>NW_027133588.1:0-9421110 GCF_026122565.2 Emydura macquarii macquarii
GTGAGCCAAGGGCTGGAATGCCTTAGGAGACTGTATTTTTTACTTCTTGTTAACCAATGTGGTGATATAGAAATTCACTTTTGTTAATGGCTTGGTCTAATCTAAGCACAGAATAACCACCAGTGTGGGGTGAGTCTGCCCTGTTTCCCGACAGTTTGTCCTTAATTTAGAATCCTCAGTTGTGACCCACGAGGTACGGCAACACTGTAAGGACAGCCTTGTCCCTTCCACCTTGCCCTGTGAAACACCATTGTTAGTAAGTATTAACCTTTTTAGTCATCTTTTCCTTTTGTTTGTTAAATTCATTCACATATTGATAAGTCTCCAAAAAATCTTTATGATATTAGCAGAGTGTGTTTGAATAATAAGGTCAGTGTTGGTTTATAACCTATGAGTGATCTGAAGTCAGGAATTTTATGTGATTGAGTGTTGAGCTGTCTCTAATCATCCTCAGCATCTTCAGATCTGTGGGAATTCAGGTGTCCAGGGAAAAGACACCCTCAAACTACTACAAGTGTCTACAGAAGTGTGTAATAAACAAAATTGGGTGATTGATAATGGATTGATAATTGTTATGGCAGATTTTTTCTGTAATGGATGAAATAACGACTCATTGGAAGATGTTTTTAACTCATTAAAAACTCAGTTTCTACAGCCGTTAGTAATAATGACTGGGCGAGAGATTCCTTTTTATTCATCAATCCGGTAAACTGAGTGCCATAAAAGAAACCCCATTACTAATGATAAAAACAGAGCACATAGTGAAATTAATCATGGGAAACAATTTTCTCTCTAAAGAGGAGTTTCTCTGAGTCACTCCCTATAAAAGCCAAAGGGTGGGAAAATTAAGTTGGGGAGTGAACATGGCCATCACCCTACCAGTTACAGAGGGGAGAGACACAGAGGGCAGCTCTTTACCTGACACCAACAGTGGTGTTATACTTGTAAATGAAATAAATAGCAGGACCTTATTCAGGGGGATAAGGCAATACGCTGCGTTTATTGTGAATACAGAAGTTTTAAAAAGCAATTGCCTACACACACTACACTCACTCACACACACACACACACACAAAATGTTCTGCAGGCAGAATATAATTACTATGCGGTGCTTGAGTCAATCTGCTGGCCAAACGAATGAACATGAGAATGAAACCGGGCCTCAGTCAGTCGCGAATCCAATGCTCCTGGATGTTTGCAGAACAAATCCAAAGTCCTCATCTTTTCACCCCATTTTTATAGTGATCAGTTCCCATTCGGGTCTATAGATCTTACTATGTCATGCTGCTCTATATCCTGGTGTGATTATCAATCACTTGTAATGTTGCAAGCATGACGGCTTTACATTATCTCCTTCTTTCTGTTTCACATCTTGTCTTGTTCCTGTCCTTGGGGCAAACTCCTCTGTACTTTAGGGTTATCTTTGTCCATGTTCTTCAGCCATCTGGATCGTGAAAGTTATTAAAACAAAGTGTCTCCATTCCCTCTCAGCAGGGAGATTTATAGTTGCCGCCTTTCCATTTTGCTATTACACACATATCTCATTCATTCCTCAGTCACACAACTAATTTTTACTTCAAAGAAAAACAAACTTAAAACAGAATTACAACTTAAAATTGAAACTACAGTCCAATCAGTTGATATACATTGAAAGGGGAAATTACAACTCTAACAAGAGGAAGGATACCAGGGTGGAAATAGTCATCAATATGAATTCCTCAGTATGTTCCCAAGCAGATATCACAAATAAGATCCTAAGGTGTTACATGCAGGATGTTTCCCAAGATAGTATAACATAATTGCTGGAGCAAAGCATCAGGGTGCCACAACTGAGGTTTCGCATTCACATTTGCCTCCTAAATAATAATAGTAATAAAATAAAATATCTCCTCTCGGTCTACAGTGGTAATGTGTCTATTCTTTCTGTATTCTGTATAGTGCTATACTAATCTCTGACTGATAATCTTGGATTAAATATTTCTGTTGGAGCCAGTTATTTAACAGTCTTGAATTGCTAATCAAACATGCATCGTCGTCCTGACCCTGCTGATTTAGCACCATCTACCTAACCCTGTGAGATGCTTTCTCAGGATGCCCAGAACCAAGAACCACAGTGTTACCCCCTCTGCCTCAGCCAGAGAGAGTTTTGCTGGAGGTTAAACAGCGTCTCAGCTCCCTGGCACACAGTCTGACCGCCTCCTGTGCCCACTCTTCGAGACTCTACCAGTCTTTACCTTGCCTTGCAGGTGACATTTGATGCCTCCCAGTTCCCAACCGCCCTGGAAGAACATTCTTCTGTACCATCCAGCCCCATCGCTGGATGCCCACAGAAATATCAAGTCCATTGTCTCCAAAGAGACAGTGCACTCATCAGCCTATAAGTTTAGCTGAAGACCCACGCATTACTTTAATACGCAGCCCTGAGATAATTTTATGGGAAAACCAAAAAATAAGTTTATTAATCAAGAATGAAGATTTCAGTGATTCTAAGCCAAAACCAAAACCGCAGTAAGTGAGTTCTTATAGAAAAGCAGGAAAAGAGTTGAAAATGGTATTTCAGTGAAGTGGTGTACAAATGTGAATGGATCTGTGGGTGTGTGGAAACAAATAAGCTCTACTGCTGGCCCTGTTTGCTTTGGTCAATGAAACAATGACCTAAACAACCTACACAATGCCAGCAGACATCACAAAACTAGCCAGCAACACCTAGCAGCCCATATACAGTTACAACATTTGGATAAGCTCGTACTGATCTTTAGTTAGATGAGCAGTGCATCAGAATCAGGCCATTTTGCAAAGACTAATTCATATGATGTGTCATGTCAGAGAACAAGAGCTGGTGTGTCATGGACATAATGAGTCAGATGATTCCCTGAATTGGGGCAGTTATGTAGAACCCTTAGGATTAGTCAGTGAATTTGATCCTTTACTTTGCAGCATTTGGAAACCTCTGCTGTTTTTACTGGCACATGGAATAAAATTCAGAATGACCTCACTGATGCAGTAAGTAATGTCCAACTTAATGCTACTGCCACAGAAATTGAGGAAGCACCGTTGCTATTTTACTTGACAAAAACCTCAGATATTCAATAAGTCTCAGCTTTCCACTGTACTGCATTACGTGACCAAAAATGGTGCTCTTGCAGAATGCGTCCTTGGTTTTACTGATGTTAGCAACAATTCAACTGCAGCTGGCCTTTACCTAGCATGTTGAAACTGTGTGCCAGAAGTTTAAATTCCGCGAGAAGTTGGTAGCTCGGATATCCGATGGTGCAGCAATAATAGCAGGCGACGTGCGTGGGCTTTAGAAATGTGTTAGGTCCCCTGTGCACTTTTTGTTCATTGCTACGCTCATGTTTTAAATCTTGTTGGCCTCAGTTTTGCAGCAAATGTTATCAATGTCGGATTTTCTTCAAAAATTTAGAAGGAATACCTGCGTTTTTCTCTCAATCTCCTGAGCGGGCTGAACTTCTATTAAACATAATTAAATGGATTCTGCTTTCTCTTTGTGCCACAAGGGGGAATTTTCATTCAAGGCTTGAACAAATTGTTAAGCAGAGCAGAGAAGCTCTGATCAAATTCAGTCTTTCTCTACAGCCAAGGGTTTTCTGACCAGGCTTGATGATTTTCAGCTTGTGTTTCTCCTTTGCCTCTACAATGACATATTTGAAGTGACAGGAGTGTTGGCTGATGTTCTTCAAACCAAGATGTATGATACTGGGTTTTTTGTTCAGCAGATTCATGAGATGTTAGAGCAAATTCACCAAGCGCAACTAATGTGACGAGATTTGGAAAGAGTTGTCAGATTCACAGGATTCAAATTGATTTCATTGACAAACTGCCTAGGAGTAAGGAAGAGTTTCGATATTTGCTGGTAACCATAGATTCTTTTTCAGGATGGGTAGAGGCTTTTCCTACCAGAAATAACAGTGCCAAAACTGCTGCTAAAACTTGTTTACTGAAGTGGTGTGTAGATATGGGAATTCCAAGGTCATTGATTCAGATAACAGAGCTGTCAAAGCTAGGTGCCTATGAACATCAGGAAAAAAAAAGCAAGAGAAGGCCAAGCAAATATGTAAATGTCTCTTTTTATTGAGGTTACTGACAATGTTAGCTATCAGTACAGTTTGAAAGCATAGAGAAATGAATTTGTCCAGTTGCTGAATCCAAAAAGATTCAAGGACTTCTAGACGCATTTTCTAATTGATGCCCTCAAATCTCTGGAAGCATGTTACCCAAATATTTTCTATATTAATTGGTCATGTGCTGAACCGTATGCTGTGTACGTCTCAAAGAACAGCTGCAAGGGAAGGTGCATCTGGCCTTGTATGGCACAAGTCACATGTTGGATTAACATACTTGATGGTCTGAGGTCAACAAGTCAGCTGGCTTAATTCTGACTATTCCCTATGCTATGGCCATGGTGGAGAGGTCTTTTTTAACTGTAAAGTGAATTAAGACATTCACACGCAACACCAGTATGGCCAACGCCTGTCCAATTTGGCTTTAGTGACCATCGAAAAGGAACCACTTACGTGTCTGCTCACCTTACCAGATTTTGACAACTCGGTCACTGAAGAGTTTCTTAAAATTGGACTTTCAATTTCAGTAGAAAATTGAGGTAATCAAGGATTTGTATATTCTCAGCTTTCATTATACTTGACTACAAGTATTTGCCAAAATGAATCTATTTGGATTATTAATTGCAATGTGTATGGTTAGAAAAAAAATCTTTTCAGCTATCTAAAAAGTTGTTGCGTGCCTTACTAAAAAAGTCACCGTAGGCCACTGTTTCCAGCACCCCTATATAGTTCTTTACACACCATCCGTACATACATCACGCAAGGATATTAATGACTGGAGTGTTACCGGCTTTCACTTGACACTTCACATGACACTGTTTACAGATAAATCCTATGACAGCAATGTGTTATGTGCAGTGAGTGTGCCCATCACTCTAGTGAGTGAGCCCTCCCTAAGGCCTGGTCTACACTAGAGACTTTTGTCAACCAAGTCAGCTTTTTGCGCCAAACCAGTGGAGATGCATACACTGCAATCACCCCCCTGCCGACCCAACTCCCCTTATTTTGTGACAAAATAAAACCACTTCAACAAGAGGTGTAGACCTTTTTGCACCAAACTTTTAGCAGTGCTTGGTTCTGTCATGGTAAATAGCCTCCAGGAAGTGTCCCACAATGCCGCTCTGGCCATCAGTTTGAACTCCGCTGCCCTACAGCCATCCACCTGTCCCCCTTTAAAGTCCTGGGAGTTTTTGAAATTCCACTTCCTGCTTGGTCAGCGTGGAGCACTCACATCATACCTTCGCAGCTGACCATGGCAGCTCCATGCACCAAAATTCTCCCGTGTGGAGCACACCAGAGCTCCTGGATCTGATCGGCAGTTGGGGAGAGCAGGCTGTGCAGTCCCAGCTCCGCCCCAGCCAAAGGAACTTCAATATGTATGGTCAAATTTCTCCTTTTATGGTGGAGAAGGGCTATGAACGGGACATGCTGCAGAGCCGTGCGAAAATTAAGGAGCTGCGGCCAAGGTACCGAAAGGCTAGGGAGTCAAACCTTCGCTCTGGTGTGGAGCCAAAGACTTGCCACCTCTATAAGGAGCTGGAAGCCATCCTCAACGGTGACCCCACCTACACCATCAAGAGACCCGTCAATACCTCCTCAAGCCCCGGAGACAGTGGACACCAGAATCAACTCTGACGAAGAAGTCATGGATGAGGAGGTCGAGTTGGAGGATGATGCGGAGCAGGGCGACTAGTTTGTTTGCTGACATGGAGATCCAGGACTTCTTCTTGATCCCAGAGGTTTGAGCCAGTCTCAGCCCTCCAGCTCTGGGGTGCAGGATGCAGGAGAGGGGAGCTCAAGTAAATAATTTTTTTGAGCTGATGCTGCTCGGTTACATGAGGTACAGCTGTCCTTTGCTTTCTTGCATTATACAGCTGGTTGAAGGGATAGAAATGCACAAGAGTAGCTGTGTTTGCATGTGCTTCCCATTGCCCTGTGCAGCTAGGCAGTGTGGCAGAAAAGTGTGTTAATGCACACCAATATTTCATGGGAATCCTTCAGAGAGATCACTAGGAAAATTTCCTGGAGGTACTCACTAATCCTCTGCCAGAGATTCCTCAGCAAAGCTGCTTTGTTTCTTCCCTCACTGTATGAAACTTTCCTGCACCAATCAGCAATCACTTGTGCAGGGACCAAAGTGGCACATGGGCGAGAAGCATAGAGATCGCGTATGAAGCTGCTCGAATGGAGGAGATGCACCCTTGCATCCTGCTTATTCTCAGGAGTGAGATATCAGCTTCTGTGGCCCCCGCCTGTGGAAATGGTGGCACAATTTGAAATTTTGTCCCTATCTACCTGCATCAATACCCCAAAAAACTACCTTTACCCCATCTTGAGTGCTCCTCAACCCCCAGGCACAACTCACCATGCCCTGGTTGCTTGTCAAGCTGTGTACTCGCCAGGGGACAGTGAGAAAGAGGTGTATTTTACAGTAATGAATCAATGCTGTTACTGCACTGACAGTCGTGCTTCTGTTCATTGTTTGTTGTGCTTCTACAGATGTGTCCTTCAGGGGAAAACCCTCCACACCTGCTGAGCACCTGTGACTGATAAGAAAAAGACCATGTAGGAGATGTTCCAAGAATTGCTCCAGTCCTCTAAAGTGGAAAAAAAAGAAAAAAGGGCATGGAGACACACTGTGTCCAAAAATCAGAAAATTGATAGGCAACAGAGGAGGGAAAACCAGGAGTGTGATAACAGGTCATGGTCGCATGATAAAAGTCATGGAAGAGCAAACTGAGCTATCCCTAGAGGAGCATCTAAAAGCACTGAAGAACTGGCACCAGAAACAAAAAAGGCAGAAGTAACCCCTGAGCCTGGTAAGTTTCTAGCTCAAAAATAATTGTTGTTGTTAATATAGGGAAGGGAGGTATTTCCCGTTTATTACCCAATGCAAAATGTATTGCAAGTCTTGGGTCGCAGAGCGTTTCCGCTAATGGTGTATTCCATGCCAGTGCCCTGCTATAACTCCCAGACATGGAATTCAAAATGTAGACTGGGAAGTGCAAATGACAGTGAAACAAGCATTTAACATTAAAATTCTACTAGAAACTTGCACATTTTTACAGAGGTGCATTGGGGTGTTAAAAGTAAGAGCCTTAAATTGCCTTCTCTATTACTTGTGCCACGCCATACAAATTGGGCATGCAACAAACGTAATGAGCCACCTGTAAACAGAAAACTGTCTGGAGTGAAGGTTAAATGTAGTCTCTGGGTGATAAAATCAATGTCTGGAATACGGCGGGGTGGGGTTGTATGCAGTCCAGAAATGTGCCGGGGGAGGATTGGGGGATGACTGTCATTCTTTGAGCGTCCATATTATTGTGTGTGTTTGCATGTAGTCCTTGAGTAGATGCATTTAAAGTCTACTTCAGGAGCTGTATGGAGCCGGGAGGAGGTAGTCATCCATGTGGACACTAATGCAGCATCCTGTTGATTCCCCCATGAATTTTGACCCAGTCTCAGCTGCTGATAGCCTCAAACTTTTCCTAGTAGGAACTCCAAATAGGAAGTCAAATTTTGAGGAAGGGCATATTTTTCCGGCCTGTCTCTGTAGGTCACCAGCCCGCTCCACTCGTAGATGTGCTGCTCTGTCACTTAAAAAAGACCAAGGCACTCTGCAATTTTTAAACAAAAAACAACCTCCCGTAGATTGTAACTTACCATTGTCGGTGCACTGTGGTTAACTAAGGTTTGTCCAAAGAGCTTCTGGGAGCTGAGGCGTTCCTCTACGCACATCCTGAAGCTCAGTTTTACAAAGTGTCATGTTTTGGCCTGGCAGCTCCACAAGGCATTTTTGCCTGGGGATGCACTGGACCTGTTGTGAAGCACTGACACAATGATGCCCTGTTTTTAGGCCCTGCGAACTCTGCTGGCCTCTCCCCCTCGGCAGCGTGGGCCCCTGCACCAGGTCCCTGGGACGCAGAACTGTCCTGGACCAGTCCAAGCGGCAGCGTTTCTGTGATGAAGTTCTGATGGACATTCTGGAAAGGCCAACAAGCAGGTACAGTGCCAGAGGGAGACGGATTCTCAGCAAGTAGAAAGGCCCAGAGACAGCAGAGCAAGAAGAGAGGCTTTCAGCACAGTTTCTGGAGAAGGAACATCAGCTGAGGGAGAAAGAGGGAACCCAACAGAAAGACCTGTTCGAGAGGCGTGAGTCTACAGGCCCCGGCAGCCCCAGAGGCCAGGAATGGAAACAGTCCCGAGAAGGAAGGCTGTCAAACTAAATCTGCGGTTGAGTGGAAAGGGGCCTTTTTTGAGACCTGAATGAGATTCAGTTCATTAGTGCCCAGGAGAGGGGGAATATTTTTTCAAAGAGCTTGTCTGTGAGTGGATGATTTGCAGGAACCTGAAGGGAAACTGAGGCAGAGGACGGCAGTGGCATGCTACGCCACAAGGGGATGTGATTGGAGGCTGCATGTTGGCTCACAAATAGAAACCGAAATAAGCCGATAGTGACAGCCTGCCCGGCTGCACATGGACCAGTTCAAGGGAACGTGCTCGTGAAACCTCATGTCCACGCAGCATGGCATGGATACGATACAAGTGCCTTGCACTCTGGGTGGGCCTGGCTTCCCAGCTAGACTGGACTCTCTGAGATGGGGAATGAAGGTATTTTCTTGACAGCTCCTAGCATGTAGTGGATTGACATATGAAAATCCAAGTTTCATATCAGTAACTCCAAACAGGGGCCAAAACAAGATATGTGTGTATGATCGTGACAACATTAGCCTGCTATCAGAAGCAATAGATCTAACCTTTAATCTTTGGGACATTCACCAGGATTAATCTGCTGTTTCCCATACTGTAACTCTAAGATGCCTCTGAAGAAAATCAGGAGACCTTGGAGTGCAGAGATACCATACTGATTATATTGGGTAACTGTTTCCTTGGAACTATGTAACCTGGGCATCAAATGCTAGTTCTGCAAATTTTTTTATCACAGTTATTTAAAATGATTAAAAGTCCTTTGCAGAATGAAGGACATAGAGATAGCAGAGACCCAGCACGCCTCCAAGACATCACAGGAATAGGCTGTAAAGTAATTACTTCTATCAACTCATGATTCCTTATGTTTACTGAGAATCAATTAGTGTTTGTTAGAAATTCTTCAAGTCCCAGCTTCCTTCTGATATGAGTTTATTCAAATGAGCTAGTAATGACCTGCCTCGGTCACAGAATGGAAACCCAGCTAGAGAGAAAGCTTCCTCCTCACATAGTTCCTTCCAACCACTATGCAACAACTGCATGGGTAAATGCAGAAAGTGGTGGAAGGGTGGCGGGGCATCAGGGGGAGCAGTCATGGCACAGACATTTTAAGTGGTGGTCTCTCTTCAGCCTGGAGAAAGTGAAACTGAGGCAGGGCATGTCAAGCCATGGCAGGCCACTAAGAAACGCTGTGGAGGCAGACAGCTTCTTGGAACAGCTATTTCTGAAACCCACAAGGGGAAAGGCAACTCTTGATTTAGTCCTATATGGGACACAGGATCTGGTCCAAAAGGGTGAAAATAGCTGACTTTCGGTAATGGTGATGATAATATAATTAAATTTAACATCCTTGTGGGGAGAAAAATACCAAAGAAGCCCTTTACACTAGCATTTAACTTCAGAAAGGGGAACTACACAAAAAATGAGGTAGCTATATAAATAGAAATTAAAAGGAACAGTCATAAGAGTGAAATTTCTGGAAATTGCATGGAAAAACACCATAATAGAGGCTCAAATTAAATGTATACATCAAATTTTTAAAAATAGTAAGAAGACCAGAAAAATGCCCCCATGTCTAAACAACAGAGTAAAAGAGGCAGTTAGAGGCAAAACGGCATCCTTTAAAAATTGGAAGTCAAATCCTACTGAGGAGAATACATTCTGGCAAGGTAAGTGTAAAAGTATAATTAGGCAGGCCAAAAGAGAATTTGAAGAGAAACTAGCAAAAGACTCAAAAACTAATAGCAAAAAAATTTTAAGCACACTAGAAGCAGGAAGCCGGCCAAACAATCAGTGGGGCCACTGGATGATCGAGATGCTACAGGAGTGCTCAAGGAAGACAAAGCCATTGCTGAGAAGCTAAATGAATTCTTTACATCAGTCTTCAGTGAAGAGGATGTGAGGGAGATTCCCATACTTGAGCCAACCTTTTTAAGCGACAAATCTGTCCAAGATTGAGGTGTCAATAACGTTGGCTTTGGAACAAATTGATAAATTGACTAGTAATAAGTCACTAGAACCAGGTGGTGTTCACCCAAGAGTTCTGAAGGAACTCACATATGAAATTGTTGAACTGCTTAAATCAGCTTCTGTATCAGATGTCTGGAGGCTAGCTAATGTGATGCCACTTTTTAAAAAAGGCTCCAGAGGTGATCCTGGCAATTACAGGCAAGTGAGCCTAACTTCAGTACCAGGCAAATTGACTGAAACTATAGTAAAGAACGTATTTATCAGACACATAGATGAACTTGCTTTGTTGGGGGAGTGTCAGCACAGCTTTTGTAAAGGGATATCATGCCTCACCAATCTCTTAGAAATCTTTGAGGGAGTCAAAAAACATGTGGACAAGGACGTTTCAGTAGATAGTGTATATCTGGATTTCCAGAAAGCCTTTGATGCGATCCCTCACCAAAGGCTTTTAAGCAAAGTAAGCAGTCATGGGATAAGAGGAAAGATCCATTCCTGGACCAGTAACTGGTTAAAAGACAGAAAACAAATGGTAGGAATAAATGGTCAGTTTTCAGAATGGAGAATTTCAAAATGGGGGGTCCCCAGGGAGCTGAACTGAGACCAGTGCTGTTCAACATATTCACAAGTGATCTGGAAAAAGGGGTAAACTGTGAAGTGGCAAAGTTTGCAGATGATACAAAATTACTCTAGACAAGTCCAAAGCAGAGGGCAAAAAGTTACAAAGGAATCTCACAAAACTGGTGACTGTGCAACAAAATGGCAGATCAAAGTCAATGTTGATAAATGCAGAGTAATGCACATTGGAAAACATAATTCCAATTATACAAATAAAATGATGGGGTCTAAATTACCTGATACCACTCAAGAAAGATCTTGGAGTTATTGTGGATAGTTCTCTGAAAACACCCACTCAATGTGCAGCAGCAGTCAAAAAAGCTAACAGAATGTTAGAAACCATTAGAAAAAGGATAGATAATAAGTAAATATCATACTACTGCTATATAAATCCATGGTATGACCACACCCTGAATACTGTGTGCAGTTCTGGTCACCCCGTTTCAAAAAAGATATATTAGAAATGGAAAAAGTACAGAGAAGGGCAACAAAAATTTATTAAGGACATGTTAACAGCTTCTATATGAGGAGAGATTAAAAAGACTGGGACTGTTCAGCTTGGAAAAGAGACGACTAGGAGGGGCTATGATAGAGGTCTATAAAAATCATGAATGATGTGGAGAAAGTGCATAAAGAAGTGTTATTTACCCCTTCACATTACACAAGAACCAGGAGTCACCCAATGAAATTAATAGGCAATAGGTTAAAACAAACAAAAGGAAGTACTTCTTCACACAATGCACAGTCACCCTGCAGAGTTTCTTGCCTGAGGATGTTATGAAGGCCAAAAGTGTAACTGGATTCCAAAAAGAACCAGAGAAGTTCATGGAGGATAGGTCCATCAGTGGCTATTAGCCAAGACTGGTCAGGGATGCAACCCCCTGCTCTGAGTGTCCCTAGCTTCTGACTACCAGATGCTTGGACTGGATGACAGGGGATGGATCACTTGATAATTGCCCTGTCCTGTTCATTCCCTCTGAAGCTCCTGGCATTGGCCACTGTTGGATGACAGGATACTGGGCTAGATGGACCATTGGTCTTACCCAGTGTGGCCATTATGTTCTTACGACCCTGCCACAGTGCCAATTACTACAACAGCTCTTTATGTCTCTTTTTATGGCATTTTCTACAGCCCTCAAATCCTTTTTGTGGCTCTTTTCTGCACCATCTCTAATTTTTCAACATCCTTTTGAAAATGGGGGCGCCAGAACTGGATGCAGTATTCCAGTCTCAGTCTCACCAGTGCTATATAGGGAGGTAAAATTACCTCCCTGCTCATACGAGCCAAAGATTGCATCAGCCCTTGTAGTCACAGCATTGCACAGGGGGTGCACGTCTGGTTTGCTCAGTGTTTACCTGGCACCCATCTCACAATCTTTAATGTATTTATTCTTATAACCATGTGTTTTGTTTATTTATCCTTATAATCCATGAAGTAGGAAAGTACAATTATCCCCCTTCTGTTCACAAATGGGAATCTGAAGAGGACCCAGGGACTAGAACCTGGCTCTGTAGAGCTCTGTGTGAGTGGCTGATATTCCTACAATGCCACTGGGAGGCTATGTAGAGGTACATCCGGAGAGCACTGTGGAGAGTAGGCCCTGCAGGAAGTACCACCCAAGAGACCTAGAGTGACTGTGCTTGCAGCCCTCTGATTGGCCGAATGCCCCTACTTAACGCCGGGATTGGCTGAGGAAGTTATCTGGGCATCCACACAGACTTTGCCTGCTGCCAAGCCAGACTTGGCCCTGTCTCCTGATCTCCAGCCTGACTCTGATCTCCATTCCTGCTTCTCGATTCTAACCTGGTATGATCTCTGAGCTCCGGTCTCCAGCACCAGCCTGACTCTGAGCCTAGCTCTTGTTTACAGGACCTGCCTTGCTGTTCCTTCAACTCCAGCCTGGCGACTCCACTCCCTGGTGAGCAGACCTCAGCCCAGCTGTGACCAGTAGGCCCGACCGCCTATGACCTGGTCCCTTACACAGAGGCTAGGTCTCAAACTCACAAAGGTATTTAGGTGTTGCAACACCTAACCCATACGTCCTTCCATCTAGTGGAAGTCTCAGTCCTGAGTGAGGCACCCAGGCTCCCAACACAATGCCTGGGGAGAGTTAAGATTGGTCTACACTACAAAATTAAGTCATTGTAAGGCACCTTGTGTTGACCTATTTGTGGACGTTGTGATATAGCAAGGGCAGAGGGCAGCAGGAGAGTGGTCTATTTGTAAACCTTGCACCCGCCCACTGCTAAAGGCCCCTCCCCCAGCCTAAGGGGAGAAGCCACTGAGCCCAGAATACAACTAAGTACTGGGGACAACTAATGAAAAAAACAGGAAGGGGTGTGGGGGTCACAGGTTTAAACGAAGGGAACCAGAAGGGGACACCGAGCAGAGAGCCCCAGCCAGCGCCCACTGCTCCCAGAAGGGGTCAAGGGAGCCAGTGGATGCTGCCCAGAGGAACTCTGCCCAGATGCGTGAATGCACAAGGGAACAGAAGTAGGCCCCACAGTCGCAGAGCGCCTCCTCTGCAAACCTCCTCTCCCTGGTCATGTAGATAGCCAGTTTGGCCAGGGCCAGGAGGAGGTTGACGAAGTCGCAGGACCACAGATGGGGTGTGCATACATGAAAAGGTGTGGGGAGAAGTGCAGCCAGAACCTCAGCAGGAGGTTCTGGAGGAGCCAGAACAGGGGCTGCAACCTGGCGCACTCAAGGTAGATGTGCGCCAGCGTCTCCCTCACGCTGCAATAGGGGCATATGTCAGGGTGAGGGGTGAACCGCACCAACTACACGCCTGTGCTTACGGCTCCATGAAGGAGCTGCCAACTGATGTCCCCGGTGGGCAGTGGGGTCAGGGTGGAATACAGACTGGCCCACCAGGGGTCCTCGCCCTCTGCAGGTGGCAGCAAGTCCTGCCACTTGGTGTCAGGGTGGGACACGAGGGCGAGGAAGTGACGGGTATGCAGCACGAGTGCGAAGAGATGATCCCTTGGCGTGGTTTGAAAGAGGACCGGCTGCAGGTTGTGCAGCCGGCTCGGAGCATGGGGAGAGGGAGGCCGGGGGGGCTCGCGGGGCCGGGACCTGATGGAAGGCACCCGAGGGCGAGGGCTGAGGAGGGGCAGGGGGGCGCCCTCTCCCAAGACCCGCTCGAGATAAGCCTGAGCAGCAGGGGGTAAGGCTGCCCTCACCTCCTGGAGTATGCACCGGGGGGGTTGAAGGGTGGAGAGCCCTATGTGCCAAGCCAGCACCTGGGGATCCACCCAGTCCCCCTGGTCATAGTCCAAGAGCTCACCAATCTTGGTGACTGCTGCCAGGACCAACCTCTGTCACACCGAGCGGGTCTCCGCCACGTGCACACGGAGCTGGGGATTGTGTAGCAGGGGGTCCGCAAAGAGATCCTCCCCCTCGGGGACCGAAAGGGGCTGGGAGACCAAGACCAACCTCCAGGTCCGGAGGAGGTCCTGGTAGAGGACCAGCAGCTCGGAGATAAAATAGCTGCCGGTCGTATCGGAGCCCTCGGAGGCGGCGGAGGAAGGTGTGCGCCAAGTGGCTCCACGCCGGACTACCTGCACTATAAAGGAGTCTCTGCATGGCCTGGAGGTGGAAGGTGTGGACCTGGCTGTGGAGACAACACAGGCCCTGCCCTCCCTCCTCCAGGGGAAGACTCAGGATCCCCGCAGAGAACCAGTGCAGTCCTGGCCAAAAGAACTCCAGAACTATCTTCTGGAAGTGGGCCAGGAAGCTCGGGGTCGGGACTAGGGTGTTTAGCCAGTGCCAGAGCATGGACAGGACCTGCTGGTTGAGCACCAGTGCCCTCCCCCAAAGGGAGAGGCACCGGAGCAGTCCCGTCCATCTCCGCAGCTGCCCAGACACCCTGTCCTTCGAGTCTTGCCACTTCTCTGCTGGGGAGGGACGGGTGGCAGAAAGGTAAACGCACAGATAGAACAGTGGACCCGCGCTCCACCTGATGGCTTGAAGCGTGGGTGGGAGGGCTCTTGTCTGCCACCCGGCCCCTACCATCAGGCCAGAGCTCTTGACCCAGTTGACCCGGGAAAAGGAGGCTGCCGAGTAGATGGCCAGGCAGGCCTCCAGCCACACCAGGTCACCCAGGTCCTGGAGCGTGAGGAGCACGTCGGCAGCGTACGCCGACAGGACCAACCTCAGCTTTGGCTCACAGAGCACCAACCCCATCAGCCTTCTGCGGAGGAGACTGAGGAAGGGCTCAATGGCCAGTGTGTACAGCTGGCCTGACAGCGGGCAGCCTTGGTGCATTCCTCACCCGAAGCTGACTGGTTTGGTCAGGGTCCAGTTGAGCTTCACCAGGCACTCTGTAAAGGCATACAACACACAGAGAAAATCCACAAAGCGGGGCCCGAAGCCAAACGCCTGCAGGGTGCCCAGGAGATACCCCTGGTCCATCCTGTTGAATGCCTTCTCCTGGTCCAGGGACAGGAGGGTGAATGACAGACTGTCCCTACACCCGAACTCCAGGAGGTCCCGGACCAGGTAGAGGTTGTCAAAGATGGTGCGGCCTGGGACGGTATAGGTCTGGTTGGGATGGACCACATCCTACTGCATGGACCCCAGCCTCAGCGAGAGGGCCTTGGCCACGATTTTATAGTCCGTGCAGAGGAGCGAGATGGGATGCCAATTACGAAGGTCACAGAGGTCCCCCTTCTTGGGCAGCAGGGTGAGCACGGCCTGCCTGCACGAGCAGGGAAGCTCTCCACTGGCATCAGACTCGGCCCAGATGGTGGCGAGATCCGGGCTGAGGACATCCCAGAACGTGCGGTAGAACTCCACGGTCAACCCGTCCATGCCTGGGGATTTGTTCGTGGGCATGAGGTGGAGGGCTCCCGAGAAGTTGGCCAGAGTGAGAGATAGCTCCAGCCAGTCCCAGTCGCCCACGCCGACCGTGGGAAGTTTGTTCCAGAGTACCTGGCAGGCAGTGGCTTCGGTCGGATCGGGATAGAAGAGGCTAGTGTAGAAGCCCTGGCCCTTCCGCGCATCTCCGCCGGGTCCGTGAGGGGGGCTCCGTCCTCTGCCAGAAGGCAGGTGATGTGCTTTCGGGGCCAACTCCTCTTCTCCAGGGCGTAGAAGAAGTGGGAGCCGTGATCCATTTCCCGCAGGAGACGGATGTGGGATCGAACAAAAGCACCTTGAGCCCGAAGGTCTTCAAGGGTCCAGAGCTCCTCCCACTTCTCCTGGCACGCTCCGCAGAGGGATGGATCCTCAGGACTGGCAGCCAGATGCCTCTCCAGCGCTAAGACCTCCCACTCCAGCTGGCCTAGCCCCTCATCCCTCCGCGGGCTGGCCCCTTGAGTGTAGTCGCAGCAGAAGAGCTGAGCGCGTACCTTCCCCACATCCCACCAGCACCGCGCTGAGGGAAAGGCGCGCCTCTGCTCCCGCCAGGCCAGCCAGAACTCCCGGAAGGATGCCAAGAAGCCCACATCCTCCAGCAAGCTGTTGTTAAAGTGCCAGTAGGCCGGCCCTGGCCTCTCTGCAGTGAGAGAAGCTGTCACAGTCACCAGGTGGTGATCCGAGAACGGGGCTGGCTGTACGCTGGAGGAGTGGGCCCACAAGAGATGGTGATAGGAGAGGTAAATGCTGTCCAACCGGGAGTGGCTCGACCAGTCTTCCCCCACCTGGACAAAGGTGAAGACGTTGTCTGGGTGGTAGTCATGCCAGATGTCCACAGGGGAGTGATGGTCTACAACTCCCTGGAGGATGTCTGCGGTGGCTTGGCACTGCTCGGTTCCCGTGAGGTCTCGTTCCTCGAGGCTGGTTTTAAAGTCCCCACTCAGAACCAGGCACTCGCGGGGATCCAGGGTACCGAGGAAGGCAGACACCTGCTGGAAAAACCACACCCGCTCTGGGCCCACAGTCGGGGCGTAGATGTTGACAAGATTCAACGCCAGCCCCTCCATGTGGACCCGGAGGTGCAGCAGGAGGCCCGGCACGACCTCGGTGATCTCCAGCACCTCGGGCTGCAGGTCGGGGGAGAACAGGGTGGACACTCCGCCTGCGCAGGTGGAGAGATGACTGAGGTACACCCCATCCCCCCACTCCAGCTGCCAGCTGGCCTCAGAGGCTGGGTCCATGTGGGTCTCCTGCAGGAACGCCACAGAGTACCTCCCCCCCCCCCCCCACCGCTCCCGGAGGAAGGAGAGCACCTGGCTCCTGCGGAGACCCATCCTGCAGCCCCTGGTATTCAAGGTGGCAAAGTTGACAGGCATTATGAGGAGGGCTGGGGGGGATCTTCGTGGGCAGGAGCGCTAGCAGTCCCTGTTGGGCCCCGCAGCAACCCATGGTCGGTCCCAAAGGCCATCAGGGCGTCACGGAAACTGCATGCCTGTTGGTAGGCCGCAGCATCCTGCCGCCCGGTCCCTTTCCCCTCCTTCATCATGGCCCTCACGGCCTGGAGGACATGGTGGAAGTCCCCCCAGCCCTGCAAGGCAAGCCGCACCTGGTTCTGGGCACCATGTGTGTTCCGGAGAAAGGAGCACAGCTTGTTGTGCAGTGCCTCGGTGGGATTGTCCTCCGGCCTGGCAGCCGGATGGGACGGGTGCTGGGGACAGTGGTGGAAGGAAGACAGCAGCCCCGGGTGGGCTGGGAGAGGTGAAAACAAAAGCCGCTCCTGGGAGATCTCCAGGGGAAAGGAGATGACTTCAGGGGCAGCAGAGGCACAAGTAGCGAGGGGAGAGGTGGGGGTGGGAGCTAGAGAGGGGATGGGAGCAGGGAGGGGGCAGAAGCTGAGGCGGGGGTGGGGTCAGTGCGAGGAACAGGGGAGGGCACAGGGTCAAGATCGGGGGTGGTGTCCGTGGCCTCGGCAGCTGGGCCAGCGGGATGCAGTACTTCCTGTGCAGGGCCAGGAGCTAGAGAAGCGGGCAATGGCCCTACTGGGGTCCCTGGGGAACTCAAACAGCCCAGGGCACGGTGTCGGTCCCCTCCTCGATGGTCCACCCGCCACCACTTCCTTTGAGCCAGCCAGACAAGGGCCATTCCTCTGGGGAGGAATCTGACCCCCAGGAGAGTCCCTCTACGGGACCCCTCCCACAGTCTTCCTCCTCTTCCCCGGATGATGCAGCTGCCAGGGACAGGAGGGTATCGCTCCCTGACTTCAAAGCTCATCAAGAGCTTTTTAAGAGAGTGGTGGACAATTTGAACCTGGAGCTCTAGGAGCTCTCCGAGGAGGAGGACCCCCTCTTTGGGGTATTGGGATCATCAGGGCCATCCAGGGTCGCCCTCCCTGTCCATGAGTGGGTCCTGAAACTGGTTAAGGCCCTCTGGCAGATCCCCGCCTCGGTTGCCCCCAAGTCCAAGGGCGCCGAACGAAAATATTACATTCCGGCAGAGGGATTCGAATTCCTCTACAACCATCCTGCCCCGGAGTTGCTGGTTGTGGAGGCCGCCAACCAGCAAGACAGACAGGGGGCCAAATACCCCAAAGAACAAAGACAACAAAAAGTTAGATCTTTTCGGCAGGAAGGTCTATTCCATGGGGGCCCTGCAGCTGAGGATCGCCAATCGACCACTACAACTTGAATCTCTGGTCCTCCCTCCAGAGACCAGCAGTGGACTTTGCCACCCTCATCCAAGAGGGCGCGACAGTGGCGGGAGCGGCCCTCCAGTCCTCCAGTCATGCTGCAGATGCCACTGGTAGAGCAATGGCATCTGGCATTGTTATGCAGCGCTGCTCCTGGCTCCAATCTTCAGGGTTGTCGCAAGAGGTCCAGCCGTCAATCTAGGACCTGCCATTTGACTGCGCTGGCCTCTTTTTGGACCATACAGACGAAAAACTGCACGCCCTGAAGGACTCCAGGGCCACTTTAAAGTCCTTGGGATTGTACACGCCGCAGGCCTCTAGGCACCAGGTGCGGCCACGTGCCCAGCATCCACCCCAGCTGGCACCGAGACCGCCGTCCCGACCTGCTCAACCCAGGAGGGGTCAGGACAGATATAGGGCACCCAACCGCCAGGACCGCCAAGGTTCCTTGGCAGGTCCCCAGCAAGGGTCCCCCAAAGGAAACAATAAAAAACAATTTTGATGGTGTGCACGAGGGTGGCACCTCCCCCATCTCCCTGGATCACAATTTTCCCTTTATGTACAGACTGAGACCACATTTCCCCAAGTGGCAGAGCATTACCTCCGACCATTGGGTGCTCGGTGTAGCGCGCAGAAGTTATGCCCTGCAACTCTCGGCTTTCCCCACAGACTCCTCCCCACCCCGTCCCTCTTCAGGGACCCCTCTCACGAGCATCTTCCTCATTCAGGAGGTGAATTCTCTTCTCCTCGGAACGATGGAAGAGGTTCCTCCTCAGGAAAGAGGAAAGGGGTTCTACTCCCGTTATTTCCTCATCCCCAAGGCAAAGGGGGGCCTGAGGCCCATTTTGGACTTCTGCCATCTGAACAAGTTCGTCCGGCGTCTCAGATTCCGTATGGTTTCCCTAGCCTCCATCATTCCTGCTCTAGATCCAGGGGACTGGTATGCTGCCCTCGACCTAAAGGATGCTTATTTCCACATCACTATCCTCCCTGGTCACAAAAGGTTCCTCTGGTTTGTGGTAGCTGGGTGCCACTACCAGTTCTCGGCCCTGCCCTTTGGCCTTTCGTCTGCCCCCAGGGTCTTTACAAAGTGCATGGCAGTGGTGGCAGCCCACCTGCGCTGCAAAGGGGTTCAGATCTTCCCCTACCTGGACGATTGGCTGATCCAGGGCAGGTCCAGGGCCCACGTGAGGAACAGCCTGGCACTCACCTGCGCAACATGCACCAAACTGGGGCTGCTCATCAACGAGCAGAAGTCGACTCTCACCCCAGTGCAGCGCATAGATTTCATCGGGGCCACCCTGGACGCTATCCAGGCCAGAGCCTTCCTCCCACAGCCTCGCTTCGAGGCAATGGCCACCATAATCGCCGATCTCCACAGGTCCCGCACGACGACAGCCAGACACTGCCTGCAGCTGTTGGGACACATGGGGGCATGCACATATGTGGTGAGGCTGGCTTGTCTCAAGCTCAGGCCTCTCCAGGGCTGGCTGGCCTCGGTATACGTACCAGCCAGGCACTTGTTGAGCAGAGTGGTCACTGTCCCCACTCAGGTACTGTCCTCCCTGGATTGGTGGAGGGACCCAGGGGAGGTACTGAGTGGTGTTCCCTTCAGAGACTTGACACCCTCGATAACCCTTATTACGGACGCCTCGGATGTGGCTTGGGGGGCCCACATCAACAGCGATCTCAGCACCCAGGGGCTCTGGTTGGTGAAGGAACAGAGCCTCCATATCAACGTCCGGGAGCTCAAGGCAGTCCGTCTAGCCTGCAAAGTGTTCCTCAGATTCCTGAAAGGCAGGATGGTACAAGTCCTGATGGACAACACAGCAGCCATGTTTTACATAAATAGGCAGAGGGGTCGTGCTCCTCGGCCCTTTGCCAGGAGGCCATTTGCCTTTGGGACCTTGCGGTGAGGCACAACTTCCACATATCTGCCTCTCACCTCCCGGGGGTCAGGAATGACGAGGCGGACCGCCTCAGCAGGTCGTTTCTACCCCACCACGACTGGTCACTGCACCTGGAGGTGGTAGCTTCCATTTTCTGCAGTTGGGGTGTTCCCCAACTGGACCTGTTTGCGTCATCCTGGAACAGGAAGTGCCCGAGGTTCTGCTTGCTCTGGGGTCGCGAGCTGGGCTCCGTTTCCAACACGTTCCTCATAGACTGGACGGGGACCCTCATGTATGCATTTCCCCCCATTCTGCTGCTGCCCAAAGTTCTCTTGAAGATCAAGAAGGACAAAGCGGACATCATTCTGGTCGCCCCGGCCTGGCTGAGACAACATTGGTTCAGCATGCTGCTGGATCTGTCCATCGCCATGCCGATGCCGCTCCCGAGGCATTACGACCTGCTCTCTCAGGACTGGGGTCGCCTGCTGCACCCTGACCTGGACTCCCTCCACGTGACAGCATGGAGACTCTGTGGCTGACAGAGAGAGAGAGAGCTTGCTTGGTGCAGGTCCAACAGGTCCTTCTGCGTAGCAGGAAACCTTCCACTCAGGTGGTGTACCGGGTCAAGTGGAAGCGGTTTACCTGTTGGGCGGCGTCCCAGGGTATGCCACTGAGCCATTCACCCATACAGGCGATCTTGGAGTACCTGCTCCACCTGAAGCTGCAGGGCTTGATCCTGGCTTCCCTGAGGGTGCATCTGGCGGCCATCTCAGCCTTCCACCAGCTGTTGGAGGGGAGGTCGCTGTTCTCGCACCCTATGTCTCTCAGGTTCCTCAAGGGGATGGAGAGGCTGTATCCTCAGGTCCGTGACCCGGTGCCTCCCTGGGATTTGAACCTGGTCCTCGCCAATCTGATGGGACCCCTCTTCGAGCCTATGGCTACACGTCCACTGCTCGTCCTCTCCTGGAAGGCAGCCTTCCTGGTGGCCATTACATCGGCTAGGAGGGTCTCCAAGATTAGGGCCTTGACCTCGGAGCCCTCCTATACTGTCTTCTATAAAGACAAGGTGCGGCTGAGACCCCACCCGGCCTTCCTGCCTAAGGTGGTGTCTCAGTTTCACTATAACCAGGATATCTTCCTCCCCGTGTTCTTTCCTAAACCGCACGGTTCAGAGGAGGACGGAGATGGCACTCACTGGACGTCAGACAAGCCCTGGCCTACTACGTCAAGCGGACCAGGCTGTTCTGGAAGTCATCGCAGCTGTTCATAGCAGTGGTGGACCGGATGAAGGGCTCACCTGTCTCCACCCAGCGCATCTCCACCTGGATCACCACCTGCATCAGGACCTGCTATGAGCAGGCAAAGGTGCCGTTTCCAGGAGCTGTGACAGCGCACTCAACTAGAGCCCAGGCCTCATCGGTGGCCTTCCTGGGAGGAGTGCCCCTGCAGGACATCTGCAAAGCCGCCCCTTGGTCTTCAGTCCACACCTTCACGTCCCACGATGCCATAGTGCAGCAGGTGAGAGAGGACGTGGGCTTCGGCAGAGCCGTGCTGGCGAGACACTGACTCTTACCTACCTCCAAGGTTTGGCTATTTAATCACCTATAGTGCAATGGATAGGAGCAATCACTCGAAGATAGAAAACAGGCTTACTTACCAGTAACTGTTGTTCTTCAAGATGTGTTGCTCATATCCATTCCACACCCACCCTCCGTCCCTGCTGTCGGAGTCGGCAGAAACAAGGGACTGAGGGCCTGCAGGGTCGGCAGCGCCCTATATACCGCGCCATGAGCGCGGTACTCCAGGGGGCACCTGAGCCAACCCTACGGGGCTTGCTAGGGGCAAAAAAGTTCCGGGAACCAGAGCATGGGGCGCGCACACACCTATATTGGAATGGATATGAGCAACACATCTCGAAGAACAACAGTTACTGGTAAGTAACCCTGTTTTTCTCTGCCGGAGAGAGATGGGTGGCAGAAAGGTAAATGCCCAGATAGAGCAGTGGACCTGGGCTCCACCTGATGGCTTGAAGCACGGGTGGGAGGGAGATCACCCGCCACCCAGCCCTTACCATCAGGCCAAAGCTCTTGGCCCAGTTGACCCGGGTGGAGGAGGCCGCCGAGTAGATGGCCAGGCAGGCCTCCAGCTGCACCAGGTCACCCAGGTCCTCGACCGCAAGGAGCACGTCGTCGGTGTAAGCTGACAGGACCAGCCTCAGCTCTGGCTCATGGAGCACCAACCCCGTCAGCCTCCAGTGGAGGAGACAGAGGAAGGGCTCAATGGCCACAGTGTACAGCTGGCCTGACAGTGGACAGCCTTGACGCATTCCTCGCCCGAAGCTGACTGGTTCGGTCAGGGTCCAGTTGAGCTTGACCAGGCACTCCGCGGAGGCATACAGCACCTGGAGAAAACCCACAAAGCAGGGCCTGAAGCTGAACTCCCACAGGGTGCCCAGGAGATACCCATGGTCAATCCTGTCAAACACCTTCTCCTGATCCAAGGACAGGAGGGTGAACAACAGACCATCCCTACACCCGAGCTCCAGGAGGTCCCAGACCAGATAGAGGTTATCAAAGATGGTGCGGCCCGGGACGGTGTAGGTCTGGTCGGGATGGACCACGTCCTGCAGCACAGACCCCAGCCTCAGCGAGATGGCTTTGGCCACAATTTTGTAGTCCGTGCAGAGGAGCGAGAGGGGATGCCAGTTCCGGAGGTCGCGGAGGTCCCCCTTCTTAGGGGCTGGCTGTACGCCAGAGGAGTGGGCCCGTGAGAGATGATGATGGGAGAGGTAAATGCTGTCCAACCGGGAGTGGCTCGACCGGTCTTCCCCCACCCGGGCAAAGGTGAAGGTAATGACATCGTCCGGGTGGTGGTCGCGCCAGACGTCCACCAGGGAGTGATGCTTTACGATCTCCCAGAGGACATCTGCGGCAGCCTGGCACTGCTCGGTCACCATGCGGTCCCATTCCTCGAGGGTGGTGTTAAAGTCCCCGCCCAGGATCAGGCACTCATGGGGATCCAGGGTACCGTGGAAGGTGGACGCCTGCTAGAAGAACCGCACCCATTCTGGGCCCGCAGTTGGGGCGTAGACGTTAACAAGGTTCAACGCCAGCCACTCCATGCGGACCCAGAGGACCCGGCACGACCTTGATGACCCCCAGCACCTCAGGCTGCAGGTTGGGGGAGAACAGGGTGGCCACTCCACCCGCACTACTCTGGGTGTCAGCGGGGTCTGCCCGTTCGTCTGGGCGCGCCGTGGGGGGTGCCCCCAGGGCCCGAGCAGAGGTGGCAGCTGGCGATGGAGGAGGAGGGGTGGCCACAGGGACCGAACGGCTGGGGGGACCGCCATTAGCCTGGTTGGTGCCCCCTTAAGTCCCGGGGCTCCCAGGCCTCCCGCCTTGCAGGGCCAGGGGGCAGTCCCTCCGGACATGCCCCATAGCCGGGCAGAGAAAGCACCAGGCCTCCTCTGTTGAGTAGTGGACCCGGTACTGGGCCCCTTGATGGGGCACCAGGAACGACCCCTCGAGCGCCTCCCCGTCACACGCCGCTGGCAGCAGCTGCAGCTGCACCTGCCGGCGGAACGAGAGGACGTGATGGAGGTCGGGGTCCTTACAGCTGAGGGGAAGTGGGCTTATGGTGGAGAGGGTCTTCCCCAGGGTGGAGAGGAAAGGCAGAAGGGTGGCGTTGGGGAGGAAGGGTGGGACAGAGGTGAGAACCACCTGTATGCCCAAGTCCTCCAAGGGCTCCACGGGAACATGGATGCCCCCTGCTGCCAGGCCCGTCTCCACGACCTCCTGGGAGGTGGCCTCAGATGCCAGGAGGAAGACCATCTTCCCATACATCTTGGAGGCTGCCATCATGGCCGTGGGCCCCACCATCCACACCAACGCCCGCACCTAGGTTTCCACGTGGGGCGAGGCGGGCACCAGGAGGCACCGGACCCCGTGCTTCCTGGTGAGGGTGGGAAAGGGGCCTCGGCCCCCAAGGGTGGTGTCGGAGGCGGCGGTCGGGGCAGGTGACGAGGTGGCGAGCAAGGGCCCGCGGCCACCTGGGCGTACATCCTGGGAGCGGCGCTGCCCCCAGAGCTGGTGGAAGGGACAGAGGGGGCGGGGGAGGAAGGAGGCCCCACCACGTGAGGAGGCACCTTCCGGGCAGAGCCCTTGCTCCTCTCTTCCCCCCCCAGCCCGTCTTCCTGGCTGAGGGCATGCCCCCCAGAGCGGGGGAGGGGGGTGGTAGCTGTGGCGGTGGCAGAGTCTCTGGAGTCCCCACTTGTGTCCACTGCCGGAGCCCCAGGCCCAATGCCCAGTGGCCCGGCAGGGGCAGCGAGGCCAGGCGCCATGGGCAGGGATGGAGGCTCAGGGGAAGAGGCAAGGGCAGGAGCGTCCAGGGAGGGGGTCCCGGCCCCAGGAACACCTGCCTTCTGGGGAGGGGGTAGGAGCGAGGTGGGAAGGGTGAGGGTTAAGGGGGTGGAGGAGGAAGGGGGGAGGGGGAGTGAAGAGGGAAGTGGAGGGGAGTGGAGGGTAGGGGTGGGCCGCTCCTCCCCACTAGGCTGCAAGCAGGGGAGGAGGGCACCAAAAAAAGGGAATATGGGGGGGGCAAACCAGGCGGGGGTACAGGGGCAACGCACTCACCAGCCCTGGTTGAATACCGGCTCCTCTGGCTGCACTGGGGGCAGGGGCTAGTCCAGCATAGGGGAGTGCAGTGTGCAGGGGGGGGGGGTCAACAAAAGCAGGGGGGGTCAATTAGAGGGGGGCCATGAGCACCACTGGGGCAGGAGCACGGGGGGCATGGCAGGGGGGAAGTGGCAGTGGGCGGGGGAATGGGAGGTGGGTTGGGGCTGAAACGGGGTTGGGAAGGTGCAGCGGCAAATTGCTGAAGCTGGGCGGGGCAGGGAACAAACCAAGGCAGGACCGGGGCAGGGCAGGGCGGGCAAACAAACAAACCAGGGAGCAAACCACAGGGTGGAGGGGCTGCAGAGGGAGTGGGGGGAAGGAGCTGGTCGGCAGGGGTGGCAATGGGGAAGGGGGTGGAGAAGAGGAGGGGCAGGGGTGCCCCAAGGTGTTGGGGCTGGGGAGGGGCAGCAGCAGGGAAGGGGCGCTCACAGCAGCAGCAGCAGCAGGCCCCCATAGCCAGCCCAGGGGAGGCAGGCAGGCAGGAAGGCTAGCAGGGCCCCCTAGGAGGAGGAGCAGCAGGAGCTACCCCGGCCAGCAACATCTCCCACTGCAGCAGTAGGAGAGTGCGAGAAGGAAGGTAAGTAAGCCCCAGAATGATCGGGGCGCTATTCCCTGCAGACTAAGCAGAGTCATTAGAGGGAAATTAGGAGCAGCTGAGGCCAATTAAGGCCCAGCCAGGTGCCTGATAAAAACCCTCTGCTCCAGACAGACAGTGCGTGAGGTGGAGCAGAGAGGAGCGCAGAGTTGCATGGAAGAGGAGATAGGAATCCTGAGAGATGTACCGGGCCCTGGAGGGGGAAAACTTGCCCCGGCAGGACTGAGTTACTCCCCTTGGCTCAGGGGCCTGGGTAAGGAAGTCCAGTCCAGGTGGCAAGGAAGCAGGGCCCGAGGAGCCAGAAGGACATTAGAGGGAAATTAGCCCAGGGGAAAGACTGCAGCTGTGAATGTGGTACCAGCAGCACAAAGCTGCTGCTCATAGGGCCCCTGGGCTGGGACCCGGCAGAGTGGGTGGACCCGGGTCCCTACCCTCCTCCCTGGGGAGACACGGTAACTGGTGACACCCTGACCCACTACGAGAGGCAGAAGCACGAGACCGACTACGGTGAAGCCGGCCGTCTGCCACAACGTCTCTACACTCAAATTTGTTTCCAGCCAACATAAGCAGCCCATGATGGCAACACCGTCAAACCACCCCACGAATGGTGTGGAGCCGTGTTCAACCTACTGAGGTTGAAACAGGGCAAGTGTAATCACGTTGTGACCTGTGTTGACCCTAACGGTCCTCCAGCAGCTTCCCACAATGCCCCTGTGCCTGCGACAGTGACTGCTGGTCAAAATTTTAAACTTTACTGTCCAGGGGTCACAGAGACCGAAAACCATCTATCCCTTTAATAGTCCCCATGTGAAATGCCTTTTGTTGATTGCTCATCTGAGGGCGCACACATACTAGCTCTCCCTTGTCGTGTGCAACTGCTCAATCAATCATGCTGGATCCACTCAGTAGATGTGCCCCGGCCTGGAGTAGGCAGGAAATATTGGATTTTCTGAGGTGGTAGGGAGAAGAAACTGTGCAAGAGCCATAGTCCTGTGTAACAGGAGATGATTAATGGCCCTACACACATATGTATGACAAACAGTCCCCAGTGTGGATTTTCGAACCCCAACATGATTTCCCACTGACCTGTAGCAATTCAGCATTGCAAGCTTCCAGAATGCGAGCACTACTTGCTTCTCCACTGACGGTGCAGCTCTCATTCTGAGGTCCGTACGCTGGAGAGCTGGGGCGAGCTCAGTGCGTAGATCCAAGAACGTGGCCCTTCGCATCCGAAAGTTCTGCAGACGCTGCTTGTTGTTCCAAACGTGCATTATGACGCAATCCCGTCAGTCAGTGGTGCTCCATTGTCTGCAGCTGCTCCATGAACCCCACCACCCTTGAATTGCTTTTTGCTATGTCCCTCAACCATTGTCATCTATCCTTTGGGGTCGAGGATGATCTCTTTCACAGGTTTTATTTTATATGGGTCCTTTGGTGATTGAGGAGTCCAGTCCTTGAGCTGCAGACTCATTGGCAGACATTGCAGGTGGGGTTGGAAGGCAGGGTTGGGCCATGATTGCTGCACAACGGTTGTCTGTCCTTTCTTTTCTGGTGTTTTTCTGCAACCACGGCAAAGCGATTTTCCTCAGAAGTGGTCATTCCTTCTCTGACAAGTCTTCGCCAGTTAGCCTTGTCTTGGGCTACTGTCTCCCAGTGTGTGGTGTCGATGCCACATCTCTTGATGTTTGTCTTGAGGGTGTCTTTAAAACATTTCTTTTGGCCTTCCCGTTTCCTTTCTCCTGTGGTGAGTTGGACGGACAGCAATTGTTTTGGTAAGCTGATGCATTATTGTTCTTCACTTTGTGAAGCTCCTCAGATGTTGGTGGGTTGGCAAGAGTTTCCCAGATTGGGTGCTGAGGGATGGAGTCGATGATGTCGTGAGTCACAGTCGAGTCTCGATTTAGAAGCTTTTGGTAGTATCCCTCAGTAAACTGTCCTTGATGAAATAGTCATGTCCCCCATTGTCGTGGTGCTTTCTGTGGGTCTGCAAACACAGATGAATGGTATGTCCTGTTTTTGTAGCATTCATGAGAATAGTGCAGAGCTATGTGGTGCATGCTTCTGTCATAGACGGCAGAGACTGACTCTTACCATGCGGGTTGGTGGGATTTTTTTTTATCAAAAGGTGGGACTGTTATGGGATACGGAGAGCACTATAGGATGGAGAAAGTTGCATGCTAAGAACTTGACACCTAGCTCCCAGAGATTCCTGGGAGAGTCATTACTTTCCCACAAAACATTGCAAAAATGTCCCCAAAGCCATTGCACTGGATGGCGGCGCATGGCACACTGAGATACCTACCTGTGGTGCACCACACTTTACAATCGACACAAGCACTCCTGGTGAGCACGTGTGCCAGCGCAAGCAGCTAAGTGTGCATGCACTGATATAACTTGTGTCGACCAAAGTCTGCAGTGCAGCCCTCAGGAAAGAGGTGCAACTGAACTTTACCTGCAGCTCTCCAGAACAGCAGCAGGGCCAGAAGAGACACTTCAGGATTTCACAGCCTGAACACTTGATTTTAGACAGAAAATATTGTTTGCCTCACAAGAATCTGATTCTGACTTCAGATACAGACCCTGTTCTTGGATAAAGCATGTTCCTCCATTCAGTCCTGATAGGACTGCAAAAGGACAATTTTCAGACAGTGATGCAACCTTATTGAAAAGATAAATGAAGCTGTAACCGTGTGTGAGAAGCTCACACTGCTATAAGTGATGTGTCAAGTTAGAGAAAGCGCAGAAGCTGAAGAATGGTGTACATGCTAAAGCAGCAGCTTTTAATTCTGTGCAATGGCTCTTAACCAGTGATGCCCAACTTTTCCTCTTGTGCCCCCTCCTTACCAGTAATGGAATGTATCCGCCAGCCCTTCTCCGCCCCCCGAATGGAGCCACGGCCGGGGCCTGGGGAGCCGAACCATGGCCCAGGGGTCATGGGTGGATCTCGGTGGCGCTCATTCCCTGCCCCCTGTGGGGGCTGGTCTGGGCCCTGCTGTGCCCCCCAGACATTTCTCTGCACTCCTCTGGGGGGGACGCATCCCACAGTTTGGGAAATCAGTTTCTCTGACTCTCCAGAGCATCTTTACTTGCCCCTCCAGTCTAAGAATCTATTCCTCCGGCACAGCCACCAATTAGCACAGGAAATCCCTTCTGGCAGAAAATAAAACATGGCAAATCCACTGCAGGTCACCATCATTGTTCCATTGCTATTTATCTTGATATCACAGGTATTGCTGAACCTGGAAGAAATGCTTTTCACACTCCTTTTCTAAAATCCCTCCAAAATTCTCCTGTTAGCGGCTTCTGTTGCCAACTCTTATGATTTTATCACAAATCTCACAATATTTGGTGTTTTTCTTGAAACCCTAGCTTCTGGAGTCAGGTGATGAGGTGAGAATCTCAGCTTGCATGTAAAAAAATAGCAAGTTTCTAGCCCTCATGGGTGTGGAGAAAAACTTGAAAACATGGTCTAAGCATGACTTAAAGACTAAAAAGCAGAAAGCAAAGACAGGAACTCGACAATTATCATATTGCAAAATCTCATGATTTTTGTGCCTGACTGAGACATTTGAACATTTCGGTCTGTCAGTACTGGTTGTTATTAATTTCACTTTTAATGGTAATTCCTTTAGGACATTAAGCGCATTCTGTGATTGTCAGTCTGTACTTCCACCCAATTTTATTTGTGCTTTGAGGCGAACTTGCTGTTGTGTTGATTTTAACGTTTCCACCAGACTCACATTCACTTGTTATGTGTGAGAAAGTGATGGAGGAGAGGTCACTGGGGTAAAACGTGAAAGTAACCTGTCCCGCTCCCTCCTGACAGACCACCTTCTTGCAAGAAATTCAGGGACATTAATCAAATTATAAAAAACTGCAGCGGGATGGGGGGGGGCGGGGGAAGGTGGAGAACAAGAAATAGAGAGAAAGAGAATGACTGCCTGAATGATCTCCTATTATAGTTAAAAGGAGTAATTTTCAGAAAGTTTGTGAGCAACCGGAAATTTGACATTAAAATAAAAATCGTGATCTACCCTTAACTCTGGTAGGAAACACTGAAGCTAGTCACATCATAGCTAATACCGGGCTGGGAAATGTTCTGCACAGGCAGAGTGTGGCGGCCAATGGATGTAGATACTGTACAGCGGGGTGCAATCTTCTACACGAATTTCTCTCTTTACAACTCAATGACACAACAGCGCCCCAGGGTGGCAGCAGAGAGTGATGAATGAGAAAGCAAAGTTGGTACCAGCAAAGCAAAGCTGTGAGCTATTTCCATTTTGAATAATAAAATGCAAATAGGAGTCAGCACCATGGTGTGGATGGGTGCAGGCCAGAGGGCAGAGTGGTGCCAGAAATGTGTGGCTGGTACACATGTACTTTCATCATGATCATACAGGTAGGAGCGGAAGGGACCCCGAGAGGTCTTTGAGTCTAGCTCACTGCGCAGAGGGAAGGCCAAGTAAACCTAGAACATCCCGGACAGGTGCTTGTCCAACCGTTCTTAAAAACCATCAAAGATGGGGATTCAACAACCTCCTCTTGAAGGCTATTCCAGAGCTTAACTATCCTTATCGTTGGCGAGCTTTTCCTAACACCGAACCTAACCTAAATCTCCCTTGCTGCAGATTAAGCACATTGCTTCTTGTCCTATCTTCAGTGGGCATGAACAATTGATCACTGTCCTCTCTATAACAGCCCTTAGCATACTGGAAGACTGTTAGCAGGTGCCCACTCACCCTTCTTTTCTCAAGACTAAACATACTCACTTTTATTAACCTTTCCTCGTAGGTCAGGTTTTTTTAAACATTTTATCATTTTTGTTGCTGTCTGGTGGACTCTACAGTTTGTCCAGATCTTTCTTAAAGTGCAGCACCCAAAACTGAACATAGCATTCCAGCTGAGGCCTCACCAGTGCCACCAGAGGGGTACAGTTACCTCCTGTGTCTTACATACAACACTCCTCTTAATATGCTCCAGAATAATATCCTGTTTTGCAATTGCATCACATTACTGGCTCACAAATGGTGATGTACTATAACCCCCCGAGCCTTTTCAGCAGCTCTGCCACCTAGCCAGTTATTCCCCATTTTCTAGTCGTGTATTTGATTTTTCCTTCCCATGTGTAGTACTTTGCACTTGTTTTTATGAATTTCATCTTGTGGATTTCAGACCAATTCTCCAATTTGTCAATGTCATTTTGAATTCTAAGCCTGTCCTCCGAAGTGCTTGCAACCCCACCCAATTTAGTATCATTTGCAAATTTTATAAGCACACTCTCCACTCCATTACCCAAGTCATTAATGAAAATACTGAATAGCACCAGACCCAGGATTGATCCTGTGGGATCCCATGAGATACACCCTCCCAGTTGGACAGTGAATCATTGATAACTACTCTTTGAGTACATTCTTGCAACCAGTTGTGCACCCACCTTATAGTAATTTCGTTTAGACTGCATTTCCCTAGTTTGCTTATGAGACTGTCATGTGTGACTGTGTCAAAACCAAATCAAGATATATAATGTCTACAGCCTTCCCCCTATCTACTAGCCAATTACCCTGCCAAAGACTGAAACTGGGTTGGTTTGGCATGATTTCTCCTTGACATATCCACGCTGGCTATTCCTTATAACCCTATTATCCTCTAGGTGCTTACAAATTGATTAATAATTTGTTCCAGAATCTTTCCAGGTATTGAAGTTAGGCTGACTGGTCTACAATTTACCAGATCTTCTTTGGGTGTGTCTGCACTGCAATTATACACCCATGACTGGCCCTTGCCAGCTGACTCGGGCGTGGGGAGCTCAGGTTAAAGGGCTGTTTGCTGCGGTGGATTATAATGCTGAAAAGGAACTAGAAGGCATACACACATGTGCATTCATACAAGCAAATATGCACCATACACCACACTCTTTCTCACAAATACAGCCACTCACAATCCACTCTCTTTCTCATTGTCTCTGTCTTACACATACAATTCCGCTTCGCTGCTTAACCCCAGGACTGACGAGGGAGGGAAAGGGGCAACCATTGTACTGTGGCCCAGAGCTCCAGGGGATCCCCAAACCGTCTGTAATAGCTGTGTAAATAAAGTGAAATGGGAGGGGGTGGGGCCTCAGCTAACATGATGTATCGGGCCTCAAAATTTCTCTCAATGCCTATGTCCCTCATGTGCATGCATGCACACACACACACACTGCACAATGAACTCCCACTGGTTTCTATGGGGGCGAACTAGCAGGATCAAGCCCTCTAATGGTAAAACACCAATTCCTTCTCTCTCCACCACCCCTCTGTTCTTCCCTCTGTGTTCCTACTCCTCCCCCTTATCCAGCAGTCCCAACTGGGAAGAATATCCCAGAGCTATCAAGAAACCCATCCAAAACTCATTCCCAGTAGGTGCCCAGAAAAAATGTCCCCTCTCCATGGCATGGTGCTGCTCAGCTCAGTGTACTGGGGCAATTGTGTGCCTGCTCTGCAGTATCGTTTGGTTCATCATTGTCAGTCTTTTGCAAATGGACAGCAGAGCCCTGTGCTCCTAGCTTAACTGGCGCCTCCAACCATGGAGGCAAAGTTAGGCCAGGTGGGCAGGAAGAGGGTAGGTGCAGCCACCCCATGGGGTACACAGTTGGGGGAGGGAGGTGGTAAACTGCTCCAGGCAAAGGGGTAGCATAATCCAATTCCCCCAGCCAAGGGCAGAGGCAGTTGGAGTGGGTCAGTTGGGAAAGTACATTTCTTCCCATGAAATATTCAGATTCCTTTGTGGTCTCTCCTGGGCAGGTGACTTGACCCAGTTCCCAGATCTAATGCTGTCAGGACAAATATTGAAGATGAGGCTAGGACAGACAACAGGACATCCAGGAGAGCATAGAGTGGTTTAATGAGCAGTACCATATTCTGAGTGCTGAGGCTTCCCGCAGAGTTGCTCCCGGGAGGTACTGCTCTGCGGGGGTCAGTGCAGGAATCCCTGCAAGGGATGCACTCTAGACCCTGGCAGGGAGCATGGCCAGGGCAACTCAATGTGGGCTTTGTGGATTTCTGCTGCTTTCTGTGCTGGGCTTTTGCCAGGGTTCCTTGTGGATTAGGAAGGGAGTAGCTGCCCTTTCATGCCAGCAGCATGGCCCCTATCTACAATCCCCATCTCTTCTGCAGAGGAGACCCTTACGGCTGGTGTCATAGCAGTGAAGCAGCATTTCTCACATTGCAGAGGTTAAGTTCATTTGACCGTAGCTCTGTATCTGCTGGTTCAGTCTAGGTGCACTTGCTGTTATGGAAGAGCAGAAGCCCTGCATTAGCCAAGCATTTGGGCCATGATAAACAAGGTCTGTGTATAACAATCATTCACCCATTTTACAGCTAGTGCCTTTGAGGTGGGACAGGGTGAAGTCAGGCAGAGCTGAGAATAGCCCTTTCCATCTCCTGCACTGTGCCACTCTGCCTGCGGAGGTGAAATGAGCCAGATTAGCCCTAGTGTAGTGCACAGTAATCCCCTGCAGACCCCCTCCCTTTAGAGGGTGTCCCTTGCTCTCTCCATACAAACAAGCTTCACTGGTAGAGGCTCACACTGCTACACCAAGCGCGCCCAGACCCAGTTTCTGCCGATGACCAAAACACTTGGCCACGCTGTCTCTGACCCCTCGACCCTGCACCGCCACAGAGCCAGGAGCAGAACTCAGGCACCGCGGTGCCGGTTCACCCACGGTCACGAAACCCTGTCGAGGCTGCTCCTCCGAGACGAGCATCGTCCTGCGGCCGAACGTCGTTGATCCAAAGCCGGCTGCCGCCCCCCGCTCAGGTCGGCACGCTGAGGGTGCTGGGACCACTGCAGCAGAGCCTGCGGCAGGCCCGCATTGAGCTGAGATGGGCGGGAGCTGGGTGTGACTGTGGGGTGTTCAGGGAAGGGGGACCAGCCGGGACGGGGGTGGGGTAATAGGCCCCGATATAAGACAAAGCCCCGAATATCGGGACTGGCTCTATAAAACCAGGGGAGCAGATCACCCTAGCACAGGGGCCCGGCTCAGGAGAGCCCTGCCCAGGGGGCGGCTGGGCCGGAGCAGGCTGGCAGGGCAGACCCCGCCTGGGCGCCAGCAGGGACCCGGCCCAAAGGCGGTGGGGCCGAGCAGCCAGCCCGGCCCAGCGGCCCTAGCACCCTGGGACCCCCCAGAGCCCTCGGCCCAGACGGACAGCCCGGCCCAGGCGGGCAGCCACTCATTGGAGGCGGGTCCAGGGGCCCCGCGCGGCGCAGCGCAGGGCCCAGGGGATCCCCGCGCGCAAAGGAGGCGGGACAGCGACACAGCGCGAGAGCGGGCTCCCCCGGCTCTGCCTCCCCCAGACCGCCGGCCACGCCCCCCGCCCCCTTCCTTTCCAGCGGCCCGCTCACCGCCCGCCCACCATTGGCCCCGCCCACCCAAATTAAGACGCGGCCGCGCCCGTCGGACTGGAGCGAACGCGCGCCAAGGGCGCCGTCACGCGCCTAACGACACTTCCGCCCAACCCGCCTTCTGATCCGCTGGTTTAGCAAGACACGAACTAGCGCGCGCCCCCTGCAATTAGAGGCCGCATGCGCAGTAACTGCTCCAGAGTCATTTCTCAGGACAGGCAGGGGGCGGAGCTACTGGCACACGCCCACCCACATGACGTCAGCGGCGCCGCTCTGAAGAAGGCGGGCGCCAGGGGCCCCAGCACAGGGCCCGAGTAGCTCGCCGTGATCGTATAGTGGTTAGTACTCTGCGTTGTGGCCGCAGCAACCTCGGTTCGAATCCGAGTCACGGCAGCGCAGGAATGGCGCTAGCACGGCACGTGGGTCCCACAATTTTTTTTACTGGGCAGCGGAGCCTGGAGCCCAGGCAGGGCCAGCTTCTTCCGGGGGGGCACTGGCCAGCCCGGCACTGGAGGTGGGGGGCACTTGGGCACGGCCATCTTATCACCGGAGGTGGGGGGCACCTGGGCACGGCCATCTTATCACCGGGGGTGGGGGGCACCAGGCAGGGCCAGCCTGGCACCCCAGATGTCAGCTGTAAGCTGTGGTGGCTGCAGAGGGTAGGAAGAAGCAAAGACTAATTAGGAGGAGCTGGTCAAGCTCCTGGCTGGCGTCCACCCACCTCAAAGGCTTTGGGCCCGCAGGGCTTAGCAAGCCAGCTGTGAGGTAACTTTTATTCCGGTGCTTACAGACACAACCAAGAAAACATTCTGTGACCCAGGGCCCCGTGGTGCCGACTGGCAGGGGGCACAGGGGATGCACTGGGGTTTCCAGGGATCCCCTGGCTGGATATCTGCAGAACAGTTGACGGAAGGAGGGCATGTGAACTCTCCACCGAAAGCCAGGCTCCCCCGGGTCGTCACACTCACCACGCAGTGTCTGCACGGATCATATTTAAGGACTTAGGTGTCTGTACAGGAAATTGTGTTCCTAAGGTCTGGGAGTTAAGCAAGGTCACCAGGAGGTGACATTCCTGTCAGGCAGGAGGTAAGGGGCTCATCTCTCTGGCTGGCCATGTGTTTATTGTCTGCCTCCCAATGAAAACCTGTTTGCATACTGCGCCAGGTGCCAGTCAAAAGACTGAGAAACCTACAAGAGAGGAAAATCTCCAGGAAAAAGTCAGCGGGGGTGTGTGTGTGTGTGGCCTGTTTGATGAATAAACACAAAGGATGAAACACATGGGATCCTCCGCTAAAGAGGCAAGCGAGCAGCATGTTTGTCTTATGAAAGGAAGGTGTCAGCCAGCCTGTCTGTCAAATGCTGCAAGGACTTTGCCTGAGCGTTGCTCTGCAAGACACGAGCGTAGCTTGTTAATTAAGTCTAGGTTCTTCTGGAATGCATGTTCTGATTTTATTTGGTATGTGACCATTTTTTTTTTTTCCATTTCTACATGCCATGACTTGAATCTTTGTTAAATAAACTTTTCCTTGTTTGTAGCCAAGTGCTGTGTGAAGCAGGGCGGTGAGCTGAGATGGCACTAGTAAACTGGGGTGAGCAGCGACTCTGAATACTGGAATCCTGTGGGCCAGGGAATGGACACTTCAGGGAGATGCTTAGGGGGCTCAAGGACTGGGGTGTACCTATCGCTAACCTCTAGAGAGAGCGGGGCCTGCGAGGCCTAGAAGGGAGTGTTGTCCATGGCTGGGGAGTTGGGGGACTAAGCTCCCGGCAAGCACTGACAAGGCTGCTTCACGCTAAAGGCAGGTGGTAGCGAGGTGCTCCCCCATCCCCCAAAGAGGAGACCTGCAAGTGAATTCCCTCCATCAGCTGAACTGGACGGTCAGGGAAGGGAAAAGGGAATACAAATCTCTGACAAGGAAAAACTGTATCTCTATGCTGCTTGGACTCTCAAGCAAAAGGTTTTCTAGGCATAAGCAAGAGATCCCCAATATTTTAGCCTGGGTTAGGCCTGTGGGACACATAGGGTTTGCTTATTGTATACACTACTATTTTAACTTTTGAAACGTAAGACTGTAACTCATTTGTGTGTGTTATGTTTATCTGTGTTAACTTTAAAATAACTCAATTTCCATTTCCTATCTAATATATCTTTAGGTAGTTTATTATAGGATTGGCTAAAAGCATTGGCTTTGGTGTGAGTTCTAAAGTGCAGTTGACCTGGGGTAAGTGACTGATCCTTTGGAACTGGGAGTAACTTGAATATTGTTGTGATTTTTGGTGTAAGGGACCCTCTATCACAGAGGCAAGCTTACCTGGGGGGCAAGATACACTGGAGTACCCAAGGGGACTGTCTGTGACTCCACAGCTGTTATAATGCTTGAGATGTTTACAGTGGATAATTGGTTGGTGAAATCCAAGTATAGAATTCACAACCGATGTGCAGTTTGTGCCCTGATTCCTAACGGCCTGCCCTGTGGTTGGGACTCATGCTTTTGAGTCACTGCAGGGGAGCTTGACAGTGACATGTAGCCACTTTGAAACAGTGGTTTACACTTTCTTTCTTGGTGCCATAAAAACTCCCATTAACCAAGTGGCTGGAAGGAAGTCAACGGCACGACTCACATGCTTAAAGCCAAGTGAATGAACCTGGGGTTGTGTAGTCAATGAGACTCTCGGCCTTAGGATAGCGGGTAGAGAACAAGGCAAATGACTTCTAGAAGAGACAGGATGGTTTATGGTAAGAAAGGCCCCAGCCTGGTGTCTATCGCGTGCTCTGCCAGTGTCTCTCTGATGCTAACCAGCATTTTCCCAGGTGACCATTACTTAAGTTTCTCAATGTCTAGGGGCCCAGTTTGTGAAGCTGAGGGGTCTGGTCTTCAGTTCTAAGCACTCACAATTCACACTCAAGGCACTAGGAGCTCAGGTCCTCAGCAGGCCTTGAGGAATTGAACCCCTGCTCTTGAGGCAAATGTTGGTCTTAATCTCTCTGTGTCTCAGCTGCCCATCTGGAAAGCGGAGGTAAGAATACGTCTTGGGTATGGTGATGATAAATCCATTCATGTGTGTGCGGTTCGGACCTTGCGATGAGGAGCCAGCAAGAAAAACCCAGGAAGAAAAAAAAAGGTTCATATTCAGTGCAGAGTTTGCAGGGTGGGCAGCAAATAAGGCAGAGTCACATGTTGGTGTGGGTGTGTGGATGTGAATATGCCCATGTGTGAGTGCGCCTGGCTGTGTGTGGATGTGAGTGCACAGTGTGTGTGAGTGTGAATATGTGCATAGATGGGAAAGCACAGTGTGTGTGAATGTAAGTATGCCCATGTGTGAGTGTAAGGTGTGTGTGGGTGTGAGTGCACAAGGTGTGTGTGGAAGTGAGTGTGCCCCTGTGTGGGGATGTGAGTGTGCCCATTTGTGATGATGTGTGTGCAGTGTGTGTGGTTGTGAGTGTGCCCAGATGTGTGTGTGTGGGGCATGAGGGTGTGTGGATGTGCCTGGATGTGAGTGTGCCCATGTGTGCAGGATGTGTGTGTGAATGTGCATGGATATGAGTGTGTCCTTGTGTGAGTGCACAGTATGTGTGAGTGGATGTGTGTGTACCCATGTATGAGTATGCAATGTCTGTGTGTGTGCGGGGGTATGTGCAGATGTGAGTGTGTGCCCATGTGTGAGTGTACAATGTGTATGACTGGGGGGGGGTGCACGGTGTGTGAATGTGTTCAGGGTGTGAGTGTGTGGATGGGAGTGTGCCCGTGTGTGTGTGTATGTATGGGGGGCATTGTGTGAGTATGCAGTGTATGTGTGACTGTGGTATACGGGCGTGCAGGGTATGTGTGACTGTGCAGTATAGGTGTGTGTCGGGTGTCTGTGTGACTGCAGGAGTGTGATTGTGCGGTATAGGTGTGTCTGCTGGGTGTGTGTGACTGTGCAGTATAGGTGTATGGGGGTGTGTGTGACTGTGCCATACAGGTATATGTGTGTAGGGGGTGTGTGTGACTGTGTGAGGTGTGTGTATGACTGCGGTATAGGCATGTGTGCAGGGGGTGTGATTGTTGACTGTGGTATAGCTCTGTGTGTGTGGGGTGTGTATGTGACTGCGGGGGGTGACTGCGGTATAGGTGTATGTGATTGTGCAGGGATGTGTGACAGTGCAGGGGGGTGACTGTGTGGGGTGTGTGTGTGTGACTGCGGTACAGGTGTGTGTGCCGGGTGTGTGATTGTGCAGGGGGTGTGACTGTGTGGGGGATGTGGCTGTGTGTGGTGTGTGATTGTGCAGGGGGTGTGTGGCTGTGTGTGGTGTGTGTGTGTGTGATTGTGCAGGGGGGGTGTGGCTGTGTGGAGGTGTGTGTGTGTGTGATTGTGCAGGGGGCTGTGTGACTGTGGGGTGTATGTATGACTGCAGGGTGTGTGATTGTGCGGGGAGTGTGACTGTGCGGGCTGTGTGTGTGTGTGTGATTGTGCGGCATAGGTGGGTGTGTGTGTGTGTGTGTGGGGGGGTGACTATGCGGGAAGGGGAGGGGTGCCCCACGGGCTGTCCCGCAGCGGTGCACGTCCCGCCTAAGCTCCAGGCAGCGCCGGGTCCTGCCCGGCCCGATCCGTCGGACCCACTGACACTGACGTCACACACCCACCCCTCCTAGCAGCCGTAACACTGTTCCGTAGCTAAGGCTCCGCCCACCGCTATTCCGCACATGCGCAGTCACTGCAAGGAGCTTCTCGCAGGACAGAGCACGACCCTGCCCCATTGGAGGCCGCATGCGCAGTAACTGCTCCTCAGTCGGTTCTTAGAACGAGCTGGGGACGGAGCTACTAGCACACGCCCACCTGCGTGACGTCATCGGTGCCGCTCTGAAGAAGGCGGGCGCCAGGGGGCCACAACAGGGCCCGAGTAGCTCGCCGTGATCGTATAGTGGTTAGTACTCTGCGTTGTGGCCGCAGCAACCTCGGTTCGAATCCGAGTCACGGCAGCGCTGGAATGGCGCTAGCACGGCACGTGGGCTGATTAGTCTTTTTCTGGGCGGCGGGACCTGCAGCCCAGGCAGGGCCAGCTCCTCAGCGGAGGCACTGAACACAGCCAGCCTGTTACTGGGGGTGAGTGGGGAGCACCTGGTCATGGCTAGCCTGGCAGGGGCAGTGGACACTGCCAGCCTGGCACCAGGGGTGGGCGGGGGGCATCGGGCATAGCCAACCTGGCACTGGAGGTGAGTGGGGGGCTGTCACTGGCCCATCGGTCACCAGGCCCCATAGCACCGACCCGCAACACACCTGCAGGAGGAGAGCAGACCGTTGGGAGGTTGGGGGGGCTCTCAGGGCTAGGAAGGGGTCTCGGGTCCCAGCCTCGTGCCTCTATACTAACACCAGCTCTCCAATGGGTGTGAGGCCTTCGGTAGCCAATCGCTTGCAGCTGTCCAGTGCCCATAATAGAAGTAATGTCCTGGTGGGAATGCCCAGGGGGTGGTGCCTTCCCCTTCCCCTGGCCCTGGCCAATCAGAGACTACCTGGCACAGGGGTGAGCTCTGTCCCTCCCCTCCCAATGCCCTGTGGGATCAGCAGGCTGGGGGGTGGGTCCTGCAGCAGGCTCAGTGGTTCTGTGATGGGTATACAAACCTCACGCTGGGCCTGAAATGGTCAAACGGCCTTACTGGGCCCAGGTTGCTGCATCCCTGCAGGCCTGCCGAGTGGGCGGAGGTGTCTCTGGAACGGGGAAGCAGGAGAAACACCAAAGATCTTAGTTACCCGAACAGGGGCAAGTGAGCTACACGCTGCAGCGATAAGGAGAAAGGAGGCAGACAGCGGAAATGAAAAGGCAGCAGGTGGAAGGCGGACACGGAGATAAGCGCTGGCCATGCCGCTGACTGTGATGTGCTGCTACTTGGACAGGAGACCCAGGCAGCTGGCGACACCACACAGCCACTGCTGGGGCCATCACATTAGCACAGCCCAGTGGCTAGGACACAGCAGGGCTCAGTAACAGATGGGCTGAGATTCCCTATGTCAGATGCAGAGCCAGGTGGAGAAATTAACTGCGAAGGTTCCTATTGAATCTCATGTCCAGGAGCTACACGGTGGCAGGATCTCTGGATCCGTACACACCAAGGAGTTAACGTGCAATGAGCTCCCGGGATGGCGCTAACAGCCAGTAACTTGCATGGCTTAGTGGCCTGGTGCATTTCCCCCTTGCCCTCCTGGCTCCCGCTTCCCATCCAACCCTCTCCCCCCCCCACCTGCTCTCTCCCGCAGTGTCTCCCAAGCCTCACGCTGCCTGTAGCACGTATTCATGGCCCAGTTCTGGAGCACAGCAACGTTCCCATTCCTGAACCTGGCGTTGGCTTGGCTCTGCAGGGTGAGTGGGGCAAAGCTGGCTGGGGACCACGTTGCTGCCTCCTAGGGAGGTGCTGAGGGATATGAGGGTGCCTGTGTTTTGGGGGTTACAGCCCAGGGATGGAGGGCCCCTAGCAGGGCATTTCCGTGCTTTGCAGGGTTTGTGCTCACTGAACCGGAACAGTCGGGGCAGTTGTGATAACTGGGCCTACCCAGTTACACTCCCTAGTAGCTGACCAATGATGAGCGCCTGAAAGTTCATAAACGGTCACAATACCCCAGCACAGCAAAGGCTGATGGGAAAGGCCCGCAAGACTAACGTAGTCCAAACCAAAAGGCCGCCTGCTTTAACTCAAGGCCTGTGTTAAGATCGTACTTGATAAACAAAAGGAGCGTGGGGCTGAAAACAATGGACCAGAACTGGTGTGTCAGAAACTAGCCTAATTGATGGACAAAATAATGAGCGGATGGGCTGTTCCAACCACCATGTCCTTTGCAATTCTCTTTTTTTTTTTAAAGAGAGATTTGTGGGGAAAATATGTTGCCATCTCCACCGGCTCTGGCTAAATCCTGAACACCACCTGGGATGTGAGACTTTGTCAGCCCCCAGGTGTCCTTTTCCTTCGCTGCCATATTGCTTTTCTTTCCTATTCTCCTTTTGCCTTCTGTCTAATAAGAGTCTGGCCTAGCAGTCCAACATGTGCAATGCTGCTGTAAGCTTGGGACCAGGAAGAGGAGGAAAAATGAAATGCCCTAAACAACCTGCTGCTGGTACAAGTTTGGCAAGCCCCAGAGCGGCTGATCAGACCAGGTATTGGGCCTGTATTTCTCCAGCAGTTGCAGTTACAAGTAGAAGTCAGCGCCAGAGACAGAAGCTGCATTTTTGGCCTTTGCTGTTCTTTTCTTTTCCCTTTTGTGTGTGTTTGTCTTGGTCTGTCTTTTAGGAAGCGGAACCGGATTTTAACAGCAGCAGCGACAATGGCAGCTCCAGCCCATCTCAACTAATTTCTTCTCTTTCACCCGGATGGGACAGATATTTCCAGCTTTAATGCCACCTCAGAGACGGTCACTCCCCAATGATGTTTCGTGGTGTGCTTGCCATTGTACTAAGCAGGCTGGGGTCTCTGTATCCTAAACGCCGAACTTTGTGTAACACTGTTTAATGCCAGCGAGTGACACGCTTGTGTCTTTGCCTCTTCACACCTAAATTAATACACCCGGGGATGCCAATGTGTCTGACCCGAGGCAGTTCTGAGACAGGTAGGGAATCCCTCTCTCAGCCTGGGGAATCCCCAGGAGCTACAGCCAGCACTGAGCTCCATGCCCACAGGTAGGGCAGACTGCAGGCCAATTCCTGCACTCCCTGTCTAGCCAACTGTGCCCATCACCATGGCACCTGAATCTGGCTGCAAAGCCTGGCCCCTTTCCATGAGCTAGAATTGCCCCGGGTCAGCTATAAAAGCAGACTATTGCACAGGATGCATGCAAGCCCAGGAAATCAGGGTCCATTCCCAGACACTGCATTTGCTTTCTCGAGCCCAAGATCCACCCCCCGTGTCGCCTCTCCCTTGGGCAGGGGGCTTGTACCCCAACAGCTACCACAGGCTTCTGAAAGGAAATGAGGCGCAATGTTCTGCCCTCGACATGGTGCCCATGGAAGCTAATGAACACACCCAGCCCTGCTTCACTCACTGCCGCTAACACAGAGCCCTGCACAGAGCAGCTTGCAGCCATCCAGCCATGGGCAGCCCCCGCTCTGCTTCCCTCGCTTTGTCACCAGGCTGCTTTGCTCCAAGACCTGGCAGTTTTGCAGTTTGCATTTGACGAGATTTAAAAGGTCCTAATGAGGGACCAGCAGCTGGGCCGAGCAGAGAGAGAGCTGGCATCCACTCTGCCACAGGAACATCAGTCTTTGGGCAGGCGTGGCGAGAAGCTCCATTAACCACAGCGTGGCTCCTGCCGCCGCCCTCCGGCTCCTGCACCTGATCGCACAGCTGGGGCAGCCATTCATTTCTCTCTCCTTGTGGAAGCAGACGGAGCCCAGAGGTCTCTGTTAGGGTGACAGTCATGATCAATGCCTCTGCTAGGCCTAGAGAGAACATACTGGGCACGTGTGCCTCTGCAGCTGGTTCCATCAACCCAGGAGGGAGTGCAGGGATGGCCACAGCTCAGGCCTGTTCACCCCATAACATGATTTGCCCACTCACAGCCCTCCCTACCTTCAGGAGTCTCCTCCATATCTTAATGGCTGTAGAAATCCACTGCTGACTTGGACAGCAGCTCCTATGTGCCCTCTGCCTCTGTGGCCTCCTTCTGCCTCAGAGCTGAGACCAAGAGGGTATGTCCACCCTTGGAGCTGGGAATGACACTCCCATACTCACACAAGCTCTCATTGAGCATGGGGGAAAGAGATCCTGAGTCCCGCTGCGGGGTGGAGAGTCCAGCACCAGCCACTGCAGTGGCTGAGAGTTACAGGGCCCCTACTACAGCCCCAGCGGCTCAGAACTCCAGAGTCCCCACTGCCCGCGGCGGCTGACGGCTCCAGAGTTCCCACTGCCCACGGTGGCTTGGAGTGCTAGGTTGCCACTGCTAATCTGTGACTGCAAGCTCTGGCTTGCCCCCACCACCCGTTGCGCCTGGGAGCTCCGGGCTCCCCCACTGGCTGACAGCTCCATCCCTGCTACCCCAGGGTTGAAGCGGAAAATGTCTCTGTGATTTCCATGATCTGTGGTTCCATCTGTGATTTCCATGAAATCCATCCATCATTTCCATGGCCTCTGTCACATAAACTTATCCATAATGTTACCATCTCCATCTAGTAATGGGCCTGTGCTAGGATTTCATTTGTTTCTACCAAACTTGTTTAAAAACTCCTTATTGATCTTAGCCCTGCCATCCATTGAGTTTTCCCTGATGCCTTTAGCTTCACTTATCAATCTTCTACACTTCATAATTTCTAATTTATATCAATTGCTAGCTATTCTCCCTTTTTCTGAAGAAAGTCTTTCTTCACTTTCTTCAGTAGAGCCGACCAGAAAATGGCATTTCCATCCCATGGGAGGGTGGGGGGTGGAAAGTACTGAATCAGAATGAAAAGTCAAATGCTAAAGGTATTTCATAGGAACAAGAGTCTGAGAAGCTGTTTCAGGAGAAGTGAAGCAGATTCTTTCAGCTTCTCAGGTGCCTGACTGTGCGGAGCTGGGGGGCTGGCAGGAAACCAGGCAGGTGTCCACTGAAAGCTCTAACAGAATTGCCTCAAATTGCAGAAGATTTCATTTCCACCAAATCAGCATTTTCCAATGGAAAACTTCTCATGGGATTGTGACAGGGTGGACTAGGCCCAGAGGCCCCCTGCTGGAGGCCTAAGGGTCCTGCCATGGTCATCTTAGGAAAGGAGCAGTGGAGCTAAGTCCTCTAAGAGGCCTAGAGACACTGTGCAGGACAGCAGCCAATCAGGGGGTGGCTGTAAGGGGCTAGCCAATAGAAGGTTGCAGACTAGTATAAGAGGAGCTGCAGTGCATGCTGGAGTCAGTTCTTTGCTGGAGCTAAAGAAGTGTGGATGGTGCTGGTTAAAGGGAATGCCAGCACCATGGACAGCTCAGTGCTGGCAGGGACCTGGGGAGTGAGAAAGAGCTCCTGGCTGGTTGCGGATCCTGAACCTGAGGTAAAGATGAAGCATTGGTGAAGGCTGGTGCTGTGGGGGAGTGGCCCAGGGACCTGAAAGCAGTTTCATTAAAGGGACACAGTGGTGCATGGCTGCCATTCTTAGGATCCCTGTGCTGGGACCCAGAGTAGTGGGCAGACCTGGGTCCCCCCTGTAGGTCATTGAAAAGTGATAAACCACAGAAGGGGATTTGAACTGTTAAAACCTAGCAGGAGTTCTGGGGCCAGAGCAGACCCAAGTGGGTGGAGTCTCTAGGAAAGAAGCCCTGGGGGCATGGCCCCCTAGCAGGGCCAGGAGCACTTAAGGATGTTGTTGGACTAAGACCCCAGAAGGGTCTGTTTGAGTTGTGCTCTGCATGCATTGAGTGATGTGGCCGGAGGGATGATTCACTAGAAACTGCCAGAAGGTGTCACCATAAAGTTAGAGAAGTGCAGACAACCAGGCCAGGAGGGGGTGATTGTGAGAGGTGGGTGCCAGGCTGTTTGAGGGATATTTTTGCTTTACCCCATCCCAGGACAGAAGTGACACTATATAGGGCTGAGTTAATAAATCAGCCCTGATACGAGGCTGGGTTTTGCAGGCAACATGTGTGTTCTGCTCAGGCTAGCATGCTGCGTGTGCTGACTGACACCACGCCTGCACAGCAGTGCCGAGCACTCGGCAGCAACCACCATTTGTGATCTGGCCTCTGATCAGCCAGTCCCCTCAGCCAAGACACAGCTCATGGCTTGTGAGGACAAGTCCGGAACAGGACTGGCTGAACCATTCCTGCAGCCTGTCAGTGCAGCCCTTCTCTGATCTGCTCAGCTAGCCTTGCTGTGTGTGCATTTACACGGCACACATGGCTGTGTCAACGGAGCACCCCTATTTACTGATGCTGCCTTTTGCAATGGCCAAGTCACTTCCCCATGACCCAGTCTTGGCAGACCCCTCAGAGCCTCTGGGTTCAGACCATTGGCAATGCAGACCGCACCCACTGCAGTTAACTCTGATTCTGAGCCAGGGACTCCCCTCCTGGGTTACGCTGCCCAGCCCACATGGCTGAGTTTGGAGCAGCTTGGAGCTTGACTTGTTTAAATGTGGCAGAACTAATCCCCTTGGCTCCCAGGCCTTGTTTGTTCTCTGACCACCCCAAGGGCTAAAGGGATCTTGGTAAATACCCATGGGCCCTCATGATTGCAATCCAGTGCCAGATGCAGTTGGATGTGCATGGGGGCCGTGCGCTCCCCTCTTCATGCACAGGGGCCAGGGGCTCCCCCCTGACTGTGACGGAGCTAGTCAGCCCTGGTCTCTGCTCTCCATTTGCAGGATTATCTGGGCAAGAGACGAGTGGAAGGAGCCAGCGAGGAAATGGAGTGCTGTGCTCCTAGTCTTAGTTCCAGGGTGATGCTAAACTGCGTTATACTGTTCCTCCACTAGGTAATACTGTGTGTAGTAGGTACATGAAATATCTTATTTACGATCACCTGGCAGAACATTGAAGGCGTGACGCTGTCTGGAGTGGCTCACGAGTGTAAGTGCCAGTCTCAGGGCAGACGGTCAAGAAGCAGGGCGAAAACCCCCAAATTGGTTGTATGTTTTTAGAATTAGATTTCACCAACCCAGTAACAAGTACGAACTCCTCAAGCACTGTAACAGCCTTAACATGGTGTCACAGACAGTCCACTTGGGCACGCCCGTCTATCTTGCCACCCAGGCAAGCTTGACTTTGTGATAGATGGTTGCTTTACACCAAAAATCACAACAATATTCAGGTTACTCTGAGTCCCAAATGACCAGTCACTTACTGGACAATTGCACCTCAGATGTCAAACCAAAGACAGAGCATATCCTTAAGTCTTTTACCTTTACTGAAGATAGTCACAATGATGGCTATGACTGGTGCCTATTTTATACCTCGGAGAAATATGGTTTAGGAAAGAGCATGGTGGAAACACCAAAGAATTAAAGGATCAGGGAAATATTGAATGTTTGATAAGCATGCATTGTCTGCAAATTGTCATTTTGGGGCTAAAAAGATGACTATCTGAAACAACCTGGTTATTGGGTTAACAGATAAAAATCTTTCACTGTGGCTTCAATTAAAAACCGACTTAATCCTACACACCGCTATATGGATAGCAAAGTAGGCTGAGCTGGTGAAACAGCATAACCTAGCGCAACTTGCCAAACCTGAAAAACCTGAAACTAGCTTAGAAGCTGTAAACAGACACAGCTTGAGTTCTAAAAGTTTTTATCATAAAAGCCCTGAGGCTATGAGGAAAATCCTTGCAAACTGCAAAACCTTTCAGAATAAAAGTACAAGATGTGGAAAATTTCACAGCTCAAGACACAAGTCCAGCTAAAGGTGAAATAAGTAACAAATGCACATAACATGGACATTTTGCAGCTGTTTGCTGCACTATGGCAGTGAGAGAGAGCTAACGAGGACAATCAAGAGGCATTGTTTCTGGGATCTATCATGTCTGAGACAAAGCCTGCCTGGAGAGTGAAACTGAATATTCATGGTAAGACAGTTGACTTTAAAATTGACTCAGGCACTGCGACCACAGTTGTCATGCTGTTTAAAGTGGCTCATGTCCAGCTAAGCTCAGGACAGCCTGTCAAGAAGAAGGGCAGAGAACCCCAACTCGTTGTATGTTCTATAATTAAGTTTCACCAACCTAGTAACAAATGTGAACTCCTAAAGCACTAGACCAGTCTTACCAGGGAGTCAGTCAGCCCCCCTGGGTATTCCAGTCTATCTTGCCACCCAGGCAAGCTGGATTTAGTGACAGTTGATTGCTATACACCAAAGATCACAAAATATTCAGGGTTCTCTCAGTCCCAAGAGACCACTTACCCCAGGTCAATTGTACCTTAGAACCCACACCAAATACAATTGCTTGTAGCCTATTCTATAGTAAATGATCTAAGGATTTATTAACTAAGAAAAGAAATGAGACCATTATTACAACATTCAAGCAAGTGAATATATACACAAATGAGTTAGTCTATGGTTTTATGGTGACAGTTGTAGTAATGTCAGCTCTGAATGTCTTTTAGGGCTAATCCAGGTTGACCCTGGGGATCTCTGCTTCTGTTTTGTAGCCCTGTGAGAGTCCAAACATCAAAAGAGATGGAAAAAATTATTGACGGCTACTTTTATCCCCTTCTTCCAGAATTCAAACTGTTGGGGCAAGTCCTTTTCCACTAGCCTCTTCATGGAAGTAAGAAGCAATTAACAAAACCTTTGGATTGTCATGTCCCACAGTGGCCCATCCAGTTTTGATAAGCTTTCTTGGTGGGCAGGAGATGATCTCGCCTGAGTTCACAGTTTCAGAGCAAATATTTTTTATGGTTACAAAGCAAAAATGTAAATATTCCCATATAGTATGTGATAAAGATATGATAAGTGAGATTAATGCATGCAGCAATTTACAAGCATGTCATAAAATCTAAACACTAAAAACGTTGTTAGAACTCCAATACCTGTCTTAACCATACTAACACACAGGTGAGAGACTGGTTTCCAGCAATGAATTTGTCAGTGTTCAGCTGAGGCCTAAAGCCTTGGCGAGAGTCAGCACCTGGTCTGCCAATGTCACAAGTCTTCTCAGAAGGGATTTACAACCACCTTCAACCCCTCCCAGAGCTAAAGTCACTTAACACGCCCTGACTAACCCTGGAGGTATTCTGAAGGGCATGGACCAGTTCTCTTCAGAAACGACTTACAAAGACTGAAAGCTTTGCATTCAGAGTGCATGCAAAGACCAAAGGATCAAAGACCAACATCCTTGTCAGCTGCTGTGTGGCAGCCATGATGGCCCTAATGAGAGAGGTGGAAGAAGTTGACAGAGGATTTGATGCTATTGGATGTTTGAAAGGCGATCCAGTACAAATTAACTTGAGGCACTGCTGAACCAGACAGCGTACAAACAGCCTTAGCAGAGAAACCTTGGAAAAACGTAACTGTACATTTATGCAGATTTAGAGAGTACTATTACCTGGTCATATTGAACTATCTTTCCAGGTATATAGGAATAATGTATTTGAAAGACCTAACATGTCAGTGTTATCAAGAAACTGAAGTGCATTTTTGTTCTCTTCAGAATTCCTGAACAGTTACTGACAGACAATGGCCCACAATTCCCTGCAGCAGAATTTATTTCATTCTGAATGAAATATGATTTTGATCATATTACTAGCAGCCCACATTACCCACAAGTGAACGGAGAGGCTGAAAGAGCTGTACAGAGAGCCAAGGAAATCCTGCAGCAGGAAGACCCATTCCTTGCTTTTCTGAATTACACATCAACACCAATAGCAGTTAGTCCAGCACAACTCCTAATGGGAAGACAACTTGAACTCCTGGTCCAACTTCAGAAAAGAATCTGTCTCCAAAGTGGCCAGACATGAACAGTAGACAAATCAGCTAAAAAACAAAGAACTTATGAACACCTTTACAACAGATGATACTCGGTTAGAGAACTGCCAGGTCTAGAACCTGGTGACCATGTTCATGTCCAATTGGATGGAGAAAAAGGATGGACAACTCCAGCTGTCATAAAGAAAAAGATTATGTATGATCTGGGCACTAAATTTGAGACCGACAGAGGAGAGAGTTCAACAAACTGCTGGGCTGCAGCTACCCGCCTCCCGCCCGGTCCCGGCACATAGCCAGGAGCCCGTCAGCAGCCGCCCGTGTCCTTGCCAGCTGCGGGCAGCAGTCGCTCAGTCCCCTCGGCTTTCTTGTCAATTTCACAAGAATGACAGCCCCTGCGCTGCTGCACTTGTGGGGAGGGCACATGTTTTTATTGTGCCCAGGGCGGCAGACAGAGACAAATGGAGAAAATATCATGATCAGTGAGTTGTTTGGTTTTTTTTTTAATTATTTGAACTTCATTATAATGATATAACTATATTGTAATTATACAGCTGGGTGCTATCAATATTTAACCTGCAGGCTGCAGCTGCCCTTGATGTTCATTGTAACCAGCTTTCACCTGTATAAAAATGTGAAGGGGGGCCCGCATGGTGTGATTTGCTCCGGGTCCTGCACTCCCCTATGGAGGCCCTGCCTGGAACAGTCTGTAGAGCGGAGCCTAAAAGCCATGATATCTAAAACATCTGCTGCTGGAGCCTGAGCTGACTCCAGGGCCCTGTGGACATTTCACTACTCCACCCTGTGGGAGCAATTGGCCCTGAAACCTTTTGTGTTTCAACCAGATGCAATTCATGCATCTCTGAGGTTCTCTTAGGAATCCAGGTGTGTAGGTGAACTGCAGATTCACCCCCAAAGGCCTGCAGTGTGGTCAGCAAACCAGTACCTAAGCCCCAGCCCAGCGAACAGCTGCCCTCTTGGACAGGCCCTTAATCAGCATGTTCAGCTGCTCAAGCTGCATGTGCTCTGACAGCATTAGTCACTCTGGGAATCATTACACCCTGGCCCCGCAACCAATTCCATCTTGTTGCTCTCTGTTGCATTAGAGTCATTCTTTCCTATGCATCCTGGCTTCCTTGTTTCATTTGAATAAGGAACCGTGGCATATGATGGCACCAGAACTCTGTGTGCCATGCACTGGCAGGCCTGGGCCACCCAGTGCTGGTGGCTCTGGGTGTTTGGGCCCATCTCATTCCTGGCACTGCTGAGCAGGCTGGCAACTTCCAGCACTCATGCTAGAATGTGGCCTGCTGCCTACTTCTCGGCTTTGTGTTCTTGCACCAATGATAGTACCAGGAAGACATTCCCTGGCCCTGGGGAAGGGAGGAAGCCGATACTGACGCACGTAATTATGAAAGGCCTAACTTCCATTGCAGGAATGCTGAGGCTGCAGAGTTCCAGTAGAAATGGGCCTGACCCAAAACCTGATCGGAATGGCCAGGGCTGTGGATTGTCAGCAGGGCGACAAGCTGGCTCCATTCAACCGCAGTCTGCCCCGAGGTCTTTTGTGCAAGAGTCCAGTACAAGGAAGCACAGTGGAGAAATGTCTTGGAGTTCGGGTTATGATATCGTTGCTTCAGACATGTTTAGGCAGGGAATACACATTGCACTCCTGCAGACCACCTTCCCCCTGAAGCAGCTGCTTCAGGAGAGAGCACACTCGCGGCGTCTGAAATTCTTCCAGGACTCATAAGCTAAATGTCCCTCTGGCAAAACTGACATCTGTAGCGTGATGGAGAAACAGGCCTTTCCCTGCTACTTGTGTCAGCCCTGTGCAGATTCCTAGTCATATCCTTAGGCTTGGAAGGTTTAGATTTATCAGTCAATGTCAGTAACCATCTATTTCACCAAACACACACAAACCGATGAAAAAAACATTTCTATCAATGATAATTGAAATTTACAGATGAGCAAAGTAAGAAAAGTGCTGCTCAGGGACTTATTTAAGGAATTTTACGGTGTGTATTTTGACATATGATGTTTACAATTTGTGTGTTAAAAGTTAGAAAGCTTTAACTTCCTGAATCTCAACATTTACTGTCGTTATGGAAATATTGTCTAACCCCCCCATAATTCCCGATAACTGAATTTAAATATAAGCATTTTTTCTAAGTAACCCTTGATATTGTGTCAAATTTATAAACACCAAATTTTGTCAAGCCTACGCAGCTGTCGACTCTGTTTTGTGGGCAATCACACTGGCCATTTTCCAGCACAGCAGGGCTCGGCTTGTGGAAATGAAGTTCTGCACAATTCTACACACCTCATCAAGTGCTCATGGAAATGATGGATCAGACCATGCAGCAGTCCAGAAACTCAGGGTCATGGACATAGTGGCTGATTCTGTAGTCCTGAGAGTAGAAGAAGGTGGAAAGTGGTGTTTGAAGGGGATGGGTTGAGTTTTGTTCGGAGCCAGATAGATGCAGATGTCTTTCAGTGATTTATCGTGTCTACACTCAGCCAATTAGCACGGTTTTGTTTATTTCATTAAAAAGGTGATGATCTCTGACAGGAAAGGATGAAGATTGTGAAAAATGTCCACACGAATTTGCCTGAATTTTTAAATATGCTTTGGGCACGACTGTCTCATTTGTGTTCCCTTTCCTGGTAACAGTGGAATGAGGGAGTCAGACTGGTTCAAATACTTGTGGAAAGCACATTTCCAAGCTGTATATGCAAGTATGCTTGGAACAGGAGGTGAAACTTGCTCATCTTCATGTGGAAGTGCTGGCTTGCTCACCCAGGCCCATGTCCACAATACAGCAGCATAGCTATGGCACTGTCACTGTGGGGCATCAACGCTGGGGTTTGAGTTGACACAACTACAGGGGTCAGGATGTGAAATTTTTCACAGTCCTAAGCGATGTAGTTAGGTCGATCAAATTTTTACATGTAGCCCAGGCCCCAGTCAGAGGAGAGGAACACCCCGTCTGTGTGCTATGCTGGAGAGAATCAGTCACAGGTAACCCATATCGCTCAAAGTGCCTCATTCACTCTGCCATCACCAACATAGAGTTGGAGGGGGCAGTTGGGTGTTGGGGTAGCCAGGCTCTAGCAAATTGCTGGTTTGAGAGCACATGGCTATGGATGGTGATGAAGCACTTGACTTTTATACAGCTTCCTTTGGACAAAGGGTCACCCACTGTTTCTCCAGCGGGCAGTCACATTCCAGGGCCAGAAGGGATCATGATGATCATCCCGCGTGTCCTTCTGCATCACATGGGCCTGAGAATCTCCCCCAGTAACTCCTGCATCAAACCCTTAATTCCACTCTTGAGCTTAAGACCTTCAAATGACCAAGACTCTCCCACAGGGCTAGGTAAATCGTTCCAATGGTTAATGTATCCTCCTTGTTAAAGAGGTGCACCTTATTTGCTCAACTTCCAGCATCCAGCCATTGGATCATGTCATGCCTTCATCAGTTAGATCAGTATCGTTACTTACAGATGGGGATCAAGTCTCCTCTTGGGTGAGTTAAATAGATTGAGTTTCTCAGTCTTTCCCAGGAGGCTGTTTTTTTCCAGCCCTCCACTCAGGCTTGTGGTTTTTTCCTGTAGCCTTTCCAATTTTCCCAGCATCCTCTTGGTGGTGAGGCCACCAGAACGAGACACCGTGTTGCAGCAATGGTCTCCCCAGTGCTGTATATAAATGTATTCTCTCCTTTCCTCCCTACCTCCCCTGATCCCACAGCCAGGTCAGGCTGGATCTGTCTGGGTGCAGCCAACTGAGTTCACCTCTTCCTGCTCAGGAGCTGCTGGGGACACTTTATGGCTTTCTCAGACTGGCTTGTTATTCAAAGCGATTTGCCCAGAAGATTGTGGAGAATTGTTGCTTTGCTGACCTCCTATGACTCCTGCCTGTTCCCTGAGCCATGGAGACCACCCAGACAGGAGAAGGGGGGTTTCCGTAATGGATTAGATGGTATTTGAGCAGAGATGTGATTTGTCTGTTACCATGTCACAATCCCAGGGGAGGGATAAATGGGGGCTGGAGGTCAGGGCTGAACTGCAGCCATGGAGGAGGGGCCCGGGGCTCCCACTTCTCACCCCATGCAGCTTCTCTTAACACAGCTTTCCAGGTGCTCCCCACCCTGCTTCCCACATGCTCCCCTGACGCTGCTGCCCCAGTGCAATTCCTCAACGTTCTTACCAAACCCTGCAACGCCACCTCCCAAGGATGCCACCTCCCCTGCTCCTCGCACCTTGGACCCACCCTGCCTGCCCCTGCCACACTCAGCGTAAGCCACTGCCTGGATGCAGGCTGAGCTGACCTGCTGCTTGCCACAGCGCACCCCCAACCCCTTCCCATTTGCTCACCTGGGCACTTCTCTATGCTCCCCGGAACAGCTCCCCTCAGCCCTGCCCTCACCCCCGGGTCTCACCCTAACCCTTTCCCTCCCTAGAGCTCTGTCTGAAAGCTCCCCTAGGGCAGAGGGCTGGGCACAGCGGAACCAGCACGGGTTCACCAGAGTGACGGTGAGTGTCTGTCTGGGAATAAACCTGATGACGACCGTTTGTGCTTAATGGACGGGCCAGTAGTTCGGAAAGGAGAGAAGGTGCAGGGGGAGCGAGGCAGAACCTGGAGTCCCAGCAGCGCGCTCCTATCCTCGGTCTGCGGGGACTCCTGCGCTGTCGCAGATGAAGCGCTGCACGCAGCTGTGAAGGTGGCAGGGACCTGTAAGTGAACCAGAGAGTCTGAGCGCTCTGTGCGCGCAGAAGAGGACAGGAGTGGAGGCAGGATGGGAGACCTACAATGGCAGGTGAACCATCTGTGACTGCTGGTAGTGACTATCCTGACCGGCTGCAGACAGGACACTCGATGGGCAAGGCTCTCAGTTACTACAGGGAATTCCTTCCCAGGTCTGGCTGGTGGATCTCTCCTCCATGAACGGGGTCCAGCTGATCGCCATATTTGGGGTCAGGAAGGAATTTCCCCCTGGGTCAGATCGGCAGAGACCCTGCGCGGCGGAGGGAGGTGTCACCCTCCTCGGCAGCATGGGGCCTGGGTCGCTTGCAGGTTTGCCCTAGTGTAAATGGTGGATTCTCTTATTGGGAAGTCTTTAAATCATGACTTGAGGACATCATAACTCAGCCAGAGGTGAGGGGTCTGTTACAGGAGTGGGTGGGTGAGGCTCTGTGGCCTGCGTTGTGCAGGAGGTCAGTCTAGATGATGATAATGCGCCCTTCTGGCCTTAAAGTCTGAGGACCGGCCCTGTTACATCCTCTTCCCCCCCCCCCCCATCCACCTCCTCACACACACACACAATGAACAGTTCCCTGCCTGGCCTCCCCCTTCACTGTGCTCCCAGGGCTCGCCACCGCAGAGGGCCCTCCCCCATTCGTGCTGAGTGGCTCCTGGCGCTCACCCCAAAGGGCACAGACAGTCCTTCACACCATGCCCCTGCGTTCTCTCCAGCCCCTCCCCACACCCTCCTCCTCAACCCCCTTGCCCAGCCTTCACTCTAAACTCTTCTCCAGCTGACACTCTCCCGGGACTGCTCCCCCGAGACAATTCCTTGCGTGCTCACCTGATAGCACTCCTTCTGCCCAGCCCAATGTGAGCTGTTGAAACTCGGCGGCAACAATTCTAGGGCTTAAAATACGGTAGAGTTCACAATTTCTGTTGCACAGATCAGAGTGAGGGATTTGTAACCTTCAACATACAGGACTAAAGAGACTCTCTTCCAAATCCCACCCTTCTCCTCAGAAGAGAGATATTAGCTGGAGGCAGATTTGCTTGCAGGTGCCTGGAAAGAGAAATTAATGGGAAGGAGAAAGCTGAGTCCCTCCAATCAATGCCCCAGCTCAGGGGATCAATGTGTCACCTCTCCGTGGATCTAGTGTGATTAATGAAGCTCTCTGTTTATTAGTTAATCCAAATTATAACCAAACATCTTGCACCAGTCCCTGCATGCATGTCAGGTTTAGCAGCAATGATAGTAAAGCCTGCCTGCTTTGTTCCCAGAGGAAATCTCTGGCTAATGGTGCTCTGTAACCGCATTCTTCCACAACCTCAAGGTGGGAGAGTTTGGAAACACAATGCTACTGTGTACAAGGAAACTGACATATCGTCTCTTGTAGTTTCTGCGGGAGGTGCTGACAAATATACAACTACCTCTTTTAATAACCTGTGTTTTAACGGACTAGGCATCTGGAACTGTAGCAGAGAAGTTGAAAAAGTTCTTTATGAGAAAAATCCCCATGTTGCTGCTATTCAAGAAACAAAGCTTTCTGACAAACAAAGCATATCTCCTGCAGGTTTTCAGTGCTTGAGAAAGGAATGCAGCGGAGACCTGGCAGAGGCCTGCTGTTGCTATTAGGGAGACACTTAAATATGAAAGAGATCTGGAAGTGTATGAGCTGAACACGCATGCTGAGTTTGATTACATTTTTCTATACCTAAATGTCCCTCATGTATGCATTGCAACATCTCTGCTGTTACCCCTGAAGGAATTACTACAATATTAACTTTAAACAGAAGTCCTTCAATTACTGATGAGTCTTGAATAAATTGATTATATGGCTTCAGGTTTTCTATTATATCCTTTTTCATCAGCTATAATAACCCTTTGTAAAGCCTCATCCTGGCTAGGTGCTTGTACAATGTCTTCCCATACTCTTTCTGATATAGGAAACCATTTAAGTACATCTGCGTGTACCACCTCTTCTCCGATTACATTGCAAGCTCTAGAAAGATCAGCAACCATTAACAATTTGCTCGGCTGATATTTTAATTTAAATCATACATACAATTGAAAAAGTAATCTCTGTAGTCAAGGTGGGATGTTCGTCATTTTCTTTTTTGAAATATTAACTGGCTGTTGATGATCTGTTTCTGCCAGTACCATATATAAATGAATTTTTTTGCATGCAAAAACCTGTGCCAAAGCCTCTTTTTCTGTGTGAACATCCTGACATTCCATTTTGACATAGCTCTAATGTTCCTCAGCACCCCCGCCCCCCTATGGCGATGCGTCCCACAGTTTGGGGACCTCTGCTGTAGATTGATGTTCTATTTCCAATGTTTCTGAGTAATCTGAAATCTACCAATTAGATTTCGTGCTAACCATGCTTCTTAACCTAAAATAGAAATACCTGGTGCCTTAATGACTACAAATCTTAAATAATTATCTTTAGCAATGACCTGTAACTCTCAAATCTCCAGAACAGGATTTTTTTCATCAGTATGAGATTGTAAATTAATATGTATTTGTTCTCTTATTTCAGGTTTTATTTTTAGACGTTTTATGTTGTTTTGAAATTACATTAGCTTGCGCACCTGTATGAGTTGCACTATTTATTAATGGGACATCTATTTCATATATAACTGTTAATCCTCCTTGTAATTCAGAGTGACTCTGTTTCAAAACACCCAGAAACAAATTTTCTTCCTTTGTAATGCCAGCTCCGTATTTCTTATTTGGCATTGTCTGAGCCTTTTTTGAATTTTGAACTAGATGTATGTTGCAGTTTTTCCCAACATCTCTGTTTACAGACTTTTCCAAAATGATTCTGTTTCTTGCAGATATGGAAGGTTTGAGTAAGTGCTGGACATTATCTAGGGTGGTGCCTCCTCCCATATCTAGAACATCCTTTCACATGTGCATATGTTCTTACTTGAAGACTTTCACTGTTTTCCTCCATAGACATGGTGGGTTTTTTTGGTATTTTTCCTTATTAAGGCTATATTTATATCAGTTTTTCTTTCTAAAATGTGGGGTTGTTGACTAAGTTCAGCAGTTTAGCAAATTTTCACAGCTGAAGTCAGACTTCCCAACCAGCCACAAACAGTGCTTTTGATTCCTCACACTGGCTATCAAGAAGGCAAAATAAAAATACATACAGCCCCCTTTACTGCATTTCAGTCTCTGGCTCCCAATTGGCCACTAGGTCCAGTAAAGAGATCAGTTATTTAAAACTCTATATGCTCTTTACCAAAAAGGTTTCTCCTGACCCCAAAGGGTCAACCACAGTACCAGATCAATGTAAGTTTAGATCTTACCCAAAATACCACGCTGCCAGCCAATCCTTTAGTAACTAAAACTAAAGGTTTATTATACAAAGAAAGGAACAAACAGTAAGCGAAATGTTAAAGGATTAAAGCAATCAGATACATACAAATGATTTGAAAGTCCATATATATCAGGTTTCTAGTAGAATTGTGGAGTTTGCAGGTTTGTATAGTCCCTCTGGTATACATCCAGTACCTGGATGGGTCTCAGTCCTTTGTTTCACAGCTTCAGTTCAGTTCAGTTGTAGATGAGCTGAGCCAGAAGTAGGCTGGAGACTAAAGACAAAGATGACTGAAGACAAAATGGATGTCAGACAGCTGCCTTTTATGTCCTTTGGTCTTTGCCATGCTGCTTGTGGAATTTTACAGGAATAAGATGGAGTCCAGAGTCATATGAGTAAGTCCTGGCGACTCAGCAGGTATATCCCTGGCTTCTCGTCCTGGGTCCCCTGTACCTGTGAATTTCTTAATGGGCCATTAAGCAGGCTAGTGCTGCACCTATCCTATCTGGGGTGTTGCCCAGACACAGCACAATTTGAAATACAGAGATATCAACCATATCCATAACTTCCATTACACATATAACACATAAACGTGAACATTATCATCTTATTTAGCACATTATAGCCTTTCTAACAGTACCTGACATGGCATATCTCACATGAATTACTATGATTTTGACATATTGATGTTAAACAACATAATAAATGCCCCCCAACCCCCCACCCAATCTAGCCAGCGTGACACACCCAATGAAATTAATAGCCAGCAGGGTTAAAACAAACAAAAGGAAGTACTTCTTCACACAACGAGCAGTGACCCTCTGTGCAATTCATTGCCAGAGGATGTCGTGAAAGCCAAAACTATGTAACTGGATTAAAAAAAGAATCAGAAGTTCATGGAGGATAGGTCCATCAGTGGTTATGAGCCAGGATAGTCAGGGATGCAACCCTATGCTCTGAATTTCCCTAGCCTGTTTTTGCTAGAAGCTGGGAATGGGAGATGGGATGGATCACTTGATGACTGCCTGTTCTGTTCATTCCCTCTGAAGCAGCTGGCATTGGCCACTGTCGGAAGACAGGCTACTGGGCTAACATGGCCATTCTAATGTTCTTATCACTTTATATAATCCTTGGTGTAAACTCGTAGGCCTGGCCCCCAGAAACGCTATCCCTTCCCTTTCAGAGTGGTCTCTGGTGACAAACCCGTGCCACTCCACAGTTTCATTCTGCTCTGGGGACCAATAAATCCATGGGGCTTTGAGGGTTGCTGTGAGACTTGAGACAGTGGTGAGCTTCACAGTCATGTAGATCTCTCTGCCTTGCTCCCCAATAACCGAGAAATAAAACTGTTACTTTATCTTGTTGTTGTCCTCCTGCATGGCCAGGGCTGTGTGCAGCTCAAACTCCTCCTTCCACCGGTTCCATCACTGGGCTAGGTTCGTGTCTGCAAAATCCAGGGCTCCAGGGTGCTTTAGATCAAGTTCCCTGGCTCATGTTGCTTGTTGTTGCACTGCAAAGATCTCACTGTTGAGACGCTGCCACCATGTTTCATTAGCAAAGAGCGAAGCTGAGTGCAGGTTGCCTGGCATGTACCAGATATGGTGATAGAGCTTCCATGCCAGAGAGAGATTCTTGATGGTGTGTTCTCTTTAATACACTGCTGGCTCTGGCTGTTACCAGCTCAGATAAGAAATGCTACACATCGTGCCACCTAGTGGTGAATGGTATTATACAGTTCAGCGTTCCATTACATCTTCCTGCCTTCCTACCATCTACAAAATTGTTCAAAATGCACACTTTCATGCTATCTTTGAATTTCAGTATGTACCAGTTTATTAAGTGCCTCTAAATCTTATTGGTTTTCTAATTACATGACCAGAACGCGTAACAACTTTGTCAGTTCTGACTGACCATTAGTTGCAATGACTGGCTGTGGTCAGTTTGGAATTTTTGAGTCGTCTTCTTCTTCTGCATCCATCATCTGTAGCGTTTGCTCCGTTGATGGTTCTTTCTTTGTAACAAACTGTAGATGTCAACAGTGTCCATTGAATTGTCCGCTGTTGGTTTCAATCACATGTAATCTGGGTGATGAATTATTTTTCTTTGTGACAGCTGGTGTTCTCCATCCAGTTTGACACAAACACAGTCACCAGGCTGTAGAGCCGGCAGGTCTCTAACTGAGTGATGTCTGTTGTAAAAATGTTCATAAGCTCTTTTTGCCTTTTTATCCCAATTGGCTACTCTCTTCATGTCTGGCCACTTTGGAGATAGGTTCATGTCCAAAAGCGAAACAGTAGTTCTGAGTTGTCTTCCCATCAGGAGTTGTGCTGGACTATATCCAGTAGCTGTTATCAGTGTTGATCTGTAGCTCAGAAGAGCAAAGAATGGATTTTCCTGTCTGTGAGATTTTCTTGGCCGTCTGTACAGCTGTCAGCCTCGCCATTCGCTTGTGGGAAATGTGGGCTACTAGTAATATGTTCAAACTCGTATTTCATTTGGAATGACTTAAATTCCACTGCAGTGAATTGTGGCCCATTGTCCATCACCAGTTGTTCCGGAATACCGAAATGAGCAGAAGGGCACTTCAGTTTCTCTATAACACTGCGACATGTTATGTCTTTATTATATGTTATTATTTCTATACACCTGGAAAAATAGACCAATATGTTCAGGTAATGATGTCCTCTGAATTCACTTACCGGTGCAGCTAGTTTCATCCAATGTCTGTCTGATACAGGTGCTGTTGTTAAAGGTTCTTTGTGTTATGTTGCTTTGTTAGTTCTGCAATGTTCACATGCAGATACTTTATTCATAATGTCCTTGGTGATGCCTGGCCACCACACTGGCTGGGTGGCCTGTCCTTGCTGTCCTTCATGGATGAACTTTAGGATTTCTCCTTTCATTTGAAATTATAAGTCACTTGCCTTTAATCATGAGTCCATTTGACTTGCTTAATTGTCCATGTGTCGCAATTGTCACTTCCATAAAAGCCCTTTAGATACCTGAGCCAGAGGGATCTAATGTAACTCAGAACTTCTTGAAGTTGCGTGTCTGTCAAGGCTGCTTGTTGTATCTGGTGTAGACTCTTTTCTGATTCTGGTCTGTATGCATCTACAGCATCCCCATACACCTTTATGTCATCTTCGAGCTCATGGGAAGTTGAGTGCAAGGCTGGGCTCTGTGACCGGGTCTGCTACTACCCATATTTTTCCCAGGAACATATTTAGCAATTGGGTTAAATCACACTAACCTTAACAATAGTCATGGGTATCTTAGCAGAACTTGAGTCAGGTCTTTCCCATTGATGAAGGTTATAAACAGTTTGTGGTCTGTTATCAGTGTAAAGGAATCCAGTCCACACAGCTCTAAAATGGAATGTATGCCCGTTCTCTTGCCAGGTACTTCTTCTCAATCTGCATATATCGTATTTCTGTTTTTGTGCATGTACAGGAGCAAAATGCAATTAACTTACACTCAGATTCATGTTGTTGCAACAATACACCACATCATGGGCCTCAGCTTCTTGCATCCGCACCAACCAGTGTGTGTTTGTTCACATCTTAGTACTTGAGAACCAGAGCTGCTGGGATGATTTCTTTTTGCCTTTTTGCAGACAAATTCTTCATTTGGTCCCCATAACTATGATGCTTTGGACTTCAATAGTTCATTCAGTGGTTTTGTCACTGTAGAAAGTTTTTGGAGATATTGACTAATGTAATTTACCATCCCCAGTACTTGTCTCGGTTCTGGTCTATTCGTTGGTGCATGCAATTCAGATTGCTTTAACTTTTTCAGGGCTAGGGCTAATTCCATATGTGTTTTGCTGTCTGTACTAAAAGTTCGATTTAGTATAGATGGAAAACACCATTTTTCTTGTTGAGTCCAAACTGATTGATTAAGCCTAGAACTTTGTTGAGGGCTTTGTGTGTTCTGTCCCATGGAAGCAGCAGTAACTAGATGTGTCTCTCTCCTGTTCTCCAAAGTGGGCAAAGGCTGGCATACAGCCCAGACATAAGAAAGGTCAGACTGGGTCAGACCAATGATCCATCTAGCCCAGTATCCTGTCTTCTGACAGTGGCCAATACCAGGTGCTTCAGAGGGAATGAACGGAAGAGGGCTATTTTAAGAAATCCATCCATGTTATCCAGTCCCAGCTTCTGGGAGTGGGAGGTGTAGGGACACTAGAGCATGGGGTTGTGGCCCTGACCATCTTGGCTAATAGCCATCGATGGCTATCCCCCATGAACTGATCTAATTCTTTGTTAAATCCAGTGTCCTGGATCCACAGGATCTGTGCTACATCCCAGCTTTTAAACAGTCTGTTGGAGGAATCCCTTTAGCATGCCAGACCTATGAGGAGTCTCACCCTTCCTTCAGAGTAGGCCACGCAGCCTTGCTGCCTCCTAGACTTTGCTATAGTGATCCAGCACCCCTGCTTCATGCCATGAGCTTTACTCAGTGAGTTCAGCTGAGACAGACCCCTGGATGAGTCTTGTACACTCTCCAGAGATCAATGCACCCCAACCAGTATTTTCCGGGACACTCAAGCATGGTTTTAAAACCAGAGTAGGATTTATTAGTCAACTGTAACACAGCATTGGAAGTTCTTAGGTTAGCACAGAGAAATAAAGGTTAAAGCATAGTCCATTCTGGTCAAACCAGAGCAATTCAGCAGCCATGCTGTAATTAACTCCATTTTCAGATTCTGTCTCTTTCTGACTTCCTTAGTCTGTCCAAAAGAGAGCAACCTACTTCTTCCAGAGCCCACATTTTCCCTGCTGGACACCTGGTCCTTTGCTCTCCAGGCAGGGTCATACTGAGTTCACAACCTCTTTGGCCAGAGCGTCCCACTTTTGTGTTGATTCATGAGTCATTGGAGATTGCATTGTCTCTCTGGATCCCTTGTTGATCTGTGTTGGTTTCAGCCAGTTCCTTAATGACTCTGTTAATTCCACTCAGACCGGGAGGGCAGCAGATGACATATACATCCCCATGCCTTTGAGTCTGCCCTGAGAGCAAAAGTAATCCTTTTCCCCACACTGGGTAGCAATGCAAAGTAATGGGGGAAAACTAAGGCACACGTAGGATTCATAAAAATATTACAAAAAATTCCCATTTCAGCACACCCAGTCATACTTTTGGCTTTGTAGCCAAGGATAAAAGCTATTAAGTATGTTTAGGAAATAGAGGTGAAACAGTACATTAATTAATGTTGTAATACAGGGCCTACGTGTCCAAACTAACAAGCTAATTTAGCTGCCAGAGAGGGATGTAGGGGATGTGATGTAAACAGGTTGTCACATTTGTGAGCCACCCTATCACTCCCATTTGATGTCTTTGATTAAGGGAAATCAAAAGGACTTAATCCCTGGTTTGAAAGCTCTGCCAAAGGAAACTAAGAATATTGTAAAACCAATTCAGTGGTTAAAACTCAGTGTAGATGTTCCTTTTGAAAAACATCAGGAAACTGATTAAACCTTCCAAATAGATTTTGTAGGACCAGGATCTCTTACACAAAAGGTGGGTGACAGTGAATCTCTTTTTCAAAGTGGGTAAAAGCTTTTCCTTGAAAGATTAGCCCAATTTCTGCCACTTCTAAGGGTATGGTAGAAAGAGGTTTTCTCTGAGGACTCTCACCAAAAATAACATCAAAGAAAAAGCCACCCCACTTTGTTGATTATAATGTAACTTAACAAAAGTTCCATTTCCCTTATCACCCACAGTTTTCAGAGATAGTTGAAAGAACAAATCAAATCATCCAATTGAAAGCTGATAAATGCACATGGCAGTTCGGGATGTTGGAATTCCTGTAATTTTAATGGCTTTTTGAGGTGATGAATACAAGAAAAATTGAATTCTGGTTAACCAGTGACTTCCAAATTAATAAAATTAAAATGGATACATACCTGAAATCCTTGCACAACTGGATGCATTGGTATGTAGCTGCTAAAATCCAAGCCAAAGGCAAAAGCCTACTTTGATAAAAACCAATGACAGAACACTTGGGAAGTCAGATATCTGATTATGCTTTTGTCATATCAATGCCAAAACATGGACTATGTAACCGAAGGAGGGAGCTTTTCCACGTCATTGATAAACTCAGTTCCTGACTGTAAAAATTCAAAATAACAGGTGGCAAAAGAAAAGTGGATAAAATCTACCATGCTAATTAATTGTACCAGGAAAAAAACTTATCTTTGCAGGTACCCAACAACAATCTGACATACTCAGAGGTGACTGAAGTCGGAAGTGGCTCACAGCTAAAAGGGCCTGGTGGCATTATTCCTCTTCTGCAGGAGCCTTGGTGTCCTGACAGTTGTTTTGATGTGAGCCCTGGCAAGTCAACTAAATGCAAACTCTCAACCTCCAGTATTTGAGCCACATGTGGAGAAAACAGAAAATGGACTTTCATGTCGAGACATTGAACTCTGACAGTGTAGCAAAATATAGGACCGTGTTAAGGTTATGGCTTGGACCAACAGGACTGCATTAGCCACATATAAGGTGTCAATTCATATATTGGAAAACTATGTACTTGAATGATGGTCAAATAATTTCCCCACTTCAATAGTGCAATCAAGGGAGCCAATCCCCAGCAAGCCCTATCAAAGTGTAAAGGGCATAACAGGCAAAAGTGTGGCCCTTAGCTATGAGCTAGTGGATGTAACCATGTCACCTTAGATAAACTGGGAAAAGATCTTTCCCCTAATCAATAACTGCAGAGGGGGAAGGCGGCTACGCCTATACTAGGCATATTAATCAATCAGGTTCAATTTAGGCACATTCCTGCTGTGTTAAATTTGTCAAGTTAGCAAATTAGGTGAATTTAATTATTGTGACTACACCAAGACAGTGTATTTTTTTTTTCAGTACTGTTTGTGGATAAAGTTATTGCTTATCCACAACGAGTAAAGAACAGCGTGAAGCATCTGATCTGCATAGAATAGCCTATACTTTAGGTTATAATAGCCATCACCCTGTAATTTTTAGAATTGGAAGTGCCGCACATTTAATCAAAGAAGAGCAAATCTGAAACTAGTATTGTCCGAAATGCATTCCAAGACATGAGGGAGAGACAGCCAAACGCTCAACTCAGTGTAAAAAGATATCAAGGCAATCAGAAACAGAGGGTGTGGGGGTCACAGATCCTACCCATGATTCACATTATTTGAGAAAATTATGGTATATCAGAATCCTTTTATGTCTTATTCATGGTGGTTTTACCCACGCTTGAACCAAATAAGGGGATGTTCAATCAATTGACAGCTATCTACTCCATAGGTCCCCTGGAAGACAACATCTACTGAGAGCAACTGAAAGTACCTGGGCTAGTGGTTTATTATAAAAAACCCCAAACTTAAAAAGTCCCACGGATCACCTGTTGCTCTCAAAGGGCGCATCAGTCTACTTGCAGGTGTGATGTTTGAAGTAACACCACGATGGGGCCAAGGAGGAGACCAACAAAGAGACCAGTTAAATCCTAGTTCAACGTCACTGGCTTTTCCGATGCAGCTAACGAAGTGGAAATTGCTAGGGAGAAAGTGACCTATAATGGAAACAGGCACCAATCATAGATGGTTAGGATTGGAAGGGACCTCAAGAGGTCATCTCGTCCAACCCCTGCTCAAAGCAGGACCAACCCCGACTAAATCATCCCAGCCAGGGCTTTGTCAAGCCTCACCTTAAAACTCTCTAAAGATGGAGATTCCACCACCTCCCTAGGTAACCCATTCCAGTTCTTCACCACCTTCCTAGTGAAAAAGATTTTCCTAATATCCATCCTAGACCTCCCCCACTGCAACTTGAAACCATTGCTCCTTGTTCTGTCATCTGCCACCACTGAGAACAGCCTAGTGCCATCCTCCCTGGAATCCCCCTTTCAGGTAGTTAAAGGCTGCTATCAAATGCGTCTCGTCTTCTCCCCCCCCCCCCCCCCGCTTCTTCTCTTCTGCAGACTAAACAAGCCTAGTTCCCTCAGCCTCTCCTTATAAGTCATGTGCTTCAGCCCCCTAATCATTTTTGTTGCTCTCTGCTGGACTCTCTCCAATTTGTCCACATCCTTCCTGTAGAGGGGGGCCCAAAACTGGACACAATACTCCAAATGTGGCCTCACCAGTGCCGAATAGAGGGGACTAATCACTTCTCTCGCTCCGCTGGCAACGCTCCTACTAATGCAGCCCAATATGCTATTAGCCTTCTTGGCAAGCAGGGCACACTGCTGACTCATATCCAGCTTCTTGCCCACTGTAACCCCCAGGTTTTAATGTTTAATTATTAACCAAAAGGGATTTTATTATGGTCAAATTAGGTATGTGGCCACAACTCAAAACTTCTGTGTTAAGTCAGAAGTACTGGGCATGTGGAAGTCTCTCCTGCCATGGATCCCGAGCACCTGAGAACTGAGCCTCCTTCAGGGGAATGATCCAGTGCCTACAGTCCCTCCCCGGGCCGGTGGACTTGTCCTGTCCTGGCATTGGGAACTGTGCTGTATAGGCCCACACCAGGCGGTGGTGCGTATCCCAGCCAAGTGGGAATCCAGACTGTCCTGCTATCAACCTGCCCTGAGCACAGCAATCCCAGCTCCCTCAGTCTCACTGAGCAGCGAGGGTCATTGCTTGGTGCCAGCAGTCACCCTCCCCAGCAAATGTGATGGTTATGGGGTCCACAGTGCCCCTCAGGTTCCTCACAGGGATACCCAGCCACCCCACCCCATAGACTGAGATACCTGGCTGGCCCCACCCTCCTGTGGGCTCAAATACTTGGTTCCCCCATGCCTCAATGGGCTCAGATTCCCAACTGAGTCCCCTTCCTGTGAACGCAGATCCCCAGCTGGGAAAGAGGGAGGGAAAAGCAAACCAGAGAGGGAATTTGGGAGGGGGGGGAGGGGGGAAGGGGTGTGTGTGTGTGTGTGTGTGTGTGTGAGAGAGAGAGAGAGAGAGAGAGAGAGAGAGATCGATCAACTCTCCTGGGGCTGTCTCAGCCAGAGCTGCACACATTCCTTGCATGGCAAAGCCCCATACAACCCATCCCTGTGTCATTGCTTCCTGGGTCCCGTGGCCTCCCAACCAGGATGCAAGCAAGCAACACAAAATGGTGCTTGCGAGGCCAGGCCAGCACCTCCATCAGCTGTGCAGGAGTCACTCAGGACAAATTCAAAGCAGTGACCAGCCCCAGGTTGCTGCCCAGAGCCATCGTGCAGGGATCTCACCCCAGTGACGGGCAGAACCAGCTACAGACTCGGGCCACACCCCAGGGGTGGGATCGGGTGAGACAAAGAGCAGTCTGGGCCCAGGAGGGCCATTGCGCTGGCAGGCCCGCTGAGACAGAGAGAGCCTCCCAACTCCACGCTGTCTCAGTAAAGAGTAGGCAGGAAAAGCTGCCCCCCCACCTTTGGAATGTGGCATGTAACACCTGGCTGGGGATCCGGCCCTAAGTGCAGTATGTGACCAAGTGGGGGCACTACCCTCGCGAGGTTGCCAACACTCACGATTTTGTCATGCGTCTCATGATAATTATTGTTTTCCTTAGAGCTCCAGCTCCTGGAGTCCCATGAAGATGTGAGAACGTCAGCCTTCGGTCTTAAAGAAAAAGTAAGTTTCTAGCCCTCGGGGCTGTGGTGGTAGCTTCAAAACGTGACCCCCCCCCCCCCCCCCAATGCACCCTAAAGGCTCAGAAGGCAAATAAAAAGAGCGCCCCATCTATTATTTGTACATCCTCTCATGATCTTTAAAGCCAATCTCAGGATTTTTGGTGACGCTGGCTCGTGATTTTTGCACATTTGGGGTGGGCCATACTGGGGTGGAGGAGGCTGACGGAGGGTCTCTCGCTTTGGCAGCACTTGTCTAGCTTGCTCTGTGGCCAATAAAGTCTCTCGGCTGAGTGGAATGGCCACAAGGTGGCAGTGTGACAGTGTCACCTGCACATGGGGTTTCCATGCGCTGCTTGCATCTGCCTCAGGGTGGACTAATGTACCCTCGAAATGCTACAGTGGCACAGCTGCAGCTCTTCAGTGTAGACACCACCTCTGGCGATGGGAGGGGGTCTCCCTTCGGCACAGGTAATGCGCCTCCTGGAGAGAGGGAAGCTAGATTGCCAGAAGAACTCTTCTGGTGACCTAGCGCTGTCTACACTAGGGGTTAGGTTCGCTTAACTACAGCGCTCAGGGGTGTGGATTTTTCACACCCCTAGTGATGTAGTTAAGCCAACTCCATTTTCTAGTGTAGACCAGGTCACTGTGTCTACACTCTGAGGTGGAAGTGTAATACCCACACTAGCTTTGATCCTGCTGGCACGCTAAAAATAGAAGTGTCACTGCTGTGTCACAAGTGCTGGGAGGGGCTAGTCACCCCGAACATGATCCCGTCTGAGATGCTAGACACGTGCTCAGGGCACTTAGACCCTCCCACCACCTGTGCTGCTGCAGCTGGAAATTACACCTTTCACCGCAGTGTAGACGTACCTCTTGCTGTGCAAACTACCCAGGAATAGCTCCATTCAGTCCAGCTGCCCCACTGGGACACTGACGGGAAAGGGGCCTTATTAACCCCAAAGGACGGTGTCCAGTTTCCCTGGAATAGATGTTACACTGATGGGTCTGTAACGGCAGCTCTTCACGCCTGGGCCAATTGTCTTAATCTCTGCCCTGTATACATGGCCTGCCTCGCTATTTCAGCCCTGGGCGCCCTATCCAGCTCTGCCAATGCCCCTAGCCCTCCTGCTGCCCTTTAATTCTGCTGATGCCCCATACTTCTACCCTTTTGCAACATCTGCTACTTCAGTTCTGGGTCTTTTGTCGGAAGTGACCACATGCCAACAGGGGCAAACAATCTGCAGCATGGGGCCTGGGTCACTTACTGGTGGGTTCTCTGTGCCTTGAAGTCTTTAAACCTTTATTTGAGGACTTCATAACTCAGTCATAGGTGTGGAGGCTATTTCAGAAGTGGGTGGGTGAGGTTTCGTGACCTGTGTTGTGCAGGAGGTCAGACTAGATGATCATAATGGTCGCTTCGGACCTTAAAGTCTGTGAAGTGGTATTCATGTGCTGTGCACGGACACAGAACAGAAGGGTGCCATCAAACCGATTTTCAGCTGTAACTGGAGAAGCACAGGGCAGTTCTCCCAAGAGGCACGCCCAAGGGAGTTCTGCTGCAAACCCGTGCCTCTGCAGAGCTCCACCGCAAGACTGTGTGCCTTGGCACCTGGCCACAGAACCCATTTCAAAGCAGTTGCTGTTGTGTGTGTATGAGTGTGAGCACGTCTGGGTGCATGCTTGCTCCATGATTCCTGCCTTTAGAACGGAGGAGGAGGGGCAGGGCCCCTGTACTCTGCAGCCAATGTGACTTCAGCAGCTGGGACCCCTGCTTATACTTGATTGTATATATGTCTATTCTATACTCATGGGCCACTGGACTTTGTGGTGCTTTCGTGCAGCAGATTGGGGCAAATCCAGGGCTGCACATTGTGGTAGAATTAAATGTGCAGCTGACTCATGCTGTCAGTGAGCCCTCCCTGTTCTGATAATCTGATATTCGTCAATTATTTCGATGCTGCTCCTACATTTTCAGCGTGCTGCAGATTTGTGCATTGAGGTGCAGCATGGTCTGAGGGGTGGCCCGGGGGAGGCGGTTTTGGGGTTGTGGGAGAAGTGTGTTCTGCTATACTGTTCAGCAGCGAGCTACTAGTTAACGATGTTGACATCACCATCACTAGGTTTCAGAATGAACACACAGTAAAGTGAACAGGGCAGAGCTTGCTGAGCTGTTTTCGCAGGCTGTCGGCCGACCCGGGTAGGCGCCACTGTGGCAGTTCCACTCAGTTCACACTTGGAAGGGCCGGTGTGTGATTCGGAAACCTACATTCTTGGTCCCTCACTCATCAACGTGTTGGGCAAGTCAGGTGTTTTCCCAAGGATTAGGGAACAGCGTCATGTCTTGTCTGAGTCACCAACCCTGCCAGCTCCCAAAGGCAAAAGCACCTGGAGTAACCGTGGCCATCTCTGGAGCAGGAGACGGAGAGGCGGGGCCCAGCCAAACCCTGGACCCTTAGATGGTAGCTCAAGGGAGCCAGTTGCCTTGGATGGGGTGCATGGGGGAGGGGTGTTGGGGGAGCAGAAGCATTTCTACCACTGTGGGCTGGGGAAGGTACCCCTGCCTATTCCCCACCCCCTAGCACTGTCCTGGGCCCTGTGTGGGTATGTCCACTCAGGCTGGGGGGGCGAGCGGCCCTTGTCCTGGGTCATTGTTTAGAGGGGGGTGCTTTGGGCTGAGGGGAGATGTAGATGGGGCACCATGAGCAGCTTCTGGGGCAGCTGGATTCAGGCCTGACGTGCCCAGAGCAGTGCTTGGGCTGAGGGCATGTGGGGGGCACAAGATCCTGGAGGATGCCAGGGTGGGGCACAGGGTTCAGAGGGGTGGCAGCTATAGGTCAGAGGTAGGAATGCGTGAGATGGGGGCTGTGTAGGCAGAGGGCCAGGGGTCTGAGGAGGCATCCAGACATTTGGGGGGCAGGGAGAGATGTGGGGGGCAGGAGGGCGCCTTGGCGTATAAGGCACACAGGGAACGGGGGCGGGGGGGAGAGCGGAGCGGAGCCCAGAGAAGGTGCGGACCCCAGCCTGGGCGTGCAGGGAAGTGTCGGGCTGGGGGCAGCGCAGGCGAGGAGGGGGCGCACAGCAGGAACCCGGGCCGGGCCGGGGGGCGCCGCGCAGGTCGGTGCAGCAGGCGCCGCGGCTCCGGCAGGTGGCACTGGCCGCCTCCCCTTGGCCGCCTCCCCCGCCCGCCCCGGCCGGCGCTGGGCTCCGGGCTCCGCCGCCGCCTCGGCGCTCTCAGTCGGCCCGTCCCGATGCTGCTGAGCGGAGCTGCGGCGGCCGGCTCGGAGCGCGCCGGGCCCGGGCACGGGCCCGGGCACGGGCCCGGGCCGGGGGGGGCCCCGCAGTGCGTGGGCAGCATGGCCCGCTGGCTCCGGGAGCACCTGGGCTTCCGCAGCGCCAAGCCCGCGCCGCCCAAGCCCGACTACCGCGCCGGCCTGCCCCCGCCGCCGGGGGGCGCCCCCGGCCCCGCCGCGCCGCCCTGCCCGGCCGCGGCCCAGCCGGACATCCTGGCCGCCTACCGGCTGCAGCGGGAGCGGGACTTCGAGGACCCCTACACGGGGGGCGGCCCGGGGGCCCCCGCGCCCGACTCCCGCTACGGCTCGCCCAAGCACCGGCTCATCAAGGTGGACGCGGCGGAGAAGGCGCCCGACGGGCCCGCGCCGGACCAGGTGAGAGCCGCGGTGCCCCCGTTCGCCCCGGGCCCGGCTCCCTCTGGGAGCGGGGCTCGGAGCCTCCCTCCGGCCGGGGAGGGGACTTGGCTGGCGGGCCCGGGACGGGGCGCCCGTGGAAGAGCGCGGCGCCCTGCCTGCCTGCCCGCCCGGGGGCTCACAGACCCTCTGGCCGGGACCCCCCCTCCCCCGGGCCGCTTGGTGGCGGACGGTCCCGCTGAAGTGCGCTCTGCAGGCGGCGGGGAGCCGCGAAGGGGAGGCCACATGTTGCTCTCCGCGTTTGTTTACTCCGCTCCTGCCGTGCTCAGCCACAGCCGGGCAGCAGCAAGGCACCGCCACTAACTTGGCTGCCTCCGAGCCTGCAGCAGCAGCAGCAGCAGCAGCAGGATTCTGAACGGTTGCTTTGCCAGACAAAGCAGCTCTGAGGCCAAGCAGCCTCACCAACCTGCCAGGCGCTCTCAGGATGCCGGCGCTGGAGCATGGCTCCGGCCGGGGATACAGGGCTCTGCTGGCCAGGGAAGCCTGGGTTAGGTTCCACAGATGGGTACCTAAGCCCCGAATGGAGCGGATCTTGCCCGGAGGGGCTTTGCCAGCCGGTGGGTCGTTGTTCGATGACATGCGGGCTTGGTGGCTGGAAGTGTGAGGCACAGGGGCCTGCTTGACTTCAGGAGAGAGCGGGAGGTGGGGCAGGGAAAGGATTGCAACAGCCTCAGGCTGACCAGCTTAACTCCAGAGTCACTGACCAGCCGCACCTCTTCATTTTCCTTTGAGGCCAGCACTGGTTTTGCATTGGCAATCTGGGACAGCGGCTCCCTGCTGCCAGAGCCCCCTGTGCATGGCTTTGTCTCTTTCAGCTGCTGAGCTGAGTGCTGGCGTCCTGGCCGAGAGGCTTCTCCTGCCAGAGTGGGGCTCCTTTTGGCAAGCTGAGAGCTGCCTTTCCCCAGAACAGACGCTTGCCTCCCATTGTTTGAGATCTCATTAAGAGCTGCACTTGTGCCAAAATAGCTCACAGCATTATGTGCACTAGCGAAGGCTGTGGTGAGTGTCACGCCTTCCATCCATTGTCCTGATGGCAATAACATGCCAGTCAAATGTCAACAGCAGCTCCCTTGTGTGATGCAGAGGAGCCTCCGCCACCTCCTTGCCTTAGACAGGTAGGTTCCCCAGAAAGGCAAGTGTGCTGGGTGAAATGTGAGTGCCTGGGGCATGTGGCTTTACGCTGTGGCAGACAAAGCCCTGATTTTGCCCGCGCTGATCCCCCTTTTCATCCCCACTGGATTCTCAGTTATTCCCAGCCACGCTCTGTCCCTGTCTGACTGCTTGTTTACACCTTCCAGCAGGCTCAGCGCAGCACAGTTAGCTCGGTTAACATTATCCCTGGTTAAGACTGGTGTGCGGCGAGCCAGGCGGCCTGTCACACTTTGGTTTCCCTTTAATCTGCATTTGGTAGCACAAGTACAAGAGCGTCCCTCTTTTCATCAGTGTCAGGCCGCATCTGACTGGTGCAGTGGTGCCGTGTTTGATCCTGACAGGGCAGGTGTGCTATTGCTTTGTCCACATTCCCTGCGTTGTTTTGGAATTTGTCCTGTGTTGTACTTCACTGCATTTGTGCCAATTCTGCCGGGACTGGAGTAGGCAGGACCTCGCCAGTATCAGTCACTCTTCACTCTGCCTCCTTCTACATATGCTCCCCAACAGTGCCACTGCCCCGAGGGAGGCTGAGGGCAGCCTCACCTACCACTGATCTTGCAGGGACTGTCCAGGCACAGGGAGACACAGCTGCCATCATTTTCACCCTACTCTGTGTCATGAGGCTCAGCGGGAGCTTAGAACGGAGCCAGCTTCTGGTACCACAACAAGAGCATTGTGATAATGGTGGGTGGGAGCTGAGCAAAGGATGGGAGGTTGGCTAGGGGAGAAATAATCCCAGGCTGGGGAAGAGAGAACATCAAACCCCTTGGAGGATAGGGAAGGAAATTTGCCGCAGTCATGCCCGTATTTAAGAAGGGGTAGAGCCCTGCAAATCTGCGGATATCCGCTTTGTATCCGTGGACCATGTTTCGCGTCTCAGATGCGGATACAAATTTTGCCTCTGCGCAGGGCTCTATGAATGGGACACGAAGATGGGACAGCCTGCCCCCAGTTCTGGGCTACATCATGGAGCTGCTGATGCAGGTCGGGAACTCTCCCAGTAAATGTAACTAAAGCCAATCAGCACAGCTTCCAGGGAGACAGATTTTGTCAAATGAACTTGATATCTCCCTTTGACAAGATGACAAGTGTGGTTGATAGAGGTAACTGTTGATGTAATAATGTGCTTGGATTTAGCACTGCATGCCATTTTGATTAAACAAGCACTCAACAAAACCCGAAGGGTGTATTTTAAATGGACTACAACTGGCTAATTGATAGATCTCTAAAATGGGTTGTTAATGAACAATCAGCAATGAGTGAGATGTATCTTGCAGGGCTCTGCGGGGATCTGTTCTTGGCCCGGTGCTATACATTTGCGTTATCTGTGATCATTGCGGGTGACGTGTGCAGACACACAAAGATGGGTAGTGCGGTAAATGACAAAGGAGACTGGTCCCTGTGATAGAGCAGGGTGCAATCAAACAGTGTGCATTATAATCCAGCCAAATGCAAGGTTGTGCTTGTAGGACCAAGGAGTGCAGGTCTTATCTATGGGATAGGGGACTGTATCCTGGAAAGCAGGGACTCTGGAAAGTACACTAGATAAACAGCTGAACATGAGCTCCCCATGTGAATCTGTGGGGAAACGGGTGGATTTGTTAACAGGAGAATACTGAAAAGATCTCACCTCTGTATATCGCATTGGTGAGGCCATTACTGGATCCTGTGTCTGGTTCTGGGATCTACACTTCACAAAGAAAGTTGAAGAATTGGAGAAGGATCAGCAAAAAGCCACAAAAATACCGCCTTATAGTGACAGATTGAAGCACAGCCTGTCTTGTTGAAGAGTAGGTTAAGAGGCAGTTTAATCATGGTCTATAAGCACCTATGCGGGGAGATTTTTAATAGCACAGGGCTCTTTAATCTAGCAGCCAGAGGCAAAAGACGGCTGGGAGTTGAAGGCAGACAGCGACGAAAACTGAAAATCCAGTGCAAATTTTTAGTGGTGAGCGTAATTAACCATTGGAGCAGGGTTGTGGTGGATTCTCGGTCACTTGGAGTCTTTATATCAGGTTTGAGTGGCTCTCTCTGAAAGATCCCTGGTAGCTCAACCACCAGCAGTTGAGTTTCATACAGGATTCCCTGGGTGAGGCTGTCTGGCCTCTGGATGCAGGAAGTCCGACCGAATGATCAGAACCGTCCTTTTGGGCTTTGAAGGGTTTCAGACTGGAGCCGTGTCCAGAGGCCAGCGCCTGCAGGACTGTATCACGTGACTGCATGGCTGCAGCCTTGCCCGGAGGCCAGCGTGTGCAGGTATCACAAGTTGTGCTCCCAAAACTGAGCTTTCTTTTTAATAAACTGATCCTTTTTAGTCCTGGCGGTGCAGATAACCTTGACAATGTGCCCTGAGTGTTGCATGCTCACTAACACCTGCCGGGCTCTGCAGAGAGCCTGACACAATTGCTCTGGGAGGGGGAAGCCGCCTCATGTGCCTTGATATCTAAAATTGACACATCAATTGTCACCATTGTTAACTGTTTCACTGCTGGTCATTGCAGCTGAAACATTCAGTTAAACTTCCTCCTGGCTGCCCCGTGACAATTGCTGCTGTGTCCTTAAGCTGTGCAGTAGGAATGTGAGTGTGTGTGTGTGTGTGTGTGTGTTTTGAGGGTGGGTAGATGCAGGGTAAAAAGCATTCAGTTTAATATCCAAATAACATGGGGGGTGTTCTGCTGATTGAATTATTTACTTTCCCATTTAATTAAAGCCTGGCATTTTGATTTAAGTGAACCGGCCACAGATTCCCTGGCTTGGCGCACCCGAGTGCTGCAAAGTCCTGCTGGGAATCTTGCTGCAGAACGTAGGGCTCCCTGGCTTCTGGGTATGTGCAGGGAGAGAGAGAGAGGCGAGTCCCTGGCAACGCGCTGGCCCGAGGTCCATTTGTCTGTGTTTTCTGTGCAGACAAACAGAAACCAGCTGGAAGATTGGAACGGAAAAGTCTCCTGAATGCATGAATGAAAATGAAAGCCCGTCTTTCCCGGTTTGCTCCGTTTATTAAGCAGGAGCAATGGCAACACCACAGTTTAAGGAGGCAGCAACGTTTCTGCTGAAAGCCCAGTTTTCTCCCCACTCTAAAGATGACGTGCAAGGTCAGATCAGTTGGAAGTTGGCATAGCCTAGAGGCAGAGAATGGTGCAAATTGGGGTTGTTTTGTCAAAGGGGTCCTGAGATGCAGCACAGCCTCCCCCCTCCCGCCCCGATCTGTTTTCTAAATTACAGCGGCCTGTACTGCTTTCTTAGGCACAGATGGGGCCAAGTGGAGCGGCAGAAGGCAGAGCCCATGGAAGGCCACATGCTGCACTGCCCTTGCTGAGCTCCAATACCCAGCAGCAAGGACCGAGCTCCAAGACCTACCCAATGAAAAGCTGTTGGCTCTGCAGGGCAAGCCAGCTGGAGCATGTAGCCACCCAGGGCTCTGGGAGTGACAACCAGACCAGCCTTCCTCTGGGAAACCCCCAGGAAGCTGCTCCAGCCTGGAGAACAGGAGGTCAGGTCTCCTTTTCCCCTCCCCACTGCGAAAGCATCTGTGTAATTGCCAGGGTCCCTCTCGGCCTGCAACTCCTGGCATTGAAATGCATGGCTGGTGCCAGCCGTATGGGTCGCTGGCGGTTCATTTTGTGTCGCACCAGAAGGCCCCAAGGAGAATTTGTGAGTCGAGGTCCTGTCTGAGCTGCGTTCTCCGTGGGACTCCTGGGCCGGAGTCTGTCACGGAGGGAGGGAGGCAGGGGCGGCCTGGCCGCAGTGCAGGAAAACAACACCCGCGCTTCACCGGGAACGAAGCTGCTGAGTTAAGGTCACGCGCCCCGGCCCCTCAGCACTGCCTGGCTCTTTCGCTGCTGTCTGCGGCCGAGGGCTGGAGTTTAGGCCCGGCACCTAGAGGTGAGGAGAAATGGGAACTTCCTCAGCCTCTCTGGGAGGAGGGGGAAAGCCTGCCTGCATCCCTCTCTCTGGAGCACAGTGCTACCAGCTGCAGGGATCCCCCCGGAGGGTCACGCCAGACCCCCTCGCTGGGCGTGGTCACTTGGGATCAGGCAGAGTAAGGGAAATGGGGAAGTGGGGCCTTGGCATGGAGCTCGTGGCCACCTGCCTCATTTCGGCCTCTCCCGGGACGGATGAGGCTTTGCCCTCTGTTGGGAAGGCAGGCTCGGCTTGGTGTGGGGGGCAGGGGGTGCCTGCAGGGGGCGGAGGAGATTCACTAAGGGGAGGGCTAACAGGGGCCTGGGAACTTGCCGCTCACCTGCCAGCCCAGGCAGCTTCGCCAGCCCTGGAGCATGGTCCCGGCCAGGCCGGTTCTAACGTGCCTTGGGTGGCTGCTGGCCTGTGATCCAGTCCGCTGGCACTTGCGTTCCCGTGGGTGCCTTACCCCGACTCCTCCGTCCTCTCCGCCTTCCCCCCGTCAGCGAGAGGCTCCGCTATGCCCTACGGCTCCCAGCCAAGCGCACCCCTGGGACACTGGAGATGGGCACATGCTGCCCTAGGGACAGCCCTGGGGATGGAGGGAACAGCCTGGCCCTGCCTGTGCCGCCCAGCCATGAGGAGTCCGGGCTCTGCCAGGACAAACGTGGGGCCGTGGGGCTCCAAGCAGCCCCTGGCTCTCAGGGGGTTGGCTTTCAATCTGCTCTGCCCTGTGCTGAGAGCTGACCGCAGCCCCTGCCCCACACTGAGGAACGGGCAGGCGGCCGAGCCCGTGAGTTACCCTAGTGTATGGAGACTATGGCCCGCTGCCTTCCCTTGCAGGGCGGCTGTAATCTCGGGTGGCGGCGGGGTCTTGCTCGGGGCTGATGCAGTGAGGCTCTTTCTGTTTCTGGAAGGCATTTCTGGCCCCAATTTCCATAGAGTTTGAGCTGCCCCCAGCTGTTGTTCATTTACCCTTGTGCAGCCGTGGGGGGCAGGGCAGGGACAAGAGGCCCCTTTTCGCAGGTGGAAACTGAGTCTGAGACACTAAGTGACTTGCCTGAGGTCATGCGGGGTGGCGGTGGCAGAGCTGCGCACTGAGCCCAGGATTCCTGTGTCCCAGGCCAGTGCACTGATCACTGGGCCATCCTCCTTGTCCGCCCGATGGGAGCATTTTTTGGTGTCCTGCTCCGGGAGTTTGGCTCAAAGGTGAGGGAGAGGGACCGGGAGCAGGCTGAGAAGAACCTCTCTGGCAGATGGAGTCCGATTAGCCGGTCTGCGAGCCCAGATGAGGGCTCAGCCGTGGTGGGATGAAGCCAGCGCAGTGCTGGAGGCAGTGCCTGGCCTTCGCTTGGCGAGCTGCTGCAGGGCTCGCTGGGGGCTTGCTTAACATCTTCATTAAGGATCCGACAGCCTGAGCTGCTCTCTCTTGAAATTCTCAGCCCGGCTGAGCGGGGGTGGGGAGATGGGAAGGGATGCGAGGAGGAATCTGGGCTGCGCGTGGGGAGCGATCATCACAAGCAGCAGGTGGGAGTGGGGCTTGGAGGCCCGGCTGCACGTGGCCAGGGCAGCGGCTTGCAGTGCCCATGCTGCAGGAAGAGGCCCAAGTGGTCCGGGGCCTGCGTATGCAGGCGGCGTGAGGCGGGCAGGCAGGTGAGGGCACTGCTGTGATTTCACAGGGCACACTGTGCCACACTCAGTAGAGCGCCGAGGGCTTGGGGCCAGGAGCAGGAAGGGCTGGGAGCGGGGGGACACAGAACATCTCGGGAGCTCTGCATGTGCATCAGTAACAGATCTGCCCTGGGTGGGGGCCGGGGGCTGCCCGGGAAAAGCAGGGTGGAGGTAAGAGAAGGAACTGGAAAAGTTCCTGGTGCTTGGGATGTGTGCAGGGCCCTTGATTTGTCTTTCTAGGGAAGGACTGTCAGCCCCAGTGCTGGAGGTTAGGCTGGGAAGGTGTCCAGTTGGCAGTGTGGAGGTTATGGAGGGTCTTCAGGTGCCTGCTTCCCTGTGGAGGGTGATGAGGAGAGGGCACCAGCCTGGCAGCCTCTCCGTGCCCAGTGCGTGCTTTTCCAGAGAGCGTGGTAGCTCGCCGGCTCTGCCTGGCTGGGAGCAGGGTGCAGTTTCCTGTCCCCAGGCGAGCCGCCTCGCCTCCCTGCATAATGCAGACTTACCGGTAGGACTCCATGCTTGTGTGGGATGCAGCCTGGCCTCGGAACTGCGGGGCGGGCAAAGCGAGCCCTCGCTCTCCCTCTGCTCTGCATGGCCTGCCAGGGACACCCTCTGTGCAGTGGGAGGGCGGGGGCGACGCCCTGCTCCAACAACAGGGGTGGAGGTTTCTCTTAGAAACACCCTCGCTCACCGCCGTTGGGCTGCTGGCTTCCTGGGGTGCTTGCTGGGCTGCTGACAGCAGCTGCCCTGCTAGGATGGGACTAGCGGCGTGGCTCCGTGATGCTGCCCATGGAGCGTGACGCTGCAGGAGGGCGCTCTTTGCAAGGAGATGTCCAGGGTGGAGGTGGTGCTGGGGTGTCCTCTGGCCCCATGGCATGATGCTGCCACGGGGGGGGCACACAAGGGAAGGGTTCTGAAAGTTCTGCGGTAGATCGCCGTCTGCAGGGCCAGGTATAGCCTGTTTGTCTCTAGCCCTGCTCTCAAAGCACACTGCAGGCGTTCCTCCAGTCTCACCGCGGTGCCGTGGGGCCAGGGTCATGGGCCCCTTTGCACAGATGAGGAAACTGAGGCACAAAGGAATGAAGTGCTGCGCCCCGGCTCACACAGTGAGTCGCTGGCAGAAGTGGGGATAGCACCCAGGAGTCCTGACTCCTCCTCCCTGCACTGGGCCATTCTGTTTCCCTTGATGGCTTGTGGTCCAGTGGGAGAGAGCTAGGGGACACCTGCCGTAGGAAAGCAGTGGCCTGACCCGTTTCTGTGGCGTCTCCCCTGGAGGTAGCAGAGATGGCTGCGCTCTTGTAGACGAGGGGCTGGCTGTGCTGAGCAGGCTTAGGGAACGCACTGCCCCCGTTGCTCCTCTGCCCCGTCTGGGGAGCTTAGCCCCAGTCACCTCTTTGAGCTCACGGCCTAGTGGAGGGGCCAGGATTGGTCCTGGAGCCATGCAGAGAGGGAGGGGGATGAGGGTCTCTGGCTGTCAGGCCTGGCTCCCTTGTGCTGCCCCGGGCTCTGCGGGCGCCAAGTGACACAGGTGAGCAGCTGGGGCTCGGCCCAGGCTGTGCGGGGGCCCGGCTCTGGGTGTGCAGGGATCACGACAGTGCGCTGTGTAGGACCTGCCCAGAGAAGACCCCAGGCCCAGTCGTAGGCACCCACTAGGTGATGGCTTCTATTGCACTCTTGCCCCAGGGTACTGTGGCTAGCCAGCCTCTGTGGGCAGCTTCTTTTTAACTGTGCAGGCCAGACTTTCACACAGGCCACTTTTTCACAATTCACGAGATTCTTTTATTTATGATGGGTGTTTGCATGGGTTTGTATGTTGGGGTGTGTGCCCAGCCTTGGTTCGTGTGTGTGTGTGTTGGGGTAAGTGCATTGTGGTGTGTGTATTAAATTGTGTGCATATGCATTTGGTTGTGTTATGCGTGGAGGGGCATGTGTGTACATATTTGAGTGCTAGAGTATATGCCCCTGTGTGTTGCATTGGATTGTGCATATAACCCACTGGTGAATGTGTGATACATAGCTCCCTCAGTGCCGATCCGCACGGGACATGAGTTGTTACGGCCCCAGCGAGGGAGATTGATTCTCTATCTCAGGCTGTAACATCTTGTAGTTTTAGCTCCGAGGGTTCCTAGTTCAGTTCTCAGCTATTGACAAAAGTGGTGCCTGTCGTGTGTGCACACTCCAGCCTGCCCTGTGTGTTGGGGCGAGTGTTTTGGGTGACGGGATGTGTGCATTGTCATGTCCGGTGTTGCGTGTGCTGGCGTGAGTCAGCCTGTGCATTTGTGTCAGGGTGCGTGTGTGTGAAACACACATTTAATGTTCAGTCTTGTCATTCTCTATTTCGGTTTCGGTTCGTTCTTGCTCACGGGGAACGTAAGTAACAGAGCGAGACAAGGCGCTGAGTGTGTGCGCACAGGCATTTATACGCCATAATGCAGACTGAGGTGTCTTTCCAAAGCGCCAGAGTGACATAAGAGCCCTTTACAGATCCTGTGTGGCCCCGAAGCCTTGTCTGCATGTGGAGCTGTCCTGGAAGAGCCATTGGGCTTTAAACTAACCCCCCGGTCTTAATCCCAATGAATGTCCCAGTGTAGACAAGCCTGAGACCTGAGGTGCATCCAGGGAGGGGCATTTGGAGGTTTGCGGGGGCGGTGGGGGGGTCTGACTCCAGGGAGGCTCCGTGGGGAGCGGGCGGCACCTTCTCCGTCCTGTCTACATCAGGGAAAGGCAAGTCCTGTGCCCAGTGCTCCCCACTTGGTCGGGGGCCAGACTGGGGGTGAGGGAATCACTCCTCCATTGGGCGGCTTTGGGCCTCCGGATGACTGTCCCGGCATGGCTGCAGACAGAGATGTCCCTGAGCCCAGCTCCACGCTGCCTGGGTGGCCGGGCCAGCTCTGAGCATGATCCCTGCATGGCCGCGGGGCTGGGCTCAGGGACTCTTCTAATCCCGTCTTGCGTTGGGGAAGCGCTGGGGGTTTCCAAGTGACTCTGCAGTACTCCCCAAATCGTGGGAGCATCTAGTGCCAGGGCAGTGTCTGTGCGCCAAGAGGAGCTGAGCAGCGTGCCGCCATGTACCGGTAACAGGATGCTGTCGAGCGCAGTGGCCCCCGGGGAGCTCAGCTGTCTGGAGCGCTGCCCTCCAGCGTGGTGGGTCAGTGGCATGACAGCCCCGCTCTGGTTCTTCGTGTTTGCAGGATGCCTCACACGGGAACAGTGCTGCAGGAAAGGATGCCCTGCGAGGCGTGAAGGCCAGTGCGCCGATGTTAGGACAAATGCCCCTTTTTGCAGTTGTCCGGGCAACCTTCCTTTGGCCCCCTTGTGTGTCAGCATTGTGATTCAGTCTGTAACTAGCAGGACCCCTGCCCCTGGGCTTTTCTTTGTGGCTGCAAATGTTAATCAACGTAACTTCTCAACACCCCAGTGTGTCTGTGGGTCAGGAGGGGGCTGGGTTCCTACAGATGGGGGGCACTGGCAGAGGGAGATTCAGGTGCAAGTTTTCACTACATTTGGGGGCCTCGGTGACTGAGTGCCCAACGGGAGATATTGAGAGCCTGATATTTCAGAGCAGTTTCCGTGTTCCATGCCCGGTACCGACAGACTAATTAACCCTCACATCCCCAGAGGCAGGTGGGGAAGGGCCGTTTCCATTTGCTAAAGCAGACAGATAGGCAAACTCACATGTGCAAGGCGACGTAACAGGCAGGATTTAAACTTGGGGCTTCCTGACTCCGAGCTCTGTGCTTGTTTCTGCAGACCCCTCTGCCACTGGCCCCGAGCATCTGCACCTCCCACTCAGTTCATCTGCAGTTGCAAGTTCTCAGCATTTCCGAAAATCAGGCCCAGGTGTCTTGAGTTGGAGGCCCAGAAAACAAGGCGCGCACGACTCATGACCACCCGTAAAAAGTTTGGTGCAAGTGACTTGCCCAGCATCACACAGGAACTCTGTGGCAGATGCAATGATGGGACCCAGTTCTCATCGGCATTCACCTGCCACAGCCATGAGACCGTCCTTTCCCTTCTTGCAATCCCACACTTCTTCCTGCAAATTCTGCAACAAACATGGCAGGGTTCCTACAGGACACAGGCTCCTTCACTACACATCCCTGACTCATCCCGCCCAGTAGTTTCAGCCTGTGCACGGAATGAGGCAAAGAATAGTCTGCAATCGTGTAATTACGGGCTGGGTCATAATGCATGCAAGCAAGGCTGGTGCATTAAAGTTCAACGGGCAACATGCATTCTGGCATTTCCTGGCTGGGAGTGCTCAGGTTTGCAATTTAAAATAATGTTTGAACATAGATTTTGTGTGTAATTTCCTAGTTTTAAAAAACAAACAAACCCAAAAAACCAAAACAATTTCTGTTGCAGCTGTAATTACAGTTCCCATCAGCAGGGCTGGAATCTGGACCATCGCTCTTACCACTTGAGATGCAGCACTGACTCCAGTAGCTGGCAACAGGAGAGACTGTTATCCCCTGTCGACCAGCCTCTCAAGGAGGATACACAATGCATTGACTGGGTTATAGACAGCATGGGCAAATGCTGTCTGAGACACGGGGTGGCTAAGATGCTGAGAGAAGGGCTGGTGTATTAGAGTCCTGGGCTCCGTTCCCCGCTTGGTAACCGCTCTGTGGGGTGTGAACGCCTTGCTCAATTATAAGGGTTGTGGAGAGCCCAGAAATATCATAGCAGAGTGAGTAGAAGTGAGACTTGAACGTACAGCCTGGTGGTTGCTGGAAGATCCGTCGTTCCTGTGCCCAATCTGGAGGTGCGCTCTGCAGCTCAGTGACGGTGTGTGTGCACATGCTTGCAAGTACGGGGATAAGAGTCCAGGGGCTTTGGCAACAGGACAAATCCAAGCTGTAGCGAGCACAGTGCAGATGGGAAATGGTTATTTTCAGCAGCTGGTAACTCAGCCACAGCGGCATGGATTTAGATGGGCTCAACAAATGGCACCTCCCTGGCCCCAGGGCCACCCCTCTGCTGAATTTCACAGCCCTGCTGCGAGCCCTAGAGGCATCAGAGGTCTTCAGGAATATTGCCTGAGGAAGGTTTACAGGGAAAGTGTTAGACGGCCACTCCCCTTGTCACAGAACTTTAGCAGCACCCTCGTGTGCGCTCAGCGCCTCTCCTGTCAATGATACCAACCTACTGGCACATTTGACTGCCCCACAGTCCGTGCGGGGGGGAAGTAATTCTGCCGTGTGCTGTTGAGGGCACTGTTACAGTTTTATGTTGGCGTGGCAATGCATAGAAGATGGGATCTGGTTTGCGTTTGGGTATCAGTTGGGGATGAAGTGGAACAGCTGGAGTGCCCCGTCAAAGGGGGGTGAGGACGCCGCGGTCTTTCCCCTTATATTGGTGTCTCCCTGCTGTTGAGGTTTTGGGGGGATGGCGTGTATCATGTCACAGTTGCTGTGTCCGAAGATTCTGGAAGTGAACCACTAGCCAGGTAAGTGATGTAGTGTAGCCAACATTGGTCCACCTGCTAGGGGAAGGGTCGCTGTATAGTTTGGATGGCTTCCACCTCAGTAGAAGGGGGACCAATCTCCACGGGAACAGGCTGGCTAGAGTAGTCAGGCGTGGGTCAAACTACTAGCAAAGGGGAGGGTAAAGACAGGGAAGAAATGAGCACAAAATTGAGGTGTTGAGAACAAAATTAATCAAGGAACCAAAGGACATGAAGAGAAGAAATTCTTGAACCTGGGTGTCAAGCAAGAGAAATTGGAATTGCTCATTTGTGAGCATAAATTTGATCTCGTTGGTATTGCTGAAACCTGGCGGGGTGATTTGCACAATTGGAATGTTCAAATCAAGGGTTATAACCTATTTATGAAGGATCAAGTGGACAAAAGGGAAGGGGAGAGGCACACTGGTAAAAATGGCATAACCGTTTCCGAGTCACTGATAACTCGAAAGAAAATGGTCTTGAATGCTTGTGGATCAATGTCCTAGCTAGCAGATAAAACACAAGATAGTGCACTGGAAGAAAGCTGATGTAGCAGCGTTTGAAAAGGGTAAAGAGGTTGAGCCAGGTAACTGTTGGCCTGTCAGCCTGACACTGATCCTGAGCAAGATAATGATGTGGACTCGATTAGTAATGAGCTAAAGGAGAGTAGTGTGTGTAATGCCAATCAGCATGGGTTTATGGAAAATAGATCCTGTCAAACTAACTTGGTATCTTTTTTGATGAGATTACAAGCGTGGTTGGTAAAAAGAATAGTGTTGATGTAATAGATTTAGACTTCTCTAAGGCGTTTGACTTGGTGCCATGTGATATTCTTATTAAAAATCTAGAACAATATTAAATTAACATGGCACTCATTAAATTAATTAGAAACTGGCTAACTGATAGGGTTCAAAATGTAACTGTAAATGGGGAATCGTCATCAAGCGGGTGTGCTTCAGGTGGGGTCCCACACGGATCGATTCTTGGCCCTACGCTATTTAACATTTTTATCAATAACCTGAATGAAAATGAAATAATCTGATATGGTCTGATAAAATTTGCAGATGACACAAAAATCGGGGGAGTGGTAAATAATGAAGAATACAGATCCCTGATTAAGAGCGATTTGGACCATTTGGTAAACTGGGCACAAGCAACCAAGATGAGTTTTATTAGGGGTAAATGTAAACGTGTATATTTAGGAACAAAGAATGTCGGCCATACTTACAGAGTGGGGGACTTTATCCTGTTTCAGTGACTCTGGAAAAGATTTGGGGGTCGTGGTGGGTAATCAGCTGAACATGAGCTCTGAGTGTGACCCTGTGGCCAAAAGAGCTAATGCCATCCTAGGGTGCATAAACGGGAATATCAAATAGGAGTACAGAGATTATTTTCTCTCTCTATTTGGCACTGATGCTACAGCTGCTGGAATGCTGTGTGTCATTCTGAGGTCCACAATTCAAGAAGGATGTTGATAAATTGGAGAGGGGTCAGGGAAAAGCCACGAGTATGATTAATGATGAAAAAATCTGCCTTATAGTGATGCACTCCAGGAGCTCAATCTGTTTAGCTTAACAAAGAGAAGGTTCAGGGGTGATTTGATCACAGTCTATAAATACCTGCCTGGGAACAGATCTTTACTAAGGGGCTCTTCAGTCTAGCAGAGAAAGGTCTAACACCATCCAATGGCTGAAAGTTGAAACTAGACAAATTCAGACTGGAAATAAGGTGTCATTTTTTTCACGGTGAGAGTCATTAACCATTGGAACTATTTACCAAGGGTCATGGTGGAGTCTCCATCAGTGGCCATTTTTAAATCAAGACTGGATGTTTTCTGAGAGATCTCCTCTTGGGATTATTGTGGGGCAGATCTCTGGCCTGTGCTGTACAGGGGGGCAACCAAGATGATCACAATGGTCCCTTCTGGGCTTAGAAGATGTGTCCCTATGCGCCTCTGCTGTGGTTTGCTTTGGCCAATGACACTTGATGCTCATGATGGGCTTGGGACTGGTGGGCCTGTTCAGAGCAACTGCCCAGGACACCCCTTAGCAGAAGGGGACAATGAGATTAGGCCTGAACCCTACTGGTAGTCGGCGGGCCAGGAGCCTGCCTGCCTAGACATAGACATTGCCTACCCTCCCCCACCCTGCTCACAGCTCTGCCCCTGACCTGCCTTCCTGTCTTTCGCACAGCCCAGTTCGTGGTGACAATTTATTGCTAACATGAAAGGAAAGGCTTTGAACTTTCAAGAAAAGAGATGTGGCTCTTTTCCCTGCGAGGCAGCTGTGTTATTGGCTGTAACTTTACTGCCAGCATAAAGAGCTCTGCGATCCCGCCGTGGCCTGGGTGAGCCAGACAGCCGAAGCACCTCCCACCAAGCAAATGCAGCGCCTCCGCTCTCTGAGCCGCCAGGCCTCTGGGGAAACCCCAGCAGCAAAGCCGTTGAGCTTCCTCTCAAAGGCCGTTTGGGGCAGGTTTGGTCTCTGCCTTGCATGCCGTTCCTGCGCACAAGCAGAATGAGGGTTGTGCGTAAACACTTGCTTCTGGGCCTGGCCGTGTTTGTTCCTGCCCATCTATGTTGCACGTGCAGGTCTGTAGGTTTGTGCCCGTCCATTCCCAGGCCTGCTTGTTAAAGCGTGTGCGTGATCATGTGTACGCTGCAGTCAGGGGCTGTGATTACAGCCTGGTTCAATGCAGCATGGGTGTGAGAGGGAGACTGTGTCTGGGTCTTTGTGTATTTGCACGTCTGATGTGAATGGGATGCATGTTTATAAAATAACTCCCTGCCCCTGATACTGATCCGTTTCTAGGCATGCAGGAATGGCCAAGACTGGATCTGACCCGAGGTCCATCTAGCCCAGTGGCCTGTCTCTGACAGTGCCTTGCACCAGCAGCTGCAGAGGGAGTGTACCAGGTGTGGGGTAATCTGCCCCCACGCTTGCCTCACTCACCCCTACCAGAGAGAGAGCAGATCAGCCCCTGCACGTCCTGTAAGGATGCTGGCAGTCCCTGGCCCTGCAGACTGTAATCCGTGCTCACACGTCCCGGGTTGGCTGCTGGATCTCCCCTCCTCGCTGTACTAGCGACTTGGGCTTTGGTGCCAGGGGTCCAGGTCTGACACTAACTAACGCCCAGCCAAGCACTGGGTTTGTCCTGCTGGCTGCGAAAGAACCAGCTCCGTCTCAGGCCACCCCTTCTCCATGCAGCAGAGGGAAGGACACGCAGACTTCTCACAACCCTGCGTTCTAGACACTGGGTTCTAAGTTCATGGTACTTCCTATGTCGTGGCTGGAAGCCGTTTGGCTCTAGCCATTTCTAGCTGGGCTGGGGACATTCCTGCCCTGTCCCCATAAACTGACAATGGGTCTTGCTCCGTCTCTGATCACCATGAGTCTGTGGCTGTGGTCCCAGGACCCTGCAGCTGTGGTAAACCAGGTCTCTTGTTAGTGGCAAGGTGAGCTCCGGGTTTCCTTCCCGAGCTGCATGCTCTGCTCAGCTCTGTGCTGGTTACCCAGCTGGGAGCCCAGCGTTTAGGAAGTGGCTGTAAATAGAGCGTGGCTAGGAAGGCGCTGTGCTAGGAAGCGCTGTATGCTGCTCATTCCTCGGATGTCTTTGAGCTGCCAGAGAACAATAACAGCAAATTTCCTGCCTCCTGATGCAAGCCAGAGGCTGGCTGTTCTTGGAGAGCCAGCTCTGCTTGCTGGCAGAGGGCCAGGGTGGATTGATTTAAATCATCTTTTCCATTTGTACTTCAGTTTCTTTTATGAAGTTATTTTTTAAAGAACGGTGCACACTCATTGGTTGATATAACTATCCAAACTCGTTGACTTTCAGTGAAATAGGGCCTTCACACTAGATTTGGTACATCATTTTACTACCTAGGAGAATTTGCTATAATTATATGCATTTATTTAAGCCATTATTCAGCTTAATATTTTAAAATTCTTATTAACTGTACATTTTTAGTATGTTAGAAAATGGTAAATGGTATATTGCTTATTTACTAGATAATTAACGTTTTGCTCATGATTTGTGTCAAGCTGCATTAGGATGGTAACTGGAATTTAATTAAACACCCAGCGCAGCATATAAAATATATTTTTAAGTAAAACAGCCTTCAGTGGCTCGGATACATAAACGTCTCTTATCAAAACATGTTTCACATTTATAACTAAATGATTTATTAACCGGGGGGATTAACCGTAGTCAGTGAATTAAACTGATGAATTGAGGTCAGCCTGTGAAAATATTCAAAATATGCCTAAGTGAAAGTGACTGGGGCTTAAATTCCTGGTCTCACCAAAGTCTCTTGAAAATGAGACAGGCTGCTAAATTACTTTGGCTGACCTATTGTGCTCTATGTATGAAGCTTGACCTCAAAAGTTGGGTGTTTTCCCCCTGATTCTTTCTTTATATAGAAAAGCAGCTTTTAACCCCATTTTCATAGTGGCTCATGGATTCAGTATATATATTTTTAATTTAAATGTTTGAAGGGTTTATAAGAAGTTCAGGGCTAAGCATATTTTGTATTAAATTCTGACTTCATTTTAAATGAGTCCCACAGATCCTTACTTTACCAGTGCCCTTCCTCCGGGTTAGTCCCATGTCTTGTTTGGCCAAATGGTCCTGATAAAACCTTTTAACCAGGTCAGAGGCATGGACATGGGCAACAGGCTCCCAGGAGTGCTGTTGAGGACTGTAGCCCTCCCAGGGAATGAAGTAGACTAGTCTCCCTCTCTGCAATGTAGAGTCGAGGATAGAGTGGACTATACATTCCTCATGCTCTTGGATGTGGTCTGGTGGGGGCAGCTGTTGGGACTAGTTGGGAAAAGGGTCCTCTCTGTAAGGCTTCAGAAGGGATACATCGAAAGCAGGATGTATCTTGAGCTGGAGCTTGAAGGTGATGGGGTTGACTTGCTGACAGATCCAGAATGGTCTGAGGAACAGGTGGTCTAGTTTGCGTGACAGTCTGTTTGTACACGGGTGTTTTGCCACATGCCAGCCCTTTCAGCCACTCTGAGAGGTTGGTCTTCCTGGCGTCGACAGTTCACCGACCACTTGTAGACCTCTTTTGCATCTTTGCGGTGGTCCTTAAGCTCCTTCTGAATATGATTAATTCATGGGATTCAGTCGGTGGCTGCTAGGATTGGGGGAGGCAGCTGGCAAGGCCGGGTGGAAGCAAGGGTGGAATCTGTAATTTGCAAAAAGAGAAGATGATGATGATGACTCTGCCCCATGGAGGCAAGGTTGGCGTTGTTGTATGAGAACTCAGCGCAAGACGGGAGGGAGAACCGGTTATCTTGATGGCAGTTGACAAAGCATCTTAGGTATTCTCTAGTACAGGTGTCTCCTTCTCTGTCTGTCCATCTGTTTGGAGGTGGTGCATCTGTTTGGAGGTGGTGCACAGAGGAGGTTCATGCCAAGAGCTTGAGACAAACTTTGGGCCTCGGTCCAAGTTGATACAGTCCGGAAGCCCCTGAGGATGGATGTTGTGTACCACCAGGAGTTGAGCCATTGTTTCAGCAGAGGGCAGGCGGTCACGGAATGAAGTGCACCTTTTTGGTTAGTTGGTCTACAATGGTCAAGACCACTAGATGGCCATCAGAGTTGGGGAGATCCACTATGAAATCCAGGGTGATTGAGGTCGTAGGGTTTAGGTGGGGTCTCCAGAGTCTTAGTGAGGTGTATCTTGGGGCATGCACACAGGTCACAAGAGTCCACATAGTCCTGGACTTTGGTATGCATACAGGGCCACCAGGAGAAACGGGAAGCCGTGCGGAACCTGTTAAGTTGGCTACAATGGCCTGCCAACAGAATGTCATGGCAGAGATGAAGCACTGCTAACTGGGGGTGCCCTGGTGAAATGTATATGCTCCCATCAAGATATATGATCCTGGCCTGTGTGGAGCATTGTATTTTGCTGCTGGCTGTTGTTTGCTCAGGCTGTTCCATCATCTTCTGGGCTAATGGTTCACCCCGCAAAGCTGATCAGATTAGATCAATCAGGTCTTGATGTATTGTGGTGGTAAGGAAGTTGCGAGGCTTTAGGAAACAGAGTGGTTCTTGGTGAGGCTCCTTGCTTCTTGGTAGTATTCCCCCTTTCAAGATAAGGCATCAGCTTTCCTGTTCCTAGTTCCCAGGTAATAGGTGCTGATGAAAACCAAGAGAAAAATGATGGCCACCCGAGCTATCTTTGGTTCAAGGCTTGAGCGTTACATAGATATTCTATATTCTTACGGTCAGAAAAGACTTGCACCAAGTTTTGGGCTCCCTCAAGATGATGCCATCACTTGTTGAAGGCTGATTTGTGCTTATATACAAATGCTAGAAGTCTAAGTATTAAAATGGGTGAACTTGAGTGTCTGATATTAGATGATGATATTGATATAATAGGCATCACAGAAACTTGGTGGAATGAGGATAGTCAATGAGACACGGTAATACCAAAATATATAGGAATGACAGAAGTCTATAAAATCATGAATGGTGTGGAAAAAGTGAATAAGGAAATGTTATTTACCCCTTCACATAACACCAGAACCAGAGGTCACCTGATGAAATTAGAAGCAGAAGGTTTAAACCAAACATAAGGCAGGCAGTATTTCTTCACACAATGCAAGTCAACCTGTGGAACTCATTGCTAAGGGATGTTGTGAAGGCCAAAAGTGTAACTGGGTTCAAAAAAGAATTAGATAAGTTCATGGAGGATAGGTCCATCAGTGGCTATTAGCCAAGATGGTCAGGGGTGCAACCCCATGCTCTTGGTGTCCTTAGATCTCTGACTGCCAGAAGCTGGGGTTGAATGATGGGGGATGGATCGCTCAATAATTGCCCGGTTCTGTTCATTCCCTCTGAAGCATCTGTCATTGACCACCCTCAGAAGACAGGATACTGGGCTTGATGGACCATTGATCTGACCCACTGTGGCCATTCTTATGTTCTGATTTAATTGCGAGCAGTTCTTTAACTAATGTCTCATGATTCCGTTTGGCATGGGTGAGTTTTCTGGAGCAGTACGTGGAGGTGTGCTGCACAAGCTGTTGCCCACGCCTCTGAGAGAGCATGGCCCCAATGGCTACGCTGGATGCATCGACTTCCGCAGTGAACGCCTACGCTGGATCCGCATGTGCTAAAACGGGCACGATGGTGAATTCACCATTTCAAGGCACGGTGAGCTTCAGATGTCCAAATGAATTTGACAGCCTTGTGGAGAAAGTTTGTCACAGGGGCTGTTTGCCGTGGGAAGCCCAGAATGAACCGTCTGTTAAAATTTGTGAAGCGCTGTAACTCCAGGAAGGACCTGAGTACTACACACCCCCCTTCTATGGGTCCATCTTAATGCCCTTTGGGGAAAGGATATAACCCCAAATTTCTTAGAGTATTGGTCGAAAGTACATATTGCAAGTTTCATGTACAGCCCGTGTTTCCGTGATCTTTCCAGGGTGGAACGAACATGGTAACAATGTTGCTCGGGGTTCTCTGAAAACACAAGTATTGTCATCAAGATAGATGACTACATACTGGTCCAGAATGTCTCTAAATGCATCGTTCACAAAGTGTTGAAAAGTCACGGGAGTATTGGTCAGACCAAATGGCATTACTAACTATTCCAGGTGCCCATAGCAGTTTGAAAAGCGGGTTTCCATTCATCTCCTGCACCAATGTGCACTAGGTGTTAAGCCCCACGAAGGTTCAGTTTGGTGAAAATTCTGGCAGACCGCACACGATCTAGCAGTGCCGATATTGGGGCAGAGAGGATACCAGTTTTGGACCATCACCCGGTTTAGTCTCTAGTCTATACAGTGTAGCAGCATTCCGTCCTTTTTCTTAATGTAAAGGACCGGAAAACCTGCTGGAGCACTAGAGCATAGGATGAAGCCCTTATCTAGGTTTTCCTGGAAGTATGAACAAAGGGCTGCTAGTGCTGGCTCGTACGTTGCATAATTCTATCTGTAAGAGGTGTTTTCCCTGGGTTGCAGGTCTGTGGGGCAGTCCTATTTCCAGAGTGCAGGTAGCATGTCTGCATTGTTCTTTTAACAAATGTCTGCATAATCCTGATACTTATCAGGGACATGGGGACCCAGGCTGGGAGCAGATCCTTTTGGCTAGCCACCTCCGCTTGGGGTTGCCCCACAGGTGCTACCACTTCTGATCAGCTGCAGGAGCCCAGGACTGAAGGGTCAGGGTCAGCAGCATGCAGGCAGATCCTTCAGCAATGTTCAGAGGAGAAGCTACTCCTTTTCTCTCACTAAGAGGCTATGATATTGCCCCTTTGCAATCTGGACTGGTGTGTAGCTGTGTTACCCCAATTCCTCACTCCTGGGCCCTGACTCACTCTGCTTTGCTGTGTGAATGACCACTCCTGGGTCAACCCATTCCCAGCCTCCTGCAAGTAATCAGTCCCTGACCTAGTGAAGGAGCGCTTCTGGCCAGCCACTCATGGGATAGATCCCCAACAAACACCCCCAGCCCCAGATGCAACCCCAGGAACTACCGTCTTGCAGGGTTCAATGCGGTACACTGCACCCTGCAAGCTCATTTACATCTGTGTGTCAATTTATCAAAGAAATTGATATGCACCAGCTCTGTCGCTCCAAGCAAAGTCTTTACCCACACTCAATCCACATGCACTGTTTCAGATAAAACAAACAAATAAGTTTATTGATTACAGCAAGATTTTAAGTGAATATAAGTCAGATCAGTATAAATCAAGAGATTAATAATGCGTCAAGGAGCTGGTCACAATCAACTAAAAGATAACTCGCATCCTAAACTAAGATTAATATTTCAGTAGCTTTTTAGTTTGCAATGTTAGCTTACCCACAGTGTCTGCGATGTCTCTAGCAACCAGCTCCTTCCTCGTCCCGTCCCCACCGTGGATAGGTGTCAGTCCTTGAGGTTGCTTAGAAGATGGATTCCAAGGGAGACTTAAGAGACGAAGACGCCTCAGCTTTTAACAAGTTTCCTCAACGCCCCCTGGGGTCAAGTGATCGGCCATGTCCGGCATCGGGCATGATTTCTTCCACTTGAGCTGAAGTGCTCCAGGGTGCAGGTTAGTCCATTGTTCTTGTATAAATGCCTCTGCGAGGCGTGGGGTGGAACCTCAGCTTTGTGTTTGTCTGCATCTATTCAAGCCACGTGAGACACACGTTTGGGGATATGACACAGCTGAGTTTCATATCTGGACATATGTGTGACATTGCAGGAAACATGCTACCATAACGATAAAGTTCAGTGTGTTATGAGCATTCCAAAAACACCTTACACGACACACTTTGCGTCAGACAATGCACAGTTACACAGTAAAGGTGAACGTGAATGATACACAACGATACACAAATCACACCATATGGGTGTACGTGGGGTACAGTGTGTCGCAGAGGTGCAAGGGGCTTGCTGCTCCAGCCAGGTGATGCTGAGAGTCGGGGGGAAGTGTGGAGAATGAATCCCATTGAATTGTAGTACCTCCCAATATCCCTGGAGTACAGTCTCAGGGGGTTCTGTGCCCTGCGTCACTGGCCCCAGGACAGGAGTGACCCATTTCTCGTCACTAGGAGAACTGATGTAGGCTTTAAACAGAGGGGGATTTGTAGAGCTCTGGTGGCTTCATCAGCTATGAAATTATTGGCTGTCCTTGAATCGATCCGGGTCTGCTGATGGGGAATTGGCTTGGCCTCATGCGTGGTACATGCCCATATCTGAAGCATGGGGATATCCTGCTTGTCCTGGGTTTCTCTCGAGGGCTGGGAGATAGTTCTGGACCATATTGCTTTGGTGGTGCCCAGGTTGGTCCCCCCACATAGCCTGGGCTCACTTGTTTCTCGATTCCTTATTGGTCAAGGTCTGCCAAGGTCCCAGGGCGCCACACTAAAATCTTACATTATTGTGCCATCACTGTTCCTTTTCTTCCAAGGTCAAGCTTCGGTGGCCCAGATCCACCTGCCTCGGTTCATGGTTGGCCTCTGGGGTTTTCAGCATGGGACGTGGGCGAGACAAGCAGCATTGGTCCCCTACTCTGCTCCTGTCGCTCATGCAGCTGGTTGTCAAAATGGAGAGATTAGTCAATAGAAGCAGCCAGGCTGGCTGGGGTCTCGATGCGGGCTAGCTCATCCATCACCTCCTCACTAAGGCCACACCAAAATTGGTGCAGTTGGGCCGTCTCATTTGGCTCAGCGTTGGCCGCGAGTCACTGGAGCCGGGCAGTGTGCGAGGAGCTGGCCCTCGCCCTCGAAGGAGCCGTTGTATCATGGCTTCTGCTAGGCGAGTGCAACCACGATCGTCGTAGGTTGCGGAAAATGCTCAGAGGAAGGCATTGCCGTCCATTAGCACTGGGCTGTCATGCTCCAACAGGGGGAGGCCTCCTTTAGTGCTTCTCCAGCTAGAAAGCTGACCACTGGTCTCACCCTGACCTGGTCGGCGGGATACGTTTGAGGGCGGAGCAGGAAAAGGAGATGATGTTGGTTCAGGAACCTGCTGAACTTCTGGCGGTTCCCATCAAAACGTTCAGGTGGCGGTACTGTGGGGCCCTGTTCAAAGGGCAAGCGGCCCAGTCCGAGCCTGGAGCATGGAATTCTGTGTCAGCTGTTCGCGGAGCGTCTGATTGGGCCCAGGGCAGATAGTTCTCGGTTTGGAGTTGTGTGATCTGCTGCTGAAGATCTGGTACCCCATTGTGTCCAGTGGTGGGTGGTGGATCCACCCCTTCCATATCCCTGTGAAGCGGCCCCTGCAGAGGCGGTCAAAAGTGGGCCTGGGTAAATGTAAGGGACTGGGGTGTAGGTGGTCTGTCCTAGCGGTCACGGCTGGGCTGGTGTCCACACATCAAGGACGACCCCGAGGCGGCAATCAGGGAGCAGAGTCATGGCTAGAGCTGGAGTTGATAGGCAAGAGTCAGTGTCAGGCCAGGGTCCGAGGCTGGAGATCAGCGGTAGCTACCAGGCTGGAGTCAGGAGACGAGTCAGGCTGGGGTTGGAGGCCAGAGATCAGAAAGAGGGGAGATCTGGGATTGCAGCGGGCCAGGAGTCTGCGTAGTTGCCCAGACAACGTCCTGGGTCTCCCTCCAGCATTAAATAGTGAGCATGGGCCATCCAAAAGCCACAGGGGGCTGGACCTTTGTGTGGTACTTCCTGCAGTGCCAACTCTCGCAGTGCTCTGTGGAGGTAGCTCTTCATGGCCTCCCGGTGGCCATATGGGAGCGTCAGCTGGCCCGGGTTCCAGAGAACCAGGTTCTAATCCCAGGGATCCTTACAGCTCAGGCACAGCTGGGAGGCAGGGAAATTGCTGCCTCAATCCACTAACGAACAATGGGGATTTTTCTGCCAATTTTGCTTCTCTCGAAAGAGCCAAAGTGAGTCACGGATTCTCTGGAACCAGGGCCTGTGGCTGCTGCAGCTCCAGCCAAGCTCAGCCTCACGCATCCCCTCTCATGTATGTATGGCCGATTATTCAGAGGTGTTGTGTGCTGCTAAAGAGCAGCTGTGCTCCTCCCCAGGTGTGGCTGCATTGCAGCAATGATGGCTGTGAGCAGAATGATTCCTGACCATCCTCTGCAAAGGGCTTTAGGATCGTCTGGCAGGGCAAACACTAGAGAAACGTAGGATGTTATTTATAATAATAATAATACAGTTAGTTGGCAGCCTCCTTTCTGTTATGTTTTGCCAGGTCATTGACATGACATTGGACGCACGCCGACACACACGCACGCACTTGTGCACTGACAGCACACGCATTTCCTGCACTAATGCGAATGTCCCCGCGCGCTCTGTGGCGGGTGAATCCTTTGGCAAGCTGGGGGCGCTTTGTGGGCAGGCTAAGAAGCTGCATAGCTCAGTATGGACAGCACGGGAGGTATTCCCAGCCGTGGGGGCCCTGCTCGCTGCCCTGCTGTGTTCCTAGGCTCTGGCTATTGTTGCTCTGTTCACATGACAGGAAGGAGGAAAAGGGTTTGTTTCTAAACAGATTATAATGAACATGTGACTCTGTGACAAGCCACAGGAGATCCAGTGCGCGCTGAGGGGCTGTGCAGTGCCGGTACTGCAGGAGATCCAGTGTGCGCTGAGGGGCTGAGTGGCTGTGCAGTGCCGGTACCACAGGAGATCCAGTGCGCACTGAGGGGCTGAGTGGCTGTGCAATGCTGGTACTGCAGGAGATCCAGTGTGCGCTGAGTGGCTGTGCAGTGCTGGTACTGCAGGAGATCCAGTACACGCTGAGGGGCTGAGTGGCTGTGCAGTGCCGGTACCGCAGGAGATCCAGTGCGTGCTGAGTGGCTGGGGAGTCCCGGTGCTGCAGGAGATCCAGTGCGCGCTGCACCTGGAGATGAAGATGAGCAGTGTAAATGAAGTGCTTCATGCTTGTGGAGCCAGTGGAGGTAGCAGGGCAGGAGACAATGCAGGAGTCAGGGAAGCTGGGAGGATGGGGGCACAGTCCCCGAAGTGGGAGGTTTGATCATCTTGAGGGAAGACGAGTCTGATTTTGGTGTGTGACGGGGAGGCAGGTTGGGGGCAGCGCGGGGGTCTCAGGCTGATGTTGGGCCATCTGGGCTCAGGGGCGTGTGACTCTGGGTCCTGCGGCTGCTCACTTTTTTGTTGGGATCCTTAGAGGCACCGGTCACAGGGCCAAAGAGCCCGTGGTCCTGGCTGCGGAGAACACGGGCTTCCCAGTGGAGGAAGGCTCTGCGGGAAATGACGCCAAGCACGGCTCCACTGCCCGGCCACGAGGCCCACTCGTAGCCCTTTGTCCTGAAGGGGCGCGGACACGGTTCTTCGGGCTATGCAAACCGGTCTCGAGAAAACCACCAGCGAGAGTACCGGGTCCATGGCCGAATGGGCCTCTGCCACCTGTCCTAAGCGGTGTTTGCTGTGCTCTTGAGGTGGGGCTGCCTGCCCCCCAGCGTGTGCAGGGGTGTTGTGCAGGAGGAATGTGCTTTGTGTCCGTTTGGGGGCCGGAGGGGCAAAGGCGAGTCGTGCGAGCGCACACACACATCTTTCCAGATTTGCACATAACCCTGGATAGTTCTTGGGAACCAACGTCCCCGGCTCCCGGTGCTGCAGGCCCCCCCCTCCCTGTGGTAGGTCTGTGACTGGCCCCTAATTCCACCGACCCCAGGCAGGCAAGCGCTGGAGCGACTGCTTGGTAAAGCCCCGGGCTGGCTCTGCGTGATCAACAGTTGTGTCATTAGTGAGCATCCGACTAATGAAGGATCTGCAGCGGCATCATCGTCTGTTCGGGCTCCAAGCCCGATCACGGGGGGGCAAAGGCTGGACGGTTCCCACGGCTGGGGCCTCTGGGAATGCAGCCTGGCTGCGAGGCATCCTGATCTCCCCTGTCACTTGGGTCGTGGAGCCAGCCCGGCTCCTGGCCTAGAGCCAGGGGCAGCTGGGAGCCCCCCGTTTGCCCAGTTCCGTGGGTGATAGATGCATTCTGCTCACAAATGTGCCTGTGCGCTCTGCAGCTCCTGGTCCATGCCCCATCAGCTCCCGAGTGCGCTGAGCGCTTTGCCGGCCGTTCTCCAGGCCATGCAGCCCTGCCCGTGCCCCCCACCCTCCTTTCATTCAGCAGTCCTCTCAGTGCCCGGCTTTGCCCCAGGCCAGCCTGCTCTGCCCCTGGGGCAGTGTTCAACCCCTCTCATCACGCTCAGCTCTGCCGGTGCAGCAGCTCTGGGAGCCCCTGTGCAACCGGAGTCCCCCCTGCGCACTTCCAGAGGTCCAGCCTGCTCTAAGCAGGGCCTGGGGACACGGGGAAGATCCTGGCCCTGGGAGTCTGGCCAGTGACTTCCCTGGGGCCAGAATCGCGGCTAGTGGTGTGAGCCAGGGCCTCTCTCCAGCAGGGTCCCCACGTCCCCAGCACTGGGGCAGACTCTCCCAGGAGTTGCAGGGCTGGAGAGGGACCAACACATTGATGTGCAGGAGACAGGACATTCAAAGGCCTGACTGCTGCCCCCGTCTCCTCCAGGGGCACTGAGGTACCACCGCGAGGGGGGGAGCTCTGCCAGACATTGACCATTGAGAGGCCAGCCCCCGGCCCTCCCCCTCCCCAGGGACCCTCCCCGGCGAGCTGAGCTGTCTGATCCCATGTGCTGTCAGCAGGGCTGGCGCGAACCACTCCTGGCAGCATCGCGTGTCCCACGCTGCACGCGCTGCTCCCCTCCCCCGCTCGGCTCCCCATGGCGGGCTGGAGACTTGCTGTGCCCGTTCACCCTGGCGGGATTGACCAGACTGTGGCCAGAGACTGACCTGCCCCATGGGGGAATGCCCTGCTGGGCAGCGTGGGGCAGGCTTTTGTGGGACTCTGGTCCCTCTAACCCTTTTTGTCTTCTCCCCCATGGCAGGTGGTCGTCCTCGAGGACTATGCAGACCCGTTTGATGCTAAGGAAGCAGCCGGCGGCCAGACGGGGCAGGAGAAGGTGGCAGAGAATGATGGTTACATGGAGCCCTACGAGGCCCAGAAGATGATGGCGGGTAAGGGCGCTCTGACAGCCCGGGCGCTGTGCCGCGGAGTTTCGCTGGCTCCGTGCTCTCCCTGCTTCACCTTCTTCACACAGGCCTGGCTACCGGGGAGAAGGGCTTCTGACCCGCGAGCCCTTGGTGTTGTCTCCGGGACTTTGGTCCTTGCTGCATTGACACAGGCCTGGGCCTGCAGGGGGAGCTGCCCTGGGCTAGCGCCTGGCTTTCCTACCATGGCTATGCCCACGCTGCCAGGAGTGCCCCGCTCAGCCGCTCCACATGGGGACTGCCATGTCCATGCAGTGCAGTATGGGCACAGGGCACCCGGGGGGGGGGGGGCAGATTCCAGGATGCAAAGTGCAGCTACCAGACTCTGTGCGTTCTGGGCAGCGTTGGCACGTGGGGGGATACCTGCCGGCGCGGTGGGGATTGTGGGACTCTGAGACAAACGCCCTTCGTTCTGCTGCATCCCGTCCGTCGTCTGGTTCTCGGCAGCCCAGGCCGTGTTTAAGCCGCTGTGGGGCAGCGTGGAGGAATCCGCCGAGCGCTGTGATGCTGTCCCTTGTCAGTGCAAAGAGACAGCCACTGCCACCGCTACCTGGGCGGCTCCACAGCTGGGCCACCTCGGGTGGGATTGCCGATGGCCGTCACCCCCAAGGGAGGCAGATGTTCCTTGACGTATTCCTAACCCAGCCGCAGTTGGTGGGGCAATGCTTCTGGGCCTGGGTGACAAGCAGGGGTCCGTGGGGTGAGCTCATGGGACACAGCTGGGATGAGCAACAGCAGCTACAGAAGGCTGCTGTTATGGAGGTCTGTGCAGAGCTTGCCCCGGAGCTGCAGCGCCACAACCCAGCACCCGGGTCCTCCTCTCTGAGTGGAAGCGTGTGGCCATGGCTGTCAGGCAGCCCCAGCTCCCAGTTGCTCCCGGTCAGTAGCTAACTAGTTTGGTGTTGGTAAAACGGGTGTCGGGGCTGCTGTTGTGGAGTGTGGCTGTGCACACGAGGGGGACAGCTTTGAGCTCCTGGGGTTCCCGACGTGTAGGGGGGTGACGCAGACCAGGCCAGGCTGATGTATTACCCTGGGGGCGAACCACGTTTTTGGCATTTCGCTGAAGGAGCCGCATGGGTCTCTTCTGAAAGCTGCAGCGATCTAAGCGCTCCGTAACGTGGAGAATATTCTCCCCCAAATCTCCTGGGCGTGAAACCGCTTGCCTGAGGCGTCGGAGAGCTGACCTGTCAGCATGAGCACAGTGGACATCTGTCCGCTCGGCTAGCTTGTGTTTGCTGGCTGGGCCACGTGCAGGCTTCAGCATTTACAAAGACAAAGGAACCCCAAGAAGAGCCCCTGAACAGAGGACTGCAGGTCAACGAACAAGAGTCTGTAGCTGTGTAAGAGAAGACAAAAGCGAGGAGGTATCCGATACAGAGAAGTGATTCTGCCAGCGAGGGTCATCTCAGGAACGGTGGATCCCAGCTCTCTAGACTGGACAAGCGCTGTTTAGAAGTGATCGGGGTCAGAAATCCCTCATTAGACAGGAAAGGGACTTGGTAATAAGAGTAGGATGTAGTTTGCATCCTGTGTTTTTCTTTTACTAGTAACGTTTTTTTCCCCAATCTTTTTACTTGCCTGTATTTTGAATCTTTAGTTCAAGCTCTCTTAAATAAACGTTAATGTGGTTTTACTCTCGCTATGCCCGAGAGCCTCGTGCGAAGGAGTGTGTTGCACTGAGTTGAAACGGGGGTGAAGTGGGGCGCACTGTTCCTATGGAGGCAGCGAATCGGTGTTCACTGGGGGTGCCCAGAAGATAGGGGGCTGGCCAGTCGAGTGTAACAGAACGGGGTGTGTGCATTGCTACCCTGCAGAGAGAAAGCGTGGGGCTCACGGAGCCTGGAGCGCTGTGTTGCCAGCAGTCAGTGGCTGGGGAGAGTTTCCCCAGGGGAATGGGGGGGGCACAGATGGGGCTCCCTCCTGCTGTGAGCAGTTCACCTCGGACACTTGGGGTAACCCTGAAAAGTGTCACAAGGGGCCACTGCTGGAACGCACATGCCTGTTGGTTGCTCCCCCAGCAAGTCTTGGAGTTCACCAATGTCCAAAAGGCCTGGCTGGTCAGCCTGCCAGGTTCATTAACATGAATTTGGGCTGGGGGGGGCGGCTCCTGATGCCAGGATCGTCAGAAGCTCACCCCATTTCCTGCCCTGAAAAAGGACATTGGATGTTCCCCTGGACGTTCTTGGTTCCGTTGGGTCCAGCTGGTGTTCTGGGCAGCCTGGCTCACCTTCGGCTCACTCCTCACGTGGGTGCCGTGCAGGACGTCCTCCTTCGGAAAGGCCAGGGGGCGATGTCGGGGTGCCTGAAAGGAAGGCAGAGGTGTCTCGTCACAGCTTGAGGTCTCTGCAAGCCCTGCCTCGTGTGACTGATGCTTGGTATGTCCCGCCCAATGCTGCCCCGCTGCAGGATTGCCCAGGCAGTGGCAGCATTGCCTCCGGACTGACAGCCGAGATTGAATGACGGGACGCAGCACCCCTGACAGGTGCTTGTGCAACCTGGTCTTAAAAGTCTCCCGCGATGGGGACTCCACAGCCTCCCTCAGTAATGCGTTCCAGAGCGTCTCTGTTCTGAATCTCCCTTACTGCAGCTTAAGCTCATTACTTCTTGTCCTACCTTCAGTAGACTTGGAGAACAGCTGATCAGCGTCCTCTTTATAGCAGCCCTTAGCATACTTGAAGACTGTTATCTGCTCCGTCCCCTCCCCCCCATTTAGTCGTCTTTTCTCAGGGCTAAACATGCCCTTCCCTGGTAGATCAGGTTTTCTAAACTCTCCTCTGGACACTCTAGAATTTGCCCACAACTTTCCTAAAATGTGGGGCTCAGAATTGAGCCAGCTGAGACCTCACCAGTGCCAACCAGAGCGGGGCACATACCTCCCGTGCCCTACATACGATGCTCCTGTTCATACACCCCAGGATATTAGCTTTTTTCGCCGCTGTGTCACGTGACTGATCATGCTCAATCTGTGATCCACTATCCCACCCAGGCCCTGGTTAGCAGGACTGCCGCCTCGCCACTGGTTCCCCATTTTGTAGATGTGCATTTGGTTTTTCCTTTCCATGTGTAGGGCTTTCCACTTGTCTTGTTGCGTTCAGACCAGTTCTCCAATTTGTCAGGGTTGCTTTGAATTTTTGCTCCTGCCCTCCGAAGTGCTTGCCACCCCTCCCAGCTTGGTGTCACCTGCAGATTTTGTAAGCAGACTCTCCGCTGCATTATCCAAGTCGGTAATGAAAATATCAGACAGTGCCAGCTTCCTCGGGCAGGCTCCATTAGCCACCAATGTGGGATCCCTTCTGCCATGGGGTTCTCAGTCTCCCCCCAGGCCCTTGAGCGGCTGGCTGTGGGAAAAGAGCCCAGAGGGCCCCATGCTAGTCACTAGCTCCTTGGCCCCAGGGGAGCGCTCCGTGGCTCTGGGGGAGCGGTGTTCCCTGAGCTCACCGTGCTGGCACTGATGCTGGGCAGTGCTCTGCAGAGACCTTAGTCCTGCCACCGTGGGACAGGCGCTGCTGCAGGGAGCCCTGGGCGCCCCCTCTGCTAGTGCCCAGCAGGGTTAGCCCTGCTGACCCTGCCTTGCCCCACACTCCATGCTAGCCCCAGGGCATCCCTGTAGGTCGGCCAGTCCCGTAATGCTGCCTTCCCAGGACATTAGCTAAGGAGGACGTTAGCTAAGTGCTGCTGTCCCTGCCCAGCCATGGGGCCCCCCTCGGGCGATGGCCTCCAGCCTCAGGGTTCCCAGTGCCATGGTGGCTGCATTCATGTCCCAGCCCATCTGGGGTCCAGGACGGGATGGTTGGAGCCGCATTCTGCCAGGTCTCTTCCCCCAGGGTGGCACGGCTGCACTCGGCGCCCAGCCAGGGCTTGTTCCCAGCTCTCCCCTGTGGCGCCAGCGATGTCTCTGGTGCTCTTTCTCTCCTCTTGTTTCCCTCATGGCACTGGACAGGAGTGGCCGGGGCTCCCTTCCGCCCCCATTGGTGTCTCTGCAGCCCCTCTGGCCCTGCCAGGGATTGTGGGAGCTGTGACTCAATCCCGGCGCTCCCCTAGGCTCTGGCCTGCCTGCAGGCTGCCTGGGGGGGGTGCTGTTCCCTCTGCCCGCCGCCCACGGCTGCCCAGCGCAGCCCCGGGGAAGTGACTTGGGGCGTGCGATGGGCTCTCCTGCAGCCCTGGCCTCTCCCTGTCCCAGGGCTCCCCTGCACCCACCCTGCCCGTGGGGTGACTGTGCACCCAGCCCTGCCCTGGCCAGCGTGTCTGCCCCTCCCCCAAAGGGATGCTCAGCCCTGCAGGAACGGTCCCTGCCGGGATGTCCCCACGATAGCACCGCCGGCTGGTTTGACAGGAGTGGCTGGGGAGCAGGTTCCCTGGGGCCCAAGGAACCACAGAGCCCCCATACCGAGGGAACCCGATGGTACGGCTGGTGACGGTGCACGGAGCTCCGTGTCTCCTGAACTCATCCGCTGCGGTTGCTGGGCAGCCTCCAGGGGGCGTTGGCGAGGGGCCAGAGCCGTGGGCTCTATGCCAGCAGCAGGCCAGTCAACGGGAAGGACGCGGCCCGGAAAGCCCTGATGGTGGTGGATTCAGCCTGCCGAGCCGGGCCGGGTGCTGGTTCACGGACACCGGCGAGCTGGGCTGGGCATCCCCAGGGGATTGCTCGTTGAGTAATGTAATTAATATAATGAATGCCAGTGAACGTGCGTTGATGGGAAATCGATCCTGTCAGACTGAGGTGCTATCTTTTCTGGATGAGATGATAAGTTTGCTTGATAAAGGCAGCAGTGTTGATGTGACGTGCTTAGATTGCCCTGTGGCGTTTGACTTGACACCGCGTGGCATTTTGATTAGAGAACTAGAAAGATGTGGAATAACATGACACACATTGACTGGATTAAAAGCCGGCCGGCTGATAGGTCTCAAAATGTAGCTGTAAACGGGTAATCGTCGTTGGTTGAGCGTGTTTCTAGCGGGAAACACAGGGATTGGTCCTTGGCCCTACGCTATTTATCATCTTCAGCAATAACCGGTACGAAAACACAAAATCAGCACTGAGGAAGTTGGCAGATGACACAAAAACCGGGGGAGTGGTAAATAATTCAGAGCGAACTGAATTGCTTGGTAAATTGAGTGCGTGCAAGCAATACACATTTGAATATGGCTAAGTGTAAAGGAATACCTCGGGGATCAAAGAACGTGGGACATATTTATGCAATGGGGCACTCTATCCTGGGAAGCAGTGACTCTGAAAAAGATTTGGGGCCCCTGGTGGATAATCAGCTGAACTCGAGGTCCCAGTAATGCTGGGACCGAAAGGACTAATGTGATTCTTGGATGCAGAGATGGAAATCTTGGGTAGGAGCAGAGAGGTTATTTTACCTCTGTATTTGGCGCTGATGCAGCCACTGCTGGAATACGGCATGCAGTGCTGGCACCCGCAATTCAAGAAGGACATTGATAGATTTGAGAGGGTTCAGAGTGGAGCCAGGAGAACGATTAAAGGATTAGAAAACTTTCCTTGTAGTGATAGGTTGAAGGAGCTCAGTCTGTTTAGCTTAACCAAGAGGAGGCACGGGTCACTTGATTACAGTCTATAAGTACCTACGTGGCGAACAAATATTGAATAATAGGCTCTTCAGCCTAGCAGAGAGAGATCTAACCCGATCCAATGGCTGGAAGTTGAAGCTAGACAAATTCAGACTCAATATAAGGTGTACATTTTTAAAGGGGAGAGTAATTAACCATTGGAACGATTTACCAAGAGACATGGTTGATTCTCCATCAATTTTCAATCAAGATTTGATGTTCTTCTAAGAGATCTGCCCTAAGAACTATAATGGGGCCGTTCCCTGGCCTGCACTGTACAACAGATCAGACAAGATGATCACAACGGCCCCTTCTGGCCTTAGGCTGTATGGGGAAAAAACCAGAAAACCCTATGAATCTTCTTCCGGGGCTGGTCTTTCCTCTCGGAGGCTCCTGGCTTCTCTGGGAGGTGTGTGCAGGGCTCCTGGCCTTGCAGGTTGGGGCACATGGGAAGCGGGGTTGGGGCATGAGAACCCTGGGGTCAGGGGCTGGGACGTGGGGCACAGGGACGTTCAGTGCATCCCAGCGAGGTGGGGCCCCGCCCCGGCACAACACAGGTAACAAACTTTTGTGCTGGCAGGTTCTGAGACACAGATTTGTTTAACGACGCTTCTCCGATGGTCTAGAGTGCATCTCATATCCTCTGGGTCTCTGCCTCCAGCCCCAGCCCTGGCCCAGCGTGTGGCAAGCTCTGGTGGCAGCGGGTGGCAGAGCCTTGTGCAGATTGGAGGGGCTCAGTCCTTCAGTGACATGGGCAGGGCTTGGGGATGGGGCTCACTGTGTTCTCCCCTCTCCTTCCTGCCAGAGATCCGCCAGAAGGGCTCCCTCGAGGCCCCTGCCCAGCCGCTGCCCCTGTACGACACGCCCTATGAGCCAGTGCCCAACGGGCTGCCCCCGGACAGCGAGCGCCCATCCTCCGCCCGGCCCCGGGAGTCGCGGCTGCCCCAGGACGATGAGCGCCCCCCCGAGGAGTACGACCAGCCCTGGGAGTGGAAGAAGGAGCGCATCTCCAAGGCCTTTGCAGGTGAGGGTGGCAAGGGTCAGGCGCTGGCGAGGGGCTCGGCTGCCCTGGGCGGGGCAAGGGCAGCCAGGCTGGAAGCCTTGAAAGAACTCACCCTGCCAGGAGCCCCTGAGTCTCATGCTTCAGGAACGCCACTCCCAGGGGCTCCCCATGCCCCCGTCACACAGCGCCTGCTGCTGCCTGGCACGGTGTCCCGGCTCCCTCCAGCGGTGAGTGCAGGGGCCCTGCTAGGGCGCCGGGGCCGGTGGCATTCACATGGGAACCCAGGACTCAGGCCCTGGTAAGGAAACGTCCCTGTCGCTGTGATGAAGTTGCCCGTCAGCCCAGGGCCTCCCTGAGAACCGACTCCTGCCTGCTCTGCCTGGCTGATCGGGGACCCTGGGCTATCCCCCGATCCATTTATCTCCCTGCTGGGGATTGATCGTGTTTGTGCTGGTTAATGGGGAAATCCATGCAGTACCCGGCCCCCGCAGCAGCGCTCGCTAATTGCCCGGCTCTTATCTTCGCTGTGGTTTAATTGCAGTAGCTCAGCTGTGCCAGGGCGGGAGTGACGGGGCCCCGCGCTGCCTGGGCATGCGCCCCTCTCTGAGCCGCGGCATGGGGCAGGCGCTTGGCGTGAGCCGAGCGTGGAGCTCAATGCCAACCGCACTGATTCCTGCACTCGGCTTCGCCGGAGACTCCCCAGCGTCCCGGGGTTTGCCTGAGACCCCTTCTCTCTGGTTTGCTCCGGCTCCTGCTCCCAGCGCTGCTGTGTCCACGTGGCCCATCTCCCTGGCGCACGCCCACTCTTCGTCCAGGCAGTGGAGCAACCCCCTCCCCTTGGCACTGGGCCTGCACCCATCCCACTCCCCACAGCATGGGCAGAACAGGTGCCTCGCTGCATGTCCTGTCCCTGGAGCTCCTGGCTTCTGCTGTGGGGGGTGATCTGCTCTGCCGGTGCCCATCAGTCCCAGCCCACAGCCCCCTGCTGTCCCAGCCAGAAGGGCTGCCTCAAGGCCCCTGCCCAGCCGCTGCCCCTGTTCGACACACCTATGAGCCCAGACAGCGAGCGCCCGTCCTGTGCTAGTGCTTTATGAATCAATCCTGGTGGCACGTGGCCAGCAGCGAACCAGCTCACAGGCAGCACCTGGGTGGCCATTGTTAGGATCCAGAGTTAACATGATGTCCAGGCAGGGATCTCACTCCTCCCAGGGCCCACCAGGCAGGTGCGTTGTTCTAGTGATTGCTAAGAGGGACTGCATGGGGCAGGGGCTGAGTCCCACAAATAGGGGGAAGGGGAGGGATATAACCTGTCCTGCCAAATCCAACCCCCCTGCGTGGCTTTGCAAGTGCCACTCCCTGTGGGCAGCCAGCCCCACCGGCCGCGGGGAGGGTTGCAGGTAGGAAGAGCCTGGGAAGCGGGGAGGCCAGCTGGGAAATGGAGGGCAGGAGGGCGAGAGGAACTGCTGAGTGTGGCAGGGCAGGAACGTGGATGGGCCCCAGCCAGGTGGGAGGAGGGATGGGCTTGTGGGAGGCAGTGCAGCGCTCTGGGAGAGGACGAGGCGGTGCTGGGGCGCCCCTGCCAGGCGCTGCGCTGAGCGAGGATGAAAACCGGGTGGGGTGGGGAGACTGGGAGGGGGCGGGGGGGGCAGAGCAGGGGCACCAGGGCCCTCCACAATCGGATTTAGGGTCTGGGTGTGTGTCCCATGCTCTCTGGCAAGCGCCCCGGTGGATTGGGGGTGCTCAGCTGGGGGTGCTCAGTCCGGGTGACTGAGACGCTGACTCATCCCTGGCCCGGGCAGCCCCCTCCTCCAGCCAGTGTGCCAGCGCCCGGCTCTGTAGGGGCAACTGCAGCTGACAGGCTGTGGGTACATCAGGGCTGTTGGTTGTTTGCACAGGCCCCGGGCCCCCCGGCGCAGCTGTGGCTGGCAGAGCAGGAAGATCCAGGCGCCACCCGTGCCCGCCCTGTCCTGGGCGCCGTTCTGCACCCTGGTGTCTAGGGCAGGAGCTGCTTCGCAGCCTGGGAGTGTTAGCCTGTGGAGAGGAGCTGGAAGCCAAATGTGCGGCTGGGCACATGGGGACTCAATGCGCCATGTTGCTGTCCGTCCGTCCGTCCCGTCGTCCCCCCCCGGCCCCTCTGTTCTCCCCAAACCCCTGCCTGCCCGTCTCCTCCGGATCGTGGGTGCCGTGACAGCTCTAAGCCAGCTCACGCTCGCGCTCTCTCTCTCTCTCGCCTCCATCCAGTTGAGATCAAAGTGATCAAAGACCTGCCGTGGCCGCCCCCCGTGGGACAGCTCAACAGCGGCGCAAGCCCCCCGGACGGAGAGGCCCAGCCCCCTACGCAGCCCGGCCAGCCCCAGCCCAGCCACGAAGACGCCAACGGTGGGTCGCACTCAATCGTGCCCAGGGCTGCGCGCCCCCGCAGCTGGGGGTGGCTGGGAAGGGCCAGCCAGTGTAGGGCATGAGCCCCACTCCACATGGGCTGATACGTGGGATTCTCCCTCCCCCCCCACATTCTCCAAGGCAGCAGCTGCCTGGTCTAGGGGCTGCCGGGGCATCCTTAATGGTGCCGGCAAGACACGGGCATGGAGGCTGAGTTACTGCTCATCAGCTGCCAGGCTCGGCCGCGTGGTGAACACACACTGCGGGGGGCGGGGAGGAGCAGTGCCCGACGGGGCGCACGCCGCAGCACGGAGAGTGGGCCCACACTGCCTGGCCGGGACCACTCCCCCCACGAGGCCGGATGCACGGTGCCCATAATGCTGGCAGCACAGCGTGGGTCTGGACCCTGCACCAAACCTGAGCAGCATGAGGGTGACCATGGGACCCAGAAATGAGACCACGTGGGGGGGGAGGCGCAGCGCCTGGGGGTTGGAGGCGGGCAGGATCATTGTGATGGGTGGTTGTGAACGTGCTGGGGAGCGCCCCAGGCGCCGTGGCCCACGTTTGGGGAGCACAGGCCTGGTTCTTCTGCCAACTGGGTAACTTTGATGCCCCCAGCCCAACCAGGGGCGGCCCCGTTGTGCATGGCGCTGCTGAGCCTGTGCCAGGAAGGTGGATGGGATCACAGGAAGGGCTGGTACCGAAAGGTGTCGGAGCCGTCCTCCCCCGGCGGGCACCGCCCTAACACCCAGCTGCTATGGGAGGATCAAGTCTGGGGCTGAGCCTCGCAGTCCCGCTGCCTGGGCCTCTGCAAGCTGGGCAGCGTCTGACACAGGCTGCAGTGCCCCAAACGGCCCGGTACGTCCTCAGTCCTCTGGGCCCCGGCCAGCTCTCAGCAGGGCCCCAGTGCTCTGGTCTGAGCCAGGCAGCCCACACTGCTCCAACCAAGGCTGTTTCCTTGGTCCCCTGAGACACTGGCGCCTGTCCGATCCCCCAGAATGCCCTGCTCTGGTAGCGGCGCTGGGCACTGTGGGAAAGGTACCCAGCGGGCATGGCAATGGAGGTGGATTAGGGTAGCCCCAGGGTGGCTGCAGGCCCCTGCCATGAGGGAACCTGGCTAGTGCAGAGTAAATCCTGGCTCTGCTCAGAATGGTCGTGCTGGACCATGTGGACAGGGGCCATGTTTCCCAGCTGGGGCAAGTGCAGAAAGGCAGGCAGTGGGGGTGGGTTCCTGCAGAGGGGCGTGGGGAATCTGCTGAGGCGGCCTGCCTTGCTGTGCTGGAGAGTGGCAGGGATGGTGCGGGCTGCCCAAACCCCGCTTGGCGTGGTGGTGGAGGGGTCTGGTCCCATTAATCCCATCCTGTTCCCCATGGCTCTGCACTGCTGCCGGGACTAGTGTGTCAGGCCAGTACAAAGGGGAATCTTGTCCTGGCTGGGCGATCAATAGGTCGCTCGTGCAGCAAGGCTGGGTAACAATAATGAACTCTTAGCGGGAGAGGGAAGCACGAGTATTAATGCTGGAGTCATCCAGTGAGGAAATAATATTCACTGGCAGGCCAGTCTCTGGGGCATCTCTCAGCTCATGCCTGCCTCTCCGAGATGCCCAGTGGGGCAGTTAGAAATGGAGGCACAAAGTTGGCTCTGGGCTGCCGTGGGTGCAGACCAGCCGCTGTGCCCAACGCAAGGGGCAATGTGGTGGCAGGGAGAATTTATCATTCTGATTTGTGTTGCCCTAGTGCCAGTGAGGTCCAGTTATGGGTCGGGATCCTGGTGTGTGTTATGTGCTGCATGGACACAGAGCAAAAATTGTAACCCAGCCTCATGCTTCAGGTCTGCTGCCTGGGCTCAACAAGGAATATTTTCCTCCCACGTGTGCAATGGGCTCCAGGTACTCTGGATTTTATTTCACTGTCCTCGGACGCACCCAAGATTGGCCACAGCTGCAGACGGGACACAGGATGGGATGGACCAGCGCTCAGAGAATCCTCTTTCTTAGATGCCTGGGTCCTGCTCATATGCTCAGGTCCAAAGGGATCAGATTTGCAGTTAGGAAGGAATTTTCCCCCAATCTCCCAACTCAGATTGGCAAGGAGCTTGGAAGGCTTTTGCCCTCCTCTGCTGCCTTGGGCGTAGTTCACCTGCTAGGATCATCTGGGCATATCCCACCTAACCGATTCTCTGCCATTGCAGGGGCCTCAGGCTCTCCTGTTCCCTGTCTGGGGCTCAAACAGTTTAGTCTGAAATGCTTTGCTGTAACTACGGTTATTGGGCTCTGTACAGGGGTAACTTGGCCTGTGTTATACAATAGGTCAGATTAGATGATCTAATGGCTCCTGCTCGCCTGAGATGCTATGAAAGTAAAAAAAGATGGTCCTTACCCTGAACTGTTACAGACTAAGACAGGAGACCACAGATTCGTAGCATTTAAGGCCAGCATTAGATCATCTCGACTGACCTGCTGTGTAACACCAGCTATTAAATTACAGCCGTCTCCCTCTGTATTGAATCCAGTAACTTGTGTTGGCTAAAACGTCTCCCAGAAAGGCTTCAGTCTGGATCTGGAGACATCAAGAGAGCAAGGATCCAGCATGTCCTTTGCTAGTTTGTTCCAGTTGTTAATCACTGTCTTTGTTAACAATTTGTGCCTGATTTCTAATTTGAATTGGTCTGGTTCCAGCGTCCAGCCATTGGTTCTTGTTCTGCCTTTTTTTGCTAGATTATAGAGCCCTTTAGTATCCAGTCTTTTCTCCCCAAGAAGGTACTTATACACTGTAATCAAGTCACCTCTCAATCTTCTTTTCGATCAGGTGATTGGGATCTTTAAATCTCTCATGGAAAAGCATTTCCTCCACCCTTGAATCACTTTCGTGGCTCTTTTCTGTACCTTTTGAGTTTTTCAAAATCCTTTTTTCAAATGTGGGCATCTGAACTGGATGCAGTGTTCTCTCCGTCTGACTAACACTGCATGCAAGGGTAAAATCATTGCTCTACTTCGGCTTACTACTCCCCTGGTTATATATCCCAAGATCCCTTTTTGCCACAGTGTCACACTGGGAGCTCACGTTCAGTTGTCCACTGTGATCACTAAATCCTTTCCAAAGTCCCTGCTCTCCAGGATACAGTCCCCTATTCCGTAGGTATGGCCTGCACTCCTGGTTCTTTGATCTATAACTTTGCATTTGGTTGTATTAACCAGCCCATAGTTCCCAGGGTCATCCTGCTTACTATGTTTGAACACTGGCACAACATTAGCCTTCTTCTAGTCTTCTCAAATTTCCCCGGTATTCCAAAATGTATTAAAAATTAACATCAGCTGGCCCGAGATGTCAGCCAGCTCTTTTGAAACTCTTGGGATCAAGTGCTCCAGACCTGCTAATTTAGTCCTGTTTATCCCTAGTAGATATTATCTAACCTCCTCCTTGGTTACTGATGGACTAGAAAGTATTTGGTCATTCTACTTCTTTCCAAATAGAGAACAGCAATATTTGTTGAACGTTCTGCCTCTTTGTAAAGAACATTCTCCATTTAGCAATGGGCTTGTACCAGTGCGAACATTTCATTGTTCCTAGTGTAGTTTAAAAACTTACTGTCCTTAGCCCTGCCAGCCATGGGTTTTTCCCGAATGCCCTTAGCTTCAATTACCAATTTTCTGCCCTTCCGAAATTCTAATTGATATGGATTGCTATCCATTTCCCCACTTATATCTGACTTTGGATACAAACAGACCAAAGAGGGAGCACAAGGGAACAGTGAGACTATAATGGTCCGCATGATGGACAGTGGGCTCAGCACACCATGTCCTAGCTGTTGCCTAGTTTTCTGTAGGTAAAGGAGAGTTTTCAGGGGGGATTTGAAGGTGGGTAATGAGGGAGCTTTGTGGATATGTATGGCAAGCAACTCTGACATACCAGGATACATTCAGACCAGTGGGGAGCTGTGTCACCCCTGCCCTGCAACCTTGGGTGCCTCACAATGTCTTGCTGAAGTAGGACCTACCTGGGCTACTCACAAACAGCCACCCGCATGCACGCTGCACCCTGAATGTCTGTGTGTACCTGCAGTCTGCCAGCCATACCCTGGCTTTCACCAGCCGTGGTTATACTGCAAGGTGACCCTGGCAAACACCCTCTCCCAGATTTTTTCCCCAGAAAATGATGTCCTGTATTGCCCAGCCCTTTGCTGGATAGCACAAATATATTAAGTCTGTTATTCCTTTAAGGGAATAATATACCATCGTATTAGTTTAAATAGAGTTACCCAGACACTTCAACTTAAACACGCTGGATTAGATAAACAGTAAAACAAGTTTATTAGCTACAAAGAGGTAGATTTTAAGCGAGTACAAGTCATGAGGCATAAAAATCAGAAAGAGTTACAAGAAAAAGAAAGATAAAATGTTTACTAGTGCCTGACTTAACACACTGTATTAGATTCAAGCAAAATGTCTTACCACATGCTTCCAGCCAGGTTACTGACCAAGCTCTTCAGGTCAGGACCCCCCACCCTCCTCAGAGTTCAACGGCTGTTTCCTTTTATCTTCTCAGGTCTGGTCTACACTTGAGAGTTTTCTCAACAAAAGTCAGCTTTTGTTGACAAAACAGTGGAGGTGTACGGAGAAAAATGTTCCTCCCACCGATGTAACTCCCCTGCTATGCCAACATAATAAAACCACGTAAGCGAGAGCTGTAGGGCTTCTGTCGGCTTAGTTAAGGTGACACAGTGTCAATGTAAACCCTGTGTCCCTTACATAGGCTGTGGGGCTGTGGTTCCTGTCAATTTCACCACTGGAGTGGTGAAATTGACAGGAAAGCCCCCTGAGAGCTGAGCAGCTGGTCTCTGCTCCTGCAGGGTGAGAAGCCCGGGTGGCCCGTTCTCTGCGCCCTGCTGGGAGTGGGCGTGAAGTCCAGGCGACTGGTTCTCTGTGCCCAGCCAGGGTGTAGTGAATGCAATGGGCGGGGGGTGTTTTGGGGTGTTTGCCTCGTCTTTTTATAGTTTGTACCTCTCTTGAAAAACATTTCCAGCTGGGAACTAGGAGACAAAGGGTCTGTGTGAAAGGATGTGCCCTGCTGTTTCTTTTTCATTTGTTTGAGCGTCCTTTGTTTTCCCTTCCTGCTTGATGACTCTGTTTACTGCTTAAATGCAAATTAAGGCAAACATGCACTCCTTTGTTCAAGACAGGCCTGTTTGATCAGTTTGGTGCTACGTGAGTTTTGAATCTTCTAACTTCACAGTGTTGCCACACATATTTTATCAGGATGATACTGACCAGCAAATGAGGAGTTTTAAAATGGTACCTCACAAGGCATACTGTGCACAGAGATGATTACAGCAGCGTGCGGAGTGTGAAGATGGGTGCATTCTGTCACAAGCTCCGAAGCATGAGGGGCAGCTGGGGAGACAGCGCCAACAGGCTTATTTGAAGATTTAACAAGTGGGCAATGGAGGCTGGCAACATGGGCCAGTTGGGCGCGGGAGCTGACATCTCGATAGTGAACAAGAGCTATGGGTAGGCAGGGGTAGGGCGGGAAGGGCCTTGAAAGTGAAGACAAGCGGCTTATTTTTGATGCGCTAGAGAAGGGGGAGCAGTGGAAGGATGCGAAGACAGGGGTGACATGGTCAAAGCAATGGGCTGGGAAAGGATCTTTGCAGTGGCATTCTGAATGGACATGGGAGGGGTAAAGTTGCATGCGCAAGGCTAGAGAAAAATGAGCAGGTCATGGAGTGTGTGTGACAGGCTCCCCCCGGCATATCAAAACCCAGGGAGGAGCAGGCAGCAGGGACTCCTGGGAGTCTCTGGAGCTGAGATCCCAGCTCCAGGCAGCCAGCTGATAGGGCAGGAGTAACCCTAGTGCACGACCCCAATCCCATAGTGCAGCAGCACCTCCCCCATGTACTTGGGCACCTCAACTCTCCCTGCCGTTGCAATGCAGAGGGGAGTGCTGAGTGTCTCCCATCCCTTGGACGCACCCACCCCATTGTACATGGCTCTGCCCTGCCCTGCCCTCCCTCCACCCTACTCATCCTATGGCTTGCAGCACACAGCAGGAGCAATGGGAGCTCCCCAGGTGTCATGGGGCACAAGCTTCCGGGTGGGCACAGGACACAAACCCCATGAGTTTTTGTAGGGTCTCCAGAGGGACTTAGATTGATTTAGATGGACTATATGGAGCAAAGATGTTAACATGACCCAGTCACTATCCAGTGTTACACAGCATCAAACAAGGTTCAGGGTTTGGGAATAAAGAGACCTCAGCCGACTTCGTGCCATGGCAAACACACCATTAAAAATCCTATTTAACCTTTTATTAGAGATAGAGAAGGAAAAACAGCTACAGCCTTTGAAATGCAAAGGATTAAATAACTCCCACTGTTATTTGCAATGTTGGTGTGGCGATGTCGGTCCCAGGATATTAGCGGGGCAAGGCAGGTGAGGTAATGTCTTTTATTGGACCAACTTCGGAAGAAGAGCTCTGTGTAGCTCAAAAGCTGGTCTCTTTCACCAACGGGTGATCCAGTAAAAGATATTGCCTCATGCCCCTTGTCTCTCTAAGTATTAAATAAAGCTTTTATTTTAACATCCCTTGTTCCCTTTGCCTTTAGCTGGAGAGAGTTTTGAGCAAGAAACCCCCGTGTCTGACAGTCTCTTAGATAGTATCAGAGATGGTAATATCTATCCTTTAGGGGAACAGAGAAAAAGTTAGCTGAGATGGGCTGAAGCTGCTGCTGTTGTGGTTAAAGTCTGATCCTGCTTCCTAGAAGACAAAATGAGAAATACCCATGCAAGGGGAGAGAAAAGAACAGGAAAGAGAGAAACTGCAGCTTCTGTCCGTGGTGTTGATTTTCACTTGCAGCTTCACAGCTGGAAAAACACAGGCCCAGCACGCAGACTTATCACCACTGCGAGACCCGGCAAACTTGTACAGGGCATCGCATTTAGCTGTCTCTGCCAGGTCACTGGCTCACAACCGTGCAGCAAAATATAGTCTTGTCCGGCTAAACCAGACTCTTATTAGACAGAAGGAAAAAGGAGAGAGGGCTCAGAAAGAAGAGGAAAGGTGGAGAAGGAAAAGGACACATGGAGGGGGAGACAGTCTCACATCCCCAGTGGTGATTAGGAATCAGTCAGAGCTGGTAGATGCGGTGATGTCATCTGGGTCCTTCTCTCTGGCCCGGTCTGGTCAGGACATCCCTCAGGATCAGGAGTCCCAGGAGAGGGTGGGAGTGGCAGACATGATGGCAGAACAGCCCATCTCCTCATTTTGTCCCCCAGTTAGTTTCCAGCCTAGTTTCCGACACACCGATACATGGTTCGCCGATTTCCGGTTCCACACTTCTTTTGTTCATTAGGCCTGATTTGAACGCAGTCCTTGAGTTAAATCAGGAGGCCTTTTCGTTTGGGCTAGTTCTGTCTTTTGCCTCTTTTTTGGACCTGTTCCCATCAGCACGTGTGGTTCCAGGTGACTGTGACCTCTCATGAACGTCCACTCACTTCTCACGGCTGAGCTCACGGCGAGGATCAATGTGTAGGCCCCGTTACCCCAACAGAGCGCTGGTGGCCGCTGACTGGGGGAATTCCCAGCCCCAGAGGCTGTCGTGCCTCAGAACGTAGCATCCCCACGCCCAGTCGAATGCGTGTTTAGCACCACAGGCACCATGCTGGAGCAGGCTGTGCCGTGTCACACAGCACAGCCCCCCACCCCCACACACACCACGCCCAGGGGGACCTCTAGGGGGCAAGCGTGGCTGGAGGGAACTGTGGGGGCTGAGTGCGGCTGGAGGAGGCTTTGGGGGACTGAGCGTGGCTGGGGGGCTGTAGGATTGAACTGTGTTGGGGGAGCTGAGGGCGGTTGGAGGGAACGTGACTCCAGGGGGTGGGGGGCTCAGTGCATCCCAGGCAGGGAGCCAGTGAACATTTCAGGCCGGGGGTGGGCCCCGTGGCTCTGGGAGCTGCAGATCTCTGCAGTGCTGTGCCGGTGCCATGCCCGGCTCTGCGCCGCGGGAGCAGCACCGGCCCTGGCCACGGGTCAGTGGTGCGTGCTGGCTCCGGGAGAGTCGCTGCAGGGGACCCTCAGGAGTGTGAGGGCGAATTAACCCCCGGTGTGCAGTGACAGCGCAGTGCGCTGTGCCGGCGCTGCCACGTGCTACAGCAAACTGTGGCCACTGACTGCTGGGGGGTCCCCCCACCCCACCGGTTACTGTGTCCTGGCTGCACATCACTAGGTAATGCCTCTGAATTTGCCTGAGTGTCCCATATAGACAAGCCCCCTGGCAGGAGTCCCCATGGGGCTGCGTGGAGCTCAGCCCACCTAGGGCCAGGCTGGCGTCTCTGAGGGGCTGAGTAGCGCTCAGCTGGCTGTGGAGCCAGATGGTCATCGCCATGGGGATGTGGCAGTCAGTTGGCCATAGGGCCAGGCTGGTATCTCTGAGGGGTTGCGTGGCACTCAGCTGGCTGTGGGGTGGGGCAGGTGTCGCCGTGGTGCTCAGTTGGCCATGGGGTTGGGCGGGCGTCGCCGTGGGGCTGTGTATTGAGGGGCAGGGCAGTGTGCCGCTGGTGCATGGCCTCTGGGGCTGTGGGCAGCACCGGGCAGGGAGATTCCCGGGCTGGGACGCTGGGCCATGGAGCCTGCGCTGAGTTGCACACTGCCCGGGTTACCCGGTTGCCCCTCGCAGTGGGCAGAAAACCCCCCTGCAGAGCACTGGAGAGTTTTAATGGTTGCATTGGGACTATTTCTTGTATCCCTCCACCGGGCACCTCACTGGGGCCTAGTGGGATACTGGGAAATATGTTCTCTGTGCCCTGATCCGGTGGTCCCCTTTGCCTCTGTCCGCGCCACCTTCCCACCCCAGCCATGGTTGGGAGCTGCCATGGCTGCAGTTGGGGCTGGGGGCACAGTGGGGCTGGGTGGTGCTCCCTCCCTGCTCCCGCCTCCCCCCCATGGGTGCAGGCCCCGGTCCCGCCTCGTCCCCCTTCCTAATCCATGCCTCTCACCCATCTGCCACCCCCTCTCCAAGGCCCCATCTCCTGTGCCAGCCACACTCCCCCTTCTAAGCCCTGACCTGAGCTCACGGCCCAGCCGAGGCAGTGCCAGCACCGATCTGCCTGCCCGGCGCCCTGCGTTCCCCTGCAGCCCATGCTGAGCCAGCCCCTCTCTGCTGGAGCCATGCTGCGTGGAGGGGATGCTCCGGAGAGGCCCTCAGACAGGACCCTCTCAGCAGTGATTTTCCTGGGCACGCTGCACTGGGCCCTGCTGCCCACGTGGAGACGCGGGTGCCGCTCAGGCTCGGGTGCTCAGACAGCAGCGTGAAGCCGGAGCAAGGGGGCGGCTGGCCGGCACCCCCAGCATCTCCCCTGTGGCTGCGGGGAGGCTGAGCCAGGAGTGGTAGGCTGGCTCCGTGCCGCAGCGTGGCGATGTCGGGGGGCTGCGGAAGGCGTGCCAGCTGCCCCTTGACACTGTGTCTGTTTCTCCCAGGCCAGTGTGAGGGGCCAGGGCACGGCCGCTCATCGCCCGGCAGGGAGGAGAAGGCCCGAGCAGAACACAGACACGTGAGTGGGAACCCCAAGACAGAGCCCAGCCTGGCCCTTGGGGAGAGGATCAACCCCACCCTGCCTCTGGAGAGCCAGTGGTGAGTCCTGAACCGGGCAGGGATGCCCCCTGCCCCACCAACCAGCCCTCTGCTCCCACGGGCCTGGCCTCTGGGCAGTGGCCAGGCCATAAATGGGTCACGCTGTCCCCTGGCTCCACAAGCCGTGGGACCATGAGTGAGCACAAGGGAAACCTAACACTGGCCTCCCCTCTGTGCCCTTAACAGCCCCCCCACATCCTGCTGCCCTGCCAGCTCCCCCGCGCCCCCCACGCCCATGTCCCGCCACCCTGTCCCGCTTCACTGCCCTGAATCGCGCTGTCCCATCCTGCCCGGCTTTCCCTCCAATGTCCTGCCACCCTGCCCCACTTCCCCGCCCCGCATCCCGCCACCCTGCCAGCTCTCCCCTTCTCCCTCCCTCCCCCGGCATCCCACCACCCTGTCCCGCTTCTCTGCCCTCAGTTTTGCCACCCTGTCCTACCCAGCTTCCCCTCCAGTGTCTTGCTGCCCTGCCCCGCTTCCCCGCCCCACTGCCCTGCCTGGCTCCCCACATCCTGACACCCTGCCTGGCTTCCCCCTCCTCCTGCGTCCTGCTGCCCCCCACACCCTCTGTCTCTCCATAGCCCATTCATGTCCTTTCATGCCCAACCACATTCCATGCACTTCTCTGTTCCTGGGACCCCCAGCACTTCCCTTCACCCCTCTTCTCTGCTGCCCCCCGACAGAGAGCCGGGCTGCCAGCCACCCGTCCATCCTCCCTGGACTCTCCATCGCCTTTCCCCAGGTCTCCTGCCCTGTGCACAGTTCACTGAACAGCTCAGGGGCCTGGGCATCCGCAAGCTTAAGAACCTGCCTGGGCGTGTCTCCCTGACGTTGCTGCTGCCAGGTCCACGCGGAGAGCCACAGCGTTCCTGCTGCTTGCTGTGTCTTTGGCTTGCCTGCCCTCAGTGCCGGCTGGCGCCCCCTGCTCGCCGCTCCCTGGATACACATTGCAGCCTGGTGCTCCGTGCCCTGGCAGTGCCCCTGAGCCGGCCTCTCTCTCCCCTGACAGCTGGTACCATGGGGCGATCAGCCGGACGGATGCTGAGACCCTGCTGCGGCTGTGTAAGGAGGCCAGCTACCTGGTGCGCAACAGCGAGACCAGCAAGAACGACTTCTCTCTCTCCCTCAAGTGAGTGTGCTTGGCCCAGCCAGCGTGCAGGGTTGGGCCGGGCAGCCAGGGAGAGTGGGAGCCAGCCCCAGCCTTTCCCACTGGCAGTGCTGGGGCAGGGGGCTGCAGGAGCCGTGACTGGCCAGGCTGCTGCTGCGTGTGCCAGGCTGCGTCCATCCCCTGGGCTGCGGGTGGGGAGGGGAGGGGAGGCCAGGCTGTCGTTTCCTTTTCCCGGGACGGTGTCCCTGCCTTTCGCTGGCAGGCATCCCCAGGGTGGCTCTGTCTCAGGGCGACTGCCTTCGGGCTGTTCCAGCCGGGTGCGTGGAGGCACGTGACTCAGTGAGCTCCCAGGAGACACACACATTTGGGTGTAATGAGACTGGAGGGAGCAGAGAATGGCACGCTGAATAAAGCAGGAGACGGGACTGAATGGGCAAGCGTTATCGACATGCACTTCCGCCTGCACACACACACTCATTTAGACACAATGTACACGTTCCCCGAGAGATGTGCGCTCACACATGCACAGACACATGGGGGTGCACCCCCAGGCGTAGCATTTTTAACCCTCCCTGGCATCCCCTCAGGCATTTCAGTGATAACGCCCCACCTGTTAGCCATCCGGGGGGGGCCGTGAGCCTTCCACTTTTTCTGGGGCTGCGAGGGCAGCTGCAGCCCTGTGCTGGGCAGAGAGGCAGCCACGCCAGGCGGCTTTTAAAAAAACATCCAGTCTTGATTGAAAAATGATCAGAGATGGAGAATCCACCATGACTCTTGGTAAGTTGTTCCAGTGGTTAATTACTCACATTGTTAATATTTTACACCTTATTTCCACTCAGACAGGGCTGGGGTCTGGGCATCGCCTCCTAAGAGACAGCTCAGGGCGGGGGCTGTGTCAAAGCAGCTCCCCGGATCTGCCCGCACTGCCACTCTCTTAGGGCACTTGCTGGATTGCTCTACCAACAAGGAAACAACCCAGAAGAATTGGAATTGCTCATTTCTGAGCATAAATTCAATTTAGTTGGTATCACTGAGAGCTGGTGGGATGATTCTTCACACGACTGGAATGTGAAAATCAGTGGTTATAGCCTATTCAGGATGGATCGAGTGGGCAAAAGGGGAGGAGAGTGGCACAGTGCGCCAGAAATGGCACTGCCTGTTTCCGCGTCTCTGATAACTTGGAAGAAAATGATCTTGAATTCTTATGGATCAATGTCCTACCTGATAAAGCACAAGAAGGGGTATTAGTTGGTGTCTGCTACAGACCCCCAAATCACACTAGGGAACACATCTATCTACAATGAGTAGGAAAAACACTCGGTGATCGTGGGGGACTTGCGTTTGAGTGATGTATACTGGAGTTCTCCTGGTTCCAGTACTAAAACATCCTTGGAATTTCTACACATTATAGATGACAAGTTTCCTAACTCAGAAAGCGTTGCAGCCAGTACAAGGGAGTTCTGTATCAAACCTCGTCTTGACCATTAAAGAGAAATTGATCACAGAACTAAAACTTAATGATAGCGTAGGTGTAAGTGATCATGACTTGATCATATTTATAATGTGCAAGCAGAATAAAGTCCAGACCAGTAATATATATATACTTGGTGCTTTAATAGGGTGAGTTTCACAGAGCTGAAAACCATTCTGAGCCAAATCAGCTGGGAGGAAGAATTTAATCAGAAAAATATGATTGATAATTGGACATAATTTAAAAACACCTGACTAGATGCTCAGAAAGCCACAGTCGAGGAAGAAGGCTGAACTGGTTAAGAAATGAACCTGGTTTAGAGGGAAAATGAAGGCAGCTGTAAAAAAAAAAAAAAATTGTATACATAAACAAATGGAATAAAAGAGTAGTTGCTAGTAATGAATATAAATCAGAAGTTAGAAAATTAATACGGGAAGCCAAGAGACACAAGGAGAAATCTATGGCCAGAAGTTTTAAGGACAATTCGAAGGGTTGTTTTAAACAAAAAGAAAACAGGAACAAAAAGAATCCTGACAATAGTATTGGTCCATTACTAGATGGAAATGGTAGTATTATCAGTAATAATGCAGGAAAGGCTGAGGTGTTCAATAAATATTTCTGTTCTGTATTTGGGGAAAAGACATGATATAGTCTCATCATATGGTGGTGAGAACACTCTTTCCATTCCACTAGCATCTCTAAACAACAGCTGCTAAAGTTAGACATTTTTAAATTAGCAGGTCCAGATACCTTGAATCCAAGAGTTTGAAAAGAGCTGACCGAGGAGCTTGCTGGACCTTTAATGTTGCTTTTCAATAAGTCTTGCAGCACTGGGGAAGTTCCAGAAGACTGAAAGCTAATGTTGCACCAATTGTTAAAAAGGATAAACAGGGTGACTCAAGTAATTACAGGCCTGTCAGTCTGACATTGGTCCTGGGCAAGATGATACGGCTGATACAGGACTTGATTAATAATGAACTAAAGGAGGGTAATGTAATTAATGCAAATCAATATGGGTTTATGGAAAATAGATCTTGTCAAATTAACTTGATATCTTTTTTTGGATGAGATTACAAGTTTGGCTGATAAAGATATTAACGTTGATGTAATATATTTAGACATCTGTGAGGCATTTGACTTGTTGCTGCACAAGATTTTGATTAAAAAACTAGAACGATATGAAATTAAAATAGCACACATTACATGGATTAAAAACTGTCTAACTGATAGGTCTCAAAATGTAGCTGTAAATGGGGAATTGTCATCGAGAGGGTGTGTTTCCAATGGGGTCCTACAGGGATCAGTTCTTGGCTCTACGCTGTTTAAAGTTTTTTATCAATGACCTGGAAGGAAACACAAAATCATCACTGATAAAATTTGCAGATGACACACAACTTGGGGGAGTGGTAAATAATGAAGAGGCCAGGGCACTGATTCAGAGCGAGCTAGATTGCTTGTTAAACTGGACCCCAGCAAACAATACGTGTTTTAATACAGCTAAATGTACAACAAAGCATACAGGTCGTATTTACGGGATGGAGGACTCTATCCTGGGAAGCAGTGACTCTGAAAAAGATTTGGGGATTGTGGTGGATAATCAGCTGAACATGAGGTCCCAATGTGACTCTGTGGCCAAAAGAGCCAGTGGGATCCTGGGATATGTAAACCAGGGAATCTTGACTAAGAGGAGAGATGTTATTTTACCTCTATCTTTGGCACTGCTGTGACAGCTGCTGGCATACTGTGCAGTTCTGATGTCCACAATTCAAGAAGGCTGGTAATAAATTGGAGAGGGCTCAGAGAATGATTAAAGGATTAGAAAACCTGCCTTATAATGATAGACGCAAGGATCTCAATCTATTTAGCTTAACAAAGGGAAGGTCAAGAGATTGCAGTCTCTAAGTCCCTACACGGGGAACAAAGATGGCTTTTCAGTCTAGCCGAGAAAGGTATAACACGAGCCAATGGATGGAAGTTGAAGCTAGACAAATTCAGACTGGAAATAAGGTGTAACTTTTTAATGGTGACAGTAATTAACCATTGCAATAAAGGTCATGGTGGATTCTCCATCTCTGGCAATTTTTCAATCAAGATTGGATGTTTTTCTCCAAGATCTGCCCTAGGGATTATTTCGGGGCAGTTCTCTGGCCCGTGTTCTACAGTGAGTCAGATCGCAATGGTCCCTGTTGGTCTTAGAATCTCTGGCTGTGAGAGCCCTGCAGGGCAGATGGGGCCAGCGTGGCGCTGGAAGCATGCCAGAGCTGGGAGGCATTGTGTGTGCAGCGTCCGTCTCCCCGCGTTGGACCCCACGTATTGTGCCCCTGCCGTACGCTGCAGGGCCAGAGCTGCTGGCTCCTGCGAGATTGCCTGCTTCTCATACTGCCTCCGGGCCCGGAGTCAGAGGAGGCTCCCGGGGACACGTGGCTCGAGGGTGAGCGAATGGCACCGAGCACAGGTGGCCAAGACGGACCCGCTGTTCGTGGCCTCCTGACGCTGAAGCCACTCAAATGGGGCAGGGGCTCTGGCTCTGGTGCTTGAGTGGGACAGTGCTGCTCCCTGGGCATTGGGGAGCTCCTCCAGGCCATGCGTGTTCCTGTGAGCAGGGAGTGAATGGGGGTGGGGGTGGGGCTGGTTAGTGGGAGGAAGGATGCAGCCCAGCCTACCCTGCCCCTGCCCCAGCCATTCTGCTCTGGCTGTTGCACAGGGGAAGGAGTCCCCTGCCCCCTCCCCCATAGGGATTAGACTACAGGTTGCTCTCTCCCCGCTCAGCAGCCTGGAGCAATGGAGCTGGCCCCAGTGTGGCCCGCTCGCCAGGAGGACTCTGGTGTCTGTTTCTAATCTGCTCGCATTAGTGAGCCCCCGTGACTGACAGCAGCCGCGTGCTGCAGGCTGCAGCAGGGCCGTGTTGCGCCAGCTGGCAGCGAGCAGCGCTGTGTTTGCTGACACGCGTCCCAGAGCTGTTCAAAGCAGGGCGGAAGGATGGCTCCAGCCATCCCACTGCCCTGTGCGTGCGGCGAGCAGCTCCTGTAAAGAGCCCAGCAAAGCCGAGCTCAGGGCTTTTCTCGCTGGTGGGGTTGGAAACCTGCCTGATAACAGGCCACCGATCCCTTGGGCTTCCCTGGAGCGTTGCTGCTCCTTCAGCTCTGCCTGGCGATGGGCCTGTCTGGACAGGGTGGGGCTGTGGGTTGCGGGGGCTGGGAAGTGACCAAGAGTGGGACATTACCCCTGAGTGGGTCAGATCTGCTCCAAGAATGGCTTTGGGGCAGGGCTTGGACAAGATGGTCCCAGCGGTGCCTTCTGGCCTTGGAATCGCTGAAGCTAAGGAGCCGCGTGGGGCACCCAGCTGCCCTCTTGCTGGGCAGACCCAGCTAGCTCCTCCCAGGAGGCCTCGTTAGGGGTCTCTGCAGCGAAGGGGTGATCACACCCCGGTCGACGCAGGCACATCTGAGGCCTCCATCCTTGCAGGTCCGATTGCCGCTTCCACTAGCTTGGTGCTCTGAGCACCCGGAGCAGTCCCCAGTGTTTGCCCCGAATGTTACCGTTCAACATCTGGCTGGGGCTCACTGCCTGCACAGCGAAATTCCTCTCCTGCCTGCCTGCAGTGCCTGCAGCTATCTAGAGACCCTGGTGCTCAGAACTGGGCAGGATCGAGGCCATGGACTCCTCGGTGTCTCTGGCTTCCTTCTCTCCAGGCTGCACCACTCCGCTCCTCTGTCCTGACTCTTGCCTTGCATCCCAGGCCATTCTGTGCTGGGATTTCTTTCGCCTCTCTGGCTCTGGAGTCAATGCCAGGCTGGCTTAGTCCTTGCTGAGCCTGTCCTGGCGAGGGGCAGTGGGGGGAGTGAGGGTCTGCCGGCAGCAGGAGGGATGGGAAATGGATTTTGTGGCGGGATAGTGAACCGATCAAATGCCATGGGCTCTATCACTGCCCCGTGGAGCGCTCCTCCCCATGCCCCCACACAGGGGCTCACAAGACACATGCTTTGCTCAGCAGGCAATACCTGAGCCCTACGCTTTGCTCCCTTTGTCCATGTCTGGCGGACACTGTGTGGCCTGGGTGAGATGGCTGCCCGCAGTGCTAATCCGTTGCCTGCCTTTCTCTGATCTCCTCTGTCAGGAATCAAGCAGGGGAGAGCAATTTGCATGAGCCGTTTGAAATGCCCCGCGTGGTTTGTGGTTGTCAGGAACCCGTGTTCACACACATGCATGGATCTCGTGCTGGAAGCACGCCGTGTTTGCCAGCAGGGATCCAGGCATGGGTGGAAGGGCGTTGGGGTAATATCTTTGCTGAGCCAGGCATTCTGGGATGGATGCTGGGCTCCCAGGGCCCGTGTCTGGCCTGTGCCATGCGGAAGGCCAGACGGGTTGGTCACAACGGTCCCTTCTGGCCTTAACATCTAGGAATCGGTGAATCGGCTCCAGCTGCCGTGGGGGTTAGTAAGACTGTCGCCCATTTATACCAGGCTGGATCTGGGCTCCTAAAGGGGGAGTCGTTTCATACGTGGGTTTTTTGTCCCCCCACTGGGGGTCCTCAGCCTCCTAGGGATGAGGAAGGTCAGCTACAGAGGGAGCGTGGGAGACTGAGCGCCTGCCCTGTGACACCGTGTGACCTGGCGCAAGTCACTCAGCCGCTCCCGGGTCAGTTTCCCGGTCAGGGGTGGATCCTGGCCGCCAGGGGCTGTGCGGTGGGAGCTGTTAGGAATGGCAAGGTTCCTGGAGAAAGGGAAGGAATTGCTGCCGGCGGCTCTTACCGGGAACACCAACGACTGCTGCGGTTAAGGCTCCGTCGCCGGTGAAGTTCCCAAACTCTCCTTTCAGGCTGCTGTAGTCCCGGCTCGGCTCCGAGCAGCCTTGGTTGGAAGCTGAAGCTGTTCTGAGTTCCAGGAGAGGGGCAAAATGCCCCTTTCCCATTGCAAACAGAGCATCCCCCTGCACAGGCCTTGCCCGGAGCTGGCAGGGGGGGGCTGGGTGTGAGCGTGGGCAGGGGGAGAGCTAACTCACACTGAGAAGCTGAGCCCTAGCCCCTTCCTCCGCACTGCTGGGAAGGGGGGGGCTGTGAGTGTGTTTACACGGTGCGTGCGTGGCTAGCTGCTATCTAGTGTGACCTGGCCTGCGGGCAGGCCGGGCCAGAGGGTCCGTGCTTGTGGAGCGGTGCAGTGGGGAGGGGTCTGGCAGGGCTGTGTGCAACAGGCACGCACGGAGCACTGCCCTGCATTTGCAGGAAAGGGGCCCCGGCCTGCCGCTGTGGCCAGGCGCATGGGGTTGGCTTTCCCGGTGGCGCCCCATGGTCTAAGAGCCTGGCTTGGGAGAGTGGCTCTGCTCTGCCACCCTGCGTGGGGGACTCCCCAGCGGGCAGGTCCTGCTTCCCCGCCTCCCTCTTCGCCAGCCCCGACCCGGGGCAGGAGCACAAAGCACTCGGGCAGGCCCCAGCCGGCCCAGCTTAGAGCAGTCCTCAGGTTGCCAGGGGCTGGGCAGAGAGCAGCCTGCGGGGAGGCCATCAGTGCCTGCAGGACTGGCGCAGCGCCTGGAATGGAGCTAGCTTCACGCCAGCCCCCTCCTGCTCCCTTTGTCAGCAGCAAGCAGGCCCTCCCCCCCCTCCCTGGGAGCCCAGCTGGCAGCCCAGCCCCCACCCGCGGCCTGGCTCAGTTCTGAGCTCACAAATGGAGTTGAAACCCCTTCCACTAATGCAGCCATCAATCCATCACCGGCCCGGCCTGCAGTCGAGTCCCCAGCTGCGGCTCTCTGGCGGTGCCGGTGGCAGGGGGGGGGAGGGGCCCGGCCCCCCGGGGCAGAGCTGGAGACGGCTGCTCGGAAGCCATCGATATTTCGCAGTAATGTGCTTTCCAGACGCTGCAGCCAGGCTGCGGCTCTCCTCGGAGACGCACATTAATAGCGGCAGGGCCATTAGCCCGTCACTTGGAATCAGCGGCTGTGGCATCATCTCCCCATGCGGCTCCGCCGGCGCTGGGCCCTCGCTGCGCCTGGGGGTGGGGCGAGGCTCATGGGATTTTGACCAGGCCACGGGCAGGAAGCGGAGATGGGCTGGGACCTGCTTTCTAGGTCAGGCCGAGGTCCTGCAAAGCGTTTGGTGATCCTGCCGTGGCAGGGCTCCGGCTGGGAGCGACTGACTGCGCACGCCCCGCTCCTGCCAGGGCCTGGCGGGGGCCGTGGGCAACAGGGCACGTCCCCTGGCAGCGCCGCCAGCTATCGAGCTCGCCGCTGGCTCCCCGGACGCTGAGAGAGCCTGCGCCTGTTGGGGTCGTGTCCCACAGCCAGTCAGGACCCGGTTCGGCCGCTGGGCCACCAGCTGCCCGGGACCCACCTGCAGAGTCACAGCAGGGCGTGTTCTCCGGCCAGTGCCCGGGACAAGGAGCCTGATGCTCAGTGGGGCCTCTGGGTGCCATTGAATACAATCAACCGCAAGGACGAGGGAGCTGAGGATTGTGGGAAGGTGCTGGGGGGGGGGGCTTAGCTCCCCCCGGGATCCAGAGAAGGGAACAGGCTGCTTTCTGAAGTGCTGCCAGCCACATGTTCCTGGCGCAGCCCTGCTCCCAGGCACGGGCTGGGGCTGCAACACGACCACGCTGTGCCCGGACCCAAACACCCCCCGTTCGGTGACGTTGCACTAAGGCACTCGGCTCAGTGGTGAACAGCTCGGCAGGCTTGGCCCGTGCTTGGATCCAGGACCCTGCCGCAGGGGGGCATCAGGGAGGAGCTCCCGATAAGTGGGATGTTTTTCTCCGTGAGTTTAGTGCTGTGTGGGGGCTGCGGGTGTTTGAGTGGGTAGCAGCCTGGCTCCTGGCGCGTGGAAGCCCCCCCCCCTGGGTGCTGAAGGCCCCAGCGCCCCCTTTGCACTACAGCCACGTGCTGCAGGACAGGCTCGAGCGGGGCTGGCTGGCAGGTGGCACTGCGAGCTGGGCTGGCGCTGGGCAGGGCAGTGGGGGTGGTGCTGCTCCGCGCTGACCCTGGCTTTGTCTCTTTCTCCCCACAGGAGCAGCCAGGGTTTCATGCACATGAAACTCTCCCGAACCCAAGAGAACAAATACGTGCTGGGCCAGAACAGCCCCTTGTTCGACAGCGTGCCCCAGGTCATCCACCACTACGCCAGCCACAAGCTGCCCATCAAGGGAGCTGAGCACATGTCTTTGCTCTACCCAGTGGCTATCCGAACCCTATAGCCCATTGCACAGCAGAGGCACCCAGCTTGGGCCTGGCATGCGAGCAGTTCTCCCAGGGATGCCCACCAGCAGAGCTGGCCAGGGCAGAGCCAGGGAAGGGCTCCGGACAGCTGGCCAAAGTACAGACTCACTGGTGCAGCTGGCTCTGGGCCCGGCGCTGGGAGTGGCTGGACCACTAGCTGCCTTGGGGCTCCTTGCCAGCAGGGGAGCCCACTGGGGGCCGAGGGCACGTGCCCCTTCTCTGCGGCCAGCTGGTGTACATACCCCAGTGCAAGGACCAGCCCGACTCCCGCCGTGCACGCTGCCCCTCGCTGCTCTCCCCCTGCCTGCAGGCCTGGCCCAACTGGCTCCCAGGGTTCCCGTCAACAACGACTTCGGCGGAGTCCCAGAGACCAAGGGCAGGGGGGGGCAGGAGGGGAATTGGGAGATAATTTATTACTAAGGCAGGTAAGTGGCCCATTTCTGGAGGGGCCGAAGTTTTGGCAGCGTTGGCCTGCCCACGGCTGCTGGGAAGGAGCTGCAGCACATATACTCGTCATATATGCCTTGAACCCACATCCCTGGCCCCTTGCTGCCCCCAAATACCACGGAGAATTCCTGACACTCTTCCATAGGAGGAACGAGCAGGGGTGTGGGGTGCTGGGCTTGCTCCTGTCACCCTGTTGCATCGGAGGGGGCGGTGAGAGCAGGACCAGGCTGTTTTGCTGTGGACAAAGGCATTGGTTGGAGGAGGACAGTGCCGTGGGACGGGCCAGGTGGCCAGCTGACGCAGCTCGCTGCAGAGCTGGGGCTGTGGGCACGGGACAGTCCGCCAGCCTCCTCGGCCAAACGTGCATAGTGAGTGGGCCAGGCCAGCAACCAATAAAGCCATGCCAAGTGACCAGCCACCCTCCTTGTGAGACACGGCGCCGGCGCAGGACCAGCCCGGGCCTACCCGCTTGCCTGTGCAGCTGCAGCTCATGGAATCTCAAATGATGGGGCTTCCCTGGGAGCTGGGCTGTGGAGGGACACCCCTGTGAGCAGGTTACTGCTCCTCCCCATGGGGGTCGCATCCCTGTACCCCTCCTCCCCCGCCACCCCTCCCCCTGACATTGTGTGGCAGTCTGTTCTCCCAGTTCCAATCCAGCTCGCACCCGGGGGGAGGCAAGGTCTGGACTCCTGGCTCCCAGCCCATTGCTCAGTCCTGCCTCACCTTTAGTACAGCTGGCCCCATGGTGTCTGGGGCCCTCCCCACCCACAGCACAGAGGGCCCTGGTCCAGCAGTGAGGATGGAGGGGAGCCAGCAGACCCAGCTCTGTTCAGGACACAGCCTGGACACGTTGCAGCCCAGCCTCAGTGGGGCAGGGCTGGGGCTCAGGCATCAGTGGGCCTTGGGCTGAGCCAGGCTGGCTGCAGCAGGCGGGGGTGGTCCAGGCCAAGGCGCGACCCCCAAGCATGGAGCAGCACCACAGGTATCTGGTGCAGGATTTGCCCTGGCGTGTGCCCGGGCTGGGCTGGGAAGAGTGGGACCAAGCTGCTGGCTGATATGGAAGCACCTACTGTATCGGCCTGACACTTGCAGGCGCAGCCCCCAGTGGGTTCTTGGAGGTGGAGGTTCGGAGGCTGAGCCCAAGCCTTGAAGCGACTGACACCTCTATGCATCTGCTGGCCAAAGGTTCCCACTCCCCATCCCTGCAGCACTGCTTCCCCCAGATCCCCCTCGAGATGGACAGCTCGGCCTCACACCGCACGTCCTGCCAGGGCCAAGCTGGCACAGATGGGGATCCACGGGGGGGAGGGGCTAGGGCCAGATGGGAGCAGACTCTGGAGGGAACTACCGCCCCACACCCCTCCAGTCTCTGGCTCTGGGAGACCTAAGGGGGTTGCCAGCCTGTCTCCCTAGCAGGGCAGTGCTGGGCTGGCGGATCCCACCTGGGGGCTCCTGGCTGCCACACGGATGCCACGCTGCAAGCGCAACTCTGCATGCAGTCGTGAGCAGCGCAGGGCTCCAGGAGGGGCTGTCTGGTACTGACTCCTGCCCTCCCAGAGCCCAGTGCTAGCAGGGGGGGGGGGCCGCCTGTTGGTGCTTGTCCCACCCCCCCATCCTGCAGCCACTCCCCACGTGCAGTGAGTTAGCCCCTGCTTTTCATCCCTGCCCCCTCCACTGTGCAGGGAGCTGGTGGGTGACAATGAAGCCATCTGGCTGATGGGCCACGCTCTGACAGATACACTGACGATGCGCAGCTTGCTCTTCATCGGTACAGCAGGCAGCAAAGCAGATGATTGTTTCTGATCAGAAGCATCCATCTAGCTACCGTGCCAGGGCCAGGCAGAGACTGTGTGGCCAGGGACACGCCCACCTCCATCACCAGGAGTTTGTAGGGACAGCTGGTCCTTCACATGGGCTCTCACGGGGCTGGTGCATTGCATGTACTGTCCAGGAGCAATTAAAGCGTGGGGTGGAGCATGCACGACCTCCGGCTGAAGCAGCTGGCACCAAACTCAGCGTTACCTGGAATACACGATTCCCAGACGTCTCTGTCAATGGGGAATTGTCAGCCAGGGTGTTTCTGGCAGGGATGTGTCCTCAGCCCCGTGCTCCTCAGTATTTTTACCAATGATCTGGAAGGAAACGTCAGTTGACTGCAGGCAAAGGGTGAAGATGACTCCGAGATGAGTTGGGTGGTAAATAACAGCAAGAACCGGTCAGGTCTATTGAGCCCAGCAAGCGGGACACAATCAAACATGTTTCACCACGGCCAAATGCAAAGTCACCATCTAGGAACCCCAGCCGGCCCTGCAGAATGGAGGGGCTGTCGCCTGGACACCAGGGACAATGGAATAGAGCCATGGTTGCAAACAGCTGAATGTGAGCTCCTGGCAGGAAGGGCTCAACAGGGAGCTGGCTGCACAGACGAGGGAGACCGGTACTGGGGAGGGATGTTTGGAAAATAAGAATGCTGCTTTGCCAAAAAAAAAAAATCAAGGTTTTTGTTCTGTAGCAGAATGAAACAGCCTTTTCGTAATCATTTGCAGCAAACTATCCCAGCACAGCCACTAGCCCCGGGAACTCACCTGACTCAGGCAGAGCAGGGATTTGAACCCGGCTTTCCTACATCACAGGGAAGTGTATGCACCACCAGGCTGTAGAACCAACTAATCCACTAGCCGTTGGACCCGATCAAGATCCGGCGAATGAGGCTACAGCCCCATGGGCAGGGCACTTGCCCGGGATGTGGGAGACTCATGTTGAAGTCCTTTCTCTGAAGCAGGCAGAGCTGTTGGCTAGGCTGGGGTGGGTCTTTCTGGTTTTGCCCACAAATCCCAGCCCGGCCCTGGGAACGTTTCGTTGAAGTGGAAAGTCGGTTTTGACGACCCACCCTTTGGAATCAGCCAACAGTAAAAAGGCTTCGAGGAAGTCCTTGCTCCCAGCGTCTGTGCTGCTCGTTGAAGCGCATCCTGACGAATTGCAGAGGGAGCCACGGGACTGACATGGGGCGGGGAAGCAGATTTGCTAGTGAGAGACTAATGGAGTGCCATCTGGTTAGCTTAGCAGAGAAATGGCAGCTGTGACTTGATTCCTCCATCTACTAGTACCAACAACGGGGGGGGGGGGGGGGATTTCTAACAGCAGAAGGCTCTTAAATCTAGCAGCCAACTGCAGGATGAAAGCCAGTGGCTGAGCAGTGAAGCCAGATGAATTTGAGGTGGAAACAAGGCACTGATGTTTCACAGGGAGGGGAATTCAGCACTGGAGCCATGCACCGTGGGACATAGGAGTCTCCCTCATGTGGGGGCAGTCAATGAAGATTGGGCCTCTCGTTCCAAAAGCTCTGCCCTAGCTGAGCCAGAAGCAGTTGGGTGGGACGTAGGAATCCCTGGGTGGGAGAGTCTCTGGCCTGTGCTCAGCCTAGGTGCATGGCAGAGAATCCCAGGTAATGTTTGTGAGCCGCCCCCCTCCCTGACCATGTGTTGTGGGGCTGTGCAGGCATTAGTGAATACAGGCAGTGAGCAGGGCCAGGGGCCATGCTGGGCTGGGGGGAGGGTGGTGGCGTTGGTGGAGTAGCGCCATGGCCCTTGCGGTGAGTCCTGCGCCAGTGAGGGTGCCACGGGGGGAGAAGAGCAGAAATACACACAGCAGTCGTGGCCCTTGAAATACACGCACCACTGACCTTTGCACAGCCCCCGCCCAGGAGCCTGGAGCATGGGAGGCAGGACACGAGGACAGAAATGCAACCTCCTGGGCCAGTCAGTAGCTGACACCTTTTCCCCACCCCACTTGGGCCAGTCACTGACCTCCCCCCCCCCCCCCCCCGCCACACCTGGACAGTCACTGACCCCTTCCCCCACCCTACCTTGGCCAGTCAGTCACCACCCCTGTCCCCCATCCCAGACCAGTCAGTCACTGACAATACCCTCCCACAGACACACCTGGACAAGTCAGTTGCTGACACCCTCCGTCCCCAGCCTGGGTCAGATACTTGCTGACCCCCACCCAGCTGGGCCAGGCAGCGGCCGAATGCCCTGCAAATCTTGTCCCTCTATGAGTTGGTGCCATTTCCCCCATGCCCTGGCATCTGTGCCGGATTGTGTGGTTCTGCCCTGCGAATCCCTTGTGGAGGGGGTTGTTTTGTAGCAGGGTCTCCACTCTGCAACTGAAAGCGTCTTGCCCATGGGCCCGAATTGACGCCCTCCCACGCAGGTGGCAGTTGGCCATTCTTCCTGCAAACGTAACATTTATTGGCCAACATCAGGGCTCCCTCAAAGGGGGGGCACATGGAACTGAGCCACCCACGGGCTCCTCCCCCTCCCCTCCCCCCGGCCGGGCCTTAACACATCACCAGTGACATCACCAACACCATCCTCCAACCCAACACTGTCCTGCACTCTGTCACAGCATCACGGGATGTGGTCTATGCCCCAGCCCGTACCCCAGTCTCTCGGGAGGGATCCCTCAAATGGGCCAGGCCCCGAGGCCCCACCCAGTTCCTCCAGTACAGGCCTGTGGCCTCCAAGGGTGTCTACACTGCAGAGGAAATCCCCCGGCCCCAAGTCTCAGAGCCTGGGTCAGCGGGCTGGGGCTTGTGGTGCTGAAATGAGCAGTGTGGCCATTCAGGCTCCAGCTGGGCACTGAAACCCGGGTGAGGGGAGGGTCTTGGAGGCCGGGCTCCAGCCGGAGCGGGTACGGCTTCGTTGCTATTTTTCGCCTCACAGCGTGAGCCCAAGTCAGCGGAGCCAGGCTCTGTGGTTCACTGCCGTGGGGTGTATTTTGCAGTGTAGCCATACGCCAAGTCAGTGAGACCGGCCCTTCAGCCCCCGCGTTCCCTGTCTTCTCTCCATCACGCTCTGCGGCAAATCCAGCCTAGCCAGACACCTGTGGGAGGCTTGTTCTGCCCCCCCCCCCCCCCTCCCATTCAGGGTGCAATGTTCACAGCGATGCAGACGTTTAGCCATCGTCCACCCTGGCCAAGGCAGAGCCATCAGCCAGCCAGGCTGTGATGGACGCCATCTCACGCCCTCTGTCCTCCCAGCTCTTTGTCCCAGGTGAGCGATGCTGAGCCCCTCCAAAGGGCTGCCCTTACTCCAGCCGCTTGACACCTTGTTCTCCAGCTCAGTTCACAGGATCTGCCTGCCAGGGTGTCCTGCTGTTGGGTGGCGCTTGCACCGTCTCCCCTTGTTTTTCTGGATACTCTGGTGGTCTGGGTCAGTTTCAGAGCCAGTCCTTCCAGCCAGGGCGCTCTTGCTCGCTCACTCTCTCTCTCTCTCTCTCACACACACACACACACACTGTAAAGTACAGCAGGCCATTGAGGCACATGCAGGATTCATAAAAAGATGAGAGCAAAGTCGCACACCCCCACTACAGTAAAACTTGCTATCCCGAACCCCTGGGGATCCAAGCCATTTGCTGGTGATAGTCAGGGGTTTTCAATAGCTGGGGCGTGGGGCGGGTTCCAGCTCTTCCAGCCCTGAGGCCATGGCTGGGAGCGAGTTCCATTCTCCCCAGGGCCACGGTGGGCGCTCAGAGCATGGCCACGGTGCGGACAGGACGTTCCTCTGGCCCTAGAAGAGCTGTCAGCGCCATCCTGGCAGCCCTGGGGCTGGAGAAGCGCTCAGTCCACCCCAACCACAGCGGGCAGGGCTGGAAGTGGTGTCCAAGGACGACGTTCATGATAGCCCAAGTATTCTGGCTATTGCGAAGGGCGTTAGAGCGAGAGTCTACTGTACCCTCCAATACCCCAGCACCATCCCTGCCCCCCCAACACTGTGCTGGATCCCAGCACCACTCTGCACTCTAACGCCATCCCACCCACCCCCCAGCAATTCCCCCAGCCCCTGCTGCTGCTGCCCTCACGCACTGGCAGGAGGGGACAGGGCTCAGCAGCTCTCTGGGCCGTTCCCTGACAAGTGTCAGGTGGGGATAGGGTCCCCGGGCTGGGGAAGGGGTCCCAGCCACATGCCTCAGCACAAATGTCACCCTCTCCCTCCTAGGGGGTGGGATTTAACTCTGGAACAAGCCCCACACTGAACTCCAGCACAGCACTTCTCAAAGCCAGGCACAGACCCAGGCCAGGATCTCTAGCAGGGGGTTACACAGACTCCCCCACCCCAGCACAGCAAACAGCAAAACAGCGCTCCCCTCACCTGGCTAGACACACACACACACACACATTCTCTGCCCTGCGCCAATGCAACCCCCTACCTCCTGTGGGCCACACCCACCTGCCCATGCACTCTGGTGTTGCCTGGCTCGGTGACTGTCCGTGGCTAGGCGGGGCCGGTGGTAGCTGAGCAGTTGGATTGGGGCCGGGGGGTAGTCAGGAGAGGGGCTGGTGGGCTGCCGTGCCTGTGCAGAGGTGGCCACAGTGTCTCTCCGTAGTGTAGGAGCTGGCCTGTGTGCTGAGGCGGGGCTGGAGGCAAGCGAGCTCCGTGTGGCTCCTTAGCCACCCCTCCCCTGCTGGCCCTGGGGGCTCTTGTCCCGGGTGCTGGTCCCCATGAGCAGGGCTTATGACGCTGGGCTCGTCTGGCCCGGCATGTGTCTCTCTTTGGCTTGCTGGCAGAGGCATGTTGTGGGGGGGGGGGGGGGGGGCAGGTCCTGCTGGGTGCCACCACGTACCCCCAGAACACAGGGCAGACAGGCCAGGCACATGGGCTGTAACACAAGGAGTCCCAGCCAGGCCATTCAAGCGAGGCTGAGCCGTGAGAGCCAACCCCCGAGAGTGCAGTGTCTTGGCCAAGCCAGTGGGGAGCGCTAGTCTCAAGTGCTGGCTGGAGGCTGGGCATGGTGCTCACCAAACACTCAGCTGGAGACGCTGCCCGGGCAGCTCAACGGGCAGCCTTCGTGTTTTGCAAACACGCTGTCCTTCATTACACGTACCATTTGCCCTCAGAGTGTGTCAGCAGCCCTACAATAACACACCCGTGTGTGCAGTTTAGGGATCATCAGCACCCCTACAATAATAAAGCAGGTGTTGTGGGATAAGGAGTGCAATATCTGTTGGCTTGCAAACTGCAGAGGAGTCCAGCTGTTGTGTGAGTCAGCGCAGCCAGGGTGAGCTGTTCCTGCCCTGACTGTGGCATCGGGCAGGGGCATGGGTTGGTGAAGGCACCCAAACTGCAAACCTCTCCATGGGGATGTCTGGGGCCAAAGTGTCCTGGGGTTGCCAAGTAAGTGGCATGAGCTGATGCCATCCCAAAACTGCAGGTCTGTGAGAGCCATGTGGGTCTGGCTCCCTCGCGAACCCCATGCTGTTCCCTGCACAGGTTATTGGTGGCCGTCCCAGATCTAGACCTGCAGCCCTTCCTGGACACTCACCACCCTGCTGTGAGAAGGATCCAGATACTGGCTCCTATGTGCTTCAAGTCTCTGGAGTCTGAACCCAGGTGAGACTGGGGTCGGGGGGTCACCGGGACACTCTCCGGTTGCAGAGCCTCTAGCTTACTGGACCTGAGACCCCGGGGTCCAACTGGCCAGCCCTTGGGACTGGTGTTAACCTCTCAGCCTGTCCCTAGCTTGAACACACCCTCTCCCAGCACTCCAGCTGGGCGGGGATGCTGGGGGGGGGGGTCACAGCTTGATTCTCCACGGTCACACAGTAGGTGTAACACACAGCACAGAGCCGGCGCAGGATTCTAACACCCCCCCTGCTCTTTGCTTACCCACAGCAGAAATACCCAGCATCTCTACCAAAATAATAAACCTGAGAGGTATGCCCTGCCTCGGGTGCCCCACCGCTCCTGTGTAGTCTTTGGGCTGAGTCCAATGGCATGGGGACCATGGGGTGCAGGGTGTGGGCACGCAGGGATGCGCCGCTTGGCCGGGGCAGCTTGTCCTGCCCTCCTTCCCCCCCGCAGCGGCAATTGGCACAGGCCTTTTTCATGACCCCAGGGCTGAGCTTGGGCCCCAGGGCAGATTCAGATCCTTCTTGGTCCCCGGTGAAGTCCAGTGAATTGGGGGGGCTGCACTTGGACTGGCCCGTGCCCCCCCCCCCGCAGTCTGCATGATTCCCTGCATTGTTCTGGGGGGGGGGGGGAGGGGGTGTGACACTGTTCTAACACGTCCTGCCGAGGAAGGGGGTGGCTGGTTTCGTGACTCAGCAACACACACAGCCTGCATTCTCTCTGACAATGCTTCTGGGGCCCGAGGGCTGGGTAAGAGATGACCTCCCTGGGTGCTGGGTGCTGACAGCCTCCCACACCCCCTGGACATATGCTGCCATGGCAGTGCCCCGGCTCTGTGCACCTGAAGAGTTAGCCCACACTTGTCAAGCAGAGTTGTCACCCAGTGGCTGGGGAGGGTGCCAGGATCGGATAACAAGACCCACACCCTTAATTCTGAACTGCCTGGACTTTAGCAATTACATTCTCAACATGTGTGCCTCTGCCATAAGGAACAGCTCTGTCTCGCAGGGGAGGGGGAAGTGAAGAGAAAGGAACTCAGTGGTCCTTCCGGGAAGGGATGGGTGGGGGGGCATGGCCCGTGTGGGGGTGAGGGAAATAGTCAGTTTCAGCTGAGTAGCTTTAAATTCCTCAGTGCATCCCCAGTAACAGCTCCTGCTTGCATGAAGTACTTGTTCCCTGCATACCTAGCCAGCCACGCTTTGGCCCAAATTCCCAGCCCCACCTCTAAGTCGGAGCCTGCAGGTTTGAGCATGCAGTTTTTTGGTGTGTACCAAATCTTTGCATTTTCATGCGCAACACACACTGCCGAGTGGGAGTACCACGGAGAGCCAAGCTGTGCCAGCAAAGCCAGGCCAGAGTTTGCAAAGTGCTGTCTGTAGTGCTTGTCTGGAACGTGAGTGTTATGAATAGGACGGGTGCCAGGCCTGGCTCGTCACACAACCGTCAGTTAACTAGCCCAGTGCCACAGCAATTTCAATCCACGAGAAGGATTGTTGGGCGACAAAGGGAAGAACAGAAAGCGCGGGCCAGGCATGGAGACCATCACAGCTGGGCTGGCCCGTCGTGCCACTGGTTTGATCAGGGTGGGCTATGGCTAAACTTCTGCCTCTCTGGCTAACCCAAGGCCCGTCAGCTTCTGTAGCCAGGTGACTGATAAATGGCTCCCTTGTTTCGCAGTCTTCCTGTGTCACTGCAAATACTCCCTGCCCACTGCAGGGGACAGTACAAGCCTCCCGCAGGGGTCTGGCTTGGCTGGACTCGCTGCAAAGAGCCGTGGAAAGAGGCAGGAATCGCTGGTGGTGCTGGAGGCCCAGGCTTGGAGGCCACATGGGCCTGCCCCGGTGGAACTGTGTGGGTCTTTGGGGCCCAGCTCACGCCCAAGTGATCGGTGACAGGCTGGGGCGTAGACCCGACCCTGTGACTCCATGACAACGGTCATGGCGGGAGGAACACAGATTGTGTTGCTGGGATCCTTCCGGACTGTCCCTCTTAGACGGGTGTCAGGGTAGGGGGCCAATGCAGATAAGGCTCCAGGAACGGTCATGGTCAAGCAGAGGAGGAGATGTGACAGGTGCAAAGCAGGAAAGTCTCTGTAGGCTGGCAGAGGGGCTGGTCAAGCCAGACCACAGGTAATTTCCAGGTGAATAAACAAACTCAAATCTCAGACCATTCCAGGGTATGGTGGTCCCAGAGACCAGCTCTCCCCCCAAATCCCCATCCCCACCGATGGACTAGAGAGGCCATGGTGATAATGCGCCACTATGACCGAATGCACCCCCGTGTTCCCAGCCTACATGCTTCTGTAATAATCATTGTTAGAAAACTACGAGAAGCGTAAAGCAAGAATGAAAAGTGATGGAAATACACTGTAATAAAGGGTCATTAAAGAGAAACAGGCTTAAGAAATAAGGAGGACGTGAGCTGCAGTGAAAGTGAGAAAATTGCCAGGACTGTAATTCAAACCATCTGGATGGCATCACAAAGTGAAGCGACAGGACTAGAGAAATTGTCAGAGCGCACAGGCACTGTAAGCCAGAAAAGAGCCAGGGGATAATTGTTCAGTCAAGAAACCAACACATGGCATCAAGGAATACATAGCTTTGTTTAAGCTGGAACTCAGCACAGTAAATAAAGAGTGCACACGAGCATTGCTCAAGGTTCAGCCAAACTAACTTTTCCTTCCAGCTCTGTGCGTACAGAGGCTGAAAACGGAGCAACTGAAAAGGGAAAAGTTCCAGAGGGGTAGCCGTGTTAGTCTGTAGACAGCAAAACCAACAGGAGTCCTGTAGCACCTTAAAGACTAACAAATTTGCATCTGATGAAGTGGGTTGCAGTCCACGCAAGCTTATGCCCCCAGAAATTTGTTCGTCTTTAAGGTGCTACAGGACTCTCGGTGTTTTTGCTGAAAAGTATCATCGGTCTAGTGCATTGTGTTAGCCAATGTCGAAGTCTGTTATTTCAGAAATGTACCTCCTTACCTAGCAAGTGAGTGTAATTAAGATAATAGTAGTTAATGTGCAGTGCAGAACAGTCATCGTTTACCGGGTGGCCTACGTAGCAGTTCCCAAAACAACCAGCTCTGACTGACCTGTGATTATGCCCCACCCCATTGATTTCTGCTTTGCCCCCAATTGATTGAGAACAAACATAATTTGGCCTCTAGATTGCCCTGCTCGCAGCTCGCTTTCCTTCCCCTCTGTGGGCTCTTCCCTTCCGAGCTGGCAGGCCGCGCTGCCTGAGGAGAAGGGCACAGCCTGGGAGTGGGGAACACCAGGGTTCTCGCTGGTAACTAGCTGAGCCATCATTCCTCCTCTCTGTAAAATGGGGTGAGTGATGCCCGCCCTGTGGAAAAGCACTCGGAGATATATGGAGGGCCAGCAGCGCAGACCGGCTGAGTGCGCCCCCTGCAGGCTTGCTTGAGATGCAGCACAGCCGGGGGAGGGGTCGAATCGCAGCCAAGCCTTTGTGAATCTCTGGGGCAGCACCTGCAGCCTGAACATGCGTGGGGCCAGACCCTGCAGAGACAGAGCGTCTTATGGGGCTTAGGCAGCCATCCTCGAGCGAGCAGACCCCACCTCGGTGTGTGGGGAAGGGGGGAAGCAACTTGTTAGAGCGTGGGCCTTGTGCTCTCAGACCTTAAACACAGCAGGGCATGAGGGAGGGAGGGAGAAACCCTGTGGGCTGAGCCAGGAATCCCATCTCTCCAACATGGCTCTGCATCCCATCACGCTGGGCGCAAGTGAGATGCAGGGGACACTGGGGTGGTGATCAAACCCTGCCGAGAGGGGGGAGGGGGGGCTTGTTCAGGCAGCTGTCACTCACTCCTGGAGCTCTGCTGATGCTGTTACCATGGGACCCACTTCCACAGAAATCTGCCGGGAGCTGTGCGGGCAGATGCCACACGGCTCTGGTGGAACGTGAAACATCCCCGCGCTCGCCTGCCTGGCTGAATTCCAACCAGGAGCAGTCGACACCTGCGCCAGTTCCACCCCGCATCTCCACCCGGCTCTGTGATGCTTCCTGGGATACCCGGGGCGTGCGGCACCTCTCTACCACCTGCACTTAGTGTGAAGACGCTTTGTCTGTGCCAGCCAGAGGGCAGCGCCGCAACCCACCGGCCCCGGGCAACACAAGCACTCCTCTCTAGGCCTCGCGGGCCCCACGCCCTCTCTGTCTACAGCTCAGCGATAGACACAGCTCAAACCTCGAGTCCCGCGAGCAAATCCCTGCCCCACTGGACGCTCACAGTATTCACAGATTTGCTGCTTCCAAAGAAGCCGCGCGTCCCATCTTACCCGTTCCACCTCCATTCCAGTTAACACCCAGTGCTTGGATACGTTTATAGTGAAAACAAGGCTACATTTATTTAACAAAGCCCAGAAACTCAAGTGATCGCAAGTAGAATTGGAAACAAGTGGTTACATATAAAATAAAATCATAACACGCATCCTAGAGCCTAGACTTAGTTAACCAGTCACGTTCACTTCTTGCAGAGTAATACTCACCCAACGTCCCTGCGGCACTTTACAGCCAGGCTTGGTTGCGATCCACCTTTCACGCTGCCAGCTTGTCTCCTCAGGGAAGGACCCAGTGTGTCCCTTGGCCCCCAGGATACACATGTCCCATCCTGTGTCATATGTCATAAAAAGGACACCCCTGCTGTCGGTTTCTTCCTGTAGATTTCCTTTCCTGTAAATTTTGCAATCTTTCAGCTCACGCCTGGCCCAGTCTACAGATAGGCTCACGTTGTGAGGCAGCCAAATACACAACACACAACTAGTCAGACAGGCAGGCAGCAGCAATTACCTCCTGCCGGACAGGACCACGTCTGAGATATGGCACATCCTAGTACCTGCCTTAACACCCAGCCCTTAAGAACACGCTTTTCAGTGCAGACGCATAACGCCCGACATATGATCCGTACAGACGCTGCGCAGTGAGTGTGATGGCCAGTGGGCACCTGGCCCTCAGTAGAGAGCCCATATGCCCCACATCGGTCAACTGTTCTGCAGGTATCTGAGCCGGGGGATCCCTGGAAACCCCTGTGCCCTCTGCCCGTCGACACCACAGGGATGCCTGGGTCACAGTCGTCCTGCAAAGAGCGCACGGCCTCCCTGGGTGTACCTGGGTTTCATGTGCATTCGGCACAGTCTGAGCCGCCATTGCCACCTCCGTTTGGTACAGTTCCTATTGCTACGGCTGACTCCCTGGCGCTGCCTGGGGGGCAGTGAGCTGGATGGCCGCCGCACGGGCAGGCACCAGCACCTGCTGAGCTCTGGCTGCAGAGGGGCTCCTCCCCATCATCAATCGCCTTCTCCCAGCCCCGCCGGCAGCCTCCCCTGGGCACGTGGGGGGGGGGGGCTGCGTGGCAGAGCCTCTATGCGTCCACGAACTCCCGTGCACATGCTCAGCGGACCGCCAGGCAGGCCCAGCCAGAGGGCCCGGGCTGCTGGGACTGTAACCAGCGGGAGTGGCCGAGTCACCCAAAAGAGAACAGCCTGAGCCCTCGCCTCGTCCTGAGCAGAGAACTGCATCCCGTGGCACCCGCTGTGGCCTGGCCCCAGGAACCCCGCACTGGGAGGGACCTCAGCAAAGGCCAGTTCAGTGGGAACCGTCCCCATCACTTCACGGGGCGCGGGGTCAGGCCCTCAGGGTGGAGGTTGGGGGTATTTCAGGTGAGGGAGGTCCAGGCAATCGGCTGTGCCACAAGCGAGGCGGTGGGGGGTAGAGTTGGCGGTTTGGTGGCGCACAGGGCCACCTACTTGGAGCCTGGGCACGGTTGCCAACCTTGCATCTTAGTTGTTACTGACAGGAAGCTCTGAAGGTGACTTTTTTTTTTACACACACAGCAAACTTGTTACTGGCATCGCTAAAAATACCATAAACCGTACAATAAGGGCACAAAAGCGTGCACTCACGCGCAATATTCTGTACGCAGGAATGCAGAATGACGCAATTGTTTTAGCAGCGGTTAAGTGATCAGTCTGCTTCGGGCGTGTACAATACTAGAAACAGGCAATGGATAAAGTCCTGGTCGGTGCAGTTTTATGATACAAGGAGTGATTCTGAATGACGACAATCAGCGTCAAAACACACTATGTTTTATTTCTACCCAATTTCACCGACATTTTCATTTTTTTATGGGTTTACAGACATTGTTAAAAATTGTACATTTTTTTACTGCCTGTCCGTACATTTACGGACGGTTGGCAACCCTGTGTACCAGCCGCTCTCCGGCTGAGCTGAAGGGAGCAATCTCCTGGCTGACAGACTGGCCAGGAGGATGATGAAAGACCCCCCCCCCCCCAAAGGAGGGGCAGTGGCCTAAGTCACAACAGCACGCAGGGCTTGGCTGGGGCCGCGTGAGTGCAGCTGACCGCTCGATGTGCTTTCGCACACAGCGACATCACCCTGCAGGAGCAAAGACACAGCCCCGGGACAGCCCTGACTACAGGCCGCGACCTGCTCTCGGCCCCTGCACCCAGGACCCGGCTGCTGCTGCCTAGCACCATTTGCTGGGGCTGCGGTGCCGGGCGGGGCAGTTTGGCGACGGGGTGTCGGCTTCCCTAGGGGAGCAGCAGGGTGTGATCTGGGGTGGACGGCCTGGGAATGGCGCCACAGCTGCTTTCTTGCGTGTTCGTTTCCTAGCCGTGTGTTGCCGGCAGCTGCACGTCCGCCCAAGCCCTTGTCGTGCCACACTCAGCCCGACTCCCGTCACTCCCCGTGCGGGTTTGGCCCAGCCCAGGCCATTAGCAACAGGAAGGGGGGGTGTGGGTGGACGGGGAAAGTGGGTCTCCACAACACAGCTCCGTCTATTGCCTGCTCTTCGGGCCATGATCAGTGCCGTTCGCATGCCCGTGCAGATGCGGCTGGGTCTCTGGGAGCGCTGCCCCAGGGGGAGGGGAACACGCGCATGTTTTCCAGATGGCAGGGGATGACCAGGAGGGAGCAGATCCAGAGTCAGACCAGAAGGGAAGCCCCATGGACTATCCAGCCCAGCAACCTGCCCCAAAGAAACCATGCACTGGAGGGCTGCATTGTGAGTCTGGAGAGGGCAGAGGAGTAATGGATGGATTGGATGTGGGGCAGGGATCTGGAGGGGTAGAGGGTAAGGGATAGACTGGATGTGGGGCAGTGGTCTGGAGGGGCAGAGAGGTAAAGGATGGATTGGATGTGGGGCGAGGAGCTGGGGATGGAGGGGTAAGGGATGTATTGATGTGGGGCTGTGGGGCAGAGGGTAAGGAATAGATTGGATGTGGGGCAGGGGTCTGGAGGGGCAGAGGGGTTAGGGATGGGGTGACAATGACGGGGTGGAGCAGACATGGATCCTAGAGAAATCTGTTTTCAGAAGCACCGGTTCCTCGGTCTCTGCCGCTGGCCCCGACCGGAGCAGCCTGCAGTGCAGCAGTCCATAAATAAATCGTGGCCCTACATAAGGCTCCCTGGTGCCAGGTTCTTTTGACACAGCTTCCTGCATTTCACGTGATTTGGGAGAAGTTTCATTGAGCGGGCACCAGGGAAGCATCTCGGGCGACATCATGAGCCACCCACAGCGGAGCAGAGGAAGGCAATTAATTATTATTAATGCCCAGGTCTCATTAGACTGGAGCAGTCATCTCCTGTGTGCTCATCACTAACAAGCCCTGGCACAGGGCTGCCCCCTCGTGTCACTTGGCTGGAACTGCGAGAGCTGTTCCTTGTTTGTTAAAAACCTCATTCTTTGGGCTCTGTGGCTTTTCCTTGCCCGCAGCAGGCTGGCAACCTGCCTGGCGTGAAGGTTGCCCGCCACGTCCCATATAAGACCCTGGTTTCAGTTGCTTGCAACGTTGCCAAACTTTTAACGGTTTGGGCTGACGTTTTCCGTGCCGGGCGTCTGTCCAGCTGTGTGTGTATTTGGGGAAAGAGAAGGGCTGGGGGTGAGGGGCTGTGCTGTGATCTCTCCCGCTCTTGCTGGGAAGACGCCAGACAAGGACATTCTGCCGGCTCGGGGCTTTTCGCTAACGAGAGCGTTGGTCCAGCATGGGCCCCAGCGTGGTCAGAGGCAGGGCGATTGGTCTCAGGAACCCAGGGGTGTCAGCGGCCTTCCCTGGTGACCCCCAAGGGAAAGTTCTTGACCTTTACTCTTAGTTTTTCCAAGGCACAGCTCTCCCCCGTTCCCCTCTGCAGCAACTCCTGGCCAAGTCTGCTGGCAAATCTGGTGCAGGGCCCTGGTGAGTCATGCAGCCCATCCAGCATGAATTAAATCATTTCTATGGAAACCCCTAATGTAGTGGTTGTTGGCTCAGGCCTCAAGACACTGCAGATCTGCACGGAGGCGTAGAGTGGCTCACATTCTCCAGGCTGCTTGTCCAACAGCCCCACCATCCAGCCAATGGTCAGCCCAGGAAAACAGTCTTTAAGAGGCTGGCATGAGCTTCATTTGGTTCTAGATCCAAAGGAGCCATTTTAGACTAGATCCAAATCAGAAACAGCAGCCCAGTTTCTTGATTCCCATCCTGCACCACAAGGTGCGCCGTGCTGCCAGTCAGTCCAGCTGGGCACAGCCCTCCATGCTGCCAGCTTACCCACCAGCCTGGCTTGGCTGTTGCACCATTCCTGCCTTGCAGCTCATGTCCCAGCTGTGTAGTAGGCGGCGGCTGGCGCTTGATGACCGGCAAATGGAGCATCCGTGCGCTAGTCCAATAGCACGAAAAAACATCCAGCTCAGTTTTCAGTGGCAAATGCACGCTCCCAGTCCTGGGGCCGGGGGGGAGAGTGTTTACACTGGGCACTGTGTCGCCTTCATTGTGACAGGAGGTTTGCATTTGCTCCTGAGTTTAATGTTGCTTGAACAAAGCGGAAACCCTGATTCGCTCGCCTCAAATTAGCCTGAAGTGACAAATATCTTTGTAAATTATCAACACAGCACAGAAAAAATGAGGCCATGATTGCAAATAACCCTGTCATGGGTAACATAGAAATGCAAATAACAGCTGGCTTGAAATAAATCAAGTGGAGGAGTCCAGCTAAATACCCTTTTTATTTTTTTATTTTTTTTGGAGGGGAAGCTGTCACAGAGAACTAAATTCATTGCAAGAAATATTGGCTCCAGCAGCAGCGGGGCTGCCGATTGATGGGGAGCCACTGTACAGGCAGCTTGGTGGCGTTCACGTGGGGCGCACAGCAGGAATACTGACGAGCCAGCGATCTGCGCACTTCACGCCTGCTCTGTGCGTGACAGTGATGGGCCAGCACTGAGGCCCTGATTCAGCAAAGCACTTGAGCGTGCTTGGTGCTTAAAACGGTCCCTGCTCCGCCAAGTGTTTAAGTAGGTGCGTAAAATTAAGCACCTGTTCCAGTCCTCTGCTGAGTTGGGGACTGCAAGCACTGAGTTCCCTGCATGAAGGGTTCACCCAGCGTACCTGTCCTGGCTGCTAACCCCTCTGCAACACGTCCTGCCCCCGCAGCAGCCACTCAAACTCCAGCAATCGCAGCTAACTGATCTGCGTCCCCTTCGAACAATAACCAGGCCATGCGTCTTTGGGGGTTTGCTTTAAAATGCCAAGTTACATGGGGCAGGGATGCAAAGCTTATTTTGGGGGAGAAGGGGCGGGGTCTCTTTATACAAAGCAGGGGCCCCCCAGTGGTCTATTTTCCAGCATTTATTCTGAGAGCAAGCACGTGCAGGCCGGAGGGCTGTAATGCCATAGAAGAAGGGGGGGCCAGTCCTATGCTGACTTGGTGGCTATAGGAAATTGGTAGTTATGTTTAAAGTAACTGTCTAACCCAGGTAGCAACCGACTCCATCCTGCTTGCCACGCAAATCCCAAACTCCTCTTCATTTGAATGCAAAATCAGGCCCAGGTTTTCCCAGACCTGCTTTGTTGATGCTTCCTTCCTGTTTGTTTTCAGCAGTTTCACCTCATGCCTGTCATGTGTAATGAGGAGCTGAGGATAAAGGATTCAGCAGTGCCTCGAGCCAAATGGAAAGGTGGAATTCATTCGCATCTCCCTCTGGCGTGCGCATCATTTCATCTCAGAGCTCCTCCGAGATGTCTGGGACCACTTTAGGACTATTGTAGGCGACAGCTTCTTAGTTAAAATGGTGCATTGTTGTTTCAGGTAGCGTTTAAGTTTTTCATTGTGTATTCGCTGTGTTAGACTCAGGTGCCAGCCGAGCTGTGCTGATTTAACCAGCTGAAAAATCTGGCCTTTAGATTAAGGAAACAAAATAATACTATGGTTCAAAAAGCCCCTGACCTCTGGACAGAGCAAGGCAGGGCGGGAACACAGCACTTTCCTCAAGCGCACGTTGGTGAGTGTTTCATACCTTGGCCATCACCCTCACACCCAGCCCTGGGCTGCTTCTAATGCTGGGGCCCCCAACAGCGCTGATTTGCTGTATTCCCTTAGCAGGTCCATCTTGGCCAGGTGGCAGGGTTACGGTCACAGCCTGCTGGCAAACGACAGGAGCCCTCGAGTCTTGCAGCCTGCCCACCTTTTGCCACGGACTGAACTGTTAGTCCCCCAGCCGTGTTCCTCCAAATTTCAGAAGCAGCAGCAGCCCCTTCCTGGGGGCAGGAAAATGGGGGATGGAGGGGGTTTGCGCTCCGTAAATGGCTTCCCCGTGGGAACAATAAGCATCAATAGTTGTGATGAATTACCTTTATTTGACAAAGCGCCATTCGCACAGGAGTCTCGTTAACGCTGCATGTGAATATCACACAGCACACGGAACGGCAATGGGACAGCGCACACATGCGCGATGGCCACTGCAGCGGTCACGCTCGCAGTGCACACCTGGGCACAGCCACGATCGGTGTCACGCCCACAGTAGATGGATGCTAAGGCTGGTGTTCCTGACCTGGCATCCCCGGGGGCACGTGCAAGTACTTTCCCCTTTGTACTGTCTCTTACCTCGGCCTCTGGGAGATGAATCTTGCCCTGGCCCTGTCTGTGGGAAGCTAGCTACGAGATGTCCAAGGTGAGGATCAATCTAGTTCGCTAGCTATTCCCATATACATCTAGCTAGCTAGTTAGCTCCACAGACACCTTCTATCTATCCATCCATCCCCATACACGTCCCACTATCTATCCCTCTATCTCATTTACTTTGCTGCCATGCCAGTGGTTGGGTTTAGCGTGCCGGTGCTGGGTGGTGCTGATAGCCTGTGAGATACAGGCGGTGAGACCAGGTGACCTCGTCGTGGTCCCCTCTGGCTTTGAACGCGGTGATTTTCTGTAGTGGCCGAGTGCTTCAGTGTTGACTATATTCCGCAGTCTGGTGTAAAAATCAGCAGAACCAAGTACCAGACGTTCTGCCCACGGCTACATGGACACTGGCTCCTTCATTTCATACTCCCCTAAAATCCAGCCTCATTCTCAACTTTTTCTCTTGTTGGAGTCCCTTTGTTGCCGAGAGGTGGACAGTGGCTGTAACTCTAGGGCCTGATTCTGATGCTACAGGCACCATTTTTACACCCTTGACTCCAATGGCGATATTCCTGATTGTCCAGGTCACCGTTATCGTGGTCTTTTCCTTTCACTTGTTGCTCAGCGATGACCCATGTGGCATTGAGGTGATGCCAAACCCTTTCCATTGGGGTGTGTAGCAGTGACAAGGATTTCACCTGATTTTTCACAATAAGGGGAATAAATATAGGAACAACTTACCTAGGGCCGTTCAGGTTTCTCTAGCACTTGAAGTCTTTACATCAAGACCAGGCACCCTTTCCAGTTCTATTATAAGCGATTAGGCTGGTGCAGGGCTCACGGGGTAGGTTCTCTGGCCTGTTATACAGGAGGATAGGGTCCTGGGGAGCAGCACTTACGGGGGGCGTAGGAGTGTGGGAGGCATTTCCTTAGCTTATCACACTCAGCTTCTCTCAAGTTAGTGTTGTGGGTTTTGTGTATTTCTTGGAGGTCTTATTTTTCCACTGCCAATCTCCATGATCTGAGGTCCTGAGCGCCACGTTGGCAAAAGTTTGGGTAATGACTGTTGAATTGTGATGGTCTGAGACGCGAGCCCTGTGGGACCCCACTAGCACCCCTCCTTCCCCAGTGGATGATTCCATGTTAACAGCTGCACGTGGCGCTCTAGCACATAGCCAGGCTCAGTTCATTGATATGGGCTGTATTGATACGATAGAGTGATGGTGGCATGGATCGGTGGCAAAGTCCTGGATGGAGGGATGGCGTCTCCGTTTCCTGGGCACATACTGCAGGGAACCCTGGTGCTTTAGCAGTGAGAAATGATTCTCTGACGAACCATCAGGGGACGTGTGCATGGACACAAAGACCCGGTCGCAGGCCTATGCGGCACAATAGAAATGCAGCGGCCGCTGTGCAAGCCTGGAATCACACACAGCCAGGAGGGTAGAAAAATCAGCCCCTCGGTCTATTTCCTTTCCCCCTACACACTGTTCTGCAGCATCCAGCCACCACACTAGCGCCTGGGAAGTTACTGAAGTTCCCTGCTACCCTTTCAAGGGCTGTGCATCTAATTCAGTGCCACCAGAACAATCTGCTAAGCCTTGCTCAGCTCCCGTTTCCCTTCTGTTCCTGAAACAGATGGTCCTGCACTGCCCTTGTTCTCCTGATTGAAGACAGCGGGATTATGGCATTAATTAGAGACAGATGCTGCCTGCGCAGTGGGGCTCTGCTAGAAACAACCACAGAAAACGGGGCTTTTCTTAGAGGGTTTTTTGCTTCAGTGGTTTAGTGTTTAATGTGCTGGGACAGTCCCCCCGCCCTGCTGCAGTGCTCCGTTTGTAGCCCAGACAGCAGCTGCAAAAACCACTGCAGTCAGTAAGTGACTTGGCTATGCCTCCCACTTCAGATTCTTTTCCTAGGCTTGAGGTCTCATCCCCACATCTCATTAGACTCCCTCCCTCCCTCCCTCCCAAACCAACCAAACCCTTCCCCCTTGACCAAACACGCCATGTCCCTTCTCTGAGCCTCAGCGCCCTCGCTCCAGGCCAGCTTCCCATCTTTGAGGGGCGCTAAATGGGGTGCTCAGGGATGGCCCTCCTTCCTAGGCGCTGACTGGCTGCTCTACTCACATTTCACAGGCCTCAGTACCTCTTACAGGGTAGAAACAAAACCAGAATGCATCACCCCACCTTTGGCCTAGTCAGCTCTGAAACTGACAAGAGATCGTCAGAGACAAAGTGGGGGAAGTAAAATCTTTTGTTGGACCAATTTCTGTTGGCGAGAGAGACGGACTTTGGAGCTTACATGGAGATCTTCTTCGGGTCAAGTCTGCTCAAGCAACCGCCCTGAGACCACCACACCCCCCAGGACAGCAGATCGATTTCTGCAAAAGAACTGGGGAGCAGGAGAAATCAGGTGTGAGCTGAACTCATCAAAATGGGTTCTGAAGGAGTTCAACATCTGGGCTGGGGTTTGGGCTTCTTCCTTTCAAGCGACACTCTCTCTGTTCTTATATAGCCCACATCGATGTAGTTATATGAGCAGCTACAGCGAGTGGAAAGTGGCTCTGTCAGTCATTATATACTTTGTTCCCCAGTTAAGCTCTTCATAATGAATGAGTGGTTTCAGGAAAATAAGCATGTTGCAAGCCTGGGTAATGAAGGAAGTAAGTTTGCTCCATAATGGGATTAGTTTTGCTGGAAATGTACTTCATCACGTATTTGTCAGTCGACTGCTGGCAGCTGACTCCAGAAGCATGTCCAGCATTATCTGGAAGTTATCCAGAGGGACTTAGTGATTAGCCCGTGCTCTAATACTTGGCAGAGTGCAGTAACTGCAAAATAACCAGCCTTTTTAAAAAAACCGTCTCACATAACCAGCCTTACCAGGGTGATGAAGAGATGATGCAGGTGAGACTTGTACCCCTTCCTCCCAGAACCAAGCCATGTTTGCTCAAAACTCCCAGACAGTTCAGTTATATATGGCAATAAACTAGCTCCACTCCCCTGCTCCCACATCTCACCCCGCTCCTCTGAACCTGTAATGTAATTAATGCAGTTCAGCATGGGCTAAGGAGAATAGATCCGTCAGCCTACCTTGATAAATACTTTTGGATGAGATTACAAGTTTGGCTGATAAGAGTAATAGTGTTGACATAATATGCTTAGACTTCTGGAAAGCCTTTGACTTGGTACTGCATGACATTTTGATTTGAAAAACTAGAATATAAAGAATGAACACAGCACACATTAAATGGATTAAAATTAGCTAGCTGATAGGTCTCAAAATGTAACTGTAAGCAAGGAATTATCACTGAGCAGGTGTGTTCCCTGTGGGCTCCCACAGGGATCATGGCCCTATGCTATTTAATGTTTTCAAATCAATGACCTGGAAGAAAACAAAATCATCAGTGATAAAGTTTGCAGATGACACAAAAATTGGGGGAGTGGAAAATAATGAAAAAGGACAGGTCACTGAGGCGCTAGCTGAGTCGCTTGGGAAACTGAGTGCAAGCAAAAATATGCATTTGAATACAGCTAAATGTAAACGTTGAGATCTCGGAACAAAGACTGCAGGCCGTCCTTACCAAAGGGGGGACTCTAGCCTGGGAAGCAGAGAGCCTGAAAAAGATCTGGGGGTTGGGGTGGGCAAACACTGTGATGATTTGGCCAAAAGACCCAATGTGATCCTGGGATGTATAAAGAGGGGAATCTTGAATAGGAGCAGAGAGGTTATGTTACCTCTGTATCTGGCACTAGTGTGACTGCTGCTCCAATTCTGTGTCCAGTTTTGATGCCCACAGTTCATGAAGGATGTTGAAAAATTGGAGAATGGTCAGAGAAGAGCCAGGAGAACGAGTCCTGGATTCAAAAACATGCCTTATAGTGCTAGACGCAAGGATCTCTCTCGATTTAATGTGAGTTGATTACAGCAGTGTTTCTCAACCTGTTAAGTAGCAAGTACCCCCTAACTTCTGAAAATTTTCATAAGTACCCCAGCACTCCATGTTCCACTCTGAGAAATACAATCTTGTCCCCCTTTACTGCTGGATGACTGTACTTCTCGTAAAGCAGGAGAGTGCTGAGTTGTGTAGTGCTGTGTGGCTGTGGCAGATCACAAAACCCCCTGCTGTCTCTCCCCTCCTTCCTCCTCCATATAGGAGCAAAGGTCAACGCCAGCCAGTCACTATGGCCTGATGGTGGGGTCAGGGGGGTTCTCTCCACACAAGTGGGAACTTGTGAGGTCTGAGCAGGCACAAGCGGCCCACCAGAGTGGATAGCAGCGCTCCCCATGGCCGTCCCTAGGGGGGTGCAGGCCTGGGGCATATCACACTGTGGGGCCCTCCTAAGATTTTTATACTGGTAAAATCTGGGGCTGTCATAGATGTCAATTGACAAGTAAGCCTGTGGGTAGAGCCCGGCTCCAGGACTGGGCAAGCCACTGGGCTCTCCACGTGGTTTTCTGGGCACTGGGCTTTGAGCCGGGGAGGGGAGCTGCCACCTGGGCAAGTTGCAGGTGGCTGCTGCCTGGCTGCCAGCCCAGGAGGTGGGCGACTGCCACCTGCTCTGAGCTGGGATGGAGGAGGCTTCCGTGCAGGCTGGGACCTGGGGATGTGGGCAGGTGGCAGGCAGTTACTGCCCATCTTCAAGCCAGGGCATGGGAGGCAGTCTCTCGGTTCAGAGCCGGGGCACGGGTGGCAGCCACCGAGCTGTGAGCTCAGCTCACAGGCTGCAGGAGGCTGCCGCTTGGCTCCCACCTGGGAGCTAGGACCGGGTGGGATGTGGGTGGCTGCCACCTGGCGTCCCAAGAAGCCAGTGACTGCCACCCAGCTTCCCAGGACTGAGGCGGCTGCCGTCTACCTCCCAATTAGGAGGTGGGACCGGGCAGGAAGCCAGTAGCTGCTGCCCGCCTCCTCCAGAAGCCGGTGGCTGTTGCCTGCCTCCCTTCACTGGGTTTTTCGCCGCACACCCTCTGCCTGTGTCTTGCGTACCCCCACGGGTACGCATACCACAGGTTGAGAAACTATGGATTACAGTCCATAAGTAGCTACATGAGGAACAAATAAAGGACTCTTTCTAGCAGAGAAAGATCTAACATGATCCAGTGGCTGGAAGCTGAAATTGGACAAATTCAGACCGGAAATAAAGCACACATTTTTAACAGTGACAGTAATTACCCATTTGGAACCACTTACCCAGGGTGGTGGTGGATTCTCTAATCACTGACCATTTTAAATTAAGATTGGATGGTTTTCTAAAAGATCCATTCCAGGAATTAGTTTGGGACCGTTCTCTGGCCCGTGCTGTACAGGTCAGACTAGATGATCACAACGACTCCTTCTGGCCCAAGAATCTATCCCCCACGCCTTACCCTGCTCTCCTGCTTCTTTGGGTATCAAATCAGGGATCAAATTGCTTCACCTGCAACTATGGGATTCTTGGTCACCCCAAAACTATCCCTGTGACCGCAGTGCAGGAGAGCACGTGTGTGCGTGTGAATGCTGTGCGGAGGGGAATTGGCTGGATCACTTGGGATGGTGAATATAGGACCACAGCATAGGACCATGAAAACCAGGAAACCGAGTTCCAGGTTGACACTTTTACCTTGCTCTTGACATCCTTATCTGCAAAGTTACAAGAAGATCTGAAAAAAATCAACAGCACGGTTTTATTTATTTGGAACCAGACTACAAAGGATTCCAATTTCTGCATCACAAAAACTTGAGAATTTCAAAATGCTACCTGGGAGATTTGATAGAAGAGGATTTTGTTGAAGAAACTCACCTTTTAAAGAAGCCGAGACACACACTATCTGGAAAAGTGACTTCAATTAAGATGGTAAACACGATTTATGAAAAAGGACTGCAGAATGTTTTTCCACAAACCTGCACTGCTCTGAGGATTTTCGTCTCTCTACTGGTTTCCAAAGGGAAGTGCTCTTTAGCAAATTATCCCTGGCAAAAAAAACCTTTCTGGTTTACGATGGGTCAAGACCTACATATCAGCTTTCATGATGCTGTTAATAAAGCACAATCTTACAAGGACTTAAATTATATGTTATGGGGTTCACTCACCCAGGTTGGCGCCGCCTCCCAGCTGCTCTGGGAATTCAGCTCTTTCCAGGTCCGAGTTCGCCTTCTGCTGCTTGCTACACGTTCTGTTGCTGCTCACTCTCTGCAACACAGGCTGCTCCTTCGTCATGACGTGGCCCTCTGGCCAGATCACTATGTGTATATCCACCTTCTGGGGTGTCAAAGCCTTTCCTTAACAGCAGTCTTAGGCCGTCTTCACATTCACTGCTCCTATGGTGCCATTTCCCCAGTGGCTGATAGGGGAACCCGGACCCACCCCCTACTGCAGGTTCTAGCTCAGGGATCCTCTAGTCAGCAGACAAAGACTGCTGTAGTTTGAACCCATTGCCTCTTGTCCTGCCCTCCATGGCAAGAGAGAACAACTTTTCTCCCTCTTTTTTATGGCAACCTTTCAAATATTTGAAGACCGCTATCACGTCCGCCCTTAATCTCCTCTTGTCCAAACTAAACATACCCAGTTCCTTCAGCTCGGATGGCTTGCATTCCAACCCTTTCATCATCTTTGTCACTCGCCTCTGGATCCTTTCCAGTGTCTCCACATCCTTTCTGTACGTTAGTGACCAAAACTGGATACAATACTCCACTTTAGGCCTAACCAGCGCTGAGTAGAGCGGTACTGTCACCTCCCGTGACTTGCATGCTATGCCTCTGTTAATGTAATCTAAAGCTGCATTTGCTTTTTTTTTTTTTTTTGCAACAGCATCGCATTGCTGACTCATGTTGAGGTTGTGATCCACCACAACTCCCAGATCCTTCTCAGCTGTGCTGCTGTCAAGCCAGTTATCCCCTGCTCAGTATTTGTGCATTTGGTTTTTCTTCCTTAAATGTAGCATCTTACATTTGTCTTTGTTGAATTTCACTTTGTTGTCTATAGCCCAATTCTCCAATTTATCAAGATCCCTCTGACTTTTAGCTCCTTTATATTAAAGGAGGGTAATTGTGACAGAATATACCCTGTTCACATCTTACACACTATTATAATAATGTTTGTACAACGTATGGCTTGTGAGATATCATTTAAAAACTCATAATTTGCCGATCAGTAATATCATAGCAAAATGCATGTAGCAGCATTAGAGGTGAAGTGATAAATGTAAACTGAAATCATGACTATATGTTTTCCAGGTAAGTCTGGGGAGTGGCCAAACCATTTCCTTAGAGCAAAGGGCAAGCTGATGCCTCAGCCAGGTGTAAACAAGGCTGGTAGGCCATTTACCTGCCTCGTGTTCATTCTTTGGCAGGAAAGGTGGCCGGACCAAAATTCTACATCTTAGCAAAGCAACAGCATGGAGTTTCCTTCTACACAGACTGCCTTTCGCCTTGCTCCCCATTGGAAATGTCTATCATGTGTGTTGACACAGAGCAGGGGTGGCCAAACTTACTGACCCTCCTCTGAGCCACATATAATAATTTTCAGAAGCTCAAAAGCCAAAAGACATTTACAACCTGTCCCGTGTGGTCCCACCTGCTGTAGTCCCCCATGGGGCTAAAGCCCCTACCCCCATCACCCTGCCACCTGGCAGAAGCCCTGAGATTCCCCCAACACCCCCATATAGTAGGCAGAGAATGGGGGGAGGTGTGGAGGGCTCCAGGAGCGGCACTTTAACTGTAAAAGAGCTGCATGTGGCTACAACTGACAGAGTCTGTGAAACTGAATATTCGTGGAAAGACTACTGACTTTAAAATTGATTCAGGAGCAGACATGCCAATATCTCAGAAGGGATTCCCATCTGCAACCCTTCCCAGAGCTGAAGACACACACCTGACTAGCCCTGGATGTAGTCTGAACTGCCTGAGCCAGGTCACCACAGAAACAACTGACAATTAAAGACAAAAGCTATACATGCAGAGTGCCTGTGATCAAAGACCAACAACCTTCTCAGCCGCAGTGTGGCAGTTGTGATGGGCCTAGCCAGTATTTGTGTGGACTTCTAAAAGGAGATTGGATACACTTAATGTTAGAGACAACGCTGAACTACACAGTATACGTACACCCCGCAGAATTCCCATCCAATTACTTAGTAACATGGAAACGGATTTAAAAAGAGTGGAACAGACTGGCATAGTTGAGAAAATCTCTGAGTCAACAGCATGGTGTGCCCCAGTGGTACCAGTTATAAAGAAAACTAGATCTGAAAAGATTTAATGAAGCAGTTGTGGGAGGAAAAAGCTAGCCTCCCTACATTAGCTGACTTCCTCCTCAAAGTGAAAGGAGCTATGGTATTCTCCAAGCTGGATGCTTTGAATGGATTCTGGTAAACTCCTTTAACCAAAGAGAGGGCTAACCTGACTACATTTATCACACCCTTTGGGAGATTTTGCTTTTGAAGATGACCTTTTGGGATTACCTGTGCACCTGACATTTTCCAAAGAAAGATGGCAGAAGTGTTAATGAACACAAATGGAGTTGTAGTTTTCATGGACAATATTTTGATATATGGGTCTTTGATGGAAGAACACAACAAAACCCCCACCAAAATTCTAGGCTTAATCAGTCAGTCTCAACTGAAACTAAAGAAGGAAAGGGTGTTTACTGCCTATCCCAAATCAAGCTTTTGGACAGACAATAAACAAAGACAGATTCAGTCCAGAGAAAGTAAAAGCAATTCGAGAAGTGCATGCATCAACAAATATACCAGAAAGGCGAGGCATACTGGAGATAGTAAGTTACTTGGTCAATACCTACAAGACCTTTCTACAGTGATAAAACCATTGACTGAACTACTAAAGTCCAACACATCAAGGCTCTAGGGGCCAAATCAAGAAATTGCCTTCAAAAAGGTAAAAGAAATGATCTCAACAGCTCCAGTTCTCAAGCACTACGATGCCTAGGGGTGCAGTTGACGCTGCACAACTCCGGAGCGCAGCCAGGGCTGCAAATGGACTGAATGGAAGGAGGAGACAATTTTCCTCCAGTCTAGGCAAGCCGCTAAAGCCTCCTCTTTGCAGATCAGTTGTGTGTGTAGGGTGCAGGGGGGTGTCTTCACGTGCCAGTCCATTTCCCCGGCTGCAGCTGTTTGCAGGCAGCAAGGAGTGGCAGGGGAAGTGAGGTTAGTGCAATTTAACCCGATTGCTAAATATGTTGCTGCAGTTAAAAAGTCTGGTGGTAGCAGACACTCAGAGCCCAATCACACTCAGCTACGACGCTGACGTAAAGACGTAAGCGGACGCTGTAGCTGCATTCAGACCGTCGTCATCAGTGTCGGGAAAGAGACCACACCAGCTACAACAGGCAACCCTGGCAGACAGGCAGCTTCAAGAAGGTCTAAGTTACATGAGGGCCAGCTGGCCCAATTAGCTAAAGAACACGATGCAAGTGAGAAGAGACTACTTTGAAGTCCATGGCCAATTAAGCGGCTCAGATAGATTCCAGGACTCAAGGCGACCGTATTGTTATTCCAAATGAAATGAGGGGAGAAATCCTAAAGCTCGTCCATGCGGGACATACCGTATTGCAGTGGCATCAAGAAACTGACGCACACTTTTGCTCATTTCCAGGGCAACTGATGACACACAACAGACCACAATTCACTGCAGCAGAATTTAAGTCATTCCGAATGAAATATGATTTTGACCATATTTCTACCAGCCCACATTACCCACAAGCAAATGGAGAGGCTGAGAGAGCCGTACAGCCAAGAAAAGCCTACAGCAGGAAGACCCAATCCTTGATCTTCTGAGCTACAGATCAAGACCAATAACAGCTACTGAACATAGTCCAACACAACTCCTGGTGGGAAGACAACTCAGAACTACTGATCTGACTTAGGTTATTTTCCAGTCTCCAAAGTGGTCAGACATGGAGAAAGTAACCAAATCAGATAAAAGGGCTAAAAGAGCTTTAGAACAGACACCACTCAGTCAGAGCGCGGCCGCGTGTAGAACCTGGAGAGTGTGTTTGTGTCGAAATAGGAGGGACAGCTCCAGCTGTCATAAAGAAAAAGAACTCATCGCCCAGATCATTTGTGATTGAGACCGACAGCAGAAACTGTGGACCAGCCAACTCTACCGCTGGCAGACGCAGAACAAGACGACTCAAGGCTTCCAAAGTGACCACAGCCAGTCCTTGCAACTAATAGCCAGAGGACCAAATTTTTACATGTGTGGGTCATGTAATGAGTGTGACAGAGTGGGATTTTTTTCAGAATGTTTACTATGTAGATTGTGGGTGCCTCGGTTTCCCCTGTGTATTGCAGGATTATCTAGGGGGAGGGGGAAAGGTGTTTTCTTTGCAGAATCCAGAGATGCGGGTGGGGCCTGGGCCCAGACACTGGCCTGGCAATTTGTTACCTGGCAATTGATGATCCCATCACTCTGGCCTTCTACGGGAAGCTGGGTTTGACCAGCTAGAGAACAAAGAGCAAGTCAGGAGGCAAGCAGGTGACCCTGTTTGCCCAGGAAGAGAAACAAAAGACTGAAGAGGGGCCAGGTGGGGATGGACATGCGGACCAGGGGGCTGCTAGGGAAAGCACTGAACAGTCAAACACACTCCTGCATCCACCTTACTATGCTCACCCCCGGAGCAGCTACTATCTGGGCAGCGGTGCTGCCAGCTTCCCCGCTCAGCGAGTGGCTGGGTCGCCTCCCTGCCCTGCACTTCCATGCCCCAGAGCCTGTCTGCGGGGCAGAGTTATTCCCAGCCTTCCTGCTGGGCACAAAGTCACAACAGGCACCAGCCTCACCCACAGAGATGATTCCTCTCCCCCCTCCCAAGCACAGGTCAATCTTGCCTGCAGCAGTAGCGTCAGCCAGGACATCACGAAGCACGCTGGAGTGCGGTGGCTGTTGTAACTTTTATCTTCTCCTCTACCACCAGAGCTGCTCTTATCCCTGGATAACACTAAGGTGGATCTTATTAAGCTATTTGCTACAACATCTTACAGCAGGCAGTTCCACTGGTTAGTTACAGGTTGTGTAACCTAGGCGACAGACCTCTGGCCTAAGACTCAGAACTGTCTTTTAGTCCCAGCATTGCTGCTGGCTGACCACAAGCAAGTCACTTGCCACCACCGTGCCTCTCTACCTCAGTTTCTCCATCTGTAAATTAGGAATAATGATACTGACCATCTTTTCAAAGTGCTTTGAGATCCACTGCTGATATAAGAGCTAGGTATTATTATTAATAAACTATTTCTTGTACCATTTTACTTTTATTGCCTTTCAATTTAATGGAACATGGGCTTGTTCTTAGAAATACAGGGCTGCCCTGGGCTTTTGCCGTTCAGCAGCAATTTACCAAATGTAGTTCAAGCTCTACAGTTAAGATGGTTACCCACTTCACCACCCTAGGGGTTTGCTCTAAAGGAGCAACTGCACCATCCCCCAGCTGTGACATTCCTGGAAATCAGCCCAGAGCCAGTAAACGTGGTCAGCACAATAGGGCACCGGGGGCAGGTGCCAGTCTAAACTGAGCACAAGTTACATGAAATTAACAAAACACAACTAGTCCCTCGGGGGCTGTTTTACCAGAGCTGTGCCTGGGGCAAGGGCTGGCCTAGCACAGGCTGTTGCATGACCAGGTTGTGGTGAATCAACAGTTTCCCTACCTTGCCTATCCTGACTCTCCTAGTAATTTCTGCAGTGGTCAGAACCGAGAGCAGGGAGGTGGAGGTAGGGATGGAGAGACATTGACAGAGCTTCAGGACATGGGAAGAGGCTGCAGAGCACTTTGCCGGTATGATGAATTTTGCCTGTGGCATCAGTCCCTCCTTTTCAAATTAAAAACGCTCTGCAGGACGCTGCCTTTGTTAGCCACGTGGCTTTATTGGATCCCGCTTGCAAAACAGGAAATGTTACAAATAACTGGCTTCATGTGTCAAGGCCAACTGGAAATGCATGGAGAGATTCAGAGATGCACATTCTTGCTCATCCTTTACTCTGTGCACTGAGCTGCCTGGAAAAGGTGGTAGGTGCAGGGGGCAAAGGAAAGACAGAAAAGCTACATTTATCTCCCCAGGCAAGGGGCTCCTTTGAAGGAAGTGGAAAGAAGAGAGGCAAACCCTTTTTAGGAGAGGGATGGGGGCGGGGGAAAGGGGGGAGCAAGAAGGAACTAGAGAAAGCTCCATCATGCTTCAGCTGGTGACTTTCCAACCTCTTAAGTATGACTGGCACAGTCAGCTCAGCCACAGGCAACGTGGATTCCTGCAGGGAGTTCAGGCAACAGGTGATGCAGATGGCCTAGCCACAGCCTTTGGTGGGCTGTAGCGTGCTACGTCTCCAGAGGAGACATTTGGAGCCCACGCGCCTGCACCGAGCATCCACAGGACATAATTCAGGCAGAAGCAAAAGGGCAGGTCAGCTCCCTGTAGCTTTTCAGGAACAGAGCCACCAATGAAGGGCTGTGTGGGGGATTTCAGTGTCTTTCGTTACTGAGCTAGGCTCCAGCTGGTAGGCCTGGGTATTCTCTAGAGGTGTGTTATAGTGCCTGCTCTTCCTGAGGGCTGGCACAGCCCCAGGCCTTGGATGCCTTTGCTACAGGAAAGCCCGTCTATCACTGTGAGCTGAAGCTGGTCTGCAGGTGGGGATCTCGTTAGCAGAGGCAGAAGCAGCCACTGCTCTGGGGTGGGTCCTGCGAGGGGCTCCTGAAAGCACAAGAGCTTGTGGGCAGGATGGAGGAGGGGCTGGCAGGAGGGCTCTACAGCAAGAGAGCCAGGTGGGGTGACAGCCGCCAGTAGGAGCGGGAACGGCAAGAGAAGAGCCATCTTCAGTTTCAGCTGCGGGAGTCTGAGCAGGGAGGAGAGTCCAGCCCAACCGCTGCCCACACGGTGTCTGCGGGAGGCTTCCCCAGCGGCATAACTGCGCCCACCACACTCTCCGACAGGCTGCAGCACGGTCAGCTGGCTCCTTCCACGCTCCTGTCTGTTCTCCCGACGCCTCAGCTGAGAGTTTTCATCGCGGCTTGGGCCTGTCTCAGCTCTGAAAGTGGGAGAGGAGACAGCAAAAGGCCAGTGGGGGCAGAGTGACCTGGGTCTCTGCAGCCAGTTCCCAATTCACCCATCACCTCACAGCAGGGGAACACAGGGAAGAGAATAACCTCTCAGCTGTGAGCAGGGACAGAGAAATGTCTCTACAGGGAGACAGCCCACCTCGGCCCCAGCCAGCAGGGGCAGCAGAGGGGAACAGAGGAGAGGAAACACCAGCAGGGCAGGGCCAGGACGAGCGATTCCAAGCCGCCCGCCTGCCATCTACTCACCTGCCAGTAAGACCGGAACTTCTCAGCCGAGACGGTCATGGCAAAGGGCTCTGTCACACCTCTGTCCCGGTCTCGCACGTTGAACTTCAGGTGCACGAGAGGCTCGTTGACCTGCTGGAGCTCGCTGGAGCTGAGCGTGTAATCCACTCTCCAGGACACAGAGTCCAGATGGTTCACTGAGGACAGACAGAGGCAAGGCCAGTCTCACAGTTTGCTCTGTCAATGTCAAACTCTGTCTCTGTGCAAGAGCCAGCGATATGGATTTGGGAAACACTTTTCAAGAGCTTTAAAGGGTTTCACCCACCCCTGCAATGCAGCCACCTCTGGTGTGTGGGACATAGCAACTGTCTTAACGGCCCACAGCAACACTAGACAATTGATTAGAGGAAGAAAATGTCTCCAGCTGAACAACAAGGGAGTTTAGGTCAGCGGAGGGAAGCGCTCCAAGATGGAGCATGGCTGGGATAACACACGGCTAACACCCCTCTTTGCAAAGATTCCCATGGGTCCAAGTGGTTGGCACCTCCTCATCTTTGTCTCTAACACAGTGTCCTCCCACGCCCTGCTGCACTTGGATTGTCCTGGGAGGTGAACTAACCTGGCCAGATCCTAACCTGTCGGGCTGACATAGCCACAGCCCCCGGGGGTCAGACAACAGGCTTCTGGTCCCAGCTCCTGTTCGTCCCCTCTGTTGCTGCTGAAAACCCAGCCACCCACGGGCTGGGACACATACTCCGGCCCTCAGCAAACGCTGATCCTGTCCCACAGCCCAGGAGCAAGTTCTTCCCAAGAAGTCTCAGAGGAGAATGGCTGGAGAAGGTCCCCTCCATGGACACAAAGGAACAGCTGGAGGGGTGGGGGCAGCGGGGGCCAGCATGTACCCCTGGTGAAGGACCATCTCCCACCCCATTGCCTTGAGCCGTGTCAGGCTTGCACAGCCGGAGGGGGGCACTTACATCTCAGGCTCCGCGCCCTGAGGCTGTCCTGCAGGGGGCTCTGCTTCTCCTCGTAGGACCGGCACAATCCAGTGGCATGTTCTACAAAAGAGCCCAAGGAATCACCCGCTGACGAGCCTCAGAGCAGCGCCTACACAACACGACTCGTTCCAGCGGCCTCAGAAGGGACCCTGGCTGCAGCCTGCTCAGCTGGCCTGTTTCGCAGGGGGAATCCAGTAGGATGCGGACGTGGGGAGCACGTGGAATAACGGTGGCGCAAAGGGGCGCCAGGGCATTTTAATCAGAAGATGGCCCAGCTACTGCTTCAAAGTCTTCCCTGCTGGCTGCCACAGCGAGTTCTAACTTCTCGCTGATGGGAGCGTGCGGGGGACACACCCCAGCAGTGACGCTCCCCCCAGAGAGCGAATGTGTTGCTTACTGAATCACACATCGTGCTGGAGCCAGGGGGAAGGATACAATTATCCAGGGTTACAGCCGGACACGGGGGTGGAGAGGCTCGGCCCAGCTCCCCAGCCCCCTTCTTTGGCTGACACTGCACAAGACAGGCGGGCTGCTGCTATTGACCCCCGTGGGCTGCAGCTCACCCGAGAGATCCAGCCCCCGGCTCTCCCCACCTTTGGGCAGCCCCAGCTGCTGCAGCTCGCTGGACAGAGAGTCGCCGTCTACGCTGTGTTTGGCCGCGCTGGAGAGGATGAAGCTGAGCACGGCAATAGTGGCCTTCACATCCCCGGACTCTGGAGAGAGAAGGAGAAACCTTTGGGACTCTGCTCCCCTCGCGGCCAGGTTCTTCCCTGGAAGGATGCAGCTTTGAGAGACCCTGGCAAGGGCCTGCCTCCATTTACATGGAATCCAACCGCCCCTGACAGCTCATCATCTGCAGGAGACTAGAAAGGGTGCATGGACGGACGTCACCTCCCACCGGGCCGTGAGGGACAGCAGGAAACAGGCAGAAAGCACAAAGGCAAAGTGGGCTGGGCTCATTGTCACCAAGCTGGGTAAGATGCAAGGGTGGGCAGGGGACTGATATCTGGGGTAAGGTGTGTGTGAGGGGGAGTCAAGTGCAACTGGCAAGGGTCAAAATAGGTTAGGATTTAACCCAGCAACTCGAATAAAATGATGCTAGGGATCCAAATAATAATAATGGCCAAGGGCCAGGGCCCATCGAAACGAACACAGCTCATGGCAAGCTGGGGTGTAAATCTACCCTGCACTGGCCAGCTGCGCGCTGTGTCCGTGAGGACCCGGCTGCCGCAAACTACCAGCTCCCTACTGCACTTCAACCTACGCCTGCTTCGAAGCAGGGCAGCTCCCAGGTGCACCATGGAACTCGTGTGCGGCACAGGCTCCACCCGGACACTCAGTGCACGGCAGATTTACCCCCCGGCTTGTCGCAAACTCAGCGTTCGCACAGACAAAGCCCGAGGTTAACCCCACACAGTAATCAGGCTAGTGGCAGTCAGACAGGGTCAAGCCACAGCATGGCAATTCGGCCAGGGTCAGATCATTAATGAAAACCAAACCAGACGTTTTCACAGATTACAAGGCCAGATGGGACCGTTACGATCACCTGGTCTGGCCTGGTAACACAGACCAAAGGGCTTCCCTGAATTAATCCCTGTTTGACCTAGAGCAGAGCTTGATTTAGAAATTGCCACTGATGGAGAGTCCACCACGGCCCTTGGGAAGCTGTTCCAATGGCTAATTACCCTGTTAAAAATGTGCACCTTATTTCCAGTCTGAATTTGTCTCACTTCAACTTCCAGCCATTGGATCGTGTTAGGCTTTTGTCTGCTAGAACTGGTGTTTCCTCAACCTTTTTTATACCAGGGACCGGCTTCCTACAGTGTGTCAGGGAGATCTCAGGCTTCCTACACTGTGTTAGGGAGATCTCAGGCTTCCTACAGTGTGTCAGGGAGATCTCAGGCTTCCTACAGTGTGTCAGGGAGATCTCAGGGACCGGTGCCAGTCCATGGACCGGTCGATGAGAAACACTGTGCTAGACTGAAGAGTCTGTTATCAAATACTTGTTCCCCGTATCAGTTCTTACGGGCTGCCAACAAGTCACCCCTGAACCTCCTCTTTGTTCAGCTAAACAGACTGAGTTCCTGGAACCCCTCCTTCCCCCTCCTCTCTGAACTGCCCCACTGGGGTAGCAAGCTCAGCAGGGCAGGGATCGTGGCTGTTCAGCTCTTTGGACAGCGCCTGGAAAGTTTTGATTGCTACTGTAACAACCAGGCCCAGGCTGCTTCCCCACACTCCGGAAAATGGTGTTACCCTCCCCCGACGCAAGGGCCTGGAACTGCCCAAAAATATAAAGCCAGGGCAGTCTTTGGAGTTAGAAGGAGCAGCTCACTGGTGGTCGATTAACAGGGTCTCCCCCGACCAGAACAGGAGCAAGGGCCCTGGGAGATTTGTGGGGCTCCAGTGCCTGCCCAGGAGAGGAGCGTGCAGTTTGTTTCCAATGCCTCGGCACTAACTCTTAAGAGCGTCACTCCACGCGTGACCCCAGCCAGCTCCGGTTTTCAGGAACTGCAGCTAACAAAGCGACCACGAGCCCACGAGAGCTGGAGGTAAAATGTCCTCAGTCAAGGGCACTGGGGTGTGGAACGGGGCAGTGGAGAGGCAAGAATCAGCCAAAGCCTGGCCTAGCATCCAAAAGCCACCCGCTTGCTGCAGCCTCCCTGCAGCTCCCTGGAAGGCGGGAGAGGCAAAGAGCCGAATCCCCCGGGACGGCCCCAGGGACAGCGCTACAGGAGTCCAGCCTAGGGCCCCCCGCAGCTCTGGAGAGGAACCACACTCACCAAACTTGGCGTCCGACGTCAGCTTTAGGATCTTCTCATACTGCAAGAGAAAAGCAACACCCAGTTAGTTCCATCAGCCCCAGGGCCCTGCTCCCAGCGCACGGCATGGTTCAGAATGAGCCCTGGCTGCTCAGAGTCCCCAGGCGCGAAGGAGGGAAAGCAGCGAAAGGATAAGGCCAACACTTCCACAAGGGGCCTCCGGGCACTTGGAGTCCACAGGAGTGTGTGTGTGTGTGTGTGTGTGTGTGTGTGTGTGTGGGGGGGGGGGGGGGGGGGGGCGCTCAGCACCTCTGAATAACAGGGCCAAAGTGTCTCAAGCTGGGACCCAAATTACCAGAAGCTTCTGGATTTAGCCTAAATAACTTGCCCAAGGCCACATGGCAAGCCAGTGACTGACCCGGGACTAGGACTCCTGGGTTCCTGGCTCCCTCTAGACCAAGCTGCCTTCACAATGGGTGGTGCGGGATGGGCCATTCCCACTGGCCATTAGTGCTCCAGGCACGTCTTACTGGAATCTCCACAACCTGGACCCGTGATTTGTGTACAGTGGGTCAGCTGCTTTCTGCCATGGGCGTTACAAATGGCTCAGGCCCACGTCCACTAGTGGCCAAACCCCCCTGCTGAGAGATCTCAAGGGAATCTGTGTTGTCAACCCCAGGCCATTTCCCTAGCAATGGCAGGGCCAATGGGTGGATAAGGTGAGGCAGACCACACAGGACCCTTAGGAAGTAAGTATTATTGTCTACTGCTCTATTAAGTACTTAGCAGCCGTACAGCCCTGTCCACCTGCAGATCTCCCGGTGGGTGAGCGTCGCTGCCCTTATTTTACAGACAGGGACACAGGGGCAAAGATTTTAGGCACCTGGCCCAAGAGCAGTGGCAGAGCTGGGCACAGAACCCATGTTCCCTGACTCCCCACTCTGATACCCTACCCACACCACCACACTGCCTGCCCGGAGGCCGGCCAGCCCTACACTGCATTCATCACTCTCAGCTGCGGGGAGGGGAGACTCGAGTCTCTGTGATCACTGGATCCCTACTCAGCTGGACTGAACACGGAAGAAGAAAGTCCTTCACGTACATCAATCCCCTCTCCCTGCAGGTCCTTGAGCACCTGGGCACAGATGAGCTTCAGCTTCACCGAGGACTGGAAAAGAGAGAGCAAGAAAATAAAATCCCACTGCAGCGCTGTGCCCCTCAAGCCATCCGGGGCAGGAGTCCTAAGCTCCCCCTCAAAACACACACATGGCACCACATCAGTGTGGGCGCGGGGACAAAGGATGTCAGCGCTGGGCCACATTCCTGGGGGGCTGGGAGTTGGGCCCAGGCTTTGGACACAAATGGTCCTCCGTGGGACCCCTGATTTGGGCTTAAAAAGGCCATATACTGCACGAGCAATAATCATGTGCAAACCACAGCAACTTTCCAGCCTTGAAGTTAGGGAAGGAGGGAGCATATCAGAGCAACTTTCCAGCAGTGTCCAAACCAGGGCAAACCTGCCCAATAGGCACCATGGTAACGGGATTGTAATACAGGCAGGCTATATTTCGTGGGAAATAACAAACAGGGGCAGATATAATTATACGCCTCCCCTAGCTATTAATATTCATTTTGTAATCATTTATATCACCAAATAGGGATTTATGGGGCGCTGTAGGAGGGTGTGTGTTTACATATTATTTTAGATAAAAAGTTGTAAAGTGAACTCGGGGCTCACTTTGTTGGACGCGCGTGACAAAGGGGAAGGAGTGGACTAGACGCTGTAACAGAATAAACGCTCCTTATCACTCCACCCAGCTCAATTTCTCTCTCTTCAACCGACCCTGCAACAATCAGGAGCCCATTTCAACCCTGGCCTGCCCCAGCCAAACAACTACTGGTTTTTGGTTTGTTTGTTTCTAAACCACTAAAGTCTTCGCCTCTTTGGGGCACGTCATATTTTGGATTCCACAAAGAGACTCGCTGAGTTTTCGAATGCAACGGTCAATCTAAAACCCCAGCCAGCTCTTGTGTTGCACTGATTGCTTTGCTCGACCCTCAGTCAAAGCCTGTCCCATGACATCCACGCTACAAACTTCCTGAGCCTCTTCCCACTCTCTTAGAGAGGCCCAGTCAGTCGGAGACAGACGCGGAGTTCAAGCTGGCTGCTCAGGGGCCTGAGCTCTCCCCCTTAACCAGACACCCAGAGCTTAGATCAAGATGCATCAATAAGATATTCCTATTGCTTCCCCCAGGTTGTAGATACTCGTGCCCCTCTCAATGGCGAAGGCTTCTTACTGACTGTCCGGTTTCACAGCACATCAGACCTTCTCTGATTTTTTTTTAACAGCAAAAAGCGCTCAGATACTAGGGTGACGGGCACAGTGTAAGGTCCCCAGAACAAAACAAAAAAAAGGAAGATTTCCACTTAACAATTTTGGCCAAGGTGCTGATTTCGGCCAGGACCCAGTCGGGACAGTCCAAGTCTCCACAGAACCGGAACCTCTGGAAGGAGAAGATCAGGTGTCGTTAGGACCCAGGCGGCCTTTGGGCCCGGGGGACATCAGCGGCAGAGTGTTGTTTGCAAGACAGCCCAGCTCTTCTTGCCGGAGCAAGGGAACCCCGGTCTCCTTTCCCACCTTTATTGCTGCCCCATCCCAACTGCACAGGAAGAAACACTCCCTAGATCTCTCTCCTCTCTGGGTCCTTGGCTGCGCTCATGGCCAGTCTCTGCTCTGGCTGAGCCTGCTGCAGAATTGGATCGCAGCTGGGTCGATCCAGAGCAGTACAAATAACTCTGCTCCTCAGGGGCCGTGTCCCCACCATATAACCCCACTGTGAACTCAGGCACAGCTGCTCCATGCACGGAGGCAGGCAGCCTGTGGAGTCAGCTACTGGGGAGAACCACCGGCAGCAGCCGGCCAAGTTCAGCCCTGGCATGAGGGAATATCACTGCCCTGAATTCAATGGGCTTCCCCCAGGGCTGAACTGGGCCCAGAGTCCGTAAGGACAGATTCCCCCCAGAGAAGGAAAGGGCTCCCGGGGGTGGGGTATGTCAGGAGGGATCCATCGGAATGAAAGGGGTGGGGTGAAGGTGTGCCAGGGCAGATGACCCTTTCCCGTTCCTAAACCCCTTCTCTTCTTAATAGTCACCAGTTAGGCTGCAGCTTCAGCAGTTTAAACCAGCAAATGCTGGGACAGACCATGAGCCTGCATCCTGGGGCAGCTGGCGTATACCCACTGCAGTTACACAGCGAGAGCCAGGGGACAAGTCCTTGGCGTCTCATTATACAGGTCGACAGGCTACAGATCCAGGCATAAGCCTCCCAGAGCAGGGGCAGATGTCTGGTTTGACGGGAGCAGGACGGTTGATTCCCCCCCCCTGGTGTTTAACATTAACATGGCTCTGAAATGATCCTTCCCCTCCCACTGGCTCCCTCTGCACATCAAGTGCTGCAGCCTTTATTACTCCCTGCTTTAGAAACACGGCCGGTGCTGGGTGCTTTAGGAAAGATGCATTATGAGGAGTTTTCACTTGCCCCACTGTGCAATGCCACACTTGGGGGGCCCCGCCGGAGAGGCAGCGTTTCCTTCCTGACCCCTGCAGGCGATTGGCCAGCCCCCTGAAGCATGAGATTCAATTATCCTGAGCACACTTCACTAGGGGAGGCGTCAGAACTCAAACTCCTGCCTGACTTTCAGTGGCTGCCGCTCTGGGCTCCCCGGCCAGTGACCACTGTGCAAAGGGGCAGCAGCTCTTTCTGTTCGCTCCAGCTTCTTCCCGGGCCCAGCCCCGCTGATCTCAGAGCATGGGAGGGGGGAGCAGTTTTTAATCCGGACCCTTCACAACGTTTAACTCCCGGTCCCGCCCCCACCGCTCCTCCATCCCTGGTGCACGTTACAAAGCCAGTGACACCAGCCGGGCAAACGCCAGGCGCTGGGCTGGCAACGGGGAGCCCAGCTCAGGCACGGCCACAGCTGCGTGACACCGAGTCCCCGGGCCCAGGGACACACACAGCTCGGCTGGCGCCGGTCCGCAACCCCCGGCCGTGCACGAACCGCCCCCCCCCCCCCACACACAACCCCCGGCCGTGCACGAACCGCCCCCCCACAACCCCCGGCCGTGCACGAACCGCCCCTCTCCCCGCAACCCCCGGCCGTGCACGAACCGCCCCCCCACAACCCCCGGCCATGCACGAACCCTCCCGCCCCCCGCCCTCCCCGGCCGTGCACGAACCGCCCCGCCCCCCGCAACCCCCGGCCTCCCCCGGCCGTGCACGAAACCCCCCGCGCTAGGAGCGCCGCCCCGCGCCGCGCAGCGCCCGCCCTCACCATGCTGCCTGGCGCCTGCCCCGCGCGCTCCCTGCAGCCCGGCCTAGCAGCGCCCGCGGGCGGGGTTCCTAGAGTCCGGTCAGCTGATCGCTCAGAGCAGTCAGCTGACCGCAGCGCCCTGCAGGGAGCCTATCAGCTGAGCGCGGGGCAGGGCCAGACTCGTCCCTCCCACGCGCCCGCGGAGCCTGGCCCGGTCCGGCCCCTGCGCAGTGTTTCCCACACTCCCCCCCCCCCGACTTAGGTAAGTGGAAAGATCATTCCCTCTCTGCCGCGCACGGGGAAGGAACCAGCCTGGGCACGGAGGGGGAGATTGGGGGGGGGGATGAGGGAGGAACATCAGCTCCCTGCCAGCCCCACCCCTCGCACGGAGGAGCTGGGCAGAGCTGCACAGGTGCCAAGTGCGTGACCCACGGGAGCACAGCGCCTGCAGCAGGTGACCCCAGCTGACAGCCATGTGGATTGTTATACCTTGGACTATCCAGTGGCTTAGGGCCCCAACTCCCTGCCCCCTCTGCTGGGGTGACTAACCCCCTTCCCACAAGGAGAGTCCTGTAGCACTTTAAAGACTAACAGATTTAATTTCTGCAGGCATAAGCTTTCGGGGGCTGTAACTCACTTCATCAGATGCAAGCAATAGAAATCAAATGGCAGGTATATATATATATACATCCAAGTTTAAGAAACACCAATCAAACTGGATTTAAACAGGGACTTGGAATGGCTCTCTCATTACAAGAAGTAATTTTCTCTGTTCACACATTCTCACCTCCTAATCAATGGTTGTGAATAGGCCTCAACTACTTCCGCATTGTTGTTCCTTAAACTTGGATGTATATATGTATACCTGCCATTTGATTTCTGTTTCTTGCATCTGACGAAGTGGGTTACAGCCCACGAAAGCTTATGCCTGCAGAAATTAAATTTGTTAGTCTTTAAAGTGCTACAGGACTCTTGTTTTTGCTTTATACAGACTAACACGGCTATCCCTCTGGAACCCCTTCCCACACATGCTCCCCCACAATGATGAGGGAACTTTACAAGTTGAGCCTTGTAGGGTGAAATCCTGATCCCAGTGTAGCATTTCCTCTCCCTTGTGTACCCAGCCTCTCCCCTCTCCTCCTTAAAACACTCACCCAGGAGATCTATCTACCCTTAGCTCCAGGGCTTCTACTCAAAGCAGCGTGAGCCAAATGGCCATAAAAATATCGAAGCACTAATCTCGGAGCTGACAAGACCTGAGTCAATGTCACTGCTGCAGCACTTGGTTTTCCTGCATCATTTGCCCCATCCTTCATCTGAATGTTTAGCCTGTAAACTGTTTGGGACAGGGACCTTGTCTTCATCCTGATCTCACACGTCCTTGGGGGAAACTGAGGGACAAAGCGTTTAAGTGACTTCACGCAAGGTCACATCAAGTGGTTGCACGCTAGCGGAGAGAGCTCGCGTGCTTTTAAATAGCTAGTTTGTTCACTTTCTCAAAGTGTAGGTTTTTTGTTAAAAGCCAATGTTCCTATAGGATCTAAACATAGATCATTTTTTGTGCAGCTGCATTTAACATGACTATTATTATTTATATTACAGCAGCATCTAGAGGCTCCAGCTGAGATCAGGGCCCAGTGGTACTTGGTGCTGTACATACTCATAGTCCCTATCCTGAACAATTCACAATCTAACTAGGCATGACAGAGCCAGGCTGGGAGGGAAACTGAGGCAGAGAGAGAGAAAATGACTTGCTCAAAATCATCCAGCAGGTGAGTGGCCAAGTCAGGAGCAAGTCCCAGCCCAAAGCTCTAGCGCCAGGCCCAAGCCACTTCTCAGCCCCTGTTCTGAGAACTGCACTATTGGTTCTGATGAAAAGTAAGTAAAAGCCAGGTTAGATTTAGCTCCATTAGGAGTAAAAGGGGGCGGGAGTGGGCGCGGGCCCCTGTTCTTCTCCCTTATTTTGGTTCCTTCTTCTCCCCATCACTGGTTTCCTTTCCCTCCCTCTCTCAGCTTCTTTCCCACAAGAGCAGAGATTAGCGGCTCCAGGTATTAGAAAGGGCCATGGCAACAAAACTATACAATCAGTGTAAAATCCTAACGGTGGAAGAGAGAGAAGGTGGGGGGTGGGGGGCAGATAAAAGAGGAAAGAGCCACCAATGGGGGGTCAAGGAGCTCTTGCCACCCGCAGGGTGACACAAACAATCACGCACTAAAAGCCAGGCACCACCTAAGTCAGGTGCAACAGGTGGCGACACTTAATTCTCTGCTTCCAGCAGAGGGCGGCAGAGGCCTTCAGATTTGGTTCTCAAGGGGTTTTAGTCCCAGCTGGGAAGCAAACACTGTGTTGCCTCTGCCCCAGGGCTGCTCTGCCATGGAGCTATAGAATGACTAGCCCCTGCATGTCCCTTGGAGTGTTAGCCCTGCTACTCAGGTACAGCTCTGGCCCCCAGCTGCATAGGATGTGAGCACCTCCTGCTCTCAGTACATTTGTCCACCCCACAACCCTAGGAGGAGGGTTAAATCCCTTGATTTAAATTCAACAGACGTTAGGAGTCTAAATAGGATCTGGGACTAAGTGTCTTGCCTGAGGTCACACAGGCAGTCAGGGTAAGGCAGGGCCCCCCGACCGCAGAGCCTTTTGGAGAAAGGGCACATCTGCTCTGGAAGCCAGGGTCTGTCAGGGCTGTCCCAAGATAGCAAAGCTGGGCCGGGAACAAGAGGCAGCAGAAAAACCATTGCTGGGGCAGGCTTTCCCCAGAGATGGCCCCAGCCCCACTCCGGGCTCGGCTGAGAAGAGCTCAGCACATGGGGTGAGGAGCAGAGGAGAGCGGATGCTGAGCTGTATTAAAATCCAGCCCTGCTCGTCTGACCTGTGTCTCCATAGGAGCCGATGCCTTGCAGTCACTAATGGACGCGGGAGTGGAGACGGACAGGTATCCAGCTGAGCCGTGGCTGTTGTCACCATGGTACCAGTGAGCACACCACATGGGAAGAGCAGCGGAAGTGTCTCCTAGCAGGAGGTCCTCAGCGTAATCTCACTGGAGCGCTAGAGGCTGATTTAAGTCTACACCTTCCAATTGCAAATCCATGAAGGCCAGTGGTTTGGGGTGCTGCTGTATGGCCCTCCTACCTCCCCCCAAAGGAGCACAGACAGCAGCAGGGGCGGCAGTCAGAGGGTGAAGGCACCTCAGCCAATCATGAGGCACCTAGCTCAGTGAAGCACCCTACAAGGACCGGCACCCCCTCCCCCCCCCCGCCAACAGTAGCAACATGGGGCTCCTGGGGAAAAGAAATCCCTATGTGCAAAATGCAGCTCCCTGCCTCTCACAGGGAGGCTCCTGAAAGGACATTCACAGTAGCATTAGAGGCTATACAAGTGGGCAGCCCCTGCTCCAGACATCCCCCCTGAGGAACTTCTATAGGGCGAGTCATGAGATACAGCTAAAGACGTTACCTCCTTCCTTGCCCATTCAATAGCGGGAACATCCCCCGTCAGGAAGACAAGCACCACCCCGGCCTGGCCAGCGCTCTTCATTTCCTTTGTACACAGGGCAAGAGTCCTCTCACAGCTTGCGCAGGGACGGGCTACAGTTTTTGCCTACAAGACAGGGTCCCAGAGTAAGACAGGCCAAAGCTGGGGCAGCAGCTGCCACGCTCAACGCCACCCTCAGCGCAGACTCTACAGCTCCTGGAAGAGGAAAGCCAGTGTTAGAAGTGGATCTTAGAGCTTCTGCTGCGCCCCTGTCGCATGCCCCATCCACAAACAGGGAGGTCGCTCTGCTTTGTGAATTAGCAGAAGCAGAAGCTGAAGCAGTGGGAACTGTGTTTGTGCAGCATAGTTTTGGAGTGCCACCTTCCCCCACTCACTTTGGGATGAGGACCCCCTTGAATGGGGGGGAGTCAGTTTGGCCAAGCCAGCCTCAGTTCTGCAGGTCAAAGGTGTACACTCTGCCCCCCTCCTTAGGTTGGGTGGGGATCACAGACCCTACCATGCCTGGGGGGCCACATCTCTCTGGAAGCGCCTCCTTGGCCATCTGTCCAGAGGGCTGCCTCTCCTCTAAGCCACCCACCGTTCCCAGTCTTGCACCAGCTGCAGATGGCTCTGGTGCCTTCCCCTGGAACCCAGCTGGAGCAGAAGGGGCAGAGCCACTGACAGTTGCTGGAGCAGGGAGGGCATGATGCCACCTGTTGTGGAGAGCAATCCCCTCGTAATGCTCCAGTGCTGACGTGGACCTTTCAAGAGCTGCTTTGAAATACTCCTCCTGGGCCCACCTGCCCAGCCAGGAACAATGGGGGGAAGGGAGCATGACAGCAGCAGACTGAAAATAGGCACAAGCACAACAACATCCTGGCAGCCCAGGACACAGCCCGCTCCAGAAGGGAAGCAAAAATACGGCCATCCCTGCAGAAGAGAGAAACGCCCCAGCCAGCAGCTAGCTGAAGCCAGACACAGTTCCTCTCTGGGTCACTGAGGTCTCGGCCCCAGGAGGATGACCTGCTCCAGCTGTTCCCTCCTATGCTGGACGAGGGGTTCTCTGATATAGCCCCTGGCTGGGTGAGCACTGACCCTGCCCTGACTCCTTGGGAATGATCAACAGTGTTCCCTGGGCTAAGGGCTCTGATGCCACCAGGGCCCAAGCATCATCTTTTCGGGCCCAGGACAAACTTGTAACACGGGCCCCCTCCCACACACATACCAAAATCCCTCATCCCATACGTACAATCTCATGATCCATGAGAAAAGTCTGAATTCTGAAATGACTGTTACATAATCTACATTTCTGGAAAATGTCTCCCTTGTTGTTGTTGTTTAACATAACACCCAGCCTGAGAGTCCTACAAGTTTGCTGACTATTTTGTAACTTTTTGGTCATTACAAAGGTATCATATCCTGTTAATGTCTTGAGTTTTTTATAGCTTGAGATGGCTGTAACACTGCTGCTGATGTGAGATTTGCTGGAACCAAAGATCTGGACAATAGATACAGGGAAATACTTTTCTAAAAATATCCTCAGGCATGATCTACAGCTTAGCCTCAATTTGTTCCTCATGGTAATGGGGGTTGCAGCCTGGGCTGAGCCCCCCAGGGCCTCCGGGCCCCAGTAAAGTGTACCCTTTTCTTCCTCCATCCCCCATGTGGGAGCCCTGGATGCTGCATGGGGCCCCGATTCCAGAAGGAATAAAAAACCCCAGAGCTCAACGAAATGTCCCAGCTAGTACCCACCACTTCTAAACCAGGTCAGGACTGAGGTGCCTGGCCACGTCTGTGTAGGTGGAGACGAAGGCTGTGATAGCAGGGGGGGCTACATGTCAGGACTGACGTGCATTGGCCAATCTCTGAATGGGTGTGGGCCTGGATTAGCAGGAAGTATGCCAGGTCAGCAGACAGTTCACCCAGCACCTGCCCCCTCTGTGCCTAGCCCTCAATTGTTCCCTCTCCTTAGGAAAGCACAGTTGCGTGGCCCCTTCTTCTTCCTCCACAAGCTGCTCCTTCACCTCCTGGCACCTCTACTCAGCTTCTGAATGGGGGGAGGATGCGCCAAGGAAAATTTTTCCAAAGACAGCAGAAGAGGAAGTTTCTCTCGCTTCTGGCAAAAACATCTGGCAGATGGCAATCCTAGATGAGGAGGGCGTGGGGGTGTGAGTAATGGGAAGGGAGATATGCTGGAAAAAACCCACCCTTGTTCCATTCTCACCCTGGGAGCTCCCTTATTCCCAGCTTCCCACTGCAAGGAATTGGGCTGATGATAGAGGACACGTCCCGCATGCAGGAGGTGTTGCGATAACGCTAAATAGCCATTGTCCTTTCGATGCACTTCCACCTCGATTCAACGGAGTTGGAAGCTTTTTGCTCAGGGCAGAGGAAGGCTCATTATCCACCTGATTTCTTTATGTCCTCTTTCATTCTGAAGTTGGACAAATTTCATTTGCAAAAACAGCAGCCGGAGGGACCTCTGAGAAAGGCCAGGCCAGCAGGGGAAAAGACCACAATTGCTGTGCAACGTTCCTTTCAGGAGCGTCCGGCCTATGGTCATCTTTGCGCGGTGCCTTGTCGGAAACGTCGTACTAGAGTCAGCCTTGACATGCACGTCGGCAGAGTCCATCGTGGCAGATCCAACGGGCAAAAGAGGGGCCAGCCTTGTTAGCTGCTGCCCGGAGACCGCCATGCAAACCCTGCGTGACACAACTGGGAGTGCTTTTCCCTCGGAGCCGATGCCCTGCTGTAGAGTCAGCAGCCGCTGGGCTGCTAGAGCTCAGATGAAATGAAAACACCAGGTCCTATCCGCTAGCAGTCAGCAGAACACCCCCGGTGCCGTCTGCAAGTCAGGGTGTCAGGCTCCTGCTCTTACTTGTGTTGCTGGCGGGCCTGTGGGCCCTTGTTATGGCTGAGGACCCCCCCGTGCCAGGCGCTGTATAAACACAACAAAGATGCTCCCGGCCCCCAAGAGCGACTGTCTCTTGGGTTACTATGTTCTGCCTCCCTAATGTCCCTCTGCAGTGGCAGCTGGAGACAATCATTTGCTCCCGTTCCTGTCCTAAACTGCTGCGCAGGCTTGCCGTGTTTTATTAGCGAATTGAGAGGACTCCTCCAGTAGTCATTGCTGGCTCTGTATCCCCCTCTTCCAGCCCTCCGCACAGGGGGCATAGCAAAGGAAAAGAGGTTGTGGCCAGGGTACCCTTGGGCTTCAGCGGCTATTTCAGCCAGGCCTGAGAATCTGTCATCGTAGGGCCCTTCCTCCCCCTTTGCATGCCAAGTGGCTGGTCCTGACGATCTGGCCCAAGCTGCAAATCAATGGAGAATCAAGACCATAGTCTCCATATTTGTTGCCTCTTTGGCTTCCTTTCACTGCTCCACCCACGCTCCCTTGACCATCCCAGTGTCTTTGCACGCTGCCGCCGTATGCGCTGCCCGTCACTGCCGGGCCCCTCGCTCTCTGTGGTTCGAGGGCCCCGTACATTCTGGCCCCACCCCCGACTGAGGGGGGTGAAATGCAAAAAGGAAATTGAGCTTCCTCTACTTGCTGGTCTGCTAACATTTCCCCTGCAAGGAGCTTGGAGGGGAAACGAGTGGTTACACTGACGACTGCACAGTACACTCTGATGCACAGAACTGGGATCCGGGGCCCCTTGCTGATGGTTTAGTGGCATGGGGAGAGGTTTTTGTCTCCTTTCAGAGTCACCTGCCCACCCATACCTGGTGGACTCATGTCTATTAGATCTGTTTGCTCCATGGGACCAGCACAGGTGCTAACTTTGATGGAAACATGAGTGTAGACAGGGCTCTGGCATCTTTGCACCATGGTGTCTAACTCTGCTTAGAGCAGGTCTGCCAGATGCAATGCCTAGCCGGCTGCACTAGAGATCTTGCCATTGCTGCTGTCGGTGGAGGTGAACCTCTGGTAGCGCTGGTGAGAAAAGGCCAAACCCTGCTCAGTTACCCTGGTGTAATAATAGTCCTCACCTACATATAGCTAGCATTGAATGGGCCATATCCTCCGCTGGTATACGCTGGCATAGCTCCACTACCTTCAATGGAGCGATGCCCATTTACATGAGATGAGGGTTTGGCCCTACGTGTTCAAAGCACTTATTCCCTGACCGTTCCTCCCAACACCCCCGTGAGACAAGTGCCAAAGATGTGAGCAGAGGCGCTCCAGCTCTGCCCTGACGTAGCTCAGAGCAATGTCTGCAAAGCAGGAACCCCAGCAGTTTTGCCTGACTGCCCAAACCAGAAAACCCTTCTGCTTTCCTAACCACTTCATCTTTCAGGTCACACTTTTAGCTCCGTCTGGTTCTTTGGGGGCTGGCACCGTTTTAGAGCCAGCCCGGGGGGTGGTTTTAGACGCGGGTGTGCTGAGAACAAACGTCGAAGGTCAAATGATAAGGGGATGGGCCTAACCCAAGCACCGCCCAACTTCGCCGTGCCTTGACATTCAGATCTCAAATTGCTGCCTCAGAACCACCTCTTCTTAATAGCGGTTATGATTTGCCACCCCCCCGTCTGATCCAGACACCCCAACCTACATCCAGTAAACTCCTTAGGCCCCCACCCGCCGGATCAGAACAGCATATCAGACCCCCAATGCACAGGTATAAATGAGAGCGCAGGAAGGGAGTGAAGAATCAGGCCTCCCCGCAGACACAACCAGCACACTTCGACCAGCTTTCACCGGATTCCCAGTTGCGTTAATAACATATGTTAGCATGCAGCCAATGAGCCAAATTTGCTCCCGTTTACACCTGCATAATCCCACTGAATTCAGTAGGATCTGCACCTGGCTTGCTGAGGGCATGAGCTGAAACTTCCAGTCCCATTCTGCAGCAATGCCTTGATGCTATTTCTGCATTGATGCTTTGTGACGAGCTCCAGGCAAGATTGGAAATTGCTCCCTGCTAACTCAGCACCAGACACTGGGGCAGACGACTCCTCGTCCCGCCCCACGCACGTTAGGGACTGCAGTCGGGGCTGGGGCACCAAAACGAGGCCTTCTCCTACTGGAGCCAAACTCATCTAGGCTGGATGTGACTCGAGCTGCACTGAGCATGGGAGCGGAATGAGCAAGGGAGCGCGTGCTGGTAAAGTCAATTTTGGGACCATAGTTGGGAGCCAACTGGAGGAGCAGCACAAAAACCAAACATAAGCACGGGGAACGGATTCTTCTCTGATTGGGGGGAAGGGATCTTTCCAGCCTGGAGTGGAGATACACTGGCAGAACACTGAGGGAATCCTGGGCTAACCGAATTCCCATCTCCTTGCAGAGGATTGTCTTGAAATTTACACAAGGAATTTAACAAGCAAGCAGTTTGTGTTTTAGCTGCAAGCTGCAGGGGTTGACCTCATTACCACCGGTACCAAGAGCAGCCCTGGGACCCTCATGTGACAGGAACTCAGGGTAAATGAAACTGGGGCTCTCATGCCTTGGCTGCTCAATTCCGGCACCGAGCGAGTTGCACAGGCAGCTGTGGTGTTAGCAATAAATTGCACCCACCAGCCCCCCATCGGTTTGCAGATGAATCAGCATTGCTCTGCAAGGAGCCAGGCAGGGGAGAACGAAGATCAGCGCTTCCCCGCCTAGAACAGTCTAATCAGATCAAACCCGGGAGATGCTGGGCCGCATCCACCCGTATGCTCCAGCTGTTTGCACCACTCCAGTGACACACAGCAGCTGGAAATCCATCTTAACCGGCCAGTTAAACTGCATATATGGCTGTTTTGCATCACAGAGGCGTGCAAGGGAGCTATGCGGTGAGCCTGGCATGGGGGGAATCCTGCAGCTGGCAGAGGATCAGCTCTATAACACCCCACTCTGCCACCCTATGGAGGCAGCCAGTCTAAGCCAGTAGAGGGCTGCTCTAAATTATGCCAAGGGCAAAATCAGCCTCCAGCTGCCCTGGAAATTGGGGGAGCATAAAAGTAGTTTAAATCACCTATGCCTCCTCTGCTGTGTCAAGCAGAGCTGAGGCAGAGCAGAGGATCTAGTCCCCGCTATTATACCCAGCCCTTGGGCAGAGGTATTGGGGGTAGAGGACAACGCCGTGTGCCTGCTTCTCCACCTTGCGTCACCTGCAAGCCAAAGCGCAGTCTGGGCCCCCATGTGTAAGGCACCCAAAGGGTTAATGAGCCACATTCAGCTCCTCTGGGACAACTGACACACAGGCTTTATCAGACCCACCGTCTGCTAGCAGCCCTCCAGGGAGCAGGCTGTGAACCATGGGGGCATCGCTCCAAAACAGTCACGGTTCTGGGCTGCAAGTCATCCCCTCTTTCACACTTTAAATCACACCTCTTGCAGTGGCTCAGAAATACCACCTCAGTTTCCCCTTCAAGCTGAACAGGTGCAGCCCCCACGGGTAGCTCTGAGTCACATAGGCACCCCAGAGGTGGTTGCTCAGAAGGGAAGGGGCTGCCTGCTGGTAATTCCTGAGTTATTCTGGTCTCAGAGTGGGGGTATGGTGTTTTCACTTTCTCCCCAAATGCACTCAGGTTTCAGCCCTGATCCTGGCCGCAGCCAGTCAGGAGATTTACACCTTCACGCTTCACCTCCCCAGCAAACCCCACGCTAGTTTCTGCTGTGCTTAAGTCCCCATGTTATTCTGACAACCCGATAACCAGAACAGAAAGCACTGGCTCATATCGGGATGTCTGTCGCTGCCCAAATCAGTCACGCGCCCGATCCTTGGGAGAAACTTCGCCACGTGTACTGATCACTTCGTTCCAGGAGGCACGTCTTCCCCTGCCAAGCAAGAGTTATCCCCTTGTGTAAGCACCCTGGTCCCTTTTAGATCTGCCACCAGGCCAGGTGGATGCAAAACTAAATCAGTGCGGAGATGATGATGATGAAAGTACAAGCGGAACTTCATTTCTAGACACTGAAGTTTAAGGAGCATCCATGCATCAAAGCGGCGGTTCCCAACCTTTCTGGCTCAAGGTCCAGTTATCATTTTTACAACCCTGAAGGGCCACCAGTAGCTCCCCCTCCCCTCACTGCAGCCAGACGGGAGGAGTTCAGCAACGAGGCTGCCTCCTCACTGATCTCCCGTCCCCCTGGCTCCAGCAGGAAAACCACATGTGGCCTGTAGCTCTGCGTGCTCCACCTGGGTCCCTAGGTAGTGGCTCCCTTCTGCAGCCAGGGGGACGGAGATCAGTGCTCCCCTCGGCTCCAGCAGGGACCCCAGCGCCTATCGACCTAGGCAGTGCTCTTTGCCATGCTCCCTGCTACAGCCAGGGGGAGGGCAGCGCTGATCTCCTGTCCCCTTGAATGCAGTAAGGAGCCTGCACCGGTATCATAGCCCCGCAGCAACGCGCTTCGCCTGGCTCCTTAGGCAGCGGCTCCTTTCTGCAGCCAGTGGGAAGCGAGCAGCGGGCCACTTTGAAAGACCCCACGAGCCACTTTTGGACCCCGGGCCACAGTTTGGGAACATTGCCATAAAGGGGGGAAGCCTCCATTCTGATCACAATCCAAAGCTGGGGAGGAAGGTACATGTGTATGAGCAGGCAGTGACCTCGAAGACCATGCGGTGGAGTACGTCTCTATATGCAGAGACAGGCTAGCCCCCAGGACAAGTTACAGCACTGATGTACTGCCCCTTGTCCGTTACCTTTGGTTATTTGGCTGGAACGCAGATCAGAGCCATGCTTGGTTGGTTCCCCCACTGCACAGCACCACATGCTCCATCAGCACCACATGTTCCAGGAAGGCAGTACCTGGCCAACAAGAAGGACAAACTGAACCTGGGAAATGCTTTGAAATTAGAATCAACTACCCCTCTTGAGAGCAAACACAAAGTGGAAAGCTCTGCAGACGTAGCTGGCAAATTCCCATGAAACAAGGTTCTCTGTAGTTATCCCAATATACCCTTGGCTTCTTTCCAACACCTCTCTTCTTGACATGATGTCTGCCTCCTGATATCAACAGCGCCTTCCTCCCACCACTCCCCGATCCTATCACACCTCCAACCCCAGAAATTGGGATGGGCCTGGATTCATCAGTGCACAAAGGAATGTAGGAGTCACGTTGGACTGTAGGGGTGGCAAGAACTGTCAACACACCATATCAACCAACAGCGCCAGCAGGCAGTAAGTTCAAACAACGATTCTGCTGTTTCATCAGCTAACAATCCGTAGGGAGGAGAGATCACAGCAGGGTTAACACTGAGATCATGGGAGCAGCTGTTGATTACAAACCCATTTAGGAAATGAGTCTTTCAGGAGAAATCCTGCTCTCGTGTGAGCAGGATTAAAAGAAAAATATCCTGAAAGAGAGAATCTGGTAATAATAAATATAAAGCAAGTTCCCCCAGCCAGCCAACTATTGCCTTATGTTTGCCCTCCCCATAAAGTTACTAAATGGATTGTTACAGGCCTTTATTATTTATTAGTGGGCCAACCAAGAGGGCCCAATTATGCTAGATGCTATACAAACACAGTCCATAGGCCAAAGAGCTTACAGTGTAAACTGACAAGCTAGACAAAAGGCTGGGGAAAAGGATAGAGAGCTGGTTGATTTTTTTTTTCCTCCCCAAATTAAAAAAAATAGCATATATTCAAAGCTGAAAACTTTGGCAAAATCTTTTTGATGCCAATGAGATGTCTTGATTGCATGATAACTTAAATTGAATTTGGGGGGCGGGGTTTGGGGTGCTTTATTTTTTTCTAAAATTTTTTTTTTTTGCTTTTTCTATATGCTTTTCATGTTTGGTTTGCGAATCATTGCTGTGGGTTTTCCAGACTCCTTGTTTGTATGAGCATGCACATAAATATTTGATAGGCTTACTCTTGCTCTGTCTCATGAATGGGGGCGGCGGGGAAGGGGTCTTCTCAGTTTGGAAAGTTTTCAGCAACCACCATAAAAAAAAAAAAAAAAAAACGGTAAAACCAAAAAGGTATTTCTATTGTCAAAACTTTGACGTGGAAACACTTAATATTTTTTAATTTCTTTTTCAAAAAAGAAAAAGGTGTGGGTGTTGAGGGGGAAGGGGGGGGGAGAGAACTCAACTAACTCTAGATGTTGCAAAAAACAACAAAACAGCATTACCGTAGTGCCTGGAACCCTAATCATGGTCCAAGACCTGATTCTGTTAGATCCTATACAAACACAGAACAAAAAAGACAAGAGTGATGGCTTGCAAACATCATGGTTTTACTTATGGAAGCAGCCCCTTGACTCCAGTGGGACTACTCACATGGTTATGGGGTTCAGGATTGTTGCATGTCTCACACACATGCCCAGAACTATCTGTATGTCCTTCCTCAAAGCAGTGGAATCCTATTATAAAAGATTATTCACACCATCTCCATTTGGATGTCTGGCTGAATAGTCACTGGATTCAACCCCATAAAGCAGGGACCCTCGTGTGGAGGGGAACAGGAACAAAACCACAATCTTGCAAGTGCCACAAGACATTGTAAGTAGAAACCTACCCTTCCTTCCCCCACCCCAGATCTTAGCACTCCTCAACTCTGGGGAAATTGGATGGAGAGCTGGACTTTGTGGTTCTGACCCATGTATCGTGTTTCTGCTGAGGCAGGTCAGTCCGGCTGGAATCAGTTCTACCCCATCTTCCCTCAAGAAGCTACATCACGGGGATAATGTGCAACTGCACAGCTCCCGTGAGAGCCAAGGGGAGTGGGGCCCTTTAAGAAAGCATGCAGCACGTACTCCCCTCTAGGACTGCTCAGCTCCTCTGGCTGGAAGAGACATGGCAGCAGGATCGTGGATCTGCCCTTCACTGCCCTTTCCAACCCCCTTGGGGTGGCTAATGATGGCAGAAACATTGGTCCTGCAGATTCCTTGCACTGCCAGAGTGCAGGGACCCGCATTGCCCCAGCCCTATCCACTGGAGGACAGGAGCCCCTTGGGTCCGCTCCCCCTTCTGAGCAGGTGCATGGGCCAGGCACCGCCTTTACCGACACCTCAGTGGAAATCACCATTTCCTACATTGGCAAGACTCAAAGTGATTTCCGGCTGATCTGGCCCAATTCTCCCTGCTCATCATAAGCGGGAGGAATCAGAGGCAGCAAGGAGGCGTGGCTGGGGGTAGAGACTGCGTGATCAACAGAGCCAAATGCACATTACAAGTGAGGGTTATTAAAGCTGAATATGGACCTGTGCACATCACCTGTCTTCCTGACAGGTGCCTAGGGCAGGTCTTTTAGGCCTGGTCTACAGCGAAAACTTAGGTCAATGTAGCTATGTCACGCAAGGGTGTGAAAAATTCACACCCTCTGAGAGATCTAGGTCAGTCCACCTAAGCCACAGCATACACACCACTAGGTCAACAGAAGAGTTCTTCTGTCAATTTGCCCATCATCCCTCGAGGGGGTGGCTTTGCTACAGCCATGGAAGAGCCAGTTCCGTCACTGTAGCAAGTGCCTACACCCCAAGGCTGCAGCGGCACAGTGTAGCACTTGTAGTGTAGACGTACCCTTAGTGGAAGAGGAGTGCTCCTGAGAACAGCCAGCATGGTTTGGATTATGACAGGGGACCGAGGAGCCAGCCAATTCTGTTCTCTGAATAGCTGGCAGGTTAGCCTCACACGCCACCCCAGGTCTGGAAAGCCGATCTTCACATTCAGCAAGCGCACAAAGTGAAATTTGCCCTGAAGTCACTTGCAGATATGAAATAAGGTTCCCAGGCTGGCCAGTCGTACACACCTGCCAGACCTCCCACGTTGCCAGGAAGACTCCCTCGCACTGGATTAATTGGAGGATAATTAAGCCTCTCCCCATCGCAAGGAAGAATTTGAAGGTACGTCTATGCTGTGGTAAAAGACTCATGGCGCGGCCGGCCCAGATCAGCTGACTCAAGCTGCAGGGCTCTAAAATTGCATTGTAGATGTTCAGGCTCAGGCTGGAGCCTGGACTCTGAGACCCTGCGAGGCCTAACCCTGAACATCCACAATGCAATTTGTAGCCCCCTCAGCCCAAGACCTGCAAGCCCAAGTCAGCTGATCCGGGCTCTGAGATTCGGTGCCACGGGTTTTTTTTAATTGCAGCGTAGACGTAGCTTTAACATCTCTGCCAGGATTTTAGGAAACCTCCCTCATTCCAACAGTCACCATTTTACCCTCTTGGATCACGTATGCAGAAAACTCGTGTGGAGAGCCAACGGGAGGCCTTAAGACCTTATTAAATCCCATTTAAAATAGAGTTTAAGTGACGCATGGGCCACATCCCCTCCCACTGCACAGATGTGAATTTCATCCATGCTTGATTACGGAGGACATAGTATATTACACAATGGTTATGATAATCGGGTCTAGAAACATCCATGGGCCCCACGTCATTGTTAATTCCCAGGTAATGTCCTGTACTGAGATAATTATTACTCCTGTGGGAATAAAAACAAATCAGGCAGTGTCTGATAGGCAAAGCAGGTTCTCTTAGTTCATACAGGGTGTGAAGGTCCTTTTCATTACCCAAACCCTATCCTTGTTTCATCCCAACCCCCCACACCTCCTCAGCTGTCTTGTAAACAGAGAAAGGCCAAGCTCATCTCCAGGTGCAGATCTTAATTTGAGGCTCAAAGCTAGTCTTCCAAACCGAGCCATTCCCATGCTGTGACTAACAAAGGATGATTCATGTGGTGATTTGAGCTCCTACACGAGGTAGGAAGCTGTTCTCTAGGTTTTAACTGTGGAGTAAGTGAAACACACAGCAGAACATTGGGTCTTAGGGACCGCTCCAAACCGCATCTGCACTAGAGGAATCATTTCCTATCACATCAGCATCTCTTCTTTGTCTTCTCTCTTTCAGTTTAACTATGGTTTCTATAATACACACGCAATTGCGTCACTGCTTCGTCCATGTAATTATCACAGCTGCACATGCAACCTGGGCACCTGCACGCACACGTGATTGCATGGACACGTCACAGGTCAGCTGGGAAAGTGACCACAGTTGTGGGAACGGTCTGCAGAGCAAATCTACCATTAACTGCTCTGGTGCTGGATCAGGCCTTAAACATCAGTGTGTGGTTAGACTTGTGACCATTTTCACACATCCAACTGCACGCACACATTTCTGAAATCCCACGGTCAGTTACTGGGCTGCCTGCTCCTCTGGTCTCAGAGCATCCAGGTCAGGAGCTCAGCCTCTGGCCTTCACCCCTCTGGTGATTCCTCCCCTCTTAGACCAGGGCCCAGTACGCTACCCCCCTGTGCTCGCCACTTTGCGCTCTACAGGCTTGATCGGGTTTCAGGCAGAAGCGTTTCCTCCCTGTGAACAGTGATCTAACCCCTGATCCTCAAAAGATATTTACTTCCAACTTGCATTGATTTCAGTGGACGTTAGGAAGCTAGTGAAGCTGAGCCATAGTGAATGAATGGCCTTCTTGGGGGGAGGAGGGGGGAGAATCAAATCTCATTATTGAGCAGTTAGAACAAAGCAGCGGAGGAAAAAGATTTTAAAAAACAACAGGCAGCCTGCTCGCCTATGTAGTGAAACAAGATTAGACGAAGCTACAAGTGAGAGAGGCTTTCCCGTTACCTGACGAGAACCAGCTTACGGTTCTCCTGTCCTAGCAAGTCTGATCCTCCTGTGAATCCCCCAGTCACCCCTCTGCTGCGCTTCCCCCATTGCTTGTCTATGTCTCTCTCAGAATGGTTCTCCTAGACCCACCCTATTCAAATTCCCCCGCCCCCACCCAGCAGGAACAGCCAGCAGGGCCCATCCAGGAAACTGCCCGAGAGAGAGATACCTCTTCAGTCTCAGTGGCTTATAATCAGCAGCCTGACAGCTGTCTTACCGCCCCCCTCCCCCCGTTGATGCTGTCTGAGCTGATTAGAAGCCAAACACAAAGAGTTGGGGCCGTATTTCACACCCACCTTCAAGGCTTATATGGTTAAAACGTGAATGGAGTAAAGGGGAAGTGCCACTCCAAACAGCATCACTTAACTAGAAACAGATAGTTTAAAAAAAAAAAAAAAAAGGAGAAATAGAAGGGAAGAGAGGAAATACAAACAGGGAAGAGAGGAGAGACCACCCCCACAGAGAAAGAAGGAAGTTTTTCTTTGCATGTTTATATTTTCTTTTATTTAATAAGAGGCTTTCCAGCCAACACAGAGCTCCACAAGTCAAGTCATTTATAGTAAGTGACCGCAATTCCCAGGAACAAGTGGCTGTCTGCCTTCCATCCCAGCACATATCTGACTGCTACACTCAGAAGGGGACATGGGAACAGGCATTTTATACACTCACATCCTGGCCCCTGTGAGCTAAGGGCAGACGTATATCAAAGGGAACCTAAACCATTGTTGTTTGTACCGCCTTCCTGCCTCCTCCGCACAGAAATTAGAGTTATCTGATTCCCGGAGTCCAAGGCCAAAGTCAGAAGAACTGGAATAGCGTACACCTCCTGGCCTGCTTATAGTTTAGGTTACAGTAATGTAGGCCTCTCAAGTTCCTCTAAGCTCCGTGAGCCAGGTTGAGAGAGGACATGCAAGGAGATGTAATTACAAGCTGGTAACTAAGGGTGAGAGGCTCAGGCTATCGCAGGAGCCTGTCACTGCCACTGTCACACTGAACAAGCCGTAAAGCTCAGATTTACACAGGGCAGGGTTGTACTGCAAGCCCGGGGTGTGACACACAAGCCCCCCTGGAATCCCGGGTATTTACTGATGTGTCTTGCCCACGCTGAAGCTCTCATTGCCATGGCTTTGCTCCTCTGGGGCCTGAGCTAGCTAGATTAAAGCTAGCGTGGGTAGGTTGACTCGAGCTGCAGCCACAGCAGGTGACTGAGTAACCCCTGCCTTCTTAAAGCAGCGTTCTGTCCCCTCCATGCTGGCTAGACCAGCTAGAGCTTGCTACAGCCTTGGCTAAGAAACACAGGTCTTTGAGCTCATGCATTAAGCTCCAGAGGTCCCAGCTTTGATCCCAGCCAGTGACAACAGGGATCTGTCGCAATTACAAGTGCAGCAGAGGCCATACCTCTTCGATTCCTCTCTGTAGCTGAGCCAGCATCCCTTTCATACAGGGATGGCATTACCTGCTCATCGCACGTGGGGGTCTAGAAGGAATCCCCCCCCCCACACACCCCTCAGGGCATTTTAACAGGGACCCCCGGGGCAAGGTCACCCTCCAAGAAGAGAGGTGGTTATCCCCCCGCAGCCACATTAATGGAGCTATTAATGGGCCTGGCTCCGCCCTTCCTCTCACTCTTTGTATTAGAGATGGGCCCAAGCCAGCACAGTGGCTCCAGTCCCCTCCTGAACTGCTGCAAGTTTGGGTTTAGCTCTGAATGTGGACGGTCTGTCCCATCTTGCTAGAGCCTGAGGATGCCTGTCCCAGTGCGGATCAGAGCATCGCTGTGCTGGGCAGCATGAAATCCCGACTCTTGTTCCGAGACAGATTTAGAGGCCTGTGATTCTTCATACACTGCACAAGGAGGCATGTGATGCCTGGGCCTGCATTATGCAGGGATAGCCCTATGCGCAGCTAGGAAGAGCAGCATCCCTCTGAGCCTTTACTTCGCTATGGAGTAGACCATAGCTTCTCAACCCGTGGGAGTACACGAGACACAGACAGGGGGTATGCAGCCAAAAACCCAGTGAAAGGAGGCAGGCGGCAACCATCGGCTTCTGGGGGAGGCGGGCGGCAGCCACCGGCTTCCTGCCCGGTCCCACCTCCTAGCAGTTGCCTCAGTCCCGGGAAGCCGGGTGGCAGCCACTGGCTTACTGGGACGCTGGACAGCAGCCACCCACGTCCCGCCCGGTCCCAGCTGGGAGCCAAGCTGCAGCCTCCTGCAGCCTGTGAGCTGAGCTCACAGCTCGGTGGCTGCCACCCCTGCCCCAGCTCTGAATCGAGACAGCCTCCCATGCCCTGGCTTGAAGACGGGCAGCAGCTGCCTGCCACCTGCCCACATCGCCGGGTCCCAGCCTGCACGGAAGCCTCCTCCATCTCAGCTCAGAGCAGGTGGCAGTCGCCCACCTCCTGGGCTGGCAGCCAGCTGCCTGCAACTTGCCTAGGTGGCAGCTCCCCTCCCCAGCTCCCAGAAAGCCACGTGGAGAGCCCAGCGACTTGCCCTGTCCTGGAGCCGGGCTCTACCCACAGGCTTACTTGTCAATTGACATCTATGACAGCCCCAGATTTTACCAGTATAAAATCTTAGGAGGGGCCCACAGTGTGATTTGCCCCAGGCCCACCCCCACCCCCCCAGGGACGGCCATGGGGAGTGCTGCTATCCACTCTGGTGGGCCACTTGTGCCTGCTCAGACCTCACAAGTTCCACTTGTGTGAAGAGAACCCCCCTGACCCCACCATCAGGCCATAGTGACTGGCTGGCGTTGACCTTTGCTCCTATATGGAGGAAGGGAAGGGGGGAGAAAAAGCAGGGGTTTTGTGATCTGCTACAGCCACACAGCACTGCACACCTCAGCGCTCTCCTGCTTTACGAGAAGTACAGTCATCCAGCAGTAAAGGGGGACAAGATTGTATTTCTCAGAGTGGAACATGGAGTGTTGGGGTACTCATTAACATTTTCAGAAGTTAAGGGGTACTTGCTACTTAAAAGGTTGAGAAACACTGGAGTAGACAGCCAGACGCTAACATAGCAAAATGCACATAAATGCATAGCTGGCCAACACCCATGATGTAGGCAACTGGATCACCCCACCCTTTTGTTCTCTGGGCTACTTCCTAAGAAAGGTCATCTCATAGACAGTCATCTCTGGGTCCCCTCCCAGCTCCCTAATGGCATCACATCACATGTTTATAGGGGGCCCTTGCCACTGCAGCATAGGCACACACCTCCATACACATAGGTCCCTTGTTTGTTCTGCAGGTGGTCCTGGAGCCCATTCTAGGGCCTCCTAGAATGGGCTCCACAAACCATTAGCTCTTTGGAGGCAGGCACAATCTTTTAGGTGGCATTTATACAGCACCTAGCACAATATTAATTATTAGCCCACACCACCTCCTCTGAAAAACCACTCCTATAGCTCATTATTTTTCTCCCCAAACCAGTAAGTTACACCACTGTAAGAGAGCAGATCCAGTTTTGGGAAAGCATTCAGCCACAACCCCAGTCCAGCCTAGAGACCTTACCTTAGCCAGCACAGAAAAAGAAACAAAAACCAAAACACTAGTTCTACTTCCACCCTGAGCAGCAGGGCCACAGCAGCTCTCAATTGCCTGCATTACCCCTACAAGGGCCAGAACCCAACCCTTTCCTAGTCCATACCTGGAGAGGAGAAGGGGGCCCTCATTTATATTCCCTAACTGGGCATTATCAGTGCCACTCACTTGATGCGGGCCACCTGGGTCACATGATTCCCAGCACCTGTCTGCCAGGCTCTTCTCCAGAACAGGGCAGGCTGCTCCCCGGCCCCTCCGGCTCCTAAAGGGGCAGACAGCTCTTTTAGAACGAGCGAAAGCACTTTTATGCTGGTATAACTGCATCTGCAGTAGGAGGTCTTGGATTATATAGTGATACCAGCAAAACGTCCCTGCTGTACAAACTCCCTTAAATCCCCTCCCAGCAGAAGATAAGGTACTAAAACTAAACCCTGAGGGCTTGTCTACATAGGGAAATTGACCAGAATAGCTACTGCACAATAAGCGTGTACAGCCAAGGAGCCATTCCACAATAGTTATTGTGCTTATTCCGGGATCATTTACCCACAGAGACAAGGCCTAACAAAGCACTTCTCATCTTCAAAGCCCTCTATGGCCATTACCTCACGGAAGTCCACAATAGTTCTGTTACAGGAAAGCACCGTCCTTCCTCTTTACAAATGGGGAAATGGAGGCACAAAGAGGCGACTTGACTTGCCCAAAGGCCATAGAGGAAGCTCGTGCCAGAGCTGGGGTTTTAGTCTAGATTCACCGATCGCACCTGCCTGTACGGAACAGGAATCAAACTGGATGTGTGAAGTCAGTTTGCTGCTCCACGCCCTCATGGCCTCGTTCACCCTGTGGCATCCAGGAAGCAGTGAAACGTTTGCTCGCCCACCTTGCCTTGACTCCCAGAGGCTTTGACTTGGATTGCGTCATCCAGAGTTCCTGGCTGTGTCACAGGCAGTATCAGTCACAGAGCCCATATCCCAGGAGCCTGCATGCATGATTCAGCCTCTGTCACCGGGAAAGTGTCCAGTCACCAACGTGGTACTCCGGGGAACCTTCCTAAAAGCAGGGTGCGGATGGAGTCACACTGGCTCATATCTCAGTTCGCACCCATATTTAGCTCTATCCTACGTTCACCTGTGTTGTCAGCCCCCCTCTTGTCAGTCATTGACATCAGCCAGGCTGACCCTGGAAAGTGAGGTCACAGGAAACGTATAACTAAAAGACCGCCCCCATGCATTTCCCAGCTCCTGCCTCCTCCACCATGTGCTGCTCCGTCCCCAGGGACAAAAAGCTTATCCCATCTTAAATGGTTTGTCATATCCATCGCAACAGCTGTGTATGGAGTTGGGCTGTTTGCCCAGGATCTATGGATGTCCCATTTCCTGAGCATCTCGTCTTCATTAATGAATTTATCTTTACAACAGTCTGGGAGGTAGGGAAGGATTTACAGATTGGGAAACTGAGGCACAGAGCAGCTTGTCCTCGGCCACACTGGGAGTTTGTAGGAGAACTGAGAACAAATCCCAAGTTTCTGGAGTTCTAGGCCCAGATCTCAACTTCTGCCGATTTCAGTGGACATCAGGAACCTCCCCACCTATGAGGAACTGGGCGTTAGCGCCATAATCACAAGAGTTTGCAGCCCCTTCCACCAATCAGCTGTTCCCAGCCAGGAGCCAGTATCACTTCCATTCTCATCTGGAACGAAGCACGCAAGGCTCTGTGAGGCTGACTGCAGCCTTGGCAGGAGGTGGCAGGAGCCGCGACCCGAGACCCTTTGGCTGGCTGTGGCCCTGAAAGAGGGGAAAGGGAAGGCGAGACACTGATGCAGGTCCGGGCCATGGGCAGCAGCACTTTGCAGGCTGCGATCTCGGTGCTGCCCTCAGCCCTGTCCATAACCAGGTCATTAGCTTTCACCAAACAGCCGTGGCTGTAATAACATCCCACGTTTCCAGTGCCCTCCAGGTGAGGAACTCCAAGTACGTGGCAATTATTAACGAGCAGCTCCTCACCACACCCAGGCTGAGCTAGAACATCCGCCATTTGACCAGCAGGGATCTGGGGTGCCGAAATGGGAAGTGAATTGACCAAGGTCGCATAGAAGTCAGTGGCAGAGCAGTGAACAGACCCTACTGCTCTTGATTCCAACCCTTCGCTAAACCACAAGCCCGCCCTCCTTATGACACAAGGGTTTAATTAGAAGGTAGCTCTGCTCTCTCACAGTTTCCCCCAGACAAGGTGACAAATAAAGCCCCTGGGGAAAGGGAGGGGGTTGGCCCGGTACAAACAACCTCTTTCCTGTCCTCACAGAGACCCCCCTCTGCCTCCCCCAGGAAAGAGGAAGCCAGAGAGAGAGACCACAAGGCGATAGTGTTTACTTTCACACTGGAACTGCCGTACCTGGCCTTGGGCTGGAAATAAATTTGTCATTTAAATCCAGTCTCAAAATAGCTGCGGTGGAACCATCGAGTCATTGTCTGCGTGAAGGGGAGAAGTACAGGTTTTTCCTCTTTCATGATCTGCCTTTGCTTTCGCTTCCAAAGTCAACCCTGCAATACCCTCAAAGAAGTGGCTTTGTTCTTTTTTTAGCAATTGCACTGCTCTTTAGTTTACTGTCCGCGTAGGAAATACATGCTTGAGTCATAGACCTCCCCCTTTATTCCACGCCGTCTACGACAGCGGTTCACGAACAAATTCATAGTGGCCCCAGTTATGACAGTTAAAATACTATACTAGCAATAGCCCAGTCTTGTGGGTATTTGGAAATAAAATGTATAATAAAAGAAGCGTTTCAATGTAAAGAATAATATGCACTATTAATAATACCACAAAAGTTACACGGTTATTATTAATTACATACATTTTTTTAAAAAATGTTTGTCATAATAAAATGTATCACAAGAAGACCTTGGTGGCCACGCTTGTCAAGCCCTGATCTAGGGTTTCTTTCTCTTATTACATGAAGGGAACGATACTGCCCCTTATTCTGGCAGCAGATGGTGCCTTAAATAGTCACAAGGAGCCGTGGGGCTGGGATCAATGTAAGCAGCCCCTCAGGAGCCCTAGGAGAGGGGATGTGCCAGGTCAGGTGGGAGCATATCAGGGGCACAAGGAGGGTAGCTGTGACGCTCGCCGTTACAGTGGATCCTGGGCTGCAGCAGAACCCTTTGGTAACCCAAGGAAGCTTCCTTAAACTAGAGTGGGCCCTGGGCTGCTCTAACTTCCGTCAAGGGCTGGTTTTACCCGTGCAGAAGCTGGCTCTCTATTTTCTGTCCATTGCCAATGCAAAGTTTGCACCCAGCCTACAAATCAATGGGCTGTTGTCCCATTAGCCCAGCCTTGCAGAAAATGTTTCTAGCTAAAAGACAAAGAGGAGCACAAGAGCCATCCAGTCTGGTGCCTGGGATGATACGGGGGGCCCCCATGTATGCCGCAGCATTGCCCTACCCCATATTGTAGAACTGGACTGTGCTTCTCACCCTGAAAAGATGAACTGAGTGTAAACCAGTGCACTGTTATCGTCTTCCTGAGTCTGAAGGCAGCCTGAGAAAAGAGATCTGAGAGGTGTGCCCGTCATCTCATCTCAATGCATTGTTAACTCTGAAACCTATCAACTTCCCCTTTCCCTATGTTGTTCATTAAAATAATAATGATGGTGATTTCACGGCTGATGATTTTAGCAGGAACATCCAGCTAATGTGCTCTCACCACAATCCTAAACTACCTCCCAGGTGATCAACCCACCCAGATATCTCCTAACCAGATGCCCGAACTGCCTGCTTCCTCTTGACAACTTCTAAAATGCAGTGACTCATTGGCAGTACAGAAATACGTGGCATAGTGGAAAAAATATGCGGCCACCGTGGAAAATACATTGACTTTAATAGCAAAGGGGATAGCTCTGGGGTTGCTGCATTGATTGAATTATTTACATTCACTTCTAATTAATTTTAAAAGCTCCAGTTTGTCATTTAAATGAAGAGGATGCAGAATTTCCACACTGCTGCACCAGAGTATTGCTAGCTCCTGGCTGGAGGTTAAGCTCAGTGCAGGGCACCCAGGTGTGACCCAGACAGCCACAGGACTTCATTGCGTGTTGTTGGCGCTCGGCCCCTCAGCCGTTTGCACCGCATGGCAGCAGCCAACCACTGCTGCTAGGACTGCAGATCTAGTGTGTATAGATACATGTGCAGAGCTGCACCCCCGCCAGCCAAGGGGGCTTCCTTCCTGCTGCAGCAAAGGTCTGAGCTCCCCTTCCTCTAACTGCATTCCGACCCCTGGGACTCCACTGACTCACCCAGCCACGCGTAAATCCTCCTCCACACCACCCAGTGCAGTATGAACCCTGAGCGCTCGTCAGAAGCAGTCACATGCGAACATTGGTAAGCATGGACAGTCTGAAGACCCCCATTGGTATTAAGTCTCTAGCCAATAAAGGGGCACCTACAAGATGGCTGGAATTAATTTGTGGCCAAGGCTTTTTAAAGCATAAGGGAATATTGGCGGCACTTAGCATTTTTCTAGACTAGGAGAAAAAAAGTGTTTTTTTTGTTAGTGAGTGAGTGAAATTGACATAGCCAACATGACTTAAAGAACCCCTTCCCGTACCTGTACCTTGCTAGGATCAAAGATGGCTTTTTATCACATGTTAACGATAACCCATTCTAACTAACCCTAGTGCAGACAGGTCAAGTTGTATTTTAACACACTGGAGCTGGTCGAGGCACCTAGAAGTCAAAGGAGGTACATCACACCAGCTGAGGACCTGGCCTCTAGTTTTCTTCTATCTAGCCTGAAGAGGCTTTCACAGAATTTCTTTAGTCTTGGATACCTGGGGCTAAATTTTTGTCTTCAGACACACATCAGCATCGCCTAGCAGCACGTATGACCTAGCATTTATCACGTGCTAACGCCCAGCTTGCGCTGGCTACATGAGGGAGTTCAGACATGTGAGCGAACAGGTTTTCAAAATGCAGCTTTTATCCTAGTGTGGCTAGGCCCCACATGCAGGCACCATGGAACGCACTGATAATCATGTTTTTGCTGGGACTGTGAGGTTGGGCGGGAAGCAGGCTGCTGCTAAAATTAGGTGTGTCAGCTGGGGATGGAGGGATGGCATGGCATGCGCCCGCTGCTGCCGTGGGGCTTGTTCCCGCAAAGTACTCTGACCCACGCTGCAGCAGAACAACAGTTACCATGCACGTATCTTTAAGGGCAGGCATTGATTGGGGATTTGTTCATGTGCGTAAAGTTATTATGTCTGTGCCTTGCTGGATCGGGATCTAAACGAGCGTCATCAATTAGGCAGCAAGGTTCTGGACGGCTTGGGATTGGTGCTGGGCTACAGAGCCCTTCACCTCTGGGTCACCACTTCAAATGCAGTTCAGGAGCCCAAGGCGAGTCCCTGCTCCCACTTTCCCGGAATACAAATAGTACGACCCTCCTACGTGCACCAGGCTGCAGCCCCTGTTCCGGCTCCTCCAGAACCTCTTGCTGAGGTTCTGGCTGCACTTTTCCCCACACCTGTTCCTATACACACACCCCATCCGTGGCCCCACACAGTCGTGGGACCTCCTCATCAACCTCCTCCGAGCCCTGGCCAAAGTGGCCATCTACAAGACCAGGGAGAGGAGGTTGGCTGGGGAGTTGCCCTGCGACTGTGGGGCCTACTTCCGTTCCTCCATCCGTTCACGCATCCGGGCAGAGTTCCTCTGGGCAGCGTCTGCTGACTCCCTAGATACCTTCCGGGAGCAGTGGGTGCTGTCCGGCGTTCTCTGCTCGGTGTCCCCTTCCGGTTCCCTTCATTTGACCCTGTGACCCCCAGGCCTGTTCCTGGTTTTTCATTAGTTGTCCTGGTCATTAGTTGTCCCCCCGAAATCAGTTGCTTTCCGGGTCCCTAGACTGGGGGCGGGGCCTTTAGCAAGCCCGCCCATTTCCAAGAACACAAATAGGCTGGCTGTTTGGTGGCCCACGGGAGGCGTGGCTGTTCTCAGCCCTGCCCCTAGTGGATGGACCTCCACGTTGCAACCTGAATGAACAGCGTCCTTACTAGCTGGTGGCCAGTCTGAGCAGTGGGGTGAGGAGATTAGCACAAGCTCTCCCAACACACAGCTGAAGCAAGTTGGTGGGCGAGATCAACGTCTCCCCCAGCTCTCAGGGAGCCACTTTGCCTCCTCAGCACGTCCGCGACTTTCTTAGCATTCCTTTGGCTTCGTGGCTGGGGTAAGACTCAGGAAAGGCAGCTCTGAACTGCAAAAACTGTTGGTATTCCTCTTTCTTGGTTTTATGGTTTCCATTAAGATCAGCTTAGCCACACTGAGCAACAGACAGGAGGAAACAGTGTATTGCTGAGAATTAGGATTAACCCAAATTAGTTTACCCAGAATACTGGTCATCTCCAGCCCCTTCCTGTTTGTTTCCATTCAGTAAGATGGTGCTTGATTAAGACTTCCCCTTAGAGAGTGGTGTGAGACCACACAAGTGGAGTTACAGTCAAAGGACACGTTGGTGCATGTAGTCAGCAAATCATCTAAGCACACGGCTAACCGCTTTGCTGAATCGGGGCATCAATTTTCCATATGGCCACCCTCTTTCCAGATGGCAGGATCCCTCCAGCTAAGAGATGGTGCTTTAATCACGACCACGCTCATGCTTTAGTTAACTATCACAACTTTATTGAGAGGTTAAAAAAAATCCCTCTCTAAAACAATGCAATGCAAAATTTACATGGAAAAACAAATAAATAAGCCTTTATTAATCATATAATTATAGTACTAAAGTGCTTTGAGAAAGGATATAAAAGAAACACTGTTTAAGACACAAGAAAGGGCTTGGGAATAACAAAAAATGTAGTGCAGCAAAATATTAGCTCCTTAGCTGGGTGGCCAGCATCAATGGTTACGGGAAACCAGTAAAGCATGGCCTACCACTTAAGGAGAATTCTGCTTATTCACAGTTTATCCTTATCACACTAGGTTAGCTGAAATTATCAGAGACAAACAACTCTGGTGGGGGAGGGAGTAGGATCCCCAGTCTTCTTTCTCAGTTATGAGGCTGGTATCCAGCCATCCATCATGCACACATAGGCATCGGACCAGATCCTCTGCTGGGTAACTCTGAAGTCAGTGGAGTTATACCAGGGGAGGTTCTGGCTCTTAGTTTTCCTTTTAGCATCACTGAGAAGGCAAGTCTCATTTGAACATTTTAAATGAGACTTGGGCCTCAGGGGCTACATTTTGTCCTCCGATACATGCCAGCAGCTTCCAGCAACTTCAGAGGGACGTGTGTAAACAAGGCAGAATTTGACACCGGAACTGAATTATTTCCAGGTAAGTCTCCTCATCCATCCACCCATCCATACCACAACCGCCTCCATGGTATCCAAGTATCTCTTGCACATCTTTTTCCTTTGCACACAGACCTGTTTAAAGCATGCTCACGCTCGCATTCTCTTCATCATCCAAAGGTCGTCAGTGCTACATGTGAGTATTGTGGTCCAGTCTATCTATAGCCCAGGTCACTGGTGCCAGTTCCTGATCCTTTTTCCATATATAAACGCAATAAAAAAGGTTAAGGAAGTAGAAGTCAATTTTAGGTATAAAAAGAATTGAGCATTATTTTTGGAACATAAGAACGGCCATAGTGGGTCAGACCAATGGTCCACCCAGCCCAGTATCCTGTCTTCTGACAGTGACCAGTGCAAGAGGCTTCAGAGGGAATGAACAGAACAGGCAATCACTAAGTGAGCCAGCCCATTCCCAGCCTCTGGCAAACAGCAATCCCTGCCCATCCTCACTAACAGGTCCTGGAGGATAGTTTCCATCAATGGCTGTCTAGTTCTTTTTTGCACCCAGTTACAGTCTTGGCCTTCACAGCATGGCAAGGAGTTCCACAGGTTGGCTGTGTGTGGTGTGAAGAAATACTTCCTTTTGTTCATTTTAAACCTGCTGCCTATGAAGCCAATCATTCTGACCAGAGGCGGGCCCAAAACAAACCCCTGATCTGAGGAGATTTTCTACTCTGGGACTGTACAGAGACAGCTTTCAACTCAGTGGCTGGCTCCACTCACTGTGCAGTTCAGCAAGGTCCAGAGCTATTTGCCCCCTGACCTTCAGAGAAGTGCAGATCTAGACCCTAACATGACTCAAGGCCTAACTCTAATTCTATTGCGGGTGCACCCGTTCACACTCAGATCAACCACAAACGACACTAGTATCCAGGTGATCAGCCATTTATACACCCCGATGAGCCTCACATAGAGGTGCTCAGCTATTGTATTTGCATACACAAATGATCTGCTCTCACACTCAGAAGCATTTACACACACACACACACACACGCTCACGCACGCACACAGATATGACTGAAATGCATTTCTACCAAGTGCTTGGGAGGGGTCAGACAGAGAAGCCTCTCCTTTTCCGGGGGGCAATACTCCAGGGCCCTGGAGTTGCACGGTGCATTAGTGCAATTGTGGTGTAGACGGTTGGGCTCAGGCTGGACCCCGTGAGGGAGGACGGTCCCAGATCTCAAAGTCTACACCACAGTTAAACAGTCCCTTAGCCCAGAGTCAGCTGGCACAGGCCAGCCGCAGGCATCTAACTGCCGTGTAGCCATACCCTGAGCGAATGATCGGTGCTGGAGACAAGCAAGAGGACTTGCTGGGCTCTGCCTGGGCAGGCTGGGAGTGGAACAGACGATGGATTCCGAAAATGTAGCAACAACATCATTGGACGAGGCCGACAAGTCATCAAGATGTGCAGTTACGGTGGATTCCCAGCTTTGAATCCTCACCACCTGCCCGCAATCTGTGGGCACCCAGGAGAACCGCGCACCCGGCATGAATAAATAAAACTCATCCTCTGCATCCCAGTGCTTTGTGGGTGCCTCTCCGGACTCATCCTTTCTATGCAGCCGGCCTCAGTCTCGTCCCTGCTTAGCTGGACTCTCCCTGTCACACAGGCTCTCTCGGTCTACTCCGATTGCTCTGCCTTTCCCTTCTATCTAAGAAACACCCAGGCAAGATCCTTCCTTATCCCCTGACGACTGATCTGCCGACCTCTCCCTTTTCTAGTGCAGAACAACTCTTTTATTGAAAGGATTTATTTTAAAATCAATTTTTCCATCTCTGGCACCCCTCCTCTGTTCCCTGTGCCCCGGCTATGTCACCTCCTACCCATCTTCCTGTCCCAAACCATAACTCTACTCTCCTTTACTTTGCCCTCTTCCTCTCCCCTAACCGTAGCTTCCCTTGTGTGCACATTCCTCCCTCTCTAGACCCGGTCAGATCAGCCCCGATGTTACTCTCTTTGGTCAGCTCTTGCGCTGCATGGAGTCAGGGTTAGTTTAGTTAGTTTCATCCCCCCCATTCCCAGTCCCCAAAACACCTTTCGGCAGGAAACTGCCACGATGGAGTCGACGGGCACAGACTCGGGGGGACGTAATCCGTCAGCTTCCAGTGGAAGAGGTGACACTTTCAAGGCTAAGAGAGGGCCCTTCAGGGAGGGCTGAGACGTAATAAGATGTACGTCCATAGAGCAGCTGCTGGGATGGAGCTATCCATTCCTCTTGCTGGCGCAGGAATGAAGCTAAAGGAGGACCAACATTAGTCCAAAAGGGAAGGTCCATGGGCGTGGATACACCCCTGTGCTTCACTGGAACAGCAGGGCAAGAGCCACCATCTGCAGAAAGCCCAGCCAGAAGGAGTGTGAGATGACAGCAGCCTGGCTTCTCTGTATCAAAAGCTGGGGGCGCTCAGGTTCCTTCACCAGCCATTCCTGCACGAGGATTTGGGTGAAGCCGCCCTCCTCCGAGACGCAGGTGTAGTTCCCGTAGTTGTCGTGGGTCATGTTCTCGATGAAGTGGATGCAGGGCTGGTGGGTGGGGTTGCATGTCCCGATCTTGCTGTGGTTGTGGTGCCACACATAGGTGGCGACGCGGGATTCGATGGGGCAGTGCAGAAAGTAGCGTGAGAAGAGCGCCACGGTGACCTTCTGGAAGCCCCTCAGGCTGTCCCCTGGCAAGAGGGGGGAAGCGAGACAGTTGTCCCCAAAACATGAAACTGACACACTTCCCCCTTACTCATTGGGAGAGCAGGAGATAGTCTCAACCCACCCACCCAGTGGTGACCCACCACATCCACTATTCTGCATGGCCACCCAACCCAAATACGAGGCCTAGTCTGATCTGATGGAAACATTTCCATCCACATCAGTGGCTTTGGATCAGGGCCGCTTTTGGGGGCTCCCTCCTGCCGCTTTAAGGGCCCCAAAGCACATCCAGTCAGACTGTAAAAGGAGAAAAAGCCCCCTCTTTGTCCGACTCCAACAGCCCCCTGAAATAAATCAGGGCCAGCTGGGTGCCTGCCTGCAGAGTTCCCATTGCCATCAATGGAGCAGGAGACGTGCATGCAGGAAGGAAATGCGGACACTGTGTTTACAGCAGCTGGGAGGAACCACTACAGAGAACAGCAGAATGAAGGGTTCATATGGATTGTGGTGACTGTACACAGGACGTTCTGACTCCAGCTCCCTTTGACTTCAGGCATTTTATAGAGGTTAGTGGGTCTGTGCCTCATTTTCCTGGACTGGATTGGATCAGAACTGTGCCACTGTGTGTCATAGACTCTATACTGCTAACAGTGAATCTCCTCTAGTTCCAGTGGCAGAGGCCTATGCTTTCAGAACAGGAGGATCTGAGGAAGTCACGAGAGGGCTCAGTTGTCACTGTGCAACGTGCCATGAAATCCAAGGGGCTATGAACCGGTCACCTTATTTATCCACAAACGGGTATTAACAGAACCCTGCAAACAACAGGAGTGAGAGATTCAGTCCTTCTCACCCCTCTGTACATACTAGCTGCTTAGTAGCACCATGCTCCCTTCCCACAGTGGGGAGAGTTTGGTCTGTCTTCATTCCAGCATTCACCCGGGAGATCAGTTCTCAGATCTGAGTTGCTGGGTGAGCAGCCACTGCAAAACCCTGCCCACATTACAGGTGTCACTAGGGCTTCTGGGGGCACATCCCACGCTTCTTAGCACTGCACGGAGCTGAACCACTCTAGGATTCTTTCCGGGGAGTTGTGGGAGTCCGTCCTGCTGGGCACACGGTGGATTGGGGGAAGGCAGTGGAGGACTTACCAACTCTCCAGCGGTTTAGCCTGCGTCCTCACTGCAAAGTGGGCAGGTTACCAGCCCCAGCGAAAGCCCCACTAATCTCAGAGAGAGGGTTTAGTGTGTGGGTGGAAGGGGGCTTGGGGCAACACCAAGGAAAGAACCCAAGTCAACTCCACAGTGTCCCTTGTAGGATCTGCCTTCCATCCGCCAAAGGAAGGTAAAAAGGGTTTATTAGAAACCTCTGGCCAAAGCATGAATTACCTACCCTACCCTACCCTACCCTACCCTACCCGTGCCCTGAACACCCAACTTTTCCCAAGAGCAAGTGGCTCTAGAAGTCAAAGAATAGTGATGATGGTTATAAATACCTGGCGGTGGTTCGACGCCCAAACATATTTCCTGTGTGGAGTTTAGGGTCATGTTCTGTAGCGCTGACCTGAACAGAAGGGAAATGGGAACAACCTTTAACAGAGACATAAAAATCGCCCAGTTGTTTATATTGGCTTTTGAAGATTTATCTCAGGGGGATCAGAGTGGGCTGTCCTCCTTCCATCAGGTGACTGGGTGAAGGGAGAAGGAGACGTTATACCATGAGCAGTAATACTTGGACAGGTAAACATTCTCCTCAATATACATAGTCACACTGCACCAGGCTTTTAGAGTCCATCTACATTTCAAACAACAATAATCCCTAGCTCTCATATAGCGTGTTTCATCAGTAGATTTCAAAAAGTGCTTTATAAAAGGTGGGCAGAATCATCATCCCCCTTTTGCGGATGGGGAAACTGAGGCAGAAAGGGGTAGTGACTTGCCCCAGGTCACCCAGCAGACCAGAGGCAGGGCCGGGTGTAGAACCCTGGTTTCCAAATCCCAATCCAGTGCGGTGGCTGCTAGGCCATGCTGCCATCCCTTGGCCCTGTGGCCAAATCACTGCCTAACATGTTTCACCCTTGGCTGTGAGGTCAGGTAAAGCAGGTTATAACCATGCTGGAGAGCCAGGGGCCAGCCCGGGTCAAGCCACTAATCAAACTTGGAGCTGTTGAGATCTACTGATGCAAACAGCACTGACTGTGACACTTCTACTCCCACTGAAGAGCGAACAGGGAGGGGAAACGTCCCGATAACACCTGGGCAGGTAAACGTTCTCCATGCACACGAGGATCCCACTGCAGTCAATGAAATGGCTTGTGGGCAATGGGCCAGAAGATGAGCTGGGGCAGTTGGTGCCGCTCCCATTAACTTTGTTACAGCTATATTGATTTATGCCAGCAGAGGGTCTGGCCCCGTGTGACTAAGGGTCTCTGACGCAGAGGTGGGTAGCTATCATCCCCCTCCCCTACTCGTTGCTGGGCGCTGCTGCGTTCCACCCCAGAAGCAGGAGCATTTAAAGCCAGGAGTGAAAGCTCCATCTAGGATCAGGATTAGGCAAAATCGTGAGCTGCCACTGCCTGGACAATGGAGACCGAGGTTTCCAGGGGAAAGCTAGTTTGGCTGGGTCAGCTTCCATCCTGCAGGCCCGGGCTGTGATTGCAGCTCAGGCGGACACGCCTGCGGCATTGAGGCTGCAACTGAGAGCTCTGGGGAGTTACTCAGGGGCCGGCCAGCGCTGGAGCTTGCACAGCGGCAGCTTCACTGTCCCAGGACCCCAGGCAGCTGGATTAGAACTGCAGTACGTCGGCTTGAGTGGCAATCCCAGCAGGCGATGGTAGTCTGGCTGGGCTTTACCGTGTGATGGGGAAAGCAATGGGGCGGTTTTATTGCAACCAGCCCTGACACCGGAAACAAGCAGTAAAACAGAGGCAGCAGTGAGCGTCTAAGGAAGACGTACCGGTTATCTTTGAGGGAGACACACTTCTTGTCCCCCCAGCCGCAGTAAGGGTCCTTTGCCAGGACACAGCTGTTGCAGCTGCTGTTATACACCTCACACATGTCCATGGGCACCTCGACCACCTCGCGCGCCGAGCTCACATAGAGCTTTGCCTGCATGGGGAAAACAAGACAGAGTTATCGCTCCGGCAGCAGTTCCTGATGCCAGGCACCTTCCCGAGCGCCTTCTGCTGACAGAGAACTCTTCATTCCAAAAGGCTCCCAAAGCTCTTGACAGGCGAATACGTGCATAACCAGAGAGCACTGCCATTGCAATGCAGCCACCTCTGGAGTGGAGTGCAGCAGCTGTTTGACAGCAGACAGCCCAACAATGCCACACAACAAGGAGAGAAGAAGAATGTAGCATCCCACTGGGACTGCAAGAGGAACCGGAAATTGCAGCTAACCCAGGTTGGGATTTGGAAACTGGACCCCCGGATTAACACCCCTGTTCTTCCAAAAAATGGCCTGGGATCTCCAGTGCTCAGGGACTTGATTTTATGTTGGGGAGGCAGCCTTTGCCCAACAAGAAGCAATTCCGGGGAAACATCTGGAGATCAGATATTTAAAGGTGGCTCCCAACCTTCCATTATGGCCCTTGACAGTGTGAGTGACTCACCCACAGTTAGCAGGGAGCATCAGGACGCTAGCTAGGATTTAGGAGAGAAATGTCCTTAAATCCTGTGGGAAGCTGGAGGCAGTTCCAAGATACAGACCTCCAGAGCCCGGACAGGAAAAGCAGACTGCTTCTAAGCCCAGATCCTCCTCCTCATGGTGTCCCATATCACTGCTGGTGGGCATTCCAGACACCCCCCTCTGTTGCAGGGGGGCAGGGATGAGGACGTGCAGCGAGACGGAGAAAGAAGCTCACCCTTGTATGATCCAGGGTCATGGCCAGGATAGGTGCTGGGTGTTGAAAGGGCTGGATCGCTAGGATGTTCCGGACGCCATCTGATGTCTCCACCATTTTGTGGATGTATCCCTTGTCTGTGAAAGACAGGAGAGCAAAGGTCAGTCCATAAAGCAGGGATGCTGGGAAGTGGAGGAGGCCAGCCTGATGCCAGGGCTACACAGGGAATGGGAGAGAGGAAAGCGGGGTCAAAATCAGCGACACTGGCTCGAAAACCAGAACCTGCCTTGTCTGCAGCTGCTTCGGGCAGCATCTCGAGTGGCACGTGAAGGCGGCGCCCTGTGTGTGAATCTTGGCATGAATTAGTCACAGGAACCAACAGCCCATTGGAGCTTCCAGAAAGGGGCTGCTTCCAGTGCCCTGAACACTGCTACTACAGATAGCAAAAGAACGGGTGCCCCTCTGGAAAGAGCTCGGCAGGGAAAATGTCACCATGGGGAGCACGCCAACAATGGCTGTTCCCGTCACCGAGAACGCTAAGCTCCATACCCTGCAGCCCTCAGGAGCGGTTACCAATTGCCACCGCTCACAGACGGGGAGCGGAGGCCTGCTGCTCAGAGGAGGAATGTGTGACTGTCCCTCGAACACCACGGAAGGGGAAAATAAACAACCCCACCCCAGATCTTTCCCCATCTCAAGGAATTTGACTAGACCACATGTCTGGTCTCTCTTCTTCCTGCTAATGAATCATCTGAGGTTGGGGGAAAGGGAGGAACACACATCCTCCAGTCCTTATACTGTCTGGGTGCACACCCTCCTTGTCCCACATCCCAGGTGGCCGTAGAGGTCGCACGCCCTCCAATCCTGCCCCTACAGCACCTGTCTGACCCTGGAAGCACAGTGCCCATCCCACTGAAAAGGACAGTGCGCCACCGGGGCATCCCAGGGCAGAGTGGGGCCGGCGATCCCCAAACAGTGTCAGCGTCAGCCCGCGTGGGAGGGCGCTGTTGCCAGAGGGAGGAATCCCAGGCTTTATGTGGTCGCTGTACTGATTATGCCAACTCCACTGTTTAAAAAAAAAATCACAACTCAGGGGAGCCCCAAAGTCATGCGATTTAAAATAAAAAAAAACTAACAACAACGAGTCTCTGGGTTCTTCAAGAGGCCTTCTGCTATCAAGTCACATTTTCAAGCTCTTCTCTGCAAGCAAGAGGGCTAGAAACGTTTATTGTTTTAAAACGAAAGCTGAAATGTTCACATAATCACCTGACTCCAGAAGCTGCGGCTTTAGAGAAAACCCCAAACATTGTGAGCCTAGCAAGAGCTGGTGACCCTGACTGAGAGTTCAGAAGGGGCTGTGATGCTGGAAGCATGGGGAGGGGACAGTTCAGTCCTGCACACACAATGATGCAGAATCACAGACAATCTATTTACCTACCTTAGGTGCTTGTCTGGCCCCTATTACCACAATATCTGACCGCCGCATGGATTGATCCTCACAGCTCCCCTATGATGCAGGGCTCTGCTATTATCCCGATGGGAAACCGAGGCACAGAGAGACTCCGGCCCAGATTTCAAAGGGGTTTAGGCACTATCCTTCCTATCCGGGTGGGTGCTGGGAGCTGATCTATCAAGTACAACAGTTTCCAGCAAATCCCTGTAACAGGGAATTGGATGGGCTTTGGAGTTTGACATAGTTCTCTACATTCAGCTCAGGATGTCTGCTAGATAAGAAAGTCCGGTTTGCGACGGGCAAAGAGCCAGCCATGTCTGCCAGTGTGGATCTGATCAGGGCACTTACACCGTGAAACAAAATAATAAACAAACTTTCTAGCCCCCCCCCCGCCACACACACACACAAACCTTTGGAAAGTTCCCATGTCACTCAAATGGTAGAACAACAGTGCATGTGAAAATCGGGGAAAGGGAGACTATTGGCTGGAAGTTTCTATGGAAATCCAGGGGGGATGGAAAGCAACAGAGGGAAATATGGGGCTATGAGTGTTCATGGAAACAGCCGTGTATTTCAGCCAAAGCTCTGTGTCCTGAGAATTTTCTCGACCCCTGGGATTCTGGTGAATCTGGAGGTGTTTTACACCATCCAGACTGGAAAGTGGCAGGAAGTCACTAGTTAATTGAGCTGCGTGGGAAATGGTTTTCTCATCCCTCAAATATTTTCAAAGGTTTGAACATTTTCCCCATGTCAGATAGGGACAAAAAATTGAAATCTCGAAAAATATTCGCAAACCAAAAACCAGAATTCAGTCTGTGTCAAACAAATTGTTTCGTTTCAGTTTCAACCTTTGCGTCAAACTTTTTTTCAGGACAACTGGAGGTAGGGTTTTTTGGGGTGGATTTTTTTTTGGGGGGGGGTATAAAAGTGTCAAAATGAAAATCTCAACAGTTGTGAACGATTTTTCTCCCCCAGCGGTTTGTCAAATCAGGAGAGTCATGGAATCCCACCTTGTTTCACAAACAGTTTCAGTTTTGAAGAATCGGAATTTTTTGACAAAAAACGGTTCCTCGAAAAATTCCCCATCAGCCCTGCCTGGTGGCTGCTCTGCAGATGGGCAGGAGCTAGCCTGGGAGACAGCCGTACCCCACCTGCCACACTCTGTGCTGGGAATGTCCTTTCCTCCCCACTAGCCCCAGCTTGCCTTTGAGAATTGCCCACCCCTCCCCTCTGCCATGCCCTGCGCCCAACTCCCAGGGGGGAAGCAGATCAGATTGTGACAAAGGTGGCAGCACCTAGAGGGCAAAAATTTCCCGGCAGGAACCCAGAAGTGGCTCAAATGGGGGGGAAGGGGGCCAGCACATGGGGCCAGCACATGGGGGAGGGGTAACTTGCCACCCACTGCAATAGGAAGGGGCCCTTCAAATGCTTCTGGAGGTGGCTGGAGGGGGACTAGCAAGCTGGGAGGGAGTGGAAATTGAGAGGGACACACACACCACTTTTCCAGCCTGCACTGAACATGACAAGGCTGGTATAAATGAATCTAGTTCCACTGAAGCCAATTATGGAAGGAGTCAAATGCCCATTTACACCAGCTGAGCGTGTGGCATGCGATTGCTGTTTAGTAAAGGGCCTCATTTCAACAAGTAAAACACAAGGCATGGCACTTCGTCACGACAGACTACAAAACACAGATGTTTCCAGCACAGGACCTTTTGTGTCAGTGTGTGCTGTAATGAACTGGCTAGAGGTAGGAATGTGTATGTGTGTACACCCATACCACTTCCAGCTACAGGACAGAATTGGACCTGTTTGCCTGTGTGTCATACGCCCTATACTGCTAGCAGATAATGGAGATTCTCCTTTAATGCTTTAAAAGCAGGCAGCTATGTGTTCTATCCCTGCTGTCACTGGAAATTTCCCAGTGGCCAAGGGGGGGGGTATCACAGGGACAAATGCTGAGTCCTTAGGTGGCCATGGATTATTTCCAGTGTAGTGCTCTGCCTGGCAAATGGCTCCTACCCTGCCCTAGGTCCTAAGGCTAACAGGCTGAGAAACAAACAGTCAGTACCTGTCACCAAATACAGGACGTTGTAGGTGTGTCCGTCCCCCGCCTGGATGCGGTGCACCCCGATTTTCTGGTAGCGATTTTTGCTGTGGAATAAGGGCCTATTCCTTGGGGCCGCCGGCTGCACCCTTTCATCCACCTCCGGGTGGCTGTCAGCTATTTTGAAGGTCTCCAAAGGGGTCCGATGATTGCCCTGAGAACACTGAGCCAAGAGAAAATACCCATCAGTGCCATCCAGATCCGCAGCAGCAGCTGGGTCGGAGAGAGAAAGACGTGGCCGCGCCGTCTCCCCTGCTAACTCACCAAGGGAGCAAAGGGGCGGAGAACCTGGCTAGAAGGTGGGTGACTCAGGGCCCTGCCCTGTGCTCTGCTGTGTTGGCATAAGAGGCCCTTGGGAGGATTTCCCCTGCACAGCCGTTGCCTTAAACAGCCACAGGCTGCCATCCAATGCCCGGTGTCAGGGGGCATGCCTGGGAGACAGGCCCTGCAGGGGGTGGGGCCATTGCATTTCTATGGCCCCTGGAGCAGCCCAGAGACGGGAGGGCACAGAAGGGGCTTAAACTACCATTCCCCGAGCTGTGAGGTTTGAGTGTTGCCTCCAAGAGGCGCAAGCGCCCCAGATTTCGGAGCCTCTCCTGGGTTCCCCCACGAAGGCATTAGCTAATTGGCGAGCGCCCTAGAGGGAAGGTGGGTTCTGCAGCTGCTGCAATCCCGAAGGCTCCAGAATTGTCCATCACACTGTCCAATCTCTCTCCTGGCTCCTGGGGGGACGCGCTGACACCCTGAGACAAGCATGCCACACAGTGGTCGTGATCTTATCTAGCCCTTTTTTATATATCCAGCCCCGATGCCTCAGGAACCTCTGCCTCAGTGACAGCTGTAGCATCACTCACTCGTCCTATGCTTTAGAGGTCCCCTCTGCCTACCAGCACTGACATCAAGGGATCAGCCCCCCATCAATTCCCCCTTCTCTAACCCATCCCATCTGAGGGTTTCAGAGCCCCATTATATACATTAATCTTATGCTCTCATGTGGCCAGGAACTTAGATTGTAAGCTTGTTGTGGCAGGAACCATCTCTTCTGTGTTTGTACAGCACCTAGCATCATGGGGTCCTGCCAGGGCCCCCACATGTGGGGTGAAAGGGTACACTTTACTGGGGCCTGGAGGCCCTGGGCGGCCCAGCCCAGGCAGCAACCCTCATTACCATGAGAAAAAAATTTTTTGTGGCTCATGAGATTGTACGTATGGGATGAGTGTGGGAGGGGGCCCGTGTTACAAGTTTGTACTGGGCCCGAAAAAATTATGCTTGGGCCCTGGGTCATGACTGGGTGCCAAGGCATCATGGAAATAATCAGTGTCCCCATTTTACATGGGGAGAAGCAGCCAGGAGTTCGTGGAAGAGCTGGGAATACAAGTCAGATTGTCTGCATCCTGGTGCTTTAAGCACAAGACCAGCCACCCAGAAGGACAGCTGTCACTCACCTGTCCAGGGCGGATCTGGGGCATTTCCCCAGTATAGCCTTTGAGTTTAGATGTCCGGAACACTGTGTCGATGTCATCGATGGTGTAGACACAAACAGCAGAGTAACCCCTACAGGCAGTGGAACAAATAGCGCATCAGGGCACGGCCACCATTCTGCTACTGCTCAGATTCTTAGCCCTTGTATCTCACCTCTGGTGGCGGTGAGGGAAGGTTTATTACATAGCCTTTGAAAGGGACTATTTTGAATATATCCCAGACACGTTTCAGCCAATAAGAATGGAGGGAGGAAGCAGCAGGTCCAAGCCGTGCTCTACTGGAATAGCAATCATATGGGTCAGAACATATGAGCTGGGACACCTGAGTCATTTTGAAATGGATATCAGCATCCTAAACCTGAAACCATGACTCAGGCAAAAGTCCCATGGAAATTAACAGCAAAGTCGTCAGGACTGTACTTAGCACAGAGATACTGAAGTGCCTCTTTCCCCAAGGGAGGATTGTCTGTCTATCTTCGGTATTTCTATGGCCTGCTTCCTGTAACCTCACAGTCTTTAGTGGATTTATCCTGACAACCCTCCTGGATGGTAGGGCTGCGCTGTTATCCCCATTGTACAGATGGGAAACTGAGGCCCAGAGAGACTAAGCAACTTGCCCAAGATCACATGGGAAGTCAGTGACAAAACAAGTGGCTTCTCGCCATAAAACACAAGAAGAAGACAATGACGACGAATAAAGAAGGAGGAAGGATGGGGCTTCCCCAGTGAGAGAACTGCCCAGTGACGCAGATCTCCTGCCACGGTCCCTAAGGAAGGGACATTTCCTCTGAAAGGAGAGGCTGATTTGCATTTGAGAACTTTGTTGTTAATTTAATAAAAACCCAGACCCTAAGAAGGGCTGAGACTGAAAGAAACTGTGGAGTTTGATAAAGGAGCCCGGTAAAAGGGAAAACAGGGGCAGGTCACAGCAGAGGTGCCCCTGGCCACGGGGGGGCACTCAAGTGGCAGCTGGCCATGTTACACAAGCCAATAGCATCCCACTGTGACGCGGCAGTAAATGCCACACGCACCATTGGCATCTTCTCAGCATACAACAGAATCTATTGCTGGGCCGGCAGGAGGTTAAAGCAACTGCCTTGCACGCTTATAAAAATTGAGAAAATCCTGCTGATTTCAGGACATGCAAACGTGAGCATCAGCCAGGTCTCTCTTCTGGAACTCACAGAGAAACCATCTTTTAAAGAAGTGTTTGTACAGCACCTAGGACACCAGGGCCCTGCTCCCTGATATGAGACTTTAGTCATCCCCATAATACCACAAGTCATCTCTCTCTCATTTCCATGTTCCCGGCATTTCTCAGCAGCGTCTCAAAACAAGCAGCATTCAGCACCCTAATTAGCGCTAGCAACGTTAGAGTGAAAAACAAGATTCACTGAGAAGTGATTGCCCAGTGGAAGAGGCGCCGTACAAGGCAGGGCTGTCACGGACACTAAGAGGTCATCACTGAGCTGACACTTGGCCTCTCAATCTCTGGGAAGATGCACCCCTGAAAGTCCTGTACCCCACTGGAGAAAGCAAGAGAAACAGACAGTGAAGGTAGGTGGGAAGCAGGCAGGATGGAAGGGAGCATGGACGCACAAGGGCCGGGCGCCCCACAGAGAAGGCTCACCCCAGGTTTACCAGCACTCAAAACAGCCACAATGTCCGTAACAAACACTAGACCTCTACAGAGATCGAAGGCAAATACTGTCAAAGTGAGGCCCCTGACTGGGCCAGGTTACTTGGGTTAGGTGAGGACACGGAGACTGTCCTGGCTTCACACAGAACTGGCCCTGGTAAGGGCAGCCAGCCCTTTTTATCTGGCCTGCTAGGCCCTGATTGGCTCCCACCCCTTCTAGGCCCCAGAGGACCAGCTCTCATTGGTTCTGCCTGCAGCTGATCATGGGAGGCCTCTCTAGTCTGAACTCACTCCTGCTCCCTGCCAGCAGGCCACCTTCGTGAGGCCGAGTGCACCGGAGGGAGATGTGACCACACACCCCGTTTTGGCCAGGACAGTCCCTTAAGCCCTGCCCTGGGCGTCCTGATTTTTTTTGGGGGGGGGGCCCAAACTGGAACGTTTGGGGGCGCGGGAGAATGAACAGCAATGCCAGCCTGACATGGCAGGGCTTGGGCAAGTGGCTGGTGCCAGCCCTGGGCGGGGCGGAGTGGGGGGCTTGGGCCAGCCCCCACACAGTGTCCCATTTTCCCTTTGGGAAACAGGGTCACCCTACCAACAGGAGCCAATGAGCACCTGGCACACCCCATCACAGGGCCCCAATCCTTCAAGGGGTGAGCCCGCGAGCCCCCTGTCTGACGGTGTGAGGAACACAGCTACGGGAGGCAAGCGAAAAGCAAACACGGCTCTGCTAGCGTCTCCCGTGTTTCTCTCTCAGCTGGAAGGGAACTGGAGTGAGTGGATAAGCTATTTCGTGGCCAGGTGCCCTCGATTCTGAGGCACTGGCCCGGGCCGGCCAAGATACTCACCAGCAGTTGGAGAAGAGCCCATACACTCTGGTTTTCCTCCAGCCCTTGTCTGAAGGGACTATGAAGACATCCTGCAGCCAGTCGAAGTTGCCCTTGGTGTCCGGGTCGACGCAGACCAGCGTGGCCTTCAGGAAGGTGGTCCACTTGGAAGCGGAGAGGGAGCCGGTGCCACCTTTGTCTCCCTGTGGGACACAGCAGAGGCTCAGAGCCCATCCCGGGAACGTAGGGGAGGCTGCAGGAGGGGATCTCTGGCACATTCCCAGCCCCTTGGGTGGCTCCCCATCATCTACCCATCGTACTTACATGGCCCCCAGAACCATAGCATCTGAGCACCTCGCCATCTTTTATCCTCACAGCAGCCCGACGGGGTAGGGCAGAGCTAGCATCCCCACCATGTAGGGGGGAGAACAAAGGCACTGAGGGACTTGTCCAAGGTCACATAGGAAGTCTGTGCCAGAGCCGTGTCCTGATCCCTGGTTAGCACCCTTAACCACTAGGCCATCCTTCCTCTCAGCTTGCACCCTCCCAGCCCCCTGCTTCGATGCAGGTCAGAAACTGGGGGGGGAGGGGGGTTACAAGCGAAAAATGACCCACCGGGCTCCCTCCTATGGGAATGGCCACCACAGCCATTGGAAAGGGGACATGGCAGAGTCCCTGACGGGTCTCACCTCTCCCTGGGGAGGGAAACTTTCCACGACAAGCCTCCTTCCCCGCCAGTGAAAAGCTCCAACTCTCAATTCTCCCCCCGGTCCCCACCCCACCTTCGCCAGGAGCCACCGTCTCTCTCCTGCACCGCCCTGTAATACCCAGAGCCACCTCATCACCTCGCGGCTGCACCAGCTTCCAGGGGCACTCCTAGAGGCAATGCCACCGGCCCCTCCCCGCGTGCACCCTGCCTCTCCCCCTCCCCCACACCCGCTCTGTACCTTGCACAGCTGGGCCACTCTGGAGACATTTAACGGGGCCTCGGGACTCTTGTCGGGATTGTCCTCTCGAAAGAAGTAGTAGATCTTGTCATCATAGCGCTCATCTTGCTGGATGACAGCGGCTTTAACAAACCTCGGGTCTGGGGTGGAGGAGGAAGAGCCATGAGAATGGGAGGGACAAGCCGACACGGCCTAAGAACATCTCATAACACAAGGGCACATGTGGCAACCATCGCCAGGGGTTGGACCAGGGACCTCTAGAATTAAACAGGTGAGCGTCTACAGCTGGAGCGAAAGAGCCAACCTCCCAGGCAGGGAGCTGAAACCTCCCATTCGCTGTCCGACCGCCCCCCTCCATTCCCACCCCACCCATTCGCTGTCTGACCTCCCCTCCCCAATATCCTCTATAGATCAGACACAAGGGGAGACCCCTGACACACTCTCACCAGGGAGTTGCCCTGTGCCAGCTCCGACACCCTAATTTAAGGCTCTGGATCTTACATTTGGAGGCTTTTCTCGACACGCCAAGACTTTGGAGCCCAGTTTAGTCTAGTTGCTAGGCTGGCTGGCGCTGAAGGAAACCCATTCCGTGGGGACAACGGCTTGCGCAGGGGAAGTGTTACGGCATGGAAAGGAGGCCCAGCAGGGAAGCGGGCTTTGCTGTTGTTTGTGTCTAACTGGGGAAGTCCGTACCGCTGGCAATGATGGGAAAGCCCTATTAATACACCTCCCTGTCTCCATGAAGTCAGCTGGAGAGGGCACCCCGGGTGGGGAATGGAGCACTGACGCTCCTGAGACTCATTACTTCACATCCCCACGGCACGGCCGGATGACGTGATGCCCTGGGAGCATCTGCTTTGTTTGCCTCTTCTGGGTCTGTGTTTACACTTCCCTTGCTGCCATTTCTGGCCCTCAGCTGGGTGGTGGATAAAAAAACCCACTTCTCCAAAACTGTGGGCTTGCTCTGTCTCCAGCGGTCTCCTTGCCTAGCAATGTTGCTTGGCTCGCTCAGGGGAGAGGGACTGAGCCAGTGGTGCATGGAAAGGTCACATGAAAGGGTGAAAAATGCTCTGTCCCTGCCATCCTTCTCCGCCCATTCACTGTCCGACCCCCCCCCCCCCCTCATCCCTGACCACTGGAAGAACCAGTTGGAAAACCCTGACTCTTCCTCAGGCACCGCTCCAGCTGGGGAAGAGGACGATGCTTTCCAGATTTTGATTCATTACCAGACCCCTGGCTGGAGGTGTGGGAGGAGGAGCAGTTGGGCTCCACCCGGGGCCCATTTATGGCCAGATGAGCAAGCCAGAGCTCTCTGCTCTGTTACCACTGACCCGTGGAGACCGTGACGGCAGCTGGTGGGCCTGTTAAACAGCCACATTTCCTTCCAGTCTCACACGCTGGATGTTGCATCCGTTTCTTTCAGTTCTTTTTAAACAGCCGCTTCTGTTCTCCCCCCTCAACCTCAAGCTAGGGGAGCGTTTCCTCTGCATCCACTACCCAAAGTACTTGCACAGTGTTGACGTTTAGTTCCTGTAAGTGCTGGAATAACGTGCCCAGTGCGTGTACAGGTAGCGAAAGCAGAAGTCACGGGGGCTGCTGTTTTCCTCTTTGCGAGCAAGGGTTGGGGGCCAAATAAGGGGGGGAAGTTGCTTATTGCACCGCAGAGCGTTGCCCAGGACGCCTCACTGATCAGTGGTGCAAAAAGCAGGCAGGGAAACGCTTTGATTTCCTCTACTCCAGTGTCAGCAGCCTCTCCAGGGCTACCCATGGAGACTGCAATTCCTGCCACAGTCCCCCCCCATGGCCACACGGCCCGATGCTGCTGATGTGCTGGAGGACCTGTCCCCAAGCCGCTTCTTGACCCTGGACAGCCCGGGAGCAGCAGACAGAACTACAGCTGGGGCCAGAGTTGAACCCTGTGTGCAGGAGGGCTTGTGGAAAGAAAAAGGGGTGGAGTCACCCTGAAGTCCCAAGATCATCTTCCTCCTGGGATTAGCCAGGGAGCCCCGGGCCCGGCAGATCTCTGCCATACTCACTCTGCATCACTGTGTCACTGGTGTAGAGCTCCGCGGCCCCTCGGACCCGGCGGAAACGGGGTATCTTCCCATTGTTCCAGTGCATGCTGATGGTGGAATACACGTCTTCGCCTGCAAGATGGGAAGGAGCATTTGCCACGGGCTGGTTTTTAGTTTGCCAATACTCGCCCGGGGAATGTTCTTCTCAAGGGATCCAGCATTGATGAAAGGAGCCAGGTCGATGACCCTGGAGAGCGGGGTCCCCTCAGGATCCACGGAGCGGGCACAGTCTGGGTAATGGTAGTGCCAACGCAAGCTGCCCCAGCCCTGGTCTAGCAAAGAGCTCATTCTCCAAGGCCAGCTTTTGGTACAGACACTTGTCCCCTGGGGGCCAGAATCAGCAGCGATCCCCCTTAGCTAAGGAAGGAAACAATTCAACAGAGCCACGGACACAGCTCTGGTTTCCCAGGGCAGAAGAGATAGGGAGGGTCTGAACGGCGTTCACAGCAGCCCTGGCCAGGGTGTGGGGGGTGAGCTCCCCACTCCACTGCCTTCTCCCCCCTCGGGCACGGGGCTCAGTGCTGAGAGGCAGAGGTGGGGAAGGGAGAAAAACAAGGGCCCCGAGATGAGGCAGAATGAAATCTGGACCCCGGAAGCTGATCACATGATCTATACGCCTGCCCGGGTGAGGAGGATGGGCCCAGATCCCCCGCGAAAGGGCAGGAGAACCCAGCGGGCTCCCTTCTCGGGCTAGTGAATAAGGCGTTGGGAATGCCAGGCTGCCCAGCAACTTGGGTAGCAGGCAGGAGTGACGGGGGAGGGTTTGCACCCCGGGGGCCTGAAGCTTGCTGCCCATCACCATGGACTCTGGCCAGCCCTGGCAAGACAAGTCCAAGGCTCCCTCCTCACACTGCTCCAGAGATAGGCACTAGCCCAGCTTGAAAGTGGCTTGCTGGGTTTTCTCAGCTGCTCCAACACTAGAATTAATGGGGCTGACCCTGCCCTGGGGGCATCATCCTCTCCTGGTTGGAGGGCCAAGCTCACGCCATGCTTATTCCACCTTGAGCTGCTCCCCAGCCCGGAGATCAAAGTCCTGTCCTCTGACCTGCGCCAGGCTGATTTACGGGCCACCAATGGCGCGGCATGTAGATGGTCTCCTCCCCACAAGCCCCCACCCCGCTAAGCACGATCACACAAACCAGGCAAAAACCAAAGCCTCTGGACTGGTCGCCCAACCGGAGTCGGTCAGCATAGCTCTACTGACTTCCGCATGACACCAGCTGGGGTTTGGCCCACTGGCGCTGCAGGCTGAAGAAGAGACGCAGGCGCTCGGACTTACCGTCGGCAAGGACCAGGGAGTTCTGGTCAGGAACAAAAGGGACCAAACCTCGCGCGTCCACTAGAGATTTAGCCCGTCCGGCCTGGGGAGAACAGGGAACAATGAAGAGTTACAGTTGGTAAGAGGGGCTCTGTCGGCTCGTTCATTCTCCGAGCAGGGCAAAGCAATCAATCAATCTGCCCCCCAGTTCCCTCTGGGGCAAGAGGAGATTGATTACCTGCCCCCTGGCATCTACACTGGCATGTGCTCCGGCTGTAGGATGTTCTGTGCGGAGCTGGATTGGACTGGTGCACTGACAAGCTCAGGAAAGGTGTTTCCTGTGAGTTAAGGCTGGAGGCGGGCCACGTCAAATGCACCAAGAGGAACTCTCATGTCAAAGCTGACTTGGAGGAAGAAGTTTTACAGACAAGCGCGTTGACTTGGCTGGTGTTTTCCTGCATTCCCCTTTGCTGTTACGGACTAGAGATCCTGAACGGTGACCCTGTGCTCTGCCACGAACCAGATTTCCTGGGCGGGAACGGAGCGTGGATTCTGTTACAGACTATAAAACTCAGCTTCTGCAGAGTACTTTTCACCCATAGGTTTCAAAGCACTTTGCGGAGGAAGGTGAGCGTGATCATCGTTTGCATTTGACAGATGGGGAAACTGAGGCACAGGCAGGTGGTGCAATTTGCTCTGGTCATAGGGCAGGTGATTGGAACAGAACCACCAGTCTGTTGGAGAAGACACGGGACTAGGTGTCAGGTGATCCAGGGTTCTAGACCCACCCACCTGCGGTCTGAGTGGGGGAGTAGCACCAAACTCCCTGGCTTCCCAATTCCAGCAGGTGGGCTGGCAGGCGTTTGTCCCACATATCAGCCGCGTGTCCTTGTACTTCCCAATGAAGGTCAGATAGTTCTTCTTGTCCTCCTGGGAAAGAAAGAACAAGGGGCATGAGCAACGGCGGACAGTTTGGTGAAACCCAGCTGCTCCTGGCCCAACGTTAGGGGTGGAGGAAAGACTCTTTTTCCCCCCGGATATCAAAGCCAGAAGGGATCATTGTAAAAATCTAGGGCCAAAGCTGACTCCCTGCACAACACAGGCCAGAAGATTTCACTTGGGGAGGGGACAGCATGATCAGAACACCCCCTTGAACTCCTGTGAGAGGCTATCAGCCACCCCCACCCCCAGCACAGAACTGACTCAACCTCCTAATTATACATTCTCCCATTTTAATCCAGATTGGTGACTCCAGTTCTCCTGTTCGCCACCTTCTCACCAGAATTCACCACCCGCAATTTTTCTGACCCTTGTGCCCCCTGACTTATGCCTACATCCTCCAGCCCTCTAAGTGTCCATCAAGCTGCCTTTTACCCTGTGTAGCTCAGGAGTTCTGCTGCTGAATGGAAAAGAAGCCCTAGCAGAGCAGATGTAAGCGTTACAGTGGCTCCGGGCTCTTTGGGAAGCCTCCAGATGTTTCTCATAGAGCTAAATCCAGCTGCCGAGATCTCCAGACTTACTGGTTTTGTGCAGATTCCTGACTCCTGTTCGGGGAAGTCCTCCTGGGAAAAAGGAATAACCTTGGTTAGTTCCTGCCTCTCTAAATAACTGTCTGGGAGTTAATTACGAATGCTGGCAAAGTTCTGTGAACCCACACACCACCCATGGGATGAGCAGGCCAGGAAGACGGGGCTGGCTGCATGTCTGGAGCCACCATAACTCACTGGATAGATTGGGCAGGGTAGCTATAAAGAGGGATTCAGGCAGAGGGTTGTGTGTCGAGACATCTGCCTTCTCTTCTTGGCTTTGCCCCGACTTGCTGGTGGAGGCTGGGCTAGGTCACTAAACTGAATTATGCCTCTGTTTTCCCATCTGTGCAATGGGGAGAATGCAGCGGAATGACGTCACGGCGGGCTTGGGAGACTAAAGCCGTGCGCATCTGTGACGCCTCCTTACCGTGTAGTTAACTGAGGTCTCAAAGTCAAAGTAGTAGAGCTTTCCCTCCGCGCCCACAAAGAGGGAGGAAGTGTTCTCCTCATGGTACAGAGTTATGAGACTCTCGTGTTTCGCCAGTGGAAAGCGTCTCTCACCTAGGAAACACGACAAAGAAGAGAATCAGCAGGAGCGTCCATGAATCCAGCAGGGTCGCTGTCAGAGTACCAGCCGCCCGCCACCCTGCGTTACACCCTGATCTACACCTCTCAGCTATTTACTCTCTTGACGCCTGGTAAACACAGCTGCAGAAACACCCCATCGATCAAAGAAACAGCCACCAGCTGCGGTAATCGGTAATGCCGCACCTGGCGGCTGAGCCATCTCGTTAGGTACGCCGTGCCTTTCGGAAGGCGGCACGACTGCCCATTGCACACCCGCTTGTGCCCTGCTGCACAGTGGGGTGGAATCACTGCTTGCCCACGCTGGTCGAGCACAAGGGGCTGGTCTGCCCCTCAGCACAAACTAGGTTAGCGCGTTAGTTTTCTCCTGGCTAGTGAAACCACAGACACCGTGAACATTGGCGGGTGCCTCACGCCACCCACCGTCCTGAGCATTGCCCAGCCCCGACCAAAAAACCCCGGCGCCCATGGCACGAAGAAGAGGCTGACACGACAACGCGCCGGCCTACGAGAGGAAAAATAAATCGCTCTCTCTAAGTCAAGGAGAGCTGGGTAGAGCAGGTGTCTACAAGTCGGGGTTCCTGGGTTCTAGTCCCACCTCTGGCATTTAGCGTCTGTGCCATCCCCCTCTTGTACCAAAGCAATGTGGCAGCACTACCACATTGAAGCAGAGTCTCGACTGCAGAGGGGAGCTAATGCAGCCACGAGTAGGGTCCTGTGTGTGGTCTGTAGCATATATAGACACTATACCGTGGAGAGGCGTGGAGCAATTCATGTGCGCGGGTCAGACAAGCACCCATTTGCTCAGCTGTGCACATTGGGAGCTAGAAGCCTCCATGAGAACCAGCCACCTCTCCGCTTTTGCCCAGCAAGGGCGGGCAGTGCCCGTCTCCCTGCACGGATCCCATCAGCATGGCTCAGCCTCCAGCCCAGATGATCTGAGCCAGCCCCCTGTGGCCGGACACCCCTGAACTTTGAGGGCACTCAGAATCCCAACTCCCACGCCAGAGCCACAACATTTTGCGCTTGGCCTCTACCCCAGGCTAAACCAAATCCCCAAATCCAAGCACCCCCAGATTGTGTGTGAATGGGGGGGGGCACAATCTGGATCCAAATGCTGGGGCTCAAGTCTCTCCCTGCCTATCACACCGACAGCTGCCCAGGCAGACAGCGTCCAGCCTTGAATCTGCCTGCCTGCGCTGCCCATTAGCCTCCGCCCCATCCATCCTCGCAGAGGGCCGGAGTCGGTTCTTAGCTCAATCCTACTCTGCTCCGAGCTGAAGGCCTTAGACTGCCGAGTAAACAAATGAACCGAGCCACACAAACCCTGGGAAGCAGGTCACCGGCATCTACCCCACTTTACAGAGAAACTCAAGCACTTTCCCCGAAGTGAGTCAGTGGCAGGGGTGGGAACAGACCCCCCCACTCTCCTGACTTGCAGGACCTGTGCTCTAACCATTAGCCCACACTGCCCCCCCAGCCCAGGATCTAGTAGGATCTAGTAGTTCAGAGGCAGTGTGGGCTGGGTCAGGCCCCCTGAAACTTCTGAGTCCTGTTCCTGATGCCGTCAGGGGCCTGGCACGTGCTGTCAAGTATTGCTGAGCCCAACTCCCACTGCAGCCAATGCCACCTCTGAAAATCAGACTGTAGTTCCGGGGCCTGAGGGCAGCCCCGCCTGCTCCTGTGACTCAGTTTCCCCTTCTGTAAAATGGGGGTAATTGCTATGAGGAATGGTGTTTACAAAGTGCAATGAACTCATCAAGCCTGGTCTCAGCAGGGAGGATGAAGATTGCTATTTATTCTTTGCTGACGCACCAGAGCACAGAGGGTCATTAGTGCAACGGCTGAGCTGTGCCGAAGATCCCTTCCCCACGGAGGCTGTGGTGTGACTGCGTCGGTTCCAGGATGGGGAATCCTCATTGCCAAGTCGATGTGTGATGCTCACCTGCCCTGGGATTCATTAGGTTCTATTCCTGGAGCCCCACGCGGCCAGGCCTTGTGATACGTCAGCCGTGCTGGGCTTAGAGGGAAGTTCTAGGCTTCTTCCTCTCCCCGGGGCAGGGCCCTCTCCTGTTGATTTCTCATGTCACACTTGGCTTTGTGCGTCCTCCCATCTCTAGCAGAGTTCTCCTCCAACATCTCCCTTCGGCGCCCGGCGCGACAACCGGAGCTGAGGCCTGCAAACTCGACTCCTAAGTGGGTTTGATGCCCCTGGGCAGTGCAGCTGCATCTGTGCCCACTAAGGGGGGGAGGGTCTATACATCTAAAAGAGAGGCATGTGCTAGTCAGATCTCTTCACCGTAGCCCCGTCACTGCATGCCTGCTTGGGTCACTAACTCAGGGAGAAAGCGCAGTCTGGCTTGCAAGACTTAGTGGGCAGCTAACCGGCAGCCTCAATAAAGAATGTAACGCCCCGGCCGCCAGCAGAAGCAGGATTCCCCGCCAGCATGCAAAGGGTTAATAGCGAGTGCCAGGCACGACTCGTGCCCCTCACTTTGCAGCAGATTGCTACAGACCAGGGCCTTCCCCGGTTGGCCCGTTACACCAGCCTGCTTTGCTAGTCAGCAAGTTCCCTGTCCTCAGCTCTTTTCCTTCCTCTGTTGCAGAATAGCTTCTCCCTGCTGCTGCTTCCTTCCTTCCAGCAGTGCCCTGCCGCTAGCAGCTGACGTGAGCGTCCTAGGTTTTCCTAGACTGGGGGGCAGGGGCCGTACCTCCATCTTCTCTATTAAGAGCCAGGCACACTTAAGGCGCTGTGTCCAAATAGCCAGTCAGACTATTCAGAGATCTGCTGTTGTGTTGACTGTCCCTTACCTGGAAATCTCAGCTGAGATCAAGAACCAAACAGGCACCTGGTCCTAACTCCCCACAAGGGCAGTGTCGCCGTCTTGGCTATGCAGGAGTAATGGCTTAGCTAACGGTGCCGCCGCCAACCCCTAGCCATGACCGTTGGGGCACAGTTTACACCAGTGCAGCTTACCTGGCTGCCCTGGTCTACACCTGGGCCTGCATCTCTTTAGCTAGAATCCCCAAATCTGATGCAGCGTGGGAAATCTGCCCTGCTGCGGCCTGTGCTTTGCACCACAGAGGGTCTGCAAGCACCGCCAGAGCTGGGCACAGCTCAGTGAAGACAGCTCAGGCAGGGTGACACCAGCCTGGCAAAGACCCCGGGTGCATACTCAGCCCGCTAGCCCATGCGACGCTATCTTCATGGCTAGCGTCACCCATGTGAGCTGGGATTCAAGCTGGCTCGGGCAGGCTAGCCCGGGCCCAGCTGTTGCTGTGTAGAAGGACTGGCTGTCGGGTCTCTTACGTTCTTTCCTGCAGAGACGAATCGTTGTGTTTGCCGCTGTTAGAGGGTGGGCGAGCGCGTTGGAGCCTGGAGCACGGCTGGAGGGGAGTGTGCGTCCTACATGAGCCAAGAGAAAAAAGCTGCAGAGCGAGGAAATAAATCAACGGCACGTGCCTCTTTATTTACAGAGTTAATGCGCAGCTCCGGCCAAGGACAGGCAGCACACGACCAAAGCTTCCTGCCAGCAGCTTTCAGCTCCTGCCCAGGTGGCGTGCCTGGCCGGCCCAGCTGCTGCACTCGGCAAAATGGAGGGGCCTCGAAGGGATTGTTGCTGCGGCTACATTGTCTTCTCAGTGCTTCCTCTTCACGAGTAGCAGCACCCGGGATTCCAGCAGATGAGCTTCCTCAGTGTCCAGCTGGGACTCAGTGATGTGAACTTCCTCCCAGCAGTGTCCCGGCCATGCCACTCAGCAATCAAGGAGAGTGGGCACATCCCCAGAATTGGTGTGTGAGCGCTGGCCGAGACTCCAGCAGTGGCTTGTCAGTGCCAGACTCCAGCAGCGTCAGTGCCCCCTCACTGCCCCGCTGAGCCCCTCCCCGCAGCGGGAGCGTCCTCCTGGCTGTGTCCAGCCGGACCCTACACATCATCACCTACTGAGACAGCGTTGTACCCCCAGGGCACAGCACGCCGTGCCACCATCATGCTGCGACAGGACGTGGCCTGGTTACCCCTGCCTCCCACCCATAAGCAGAGGGCTCACGTTACCCTGCAAGTGCAGGCCAGAACCAGGAGACTGGGTGCTTGACATCCCCCAGGGGATACACGTATTGACGTGCCCCCGCCCCCTGATTCTGCACCGCCCTCTGCATCTTCCTCTTCCTCCTCAGCCAGTTCAACCTCTAGCGCAATTCTTTGTGGCTGCCCTTATGGCCGCTTACTGTCAGCCCCATTGGCCAACTGCAAGTCACTTCCAGCCAGCTCGCCGCCCACCACCTCCGGATGGAATCATGCAGCAAACCTCGAGGGGAAACTGAGTTGTGCAAGGCGGCTGCAAATAGAAAAGGGCTTGGAGGAAGAGGTCATGGCAGCTCTGTAAATAGTGCTAGAAGGTACCATCCTTCACAGCTTGGGAGAGCACCGCGTGGGGGGTTGCCTGACTGCACACAATGCTCTTGTAAATGCCCCCTGCTTGCTGACATGACCTGGGTCAGGGCCCCCTCGAGGGTCTGCCCTCTGCAATCTCACAACGCTCCTTGCCCGAGCACCGGCTGGTGGCATTGCAGGCCGAAGAGCAGCTGAATTGGTCCTTAGTTGATCCCTTTCCTGCAGATGCAACAACTGGGGCATGTTCAAAGCATGTCCCCATACATGGCTGAATCTTCACCAGCTCCCAGATAGGCAGTTAAATAGCATCATCCCCATTTTACAGCTGGAGACACAGGGAGGGGAAGCAAAGGGAGGTGAAGTGATTTGGCGGCGCCTGGATTAGAATCCAGGAGTCCTGACTCCTGGCCAGTGCTGGGCACATACTGTGCAAAACTTTGTCCACATCTTAAAGTGTGGTGCCTGTAATGATGACTTCAAGTGGCTATATCAAGGTAATAGCTATGTGTGCCTTAGCTCCACTAGGATTTTGCATCACACTAGCTCTGGCCAGTAAAATCCACACCCCTTTTGGCAGGAAGACACAGCCTACGTGCCTGGATACACTCAGAGAGTCAGAGACTCGAAGGTCAGAAGGGAGCAATATGATCGTCTAGTCTGACCTCCTGCACAATGCAGGCCACAGAACCTCACCCACCCACTGCTGTAATAGATCCTGACCTATGGCTGAGTTATTAAAGTCCTCAAATCATGGCTTGAAGACTTTAAGGTACAGAGAATCCACCAGCAAGTGAGCCGTACCCCGTGCTACAGAGGAAGGCAAAAAAAACCCCAGAGCCTTTGCCAATCTGCCCTCGGGGAAAATTCACTACGGCTAAATAAAATATATCCCGCTCACCTTGCGTTATCAGCATGCTGCTAGCTCTTACATAAAAGGAGAGACGTCAGTGACCCCAAAGTAACACTCGTCTCCATGCTACACTCAGCAGCAAGGGAACTGCGAGTGTGAAGGCAGCATGTATTTCCCTTACGCAGCACATGGGAGCTCAGTTCATTCCTGCTGACTTTGGCTTTTGCAGTGCGGGTGTTTGGTGAGACGGAGTTTAGTTGAGTGCAGCCACGCTCCAGAGAGCGGCTCAGAGCCAAGTGGACAGAGAAGCTAATGACTTGGTTCCCTTTGAGCGGCTGCAATGAAAACAATCATTTCACTGGTGCCAAAGCAGTGGTTGTTTTCTTCTGCCAGATGCTCCCAGATGAATTGCAGGACCCAGAATACATGGACTCGGCTTTCTTGGCACTCAGCTGCTAGACAGGGTTGGACCTGAGTGGGGCGTGGATGGGAGAACTCCAAGGAGGTCCTAGGTCGTGGTCCTCCTCTCACTGAATTGGCACTAAACGCAGGGCAGCTTGGAGTGCGGTGCTAGAGGTGCTGCCTTTTGACTGATTCCCTGGGTGACCTTGGGCATGGATTTCAATGGAAGTTAGGAGCCTAAACACCTTTAAGGATTTGGGCACTAGCTTCTCTGTTCCTCAGTTTCCCCATCTGTCCAACGGGGCTAACAGTTCTGACCTGCCTCGCAGTGAAGATTAGAGATTGTCAGGTGCTCAGATACTACAGCAATGGGGGCTGTATAGTACCGGAGATAGACTAGATTTAAAACCCAAGGCTTGCCCACCTGTGGTCATTTAATGCTGTCATGGCACTTTGTGGCAAAAAGGGAGGCTAGGCCCGATAACCCGGCTAAATTCCAGCTTGATGAGTTGCATTCTGTATTCCCATTGTGGTTTCATTTTAACTCTAGCTGGGAGAGTTTCCTGGCGTATCACGGCTACTCCGATCCACTCCCAGAGGTGGTTGCATTTCAGAGATAGGTGAGTTGATCCCGACTCACACAGTCTGTAAAGCGCCTTGGGATCCTTCTGGGTGAAAGGTGCTAGGTTGTTCTTTGATTAAGAGATCCCTCCCCTCTTCCCCACCGCCCTCCCAGCCATGCTCTGCTTTCCCATGTACCACCCAAGACTGGCATTTTCAGTGTCTGGTAGGAGAATCACCCCACATGCATTCTTGATCTCATTTCAGTGGGGGAAATCGCAGTTCCCAGGAGAAGGCTGACCCCTCAAAGGAGACAATGCCATGATGCAGGAAATGCCCCACCCCTTCCAAATTCCCCATGAACTCTCTCTGATCTTTTCTATGACATTCAACCGCAGCCAGTGGAAGAATCAATGGAGCAATTGTCATCTCAGATGCTAACCCGCATGGGGAACAATGAATGCAAGAAAGGAGAGCTTTGTGCTTTGCAGGGAAAGCAGCAGAATCAATTGCCGGGAGATACCATGACCTGAGCACAACAAAAGAATGCAGGGAGGAGAGAGAGAGAACGATACGTTTCACAGGACAGTCTGGAGGGTGGGGTAATGGGGAAGCAGATAGAGAAAAAGAAGGTGCACTCAGAGGAAAATGACTCCAGTAACTAACTACCAAGAAGCGACCCATCCAGAGAACAAATGATGTTCCAAGCTGTTAAGGGAACTTGCAGACATGGTCAATTGCACCGCAAGGGAACCAAGAAACAAACTAGTTCCCTTCGACCTCGGGCTGTACAAGTTATTAAAATAAGCGGAAGAGCACCACAGCTGTCCTTTCACCTGTCTTAGCGGGAACGAGCACCCGCTCGTTCTTTTACTTCCTGGGGGGTGCGGAGGTGAATGGCCAGCTGGTAAAAATGGTTCAAGCTCAGTGGGAAGCTGCCTTGATCTGCTCCTTCCACCCCCTGCAGCGTCTGAGTGTGACACACCAGAATGCCGGATTGGCCTCGCTAGACCAGATCACTCGTCCGTCCAATCTGCCATCATGCTTCCAGCCCTGACCAAAACCGGATCCTTCCCAGGAAGATCAGCCCCTCTCGTACCATGCCCCCATACTGCACCCGGCCAGTTGTACAATGCTCCAGCCAGATTTGGGGGAGTGGGGAAAGGGAGATTTCTTTCCTGCCTTCCTCCCAGCTTCCCTAAACATAACCAGATTATCTCCAGAGCCAGTGTGTGATCTAGTGAATTAATCTGCTGGTCTCATGGGAGAGGACGGTCAGATTAACCCAATTTTTCTGCTGACACACTGTTCGTTTAAGCAAGTTACTCCTCGCCTCTGTACATCGGGGTCTGTAAAAGAGGGACATTAGCTACCTAACCTCTGGGATTTCAGGAGGATGAAGTGGCTAATGTGTGTAAAGGGCTTCAGTGCTGCTAAATGCTATGGCTTTAGCATGAGTGAATGGCTACAGATATCACTGGACATCAGTAAAGTGCTGGAAGTTATTCGTATTGCTCTGAGACGGTCTGTTAGCAGGACTCCCCAGTCCTCTATTTCAGTTCTTCTCTTTTTAAAACAATAAAACGGACCCATCAGCATCGTGGAAACCCCTTCGGAGGAGAGGAAAGAGGGACCCATTCAGAGAAATCTCTCTCAGGAAGGGGAATCTCTTTTCCTCTGTGCATAAAACCACACAAACCGAGAGCTCCCCCGAAAACTAAAATGGGTCAGCTGCTCTATTTCTGGGACTTCTGACGTATTGACAGGACATTCCCAGTGCCTCCCAGAGACGCGGCACAACATCGCCACTTCCCCCTGTCGTTTGAGCCCAGGGCAGCGGGAAGGGTTAATGTCACTAGCCTTCACAGATTTTGAAGCTAGAAGGGACCATCATGATCCTCTAGTCTGACCTCCTGCATATCACAGGCCACAGAACCTCAGCCATCTCTCCTGTAATAGACCCATAACCTCTGGCTGAGATACTGACATCCTCAAATCAGGATTTAAAGATTTCCATATACAGAGAATCCACCATTTACACTAGCTTAAACCTGCAATCCAGCCGGGACCCGGGCTGCAGAGGAAAGGGAAAAAAATCCCAGGGTCTCTGGATGATGCGGAGGAAAATTCTTTCCTGACCCCAAACACGGCGATCGGTTAGACTCTCGTAAGACTAGACTTTCATGATGACTTAGCACCCGGGTTGAGCAAACCGGTGTAGTTGCTGGCTTCTTCACTTCAGAAAGCCCCCACCGCTTGTCTGTGTCTAGAGGCTCCTCCCCGCTCCCACCACTTCTCTGTGGGAGCCTGCTGGAAACCTGTCTTCTTCTTGCTTCTCTTCTCAGCCACTCTGCCCCTCAGCCTTTCCCTCGCTCCCCCTTGCTGCTGGTAGAAACGCGCCCTGGAGCCAGATTGGGGTTCAAATGGTCCCAGAGGTATCGGTTGGGTTCCAGCTCTGTGATCAGGGTAATGGCCACCATTTTGGCCAACACCCCGGGGACCAATCTGGGGCCCTCCAGAGCTAAACCCATGAGCGTGCCCACACACACCCCAGCAGTGGCTGCACCCCTCTGCCAGCGCCCAGTCACACCTGGTGAGAAAGCCAGTATCCCTTTGCCTTGGGGTGCTGCAAGGACACAAAGCCAAGTGGAGGCAGGGAGAAGGCACCATGACCACTGCAGCTACTGGTTTGTTTGCCCTGGAGTGCGGGATTCACTTGCCTTCAGCTTTATGATAAAGTGCTGTTAATGCAGTGGAGCCGAGATGAATTCGTAGAATTTTTGGTCCTCCGGTCCCCCAAGAGAACCAGGATACATTGCAGCAGGGGAACCTAAGCAAGGAAGGAACCTCTGGGTAGGAGTATCCTCTAGTTCTCTGCTAAAGGACATAATAATTACTCCCATTTTACATACGGGGAAACTGAGGAACAGAGGAGAGAAGCAATTTGCCCGAGGGTCACCCAGGCAGTCTGTTGTCTCTGCTCACACTCTCAAGTCTCTGTCCAGGTTACAAGAGAGATGGGGTTTTCTCAACACCCTGTGCGAAGAGGCTGTGAGCACTGAACTAAAAGGTCCCCTTTCCTTTGCTCTCACTTTGCATCTAACGGGGAGGGATTGTGGTCTCCCCTGTCACCCACTGCTGCCCGGGTGGCGAGGCTGGTGCGTGTAGGCCATTGTTTATGAGGATCTCTTTGCCCTGCACTCGGGTCATTACTACGGCTAAGGGCATGAGCTGTGACTGTGCTCATGTCTTTTCAGGGCTACGCTCCCTGCTGAACGATAAACCGGTAACAGAAAAACACAGTTCTGACCAAGATGTGTAGAGAAGATAAGAGACTCTAAAGGCAAAGAAACATTTCACATAGCAAGATCCTGTTCTGCTTGAGACGGGGAAGAAAGGAGAAAGAGCTCAGCTGGGGAGGAGAAATACCTGCTCTCTGACACTTCCACAGGGGGCTGGAAAACGTGCAAAAATCCCAATTCTTATTGTTCAGGAGTGCCCGGAGGTGCTAGGTGCTGTACAAATCACAGGCCACGATCCTGTCATTGAGAGCAGACATCTGGGCTTGTGGGAAACCCCACTGAAATTAAGAAGTTCTGCACGGACGCAGGGCCGGGCCTGCATGGATCAGGGCCCTAGAAGGAGACACAAGACCTGCTTTCCAAAGTTTTTCCTCTAAGAAGACAAAGAGGATACCCAGGGAGAGGAAGAGAGTCAAGTATTGACATTTGGGGATGGGGTTGTCTTATAAGGACATAAATCCTGACTTTCCCCAACTGTCCTTTATCTGCCTGTCCCAATGGCCCCTCGCCCTAGCCACGAAGATGGGCTGATTTCTTGCATGTGCTGCTCATGATCAGATGAGCTCTCACACACCGAGCCCGACATCAGCGAGGCGGTGCTGCTACAAAGCACATTGGTTCTGAACACTTCGCTTCATGCGCTGCACTTTTGTTACCCCAGGACATACGGGAGGCAACTAGTTTGGCAGGGCTCAGAAAAGGACTAGGCACGGAGGAGAACAGTGAGGAAAAGAGAAAAATAAATAAATCACACGCAGACAGACAAGCCAAGATAACATACGAATGGCCCTGTTGGGTCAGACCAATGGTCCATCGAGCCCAGTATCCTGTCTTCCCACAGTGGTCAATGCCAGACGCTACAGAGGGAACGAATGGAACAAGCACTCATCAAGTGATCCATCCCCTGTCATCCACTCCCTGCTTCAGGCAAACAGAAGCCAGGCACACTCGGAGCATGGGGTTGCGTCCCTGCCCCTGCTGGCTAATAGCCATGGACGGGGCTATGCTCCATGAATTTCTCTAGTTCTTTTCTGAACCCTGTTATTTTTAAAAAATAAAAAACTCTGAATTATTTTTAAAATAATAATTTCAAAAAGCCCTTAAGGAAATGAGACAGATCACGACTGAGCAGGGATTTATGAATTCTGTGGGAGTCCCAGCCACTGCAGGAACCCTTGTAAATTTCCAGTGAGCTGGTGGTGCATCTGTGAATTGTAACCACCTCTCAGATTGACTTTTTAGGGGGAAATAGGCAAACAAACATCGGCAGATCGGAAAGAACCTGCTTTGATGTTCAGCGTGTCATTGACAGGCACCAGCTGCGCCTCTGCATTTCCTTATTTGAGATTTCTAAACTCAAGGATCTTTGGGCCTTTACAATATCCTCTGGCAAGGAGTTCCACAGAGCGTGATTGTGTGTTGTGTGAAGAAGTACTTCCTTTTGTTTGTTTCAAACCTGCTCCCTGTTAAAATAAGAACTAGGGGTCACCCAATGAAACTATGTGACCGAGTAAATAACACTTCCTTATTTACTTTTTCCACACCAGTCAAGATTTTATAGATCTCTTCCATATCCCTAATCATTTATGTGTAAAGGGAGATCAGTTTTATGCTTCTGCTTCAGGACACTAGCTAAGCAGTGATTGCCTGGAGCTCGGAGGACTCTTCCATCAAAGGCATGTTGTTGCAAAATTCTCCCAACAGGCATTGATATACCATCCTCTGGAACAAGATAGTTGGCTAGATGGACCGTCCGTCTGATCAGTCATGACAAATCTCATGTCCCTCCTGTGCAACGGTAGAGCTGAGAAGAGACAGGCCATTCAGTTTGGTGGGGGATTTCAGTATTTTGAAATCTGGTTTATTCCGACTCTGTGTAAAAACCAAAACTTTTGAAATCTTCTGCAAAAGGGAATGGAGCTGTGGAACCTAGAAGTCCCTGAGTCCAAGGCAATCTGTCGGCTGGGCTGCTTCTGAACAACGGGCCCTGCAAGGCATGGGAGCTTGGGCTCGGACGGAAACCTGCCTGGCAGCTGGGGCTCCAGCAGAACTGCGTCGAAATCAGACCATCGCTGTGGAACGGGTCAATTTGGCCAAATCAGCAAATTATGACCAAAAAAAGAGTTTCATTGGACTGTTTGCTACCAGCTCTATAGAGTTGTTCTGATTGAAGCTGGAGAGAATTGAGTTTAGACTTAAGTCATATATAGAGCAGCACCAATTAGAACCCAGGAAATGACTCATCAGGACAAGCCAATGGGCTTTCTACTCTGGTACCCTGTTGGATGGGGCTAATGATGGATATTTCAGAAGGTGTGACAATGACCCAGTCCCCTAATGACACCTCTAATAGTGCCACTCTATATGAGGAGGGCACATTCCTTCCTGACTTCAGCTGGGAAACAGCTTAGAAGCATGAGCATTGATAGCCCGGGTAATGATACTTGATCTTCCATGCTCAAGGGATGCACAGTGACTCAACTCCAAAGGGTGCAGGGGGTGCATTGCAAAGGCATCAAATGTTACCGGCCTGATTTTCAAAGCTGCTGAGCAAACCTGAGTGGGAGCTGTGAGTGCTCAGCCCCTTTGAAAAACAGATGCACATGTGCTCTGCTCAGGTTTATTTGTTCATATTTCTGCTCCAGTAGTTCCCAAAGGCCCTCAGACAAGACCAGGGCCCTGTCACACTAGAGACTGGATACTAGAATTCATGTACAGCCCTGCATGCTAGCAAATCAGTTTCAATGGAAGAGCGAGAATGGTGATTTAGGGAGGCTAGTTTAAGTAACACAGCCCCTGCTTTTACAGAAAAGGCACCAGGACCTTTAACTTCCATCTAGACAGCCACTGCCAGAGGAGGGAGGGGGACCCTCACCGTAACCTCTCAGTCGAATGGCAGCTCTAACATGGGGCGGCCCACCTTGTGTCATGAAGTGGCTGCACGGACTTCAGATCTGCAGCGAGGACTGAGACGGGAGCCTCGCTCCCTTTCGGCTCTGCACATTTACTGCTGCCTGTGGCTCCTGGTTTTATTCTTTCCTGCCCTCAATGAAAGAGACACAGGCGGGAAGGAAGGAAGCACTTCATGACTAAGTAGAGGCACTCATGGCAAGAGATCAGATATGACTGCTACATGGCCAGCTGATGAGGCTGTGCAGACAGGGTCATCCCAATGCAACAAGACCGAGAAGGATCAGGGCAGAGCTTTTTACATCCCTTCTCTGGTGCCAGCTCACACATGGCTAAGCGCCGGCACATTGTTGGCCAGGGAATGATGTCTGAGGTACCAGGTACGTCCTGCATTCCATGCTTTGAGTCAGCATTTTAGTAAGACAATTTCTGACATATAAATGGAGTAGAGCTGTGGAGAGGGCCGTGCCTCCTGGATTCAACCCAGTTCGACTGGAAGAGCTCAGTGCAGGCAAGTTATGGGCAGGGTAAACAGCTGTGGGTTTCTGGCCAGCAACAACCCAATCCTTTGCCAGCACAGCCCATATGCTGACCTGTCCCTTGAATTTTCAGAGGAAGCTTCAAATTGCAAGCCCATTTTAGACATCCTGGAGTTTTGAAACCTCAAATAAGGAAACACAGAGGTGCAGCTGGTGCCTGTTGATGACATGCTGAGCAATGTTCTTTTCGTTCTGCCAGTGTTTCCATATTTCCACCTAAAAAGGCAATCTGAGAAATTGTTACAACTGATAGATACACTCCCTGCTCACTGGAAATTTACAAGGACGCCCGCAGAATTCATAAATCTCTGCTGGGTCACGATCTGGCTCATTTCCTTGGGATTTTTTTTTTAATTATTATTTTAAAATAAATTCCTAGGCTTTTTATTTTAAAGCATTCCCCAACTCTAGATGAGTTGTCAGACCTCAGAAGCCCACCATAGATTCGTCCATCTCCTCTGGTATATGCAGGCTTTAAAGCCACTGGACAGTACTTTCCACAGGATTCTTATCCAGACGCATGACGCGTGGGACACCACTATCTTGTCACTGACGGGGTGGGAGGCTTCCCCTCCAGCCATCTAATTTGGAAATTCAGTTCATCGTTGTTTTCACTCTTGACTTCCCTTGTTGCCTGAGTACTTCAGAATCTTTAATGTATTTATTGTGACGAGACTCTGGGGTGCCAGCCTATTATCCCCACTGTAAAGATGGGGAAACCAGAGCGGCTCAGCGACTCGCTGAAGGTCACACAGGGTGGCTGTGGCAGAGCAGGGAATTGAATCCAGGCATGACCAGGCAAGTGCTCCAACCACTAGACAATCCTACCTCTCCTTAGCACCTCGCTGCTGTTCTTATTTCTCTTGAATTGAATAGTAGCAAATTCAGGCTGGGATCTGCAAAGAAGCAGGGAACCTCCCAGCAAATATCACTGGGCCAGGAACGCCTAACTCCCAGAGCTTACATTAACACAGCATAAACGCTCAGAGGATACCTGCCATCCAAAGATCTCAAAGCGCTTTCCAGCAATGAAGAAGAATTTGTAACCCTTCTTTTACAGATGGGGAAACTGAGGCACAGTGGGGTGAAGTGATGTGTCCACGGCCCATCAGTAATGCAGTGGCAGAGCTGAGAACAGAGCCCAGCTAGCGTGCTCTGAGCACCACGTCATTTCCGCACGGCATGTGGAAAATATACATCTGTAAAGACCCAAACTCCAAATGAACATGTATCAATTGCTGGGACGTGGCTACCACTTTTGTGGGCTGACTTGTATGTCTCGGTTTATTGCTGGAGGGGGTTAGTAGGGCAGGGTTGCCAACCTTGCATTTTAGTTCTTACTCACACAAAGATCTGAAGTTGATTTTTTTTTACCGACACCATAAACTTTTTACTGACATCACTAACAATACCAAAACAATCCAATAATGTCATAAACGTGTGTACTCACCTGCTATATTCTGTACACAGGAATTCAGAATGACACAATTGTTTTAGCTGCAGTTAATTGATCAATCGTGTTGTTTGGATATATACAACAATAGAAAACAGGAAATTGATAAAGTCACGGTCAGTGCAGTTTTATGATACAAAAAGCGATTCTGAACGACGACAATCAACGTCAAAATACAATGTTCTATTTCTACCCAATTTCATGGACATTTTCATTTATTTACGGGTTTATGGCCAGTGTTAAAATTGTACATTTTTTTATTGACTGTCCGTAAATTTACAGACACTTGGCAACCCTGCGCAGTGCAGGCCTTCTGTACCTCTAAGACTCAGCACAAGTCCAGGAGTTGCTCATTCAATAAGAAAAAAGGCCAGGGTCAAGAAGGTAGGAGGGAGGGGACAACACACACAGACACTCTTCCTGCTCTTCTATAGAGACCAGCACTCGCCCTACCCCAGAGCTGCAGCTCAAGTGGTTTCCTGTTCCCAGCCGTGGCATTATCCCTCCTGCTTTGTGCTGCTCAGATGGTTTGCCGCTGCCCCTTAGCTATCACCAAGCCCTACCCGGAAATCCCATCTGGGAGTCTAAATATAATAGGAGCTGGTGACTGACTGTGGGGCGTTTATTTCTGTTAACGTCTGTCTGCAGCCAAAAACCACTTTTACAAAGCTCTGAGTCAGCCCCCTGTTATCCTCCTAGACAGAGTGGGATGAGAGAGGGTCAGCCAAGACAGCAAAGTCTGGCTGCTCTTTGCCCAAGGGAGGCAGTGAAACCCCTGCTCTATGAGCAGCATTTACTAATCAGTGTCTGTAACAGAGCAGGGCAATAACGTGTTGCCGATATTGTAACTGAAGGCTCCCCCAGAAGCAATGCTCAGAAGCATCCTGGTGTGGGTGTGTTGCTGGGATGAGAGTACATCTTTCTAAGCCTCAGGGAGGAGGCCTGGTTAGCGAGACCCAGAGAGGGTGGGAGATCCAGCCCAGCTCCTCCTCCAGCCAGGTGATGGCATTTTAACACAGGTCCTCTTCATCAAATCAGTGACATAGCAAGGGCAAAGCAGTCATTTGAATTTAGGAAAGATATGGACAAATTGGAGAGCGTCCAGAGGGGAGCAACAAAAATAATAAAAGATTTAGGAAAACTGACTTATGAGGAAAAGTTTTTAAAAACCGGGCATGTTGGGGAAAAGAGACTATGGGGAATCTGCTAACAGTCTTCAAATATGCTAGAGGCTGCTATAAAGAGGATGGGGACCAATTGTTCTCCACGCCCACTGAAGGTGGGACAAGAAGTAGTGGGTCAAATTTGCAGCAAGGCAGATTTAGTTCAGATATTAGGAAAAACTTTCTAATGCCTCAGGGTGGTTAAGCTCTGGAATAGGTTTCCCAGGGGAGCTGTGGAATCCCCGTCACTGGAGGCTTTTAACAACAAGTCGAACAAGCACCTGCCAAGGATGGTCTAGGTTTATTTGGGGGGCTGGACTTGGTGATCTCTTGAGGTCCCTCCCAGTCCGACATTTCTATCATGCTGATTTACAAAGTGCTTTTCCTCCCCTAGGATCCCAATGCACTTCATCGACTACGGCGGAAAGGTTCAAAGGTGCCCAGATCCCCCAGGATTTCAGTGAGATCTGGGGCCCGAACTCTCTTAGAATCCTTTGGAAAGGCCAGCCTGCACCACAGCTACCCTGAAACGCAGCCACTGTGCTGCGGAGCCAAAAACGGTGAGAAAATCATTGATCTAAACAGACAAGCCTGGCACAAGGAGGTAAAAGAGGTTTCTCACTAGCGTGCAGCGTTTTACAGTCTGATTGACCCCATTTGCTCTTCCAAAAAGGACTGTGTGTGGGGGGGGGTGGACTTTGGAAGAGCATGGCACTGAACCCATACAGATCAGACAGGACCTCAGCTTTAAGGTCTCACTCCAGCCACCCCGCCCAGAAGTGAAGACCTGATCTGACCTTGGCCTCCTGCAGATTTGAAGAGTTGGTGCTGAGGAGACTTAATTTTAATCCTTGGCCACCAATTTTCTGACCCTCTCTGAAATGTTGGCAGGGAAGCTGTGGTTCAGCCAGAGGCTGCGGGGAGAAGACGGCACCCGGCCAGGCATATTGCAGAGTAAATGACGCACAGGGGGGCAAGCACAGCAAGGAACAGCTGGCAGCAAGCATCAGAGAGTTTGTGCAAAATGCCCAGCTGGAAGAGCCAGGCTCTGGGATGTGAAAAGGCAGCATGGCATAGTGGGTAGCACCCAGCACTAGGCTTCGAAAGACTCATGTTCTATTCCCGGCTAGCCCCTCACCCTACTGGGTGATCTTGGGCAAGTCATATCGCTGCTCCATGCGTCAGTTTCCCCAGCTCTACAATGAGGACTGTGATCTAGTGATAAAAAGCTCAGTTATTATTGGGAATGTGGCACGGTTCCAGCCAGGGAGGTTTTGTGGATTTCATTCCTAGCTTGTTTTCACATAGAAACACACTGTTTTCTCGCTGTAGATGGATTTATCCCCCAAGCCCTGGCTGATCCTTCTCCCTCACTGAGCCCTGGAGCACCGACAGCTCTGCTTCATCCTGCACAGAGCTCACACGCGGGCCTCTGTCTCAGCCAACCACCTGTTACCTTTGGTTTGATAACTAAGAGGCAGGGCGCAGTGAGAATGAGCCCGCAGAAGCAAGGCTGCCGTGAAGAAAATTCACACTGGCACACACTCCCCTACACCCACGGGCGTCTGTACAGACAGAGACGTGGACAGTCTCTGCCCAAAAGAACTTACAGTCTGAACAGACAAGCTGGACATCAGGGAGCTGAAAGGGGTAAAGGTGTGTCTCATTAGCCTGCAGCGTTTTACAATCTGGGCTACCCAAGCGTACGCTCACACACCTCCAACATCCCTTGAAAGTTTCCAAATGAGCCTCTCTTTGCCCAACAGCTGCTCTGCCGCTTACCACCTGGAACAAACAAACACCAGAGGTGATGCAGCTGGTCCCATTAAATGTCACTGCCTCCTTCCTGGAGCTAGAGGGCGAGGAGACAAGAGCAGCACGTTGTTATTCCCACCTCTATCCCCATGGCGTCGGCAGGACTAGGGACAGGCTCAGTTCTCTGGGCTATTGAAGACGGTAGCATCACCCCAGCCCAAATCCTAGTCTCAGCTCCAGAGACCCAGTGGCAGCAGGTTAAGCCTCAATCCCTCTGTGTGTGTGTTTTTAATGTAGCTGTACAGTGGGGAGGATAGAATTTGGCTTCACAACCAGAAGGCAAATGAGTATTAAACCCAGCCCAGACTCCTGTGATGTGCCTGTACGAGGTGCGGCACAGATAGCAATACCCAGCAAACGGGGAGGTGGAAAGGTTGCTTAAAGCAGGCTGCATTAATTCACACTGCCTGCCCCTGGCTGCTGCAGGGGTGTCCAGTGGTGGTCACAGGAGGGAGAATTTTGTCCCTGAGTCAATTTCCAGCTCCGACACGGACTCCCAGTGTCATTTTGGGCAAATCACTTCGCCTCACTGTGCCTCAGTTTCCCCATCCACATAAAGAGGAAGATGAAAGGCCTAGAGTCCTCGGAAGGGCAATTAAATGCCTATAAAGCACTTGGAGAACCTCAGACAAAACAGATCAGCTAGGGTAGAGGCTGCAGGAAGAATTACACTACGGCGGAATACATACATTTCAGGAGCTCAGTCCGTCTTTTCTGAAGGACTCAGAAGGACTGGCAATGGGACACAAGCTCCACTCCCAGCCAGGGCTGCAGGGACTGAAGGATGTGGCCAACTGACCTTGCCTAGATCAAATGAGCTACTGAGTCTTAGCCCCAGCCCCGGGTGGGACAGCTGTCCCTGTCTCAGAACCATCCCTCCCACACTGGTTGTCTCCCTCATTGACCTTCTGGGGCTGAAGGGACCCTAGAGCCTGTGCTCCCCTCACTCCTGGTCAGCACATAGGCCTGTGGGTGGAGCAGAGGGAGAGAAGTGTAAACTGCTCTCTCTCTCGCACCTGATCTGGGGATACAGCGAGCCCTTTGCTGCCCAGGGCTTCCCATCCAGCCCCTTGCATTTCGGAAGGGAAAAGCACCGGGGAAAATTGGTGGGAGGAAGCAGCTCAGTTAGGGGAAGAGACTTTCAGTTCTCCAAAGAAAGCCTTGAGATGATGAGGGGCAGTTTGGAGAAGTTCATACTTCATGTAGAAGGACCTTCCACTTGACTAGCGGGGGCACCACCCGTGTCTTCATGGGCAGCGGTTCTCAACCTTTTTTTCCCCAAGTACCACTCGGGTCAGGTACAGTCAGGTCAAGTACCACTTGACCTGACCCGAGTACCACTCGGGAAAAAAAGCAGGGGGACTTTCGGCGGCGGCGGGGTTTCACGGCGGTGGCTTGGTGGGCACTTCCGGCGGCAGATTCAGCAGCGCGGTACGGCTCGCGTACCACCCAGCCTTCTTCGAAGTACCACCGGTGGTACGCGTACCACCGGTTGAGAACCGCTGTTCATGGGCTTTCTGCGCACCGCTCTAGGTCCTTCCATGGCTCCCCATCACTTCTTTAGGCACCTAAATACCTGGATGCCTGGTGGGCCCCATCCCTGCTCCGGAAGGAAGACCTTCACTTGGGCGAGGGCTAGGGCAGGCAGTTCAGACTGCAAAGAATTCAGTCATTCATCCAAATTGCTCCATCACCCACTGTCACCTCTGAGGCACAGGTAGTCACTGCTCTATTGACATTCTTTCCTTCCCCACCTGAGCCAAGTCATAGTGCAGATACTGCTGAATATAGTATTGGCTGAAACTTAAGCCATGAGTGTGTCATAGAAATTAAACCATCATTGTACATGCCGGCAAGCCTTCAAGACTTCCTAATCTCATACTGAGTCATTCAGTCTTCCCTCAGGTTAAGGAAATACTTACTGGGGATAATGATACTGATGTCCTCTGTAAAGTGCTTTGAGAGCTACGGCTGAAAAGTGCTAGATAAGAGCTAGGGATTATCATCATTTTTATTTCCACAATGCATAATTAGACTGTGGAACTCATTGCCACTGGAAGTCATTGTGGCCAGGAATTTAACAACATGCCGAAAGGACTGAAGCTATTTATATGGATATCAAGACTATCCAGAGCCATCATAAATAATAACAACAATTTTGGAAGGAGTATTAAACTTCAGCCATTCCCTAACCGTTAGAGAGCAAGATGAGACCTAGTGTGGGGCAGATCATCTCACATCTGCTACTGTGGGACTCTTGCACCTTCCTTTGAAGCCTCCGGTGCTGCCCCTGTCGGAGGTGGGATACAGGGCTTGATGGACCATGGGTCTGATCCAGTCTGGAAATCTCTAGGTTCCTACAGCTATTGGAGATTCTTCTGTCGCGCAAAAGATCCAGTCCATTTGGAGCGGGAGGATCTAAGTTCTAGTCCTGCTGTGCCATGAAGCGCCTCGGCTAGACTACTGAGCAGGGGCCAGTCACAGAGGTCAAGCTACCAGCAGGCTAGGCAGCGAATGGAGCCGGGGCTAGTTCAATGTAAGTAGGGCCCAAGTATAATTTTTTCAGGCCCAGTACAAACTTGTAACATGGGCCCCTTCGCACACACATACTCATGGGGGTTGCAGCCTGAGCCGGACCCCCTCAGGGCCTCCAGGCCCCAGTAAAGTGTACCCCCTCACCCCATGTGGGGGCCCTGAATGTATGGGATTCATTTTGAAATTGACGCTGATTTATAAGTCCCACCTGCCAAGTAAAGCAGCTGAACTTCACATCATTAATTCCAAAGGTATTTGTTTTCTTCACATTCCAATAACAGGAAGGGAGGAGGAAGAGAAAAAAAAACACTCGCTTTGTTTGTTTTGAAAATCTGCGCCTGGTAAAAAAATGTTTTGAACAGAGACCTCATTACGCCAATGTCACCTGCAGAGAAAAGGAGCACAGTGCAAATCTGCACTGCTGGGACATGCTGACGCATCGAGATCCGCACTGGTAACTCCATCCCAGGGGTGAGACAGCCCATGCCACCTCCATGCCCCGTGGAGAAACAGAGCTGCAGTCATGGCAAAACAAAGCTGCCTTCAGCAGCAGAAACATCATGTGGCTTCCTTGCTTTGATGCCTCCTCCTCCGCCGCCGTCTCCCTTTCTTTTCTGTGAATCAGCCCCAGTGAGAATGGTGCCCACTAACTAGGGGGCCAGGCTGAGGGATTGCTGGGTAAGGAGAGATCAGATTGCAGTGGCACTGGACCACACATTACACCCACGGGGCCCCGTGCCAACAGCTGGATTAGCACAGCCTCAGGGAAGGGGAGAGGGTATTTGGTACCAGACCCTCATCCCCTATACGTCAAAGCCCTCCCATCTGGCTCATCCCCCTCCCTTTGGTCAAGGAAGGGCAGATACAGCAGAGGCAGCCATGGGCCAAGAAGGGAACTCCTTGCAGAGCCTTTGGAAGCAGATGCTGGAACAGGAACGATATTGCTGGACCTACTACTGACACACCAGTGCTGACCTGCTCTCCTCTAGTGAGGGAGCACCCCCCCCCCCCACCTCCCAGGTGAAATCGCTCCTACACAGCTTTCGGGTCTCAGGGAAACCCCTCCAGTCCAATCCAAGGATCTGAGGACAGGGGGTGGAAAGGGAAGGCATCTGCAGCAGACGAGCAGGCAGGTTAGTGAGAGGAAACTGTCAGATTCCATCTTCAGCTAGGACTACCATGGACTGATTCCCCCGTGGATTAAGCTCCCTTTATAAACATTACGAGAGCTTTATTCTCATTCGCCCCTCATGTCATATCAAACACCATCCAACACCAGCACAAGCTGGATTTAGACTGGGAAAGTTCTGTATTGGCCACATGCTAAATATCACTCAGCATCTAGAAGGTGGAATGGGCGAGAGGGATGAGAACAGGTGCTATGTTTGTAGACCTATCAGCAGGCTACAATGCAGGCAGCCACCAAGACTTGCTTGCTGAAGTCTAGGATGCATGACTATCGCATAGTGCGGCTCATCAGATCTCTTCTGGAGAAGGAAGAGATGTTTTTTACATAGAACTGTGCAAGAAACGGAGCTGCTGGAGACAAGGCAATGGCCACCCCCAGGGCAGTGTGCTAGCACCAATTCTCTTCAACATATCTCTACATCAATGACCAGCCCATATAGAGCAATCCAATGAACTTTATATATGCCGATGATCTATGCATCACGTCACAGGAGAAGGACTTCGCCACTGTCGAGAACAGACTGACGTGCTTGGAGCAATCTCTCAGCTTATTACAACAAGAACCCGCTTCGCACCAATCCGACCAAGACGCCGGCGACGCCCTTTCACCTACACCATCGGGAAGCCAAATGGAAACTAGATATCACCTGGGATGGAATCGCACTAGCCAATCGCCCGAACCCTGTCTGGTTGGGGCGGACATTGGGCTGTCCACTTTCCTTCAAAGCACGCACAGAGAAGACGAAAGGGAAAGCGAGCACCCGCAACATCCTCCTGAAAGTTGGTCACCTGAAAGCGGGGAGGCGATCCAGCTACTCTCCAAACTCGTGCTATTGCCTTGTGCTACTCCACAGCAGAGCATGCGTGCCCAGGGCAGGACTGATCTGTCCAGGCTAAGAAACTAGCCCGGGTTCTGAACGACGGCTGTTGTGGAATAACAGCATGGCTAACGCCAAGGTGAAAGGATAACCTGCTCTAACTGGCTGGCGTTGCACCGCCTGATAGCAGGAGGAAGGCAGCAAGCCAATGGGAAACAGCACGGCGGAGGAAGACCCAAGGGATCCGTTATATGGTTACCCAGGAGTAGCCAAAAGCGAAAGAGTTTTATAACCAGTGTTGTGCCTCTGGACAGGACAGCTAGCCAGTTCCGACGGAGGTTATGGGCCACGCCCGGCTGGACGCACTGGAAAGAGATCTGGAGCCCCAGGAGGTGCCAGTACGGGCTGGTCAGTGTGGCAATGCCAGAACGGCCTGTGCATGCAAACTGGCAGATCACAGACCCACAGGAGCAAACAGGGCTACGCTAATGACATGAGCACATGCGAGCGTAGGGAAATGCAAACCCTGGAACGCCGGCTCGTTTGCCGACTCCTCGGGAAGACCTGCACGAAGGGAGATGTCGCTGCAGTGACGCAGAGCACCATCACACGTGCACAGTTCTGGAAAAGCCTCTGATTTGTGACAAGGACACGAGAAGACGACCCTCCACCCCCATGGGGTTATAAACAGGGGTAAGCAGTCAGGCCCACCCTGCTCTTCCTATAATGCTAACTGGGAGGGGGAGTCCTGGCTAGCTGGGAGCTGGGTCTCAATGTGATGCCAGCTGTCATGCTCCTGTACCAGCTATGGACAGGTCCCAGAGCTTCCTTCTGAGCAAGATGTGCTCATTATCCCACCCTTCACTGCTTCACCAGGCATGGCTGAGGTTAGCTTTAATGAGGGGTATTTTACACACAGTGCCACCTCATGGCGGAACGGTCTCCTATGGTTTGGCCTTCCATTACACCCAAACTACAGCTGCTGTAATGCATCGTCTTGGGCCAGCCTGATTTCCCACCGGGGTCAGCTGCAGGGGTTGCTTGCTAGTCATGCCCTCCAGCGCCTTGACTTTTTTTTTTTTTTTTTTAAATCGCTTCCCTTTGATTTCTCTCCACTTAGTCACTGACTTGCTGATCACACAGCGTCCAGATGAGAATGCAATGTTCCAGGTGCAGCCTGGACACGGCTACCACACAGAGCGCCATCATGGGATGCCTCCGCACATGCAGCCTGAAATTGCATTGATCTCTTACCCTGCAGCCCTCGCCTGTTTTAAAGCCATGTCTGATCTGACAAGCAAGGGCTCAGCCCGGGATCCAAAATGGACCTTTTCCAAACCATTGCCTGGCTGGCCAGTGTTTAGCTCTACGTGTGCAAGCAAAGGAAGAGAATGCAGTGTACCAGCTGGAAAACACTTCCCTCTGTGCTGGCAAAGGGTGGAGTGCCTGAATATTCACACTAAGAGGCTGTTTTGCTCAGATGGAGAACCCCACAGCTTCAGTTCTTCTTCCATCCACTAAAGAAAGTGCAATGCACCAAAATAGACCGGGGGGAAGGGGGAAATCACACGCTCTAGCTTCTGCTCTGATAATGGCTAATGACAGTTGCTTTGGAGGAAGATGTAAAGTCTTGTGATTAGAAATGAGTCCAAGCTTCTGGACTTGTTGCCCCTTGATACTGCAACCAGTGAAGTCAATACGAACTAAAATTCTGTACGACCAGCGACTTGTTTGTAGCGCTCTGTGTACTCCACACTGAAATGCGAGCACAACATTGATATGCCAGTTGATTTTCTTTGAGAATTATAGGGTGAAAATGAGAAAGGAAGCCATTTTTCCAGCAATAGCGGGCTGGGACACTCGGGTATTTGTATGTCTGAGTTTGTAAGCAAGCCGTTTTTAAAGTGGAGGTGAAACTTGGGGGCACGTGAGACAAATCAGCCTCCCGAAAGGGGTACAGTAGCCTGGAAAGGGTGAGAGCCACTGAGCTTCATGGTACAAGGGACTTCCTCAGTGATCCCTCCAGGGGGTGTGTCACCAGCTCGGGCAATAGTACAGCCATCAGGGCCATAGAGGGACTCATTTACAGCAGCTGGGGAGCTGGCCCAGTGTGTTTTTCTCATCCAAGAGCTGGCACCCTCGCCATGTCAGCCCCAGGTCCTGCTGGGGGAGGTTAGAGCAGACAATGAGGTCATATACACGGAGAATCTCTGGCCCCCTGAGCGCTTCCCGGTCCTTTCTCTATAGGGCAGATGAGCAAGGGCAGCTGCAGGGGAAGTGCTGGCCTCCCGGCAACGTGCCTTAATCCCAACCTGGGGGTGCCCAGCTCTCAGAGTGGATGGAGGCAGGACCCACTTCTCTGGTGTATAACTGGCTCAGTTCCCCTGGAATCAGTGTAGCTCCTACAGCATAAACACACCCATAAAGTCCTGAGTGGTTTTTGTTGAGTCCCTGATGTGGCTGTGGGTTTGGGGATGCTGATATGACTTGGGTCTGGAGCAGGTCAGGCACTTCCCAGACACAAGAGAGGACAGGTCCTGCGCCAAGCAGCTTATCATGGAAATGGCTGGAAGGCAGGCAGGAGAGGGAAGGAAGGAAAGAATCCACACAAAAATCATTTCCCCACTTCTGGTCCCACAGGCCAAACAGCCCAGAGGAGTGACAGCTTTAGGTCACTGCCCCCCAGGGCAGGAGTTGAACTCATGCCCAAAGGCACCATGTCCCATAGCCGATACCCTCTGTGATCCATTCCGCACCCAGGCTCTCCCTGGCTAAGAAAGCTGTGGGTGACAGGGCATCAGACTTACATGGCTCACAGGTGAGGTCTTAAAATTAGACCTGGTCACTGGATTCCCAGCTGTTCGGAGAAATCCTGGTCAGGATCCAGTAGACAAAGCAGAACAGCCCTATTGCTTTCAGCCCTGCCTCAGACGCCATCCCAAAGCACAAGTGACTATCTGCCATCGAGTTCCCCCTGCACTAATTAGCGAATGCGCACCTTGGCAACAGAGTCTCCCTACGTCTAGGGCCAGGAAGCCCAGCTCGTGGCACAAATACACTGAGGCAGTTCCAAGAGGGCAAATCACTGTGTAGCCAGCAGCAGAACACAGCCAAAGAGAAACAGGTGCCACAAAAACCTGATTGCTTCAGCCTGCTCTTTCCCCTAGGACACACTTCCCCTGAAAGGGGTTTTTATGTCTCACTTTTAGCCAAGAGACTAGTGAGTTTTTTCCTAACTGGGGGATACCCCCCCCAACCACACACACACACACACACTTCAAAGCTCACTGCCTCAAACCGGCCAATAGTTTCCCAGCCAGGGACTCTATTTTCCCCATTTCCTCCTCATATCGTTTTTCTGCATTGTTTACCAGACAAATAAAGAGATGGCACCTATGGCACCTTTCCCCTGGATCGCCTGTGCGTGACTTCCCCCAGGCTGGGAATATTCTAAGGCCTCAATATCCTCCCCTCCCTCCCCAGTACCTCTGAACAGCAGCTTCTGAGCAGCACTAATCACAAACGGTGTGTGGCTGAAGAATAATGGAGGGTTCATAATAAACTAGGCCATCGCTGGGTGCAAACATGCCCTCAAAGCGGCTACAGGAGATTATATAGAGACACAGTTGTGTCACTGACTGACAGATTTCCAGAACAGCTGACTGCTCTGTTGAGACAAATGGCGTATAAATCAAGAACACTGCAGTGCCTTCTGTTAATGTCTTCGTATATGACAGTAATCAAGGAGTTTGGGGAGACAGCAGCAAAAGCGATTCTGTTCCATATGTTTACCTGTGCTCCACAGATACACGGCGCCTTTCCTCATCTATAATACATACTCTTTGTATTACGGTTTTTTCTTGTCTCGCTTCTACTAGCCACGCCACTCAGCTTCTGCTCAGGGAGAATGCAGCACTAAATGTTTAGCATAGAGCCAAACTGGCATCAGAGACAGCAGGTTAAGTAACTAATGAATAGGAAAATAACTGTTTTGCAAGACAATCGTTTTGCATTTCAGCTTCTCAGTAGGTTTGTAATTCCAGGAAGAGCTGTTACAGGCTCTCTCCAGGAACTGGGCATATCAGCAGCTTGAATTATATTTGTGCAGTTTGTAAAGGGGATGAAATAAAAAAAAATGTAAAGGGTCTCCTCAGGAAAGAGGAGGATCCTCTGTAAAGATTAAGAAATGGATCCAGGGGGAGAAAGATCTTAACACACACCAGAAAGTTGCCAGCTAATATCTTTTCAGGTTCTGCAGCATCAATCTTCTGTGAAGATGCAAAATTGAAACCCACTGAACCAGCTTTCCACAGAGAGAAGATATAGACAGTTATACAAACAGGGCTGTTGTCCACATCTCTTGTAAATTGTACATATTGTTTCAAGCTTGCCATCTGCCTCTCAGGGAGTGCAAGGATCTGGCAAGCAGTTGCTGTCTGGGACTTACCTTGTGGTGCAGTAATAATTCTAGGATTCACCCTCCAGTACCCAGCTGTCAGGAGAAACAGTTGGCTGGTCCATAGGGCGAAGAGATAGGCAGGGTGGGAATTCAGACCCATTTTCATGGCTCAGTGCAGAGCTCGGCAGCGTACTTCTGGAGAACAGTACGGCATAGCACTTACATATGTAAACCTTGTGAGTGGGTGTTAGCTAAGCTCCTCCACCAATCAGTGCGAGCTTGCTCATAGTAGAAAATTTTCAGATGCTGCTAGCAGATCAGTGGGGAGAAGAGTTCCCCTGCCCTTGGAAATTTCCCAGATCAGCTATTCTGGAATAAGAGGGTCCACATGAGGAGTTAGTTCAGAATTTCTGCTCCGGAATTATTGTGGAATAATAAATTCCAGAATAGCTATTTCAGTCAATTTCCAAGTGAAGATTAGCCCTAACTCACAATCCAAATGCGTTGTGAAGGAAGGCTGGGGGAGCACGGTGTCATCACTGCTGGAATCCCAAACATCTGCCCGATGTAGATGAAACTGGGGGCAGCTACTGCCCCCACAACAGGTCCAATGGCCCACCCCCCCTCCCCCATATCGCTGTTCTTGGGGAATGTGGAGCTCTGCAAGGCAGTGGCGAGGGATGGGGCAGTTCCTCAGGGTCAGAGCGACATTGCAGCCTCCTGCCTGCTTCCGAAGCATTGCCAACCCCAAGCATACAAGAATCATGAGTGCAGCTCCCCTGCACCCTCCCCCCCCCATGAGACTAACTTAAAAATCATGAACTTTTAATACGTGTGGGGGGGTTTTTCTTGGCTTTTTAGCTTTTGAGGGCCACCTTTACAAGCTTTCTTCTGCAACCATGCTGGATAGAAACTTACCTTACAAAGAGAGTATAAATGTAATTCGTGCCCACTTCAAGGCCCCTTTACACTACCAAAGCAATGTGAAAGTACATAAAACTCAGGTCCCTCAATTATAAATCAGCAGCGTAGTGCATATAAATGTCACTCCTTCCCAGCCCCGGCAACTGTTGATGATAATATGAGACTAAAATCTTTTTTTGCACCTAAAATTTGGGTTGTACAAACAAAAGATGCATTGTACCCCTGAAAGCTGTATGCATTATTATGTCTTTTATAGCTTATGTCCTGAAGTATCTTAGTTCTGGTTTTGTGCAGTGCATTTGTACAATTAATATATTATTTTTCCAACATTGCAAAAGTCAGAACTATCCAAACCTGATTAGCATGTATAAATTCTATTAATAAAAATATGAAGATATTGGCCAGCACTGTGACTCATTGGTCCAATAGGTAAATAACAGCAAATCCAATTAACGGAGCAAAGAATTTTCTGAGAAAAATGGTATTTCATTTAAACTAATATTCTAGAAGGAAGATTAAATTAGCAGTCCAGAAGACACCACAGCAGTCCTCTGAGCAGCCAGTTACCAGGTGTTTACTTGCATATGTTATCTAACTGGTTAACTTTGCACCAATCCTCAGCATTCTTGAGACATTTACCAACTCCAGCCATGACAATTTTCAGTCAAGGATGAGCTCGGATTATCTTTTTGCTTGTAATAAAAATAAACCCAATCTATCCTTTGCATCAGCTGCATCCATGCATTTGATAGCCAAGTGTTTTTATCCTCACATTAAGAACATGGCTCTGGACCACAGAGGTTAGCTCCAAACTCTCCCAAAGTTTGTGAGTGTTTGGATCAAGGGGTTTTGTTTCAGGGCTTAATTTAGTCAGTTACACTTGGAAGTTAAAGATATAACAGGAAAAAACACAACACTCTTCACTAAATCCATTTTAATCTCTGGGTTTATTTTGGAGTCTTAGCAAGGACATACCAGAGACACAACAGTTTCATAAATTTCAGCCCAGCCCTTGAGCCAGTCACTGTGAAAATGCTTCCTCTAGAAGGTTCCTCTTATTCCTAGGTGGTTATTTTCATACATTTCCCTGTGTGTTGGTTCTTGGGGTATCCAAGACTGTGAGTCATCTAGCAAGAGAGAGTCTTGAGTGGTAGCTGGGCACTCTCCATCAGTCCTGTCTTTGCCTTACAGGTAACAAGAGATGCACTTCAGTCCCCGAGGTCCTCTGAGTCATTCCCCTGTGATATCCAGCCCCTAACATGGACTATTCATGGACTATTCCCCCAAAGGAGCAGTGTGTCCCAGTGTACCAGTTTTACCTTAAATCACTGCTCCTGTATAACACACAGCGCTTGTAATAAATGAAAGTTGGTTGATTTAAGTACGAAATAGAGATTCTACTAGAAACAAGAGAGCATGATGGAAATCAATGGTTGCAATACAAAACAAAATCATAAAACACAAATTAGAACCTACGTTTATTGATAGTTATCTTTCCTATCTAATAAAGAAGGTTTTCCCCTAGGGTGACCAGATAGAAAGTGTGAAAATCTGACTTGCACTATTCTTGCTGAGAGAAGATGATGCCTGTTCCGGGTAATAAATCCCTGATCAGTATTCTGGATCTGTGTATGGAGTAGAGGTGCCTTACCTTTGTTTTCTGTTCCTCACTCCTGTGAGTAATCAAGCTCTGGCTGTAGGGGTGGGGAGCCCTGGTGAGTGATTCTGTTCCTGCACTGCATGCATATATTCTAAGCAGAGAGTTGGGGTATTTATCTTATACTCCTCACTCAGGCAAAATCCTCATTAGGTCAACAGGAGCTTTGGATGATCAGGTCTTTAATTGATCATTTGTGACCACAGATGGGAATAGCTCAGTGTTCTGTCTTGAAGCTCAACACACATGTGAGAGTTATTAAAGGGATGGGGGCAGAGGCTCAGAGACAGCAAACAGGCAGTTCATTCCATGCTCAGATCTTCTACAGTGTCCAGGGCGGAGTAGCGAGGCCCTGATTCAGCAAAGCACATAAGCATGTGCTTCAGTGGGACTTTAAACGCATGCTCAGAGTTAAGCATGTGCTTAAGTGCTTTGTTGAATCAGGGCCAGTGACAGCACTGGAGATGAGGGGCTGATCCAAAACCCCTGGATGTGAACGAGAATCGTCCAATGACTTCAGTGAGTTTTGGATCAGGCCTGAAATGAGAGGGAGGTGAGTAGCAGCTGAAACAGGGAGGGAAAAAAGGCTAACAATCAATGGGATGGTTGGTTGTTTCACTCCTCCAGCAGCTCACAAGGAAAGAACCAATACAGATGCCAGCCGGGACGCTGTTGTGTCACTTTTGAGTGCTGATGGTCACAAGAAGTTCAAGCTTTCGGGGTGTCACTGTTAGTGAGCTGCCAGCTACGGAGCTGGGAGTTTAATTCTGTTTTGGGTTTAATGCTGATAACTTTCCTCTACTGAGGAGGCACTTTAAAACACAACATGTCCTTCTCAGCCCTGTTCTTCCAGTGCTCGGGTAACAGTTCTGTGACAGGACAGATGGACTGTGCTGTGCCCCAAAGAGCTCATTAAGATCCATTTATAGGAACGGCAGTTAAAGTTTAGCTACCACCAACAGTCCTTGTGACACACTTTAAATCTGGCGACAGAGCTGTTGTGCTAAAGCACCTCCTAGTGTCACGGCAGGAGCTATGCAGAATTTCCCAGCACACAGTCCTGCATTATGACTGTTTGTAGGGCTAACATGTGTACTCGGTTCCTTTCAACCAGAAACCCCACAGCACTTTACAAACCTGTAAAGCCAGTTTCCAGTCTAAGCCAAATTTTGCTTCCGCCTCTAAAGTTTCCCTTAAAGTGTTGTTAGCCTCAGAAGTGGCAGGTTAGATCTGGGGACAAGCTAGAATGTTTCTATAACATTTGAAGTGAGTTGGAAAAGGGGGTCGTGAATTATGATACTCTGAGTGCCAGCAATCCCAGAATGGCCATAGGCAGCCGGCTATAATACTGGGCATTCTTTGACACCATGGACCAGACCAGCTAGAGTTAGCCAGGACCAGGGGATGTAAAGTTGGTTTCAATTACCTTTACCCAGACTCACTCCAGATCTGTGCTAGGCACAGCTCGGTCAGACCAGAGAACCTTGAACGGAATCTGGAACCTGATCTGAATGTTGGAGCTCTGCTGTCATGAAAACACAAAAGCAATTAATTAAATACAGGAAGCAGAGCAATGCGATCTTTCTGAAGCATTTTCATTTCTCATCACATGCCCAAACCAAAACTGGATAAGCCAGATACCTTGTTTCCTGCTTTATTGAGCAAGGGCTGAAATAAACGAGAAATGAGGAACATTCCAGAGATATTCAAGTTGTCATTCATGGATCAACTGTCAGCCCTTTCCTTAAAGATCCCTGCACTTTTGCAAGTCAATTTCAGGCAAGTATCAGACCCCACAGCTGTGCATTCTATGTGGTTTCATCTGCATGGCAACATTCAGATGCAAATTCAGACCCAGATCAGAACCTCCCTGATGTGCATTAAAGAATCACAACACCTGGATTTTCCTTAATAAAAATGTATTTTTATTTAATCACAGAAGGACAAGTCCAAGAAACCTGCAATCATCAAAAACCAAACGACAGCCTCACCATTAGAAAACCAGCATTCTTCTCATTACCAGCCTTAATCTGGCCTTTTTCCAGGCTAATAAAAAAAAAGCTGGTTCTGGATAGAACATGAGTTATTACAGGGACTCATCATTTGTCCCCAGCAAGTCTATCCAACAGAACCAGAGCAGGCAAGGCACCTGATGTTTTAATTGACCCTTGTGCAAGAAACAGAGATAATTAATCCTTTAATTGCTGAATTAATTAACTGCAAAAAGCAGAGATCTAACAGACCACTTGTTACATCTGACTACTCCAGAGTCTGCGTCTGAGGTGATGAAGTCTTCATAGCTGTCTTTCTTTTCCTGCTAACCTGAGGCGAGGGATGCAGCTTCAAGGAAAACTAACTAATTGTGTGTGACTGACACATGGACAAATCTTCACCATCACTGACAGAACCAACACGGCAGAACCATGCAATGCAGTCTTGTTCATGAGTTCCCACAAAACACAAGAGGACAGCATCGCCCAGCCGGCCTGTCCCTCCCACCAGCCTGCCAAGTGAGGCTGGGTCTCAAATTGTGCCCCACCTTTGGGCCATGGCTGCTTGAGAGGAATTGCCAGGGAGGAATTTTTCCCCATGGTACTTGGAGGGAGGGTAAATGTCACCTTCTTCTGATGCACTGAGTAGAGGACATCTACAAGAAGGAGGCAGGCATGTCCCACGAGATCAATGCCCTCTGTTGGCAGGTGGCAGGCACCGGTGGCTGTTGGTCCTCATATGCTAGTTGGACTATAATAAAGCAGAATGCGTGCACTTGTGTGTGCACACACAAGTGTTTGTTTCACTGGTTTCTACTGGATAGAGTCAGTGCTGCTCAACTGTGTGTCAAAACTCAGTACCGCTAACTGCTAATGGAGATTCTCTGTTAGATAAACAGGTATTAGGAACCTGTGCTTGGGAGGCAGGAGATCTGAATTCTATCCATGCTGACAGAAGTTCAAAGAGGCCGTGACGTGAGCATAAGTGACAACCATGAAGTCCTAGAGACCCATGGGCTTGTACAGTAAAATCCCATGATGAGAGACAGGGACGCATGCCAGGAAGTCCTCGGGTTTTGGCATCTTGATAGTTCTCCTTGCCCGCATGATGCCTTTGGGAAGGAACAGCACATGTTAGCAAAGCAGACAGGACCTCTCCCGGCAGAAAGGCTTCCAGAGTTAACAGACGGTTTTCCTTCCACACGGGATTTGCGATTGCAATGGAGGGGCAGGGATATGAAATAAATAGCCTCCTAGAAAGTGGAAATGGAGACTGGAAGAGAACTGAACCAGTATGACAGCTGAGGAGTGATATTATTTGCTCTAGTGCTGGCAGAAAGACGTGCACTCCTAGGAGGCTAGAGCAATTAGAAGGAACTGGAGCGGACAGATTATGGTGGACTTCAAGCCGGAGTCTCAGACAGCCCTATGGGATGCTCAAGTATTATAGCTATTTATTTTTTGATTGTGCTAGTGCATAGGGCCCCAAGGAGGGATCAGGACCCACCATGCTAGGTGCCGTACACACATATAATGAACAGATGGCCCCAAAGTGCTTAGGCCCAGATTCTCAAAGGTAACTATTTATGCTCCTGTCTTCCATCAATGTGAAATATCATTGAGGATCTGGGCCTCACCGTCTAACTAGTGTTTGCTCTGTTTGCTTTTTCCAGTGTTTCTGACTGTGTGCGCGTGTGCATGGTGTATATCTGGGATACCTGGGATATATAAGTGGTTTATCATCAGTGTTTCTAATGACATGCGTGTGTGTGTGTATGTATCCGGGATATATAAATGGCTGATCACCCATGTTTCTAATGATGTGTGTGTGTATCTGGGATATACATATGGTTGACCACCCATGCAGTGTGTGTCTTCTTTATAATTGGAGCTGCATGAAATGGGAGGTGTGGAAGACCTGTGCTCATGGAGGCTGGATCTAGCTCCAAAGTCTGAGACCTTACCTGGGAATTTCGCCAAATAACTGGGAAATAAGCCGGTGTTTCAATAAACAATGAGATCCTGAGCCATGACCCGGCTCCTCTGTGGGAAATGATGTGCCGGCTCATAATGGAACAAGTCACTTCCATGTCTCTCCCGCAGAGGAAATAACACCCCATGGTCCCAAAGATTTACGTCACAGGTCAGGGCACCCGAGAGCTCAGGACAGTGTAGTCCAGCACTCACGCTTCACCGCAATTGCTCACCTTCTGGTGGGGTCAACTGATGTGTATTGAGACAGGAAGGAAGGAAGATCTACTAAGCGACTGGCCATTCCCAATAGTGACACCAGATACTGACGCAAGGTGAGGGATACAGCCCCAGTTGTTCATGCTCCGCACCTGGGGGTGGCTATTAACTAATTACATCCTGGCCTTTGAAGTAGACTGAGGGAGCACAGGGATGGAGGGCAGACCCTAAAAAGGTGAGTTTCTGCCCTCCCTTGGAAAGGCCTGGCGTAGGCAGACTAAGGAAGGCCACAAGGACTGGGCCCTGTGGTGGGCCCTGGAAAAAAGAGGGCAAGATCTAGGGAGAGGCTACAGAGAAAGCAAGACTTTCCCACAGAGGAAAACTCAGAGGGAGCAGAAGAGATTCCTGGAGGAGGGAGCCCGGAGATTGGGTTGGTAAGCAAAGACATCAGTAGCCCAGAAGAATTATTCTTTACGATACCCTGGAAGGGGTCTGAACTTAGGGGATGCAGCTGGAGGGCTGAGCCTCAGAAGACTTGGGGCCAGAGGCAGGTGGCTCGCAGGGGGAGCTAGAGCAGAACATAGCAGCAGCATCCTGCACCGACACAAAGGGGGCGCTGCGAGCGGGTGCTGTCAAAGGGCCACATTCATTATTGGGGTAAATGAGCACTCCTTCATTGGCTGCAGCGAAGCTCCATCCAGCCTCCCCGTCTAGGGACAGAGACTGCTGTCATTTGCACTGGTGTCAATCAGAAGTGACTGCACTGAAATCAACAAGAGTTGCTGTGGATTTACATCGGTGTAACTGAGATCAGAATCTGGCCTAGTCGTTTGGACAAATAGGGCTGTATTTAAACTTGGACTTAATCCAGATTGACGACAGTGGAGGGGAAGATCAGACACTGGCTCTTAACAAAGCCCCAATTTGTATATTAACAGATGTAGCTGTTGGGGAAATGGGCCCAGATACTCAGAAGGTATTTAGGTACCTAATTCCCATTGATTAAAATAGCAGTTGGGTGCCTTAACACCTTGGAGGATCTAAGCCATGGAGTTTATATTACAGTCAGTCTCAAAGTGCAGATGAACTGTGCTTGGTGCAGGACCTGACTTCTGTGTGGGGGCAGGGAGTGGAAGTGGTTATCGGCCACCTTCACATCATGGCTTGTAAGTCTGGGGCCAGTTCAGCCCCTAGCACAACTTACAGCAGCCTGAGTATACATAACAGATGAGCACTAATGTTGAGGAATCGCTTTGCCTGCCATTGAGATGCAGCCACCTCTGGAGTGAGATATGGCGGCTGACTTGTAGCACACAAATGCCACACAAAAGTTTAGGCCAGGCTCGAAGAATACTGTAGTTAACTGAAATGACATGAATTGTAAGTAGGCAAAATGTAATCACACACATTGGCATTTAGCCAAGACAGCAGAACAAACATGTTCTGCAGGGTTATTAACATAAATTCCTCCTTAAAATAAACAAAAAACTCACAAACAACCAAAGTGGGGAAAAAGAATGCATAAGCAATCTGGTTTTTTTTCCTTTTTTAGGTCAGGAGGGAGCTGGTTTTTCTAGTCAAACTGTTTTACCTTTTGTCTTGAGTCTTAGTCAAAACACTCCTGCCTGAGGATCAAATCAAGGAGGTCATTAGATATTCTAGGAATGAAGTTAATAAAGGGCGTTCATGGATAATTGCGGGTGCCGTTTCTATTTTCACCTCTTTTGCCTTCTCTCATGCACTGTCATATCCATTGTTATTACTGATGGTCTCCCTGACTCCATGGGTGGAGAGGGATTTTTCTATGTCTTAATGTTATTCATTTAGCTGGTATTGACTCGTCAGACGCGGCGCCTATCCAGCCTGCCATCCGGATGAATGATCAAAAGTCCTCTAGATCAGACGGATGATAACAGAAAACCAAACCCAGGATAGACAGATGGATGACAACCAAGATGATGGACAGATGGCTGGATTAATGACAGATAAAGGTTTGATAGACAGGTGATGACAGATATGACAGACAACTGGAGACAAACAGATGAATAAGGGTGGATGGTCAGATGGATGAATGATTACAGGAAACAGAAGACAGACATGATAGACTCCAAGATGTTAATATGCCTACTAGTTATTGAAGCTCCTATATAATTAAACAACATGCAGCCAGAACAGTGCACAAAAAGACAATACCCTGGAGTACATCCCAAAGGAGCCACAATCACAACTGCTCACCTTCCTCCTTGATTCAGACACTAATTAGACACAACACAACTAAAACGAGAGCAAACAAACAAACAGCTTGCAATATATCAGAGATTGTCTTCCTCTGACTAATGCCAATAGCATTCCCAAGGTAGAAATGGCCTTGCCTTCAGAGGGAGGAATTCTGGCCTAGCAACTAGAGAATGGGACTGCGAAGATGTCAGCTCGATCTCCTACTCTGACCCCTGCGATGGGGCCCCGGGGACATTAACCTACCTCTGCCTCAGTTTCCCAAACTAAACATAAGAGCGGCCATATTGGGTCAGAGCAATGGTCCCTCTAGTCCAGGATCCTGTCTGCCAACAGTGGCCAATGCCAGGTGCTTCAAAGAGATAAACTGCAGCTAACAGAACTTGTTTCTCTCTCTGGGCTCTTACATGGCCCTCACTATCATAACGCTGAGTACCTCGTAATTCTTAATGGCTTTTATCCTCACAACACAAGCGCTATCCACATTTTACTGATGGGGAAGCCCACAGATATTAAAGGGTTTACCCAAGGCATCTAGGGCTGAAGTAGGAATTGAATCCAGAACTTCCGAGTCCCAATCTAAGCATGTTAGCCACTAGATCATCCTTCAACCTCCCTAACAGGCTTGGGTGAAGCTTAATATTTATAGAGTGCTCTGAGCTGCTCAGATGGACGTGCAAAGTAGCGCGGTCCCACAGTACAGTGAATGAGCCATTCCATGCTCAGACACCACGGTGATGGGCATAGCATAAGACCCTAGAATTCCCGTGGCAGTGAGGGAGACAGGGTAGGTGACCCTCCCGCAGAGTGACCAGTTGATGGACCCCTGCAGTGCCCTTGCTGAGATGATCGTTAACCATGTTTAATAGCATCACAGATTTTTCTGGCCAGAAGGGAGCATTCGGTCATTTAGTCCAGCCACCTGTATAACACAGGCCAGAGAATTTCCCCCAGCATTGATCCCAAGAATTTGTGTTTGACTGAAGCATCTCTTTCAGAAAAGCTTCCAGTCTTGATTTGAAGACCTCAGGAGATGGAGAATCCATCGCTTCTTTGGTAGTTTGTTCCCAGAGGTCCATGACTAAGTTTCCTAGGTGCTACAGGAATACAAATAATAATAACCCTCGCTATTAAAAATGTTATGTCTTACTTCTAATTTGAATTTGTCTGGCTTTAACGTCAAGCCATTGGTTCTTGTTTGGCCTTTCTCCACGAAATTAAAGAGCCCTTTAGCACCTACTATTTTCTCCTGATGAAAAGATATTTGTACACCATGACCAAGTCACCGCTTGATCATCATTTTGATAAGCTAAACAGATTGAGCTCCGTAAGTCTCTCGTAAGACATTCTCTCCAGCTCTCGTATCATTTCTGGGGCTCTTTTCTGCACCCTGTTCTATATTTTAACATCCTTTTCAAAATGTGGACCCCAGAACTGCATGCAGTACTCCAGTGTCAGTCTCAGGGCTGCCACAGACAGAGGTAAAATCACTTCTCTACTCTCTCATGTATACATCCAAGGATCACGTTAGCTTTTTTTGCGCCAGCATCGCACTGGGGGCTCATGTTGAGGTGCTTGGCCACTAGGACCCCTAACTCCTCCTCAGAGTGACTGCTGTCCTGGATACAGGCCCCTCTTCCGTATGCAGGACTTGCCTTATTTGCTCCTAGACAGATGACCTTGCCTTGGGCTGTATTAAAATGCATTTTAATTGAATAGGCCCAGATTACAAAGCAAACCTATGACTGCCCTGTCCTCAGCATTATTTACCATTCTGTCACTCCTTGGGGCATCGGCAAATTTGACAAGCAGTGATTTTATATTTACTTCCAGATCACTGATAAAAGTATTGAGTAGCATCGGGCCTAAAACCAATCCCTTTCCAACCCCACTAGAAGCTCCCTTTATTCAAGGATGATTTCCCATTGACAGCTATTTTTGAGATCCATTAGCTAGCCAGTTTTTAGTCCATTTAATGTGTACTCTATTGACATTCATAGATTCCAAGGCCAGAAGGCACCATTGTGATCATCTAGTCTGACCTCCTCTATAACACAGGCTAGAGAACTTCCCCTAAGGAATTCCTAGAACAGATTGGATGTTTTTATAAACAGTCTAGAATTTGTCTCACTTCAGCCTCCAGCTACTGGATTGTCTTATACCTTTCTCTGCTAGACTGAAGAACCCGTTATTAAATATTTGTTCCCCATGTAGGTACCTACAGACTGTATTCAAGTCATCTCTTCAGGAATCCTGTGTGCAGTTCTGGTGTCCACAATTCAAGAAGGATGTCGATAAACTGGAGAGGGTTCAGAGAAGAGCTATGAGAATGATTGAAGGACTAGAAAACCTGCCTGACCGTGATAGACTCAAGGAGCTCAGTCTATTTAGTTTAACAAAGAGAAAGATAAGGGGTGACTTGAACACAGCCTGAAAATACCTACCTGGGGAACAAATATTTAATAATGGGCTCTCCAGTCTAGTAGAGAAAGGGATTGTGACCCGTCCCGTGCCCAGGGTAGCCACCTGAAAATGCCAAGGTCAGGACAGGCTGTAGAAAGGGAGCAGATTCTCCCAGCACTGGTGGGTGGCACTGAAGCCAGACTTCCCAACCAGCCACAAACTGCGCTTCTGAATCCCCACAGCAGCCAGTACACAATTACACACAGCCCCCTTTACTGCATTTCAGTTCCTGGCTCCCAATTAGCCACTGGGTCCAGTAAAGAGACCAGTTATTTAAACTCTATGCTCTTTACTAAATAGGTTGCCTCTGACCCCAAGGGGTCAGCCACAGTACCAGATCAATAGAAGTTTGGATCTTACCCAAAATACTAAGCTGCCAGCCAATCCTTTAGTAACTAAAACTAAAGGTTTATTGCAAAAAGAAAGAAATAAACCATGAGAGAAACGTTAAAGGGTCAAAGCAAATCAGATACATACAAATGATTGAAAGTCCATATACATCCAGTTTCTGGGAGAATTGTGGAGTTGCAGGCTTGTACAGTTCCTCTGGTATACATCCAATACCTGGATGGGTCTGAGTCCTTCGGTTCAGTTGCAAATGAAATGATCCAGAGGTAGGTGTGAGTCGGTAGCTGAACAGGATAAAAGACAAAATGGTTTCTGAGACCATCACCTCATATACCCACTGGCCTGGCCATGCTGTCTTGTGGAATTTTACAGGAACTAAAATGGAGTACAGAGTCAAATGGGCCAGTCCTGGTGCTTCATCAGGTATGCTGCCTGTGGAATTTCACAGGAACCAAAATGGAGTCCAGAGTCACATTAGCAAGTTCTGGTGACTCATTAGGTGATGCTGGCTTCTTTCCCTGGGCCCCTCGCACCTGGGAATGTCTTAATGGGCCATTAAGCAGGCTATTGTTTTACAGCCATCCTGTCTGGGGTGTGTCCCAGCCAGCACACTTTGAAAAACAGATATCTCAAATATATCCATAACTTCCATTTCACACATAACACATGAACATAAACAACATCATCTTACTTAGCACATTATAGCCTTTCTAACAGTACCTGACATGGCATATCCCACGTGGATTATTATGATTTTGACATATTGATGTCAAACCATATAACAAATGCTCCTCCCCGCCCCTTCAAGCCAGCCTGCGGGACAGGGATAACAAGATCCAGTGGCTGAAAGATGTACAGTGCTAGTTTTTTAATCAACGTCATGCCATACTAAGTCAAAGCCTTACAGAAGTCTATTACATCTTCACAGGTCCCTTCCGTCACAGTTGCAGGGATAGCTGCACCGCTGCCCCCCTTTCCTGGTCTCTCTGAGGGCAGCCTCTCATTTGTCACCTCTCCTGGGGTGGAATTACACACTTCTCCTGCTCTTAGGCCAGGCCCTGGGCTACAGAACCATGTGTATCCACCGCCCTTACCCTACAAGTCCGTCTAGGTTCAACCCCTGCCATTCTTCCCTTTGGGAGTCCGCGAGCAGTGGCGTATGTGGCGGCCGCACGGCCTTTCTACACCAAAATATCATTTATTGTAACCACAAGAACAAAGCATTTCCCGAAGGGTTGTAAAACAACAAACAGTCTGTCAGGAATCAGGGCCTGCACCTGACCTTGGGACCACCTAGTGACCTGTAGCTGGACACCCTGATTGACCAGTCCCCCCCGCCTGAAAGAGATGCATCACCAGCCTGCTTGTAAGCCCAGCAGCTGCTCAGTGCATATGCCCGCACCTATGATCACTCCAGAGTCTCCCTTGTTCCCAGCCCTGCCCCAGACGTGCTCAGTTCCCGACTCTGACCACGAAGCATGGCCACCCACACTGCCATAGACTACTCATGGCTATTTTACTGAAAGTCTTGCCATCCCTTGATGGTAGCCTAGGCAGGCTTGGTTCTTCATACCCCCAGCAGGGGCCAGTCTGCAGGTTGGTTCCCCCTGAACAGCCCCCGGCCCCATCACAAGAGTCTCTTTTCAAACTACTACAGTTCCCCATACCAGCTCAACATACAGTATTCATCCGTTACTATGGGGAGTTCCACATCATTTCACACCTTTACCAGCCAAGCGTGGAGTCTCATCAAAGAATGAAATCAGGCTGGTTTGACAAGGTCTATTGTCCCTAAACCCATGTGTTTTTTATGATGGAGTTTCCTCCATGCCTTGCAATCCGCAACCATCATTCCACACACTCAGAGCAGGCCAGGCCGATGCGGTCAACCTAAAATAGCTTCTGCATATGTGTGATTTGGAGAAGTGCAATAAAACCCTCCAACCCCAAAGGAGGAGGTTTGCCTCACTCAGGTGAAAGGGCAGGGTCCCACACAGCTAGATGGTCCTATTTATAGGGCCTAGTGCATTTGGGCAGCAATGCTGTGTTACTGACCTTGCTGTAGGATCACACTCCAGTTCTCAGCCTTCCCAGGAAAAACTCCCCTCGCTCCTGAGTCTCCTCAGCCAAACCCTGTTCTAAAGAAATCCCGATGCCCCAGAATTGCTTCGTTCCCAGGACAAGTCGAGCCCACAATTCAGCATCAGGATCAACCATGAGGTCACAGAGTGTTTTCAAAGGAAAGTGCAGTTGGAGAGGGAGTCAAATGCCAGCCTGGAAGTCAGGGTGTCTGATTCTACAGCCTCTTTGCCCAGGACCTGCAGCTCTCATGGCCTTATTCACACACCTGGGCAAGGGGGCTCACACTAATACACTGTGTTTAAGGCTCTCCCGGCCGTGCATCTCCAAGCATCATATAAAATTGGCTACTGTTAGCCCAATGCTACTGGCCACTTTTCAGAATCCTCTGGAGAGGCTTAGACCATGAGGCTTGCAGTAGCATGTAGGGTAGATGTAGCCAGTGAAAGACAGGCCGTGTCCACACTCACTGTGGTATGCAGCCACACGTGGCAGCGAAAGGCTCCTGCAGGGAGGAGGCAGAGAAGAAAGACTCTGGCACTTTCCCACCACCAGAGCCTTTCCCTGCCGCCTCCCCCTGCCAGAATCTTTCACTGTATCTGAGAACGGCTCTGGCAGGGGGGAGGCAGAGGGACACTACACTGCTAAAAATAGCAGTGTAGACATCAGAGGCCTTTCTTGGGCATTGTTGTGACAATTGGGTGTGCAAATTTCCCCTAATTGTGAGTTTCGCTGTAAAAAGGGAGTGTAAATTCATAAAAAGTCACAATAATCTGCAATAACAAATGTGGATGGAAACAGGCACAAGAAAATCAGGCAGAGAAACCGGATTAGTCTAAGACAAAGAGGCCATGCTGATATCATTCGAAGACTGTTGACGTTAGGCTTGTTAAAAATAGATGATGTGGAGCCAAAATTTAATTAATTAAAATTGGTGTCAGATATTAGGCCCGTTTGGTGGACACAATAATGAGAGGATGCGCTAGTCCATCCGCCCCTCCCTTTCGGGGTCCTTGAAAGAAAGATGGAGAGGTGCTAGTATGAAAGAACAAAACGAGGAGGGGGAAAAAACAGACGGCGACTTCTGGAGCGAGCTTCCCCACCCCCACCCCATTTCCTGGCACCCCAGGCCTTCATCATCCTGATCGTAAGAGCTGTCCTGACCAGACCGCGCCGGAGAGAAGAAGCCAGATGACAACGTTCCCTCCCGGTTCCACCTGATCCCAGCCACCATCCGGGATGAAATGCGATCGGACATTAACAGCTCCAGCCCATCTGACCTAACTTCTTTTCTTTTCTCCCAAAAGGACAGTTATTTCTTTGATGCCATCTAAGAGACTCTCAGATAAGGGCTTTTTTCCTTTTACACCCCTCTCCAGTAAAAGGAAACAAGGGACGTTGTTAAAATGAAAGCCTTATTTAATACTGCTCATTTCAAAGGCTTAAACTGATTTTCCAGCTTGTCTATATCTTTAGTAAAAGGTTAAAAGATTTTTAGTGCAGCATTTACCATGGCATGACGCAGGCTGAGCTCTTTGAATACCCAACCCTGGACCCTGTTTAACAGTTTAATGTTAGGTGGCGACTGGGTTGTGTTAACACCTTTAGCCCATATATTCCATCTAAGTTAACACAACAGAGTGCAGAGAGACATGTATGGTGTATATACACCCCAGGGGGCAGGTGTGTAGGGCACTTGACTCGGCTCAGAGACTCGAAGGTCAGAAGGGACCAATATGATCATCTAGTCTGACCTCTTGCACAATGCAGGCCACAGAATCTCACCTAAGACATGCTTCACTGTCTACTTTGCTATTTATACTTGTGCTAGCTAGATGTCCAGTGTCTGTATTCTACATGCCACCCTAAGCATAGACCTATTCTCAGACTCAGCATCCTTGGCTTTCCCAGGTGTAAAATATACAGTGCCAGCTCCCTGCTGCCTCTTCTTCATTGCATCCATGCATAGTCACATTGTGTGTTTGAATAGTGCCCAGCACATCAATGGGACACAATCCTGGCTAGGACCTGGGCATTCTGCTACTACAATCTGACTAACACCACAGAAGTCCAGAAGAAAAGAATAAAATAAAGAATAAATAAAAAATAAGAGTCACTTTGTTCTGGAATCATTCACACAGTTCCAAAGTGAAGTAATTGCTCTGGAATCATAGTGCTTTTATTCCGGAACGGTGTTCACATGGGGAGCTATGCCGCACTAGCTATGCTGATCAGGTTCCCGCTGTTGACAAGCCCATAGCTACCAAGTTCCACGCAGCTCAAAGAGCGACATTCTACGCAAATTATGTAATGATCTATTTTGCACATGGTCATGAACTCCAGCTTCTAAAAGCTTGGGTGGATTCGGTGCATGAAGGAATACCAGAATTAAGGTTAAAATCCAACTCTCTTGTCCATGTACATGGTGTCCCAGGACCTCTCAGATATTGAGAGGCTAACTCCCATTGAAATCAAGGGGATTTGGCAACCTAAATACCTTTGAGGATCTGAGCCTGAGACCAGAATGACACCTATGATGGGGAGATGAGGAGGGAGACGACAAATTATCCACACCAGCCCACTGGAGGATTCTTACCCTTTCCTCTACAGCAGTGGATGCCGGTCACTGTCAGAGACAGAAGCCTGGATTAGGATGGACCAAGGATCTAATCCACCTTGGCCTAGTGATTCCTACTTTCCTAGGCTACAGTCTTTAAATAATGTCCTTTCCTCCCCCTCCTCCCATGAGTCATCAACAGGATATGAACCCATGATCATCAGACACACTGTAGAACTCCTATGGTAGCGGTTTGAAGAGGAACTAATATTAGGGCCATTTGTCTTAGTGTGACCCAATCTGTTGGTGGGGCCACAACATGCTCTTTGCTGTGGGAGTCACACAACTCCCTGGGAGACAGCACTGGAGTGCTGAGACTCCGGACAGTGGGGTCTATTCCTGGTTCTGGGCGCAGAGTATGGTCTAGGGGTTAGTGACAGCAGAGCCAAGTACATAATTTGGCCTATTCATTCAACAAGGCAGAGTGGCTGAGGCATGGGTCTGGTCTGCCAGTTTAGAGACCGGATCTCCTGCTGCTGGATCTGCCGGAAGTGACCCGGGGCAGGCTGTCAGCTAGATCAGCTGTCAGATGGGCAAATGGCAGCTCTCTGCACCCAAAGGCGCAGGATTGCTTCGTGGTTAATAACACAGGTAGTAAGAGAGCTCAGAAATACTCACACCCGTCAGTGGAAAATTGGGATTAGAAGTTACGTGCTCCTGGTCGTTAGCTTTGCCCACAGTCTCCTAGACTCACAGGCTGCTACTGGAAGCGCTCTCACGCTCACAGCCATTTGACCAGCTATGCGTCACGACCCTGACACTGGCACGGCCAATAACGCACCCATTTCCCCTGCAAGGGCCATTAAAGCGACAACGATAATGAAAGGCTCTGCATGCACACACCCAAACTGACAGTGAATTAGCAAATATGAGAGGCCCGTCCGGGAACAGCAAACCCATGCTCTGGGTCACTGTGACATTGCTGGACACTCACTCTCCAGCCAGCCTAACACGCTCACTCACCTCTCCTACGGACAGACAGAGACACAGGCATTCCTTAGCAGCGGCCCCTCTAGGAGGCTGTTCTTCCATCCCGGGGGAGACACTCACAGACTCTGTAGGGAGGCCAGGAAGCAAAAAGAACATTAAACACATCACCACGCTAATTCAAGCCTTAATCACTCCTGACTCCATCTGGCCATCCCTGTTAAATCACTAATAACAACTAGTAAGTGCTAATAATAGCCTTAAGAGCTAATTGTGATAAATGGTAAAATGTCAATAGCTAATAACAGTAAATACAAACAAGCCAACTAGAACAGCTCACACTAACTGGCTGTCACAATAAATAGTTACTACAAGTGCTAAAGCCAGGCAGCCTCTCGGCCGCCTTTACCTCTCCTGGAGGGAGCGGACTCTGTGCCAGGTGGGGGTCGCTGGCTGCAAGGGGGCTCCCATCAGGGTCCCCAGGGTATTTCCCCCCCATTCCCACCCCGCTGATTGATGCTGACTGTCAGAAATGGCTCTGCTGCAGATCTGGAGAGGAGGTCCCCAAGGGAGTCCAGCCTGCTGCCAGGCAGAGTGGCTGGACCCAACAATGCAACTCCAGCCTATGGCAGCGGAGGGGATTGTGGGACGGGACAGCCAGGTGACTTCAGAGATTCCAAGAGACACTGTGAGCTGGGGGTCCCACTGGAAGGACAGAGGAAGTCACTGGGCCCTGTTGCATGTGATGTTTCTGGGGTGTGTAATGCCAGAGACCAGCACTGATTAGAGCACACGTTTCCCCACACAGAAGGGGATCCAGAAACAATCCCCCAGTCGCGCCCTCCAAGCCAGCTCTGTAGGAACGCTGTGACTGCAACACAGCCATGAATTTCCCCACTGCCCCCACTCATCCCAGCCGGAGAAGGGTCCTATGCCCAGCCCCCTCACCAAGAGGGCATTGTGGGGGAGGATCCTTTGGGAAGCAGCCAGGGCCTGATCCTGACGCCCTGTTGTTCCCTCCTGGCGTCACTGTCCAAAACTGCTGCGTCAGGCCCAGAGTGTCATGTGACTGAAAAACTGCCCTAATGGCAACTGGTCTGTACCCGGATTCCTTCCCTTGCAGGAGCAGCCCCCTCCCCCCCGCCCCATTAGCCTTGGATCGCCCCTAAGCAGAACCACCTTGAGGGACAGACTTGCAGGGGCGCTGTTCCTAGCTAACCTCCAGAGAAGACAACAAAGCACCTTCGCAGGTGCACATCCACCAGTGGGGACCCAGCTAACCCCCCCGTGAGCAGCTCTCAGCAGCACTGCAGCCTGTCCCGCTCAGGGAGAACCTCAGTCACTGTAGGACCTGGCCACGATCAAGAAACTAGGGCTAGGAGCTGCCATCATTGCCTATGTGGCATAGACACAGGCTCAGCTAAATTTGCTTTGCTTCCCTCAACGCCTGGCATAACATCTGCGTGGAAAACTCTCTGTGAAAGGCGGCTGCTGCTGGTCTACATCTGATTGTGCCGGATGATCTACCGCCCACGACAGGCAGGCAGGAGCACGAGTTGTGCACACATCCCCTTATCAGGGCACATGTTTGCACTCAAGTCCGGATGCTGGTAGGGAGATAGGAGGAGACCAACTTCACATAGTTCCAGTGGCTCCTCGGGGAAACCAAACCCCTTTGATGGAGGGCTGCCGTGGAAGGTGAGAAACTGAGACTTCTTAGGAGCCTGGGACGGGGATAGGGGGGAGGAACGTCTCAGCCTCTTGCTAATTGCAGCCCTTCTTGTTTTACATCAGAGATCAGGCCTCAGGGGACTGAAACTTCTTCTTTTTGGGGCTTATGAAAGTGAATCTGAAAGCTGAAGCAATGTGGAACACGACTTTTTCTTGTGACAGATCAGAAGATGAGTGGTTATAACCGCATCAGAGCAATGGTCCATCTAGCCCAGTATCCTGTCTTCTGAAAGGGACCGGTGCCAAATGCTTCCGAGGGAGTGAACAGAACAGGCAATTTGTCGAGGGATCCAGTCAAGTTGTCCTGTCCCAGTTTCTAGCCATCAAAGCTTTAGGGACACCCAGAGCATGGGGTATAACGGGGGGTTGCGGGGGAGGCTCTACTCACTGCTGGGATGGCATCTCCAGCTGCTGCTTTGGGGAACAGCTCACAAGGCCCTTTGCCTCTCTCTCTCTCTCTGCTTGCAGCCCCTCTTGTGCCAGGAGCTGCTGCGGCCCTTTTGTGACTCAGCCCTCCAGCCCTTCTAGGGTAGCCTTTCAAAGTCTCCTCTGTCCACACCGCCTCAGGCAGTCCTCACGGCCACTGCCCTCACCCTGTCACTCCTACAGGGACACAGGCGGTCTTCCTGTTCGCCGCCCGCAAACAGTACCACACTGCAGTGGCTGGTGTGGGAACTCAGGTTCCACTCCAGGCTCTGCAGTGATCAGTTAAGGTCGACATCTCCATCACCTTACCACTCTCACCCCGGACTCCTTCCTACCAGCCTGCTTCTGTCCCTCTTTACCTCAGAGAGGGAGACGGCAGGCTTCTCCCTGCGGCCTTCCAGACCCCGGCCAGCCTCCTGGCTTTGTAGAAGCCTCGCCTGTTCCCTCCCAGGTGAGCCTTCATCTAATTAGCTTCCTCCATCTTAAATCTCCCATTTGCAGCCTAACTGGTGGATTGGGCCCAATTGGCCTAATTCTCGGGGCCAGCGGGAGGAGTAGGCCCCCTCACATGGGGTGGCATGCCTGCCCATCTTAGCTAACAGCCATCAACAGACCCATCCTCCATGAACTTCTCCAGTTCTTTTTTAAACCCGGTTATACTTTTGGCCTTCGCAGCCTCCCTTGGCAATGAGTTCCACAGGCTGACTGCGGGCTGTGAAGAAGTACGTCTGTTTGCTTGTTTTAAACCTGCCACTGATTAATTTCATGCAGCAACCCCTGGTTCTTGTGTTACGTGAATGGGTAAATAACAGTTCCATGTTCACTTTCTCACCACCAATCATGAGTTTATAGACCTCGATCGTATCCCCGCTTCGTGGTCTCTTTTCCAAGCTGAATAGTCCCCATCTTTTTAATCTCTCCTCCTCTGGAAGCTGTTCCATACCCCGAATCAATTCGTTGCCCTTCTCTGTACTTTTTCCAATTTGAGCCGGGGCGACCTGATCTGCATGCAGGATTCAGGGACTGGGCGTCAAGCTCAGGTCGATTGTGCCTGCACTGCCTCTGGTGGGGTCCCAGCATCGTGCTGAAAGTGGATGAGGCTGGGGGTAGGTGCATGAGTAAATAGACGGGGCCGGGTGGTGGAAGGAAGCTGCTGTGACAGCCAAGCCAGGATGCTCACATCTCCATTCTGCTCCCTCTTTGCAATGTCACCTTCTCCGGCTCCACTTCTTGTCCCCGAGGGACGAGTCCTCGGCCGGGGAGGCCAGTCACGCCATGGGATGTGCCTAACCAGCAAGATAAAAGTGGGGGGAGGGGAATAACGGCCAGACAAAATCACAGGGTGCATCTGGCAACCCCAGAAACAGGCTGGGGCGTGATCCAGTGAGCCTGCCTGAGAACAGACAGTCGACCCTGCCTTTATGAGAGGGCCAAGGTCAGCGATGGGTGGCTCGCCTGTGCAGTGGTGATGTAAAGGATACCACAGAGATAACCAGGGCAGCTTTGGAGACCAGAATGGAAGCAGCTGCTACCAACAGATAACACACCGGTAGGTCACGTTCCTCTCCCTGCTCCCATCAGCCACGACGCGGTAGAGAAAGAAAGCTGGTGCGGAGTCCATAGCTGGAACAACCAGGTTCAGTTTTCAGAACCAAGATGATGTCGACAAACCAGAGGGAGGCTCAGAGCAAAGCAACAAAAACCATAAGAACAGCCACACTGAGTCAGACCAATGGTCCATCTCGCCCAGTATCCTGTCTTCCAACAGTGGCTAATGCCAGGTGCTTTAGAGGTAGCCATCAAGTGATCCATCCTGTCGGCCATTCCCAGCCTCTGGCAAATAGCAATCCCTGCCTATCCTGGCTAATAGCCATTGATGGACCTATCCTCCATGAACTCATCTAGTTCTTTTTGAACCGCATTATAGTCTTGGCCTTCACAACATCAAACCACAGATGAGAAGTTGACTTGGGAACATTTTTTCAACACAAAATCAAGATTACCTGCCTGGTGACTATGGGGGACAGGATATAGAACATACAGTAGCTATCTACACCTCTATGAGGGGGCAAAAAGCCCGAGAGGAATTCGATTCATAGAGATTTTAAGGCCAGAAAGGACCATTATGATCATCCACTCTGATTGCCTGTCTCACAGAGGCCAGACTCGGGATTTCACCCAGTTAGGGCAGTAACCGGATGGGATAAACCAAGTATTTGTACTTCCCCATCCGACGGCCAATTATGAAATCTCCTAGGCTGCATTTCTAGGGAAGTGATGTGAGCACTACCTCCTAAGACAGCTACCAAACTCGAAGGGGTTAAAAGCGGCAGACCCCAGACCGCACTGTGCCAAGGAATCCAGCGTTTGCCTACGTGTGATGGACAGAACCATGTTAATATTTGAGAGCGCTTTGAAAAAGGGAAGTGGGCGTGCATGATGTGAAGGTGTCAGCAGGGGCTTAGGAGGCAGATCGGAGTTCTGCCCATGGGAACTTGGATACATCAGTGACTGCCTAGATGTTCCAGTGTCTACTTACTTTGGGGTCCCTAGATCCTGATTTTCAGAAGTCCTGAGGCCTGTACCCGCAAAATGACTCTTCCCTTCCACTGATTTCCATGACTATGCAATTCACGTCATTGACAATGAAATTCAGCCCCAAGCTGTCCTCCAGCAGGATTACCACAATCAGGGGCCACTCCTGACAACACTGGCCTTAGCTTCTCTGTACCCAGACTCCCCGCCTCTGAGAACGGTAAGATTTTCCTCTCTACCGGGGTGTTGTCAAGGGCTTTGAGCTCCTGATTCGGGTCTTTTCTGAAGCACACCTCCCATGCGTCATGCCTTTGCTGCCACCCTGTGGTGGCCGTGTGCTACTGCACCACCTGTTGGAAATAATCTGATCACATACTTGTAAATTCCTCAACTGCCAAACTGGTTCCCCACAGCTGGTGGGGGACAGGTCTCGGCAGAAGAGGGAATCTCATGCTGTAGGGTATGGAGTCTCGCCTTAACACAGACACCTCTACAACCCCTCCTGCTGACAAGGCCGACAGTTCACATGCAGGTGAGATGAAGGCCCACGTTTTCAGAAGCGGTCTGTAATGCAGGCCGCTCAGCAGACCTGAGCATCTCTCTCTGCACGCTGACCCACGTGCATGCCTCTGGCCTATTTTGCTGGGGTGGAATGTGGCAGCCATTACAATGATGCTAGTACCAAGTGAAGAGCAGAAAATGAGGTGGACGAGTGTAGCCCTTGAAAGCCAGGAGGGAGCTTTTGGGTGGCGAAATGCTATTCCTCCTGCATTTTAGCCGGTTCCTGGCCTTTTCTGCTTTCACCTACGTGCCGGGGATTATGCGAGGATCAATCAGCTGTTACAAAGGGCTTTGAAGATGAGAAACGGGATGCAAGCGCTACATGTTCTGAGGAAATGATCAGGGCCCTGTTTGATTATTTCATTCGACAGACAGCACCTCTGACATGACACAGGGACATTGGTTCAACCTAGGGCTCCAGGGGAAGGGCAGCCCCGGCTGAATTATCAGCAGCACTTCCTCCAACAGCCTAGGTTTTCCTTGGTAATTAGATGGGAGACCTCCAATCAGGCTAGCTCTGAAATCTACCAGATCACAACTCAAATAACAGACAAGCGGAGAGGTTCAGCTTTATTAGACTCAAACACTGATGAAGCGCCCTGGAAAAATAAAACAGACAGAGGAATGGACGTGCAGGCAGCAGCGGGAGCTGGCAGCTGCCTCATGGGAGCAGCTGTGGCTTTGCAGCATCTCCTGGTTCAGAGAGGCTGATGTTCTTTCCCCGTGGCTGTACAGAGATCTGGATATAGCCCAGGGGGCTGCAGCAGCAGTTGGAGGGCTAAGTCTGAGTTCCCATCACAGTGTAGTGCATCATCTACTCTGCCCTCACCTGCGTCCCAACAAGGCAGGGGAGAGACCCTCACACTGCCCAGTGCATGAGAGATGCTCAGTTCTGTTGAAGGAACTTCACCATCGTCCTAAGCTAGCGGCATCTCGGAAACATGCCACCTCGCCCTCTTGCAAAGGGGGTTAGGGTGCCCCGCCTGCAAATATCAGCTCCAGGGCAGCCTGAATGTCCCCTCCGGTGGCCTGCAGGGCTCGGAGACTCAGGCTGTCATCGTGTATGCCCATGTCCCGCAGTTGCTGCAGCTGTGGCTGCCACTGGCTCTGCAGAGAGAGAGGAGACGGCAAGGGGGATCAGTCAGCACCCAAGAAATGACAGTGACTCCCCGCCCACCTCCACAGAATCCAATGCTACATCATCATTTCCCTACTGCATTTCTACACCTCCATCACCAGGGATCTAAACACCTCCTGCTGGGAGCAACCCCACATCAAGCAGTCCTGCCCTCCTCTTCCAGGGCTTCTGCATCATTCCCTGCAGTGCCTCCTGCTGGGAGCTCCGGCCAACCATTGAGCCATCTTGCGACACTGTGTGGCCAGCAATGCGGGGCATCAGATGAAAGACTTTCCTGTCCTGCAACAGCCGCTGGAACCAGGGTGGGGGAAGAGGGGGGGGAAGAGTCCTGATGGAGGGGAGAGGTGGATCACAGAGCCCTGAAATGACGGACTGTGTTACTGACCTGCATGGCAGGCTGCCCAGATGCCTGCAGAGCATGCTGCAGGGCCTGGCTGAAGAGGTCATTCGTGATGGGAGTTCCTGATTGGACACTGGAGGACATCGGAGAGGTGCCTGATGAGTGTCCCTGGAAGATAGGAGACAGTGCTACAGCTCTCCATGCCTCCTCCTCAAGAGTCTCCCCAGCCCCAAACATTACACTCCCCCCCCCCCCGGGTCTGGACGGAGGAGACTCCTGCCATAATGCAGCACCGGGTCCCAGGGCGCTAGCTGGGTCAGTATCTCGCTGCAGTTTGTGGCCAGGGAGAGGGGTCCCTTGACGCTGCGCTGTTCCCATACCTGAGTGCCAGGGGTTGGCGTGTGTGAGCTGCTCTCGGGTGTGCTGGCCAAGGCCAGCGCAGTTGCCAGTTCACTCTGGGTGATTGGCCGGGGCCCGGCTGCCCCAGTGTAGCCAAGCGATGCGGGGCGGGACCCAGAAGTGCTGCTGGACGGCGTGGACCTTGTGCTCTGCCGGGAGGGGAGAAAACCCGCGAGTTAATGTCGGTGTCACAAAGAAACCCAAAGCACGCTTGGGATGCCAACAAAGTCGCCTTTAAGTCAGAGCCTGCCTTTAGAACTTGCACTGCACAGCGTGGCCTGCCAACACCCTCCCCTTCCAGTGCTACTCTTTGGGACCGCCAGCTAAGAACCTCCAGTGTGAACGCAGCTTTTAGAGAGACACGGGAAGCTCTGCATTGGGAAGCGGTGGGCTGCCTGAGTCAGTGACTTCAAATAATGTGACTGAGACCCAGAGGTTAGATTTAGCTGGGACCACCTGCAGTTTGGGCCATCCAGTGAAGACACAGTTTGGGCCACGCAGTGCTGGCAAATCCAAGGAGAAATCACAGGGCTGGGGGTCCACTTCCCAGACCCCTCATGAGGAAGGCAGCTGTTCCAGATACTACCAAGGCTTTTGTGAAGCTCCCACAAAACCCATAAATGTGGCAGCGTCATATTGGAACCCAGGATTAACAAACAATAGGACAAGTAACCGCCATCAGGCAGGGTATCCCTCCTCTCCCACTGCTGAATAACCAAGCAATCGTCCCCACCAAGACCTTGTCCCTCTGCAAAGAAACCTGCAGTGCTGCCCTGCAGCAGAAGCACTTGCATCCCCCGCTCTTCACATCCATGCCAGGCCTGCACAGCTCCTGCAATATTTGGTGCTGGCATTGTGTGTGAAGGGAAGCATCATTCCCCGAGACGGACCCCCTGATTTCTTATTACGTGGGCCTAACTAGGTACTTATGTGGCTCCTATCACTGTAGTATCTGAGCACCTCACAAATAATACCTTGATCTTCACAATAGTCTGGAGAGATGGACAGAGTTATTATCCCCAGATAATACAGATGGGGAAACTGAGGCACCAGGAGACAACACGACTTGCTCAAGATCACAAAGGCGACTGTGGCAGAGCCAAGCTAAATCCAAGTCTCCCAAACCCTAAGACCACCCTGCCCAGGGGACAGCTCCAGGTTCTCTGATTTTACTGTGCCTCTAAATGCAACCATCCCCCAAAACCACCTCACCTGACCCATTAGCATTACCTGATGAAAATCATCTTCATCATCAGAGAGACCTTCAAACAGAAAGCCACCTGCCCCAGAGAATACATTCAAAAGGAGAAAAACATCAAACCACAGACAATGCAAAAATCTCAGCTCCCACTTACCCTCCCAGCAAGATCTCCCATGCATTCAGGAAGTCAAATCAGCTGACAGCCAACACTCAGCCTCCCAGGAATAAGAAGCATCTTTCATGTGGGCAAGATACTTCATGGACTGTTTTTTATAAGGATTCCCCACTTGCCAATAAAATGCAGTCACTTCTGGGGTGAAATGCAGCAGACGTTATGTGCCAACGGCACTAGATGGGGGAGTGAAAGATATCTTCTTCTAGTGAAAGTGCAGCAGGAATTTAGGGAGGCAGCAGAGTTACCCAAATTAGAATATGGCCAGAATAATGGAGCGAACACCCCATCTCATGCAAAAAGTATGATTAATGATCACAAGTGTTTTAGGTCTCATTGGAAAAGGAACAGCCTTCAACAGCACGGGGCCAGAACTGCTATGTAGGGCCCTGGTTCAGTTGGGATTCAGAGGGAAGAGGGCCACCTAGTGAATCAGCAGCACCTCAGGTTTTCCTTGGAGGTTTCCCACCCAGGTGGTGAAAAGGCTCCCTCCCGCTTAGGCTCTGACAAGACCTACAACAGCTGAAGAGTTCGTGATTGCAGGCCTGACATGCCCAGCAGCTTCTTTATTGCACTCCAAATGGAGAATGCAGGATCCAGTGAGTTCTACTACTTAGTGCTGCAAATGTCAAGAGAAGGAAAATCCCTCTCTCCCTGCCCTAAAGATTGCATCCAAGAACAGATATGCATCAGATGTGCATTACCGACTCAATAAACCAGGCCTCCTGCTCCACCTGCCCCTGGACAGCTCGGGGTCTGTTACAGACCCTGCAGCTCACCTACCCCATGGGCACACACCGCTGGATGCGTCACACAGGCAAACTCACCAGGCATGTCCCTGTAGGAGCTGGAGGGCATGCTCCGTGAGGAGGTCTCTGGGGCTGGAAGGGGAGCGCTGCCCGCCACTGAGTGCAGAACCAGGACGATGGCGTTCACCAGAGCAGGGTGAGCTGGGATTAGCCTGGGCAGAGACAAAAACACCTGACGAAGGGAAGGGGGGCTGCCAGAGCTCCTGCAGCAGCAATTTCAGGCTTCCCAGTGGGCTGTGTTTCACTCACCACCATCTCCAAGCCTGGCTCTGGCAGCCATATGACATAACCCCTCCCATCTAGTCGGTCTAGGAAAAATCCAGCCACCAGCCCAGGAATCATGGTCTAGGTTCTAGTCAAAGATTTGTTTTTTTAAGTGGATTTGGTGCTAGTGAAAGTTGTCGGGTTTGACAGCCCTAAAGGCTGAAGTCCTCTCTTTATCCCCCAGCTGATGTGCCTCGTGATACGGAAGGACAATCTCTAGGTGAAGAGCCTTAGCCAGCTCAATCCTAGGCACTCTGCTGAGTCTGCCAACAAGTGGGGCCAGTTAGATCCCATTTTGGCAATGGGTTTCCGATGCAGGCTGCCCACTGGGGCCAGAACTGAGACTCCCAACTCAATACACACAGGGCACTTGGCAACCATCAGATGGTAGCGACTTTCATCCATTACCAACCACGCCTGGATTTGAACTCAGGAAGCAGAGCTGAAAGATCCTGCATCGATGCCTCTTGAGCCATCCAGCCCCCTAAAGTTCAGCCGGGGCAGCTCAGTGACAAATACCCCAGCTCAGTCTTTTCTCAGATTACTATGACTAAGAGAGAGGGGTTGGAAGCAGAAAGAAGAGAGGGGAAAGCTTTCCACGCAGCCTACAACAATGCAATGGCATGTCCACACCGGTAGTTGAGAGCTGGAGTAACCCACTCCTCCCATCTAAAGGGAAACAGACTGTGATTGTACAAACAGGCATTGCTTGGCTATGCAGTGGCTTGGACCCAGCCCCGGCCGTTCGCGACTTACGTGTCCAGCATGTTTGGATCAGCAAAGACAGAGAAAAGATCTTTGTCCTGCAAGACGCCTGTAAGAGACCAGGAAACATGTTGAATCAGGGACAGGACACAAAAGGGGCATCTGTCACAAGCACTGATTTACTCCTTAGCCCCTGGAGCAATGAGTCCTCCACAAGGTCTCTCTTCACTCTAATTCTATTGTAAGGTTTCCACCTCTTCCCTACAAGGCTCTGCATCAAGACCATCAGCTTCCAAGCATAAGGACCCTGTTTCAAGTCAACAGTGGTGGCCGCTGAGCATCATACGATAGCTCTGAAGCAGGGGAGTATCTGCACTTCTGGGCTCAGGGCCGTGAGAAGCAATAACTGAAAGTCACACTAGAATCCACAGATGGCTATGCAGAGATGCTGCTAGCTCACTAGGCCAGGCCAGCCGAGCCTGGATTCAAGTTAATTAATCCTCTGTGGCACTTGGAAAGGGCAGGTGCAAAGTAGATGTACTCATTACACACCCTCAGCTTCCTTACAGCCCAGTCCTGCTGTAGTTGAAGTGAGCGCTCTTTGATCAGCCCCCAGTCAAGTGTGGCTACCAACAACAGATAACACAATGGTAAAAATCTGTCTCCTGAGCAGATTCAGACCTCTCGGTCTCAAAGATGGAGAGTCTCTGCAGAAACTGCCTTTTCCTGTTCTTCCTGGAGTCTGATGCTCCCTCCCCTACATCATGAATTAATGGGTTCCATGGAGCAACCCTATTTACTGTATCCTTTATACTGTCTGCCCATATCCAAACTCACCCAGAGCAACAGGGTCGCTGCTGAGCCCAGGAGTAGCTACGATGATCTGATCCAGCGATTCCTTGTTCCCCAGCATCTTGAAGACCTACCAAAGAAATCAAAATAGATCAGCAATGCCACATAATGAGGCCAGTCTAGAACTAGGGTAGCCCAATTAAACTTCCATTAGGGCTCTCCATCCCTCTCCTTTGTTCAGTCACACATGGCGGATGACGCACACTTCGGGGCAAAGACTAAGCCACACTCACTGCGTCTCGGTATGCAGGACTGTTATGCAGGGCAGTGTGCAGGACCCGGAACTCTCGCACTGCAGCCACTTTATCCACAGGCTCTGGGGGAGACATTCAGAAATGGGGGGAAGCTTTTATTGGTCGGTTTCTCTCCCCTGCCCTTTATCTCATCCATTTCCTCTTAGCCAAGGAAGCCAAACCCAGTCTGACAGAGCAGCATGTGCAAGGGGAAGAATCTAAAGACCTTTGCCCTAACATTCCCAACTCTGCAAACCCAGTGCCACTGCTTTAATTTACCTGGTCTGATGCAGACCACAGAAAGCTCCAAAAGCAGAATAAAGATGGAGACAAATGAGTGGGGATCTGATTTTGGTTCCCAACAGAACCAATGTAATTGACTGCAACTCAGCTAGGGGGTTCTTTCTCCATGCGTCTTGGGGCTCCCGCCACAGTTCCCATGTCAGTGTGAAGCAGACACTAACAGAGAGCTCCACTGCCTTTGAGATGGGAGGTTTCAGCAGAAAAGACCAATCCCAAAGAATTCACCTCCTTCCATTATATCTCTGCCCCAAAAATGACAGCTAAGTAGGAGCATGTGTCCCCATCTCAACCACAAGGGATGAGCACCACACATACACATACTGAAGAGTTCCAGAGGGGCAATCGAGGCATCTTCTCTCTCACCTGGTTTCTGATCCGGCTCAGGCCACGACTTGCGCAGGACATGAACAGTTGAGCCTGATTGGATGCCATAAAAGTCAAGTGTTTGGTCATCCTTCAACTTGCGGCCACAGTAGATCAGATCTGAGAAAAAGAAAGCACAGAGCTAGAACATTAAGTGCTCCTGTGAGAAGCCCCATCACTTGGCCTTTATGGGATAAGTACAGTTCCAGCCGTGCCATCAGCCTGTCAACATGATGTAGTTATTGATGTAGCAACTCCTAAATATTCAGTAGCATAATCACTTGCAGATGTAAATTCAAGGGCTTGAAGCTTAGGATACAAATGTAGTAGTCCGAGGTCTACTAGCCTGTCTTTTTAGAAGGATTTGTTGCAAGCAAACCTGGAAAATAAGGATGACTAAAGTCCCTATAATAACTAGCATTCTTATAGTGCCTTGGAATCAAAGCTCACAAATTTTACATCCTACAAACTGAAGCATCTCTCCACTACTGAAATGTTATACCTGTGAGGAGGAACATGGAAGCTGTTTAACAGCACACAGCAACACTGGAAGCAAAGAAGCTATATCCAATTGAAACTGCTGTACGTAATTAACTAGTTGAAATCTGGCCATGACCCTAGGCCTAACTAGGCCCAACTTTGCAATAAAAACAGCAACTCACCAATGAGTTCTGGATCTGGAACTGACTCCTGCAGCTTTCCGGTGATAAGCTGCTTCAGGTAGGAGATGCTGCACCCACCCAAAGGGCACTCTCCCAGCTCTGTCTCTGGTAGCCGCAGGATGGATTTGGGGGCCAATGGCTGATCTGCCAACTTCACTGCAATATGCCACTCAGACATCGTATCTGTGTCACCGAGAGGAACCGAGCTTCAGAAACGCAGTTCTGAACTCCAGTAGGGGCTGTGAAGGGAATGAAACAAACCAACTTGAGATGCACCCAGCGCACTATTTTTGATTCAGCTGGCCACATAACTGGAATGGATCTACACCACTGTAGCTGTGTCGCCGGCTCTGGGTGGGGATGTCTACATTAGACCCCTACTCAAATCTCCAACACTGAGGGGGCTTATGTCCTGGTCCCAAACCCTGAAAGTGCAGGGAGAGGCACCCCTGCCAGGCCCTACCACAGGCCTAGCTCGGCGAGTGGACAGGTCTAGGCGAGGCCTTCGCTGGGCGTGCTCTATGGGAAGCCTTACCCTGCTCTCTGGAGCGAACTCAGGTGCCTGTATCAGCCCCCAATCCTAGCAGTGCCGGGAGACGGGTCTGCCCCAAGCCTGACCCCAGTGCCCAGCCCAAGGGAAGGGGGGACCCAAGGTGCTCGCTGTAGGCAGGGATCTCTACTGGCCTGGCCTGGCCTGGCCTGGCCTGGCCCGGCCCAGCCCTGCCCCGCCCCGCCCCCCAGGCCGGAGTCGAGGCCAGGTCTGACCCCCCCACTCCTGGGAGTTCCCCCCACAAGCCGGGCCTGCTAAGCCCACCTGCTGTTTACACTCACCTCAGCATCAACGGAAACCGGAAGTTCCGGCGGGCTTCATGCCCCTTGCATACTGGGAATTGTAGTTGCCAGGCCGGGCTTAACTCGCGGAAGGCCTACAGCTCCCAGCGTGCTGTTCGGGCCGCAGAGCCTGCTGGGATCTGGCTAGGCCAGAAACGTTCGGATAGGTAGAGGGGGGAGAATGGTAAGGGGCGGGTTCTAGTCGTCGGCAGCCAATGGGCGTGCGGGGCCGGCGGCGGATTTCCGATTTCGGGGAGGATAAAGCGGAGCGCGTGCGGGCTGGGAGTGGACTCACGCCATAGGTTTCCGGTCGTGACTGAGCTGCTGCAGGTAGGTACCGAGCCGGAGGTGTTACTCCTAAAAGGGGAGGTTGGGCCGGCGGCCTCGGACTCCCGCTGGAAGGGGGCGAGCCGCTACGCTGGCTCCTCAGGGCTGGGGTCATGCCCTCTGCTACTGGAGCTGGGCGAGCTGTGTCCCAGTGGAAGAGGTGGGGTGGGGAAGGGAAGAGGTGGGGTGGGATTTTGCTGTAAAGAGGGGTAAGCTCCCCCACATCCCAGTGGGGACAATAGCAGCCTCTCTCTCTGCCCCTGTGGTTGGGCTCATGTGGTGTCCTGCAAAAGCTGCCCTGTACCTAATGGTGTTCATCTCCCGCCTCCACCCCCCTTCCTGTTTCTCTCAGACTGAATCAAAATGGCCGATGAAGAGATTGCCGCCCTCGTTGTTGACAATGGCTCCGGGATGTGCAAGGCCGGATTCGCCGGAGACGATGCTCCACGCGCCGTCTTCCCATCCATTGTCGGACGCCCACGTCATCAAGGAGTCATGGTCGGTATGGGACAGAAGGACTCGTACGTCGGAGACGAGGCCCAATCCAAGAGAGGCATCCTCACCCTGAAGTATCCCATTGAGCATGGCATCGTCACCAACTGGGATGACATGGAGAAGATCTGGCATCACACCTTCTACAATGAGCTGCGTGTTGCCCCCGAGGAGCACCCTGTCCTGCTCACTGAAGCCCCCCTGAATCCCAAGGCCAACAGGGAGAAGATGACGCAGATCATGTTTGAGACCTTCAACACCCCAGCTATGTATGTGGCCATCCAGGCTGTGCTGTCCCTGTATGCCTCTGGCCGTACCACCGGGATTGTCATGGATTCCGGGGATGGCGTCACCCACACCGTCCCAATCTACGAAGGATATGCCCTCCCACACGCCATCCTCCGTCTTGACTTGGCTGGACGTGATCTTACTGATTACCTCATGAAGATCCTTACCGAGCGTGGTTACTCTTTCACCACCACGGCTGAGCGTGAAATCGTCCGTGACATCAAGGAGAAGCTGTGCTACGTCGCCCTGGACTTCGAGCAGGAGATGGCCACGGCCGCTTCATCTTCCTCCCTGGAGAAGAGCTATGAGCTGCCTGATGGCCAGGTGATCACTATTGGGAATGAGAGGTTCAGGTGCCCAGAGGCCATCTTCCAGCCCTCCTTCCTGGGGATGGAGTCCTGTGGCATTCACGAGACCACTTTCAACTCCATCATGAAGTGCGACGTGGATATCCGAAAGGACCTGTATGCTAACACCGTGCTGTCTGGCGGAACCACCATGTATCCTGGCATTGCTGACCGAATGCAGAAGGAGATCACAGCCCTGGCACCCAGTACAATGAAAATCAAGATCATTGCCCCACCGGAGCGTAAATATTCCGTCTGGATTGGTGGCTCCATCCTGGCTTCTCTCTCCACCTTCCAGCAGATGTGGATCAGCAAGCAGGAATACGATGAGTCTGGCCCATCCATTGTCCATCGTAAATGCTTCTAAAGAGGGTCCCAGCAGGTGTGCTCAGCCTCTGCTGATGGGGTTACTCGCAGTAAAATTGTCAGGCAAATATATTTACCAAATGGAGTAGTTATTTCTAAACTTTGCCCTTGAAAAGCCTTTATGTTGGACCAATATTGTTTGACTGTTCCTCACCTCACCTTATGTTTAACTTGACTATTCCTTTGATGTACTGTGTAGTAACTATACCCTGTGCATCTTAAACTCTGTTACCTTGGTCACATGTGTGACCTCTTACAGTTAACAGTATTAGTGTGGAGATAGAGAGCTACCTATTAGGCTTTAGTTCTCCTGTGGCTAGTGACCCTCTACTTTCCCCCCCCTTAGCTATAAATTCCCTGGGGCTGGAGACTGATTAATGGTGGTTGACTTTACTATGTAACTTTCTGATTAATGGCATCTCTATTTGTCACTAATCCTAAAGGTGATAACTATAAGATCACTGACAGCTTCTTGTATAAGGCAAACTAATAAACTTCTGTGGTTTAAAATGTTGTCATAATTGTATGCCTGGAATCACATGTGGTCTGATTTTTTTTTTCAGGCTGGATGGAGCCTGGTCATCTTTCTTCAATAAAACAATCATAGGTTGGCTAAAACATAATTTTAACTCTTGCATGTCAATGGTGACAGTGCTGATGCTTCTGTAGGAACTGTTGTCCATTTAGTCTCCCCACTTGGGAGTGGCAGACCACATTTAACTATTGCATTTGTAGTGATGTGGTGTCAGAGCTATTAAACTCATCCACCATAGTTTGTGGATGGCTCCTTTTCCTTGCCTTTTTCTGACATGGAAAGTCATAAGGGAGAAACTCCTCCACTTCCTGATTTTTTTTTTAGGTGTACAACTTTGCTGTTGCACAAAATACTTTCTTCTTAAGGTTCCCCATAGCTGAATAGCATTGGGATGGAGTGTTTTACTGCCTCTGTTGCTGTCTAGCGGAAGATTGCTTTCTGTAAGGCTACCACACCAGCACCATACTAACTCATGTAGCTGTCCTGGGAAGAATAACTCCTGCTATCAAGGTATAGAATTTTCCTATCTATAATAAAATGAGACTTTAACCATGGCTCCAAACTGTCAGTTTGAGCTCCTTTGAGGGTGCGGAAGGGGAGATGCTGGAACTTAAGAGGGGCAATTTCCTTCATGTTGTCTCAGCAGCCTACTATATCATGTCAATGTGAATTTCTTACCAGTTTAGCAGCTGCCCCTATACAGGAGATGAGAACTGACTCTTCAATCTCCCTCAATCCCAAATCATGTTAAGTTTCATCTTCTAAAATAGTCATTGTTCTGCAGGGGTGGGGGGAGAAGATCACCATGTGAGATCAAACCAACTGATTACTTCTAAGGTTCATGCTGCCCCAAAATGACCCAGCCTCTTATCACAACACAGTGCAAGTTAATACCTAATTTGCTTTCTACTGTTACACCCAAGTCTCTTCTAGCACTATGAATTCCCAGCTTTTTCCTGGGTTTCGTGAGGTGGTTTTTCCCGTTAGATATACTCAGTTTCTTATTTTTCTGCCTCACTCTTTAGCCCCCTTGGTTCCTTGTCACTAATCCTCTTAGCCAGATTTCTCTTCTCAAAGGCTAGAGCCTTGGCTGGGACCCCTCTCTAGCTAGGACCGGCCACCTAGAATGTAGATACACAGGACAACTCCAGACCATGGTGGTCTGGTTCAAGTGAAATCCTATAGCACAGAGCCCTCTAGGGGAGGCAGAGTGGAGGTAATATACTAGGCAGGTTCTTTGGTTTGTGGTGGAAGTCTCTAACAATGATGTGGTCTACAATGCACTCCAGGATATCAAGCTTCATTTCATGTTCCAAGGAGAGGGGGAAAGCCATGCTTTATTACATCACTAGCTCCTATCGCTGAGTTGCAGGCTCAGAATGTTTCCCTAGCTGCCACCTCCTGAGAATTGAGGGGTCGGGACCATAAAGACCTCTAGTTCTGGACTTGCTAACCTTCCCTGGCTACACCCAGTTGTTGAGATACAGGGGAGAGGATCAAAAACTTATAACCCTACATATCTAGTGTTGAAGGGGGTGCACCTGGCCCACTCAGAAACACAGCAATCCCGGAGATGAAATTCTTACACCATCTGTGAACCTGCACTGGTTCTGGCAAACCTGTGCTTAACCTACTCCATTGCTACAAGAAACCATTCCCCTGAACGTGGGGACCTTTTGGAACTGGTGAGTGTGGGCAAGAACATCTCATTGAAAATGGTGATTTTTCTTCCAAAGTGCTGAGGAGTGTCTGCAGTTCCTCAGACAATATGCCTTTCTTAGACCCCACCCCTCTGTAGCAGAGAGTACTTGCCCTCCATCTTCAAGGACTAACTTCTGTCTGTGAAGGCCCAGGATTACAGGGAGCACCTTACCCTGCATGACCTTCAGTGATATTGGAAATATCCATCAGATCTGTTTAAAAAAAAAAAAAATCTGGTTATATTTACAAGTTGTGAGGGGTTTCACAGAGTTGACACACTGGAAACGATGTGTTAGCAGCAGTTTCTCATTCACACATCTTAAAAGAGGCAGGGGGTGGGATGAAATCCTTTGCTATGTGGGACTCAACTGTTGTTTTAAGTACAATAAATTATACTCATATACTCACCGGGGGTGGGGGGAACATGTTATTAACACAAGCAAATATGCATTTAAAAACTTGACATTTTAACTCCAGTGTTTTTGGAGACTCTAACTTACATGCATATTTTATATTTTTAAAGAACTCACTGAAAGATGACCACTAAAGCACAACATGGACAGAAATATTATTTGTATTGCAATGGTGCCTAGCAGCCCCTGTCTTGGACTGGGATCTTAACTGCTAGGTGCTGTACAAACACAGAAGAACCAGATGGTGCCTGCCCTCAAAGAGCTTGCAATCTAATTCAAATATTAACACCAATTTGAATATAGCTTGATTTTTAATATGGCTTTTAACACAATCCCACAATAAGTCTCATAAACAAACTAGGGAAATTAGTGTAAGGGTGGGTTTCACAACTGATTGGAAAACTATACTCAAAGAGTAGTTAGCAATGGTTTACTGTCAAACTGGGAGGGTGTGTTGCTGGGGGGCCCGCAAGGTTCAGTTCTGTGTCTGGTACTAGTCAAGGAGTATTTAATGAATGACTTGGATAAGAGAATAGAGAGTGTGCCCATTTGCAGATGACATCAAGCTGGGAGGGGTTCTAAGCACTTTGGAGGACAGGATTAGAATTCGAAATGATCTTGACAAATTGAAGAATTGGTCTGAAATCAACAAGATGCAATTCAATAAAGACAAGTGCAAAGTACTTCACTTAGGAAAAATCAAATGGACAAATGCAAAATGGGGAATAACGGGTTAGGTGGTTGTACTGCTGAAGGGGATCTGGAGATTATAGTGGATCAAAAATGAATATGAATCAACAATGCAATGCAATGCAGCTGCAAAAAAGGCTAATATTCTGGGGTCTGTGAATGGGATAGTGGTACGTAAGACACAGGAGGTAATTGGAGAGGGCTCAGCTGGTGTATTGTGTCCAATTCTGGGCATCACACTTTAGGAAAGAGGTGGACAAATTGGAGAGAGTCCTGAGGAGAGCATAAAAAATGATAAAATGTTTAGAAAACCTGACCTATGAGGAAAAGTTAAAAAAACTGGGCATGTTTAGTCTTGAGAAAGGAAGACTGAGGGGGGACCTGATAATAGTCTTCAAATATGTTAAGGTCTGTTATAAAGAGGATGGGGAGGATGTGTGGGGGGGCGTTCAATTGTTCTGTGTGTCCACTGAAGGTAGGACAAGAAGTAATGAGCTTAATCTGCAGCAAGGGGGATTTATATTAGATATCAGGAAAGCTTTCTAACAATAAGGGCAGTTAAGCTCTGGAATAGGCTTCCAAGTGAGGCTGTGGAATTCCCATCGCTGGAGGTTTTTAAAAACAGGTTGGACAAACATCTGTCAGGAATTGTCTAGGTTTACTTGGTCCTGCCCCAGTGTAGGGGATGGACTTGATGACTTCTTGAGGTCCCTTCCAGCCCTACATTTCTCACCACCCAGCTGTGTATGACCCTTTTGCCAAATACTACCTGTCCCCACGTGACTTCCTCCATGGGACACCCTTATCCACTCCCCATTACATGGTGCCAGTAACTTCATGATCACAGGCCCAAAATGGCACCTGGCCAGCGGCCATGTTTTGGGTCGTGGATGTCCCTAACATTTCCCCTGCAATGCCATGCAGCCCTGCTCTCACAAAGGCCACCACTTACTTCTCAAGGACAGGTGGGCTCCGAATATAGGACAAACCTTTGACCCAGTACAAAACCCTGCCTCTGTGTCTGATCGCTGAGGTGATTATTGCTTAGAAATTAAGCTTTTTCTCTGATCACACGCTCACTAGTTACTCGTTACAGGCTGTTGGGCACCACCCCTGCTGTCTCCAAAGGTCACAGTCCTCCCTGGTCCCTAAGATGCCCTGCCTGCCTGACCCCCTCACCACCTGTTATTCTCTAATGGTGACCACTCAGCAGATTCATCACATTATTGTGCTTTGTGGGAAACCGGAGTTAGAATCCCAAGCCCACCCTCCCCCTTCCCAGACTGGCAGGGGCTGCGTGCACCATCGGGCTAGGAGCCAAATGAAGCAAAGCCAGCAGCACAGAGGGAAAGCAGCCCTACTTCCTGGTTTCTGCTGGATGTCAGCAAAACACAAGGAAACAAATGAGGCTGGAAAAGATTCAGTTCCGTTCTCTCATTCATGATGCTTAAAGCAGAGCCCTGCTGCCATCCTAGCCTGGCCTTCCCTTCCTCTGCCTCACCCTGACCTCCACTGCAACATGCATCATGCCCCATCTGCCCCATGGCAGATACCTTCCCTAGTCCCCTCCCTTGCTCCTACGGCAGGCATCATCCTCACACTACAGCTGGAGCTTGCCTCATCTCCAGCCTCTGACAGGAACCTTCCACCGGGCATCCACCTATCGTCACTGCACTGCAGGCATCCCACTCACAGTCCCTGCTCCGTGACAGGCAGGCGCACAAGAGGTGTTCTCCTGCTAGACACCTCATCTAGCTACATTATGATGAAGACAAAGGGCTCTGCCCTCCTGATTCTTCACTCTCAGTGGGTTTGTGCTTCATGATACCCAGCGCTGTTTTTAAAACAAAAATTATTCTGCTTTAAGTTTGGCCCATATCCCCGCTGGTATTTACACGTCTAACTTCCACTGATTTCAATGGTAGTTATACAAATACCTTTGTGGATCTGGGCCTTTGCTCCCATCCATGCAGACTGGGCCAAGGGACATTATTAGCATGGTCAGTTTCACACTGTAGCCAAATCTCTGGTTTCCCAAGAGTAATGGGAGGCTATGGACATATTTATGTTAATAAGAGCCTATCTACAACATCATTTCCACCCCTAGGGGCTCAGTCATCAGAACTGAGACATGGTTCAATCTTACACTGTAGCAGGGATTTAACCCACCTCTTCCCTAGATGTCAACACAATTTGAAGATGGTTGAAACACAGCACGGTCCCTTCTTTACTTCAAGGCTGATCAAGGTCCCCAAGTGAGTGTATGGATGGTTCCTGAAGGTATCCTTCTGGCCTGTAGCACCGGAAGCTCTTGTGTTTGCATAGTTTGACATTTGGGCCTGATCCTGCAGGAGATCCCAACACCCGCACAAGGCCCCATTGACTGTAGTAGACATAGGGTGCAAGGCTCCAAGCTAGTGGATTCAATTCGAGGATCAGGGCCTTGGTGGGCATTTTGGCTTAGAGTTAAGCTATGCCATTGTACAGGTTGGCCAGCAAGTTGGCCTCATGCTACCTCCATTTGAACATTTTATTAGAGGAAAGGCAGGAAGATGACTTACCGACTGACCTTTGATAAGCCTGCAGTGAAGCCAGTCTCCAGAATTCCTCAGAAGATGCTGCACTCAGGGCCTGACCCAAAGTCTATTGTAAGCAATGGAGAAACTCTCCTGGACTGCGGTAGGCTTTGGATCAGGCTCCAAGTCTCCACCTCTCCACTTTATTTATAGTCTGATGCTCCCAGACATTTTCTTGGAAGTCTGAACAATTGTAAGGGGCCACTCAGTTGCTCTTCAGATGCATGGCATTTAAGAGTATTCTCTCCCTAGCATATGTCTAGAAACTAGGGAACAGAGTAGGAGCCGTCAGCAAATAGAGAAACCCTCTCCTCTCCTCCCCACAATAAGAGACTTGCCAAAAAAATTCCCTTTTCTATTTCCATGAAAGAACCAGAGAGGCTGCAGTCCTCACTCTGGTAGCAGAATGCAGAGCCCAGGGCAGGTTTTAGTGTGGGGCAGGAAAGGCTAAGACCAAGTTATGGGGTACCACAAGGGAAGTATGAAGGTGATCAAGTTAGGAGGGGAACCAACAATACAAGTCACACCAGGGGGGGAGCTACAGTCCATAACAAGTTACACAAAGGAAATGGTGGAAGGAGAGAGTAAGGATAGATAAGAGGCACATTGCAAGGAGGTGTCTGAGAATTCAGAGTACTAGCAGTGTTGCCTCTGCAGACTTCACAGCCTGCACCTCCTGTATTTTGTGCCTTGATTGCTGTGTAGCAGCTGGGCACCATTGCACTGCACACACACACTGATGAAGGCCCCAGGCCTCTCAGCTCATATTATTCCAAACCTATTTTAAGCCCCAGGGGTTCCTCATTATATGGGTTACCAGCTGTGGGCACAGGGGACATGGACTGTGACATGGATTTTGGCTGGATCAAGATCAGCACAACACTCACGCATCTTATATAAAATGGTGATCTTTTTCCATGGTACAATAAATAGGCTGTCAGACTGGCAGTCAGGACACCTACATTCTATTCCTAGTTCTATCATGCGATCTCAAGCAAGTCATCCCAATTCCCACCTCTATAAAAATGGGGGTAATACTTACCCACCATTGTGGGGTACAACATATAGTTTTCCTTAGACCACAGGTAGTCCCACAGTTGCTACAGCAAAGTAACTGCCATATCAGTATCTGATAGTGATAGGGGATAGAAATATTTTTAAGTTTTGTAAAGTTTGGATTTTAGTATGAAGTTTGATAAACCGGGAACCACCCATCCAGTACTCTCAGGGGTTCAGTGGTGTGAGAGAGCCTGTTCCCAGGCTAGTTGGCATTTGCTTATGGACATTCCTCTCCAGAATGCTTGTAGGCAATGAAATGAAATATGTGGATGAAGCACACAGCTGCTAGCAGCTCCCAGAACTTTGATTTAAACCATGGCATATACAGAAAGAGTAAAATCAAGGATATATACTACCACGTAAAATGGCAATTTTATGAGAGATCATATTACAATTTTTACTGTGAAATGATTTTGTTTGGAAAGGAAGAGAGGTAGTATTAGGAACAACAATTAGGAACCTATAAAAGAAGGTGTCCTGTTTAAAGTTTACCACTTCATCTTGACTTCATCCTTAAGACAGTTTAGCTTTACACTTGTGTTTTCAAAGTGAACTGATACAGAAGCTGGCCAAAATCTGAATTAAGGGCTACTTCTGCAACAAGTTTGTCCAGCTGAACGCAAAACTGCTCCTTCTAAAAAACTTTAGGGTGGAGTCAGTGTTTATTCTTTTGGAGACAGAATAAAGTACGCAGGGCATGGAAGTTCTGTTTAAGATAAGTTACTGTCTTTGGTTTGTTCTCTTACTGACCTTTGTGTTTTAGACAGTTTTTACTAGAGTTGAGCATATGATTTTGAGTTCTTGAGGTTCAAAGGCAGTCCAGAAGAAGTCCCCTACTCCCCCAGAGTCCATTTCTCTTGCACATATTTAACAGATGTTTTACATACCATTTTCCCTTGCTGAACAAAGTTAGTGGTACCCAGTGACAGCTACATGTAGACATGCTTTCCTAGAACAGTGAGGGATCTCAGGATCCAGCTGTAAATGCTGATCAAGCTTTCTTACCTAGGGAACACTAAGCTAATTGTTGTACACCAAAATAGAAGTGAGATGTGTTAGGCAAGTTTTAGAGGCCCATGGTATTTTCTAGGCACTTTCCAGACCATGCTAGGGTGATGAGATATATTTGCAGCCAGATTAGACAGAAGGCACAGCCTTGGAATTTAATTATACAGACTACTATGCTACATGCATTTGTATTAGTACACTTCATAGGGCAATCAACTTTTGTATGCTGATCAACCCAGCGATCCTAAAGGAAAGTAATTGCACAACACATTTTAAATTTTAAGCCACAGAAGTTTATTAGTTTGCCTTATACAAGAAGCTGTCAGTGATCTTATAGTTATCACCTTTAGGATTAGTGACAAATAGAGATGCCATTAATCAGAAAGTTACATAGTAAAGTCAACCACCATTAATCAGTCTCCAGCCCCAGGGAATTTATAGCTAAGGGGGGGAAAAAAGTAGAGGGTCACTAGCCACAGGAGAACTAAAGCCTAATAGGTAGCTCTCTATCTCCACACTAATACTGTTAACTGTAAGAGGTCACACGTGACCAAGGTAACAGAGTTTAAGATGCACAGGGTATAGTTACTACACAGTACATCAAAGGAATAGTCAAGTTAAACATAAGGTGAGGTGAGGAACAGTCAAACAATATTGGTCCAACATAAAGGCTTTTCAAGGGCAAAGTTTAGAAATAACTACTCCATTTGGTAAATATATTTGCCTGACAATTTTACTGCGAGTAACCCCATCAGCAGAGGCTGAGCACACCTGCTGGGACCCTCTTTAGAAGCATTTACGATGGACAATGGATGGGCCAGACTCATCGTATTCCTGCTTGCTGATCCACATCTGCTGGAAGGTGGAGAGAGAAGCCAGGATGGAGCCACCAATCCAGACGGAATATTTACGCTCCGGTGGGGCAATGATCTTGATCTTGATGGTGGACGGGGCCAGGGCAGTGATTTCCTTCTGCATACGATCAGCAATACCCGGGTACATGGTGGTACCACCGGACATGACAATGTTGGCATACAAGTCCTTACGGATATCAACATCGCACTTCATGATGGAGTTGTAAGAAGTCTCGTGGATTCCGGCGGACTCCATACCCAAGAAGGATGGCTGGAACATAGCCTCTGGGCACCTGAACCTCTCATTCCCAATAGTGATCACCTGGCCATCAGGCAGCTCATAGCTCTTCTCCAGGGAGGAAGATGAAGCGGCCGTGGCCATCTCCTGCTCGAAGTCCAGGGCGACGTAGCAGAGCTTCTCTTTGATGTCACGCACGATTTCCCTTTCAGCCGTGGTGGTGAAGCTGTAGCCTCTCTCCGTCAGGATCTTCATGAGGTAGTCGGTCAGGTCACGGCCGGCCAAGTCCAGACGCAGGATGGCATGAGGCAGCGCGTAGCCCTCGTAGATTGGCACCGTGTGGGTGACGCCATCCCCGGAATCCATGACAATCCCGGTGGTACGGCCAGAGGCATACAGGGACAGCACGGCCTGGATGGCGACGTACATGGCCGGCGAGTTGAAGGTCTCGAACATGATCTGGGTCATCTTTTCTCTGTTGGCCTTTGGATTGAGTGGAGCCTCAGTGAGGAGGACTGGATGCTCTTCTGGGGCAACACGGAGCTCATTGTAGAAGGTGTGATGCCAGATCTTCTCCATGTCATCCCAGTTGGTGACGATGCCATGCTCAATGGGATACTTCAGGGTGAGGATGCCTCTCTTGCTCTGGGCCTCATCTCCCACGTAGCTGTCCTTCTGGCCCATGCCCACCATGACACCCTGGTGCCTGGGGCGTCCCACGATAGAGGGGAACACGGCTCGGGGAGCATCGTCTCCAGCAAAGCCAGCCTTGCACATCCCGGAGCCATTGTCAACAACGAGGGCGGCAATCTCTTCATCGGCCATTTTGATTCGGTCTGAGAGAAACAGCGAGGGGCACAGAGAAAGGGGGTTATGTCAATATCGCTACCGCCCCCATAAACCCTACAGAGATTAACATTGGGGCAGGACGACAGGGATCAATGGTAAGAAGCCAACACGAGCCGGGGAGCAAGGCCGCAAGGCAGGGCAGGAAGTGTGCGCGCGGATGTCTGTTACCCAAGGGAGATCCCCGCCTCTCACGTGGGCTGGCTCCACCCCGCAGCCAGGGCCGGACTCGCTGACTGCACGAGGAGGAGGAAGTGGCGGCAGCCTCGGGCGGGTGCCGCAGGCGGGAGCGAGTCAAACGGCGGCCGTTTTGCCAGCGGCTGCGCGGGGCGAGTCCTGGCGTCCCGGGGCCCGCTCCCAGCCCCCTCCGCCGCTCGCGGCACCGGGCTACGCCATCGCGAAAGCGGCTGCAGCGTGTTCCCAGCACAGGCGGGGCCTGCGCCCGTTCAGCTGGGGGGGGGGGGGGAGGCTTCCGCGATGGGGGTAGGGAGAGAGGGGTGATGCCCACGCCACGCGGGCGGCCCCTGCTCCCGGCCACGCCCAGCCGCCTGCTCAGGGCCAGCCGCCTTCCTCCGCAGCAACGGAGGTCGGGGTGAACGGTTATAGCCGTCGGGGCCCCGCCCCCGCCCCGGTACCTGCTGCGACGGTAGCACGAGCCCACACACACTCCCGCGCTGCTCAGCGTCTCGGCAAAGTCGGTAGCGTCCGGTCCGCGCCCACACCCCAGCCCCGCTTTATCAGCCACCACCGGAACCGGAAACGCGTCGCCGGCCCCGCCCCGCCCCCCGCGTGCCCATTGGCTGCCTCCCTTCCGCTCCTTTTCCGAATAGTTTCCGCTCCCTGACTCCGCCTCCTGACAGCCACTTCCGGTCAGCGTGCCTCCCTGCGGGGGGGGGGCGGAGGGGGAAGGGAGGGGGAAGAGGCTGGTGGATAGTTTCCGCTGCGCGCCCCGCCCCCTTCCTCCTCCTCCCGGCCCCGTTTCCGGTCCTGCTAAGGGGGCGGGGGAGGGGTGACGGGCAGAGCCGCGAGCCGAGCGGCTGCGCACGGGGCAGGGGCCTGCACTCGGCGAGCGACCTGCGCCCTCGCTCCGGAGAAGGTAATGGCCCCTCTGCTCCCGCGGTGGCTGGGGCTGGGGCTGGGGCGAGGGCAGGCGAGGGGGGGAGAAATGAAGGTGGGAGCTGAGCTAAGGGTGAGGGCAGGCTATGGAGTGGGGGCTGGGGTAGGGGTAGGAGTCGGAGCAGAGGGAGGGGCTGGGGGTGAGGGTGGGTGTTGCAGGGCTAGTCATGAGGGTTTTGAAGAGGCTGGGGGGGGCTAGTTGGGGGTGCTGTTGGGGGGGCTAGTTGGGGGTGCTGTTGGGGGGGTTGGGGTTGTTTGAAGATGTTGGCTGGGAGGAGAAGGGGGCTGGTTGTGGGGGTAATGGGCAGAGGGTTTTAGGGGACAGGATATGATTGGGAAACTAGTATGGAGGGTGATGGGGGGCTCTGTGAGAAGTGAGTTGGTTGGTTGGGGGCTGGTTGGGAGGACTGGGGGGAGGGGTTGGTTCTGTGACAGGTTATGTGTGAAATAAGTTAGTGGGGGGCTGGTTTAGGGAAGTAGGTTTCAGGGGTCTGGTGTGAGAACTAGCTGTAGAGGGGATGATGAAGGTTTGGGGAAGCAGAAACACTCCATCGGTTAGCTTGCCGGAGAATACAGGGAGCGTTAACAATTTTCCTCACTCCTCAAGCCTCTCATTTCTTTTCAGAGGAGCTTGAATTGTGTACTTTTTCTCTTCCAGCGTTTTTTCCATATGAAAATGTCCTTTTCATAGCCCCACCCACTACTGCCAGAAGAACACTATGGTTTAATCCCAGTTGTTAGGTTTTTATTAAAACCAAGGAGCCCAGTTTACAAAAGTCAATTCTGATAAAAATGTAATTATTTAAAAATTCAGATAGGAAGGTTTTTTATTTAACTGCTCTTCCAGGATGGAAATCCACATAAGGTTGGGTTACTGCATGAGAACATGAAAGTTAAACTGAGTAGTTTTGCTGCCCAGAGTTGGTTGTAATTCAGATAGAAAGCACATACTAATGCTGAAAAGAAAATCAGATGTTAAAATTATTTTTAATTATCAAAGGAAGTAATAGTAACCTAGATGGAGAATTATTTAAAAGTTGTATCCTGATCTTGTATTCTTTGTTGTAAATATCTTTATTTACTTAAAACTCTCAGAAATTTTGAATATCTTTTTACAATCACATTGTTACCTAATCAGGGTGTGGTTACTATATCTTTGGTTCTGGGGGCGCTTGGGTCAAATCACAACACCCAAGAGAAATGTATAAATCTTGGTATAACCTTTCATGCGTTATTGTATCAGAGCTGTGTGAGACACACTGGAATCGCATACTAGGGCTTTTGTTTCTGCATTTGAGGTGTGTTTGCCTGATACAATAATAAGTGACTTGGTATGCAGTTAATGTATTGTACCTGAGGCATATATTAACAGCACACCCTGTTGTGTATTGCTACACCTGAGGTATAATAGATGACACCCTAACATATCTTAGGTGCAGCACTACACAATAAGGTGTGTTGTGGGAATTAAATACAAATGCCTTAGGTACAGTAATACACTACCTGGTTTGTGCTTAGTGTTAGAACCCACATTCCAGTTCATTATTACTGTACCAGAGATGTATATGTATCATAACACCAATGGCAGGTTGTGTTTTGTGCCTGAGTAGTGTCTGTGATGCCATAATCACATGCAGGATTATGTGTAATTGTTCCTGACATTCAAACTGTGTGTTGCTTCACTTTTAAGCTAAAGGATATATCAGAGTATGATGGTTAAGAATGTTGACATATCTGTCATTGGAATGATTCTATTTTGATGTACAATAGTTGCTTAATACAGGAAATGATTTGCAGAGGAAAATGTCTCTTGTATTGTAACTTACTTGCACAATTTAAAATACATTCCATTGTATTATGTTTGCAGAAGATATTGTTGAAGACTCTCTTTAAGAAGGTCATTTGAAGTCTTCTCTCTTATTTTGGGACTGTGTGGAAATTAGGTCAATTAGCATATTTGACTTACCTACAGAAATATGTTTTCTTGCATTTGCACATACAGCGTTAGCAAAATATCCTCCTTTTTAAGGACCTGATGTTGGTTAGCTTACGTAGCACAGTGCTAATTAGTGGGTGGAAGGAGAGGATTTCCTTAGTTTGTTTGCAGGTTGCCTGTCCTTTGTTTCTCATACATTATTGATTTATTGGTAAGTCTTGAAGGGCCGCTTCTTAGCAAGTTAGATCTACTTAAATTTCTGATTTCTGTGTCATAATGTCTGAAAATACATGTTCTCCTTTATTCTTTGGCAATTAGGAGCACAATAATGTCTCAACCGACTAGAGCCAGGTATACAGGTTTATGGTCTCTGCTCAAGAGGTGCCTAATGCTGGAACAGCAAGGGATGTTGTAGGTCAAAATGGGGTGCTAGCAAAGCCCTGTGTATCCTCCAAATTAGAATAACAGAGGTTGTCACAGCTTGGGATGTAGGTACATTGGCAGAACTGTGTGTGGAGAAGGTGGAGTAAAAGTTTCCTAGTGACTAGCCATTTGGGATTAGGATGATCTTTACTTTCATGACGCCCAAATTACTCAGAAGGATAACAACTAAAAGAACCCTATTTTTATTAAGATCTCAGGGAGCAGGAGGAACTTTTGTAAAATGATAAGGCCATGAAATAACCTGCAAAGACAATAGTGTTTGATACGGTATTATAAATACATTTACTTAAAGTGCATGCACTTAGTGCAATTGTTATGCAGTGCAATTCCTTCAGATAGTATATTGAGTAAGATGGAAATCTAAGTTTAAAATCTAATACTTTAAAGCTAGTTAGTAAAATTTGGGGGAGAGGGTTCAGTGAAGAATGGTCTCTTAGGGTAGGGGACAGACACTTCAGGTAAGCAGTTTGTAAGGCTGAGGTTATACTATAGTGTGTTTAGTTTGAAAATACAATTAAACATACTGAAAATAGAGTGCAAGTTTGAGCCTGCAGCTGATAAACTTCGCTGCCTCTTTCAAGGTCTCCTGCCCTGGAAAGAGTACTGGCTTTGCAACCGGCTTATCCTCCTATAGGGAAGAAGATGAAAGTGTGTTATATTCATACAAATATTTCTCTCTCTTTCAGATTCTATTGATTTCTGAAGGTTGGGGCTTGAGCCCTGCCGGATAGAAAAGCTGTCTTTTCACAGCCATGTTAACGGCGGGATGAAGCTAGAGGCTGTTGTTGAGCAGCTGCAGAAGCAGCAGCAGCAGCAGCAAGGTCCTCTGCAGATGGATTCCAGAGAAAGACAGCAGAGGCAGATGAGAGAAGCCCAGCTGCTTTATACTCAGCAGCTGGCAGCACAGCAGGCTGTTCTAGCAGCCACATCTGGCAGGGCTTCGGGCAGCCCAGCACTTGGCCCTTTGGCCAAAGTCCCACCTGCAGTTGGGGCCACACAAGCTTTTGATCAGAGCAGCTTGACCTCAGAGCTGGAGGAGGAGGAGGAGGAAGAAGAAGAAGAAGAAGAGGAGGAAGAGGGTTTGGAAGATGGAGACCTTGAGGATGACACTGAAATGACTGGGAAGGATGCCTGTTCTACTTTGAAGTATTTTCATTCTCAGAAAGTTGCCCATCACAACCAAAGAGTGGCTTCTACCTCTAACCCTCTTCCAGCCCCGGGACTTCAGCGGGGGCAGCAGGGAAAGGAAGAACAGGGTAAAGACACTACTAAACAATCATATTCTGGTTCCCCATCTGGGCAGCAGACCTGGAGAATGGATGAGCAGCTCAAGCAGGTCAGTGCTGACATCTCTTCTCTCCAAAGAAAGGCTCTTTCTTTTAAAAGTGAATTTAGTACTTGTGAAAAGGGCTATATTTGACAGCTCTGGGTGTGCAGAGAACAGGTAAATTAAAGCCCCTTTTCTACATGTGTTAACCCTGATCAACAAGAGCCACTGCTAGAGGTTAAAAAGGAGTTTGGTCTTTCTGGCTGATTCAATCTTTCACCTTTCTGCTGAGACTCTCAGCAAGGAGCTAGTTAGTACCAGTTGTTGTGATGACTTTTGATGTAGGCTAGTAACTGATGTAACTGATTTCACATAGCCCATCCATGAGCCCTCTGGTGGTAAAGACTTCCCATCATGATTAATTTGGACAGAATTTGAACCTGTGTCCTAGTGGGGAGAAAGATCCCTATCCCGTTACTGATTGTCTGAGCAGCACAGCCATTTTGTATTTCATGAGTCGATGGAAAGTGACTGGCTAGCTTATTGTATGGTTATGGTGGGATGTTAATTCTGGGTTTGAATCAGTAATTACCAGTGCTTGAAGCGATGTGCCAATAGGGCCAAGAGCTCTTCACTTTACTGTGTGCGTCATCATAAAATGGGCATTTCCTTAGTGTAGCACCAAGATGCTTTATGCTGAAAATTAATTAGAGTTAAGGCTAGCTCTGTTAAGTGCAGGAACAGCCTATAGGTGAGCTGAGGTTGGTACTAAGGTTTAGGTTCCTTTGTGCTTCAGTAAAATACTTTCCTATCTTGCAAGGGATTATGGAATTTAGTAAGTTAATGGGCTTGATTCACAGCTCCACACCCTTCCTGTTATGCCACTCCAACAAACCATAAGGGCTACCCACTTGCCAGCTCTGGTGCTCAGATGTAAACTCTGGCATAAGATTCCCTAGGTGCTATAGAGATGATGTTGGTACTGCTCCACCCTGGCTTCTACACTTGCAACCCCTCATTCCTGTTGTACGTTAGCTGTCTTCAGCTGCCAGGTGACCGTTTGGAGTCTGTTGCAACCACATGTAGTTTTGGACCTGCCAAGTTTGTTCTAGAATCCAAGAAGTGCAAAAGGTTGTTTACAACTAACTTTGCGCCCCAGCTTTCCTGACTGTAGTGTTGCATGGTTCTCTGCTGCATGCATGAATGTGGCCCAATGTTTGTAAAGCACTTTGACAAGCACAGATGAAAGTCACTATGGTTGTGCAAAATACTGCTGGTGCATCATGCTTGCTTTGAAGAGGGTAAGTATCAAAGGTTGGTTTGTTTGTGCCCTCAGTTGGAGTCTCCATGTCAGAGTGTGAAAATTTAACTGAAAGACAGTAGGTTCCGTCTGATACTAGTCACCTTTAAGGCACTGGTAGTTTAGCAACTGCAATTGGAATAGAATCAAGTTAGTAGCAAGTAGCTTATGTGGTGATCTCTGAATGCCAGAAAGAGCAGGCAGACATTTTTCTTCTGTTGTTTAAATGTTGCCAATGGCGTACTGGGGGGGAGGATCAGGCCTGGGGGCACAGAGCCTCCTGCGCCTTCCGCTCTTCATGAAGGGCTGGCCTGGAGCACACTTATCCATCACTCCAGCCCCACAGCCCGGTTTCGGCTCCGATGGGGAGAAGGGGCAGGCAGGCCGTTCATGACGTGCGTACGGGGATGGAGGGGACCCACAGGAGCAGAATGCTTTCCTCCCATCTTTTTTTAAAGGAATTTGAACTTGCGTAGCTTTGTTTGCTTGCTTCCTTATTTATGCACCAGCATCATAAGTGTTGTTGGCACAACATTGGGAAGAGAGGCTGATTAAAAGCTACTGTGGCTGCAGCCGGTAAAGGTAACATTTTTGTAGGTTGAGGAGCCCAAATGTTTTTTCAAGGGTCTATAAATTTTTAAACAAATTTTAGCAGTGGTATTTTTACCTGAACAACAAAACAGCAGATAATGGGTCCAGTTTTCAGAAGTGTCCAATTCCCGTTGAGACTCAATGCAATTTAGGCACAAAAGGCACTCAAATCCCACACAAATCCATCAACTCTCTTGCGGCCAAGGTCTCCCATGGCTCCTGTAGAAAGGTAGTTGTGAGCTGCCCATCTGAAGAGCTGCCCATCTCTTCAGCTGAAGAGAAATGAGATTTTAAGTTTGCGGGTGAAAATGTTGCTTTTAGCAGGCGGATGTGGGTTCTTGTCTAGTTTTAAGCATAGCTTAGCAGTCTCTCTGGTTACTGGGAGGGCATCACTGCTGAGCAGATTGCAGCCAGTTCAGTTCTGCTGCTGCCTTTCCAGTTGAGGTTCCAGAGATTCCTCTTCGAACTTGCGCTTGTGTGTTTAGTACCCCACGCTATAATACTGCAAAATTTTTATTGTTGATAAAAACAAAGTTTGTACATTAGTACTTGTATCCCTTCATGGCATGTAAATAAGAAGGCCAAGATTTTCAAGTGACTAGTGATCTTGGGTGCCTCAGTTTGTGGGTGCTTGACACCATAAACTTGACACTTTTAAGAGGCCTGATTTTCAGAGGGTTGGTGCTCAGTACTACTTAAAAATAAGAGTGTCTCAGGTTGGGTACCCCATTCAAAATTTTGACCTACATTTTTACAAAGGTGGTTATGAGTTTGCAAAGAGAAGCTCACTTAGAGTGATCACTCTAGGCTGTCTCTGGGAAAGATGGCAGAAGTTTCATGGCTGCTGTGATGCTTTAGAAGTTGTGGAAGCTGGGGTACCATTTAGAGGGGATACCTGGTAAAAGGGACTGGAGATCATGGGAACAAATGAATTACGTTTTACATGCTAAAAGCACCCAGTCCCCATTTGGAGCTCTCAGCACACACTTTTAATATGGATTTTTAATTCCACGTGTGGGTTACCTTCAAATGTAATGGAAAATAATTTTCTGTACTAGCAACTGCATGTGTGTCACATGTTCACTTATTTCCTCTTCTTTATTGCAAAGAACTCTTACTTGAAAAAAAATTCCTTGATTCTTAATAACTTACCTGCTCTTCCTCCTTTGAATTCATTTATTCCCTCTCTGAATTCCTAGTCCACTCTTAGCTGGCAAATGACTGATGTTCGACCGTTCTGTGGTCACCACTGAAGTTGTAACTTAAAGTAGGAAATAAGCAGCCAGAGCAGATAAATGTCTCCGAAACAAAGATGCTGTTTTTGTTCAATGTCCCAAATTACAGAGTAGAGAAATACAGAAAAATAATGGAAATTGACTCTGAGGACCTGGTTTTCAGGATTAGGTGTGTACAATTGCATGCACATATTTGGGCAAATCAGTGTGTACTGGTACCTGATGTGCATGCACAAAATCAGGTATTTGTGCATGTTCCTGGCCTGTTAGATGTCAAACAGTGCAATACCTGATATACCCAATATACAAGTCCAATTGCATGCATGAATTAAAATGTGTACGATTGTGCACACCTGATCTTGAAAATCTGGCCCCAGATAGCATTTTAAAATGATCTAGGAGAAGTCAATGTCTCTTGGTCTTCACTGTTCTCTTGGCCCTGATATCTTTGAGTTGTAAGGCAAGAGGGTTTAGTAATTTTTGAAAGTGCTTTGATCCAGTTTCCAGGAAGCAGATTTGGTGCTGGTTTATGTCCCATGCAACTCCATCTGCATGGGATTATAAATTCCAAATTTGGCTCAAGTGTTTGCCTTTAGAAATGCCTGCAGTTTGTTGTTCCAGTGCTACTTTAAACTGGGTAATCATGGGTGGGAAAGGCTTGGGTCTCTTTGCGGCATCGGAGATGGCTTTGCTGTATGCCAGTGAGAATCTCTTCTCCCCAGCCATACAACAAAGCAAATATTTCTTTGAAAATTAAATACAATCAGCATTGTGAAATTTGGGTTACTTTTTTCATGGGCCTGACTCAGCAGTACCCAAATTCTGTGACGTCCTCTATTCCGGTGTTTGGGTTGAGTTCCTGTGCCATGGGGAATCAGGCAACTGAAGCAGCTGCACAGCTGGGAGAGCGTTCTAAAGGAATCTTTATAAAAAGGGGTAACTGACTCACTCTGAATTCATGTATTTCCATCCTTTCTTTTCTTATTTTCTCCACTTAATCTTGAGATCATTAAAATAAGAAGCACCTTCAAAGCCATAGATGTTGAATCATGTTGTTTTATTAATAAAGAGTGGGCAGGATTTTTCTGCTCCTACGAAGTTTTACCAGAGAAGGGAAGGTGTGTATGTGATAATTATAATTTGATTCTCACAGTGCCTCAGAGCAGTAATCCTGATCTTATCGATGTTTTGTAGTACAACAGTTTTCTTTATACTAGCATCTGTTTCACTTCCTAGGGCTCAGGTCCACCCACAGAAGGAATTTCTTCTGATTCTCTGATAATCCTGAAATCACCCCTTTTTACATTTCCTATTAACTCAGTGTTTGCAGTTAAGGTAGTGGGATAGGTAGAAAAGAGTTTTTCACAGCGACATTTAGCTTAGTGCCTAGATATACATTTGTCACCATAATGTTGGAAATCTGTCTAGAAACACTAGGACTGAAATAGTAGCGATGGAAGATGCAGACAAAGTCTGAGGCACATTGGCAAAGTTAGGTGAGGCTCCAAGACAGTGTGCTAAATGCCTCACTTTTTCAGTGCTAAACTTCAGTAGGTTCACCTGGAATAAATACACAGTGGGATTTAAGTCCAACGTCATAGTCTCATAAACCTTATCAGACTTTAGCTCAGTTTCTTGTGAAAATATTTACATAACAAAGTTATATTAAAACTTTGAGAGCTTTTCCATGAGGTGTGTCTCATGCCTGAGGTGCAAATGTTTTGACTTTCAGAGTGGTGAACCTTTAGGTCTTGGTCCCTTTGGTTTGGATGCAGGATTTTGGTTCTTGGGGAAATTGGGTGCTGGCCACTAATCAGAGGGTGGGAATATTTGTATGCTTGAATTCTAAACAGCCCACTCATAGGAGTGTTGAGTAATTCAAAAGTTTTGGGCTTGAAGAGGCTGGAATGAAAAACAAGTTGTTTGTATTTGTCAGTGGTCCATCCCAGTGATTTATTTTTGAGGAAAGGGTTAACTCTGGCTTTTGTAGGTGGAAACTGAAACTGCTTTTGACATCTGAGCTCCACTTTAATAAGATATTCCAGGTGGTTAGGAAGTAATCCTAAAATAGCCCAGGCTCTAATTGCTTCTAAAGTCAGGCCTTCCCTCGCTGGTGAGGAGCAGGACATTTTGATAGCTGATGAGTTTCAGAGGTGTGTTTGGGGACGGGGGCAAGGGAAATGGGGCAGGCAAGTTCTGGGGACAGCCTGCAGGCTGAAAGCTCTGTCAGAGCAGGAACTATTTACAGAATTCTCAGCCTTCCTTCTACTCATACATGATGTCAGAGGACTGAGTCAAGCCACTGGAGGGTTCTTAGGGTTTTTCAGATGTGTTAGACACTTCAAGTGAATTCTTGTTTGTGATATCCCAACTGGTAACTGGGGGAACTGTTTTTCAAATGCCAAGTAAATTCCCTTGTTACAAAATGCAGGAGAGAGTGGTAGCTTATCCTTTGCTATTAATTTTAAATAGTACTGGAAGGAAGCAGAATGCATCATGTCCTGACCTATAAAAACCTCTCTTGATGCCTGGTGGAAGGGATATTGATTTCTCAGGCTCCTGCTGTTAATGGAGAGAAGGGTCTCCCAGCATAGGGTAATTACGTTTTCTGAGGAGTGAGAGTTACAGATACTGAAGCTTATGCAGAGCTATATCCTCCGTGCGAGATGCCTTTATGCAATATGTAGAGTCACTTATTTATGTCAGTGATTGTGCCGCGTTCTCATCTGTAATTGAGTAGCTATTTGTTTTCTTCCTTCCATGTCTTGCATGTGTCAGTTAAGCTCAAGTCACTAGTAGTGGAACTCTGTGAAATTCTGATGGCTGTTGGTGGCTTATGTGAAATCAGTTGAAGGGTCGGGGTCTGTTTCCAAGCAAACTGGTCTCTGACCTCACAAAACTGGCATTGCAATGGTCACTACTTGGTATCCTTGTTGGTAGTCTTGGCAGGGAGGCCACAGAATGATGGATCGTGTTGGCTGGAAGTAGTCCCTTCAGGTCACAGTCTAGGTATGTGGGCGAGGGAAAGCTTGCCTGTTGTTGTCTCTGCTGTGGACCTATGGATAAATAGGACTTCATTCTTCAGGGTGGTCAGTCTGGTACTCTTTGCTAGTCTGAAATTCACTATTTTCAGATGGTGGATGCTTAACACTCTCTGAAAAACAGAGTCCTTTAAATTGTCCACTTGGGCTCTCAAAATCACTAGTGACTTTTGAAGATCTTGGCCTATGTGTTTTTCCTCTCACTATTCACCCAGGCTTCTTGTTGATCTTAGTTTTCTGGCCTCTCATCAGCAGGATGTTAGGAGCAGCTGGATGTTACTATAATTAGCAAAAATATGTGTTTTTAATCTCTGTTAGCAAAGGACACCCAGATGAATCCTCCTGTGAACAAAACCTGTCTTCAGACCTCTTCCTAGAGAGGGATGGGAATTGACCTGCTGGAATAAACAGCTGACATAACAGAAGTGGCAATAATCCCCAATTAAATATCTTTCAGCTGATGGGGCTCACTGGATAATTGACTTTCCAGCAGGAATTACTGGCTCAAACTAAATCAGCAGGCATTAGGGCAGCCCACTGCTGTTTTTAAAGGGAAAATGTAGCTTTGCCTGTCTTTGACAAGTGCTATTCATCTTTGTAATTCAATGTATATGTCACTACCAGATGACTCAAAGATTTCAGATGTTAAAGCAGCTCTAATTAAAATGTATTTTTGTTCTGAAATCTCCTCACATATTCAGTGGCTTTCTATCTGATAAGGTACTGTGCATTTGTAACCAGAATGGCAGGTGATCGGAGCCTCTATGCCACTTATAATTTACCAGAGCACTTGACTGGGTGTCTGTCTGTATCAGTGGCTACTGTTACTCTGGTATTTGTGCTTTAAAGATGGCTACACAATATGCTGTATCTCCCTTCTGTTCCCACAACTGTTAAGTAACCAGATGCTGCCTTTGCTATTTTCCGGTTCTGGTAACTATTTCTCTGTAGTGATTTGCCGGGCAGAATTAGACCCAAGTGGTGTCCCTTTGATGCCTAATGAGAAGTGCAAACCTTCATCCAGCAGAGTTGAGCTTTCTATCTCCATGTAGGAGATCCAGGTACAACAGTTCCCTAGGCTTAGTACAGAAGGGGCTGAGGGAGATCCCAGCCTCCCCTATTCCCCATCCCTTGACCTATCCCTGGAGCTTATGTCGGTGTGTTAGAGGAGGCCGGGCTGCATTTTTTCCCAGCCTGATGTAAGGTAGTGCCTGTCAGATAGCAAGTAGAAGGGATGAGGCTCCGCATGATCAGGCTGACAAGAATGGGTCTTGGCACCTGCTGCTTTCAGTATTGGCTCTAGAGACCATATGCAAAATGCACCTGTCTAAGGATGGTCTTACCATAGGAAGTTTCACTCTTGAACTTGCTTCTTGTTTGGCTTTGAACAATGAAGTGAAGCTGGTTACAGTGAGACTGAATGAAGAGATGCCTCACTTCAAGTGTTAGATCACTGATGGGTTAACAGGCGCAATAATGTGACCCTTAGGACTGGTCAGGAATTTTCCAGCAGCTGGACTGGAGGGGAGCAGGGGTACCCAGCCTCTGGTATGCATGCATGCAGTCAGAAAGTGAAACTGGCAAGAGCCTTCTAGGCAGATAGATGGCAGGCTGAAAAATTCTGCCTTGGTTCTCCCAAAATGAATTTTCTCTGGAAATTCCTTCCTGCAAAATAATTTTGTATTTTTTACTTTTCATTCCAATTAAGAATAAATTGTATTTAAAAAACAGGAACATTTTGGTGGGAAGGGATTTCCATTTTCCAGCCAGCTTTTGTGGCCACGGTGACCTAATTCTCCACTTAAATACTTCTGGGGCAGAGAGCATGGGGAGGGAGAGAAGTGCACTCCCCATACTATCTGCAGTTGCCAGCCATTGAGCCAGGGCCCTTTCCACATAGCCCACTCCACTCATTCTTTCGTTTTCTGTTCCCTTAGAATGGAAGTCTGACTTGGAGTGAAGAAGCTGATGGAGGCCGAGGAAGAGAAATCTCTCGAGACTTTGCCAAGGTAAGTCTGTCTGTCTGGTCGTTGGGTTTTACTGGGTGTGAGGTTGGGGGAGAGAACTTTCAGCATGTTCCTCACCTCAGTTTTGTTGAGGGATTGCTAATCCCAGACTGTTCTGCTACAATTTGTGGGAATGTGAAGGAGGGACTGTGTACACTGAAAACCACTTAGCAGCCTCTGGCTGTGGACCTGTAGAGTTGGGCCATTTTATTGCTTTTGATGATGGAAAGGCAGCTTTCAGTAAAGCCTCCTCACTGTCAGAGTTATGATATTTAACACTTTTGATCTGTGACCCTCTGTGGCTGGCAGTACAGGATTTAGCTTCTCAAAACTGTTTAACAATTTTGAACTGTGAGAGCAGTGTGTCATGTCAGACAAACAATGTATTTTCACTTAAACTATCCCTTTTTGAAGAAGTGTAGCTAATTGCTGTGCAAATCCTGTGATGCATTTCCTTCCCAATAGCTTAGTGTGTGAGAAGGGGTGGGCAACAGAGGAAATGACCCAATAAACCCATTTTCTTTTGAAATAGACAGACTTTGAGTCGCTAACTCCACATCTTGAGAGAAGGACAGAGACATGATTATCCCATTGAGGCTTTGCTTTTCCGTTGATCTCTGTCTCCAAGAGAGTGGAAGAAATGGTTTCCACAACTACATAGACTTCATTTCTCCTCCACATGCAGGAGGTTTTGTTCCTGTTTTGCTTAAAACCCTTGGGACATTTTCTGCTAGCAATACTGGCACTGTCTCTCTTTCAAACAGTCACGGTTTATACCCCTTCCCTCCCCCTGTGTCCTCCACAGGTGAAAATTGGATTCACTGTGGAACAGTTAGTTGCATGATTCTCCTGCCTGCACCTTTTCTGAAATGGTTGAGAAATATTTAAATCAGAAACGCTGGATCTTGAAGGCATTTTGCCAAAATATGTCTGCAGAACATGAGCATGAGTACTTCCCAGCTTATTTCAGAGAAGCATCTCCCACCAGGCGTTCCTTGTTAGCATGATTTGAAAGATCCATGTCTTGTCTTTCACCTCTCCCTTCAAGGCATTTCAGGGATTGTCACCTAAGTGGAAAACTCTGAGGAGGAAAGGTCAGAAGTTGCACCCCCATAGTGCCTTTAAGATGTGGATTGGAGGCGCTAGTGTGTCTGAGTCTGTGGGCTGATCTACACTATAAGGGTTAGGTCATCTTAACTGTCATTCTGAGCTGTGAAAAATTTCGTGCCCTGTGCCATGTATTTAAGCTGCACCAAAGCCATGGTGTAGACACTGCTAGGTGTCTTCCGTCAACCTAGCTACTGCCTCTCGGAGAAGTGGCTGTACTAAGAACCCCTCCCATTGCTGTAATAAGTATCTGTGCTACAGCGGCGCTGCTGCAGCTGAGCATCTGTAAGGTTTTTAATGTAGACATATCCTGGGTATTGCTTTCCCATCTTTCCTTTCTGGTTTTCTATTCGTTGCAGTAGTGTCTCTCTCCCCTTTTCCCCGGGTGGGATCCTCGGAATCCCTTCTTTTCTTTCCCTTCCTCTCAGTAGCCATACATTATAGCAACATTTCTCTGGCAGAGTTCAACTCCACTTCCTCCAGGACCACAGTCTGCACCAGGCCTGAAGAGTCTACTGGAGATCAGTACAGAGTATTCCCATTCCCACTTACACCAGACGGGCTCAGCTTGCTACCACTTCAGCCTGGTCAGTTGAGGAGTCCAGAACTTAACCACTGATTTGCCTCCACCTCTGTGGCAGCATGTTGTTCCACCGTTACATCAATCACACAAGGCCCAGTACAATATATGATGGTATTACCCTTCCTGCTTGCCCTAGCCTGGGTTATATCGTTATTTTTCTTGATTCCCTAGCTGTATGAACTGGATAATGACCCTGAACGGAAGGCGTTCCTGGACGACCTCTTCATCTTTATGCAAAAGAGGGGTGAGTGAGCCAGTTGCTTTATTTGGATAATATAAAATGGGACAGGGGAATTTGTGCCCAGGGAGCTGGCTCAAAAGAATGAGGCTGCCACTTGAGCTTGCTGATCAGGTGGGAGACCAGTCATATGAGATACTAGTTTAGGGAGTAAAGGGGCTGTGCAAAGAACTGTCCTGTCCTTGAATCCTGGATCACAAGGACATGACCAGTTCCCCTATCCTTGCTTTCACCTACCTTTTAAAAAAAAAAAAAAAAAAAAAAAAAAAAAAAAAGGCAGACTCTGGGATCCATTTTGGAACAATTGATTTCTGCTTCTTATCCTGTGACAAACCAATATTTGAAACGTTCACATAAATCTATGGCTCAGAATAAGCTGCTGTGTTGACACTGATCACCCACAAAAAGCCCCTGGTGTCTTCTTTTCATGCCATGCATCGTGGAAACTGTGTGTGAACACCCACTCTGTTAAACAGTAACTGCATATAAAGCAAGTGCTCATGCTAGAGCTACAGTCTGCAATATGGGGGCTTGGAAAAAAGATATGGCACATTGTTTTCCTGTTACCGCACTGCATTAGACCTGGATTTCTATTCATACCGTTCTGCTCAGCTGAGCCCAGGTACACTGTTCAAAGGAAACTGTCACGCTCTTTTTGTCTTGAGATTTTTCTCATGACAGAAGTAAGGGGGGTGGAGTTGCTCAGTTAGAATATTTTCTAGGTATCTTTCTAAGTATAGTTCCACCAGTTGAAGAGGAATGATTAATAAATGCCTACAGGTATAAGAACATAAAAATGGCCATCCTGGGTCAGACCAGTGGTCCATCTAGCCCACTGTCCTGTCTTCTGATGGTGGCTGGTGCCAGATGCTTCAGTAGGAATTACAGAACAGGGCATTATCAAGTGAGCTATCCTCTGTCATCCAGTCCCAGCTTCTGCAAATCAGAGGGTTAGGGACACTGAAAGCATGGGGTTGCAACCCTGACCATCTTGGTTAATAGCCCTTAATGGATCTATCCTCCATGAACTTATCCAATTCTTTTTTGAAACCATTTATGCTTTTGGCCTTCACAGTGTCCCCCAGCAATGAGTTCCACAGATGGACTGTGTGTTATATGAAGAAATACTTCCTTCTGTTTCTCTTAAACCTGCTACCTATCAATTTCACTGGATGACCCGCCCTGGTTTGTGTGTTATGTGAAGGGGTAAATAACACTTCCCTATTCACCTTCTCCACACCATTCATGATTTTATAGACCTCTATTATATCTCCCCTTAGTCATCCCATTTCCAAGGTAAACAGTCTGTCTTTTTAATCTCTCCTTATATGGAAACTTTTCCATATCCCTAATCATTTATCTGCCTTTCTCTGCACCTTTTCCAATTCAAATATATCTTTTTTGAGATGGGGCAACCACAACTGCACGCAATATTCAAGATGTGGGCATACCATGGATTTATATAGTGGCATTATGATATTTCTGTCTTCTTATCTATCCCTTTCCTAATGGTTCCTAACATTCTGTTAGCATTTTTTGACTGCTGCTGCACATTGAGTGACTGTTTTCTCAGATCTATCTGTGATGAATCCAAGATCTCTTTCCTGAGTGGTAACAGCTAATTTAGACCCCATCATTTTGAATATATAGTTGGGATTATGTTTTCCAATGTGCATTATATTGCACTTATCGACATTAAATTTCATCTGCCATTTTGTTGCCCAGTCATATGTGGCAAACCATCACAAATCTGAGGCTGAAATGAATTTTCCGCTCAATTTTTTTTTCCTCTCCACAGAGTTTGGTAAAAAAATTGGCAGTCTGGCCCTCTTTTTAATATTTCTTGTGCAGCACAAAGAAGGTTGAAGTAACATTTCTTTGCTAGAGAGCTGCAATGTGCCATGCTTTGTCAATTTGATGTTTTAGGCAGATCTGTCATTGGAACAGGAAGATAATGTCCTCTTTAGACATGCCAACAGGACCATGGGCTGGCAGTGAAGATGTTCTATAGATGTAAAGTGCTACACCATACTGTAGACCTTCCCCTGTCTCAGAATCTGCTGGGGTCTAGGAATAGCTGTAATAAGTATTTAACATTTAAGAGGAAAATACCTTGCCCTTCCCTTACTCCCATCATGATATAATGTTTTATAACTGACGGTGCAGTAGACCCAGAAAACCATCTCACTTTCCTCAGGGCTCCTATAGCAATGGGCACTAGTCAGGTTATTTTACAGGAAATCTAGTAAGGAATTGTGGGAAATATCTCAGTCTTCTGAAGCTGAAGAGCAACCAGTTGCCCTTTTACTGCATGGCTCTGGAGTTTGAGCCTAACCTCCACTGGGGGTGGGGCAAAGGTAGGCCCCCATTGCAGTCAGACTGCCAGCTAATTGAGGATGCATCTGCTGCATGGTTTGTACCTTTCATTTGTCTTCCACAGCTTGGCTGTAGCACGCCACACCTTTTCTGACCCTGCTAGGGCTTCTATGCTGTCCATTTTAAAAGCTTGAGCCCTGTTTCACTGCTTCTGGGTCCTCCATGGCAAAGGTTTAAGAAGTCCTCCTCAGTCTGTATTTATGACTGTTATCTTGAGCTGCACATTTCAGGCGAAGTGAAGAAACAAGAATATAGTCCTAGAAGAGTGTGATTGGCAGCAATGAAAGCCTCATTACCTTGAGAGAGAAATCTGCTTACTACCTCCGTTTCTCCTTCCAATTACCATTTAATTATTTACAAGCAACACGGACCCAGTGCAGAGGCTGAGTCAGTCACCAGCTGGCTGTTGTAGGAGTATAGCTTTGAATCAGCTGTATATTTCCAGTGTTTTGTTTTCTTTGCAGCTCTTGTTTTCCAGAAGGATATTTAAAAGGGAATGTAAGAACACCGACCAGAGTGGGAGTTAAATTCTAGATTGCTGTTTCTAATCTTTCTGATAACTCCTATGGCTGATATCCATCTATTGCTGCTATGCAGAACAAGTTAGATTGCGAGTCATATGGCTATAGTGGTTTTGCCTGGCAACCTTTGCTTTAGTGGCAGCCCCCTGAAAAGTCAATGGAGAGGCTCTGTGGAGTTCAGTTCCTCAGATTGACGTGGAAACTGAGCAGCACTTACTGGAGAGTACAGAAAGGGGCTCACCTCTTCCTCTGATCTAATTTATCACAAATGAAATCTTTTGATTTGCAGTCTGGTTTCTCAGTGGCTGTGCTTACCTGTTTCTTATTTCTATGGTCCTGCTGACAGTGAATTGTCACCTAGTATTTTCCTGGGATGCCTTCAGTACTTCTGACAGCAGCAGTAGGGGCGGTCACCTGTAGGTGCCTGTCAGGCAAACATGCATATATTTGTACATACACTGATGGGCTCTGATATGGGCTCTCAACATTTAGTCACTCTCACAGCAGAGGGGAGACACAGACTATTAATAGTTCAGTGTCTTACCACTCTCCCCTCTGCATCCCACCTAATACAAGTCAGTCTCCTTTCTCATTAAATACAGGCCGCTTTTTCAGAAAGAGTCCATGGGAGAGCGACTGGTGAACTGAGGCTTTAATGCATCTGGCAGCTGAGCAGGGCGGGTGGGGGGGGATATTAAGTAATTTACACCTCAAATCCAAGTGGGACTGAACGCAGCGCTTTTTGTCAATAGCATTGGTGTAATGATGGGGATTTTCCTGCCTTATTACAGAGACACTGGGTGATGCTGGCCCTTGTTTGGGGCTGGTGGGGGGGATCCTGCAGACTGGTAACTAATGTTGATCCCGGAGGCCTGATGTGAAACATAAATAGCAGATTTCACAGGAGCTAGTGAAGAGCTCTGAGCATGAAAAGACTTGGCCCTTGGTGCCGCCGCTTGGAATGTACCTAGAATGCGAAGCCATGAAATGGGCTTAATGTGGATCAAATGTGCAGGTCTCATCAGCCTCAGAGCACAGCAGGTTGTCACAGAATGCTCCAGCTGCAAGTTATAAAATGGCCCTTCAGTGGCAATAATGATGGAAGAGGGAAATGCGGGGGAAGCTGTAACTCTTCCTTTGTTGGGAGGTTTTTTTTTTTTTGGTATGTGTTTAGGTGAATTGTTCCCTCCATGGCTGTCACCCGTGGTTGGCGGGTGGGGTGGTCCAGACAATCAGGGTGACTGTTGTGCAGAACAAACTGTGAACTGGTCCAACAGTGTGACCAGTCTACTGACTTAGGGCTTGTCTACCTGAGACGTTAGCGCACAGTAAAGTCTGGGTGTGAATCTGCAGTGCATTAGCTTTCTGCACAGTAACAGCCTGTGTGGACACTGCTGCAGTACACTGAAGATTCCATAGTGCTCTTTGATGCAGTCGTGTTTCCAAATGTCCACATGGGACGTTACTGTAAAGTCAGATGCTGAACTGCCATGCACTAATGTCCCGTGCAGACAAGCCCTTATCTTTTGCTTTAAATTTGCTGTGCTGCCTTCGTACTCTCCCCTTCTAGACTTGGTCTCCCACCTCCCTTCACTGTGGGAGGGTGCAAGATTGGGAAGGGCATGACTTCCAACTCTGCTGCAAAAGGAGAGAATTTGAGGGATGTGAAAGTTCGCGTACAGCTAAGCATGGCCCTGAGTAAGTCTCCTCACATAGCTTTGCTAGCGCATCTGAGTCCTTAGTAGAGAGTGAGAATCCGAATGAACTGTGGAGCAGTTTTGTGTTACTAAGCATAGCACTAAACACACAAGTATAGTTTTGTGGCACTTAGCAGTAGGCTTTAGACTCTGCCTAACCCCTCTGGAACACACTTGCGACTTAAAATGAATTGGAAAAATAGTTCAAGATGAGATGCTAGAGCATTAATCCACTGCACCGTCTACAACTACTCCTTTTTCTTGAGAGGGGAGGAGATGGGGACATAGAAAAGACTAGCAAAAGAAGTATACATACGCAGTGTTGTTGTAGCCCTGTCGGTCCCAGGATATCAGAGAGACAAGGTGGGGGAGGGAATATTTTATTGGACCAACTTCTGTTGGTGAGAGAGACAAGCTTTTGAGCCACACAGAGGCCTTCTGCAGGTCCGGAAGAAGAGCTCGGTGTGGCTCAAAAGTTTCTCTCTCACCAGCAGAAGTTGGTCCAATAAAAGAAATACAGATATTTCTGTGGGCCTTTGCTCTGCAATTCCTGCATGTCTCTTGTATGAAATGTTTCGCATCTTCAGGATCCACTTCCACTGTATGATTGATCTCTTCCTGCTTTCCTCTTAGATCTGTTAGAGCTTTGTTTCACTGACCAACGAAATTTACTTTGATAGCACTCTGAAGTATATTTTACCTTTTTTGGGAACCCTCCTAGTGCATGCCTTACACTGGGTTTGTCGGTGTGTCCACTTGTAGTGTAGATAAGTGCTATGGAATCACCCCAGTTGGTCATACTGATGCAGTCACAGGCTTTGCATTACGTACACAGTGATGGTTTTACTCATGACACCCTCTCTATCCCCCCACCACCAAAACTTCTTGGAGGCGTTTTAGCATAATGGGCATATCCTATTGGGATAGTATTTTGCAAGAAGTTATTATGGAGAAATGACTGTGTGGAAGAGGACTAAGTGAATATTGTGGTAAGAGGCATGTATTCGCATATTGGAAAAGGCTCCTTTTGAAGGAAAGCTGTTTGTTCATTTAAAGTACTGCCTTGGCAAAGACATCATAAAACGGCTCTGATTGTGTGACTCTGCTAATTCTGGTCAAGGTTACTATGTGACCTTGGTTTTCCCAGATGGCTTGGCCATTCTGTTTTTGATGTGCAAGTACATAGGAGGGACTTTGTAAGCCCTGAGCATGTGGTTTTAATTTTTTCCTTCTGTCATATGCTTTAAATGCACATTTAAGATATGGAAATACTCATGGCAAATACGTAGCATAGACAAAAGCATTTACTGATGGATTCTTTAGTCTATAGGCAAAAGTGATGCTTATCGTACAAGTGTCCAGGATACCCCCTCAGTCTCCCTTTCTCAGCTTAACAAGTTTCTTTTGCTCCTCCAGGGATATGTTGGTTCCTGAATAAAGCAATGTAATTCTCGAAATTCGATATAAACACTCCACTCCTGTTTGTCAATGTTAAGTAGACAGTAAGTGACCTAGTTCAGATGTCTTCCCACCACCAAAGCAGAAGTTCCAGAGTGGAGAAATCTCCCTCAGCGTGCTACACCAAAAAGAAGAGTTCCAGTCATTGTTCTCAAAAGAGATTAGTGAGCAAATAAAGAATAAAACACTTGGATCCTCTGAATTAAATTAGCAAGTCTCTGTTGTACGCTACCTAGACACTGAACTTTATAAAACACCACAATTTACTTCATTCACTGAATCAGCTACTTATTTTGGTCAGTTGGTCTGATTTAGGGAGCTGAGAACTATGGTAACTGGGTATCCTGTGTAATTGATGGGCAGTTTGGCTTTGTGAGAAGCAGGATGCATCATTTTACTCACTGTTTTCCCCGTCGTTGGTTACATGTGTTAGGAGAAGTTGTATGCTTCTATTTATATTGCATTCGTTTGTAGGAGCCTTGAGCACTTAAGGAGGAAATGGCCACACTATATATGATATTAATTGAATCATAGGGTTCGAAGAGACCGCAAGGGTCATCTAGTCTAACCCGCAAATCACCCAAGGAATCGGTAGCAGAGCAGGGACATGAACCTGGATCTCTCTTGTCCCAACCTAACATCCTAGCTACTGCACCATCATTCCTCTTATTAAGGTTGCAGAGTCAGTCACTCAAGTTAGGAAATTCCAGAATGAAAATTCAACCTTTATTCATCCGTCCCTCCCAACCCCCCCGCACTTGTGCATATGTGTCAATATACTTTGGTGCCTGGCTCCATAGTGGCACCTGGCAACTGGGAGAAGCACTTGCAGGGAAAGTCCTGCGCATTGGAGAACTTAGCTGCCAAACTTGGATAAGCCTTTATTGAGCACTTCTGAGATTTTTCAGGGGCTTATAACTTGGGCAAATTTTCTTGGGGCTGGCAAAAGGTACATCTGATATGAGTGATATGACGCCCTGCCAAATTTTAAGTTCCTGCTCCAAAGCAGGGAGGCATTAGCTTTTAATACTGGCAAAATGTATTTTTCCCTAATCTTGGAAAAGCCTGAAACTTTCCACACACACAAAAAATTAGCTTCAGACAAACACTCAGCCAGCATGGGTAACTTCAGCCCAAATGGTAAAAAGTGGCAAAGTTATAAGCAACTGAAAACAGGGTCTTACAATGGGAAGTTTCCCTATAAGTAGGGCTACTAGTTCTAACTATAATTAATAGAAAATCAGAGTAGGAGTTTATTTGATTCTGGACTCCAGAAGACTTTATTTTATACTTAGCCAGAGTTAAAGTAACTAAGTGTTAAGAACTTTAAATATTTACTGATTGAAGTTGGGAAGAATAAAGAGAATAACTCCTGTTAATTGGAATGATATCAAATGGGTGTGACTGTCTTTATTCATAGTTTGGCGTGTTATATGGAGCGATACAAAGCATTCTCAGACCGCTCTTCTTTGAAAATAACCAATTTGAGAACTCCCTATTAAGCTTTTTCCTGGAATGCAGAATTGAGGATACAAAGTTCACCTGCCTGGCCATGAGGATTTAGATTTTGGATTGTGAAGGGTTAATCTGTTGTCCTACAGCCTGGATATTAGTGTTCCAAATCCTCTCCTCCCAATGATCTTTATACTGGTACTTCCAATTCCTTGTGGAGGCTCTTGGCTCTCAGGCCTCCCAGCTGACTGGGCAGCCTGCTTCTGCTCAAGTGATTAATGACTCTTGCTGTGCTCAAGCAACTCAGAACCTAGCCATTCGGATACCGCAGTGATGAGGGCTTTACAGGTCCATAGGCAGTTACAAAAAGGTAGAACTGTTTGGCAGGATGGCTTTCCACACTCTGCCACAACCCATAAGCAGCTGGCCTTATGCTGCCCATCTAAACCTAGCTGTGGCTGTATATCTATTCAGATCCCTTCATTCCTTTGCACTTCTTCCAAACTTATTCATGTGTCCACTTTGACTGGGGAAGAGGAGTTAATCTCCCACCTCTGCTTGTTAGTCCAAAGGTCGTAGGGGTGGAAACCCCAGCAGTTGCAAAGCAGTTCAACATCTGGTAGAGAAATAGGGAATAGAAAATATATTGGACCCAGCTGTGTCAGTAGCTGTTGAACAGTTGGACTCTATTTGATCTTAATGTGAGGAGTAGCAAATTTCCATGGGACCTGGTTGGGTTGGGAGTGCACTTGGCACTGGGATCTATAGGAGCCTCCTTCCCCTAAAAGTTAAAATGGTTGCAGTCTCGGTCAGTAGAATTTGATTGTGGTCATTGTGAAAATGCATGCACATGCCAGCTAGGCCGCCTCCAGCTCAGCAGCTGAAATCTGATAAGGGGCCGCTAACTGTCAGTCTCACTTATTGAGGAGGGAGGCAGAGACCGATGGCATTTCTAGGGGTCTAGATAAGAACTGGGCCTCCTGTCAAATAGAACATGATTAATTACCCTCAGCCCCAGCTCCTGCTTTGATAGGAGTTTCTGATGCTCCGCAGGCTTGCAGATCAGGTGGTGACATTCCCATTGGGAGGTGAGAATGCCCACTGTGGAAATGCAGCAAATCTGGGCAGAGATTAAATCAGTGATGGCGCTGGTGGAGCGGGGCCCTTTTTTTCCTCATTTCTCCATAGCTGCTTTTCTCATTTGAATACTGAGTGAGACCTAGGGCAGCTTGCACAACAAAGGTGACAACAGAACCTTTCATGTGGAGGAACTGGGAACAATTTGAATGACTGCTGCATGCCAGGTCCCTGGCTTAAGACAACCAGCCCTGCTTAAAACTCTGGATTGTGTTTTTTGAGATGATTCCAAACAGAGCAGGAGCCAAGAGTGTGGACTTCTATGTTAGTTGCATATTGCTGACTAATTTAATCAATTGACTCCATTTTGAGAGAAGAGGAATAACAGATGGATAGGGCATATGTAGAAAGTACAACTACATTCCCACTCCCTTCCCTAACAATTCATTTCATTTCAAGATTCAGTTCAAACCTGCTTTCCTCATTATTATTTTTCTTTAAATCTCTACGGGCTTGCTCCAGCCTGTCTCACAGGCCTCACCGTCTTCCTCCTCCATTCCCTCTGATCAGCTGGAGTTTGTATGTCCTATTCCTTCATTCACTGTTGGTAAGTGTCTTCTCCCCTTCAGCTTCTGAGGTCTGGAATAGCATCTCTGACCTCATCTTCTAGCTGTATGCAAGTTACTGTTAAAACCTTTGTCTTCTCTTTACCTATTCCTTTCTCTTTCTAGCTCCGTGAAGCACTTTGTTACTTGTACGAAAGACATTACGCAAAATAATATCATATGGTAGCATCTTTATCTAGAGTGTCTTGCTCTAGAATGGGACACTCTAAAGAGGTAAGGGAGAGATTTAAAGAGTATGTCACTAGGAAGGGTGTGAAGAAATTGCCAAAGGAATAGCTACCACAAAGGAAGGGTAATGACCTTTCTTAAATCAAACCAGCTTAGAACTCCCAAACCTGGCTGAGAAACGACCGCTCAGACAAGTAGTGGCACAGGGTAAAGAGGAGAAAAAGGATGGTTTGCTGCTCCAATCGGTCAAGCCCCAGACTAAAATCCCATAAAGACCAGCAATCTTGAGGCCTGTGTAGTGAAAGGAGGGGGAATATTTCACTCCAAAATGTAGCTCTTGAAACGTGGATAAATTATATTATCCCCAATTTACGGATGGGAAGATTGACACACAAATCAGTAAAGTGATTGGCTAGAGTCATACAGGAAGAAGAAGGCAGGAGAGCAAAGAATCTGGGTCTTCTGATTCTCTACTGTCTCCTGGCCATCCATTGTAAGAATACCTGTTAAAAGAATACTTCCAAGGTTCTTTTCGTCCTCAAACTCTCCACCTCCCAAAAAAACTCTTAGGAAAGGGCAAGCCAGTAACTCAGCAACACATGCTTCTCAAACAAGGGAGAAATCCAAAACTATCAAAATAAATCCTTTAAGCTTCTGTGTATTTATTCAGTTACGTGCTATTGATGGTACGAGAAGGCTTTCAGGGCAGGGAATGGCATGGGTGGGAAGGAGGGGCTGGAAGGCTGACTCTGTCATAACTGCAGTTGGGCTTTTCCCCAGGAAAACTGCTTTCTCAAGAAACTGGTTGTAGTTATAACTTTCCTCCCCTTCACAAAACCCACTTGCCTGGGGGCTGTTCGGTGGCTGCTCCTCCTTTTTCCACCTCATCAAGCTCAGGTATCTTACGGAGGATTTGGAAGGTGAGGACAACTTTGCCCCTCCCTACTCATCCATCCCTTCTGCTTCCCGAGCTCAGTCCCCAGCTTGCTTACTTCTCCTACCAACATTTTCATGATTCCTACAAGCTTGCACCTGGAGTGCCCTTACTGTATTGATACAGAAGAGTCATCTTATGCTGTACATAATTTCTCAAGGCCCACCTCTGCAGTGATCCTACAAGTAATAGCTAGGTTTTGGGGGTAGTCAGGGAAAACTGATCTACTCTTGCTTTTAAAAGATAATATATGCAAAATATTGTGCAGCTTTAAAATCTTGAATCCCATTATCCTGCCCTTGATGTTTCCTCATATTATAGGACAGAGACGATCTACCCAGTTGTTTGTACAGCATTTAGCACAACAGAACCTTGGCTTTCAGTGGGGCCTGTGGCCATGATTGCAGTATGTAGACGTGTTCCTCAGAATCTCATCACATCAGTTGAGCCTCACCCTATCATTTATTATCTGTGCCCGGGCCACAGTCTGATTCTGTATCAGAGGTGAGGTGGCTTGGGGCTGTGAAGCGGTTCGCTTCAAGGGAGGAAAAAATATTCATTCACATAAAAAATGCAGGCAGAGGAGCCGGCCCCCCCTTCTCTGATTTGAAGGAGGCCCCACGGTCCGTGTAGCAGCAGCATAAGGCGTTTCTATCAGCTGGTAGAATAGAGGGAGGCAGGCTAGGAAGTACAGTAAAATGAGTTTGCCATCAAATGGCAACAAGTCTTATGCTGTGCCCTAGGTCGGTGACCTTTCCCTCTGGAATTCTCCCCTCTGACCTGCAGATCATTAATCCTCATGCTGCCAGATGACAGTAATCCATCATGGGCCCTGACAAGGCTTGCAGCCGACTGTGAAAGGATCCGCTCTGCTTCAGCCTCCTCCTGTCCCGTGATGCTTGTTTTTCAGCCTTTCCTGTTGGGAGCTGAGGGCTTCCAATAAAGACTTTATCACCTTTCCCTTCCTCTGAAAGGACTGGGGGAGGGGAGCTCAAAGAGCAGCCTTTTCACATTTACCGTCTGTATTTCTCAATCAATGAAATGTGCTGAGCGCTGGGTGACTAAACCAATGCAGAGCACCCACAGCTTTACAGGAACCAAAAACGCAACCCCTGTTACAGTCCCTAACTCATGCACATTAAGAGAATATTACTCAACACACTACTCCTTTTATGAGAAGTCCTGTAGCATTTAATAGAAAATAACCACTTCCTTTTATGTTGTGTTTTTAACTTTCCTCCAGAATGCAACACAAAGTATGCCCCTCCTGTAAAATTCTTTAGAATGGTTAAAGGAAATCCATTAAAAATACCTCATTCTGTGGGTTTTCTGTGTCATTTTTTATAGACTCTTATGAAGTTCTGTAGGATTTTCCTATAAGGGCCCTGTTTTAAAAAGTTATCCAGAGGAAGGGAGTGTTTCCCAGTTGTTACAGCTGGGTACTGGAAATCAGATTTGGGTTCTGTTCCTGCACCCGCATTTTGACTCTGTCTCAGTTTCCCCATCTGTAAAATGGGGATGATTTCACGATGCCTCTGTGAGGTAGGTGAGTTAATTCATTAATGTATGTAAAGTACTTTGAGTTCTTGGATTGAGAGGGTAAAAAATTGTGGTTTTGGATAAAGCTCAGTTTTTTAAAACAATCTATAATATCTGAGTATTTCCCCCTGTTTTCTGAGGAACCTCATCAATGATCTTTCCTTTCATGTTCCAGCCGTCCCATCTGGCCCCTGTCCAAGCATAGCTGGATGAAAATCCCTTATGAGCAAGCTAATACCATTCTCTAAATTGGATTGAGGAAGAGTGCATGGTTTTGAGCAGCACAAGATGGCCTCAGGGGAGGAGGAGAGAAAAGGGAAGAGTGCTCCAGTTCTGCCCTTCCCTGTCCTTGCTGACCCAAAAATTGGGCTGTGATCTGGACCGTAGCATCAGCAGTGCAACTTTTGTAATTATCTACTTTGTTGAATGTTCTGGCATTCCATTGAAATTGGTCACCTGGTCAGAAATATGTATCCAGCAGCCACGGGGTTAAAAACAAACTCTCTTTCTGTTTTTGGGGTGGGGTAAAGGAGGTATGAATAAGATTTTTACTCACACACCTTGCCCTGCACAGAAGTTGAAAGGTCTCAGTTCAGCTTCTGAAAGTCCTCCCAGGAAAATAAGCAAATAAGTCATTGACATAGGCCCCTGACTCTATTAAATGAGAGCTGTGGAGAGAAAGTGGAGCACATTCTGGTGCCAGGCTGATTCTACAGTGTTTTCTATACAGAAAGGCTGTCTCTATCTACACAGACCATACTTAATGAACTTCCTTAAAACTCTTAACAGTTCAAGCTGACTTAGGCCTTGTCTACACTAGAAAATTGTACTGCTTTACCCATACTAGTATAGTTGAAATGGTATAATCCCCCTATGGTGCACCCGGTTATATCAGTATAAAGGTGCTTGCCCTATGTGAAAGAGAATAAGCTATCCTGATATAGGGCATCTTTATGCTGGTATACTAGCATCTACATCAGGGGTTGAACTGATGTAACTATACTGCTTTAAAAAAAAAATCACACCCCTAACCAACACATTTATACCGGTACAACTTTCAAGTGTAGACCAGGACAGTGAAATTAGATGAATCATGGCTTTGATCCCACATGGCATTTTCTGTGTAATGAAATATTGGCCATGTTTACATTTTTATTTCTCGGCTAGATTTCATTAGTTTCAACTTTGACATCTCTCAACAGCTTCTTAATTTAGAGTGCTGGTAAAGGGGCACTGTCAGGTTAAAAATCAGATTTTCATAGCTGTGTTAACCTGTGAGATTACGAAAACTGAATAGAAGGGACAGACAACTTGTCCCACAACACTCTGCGAAAGGAAGCATAGAGTGGTGCAGTGAGCTCTGGTGCTGTGGGCTATGGGATACACACCCTGATATCGGTGTGTCTAGATATCCAGCCTCTCATGACTGGACCCAGTGCCCTTGTGAAAGTATAGCATAACAGGCAAGCGTCTGGAGCTCAGCTGCTGTTCTGCAGTGTGGCTGTGCTCTATCACTTTAGGCTAAAGTAAGATGATTAACTCATGATTTCCCAACTCTGCATCAGGCTGCAGGAAGAACATAGCCAGTTCTGAAATCTAATGTACTTTTCATTGTCTGTTGATTGTTTACTCAGTTTGGACAATGAAAATGGACTAGTTAGTTTCACTTTCTGACTCTCTTGCACTAGTTTATTGCTACTGTGTTTGGGTTGCAAATGCTGCAAGGGAAGGTCTGCAACATCATCCAGAAAACCCACTCAAATGGAATTTTAAAAAAAAAAGTCAGACTTCAGTTCATCTTAGATTTCTGTTAAACGTAATTTTAGAAAGCCTAGATATTGACTCTAAATCAGCTTGGCAACTAATGCAAGTTAAGAGCCAGACTCTGGTTGGAGGTGAAGGAGACAAAGGGTGCTGGAGTAAGTGTCCAAACTCCTCTCACTCCCTAACCCCCCCCCCCCAAAAAAAGGGGGGGGCAGCAGGAACATAACACAGAGTATCAGAATTCAGCTTCCCCAGGCCTGTCTTGGGAGGGGCGGGAAGCAAGGGGGTAACACCATCCCACCCCTTGAAGGGCGGGATCATCCGCTGACCCTCTCTGGCTTATGCAGGGACAGTTCTGATGGACTCTTGGAGGCAGCTGTAATCCCTTCCCTACCAGGGAGAGGGTCAGTACCAAATAAGGAATAAGCGAGAAGAGTTTAAAATGGGGGAAGGGACTATTGGGGCTGGAAGAAGGGGTTTGGATCACTTGCGGGAGGGGAATCAGGAGTAAGACCAAAGATACTGCACTAAGAGCACAAGCCGAAGCAGTTGTAAAAGTGATCTGTGGGGGGGGGAATGGGGGGGGGGGGAGTAGATCTTAGCCAAATTCTCATCATTTCCTTCCATCTCTGCTCTCTCATATTAAGTACAGAACATTTTGAGAACATCTCAGAGAGTCCTGACACATCAGCAGGTCTTGTTCTTTGCCAGGAGCTGTTTCGTGGATTCTTCAGCGCTCTCCTGAGCATGAATGGTACAAATTGTGTCTAGTACCACACAGGGATGCTCACTTAGGTCAAATCTCTGTGCTGCTCCTCCGCTGCCTTTCACATCCCTGGTCTCGTATTTAAAAGCCCCCTACTTCTTCCCCTCCCCTGTGTTTGCCTATTCCACAAGTTGCTGCCTAGCCGCATGTTTTTATTTGTCTGGTAATTGCTTTTGCCTCCAGGATAGGATTTTCCATGAACAGGACTCAGTGTGTAGCTAAATCTCTCTCTCATTTACTTGCCTACAGAAAGCGCTCTGGTCAGGTTACAAACCAGATTGCCTTCATTTCTCATTAGCAGGAAGATCAATAGTGCCAATCCGCCTGACTGTTTTCTGTCTCCATGAACCCTTCCCTTCCCTACCATCCTGTTGTGACATTGCAGGAACTCCCATCAATCGGATCCCCATCATGGCGAAGCAGATCCTGGATCTCTATATGCTCTACAAACTGGTGACTGAGAAGGGGGGGCTGGTGGAAATCATAAACAAGAAGATATGGCGGGAGATCACCAAAGGCCTTAACCTGCCCACCTCCATCACCAGTGCGGCGTTTACACTTCGGACCCAGTAAGTATGGAGTCCTCCAGCTGTGAGCACATGAGAGGAGGAAATGGGGATGGAGGAGAGTAGAGAGGAGAAAGGAAGAAGGGAAGAGATGAGGGAAAAGAAATAAGCAAACTGACCCCTCTTATGGCGAGAGCAGACTTGATGGGCTGTTTGCTTCAGTCTTTCTCCTCATTCCCCACAGTCTCTTCACCTCAGCTTCACTCCACACCTTCCCCTCTTATCATCTTTTCCTTTGCTCTGTCCTTGTCAGCCCCCTTCTCTTCAATGATCCCTCTCCCTTCACTTGTCTTTCCATTTAGCTGATCCTCTCTGAACTAGATCTACCTCTACCCCTCCAAAAATAATAATCATGGCACTCACATGGCTTTTGCTGCCATCACATGGTTACCCCTTCCCTCACCCTGTGTCTGGTCTATGTAGATTGTAAGCTGTGGGGCAGGGAGCATCTACTGCTTTGTGTTTGTACAGTGCCTAGCATGATGAGACCTCATTCTTAGTTGGCTCTTAGTTACTGCTGTAATAAACATGATTAACAATAGTAATCAAATAGTGTTTTGATAATGCAACTTGTGTTTAGCACCTAGACACTGTGGTGATTGCCCTCTGCCCCGTAAATACTTAATATAGACTAGATAGGATAGTAATAAACCTAAGGAAAGAGGAATAGAACCAGCAAAATGGAGGCAGGCAGAGGTGGAAATAGTCCTAACATTTTTGTTCAGGTTAAGAGGCAATGTGCTCTAGAGACTAGAGCAGGGTACTGGGAATCACAACTCTGAGGTTTTGTTCCTAGCTCTGTCCCTAACTCATTATGTGACCTTGGATGTAAAATACAAATATATTTCACTGATGTTCCTAAAGTGCTTTGAGAGCCTTGGAAAAGGCTCTCTAGAAGGGTAAAAAATATTTTCCCATCTGTAAAATGGGGATAATGATACTGTGTGTAGTTGTTATTACTGCAGCAGGAGCAGTGGATGATACTCTTTTCATTCTAAACCTGTTCCCCGTAGCTCGGGAGTTCTTGAAACTTTTCAGTATGCTTTTCCGGGCTTGGCCTCTTCCCAAAGGCGACTCTTTAAAAAAAATTTTAAAAGCTTGGACAAAAAAGGGTTCGCCTCTTTTGAAGACAAGGAGAGTTTTGGGTTTCTTATTACGGTTTTTTTCAAACTCAAAACGGCTGGGGATAAAAAGTTGAAATCTGGCATGAAAACAGCTCTCGGTGAGGATAAGTATCTGAGTGTTCAGCCCAATGTGGTTCTGCCCAGGTTTAAGACTCACACTTGCCTAGTACAGTCAATATGAGATTTGTTGCCAAAGCACACTGAGAAAGAAGGTGCTGCTGGACCTGTGCAGCTAATTTAGGAGAATAGTGAAAAATGTACTGGAGGTGCATTTGTACAGTGTCTTGCACAGCAGTGTCCTGATTCATAGATCCCAATGCCAGAAGGGATCACTGTGATCATCTAGTCTGACCTCCTGTATTACACAGGCCAGAGAACCGCCCTGCAATAATTCCTAGAGCAGATCTTTTAGATTATCATTTAAAAATTGTCAGTGATGGAGAATCCACCACAACCTTTGGTAAGTTGTTCCAATGGTTAATTATTCTTCGTTAAAAATCTGCCTTATTTCCAGCTTGAATTTGTCCAGCTTCATCTTCCAGCCATTAGATCATGTTATACCTTTCTCTGCTAGACTGAAGAGCCTGTTGTTAAATATTTGTTCCCCATGTAGGTATTTAGAGACAGTAATCAAGTCACCCCTTAAACCTATAACTAGATCTATCAATAGAGTCCTGGGCTGCTACCATAAAAAAAGTGGCTTCTAGCCAGGGCTGCCAGGAGCTTTGGCTCCTATCCTTCTGAACCTTGAAGGTGCAGAAACGTTAGGGACAGCTAATGTGCACTATAGCCGGTGCCTAAGTGGAAGCCATACTCTGATGCACCTTGGGAGCTTGGCAGTTCTTTGGGCTCAGAAAAAGGAGAATTTCTCCTGTGACCCTCCCTACGGCGTTCAGGAAAGCTTTTTCCTCCTCAGTTGCTTGGGACAAGGATGCACCAGTGATCCAGTCACATAGCTTCAGATAAGGGAATTTACACTGCTTAGTTCAGGTTTCCTACAATCAGAAGAGCTTTGATGTCTCAGAGAGTGAGGCTTCTGCTCCGTTTTATTTTTCTTTTCTACGTAATTTACTTAAACCCCCAAAACCCACTTAAGAAATTCCAAAGGCTGGGGGGGAGGAGCAAGACAATGTTATGGTTGTACAGCTTATCACTCTAGTCAAGCAGATCGAAAGTTAGAGTTGATCCTTTAACTCTTCCCCTTGTGCATAAGCATTAAAATTATGGTCTTTCCTTCTGTAACCACGCACAATTTCTTTAAGTCACTTGTATCACACACTTTCTTAGATCTACATGTGTAGCATCATGTAGTACTGTGTGGTCCTCTGTAAAGGCTAGACTATCAGAGTCCATGAATGTCATCAGTATGAAAACGACACCTGACACCCTAACTACACAGCAGGCTGCAGACTTAGCATAAGAACACAAAGCAATAATTAATATTGGTTGGCAGAGTTAGGTCTTCAAGGGACCTAGTCCTGCAAGCACTCCTGAGCAATGCTTAGTACCGTGAGAGTTCCTATAAGCCACTTTTTTTAGGTACTGCTAAGTACCCTTGCTTTGATCTTCCTTCTCCCTGTGTTGCTCCCAGGTATATGAAGTACTTATATGCCTATGAATGTGAGAAGAAGTCCTTAAGCTCTCCTGCTGAGCTGCAGGCTGCGATTGACGGCAACAGGCGGGAAGGCAGACGACCTAGCTACAGCTCCTCCTTGTTCAGTTATTCACCCACCACCACGGGGCCTCCTTCCCTCCTGTCTCCTCCAAAGATCCGCTTCCCGATCATCGGCCTTGCCCCAGGCAGTGGAACCAGCAGCTCCCGTCTCTCTCCAGCACCAGGTGTCAGGAAAGGTATGCTATTTGCCTCTGTGCATGACAGAGAATATCTGTTGGGTGAGCAGGCAGTGGATGAAATTCAATTTCAATGTCTGGCCACACTAGGGTCAAAGAAAAGTTGGGGATAGGGAGAGGTCTTAGATGATTCGGGGATGCAGAGCCTTCAAGCTCCAGGTGAACTGGTTTATGTATGCACTGGGTCAGTAATGTCAACGCTGTCACTGATACTGAATAATCACCCAAGAGCAGGGTGAGCGAGGGGAGGATAGAGGAATGAGTACAGGACTGGGATCAACTAGAAATTACGGGGTCTCTAGGTCCAGCTCCAACTCTTGATTTCCTCTGCTTCCGTAGGCAAGTCAGTTAACCTGTCTGCATCTCTGTTTCTCCATCTGTAAAACAGTGGATAATTCCCAGCAGTGTGGTGGAGACTAATTAGTTAATCTTCGTTAGTTTTGTGAACGTGAGAACTGTGATAGAAGTGCTAAGTCCTGTTAGGAAGTGGGAATGATGCTATAAGAAGTCATGAAAATAAGCAGTCACTCCAGCTTGGGGGAGCATTGGAAATATCCTGGTAATTTCAGAGGGAAATAAAAAGGGGATGGTGTGTCTCATCTGCTCATTTTAGCACCAGTCTCCTAAGGAGTTTCAGAAGCCCAGATCTACAAAGTATTCAGGCTCCTGACATTCATTGATTTCAGTGGACATTAGGTGCCTAAATACCTTTGAGGACCTAGGCCATACAGACTAAACCGAAGTGGAGTAGAGATTGCTGCAGCAGAGAGAGCAAGGCAGGTGATTCCGTTTAAGGAGTAGCCGTTTCATTTGGGAATGACGGGGAGATATCGGTGCCCTGGAAGTGTGAGCTGATGTTGGTAGAGACTGCCCCACATAGTGGGAACAGACCATCAGGCTGCCATGTAATGAACTAGTAGAGTTTGGTTCCTCAGAGCAGCATTTCTGTCCTGTTGTCCCCCTTCCACACTGGGCTTTAAAAGCTGACTGCTTACACTGGGAAGCTCTGCGTGGAGCTTGAACGACTGCCTGCTTTTCTAGGCGATGGCATCCCCCTGACTGTGTCCATGCCAAATCGTATTGCCATGCCAGTGACCTTGGCTAACCAGCAGGCAACTGTAGCAGCAAGGACAGCCACCCTGGAGCAGCTGAGGGAGAGGCTGGAGGCTGGAGAGCCGCCGGAGAAGAAACTCTCACGGATGACGGAGGAGGAGCAGCGGCTTGTCCAACAGGCACTTCAGCGCAACCTGTTCAGCATGGCGCGGCAGATCCCCATGAAGATCAAAATCAATGGCAGGGGTGAGGAGGCTCTCATGCGAAGTGAGGGGTCTTTGTATGATGGAGTGAGCACCCCGAAAGAGGAAGGGGGGGAAATCTTTCTGTAAACCCTGTGTATGTGGTCTTCACTCCAGTGGGGGACTTTAGGCAGTGACACCCTTGCACTTATGCCACTTAGCCTGCTCCTTTGGGTGTGCCCACCCAGCCCCTAAGCCAGAGTGCCATCCCTGGTTCCTTGCCCTGGTCTTTTCTTACCCCAGTGCCAATGTGCTTCGGCAGGGCATGAATTCCCTAACTTCCCTTGCTTGCTTCAGGCTTGGAGACCAAGGTTTGACACTCCTCCTAGCTTCCCTGTCACTAGAGGCAGCAGTGTTTCATGTACAGGCTGCAGAAGGCAGCTAAGGTGCCATGGGTATGCAATGGGTAGGAAGACCCGGTCATAGGTGGAGTAAGCAGGATAGAGCTCTGCCTGTATCCAGGGCTGAATCCGGGGGTTTAGAAGGGTTATGTGACATCTCAGACGAGGGCGAGGCTGGTGATGGTATTGCCAGTAACTCTGCTTCCAAAGGGAAAGGATCCTGCTTCTCCTTAGTGTAGATGAATATGCCACTGCCCTGCTCCCAGACTCCAGGGAAAAGCCTCTGATATTCTGCTGTGGAAGGAGACTGCCCCAAGTCATAGCCCCCAGTCCCCTGCAGGCTGAGCTAGAGGTTTGAGTGTAAGAAGCACTCATGGCCTGGGGAAACTGCCACTGAAAACACTGGATAAGTGGCAATTCGATCCTTAAAAGTCACTTGTCAGGATCCATGTAATTTTAATGTGACTTCCAAAGCTCATTGGACAGTGCAGCACTTCCACCTGTCTGTCCTGGGGGCTGCAGTTAGATGGGGCACGAAGCCAGAAGCATTTTAGAAGATTTCAGTCCAACAGCTGTTTTCTCTTCTTCCAATGTTTTGATCCATTTAAATTAAGGAACTCAAACCCCTTCTAATTGCACCTTCCGATGCAGACACTAGGCCACAAAGATTTGACACTGCATGGGGGAAGGGAAAAAGTTTTTGTTCATGAGCCTATTGCCCTTTTCTCAACAGTAGCAGTGCTGCCATGTGATGGTCTGGTTGAGAGAGATACAGGTGGGGTATGGTCAAATCCTGATCCCACTGAAGTCGATGGAAATGTTGCCACTAGCTTCAGTTGGACCAAGATCTTGCTCCTCTAGGATTATGGACGTACTTAAATGTCACACTCAAACTTCCTTCACAAGAATAGGGTGTGAAAGGAAATACAAATGTTGTGATGTGCCTTAAATCCCCGCCGCCTTGTTACTGCCCTTCCTTTATCTCTCCTCTCACTGCTTCTGGCATTAAGATGCAGTTCTAGCCTCTAAATCTAAAAACACACCGACAGAGGCAATGTGGCCTAGTAGATAAGCCTCTGGATTGGGACTCGGGAGACCTGAGTTCTACTCCTGGCTCTGCCACTGGATGACCTTCAGCAAAGTCACTTTCCCGTACTTTGCCTCAGTTTCCCCATCTGTAAAATGGAAATAATTATATTGACCTCCTTTGTAAAGTGTTTGAGATCTACTGATGAAAAGCTTTATAGAAGAGCTGGGTAGTATTATCTTAATAGCCACTCTTGGGTTAAACGCTCATAATGCCAATAACATGCATTTCAGCCACAGGAAAACCTCTTCATTACTTGGCATTTGCACACTGCTCCAAAACCAGCACCTCGTTGTGAAAGACTGTCACATTGTGATGCTGCTGCTTCACAAACTCTAAGCAGGATTTTAAGGCCAGGAAATGTCCCACAAAGCACAGTGACCTCAAATATCCTGGTTAGGGGGAGCAATCCCATGTCTTTTTTCACAGACATCACAAAATTGCAGTGTATGTAGTTCCTACTGCAGCAGTTTAAAAAGGAGTCCCCGGATATGTACATCATGGGAGGAGGAGGTTTCACATATTCATAGATGTAACCCATGTCCCTTTCTGTATCTTACTCCTCTCATGAAGCTGGTATTTCAGAAGATTTTGCTCCCTCAGCTGGCAGGCAGTGATACTGCAACCTAGCCTTTGCTAACTGCGGGGATGTCTACATTGCAGTAAAATATCTGCGACTGGCCTGTGGCAGCTGACTCAGGTTTGGGTTGCAGGCCTGTAAAACCCCCAGTGTAGATTTCACGCTGAGGCTAATCATTTAATGGCCTCTGACGGGCCAGCACTTGAATCTGGCAGTGGTCACAAACGAAACTAATTGTCAAATGTCAAACAGTTCTGCCCATTTACAAAAGCCTTTTTCTCCATTCTGCGCTGTCTGACTTGCTACTCTGGGCACAGGGAGATGTACTGATGGAGCTGTATCGGGAAATCTGACCCAACACTTGCCTGCATTGTGCTTTTCTTTACATCCTAAATCTTTAAATCCTTTAATAGAAGCCAATTGTAAACTGTTCAGTATAATTGTTGGCCTGCAGATGGGAACCATGTATTTCCAAACTTCAGAGTCCCTCCCCCCACGAAACAGGCCTCCAGTCCATGAATAGGGGCAGTGCAATTGCTGCTTGGGTTTTCACTTCAAAGGGGAAATGAAAGTAGGATTTTCTGAGCGCTAGATCTTCCCTGGAGCATACAGTGGAGATCCCGCAGGAAGGGTGGGGATGATCACAGCCTAACTCTTAACTGTCCTTTCCCCAACAGAAGATAAACCCGATGCGACGGCGGCGGCATTGAATTTGTCTCCCAGTGGCATTGGGAGTATTAACATGTCTGTGGAGATTAACGGCACAATCTATGCTGGTGAGAAAGTAGCAGCTGCCTAGCGATGCTTAGAACTGCAGATTGGTGGTGCAGCGGGGGGAAACAGCTCTTATTTGAATGCAGGATACTCTTAAAGGGTATAAATTTGCCAAACATCAAAACCGAAACCAAAACTTCCATTACTTTGAGAGTCCCTTGAGGTGACTCAGGAGCTGCTTTTCCACAATCCTTCTCTGCACCACTCTGTCAAGTGGCCCCTTCCTCTGTCACTGGTTTGTTTTTTTAGTATTCGAGACCCTTCTAATGGCTGCTTCTTGGCAATTCCGTCTCCGTGTGTGGTGTATAAAGAGAGAGTCTGATCTCTTGGCCTAGCTTTCGGATGTGATCTCTGTGTACAGTGGGACTCTGTCTTAGGGTGTGTCTGCAGTTCCATCAGGAGGTGTGATAGCAGCACGGATAGACATACCTGAGCTAGCTTTGGTCTAGCGAGGTTGAAACGAGCTTGAGTAACAATAATACTGAAGCCATGGCAGCCTGTGGCCATGGCTGCTGAAGTGCGTAGGCAGGGTTCTGGGTGGGCGGGGGTTAGCCCACCCTGCGCTGCCACGCGTTCGCTATGTTGTTGTTCGAGCTAGCTAGAGTCTGTCTACGTGTGCTGCAGCCACACCTCCTGATTGCCGTGCAGACACACCCTTGTCAGGAAGTAGTTCTGGTCGCAGAGCTTCTGTACAAGCAGCATTTCACTGTAACGGGGAAGAAAGTACTATGGGGCAAGAGATTCCTCCCTGCCTTCACCCTCAGTATGGTACCAGGGCCGCTTTTCATCCCTTGCTGTGATCGGAGATACCGCCAGCCCTGGGTGATGGGGAACTTTTGAAATACCCTCTCCTGGCTCTGAGGAGCAGCTTTAACAAGACTAGCTTCTCTTCGCCCCCTTCTGGGGAGTGTCAATTCTTCTTTACATACTCCACCTCTCTCAGCTGGGTAATGATCCCCTCTGAAGGCCACATTTAACATTTACCTAGGTGGGTGCAGAGTGTGGCATTCCCAGTGGAGTAACTCAGTGGAATTCAGTTCTAGTGGAGTGAAATTGCTTTGAAAATGGCACTGAAGCCGTTGGGGATTTTCAAAGCGAAGCATCACTCTGTCAGCCTTTCATAAGCAAGTTCTGCTGTATTCCTTCCTCCTGTTGCACTGTTGCTGCAGCTTCCTGAACCTTCTTGATTGGGTTGGGCTAACTCGCTGGTAGAATTCCCTGAGCTCTGTTCTAAAATTTCTGGGGTTGGTAGACTCTTCTTTCCTGCCACATACATTGGGCTGGGCTAGCCAGCTGGCCTTCTCCTTAAGCACTGTGTTGTTCTGGTGTCCCAGTAAGTCGGTTCCAAACCTGTCTCTGTCTTGCAGGAGTACTGTTTGCCCAGAAGCCCGTCGTCCATCTAATTGCAGGATCCAGCACCCAAAGCACCTGCAGTAGCAGCAGCAGCTCTCACTGTTCTCCCAGCCCTACCTCGTCCAGGGGCACCCCCAGTGCAGAGCCCTCGACCAGCTGGTCGCTCTGACGGATGAGGGAGCTGGCTCTCTCTCTCATTGGCCTCAGGCAGCTCTGCCCTCTCTGTTCAAGGCAGTGAGCGAGCCAGGAAGGAGTTGCACAGATTACCTCATCTCAAGGAACCTGCTTTGTGGTTGGTCAATGGCCAGATGATGAAACCTTCTGTGCTGGCGAGTTTTCATTGCCTGTTTGTCCAACCCTTTTTAAATTTTTTTTTCAGGTTTGACTGTGTTCCTGCTGGGGGATTGGGGTGAGGGAAAGGGGGACATGTGGCATTTTCAATCAGGGATTGTCTCTAGAGGCTGTGCGTTTGCAGATGACAGAGACATCATCATGGCAGGCGGAATGAGCGGAGAAGTAGTAATTGTGGTGGGGGCAATGGTTCCTGTTCTCTAATCAACAGCTGCGTGGACTTCCCTAATATCATACAGTGTATTGACAATCCTACACCCAGAGGCACTTTGGTCTCTTTGCCCCTTATATTTGTTCCCTCTTGCTGTTGCTTGCATCAGCAGTCATGTAGGTTGACAGCAGGTAAGTCTCATCTAGTCGCCCAGTCAGTCTCTGCTGTGTTCAGCCGTCTGATGCTGTCTCCTGAGTGCTAGACTAGACTAAAGAGCAAATGGTCACTAATGATGGATTCACGGGAGACTTGCATGACTCCTTTCTCCTTCTATCCCTCACCCCCCAACCCTTTGGCTTCTACCTCTCTAGGGTCCCGGCAGCACACGGAAGACTTTCCCGCCTTTGTATCTGATACACGGATATGGAGAAGGTCTTTTAGTTCAGCTAGCTGTCTCCCCTGACCAGTGCAAGCCTGGACCCTACTGTTTTTTCCCCAGGGCTTTGCCCAGCCTAGTTTTAAATGCCCCAAGCAATGGTCCTGACACTGCTTCCCTTGGGAGAGCATTGGGCAGGCTATACTCACCACTGCAGCCTTTATCCTGATAATCATCCTGACTTCTTTTGCTTAATGTCATCCCTTTGCTCCCAGTTCTAGCCCTTTGGCCCTCAATATAACTGGATTTGCACCAAATGGAGATTTCCTGCAGCTCTCCCTCTCTTGTGTGTTTCATTAGCCTCTCCATACTATCCTCACACAGACATATCGGGCTATGGGCTACTGTCACCCAAAGGAGATACGAGCTGACATGGGCAATCTGCTGAGCTGTATGTATGTCTATGAATGTAATATGTGCTTTTCTTAGTTGGTCTCTTACCAGATATATTGCAGCATAGTCCCAAGCACATCCAGCGTTCATGAGGCTCGCCTGGGCAAAAGAGGCAAGAGATCTGTATCTGGGACAGCTCCACATTGGTGCATCCCAGTTGAAAGAGGGCACGGGCATTTGGTTGCAGAGAAAGGAAAGAAAATCTCTCCCCCATTTCCCTGTAAATTCCAGATGGGGGAAGCTAAGGCTGCTTTAGGCCATTATTCCTCCTGTGCAAGCCGAATTAGTTCCTTGGCTCCCTTCCATAGACCCAGCTTCTTGCTATTGTGCTCCGTGCACGCAGGCACCCATGCTGTCCTCTCCCCTCCCGCAGCACGTAGGACTGGTCCCTCTCTGCCCTGGCAAGGATCCAAGCCCTCCCGCTCCTGCCCTGGTGATGTCTCTTCCATCGCGCAGGCCTGAGTCAGGTTCTTTTGAGCAGATGAAATACCTCAGATATAGACTTGTTATTGTGTTACCTCTTCAGGAAGTATTGGCATATCTTAAAGCTTGTTTTTATATGTGTTTTGCTGACTTTGTTTTTAATTTTTATTTTTTATTGTAGCACCAAAGACAACAAAGCTGAGTGAAGGAGCAGGTGGCTTCCCTGTCCTTAGCATAGCCTGCAGACTGTTCCAGCAGCATTGACCCAGGAGCGGGGCATGCAGGACGGGGGGATAGAGAGGAACAGATGCAGGCAGAGAAGGAGGTAGAGGGCAGATTTATTTCTTGGGCTGGCTTGAGTTTTGGGATCTCCCCTCAGTGGGATACACGTGGTCCCCGTGTGTGTTACAGAACTCCATGATCTAGTACTGGGCTTATCTTTAATAAGTTTTATTAGAACAGCTTTGAAGGTGACAATCCTGTCTACACTACAGATATTGCTAGGCCTCTTACAGCGTGGCAGTTCCTGGCATGTTAAACTACAGTTTGCTCTTCTAGTGTGGGCAGGACCAAACACCTGAATTGTGCTGCAGCTTTGGATTTCACCGGTATGATTCAGGCACACAGAAAAAATCACAACTGAGTCCTGTTTATGCTATGAGCTCAAACCGTGTTGTGTGCTACCCTACTGTAACCAATGGTATGTTGTGGGTAGCTTTTCACGGAGCAGACAGGACCTAAATACTGGAAGGTGTTCTAGGTTCTGCTTTCTTCGGCGTTGTAAAGGCCTCTGTTACCAAACTGTGCAACCATCCTCATATCAGGGGTTGGAATACAATTTGGTAACATAAGTCTAAACCACATTGCAACTCTCTTCACAAGCAAGATGATCAGCTGGCTAGAAACTAGCTTGTTATAGCATGGTCAGTGGGTCATACATATAAATGTTACCTGTTGAAACACTCAGTGTGCAATGCCCTTTCAGATCTGCCCGTATTTGGAGCAGAGACATGCTGGCTCCCACCATGTTTGTAAAAGGTTATTGCTCACAGACTGTTCTCCCTCAGCAATCTATTGGACGGTTTTCAATCATCATTCTAAGGCGAACAATCCCGGTTAGCAACAGCCACACATCACAGGATCATAGCTAGCCCAGCTCTGCTCCCTGTGTCTGCAGAGTTTAGGGGCTTCTCTGCTTTACACAGGCAAGTAGTCAGTGTTGGGGGATGGTTTTATAACCTAACAATCACCTAGCTATGTTAGCACTCAGTTGTCTCTTGCCTGTGTAGATGGGAGAGAACCACCTTATCAAATTGGTATTACAGCACTCTGAAGGCAAGGGGCCTGATTCTCCTCTCACTTATGTGGGTGTAAATCAGGAGTTAACTCAATTGAAGCCAGTATAAAACTAGTCTGGGATGAGAATCCAGCCCAAGAGCTACTCTACAGCTTAGTGATGTTGTTAGACACCCAACACCTAGAGGCAAGACCAAGCTGTATGTATACCAGGTTTGATGGACTATAATACTATTATAACTTATCTCAACAGTCAGTTTGCCTGCACGTTTTTGCCCTCTCTCCAGCCCGTAAGTGCCCTGGATTCCTCCCCTTAGTCCTAAAGTGCTTTTAAGTAAGAGCTTATAAACTGATCCAAGGTTCTCTTTACAAAAATTATAAGGTGCTAGTTTAGGAGCCAGTCAGGACACTAGAGCAGGCTCCGAACTGTGAGCAAAGCACCTTCAACTTCAATAGTGGGGAATACACTCTGGGCCTGATCCAAAGCTCACTGCAGTCAATAGGGTGTTTTCCACTGACTTTGGATCAGGCCCCTTACAAAAAACTAGAGGTAACTTTATAACAAATTGTTTAAAAGAGCATTTTCCTGACTAATAGGTGGCTAACAAATAACTCCACTGTAACGATCACTGCAGGCAGCTCCTAGAGGGAGGGTATTCTAACTGGCTGGTGAAATGGCAATTTCTCTCCCTGGTGAAATCTTCCGAGAGAACCGTGATGGTCCATCTTTAGATCTACTGTGTAAAATGTCACAGCTGCAGAAATGTTCCCAGTGCATTGACCTGTCAGCAGCAGCAGGACCTCTGTGGGCATCGGTACATCCCCTTGGTCCCAGAATGCTCTGCTTCTTTGTGCTATTCAACCCCACTCATGAGAAGAGCATGTACCATAGAGCAGGCGGCCAGACACTGAATAGCAGAGGCCATGCTGGAGACTTGTTAGAAGCCCAAGGGCCGGGTCTGATTTGCATATACAAATGTAATGAATGTGCTTTGAACAGTTTCCATTTAGAACTAAGTACACCAACAGTCAGGCTTGTAACCGCCTCCGATGATGAACCAAAGTCGCTTGCTGATTGAGTTCATCAATAATACAATCCTGTCAGGGATAAACTTTTCCCTCAGCTTGATGCTGCAGTGAGAGTGGTGGTATTGTAGGCCTGCAGTTTGGACACCCCTGCTGTAGGAGGCTCCCCTGCCCGTATGTATTAACTTATACTACATGGTTTAGCTGGTCTCATTAGCAGACATTGTGACTTCTTTTTAACAGGCAGTCAAATGATTTATAATGCACATGTCTTGAAGCATGTTCTGCCTTGAGGCATTCTATCTTCTCTTGCCTTCAGTGGAAGCTATACGCACCCACCCATTTGTGGGGACAAGACTTTGGCCCCGATGCTTTTGTGAAACTTGCAGACCTCCAGGACATTTCATTGTCTCAACGCTGAGATTTTTTCCAGAGTCAGGGAATCATTATAATTGTCCTATTTCTTTTTAGGGATGGGGTTGGGGTTTATTTCCCAAGAATAGGGCTAGGGGGTTCCTGCTTTTCTTTATACTTTCTTCTCTCATCCTGGGGAGCAGAGGTTAGTAAAGGGTGTTTTGCTTGCGTATCACGTGCTACTGTTGTGTTTTCTTTCACAGAAAGCCACTCGAATCACTGATAAACTGCTTTGACACTACTAGAGTATTAATGTTTATAAGCTTTACACAGCTAGTCTGGAAATAGGCAGGGACTAACAGATTGGTTTTTATCAAATTCAAAGAAAGAATAAAGTTGGGACGCGTAACAGATACCTCAGTAAAATAAGCTGCAACAATAAACTGTTCTCTTTCATTAGCTGGCTACAAGGAACAGCCATTCAGACTGTGAAAACTAACCCTTTCCCTAGCCTGAGCTTGATACTAGCACTTGGCTTGATGCACATTTTGCTTAGATCCAGAGATTCCTGCTGAGCTGCCAGGTTTTAGGGACAGGGGTATAGAAACCAGCTGTAGATACAGGGTGGAGGGCTGGGAATGGGGAATGGGGTCTCCTCAGCTCCGATCCGTTTAACTCAGAAGGTTGAAGATTGTATGGCACTCAGGGGTTTTGATATTGTGGGAAGGGCTGTTCCTGGTGTGAAATGTTCCATTGTGCGGTGCGTGATCATCTCAGAACTTCAGAACAACTAGGCTTTCTCAACAAGCCGCCAAAAGGGGCCAGCTGGAGGCAAAGGGCCAGCAACAGTCAAGCTCTCCATTTTCAGAAATGAAGTGGGTGCAGATGTGCTGTCTGGCTTCCAAGTCAGGCCCGCACAAAGAGCCGCCTCCTGTCCTCTTACATTCAATACCAGCGTGTTCTGATAACGCACAAAGATTGAAAGGACAGAGTCCAGCTCAGAAACAAGCCTCTTAAACTGTACGGGTGGAGCTGTTGCCAATCAGTTCCTGGAGCAAATGTGAATGTGTCACACAGTCCTTTGGCTGCGTGGATGATCTCCAAATGGATTCAGACCAGAAGACATTTTAACAGAACAGCAGCAGCTTTGCTACTAGTTTTCTTACCTATTTAAAAAAAAAATGTGATAGCCTAGGCAGTGGATAAATACCTCAGACGTCTCTTCCAACAAGTGTCTGTATATGTTGTTGTTGGGTTTTTCTATCTTACATGTTATCTGAATGTTTATATTCCAATAAACTTCTACCTCTTCATATGATGACCCTGCCAGAGTGTTTTATTCCATTGAATGGGCCAGGAATCAAACTCACCAGTCCAGATTTCTGGACTCAAGCTGCCTCTGTAAACCCAAGTGGAAATTGCAGTAGTTTGATGGGCCACCATGCATGTGACTTAAAGTTAACAGCCTCCCATTACCGATCTGTGCATGAGACACCAGTAACAGTTTGTATTTCTAGAACGCCTTTCATCAGAGGATCTCCAAGTATTTGGCAGACAATAAGCCTGGGAGCAACCTGATGAGCTGGATGAATATTATCTGCATTTTACAGATGGCTGAACAAATATGCCCAGACAAGATGACATTCCATAAGCCACACGTACATCAGTGGTAAATCCAGGAATAGAACTTGTGGCCTGCCACTCAATTGCCAGTTCTAACCAGTAGACGCACTCCATCCCAGTGTGAGCTGGCCTCTTCTGAGAGAGAGAAAGGCGGACACATGCACACAGCCACCCACTCACCCCTAACTACCTCCAGCAATGTGTGCCAGAGCTGTGTAAAATACCTGGGCTCTTAAGCCCTTTTTCTATCCAGTTTTAGAGAATACTAGTAAGAGAACTTGAAATGAGTTGGGTATTTTGTGAAACAAACTGCCAGGAATTTAATCCTGGATGGATTCCAGGTCCTGGATTTGCACTGACGAAAATCATATTATCCTTCTACACCTGTTACTGTGGGGAGACGGGGGGAAGTGTCCCCAAATACTAAAATGGAAGTAAACTACAAGCAATAACAACTGCACATACGGATTTGTAAGTGACGAGGCTGATCCCTGAACAGATCTTCCAAGTTCATCTTCTTTGCATGATGTTCCCTAGGTTTTGTGAAGGATTCTTTTATTTGGTTCCAGTTCAAGGCTGAAGCCTGACATACATACAGTGAAGCAGGTGGATTGAGAGAAGATGTAGCCCAGCCAGTGACATGATAGTAGGGCACTTAAGGATGAATTGAGCAATATTTTTAAACTACCCGAGTAAAAAAATAATAATAATAAACACAAAATTATCCCAATAAATTAATAAACAAAAATGTATTTAGCTAATTTTTAATTTATCCGGGTAACTTTTAAATGTGTTTTGCTCATCTTCATTTCTGAGCGGAATTTTACAAGATGACTTAAGTGGCATGGGGTTGGCCCATAGAACTTGATGGTGCCTGCTTCAGAATTGGGCTTTAGCGTGCGGCAGAATTCTGCCATTGCTGGGCCTCATCCTTTACCTTCGTGGCAGGGTTGTGGGGCTTAGGTTTGTCAAGTGCTTGGGGAAAAGTGCTGTGTACCTGCCAGGTGTTCTTAGCTCGGCCCTGGAGTCTCCTGGGTGGCAGTGGGGACTAGATGTGGGTGGCAGGAACTGGTTTCCAAATCCTTCCTGCTGTACTACTAGTTCAGGGGTTATAAGAACTTTTAATACTTAAAACTATTTTCCGGTTACGCAGGAGACCACAGAGTTGTTCTTCTGGTTGTTGAACCAGTTTGGCAGTTGGATGGAAACTGGTTCCAATCCTTTCCCATCAGAGTTTGCCAGTCATCAGTTGATGGCCTGGCTCTGGAAGTTGGCCCATTCCCGGCCCATTCTGGCACTTGGCACAGATACATAACTTCCGTAATAGAAACCAGAGAAGGAAAATACCTATTGGATGCTATCTGATCTCCCCTATCCACCCCCCTCTGATTCAGCGTGGGACTGTTCCTTACACAAGTGGCCCAGTCCTGCAAAGCGATGAGCTCCTGGCATTTAAGCCAATGGGCGTTGACAGCGCTCAAAATGCTGCCGGATGAAGCCTATCTTGAGTGCTTTTTCTAGTCCATTTTTAAGCATCTAGCCCTAGGTTTCTGTTTCCCTTCGGGACACTGTCCTACAGGCAAACAGATATTAGAGTTGGGAAATATTTTCCCATCATCCAGCTCAAATTCCCTCTTGCCTCAGTTTCATCTCCTTACAATCCTCTTAAACCACTGCAAACTTCCTCCCTTTCCTTGGGAAATTTAGATACAGAATCCATCTTGGAGCAGGCATGCACCATGACTGACTTCCTGCCATGTGAACCACGGAGCTGCACTTAGTGGGATGGGGTAGGTAGCTCTTTCCTGGATCTCCCTCCAGTGAGCAATTGGGCCCAGCAGAACTGCTTTCAGTTCTCGTGAGTTGCCACTAGATGGATCCAAAGTCGGCGATCTGCTTTTGAAACCTGGGCACGGCTGTGCTTCCAGGTTAGATAAGCGTTCCTGAATATGGGAAATAAGGCGAAGGGTGATGTGACATCCTGCCTGTGGTACAGGTAACAATCAGTGAGCCCGAGTTTCCCGAAGAGGTCTTCCTCCAGTGCCCAGTCCCACTCACTGCGGACACACAGAAATTACAAAGTTCACTGCCTGCCAAGAGACAGTGCACACGCTGACGAGATGCACACTTCACTTCAGTATAACAGCACTGAGATGGCTTATAGTAACACTAAGGAAAAGTTTATTAACAAAGAACAGAGATTTAAGTGACACTAAGCAAGAATAAGATAGACAGGTACGTTACAAACGAAACAAAACAGCTTCCTAGTAACTAACACTTTAATTTTAGCAAGTTACAATCTTTGCCTAAGCAGTTCTCTTACATCCTTACCAACATCCCTGCCCTCCAGATGAGGGGATCCAACTTCCACAGGTTCGAAGGGTGCTTTTCCCTGTGTCCCAACAGTGATGGGTAACTAAAAGGTCTTTTTGCTCCCCTTATGTTACTCAGCCCATTATCTCTGCCTCAAGAGCCAGGAAGGCTTCCTGGAGTGCAGATTTTCTCTCCCCCTCCCCCGTGATTGTTAAAGGGTCCCCTCCCAGGGCCGCTTGTTTAGCTTGATGGCTTTGTTTATATTTAAATGTACTTTCATTGTTTTCTGCCTGCAGCGAAGCTGATCTAATTAAATTACATCCCTTTTTCTCTAGTGGGCTGAGAACACTGCCTCCCAAACGTATTTTAAGAGTGTGTTCAGCACACATTTGTAACTCTTCGTACATGCCCTGTATGCATATCACACCATGATTCTCAGCGTGTCGCCGGTTTACATAGAATACCTTACACGACACCTTTATATTATGCCCAACGGGGCAATGAGTGTGTCAAGCCTGAGGTGAGTTACACTCGGGGAGGTTGGGGTGGGGTCCTCTGGCAGTTGGTATTGAGGGGCTGTCAGGGCCACAGGTGGGTAGGACCATCTTAATGGCAATGAAACAAGATCTTTCTTGCCCTGGCTGATGTCAGTGCAACCAATCCACCTCTCGCTTTGCCCCAGAAGACTCCTCCTCAAAAAGCTTGACTCACTGTTGGCAATAGTGAGGTGTGGTACGTGAGACACAAGGCAGGCTGCTGAGCACATGGGGCAGTGCCCTGCACACACCAGACGCCCCCTCCCAGCATATATTTAATCCCCCTCGTGTCTTTCAAGACCACCTTGTTCCCGTGCAGCATCTTGCACGCCAGTCATGTTGCACCAAGCTAAATCTCCTGGTTCGGCTGGTTGGAGACGTCAAGAAGTGCAGTGTCAGGCCACTGGCATGTTCCTTGTTTTCCCCAGATCTGTTCCTTTTCCTCCCCTCTTTTTCTTAATTAGGGCAGGATGGACACAGTTTCAGTGAAAGGAGGCCCTGTGAGCGTGCGGCTGTGCCAGCGGGATTCGCTATCTGACCCGAGCTGTTGTGTAGTGCTGCTCTGAGGCATCTGCTGCCGGCTGCTCCGAGCGATGGGCGCTGCGGCTGGACGTAGGAGGAGATCGAGCACTTTGGGATCTGTGAATGGAAGATGCTGTGTAAAGGCCACTCCTCCCCAAACAACTGTCAGGCAAGTGCACGTTGGCCTCAAACTCTGCATCGGTGTTCCTTGAACTAAAATTCTCTTTGGTGCAGGTTCTGATACCAGGCCCATCATAGTGACTGTCAGACCCATGTGCATCTGTCAAGGTCTGCAGGGTCACCAAACTGTGGGAGAAAAGAAGCATTAGCCCCATTTTACAGCTGGGGAACTGTGGCATAGAGATACTAAGTGACTTGCCTGAGGTCACACAGGAAACCTGTGGCAGAGCCGAGACTTGAACCTGGATTTCTCCTGAGTTCCCACCCAGTGGTTGCAAACCCACCTGAATGCTGAAGGGCTCAGCCTGAGCTTGGATGATGCTGGGGAAGCATTTGCTGCTCGGTGACTACTAAAGGCATGAGGATTGTTGGAGAGATGGACTTCTGGTTCCCCCAGGACCTGTTTCAGCAGGAGCCAAAGGTGAGAGTAGATGCTCTGCCCTACCCAAGCCTGGAATGGCTCTCCTGCCTTCATCCAACCTATCCGACAGCTTCGCCCTCTCCCCGCCCTCTGTCCCCTCCCCTCCCCTCCCACCGAGAATCTTGGCTGCGTTCAGCTGGGCTGTGAAGCACCCCACAGCAAAGTACTTCAGGAAGGCATTCCTTTCTCTCGTGCTGGAGGTTCTCCCTGTAGCACCCCTCCTGCCTGTCCTCCTCCCGGGATTGGAGGGGAGTAAACAGGTGGAATTTTCCATCTGTTTGCTCAGCTCTGCAAGCCTGGAGCAGTTCCTGGCCTCTGTATATCAGACAAGCAGACTGCCAGAGCTCTCCGCCGCTGCCAAGCTCACCTGCTGTCTGTCATCCCAGCTTCTCCAGACAATGAGTGGCTGAAAGCGGAGTCCTCCCCCTCCTTTCATCCCCCCTCAGCCCCGCATGGGAGTGTCCTTAAGTGGCTTTAAGTTGGTCCAGTAAAAGAGCTTACCTCACCCCCCTTTGTGTCTCTGATATCCTGGGACCGACACGGCTACAACAACACCGTGCACAGACGTCCCCATGTCAGCCCCGCCGGGGTTGCATCAGGACTTGTCAGTTCTCCCTGCTCACCTCAAAAGCCAGAGCAATGAAGCAGGTAAGCTGGACTCGGGAAACAAGCGTGAACCACCGCCCTCCTGTGTGAAGGGCAGCCTCCGCATTTGAGCAGGGACATCCAAAGTCAGAGCCGGAGCATTGGCATGGCTGCAGGGACCCTAGCTAACCAACGTAGAGGAGCCTTAGTATCTTGGAAGAGGTGCTCATTGGCAACGGTGGGAGCGCTGTGGATAGCTATCGAGAAAGCAGAATCAGAGGCATCCATGAGGGGACAGGATTAAAGAACTAGGATATTGTAATGTGAAGCTGTTGTGTTGCCTTTGGAGATTATATTGTTAAGGTTGCCTGACGTTTTCCATTATAAACCCCTGTTTTGAGTTGCTTATTACTTTGCTAAAAGTTCACCGTTTGGCCTGAAATTTCCATGCTGGGTGTCTGCCTCAGGCTGATTTTCTTTGGAAAACTTCAGTGAAAATGGGTCTGCCATTTCCAAGAATGAGGGTAGGGAAAAATAAGGTGTTTTTGTTTTGTTTTGTTTTTTTTAAAGTAGGGTTTTGTGGGTGTGTAATTTCCTGTGTTAAAAGAACACTATTAATGCTGCAAAATCAATCACTGACAAGTTAGGAAATGCCAAAATTAAGGTTGTCTGTGCAATCTTAATTCAGTGCCCTTGTGCATGTGCATTATCATACTGTCTTTAATTACATGACCCCATGCTGTTCTTTTCGCAGGATCCCACCTCATTCAGTGCACAGGATGGGGATTTTCTCTAGGGATGCATCAGGGTTGTGTAGTAAAGGAGGCTGTTAACTACAAGATCCTTTCTCATCTGTTGCAGAAGTTGGCAGGGGCATAGTGAATGAGGCAGGGGGCTGCAGGAAGAGAAAGTACAGTCTTATGGTTAAGGCAGTTGAATGCTGCCTTGGAGAACTGGGTTCTATCCCTGCATCTGCCACAGAGTTCCTGTCTGATTCTTGGGCAAATCATTTCAACCACTCTTCAGAGGCTCCTTGTGTGTTCCTCATTTTCTGTGTGCCTGACTTGATACCCTAGGGTCTGATCTGAAAGCTGAAGTCCGTGGGAGCTGTGTGGTGAACATATTAAGTGCTATATAAAGTTAAGTACTCGGAAAATCAGGCCTACGTTTCTCAAATCGGGCACCCCAAATTAGTGGAAACTTCTGGCTTTAATCTCTCTGTGCCTCCATTCCCCATAACGACAACCCCTCATCTCACAGGGATGTTGAGGGTAAATTAATTAATGTTTGTGAAACACTCAGGTACTACAGCAATGAGTGCCATAGAAAAAACCATCAGGAAATGAGTAATTCTGCCATCAGAGCAGTGTGCAGTGAAAAAGGCCTGGTGCCACACATGGTACAATTAGGATAAAACAAAATATCGAAAAGTTGCTCATTCAGTGAGCCCTGTCCATTCTATGAACTGAAAGAAGCTGAGACCTGTAGAAAAAATTGTATGTGACCATGTATATTGAAGATTAGTCTAATGCATGGGGGGGGAGTAAGGAAAGATTGCACAGGCAACCTTAATTCTGCATTTACTAATCTTTGAGTGCTTGATTGACTTTGCAACCCAGTTTGTTGTTTGTGTCTAATGTGGTATGTCACGATAGTGCTGCATTACACAGACCTGTGAATGTTTTGTGGCATGGTCCTTACCGTGTAAGATAAGAGGCTAGAAAAGAAGGGCAGGAGTGCCACACAGATGACAGGATACAGGCACAAGATAGTTTGGTTTAGCTCTTCTGAGGAGACAAAGTGGCAGAGGGAACAGGATTGCAATTTAACCTTCTCTAGTATGGACAGTGTGCCAGTTAGTGTCTGGCATATCTTTAATCCAGATCAATACCTTCAAGGTTACAATAGAAAGGAAGGGGTGTTACAGTAACTCAAGATGCCAGGTCTAGGATGGGGAACTGCAGGTGGAGCAAAAATGTTGTTAAAGGAGCAGTTAATAGTAGTCCTTAGCAGCTTTTCCGCTGTAGAACTCAATGCACGTTACAAAGCTGTAGATGGACGTTGCTATCCCTATTTTATAGATGGGGATATTGAGGCACAGAGGGGCTAAAGTTGGAATTTTCTAAGGGTCTCAGGGGAATTAGGTGCCCAACTCCCTTAAGCACCTTTGAAAATCGCAATCTAAGTGACTTGTTTGAGGGCACAAAGCAAGTCCGTGTCAGAGCTGGGAACACAGCATGGGTCTGGTGCTCTCCCATTTAGACTCTGCCAGCAGTGGGACAAAGAGTTAAAGCAGCAGCATGGCAAAGCATCAAGAAAAGGGTAGATAAGGGAGAGTTGGGAATGATGTAGGAAGTCAGGCTGGATGACTGGAGTATAATGTTGTTTTTTAACCCTGCAGCCTATGAACACAAGTTGTAATCTGCTCCTTTGGGGCCCGGGCCTCCTTATTCAGGTAAAACCTCACCTTGGAATCAGTGGTAAGGGAGGTGCAGATCAGACTGAGGTGAAGAAACCCCTGAGACCTTCAACAATGGCAGCTTGATCTGACACTAACTTCATCCTTGTGCCCCCTGACCTGTCATAGGGATCCGAAACATCCTACCAGTTCTTTGATGGCTGGTTTTAAATGTTCGTTTGTTTGGGTTTCCTTAAGGGAGGTGGTTCTGTTAGGAAAAAAGGCTCTTAAGAATTGCATCATGGGCTTCTGTGTTTAGCGTCTCTTGTTAATTTCAGGTCAAAGGTGCTTGGTTTACCAGTCAACAGACAGTTTTTTTTAGCAAACTGGGGTCTAACCATCTCAGTAGTGGGCTTGATGCAGTAATGACTGGGCGAGGGTCTCTGGCCTGTGTGATGCAGGAGGTCAGACTCCATGATCAGAATGGTCCCTCCTGGCCATAAGAGCTCTGCATCTAAATTGGGTTGTTTTCTGGCTCATGGATTGCTAGCAACATCAATTCTGCAACTGGGCCTTGCTTAACAAATCTATTGATGATACACGAGCCGGGATAGAATCAAGCTCCCGTCTTTATAGACTTCCTGGCTCTGCGGGGCTAATGGGAGGAAAAAGGAGTAGGAATTTATTTTCTGATTACACAAAGAGAGCAGATTTGCTGGTTAATAAGGGACCATTTTTATAGTCATTTCTCAGGGGAGCATCACACTTCACACTTTCTCTGTGTGGTTTTTAATCTCCTTCCTCCCAGATCCGCTAGTGTGCAGATCTGCAAAAAGGCATTTCATTTTTCCTAGTGCTTCAGCATTCGTTCACCTGCATCTTTTAAAAACTTCTCAGTGGAATCTGGGCAAAAGAGCGCACCCTCTCTGCAGCTCAGCATGCCATTTCCTTGGCTAGTTTCATGCTGGGCATCCAGCTACTGGATTCAGCAGCGGGGAAAGTTTTAATGCACATAAAGCATCTCCCAGACACTCAATGCAGATGCCACCTTCTGCCCTGTCACTCGATGCATGTGGTGTTGAGACGCAATCCTGTACCTGACCTGCTTGGTGTATTCAGTTCCGCTTCCTCTCCATCTTGTTGGCTTTGGGCAGACTGGTCGTACTCCTCTGAGGGCTTATCTATACAGGGAGCTAATCTGGAACAGCTAGTTTGGAATAGTTTATTTGGCAATAGTCAATTTCCCCATGTAGCCAATCCCTTACTCTAGTATCCCCTTGGGACCAAAATCAGCCCTGGAAAGAATTACACCTACTTATGCTAGGGTTGAGTTTAGCCCTCAATCCACTCAATCTAGAGATTCTCTCACTAGCAGCACAGCACACTGTGACTAGCCAGGAGAGGTAGGTTTGGTGGTTACTTGGTATAGCTGGAAAGCTATTAGAATTGGATGAGAATCTAACCCATACACAACTGATGCACCTTTCCCATCATCTCCTAAAGACACAGTGATCAGCACTGATGTATACAGCACAAACAGCAAGGGAACCCACATCTGGCATATTCTGGCTGTACTAACTCTCATTTCCAGAGCTTGAAAGCCCTGGGTATTAATGTCTGTCGTCTCCACTGCAATATAATACCTTGCACATCACCAATCCCATCTCCCCCCTCTTTGCCTTCTTAATACAGGCCATTCACTGTTCATCCGAGCAGGAACCCAGTCTTCAAAAGCCGCTTGGTCTCCTCACAAATAACAAAGGAGCTAAAGATAGGCACAGTGCAGATTAAAACCCAGGACTCAGCACAGTCCCACAGCATAAGACACTGCTTTTATTTTTTTCTCTCTCCCAACATTAAGATCTCCTGTATCCCTCTGAGACCAGTTTCAGCCTCTACCAATGCGCCAGCCAGAATCAGACTCCAAATAGCTCCTCACTCAGGGCCTAATTCAAAGTTTCCAAAAGCCAGGGGGAATCTTTTCCATTGACTTCAGTGGGGTTTGGTTCAAGGACTTTAGTGCACTTACTGTACCCATGTCTCTTGTAGTCTGGACTTTCTCTGGCTGCACGGCAGCTGGCCTTCCCCAGGCAGCCCAACGAAGGTTACTAAATGGGGTCTCGGCTGCCTTACAGGATTGGTGATAGAGCTACTGAGCTGAATGGTCCAGCTCGCACCTTTTTCAGGACTTTTGTTTCAAGCTGTCTGCAAACTCAGGCAGATGTTGCTGCATTCGTGTATGTTCTGTGATAAAGTTTTCTAAAGTTCCTAGGTGAGTCAGGAGCCGAAGTTTCATTCTCAAAAATGGCTTGGACACTTAGGAGCCTAACTCTCATTGGCTTTCAATGGAATTTGGCCTCCGAAGTCACTTGAGTGAGAACTTTACCCATAATTACTCTCTCCTTTAAATGAGGTCCAGGGCCAGGAGCTGTGGCTGGCAGCAGGGCTGGAAGCTGGTGGTCAAGGCCGAAGGCAAGGCCGGAGCAGAGCTGGGGGCAGAGCAGGGCTAGGTGGCGCTCCTTCCCCACCAACCGTGAGGGCTGGCCTGAGCCCCGCCGCGCCCCCCCAAACGTTCCTCGGCACCCTTCTACAGGGGCGCACCCCACAGTTTGGGAACCGCTGCCTTGTGGATTGGTTGCTCTGCTGGGACGTCAACTTTGCGAAAGGTCTGTCACCATACATGATGGAGAGGCAATTTCCAGGGTAGCTACGACTGATCCCAGGGAGGGCTCGGACAATCAGGACAAAGGGCTCTGTACCAACGAAAGGGAGTGAGTGCAGAGTGCAGAACGCTGAGGTTCACTGTTCACGGTGACCTGTCGCTAGGTGGATGGGCCACTGCATCACTTGGGAATATTTTCAGGGCATGTGGCCACATTGACCATTGCACGGATAATGGTGGCCAGATCTGTGTCTGATGGGAGGGGGTGCAGTCTCCTGAGCAGGTACAGATGGAAGTGGGGGTGCTCTTTAGCAATGTGGGAGGGGAGGGGGAGTTTCCTTCCTTCTGATTTTCCTTTCATCATTCAGCAATGCTCCCTGTATGGTAGGTGCTATCCTGATTCTACAGAGGGGGAAACTGAGGCACAAAAGGCGAATGATTGTCCAAGGCGTCACAGCCATGACTAGATTAAAGGAATTCCTGACTCCCTGCCTTGTTCTCATTCCTTGAGAGCACACTGCCATGCAGTTAGGGTTGCAGCTCCGTGCAGGGTGGGCATGCAAAGCCTCCCCCCCAAATCTCCAGCAGAGTGTTTCAAATCCAAGCCCAAGGTGAGTGACAGACTAATCCTGATAGCTCCATTTCAAAGAAAAAGCATGAACCATCTGTGTGGCCTAATTCTACCCCTCTCGGGAAAGGCTGCTTTTGCTGATCCAATCCATGCTGCGTGGGCCCAGAGATCGTGTCTGGGAGGGGGCTGGTGCTAGCAAGCAAACGCCTTCCTAAATGAGCTGGCTTTCTGCCACCTCCTCTAATCCCACGTGATGCTCCCTCATTGCTCGCCCTCTTTCGTCGGCTCTTATCTCATTGCCGCAGCGCAGAGCACGCTCTAGAGCGCGGGGGGAGGGGAATGCTTTGCTTTCTAGTACTTTGCACGTGGGCTGTTGTATAAAAGAAGAGAGGCCCGGACCCTCAAAGGCTTTTAGGCTCCTGACTTCCACTGAAATCAAGGGAAATCAGGAACCTAAATATTTCTGAGAAGCTAGGCCAGAGTTCCCAGCAGCCTTTGCTGCAGCTTTTGGAAAGATCAATTCCATGATGGCACCCCAGAGAGACACAACCAGCACCCCTTCCTAAGGGCTCGCAGCCAGGAAATGCACATGGCCTGCAGATTGTGGGGGGAGGATCAGGCAGACATACAGAACTGTCCCGCCAGCAGCCACGTTTAAAGGTGGCATTTGGCTAGCACAGTTTTTGGGTAATCCCGACCTGAAGGAGGCTCAGTTCGTTCATGTGTGCTTCGAGATCCTTAAATGGAAGGATAAATTATTGCTATTGCAACTAGCAGGAGCCAGACATAATTCCGTGACACGTGCAGGCAGGGATCTTTTTTCTCACTTGCGTGGTATAAAGCCAGCCTTTAGGTCTCATTAGCTGTGCGGGAGGACTGTTCCTAGCATGGCCCAGTGGACAGAGCATGGGGCAGGGAGTCAGGACACCTGGGTTCTATTTAATGGCCTTTCTGTGCCTCAGTTTCCCTATCAGTAAAATAGGGCCAGTGCTTTGCGATCTACAGTCTGGAAGTGCTATCTAGACACCAGGCATGGCCATTTATTAAATGTGGCTCTATTTTGAGCCACAGAAATGACTTTAACTGCACCATCAAACTATGCTAAGCATTTGACTGGTACAAGGTTTTAATATCACTCAGGGATGCAGTTATTACTCAGTGGCAGCATGTTGTGTCTGGGTAGTAGATGGCTGCTTGAATCACAGGGAGAGTGTTGATGGTCCTACCCCCTGCCTTGGGCAATTATCTACAGCCTTAATACTCCCGTGAGGTAGATGGACATTATCCTCAATGGGAAGAAACTGACGCGTAGAGAAACAAAGTGACGCAGAGTGAGTCCGGGGCAGACCTGGGAATCGAACCCCTGGGTCCTGCATGGCTTTAATGACCAGACAATGCCGCCTTCTGTGCTGAATCAACAGGTGATCTGAGCCCAGTTTCAGCTGTAGCACCTCAGGGCCGAAGGGGATGGTGCATGGTGATGGCCTCCAGACTGACTTTGGACAAGGAAAGGGGGCAGTTACATTGGCAGTGTCAGATGCAGAATGTTAAATGTGTATTACAGCTGCAACTCTCTAGCCGAAAAAAACATTGGTCCCAGTACTTTCCCTTTGCCATCTAGCGACCTGTGAGCGAGTCAAACGGGAAAGAAGCAGTGAAAAGAGCTGAGGCCGATTTCAAAGGCTTTGGCTCTGACCTAGAGGGATTGTCTGTATGTAGAAAAAGAGGGTCAAATCATCAGCTGGTACAATTCAGCAGAACTCCATTGCCTCTGCCCATTTACACTGGCTAGGGATATGGCCCAGAGTACTTAGAATCTGTTTACACTCATTGTGCATTTCTGGAGCCATTCGTTCCAACCTCCAGGGCAAGATAAAGTCTTTTGTCTGCCCCTTCAGTCTATGCTTTAAGTGCGGGGCCTTTTGGTAACTGTCTCACTGGTATCCTTTCGTGCCATGACCCGTCTCGCACTGATGGAGGTGCCGTAGAGATAGCTGCTGTGATTCTGTGCTTTGAAAACAGTGATTTAGCTGAGGACAGGGCTACAAAGGCAACCGGAGAGAGACCACAGGGAAACGAGGCAAACCTACCAGCCCGTTTGCAGGAGCAATCACAATTCCCTGTATCAGGGCAGGTGGAACAATAATTAATAATGAACAAAGCATGTTAATCAGTATCCTGGGCATTATCATAAATTCTCAGTGAAACAAAACAAAAACCAGCGCAGGTCTACGGGTTGTTGCTGGCTCTGCTTAACTGCGCTAGTGCCACTTCAGATAGCAGGTACTCAACAGCCAGCACGCTTCCAGCATTGCCCCTGTACCTGATCTGCCCTTGATCTTGAGGTTGTGCTGGAGCCTGAGAAGCAGGCACTCCTGAGTCCTGGAGCTGGCTCTTGTCCCTGACTCGCTGTGTGACTTTGGCTGAGTCACCTCAGGGTCCCATTGGTAAAACTCCAGTTTGCTGCCCATGTTCAGCTAACTAACTGGTAGCTTTGCTGTGGAATGGCTAATCACCTAATCTGCTGCAAGTGGGTAGGGAGAAGTGGGTGTGATGGCGGGTTCTGGCCAGTCTTGTAAGGTTCACAGCTGCTGAAGAAGGACTCTGAGTCAGAGAGGCCTCTGCTTTGGTGGCACTTGAGAACTCCGTTGATCTGGACGTTAGCCCAAATCCAGAGTACCGAAGGGATCTGGTTCTTCATCGGTGAAGTCAATGGGCGTTTCAGTGGCAGATGGGGCAGATAGCCAGAGTTTTTGGTTGTGCTATTTGAAATGCTTTGTGATCCAGCTATGCAGTCCCAGAGTCTGAAAATCATCTTGTGCATTTTCTTTTCAAGAAAAAAACACTTAGGAAACGCTATTAAAAAACCCAAACCAACCTGTTAACAGAACATTAAGGTTGCATAGGTAAGGATTTAGAAGTCAGGAAATGATTGAGGTAATGCATGTGTAACCTTAGCTCTGTCCCCCGGTCCCTAATTGTCTACGGTACCACCTTTAATGACATGATCACGTTTTACCTAATTTTTCCTGATATGTTAGATCCACAACTGTAGCATGTTGTAGTGTTGTGTACTATTCTGTGTCTGCCACTTGGAGTCCATATATGAAAAATACACACCAAATCATACATACCCAAAATAGCATAGATTAAACATATCACAGAGATCCTGAGCTCCTTCAGTGATTGGTCAGTATCAGAACCTAGCTAGTATAATACTGCCATCTTTCTAGAATCTGGGTCGAGTACCTAAATTCACAGCTAAGTTAGCTTCATAATTAATTGTTGAAAATAAAATGTGCAGCAGATGGGTGCTGACAAAGTTGTTAAAGTAGAGACCGTAAAGAAAAGATATGTAAAAAAACCCCAATAAATGTATCCTGGCCCATTATGACAATGACATTAATTTTAAAAATTGCAAGGTGCAGATGTGTTGTGAAAACTGTTGTATTGCATTGTGGTGTTTGAGAACTGCATGATCACATGGTTTAAAGCTACTGCAAGAATACTTACAGCCAAGGGGCCAGAGTTAAGATTCCACATGCAACTTTGTCTTGGACACTTCTGAACTTTGGTATGCCTTAGTGTTCCATTAAGATATTTGATAGCGTGGAATCCATCAGCTTTCAGCTCATAAATAATGTGGCTCAAGGGTGAAGAAGACAGTGGTGTTTTTGGCATGTGTGTAGAGAGGGAGAGAACCAGTGGAGGTCTGGGTTGATATGTTTGAGGTCAGGGATATGGATAGTGTAGTGGGGATCTGGGAATGGCACGTGTGCATGGTTAAGAAAGAGATAGGGCTAAGTCTGGGGTATTGGTTGGGGGGAGAGGAATGCAGACACCCAGGAAAGATCCATTGTTGGAATACTTTGTCCAGGGCTGGTGTCCACAATTCAAGAAGGGAGTTAATAAATTGGGTGGGGTTCAGAGAAGAGCCACGAGAATGATTAAAGGATTGGAAAACCTGCCTTATAGTGATAGATTCAAGGAGTTCAATCTGTTTAGCTTAACCAAGAGAAGGTTAAGGGATGATTTGATCACAGTTTGTAAGTACCTACATGGGGAATAAAACTTCATTAAAGGGCTCTTTGATCTAGCAGACAAAGGCATAACAAAATCTAATGGCTGGAAGTTAAAGCTAGACAAATTCAGACTAGAAATAAGATGCAAAATTTTAACGGTGAGGGTAACTAGCTCTTGGAACAATGTACTAAGGGCTGTGGTGGATTCTCCATTGTTGGCAATTTTTAAATCAAGGATGGATGTTTTTCTAAAAGGTCTACCCTGGTTCAGTCAGGAATTAATTCTGGGAGGTCCTGTAAACTGTAAGGTCACAGTAGAGAATCACAGTGGTCCCTTCTGGAAGCTATGTATCTATAAAAGATCCAGGATGGGTGTATGATGTGGGGCAGATGATGACAGAGAGAGGGAAAGCTGGGACACTAACTCTCGAAGTAGGCAGGGTTTGCAGGCAAGTATCTCAGAAATGTTAGCACAAGAAAGGAAAGAGCTGACACACTGCCGGGTTCCTGAAGTCAGTGGCAGAGAGGATGGTGTACAAGTTGTGAGGTCTGGTAAATTACCAGCTGGGAACTGCAGGGCCAGTGAGAATACTGATACCATTAATAAACAAAGGTGTGTGAGTGTAACGTGCATAGATGTGACAGGAGTGGGAGATCAAACAGTGGAGGGCATGGGGGACTCCGAGATAGCAGCAGGAAGTCATAGACTAGTTACGTGCGTGTAACAAGTTACATGTCGTACAAACACGCATATAACTAATCTGTGACCTCGTGTCTCTCCAGCATCTGTCACCCTCACTGTCCACCTGTTCCCCGCAGTTCATGCTCTCCCCACTTGTCATGTCGTGCTTTAAACTGGCAGGGACTGCACCCCGCTCTGTGTTTGTGCAGCACCTAGCACAACAGGGCACCGATTCTCGGGGTGCTCCTCTTTTACCAGTAATAAGAGCTGAAAGGCAGCTGTGTTCTGCCTGGCACTGCTGATATGAAGTGGCGGGGTCTTGAAGGGAAGGAGAGCTCTGGATTCGACTGACTGGAGCAAAAGCCACACTGGTTATTAATGGTAACTGAGATGAATCCCTGCCTTCTGCATCTGCCCACTGTCCTTGGAGCTATTTAAAGAGGGCCACCAGCATCTGTGCAGGCAGGTGATCACTGGGGCTGCTGGATCCTGCCAGGAGCTGGCAGAGCATACGCGGTCCTTTGAACTCTGCTGCTCCAGCTATCACTTAGCTCACAAGCAAAGAGGACTGTGTCCCCCTCCCAGCCAATGCTTTATCAGGGCAAAAATCTTCAGCAATAGGAAAGCAACTCCCCTGAATGGAAACCTAGCCTACAGAATTTCTCCCTTAGCCACCGGGATTTGCTCTCTTCCTGGTGGCTCTGCTGCAGGCTGGGACCTAGCTCCTAGAACCAGCTAGAGCTCCTGCTCCGCTCCTGCTCTTTCTGCAACTGGCAGGATAGCGTACGTGACTCCCGAATACCCAGCTCTCGCCCTTTGCCAGTCCATCTTCTTCTGCAGAGGAATGATAGAAGGGGTGGTGATGATCCTCTACTTATGACTATTAATCCAAGTCCTGCTCAACAAACATCAGCAAGACTCGTCTCTTTCCTCCCCCGCCCACCCTGTCCTTCCCTGGATAAATGGATTTTGTATCTTGTCTCTTGCCAGAGCTCTCCAGCCTGTTAGATCTGTTTGTACAGGGGAGTGGATCTTTGTTCCTTGTGAACTAGATCTGGACAGAGGTGTTTGGACAATCCTGTTTTTCCCCCTTCCCTCTCACTCCCTTATCTGTTGCCACCCTCCCAGTAGCGAGAGGAAAGTCATCATCACTCCCGGGTGAACTAATGAACCAGGAGAGGTTTGCAGCTGGCCATTAATTGCAAGAGCATTTTAAAATGTGAAATCACACTCCTGGGCATGGTCTGGGGATTGTCCCCTGAAGAAGGGGCTCCTCCTGGCTGGTGACTTTATCATGTAGTTATACCGGGCCCAAAGTGTGCTGGGGGCTCTACAGACTAGAGGCCCTGCACGTGCTCCAGACAGGGATGGGAGGAGAGCCATTGCAGTCCTAAAGGTGACCTACCAGGACAGGGGAGATGGCCCGGTGGTGGGGTAAAGGAGGGTGGTTGTATCCCTGTGACATCATCATGGCACAACCCAAACTCCTAGTACAAGGGTCCATCGTGCTCTAACACGGCTGATTCAGATGGGCTGGGATTCCCCCGGCGCTGTCTGTTCCCCCGCTCCAAGAGCTTTCTAAGCTCTCTGCATCATTGCTTGTTTATAAAGTGGGGACTCCGAACTCCCCAAGGGGAGATGGGAAACTGCATCGTGCCCCACTGCTGAACTCTAGGTTTCTGCTCGCCCCCCTACCCCGCCGCCCCATTGTGCTGCAATTCCCATGCCCCGTGCCTGTGTTCTTCTCCCTCCTTGCCCCTGCTTCTCCAGGCTGACGAGATGCAAACCAGCCATGACATAGCTGCTCTGAGTCATGCTGCAGATGGAACTGCGCGGACTGACACCTCCTTTGTCACTCAGACCTGGGCTTGCTGGCTCTGAGCCCAGGGACCGTTGTTGACTGAGAGCTGAATAGAAGATCTGATGGACTCAGGCCCAAATTTGCCAACCTGGGAGCCTAAGGATCCTAAATCCATATGTAGGCTCTTCACTACGAGTTTGGGCTGATTTTTCACTGAAGTCTATGGGGGTTACAGGTGCGCAGCGCTTCTTCATTCAGGCCTTTTATCTGAATCAAATTTTAGGCACCCGCGTTTGGAACAATAGGTCTCGCTCTAGACACCCTTGGGTGCTACACAACCCCCCTTAGATAGTTCTCAGGTGGAGTCCATTGCCGTGAAGGGGCGGGAAAGGTTGCCTGGATGGACTATGTTTGGTCTTCTCCCCAAGTCCTGAATGGACATCTGGCCTTCTCAGACTGCAAGGGCAGCATCAGCTTATTCTTAGTGCATCTTTCACTCCACCTTCTTGTTTTGCTTTTGCCTCACATTGCCCTATGCTCAAGACCTCATCCAACTCCCTAAGTCAATCCTGGCATCTGTTTTGTTCTTTGATTCAAAATTTCAGTCTTGTTTAGTGCTGTTAAAAAACCAAATAATGTGCTAAGATTAAAGGTACTAAAAGTAAAAAGCTTCCATCCCTATTTGGAAACTGTCTGGAAGTCACTAGCATAGGAACAGCCTTAAATATTTAAGGGCAGCTTGTCCCCTATCCCGGTTACTCCACATAGGGGACTGGAAGCTTGGGGAATTTTGACACATGGTTTGACCCAGATCTACCATGCATCTAAAGTGGATCAGCTCTGCAGCTTGAGTGGAACCGCAACCTGCTTCCCACACCAGTGTTTGAGATTGAGATGCCAGCGTGCTCCTTCGCTTTTGGCCCTGCAGCCGTTAGGAGGGGGTTAGAGCCAACATGCTCAATTCCTGGGGCGTGTGAGGGGGTCTCATGGCGTGATGCCACCAGCTGTCTTACAGTAAGACAGGTGTGGATGGCAGGGAGGGGAGCCACGTCTAGCTCCGTTAGGCTACCATGGCCAGGGTGAGTGCAGGATGGGAAATCCCTGGGGCACTGAGGGAATCTTGAGTGTCCTGTGGCAGCTGAGTTGACCATTGTGATCTGTGTTATCAGGGCTGCCTGCCTCTGCCGCACAGAACCGGCTGCTGGCAGTGGCAGAGCACCCCCACTTCCAGGCTGTTTGGCCTTCCTCTAGCACACGGGGAGGGGGCACCCCACGACTGTCAGCCCCTGTCTCCCCCCCACGCACACACCCACACCCACGGACTTCGAAGCAAGGCTGAAGAGAGGAGTTGGTGTTTTTTCCCTGGGTGTTTGATTGGGCATCAATCATGTGTCTTACATAAACAGTGCGTCAGCTCGGCTGTGGGGCTGATAAGAGGAGGTTTTTTTCCATAGCCGTTATCTTGCTCAGGGTGAGGCGGGGGTTGTGTTAGCCTTGCAACGGATGTGTTGATCTGATGTAATAATTCCAGCTTTGCTCAGGAATGGTGCTAGGAAAGAGTGGAATGCTGCAGATGCTGACGCTCTCTGACCCCACTCCTTCCTCCCCTGTCCGCCGTTCGCAGTAATCTTTCCAGGCACGTCCTGTGCGGCGATGCGAGATGGATCAACGGCTCTGGTTTAGTAATGGTGCAGAATTGGACTGCTGCTTCTGAATCTTCCTGAGCAGGGGTGGGCTGGAGATCTGGATTTTGATGGCTGCTGTGCAGTGGGCTGGTGATTGCCAGGATTCAGTTGTCACCAGCCCATTGGTTCATAGATCTTAAGGTCATAGTGAGTTGGACTGGGACTCAGGAGACCCTCTGACATTGGCCTACTGGCGACCTTGGGCATGTCACTTCCCCACCTTGTGCCTCAGTTTACCAATCTGTAAAATGGGGATAATGTACTGGCCTCCTTTGTAAAGTGCTTTTAGATCTATACAAGCAGGTATTATTATTATAAGGGACCAGTCTGATCACTTAGTCCTTGGAGTAGGGATATGATCTGCTGGTTTCTGATGAGCTGAAGGGGTATCTGCCCAGTCAGTCTAGCTGTGGCATTTGTAATATGCCCATCGCCAGAGAACACAGGTGCAAACCGCTATGTATAAATCACATTTCCCACCGACTGATAGGCTTATGCTGTAATTCCTCTCTGCTCCATTCAGGGCATTTGCAGGCGCTCCTCGGGGTGGGGCTGGCCCTCCTGTGCTTCTGCCTTCTTCTGGGCTGTGCCGTGTGCTGGCGTCGAAGCAAGAGGCGCAGCCAGGGCGACATGAAAGAGCCGGCACCGACGCACACCCTGGTGGAGCAGGGGCCTGCTCCGTTTTCCCGGACCACTGCAGTGCACATCCAGCAACAGTACTTGGAGCTAGAGGGAGAGGTGCGGGATGCGTCGGCCCAGGCAGGTAAAGCCTCGCTGGGTTCTCCCGGGGCTGGCAGCAAACTGCGTGGGAGGGCCTCTTTGCCCAGCATTCCTTTCTCCCAGAAGCTTGGCCTGACCACCACAACGGGGCGGGGCTGGGTACGTCGCTGCACCATCTCTGGGGAGACCATGCTGACTGACGAGAGCAGCCTGCTGCCCTGCCGCTCTGCGGGAGACGGCGTCCGCCTGTTGCACACCATGCCGGGGAGCCTCCCCAGCGCTGGCCCCAAGCCGCGGCCCCAGCTCCACGTCGTCCTTTTCTACTCCCCGCCCGAGGCCACGCTCACCGTGACAGTGATCGGTGTGTCCCACCTGCCCAAGGGCTTTCGCAGCAGCCGGGACTCCTACGTCAAGGTGTACCTGCTCCCCAAGTTCATCGAGCCCCAGCGCACGGCCGTGCGGAGGAAGAGCCTGAACCCCGAGTTCCGAGAGCAGTTCCAGTTCGGTCCCTACCGCCTGGAAGAGCTGAAGGGCTTCACCCTGCGTTTCGCTGTCTACGTGAAGGAGTTTCGCAGCTTCCGGGACTCCTTCATCGGGGAAGTGATGCTTCCGTGCGCCCAGGTCACCTGGCACCCCGAGGTTGCCGCCAGCTACACGCGAGAGCTGTCAACCACCAAAACCAAACTGAAAAAGGTCAGGATTGTGTCGGTAAACTAACAGCACCCGGGGGTGGGGGGAGGTGCTGGCTGAGGTCCCCAGTGTCCCAGAGACTGAAAGGGCCACCTCGTACTGGTGCCAGGGGAGGACTTTCTCATTACTGAATCTCAGTGGAATTCCCCTGGCAGGGCAAGGGAGATTTTAAGGCTCCAGGACTGGGTGTATCACCACTTCCCTCTGCTAGATGGGACACCAGACCAGCCCAAGGGTGTCCGATCATGCATCCTCTAGGCCAGCGGTTCTCAACCTTTTTTTACAGAGTACCACTTGGGTCAGGTATAGTCGGGTCAAGTACCCCTTCACCTAACTGTACCTGGCCAGAGTGGGACTCAGTAAAATTGCAGGTTTGCGTGAGGGATCGACGCCGAAACCCTGCCGCCGTTTCACATTTTCACGGTTTCTCGGCGGCGGAAAATGCGTTTCGCGGTGGGGGGGGGGGCTTTATTTCGGCGGCAAAAAGTTTTTTGACCGGAGGCGGGGGAAGAGATTCGGCGGCGGCACAGTTTCCCGGCGGCGGAAGGGGGGGATTCGGCAGCAGCGGGGTTTTTCGGCAGCGGCAAGGGGGGAGGAATCGGCGGCGGCAGGGGGGGGGTTCGGCGGCAGCAGGGTTTTTCGGCGGCGGCAGGGGGGGAATCGGCAGCGGAATCGGCGGCGCGTTTTCCATCGCGTACCACCGAGCCGTCTTCCGCGTACCACTGGTGGTACGCGTACCACAGGTTGAGAACCCCTGCTCTAGGCACCAGGGGCCCAAAGAGACCCTCCCTTAGCTCCAGGTGAAAGCAAAATCCACCTTAGCTGGAAGGAGAGCAGTGAGTGGGAAGGGCATGTGTAGGGCGGGAAGTGGCTGTGGTAAGCACATGAAGGGCTTTCCTCCCCAGCCTGGAACTGCTGGAGGGGCCTGACCTTTGTTTCTGTCTCGGTGGCTGTGAGGTGCCCTGGAGATGGCGGGAAGGGGTGAGATTGGTGGGTTTCAGTGTCTCCTGCTGTCCGTTTTGTTTCAGTGTCTCAGCTCCCAGGACATCAGCTATGGTGCTGCGTGCTCCCTGTCCACCTCCCTGGGCCAGCTCTTCCTTCTTCTTCAGTACCAGGCTCTGGCCAATCGTATTAAGGTGCTGGTCCGCAAGGCAGAGAATCTGGGCCGGCTCACCCGCATGCCAGGGGCACCAGGTAGGGGACTCCTCTAAAGCTGGGGAGGAGAGCAGGTTCAATAGGCCTTGGCAGGGGAAAGAATTTGGGAGGGTGCAATAGTAGTATTGGGGCAGTGCCTGTTGTATCATTAAAAGTGCCCAGGATCTGCTATGGGACATGCCCCTCTCGTCTACAAAGCCCTTGGACCATCAAGTCTGGGTTTCTCTGCTTGAGGCCTCCTCAGCCCTTCACCCACTGTCCTGTACAACACACACTTGGCCCTATGATCAGCATGTCCATGTCGACCCCCCTGGGACCATTGTTGGAATGAAGATGTTTTCAGTGCAGGGGAGATGTGGGATAAAGCGAGGGATCCAGAATTGGGGTGGGGAGAGATCCCAGCTATGGGATTTCCAATTCCCCCTTTGTTCTAACCCTTTCCTCTCACTTTCCCCAGCCCAGCAGTGGCAGATCCTGCTGCCTTCCTGGGAGCAGGGCATAAAAGGGCTGTGAATCCTCCAGCCAGGCCAAACCTGCAGGCAGCTGGGGAAGAGAGCAGCTTCCCGGAATGAGCTCAGAGGCTCCTGTTGTTTAAATGATCCCCTGAGGCCCGGTGCCCCCCGACCAGCACTGAGGGGAGCATCCAGTGTCTCAAAGGCCTTTCCATTCTATCCTAATAGCACCACGGCATTTCTGGGAGGCAGGACACACCTATTCATGCCCCTAACCTACCTCCCGATGAACCTCGCTGCGTCTGGGCTGTCCCCCTCCCCCCCCAACTCCCAAACCGGTGTCCGTGATGCCCATGCACAGCGGATCCCTCTGGCTGAGTCCCCTTTCTCTCCAACTCCATGTCCAGACCACTACGTTGTCGTTCACCTTTACCACGACGGGCGAATCGTCGACACCAAGGAGACCAAGTCCGTAGCCGGCTACAACCCCGTGTGGAACACGCCCTTCCTCTTCAGCCTCCCCGCAGGAGACATCCAGGAGCAGCGGCTGTCCCTCGAGTTCACCGTCATGCAGGTTGGAGGGAGGGGGAGGCGGGGTGGGACCTGGGTGCACGTGCGCGCACGTTAGCCTGCTGCAGGGCCTGGCGGGGGGTGGGTATATGTCCATGCAGGTGCTGACTCCAGAGCAGGCAGGTGATGGTGGGGCATTTGCAGGGGCAGGCTGGCAAGCGGGCGGCGACACAGGCCGCGCGGTGTGTTGGATCCGGGTGGCCTCGGCCAGCGGGGGGCAATATGGTTTGTCAGGGCGGGTTCGTGCTCGGGGCATTTTCAGGAGGTTGGCACCAGTAGGTACCCGATGCCACGCGAAGGGGGGTTTGCTGGGGGAAGGTTGGCGCCTCCGTGGAATTTTAAGGGGTTTGTCAAGGCCCTTGCAGGAGGCTGACACGTGGCGGCGTCCGGAAGGGGCCATGGGGGGGCATTGTTGGCACACAGGCGCTGTTGGGGGAGGAGCTGCTGTGGGCTGTTGCCATCTGCAAGGAAACAGCCTTTCCGGGGAAGGCGTGCGCACGTGCCAAGCCTGCTGGCTGCTTCTCTGATTGATGCTGCCGAGCCCCGTCTCATGCTTCCTTTCCCCTTCCTTCCTGAAGGCTCGCCTCTATACACGCAGCTGCACCCTGGGTCGAGTGCTGGTTGGGCCCCACGCCCCCCAGGCGGGGCTGGCCCACTGGAAGGAGATGTGCAGCCGAGGGCACATGGAGTCAGCGCGATGGCATTTGATTCAGCCGAATGCTCTCGGTCTTGACCCTCGATGCTCCCGGCAGCCAGTCAGCAGGTGACTCGTTGGCGCACTCAGTCGGAGCAGGACAGGGGAGTCAGTGCTGCGTACTCGAGCGGGTGATCCGCACTGGCTGCGCGGCTGAGTTGAAGAACTGCAGTCATGTCAAAAGTCTCATCTCGACTCCAGCGTGGTGCATCCCTGCTCCGTGCTGCCCTGGATGGCTACAAGGTCAGTTGAGGTGGCTTCCATCAAGAGGGGGCGCAGCCAGGCACTCGAAGCAAAGCCAGAGACCTTCCTTGTTAAGTGTCTTTGGCAGAGAGAGATCATGTATCTGAAATTAAAAGGAGCGAGCCCCTCTCTCAGCTTCTGGCTGCTGTTAGGATGTTGGCCCAGGTGAAGGGAGCGCGGGCAGCAGCAGAGAAAGGAGGGCAGGAGACATGGAAAGCAGCAGAGGGAAAGGTGAGTGTGGAGAGGAGAGGAAAGAGCATGGACAGATAGGAGCAAGCTTCAAGTGTCTTCCGTGCTGGTGTCAGATGGTCCGGGCTTGCTCAGGAGGGATTCCAGGCTGGCACTCCAACTCAGCTAGTTGTCCCCAGTCCCCCAAACTGAGACAGTAACCAGTGATCAAATTTAAGACAGCCTTGGCTGCGCTGACACAAATCCAGTCCGAGTATAAGCAGGTGCAACTCCATTGACTTCACTATAGTTATGACCACTTACCCCACGCTCGATGCTCTTGTGAAGTCAGGAGAGTTTCACTTGCTTTCAGCAGGGTTTTGGCCCCTGCTGTGTTCATGGGAATTCAGCTCAGCATAACAGATATGATCAGTGCTGCAGCCAGAACAACCTCCAATCAGTTCCAGTTCACTTGTAGGGAACGGCAGGCCCACACATGGATGAAATGTCAGCCTTGATTCCTAGATCTCTGTGTAAGAAAGCGCACGCTGTACTGTGTAGAGCAGTGATCTGTGGGGTCACTTTGAAGGAAGAACCCATGTGCTATGAGCATGGGGCAGGAAGAGGTCACAGAAGGGCTGGAAGGCCATTTTCCCCTATCCCCAGCTTCCTACATAAAATACCAGATCTCATCCCGTTCTCCCATCTCAGGGCTTTATAATGGAATGTTGAACTGTTGCACTTCTCACCCTGGACCTGCCCTGGGATCCATCCCTCTGATATATAATCCTCCCCACTGTAGTTGGACCTACAGTCCTGGAATTCAGAGCTGATGCTGGAGGAGCAGGGCTACGATGTGAAAATAAGGAATGTTGCATGGAGCAGAGATGAGGTTCTTATGGGTGGTTCAGGGGAGCCCAGCTTCCTGCGATTCCACTGATGTCACTGGAGCTTTACAGGAAATCAGAGCAGTCACTTACTTGCAGTCCCCAGTCAATAAAAAATACACACCCCATAAGGACATGATAAGCTGTGGGCCTGGAGGTGACCTATTTTTAAAACACAGAAGCTTTTGATAGAGGCTAGGTAGACTCCCAAGATGCCGGCCCTGGCCAGGAAGTGAAATCACTGGGAAGGTGCTGGGAAGCCTTCAGTATAGTTCAGGGCCCAGACCTGCACTGCCACATCTGGGCGCTGACTTAGACCTTTGTGTTTCCCGTCTACATTGTCCCCTTTAAAAAAAATAAAAGGAATTTGTTTTGAAAGTGTATTACTGCCTATGTGATGTCATTTCCTGCCATGTGACTGTATTGATGACAGAACAAGATTAACAGGGTGTGATGCTGTCTGTTTGAAGATGACCATGTGTATCATTGATCATACCATACAATTGCAACAAGTCTTATACAAAGTGTGTCCTGTAAGGTATCAATGGAAAAGGTATGATTTGTGAAGTATGATAATCTTGTTTATATGCATGTGTCATCTTTGTATCTGAAGTTATGAACATTGGCTATGTACTTGTATCTTAAACATGTCTGTTCCTGGGTGACACCCCCTAAGATAGATTTGCATCAGGGCTAGATAGCTGTGTGTTGTTGACCCATTAAGGACAACTCGGTTCACAATGGGCCATTGAAGAAATTCATCCCGCCCATAAGCCTTTCCTGTGGATGCTTTTCAGAAGGAAGATGGGCAATGGCTGTCCTGTGAGTCAGCAAACCATGTAAGGCCATGTGATAAGGACATGTGACCCTGGACTCCATCTTGGGCCAGTTTTTTCTGGCACCTGGGCTGTATGTGGGCTTTGTTAATTTCCATGCACATGGCAGAGGATATAAATTGCAGTTGGAACATCTCCATTTGGCCTCTTCCTTGCTCTAATTCTCAGGGCTGTGGATTTACGACAAAAAGGAGCGTCTTGAACTATGGGCTGAGGGACTTTCCAATCATTTGGAAATTACCAGAGATATTTTACAAGCCAGCAGTCTATTCCGTCACTGCTCCAAACCAGAGCTAAGGACTTTGCAGTCATGGGTATGTCTGTGATCTATTAACCATCTATAACTCTTTTTTTTTATTAATAGATCTTTAGTTAGTTTACTAAGGATTGGCTGCAGTGGGATAATTGGGGAAGATCCAAAATACACAGTGAGCTGGAGTCAGTGGCTGATCCTTCGGGATTAGAAAGAATTTCACATATAGTGAATCAGGTTTTCAGTAACCTCTGACAATTTTAGATTGGATTGCCTGGATGGGAGTCAAAGTTTGGAATGCCTTAAAGGGGACTGTTTGGCTTCTGGTTAACTAACGCGGTGATACAGAAGTTCTTTGTTACTGGTTTGATTAATCTAATGATATAATAAACCCCCAGCTTGGGGGGATTGTTATCAACCCTATTTCTTGCAGTCTGTCCTGAGTGTGGCTTTCTCAATGTGGCCCATCCCAGGCACCTGGTCACACTGGGTTTTCTTCGTGTATTGTTATTAAATTCCCAAGACTTGCTGATAAATGGCACCGTTAAATAATCGGGATTGTTGGTTGTGTTGGAGGTAGGTAAGTATATATGTACGGACTGTGCGTGGACGTACACACAGAGGAATGGCTGTTGTGCAGTTGCCGCACTGGTCTTTCCTTACTGGATTTACAACTGCTCAGCTGTGAGGTAGGCCCTCTATCATTAAGATTCTCCTTTCGCTCTCGTGGCCGGGGCCCGTGCCTTTGGCATAGGAGTTCCAGTCCTGCCGTCACCGTGCACTTCCAAATGGCCATGCTTCGCAGTCCGGAGGAGATGGTGTCCTGGTGCCATTTCTAGTCTGCCTGAGACAGGCCCGTGTTGGCGACCTCATGAAAAGGGCAGAGATATCAACACGGAAAAGGCACAGGGATGTTTCATTTACTAGTTCACCAGGGCCTGCACTATTGCTGTTGATTTGACACAGACAGGGCTGAGATGCTGTGGTGAGGGGAGGCAGGATAAACTCCTAAGACAGAGAAAGACTCAAAGGGAGCTAACTGTGTGATTGTTCATCTTTGGGGTGTCCCCGTCTGGAAAAGGAGGATGATCCCCACTCTTCTTGTACTCCAAACGTCAGGGAGGCTAACAGCACCCTTAGCACAATAATGGGCTGAACCAGAGCCTGGCCGTGACCATCCTCACTGGTGGGGAAGATCTAGCGCTCCAGCCCAGCTCAAGTAAAAAGGCTTCCTTGCTATTAGCCCCTCGTTCCTCATCCATCCAGCCTGGACGCCCAGCCTCCCATCCCAGTGGGCGCAGCAGAAGAACAGTCTGAGGCAGCAGAGCACATGCCAGTCCTTTATGGAAGAGACACACACAATCCACACAGGAAGCAGAATATATATTTGGGTATAAAAACAGCTGGGGAGAGGGGTGATTCTTTCCCACCCCAGAAAGCAGTTGCAGGAACAGCGATCAGTGCCCATTCCCAAGAGGATTTTATAGCAAGCACAGGGTGGCATGGAGGGTGGGGGGAGAGAGGATTAAAGAACACTCCTGAGGGCATCAGGCCTTCACAAAAATCAAATCAATCTGTGACTTTGCTGAAAAACCTTAGCTGCCCACCACTGAAACCCGCCTCCTTGGGGCACCCAACCCTTGCCAGTGGGGCACCTGCCCCCCTCCACCAACTCTTCCGGCTCTTTGGAAGGGCTGGGGCAGCACGGCAGTGAACATTAAGGGAGATCTCGCCTCCACTGCAAAAGGTTTGTTGCATGATGTCTCGAAAGATGTAGCTGAGAGGGACAAGGGAACTGGAGGCAGTGAGCTACACGGGCCCGCTCCATTGCCTGTTCCTCACTGCAGCAGCTGAGCCGTGCAACTGGAGCACCTTGGGGTACTCTGTCTAGGGCGTCCTCTTCCTTGGGAGGTTGAGCTGCCCACAGAAGAAGAACCAAGCTCCCCAGTCCAGGGGAACAGAAGAGGCCCAGCCTTGTTAAACGCTCACCTAAAGCTCTGTGCTGGGGCCTGGTTGGGCTCTGCTCCTCTGGCACAGAGGCCCTTCCTACCCTCAGGGTAAAGCTTGGCTGTGCAGGAGACAGCTTTCTTAGGGGCCTGGCCTCAGCCTGTGGGAACCCACCAAGGACCGTCACAACCCTCCTGCTCTCAGTGCCAGGCGCACCCCTCGGACCAGCCGTCCGTAATCTAAATGCAGAGCAGGGGGTACGTTTGACAACACTCCACTGCACACGTTTCTCCTCCTGGGGAGCAGATGAGCAGAAGCATGACGCACACGAGTCCCGTCCCTGAATGCAGGAGCAGGAGGTGCTCAGACACTATGGTGATGAAGGCAGGGGAAGAACCCGGCGCGTACGTCGCACCATTCTCTGCTCACATGCCACATGGGTGGCTCCTCGCTCCAGGAGGCCCAGGTACGTGGGACATTGAGCACTGTCGGACTTGCACCATGGAGGCCTGGGCCTGGCTAGCGCACCAACGGACCCTCCCCTCTAAAGCCCCTGACCTGAATTCCAACCCAAGGGGTCAGGAGACCCCTTTTCCCCGCTGCCAGGGTGAAATGGCTGCAGCCTCCACTTCCAAAAGCACATGCGATTTTCATTCATATCCCAGCCAAGATCGACGGTGAACAGCTCAGAGGACAAGGAGAGGGCACAGAGCAGATCATTCAAAGCCACATGTACCCAGCCATGCAGGGTTCATAGATTCCAAGGCCAGAAGGGGCCGCTGTGATCATCTAGTCTGACCTCAACGGGCAGGGCGCTTCAGCTGCCGCAGCTCTCACCTGGGGGCTCCGGGCTCATTCTGAATTTAAAGGGCGAGCCAGGCCGCTGTGGCCGGAAAGGTCTCGGCGAGAGAAGTACTGCCCCCTTGGGCGTGTAGGTGGACTCTTGGCTGCTAGGCTGACTACGGGGGCTCAGTGGGGAGGAGCCAGGCTCTGGGGAGGATCTGCCAGATGCTGGGGTGGAGGTTGGGAGGGGCAGCGTGGAAGGGGGAGGCAGTTTTCCGTTCAGAGGAGCGGCGGGGAGCTTGCTGAGCGGAGCTGGCGGTTCTGACCCTGCCTGGGACCTGTGGAATGGGCTGCCGCTGCCTTCAGAATTGAAGCGAGGCTGCTCACCTCCAGCCTCGGGCAGCATCACCTGCTTGGCTAGGTACAGAGCCTCTCTGCCGTGCTGGGGGGAGAGGGAGGAAGCATGGTGACCACCACCAGTCGGAGGTGCAAAGCCGTCACTCCACTGGCTCAGCCCCACCTCCAGCTCCTGCTGGCTGGAGAGCCTCGGGACCAGCAGTTCCAAGCCGCTCCTTTCCCGCTGCTGCTGTGGGAGGCTGCGGATATCCTGAATTTGCTGCTGAAACCTCAGTTTTGCTGTTGGGAGAAGAGGAAGGAGATTGTTACTGGCCATCAAAGGGAAGATCCGTTCTGCTGCAAAGCTGTGGGTGCCAGTTCCTTTCCATGGCCACAGTAAGGGGTGCTAGCATAGACCCGCTGGGACGAACTCCTGTTGTGATTCCATTGCAGTCATCGGGCTTATAGAATCATAGGACTGGAAGGTATGTTGCGAGGTCATGTAGTCCAGTCCCCTGCACTTATGGCAGGACCAAGCATTATCTAGACCGCAAGTCTGGACTGAGCTCACCATAAGGAACACCGTGAATGGTCAAGCAGAGACCCCCAACCAACTTTTCCAATCAAAGAACCAGAAAGGGAGTGGAGAACCCAGCAGAATTATAAAGCAACACAGTTACAGCGGCCAAAGGTAAGGTTGAAATTGCAGCGTACACGTTAAGCTGCAGAACTCACTGCCACGGGGTGTTACTAAGACAAAGGGCTGGTAAATGTTGAAATATGATCTATAAAATAGCAGCAGCTGAGGTCACATTAGCTAAGGTAAAAATATCAAGGGCTATTAATTTCCAAGCTCAAAGACTTCTTCCTGCCATGGCATTGTATTGCACGTGTGTTGTAAACCTTGGAGGCTGTTGTGCATTCCTCTGAAGCATCCCAAAACTTGTCATCATCAGAGGCAGGATCCTAGAAATAGAGGCTCATTGGATTGTTCAGAGACATGGGGATTCCTAATGGAGGGCCCAGTCTGGAGAGCGATTCTCTCTCTTCTCGAAGGCGTTAGGATCCTCAAAGATACTTAGGCTGATTTCAATAGGAGTTAGGCCTTTAAACACCTTTGAGGATCTGGACTCGTGTGACCTCAATTCCCACTAAAGCCAGCTGGGATTGAGAGCGCTCATCACCTCCCAGGATCAGGCCCTAGCCCACAGAAAGGCCCTGAGCTCTCACTTTTCACTGTCCATTTTTAAATGACGAGCCTGTTTCTGTCTCCACTGGCCAAACTCCCCACTCCTGCTCCCCACTCCTGCAGTAAGGTGCACCCTGTGCCGTAGAAATGCCAGTACCCTACCTTTCATCAGGTTTTCATTCTTTTGCTGCAGTTCCTGGATCTCAGAGGCCATGGCGGAAATCTGGGAACAACACAGACCGGCTCTGTTTAGAAACCGTGCGGCACAGGTAGGTACGCTGCCTGGGTCGCCCCTTGCACATACACATATTTTAGTGGGAGGCCATGAAAAGGGCAGATTCCCTAAGAGGCAGCCAGGGAATCCAACACAGGGGGATATGGCTAAGGAGTGGATGCCCAGAGCACAATGGCCTCTTGCAGAACTTGGACCTGGGGATCCTTCAGCTGGGGCTGGGAAAGGGTTCAGAATGGTGTTACCTCAGTTGGCATTGAAGGGCTTCTCTGAGATCAGGATGCCAGGGGGGATTTGCTATCCCTTCCAAACTCCACACTAGGAACAGTGTCTCCAGTGCCATGTCCCAAAACAAGCTGCGTGGTGGATGGCAGAGGAGTTTGCACCGACGCTCAAACTGATTGCCAGCCTCTGGCCATCTGCCTCAGGAGAGCTGGATCCACAGCTCCCCACTCAGTATTGGGCTGGCCCTCAAGCTGTGGGTCGGTCCCTGGAGCAGGACATGGCCATACCATTTCCATTTTCTCTTGCAGTTGCAGCCTGAGGAGCTGTGCTTCTTCAACACCATTGGAGCAGCCCAGATCTCCTGGCACAGGCTGCTGCTTTTCTTTTAGCGCCTGCTGAGGTTTCGCTTGCGGCTCGATGGCTCCTCTTGCGTTCTGCAGAAACAACGAGACCAAAGTCAATAGTGGGTCCGTGGCAGATACCAGGACCCGGCACCTGTTAGGTCCATGGCACGTACCTGACAGCTCCTCAGAGTCAACCCCCACTTTCACAATTGCTGCCTGTCCCCCAATGCCCACAGAGCGGCACCAGCCTTTACTGCAGTCCCCTCCTTGGTGGAACTGACATGTGAAGACGTGCTGCAAGGAGCTGGACTAATGCAGGGTGGGGACAGGGGCAGGCAGTTCTTACCACTTGAGATTTCTTCACCCGTTGCTCCACTGAGCACTCGTCCTTCTGGTCTCTTGACAGCTTCCTGGGCCCTGGCTGCAGTTGCTGCCTCTGGCTGAACAAGCCCTTGAGCTGTTGGAGCAGCAGACAGTGAATTTCAGGGCCTCTACCTGCCCTTCCTGGCATCAGGCTAAATCCCCGGGTGCAAGAGGCTCTGGACAGCAGCTAGGAAGCCTGGTCTAACCTCCATCCTTTCCCAAGTTGCTTGTAGCCACCCCTGGCTTCCTGTGCCTTGCTCCAGCTAGCTGGGACACACTCCATCCATCCCTGTCATCTCAAATGCCCCCATCCAACTTCAGTCACGGCTTTTGGCTACCTCCCCTCCTCTGCCCACAGAGTCACGCATCCATGCGTCAAAGCCCACGCTCACACAGCCACTCTGACAGCAAAATCCTGCCTGTGTTGGCTCCCTGGCCGCAGAGATAGCTTGCCCGCTCTAGAGAAGCATAAAGAACAGGATGAGTCAGAGCTCCTGGGACAGAGCCAAGTGCATGGCTTGTTACCTGCTCAGTCACCAGCTGGTGCTGCTCTTTCAGGCTTTGGGGCTGGGGACTCCGGGTGACTTGGCCAGCCCCACACTGATTCAGACCCTGTGAAGAAAGAGACCCATGTGGGTAGGGCGGAGCTGATGAATGGACTCGGCTCGCTCGTTCTGTCCTCGCCCCAGTGGGCGGAGGGGGATGAAAACACGCCTTGGAGGCTGTTCGGGGAAGCGGAACCATCGATCTATAATGCCAGGATTGTGAATAGATGAATGGTCGAAGCTGAGCTTTTAGCCCAGTAGGGCCTGTCCCATGTCTCACTGGAAAGGGAAAGTTCTCTAGATCTGCAAAGTCTCCGAACAGTCCTATCAGCATGATGTAACTAACTTAGCTGCTATTGTATCACAGTTGTGCCAAGAGGCCCCAGGCGCAATCAGGGCCCCACTATGCTGGGTGCTGCACTGACACAGGGAGAGATGATCCCTGCCCCAAAGATGTGACAAGCCAGCCAAAGTGCAGGAGAAAAGGAGTGGTATTAGCAACGCTGTACCCATGGGGAACTGAGGTCCAGAAAGGCAGATTCTGCTTTTACAGCCCAGACCAGTGCCACATCTGGGCACCTCCTGGGCTAAGCAGTAGGAAAGACTAACCCAGGCTCGGACCATGGAGCAGGCATCACGAAGAGAGTGCAGCTTGGCTAAGCGGCCAGGTGCATCCTGACAGCGAGACTTTGTTACTCCGTTTAGGGCCAGTCTAGTGATACAGGGCAGGGCGTTTGTATGTCTCTCTGTTGTATCTGGCTGTCTTCGGCATTGACCTGGCCCCAAGCACCATAGGAGCTGAGCACCTCCTGAACTGTCATGTATTACCCTCACGCGCCCCTAGGGGGCAGCGCAGAGCTATCAACCCCATTATACAGATGGGGAGCAGTGGCCCAGATTCTCAAAGGTGTCTAACAATGCCGACAGGCTTTTGGAAATCCCAGCTGGCATCTAGCTGCGTCGAGCACCTAGATACTTCTGGAACTCTGGCCACAAATGACTTGCCCACAGTCCCACAGAGAGACTGTGGCAGAGGACAGAACTGTACTATATCTATAGCTGATGCGCTAACCACTAGACTACCCCTCCTCTCTGCTTTTCTTTATGTTTCTGTACCATCACCAGTAAAACGTTGGTTTATTTAGGACCAACTCAAGGGGGTGTCTGAGGCTAATTTGCAGCAGTCGCTGCAGCCAAAGAGAGATCGTTCTCTAGCCCTTCATGGGAGACAGGGCAACAGTTGATCTATTTCTGTTTGTCTGCCTTGTCTCTTAGTTTGGTAAATATGGTAGCAGAATGGGCTTGTGTGGTTGAAGCCCATGGTCTGAAGGTAAACACAAAGGGAACTGGAGTTATGCGAGCAGGGAAGGTGGAAGAAGAGCCGTTGATTGATGTTTTAGGAGAGGAGCTGAATCAGAAGAAAGAATTTGTGTGCTTGAGAAGTACACTTAGCGCCACTGGGGTGAGAAGTAAAAAGAACAGTGTGCATGGCTGGCAGTGAAAAGGCTGGCAGGAGAACTGTGGGACCAACAATTAAGGAACAAACTGAAAGCTGTGTGTGTTTGTCCCTGCCTGCTCTCAAGTTTGGAAATGGTGGGTCTTACAGAGATGGAAGGAATGAAGATACAGGGAGGAGAAAATAATATACTGAGGAGAATGGCAGGCAAGCTGCGGGTAGACGGCGTGCACATGGAAGACAGTGGGGGAAGATAAACTTGGGACTCTAAGTCATAGATAGGCAGGAGAGTGTGTGTTTGTGGTGGGCTGGACACGTGATAGGAATGGGAGAACAACCACCAGCAAAGAGAGCCTGGGAGGAAGAGGACAGCAAGAGAGGGCGTGGGAGTCTGGTGGTACAATGAAAAGACTGTCAAGAGAAGTTTGAAAAGAAAAGGGGTGGAACTCCCAGACCTACGCATCAGTGCCATGGACCCAAAGGAGGACTGTGGGCACCTCCACCCCTGTGTAAACGGGAAAAGAAGTTGAGAAGCAAAGCTAAAGATGTCTCTTCTTTTAGCTTGCGAGCCATTCAGAGTAGGGACTGTCTTCTAGCCTCTGTTCATACAGCACCGAGCACAGTGGGGCCTCAGTCCTGGTCGGGGCCTCTAGACGTGATTGTAATACAAATAAAGGAACAGCGAGGTGCCTGGGTTACAAGGTCATGGCATGGCTATGGCTGAAGTCTCCCTGCTCAGAGGGTGCCACATATGGGCACTGGGATTGCTGAACAACTCACTGAACATCCTTCCCCATTACAATGAGACGCGTGGTGCAGAGTTGAGGGTCACAGCGGGGACGGCAACAGAGCAGATCGCCAGCCTGCTGCTCCCCCATCATCACACGCATCCCAGTAACATTGTCTGGCATCACTGCGCCCTGCGGGAACCCTTTGGTGGCAGAACTGGGACAGAAACTGACGGGGGTTTCTAGGGGATGCTACGATCCCTGGCTGAGCTGTGCTGTTACTCACCTTGAGGAGTCCCTGTAGCTCACACAGGTAGGTCGAGGCCTGGTCCTCTTTCTCCTGCAGCGCAGCCCCTTTCTCTGTACAGCCTGGAGATTGAAGCAAACAGCGAAGGAGAGAAAGGGGTGAAGAAAACCTTATTCAGTATCTGCAGACACTGAGTCCAGTCACTTCCCAGCCAGCAAGTGCCTCGTCCCCCCGCAAAAAAGAGCTTTGCTGTTAAACGTTGCACTCAGGTCCAGGGCTTTGCCAGCATTTACAGCCAGAAGAGACCATAAGATCATCTGATCTGACCTCCTCTGCATGCCAGGCCGGAGAATTTCACCCAGCTCCCCCTCGTTTAAGCCCAAAGACTTTAGTCAGAGTATTTCAGTCCTCTGGAAACTAAACGGTTGTGCCCAAGGGAGAGAACAGCAGAGAGCAAGCTGCCACCAATGCTGCTGCAGAGAGCGGCTAAGAGCCATCTAGGTGAGCAAGTCCAACGTGCAGAGGACATTAGACCCTCGGGCTGACCACGTGGGGAAGGGAGGAAGAATGGACCAGCACGATCAACAACATGCTCCTGTAGGAAGGAACTCAGAGTCTGGTTAGTGATTCTCCAGCACCTGCCCTCAGGGATCTCCAAGCCCTCTGCAACTGCTGATGAACTGAGCCTCCTGGGAGTCAGCGCAGCTTTATGGCACAGGGAGACGCCCTTACTTTGAATCATCTTGTCCAGTTGGGCCAGAAAAGCGTCGCAGCGGGAGCACTTCCCCTGGGAGCAGCTGTCACGGCTCTCCCCGGGGCCCCTCTTCTGTACGGGCGGGGGGCCAGAGGCCTGGTTGCGTCGGGGGGCATCGTCTCTCAGGGCCTCCACTTCTGCCAGCTAGTAAGGACACAAAGGAGAAGTCAGACAGGAGCATTGCAATGTGTGACCCACACATGGGCTAATCACTGAGACAGCCGCAGTCTGCCCCTGATCTCCAGTAGGACGGAGCCTCTAAGGGGCAGCTTAGCGTCTTGGGTGTGGGAGAGCCCAGGCAACAGCAGTGCCGCCTTTTCTCACGCCACACTGCAAATGTGTCTCTGTCTTGACCTAGAGGAGGCCCCCCCAGAGAAGAGGGGGGTTGTAACAGCACCTCCAGCCCCCAGGAGCCAGGCCGAACCCCCATCTTGTTTCATGGGGGCTGCCAACCAACAACCCTCTTTAAGAGGGGCTGGATGGGAACAGGTGACATAGGCGTGAAAGGGTCCACAGCTCTGCCCCAGTCTGCTAAGCCATGCAGCTCCCCTTGCGATAACATCCCATGTCATCCTCGCTCTTCCTCCCTAGTGATTCCCTCCAGCCTGCTCGGTGGTAGGAAGAGATGGTCAAGGCCGAGCGCGTTTCCACACCCGGCCGTGGTTTCATACCCACCAGCAGTGCTGATTAGCTCTTGTGTCACACTGCCAACCTTCTCCAGCAGGCCCCACTGTCCCCTGCCCACCCGTGTCCCTGCAACCGCCCCAGCCCAGCATCCCCCAACCTTCCTCTGCCCACTCCAATATAGCCCCAGCCCACCCCAGTGTCCCCTAACTGTCCCCATCCCACTGTCCCTGTGTCCCCTCAGTCCTCCCCACCCATACCAGTATAGCTCCCCAGCCAGTCCCAGTATTCCCCAACTATCCCCAGCCCATCCTCTAGCCGCCCCGTTTCATCCCAGTATATCCCCAAACAGCCTGTTCCATCAAAATCATGTGTGGGGGTGTCCTGTGTGGGTGTCCCTAAATTCGCATCATGTATGTGTGTAGAATGAACACACACACATCACGTGCCTTTCCTGGGAGCACCCTGGCACGGAGGGGGAAAGGACACGGACACACGCCTTTCTCAGCAGTTACCTTCAACTCTAACGAAGAGGCTTTAATCTCCAGCTCAGTTTTTTCCATCTCACTTGCTTGTCGGAGGTGCCTCAGGGCCTCTTCTCTGTGGACACAAGTTCCTGCCTCAGTGAAACTGCCTGTTGTCTGGAAAAGCCTCCGACCCCCCCACTGCTGCATGATCTTTTATACTGCAGCGTCTGTGACCCTGGACCTGGGGGTCTGTCCTTCCTTGAGAGGCTCCAGCCACTCTTGCCGCAGCTCCACACGGTCCCGTGTGGCTTCATGGCTCAAAAGCACCGCGCGGAGCCCCTCGATCCTATAAGGAGGGGTGCGGCTCCTCCTGCTGGTAACCAGCCTGCTCCCTGTTCAGAGGTGGGTGACCTGATCCCGTGCACATGCAGGGCCAGACCACTGTGTAGGAAGCCAGGGAGGGCGAAGCTGCATGGAGGCTGCACACCATGGACTCTGTGCTCGAGTGGGGGGGGGCAGATTGTGCCCCAGGGATGCATGCACCAGCAGGACTCTCCATGCACAGGTCCCATGAGGAACGGGAGAGCATCAGCCGCTTCTGCAGCCGCATCCTTGCCCTGTCCCTCGACCCAGGAGCATGAGGAGTGATGGGCGGCCAGGAGCAGCGCTCGTGTTCCCCTTGGAAACCTACAGGGATTACGCCGGTGAGTCAGTGCCCCGGCCTGAGGTCCCCCGGGCTAGAGGGGGCTCCAGAAGAGGGGAGCAGAGAAAGCTGGAGGATCCTGGAGCCTCCCCCCCCATGGCTTTCCCCACTGCACGGCGTGACCCAGGTCGGCACCAGGGCCTCATGCCACAGCTGGTGCTATCCTCTCCCAAAGGGGCAGGGCCTAGGCTGCTCCTCCCCCTCGTCCCACTCCCAACATGGGGTCGTAGCTCCGAGCCGCCCTCCAGCCCTCAGCCTGGCTCTTCCGGCTGCAAGGCGCCCTATCAGGCTAGTGCCAGGACTCCCCCCAGCTGCCATCGCTACACGCCCTGGAAGATGTGAGGCCCTGCTCCAGGGATGGCTCTCGGTGGCTCTCTCGACACAGGGCTGCCATGCAGGGAGCCTGCCAGCACCCGCCTGGGGCAGCCTGTGGTGGAAGGGCTTGTTTTCTAACCAGGCTTTTAATGGCACGCGCCCCTGGGCCCAGAGAGATGACTCCTCTGCGGCTACCTACTAGAGAGTGCTCTGGGCTCACCCCAGCCACTGAGCGCCCAGATCCGAGGTTAGGCTCGTGGGGCCCGAGACAGGAGTGCCTCTCCCCCTCCGGGAGCTTGGCGTCCCAGGGCAGACTGTCCTGCCCTCAGCGCCAGGTGCCACATCCACACTGCGGCGTCTAGGTGGTTCCTGGCACGTGCCCAAGATGGGTCTGAACCAAAAACCTCTCTTCCCGAGTGCAGGACCCGGCTCTCTCTCCCGTCTCTGTGCCCCCGTGCTGCCGCTGCTGGAAATGAGGTGACTGCAGCAGCCAGGTGGGGGCACAGAAATGCCCTCCGGGAAAGCAATAAGCCGGCTCTCTCCCACATGCAGCTCCACTTTCCATGCGGGGGCGAGATGTCCCCTGGGGACATCCCAGCAGCTTGTGGAGCGCTTTGGTCTAACTGGAGCCACGGGAGAGGGGACAGGCCGACTGGATTTGCACTCGCCCCCCCTCATCACATTACAGGTATTCCACTGGCAGGCATAGAGGGCCAGGCTCATCCCTGGTGCAACTCCACCGGAGTCTATGGAGTTGCACCAGATTGGATTAGGCCCATTCCTGTTAAAGTTACACGGCGGGTGAGTTGTGCCATGCAGAGGAGACAGCGCAGCCACCCCTGGGGTTTCCAGGGTGGGAGCTGCCATGGGAGCACCCATGGCTCAGTACTGCCTTGGGACTGAATCCGTGCTAGTTCCTTACTTCTCTGCCAGCTGGTGCTCCAGAGAGGCTACGAGTTGTTCCAGTCTCAGCTTCTCTGAGCTGCATTCAGTGTACTGGGAATAGACAAAGGATGCAGGTTAGTGTTACTCAGTGAAGTCACCTACTTCATCAACAGCCACACCTGCTCTCTTCTAGCTACTTACACAACGGCTATATGAGTTACCCAGGTGAGTAGCCCACACAGACAAGCCCTGGGGCATCGCCACTGTTATTCCTTATTCACAGACAGTACGCTGGCTGGTTCCGCGCTGTATTCTTATCCCAGGGAGTCACCCCCTCCTTGACACCAGAGTAAAGCTCTTTGCTGGTACATCTAATCTGTTGAAGTTGGAGAGAAGGGGGTAGGCAGCCCTAGACTGGGGTTGAGGTCGATCTCCACTAAGAGCCAGGGACTAATCCAGCCACCTGCCAGGCACATGCAGTGAACTCTTGGGATGGGGGACTCACTAAGGGAGCGGATCCAATCCACAGATACGTACTGTCACTGAAGCACGCACCGGTTTGAGACAAGTCCTTCCGAGGGGAGAGGTAGCCTGGTTCCACGGACAGGGAATTGGCCTGGGACTCAGGAGATGGTGACCAACAACAAGCCACTTCTCTTTCCCTCCTTTGTTTGTCTTGTCTATTTCGACAGGCTGCTCTTCAGATCAGAGGAAGTCTCTCACTCTGGGTGTGTCTACACTGCAATTGGGAAATGTACGATCCCGATCGTGTAAGGACTAGGGCAGCTGGCCTGGGCCATCCCCCATGCAGCCATGGCTACACTGCTATTTTTAGTAAAGTAGCTCCATCAAAGCTAGCTCAGGTATGTCTAGGCATATTGCAATCATACCTCCTGACTGAAGTGTAGATATACTCTCTGTGTATGTACAGCACCTAGCACAATAAGGCCCTGATCTCAGTTGGGGTGCCTAAATGCTCTGGGAATACAAATGACAGTATAATTATCTGGCATGTCTCTGCAGAATGTTCAGAGCAAGGTCTATACCTGGCTTCTGGCAGATTCTAACTCCAGGTATTGTTCTTCCAGCGCCGCATCACGTGTTTTCAGCATGTCCCAAACTTTCTGAAGCTCTTCTCGGACCAGAACTAACTCTGTGTCTACTTCCTCCAGGGAAGCCTGAAGTATATGAAAGAAAAATTGGCGTGAGTCACATCTGCCAGTAAGCTGTGCAGGAAGAGCAGAGAATCACACTCCATTTCCAAGCACATCTATGTGACAGCTTCTAGATGCTACAGTGATGGGTGCTTTGGAAATGGATGTAATATCAAACCCTCTGCATTCCTTGATATCAAGATACAGGCTGTTCTAGCCAAAGTCAAGCAGCAGGTATTGCTGCAGACAAGATGAGCAGACCCTACATGAGCCCCGGCTGTGGGATACAACCAACTTCAGGTGTTCTGAGCCTACAAATGTTCATCTAAGCCACCATCAGCCTATGGAGCAGTGTCAAACTCCAAAGCCAGGCTGATGCTAATCCATGGCTGAATGCCAGTTTGAATGGGTCATCCCAGTTCTCAACAATCCTAGCCAGAAGAAGTGATGGAAGTGGAAAGTGACGGTGGGTATCTCACCCACTCCCTGTCCAGGGCCCTTATGCAGTGCCAGGCGAGGACCGGCCATGGAACTCACGTCCAAGCAAAACCTTTGACTCTCTTCGAACTTTCCCCAAAGTTCCCAGGGCTGAGTCTGAGAACCACCCAAACGTACTGCAAAGCTCCTGGGCCTGCAGACGGCCCTGTTGGAAGGTCAGAGCCCAAAATGCTCAACAAAATAGTGGCCTCAACTCTGGAGTCTTCGGGGAAGGAAGCTGTGCACCACATGGAAGAACACTCAACTCCTTGAAGTGCGCAGATATCTGACAAGCCAATGCAGCTGGTCCTAATATCAAGTCCCATTCTGCACATTTCCCAAATTGTTTGGTAAATACAGGGAGGCTCTATGCCGGGCGCGATTATTTTGGCCAGCGTCACCATGTTCTTCGACTATATGAATCTAATAATATTGTCCGTTGATTTCAACACCTCCAATTTCCCAGGCCCCGATCATTCTTCCCCAGTAGAGAGGAAAAGTGGCTCAGTGGTTAGGGTGCTTGTTGTCGCATGGACTTCCGGCGTGACCCTGGGCAAGCCATGCAGCCTCTCTGCGCCCCAGCTGTACAGTGGGGCTAGCAGCACTGCCCTACTGCATCTGGGGCTGGGAAGATGGTGAGCAGATAAGTACTGAGGAGCAGATAAGAACCGGAAACCGAGCACCACATTTCTGCCAGACACACGGAGCAAAACTGGGGCTTGGTCTTCCCCTTTACTAAGGAAAACAAGAGACCAAGGACGAAGTGCTACAGGGCCAGATCCTCGGCTGGTGTAAATCTACGGGACTCCACTGGCTTCAAATTAAGCATATGTTTGAGTGCTTCGTTCCACCAGGGCACAGGCCCCTAGGACTGCAGGCCACCCCCGCCATGGCTGGGTTATGGAGTACCAATGGCCCGGCTGAAGCTGTACCTTGTACCAAGTCACTCTAACAGTGTTAAGATGTCAGGGAGGATCCTCTCACCTTGATGTCTCCTGGCTGCTTTTGTTTCAGTTCCTCTAATTCCTAGCAGTAAAAGAAAGGAGATTTAGCCTTCCTGCCCATTCTCCTCCGAGACTCCCTCCTCATGCTGTTGCCAGGCCTGGCTGCAGGGACTTCCTTCTCCTGGAAAGTGGGTCATTGGTTTCCATGGCACCCCCCACAGAGGGGCATATCTTCCTCCCACCCTACCCCGAGGCAGGCCCCCTCATGGCACCTCCCCACAGTGGGGGTATCTCTGTATTTCTGTTGTGTAACAATCAGCTGCCCTAGTTTCCTGTCCTTGGGCTCTGCAGAACCCCCTTAGCCCCATAGTCAGGAGAAGCTCCTTCGCCGCATGGAAACAGGGTCTGCTCTCCATTAGCCAGTGTGAATCCAGAGCAAGTCCGCTGTCAGTGGATTCACACTGGTGGAACAGTAGAATCTGGCTGACAGACTCTTTCCTAGGAGGCACTCATCAGTAGGAAGGGACCAAAGAGAAGGTACCATACTCCACAATACCCATCCTGTCATCTGCAGAGCATTCTGGGATTCCTACCCTCCCACCTCCATCACCTCCTCTATGTCTACACACAATATCTGTAAAGTGCACATCCAGGCCGCACCTCTCTCAAAGTCCCGATCAGCTCCTCCTTTTCCTGCCGGGATACAATCTCCCTCTGGAGCTTCTGCTTCAGGCTCTCCATCTCAGACGGGCCCCCTGAGGCCATCACGTCCTGGGGGCTCTCCATGGCCAACAGCTCTCCACGAGGACTGGAAATCTGGGAACTGAGATACAAAGTGGACGCCGTTCACCATCAGTGGACATGATCCTTGTTTCAGCAGCATCCCTGGAAGAACCTTCACTCTGCTCTACAACGCTGTCTGGGGTGTCCTCCAACTGCCCAGGGCCTGTGATCGGCAGTTTCAGAGCCCACACACAGATAAGCAGGTCTGATCTATGTTCACTTTCCTCCCAGGTCTCCCTTTTCCCATTCCCCTTTTCAAGCTGCAGGATGGCCACCACACAAGGCTGGCGAGGGGAAACATACAGCCTGGAGAAAGGTGTGGGCAAGGCAGGCAGCACCAAGACTGTCAAACACGCTGCTGGAGATGTGGGCATGGATACGTCAGCATGCGGGACGAGACTGACAGACGAGGTCAGGAGACAGACAGACTCACAGACATACTATGGTGCCCACCTTCCTGGAGAGGACTCTGGACTATCCATCTCTAAGCCAGATGTTGATGTGGTACGAGAGGTTGCTGGGAACTTGATCTGCTGGAAAGTACACAGAGAGACGTCACCTAGGCAACAGCAGCTCACACCAGTTCCTCCCCGGCACACAGCTCACACCGTGTCCTCTGCAAAGAGATGGCTGAATCTAGGCTCCCACTGCAGCAGAAGCACATCAACATCACCTCCCAGCCAGTGACCTCAATGCCCCACTCCCCCCCCAGGTAGATGAGTATCATTAACCCCAGTTTACCAAAAAGGAAGCTGAGGTACAAAGAGGGACCGCAACTTGCCTATGGTCGCAGAGCAAGTCAGCAGCTGAGCCAGGAACAGAACCCAGGTCTCCTGACTGTGCTTTACCCACAAGATCAGGCTTCTTGGCTAGTATTTTAGATAATCCTTCTGCTGTGTTTTGAGGGTCTCCACGTCACACCTGTGCAGAGTCAATGGGTCTGACACACTAGCACGTGTACCATTGCCCTCTCCTGGGGAAGGATGAGTCGGCATGTATGTAACAGTCCTTTCTACCAACTGAATGAACCATGTTATTAGCCTAACAGATAGAGGCTTCTGTAGTTAGAGCTGCAAGTGCTGAGTCTGAATCCTGGTCCTGTCACCTGACTGGTAGCTAAGCAGAGAGCTCTACCAGGGTGCAGCCAAAATTCAGCGCACAGCCGAGCACATGCTCCGCGCTGCTCCCCTGCAAGCACCGACCAGAACAGATGGAGAAGTGACAGTGGGGCCCTAGATACTGAGATTCCAGCCCAGTTCAGAGACAGCCAGATCAGCCTAGGTGGGCCGGGGGGGGGCTCTAAGGGTTGAGAAGCACAATTAAAATGCAGGGTATTTAAACACACAATGACATCATTCTGGAACCACCTGGCTGTAGCCCGACAGTTCGGGAGGTTAGTAAGGCTCATGGCACAGATGCGGGCACAACATCCAGCCCTGGTGTGGTTGCCCACAGAATGGCACCGACCTCATGGCGGGGAGGTGCGTAGTCCCAGCGCCTGGACTGCAGCAGCTGCGCTTTGCCACTCAGTGCCTGGCTGCGGCTCTTCTCCAGCTCCAGCTCCTGTTTGCAGGCATCCAGTTCAATCCGCAGGATGGAAGCGCTGTCCAGCTGCCAGAGGGGGGGAAGAAAGCATGACGCGCATGAACCCACCCGGTTCCCGCGCCCTCCCTGAAAGCCAGGCTTGGCGGGCATCACTGGCCCCTGGACAACAGGCAATTGTTCTGACACACCAGGCAAATCTCAAGGCTGAAAAGAACAGATGGGGGGCCAGAGGCAAGGACAGAACTAATCCTTTTATCTCCACTGCGTTCCCCACTGCCAACATGCGCTGAGGGCCGGGGGAGCAGAACTGACATACCCACGTTTACAAATCCAATTCAGTCGTCCATTATTTAGGTCGTAAGTTCTTTGCGGGCAGGACCAGCTCTTGGTTCTGTGTTTGTACAGTGTCTAGCGTAATGGGGCCCTGGGCCGGGCCTGGCTGGGGCTCCTAGGCACCCCCATTTAATAATACATGGAAACACTTGGCCGTAGCTAAGGGAGGTTCTAGCACCAACTGGCAACCTCTAGAGAAATCCAAACCAAGGTGGAATTGCATTAAAAATACCTTTGGAAAAGGAAAGTCTTAAGGCGGGGAAGGGATGAGCTAAGAAGGAGGTCAAAGGGGTTCCACGCCATAGCAAGAGCACCACCTTCATCTGCTCTAAGACATGACAGTGGGATCCCTAAAGGGCAGGTGCTGCAGAGAGTACAGGAGCGTGAGTATCCACAGGGATGCCATTCACGGAGGAGGGGACCTAGTCCACTAAAGGGTCACCTGAAAGTCAGTCCATCAGGCCAGGGTATGATGAGAGGCAGCACCAAGAGAGGCTGCTCCGGATGGACCGAGGAGGGAAATAACATGGGAATGCATCGCCTAATTGTAATGCATTCAGGTAGTGGAGCCAGGTCCTAGCAGATGATATTTCTCTGGACTTCCAGTGAGCAGAAAAGTTTTCCACCAGGCTCCCAAGACTCCAGCTGAAATGAGCATGCGTCCCTACCACTCTGCCACGAATTGGGCACATGGAGCTAGGAACAAAGCCATTCCTACCTTCAGCTTCCTGATCTCAGACTTCATCTCAGCTTTTTCATTCTCCAGCCTCTTTATCCTGTTGCTAGTAAGAAACAAAAGCAGGGAAACCAGTTATTTCCCGGAGAAACCAGGGATTTCCACCAGGGGACTTGGCTCCCTGGAAGCCAATGTGAGAAAGGGCTGGGCCAACCTAAGAAGTAAACCAATAAATCTTCAGTGACATAAACTGGATCTGAGCCCCAGTCTTTTTGGTTCAGTGGAATTTTACCACTGAATTCAGGGGTTCAGGGTCAGGCCCCTGATGGGAGCCAGCATTTCACACTTTGGAACTGGGGGTAGATGGCTACCTGAGTGCAACAATTAATCAGAGGTTGTCCTCAGACCATGGCCCGGGATCCTTAAAAAGAAGGGCTGCTCAACTCTGTGAGCACCAGGTTCCAAAGTCACCACCACCATGGTCAGCAGATACACAGGGAATGAATTAGGTCAATGGGAACCTAGAGAAGAGGCCTGCATTGATTAGACAGCCCGTCACCCTACACTTCTTCTGGCCTGGTGGGTAGTGCTGAAGGATGAAGGACCCAAGATCTCTCGTTGTTAGTCTTCCTAAGGTTTTATACAACAGGGAAGTCCCAGCTTGTAACTGCCTCCAACAGGAGGGAGGATGAGCAATTCAGTTAACAAGAATTGCTGTTCCCTACTGTCTTCCAAGCAAGAAATCTCCCTCCCGACACTTGCCAGTGACTTCCCAGCCAGTCCATCTAGTTCTGTAGCATTGCAGAAGCAAGAACTCACTGGGTGTCCTGGATCTCTTTGCAAAGGGACTCTTGTTCTGAAGTCCTCTCCGAGCCTGATCCCTGTAGAGACTGGAAGGGACACATATAAGAGGCTTTTCAAGTAACTCAAGGTGTTGGCTTCCCTTATCACCGACCTGGCACCTTAACAAACCCACCTACTCCCACAGCAACTGCCCCCCTGGGTGTGTTTGGGGTGGGTGGCAGGTGGAGAGTTCGGATCTATCACGGTGACTCCAAACCATCCTTGGCTTGGTTCCATCTTTGTTATCAACCAATCATTCACCTCCCCAGAACCCACATGCCCCCAGGCTCCAGCTTGGGTTATGCCGGGGGGTCAGACTGGAGGATCCCTTCCAGCCTTAGAACCGAAGCATCTAGGAGTTCTCCCCGGCGGAGGGAGCGGGCGGGTCCATCTCTCTCTGCTTACTACAGTTGTTTGTGCCGGCTGATGCTCTCTCAGCTGTCTCATTAAGTCTCCGTTTTCTTCCTTCAGGCTAGAGGATGAAAGGGGTTGTCAATTTACACTCCGGGGTGAGATTTTCCAAACACCTGATGTGACTGAGGAGCACGAATCCCACTGGCTTGCCTTGGGACGTGCGCTCCTGAATCACTTCCAGGCTTTGGAACGTCCCACCAAGATCCCGGACTCATTGGCTCCCAGGGGCCCGATTCGCCATTATCCTGAGCCCTGGGGAGTCATTTACACCTGTGCAAAGCGAGGGCAGAGGGGCTCACAGACCCTGCCAGATCGGAACGGCGCAGCCCAGCCATGCTACTGTGCCAGGCAGCAGTGGATCCGCCCCCTTGGCGGTAGGGACCCCACTGACCTCTAACGAATGGAACCGAACAGCATCACAGGCCACAACCACAGGCCCCCCTGTGCAGAGTGGGGCAGCTGGGCTGGACTCCCTTTCCATCCTGCTCCTCAGTCCCCACAAGTGAGGGTGTCTGGGAGAACTAAGGCAGAAGCAGGGGTGCAGGGTGAAGTCTTTGCTAGGCAGAGTCAGATGGGCAGGAGACTGCCGTTCACCCAGGAGTGGCACAGTCTGCACTACAGCCTAGGCAGGAGGAGGAGCACCCAGCTGTGACTACCCCCGGGGCCAAAGAGGTTCCAGATAATAAAGAAAGGCCCGATCCTGCTCCCATTAATCAAGCCCCAAGTCTGTGCTGGTGCCCCGACAAGGAGAGAACTCCCCTGGACAAATGCAGCCACAATGTCCTGGAAGCAGGCACAACTCCATTTACTCCAGCCAGCTCTGCCTGCTTACACTCGTCTGCATTTGCCCTGGGGAGTCCAGGATGCCTCTGCAACGGATGCAGAGAAAAAGGGTTTCCTAAGGAGTTCTGCCCCGCTGTCTGTCTGCCTGCCTCTCTCTCTCTGTCCTTGGAGCCCTGAGGAAGCAGCAGCCCATAGGGGAGATCACAGCAGGGAAGGGAGCATGCAAGAAAGGCTCCAGTTCATTTTTCATGTAGCTGCCCAGTGCCAAGGCAGCCAGGATGGCGGGTCTGAAAAACACTAGAGGGGACAATGGAAAAACAACTTTCTTCTGATAAGAGAGAGGAAACCACACCGCAGGGTGGCCCTATCTGGAAAGGAGAAGGGATAAACTCAGGGATCAGAGCAGTGAGACAAAAGGAGCTATGGAAATACCAGCACGGGAGAGAGATCATTCACCATCTACCTGCGCATGATGCCTCTCAGTTCAGCAAGTTCCTCCACATCCACCTGCAGCAACTCGCAGTCCCCCAGGAGCTCGGCATGCTGAAAGGCACACGGGAAGGACGGTTAGGCCTTGCCAAGTGGGGCCAGGGCCCCCAGCCAGTGCCTGGTGACGCCGCAGGAAGACAGGGTACAGCAGAGCCCAGGGAGATGCCAGGAATCCCCAAGGAAGGAGCAAGCCTGGAAATCCACTGCTGCAGACACGACGTCAGCACGTAACCGAGCCTTCAGAAGAGAGCCAAAGGGAGCACCCCATCCCTCACCTCCCTGTCAACCCAGGTAGTTCTAGAGCCGGCCGGGAAACGGGGGGAATGTCTAAATTTGGCTGAAAAGCAGAAAAAGAAAGTCACGTGATTTTTGGGTTCCTTTTCCAGTCAGTTCTAGGTATGTCAAAGGGGCTCCCCACCGCAGTAGCCAGGAGCTGGCCACCTGGTTACGTTTCAGGGCTCATCAAGATGAAGCTCAGTAGAAAGTTGACCTATAAAGCAATGGATTTTGGTGGTAGTCTGGGTGGCGCTACTGATCATGGGATTCTGAGTCTCGCACCTGAAAGGTCTTGTCTAGACTAGAAACTCGCACCAGTTTAGCTAAATCAAATTAAAATCAGTGTTGTTAAATGAGTGCAGAGCATGTGGATCTACATATAACCCTCCCACCACCCCTACAAAGGAGGCATCCTTTCCCTGTTGTACAGATGGGGAAACTGAGGCAGAGGGAAGCACGGTGACGTGCCCAAAGTCACACACTGACTTAGTGGTAGGGGTGGGATTAGAACCCAGGAGCTTGTGGCTCCCAGCTCCAGAGCTCAGTGACCACTAGCTGGGGCATGGCGGAGAGAACGAGAAAGGAGACTGGAGTGGCTGAGTGCAGCGCTAGGGCAGGGGTGGAAGGATGGGGCAATCGTGAGGCTGCCAGATGGGGCAGGGAGGCAGCGACTGGCCTGGGGCTCGCTGGCCATGTCCCACCTTGGCACACAGGCTCTGATGCATCATGTGTGCTTGCTCCAGTTCCTCCTCTTTGGTTTTCAGGGCCACAGTCACCTGGTGCCACCTGTCCTTCCAGTGCTGGGAGACCTGCTGCTGCTCTGCGAGCTGGCGCCGCAGCTCCTCCTGCTTGTGCTGCAGGACAGCCTCCAGCTCCGCGCAGCGAGCCTGCAGGGCCTCCTTCTCCGCCTGCAGCAGGGACTGCGATGCCCTGCAAAACAGCACGAGCGCTGCAAAGCACCGGGCCCGGCTAGCACATCTAGTCATACTCCGTGGGCTTCTCCGACTCAGCCTTCCACACAGACCTGCTCCCCCCCTGCACCGCCTCTGCAATCTCCTCGGCCCTCCGAATCATCTCAGCGTGGCTTGTGAGAGAGCCTTCCCCTCTGCAGCTGCTGCTGCCTTGGACAGCCATCCTCCATCACCAAATCCCAGCGGGAAACCTCCCTCACCCCTTCACCGCCCCCTCCTCCAGTGTCCTTTCTGCCATCTGCACCACGTGCTGGAATCCTTCTGCTCGGGGCAGCCGGTGGGATACAGTCTGCGTTGCTAAACAGCACCTAGTGGCTTTGTGCTAGACTGCAGCAGGGAGAAGCCGGTTCATCTGATGGCAGATGATGTAAAAGCCAAGCTGAGCCGTGCAGCACCTAGTCTGACGGACACCTTCTCCTGCTGCCCCCTGCCCCTCAGTGCCGCTCCTCCTGAGACAGGAGCAGAGAAGCAGCACGGAGAGCTCAGCCAGCGGATGCATTCTCCTCCTTTGTGCCTCTGCGTCCCAGTCTCCTACCTTCCCTGCTCCCAATATTCAGGTACCTGAGCCCTTCGCAGGTCGTCCGAAGAGTCGCCACCTTGTCCCTCTGGCCTCCCGCATCTCCCTGCAGCTCCGACTTCAGGGCCTCCTGTTCTCCCAGCAGCTTCACACGCTCGGTCTCCAGGGCCTGGATCCGATTGGTCAGGATCTTCTTCTCAGCCTCCAGGTGGTGGAGCTGACCCAGGGAGGTCTCCAGTCTCTGGTGGCTCTGACCCAGCTCGGAGGAGAGCTTCTCGTTTACCTGCAGGGGGACCCCATGTGCATAGCTTAAACCAGCGCCTCCCCACACCGAACTAGCCGTCAAGCTGAGACCTGGCCTAATTCACCTCAGTGATGTGCATGCACAGGGCAGCCACAAGCGAAATCTAGAAGCTGTATGTGACGAGACGGGCAAGGTCTTGGATTCTGGACCCTGAGATCCAGCCTACACCAAATGACCTAGAGAAGCAGGCCGACCCACTCAGCTAGTACAGGAAGCTCATAGATACGCGGTGGTCAGGCATGTCCCAGCCATGAGAAGGCTCTTCAGGTTACAAATTCTAGATCTTTTCCAGGAGCCCAAAATAGAGCGTCTGGGCTTCACACCAGTCCCTGGAAAGCCTCGTCTGAGCTTCACGCCGCAGCGGATAGATGACAAGAACGTCATGCGGAGACCAGTGGCTGAGGGCGTCTGGCTCTAAGCACAGGGCACCGCTAGTTCAGCTGGTGGAGGGATCTGTTGAAGAGGAGAAGGTCTCCAGTCCTCCAGCAGAAGGCAGTGGTGGGCAAGCACAAAAGACTATCTGAGACGAGGGCGGGTGGTGGGGTAGGGGAAGTGGTTGGGAATACGCTGAAGAGCTAAAAGGAATGGAGCATCTTGGCAACCCACTTTTGTAAAGCAACATGTTCCTGGCTCTCATGGGGCTGGGGCCCCCATTTCACCGAGGAGGTTTGGAAGCAGTCCTCCCGGAGTGGGGTCGGATGGTGATGTCCGCAGAGTCCGCTCACGCCTCCTCCCCCAGCTCAGAGAGTCCCCCAAGGACTCACCTGTCTGAGGGTCACCAGCTCCTCCTCCTTCAGGACCCTTTCCTGGTCCTGTCGCTTGGCCCGGGCCTTGGCATTCACCAGCTCCACCTGAAGGCCTGACACTTGGCCGCTGAATCCCTCTTGGCTCCGCTGCACACGTTCCAGCTGCAGGGTGAGTGCCTGCACCTGCTGGTGCAGCTCCACCTTCTCCTGAAAGCCAAGCAGTGTAGTCAGCTTCCCCAATGGCCCAGCTGCACCCCCGGGGGCTGATCTGGATTCCCCAGCACAGATGAAACTGGTGACAGTCACTGCTTATAGAGAGAGGCACCGCTCCCCATTCCTCCTCTCGCTCCTCTGTCCACCCAGGCTGAGCTCCTCACCACGGCATCTACGTTCCCGCCTCTCCTTTCTGCCACTCTTTCTCCTCTTTTGCCGCTGCCCTATTGCCCCTCTTCCCCACCGCTTCCCATCCTCTCTCCCATTTACCTACGCCCACTCAGTACCTTCAGGAACCTCTCCCTGTCGGCCAGGGCAGGATTCAGCTTCATGGTGAGCTCAGATACTCTCTCCTCCAGCGTGGCCACCTTGGAAGACAGCAGCTCCTTCTCCTGCCCAGGAAGATTACACATCAGGATGAGAAAAACCAAAAGCATATTTCTAGAGTCTGTAACAAATCTGTGAACTTTTCCTGGCATGGGAAAGAAAGCCACGAACAACTGGTGCAAATACCTGAGCCAAATAGCCAAGGCTTCGTTCAGAGAAGGAATCTTGTGTCCTCTTTCAAACACTCAATAGTCCAACCAACCTATCCTGAATACGTCAGTTCTAGCTAACTGCTGCCCAAGTCAAACTTCCCATTCCTGAGAAAGCTCACAGAGAAGCTAGCAAAAGGTCAGCTACAAGCTTTATCTACTTGAAGCTACCGTTCTAGACACAGCACAATCTGGATTCAGGCCAGGACACAAAACTAAAACTGCTCTAGTGGCACGGATGGATGGATGGTCTCCTCCTGTCAATGGATAGAGGACAGACGTCCATTCTCATCCTCCTGGACCTCTCTGCAGTGTTTGACACTGTTGACCATGAGATGCTGCTGTCTGGGCCAAGAGAGTTGGCAAGAGTCCAGGGTAACACACTAAAATGGTCCGAGCCTTCCTGGAAGGACGCACCCAAAGAATAGTAATGGCAAACTGCATCTCCTCCACCACTAGACCCCTCGCTTGTGAGGCTCCAAAAGGATCAGTTCTCTCTCCAATCCTTGTCCATATCTACATGCAGCCACTAGGCAAATTGGTCTGATGCCATGGACTCAAGTGACAGCAATATGCAGATGACACACAGTCCCATCCAGCCTCCACCCCACATGACCATACCACCACCCCCAAGATTGCCCAGTCCATAGATGGGATCATCTCCTGGCTGAAAGACAGCTGGGTGATGCTGGGCCCAGGCAAAACAAAGGGGATGCTGGTGGGCAGAAGAGAGCATTCTGAGGAGTTTGCAGTCACGGAACAGTCTCCTTTGATTGAAGATTCATACCCACAGTTGGTCAATTCAGGCCATACTCTAGGAGTCCTCTTAGATTCCTTGCTGACACTGAATTCTCACATCGCAACAGCCGTGAGTAACGGTTTCTACCATCTCCGGTTGGCTAGGCGACTCAGTCCCACCCTGGCAGATGAAGACCTGGCCTCAGTTACTCGTGCCTTCGTCACCTCTCAGCTGGCCTACAGCAACACAACATCCCTGGCTTGAAACCTTCAGCACTTAGGACACTCCAACTAGTACAGAACGCTGCAGCGTGTCCCCTCAGCAACACAGGCTAACATAAGCCCATCACACTGTCCTCCGATCTCTTCCCTGGCATTCTGTCGAATTTCAAAGCAACTTTAAGGCCTCAGTTCTTATCTTCAAAGTGTTCCATGGTCTGGGCCCAGGATATCGAAAAGACCTTTTAAAGGGAGGAAGACGACGGTTGCTCCTCTGGCACAGTGGAAATCTCAACAAGATGGGGAAAGCTTAACTGTGCAGGTGACAGAACCTTCTCTGGGGGTGATCCAAGTCTGGGGAATAAACTCCCCCAAGAACTGAGGATCATCCCAACCCTCACCACTTCCCACTCCAAATGCCCGGCCTCTAATATAAACACAGAGCAACAAGGATATTTAACAAAAGACCCCAGAAACAAACAAATAAAAACCCTACCAAAACAAGAAACTCCACCTGATGCACTTTTCCCTCTGGGGGGAGGATGAGAGGACAAACAACATGCGACAGACGTGTGGTCACACTGCATTACTGGAAGATGCTCAGATACTACGGTGATGAGCATGGAATAAAGACCTCCGTAGAACAGAACAGGACTGAACAGAAAACGCAGCCACCCCTATTGCCAGCCAGATCACACCATTGCAGTGTAGGGAACTAATATTCGGTCCTTCTGCTCCACATGTGTACCCCTGTAGCACTTGACAGTTTACCCTCGTCTTGGGTCAGCCACAAAAGGGAGACCTAACCCACAAATGCTTAACGTGTCCGACTTTCCAACCAGTAAGGGGCCCCAGTGCATGTGTACACTAAGTCACTTCATCGCATGAGACCCGTCAGATGCAGACATGCGTCACACCTGTACTCGCTCACTCGTGGTGTGCACCAGTACAGGCACGCACACGGAGAACATCTGGTCTTTCTTGTACTCGTGGTTCATCAACTAGTACAACAAGGGGAGACCTTGATTCACATGCTACCAATGGGAGCTTAATCACAGGCTGTTTGTTTCTCAGACCCACAAATCTGCTCCGTGTCCATACCCGGCTGGTGCTGTTGTAAGCCGCTTGGAGTCTGCCAATTTCCTCGTGCAGCGCTGTCGTCGCCTGGAGTGCATCCGCCACTCTCTGGTTGGCCTCGCTGGTCTGGCTGAAAGCCAGCTGTTGCCCCTGGGAAGCAGAAGGAACAAGGGAACCTCTGAAGTAGGGATATGGCCTGAAACCAAACTCTGAAACTTCTGGGGTAGCTAAGCTCTCTCTCTCCTCTGGAGAAAAGCTGGAAGAAGGGATGAGCAAATGTCTGGTGGGGTGAGAACTCTGCAGTGATTGGGACTGGCCGTGGCTTGAACAGCCTGATTGTAGACTGAGAATGAGCATCCGAACTTGGGCGTGTTTCTCGTCTGAGGTTCACCGGTCCCTAAGGAGCAAGGCGCAGTGAGGGTACAGATGTGAGCAGACAGGGCTGGAAGCACATGAGAGTACAAGTTGTAACCTACTGGCTTGGAGTGTCGGAGTGAGCAGGTACCTTGCTGGCCTGCTGACAAGACCACATAAAGGCGATCACTTTGAGCCCAGGTAGTGGTGGGCTCGTCTTTGGAGTGGAAGGAGTTGGGGGTTCCCGTCCCAGCTCCCCACGTGCGACGTTTACAATTGTGTCTGTTTGCTGTAACTCAGGAACTCATTACAGACTGGTGCCTCATAGTGCAGGGAATCCTTTCCCAGCCCCCGGGGGTACCTCTACTCTACAAGGAAAGACCCGCAGCACAGCTGCAGCTGGCCCGGGTCAGCTGATTTGGGCTTGGGCTGTGGAGCTATGGTGTGGACCTGCTTTGGGCTGGAGCCCGGGCTCTGAAACCCATGACGGGGGAGCGTTTCAGAGCCCAGCTCCAGCCCGAGCATCTACACCACAGTTTTTAGCCCCACATGAGCCTCATGAGCCCAAGTCAATTGAGCCAGATGCCGAGAGCCACGGTCGCGGGTTTCTTATTGCTGTGTGGACATATCCCTAAACAGTGACAAAGGGGAACTGAGCACTCTGCACCAAGGAACTAACCTCTTTGGCTGAGTTGAGCTGCTGGGCCATTTCATCCCGTTCTGCCTCCAAAACCTTCATGTGCTCCCTGTAACCACTCAGGGTTTCTTGAAGACCTGTCATATCTCGGTTCAGATCCTGCTTCTCCTACAAATTATCAAATACATTGACCAGCTGTGATGAGGCACCAAAGTCACAGACCACCTCACAGCATGCGCTGAGCTGGGTGAACAGCGAACTGCGTGATCTGCTGATATTTATGGGAATAAAAAGCCGCCCTCTTTGGTTCGCTGCAATCACAGACTGAGAGATTTTTAAGGCCAGCAGGGACCATTATGATCATCTTGTCTGACCTCCTGTACAGCACAAGCCACAGAAATCTCACTGAATGAATCCTGCCTCCAGCCCATCCCTTTTCACTGAACATGACTGACTGTTCACAAGTGTTCACATGACTGCCATGTATTGGTGAAAATATTCACAGATCCTGAATGTTTCACAAACATGAGCACGAGTGTCACATTCACCAGGCATCATCCTCCTGTTTGAAAAAGGATCAGTCAATCAAGCAGGCAGCAGAAACAACACCAGGTAAGTTACGTGACCAGTCACGCCTCACAAACAGCTAGCATTGCCTACTCGATGCAAACAGATTCTGAACCATTCCCGCCCCCTCCCCTCCCTAGGCTGGAAATGATTGGGTGAATCCTTGTGCACGGGAATCGGGTTTGACTCATGAACGATCCTAGTGCGACCAACTCACGATTTGATCTCAAGTCTCACTATACCTGCTGCTTTTCATAAAGCCTGAGCTCCTGTATTCATGTGATTATAGGAGAATCCTAGCTTTCATTTGTTAAAAAAAGAAAAAGTACGTTTCTGGCAGAGAAAAGCTGGGATACGTGTTACTCAGAGGCTCTGAAACCAGAAGGTAAAGGAAAAGAATCCAGGTATTGGGTTTTCTTTAGAAAGTCAGCCTCGTGATTTTGGAACACATGGGGTTAGCCATGCTGTCATCTGCTAGCCCAAAAGGGGCTCAGTCCCTAACAAGTGCTGCCTGTAATGGCTAATACGAGCAGCTCTAGCCTGCGCCTAAGTGAGAAAGCACGAGCATGTCTGTCTGTCTGCAGGAAGTATTGCTATGGTGCCTGTCACTTTAAGGGACAGACTGTGCCAATTACTCCCTGCCTGGCCTTGGGGGTGGCATGGAGCTCCATTCCCCAGGGCAAGGTATACTTGAGGGGCACAATCCCTGGGATACAAGGGGAGGGAGGGGTTCACTGGATTCACCACTTCTGCAATGTGTTTTCCTTTCTGTCGCCAGCATGAAGGAGGGGCAGAGCTGTCTCCTCTCTGCCCCCTCTCCCCGTAGGCACACAGAGGGAATAGTCCCTGCTCTTCCCTGAGCTCAGAGACTAGAATTGTACCTAGCCGGTGTGCAGAGAGGGCCTGGGGTGGGAAGAAAAGGGCAAGCAGATCTTTTTGTCTTCCCACCACATTCCCATGGAACACCCAGGGCCACCCTGTCCTTAGACTCTACGCTCTGATCACAGTGCTAGTCCCACTGCTTGACGGGAGCAAGGGCTCTTCAAAGCCTGCCCAGACTTCGCAGCCTACTGACAGCCAGGAGACTTAAGGTCACCGCCTCTCCCCCCCCAGCCCTGTGCTATATTTAGCTCCTGAACCTCCTCTAATTAGATCTGACCTTGTTGTGGGTTTGCTGGCTGGGAACTGCACATTTCCAAGCATCGCGGGGTATAGGAACAAACAGGGAGAGTCACGCAGCAGCGCCTGAGACCTAACACTGAGCACACAGGACGGCAGCTCTTGCATTTGTCCCCCAAAGATTTACCCCGAGTACACTTGTGGGAGCGAGCAGGCCTGATAAAACCTGCAGGGACTCTAGAAATCACGGCACATAATATGAACCCCCTCATAATATTACCCCCCCCCATAATATTAGCTGCCCCAAAATAACGCAACCTCCGCTGTGCAATCCCACAGGCTGCAGCCTGGTACCAGCGTTGCACCCCCTGGGCATGCAATCCCGAGCGCCACAGCCCTGTTCACTGCTGCATTCTTTATTCCGGGCAGTTCAATGTGCCACTGCCCAGTGCCAAGGCTCCATCCTCTCCTACGTGCAAAGCCTCGCTTGGCATTTTTAGGCCCAGTCCCTGGTGATCCCTGCCAGTGCTTGTCAGGCCTTCCTTACCACAGACAACCTCTGGCTGGGACTCGGGGAGACCGAGCGATGGCTCATTCTGCTCAAGCAGGATTTGGCCTTCACCACCTCCATCTCCAAATTAAGGATCCTAAAAGACAGATGGAGAGACAGACCGACAGCAGCTCCACCCTGCTTCCATTAATCACACCCCAGTCTCTCTGGCACTTCCCCAACGGCCCCTCCTCCGGCCCCCTTTTCAACCACCAGGTCCCCTGGCTGGACACTAACATATGCCCCCACCCCCATGCTCCACATGGACCCCTCTTCCAACAGCTGCTCCCTGTGCCCCTTATGGAGACACCCCATCCCCACACTGCCAGGTTGCTCCAACCCCCCACGATCGCTCCCAACCTCTGTGCCAACCTCTGTCAGCCACTGTCCCGCAGCTCCACCACAACCCCTTTCCCGAGTATGGGTAAGTTGGGGAATTCAGTGCTGGGGAATGGTGCCAGGTTGACTTATGGACCGAAGTCCTTTGCTTGTCCACAGAACAGGTACGAGGGACAGAGCTTGGCACACGCCAAACCTGACCTGAGGGTCGTGTCTAGGTGAGAGAAGTTCAGTCAAACCCTCGCCTCTCCGCTGAGCACGCCAACCAGGGAGACAGCTACTGCCAAATCTGGGGGCTGCATGTCTGGTCCAGTAGGAACTCGACTGAGACCTTCCGCAGAGCAACTCATCACACATAAGCCACTAAGCTGCCCTCAGGTGAGAAGAACTTTCACTCACTCGCCATTGGCTGGGGCTGGAGCTGACATGGATGCCTGGGGGCTCTCTCCGCCTCCACACCCGAGCCAGCCAGTCTGCTCAGCATCAAACTTTACTATTCCCCAAAGGGAATTCAGAAGCCCGCTGTCTCCCATGAAACACTAGCCCCCTCTTGCCGCTCTCTATGGCCATCACCAAAGCCCTTCTCCTGACTCTGGTGATACTTCCGCCAGGGTTGGAGCAGCTGCCCCACTGAGAACACAGGCCGCTGAGGGAGGGTAATATGGTGCTACTTGAAAGATTTAGGCTGGGTTTTCCAGGGGAATCTAAGGGAGGTATGTGTCCAACTCCCATTGAATCTGGGTGCCTAACTCCCGTAGGTATCCTTAAAAACCCCCACTTTAACTCAATGATGTCACATGCTAACCAAGAAGCTCCTTAAGCTGCTGTCTTTGCCAACCCACTCTGCACCCGACTCTCTCAGCACGGTACCTCTGTCTGCATCCTACGCACTCCTTGCGCCAACTTCTCAGCCCATCACCTTCCTACCATCCGCCCCCCATCCACTTACTTTTCTTGCAGGTCCCCTCTCTGTTTCTGGTCTTCATAGCGGGACAGCTCCAGACAGCTCTTTTCCTTCTCTAGATGGGCGAGGGAGCACTCCATCTGCTGTGGGAAAGGCGAGGTCAGGAGAGACCTCGAAGGCAAACAGCTTAATCCGCAAGAGAGCGCGATTGTACGCTAAACCTTGAAGAGCACAATGCCAGGGGAGTGCCACCCGCCGTTCTCCGTGACAGATTGTCCCCAACTGATATAAGCCAGGAGCTGCTCCAGCCTCCCAGATGTGTATCTCTGACCTCTGGGATCACAAGCTCCTAGTGCCTTAAATGAGAGCACACGCTACAGGACTCAACCCGTTGGAATGGGCTGCTACTGCAAAACCCACTGACGTCAGCGGGAGCCCGTCCACCAATCTCCTTGAGCCCGGGCACAGGCACTGCCACACACCACTGTGCTGGACTCCCCCTCCAAAGGATGGGTGCACACAGGCGCGAGTCGTCCCAATGGAAACAAGCGAGCAGTCAGCCCAGACCACTGAGATGTAACGCGCTGCATTTGAGAAGGCTGGAGTTGGTTAGACTCCTCCGGCCTGATCCTGAGCACATGTAGCTCCTATTGAAATGGGAGGGCCCCCGCAGGGCTTAGCATGTCTCAGGGTCAGTCCCAAAGTCAGGTGAGTGTCTATGAGAACGATCAGAACCAGCAGCTGCTCCTGTGTCCCAATCGGATAGGTCCTCACAACCCCGCCCCCCCCAGCTTTGGAGAGACTCCAGCTTACCTTCTGCTTAAGGGAAAGCAGCTCAAACTTCACCATGTTGAGCTCCAGCTCCTTATCCCACTTCTGCAGCTCTTCTGCCTGTCCCTCTAGCACCCCAGGAGCTTCCCGCAGAGAGGGCCCGGGGTCCACTCTCCTCTGCATGTTCTCCGGCAAAGATGCCCGGAGGTCCAGCTCTGATCCACTCCATATCCTTCGAGTCAATGGCTGCATGGGACCATATTCTTCTGTGGCCCAGTCAGGGAGACGAGATAAAGAATGCCTCCTTCTGACTGGTGGGCTGGAATGTTTCCTGGCACGTTCCATGCCATTGGTTAAAACTCTGCCAAGAAAGAAATCCATCCTTTTTATTTTAATGACTGATGGAAAGGCCTGGGAAGGCAGAGCCATGGGGACAGCGAATGGGAGACTCCAACGGTGACAGAGGTAATCCCTAAACCATTGTTCAGAACTCATGGGCCATACCACTCTCCATTAGAGGTTACCTGGCTCAAAGCATTCTGGGGAACATTTAGGAAAAGATGTCTTCTCCAACCTCTTTCTTCTAGGAGACTCTCTGGACAACTGGAGAACTAGTAGAAAGATGTCATCCCAAGTATCAGGTAAATGAAACCTGATTAATTGATTGATTGATTGATTTATTGATTGAAAGGGGAAGGGATTTTTATGCCATCTTCTTTGGTTCTTTTGTACTTTGACAGCATTCTTTGGCTTTTGTTTGTTTTTAGTAATTCCTATTTAACTCAAATGCCCTAGAAACAGCTGGGAGAAAACCTCTTTGTTGAAGATTCAGTACCCACCCTGATCCCTTCAATGCACGACTGAGAAAGCACACAATAAACACCTGTTCCCTCCAAGGAGTCCTCAGGCAAATGCAGGGAAGACCTGATTTCTGTTCCCCAATGTGCTCCAGAATCCACTGCACTAGGTACAGTATTGCTTTTGCTTCAAAGGAGGCATGGCAGGGTGGGGTGAGGGGGAGGTGGAATCTGAGAGACAAATGCAGCCACCGGCACATGGCTGAGCTGAAACATGGCCTCCCTTTCTGGTGGGAGTGAGCAGGGCTAGACCAAGCATAAACTTCACAGCTAAAGCTTAATTCTGAGAACACCTTTAGCTCCCACTGATGTTAGTGGGAATTGCTGTTGCTTAGCACTTCTCAGGATCAGGCCCCTCAGGAAAAGCAGCAGGGGACAAAGGCATTGCTGAGTGATCATTATGATCCTTGGGCTATTCCAGGTCTCCTGAGAGGTGGTACCATAGGCAGGCACCTGCAGTCCTGACACGTAAAAATTTCCAGTCCTGCTAGTGTCCTGCAGGTGAATTCCATTGAATTACACTGAGACCCTGCTAAAAAAAAACAAAAAACCCACCCCTTCTGCAGGGAAAATGGAAATTTAAAGGCCCAGACTGTACTTTGCCTCTGCTCTTTGCTCAGGGGCTTTGTTTGGTAAAATCAGAGTTATCGGAATGCTAGTTAAACCATCTGGACTGGATGGATGGATATTATGGGGATGAACAAATCAACTGACAGAACAATCAATCAGTCTTAAGGCCATTTTCCCTGTTCTAGTTCTCAGGGGAAGGACACATTTCTTATTTTAAAAAGAAATTAACCATAAACAGTCACTCCAGAGTATGAAATATGCTGCAATTTTCCACAGCTGGTGCCATTTAAAATCATGTGACTGAAACATCACACCACACACAAACTAGCACCGCCCCATAATTCACAATCCCAGATGTGTGATATAAGAACATAGGAATTGCCGGCCTGAAACACACCAGTGATTAATCTAATCCAGTCCCCCCATGCTGGATGTTTTCGAGGAAGGAGAAAACTTCGTCAGGCACCTAGTTGTTCAGGGCTATACCCTCCAGGGAAATTTCTTCCTGGCTGCAAGTGGTGATCAGCTTCTGGCCTGAAGCATGAGGATGAACAGCCCTTGTTGTTTTGTCTTACCTAATGTGACTGCAGATGCGATTTGTCTGGCTGTGAGTGTCTGATCCATTTTGAAATGTACTAAGCAACTGGATCCAGTAACACAGAGCAGCAGGGAGTTCCAGTTGTAACTTACTGCTCAAGAAAAGGATCTGACCTGCTTTGTAAGTATTTCTTTCTCTTTTCCTTCCTTCCTTCTAAATTGTATTTATATAAGAAAGATTCCTTGCAAATCTTCCCAACAAGCAAGTTTCCTCCACTCCTCAACCACAGACATGTCCAATCAATTCCCGCTGGATCCATCCCATCCCACGCTCTTTTAAAATTGAACTTACATCCCGCTATCTATGGAGTGGATCCCTCGCAAGGGGCTCATGGACCTGGCTCTTTCGATGTGCCTGGAGGTGAGAAAGCTCCTGCTGTATTCCTTCCATGCGCTGTTTGAGTGGCTGTGCTCCACAGGTCCTGGTGTCCCATTCAGAGGGTTCTGAATGAAGTAAGGAAGAGAAGACCGATGCAGAGACGGGTGCACAACTTCCATGTTGATCCCCCCTTGGTACACACATTCACACTCTCTCCTTTTCACTCCACCTCTCCCACACTGGAATCACTCCCCATAAATGTCAGGCATGTTTCCTGAACGAATACAATGAATCCTGGGAGCAGTCACTTGCTAACAACCCCTCCCACTCTGTGAACAGTCATGGCAACTCAGTGCTGGGACAAAGCAACTATGTGAGGGAGGGGAGCTGGGGTGTGGCAGAGGTAATGCCCAGGGCCTCTGTGCGAGAGGTGAGATCAGGATGTGTATGCCGGCATATTGCCCTCTGAGCAGTTTGAGTGTGCCAGCGAATCCAGTCCCAGACCCACCAACAGGACATTAGCCACAGGTTTTAAAGGAGCCACACAGTATGATAAGCAGAAGGCCAGGGGTGGAACGGGACTCCTTAGCAGGGACCCTGTGATACCCCAGAAAGAGTTGCCTGGTCCCCCAGCAAAAACATCAGGCTGGCCCCGTTACCTCTCCTTGGAAGGGGACCCCCGAAGAGGGGTAGCTGTTTGCATAGCTCCTCTCCCGCTCCGACAAGGGTCGAGATGCCCGTGGGCTTCTATATCTCTCAGGATCCGAGGCGCCAGTGTTCATACCATGCTGGAAGCATCCATCACCGCTGTACCGGGATGGCAGGCTAGTAAAGCCACTCCGCTTCTGGTGTGACATTTATGACCCGCTGGTACGAGGGGGGCGGGATGCCCTCCCTTGAAGGGTCATCAGAGCAGCTGAGTCTCAGGTTCTGATGTTTGCTTCACATACTGCACTTTCCCCGGAGCTTCCAAGAGGGAATCTCGCAGATCCAGATCTATGGCACACAGCAGAGGTGGAATCCAGCTGCAGCGTGACGAGCCAGAGGCCTGTCACCAACGGTAGCAAAAGGAAGCGTCAGTGGATTCCCAAGAAGGGAAATCACATGGGATACCTCAGCTGGGCCCCCTGCGCTCAGTCACTTACTACTCCGCAGCCTCTGAGCACATCCCAGAATCCTCCCTTCCATTTCCCAGAGGAAATCGGCACACTGGGTGATGGGGCAGTTCCCGATGTCCAAGGAGCACTTGGCTGGGCGGATCTGCCTGGTTAGAACACTGGAGAGAGCGAAGGGGAGGGGGGAGGTTTGCAACCCCATCCTCCTCTCTGGACCATGCCGGTAGCCCCACTGGAGGTCCAGGTCACTGAGAACCCCAGCCTCAAGTGTTTTCTCTCGGACATCACAGCGACGAGCAGGGCATAAAGCCACAGACAGATGGTCACGGAGGTGACTCCCTGAATGAGCTCAAAACAAGGAACACCACGTCCCACCTCGCTCGCAAGGCTGAAGGCCACTCGACCCGACCGGCTGCACAGTTCGAGTTCCCGTCTGGTCAACCCGCACAGCCTGACACTGGCCAGACTGCCGCCGAGGGAGGTGGGAGGCTCTTGCCATGAACTCGGAGGGGGAACATGAGTGGACAGATAAGCCCCGGTGGAAGAGAGATGGTTCCTTGGCAACGGCCGCCCCCAGCCTGGGAGAGTGCAAAGGAAGAATCCTTGCCCCCTAGCTCCGAACCGGACCCCACCTCTAGTCAAAACGACCTGCATTTGCCAACCCAGGGCGTGTGATAGGAAAAGACCGTGGAGTGGCAGCACCCTCCGCGCCGTGCTTTGGACAGGAGAAATGCAGGTGCTGGTGAGAGCATGAGCAGAGCACTGGGAAGTGACTTACCTGTCTGCAAGCTTCCCCTTGGGTCCTCAGGGACCCTGCCCGAACGAACCTCCTGGGCGTCTTCTCGTTCGACTCAGCTGCCGTACTCACCACCTCTCCCCGTGTCAGAAAACACAGGACTGCTGCTGCCACGGCAACCGAGATGGCAACAAGCTTCAAAGTGCCTGTTCCCCCTCGCCTGATAAACTGGCTCCGATTGTGAAACGTGGGCGGCCATCAGCTTGGGGAGCGGCAGGGGCACCCGGCAGAATTACTCACCACTCATAGCAGGCCTACGCTTCCCCCCCACACCCTGGGACCCCTCTCTCTCACTCCTGTGCTCAGCACTTCCCTGGGAATGAAAGTAAAATGGCCCCAATCCTGCCTCCCCCAATTCTTGGGCCTCAAGGATAATGGAATCATTGTGGTGCAGCTGAGATCCTACACGAGGGAGCTGGGCTATTCAGACGGGGGGGGTCAGAGTCGCCACAGCCAGAGAATTTGCAACTACCCAGATCCCCCAGCCAAAACCCTCCTCCAAAACTAAACTCAATGCTTTCAAAACAAAATGCAAAACTCATTTCTTTAGCTGAGCCTTCCTGTCGTAAGTGTATTGTTAAAACAAAGAAATCCAGCCAACCTTGGGGAGGAAAATCGAAAGCAAGTGATATAGCCTTGAACTTACGACTTGCAAAGGACCCAGATGTAAAAAAAACAAACAACCCATAACCAGATAAGAAGATAAGATACTGCCCCAAAGAGCTTCCAGTCTGACTAGCCAACTAGAGGAAAATCAGAGGCACAGAGAAAAAGTCACTTGCCCGAGGCTGCAGGACAGTGGCAGAGCTGGGGAAAATGGCAACTTCCTATTTGATTTTTAAAATTCTTTTAAAGATTATATTTAATTGACTTAAAATCTCTCTTGAGTAATTTACTCTTCTCTACAACGAAATGCGACAAGTAGAAAACCTTGTCTGTTATGTAGCAGTTTTCTGTCAATCTACTCTCTGTTTATTTGCAGCCACCTTCCTTTACAGACACCATTTATCTAGCACTGCACATTCCTCACCGCCTGCACAAGTCTTCTGACAACAAATCCACCAAGTGTCTCTTACATGCCGTACGTGCATGACTCACTGGCTATTAACAGTGGCAACCACCGATCCCTTTATTAGCTTTTCACTGACACTCATGTTTGCACTCAAAAGGGGCTGGGAATACTGGCAAAGCAGCCATGCCAGATCCAGAGAGAAAAGCTGCCACTCCTCCTGGTTCAAAAGTCATGAGGCAGGCCGCAAAAATGTAAGATTTTTTTTTTAAAATACATGTCGGGTTCTTCTCATTTCTCTGCTGTTCTTTGAGCCTTTTCAAGCTTTTCTCCGCAACCATGAGGGCAAGAAGCTTCCTTTTGATAAAAACGAAAGCCGATCCTCTCACATGCTCACGGGACTCCAGGAGCTGGGGCTTTAAGGGAAAACATAAGACAGTGTGAGACTCATGATCAGATCAGGAGGGCTGGTAACGCTGCTTATCCCTTAATTGTAATCCGAGGTAAGCGAGCATAGAGACTGTAAGGCCCGCCCATGGCACAGAAAGTCTTCTGACAGAGCCGGCTTTTTGGCCCCCTCCCCACACATGGCAGGAAGCCCTAGCACAGGAGGCTTTTTGAGGCAGTGAGGGTTGGGGGCATTTAGATCAGGTGAGGAGGGCAGTTCACCTACATGCACCATGGCAGGCCCCAGTGCAGGGGGCATTTTAGGCCCGGGGGGAAGGGAGTGGAGTATGCTGGAGCATTTCAGAGCAGGCCGGGGGCAGTGCTACACCATTTTGCAACATTGCAACAGGCAGGTTAGAGCAGCTCAGAGCATCCAGGGCCAAACCTGCCCTCTGCAGGTCCTGGATAGGGAAGGCACTAACACCTTCTCTGTCCCTGTACCGGGGATGAATCTGGCTCAATGACCATACACACACGCTACCAATAACAGCTGGATCAAGGGTTCCTTTCACAGGAAAAAACAAACTCAGACCGTTTTTAGATCACTCAGCAGAACAACTCCCAGGGAGAGACAAGATGACTTCATCACATAGCTCTTCATTGCAGACCTGCTAGAGGATAGAAAACACAGCCCTGCTAACACGTGAGGCTCACTATTTGGTTACTGTTCTTGCATCTCTTCCTCTTCTTTTGACTAGAGTCAATGGGCTATAGGGATTTTCTCCTTCCAATTTTGTCTCGGTGGAATAACCATCATCCCCACGGGGTCCTTATATAACATTTGCATTTTCAAAGCACTTTACAAACATTAATTTATGCAACAACCCTGTGAGGTCAGTGCGTATTATAGGATCAAATTCATCCCCAGTATAATTTAACTGACTTCAACAAAATTGCACCAGGGATTGGCCAACGGTCCCCATGTAACTGATTTGGACACTGAGGTTAAATGACTTGCCCAAGGTCACACAATGAGTTATGGGCAGAACTAGAATTCAAATTTACTTAAAAGTTCTTGTCTCCCTTCCAGCCCCGCACTCAGCCAAATTCAGGCTGTGTTTCTCCCTCAGTGCCCTTACTGAATTGGATCTACATAAATGAACACAATTTGGAAGTAATAAAAATACTTCTGAAGTCATTCTTAATAGCTAACATGAGCAAATTGTTAAGACTATATGCAGAAGTGTGCAAATAGCACTGCACATGGGAAAAAAGTATACTATTCTTGGAATGCATAATCAGATGGTACCAAATAGCACGTGCTTAAAGCCCCAAAGGAGGACACCCCCAAACCTGCTACAAGTGCTGTATTCCTCTCCACAGACTTCCAAAATGCATCTTTTCATACACAACCCTCACTAATTGCAGTTAAGTCATCCATCAAACACACATACACTGACTGGCACTGACCTATGGACCGGGTTTCTCTCCGTTATTGCAGAGTCAGTTTATCTGCCCTTATTTTCCTAGGATACTGACCTCCCATGATTTCCAGTGCCATGCAGCAGGCATAGGAGGAAAGCGGGTGCTGGATAATCAACTGGTGCTGAGATGGCACGGGCACTGCGGGCGCATGTCGGATGCACACTTACCAAAACAATTGCTGTCCGCCCAACTCACCAAAGGAGAAAAGAAACGGGAGCCAAAAGAAACACTTCAAAGACACCCTCAAGATAAACATCAAGAGATGTGGTATTGACACCACACACTGGGAGACAGTAGCCCTAGACAAAGCTGACAGGTGAGAACTTGTCAGAGAAGAAAGGATCACTTTTGAGGAAAATCACCTTGCCGGGGTCGCAGAAAAATGACAGAAAAGAAAGGACAGACAATTGTCATGTAGCAATGATGGCCCTATCCTGCCTTCCAACACCTCCTGCAAAGTCTGCCAATGAGTCTGCGGCTCAAGGATCAGGATCCTCAATCAGGACCCATATAAAATAAACCCTTCTGAAAGAGATCATCTTCGACCCAAGGGATCACCAACAACAATAGAAGGAAAACTCCTCTTTCAATACCGAGTAATAACCCAACCTAGGGGCCAGGAAGAAACAACTCCGACTCAAATGTAGTTATTTCTCTATAAAGCGACCTTGTCAGGTCACAAATTATCCCAAATGTAGTTCTTTGTAAACACAAGATTTTATGGAACAAAAGGTCAATAGCAACATTTCCATGCTCTTATCACTTCCCTTGGGAAAAAGCTAACAATCATTCTCCAACACTGTTTGTGGCCCCAACATTGCCACAATGGGCTACAACCTAGAACATTCTTCCATTCATTTCAATTTATAGAAAATAAGCTCCTGTCTCAAGCTTTAGATACTGTAATATGCAGGTTGTATTATATTCTTTACTGACCCCACCCACCAATCAGGGGAGTTCAGGAGTCACAATTGCTGAGGTGGGGGATCTTGGTAAGAGCAGAGGTAGAGGAATATAGCAGTTGTCAAGATACCCAGCAGCCTGCAGATGCATGGAATCCTGGGGTCCCACCATTCTTGCCTGTGTATGTGCATGCCTGTGTGGGTGGGACTCTGACCCTCTTGACAGGACAAGGTGAGGGAATCCTACATATTGAATCCCTTGGGAGGAGGAGATCTAAGTGAAAAATTAGCAAGGGTACTCAAAGGCAAGTGTAACCCCAGGAATTTTTTTTCTTTGGTTTTTTTCAATCGGCTAGATGGGGGTTCACCGTGTCCCATTAATATAGGTGATATTCTCTGCATGGAATTTTAAACCACCCTACGGCATTTAAGTGAGAATTCTATCCCTGACATGCAATTCCAGAGGGTCTCCTAAAAATTCTATGGAGAGATGATCGTTTCCTAATCAGGTCCAGCTCCTGCAAGCTGCTCCCTGCAGCTGAGACCCTTAAGAGCTGAAGTGCTTCCCCCTAAGAGGTGCTGCTTCCAGAGCCGTGTTATCCCTTAGGCACAATAGGCACAGTGCCTAGGGCCTACGAAACTTTCAGGGCCTACGAAAAAGAATTTTATATATAATTTTTTATTTAAAAAACTATTTATTAATAGCTTAAAATCAAATTAGTGATTTCGGTTGGGGGGGGCTGACGAAGGCAAGTGTGCCTCGGGCCTACGAAGGTCTTAAAACGGCCCTGGTCACTCCACAGCCAGGCAGGGCCTGGGCGCTGCTCTGTAAAGTAATGCCCCAGAAGCTGGGGTGTGTACGCAGGTGCTGGAATTCGGGGTGCTCCTGCACGCCCTGGCTGGAAGTGGGTTGGTTCAATGGCTCTCAGCACCCCTGGGTGTGTCTGCAGGGGAGCGTGGCAGGGGCTGGGCCGCTGCCAAGCAATCCGTGGCCTGGCAAGGGGGAATTAATAATACCATGCATTAATGATTGCTAACCAACAAATGCAACAGACCCCAGGCTCTGCACGCTCTGCGTGGCCCCCTGCAGAGGTCCCTGTGGTACCCACGCCCCTGTCTTCTTCCCCGCCCCGCCCCGCCCCGCCCCACCCCCACGTGCCCGTCCCTGTGGCAAGAAGGGGGCGAGTTTAGTACAGGAGTCCTCCAAGAGCATAGAGAGCGGGTGGCTAGAGCAACCCGGAGCGAAGCTAGGCCCCGGAGGAGCCGCTCTTGCCGGCGTACCGGGTTGTTGTCACTGTCAGCAGGAAGGTGCTGCGCGCGCGCAGCTCGTGTGTCGTGGTTGGAGGCGGTGGCTGCAGGGTCCCCCGCTTTCTCGCCGTGGGTCAGCCGGAAGCGGAAGCAGCGGCGGCGGCGCAGCGGGGCCTGAGCGGACTCGCTGAGCGCAGCTCTCAGGGGTGCGGGGCGGTGAGTGCGGGGCGCCCGGCCGCCACAGCCCCCGGGGGAGCGCGAGCGGGGCCCTAACATCCGGGAACTCGGCGTGGGGGGAGGGGCAGAGACCCGGATGGGGCACGGCACGGGCCGGGCCGGGCCCTGAGGGCCGCGTCCGCTTCCTCAGCGCCAGGTCTGAATGAGCGCCCCCCCCCCCCCCCGGCCTCTGGGGCTACCCCCGGGACGCGCCTCTCTCCTCCCCCTCCCCGCCTCTGGGGCTGCCGCCCAGGGAGGGTCCCGGGACGCAGTGTCCAGGCCGCAGGGCGTGTGACACCAATTCCTCTGCTGGTTCCGCTGGCTCCTGGGAGGTGGGAGGGGTTTGAAATGTCCGGGGCTGTTCCCAGCTGAGCCCTGGGTTGGGGACAGGAGGGCTTGGGTTGTGGCTTGTCCGCTCTGTCCATGTAAACATCTCCATTGCTCTGGTCACCTGAAGGATGCAAACAGATCAAACTCCTGTGTTGCAACTTTCAAGTCCTGACCAAGTGCACCTCCCGGTAGCGGCCTGCACTGAGGAACACTGTTCTTCCTAAAATGCGGCTTAAGGCAGCAGAAGAGATCTAGAAAATCCGTACAAGGTGAGGGAGAAACCAGGAGCGACTGCTTTCTTCCTTACAGGGGCACTATTCGTTAAAAATAAGCTCTTTTTTTAACTTGATTTTTTTTTTAACCAGATTGAGGCCTTTAAAAAATCTGATAGACTTTCCAAATTTATACTGTCTACCTTTTGCATTTTTTTACCAAAAGAAATACTTAGTCCAGTTCTGCACGGTTTGAGTTGTGAATGCTACAGAGTGGATAAAAATCAGTGCTTTTTAATTTAAAAAAAAATTGTTTTTATTTAAATCAGACTATTTAAAACACTTTCTTTTTTAGAATTTACTATGTTAAGGCTTAAATTTATCATCATCTATTAAAATCATGTAAATAAATCCAAAATGATGCATTGATGAGCCCTTCTCACATTTTAATGTATTAAACGGTGCTGCTTTTTAAACTATATACAGAATCAGGAGGAAAATATAAAATTAAGAATCTGAATAAATGTGTGTGAAGCTATATAATTGCTTAAACAAATAGTATCTTCCTGGTTAGCAAAAAGTAGTATCACATTTACACTAAATTTTATATTTGGTTGCATATCAGCTCATTTTCATAGTTATACCAATTTACATGAATGGACTGTTCTTTAGGAAAATAACTAAAAAATACAAATGCAAAACAGGATTAAAATTGATTACTTAAATTGCCTTGATTAAATCAATCTACCTGAAGGGTTTAAATAAAATAAACTGTCACTGGCATTCTTCCTTAAAAAACAAAAAAGAGGAAATGGTTGATCTTGTTTTTTTAAAAACAAATTTTATAATTTACACTTTGGCCCTAAATTGATCTGATGGTATCCTCTTAAGAGGTTTCTAATCTGTTCCAGCTCCCAATGTAACAGTGATAGTTAATTTCATTGTTAACTTTAAAGAGGATCGGTCGGTGTTCTCTGAACTGGCCAAGCTGTGCTCAGCTGCTCTCTGATCCTGGAGCTGGCAGGCACCAAGGCTGATCCAAGCTAGAGTAGTGTTCAGGCTCTACTCTCTTTCATGAAGTGCCGCTAGGAGTCATTGTGCAGATTGTCTGGGCCTCTTTCTGAGGGATGTCAGAGCTGCTATGACTGCTCTATGCTGCTAGAAGCTTTCCTTATGCAAGGGAATCCTCTTGAGGCCATTTAAACCAGGATTTATGGCTGCTTTATGGCACTGGAGCAGGGCAAAGCAGTGAGAGGGCACTGGATAATCAACCTCTAATCTGGACACTGCATTCTTAAATTTCACCTGTCTTTTGAATATGTCTATGTGGCAGATTCCCTAATAGATTCAGTTGAAATCTTTTTTCTGCAAATAAGGACCACCAGCCCATTAGAAACTGAACTAAGAACACGAATCATTTTGCATGTCAGTGAAAAGCTCTTGGAGAGTACTGATTTTTTCAGACCATATTAGCATAAACTGGATTCTAACTATGATCAAGAAATGAAAGGCTCTGTATCTAGTTACAAATATTCTGAGTCATCCAAGTGTCCTTTGTGTCTGATTATTTAGGAGTCATTTATCTTTTTTTTTTAACAGAGCAGTAGTGCTCTTTTGTATTAAAGGGACACTTTGTTTATTTAGTCAGTTTTTAAAAAGTTAAAATAGTGTCAAGTCCTACATGTGCTCCTGACTCTCCCTGCCAATTTCTGTAGTTTTACAATCACATTTCCTGTTTACCAGTGTGTTCTCATCCCTGTTGCTTTTGTGAAAGACCTTCTGAAACAGGGTAAACTAACTGGCTATACAGGGGAAACAGTGAAACAGATTACACAGTTTACTGTAAAGCAAACAAACTGCAAAAAAATACAGGGAAAAGTTTTTCCTAACCCCTTCTAGTTACAGTAATTTTAGGTGTTTGTAACAAAAGAAGGTATAAAACTTTTTAGAAAAAAGTGATTTTTTTTTTATGTTGTTGGTGTCCCTGTACATTTTTTGGGGGGGTTGGTTACATGCACCACTTGCATTCTGAAGCCTTTTTAAAATAACTTACCATTATTAATATTCCTAGTGATGGCTTTTGTAGCACTTTCCTCCAGTTCTTCAGCCATGGTTTCTGATTTCATGCTTTTCACTTAATATGCATTGAGCTCTGTGAGGCGTTTAGAAAGTTGGTAAAATGTGAACAGTTAGTTCTAGGGAATGTTGCAGCTCCTGAACTCTGTGTATAAGTTGGTGGGGACTTGGGTGTATAAAGCTAGAAATGTTTGCCTAGAGAGGACATTACAATTTTTACTTGAAGTGCCTTTCTTGTATCCCTAGATGCATCACTGTAAGAGATATCAATCCCCTGAGCAGGAGACCTACATGAGTCACAAATGGAAGAGGAGGAGATCTCACAGCAGAGAATATGAAGGAAGACTGCGATATCAGCCTCACAGGGATCTTCCAAGGAGATCACGGTCTAGAAGGTGAGAGAGCTGCTTTAATGAGAGTCTGGGATTCTCCTCTAAGCAACTGTTCTGGAATGGGCGGGTATATATAGTTGAGTGACATACTCTCTAATCTACTTGTCTTGGATTCTAATCAGATTTCAGGGATAGAATTGGGTGATTGACAACATGTATTTCCTGATCATGGCTAATAGTGTCAAAATTGTAAATCCTTGATATGGAAGTAAATGGGTTTATTTGCTTCTGGGTCTCCTGTTAAATCTTTGACTCTATATCTGACTAAGACTCCTTTCTAAAATACTGAGATACCTTAAGTATTGATGAAAGAGAACTTTGCCCTGGAACTTTGCCCAGTGTTTTTCAGGACTGAGACCAAGGAGTGAATTAAATCTCTAATGTCATAGAATCATAGAGTTGGAAGGGACCTCAGGTGGTCATCTAGTCCAACCCTCTGCTCAAAGCAGGACTAACCAGGACTAACCTTAGCTAAATAATCCCAGCCAGGGCTTTGTCAAGTCACGTCTTAAAAACCTCCAAAGATGGAGATTCCACTACTTCCCTAGGTAACCCATTCCAGTGCTTCTCACCGCCCACCTAGTGAAAAACTTTTTCCTAATGTCCAACCTAGACCTCCCCCACTGCAACTTAAGACTGTTGCTCCTTGTTCTGTCATCTGCCACCACTGAGAACAGCCGAGCTCCATCCTCCCTGGAACCCCCTTTCAGGTAGTTAAAGGCCGCTATCAAATCCCCCCTCATTCTTCTTTTCTGCAGACTAAACAAGCTTAGTTCTCTCAGCCTCTCCTCATAAGTCTTGTGCTCCAGCCCCCTAATAATTTTTGTTCCCCTCCACTGGACTCTTCAACTTCTCCACATCCTTTTTGAAGTGGGGGACCCAAAACTGGGCACAATACTCCAAATGCGGCCTCACCAATGCCGAATAGAGGGGAATAATAACTTCCCGCGATCTGCTGGCAATGCTCCTACTAATGCAGCCCAATATGCTATTAGCCTTCTTGGCAACCAGGGTACACTGCTGACTCACATCCAGCTTCTTATCCACTGTTACCCCCAGGTCCTTTTCTGCAGAACTGCTGCCTAGCTCATCGGTCCCCAGTCTGTAACTGTGCATGGGATTCTTCCGTCCTAAGTGCAGGACTCTACACTTGTCCTTGTTGAACCTCATCAGATTTATTTTGGCCCAATCCTCCAGTTTGTTTAGGTCCTTCTGTATCCTATCCCTACCTTCCGGGGTATCTACCACTCCCCCTAGCTTAGTGTCATCTGCAAACTTGCTGAGGGTGCAATCTACCCCATCCTCAAGATCATTAATGAAGATGTTGAACAAAACCATCAATGTCAAACCAATTTGTCTTCTGAAATGGCTGCCCAGATTTAATTCTTGCGGTAGAGTGAAAGTGTTAACCTAAAATGTGCTTGATGTCAGGGATTTTAAAAAATAGAGCTGTTTTAGTTCAGCTATTTGTATTGCTTCCTAATTTGCCCCTGCTTCAGTTTAGGTCTTGCTTGAAGCTTCCATTGGAACAAGCCAAAAATAATACATTGGTGCAAATAGACATACCATAGCCACTAAGTATCTGCTACTGGGAAGTGTGGGGATAGGAACTGTAACATTTGCAAGGAGTGCTGTGTGCTGATGTGGTACACTGTGCGCATCTGAAACAGGATAGCTAGACCGCATAGCAGCTTGCACAGGTGCAGTCCGCCTGAATCAGCTGCTGTTTGCTAGTGCAAAGACAATGAAAAGTGTATCCAGCTGACTCTTAAATTCTTCAACCTTTCCATTGTTGGGTTTTTTTAATTTAATTTTATTTTTTTGCTGTGCTGCATTTGTTACCCTTTAATTGAAGTCAGTGGAATGTGAAGGTAAGACCTAACTAACACAGCAAATGTGTTCTGCTGGGTGTATTGAAATGTTCAGCAGCAGTCAAAGGATGAGTTACTCCAGCCTCCATTCTTTCATTTGACAGATTATGTGGAACAATGACCTTCTGGGTGAAAAATGCCTCCAAATCCGGATGAAACCTTCCCTCTTTAGTTTCAGATCATGGTCCCTCTCGTAGGTTTGGCAGATCCTGTTGTGTGTTAGACCCTTTTAGACACTCTTATACTGTACAAGTATCCCTGAATCATCTTGGGTCTTTAAAGAGTTACTGAACTGGATGAGTTGCAAGTTTACTGTTAAGTTTACGTAGGACTTGTTTGGCCTGTGTGGAGCATTGGTGTTGGGATAGGTGTTGCAAGAGAAAACTTAGAGTTTGACTTGTTTAGCCTAACAAAATGAAGGCTATGGGGAGATATGATTGCTTTCTATAAATACATCAGAGGAATAAAGACCAGCGAAGGGAGTTTAAATTAAGGGTCAGTGTTCATACAAAAACAAATGGACTGGCCATCGGTAAGTTTAGGCTTAAATTAGATGGAGGTTTCTAACCATCAGAGGAAGTTCTGGAACATCCTTCCAAGGGGAGCAGTAAAAGCAAAAATCCCAACTTGTTTTAAGACTGAGTTCGATAAATATATAGATGGGATGGTACAAGAAAATTGCCTACAATGGCATGGGGCCCATCCACAACTTTTATTAGTAAGTATCTCCAGTGTCTGGAGATGGGATGTTAGAGGGGGAGGGCTCTGAGTTACTAAAGAGAATTATTTCCCAGGTCTCTGTCTGGTGGGTCTTGCCCATATGCTCAGGGTGTAACTGATTCCCATATTTGGGGTTAGGAAGGAATTTTCCCCCAGGACAGATTGGAACAGACCCTGGGAGGGAGAGGATGGTTTGCCTTCTCTGCAGCATAGAACATGGGTTGCTTGCTGGTTTGAACTAGAGTAAATAGTGGATTCTCTGTAACTTGAAGTCTTAATATCAAGATTTGAGGACTTCAGTAACTCAGCCAGAGGTAATGGGCCTACTACTACAGGAGACGGTGGGTGAGGTTCCGTGGCCTGCAGTGTGCATGAGATGAACATGATGGTCCCTTCTTGCCTTAAAATCAAGGAATCTGAGATCTATATTTCAGTTTCAACCAGGATCAGTACTGACCTGAAGTTGCTGCCATCTACTTGACAGCCTGTGTTAGATGAGTTGGTTTTGGTACAGCATATAATTAATCAAGTGTGCATGTTACAAAAACCACTGTCCTACTTGACAACAATCTGCCCCTTTGTTGGTAGTCTCTGCAAAAAGGGGGGGAAAACGAGGAAAATTGAGTCTCAACATACTGGAACATTTGCACCCAAAATTATGATTCAAGATGTGATTGGTTGCTCTTATCCAAATATCTAATAGTGTCAGGTTGTGGTTAACTGCACATCAAAAATAACATGTATAATGTAAACTTCAGACTGTCTTAAAATATAGGACACACTCACTTTGAATGTGAAAAGGGAATAAACTGACCTTTGTCTTTATAAACTACATAAACATTGACTTCTCATTCAGGATCATACCCCCGTGTGGCGATACGGAGAATCTATATGTACAACTTACGAATTCTGGTTGACATGAAATTGTTATATCATGGAATGCCTTTGTGTGGATATGGAAGCAAAGATTTGCTGGCAGGACTATAGCATGTCTTTCCTAGACCTAATAAATGGAGTTGTTAACCTTTCTGACTGGGCTCTAACCTGATAATGGGTGTGCTAAGGAAGTTGCCTGCACAGGAAAAATAGTTTGACCAGATTTCTCTTCAGGGGGCTGGTGAAGTGGAAGGTTCAAAATCATCACCAGCAGAACCAAGAAACCTGGTTTTGGTAGGGGACATATAAAGTCAGGACTCAGACACAAGGGCCGGAAAGGGGAAAATATGGGCTTGCTTTTGTAGTGGGGGTGAGGAGGAGACAGTAGGCATTTAGATTATGGCATCTTCTTTGCCAGGAGAAGTATCAGACATGAGGTCTGCATCTGGAGTATGTTCCTGGAGCCTGGGACAGTGCCTAAACTCTGCCCAGCCCCAGCAATGTGGGATTCACCATTTGGATCACAGCAGTCTAGTGATTGTTTAGCAGAAGAAGCTCGACCAGATTTGTGGAACCCTTTTAAAAATGGAAGCACTTGTTGCTGTGGTTGAGGATTCAGTTTATAAATACTTGTGGAAGAGAAGTCTGTAGCTATAAGGTGAAAGGTCTAGCATCTTTTGGCACTTAATATAAAATCTGCTTATGTTACTAAATTGGCCTAAAGTTGACTCTAAACGTCTGTTTAAAAAAACAAAGCAAAAAATCTTCCCTGCTGCATAGGGGATGTGAAGGGTTATGAGGAAAATACTCACATGCTATGGTGATGAGGCCCATACGAGTACATAGATAGGATCTAGTGCTTACCAGTTCTAAATTTGTTTGTTGACCCTTCTTTCCCATAAAGGAGAGACTATCACACAGTTTCTGACATCCTTTCTGTTTGACCCATTTGAAATACTTGGCCAAAAGTCTTGTGATATGGTGCGAATTCCCAAATCAGGATTGCCCTTCAGAACTAGAACTGCTACTGTTGTTCCTTGCTACCCTGCAGAGGGCACAAGAGCATGCAGCAGTGCTCTGGTTTTGTGCAGTGTGCTCTGCCTTTCCAGGTTTGTAAGAGGGTTCTTATTTGTAATGCAGCCAAGAGAGGATGCCTTACCAAAGGAGGTATAGAGACAGACGGGACAGCGATAACTACAGGTTTGAAGACCGAAGCCCTTCGTTTGGAGAGGATTATTACTCTACCCGCTCACACCACTGCCGGAGATCACGGGACAGAGAGCACCATCGAACAAGGAAGCACCAGCATCACTGCCGGAAACGCAGGACCAGGTCTTGTAGCAGTGCCTCCTCGGTGAGTAGCATCCAGAATGAGTTCAGGATTGTTCAGGTTTTAACTTTTTACCCTCTGTAGCTCTGAATACACTGGGTGAGTACCTCTGATCCCTCTTCTGTTTTGTTCTTGATTATGTTCCACTTCTGTCTTTTTAAACTGGAAGCATTAATAGCTGTTAATTTTGACAGACCATTCCTAGTACCTGGAAATAAAGCCTGGCTTCCTAAGGCAAGGTGTGGGCAGGGGGAGTGTGGTGAAAACAGATGGAATACTTGTCAGCACAGTTGCAAGGGGAACTTTTGGATGAAGGTCTGCACCGCTGCGACATTCACCATGATTATGCTCCCTCTTTTATTCACTTGAAGGTTCCACTTCTGCTGCATATTGAAGCTTCTGCCTGAGTTGATACTGACATTGTGACAGCATAAAATACTCCTGTGCAGACATGTTTATTTAATTGTGCCAGAATCTTGTACCCCTTAGGACGAGTCAGCTGCGTCAAACCCATTTTTCAGAATTGTTAGCACTTTGGTTATCAGCTCTTCCCCACACCACTTAAGAAAACCTCCTGCCTGAGAGGGCAGGGCGTGCCCTGTTTGACCATTGTCACTAGTTTCCTTGGACAGAAGTTTTGTTTGAGAATGTCAAACTGTTCTCTCTCTGACTGGAATGAACTACAACCTCTCTCTCCTAGTAACGTGATGATTAACAATCAACTTATGGCAAAGGGGGGAGGGTTATCCCAGGACAATGGAGGGATTTGGAAGTGTTGTGAGGTACTCATCCAAATGTCTTAACTTCACTGCTTCTGTCATACCCTAATAAGGACCCGTTACCATTCACAGTTCTCAAGTTTGTTGCTTTTATATAGTTTAAACAAAGTGATTGATTTCTAACCCCTGTGGTTATACTGGATACTTGCATGGTTTGGAACGCTTAATGGCCCGTCACTTTCCTCCTTTTTTTCCAGCTGATTTTTGTTTGAGTTTTAATGCCAAGGTTAAATGATTGAAATGCTCCAGTAACAACTGTGCGTGGTGGTAGTGTGTAGGTTTCGGTTGTCGTGATCTCTACTCTGTGTTGTGAAGTCTCATGGCTATCTCGGGTACTCTCTGAAACTTTTTCTCAATTTCAGACAATCTCTTAAACTTTGTAGTTCATTCTTCTTGACTTGTTGAGGGAAGGAACATGGCAGAGCACCTCTTAGGAAGTTCAGACATGGAACTTTAGAGCCCTGTTACCATATCTCTCGCTATATAGAATGTAAATAAAAAATTTTTTTTGAGCGACTAGAAAAGTTCAGTGACTGGACAGAACAGTTGTTGGCTTTGGTGGGGTGTTTCTGCTGATGGGAAGGACCCTCGAGGAACATTCGGCTGGTTTTCCAGTAGAAGCTAGTAGCGGTGGGCTTGACTGTGAGCTCTCATTGTTAGCAGACAGGAGCTATGAGTCATAAAGCTCTCCAGGACTTTACTATCCTACTCCTATAATTCTTCCAAGCTTTAAATCTGTTTAGAACAGGAAGGACAACACTGGCCCTATAAGGGTACAGTCAGACTTGCAGATGCAGGATCAATTCTGTTGTTGGTTCCATTAGGATGGGAAGGGCTGAATAGTATCAGGACAAGGGGGAACAAGTCCCTGAGATTGCTGGAGATGTTTGTTAATAAACACACAAAGGAAAGCGAGACAGACTACACAAAGGGGGAACTGCTACTCTGGCTTCTACTGGACAGCCTGACCACCCTGACTTGTGTACTCTACCCATCGGCACGCTTGCCACTGGAGAAAGTGACGTGATCGGTCTTCTTGCGGTGCTGGCAGCATCCTCTATTGACATAGAGGAAGCTGCCCTTCTGTGGCAAACCCTGGGGGGAATGCGTGTACGAACCCAGTGACTGGAGCATCCACCTGCTGCTCCCTTCCAGAGAAGAGGGTGGCACTTCCCGCTAAGAGGCAGCTGCATCAGACACTAGCTAATAAGACAGTTCTTTACATACCTGTAGCTGTTTTTTACTTTTCTGTTTTGAAGTCAGTTTGTGTCTTGACGTGTCCCTTGCAATATCCCTATCGTTATATATGCTGTGTGCCTTATGAAATGCTGGGATCTGGAAAATCCAACCACCGACGCATCGTCGTCTCCACCTTTGAATGACACCTCAATCTGCCAATCGGAACTGCCCGCTGTGTGCGATTGGTCGGATGGCGTTTCGGGGGGCGGTGTGTGCAGAGAAGCCAACAGAGCAGTAAACGCAGCAGGAGCGTGGAAGATGACAAGGAAGGTCACCTGGTGTGCAGAATCGGCGATTGGCTCCAAGAGCGATGTACAGCCACCTTTCGTAAAACTTTACCTCTCTACTTTCTATCCCCATGTTAGACAAGATCTCTCTTATTGTACTGGAGGGGTCTCTAGGGTTTATTGCTTATAAATGGGTGACCAGTAATTGCCTGAAGCAGACAATAGACACTTCTGTTTTAAAGAGTGTAGCAGTGAGATACCATTTTGAGATTTGAATGCTGTGAAATTGCAGGACCTCACACTCTTCAGGTTCTCAAAGCTCACATCAGCTCTTGTTTTCTCTTCTAGATGAGATTGTCGGCAGCCTAGGTGAAGGCACTTTTGGCAAAGTTGTGGAGTGTGTGGACCATGCCAGGTATGCTATCCTTGGTCTCCAAGTGACTTACATATCATGTACCAATCAGTTCAGACATCAGCAAGGTGGGGTGGATTTCTCCTGTCCTCTTCAAATGGTCTTTGCTTTTCTCTCAGATGGTGATACTCAATCCCCAGTTTTCCAGACTCAGCATCTGGCTCTGAGCCTGTGGGTCTATTTAGTCTAGGCGCCACTGTGCTCTTCCTGTCCCTTCAAAAAAGAGTCACTAGCAAAATGGGAAGGGAAAGAAGAGATATGCTTGAGTGACCTTACTGATTACAACATGAGGACATCGTATTCTGTGGCTTTCGGCAGTTCTTCAGCGTTATTTTGCCTCACTTGGGATTGCACTCAACATCTTTTTTTGCTAATAGACAAGAATGGGCAGATCATCAAATTTCCCACAAGCTGTTATTTTGCTGACCTTGCTTTCCACTCCATTATATGCCCATCCCAGGTTTGCCAAAGTGATATCATCCTCTTCCTGTCAGTATTTCTGCTATTAATATGACTGCCCTGTGTTTACTTAGAAGCCTTTCTGAACTTCCTGTTCTGTAGGGCTTGGTTTGATTAATGGAAACCAATGGAAACAAAATGGTTTTTATACCAGCTGGGGAAACTTGTTACAGCCCAGTTACCACTGCAGAATTACAACCACTTCATGTACACTTTCTGATGACCATTTAGTGTAATGGAATGCTTGATTTGCTCCTTCCCCCAAAGTATGAACTTTGGTGTATATATATCTCTAATGGGGCAGAGTTAAGACTGTATGTTGTTTATATGGGACTATGGCTTATTGCAAAACATGCAGCCTTAACGCTCATTTTTCTGGGTTTCTAATTTGTGTTGAACTCTCATTTTCTTGAAGGGTGGTACACACTCAAAGCACTATGTGCCTGTGACCTGTTCAGCACCTTAATTTTTTGGTGGGTAGGGGAGAAATGTTGTTTTTGTTGTTGGTTGTGTAGTGTTGTCTTGACCCAGCACTCCATTGTGCTAGGTGCTGTAAATACACACAACAAAAAAAGACAGTCCTGCCCCAAGGAGCTTAGTCATAAATGGGGCAGAAGAGAACACAGGACTTTGAGAGGATAGCGTTCTTCCCCTTCCCTAGGTCTGCAGGAGTGGAGTCCCTCTCTTGTGCACTGCTTAAGTAGTTTGATGGTGCGCAGCAGATAGTCCCCTTGGAGGCCAGTGAGGTGGATGAGGAAAGCAAAGGGGTGTGGCCAGCAGTACATTAGGGGATCATTTCCACCTCTCCCATCCTATGGCTCCTAACATCCATAGGAAGGGCTCCCTACTCGTTTAGTACTTGCAGAGTAAGACGTCACTTGGATAAGTTCATTAGCCTCCAGCAAGCCTTGGGAAGGTGACTGGGGACCATTCCCACAAAGTGGTTTTAGTTGCCTTTGCTGGTGGAAGAATATGCAAATGAAGTGATGGTGCTGGATTCTCCTGGATCCTTGCTTTTTCCAAGCTGCATTTCCCAGTTTCATGGTGCAGTCAATTGCAGGGCATAACTTACTAATACAGTGATGGGTGGCTGTGGCTTGCTTCCACTGCATGACCCTGAGAACCGATTTCGGGAGGGGATAAAAAATGGCCAGCATCTCCTACCTTACTCCAGGATTTATTATAGAGACAGTTTCTCATCGCTGCCCTAAAAAGGAATTGGGTAAGAAACTGGGAATTGTTTTTTATTTGTCTAGGTACCTATACTGACAATTACTTGTTGACGTGGTCTGGGCCACTCCACCTCTGACCCATTCCTATGTTATCTTTCCCTCTGCAGAGGTAAATCCCAGGTGGCGCTGAAAATTATTAGAAATGTGGGAAAGTACCGAGAAGCAGCCAGACTGGAAATTAATGTCCTAAAGAAAATTAAAGAGAGAGACAAGGACAACAAATAGTAAGTTTGATCTCTTGCATAGAAGTTGCTGCTGCCGCTGCTTAGTGCTGTCAGCATATTGTCTCTGAGAGGAGGGTGGTCTGTGCAGGGTAGTGTGGGGGGAGAACCTGAAATAAAAGCATGGAAACTTAATACCAGTCTTCTCTCTACCTAGAAAAATGGTGTCTTCTTCTCCCTCACCCACATCTGGGAATGGGAATATAGAAGGGCTTGTTTTGTATGAATTGTAATTGTTGTTCTTAGGTACCTTAATATGTAATTATCAACCATTTAAACATCTGGGAACTGGAGCTAAACACAGTTCTTTATAGTTAAATATTTGCCCTTTCCCCCCTTAAGTGTAAGAATTTTGCTGCTTACATTAGGATATCTATGGCCTTGGCGTCTCTGGATGATTGAGCAAGTGAATCTCAGGTTGCTTAGTGAGAAGCATGGCTGTGCTGTGTCTGCAAACTGAGTGTGTGTGCGCCAGTCACTTGGAGAGAGGGAGGGATGGGAATACTGCTTTCTTGGAAGATTGTTGTGCGGCCAATAACATTCTTGTCATCTGTTCTGTCCAGTTTGTGTGTCCTGATGTCCGATTGGTTCAACTTCCATGGCCACATGTGCATCGCCTTTGAGCTTCTGGGCAAGAACACTTTTGAATTCCTGAAGGAGAATAACTTTCAGCCATATCCCCTCCCCCAGATCCGGCACATGGCATACCAGCTGTGCCATGCCTTGAGATGTAAGTTACCCAGATTCCTTTGCCACGGTTGTCTGCAGCAATGAGGTGAGTTCTACTCGCCAGCTAGTGTTTTCCTTTAGAAATGTCAGTTTATTTTACATGCATGTAAATAGTGTCTGAACATTTTGGCTAGTCTCACTTTTCACAGCCTGAAGAGTTTAAAATCAGGTGAGCGATTCTGGTGTTTTTGGAGAACAGAGAGGGAGATGGGCTTGAGGATGTGACTTCTAGATTCACCTCAGATCCCTCCTGAAAGAAGGGGGAAACAAAGCCTTGTAAGCTGGACACAGAAGAGACTTACTGCCAGTATGTGGCGGATACGATGGGATGACTGAAATGTATATTTAACAGTTGCAATGTGGTGATGTAGTGAGCAAAATGGCTTCAAATAAGAGAATTCTGTGTAGCTGAATGAAGCTTTTTGATACACAATTGACATGGGCCATGGTGCAGCACACTGCACTCTGGTTCAAAGTAACGTCCCTTGGGGAAAGGGAGTATGTGTTTGCAGGGGGCTGAGTTACATAGTGACACAGCTGTATGGAAGGTTCAGTGCTTGATTCTTAAGCTTTTCTCTCTTCTCTCCCCATCCCTTTCTGCAGTTTTACATGACAACCAGCTGACTCACACTGACCTCAAACCTGAAAACATCCTCTTTGTGAATTCCGATTTCGACACCTTGTACAATGAGACCAAGGTAGGTTCTATCTCTGAGCAAGAGGGTGAAAAGATTGAACAGCTTGCCTCTCTTTCTGCAAGAAAAAGATTTTCCTTTTTCCCATTCCACGGTTGAGCATGAGGGCCATTAGCTCCAAAGGCTAGAACACAGGAGACAAAGTCAGGAGACCTGCACTGTATTCCTGACCTTTCCAATATGTAAAATGAAGAGTACTTGGCTACCTGGTTAAGCTTTGAGATAGCTGATGAAAGGCGCTATACAAGTGCAAAATTTCTGTACTTCATGGCCCTTTTTACTGCTAATGACGACATGGGCATGGAACTCCTGTTGGGACAGAGGGGTCTTATTGGAGCCCATCCCTGTTCTGAAACCACCTCTCCAAGGCTACTGAGAGCTCTTTCTTGTGTTGCAGAGCTGTGAGGAGAAATCGATTAGGAACACAAGCATCCGTGTGGCAGACTTTGGAAGTGCCACTTTTGACCATGAGCATCACACTACTATTGTTGCTACACGGCATTACCGCCCACCGGAGGTGATTCTGGGTGAGTGGAGTTAGGCTCTTCTGTCTTTACTGCTGGATTTCTGAGGCATGGGGAACAGAATATTGGGCCACAGAGTACGTTAGGGTAAGAGCTGGGCTTTGCAAGAGAGAACTGTCTCCAGAATCTTTGATTCTGGAATGGAGTAAGGACAGACTACGCTGGGCATATTTAGACGAAGTTCAACTTGCTGCTGTGCTGGGTGTCTTGGGAGCGAAGGCCTGGGTGCTGCTGCAGATAAGCATTGGGACTGCTGAGGTAGCACATGGTCTGCATCACCTCCAAAGCTTGCAACCGCAACAACACTTTTGTATATGCAAAATATGGTCTGTAAATAGGTGCCCAGGACTTTGGGGGAGTGCAGAGGGCAGAGATCTGAGATGCTCGCGTGAGGTACCACAGTTGAGTTAATCAGAGAATAACCACTTTGGCGCACAGGCTGAAAAGGGGACATCTCTGTTCTGGGACTGACTCCCAGAGGACTAAGCAGTCCTCTCGCCACAGAAATCCACTGGGAGTGTAGCTGAGTTTTAGGTCTCTCCAGTTTAAGAAGGAAACTAGAAGCCACTCGCAAGGAGTTTGTTCAAGCTCCACATTAGTCACTGAAAGCTCAAAGCCATGTTTTTCCTCTTCATTGCAGAGCTGGGCTGGGCACAGCCGTGTGATGTCTGGAGTATTGGCTGCATTCTCTTTGAGTATTACCGTGGCTTCACACTCTTTCAGGTACACTTTCAAGACCTTTATGCCCTTTCCTGACTGGTGTAAGCTTTATCCTTCCCTTTTAAACTGGGAAGCCAGATCACCAATGGTATTCATGCTTCTAATTTCCATCAAACTCTGTGGAAGTGAGGAGCATAAATACCTTTGTGGATTTGGGCCTACATTTTTCTGGGCACTAAAAATAACCAAATACCTAAGTTCTCTTGCTTGTTGAAGTGGAGATAATGAAATCCGTGAGGAGACTGTCCTAGTAGTCCACACTTGGAAGGGTGGGTGTAGAGCTTGTCCTGTCTTTGCTGTGACTAAATTTCAAGGCTAAGGAAATAACCCAGTTGCTCTTTCTCCACAGACTCATGAGAATCGTGAGCACCTTGTAATGATGGAAAAAATCCTTGGGCCAATCCCATCTCATATGGTCCACAAAACCCGGTGAGAACCAGCTTCTGAACTCTGAGCAGCTGACTGGGCTGTTGCATTGTTCTGGTGATGGTAGAGTAGGCAGGATATTATCTCTTATGCAGAGGGGCCAGACATCGGAATCCTAACACTAGAGTTGTAGCTCTGGGTGGAGATCATAGGGGCAAGAAAAGACTTGAACTTGAAATAAAAGTGGGCCGGGCAGCCCACAACTTATGGAACCCTGTTGTTTTATACTACTACGACAGCCTTGCCTAGGATTTCGTCCATACTTTTGCTGAGACAGGACCACTGTTCCTGGCTGAGAAGGCAGTGAACTTTCATGTAAGAGGATCAAAATCTGAAACTTAATTTTCAGGCAGCAGGGTCCAGTGGCTAAGGCAGTAGAGTGTGGGAGGCTGGTGACTTGAATTCTGTTCTCTGATCTGCCATTGACCCTAATGTGTCCTTGGGCAAGTCACTTCCCTTCTCTGAAATGGGAATGATATTTCGCTATCTTTGTAAAGTGCTTAGAAATCCATGGAGAAAAAGTGCTATAGACGAGATTTATATTAAAACCCCAAGTATTAGCTGCTAGACGTCATCTAGTTTGGCTTTAACATGGCTCATCTTTTAAAGACCACCTTGATTGCTGGTTGGGCTGGTGGAATAACTTTTTGGAAGTGCTTTGGAAAAGGGGTATAGCGTCTGGCTGGCTTATGTGAAATGTAGTAGTCTTAGTACTGATGCCTTGTCTAGCAGGGAGGCTATGCTTACCCATAGGTGTGCTCCCCCAGATTCCTTTTGCAGATAGGACTCTTGAATAGTTTCTTTTATTGTACAGGAAACAGAAATACTTCCACAAGGGGGGCCTGGTATGGGATGAGAACACATCAGATGGAAGATACGTCCAAGAGAACTGCAAACCATTGCGGGTATGAGACTGCTCTGATTTCTATAGAGAGCTGAGGTAGCTGTGCAGTGCATGCTGGGATTGCTAGCCTCCATTCAAAAACTGTCACCTGGCACGTTCTGGGAGTGACGAAAGCTGGTGACATTGGATGGAAATGGGGGTGCTGCTGTCATGACATGGGAGATTGTTAGATTGCTGGCTTGGCTCCATACATTCAGGGGGCACCTCAGCACAAAAACAAAACCTTGCTGAGACTAGAGTGACTGGGTCTGTCCCAATAGAGCGATTGGAAGTTGTTTTAGCTTTTACAGAGCCTAACAGCCAGTGTTTTATAATCACTTGTGACCTGTTCCCAAACGAACTGGAGTCACCGTTAGTAAAGACTTCACTTTGTGTCAGTGCAGCACGGTAAGAATCAGCAATGAGGGGTGGAATTGTTAGGCTATCTAGCGCTGCCTCCAGCCAGCAGGACTGCGCCCTGCCATGTGTGTTATGTATGGGCAGCTCGCTAGAATTCCTTGGAGGTAGCATAGTCCAGAAGATGGGGTGAGGATTAGGAGGCCTGATCTCCACCAGGGCCGAGCACTTTGGCTTCAGTGTGAGCTGTGGATGCTCTGCACTTCTGAGAATCAGGCCCTGGGTTCTGTACTGGATCTGTTACTGGTTTGCTGTGACCTGGGGTAAGTCTTGTGCCTCCATTTCCCCATCTGGGAAATAGGGATAGTGATGGTGAAAATTGCTATAGAAAGACGTGCTTGTTACTATTACTCCATTATTCTTAAAGGAAGCTGAGGCCATGTTTGTCTAATGTCTGGCTAGTTTGATCCTTTCTGACGCGGGACAGGGAACCCCTCTCCTAGGGCTGCTGCTCACTGAAAGGACTTGGGGAGAACCACCACCTTACAGTGAATCTGATCTCCCAAATGGTTCAGGCAGGGAAGGCTGAGGGGATTCTTGCAGGGCTGAACCTGGCCATGAGAGCCTTTGCTTTTATCTGTTGGAAGGTTGGGATTCAAGCCCTGTTCATCTTGTCCCCCCCATCACAGGAGCCCTGTATTAGAGAGGAAGATTGAGCCCATAGTCAGGGACCTAGCATCAGACTCGAGACCTGGATTCAATTCCCTGCTTAACTACCAACTTCCCGTGTGACTTGGGGCAAGTCACCTAGCCTCACTGTGCCCGTTCCATCTGGCCAGTGGGGGTGATAACTCTGCCCTACCTCCCAGCGGTGTGTGATAAATACAGTTCAGACTGAGATGCTCAGATACTGTGGTGATGGGAGCCATCATATGTACCTTAAATAGAGCCTCCACTCCCAAGGGATTGCCCTCTACAAGAGGAAAGTAGTATGTAGGTGGGAGTGGGCATCCTGTGATGTCTCACTCAGTGGAGCTCATCACACTTGCTTGGTGCTGTACTAGATAAAAATGTATGTAATAGACAAGGTTGTGGGAGAGGTGGAGCTTCAAGGTGAGCCTCATCAGGCCAGATGTGCCTGCAGTTGGGCAGATGAAGACAAATGAGTCTGTTTCTTTTCCTTCCCCCTGAAAACAGCATGGAACTGTTGCTTGGGGAGAAGTGACACTTCCTCAGAATTCTCTTGGAGCCACTGCTGTTAGCCAGTGGAGGGAGACTGGCCACTGTTGCAGGGTTCTACCATCCCTACCTCTGTCTGCTTGCTGAGGAAGAAAAGGGATGAAACTTTTGTTGAACCCCCAAAATCTCTTGTAACTTCCCTTGACTTTCTCAGGAGTAAGGAGATGAGGGTTTAGCACCCTGCCATAACTGTAGCCGTGTTGCCAACTCTGCGTGCGCGCATAGAGGGTCTTGTCTAGTTTTCCCCAGATGGTTGCCTGCATTTTTCCTAAGCTGAATCTGTACTATTCTGTTTCAGAGCTATCTACTGTATGATTCATCAGAGCATGTGCAGCTGTTTGACTTGATGAGACGGATGTTAGAGTTTGATCCTTCCAAGAGGATCACGTTCTCTGAAGCTCTGCTGCATCCATTCTTTAGTGGCCTGTCTCCAGAGGAAAGGATGCTATGTAGTCGAGTCTCGAACCGTGACCTGAGCAGATGACAAATGGGTGGGTGGTGATGCCTGCTGGATTTGAACATACTCCTAGATCAGTCTGACCTCTGCTGTAGAGGCTCCAAGCAGCCTTCCTGTAGCACAGAGTTCAGCGGTACTGGTGCAATGTGACATGGACCCTGGGCATGGGAGGGGAGGAGAAAGCTACATGGAAAGCACAGATGTCTCGTATTTATATGTATGTTGTAAAGTTAAAATAAAGTGTTTCTTATTGTTTGATAATTTACTTGTATGATTGTGTCCAGCTATTTTTTTGCTCCCACCCTGCCAGATTTCTGTTAAATAAAGAGTGGGTTTATATTTCTCCACAAAATTGCATCATTATGAATGTGAGATATTACTGCTTGGTGGGCTCTAGCTAATCCTTCCTTTGTTTCCATGCAGCGAACAAGCATGAACTGGACTAACCTTGCATTGTCTTCTCCAGCAGCTAGTGTGTAGCAGGTTGTAGGAGAGAGGTACTGAACTGACTGTTAATCCTCAACTCTGGCTGTGGTATGAGAGGGGACGATGGGGATTACTTTTTTGTGGGTTGCTAGTCCCCTTCAATAACTTCTAGGGGAATATAAACACCTTTTCAAAAACAAATTGTGGCTGCTTGTGTGTTGCTCTTGGCTGGAGTTTAAAGCACCTCAGTGTTTTACTTAGTGACAGAAGAAATGTAACTGGTAGAAGGCAGGTTGGGCTTGGCTTAATGTGCCACTAGAGGCAATTGTGCAGGAGGGGCACACCTTTCCAATGCACATCAGTCACTTCACACACAGAGTTGCACTTTATTTCAAGACTGGTATTACCCCAGTTGCTGCATGAATTGTAGAGTCATTACAAACATGGTTGTTTCATGACTGAAGCCTTGACTCGATTATACAGAGATGCACTGCACTTTCATTATACTGTTAGCTAGGGCTTTTTCCACTGCTGTTGAAAAGACAGTGCAGGTTCTCTTAGGGCAAGCTGTAGGGGAATAATGCAGAACTTAAACCTAATTTGTTTACTACTGAGCAGTGAAAGTTGCATTTCTAGAAAAGCTAAATCCATTCCAGTGCTTCTTATAGGAGTTGACTTCCTCTGACCCAGGAAAGCAGCTGCCTATGTATTTATTACACACACAGTCCTTGCACACTGGTGGAAACATTCACATCTTGACAAACACTAAAAGTTAATATCCCTTAAAGCCTGCATCTTAATGAAGAGCTCTGACAAATGGAGGGCTGAGGCTTTATCCCTTCCTGCTGTTATGTCTATTGCATCCAGCAGCTGTGCGAAGATAAAAAGGGCAAGAATCTCAGACTTGATCACAGGGATGTGCCAAAAAAGGCATCTGGTCTTAGACAAGGCCAGGGATTTTATTCCTCTGGCACGAATACAAGTCTGCTTGTCAGAAGAAAAGCAAGCACCCTTACTCCTGTTCTATTTAGAAGAGAGAACATATTAACACACTTGTCCCAAAATCTCCTTAGTTGTGCTTGAGACAGATTTTAGATTGGCTTATCAGTACCTCTACATTTACTTAGAATTCTTTCTCTTGTCCAGAAGCATCCACTGGCTGTTGCAGGAGTAACACTGACCCCTCCAATTCTTTATTTAAAAAAGAACCAAGCAATTCCTGCAACCCCTTCTATTATAGCTGGTAAAGCCTCAACCACGGAAGGACATTTTAAAGAAAAAATTGAAAGCGCTTTTTACCCCCTTCCAAATTGACACCCTGCTCAAATAAAGGACTACTGAATAACCATCCATCAAGCTAAAGCTTGTAAAATAGTATAGGAAAGGAAACAACCAGCAGGCTATTTTCTTAGTCAGCTCTGCTTTTGTAAAGGATGGTGAAAACAAGGCAATTAGTGTGTGACAGGTACAGTACTAGATTAGGAGTAATTCATTTTTCACCTTGTTTAGTCAGTCAATTGCTACATCCTCTGCACCTTAAACTAAAGCTGGCTGTAGCAGCTCTGACCTCCAGGAGAAAAACCTTGGTTTGTGTTTAGTTTAAACAGACAACACTTCACCCTGCTGTCACTAACACACTGCTGGCTAGCGAAGTACCACCCCTTCTCATTAAATGCAATGGCAGTAAGCTGCAGCTAATGTTTTATCTGCTCTAAGTCTTGCAGGGAAACACAGACGGGCTCCAGCCGGAAACCTCCTCATGCATGGTTGTGAAGGGAGTTTACAAGGCCATTCAGCAGAAAGCAGTGGACACCGGTTACTAGTCTAACCCTCAGCACTGAGAAGCTTGCTACCCCCCAGGCCCTTTATTTGCATGAGGTAGATGCGTTCTGTGCAGTTTGGCCTGGGAAGTCTTGTAGTGAGCCCTGATGTAGCAGCATCCTGTCTCACTACCACGTGTGCTATGGAATAATTAAGAGCGGGGCTGTTCTCCAGTGCTCCTACCCACCATTCCCACACCCCGTGCTACGCAATACCTGCTTGCCACCTCCTCAAGCGTACATGCAGTACTGCTCGACAGATGAGGTTGGAGAGTATTTTCCCATTCTTCAGTAACTTACATTGTTTACCTGAGCAATCTTATTTCCTTTGACATAAGAAGTCTCTTCCCAGCCCCCCTCTTCTACTTGCTAGGGCACTCGCTCTTTGTTCCTTACAGCTCTGCTAGGCTGAGTAGTGACAGGAGTTTTTTTACATACAAGTGCCTGACTTGTAATTAGTAACCTCACGTCACCCAGCTGGCTGACTAGTTTGCTATTAAATGGAGTGCTCTGCAGGCAGTTTCTTCACAGGTTCAGTTACTGAATAGCCAAGCAGTAGCTATGTGTGTTTCACACAGAACAGCTGCTCTACACTTTAGCAACAGGAGCCCTGGGCAAGGCACCAACAGAAGCTTTGAAGCCAGTCAATAGCAGCACAGACCAAGCAGGCAGGCTGACTCCCATCCTGAAAGCAGAACTTTAAGCACAGTCTCTGCTCATGGCAAAATTCAAACGGCAGTAGAGGAACCTAGGTCTGTTTTGCTAGACTAGGACTCAAGGCGTCGTCCTCACCTGTCTGCCTCTCACTCTATAGGAAATTTGGAAAGCTCAGAAACTCTCAAGCACAGCACTGTTCTGTCCAGGTTTAATATTTCTCATCACTAGGCAGAGAGTCGGGCACCTTCCCAGACAATAAAAGGTCCGGCATGATAAATTTACAGAGCCAGCCAAAGGTTCATCAAATCACTTCTCACTCTAGGCATTGCCCCCAGACATCGTCTAGGTAGTGCAATGAATACAACCGCTTTCCTTGTAGCGTATTGGGAGGGGGAGGGGAGGATCTGCAGCACAAAACCAGCTAGCAAAGTAAAACGGGTGAGAGTCCCTACAGTAACTCAGGTCAGAATTTTCTGACCTTCCCCTCAAGGGTGATGCAGCTGGAAAGACCAAAGCTTTCTGCAAGCCACATGATACAACAGTGGTTCCTACCAGTGGTGCTGCCTGGGGCAGAAAGGACCAGATTTCAGTGCATGCAGGAGCCACACTGCAAATGCTTCCGAAGGCAGCATAACAAATCCGCTTGCCAAGCACAATAGCATTCGCTGTAGCACTACCAACATCTCCTATGCCCACAATGCCATATGGCCAGTAGTGCTGCACTACGCTGACAAGCAGGCCTGGTGGAAGATTCCTCCACTCTTAGCCTTCCATAACATCCCCCAACGCAGTGTGCGCGCACGCTCCTGTCTCTCAGGCTCTCTTTGCATATTAAGACTAACAGCATTTGACTCATCTTTTACAGGCTGCATAACGGAGAGAGGCCAGGCCCTGTGATTTCCACTGAGATCCATGTGGATCAGTGCATTAGAACAAAGCACACAGGCTTTTGGGAGGGAGGATCCTCCCACCCCATGGCTGTTGTTCCCAAAGGGAACGAAACATTGTCATGCTTCACAAGACACACATTCAGGTGCAGGATGTGATGCTGGTAGCACTACTGGCAAAGGGGCTTTACAATCTGTCCACACACTACCTGTGCTTAACACAAGGTATTAAAGAAAAGAGTAACTGCCTGTTCCAGCTGCATCGTCTCCAAATCACAACGGTTATGCATATCACTGTTATGCATATCACTGGAGAAACGAAAATCCACCCTAGGAAAACGCCTTTCCAAAAGCACTGTCTGGTGGAAGGACAACGTGGTAAGCACCTCACTCCCCTATGCTTTCCAGAGCCGGGCAGCATTCATTCAGCAAGCAGTCAGGAAACAAAAGCTTTACACCCAGTTTCTAAATAGGAAGCCTCCTCCACTAAGGCCTGGCAGCTCCAGGAAGAAGAGACTTACCTGCATTTGCTCTCATGAACATAAAAGAAAATAAAGATCAAAACCAAAAGAGTAAAACTGCAACAAAGGCATTGCTGTATGATCACGGAGGGGGACTGCTCCAGAAAGGGGGCCCCTGCTGAGCAAAACTTTCCCCCCAGAAGTAGTAAAAAAAAAAAACTGAGAACATCATCTTGTAAACCTCCCAACTGTCTGACAGTCACTTGCATCTGTAAACAAACCCTCCCACCCACGGTAGCCACCCTTCGGCTGAGGACCAGTTGCTGGGCAGCAGATGCTGCCTTTCCCAGTGTTAGGTACCAGCTTCTTCCACGTTCTTTCATACAATGGCACAAGAGAGCAAGAAAGCATCTTGCAGTAATATTTGCTCCCTTCATTTTTATGTTTTTAATACGCATGTTTCTTCTGGAAGAACCAAACCCCGGAACTTCACATCCTTAAGGCGTCAAGAGTTTACTAGTCAGGATCCATTATACAAGCTTGTGCGGTAGGACTCTGTCCCATCTCCCCCTCCAGGGCTGTTGCGCTGCAGTCAGCTCTATGTTGAGTGCAATGGGATGACAAATTTGCAGCCAAAGGGTGAGTGGTAGTTTATTCCCACTTCCTGAAAGACTTTTTGCGGGATGCCGATGTCGCACAGATATACTCGTCCCGCCCTCTCACCCAGGGGCAGGGGTAGCCCCAACGCCAGGGACCACTTGGCATCAATGCCCTGCTCCATTTCACTCATAGGAGGGTCTACGCTGAGGACGGGGGCTCGGTTCTGGTTGGCCCAGTCCACAGCTGCCTTATACCAAGGCTGATCTCGCAGGAAGGCATTTTCATGACAATCCAAGCAGTTTATCACCAGGTCAACAGGGGTATCTGGGAGATCTGAAAGAAACATATGTTTTAATGCGCATCCAGTACCAGCACAGACAAGAACCTCCCCTGCACAGAAACTGCCTACACTCAAAGAACCATCCTCCCACATCTCTCCCTGCATCTCCAGCAGAGTTTTTCCAACCTCACTACAGAGCAAGAAGCCTAGAAGTGGTATATTTTAGCGCTCCAAAGCGGCCAAGTAATGATCGACTTTGCCAATTAGATATAGATTCTCCCACAGCCGTCTGCCAATGGAACTCAAGGGGGCTTGAGTTGCCGGTTTGCAATTTCTGCTCATCATGCTGAAGTGTGGTACTTTTGGGATGTGGGACATGGTTGGGACTGATCAGTTTTGAACCCAGGCCTCCAAAGGCCATCACTTCAATGAACCAACTGGCCCCCTCAAGAAACCACCTGCCAGAACAGCTCTCTCAGTGAGCGTCAGGTGGTACCTGCCATGTAACATTGGGTTTGAACTCGGAGTGTCTCATTGAGAAAAGCCTGGCCTTGAGAAGGGGTGTGCCATTATTCCTCTCCTCTGCCCACTAGGGACCTACACAGTCAGTTTTATGTTTAACATTTGTCAAGCTTTAAACATGTTTTAATCTGGTGGGGGAAGTCCCCTGGATTCTAACTGAATCTACTGCAAGGAAATCTTATAAAATAGCCAACACTGTTGTAAACTCTACCAAAAAATTATTATTTTATCAGCTCTGCAGGTAACAGTGGCATATCATTGTCACTCACGTTATCCGAAGAGATCCATTAAAAAAAACTAGGGGAGATGGATTTGCCAGCCAGAAAAGAGGAAAACTGAGAAGGGGAGGGCATTGTGGAGAATCTGCCACTGGTTAGGCAGCTGTGCATTGTAACTGCTGCTTGTCATGCTTACCAGTACTGTCTCATTGTTTTCTTGTATTCCCCTCACATCATCTGTCCATTCATTGTATTCACCTGTTGTCTCATCTCATACTTGGATTGCAACCTCTGTGTTACGTGTGCGTGTTAGATGCTGTACACGCATAACGGAGACCTGATCCATGACGGGGGTCCCTAGGTGCTATGGTAATATAAATAATTTCACAAATGGCCTCATTTCTGGGGTTTGTTTCTTCCAGAAGGAAAAAACAACCAATGAATTTTAAAAACTCGTGTCCTTACAGCCAATACTTTGAAAGTCCAATTTCCCCCACTAGATTCAAGCAGATCCTTTATACAATATGCTGAAACAGTTAATATTAGGGCAAACTAAGAGGTCTGTACTTGGCTGACATCAGGGGTTAGTTTATTGAGGCCATTCAACTTCAGCTGTTAGGACCAACCCACAAGTTAACTTGATTTTCAATTATTTGCAACGTCAGTATACTGAGTAAGAGAAAGATGATGATGATTATCTGAGGTGAACTAAAGGTTTGATGCAGATTCACAATGAATCTCTTGCATCTATACTGGTGATATTTGTACCAGCATAGTTACACTGACACCGCTGCATCGGTCCAAATATCAATAGACAGACGGACTCTAAAGCAAATCCTCCATAGGTATGTAAAGGGAGGGAATGCCATTTGTCACCACTAGGTGGTGCCTCTGGGCTAAGAATACACCACAGTGTCAGAATAAACACGCTCCATTTGACAGACAGAAGTTCCCTTTCAAGAAAAAAGGGTCACTTACCTGTACTGTAACCACTGTTCTTCAAGACGTGTTGTGCACGTATACTTTCCACCGAGACTCGAGTGCAGCAGAACATGTATGTGCACAATCACTCGAAGGAGAAATGTTGATGCTACAAAGGGGAAGGCCTTCAGTGTTACACTCTTCATTTGAACTCGTAAGAGCTGGGACCTGGCTGTTTCAGCACAAGCTTCTGCAAGTTGCTCGGTAGTCCCAGTTCAGACCCAACCTTCACCAAAGCCTTACGCTGCTTACCTTTGACACTGGACACCTGCTGGCCTGGGGTCTTGCTGAAGAGGTTGAGTTCATTGGTGATGGATTCTAGCATCTTGACAAAGTTGGGCAGGAAGAGAATGACGTGAACGTCGTGATTGGAAAGATGCCGTCCACAACTGATTCCCTGGGCCCCCTTCACGTGGGGGCCACACAGCAGAGCCACCGTGGGTCGCTGGTGAACGTTTTTGGGATTCAACCTGAAACAGAGGAGGGAAACCATAAAATCCAAGTGTCCCCTACTTTCTTTCCAGGGGAGAGTGATGACAATGGAATCTAGAGCGTGAAACAGCATGGAGGTCCCAGGAATCTCCGTAAGCTATTTAAACACTCTGAAGATGAGGAACCCAGAGTTCTCCTACTCTGGAAAGACACACATATTTGCTGTGACTATATCTCAACCACTTCAGCACTTATGCATTGGGTGATTACTAAGAGAGACCGGGCTCTCAGCTTCCCACACTGCCCCTCTTAGGTCGGTGGAAGCAGTCCTGGTGAGGATGCATGCCACCGACCCAGGGAGGATAGTGTGGACATCAGCCACTGCAGTATTTAATGCAGTGGCTGTAAGTCGACCTAACATAGGTCGATTTACCTTTGCAATGTAGACAAGGCCTTAAGAACTTCAAAGGACGTTTTGGAACAATGTGTGTGAAGTGGACTTCTTAGGAAGTACCTGGGGTATGCAAATGACCCACTTCAAATCCTCCCCTTTTCAAATTATGCCCTGGGGAGGAAAATCCCTTGTCTACTAATTACCTGCTTCTGGAAATTTCAGATCAAAGACCCCTGAACTGTATAGCGGGTGAACTAAACATGCTATGAGTGTGCTTGTTCTGAGCTGAAGCTGTGATGAATTTGTAACCTTTGGATGGGGACAGAAGGAGAGGGGGTTGAAGGACTGCTCCTGCCAGAATCCATGTTAAGGTTGGTGTTAACTCTGGTAAGCTTATCTTCATGTGTGTAGGTTTCTCTTATTATTTTTAATACGTTTTCTCTTTAATGTTTTTTACCTTAAAAATAAAGTAGGCCTGCATAGGAAATGCCGTATGGAACCTTATAGCTGTAACAATTACACCTGTTAACTGGCTGCTTGGGCAGCCTGTCTCCGCAGGGGATAACAGTGAAGGCAGGGATTGGTGCAGCCTGGATACCCCCCAGTCAGAAGGGAGAGAGATGCAGGTCTCTACCCCAGAAAGGCAATGGCTGGGGGCCAGAAGCCTGAGAGTGGGTGTCCTTGCTGGACAGGTGCAGCTGTCCTGAACTGTGCCAGCTACGGATTTCCACTGGACCTTAGTTTAGGCAACTCTTCACTTGGCCATAGCTTTGATGAACAAGCTGGTTTCCATAAGCTCCATTCACAAGCAGGGGCCGTTTACCTGTTCGGGCCCCCGAGCAGACTTAACGCCATCTGGCTGGCGCACACCCCAATCATCTCCAGTCTTCGCTCCAGAGTCAGCCCATGTTTCTCAGCTACCGAAAACAGCTTTTTGTGCAGTTCGTACGAGACGCTTGGGACGACGAGCCCAGAGTCTGCAATTCAGAGAGAAGGGGAAGGAAGGACAGAATAATCAGACACATCCAGAGGGTTAAGTTCTGTTCTGAACTCAATGACAGACCACGCCAAAAGGAATACAGCAAAGAGACAACTGGCCTCTGCAAGAGGTTCCCTCATGGCTGAAGGCTGGATCAGCAGCTGTGCAGTCCCAGCAGGCAGCCATTTGAATCTGAACTAGCTAGCTACATTTGTTGCACTACTTCAGCACATGCCATAGAAACTATTTCTTCAAGGGGCGTGAGAATGGCTGCTTCACGTCAGCCTGCATTCTCTTCCAGCCCGAAGTGACCTCCTCTTAGGGGGCCGCTGCCTGCCCGGCTAGCAACCTCTGCTCAAGAACACAATAGCAAGGGGAGCGCAAGTCTGAATTGAGGAGTCTTTGGAAGGAGGTTTCCCCAACTCCCGTTCACTCCATGTCTGGCCCTACCCAGTGCTATCTACAGAGCCTGGCAGATCCGTGGATATCTGCTTTATATCCACAGACCATTTTTTGCAGATCACGGATCGGATGGTCATAGAGGTCACAGATTGACTTTCTGGGACCTCTGGGACAGGGCTGGAGCAGCTGCCAGCCCCCGGGCGCTATGGGAACAGCTGATCAGCTGTTAGGCGGCTGGCCAGGCTGACTGGGCGGGGGCCAGCAAACAGCTGATGGGCAGCCTGGATGTAGATGCATCTAAAAGAGAGCATGCAGATTGCGGGTCTAATAGAAGTTTATTCTCGCGGATGCGGATCAGACGTAGATCCACGTATTTGTATCCGCGCAAGGCTCTAGCTATCTGATTACCACTTCCACAAGCACCAGCATTTCCCTCTTTTATGCTGTAGTAATGAGAGAACGCTTACATTGTTTCTAAACCCAGAACCTCCAGGACAAACTGCCCCAGAGCCTGGAGATGCCCTGGAATCCCAGCATGGAATGAGCAGCAAGTGACCACATGGATAAACTGAAAAGGCTAGACTGGATTTGTGAGGGCAAATAATGCTTAGAAGCCAGTTTCCTACTTCAGAAGTCTCAAAACAAAACTTCCTTTCTCCATTAATCTAACTTCTTATTCATGTAGCTGGTGAGGGCACCTTGTTACTCACACCACTTATACTCCCCTAAATCACCCCAAAGAAATGAAAGCATGGTCCCCCACAATCCCACTCTACCGTGCCACCCCAGCTCATATATTCTGCAACCTCCAAAAGACCCCGAAGCTTTTCTCTGGCTGAAGTGATCTGAACTCAGCAGGAGGTGACAGCTTCCTGGCCAAGCGTCCATACCTCTAGTATTTGGGGACCTACCTCCTGTAGACCTCTTTAAACCAGCCATAGACCCTATCAGGCAGCAAACAGCTCAAAAGCTTCTGATTGGTGACTGGCAGTTTCACCATGTCACATCTCATGCTAAGAACCAGCCCTAGCCACGGTGTGGCTAAGAAATTAAAATGGTTCAGTTGCATTCTGCAGTTACCTTAGTTCTTTTTATTAACAGCTCTCATCTTCTGCAAGCCCATGAGAGTCATCCTTGAAGCACACATACAGCCCCAAGACAGCCAAGAGAGCAGCTGGCATTGGAACAGTATAGCAGACATCTACCCAAAGGGCAGCCCCTGGCTTTGGAGATGATCATAAATGTATGAGGGATCACACGGACTTAGGTTTCCCTGGCCAGGGATCACTCTTTTAGAGGAAAAGCACCTGGTAGCCTGCAAACGTCACTCTTATTCTTGAAATTACTTGGGTTCTTTAGCTAATGGAGGATAGCTGTCAAGGTCACCTCAGCTGTGCTCTTTGGGGGAAATCTGGTCACAAAACCCCAAGTCCCAATAAGGATTATATCATTCCAGGACCTGCTCTGGTTCTCCACACAACAAAGTCCCAGGGGGACAGACCTTTTGCCAGAACTGTAACAGGATCACATGGGCACAAGAATAATGAAGAGGTCACTATATATTTCTCAGTGTCTCTCAGACGCTGTTGTGTTGTTTGGCAACACCAGTCTCTAACACACCAGAACTTGCTCCAACACCTGGTTGAAAAAAAGACCGGATCAGTAGGATAGAAGTGCAGAAAATAACATACCCTGCTGTGATGGACGGCAATACAGAGATGTCATCTCACTCCTACAGTGAGATCCTAAGAAGTCAACAGATAAAACAAGTCTGGTTCTTTTTCTGAAGTAATTGGAGCTCTGACTATCCAATCTCTACACCCCTCCAACTCTGAGCAAGAATGATCTTGCACTAATGGGGCACGTTTCATGCAATGAACCCACAGAACTTTACAGACTTTACCAATTTTGGAAAATCCACTTCCCTGCCACAGAAAGACAAGCCCCTCTGAGATGGCACATAGGGGCTGTAAAACAGCACACCACAGCAATACAGAACTGTTTCAGACAGGAAGTTTAGAATACTGTATCCAAATCAAAATGCAGGGGGGAAATCCAGTAGGAAGAATGCTCTTGCAAAATATCATTGGATCTTTGATCGCAGAGGTCAACACCACCTCCAAAAGTTCTCAGATAATATAGCACCTTCTGGCACTGTGCTGAAATATTGGTTCAGTGCAGTTTCCAGGGATATATGACACACACCTCTCAATATTCTATCCTGTAAGTACTTGGATTTCCCTAGAGGTCTTCCATCCACACCCCAGCACAGCTCAATTCTGCTTAGCTCGCGATGTTTGATAATCACAGCTTGAGGGGGGATAACTGCAGGCAGGAAAGTTGGCTCACTTCTGTATGGATAATTCAGGGCACTGCTCTGAACTGAATAAACAGAGCCCAGAGGCATTCAGGAACAATCAGCAGTCTCCCAATGAGTGAAGGCTTTGGAATTTATTGTTGAACATTCTGTCTGTTGTCACGTTGTGGGACTGGCAGGTGAGAGGCACAGGAAGCATGAGACACACATTACAGATAAAAAAATGTACGTCACTGAAGAAAATCAAGCCCTCTTTCACAGCTTGGGCATGGCATGAAGTACCAGGCAGAGGGCCTGACTAAAGTGCCCAAAAATCTGGTGCCTTCATTAATGTCATCCTACTTCTGCAACAGTCACATCTGGATTCATTTTCACAAATGTATCAGTTACAGATGCAATCTACATATAAACTCAGGAACTGGTGTAGCTGCACTGATGCTGTCTCCCAAGCCCAGACAAGAGCAAGCCAGAGTTTGCACCAAGGGAGCTAGCTGAGGTTCCCCATTAGCTCAATCAACGTAAACCTCCGGCTTGCCCTTGTCTACCCTTAAAGATTTGAGGATCACAAAGATCGGTGGAGTGGTAAATAATGGTAGGGCAATCATACAGCCATCTGGATTGCTGGGTGGGCTGGGCCCATTCAAATAAAATGGTTTTCATATAGTCACAACTGCAAAGAACCAGGAGTGCAGGTCATACCTACAGAATGGGGGACTAGATCCTGGACAGCAGGGACTCTGAAAAGGATTTAGGAGTCATAGTGGCTGAGCAACTCAATATGAACTTCCAGGGCGATGCTATGGCAAAAACAGCAAATGCGATCCTTGGATATATAAACAGGGAAGTAGGGAAGCATTGGTGAGACCAAGACTGGAATACTGCGTGCAGTTCCGGTGTCCACATTTTACACAGGATGTTGAAAAGTTGAAAACCAGGGTGCAAAGAGAGCCACAAAAAATTTGAGGGCTGGAGAAGATGCTTTACAGTGAGAGACTTGGGCTAAACAGATTGATCTCCTTATCCATGACTTGATCATGGTGCCCTCTCAAAAGGGAGACAATACCAGGTACTAAAAGGTTCTTTAATCTAGTGGAGATAGGCAAAACAAGCACCAAGGACTTGAAGTTAAAGCCAGATAAATTCCCACTAGAAATAAAGCACACACTTTTAACAATGCAGGTGATCATCATTTGTATTCCTGCAGCACCTAGGAGTCCTAGTCACAAACTGTCAGAAGTGGTGGATTCTCCATCTCCTGTGGTCTTCAAGCCTTCTGGCAGATATGCTTTAATCAAACAAATTATTGGGCTCAATGGTGGAGTGACTTGGTGAAGTTCAATGGCCTGTGTTGTCAGACTAGATCATCTAAGGTCCTTTCTGGCCTTAAAAATCTAGGACACATTACTGCTGTAGAGACATGGAACAGCTTTCAACACTTGACCTTGCATGTTAGCAGCTGATTAAAAGACTTTCCTGTAATCAAGCTTTTATTACATGCAGAAGACATGCATGCATGTGTATTATCAGAAGTAATTTAAAACAGTTGATAACACCAGCTCGAAAAAGCTGAATGTTCAGAGTCCTAAGCCGCTAACGATCCTAAACCTGTCAAACTAGTCACGCACCTGTCAGTGTTCACACACCCTCTTTCCCTCCAGAGTCACACAAGGTTCAGCCATAGCTCATTCCCATTCATATCTTTGTTCATTCATCAGATCTTGTTTCTCTAGCCTGGAGTAGGATTGAGTGACCTAGGTTCAGGGTCTCTCCAAACTTGCTATTTCACATACACGCCCCTCTCTGACCTGGGGCTTGTGACTCCCAAATTGCTTTTAAACAATGCAGATCTTTTTAAGCTGGAGGACAGGGTCCTGGGAATCCCTGTTTACACTACATTCTCACCAACCAGAGGGCTGGAACTCCAGGTCTGCATTTCACACCAACCTCTAGTTTGGCATATTACAACAGCAGCTTTTTCCTTTACAGAAGAGATAATACATCAGCAGCACCTTCTCCAGATGCTGAAAGTTACAACAGGCTCCTACCCCATCAATCTGACAGCTCTGGAAACTGTGAACACTTAGGGTACATCTACACTGCAATAAATGACCTATGACACAGCTGCAGCTGGCCCAGGTCAGCTGACTGACAGGGTTAAAAATTACAGTGTAGACATTAGGGCTCAGGCTGGAATCCGGGCTCTGAGACCCTGCAAGAGGAAATTCTTGCCTTGTGCAGTAACGATGGTTCTTCAAGATGTGTCCCCCTATGGGCACTCCACTGTAGGTGTGTCTGTGTCCCCGTGCTGCTGATCGGAGATCTTTGGTAGCAGTTCCTCCCGCCCCCACACATGCTGAAATGAGTACGTGTGTTTCTGACCGCTCTGAGCTTGAGCAGCTGATGTGAAAACACGTGTCTGTTGGGGACCATTTGCCTGGTGTTGTGCGACCATTGACATGCACTCCCATCCTATGAGGGATGTATCAGTGATCACGCAATCAGGGAAGATTGAGCAAACGTGATTCCCGTACAGACGTTTGCCATGTCCTTCCATCAGTCCACGGCTCACTTACCCCCAGTGGGCATCGACAGGCGTTTGTTTATACTGTCTCTGTTTGGCCTGTAAATCAAACTGAACCATGCTTGGAGGCATATCATGCATGATCTGGCATGAGCAATAACCAATGTGCCCACGGCCATGTGTCCCAGAAGCTGGAGGCAGGGTTTGGCCGAAATTTGTGGGCTGGATTGTATGGTCTCTATCAACGAGGAGAGACAGAGAAAAAGAGTGACGTGGTAGGAGCACTTTTGCCTGAGTTGAGTCGAAGTCGGCTCCTGTGAATTCTAGCCTCTGTACCAGGGTTAAGGTCAATGTTTGTTCACTGATCTGTAGGCTCAGATTCAGAAATAGGTCCCGTGTGGCCTTTGTGACTTGTTGGGTCTCTGTGAAGGACCGTGCCCTGAGAAGGCAATCATCCTGGTCAAGATAAATCACGACGCCTTAAGAGCATAAGTGAGCAGACACTTCCAAAAGGACCTCGGCGAATACCCTGGGGGCCAATGAGAAGCCAAAAGGGAGTACTCTGTACTGGTAGTGGGCCTGGCCCAACATGAACCTGAGGTAACGCCTGTGACTCAGTAGGATGGAAACGTGAAGTACACATCTTGAAGGTCAAGAGCTGAGAACCAGTCTCTTTCCTCTAATGCTGGAATGATCGTTGATAGGGTGACCATCTTGAATTTCTATGTTTTGACATACTCTGAGGTCTCCAACCTCCCTTTTTTCTTTGGTATCAGGAAGTAGCAAGAATAGAAGTCTTTGCCTCCGAGATGTATGGGCACAGGTTCTATAGCTCCTACGCTGAGGAGGTGGTTTCTCTCTCGATGTAGTAACTCTGTCTTTTCTGGACCTGGGTTTTAGTTGCTGGCATCAACCACATCTTAGTGGATTGTGCTTTTCTTCCAGGCAGCGAATGCCCTGCAAGTGCCTTTCAGTCACTGGGATAGATTCCTTGCAACTGAGGCACTTTTTGAAGCCTGGAGTGAGCCAGGCACACTCTTGTCCAGGGGTTCCCTTTCTTCTTTGGTCAACAAAACGAGGTATCAAAGGAGAAAAGCTTCCAGGGAAGCTAAAATTAACAACACGAAAGGGAGCTAGTGATCTGTGAATGCACAGCTCTGAGTTCTGTCTCTGGCCAGGGGGCAACTGAAAAGGAACTGAGGGGGGAAATGCCCAGGCACACTGGCTGGCCTCCTGGCAGGCGGAGAGCTGTGCATGCGGGGGCGGGATGGACTGCTACCAAACTTCTCCGGTCAGCAGCACAGGGGCGCAGACACACCTCAGGTGGAGAAACCATAGGGACTCTGCTGGAAGAAGTGGGTGGTTCTCAGAACCCAGGCTCCAGTCAAAGCATCTACACTGCAATTTTTAACCCTGCAGCTTGAGACCCAAGAGCCTGAGTCAACTGACCACAGCTCTGAGACTCAGTGCTGTGGGTTTTTTATTGCCATGTAGACATACCCATAGTGGGTTAATGCAAGGGACAGTACTTGGAGCTGATAGAAAGGTGCAGTAAGATTACACAGCTTCACAGCATGCAAACAGCAAGACCTGAGCCAGTATTACACTTTGTCCTAATTGCTCTCACAGGAGCGTGCAAGCACCAAGAAAATTTCCCTTCTTAGCACTCACGCAAGGTCCAACCAGTCAGACTGGTTTATCTAAAACAAGCCAATCGAGGTAGTGTGTAAACCCGCAAACAATAACACTATTGCAACCAGAACTGAACTCCAGCCAAGCTTAATTATGTTTGGGTTGGAAGGTGGATCTTTATTGTTCCGTAATCAAGGTAATAAAATAGGTCAGTTTAGGTCTTAATATTAATATATATTTTATAGCTTCCCATAAAAAGGCTCATATAATTAACTATTCCAGGACACGCACAGCAGCACTATAATCTCACTGATCCAAGGAGTGTACAACTCATTTCTAAAGTACACTCCATATTGGGCACAGAACTATGAACAAGTTACCCATTCAAATCAATTACTATACTCTGCATATGCTGTGTAGTATAGACAGGGCTGGAAAAAAAATGGACACCCACTACCCAGAGGGCTAAGCTAACTAATCAGAAGTACATAGAAGAGATGAGGAAGGCTTAAAAAGCAAGGTCCAAGAGTAATGCCCTGCTACCCACACCCGCTGCTGAGAAGGGAGGAGGGTAATAGGATTGCTACCATGGTGCTGTTCCTGGGCCTTACCTTTCATATTGGCCTCTGGCTAGTAGAGGTCTGACATGTGAAGTTTCATATACACCCTCTAGCTGTTGGAAGGCAAAAGAGGAGGGTTTTTCTTCTTCCCCACTGCCAAAATCCAAAGCCTTTTGGCTGCAGCCAGGAGTGGGTAAGGAGATTCTCTAATTCTCTGCCCCTTTCCAGTGCCAAGGAGAGAGGGATTGGTCTTCTTCTATTCCTTCTCCAGAGCTTCTATTTTTAGCTTCTCCTCCTCTGCCACCATGAATAGCTTGTTTCTACCTCTGCTGCTGCTCATAGCTTTCCTAAAGAGGAGCAGCTTTATGAAATCTGCATCATTCTTGTCAGTTTCACAGATGCCACAAAAATTGTGAGTAGCAAATATGAAACCGACCACTGTCCTTACTTCATTTTTCCACTGATGCTGGTAAAACTATGAATAGGGACAGAGGCTCTTGAGCCATCTGTCTGTAGACTCAGGAAGACAGCACTACATTGGTTTGCACTTGATTCATAAGCTTAAAGGCTAAAAAACTTAATTCTTTTACAAATTAAAGGTTAAATTCTGCAGAAAAACTAACAGCAAAAAAAAATGTTAAGTACATGAGAAGCAGGAAGCCTAACCAACAATCAGTGGGACCACTGGACAATCAAGGTGCTGAAGGAGCACTCAAGGAAAACAAGGCCATTGCAGAGAAGCTAAATGAATTCTTTGCATCGTCTTCATCCTCACAGAGGATGTGAAAGAGATTCCCACATCTGTGCCATTCTTTTTAGGAGTCAAATCTGAGGAACTGTGACAGACTGAGGTGTTGATAGAGGTGGTTTTGGAGCAACTTGATAAATGAAACAGTAATAAGTCACCAGGACCAGGTTGTATTCACCCAAGAGTTCTGAAGGAACTCAGATATGAAATTGCAGAACTGTGGTGTGTACCCTATCACTCAAATCAGCTGCTATATCAGGAAGATAGCTAACGTGATGCTGTGCAAAAAAAAATAAAAGGAAATGTAATTTTGGATTGCATCAACAAAGGCAAAGCATGCAAGTCACAGGGTGATATTAGCACTCTACTGAGGTTACACCTCAGCTGGAGTACTGCGTCCAATTTTGGTCACCGCTGTACAGAAAAGGATAAAGAGGTGAGTGACAAAGATGATCTAAGGCACGGAATGCAAGTCATATGCACAAAGGCTGAAGGAAATGAGTATGTTTAATTCAGAAAAGAGGAGATTAAGAGGGGACATGATAGCAGTCTTCAAATACTTGAAAGGCTGCCATAAAAAAGATGGAGAAAAATTGTTCTCCCTTGCCACTGATTTATTCTAACTTCCTAACTGTAAGAACAATAGGACAATGGAATAAACTGCCTAGGGAGGCTGTGGAAGCTCCTTCACTGGAGATTTTCAAAAAGAGGCTGGATAGCCATCTGTTTTGGATGGTTTAAACACAACAAATCCTGCATCTTGGCAGGGAGTTACACTAGATGACCCTTGCGGTCCCTTCTAACCCTCTGGTTCTATTATTCTAATGTAATGCCGATTTTTAAAAACAGCTCCAGAGGTTATCCTGGCAATTACAGGCAGGTAAGACTAACTTCACTACCAGACAAATTGGTTGAAACTATAGTAAAGAATAGAATTATTAGACACGTAGATAAACACGATTTGTTGGGGAAGAGCCAACACAGCTTCTGAAAAGATATATCATGCCTTAGCAATCTATAAGATTTATATGAGGGGGTCAACAAACACATGGACAAGAGTGATACAGTGTACCTGAACTTTCAGAAAGCCTTTGATAAGGTCCCTCACCAAAGGCTCTTAAGCAAAGTAAGCTGTCATGGGATAAGAGGGAAGGTCCTCTTCTGGATCAGTAACTGGTTAAAAGATGGGAAACAAATGATAAGAATAAATGGTCAGTTTTCACAGTGGAGAGAGGTAAATAGTGGGATTCCTCAGGGATCCGTACTGGGACCACTTCTGTTCAACATATTCATAACTGATCTGGAAAAAACACTACACAGTGAGGTGGCAAAGTTTGCAGATGATACTAAATTGCTCAAGATAGTACAAATCAGACTACGAAGATTAACAAAAGGATTTCACAAAACGGTGACTGGGCAACAAAATGACAGATGAAATTCAATGTTGATAAATACAAAAAAAATATGAATTGAAAAACATAATCCTACTATACATACAAAAAGATGGGGTCTAAATTAGTTGCTACCACTCAAGGGAGAGATCTTGGCATCATCGTGGATAGTTCTCTGAAAACATCCACTCAATGTGCAGCAGCACAGCAGTCAATAAAGCTAACAGAATGTTAGGAACCATTAGGAAAGAGGTAGATAAGACAGAATATCATAATGCCACTATATAAAGCCAAGGTATTGAATACCTTGAATACTGCGTGCACTTCTGGTTGCCCCATCTCGAAAAAGATAGAATCGGAAAAGGGCAAAAAAAGAAGATTAGGGGTATGGAACAACTTCTATATGAGGGGAGATTAAAAAGACTGGGACTGTTCAGCTTGGAAAAGAGATGACCCAGGGGGATATGACAGAGGTGTGGAGAAAGTGAATAAGGAAGTATTATTTACTCCTTCATATAACACAAGAACCAGGAGTCACCTAATGAACTTAATAGACAACAAAAGGTTTGAAACAAACAAAAGAAAGAACTTCTTCACCCAATACCTAGTCAACATCTGGAACTTGCTGCCAGGGAACGCTGTGAAGGCCAAAACTATAATAGTTTCCAAGAAGAATCAGGTAAGTTCCTGGAAGATAGGTCCATCAATGGCTATTAGCTAAGATGGGCAGGGATGCAACCCCCTGCTCTAAGTGTTTCTGGCTACCAGAAGCTGGGAGTGGACAACAGTGGATGGATGATTGCCTGTTCTGTTCATTCCCTCTGAAGCATCCAGCAATGGCCACAGTTGGAAGACAGGAGATTGAGCTGGACGGACCATTGGTCTGACCCAGTATGGTCATTCTTATGTAGAAATTGTTGGCTTAAGCCCCATCCTCATCCCCCAAGAGAAAAAGTCACATTTTCAAGCTCTGTACAGACAAGCACCTCTCACCATCATCATATTCCCTCCTGTTGCATATAAATTAAGCTTATTTATATAGCAACTCATCAGAAAGGATCCCACAAGTGCTCCACAAACGACATACACAGCACCACTGCAATGTAGCCACCTGTGGCATGAAAGACCACAGCCAGAGGCACACACTGCACAGCAATGGGAGAAGTTGGCCAAGAACACTCAGCAAACAGCCCCTCTGGGATCTTTCAAACCAAGGTCTTGTCTACTCTGAGTGGACAGTACAGGTCCCATCTGAAACCTACCAATTCCCCTCCACTGTGCACAGGCTGTCCTTTTGATCTCTTCTGCTGCATAGGCTAAGTTTCTTCCTCTGCCTGCTTGCTGATGGGTAGACCATTGTGTCTCCACTTTTTCTGACCCAGCTCCTGGCTTGCTACTGAACTCAAGCTGCCTTCTCTTGAACAGCTTTTGCCTGCAGTGCTTGCTACAGTGAAATCAATCACCACAGGCAGGTCCCTAGGAAGCTGCATATATATGACATGACTGTATACGTTTCTATTTGGCAGGATGAGCTACGAAGGCCAGATGGTGTAAGCTGGTGAGTTTGTGATATCCCCAGGGGTGGCAAGCCTGCCATCAGCCATATATCATTTAAACAAAAGGCAATTTCTCTGGCAAATTGCTCCTGGCAAGATGGAATGGCAGATAAATGCTAGCCTGTTGCCAGACTTCAACTCTTCCTTACAGACACGTTCTCACTTGTGGGTGAAGTAAAATGGTGTTTGTAGATGCTGGAAACTAATAGCACTGGCCATGGCAAGGTGTAACATGGAGAAGCACGGAGTAGCATCTCTCCATAGTGTTCTGACCTTACCCCTGACATGCGCACCTATGCATCTCTGCCATTGGTTCAAAGTGACAACTTCCATGTTTCAGTTTCCTTACCCATTATAATACAGGGTTACAGCTACGTCCCAGAGTGATAAATACTTCATTCATCAATGTTAGTAAGGCATTCTGAGGTTTTCACCTAGCAGGTGCTTTAAAGGATTAAATGGAAACTGATTTCCCCTTATCTTAGGAAAAGGTGGTCTCTCCAAGGGCAGGGTTGAGGAATGGTTACAGAAGCAGTGTGGGGAAACAAATATGGAAACAGAGCCTCCTTTCATTTCACAAACGGGTAATCTGCTCAAAATCATACCACCTGCAATTTTTATAGCATCTCTGATCCTGAAGTATCCCAGTTGCTTTATAGACTATATAACGGGATGGAAATATGGCATGTATTCTGCACTAACAGGCAGTGAAGAGCCCAGCTGAAACAGAGCATTTTAGGTGATCAAAATGTAATGACCCTTGCTAGAATTTAACTAGAACATTTGGACTAATGTCCCTTTCTTTGAGCCAAATTCTGTGTTGATTTATTAATTATTATTATTAAAGATCACAAGCAGTCAAGACCCACATCTTAACTGAAAGACTACACTAAACTTTACATCTGGAGGCCTTTCATTCTGCAGCTTCACAAAGTACTTTGTAAGCTACTTATAGGCATCACTCATCCATATTTGACTTGCAGCCCTTCTAGTGAAAGTGTAGCAGCAAATCTATATAGTTTTTAAAATTTACTTTTATGAAGATGGGGAGGAGAAAAATAAGTTCAGCTGAAGTTAAAAGGGGAATTTAAATGTGCAGAATAAAATGCACTTTGATATTTGATTAAGACGTGCTTACTACTGCAGAGTGTGCGATGAGATCTTTAGTTACCAAAAGTAGAGGGTTATTTTTCATCTAAAATATTGTACTCTCAACAGTCCTTGGTAACATGATGTGACATTACTTCAGTACTGAATTTCAGGTTTCATCAAAGGTATGTTAGTCAACTACTGACCATGCTTGACCCTGCTTACTTTATAAACTTCAACAAGATCAGAGGCCCTATAAGATGCTGCTTTGATGCTGCTACAGCTCAAGCAGCAAATCTGATTTCAGGTTTTTCTGCTATACTAGGCTGTAAACAGACAAAGTTCTAGGAGCATGGTCCTCGCCTTCCGCAAGGTTCATGAGATGGAGAGAAGGAAAGGTTTGGTTTGGTTGGCAATACAGAAACTCCAATCCAAGCTCAATGGCTGCATCCTAAGTAAATTAAACTTTAATCTTTGGCTTCAAGATATTGTCACTGTAGGAAGGCGCCGTGGCCTTCCTCTGAGCCTGGGCCCGCGGAAGGGCCACAGGCACCCAATCAGACTCTAGACTCGCCAGCAGCCCAGTCTGCCCGGCAACCAGGCAGCTGGGCCCCGATAGGTCCTGCCGAGCGGCCAACCCGGCAGCAGGGGGGCGGAGCCTTAGGGAGGGCAGCAGCCATAAAAAGCAGGCCCTGCAGCTCAGAAGGCAGAGGGCTGCTGGCAGAGACAGACGCACTGCCTCGCCAGCTGCAGCAAAGGGCTGAACCACGCCAGACCACTGCCTCAGGTAACCCTCTCCCAGCCTTGCGGCCCCGGCGACCCGCCTCTAAGGCCTGGGTTGGGCTTCCGGGCCCCCTGGACTGGCCGAGGCCTACAGGTCCAAAGTGCTGGACCCAGCCTCAGGCCCGTAGCGGCTGGGACGAGCCCCCTGAACCAGAGAACTGGGGGTTTCGCCCAGAAGCCGGTTTGGACTTGGAGGAGCTGCCGGACGCACAACCCCTGGAGGCAGGACCCAACCTGGAGGAGTTGCCGGAGGCTGGACCCTACTCCCAGCCCTGCGATCTGGAGGAGCTGCCCCTCGCTGAGGAGCTTCCCAATCTACCCCCCATGGACGCGGAAGGACTGACTGGCCTACCCCGTGCAGTGTACCCCGATGACCCAGAGGAACCGACGGACACAGGTACCGGGGAACCCAGGGAGGAAGGAGCCCAGGGACAGCCAGAGGCGTGGCTGTACTAGGGGTAACGCCCAGTCGGCGTATTGCGGCAGGAGCCCCGCCAACTGAGTGGCAACACCCGTGCCACTGCTAGGGCCCTGGGCTGGGACACAGTGGAGTTGGGTGGGCCTGCGTCCCCCTCCCCTCCCCCCTGATCCTTGCCAACCCCCAAAAGGGAAATAGCCTCTACTGCCCGCTGGACTCGAGTTCACTGCTCCTTGCTCGCCCGCCCGCCCTGCCTGAGGGCCGGGGCGAAAGACTCCTTTGCTCGCCCGCCCGCCCTGCCTGAGGGCCGGGGCGAAAGACTCCTTTGCTCGCCCGCCCGCCCTGCCTGAGGGCCGGGGCGAAAGACTCCTTTGCTCGCTCGCCCGCCCTGCCTGAGGGCCGGGGCGAAAGACTGTAAAACTAACATTCCCCTGTCGATTAGGAAGGCGCAGTGGCCTTCCTCTGAGCCTGGGCCTGCGGAAGGGCCGCCAGGACTGGACCGGGCAGGAGCCTGTCCTACAGTCACCATAAACTAGAATAATGGTAGAATCACATGCAGTATTACCACTGATCAAGTGATATCATTTAAGAAGAGAAAACAGAATAAATACCTATAAGCAGGCATTTTGGGAGTTTATCCAATGTGCTTGAGAGTGAAGATAGTTGAAAAGGAGCTAGGATGCTCTAGGACTTGTCTACATGAAGCTTACCAGCTGGAGTGTAAATTTTAATCCGCATCAGTGTATCATGTGCTAACTGGCCCATGTAGACCCTACAGGGCATTAGCCTAGTCCTGTTTTGAACAGTACGACATTAACAGGCACTAGGGAATTTTTAATTTACACCAGCAGGATCCACATGGCCATTTAGTATGCAACACACTGGAGTGCACTAGAATTTATATCCCAACTGGTGTGAACTAATGCTGGTGCAAGTCCCTAGTCTCCTTGTAGCCTCTGCAAGAGTCTGATTCTTCCAATTCCACCTGCTAGAAGGAGGCTACTGGATGACGTGGTTGAGGAACACATCTTCTCACTGCAGATGTTCAGCTGGGGAACAGGGACAGATCCTGCCAACGTGCAGTTCAGTTCTCCAACTGGGCAGCAGTGGTAGAAAGTAAGCAGATTGCTCCCCTACTGTTCTCATAAATAGGATATCCAGGCTTCCTGAGTAGTCAGATTTCTTGTCAACACTTAACTTTTCTTTTAAAATATTGTGTAATGGGGAAAAAAGGAGGAAGATCAACAGAAGCCAGCCTAAAAGAGCGAATGCTAATTATATATTTGGGGGGTAATTCCCATGCACAGCCCCAGGGATGGATTGAAATAAGTGATGATCAAAGATATGATAAGCACCATGCTGGCTTCAGTGTTCGTTTTTTTCTGGAACAGATCCCAGCTTTACAGTCTGCCTACTCCACTCTAATGCTCCCGCTACATTTCTGAAGGGCTTACAAGAAAAAATATATACTACCTCTTCACCACTAAAACGCAGCACACCCGCCTCTAACAGGTACCCAAAAGGTCAGTCTTTTTCTTATACTTTGGCAATATTTGTATAGTTTGTCATGCCAAAAAATGAGTACAGCTTGTTGTACCCTTGAATTGAACTGAATCAGATTTTCACATTATCACATAATGACACCCATGTCCATGCTTGGTGTTCTTCCTGCAAGACTGACCATCTTTTTCTTGGGAGGGAGGTGGCAGAACAGAGGAATGCCATCTTCTCCTCCTCTGACCTCAGACCCCAATCTGACCATCTTTAGGTCTCATTTCAACAATCTATGGGATACAAGAGGCAAACAGCTGCCAAAGGATTTTGCATTTCAGAACAATCCCTTTAACCAAAGTCTACAGAGATGGTCACTTATGAGACAAAAGAGAAAACTCAATCTGTTCATTTTACCCGCTGTCTAATCAAAGAAGGCAGGAATGAAGAAGAAACACAGCAGAATATGAATGGTCAGGGAGCGTTCCGTAAATACAATATTGTGCACAGGCAGTACCCAAAGAGAACAGCATTTGGAGAGCTGGGCACTAACAAATCTCAAAAGCTCCTCTCTGTTGGGTGAAAGTTATTAGATCCAGAGTATCCTCTTCACCTTTAGTGATACAAGTTAATAGAATTTAACCTATTAAAAAAGATAGGTAAGCAGAACTGTGGAAGAGAGACCTGAACTGACACTGGAACATCAGTCATTTTTGTCTAGCCTTCGGGATATTGGATTTTGCATCAAAGGCTATAGAAGATCTAGGAGTCATTGGTCTACTTAAGACTTTATTTATTGAAACACACAGTTGACTATAATAATGGTTGGGCAACCAAACATTACTTTTTAGTAGTCCACTCGTTTGCTTTGCTACAAATGGATTTGTCTAGCCTTGTGTTCGTTATATAGATGAACTTATTTAATGGGCAATAAAATGCACTGACAGACCTACAGTTTCTTTTGAAGAATTAGTGCCATCACACAGCTGTCCAGTTCCCTGACCTTTGAAGTGGTGATACCTCTTCAAAAGACTGCAAGTTATTCCCTGGGGCATATGTAAGATTCAGGAGCATGAAGGAATTCACACCCAAATGGCTGAACTCTCCCCCTTCGGGCATGGCCAGAGTTGGACATTAACTGCTTGTCAATCAACACAGCAATCCCAACTGTGTTCTTATTACATTCATCAGACAAACCAATCTCTATGTCACTCAATGCTAAGTTCTCACAAGACAATCAGTATCCAAAGACAGACAGGACTACATTAAAGAAATGACTAAAAAGTAGCTGTTTCCTGTATAACTAGAAAATTTGCTTTCCCAACTAGAGACTCACTGGTGAGTCCAGATAGAGCCTTTTTGAGAGAAAACGATGACGACTGGGGTTGCTTTTTCTTATAGATATCCAGAAATAATAGATTTCAGTACTACTGACAAGGAGGAGAGGTCTGTCACTCTGAATCTTCCCTCCCTTCCTGTTACACCAGCAGCTGCTACCTTTTAATCACTGGAAGGAAGTTATCAAATTAAACAAAAGGAAATAAAGACCATTTAAATAGATAATCAGTTATTACCTTACAGTACTGTTTATCTGTGCCAAGTGAGAGAAGAGGCCAAAGATACTGAATACCTTTCCACCGTCTTGCAGCAAGATCAAGAGGATTGACCTGTTAATTCCAGGATTAAGTTTATGCCAATACTCAGCAGAATTAGCAAGAGCCGAACACACACACGTGTTTATAAGAGCTTGCACCATGCAACTATCAGCATTTCCCTAATGGAAGGAAACTTCCCCAACTAAGAAAAAGGAAGTCAACCTTTATGGAGGAAGGTGGGAAGACCTGGTACATACAGAAGTGGAACTTTTCTATCACCACCCAAGGGACTGTAACGTGATAAACAAGGAACTCAATGTCTGATTGCTTTCCTACTGTATAGTGACAAATGTAGAATTCCACATGGAAGACTCATCAGAAAGTTAGCTATTTAGGCTAGGAAGATCCCATCATTTAGATTTATACAGTGCTTTTCATCCTAGATTTCAAGATGTTTTGGAAACTATACAGACAGGAATAACTTATCCTCTCCCCTGCCCCACACACTGCAACAAAAAGCAGCCAATTCCCTGCTCTGATACCTTTTCAGTTATTACTTAGTTTAATACACTGAGCACTTCAGGAGCCGAAACGGTTCTGAGGTAGGAGATGAGTGCCAAGTCGAGAAAGTGATTTCATTTCCATACTCTGGCTTTGCTCTCTCTTACCTCCCATTCCCTTAGGGTATTAGGTTATGAAAATATAGCCTTCTATGAGGTGCAACCCTTAGAGAAGATGAGGGAAACTTACCCAGTTAATTGAATTAAAACATGTCACCAGGACCAATATAAATACAAGTCTTGTTTGTACACATCTTAGTAGAAATAAGGAAGGAAATAAATCCCACAACAAGAAACTGTGTCCTCCAGTAATAGGAATTCTGAATGTCAGAATAACTGTTTATCTAACCTTTGTCAGTTTCAAATTCAAGGCTTTAGATTATATGCCTCTTTTACACACTCCCTACTTAACTTTCACATTAGGTTATAGTTTCAAAATAAACTCTGATCCAATTTCTTAGCTGAGGTACAGCACATTCAATTCAGGCTTTTTTTTTTAAAACATAAGTTTATTGATCGAAACTGGGTTCTGTGATTAACTGGTATCATGCTAGAGGGGATGTGTCAGCAGTTTGATTAGGCAAAGGAAAATTCTCTCCCTCCTCCACTTGTTTATTTTAGGCAGACAAAGATATGGTTTCACAGCAGCAAGAAGTGATTTAGGGCACCTCCCACCAAACAATGCCTTTGCATGTAATCTCTCTATCCCCAACAACAACTGACTCCCTACATGCAAGCAGAAGAACTGCTCCTACAAACACTCAGATTGAGGGAGACAGAGTTTGTTCACAGGGGAACAAGCTAGCAAAACTAAGACAGGCCTATAAGAATTTAGATCACAAATCCAAAGGCATGCAAGCAACAGGAAAGTAATCATCTAGGTGACTCTGAATATTGTGTTCAGTTCTGGGAACCACATTACCAGAAAAATACCAATGTATTAGAGGAATGACTACAAGAATGATTGGCGGAAGTAAGACTAAGACAATTAATTATAACTGTGTATAGTTTAGCTGAGCATCAATTAAGGGTATAGAAGACTTTGTCTGCACATTTTTGAAGTGTGTACATGGTAAAAGGGAAAAGAACTATTTAATATAAGTAAAAGGGGGTATCACTAAGAGCAGCAATGGGTTAAATTATGGGAAAATAAGGGTGGATTATCAGGAAAGCTTCCCAATAGTGAAATCTCTTAGCCTGAGGAACTGGTTCCCAGAGGTAGTGGTAGAAGCACCGTCACTTGCAGTATTTAAAACTAGTCTGAACATTTACTAGTGGTTTGTGCAATAGGGAAACAATCGTATATTTGCCTCAGGGATCTAGATGATCTAACAAGCATTTTCTATATTTAGATTCTACGACTAATGCAATCAAATACAACTCACTGACCCATACATCACTAACACCTCAGTTTGACAGCCATCTGTCTACTGGAAGGGATTCATACTGAACTTATAGGGGTGCATTCTCACAGTTGTGGAAAGCTTGCACAAAGACTGCACGTACTATACTTTGTTCTAAACAGCGCTACCAACGTCTGCTCAGGTCTGGAAAGTGTAGGAGTGCAGCAGGTAGTATTGAGATGCACTGTTTGAGCCACTGAAGGAATTAATGTTTGTCAACAGGATTTTACATGATGAAGACTTCAAGTTAAAGGAACAGTGACAGCTTAAAAATCAAATTTTACATCCTTGTAACTCCTAAGTATACTATAAATGGTGGGGGTGGTGAGGAGGAGAGAGAATGTATCTCCCTAGTTATCAGAATGTGTTTTGTGCACCTGACAGCACTACACGCATGGTCAGTTTCCTGTTTGTCTGGATCTTTCACACAGCAACAGGCAAAAGTGGTTAAAAAAGAGACAGTAACTGTTAAATCACAACATATGGACATAGACATTGATCCCTGGTCTACACTTACCTGGAAATTTGGCGGCAATCGACTGCCGTGCTTCCCTTCTGCACGCTGTCTTCACTGCACTGCACCACTTGAGGTGGATTACCAGCATCGACTTCCTGATCGATTGAGCGGGTCTACACTGACCACTCAATTGATCCAGAAAGATCGATCTGACGGCGGCGACTTTGCCACTATCAGTATAGACATATCCTCAGAAATACATGTAGGACCTCAAACTACTTTCAACTCATCTTTTTAAATTGATTAGATTTCAAATTAAACAATAAAGCATGTTAGCAGCTTCACTGGCAGATGCTATTCAAATGCAGGTAGAACAGTAGAAGCTCATGAGCCATACTACCTCATATCACAAGCAAGATACCAGAAGTGCCAAGATGTTTGCATGTACTGAATCCTGAGAAAACCCCTCTTGGGAGCCTGGGATCACTCCACACAGGCTCTCCATGTTATTGGCAGCTAAGCCTGTGTTCCAATTGTCACAAGTCACATGAACCTAGACTGATAGTTCACAACTTCTTTTATCTAAATCCTGGCTTTGTTCCCTACTGAAAGCTTATTCCCTTTTACCTTAATGCTTTTGATGTCTGAAACAAGATAAAGAGGGTTATACTGTAAATAAGCATGGATCCAAACCTCTAAATGAATAGCCATACTTATGTTGCACTAAGGTGACATATCTCCTGTGGAAACACTTCCGTTATCTCCTGGAGAAGCCATGGAATAAGCATCCTCAGAAGTAAAAGGGCCAGCATACCAGTGCAGAATTCCTTGTTCGTATTTTGGGGTACAACGATCCGTCTGTAGACAATGGGCTCTGATTCCAGGATGTTCTCGTCGTGCCGGTAGCGAGCTGGCCTCTCGTTGGGAGTACCCCTGGAGCGAGTGCCACTCCTCCTCTCGAAAGTGTCAATCTCTTCAAACACTGCTGCCTTATCAAAAAGCGCCAGGTTCCCTTCAAAATCAAAATCTGTGTCTGGGATTTCCTCGATGTCATCTCCAAAACATTCATCATCTTTACTCTTCATCTGCCCGTTCTTCAGGCCACTCTTCTTTGGAGTCACCTGGTTCGTGTGGCGGCTACTGGACGACCCTAAACAAAAAATAAGACATGCTGAAACTCAGTCACAAGTGTCACAAACATTCATTCAGATGCCTCCCTTTGTAAAATTCTCTAAGTTGGGTGTTCAAGTTACTGAGTGATTAGCACTAGTGCATGCTGCCAGCTGGCATAGACAGGCATTGTGCCAGCTTTCTCAACAGAGCACTGTCAGTGCACCTCCAAATCCTGCTGACCTGCCGCAAGCTGTATAATGGGCAAACATACACTGGACACCAGGCAGAGATCCCATTCACACAGTTAAAAGGAAAAATCAAGCCATGCAGCAGTAGTGTGTGTATGTTATGCCACCTCTTAAAAACCTTTTAAGCCTCACCTGGGTTGCCATCCCATTATTCCTTATGTCTATGGGTAGACATTCTTTCCCACAGAGCTACACCAAGACTTCCCATCACAAAAGTACCTCAGAATTCCTTGTGCTGGTGACTACATGCCTCCCTGAAAGCACTGCAGCTGCCAAAACAGGGAATTTGGGTATTCAACTCTGATCTGATCAAAGGCTTCTAGCTCCATATGGCTCAACTGGAAAGTTAGCATGGACAAGAGTGGAAAAGTTAAGCGTCAAGAAGCATCGCTGAGCTGCTGAGGGGCAGCAAGAGTTACAAAAAGAGCATTTAAAGTGGGGCTTTCTATAGGTTATAAGTAAGATATTCAAAGGGCATACAAAATGTTATCCTCTGCATTTACGTTTTAAAACTTCAAACAGTACTTCAGATTGCTATTTCATTTCCCCATTTATCTTCTCCTGCCCCACCCACAAACAGACACCCCTTCATTTTTATCACTGTGTCCAGGAAGATAAAGTACCGTGACCTCAGCTCAAAAGTTTCAACTGCACCCCTGTACTGTGACCAGACTGCTTTGAAGTTAGAGTTCCAGCTCTGGAAAAAGATTTGCATTAAGCCACTATCATCAATGGCTTGATATTTATTCATTGAGCTGATTACTTCATTGCAAACTCTTTGGGACAGGAACATCTAATGTTTGGACAATTCAAAGCACACTACCGGTGCTCAACACAATCGTGATATTAGCCACAGCTATTGCCCCTTTGACCCACTCTGAATCCTGACAGAAGCAGAAAATAATCAATTGATAGGATTTCCAAGTTGTGAGATAGATGCTGAAATCACCAGTGCCGATGAGTTACAGAGGTCAACTCATCTGTACAGCAATGCTTTCTTTACAGGGAAGTGGCAGTCTCAGATTACACCTGGCTTGCTCATAGGAGAGTTATTTTTTCATTTGAGTAAGCTAGTGATATAACTCCAGTATAACGTCCGCTTCTAGAATGTCTGACCTGCTTTGGGAATCTCTTCCCATTCAAAAGTAGCACTGCAGCCACAACCAAGCTGACCAGATTGAGACCATGTGCTCTTGTATGAGGAAAAATACACCTCCTGAGACATTTGGAAACAGTAGTTCACCAGTTGACAGAACTACAGCATCCCATTGGAACAAGCACCCCAAAGTGCACTAATTACTGTTGATAGGACTTGTATGTGCTGGTCTTTGTGGGCTAAGTTCAGCCCCCTGAACATACACTTGTAGCAATCACACTCCATGGAACATTCTCTACACTGCCATATTCTCTCAACTATTTTCTTTCATTACATCATGAAATGTATGGTTCTGCTGTTTATGAATTTAAAATCCCTTCACTTACAGATGTGTCTAAACATGCCACACCCACAACATTGGAAACCTGACACAATACCAGTGCAGGGGAGTTTTCGGATAAGACTTTAAAAACAAAACAGGAGTTTCAGTCTGGTCTGTGTGGACACAAAAGATCCTGAGGCATTTTAAGAGAATTTGGTTTTGTCCTGCTTTCCTCAATCAGCTTTACTCAGTAACTTTGCAGAAAGCTTCCAGGAAAGCATTCAAAGACCCAAAACTAGGCAAATGATTCCCTGCAGAACTTCTGAAGAGCTTAGCTCAATAAGCCACAGAGCCTACACTGAACAGTGTTAAGAGAAGTCTGCCTTTCAGGTCAATGTCAGGTATTACTCCAATCCAGTCTGCTCCTGATTACGAAATGAGTGTTTTAGACTCTGCCAGACTCTTCTGAAAACACCCCCATGGCATTCTACTCTTCAGTTTCCCTGAAAAACAAAACATGGACATAGAAACATCCCCATGTGGTGGTTCCAGGGGACAGCGCCAACTGAAGTGAAAGGACTGTAAATGCTGACAGAAGAGAAAACTGCATTAGAGAAGTAGAGAGGACAATGGTCAGAAAGCTCCCCCAGGCCTCCTTGCAGACATGTTGAATGGGAGCCAAGATCATGCGCCATCAAAACTAACCACACACAATTGTGGAGGACAGCCCTTTAATCCACAGTGATGGTTACCAGCTCTAAAATACTGCTGACCGCCACAGTTAGTTCTTGTGTAATAACTCTGTTATAACCAAAACAACAAAACTTGCATAATTCATGGTCATCAAAGCATATCAGACTTGTGTCCTTACAGGACCTCCAGCCAAAGAGTTGTCAATGTTGCCTTTTCTGTGGATGGCTTGTGACCTAGGTAAGGCAAGAGGTAATAAATCACACAGCAGAAGGGAAAATAAAGAAAACAGGAGATTCATTACCAGGCAATTCTGTCTGTCACACATGCACACACCCATTCATTCTCCCAATACACCAGAAAAGTCAATACTACCTAGCCTCCTGTGTCTGTGTGTTCAGCTTATTAAAGTGAAAGATATATGGTTTGGCATCAGCTTGGCAATTTGCCAAGGCGCGCACACACACACAAAAAAAAGCACTTCCCTTGGAAAAGATAAACAATACTTCTCAAACTATTTTACCTTTCAATTATAAACAGTCAAGCAAGTATAAAGTCTCCAGTGGGCTGGCTGCCTTCCTGTGAGATCCCTCAGGGAGCTTTTCCTGCCAGCCCTAGTATGAATGAGCATAGCGCCAGTATTGCACGTAACCCATTGTTGGGTAATCCACATTGTCATTTGTTGTTTATTGATTTCTGTCATACAAGCACTGTAAAGGGAGAACTATGTCCCTGACTTAGCATGCTAAGGGTCATCTAAAGATCAATTGCAGATGTTTTAACCCCAGCCACTATACCTTCTGAGGGAGAAAGCTCCAGATAACATCTCAGCACATTTCTCCATGGACTTCTTAATCCCCCCTGCCCTTTTCTCTTGCAGCTAACATCTCTAGCAACCCACTCCTTACAGATTCACACATTTAATCTGCTCCCCCAAACCAGTACATTTCAGAGAAGTTAGGGGTTCAAAGACTTTTGACCCATTTATAATTCAAGTTGTCATGCACTGGACTCTCAAACATTTAATACAGAGGGTCCAAGACTTTCTCCCCACTGAAACTGTGGGGGGACTGAGAAGGTGATAGAATAAAGCTGTAGATCTAACAGCTGTAGATGTCTCAAACGCAAGCCTACCTTATGTTTCATTAGTTTCCAAAGATTTTCAGACAGTTTTAAGTCAAATCAGTAAGAGATGTAACAGACTCTGAAAAAAAAATAAAACCCAAAAACTGTTTTCTGTCTCTTGTGTTTCAAGACGAATTGGAGGGGTTTGAAGCACTCTCTGTACCTCAGACAGAGCTATCAAAAGGCTTGCAAAGTGCTGTAAACTGGTGCAACTGCCACACAAGTTTCAGTCATCGAGGGCAAAGCAAAGCAGCAGCAGGTCTCAGATTACAGCTGGATAAATCTATATTTGGGAAGTTCAAAGAGGGACTTTTAGAGAGATGGCCAAGGGGATATAACTTGGAGTGACTGGATGTAATTAAGGAAAATTCAGGAAACTCACTAAGTGAGATTTAAGAAACTATGGAAGGAAAGTGGTGGAAGTACCACCAAACGAAACGTTTAAAAACTAGACAGAACTGAAGTACTAGCAAATATACCAGCCAGCGGATGTACTAGATGACAACTGTCTACACACAAATGCAAGGAGTATGGGGAACAAATAGGAAGAACTGGAAGTAGAGATGGCACGGTATTTTCCAGAGATGATTTTTACCATGTAAAATCACAGCTTTTACCACCTCGGGAAAAACCAGTTAGTTCCAGTTTAAGGCATTTTTTAGTTTAAAAATTGTTTCATTAATGCATACCACATTATACTTAGTTTTAGTTACATATTCAAGTTGCAGTTACATAAAGCAATAGATTAGGAGACTAATTTAGGGTTGTACAAATAAAAAAATAAAACTGCAATGAGCATAATACAATATATATCGTATATATAAATACTGAACATAAGAATGTCTGTATACATTTTGGTTGGGTATTTTCTCAAGGAAGTTACATGTCACATCTCACTTCAGTTTTCTATATTATATAAACAAAAGTCAAAATCATTCAATCATATGAAAACAACAATAATCCAAAGATGAAGGCTTGAAGCATAACGCAATCAAGCACACAGAGTCCAGATCCATTTGGTCACACAGCATTTTGTAGCAGAAGATCAACTTTGATAGAGCCAATAGCCTGAGCCTATGTCTCAGTTTTGAATGGATGTATTCAAAATGTATAAAGATTTGTTCTATGCTTGCTGCACTTGAGGGACACATGCAATTGGACCATCAGTTCTATGAAGTCAGAGGAATATCAGCATTCTTTCCATTTTTCCAACCATGTTAAAGGGGAAACTTTTTCCTTGATAGCAGATGAAAACATTGATTTTGGATTCGGCAATACTTTAAATGCAAGTAACTATGGCAGAAAGTCCAGAGCTTTGCTGAGCAACCACTGCCTTGCAATTTCTTCTTGCTCAGCTGACAAATTTATTTCCTGCATATTCTGAATGGAGGTTGGCCAACATGTGTATAAGAGCAACTTCCTCAGGAAACCTCTTTTGTTGTTTTCCTTTGCGTGGTGCAAGATCTTCATCTCTCAGTAGAACCAACCATATTTTGCATGCTACAGCAATTGTTGATGTGTTTCTTTGGAGTCAAGTGCCTCAGTGACTGATTTCAATTGATTGATCAAGTTATTCGCTTCTTGGTAAATCCCTGGATCATCAGTTATATTGACCACCATATCTTCAAATTCTGCTTCATGATCACTCACAATCCTGAGATAACGCAGCTGATTATTAAACATGTTTCCAACATGTTAGTTGACTTCCATTGTGTATCACCAGGATTTGAGACTTAACAGAATTTGGCATTCTTTTAACCAGTATTACAAAAGATACTTTTGCAAATCTCCAACATGTTTTGTCAAAGCACTTGATGAAAGGTTTTATCCAGGTTGATTTAGTCAATGTGATGCACATCCATACATCACCAAAGTGTCAACATCTTGTTCCAAATCACTTCTCATACTTTGCATCTTTTTCTCTTTGTCTGTCAGGTAGCTCTTAACACAACCACACAGTTCATTTGCTTCCACCTTTAAGCCTTTAGTAACTGCATCTAACAGTTCATCTACTACCTGCTTTCAGCAAGGTGCTTTGTAGTCTGGCCTTAGGAAGCTGAACATTGCTTGAAAAACTGGATACTCGACAACAGAAAAGAGAATTTTACAGCCATAAAAAATGCTGTAATTTTCAAGTTTACATTTTATTTAAATTCTGGAGTTGTTTTTGTTACTAACATATCCATTTATGGTTGAAAAACGGTGATACTTCCGCATTGTTTTTGGCCAAGTTGGATATGACTTCTTTTAAATGTACTTGGACTCTGAGGATGGAGGTACTTGCCATGGTCGATTCCAATGCTCACGTACATTTAGCCAGAGTCAGTGGTTCTGGTGTCTGTTCTTTCCCACTGCATTTTGCAAAATGTTTCCTTGTACGGTCTGCCTTTCCACTTACTTTTTCTTTGCAATTTCTGCACCTAAGACTCTCTTTGCCATCTTCAGGAACTTCCTCAAAATAGCTATAAATTGGATCAAATGGACCTTTGCTCATATTGAAATATTTTCACTTGAGACACTGAGCTCAGTTCCAGCAGTTGCAACTCCAGCCAGCCAGATCTAGAGACAGAGTGCTGGACTGGACAGTTTACCTCAAACAGAACTGTTTGGCAGTTTACCTCAAACAGAAACAAACCTCTGAATCTCAGATTTCCCCTTCTCTGTTTGCTAAATAAACATGTAATTTTCATTGCTAAACAAAGAATGGGGATTCCTAGGTTCAGAAGTTTCAGTTTCTGTTTGAGGTAGCCAAGGCAACAGCACACCGCTTCTTTTTTTGTTGTTGTTGTTTTATTATATTTCCTTTAATTAAAATAAAAGGGATCATGTTATTGCCAAGCTAATATCCAATTGCTAAATATTTGCCAGTTTCCATTAGCTTATTTTAACAATAATTTTATTCTTACCACTTTCCCGGTTTAAACCAGTATTTACCAGTGTCCTGAACTAAACTAGTTTTTCCTGTCAAATTGCCAACGCTGACTGAAAGTGTTAGTATGTAAACTAAATTATGACTTAATTGACATCAAAGACTTGGTGGGATAACTCTCATGACTGGAATATTGCTATAGAGGGGTAAAGCTTGTTCAGGAAGGACAAGCAAATAAAAAGAAAGGTGGTGTTGCATTATACATCAAGAATATATACACTTGTGCTGAGGTCCAAAAGGAGGCAAAGAGACAGACCAATTGGAAGTCTCTGGGAAAAGATAAAAGAGGGGAAAATGGAGTGATGTCAGGAAGAAGAGGTGGATGAGGCATTTCAAGAACAAATAATAAATATCCAAAACACAAGACTTGATAGTAACATGGGACTTTAACTACCCAGGCATCTGTTGGAAAAAACCACACATTTCAAGAATTTACTGGAAACAACTTTTTGTTTCAGAAAGTGGATGAAGTAACCAAAGGGACAACCATTTGAGACTTAATTCTGATCAACAGGTGGAACCGGTTGCAAATCTGAAGGTGGAAGGCAATTTGGGTTACAGTGTTCATGATTCTAAGGAAAGGAAGGAGTGAAAGCAGAAGAATAAGGACAATGGACTTCAAAAAAGCAGACAAACTCAGAGAACTGGTAAGTAAGGTCCTATAGAAAGAAAATCTAAGGGATAAAGGAGTTCAGGACAGCTGGCAGTTTCTCTCTGAGACAATATTAAAGCACAACTGCAAACTATCCAGATAGGAAGAATAGTAAGAAGCCAAAATGGCTCCATCAGAAGCTCTTTAATGACCTCAAAATCAAAAGGGAACACCCTACAAAAAGTGGAAACAGACAAATTGCTAAGGATTGCAAAAATTGCAAAAGAATAGCACAAGCATGTAGAAACAAAATCAGAAAGGCTAAGACAAAAAAATGAGTTATACCTAGCAAGAGACATACCAGGCAATAAGAAGAGGTTCTTTAAATACATGAATAGCAAGTGAAAGATGAAGTTGTCTCCTACTTAGTGAGGAAGTTACATTTCCATGCCCTTTTACCTTCCCCAGAATTCTCCATCACCTCCATAGTCCCCTGCATAAACCCCATCGTGCATCTCCCAGCTCCCTGCACAAACAACACGTGTATCTTAGTGCCCCTACATAAATCTTCCCTGCTTTCAACTTGCCATTCTATGTCTTTGCTGCTCTGTTTCTCCATATACCCAATCCAGGTACACTGCATGCCGCCTCTTAAATTCTCATCCCTTTCCTACCTCTCACCTCTGAATCAGATCATAGCAGCAGAGCCTGAATCCAGGATCAGGTCAGTCTCCTTTTTAAAATATTGCTCTATATACACTTAAAAATAACTACTTTAGTGAAATGCTCCCCCTATAGAACTCCTCCAACCCCAAAAAAGATAGCTGCATTTCTCAACAATGTCAACAAAAAAACAAAAATAATTTGATGTATGTAGCCCAAATCGTTTTGGAAATACAATCACCCAAAAGTAGTTAAGGATATTTTAAGTGAATTACAGGAAAATTACTTTGTACTTTTCTGAATTCTGCCAAGATTACAAGAAAAGCTTGAGATGAGATGGAACATTTAAATGTTTCAGAGACACTGGCTTCTTTTTGCGCGCTTTGGGAGAAAAGGTTTAAAGTCAGGCTTATAATGAGAAGCGAACTTCAATTTTAACTCTAGGGAGGCTGCCACCACTCCATCTGAAGTTGTCCTGCATTGTAGCATGTAGCTTGTAAAACTTCCTACCTAGGCCACTCTAGATTCCGAAGGCTGCTCTGGGCAGTTGCACTTTGAAAACAGAAATATCTGCCCACAACCCATGTAAATGTCAATAAGCCTTTATGGTCAAACAATGACATCATAAGAGCCAGCTCAAAGGATACGTGCAGATTTAAGCTCTGTTGGTTGCATTGTGTAAATACTAATGGCCATATAAGTAGCCTTTCAGGCCTAGATTTCACAAAGTACATAAGCACATGCTTACCCTTTAAGTATATGAGCAGTACCACAGAAATCAACAGGGCTATGCACATGCTTAAAGTTAAGCATGTGCTTAAGTGCTCTGCTAAATGTGGCAGGCCCAAGATTTTATTCTAATAATGACTGCTTTCCATGGCTCCCTCTAATGGTTTATAGAAGCATGTAAGTGTAGCATACACTATAATTTTAAATATCCATTCTAATTCACTTATTTCTGTTCCTCGTTACTAAATAAAACTAACTCCTTTCAGGCTGAAATTTTCCAAGCTTTCCCTCAGCTTGGATGCGATTTTTTTTTGAGGGTTTGAAGCAAATGTCTGTTCACCCACAATTAAGCAGCTATACATGTTTAACACACACTTTTCCCTAAGCTGCAATCAGAAATGTTGTACCTAAATATGAGTATGATAATGCAGTGGTTCTCAACCAGGGGTACACGCAGGGTACATCAACTCATCTAGATATTATCCTAGTTTTAGGACAGGCTACATAAAAAGCACTAGCAAAGTCAGTACAAACTACAATTTCATACAGACAATGACTTGTTTATACTGCTCTATATACCATACATTGAAATGCAAGTACAATATTGATAATCCAACTGATTTATTTTATAATTATATGGTAAAAAGAGAAAGCAAGCATTTTTTTAGTAACAGTGGGATGTGACACTTTTGTATTTTTATGTCAGACTTTCTAAGCAAGTAGTTCTTAAGCCAGGTGAAACTTGGGATATGCAAGACAAATCAGACTTCTGAAAAGGGTACAGTAGTCTGGAAAGGTTGAGAGCCACTTTGTCAATGCACTTCTTAGTTAGATATGACCTCATAAAAGGTTATATCTAGAATACGAAATCAGAGTGTGCTGCCTAATCTTGTTTACCTCTATCCAAGATACACACAGACATCTACGGTAGAATAGCCATGATACACAACCATTAACATAAGAACAGCCATATTGGGTCAGACCAATGATCCATCTAACCCAGTATCATGTCTGCCGACAATGGCCAATGTCAGGTGCATCAGAGGGAATGAATAGAACATGTAATCATCAAATAATCCATCCCCCATTCCCAGCTTCTGGCCAACAGAGACTAGGGACATTTCAGACATTGCATCTCTGCCCATCCTGGCTAATAGCCATTGATGGACCTATCGATCCTCCATGAACTTATCTAGTTCTTTTTTTAACCCTGTTATAGTCTTGACTTCACAACATCTTCTGGCAAAGAATTCCACAGACTGATTGAGTGTTGTTTGAAGAAATACTTCCTTTTGTTTGTTTTAAACATTTGTGGGTTGCAAGGACTTTGGAGGATAGGATTAAAATTCAAAATGATACGGACAAACTGGAGAAATGGTCTGAAGTAAACAGGATGAAATTCAACAAGGACAAAAGCAAAGTACTCCACTTAGGAAGGAACAATCAGTTGCACACATACAAAATGGGAAAGGACTGCCGAGGTAGAAATACTGCAGAAAAGGACCCAGGGATCATAGTGGGTCACAAGCTAAATATGAGTCAACTGTAACATTGTTGCAAAAAAAAAAAAAAAAAAAAATCATGCTGGCATGTATTAGCAGGAGTGTTGTACACAAGACGCGAGACGTAATTCTTCCACTCTACTCTGCACTGATTAAGCTTCACCCTAAGTCCATCCCTCACTCTCACAAACCTTGGGAGGTCAGCTAGTCCTCACTTACAGACAGCCCCCCAACCTGAAGCAAATACTTACCAGCAACTGCACATCATGCAACAGAAACACAAACCCAGAAACGTATCCTTGCAACAAATCCCGTTGCCAACTCTGCCCGCAGATCTACTCAAGTGACATCATCACAGGTTCTAACCACATCAGCCACACCATCAGGAGCTCGTTCACGTGCACATCTACTAATGTGATATATGCCATCATGTGCCAGCAATGCCCCTCTGCCATGTACATTTGCATAGATACAGTCCGGTTTGGCCAAAGAATAAATGGACACAAATCAGACATCAAGAATGGTAACATTCAAAAAACCAGTCAGAGAGCACTTCAATCTCCCTGGACACTCAGTAACAGACTTGAAAGGTGCCATACTTCAACAAAAAAACTTCAAAAATGAACTTCAGTGCGAAACTGCAGAGCTGGAACTCATATGCAAATTTGACACCATCAGACTAGATCTGAATAGAGACTTGGAACATTATTTTTTGTAGTGGGCTAGCTACTCCTTCTTTTGGCTTGCAGACCTTTACATCAACTGTTGTAAATGGGATTCATCCACCCTGATTGAATTACCCGTTCACACTTTTCCTCCTCACTGTGATGTAATTCTCATCCAACCTTGTATGTGTGTGTATTTTTTTTCCCCACACACACACCCTCCCCCCCCCCCGAACTTTCCACTTCATGCATCTGATGAAGTGGGTTTCTACCCACAAAAGCTTATGCCCAAATAAATTTGTTAATCTTTAAGGTGCCACAGAACTCTCGTTATTTTTTCATCAGCTACTCATGTTATTAATATAGCTGAAAGCCATCACCAAACTGCACTTGAATTTAAGACAAGTGGCCAGCAGTTTTAAGATCTAAATTATCAAACTTTTTGGGACACACAGTATTTGACAGCTTGTAGCACTTTCCCAAATATTTTACAGGTGGGGAAATTAATAGCTGGAAACAAGAATACCAGTAACAAACTATTTTTGTTAAGTCTCCCCAGAACCATTTTAACTGCTATATTAAATGCCATTTAAGAACAGTGGACGATGCAACAGAGAATTAGACTGACAGAGCCCATGAACATCAAGCTAAGGAGAAGGGAAAGCTGCTGAATGGGCAACATACTCACAGGAGTTGTGTCTACGACGGAAACCTTTGGACTGATTCAAGGATTCCATATGTCGGTCAATGTAGCTCTTGGAGCACTGCTGCTGTTGTGGGGAGATGACAACTTCTTGATTCTTCAACTCTGTTCTCCTTGGGATAGCCTGGGGGGCACTGCTGGAAGAGGTGGGCTTCTTTAGCAATTTGCCAGTGCCATTTTGATTGGTACCCACCTGGCAACCAACACCAGAGGTGCCCAGATCATTATGCTGCAGGTCCCTGCTCTGTTTGTTGTCCCTGGGGCCTGGGATCTGCAGAATCTTTAGCTCAGTAATATCGCCTGCCCTAAACACAGGAAAGAAAAAAAAAAGTGGGATTCAGCCCTGGTGCCCACCTCCACAAAAGTCAAACCCCCTAGTGGAAAAGTATGTTAGAGCCCGCAGTAGCAGCATGACTTTTTACCCTTAATTCACTGGAACCCAGGAAAAACAACAACATGAACATGGATTACAGTGGCTATTAGGAACACGCTCTTAAAAGCTATGTTGTTCATACAAGGCATCCAACTATTCTGGCCCTGGAAAGAAGGGAACCCCATATATCTGTTTATCCCACTGCCTCTGTACCTAGTAAGAAGTGGGAGAGACATGCTTGAGTGGAAATCTGATTGAGTTAATAGGTTCTAGAAGAATGTAGGTGCTATAACTAATCTTATTTTTCAGGTGACTTCCCTTTACCATAGTCTGTTCCTATTGAGAACAATCTCTAAATTAGTGAAACTCAGAGAGATAGCACTTATAAGCTCCTTTGAAGGCCATGAAAGCAGTACTGGAAGTCATCCACATGTTTATGTAATAAAGGAGTGGGTCCAAGCTGTTAGCTAGTCATTCTGGAAAGAGTGGTTATAAGTTATGGTCTTGACTTTAGATTTATGCAGAATAATCGAACTTCAGAATGAATTTACCATACTGGGATATAAAATTAATGATGTTACCAAAATTGAATGTGTCATGGACTTTGATCCATTTAATGCTGATAAAAAGTATTCTTCCTCCTTTATTTTCCCTCATTTCTCTTCTGAGTTTCAATGCTCTAAGAAAGAGAGACTCCCTAAAGTTGCTATTTAATCTTTGTTTAGAAATAAAGTAATTAAATCTGGCAAAGTTAATACACAGATCAAAGTTAATACACAGATTTAAATGATTTCCACAATTTGCACTGATAATAGGAAAAAAAAATTTTTTTTGGTGACTAATCTTTACTCTTCTCCGGTAACATAACAGGGGAGCTGGGGGCAGACGTAGAGGGCAGGTAATTTAGTACAAGAACAGCAATACTTTTTACACAGCAGTAGGCTTGTTAGTTTTGGATGCTGTTGGTATGTCTCTCCAGGGGCAACCCACACCATCTGGCTTCAGAATTATAGAACAACACTATTGGGCCAAAGGGAAGAGAGTTCTTGCCGGACTGATATCAAGAGCTATCTAGATGAAGAAAAGAAAGTGGCAGAAGACAGATCTGAAGATAAATATGGAGTTGGAGTCATAAAATGAATTTAATTTGGGGCAAGGATCTAATTTAAATGATTAACTGCTCCACTTTCACTTCAGTCATGCTTCAACGAACACAAACATTAAACCTGCCGTGGCAAAAATTCCACAGAGTCTGCCAAATGTCTCATCTAACTGGAAGTTAGATGACAGATAATACACAGTGCCCTTGTGCAGACACCCATTTTCTTTGGTCCTACCAATGTGCTCCTATTGTGATCTGCATCTGTGTTCGCACTGTAACCCAGACAGCATCTCTTGCTTTCCGTAAAAGGCCTAGCCAAAGCAACAGAGGCACTTTTCAGCCAAGGATAAGCAATAACGAGGTTTGAAGCAAAAAGCCCCAATTTCGGACATATGTCAAGTAGAAACAGACAAAAGAGACACTAACCTGAAGGTGACTTCTGGCACGAGGCACTTGACCCCATTATGGAAAGGTCGGGTCAGGGAGATGGTCTGGCTGATCTGATCCACAGCTGACACTCGTCCCTGATAGACTCCCAGACTATCTCCACAGTTAATGGACACAATGCTTCCAAGCCAGTCTGTAGCCATATTTCTGACACGTGATCGCTGTAAAATGAAGACAGGATTGGCTGAAAAATAATTGGGAGACCGACAAACCAAATTAGCATCAGCTATATCACCCCTGCCAGGCCCTTACTTTGTTAGCTTGTCTTTTCATAGTGGGATAAGGATAATATCTATATATACTGGAAGATCCTATTTAGATTATAAGACCACACTTTTGTTACTATATAAATAATACCAGATAAAACCCAGCCTCGCACAACAAGATTTCATATAATGCTGCCATCTTTAAAAAAAAAAAAAAAAAAAAAAAAAAAAGTAATTTTTTATAATACATTCCAAGCCTAGGTATTTCCAGAAGTGATGCTTTTATAGTCGGGGATGTTCTGGTTAAATTCCAATTCAAGTATCTAGTTCCTGCTACATTCAGTCTGCATTCTTCCTGTAGCTTCGGTCAGATAAGTTTGTCTTCATTTCCCATTCTAAACATTTGTGTAGGGACACTGGAACAGAATGACAATTGTATTTTCACCTGAAGGTGACTATTTATCAGTGGGTAAATTTAAGCCCCTATAATCTAATGCAGGGATCCTTCGGGAAGGAAGGAGCTATAGCTATATAGGGAAAATCCCGACCTCACTGAAGCCAGGATTTCACCCATAAAGTACTATTATCAATCCCACAATTAGCTAATTGGGAAGTTTTAACAAAAAAACAAAGCTCAAAAGTGACTAGCAAGTTACTTTGTTTTACAGTAACTGCATATATTTCAAAGGGTATACACTCAGATAAATGCGTATTGTATGTTTATTCAAATGTTTGCTCCAAGTATCTCCCCTCAACTCATAATTCTAGTGCCACAGGGAAGTGCAACTTTCAATCAACACACTGAAGTGACTATGCATGCCTTTCAATGTGTGGTCATTATTTTCTTCAGCAAAACAGGACTTTGTTGCACAAGTCACTATACAATTGCGGAGCGAGAGATGACCCCTGCTCCAGTTTGCTTACAAAGATTAAAGAACAGTACTTCTCATTCATAGTGATGATTTGCTTTTGGGTTACCTCATTATGTGTGTGCTATGAGTGTGAAGAATCAGTAGGATCCTTTGGTGGATGCTCACTTACAACTTCATCCAGGAGGAGATGGGCATGTTTTTCTCTCTCTCTCAAAAGCAAAAAAAATGCATCCAGCCCATGATCTGATTCTATGGTCATTCAAGATTGGAAGCATCCAAGGACCCAGGGTACATAAAGGAGCTTTGGGGGCTGAGCAAAAAAAAAAAAAATCACTCCAGAACAGGCAGCTCTGGGGCTATGGAGGCTAACGGGAGAAGGGGCGGGGGAGGCGGGTCAAATGTACCAGGTTATCGGAGTCCTTAACAGGGAGAAAAAGAACCATTGGGAGAAGGAAGGGGAGACTGTCCGCATGGACGTGGGGGAGGGGAATCACCCCCGTGCACGGGGGCAGAGTGGGAGAGGGGAACTTCCCAGGAGCGGGGGGTCCCCCAACCCCATGCACCTCAGTGGGGACCCTCCTCACTGCCCTCCGCACGGATCGCCCCTAGTAGAGCCCCAGCTCCTCCCCCAGCCCCGCCCCGCGGCCTTGCCCTCCCCTCTCCTCTCCTCTCTCGCCGGGATGGCGGCGCGGCTGGTACCCCGCCGGCTCGGGATCGGACCGGAGCCGTGCCCACCCCGCACTGCCCACGCCTGAGGGGCAGAGGAGCCGCCCCCACCTGAGTCCCGCCGCTCGCTCTCCGCCTCTTGGCGCTACTCTCTCCACACACCACCACACCGACGCACACCGGAAACACCGCCTCCACGGCGCTCTCTACGTCTGCCGTCACTTCCGCTTCGGCTTGCGGGGGGGTGGGGAGAGGGGGATGGGAGCCTCACGCCTCCCGGTCATAGAGCCCGGCTAGTTTGCTTTAGTAAGGGGGTGAGGGCGCTCTACCCACCCCCAAGAGCATAGACAAGACAAGATAACCTCCCGCGACCGTGGCAGCCCACGCCTGCGCACTGCAAACCACCCGCCTTGCACCTGGAAGCCTGTAGGCGTGGCTAGCCTCGTGCGGGCCCGGCCATGCTAAATGCTAAAGCCCCGCGTTTGTGCTGCTGAGGGAGCGATCCAGCGCGGGCCCAGCCTGCCGTAGGGCTCGGTGGGGCTGCCACCCCCAACCTGTCCCGCCTCCCCAGGGCTGGGCGGGGTCCCTCACGATGGGGGGGGCACCCCGGGTCCCTGACCCCCGGCCACAGGCCGCGCAAAACCTCCCCACTCCCTGCACGTGGGGCCCCACCGCCCCCCTGAATTCCCGGCGCCGCTCACCCTACAGGCTCCCGGCGCAGTCCTGAGGGAGGGTGGCGGGGGCGTCAGGCGTGGGCTGAGTGCCCAAAGAGCAGCCAGCGGAGCAGGAGCTAGTAGGACGAATGGAAGCCAGGGGTCAGATAGAAAACGAAATCGTAGCACGCTTTCTAGAGCCTCAACGTAGCGGAGACGCCATTTTCCTGGGTAGTGACGTTTAGCTTAGCCGAAGCCACTCCGCCAGCCTTCAGCAAGCAGGCTGGCTGGGATAGGCACGCTGGCTGCCGGCCCGCTCAGTGTAGGATGTCTCCGTGTCCCTCCGGGACCCGGGATATAGGTCCATTCTGTAGTCTTCACTTGTAAACAGGGTGCCCCTTGCTGTTCCCTGCAGAGAATCTTCCCTGGAGACTTTGCAATCTTTGGATGAGCACTTTGCTTTGTCTGTAAATAGGCGTCCATTGTGAAGTAGGCAAGACTCAATGTTTGGGTAGGCAGGCAGGTAGACAAGCGTTTCCTGCCTGAAAGAAACGTTACTTTTTGGTGACCTGGCCCAACTCACGGACCTTAAAAGCATAATTTTTAACATATGTACATACATTTTGCAATGATTATGATGATCAGTGTGACACAGGCTTTCTGTAGAAAACTTATGTGATAATACTCTTTGACAAACTACTATGTAGATACCATACCGAAGGGATCCCTGTAACCCTCTGCACCCCTGTTCCCTCTGCCAGTTGGTACCAAGAGGTCCCTGAGTCACACAATCCCACCCACAATGTCTGCTGAGGGGAGATGGGCTCTTCCCCATCCACAGTACCCATTGAGGGAAGAGGAGGAGGCCCTATTGATATAAATTCCACTGAGGAAAGAGGCCTGACACCCACTGAGGAAGGATGAGGGCCTTCCCAGCCATCTACTGACAGGAAAGGGGGTGGTATCATAGTATCCACTCGGGCAAAATTTCTGGCAAAGGAACCCAAGCAAGCCTCTGCTTGTACTTAAATGTCAGTGGAGGGGAGAGGGTAATGTCCCTGCAGAGCACTCGAGAAGACCTCATGTTTTCTGGTGTTATCAAAAAAGCCACACGAGGGATAAATTGCAATGCTTCTGTACATTGGAAAGGAGGAGGGCTGAGCAAGCCCTAGTGATTAAGTAGCCCGCTATTGTTAGTGCTAGAGAGCTACCATCTTTAGAGCAGGGAGCTCAGATATACATAATTCAGATATTCCATTACTCATTCAAGAAGCAAGTCCACTCTACCTTCCTATGCTCTTAGAGCTCATGAATCTCACCATTCCTTTCCCATAAGGTTGGGTTACCATCTTTGCCACATCTTGCCATTGAAAGGAGACATTCTCTAGTTACATCCTGGTCATTTGACATATATTGCCTCATAGAGCCATTCAGACTGGTGTGATCTAGGGAGCTTAGATGAAGCAAGAGGACATTTTTATCTTCCTTGGTAAGATGGCCTAATACCAGTTAGGGGAATTTCAGTGCCTCGTGCATTAGGAATACACTACATATTCATCGCCTTGGGAATTCTCTTTGCCTGGATTGGGATGACCTTAAGCATAAGCAAGATGTGTACCTACTTGGGGTCCTGAGCTTCTGAGTCGAGAACATCTGTGTTTATTACTGTATTCAATTTAATGAATATGATGAAAAGTGTTCAATACACATTTTCTTTACTTTCATATGGTCAAAATAGGTGCAAAGATTCATCTTTTATGACAGTTTACATCATTGCTTATGATTCCAGATTCTGATTTCCCAGCTAGGGACCCTGATTAGCACAAGACGTGCTATGTTGGCCCAACCCTGCAGTCTCATTGATGTTAATGTCACATATGCACTGAACAAGCCTCAATGACTATTCTCAGTTGATCTTTACAGGGGATTCTCTGTCACCTAATGTTTCCTTTATGGACAGTATGGCAATAAGAACTATGGCTGGCACCTCCCATCTTATATAATAAGTAGATGTGACGCTTGCTGGATTAGGGAGACCATTTATGATATTATTTAACATCAATATGTCAAAATTCAACAATTCATATGAGATATGCCATGTCAGGTACCATTAGAAAGGTTATAATTTGCTAAGTATGATATTGTTTATGTGCATGTGTTATATTTGTGTTGGAAGTTATGGATGTGGTTGATATATCTGTATTTCAACTTGTGCTGTGTTTCTGGGCAACTCCCCAGACAGAATGGCAGCAGCAATAAGCTGCTTAATGGCCCATTAAGGAAACTCACATGTACAATGGGCCCAGGGGAGAGAAGGTGGGGCTACACTTGATGAGTCACCAAGACTTACTCATGTGATCCTGAACTCCATCTTATTTCTGTAAATTTCCACAAGCAGCATGGCAAAGGCCGAGGGACATAAAAGGTGGCTGCACCACATCCATTTTGTCTTCAGTCCCAGTCTTCACCTACCTCTGGATCAACTCATCTGCAACTGAAGCTGTGAAATAAAGGACTGAGACCCATCCAGGTACTGGATGTATACCAGAAGGACTATACAAGCCTGCAAACTCCACAATTCTACTGAAAACCTGATGTATATGGACTTTCAAATCATTTGTATGTATCTGATTGCTTTAGTCACTTAACATGTCTCTTATAGTTTATTTCCTTTTATAATAAACCTTTAGTTTTAGTTACTAAAGGATTGGCTGACAGCGTGGTATTTTGGGTAAGATCCAAACTTATATTGATCTGTTAATGTGGCTGACCCTTTGGGATCAGGAGAACTTTTTTGGTCAAGAGCATAGAGTTTTCAATAACTTATCTCTTTACCGGACCTAGTGGCTGATTGGGAGCCAGAGACTGAAATGCAGTGAAGGGGGCTGTGTATATATTTGTTTTAGCATTTTGATAACCAGTGTGGGGAATCAGAAGAACTGTTTGTGGCTGGTTGGAAGTCTGACTTCAGTGTCACCCACCAGTGCTGGGAGAATCTGCTCTCCTTTTGCAGCCTGACCTGAGCTTGACATTTTCAGCTGGTCTACCTAGGCACGGAGGGTCACAGTAGGTGTAGTAGAATTACATGTAAGAATTGTTACAGGGCAGATCTACCAGCTGTCACGCATGGGGTGGCTGCCATTTTGGACTCACTGACAGAAATCCGAAAGTACATTACAAAATCATTTCTCATGCAACAGCAAGAAACAGAAAGTGACTTAGACTGTGCAAGTGTTCCTGGCAATCAAACTTGGGGTCACAGGACTCATTCCACACATAACAGTACTAAAGATGGGCCAAAATCAGAAGGATTTCACTTTTCCTTCCCCATCTCACATTTTGGAGGTTCAGGTTAAATAGGATCCAGATTTTAATCATGTCTGGATTTTGGTTTGAAAAGCTAAATTAACTCCAGCCTACGCCCACATCTAACCTGGACATCTATATGTCTTCTTTATATCAGATTCCCACTTTCCAGATTCCATGATGTTTCCCACTTTCCCTCCATCCTTATTGAGCCCAGCTGTTTTCTACCGGAAGCCAAGATGTCTCAGGAACATGATCATATTTTGTTTCGCTACTAACTCAGTGAAAAGAACAGACTGTGCATTTCATCTGTAAACTCGCTGATCTTGCCAACTTAAACTGCAGGCTCTGCTTATGACAATATAAAGAGCAAAATAATTACAGTAGCCGAAGGTGATAGTGGTAACAATAAAGGTCATTGTGGAAGGAAAACTTCTTCAAAGAGACAAGTCATTTCATTTACCACCTGAAGGAGCCTTACAGAGCCCTCAACTGATCTGGTGAAGTGACCACAAGGTGTAGTACATAACTAAGAGTATATCTACACTGCGGAGTGAAATCGATTTAATTTCAGTTGACATTCACCTGCTGAACCCTGCAAGACGGCAGTTCCCGGTGTTGCCTCTGGGACTGGGGGTGTTTGCTGAAAGTCTATCCCACGAGGGGCTTGCCAGAAGTGCTCCTTCAGTAGGTCGGGGGCCGATTACTCGCAGGAGGCCGGGCATGGGCTGACCCAGGAGTGGATGGTTCAAACAGCAAAGTGGGGTAAGTCAGGGCCCAGGAGTGAGGAATTCGGGTGACACGGCTACACACCAGTCCAGATTGCAGGGGGAAAACGTCACAGCCACTTTCCTTGAATTTTGCGCAGAGCTGACCCCAGCCCTGACACACATGAATACTCGCTTGAGACCTGCTCTGACAGAGCAGAAGCGAGTGACCATTGCTCTGTGGAAGCTAGCAACTCCAGACTGCTACCGTTTTTTTTTGGGAAGCAGTTCAGAGTCTGTAAATCTACCTTGGGAGCTGCTGTGATACAAGGTGCAGGGCCATTCTTTTACGAAGGATAGTGACTTTGGGAAACGTGTAGGACATAGTGGAAGGGTTTGCTGCAATGGGGTTCCCAAATTGTGGTGGGGTGATAGATGGCACACATATCCCTATCTTAGCACTGGACTACCTACCCACAGAGTGCATAAACCAAAAGGGATACATTTCCATGGTGTTGCAGGCCCTTGTGGATCACAGGGAACGCTTCACCAACATAAGTGTGGGGTGGTCTGGAAAGGTGAACGACGTGCACATCTTTAGGGTCACAGATCTGTTCAAAAAGATGCAAGTGGGTACTTTCTTCCCTGATCAAAAAATAAGTATTGCGAAGGTTGAACTGCCAATAGTGATTCTTGGAGACCCTGCATACCCCTTGCTTCCTCCCTAATGTAGCCATACACCGAGCACCTGGACAGCAAGAACAAGCAGTTCAATAATAGGCTCAGCAAGTGCAGAATGGTGGTGGAATGTGCCTTTGGACGTTTAAAAGCGTGCTGGCACAATTTGCTCACTAGCTTAGACCTGAGTAAAAGCAACATCCCAATAGTTATTTCTGCCTGTTGTATGCTCCATAATGTCTGTGAGACAAAGGGGGAGACGTTCCCGTTGGGTTGGGTCATGGAGGTATAACAATGTCATGTTTCAGAACTTGCGGTGTAGGAACCCAAGAAAACAACCATGGCAGGGGAATAACACACACTGACTATATTATGTGGGTATATTATGTGGGTATCTTCCCTAGGTGACCATGTGTGATATCAGTCTCCTGAGGGTAACACAGGCAGAAAGGGAGGCTTTGCTGTAAGTATCTGTGTACAGGCCTGGTCCTTATGCTGCTATGCTGTGTTCCACGATGATACCTTCACATTTAATAACAGAGTGGTGGGGGACAGTGTCCTATTGCGGTGGCATAAGTACCACATGAGTACCTACATGAAAGGTTCCTGGAGATATCCATGGAGGATTCTTGGACCATTCTTGCACAAAAATAGTCTTTTCCGGGAGCAACCCTCTGCTTAACTGGACCAACAACGAGGAAGCCCATCCCTACCACCACACGCAGTATTTTTTTCGCTGTAACCTGAAGCTGGACTGGGGATGTAACCCCAGAAATCAGATTTGCAGTACATACTCACCAGATATGCCATCCCCGGTATCTTGGTAAGTCACACTTCCGTGCGTCCGGCTGGGCTGCTCCAGGGTAACAAACAGCTCCTGGCTTTCAGGGAGAATGGATACCACACTTGCCTGTCCCCTGTTCTTGCCTGTCCCCTGTTCTCCTCATCCTCCTCCTTGTCCACAGACTTATCGTCATTCATCCTGGACTCAGATTCCTCTGAGGTATCTACGCTGAATGCGGGTACAGTGTTGGGGTCACCGCTGAGAATTGCATGCAGCTCCTTATAAAAGCAGCATATCTTTGGTGACGAACCAGAATGATTGTTCGCGTCCCTAGTTTTCTGATATGTCTGCCTCAGCTCTTTGATTTTAATGCGGCACTGCTGCACGTCCCTCTTGTGCCCCTTCTCCAACATGCTGCGCGATATCTTCTCGTTGATATTCAAATTTCTTTTGCTGGCTTGGAGCCAGACTCTTCGCCACACAGACCGATGAGATCCAAGACCTCAGGTCGACTCCAGACTGGAGTGCGTTTGGGGCATGCAGTTGCCATGGTCAGTTCTGCTGGCAAGCTCTCTCCACGCTGACCAAACAGGAAATGGGAATTGAAAATTTCCCGGGACTTGAGGGGAGGGACTGTTTCCTGTGTATGTGGCCGTGGTGCAGCAGAGAGTGAATGTCCAGAGCGGTCACAGTAGAGCATTGTGAAATACCTCCTGGAGGCCAATGATGTCGATTTACGCAACACTCTGCCTACGCTGCCGCTCATTCAACCCATACAATTCAACTTCAGCGCTACGCCTCTTGTGGAGGTGGTTTTATTAAGTCAAACTTTCCCACGATTTAGGTTGGTGGAATGGACCTGTCAGTGGAGACGCATATATTATGTGGTCGACGGAAGCTGCATTCTGTCGACCTAACTTCGCAGTATAGACCAGGCCATTATTACTATATATAGCCTAGTTTCTAGTGAACACTGAGTTATTATTTAAATATCCTTTATGGCATGTTAGCTTTGTGACAGATTGACAATACCTTGTAATGTTCTGAACAAGCCTTATGGAATTAAGATAAACTTTACTGAATTAAGTTCAACCTTATTGAATTAGGGTTAATACGTGTGGGTACATTGTATTGAAAAGGCAATTATGCATGTGTTGTTGTGGCATTGTATTTACCTTCTCTAGTGGGGAAGAGGGATACTAATGAACTTGTTCTGTTATCAGCCTTTGAAGCCACGCCACCCCGTAGAGATTCAGACATACTAGTTCAAATTGGATTCTCCAGAGACCAACAGACCAAGAAAGGACTCTGGGATGAATAACCTGGGTTTAGACTGACGCAGGGCCTTCTTCCTGATCTACCACGTGGACATGACCCTCTTGTCCATGGAGGGCCTGAATCCCTGGGGAAGGGTTGGAAGGACTTGGCCTATTGACGCCTCATAAGACTAAGTGCTTGTTCTGAGCTGAAACTGTGATGAACTGTTAACCACAAGGAAACCTCGTGGACAGGAGGTTGAAGGAGTTATCCTGCTAGAATCTATGTTAGGGTTGGAGTTAACCCTGGTAATCTTATTAGCGTGTACGTAGGTTCTTTTATTGTTTTCAATGTGCTTTCTCTGTAAGGCCTTTCACTTTAAGAATAAAGTAGGCTTGCTTAGAAAGAGTTGGATGGCAACTTACATCTGCAGCAACCCCACTGTTATCTGTCTCTGAAGAGAAGGCAAGCAGGCCTATTTTAGGCGGCCTGTCTTTGCTGGGAAATACACAGTGAAGGCAGGGAACTGTTCAGTTGGACATACCCTGGTCAGAAGAGAGAGAGACACGGGTCTCCACTCACGAGAGGCAACAGCTAGGGAGCCAGAGGCCTCAGAGTGGATACCCTTGCTGGACTGCTGGGAGGAAATCCAGGTCCAGTTCCTCTGAACTGTGACAGTCATGATTGTTTATTCAAATCTCAACCATTTTATGTCCATTAAGATTGAAATTCCCCAGGGCAGAGAACTAGCACAAGGCCTACATGGCATTCTCACTTTAAGCCTAAATGGCAAACGCTACACACAATAGTGAATGTTTGCTAGATCAAGCCCTTAATTTTGAAATCTCTTGTGACTGGTGTTTATTACAGCTGGTCAAACTAGTCACTGTTAAGTATTTGTTATGAATTTTTTAGCTCCATTTTTGGCTAGCAAATCAGTTGCTAACTGATCTTGCTTTCCTTCCATTGTTAATTGTAAGTATTCACCAAATTATGCAGACTGTGCATTGTTTAGGAGCTGATTACTTCAGTTAGTACTCACTGTGTGCAGTTGGTTCACCCAGATCTCAATGTAGCAGTTCCCTGATTCAAAGGAGAGAGAAGGTGGGTGAGACAATATCTTTTACTAAGCCAACTTTTGAGACAAGCTTTCCAGCCATACAGAGCTCTTCTGCAGGTCACTGAAAAAGAAGGGCAGCTCTGTGTAGTTCGAAAGCTTGTCTCACCCACCAACAAAAGTCGATCCAATAAAAGGTATTACCTCACCCACCTTGTATCTCTAATATCTTGGGACTGACACAGCTAAAACTATACTGTATACAACAATGGAAGAGAAAGGAAAAATTTTCAACAGCAGTGCAATTCACCCTGGACAGAGGGCACCAGCACCAGGTTGATACACCACTTCATTTCTCACAATTGGGTTTACGTGGGACTCAGATGATACATAGACTTTGACCAGAGTGTCTGTACAGAGGTAAACTTCACCTGGAATAATGCACTTCTGGAATAAGTTTTTAGTTGAGGAATCAGCTGTGCTGAAATTCATGAGACTTTGAGGATTTGTATACAGTTTTGGGACTAGCTGTGGGTTGTTTGAATATTGCTGGCTAGTAAGGGCTTGCCTCTTCAGCAAGAGAGGCTGACTTAGCACTTTTCTTCACTACAGCGTTCAAGTATTTTTTACTATTCAACTTGCTCTGGAGCTGATAAACTAAGGCATAGTAAGTGTGGTTGATGGAATCCAGTACTGGTTTATAAGTGTCACTGCTTGGATGTGATTTTCAGGTATCTAGAAGGTCCCCATTCTTCCTTAGCAGAATGGAAGTAACTCCCATTATTTACACTGAAAGTGTTTCATTATCTGTTTAAGGAGCAGGTAGCTTCATTAAAGCAGAAGGTCTCATGTATTAACAACTGAGTGGATTTGAGTTGTTCAGAGCTATGTGGGTTCTAGAACAAGTCCAATTTTTATGGACACTTTCACAGTATCAAGGGCTGGGTTTTGAGAAGCCTGCATATGTAATTACATCCACAAAAACTGTGTGTACATAAGTGTCTAGGGGGATGTGTGATCCCAGGTGCAAGTTAGATGCATACATCAGTTTTCTGAGGAAACTGTCATAGACTGTGGCTTTTTGTGGCCTGGTGCTCATGCAGTCTGTATTTACAGCCAAGTTCCAGTCACTCGTGTGAGTTGCCTGTTTTGAGAAGGAAGTTATGCAGGGCGTAGGAAGTAATAATACATAGAGAAAGGGAAGTGCAGAGCAGTAGTTGTGGACCAGATTGTATCCCTTGACCCATGCAGATGCATCTCTTGGTTTGTTACACCCCACCAGCTGGGAAAGTGGAGACAAGTATCTAAGAGGGAATGAACAAGGATGAAGTCTTGTGTGAAAATAAATCATTCATAAATTATGGTCTTTGTTCCATTTTATACTAGTGAAACATTGTTGATCTCAGTAGGATTAGTCCTGATTTTCAGTGAAAGCAAGAGCTGAATTGGCTTTATAGCTCCTGGTACATAGAATCAAAAATTCTCCACTGACCCACTAGGTATTGGATTAGGCCATAATATAGCTGCATTCTCTGTCTACAGAGAGAAGGCATCATCTTGTCTCAGTGAGGACTGAGAAATTCCCATTGACTTTATTGGCAAGACTGTTCCTACAGTGAGGTAACAGAGAAGCTGGATGCAAAAGTGTCTAAATCAGACCCTTGAAAATGAAGAAAAGATCAGTAATGTGTGACTGAGGTTGTTGGCTTTACATATGGCACAGAGATCCAGGATACAATCAAGAGCATCTCATGTTAACGTTTATTATGTCAGTTTTCCTACATTTAATTCCTACATATGTTTTACCAGTTAATAAAAATATTCCATACAGATCACATTACAGCCAGGTACAATATAAGCAAGAAGTGGGCATTGACATAAGCTTCCTTTATTTGTAGTGAAGACACAACTGTACTCTGGATGGACATACGGATTGCTGCAGAGATTGTCAGTATAAGACAGAGTGCCCCTTACTGTCCCTAGATTGAACATATAAATCTATTACCAATTCTCTCTAAAAGCTAGTTTCAAAGAGCAGCAATACATAGTTTCAAGGCAAAGAATATCTTTGGTTTCCCCACTCATCACTGTCTGTCCTTTATTGTTTTCACCCATTTTAAGTTGTGATTTTGAAAAGGTGTGTGTTAAATGAATAGCCCTGCTCTAGTAAGACCCCTGACTTGTTAATATTTTCATGTACTATAATATCAAGTTGTTTGTGATGGGTTATTTACAACTATCCCGACAATTGCCAAGTATTAAAGGAAAGGCTCACAAATCCCAACAGTTTCATTAATTTTGTACAAGATAAGCATGTTTCACTAGTCTCCTCTTTAAAGTGTTTCAGGGAGAAGAATACCATGTGAATTAGAAGGAATACACCTCAGATATGTTAAGAGAAGTTCAGCAGAGAACTCAAGATACTCAGTGTAAAACTTCTCAAGATCAGTGGTAGCTACATAATCAGAGCATGCTGTCTGATTCTGTTGTTTCTACAGGTAAGAATGATGGAGCTGGCTAATTGAAGTGTCAGATATCCCTATAGGGCATGCTCCTCAGGGTATTCTTGGCAGGCTTTGCCAATTTTTGAGCCATTTGCAATACAATCTTTGAATGCTAGCAGACAGCAGCAGATAAAGTACATTCACATGTCAGATATGACCAAACCTTCACTATGTCAGAACAGATACAAGCCATGTTAATGCTGCATTATCTTACTCTAGAACATATCAGCCCTCAAAATGGTCTTGGTGGTAGTTTCCAAAAGCCAAAACGCTGATGTGGCATTCCACCACCCTCCATGTCCTCGCAGTAAGAATCTGCAGCTCACTCAGAGCTCTTCATTTGGAAGCGCTGCTTAATTTGGAAGTGCTCACACCTCTTGTGCTTCATTGTCAGTCCATACTGAGGTGTTATGTCCACCTTCTCACCATCACATATGCTGAACTCCAACTGCTGGAGCAGGGTGGTCAAGAACAGGAAGACCTCCCACCTGCCAATGGACTCACCAATGCACTTCCTCTTCCCTAAGCCAAACGTCATCACTTTCTCACTCTCTGCTCTGTTTACTTCAGTCCCTTCAACATTGAGGAAACGCTCTGGGTTGAAGACAGAGGGATCGTTCCAAAGCTTCCTGAAATGGAAGGAGGAGACTGCAGTTGTACCATCACCTGAAGGACTACTAGGAAAGCAGGCATTTCGGCATGAATAGCATCAGACAGACTCACGTGAAACATGGGAACAGTTTTCAACCTCACATCCAACTACTTTTACCACTCAGCTGTGCTTTTACCATTAATAACACTGCCATGTTCTCGGCTTGTCCTTGTGCAACAAAATCCTCTGTACCAAATTCAGCTCTGGTGTTGCTTACGTGAAAGCTTATGTAGTTACACCAGGGATGAATTTAATCCATTATGTTAGTAACCAAAGGCAATATAGTTTCAGCTAAAGGGAAAGCAAATTATTAGTGGGCTCAAGCTAAAAAAAGATGACTTGAGGTTTCATAATTTTAAATCTTCCTGGGGAAACCAATTGCTCTTCACAATCTTGCTCCAAGGCATTTGTGAGCCTCTGAATCCCTCACTGGTGATCAGTGACTCACATGGTAATTCCTGTCACTTCACTGGGATTTCTCGTATGAGTCACGAGACAAAAGTGGGAAGGGCTTCACAGTCTGACCCTGGGCAAGGAGGGATCCAATTTTGCTTCTGTTGTAGTCCATGGCAAAAGATCTGTTGATCTAAATAGGTGCAGGATAAAGCTTTTTGCAGAGTAAAGCTATTTAGATATGGCAAAGTTTAAGCCATTATTTAGACTGCGTTCTAAAAAAAGACTATATCTGCTTTGAAGACTTCATCTACTGTTAAAACATAAGAACGTAATAGCTGGGTCAGACCATGGTCCATCTTGACTAGTAGCCTGTCTCTAGAAGTGGCCAATACCAGAGCTTCAGGGGAGCGCACAGAACAAGGGAGTTATAGAGCGATTCATCTCTGTCTTCTATTCCTGACTTTTGGTAGCCAGAGGCTTAGGGTCATCCTGAGCATGGAGTTGCATCCCAGACCATCTTAGTGAATAGCCATTGATTGGACCTATCCTCCATGAACCTATCCCACTTCTTTTTAAAACTCATTTATTCTTTTGGCGATCACAACATCCAATGGTAATGAGTTTCACAGGTTAGTTGTGTGAAAAGATACTTCCACTTGTTGGTGTTAAATCTGCTGTCTATTTATTTCATCGGGTGACCCCTGATTTTTGTATTGTGCAAAAGGGTAAGTAACACATCTCTATTCACTTTCTCCACACAATTCATGATTTTATAGACCTCTATCATATTCCCACCCCTCCTTAATCATCTCTTTTCTAAGCAGAACTGTACTCTTAATCTTTTTAGTCTCTCCTTGTATGGAAATCATTCCATACCTTTGATCATCTTTGTTGCCCTTCTCTGAACCTTTTCCAGTTCTACTATACCCTTTTTGAGATGGGACAATCAGAACTGGACACAGTATTCAAGGTATGAGTGCATCATGGATTTATATAGTAGCATTTTGATATTTTCTGTCTTTATGCCTTTCTGAATAGTCCCTAACATATTGTTAGTCTTTTTGATCACTGCTGTGCATTGAATAGAAATTTTCAGAGAAGTATCCATAATGACGTCAAGATCTTGGTTGTGTGATAACAGCTAATTTAGAACCCATCATTGTATATGTATAGTTGGGATTTTTTTCCCCCCATATGCATTGCTGCGCCCTTATGAATGTTGGGTTTCATTTGTCATTTTGTTGCCCACTCATCCAGTTTTGTGAGATCCCACTAAATCTTTGCAGTCAGCTTTGGACTTATCTCGAATAATTTTGTATTGTCTGCAAATTTTGCCACTTCACCCCCTTTTCCAGAGCATTAGTTAATATGCTGAATAGCACAAATCCCAGTAAAAAAATTCTTGGGCAAACTGCTGTTTACCTCTTCATTGTGAAAACTGACCATTTATTCCTACCCTTTGATCAGTTTCTGATCTTGTCCATGGCTACTTAGTTTCCTCACGTGCCTTTGGTGAGAGACCTTGTCAAAAGTTTTCTGAAAATCCAAGTACACGGTATCAACTGGATCACCCTTATCCAAATGCTTGTTGACTCCCTGAAAGAATTCTAACTGACTGGCGAGGCATGACTTCCCTTAAACTAAATTAAACTTAGTCTAACTGCTGCCTGCAAGGGACTGGATCCCAGCAGGAACACATTAGTTACTGTGACATATGGGTGGGGCAAAGGTTCAAACTTTAGTATCTAAAAGCCACATGGGGCCTCAGTTCTCTTCTCACAAGGCTGAAAGTCAGAACTCCATTTGAATCCATGGAATTCTATAGCATAAATAAGAAGAGAAAAAGACTCATTGATTACCAGTCATACAGTAAATTCTCAATGATGAGCACTCCTCCCAAAACAGGAACTTCAGCTTGTTACAGGGGTTCTACTGAAATAATTTCTGCAGCATATTCCCAATAATCCAATACAGTTATTTATGACTCATCTAGATTTGGCTTGATTGATATAAAGGCATGTGAAGAATTTTAGCATCAACCAGTCTTATTTGAACTTACTCATTGTGATTGACTTGCCACTGGTTGACAAACACACAGAGGTCCTTGGGGATGAAGTAGCCGTTCAGTACTGTGTCTTTCGTTGTGCTGAAAGAAACAAGGGCTTTCTTAAATTGAAGCAGCAAAGCCCCTTTCAGAGGAATCAAAGTGAGGTGACAGTTCTAGAGAAGCGTCTCAGTTTGTACATCTCATTTGCATTCCTAGGACTTCTGTGAGGAGATAGCCCACCCTTGGTCTTGCAGTGTTAATTGTGAACATTTCTGGTGAATGGAGAACTTTCAAATTCCTATTACTAGCAAAGAAAGTTCCCGTCACCAGAAACGAATGCCTGTTGAAGTGATCATGTGACATGGTTTCTCGCAAGTAAGAGAGGAAATATTAAGACACTCTGCAGAGCCATTAAGAGCCATAGCATCAGGTGAATTGGAGGGTTTGAAGTGAAATTAACTGTACTTGGTATTCAGCAGCTTGCAATCAACATCCAATGCAGGTGCACAGGTACAAACCCCAAGTGTAGGCGACTAAAGCCACGATTTGCATCAATACAGCTACATCAGTTGCTGAACTGGAACTAATCCCATATATAGACATGGCCACAGGAAGGGTTTGAATGACTAATTCAAACGTGCAGTCGAATATTTTTCTCCCCTGTCTAACTCAAAGATGGAGGGTGCATTTTGCATTATTCCCACAGAGGAGTATGGTTTACTTGGCTTCATATTGGGAGGTGGTAGAAGTGGTAACAGGGTAAAGAATCCTGTTTAGTCTGCACAGGAAGGGGACTGAATCAGAAAACTATTCTCACAGAGCAGCACCCAAAAAAGGACACAAACCAGCACTGGCAGTTACAAGACTTACCAGTGAGGAATTGTGAAGGGCAGGAAGGAGGAATGTCTGAACATCTCTAAGATAAAGGCTTCTGTATAAGGCAGCATGGGCCGGTCTGACAGTCTGGGTCTCCTCTCTCTGCCAATCATCTGATCTACAGGTTAGAGTGGAGGAAGAGGTTGATTGGAATCCAGCCTTCAAGACACAGACATTGAAACTCTTTTAGAATTGAAAATATGAACCAACCTAATTCTTCATGAATCTTCTTCTGAATTTCTGGATATGTCACAAGATACATGAGACTCCAGGACAAGGCAGTTGTCACAGTGTCAAAACCTGGAGAGACACAAAGGAAAAGCATTTAGTCACCATGTGAAGATAAGTCAAAGGAAATTTACAACCTCATATCTTTAGATTTTCATCATTTCTTGGCCACTTTAACAAAATTGTTAATGTTAGTAGCGGTGCTATTTGCAATAGCAATTTTTTTTATCAACTTGCTAAGGTTAATTAATGTGCCACAACTTAAATTCAAGGGTGTTTGGACCCAAAATTGTAGTTCAAGCTCATCTCTAGTTGTTTTATCATCCCAACTCTGGATGGTCAGCACTAAACAGCAGTACACAACCGTCTCTTGAGAACTTGTTTCACAATTACTGTTCCTACAAACTCCTTCTGGAGATTGAATTGCCAAAGGCTCTTGATTCCACAACTTCCAAGATTTCAGTTTGTAAAAATTTAACTGCTCTTCTCCACTTCTAGCAATTGCCAACTGAATCATTCTCTGAGACATAACAGCTGCGAGCTGGATGAATCAAAGTTCTGGAGATAAACTGGAACAGAAAAATCTGGGATTGCTTTGATTTTGAATGGAAGTATTCTTACCAGCTCCAAAAAGGTCATTGACAATGTTGACAATCTTCTGATCAGAGAGCTGGATGTTCACAGACTCATTCGCTTTCTTCTCTTGACAATGCTCAATCAGGGAGTCAGTGATGTCTCGAATATTGTCCTGAAATAGGAAAGTCCACAGATTTTTGGAATTTAGTACCAATTTACACATTAAGGCAGTTAAACAAGAGCAAAGTCTACTGCTCGAGGGAGGAAAGTCTAGTGCCTTGTTGCCACATGTGTCTGAACTCCAAAGCATGATAACACTGCAGCTTCGGAAGCTCAAATAAGCTTCTGCCTTGCAGTCATTAGACACAGATAATGTTGTTTGTCCCAGTTATGGTAAGAGAGAGGACTATAATGCTTCCTACAGCAGTTATTATGATAAACTTGAATTCATTAAAGAGTTACAATCAATTGTAAACATTTAGTAGCTATAGCAAAATATAGCAATCAATGGCTCTAAATGGTCTGTTTATAAAAAATACAATTGGGTTTAATTTGTAAGGTTTCTGTGGGAGAAATGTTATTTGGCTAGAGAGAAGATGTAGCACATGCTCCACTATCTCTTCTCTAACCTCTGCTTCAATTGATATTTGTTTTTGTGAGCCAGAATGCAAGAGAGAAAAGGCACGAGCAGACAATGAAGGGCAGAGCAGGAAAACGGCTGCAACTGAATATTCTCCAAGCCATTACCTTATCAAAGCTACTGTAATGCTCCTTAACCATCTTCTGCGTAAAGGAGTTGAACCTCTTATTGAGATCCTTGAAAATCTTCATGGCGCGGCTGGGGAGATACTGGAGCACTGGGATGAAATCTGCCGGGTTGCCGGAGGCAGCCACCTCCCCAAACTCACTGGTCAGGTTTACTATACTGAGCAACTCTTGGTCACCGTGGTTGTAACGCTTGCCAAAGCACATGGCACAGATGACATTGGCCACAGAGACCACCACATACCCATAGGGGTCAAACCTCTTCTCTTCCTCCATCAGTTGCAGGAACTTCGTTACTAGGTAGTCAGCTTCTTTGGAGACATGCTCCTCAAGGAGGCAGGTGGACGAAGTGTTGGGGCTGGGGGAGACAGAAAAGGCCTTCAGGGCATTCTGGGCCAGCTTCCTGCGAGCTCTCCACACCTCCCCCGAATCAGTGCTGAAGGTCAAGCTCTGGCCATCCCCAATGTAGCGGAAGCTGTAGAGATCAGGCCGTCCCATGAAGTCCTCCCCTTGCTTCACCAGGGCTTGTTTGATGGTGTCCAGCCCGCTCAGCACCAGCACCGGTCTGGTGCCGATCCGTATCTGCATCACATCTCCATACTTCTGGCTCATCTGAGTCAAGGTCAGGTGTGGGTTCCTCCCCAGCTCCCGCATGTTGCCTATCAGGGGATAACCCCTAGGTCCAGGCAGCCTCTTCAGCCCCTTGGGTATCTGCTCCTGGAAGGATCTGATGACCATGAAGGTTAGAGAGAAGATGGCCGAGGCAATGAGGATCTCGGTGACAGAGATAATGCCTTGGCTTTCCACCAGTGACGTGGCAGACTTCATCTTCAAGGGACGAAGAACCCTAACATTAAACAAAAGAAAGGCAAGAGGTCAGGTCCAGGAGGCACCTCAAGTTATAAGGCAGTGTTATCTCATGGTTACTCCACAGAGCTAGCAATCATGAACCCTGCATTCTAATCTTGGTTCAGGCACTCACTGTATGACTTTAGGCTAGTTCTGCATTATGCTGCCCTTCACTCAGACTCAGTAGTACTTTTCTCTGAATTGTCCCATTGATTTTCCCCACTTTGCTAATTCTGGGGTTTGTCAGTCACTAAGTTTGTGAACATCACTGCCTTTTAACAGCAACCCAAGATATATAAATATATATACAGCAAAATAATCCTCCTTGATCTTTACCAAAGACCAGATAGCATAGGAAATTGAAGTGTTGCTTTCTAAACATATGCTACTTGATGTACTGTCAGGTTTCCAGAGACAGTCCCTTTGTAGCTACACTAAAAGAATTTTCATGGTCTTAACTCTAATTTACACACATGCCACATCCTTTTCAAGCTGCAGTTGCAAATTTCATTGCAAAATCTGTTTTCCAGAGACTAGTTCCATTTGAACCACATTCCTTTAAACAACCAGACTGAAAAAACTTGCCACACTGATTTTATTCCTAAATGACCCCGGGATCAGAGATCTCCCTCCTTTCATCCTAAGAGTTAAGATACCTTACATTTATAGAGAAGCCTTTAAAAGGATCCTAAAGCATTTTACATACTACGTGCCTATGACAGTGTGCAGCTATCGGCTATAAATAGAGCCTTTCAGAAGCCAGCAGCCTGTTCACTTAGGATATGTCTACACAGGGATAAAAGCCCTGATGCCTGGCTAGGGCTGGCCCAGGTCAGCTGATTTGGACTCTGGCTCATGGGGCTAAAAATTGCTGGATAGACACTGAGGCTCAGACTGGACCATCCACCCTTGCAGGTTGCCAGAGCCGGGGTTCCAGCCCAAGCCTGTATGTTTACATGAATACTTTTTGGAGCAGCCCAAATCAGCCCAGGCCAGCTGTGGGCTTTTTATCCCTGTGTAGACGTATCCAGAGAGCACTCAAGGTATTGGGTGTGGTTAGGCTAGGAGGGAGTTGGATAGTTTAAGCAGGTTTGGAAGGTTAGAAGAGATCATTTGTACCTCTAGGACTGTGGTTCTCAACCAGGGATATGCAGAGATCTTCCGGGGGTACATCAACTCAACTCTAGATATTTGCCTAGCTTTATAACAGACTACATAAAAAGCACTAGCAAAGTCAGTACCAACTAAAATTTCATACAGACAGTGACTTGTGTATCCTGCTCTCTGTACTATACACTGAAACGTAAGTACAATATTGATATTCCAAATTGATTTATTTTATAATTATATGGTGAAAAAGAGAAAGTAAGCCATTTTTCAGCAATAGTGTGCTGTGACACATTTCTATTTTTATGTCTGATTTTGTAAGGAAGTAGTTTTTATGTGAGGTGAAACTTGGGGGTACACAAGACAAGTCAGACTCCTGAAAGGAGTATAGGAGTCTGGAAAGGCTGAGAACCTGATGAGTTAATGAGGTAACTAGCCCATCAGCTGGATAGCTGAGAGAAGAAGGCAAGCAGTAGAATCATAGAATCATAGAATATTAGAGTTGGAAGGGACCTCAGGAGGGCATCTAGTCCAACCCCCTGCTCAAAGCAGGACTAACCTCAGCTAAATCATCCCAGCCAGAGCTTTGTCAAGCCACAGCTTAAAAACCTCTAAAGATGGAGATTCCACCACCTCCCTAGGTAACCCATTCCAGTGCTTCACCACCCTCCTAGTGAAAAACTTTCTCCTAATATCCAACCTAGACCTCCCCCATTACAACTTGAGACCACTGCTCCTTGTTCTGTCATCTACTACCATTGAGAACAGCCTAGCTCCATCCTCCCTGGAACCCCCTTTCAGGTAGTTAAAGGCTGCTATCAAATCCCCCCTCATTCTTCTCTTCTGCAGACATAACAAGCATAGTTCCCTCAGTCTCTCCACATAAGTCTTGTGCTCCAGCCCCCTAATCATTTTTGTACAAAAAGCTGAGCCAGGAAACTGCTGCTTTATTTGTGTTATAGCTAGCACACAAGAGAGAAACAATAAAGACACTCGGTGAAGGTGCTCTGATGGATTGTATATACTATTTAATTCACCCAGAGGTTTTACCAGGCAGTGTTTCCAGGAACTGAAGGGGCAACCTGCTACAGGGCTAAATTCTCATCTTATTCATATGGCTAGTGAGTCACACTGATTATCTATGGGTCACCAGCCCTGTGGCGTTCCACCCCAGCTTATCTAAACGCATGCAGGATTTTGTCTAAAATAGCCAAGAAGAAGGCACTAGATTTAACTGCCATCCTGTTTTGCATTGCCTTAGCTGCCCCTTTTTTAGTGGGGCTGGGAAGGAATTTTTTCCTGACCATCAAATTGGCCTAGGTGGAGTTGGGGGGTTTTCACCCCACCCCCACAGCAGGTTCGGGGAGGGCTTTGTTCATGCATGGCATGAAGGAACTTCATTGCTGAAATATTGCCATTTCTGGAGTGGACCATTATGGTTCCATAGGTTGTGGCCACATTATACTATGGGAATGAAGAGAATGTGCCTTAATGACTTGGAACTACAAAGGGGAGATGACAGAGTGCAGCATGTAGTTACTCAAATTGTAATTTGGCCCTAACACTGCTGACATCCCTGGTCTTGCTGAGAGTATTAGGAGATATAGGACTTAAGTGTTGGATCTCAATTTTTAAGCTCACCTGGTACATGCACAGGTAGAAGAGAGAGATGGGGTTACCAAGATCTACTTACTATGAGCGCACTTCGTTTCTCTTTAAACCAGAAAAAAGAGTGTAATCTGAAGGCAAAATGTAATCCAGTTTTAGTCAAGGGTCTCTATTATAACCTGTGGGTGCCTCTCTCCAAAAAGGTCTAGGCATCTCTCTGCTTACAGCACCTGTGTTTAGTAGTGCACATAGGATTACACGCCTGTTACTGTAGTGTGTGTTTGTTTCAGACACATTAGCCCTTATCAGTTCCAAAGAACACTATGGTTTATGGTGTCACTGATGCATTCATTAAAGACTGGCCTAGTGGAGGGAGTGCCTGGCATTTCCACTAAGGGAGAGACATAAACTAGTGAATGAGGAAATCCAATCCAGATTTTTCCTTCTCTTAATTCACACTGAAGGAAGAGAGTCTTCTACTAGTTCATTCATTAAGAACAAGGAGATGATGGGCAGGCAGACTCTTTAAAAGAGGTCTATTCTCCTAAGGGTGTGGGTTTTTGTTTGTTTTGTTGTCACTGGGAAACCTAGACTAAACTTTTGCACCCATCACTGAGTGGACTATGACTTTTTTCATGACCTTCCTAATTGTTTAGTGAAAGGAAATTATTAAAGTCTAGGAGAGCATTAAGTGGCGGATTTCCACCCCTACAAGCGAGCCAGGCAGTTCCCAGGGAAGACACAACTTCCAGCTCTGCCCCGTGTGCCTTGGCTCTGCAGGGATCTGGAAACAAAGGGCTCCCATAAGATGTCCCCCACACTGTAAGTGCGGTGTCTTTGGGACAAATTTGTGGAGTTTAGAACAGTTTTGCCAGACACTGTTTGCCTCCCTTTGTCTCCTTTTCTTGTCCCTTGTATGACATCTTTAGGTTTTAAGTCATCCCTTCCCAGCCCAGCAAGCCTTATTATATTCTCCATCCTATTCCTTACTCATCCAAACCTCAAGGAAAAGAGGACGGAGCCTTAATAGGGGAACCCACACACAAAACCAGACTGGCTAGAGTTCTCTTAACCGATTAGATTCCTGTCCACTTAAATAAGTTAGCGACCGAAGATTCAGGGCTCCGTCCCTGTGCTGTTGAATGGAAGTTTTGCTATTAACTTTGCCAAGAGCTGGAGTCTGCCGAAAATATATCCGTGCAGGATGTTCACTCTGCTTGTCTGCATGACTTTTTGTGTGTGCATGCGGGAGACAAAGTTACAGCTGCCCCCGTGTTATTTCATCTGCAAGATACACGCGGAGGGGAACGTGGTACCATCGCATTCCAGCAATCTCTCTGCCTTTTTTGCAAATAGGTTTGAGGTCGACCTGATAATGCATCACAGGACAGTGCAGGTCACTCGAGTGCCCAATAAAGTCTGTCATTGGTGGGAAGGGGGAGAGAATTTCCTGCACAATATAGGTGCAAAACCACCAGACAACCACATGTATCGGCCCCCGCCCCACAAGCGTTTACACTGCAGCTGGATCTTGCACCCCCAGGAAAAGCACTGCAGAGAAGGGAGCTGGGGGAAGCAGTCCTGCGGTACCTGTGCGTCCCAGGTGCTCGGCGCAGCTTTCCTTGGCGATCTCTTCTTTGGGAACGGGGTGTTCCTGTGTGCAGCTCGGAGATGCCCGGGGTCTCGGCTTGTTGTTGGAGGGGGAGGGGGAGGGAGGGAGAGCAAGGTGCTCCTCCCAAGCAGCTTGAGTGGAGTGCCAATGCTGCTTTCTGCCAGCTTTATATGCACCTCCTGGCCTCCTGATTCGCTGAGCATCCTCCCGCCACGTGACGAAAGTGTACTCAAAGAAAGCTTCAAACTCCAAAGTAATGACTCGTAGCTTTGAAAATGACTCTCTGAGCTTCCTCCCCCTGGTAACAAGAGCCGTGTATTGTAATGGACGGGACAGAGGCACAGACCCCTGCGGACGGGGAGCGGGGCAGGGACTGTAAGGAGACGAGTGAAGCAGCCCAGGGCAAGAAGCAGGGACTCCCCGGCGCTGCGCCTGTTGGAGAAAGCGCCTGGGGAGTTTGGCTCAGTCCATCCTGCTTCAGGAAATCCGGATCCCGCGGATCGGCTGCTGCTGATCCTTGATCTCCCTGGCTCGGGGGGGGGGGGGGGAGTCTTTATTCGCGCTGGGGGAGGTATTCAGGCCAGGTGTGTCTCTCTCTGTTCCCGGAGTTGTGTGGGCTTCGCTGGTCCCGAGCCGAGCTCAGGGCATTTCGCCTGTTGTCTTTGGTGCGCAAAAATCCCAAGCTGTTCTCACCCTCCGCCCCGAAAACCTGCACATCCGCGCCTCCGCGTCTAGGGGCGAGGCGGGTGCCCGTGGTGTCCTGTTATCTCTTCTAGTGCCGCCCTTCTAGGGGTTCAGAGCCCCCCGTCCCCATGGATGGAGCTAGTGGGTGACACTGCCCAGAAGCATCCTTCCCTGAAGTCATGAACCGGCTCCTCTGCCCCGACGCGTGTTCTCCCCACGGGGCACTGTCCGCCCGGGGGATCCCTTTCATTCCTCTTGGGGGAGACCTAACCTTCCTAAAACGGGCTGCGTACAAAGGGCTGCCTTGGGGGAGCGGCGAGGGGGTTCAGGGGCAGAAAATGCCTTGATCCACTAGTGGAAAAGCTGGAGTCTGGCCGCCAGCCCCAAGGATGTATAAAATCCCGCGGGCCGGGGAACACCCGCTAATGAACCGCTGGGCAGATGAAGGGCAGAGCCGACACCGCCAGGCTGTTTCTGTGAACGTCCGTACCAGGCACAGGCGAACACAGCTGGGAAGCGCTGTTCTGACTTGGAAAGTTTCATAGCGGAGATAATGGGAGAAAAGCCCCATCTACACCCCACCTTCCCCCACACCTCCCTTGAGGGGACCTCCTGATCCTAGTTCGTTTCTGATTCTGATTTCGATTCGGATCCCATTTCGTTTGCCCTGCTCCGCTCCCTTTCAGCCCAGGGCTGTGGGGTGGGGTGTGTCACCCCGGATCACTGGGGATCAACGTTTTCCTGGAGCTGGTAGGTGAGTCCGCGTTATAGATCCCTATTATACAGTCGAGGGTTCGGGGGGCTGGGGGACGGAGGAAAGGGGGGGCCGGTGCGCTGCACCGAGCGTAGCGGGTTCAAGGTTTTCAGGCAGTGCTTTCCGCCCCCGAGCTGGGACAGGTTAAAGACCGGGGTGAGACTCGCGTGAGAAGCGCTCTGGCTTCTTTCGCCACTTTCCCCGTGCAAACAAGCAGGGAGAGATTGGGGAGCAGAAGGGGAGCGGGGAGCTCCAGGGGGGCGAGGAGGTGGGGCAGGGGCAGGGGCAGGGGGAGGCACTGCTCCAAAGGCGCCTTTCGCAAGCTGGCAGGATGGGAGATCGCGTGAGAAGGGAGCCGGGGCAGCTTAGCCCGAGCAGCGCCTGGCGAAGGGCAAAGGGAATGAATGGGACCAAGGCCCCCCACGGGAAGCTCCCACCAGCTACCTCAGCCCTGATCACACCCGGGGTGGGGGGCTGCGGGGAGGCTTTGACTGACACGGCAGAGAAGCCAAAGCAAGTCCCTGAGCGAGCAGCCAGGCGCTGCTGCCCCGCTGGCCGGGTCTCTCTAGTCCAACCCAGCGGGCGACGCAAAGGGGAGAGAGAACCTGCGGCGGGTGTGTCTGCACGTTCCCAGCGCAGGCAGGGCCCGATCCGGATCCCACGGGAACACCCCGCCACTTCAGTAGAGGCAGGATCGGGCCCACGGGGTGTTTACTCCAAGGGGATGAGCCGAAGGCCCCGGGCCCAAAGTGGTTAACGAGGGAGCGAGGCTGGAGCGCGGGGGATGCTCTGCGCTGATGGACAGTGAGCGGGCCCCCTCGGAAAACTGCCTTGGGCTGTCGGGGGGGGCGGGATCGGGCCCCTGGGCAGCAGGGCTGGGACTGGCCCCACTGAAGGGTGTGGGCGGCGGAGGGAGGATGAGCTGCCTTTCCCCCTCTCCCGCCGTGCCTCCGGCGGCCTGCCGGGGCAGGGCGGGTGGGTTGCGCTGGGGAGGGGGAGGTGACGGGGGCAGCCGCTGGGGAGGGGGGATCGCGTGAGAAGGGGCCTCGGTGACTTAACTCTGCAGACAAACCTGTAACGCCCTGGTCACTCAGTCACGCTATGGGAGAGCTCTTAAAGGGACAGCGCCCTGCTACCGCGCGTTGTTCATTGTCCCACGCTCTGTCTGCAGGGATCGCTTTGGGGCAGGCGACGGGAGGAGGAGGGATCTGAAGGAGCGAACGCATGCCGTGTTCGCATGCGGAGCCAGGTGCTCGCAAGAAAACAGCGCGGGGGGGGGGGAGGGGAGTGTTTACACAGTCACTCTGGATCTATATCCTGTCGACACCCCTTGAGCTAATTTCCCGCACGCAGGCACCTGCCAAATTACACTCCAGCCGCGGCCCGGCGGGGAACAATTACCCAACACTCAAACTGCCGCTTAGCATGCAAGGAGCATATAACGCGATGCCAGTGCTGATATTGCACGGCCGGGGGGGTGGCTGTCTGAGGGGAGCGAGCAAAGCTCGGGGCAGGACATCTGAAGGATCAGAAAAGGGAGAGATCTGTGTGCTGCAGCGACCCCCCCCCCCCTGCACTAAGGGCCCCGGTGACCCTCGGGGGAGATGCGGTCTCTTTAATCGCTCGCTGTCTGGCGACCGCTCTCTTAAAGGAGCCGCGTGAAGATAGCGCATTTCTTTCAACTGGGAGCGAAGCGGTGCCACTGGTGTGTGTGTTGCTGCTGGGAGGAGGGTGATTCCCTGCGGGTGCCCTGAGAAGCGGCCAGATGAGCCCCGCAGAGCTGCACGGTCAGCCAGGCCAACAGGCCCAGCAGAGGATTTTGATCCTGAAAGAGGCCAGGCCAGGGTCCCCGGCTGCAGACGGGCGCACGGGGAGGGTGTGGTGAGGTGCGTGAGGCTCCGCTGAAGCTTCCTGGCACGCAGGGCTGATTCCTTCCACTTGTCCTCATTAACCCCGGCAGCCAGGGGCCATTCAGCCCTGCCTGGGCTTGTGAACTGCGACTAGCAGGAGGGAGCTGGTGAATCAGCCAAGGAGTGAAATGGGGGAGGGGAATTGATTTCGTTCTCCCAATACTTGTAGAAACTATTGCGTCCTCAGACCGCGGAACTGACCCGTCTTGGCCTAATCAGCGCCAGTCTGAAATCTGCGGCCTTCAGAAATTGCATCTCCTCCAGCACTTTAAATCCAGTGGCGACATAGGGACTAGGGGGGCTGCGGCGCCTCCTGGCTGGAAGCAACCCAAATACCCGGGTTCCGCCTTCAGCACCCCCACTATAAAAATGGTTGCAGCCCCACAGCCCGGAGAGGGCTTGTTCTGCAGAGCAGCCGCTCAGGGAGCAAGTCTGACTTAGTGCAAAGGCTGGTTCTGCCGGGGTGGTGTGGTGTGGTGTGGTGTGGTGTCATGTCATGTAATGTAATGAAATGCTGCACAGCGCGGCAGAGGCAGACATCAGAACCACGTGCACATTCTCACACGGATGCGTATCTCTGTACAGAGCCAGCAAGTCCATCTGAGCCATTTCACACCTGCATGAATCGTTTCGTTGTACAGGACTAAGGTGCTTTATGGCCAGGCATGCAACCAGGGCCTGGCTTGCCAGCTAGATGCAATACCGCCCTCACACCGTTTTGGTAACTAGGAGCCGCACAGGTGTTGGCGCCTATACAAGTGACTTCAGCTGCCATCAGTTACTGTGAGTTTTTGCACTCCATGGTACTATCTTATACATTCGCTCTGCAGCCCACCTTTGACTAGCATTACATTCAGTATACCGACACACAACGATGTGTGTACTCATAGTACTAGTATACATGCAGGAAGTAAGGGCATAATAGAATTTGAACGGCAAACACACATGTCCATATAGATCATGCCTAACACAACCACACAGCCTTAGCGGAGTACCTTGATCCCAAGGGCGCTATACAGTTAAAAACCAGTGAATGCAACAACAACAACAGATATGTGCTTTTTAAAAGACAGTCTGCAATCCGTTCGTTTGTTCCAGGACCCAGGCATAGAAAAATGAGCATTTGGAAGTTACAGCTGCAAAAATTCAAATTTAAGATTGACTTGAGAGCTGTGGTACAGATCGGTCTTCAAAACCCATGTAAGCTTTGGCTGAGGAAATGGACACCTTTTGGGGTCAGTTAATCCCAACAGGATCCTGAAGCAGCCCGTATTTTCCCCAAACAGACCGTACATACAGCTGAAAGCGCTGAACTAGATAAACTGTTTGCAATCATGGTTGTAGCTGGGATGATTTAAGTGTCTTTTGCGGCCAGGGACCCATTTTAAACAAGTTCGGGTCCTACCACGATCTCGCATAAAGTCTTAACATGGTTATAACACAATTAGGTACGATCTAGTTCAACCCCCCGTTGTTGGTCTAGGAGCAGGACTCACTGGAGGACGTTTTATGGCTGTATTATGCAAAAGGTCAGATTATACAGTCATAACCGACCCATTTATGAATACTTCGTAACCATATTGAATGGGAGGGCAAATATTACACCTGTTTGGCCCTAATCTTGTGTGCACATTGAATGGTTCAAACCTAGGATAGATAGCTAATGTGGACAGGATCTCTTTAGTCTTTGATTTAAAAAGAAACCAGCAAGTGGCAATGAAGACTGGTCAAACAGACAAAATAAGCTGGTTTGCTTTATTTCCATTCTAGTTCTCTTGCTTCTGTAGCTGACTTTGGTTTTCTCTGTTTCTCGGACGTCATTCATTTGTAAAGTCATAGCAAACTTTTCACAACCAGTTGGTAGTAGGAGAACAACTGATTATATTTGTGTGATGGGGTTCTCTATGCCTCAGCCCAGAAACTCTCGCATTATATCCCACACCCCGTCATCTTCCACAGGCCAACTCATCATGGCCAATAGTATTTTACTTGATGTGCAGAAACGTTTGCGTACAGGGCAGTCGTTGGTCGCATTCTTGGATTTAAAAACCACTTCGTATTGAACACATTTACTACAGTCCCGGTGGTTTGCACGCACGATGATCACGACACTTCACCAGGTGATTCCAAATCTGTGGAATCCCAACTCCGATGTGACTTGTTCCTGCGAAAGCCCCGGAGATACACGGGGGCTGCAGATCTTGCAGGGTGAACTCTTGCCCTGAGCTCTCCTTTCCCGGGCTCGATGCAAAGACACTGAAGTCCGTGGAGATTTTCTCCAGCTGCCAAGGGGAATGAATCAGGACCCTACAGCTCGGCTGTTTACTTTCTCCCCGGCTCCGCAGCCCCTCTAATTCCCGGCACATACCCCTTCCCGGGGGGGAGATGTTGTTGCTAGCAGGGCAGATTAGAAGGAGCGCTTGGAAATGGCCAGATCGCATTCGCAGCCGTGGAGAACTGACCTCCAGATTACACCGAGCGGCGCGGAGGATAAAGGGCCAGCGGAGCAGCCTGGGGATTACGTTATTCCCAGGAGAGGGGGAATCCAGTCTCCCAGATGAAGGGCTTTGTCAGGTTGGGGCGGGGGGGCTTTTATCGAGTTCCCCATCCAGAGGTCTGGACATTAGCAGCCGCGTCCCAGAGACCCACCGAGGGAATCTTTCCTGCGGCATTTCACCCTGCTGCATTGGGGCTGGGAGGGAGCAGGGCGCTCAAGAAAACGGACCCCAACATGTCCCTGGAGATCGCCGCCTTTTTGTCTCACCCCATTGCGGCCTGTGGTGCCCGAGGCTGGGTGAGGCCCAGGACGGAGGGGCAGGAAGGGAGGGATGGGGTGGAGGGGGAAAGCAGAGGGATGCCTAGGGGCCGCCGCTGGGGGTTAAAGTTTAGCAGGTGGCGCTTTCTGCCCCTGTCCTCGCTCGGGTTAAAGATTGGCCAGGTTGGCGTGCGAAGTCGGTTTGGCTGCGTTTCCCCGCTTTTCCCGTGCAGACACAAACAGTCCCGGGGCACTGGGTGTGGGGAGACTGGGGAAGGGAAGTCAGAGGGAGCAGAGGCACCAAGTTGCCAAACGCTGGCAGGATTGGGCGTCGCGTGGGAAGGGAGATTAGCAGGGGCTGGAAGCGGCCGGGTGGGAAGGGCAATGGCCATGTGCAAACCTGCGGGTAGCCCCCTGGCTCTCCAGCCACCGGGCCCTGCCACCCACCGGGCCCCGACCGCCCCAGGCTGGGAGATTCAGGAGAGCCCGGCGCTGACTGCAGAGCGGTGAGATCCGCTTCTCTCAGTTTAGGGGGAAAGGAAGAGAGACAAAAGCCACGTGCTGCAGATTGCCCCGGGGGGAGGGGGGGAAGGTACTGGTGGTGCAGCTGCCGACCCCTGGGGAGGTGCAAAGGCCCCGGTCGTTGGAGCCCCTTGGCCGTGTGAGGGATTGCGTGAGAACAGGGGTCGGGATGACTGAACTCCGGGGCGAGCCTGTAATTTACGGCCTCAGTCACGCTCTGAGGGTTCTTAAAGGGACAGCGATCTTTTCAGTGGCCCAGGAGCCCTCCCCGCTGGCGCGCCTCAGAGGAATGCCCAGCCAGAACTAAGGCCAGCGCCGTGCACTGTAAAGGCTAGACTGCCCGAACGGCCCAGCCAGGACACAGCTAACCAAGAAAGAGGGCAAGTTAAGAGCCGTTGGGGAAAGGGAAGGGCTATTTACAAGCCCTGGCTCTAAACAGCCTCTGTGGGCACCTCTCTTCATCACGCCATACATTAAAGCCAAGTTGTTTATAGCAATTTCATAACGCGTCCAGGCAGCTGATTGGCATGCTCTGTAATCTTCTGCTATTTCAAACAGTCACGCAAAGGCCTCCTCCTTAGCCTGCATTGGCTGGCAGACCTATTCCTTCTCTCTGGTTAAGGGACCGCAGTTTGCTGGGATCTGTCTCTTTAAGGGGAAGAGGGCCGGCTACCTGCTTCTTAAAGGAGCCCCCCTCTGATATAGCCCCTCCTGAAAGCCTCAAGAGACCTGGCTTCTGTTTCCTAGCCTGCCACAAATTTCCTTTGTCACCCGGGCTACTTCTCTTAATCTCTCTGTGCTTTAGTTCCCTCCACTGTAAGATTGAGATGATAGCTTTTTCAAGGGGGGTGGTGATGGTATTTGTTAAGATCCGTTGAAGAGCTTTAAAAGCTTCATGTGGAAGGGGAGGGAAAAGCATAAAGTGTTGGTCATGAGATGCTTTGTTAAAATAACAGAAGAGAAAAGGGGCGGCATGACGGACAGCGGTGGTTCTCACGCAGGAGCCCATGCTTGATTTGTAAAGAAAGAAGTGCCCAGACTCAAGCAATTTGTTGACTTTCATAACTGAGGCAGCAAGGCCAGAGGTGCCAGGGCTCAGCCCTGGCCCAAATAAAGCAGTGAGGAGCCATTTGTAAACTTCAAAGGCCTGTTGCCACCCAGTAAATAGCATTGGTGCAAAAATATCTGGCTCACTACATATTTCTTACCCAGGATATATATTAGACATATTAACATAATAAGTACTAAATAAGTACTATGTGGCTATAGTTCTATAGTGACTGCTCCTGTTCTACAGGGTGGGCTGGGCTCAGCTCTCCACTCCAGAGATTGCCTCCTCCAGGGTGGCAGCACCTCTCAGGTTTGTCCTGGCCCCTCTGATGGAGGGCCCACCTGGCCAAATTTGTGTGAGTGGCGTTGCAACCTTGTGTATGGAGTTGCAGTGCTCCTCGCTCAAATTTGGCCTGCCCAGCTCCCTGCCATCCTGACGGAGGGGCAGTTGGGCCAAAACTGTGTCACTGTGAACTTGTGCACCAGCTCACCATGCCCGGAGTGGGGAGCCAAACCCAGCCAAGCCCCAGGGGACCAGAAATGCAGAAGCTGCTACAGTTGCAGAATGAGTATGGGGCAAGCTCTGCAACCTCCCTCCAGACCCTCCCACACACACCCAGGGGCAGGGCCTGACCCCCTGAGACCCAAGCACTGCTTAATGCCAACTGGTAAAGGGATTACAAGAATCTCCTGATTTTGGTATTTACATTCTGGTTCATTAAAGAATGTCATTGGCGGTGTTAAATGAAAGCCAGGTCATAATGGTCATGGAGATCATTGTGAAATGTGTGCACAGATGCTATGTAAGGAGTTGGGTATGTATACTGGAAATATGGTCTTAGATGCTCCATCACAGCAGAGGAGGAGAAACAAGTTTTCTGTCCGACAAGAGATGTTTATTCACCTGTCTCTCTGCTGGATGTAAAGTAAGCATTATAAAAGTTCACAGTGGATGCCCATTTACGTACCGAAATGATCAAAAGATGTGACGTCCCCAGGAAAGCAGCACACAGGAAAAATAACCCACGTGGGGAGTGTATAGTGTCTCTGACTACAGACAATGAATTTTGGGGATATAGTAGAAGGCAAAGATGCTACCCCTCTATCCTGCCCCGAGGAAGTAAACAGACAGTGCATTTACCTTAATAAAAGCAGGGACACCACTGGACTTGTTTGAAAAAACTGCAGAAAACTTTCGGTCAGATAAACTTAGACAGCCCAGTATGTTGTTAGTGAAGTTTAGTCTCTAGAAAGCTGTTATGATTTTGTTTTGTACATAACCTGTTGCCTGTTTCCTTACTCACTCTCACTTGCATGTCGAGTCTTTGAAAATATGCGTATTGTTGTTTTCGTTATAAGTCTATCTCAGTGCTGTGGTAATGAGCAAGGTGCTAATCCTGAGTTGAATCCTTCATGCTGGTGTGTACACTGTTCCTTTGGGTCCACAGACCTGGTATGTCTGTGAGTGTTCAGCAGATAAAGGGCTGGTCACTAATGGGGACACTTTGGAAGGAACTTGTAGATTGGGGTGCACCTATTGCTAACCTGCAAGGCAAAAGAAAGGGCTAGCACCACCCAGAGGAGTGCAATCCACCCCATCCTCCAGATCATTAATGAATATCTTGAACAAAACCAGCCCCAGGACCAACTCCTGGGACACTCTACTTGATACCGGCTGCAATTAGTGGAATTTAAGTCTGATTCCTAATGCTTTTCCTTCGCCTGTTTCCAGATAACCAAGACTGGAATAATGTTCAGGGTGGTTACATTGGCAGATCTGTCTGAAAGAAGGAAATTTACATATCCAGTATCCAGTCACCACTGTACTTGGCGCTAGCCCAGTTTCCAGTCTGTACTCAGCAGTGGCTTGATATTGAAAGAACAGCAGCTCCTGCTACTCCCGTCTCAGCAGAGCTCTGTGGGTGTCAGGACTTCAGTCATTCTGGGCAGGCTGTACCTGATGCTACTGATTTCCTCTTTCTCTTGAAGTTCTCCAGTTACCTTCCCCCTACACATAACGTGGCAGACGGGCCTAGTGTACCATTCGAACTCTCCTGTCTTATCCTTTGCAAAAGGAAGGAGGAAAAAGGTTTGTAGGTGCAGATCTGCAGCAAAGCCAGTATGATGGCAACCACAGTAGGGAATTTAGATTTTTTTCTCTCTTTCTATACTAAAGTGTCCAGAGTTGGGTAATTTGCTCTATAATTGATACAGTCGCAGATCACATTCCATTTGCTTTGAGTTCAGCGACGGAACTCATTCACACAGTGGGGACTAATAATTTTAATGTCTGTTGACACCATGGCTCTCCTGCTGGGACCCCTTCTTGGATCTGATGTGGGGCTGTGCGTGGAGTTCTGGGAGGGGGTGTGTTTCAGGGTGTGTTTTGCTGTCCCTTTGAGCTCCCATGGCACCTTGTGCTGGAGGCTCTGCAGGGTTCCCTGGGGGTGAGATCCCTCCTGCACACATCGGGAAACATATTGTAATGTAGACGGTGCCTTTCATCTCAAATTGTCTGACAAAGGGCATGCAGCCTCCAACCGAAATGCAGGCATCTCTGGGGTGGAGAGCAGCATGGAGCAGGTACCTGCGCAAACCGCCAGGATGGGGTGAGAGGTTTTGGCTGGAGCACTCCCCTGCTGTTGGGAACAATGGTGTGGGATTTTTAATCCTCCACACAGAACAGACAGGACTTCATTTGTCAAGGTCTGCAAGACCAGTCACAAAACATTGCAGAACCTATCCCGGGGAGGAACTGAACCTAAAGTTCTATGGAGTTTGATTTCAGATCTGGCTAGTATTACAAAAGACTGACTTCATCCCTGGAAATCCCCCCGCTGCTCTTGACACAGAGATTTGGACAAGTGCAACCCGGCTTGATCACTACGGAAATAACAACACACAAAGGACTTGCTGAATGACAAAGTGGGTGGGGTAATAGGAATACGATCTTGTCCTGCACCGACTTCTGTTGGAGCTTAGACAGAGCTTTTCTGCAGCTCTGATCAATGACAGCAGTTTGAGGGCTTGTGATCTGTGTTTTGGAATGTAAGCAAGGTCTAAGTGTCCGAGTAAAGGGGGGCACTTTATTTGCATGGGCTTTGTATTTGCATGAGTACAATTAAGTATTTAGCATAATTCACCGAGGTGCTGAGCAAATGGGAAATGGTTGGCAGGGCTGGTTTGGGGCTACAAACCACTTTTGTGTTAAGTGCTGGGGTAATGAAATGTTGTCCTTCAATTGTATGAACAGATGTCAGCAAACCTGTGCTTAGTCTGTTCTGATAGAATACTTCACCCCAAACTACACAGAGCTCCACAAGGGTGGCGGACAGATGTTTCAGCCAGGTAAATGGTCAGAAGTCCCCTATTGGTTTAAACTGGCCCTGGCAAAGGACTGCCCCCAGGCATGAAGTGACTCTCTCTCTTCCCATTGTTAAGATAGAGTTAATGACTGCTCTTGGAGTCTTTTGTTTCTTGAAAGCAGGGACATTGGCTGTATGCCAGCAGAGGGTTTACCCATGAGCTGAAATCACTAAAACGCTGAACCAGTGGAGGATCTGGGAAACCGTGCCTGACAACTAACAGAGCTGAATGAGCAACAGGTGTGATTGGCAGAGAGGCTGGCACGGTCGGTGCCAACCCGGTCAGCGGGAGCCAGGTGTGGTCGGTGCCAGTGGTCAGTGGGAGCCAGGCACGGTCGGTGCCAGCCTGGTCGGCAGGAGCCAGGTGTGGTCAGTGCCAGTGGTCAGTGGGAGCCAGGCATGGTCGGTGCCAGCCTGGTCAGCAGAGAGGCCGGCACGGTCGGTACCAGGTTGGTAGAGGCGCCGGCACAGTCAGTGCCAGCCCAGTGCAGTCAGTGGGAGCCAGGCGAGATCGGTGCCAGCAGTTGGTGGGAGCCAGGCGTGGTTGGTGCCAGGCAGGTGTGTCAGCAGGAGCCAGGTGCCGTCGCTGCCAGCGGTCCGGGACTCAGCGAGGCCGGAAGGCGGTAGGAGACAGCAGCAGTCAAGCCTGTGTCGGGCAGGAGCGGCATAGGGGGTGGAGCCACACCCAAGAGGTGGACATTGCAACTATGACGTTATAACTGAATAAATATGAGAGGCTAAAAATGAATTTCTATTCAGTCCACTGCTGAATGGAAGAATAGTACTGGAAGCACACAAGAACTTCTCTGAAGGTGAAATGTAGAGGGACAGTTTTTCGACCTTCGCCTTTATTTCTCCACTCAGACCTCTGCAAACGGTTCGGAGGTTTTTCTCTTGACCTCTTCCATGTCTGCCGTGACCTGAGAATGACCCTGGACTCGATCCTGAAGCTCTTCCCTCGAGATCTCTGCAGGGATCACATTGTTAACGTCATGCTGCGTTGTGAGATCACATTGAAACGACGAGCTGCCCAATTACTAGTTGGTGATCCCGTCGAAACAAGGCAAGATGGCTTAGGCCCCTAGTTAGCCTTGCCTGAATACCAGGCCCCCTTTTCGTTTCATTTGTGTCAGGATCTTAAATACCCTTAGCACGACGATGAGCATGGAAATATGGGCATCTGCATGGTCTGCACTGTAACCAGCCCTGGCTGACCATCTGTGCAAGCGTCCTAGCTGTAAGCAGAGATACTTTATTTGTTGTTGCAAAGGCAGAGCCACTTTCTGACAAACCCCCGTGTCCCGAGTTGTTTTGTGACCCCAGAGGTTTGTGGCTTTGCCCGGGTTCGGTGCAAGTGAGACAAGGCAGGCGGGAAGGCAAGGTCTGTTATTGCACATGGCCGTCAGACCACTGAAGACCTTGCACCCAATGCAGTGGACGAGGGGCAGCCATTCGCAGCGCTGTGTGGGCCTAATCCATTGCACGGGGCAGTCGCCGCTGATTTCAACTGGCTTTCGGATCAGTCCCTAGCAAAGCGGCTCTTAATGGCCCTCTAGAGGGGAGAGCACAAATCCGGCAGGAGAAGCGATTTCGCTCCGTTGTTGTTACTTTGTCTTCTTCTCGCTGCTCTTCTGGAGTTCATCTCCTGCAGCTGGGAAGTAGCTTTAACCCCCCTGTTACTAACCAGCCCCCCTCCAAAAAAGAGGCGGTGCTGCTCTCGCCTAAGGACCGCTAGCTGGCATTTCACCTGGGGAGAACAGATGATCTGTCTGGGACGATCCCGAAAGGGCCCGATCTTGTGAGTGGCTGAGTGCCATTTCCACTGACCTCTGGCAGGGGGTTGGGCTTTGGCGGTAAAGAGCAGGAAAATGATGGGCCTGGTTGATGACTGTCACGGCAGGTGTGTTGGAGACCCAGGGGCCTTTCCAGAGACCAGGCCCATTGCGGGCACTGCACAGGTAACCACTGCAACCTGGGGACCTGCGGCGTCCTTCCTTGGGAAGCCGGGGCGCGGATTTTAACAGCCTCTGCCCATTCCCTGAGTCGGGTTCGCTACCAGCACAGACTCCCGCACCAGGTCCTGCTGGGGATGGGGGGGAGGGGGGCTTTTTTCATTGGGGGTTTGAATCAAAGAGAGAGATAAAAAAAATGCAGCGAAATCGGGCGGGTTTGTGAGCGTAGGGGGAGGAGACGTTCAAATAAAACCTGCACTTAAATGAAGGCGAAGACATGCACATTGGCACACACAAATGCACGCTCAGACAGAGACGCGCTTACATTGGCAGATAGAGTCTTGCTCTCTCTCTCACACACACCCCTGGGTGAACCAGGTGCAGCTGTGGGAAATAATTAGCAGCTGTTTCATATTTTCCTTGTAGCGGGGGGGAAAAAAAGACAGTGCAGCCTCCGATCCCAATGAGATCGGCTCCTCCTCAGCTGAGCAGGTAACCCCAGAGGTATTTTGTAGCATCCTGCCACTTAATAGTGTGATCTGGCGTTTGGGGTGGCAGGACCCCCTCAGAGATGTGGTCTCTTTTAGAGCGCCCAATCTGACAACCTGGTTCTTAAAGGGACAGCGTAGAGCTAACGTGGGGGAAATGTGATCATTTACAATCAGGCACCCACATTCACTGGAGAGGTCTCTACCCCCCACGCCTGCTTCCTCCTGCCTCCCACAGCCTGTGGAACATGAGTCCATACATATCCCTGGACTCCAAACTGAAACCCCACATTCAGACTTCTCCCCACCCCTTGGGTGCTTCTTGGACAGGGAAATCCCTGTGATTCTCTGTGTTCCCAGCCCTGTTGCATAGACACAGCCCTCGAATCTGTGCACACGCTTGGCCCGTTGTTTCCTTGAGTTTTCCTTTCCTCCCTACTTTCAGAAATAAACACATCAACCAAGGCAATTCCATGCAAACAAGTTATGTTAATGCCAAGTAACGCTGTGCAATTTGTTCACACAAAATCCTGGAAATGCAGAGTCAGTGTAGAAATGCAGCCTCAACTTTGTCTCCTGGGTTGTGTGCATTACAATATAATCTCTAATTATGTGAGCACATCCCGTTCTCAAAAAATGCAAAATACATTTTGCCCCGACAATCTGTGCCACATTTGTCTTCCTGTGCAATATTGTGAGCAATTACATCCACAAAAGAACATGCACATCATTTTCATAAAAAATATCATGGTAAAATGTATTAAAAGAGTGCACTACAGCACACTAATGTGAAAGAGAGTTTGCCACAATGAGACCAATAGCACTGTAAAATAAATTCTTCCTTTTTAAGCAAATCACACTATGTCAGACTAAGATTATAGGGGAAAAACTCTCATGATAAAGTATGATTTGCAAAACATGGATCCAATTGCCCTATCACATACACAGGTGTAGGTCTATTTGAATTAATGGAATTATTCTGGATTGACACTGGTTTAACAGATAAAAATCTAGTCCCATGTGCCTTTAAAACAAAAGACGGTACATTTGTAATGTATAGGCACAGTGTTGTTTAGCAAACCACTAAGACTTAACAAAGCATTTGCTGGATATATCTCCTTTAAGGGCCAGATCCTGATCCCAGTGAAGTAAATGAGCAAACTTGCATTGACTTCAGTAGGATCAGAATTGGGCTGGAATTGTGCAACCTTAATGTTACAGTAACCGTTTTTGTTGGTGGCGTGTTGTTTTTGCATTGAAGACTATGTGCCAGCTTTAATGTGGGAGAATCCCATGTCTCTATGTCTTTTGTCTAGACTAGGATACAAGCTGCGGTGTTGGGCTATGTTTGCTAACACATTCTAACTAACATGTTTAAAAAGTCTCATGTAGACAAGGTACACTGCTTTTAACGTGTGCTGAAATGGCCAAATTCCAGCCGCAGGAAGAGCCAGGTTAACTTAACCATCTTAGCATATATGAAGTTGTCCACTGCCGTGTCTACACTCGACTTTAATTCCTACTCTAGACAAGTCACAGTCTGGTATTACAGAGTGACATCTGCCGTGAGGTTATTCAACTGTTTACATGTTAATTAACTGTTTAGGTCTTGTAATTGTTCCATCAGCAGGTTACTGTTGTGTAATGCCCAAAGAATTCATCCAAGAATTGTCCACAGCATCAATCTGTTCACAGTAAAATGTTACCCGTTCCTCTCCTTGATCCTGAAGTCCTTGCTCACCTGGGTAGGTCAGTGGGACTTCTTAGGTGAGTAAAGGCTGCAGGATCTGGCCCACTGTAGCTTGCCTCCCTTTCTGGCGTTTCTGCCTCTGATTTTTGGATCATGTTTGGCTTTCGGTTAGTTTGACTTGCCCTTAAGATCTCATTGGCCCATTAAGATCTCTCCAACAGCATGAATAATCAGGGCATTGCAGGTGTGTCCCAAGAGTTAAATCAGCTGAGCCGTTTCTCACACAATTCCCCCCAAGCCAGGTGGCTGCTCCAAGAAGCTGCCCTTTCACCTCCCAGGAGCTGACCGTTCCCACTGCAGGTCCCCCAGTGCAATGGGAGGCAAGGCAGTGGAATACATACCTCTTTCCACTGGGCCAGGCCCCTTGCCCATGCCTCTTCCAGGTTCTCCAGTTCACTCCTTATTCACTTTTTCTTTCTCCTGGAAAATAACAGCCCCCGGGCTATCGTTCTCCCACCTCCCTCCTTGCTTTGTGGATTTCATTCTTTCTATGGGCCTGGTGCCATCTATCTACCTTCTTTAAAAATACAGGCTCCATCCCCACCTGGGGATCTGCTGCGCGGAATCCCAGCAGGCTGTGCTAGTAAATGCCAGTGCAGGATCAGGGCCACATTTTGAAGCTAGATCAAGTGAAAATATTCCTGTTGAAACAGTGCATGGAATTTCTCTCTGGCTTTTCTCCCCTTCCGATTCTTCCTTTGCCTTCCTGAAATCACAGGTGCCAACAGACGTTTTCATTGGTATTAATGATCATTATGAGGCCAGCTCTTGAGACAGTTTTTACTTGGTCCTCACTCACACAAACTCCCACTTATTTCACGGGGTTTGCCATGAGTCTCTCAGATCTGGGGCAGGGGATGGAAGATGAGGTCCCATAGACGGGAGGGGATCGCAGGCACATGGAGCTGCTTGGAAATGAGAGGATATTTGGAAAGAAGGGGGACTTTCAAAATATGTGATTAGAAGCTGAAAAGTCCAAGCCTGCTTCCTATAATTCCTTCACTAAGGGAAACGAAAAAGACCAGTTCTTCTTCTTCTGCTATTCTGTGCATGCAGAGGGAAATCCAGGCACTGGAGTTTTGCCATTGACTTCCGTGGGGCCAGAATTTCCACTGTGCTTGAGCGAGGGAAATCTGGCCCTGGTGGACACCCACTGAAGACATGGAAGGATTAATACCGTCAACCTAGAGTGAGGGTGGGGGACAGTTGAGGGCTTTCTGCAGACTGCACAGTGTCCTGGGCCTCCCCTATGGGTAGCTGCTGCTAATCTGCTCCCTCCTCCACTGCTGTCCAGCCCTCCCGCATTTCAGGCAGTGTTGCTGGAAGAATGAACTCTTCTGCCCTCTGTGCTGCCCTTTTCACCTCCCCTATCTCTCCAGCTCCCCTCCCGCTGCTCCTCCTCCCCTCCCCTGGCCCTCCCTGTTTGCAATGGAGCAGGTGGGGAAACTCTACCGAATGGCTTCTCACGCAAACCTGGGCAATCGTTAACCCGGGTCTGAGCTGGGGCCTGGGCAGAAAGTGCTGCCACTGCAGCGCGGTCTCTGATAAACTTTGACACCATGTAGCGGGTTTCACTGAGTCCCGCTGGCCTGGCGGGGAGGCAGGTCCTGGCCCATCAATTCCCAGTGCTATGAAGTTCTCCCAGTTGGAGAGGGAGGGGAACCCAGCTCTTCCCTCTCCACTGGGTCTCAGCCCAGGGCCCAAGGGGGAGAGGCCTGGAGTGTCTTGGTCACTTCTTTCAGGTGCAGCTGACCAGCCTCCCCTGGGCCGTCTCCTACCTCCCTGCTCTCTCTGTCAGACCCAGCAACTCCCTCTGTCCAGCACATGTTCCCCCGCTCTCCTCCGAGGAGATCCTCCCTCAGCAGGGAGTGGGGTAGGGGAAAAGGGACAGGCCCCTCCCCTCCCGGTTGAGTTTTACCCCTGATCCAGACTTTCTCCTGAGGATCGCTTTGTCCCCAGAAGCTGCAAACTGGCTTCCTCCCTTCGGCCAGCCTCTCCACCCTCCTTCCCTGTTTGCTTGTCAGAGATGCCTTTGGAGCAGATCCCCCCCACTGGAGCCTCTGAGGGGTGGGGGGCCTTCTGGGCCCAGCACTGCTCCTTCCTTCTCCGAGTCTCTGGGTGGGATCTGTAAAGCCCATCACACCCATCTCCCTGGCCTGGAAAAAGACAAGCGAGTGGCTGGGTAAAAGCTGCCCTTGCATTGGCTGCTCAGGCGGTTTTGTTCTGATTCCCACTGCAGTCCTTACCTGGGAGCAGGAATCAGCCAGAGTTGCTGCTGCTCAGAGGCCTGGCATGAAGCTCACACATCTGAGCAGCGACCCCTGATGCCCAGCTGTGCACCAAATCGCTCTTCAGCCTGGGGCTCTGCCGCAGGTTAGAAAGGATCCCTCTGACTGTGGCCGCCTTGACTGGCTGGTGTCCTGTGATCTCTGTAGAAGAGCATCTGCTCCAGCCTCCACCTCCATGTTACTCAGACTCCTTCCCTCATCCTTCCCCGGGGGGTAAGTGTGAATGTCGAAAAATCGACTTTGGTTCCTGACTGCACAGGGGTGCTCTGGCGAGACCTGAGTAGAGGGCAGGGTAGCATCTGCGGTCAGGAGATATCTGAGGAGGCTTGGGAGGCAGAGAAGAGGAGAGTCAGGCCAGAAGGAGGGAGGCCTGGGTGTTGGAGATTCTGGAGCCAGAGGAAGGCCCAGGGAGTGCTGCTATCCCATCTAAGGAGCAGGGAGTTGGGCAAGAACAGAGGCTGAAGGAAGCTAAGGGCTTGCCCAGTGGTAGTGAGAAGCATTTCCTGCCGATCTCTGGGAGTGCTGGGGTGAAGAAAGGCCCAGGGGAGCGGCCCTGTGGCCACTGTCCCATACAAAGGACAGGAGGGATGTGAGACTTGAATTAGGCTCATGGGGGGTGGACATGGTTTGCATCACTGCTGCCTTTGCGCTCTCTTAGTGGGGGATGGGGCTAGACCCAGGAACCCTTCATCTGAAGGAAGATTGGGGTCGGAAGAAGAGTCCAAAGGGGCAGAGGCAGGCGTGTTTTGAGTTGCGATGTGGGACTTGAGCCTTTGGGAGTCTCAGCCTGAGAGAGCATTGGAAGAGAGTTTGTCAGGACTCTGGGGGACGGGGCATGGGGGAAGGACTGAGGCAAGGTGCCTGCAGGACACCTTTCTGCTCTGGGGGGGCCTGATCTGTGACCACTGGAAAAGCTCACAGAGTGAGATGTGATTGAGCAGAAATCATAAATAACAATCTGATTTTGTAAGACATCTTGGGTCAGATTTTTCCCCAGAAGGGCTGAGCTGGAGTCATTTCAGCTGTTGTTGAACGGCGATTTATTCATTATTTTTTATTTGTATCATGGTAGCACCCAGGAGTCCCAGTCCTGGATCTCGACCCCATTGTGCTAGGCACTGTACAAACACAGACCAAAAGACAGTCCCTACCCCCAAGGAGCTCACACGCTAAATACCTCTGAACATCAATCACGAGGTGTCAGAAGCTGAGCACCCAAAATATAGAGACACTCAAAGCCAGAGGCCACTCTGGAGAAATTTGACTCTTGGGTTACAATTCATGCATCCACGGTTCCTCTAAGTTCACCATCAAATAAAATGAATATTATTTCTCCCCTCCGCTGGCCTTTTCCCAGCTGAGTCCCTGTCCCAAAACGCAGCACACGGGCCAACCATGTCTTAGAAGCCCAGGAGTGGAAGCTAGTTTTTGGAGACCTAGCCACAGGATCTTCAAGTATCCTACATCCATCAGGCAAGGGTAGTCTCCCCTGCTGTCCCCACATTACAATTGCTCATTTACACGGGGGCTGTACAAGTGTAGGAATATCAGACAATGTGGGCGAGTCAGCCCTGAGACTGGGGCTGAAAATTTGCATCTCCGTGGAGCTGCAGGCTGCAAAGTCAACACATCTGCCTATGCTCTGTGGGAATTTCTTCTGCTGTAAGGATGAGGAATAGGTAAGCTATGCTGCAACTGCGTTTGTGGTGGGTTTTCACTCAGCGTGTGAGAGGCACGGAAGAGCCAGGGTCTTTGTTCTGGTTGCACCTTGCCCTGGACTTTCCCAAAGTGCAACTCTTGCTTATCTGCCCCTGCTGCCTTCTCACGCAATATCGCATCCTGCAACGTGTCAAAGGTGCTTTCAGAGGAGAGAATTCCTCTGTTCTCTCCCCCACCTCCCAGTTCCCCTTGAACTCCTGCCCCCCCTCCGCTCTCTTTGTTCCCAAACTCACCCTGTTTGGCTGCAGGGGAAACAGTGGTGAAATTCAGCCAAATGGCTTCTCACGCGAACCTGGGCAATCTTTAACCTGATCATGAGCCGGGGGCAGGGAGGACTGCCTCTGAATGGGCTCCTGACACGCGACGCCCTCCTGTCCTGACTACAGACCACAAACCCCCTCCGCCCTCTGTCTCTGCCATCCTGGCCTCACCTCCCCCTTGCTTCCCCCCTCCCTGCATGCCCCCCACAGCCACGAGTGGGGTGTTGGGAGAGAACAAACTTTTCATGAATCATTTCAAAAACCCACCTCTGGCGGAGATGGTCTTTTCATGAAGTTCTTTACTGAAAACTGGCTGGGCGATGGGCGGACGCCGGCCACGTGCCTGAGCCAGGAGACCTCCTGCCAATGCAATGGGGTGAGGTCGGTTCACGTTCCAGTCCTCTTGGCAACAGTGTAGTGTATGCCTAACCTCTGCTATCTGGCCTTTGCTGCGGAGGGTGAAATGTACATTGGTCAGCTGGCGACGCGCCTGGCCTTGCTGAGGGCCCACTCCAATGCCCACTGAAGCCCATGGGAAAACGCCCAACTGGCTTCTTCTATGGGCTCTGGATCAGTTCCCGCGCAAGGAGGAGGCTCCGTTGGTTATTTTGTAGCTAGTTACCATTCTGGAGTTCTAAGCAAGGTAGCTTGGATGGTGCTTTTGCCATGTGACAGGAGGCAAGTTTCATGGGAGGTGCATATAAAGCTATCAGAAAGTGAGCCTTCAAGCTGCCTGGAAGGAGAAACCAGTTCATGGTCCAGAAAAGCGAGTTCCAGACACCTTGGGAAGAGACGCCCTCTGCCTTCACAGGGTCATCAAAGAACTTCTAGCCACAGGTGGTACGCTCCTTCCCTCCTCTGAGACACACAGGTACTGTAGGGCTGCTTCACACAGCTCCTTATCTTTGCAATATGTTAAAAAACGAGAGCAAGTTGAAATGCGTGTGGGGGACAATGGGAAGTGGGTGTCCTGGGTAGGTCTCTCTCAGATGTGTTGTATGTGCACATCGTGGGTCAAGGCATTCCAAAGCGAATAGAGATTTTGGGGACTTCCATTTTAGGGGAGCCCAATTTGAGATGTCTTAAAAGAGGTCTGATGTTCAGCAAGTGCTGAGACCTACCCTCTAAAAATCAACCCTCTGAGCACCCCAAAACAGGGGCCTCGCAAAACCATGTGTCACTCTGGAAAACCTTGGCCAATATTTTAATAACAAATGGTCCAAATAACACTAACTGCTCAGATCAAAAAACGTACCTGAAGGCTGTAGTTATGCATTAAATGGCCCGAACAACTGGTGCTCTTTCAAGATAGAAAATTTACTCAGAACTCAGCAGACTTGCCCTTAAGCAAAAGCCTTATCGAATTTTACAGGGAGAAACCAAAGAGAGAGCTTTTCTACAGGTTTTTGGGAACCTCCCCCCCCCGGTAGAATTCTCTAGCAGAGATATCATTTCTGATTAAATTCTAGAAGATGATCCAAAAGCAATGGGAAGGAGATCATTTTATAATAATATCGACAGGATCTTTCCATAAGGGAGGTAAAATAGGTTTTACTTTTAGTCCTGAGTTAGACAGCAGTGAATCAATCATAGATCAATCAGTGCAAGTCAATGAACTATGTACAATGAAACTTCACTTTTCATAGCTTAGCTCATCGATCACACAACCATTTTTCCACTCATCCCACAAATCTCTCTGCAATTCCTTCCAGGCACAAAACATCCTCTCTGAACCAAGTCACGATCCTTTCCTCCATCACCCTCTCATCCTGGGCCACCTTCAGGAAACCAGCCAACACTTGATGGCCAGGGTCAGTGGCATTCCTGGGGTGCTGAAAATAGAGATCGAACAAATCAGCTTGTAAATGGAGCTGGTTGAAAAATGTCAATGCCTTCAGAACATTGACCAAAAACAGAGAATTTTTTTTCTGGGATTTATTTATTTGTTTGGTTTTATGTGATTGGCAGTTTCCCTCCCTCCCCCCGTTTTTCAACCGATGCACCTTGTTTATGATTCAGTGCCCTCCAGGTAAGCACTGTCCAGTGTATGTAATGGTGTGATATTCTCATTGCTGCGCTAGTCCTTCCTGGTCATATGGTTACATTCATGTCTTGTTCCGAATGAGTGAACTCCTTAGGGCAGGGGCTGTGTCTTTCTGTGTGTTTGTACAGTGCTAGAGCAATGGGACCCTGATCCTGCTGACAGCTGTTGGGTACTCGGGCAATGCAAATAATAAATCATTAACATTCATTCAGATAATGGAATACACACCCCGTTTAGCCAAAGAAAACACTTGGATAAAGATCACTTTTAACTCAACAGTTTAATAGCCACCTTCGATAGTGGTTCTATCAGGGTTAAATCCTCTGCTCCCTCTCTGTAGCGGTTTGCAAAAGGGGTGGGTTAGAAATGTAGTGTGATGGTGTTTGAAGCTCCCTAGGGTTCTTGAAGAACTGTGAGTTATATTTAAGTGAGGTGTGTTTTCCTAGCTAGAGATATCGTGTATATCGATGAGGCTCGGTGTAAACACTTCATCTCAGATGATGCCCTTGTTAGCCATATCAGGACAGGCAGTAGGTGGATTTGGTTCCTCTTCATCTGATCTTCCTTCCCAGGTAAGACACAGATACAGTTTTCTCTTCTCTGTCAAAGCCTCCTCACTGGATTTCATCAGGATCCAGGCACCACGTCCTTGCAGTCCTTTGAGAGTTCAGAGCTAGGCTTCATGACGTTGAGGGGATCTGGCTACAGAACAAACTTCCAGAGACGACCAGGCAAATCCAGAGTGTGACCACCTTTAGGAAATGCTGCAAAACCTTCCTCTTTGAAAATGCCTTTCCACCACATGAATGACACTCACACCACTGACTCCCTCCTACCTCCAAACTCCTACCAAAAATATACACAAAAAATCTTACCCCAAGCAAAGGTTTTACTCTGGAACAAGAGAAGTGCCAGAGATTCCATTAAATCCACTGGAGACTTTGCTATTGCCGCTGATTTTATGGGGAAGGTGTTCAGCTACTGCAGTAATGGGGGGCAGTAGGGGAGCCATTTGGGGGGGGGCTCCTGCCCCCAAGTTTCAGACTGGAGGTCTGCTTGCCTAGCCACAGGTGGTGCTCTTAACTGCAGCGCAGCCTCTGTATGGAGCGGCTGCAGTCCCAGCTTGCGCCCCTGGGGCAGGACATCAGTATTTTGTTTACAAACAGAAGCGAAAGGGCTGGTAGTTAAATTAAATGAAGGATCTGGAAGTCATTAGATGAGATTCCTGGGCCGGGGGGAGGGGGGTGGGACTGTTGAAGAGAGACCCCAGGGGATGATTACTGTTATCAGCATAGAAGAAATACAGCCAAGGTTACATTCAGAAAAGAGGGAGATGTGAGGGAGATAGGTTAAAAGAAAGGGCCAAAACCAAGGGAAGGGATAGCAGTGGTATAGAGATGTTCCCACTCACCTTGTGGTACTTACGTGGCCACTTCACTGTAATACCCGAGCACCTCACACCGTCTAACCTCTTTCTCTTCACAGCCCCTCTGTGAGGCAGTGCTGTTATCCCCATTGTACAGATGGGGCATTGAGGGCCAGATTTTCAAAGGTATTTAGGTACTTAGTAGTATTTTCAAAAGCATCTAGAAGGTTCGGTGCTTTGTAAAGCCCATTTGATGCCTAGCTGCATCTTTGGGTGCCTAAAAGCCTTTGAAACTCTGTCCCTAAAGCACCGGCCGAAGGTCAGACAGGAAGCCCATGTGGGAAGTAGAACCCAGGTCTCTCAGAACTAGCACCCTATTCACTAGAGCAGCTTATCTCTCTGCTACCTGCTGCAAAGAAAAGAGGACTCATCGATGGGAGCAAAACCAAGGCAGCCAGTTCTCTGAGACTCCAGCAAATGGTCCCAGGCGATTGGGAAGGATCTCATGGTTGACAGCATGAAAAGCAGCACAGAGGCCAGGAAGGATGATGAAAGAGACTGAGACTCAGATGCGAAGAGATCACTTAATCCGCAAGGGGTGGCTGGTTCTGCCCCATGCAGGGTTGTAGGGCAATGACTGCTGTGAAATTTTACAATTTAACTGAAAACCGTTTTGTTTTGTCATTTTTTGTTCTGAGTTTGAGAAAAGGAAGGAATGAGAAAGTGTTGTATGGGTATCAGATGTGTTTATGCCTCAATTTCTTAGGATTTCAGCTGCATCCAGGCCAATTCCAGTGCAAAGAACAGAAATTCCATCCACAGAGTCCATAAAGCCAACGATTATTGTCATAATTTGTATTATTCACTGGGCACCATCTGTGTGCTCAGCACTGTTCAGAATATGCCAGAAAATGTAGTCCTTGAGCGAATGCATATAAGATGTGTAGCCCTGGACAAGACGGCTTAGATATTCAACTATGAAGTGTATCGTTACTGAGCACACGTTAATATCTGTGAGCGGAGGTGCTGATGGCAATGGAAGTTTTACCTGATTAAGGACTAGAAGATTTGATCTTCAGCTTTCTTTCAAGAGGAAGAGCTGCCCAGAGCTCCTGTGCCTGTTTATTTTCCTTTCCTGCCTGCAATGGCCCTGATAAACCACAGAAGAGTAAATTTTTTTCTTAACTTTAAAATGTGGAATTTTCCTGGTGTTTGGTTTTAAATATTCTCCCATGAGAATTGCAACTCAGTCACTGTAGTGTTGTGTTTAAGAGCCTTCTGGGAAGTAACTAGCCTTTAAACAGAAGTGAGTGACTTGAAAGCGTCAGTTTCACTCCTGTTTAGAGTCAGTTTCTAGTCTATTATTTGTTGTATGTTAATACCCCTAGAGCCCCAGGCAGGTGCAGTATAAATGTGCAGGTCCTTCTTGTCCAGGATATTTCTAAAAGTTAAATGATCTATTCCAAGCTTGGTGAACTGCAAAAAGTAAGTTGCCTAAATGACAGAAAGTAATTTAGATTTTTCAACAATTGTTTCAGTTATTGTATTCAAGAATTAGTAACAAAGTAAGAATATACATTAAAATGTGAAGTAACTTGCCACAAGATGTCAGAACTTGTTAGTATTAGAGCTGAGTGGGTCTAATATTTATTTAATTTTCTTTCTTTATATAGGAATTAGATACCGTGCTCCTGTCAGCTAATTTCTAAGTTATTATCTGCAAAAAAAGCTAGGGGTTTTAAGTGCCTAAGTGGCCCTTGGAATCATGGTTAAAGTTGCCCCCCCCCCAATCTGAAATGGTACCCCAGCACATAAAACCCTAAGACAGGGAGCTGAGCTCTCGGTTTTCACTCAGCAAGAATCGCCGGTGTCAGTTGTCCCCCACCCAACGTGAGACGGGTAAAGAGACATTTTAGTGAGCCTCCAGCAGGTTCTCCAGATCCAGCAGTGCCGTGCTATGTAAAAGCCAACAGTTGCCTCACAGTGGCACCATGGCTCTAAGAAATAACTGCTGCATCCCAGGTAGCATAGTGAATAAACGCTGGGGCCGGATTCTGGGGTAGTTCCATTAAGTCAATTAGGCTACACTGATTTAATCCCAGCTGAGCATCTGGCCCCCGACTCTTTAAGGGCAATCAGTGTAAGGATCTGAGCCTTCACTTACAGAGAGTCTAGAACCAAGAGCCGGGGAGGCCCTGCGTCACAGGCACGCCTGTGTTACCAGCAAGGGAGACAAGCAAAGAAGCCCCTTACTGATCCTGGAAAGTCAGGCCCCACAGGACAGAGACTCCCAACAAGGCCCAAGATCACCAAATTGGCTCACGCCCGCTCCTTAAACCAGGCAGTGAGTGGCTGGATTGTCTGAACAATTATACAGACTCCTTGTTGCAGCTGCATCGGACACTGCTCCTTGCCTCTCTCCTGCAACCTGCATCCAAATCTGCTCCCCTCCCGTCTGGTCCTTGGTTCCTGCCCTCGCTCCCAATTCCTGCCTCGCTCCTGTTCCTTGCCACATCTCCAGTTCCTGCCCTTATGTCCCGGTCATCAGCTGTTAGTCTCCACTTTGACCATTGGCTCAACTCCTGACTCCGACCATTGGGCCAGCCTGTCTGTGTCCCAACTCCTAACGATCAGTGGCCAGAGTGGGCAATGACAGAGCTGTAGATTCCTCCCCCACTTCTCCCAGGATGCAGATAATGTTCCAGGGTTTCCGTGTGTTTCAAACTGCCCTGTCAATTTCTCTACAGTCCAGACTGCAGTAAACAAATCAACTCCACAAAGAAAAAAGCGAAATGTTAATGGCACTTCATGTCTTTGCCGTTCTAGAGCTCTTTCTACCTGCAGATCTCCCAGAGCTTCACAACATTTAGTCCATGAATTTAGCTCCACAACACCCCTTTGCTAATAAGTATTATTATTCCGCTTTTACAAAGGGGAGGCAAAGGCACAAGGGGATGAAGTGACTTGCCCAAGGTTCCACGGGAAGTTTATGGCGGAGCTGGGATTTGGACCCAAGTCTCCTGACTCCTGTCCTGTGCGCTAGGAACTAGAACTAGTGTAGGAGGAACGTCCTAGCAGATAAGAGGATCTCGGGTCAAAGGGCTGGATCCTTGCTGATGGCCAACCTCTGAGAAAGGTTTATGAAGAAGGGATCCTCCAAAGTCCTAATGTCAGGAGAACTGAGTGTGCCATGGCCCTGTCTGGAGTCTGGTCCCCTTGAAGCATAAGGTTAAGATTTCCTGAGCCGCCTGAGGAAGTTCGACACCCAACACCTCCTTTTGTTTAATTTTATCAGGCTTCTTAGGCTCACGAAGATGAAGGCTGCAACGTTACTGGTGGAAAGCCAGGGCTTTATCTCCGTCACCGAGATCCTCATTGCCTCGGCCGTCTTCTGTCTGATCTTCATGGTCATCAGATCCTTCCAGCAGCAGATACCCAAGGGGCTGAAGAGGCTGCCTGGACCAAGCGGTTATCCCCTGATAGGCAACATGTTGGAACTGGGGAGGAACCCACACCTGACCTTGACTCAGATGAGCCAGAAGTATGGAGATGTGATGCAGATACGGATCGGCACCAGACCGGTGCTGGTGCTGAGCGGGCTGGACACCATCAGACAAGCCCTGGTGAAGCAAGGGGAGGACTTCATGGGACGGCCTGATCTCTACAGCTTCCGCTACATTGGGGATGGCCGGAGCTTGGCCTTCAGCACTGATTCGGGGGAGGTGTGGAGAGCTCGCAGGAAGCTGGCCCAGAATGCCCTGAAGGCCTTTTCTGTCTCCCCCAGCCCCAACACTTCGTCCACCTGCCTCCTTGAGGAGCACGTCTCCAAAGAAGCTGACTACCTAGTAACGAAGCTCCTGCGACTGATGGAGGAAGAGAAGAGGTTTGACCCCTATCGGTACGTGGTGGTCTCTGTGGCCAATGTCATCTGTGCCATGTGCTTTGGCAGGCGTTACAACCACGATGACCAGGAGTTCCTCAGCATAGTGAATGTGACTGATGAGTTTATCGAGGTGGCTTCCTCCGGCAACCCGGCAGATTTCATCCCCGTGCTCCAGTATCTCCCCAGCCGCGCCATGAAGAAATTCGTGGAATTCAATACTAAGTTCCTCAGGCTCCTGCAGAACATTGTCAAAGAGCACTACAAGAGCTTTGAGAAGGTAAGAGCCAAGGGGGTGGGGGAAGCATTCGCTCACACCTGAGATGAGCTTCCATACTGTGCCTTTCAGGCTGCCCTGTAGCAAATCTGTGACTACCCTAAGCACTCACAGGTGTTACTTTGATGGCCACTCAGAACTCCATAGAAACATTGGGATGGAATTTATACCCTTCTCTAATGCACAGGTCCCTATCAACTGAGCTGAAGAAGAATATTAATTAGCTGTTTGCAACACAGGGCCTCGGATCTATGACATACTGTTGAACATACTGATGTCAATCAGCAGAAGGCAATGGTGCAGAGACACACTAGCCTGGTCATTCCAACATTCACCTAAATAAAAGTCTGGAAAGGTGCAGGATGAATGGAAATTATGCTACTTTTTTGTCAGCCTGTCTAGGCAAAGAGCATTTTATTACCTCTAGGATTTTTACAAATGAATCTTCATATCTATTATAGGAGCATCTTAGGACACAAATTACCCTAGTTTCTATGCAATACATTTCTCTCCTCAGGCCCATATTGAATATTAATTTGCTTAGCATGTTTCTCTTGTATTTGCCAAGAAGAGGATTGTTCTGACATTCTGCACTTTCAAACTGTATATTCTAATCTCCTTGTTTTTATGGCTCGGTGAAATGTTACCTACTGACTTCAGGGAAAGAAAATATTCTCCTGAACTCCTATTCCTGGAACTTACTCACACTCCTGTGACATGGGGGTACTGTACTCTCCAGCACAAGGTCCCTTCAGCAGTAGATTGCTCTTTGTTACCTCAGTTTACCTGTCTAGTGGTCTGGAATTTCATGCAATTTTCCTCTGGACTTTCCTCTTTCAGGACAACATTCGAGACATCACTGACTCCTTGATTGAGCAAAGCCAGGAGAATAAAATGGAAGCAAACGCCAATATTCAGCTCCCGAAGGAAAAAATTGTCAACCTGGTCAATGATCTCTTTGGAGCTGGTAAGAACATTCCAATTCAGGCTTTCAAATCTGAAACCATTTTCTATTTTTGCATTCCAATAAACTCTGGTAAATATTAGCCCCTTTTTTACTCCCCTCATAAAAACACCCCATCCAGCTGCTCTCAGTAGCAGAAAATAGATCACGTCAGTTTTTCACCCTGATGCCTACCATCAATGACCCCAAGAAGCTTCCTACTGTTTGAGCAGGAGTTTGTAGGAAGACAGGGATCAGGGAAAATGAAGCTCCCAGTTTGTATCCCTATTTGCCAGTATTGGTCCTGATTCATCAGTGAATTACACTGGGGAAAGCCCATTGACTTCACTGAAGTTACACCAGCACAAAACTGAAATAACACAGTTATGAATCCACATCAATCAGTGCGGAGTGGAGCAAGTGTAAAAACCCTTAACTAGGAATTTTATTATCACAGCTTTCCGAGTCAGACGAAAACTGATGTGCAATCAAAGAAAATCGGATGACAATCTAAAGCCAGGGGTTTGTAAATTTCCCTTGACTTGTCTTCATCTAGTATCCATCTTGCCTCTTTGTCTGTCTAGGTTTTGACACTGTGACAACAGCTTTGTCCTGGAGCCTCATGTATCTTGCGAAGTATCCAGATATTCAGAAGAAGATTCAGGAAGAATTAGGTAACTGTATGTTTTCAATCACAGAGTTAAAATGCATCTCTCCAGAAGGCTGGGTTCCAGCCATCCTTTTCTTCCTCTTTATAACCTGTAGATCAGACCATTGGCAGAGAGAGGAGACCCAGACTGTCAGACCGGCCGATGCTGCCTTACACAGAAGCCTTTATCTTAGAGATGTTCAGACATTCTTCCTTCATGCCCTTCACAATTCCTCACTGGTAAGTGCTAAGGAGGCAGAGGAGATTCAGGGGCATTACACATTAAGCGGTGCCTTTATTCCACATGCTGTTCCATTGATGATCCTTGCTGTGTAAAAGAGGAAAAACCCAGCCCTTGGAAAGTACAATAACCCTAAAGAAAACGGTCTCCTCTGGGCCCAATCCTGACTCAAAAGGAACCAGGAATTGATTTACATTAGAGCACAGAGGAGCCTGGCAGCAGTTTAAACATTAAAATCTCACTCTCTTTCTTCAGCACAACGAAAGACACAGTACTGAATGGCTACTTCATCCCAAAGGACCTCTGTGTGTTTGTCAACCAGTGGCAAGTCAATCAGGATGAGTAAGTATATGCAGAGTCCCAAAAGTGTGTAATCAATCCCGGTCAGTGGCTCTCAAACTTATTTGATTGTGCCCCCCCTTCTTTGTGTCTGTCGTAGCTTACTCCCTCTTCTCCTCCGACCACATGAGCACATATGCCGATAAAAAAAATCAACATCCCACGAAATATTAAAGTCTATAAGGCATTGATTCAAACAGAGCTAATGAGCCATTGTAATAAGAGCAGAAGCAAAACTGCGAGCGTGGTCGATGCTTACAATTCAGTATGCACACCGTGTCATAGCAAATGGATTAATGTACAGATGGCAACGACTTTGTAGAACGCTATGCAAGCGTCACAGAAACCTGTCAAAATGCACAGCACCATCGAGAGTCCAAGGCACAGCGCCATAGGAGGACCGGATAGGCCTGGAGGAATCAGCTTTACTAGTTACCCATTGCTGTGTGTAAAATGGGGGCAGTACTTTTTGTTTGTTTTTCCTTCCTAAAGCTTCTTCCCCTTCCCCTCCCCCCCTGGAATATATTTCCCGCTCTCGCCACCCCTGGGAGGCCCACTGTCCAGTTTGAGAACCTCTGATCCAGATCCATGTACTGGGGCCTTTTCAATCAGATAAAACATGTTTCTACCATGTACCTTCAGTAAGACCGGCTGGCACTAGGAGAAATAGATCATGATGATGCTGTGTTAGTGGTAGCATAGCAAACAAGAACAAATGTTCCCTGCCCGGAGGCACTTATATATATATATATAAAGAGAACCTGGGCGAGATGGCCCTGGCTGTATTTCTGTGCTTTCCCCATTCTCCACAGGACTAGAAATTTCCATTGGGGGAAGACAGAGATGCCCAGGAAGGGTAGGGGGAGCATGGGGGGGGCATTGAAACTGGGCTGCCAAGAAACTAACTGGGTGGGCTGCTTGGGGAATAGACTCCACACAAATGGCCCTGGTCCCCACCAAGCCTCCCCCTGGATCTGCTGGATCTGCTGGCCTGATTTGCACCCCAGCCTTTGCTGACGAAAGGATCAGCGAGAAATTTCTTGTGAGGCAGGAAAAAGACCTGGGAGTCACTGCAGACAGCTCAGTGGAAATCTCTGCTCAGTGTGCTGCAGAGGTTAAAAAGGCAACCAGAATGTCAGCGTGCATAACGAATGGGGTGGTGAATAACCACAGAGAGCTTGTCTACATTTGGGAATTGACCAGCATCATGGAATGACTGTTGCACTGTAGTTATTGTGGTATATCAATTATTCCTGTCAGTTTCCCCATATTGGGGAAACATTGGGATGATCATACTGCTATTCTGTATATCAGTGACCTCCTCCCCTGGAATACTGTGTCCAGGTCTGGTCGTCCCATCTTCAAAAAGATATAGGAGGAATAGAAAGGATCTAGGAATAGGTAATGGAAAAGGTTAGAAGAACGGAAAGATTTGCATATGGAGAGAGATTGAAAAGACCCTGATTATAGAGGGCAGCTGAATAGGAGGTCAGGGTAGAGTGGATAAAATAATGATTGGTATAGAGTGCTTCTATTTCCCCTCTCATAATAGAAGGGGAAGGGAATATTCCATAGCAACAGAAAGCAGCAAATTTAAAACTGATTAGAGGTCTTGATCACAGCCTGTAAGCACCTACCTCGGGAGCAGAAATCTGATAATAGAGGGCTCTACAATCTAGCAGACAAAGGTATGATAAGATCCAAGGGCTGGAAGCTGAAACTAGAGGCATTCAAGCTAGAAGTCAGGTGCAAACTTTTAAGAGTCAGGGTAATTAATAATTTGAACAATTTATCAAGGGTCGTGGTGGATTCTCCGTCACTGGCAATTTATAAATCAAGACTGGATGTTTATCTCTAAGATCTGCTGTAGCTCAAACAGGAATTAATTCGGAAAAGTTCTAAGGCCTTTGTTATAAAGGAGGTCAGACAGATGATCACAACCGTTTCTTCTGGCCTAAGAATCTCTGAAATACACCACAGACCTGTGGAATTCATTGCCACCAGATGTTAGTGAGATCAAGGGCTTAGCCGGATTCAGAAAAGGATTAGAAATTAGTGGATAATGAGAACATGAACCATAACTTCAGAGAGACTTAAAACCACGTTTACAAGGGATCTGACACCTCAGGCTTCAGTACAAAAGCCAACCAGTAATATCAAGGCTTTACAGCAGAAATTAATCTGGCCCAATGGCTTCTGATGGGTTATTTTAAATGGAAAAGCCATTCCTGAGTGGTCAAGGTGCATGGGTGCTCAGGCAAGAGCAATGCATCCTAGGCCCAGTTCTGAATCTGTTCACAACACCCATCCAAGCTGTATTCCCTGCGCGACTGCATCCCGACTCCAGGAAGTGGGAGAAGGGATGTTTCAGGAGCTGCTTTTTCTATTCCAGGAAGCTCTGGAAAGAACCATCCACTTTTGACCCAGAGCGTTTCCTCAGCGCCAGCGGGACTGAAATAAAGAAGGCAGATGCTGAGAAGGTGCTGGTCTTTGGCTTGGGGAAGAGGAGGTGTATCGGGGAGATCATTGCCCGATGGGAGGTCTTCCTCTTCTTGGCCATCCTGCTGCAGCGGCTGGAGTTCAGCGTCTCTGATGGAGAGAAGTTGGACATGAGGCCCCTGTATGGCCTGACAATGAAGCACAAGAGGTGTGAGCACTTCCAGGCCAAGCAGCGCTTCCCGATCCAGAGCTCAGAGTGAGTCACCTCTGGACGCTGGATGGGAGCGAGGGGAGAACCCATCTGAATTTTACCCCTTAGGTTCTGAGATAAATGGGGCCCAATATAGCTTCTATCTGACTAATGCGTTTTGATTTTCTTGCCTGGCCATTAACTGTCTCCGTCACCTCCCCTGCAGCGTCACAACAGACATTCCAGGGGCATCTGGCTTGTTCGCACAGGGGCAACTGCTTTTGTGGGTGCTTGATAGCTGGGCAGCTCTGCTGAGTTTCTCTTCAAATGCTATGAAGGTGTATTCCTTTCACGCCTCCTTATAACAGGCAGCCAAAAGTCGAAGCAGTTGGGACCACCCACGCGCTTAGAGCGATTCATGGGCTTAAGACCTTTGCAAAACTGGAGTCTAAGCCTGTGCCACATGTCATGATGCCCTTCATCCAAGTAGAGTACTAAGGTCCATGGACATCTTAGGAGGCAGGTCCTCAGCTGGTGTAAACGCCTTGTTGGATCTAGGACAATTGACGACTAACCCTTGTGTTCTGTCTTGTCTATGACATGGCAGAAGAAGGCGGGGCTTTTCAAAGGGGGTATAAAGGATTTCAGCATCCCGCACCCAGCTGAAAATAGGCAATTCAAGGACTTTGTTTACATGGATGAGCTTTCTGGTTTCTTGGCCGTGTTCGATTTCCTTCAAAGAGCCCTAGAAACCGGGGCTGCCTTGGTGACTTCAGGTGTGTGTTGTAAGACAGCCCATGAAGATGATGGCAATGGTTTGAGCTGCCACCCAAGAGAAAAATCATATTGGATGTGAGCAAATAGCACGAGCAGGCTAGAATTTGTGGCGTTGGCAGGATTTGAACACTAACCATTTAAGTGAGCGAACGCAGAAGTGCCCGGGGGTGGGGAATGTCGAACTTCAGGCTGGGAGGAAGCATGACAATGCAGTAGCACCTCTGGGTGTTAGCAAATAGCTGCTGCTCAGACCCGTGCCTCTCATACGGTAAAAAGGTCACGTGACCCCCGCTGAAGGTTCAAACGAGCCAATGAAAAGCTATGGGCTCCCTAATGGGGATGAATGAAACTGCATCTCTGAAAAAGCGAAAGGATCTAACCAGCAGCCCTCGCTCACCTCCTCCATAAAGCTCAATGCACTTTGTAAATGAGATCAGTGTAATTTTACGGCTGGGGAACCTGAGGTACAGAGCAGGGTCGTGACATGCCCAAGATCACCCAACTGGGACCAAAACCCAGGTCTTTTGAGTCCCAGCCCACTGCTCTAGCTGTTAGGCAACACTGCCTGACTGGAAGGTGCATGTGAGAGCGGAGTCCCTAGTAAGCTGCTGGACTCCAGCAAACTTTATTGTCAATAAATATTTCAAACTTTTCCTTAGCATGGGCCACCTCTTATTAGAGAGATGGTCTCCTGAACATCATTGGCAATCCCCCCTATACCCCACCCCAATGGATCTAATCAGGTGCCTGATGAATCTGCTTATGGCTGACCAGCCCAGTTTGGGAGCGACACAGCCTGTTGCAAATTTCACAGATCCATGTTGTCTGAGTTGGAGTCCAAGATGACAGCCCGCTGCTTTCTTCTTTCTCGCTTTGCTTCCATCCTCCGGACCAAAGCCTCTCCGTGCTGAACTGCACCTAGTGCCAGATGTTCCCTCCAGACCGGACGGGATCCTGCTCACTCCTCCCAGCTTTTTACACTGATGTCGAACGACTTCATATCATTTTTGCACACATCGTGGTACTGCCATAAAAAAACAAAACCCCTTTCTAGAGCCATCCCGAATCACTGCACAAAATATTTTGGGGGAATACGCTCCCCTCCCATTCTCCTGACATGACCGAGCCATCGCAACCACCTCTTCTTGATAGTGGTTTCCAAGTGTGCCAGTCCTGCATGCCCAAGAAACCTCTGTGCTTGGTATTTTGCCTTCCCACTTTATTTGCAGAATCTTACGCAGGCAACTCATGTGGAAGCAGGTCAGTCCTCTGAGGTGCCTAGCGTACGTAGCCCATGTTTCTGAATCGTTAAGCAGGGATGATAGCACACAACCCTCTGAACGCCTCACCTCCTAATTACAGTCATGCACAACACCTTTCCCCCAACCCCATCAATTGCATCCACCACCTCCTTTCCTCTTTGAAGTTGCGTGGATGATCTTTCTTCCCACAGGCAATCATGTATGTAACACCCAGCAATTGCTCGCATTGATGACTGGCGTTATGCAAGCAGCTAGGTTTGTCTGGTGTTTTAAATGCAGCATGAGTTCACTTCTGCGTTCTGGCAATCAAGCTGGGGGATCACCTTCCCGTGGCGCATTTTTCTGCAAGACTTCGTTCGTGAGCCGCAGGGCCTGATTTAGCTCTTGCTTACACCAATACAAGTCCAGAGTAAATCCAGTCACTGGTGGCATGAGAAGGGACTCAGGCCTTTGGCATGCTGCAGCATGGGTTATAGCAAACAGGATTTTCATAAATATATAAAATACAACGAAAAACACTCATCTTAGGTTACAACGGCGCCTTCTAGCAACGAAGCGTGGGTCTCTCCTCCAATGCCTAAGGAGATGCATTTATAGATGTCCCGGTGAGGGCTGATTGGACCTTCAGTCCCCAGCCCTGCATCATTTCTCCATCCTGCACCCCTGTAGGAGACCTGATGTGGAAGTGAACTCACTGCCTGCCGGTAGAGTCAGCTCTGCTGGTTCACTTTAGTGCATGAGATTACTGTGATTGTTTGTATTACACTAACGCTCAAAAACCCTAGACCAGGGCACCTTTGTGCTAGGTGCTGTGCACATATACACACACACAGGGCTGGATTTTTAGAGGCATCTCGATGCCAACATGCACGCAGGCCCTGAATGGGATTTTCAAAAGTACTGAGGTGCATAGCTGCCTGTAGGAGGCGCAGAGAGGGGAAGTGACTTGCCCAAGGTCACCCAGCAGGTCAGTGGCAGAGCTGGGAATGGAGCACAGGTTTCCTGATGCCTAGTGTGGTGCCCTGTGGTCTAGGCCATACCGCCACCCTTTCGCTAGCCAGAAAAAGTGCCTTCTGGCTTAGCTGTCACAGGCAAAGGCGTTCTGCTGGCCTTCCCATCTGCAAGTTTGGCTTTCTGTCCATGTTAAATAGCTTTGATCAGACACCTCTGGGTTGTTTAGAAAAATAACAGCGTGGCATGCCTTTATTTATCCACAGCACACGGCGGACAAAATAAGAGAACACTGTCCCAGGATGGCTTCCATGGAAATGAACCCTACCCTAATTTGAACCTGGAGTTTTCAGGGCTAAAGCCAGAAACCGTGTCCGCCACACAGCTTTAAAAACAAAACAGGGGAATTGTCATCTGACCACTAGAGGGAGCCACCGCCACCCCCTGCCTACCATAAGGATTTATTGGGGATAATGAAATTTGTAAAGATAAAACAGACTGCCTTGTCCGTTCCCAGGGCGTAGCAGGTCTTAGATGCACGCAAAATGCTGGGAAAGCAAATGTAAATTATGTTTGATTCAAGCATTTAAGTTTGTGCTTAAATCCCCTGACTTCAATAAGACAAGCACGTGCTGAAAGGCACTGCTGACATGGGGCCTGAAGTAATTGTATTCCTGTCCCAGGTCTTCCTTGGCTTCTTCATTAAGTTAACGGGGGTTGCATGGGTGTAAATGAGAGCAGAATTTGGCCATTTGGCTATAGAGTTACACAGCAATTAAAAGAGTTTTGGACAGAATATGTCACCACAGACGAAGCAGTTCTGCACCTAACCAAGAGAAGGCTCCAGATATAATTAATACAAGAGCAGTTTATACCGGATTTTCATGAAGTGTGTCTAGGACTAGCAGTCTCGGCATTGAGGTATAAACATTAACTCCAGTCTGTTGACCAGTGTTTGGTTAGTCACACTTTACTGCCACAGCTCTGCCTAGAGGGAGGTTTCTGAAGGCGTCTGCCTGCAGGGGGCGCAATTTGATGCAGCCGCTTAGTCTCTGCTGGGGCTGTTCCTGGGTGTTAACTGGGGAAAGTCCCATTGCATGAGCAAGGGGTGCTCGCGCTCTCTCAGGCTGGGCCCCGCTTGAACGTCATTGTAGTCAATGGAGCGATGGCGATTGACGCCAGCGGAGGTTCTGACCCTTCAAACTCAGTACACTTCCCCCTAGTCATGAGTTGTGTGGGGCCCAAGGGAGACATGGACCTTTTGAGGGGGAAAATGTGCATGGGAAGTGTCTTAAAACTGCCTGCAATCCCTTCATCTTTCCGGGCCATCTCCGTTCTCCCGCTGCTCCTTTCTCTTGATGCTGGTGTGACCCACAGGGGAGGGTGTGTGTTACAGGTTTCCTCCTGCACTGATCCACAGAGGGTCTGAATCTGTTACAGCCCCCAGCTGGGAAGCCGTGGAGTTTCAGTTCACGAAGTAGCGGCTCATACGTTCAGCTCTGGAGGCCCCCGGTGCGTCTGTTGGCTATCACACTAGGTTAGCTCTTCATCTCAGCTGCCGAACCTCAGACTCATTCTCTGCCGCGAAGCTGGTCCTTCCAGCCTCTGCTCTGTGCAGGTGTGTGTGCGTGAAGGGCAAGAGCAGGGATCTCCAGAGGGGTTAACGGCCGTGTCCGATAAGCCTGCCGCTGAGAGGTCTTCTGCCAGTGAGGGGTAGTTTCGCTTCAGCAGCCTTAATACAGGCCCCGCTTCGCTTATCTTGCCTGCAGCAATAAAACCCTCATTCCCACCACAGAGCAAAGCTGCTTCTTCACCCACGCCTGCATATCTCGGGCCAGAGGCGTGAGAGATAATGTCTTATCGGCAAAAGCAGCCCTCGCTGGGCTCAGTGGCGGCACCTTATCCGAGCCAGGTAGATGAAGTGAAGTCACACACTGGCTCCAGAGAACAAGGCCTTTCATCCCAACACGCCTCCGTGGGCCTTGTCCCCATCTTGCTGGAGGCGTCTGTGCTGAGATCCATTCTCGCCGTCACTCGGAGTGAAAAATTCTGGGTTCCTCTGGGGCCAGTTCCTTTGTGCCTCCCGAGGGGGCTGAGGGACCTCAGATCCCTGGGGAGCAATCGGCACCTTGCAGGACAGGGGCCCAACAGGAGACCTGAAAGACGTTGTTTAGCTACAGAGGGTCCTCTGGTTTTCATGCCATGGGTGAGGCTGCATCACTGGATGGTTAAAGCCAGGCTCTAAATGGGGTGAGTGAAGCAATGGGGCCCCCTGAGCCGACCCCACGCGGAGGCAGGTCCAGCTGCAGTGTGATGGAGTTCGTGGAGCAAGGTTGCACCCCCCTCAGGGAGTGGCGCATGCTGAGGAAGAATCCTGGGTCTTTTCATGGTTTCCCCCCCCTTTCGAACTTGGCTGCGTTGGCATCTTTGTTACTGCCCCCAGCATTGCTCCATCACTGGGGCAGCTCCCCGGATGACAGCAACGGCGGGAGCTCCACTGTGGAACAGACACCTTTATTTTAACTGCCCAGTTATCATCTACCCCGGATAGTGTAGACGAGGCTACAGAAGCTGCACCTGCGCTTTGATTTTGCCAGGCACGAAGCATTTCCTTCTCTCCGTTCAGGCTAGGTTTGCATGACATTGAGCAGACAGGGGGGTGTGAATTCTTCCTTCTGTGTCTGGAATCTCCTTAGGGTCCTCGACGGTTGGCTTCCACCCCCCACTCGCCCCCCGCTGTGTTGCTTCCCTTCTCTTGGTTAAGCTTTCGGTGGAATGTGTGTTGAGTGATGGAACGAAGGACATGAAAGGAGCCCTCGCTGGTTCTCTCTTAGGGCATGCGGGTACGGCGGGGAGGGATGTGGGGCATTCGTCTCTGGGGTGGTGTGTGTTGCATGAACCCTGAACCACGACTCCTCTGTCCTGGTTAGACTCATCCCTGTGTTGTTCTCTGCCCACTGCTGGGGTTGGCGTGCAAGTGAACAATAAGCCACCTTGGGACAAGGAGACGAGCCAGTGACCCAGAGACGAGCCGTCAGTCTCGAGCGGCATGGATTGCATGAGAGTCTGTGTGACCCTCCCACCCCCACCAACCCCTGAGCCGGGCCCTGCCTTCTACTGCTCCGGCCCATTGTTTGAACCACCCTGTCCCAAGCCGGATCTCCACTGGGCCCGCCACCACCCAGACAAGAAACAGGCTCTGGAGCTAGGAGCTGGGTGCCTTGTTTGGTGACTTAACCTGAGCCCAGCTGTGCTAGGGAATTTGCATGAAATGCAGGGTGGAACTGGCACATGGTGGGACTGGGGCTTTCACATGCATTGCTGGAACTGGCGTCTAGGGGCTCAGATGCTCTGGTGATGGGGAGCAAAGAAGTAACTAGACAGAATGTCCGTGGGGCTTGTACTTCTGGGCCACCAGAAATACCACTGCGATCAAGGCTAAATGGAGTCTGGAGACACCAAAACATTGACCCCTCCCCCCACCCAAGACTCCTCTGCACCGAGTGTGTTGCCCCACTGCCCTCCCCACTTCTCCTTTCCTCTTGGATGGACTCTTGTCTTCTGCTTGCTCCTAAGCCTTTGGTCTTCCTCCCAGGAGAGGTGTTCAAGATAATCCAGCAAATGCTGCCTCATCTTCTGTTCTGCCTCACTCACGGCTGCCTGGGACCCACCTGATCACACAGACCTTGCTTGGTACAGTTGCCAGCAGACTTGCTACTGGTCCCGGTGCTGTGTGGGGTGCACTTAGGGCCGGGTTTAGGGTGGTCAGGTCCCAGGAATGTGTGGGGTGCACTTAGGGCCGGTTTTCGAAGGTATTTGAAAGGTATTTAAAGGTGCCTAACTTCCATTGGGCCTTAGACTATGAACGTTCACTGGGTTGCTGGAAAGGGGATGGGAGCGGAGCCTTTCCGAGATGTACAGACCAGCAATAATTACAAGGGCCTGTAAGGGCAGAGGGCACATGGGCTTGAGCTAATCAAACTTCTGCTTGGAAGTGCTGCTGTGCTTGACAAACCTGCCTCTGGTATCGCACCAGTGTCGGGTCTTCTGTGCTTGGTAGCCCTAAGAGTTCAGGCGATGCAGACGTCTTTGCTTTTCTTTGCTGATTGTAAGAGGTGCGGCACGCAAGGCTTCCACTGACGTCTTTTAGCACCACAGAGACCCAACAGTTTGCAAGATCAGGTTTAAAACATCCCAACCAGATCCTCTCCAGATACCTGACAGACCCCAGGATTTTGGTGTCCCATTGGTATGAAGGTAAGTATGCTGGTATAGCTATTCCTGAATGGGAAGGGGAAATCTACAAGGCACCTTTATACTAGTGTAACTGTGATGACACTAGGGGTTCATTGCAGTGGTAGAACGATACCCATGAAAATAATCACACCCCTAACAGACATTGTCATAATGGTACGAAACTGTGTGTAGAACAGACCTTAGTCATGTTGCTTCAGGCACCATGGGAAGCTGCTTAAATACAACAGTGATGAATGTGGCATAAGAACCTATCTAGAATAGAATAAAAGAGTTTGATTGCTCACAGGGGCCCTGCATTCAATAATTCTGCTAGTTCTATAGCATAATGAGGCGTATTCTTAGCCAATAATGATGCTTCACTTTCTGCTTTATGCATCTGTAGCACTTTATAAGGAGCACTATTACCCACAGACAATTTTCATTATCCATAGACAGATCCAAAATCTGGCCACTCATATAGCTGTCGAAATTGGAATTGAGCTGCTCTGAAAATCTGCCCCGATGGTGGGTACTGATCTCCTTAGAGAATGTGGCCCACTCACTGGGGGGTAAATTATAAGAGCATAAAGGTCAGAACTAGCTACTGTATTCACAGCAGCCAGCTTTGCTTGTGGGTGCCACCAATAAGCAAGCAAATTCTCCCCTAAATCCCAGCGCGGTAAGTATTATGAACCCGCCTGAGCTTCAGGCCAGTTCTTTACAATTCACTTGCAGTGTGAATCTTCCCTTGCGAGTCCTTGCTAGCCAGACGCAGGAGTCATTCACCTCCCAGCTCACTAGATCTTGCTGCCTCTCAAACAACGTGGGTGGGAAATGAAAGTTTGAGGGCCCAGAAGGATCAAAGATCAAGTGGAAGCAAAGCCTAGGAGGGAATGAAAGAGGCAGGGCAGATTTTGGATATTTTATCCACCATCATCCTCAGTCCCGAGACAAATGGACACAGCTTGTTCTGACTCCGTATTCCCTCCTGCCCCATGGGACATTTCCAAGAACACCCCTTTGCTCATGCTGTGTAGGGGTTTGTGACTTCACTCTGGGGCTACCTCACCCTTCCAGCCTACCGTGGCTACCTCATTGATTTGCTTCTTTCACCTGTTGTACATGTAATTGTCAATTCTTTGGGGCAGAGTCTATCTTCTGTGCTACTTGTCTGTACAGCGCCTAGCACAATGGAGCCTTGATCTGTGAGTGGGATTTCTAGACACTATGGTAATTAATACCTGCCCATTCAAGGCCCAGGAGAGCACAGCTTCCGAAGGCTTATTATGCAGAGTTAGAAAGAGGACTTCCATTTCCCAAGATGCTTTCTGTTTGATCTAGTACCAGATCTCAGCACTTTGCCTTATCCTCAGTCAGGGGCTTGAAATAAACAAATCGATTGATTGTTCTCATGCAAGCCTCAGTCACTGTTTCTAGATAAGAGATGTCCTCCCCTTGTCTTTGTCTTTCCTAATGATCTTCCTCAATTAAACCTTTCAATCCATAATTCCCAGGGAGCTTGCCAGCTCTATTATGTCTTTACTGAAACTGGCATTATGATAAGAAGAAGGGGTCCTTATCTCCCCAAGGCTGATTGCTTTTATTGCTGGCTTTAAAATGAAATGGCCAATAGGGTATCATCATTCAATTCAGTAGGAATGTCTCCAAGTTCTCTTAGCAGGGCAACACTCTCCTCCCCCATGGAGTAGGGCAGGATTCCTCAGACCTTCTTTTTGACACAACACATAATGAGCCTGTGGAACTCATTGCCACTAGGTTGGATGTTTATATGAATAATGAGACCATACCAAGTGTAACCTGACAGGATAAAAAGTAACTCTTTTTTTTTTTTTAAAATTAGGAGGGATCTAAACCCTCATGCTTCAGGGAATCAGGCAACCATTGATTGATGGGGGTCAGGAAGAAACTTCCTCTATGGGCAGGTCATTCCAGAACTGTCAGTTATGGAGTGTTTTGGAGCATCTGCTACTGGCTACTGCCTAGTCTAGATCATCCCCTAGGAGGGGCTCAAGGAGGAGGGGGATGTCATGGAAGTTCCTGAGTCTCTTTCTGAGCCAAAGAGGAGCCCACATGAAGATCTACAAGGCCTGGTCTGTCCCAGGCAGCATACAGGACTAGCTGCACCACTGCTCTGATTTGCTGCGACAATTCCTAGGTTGCTGTGTTCTCACTGACGGGGAACTGAGGCACACAGAGGTGACACCACTTGCTCAAGGTCACCAGCCAGTAAAAAAAAATCCTTTACAACTGCTTCCTGTGACTGTCCTGCCGGTGCAAGGTGCTGGCTTCACAACCCTGAAGAACAAAGTCCTCAGGTGTTATCAATTATTTGCATTACTTTAGGCCCAGATCCTCAGAGGTATTTAGGCTGCTCACTTCCATTGAAATCAGTGTCCTGAGACCCCCAACTGAAATCCAACCCACTACACTATGCACTGAACATATATACATCGTATCAGACAGTCCCTGCCCCAACCAACTTACAATCTAAGTAAACAAGACAAAGGGACTGTTCTTATCCACATTTTACAGAGGGGAAATGGAGGCCCAGAGGGGCTAAATAACTGGCTCACAATCACACAGGAAATCTGTTGGCGAGCTGAGAACTGACCCCAGATTTCCTGGGCTCAATTCTCTATTGCCGTACACCTCGTGTGGTGATTTGCACCAATGCCAACTAAATCAGATTGGCAACCGTCATAAGTTCTTTGGGCAGGGGCTGCCCTTTTGTTCTGTGTTTGCACAGCGCCTGGCACAATGGGGCCCTGGTCCAGGATGGGAGCTCCCAGACATGACGGTAACACACATACACAATCATCATCACAGTCGACACCCACATGGCATGGGTGCAAATGCACAACATGCAAGGCAGTGGAGACCCAGCCCCTCTGGATGTGTCTACACCACATTATAAATCAAGGCTGTGGGACCCGGGCTAGTGGACTTGGTGTTTCCAAGCCCTCGCTTGAGTAACCACACTGCATGGTAAACCTGGGGTCTCACAGCCATGCGAACGTGTCCATGCCACGCAGGCCATCTGCCGCCGGTGTGTGACTTGAGCTGCAGCCATGCTGCAAGATGACAGGGCTTAGACCCGAATTGCAGCAGGACTCAGGTTCCAGCCCACCCCTCCAGCAGAGTCCTAAGACCCGGGAGCTGAGTGTTTGCTGATGCGAGGCCGGCTGATTTGTGTGTGGACGGAAGGGGGAGTTGGGCTCGAACCTGAGCCAGATCCCGGGCTTAGTGGTCAGTGAGACAGACCCTCTGAGTGCCAGTCCTATGCCTTTAACAAGACGACCATCAGTTTATCTACCCAGCCCGCCCAGCGGAGGCAGCTGCAGCTGGGGCATGCAATGCAGAGGCTGGGAGAGCCTGAAAGGCAGCTTCTCCTGCCCTCCTTTTTGCACAGGCCTTTTCCACCCCTGCTCCACAGCGGCATCCGCTTGCCGGGTTGTTTGTTCACCGCTCGCATGCAGAGGGCCGTGCGTGTCAAACGCTGCTCCCAGGGTGTTGCAAGCAGAGCAGCGTTCTTAATCTTTCCCCGCCCTTTTTTTTTTTTCCCCTGCTTTGATTTCTAACTGGCGCCTGGGAAGGGAAGCGCTAAGCCAGGCGGCAGGACTGGGAGGGAACGTGGGGCAGGCCGCCTTTGTCGCCCAGGCACGCGATGGCGTTCTCAGGCTCCTCTACGTGCTGAAACGGATCTCTCCTTGCCTGCGCTGTGGAAAGGACCCGGGCCAGACTGCTCACCTGGCTGCGGGGCGGGCGGAGGGGGTGTGAGTGAACCAGGCTTAGCTTATACTTGTGGGCCTCTCCCCATTTTCTTCCTAGATGCTCCGCTCCTGGGAGCCCAACAGTGTCAGGAATGACGGGCTGGGGTTCCCGCACCTGGCCGGCTCAGCCCTCAGGCTGGGAAAGGAGCCCAGCCGGGCTGTGGCAGACTCACCCGAATGGTTGCAGGGAGCCAGCAGGCCTGCATTTAAACTCAGCAGCAGCTCACCAGCTGCTCAATGCTTCTCTCTCCTGCCCTGCCTTGTTCCAGTTCTGCTACTGCTCGTTGCTCCTGTGGCCCTCATCTGGCATCAGCTCTGACTCTTGGCTCGTCTCCTGGTTCCTGACTCCAGCTCGGTCCTTTGGCTCTGACTCCCAGTCCCTGTTCCTGCATCTAACCACTAGGCGAGGCTCCAGCTCTAACCGCTAGGTCAGATGGCCCATGTCCTGGCCCCTGACAAATAGACAGCATCAACTCTTTGGGACAGGGCCGGCCTTTTCGTTCTGTGTTTGGACAGCACCTAGCACAGTGGGTCCATGATGGAATCCTGCAATATTAAGTAAACTCTCACACACACACACTCACACACCGTCAGGTTAAGGAACTGGGACTGGGACTCAGGAGAGGTGGGTTAAATTTCTGACTCTGCCACAGATTTTTGTGTGATTCTGGGCACGTGCCTACATCTCTCTGTGCCTCAGCTGCATATCTGTAAACCAGGCATCATGATACTTCCTTTGTCTGACTTGTCTATGCCAATTGTCAGGTGTTTAGGGAAGGGAATGTGTGTCTCTATAAGTCTGTGGAGTGCCTGGTACAATGAGGCCCTGATGTAAGATAGGGTCCTGTCGTGTGATACTACTAACAATAAAGAATATGCTATTACTAACAATCCAGCCCATGGGGGGTAGCAATCCAGGCAGAGGAGTCAAGCACCCAGTCTGTGAGGTGAGCACCTGCTGGGTATGTACCCATGATTCTGCCCTTGAGGTGATGCTCCATTACATGTGCAAAATCTGCCTGCATGTCTGCTGGGCAGGGCTGAGAGGCATTTTCAGAACTGAACTTCTTATAGGATGAAAGAGACTTTCAGTGCCCTCTTTCATACAGACTTTATATTGGTTCTTTCTTTCTGTACTGATTTTCTTAATATGAAATCCAAGCCACCTGGAGTGAAAGTAAGTGGTTTGCTGCCTGTATGTGGGAAACACAATGAATGCTATATCCTGCATTGACCATGGACAAAGCTAGATGCATCAGGGGAAAAAGCAAGCCCTCTTTACTGCACCTGATTGGTCAGCAGAATGCAGTACCAGGAGGGAAAATGCCTTCCTGATTCCTGCAGGTGATCAGCTATGACCTGAACCATGCGTTAGCAATGATTTTCTGTCAAACTGGGAAGCTGTTTGTACTGGAATCTTGCAGGGATCTGTCCTGGGTCCAGTATTATTCAGCATTTTAATTAGATAAAGGCGGGGAGAGTATGTTTATAAAATGTGAAGATGACACCAAGTCGGGCGGGATTGCCAGCGCTTTGGAGGACAGAATTAGAAGTCAAAATAACCCTGATAAATCAGAGAATTGATCTGAAACCAACACGATGAAATTCAATAACACCCAGGTGCAAAGCCTTACACTTGGGAAGGAAAAATCAAATGCACGGCTACAGACTGGGGAATAGCTGGCTAGGCAGTAGTACGGCTGAAAAGAGTCTGGGGGTGATAGTGAGCCAGAGATTGAATATGAGCCAACATGGGGTGAACAGAGGCCAGATGGGCCACTTAACCTATTAGGCTGAAGGCTTAGTAGAAAGCCCTAATTAGGAGAAGTTCACCTGTGTGGGTACAGGCGGGGCTTCTATAAAGGCAGGGAGCTGAGGGCAGGCAGGGGGCCGCAGAGCTGTAGTCTCTTGTTACTCCCTGGGAGAAGGGACATGGGTTTGGGGACAAGAAGCCCACAGTTGCTCCCCAGGAGGAGGGAGTAGAGAGGCCAATAAACCCCAGGGGGAGTGCTGAGGTAAGAAGCAGTTCAGGGAATAAGAAGCAATGTTAAGGACTGAACAGACCTTTGGCTGCATGTTGTAGGGTCCCTGGGCTGGAACCCAGAATGGATGGTGGGCCTGGCTTCCCCGGCCCACCTCTGGGGCAGTGGCATTGGCAGGGCAGTGACTGGAAAGACTGCCTGGGTCACTGTGGGAGTGACAGAGACTTCAGAGGACTGTACCCCGGAAGGGGGGATGCTGAGTGACCTGCCTGGAGGGCTGAGTCATGAAGAGATGCAGCAACTCCCGGAGTGAGACAGGAGTTGCGGATCAGAGAGATGGAGTGACCGCCTGCAACCACGGGAAGGGATGTCAACCAAGGGAGCTAATCCCCAGAACGGCCAGAAGAGGGCACCATACCGGTGGTGAGTGGTGTGCCCGTCACACGTGTGTGAAATGGAGTGTCATGTGTCAGGCCCAGGTGGTAATTGTCCTGCTCGGCTTAGCACTGGGGCGCCCTCAGCGGGAGTGCTGTGTCCAGTTCTGGACAAACTGGAAAGAGTCCAGAGAAAAGCACCAAAAATGATGAAAGGTTTCGAAAACCTGACCTGTGAGGAAAGATTTAAAAATCTGGGTCTGGTTTGGCTGCGTCTACACTAGAAATGCTGCACCGCTATAGCATAGACACTTGCTGCGGTGGCAGAAGGCGTTGTTCTGTCTCCGGGGTAAATCCACATCTCTGAGAGGTGGTAGCTAGGTCAACAGAAGAGGTGTCGCTTACCTACATTGTACAGAGCGTGGTCAGTTGGTTTGCGTGTTTGTGTCTGTTCCCAGTGCGTTCCCAGCTCTGTGCAGTAGCTGGTTCAGCAGACCTTGCTAGCACTACCCAGTGCTGGAGACTGAAATGTCGTTGCCTCAGTGGTGCTGTTTAGGCTTCTCTCCTTGAAGCTTCAGTGTTGTTAGTAGCTAGTGCAGCATGTTAGTTCAGCAGGCCTTGAGTTTATTCCTCCAGAGAGACCACAGGCCCGGTTCAGTGACAAAGGCACTCGGTCAGGTTTATTGCCATCAAGTCGCAATTCTAGCGCCCTGGCTCCATGGTTACAGGTAGGCTAACGTAAGCGCGCTGGGGCAAGGAATGGCTTGGTGGGATTCTCCGCTGCCCCTTTAGCCCAACAAAGAATTAAGGCGAAGTAGCGTGACATTGGTAAACTAAAACAAACCACTAACACACACACACACACACACACCACCTTATGCATTTCATGACATCTCTGTTACCTTCCCTTGTTCCCGATACCTTGGATGAAACATCCCTATTCACTGCTTTGTCAAACCATCTTCTCTTGTCCTATCTTGGGGTATGTCTCTACTAGCAGCAACTTGGCCAAGTTCATCTACTGGACAGTGACCCTGTAAGCATCTGCTTTAATACACGGCCTGACTTTGGATCACAGCCTCTGGTTCAGACCTCCGATCTTGCACCAGGCCCAGACAGTGCTCCAGGCTCTCTCTCTACTACGTCGGGTATGACCTTTTTCACAGCCCTGAGTGATGTGGTTATGCTGACCTAACTTTGTAGTGTAGACCTTGAGAAAAGAAGTCTGAGAGGGGACCTGCTAATGGTCTTCAAATATGTTACAGGCTGTTCTAAAGAGGCTAGTGATCAATTGTTCTCCATGTCCACGGAAGGTAGGACAAAAAGTAAATAGCTTAATCTGCAGCAAGAGAGATTTAGGTTAGATGTTAGGAAAAACTTTCTAACTATAAGCGTAATTAAATTCTAAAATCAGCTTCCAACGGAGGTTGTGGAATCCCTGTCACCGGAGGTTTTTAAGAACAGGTTGGTCAAACACCTGTCAGGGTATAGGGTCTAGGTATATTTGGTCCTGCTTCAGCATGTGGGGATGGACTAGATGACATCTCGAGGTTCCTTCTAGCCCTACATTTCTATGGTTATATGAAGGTGGAGAGAGCCCTTGCAAATGAAACCTTGGATCCTATAACTGCAGATCTTCTAACTCTTAGATATTTTGTTGGCTAGTGCTTTTAAATTTTAGTCAGCGATTTTCCTTGAAAATATCTCACAGCAGTGAGTTCCACAGGTTTATCCAATAGCTCAGCTTCCTCTGCTGGGCTCATAATGGTGAGTTTTCAGCCAAGATTAAAAAATCAATACCAGACTGAATGTCCCATTCTTCGGGTAGCAGGGAGTTACCCTGACCCAGGGTATGTGTGATGAGGCTTATATACCTTCATCTGCATGGCAGGGGAAAGGACCCAATTAATCATGCTATGCTCCTGTGGGGGGGCAGGGGGGAACTAACAATCTCCTGGATAGAGGAGGCAGAGCTAAGCCATATAAGCAGACAGAGGGAACTCAGTTGGGTAGGGGGTGATTGTGGAAGAGACAGGTCTTGCTGATGGAGAAAAGCCCAGAACTAGGGGCCTATAAGAGAACCGAAGTCAAGCCCAGCAGGGGCGAAGGATCTGTTTAGAGCTGAACCCTGGAAGGGGATTGGCTGGAGGGTGAGTCGGGGAAGGTGGGAGTGGGCATGTTTGCGAAGAAAGTGCCACCAGAGGGAGTGGGAGAGGCAAAGTCCTCTAACTGTGTGGGCAGGAGGGGGTGTCTTAGCGGTAAGGATGCATGCGTCCAGCGTGTCGAGGCTTTCGCTGCAGAGATTTTTGTAGGCACATGTTGGATATCCAAGAGCAACTTCAGGCCTTGCTCAGCGAGGGGCTTAGAGCTGGAATACAGACGTGTACAAAGTTCAGAGGGCAGCAAGAGCGCTGAATGAGCCAGGCGGTGCCGTGCCTGCTAGGAGAAGTGAGGGCTGTTAGGGGATGGCCAATCTAGAACAACCACCCCCAGCGTTTGCCCCAAACTTCATCCAGACTGATCCCTCCTTTGTGGGTCTTACATGTCCTGCTGTTTGTGTGGGGAGTGTGTAAAGTGAGCAGGAAATTCAGCTGCTGGCCAGGCTGGGCCTGGAAATAGGCCAGGATAGCTAGGAGAAAGGGGCAGGATTTCTGACTCCTAGTCCCCTGCTCCTCTTGAGGTCAGACGAAGTAATCACCAGGGTCTCTTGTGGCCTTAGAATCTCTGTTGCTTCCACTGGGATGTGCTGTGACCTTGGTCCAGTCACTTACAGCCTGATCTTCACAGCTGTTGAGCAGCAAAAATTCCATCTGAATTCAATGGCCGCTCTGCCCTTCTGAAAACCAGGCCTTTAATCTATCTGTTTTCCTGTCCCTGGGGATTATAACACTGCCCGCTGCTCCGGGCCAGCCATGGGAATTAAGAGCCATGAGTTTCTTTTCTTAAAAGATCAGGATGGACCTTTATGAACCTCTCCTCTGATCTCCTGCCTCACACCGATGGTGCTCTGGAGCCCCTGACCATGAGGTCTAGTGTCAACGTCCAACCCTTGGATTTTTGTCCTGTCTTTTTCTGCTGGAGGTGTCTGCTGTCAGCAATCACTTCCTCGTGTGGGACACGTGTGGATTAACTCCTCAGGGTTTGTAAAACCTACCGAAGGCAAAAGTTCATGCTAAGTAAATAAACAGAAATCTGGCTCGATTTCATGGGCAGCCCTAGAAGTGCAGCGGAAACCTTTGCGGGCTGCTGAGCCCTTCTGAGGTTTGCCCATCACTCAGGTTTACGTTGTTGAAGCAGCTGATCCTCCTGGACAGGGGCAAGCTAATCCTCTTTCTCTGGGAGCCCTGGGTGACTCGTGGTATTTCAGATCGCCTCCCCATTCCTGAGTGCATGTTAACAGAACATCAAAACTTTTGGCAGCTTGACCGTGGGTAACAAGAAATGATGAGTTACTGACAGGCTAACTCCTTCCTGTCATCAGCTTTCCTGTCCCCTGGGGCCTCCCATCTGTCCTGTACTAATCCACTTCAGAGAACACCACTTCAGTGCTTCTCTCTCTCTCTCTCTCTCTCTCACACACACACACACACACACACACACACACACACACACACACACGGAGAAGACCCAGGCACACAATGCATGATATAGAAAACGCATGGTAATAATACACACAGATTTCTCTTTCCCCGAGTACCTTTTCATTCCGGTTAGAGATGGGGCTCAAACCGGCCCCTGGGACTATTTGAGATCTGAAACCAGATCCAACTGGTTACAGTGGGCTGAAATGCAAGTCTGAGGTGTATAGCCTGATCCCATTTCTAAGTTGATTCTCCTGGCTGGCCTGGCGGGATCCTCATGTCACACTGTAGAGCAGTGGTTTTCAACTTGTGGTCTGCAGATCCTGGGGGGGGTCTAAGATTTCCAAAGGCACCTGCTCCTCCACTGAAATTTTGTTAGGGTCTGCAAATAAAAAAAGGTTGAAAATCACAGCTGCAGAGCATCCTTCATCAGGACTGGCAATGTTCCCAAAGATGGTGGGAGCCCCTGACTGTGCTGCAGGTGATCTGTGCCATTTCTCTGAGCCTACCATGCCTGACCTTTGCCTTTCACCATCTTTATAGGTCTCCTAATATCAATAAAGATCCCACCTGGAAAGAAGTGTAGGAACTCGTCTTCAGCAAACACCTGTGAGACTAGCAGGCCTGCCCTGTGAATGCAGTCAGTGGGCTGAGGGGAGAAATGTCTAGCTGGCAAATATTGTTGAATGAGCTAGTGCCACTGCCTTTGAGTGTATTACAAATAACAGGTGTTGAGTGATTTTTTTTTTTTTTTTTTTTTTTTTTTGTAACCCTTCAGCCAAGCACAACTTGGGATAAGTTCAGATCCGAAAAGAGCTAGCCCAGGCTTTTGGTCCCTATGTTTGACCCAATCCTGAGGACTCAAAGTTTGGTAAACTCGTTTCACATTTTTCCTCCATGCCGCTCAGCTTTCAGGTTCCAGCTGGGAATGGACCAACAAACAGTGAACTAGCGTGGGGGAGTCTGCACTCATGATATTTCCAACCTGGTTGAGGACAGGACATGGTGGATCTCTCCTCTCCTCGGAGAACCTGACCGCGCAGGGTTTTAGTAGCACTGGGCGGAGAAAGATCATTTCAGTTTTGTGGAGGATTTTTTTATTTCAAAACAGGGTTTCGTTTCATTTCAAAATTCTCCATGAAAGGGAAGGGGGCCTCCACTCTGGGTCAGGGAGTTTCCCCAGAGCCACACAAGCCCTGAGAGGCAGGCCGCTGCAGAACAATGAGTCCAGAAACTTGGAAGCCGGGGCTGTCAGGCTCCCAGGTCCTTGTCAGTATGCCAGGTGAGTGAGCTGGCAAGAAACAGGTCCGTGTCCCCACAGCCTGCCTACTTACTTGGAGCAGACCAGTCCTCAGCGACATCTGCTTGTTAGAAGCCCTGTGAGTGGCTGATGACAATTGGAGAATTGGAAGATCCCCAATATGTTTCCAAGGGATACTTGTCCATCTACATTTTCAAATAAAGAGGTGCTCTGGTGTTTCCAGGATGCTGGATATATCTGTCTTTCCCCACCGGCTTGGAGTGAGAGGGGCTTGAATCAGAGACCTGGTTCTCAACACTCCAATTTTGGGCCAGAGCCTCAACTTGTATAAATCAGGGTTGAAGTCAATGGCGCTACACCAGTTTACACCACCCAAGGATCTGGTTCATTGTGACTGTGTGGGGGAGGAGGGGAACAGGAATCTAAACCTGAATCGAGATCCAAACGTTATGATTGGCTCCTATTTGTATTTATGAGACAGATCAAAACCCCACATCCTAGTGTCCCGGAACTTTGGAGGGTTTGAAATCTGGAGCCAGATACAAATTTTGGGACTCTAGTTTCTTGCAGTGAGACATTCTTCCTGCTGGGTTTTGCTGCCTCTGATGCATGTAGCTGGGATACAGCCGATGTCACAAAAGGTGCCATTTGCTGATTTCAGCTCCATTGTTCCACTGAGCTCCTCTCGTGCATCTGGTGGCTGGGTTGTTTCTTTGCATGTGTCTAGTAATAATTAACATTTCTTCGTGGTCCAAAGCCAGCACCCTATTGCGTGTGATCTTCCTTTTGCCCTCTGGAGAGTAGGCGGCACTTTGATTGGATGCATCGAGTAATTAGAGGTACAATGAAGTGCCATGTTAATCAGAGAGAGCGTGAGGATGGAGTTTGTCCTGAGGTTAAGAAGGAAAGACAGGTAGATAGAAAGATAAGAGCTTCCTCCTGCACGCAAAGATTTGCCTGAGGAGAGCAGCAGACTCGCCGCAGCAGCCTCAAACCTGACTTGCCCCTCGATCGCTCGGCACAGCTGTCCCTTCATGTCCCCCTGCACGGCTGTAAATGACACTGGAGCAGTTGCTGGCAGGGTCCCCTTGCTCCAGGGCCAGGTGAATGTCTCTGGGAGGGAGGGCATCTAACAGGGACACTGCCAGGACAGTCAGGTCACAGCCTCGGGGAAAGCGGGAGGGCTGGGGGTGAGAGAGAAACGGGGGGAGAGAGACATCATGGCCCACCACTCCGGCAGTGTAGGTGGGCCATAAATGAGCCTCGGCCTGGAGGAGGATCCCACGGGTGCAGAGATAATGTGACTGGCTCTAAGCTCCCCCCATGCCCAGTGGCGAAGGCATGGCAGAGATGGGCGGGGCTGCAGCCATAGTGCTTGACTCTATAGCGATTCTGGGCTATTCTCCACCCCTCATAGGCAGCTGGGGGGACGCGGCTGGAAGTACAAAGAGCCCTCGAGGCTCCTCCAGCTTGTCCCCAGAGCTGCCTCCGCAGCAGCCGCAGACCACGTGGTGCAAAGGGGTCGGGAAAAGCTGCCTTTGCCCCCCCTTGTCCTGGGCTCTGCCTTCTGTCTCCCAGGGAGCATTGTTGCACGCCCTTCACATGTGATGCTTTCCCCCCCCACACTTGGGGGGGAAGAGGGGGGCCAGAGGGAGAGGCACCCAGAAATACCCTGCCCAGGCCGTAATCCAGCCGCCCCAACAGTTTGTGGTGAAAAGGAAGGGCTGGCTCGGATTCAGCATGGCGGGCTGGAGCCAGATGGCATGTTTTGGTGCCTCCTTTTGGCTCCACTACCAATAACATGTCCCCCTCCCATTCCTTGCAGACTCAGGGTGACCAGATGTCCAGATTTATAGGGACAGTCCTGATATTTGGGGCTTTTTCTTATATAGATGCCTCTTCCTGCCCAGCCCCATCTCGATTTTTTTCACACTTGTTATCTGGTCCCCCTGTGCAGACGGCACATTAGGGCCCAGTGATATTGGACAGGAAGTGGTATTGGGAACTAGCCTTCTTTCTTTCGACTCCAATCTCCCTCTGCTCACAAGACACAAGTGTAGAGATCTCCACCAGCTCCTTGTAGAACTGGGAGGGTCTCATGGACTGAACAGAGACTTGGGAAGCAAGAATGCTCTGCTCTGCTCTGCTTCTGATTTGCTGTGTGGCCTTAGGCAAGTCCCTTAGCCTCTCTCTGCCTCCACTTCTCCATCTGTAAAATAGGGGCAAAAGTGCCTTCAATGCATGGGGTGGGGTGGCTCAGAGAAGGACTGGAATGTGCTTTGACTGTCTTCAGATGGAAGGCCCCTGCACACTTTGAGAGGCACAGGAGGGGAACGCCTCTTTTGCGGATCTTCACCAAGTGCCCCTGGCCAGGCACCTGCTCCCATTCGCATCAATGACCATAGTGTAATAGTCGTCACCCGTGGAAGCAGGGTCTGTCCCGTTCTAGAGGTTGAAATCTGACACACACATTTTCGCTCACCTACTGCCAGTGGAGGCTGCAGTGATGCATAACTGAAATCATGTTGTGCTTTATCACTTTTAAAACAAGCCTGCTGAGCCTAAACACGAGCATTCACTCTCATCAGCCCGGAGTGCCTGGTTCTACACGCCGTCTGTAAGGTAAAGAAGGCCAAAAATCTATTTTGACGCCACCTTCATCATTTCTAAGAAGCTTAGGGGGAGGAAGATGGCCTAGTGACTAGGGCCCTACCCTGGGCCTTGGAAGACCTAGCTTTAGTGCCCTGCCTAGTTTTAGTGCTTCCTCTGTGGCCTTGGGCAAGTCACTTAGGTCTGTCTTAATTGCAGAGTAAGTCCAAGTGATTGGCACCCAGGTTGGACCACCTGGGTTAGCCTAGCCCAGCTGTGGCAGCCACTGCAAAGGCCTGCCCACGTTACGGTGTCCACACTGGTGCTGCTAATCTGCCGGTTGCTAGGCCTGTCGGGGGCACGTCCCATGGTTCTTAGCACTGCACTGAACTGATCTGCTCTGATTCTTTCCCAGTGAATTGTGGGAGAACTTGGGGGGAATTGTGGGAAGGCACTGGAGGACTGTCTGCTTCCAAGGGGGTTAGTGTGCGTCCTTGTGGCATAGTGCATGGGTTACCAGCCCCAGTGAAAGCAGCCCCTAGGCTCCAGACTGCACCCCCGGCAGAGCCAGCTAACCTGGCTTGAAAGCCGCACCATACTCAAGTGAGAGGGGTTTGTGTGTGGACCCGAGGAGGGATGGAGGAACACCAGCATAAGAGCCTGAGTTAACACTGCAGTGAAGACCTATCCTTAGCCTAGCTGTGCCTCAGTTTCCCATCTGTACAAAAGGGATGATAGCTGTGTCCAGCCTCACAGGGGTGTTGTGAAGATGAATACATTAGATTGTGAAGTGGTCAATACTACAGTAATGCGGGGCCATCAGAGTATCGAAGATAGATAAACGGGGAAAGAAATTCAGATGGATCGTTTAAGCCTTGGATGGATAAGGCCATAGGTTCAGCTGCAAAAACCAGCAGAGCTCCAGTGTCTGCAGTTTACATCATCTGAGGCTCTGGCCCACAACTTAAAACTCCTAAACTATTCAATGCATTTATTTGTAACGTTCTAGGATGTTCAATCTGTGCCCTAAGACCGGGTCTACAGTAGGATTTTTAGCCCCCAGTGTAACTCCACCAGCACAGCTGTCCCAATGCTACCCCCTCCTGTAGTGTCACTGCACTGCATTAGTGCAGCTACAGTACATGGGTGGATGAAATCCCACGGGGAGGCTGTGTAGCCTAGTGGGTAGGAGACCACATTAGGAAACAGGAGAACTGGGTTGCAGTCCCAGCTCTGCTGTGTGACATTTGGAAAGTCACCCCTTCCCCTTAGTTTCCCCTCCCGATCGTCATCTAGCATTTCCATGCCGCTGATAAGCTCTTGAGGGCACTGTCTGCTATGAGTGTACAGCACCTAGCGCCATGGAGCCCTGATTTCATTTGGGCCCTCTAGGTGCTATTGAGAATAACCCTGTAGCCATAGTATGAGTTGGGCTTCTGCCGCATCCCCCGCCACACACCTCTCTGGCCAACTATGATCACTAGCGTCTCTACTGAGCTGTTTGCGGCATAACAGATCCTGAGCAGGACACATCTCCAGGCAGGCTCCATCTCTCCTAAACCTGCAGTGTGTTTGTGTGAGAGCCTAGACTCCTGTGTGTACACAAGTGTGGGACGGACTCCTCGGTGCACAGCCTTGCTCTGTGTGAGCCAGCACAGTGTGGCAAGAGCGCCACTTGTGCGTAAATCACAATCTTGTTCACATCTCCTGTGCGTCTGTGCTCACAATCCGGGGATCAAAACACCAGCTGCCACCTAGTGGAGCGTTTGGGATATGGCGTTCTCTCAAAGGCCCCAATTCACTCTCCTAGGCCGCGAGTCAGCTTGTGGTTTTAGTAACACTTAGACTGCGACCCGTTGGCTGGAGTTTAGTAGAGAGCACGAAGGAAGCGTCTCCTGGTTCATGTGCTGCTGGTTGCATCAGTGCAGCTACTGTACACTAGTGGATGAAATCCCCCTGGGAGGCAGTGTAGCCTAGTGGATAGACCACACTGGGAATCAGGACAATTGGGTTGCGCGAGCGAGAGAATGAACTTGTTCACGTGCCTGTGTCTCTGGGGCAGGAGAGAAGGCAAAATCAGAGGTGGGGGTTAGGGCATGCAAGTCCATATTCAAATAATTTGCAAAATGAGGGATGCAAAAATGATTCCAGCGTAGATTCACGTCTGCATTTGGCCCATAGGATTAAGGGAAGTAACCTGTATTCACAGTTCCTTAGGAAGAAAGCCCAGGTACAAGAGTGACACCGTCTCTTCCCCAGTGCCCTGTATGTGCAGTGATCTTTCACTAATCGCTCAGCGTTTTGTGTCTCTTTCTACCATGCGGATCATTGGCAGTGAGGCTCTGAGACCATAAACTTCTGTTGTCTGAACTAAAAGCCTCTCTTAACCACAGCTGTCGCAGCCTCTTCACCCTCTCCAAGAGGTTCTGCCATCACTAGACACAGACAAAGAGCCACACAGAGCAGCTATTACCATGAGCTTTCTTGAGCAAGGTTAAACAAAGGGTCAGATCTGAAGTCAGTAAAGAATTCTCCCTCAGACACATCAGCAGGGATCTGAGACGCTCCACACCTGATTCTCCACTCACACTAGCGTAAAATCGGAAGTAACCTCATTGAAATCAACAGAGTGACCCTCATGGAAAACTGGAGGGAGGAGAGAATCAGGTCCCCTGTGTTTTACTCCTTCCTCCCAGCTCATCTGTTAGGATTAGATGGGCAGAGCCCAAAGAGACAATTTTCCTCAGTGACAGGAACACTTGGGAGCTGTCAGTCCTTCCCCCACCTCCAGTTCTTCCAGGCAGCAGCCCTAGAATCACACAGTTTGAAGAAGCCGATCGTCAGATTAAATTAAATACTTTAATATTGCAAGCCAGTTGCTTTCCTATCCGAAAGCTCTGCTGACATTCTCCCTACATTCACCTGGCTATAAACTGTGGGCACAGGCTGAGCTGCTGAGAAGCCAATCCAGGGCTTCCTCCCTGCATCTGGAGAATGTCCATCTCCTTCAAGGAGATAGAAAAGCATCTTTATTAAAAATACACCTTTTCCAGTCTTTCTATTGTTAAAAAAAAACCAACCCAAAACCATGTAACATTCATAATAAATAGACTGTCTGCTCAGGGCAGGACCCCTTCGGCCAATACGCTGCAATGCCTAGCAAACATGGAACATCCCTGGAGTCGCCTGTGTCCAAGGGATGTCTCTGGAGTGTGGGCGACTCCTGAGGCTGGTGGCAGGGGAGTGGCTGTCTGCCACCTGGTCATGTGGCTGAGTGTCTGGGGCTACACCCCCCCCAGCAGCTCTTCCTGGCCGGATCCCCATTCGGGCACTTCAGAGTCCCTGCTGTGGGCAGATGGCATCTCCAACTCCATCCTCCGGTGCCGGCCAAATACCTTCTCTTGTAGTTCAGTGATGTCATTCCTGATGTCGGCCATCATCAGGAGGAGGAAATCAAAGGAGCCCGGTGGGCCCTGGGGGGAGAGAAAAGAGAGGCTTGCTGTGAGTGCAGATCTCTGCCCCAGGGGCTCAGACCGGACTAGCCAGGCCCGACTGGGTTCCTGTCCCGGCCCAACATAAAGATGTCCGGAGTTTCGTTTCCACATGCACCAGGCCCTGACTCAGGGCAATAGAAATGGCGCCATGTCACAGCTGAACAATGCCAGCCTGACAGAGGCTGCGTGCAGGGACAGGACTAGAGGGGTGATAAAGGGCTGGTTGCGTGTAGAAGTGGCTGGCATTCCCCATTTCCCCAGTGCGTGGAGCCAGGAATGCAGGACTCTGCGTGGCTGGGTGCTGCCAGGTACATCCTGCCACCCCACCGCAGGACAGATTTGCTGAGAACAGACTCCAATGGGGTAATATTGTGCCATCACCACAATGCACACGGGTGAGCTCAAGTTGGTCAGATTCTGTGGCCCCGTCCTTGGTATTTGTGAACAGAAAGTTCCCCGGTCACAGAGATCTCTGTTAGCCATTAAAGTCAACAAAGCTACGTCCGTTTACACCAGAGGGGGATATGACCATCTATGTGTACAAATGATTCCTTCCTCTAGGCTTCCCGCTGTGACCCATCTTCTCCCACTGGATTGTAAGCAACTGGGGCAGGGAATGTCTTTGTGTCTTGTCCAGAGCAAAGCACATTGTCGGAGCTCAACGCCCACTAAAATATGATAGATGAATCTCAGGCTGGGTATGTGTGTGGGGGAATATATGTATGTTGCGCGCATCCTTGTGAGACGCACCCAGCATCAGACTAACCTTACATATTTTCTCAGACCCCTGGGGCCTGATTCTCCACTCACTTGCCCAAGAAGCAAGGCAGTGGGGACTGGGGGCCCAGGATGAGGTTTCTGACCCTTGTCTGATACTCAGTGCTGCTAATTGTTTTGCCATTCTTACCGGTGGCCCTCGGGGCCCAGGATGTCCTCGTTCACCCTAAAACAGAAAGCCAAGGTCAGGGCACGGCCTAGCACCAAATACGTTTTGTTTCAGAGCGGGGGATGAGATTTAAATCATTTTCAAAACCATCTATGGGACAGGGGTGCTGAGGGCAGGGTCTGTCAGGTGGGGATAAAGCTGCTGTGAGATTTCTCATCTACGGGCTGTGTTCCCAGATTCTGCTGCTGGGGGATATTCTGTCCTTTGCTATATAACTGCTGTCAGAGTGCCTAGCGCCTGTGCATTGACCTGTGCCAGGCCTATTTCCCCCAACTGAGACTTTGGCCGGCTATTTGTACTCAAAACAAGCTGTGCTGCTGGCTAGAATTCACCACAAACACCAGCCTGGAAGAAGGATATTTTCAGGCTCACTGAAAATAACATGACCTCTGTGATGGGGTGGGCAGGGACCCCCTCCGGCCAGGAGGGGATTAATGAGCCTCACCCTGCTACCCCTGCAGCAGCTGTCAGGTGTGAAGAGGGGAAGGCCCAGCTGAGCTCATGGCTGGGCTGGAAGAAGACCAGAGTTTTGCTGCTCTCTTGGTGAGATCAGCCTGGCTGCAGTGAGGAGGTGGCGACAGCCTGGCTGACTCTTCCGGTGGATGGGGTGCGTGAATCCAGGGCGCCTGACTGAAGGCGTGGCTGTTTGAGGACGCAGGGGGTCCTGTTGTGAGTTCGTAGCTTTCTTGTGCTTTTGGGCTTCTGTACCCAAGAAGGGTGAGACTTCAGCCTGCCTTAGCTGGAGGGCTGACACCCATTGCACTGCCTCCTGCAAGACATGGACTGTCTGCGAGAGGGGGAGTAGCGTCTGACGGGGCCACAAAGGGGCAGCTCAGAGCTGGGTGCTGCCACACCTCAAATGCAGAAAGCCATCTCAGTCAAATCCCACAATCACAGCTGCATCTTCCTGTTGCCCCTTGCATCCTGAAGGTTCCCAAAGGGCTTTAACAAAGTCTACGTACACCGGGATCACTCCCCTACCACTGAAAGGCAGCCACTTCTGGGAGGGAGCGCCTCACCCGTTCCACACGAGCAACAGCAGGTGGACAAGACATTCAGGTTGCAATTTGGGCCACAACGCCTCTTGCGCTCATGCAGAAAGCTTTGCTTCCAAACAGGGGGCTGCGGCTAGAATGGGGCAGGCACTTGCCTCCCATGTGTCATGGCACCTACAGCTGGTTTTGAGACTGGAATGGACCAGTTAGAAAAGTGCATGTTTGATACCATTGGTGAGTGACCCCAGCAGAGAATCCTGGGTCCTAATTTTCCTGATGTAGATGGATCAGAATTGGTTTGCCCTGGTGTAGATAATGACCAGAGAGGCAAGGCCCTGGGGAATCAGACTCGTTTTCTCTGCTATCTCCCTGGCTGTCGGCCACTAAAGGAATTAGGGTCCTCTCACTGGGGATTCAGACACAGAACTGGGAATCAGAGCCATGGGAGAGACTCTTTGTAGCAGGAACCATGAGGTGTAGGTGTCTCACTGTGTGTACAGCACCTAGCACCGTGGAGCAGGCAATGCAGATAATAATGGAAGCCGTGGTACCTTCTGGCCGTTTCTTCCTGGTGCCCCAGGAGCGCCCTAGGAGAAGCACAAGCAGAGAGCTCAGCGCAGGAGCAAACAAGACCATTGCAACTCTGGGTCTGCAGCAAGTGCATGCGGAGGGTAGAGAGCACGGGTGGCACTGGAGCAGGGGCTGAGGGTGTATGCCTGCTAACTGAGAGGTGGGAAGCCACCTCTGAGGCTTGAACAGGGGAAGGACACTGGTGGCTGGAGATCCAGCAGGCGGATCTGGAGACAGGGGAAATGCTGCTGGCTGTGGGTCTCCTGAAGGGATAGGACGTGCTGGTGGCAGTGGGTCTCTGCAGGAGAGGGGGAAGTCATGGACCCAGATGAGGCAGGGTTGGATTGTTTGTCTGGGAGGGGCCCATCCACCAGATCTGGGCAGGGAAAGGATCCATTGACTGATGGCGATAGGAGGCTGCCCTCCGCACTTTGAGGGTGGGACCAGGATGCACGACACAGTGAACGGGGCTGTAGCGACTCACCACTGGTCCCCTTCGTCCGATTTTGACGTGCGCCAAGTCAGGATACGGTCCCATTGGCCCAACATCCCCCCGAGGCCCTGGGACTCCCGGCGGCCCTGGAGGTCCCATTGCCCCTGGACTCCCTTTCTCCCCTGTTGCGCCCGGATCACCTTAACACAGAAAAGGGTGTTTGGTTTCTGAATGAGGCCTTAAAAAAACAGTCACCAAGAGCCTTAATATCAGAGATGGCCCTGGCCCAGAACTCCTGGCCAGAGGGTTTGGCTCAAGTCTTCACAGCAGGCCTAGCCCAAACCCCAGATCCAGCCACTCCCAAATGGGGGAGGCATTTGTATTCTAGATCCTGATCAGAATTCTTTGTTGTGGGTCCATCTCTGGTTAGTATCCGAACTGGATTTCAGCCCCCCACCCCCTCTCTTCCCCTGGGATGCCCTAGAGCTGTGAGGCCAACACGGAGAATGCCAAGCCTGCTGCTCTCCCAAGGGTGTGAACCAGGACCAGGAGGCTGATAAGTGAAGGGTGCAGGTTTGAGGCTGGCTGGGCTGGTTTGCCCAGTGCTTGCTCAGAGAGATGTGTCTAACCCCCACCGCCCTCGGCCACCAGCACTACTAGGTTACCTGCCAAATGGGCAGTGCAGAGGGGAAAAAGAGAGGCCCCCTAAAGTTGCTGCCATGTCGACAGGTGGCAGCGAAGGCCTGGTGCACACTTAAAATGTAGATCAACCCAGCTACGGCACCCAGGGATGTGAAAAATCCACACCCCTGAGCAACCTAGTTAAGCTGACCGGTGTAGACACTAGCTAGTCATCGCCTCTCGGAGAGGTGGATTACCTCTGCCAATGGGAAAACCCCTCCTGTTGCTGTAGGAAGCGTCTGCGCAGCTGCAGCGCCGGCCGTGGAGGCAAAGCCTAACTAAGCGACCTTCCACCCTGAAATGTGCCAAAGGAATCACAGAATGCCATTGGGAGGGGATCGCTTACTGCTGAAATGCAGCCCCCTCTGGGGTGGAACGTAGCCGTCATCCTGCCTCAGTGACGCTGCCATTTTTAGGAAGGGGGTAAAGAATATCCTCACCCCCAGGATGAATTTAGGGGAGCGGGATGTACCACTCCGATCGGTAGGGGGCAGAATTATCCCCCCAGGATTATCTATGCAAGGCTCTCCACTGCCCTCTCTGGAGCATTAAGGTCAGTGTCTTCCTGCTGCACCATCCATGCTGCCCTAGGCCCTGCTCAGTCTCCCCAGGAAAGGGGCAAGCCGTGGCTTTAGCCGCAGGGGAAGTGTATCATCCCACAGCAAGCCCAGAGAGTTAATGTAGTCTGGTATTTCCAGCGCAGTGGGGGATCCAGGCTTGAGAAATTAGCCAAGACACGAGGGTAACCCCCAGCCCAGCTCTTGCCAGAGGTGCCGTGGGACGCAGACTATCCATTGCTCACCCACACGTAGGCGTTACCCCTCCCCTAGCCAGGTTTGTGCAAACAGGATTCTCATTTGGTCTAGAGAAGGAAAACCCAGGCTGGGTCAGATCCTCCCAGGCATACAGGGTCTCCCACCCCCCCACTCCACCCAGTCAATTTCCAGCACCTCGAGATGTACCTGGGGGACCCGGAGGGCCCGGGGGAGGACTGTGTGAGGGGCCTACTGGTTTTCGGTTAATCCTCATCAGTGGCTTCCCACTTTCGTTATCCATGCCGGGGAGCAGCAGCTGGGGAGGGGAAGGAAAGGAAGCCCAGACAAGACTGTAAGGAAGGACTGGCAAGCACTTCTGCAGCCTCATGCACCAGGCAATCGCATGAGAGTGACGCCCAGTGGCAGGGGCCAGGGAGCACCATTTAAAGTGGGGGGTATAGATGTGTCCCTCCTCGGCCCCCTGGCCTGTGAGCACCTACATCCCCCTCCACCCCCAAATCTGAGTGCGGCGTTGCAGCATGGTGCACAGGGTCACAGTACCACTCAGGTTCGGTCTGGCCAAAAAGGAGTCGGGCTGTGGCCTGGGTGGCCCCCCTGGCTCCATGGCCTGTGCCTAGCAGGTTTAGGAGGGAATGGGAACATGCTGCAAAGCACATGCAGCTGGACCTATTAACCAAGAGAGGGAGGACCTCTGGAGAAATGGTCCCGCCCCCTGCATGCCCATCCCCTAATGGGAGTGGCTAGAGAGACAGTCCCGCCCCCTGCATGCCCATCCCCTAATGGGAGTGGCTGGAGAGACAGTCCCGCCCCCTGCATGCCCCTCCCCTAATGGGGGTGGCTGGAGAGATGGTTCCGCCCCCTACATGCCTGTCCCCTAATGGGAATGGCTGGAGAGATGGTTCCGCCCCCTGCATGCCCCTCCCCTAATAGGAGAGGCCAGAGAGAGGCAACATCCCCGGCACATCCTTTAAAAGTAGCCCACGGGCCGTATTCAGCACAGATATGAGTGGGTGCCACCAGACTGACTCCCATGGGCTTGCACCCACTTAGCACAGTCTGAGCGTGGCCCTCAGATCCTTTTCCACTCCTGCTCTAACTTGACTGACTGAGCACGCCCGTGCGGGCTGTGTAAGCGGGGCGAGCACTTCTTCTTTCTTTCCAGCTCCGCCTGGGTGTGATTTGGTGATGGCGCAGCGGTTCCAGGATTCCCTATCGGGCTGCTTCTGCAGGTGCGCCGCAGACAGCTGTCTGAGCACCACCAGGAGATGCTCCAAGGCCTCCCGCTGCGCCATTGTCCCACCTTGTGTCTCAGCTGGGAGATGCTCTGTTTCATGCTGGTGAACTCCTCGCAGGTGACAGAGCAGGCCGGGATGCCCAGCGGGGTCTCTGACTTGCCCGCTGTGGTGCCTGGAAGAGAATGAGGGACCCGTGTCAGATGGCAGCAGGAACGGGGCAGGACAGACCTGCAACCACCTTCAGCCTGGGGTCCATGCAGCTACATCTGCTTGAGCCAGAGCTGATGAGGTCCCCCAGGTTGGCCCGTGCTAGGCCACGATCCCTCTCCTGGTCCGCGGACTCACCGTTGCTGGATTTCAGGCAGGTTGTCCCATTGGATGCCAGGTAATAGCCACGCTGGCAATGGCACCGGTAGCTGCCCGGGGTGTTCGTACAGAGCTGGTCACAGACGGCACCTCCGCTTTCCACACACTCATCGATGTCTGGGGTGGAACAGAGCGAAACGTCAGGGAGGGGCGCGCCAGATGCCACAGAGGCCTCACCAGGGCAACAGGTACAGCAGAAAGGAGATTGACATCATCCCACAGGCCAGGGCGGGGGAGAGAGAGAGACACACACATCCCTTGGGAATGGCGACCCTAAGAGATGGGTCTCCTCCATTGTACACTGGGGCTCATGGTTGACTGTTACCTGGAGCTGCCTTTCCTCCAATGGAGCCCTCCAACTGACCCAGGCTGCTGAAAAATGCAGCGTTTCCATTTAACACACAGGAGCTATTCCGGAGACAGACCGTCTCCCTCCCCGCCCCCCGGCTAAGGGCGGGTATTCTTGGGGGCACTCACCCAGGCAGTACGGGTGCAGGTGGTTCTTGTGGCGCTCTCTGTCGAATCGATAGCCGGGGAAGCACGTGCACAGGACGCGACCGAAGTTATCCGTGCACTGCTGCTCGCACGGGAAGTGGGCGCACGCGTCCGTGCCTGCAAAGAGGGGCAGACGGCGTCTTTGGCTGCCCGGTTAAATGCCCCTCCCCTGCGCCTCACGCTGGGCATCAAGCACGGCAGGTTGGACCGGAACCAGCGCAGCCCTGCAGTGAAGAGTGACCCTCCACATCCCAGCGCCTTCCCCCGGGCCAAATCTTCAGCTGATGTAAATCAGCACGGCTCTGACTTCCTTGGAGAGATGCCGATTTACACCAGTGGAGGATGCGGCCCCGTGTGTCCTCTGCATGTGTAAGTAATTCAGGATTGGGCATGCCCCAGTAACCAGCATCCTCGACCCAATCTCCCTTCCACCAGCTCCCTCTCCTAGCGGCCAAACCCGCCCCCCAGCCTTAAATGGAAAGTGACCCAGTTCCTCTCCCAAGCCCCTCAACCCAACTGCTTCAGAGCTGCACCCTCACACAAAGGACCCAAACCACCCTCTGGCTAGCAGCACCCCCGGTGTCTAGCAAGAGCACAGGCTCCAGCTTGTAATGCCCTGGACTCTGCTGAGAAGCAAGATGGTTCCACATCCTACAGAGATTCGAGCATGAGCCTGGAGCGAACCCCAGTTCCAAACCTCCCTGAACTCTGGGGAAGAGCCGGATCAGGACTCTGCGACCTGGACCCATCTCCAAAATGAAACGGGTGGCCCCTTCCCCCTCCATCGTAGAGCGTAATACAGAGACAAAGCCTTGCCTGCGGAAAGACCACGTGCTGGGCGCTGAAGGAGTGACGTGTGAAAGCAGAGCGCTGCATCACTGCCAACACGCGACGCAAGGAGCACCCCGTCACGAGCCAACAGCTCAAGAGCTTCCCCTCTTGGAGCAGGCAGTGGAGAAGCCTGTCCAAATCATGCATCAGAGTCTCCCACTGTCTTACCAGAGGATAGTATCACCCTGGCTCTTGCCTGACTAGGCGATCCACTCAGCCAGGTGGCTGGCTGGCAGGACCAGTTGCATTAGGGCCAGAGGAGAATAAGTAGGCAGAGAATGATGCAGAATGGGAGAGCGCCTACTTACTTTCATGGATGCACTGGCCCATCACAAACCTATAGCCCTCGCAGCACTTCCTCCTGGGCGAAAGAGAGAGTCACATTATTATTTATTGCATCGTACCACTTAGGAGGCCTATTCATGGCCAGGGCCGCACTGTGCAGACCCAGAACAAAATGACAGTCCCTGCCCAAAAGTGCTGCCAATCTAAGTACAAGACAAGAGACAGCTGATAGATACAGATAGAAGGCGAGCACAAGGAAACGGGGAGATACTGTCGGCCCACAGGACGGGCCGTGGTCTCTGCACACAAGCAGCCTAATTATTGTCAGGTTTCTTGTAGACACTGTGGCAAAGGAGAGCTGTGAGGAGGGACTGGAAGGAGGATGAGGTAGCTTTGCTGATGTTTAAGGGGAGCCCCCCCCGCACGGGATGGGCAGCCTGGGAGAAAACACAGAGGGGCTTGTTTGAAAATGTAACATGTGGGCCAGTCAAAGCAGAATGAATGAGAGACTAACAAACATCCACCCCAAAGCAGTTACGTGGGACAGAAGCTGATTGGGAGACATTACGGAAGCAGGCAGGACCAGAATCCTCACTGCATCGTGCCAGCTTTAGACCGGTGCCGCTCTGCTGAAATCAAGGGAGACACACCCATGAAAGTGGAGTAACAAAGGGGTGACTCAGCAGTAGTCTTAGCTGAACGCTGAGGCCAAACTCAGAGGTGCTGAGCCCCTGCTGCTGCAATCGACATCAGTGGGAATTTAGCCTGAAAGAAGGACTGTAGGAGTTGGGCCTGGTTCTATCATTTACATGGTGTGAGATTGTCATCTAGAATTCCTTACGTTGATGATGATTTGTAACTGAGATGAGGGTCCTATTGCATTAGGCACTGAGACACAAAGAATCTACCACCCCAATAGACATGACGGACAAAGGGTGTGAGGGAACAAGGTCACACAGCAGATATAGGGCCACAGCAGGATTAGAACTCAGCTCTCCTAAATCCGTGCGTTAGCCACTGGACCACACTACCTCTTTAGTAGCTATAGAACAGCTTCAGCCCTCAAGCACTTTACAAGCAGTGAGTTCACTTGTCTTCTCTGCCTTTACCTTGCTCCAGCCTCTGGCTCCAGCGTCAGCCAAAGTTAAGGATGACATCAAGTCACTTACTGGATACCTGCACCACAATTGTTCCTTCTGAGCCAGTGCATGGGATTTTCTCCTGGACCTTTCCAAATGCATTCAAAGCAAAAAATGCTGGAGGGTCTGCATTAAAAAATGCCTTTGCAATGACTGGAGGCTGCTCTCCTCGTACCATTTTTGGTTCATATACTCATAGACTCTAAGGTCAGAAAGGACCACTATGATCTAGTCTGACCTCCTGCACAACGCAGCCAACAGAACCTCACCCACCCACTCGTGTAATAGACCCCTGACCTATGGCTGAGTTATTGAAGTTCTCAAATCATGAAGCCCATCAGAGGGAAACTGGCCACATCTGGTGTTCAGATGGGCTGTCTTGAAAAGATACACGGTTTGGGTTCTGACACTTCAGACCACCTGTTTCTGGTGCAGGGCTAAGGATCTCGATAGGATGATATATCACACACGGCACCTCAGTGCAGAAAGCCCAGGCTGGGAAAGAGATGGACTCATGCCCAAGAAGGTTTAACTGGCGAAGCTCCGGGTAAGGAAAGTAATACTGTGAGTGTTTATGGGATCTTTTATCTGTTAGTCTCAAAGCCCTTTACAAATATTATCTCATTCAGGCCAGATCCTGCATTCCTCACACATTCAAACTCTCCATAGTCAGTGGGCCAGACTCTCAACTGATGACGATCAGCGTAGCTCTGCTGGAGTCCTGGGAGCCATGCTGATTTACACCAGCAGAGGATCTGCCTGGGAGTTGTGAGTGTGCAAGAAATGCAAGGTCAGACCCCTTTTGCTGTAGTTATTATCCCCATTGTACAGTTATGGGGACCGAGGCAGACAGAGTCCATGGTGAGAGAGCAGAAGAAACAGAAATAGAACCCAGGAGTCCTGACTCCTGCTCCTCCTGCTCTAACCATTTGATTACACTCTGTCACAGTCAGTCTGTCCTGAGAGCTGTGTCCTGTTTGTTCATCCTCATTGTAGGAAAGAACAAAGCCTTCTAGATGCCCCCCAGTTTGAAAATCCTTGGGGGCCGATTTACACCCCCTTTTCCTGCTCTCAGCTTCCAAACAGGGTCATGACTTACCGTAAGCATGTGGCTGGGGTCCCACCTGCTCCTGTGCAAGAATATTCCACTGTCAGGACTTTATTCTCAGGACAAGATTCACTGCAGGAAGGATGAAGGAGGAATTTAAGACTAGTTTGTTCCGTGAAGACCAGATCGCAGGCTGCCTGGGTTCGTAAAGCCACCTCATCCCGGCCCACCTGAGCTCCAAAAGCACATGGTCTCGGGTGTGGAGTCACAGGAAGCCCTTAAGATTGTATTTGTCAGAATTAACTTTCCCTCCAAACCAACCACGTCACAGGCAAGTGCCCTGGAATGTCTTTTAGTTAGTCAAACTGTTGCATTGGCTAATGAACAATCAAAGTGATTGCCTGCTAATGGCCAGCACGAAGCCTGGAGCAGCAAATGGCTGTTGTTCTGGAGGCACAAACACATGGAGTTGCCAAGCCTGGGGGGGAAGGGGTAGCTGGTCTTTATGTTACTGTGGTGTTAGTTTTTCTGTTAATAAAACCTAGCCCCAGGGCATGGGGAACCGTTGACTCCCGAGTGAATGGATTGTGCATGTCCGGAAAGGCAATTTGTCTTTGACTTTGAACGCTCCTGAGTTTCAGTATGGGTTCATGTGTGTATCTGGGACCAGGAGGCGGAACAAGCTGAGAGTGGATGTGCGTGTCTTTGTGAGTGTGTGCATCTGTGTGTGCAGCAGACACCCGGCCAGTGCTGTGAGCCCCAAATGTTCAACAATCTGGAGTCAATCCCCCCAGATTCATAAAAGAGGCTTTAATATCATGAGGTTTGTTTGGTGTTTTTAAGTAATACATTTGGGGCACTTTGTATCTGCCTTCTGCCTTTCTCAGCCTGGAGGGTGCCCTCAGGTCATGGTTCCAAGCTTTTCTCTGCTAGAATCTTACTTTATTTAAAAGGAAAGCTGAGTCTCATCTAATCACGTGACTCGGGGAACTAGGGCCTTAAACAAAACATCAGATATTGCGAGAGTTGGCAATGCCACACGGGGCCAAAGTCATCCCTGGCATGGCTCCGTTGATGTGCTGCTTCCTCCACAGCTCACAGAAACCTCCCTGAAACTCTCTCTAAACCCCACCCAACCAATTTTCTCCTTTAATTCTGAAAGTCACTAAATTCCCCCTTCCAGGCAACTGTTAAGCCCTCTGGCTGGGCTCCTCAGTAACTGTCTGAGCCAGCTGCAGCAGTAACAACCCCGCAAGGGGGGGAGGGTGGGTTTAACAGTGGCCTGAGAAACCACACAGGCTCATGATGCCGTGCAATAGTTTGTGAGCTGGGGAAGGCTGAGCGTTCCTGTGTCATGGGGTGGAGAGGAAATTGTCGTGCCGCTGGGGGTAGGAGATTTGGCAGCGCTGGCCCCATCACCACAACAGGGCATGTCTGAAACATCTCTTGCAGGTTTTTTGTTTTTTTTTGGACAGGCAGACAGAGCTGTGTCACTGCTTCCAGTTAGCCCATTGTGCAACACCAGGAAAAAACAATTTACCAGGCGGCTCCAGAGACTCACAGGAGAGGATTTTAAGGTCAGAGCCGCCGCTGGTGTACGTTGGCATGGAGCCGCTGAAGGCGACAGAGCTATTGTGTCCATTTACACCAGCAGAAGACCTGGCCCTCAGCAAATACTTTTGTGCTTATGTCCTTCGTTCAAAATCATTCTGTTCAGACGGGCTGTCTGTCTGTCTGACTCGTAGATGAGAGGGATCTTTCTCCCTCTTATTCTGCAGCACCGAAAATGTTAACAAAACAGATAGGCCTGGTCTGAGACCTCTCTCTTATCCTTAGTCTGACCCTGGTGTGGTCCCACTGACTGTAAAGGAGTTATGCCTGATTTACACCTGCGTGAGAAGAGACTCAGTGCCAAAACCTGACGTCCTTACTCAGAATTCCCACAGGGTCGAATTCGGACCTGATGTAAGTGGATGCAATGTCAGTGGAGTCAATAGAGTCAGTCCTTCTTAAATCAGGCTGGAACTCAGGTCACCGACCTCAATTACAAATGCTCAACTTGAAGGGCTAAAGAAAGGTGTTTGTGTGCAAAGCCGGTTCCAAGCCCACCTTTCGGGGGGCAAGAACCACAGGGCCCTGTGATTCTTCCTCCATGTGATGGGCAAAGACAGGGGGTAATCCAGCCCCTGGAGTCTACAGTAGCTTCGGATTATAAATGCTTTGGGGCAAGGGATGTCTTCAGACACGTCTGTACAGCCCTTAGCCCTGTTGGGTTCAGTTTATCCCAGTCTCCACTTGTCCACGTTAAAAAGCGAGCACACCCATGGGCACCGTGTGACGCTGACGCTGTCGGGCCAGAATGAGCTGCATGGGGATAGGACATGGATCCCTCGGCTGCCAGATCATTAGTTCAAACCTGGCCCAGGTTGCTAGCCCTGAAAGTCATTTACCAGCTGCGGGCTGCTCAGGGGCCTGTGTGAAATGGGTCCAGCTGCTCGGGCACAACTGCCGAATGCTATTAGCGCTAATTGGCAGCCCCTTGTTGGCCAGCACAATAGCTTGCCTCCCCGCTGGAGGAGTGGGGAAGTTCGCACTCCCAGGGCCCACGCTGTGCCTGCCCTGGAGACAATCAGCGAGGACTGCGGTCTGCAGGGCTATTTGCAGAGCAGCACGAACTGAACCTTTCAAACAACCCCCCCCGGACTGACATATAGTGACAGCGCGGCATACGGTCCCGGCCTGGCACCGCAGGGGAGCAGGGAGGGGCACCGGCAGAGCTGTCGGAGCGACACTTTGGCCGTTTATTCTCATGAGAACTAAGCCCGCCCCGGTGCAGGGGGGAAAAGCCGAGCCGAGCCAGCCCAGCCCGGGGGAGCTGCGGGGACGCCCCAGGAGTTCAGCGCCTCTTGGGACGAGGCGCAGCAGAGATACCTGCGCCAGCGAACAGCGGGGCCTCGCCACGGCGCCGCTCCCGCTCCGGGCACCGGGGCTGGCTGCGGGCCCAGCCCGGGAGCTGGCGGAGGGGGCCCGGGAGCTGGCGGGGGGGGGGGGGGGGCCGCTCTGGGGATCGTGCCAGGGCCTTGCTCTCCCCGGCACCCCCGAGCCGCCCCGCCGCCCCAGCGGGAGGGAGCCCAGCGCTTGCCTCTGCCTGTGCCCAGCTCCCGGCCGCGCCGGTTCGGGGACCCCCCCGCCCGCCTCACCTCTCCCGCTCCGCGGCGAGCGGCGGCAGCATCGCGGGCAGCAGGGAAGCCAGGAGCAGCTCGGCTTCCAGCAGGCGCAGCATCGCCCCGGCCCGGCTCCGGCCCCGGCTCACAGCCGGGCCATGCGGGACCCAGCCGGCAAGGGGCGGGGGGGGGGGGCTCTCCCGCCGCTGCTCCGGCGGCCGGGGAGGCCCAGAGCGGAGTCCCCCGCGCCGGGTGCCCCCTGCCCGGCAGCCGGGCGCTCGGACGCGGCTCCCGGGACCGCCGCAGCACCGCCGCTCTCTCCTGGTCTAGCCGCCTGCCTGCGCTGCGGCCCGCCGCGAAGGCTCCTGTCCCCCTGGCCCCGAGCCAGGGTTCAGCCCCTCCTCGGATCCCTGCCCCGGCCGCCCCCCCTTTTCCTTCCTCTGCTGTGTCCTGGGGCCGAGTAAAGAGCCCAGCCGCCCTCTCCTGGTGCCAGAGGCGGCCGGGAACCAGCGAGTATTGACACCAAGGGGGCAGGTACGGCGGGGGCGCTTCCAATGCCATGGAGAGTGGGAGCGGACCAGCAGGGCCACCCCGGCGAGTGTGCGGTGCTCAGAGACCAGGTAAGGGGCCGAGTAAGGCCCTGGGAGGGAGAAGCACACTTCCACCTCGCCAGAGCAGCGTAAAGGGCTCTTTGAGTAACTGAGAGTCGCACCCGATTTATTCACCCAGCACCAAATGGTGCTGTGGAGAGGAATGGACTAGGAGGGGCCTGATTCTCCTTTTCCCCCTGGTGTAAATCAGGCCGATGTCCCCTGGAGTCAGTGGAATTACACCCCTGGCCGCGACATAAGTGACAGGAGGCCTCACCCCTCACTGCTGCATTGCCAGCCCATGGCGCCTTGGTGTCCTATGGCCTGATTTTTCTCTCCAGGCAGGACAAATTAAATACAAAGCTCCGCAAGCTCAGGCTCTGAGCCCCTGGCCAATCACTTTAAACTAGGAGACCAGGATGGCAAACATCAGCTCACTCCTTCCACCAGCCAGCAGCACACAAGGGAACTCCCACCCCACCACCACCCCATGGGCCAGCTGCAGCCCCCTACCTCTCTGCAAAGGTCAGTGGAATCAAATGGGCCCCCCTGCCCTTGAGATGAGCCTTGGCTATTTGGGACAAGGGATGGGAGGGTGTTCCAGTGCCCCTGGGGCCCTGGTGGAGAATGGCCTGCCAGCTGCCACCCCTCCTTTCCCTTGAGGAGGATCTAAGCATCACTCTCTCTGAAGTGGGGGAAGTTTCTTCTCTGGAGGAATGTAAAATAGGTCTGAACAAGACATTGGGGTGCTGTAGAGAACAATGGTGTGCTGGGAGGTCAGCTGAATGGGCCCGATTGACAGCAGGTGTAAATCAGCATCACTCCATGGACTTCAATGGTGCAAAGCCAGGTTATACCAATTGAGGATCTGGCCCCTGAACATTTATGGGCCCGATTCTGATCTCAGTTACACCAGTATATCTGTGATCAGCTGCAGGACCTATAGTCTCCCCCTTCCTGAAGCTGATTGTGACATAAGCAGTGTTTACATCTGAAGCTATTTCAAGATCACAAGCAAACATTACAAACAGCATTGGGGAAGGTCTTGGCCATGTTCCTTGTTGACCTGTGCTGCTGGCTTTGGCAGAGCTGGGATGAGTTCATGAACCTTTCCCCTGTAGCTTAAACCCAGGGAGGGATCCTTAACAGGCGATTCAATTTAAAAACCAAACAGACTTGTTTTGCAAGCAAATGAGTAATCTGTGCTGTCTAGTCAGGACAAAGGGGACAATTCTGCCACCCACTGCATAGGTGTGAGCCCTTCTGCAACAGAGGGGGGCTGCACTGATTGATTCATTGGGCTTTTTCTCTCGCCCTCGCCATGCACCTCTTTTTTTCAGTTTCCACATATTTGCATCTCACTCCACCCACTATCAGCTCTGTGTTTGCCTCTTTGCTCATTCTCTAGCCTAAGTAGAGTGTGAGCCTGATAAAGTTTGTGAGCAAATCGAACCTGCGTGCCCATGGCTTTGAAATTAGGCAAAAGGAGTTCCTGCATCCCTACTCACAAGCAAGTTCATTCATCCCCAAGAATTTTGTAGGATGAAAGATCTCTCTCCACCAAAGGAACACCAGGAGACTGTAGGCTGAAACAAATTAAACTCATCTCAGAGAAATCTAAACCGGGAGCCTAGGGATACTGTCCCAGATTAGAGAGATTTGGGTGTGGTATAAATGCCAGTAAGAGATATTATGAATCTGTGGTTCTCAACTATTTCCATAGCATGCACATAGGTACATCAGAAAAAAGTTACCAGACTTCCCTTCCATAAAATTCCTTATCCCATCCCAGCCAGCCATTAAGAATGGGGGGAGATTATGCCCCCTATCATGTCTTCATGACCCCAGGCAGTTGCAAGCCCCATGAATGAGATAAGTGAGATAAATAACCAGGACCTTATGTCCACACTGAGGGAAAAGCTCTGTTTATGAAATCTAAAGCAGGGGCCTGCCCCTGCTCCCACTGAAGTCAGCAGCTTTCAGTCAAAGCAAGATTGGGTTCCCAGACTTTGAATCTTGGCATCAAAGCAGATCTTAAAAAACAAACCTCAAACCTGTGCATGGTTCATATGTCATGCCGGGGCATGAGGGGGCCTGTTTAGAGCAGAGGCACTGAAGGTGGGGGGGAGAGTAGCCTGCTACACAGACAACAGAGCCGTGTGGTTTTGCTTTTCTGTTGTGGTGCTGGATGCAACAGAGGTGGCAGGAATGCCAAAAGCTATCTGGGGCCAGATCCTTAGTTGTTGTAAACTGGCGTAACTCCATCAAAACCCTCCATGTCTGTAGGCTAAAGCTCTGCTTGAGGTAGATGAAGTAGGCATGTGAAATTTCAAACAGGGCAGAATTGGAGAGCAGCTTCACAAAGCCATGAGAAGCATGTGTGGGAACTTCTAGTTGCCCTCCTGCTGGCTTCTCTTGAAGATCAATAACCCTATTTTCTCAAACTCTGCTCCCGCTGAGTCAAAGGTGAAACCCCCAGAGACAACTGGCAGCGTTAAGCCAGTGCTTAACCCCTTGGAAAATCCCACCTTTCACAGGGAAGGAAAATAGGGCCTTTCTGGATTTGGAACCAGAACTGTAAGGACAGATATGGGTGCTGAAATCTGAATCCTGATCAACCTCCTGCATCCCTGAAATTTGAAGGGGGCTGGGATTTGTGGCCCTGGTTTCCCCCAACCTCTTAATCAGAACCACAGTTCTAAAGAAAGAGAGCGGTTCATCTGACACCCATATCAGAGCTGTCCCCCAACTCCTGAGATCTCCATTGCGTTCCACTCCCCAGCTCAAACTTCTGCAGCGGAATTCTCCTCCTTCTGCTTTTCCCCCTCACTCTGAACACGGCATTCTGGAGAGAACTCCCAATCAGAGAACGATCAGTCTGACCTGGAATAGCCGGCAGGCTGTCCCACAGCCACTGTCCCTTCTTTCTGGGATGTAGTGTAGTGCGGATTTGGAGGTAGCCTACGATACCAGAGTGGAGATGCAGTTCTCAGCTGAACTTCAGGTGGCACTGCTGCCCCATTTCCTTCTGAGGAACAGCTGATTTCTAAACACCAGTGGCTTATTCAGAGGTCTTTATCAATCACGTATTGACCAGCTAGAAATGCTGCAGAGCCACCCTGGAAACTCCAGCCTTTAACTGGTCAGATGATGGCTGGTGCACGTGGGTGAATGAGTTCTTAATCCTAAAATGATCAAGACTTTTTTTTCATGATACGTGGTTGATGGAGCCGGATAGTGCAGAGATTGGGGGAGGAAGCAGGGGTGGAGTTTAAGGATTTGATTTCTGATTGCTGGTCCAAACCCAGTGCTCAGAACAACGTACGCCCTGCGAGTATTTGTACTAAGAATGCACTAAACGTTTCTAGGCCTCATAAGCTGCAAAGTATTAGTGTCTGCAGCATGGTTCTTGTTCATTTCCTTTTCGCTATTTCTTCTTCTTCTTTTTAAATCTAGATCTGCTTTTGTGAAATGCCCCCCCCCCGGTGCAGGGGATTTCTCAAACCAGCATGTAGACAGTCTAAGGGTTCTATGCTGTTCTCTGGTGTAGGGACATCGTGAGCTTATGCCCAAGGGAACGAACGAGGCTGGATTTGCTCAAGGCAGGGTGGCAGCATGCAGGGCTCAGAGCTGCAGCAATTTTTTAATTCTTTTTTTCTAAGCACGGTACAATTTTAATTCTTAATGCATTAGTACAACAGTGCACTGGACAAGTACCGAGCTTCTACAAAAAGCTTTACAGTTGTAGAACAAAAATGTGATTTTTTTTTAATTTAAACAAGCATAGGCAATTCTTATACTTCCACAAGATAAATATCCCGATTAAGCTATCAGCTCACTCTAGAGCGTGCCATAGTGATGGGCTGGATGGAGACAGCTGTACAATGGGAAAAGGGCAAACTTTAGTGTTATTTGCACTCACGTGTCCAAGAATACCCAATATGAAAAATTAACTAAAATTATTTTGAAGGGTGCAGTGGAATTAATTTCATTGTTCAGTGGGATAGCTGGGTTTGTTTTAAAAAATCCACTACGAAGCACATGCTGTAGCTGGGATGACTTCTCAGATAAGTTCCTAACAGGGAAGTGCTGAGGTCTTCAAGATTCACAATGCATTGCGGGGGGGATGGGGAAGGAGCTTAACAGTCTTGATGAAAAAAATAGAGAAATTGTAGCAAATAGGTGTGTTTGGGCAAATAAAACTGTTTTGAATTCGAGACACTGAAATTGAATAGATCTGGAGACTCTATTTAAAGAGATTCCCATTTTAAAAGCTTTAATTCTGAGAAAATGTTTCCACGAGGGAAGATTCAGTCTAACATAACTTTACATTGAAGCACCTCTCAAAAAGTGGCCATAATGAAAGTGACTTTGTTGCCCATCACTATTACACCAGCTGTTCAGCGACAAATTCAGATCTCATTTAGACAACGCTTTCTCTGTTACCAGATGCTAAGACTGCTCTACGACAAACAGGACAAATGGAATTTTCTGATAACCAACCATCAATGCAGTGGACATGGTACTCATGGGAGCAAGGCAGTTTACGAAGCTTGTTGCCTTCTGTGTATTCTGTAATACAGACACTAGAGGTTTTCAGAGCATCGCTTTCATCAAAATTCCTCCACGCTAGGTTGTCAATTTGTTCTTTGGTGAGTCCTCTTGGCTGGTCATCATCATCCTCATTTAGTAGAAAAAACTGAGCTAGGCTAAGAAATGGTAAAGAGCCACTTTCTTCAAAAGTGACTGATCCACTAGTATTCCGACCTTCCCGGCTAGCACCGGATGTTGAACCTCCTTCATTACTAGTTTCATATACCTCCCCTGAGCTACCTTCAGTACTTTCACTGCGTGAACTAGTACTACCATCATCACCTCCATTCTGAAGCTAAGGAACATCTACATTTTGGTTTGGGACTGGACCACTAGGATCTGCATCACCATCACTGTACATATAGTAGTTTAACTCTCCACAACCTGTCATTATCTGCCTTAGAATGGTCTGAATTGCAACTGATGTCGTCTCATTAAAGCCTGTGTTTATGCTTCTACAAATAGGAATCCTGATGGTACTGACATAAGTTCTCACTCCAGCCCGTTCTGAATCAGAGCTGCAGCAATCCTGGGCAGGTGAAATATTCCATAAAGGGTCAGTTAAAGTTAGTGCAAATTAGAGCAGCCACTGGGCACCTCTACACCTTGTCTCTGGGTAATCTCATCTGCAAACACACATTCAGCTATCATATCCATGCTAACAACTCACAGATCTACCTCTCTTCTTGAGACCTTCCTCCTTCGGTCCAAACTAAAATCTCAGCCTGTCTCCTCTGACTTCTCATGGATGTTGAGCCATCAGCTTAGTTCAAACACAACCAAAACAGAGCTCCGAATCTTCTCCCCCTATTCCTCCTTTCTTGATCATTAATGTAGACCACACCACCATCCTGCCTGTCACTTACTTCCGTAACCTGGATGTCATTTTCGACTCGGCCCTCTCTCTCGAACTTCACAACCAGGATGTATCTAAATCTTGTTGATCCTTTCTGCATAACATCTCTAAGATACAGCCTTGTCTTTCTAGCTAAAACTCCTGCCCAGGCTCTTCTCATCTCATGTCTCAGTTACTGCAACATCCTCTTCTCTGGCCTTGACAAAGGCCATCTTGCCCTGCTCATATCCATTCAGAATGCTGCGGCAAAGATCATTTTCCTAGATCGCCACTTTGATCATGTCACCCCCCGCTTGGCATCCCTCGCCTGGCTCCTCCTTCTGTATCACTTTCTCTCATGCTGCCCCTCACACATGGCTGGAGTGCCCCATCCCCTTCCGCAAAGCCGCCTCATTGTCCTCCTCCAAATTTCTCCTTAAAACTCTCCTTTGCCATAATGCCAACACCTACAAGAAACTTGACAGGGCTTAGGCTGCTGGTGTGCCTATCATACTGTCTCATTGTTTCCTTGTACTCCTCTGTCTGGCTGTCTGTCTGTCTGTCTGTCTGTCTCCCCGGGCCCGCACATGTGGGGGGGGGGGGAAGGTACACTTTACCATGGCCCAGAGGCCCTGTGGGGCCTGGCCCAGGCTGCAACCCCCATTACCATGAGGATAACATTTCTCATGGCTCATGAGATTGTACGTATGGGATGAGGGATTGTGGTATGTGTTGGGTGGGGCCCATGTTACAGGTTTGTACTGGGCCCGAAAGAATTATGCTTGGGCCCTGCTGTCTCCACCTGTCACTTGTCCTGTACTTAAGTTCTGTGGGGCAGAGGCTGTCTGTTTGTTCCGTACACCGCCTGGCACAATGCGGTACAGGTCCCTGACTGGGGCCCTGCGGTTCTACCACTATACAAATAATAAAGATGACGATCACTGGCAGCTCAGCAGTGTTGCCAATTGCACCGTTGCGACTGACCAAGCACAAGCTGCAAAGGAACCAGAGCATCCAGACCAGCCATCGCGTTTTGGGCACACCCAGCATTCCCTGCAAATGTGGCCGGGCCCATGGGGAGTCACACCTATCCCGTGTTCCCACCCTGTTGCCCTCCATAATGCCTGTGGGATATAACATCTGTTTGCACCTCTCCATGTTTTTGGCTTGTTCCGTCCTGGCTTTGCATGGACCCATTCTGCAGGAGGAGGCATGAAGGCACCAGCAGGGTGGGGATCATGCTGTGTTGTGCCCTCACACTCACACTGCAGTTGGTGCGATGGGGGGGTGGGGGGGTGACCGGCCTGTCCTGTGGCCACTTCCAGCTCAGCTCCGGGCCTGTGACACATGCCCGCACCTTCGGGTGCTCAGGGGAGGGAGGGGGAGAAGACACTGGTGTGTTTGTGACTGTGCTGCTTTTGATGGCTGAATCCTTTGTTGCCTGGTTGTTTCCTTTGTTGACTTTGTGATTTTCACCTAACAGGTGTGTGCTCTCGCTCTCTTCTGCCTTCCTCTAGATTCTTGAGCTGGGAGTGGGACAGGCCTGGTTCCTTAGGGGAGTTGTGGGGAGGACCCTTGTCAGTTCCACCACATTGCTTCTGTCCCCATTCATAAAGAGGTGCACAGATCAAAGGGGAGGGGAGGGGAGAAGCAATGGGTCCTGGAGAGGCCCAGGGAGATAAGGAGAAAGCTGAGTATCCTTGGAGGACAGGGAGGGGGCACTCAGTGTGTCTCTTGTTAGTAGTGTCTCCTGTTCTGCTTTCTTTTTCAAATCTCAGGAGTCTGGGAGATGGAGGGATGGCAAACTGGACCCTTAGAAGAAGCCAGAGTCCCCTCCCCACCCAGTGAGCCAGGGGTGCTAGCGGCAGGGTGAGAAGGGAGGGAGTAGGAAAGACTCAGTACCTACCCTAGCAACTGGGCTGTCTCTGCTTGGATAATTGGGCAGGGCCTGCTGCACTCCTCAGCTTCTGCCACACAGAGTCGTCTGATGGGGGCTGTTGATGCCCCCCCCCAGCAGTTAATTTTGGAGGTAACATCCTGTTGAGATACACGGAGCTATTGTTTCAGGCTGTCTGCAGACTCAGGCAGATACTGCTGCATCGGTTACATTCAGGTCACATTTTGGAGCTTTTCTTCAAAACCATGATGGCTAGAAAAGCACTTTTATTTGTAATGAAAGCTAAAATTCTGACTGTCACATGATTCCAGGAACTGGTGCCCTAGACACTGGCTTATAGAGTCTATGTCTTTGTCCAGCCCTGCCTTGGACTAGGACTGCTGTTGAGACATGGTCCCATATTTAATACAACAATCCCTAAACCTTGCAGCAGTGTCATTTTCAATCCCTGTCGAGCTTAATTGCATCTTCTGTTCTCCAGTGCCTGTCATGAGTAAGTCTCTGTCTCCGTTGGAGATGTGGAAGTCCCATTGTCTCTGCTATTAAATGATTTCACTGCTCTTTTGCTTTCTGATCTGCCTCCAAATCCTATTGCCATGGCCTACGCAAGGCAGGGGTTGTTCGAAGAGAAACTGGGGCCTTTTGGGGACTGTCAGGGAGTGAACAATTCATAAAAATTTCACTCAGTGACAGGGGAGACCGACTTTTTGTCTGTTTCCTTTTGTGAAGGGACGGAACACTTGTCACAGAGGAAGCTGATGGTTACAGAGTAACAACCAGAGGCTTGTCGTTTTCATTTCCGCTGGAGTTATTTCAGCCTCTCTTCTCTCTAGCCCTGACGAAAGCCTGACTGATTGATCATCCAATCATAGAATCACAGTTCCACCCATATATGTGTCTGAGCGCATATATATATAAATATATATACACACATGTACTGGTTTTACTTCTTCTTTTGTCTGCTGTGTGCTGTTGCTGGTTGGGGGATGAGCAGCGCATTGTTGATATTTCTATTGCCTTTCGCCATTCCCTGATAATACATCTTGGCAAACAGAGTCAACTGACTGGTTCCTGGATGTGCTGGATTATTACGCCACAACCAGGAAGCTTGGAATGTGTTTGACTATTCAACAAGAGCCTGATCCGACTCCCATTGTCTTTAATGGGAGCTGGCGCAGGCCTTAGATTGGCTCGTTAGTGACTCATCAAGATCCCTTATCCACTTATTTCAAAAAATCAAACCAGTGAAGCTTCTAGTTAGACCCTTAGTTCCAGATTGTGGAGTCCATATGCACATTGGCGAGCACTTACTCCTGTGAGTAATCCTCTGGACTTCAGTGGGCCCTGCTTGAATGAGCAACTGCTCAAGAGGCAGAATCAGGGCTTTACAATTTGCCCCTTGGCTTATAGCATCTGCAACCAGTGGTTCCTGTTAGTTATTTTTAATCTTCCCTCATGTTCTACACCACTTTGTTGTACCTTGTCTCTGTTTATACTGTAGGCTCCTTGGGGCAGGGACTGTATGATTGTATGTTGGTAGGGCACCCAGCACAGTGTTTTGATCCTGACTGGGGTCTCTGGGCGCTACTGTAATACACATTAATGATTTAATAATAATAATACTGTAATAATAATAGCTACAAACTAACTGCTGTTGGATGAGGGTCTCCACCTCCTATCTGGAGCCATCAGGACCTCTCACTGTTATCCTCTGTCAAACAGCCCCACAAAACAAGTCATCCTGGCCTCCCTCCTTCTAGATGTGATGGACCAGATGGAACTTCCTTCAGAGCCCATTAATACAGCTCCTTAATTGGTCAGGGGAGGTCACTATTGAGTGGCAGGAGGCATTCCCTCCTCCAGCCCGTGGCGTTGACTTTGCAGCACCTCCCCACCCTTCCCTGCTTGACCAAGGAGCAAGAAGCCCCAGTGACCTTGGTGTGAGTCATCGGAAATGGGAATCTTGTTCAGCGGGTCTGAGTTGAGACAGGGAAATCCAGAAACAACGTGCTCCCCAGTAGTTGTTTAGCTCGGAGACTCTGAGGCCAGACGGGAGCATTCCAATCATCTAGCACGAACTGCATAACGCAGGCCAAGGAATCTCACCCAGTAACTTCTGCATCGGGCAGAAGCCTTCAGATTGTTTCGTAGTCTGGGCCCGAACTGAACACCTCTCTTCCCATTCGCTAGCACACAGACCACACACCTGCCCTTCCCCAGCCGGATGAATCCTCTTCCCTCCCATCCCCAGTTGCACAGACCATTTCCTTTCCTACTCATGGTTACCTAACACCCTGAGGCGACAGCAGCTGTGAACACATAACATTAAGACTAGGTAATGTACCTGTGCCTCCTAATGCAACACAGCAGCTGGAAACAAAGAGGCAGAGCCAGCACCATGTGACTAGCCAGCTGTCTAAGGACTCCTCAGCAAATGATCCGAGGCCCAAAACAGTTCTTTTACCTACTTTGAGGCACTGTGGCCCCAATCCTGTCTTCTGATAACCCAAGACAAACCTGTGTCACTCTCTTGGAAGCCAGTGGGGTTTGTGTCTGAGCCCAGGGTTGGGCTAATCGGGCCAGATTCTCATTGAACTGTAAGTTACTCCCACTTTAAGATTCTTTATGCTGCCAATATTATTATTACTATCATTTATTTGTATTGGGGTAGGATTTAGGAGCCCTTGTCATGGTCCAGGACTCCGCTGTACTTGGCATTGTACAAACACAAAACAAAAACAGTGTAAAGGGTCCTCAGTGTAAATCATAGAATCAAAGGACTGGAAGGGACCATGAGAGGTCATCTAGTCTAGTTCCCTGCGCTCATGGCAGGACTAAGTATTACCTAGACTGTCTATGACAGGTGTTTGTCTAACCTGCTCTTAAAAATCTCCAATGATGGAGATTCCACAACCTCCCTAGGCAATTTATTCCAGTGCTTGGTTCCTTATTTTTAACCTAGCCTTATGACAAATCCAAGTTATTTTCTTTAACCATTTCATCTGAACTCCCAAATTGCAGCCACACTGTTTATTTCTGATCACATCAGCACAACACTTTTGCACATAATAATTATTATATATATATATAATGGCTTTAACCCAGGATGTGTCCAAAGCAATTTAAAAACCAATATGCAAACAATGCACATTATTATTTCATGTTCCACAGCGCCCAGCAACAGTCTGCAATTTAGGACAGGAAGTGACAGATCCCTTTACTTTCCTGCATTGAATCTGTACGGCTGATTTAGGTTGTCACAATACAATTATCTGAGGTGCTGCTTGGCCAGGATAATGGGGATAACAGGTTTAATTTTACAAAAGACTCTGTGGGACCCTACTGATTACAGGGGGTCACAATGGCCATTAGCACCAGGCTGGGGCTTTAATTCAGAACTGAATCAAAGAGATGAGTTCTCCCAGATGGAATTGCCAGCACCACTTCCTGCAGCTTCTTGGCTTTTCCTTGGTCATTTCACATCCCAAATACTGACCTGGCCTGATCCTATGTTGCTTATGAGAGCCGAAGGCAAGCATGCAGCACAAAAATGGGACGGCTTTGGGCTTTGTTCTTTTCAGAATCAAATGATTCTCTGGAAATTGGGTTAAATGTTTATGTAACTTTTTGGATTTTGCTGTTGGTTATGGAGGGTCTCTGGGGTTGAGAGCCCCAGTTGTCTGGTGGACTGTCCTGATTTTGAGGGAATTCTCCTGATTTAGGGGTGGCAGACCCATGACCTGGAAGTTGGGCTTGGAAGCCTTTTAAAATGCCCTGAAATATACTGCGGGCTGGTGCAATACCCTGTGACGCTATATCATGACATGATGTGTTATGATGCAAAGTGGCAAACCTAGATCAAACTTTTTGAGTGAAAGTTCCATTGGTTAACACTAGATAAAACACGCGTTCCCCCCCCCCCCCAACCACACCCCCTGACCCGGCCATAAACACAAATAACCCCTATGAACACATATGAGAATAATAATAACAACACTAAATGACATAAATAATTATAATAAATTACTCTGACCTAGTAAGATGCTAAGTTTTCCCTGGCGCAGCTGCCACCACACACCCCGTGTGGCCCTGCCTCTTTCCGTCCCTCATGGACGGAAGGTAATGGAGGTGGCGGGCGCTGATGGGCTGGCCCAGGCCCCTACTGGTGCAGGGTTGCTTTGCTCCAGCTGGGTGCCTGGGCCTGCTTGGGGGGCTGCTCCTCCGCTCCAGCTGCCTTGGGTGGGGCTGCTGTGCCCGGCCAGCGTGGGGACCTAAATTACCTCAATACTACTGAAGCCTCACAGACCCCATGTAACCTTCGGCGCCCTCCCAAGGGGGTCCTGCACCCCAGGTTGGGAACCGGTGCCCTAGATCACGCATGAGTCCATGTTTATACAGCACTTTGATGATGCAGAGTGCTGTGGAAATGCCAATTATTATTAATATTGTCCTGAATTTGCCAGAATACTCCTCTGAGAGCCGTCACCTGTGCAGTCCTATACGCATCAAACCCTCTCTCCTTCTTCTCTTATTCGTTAGAGCAGTAGGGGAGATGGGACGAGGCAAAAGGCTCTTCCGTCAACTATACACTGATGACATCCAGGCCTATATCATGTGCATCGGTTGTGGACAGTACCTTTTCTCAGACATCACAGTACCTGAGTGAGAGAAGTATGTGAGTGAGAAGCGGAGCTGGCTCCGGCTCAGTGCAGCGAAAACAGAAATGATATTGGAAGGAAGGGATAAGTTCTTTGAGGAAATAGAAGCAGCTTTGACATCCGATGTGGAGGCTGGTATTTGTCCTTTGATTGACCTGATTGCCAAGGTGGTGCAACAATAATATCCTATCCTTGTTTATTTGTATTTGCAGTAGTGCCTAGAGTCCCCATTCAAGCTCAGAGCCTCATTGTGCTACAAACTGTGCAAACACACCATAGCGAAGGTACTCATAGATTACTAATCACCATAACATCTAGCTGTTATCTTACTAGACTCATCACTTATTTTTCTTGTATGTGGTACCCGTCCCCTTCCCCGCCCGGTCTATTTATTAAACCCCTTGGAGTTGGGACTCTGTTATGCTATGTTTGGAGAGAGCTTAGCAGAATGGGGCTCCCATTCCAGTTGCTACAATAGTAATAATTAAGAAACCTTGACGCCTCAGTAGCAGGTGTAGCTGAAATGCTTTTTCCCACCTTCAATTAGCGGAAAGGCTGCACTTCTTCCTTTCAGACTCGTACCTAGCCATTCTGACCCATGCCTTTGTCACCATCCAGGCTGTGCAGAAGCATCAGTTAAGTCCAACAACGGGGGGCTGCTTTGCAGGGCCGCACTAGACTCAGGAAAGGTGAAGGAATCAAGAATGAAGGCCTTCGACTGCGGCATTCCCAACCACCACAGGTCGGTGTGAGCCTGACTTTTCATTAGGACCTGTCCTCTGGGCAAGCCTGCTGTCACTGACAACAGCTGTAGAGTAGCTGCTCTCCCCCATGGAGACGAAATGAGAACATCACACTTCAGGAAGCAGCATCACCCATGGTTAGTCCTTTCAGATGGGCCCAACGTGGTTTGAAAGGTGTGTATCAGGTGCCTAGATATCACAGTGATGGGTTCTTTACTTGATGGATTCGGATATACCTGGTGAGATATTACACGGATCCAGCATCAATTTGAGGTCGCGTAAGGCCCGTGCGAACGAGACACTAGGGTGGCATCATGTCACCGTGCCCCCACAAGCTTCAGGCCATTGAGCAAGCTTCTCACAGGCAGGCTGCAGGACAAGACGAGACCACCCCCTCCGCTCCACCTACCCCATCCACCACCAGTTAGGACTGGAGTCTCAAATCAGTTGCCCTCCCCTATTTCCCCAGGTCCCATGTGTAGTCCCCGCCCCCCGTCTCAATGCTTCGAGAAGCCAGCAGGTGGCGCGTCGTCCATGCCCGCCTCGCAGGGAGGGGAGCTGGGCGGGCGAGCCCCACCGGTGGCGCAGGCGCGTTGCTAGAAGCGGACGGAATCCGGATTCGGGGCTGGGCTCCCTCCGTTGCCTTTCGTGAGGCCCTGCGAGCTTCCCTCTTCCAGCTGAGCCCGAGACGAGGGAGCGGGGTGGGGGAGAGAGCGAGCCCCGCTCCGACCGCGCCGCCTCCCTCCCCGGGGATCGCGCCGGGCCTCTCCGCGCCGGGCCTCCCCTCCCCGCTCCCTCCAGGCTGGTAAGGGGCTGGGCCCCACCGCCCTCGCCGCCCGTGTCCGCCGCTCTGCTCCCGGCGCGCTCCGAACCCCGGCAGCCGCAGCGTTCCGGGACCGAACGCTCACCGCGTTCCAAGGAAGCCGGCAGCGTTCGAAATTGGAATCCTCCCGTCGGCCGCTGCTACATTGTTTCCTCTTCCCCACCCCCGATCTCTCCCCGAGCCGTCCCACCCCGGCCCCGCTGCCATCCGAGCCCCCCCGCCCCAGCCCCACCCCTTTGTACCTCTCCCGCTTCTCCTCACCTCCGTCCCCGGCCCTGCAGAGACCAGGGACCCCCGAGCCGCATGGAATATCCGGCAGCTGGCTGAGCTCCACGCTGAGAAGCCGGCTCCCCCACTGGGAAGCGGAGCCGGAGGCAGCTCGGAGCCTGGAGAGAGGTGAGTAGCCGGGACCCTCACCCCTCATACACTTTGGGGAGGGAGGGGAGTGGTTACTGTAGGGACTGAGGCTGCAGTCTCCCCTTCCACAGCCCCTCAATCTGCACCTGGGTGGGTGCACCCCAGCATCAGAGTTTCCCCCAACTTCCATTCCTCTGGTGGGTCTGAATAATCCCGGGAGTTCTCTGAGAGTGCACCCCATAGTCAGGGAGTAACCAACTGAGATTATAGTCCCTGTCTGACTCCCCGTTCCTCCCCCCCCCCCCCAATGTAGAGAGCTGCCTGGGACTTTGCAGGAGGCCTATGGCCCTTGTGCGGACACAGATGGGGGACTTCCTGGCCATGCACCCTGGAGTGATCTGCCAGGGGCAGTACCGACTTTGGCACCTTGACCCGGTTTGTTACCAGTTGCCAAATGGGGAAGCAGGGAGAGAAATGACTTCTCATATTGTGTGTGGGTCTTCGGAGGGCTTCAGTCACTCTCCCATTTGGACTAGGCCTGTGATCTCTTTCTCCTCTTCTCCCTCCACTCCCTCTCCCCCCCCCCACCTTCACCCTGCCAAAAAAAAAAAAAAAAGGATCCCTCCTTTCTTCCCATAATCAGACCAGGGTGTGTTTGGATATGTCATTTTGGCATGAGTAAGCTGTGTCCATTTGTTACCTCAGGACTTTGGATTTGAAAATCTGTTGTGGCTGGCAGCTTGTGGCTGAAGTGGATTTAAATGGATGGGTTGCTGGTTTTTACTCCTCCCTCCCAAACAAATGGAGGGTCAAACTGCAAGTTTCCTCTCTAACCGGAGGAGGCTTCTAACTGCAGGGGTGGGAAGGGTGAGAGTAGTTGGCTAAAACCTTGACTCTTCCACGTCTGCCCATCCCTGTCTGTGATCGGCTTGTTTCTCTCAGTCATTCTGACAGTGCTGAGGTGACAGCAGCTGAAACAATGGAGACTCCATCATCCCCGGCGCTGACCATTTCTTCCTTCCCGTGGGGAGCCTGGGAGTCCAGAGAATGGTTTTGCGTATGCAGAGCTCATTCTCCCCCAAGGTTCGTGAGGATCTGGGGCCCATGGGCTGCTTTGATTCCATTCACTGGGTTTTCTATAAGCCCAGGGATCAAGGGCCCAAGAACTCCTGGCTCTATTGACAGACGTGTTGGTTTAGTATGAATGAGACGCTGCTGCTGTCGTCTAACGTGCATGTCATTGTAGACAGAGCAGTGCCACGGTGCTCGCCAGTCTTAGCCTTTCAGATCCGCATTGTGGAAAACAACAAAGCTATTGAATGCAGAGAGTTTGGATTTTTCCTCGCTTCCCTCCCAACAATAAGTGAGTCATATTGCTGCATACTGAACTATGGGACAAGCAGAGGGTCTGTGTTATTGCCCTCGCTTTTGAGTCCAGGGGCACTGTAGAGCAATCCCCTCACCAGCGGCCATTATCGTATGTCACCCTCACGCTGCCATTGTGGATGCTTTGATTATGGGTTTCGTGGGACTCTATGTATGGTGAGATTTAAAAAAAATACCTGGTGTTATTTAACCTGCATTGGAGCTGAGTGGAAAGGAGATTTGATTGAGGTATTTACAGTTATGAAGGGGCTGATGAAAACGTCAATATCACATTACGATATCGGTTCAAGGGGCACTCAGAGCAATGGCCGAACGAATTTAGAATACATAGAAGGAACCGCTTCTTCACACAGTGTAATTGGCCAATGGAATTTGGGGCCATCGGTGGGAGATCAAAAAGCAAATTGACGTGGTTAGAATTAAAACCAGTGTGGATGGTTGTCTGTCCATTTATCATTGGGAGTTCTGCATGGCAATAGAACAGGAATCAAATCTCATGCTCCATGACACAAGCTGGTTACTTCAGGGGTCAGGAAGGGACTTTGCCTTGCTCCACGCATGTACTCGGTTGCACTTGTAGCTGTGGAGCTCCAGGGGTGCTCCGCAGGGGAGCATCATGTATGCTGCAGGCAGGATACCAGACTCAGCAGAACCAGTGTTTCGATTCAGCGTGTTCCTCTGGACAGGGTTTTCCATCATTAACTCTGTTTGTGGAAGTGTCGTCTCTTGACTCATTCAGATTGTATTGGAATAGAGCTTCACTGCATGGATTTTTGACCCTAATGCAGGGTTACTTGTTTTGATTTAATCCCTTTGTTGCCTTTTAGGCATCTTGCGAAGGTCCTGATTCTGCAGTGGGGAGCCACGCATGGGTGGATCTTTCCACCCGTGTGGCCTCCACCCAGGACAGGAATCAGGGACCCTACAGAAGTCAGCAGGACCCCACCCAGTTGCACCGGTCTGTCCATGCAGCTCTGATTGTAGGATCACAACCAAAGGCCCCTTGTGATTGACATCACGTAGGTGGCCCGCTGGTTCAAAGCCTTTGAATGCTATAGAACCTTTGTGCCAGTGTTCACAGCTCTTAAGTGTGTAATGGGATCTGGTGCTGAAGGAGCTAATTAAATATAATTAAGATCGGTTTTTGCTATTGGCTGTTTTTTCCCCCTTGAATTGGGGAAAAAAAACCCAACAACTTTGATCTTTCAGGGCAGCTGAAAGAGATAGAAAGGAGTAAGTGGTGTGAATCCGGTTCTAAAGGGCAGGTCCTCTACTGCAAAATTGTTCACTGCTACCCACTTTGTTGGGTATAACACTGAGCAGCTGCACTTGAACTGGGGGGGATGTTTCCTTTTCCTGGGAGTCGATTGGCCAGTCTTGCGATAGAAAAGACAAAGGACGCTGTCCCACGGGATTGTAGGATAGTGTCGGCGGACTCTCAGGATCCAAGTCTGGGTGGGCCAGGGTCCGAGTTGCGTCCACACTGCAAAGCGATGGAGTATGGGCCAAGCGCCCTACTGCCACCACCCAGGACTCAAGCTCAAACTCTCCATCCTTTCAAGGGCCTGGGACCCGGGCCCGAATTGGACAGAATTGTGTGTAGACGGAATGGGGGGTTGGGCTTACGTTGCAGTGTAGACTTACCCTAAATGGCCAAAGATTAAATAGGACACTGAAGCCTGCCCATGCCCCTAGAGAAGCAGTTGTACAGGGGAAGCTTGCGCTGCTGCTGCCGCCTCTTGTGTGGCTGAATTTAGTTCTCTTCTGTCGCTGAGGCTGTTGATCCAGACTTCGACAGAGCTGCACCCGCTTACCCCCGGGCTGAATTTGGCTCTGTGTATGAATCCTATTCATTTCATGCGGTGTGCTTTGCTGTGCAGTCATTGCACAAGTATGCGTTTTGTACTGGTCTTAGGCTGTGTCTATTCTTCTGGTCTTTCCCTCAAACCTTTCCCACTTGTTCAGCTCCGCCAACCTGAGGGCACTGGCAGAGACCTGGCCACAACTGTGCCACTGGCATTTTGCCTGCAGCTAGTCAGAGCAGGTGTAGGTGGCTAAAACTCCCACAGATGCCTTGTCTATACTAGCACCCCTATGGTTACTGCCGTTTGTGCAGTTCTGCTGGTGGCAGTGGTGGGCAGGTTGACTAGACAAGCGTACTTTAAACAGAGGAGACAGCGAATGCTTTTCTAACCCGTGTCAGCTGCCAGGCTTACCATGCTCCCTAATTGGCAGGTTTACGTGCTGTCCCTGGTTACTTTTTCCTGAGTGTTAAGCTGGGAATAAAAGAAAATTAAACAAAAAACCTGTTTGGAACTTAATGGGTTGGCTTATTGTACAAAACAACGAGCCACTCCTGCCTTGATCTGCCTCGGTTGTGATGGTGTTTGTCAGCGCTAGATTGTGTATGAGCTGCAGTCCTCAAGCAGAGCAGGGTGAGTGGAAGGTGTAGTTTCAGTTCTGTTTCCTGGCTTTTGTAGCTTCGTGTTTTTTGTAATGTTCTAAACCTCAGGGCTGGTCTATGCCCTGCCGCTTGTGCGTCCATTTAACTAACTTACGAATGAATTTAAGCTAAACCAATGACACTTCGGCTCTTAAACCGAGTTAAAAGTGTGCACACTAGGGGTTAACCCATGTAGTTAAACCAGCACACACACTGGGTGTAAGACCACTCTTAAAAAGCTGGGGACATGACGACCACCTACAGATACCCGAGCTGGAGGAATCGGAGTGGTGCATGGAGCGTAGGTTAGGGAAATATGCCCTGGAAACCTTTGTGCGGTTAAACTGGTGCTAACCCCTAATGTAGAGAGACAGTGAAAAATACGGTTATGCGGGTGCAGTTTATTCCAATGTGCTTCTCGATTAAGGTGTAGGGCAGCAGTTCCCAAACTGTGGGTCGTGACCCCCAAGTGGGGTTGCTTCATCAGCAGATGGGGTCACGGCCATCCCGAGCATGGAGAGGAGGCCATTTTACCAAATGGCCTCCCCCGCACAGCTTGACCTCACACACACCGTATGCACGAGGTCACATCGCACAGGGGAAGCTGTTTTGCTCCACAAAACGGTGCCCTCCGTACAGCATGACCTCGCACGCACCATGTGTGTGTGAGATTGTGCAGTCCGGCATCCTCCTTGCGGCGTGACCTTGCACGTGTAGTGCATGTGAGCTCACACGGCGGGGAGGACATCATTTTTAAACAGCAACTTCCATGCTGTCTGGGGTAGTGGGAACCCCACCTCTGAAAATGGGGTCATGCAGGGGAAAATGTTGTTTGGGAGCCGCTGGTGTAGGGGCATCCATCCTAGCTGCGTTACACTGGTGCAAAAACCCAAAGAGTATAGGGAGGATCTAAAACCAAGTTTAAGATAGTTTCAGGTCCTCCACCTGCCCCTGAGTGCAGATTTTTGTGGTTTTACCATAACATTGTTTTAATGTTTCTTCTCACCCTAGCTGGTGTGTGAAAGGCCCTTGCAAACTGACTAACCAGGAGAGGAGCAGTGAAACTGACTATCTACGCAAAGTGCTGTTAAACGCACACAGCCGACCCATTGAAGTGATCAAGGGAAAACCTATTTTTTCACTCTAATATTTCAGTTATGGTAATTGTAGGTGGTTTTTGTAAGCGGTTGATAAAATCTTTCAGAGCGGATATGATCCCTTGGTGTTTTTTTTTTTTTAAGAGTTAAATTGCCCTTTAAGAAAGGGGAAATGTAGGTTGGCTATTAGGAAGAGTTTCTGAGGTGGAAGTCGGTTGATCCAGGGGTAGACAAACTCAGTGGTCCATGATAAGTGGGATGCGTTATCTAAATTGGGGGGGGGGGAGTGAGTGAGCCATCACTTCCTACAGCAATTCACTTTCATTCAAAGAAAAAGATTTTCTCTCTCAGGAAGAATCTTCCAAATACGAGATGATACAGTGTTGTCTCTCCGTCCTCTCAGGAAGACCGCTCTAGTGCATCTGCTACTGCTCCTCGCTTTGCCCAGCAGCAGGCTGAAATGGATAATACTCTGGTCAGTTTTATCCCCTGTTAGTCCAACCTTTTGGGAAGTGGTGAAAATGACAATTGGGTCAGTTTCACTTTGTTGATTCTTGGGGCAGCAGCAGAGGCAGTCATTGGAGCGCTTTGTGGTGGTGGAAGACTTAGCAATGTGTCTGGGCAGATGAGTACGGGAGCGGAGCATTCCCCTTGCAGGAGCCAAAATGCAGGCATAGAGCAGCAGATAACCCTCCCTTCAGAGTGCCAGGAGGATGCAGCCTAAGGGAGAGAGACAGCTCCTTCCTTCCAGCAGCCTGGGGGTGGGGGGCGGAATATCAAATGTATCCCACTCCCATCAGCCAGAGTCTGGTACAAAGACAGGTTCCTGTGTTATGGGTGAAGTAAGTGGGAGGAGAGCGCAGTTTCGCCTCCTCTGTTAAAAACATCAGCTGTTCTCTCCCCTTGGCTTGGTTAAGTGTCACTCCCTTCCCCGGGCACCCTCTCCTGCTCAGTCTACTTTATCTGCTGCTGACCAGCACCTGAGTAAGAATCCCAGCCCTTTCCCTCTTCCCAGCAGTTGGGAGTCAGTGGTGGTGCTGGAGGACAGGATTTCACGCCCTAGAACTTGTTGGCTACGTTGCCCTTCACGTTCTTCACTGGCCTGTGGCTAGTAGGCTGGATTTTTTGACTAATAGAAATCTACAAAATGTTCCAAGCCATGTGTTTGGCAGTGGAAGAGTCGCCCAGTGGAACTGGGAGGAAGCTCCTGTTATATGGGACACACAGAAGGAGGCTATCTAAATGCTGGCCAGAAGATTGTAGGATACAACCCTGTTTCAGTCAAAGGGGGTAGACTGTAGATAATCCAGCAGGATTCGTCTAGTTTTAATTTCTGTGATTTGACAGAGCTTACAGTAAAATTCTGTGCAAAACTGGGCCACCTTTCCCCACCCTCCTGCCATGGAAGAATCTGGCACTTTGCCCTACCCCGGTGTCAAGAGATCGGCTTTAACAGCGGTCTCTAGAAATCGGGGAGCACGGATTCCGCAAAGGCTGCGCTGCATTGGAGCAAATTCCCTTTTGTGTGCAGCAAAGTGGCTAATTGGGTTTGAAATCAGAACGCGCTCTTTCTCCCCCCTCCCTTCCTCTGCGCTCCCTTCCCTTGTGGTCAGACTCTGAATGGATAGTATCCGAATGCCAATTACACAAGCTGATGTATGGAGGAGAATGTGATTGCCGCCTCCTGTACTACGGCCTGAGGTGCTGTTGCAGGATTTCCCCTTGCAGCCGGCGCTGTGTTCCTCTTCACCTTTTGATTCTCATCCTCCGATCGGGCTGGAAGAAGAAGATGAGAGGATGAGCGAGAAGGGGGGAGTCCGTAAGCAAAATCTGACCGTCACCGTTTCACTGCTTCTTTGCGCCTCTTCTGTTATGTAACCAAAGATGCTTCTCAGCTTCTGCTCTGGTCTTGTAAGTTTCCCTCCTCCCCCCTCCCTTCCTCTCCTCTCCTCACCTTTAAAATTCATAAATAATTGACGCTTGTTGAGAGACTGCTGGCTGGGCCCCATGCTGCAGAGGCTCAGGACTGCATGGAGCTACAGCCCCAGCTCTCTCCCTTCCCCCGGTGCCAGTTTGATGCTTTAAGAAGCTGCAGATGGTGTTTCGCCGGGGCAGCCCGCTTGCTGGGATGGCACCATAAATTCTACCAGCCACACCATTCTCGAGGTCTAAGCCTGGCACGGCTGTGACTGTAATCCCACGTAGTTAACTGCCCCCCCCCTCCTGGGGGAGATCCCCCCTGTCCTGGGGCCCATTGCTTTCCTTCTGCTGGCTCAGAATCTGGGAGTTGAAGGAGAGGCTGCATATGCTACAGAAAGGGCAGGGCTAGCGTTGAGAGACTGGCTGGGTTGAGCATCCCTTCTCGGAAGGTCCTGCCAGCTGGGCGCTCCAGCGCAATCAGTTGCAATCTGCAGTGGCACAGCGGCAGGGCATATGGAGAGATGAGATCTCTCAGGTCCCAAACTGGTTGGAGTTTTATAGTTTAGCGTGAGTTCCACCCAGACATCTGGTGGCGGGCAGTGCTGCTCCCGGAGCGCTGGGGTAATGGGGTCCTCCTGATGTGCAGTGTCCCTCGAGAAGCCTGCTGTGGCATTGTGCACTTGCCTCTATTTTAGGGTGGCCTCTGCAGGCGGTTCCACGTGGAGCACATTGCTGCAGTCGAATCTTGAGGTGGTAGAGACATAGGGCATGGTGGCAAGGTCCCTGCACTGGAGAGAAGTCTCACCTTGATGTCTGGGTGCAGGTGGAAAATATGCTCTTGGACACAGCTGCTACCTGGGCCCCTAGGAGTAGCCAAGGAAGGATCTAGTAATACCTGTGTTGCAAATGACTGTCTCGCTCTCTCCATCACGGGCCCTGATACAGATTCAGTCAGCTCTTCCCTCTGCTTCTTCCAGCCCCCCGTTGTGATCTGTGTCTTGTCCAGATGCATGTAGAGTGGGGCTCATTCAGGTCCATGCCCCAACCTCTGCATGTTGCGCCAGTGGCATACAAGGGCCACAAAGGCATGCCAGGGCAGAATTCTCCCAGCATGGGAGCAGCGTAGAGCTGCTGTGACCCGCTCTCTGCTGTCTCAGCACAGGGGTGCACCCATTGCACTAAACACTATGGGGATTTGGGGCTGAAATGCAGCCCGTAGGCAATGCTGGGGAGGCTGGGGGTTAGCTGGGCCCCACAGCAGCCACCTATCCCACCCCCCCTTGTCTGTGCCTCCAAAGGAGGCACATGTCTGCATGCATGTCAGACGATCATAAATAATGACTGTGCAGCGGGAACAGTGAGACGTTTGGAAATGTAAACAAAGCCGCTTCTCATGCGCGAGATAAAATTGCAGGTGGAGGTGTGCAGCTCCCAGCCATGGGTGCAGGCTAAGAACCTTGATAAGAGGCCTGGAACATACACAATAAAATCCTGATGCAGCTACTGCTACTTAGGGCTCAAAGCCCAGTGTGACAGTTCTGTGGACCGTACCCGTGTCAGTGTGTGTCGCTCTCACACCATGGGCCTCGTCCTCCTCTGTTACACCCGTTTAATTCACTGACGTCGGTGGTGTTACTCCTGATTTATATTGGCATAAGTGGGAGAAGAATCAGGCCCCACGACTTCACAGAGCACGGTCAGCTGAGTTTAGGCTTTAGAACTGTTTGGTTTAAAGTGTAGGAGAGGAGGAGAATGGTAAAATCTTACCTGGCAGGATGTCTACGTGACTCTAAATGTTAATAGAAATAACCATCTTCCCTGTGTTATTGAAGGCTGTTGAGACTATTAAAACAAACACTTTTAGAACTCAGGGAATGTTTCACTCTAAGTGCAGTTTGTTTGCATTTCCCAAGGGTTGGGCGGTAAATAATAATGCCTTGCTCTGATGTAGCATGTCTAATCCGCAGATTTCAGAGCACTTTGTGAAGGAGGGCAATATCATTGTTCCCATTTGACAGGTGAAGAAATTGAGGCACGGAGAGGGAAAGTGATTTGCTCAAAGTTACTCAATCCATGCCATCAGTTTCACCCTTGTTTATAGTCAGGTTCTCAGCTCTGCAGTGTTTGGGTTGCGAACTTTGCAAGGGACAAAGATCGAAGCTTTTGAGTGGACAGTGTCAGGCCAATGGATGAGAACCCAGAAGAGAAACGGGCACGTCCCTACTCTGTGTCCAAGCCACCACAAGCAGTAGACCAATAACACCAAGGGCGAAACGTTAAAGCTGAAATGTTCCATCTGAATAATCTCAGGATGTGACGCGGCATTTCAAGGGAGGTTTAGTTTTAAAATTATTTATTAGATTTATATTACAGTAGTGGCTGGTTGTACCGGTTGTTCTACAGACCCATTGAGAGACTGTCCCTTTCCCAGTGATCATGCAATCTACACAGACAAAACAAAGGGTGGGGGACGAAACAGACGCAGAGCGGGGAAGTGACTTGCCCAAGGTCCAAACAGCAAGTCAGTGGCAGAGCCGGGCGTCTTGACTCCCAGTCTGGTGCTCTATCCATTAGGTAATGCTGCCTGCTGCCCTTTTTTCATCTTGACAGTGTCTTTTGGTTTTGGGGGGTGTTTTTTGGTCTGGCAGATCCTCTTTCGTGACAGGAGCATGGTTGTATTTTTGAAGGGTGTTTTCCCTCCAGCTACCAGTTCTATCACCAGTAGCTCTTTTTGCTCATCCTCTCTCTCTCTCTCCCTGCCCCGCCCTCCCCACTTCCCTGTGTCTGTCTGTCCTTGATGTCCAAATGGCTGCACTGTGCACCTGGGTCCCTGCTTTTAGTGTTCTCCCAGGGAGCTGCTGTGGAGGGGTGAAACTGACAAGGATTCCTTGAGTCTTGTCAGTTTCAAATTGCTGCTGGGGTAAAATGCCCCAGTCTGCTACCTGATGCAGGTTCTCCCACACAGGTGAGCAGGCCCTGAACAGGGGGAGGTGCTGGGGTGCAGAGCAGGGGGATTTTACCCCCAAAGCACGCTGGGTTGAGTTGGGCATGGGGTGCCTTGGGGGAGACTTCCAGTCTTGAAGAACAGCTAGTTCTGTTTGGCTCAGCAGTGTTGATGGGAGTCGCTCGTTTCCTTCTGTTCCCAGAGGGCCTTATCCAAGGCCCATTGAAATCTGTGGGAGTCTTTCTGTTAATTTCAGTGGACGCTGCATCAGACCCATCATGCAGTACAGCGTAAACAGTTCGGGAGTCGTGCCAGTTGGCATCTGTTGTGGCATTCAGAACGGCTAGAGAGGCTGTTGGGATACGTGGTGAGTTGATGTCCGGTTCCTAGTGGCCGCACATCTGTTAGCTTAGGCGTGCTCCCACGACTGCTTAGACGCTGCATCGTGAGAGTAGACAGCAAAGGCTGAGAAGTCAGGGAGAATCACAGGGGTGTCCTTCAGCCTCCACAAAGAATCCCCTGTCTTGTGGAGATGAGACGTCTCTCCATGTTAAGGAGGGAGCTAGCTTCCCATTAATTTCCACCTACATGCAAGAGATATGTCTAGTCTCTATTCCAAAGCCAGGTACAGTGGCCATGTTACAACTTGCTTCCTGCCTAGCTGTCTCATACAGCCAAGAACTTGACTGGGCTATGGAGACTTAGCTCCCCTCTCCGGGTCAGGGCTGTGAGGCATGTGGGCAGGGGACGGTTTGGGGCAGAAGCTTGCTCTGCCACTCTCCATGCTGCGCCTGCTCTTGGGACTTTGCCTCCAAGGCTGTCAACCTTTCACTAGCAGGGAATCCACTTGAGATGAGTTTTAGGGAACGTTTGGAGGATGCAGGATGCTGAGCTGCCCAGCAGATAACTTGTTTGCTCCACTATAGAGTGAATTGCTCCCCAGTGCAAGGATGCAACAGATTTATGACCGGACTGTTCTCTCTGGGATCCAGCTGCCTGTCATGTTCTCCCAAGGTGGGTGGGAGAAAGCAGCGGGCTCTGAGCCTTGGCACAGCAATGTGCTTAAGATGAAAGGTTGATAACTTCCTCTTCATGCACCAGCTGTATTCCTGCTTCCTTCTGCAGCAGTGACTTGTGGGTTGAGTTCGCCTCCTCTGAATCCAGCAGAGCTGTGCTCCGGTGGAGAGGAGTTTCCAAGTGAGCGCAAACAGAAACCACGGCTCCCAAGTCTCCCACGGAGGCAGGCCCAAAAATAACAGGGCCAGATACGTGAGGGGATTTTGTCCAAAGCCCACACTGGTCTGCATCAGACAGGAGCAGTTGAGCCTGTCATGGTTTTTTTTTTTGTTTTTTACTGTGATTTCTACCTTTGGGGAAATGGCTCTCACAGTTTCAGTGCAGAATGAGTGACGTCTGCTTTTTACGGGGAGAAACCGGCAGGACCTCATGGGGATTTGGAGGGGAAAATGGGTGACACCACAGTTCTCGCTAGTGGCATTCCTCCATGCAGCAGGGGAATTCAGAACCATGGTTACAGGGTCTGCCCGGGACATATGCTTTGTTAAACGGAGGTGGAGCTGAACTGGATTCTCTTTCCTTCTCTGATCCATTATCCTGTGAATTCTGTCTGTGCTTCAGTGTCTTGGGGAGGCTTTAATTTTCTTAGAGGGTGCGGTGGTTGATTGATCTTTCAATGTAACCCCTCCCAGAGCTGGGACCTTTTCTGATCTTAGGGTTTAATTGCTGTTTTTTCCTCTTTTGCCCTCCTGAAATTCTGAGCCTCGGGTTTGAAAATGAAATTGCTAAGTAATGATTAGAGCCAAATTGCATCCTGAAAGTAATTTCCTAGGGAGGAAAGAAGAACAATTATAAAAATTGGAAAAGAAAAAATAACTTCTGGGGCCACGGCGGAAGGTGGCTCTGCCTGCAGCCATGTCACAACGCTACACGGTGTGATCCCATCAGTACGTGGAAGCTAAATGAGGTGATGTATGGGGGCTGCTTAGAAGGCAAACCTACATGGAAAATCAAGCTGTTTCAGGCAGTCAGTGGATGACGCTTTTTCCCCTGTCGGTGTAGAAGCAGTTCCCTAGCCTTGTGTCGGGGTGCTGTGCAGCTAGAGGCTCCATCTTAGCGACCAGCAGGAAAAGCCACCTTCTGCCCATCCAGGGTATGTCTTCCCTGCAAAAAACAAACACAGAACCCCCAAGTGCAGCAAGTCTCCGAGCCCAGACTCACAGAAGTGGGTTCCTGCTACAGGGCTAAAAATAGCAGTGTGGATGTTGCTGCTCGGCCTCCAAATCCCAGGAAGCCGGGGGTGGATCTCAAAGGCTGGGCTCCAGTTTGAGGAGGAATGTCTACACTGCTGCTATATACCCCATAGTCTGAGCCTGAGTGTGTAGACCTGGATTCTGACACTCGCTGCTCTGGGGTTAGAACATAAGAACGGCCACACTGGGTCACACCAATGGTCCATCTAGCCCAGTATCCTGTCTGCCGACTGTGGCCAATGCCAGGTGCTTCAGAGGGAATGAACGGAACAGGCAATCATTGAGTGATCCAACCCCTGTTGTCAGAAGCTGGGAGTGGACGACAAACAGAGGCTAGGAACACCCAGAGCACGATGTTACATTGGGGGGGGGGTTGTTTTGGTGGTTTTTTTTTGTTGGTTTTTTTTTTGGTTTTTGGGGTTTTTTTGCTATGTAAACATACCCTAAAAGTTCCCATGGCCATCTTATAAGAAAATGGTAATTAAACTCTGCCTGCCTAAAATCCTCTGTTTTGTTGGACACTATTCCTCCCTTCTCATCAGCTGTTTACTTGGTGATACTGTGTCCTTACAAACAGCATCTGTATTCCATCTGAGGTGGCCTCATTTCAGTATGGATGATGTGATCCAAAGCATAAAGCGCTTTGTGAGCCGGGACTGAGAAGGCGCGTGTAGCGAGGGTTATGATCTGTTAAAGTAGCTTGAACCAAGCAAATAATTCATCATGAAGAGCTGATTCAGTAAATGTTGCCACCTCTTCTGTTCACAGGAGATCCATGAGCGGATCCTGATTTTTCTCGCATGTATTAGAAGATTCCAAATGTGTAATGACTTTCAGTTATTCTCCGGCTTGCTATTCGGGCTGCACAGTTTAGTTCTTGATCAGTCACTAGCCGCATAATTCTTACCATCAGGCTTCGGCCATAAATGCTGGCCGGAACCTGATTTTTATAATTGTCCCCTAGAAGGTGAGCTTAAAATTCACTTTCTTCAAGCATTTGTGCTCGTCAAACTCAGTCACAGCTGTGATAATGGAAAGTGAATGCAAAGGGGACAGCTGAAGTAAATTGGCAGGTTTAAAAAAAATGGATAGCTGCCAAAACCTTTGTGTGGGTGTAACACACCATGATTGTTTACAAACACCTCAGACATTAGTGGGGAGCAACCTTGGGACCTTCCACACTCAAATCACAGGCCCCCCACCACTGGAGGTAAAGGAGTAATGCCTGGTCTGAATAACGAGCCAGGGTGTTGTAGTTCTTTGAACAGCCGTGAGAGAAACTTGATCACACACCAGTATATTCGATGGTATTTACCTAGCCCTGAAAGTGACAGCTCCCACCCTGCAGTAAGGTGCTGCTGTTATTGGTCAGGGTGGATACAAATAATTTTTAATAGAATATTTACATTTTAAAAAGTGATTCTTTAAAAAAAATGATTTTTTTCATTTAAATCTATTTTTATTTAAATCAGATTTAAAAAAAAAAATCTTGCTAAGTCTTTGTTTTCTTCCTGTGTTATTGTCTTACATTGCTGACGTGGATGTTTTGTATTTGATTCTTTAGTTTCCTAACTGAGAGTGGGGATTTTTGATTGTACATAGTTTTTCTTTCTGCTATGAAGTTTCACACTTTACATGCTCATCTGCGCTGAAAACGGACAGGCCAGAGCCTCATTAACTGCCTTCGTGTGAGAACTACATAAATGCAAGCACATTAATAAGCAAATAGCCCGTGTTATATTTGTAACCAAGACCCTCTTTTGATACACTAAACTTTCACAATCTGAAAAAGGTGAAATGATTTGATCAGGCTAGGTTCCTCCATAAGGATTTTCAGTTTGAAGTCAATGGGCCTCTTGTTCCTAAGCGCTATATAAGGTGGTATATTTCAAAAGTACTTGAGTCCATAAATATGAGCTTCACATCCAAATTTCAGCCTCCTGTTTTTGAAAATTTCAGCCTCCATGTATAAAAAAGTTCCAACAACTCTGCTAATTGGCAGTCTAAATAATTTGCTTTGGTCTTGAAAATGACAAAGCTTTTAATACAAATACAGTTTTAGCCCCTGATGCTTCAAATGTTTATGCACGTACTTAATTTAAAGCACCCACATATTCCTATTGAAATCAGCGAGACGATTCATGTGACTAAAGGCGGAAGTGTTTGCGGTATCAGGGCCTTTATTGTCAAGATTTTGGTGGGAGTCAGCAAGACCCAGGTTCTATTCCCTGCTACCCCACAAACTGAGTGACCTACAGGTTAACAGAGTTTAAGGCTAGAGGGACCGTTAGATCTATTCTGACCTCCTATATCACACAGGCCGGAGAATTCACCCATCCTGAACAGAGTCCAGTAACTCGTGTTTGGCTAAAAACTATCTCTTCCAATAAAGCATCCCATCTAGATTTGGAAACATCTAGTGCTGGAGAATCCACCAGTTCCCTTGGTACTCTGATCCAGTTAATCACCCTCCCTATTAAAAAGTTGGGCCTAAATCCCTTAAGATATGTCTACACTGCAAGTGAAAGCATAGGTGAGCATGCCCAGGGTACAAACCTGCCGGGGACCATGGATATGTACTCTGATTTCTAGCCTACGCTGTCACATCGTCACTAGTATTGTCTCATGTACTAGCTAGATGAAAGCTGGCACCAATGTGCCTATCTGTGCTACAGTAACGCCTTCACTTGCAATGTAGCCACACCCTCAGTCTGCCTGTGCCTCAGTTTCCCCCACCTGTACAATAGGGACAGTCGCACTGGCTTGCCTCCCAGAGGTGTGGGAGGATGAATCCGTTAGGTGAGAGGTGTTCAGTTACTATGGCGGTGGGGGCCATTTGAGTAATATAATTATACTACTGCAAAATTCAGTTAAGATACCCTAGCAGTGGGGGCAGTAAAACAAAATAAATAAATGAAGCATTAATAATGTAGTTCATTATAAATTCACAGTACAATAATTGCAGTAACACAGATTTTCAAATTGGTTTCGCAAGGCCTTGACCTGCCTCAAATCAATGATTTAGGGGGGGAAACAAATCAAGTGATTTAAATTTTTTCCACCCTCTTGTTTATTATCGGCATTGCAGTAATGCCTGAAAGCTCCCGCTGAGATCAGGGCCTCGTTGTGCTAGGTGCTGTCCAGCCCCATAGCACTGCCTTGCCACAGTGAGCTTACAATCTGAATAGACAAGACAGAAAAAGGGTGGGAGAAAGGCAGTGTTGTTGTTGCTATATAGGCAGAGTGAGGTTATGCCTAGGGTCATACCGGGAGGCTGTGACAGAGTCCGGAAACAAAGCCAGATCTCCCGAGACCTAGTCCAGTGCATTAGCCACAAGACTCTTTTGGTTACGGTTACTTGCCTTGAATGTGTACAGGTATTTTAACGGCGTTCTTTGTGCCGCCACACCAATTCCCTGTGTTGTCTTTTAGGGTCCCTCTATTAAGAAGGAAGAGATCAAATTAATGCCCCCGTTCACCAAATTAGCTGAGCCCTGGCCTGATGGAAGAGCAGCTTCTCCCTGGGTTCCCCCCAATCCCCTCCAGGAAGATGGACATTTGATCATTCCAAGTCTGCTCCATCAGTAGGACCCCAAACCTGCTTTTAGACGAGAGCAGGGAGACCTGACGGGAATCAGGGAGGGAAGATCACTGATCTGATGGGAATTACTCCCTGTCTGTAATGCCGTGAGGAATCCAAATCAGTCTGAAGACCCCGAACGCCGGGGTTGCATCACCTGCCACTGAAACGGAGCTGTTGTTTTGCACCAGCAAAAGTATGCAGTGTTGGAGTTTCAGTTGAAAACATTGTTACGTCCTCCTCCTCTTCCTCTCTAAAGGGAGCTTTAGTCAGGTAGCCGGTTACTGGGGCTAATTCCCAACTCTTCTACAAAGCGCTCTGGGCTCTTGACGATCACTAGGAAGTCTTGTTTAAGTCTTGTTCGGAAGATGTTACCTCTGGCAGTGCAGTGACCCTAATGTGCCAGCTCCTGTACCTGTTCAGAAGCCAGGGCCCTGTTTACTACATCATCAACAGCAGCATTTTGGTCTCTTAGCTTGCGAGATGTGCTTAGCTCACAGCTGGGGCTGAAGGGCTCCAGGATTGCTGCTTTCATTTTTAATCAAGCTGGTAATCCAACCACTCTGCCCTCTGTTCCCCCTCCCCGCCCCCCCAACCTAGTCCTGTGTAGGTTCTCCTTTTCCTAGCAGTAGCTAGCAGCAGCTGCTGCTCTGTGGATCACAGTGAGTGGGATGAGAAGAGAGTCGGCTTTGGGGGGAAGGGATGTCAGAAAATAGCGGAGTAAATTAGATTAGATCCAGTAGTTGAAAGCGCTCAGAATCTCGGGGGATCTGGGCAGATTGTCTTGCTTCCAGCTATCCTGGCTGCTTTCAGTGCACTCCTCTTACAGCCTTCAAAGAGGCAGGAGAGGGGGAAGGGAGGGAAATGCAGTCCCTTGGCATAGTCTACAAAGGGTTCGTCTACACTGCAGTGAGAAAGCTGGGACTGGCCCATGCCTGCTGACTTGGGGTTCCCGGGGCTCAGGCTAAGGGCCTGTTTAATTGCAGTGCAGAAGTTTGGCCTCCGGCTGGAGCCTGGGCTCTAGGACATGGCAAGGCGGGAGGTCTACACTGCAGTGAAACAGCCGCAGATGTCTATTTGCCATGTAGACATACCTTAAGAGGCTAGTAAAGATGGCGTGCCCAGGTCGAAACCTGAACATGGAGTGAGTATAGCCAAGTGTTGACTATAGTTAAGCTTTTGAGTTTGTGTTCTGCTTCCCTGTGTGTGACGTGAACCCCAGTGCCACAGCTAGGGTCGGTGAGCGTCTCTAAAGAGCAGAGCGCTTTGACGGCTGCGACGAGGGGTGAGACGCAATCCCACAGCGCCAGGTTCCTGAAATGAACAGCATTTTTTTCTGCTTGTCTTTTCAGTTGTAACAAAATACAAGGAAATGAAATGCAAAGATCATAGGTCATGATGAATTAAGCTTTCAAGCTAGAGCCCCCAAAGGAAAGTGAAAGTTCTTGTAGCCACACGCACTGGGTCCAGCGCGCACAAGTGTGCTCTGGGACTGTTAGATTACCAGATTTTCAATAGTGATCGAGAATCAAGGGAGCAGAATCCGGCCAAAGTCTGTGGTAAAACCCCCATTAACCCACAATGCTGAGCGCTTTTGAAACTCCCATCTTAAGTGTATTGCTGTAATGTGTGCAGGGACCGAGATTTTCAGCTCAGAGCCTATTTTTTGGGTACCCTACTGGAGACATTTTTAAAGGGATCTGATTTTCATAGATTTATAATTTCATAGACTTTTTTTTTTAGGCTGGAAGGGACCATTAGATCCTCAAAGTCTGACCTAAAACATGCTATTGAATTTCATCCAGTTTACCCCTGTGTTGAGCCCAGTAGCTTGTGTTTGGCTGAAGCCTATGTTGCGGAAAGGCTTCTCTGAAGGCATCGAGAGAGAGAATCCACCACTTTCCTTGGGAGTCAGTTCCACTGGCTAATCACTCTCCCTTCCAGAACTCTGTGTCTTATTTCTAATTTGAACGTCAGACGACAGCTGCTCAACCCTTCCTGAAAATCAGGTCTCTTCAAGGTGTCTGAAGCTGTGCACCCAAAAATGGCTGGTTGCTTTTGAAAAGCCCAGCCAGGATTTGCTCTCCAACGTTACAACAGGAATAAACCCCTCGCAAACCAAAAAACCGAGAGAGGGTATTTATCAAATACCCGACATCTCCCGTTTTTTTTGCTGTGTGAACAAATTTTTTTTTTTTTTTTTGTGGTGGGGCTGGAGGCCAGGTGACTTAACTAGCCTTTTATTTTGTGTTTGAGCAGCACCCAATACTCGGGAACCTGACCCTCTTCTGTGTAAATTCTTTTACCCCACGAATCACCATCGTATCTGGATGTCTTCCAGGGGTACGTTAAGATACGTGACTACACGTCCGTTGCGTGGTGATTGTTCTCTCATCTTTTCTCCAGGAAGAGAAGGGTGTGGTGTGAAGTGTCTTGTTTTGGTAAGACTTCTGGGTTGGTTTGGTTTTTTAGCTATACCTCCTGTTGTATGTACAGGGCCGCTGCATTGACCTAAATACACCGACTTAAGTGCCGCACCTCTCGTGGAGGTGGAGCTATGTCGGTGTAGCAGGCCACTTATTTTGGTGGAAGCAGCATTCTAGTGTAGACACTGACCTAATTAAGTCAAGGGTAAGATGCTTTATGTTGACCTAACTCTGTACTGTAGACCAAGCCATAATAAAGCTTCTCCAGTCACCTTCACTAGGAAATCCGGGGGAATTCATGTCTTCAGAGGGGGCTGATTGACAGACTTGGAATCTTTTTAAAGAAACCAACTTTTTTAAATGGCTGATTAAAAGCTTTTTTTAACTCAGGAAAAAAATGAACCATAATTAGCCTAAAAATCAGGGGAAAAACCCTCCCAAATAGGACACCCTGAATATATTTAGTACTTGCAATGTGGCTGAGGTTACTGCTGCTATGGGAGATGTAACTTTTCATTTCCTGATGCTTGTGTGGTCAGATTTGTAACCTCAACATAGATCTTTGCATTGAAAGAACCGTTTTGCTCTCTGCAAAATGCACCGTGGGCTTCCGCAGCGATTGTGCCTACATGATTCCAGATCAGGTTTTGCTCGGTTTGAGATCTCAAATTGAGTTTGCAGGGCTGGCAGTTAGATAAACATTGTTTTTTTTTTTAACTTGCAAATTCGGTTGTGATCTTTATGGCTTGTGCATTGTTTCCCGTCAGAACGATGCGGCAGACAGAAGCTTGTCGACAGTCTGTCTGTCTGCAGAATCCAGCTTGCTCTCCAGTAGCTGTGAAAAGTTACCTTGGGCACAGCAGTCCATGGATGTAACCTTGAATCCAGACAAGGAACGGACCTGTGCGGTAAAGATGGGTTTTGCCCCTTCGCCTTGCTGCCCATGGGCACGCTTTCGTGAGGATGGTCCATTTAATAGTGGCAGCTCTTGGCCTGCACCATGCTGTGATCTCAGGTACTCCAGAAGCAAGGGCTTGTGGGAGTGGAATGAGAGCTGTAGGGATACCATGCAATCAAACACTGCACAGTTATTCTGAACCCCTGGGAAGGCACGTGGTAACCACCTATAGATACAGGGGACAAAGAGCCTGGTGTTTGGAATGTCCTGGCTATGGGGGGAGTGGAGAAATTCTTTTAGATCTTTGCATTTTTTTCCTGCTTTCTACAGAATGAATCTTTCTGTAAACCCCACCCACGTGTTTGTGGACCTGTTGGCCAAGAAGCTTTTCTCCCCTAAAGCTGGCTGTTGTAACTGTTGCTTGGTGAGATGGCCTCATAGAAGACTCTCCCCAAACATGAGCAGCAGCAGACGTGCATGCTCCATGTCCTTCTTTCTTCATCTGCCGTAGGGCCTGATCCTGCAAGGTGCTGGGTGGCCAACCACTGCAGGAGTCAAGGGTATACAGCACCTCCTTCAGGTTTTAATGCCCACACCTGATGGGGGAGGATTTAAATGGCAACATTATTTAAGCACTGGTAATGGAAAGAATAAAACCTCAGCGATTGTAAACTCTGTGGGGCAGGGACTGTCTTTTTGTTGTGCGTTTGTACAGCACCTAGCACCATGCCATTCAGATCCGCGACTGGGGCTGGTAGGTGCTACGGCAGTACACTTAATAAAAGTGAAGTGGAACTGTGTGACGCTCTTGCTGTGGTCAGGCTCCTGTGGTAGTTCCAAGCACCCTGCCATGTTGTTCCTATTTTAAAGTGCCTCTCAGATGTGTCACTACTGATGTCTGCGATGATTTAAACTGGAGAATTTCCTCCCCAGGTGAGAGTGGCAGTGACCATGGGGATTTTTGCCTTCCTCTGCAGCAGGTGGGTGCTGGTCACTTCCCAGGATTATCTGGGTATATCTCACGTAATCATTTCCTTGCCACTGCGGGGACTGGTGCAGTTTGGTCCCTCCGACTCTCTGCCTGTGTCTCCTGTGGGATGTAATGCTTCGGGCTAATTTCTGTTGTCGGGTGTAATGTGCAGGTGCTGACAGGAAGTCAGACAGGATGGTCTGCTCTTCCCTTCTGGCCTTAGACTCTAAGGCCTTGTCTACACTTGAGTTCTGCACATATAGCTATCCCGGGCAAATCCTCCCAGTGTGGATTCAGGCCATGTCTACCCTCCAGCCTATGCCGGCGTCGCCCCCTCGTATAGATGTGGCGTACACCGCAGGAGGCCATTCTGGCTGCATGCTGATACCACCTCTCCAAATGACACGGCGTGTGCCACAAAACCCTTCTGTCGATGTAGCTGCTTCTGCGCTGGGGTCTTTGCTAGCGTAGCTTTGTTGTTGGTGATAACTGTGACCCAGTCCACTTTTAAACCCGAGTATAAGTGCTTTTGCCAGTGTAGCTTTTACCGGTTTGGCAAGCAAAATCAACGGTATCAGCGGAAGTGCTTTTATCCCAGTGTAACTGTCTCTGCAATAAGGGTTTTACTGGCATAGCTCTGTTGGCAAAAAACCCCACACCCTTTACTGACATTGCTGTTGTAAGTTGAGGCCATGTCTATACTACAGCGGAACAGCTTCCTACATTGACCAAAGGGTTTTTCCATCATGGTAGTTAACCCTCTTCTTCAAAGAGGTGATCGCCAGGTCGCTGGAAGAATTTGTCCATCAACCTACAGGTGTCTATGGACGTGGGGGTTCGGTTGCCCTAACTATGTTGCACAGGCTGAGACATTTTTCACAGCCCTGGGCAACGTGTAGCTAGGTCGACCTAAGTTTTAGGTGCAGAGCAGGCCATAGACCAGCCCATAGTGTTTGCCTGGGTGATAATGCGATGGTTTTTGCATTCATGCTTCTGCTTGGGAGGAGACATTAGACTGGTCAATTTTACTTCCTGTCTCTCATAGTGTTGCAATGTTTGCGTTGCTATAGCTGCAGGGATACACTTACATGGAGACACTCCAGTGACTTATATTTAGATTTTCTGTGGGTTACTTTTTTTTTTTTTTTTAAACTCCTAAAATAGCAGTTTTTGGAGAACTGCTGGTTGAAATCTGTATATTTCCAAAGCAGTGTGTAGATCTGATTCCGTTGCCGTTTTGGGGCAGTTAATTCCCTTTTCACTCTTGTTTAAAGTATTGGAGGCAAGCAAGACCCTGCCTAAAGTTGCACCGGTTTAATTAAAGGCATGATTTTAAAACCAGTTAATTTAAACCAGTGCAAGACCTTTGTGGACGCTCTGATTTAAACATGTCTTTTATCGATTTAGATTAAATGGATTCCGTATTGAGTTAACTCGGCACAGATCAAGTTAAAGTTAAGTGTTCGCTGGCGTTAAATGGCACTGGTTTATACTGAAATCTAGTTTTAAACTAAATGAAAGTTAAACTGGTGCAAGGTTGAATATAGATGAAACTTCAGGAGAATAATTGACGTTAGCTGAACTCATCTTACTCTGATCTTTAATTTACACTGCACAAGTGACCCGGAAAGGAAGATTTTCATTTTTCTCTGATTTCCCAACCCTGTTGCTCTCTCCTAGAATAGTAGCTCTGTGCTGCTCGAAAGCTGCAGAAGTTGGTTCAATGAAAGATATTACCTCACCCACGTTGTCTCTCTAATATCTTGGGACTGACCTGACTAGGACTACACTGCATACAAGGGTAGTGACTGATCATCCTTTATGTTATTAACTGGCTAATAGCATCCTAAGGGCAGGACACTTGAATGAGTGTCACATTTACTGCTCCTCTGTCACTGCTTGCTTTCAGTATGCGGGAAAAGATGGAGATCGTTTGTGCTGTCTGTCTATCTCGAGCAGTCACCCGGTTAGCACCCTGCTCACTTATAAAGCCTGCAGTGACTTCCTTGTACCACTGCACTGCTATCTTCAACCTACTATCCAGCACAATGCTGAAAAGAGGCAGTCTGCATGTCTCCAGGTCTACCTGGATGTCTGTGTCAGGGAGAGGGGTTTCCACCCGTCCCCTAGAGGGGCACAGCCCCCCCGGATCGCCACCACAGCTCTTCCAAGCGGCTCCAACTAATTCCTCCGCCACGCAGCCTAGCTCCAGGTGTAGCGGTGATTGCAGCTGTGGTGTGTGTGAGCAGTTCCCAGCGGCACTGAAAGCTCCAGTGGGGCAGAGGTAAGGCGGTGTGGGCGTGTAGCGTAACTCTTCTTTTCCTGGTTTTCAGAAGTTTGTTTTGCTGAACTTGATGCTCGGGTAGGGCAGCTTTACCCCTTTGTTAACGAAGGGCTTTTTGTGAGTGCGTTAGTGCTGAAAAATCAAAGCCACGAGCTGCAAAGAAAAGCGATAGAGCCCATTTACATGGGGACAGTGCCAGAGACAATGATTGGTGGTGGGGGGAGGGATGTAGGGTCACCCCCCCTCAGATTTTCAGTTTGGCTTGTACTGAGCATGCTCAGTAGCACGCTGAAGCCAGCTGCCCTCACTCTGCCCCCCCATCTGCAGGCAGGAGTGGTCTCTGACAGTGGCTGTCCTTTTTTTTTTGGTGGGGGAAGAGGAGAGATTTAAATACAGACTGAAAACAGCCTCTTCTGAATCTCGTCTTCTCCCACTCACTGAACTGCAGAGTCTAGTCTCATTAAGAGACAGAGTCACTAAGTCTCTAGTCTCGTTAAGTGAAAGAGATTCCTACCTAACGAGCAGTCTCCAGGTTCCTTGAGTCTTAGGGCTTGTATGCGTTAGGGAAAATGGTGGATTTTCTAACACGTGTTGGCTAACGCGTTAAAACCCAGTGTAGACGGGCCCGTCTGTATTTTAGCACTTGTTAGCAGGGAGGGGCAAATGTTCGAGGGGGAGCCTAAGGTTTTCCTTGGTAAGCTAATGTGTTAGAGCTACAACTTGCCTGTCCACATCAAGGTTTTCACACGGGTTAACTTCCAACACACCTTTTGTTTGTGGTGTAAACATGGCCGTGGGGCTTATAAGTTGCATTGAGACGCTTAGGCCATGTACCTGCACCCAGATCCCCGCTGAATTCCTTGGAGCTCTGCCTGGGTGTGAGGCATGGAGCTGATGGCAGCATTGGGGCCACAGCTTGCAAATTCTTTGAAGAGGGGACGTTTCTTCCGCTGTCTGTACAGCACCGAGCGCAACGGGTCTCCTGATCCATCTGAGGTACGACCCAGGCGGTGTCCGGTTTCCCAGGCGCACATTGCTCAGCAAAATATCCCCAGCCACCCTGATCGGCCTGGAAAGAGACTGAGACCTGCTCCTTACTCCTTGGGTGTTTCCCGTTGTCCCTTCCTCTGCCTGCCTGCATCGTAACAGCCCAGCTGCCAGCCAGTGAAAGGGGTGAGTGGCTCCTTCATCTACCTCCTGCTGCAGCTGGTGGCTCCGGGGAGTCAGTCCCCAGAGCTGCCCTTTTGCCTCGCTGATGCGGCAGATCCCTTTGCAACGACCCCCCAGCCTCGGCAGGAGGTGAGCGATGGGTTAATGGCGCTGTTGGTCTCTGTGTTGATGTTGGCTCAGGCTGAGAGACTAGATCAGGAGGATGGTAGAAGCAAAGCCTCCTGAGCAATGCTTGGGAAAATCTCCCAGTGGATTAGCAGCAGCTGTCTGATGCTCGTGTGCGGAAGGGGGACTGAATTCCTCATGACTTTCCCTGCAGAAAAGAGTCATCGGATCAGCTGGTGCAGAATTGTCCCCTGCCTGGGTATGGTCTGGGCTCCCAGTCCCAAGCAATGGGGCTTCCAGCCCACAGCAGATTTTGCAGCTAGCGAATCTCCCCGAGATTCAGCAAATTCCATCGCATCGCACCTAAGTAACACGCCCCTGGAGCACCCGAAGTGCTCCCCCTCCCTCTTAGCGGGCAGCGTGCGGCGAAGACGTTCAGCTCTTTTCATCTTCTCTCCTAACCCCTCCCTCAATCCCCGCCCCCCCCTCACTTCCCTTGCCGTTCTCCCTGCTGTGCTCATTCACGGCTGCCGAAAACCGAGGTTCCTTGGGTCTTTTGGGCCCCTGATGGCTCATGTCACGGACTGAGAACCGGGCGCCCCAGGGCTGCCTGAGGGGGACCGACAACGCTCCCTCGAGCCCAGATCCATGACTCTCCAGTCGGGGATGCCTCCCTGCCTCTCCCCGGCTGGTTGCAGACAATCTCTCTTCCTCTTCGGGTGGGGTCACAGGGCATCGCTGCTGAGCCCTCCCAGCTGTGACTGATGGCTCCCTCCCCCCGTTCCCCGGTCACGCTGTCGCATCATCCTTGACTCTGCCATGTTGTCTGACAAGCTTCATTGAGCTTCTGTATTAGACGTTCCCATCCCACCCAGCAGCTCTGACCTCTCTTCCTTCAGCTCCAGGCTTTCTCCCCTAACGATCCCTTTCCTCCCTGCGTCCTCTGCTGCTTCTCTTCCTGGATTTCTTTTGGACACCCACCGCTAAGAGCTCCTTCCTGTGGCCCCTTTCCTGTGCTCTTGATCCCTTCAGAAACCTGCCTGCTATCTCCCAGACCCTGAGCTCCCTGCTCCTTCCATGGGGCAGGGCAAGCTGGCCTCCACTAGCATCTGTTGCTGGGTGCAGGTAGCTTGTAGCTGTCAGCCCGGTGGTTGCAGAAGTAGCCTGTGCCTGACGCCTGGGGAGAGGAGAAATGCCAACATAGAGGGCTTGGGGGTGGAGGAATCACCTCACCTGGGTGATGGGCTGTGAGCGACGACCCCTCCACGTGCGGAGACCAGGGTTGCTGTCCCCACGTTGACACCCACCTGCCCTCCCTCTCCAAAGTCCCAAACCCGCTGTCTCCTGGGGGTATCTTGCCGTAGGAGAGCAAGGTCCGGCTGCTGTCCGCCCTGTGAACAGACAGAGCTTCGTAGCTGGAAAGACGTCTGGAAAGATGCTCTTGAGAGAACTTGGCTGCTCGACTGCAGAAATCCCAGCCTCTCCCCACTGAAAAAATCCAGTCCTGGGGCTCAGCTACCCCCCGTGAGCACACGCAGATAGCAGGTGTGAGTGGGAGAAGGGGAACTACTGCAGCTGCCGTCGGCACGCCGTGACCAGTGCGTTGAACCGTGGCTCCTTTATGAGCAGACACGTGTGGCTGGGGGACTGGGTGTGAAGCCGCAGCCTGGCTCCTTCCCCCTGCCTGGAAGGAAGACGCGGTGAGCAGCCAGGCACCGCCTGGGCGTCGGGTCCCCCTCGCCCGATGGGTGCGATTTGCAGCTCCAGAGAAGCGCAGTGGGCAGCGATGGCGGCCTGGTGAAATTGGCGCCGTTCGGCACAAAATGCACCCACAGTCTGGCGGCCTTTCAGCTCCTGGGGTCTGACGTGGGTGGGCCACGCTGCCTGCGTTTGGCACTCGGCTCCCAAGGCGCGAGACACATTAGGACTGTTTAAAACTGCTGTGCACCAGGAGGGCAGCGTCGAGCAATGGTGAGAGAACAGCCCTGGGTGCCGGGAATCCCGGGGCCTGGTGCCACCAACTGTCATGGAGGCGGAAGCCCCTTCTCCCTCTGTGCGTCGGTTTGGGGACAGTGACACCTGCCCTGGCTCCCAGGGGCGCTGTGTGGCTGGGCAAAGGCTGGTTCATTGAAGTGCTCTGCTGCTGTACTAGCCTTGAGTATTATGGCAGTGAATTGCAGGCTCCAAACTGGTACAGGGGGAGTGAGGAGCGTTTCCTGGGACTCGACCCCCAATCTAGAATCTGCCTGCGTGTTTTTGGTCCCCCTTGGACAGCCCTGTGGCTCCTGGTTCAGTGCGGGGCTGTGCACAGCCCTTCCTCCGGCTGGCTCAGAGACGTGCAGGTGGGAATCTGGAATGAGGAGGCTTGTTTCGCTTGACCTGCCTCTGGCGGGCCAGGTCCGGCTGGTTCACCTCTCACGCAGGGGGCACTGGGAAGGGAGGGGGAGTGTGTTCCCCGACACGCTTCTTGCTGCTCTGTCTGTCACTTGGAGGAGCCCTGCCCTGCAGGAGCAAAGAGATCTCCCGGCTTCTCCCTCCCAGGCTGCTTCTGCATCGCCGCTGCATTGAGGCGGGCCGGCCTCTCCGCCTGGCGCTTGCTCGGCTGCTCTGAGGAGGAGGCGCCGTCGGATCGCCGGGCTGCTGTCCTGGGTAGCGTGCCGAGCTGTCGCGGAGATGACGAGGTTGGGTCCGAGTGCTGCTGTTGCCTGGGTGACGGAGCCGCATCTTGGTACTGCCAGTTCCCGGGTGCCATGACATCACGTGGGAGGCGGTATACGGGATGTGGTTGCGTCTTGGCGTGGCTGGGTGCCATCCCAGGAAGAAAGCACATCTGGGTGCGGCTGGCTCCCGGGTGCCATGCCATGTCAGGGCCCCGTCTTGGCACAGCTGGGTTGGAGCAGGGTGAGCGATGAAGCAGGGTCTCTTCTGGGCACGGTGCTGTTATGCTTGTCTCCTAGTCTCTTCCTTCCTGTGGTGCTGTCCCCTCTTCCTTCTCATGACCCTTATCTCAGTTCCCCTTTCCCTAGTACGTTTAGCCCTCAGCTAACAGCTGTTGTCAGGGCCATGAGGAGCTGCTTCCTGGAGGCTTCATGCTGCTCTAAATCGGCCCTATAAATTAATAAAGAGTTTTCTATTTTTGTGCAGCCACTGCCCTTTGTTCCCTGGCTCACTGGCGGCCAGCCTGAATGTGCGGGGGAGAGACCCACAGCAGGCAGCATGAAGGGAATGGGGGCTCCAATGCGGGCGTCTGTATTTCTGGGGCAGTTGGGGTTGTCGTGTCCTGTCCCCTGTGTAGCTCGTGGTTCACAGTTGGGGTTACCCAGTCGTTCCAAGGAAAGCCCCGTGCACTGAGTTTTGTGCCATTGAGGTTGCCAGAACCTGGGAAGGGGGAATGGACTTGTAACACCCCATTCCCTGTGCTACACCTCTCTGCTCTCCGTGAGTGTGCAAGCCGAGACAGGAGCCTGTCACATCCATGCCGAGCTGTCTGAATCCACCTTTCCCCGCCCTTCTCCTCTTCATTCCCCAATTCAAATGAAATCTTTACCTTTTCCACTCCTTTTTTCAAAAAGCTCCATTTCATTCAAACCAAGCTGTGTGAAACAGAAATCTGGCGTGCTCTCAGCGACGGAGCAGGGGCATTGTCCGACCTGCGCAGGGCCATGGGAGCCAGGACTCCTGGATTCTATTTCTGGCTTTGCCATCCACTCACTGTGTGACCATGGGCAATGCCCTAAGCCTCCGTTTCCCTATTTGTAAACCGAAGGGTGCTATCTACCCACGTCGCAGGACTGCTGTGAGAACTAGGAGGAAACTGATTTAGATGTAGGAGAATAACTATCCATAGGTTATAAAGACAGAAGAGACCATCATGATCATCCATGTGAAAGGTCGTGTCACTAACTCTCTAGCTATAGGGGAATAACTTCCTCAGTGGACGCTCTGTTTTGGAATAATTACTCAGCTCACAAAGCGTTCTCCTGTAGCCAGATCCCTGTGTGCATGAGCCTGTAGTGAATATCCCTAACAGAGTTTGGAGAGCTGCTGATGAAGGAGGGGTGGGAGGGCAAAGAGCGGTTAAAGCACCTGTCTTAATCCTGCCCCTTGGGCAGGTTGTTCCATGATAGCACAGTGCCGGGGACGCTGGGTGCAAGTAATGCACTTGGAAAAGGAGCCTGGCTTTTGCATGCTGTTGCACCAATGATCTTAGCAAGTCAGAGGGTGGCGCTCCTCGGCGTGGTTCTAGCCTGGAGCGAGAGCCCCATTGGAATGAAAGACGCAGTGGCGGGGAGAGAAGGGGGCTCCCATAAAGGCTGGGAGGTCCAGTTCGGAGAATAACTCTGCGTGGCACCTGTGGAGCCGCCTTCGTCCCTAGATCTCAAAGTGGCTTGCGGAATTGTCTGTTTTACAGATGGGGGAAGCTGACTCACAGAGCGGAGGTGACATGCCTGAGATGATAGCGGGTGCCCCCTTGCAACCTTCCCTCTCTGCCTTACTTGTCTGGAACCTTCCTCTTCCTCTCTGATTAGCAGCACTCAGCAGCTGGCTTCTCTCTGGCTGTCCCTTCGGTGCTGCTGGTTGTCTAGGGAGACGTTGTGGCCCGGGTGGGCCTTTCTTCTCACCGCCTTTCTCTGGATTAATGGCATCTTGTTTCAGGGTGACGGGTTTGTTCCCTCCCTCCCCGGAGGCTAAGTGTTGCTAGTGGCCATGCAGCAGTACCTTGCTGGGTGTGCGCACTGAAGCTGATGGCCATAGACTCAAAGACTCATGGAAATATAGGGCTGGCGGAGACCTTGAGAGGCCATCTAAGCCAGCCTCTTGTGCTGAGACAGGGCCAAGTGTACCTAGAGGCTGGATCTAGACCATCCCTGACAGGTGTTCGTCTAAAGACCGGGTTTGGTCTAGACGTGCAGAGCTGACCAGACAAGTGTTTAGTGCAGGCAAACCCGAGGAGTGGGGGGTGCAGATTCTCTCTGTCTGGGTTTGTAGGTTGCACCTATCACTGTGAGATCAGTGTTGCAGAGTTCAGAACCCAAAAAGGTCTAATATTCCTTCCACCTGGCTGTCCCAGGAGGAGTTTTAGATATTCTTCCCCTGTTCTCGCCTCCTTCCACAGCACCATTGGTATGTGTATTCCATGTATTCCTGAGAGGCCCCACCTGAGATCAGGCACTGTTGTGTTAGACGCGGCGTATAGTGACAATCAGTCTCTGGCCCAAAGCGTGGCGGTCTGCACTAGGAACTTACCTCAGCATAGCTACGCGGCTCAGGGGTGTGGAAAATCTGCACCCCGAGAGACAAAGCTCTGCCGATCTAACCCCCTGGTGCAGACAACGCCAGGTGGATGGAAAAATTCTTCCGTCATCCTAACTACCACCTCTCAGGGTGTTGGATCACCTGTGCTGACGGGAGAAGTCAGTGCCAGTAGCGTTTACACTGAAATGCAACGGCAACGCAGCAGCATTTTAAGTGTAGACATACCTCGACAAAGGGTGACCGGGACAAGAGACGCACAGAGAGGAGCGACTCACCAGCAAGACAGTGGCAGAGCTGGGTCTAGAACTCCTGGTCCAGTGCCCTAACCACTGCCTCCCCGCCGTCTGTCCTGCCCGTTGCTGTGCCTAGCTAGCTGTGGGGATGCCCCAGAGAGCTTTGCCCCTGGGTCCAGAGGCTGATTCCTGTGCTGCTTTCCAGGAAGATCCGAGCGCAAGCAAATGTTGAGGGTTCTTTTTGCTTAAAATGCCTATGTTTGCACTTGCAAATCAGGCTCAGCCTGCGAGCTCCCGGCAGGCCGCCTGCCTGTCCCTCTTCGTGGCAAAGTGCCTGGCATGCTGTGGGAGTTGGCGTGAATCCTGGAGCCTAGCATTTCAAAGCCGCTGCCTTTAAGTGCTTCGGAAATATGCAACAGCGAGGGGCGTGTGTGTGTCGTTAATGAGCAGGGTTCGTGTAAAGTCGATCCTTAAAACTCTTGATTCCTGTGCCAGTGGTAGCCCGGGACAGAGATTTCAGAGAGGGGCCGACTTCCCTTCCTCCCTGCTCCAGGGCGCTTGTCTGCGTCGAGTCTGTCCGTCTGCCGCTCGGCACCCACGCTTCGCCCGCCCTGACCACGTGGGGCTGAGCGAGAAAGGCTCGTTTGATGCTTTGGCCAATGACCTCATGCGTCTCCGGAGGTCAAGCCGGCAAGAACAGAGCGAGGATTGTTACACGTCCCACGCGGAAGGGGACTTGGCCCGGTGCAGGGCCTCTCTCAGCCGGATGCGGCCGTGCAGAGACGAGACCCTCTGAAGTGCTGCCCGCTTAGCCTGGCTTGGGGGGGAAATCCTCCCAGGCGAGGAGTCCCGGTCTGTTGCATGATGGGCAGGGTAGTCTCTTTCGTCTCCCTGCACAGCGGCCCCTCTTCCTTAGCTGTGCGCTGGCTCGGTGCAGCAGAATACAGCATGCGTCCAGGGAGGGGCCGGGCATTGCATGAAGTGAAACCCCATCTGTTGCTAACTGCCATCACCTCATCTCCCGCGCATGAAGCCGCCTTTCTGGGCACGTCCCGTGTCACCCAGGAAGCCCGGTGGCTCCACACACTTGAGATGCCAGTGGCTCGGCTGTGCACCTGCCGTGCTGGGAGCTCTCCTCCCAGCTGTCTGGGGGATGAGCAATGCCTTCTAGCACCACATTTATTTATAGCATGTTCGAGCTTGACCGTGACGGGGGACCTCCCCTTGGTGAGCGGCAGGCGTGCTGCAGAGGATAGCCGCTGGGGGCAGGGAGCTGGGTCTGGTGGGTGGGAAGGGGAGAAGCAGCTGGGAAGCGGTATATTGTGCCTTCCGATCCGGTGGCCTTCAGCCAATGGCAGGGCAAGCTTGATCTACCCTCTGGATTCAGAGATGCCCAAGGAGGACCGGTGCGATTGGCTACACACGGGCGGAGGAGAGAAGGGGACGTTTTCCCCAGGCCCCAGCAGCCCGTGTGGGGAGCTCGAGATGAACCAGCATAATGGTTTCCTGCAGCTCAGATCTCCCCTTCTGTACAACGGGGTTAAAAGCAGTGCCCTGCTTCCCAGGGCTGTGTGAGGGGGAACCCCTCAAAGATCCGAGGTGCTCCGATACTACAGTGATGGGGGGGCCAGATAAGCACCTAGCGAGGGGCTAAAACGGGAGCCGCAAAGATCCCTGTCCCCGTCTCAGGAGATACCGGTGGAGAGGGGATTTGAAACCATTGAGTCTGCATTGAGCCTTCCCCCTCGCTTCTCGCACAGCTGCACCTCTAGCTTCAGCCTCAAGTCCCAGCGTCCCTGGGCTTGCCTCCGGAGGCCCCAGGCCAAAGAGGAGGATCACCGGGGCTAGGTATTCTGAACGTGAAGCAGTGGTGCCTGGGGAACCCACATCAGAGGGAGGGACTGTGTTCTTGCTCTGCCTTTGGGAGCCGGGAGTCGGGGCGCCTGGGTTCTCTCTCCAGTGGTGCATTGGGTCTCGTGGAGGATGTCCATCGGGCAAGCCATGTGTCTCTGTGTGACTCAGTTACCAGAGGGGGGTAATGACATGGATCCGTTGTAGCCCACCTGCTTCCTGCGGCAGTCTCAGGTTCGGTTTATTGAATCTTTATGAAAGAATTTTAGATCCTCCGTGAGACACCGCTTTGCTGCAGTGGTGGCGGGCGGGGAGAGGCAGGAGACTGGCCATTTCTTGTGTAAGGAAGGGAGGTGTGGGTGTAGACTTTGGAGGAGGGGTTATAGGGAGTTGTCTCCTCCCCTGATGGAGAAGCATCCCCCTTTCTGCCCCCCCCTAGTTTCTGCAGCTGTTTCTTCCATAACGAGGAGCAGATTTTTCACCCTCTGTATTTGGCAGACATCAGGCTCAGGCTTGCCAGACCACGGCTGACGTCACAGTCCCCTCGGCCTCGCCCCAGCCAGGCTGCAGGGTGCTTTTCTAGATGACGTTGGTTCCCAGGGCAGCGTCACGGAAGCTGTAGAATCTCTCGTGTCTGTAGATCTCTGGGGGCGAGGGAGGGGATCCCAAATTGGCTGGTCCCCCAAGCTGTTTGGTTTCAACCCCTACCTACCAAGTTGACACCCAGCAAGCCGGGGTCTCGGTATTCTTCTGTCTGCTGGGCTTTGCAGGTCCCCATGGGGACGGGTGAAGGGCCAGGTGGGCTTCCCAGGGCATGGAGCCAGAGTTTAAGTCTGGGAGAAGGACCCATAGAGGAACAATCAGTTTGCGTGGCCTCTCCCGTACCTGCTGAGTCTCCCCGAGTTCTGCGTTGAAGAAATCTCAGTAAGAGATCCCCATACCTCTCTTTCACACAGGGCCAGATTTAGGGCCAGGCCATCCAGGCGACTGCTGGGCCGGGCTCAGGGGGTGCCAGGCACAAGGGGTGGTTTTAGTTGTTAGCAACAAAAGGGAAAATCGAATGTTTGAAGTAACATGTTTCAGGGATCCCATCTGTGGATTCAACCTCCTAGATTGTTGTCAGCCAGGCCCTCACAATTATATAAGGGACGGGGCATCACCAGTCAGTCGGTGAGAGATAAGAACAAACTGCAGTGAAGTGAGAGCCCAGCTGCGATGTTGTGAACCTGGTTTCGTTGTCTAATTGTGAAAGTGTATTTGTGTTTCAGCACGAGGAGTGTGTGTAGCGACTAATAAAGGACATATTTAATGCGACGCCAGATGTGTTTATCGAACCACTATCTAGGCAACAATGTAAAAGAAACACTGTTACTTCTTTTGCTGTGCTTAACAGGCAATGTTTGATGACTTTCGAAGACTGTGGAACAGAGGCTTTTGCTCTCTCTAATACTGTCTGGTTTCCCCTGTAGAAAATAAAAGATGCCCCTGAAGAAGCCTTCAGGAGCTCAGTCCAGGAAGTGAAAAGCTCAGTTGCAAGGGGCAAACCTGATGGGAAAATATCTTGAACAACACAACATAGACCAGGCTTTAGGCAGCAGCGATTGTCCCAGTGCAGAAGAAATTGAGGAGCGAAGCGTAAATGATGGAAGCCCGTATAGTTTCTATAAGCTTAGAGGAAATGATTTTTTTTATTTGCTTATACATGGCGTGGCATGAATAAATACAGATTTACAGATCCTTGCATGCAAATGTATCATCTTACATGACAGGCATAAATCATGCGTGCCAATCGTGCATCGAAGTTGTGAAATGGGCTACAAATGCAATAAAAAATAAGGTATTCAAAAGTTTAACAAATGCAGGGGAGGAAGCGCTTAAACGCGCTTCTCGCCTGGGGCGCCATTTGGTCTAGGGCCAGCCCTGCTCTTACTCACATGCACCCCGTTATAATCTCAGCCCCCTGCTTGGGTTTCTGATGGCCATGTGGCCAGAGTGCTTGCCCCAGCCCAAATCACTGGGCCATCTTTGCTTTTGGGGCTACTAGGGAAAATCCTCTCCCCTCTGGTCTGGCCGGTCTTTTCTTTCCTAGTATATTGAACATTCTCTAAGAGCACCTGCTGCTTCTCCACTCACAGATGCACGTGCACCAGTGTGTGAAACTGGGAGGATACCCTTGGGCAAAGTGAGCCCAGAGTGCAAAGAATTCCCAGTGCCAGCCAGGAGTGATCTCTCGAGTGGGAGGCCAATGGCGCACGGATCAGGACGAGATAGTCTAGTGATGCAGGGGGACCACCGGAGCTGTCTTGATCAGGGGTGGGTTCTGTTTCCATATTTAGTTCTTGGGGCAGACAGGAGGCTGGAAAGAAGTGGTGTCTTCCCCCCCCCGTGCTGCGTGGACAATGGTGTGAGCCGGTGTGAGAGAGAGGCTGTAGTTCTGGCTGCTGCCAGCAGGGGGCAGTTGCTCATTTTACCAGTGCAGCCACCAATGGCATGAGATTCTCCCGTGCTGCAGGGAATGGAAGGGCGCTGGGAGGGTGGTGGTAATGTGGCTGGACAGGGGGGGAGGAATTGGTTTCCAATCCCCTGCCCCGCCCCACCCCACCCCACCCCCAAGCTGCCTGTTGACAAATGGTGCCGCTTGCTGGGCGATGGGCGATCCTAACCCTAATCCCCAGTGCCGTGGTGTGTGAGCTCCCAGCTCGCTCTGAGGCTGAGCGGTGGCTGAGCCCTTCCCCAGGGAGGGGGCAGGATTGCCTCCCTTTGTTCTAATGGGCCATATGGTTCTGTCATTAACATCAATCTCATCTCCCCCGCACGTCAGAACTAACTGAACCGCCCTGGGGAGCGCGTTCCAATTACACAGAAATCCTGCACTGGGCTTTCATGACAGCGGAGCCCCGACTGGCTTCAGGTTAAGTCATTTAGCAGAGGGAGGAGGGTGCCAGTAAGCTGAGACACGGCAAGATTTATAGTCACAGATTCCAAGGCCAGAAGGGGCCATTGTGATAGCCTGACCTCCCGTATGACACAGGCCGGAGACCTGTCCCCTGATAATTCCTAGAGCAGATCTTTTAGCAGAACATCCAAACTTGATTTAAAAATGGTCAGCGATGGCAAATCCCCCACGACCCGTGGCGAACTGTTCCAGCATCTCACTGCTACACATTTACCAATTTGCTCCAACGATTAATTACTCGCACTGTTACTGAGATGTCCCATTCTCAACCCAACTCACCTAGATCTCAAACTTCCCAAGATCGCTACCCCCTCAGCCAGAGACCAGACCTGGAAAATTTCAGCATGAAAGATGAGAATTCAGATTGGTTCCGAGTGACTGAGAAAGGGGGTTTATAATGGAAACTCTCAGGCAACCTTAATGCTATATAACTTCAAGGCAGGGAAATACTGATAATATGCTGTTCTGGGGGTGGAATGGGAAACGCCCCAAAGCCAGCAGATAGAACGCTGGGGGTTTCCCCGACTGTAATGGTGAACCCCTGGCACGTGAGGGTGTGTCGTACGTGTGGGTAGAGCGCAGAAGAAACCGCTGCTTGGGCTTTGTTGAACGTGGCCTTTTCCAGTTTCCAGCTGGTGAGCTCAGTCAGTAGAGCATGAGACACTCGCTCCAGTTATGGCAGTGTGGCCTAGTGGATAGAGAGCTGGATTGGAACGCAGGAGACCTGGGTTTTGTTTCCGGCTCTGCCTTTGGCCCTGCTGCGTAATCTTGAGCAAATCGCTTCAGTGCCCTGTGCCTCAGTTTCCCTGCCTGTGCAATGAGGCTGACCTCTTCTGTGATGTGCTTTGAGATCTACGGACGACAAGCGCGATAGAAGAGCTGGGTGGTGATATTCACCCCCTCCCTGTGGGCCTTCACTTGGGGCCTTGGCAACAAATGGTTTGAGCTGAGAGAAGAAAAGGATCAAGTGTTGAAAAAATGGCCTCACGAATGCGGCTTGAGCTGACTGTAGCGATGCTGGCGTGGGAGGGCGCAGGCGTGTGTGCGCTCTCTTCCAATGGCGGAGCGCGCACCTGCTCTGTGCCAAGAGACCTGTCTGCAGGCCCCTTCTCCCAGTTCCCATACCCTGAAAAGATGTCTCCTCCCCCCCCCAACTTCCTCCCCCATGCTCCCACCGGCCCCCTGCCAGCTTTCACTTCCACCGGCTGTAGCGTGAACCCCTGAGCTGTGTGTGTTTGGGTTACCTTCCCCTGTGATCTCTACAACCTCCGCTGCCCTGCTTCCATCCCACCTGTGAACTTGCTTCCCCTTGGACACACGCCTTTAGAGGCTGAAGCCCACCGCAGCACTCCTAGCCGTTAGCCACCTACGTTGTGCTTGTCTTCCTTGTCCGCCTCTGCTGCCAGCACAGAGCCAGGGACGCCGTGCAGTGCTTCCTCTGTGCTTTGGGTCCCTGTTCTTGAGGGAAGCAGCTTCCAACCCTGCTGGTGAGTGGCCCGATGGAGGTAGCTCTGTCTGGAGCATGGGCAGATGGGGCTCTGTCAGTCCTTCCGCCCCCGTTCTGCGTCCTCCAGTGGTTGCCTCCAAATTTTGGAAAGGGATTAGCCCGCAGGGTGTTAAACGCTGGGGGCCATATTCTCAACTCGTGTAAGTAAGCTTAGCTCCCCGTTTACCCCGCCTGTGGATCTGGCCCCTCAGCATTAGCCTGACTCGTTAAAGGTTAAACCAGAGCCGTTGGCGTTGCCTGAACCGAAAGCAAAAAGGCTCTGAAATGTTCGTAAAGTCTCGCTGTTGGGTGTAAAACCAGACCTAAAAACCTCATGGGTTCGGTCAGCAGCAGTGCCTGAGTTGATCAAAACGGAAGGTTTTTAAAAATGTAATGGACAGTTCGTCACTTACACTGGTCATCTCAAGCAGAGACATCCAGCTGGCCGGTGTCACTCTCCCAGGTTCTGCACACTAGCTGGGGGCTGCAGGATTTGGGTTGACGACGATGACTTATCACTGTAGCACTGAGGGGCTGTGACCGAGATCAGGGCCCCAGTGAGGCTGGGTGCTGTACAGACATCAAGTAAGAGACAGGCCTTGCCTTGATGAGCTTGCAATCCAAATAGACAAGACAAAGGATGCGAGAAAGGCGGGTTTAGCCCCATTTGGCAGACCGTGTAGGGATCAAGCAAACTCTATTTTTATTTCATATTGGTTTGGTTTTTGTTGTTAATGATCCGTTTTTGCGGTGATGGGGCTCTGAGTTCTGGGACTTGCTATGAAAGGTCCTGGGTTGGTTCCAAATAGCACAGTTACTCTGCGGGACCAGTGGCACTTGAAGCTCTGATACCTAATGAATCCTCCCATCCCCTGCCCAGAGCTGGAAAAAAATGCCATACAGCATTGAAAATCTGCAATTCTTAGCTTTTCAGTAGGACAGAATAGTCATCACCAGCCCTTGGAATAGTGAGATCTTAAATGTTTTGAGAGTTATCTTCTTGTCTCTCGTCTTTCCACCAGTTCGGTTCCAGTTTGAATTTAAGGGCCATTATCTAGAGAACAGAGAGTGCTAGAAACTAGTGTTTTTATACCATCTGGAAGCAGCTGGGATTCGTATCTTTCAAATGGTATGAAGTGCCAATCTCTAACTAAGCAGTCATGAGATACTGGTTGCCAAAATCAGGATGGACTTGAAGTGGGAGCTGGTGAAGCAAGATGGCAGCTGGGAGGATGTGATTTTAAAAGTAGAATTGTCTCCCTTTATTTTTCACTCCGAAGATCGGCTCTCTGTGCAAGTCAGAGTCACCTCTCGTTGCTGACTTTGGTGCTGAGTGTAGAGCGGACACAGCAGTGGGAGAAGGAGCCGGCTTCTGTGCTGGCTCCAGAATTCTTTTCTGTTGCAGAATTCTGGATTTTGTTGTCTCGGCTGCAAAATTGTTCACTAAATGCCAGTTGTAGAATCTGGATCTTTGGTGATGCGTGAGCCTGAAAGACGCCAGCCTGACTCTCAGATCCCAAGTCAAGTTTGTGGGGCTGGCACTTCGAAGATGCCAAGCTATGTGGTTAGAGAGAAAACCACCCTAGAATCCCAAAATGGCGTTTTCAGTTAAGGTAATGCCCAGGTTTTAAAGGCTTAATATTTTCATCTCTCTCTGCTTCAGTTCCCCATCTGGGAAACGAGGAGAATGCTTTTCTCCCGCTGTTTGTCTGTGATGTCTCTTTGCATTGTAAGCTCTTCGGGGCAGGAACCGTCTCTTGCAAAATGTTTGTACAGTGTCTCACCCCATCGAATCTAGGTCTGATATGGCCCTCAAGCTGCTACCACCATACACATAAATACATTTAATAATTGTGACCGGTCAGGACTAAAAAGATTGTCTGAATCAGCACATGTGTTTTTAGGACAGTGAACTTTTCCAGTGGCCAGTCATGGGTTTTAAAAAAAAAAAAAAAAAAAAGCAATCTCCGGGGTTTTAGAAAAGCTTTAATAAATGAAAGATTGATTAGCCAAAATTTTGCTTTGGTGAAAATTCCTTGTTAAGGTATGAAAAGCACCTTGTCCCACTCTTGCTTAGATGCCAAACAAACGGTGTGATTGTGAAACACTGGAATGGTGAACTTGAATTCCACCTAACTTCATGCTTCCTCTGGGGCTGGAGAACAGGCAGGGGAGTATGTTCTTTTTCAGAGACTTCAAAGCCCTGTTACACTTTATCTTAATACTTATCTGAGCGCCTCTCAAACTGTAAAGTGTTTGTCCCCGCAACATCCCGTGGGCTAGGGCCATTGTACAGCTGGGGAACTGAGGGTCAGAGAAGCTAAGGGATTTTCCCAAGGTCCCCCAAGAAGTCTGGCAGAGCAGTGAAATGAGGTGTCTCCTAGGCTGGGGTTCTAAGCACTGGTCTATCATTCTCCTGTCTCTTCCACATCTAACAGAACAATAAGGGATGTCGTGCCTCTTCTAAACTCTGTTTCAAGTTGCCTATTCTTTCCTTTTCCCATCTTTGCTGGCTGTTAGCGGACTCCAGCCCCACCTCCTTAGCGCTGTTGCTATATGATGCTTGCAGAATCGCAGTTCTCCCCAAGGGAGCCGCACCTTACGGTATTCCTTCCTCTGGCTTTCACCGTGAAGCATGATCGCTGATGCTCTTGCTGAAACCTCCGTGCTTCCCAAAGGGGCTGAGCCGTAAACAAGAACAACATTCTGGGTGCTAGAAAACAGAGTGTACATCAGGGAGAGGCAGAAGCAGTCACTGCATTTGCGAAGCAAATGCCTCCAAAATCCATTTTTTTCCCCCCGATCAAGCGAAATGGTGACCCTGGAGTTTGGGACCTGCGGAGCAGAGATGTTAGGATAGACATACAGCCCTGGTAGGCGGCAGCGGTGAGAGGGAGCACAGGAAACATGTTTGACATTGCATGGAGGCAGCACGGTCTAGTGGTTAGAGCCGAGTGGACTTTGGAGTCAGGGCTCCTGGGTTCTGTTCCTGGCTTCATGAGGGAAGTGGGATCTAGTGGTTAGAGCACCAGCGGGGTGGGGGATGGGATTTGGGAGTCAGGACTCCTGGGTTTTATCCTGCATTAGGCCAGTGGATGGGACACTGCTCTGTTGCTCAGGACACCAGGGCTCTAGCACTGAGCTGTGTGGGGAGGCCACTTCCCCTTTCTACCGCTCTCTTCCTGTGTGTCAGTACAGTGCCTGGCACCAGGGGGCCCTGCTCTCCGTTGGGGAGTCCCTAGCTGCTGCTGTAGTGTGACAGTGGAAAGGAAGGGGAGGGAAGGGGGTCACCTCATCTGTGGCTCTGTGAATTGGTGAACAGGGGGAGGGATCGCTTGGAACAATACGTCCTCTGCAAATGCTAATGAAAACCAGAACAGGCCGGCAATAAAGGGCCATGGGCCTAAGGTGGTTCTCACCCCCCCCCCCTCACCCCCCCCCCACCGCCTGCCTGTCCCCTCCACCTCCCTCGTTCTAATGTCAGCCCTCCCTGTCCCAGGCTTCCCAACTGCTACTGAACCTCAGCCAGTCTCGACCGCTCTGGGTGCCCCATCTGGAGCAGGGAAACGTCTCTTTTCTGGTCTCCGGTTTTGCACGGTTTAGCAGCTGTCTGTGCCCCTTGCCTGCACAGGGACGTGCGTCAGCTGAGCCCCTAGCCAGTGAATAGCCCGTGTGTGTGTGCAGGTTTGCAGGTGCCTGATTTGTGCTGTGGGCCGTGCACGGGGAGCTGTGCCTGCATTCCAGCTTAGTGGATCGGCGCGTGACGTGGCCCACGGGGCGTTTGTAACCTAGTGGCTCGGGTAAGGAAGGGGGAGCTTCTGCGTTCCAAGCCCGACTCCGCCGCTGCCTCACTGCGCAGATGTGAGCAGGGCTCCTGCTCTGGGCCTCGGTTTCCCCTTGTGAACAATGCGTCTTTGCCTCACAGGAGCGGTGGGGCTTAATTTAATGCCTGGGTGACGCTTTAAGGCTACATAAGTGATGATCACTCAGCCACCCACACACCCGTGAAGTAACGGGACTGGCAAACAGCATGAAGACCTGTATCTAGGCTGCTTCACCCCAGTAATGCCCCAACAGGCCCTCCACCTTGGAGATAACTGGGGTGGGGATTGGGGAGAAAGGTCCCCAGAACTGCCCTGCCCTGTCTGCTCCCTGCCGTGATAACTTTCCTGGAGCCATGAGCAGGGAGAAGGGGGTGGGATCCAGCCTTGGTTCCTTCCCTCTTCCCTTGGAAGGTAGAGTCAGCCTTTTGCTTCTGAAGGATTGAAACCCAGGGGAGGGCTGCTTGATGCTAATCAGCAGCTGCACGACTTGTGACACAGAGGACTGGCTGCCCTTTGTAACGATCGTTTTGTGTGTGGGCACGGGCCCGTCGTTCCTTCGGGGGAACCCAGGCATCCGTTACCACCAGGAAGCAGGAGATGGGGCTGGTGGGGACGGACCTGGCCTGGCAACATAAGAACTACCTGCTCTTTGCACCTGGCGATCACGTCCCACCTAGCAACCTGCAGAATTACCTCCCAAACGGGGGGTCATGTCTGTAAAAAGTGGGGTCTTCCCATGGCAGTGACCTTGTTACATTAAGGGTTTGTCTACACTGCATCGCAAACCTGGCCTCAGATTCGGGTTTGAGGCCAAGCCCTGCCACCGTCTACACAGGCATCTTTCTGACAGGTCAGCTAGTGCACGGCACTTGGGTCCTAGGACCCGGCGGGGGGGGTCCATGCTTGAGTCCCGCTGTGACTCAGGTCCAAGCCCTCTCATTGTGCAGTGGGGAGGCAGATCACGCTGCAGACCCAAGTCAGAAGGTCTGTGTAGCGCAATACGGACGTGTTAGCACGGCCATGAGACCTGGGTCCAGCCATTGTAAACCCAGGCTTCCGGTGCAGGGTGGACGCTCAAGCAGGGGCTGGAGTGCGGTGTGGGCACAGTGCGGTGTGGACAAGCTGGGAATGCTGCTGACCACAGCGCAGAGGGGGGCGGGCTGGGAACTGGATTGTTGGCTCCTACAGACATGGCGAAGCTATGGGCTTGGTGCAGAAACGACGAGGCAAGATCCCTGGCCTGTGCTATGCAGGATGATGATGATCATGATCATCCCTTTAGCCTTAATAGCTACAGATCAGTGACTATGACCCTTGTGAGTGGGTAAGTGGGGTCCCCTCGGTGGGTGTCCTGACCTGTCCTAAAGTGTGAGCTCTAGCCCTCTCCTAGTCGGGGGGTCTGGGTGCACCCGGATCATTGAATTTTGCCCAGGTTTGGGGAGGAATCTCTCTCTCTCATACGGGAATCCATACGTATGTGGGGGGGGGGATCTTTCAGGCTTAGTCTAAATTCATGGGCTTCCAGTCTAACTCATGAAGTAGATCCAGAGCCACTCAAGCTCAGATACAATCCCCGCCCTAAAATGAAGCCATTTTCTCCCATCGCCTCCTTTTGCCCTCCTCCCCTCCCCCCCGCCACAAAAAACCCTGGGAAGCCGGAGAAGACTCGCTCCTTTCATATGGCAGCTTCCCCCATGTTTGTCTCTGGCCTGCTGACATACACACTCCTTTGGCATCCCTTGCCAGTCTTAATGTGCCCATCACCACGGTATCTAGGCTCTCGCACAGTGACCTACTGGAGCAATACTGCGGGGAGCCGGAGGAGGCTTCCCGCCAGCTGGGGATAGCTGTTTGTCTCATTGGCCAAAGAGCTGAATGGGAATCGGGTTAAGCTGAGCTGAGGCCACCCCCACCCTCCCCCAGCCACCGTGGAAGCTGGTCTTGTCTGCGCCTCCTCCGCTGCAGGTTGGGGACTGAAACCACTTCTCCTTTCCCCAGACTTGAAGCAGCTGAGAACGGATGGAGCCAAATTCACACAGGCACACACCCCTCTCCGGCCTGGCTGAGACCTAGATCCGGGGGAGGGGTGAAGGGGCAGTGAAAAGTGCATGATGCCCTATCGTGTCTGTCTCCCTGCAGTGTCCTGATACCTGGGGAGGGGGGAGAACCCCCCTTACCCCCCACAGGCTGCTTGTGCACCGGAAAGGAACCCGGTTTGTTTCACGGCGAGCTCACAAGGCCCAGCTCACAAGGCCCAGCTCACTTGGGTGCGGATTGGCCCTCTGCCTTTTTGAATGGCGCTTAGCAGCCTCCCCCGCCTCCCCCCAACCACTTCCTGTTTGTTCTGTCAAATCACACCCGGTCGGGGCCTTCGGGGAGTCACAGCATCGCAGCTCCTGCCACCCAGCAGCGTGGAGACTGGGGGGGGGGGTGCAGGCCTTGGTGCTAGTGGCTGGCTTCCAAGACTTCGGCTGTGCGCACGCAGCTACGGTTTCTGCCCTTGCCTCCCCTGGTGTGGCGGCCGTGCGGGAAGCTGTTTGGGAAAGCTGCTCCCCGGTGGTGAGCAAGGTGCTTTCCTGGCACGTGTAGAGGAGGGGGAGGCAGGGACGAGCCCTCCGGTCCTACAGAACTTAAAGCTTGCCTAGTTACTAATCCTTCCTCATCTTTGCCACTGTCTGAAGCTGTCCTGATGCCTTCCAGCAAGAGGCATAAGAGAGTAATTGACCTGCCTGGTCAGTTTCAGGGCTGCTGTCCCCTGCCTGGGAGAAGCAGTGCAAAGAATTGTCAGTTTCACTCTGCTGCTGCTCCTAGGGGTAGAGACAGGCCCTAGAGCCCTTAGCACAGAAGAAGGAGCCATGGAACAAGGGCAGAATAGCCATCCCCACACCAGCAGAGTTGGGGGAGGGCAGTGTCAGGGTAGGAGAGCGGAAAGCTGCTGTGTATACAGCAGTGGGGAGAGGGGTGTGTGATGGCTGGGGGAAGGGAGAGAGTGCAGAGTTCTTCTTTCTAATAACGCGGAAGGGCTTTGGAGTCATCAGACACCTGCTGGGCAGCTGATGCAAACGAGGTGTCCCCCCCATGCAGGGTGTGTAAGCGCCACCAGGGCCTTCCTGGCCGCCTCTGCCAGGCTGTTGCCCTGGAACCTCGCCGGGGCCGCGGCTCCCGCCTCACCTTGGTCTGATAGGTGTCTGGCAACATTTTTCAAGCCCTGCTCGGTGTGTTTAAGAATGAGATTGACCCGGGGTGGGCGGGGCTCTCTGGAGCTGCCCGTGGGGATGGGTGTGTGACCTAGCTTATCATGGTCGTTCTCAGCACATCATTTCTCATTCACTTCTCCAGGTCTCATGGTACCAAGTGACGTGTCCCTCTTGTGAGATTCGATCCCCAGACCCTCCGGAGACGATGTCAGGAATGCAGGTAACAGCCAGAGCCGCCTGGGCTTGGGGGGAGGGGGACAGGGAAAGGCCAGAGTCTCCTGTTCTGCTTGGGACAGGAGGCCTGGATGGGGTGGGAGGAGAGACGGGCAAAGACTGGAGCCCTGTTCGGGCTAGCGGGGCCTGTGTCTGGGGATCAGGTGCAGGCTGCTCCTTTCTGGGGTGCTCACTAGTTTCTGGAGGCTGGTGTAAATCACCTGACACCAGTGTGCTGCATCCCCCTAGTGCACCAGCACGGTGGGGTCAGGAGCCAAAGGGTTAAATCAGGACCTGTGCCTCTCCCCTGCATACCTTTCACCCCCAGAGTGGGTCTCTGTCCTGGGGGTCAGGGACAGAAGCCCTGAGTTTCTCACGAGGCTCAAGAGCAGAGGCCCCTTTGTCTCCTTGCCTTGGCACCTCCCCTGGCTCTGAAAGGTGTGCAGTTAAAATGTTTGCTTCAGCCTCCTCGTCTTGGCTAATGAACCTCCTGGCCAGTAGCCGAGGGACCCTGGGAACTCTCTAGGCAAATGATGGGGCCAGGGCCCACCCACAGCTAAGTATGGCTGCATGTATTAACCAGCAGGTGCGCACACACACACACACACACACCCCGCTAGCATGCCTGCCTGTGAGACTTTCCACCCCGCCTGTCCAGAGCCGTATCCGAGGTTTGGCTCCGTCTGGTGGCGGGAGCTGAGTACGGTCAGCGCCTGAGGCCCTGTTTCTGTCTGTCCCTCTGGCAGGCCGTCTGGCCATCTGGTACGGAGTGTATTGCCAAGTATAACTTCCATGGCACCGCTGAGCAGGACCTGCCATTCAGCAAAGGAGACGTGCTCACCATCGTCGCTGTCACCAAGGTAACCCTCCCTCCGCACCGGTGTGAGACCCCAAAGGCATCTGGTGGGATTATGTCTCTGCACCACAACCCATCTTGGGGCGCCCTCGCGGCGCTAGTACTCAGCTTGTTTAGGGAGGAGAGGCGGAACAGCCACCGTCCTGTCGGACACATGCAGAGGAGGAGTGTGGTCTGCTGGACGGAAAGTTTTGGGGACCCGACTAGCAGGAGGGGAAGGGAATCTTCCTCTTAGAGAGTGATCCACAGCATGAAAAACTGGAAGAGCCCCTTGCTGGCTTTGGAGTCACATGGGGGCCCACTGCAGAGAGATGCGATCATGCCAGGGTACGCTCATTACACAGGAACCCTGCCTGGATTCTCTCCCCAGGGGAGTAGAAGGGACAGGAAACCCGGCTGCCTTGTTAATTAATGTGAGCGTTATTTAAACCTCTCCAAAATGTAAGTCACTCAGGCATGTCCCAGGGAGGCAGTCATGTGGGTTTAAACTGAGACTCTGCCAGCGGCAGCTGCATGCACAGGCAATGCTGCTACCTGTCAGATGCCCTGCGTTTGGCTCTAGAGGGGGCCGTGGCGTAGCGTTTCGACCCACCCCAGGCAGGGCGCGTGGGAGTCTGTCAACTGAGCAGTGGCCCCTGGAGATCAGGGTGCGTCCAGGGCTTGAGGGCTGGTCTGCAGGTCGTGGTAGTCAGGTGGCAAATCTGACGGGGACTTTTTCAGGAGGGAAGGTGCCTGCTGCCCCACTGCTGCCGAGATAGTCATGGGGCGGAGCTATGCCCCGGCCAGCATCTCTCTGGCAGGCAGACATCTGGTCTACACTAACAAGTTAGGTCGACCTGGCGACGTCACTCAAGGGTGCGAAAAGCCAGGCCCCTGAGCAACGCAGTTGAGCTGACCCGATGTAGACAGCGCTGCGTCGATGGAAGAATTGTTCCGTTGCTCTAGCTACCACCTCTCGGGGAGGTGGTTTACCTACACAGATGGGAGAACCCCTCCTGTCGGTGTAGGCAGCATCTACGCTGGTGCGCAGCCGTGCTGCGGCCACGTTTCAAGTGTAGACAAGCTCAGAAATGTAGGCTGGAGCGATGACGGTCTGTACCAGCGCCTGCTGGCCACGAGCTAAACCATGCAGTGAGCCGGCACCGCTGCTCCCAACGCCTAGGATGGGTGCTTTGCTGCTTGCGCACAAGGCCCTTTCTGATCTTGTCTCATCAGAATCTAAACGGTCCGGCTGGGTGAGTGCTTGGGTGGGGGACCTCCAGGAAAACCAACAGTGCTGTAGGAAGTGATGCTGGGGTGCTTCTCTTCCTGAGTCAGTGTGATACCAAAGCACTTCTTTCTTTCCTTTTTGCAAGAGGGAGGGGCTTGTTAACCCTGTTATTTTGGTCAAATTTCAGCTCTGGCGAGAACATTTTGCAAATTTAAATGATGCAGCTTTAACTGGTCACTATCCTCATCTTCACTGCCTGACCTAAATTGTTGTGTAGCGTTACTGTGAGCTGTTAAACAACTGTCACGTAACACCCCAGAGGTGGCTGCATGCATAATATCTTTAAGATTCCACAAGATAAAAGGTGCTGTGTAGATGTAAATCTCGGTGTGGCAGTGCATTACTCAGTGGGATGGAGGGCGACAGCTCACTGGGCAGGACTTCCCCCCTTCTGGTGGGTGGCATTGGCGCACGGGCTCTGCTAACTTATGCTTTCCCGTCCCAGGATCCCAACTGGTACAAAGCCAAAAACAAAGTGGGCCGTGAGGGAATCATCCCTGCCAACTATGTTCAGAAGCGGGAGGGAGTGAAAGCCGGAACCAAACTCAGTCTGATGCCGTGAGTATCCACAGGAAGGGGTGGAACTAGGAACAAGACCCATCCTATCAATTGCCACCCAGATCCGGTGGTGCGTCCGGATGGACGTGGGTACCAGGAAGGTGGATCTGGGGCAAGGCTGCACTGATAGTTTGAGTGCTGCCTAGCACAGGGCTTGAGAAACCTATTGAAGACCTGCAAGCCAGAGGGCTAAGGCTGCCCGACCAGAGGAGGGAGCCAGCAAAGAAATGTAACAGCATCAGTTCCTGCCCTCATGGCTTTCCCAGTAGCAGAGGGAAATTGACCTGATTTCTGTCACTTTCACTGCTCTGGTTCTAAATAATAGCAGTGAAACTGACCAGAATCTTGTTAACTTTGTTCTGTGGCTCCTTGGGAAAGCTATGAGCATCTGCAGCGGCACTGGCTCTATCTGCAGACTAAGGAAGACAAATGCAGCATAGGGTCACAATTGGAAGGGTTTTTTGCAGCTATAAAGGCTTTCCTCTGGCCCGAGGAGAGAAGGCATGTGGGTTTTTTTGAGCCCTGGCCTAATGTGCCAAGCGTGTGGGGCAAAGTGCCCCTGTGATGCTGCCCCACTTGCCTGCTACATCCCCTTTCATGGGTCACCACTCCAGGGCCCACATCCTAGCCTTGCTTAACCCATAGCTGCCAAATCCAAGAGCAGCCTGGAGTGGGATTTGCATTTAGCAGTGCTCCTTTGGGGGCGGGGTGGGGGCAGAGTGCGGGTGCGTTACACTCTCATTCCCCAGAAGAGGCACTCGTGCCAGTTAGCAAGAGCAATTAATGAGGACGTCAGTCCAGAGCAGCTTTTAGACATCGTGGCGGCAGCGCCTGCCGTGAATGTGTGTCGCAGACCAGCTCACGCGCCGGGCGCAGCAAGTAGTGGCTGGAACAGGGAGCAGAGGAAGTCCCCGAGGGTTGAGTTATGTAGGGGGGGGTTCGCAGTGAGAGCTGAGGCCCTGAGAGCCGTACGCGCTCTAGATCGCCCCAGACACCCATTCGCTGCAAACGGAAGCAGTCATCTCTGTACTTCCTCCTTCTGACGGCACTTGAGGCTGTCAGCCCTCAGCGGCGTGTTCGGGGGGCGGGGAGGGCGTGTTCCACTCAATATTTCCTAGTTAGCAAGCAGTGAGGTGTTGGCTTTGGTTAAACCCTCAGTCTCCGGGGCTCTGGGCACAGCAGGGCTTATGTGTGGCCTGGCAGATGGTTACCTAGAGGCTGTGGTTATAGCCGCTGCATGTCTGCAGGCACCTGTAGTGCCTGACTCCTGATAACGGTGCTCCTCACGCAGTGGGAAATGCACGTGGGTTCGGACGTCTAGGCGGGGTGCGTGGGTCTCCTGCGCCCAGCGCCCTGTCCACACCCGCCTGTTCCTGCGATTGTCTCTCCGCCAGGAAGGCGGAACTGTGCTCCCTTCGGAGCGCTGGGAAGTTGCCTCCGTGTCTTGCCACTGGGATTTCTTTCCAGCAGCTGGTCCTGCCGTCCTAGGCAGGGAATGAGTCCCTGGAGTTGGAGGAAGCACCCACAGGCCTGGGACATGCGGGGTTTAGACAGTGCTAGATGGGTGCAATCAGCAGCCCCCTGGAGCCTGTGCGGCTTACAGGCCTCTAATGCTATTTTACCCCTTGATCTGTGCTCGTCCCATGCAGTCTGGATCCCAGCGGTGTCTCTGGATGCTCCTGTGGTTCCACCATCTGACTTGGCAGGGCTGCCTGCATCTTCTGGCTTCCTTGCCTGGGACTCTGAGCGTGTTCTGGCCCCAGGCAATGCCCTGCACCCGGCAGGGAACCTGCACTGGCAGCTAGCTCCCTTTCCCGGTCTCTCAGGGGATTTCCTGTGCGCCGGCGTCTCTTACTGGCTCTTGCTTTGTGCCTGGCTTGCACGTTCTGCCTGCCTCACCACCGGGCCCTCCTGCAGCCCAGCCCCAGGCGCGGCGTCGCTGGCTGAACTGGTTTGAGGCCTTACAGCCTTTCTCCCTTGCAGGAGGAAGCAAATTCCTAGAGCAAAGTCAGTCGTGTTCACATGGGCGGCGAGGAGGGTGGGACCTGGCCAGAGTGGATGGGAACGGGGCCCTTTCCCTGAGCGCCCAGGAAGCCGTTTCTGTTATCTAAGAGCTCTGCTGCCACCCTCCTGCATTTCCCTTCCCCTTCAGCCCCGCTGCCTCCCCATGACCTCACACGGGCCAAGTCCCCTGCAGAGTTTCCCCTTGGACAATGGCTTCTGATTGAGACTGGCGCATCCAGGGGGGTGCAGGTCAGGGCTGAGGTGCCCTGGCAGAGCTGTGTTCGAGCCCTTGCCCAGCTCTGTCCCACAAGCCCCGGGGCAGTGACTGTACCCCTCTGCGCTCTCCTCCCCCCCCATCCTTCCCCCAGATGGTTCCATGGGAAGATCACGCGGGAGCAGGCGGAGCGGCTGCTGTACCCGCCGGAGACGGGCCTCTTCTTGGTGCGCGAGAGCACCAACTACCCGGGTGACTACACCCTGTGCGTGAGCTGCGAGGGGAAGGTGGAGCATTACCGCATCATCTACTCCTCCAGCAAGCTCAGCATCGACGAGGAGGTCTACTTCGAGAACCTCATGCAGCTGGTGGAGGTGAGCTCGGGGGGAAGGGCTCCCCCAAAAGCCCGGCGTGGCCAGGTTTCCAGGCCCCGGACTCCCAGCACCTGCTCAGGCTTGATCTCAAACCCCGCCCCCCTCCTCCCCCCAAGCCGCCCGCATAGCAACATGGAGTTTGCATAAAGATTTGCTTTCCAAATCCCCACGCGCCTTTGTTTTCACTCTGACGCTCTCCACACGAACTGCTCTGCCTCACCCCCGCTGCAGTGATGATCTTGCTACGAGATTCCCACCCCCCAGCTGCAGTGATCTCACTGCACTATTTTTCCCAGCCCCCCCCACCCCCCTGCACTGGCCACCTGTCACATGCCCACCCTTCACCCCCCTCCCCTCCGCCGCATTGGCAGGAGTCTGCGGAGGGGGCCGTGGAGACTGAACTCCCAGAGAGGGGAGCTGCCATGCAGGGTGTCCTGCTGATTGTGCATCAGGAGGGCGGTGGTTCCTGCTGCCGCTGTGCCGGCCCTGGAGGTACTGCACTGAAGTAGCTGCATCCTCCCCTCCCCCCTCCTCCCCCTCCCTCCCCCGCCGAAGAACCCAGTCCCCTCCTCCCCCCTGCCCAACCCCCCCTCCAGCGCTCGGCGCAGGCTGCGGTTAGCCAGGCCCAGCCTGGCTCTGCCCTGATAATGATTCTGACGAACTCCCCGCTGAGCACTTCCTGCCTCGCAGGGCCGCCCCGCCAGCACGGGCAGGAAGAGGTGCTCTGGCTGGGTGACAGAATCCGAAAGTCTCGTGCCTCCCTTGGAGCCGAGCGTGCTGGGGCGGGAGGGGGCGCCGGGCTGGCTCCAGGAGGTGGGGAGTCCGCGAGCGCTTGGGGTCATCCCGGGGATATTTGCATTGGATTCTCTCCCGCGAGCGGGGCAGGGTTCAGGCCCGGCTCCCAGGGCCATGAGAAGGCCCCGGACAAGGCTGGGAGGTGGGCAGGGGTCCTGGCGCCCTCAGCAGCAAACGCAAACTGATCTTTCCCAGCGAGGAACAACTCCACGCCCTCTAGGTTGGGGGGCGGGCATGGCAGGCCCAGAGGTCCTGGGGCTCACGCAGGCCACCACTAACGCAGTGCTGGGGGTGAGGGGCTGTGAGCTGGTAGGGCCCCGTCCCGCTGTGATCAGCTGGTTAGCTCTGGGCACCGCCGGCATCTGTGTCCGAGCGCCCAGTGGGACTCCCTGGGGCAGAGATGGCCCTGGGGGCGCAGGGGGGAGGATGCGACCGTCTCCTCTTGAGAGCAGATCTCACAGCTCCACCAAGCCCGGGATCCTGCCTCTCGCTGAAGCAAACGCCCGGTGCGTCAAAGGAAGGCAGGCGGCTCTGGGCTGGTCTCCGCCTGGCCACTGGGGGGGGCAGGACTGCACGTGGGGAGCAGGGGTTCGTCTGCCTTGCCTGTGTCATCCTTGTTTCCAGGGATCAGACAGGAGCTTGCAAGACAAGCTGCTCTGCAGGCCCTGGCTCTGAGGCCGGCTGGTCCCGTTCTTGTCCTTGTGCTACCCCCTGGTGGGGAGACGGTGCCACTGCACCATGCCATCAACACTGGGACCCCAAATGTTTGCCTCCCGCACCTCTGCCAATTCCTCCTGCCCCGGGCTCCGGAAGCCTGATGACCCGGGCATGCTGCAAATGCCTGGCCTTTTGGGAAGTGCTTGGCCAGGCCACAACCCCCCACCCCCCATTCGACACAGGCCAGCAAGGCTGAAAAAGGCAGGGGCAGCGCGGGTCCGAAACAAGGCGTCATGGGCGCGACTGTTGGGGGAAGGGGTGGAATAGCTATACTGGGGTGCTGCAGGGGGAGACTGGGGAGGGAATGCAGATCAGAACTGAGGGGCGCTGGCGGAGTTGGGGGTCAGGACCAAAACGGGGGAGGGGGGCGTCAGTCTGGATTTTCGAGCTAGGAGACAAATCGGACATTCGCCCCATGGTGCTCTCTGCCATGCCCCCCGGGGTATTTCTCCTTCGCCGGTGGTGCCAGAGCTGGGCTGAAGGAGGGTCCCCCGCATTGAGCCCTTTCAGCCTGGCGCTGCTGCGCTGACCTAGGGGGAAGAAACCCAGATGGTTTCCCTTGGGGAAACCAGTCTACCTGGACCAACCCGCCCCTTACAGAAGAGGGGGGATTGGAAATTTCACTGGTTCATTTGGTTTCCCCCTATTCGGGCCCTCCCCTGGAACTGCAGACCTGCCCTGGGGGGATCAGCTCCCCTCAGCCTTGCACGGGGATGGCAGGAACTGGGCCTCAAGTTAACTGTGCATCGGGCGAGGTGAAGGGGACTGGGATCACGCAGCCAGTCAGTGGCAGAGACCCCAGGTCTCCTCAGTGAGGGTCCCGCTTGCCCCCGCAGAGGCCTGGCTGGGTCGGGGCCTCACCTCGGGCTTTCTCCTCCCGGCAGCATTACACCACGGACGCCGATGGGCTCTGCACACGCCTCATCAAACCAAAACTCATGGAGGGGACGGTGGCGGCTCAGGATGAGTTCTCCAGAAGTGAGTGCTTTCCCCGGCAGTAGCCCCTCAGCCCCGCCCGCCCCCTCGCCCTCAGCCCCGCCCGCCCCCTCGCCCTCTGCCCCACCCGTCCCTCGCGGCTGCTCCATTTGCCTGCTCACCTCTCGCCTTCCCCTTCCAGGTGGCTGGGCCCTCAACATGAAGGACCTGAAGCTTCTGCAGACCATCGGCAAAGGGGAGTTCGGAGGTCAGTTGGGGGTCGGCTCTTGTGCTCTGCTGTTGGGGAGGAGCTGCTGGGGCAGAGCGTGCTGATTTCCCCCCCCCATTCCCGAGAGGAGCGATCCAGTCTCCTGGTGATCTAACCCAGGACTCCCTCTGGCTCCTTCCCCAGTGGCCCCCCCATCCTGAGGGGGACAATATTTTTGGGGGGGCAGCAGGAGGACAGCTGAGGATCTCCAAGCTCTTCGGGCCTGTGATGAGTTCAGTGTCTTGATCCACCAGCACAGCAGGCTGCCTTCGCTCTTGCATCCCACGCCATCCTGAGATCCTAGGCTGGTTTTATCCCCATGGTTTTGGGGTGGGGGAGGAGGATATTGAGGCTGAGAGGGGGGCTGTGACTTGCCTGAGATCACGTAGCCGGGATTAGAACCCAGGTCTCCTAAATCTGCCCCTTAATCCCAGTCCGATTCTCCCCCCGCCTCCCATTGCCTCTGTCCAGGTAGCGAGTGAATTAGCAAGACCTGGGCGGGGAGGGGGAGGCATCCCGGGGGGTTCCCCTTGTGGGGGGGCTGATGCTCTTTGGGCGCCTTCAGTCCGTGTCTCCTCCTTTCAGACGTGATGCTGGGCGATTACCGGGGAAACAAGGTGGCCGTGAAGTGCATTAAACACGACGCCACCGCGCAAGCCTTTTTGGCGGAGGCCTCAGTGATGACGTGAGTGGGCGGGTGGGTTGGGAAATCATGTGCGTCCAGAAGAGAGAGAGAAAGTGCCCTCTGGATAGGAGAGCCGGGCACATGTGGGGACAGGCAGATCGGAGAGCCGGGCACACCTCACCGGTGGTGATGGGAGATGGAAGCGGGGCTGGGGAGACTGGGGGCTCAGAGCAGTGGTGGGGGGTGTGGACAGCAGGCCTGGGGCCGTGGGGCGGGGAGGATCTTGGAGGAAGGAGAAGCCTCTTGTCTGATCTGGGGTTTGGGTGGGTGGTTCATAGTAGCGGGGAGCTGCCTGGCACCCGCTCTGTGTTGGCAGCGACGTCCCTGTTCGCTGCGCGCTGGGGACAGGCACAGATCTGCCCGGCTCTGAGCTCTGGCTCCACGGCTTTGCAGGCAACTCCGACACAGCAACTTGGTGCAGCTGCTGGGGGTGATCGTGGAGGAGAAGAGCGGCCTCTACATAGTCACCGAATACATGGCAAAGGTGAGGCCGTGCGCCGGGGGAGCCTTTCTGAGGCCTGGAGCAGGGACCATAGAGGCGCCATGCTAAATACAACAGCCCCCTTCCCTGCTGGTGAGAGCAGGAGAGCCCCCCCGCCCACCCAGCGGATCTCAGCTGCCCCTGCTCCACCTCCCAACCAGCCCCCCTAAGTTTGTCAGTGCCCGCAGGAAGCAGAGTCACCCATGGAAAATAGTCCAGGCTTGGAATCCACCTGCCCTTTAACTGCCCCTTCCCCGGGTCAGTTTCATTCGATCCTGGCAGGTGCCCTCGTCTGCAGGACCCCCTCCCGGTTGCTCCCTACGGCAGCCGGGATATCGCCCTGTGCTGAGACGGTCCCCGGCTTCCGTGGGTCACTGGAAGCCCCGGAAGGTCCGGTCTCCGTCCTGCGCCGGGAAAGGTGCTTCAGGGACCCTTGGCAGATCCCGGGCAGCGCCTGGGGCCTTACGGGTCCTGTGAACAAGGCGGGCAGCCCCTCCTGCAATGGGAAGGTTGAACCCCCAGAGCATTGGCAGCAATCGCCCCTCCACGGGCGTGGCCAGGCAGCAGGAAGCCTTCATCCCAGTGGGCGCTCAGCTAGGAGGCTGGGGTGTGAAATCCCACCCTCCCAGGCTTGTGACCAGCGCTGTGGGCTGATGCCTGTTTGACGCGGCACCTGCAGTAAGGCAGCACCCCCCTGCCCCCCCCAGGGGAAGAGTTGGCTCATTGCTGACTGAGAGAAGAAAGCTGACTCCCTCCCTTCTCCCCCCCCAGCACCACTGAGTCGGCTCCCGTCCTCCTCCTCCTCCTCATCCAACCTGACTCGGCTCCGCTTGGGGAGGGTGCCAGGGAGACTGGTGGCCGTAGAGGGAGTGTCAGGGGTTCGCAGGCTGGCTCTGATCCTCCTTCCCCGCTCTCTCACCAGGGAAGCCTAGTCGATTACCTGCGATCCCGAGGGAGGTCTGTGCTGGGTGGAGACTGCCTGCTGAAGTTCTGCTTGTGAGTATGACGCTGGGCTCCCCTGACCCGGGCTCCAGGACATGTGGTGAGGTAGCCGTGGGCATTTACCTGCGACCCTCTCAGCGTCCGGGCCCCTGGTCCAGCGACGGTAACACTTTGTGCGTCTCCTCGCGCTTCCTGGGGCGAGGATCTCAAAGCGCTCTGTGGGCCTCCTGAGTGTAGCCTCCCACCCCCTGCCTGTGGGGGCCATTCCCCTTTACAGAGGGGGCAGCTCAGGCAACGGTGAGCCCAGTCGCAGAGCTGGGAATCCTGGCCCAGGAATCCTGGCTAACTCCTGTGCGTGAACAGCACTTCCTTGCCCAGCAGACCCGCCCCCTGGCCAGGCCTGGAGTCTGATCTGCCGTCCTGAGGGGCTGCCGTCCCTCTGTCCTGCTGTACGCTGCTCCTGACCCTGCAGAGTCGGTACAGCCCTGGGAGAGGGCCCGGATTCTGCCCCGTCTCCTCCAACATCAGGATAGCTGGTGACATTGCAGGCCTGCCCGCAGCTCGATGCTCCTTGCTAGTTCCTCCCGCTGGGACCGGCCGGCTTTGTATTTCACAAGCAGCCTGGTGTGTTCCCAAGGCTGACAAGCAACGCCCTGGCAGACCCAAGGGTGGAGCGATGGGGTTCATAGCGAGCCGGGGGACCTTGTCACCGGAGTACTGCCAATGGATCAAGGGAGTATATTCCCCCCAGGTCACGGGTTCAAATCCAGCCAGTGACTCAGTTGTTAGCCTCTGATGTCTGGTCAGTCAAAATGAGTGGGAGGGTCTGAGGCCAGTTCTTAAAAGGCGCCAGACCACCACTGTGTAATTGTTAGGAGCTGTTTTCCTGGCCAGCAGAGACACTGTGGACTGCATGAGCTGTGGGGTTCCTTCCCACCGCACCAGCAAGGGGGCAGCATGTGTCGGACCCCCTGACTCTGTAAGCGTGCTGGGGCTGAATAGCCAGCCAGCCCGGGCCTCTGACGGGCCGCCTCTGCGCCCTGAGCCCCGCTGGCTTCCTAAGCCTGCCGCCCGCTCTCCCCTCAGAGACGTCTGTGAAGCCATGGACTACCTGGAAGCCAACAACTTCGTCCACCGGGACCTGGCGGCGAGGAACGTGCTGGTCTCGGAGGACAACATTGCCAAGGTCAGCGACTTCGGGCTGACGAAGGAGGCATCGTCCACTCAGGACACGGGGAAGCTGCCGGTGAAATGGACGGCACCAGAAGCACTTAGGGAAAAGGTGAGCGGGGGGGAGGGGGTTCCCCAGGCTGCGCGGGGGCTGTGTGCTGCCCTGTAGCTGCTGCCCCAGTGATGGAGGGCCCACAGTCATGGGCTCTGTATATAAGTAGCTAGATTCTGCCTTCCAAGGTGACCAGGAGGGCGAGTGACCTGCCTTGCCCATTGGCTGACCCGGTCTTGGGTGTGCCGGGCTAGGGGAGATGTGTCCTCCCCTGCAGGCCAGCCCTGCTCCTACACAGCTCAGAGCACATTGAGGGGGGTAGAGGGGGGCTGAGCTCCATGGAAGAGCTGCGGGAGGAAATAATCCTCCCTTGTTATGGAAGCTGCTGACCAGGGAGGGAGATGGGGACTCAGTCTCTTGATCCTGCTTCTCTCTGGATTTGGGGAAGCTGCTCCAGCTTCTGCGGGAGGCTCCGGGCTGCTTGGAGAGCTCGGATGGGGAGACAGAAGCGCGGCAGCCGGCTGCAATGAAGGCGGGTAGCTGGGTGGAGCCAGGATTCTCCTCCCTTCCCAGCAGAGGGCGCTCCCTGCGGCGTGTGCCGGTGGGACGCCCAGCACTGAATTAACAGGGGATCCCAAGGCCGATTTGACGCCTTCCCGGTTTTGTTCTCTGGTCCGGGCTGTCCCCCACTGGCCAGCCGCGCCCCGTCCCCCTGACCCCTTTGCGGCGGGCTCTCTCCCCTGCAGAAATTCTCCACCAAGTCGGATGTGTGGAGTTTCGGGATCCTCCTCTGGGAAATCTACTCCTTCGGTCGAGTGCCTTATCCGAGAATCGTAAGTGAGGGTGACGCCCCCTGGGGGCAGCTCCCAGCTCCCTCCCTCCCCTGCCCCACTGCTTGAGCCACCCTCGCCCCTAGGCCTGATCTCGAGGGGTGGGGGGCTCTGGGCTTCTTCACATGCTGCTTGCTGGAGCATCCTCTGGCAGTGCCCACTGAACACGCTGTGCAGAAGGCAGCCGGGCACGGGGTCTGAAGGGGGCATGGGGCTCATCCCCCCTCCGCCCCCCGTAAGGGGCTGTGCAGAGTTTGGGGGGGCTGGAGACCGCCCCCTCCTTGGGTGGGGCTAAAGGGAGCCCTGGAGGATGGGGAGAGCCACTTCGGGGTGGAAGCTCCGCTCGTCGGGGCGGGGAAAGGCGGAGACCTGGGTGATTGGGAGGAGTACCTGTCAGTTAGGTCTGTGGCTCCTCCCTTTCTCAGGCCCCGCCCATCCAGTCAGGCCCAGGCCCTGCCCATTGCTTCAGCTCTGTTCTCACCATGGGAACCTTCCCTCAGCCCCTCCTCGAGGACTGCGACCTGCCCCGTGCACACCGCCCCCATGCTTCTGAGATGGCCCTCCTGGCCCAGCGTCCCCTCCGAGTCCCAGCTTCAGACCCCTTGGAGCCTGCCCAGCTCCGCCCCTCCCTGCTGCTCAGCTCTTGCCCCTTACTGAGGCCCCACCCTCCCGCTACCAGTGACACCAGCTGCCTCTGCTCCCTGGGCCACTGCTCGTCCGCACGCCCTTTGCTCTGCCCCGTGCCCGGTTTGCAGCTGGTCTTCTGGGTGACCTTGGACAAGTCAGTTCCAGCTTGGTGCCTCGGTTTCTCCAGCCCCTTTTCAGTCTCGTCTATGTTGCTTGTAAATTCTTCGAGGCAGGGATGGTCTCTCCCTGGGCGTTTGCACAGCGCCTGGCACGCTGCGGCCCCGATCCCTGACTGGGGATGGCTGTGTACTACTGTAGTGCAAATATAATAGGGACTGGGGAGAGCGCGGCCAGGGTATTGATAACACAAGCATGGTTTCCTAAAGACTAGCTTGACTGGGTGTAGATCGCCAGCTCCCTGGCTGCTACCGGACGGCCGCGGAGCATCCGCGCCAGAGCAGAAGTGAGCCTGGAGAAGGAGGAGGTGTTGCTTTGACACTCAGCTGCAGGGAGTTTTTCCTAGGCGTTGCCAGACGTGCTCGCTCTGAGCTCCAAGTGCAGGGTCCTTCTCTGCCAGCACCCGCTTCTGCATTGGAAGGCCTACGAACACCCCCTCCCCCAAGAAAATGGGCCATAACCTGCCCCCCCTCAAACATAGGTCCCTCCGGAGCTCTGGCGGAGATGGGAGCGGGGAGAATTCATCTCCCTGGGAGCCCGAGGAAGGAGTAGCCGGATGGGCTGGAAATGGCAGCCCGGCAAAGGCAGAGGAGGACGACTAAGAATATGTTGGGGCTAAGCCAGGAGGGCTCTCAAAGGGGAAGGCGAGACGCTTTCTCTAGATGTGCTGGGGAGGAGAGCCGGTAAAGCACTAGGGATCCTGACAGACGGGGCCCCCTGGGTGCTCCCGCAGCACGACCCACGGTGCCTCCGGGGACCAGGGGCTTAAGGCGCCGTCTTGCCAGCCTCACTTTCCCTTGCAGCCTCTGAAGGACGTTGTGCCCCGCGTGGAGAAGGGGTACAAGATGGACGCCCCCGACGGCTGCCCCCAGGTCGTCTACGAGGTGATGAAAAACTGCTGGAACCTGGACCCCAGCACCCGGCCTTCCTTCCACCAACTACGGGAACAGCTAGAGCATATCAAAGGCAACGAGCTCTACCTGTGAGCCGGGGAGGGGGGGGCCGAGGGGGCGGGGCTCCCTCCAGACACACCTGCCGCCCCCCTTCGCTCCTGCGCACGTGGCGGGGTGGGCAGGGGTCAGGTGGGGGCACAGGAGAAGGACTGAGTGAGTGAGCGGCTGGACCGAGAGCCGGACTTGCTCAGATGCTCCACCCATGGAACTAGGCAAGAGAGACATACTGGACTGGTGCATATCCCTGCCCCGGGTCTGCCTCCCCCTCCCCTGCCTCCCCAGAGCCTTTAAGCTGGGCCGGCTGGAGATGCACGAGTGCGATGGAATGATCAAGGCTGCCCCCAACCGCCTTGTCCCGATAGAAACCAAACCCGGAAGGGAGAACCCTAATATTTTAGCAGCATGTTGTTACCCCCCCCACGCTCCCTCTGCCTCCCTGCCCCCGACCGCCCATCCTTCCCCACAGAGTTTCTCCTTCCTCATGACCACCCTCGATTTCTCCCTGTGATCACGTCTCCTCTTCTCCAGCTCCCAGGATTGCAACAGCAGGGGACGGGGCGGGGGCGGCTGACGCGGCATGCGGAGGGGAGGTGGGGGGGAGGATAAACGAGGGAGCCCTCTTGCTGGGGGTATTTCCCACTCCTCACACGATTCCTGTGATTGCTTAAAAACTTCCGATTCAGTTGTTTTCTATGGTTTTGGGGTTGGGGTTTTTTTTTTTTATTATTATTATTTCAAATGGAAGCAGCCCAAGCGCTGGGTTTTACTGAAGTACGAATCTCTTATTTTTTAATGTAATTAAAAAAAAAAAAAAGGAAAAAAAAAAGGTTTAAAGAAAGAAAGAGAAGCAAATCGACCCACACAAAAAGGAGGAAAAATCCTGAATCTGCTAACTGACCGGGTGAAATAACTGAGAAACCAAGGATGAATGTTGAATTGTTTCGCTTTAAATTGTTGCAGTGTTTGCATGTCATCTCCAGAGGCCTTTTCCAGTCCTGTCCAGTGCTTTATTCTCATGTAATGCTGCCAACTGTGAGATTAAACTGTAATAAAACCATTCCATACGGGGACACAACTCCGCGTTTCCCCCGGTGTCTTTCTCTGCATCCCTGCTAGGGGATCCCTGTCAGAGGCCAGGCCAAGGGAGAAGGGCTCTGCACAGCTAGAAGTTTACCATGAGTCGTGAATGGGATGCGTCCCACATCTGCCACCAAAGCTGGAGTCCCCCCCGGGGACCCAACTGGCTTCTGCATGGCTTGTCCAATCCGTTCTTGTAACGAACACCCGTGTATACTAAAACTACCTCTCGTATAGCCGCTTTCATCTGCAGATCTCGGTGCTTTGCGAAAGAGAGGAGTGGTGTCTCCCCGTGTTACAGACGGGGCGTGGAGGCCCAGCGAGATTTACTTGCCCTTGGTGGCTCAGGGAATCTGACTTGAGCCCAGTGCTTTAGAGTTCCAATCCAGGACTTTGACCACAAGGCCACTCTTTTCTTAAGCAAAATCCTGCATGAACAGCTGGGTGTTATACCATGCCTGGACAGTCATCAAACTCGGACCCAAACAATCCTGCACGGGGAGCAAAATGCCAGTCAATAGTCCCTCCAGCGCCTCGTTCCCAGCTTCTGAAAGCTCAGACCTCCTGACTAGGAATGGAAATGCCTCTGCTGGGTCCGGGTGGGGGTGTGCGAAGGGTGAGGTGGCATCGTAGATAGCCAGGGCTGACTGGGTGCGGCAGGTTAGATCTCCATCCGCGCCAGGGGTTGCATTTGGAAACAAATCGGCGAGGCATGGAGCACTCTGGTGTAACATACTCCATGCGTTCAGAGGAGGGGCGGTCCAGGTGCGTGGAAACTGGCCCCGCTCAATGAGTGTTGAAGGAATCTGGCACGGAGGCGGCGAAGGACTCCCTCTGAACCGGGCAATGATCAAACTCGCTGGGAAATGATGGCAATGACTGGTTCAGACCATCGCTCGGGTCACCTGCGAGCAGAGGGCGCAGAGCTCAAGGATTCATGCTGTAGGAAGAAGCCCACCTGTTCAGGGGGAGGGACTCTGGCTCAATCCTTCTGTGATGTATCGTTTTCTTTAGCTATCTGGGTGGTGGTTGTGGTACTCGGTGTCTTGGTCATCAGTGTTTATCAGTGTAGGCTGCGTGCGTGTGTCCCTGTGTAGATGCTGTCCCAGTTCTGATCAGGAAACTGAGACGGCTCTCACGATCGAATGAGTCAACACGACCACAGATTAGCTGAGCAACGAAGGCACCCAGGCCAGGTTTATTGCATGTGGCACAATGAGAAATGACTTACAGAGTATCTCTGGGTCAGTTTCATATTGGCGGCGTTACAATGGTCTCGGCCCAACGGCGGGATTTTCCGTTATCCCCTAGACCGGACACCGGTATTCCCTCTGACACCCTCTTTTATACACTGTTACATACACTTTCGGTCTGCCCACTTTCACGTAGGTAGTTGCCACCCTCCTGACGTAGTTTAATACCACCTTTTTCCGTTGATTGGCTGATTTGGGCACCGCCACTCCATGTATCATTTCTACCCATCAAAGTGTCATTTCAGAGAGTTAGTATCTTGGTACCTCTTATACCCACTACATATTTTAGTAATATTTTGGCAGTCTTACAACCTTGCAGAATCAGCACTTTCCTATACCAGTCTCAATTAACTTGAGTGACCCCTTATACTTCTGTTCACTCGGCTTTTTCCATTTAGGCCTTAGCCTGTTTTACAGGCCTTAAGCTCTCACTTCTTACTACAGTGGTTTTCTCCCTGTCTTCCAGATGGGCAGCCTCAACACCCTGACCTACCATCAGCTCCAAGGCTCTGTCTTGAGCTTTGTGGAGAAGGCCAGACCAGCTTCCCTTCTGATGTATACAGGATTGGAAGTTTCTCTAGCCTTGTCTTGCACATCTGGGTGGTGGTGACTGCCCGTGGCACGTCCATCCTGCTGGTGTATTGAGTGTAAGATTAAGAAGGGGAGTGGGGGGAAGCGTTGCTTGCTTTTATTTTTACACCTTATCAGTTGCTTTCCTGCCACGCTCGTCCCTTCTGTGACCCCAGGAGCTGAGTCTGGTCTCTCTCCTGCCAGGGTATCTGCTGACTTCACTGGAATTAATCCAGATGTAGGCCAGTCCAAGGGTGATGGGAATGAATATTAATACCTTGCTCTCAGCCCTAGATCTCCGAGTACCTCACCAAGGACCTGAGTGTCATTAATCCTGTTTCAGAGCTGGGCCAACAGACACACGCCTCTGTTCTTTGCATTAAAGGCGTGTGTTTTCACAAGGGAAGATGACTCCAGCCCCATCCTTGCACAACAACCATGGCTGCTCCACACGGTGCCCCAGGTGGGCCAGCAGGGCCGTGGCAGAGCTGGGAACAGAAGTCTCATCTCTTGGGGTCTCTAGTCCAGTGCGCTAGCCACTGAGCCATGCTGGCTCTTCATGAGAGCCTCAAGCCTTGTCTGTAGTAGAAATTGACCCGTTGCTTGAAGCACGGGAGCACAAGATGCAACTGCAGGAAGGCTGACCGTGGGCTAGCTGCACGGAGAGCCAAGGGAATTAGCTGCTTGGAGTAACACAAATGTGGCGGTTTCCAGTGCAGCTGCACTTGTTGCTGACACCAGGTACCGGACAGATCAGAGCAGCGTTGCCATTTACCTCCATTTTATGACCAGCTTGTTCTGCCAACTTTTCGTGTCTGCAGTGAAATCGGGGCAGAGATTCTTGTGGGAGTTTGAACCCCACTATATCAGATCTGGCTTTGGGCCAGAGTCCCATGTGTAAGACGGGTTCGCCCTTTAAAGACAGGTTCAGCTCTCCAGTTTGTGCACAATCCTTTCCCCCGTCTCTGCAGGAATTACCTGGGTGCATCTCCCTGGCCCAGTGCAGGCAGAGTCTCAGCTTGCAGTTTCCCTGCTTCCATGGGGCAGTGGTACAATGACTAACGGTGACTACGGTGGGTTGGGAGAAGGTTTTCTTGTCCCATCAGTTTTCAAGATTTTGAAATTTGTTCCCATTCTGAACTGGGGTGAAAAGTCCAGCTTAAAAAGTGTTGCAAACTGATCAGGACAACCAAAATGTTTTGTTTCAATTTTTAAAACTTTAAAAAAAAAATTTAAACACCCCCCCCCCCCCTTTTTTTTTTTTTAATAAATGGTGAACTCAACTTTTGAAACCAAAAAATCCAAGTGTCCTGTTCTGAAAATGTCAAAATTGGACAGCCAATTGGACACCCCCCCCCCCCAAAAAAAAAAAAAAAAAAAGTCTAAAGGGGGAGATTTGGCATCATCACGGCTTTCTCCCAAATGTTTTGTATAAATTGGCATTTTCTGGTGGAAAAATGTTGAGTTGGAAAATTCCTGACCAGAACTTACGCTGCTTTCTGATTGCTGGCAGCAAGCTCCTAGCTGCTGGAGCTGAATGAGGATGGAGAAAGCTGACCCGACTCTGTAGCCTGTATTTTTGCTACTGCCTTATGTCAGGCTCTCCTGCATCTGTGTCGTTTTTTTAAGCTTGTCTCCTTGCAGCTTTCACTTGACTTGTGCATTCAATACAGAGTACATTAGTTCTCATAAAAGGGACACCGCTCACCTGCCTGTCAGCTGCTGTCCTTTATACATAAGACACACACTCGCCAGGCGGGAAAACACCCTTCCACTGCCTCAGCTGTGTTGCAAATTCAACCTGGAGGAACCTACTGTGATGGTCTGGTTTGTGGTGAGTCCTGGTGCTCTCTCGTGGCTGATCAACACAGACGATAAGAGACCTACTACTAGTGCTAGCTAGGGAATTTCTTCTGTAGCTCAAGGGGTAGAGGCCTGATTCAAGTAGGTGACTAGCACCATACCCCAGTCCTGAAACACTGACCCAGCCCCATCCCTTTCTCCTATGCACTTTCCCAACAGCCTCTGCTCTGTGATCTTCTCCCTACCCCCCTCATTTTCCTCTTGCTTCAGGCTCAGCTGATAACAAGAGGACATGCAAAGGTTAAAGCAAGCCTCTGGCCCTAGCTAGGTTCTGAGAGACCTGGGGGTGAGGTCCTTGGGTCGTCCCATGTAGATTCACTGATGGGCTGGGAAATCTGGGCTGAGGCAATGGGTTTTTTGTGGCTGTGTTGGCTTCAGTTAAAAGCTGCAGGAGAGGTGCAGAAGAGCATCAGGAGTTCATGGAAGAGATGTGGGTCAGCTGTGCCCCCAGGATGCATGCTGGGCTGAGAGGAAGCATGGCTGGTGTGGAGGCAGAATTAAGGACTCGGCTGCAGAATCCATATGTTGAACAGACCGGCACAGACGCCCGTATGGACCATGCTGGTGGGAGACAATACCAGGGGGCCTCCCACAGTGCCAGGTGGGTGCCTGGAATCAGCTCAGAGCGGATACATGGCCTTGTTTGCTTGTACCTTGCTTAGAAATCAAGCGGGGTGCCCTTGTTCCCCCTGGACCCATGGAGAGGGTCATCTCTAAGCTGGGGTGGATCCCTCCTTGGGTGGGATAATAGGGTGCAGATCAGTTTGGGCCAGAGGAATACAAGGTAGGAACAATTCTAGCCCAGGTGTTAAGATGCTGGATCACAGCTGTGACAAAACTATTCTTTTTTTAAAGTTTTCTTCCTTAAAACGCCCTGGGTGGGGTCACCCCTGTCCACCCTCAAACAGTGCCCGCGCTAGGTACATTTCCGTTCTTGAATGTGTGGGAGTATTTGTTTGTATTGTGGTAGCACCTCAGAGCCCCCATCATGACCCAGGACTCCATGGTGCTAGGCGCTGCACAACCGCAGAGATGGTCCCTGCCCCGAAGCGCTTCCAATCCCCATAGGAGACCAGGCAGCAGGTGAAGATAGAAGGTGGCACGTTTCTGAGCTGACATTTGCCTCTTCATCTGTTGTGAGTTTCAGAAGCACTCTGGCTCTGCTCCCAGCTTGTCCGTCAGTGGCGGGGCAATGGGGGGCTGCTGGAGCGGTCCAGCCTGATTGCTCCAGTGCTGGCTGAGTTGCCTGTGGTCACAGCGAGCACGTGCCTACCCCTGTCAATGCTGCCGCCTCCGCCTGAGGTCTGGTCCTGCACTACGGGCAGCCGCGCGCTTGCGGCTGCAAGTCCCAGGCGTTCCCTTGCCCCATTTTGGGGAAGCTGGAGCCTGCAGTCCTTTCAAAAGCCACCCCTCAGCTTGAGCCAGGGGCAAGGTTCTAGCGACGGTGGGGTGGGGGAGTCGACGGGACAGAACAGAAGAAACATCCCTGTAGAAATGCAGGAGAAACCTCCAGGGATGCCTGCTGGCAGCTGGGCCAGTCCACGGCTGTGTGATCACACACACCGCTTGGAAGTACATGCAGGGCAGAGAGGACGTAAGGGAGGAATGTGTGTGCAACCACTGGGTGGCTCTGTGGAGCCGTGCTGGGGGAAAGGCCGTCTGCTGCTTATGAGACCAAAATAATCCCCTTTCTCTTACGCGTCCATGGGCTCCTTGCAGGGCAGGCTGTGCGCCCCTCTTGTCTCCCATCCGAGCATCCGTGTGTTTTAGCCCCCCAGCCGCTTCTGGCTGGAGCAAGACCGCAAAGGGCCGGGGCCGCATCGCTTCCTCCCAAGACAGAGCTTGAACTCTGGCAGCTGGCCAGCCCAAAGGCACTGGGGATGCCAAGGGCTCCTAACCGAAGGGTGGGGAGCACTTTCCTGTCCTCTCAGAGCTGGCTGCAGCTGGGGCGTGTGGGTCTGTGCGCCTGCGAGCTGTGCCCCCCCATCCCCATTCCATGAGTGCAGACCCCTGTGCACCCCTCTGTGGGTTAGTTACAGGGTTTTAAGCCCTCCTCCAACCCTGAGCAGCAGCCCCGCACCTTTACACACTCTCCTCACAGGACCCCCTTGGTCAGGGTTTCCCAGTTGTCTGTGTCTGTCCTTCCCTTCCCCTGGCATGCTGGCCTGTGCTCTTTTATCCATCTTCCCTGCACATGGGCTCTGCCGGAGTAGCTCCAGTCTCTGTCTGATCAGGCCTTCTCCGGGAGAACCAAATGAATGCTGGGCCCAGCCTGCAGGCGTGACTTCAGCTCTGTGCCCCCCTGCCCTGTTGTTACAGCAAATGAGGGGGTCTTTTGCATGTTGCTTTTTGAGGGAGGGGAGATCCTGTTCCCACCTGCCACATACAAAGCCCCACGTTCTCACCAAATACACCCCCTGACACACACCCCAGCTCCCCATAGCCACTGCTAGGCCAGGCTTTTCCCCCTGTGTGCACACCCCATCCTTATCTCCATGGGCCCGGGAAAACACTGGAGCAGTGCTCAGCCCTTCTGGGCAGAGACACTGGCCACCACCACCATCTTCCCACCTGCCCAGCACTGGGGGCAGCCAGAAGCTGAATGGCTGCAAACTACAGTCTCCGAGCTACTCCAGTTTGTTCCAGCAATCACCCGCTCCTCCCCCACACCGAAGATTGTTCCCTAGGTCGTCCCCTAGGGGAGCTAAGGCTGGGAATCCTGCCCAAGGGCAATCCCCAGCTGGCTGTTCAAACCAGCTTTCCCATCTCCTGGCTCATGTGCTCTCCCAGGGGGCCCCCTCCTGCCCCTCCCCCCGAGCACATGCACCTTGCTTTCCTGCACGCACGCTCACACCTATCCCGCCCAAGCTCTGCCGCAGCAGCAGTAACGGGCGTGGGCGCTGGAGCACTGGGTGTGGGCGAAGTAGCTCCCTGAGTTCTGAGCCCAGCTCTGTCACTGACTCACCGGATGGCCTTGGCCAAGTCATTTAGACCCAGCTCCTCAAAGGGATTTAGGCTCCTGACTTCTACTGATTTCAGTGGCAGTGAGGCACCTGAAATCCCTTTGAGGAGTGGGGCTTTTGCCTCACCATGCCTCAGTTTCTCCCCCTCTGAATGAGGGAGGAGAACGCTACCCTAACGCCCACCCTGGGGTGCTGTGAGGGTTAGTCTGGCGGTCTCGGCACAGGTCTGTGAAGAGGGGAAGTGTGAGTATTGTGATCAAAGGCAGAGCGGGTGCTGACCTAAGGCCATGGCATGCAAGCAGAACATAAAGGGGTGCACAATACGCGGTGGTCAATGGTGTTAGTGCGCGTGGGCTGCTAGGGAGGGGTGATGTCTGCCGTCTAGCACAGTGTGCATGCCGGGGCAGTGGCTACACGCCCCCCCACTACAGTATGTGTCTGCCGCGTACGCCCCTGTCTTGCTCAGGAGTAAAACAGCCCTGCACTTGCTGTTGGGTGCGAGCTTATTTCCCCTTGTGACACTAGTTTACTGAATTGCAGGGAGAGGATCCCTGGCTTTTTAATCAGTCTCCGTTACTGTAAATCTCCTGGTCAAAGCCCCAGTCTCTGTCTTGCACAACATGCACCTACGTTCAGGGTGAGCCCGGCTGGGCAGTGGGCTGCGCTCAGCGGGCAGCTAAGGGCTGGGTGAAGATCCCACGCATGGCAGCAAAGTGACAGGGCTGTGCACAGCCCTGGCGCTAAATGAATGAGGAGCTTCAGGGCATTTTTGCATTCCAACGCAAGGGCAGCGTCTGCCAGCCAGAGGCCAGCAAAGCCTTTGCCAGATGGACGCGATGTAGGGTGAAGGGAGCCTGTCACGAACCTCAGTCAGTGGGGTGCTGAGGCGGGTGCAGTGATGTATCTGCCAGAGGAGAACTCAGGTGGAAAGCCAAAATTAATCCAGGATCAAAAATCAGTGACCGCAGGTCAAAGTAAGAGAAAGTGCTGAGGTGGTAAAGGCACTGATGGCCCCGATATACTAGAAACAGCAATCAACATTGGCTGTATTGCACACAGGGTGACATGCGGCACAGGGGCTGGGGACAAAAAAAAGGGCCAGTTCTTTCCCCCCACACCCTTTTTATCCCCCTCTGGGCTTCACTGTTGGGACATATTTGCCAGGGAGCACTAGCGACTAAGCTGGTCTCCTTTGCGGGGTAAATCCCATAACATCATTGTGCATTATTATTTAATAGTTATAGATGGTGCAGCCAGAGGGGTGCATGGTGCGCTTATGATCCAGCAAGCACGCCATTCACATCAATCCATGTCACCATCAGGCCATGTTGTTATTGTCACCTCACTGCCAAGTGGTAGCAAATGCTGAGATCTTGCCGATTGGTTTTCCACTGGTGGAGACAATAACACTGAGTCCAGGTATTTCCTGAGTGGGACTTGCTTTATTTACACTATAGACGCCAGTCCCTGAACAGAGGTGGTCACAAACAGCACACAGTCACTCCCCTCTTTAAGCAATCACAGGCCAAAGATTAGTGTATGGGGCCAGGCAGAGACTGTACCCCCAAGAGTCGGCTCTAGTTAGAGAGACTGAGGCAGACAACAATCTCCCCCGTTTGCGACCGCTTCCTCTGAAAGAATGTACATTATAAAACAAACCATACTACAGCATGTCCAATGGCCAGTCAATGAAGAGGAGTTTAGCTGTGGCATTTTGTATGCATGGGGGAGCGGCATGGTTGTGTGCATCTGGGAAGTCAAAGATTTGCAATATCCAAGGTGAGATATGCACAAAAGCTACACGTAGAGGGAGCAAACCTTGCATTGCCCCAAGCTTGGAAGGCCCCAAATGCGGTTTGAAGAGGCCAGTCCTGCTGTGCCTGGTGTGGGCAGCAGCGTGGTGTTGTCACTTGCATGAACATTTCATAAAGTGACAGAATTTACGATTCCAGCTGGTCGGAAATTCTCCAGCGGAACGTTTTTCTGGCAGAAACCGACATCTCACCAAAATGTAAACGGTCTGGGAGAACGTGTTGCTTTCAAAGACGTTGACGAAAACCTGTCTGGTTTCCTGCCTGCCTGGCGGGCTCGGATGCTGGGAACCCCAGGAGCATGTTTCATTTTGGAAACGCCAAAACATCCCTGCGGTAAAATATTGCAGAGTTAAAAATCCATGCCCTTCCCTCCTCCGGTCCCCGTCAAATTCAAGTGTTTGGATTTTCAACCCTGTTTGGGACCATTTTTCCCCCACTCCCCCCCAGAAAATTCAAAATTTGTCATGGAAAGTCCGTTTCCCAGCCACTTCTACTTGAGATCTCTGGAACAGCCTCCCCTGGGCCGCACTGGATGGTCTGTCACTTAGGGCGGACCCAAGAAGCCCAGACTATACTGTAGGGAACAAATCCTGCGTTGGCCCTCTGTGGCATGCACTGCATTGCCCTACACGCTCCTGACCATCACTAACTTCCCGGAGGGTTGGTTTCCAATTATTCTTATGCTTGTGCTCAGATTGCTAAAATATGGAGCCAGCTCCTCTGCTGGTGTAAACTGGAGTGGCTCCCATTTACACCAGCTGAGGAGCTGGCCCTCTAATGGTCATTTCTATTTTAGCTAGCCCAGCATGAAAGCAACTGGGTTGCTCCCCAACTGAGGGGGCCTAACTGTGAAGCCCCTACGCAATCTTTATCCAGACAGCACTCCTGTTGCAACTCCTGCTAAACTCTATCCGCACTGTAGGACTTGGACTTGAGCTCTAAACGAGGCTGTTGTTAATTTCAGAACGGTTCCATTACCAGCACCAGGTCCCCCTTGCACACTGTAAGATACACAGGCTGAATAAACTGTCTCCTCCCATTGGCTCCTCTCCCCCAGTGCTTCTCATAGAGGGTAAAGCTACTTGCTGAAGTCCATGTCATGTAACAGCAATAACAATGCTGCTGTGGCGTGTTCCCTGGCGACAATCCGGTCATCATGTGCCTAAACCACTCTGCGTGTGGCCTGGCTGTTTATTCACTCGGGAGCCAGCTTAATCTGCCAGGTTGTTATCACTTAATTCTAATCTGGTGGATAAAGGAAATGACACTTTAAAGTATGTGCTTAATTGTGCAATAACTTTAAGTGCAACGGAATAGCTGCTGCCTTGCAAATGAGGTGTCTCCCCAGTGTGCCTCTGCTTTTAGGGCCAGTCCCAAAGCCACGCTTCTCTGGAGCAGCCATTCTCAGCCTGCTGGCTGTGACCCCCAAAGCAAGCTGGCTGCATAATTTTGGTTGGTTATGCCACTGTCATGTACATGCACGGTGATTTGTTTGCTCACATGGGTATAGCTGGAGGCAACAGAGCTACCCTGAACAGAGAGGGCGACTTCACTTGGAAACTAAGACTTTACTGGTGCGGATGCTCAGCTTCTAAACAGAACAGCATCACAGTGGACGGTCAGTATTTCTCCAAGGTCTAACTCCCATACACTCAGATTCGCAGAGTGGGACAGCACTGCCTGGTGGTGGCCAGTAAAGTGCCAGCGACTGTGTTTCATCCCCTACCTCCAGGTGCCTCTGATTCTGTGCAGCTCAGGAATGGAGACCTCAGCTCTTGAGTAGCACTGAGGAAAGCAAACTTCCCTCCTACCCCACGAGACAAAGAGAACCACACTTGGACTTGCCCAGGTCTCCCCAGAAGCCAGGAGAGAGAAGGATGTAGAGATTAGTACCGATACTAGCCATGCCTGACAGGCTAGTAAGAGGATCCAGCCATAAGGGTGACAGGATTGGGACTTGAGAGCTGGGGGTCTAATCCCAGAGTTTTCTGTGCGCCCTTGGACAATTCATTTAATCTCTCCATGCCTCAGTTCCCCGTCTGGAAAACAGAACTAACAATTCTACCTAACCGCCCAGGGCAGAGCAAGGGTAAATACATTCATGTTCGTGGGGTGTGCCAATACCGCAGTGACGGGGCCATGGAAGAAGCCAGCTAGCCAGGCTGGCTGCAGTGCCCTTGCTTTCTAATTCTCTCTCACCTTTTATTACCAGTAAGAAGTGCCACCTTGCCTCTGTGAATGAGCTGAGAGCTGCTGAGCGTCTATATAGCGCTTTCCATCAGTACAGCTCCATGTGCTTTACAAAGGCGGTCAGTGTCATTAGCCTTGGTTTACAGCTGGAGAAACTGGGGCACAGAGGGGGGAAATGACTTGCCCAGAGCCACCCAGCAGTGGCAGAGATGGGCGTAGAACTGGCATCTCCTGAGTCACAGAGCTCTAGCCACTAGAAAACAAGTTTCCCCACCAGAAACCACATTTCAAGTGGGGCCAAATCTTTTTCCATCAGTTGAACTTTCTTGTCTTCAGGGGCACCCACTCTGATTTTGCTCCTGTTTATAGTAGCGGGGTAAGGCGTAAAGACTGAGCCCATTATGCTCATGCTACTGTCTTGCGATGTTAATCAGGTGACTGAGTGGGTTGTATTTGGAGCCCATGGTAGATTGTGCCATTCTCAGCTAGCTGGGCTTGCCGCCGTGGAATGGGTGGGGTGGGGTTGGGACCCTTGGGAACAAGGTGGCTGGATCTAGTCTAGGAGAACACGGCCCATGGAGTAGAGACGTCTCCTTGGAGCTTTCACAGGTGTCTGCCTAAAAAAGCTCCATGTGCCCTTTCTTTCCTGCCCACGCAAGAAAGAGATGGTTTTTGCAGTGGACAGTGCCGCTCTGAATGGAAATCTCTCTGTGTGCTCACTCTGCTCCACAGGGAGAAGATCCGGAGAAGGTTCAGGTGCCGTTTGCTGGTGATAAAAGTTCCAGGTGTCTCCTACTTGGATCCCGTTACCAGAGCTCTGCGCCCAGTCACACGGCCTGTGCCTCTTCTAAAGGGAGGGTCTCGTAGCGACTGCCATTGCCTTCTCCAGAGGCAACAGCGCTGGAAGACGTTTGAGCCACTTGAGAAGAACCTCGCTCGTACTCCTCTCTGAACTGGAGACTCTCTGGGAGTGAAGGCGTGAACCCCTCCACTGCGCAGAGCCAGCGTAAAGCTAGAGCAATGCGATGTCATCATCTGGGCTCAGAAGAAACCCATCGTTATGACCTGGGATCAGAATCTGAGTCCAGGCCCATTCCAACATCTAGCCTCTTCCAAGGTAAGAAAAGAGCCTGAGGGCAACTTCTAGGAGCTGTGAACCCTTCAGAAGTTCCTGCCACTGAGAGGGGAGAAGCCAGCCTGCTAAGACCAGACATAATCCATCCCTATAAGCTCCTGCAGGTTTATCTCCGGAGAGGGTTCTTAGCGCTGAACGGTTGACATGGAAGCACGGTTGACACAGAGGGTTTTAGCAGCTCTGCCTGTCTCCTTATGGGAATGAGCTGAGGGGCGCCGTGCGTTCAGGAGCCTGTTCTCACACACGGCTCGGCAGGTTTAAAATAGTTCTGTTCCGCCAGAGAGAATTATTCAGTGTTAAACAAATATTCTGTGGCCTAAAGCTCTTACTTCTATGCTTCCTACTCAGCCAGCGACTCAGAGCCGAGTTCAGCCTCTCATCTGTCAGGGAGAGAGAAATCAGGCCAGATGTGAAGGATATTTAGCTTGTGCGAGTGCAGAGCATCGTTCCGAGAGTTGGGCTGGGGCTGGGGTTGGGTCAGCACAGGGCAGGATAGGGAGGAAGGTGGAAGAGATTCTGACCCACACAGAGACAACAGAGTCACTGCAAAGCTTCTCCTGCTGCCAGAATCCCTTCTCAGCTCTTACGCCACAGGCAGTGCAGGGATCTGTGTCCCGGCTCTCCCTGATCCTGCCCTTGCACCCAGGATACAGTGGGACCTTGACTTGGTATTGTTCCACAGGTGCGCTGGCTCCAGTAATCCTGTCTCCCCCAGCTTTGGCTCTGCAGGCAGCAACCCCACGATGGTGGCAGGGTTTGACCCATAGCAAACGCAGCCAGGACTCTAGTCCTGATGGCTCTGGGCTCTTTCCCTGCGGTTAAGCAATGGGCAGAGCAGGCCACTGCTCCTCGCCGCTTATCAAACCTAACCCACGGCGCAGCGACAACGTTTTCGCTTGTGCTGGGCAGAAGCAAAGCCCAGCCGGGGCTAGTGCAACCGTTTCCAGCCCAAGGTGGGGTATGTCCCAGGGGGACTCCCCAGAGAGCAGGCGCCAGCATCCTCCATGCCAACCCCTTGGATCTTGCTGCTGGGCTTGGGGTTTTGATCTACACAGGTGCTGCATGGCGCGGCCTGTGGGGGTCCGGCTGCAGAGCAAGCTGGTGAGCAGTTCACCTAAGGGCGCCGTTCTCGCTGATAAGGAGAGACAGCAGCTGGCACCCTGGAAAAAGGCAGTCAGCAAGCGTGGCTGGATGGGGAGCCGCGGCAACGGGTCCCTCACGTGGACTGGGTGGCAGAATGTGTCGGAGAGACACAGTTAGGTGGATGCCACTCAGGCTCTGTTAGTGGCGTGGGGGGATAGGGAAATCCACCCCCCACTGGGCAGGCTCGCTGTGGGGCCACAGTACCTATGGCCCCCAGTATGTGGCACCAGTGCCCACGTGACCCCTGATCACCCAGGCTGACCCTGAGGCGCCTCTGTACCCCCTCCCCTGGGAGGCCAGTAGGACAGTTCCCTCCTCCCCCAACTGCAAGAGCCTCTGAGATCAGTCCCTTCCTAGGAGAAACTGGGATTCTTTCTAGTGTCCAGAAAGAAATCTGCTAAGGTACTGCCCAGGTTACAGCTGATTACCTGGTCACCCGCCCCCTTTAACTCCCAGCCCTCTGGAGGCCTAAAGGCGTCTGGGGGATTGGGGTCTGATTCGCTAATAGGCCGCATGGTTTTTTCTCATGGCGTTACTCCCAGCCCCCCCATATCTCCTCTCCATTCCCCAAAATTCATTCAGCTCTCCAACAGCCCACAGGTCCATAAGCTGCTTACTTTTAGGGCTTACGAAGATTAAAGTAATTTATAGTCAAAGCCACGGGAGCGACGCTTTATATGTTTAAAATGCAAAATATTCAACAGCCGCTTCACCCTGTGGATAAAAATAAGATCATATTTTCCCTTTTCCTCTCCTTGTGTGTCTGTCTCTCTCTCAAAATATTTTTACATCTGCCTCTCTCCTTGTTAATCAGCTCATTTAGCGGAGGTAACAGGAAGATATTTCAGCTGGGAGAGAACGCGTCACAGATTTAAGGACAAATATAAATCCTCTGCATTTAGCTAGCGCCAGTCTCCCTCCCCTGCTGCCCCACCTTGAAAAGTGGGCGCACATGAAGTCGCGTGGCTCCCCGCAACAGCTCTCAGGCCTTCTAGCACCTGATTCCAAGTTACCAGTGTCCTTGGCCTTGGTCTGCTCTGACCTACCTCTGGACCTCCGTCTCCTACTGCAGTACTTCAACGCAATCTCTCCTCGCAGTCTAACCTCTGTCGAGCAAAAGCCTTCTCCGCTGCAGCCCCATGCTGTGTGCATCTGTCTGCTCCAGCAACACTCCCTTCTTGTGCAGAGCAGCCTCTGTCCAGCTCTCGTCCTTTTCGAGGCTCTCTCCCTTGGCTGCTCTGTTACAGCCTCCCTGGTGAACCTCCCTGGGCCTTTTGGATGGTTCTCCACCTCCCAGTGGAACCCAGCAGGGGCCTCCTCAATAGAAATAAAAGGAGAGGCAATCTCTCCACTGAGGGTGGAAGAAGGGAAAAGAAGCAGCTTCACAATAGGCACGGGCTTGAGCCAACGCCCACTGAATGTAGGGTTATGTCTACACTGCAGTCAACGTGCCGCTGGCCCAGGCACCGCGGGCCCAGGTCAGCCGATTCAGGCTCAGGCTAAAAATGGCAGTGTAGACGTTCAGGCTCAGGCTGGAGCCTGTGTTCTCAAATCCCCTAAGGGCTGGATCTCAGAGCCCAGGCTCCCACCCAAGCCTGCGTATCTACACTGCTACATTCAGCCCCTGCAGACCCAGCCCAAGACAATCGACCCGGGCTCTGAGACACGGCGTTGTGGGTTTTTTCTTGCAGTGTAGATGTGGACCCCTAGAACTCCAGGCGAGGTCAGGCCCCGTTGTGCCAGGTACTGAATACACATAGTCCCTGCACCAAAGGGCTTACAATCGAAGATCATGTCTACATTTACCGGTGTTTGCTGGCGTAGCTGTCGGTTACATTCCCTATCTGATACAGGTGTACCGACAACAGCCCTAATATAGATGCATCTCAGTTCATTCAGGGAACTGTTATAAGCTATACTGGTTAAACTGGATCTCTGCTTCTGGTACACACTGTGTCCTCACTTGGGGATTGCCAATTTAGCTCTATCGGAATGGCTCTACCAGCAAACCCATTCTAGTGTAGACAGGGTCTGAGTCCCCACCATTCCTTTGTCTTTCCTAATGGCACTGACTCTTTAAGGGGTTCTGCTCAACAGCCAGAGGGTTCTGCTGCACAACTATCAAGCCGCGCCCAAGGTCACAGGCAGAGCTATGCACAAATTTGTTGACCAAAACGTCTTTTGGTGCCACTGAAATGTTTTGCAAATTCACGTCAGTTCCACCTCGTTCTTCGGTTAGGAACAGCAAGAAGAAGAACAAAAAACGGAAGAAAACAAAATGTTTTTTGGGGGGAGGAGGGAGGTTGGTTCAAAATTGCCTTTACTTGTAGTTTCAAAATTCAAAAATGTTTCAAAATGATCACATTCAAAATCAACCTTCGCCCTGCAGCCATTTTTTTTCCTTTGAAAGTTTTCGTTCCAAAGCAAAATATTTTTTAAAATTATTCTGCAAACTTGCCAGTGAACTGAAAAATCAGTTATTTGTCCAGCCTGAATCATAGAATACCATCACCTCCTCTACCAGGTGCATACGTTGTTGTTATTATCATTATATGATTTGTTTATGGCTGGTGACGGGGGGCGTGTTTTACTGAGTGTTAACTAATGGGGCTTTCACTCAAAAAGGTTGGGAACCGACCTAGACCATCCCTGTTCTTAAACCTCCGATGATGGGGATTCCACAACCTCCCTTGGCAGTCTGGTCCAGAACGTAACTGCCCTTAAAGTGAGGACGTTTCTCCTAACGTCTAACCTGCATCAGCACATTCTGCACATTATTTCCTGTCCTACCTGGAGTGGACATGGAGAACAATTGATCCCCGTCCTCTTTATAACAACCCGTCATCTATTTGAAAACTATCAGGCCCCACCTCAGGCTTCTTTTCTCAAGGCTAAACATGCCCAGGTCCTTAACCTTCCCTCCCAGGTTGGGTTTTCTCAACCTTTTATCCTGTTTGTTGCTGTCCTCTGGACGCTCTCCAGTTTGTCCAGCTGTCCTGGTTGATGGAAACCACAGTCACAGTAGGGTCCAGCAACAGCGTTGCAACTGCTCTTGGCTCCTGGCTTGGCAGCCCAGCAGAAGAAAGGCTTTCAAGGCAGCAAGGGTAAATTAATCCCCAGCTGTGCACCTTGGCATCGGGCAGAGAGTTGGTGTATCTAAGATGCTGACATTTGATCTGAAAAGTTTTCGTTTCCCTGCTGGGCGCAGCTCCAGGGCTTGGCCTATGGTTTGGAAACAGCCCTTTAATATGAAGACAGCCTTTTATCCTGGCTCATCCAGCCACCTGCATTTAAAAGGCACCCATCACTGCAAGATCCAGCTGCCCTATTGGACGCAAAGGTCACAGTCACCCGTCTGAAGATTGAACCTGCGCTCTCCTCCCTTTTCGAAGCTGCTTTCTCGAGTGGGATTTGTCTCAGCGGTGGCTTTTCCATAAGAAATGCTTTCACAGCTTCAGCGATGTTAAGGTGAGTCGGGACCACCTCTCTTCTGACCCCCTGCATCACACAGGCCAGGAAACCTCACCCCGTAATTTCTGGGCCTGCTGCTCCATTACTGGAGAAAGCCCCTGTTTAAAGGATGAGGCTTGAAAATGGCAACACTCCCGTTCACACAGCTCTCTGGCCGCTTTGCAATGCACAGCTGAGGGCAGGCCCTATTAGCCTCCTTGCCGTGCCGGGGGGGGGGGGCGCCAGGATCTGGAGATGATTACACCAAGGCAACACCAGTTCTCACTCAAGGCTAGGCGTGACGTTGAACCGGCTGACTGCGTTTCACATACACTCACTCAGCGCGCACCTCCATACATTTTAGTGTGTGACTTTGAGGGCTACCACGGGAGCAGTGATCATTGGGAAAGGAAGTGTATTTTAGCCTCTACACGCATGGCAAGACCGGCGGGGAGCCATGTGGCTTCCAAAGGGCCGGAAGGCAGAGGGTGCAGTAGCCAATGCAGAAGATGAGGGACAAATGTGCTGGCTACATTTTGAATCTCCCTCGCCTCGTCCTTCTCAGCATTTCTCAAGGGCCAGCACCATTGAATCTAGGGCCTGAGAATCATGATGAGTCTGTTTAAAGGAGGGCCAGACACCTCCGCCCTTCCCTTCTTCTAGGCATAAGCTGTTCTCTGTACAAAGGGGCTTCTGGGCTTCGCTTCAGCTCTGTCACTGGGGGAGCCCTACATGACAGGGTGACGTCTGCATCAGCTCTTTGAACGATAGTGGGCCTGATTCTCATTTGCACCCCGGCCCCTTGACACCCTTCTGACAGCATCCAGGAGCCTTCACGGGGGAGGAAATTACACTGACACTCACTTGAAGGCCCCCATCACACGGCCAGAGAGGTGTAAAGGGGCCCACAAAAAAATGATTATTCTGTCTGGCAGGGAGATCCCTGGGTTGTATAAGACCTTCCATTTGCTTGGCCTCAGGCTCTGTCAGCCGTAGTACAGCTACCACAGCACGGCATGGAGAGAAGGGGTAATACCTGCTCCAGCATGGGCCTGGCCCGTTAAGGTCTCCATAGGGGAGGACCATCTGGATGGGAAGCCAGTGGAGGCTGTGGGTCTCTAGTGTAAATGTACTCCTGGAACTAGCTGCCCCTGCCTATGACCTCTGCCTTCAGTCCCAGCTAGTGAGGGACAGCGTAGATGAAAAGTCAAGGCGATTCCAAACAGAAATCATGTCAAAGCTGTACTGAAATCTCTGGACACCAATGATCTTAGTTATTTTTATATTAGAGCCTCTAAAATTCCTTGCATGTGCCAGGTCTTTGGATTCTGCACCAACATTGCATCTTGAGCCAGGAATGAATGAAATGCATGGGACAAACACCCCACTGGACTCCCACCATCTGCCTGGCCCTGAATCGCCACTTGTCTCTCTGACATCCCCTCTTGGGTGTCTTGCCCTTACCTCATCTGCCCACCCAAGCGCTCTCTCTTCCCACATTCTCCATCACTGTCAACATCATTATCAGCCTTCCAGGACCCCTGGCTTGGAGCCTGGGAGTCATCTTCCATTTGGACTCTTGCCAAAAGGCCATCAGCTCCTTCTCTCTTTCTTCCCCACCCTCCATTGCAAAGACTCTAGTTCTCACTCTGCTTATTTTCTGTCTCAACTATTCCATCCGTTTTCTCTCCAGCCGGCCCATCTCCTATCCCGCCCCCTTCCACCCAGCATGCCACTGCTAAGATCCTCTTTCTTCTCTGCTGCTCTCTCCTTGTATCTTTGCATTGGCTTCCACAGTAAAATTCAAACTTCTCCTCCCCTTCCAAGCTGCTGGTACCATCTCTGTCCTCTCCAATTCCTTGTCTCCCTAACCCGGCTGATCTGCTGCCTGCCCCCCGTTTGTCTTCTTTATTCACTCCTGAATTCTTGCTGTCTTCTGTGCTCTCCCCATATGCTTGGAACAGCCTGCTAAGTGATGTATGCTGCGCTCTCTCCCTTCCCCTCTTCGAACAAACGTCTGAACCTCCATCTGTTCCATGAGAACTTCCAGCTGTAGTGACTGCTCGCTGCTTTCTGCTTCCCCTGTCCTGCTTGTCCCCCCCAGCTCTTGACCTTTTCTGATCCCATTTGCTCCTCTGTTTTAAAGTGCTGCAGTCACTTAAGGTGCTATTTCCATCATCACAGGCAATTCCAATGGATGTGGATCGTGGTGAAGTATGTCACGGTTGCTAGAGAAAGGGATTTTGTAAATTTCACAGGGCTCCCTCGCAATCTGCCTGTCTAATTATTTGGATTTCACTGTTCAGCAAATGCTGCTGGCTCTCATTAGCTCCAATCGAAGAGTCCAACTCATTCTGTCACGTCCTCAGTGCCCGTGCTGCGAACCTCCTCTCAGATCGCGCGTGCCTCTCTGCATTCCCCATGCCTCCACACGTCCCCATGGCATGTGTGGATATTTTTACCGTGATGCACAGAGACATCTGTATTCCCAGCAGGGCACATTCACCTCTCTCTCCCCTAAGGCTCAAAGAAACTAGATAACTATGGAGCGCTCCCCTAGGGGGAAACTCTGTGTGTGTGTGTTTTCCTCTGTGGTCCGGGGCAGCTCTCAGCCACAGGGGCTTTAGGTTGCACATGTTTCCCCATGTGCCTGTTTACATGGCGCCATCCACTGCTGGATGTGTCTGTCCGTGCACGTTTGTGTCACTTGCTGTGCATGTGTATGCCTCGCGTGTGGCATGTCAGCGCAGCGTGAACGCCTGCCCGCTTGGACGTTGTGCTCAGGCTTTGACAGCATGCCAGTGCCCTGCACAGCGCCCCCGGGGCGCGGTTTGCCAAGGGGGCAGGCCAGGAAGCCGCACGAAACCCAAACAGGAAAGCCGGCTGGTTGCAGTGCCGATTACTGTGCATGCTTTTCCTTGTTCAGACAGCTGTTGTAATTAAATGAACGTCTTCGCATGAAAGGGGTGACACTTTGTCTGCACGGGTCAGCGAGGACGCCTCTGGCGCCCGTTAGCATTATCGTGGCATCGCCTTGATGAGGAGCTGTTTGTAAACTGCAAGGTCGCGGTCTTCAGCTTCGTGCCTCCTTGTGTCCAAGTGCACGTGTGTTTCAGGGGTGGTGATGGGGGAGCCACAAGAAGGTGTCTTGGCCTGTTTCCTGACGGTGTGTGTGTGTGACATGGCTTCACCAGAGAAGGCAGGGTGCTTCCTGAGACCCCTGCTCCTTTGTCAGCTGATGTATCCGTGACTCAGGAGCGTTGCTCAGAGGAGCATCGCTGGTGTCCTCTGTGGCACCCTAGAATAAATATTGGCGTGATCATCTCTACGCAGGCTTCCGCCGCCTCGGCTACATTCAACTTTGAGACGTCACAGCCGTAGTGACGATGTCAAACTTGCTTTGTGCTCTACCCTGCCTCCCCACCTCCACCCCAGTCCGCCCACGCGTTGAGGATTGAGGGAAGGTGGCAAGGTTGGTCTGGTACGTACTGCATGGCACACAGGGGCAGCATGGGTGGGAGGATGAGGACATGGTTTTACCAAGCGGACCAACCTGGCTGCAGGCCTGTGAGTTCTCCAGGTCCGGCAGCTCTGCACTGTGGCCTACTTAGCAGCATCAGTGAGTGAGATCTGGGAATCCCGGGCACCTACGTTGGCGGGAGGATCTCCCTGTACAACTCACACCTGTCCTCAATCCTCCGTGCTCACTAATATAGGGGCCCCATGGGGCAGGTGTTGGCTGTCGCCTAAAGGAACCTGGAAACTTACTCACTCCATCAGAGAGGGGAACCATCACCCCTCGCTGACTTTCCCCAGCTCCTTCTCCTCCTCGTTTTCTTTTCTTTTCTGCTCTCCAGTCAATATTTATATTGTGCCTACATGCAACCTGCTCCTTCCCTTGGATCCATTGGTTAACAACCCTGCAGCACACAGAGAATGACAAGTGCCATGGAAAGGCTCAGTCTGATTATTCCTGTTTCACTTTCAATACACAAACAGCTTGTCTTTTCCCACCATTGAGCGCCTCTGTGCCTTTTGGCCATATGTTGTTTGGGGGCGGGAGGAGAACCTCACCCCTGCAAGCTCCCATCTGATCTCATGCCTGCGTTTGGCACTAATTTTTATCTCTTGCCCAGATTCTACCCTACGTTCAGGCTGCTTTGCACGGCACCAAAGCTGGCGTGGCTGCCTGAAGGAAGCTCACCCCAGTGCAGGGTGGCACCAATGCACCAGTTCCTACCACCAGTGTAGGGGGTATGGCTGGATGAAGGGAGCATGGCTAATGCCTTTGTGAACACTGGTGGTCCCTGGCTGCCAGGATCACTGCTTGGGCTGTTGGAAGCTGGCACCAATTAGGGCAGCTTTTAGGCTGCTCTAAATTATGCCAGGGACTAGCCCAATAAACAGCCAGTCCAGGAACAAGGGAGAACAAAGGTGGCTTTACAGCGCTCCAAGCATGTTACTGAGTAACCCCTTAGGATATGTCCACACTGCAAAGTAAGTCCAGGGTTAGTAGAACTCAAGTTAACAGACCCTGAGTGTAACATAGGGCTGGAGCATCTACACTCATTTGTAACCCCAGGTTACGCAGTGTTGAACCCTGGGGCTCCATTGTCTACACTGCACTGTGGACGTCAGTCCAACCACCCACAACCCAGACTTCCTAGCACCTTCCCGCCATGTGGCTACTCTGGCCCTTTCTTTGTGGTGCAGTGTGGGGAAACTTGAGAGTCCAATAAATTTGACTATCCAGAGGACAAAGAAAGTTGACTCATGGGTTGAGGAATTTTTGGTGGACTCCCAGAGCATGAGTCCAGTGGGGCTGCGTGTACAATGCAAAGCAATAGGACTTGAACCCTGGGTCCCAGCATTACTAGGCTCAGACCATCTTCCTCCATAAGGTCCTGGGACCCCATGAGCCCTGTGTTAGTATGATTTCAGAGTGGACGAATAGGAGGTTAGGCTTGACCCTGAGTTGGAACTCTGGGTTAATATTGCAATGTAGATGTACCTGTAGACACAGCTGATGTTCTAGGATCCTATATTTACAGTCACTGTCCTGATCGATCATAAGAAACAGGTAACTCAGGTGTGCAAGTGTGATGTCTCCAGGCAGAGAGGTCTTCTGCTGTATTTTTTTTCAGAGCTGAATTCTCATTCCCTCCTCGCCTGCACACCCCTTTCGAGGACTGAACTCAACTAGCCAGAGTCTTGGGATGTCTAACCATCTCCCCATGGCTTTAAGAGTAAAATGCCCAAAGGAAACTGGGTAGGCATCATCTAATGACTCTTCCTTTTTCCTCCTCTGAACACAGAGTGAAAGCTTTTGAAGATCACATCAACAGTTAAGGCCATGTACTTCCCCACCGGACCTATTGCTATATGTGTGTTGGACAAACGTCTCCTCCCTTTGGAGCAGCTCAGTGGAGTTACACTGGTGTAACTGAGGAGTTACATCGCTGAGGAGACCACGAACCTGCTGAAAAGAGGCCGTGAAGCTTCCAGGGGACTTAGAGAGCCTGACTCCTGCAGGATGCACAAGTGTCTTGGGCTTTGGTTTCTAAATCATATTCTAAAGACAGCTTCTCATTGATGAGATCCAGCATTAACCTTCCTGCTGCTGAAAGACTGCAGACAGAGACACCAAGGTGCATGGCCTTTGAACATGAAGATCTATTTACTTATGTCTCTCATCACCATAGCGTCCGAGCAGCTCCCAGTCCTGAATGAATGAATGACAAAGATCCCTGTAGAAAGAGACCTTGTCATAACTGGTTTAAGTAATCCCCTCAGAGATACCATAAAACAACAGTGAGGAGCAACCCTTCCGTGTCTGAAGAGAAAGACGATGTCTAGTCCTCCCCAAATCTCTCTCCAGTGCCGAGTGAGTGTGAGTTCTTGCTGAGACACGCTCTGATGCAGGGAATCCTGACTGCTCCTCATCGCCTGGGGGAACTAGCTCTCCTCAGACACGTTTACTGACGTGGAGCCTGTGGTATCCTCATCACTGGACACGCACCTGTCAGGGATGCTCTGGGTTTACTTGGCCCTGTCTCAGTGCAGGGGGCTGGACGAGATGACCTCTTGAGGTCCCATCTAGCCCTACGTTTCTCTGAGTGTCTGTGCTGAAACAGCCCCTGAACGCCAGTGTTTTTAGCAGCAAATGCATGAGAAGCAAACGGCTCGGCTCCTAGCCCTGCCTCCTATTCAAATCAGATGTCAAAATGAAGAAAGGATGCTCTTAACTTCTGCCAACATGTGTTAGGGTGGCTTCCATTGGGTGAGGTTTCATCCCCCTCTCCTTATAATCTATGAAGATATGTGATCTAGCATAAGCTAATATAATGGGTCATGCAAGGATTTACATCTAATTGCTACAGGTTAGACTCTCGAGCCCTCGCGGAAGGATGAATCATTCTCACTGGAATATATTTAGTGAATAAGGAAGAGCTTGGCTACCCAGAGAAAAGCGAATGTCAAATTGCCTACCATGGAGAAGCCCAGTCCTCACCCCCGGGGGATTGGCATTCTCGCCCCAGTATCCAGCCTGCCTGCCTTCAGCAAGGAGAGCGTAGGTGGAAGGGTTATGGAAGAAAACGTGTTTACCCCTGGGGGATGGTGGTTCATTGAGCCACTCCCATAGCCCTTCCTGACTGATAGGGTCAGAGGGGGACCCTTTTCTTGTCCTCAGTGGATGCTTGTTGCCATGGCAGTATTCTGATTCAGGGAGGAGCAGGACGGCACTCTCACCCCACAGACACCCTCAGCGCAGAGGGGATTGAAGTGGAGAACACGCTGGCCTGGCCTGGCAGAAAGACGTGAGGTTAAAGCCCCATGTTCCTCTCTCATCTTGATCCTGGCTGCTTCTCGGCCTGCCTAGCAAGACCAGCAGTGAGTAGCAAATGTGGAAGGGCACGCAGCCACTGGGGGATACGCGGAAGATCTTGCCCATACAAGGAAAAGCCCCGATGCTGTTGATTGATCTATTTAGCACCTACATCAATCCGGGCATCTTGTTGTGAGAAAGCTGCAATGAACCTAAAGTTCATTGTTGTGGCCTGGAGGCTTAATTCTGCTTTTTGCCTCCCACTGGTTCCTTTAACATTTTCACCAGAGCTTCATTGCCCACCAATTTCACTTACTGCTTCTTAGGGGTCTCTAGGGCACGTCAGCCCACAGCATCGTACTCCGATGCTTGGATCACTCACCTGGACTAGTGGGTTCAACTCCTGTTCTACGACAAACCTCCTGGGTGAGCCACTCAGGCTCAGACCATCAAAGGTATTCGGGTGCCTCCTCGCCTGCACACCCCTTTCGAGGACTGAACTCAGCTAGCCAGAGTCTTGGGATGTCTAACCATCTCCCCATGGCTTTAAGAGTAAAATGCCCAAAGGAAACGGGGTGGGCATCATCTAATGACTCTTCCTTTTTCCTCCTCTGAGCACAGAGCGAATGCTGCCTGCACACCCACATTGAGTTCAGTGGGCTTTAGGTACCTAAACATCTTTGAGGCGCTGGGCCTCAGCCTCTCTTTGTCTCCGCTCCCCATCTGTAAAATGGGAAGAGCAGTGCCACCCTACCTTGTCGGGAGGATAAAATGCATCGAAGATTGAGACGAGCTCAGATACTGTAGTGATGGGGTTCAGATAAGTACCTAAGAGAGCTAGTTCGGGGCAGCCTCCAGCAGCTCTACACAACTTCTGCACTGGGAAAATTCTCCTCTGTGCCTTTAACAGTACATATATGCATACAGGATGGTGAAGTGGAGCCAAGGGGGGCAGGATCAGCCCTCCAAATGTTATTTACTAATGCAGCCTCATAGCCCCCCTGTGAATAAGTTGTGTTGTGTGAGCTGTTTGGCTTGAACCACAGAAGTATTTGGAATTAATCTGTGCCTGACCTGCAATGTTGTTTGTGTCTGCAAATTGTCCATGGAGTTTTTCTGTGAACTTGCTTGCTCTATCAGGATAGCCAGTCTCCTGGTGTTTCTCCCGCCTCCCTGATTGGTTCAGCCAAGCAGCACAGCTCAGGGGAAGCCACTTTCACTTAGTTTCTCAGACAAGGAGGCTACACTTGAGTTGACTCTTCTGATCCAGCTGGAAAAAAGAAATCAATCCTGACTTCAAGTCTCTGGCTCTAACTACTAGACGATGCTCCCTCTCAGCTGGAATTGAAGGCTTCATATGATGCGTCACTATGTTTAGGTGCCCTAGATTTCTAGTTAGTGTGCTGTGAGCTCGAGTAGGTATTGAGACCCTGACTCAGGAATGGAGTCTGACGTGAATGAACAATGATAGAGAGAGAGGCCAGAATGAAAGTCCCAGATTCAAACACCCCTGAACTGGGGGACAATTCACATCTGGGTCCAGCCTTAGCAATTGGGCTCAGATCTGTGCAAAACAGGAAATGGCAGTGGGATACGTATCTGTGATTAAACCCACTTGAATGCAGACTCTGCCTGCTGCTCTGTATTGCTATGGCGGAATAAAAAGTTCAGCGGGGCTTAGAAATCTTTCCCTAGGAATCTTGACTAATCAAAAATCCCTCTTTCAGGTGTTAGTAAAAACCCAGGGCCAAATACTCAACTCAGTTAAGTCTGGAGACTGCTTGAAGTTGAGCCAAGGTGCAAAGAGGCCCCAGGATCGGGATGGTGGGAAGATATTGGTGATGTACTGTCATCTTTGCCGCTCACCTACCCCCACCCCGTCCGCCTCTGGTCCTACATCAAGCACAACTCAGCTGGAGCTGAGGTGCTAACCCCAAAACGCGGAACTGTTGCTTAAATCTCTCATTCTCATTGGCTGCTAGGGCATCATTAATTAAGCAAGAAGCCCCAACAAGCACAGGCATGTTTCCGGATGATGACAATGCCCAGCAGGTGCCAGGGTAGGCACAGCGAACTGAGAGACTCTTCTGACTGTTACACTGGCTTCGGTGCCACGCCGTTTGCACATAAGAAGAACAGTCAGACCTGGGCATTACAGAGATAGGCATGACATCACCGGCTGTCAGCTAGAAAGCATCAAAGGTCTCCATTGGGTCTAAAGCCACTTCCTAAGGTGGAGTAATGGCTGATCACTCGGGAAATTAACAATAAAGTGAAGTGCTGTTTCTGTAAATGGCCCAATGTAGATTAGATTGTAAGACCTTCAGATCAGGGTCAGTGTCTGGCAATAGGCATATGGGGCCCTGATTCTGAGTGCGAGCACTGCTGAAAGAGAAAAACCCCCCAAAGCCGGTGAAGACGGTTTGCTAAGCATCTCTGGACAGCTGAGAAGGGCGCCTCCTACTGTAAGAAAAGGGGCCTGCTTTTTCAAAAGTCACGTGCTTTGGGGTGCCCAAAGGGAGGTGCCTTAAAGGGACCTGATTTTCAGATACTGTGGCGCAGTCTTCATCTCAAAGCAGCCCCCTTGAAGACCTCTCAACCAGGGAAAACTGAGGCACCAAAAATTATTAATCGCTTAAAAATGTAGAGCGGTTCTCATAATAACAATGATGACTGAATAAAGCTCCAACCCCCTTCTGCCCTTGGATGTACCATTGCCTGATAGTTAATGACTGACCTTCAAATCCCAGATTATTATTCAAGCAAAAAAAAAAATCTTGATTTTTTTAACAGAAAGTTTTGCCTGTAGCTATGGGGGAGGGGGAGAGGGGCGGAGAGTCACTTCCCCTCCCCCGTCATCATGGTCTGTGGAGTCACAGCTGTTCAGTCATTTTAATCTCCAGAGATTGTCTTTAAATGTAGAAATCTAAACGATTTACCACAAAGGGGGATTTCATTATTAAAAATAAAATGATTCTTAATAGTTTGGGGAGAGAAGAAGCGAGGGGCAGGAAGAGCTGTTACCCGCAACGATGCCAGCTGGAAGTGAGGTGCATTTTTTTAAGTGAGGTGCATTTTTTTAACCCGTCCTTAGTTGCAAACTCCCCCGAGCCTGTGATGCTGCGGCTGTTCAAAGATTGAACAGAGGGGTCAGAATCGGATTATTATGCATGAAATCTAAAGGGGGGGGGGGGGAAGAATTACACAGTGAAACCAAAGATCTTGCCTCCTTCTGCCTCCTCCTGACTTACGCGAGCGTTTTAATCGGTATGCGATTTCCAGGACATATTTTTAATGTTACAGTCAGTTAAAGCATCCGGCTTTAATATGGGCCTGATCCAAAACTCCCCGGAGTCAGTAGAAAGCCTAGCATTGACTTCATCTGATCCCCCCCTTGTAATGATGATTTAAGGAAGGTTTCTTTAACTCTAACTCTGCATTTGAAAGGGCTTTTCTGGGAGTCTCACCGCAGAGAGAAGGCAGATGGGGACATAAAGGAAGAGGAAAGTCTAGCTCCGGGAAAACCCACTCTCGGGGGAAAACCCCCAGAGGGACTTTATTTATTCCTGCAAATAACTCGGGCTGTGTCCTTCCCTGAACTGACTGGCGCGTATGTTATTGTGAAGTGCCTAGATTTGGGACAAGGCTCAGCTGTCTGTGTCGATTACATCCCCCCCCCGCAATTCGACCTTGGGAATGTAGCTAGAGCCAAGGCATGTGAGTGTGTGCGGGAGTCCCTGGGATAACGGGCCGTCCGTGTCATTACATTCAGGATGCTGCTGAAACTCCCTTCTGGACAGCGCAACGTCTCCGAAGCCCCTGATGCGTTGTGAAAGTTGCCCTGTTTCCGCCGAAGCAGCAGCCAGTGCACGAAGATTTCGCTGGCTCTGTGAGCCGGCTCCATTGTTTGAAAGGTCCCCCCCCCCCTTCTTTCCAAAGCTAAGCGGAGTGTTGAATCCAGCGTTGCATTGCAGGCGGCACATCGCATCGCCCTTTGTAAACCTTCCTCTCACTTTCTAGCGCGATTCCCCCGGGCTGAGCCGGGTCTGCTCCCAGCTACCGATCCCTGATGACACACGATTCTCCCGAGGGTCTGTCACCGGTCTCAGCAGCTCCTCGGGTTTAGTTTGGTTTACACGAGCCGGTTAACACTTTCCTGACGCCCGTCGTTAGCACGAGGCTGAGGCTGCAAACCGTTGCTCTCAGCTCCAACGCCCCCCCTGTCAGGGGAGGGGAGAAGCGAGGTTAGCAGCTGACACCGATCCCCAGCCTGGATTTGGATGCTGGCTGATGATTTCTTTTGCCCGCTGGTCTCCCACCGGGGTGCCAGGGTCGTGCATCGCCAGCTAGTCTCTCTCCCATTCACACGCGCTGCAGCCAGGGTGGGAAGGGGGGAAAAAAGCCTCTCCGGTGTGAAATCGCTGTCATCCGGCCCAGCTTCCAGCCGCACGGAGCGAGGGGCGGGCGCCGCTTGGACGCAGGAGACCCGGGCTGCAGACGTGTGGGCTGGTGGCGTCACGCTCGCCAGGAAACCATTTAATCCGGTTTCCCAAGGAGGAGCGGGGCGGGGCGGGGCGGGGCGGGGCAGCCAGTGGGCAGAGTTAAGCGGGGCCAGGCGGCGAGCCGAGCTCAGACTAGCCCGGCACGGCGGGGGGCAAGTTCCCCTAGAGAAGGGGGGAGGCCGCGCCCCTCTCCAGCCGGCGCACGGAGCTGTCCGGGCGCCCTGGTGCTGAAGCGCGTCCTTGCGCCCATCCCCGCACCGAGGGGCGCCGGGAGCAGGCAGGCGGCGGCGCACGGAGCTGTCCAGCTGCGGCGTGGGCCCGGGCCCCCGGCTGCAGAGCGGAGCCGCTCCTACATGGCCGGCGGAGCGGGGCCGGTCTGAGCCCGGCCGCCGAGAGACCAGCGCAGCCAGCGCGCCCCAGCCGCGCCGCCGCTCCTCGCTCAGCCTCGCCCCAGCTTCCCGGCCGGCGCCGCGATGGCCTTCATGGTGAAGTCCATGGTGGGGGGGCAGCTGAAGAACCTGACGGGCGGCCTGGGCGGCGAAGACAAGGGGGAAGGCGAGAAATCCCCCGCCGAAGCCCAGGGGATGACGAGGGAGGAGTACGACGAGTACCAGAAGCAGCTGGTGGAGGAGAAGTAAGCGGGCCGGGGCGGGGCGGGGCGGGGGGGTCACTTGGGCGGCGTGCGGGGCTCCCCCTGCCCCGCTCTGCGGCTCATCGCCCCGCGGGAGCCCGGCACCCTCAGCGGAAGGGGGGGGTCTCCTTAAAAAACAAAAGCCGGCTGCGCTTGTCCAGGGGGTTGGTGCCCGCCACCCCGAACAGGTCACCGCCCGGCGCCGAGTCACCCGGGGGCTTTGCTCGTTTGCTTTTTTGCGAAGTGGCTCAGGCACGGGGATATTGTCCAGCCGATCGGGACCGGCCCACCGGGGAGAGACCAGACGGGGATCCGCCAGACCGCCCAGACGGGGATCCCCACCAAATGGAAAGGGACCATGGAGAAGGGGTGTGGGGAGGTGGAAAGTGGTTTAGGACGGTCGCATCCCTTCGCACGCCCAAGGCAGATCGCGCTCCTGGGCTGTGACTAACTTCCGCGCAGGTTCGGGAACCGGAGTGGTTTTTTGAAAGCGTGACTGGCTCAGGTTCGGAGCCAGCTCGGAATGCGAGGTGCAGTTTGAGGAGCTGGCTGGGGGGTCCTTGGTCGGTTGGGTTCGTTTGGTTGTTTCCACCCGGGGCTAACAGATGTCCGCCTGGTCTTTGCCTTTTCAAAGCAACGCCGAGTGGAAGAAGAAATTGAAATCAATACTTTACAATTGTTGCGGAAGGCGGAGAATTTTAGTAATGCAGTTTTAATGAAACCCATAATCTTTTAATCCGCTTTCGCATCCGAGAGATGGGATTGTCTTCTCATCCTGGGCCACATTTCACTAGGGGTGTTTTTGTATGGCTCGCCCCCGAAGTTCGTTTTAGTTTCTCTGGTTCCCGCTTTATTTTTGGTGGGGAGAGGGGAAGGGGAGAATGTTTGTACGTGTTTAAGGAACAGAGCCTTCAGTGTGAAATAGCAGCACACGGGCTCCGCCACAATCTGGTTTCCTCAGCACAATCAGAGCCTTCAAACCTGACAAAAACAAGCGTGGAGAAATAGCCTCCCTCCCACCTTCCTAAATGTTCAAGGTTTAATCTGGTCACCGAATGGGTCCGGTCCCTTTAGCTGCACCCCGTTTGCTTTTCAAAGGCAGACCTGGGCGAACGCAGTGATTGTTACAACTCTTTAAGCGAGGGGATTTACTTTCGTGGCAATGAAATTCGGATGAAGGTAGCTGACTAAAAAGAACTGCAGGATGGCAGGTTGCGAGGATTTCCCCCTGACTTTCCATCCTCCAGTTGGCTGGACATTAAATAAACTAAAGGCAGGAGGTTCCTGACAGGCTGCCCAAAACGGCCGCAACCCCCAGTGGGTTTTATTCCTCCATCTATTTGTTCTTGAATTTAAACCCTGGAGGATGCGGTTTTTCGCCGCGTCTTATGTTCTGATTATATAGATAATGCCCAGGCATGCGTTTGGGAAAGAAACTGGCAGGGAAATCATTCCCCTGAGGATGCTCTGGCCCCCGGTGTGTGGCTGGGGGGGAGAAGGGCTCAGGTGGGGAAAGACTTTCCTGGATGCGAGTTGGAAAGCAGCATCCCCCCCCCCCCCCCCCGGTTAATTCAGACCTGGCCATGTCAGTTTCCCTTCGGTGGCGCGGGAGCTCAGGTAACTGACATGAGTGACCTGCATTGTGGACCCCTACTAAACCGAGCCTTTGTTTTCCACTGTCGTTTCCAGGATGGAAAGGGACGCCCAGTTCGCCCAGCGCAAAGCGGAGAGAGCCACGCTCAGGACCCACTTTAGAGACAAGTACCGGCTCCCCAAGGTAAAGAGCCATGCGCGCTCGCCTCTGTGGCGGTGTCAGGCGCCGCGCAGTCAGGGGAAACTCTCTGGGTGCCGGCCTGTGGCTCCGCCAGGGCATTCGGTCTAACAGCTTGTCTGGGGCTGGTTCACAGCATCGCCCAGTCCTGCCCCGCGCTCCTGGGGGAGCCTGAGCAAAGAGGGGGTCGGAAAGGGACCCAGGGAAAACCCGAGGATTTGATCGCAGGGGATGGATGGTAGTAGATGGGTTTCCTTGAATAAGCCGTGGGTCTAGGCAATTGCTGTGCCTGACTTGATCCTATTTACAGCCAAGGCAGCTGAGACAGGAATGCAAGCCCTCAAAAGCGACTCTACCTCTAGCCAGTTTCCCAGGGAAAGTAATATTTCCACTAAGGCAAGACTCTGCGCTTCTAGTCACACCCTCCATCAGAGTTCCTTTCTATTGCCCTTCTGCTCCCCTCGCCTACCAGCCCAGAGCCACGGTGGGCACTAGGGGGGTAACCCATCAGCTAGAAAAAACGTCTTTGCTGTCACATGTTAGGCACATAGCTGGTAAGCATCACGGGGTGGATGTAGATCCTGGAAGCGGGGCCGTTTTTTCTATATCACACAGTGTTGAAATGGTATTGGGCATCCAATCCGGGGGGGGGGGGGTCAAAAAATCACAAAAAGGGCCACCACTCGGAGAAATACGGTCTAATTTTAACCAAAATTGGCAGAAAGCTTCTAAATGCAATTGATAATGCAACCATGTTCTCAAAATAGTACTGGGTTGGAAAGATTTAGCCCCAGGTGGTGTATTTTTATCATTTTCCCATCCTTTTTTGCCTTCTGTTAAAGCAAAAATCTGTCCTCATACACCAGTAGGAGCTTGTTTGTACCGTGTAATGCATCAAAATATTTGTCTTTATTTGTGGAATGGACTGAGTTGAGAAAAGGTTTTCTGTCTGCTATTTTTCTGAAATTATGCAGATAAGGCCCTATCCACTAATTATAAAACACATATATATATATATGTCTTTGTTACCTGCTCAGCTGGAGACCGAAGTCTGAAGCACACATGGTACAACTGTCATTATTTTTTTACGATCACTGACAGTATCTATAAACTACTTATATAACAGCAATGACTCATGTAAAAGGGCTGTCAAAGTCTTGTTTGTATCATGTGCGTAATAACAAAGTATAACCGTGTACTCTTATGTAACCCCTACGTAGAGCTATGGACCACTGAATGTCTCATGCGACACCCCTTCGAGCTATATTTACTCACAAAAACAGTCGTAGTAACTTGCAGATAGTTCTACTCCTCCTCAGAATCTGTCCAATGTGTTCAATAGTCTGGTGCTGCACTTGTCATTGTCACAGTTGCATCATGCATCGGTGCGCACCAGCTCTTCCCTGTGGCACTTGCGTTGCCTTGTTGCACAGGTCCTCTCACACTGCCCAACGGTGAGGATGGCTTCTGGAGTAGGTGGCAACACGGTCGTTTTAGGAACCAGATGTCCCGTGCTATCCATCACCCAGCCGTTGTTGACAGGGGACACGGAGAAACTGAGCTGTTGCATGATTCCATACGTCTGACTGATAATGTGCATGTTTCAAGTGCTGCCTGAAGGAGGCCGTTGTTGGTGGCAGTTTCTCACTTGTTTTGTTCTTCTTAGCAAACAACTCAGAGCGCACATTATGCATAGATGCCTCCTTCAGCTCACAGTGCAACAACGACACCACTGACACAGTGGCTGCTGACTCTGAAAAAGCAGCAGTTGGGCTGGACTCCAATGACCTACCTTCAAATCTTGCTTGTGATCCTAAACACGGGCTACTTTATTCATCTACTGCTTGGTTCTTCATGAACGCTCTGGTGAGGTCAGGTCTGTCCAGGCTGTGAATTCAAAGTAATGGTCCTAATTTAATAGCCATGTCTCTGTCTGTTGATGGCTTATCTCCTACACCATCGAATCATCTTCGGTGTGTGACCATGGCTGAGTGTTTCTGCTCTTTGCTCTCAAACCTGCTCATACTAGGTAATGGAGCAGGTTTATAGATGACACCAGGCAGTTAGGTTACTGACACACCACAGGTGATATGTCGTGCGTGTTCTTGGGATGGGAAGAAATCGCTTTTTTTTTTTTTTTGCACAAAGCTAAGGGGAAAACTGAGCAGTATTCATCTGGAACATCTCTCACTACCCTGGCCAATGTACAGCTCCCACACCCAATAATCCAGCATCACGAGACTGTCCCTTTGGTGCTGCAAAGTGATGCTGCTGTGCGCCAGCTATGGCATGCCAATAGGTGCAAGAGATACACAAAGGCTGCAGTAGCGTTTCTCTTATAAAGGCAGCCTTTCAAAGTGTTCCAAAGGTCATAGAATCAGATTGGCTTGGAAATGTATATGCTAGGAGAAGGCCTTGGGTACCACATGTGGTGCAAATTTGGGGGCATGGCCAAAGGGTTCCTGGGCTCCAGCTGCCTTCCCTTTCCGACAAATGACCTGTGTTTATTTTTAAAGTGCTGTAAAATGCAAATACAGAGCTGGATTGGCTGGAGAACTGGTATGCCAGGTGACGACCCAGCACAGCGACTGGGGTACAATTCTGGGGTCATTTGGTGAATAGAGCTGCCCCTTCCCCCGACCTGTGTTTATAATGGGGTGAAGTACCCAGGAAACTCCAGCAGAGCTTTAGGGGGCGGGACTACAGACAGCACTGATGCAGCAGGCATGCCGTGCTGAGCTGGGAAGGGAACTGTGAATGTGTGTGCTCAGTACCTGCCGCAGGCCCACAGCCTAGACTTCAGGGGAGCTAAGGGTGAGCACACAATCCACACCACAGGCACACAAAGCTACGTCCCAGTATGAGGCACCTCTGCGATCCCCTGGCTGGTTGCGGCCCAATCCTGGCAGCACCTAAACTCACTTGGTGATGAAGTGCTTGCTCTAAAAGGTCCCTTTGGCCCCTAAGTTTCTGCCACTGAGCATGTGCACTGCTACCTCCCGCTCGGCAGAAGCGGCTTAGATCATGCCTAAGCCCCAGCACCTGTCTCAAACCAGGTGCAGATAGGCATTGCCCTGCCTAGCTTTCCTGTGGGACTCAATCTGGTAGTCATGTTCAGTGGACACCTAACTCCACCCAAGGTGGGGAGAGGGGAGGAGACAGCCTCCCTTATACTGTCTAGCTCCAGGGCTGGGCCACTCCCCCCAAATACGGGAGAGCCGGGGTCAGTTTCCATCCTCTGCCTGACAAGGAGAAGGGATTTGACCAAGGATCTGCCACCTCCCAGATAGAGTCCTGAGAGGAGGCGCAGCTGCCCTCAGAACTTTAGCCCCGGGGTCAGGTACTTACATGGGGTGTGGTAGATTCTAGTTCAATTTCTCTCTCCTTCTGCCTGATGAGAAGGGATTTGACTGAGATCTGCCCTCTCTCAACTGAGAGCCTAATCACTGAATTAAGGGATATTCTGATGTGGGTTCATCTCTTGTTGAAGCTGTTCCACTTTAATTCCATAATTAACTAGGCCACGGAGAGGGTGAGAATCACACTAGAGGCCAGTGGTTTGGGTATTCACCCAGGGTGTGGGAAAGTCTGGTGCAATCCCCTTCTGCCTGATGATAAGTGGGGCCATGAAGTATTCCAAAGTGGGGTTCTCTTGGCCTTTTCTGGTGAAGCTGTTCCACTTTAGCTGGGCAAAATTGCATTAATTGAGCAAAAAGTACAAGTAGCCCTCTGCAGTACTTTAGAGTACTGTTAGAGTACTCACCTGGGATGCTGGAGACCCTCGTTCAACTCCTCCAGCTGGCTGAGAAAGAGAAACAAGTTGAACCATGAGGCTCCCTCAATCTTTCCTGAGCTGGTCCACTTTATTAGAAGAGGATTCCAGCACATGTAGCCCACGGTTAGGGCCCTCAACTAGGTGGTTGAAGACCCTGGTTCATTTCTCCTCCGTGTTTGAGAAGAAAGGATTTAAACAGGGATCTGCCGCCTCAGCTTCCCCCTTTTATTAAATACATATTGGGCCCCAGAAAGTATGTGACTCATTCTTTTGTCCCCCCTGGCTAGGATACCCACCCAGTCAGCAGCTCATCAGACAGCTCCCCAAAAGTTTTGCACTTGGCAGGATCAATGCACATCATCGGCAGAATCCTTATAAAGGTCAATATTGGCTCATGGGCTGCTGGTAGCACAACCATTGGCAGATTTTTCTCCAGCCAAGACAGTGTGTCGCTCTTTTGGGTCTTTCTTAGAGATCCATCCAAGTTGAAGAGGGAAAGTGGAACAGGTGCCAGTTCATACTTCAGCAAGACCTGGCCAACAACAGCTCTGGACTGGGCAATAACTATCAACTTGCTGAACACCTGACAATCAATAGCTATTGCTTGTGCTGTCTGCTTCTTCTTTTGTTCGATTGTCTTGTTGAGTTTACTGAATGATTTGAGATTATGCCTTTCTATGGGATCAAAAAGATCTACCTCACCCCTTCTCAGCTCATCAGTTACAAACTGTGTCATTCTCTCTGCTAGTGCACAACCTTTCTGCAAATTTCAGATGAGACCCCCGCAGCAGACATTGCAATGTTCACAAGTGGCTGGCTGTTGTCTGGGTTCATTCCAGGTTGAGCGCTAAAAGGATGTGTCATTCTTTCAATGCCAAACCTTTCTGATATCTTGGACAACAGTTTCATCTGCAGCTGTGCACTTTGTGGCAGCTTCTTTGTGGAAGTCTGTTGCTGAAGGCTGCATGCCACACATTTGTTTTGTGTCGGCTGTTACAGCTGCCTTAAAATGGGCAGTCAGTTAATACGTGTCACTGCCTTGGCTTTCTGTGCAAAGGTGCTGATGGTTCCCACAATCCTTGTTGAGAGAGAGCTCCATGGCCATGTCATGCCATATACCACTGAAGGGTCTGGCAGTCCGGTACACACGCCATGACTATCAACTAGGACATGATATATAGCTGGCTTCTGCTCCTCCAGAAGTCTGGCTTCCGCTCCAGTTACAATCACCACACTGGAATCATCTCTGCAAATGTCTTAAGCTCCACAGACCTGTTATTGTCTCTCTTTGCTGCTATAATCCATCAGTAGTTGGGAGAAATCCGTTACATAGTTTTCCCAGTAGAGCAATGTATCCAAACAGTGTTTTCCTTGGTTTATGTAAGTGTCCATGAACTGATGGAGTGACTGGGTGCTGTTCGTGAAGTCTGTCAGAGCAGTCTGTGCTTATGCGCTGTCTTCTCTGTGTGCTTTCCCCACATCTTCAAATGCTTCAAGGCATATTTGAGTTTTCGCCAAGATGCGTCTCTTCTCATCTTCTGGGAGATCGTCATTGCTCGTGGCATTGCCGAGTGTCATCTACTTCAAGCAATTCATTGCCTCCTTTATAAGTTTGTCTAATGTCACAGTGATATGCTTTTCCTATTAGAATATGGCTGCTAACAGAAGCACCATAGATGTCTTCTTTCAAACCCACTTTCCTGCAGCACACTGCCTATATCACCCATGAAATTCACTGCACGATGCATGCCTCCCTTCTCAGGGTTGTCATTGTCAAATTTGTTTTGATTCCTCCATTTACTCAACGGTGCTTTGCAGTTGATTGTTTCATCATACACGACACAGGCCCAGTCTTGGCTCATAGAGTGGAATGTAGCCTCAAAATATTTCATCATCATGGTATACGCTGTATTAACATCAGTTGCCAGTGCAAAAATCTTTGGACAGTAGGCAATAGTGATAAAATATAAAATAGCAGATAGAAAAACTTTTTCTCAAAATCATTCCATTCTACAAATAATGACATATTTTGATGTACTACATGGTAGAAACAAGCTCACACTGTCATGTAACCACAGACTTTTGCTTTACCAAAGGCATAAAAGGACAGGAAAGTGCATCAAATATATCACCTGGGGCCAAATATTTCCCAAACTTTCCAAGCCAGTACTATTTTGAGTATATAGTTGCACTATCAATTGTATTTAGAAGCTTTCTGCCAATTTTGCTCACAATTAGACAATGTTTCTTCAAGTAATGGCCCTTTTTGTGATTGTATGAGTTCCTTCGGATTGGATGCCTGATAACGTTTAAACATTACGTGATATAGAAAAACAGCACCACTTCCAGCATCTCCATCTGCCCTGGCGATGACCACCAGATATGCACGTAGATAATAGCAATGACATTTTTCTAGCTGACGGGTTCCCCTAACTCATTAATCAAACCCCTTTTTAAATCTGGCTGGTGGATTATATACTATTCCAACTCTGCTGCCTCTTAAAAACCACAGTGCAACACTCTCATGCCTTCTCTACAGCTCTGCACTGGGAACCCCATGCTGACAATCACCTGCTAACGCCTAGCAGCTAGCAATACCACTGCACTATGTATCCACCTGTCCAGCTGGCCAGAAGAGAGCAGTCCCTTTGAGTGGAAATTAGTAATCGGCTTAAGTGTACGGCTGTTTCTTTCTGGCAGTCTGTTACCGTCACTCACCTTCTCCTGCTCCTAATCGCTTTCTGTCTGCACAGCCCCATTGCACATGTACTCTCAGTTTCACCGCTGCTATCTCAGTATAAATAGTTAATTCAGAGTAATTCCACTGAAGTCAGTCACTGGGGCCTAGATTCTCAAAGGTATTTAGGTGCCTAACTCCCACTGATTTCATTGACCGTGTAGTAACAATATCTTCCTTCAACAGGCATTGTCTCCCCCTCCGTTTCACCTACTCATTCTTAGACTAATTCCTCTTTGGGTACGTCTGCTTCGAGCTGTCTGAATGATTCACTGGGACCAATTTAATCTACTATAATTCAGCCTCCTTCTTTGTTCACGGAATAATGCAAGCGCATCACAGTTTCTTTAATTTACTTCAACAAGAAAAGCTGCTGCTTCTTTTTTTTTTTAATTCTCTGGCTTGCCTGAGAATATTCTAAATTGCCCCTGTGTTGATTTAGTTTTGAAAGGTCAGATCAGTCATTTGATATTGTTTCGGTGTCCTGATTGACTAAGCACACGTGCTTTTCTTATACCCAGGCCAAAATTCATTTTCTTCCAACAACAGTGCCAGGTAAGTGGATTGCTCAGGTGTTTGTTTCTGTAAACACACAAGAGGTGGAAACATGTCCAAAGTGAAGGAACACGTACTAATTCATGAGTCTCTTTGCCTCATGCACCCGGCTCTGATTAGCATCAATATTTGTGTTTGACTGTATAGACAATTTTCTTCCGTGAATCTTTTCTGCATTAGCTACTGATTTTGTCCAGGTGTTGTGCTGACTCTTTCAAAGGCTTCCTGTGGTTCTTCAATATTTTTGTTAATGATCCCAATCTGGTCCTGATTCAGCAGATCACGTAAGCACTTGAGTTAAATTAAGCATATGCTGAAATCCATCATTAATCAGCAAAACATTTAGCCACGTGTTTCAGTCTCTGCCTTCAGTGGGACTGAAGCACATGCTTAAAGCTGAGCAAGTGATTAAGTACAATGCTGAACTGGGGCTCTATTCACTTTCCCTTCCTACCTGTTCTCTCCTTCCTTATCTTTGTCCCAGCGCCTGATTCTGATCTACTCATGCGCTTCTCTTTGATCCATGTGCCCCTTTAGAACGAAACAGACGATAGTCAGATCCAGCTGGCGGGAGGTGATGTGGAGCTCCCAAAAGAGCTGGCCAAGATGATTGAGCAAGACAATGAGGAGGAAGAGGAAAAGGACTCTGTTATTGGCCAGCTGACCAACATCCAGAACCTGGACCTTGATTCCCTGAAGGATAAAGCCCAGGCCACGCTAGAGGACCTGAAGCAGTCAGCTGAAAAGTGTTCCGTTATGTGACCCAGCTGTTTCCCTCAACATAATGCCCCGTTATTAACCATGTAATGTTGGGGTGGTAGGAGGGGTGCAATGGATGGTGGGGGTGGCCAGGATTTATGAAAATTAGCTAGTGGGAACCCAGTGAGCTTGTTACCCTTCCCTGTGTGAGTTGGATACCGTTTCTAAACCCATGCTCCACCTAGATTCTCCGAAACAGACTTATACATCCTGTTCCTCTTATGAAGTGTGTTCCCCAGCGTCAGGAGGCAGCACGGTCCACCCCCAAGCACCCCTCCTGAGGTCAGATCTAAAACTGCCTGTGCCATTGCTCACATGGTTGACCCAGTTTCTCTTCCCATTTTAATCTTTTCGTGCAGAAGGGAGGGAGGCTCTTGATGACCTGTGTTACTGAGGCCAGGCCTGGGAATGGGAGCAAAAACCTCTCTCGAGGAGCAGAGTGGCATGGCTCAACTCCTCTGGCTTCAGTTCCATTTTGGTGAAGGAGATTTGGAGCAAACCTCCTGGAGGTGATGATAGGTATTCACATTGCTTTCCAGGGACACGCCGCCACAGGAAAATCTCCCACAACACCAAGAAATAATATCGCTATTTTGCCCGTATGGCACCTTTTGTGCATCCATCTCAAATCACTTGGCAAAGGCGGGTACAGCTATAGCATTCCCATTTTAGAGAAGGGGAAACTGAGGCACAGCGCCCTTAAGCTACTTGCCCAAGTCTGCGGCAGGGTCAGGAGAAGAGCCCAGACTGGTTGATGCTCAGTCACCTTAGACTACGATTGCCCGTCTGTATCAGAAACACCACTTACTGGAAACGCGTTCAAATGCCATGTCACTTCTCCGATGTGGGACCTACTAAAATTCATATTCCTTGAAGGAGAGAATATAATTCAAGTTTGTGTAATGAGGGGGAAATCTACCTATACATTGTGATGTAACTATGCCACGTTTTTGTCTGACTGTCTACTCCTTCTATATCTTCCTTATTCTATGATTCTGATATAACATATGGAATAAATACCAGGAGATCTCTATGCATTTCTTTCTCACCGGTATCTCCATACTAAAAAATCTGTGGGCCAATCAGGCCATTTTTTCCCCTGTACTGTCAGTGTTCTTTTTGCAGTATCCAAAGATGGATTCAGTGAATTACCATAGGCTGTTAACCCTTTCAAAAAGCACTGAACTCAGTCGAGTCAGATCTGTCTCAGTGATATGTGTGTGTGTGAATCGCTCAGCCTTTTCTCAAGCACTCACATCCTTTCCCACGATTTCTAAAGGCTGCTTTCTCCAGCGAAGGTACACCTGGGAAAGGATTATCTGTCCAGGTGAGTTCCAGAGGTGAGTGCCATTTAAATCTGCAGGCAACTCTGCAACAGAATGATGATGGTAGGAAATTCTTGGCACTTCCAAAGCACCTTCCATTCAAAGTACTTTACAGATGTACCTGTGAGAGAGGTAACTATTATTATCCCTATTTTACAGATAGGGACATTGAGGCAAAGGGCTGTTTGTTAGATTTTAAGGCTCTTTGGGAACATTCTGTTCATTTAGGCCAGGGGTTCTCAAATTTTTTTCCCTGGGACCCTCTTTGAAAATATTTCAGGCTGTGCTGACCCCAAAAAAGCGACAACAACCCCATGCCATGCCGCCCTTACTGCTGCGCTGCTGCTTGGGGCGACACGGCCTTCAGAGCACCCGGCCAGCAGCCGCTGCTCTCGGCCACCCAGCTCTGATGGGCTCTGGCATGTGTGGGGGCTGACAGCTGGTGACTCCCCCCGCCCCCATAATAACCTCGCAACCCCTTGAGGGGTCCCAGTTTGAGACCCACTGATTTAGGCTATGTCTACACTACAGCACCTATGCCGGCATAGCGCCCCCCGGTGAAGACTCTGCCTAAACCAAAGGAAGGCATTTGTCTACCACCTACCTAAATGCTAGCTATGTCAACAGAAGTGCTCCTCCACTGATAGAGTTGCAGCTGCACTGGGGATTTTGTCAGCACAGCTGTATCAGGCAGGGATACGTTTCTGTCATATCACTGCCCGACAAAGCTATGCTGATACAATTTTTAAGTGTACACCAAATTCTAACCCACCATCTAGCATGAGGCTTGAACGACACATAGCTGCGGTGGTCAGGAGCGTGAAGTGAAGCTTCCGCGCCAACTCTAGCAGGGGCAGATCATCTGCAGCAAACAGGGGCACAGTGCAAAAACTAACTGCACCCCCCCTCTCCCCATGACAGAAGCCATGGAGCTGACTCCGCTCCCCTTGCAGTAACAACTGAATGCCATCGCAGAAACAGCTGGCCCTGCCTCACAGCAGCCTAGGGGGGCCTACTGTGGAGGTTATCACCTAGCTGAGAATCGGTGGGTCAGTGTCAGACCCACATTACAGCAGCCTGCCATGGGGGGAGGATCTGCCCACTGATGGCCAAACTCTCTCACTCCCTTCCCCAGCGGCTTCAGGTGCGCAATCTGGGGTGCCGGCATGAAACCCTGCAGAAGAGTGCCCACAAAGCAGCTGTGCGGTCTGACCTCTGGACTCAACCCTCACGAAGGGCCCCAGGGAAGGCAACACAACCTCCTGGGTGTGGCCAGGTCTCTGAGACAGCTGAAAGCATCATTAGAGCCCTCGCAAGGGAGGCAACAGCCACCAGGAAAGCCTAGACAGGTCCCATGCAGACCAGAAGGCAGCTTCGCCATGGTGGAGGAAAACTGAAGCCTCCCCGGGTAACATCAAAGCTGCCTTCCAGCAAGAGCCTCAATAAACTGAGCTAAAAATGGCTGGTTTGATGTGGCTGATTATTGCAAAGGTCAGCAGCAGCAGGACTTTTCTTGAGCATGGGGCTACTGACTGATTGCTCTTCCAAAGGACACTACCACCTTACTTTTCCTTTAGGAGGCATGGATCATCTCTGCATATCTCGGTTAAGTTCCTGCCATTGCATTGGTGTGGTACCCTGTTCACTGTCTGTGGCACACACTAGTTTAGTTCCTGGGGGCTGTAACACTTTGGTCTAATTCTGGTTATTGGACGTGGGGTGGACATGGCTGGATAGCATGGGTGATATACAGGAGATCAGATCAGAAGATCTGGTGTTTCCTTCTGACTTGAAACTTGTGATCTCCACCAACAATCCACTCTGGTTGGTTTGACCAGACAAGAGGGACATACATGCAGCTTGCACGATTCGTTCTCAGATCGTTCCCCAACATACCTAGACCTTCCCTGAGCAAAACTGGCTGGAACTCAACCAGTGAAGAGGTTGCATTTGTCAACGTGGATTTGCCATTGCAGTGTCAGCTACCCTAGTCCAAATCTGAACAACCTTGGCCACAAAACTGAAAACTCCCCTCAAGAAACATTCACACTGTTTCTAAGTGGGGAAGCCTGGACTCCCCAGTTTATCTGTCCACCATCTGGAGTAACACCACCACTTGGACCTTTGTGAACTCGCTAGTGAGGGAAGAGAGCACTTTGCCTCCAAAACAGCCCCACACAGGACTCCCTGTATCCCTGTAAAAAACTCCCTGTGTCTCAACTGATGCTCCCCATGCTACTCTAGCCTCTGCCGCATGCACGTGTCCTGTCACAGGTCCTCTGAACACCAACTAGCCAGATGATCAAAAGGACCTGTGGTAGAGAGGGCCATCAGATGCAGAGAAATCTCTCACAGAGAAAGCTGAAATCAGGCTCGGCGAGTGGACCAGCCCTCTTCCCTGGTGGGAACAAGGGTGAACCCCGATTTCCAACTGGAGGAGAGGATGGTCAGACCATAACAAAGACATAGTCATCACACACCCCCAGGGCCACCCGGAGCCCCTACCCACAATCCCAGCCTCAGAACACGGCATAGAAATTGAACTACTGTCTCACCTGCAGAGTAAGGCCATTTGGAGGAGTAGCCTGGATGAAACGGCCAGGGCTGCAGGCCATTCTTGGCTCATCCTGGGTTGTGCTGTCAGCCTGCCACCGATCATCAGCACTGCATTCAGTGGGGGGAACTGGGAGAAGGAAGTATAACACCACAAATAAAGAATCCATTTGCTGCAGTAAGTGCTGGGATAGGCAGTGACAGGTTGTAGGTTCGGTCTGTGGGAATCAAGAGCAGAGCTGAGCTCCGGTCTTTATTAAAACAGGAACTTCTCATTTTTAAACCACGCCATTTATAAACAGCGAGAGGCTGAGTGAGAAGGATCTCCCTCACATCAAGGGCGGCTGTAGAGCTGAAGTTACTCTGCCATGGGCTTCATCCCCCCTCAGGGCCGTAGAACATCAAGGCAGCCTGCTGTGTCTTATTGCTTATTCATAACAGGCAGCTGGGCAGATTGGCTATATATAGGCAGGAAGAGCAACAGTGTCCTCGCTTTACAGGTCAGTGAAAAATCCCCCTGCGGCTAGTCTCCCCGAAAATGGGGCCTGAAGCTGTCAAGGAAGAAAAGCGAAGGGATTAACTGGCAGCGAATGATTCTTAAACCAAACACTTGGGAGAGCAGACTCTGTAGGGCGTGAAGGCAGAATGATTGTACCGAATGAGCACGGTCCCGAGAACAGTTAAAATATACCGGGCTTGGGAGGACAATGAGAGACCGAACCGTTCCAGAGACAGACGGGTCCTAGCAACAACTTGTTCTATTTAGTCTCTCTTCCACTGTGTCTTATTTTTATTTCTCCAGCTAATTTCAAATCCCAGGTGCTTTATTTCTAAGGGCTCAGAATTGCCAGTGGCTCGGGCAATGCTGATCCTTTATTAAATTAGAGAAAATTACTGAGCAATTTGGGGAAAGTCAACTTTGGCATCAGTGTACACACACACACACACGTACGTGCACGCACACACGCACACACACCCCAAACAGGTCAGATCCTCAGCTAGCATAAACTGACTTGACTTCAATGGAGATCTGCCAATTTACACACACTGAAAATCTAGCCTTGTGCATGTATCTATCTAGTCTCCCTTTTTTTCCTGCCTCCCTTTTCTTTTTCTATTTTAGCCTCTCTGGTTTCTGTTCAGGTTGTTTTCTACCAGTAGCTCTGAAATCTCAGCTCTGCCAAGGCCATGTGATGTTCCTTTGGTTTATTTTAGACGCCAATATGACCTCCAGTCGTGTGAAAAAGAAGCAGTGCGTTATCCTGGCTGGAATGATAATGGGCTAAACATAGGCATGTATAAACTATTACAAGTTCCTGGGCGTCTCTGAGCCTGCACTAGGATACGGAACAGCTTGGGCCATATTCCTTGCTGACACTGCATGTTTTATACATGTCATCCCCACAACAGCAGAACCCAGGAACTCAGAGCTGCTTCCTGTGTTCTCTGAATGACACTGGTCCATTGCTATGTCATGGTATTTCAGAAGCTGTCAGAGCAGCCATAGATTGCATTGCACTGCACCAGCCTCCAATCTGGGACATACTGTCGAAGGATGGCAACAATAATTATGGGACAAATTATCTGCCAGTGTAAATGAGCACGGCCCCGTTAAAGCAATTGGGCTGTAGCAGTGTACACCAGCACGAATACGGCCCAGCATCTCTGGGCTTGCTCAGTGGGTGCTGCTGTTGAAAATCAGGTCACTTATTTTGGTGCCTAAATATGGAGTTCAGCTCCTCGGGTTAGGAAGCCAAGTTGGAAACTGTTGGCCTTTCCCTCGGCATCTTCGGCTGGAAAACAGGGAGAAGCAGATTCACAGCACCTAGCTCAGGCAGATGCTGGGGGAGTAATTAATGTTTGCAAAGTGCTACAGCAGCCATATGTGTTGCTAATTAAAACCCTGGGCTCGGATGCCACAGCGACGAACGCCAGGGTGACCAGCTAGCAAGTGTGAAAAAGCGGGACGGGGGTGGAGGGTAATAGGCGCCTAGATAAGAAAAAGGCCCAAATATCGGGACTGTCCCTATAAAATCAGGACATCTGGTCACCCTAATGGATTCAGCAGAAAGACCTACTAGGCAGACCACTAAGGGTGACCCAGCTAAAATCGCAGTGGGGCATCTGCACAGCACATGCTAGCATGCGCCCGATCTTGATGATGCAATAGAAGGCAGCAGCTCTACGCTATTTGGGATGGGAGTGGGGAATTTCTCTGCTGTTTAGCACTAGATACTCACCAGCTCTCTCTAGTGCCACTTCTTTCCCACTTGCTACAGTCTAATCATGTCATCTGGGCCTTCCGACTCTAGGGACCTCTCCTAAGCGCTCAGGGGTTGCAATCATTGGAAAGACGGATAACTCTTAAAATAGCCCGTCCTTGGACAGGTACCATTGCTGTTATCCCTATATTCACCTTATGACACTTCTACGTCAGTGCAATTCCAGTGAAGTCAATGGGGGTTATACAGGTTTGACTGCAGGCAGGGACTGTCTCTCTGGTCTGTATTTGTACAGCGCCTAGCACAACAGGGTCCTGGTCTGTGACTGTGGCTCCTAAACCCTACGGTAATATAAACAACAAATAATAACAAGTCATTTCCCCCTAAATGCATGTGCCTTTCATAACCTGTAGGGTGCAGCTCTAGGTAGCACAGCTCCTTAAATAAGCCACTAAGATTAGGCTCAAGATTCGTTCGAACGTACATAAACACTGCACAGGCCTTCATGGCAAGTCTGGTCTACATCGGCGCCCATACTGACCCACAATCCGGTTTTAAAAAGGACTCCAGTTCCCTGATTGAGCAACAGCCCCCGTTAAGTCAAGAAACACGAGTTCCACTCGTCAGCATCATCCCCTGCATCTTCCCCTGCATCATCAGGCCTCGGGGCTCACTTGCCAGTTTAAAGACAAGTGGCCCACCCTGTATGAAAGCCCTTTTTTCTTTCACAGCCTCCTCGCTCTAGGTTGGCCCTGGATTTCTTGCCACACAAAAGGATTGGCCATAAAACAGCCTAATATCTTTAAAACAAGTATCACTGGGGATTAAGCCACAGCATCTATTTTCTCTCCACTGTACCATAAACCCCATATAATTCCCTAACCTTTTATTTTAGCTTTTTTGTTTTGTCATCTCAGTCCTGGGCCCCAGCAACTGCTGCTGTCAGGGGAGAAGCATTTCTAGTTGCTCTTCTCTTCTCATCATGTTTATTTCAGTGGAGAGGAAACTAAAAGAGCAAATGTAAAGGGTGATAATTTAGAGAAGGGAAACAAAACTATTCTTCATGTAGGAATATAAGATTTGCCAGACCAGCTCAACTCATGGGTCCATCAAGCCTGCTCTCCTGCTTTTAGCAGTGGCCAATAGCCGATGATTCATATGGAATTAAGTTATGTTTCAATGGTGTCTCACATTGGTTATGTTAAAAAATAGAGCAAGATTGGCTGGGGATAAATATTGGAAAACTGTAGTGAAGGAGGAGATTTTCTGCATATATGGCAGACATGTCTTGTCATTGCAGAGTATTGGGATGCAATCCATAACCAAATATCGCAAATTGTTGGCTATTTATTACCAAATGATGCTTTGGTAATCTTCCTGGGGATTCCTCGTGGAAACGGTCACACAAAAGAAAATGAAGAATTAATCTCGCATCTGCTGGCAGCTGCTCAGTTATTGGAGGCATCTCATTGGAAAAGGAAAAATAGCCTAGCCACTGAGGAATGGTTCAAAAAATACTGGAGGCTGTGGTTATGGAAAAATTCACACACCAATTACATACCCAACAAAATAGACTGAAAACAGATAGATACTTAGAAATTTGGTTACCTTTTATTCAGTACTCAGACAAAATACATTCACCTGCAAAAAAACCCAGCACACCTGTCCAAATTTTCTTCTTATTAACATTTGATAGACATACCTGGCCTGTTAAATAGTGCATATAGAGATTTCACACCATTTAATAAACTCACTAGAAATGACATAGGTGTTGTAAGGATGCTCACTCAGTAATAGAATAAGACCCTGTTAAATAGAAAGATCAGATGATTATAACCCTGTATAAATGTCTCTTTAAATAAAAACTCACTATTGTAAAGATTGTTTTGTTTCTGATATTTACAGGACAAGAGTTTGTAAACTCATTAAAACTTCCTAAATAAATAGATAACCAACCCGTAATGCACCTGGGAAACGTAGTAAATGCTCTGTTTGGGGACAAAAATCATTCCTGACCCCCTGAAAACCAGGATCTGTTATGTTCTCGGTACGTAAACAGAGAAATTAGCTAAAACATAAAATGCTCTTTCGGGAAGGTTGGAGCGTCACTACCCCACTTTATTTCTTGAAACCCAGAATCTTTGCACACAAGCACCAAAAGCAGAGAGAGAAAGCAGGTTGTTCCCTAAGGCAGAGAAGCACAGCTCATGCCTCCTGGCTCTAGGCTGGCTCTGCAGAATAACTGCTGAAAGACTAAGATCACAGGCTTCCCTACAGAGCCCCCTAGGCTGCCAGCAGGACCAGGAAAACCCTTAAAGACTTACAATAATAATTTGCAGTTTTAACCTAGTTTTCAATACACCACAGTATCCTCTCTCTGAAGCACAGGATCAGATTTCGTTTTCCACACAGGGATCTTTAGGATGAGGCTTTAGAAACCCATCTGACTTGTCTGGATGTTAAAGATCCCACCGCATTTTTAATTGGAGTGGGAGATGGTGTTTCTTTTCTTTCCCTGGGCAAAAATTTCCCTCCTTTCACCTGGTGCAACGTACTGGTTGCTCGCTGCTCTCCACTCTAAGGAGGGCTGCATTTCAGTGCTGTATTTTCTAAAGCGCTTTAGGATTATTTAGAATAAAGAGAGATTCCACTCTTGCTAGTGCAGTTATGAAATGATCTAACCCCTCCCACCCCTCTTTTTAAACCCAGCTATATTATTTGACCCTCTGCCCTCCTGTGGCAGAGTAATCCACAGGCTGAAACACAGAGGGATGTCAGTGCACTTGCTCTACATTTATCAGCCGTTTATGTCACCAAACGACCCCCTTCGGTGCCAGCAACAAAACCTGTACATAAAACCTTCTCTTCTCCTGTAATAGGTCACAGGAGAAAAGAAGATGCAGTTAGCTTTGAAATTCATAGGAGGATCAGGATAGCTACTTTACCTAGTGGGACTGATAAAGCCTATGAAAGAGAGCCTCTTAAGGCCAGGATAAGTGTATCCACAGTACAGCGCAGGGTCCCTCCTGCTTTCTATGGGGCTTTAGGGTGGATAATCCAGGCGCTCTATTATTTCATCACCAATAAGTCTGTGGTGCTGACCCTGATGTGATCCTGACTGACAGATGCTGCAGGCAGAAGAGGGGCCTAGCGTGCCCAGCACCTGGGCTGACTCCGGGCTGTCACACCACGGACTGCTCACTTAGTGCAGAAGGCCATGGTTGCTGCACCGCCAGGGTTGGCACCTCATTAGCGTCAGTATGTGCAGTGACATTTTGGAAGCTTTTTTCAGGCCTTGATGCACTCTGACTGAGTGACCCCACAGCACAAGCAGGGATTATAGTCAATTTAGCAGGGCACAGGACAGGATTGCAGGTTCTGAGTAAGGGTAATTGCAGTGCAAGAGGAGAGGAGAGTCGCTAAGTACATACCTGCCACTGATGCCCCAGACAACACGCGACCCTTAGTTTAACAGGCCACCAGGAAGGAAAGAAAATGTCCTGAGGATAACGGCCATTGACTGCCTCTCCCCTTTAAAATGTATCTGGATTCAGATTTAGCCTTCTGTTCCACAGACTGGGTCATCTGCAGAAGATAATGCAAGTATGCTGAAAACAACCCTTTTGGTAGCCTATCCATTGATCAACATAATTCTGTTTCAGACGGCTCCCAGGGCAGCTGTCATGTCTGTGCTAATGATAGACGAGGGGCAGAGAGTGCTAGCGTTAGAAAGCTCTTTAAACCTCAAAATGCAATTATCCACTTAGACTTAAGAAAGTAGCTGTACATCTGTCCAGGAACCCACTTTCGCCATGCAGATGTGGGTCCAAACAGGAGCATCACGCTGGCCAATGATGTAAATTCTAGCCGGGGTAGCAGAGTGAAAAGACAATGGCTAGGTTGACATGGCAATTTTTTGCAAAGAATTCTCTCACGTTTTCTATCTTATCCGTAAACCAAAAGTTACATGATGCCAAAGAGTGATTATGAATTCCAAGGAATGATATGTCATTGGATGAGGCTGAAGTTGATTAATACCATTGTCATTTGATAACAAGAAGTACAGTAGTACGCCAAATGGAACCTGAGTCAGCTGTCAGATGAACCCAGTTTGCCGCCTGGATGGCGCACCCGTGTTTAGCAATGAACTCCTTAAAGAAAAAGAAAAGAAAGAAAAACTACACACACACATCGGTCAATTAGAGTTGTGCTCACTGAAAGGAACTCTACCTTCATAGAGCTACTGTTCTCTGATTGGCTTAGGGAATGGAATGACTGTGTGCTCCAGTCACTCAGAAAGCCCATGTCAATCACACTAGACCAGGGGTAGTCAACAGGCGGACGGCGGGCCAAATCCGGACCACCAGACACTTTTGAGCGGACCACAAAATCTTTTTTATTTACTTATTATCATCATTGTTCTTTTTTAAAATTATTTGTACCCTCTCATTCTATCACAGTGCAACCTCCAGTACATTGTGCTGTGAATTACTGACTGACTGGTTCCCCTTCATTCCTTATTTGCTTAATTGGAGCTATCATCAGTTTCCGCCAATAAAAAAACCCAGAGTATGTTCCGTTTTTAAAAATTCCTTTTCCCGCTGTACGCTCACAGGCTTGTTTACTCTGTTGAAAGCTGTAGTCCTGCCTCCGGCACTTTCGTTGTTTAATGGCACTGTGTTTAAACATGGCAGGGGAAAAAAAAGGAAAGTTGATACCAAACACTGTTCATTTAAAGACGGGCCCAACACTTACTGCTTTATTTTGCCACAATGTCCAAAGGCTCGACCACTATGTTTCATTTATACAGTGGTTTCATTTTATTTTTCACTTAATGCACTAAAAATATAAGCAATGGAGCATATGACTTATGCACAGCATTGCATGTGTTTGTTGAACAGGGCACTTGCAGCGTCAGGCAAAACGATTGTTTCTAATATCTGAAAAGACTGATTCCGATTTACATCGGTCTTGCAAAACCCTACTCACCCCAGCTCTGGGGTCAAGTAAACTATCACTAGCCATTTCATCAGTATTAGAATGGGCAAGTGGATTTTGCACCTAAGCTGCTATATGTTCAAGACTGTACTGCAAAGACAATTTAGAGACACTGAAAGAGGACACCGTCACCTCTGGATTTAAAAATAACCATCCACTTTCGGTTGCTGACATTTACCTTGAGGCAGCAGAAGACAACAAGCCTGTGACAAGGTTCAGTTCGACTGACAAAATGTCTTTATTTGAATGTAGGCTCCGGAGAATTGTTGGAACAACGCACACTGGCTTCTGGCAGTGATACTGGCACACTGGCATCTGATTTGACCACACGGGCAGTAGCTTGTAGCAGCTTCAGAGGGGAGGGCGAGTCTTAATTTGGTGGTGAGCTCCGACGGGTGCCCATGGCTGGCTTCTGGGCATAGAGGGGAAGGGGTTTGAGCAGCATCTTGTGCAGGTTGGACCCCTGCACCACGGCCGGGTTGTTCATGCGATGACACATTGTCCCGGTTATAATGCAGGAAGCATGGGGGCCTTGCACATGCAGCCTCCACATTGCCAGCAACTGACATGGCCTCTTGTCCATTTCCTAAGCATCACTCCCGTCACAGCACAGAGGGGCCAGTCCTTCCTTCAGGGGAGGGACATTGCTGCCCTGATGTCTGCAGAGATAAACCAAAATCTGAGGTTTTTCACAAAGCTCCACTCTAGGAATTATTGTGGGGCAGATCTCTGGCCTGTGTCATAGAGGGGGTCAGACTAGAGGAACACAATGGTCCCTTCTGGCCTTGGAATCCAGGTATCTACGAAGCCTAGCATATCACCTGGTCCAAGCTTGAATTATAGGGAAAAAGATCACAGTAGTTGCAGTTCTTCAAGCGTAGTGCCTGGGTCGTTCCATCCTTTGGGGCTGGGTGTCCTCAACGCTGCAGGGGCTGCATGGTCACCTCTTCTTATGGGCCTACACATTTGGCACAAATATAAAAAGAAGCCACCTTTCACTATCTCACGCTACTGTAATAAACACACGAAGGGAGCGAGGAAGGGGCGTGAAGAGGGTGGATCTGCAGAGGTAAAGCACTCAAAGAATGACACTTCTTGATAAGTAAACTTTCCTTCCGCTTCGGGGGTGCTGCCTCTTGGGAGGATAGCATGCAGTATAACCACCCCCAGAAGAGGACTGACTTTAATTAAACAAAGATTTCAACGCGGCTCTACCAACCTGGAAATCAGGACGAGATGCCATATTCGGAGAGCCGTGCTGCATAACGCTTTGAATGACACTTGCAAATCTCTGCAAGAGACAGGACCTGTCATGTATGCTGCCTTTGATCTAATTGAATGAGTGCTTAGCGTCTAGACCTTCAGAACAGGGACGGTAGCTAATGTACACCATGTCTGAATATGAAATTTCATACATTTGACTGGTTCTGTAACAACCAGACTCACTAAACAGGCCTGATCCTGCAGAGTGAGCAGTAGGAGATTTAAGTGCTTCCTCCGGGCGAGGGGAATCTCAGGTGACACCGTCTATCCCTGCCGGCTCGAGGGGTAAACCCAGCATAAAGAGTGCATCCCCCCTTCTTCTAGGGCCGGCAGAAAGTGTGAGTTCTGCTCTGACGCAGGAATGTCTTGCACACGCAAGAAGCATGCTGCTTACAGGTCACCGCCTTGTGTTTGGAACCCAGCGTCTCCGCCCAAAACAAAGGGAGGATGCACTAACTGGAAGCTGGTCACCCAAACCAGATCAGCGGAGGAAGCGACCCAACCTCGAGGCTGGGCAAGGAGCCCAAGGATACCAGTGCAGAAGTCACACAACAACATGGGGCAGGAACCACTTAACAAGAGTGCTGCGCAAGCTGAAGGAGTGCAGGGAATCATAGAATGGTAGGACTGGCAGGACCCTCGAGAGGTCTTCTGGTTCATTCCCCCGCAACTAAAGGCAAGCCTGAGCATTAAAGATGAGACAATGGATCAAAGCCTACGGTGGCGAAACAGGAGCGGAGCCACGGGAATCTTACTCTTGCACTAAAGACTGCCGAGAACTTATGCCAACATTTCAATGGTCACTACTTCTCATAAGGTTTCACGTGGATGGTGCCAGCAGCACACACACATCCCGGGGCTGGGGATCTGCAGAGGCTGTTCTGAAAGTACTGTACAGCTTTGCCATTGCGTCTTAGCCTGTTAATAAATGGGCTGAAAAGGCAGTGGAGGAATCAGAAGCTCTCCTGCCCAGAGGGTTCCTCTTTCGCTTTGCTCGGTAACTTTTGACTTCGCAAAGGCTTTCAAATGCTCTCCAGAACTCGCGGTGCAGACTTCTTTATCTGAACACACAGACATCTCACGTGTAGTTCCCTCAGCCACTCCACACCTAAGGCATAGGACAAGGCATGTGAATGATTGGTTCGGAACACCAGCACTGGCATCCCACAGTGACACTCTGTACAAAACTATACTGCGCTAACCCGCATTTTAGCAGTCAGAGATCTCACTGGCATTCAGAACTGCTCACGAAAGGAAGGGGTGACCACAAAAGGGACCAGCACGTGATGTCTCAGAGAAAAGCAAAACACCTTCATAATCAGGGCTGGATTAAGGCAAACAGGCCCTAAACACATCCTCATATGGGGCTTTGGTGGCTTTACTTTATCATTATCATGTGACCTGGGGTCAGGGCCTATTTTTCTTAGCGGTTAATCTAGCCCTGCTGATAATGCACCTAGCCAATTATACGTCAGAGAAAGAAATTCTTTCATGACCTCCATAGTGGCAAGCTGAGGGCCCTGATACACGAGGTTTGATTCGCCTTTGTTTAGCCCATTTATACTGGGATTTTTTTGCACCAGTATAGAAACAAAGTGCAATCTCCCCAGTGCAAATGCACCACACTGGTGTGAGATGTGATTCGCGCTGCTTACACAATGGAAAAAAACATACACACTGATCCAAACAACTCCTTGCCTGTGCAATGAAATGAGGAAAAGAAAAAAAATCGGATAATTAATTAGCAATTATTTATATAATGGTTGCACCCAAAGGCCCCAATCTGGAACCGTGTGCCGGGTGCTGTACACACAGAGGTGAAGAGACTTTCCCATCCTTAGTGCGCAGCCTTCCTCTACAATTATAGGAACAAATTTATATTGTTTCTTTGCGTCAATTATAGTTTACTGCCAAACATTTCTCCCATGTCTCCTGAAATGTTGCTTGCTCAGCATTCAGTCGGTGCAGCAGCTCCTGAAAAGCCACGGGCCAGATTCTCAACTGGTGGAAATCAAGGTAGCTCCACTGATACCAAAAGAGCTGTGCCCGCTACCTCTCCCATGCACTCAAACCAAGACAGTGATCCAGTGACATTACTTGGTGTAGCGCGGTCAAAGCCAGTTTATGCCAGGGTACTTCCATTGCCTTTAATACAGCTACACCCATTTACACCAGCTCAGGATCTGCCTCCCAGTCTCTCCGTATTGGTGGATTTAGATTCCACCATCTCAGCTATAATAACCTTTTCGCACACGGTATTGCTAATGTAATTTGTTTCTTCGTCCATTGTGACATGCCACTGCACTCATGCAAGATATTACACAGCTGGAGAGCAGCTGTTTTAAATGTAAGAGAGCAGCTGCTAATGACTTTATTGGTGGGAGGCAAATTATCTCAGGATGGATTTGTGCTTGCAAGTCCTCCTTTCACCTGAATGCCTCTCTCATTTTTCAAGTTCCTCTAAGGCCAGACTGACTCCATGTGAGTTCTGTTTGGGGGACGGGCCGGGTACGCAAAACTGGCTCCTTGAAGTGTAAAGATCCTGTACTTATCCTGCCAAAAATGCATGGAAGTGTGTAACAAAGGCTCAGCTGAGACCAAACACTTAAATACAGCACAGATTGGCCGGGCTTTCCATCTATTTCAGGCCTTGTCTAGATGAGAGATTTGCCCTGATTTCAGCCATCAGCATAGCTCCACTGGTGCAAGCCCCTTGTGCATCTCAGCTGCTGCCATTTAAAAACATCTACCAGCTGTTAGAGCAGGGCTGTCAAAGTTATGTGGCCACAAGGCCCATTTATTTCACTTGGTGGGCCACACTGTAAAAAAAAATGTACTATTAAAGGGGCAGCACAATGGCGCAGCTTTCACTGATTCACTTTCCATAGCCGCTTAATACTCTGGGGGCTGGGAGCGCTTGAGCTGGCAGCCCTCTGGAGGCGGGGCAGGACGGACTGGCGCTGTGGTGCCACGCAGCCAGCAGCATTCCAGGGGCTGGGGGCACTCGGGCCAGCAGTGCTTAGAGTGTGCGGGCCACGAAAATTAATTCTTTGGGCCGCAGCTATGTTTGACACCCCTGTTTTCGAGAAATGTTCCTTCTTTCATTGCAATGTGAGACTCCCCTCATCCAAAATTACACTAACCTAACACCTAGGACATGTAATGTTCAGTCCTGGACCAGCAGCAGATTCCAGATCCAATCTCTCAGCACTTATCAAGGCTACAAGCAGGTACTTTATACAGTCAGAAAGGCAGGAATGTTGGTCTATCATGGTACTTATATGGCCCACATTACTGAGTATCTAAAGCCTTGCAATCTTTAATGTCTTTATCCTTGCAAAACGCCAGTGCTGGTATCCCCATTTTACAGATGGGAAACTGAGGGACAGAGCAGCTAAGTGACTTGCACAAGAGCAGGGAAGTGAAGCCAGGTTTCCCAAGTGCTATGCTGGTCCATCCTTCCTCTTGCTTTCAGGGTCTTTTAACTGTGGTGCTGTAACTCATAAAATATCAGACCTTAACATCCTGCCATCATTATGTGTGGAAAAGCTATTTCAGGTAAAATGTGTTACTCAGAATTGATTCATAGATTCCAAGGCCAGAAAGGAATCACAATAATTATCTAGTCTGTGACTGTGATTATCTAGTCGGACTTGCTGTATACCCCAGAACAGAGAACTGCCCCAAAATAATTCCTAGAGCAGATCTTTTAGAAAAAATCCAATCTTGATTTAAAAATTACAAGTGATGGAGAATCCACCACCACCACCCTTGCTAATTTGTCCAGTAGTTAATGACTCTAACTGTTAAATAATTATACCTTATTTCCTGTCTGAATTTGTCTAGCTTCAACTTCTAGACAATGGATCATATTATACCTTTCTCGGCTAGACTGACGAGCCCGTTAGCACATATGTGTTCCCCATAGAGACACTCATACAATAAATAGATGGAGCTCTTTGAGTCTATCACTAGAAGGCAGGTTTTCTAATCTTTTAATCATTCTCATGGCTCCTCTCTGAACCCTCTCCAATTTAACAACATCCATCTTGAAATGTGGGCACCAGAACCAGACTCAGTATTCCCAGCCGTGGTCCCATCAGTGCCAAATATAGAGGTAAAATAACCTCTCTGCTCCGACTTGTAATTCTCCCATTTATGCATTCCAGGATCGTATTAGCTCTTTTGGCTACAGTGTCACACCACTAGGACCCTCAAATTGAAGCCTGAATTGTTGGACTCACTTTCCTGAAGAAATTTTACCGAAGGTAAACCAGGACTAATAGCAGTAAGAATAATTCTTTATGACATTTCTAGAAGAGTTTTCCTGTAAAATCTATCCAGAATATGTCATGGTTTGGCACTGTAGAAGCCATGAGTCTAAGATGGTTCTGCCACTCACAAGTAAAGTGATCATCCCAAATCAATGCTGATAAAAACCTCCTACCACACCTAAAGGGCAGCTACGTGTTAGAACACAACCTCAAGGAATCATGGTAACAAACACAATGTTAAACGCGGCTTAGCGTTTTGGCATTGTCTTCTGGGAATAAAGATGTTACATGTGTTAACTCCGGCACATTAACAGCAGCTAAAATCCTAGTGTACTTTCATGTTAACTAATTGAGGTAAACCGTAGGCTTTGATGCAAAACTTGACCTTGTCTACACCAAGATTTTAACCCAGTTTGGTAACAGGTTAGAATCACACATTTCTTAGCATTGACCTGGCCTCAGTGTAGATGAGAACTGTCCTAGTTAACATCCTGGCTTGCCAAAGCTTAACCACAACCTGTTGACACAATGTTAAGCACAACAGTCTGGGTCTACACCCTGTGCTAATTTGTGCTGAATGCGTGCTGGTTACCCTGACACAAGGCCGTGTTCACACACAAGGGAATTTTCCAGTGCAGACAAGCCCTCAGGGTGCAGTGTGTGCATCAAAGGAAACTCAACCCCGTCTACACTTTAGTGGCTTGGCAGCATTTCAGAGCCCTTGGAACCCAAGCTGAGTGCGCTCAGAACCTCCCAGGATCAGACCTTTTGTCCTTGCAGATTCTTTAGTTTAATGCATGGGGGGGGGAAGGGGGACACAGAGGTTGTTTCTGGAATCCATCTTCATTCCTCTCTCCTCCCCGCTACACTCCCCAAGGGAAATCAGCTTTGTGTTATTGTGCAGCTGGCAAGAATCCTGGGGGCTGTTGCACCCCCGCCCCCTGAAAGCCCAGAGGGTGGGGAAATCAGGCTCGTTTCCATTTCAATAGCTGGGGGAAATGGAGTGAACTGCACTTCTTTGCAGGCTCTCAAGTGCGCTTTGTAAAGGCAATGGCAGTAAAACAGAGGCCATCTGAAAAAGGCTCCTATTGACAGGCTGCAAGGCGTGAACAATCTTCTCTGCCATAAAGGCACCAGCTCGCTGCATGGCCCACGGGAGACAAAGGGAATGAACCAGTCCAGAAAATGCTATTCACCCCTTTTGCTTGCAGTGATTAAACCCCATAGCCAATCCTCGTCTTCCCCCCTCCCCTCTAAACTCCTGGCCACCGCCAGCCCTTACACACCGGCCCTGCTGCAAACTATCCATGCAACGACTCACTCACACTCTCTTCCCACATCCACAGCAACCCCACCAGACCACCATGGACCTCTCCACGCCCAGAGCTCGCTTTCAGCCCTCTGCTTCTCTATCCCTCACCACAAGCCCAGCCCTGTCGCCCTCTCCACACAGGTCTCAGGCAGCCTGGCCAGGGACATTTCCCCAGACCAGGCACAAAAATCAATTTGCCCGGAGGCAAGCCCAATTGTGCAACATGGCGGTGTAACCCATCTAGTGCCCACCTTGCTGCCTCCATTTACGGTCACCACCATCACGGCCCAACCCACGCAGGCTCAGAGCCTGGTTTATCAGTGCCCCCTGTGGCTTGCACTTATCCTAATGCAGAAGGCTGCGGGCCATTCTGATGTGGCAGCATTATTTGGCACAGGCCTAAACGGCTGCACCAGGTGCAGAGCAGCAACCAACTGAGTCCTCCAAGTCAGCTCTTCTGCCTCCTCACCTGGACAGGCAGCACGGTCCAGAGCTAGCCCGGCCAACCTCGCCACCGTGCCAGAGGCTCCATGTTTGCTCTTCTTGTGGCCTAAAGCCTCACAGCAAAGCCCCCTCTGCCTAACCCACCCCACCTCTGCCATGGGCACTGTGCAAAGGGGACCTGAGCTGATGCCGGCTGCAGAAAGATTAGCCAGCTAGAAATACCCCGAGCAGAAGAGAGCGGTTGGAGGTATGACATGCAAGGCTGTGTATGATTATTAGGATGGGGGAAGGAAGGTGCGAGGGAGTCCGGTTTCTGCACAGACTAGTCAAAGAAACCTCTTCTTGCCCCGTTTTGGGAAAGTCTGGGGGCCGGAGACCAGACCACACTGCTGGCAGCTGTAGAGACTCACTGGAGGCCGGGAGAGCCGAGGGAAGGGGGCGGGGAGATGGCGGGGGCCTTGGGAAGGGGCTGCAACAGGAGGGGAAAGGGAACAATGGGTCTGCAACTGCCTGGAAGATGAATGGAAAAGATTTCCTCCGTCACTGGTACGTGGGGATGTCTCCCCCCTCCCCCCCGCCACCCAGAGGGATGCTGGAAGGGCAGTGTCTTGCACTTTGCACCGGGACCCTGCATCCGTGGAGTGCACCGGACCGGAGGGAACGTGCAACTGGGGCCTGACTGCACTGCACAGTGGGGCCTGGGAGCGTGCAACCGGGCATCTGAGTGCACCGTGCACCGGGACAGGGGCGTGCACCCGGCGATCTGAGTGCACCGTGCACCGGGACAGGGGCGTGCAACCGGCGATCTGAGTGCACCGTGCACCGGGCCGGGGGCGTGCACCCGGCGATCTGACTGCACCGTGCACCCCGACAGGGGCGTGCACCCGGCGCGACTGCACCGTGCACCGGGACAGGGGCGTGCACCCGGCGATCTGACTGCACCGTGCATCGGGACAGCGGGGCGTGCACCCGGCGATCTGACTGCACCGTGCACCGGGACAGCGGGGCGTGCATCCGACGATCTGACTGCACCGTGCACCGGGGCGTGCAACCGGGGACCGGACTGACGTCCGGCACCCACACTACGTGTGACTGGGATCTGACCGCCATTGCCCTAGGACCGGGGCAGCCCGACACCGGACCTGTCCCTCTCCCTGCTGTTGCCGGGTCCTGGGGTAGGAGCGCAGCGCAGGCTGGAGGCGGAGCCGGGCGCTGGAGCGCATGGAGCCCGGGGCGCCGCTCGCTCCATGTGGCAGCTCCCGCCGCTGCTGCTGCTGCTGCTGTGCTGCGGCTGGGGCCGGGCTGGCGGCGGCGGCGTCCCGGGGGAGCCTTGCTGGGAAGCGCTGCTCCGCTGCCAGGACGAGCCGGACTGCGGCTCCGCCTACGGCCAGTCGCAGGCGGCCTGCCAGCCGGTGCTGAGCGGGGCCGGGGAAGGGGAGGCCCCCGGCGGCTGCCCCAGCCACTGCATCGGGGCGCTGGTGCGGCTCAACCGCAGCCGGAGCGGGCCGGCCCTGGAGCGCTGCGAGTGCGGGCCGGACGCGCGCTGCCGCCGGCTGAAGGCGGCCCTCGAGCCCTGCCTGCCCCGGCCCTCCCGCAGCGGCCTGGGCTGCACCGCCGCCCGCTTCCGCTGCCAGCAGGAGCCCGCCTGCCGCGAGCCGCTGGCCGCCTACTTGGCCCGCTGCGGGCAGCTCTTCAACGGGCGCCGCTGCACCGCCGCCTGCCGGGCCGCCATGGGGCAGCTGCTGGCCGCGCCCGGGGGCCCGGCGCTGGAGCGCTGCGTCTGCGACGGCCCCGAGCGGCCCTTCTGCCAGGTGCTGAAGGCCAACATGGGCCGCCTGTGCTCCGGGCCGCCCGCCGAGCCGGGCCCGGACGAGGACTACCGGGACGAGGAGCGGCTGCTGCGGGAAGAGGACGAGGGGCCGGGCGCGGGCGGCGCCTGGGTGGGCTCCGGGGGCCGCTCTCGGAGTCGGGATGCCCTGGCCTGGCGCGCCCTGGCGCTGGGGGCCCTGGCGCTGGGGCTCCGGCTCCTCTCCTGGGCCTAGGCCGGGCTCGGGCCGGCTGGGGCCGGAGCCGGAGCCTGGCCCGGGGCGGGGCGGGGCTGTCTCGGGGGCCGAGCGGGGTGAGCTGCAGCAGGGGGCTCTGTCCCGGTGCAGTGAGTGGAGCAGGGCGGAGCCTCGCCGGTTCCCGGACCGGAGACGGGCCCCGTCTGGAGCCCCTTTTAGAGGAGCCCTGCCCGGCCTTGGGACTCCGCCCGGCTCCTTTGAATTCCGGCTCTCTCCAGTGATTCTCCCGGGCTGAGGGTCCCAGGGGGCTGGAGGCGGGGGGTGGGGGGGAGGAGCGAGCTGCGACCTCTCTCGGGACCCCGGCAACAACATTTCCTCATTCATCGGAGGAGAGATGCGGCGGGTCCCTGCCAGACTGAGTCTGTTCTCTGTGTATTGATCACCCTCAGCTCTGTGCTCCAGCGGGAGAGCCAGGGTGAGGGGCACGGACTCTGGCTCTTGTGTGTGGCACGGACCTGTTCCCCCAGAGGGGAGATCTCCCCTCCAAACACTCAGAGTCTAGAGCTAACGGTAGAAGCCAGGGAATCCCCAAACACCTGGTGGTTACCAGCCATTGAATTGGGGATGGCCCCACACTCTGCCAAGTGTTTGCAAGGGGGCCAGCCCCATCTGTTCGCCACTCAGGAGTCAGGCTCCAAGAGATCACAACTGGCCAAAAAATATTGTGGGATTTAAAAAATTGGGCGTTATTTTTCTTTCCTTTTGGGGTTTTGAGCCTTTCGAAGGTCATGTTTTTACACCCAACCACATGGGCTAGAAATTTCCTTTGTAAAAAAAATGAAAGCGTAGCGTCTCAGGCCATCCCAGATTTAAGAACAGCGCCAAGACTCACAATACAATCATAAGTTGACAATACTGCATCTTGTCAAGTGCGCAGGGCAGAAGATGAGGCCTCTGGAGGCTTGGAGTCTGTTTCCAGCATTTCACTGGGTGACTTCAAGCAAAATTACATAAATCACACACCAATCATGAGAGTGGCTTTCAAGGCCCACTGGCAGTGAAACAGAGTTAGCAGAGGCTGTCTGACACACTTTCCAGACAGTCAGGTTTGCAGTGTCCATGAGACCTGGCCCTCTCTCTGCCTTAATTACCCCATCTGTGAAATGGGTTTAATAATAATAACACTTTCTATCTCACAGAGGTATTGGGAAAATCAACTAAAATAGTTATCTAGTTGATCCCCACTAGTAGCCTATGGTAAACCTGCTCTCCCAGTCTCCTGGTTGCTGGGACGTACAGAGAAGCTGAAAGGCCATCAGTGGTGGGCAGCCCCTGGCCCCTATTTGGCCATCACAGACCTAGGGAAGTAGGTGGAAGAGGGATCCAATAGCTCAGGGTGAATGTGAGCATCCTTTCACAATCCATGCTGAGTGTGTTACTTCTTATTCCCTCCTGCTCCTCTGAGTCCATAGCCTGGGAACGTCTCAAGATAAATTAACTGTAGCAGAATTTTCAAAACCCTGACAATAACTGTGCCATGATCACGCCAAGGCCTGCAGGTCGATGCGGTAATCCTAGTCTCTGGTCCTGTACACCCTCTTGCACACCCACTGGGACGCTACTGCAAAGAGCTGTTTCTTTGTAGCATGCTTCTTGTAGGCCCATCTTTCTTCTGACTTCAGTGTATACAAGTGATAAACTCTCCCATGGCTCACATGCTCTTGTTACTGATGTGCTAGAATGGGGCCATCCAGATACGCCCTCAAGCTTGCCTTGTCAGGGTGCAAGGAGTCTTTGGGCTACACCTAACTACCATATAAGCTCACAATTTTTTTAAACTAAAAAACAAATGCACACCCCACTCATCTATGTAGGCAGTAGAATGATTCCCTTTGACCCTCGCTGGGCTTTGACTTAAGATTTACCTATATTTGTATCATCCTAATTAAAGAAAGAAAACCCTGGTGGGATAAAGCAGCCCTAGGTAAGTCTACACTGCAATAAAAGAACCCATGGCACTGAGTCTCAGAGCCTGGGTCAACTGACTCATTGCAGGGCTCAACTGTGGGGCTAAAAATAGTGTAGACATTTGGACTTAGGGCTGTGCCCGGGCTACCTGCACTCGCAGGGTTTTAGAGCCCAGTCTCCAGCCTGAGTCCAAATGTCTACACAGCAATTTTTAGTCTCTGTGAGCCCAAGACTCTAGAAGATGCCATAGGTCTGAGTAACCCGGTGGTCACTCATGTTCAAGAACCCATCCTGCCCTCCTTTCCGACTGCTCCATCACTTTTAATGTGTGCAAAGCCGCAGATCCTCAAGTGCAAACGGACTTTGGCTAACTGTTGTGAATATGTATATTGCTTGGAGCTTTTTTTCCCTGCACACACATTTTGTACAGAAAGTAGGGGACCAACCTGAGGCTATTTAAGTTGTAAAATAAGCGTAGCCATGTCACTGTAAAATCTTTTAAAAATGTTTTCTAATTCATCTCTAGAAAATGTATTTTGTGCCATTTTTAAAGTGTGTGCTTTTGATAAAAGTTTTTGACAACGTTAAAATATTGGTTTGGGTGTCTTGAATCTCCTTTGGATTCCTGCTGGGGTTGTGGGAGAGGGGAGTGGACACACATTAAATGGAGGTGCTCAACACTGGCTTTTATTTAAGGGTTCCCCCAACAAGGTTATTCTTGGGGGCTGACAGCTGGTGGGGACCCTCCCAGGTCCCAGAGCTGGAGCTGGGTCAGTACTGGGAACGGGCTGCAGGGTTCATAAACCAGACCCTGTGTGAACAGAGCTGCCTGACACCTACAAACTGTAATATCTGGGCTGTGTCCTGCTGAATAAATGATGGTTTTGTGTCCAAGCTGGTCACTGAAGAAAGGAAATGGGGACTGGAGTATTTGGAAAATTATTTAATAAAGGCAACAATAAATTACATTTTCTTTAGACACAGCAGACTTTAAGAAAAGCTCCGAGCAGGATCGGGCCCATTCGCAGAACGCTGCCTCCTGCCAATCGACTACTGACAGTCACATTTCCCCCAACTAAGTTTAAAACAAACATTGCACAGAATCAGAGGAGTTCTCCGAGGTGCTCACTCAGAGACCCAACCTTCTACAAGCAGAACTGAAAGAAAAATCATCAGAATAAGAGCTAAGGTTAAGGTCAGTTCATAGGAACAGATGATCCCCAGTTAAATCCAAAATAATTTGGGGGGGGGGGGGTTCAGAGGTAATTGATATTTATAAGTAAAGATTGTCACAGGGAGGAAAGGATCAGCCACCCCAAATAGGAGTGTCTCGAAGGCTCAAGTCTCTTAAGGATATTCACAGTGATCTCACATCAAGGAGCCCCTAATGGAGCTAGTGTGGTTCTGGTGTAAAATAGGGTTTAAAGTGGCACATCTTTCTTGAGTATGTGACCAGATTAAGTTACACTAAAGTATGAATTCCTTAATGTAGTCAGGACCTAAGATCCTTAGGGGCTCAGTCAGGACTGTGGATCAAAGCAGCTCCAGAAAGACTTGATTAGGGAGGCATTGGTGGTTAGCTAATCCAACATAGCAAATGGGACAGGACTGAGCAATTCAGCACCCGAGTATATGGCCAAGAGAATAAGGCCAAATCCTGATCCCAACCAGCATTCTGTCATGACCTCCAGTGGGACGAGAGTTTGGCCCAGGGGCCTGCAGCATTTCAGACAAATTCAAGGGAATGCAAGAGACGGGCAAAGTTGTCTCAGTATATAGAATGTTATATGTGATTATATTGCATCCTGCAAAGTCGGGGGGGGGGGGGGGCGTGAAGGAGAAAAATGAAGCATAGAGACCTATGAAAGTCGGGGGGTACCATACCAAGTTTTGGGAGGGGCAACTGCCCCCTTTGCCCCACAGCAAATGACACCCCTCGTTTGGCCCACAGTGGACCAGGGAGAATGGCTCTGGGATAGTCCGGGATCTAGAGAAAGAGGCAGAAATAAAGGGCATGAAATGTAGGATAAATTCAAGCTGGCGTATTTGGCAAGAAACAATCCAGTGCACAGATGTAGGACCAATGCTCAGAGATTGGAATGAACCTTTCTGTTCCCCTAGCTTGCTTCACTTCTCCCAGGCCACTTCAAGACAGTATTGCTACAGACCGAGAGGATGCTGGTTAGAGACACAGTATTACAGAAAGAGATTGGTGTGGAAACATGATGAACACAGCGAAAGTCTGCTCAAAGCAGGGAGCTGATGGACTGATTGAGATATTTGATGCAGGAGCAGGGGCTGACTGATCCGTTGATGAAGGCACATCTGCAGTACTGCAGTCAGTACTTGAGCTGGGCAAATAGGGTTTTTGCGGTTTTTTTGTTTTGTTTTTTGTAGTTCACTGGCTATTCTGGCAAATTAACAAAAAAAATTGTTTCAGGGCAAATTAAATTTTGTTTTGACCAAATCAAAACATTTCATTTTGATTTGGACCATTTTAAAATAAAATTAAAACTTGTTGGAACTAAAAGTACTTTCAAATCCATCCCCTCCAATTTTTTTTTTTAAGACCAAACCAATTCAGCAAAATCCACATGAATTCAGCCTTGCCAGATCTGCCTTTTTCACTGAAAAATAGTTTCAGCCAAAAAATGTCGCCCAGCTCTACCACACATCTGGAGTGCTGCACATCTTCGTGCTCTGTACAGTATAGCCCTTCAGCCTCCACTCAGAGATCCATCGCTCACATAAGCATTCAGCCCTCCAGGAACAAACCTGTACCTTCTCAACTGCAGTCAGCTGTTGTTCTGTTGTCCCATCAAGCGTTTTCTAAGTGGCTGGTTAGATTTCCAATCCAATCAGCTAGTCTTAAAACAAACAACTGGTATGTCTATTTAGCAGTCAGATTAGGATCCAATTTTTTTTTTTAAATAGAGCCCTGAATATTTAAGCACTATTTGTAAAAGCTCACCAGATAGATTTCAGTCATGGGGAGATGCTTTGGTGGGGCTTTTACTGGGATTAAAGGTGGATAGTAGAACCATGGGCCTGATCTAAAGCCCAATGAAGTCCTTTGATTTCAGTGGGTTTGGGATCAGGCCTTCTAAATGCTTTTCCTCCGTAGATCTCGAGGGCCCTGATCCTGCTAGGTATTGAGTGTTCTCAGTTCTCACTGATTTCTGGAAAGATATCAAGACTCTCACTGAGGTCCGGAAAGATACCAGGTCTCAGCCTCTTGGGGCCCAAGGGAGGCAAGTTCTATTTTTACATTTCCCCCTCCTTTCTCTTCCCTACGGTGGCAGACACAGAGCCAAGTACTGGCTGCACATTACCAGCCAAACAGGAGACATGATTTTTAAAAAAGGTGTCGCAGACAAAGATTTGTTAGGCGAAAGGAACATGTCTGGCCCAAGGGGAAAAGGAGCACATGGTCTGCAGGGGATGATGGAGAGTTTTCGGGGCACAGGGGGTGGAATCTGCAGGAGTTAAAATTAAGAAAACAATATTTGTCCCCCTTTTTAAACAGTGAAGGAGATTAGAGGGTGGAATAGCCTGTCTGCTGCAGTCATGGAGCCCCTGACTGGAGGGATCGAAGGGTGCTACTGGGGATTAGGCAGAAATACATTAATACCATGCTGCAGCCAAGGGGATGGGACTCAGACACACGCCCCCCAGACCCTTTCCAGCCAGTGAGTGTGGAAGGAGCAGCTGCAGGGAGCAGCTGAGAGGGAATCCTTAAGGAAGGCAGCACTAAAGCTCCCTGCCTTCTGTTATCATGTCCCACACAGTCCCTAAAGGCTGCCATCTCCTACAGCGGCACATCAACACACCCAGTTTGTATGAGCAGCCCTTTAAACTCTAAATCTTGCCACTCTCCCCTAGTTCCTCAGGGAGGGGTCAGTGATGGAGCTAGAGTTATTCCTGGGCATTAAATATTAACCCTCACTTTGCTTAACATCCAATGACAGCACGTACCAATTTTTACAATGATTAGTACATATATACTGTGAGTGTGTATATCTATATAATCGCCTTACAGTGCATACAAATGAAACCCCCTAGATAAACTCGTGCTATGTAAACAACGTGATGCCATGTATATAAACCATCCCTGTGTATGTTTATACACGTACACAAACCGCTATGCGCACACACACAGTTCCTGGCCGGGAAGTCTGAGAAGAAGGCCGGTGCCCAGGAGGTCTGTCTGTCTGTCGCCTGGGTCTGTCCTGATCCCACTCACTGCGTGTCACTGCAGCGTACAAGCTGTGGCACAGGAAACAAAAGGAGGGGAAGAAGATTATTTACTTGGCGTGTAAACCTGGAGTTCTTCAAACTTTTTTTTGTAGGGACCCCCTTTGAAAATATTTCAGGCTGTGACAACTCCCCCCCCCCCCCCCAAAAAAAAGTGATGACCCTCCTCCAGGCCATGCCACCCTTACCAGCATGTGTGGAGGCTAACAGCTCGTGACCCCCCCCCCCCCCCCAATAACCTCACAACACCCTGAAGGGTCACAATCCACAGTTTGAGAACCCCTGTTGTAAACTCTTCATAGAACAAAGAGACGATGCCTGCACAGTGTCGCTGCCCCAATTCTGCCATGACCCCCCCTCCCCCCCCCATTCGGTGCTAACAGTCCCTGTTGGAACACACAGCACCTCGTGCGCTGGGGCCATGATCTGCTACCATGATGCGACAAAATAATAATTACATGGTTGAGACATCCAACTGGGATATTTATTCACTACTGGCCTTCTGGGCTCTATGACAATTATTGCTCATGTTTATTATGGTACTGCCTAGAGACCAACTGAGATCAGGTCCGGCCAGTACTAAACAGTGAATTACAGAACTCACATCTTTTGTACAGGTTGTATGGCTCTGGATTTTAGCGTGGCATCAGAAAACATGCAAGCAAGGAGGTTTTAAAACCAATGTACCACACAGCTTCAGGGCCTTGCTTTATTATTTTCCAGCTTTGCTGATCATGGAAAGATCTGTCTGCAATCAGAAGCTGTTGCCTTTAAAACTTAACCTCCGGCCCAACCTCTTCAGGAAGAACTCTTCTCAGAGCTGCTCTTAAACCCAGATGCACTCCCGGCTAATGTGGGGAAGGGAGCAGAAATTGGCAGAACTGGGATGGGTGAAATTGGACAGCGGGGCACGCTGCACCCCTCTTTTCCTTTCCATTCTGTAGGTGGAGGTGAGCAGAAAGCAGTGGTTGCCACACTGACAGCTGGCCAGCAAGCTACCATCCTACCCCTTGAGACAGTGAATGAACACTTCCCCACTTCCCCCATGACTTGAATGTTCATAAATAAAGTTTTGCATCATTTCAACACATTTCTTTATTAAATCATATCTTGTTCTGGAGGGATTTGCCGAGTACAGATATCGATGGGGGGCAGGTGGTTTCACCAAAGGCAAAAAACATACAGGAACAGAATTCAGTCCTGCATCTCATTGCAGAACCTGGTTTTCAAAGCTTTCCTAATGCAAAGTGCTCCGCGGTTAGCTCTCAGCATAGTGCTGGCATCTGGCTGCTCATAATTGGCGACCAGTCTTTCTGCCTCCACAGCCCAACCCTGGGGAAACCTCTCACGCTTGGCTTCACACACATTATGAAGAACACAGCATGCAGATATCACAGAAGGGAGGTTCTTCTCACTCACGTCCAGCCTAGTGAGGAGACTCCTCCATCTGCCCTTTAAATGCCCAAAAGTACATTCTACAACCATTCTGCAACTGCTTAACCTCTTATTAAAACACTCCTTGTCGCTGTCAAGGTGACGGGTGTATGGCTTCATTAGCCAAGGGAGCAAAGGGTAAGCAAGATCCCCCAGGATCACTATGGGCATTTCCATACCCCCAATTTGAATTTTTTGGTCTGGGAAAAAATGCCCACCTGCATCTTAGAGAACAGCCCCGAGTTACGAAATACACGAGCATCATGCACCTTTCTAGACCACCCCACATAGATGTCAGTGAAACAATTCCTGTGAGCCACAAGCCACTGCAGGACCATGGAGAAGTACCCCTTGCGGTTTATGTACTCGGCTGCTAGGTGGGCAGGTGCTAAGATAGGGATGTGTGTCTCATCAATGGCCCCCCTGCAGTTTGGGAACCCCATCGTGGCAAACCCCTCCACTACGTCCTGTACATTTCCCAAAGTCGCTGTCCTTCGTAGCAGAAGTCTATTGATGGCCCTGCATACTTGAATCACGGCGGTGCCCACTGTAGATTTACCGACTCCAAATTGATTCCCAGCCAAGCAGTAACAGTCGGGGGTTGCCAGCTTCCAGAGAGCGATGGCGACTCTCTTCTCCACCATCAGAGCTTGTCTCAAGCGAGTGTTCACGCGCTTCAGGGACGGGGCCAGCTCCGAGCACAGTTCCAGGAAAGTTGCCTTTCGCATACGAAAGTTTTGCAGCCACTGATCATCATCCCACAGCTGCATAACGATGCGCACCCACCAGTCTGTGCTTGTTTCCCTGCACCAGAACTGGCGGTCCACGGACTGCAGATAACACGTTACGGCCTGCAGCAATCGGGAATTGTTCTGCTCGATGGCTTGTAGCAGGGCAGCCTCGGTGGCATCGCTGTTGTGTGTGCTTCAGCTTCTTGCTCTACTTCGAAAATACTCGATGATAAGCCGCGAAGCATTTGTAACGCTCACAATAATAGTGCAGAGTTGAGCTGGCTCCATGTCTCTGCAGCAATGGCAAGTGCGGGCCATAAAAAAATGGCGCCAAAATACTTTTCCTGTTTGGTTGGGGGGGAAGAAAGGAGGGGGAAGCAGTGTTGCATCATGGGATGATGACACTCGTCCCAATAGCCACCGCGGCTGGTTGCACTGTGGGATAGCTACCCACATCGCACTGATTTGCAATTCGAATTAAAAGTGCTCAGTGTAAACGCAGGAGACCTGCGCAAACAGCACAGTGTAGACACGCTTCTGCAACTTCTAAAAATCGGCTCCTGAAAGTCGACTTAAAGTAAGTCGACTTCGCTCGGCAGTGTAGACATGGCCTCACAGTCAGGAAGGCAATGGTAGATAAGGGCTAGGGAACGACAAGGTTTAGCAGCATCCAATTATTTTTTTTTAAAATGCTAGCCCTTCTGATAGCAAAGTAAACCCAAGTGCTAGCCATTCTGGTGCTGAGTCTGCTGCAGCCAGAGAGCTGGAAAGACAGGGTGTGACAGAGGATGAGCTCTTATTTTCCCTTCCACTCTCACTCTACCTGAATAGCCATCGGTGCGCTACATTGAATAAAGGCCTTTGCAATGAACTAACTTTGCTGTTTCTTCACCCAGCATTGAATGGTGTAGGCTACTACGCTGACAGGAAGAATAACTGCTCTGCCCGAATCTTCATGGTTATTGCTTGTGCAATGCAATTCACCGGTTTTCATAATGATGTAGCTCATTTTCATCCTGGCCCCACTCACCCCATTTCAGAATCCTAAGGGCCTGATCTGATGCCCACTGCTTCAGCAGGTGTTGGATGAGAACCCAGGTCTGCGAGGGCAAAAGGGAGCGCATGTCTAGGGTCGCATGCTCCCAGCCTGGCCAATAGCCATCTTAACTCCTGCTGCATGCCTGCAGCTCCTTTCTGGGCACCGTGGGGATTTGTGAGCAAAGAAAGCTGCAGCCTCACAGAAAGCAGATCTCAGCAGAGACGGCCGGCTTGCTGCTGCCCTTTGCGCTCCCTTCTGCCCTAGAAGATCCAGGGTCTGATCCAACACCACCGGTTGAAGCCAGAACGAAGACCCTCATTTGCTTCAAGGGCCACTGGATCAGGTCCTTAAGATCTTGAAATGAGGCGGGATGTAAATGCTGAGAGTCGGGTTTGGATTGCCACACCTCCTCAATGGGAACAATCCCGGGAAATTCTGCAAGATCGATCCACGCAGGTGAAACCCAAGTTACATGGGGCCCTTCCACTGATCTCAGTGGGCTTCAGATCAGGTCAACAGTACTGTTCCTTTTTTTAAAAAGGGACATCAGCTTTAAATAACAAAACTTCTGTTGGAAATTGGTTTACTTACAATTGTACGTAATATTTTGTTACAAGTGACAGTCACATTAAAACAAGGCTCAGCAGAATTCGATTTTATTTTTTTGATAATTTTGACAGATATTTCTTTTAAGGAACTTTTAAACATTTTTATCTATTTAAAATGTTCACAGATGCACAAAATTATGGGGTTTAAGGTTTTTGTTTTGTTTTGTTTTGTTTTTTTTAACTTTTATCAATTTAAATTGTCAAAGCTGTGGGAAATTACGGGGGAGGTCAGACAGTCACTACTGAATGATGTTGAGATTCAAAAAGCTAAAGCTTTATAACTGTCAAAACACAAATTGTCAACATCATGTTAAAATATACAAAGTAAATATCCTGGAATCAAACTACTTTCTCAAGCAGCATTTTTTTTTTATTACTTTGCCTATCTGTAAACGTCTATTATTATCAAAGGAAATATATTTTTGGTTTGTGTGTATATGGTAAAATCAACGTATTTCAACATTTACCAATAAAATCTAACCCTTCCAAGAATACTTAGAGCAATTAGAAAGAAATATTATTCTCTTTTTTCTTTGCTTTGTGCATTTGTCAGCACACTGTAAATAGTCAATGTCCCTCTTTATCCTGGTTCATCAGACAAATTTCTCTGTTTATGTGGGTCTCACATTGAGATGGGAGGGGAAAAAACCATAAATTGGGGCGTGTGATTATTAATCAATCACAAAATTTGGCAGTGGCGACTAAGGGCAAGACCTGAAACCACAAAAAAAAAACCCAACCCCAAACAACCTGATAAGGATTTCAAACTGACAGCGCTCCTGTCAGAAGTAGATTTTTAAGGGTGGTAAAAGGAAACAGCACAGCAGCCCTGCAGCCTGAAGTCCTCTGTTTATCTACAGAACAGGCATCTCACAGGCAGTGCAATCTTCCTTCCATGTGGTACTGCACATATGAGTACTGCATGCAAGTACCATGCAGCTCCAAGGGGCTCACCGGAATCAGTCAGTTCCAGAGGGGTAGCCGTGTTAGTCTGTATACAGCAAAAATGACGAAACATCTGACCAAGTGGGTTGCAGCCCACGAAAGCTTATGCCTGCAGAAATTAAATTTGCTAGAATCATTCAGGTTTCTTACCATTCAATTCTTATTAAGGCTGCCAATGAGGCAGCTACAGCCAATCGCAATGCCAGCCTCCTGTAATACAGAGACCTATCTGCTAAGGACAGGACTAGACTCCACTTACTTCAGGGTATGTAACCAGACACCCATCGAGGGAAAAGGCTTTTGGTCACTTCACAACTGGCTTGAAGATCAAGTGATTTTGAGCTTTAATGATCAAGGAGGCAGAGAAAGGCTCCATATTTTATACCAATCCTGGGGCTGTCTAGCGTTCCCCCCGCCCGGTTCTCTGCTTTTCTCTCTCCACACTGCAGGTCAGATACGTGCACAAATCCATCCATACCAACGAAACTAGGCAGTAGAAGAGACTCCTACACTTCAGCATCATTTTTACCAGCTGCCCGAGCAGCACCGCCGTCCCGAGTTTGCTAAGCAGATGCAGCCAGGGAGAAGGGAGGTTTTTTGCACGGATTATCCGACAGAAAGGTGGACGGTCACTTGGCGTCAGTATGCCTGACAGGCAGGACTATCCCCACGCTTGCTGAAAGAAAAGCCCAGTTTCTGGCACCATGCCCACGGCAGAGCAGTAATGCTGGATTCCTGCGGTTACCCTGTTCGACTCCACGGTGCTGAAGAGCTTATTGCGGGGAAGATGGAGGATTACAATAATCATCATCATCATAAAATGCACCCTCAAGGCCTCCAGGAAGGATTTTTTATGTCCAATGTGATGGTCTGAGCCCTTCATTTCCTGCCATGCTAACCTCATAATGTAAAAATCAAATCCCCACTCCCCGTCTGCTCACATGTGAGAGGAGAGCTGGCCGCACAGAGCCTGCAGCCGAAAAACTACTCTGCTCGCAAGCTCCATTAGCCCCTGACCTCCTTCCTCCATCAGCGTATCAGGAAGGAGAGATGGAAGGAGAAAGGGACGGAGGTAAAGGGAGAGGGAAAATGCACTTCCGTCCATTCAGCTTTAAATGCACACACCACGTCCCCACGTTCTAGCTGCTGATGACGCGGGGATCGAGAGATGGGGGCGCACAGAAAGGCTACAGCCCGCATTTGGAAGCCCAGCCTCCCATTTTGCAGGTGCAAATGGGGGTGCAAAGACCCGGCAGCCACAAACACCGTCACTTGAGCATCGCCAGAGTCACTAATGGTTTTGGGTGCCAGACTGGATGCACTTGAACGGGATCAAATTTTCAGATGTGCTTAGCACTTCCTGAAAATCCCTTTCAAGGTATCTCAAGTCTGGTGCCCCAAAAAAATCACTTGTCCCTCTGAAAATCCTGGCCTTTGCTCGTGGCTTCAGATCGGGTAACAGACATCTAAGAGACCTTCACTGACAGTCAAGTCCCTGGTCAGATGGACAAGGTGCCATGCTCCTCACTGCACATACTGCAAGGGCAACAGCTGGACCCTGTCATTTATATAATGCCTTTCCTTGGCAAAGGAACGCAAAGCACTTCACAGACCATATATGTACAATTTACCATTAAGTGCAGCCACTTCTGGGGTGGACAGCAGCAACCAACTAGCACATAACACACTGCACAGTAGCTGGGAGGGGACGTTTTGGCAAGACAACGTCCTTCGTTGTAAACAGCAGGCCAAGGATTCATCTGGTGTCATTAACACCTACAGAGACTTAGACTAGGCTGCAGGCACAGACAGGCCCTGGAAAATAGACAAAAAGCAAGCAGCACGAGGGTGTGACACCAGCAGAGTCAAATCACACGAGGGCTTGCACTTGCTTCTTCCTCTTACAGGGGTCGGGCTGGGAAAGTAAGCGGTGGCACTCGCCCAAGCTCGGCTCACTCACCACTGAAGGAAAATGCCACTCGCAGCAGATTGTGCAGGTCCTCCACCTATGATCCTCCCCCTCTCGCGGCTGCTGTGGGCAGCAGAGGAATAGTTAACGTGGACACGTAAAATGGCCTTTGGCCGCAGAGTCAACATCCCACAGAAAGGAAGGGGAGCAAGTCACACCTCTCAGAGCCATTGTTTCAGGCTGCCTGGGCGTAGGTTGCTACACCCATTTACACACAGTGCACATGACGAAGGTTTACACTCATAAGGACTAGAGACTGGTTTGGTTTTTTTAATGGCTGGTTAGATTTTGGAGCCCATGATGACAACCGGCAGATTTATAAGCGGCTCATTGAGCCACTGAGAGCTGGCCAAGCAAGGGAGTCCAGGGACCACACATCCCTGTTTTGATGTAAGAGTTAGCAGGGCTATGGACCGTAGCAGGGGGAAGAAGCCCATGATCTCAGGCCTTGGCAGAAGAAGTGAGGAGAGAACTGACCTGTCTGTGCCTGGACCCTGCTGCCCAGCTGGGATCTTACAGATGTGTGGGGGGAGGGAGTACTGAACATATTTCAGTTCACCCTTTAGCAATCAAAAACATAAATAATTTTAAAAGGGTGCAGAGAAGTGTTTGGCACAGAGCATGGCTACCAACGTACCACCCTGGCAGCACGAGGAGAGAGCCAACTGGACAGGAAAGGGTTAAATCCGCTTGACACCCAGCCATCCCTTCTGGGCTACTCCCTGGGCTGAAGGCGAGCTCTCCCTCTGCTGTGCCAGGCTGTCACTCATCTCCCTCGCCACAGCCCCCCCTTCCCCACAGCCTGGGACAAAAGATCTCGAGGGTGGGGGGGGGGACGCTAGGTTTGCTGCCCACGTGATTGCACAGAGCAGGCAGCAGCACCCACGGGAAGGGGGTAGGGGTAAGCCGGGGAGAGCAAGTCCATTGGCAGCGGACAGAGGATGCCTCCTACTGGCTCTCCCCGCTGCATCCTGGCAGGGAGAACAAAGCTCTCGTTTTCCAGCTGAGCTGATCACACAGATTTGCTGGACTCCAAGTGCTGAAAAACCTGGACGATGGGCCAGGCCGTGAGGCGTCCGATCAGCCAGCACAGAGCCACTCACCGGGATAGCCATCGCCAGAACCTGATCCTCTTGAGAGCACCCTGCTCCCCACCATCCCAGTCCCAACACATCACCTGGGCAAGGAGAGGCACTGAACCATCCGTGCCCCTCAGCTCCTGCCACAGCCCTGTTAGATCTGGGCCATGCCCAGGGGCCGGCGCAGGCAGGCTCCCTTCCCTATGGTCCTTTCCAACGGGCCCCTCACATGGAGACAAGTGCCACGTGCCAGTTTCAGTTCAAAGGGCTGCCTCTCGGGGCTCCTCTGAACACCTGCCCACCCGCCCCCCTCCCGCCGTCCCGCCGCCTCACAGGACAAAGAGAGAAGGCATGCCCCTGTGATCTGTCAAGCAGACCAGAGGGTTGCAGGACTGACAGACAGACAGACAGACCCCTGCCCCTCATGTTCCAAATCTGTTGAAGAAGAAATAAAAGGATCCCCACAGCAGCCTCCTGCCCCCACGGGAAGCTAACTGCCTCTGGGACAGAGAAATGGTCCCGTCCGGCAGCTTATTCCAACTAACCAGCCAAGCTCAAAGGGGACGGGGATTAGCGGCTACCTGTCGATTCTCCCACGCTGCAAAGAGAAGACACAAAGGCCTCAGTCTACCCTACTTAAATGGGGAGGGTACGATCGCTCCCCCTCCCCCATCAAACCATCCCAAGTTCAGAGGGAGACAAGCACAAAGACCTTTGCTCTACCCCATCCCCGAGCACAGGGGTGCCCGTCCTACCCCACTGAACAGAGGTGAGAGCCGTAGCCCCTTCCCCCCCCTCTGATCCCACGCAGCAAAGAGCAGGGAGACACCTAGGTTCCAGCCTCGTCTCCGTTCCTGGCTCTGGGTATTCCTGCTTCCCCCTGTTCCAACCCAACGATCCCAGGATGGGGTTTTGAAAAGCGACAATGCGCCTCAGGAGCCGGGGGGTAGGGGGGTGACAAGACACATGCTCTTATCTCACTTTGGGGCTACTGAAAAAATCCAGCCACTCTTCGCCACCCGTGGCTGGTTGTCCTGATTAATGGCGGCATGAGGGAGGCACAGCGTTTTAGAGGCGGGTACGAATGACAGGTCTCTTTCCCACAGAGCGCAGAGTCTAGATGAGACATAACACAACGAAGGAGGAGCCATGGGAAGGGGCAAGGGAACGGCTGGGGACGCGCCGTTTGCTACGTAGGCATCTTGTGCATCAGGCGAGACCAATACAGGGAGCTGAATTGCTTAAGCAGAGTTAAGATACTTGGATATTGGTAGGTGATGTAGGAACGGGGAGGGTGGGGTGAGGGGCTGTGGGGGGGGGAAGGTCAGCACTGAAGCGGTGTCTGGAGGAGGGAGGCTGCAGAAATCCAGGAGACTATTCCCGGCACGGGGGTGGTGTGAGAGGACGTGCGGGGTCATCTGGGGAGAAGGAGATGGCGGGAGCAGAAAGGTGAGGAGTTGGCCAAGCAGAAGGTGGGAGCAGGGGTGGTGGGAGATCAGACATTGGCAGGAGAAGCGTGCAGGATTCAATGGCGACGCAGCCCAGAGCAAGGACTCTGGGGGTGACGGATGCAGGACCGAACAGAGGAGCAGAGGCATTTTTAGAAGCTGTCAGTGGGGAGATGGCAATTGATGGCACGAGAACAGATGGGAGCCGGGTCACTCAGGGATGGAGCATCGGGGGGACAGGAGGGGACCAGGGACGGAGCCAGAGGGGACACTGATGGACAGCAGGACATGAGGCCTCAGAGAAAGAGACACTGAAGGAGCATCTGGAGAGTCCACAGACCCGTCCAGGAGCTCAGGGAGAACCGCAGCAGCGGGGCAGCAGGGGCAGGAGCCGGACTGTGGAGGGGGCAGGAGACAGCTGGGAGGGGGACCCAGCGGGTTCGAGGAGGAGGAGAGCAGGCAGTAGCTGGAGATTAGCGGCAGGAGGGTTGCAGGACTGTCCGGGATCATTCGGAAACAGAAGGGAGACGAGAGAGAGGTGAAGACGGTGGGCGGGTGTCAGCCAGTAGCGGGAGTGCATGCAGCCAAGGCCCCAGCTGGGGTCAGGAGACAGTGAAGGGCAGAGGGGCTTAGCCAGGGAGAGAGCGGAGGAGGAAGTTCACACGGGCCCGGCTCTGTCTCCTGAGAGGTTCCCCGGGGTGGGAGGCAGAGCGGAGGGAAGGGACACGAGGGGACAGAGAGCAGCAGGCGGCCGGTGGAGCTGAAGGAGACACAGCCAGGCGGAGAAGGGGGGCAGTAGGAGCTGAGAGCAGGGGCGGTGGGGAGGGCCTAGCAGCACTGCGTGGTGCGGGGGGGGGTGACGGTGGGTGGGGAAGGAACAGTGCTACCGCGGGGAGCTGGCGGTGACTAGAAGCAGGGCCCAGCGAGGGGCGGAGAGGCCAGGGCTGGGGAAGGCGCGAACATCACACTCACTGCTCCGGACGGACTCTGACAGCATCTCCTTGCCCATGGATCGCGCCTCCCTCATCTGGAACACAGAGGGGCCGTCTCGTCACATGCTGCAGCCAGTCACTGTCTAATCCCGATTCCTCAGTTTACCCCCCCCTCCCCAGCAGGGTGCCTCAACCCCCTCCCAACCCCCCGCATCTCACCCAGGCCATTCTCTTATGTCCCCACATGTCCACCCATCCTCCCGCACCCCCCGGCCCTGCCGTACCTTGATCTGTTCTTTCAGGTACTCTGCCCGGCCCATCAGCGTCTGAACCTGCCGGCGAGACACAAGCACTCACTCATCCGCTCTCAGCCGTCTCCGCAGCGTGACCCGGCGTCACAGCTCAGCAGGAGGCAGCAGCTAAAGGATGCCAGCTCAGGAGTGGGGAAAGGCTGGCTTGGCAGCCTAGTGGCAGGGCCACTTCGAGGCAGGGAGCTTGGTTTGGTTCCCTGGGAGAAGGCAACATGTTCCGCCTCAACAGAGTGCTGGGTCCAACCCTCCCAGCCAGGAGGGTCCCCCATAATTAGGGGAGGAATTGGGCGGGGAGACAGTTGGGATCCAGGAGACTCCACCAGTAGCTTGGAGGATCACCATGGGAGTGCAGCTGGGAGGTAGAGAGTCAGAGTTAAGGCGGCTGATGCAGGCGACAGCACTGTCTAGTGGTTAGGGCACCAGCCTGGCACATGAGAGGCCTGGCTTCTAGTCCTACCTTGACTGTACACTACCTCTGCGACTGCCTCCTGCCTCAGTTTCCCCATTCGTAAGATGGCATGGCACGTACTGTGTAAGTACTATTACAGGCCAGGCTTTTTTATTTGAAGACAACAACAAAAACCATCCTGCAACCCCTCGTGTCCCACAGTCTTTTGCAGCTGCCACGGTCTGCGGGATTTAGGTCACAGGAAGAAACCCAGGAAGGCGACCGAGGGCTGCTGCTGTGCTGTGCCGGGGGGGGGGGGGGTGGTTTCTCCCTGTCTCTCCACTCCCCAAAGCGGAGGCGAGATGGGGCCTCTGGGGCCGTTCTAGAACTGAGCAGCAGGTCGGAGGGGCTGGAGGCAGCAGCCTGACGTGAGCTCTTCCTTCTGTCTCCTGCCCAGGTTCCCGCTGGATCTTCCTGATCCAGGGATATTGCTGCTTTCTCTCCTCCTGCGCTGTGATCCCCTGAACTCTGCCTGCAACCCCACACCTGGCTTACACCCCACCCGCCTGTCCCGGGGGGTGGCTCAGAGAAGGACTGGCCCGGACAATCTAGCATTCCCCAGGACTTTGCCTGGAGTAATGAAATGTCTGCGACTCTCCTTGGCCAGTGGGGAGGGGCTCTCTGGACCTGGCCGTGGGTCATCCCATCAGCCCCGCAGGAAGGAACGGAGATCAACGGCCCGCCCCACCCCGCTCAGGCAAATGCTAAAATCCCCCTTGGGCTGCTCCTCAGGGACGGCAGGTGAAGGGACCGACCCGAAGACGTACCTCAGCGTGAAGCAGCTCCCGTCTCCTGCCCACAGGCTCTGCTGGAGAGAGAGGAGGCAGCGTTAGTCTCCAGCGCGGCACAGAGCAGCGGCGTATACGGTCTCTGTGGCTAAGCAAGATTCCAGCAGCGCCAGCTTGAATCCCACTGCAGGCTGTAACTCACCAGCTAACATAAGCAGCAACTCCCCCAGACTCTGCTGGTAGAGATCAAGTGTGTCGGAGTCATCCTGGCCCTCCTCCTCCTGGAACAGAGACCTCAGGAGGTTACAGGCAAGCTCACGGACACTGCATAACATCGGTGAGGACAGGCAGGATAGAAGGCACATACGATGACAGCCCCTAGTTCTTGTCTAGCACTTTTCAGCAGAAGATCTCAAAGCACTTTACAAAGGGAGGGCTGTATCATTATCCCTATTTCACAGATGGGGAAACTGAGGCATGGGGCGGTGATGCAAGTTGCCCAAGGTCACCTAGCAGGCCAGTGGCAAAGCCAGGAATAGAATCCAGGTCTCCCATGTCCTGGAGAGAGAAATGCTCAGATGGACAGAGATATGAGCACAGGCCATTCACTTCTATGAGCATGTGTGAAGGATGACGCCTGGAATGTTTCATGGCTATTATATGTCCATTTGTGTGTTTATTTTATGATTACAAAGGGTTAACTTAGGCACGTGTTAGGCAGGACAGCAGACAGACATGTCTGACAGCCTCCATTCCCCTGACACTTAAAGGGACAATGCAGGTGTTAATCCCTTTGAAGTTTGCCTCTGACCATGCTGAATTCAACAGACTGGTAGAGGGGAAGGGGAAATCCAGATGGGAAACCAAAACAAAAAACTTTGGAGTGGATAAAAACTGAGCCCCTGGAGCATAGGGAGGCGAGACAGGGCTATGGGGAAGCAGACTGAACCCCCGTCTTAGAAATGGGGATGTCTGGGGAAGCTAAGCCTACCTAAGCCTTAGCTAAGACAGATATGCACATAAACAATTTGCTTTCCTTTCTCTTGCTCTCCCTTGTTCCTGCTGAGATTAAACAATACTTTGTTTTGAAGAGGCTGTTCTGAGGCTCTGTATTCACCACCGGCCTCAGCTCCTGAAGGGAAGTCCTACAGGTCGCCAAATCCAGTTGGGTTGTTTTAGCAATCCCGGCTGATACACGGGGGACTGTAGCTGAGACCTGGTGTGAATGGGAGAATCATGGGATTTGACCCCAGCCCCGATGTGGGCAAGACGACTGACACAGGCAGGGGGTGCACTCAGCCAGAATGAGAGATCAAAGGTGCAGTGAGCCCTGAACCGTGACACCATGTAACAAAATGGCCAGGTACACATGGTGCCCACAGGTCAGTAGTGATCGGCAGAGCCCTGCATGGATACACGTGTCCATCTGCAACCGATTCACATCTGCAGGGATAAACTTTTATCTGACCGCAATCCGCCTTCCCTCTTTTAGACTTACCCGCACCTGCCATCAGCTGAGCCCCTGCCACCCCGAACAACTGATGAGCCCCGCCCCCTAACAGCCGATCAGCCCCGCCCTCCCACCTAACAGCCGATCAGCTGTTCGCAGCACCCCTGGCTGGTATTTGCTTCAGCCCTGCCCTAGAAGTCACAGATGTCCCGACCTCTGTGACCATCCCACCACGATCGACAAAAAAATGGTCCACAGACAGATATAAAACGGATTTGCAGAGCTCTAGCCATCAGACCTGAGATCTTCAGCATCAAGTATCACGTCTCTGCTCCTCGAACGAAAGGAGAGTTTCTATAACAGCGAGTAAGGACCAGGCTGCTGCATATGCTTGGGAAGCCACTAGAGGGAGAAATCTCTTTCACACTCAACGCATTACAACGACATCTCTGTGATGAAATGGAGATATTCTTAATGTTTTCTCTGAATACTGTGCGCCCGCCCCAGTTTCCCTGATGGGTTACTCATGTATTTTGGCGATGGGCCAAGGTATGCAGTCATTGCAGAGGCCACTTAGCTGCACATACACAGACAATGGCCAGGACCTCTCTTCCCTTGGGCCAACCAGCTGGGACAGGTTGCAACAGGCTGCGACAGGCAGAAAAAAGGAGAGGTGACCACCTAGCCCGGGAAAGAGACAAAAGACTGGGAAGGGGCAAAGGGATGTGTCAGGCTGGCAGCAGAAAGGGTCAGTTCCCTGTGGGGGATCCCTGGGAGCAGAGCCCAAGAATGGGGCTCTAGATCTTCCCCAGAGGGTCCTTGCTGTAACTTTCTGATTCATCTGCTAACAAAGTCTATTCTAGCCTGTGTTCCTGAGAACTAATAAACCCTTCTGATCTCCACGCTGGCTGTCAATCACTTCTGACTGCAAGGCGAAGTGCATGGCCCCTTTGAGGACTCATAAGGGCTCCCCAGGGGGACTCACGGCGGAGCAGCGGTGCTGAACGCTGCAAGGCCAGATTCGGAAGACGGCTGCACTGGTGCGAGGGGCCCTGGTGAGAGACCCACTCCATGGGAGTCCTGTCTGGCTTCACTCCGAGTGGTTCCACAGCACCGTGCCTGTGGGACTCCGTCACAATCTCCGATCGAATGGGAGCTCTGGAGTCAAATAATTAACTGGATGGTCTCAGCTTTCGTTCTCTCTCCAGTCCAGAAGAATAATGGATACAAATCAGTCTGTGTGGCAAGATTTAGTTCTTACAGGTTCAGATGGCTGTCATCTGGCATGCACCTATCATGGAAGCTGAGACACAAACCTGGCCCCTGCACTTCTCTTTCTGCCCCTCTCCCAAATTTAGCTGCGTTGAAATTTTGCAAAGGGTTCTCTGTTTGAGGTCAACACAGAACTGTTGCTGCATTAAGGTTGGAGCATAAGTCTCTTGAGTGGCGACTGATTCCTCCACCCACCATATAACCAACCAGCAACTCTGGCAGAGGGCCCATGGATGGCTTTTAAAGTGTAGCTTACATTGTGTTTGACATGAAAGAATAGCTGGCAGCAAGATGAGGGGCTGAAAGAGGATCTGCAGGCAAGATGGCAAGTTTGTGGCTCTCAAAGTTGATCTAATGCATCAGTTGATCAATACATCAAAGTTGATCTAATACATTGGTTGTCCCAAGACATGGAAGTTGCCTTTTTGTGGACACTGTTGTGACTCCTACAAGAGGAAGTGATGTATGGGTGATGTCACAGGAAAGGAATATTCCCTACTGGCTGGAGGACTGGGCATTAGAACCCTTGGGTTCTTTTCCCAACTCTGCCTCTGATTCACTAGGTTACCCTGGGCAAGTTTTCACCACCCTGTGTCTTAGTTTCTCCATCTGTAAATACAGACACTTTGTCAAATGCGGCATACATTATTTTACTCAAATCCTTAAAGAATCCATCTAAGGCCCTCACTGATTTGGGATCTCAGTCCCCACTAATTCCTTCCAAGCGGTGACCTTCTTGCCCAAGATGGTTTCGAGCTTTGCCCCTATCCGTGTAGAGATCTTAACTCTGTCTCTAGCCTCCCCAGCTGCCAATGTATCAAGTGGTTAAGGAGGGACAGCAATTATCCTGGCACTGTGCTGCTTTCCAGAGCAACAATCTCCATCCCTTAACCCAGTGGTTCCCAGCCTGTGGCCTGCGGGGTCTTTCAGAGTAGCTCGCGGCTCCCCTCCCGCAGGCTGCAGAAGGGAGTACCCAGGTGGAAAGCATTGCCGGTGCAGGCTCCTAGCTGCAGCCAAGGGGACAGGAGATCAGCGCTCTCCTCCCGCTGGCTGTAGCAGGTAGCATGGCAAAGTGCTCTGCCTGGGTCCCTGGGTCTCTGCTGAAGCCAGAGGGAGGGGAGCACTGATCTCCTGTCCCCCTGGCTGCAGAAGGGAGCCAGTGCCTAGGGACCCAGGTGGAGTGCACAGTTTCCCTGCTGCAGCCAGGGGGACAGGAAATCCTCCTCGCTGAACTCCTTCCCTCTGGCTGCAGTGGTGGGGGGAACGGGGAGGGCGGCTGGTGGAGACCGGTGGCCCTTCAGGGTTGTAAAAATTATATTTTTGGCCCTCGAGTCAAAAAGGTTGGGAACCACTGCCTTAACCCCTGGGACTCACCTTAGCGATGGCTGCAGACGCCAACTCCAGCGCGGCATACAGGCGGGGCTTGTCCCTGGACATCTCTGTAACGAGATGTTCCAAGAAAGGGTGAGGCCCCAGAGAAGCACAGGCCCCAAGGGCTGGCAGAGGAAATACCCGGCCAAGGGTGGGAAACTAGGATTTACTACTATTACCAGGGGGAACTGAGCAGCCCTCTCTCCTATGTGCTCCAGGCTTCCCTGCAAGCCCCACCCTCCCAGCTGGAGTCAGCATTCTCTCCCCCTTTTAAGCCCCACCCCATGCGCTCAGGTCACATGGCACAACCTAGCCAGGATTCCAAGCCAAGTCCAGCTGTTTTGGGCCCATCCCTGGGGGGTGGAAGGAAGGTTTTGCCCATCCAAGGCGTTACCTTTGAGGATGCCCCTGGCGGGGCTGCCCTGCTGCAGGAGGGTTTTATTGTTGGACGTCACCAGTGTCTTTAGCTCCTCTGCGCGGGAGATGTATTGACCCACCTAAGGAGAGGAGAAGGAAGGCGCTCACCAAGTCTTCGAGGTGCCCTGGCTGGTTCCAAGGGCTTGGCACCGACAGCTGGGAGCTCTGGGTCTCACAGGAAGGGGGGTGGAGGAGAATGGAGGCAACAGGAGACCCCAGACACAGGATCCCCCAAATGTGCCCACAGATAAGGCTGGGCCCACCGCGCTGTTGGCCAATCCTCACGTCTCACGCTCACATAATTCCCAATCATCCAGCCCGGCCAACTCTCCCCATCCATCCCTGGATGCTCCCTCTAACCTTTATACTAGCTCTCAGCCTTCTGCTGCCTGAACTCCCATCTCACCTACCACCCGGCCCGTCTCACCCATCCAGCCTGGCAGATCTAACTCGCCAAGGGAATTATTCAGCCCTCATCGCCAGGGGATCTGAGCATCTCACAATCTTTAGTGTATTTATCCTCACACACCTGTGGGAGGGAGGGCAGTGCTCTTGTCCCCACTCTGCAGCAAAGAGCAGCTCAGTGACTTGTCCAAGGTCAGACAGAGGGACTCGAACCCTGGTCTCCCAAGTCATTGGCTAGCACCCTAACCATTAAACCAACTCTGCCGTAGCATGGTCTGTCACTGACCTTTGACCTGATTGCTTCCTTCCTGCGAGCATCAGTTTCATCTGCAGAAGATAAGATGGGGGAGGAGTTCACACCGACCGCGCCAACCCCAGCCTAGAGATCAGAGTCTCCCCAAGGTCTATTGACCCTCAGAACATGAACCGCTCCTCCATGCAGAACACGTAGGAGTCAGAGAGCCCAGCCAACACCCTGGCCTTTTCTGGCCTGCAGGGAGCTCCCTTAGTTAAGGTGATTTCCAGGCCAGGATTGTGTGTTGGGGGCGGGATCCACACACTAATTACTCCCATCTGCTTCCAGCTCCCTCCCCAACCTCCCAAATAAGAGTTTTAGCAACCCTCAGATCCCCACGCTTCCCTTGGGAAACCATCCCAGGCCGGCGGGCCTGTCCCAACCAGAGCGGGAGCAGGAAGAGGGGGCGATGATAAAGGCCCCAGAGGAGAAGGGATTCAAGTGGGGAAATCAGCTTTACAGTGAAGCTAGTTGCACTGGTGACAACATCCAACAGGCGAGCCCCTGTCGCCAGCGACTGCTGTGGGCTGCGTCCCCACGGGGCCCTGTATCGTTCCGATCAGCCACGGGGAACAAGAGGCAGAAGGGAGAGAAACTGGTTGAGTCACTCACAGTGCAGGGCAGGGACAAAATACTCCAGGGCCTTGCAGTAGAGGGAGAGCGCAGCCGAGGGGTCTCCCTGCTGATCCTTCTTCACAGCTTCCACTACCAGGGCGGTCTGGCACAGAGAAGAAGGCAGCGGAGGGGGTTAGAGAGGAGGGCAAGGCACGGATCTGTACAGCATCCGTAGAGAGATCAGGTTCCGCTCTGGTATACACCAGATCTACTGCCCTGCGGCCTCCCCTCTCAGCGGTGCCCCGTGTCAGTGCCTACCAGATCCAGCGGGGTTCCCCTCAGAGCGGGGCTCCCGAGGGGTCTCTCAGCGTCAATCAGACTCACCGCTTTGCTCACGCTCTCCGCGCTGGGCATGTGCTCCATGTCTACGAAGGGGTGGGCGAAGAACTCCTCAAAAGGGATGCGCTGCAGAGGGTCCCTCTCCAGGAGGCGCTGCAGGAGATCCCGGCACTCCTGGGAAAGCCGGGGCCGGCTGGGCAGCTGGGGGTCAGAGCCAGACAACAGGCAGCTGTACACGGCCAGCTTCAGGGAGCCAGGGTCACTCTGCAGACCCCGCTGCGCTTGTACAGTGGGGACTGGAGGCCCTCTAGATCTCCCAGCCACTCCTCCCCTGCCTACCCCGCCGATCACTTCACATGCCTGGACGCGGCTCTCCAAGGTTACCAGTGTCTCGGACATCAGAGGCAGGGCACAGATTGGGGCATGACAACTCTGCAATGCACAAGCTGTGGCAGTGCCTGGGTCCCCAAAGCCCAGGTCTAAGGGTGGCCCCCCTGCTCTCCGGCAGGGCCTCTGGAGCCATCAACAATTGAGGGGGTGACAAGGGACACTCCTGCCCTCCAACCGCAGGGGCGCAGCTGGCTGGCTGAATGGCACCGCCAGCCTGGGGCCAAGCAGCGGCGCACTGTGTCCTGTTGGGCTGGCCCCAGTGACCGTACAGCCCCTCTATGGCCTTTTAGTTATACAGACGTGGTGCTGCTTCAGCTCAAGCCTGCCTGGTGTTCCAGGGGAGTCCAAGCAGAATACACCTGCTGTGGGGCTAAGCTGGCCCGGTGCCATCCCGAGTCTAGCTGCTGAAGGACTGGGCAGGAAGAAGTATGTGAAATTATCATCACCCCTCATTAAATATACAGGACAGAAGCTCTCAGATTAGTGGGAGCCGCAGGAAGATGAGACGATATTGTCTCCATGCTGACGTGGCTGGCTACCATGATCACAGCCATGTGCACCGCCTGTAGGATCCATTTACCTCCCGTGGGGACCTCTGCTCTGCCTGTAACAGATCTGTTCTCTCCGATAAAGCCCTTGGGTTGCCCTCTGGCAGAGCCAGTCAGGTCTCTCTACCCGCAGGGTCACAGGCTGAGGACAGGAGTTAGACCGTCTGTTTTTTAAACAGGTGATCTCTTTGAGCAGCAAAGAAAGGGTAGGCAGGGCCATCACGATGTGTGTGCAACTGATCACACCAGGCTCAGGCCAGGGCATTCAGCCTGCTCAAACTCCAAGACAGAGGTGAACACCGCATGGTCTGACTGAGGCAGCAGCCTGCGAGATCTCTCTCTGAAAGCGACACTCACCGTTGTCAACTCTCACGATATTTGGGTTTTTTCATAAAGCCCCAGCTCCTGGAGCTGGATGATTATGGGAGAATCTCAGCTTTCATTTTATTAAAAAAAAAAAAAAATCTAGTCCTTTGGTGGTGGAGGAAAAAAAGCTTGAAACAACAGTCCCTTAACACAGTCACCAACACCAGAGGAGAAACAAAAAGAACACAGCATTTATTGTTTTTAAAAATCTCTTGATTTTTCAAGCCAATCTCACTATTTCTCGGGTCCTGACGTGTGATTTCTGAACACTCGGAGTTGGTGGAACTTGACGCTGTCAAGCCAAAAATGTGCAGTTTGTTCAAATTGCCTGATCTGGGTTACACGCAACACCCAAGAATATTCAAACAGAGGATTTTGTCACTCCTCACTTGCCCTGATTGTGCTGCCTTTGACCTTTCCCTCTGCTCAGCCAATGCAAGGAGATCAGTTGCTTCCACTTTTGTTTAGAGTCAGCTTCAGTTTTGTTCCTAATCAGTTTCACTTTCAGGTTCCCAGACACTGTGAACCTGGCCTTGCAAATCCCCCCCAGGAATGATTGCTGGTTTTTAAAACTCTCTTTCCCTTGGAATTATTTTTTAACTTAATGGAAATATTTCTACTGCTCTTAGATTTGGTAGAAAATTTTCAGGGTTTAAAAAAAACAAAACAAAAAAAAACCCTCACAAAATCTGACCAAATTTGACCCAACAGTATCCCTTTCTGGTCATTGCATTCCCTGTATCAATTGTTTCTGAGGTTTTCCCATGTGTCTGGGACATCTCTTCAGCATCATCTCCACCCAGTGTCTCCCACTTCTAGAGTCTTATGTGACTGGTTTGCTCTTCTCCTTCACCTGCCCCCTTTCCACCCCAAAGTCCTCCCTCTCTGTCTCAGGATTGGAACGCAGGCCAAGATCTTAGAGCCACGGAGCAGCAACCTACGGAGCAAATCCAGATCAGCAAGGGTTGTGCATAGCCCAGGGTGGACACACTTGCCTTCTGTGCCAGCTCCTCAGTGAAAACAGAGTTGGCTTTGCCGACCCTGATTGGGTCAGATATGTTAGAATAGTCACTGCTGCAGGTGCTGAATCAGTGGTTCCTGTGTGCCAGTTTTACCTATGCAAGTTGAGATATCACCAGCCCCCACTCCCGACAAATCCTGGCTGCCACTGTTACCTCGATCACCCGGTTGCTGCGGATTTTCTCCTCCAGCTCAACAAATGATTTGGAGAAAAAAGGCGGCCTCCCAAACAGCGCCTCTGGGGAGGTGGAAAGAAACACCATGGGTTAGTCATGAGAGAAGTGGCTGCTGCCTTATTCAGAGAGACAGAGCACATATAGCTCCGACTTGTGATCATCTTACGAAAGGGATGGGGAGAGGAGGAAATCACTGCAAGTTCTGAAGATCCCAAAGGCTGTTTCTCATGGTAAAAATTGGAGGAGATCTCACAATGACCATCTGGTTAAGGCACGAGACTGGTCTCAAGAGACCTAGCTTGAGTTCCTGGTTCTACCACAGACTCCCTCCTGTGTGAGCTTGGGCAAGTTATTTAGGCCAGATCCTCTAAGGTCTTTGTATCTCTTAGGTTCCTAACGTCCATTGAAATCAATGAAAACCTCCAAGGATCTGGGCCTTTGTCTGTGTCTCAGCTCCCTGTGTGTAGTACAGGAGTAATCGTACTTCCCTATCTCCCAGGGGCAAAATTCGTAAGTGTTTGTGAGACAAACACTCGCTCAGTTGAGGGGACCATAGAAACAGCTAAATAAAGAGTGACCCCAAATCAAGGACAAGACGTCTGTTTGAGTGAGATTTTCAACTCAGTCCCACTGACCCAAGAGATCCAGACCTTAGGGAGATTATCCAGACTGAAACTTCAGATCTCCTGGGGTTTGCCCAGCACTGAGTACAGGGTATGTAATGGCAACGCTAGGAGATCCATGGCTCCTCCAGGTGCTGCTGTAACATACAGGCACCCAGATGGCAACAGCTGAAGTATCTCACCTCTGCAAACAGACTGACTCCTTCACCACCACCCCCCTCGAGGCAGGGGGACCCACCGTAAAGAATGACCCCCATGGACCACAGGTCCACACGGGCATCATACTGCCGGCGGCACACCATCTCGGGAGCCATGTAGAGGGGGGATCCCCGGAGCACGTGCTTCTCGTCCCATGGAGACATGTACTGAGCAAACCCAAAATCTGCAGCGAGCAGAAAGAACAGAGAGGGGGACAGCCAAGGAGACACAAGAGGCCACATTAGAACAAGCTCACTAGGGACAAGATGGCTGGCTCAAGGGATTGGTAATGGGATATGGAGCCTTTCACCCAGTTCAAATCCAGCCCAGGCCCAGAGTGGCTGAAGTTATTACCACCCAGTGGCCTGTGTGGAACGAGTTGGCAGGTCTCAGTCCAGTGACGCAGGACAGTCACCACTGGGCACCTTACTGCTGAAGATTTCAAGGGCCGGATGGTGCGTGAGGAAGCCAACACGCTGCCACCCATACTTTGTGGACAGTGGTCTCGGCAGAACCCACAAAGGGGTTTTTCCTTTATCGGAGCAGGAAGCCGAGGGCTCTGCCACATTCCCCAGGGAGACCCAGAGACCGCCCTTCCCCTTAAATCCACCCACCCCATCCTCAAGGCTCCATGACAGCCATCAGCTAAGATGGCGCCAGACTCCATCAGCTGGAGAGTGACAGGAGGCAGGTCCCTTTTCCCCACTCCTCCCCGCCATTCCAGGGAGCGAGGTCTGGGACACTGACGCAAACCCAGCTGCCCCCCCTCCCGGCCTCTGCCTACACGCTGACCTGCCAGCTTGAGATGAGGATTCTCCAGGGAGCTGAGGAGAATATTCTGAGGTTTCAGGTCCAGGTGGGAGATATTCCGGTCATGAAGGAACTTCAGGGCACATGCTGGTTGGACAAACAGACCCAGTCTGAGATGGGCGGGACATCGGGGCATCATCTCCAGGCCGATCTGCTGCTCTCCCCCTACCTCCAAGACTCCACTTCCTTCAACAGCACCACCCGAGCAGCCACTCCCGCTCCTACTTACCCTGCTTGCCCTCCCCCACCCTGAACCAAACGCTCCTCACTTCCCTGGTGTATGAAGGACCCCAGGGCATTGGTCACAAGAGTAGGGGCGCTCGCTCGGGAGCCCTGCCCAAATTCCAGCTGGGGCAATTCTAATCAGTTCCAAAAAAAAAGCTGCTGCACTTAGGAAGCGGTGAAAGTAGCATGCAATTACCCGCCAAGCACTAGGGCTGGTGGGAGGGGAGAGGTCAGGGGTCCCCTCACCAAGCTGCTGCAGAAAGAGCCGCGCCACTTTCTCTGGGAGTATCTTCCGCGTCCGGATGAAATGGGACAGATCCCCCCCAGCGCAGAACTCCATGATCAGGTAAATGTTGTCACTGTCCCACTGCAAGACACAGGGAGTCCATCACCCTGGGGTCTCTTGCACCCAAACGTGACACAACAGGGGAAAACTGACCTGTAACTCCTAGGTGGGGGAGCCAGACATTGACTTGCCTGACGCCTGCTTCTCCACAGCTGCAGGCCTGGCTTACACCCCATGGAAGCCAGTGGGGTTGCATTGGGCTGAATATGTGGCCCAACCACAAGCATTGCCCAGGTGCCTCCTGCCAACCAGTCCAAGGAGGCGGAAAGGCAGCTGGCTGCAGAGGCCCCTTGCTCCAACACTTCAGTCACACCCCCACCCAATAAACCTCCGAGCTAGCCCTCCGAGCCCTCAGAAGGCTGGAGAGACCCGCTAGCCAGCCCTCCGCAACCCCTGCCCTTCCTACGAAACCCCAGCCAGCCCTGGCACTGCTGCTCTTCACCTGGAAGTCCTTCAGCTCCACAATGTGCGGGTGGCGGATAGTCTTCAGGATCTCTATCTCCGTTAGCAAGTTCTCCACCGATGCCCGGTTCAGGGTCTTCTTGTTCACGCACTTGATGGCCACCACTTCCCGGGTGTTCTTCTGGAAAGGGAATAGAAACCAGGCAGGTCTAGTTGGGATCAACATCCAGAAACTTCCCACAGGGTCTTGAGATACAGAGAACATTCATCCAGATACCGCTAGCAAACACCTGCCTTGGACTAGTGCCCTGAATGATCTCAGCCTTGACCCCAGGCCGTTGTTGGGTGGGAGGCTGGTTTCACTATATAACTGCCCCATGCAGTGACGGACTGGGACTAAAAATCGGCCCTGGCATTTAAAGCATACTGGCCAGGGCGCTGCTGGGCCCACATGATGGGAGAGGGGTGGGGGGAAGGGGCAGGGCCGGGGGAGGGAGCGGCTCCCACACTCCGCCAGGCCCAGCTGGAGGGCCTGATGAAAGGCTCCCGTGGCGGGCTGACCGGCCCACCAGCCCTTGAGTGCTTTGCCAGAACTGCCAGATGGCCAGTCCACCCGTGGCCCCATGGCAATAACAGCATCCACGCCTCTGGGGCACTCGGTCTGGGCCCCCAAGGATCCTCTCATACACTAGGCATGTGCAATGGTGGTATTCTTTGAGGATGGATGGTCCAGTGGTCTGGGCATTAGCTGGAGACCAGGGTTCAAATCCCCGTTCCACCACAGGCTTCCTGCATGACCTGGGGTAAGTCACTCAGGGTACATCAACACCGCATTGAAGACCCAGCTTGTGGGCTCGGTGTTTTCAAGCCCACACTTGAGCATCCACACTGCCCTGTAAACCTAGGTTTACAATCACTGCACCCGGGTCTCACAGCCACACTAAGATGTCCGCCATGCTGCACGACACAGACCTTCTGATTCAGGTCTGCAGCTTGAGCTGTGCCCAGAATGACATGGCTTGGACCTGAGTCACAGTGGGACTCACGGGCTCTGACCCACCGCCCTAGCAGGAGGTTGGACCCGGGCTCTGAGCACCTGCTGACTTGAGTCCGACTGATGCGTGTGGGGCTTGGGCTCAAGCCTGAGGCAGAGCCCAAGATTAATGTGCAGTGTAGACATAACCTTAGTGGCCCCATCTGTACAATTGGCATAATAGCACTGCCCTACCCCACAGGGGTACATTGAGTAAATACACCAGAGAGCGCTCAGATACTGTGGAAATGGGGGCCCATTCCTATCAAAGCGATTCAGTCCCACATCGGTCATCCATACCTCCTGAGTCAATCATACCACATGACACCTGCATAACCCAAAGGAGCCCCCCCCGGCTCAACCATCCCGCAGCAACCACTAATGGTGCAGTGCTGGGGGGGGAGAGGCAGGGAGGGATGGTGGAGAAGAGGCAGGGTTCAAGACACTGCCTGGCCGAGAAAAACAGCCTCCAAGAATGGGGCATGAGGGGGCTCTTGACCCCAACTGGAAACAAGCGGGGGGGGCAAAATGGAAACCCCTCCCCCCAGGGTAACAGGAGCGTGAGACACGCCCGGCTGGCGTCCCCTTAAGGGCAGCGAGAGGGTGCTTGGCATCACCCAGAATAACCTGTCCCGCCATCGCCCCGGCCAGACAAAGGGCAACGCGGACGATAAGGACACGCAGGGGAGCATCGCCGTACCCACTTCACAGATGGGGAGACTGAGGCGTGGGGAGGCGGCCCTGCCCCAGCGATGGGACAGCGCCCCCGGGCCCTGCCAGGGGAGGAGCTGGGCCCGAGGCCCACCCCTCGCTCAGCCCCCCGGGGAGACAGCCGCACCCTCTGCACGGGGCCTATTTAAAGCCCCCCCGCCCCATATCCTCCCGCCCAGCGCCCCCCCGGCAGGCGGTGCCCGCAGCCCCCTGACCTTCCTGTAGGCTTTGTAAACAGTGGCGTAGGTGCCGCTGCCCAGCCGCTCGGTCAGGAGGAACTCCGCCAGGCGGGGCGGGGCCCAGCCAGCCCCAGCCATCCCGGCCCCGATCCGGCCCCGGGCCCCTCCCGGCGGGACTGGACTGGAGTGGAGCGCAGCGCGCACCGCCCGGGCGCTCAGCTGTTCCAGGCCATGCACCAGCCCACTCACTTCCGGGTTCTCTTAAAGGGACCCGCCGCCGCGGAAGAGAGCCAGGCTGCCCGGGAGCCCTCCGCTCCGCCCCGCTCCCAGCGCCGCCGGCAGGGGCTGCCAGGGGACACGGGACCCCTCCCCAATGAGCAGGGGCCCTGCAGCGCCCTCTGGCGCTGGCCTGAAATCGCCCCGCTGGCAGGTGGGACTAGCCCCCCAGCCATCCTCACAGGCCTGGGGTCAGGCCCCCGGCACGGGGCAGCTTGCAGGAGCAGGCACGGTAGGCCCAATTTACGCACGTGCTGGGCATCTTTACTCCTGCCTTGAAGTCAGTGGGGTGGAAGGTTTATGTGTAACCTGCATCAGTGTCGGCAGGTGTGAGTGAGGCTGACTGGACAAAGGGCTGGCCCTGCCCACTGTGAGGTGGACAGGAGAAGGACCTCTCTGGGTCATCGCTTGCCGTTACAGTGAGTTTAGGTGTTATTTGTAACAGCAGCAGGTAGAACATCCACAGACAGGTGGTGTTTACACTGGCAGTGTCCCTTTAAGAGTTTTAAATGGACTGATACAGATTCAGAAACCTGACCTTGATGTAGTTAAATATGTTAGATGCCAACCTGGGGCCCTACGTGCATGGTTCATCTTTGTAAAAAAAAATCATGAATTTTTCAATCACAGTCCCATTTCTATGTCTACAGTATCTTGTAAACACCACATCACCAGCCTCTTTCCTAAAGCCCCACATCCACACCCTAGATCTAAAACTAACACGTGTCCTTAGATTAGAGCGAGAGGAAGTGTGTCTTTGGGAGTGTACTGGGAGCAGGCAGCGACGGGGCCTTAGGCAACAAGGAGGGACTCTGCTGAAATATTTTTGCGATATTAACTAACCAGTATTTCCCCCATTGTTGCTTTAGTGCTTGCCCAGCTCTCATCACCCCCACTAACTGCAAATTACCATTGCTAGTGACCGTACTAGCAAGTGGTAAGATTATTCATGTCCAACTCATTTAAAAGCCAGGAAGTGTCAGCTTACTCGAGTTAGACTAACACAACACCCAAGACATAGCACTGCAATGAACCAGGTGGGGCTGTGGTGCATGAAAGCAATCAGAGCTGGTACCCTTGGCAAAGACGGCATAAAATGCATTGAGCCACGGTATTTGCTCCTTTCTCTCAGCACCCACCTGAGCCTCTGTGCTGTCAGCCTTTCCTTCAAAGAGGTGCCATCTTTTCTACTCAGTAATATGGGGGCAGGGAAGCACCTTCCAATCTCACACATGCCCCACATACTTTGCAACCATGCTTCAAAGGAGTTTTAAGGATTGTGGAGCATCTCTGAGCTTCAAGGACATCCACGGCTCACAACTGAGCTGAGACAGACATAAGCTTGAGACCCACTCTTCTGGAGTGGTCTTTTGGCAAATGATCAGAAGGATCCCAGGACATGGCAGCCATGCCTCTGTAAGGAACAACACCTCAAGCTGTCTGACCTCTGTTCACTCTTACTTCCTCTTGAAGGCATGAGGACTGCAGCATGAAAGGATTCCTCCCCTCCCTCTGGTCAATCTCCTCTGTGCTAGCATAGGACTTCAGTTGCTAACGTATGGAATGGAATGGACGATCACCACAGGTTTAAAACAGCAGATTCACACAAAGGTTGGGGGTTAGGGTTATTGTTTTTTATTTAAGCACAAAAGTTTGACTTAACATATACATTTTTACATGAAAAGATTAGAGGGGGAAATACATCAGAAAGGGGGAATTTTAAAGTCTCATTTTTCCATCGTCATGTACATTCAAAAAAGTGAGAGGCAAGACGAAACCTCACCAGATGCACTGGATCAGCTTAAACAGACATGGTCTCTTATGCTGGAAGGAGAGGTATTAATGATGACCCCCATCACTATTTCCATATAACAAACTGAGATCAGAACCACAGTGGAAATCAACCCCTCCCTTGTTGACATGAAGGTATCAAGCACTTTGCTCCTCCCAGTCTTTCCCCTGCCCTTCACCTTCCTCAGAGAGGCCACAAACCAAATGGGACCCGGCCCTAAATCTGGGAAGGTTTAATTAGCTATGTTTTGATTGGTTAACCAGATCAAATATGGATGCAAGCAAAGCAAGGGCCCTAATTCCATAGCAGACCCTCACCCGCAACTCAACTCCACTCAATCCCTCTGAAGAAAGGGGCAATATTCTCAATGGACTGGGTGTCACGGGCTCCAATGACAGACAGAAGAGAGCAAACATCCGAGGGTGCTGGTGGCTGGGGTTTTTCTCCTTTCTAGATGGACTAAATAATTACTTTTAATACACTTAAGACCAGGAGCGTCCAGATGCACTCAGCAAGCCCTGAAGCGTTTCTGTAGCCTATGAAGAATGAGGCATCAAGCCTGAGTCTGGGGAGGAGTTTCTGCATTGCATATCCACACCAATGCCATGTGTGTTCATCATCATCATCATCCGTTATAAACAATTTGCAAGTGATCACACCATTCTTTTCAGGGATTTTGCCCCCTCTTGCCCAGAGTTCCTGGATTTCTTCAGTGCATAGGAGCGCTCATACTTTTTCTCTCCCAATCCCCTTTCAGCCTGCTGTTGGAAAAGTGACACCCTCCCTTTCTCCCCCTCCCACTTTTTCCCATGAGAAGAGGGGCTCACAAGACCAGGATTCTAAAGATTCAACAGCCAACAAGAGAGGGAAGGGATAAAGCAGCTGGTGAAGAGCAGGTACTTTTTGTCCACTGCAAAAGTCACAAATCTAAAGAAAGAGCAGATTCCTCCCTCCCTTCCCAGTCTCATGGGCTTTCAGGAGGGCACCTCAGGAGCTAACCAGTCGCTCAAGGTCAAACAGGAAACTTCATCACCAAAAAACAGATACATGGACTCCCATCAAAATCCAGCAACACGTGATCCCCATCAACACCGATGTGCAATCTTAAGCGAGGCAGAGTGCGGCAGGAGGTGGTGGTTATCTCCTGAGGAGAGGCATGCAGTCCAGATAAGGTGGCACGTGCTTCCAGGAAGAGCCCTGAGCAGTAGAGAGGGTTTTGCATAGACAGAGTTTTCAAAAAGGAACGTGCTTCACAGCAAGACTCATCTCCCTTGATAAACATACGAATTCCCCCTGGAGAAAGTCCGCTCACCCCCTAGAATCACAAGCTCCATGGGATGAACCTCTCAATGTGAAGAGCAAGCTGGGCAGGGAAGAGGAAGGACCAGCTGCAAGCGAATGTAGTGTTCTGAACCCAGCAACATACTCACCAGGGACTGTGCAGGCTGTATAAAGACTGGAGCACTTCCTCTCAAAGCTGGTTTGGTGGCTCAGTTTGCTTCCCATGTTCTCAGTCTCCCCCTCCGCATCCTAAACCCCACGCGACACCCCCCCCCAACCCTACAGGCTCCCCCATGAAGCTGCTGTCGTCTCAAATGCTGTGACAGTGGATCTGGTGAGGTATAGAGATTATCCCCATCGCCCCGAGATTTAAGGCTATATTGAAGGCTGCACTTTGATGGATTAACCCTCCATGTTTCCCCTTGGGGGCTACAGGAATAAGATTCCATAGTACAATCTTGGGTAGGACCCTCACCCCAAGGTGAGAAAAAATAGAAGCGGGAGAGAGTTTTGCATCACAATAGGCTGGCAAAGAGCAGTTTCCCAACAGCACCCTTTATGCCATATGTTAACCGGACCCTGTGGGAGCCTTGCAGTAAGAGGTCAAGAACTAATTAGCATAGAAGTTTAAAACAAAGGGCAGATTCCTCCCTTATTATTTACACACACCTCCCGTAAGTTGCAAAATAAATCCTTCAGAGCAAAACCCAATGGAAGAGCTAATAAAAAGTGAAGAAGATTCCTGTCTCTATCACAGGAGCATGGGGAAGCAGGAGAGGTAGTAAAAAACATTGAACATGTCCTGGATAAGGAGAGAGATATTTGATTTATGAGAATATTTCCCTATCCCCTACCCCAAAGCAAGGAAAGAACTAGTCGCCATAAATGCAGATGAGCTGGAGCTAGAGAGACCTCTTCTCATCTCCACAGCCGGCGTCATGGAGTTAGCATGGTGCCCATAGAAAGTGCATCTTAAGATCAGGTTGTGATGAAAAGAAGGAGACGCAGTGGAGGTACTCATGGAAAGGGTTAGTTTCCTCGGAAAGCACCCTGGGCAGCTGAAGACGCGGCACCGGCAGCTGCATTCTGGACGTTCCTGTTGGTTAGGATGCCTTGAGAGAACTCTTCCTGGGCCCTTTGGAAACTGGCTCCTGTCCGCCGATACAGAGAGTGCACCTGAGAAAGGAGAGAGAATCTGTCAGCCTAAGGACTCTCCCCCTCGCCCCAGCACCATCTCTCTTAGGGATTCCCCATGACCTCAGACAGCTGACTGGAACCTTGGGACAGCATACAGGAAGCTAGCAAATTCCTCTCCTCCTAGTTCCATAGCTAGCTAGCCTCACAGGCATGGAGAAGGGATGCCACTAACAATAAGAGGGGCTGTCAGCCAAATCACATCCAGCCCAAGCTGTGGAAGATTTACGAGAAAGAGATTCATTACAAGTGGTGAGCACTCAACTCAGTGGAGGATGAATAACCAGGGACTTCCATGCAAGTAAAGGATGGAGTGCAAGCCTAACACTGTCACACAAGAGACCTGGGTATCAGGGTACTTGGTGTCACAGAGACCAACATCATCCCAGGAATCGGATTTAAGACTCAAGGAGGAAGTGACTAAGGAATTCACTCCTTCCCCCCCCTCCAAGAATCCCCAGATATCAAATCCGTTGCCTTTGATATCTGGCAAACATCCATCCAGATTCTGCAGGAGGAAGCCAGGTGGGACGTGTCGGGAGCAGAGCTAGGACAGCAGGAGGTAGATGTGTTTGCCAGGTGGCAGCTGTAGAGGGAGGGAACTGGTTTGTGGCTGCAGGAGGCAGAACATGGCCTAGTTTAAATGAGCAACACCATCTGGTGGTGATGATTTTGAAGTATTTGGTACAGGAACATAAGAATTGCTTTCCCAGATCAGCCCAGTGTTTCATCTAATCCAGTGTCCCATCTCCAAAACTGGCCAGGACCAGATGCTTCAGGGGAAGGTCAAAGAAGCTTCTTGATGGATAACTATGGAATAATGTGCCCATAGCTTCTTCCTAACCCATCAGTTAACAAGTGGCTTATTTCCTGAAGCAGGAAGATTCACACCCCTTATATATTTCATCTTATCTAGGGTAACTGTGGATGTTCTCATGAGCCATCTAAGTGTTTGATCCTTTTCAAAATTCTACTTAGCGCTTGGTCTCACTGAGATCTTGGGACAGTGAACAGATCAATTATGTGCTGGATAAAAGCGTGATCAGAGAGATGTGATTTCTGTTCTCTGTAGCCCACTTACTATTTCGTCTGCCTCTGCCACCTTCCCTCTGTAGACGACCTAGCTCCTATCTTTTCACTCACTCTCGGTATGGAAGTTGCTTGCATAGCTGTAATCTTTTCCATCACCCACCCATGTTATGCAGAGCCAACACATTATTGCAGGCAAGGCTGTACCATCGATCTCATTCACAGAGTGGCAGGATTCTGCCGATTTTGGGGTTTTTCCCTATGCTTTATGCATCAGGACAGCACTTCCTTGCCTGACTGCCACCGCGCACTGAGCAGACCCTCAGTGACACATCCAAATGAAACCCAAGCTCTTTCGCAAGTGGTTACAATTAATCACACCCACTATGTCGGAGAGCAATTCGTGTTATTCCTGCCAGTTCTCATTACCCTGCATTTGCCAATACTGAATTTCATCGGCCATCATCCTGCCCCGTCTCCTAGTGTGTCTGTATCCCTTTGAACTTCCTCATGGTCTGTTCTAGTTTCAATTGACCTAAATGGCATCTGCAAATCTTGCCACCTCACTGCTCCTCTGCTTTTCTAGATATCAAATGTTGGCCTTGTGGGGCCAACCAACCCCGATAACCTTTTGCCGTATAGAAAACAGACCATCTATTCCACCTTCTTTGTTTCCGGTCTCTCAGCTAGTTTTTCATCCACAGGATTACTTAAATTTCCTTCACAGCTTCTTATGAGGGATTTGATGCAAATCCAGAAGGAGGAACTGGCACCTCTTCACAAACTTGCTACTTTCATCCTTCCTTTGAAGCTAAGCTGGTTACTAGCCACAAAACTCTAGAAGAGATTAGGGTTCAATACCGGGAAACCCTTTGCATATGGCAGTGTACTTCCCCTAGGACTCTGGATCTAACTGGAACCAGCTCTTGTCATTCAGTAACTTACCTGCTTTAGGAGGATGAGCGAGAGGACAGCACACAGCGTGAAGAATGCAGCCACCACCATCATGATTATGGACACAGCCCAGCTTGTCCCGGTCTCCTCCAAAGCTGCAATCCAACCACTGTAACAAAGAGTGCTCATCAGAGGAAGAGTACCAGGTACACACAGGGACAAGAGAGGCAGACAAGGTTCTGGGAAAGCACTAGATTGCTTAGGTTATTTGATGACATGAAGATTGAGGGACCACAGAGAGGGCATGCAGCCAAGCAGAGCTGCTGCAGGAATGTCAGACCACAGGAAAAACTCCTTACTGACTTCAGTCTCATGCAGGAAGTTACCCAAACCATTCCAGCTGCTGGACTAGCTATGAGAAGGATCAGTGAGGTGTCTTTCCCATTTCCTTCTCAAAGTGCACTATGTCTACACAACAGTGTAAGCCTAGGGTTAGTAGGATGTGTCAGCTGACCCGTGTCAGGAAACCCTGGGTTTGAGTGTCTACACTGCAGTTTATCTCTAGATTGAGGATTTTCTGATGTATGCTGAAACCTAGGGCTGTGGCGTCCACACTGCAGTGCACAGACCCAAGTCAAAATAACCCTATCCCAGGGTTCCTAGCCTTGCCCTCTGCCCCCATGTTGACACTCTAGCCCTAGGAACATGGTGCACTGTGGGAAAACTTTACTCCCTGCACCCCCCTCTCCTGCCCAGTGCTATTGATGGGATCAGCTGCACATGAGTATGTAAACTGCATAATTAGCACCTCTGGTGTCTGTCTCAGCAGAATGACAGCAGTCTGAGAGGGTTTTATACTGAACAACCCTCTAACCTGAGAACTGGGCTCTCCACCTCGAGGCTGAGTCACATGGGCAGGAAACCGCTCATGTGCAGCTGTTCTGAGGATAATTAGAACATCAGTCACCCGGGCTGTCAAACTATTAACATGAAACTTTGCAATTCTTAATTTTTAAAATGGGCTGTTCAATGAAGGTAGTTTTGTTTGCTTGGGTTTTTTTTTTTTTTTTTTAATTTATTTTTGTCTGTTTTCCTCACTCCCCAGAGTCTGGCTGCTGCCAGCTATGAAACAGTGAAGGGCACCCCCAGGGTTTGGGGCCCAGTGTGCTTCAGTACTCTTTCCCGCCCGGAGATCCCTTAAACCTGCCCCTGCTGCAACCAGGAGGCAGGGATAAGGGATCCCCGAAAGGCTGCAGGGAAGTTTTGGGGCTGGCTCCCACTCAAAGCCCTCACTGTGCACGCTGCATACGCAGCCCAAAGAGGGCAGTGGGGGCCTGGGAGCCCGGGATAGAGAGAGGAGCAGGACCAAGCAGCTGCCCTGCAGGGAGGGGGGAGCAGCCGAGCTTTCTGCTCAGCACAGCCAGGGCGGGATGACCCCCAACATCCTGGGAGCCACCTCCTGCCTGTCAGCTTTGCTCCCTGCTCCAGGCAAGCTCCAAGCAGCAGTGAGGAGGAGCCAGAGCAGGAACGGAGGGAGCACACTCAGCCAGGCAGTAGTGGAGCTCCCGGCTGCTATGTTCCCAGCTATCTGCAGCGCTGCTCCGTGGCCACTGGGAACTCTGGGATACACCCAGAGGGTTTCCGGGACCCGAGTCAAGCTGGGGCCGTGAGCACCCAGGAAAGCAATAGGGCTGAGAGGCTAAGTCCCAGCTTAACATAGGCTTGGACCCTCTGGCCCTGCAGAGTTCTGGGAGCCTAGGTCCAAGCCCTAGATTAGCACAATTGGTATTTGGATGCAAGAGGGGTTAGGTGTGAGCTCAGGTTTGCGCTGCTGTGTAGACATACCCTAAAAGTTAACCCAATATATGAATCACAGAAGTGGTTGCTAGCTGGAGATCCCACAGGAATGGGAAAAAGCACCATGGACTTGGGAAAGGAGAAGACTCACTGGGCCAAGATCACAGAAAGGAACAAAATCCAACTCCAAATAGTTAACATTATGGGACTTGAGGCCCAGAATGCAGCTGGGGCACTTGTTTCTAGCAATTCTGAGCCACTCATTTTCAGAAGCAGCCTCTCTCTGACACTTGCACAGAGCATTATGCTAACCCTGCCTGGCTGAGAGATCCTCTGAAATATGGTTATAGTCCCCACACCATTCTGGCTCTGCTGTCATGCATTAATCAAAGCACTTGGGACCTTCATAAACACCTTTATTGACAAAGCATTCCCGTAAAATTCTACTCGCTGGTTTATCATCACAGGAAAGAGCAGGCAAGTAGATTTTGAGCCTGGGCCAGTATTTTCATTAGAGTTTTGCAAGGCTGGGGAAATATTTGTGGGGAGTGGAAGAAACAAAGAAAATAGGATGAAAGAGCACAGTGTAAGAGCTGACTCTTAGGAGATGCCAGTTGCTAAGATTAATTCCTAGAGATCCTCAGGGCTACATCCCTGATAAAGTGCAACGGACTAGGACTACCAAGATGTTTAGCTAGAATCCAGAGTTATCTATCTGGACAAAAGTCCTCCTCTCACCATTGGAAAAGTGCTTTTAATTTCAGTTGCTAAGTAAATTGTGTCATCTTTTGGCGACTGAGAAGAGATCAGAGAGAAGGAAGTATTTGATGTGTTTCATTAGCCATGTATTTTCCACTCTATTCTAACTACCCCTAAACACAAATCACACAATTTAGCCAACAATTAAAATACTGTCTGTTTGGGAGTGGCTCTCCTACAGATCAGTGTGCTCTTGGGAACCAGAGTGCTCTCCAAAGTTAGTCTAAAAATGGAACTCTGACTGTGACAGGGTCAAAGAACCAGGAGAGGGAGGGGGTTCAAGGATTGCTTTGCCCAGAAGCCCTTCTGCAGGCTGTGGGCAAAAATAGACTGTGGTTTCACCGCAGTTGTTACCAGAAGGCATCCCCAGAACCAAACTCCCAGCCCTGAGCTTTTCGCTATTCTTTTCATGCATAATGTGAAGAATAGTGAATAAAAAAAAGCTAGAATTAAAAAAGAAAAAAAAAAGCTTCTCTCTCCATTTAATTTGCAGCCAACACATTAATAAACTCTGCTCTCATTTTACGTGGGATCAGAACTGCTGAAAGATGGATTCTGGTACCCAGTCTTTAGATTATTAGCACGTACTGATCTATAGAACAACACCTCCACCAGAGAAAGCTATGTGGGGTCTTCCAGGATACCCAGACAAGATCTCCGCTGAAGATGTGGTACCAAATAGGCATAGAAAGACATTCAGAAATAAAGAGAAAGCAGGAGGCAGCACAAGAAGGAGTGGTTGGGAACTGTCAGGCAATATTAGCAGAGGAAATACATGCCTCTGATGCGACTAGAAAAGGAAGCGACAAGGAGAAATGCACTGCAGCTGAACTCCGCGGAAGCCATGCACCAAGAGAGAAATGGAAGAGAACAGACAACTTTAAGGGGAAAAAAAAGCACAAAACAAACTCTTCAGACAACTGCCATCCTGTTGAAAAGGTGCCCGTTCAGGGCCGCACTACACACACTATAAGTCATGCTTACCTGTCGCCCCAGCCAGGAATGCCAACTGCCTGGATGATGTAGATTGCAATCTGGCAGAAAAAGACGAAGAAGAACACAAAGAAGCTGAAGGAGCTGTCAGACCTGCAAGGGGAGAAACTGGGTAAGTGAAATCTAGGAATTACAAAAAAGCATTTTGTAAATAAAAGGGAAATAATTGTAATGAACCCTCCTCCAGTTGAAGATTGCATGAGGGGTTGGGATTGCAGCACCAAGAGGAAGCCATGCAGCAAGAGAATTAACAAACACAGTGGCTGCAACATGCACGAACTTGTTCTGAATGGAACGTATGATGATAAAGCCCACTTCCTTAATACTTATCATACAACCAGGATGTTTAACTGGACTACTATTTTCAAGAATTTTCTGAACACAAATAGTAACCATGACCAAATAATTAGTGGTGTTTGGACACTGGAGATATATTAATATCTCATTGACAAGCATTTCCCACTTACTTTAGGTTTCTACTGTCTTTAATATGGCATATCTAGCAGCAGTCACATGATCTTTCACTACATCCATCTAGATAGGCTTGTAGATTTCAAGGCCCAAAAGGACCATCATGATTATCCAGTCTAACCTCATCACCATGAACACAAGATCAGTCTCGTACCCCCAACATCCAGTCTGTAGGGAAGGTTTTGGCCTATCTAATATCCCGAAGAAAATCCCCCAGGCAAACATACTATGATCTGATTAAGCTGCACTTCTTCCCAGTAACGGCTATATGCTGGTTAAACTGGAAAATGGTACTTGCCTGAAAGCCTTGTAGATGGGTCGATACCAACAGAGGAAAGCACAAGGAGTGAACAAAACAAACCACAGGATTGAGAGACCAAAGTCTACTCCTCTCTCTGATTTGACTGTGAACCATGCCAGGCAAGCAAGCAGGTTTAGAAGCAGGGTGACCGAGTGAACTGTTCAGGATGGAAGAAAGAAGGGAAACATATTAGCAAACTCTCGGAAAACCCACAAAATGCCAAAGCATCGTTGACCTCTCATGGAATGCTATGCACAACGTTCTCTGTAGAAACTAGGTAGCACGTGAGCCATGTTTTCAGCATTTCCCTTCCCTAACAAGGGCCATCTGCACGGAAAGGTGGATCTTACTTTAAGAGTTCCATCTGATACTGCTCCTATTCACTCCAGCCTAAAGTCTTAATTCTTCTTAGGACACCATAACTGGCTGCTGGGGATGTGATTACAACATCCCACACAGGATTACTACTTTAGGTGGAAACTAGACAGAGGCTGATAAACAGCAACTGGGGAGCATGGCTTGGGTATCCTGATGCATTATAGTTAAACAAAACCATCATCCTTTCAGATCCATGGATTTGATTGTCCAGAAGGGACCATTATGATTATCTAGTCCTCCATAACACAGGCCATCAAATTTCACCTAGAAACTCCTGCATTGAGCCAAATAACTTGGGGCTGAACTAGAATCTTTTTTAGATCTGTCTTTAAAAAGCAGAGGACCAGGATTTTACAGCTACAAAAGACACCTGTAGATGAGTGCAGTATCAGTAGCTACTATGGAAGAGTCAACATTTGATAGAGAGCTTCCTGAGAAAGAGCCATCCCAATTTCTCCTTCCATCCCAACTCTATTTCCCCAACTGTCCCAGTTACAGGCTGTTACTCACGCATCCACAAGTAATAGAGCATCTTGCATGTTCGCTGGTAATCGGCTGGGATGTCTGCAGAGAAGTCCTGATAGAAACACGGCTTGATTGGACACTTCTTGGGTAAGGGTGGCCAATTGTTCTGTCTTGCTGTAAAATGAAAAAAAGGAGAGATCCTTCAGAGTTCCTTGCTTTGACAGACTCACTAAAGCACAACTATTCACAAGCAGGCAGACTAATAATCAATATATATTAAAACTGGACCCTGGGAAAAGGATGCAGCAAGCAGGCCACAGCTAGAAATGTGATTTGAATAGTCTGTGCCTTGGAAGAGAAGCTGCATCTGGAGCTTCACTCATAGATGGCTAAGCACTGCTAGGAATCTGACACCAATGAAACGGGTCAAGTGTTGTTTGAGAGGCCTCTGATAGGAAAACTCATCAGCTCAGCAGACAAGAGCTCACAAGAGGGTTGGGCTGAGACTTTGGAACAAACTCCTGCAGGGACTAAGGACCATCACAAACCTCACCATCTCCTGCTCTAAGAGCGACGTGTGCGACTTTGAACTGCCTTTTCTAACACACACAGCAGGCAGCGCGCACACAAAAACCTACTGAAACTAAAACCCTACAATACACTGCACACGCAATTCTCATCCTTTGGGAAGGATGAAAGAAAGCATGAGCCACGCGTGACAGACTGTGCTTTGTGTGAGACTAGAAGGTACTCAGATGAGAGGGTGGTATAAGAACCTATATAAAATTACATCAAAAAACTCCAGTAAAAGAACACTAAGGATGCAAAGTCAAACACTTGAGCTAGGAAATGCCAGAATTATGGTTGCTTGTGCAACCTTAATTTGGCCTCCTCATGTGTATGTATTACCATAGTCATTCATTACATGAATTACACACACAGTTTTTGATCCATAGAACCCCTGCCTCATTCAGTGAATAGGTATTAAATATTACTTTGTATTGTCCTCATTAAATGTGTGGCTGTCACACTAATTTATGTACACAACACTCCTGTGAGAAAAGGCAGTGGCATTATTTCCATTTTACAGTTTGGAAAATGAGGCAGACACACTAAGGCCGAAGTTGTCAAAAGTGTCCAATAATTTAGGGTGCTTAATGTGAGACACCTAGGGCCCGATTTCCCAGAGTACTTAGCATTAGATAGCACTCTTTATTAGAGCCAACAGAATCATTGAGACTTTCGGTTCAGTGGCCGCACCAAAAACAAGCAAAAAATAAAAAAAAATAAGTTTCTAACCAAGACTGAATTTTTTGTTTTTTCTTGACACAAGAGAAAACTTTTAAAAACCCAGTTTTGATTTGAAAATGTCATTTCAAAACAACATTTCAAAACAAACCATTTTGACTGCTCCAAGTTTTTTTCTTCAGGGTTTGGGACTGTTTTTTTGGCCAAAACTATTCACTGAATTTGCAAATAGCTTTGGTGCCCTGAAAAATGTATTTTTCAATGAATTTACTACTCACTGAAAAATTTTCACCCAGCTCGACAGTGTGTGTCCAAAGCACAATTCCAACTGGTTTCAGTTGCAGTTGCGAGCGCTCAGCACGTCTATATATCTGGCTCTAAGTGTCTCATCCAGGAAGTTGAGGAACACACAATTAGTGGCCAACTGTACAAAGCTTGTTTTAAGTCACTTAACTAGCATCACACAGGAACTTTGTGGCAGAGGTGGGATAGAACACCACCATGGAGAAATAGATTGTATTTCCTTATCAATGAGACCATCTATCTCTTGCTGGAATCCTCTGCCTCATTCACCACATGTATGCAGTGTAGTTGTAGTCGGTCCCAGGATATTGGAAAGAGAAGGTGGGTGAGGTTATATCTTTTATTGGACCAACTTCTGTTGGTGAGAGAGACAAGCTTTCAAGGCAACTACCCTGCCAAATTTCAAGTCCCTGCTCCAAAGCATGGAGCAACAGAACTTCATAACAAGACAGTTGGCAAGACTATTTTAACAAGGCATTTTCCCCCAAACCTCATCCTCAGAAGTCGCTGAATCATTTTAGCTGAAACTTTCCAAAAAAATTCAGTCTGGGGCATGCACCCAACATGGAGAATTTCAGCCTGAACAATGAATGTCTGGCAAAGTTACAAAGCAACTGCAAACAGAGTCTTATAACGCAAAGTGTCGGGCAACCTTAACTATGGATGACACCACAAGCTCCACCTATAATAAAACAGCTGCTGACAGGTGAGTGCCTGAGAACATCACCATGTGTAGGAGACAAATGGGAAAGGAGATAAAAGGGGTCACATGGTCTAATGTATGTATGAGACTGAGATAGGCAGCATTACCCATGTGTCATTATACAAAAAAATGAAGCAGAGACCAATTTGTTCAAGATCACGCAGGAAGTGGTCTCCTGAATCCCAGCCTTAAGCTTTTATCACTCCCCCTCTCATGTGGGATGCCACAGAACTACACTAAAATGATGTGTGTAAGTTCTCATTGCTGTGACATTTAGACATTTCTCATGCAGACTCAGCCCCAGCAAGCACAATATAACAGGATCCAATATCCTGCAGAATGCAAATGGCGGGGGAACTCTTGTACACGTGAGCTTAGATGAGTGTGACAGCATGGATACTTAGACAGGGGGAAAAAACACTACTCACGGTTAAAGCTTGCTGCATTATCCTGCAACTCCCGCTCCTTCCTCTCCAGCTCCGCTGCTTTCCTCTCCAACTCCTCCTGCTGCTGAAGGAGTCCAGCCTGGGCTGCTGAGGCTACGGTCTACATGGAAAGTCACCAAAAAACAATCAGAACCAAAGAGACATTCAGTGGTGAAAGGGTCCCTTCCTAATGGAAGAGGGGGATGCATACACACGAATGGGTGTTTCAGCAACATTCAGAAGGCTGAGGACACCTCAGAAATAGAACGTTCATGGTTGGTCTGAGACATCCTTCAACGTTCTGCCAACGTTCGTGGTAGGATGTTAGAAACAGATTTCAACAGAATCCGCCAGCAGCTCCCTTCTCATAGTCACCCTCGAGGAAGGGATTGGCGATGACAAAGTGGGAATTTTCTGGAACATTTGTATGGATCCTATATGTGCCTCAGTTTCCCTCTATACTTTGCATTGCTACCCAATGGGGACAAAAGGGTTAACAATGCTCCTGGAACAGCACAGGAAACACAGGCATGTGAGCCACCTCACTGTCAGGGTGGAATGAAGAGAGTCGTTATCGAACGGTTTGAGGCCGACACAGATCAACAAGGGGTCTAGAGAGAGAATTCAAACTCCAGTGACTCATGCATGGCCTTGCCTGGAGAACAAAGGACTGGGACGTGACCAGCAAGGAATACAGTGTGGGGTTCTGGTTATTCTCCTGCGACTGACTATGCAGGTCAGGGACAGAGAGAAAGCCTGAAACAGATCTCACTACCAGAGCTTGGCTGGTGAATGGTCTTGGCTTTAACCTTTATTTCTCTGTGTTAACCTATGGACTTCCAGTGCTGGGTTCCAGCTGACTAACAACCCCTACACTGTGCTTTGAAAACGCTGTCTGGGTGTCACTGCCAGCACTGGCTGGGGTAGATTAGTCCCTGAAGCATGGACAAACATCTATGCGTCTATTTCAATTGGACTCGCTGGGCAGAGCCCATGGTAGGAGGGCTGGAGCCTAGGCATTCAGTCTAGGAGGCAGTGAGACTGCATGGCCTCCCCTCAAGGAAGGAAGGGGATCCCTTGGGGGTCTGCCATGCTCAAGGGGTTCCTCCAAGAGACTGTTTAAAAGTCCTATGGGATCTGTGACACTGATTCCATAGCTTCTCTGGCAAGTTATTCTACTGCGCAGCAAGCCTCATTGCTAGAGTCCTTTGAGCAACTCCCTCCACATTCTCCTCCTCATTTGAGGCCATTACTTTTTGTTGTCCTCAATTAACCTCTGAAAATGTCAGCATGCCCCAAGGGTTTTGTGTTAATACTTTGGTAGGTGCCTGGGGGCCAATATCCAGTTTTCCTTTAGCTGCTCTAGTTTAGCTGTTATGCTTTCTTCCTGGGTGTCCTAGAGGTTTTCAGCCCTGGGTTTTGGATTTAAATTCAGCCCAAGCCAGTTATGACCAAATCCCTTTCCCCTGAAATCCATTGTGACCTCTGAAATGTGTTGCTGGAGACTGGATGGAGACAAGCACTGTCACCACGACGACCCCCCTTCCCCAGCTGACACTCAGCAGAGAGGTCAAGGGCTGAATGAACCATGAAGATATTCTCTCCCTTCAAGGGGCATATTGGTGGGGAAAGCTTGCACTGCTGCCCCCTGTGCTCTGGACAACTAGAGGGCTTCAGAGGTGCTAATCTAGGACCTTTCACCAGAACTAAGATAATTTGAACAAAAAGCAAGATAAGAACTCCCTCTTTCCAAGGGTCTCTCTCATTTCCTATTTTGGATCCTTTCCAAATTAGCACCCATTTGTTTCAAGAGCCAGGAGCCCAAGTCTGCTCAGGATGTAATAGGGAACTAACAGCTAGGAGGTGAGGGGTAAAAGCAAAGCTGAAGGGGTCTTTACAATGCAGGGGAATAGACACTAGGCTTCCGGCAACTATAGACACTAGACAGGCAACCTTCCAGCCTGGGACAGGAAATTTTGGAGGTCCAAGAAAAAGGCCATGAAGCCCCCTCTCTTCTCTGTACTTTGCCTACCTTCCCCTGGATCTCTTTTATCTTGTTGCTATTCTGAGAACTGAAATCTTCTCCTAGCAGCCTCTGTCTCTCTGAATTCTTGCTTGCTGAGATGAAGCTGAACGGCTGGTACTTGCTGGCCTGTCTAAGCAGCAGCTGCAACACACAACTGCACTGTGTCCACACTCACAGAACCGAGTGTGTCTGTTCCTCCCTGAAACTAAGCTAACACCAGTAACAAGTTATAAGTGCGAGAAGGCCAAACAGAACGGGGAAAATGCAGTCAGTTTTGGTAGCAGAGGGAAAGACAGGAGGACTTTACATTGTCTACTACTCTGAATTATTTTTAAGACATTAAATATTCCCCACTGCAACGCCAATCAACATAGTAAATGCAAATGAGGGTGGGGCCGGTCAGCTGCAGCCTCCCACATCCCACCCAAATGACTCCTGTTCTGACCTCCAATCCCTCTAGAAAAGCCTTGATTGATGGCCTGTAAGACGCAGAGAGGCTCATTTGTATTCCAACAGCTTTGCCTAGTGGCAGTCATGGCAGGAGCTGTCCATACATTCAGCAGAAAGGGGGTGGCTGGGGTACACTACCTGAGGAGTGGGTTCCACAGATGGCTGTAGGACAGCAGGCTGCGAAGGGCCAACGGGCTGCGTCGTTGGACCTGTCTGAGCTCCATTTGTCTAGATGAAGAGAGTGACACAGCAAATGAGCATTACACAGAGTACTTCCATTGGCTGAACAGCAAGTGTCTTCAAGGAGGCATGTGCCAAACTAGAGGTCAGGTCTGGAGTCCCAGGAACACCAGGGACCATCCTGCGTAAGTGTCTTTATTTTATGTTTCTGAAATATCTGTCAGCTCCTCATCACCCTGCACAAGATACGGAGAATGACATTATGGGTAACATCATATGCCAGAGAAGAGACCAATGGTGCTTTGCTTTATTGTTTGAACAGTAACTATTGGTTTTCCCTGGCTTCCCACTTGCCCGCAACAGTACTGGAGCTGGTCCCTGCTGCTCCTAACCACCCAGCTAGCACTGATATCACAGCAGTAATCCCTCTCCCAGCAGAGAAACTGAGCCTGACACTTATGTCCCCTGGCATGAGACGACTTCTGCTCCACACTTAGGGATTGCCAACCTTGCCTTGACTTCACAGCCAAAGCAATAAGTGCAGAATTCCTGCAGGGAGATCACCAGTGCTCTGATCTTGGGGTCTCATGAGAAGTGTATTGTGCATGTAACAGGTCACTGTCCACTGGGGACACATCTATGAATGGCTCATTCATTTTATAGTCTCCTCTAGCAAGGGACCCAGTTGCCTGGTACAACAGGTGTGTAGATATTTGGTGTAATCACATGAGCCACATACCAGCCGGGAGTTCTCAGAGAAGGGATTGAATTCATCTAAGCCACCTTGGTTAGCATGTGCCAGCTGCGTCACAGAGGGATCCTGAAAGAGAAAGGGGAAGGGCATTTAAGACAATGGCAGGAGTTAAAGGGAAAAAAAGACAGCCTCTAGACAACCTACCCTGCATGTCCACACCACACAAGCAGGTAGATAGGTATGCATGCCCTACCCCCGGTCTGCTGTGCTTTTTAATGCATTTTCTTTCCCCACCCCAACTGGCTTTTTCCTTGGAAAAAGTCCACTCCCACATGCCGAACACAGTAACCAATATTTACTATGGACCAATGACATCCTAGGGTCTGGATTTCATTTGCCTTGAAGTCTGAAGAGGAAAGAATCCAGCCGATCTGCACTCATACTACATTCAAGCTGAACTAGCAACTCAGGATAGTGGATTGGTGTTTATTTTATTCAGTGTGGGGCTTCAGTCAAAGATACCCACTTCAAACTACTCCTGGTCCCTCAGCCTTCACAGCAGGGGGGGAATCTGAACTGTTCTCCCAGTATGCAAGCAGAAGCCCCAACAAGCCAGGAAGCTACCTCTCCTGTCTGTCACTCATTCCAGATCCTTGCCCAAAAGTCTCTCACTTCTGCAGGAACTTACCTAGAGAGCATAGGGTGGTGCCTGCTGTTCGTAGAGATCTTCTGATCAATGTGATCATTGGGATAGTTTTCCTTACATTTGTTAAGCTAAACAAAACCAATGGCTGATCAGAACTTCAGAAAGCCATACCACTTTGTAAACACTTTGTAAACTAGGTAAAAACACTGACAGTGAAACTGAGGCACAGAGAGATTAATCTCCCCAAATCAAAGAGTCTTCAGCACAGCTGGAAGTAGGACCCAGATTTCCTCTCATCCCTGAACTTTACCCACTAGACAACAGCTACAACAGCCTTTTGTAAAGCTGAAGAAATTGGTAGTCCATCCTGGACAAGAGTCTCTATCAAGGGCAGCAGAGATCAGCTGAACAGGTTGTCAGAAATCAGCTCAACAGGTTGTCAGGTAGCTGACAGACATCAGCTACTACAAACTGCTTACATGCAGCCCTCTGGACTACCAAACTATAACCCTAAGCAGCCATTCTGACAAGGCAAAAAAGCAAGAATGAGGCTATGGTTTCAGGTTAACTGATCACACACGATCATGTTTGTAGGAACATCAGTTTCTCCTTCCGCCACTCAGTGCCAGTCTCCTTTTGGTCCCTCCCAATAATCTTACTGCTATGAAAAGCCTCCCTGCATCTCTTCCAAAGACAACGGTCTTCCTCGCTCTGTTGTGTTATCTCTTATGTGCCTTGTGATACAGTTTGTACGAAAGGAAGTATACAAAGTAAAGCTGTATTTTGCTAAAGGTTCTCCCTTGAATAGCCAGACATTGGCTGCTGCTGCTGATCCTGAAGCATTCTGTCTCCCAAAGGTAGAATGAGGTACAGTTGCTTCTCTGTTGCAGTCATTTGCAAACTGAACAGCCATGTAATTTTACCTTTGGAGCTCTGCTTAAGCAAGATGCTTTCTCTTCTCCAGCAGTCTATGTATCTATCAGCTGAAGCCATTTTATTTTTTGTTGTTAATGAGGCAAAAGGTAATTGCTAGGCTGGGCAGGGGAGGAGGAGAGAGAATTCAGATACATAAAGGTTGGCCAAGTTTCTGGTTTGGTAAGCATCAGAGCTGTAAACCCAGGGAAAGCCAACTGGCTTGTCTCAAACATATTGTAGATAGGTCCCTTGGCTTCTAGTACAGCTTTCTGATCAAGTGTATATAGAAAGCTCTGTTTAATGAGTAACTTTAGACGTCCCCTAGAGATTAGACACTCCCTGACTAACTAACTGGTTACACAAGTTTATGAATCACTCCAGGATGAAGTCTCAGAAACAGGTTGCATTCACCAGGCAGAGCAGGGTTGCAAAAGCTTTCCAGGGAACTTATATATACCCGTAATTCTGCAGGCAGAGGATGCCCAGAACAAAGGGTGCAAGTTCTACCTCAATCACTTCATCCATAGGGTGAAGCACATGTACACCTCTGGAATAAAAGCACCAGTTTAACCAGATGCGCTGACAATCCACCGTCACTAGATTTAACTACAGATGCCCTGAGAACTGGAGGGGTAGGGGGAAGGAAGGCCCCTACATCATCAATTTCTGCAGAATTTAGCCTTTTTAAAAAAATCAAAGTTTCAATTCCAATTCCTTTTGTAACCCTAAGAAAACCTTCCACGCATGAGCTCTGACAGTAGTCTTCCTGAGTGCGTGGACAGGTAGTCCTACTCTCTGCGTCTGTTCATGGCTTTCCCAAGTAGCAAAGTGAAGCTAACAACATCCTAGTCAGCTTGTCTTTCCTTTCCAGCTTGTCTTTCCTTTCCACATCACACAAAACTCAACAACCCTCTTAAAACCTGCAAGAGCACTGTCCTTTTCCTATCAGAGACATGGATTCTTGTCTAGACTAGAACTTAGGTGCGACATGAGCATGTGTTAGCTCCCCCATACTTTAGCTTGATCAGTTTTGCACATTTTTAAGGCAACATGTCTTGTCTACACTAGATGTTTAAAATATGTTAGTTAGAACATGGAAGCTACCATGAGCTAACAGCATGTTTTGTCAGCTACCATCTGCTAACGGCTAACACAAACCAGATATAAGGTCTAGCATATGGCTACCACATCAAGAACAAATAATAAGTTTTTAGGAGTATAGGGTAGGTAAGGCTGTCCAAAGAACCTGAGTTATCCAACTGGAAAAAGCTTCCTATTCTTCAGAAGCCATATTTGGGCAGTAAAAAGTGTTGGGTGTCCTGTTCCACAGCCATGTAGAACAGCAAAGGCTGGAGTGCGGCAAAGAAAACTGAGCTGCCTTGGGATAGATTAGGAGTTGCAGTAAAAAGCTACAGTTTTGATCACTTGCTGCAGCAAAACAGTTTGCTTCCATTTTGAGAGAGAGGCGACCTCTAATATTATTTTATAGCCTTTTAAAAGTGCAAACTTAGTTGTGGCTGCAAGGGCCAACCAGTTTACTTTGCAGATCAGATTTATCAGCTATAGACATGAAGACTTTACAGTTTCTTTCAAATCGGCCAAGTGTCTGGAACACATCTAGCCACCCTGTCAGGTTTTAGGAGGAAAAAAAGCTATCAGGCAGAAAGTAACACTGAAGGCCTGGCTCATAGGAGCCTGAAGCACATGGCACAGTGGAGCTTGTTAGAAGTAGGAGATATTTAAACCAGGGGTTCCCAAACAGTGGTAGCGGAGCTTGATGTTTTATCAATTCACTTGACAACATTTTTTTAAGGTGGCATGTGAAGCAATAAAGTTGGGGAGCTGCTGAGTTAGACAAACACTTTTGAGAAATCATAAGCTATCTCTAGGTTTCACATCCGAAAGATGGAATGCTTGGTAGTTTGCAGAAAGTACAAGAATTTCAGAACGTCAGTCCTTTGAAGCAAGAGTAAAATCTTTTCATTCCCTACATGCTGCTCATATGAAACACAGGGAAGCAGTAATGTCACTTTGCTCTGTAGAATGCAACGAAGAGATTCACAGATTTACTATCTTCTTTCGCTTCCCTTATACTGTCAAACAGGATTTTAGTTCTTGACGTTTTAAATTACGCTGCAGTTTGCAAGCCCAAAATGGCCTTGATTTTGGATCAAACACTAACACCACAGATTAAAAAGCTTTTAGAGAATCAGCTGCAAAAACTGTGTGTTTGTTTTAAGAGCAAGCATCTCAAATACACCCAAACTAGGTTTATTAGTATGCTAGCTGATGGATCCACAAACTTCTGTGGCTGAGCAAGAATAGGAGCACATCAGATTTGGGCAGGACAGGGCACCTTGTACTCTCTCGTGATAAAACTTGGAGTATCTGGGTCAGCTAATAGAATCACAAAGCTAATAAAACAGCTTTAGGAGCTGTGTAGATCAAGGCAGAAGAGCTCTCATCCCAACTAGCTGGCTTGAACGTACAGCAGTTAACATAGGCTGTTCTGACAGTGCGTAAGCCCAAGCAAGTACAGGCAAAATCCTCTTCATGCTGTTATAGAACGTCGCATTAGCCACAATCTTGCTTATTCTGTATCTCAAAAGATTATACCCCATTTTAAGACATTTGAATTTATTTTGACTGTAATTTAAATGTTACTCTTTATGCCCCTAAAGATAATGGAGACTTCAAGTTCTTATCTATACTTGTGATGCAAACATGAGTTTTGGTATTCTGGAGCTATCTGCCATGTTACGGTCCCAGGATATTAGACAGACAAGGTGGGTGAGGTAATAACTTCTACTGGACCAACTTCTGTTGGTGAAAGAGACAAGTTTCGAGCTACACAGAATGCAGACCTGAAATCGAGCTCCATGTAGCTCCAAAGCTTCTCTCTTTCATCAACAGAAGCTAGTCCAATAAGAGATATTACCTGACTCACCTTGTCTCTCTAGAGTTTATAGAGTTATTCAGGCATTAGAGTTTTTACTTGAAATTGAAATAAATTACACAATCTTTCTTCTGAGTCCAGACTACTGGTGGCAGAGGCATTTTAATGTATATTAAAGCAATGCAAAACTGAACATAAAACCAAGTGATAATCAGTTTAGTTAACAGAGAATGTGAATGAGAAACCCTGACACAACAGTCCAAAACAGAACATGCAGAATGCAAAGAAATGCCCTTAGACAACTACAACAACAACTGTGAGGATAATCTGTACCGTTTCTTTAAATCTGTAGCATGAAATCATACTGGATGAGGTCTGGGGAAAGTTGCAGGCAGACGTTTCAGAAAAGCTTAAGTGATAATGCTATTTTTCTTATTCCAATAAAGCTCTTTGTTCAGTGTTAGAAGAAAGTGACTTAATTCTTTGCTACTGTCACACTATAATATTTCATTTTAATTTACTTAATGATACCCCAGACCTAAAATAAGGATGAGCACATTTTCTTGTCAGACAATCAAATTTGAAGTCTTAGCTGCTCGTGGACAAGTGATCAGAATCTTTTCTTAGCATGTCCAGAATAGTTCATATTATACTCATCACATAAAACAGAACCCTACCCCAAAGGAGCCTCACAGTGGATGAATAAGAATCCTATTGGAAAAACAGACAATGTAAGTTATCATTGACTGCAAGGAGAGAAGGAACGTTAGAAACCGAAGTTATTTGGTAGGAATGGAAAGCATTCCTTTGGCACACACCCAGCACACATGCACACCTCTGACTTCCTACTCTAACCTGCTTTACGTGGATTATTAAAAAAATTAGAAGTTTGCCATCCTAGCATCACCTGGTTCTAGATTATATCTGATCTTTTTGTTTGGAGGAGAAACTCAAGTACGTCAGGTCAATGACTCTGTGACAGCATTATGATGCACAAACCAACAGAGTAGGTACATGCCCCCAGTATGCAAACGGACAATACCAATATTTTCAGGCCACTAAATGTGCCCAATAAAGGTGATTAAAAAAAGAAATCATGATCCACTTCTAGTTCTCAAACACATACAAGCCAATATTTCTGTTTTTACTTGGGTATGCACAAGATATTTCTGGGTCCTAACCCCCTTGGGTTTATAATGAACTCAAAATCTTTTGTTATTAAGATTTTAATTATTACTGGCTCACCAGATTTCAATATCACAAAAGCTGTCCATGAAATAAGAGGATATGCCCCAAGAAGCAGCTTTCTGTTATGTCTTGATATCTTTATTACATGTCAGAAAAGTAAAGAAATGTTCCTATAAACAGATCTCTGAAATGTAATGTGTTAACAGTCATCTTCACATCTATAGCCATATAACTTAGGATCAACTGGCTGTTTTTGGAGCCATCCACCTACTCTCTAGCTAAATAAATGAAGGTTTCAAGGCAGCGCACACAGACATCAACTCAGTATAAAAAGAATCCAGGCAGCATTTAGAGTGTGTGCAAAATCCCAGAGCACCTCAGAAAGAAGTCCTTCTTCTTAGGTTCAAAGAACCTTTGCCAAGACAACCAAATCTCTGTTAGTAGAGTGTGTGTTTAACTCTGTATGCTGAGTAGTACTGCTAGAGAAGGAGCAATACAGCACATGGACAGAACATTGCACAAGTCTACAAAGAATGTGAAACATAGCAACAGTTTCTAGATCACTCTGCCACTGTACAGCAACGCAACTATCTGACAGGAATATTTAACACACCTATAACTTCTCCTCGTACTTGCAATCCAGTGTTGCTAGAGCTTCCTGTACACTTTATCACAGTAACTGACACCATGTCATTTATACCCAGAGAGATTTTAGTGTCTCATTCACTTGTCAGAATACATTCTGCAGAAAGAAAGAGTATGTTTTTTGAACCAAGAGCATTGCATGCACATTTACCACAAGAATACGCACATAGAGCAGGCAATCCTGTCACAATATGAGCCTCTACATCCTAATACTCTTCCACTGCTGACTCCCATTCACTTGCATGCACATTCTCAATGAGCTTGATTCTCCTCTCATTCATACTGCTGCATACACTCCAATGTAGAACTGGTTACAGTAAGTGGAGAACATGGCAAAAGGTATTCATGACGGAGCTTGGCCAGCTATTTTCACAATATAGTAGGTGACAGCAAGCATAATTGAATGGGAGGCAGCAGGCACTGGCCAGGACAGACAACATATTATCCTGGATAATTACCTGGATATTATCCTGATAAGTGGAAATAGCTGCTCAAAAAGATTGGGAACCACTAGCCCTTGAAATACAAAGTGACAGGGATCTTTCCTAAAAGGGGCCACAGGTCACAGCCACACTTGAAATATAGTGTTCTTAATGAAGACTATTTCCCAAGATAAGCTTCAAGAAGGTAAAAGAGGAAGGACTATCTTGTGGTTAAATACACTGGACCTGAATTCAGCTCCCAGCTTTCCCACAGACTTCCTGCATAACCCTGGGCAAGTTGCTTAATTCTCTGTAAAACAGGGGTAACACTACTACTTTTCTCCACGCTTTGTCTGTCTGGTCTATTTAGCTTGCAAACTCTTTGGAATAGAGAACACTCTGATATATATGTAACACCACCCAGCACAATGGGAGCTCTCCTCTCAGCCAGGGCCTCCAGGCACTACAGTAATACAAATAATATACATTCTCCCAGATTAATTTAGATTAGCAGTTCTCAAATGGTTTGCCCATCTGTACTTGTATACCTAGTTCTCCCCTTCCGTATATGGCTGCAACCCCCAGAAAAGCCAGCAGGATTTGCACCTGGGAACCCAGCCAGAAACAGGAGCCCTTTGCTATCCCAGTCAATGCCTCCTATCTCCCAATCAACTGGGCATGCCCTAGCCCAGCAAGACATTGTTGCTTCCGAGCCCCCCCGCAGACTGGAGGGCTGCAGGGAGGGTGGCCCTGAGTTGCACGGCGGGTGATGGGCATGGCACCATCGGAGGAGGGGGAGGGAGCTAGACCCCGCGGACTGTACCGCCTGAAGGGGGGAGCCCACACGCAGCACACTCAGCAAGCCGGTTGGGGGGCTACGGGCAGGGTGGGGCACAGGCCTGGGGCTCTCCCCAGGACACGCGCGACGGGCAGAGCAGGTGAGTCACAGCCGGAGGGGGCGCTAAAGAGGGGAGTCCAGGACAGCTTTGGGGGGAGCCCCCACTTCCAGACGTGGGGCGCTAGGCCCCACCTTCCCCAAGGCGGGTCGACCCAGCCCCTCATCCCTGGGACTCCTCCCGTCCCGGGCCTGGCACAGCCCCACAGGCTCGGTTCGGGGGGCCCCCTTACTCCCCTCGTCAGTCCCGCCCCCTCGCCCCTGATTGGGCGGCGCGGGTCAGCGCGGCCCCACCACTGGCAGGCGGCCCCCCCACTCAGCGCCACGTCCCGGGGGGCGGGGCAGGGGACGGGAGCCGCCCGGCTCGGACGCGCTCCTGTCCCGCCTACCTGGAAGGGGTTCACGTCCACCGGGTCGGCGAACGGGTTGGTGTCGAAAGCCGACATGGCAGGGTCCGTACCTGCGCCGCCTGCGCCGCCCGCCCCACTCACTCGCTTCCGGCTCCCTCCCTAGGAAGGGAACGGGACACTTCCGGGAGCGAGACTGCGCGTGCGTACCCCTTACGAAACCGGAAGGGGGTGTGTGAGACCTAGTGTCTATCACGTGACAAACAGACTGTGACCTCACGGGTTGGGTGAACCCCGGCGCATGCGCCGCGAGGAACAATCGCGGGCGTTGCCCGTTGTAACGTCTGACGCGGTGCCGGAGTGTGCGCGTGCGCGTGCTCCCTCGGGGGCAGGGCTGCGCAGTGCATGATGAAGGAAAAGGGCGGGCAGCCCGCGTGGGGGGGGCAGTGAACGTGCCACGTGGCTACAGGGTGGGGGCGGGGTTAAATTAAATGGTGGGCTGTGTTGAAAATTGCTGGTGCAGCCGGGCGCGGGTCGGGAGCCGGGGCTCGGGTTGCTAATGGACGGGGGCAGGGCGCTGCGCAGCTGGGGGGAGGCAGGGTTGCATATAACTGTGGAAGGGGAATGCACCCAAGGTAACTATAGAGGGACCGCGCCCCACAGGCTGCCCGGGTGCGGGGGTGCTGCACGCAGGGGCGGAACGAGGGAGAAGGGCTGGGCCCGCTCGGCCCGTGCACAGAGGAGGGGGTTTTCGTGCACTCCCGCCCCCACGTGCCACGGCGCGCGCTGCCAAACGCGAATAATCCCGGTGGGGGCAGGGCCCGGGCTCGGGGGTCCCGCGTGGGCCCATGACACCGCTCTGTCGTCCCCCGGCGGCTGCTCGGGTTCAGGCAGGCGGGGCGGGGTGGGGAACTACCGCTCCCAGCGTGCCCGGGCCGGGAAGGGGCGGGGCGCGGCGGACGGGTTGCTCGTTCCGGTGCCGCTCCCCCTCGGCTTGGGCTGGGTGGGGGAAGCAGCGGGGCGGGACCCAGGCGGAGCCATGGCGGAGCTGAGAGGTGAGCGCCGGCCAGAGCGGAGCGGCCGAGCCGGGTCCTTCCCACAGGGGTGGCAAGCGCCGGGCGGGCCCCAGGGTGCGGGGCGGGGCGGGCGGCTGCATGGGAGAGCTGGGCTAGAAAGAACCGGCCCCCGCTGGTCAGACACCTTCCCCCTCCCGCCCCAGGGATGCGCCTTCGCGCAGTGACCGGGCCGGGGAGCAGCAGCAGCCGGCTCCCCGCAGAGCGAGCACATGGCCCCTTGCGCCGGCAGGGAATCCAGGCTCCTAGGCCAGGCGTCCCTGGGTTCTGTGGGGGCGGGGCTGGGGCAGGGCGCCTGGGTTCTGTGGGGGCGGGGCTGGGAGGGAGAAGGCTGCGAGGCAGGAGTCAGACCCCTTCTCCCCCAACCAGCAGAACCCAGGAAAGGCAGGGGGATGGGACGCCTGGGTTCTCTTTCTGTCTCTGGAAGGGGAGTGGGGGCTATTGGTTTGGGGGGAGGGGCTGATAGCCAGGACTTTCTGAGCCCTGCTGATTTCCACCTGTGATTTGGTCTAGCATCTCCTCCATGCTTCAGTTTCTGTGTGGAAAATGGATTCTCCTTGGCCACACCTTACTGTGATCCCAAAAGAGAGAGACTGACTCTGTAACTCGCTGGTTAGGGCACCCACCTGGGAGGTGGGAGATCCTAGGTTCAGTCCCCCTGCTCCAATCACAGATTTGAACAGGAGAGACTGAGGAAGCCCCCTGACCTCAGGGTATCCCATAGCTCAGTGCTTAAAGCACTCCTGACCTGAGAGGTGGGCGATGTCCGTTCATCTCCTTTCTTGTCAGCAAGTTTGACTAGTTTAGGTGGGGGCCCTCTGACTAGTTTAGGTGGGGCCTGGCCTAGCATGCTGGCTTTCACAGATCACGTTCTAAAGCATCTGTCTCTCCCCATTCCTTGTAGAGGCGCCTAGGTGCCCAACAGCTTTGTCCATCACAGTGTCATTCCTGCAGTTTTCTAGGGTGCCACGACAATGAGCGTTGCAACCTCTGAGTTCCTTTGTCGATCTGACCCTCTCTATCCAGGTTCTCATGTGGCCCCCGTCAACATAATACATGAGAGCTAAAGGGCTTGGGTTGGTTTTTTTAATGAAAGTTTAAATTCTGAGGAAATCAATGGCTCTGCTTACTCCACTCTTCTTGTCCTTGTCCACTTGTTAGGGAAAGTTTCCTGCTTAGCACTGGCAAGTAGAGTTTTCGAGGCGTACCAGCAATGCCCCACCCTGTGTGTGCACTCTGCGAATCTAAGGCCTAGTCTACACTGATGGGGAAATTCAGCGGCAGTCGATGGGAGATACGCAAGCTACATAGAGTAGCTTGCATATCTCCCATCAACTTCCTAACTTCTACTTACTGCGGCGTCTTCACTTCATTGCGCTGACAGGAAATGCACTCCCGTCGGTGCAGCATTACTCTTTTTCCGGGGGTGGATTTATTGAATCGACTTCCAGAACGATTGAGCGGGTCTTCACTTCTGCTCAGTTCATCCCGAAGAAGCTATCTGACAGTGGCGAATATGCCGCTGTCAGTGAAGATCTACCCTAAGAAGGCAGGTTCAGCCAGGCCTGCAGAGTCCACTTAGGACTCTGAAGGTCAAAGATTCTGCCATCAGCAACGTGACTGATGCATGAGGAGTGGAAGCTAACTCATTTTCCCATCACTGTATGGGCTGTGCAAGAGTAATGGGAGTAAACACACATTTTTGTCTGGATCAGCAGCTGTGACTCAGACGAAGAGGAGGCAGATTTGTGGTGTGAGAGGATGCCGTATTGACCTAGTAATGCTTTAAACCACATTGGGGAGGAGGTTTAATCAGTTTTGGACCTGGAGTCTCTTGGAGTAGTTGAATGACTTATGCTGGGGTACAGATCTTTCACCATGATTTGTTGCTCTAAATCAGGGGTGTCAAACATCCGGCCCATGAACCTTTTTGATCTGGCCCACGTCCGGCCAGTTTTTTTGAGACATGCTGCTGCCCCAAGTGAGGGCATTGGCACTTAAGGAGATGTCTCTGTCTACGTCCTTGCCGGCTTAAGAGTCCGTGAAATGTCTTAAAGCGTCGATGCTGGAGGCAGAGCAATCCCTTAAAGCAGCAAAATGATAGAGGGCTATAAAATCATGAATGGTGTGGAGTAAATGAATAAGGAGGTGTTATTTTCCGCTTCACATAAGACACAATCCAGGGGTCACCCAATGAAATTAACACGCAGCAGGTTGAAAACAAACAAAAGGAAGTACTTCTTCACACAACACACAGTCAACCTGTGGAACTTGTGGCTGGGGATGTTGTGAAGGCCGAAAGTATAACTGGGTTGAAAAAAGAATTAGGTAAATTCATGGAGGGATAGGACCATCAGTGACTATTAGCCAGATGGCCAAAGATTTAATCCCATGCTCTGGCATCCCTAACATTACTTCTGACTGCCAGAAGCTGGGACTATTCAGATGAGAGGAGGTGGACTGCTGTGTTCTGTTCTGTTCTGTTCATTCCCTCTGAAGCATCTGCCACTGGCTACTGTCGGAAGAAAGGACACTGCGCTAGATGAACCATTGGTCTGAGATACTATAGCCGTCCTTATGAGTTGAGCTGGAGAAGCTGTAGAACTGTGCCATTAGCGTGTGTTTGATGCTCCAAGGAGCATGTGCTCTAAATAAGAGACCCAGGACAATTCAGACATGGTCTCTCAACTTATTCAGATCCTAAGCACTTCTGGGACCTTCAGGGGCTCCTGTCATACAAATGATGATGATTATCCCTCATTGTCTCTGGTGAATTTTGTTCAAAAGTCTTAATGGAAGAAATGAGTTTTCAGGAGGGGGAATTGGTGGGGTATAGGGCAGAAGAAGGCTGTTGTGAATGTGAGGAGCAGGACGGCAGGAAGCATGAGGTGGGGTGTGGGAGAAGACACGGAGGGCAGTTAGGGGTCAGGATAAGTTGTGCAGAGACCTGGAGACCACGAGCTTGAATTTGAGGGAAGAAGAATGGGGACAGGTTGGGATAGGGAGTTGATCTGAGCAGCAGCATTTTGGAGGGAGGCAGCTTCCCTGAGAAGAAGGTTGCAGTGATGGAGGCGAGAAGTAGTCCAAGTGTGGACAGGAATTTGAGCAGGAGGAGCCGAGCGGATGGGATTTGGCGATGCCAGGCCATTTCATGAGCCAGTGATTTTTGTCTGTCGTGTCCTCGGCTAACCTTTTGTTTTTGTGGTTTGCCTAGTGTTTCCCCTCTCCTGCGTTGTGCAGAAGTATGCCTGGGGGAAGATCGGCCTGGACAGTGAAGTGGCCAAGCTGCTGGCTAGCAGTGATCCGCTGGCACAAATAGATCCAGACAAGCCATATGCTGAGGTAAGCCCACAGCTCCCTCCCCTGGTCCTTCTGTGGCACAGGTTTTGCTGAGACCCCAGAGTCGGCCACTTTCCCTCTCCTGTCTCCACCATTGTGACTGAGACCAAAAGTCGGCTTCTTCCTTTGGAACGGTGCAGCTGTTGTGAACAGGAATAGCATCTGCAGCAGCACCAGCACCAGCAAGTTTGCAGTCCCCAAAGGGCTTTTGATCCTCATGTTTCAGGGCATAAGCAGATCACCAGCTGAGGTCAGGCAGGAATTTGAATCCCTTTCCCTTGCACTTCACTGCAATGCAATGCTGACAGTGTCTGCAAAGGGGAAGTGGGGGCGGGGGTGGTGTTGCATATCTGCTGCTGCTGAAGGCAGGGTACTGGACTGGATGGAGTAGTGATCTGCTCCAGTAATGGTAATTCTTGTGTTTCGAAGGGTACTGAGGAAAAGCGGGGGGAAAGGCGAGAGGAGGCAGAGGAAGATCAGACCTCTGTATGCTTTTAGCTGGGAGATGAGGAAATAATTACAGGTGGGTGGATGGGAGAGACAAGCACTTAGAAGCTAAGGAGTGATGCTGATACTCATTCAGTCTGAACTGCAATGGGAAGCGAAAGCTGAGAGAACTCAAGTATAGACAATCCTACCTCCTTTCCTCTGCATTAACCTGTCTGTCTGTCCTGTCTTCTAAGCCTGTTGAGAACCATGCTGGAGATGCTAATGGCTTTGTCCTCTGTCTCTCCCTTTCTGCCCCACAAATGCCTGTTCTAGCTCTGGATGGGAACCCACCCCAGAGGTGATGCTGTTATTCTGGATAATCGAATTCCCCAGAAGACCTTAGGACAGTGGATAGCAGATAATCCTGAATGCCTGGGGTCCAAAGTCAAGGAGACCTTCCAGGGCCAGCTGCCTTTCCTATTCAAAGTGCTGTCAGTGAACACAGCCCTGTCCATCCAGGCCCATCCCAACAAGGTAAGAAGCTGTTCTGAACCCCCATGGGTGAGTGTGAAGCTGGGTCCTTATGGGCAGCTTCTCTGCAGATGTGCCTGATGTAAGCTGTGCTGCTGAGCTGTGGCCACGCTCATGGCATGACGCTCAGGGCTGCACCACATTCATGGTCCCTTAGCCGCTGGGTTCTGGAACAGTTGCAGATGCTGCCAGCACCTGCTATCGTACTCCATGCCCAGAGGTTGCTAGGTGCAGTATAACTCAGAGTCACACACAGCTCAGGAGAGGAGGTGTTTGTAACTTTGAAACGTTTGTAGCTCTGAACAGAATGGAAGGGTTCTTTCAAAAGTTTACAACTGAACATTTGAAACTTTACCGGGCAGAAGCAAAATGCTGCTTTTAACCATCTTCATTTAAATGAAACAAGCACAAAACAGTTTCCTTACTTGATCAAATCTTTTTTTTTTTTTTTTTAAACTTTCCCTTTATTTTTAGCAGTTGACGTTTAACACAGTATTGTGACTGTACTTGCATTTTTGGGGGTTTCTGCTGCTGCGCTGCCTGATTCTGGTTCCAAATGAGGTGTGGGATTGGTCGGCCAGTGGGTACCTCTGAGGTTCTACTGTACCGAGCAGAGCATAACTAAAGACAGACCTGCCCCGAAGCCAGTGCAGATACAAAAACAATCCCACCCGTCAGCTTGCACTAACTCACTGTCACTGGGGTGACAATTGCCTTGCATCTCATCTGGATGAGTGCTGTGGTGGCCGAGGGGAAGAACACTGCACAGCTTCTAGCCCTTCAGAAGGGGCCCTGCCGTGTCGTCTTCAGATAATATTGCATTTTGACCATGCTGAACTCAGAGCATGCAGCAGGTGCTCTCCTGAGCAGACAGGCCCTATATTATAATAGGTCATTCAATAAAATGCTTTCACTGCTTCTCCTGAGGTGTCTGTGCTGAGGAATACCGAATGTCTGTAGCCCTCACTCAGTGTAGGGACACGTACAGCACCATGCACAGGAATGAGAACTAAGTGTGTGTTGCGTCCTCTGCCCCGTATAGAGTCTACACTACAGGCTGCAGTTGAACAGCGCCCATCCATTCAGCATCAGTCTTCTGTGAGCTTCCGCCTGTCAGGCCACCTAATGCCAGTCCAGTGGGTCGAGCAGTAAGCCTGATCTGGCGGTGCTCCTATACGCTCTGCTGCGTTGTACGACTGTGCATTGTAGTAGCTTAATGCAGCTCAATCGCCGTGCACGTTCTGTTCGAGAGGCTTTAAAAACAAGGCAACGATTCTGTTGGTCATGAACTTTTTTGTTAAAGGCTCTTGGTACAAAACCTAATTGTTGGGTTTGAATCAGCTGCTCAGTGCCAAGGCCAGATCTGACAGCTTGCTTGGAAGCTGTGCGAGGAGCTGTCGTATTGCTCCAGTAATAAGAAGAGGGCATTAGGGCAATGAAACGTTCCTTTTTGGGTCGAGGCTCGAACATGAGCACTGAAATGTTTGTTCTCCACCTTTTCATGGGGAGAAAATAACGCTGAATGAAGCACAGGAGAACTACTACGCTGTCTTGGTCAAAGTGTGCAGCTGGACCTCTCGCAGAGGGCCGTGAAGTGCTCTGATCTCTGCAACTGGTTTCATGCTGCTTTTTGGTATCGGATGGCAATTAAAAACGCAGAAAGGATCACTTGACGGGAAGCCTTTAGCACAGAAGCCAGAGCCATTGCCTACTGCTGAGAGAACCCTCTGTTCAGCATGGTGATGAGTGCACAATGGAATAAACCAAGCGGACATAAACCCAGATCTTGCTAACATGCGCTTGTACCCCAGGTCTCCTTGGTGCTGGCATGGAAACCTCCAGTTGCTGGGTCCGCTGACTGCACTTGCATCAGCAGAGTCCTGGGTTTCAAACTTGCAGTCACTGTCCTGATGTGCCCCGGTGGTGGCCGCAGCAGTGGGCAGAGAAAGTTCCTGTGATGGAGGACGTAGATGGGGGATTCAGCAGGAATGTTTATCTAGCTGGGCATTTGGACTGAAACCTGGCTCGTGGCTAGCTGGAACCCCTCTCTGGGAAGCCAGGAGGGTGGTGCAGTGAGGGAGCCCAGGGAGTAAGAATTCTTACAGGGCTGAGTCACCCTGACCCCCTGGCAGGATTAACTCTCCTTGCTGAATCCATTTGATTAGTGCTGATGGCGTAGCCCCAGCCTCATGGGATCTCTCCCCCACACCGCAGCCTCCCAGCGCGTGAGCTGCTGATGTGAGATCTGGCTGTTGAGAGAGGCTTGCCTGGGCTCTGACTCTGTTTGTCCTCTTCTCCCCTGTCTAGGAGCTGGCAGGGAAGCTTCACGACCAGTTTCCTGAGCACTACCCAGATGCCAATCACAAGCCAGAGATGGCCATCGCGCTGACCCCCTTCCAGGGCATGTGCGGCTTTCGGCCGGTGGAGGAAATTGTGGCTTTTCTCCAGAGTAAGCAGCAGGTGGTGCTGTTGGCTGGGGATGTGCTGGGCAGGGCAGGAGAGGGGAGCGAAGGAGATTCCAAGCTTGGGCTGTAGGATTTAGTGACAACATCTGGGAAGGAGGAAAGGTCCAATGCAAGAGGGGAACTGGGCACTTGTAGGGTTAATAAGATCCCTTTCACTGTATCCCTGCAGACCCTCCTCCAGCTGGGCCAGGCACATTGTCCGCCAGCCTTGGCAGTGTGGCTCCAAGCACCTTCCAGCGCATAAGGCCGTGTGCAGTGCTCCCAGCACCACCGGCCCCAGAGGCCAGGCTTAGAGCTGCACGGAGCCCCAGGGTTGCGTTCCCTTTCTGTGGCCAGCTCTGCTGCTGCCGTGCTCCGTGACCACCAGCTAGACACTTCTCCTGCCTGTTTCCCATCTCTAAGGGGGGCTATGAGGTTTGATACTCGCTGCTTTGGAGACCTGCGGCTCAGAGGTGCTGGAGAAGGGGACGTGGTGCTGGGGGGCGGGGTCAGTCTGAGCGGGTGGGTGTGCGCCTGCTATCGGCTCGTGACCAGCGTCTGGGCTCGTTGCAGACGTTCCCGAGTTCCGGTCGCTGATTGGCAACGTGGCAGCGGAGCAGCTGGAGCGCAGCGTGTGCAACGACCCCCGGGGAGTGTCTGCCGCGCTGCGAGTCTGCTTCACGAGGATGATGAAGAGCGAAAAGAAGGTCTTTGTGGAGCAGCTGAACATGCTGGTGAAGAGGATTTCCCAGGAAGGTTTGTTCTTTGCCTGCCTATGACCTCCAAGGGTGTGACCAGGAGAGCCCCACGTTCCTGGGGGAGGTCGGGGCTGTGGCTGTCTCCTCTTCCTGTTGGCCCACGGGGAGGAGTGTCCCTTGGAGCCGGGAGTACTCAAAGGCTGTCTGCTGGGTTGCTGGCATGGATCCTTGCCACACACTGGCCTTAGCAGTGCCCTGGGGGGTGAAGGGGCAGGGAGCTGCGATGGATCTTTGGGAGCAGGTGGGCATCTAGGAGTGGGTAGGAGGGGGCAGCAGTTTGTGTAGCCATTGCCCGGCTCTCAGGGCTTTTAACAACACCCTGCTAGATCCAGCCAGCCTCCCCAGCGAGGTGGGTGATGGGTTGGATGTAAGAACTGGGTTCCTTAGGGGGTGGAGCGGGCGTGGCACACGGGACAGAGTGCACGTTTCACTGCTAGCTCCTCCCCGTCTCTTCACACCCTCCGTCCCACAGCGCAGTCCCCTCAGGGGCGGGGAGTAGCTCCTGCGGGAGAGAACAGGTCGCTCGCAGTCTCTCTCCACCACCATTGGCTGTTGGGTTCAGTGACGGCTTGGGGCGGGGTGGGTGGCCTGGGATATACAGGAGCTCAGGCTAGGTGATCTGGTGGTTCCTGGTACTCTGACTCGAGGATCCTGCTGTCCCCAGGGAGCTGCCAGCCAGCCCTCCCCTAGAGCAGAGCCAGAGGACATTGGAGCCTGTGTCTCTGGAAGTGGATGGATGTGGGTGAGGCTCGTGTGACTAAGGAAGTCTGACTGGTAACCCGACCCAGGCAGGTTGGACCCCTCATTGGCCACCTGTCCTCACTCATCCCATCTCTGGGGGTCTAAGAGAGACTCAGACACAGAGCTGGAACTGCCCAGGCCTGCTCTGCCCTCCAGCGGGACCCCAAAGCTGCCGGCTCCTGCCCACAGGGCTGGCATCACTACGCTGCCCCAGCCCACAGGGTGTAAGCAAAGCAGGGGCTCGCGCCATAGGGACAACGGTGGGGGACTGCTGCTAACCTGGCTTTGCCCTTGGACTCTGCCTGCCACAGCTGCTGCGGGGAAGGACACCTCGGGGAGCAGTGGGGAGCTGTTATTGCAGCTGCACTCGCAGTTCCCGGGAGACATCGGCTGCTTTGCTGTTTACTTCCTGAACCTGGTGAGGCTGCAGCCGGGGGAGTCCATGTTCCTGGGAGCCAACGAGCCGCATGCCTACCTCTGTGGCGGTGAGTGAGAGAGTCGATGAGACAGCAACGAATAATTGTACTTGAGGCTCCGCTAATCCCTGGATAGTGGCTCCTGTAGTGGGATGGGCATTTTGTAACCCTGGCTGGTGTCAGGTGATTGGCCGCGGGTCATGCTTCACCTCTTATGCTGATCTGATCTCCAGGTGGGGTCAGAGGGTGCTTTGAGGGGGAGGGGCAGGGGTCGCACCTTATCTCAAGCACCCAGCCGTGGGCATTGTGGGACATGGGATACCAAATGTGGGTCTCCGTGGCCTTTTCCAGTGTGATCGCCAGTAAGTCACCCAGAGAGGATGGATTGAAAGGCTGCCACTCAGATAATTCGTTGTGATGTGTTGAGGAGGGACGTGTTTCAGGCTCAAGATTAGCACCTGCTCCCTTACCACATAGATACCTAGCTTGGCATTGACGGCAGCTGTTGGAGAGGGGCGGGGAGAAAGTGTTCTCTTACTCAGTGTGTCTAAGATGATGGGATGGCCCGTTTCCCTGAGCCAGGCATCCCTAGGGAAGGGATAGGGTTTTCCTGGTGCCTGCTGGAGCTGAGTTCAAAGGGTCCCCAGGAGATGCTCTCTGATCAGGAGGGTTACATCTTGCACTGACACTGAGCTCCTTGCTACCCAGACTGCATCGAGTGCATGGCATGCTCCGACAACACCGTGCGAGCTGGCCTGACACCCAAATTCATTGACGTGCTCACCCTGTGTGAAATGCTGAACTATACACCAGCACCCAGCAGCTCCAAAGTCTTTGCTCCCACACAGAGCCGCTTGGATCCATGTGTCTACCTCTACGACCCGCCTGTGCCAGACTTTACCGTCATAAAAATAGAGGTGAGTGGGACCATGGAACAGCAGAATAATGTGGTGGGGAAGGGGCGGAGGGGGTCTAGTAGCAGTACGAGACAGACTGCCACATCTCCTCCTCCAGCGACGCAAACAGAGACAGTCTGGGTATCACTGGACCAGGTTAACTGGCATCTGCCCCGCCTGCTCCCCGAGTGTCCCATGTCCCCCAGGAAGCTTTGCCTTCCCTTCCTCTGGCTCCTACTCCATTTCTCCCCTCCCCCATTCTGCTGCTGTGGCAAGTGCTGGCACATTTCCATTTGCTTTGAATTCAGGGGTGGGGGGGAGACATCCACCCACCTCTGTCCTGGGTCACGTGTTATCAGCTCTTCTTCCTGGGCCTGAAAGCTGTAGCCAGAGGGGGAAGCCAAGCCTGACTGTGTGAGAAGCGGCAGGATGTGCTAAACATAGCTAGCAGTTCTCTTCGCTCTGTGCAGTAGCTAGCTAGGGTGCCATGCAGAGCTGAGACCTGGGGGTGGGTTTAGCTAGGCCTCGTGCTCGCAGTTGAGGGGTGACAATGAGCAGCGCAACTGTCAGTTTTCCCCTCTTGCTGCTCTGCTGCCCCTTTCGTTCATTTGTCTCCCTTCCTCCCCTGATGCTGTCTCAGGTGCACAAGCACCTCTGCACCATCTTCGGCTGCTCACCTCTCAGCAGGGCAGGGGTGAAGGAGGTAGAGACTGACTCTAACATCTGGAGCTGAGCCACTCTGAGTTATGCTGTGATCTCCCAGGGCCTCTGGGATTGATGGGCTGCTGTGAGCAGGGGTGGGTTTCAGAGTGAAGTCACTGTGCCATGGGTCGTCTGAGCTATGGGTACGAGTGCCTCTTGCATCCTCGGGGAGGCAGAAACTTGGCTAGGAATTGGAGCCAGACGTCCTGTTCCCATGGTGAATGTATTTCCATTGCAGATTCCCTCCTCGATTAAGCTGTACCTTGTCTCAGCCATCGACTCTGCCAGTATCCTGCTGGTGATCCAAGGCACGGCCGTGGGCACCTCCACCGCTGCTATGTCTGAGATGACCCTGCGCCGAGGCTCAGTGCTCTTCATCTCTGCCAACGAGAGTGTCTCCCTGCACCTGTCCTCACTGGATGGAATGCTGCTCTTCCGAGCCTGCTGCCTCCTCTAAGCTGGGACATGTGGCTCCGACCTTGCTGTGACTCCACTTAGAATAGATAGAAACTGGCCTGTGCAAACTAGACTTGCACATGGTGGGTTAGCTTGAAACTTGCCCACAAACCACTGTGTCAAAACCCAAAGCAGCAGGGTCCTAATCGGTAGAAACAGCAACTCCAACTCCCATCCCCCGGATTGCCCCTCTCCAGCTCCCAGCATTAAATGAAGTGCTGGGAGGGAGAGCCATTACCTCCTCCCACCCCCTGTACATAGCATTGTAGTGGCAGCTGCCCCCATAGCTGCTCCCAGTGGCCATGGAGGGCAGCAGCTGAATTTCCCTGGCATGGTGCATCCTGCGATGCCAGCAGAGCATTACCTGTGCTGTATAAGATGTGACCTCTGTTCCTGTAGCTCTCGAGTGGACTCTGGAGCTGTAGCTGGAGGTTGGTGGGGAGCATGGGTGGGATGTGTACGGTAACAAGGTGCATGGATACTGTTAGGACAGCTGCAGAAGGGACTCTTACCACAACTGGAAAGCACAGTACTGCAAGGAAACACAAGTGATTTCCTGCTCAAGAGATGCTGTGCCAGCCTGCCCCAGGGGAAGCTCTAGAATAAGGTTGTGCTGGGAGTAGAATATTCCCCAGCCCTAGGCAGATTCCCGTGCTGTGCAGCGGAGAGGGATGCACAGATGAACTCTGCTGAAAGATTCCATCTCACGGGCCCTTGATTATCTCGTTGTCTCCTACTGATATGCTGTATTTGAAGTGGGTGCTGGGTGTAATGGAGGACTCAGGTGCTCTCACTCAAATCTGTCCTAAGCAGTTCCTGCACCAGATAAGCTGAAGTTGGGGATTGCCTCTGGTTTGTTGAAGTCTCCTCTGTGCATGTCAGCCTGCCACCCATTAGCATTAGTGAGACCCTGTCATGCACAGCCAGTGCATCCTCCCTCCCTTGTGTGCACAATTTACTGAGCACTCTCACCTTTGGGCTTAAAGCTGTAGTTTGGAGTTGGGTATTAGCCACTCCCCAGCTGCTCTTCGGAAGGCTGCAGCACCTGGCCCTTCCAGTTATTCCAGTGCATGCAGATGCAAATTAGACATTTCTTCTGGGAGTTGAGTCAGGCTCATAGCAGGCCTGGAGTGATCAAATGTGCTTCTGGCAATTAAAGGGAAAGGGGCATGCAAGATCAGCCAGACTCTTCAATCATGCCTTTCTCCCCCCCTGACAACAGAACTGCCTTGGCCTGAAACTTCCTAACAACAAAAGGGGAGGAGGCTACATTCTGCCACAGCAAGGCACGTTCCTGAAAGCAAGACAGCAGAAGGGATGAACTGTGCACTTTTAAGACCGGTAAGGGCCTAGCCTGCCCTGAAACAGACATCTCAGAGAATAGTTGGCTGCAGAGACTGTGGTGTCTGGCTAGGGGGTAGAGCAATGGTCAGCATCAGAGCTCCTGGGTTTTATTCCTGCTTCTGCCTTACCATGAGATTGTCAGCAAGTCACTTAACCTCTACTTCCATTTCCTCCCTCCCTCCCTCCCTTGTAAAATGAGAATAACTGACCTACTTCACAGGGATGTTGTGAGGCTGAATGTTTGAAGTGCTTGGAGAGCCTCAGATGAAATGTGCTATATGAGTAAAGTATCATCCTTGCCCTCTGCTGGGCCATGTAGAAACAGTCTAGCTGTGACCCTTTTCTCAGCCCTCACTAACTGCTGCATGGGGACTATGCAGGAGCTAGTGCAGAAGGGGAAAGCTTGAAGGGTGATTATTTCAGTTGGTGGCACCCCAGAGGTTGCTCATGTCAGATTTCATTGTATTGGTTAGCCATGACTCCCATGTTCACACACTAGAGCTACCAGTTATATAGGGCCAAGGTTTCTACAGCCAGTCACCCTGTCCCAGCAAGACTGTGATACTACCAAGCCTGCTGCTATTTCAGTGTGCCTACAGCAATAGCGATTACCTGCGTGTAAGAGGGGCAGCTGGTTGGTATGAACTGGCTGGCTTACCCTTTCTGGTGCCCATTGATGTCATTTTTGGTGGGAAGCAACCAGGTGTCATTCCACAGCACCAACCCTTGGTGCTAATGTTAAGCATAGCTTAGGCTTGAATTTGTTCACATCTTAATGGCACTCCCATCATGTAAACTTGAACTGCCTTTGGCCCTGGTGTGGTGACTAGGTCAGGCAGCAGCAGTGACACCAGTATTAAAGAATTCACTTCAGTTTTCCAACCCCAGAATGACCTGCTGAGAACACATCGGCTGCAGCACTAAATTCAGAGCGGGCTGGTGCTATGATAACTCCACCAATGGGAATTTAATTCTTGCTCTCTTACCTGCTCCTGTTGCTTATTTCAATCTTTTAGCCATGGAGACCTAGCCCATGCTCCCTCTCTTCAGTTCCTTGGTGAGGGGAGGGATTTCATCTATTGGTGAATCTACATTACAGGGATAAGTACTTTCTCTTAATGCCTTAGGACCCAGTCAGTTACATGGCACCTAACACCACTCTAGGGAAATGATGCCCCCTTTGTTTGGCTTTAAAGAAAAATTCCTATTTTGATCAAATATTTTAGGCACCGCCTCTGTTGAGAGAGGAATGCAGTGTGTGTTGTACAACAAAGCTGATTACTTGTTAATTGACTTGATTCATTCTGGGTGGTGGACCAGCTGCTTTTCAGGGGAGGGCACAGGCACGGGAAAAGAAAGCTGAATGCGTTACACACGAAGTGAACCCAAGAAGAAGCTATCCTGAGGCATAAGCTGTATTTATGAACCAGTGGTGAGTGAGACTTTTCTTCCAGCACACCTGACTGTGCTAGTTTGACTTGTCTACCATGTGCTGCTCTAACGAGCTATAAATCCATTTAGCAGGGTGGCATGGGTGGGGCAGCAGTGACACCCTTGCAGTGTGGTTTGTCAACAACTAGGGTATGGTATATTCATGGACTGGAATGCTGTAACATCATAAAAAGGAGCAAATAAAGAGTCACTGCAGAAGACAAGCCCTGGGTGCAGCCTGCACTTTATTTCAAAATGGGTACTAGGAAGAAGCCAGACTGTGCCTGCAACCCCTGGCAGGAGGAGGGCATGCCCTCACCAAGACCAAAGCTCTGAGCCGTCCCCCATCCACCACCTTCATGCCAGTCATAAATAGTTCTCATGAGACCTAAGCCTGGCTGAATTCTGTCCAGTTCTCCATTAAAAGTCAACCAGGAATCCCTTCAATTGCACCATGAACTGTGAGACTACTCCCAGCTATAGCAAGACCACACCACTTGTGTAACGTAAGATCATGTTTAATATAAACAAACACTTCCCTTGAGCAGGAATCTATAAAACTTTGTCAGATGGTTCTCTGTGCAATACTTAAGACATTCGATTTCTTTAGAAGCTGATTGTCCTCTGCGTATCACAGCAGGATTGATTTAAGGCAGCTTTTTGACCTCATGCCAGATAGACTCCCTCAGCTTCTGTCCCACACCCACACACACAATGACCTGCTCATAACTTAACCTAGAGGTTCTGAACTAAAGGCTGCTTCATGTCCACAACTCCTTTGTATTGTCTTGACAGTTGAACAAGCACCATTAAAGCATGTTTGACCTAGACCAGAACTGAGATTAACTTTTAGCTAAAACAGCTCACTGCAATTGACCGGGAAAGTCTACCTTCTACAGCAAAAGGATCTGTAATTCAGGCCCTGAGATTTAGCAGGAAAGGGCACAGCATTCTGTTCCAACTCCCTTTCTAAACAACTGAAAGGCAAGTAGGAGATTAAGCACAGAACAGTTCCACCCACCCACACCTTTCAGGCCACTGTCCTAATGTGAGTGAACCTGTGCTGATGGGGAAGTGGATCTCCATAGCCCTAAGTACAATAGCAAGGCAGCCCAGTTGGTGTGCCCTAGCATTAGAAGTTCCATGAAATCACACTGTTACAAGTTCTCTAAGTTCCTTTATTCAACTGTGGGGATCAGGAAAGTGTGCCACTGAAAGCAGCCAGAGCCAGCCAGCTTCTGGGCCCAGCGTGTACAGGTACTTACCGAGCAAACCTCTCCTTAAGGAGCAGATGTAAACAGAATGGGCTCAATTGTACTGGTCTGGGACCAGCCAACTGAAAAAAGGTCACAAGGGGAGACAACTCAAGACACTTCACATATACATTTAATCAGCTTCAATCTGTCAGAGACAGAAAGAGCCTCAGCAACAGATTGTTGACATGTGCCATCCAAGATTTTCACATCAAGGCATCCTGTCCTTGAGGCCCCTATTACAGGCAGGAGTCATTCTAGCACTGCAGGGCATTGAGATCTGTCACCCAAGCCCACATGCCCTCTAGGGTGCAGTATTAGTGTCAGACTATGCTCAGTCTCCAAGCTCTACAGTGACCAAAAGGCAACAGTAACATGGAAATTGTTCCCTCCTTTGACCCTGACACCACATTCCAGACAAGAATGTGGAATCACTGCACACTGCTGAATACTAATGAAGACACGGTAGGAGGGGCAGGGCTAGAACAGCAGTGGTGCAGAGACTACACCCCAGAGCTCAAAGCCTCCGTCAGTCAGAGAATATCTAACCAGCAGAAAAAACCAACATTTGAATATAAACCAAACAGTCCTTCAAGGGTTGCCATAGCATCATCATCTCTACATAAACCAGATCACTACAAGGAATTACTGTTAGTGTGCACAGTAAACCGATGTCAGGGAAGTCACAGTTTTGGTTGCTCCTCTTGTCCAGGAGGGCAAAGAATTAACAATGGAACTGAAACTAACTAATGCTGAGCATTGTGGGAAGAGGATCAGAATCTTCAAGCTACTTAGATGCAGGTTGTTTTTTAAAAAAGAGTAAACTTCCTTCATTTTTAGGACAAAGACCAAATCCCTCTTTATGAATTTTGTCCTCTTAAAGTCATTTCATTGTATCATAAAGCTCTAAGAAATCACATCGGCACAATGGATATTTCAGGACTGTTTCAACCACCCACCAACCCTGGAATTGGCCCACAAAAAAAAGAAAAAAACAGGACGGGAAGCAATTGTATGCCATGATGCACAGATTCATAGTGAGCAGCACAAGACTCTGTCCTGATTTTGTATTTTTGTAACTAAAAAGTTAGCAGCCAAATTCACACTAAGATCTCTCACTTCTAAATTCAGACCTTCCATGGCAGAGTAACCCCAGAGTAAAATCTGCTGTAATGACCTAGTCAGAAGTACTTAAAACTCACAAGTTAGTAATGGAAATTGACACGCCTTGCAGAGATGTTAGCAGTGCTTCTATATAATGCCATGTGCCACTGGTCCAGTCAGACAACCTGAAACCAGTCACCTGATTAATCACATCAGATACATGGAAAGTAGAGTGCTCGCAGAAGGGGGCATGGCAATCTTTAGCCGACACAGCCTCTGAATCTCTCAAACAAAGCAGCTCAAGGCTCTGCCCACACCTGCCTTAACCTTCATCTCTCCCACACCCAGTCACAGTGCCGTGCTCGCCTCAGTACTCAAAAGGAGCAGCAAGCTTTGGTTTCGATCACTATGTGTAGACTTCGTTCAAACCAAACCCAGCAGCAATTACCGATGTCATTACACACATGACTAACTAGACATTTATTAGGCAGTCCTCCTCCTCCATTAACCTCTGCTGTCCCCAGAGGAATTCCAGCTCCACTAGCCTACCTCAGCCTCTCTGTCCTGGGGGCCCAGTGTTCAAGCCAGGACTAGTGAATACACTGAAGAAACTAAATAAAAAATGCAGATGGTTTGTTAGGTCACCTCCACAGAAGGGGGATTAAAGGCCAGGGCCTGAAGTTGCTTATGGGATATACCCATAAAGTGTAGTGCCTGGGCAGCAATGCTACCAACCAAGATCTCATAGCAGCTCTAATCACCTTGAAAGTCCCTGGACAAGGAGGGGGGAGGGGGGATTGTTTAAAAAAGACAGCTAACACTTTAGTTAAATAACAAAAACAGCCAGTTAAAGAGATGAACTCCAAAGAATGAAATCAAATCATTTGAGATCCCGGAGGACTAACAAAACGTGGGCAAATGCAATCAAAGCATTCAAGAGCCTTTCAAGTGGCTTATTTCAACATGGAAATACAAATTCCTTCTCTGTTCACCTGCGAGATCACGAGTTCAGAGTCTGAAGTATTCTCTGTAAGGACATGACTACCACTGAAGACAGCACCAAACCCTGAACACCAGCCTCGGCAGATTAGGAAGAGGAAAGATTGTTTGCAAACACCCAAATGCATTCATTTGCAGTTCTCCAGCTCTCTAAATTAGAGAGTTTGTTATGTTACTGACTTGAGACCTTAACTGTTCTCTTTACAAACAGCTTTGGAGTTCTCCTTTAGGAGTGAGAATACCCACACGTTCTCTGTTCTCCCTCCTCCCCCAGCCAGCATGAAGCATCTTTCTATGCTCCATCACTGCACGAGGTGACCAGTTGCATCCAGGCAACCTGAATATCTACACATAATGTCTATGTATCACTCTATGTAACAAAAGTAGCTTTGGGATAATCAAATGTTGCTGCGCAACTCGAACAGGTGCCAATAGTGCAGCAATGGCAGCATCCAGTTCTCCACTCACTGAGCGTGTTTCAGTTTCTGCCAAAGTTCAGTGCTGAATGCAGTTGCCTCTCTCAGGCATCCTAATGTCCTAAGAAACAAGGTAGAAAGTGCTGGTCCTTGATAGGTAGCAGCTGCTGAGCAGTGCCTACAGGATTGTGCAGGAGAGAGACTCCCCGAAGCAACAGGGACAAGGTGAGGAGGCAACGGGTTTTGGGGGAATGAGATCTAGGTCCTCGTCATCCGGGATCTCATCTAGGTGGTACCCATCCTTCAGCAGCTGACGGCTCAGATCCTGGTTCACCTGCTGAGTGGGAGACAGAAGAGATAAGAACTCCTGAAGCAAGTCAGCTTATTGGGAACTCTGAAGCCCTCCACTGCTCCAACTCCAACAAAAAGATGCTATCTGATGTCTATCATACTGTCTCATGGTCGGGGTTGTAATTTGCAAGTTAATTTCATTTGCATTCTTATGATAGTCCCCCTTCCCCCTCATGAGCCAAGCAATCAAGGTGAGCCTGGTTAGAAGTGTGAGAAGAGGAAAGGGTTGATTTAAACTGAAAGGAACTTTTAAAACTAAGATCAAGTTGTAGGAAAAATACTGATTTAAACTAGAAGAGCCCCAACTTTCCTGATCACCAGCTCCAAGACAGCAGTTTCACAGAGGAAGCAACACCAGCTGAGCAGAGAAGGTGCACACTGGAGGACAGCACTTTAACTCCTGGACTACAGAAACTGATGAACACCACGCAGATCAGTTCTGAGGTTGCTCTCAAAGTCCTTTACAAAACTAAGCTTGGGACAAACTGCTTCAGGGTCTGGAAAGAGACAGGGTTTACATACCCAGGCCTAATAGGAATTTTTAACAGTATCAAATAAAACTGTGGTTGATTTTTTTTTTTTTTTTTTTTTAGGGGGGGAAGGAAAGTAGAATTAAGCATCCCCTTGCAGCTTTGGACATCTGAACAGCATTATGCTGTGGCAAGAGAATCAGATATTTGAAAATGACCAGTCTAGTTAACTGTCTAAGCTCAGTGAAGTGCAGAAACAGCATTAGAGGAGTAAAGTAAACTACACTCCACATACTGAACTCTTTGCCATCAAGTACGTGGCAACTGGACAAAGGGGATAGTTGGGGTAGGGCAGGATGAGAATGGATCCATGTGAATCATAAGGGGTTGGGAGATATAGCAAGAAAACACCCTGGACTTGCCTCCGCAGAGGAGTAACCGGAAGAACATCTTGATTCCAGCTCCCCATCACTAAGAAAAGAATGCAACAGTTAGGGTAAGCAAGAGAATGTGTGATGTGAACTGACTGCTGCATCAAGCTCAGTCAGAGGGCTGTACATGAGTCTGGGAGAGCATGCGCCCCGACCTCCCCACCCCCCACTACCTGAGCAAACAGACAAGGGAATCTTTGAAATGAGGGAGCCGAGGGCAGCTCCTGGGGATTGAGGGGAGAATGGCTTTGTACATTTGCACTGCTAATGAGCATCTCAGCAGGGCCCTCAGCGTCAGCATAATCCTGCTAGGGGAGCAGAGCTGCATCACCCTCTCTAACTGGTGCCCGCATGAGTCTAGATTACAGGGCAGCAAGGGATCAATCTCAAAATGGGAATGGGATTTGCAACTCAGTCTGTTACCATGTCCAGATCCCTAGGGTCTGTACTGCTGGGGGCAAGCAGATCAGTCTCGAAGGTGACAAGTCAGACACTTTCCTTTACTCTACAGCCCCAGGTCAGCTCCCTTGACAAAAATGGACTTCTCCCCCTTTAGAAAACAATCTCCATATAAATAGAGGCTGGTGTAGCTAAGCCAGTTAGTTATGTGTGTCTTGAACAAAGTTTTGCTATGCAGTGGGCTCAGATCCACCAACTGGGCATCATTTAGTACCCCTGGGTACACCTACCTCAGGGCACCAAGCTGACGCACACAAAGCTCTCACCTGTCTGAATCAAGGGACACCAGGTTCTCATCTGCTGTCTGGCTGAGTGCCGCATAGCCCTTGTTAAATTTCACTGACCTGGAGAGAGGTGCACAAATGAGCCTGCAATGGACATCTAAATGGGGAAATGTGATCACAAATCTGACTGTCTGCTAGGCCAAGAGCACAGAATAGGAGGTATGGCAGTGGACACTAGAGATGTCCTCTCACCTTACTGCCTAGGTGTTGCTAATCTGAAGGAGGAAGACTCTCACCAGCCACTAAATGCCATGCCAGCTGGAAATTAACTCCATCTCCAACCCAAGGTGCTGCAATAAGTTTAGCTGATTAACTCCTCAAAGCCAGACTATCCCCCAGACTGAGAGGAGAAATATGTACCTTGTTAAAAGGATTTAGTGTTTGTGAATGTGCTGGATTGACAGCGCTAGTGCAGCATTTCCCAACCTTTTCAGGTTAGCAAGCCCTTACCCAAAGTCAGTTTTCCTGGCCCCTTGCTTTTACACTCTTATTTTTACAATACATGTATCAATGCTAACAATGATAAGCCTATATAATTTGTGTGTGTTTCAAGAGATCAACAGGAAATACTTGACCTTGAAGGGTAAGGGTATGCAGGGAGTGGGGGAAGTGACACTTTCTTTGCTTAGATTGTAATCATGTTTTCAATACTTTGTGACCCCTCTGGTTGCTTATTGTGACCCAACCCACCAGCTGAGTTGTTTTAGAATGATGTCCCCTGTTAAGCCGCAGAACAGTTACACCATGGGCAACAGTGCCACAAGCTTCCTTACGCTGCCCCTGGCCAACGAGCCTCATCCCTGACCTGGAGGGACCACTTCTACAAGCAAGAAGGCAGTTCAGCCTCTATGGTCCAGTCAGTCGTTTGCCTCTTAACTGAGGCTGTCACAACAAGGGGAGGGAAGGGAGGAGGTAGCACGCAATTAGTGAGAGGAGTGATCACTAGTTTGTGATGTGGACACACAGTGGGAACTGACCTGAGACACTAACTCATTTCATACATGCTGCTAACCTAAATCAGTCACTACACACCTGGGCTGTATTAGAATAAGTGACTTAGAGATGAAAGGCCCCATATCCTGCTCCTAAACCTCTGAGCCAGCCAGTCTCTCAAATATGCATTTGAAAATACATCTTGTCAACCGTCAAAAGAAATAGGCTCAAACCTCTTTGCTGCTGGCTTTGGTTGATGTAGAACGGTTGCCCCCAGCATGCCTTTCCTCCGCAGCACCGCCTTTGCCATTTCTCGATGCTTCTCTGAAACCCAAATAAGGATACTTACAACCCTGAACCCAGCTGACCTGTACTCCTGGGGCAAGTTGTCATAAGTCATCGCTAACAAGAGCGCAGCTGCTTTACAATGCCTTTCACGTGCAATATATGGTACAGAAACTCAGTTCCAACACGTCTATTCTTATCACTTTGATTGAAAGAGGCAGTTGATTTTGTTAGCCATGGAGTCAGACTGCACACTGCAGTGTCTTCCATTTGTTTAATTTAAAAGCCCCCTCCACCAGTCACATGTGCTTTAGTGCCAAACAATCTTAAGCACACAATCTGTTGACTAATGCCAACATTAGAAGCATCTCAACCACCATTAATCTACATGTCACCCTAAAAAATATCCACCACCGCTGCAAACACCTGGGGAAGCAGATTCGCCTTCAGGACTTAATATAAAGCCTTACAGAGCATCTGGCCAGGATGGGTGAGTGGTGGTGAAACAGGTTCCAGAGTCCAGAGCCCTCCAACAAGCACTCCCCATCTCCAATCTCCACATGTTCGAGTCTAGGGATGTCAGCAAAAGCACCTCAAGCTGACTTCTATTGCCAGTGCAGTATACAGGGCTCAGCTAGCCAGGACCCAACCTGTGTAAGGTTTTGCTGATCAGAGGCAATACCCTGAACTGCAGTCAAAAACCAAACAAGGAGCAGAGTCTGGAGAATTAGTGTGATGAGCTCCCTGCAGCTCAAGCTGCCCAGCAATCAGGCAGTAACATTCTCCACCATCTGTAACTCCTCAGTGCAGTTATCTAGCCTGGAAGTTACAAAGGGCAACCCTACAAGAGCCACATCATAGAGAAATGGTGTCAGTCACCTAGCCAGGTGGATATGAAAAGCACTTTTGGCCACAGATGTTTCTGGATTTTTAGGTGGCAATCAGGGGTTCAAAGCCCCCAGATTTGAAAGCCTTATGGTCAAATGGTGGGTAAAGCGATCAGTCATGTAGCCTAGGCCATCACCATAAGAGTTTCAAAATGCTTCCCCTATATTAAGGGCAGTCAAGTCCAGCTTTGATTTTATCTTAGGGGAAGTCTTGAGCTATTCTGTCCCATTCAAAATTATGATCCCTTCCTTATGAATCCAATAGCAATACCCTGGAGCCAGTCATGACAGAATCATGCAGTACCACTTGCCTAGAGCACGATAAAGGATGGAAGTTCTCTTTGTTTTAATACAATGATTTAGTGCCAGAAGTTTTGATCAAATTAAACAGAAGATCTAGTAGACTGTTTTTTATAAAGGGAAAGATCTAGGCTTTAACTTCTGATTTAAGGAGAATATTCTTTAGATGGAAAAAATTATGACCAAGCAGTGCAATGCATAACATGAACTCCCTCCTCCTCAGTGCAAGGTTTACAGCGTGAGGGGTCCATCAGTCTCTGCAGTGGGCCACTCATGTGCTTTTCTTTAAGCCATATTTTGAGCTAATATTGGGATGGGGAAAGGAGCCACACTGAGAGGTCTGGAGACAGAAAGCTTCATTCACAAAACAGGCATGGGACAGCCAGTGTCCTTCTGCCAGGCTGTCTACTAAAGACTGTCACCTGCCCTAGCACAACCACCTCCAAGGGAGGTAAGGGGAGTTTCAGACTCCATGACCCATTTCAGTCCCTGGCCTCTCTGCTGAAGCTGTCAATAACCATAGCAACTGCAATGGTAGAAAACCACAAAACGTCTACTAAGACCTGGATTAATTTCCAATTCATCTAATTTCACACAGGCTACCAGATGGTACAATTTACAGTTACTACTAACCTGGGCTGGAGTTGAACCATTAACTGGAGGTGAAATGCTCCATAACCCCCCCACCTCCCCGACTCCCAGATGGGATCTTACAAGGGAGATGGGGACTCCGTGGCAGCACAGGCCATCACTTACGCAGTTTGGCATGAATGGAGGGAGCTTTGGTCATGATGTACGGGCCCCTTTTTTCCACTGCATCAATCTCATTTGTCCTCTTGTTCTCCATCTGAGCCCGCTGGAGAGAAAACAAGTAAGAGCAGAGCCAGCCAACAAGCATCACTATGATACAAAGACAGTCAGTGAGACGCTGGCCAAGGTGTCTGCAGCTGTTTTCAGTATTTCTAGGGTACCCATCGCTGTAATAATATACTCAATCATCACAGTAACCTCCCGCCACAGCAATTCAAGACAGCTGAAAGGGGGAACCCTTACTCCCATCCAGATCCTGGGCTTGCTGTGGAACTGGAAAGATGGGAGAAGAGTGGGAACAGGGAGAAAGCCCATTCATAAATGAGGTTTTTGGAAGGTTTAATGTTAAATTAAAGACTACTTATATGGCTGTGATAAGAAGCTTCCCTGTAAATTTGTCTTCAACAAAAAAATATAGAAAAAGATTTCACAATTGCACAGTTCCCAAACCAACCATTCAAAAATATTTTTTTTTAAAAAAATCTAATGATTTTTAAGCCAATTTAGTGGTTGGGTTTTTTAGCCATTTTAAAGCATATCCCTACACTGATAAGAAAACTAAGCTTGTAGATCACTTTAAAAAAAAAAGAGAGAGATTATCATTTAATCACATGACTCCTGGACCAGGGCCTTAAGGAAAAAAACCCCAAATATTGTGAGATTTATTACAAAAATCATGAGTTAGCAACAAAAGGAAAAACTCTGCAAATAAAACAATAAAAAGGAAGTAGAGAGACACTTGGAAAGGTAACACTTATAAATCAGGCAATGCAGATGATAAGGTATCCTAGCGTACTAACGGAATAACAAGGTGGAGTGAGGAGTTTTGGCAGGGAGATACATCGAGACTTAGTGCTCACTGTGGTTTGTTATGCTAACTCCGAACACGCACGTGAGTGTCTCTGCCTAGGAGCGGGCTCGGAGAGAGACTGACGTTACCAAAGAGATGCTGCTGGATAATACTGACGGTTATTTACATTTGTGACGCGTCTCCCCAGTTTCATCCATGTCAATGTTCCGGTTTTGGTAATTACTGGGGGGGAATCAGACTAATTGTTCAATCGCAGTAGCGGCGAAAGGAGCCGCAGCGCGGCGGACGGGACGGGGAGGGGAAGGGAGGGCAGGGGACACCCCGGCGGGCGGCTCAGCGAGGTCCGACACTGGCCGAGCCCCGCTCCCGAGGGGACACGCCCCGCCGGACGCTCAGATCAAAACCCGGCCGGCGGCTGCCCGGGCCCGGAGAGGCGGGCGGAGGCGGGCGCGGGCGCCCCCACCGGGGAGACAGGAGCCCGGGACGCCCGCGAGCGAGGGACCCAGGCGGCTGCCCTGGGCGCGGCCGGAGGCGGAGGGTTTCTCGGGCCGGGCCAGGGGCAGGTGGTGAGGAGCGGCCCGGCCCGGGGAGGGCAGCGGAGCCCCAGCGCTGCGAACAGCGCGCCAGCCGGGGAGGGCCGCCCCGTGCGGTCGGTCGGTCAGGGCGGTGGTGGGGGAGGCCCCCGGCCGGACGCTCCCGTCAGGGCCCCCGGCGCCTCCTCACCATCCCGGCCCCGGCTCCGGGCTGGGCCGCGGGCGGCCGTCTCGCGCCACCGCCTCCATCCCCCGTCGCCATGGTCGCTGGCGGAGCGAGCCCCACCCCCTCGTTTGCATATTCACCTCATGAATAATTAACCCGCCGCCACCTCCCCTGATCTCATTGACGTAGGGTTCTGAAAGCGAGGCGGCCCCATCCGCTTGCACGCCTGAGTCCCGCCCTCCCCCACTCAAACCAATGCCTATTGGCTGCTGTGGGGTAAACAAGCCAATCCCAGATGATCAATCTCTTTCATCCGGAAATAGAGAGGCAACGTCCTCGCCCTAAACCCTCTCGAAAGCAAGGGGTGGGGAAAGACTAACACAACGACCTTCTATCCTCCTGGTGCTGTCTCTATAGTATGTCGCCCACGGGCGGGACAAGCGCGCTCCCTCCCGCGAGGCAGCAGGTGGCGCTGCTTCCCCAGTCCCCACCCCCCCCAGCCCGGAGCTGCACGCGGACATGTGCGCTGGGGATGAGAGCACGTGGCAGGATGGGCGGGGGAGGAGCCTTGCTGCTGCTTGGGGGCCCCGAGCGCAGCCGGGAAGTGCTGGGGCCGCCCGTGTGGTGCACACGTGGGTGGGGGCGGGGATGCATTCTGCACTAGGAGCTGCGTGGGCCGGGCCCTAACTGCAGAAGGGAGTGTGGTTAGCAGGGGGTGCTGGGCTGAGCGTCACAGCGGTTTATGGGCACAGCACCGAGGGGCCAGCACTTGCTGAGGGGCCAGCTCCTCGCAGCTTCTCTTCTGCAGTGCTGCCCTGCCCTGCCCTTCAGTCGCTAGCCAGCGGGGGCAGGCCGGGACTTTTAACACGAACAGCAGGCAGAGCCGGTCCTTCTCATACATTATAAAGTAGCACCAAGAAAGGGGGGAGGAGAAGAGTCCTCTAAGGGTGGCAGATCTCCATTGCACTACTCCAGCCTTCTCTCGGGGCACCACCCGCTCCTGGGCTACAGATACAGTCCGGCCCCTTCCCCCCCGCCACACACACACACTCTTCTAGGTTTCTCCCACAACACCCCACCACTTACATAGAAGGGAAGGAACCGCATCCATTCAGTCTGTGCTGGTCGTCTTAGTATAGTGCAAATCCCGAACAGCCCCCTCTCCTGCAGAGTTGGGCTTCCTTAAGGAACAGCCTAGGCTTCTCAGCCCATTTCCAGAAAGGTAGCCGGGGGAGGAAAGGAGAGAGACAATGGCTGACTGACTAGAGGAGAGCAGAGCTGCAAAAAGCCTACAGAAAGCTCAGAGTAGCATAAAAAACAATCGCATGCCCAAAGGGACAGTAACCTTATTGCAAGGAACAAGGAAAAGACGTTTCAACTCATGAAATGTGTCATAAGAAGTTTGAGATGTATGGGAAGAAAGACGTGATAGGCTAAAAGAGGCTGAATAAAGATGTAAAGAGATCTCATTTGTCTTCTCTAGGAAACCTGGTTAAACAGGATTGAAGAAGTTGTTAGCTGACAATGTTGATCATGACCAGAGGGAGTCTTTCCCCACCCTTCACACCAGTACTTCATTAGATTTCTGCAATAATGGATAAGTATTTTAATATTTTCTTTGCTATGAAAACTGCCATTAACAGACAGATGCATTTGTGTCTGACAGCTGAAAGGGTGGATTTTTATTTAACTAGCCCATGGTTCTGTTTCACACAATGGCTGAAGTGCCACTGAATGTGCATGATACCTAGTGGGCTTTGGCTGGTTAGGCTTTATAGCACCAAGGAAATTTACCCATGGTGCAATTTCCCAAGTGAATGCTGACAGAAGTTACATGCTCCTATAAACTCAAGCTCAGCTATGATACATTTTAAAAGAACCTACCAAAATGGACAGTCCATAATGCAGACAATTTTAACCTTAATCCTCTGAGGAAGGCTGGGGATCAGAAGGTTTGAAAGAAGGCTACTCAATTGTAGAAGTAAATAGGAGCAACATACAAACCCTTGTATGCCTGAGAGATCCTGAAACAAAGGCAAGGGTAGGATCTGTTTGTATATTACTTTTTTTTTTTTTTATCTCCTCTGCAACAAATGCTTTCCAAGAACATTACATCACATCTTAATTTTAGTCATGTTACTGTAGATCCCATTCCTCCTAAAATGAACAATGCCTTATAAAGCATTAATAAATGCCACACTTGTAATACTGTTTCACACAAGGATTTATTCTCTCTGAGAATCTGTGTATTAAAGACAGAACTTCTAGATCCCATTAGCTGGACAGACAGGACAGTGTTTGAAACAGATCCTGATACATATTTAATCCCTTACCTCATTGTGAGACCAGCCAGGGAGCTTGTGCCATGGTGGGCATCTCTTAAAAGCTGAGACTATAAACACTGAACAGATGTGGTTTTGAGGGGTCTGGAGCACATTTTTCTTCTGATTTTCAGCTTGGTCACTTCCCAAATAATAAAAACAGGCCCCATCTCTTTCTCTTAACACACCATTCACTTGCTCTTTTGCAAGGCTGCCTCACCCTACAAGCGGTGTAGTTCTTTGAGGTGGTGTCTCAGTTTAGATCCCAGTGTAGGATGGGATGCACACCAGATCAGATTTTTTAATAAACATTACCTATGCCCTCTTGTGGCTGAAGTGGCCATGACCCTTCTTAAGTTCCCTCACCATTCAAAGACCATGGTAGTAGCTGAGGACTCCAAAAGCAGGGATGGAGGGTAGGTGATGGGATCCACTCTGACCATCTTGAACCAGTTACCATGGGGTAACTGTTCTCTCTTCTTACACCATGGGTCGGTGTGGATCCTAGTGAAGGTAACTAGCAAGCAGTATTCCCTCAGGATGGTGGGAATGAGGAGTTCCAGCTGCATTAGTTTAACTGTGATTGTAGTACTAGTCTCCCAAACTTGGCATCTGATTTAGCCACTAAGTACAAGGTACAGTGCTTGACATAGGTCAGTGGGTTACTCTACATCATCGCTGATCAGATCTCCTATTGGTGCTTTTTTGGAGCAGGGGGAAGATGTCGCTGGTGTCGAGAGCCAGGATGTGCTGTAGGAGAGGTACATCAGTCAACTGGTAGCACAGTGAGATCCAAATGGATAACAATGTAAGTTCCTTGTGAAGAGGTATCTTGACCTTTAGAACACCCACCTCTGGTTATAAACAACAGGGCAACAGCCTGAACAGCTTGGTCCTGTCAATATAATAATGAGCTCCCCAACTTGTCCCTGAGGTATCCATAATTAGTGTCTCTTTTGGGGAGGGGACTAAAAGGGTACCCCCCTTTCCATACATTTGTAGGATCCAACCTACACCAGTTCTGCAATGACATACTGTGGCATGAAATCTTCCCCTTTGATGTCTCACTGGAGAACAGACCAACCAGAGCCAAAGCTGAAGGTGCTGCAGCGAAGTCTGATGGATGTCTCCTGGAATATCATCATTTCCATGATGGGTACTCTGGCTATCTGCCCTAAAAATATGGGGTAAGTCCACCGTTTCTGTTAGGGCTGATATTTGTTTGGCTTCCTACAGGGGGTTGGTGCATAAATCCCCACTGATTACAGGGTGGCCCTTGAGTTTAAGGAACATAATGCTTCATCAGTTGCTGAAGAGCTCCATCTCCACAAAAGACAGGTCTTGTGCAGTGTCCTGGATCTCTTTTGGCATTCCTCGTGATCACAGCTGTAGCCATCAACTTCATGGCTGTGTTGGAGGCATACACGACTGCCTGTAAAGCTGCTCTAGCCATCAGCTGTCCTTTGATTATTTCAGTTTCTCAATCGTGTTCTGTAGTTCTTTTGATAGGAAGGGAATCACCGTCTCCCACATCAGGAATTTTATTTGACAAACACCTGGTAGTGTGCCCAAACAGGTCTAGAATTTGAGGGTCCCAATCTTTGCACATGGCTTTTGTCAATCTAGACGTTTTCTGCACTGCTGAAGTTACTACAATGATCCTAAGTTTGGGTGGAAATAAAAGTGCTTGAAAGTTTTATGGGGGGCACCTAAAAGCACATCTCCACCCCTTTAGATGTGAACTAAATTATAGCTGGGGGTTGCCAGCACCCCTTAGCTGGCTCTCGTATGTCACGAGTGGGGAAAGCAATCCTGGCCAGGGTTGATGTGGTGAGGATGTAAAAGAGTTTGTGACTTCTTTGTATGATCATTGTTTCTGTATTTACATTTCCTCTCTGTAAGCTACAAGATTCTGAAAGACTTTAAAGTCAACCACTGGGGCAGGGGCCTTATCAGATGATAATGATCACTCTTTTGGTTTAGATTAGGGCACTGCTGTTCTTCCATTGCTCCCAGCTCCTGGCTGCTGGTGTCAGGCTCCAGCATCAGGGGTGTGGCTCATTATGCCTCCAAAGAGCATGGTCGTCTCTTCCTGGACCTACAGAAAGGGGATTTGGTGCAGGACACCTGAGATTACAGTCTACAATACGGCATGGGCAGCATGCTATATAGCTACTGGCCCAGTTGAAGCTGATGAGCCCAAAGCCACCTGTACCTTTTTTTAACTAGTACCTATGACAGGAATCTAGAGCACTAGCTCTAGGATCTCTCAGAAAGTAGAGACACATCCCTACTCAAGACAGGGGAGAAGGCATAAACCAGCAATGGTGAAGAGTAATGCTCTTCAAACCTTCACCTTGCTGCCATGGGCAGTAAGAAGGAGCTATGGGAGGGTTGCAGCAGCAGGTGCACAAGGCATTTGCTCAGCTCCAGACACTGCTATTAAAAAAAAAAACCCCAATCTTGTGCACGTGAGGCAAATGCACATCTATACTGACACATTCTCAAAGAACTGGGATTCTAATCCTCTTCAAATTACCTTTCACCCCAAAAGGGCTCTCACTCCTCTGGTGCTAACAGGGCCACTTCCCTAGTTTACAGCTAATAGCACACACACACACAGGGATACGTTTCCTGTGTTAAAATACTAGTACGTTTACACTTCCCAACAATACTGGACTTCTCATTCTCAAAACCAGAATAGGATTCAAATCAGTGTCTTTCATTTCGGGTATGTGAATATAACTTTCTACCTAGGAACTCTGCATTCTTGCTGGATGGATTCAGAGTGGGTTACACAGTTAATAGCATGTTGGCTCTATCCAAAGTATATTTTCACTACTCACTTTGCTCCTAGGAAATTTCATTTTCTGTTTTTCCTTTCCAATATCACCACACAGGCAACAAGGACCAAGCTCAGTTCAAACCAGTTTCTCCTTTATTAGGTCCAACTTCACATTACATACATTGGGACGCAATAAAGACAGAAGTTATTTCAAATAAGGTAATATTTTAACATCTGTGTCTCCAGGTGACTGTGTACAATCAGGGAGCATTAATAAAATGCATGTGCAGCCCATCTGGAAGAGAACAGATTAAGGGATTTGTTTAAAAGGATTAGTTTAAGCAGGCCAATACTTCCACACCATTTTAGATGGTCTCAGGTAGTTTCAGACCGTATGGTGTTCTTCCCACCCCTCAATCAACACATTGCCAAGTTTAACAAACAGTCCAATTCTTCAGGCCCAGAAAAGCACCACCAGCAACCCAGCAGCACCACTCCACCCAAGGAAAAAAAGAAAGCAGTAGAAACTCAGTGTTTACCCCCCTTAAAACAGGCCAATTTATTGATGTTAAAAATGAGTGAAAACAACACGTTTGAGACACTAAGATGACATGTATCTGTAATGTTAACCATCTTCTTCAATACAACACCCTGTTTTCCCGAGAGTGAGGCCCATTTCTAACAAACCGATGCGCATCAGTTGCATCATCACTGAAAGTTGTGTTGTGCTTCATTCTGGTCTACCTTACTGTTATCACTAGTTACATTCAGTGTCTGGAGCTCATTTGCTATTGTGACAGATACCCACTGGCCAGCTGAAGGCCTTTTCTGACCAAGCTGTCAGCCAGTGATGCAGCAACATAAACATTAGCTCATGTTCGATAATGGTCAACTTTTATTACTTTAAAACTGGATTTAGATCCCCATTCAGATTGTATCTGAATGTGAGGACAGATACCAGTTTTCAAGTTTAACTGTAAAAGCAGATCCAGTCACTGTTACAGCACTGACAGCACCTTCTCTCTGTCCCCCCTTGGATTTCAAGCCTTAGCAATTTGGATCTGACCCTGCAGGCACTACTCTTGAAACTGCTGAAACTAACAGGAGTTCTGCCCACAGAGCACTTAAGCCCTAGCTACACTAGGTAATTGAACAGTTAGCTAGGTTGTAAGCCAAGGGTTCCCCATGCCAGTGCTGTGCTTTTTAAACAGCTGAAGGGCACAGTGCTATTTTCAGCACTGGGTGGGGCCTGTTCACGCTTTGTGAAAGGCACAGAGGACTTATCCCTTCTGCACCTACAGCTCCAATATTGCTGATAATTGTTGCCAGCAATGAAACCACTTCCCAACACAGGGAGGCACTAGTGTCCTGTTCCATCTTCTGTTTAAAAGGGTTGGATAGACAAAGGTTAAAAAGTTAAGATTAGCGTAGTTTCATATGGGATGATCCTTCCATTTGGAGGGAAAGCGCTTCTTGCAAAGATTGCTGGGAAACAAAGTCTTACATATTTCCAAGCAAATATGGTAACAGCGTGTTGTCAAGACAACAGACTCAAAGCTGCAACACTGAAAGGAAATGATGATTCTTTAAAGACTAGTAATTGTGACAACCAAACAAACATCTAGAACACTGAATATTGCCTTTCCACACATACACTCCCTCCAAGGAGCAGAAATACATTCTTAAAGCCTATTTTAAAAGGTTATGTCATTGTATTTTTTAAAAAGAAGAGAAAAAAGTTCAGTTCAAATGAACAGCTTCAGATTTTAGTAGTAGTACAACTAGGTGATCAAAACTCAACACATGAAAATATGTTTCTCTCCAAGTATCTTCTATCTTCTTGCTGTTTAGACAAATGCGTTTGATAGGCCCTCTTACTTTTATTACAGCAGTGGTCCCCAAACTGTGGGGTACACCCCCAGAGGGGCGTGGAAGAACGTTCGAGGGGGAGGCAGGGGCACAGCAGAGCCCTGGCCAGCCCTCACAGCGGATGGATAGCTATCCAGCCTTGCTCTCCCCCCACCTCTGCTCCATCCCCAACTGTGGCCCCCAGTTCCGGCGCTGCTCCTGACTGCGGCTCCCAGAAGGGGTGCAGACTCGGTAAAGGGGCCGCAACCAAAAAAGTTTGGGGGCCACTGTATTAGAGACACAACTTAAAGTTTTCCATTTAGGCTTGGGTCTAGACTCCCCTGGATTTAAAAAGAAATCTCTCTCAGCATTCCCCACCTTTCATTTTTAGAACACATTAATTAGAAACTCTGGGGAAAATATTTCAGTAACTGAACGTTACAATGGTTTCTGTTCCAAAATCCTCTTTTCTACTTACTAAACCATACTCAGATTATTCTGCCATACCAGTCTCTCACCCATACCCCCTTTGGTTTCTTTTCACAGAACACATTACAATTAGGAATCAGACTCTAGACACCCTCATTCTGTATATTAACTAAAAAGAGAACCTGAACTCTTCACTGAGCATAGCCTTCCTGTAGACATTACTGAATTGCTTTTCATTGTCAGGCACTACAAGTCCCAAGAGTCTTACCCATGAAATGTGTGAAATGAAATGTGGATTCCACCACCCTTCTCTTTAGGGGCTCCTTATAGCCAAGTATGCCCTTAAAAGGAGCTTTAGGGCTGCATAGTTCCATCTCAGAGTTCTAGGAAGATATGGTACCCCTTACCAATTAAGGGTATGCTTTGTCCAGGCCCAGTTCCTCTGGAGTGGAGATTCCCAATTCATCCAAAGTTGGTCTAAGTTCCTGGATAACATAAGGGTAGATTTCCTTGTGAGGACCTGCCTTGTCCTAATTAGAAGAGAAGAAAATTAATTCAATAGCAAAGAGATGGCCCAGCAAAATCAAGGTCACATTGTATGCCAGACCATGCCTACCTGTGACTGAGAACCACATACTCACAACAATAAGTTGTGATCTACAGCTTGAACCACTATTGCTAATGATAAAGTTGTTTGTCCCCAGTAAGATGGAAGGGTAACATTCTAGCACTGATTAAGAACAGTAGGTCAGCTGAGCCTCCATAGAATATCTACACTAAAGTCTACTAATCACAGTCTGTACTTATCTGGCTGGAGTCCAGCACGAAGAGGTAGTCTCAGAACAATAGCTAATTTCATTCATTTACTGCAGGATTTTTCAAGTGTTCCTAATGTAGACTTTTCATCCCAAACACAGTTATGTGGACTACCCTCCCCCATTTACTATCATGCAGGTCACTTCATTGCCTACTAATGAAACATGGAAGTTGCTTACATAGAAAATAAATGGGTGGGGCAGGATTTTCAGAAGCACAGAACTCCCATCAACTTCAATGGAAGCAGAGTTAGGCCAGAGCTCTGCAGACCAGTTTGAGGACTGTTTATTTAGTGCTCTTTTTTGCCAAAGCAATGGATACACTAACATCTAAACAAGTCCAAAAAAAGGGTCAGTTTGGAAACATAAAAGTCTAATTTCATTGATGTCTGTTCAGGGATTAAGGAGAAGTCACCCCCTACAAACGCCTTTCAAAAAAGGTTTTAGGGGTGGTGGTGGGAGGGTTATAAACTAATCTCAGGCCCTTACATTTCCCCTAAACAAATATTTTCAAGAACCATCTCAGTGACCAGTCATTCTGGCACAGAGGGAGGAAAGCAAAAAAGACCAGGTGCGGGAAAGAGACAATAAGTTCAGTGCATGGCCATCTTTGTTAAATTCCATGATAAAATGCCACAGTTGAACAGAGCTGTTTGATTTTCACAGCCATGCTGTTTATATTCGTGAATTTTATAAGTATGTCTCAGATGATTTGGTGATAGGCAAGGTCTCAGGGAGGTTTCCCTTACAAGATATGTCCAGTATAGACACTTCTGAAAGTCAGGCCCCACCAGCACACGATTTTCCCACAAGTTTGCCTGGTGAAGAAGAAGGTACATGTTCCTTTTCTTATATTCTACAGTACGGGTTGCAGAGTCTCACCTCTTTAGTCTGTTCTCCTCTAAAGAGGAGAATTAATAGAAGGAAAGAAAGTAGTACAGCAGTATCCAGTGCATTTAAACCTGTGATCCTTTACAAGAAGGATTTTCTGTTGGTACTTACACAGCAACAATTTAAAACAGATTTTAATCGTGATCTTAGTTAAACTACTGGTTCCAGTACCATCAGGAAACTGAGGATTTCCCCAGCTTATGGCAGTGAAAAAGCAACATGGGAACCTAGGAGACTCATGTCCATTTTAAAGCCTTTTCAGCAGCACGGAGGCACAAGCAGCAGCATTTTCAGCATACCCCAAGTCACCATTACACTGACCTTTACAGCTTCTAAGATGCGGACCGCAGTTGCAAAGTCATTTAACCGTCTGCATGCTCTCAAAGCAGCATCGACGATTTTCGGTTCTGGAACCAGATCGTAGCTAACCAGCGTGTTTATGCCTGTCAGAATGAGAAGACAAGAATGACAGCCTGAGAACATCCCAGTTATTTAAGAGGTAAAAAAGGGGGTTAGAACCTGTTGGGAGAGTTTTTCAAAGTTCAGCTAAAAAAGCTGCCTGGGTCCCCTCTCTCATCCACTTCTCTCCCACCTCCATGATATTTCTAACATGTCTATCACCATGATAACCAAGCACCATAAGAATCAATTTCAATTTTCTCTCTCCCACATTCCAGACTACTTCTCCCCATCCCCTATCTGTTTCTCTTTCACTCTTTACTCTTCTCTTGCGTTGCTGTCTGATGTTGGTCATGAGATCTTATTATCTGCAAAAGCTTTAATAAAAAAGGTGGGTTTCATTAAGCCATTGAGCACCAGTTTCATCCATGATCCTAAAAGGAGTCAGATTACATACCTTGATATGTCATTCTGCTTTCAGTTACAGAACTATTACATTTAAACCAAACCACCTCAATTACACTCATACAAACGCACTGAAGGAAAAATTTTACCCATGTCTCTGTTCCACCTCTTTCCTTTTTAACTTCTAAACAAAGAGCACGATTCCTCGTCTTTCGCTCTTGCAAGTCAACTCTGCATGTTTAGGAGCACAGGTTTATAAGCCTTAGTTTTAGGTTCCGTAACAGTAGACATCATTAAAAAACTTCAGGGCTCAGACCAATGGCTAACGTCAACTAGAAGAGCTATTATACAGGTTTCCAGTAAGTAATGTCCATTCTTAAGCTATATAATCAACCTCTAAAAGTTACTGCATTTGTATCGTTATTCACATTCATTAAGCAATAGCTAAACCCAGTTACTTTTTCCAAGGAACCGTTTACTCAGGGAAGTGACTTAATTATCAGCCACTGGGGAAAAAATTCTCAAATTTAACTGGATTCTTTAAAATCCAAGTGCAAAACTGTAGTTAATGTGTTAATCTAAGCCGGTATTGCACTTGGACTACACAGTAACACTCCTCCATCATCTCAGGGGTCTGCCACAAAGAGGCAAGAAAGTAAGGCCTTTCTGTACTAGCATCGTGTTTATTAGAGTCAGTTTGTACATACTAGAATAAGTGAATTCCAGGTCTACTACATCACTGACCATCTTAAGAGTGCTGAAACAAAGCAATCAAAACGAAGTAGCAAGTCACACGGATTGCACTTGGATTACACAAGTAACGCCACTCTCTAATCTCAGGTGTTTACCTCCTAGAAAAGGCAAGACCCTATCACCCTATGCCCTTGGTTAGCACTGACTAAGTTATGGCCACCACTCTTGAGGTTCCTGGGTTCTTTTAACTCCTTCACAGATGTCTAAACATTACAGTAAGTGTAGTAGTTTATGCCATTCAAGGTAGTTTATAAAACATACACACAGTATAGTTCAATATTATGGAAGTGAATTTTAGGAGGATTTCTGAGCTCCCTGCCTACAGCACAGCACATCTGCCTTGCTATAGCATACGCTTTTACTTTCAAACCTAGCTGTAATGTTCAGTAGCCACAATATTTCAAAGCAGTTTATGTTTCCCCACATTAATGTAGCCATCACTACTTCAGTATCAGGCATTCCTTCCTTCCCTTTTAGCATACCTTTCCTTAGCTCCCAGTCATCAATATCTGGTTTGTTGAAGTATGTTACCCAACGAGCATCAAATTCTTCATCAGACTCTTGTGTCCCATGAGAGTAGCAACGAGCAGGCAACACAGCTGTGTGAGGAAGGAATAGGAAAGGGTTGACGTGAAAATAGGAAATTTAGTTAAAAAATGTAAGCAAAGAGACCCCAGCTAGGAATTCACTTAGGGTATATCTACACAGCAACTAGACACCCGCAGCTGACCCGTTCTAGCCGACAGACTCGTGGGGCTGTTTCATTGCCGTGTAGACTTCTGGGTCTGGGCTGAAGTCTGGGCTGCAGGGTGGGAAGGTCCCAAAGTTTAGACTTCTGGGTTCAGGCTGGAGTCCACACAGCAATGAAACAGCTCCGCAGCCCAAGCCAGCTGGCCTGGTAGAGCAGTCCAGCCAAAAAACAGAGTCAGCATTAAGGAAACTCTATTTACAGTACCTAGCTGACAACACTGTCAGCATCATCTATGACCTCACAAGGATATTTGCAAGATAACACTATAACAATTTATGCTCCAAATGAAATTGTTGGATAGGAGAAAGTAAACTCAACTCTTCCTGCCACCTAAGGGTTTGTCTACATGTGGAAACTGACCAGAATAGCTATTCCACAACAGCTCCCTGTTTAGACACTTACTTCAGAATAAAAGCTTCTACCCAGGGAGCTACTGCAGAAAAGCTATTATGCTTTAAGTTTACACTGTACTTTATTCTGGAATGATTTCCCCATGTAGGCAAGCCCTACAATTGCTAAATAGTTGGTTTTGCAATCTAAGGGAGGAAATGTTTTCTAGTTTCTAAATCCTATTTCTAACAGTAAGAAACACTGGGAGAGGAGGACGGTTGGATGACTCACAGGAAGGAGTAGCAGGATACAGACAAGTCTGGGTCATCAGGCTAAATAGTGGACAAAAGCTTATTTTCAATTCATGGCTGTTCTGTAGCCTGTGTAAAGTGACTTGATGGCATTTGTACAGTGCCTTCATGTACAAGTGTCCAGTCCCCAAAACACCTTTGCTGTCTCCAGGAGCACCCTGGAGGCAGAACTATACTCTTATCTCAGGAACAGATTAGTGAAGCCTTTGTGGGGGAAACTTACATTATTACTACCATAGCTATTCAATCAGTCAGCACAGAATTTCAGTCACTGCAGTTGTCATCCAGCACTAAGTTTACATTGAAACTTGAGTATCTGACAGTTTCTTAAAAACATTCATTTAAATTTAATAAAAGTGGGCAGGATTCTAAGAGGAATACAGTTAACATGGTTGTAATCTAGTTTCCTCTCCTAGTGCTGTTATTTATCACAAGGGTCTTTCTGAACACTAACCAAGGGATGAACAAGAAGCCACTGCAAACAGCAACTAACAGCTATTGGACTAGCTGCTGTACAAAATGTCAGTGAGGTCTGTACCCTCATGAGTAAGTGCTTCCCCAGCTGCCCCATTCTCAGAATATAAAAATGAGTAGGAGTGACTAGGACCCATCAATTTCACTCTGATTGGTATTGTTGAAAGAGTAATGGCAATTAGTGCCACACTCCTGAGTGCAAATCTAGCCAACCCAAAAACCAAAAGAGTCTAGGAGAAAGGGGAAAGAAGTTAAGACTTGTTCCTTTCTAACTTAGACACAACACATTATTGTGTTCATATTGACCAGTTATATTAAGATCTCTGGGGAGAGGGCATGTCTTATTCGGTTTTGTAAAGTGCTATCTACATTTATAGCCCTATGTAAAAGCTTAATGTGCGTTATACTAGTCCAATGTGCTACCTTGCTATACTTTGGTTTGTTCATGCTGACTAGCCAATTTTTTATAGCTTGAAGTGAAGCTAACAGTTTTAATTTACCATTAAGCATGAAGCAAATATAATTTTCCTAAAAACACAATGCGACTTAAGACAATGGATCCTAATTACAAAAAATTATAAAATACAAAGGAGTGTTCTCAAACATCATTCTCTCCAGTACATATACATGCTGAGTCACAGTAAAGATATCCCTTAACAGAATGACCTGAGTGCAATAGAGTCGTCAGATATTGATTCAGTATGTACACCATTTGAACAAAGCCTTCACAATCTATTCAATGCTCCCCAAAACGTAACAGATTATGGTATCATTCAAAATAGTGATTAGGAATGATTGATTTAGAAATCAAATAGCATTCTCTTAAAAAGATACAGCTCTCCACAGCATTACACTGCCTTCCTAATAGAATGGACAATCAACACCTTCAGGCATACCACTGAATTGCAGGTAATTGGAAGTCAATTTAAACTCATTCAATTTGACTGGAATAACTTCGGACAACCCTTCACCTTCCTCTACAAGAAGCATTCCAGGGATCTGGGAGAAATGAGAAAGGAAGAGTATTCTGAACTATTCTGCAATAATTAGGCCACTAGTTTACCTAAATCAGTCCCTCACTTGGCACATTCTTGATTTTCAATGCTTTAGACATAGTATACTTCTATTATGATGCCCACATAAGTTAAAAGGATGTATGTCGACTTAATCATGTTTCAAACAATGTTCCTTATGTGCAGGTATACTACATTTAAGATTAAAAGCATAAATTTTAAAAAACCAATTTGTTTTTCCTCTTACCCCATCTCCCACCCCCATCCCTAAATCTCAGGTTAGAAAATGGAAGTATAGATGAGTTTTCTCAGGGATCAACCCAAGACTGTGGAATGAACTCTCAGAGGAACTAAGGACCATCATAATCTTCAATACCTTCCACTATAAGCAAAAGGTGCATTTATTTGATCTTACTTTTTCTAATATACACAAGTTGCTGTATATTATTAAAAATTCCAACATGACACTACTATACACACATCTCCTAGGGAAAAGATGAGAGAACAAATACAACGAACAGTCATGTTGCTTAATGCATTACTGGAAATTGCTCAGGTATTATGGTGATGACTAAGCATAATATTACAACCTATATAGAAGTCAATTAAGTCAATTTCACTTTCAGATTCTTACTGCTTGTATTTTGAGTTGCAGTTACTGAAGATTTTTAAAACTAAATATTTTTTTAAGAAGTGCCATGGCAATATGTCCATTGATTTCAGTTTTTATAACTGCATATTTACAATATATATGTATAAGGCCAGATAAGTTAATAACATCCTTTTAGAAACAGACACATCTACACTTGAGTGTTAAGAGCCAGGAGCTAGAATTCAAGACTTCCAGGATATATTCCTAACTCTACTGCTGACCTGCTTCATGACCTTGGGCAAGTTACATCTTCCAAACACCTTGTCTACCCATAGATAAAAGTGGGGAATACTTACTGCTTGCCTTTTATACGAAGTATTGTCAAATTTTGACAGACATTTATAAAATATTTAGATTCAGATGGAATGTGATATAAATACTAAGATAATATTGTGATAAAGAACTGTAGACATCCTAAAATTCACTGTCATTGATCACTATCCAACACACTCATCATCACTATTTGGTGGTCAAGCCAGACTTGCACTCAGCCACTTCCAGAGGAAGATAAAGACAACAGAAACAAAAGTAAAACAGATAGGTGAAAGAAAAACAAGGTCAGAAGAGTGCCTTTGGAGGGGGGAAAATGTGGAGGTTCTTTAAAAAGGGGGGGGGGGGGATAGTTTAATATAAAAAGATAAGTTTGAGTGAAGACATGCCCGAAGAGAGGACATTTTACAGCACACAAGCACACTAGACATTCACAAAAAACAAGAGATGTCCGTGCTCTAGAGAATTTACAATCTAGTGATGAACTTGACAAAGTTGTACAGGGATGAAGCACACACCAAGTGGAAGGAGAGAAATATGAGTTTACAGATATTCTTATACAGTTACTCAGTTTAAACAAATGTATCTTGGTGGCATAACTCTTTTAAAAGCGTGAAAATTTTTGTGGAGGTGATTCTGCAAAAGTGGGTTTTAGGAGTGATCTGAATGAGATAAGGATGGAGACTTAGAAATATGAAAGAGCATTTTAAGTACACAGGGTAGCAGAGAGCTCAGCACACAAATTTTTGTGAAAGGAGATCAAGGGGATAAAAAGGTTGGCATTGTTGAAATGCAAAAGGTGAGGAGGCAGAAAAGGTGCTACAGTGGCACAGATGCAGCTCAGCTGTGCTTGCATATACACTGCCTACACCAACAGGAGGGATTCTCCTTTTGGCAGATGTAATCCACCTCCCCAAGAGGCAGTAGCTAGGTCAATGGAAGAATTCTGCCATCAACTAACACAGACTACACAGGGACTCAGGTTGGCTTAACTACGCCACTCAGGGGATGTGGATTTTCACATCCCTGAGGAATGTAGTTACGCAAACCTAGTTTTCTAGTGTAGACCAGGCCTAGGTCAGAGATTTAAACATAGGCACTGGAAAGCAATAGGAGAACTCAACCTTGATGAGCAATTCAACAGAGTGCACATCAAGATACAGAATTGGAGACTAGGAGGAAAAGGAGGAAGATACCACAACAAATTTTCAAACATTTCAAATTTACAATTTAAAGGTAGCCTGGCTGTTTCAGGAAACCAACTGAACACTTCAAAATATAAGGAGGGCTGCAGAATACCAACTTCCTCAGTCCACTTTCATTTTCTTTTTGAAAAAGAAAAGAAAAGTATATTGTAAGAGTGACTTCTGATTAAGTTTACTGTAGACGCAGATTTGAATTTGCAAGTGGTACATTTTTGCAACCAATAGTCTTAGAGGTCTAGTAATAATTTCAGACAAAAGCATGATCTGCTCTTAGCAGATCTCACAGTTCCCTGTACAGACACTATGTTACTGTGCTATTAAACTGGGGGTTAATAAACATCAACACTTGTTCTGCAACACCAATACTTGTTCTTCTGCTTAAAATCTGTTTTCCCTTTGGTTGCAAGGCATATATATACGATTCACCAGAATATATATTTTTTGTAACAGTGGGAGAAGAAGGAGAGCATTCTAGGCTGGTTTACACAAATCAAGATTAGCACACCACAGGCAGGTTAGCTTTGTTATAGAAAGGCCCACATCGCGGTTGCAAGTGGTGCCAACTATCTTCAGACCAGAGTCACTGCAGAAATGCTAGGAAGCGAGTGCGAGACACACGCATAGCGAGAGGAAACGAGACGGGCAACAGAGACAGAGGTAGCTGCACTGCGAAATAGGCCAGCTAGACTGGACCCCTCTTCCCTAGCGAGAGGCCCGCTCCCCATGGCGGGGGATCAGGGCGCCAGGCCCACGCCGCAGGGAGGCCAGCACAGGTGCCCGCGCAGGCTGCTCCTCCCTCTCCCCTTCAGCCCGCTCAATGTCACCTTCCGCTGCGCGGACACGGATGCGGCCAGCCCCGGCGCTCCTTGGCGGGCGCCTCGGCCGCTTCGGCACGCGGGGGACCCGGGCGCAGGCCCGGGAGACTTGGCTTGAAAAGGAATAACCTTGACGGGGCGGGGGAAGGGGGGTGTCCTAGCCCGGGCCCCCGGCGCCCCGCCTCTCACCGGCAGCACGGGGGCTTCGGCCGAGCCGCCGGCAGGACGGGGGCTGCCGCGGCCGCGGGGAGGTCGGGGGCGCAGGGGACGGGCGGGGCCCGGACTGCGCGCACTAGGCCGCAGGTGCCGCCAGCCCTCGAGTGACACCGCAGGTCACCGCAAGGACACGGCGCTGCCGGGCCGGCGCCGCCCTCAGGGGCCCCCCCCGCTCGGCGCCCCCAGAACCGGGCGCCCCCGGGACCGCGGAGCCGGGGGAGGGGAACCAGCGCGGCCGGGCTGCAGCGGCCTGGGGCCATCACCGGGAGGGGAAGCGGAAGCGGGACCAGGGCGCCGCTCGCTCGCTCACCTGCGGCGGGCGGCAGCTGTCGGGCGCGCCGGGCCAGGCCGCGAAGGCCGGCGGCGGCAGCGCAGCGGCGGAGGAGCAGGGCGGCTCCCAACATAGCGGAGCGGGAAGGGACGAGCGGGGCGCGGGGCTTCCTCCTCTCGCCGGCCGCGCTCTGCTGAGGCACCACGCGCCGATGGAGGGACCCGGGCAAAGGGGGAGGGGCAGCGCGCGGCTACTACTACGGCGTCGCCGGGCGGACAAACCGCCCCCGGCACGTGACAACGCAGCGCCGCAAGGAGGCGGGGCCTGCGGTGGGGGGAGAGCGGCGAGGCAGGTGGCGGCCCCGGGCGGCCATTTTGAAGCGAGGCGGCCGCGACCCGCGGCGGAGGAGTGGGGGGGGGGAGCGATCGGCGCTGATGGGGGGCAGTGACTAGGGCAGACTGCCCCTTCCTGCCGCGGGGCGGGGCAGATCGGACGGGAGGGGGACTTGAAGCCGCTCCCCCAGGCCGGGCGGGGCGGGAGGCGCTATCGGGGGATCCTCCCCCGAGGCAAGAAAAGGGCGGGGGGGGCTTGTGCTGCTCCCGTGGGCTGCGTGCACAGGGCTCGGTCCTGGCGCCTGGCGAGACCCTGGGCAGCCTGCCCGAGCCACGCAGGCCTTGGGCTCCTCCCATTGACGCTGGTGACGGCGGGAGCCTAACCAAGGGACTGGCTGTGTGGCTCCGGGCTGCGGTGACCAGGCCGTGGGGACTGGCGGTCTCGGCCCTGTCCTCTGCAGTGAGCTAGTAGAGGCGCCCCTCGGGCCTGCCTGCCTCTGCTAACAGGCATGGCTGCTGATCTGCCCTCCTGCTCGGGACCAGGCGTCAGCCAACACAGGGACAGGCCTTTTCCCTAGTGAAGACAAGGCCTTATTTCAGCCCTGCAGGAAAAGGAGACATCCTAATGGGATGAAGGAGCCACGTTTGGGATTGGGCCCTAAATCTCTTTGGAAAAATATCCCATAACTGCCTTCCAAAATGTTTCTTTCTGTTAATGATGTTTTCTTATCTGTACAGCACCAACAATGCGCGGCACACTTTACTGACTGACTGACAGAAAGACAAGGCTTCCCCCACAAACCACTGGTGATTGCTGGCTCTGATTCTGTAAAGACTTACGCACCTACTTTAAGCTTGTAAGATTTCGGTGGGACTGCTCATGTGCTTAAGTTTATGTGTAAATCTTGGCAGGATCTGGGCCTAAAACAGACACCCTGCAGAAAGCAAAAGGGGAACAACAGAAACAATGAGATTGAGTACAGAAGTGTGTGTCTTGCTAATTTCGTGATTTTTGCATGCTTTCTTGTAATAATATAATCAAACTATTCAGATTTGCATACTGCACCTGTCACCTTGGTATCTGATTCCCTTCAAAAAATGCCGTACTACATACTTGCTGGAGTAATAAAGAGTCTTTGTTTCCCACGTTTGTGGGAATTGTATTCATTTTTAAATGGTTTCTTCAGAAAATAGGTTGGGTGGAAATAGGGTTAAAATGAAAGAAGAATTGTAACCTCAAATGCAGCAAAAGTGCTAATGGACACTAGGAGACAGGATGGCCGACGAAATTGCTAAAGGGATATAGAGCTTTTCACCTCTAGGTCACCATTTTGAAGCCACCGTGTGTGTTGTGACAGAAAGTTGTTACCACTTGGTTTACGTCTTTCAGGTAAACTACTTGATGGCTGTATTTCACTTCCTAGTAGGCAGGTGTCTAAGCCACAAGAAACAAAATTGCTATGAACAATAATTGGCCTCTGTGTCAGCAGTCTCTTCAGAGGTCCAGGTTTCAGTAGTGATTGAGAATGAGCTACCCTCAGGCCTAATATGGCTTTTAGATCAGAGTTAAAGCAGGTTGGTGGGGAAAAGTTTCATTGCCGCTGTTCTTTAGATAGTTTTAGAAATTGAAATCCTCTCTGTTTCAGCCCAGATTCTCAAATGATATATAGGCACCTAACTTCCTTTGAGGATCTGGGCCTTCCAGTTTTTCCCCAGTTTGTAAATTCATGGAAAAAGAAAGGAAGGAAAAGTTGATTTTAATGTTTTAATATTTTAAAAAATCCCTATCCCCCAAAAGAATCCTCTAATATCTGTTCTCAATGTGTTTGCTACAGAATAGCAGCCCTGCCTCGGTTCAGAGTCAGTGATCAGGGCCACTTAAGTTGTATTTTTAATACAAATATCAGCTGCAATCCTTTGGATCTCACTCAATTTTTAAGGGCATTTTATAAATTTCTCCCCTGACCATAAAGGAATTTATGTGGAATTCATTTCAACAAGACTCATCATGATATCACCCTGAACATATTATCTTACCCATTAAACATTGTTGCAGCTGTATCCTGGCATCTTGCCTGACTCTACACCTGCAGATCCTGTGCTAATATTTTGTAGCTACCAGCTTCTCCTAAGTTTTTCCAGACTCCTGAAACTCTTGTGGATGGCATTTTTTTGATTGGTTGGCTTTTTCCCCAGCAGAAGTCAAACCACTTCCATTAATTACAGGGGGCAGTTTACAGGGTTTGCCTTCTGAGCCTTCAGGACAAATAGTTTCCATAAGAAAAGGAACTTTTCTTTATAGGTAGGAGAGGATCGATAATAGGTGACTTTTCTCCATTTACATTTCTCATGCCTACCTCTATCAAGACCCCACGTTCCAATGACAGTGCTTGACCATGTTACACGGTATTCCCTTTGGAGTACATCAATGCCTTTTTTAGCTCCGCCACACTGCAGCGTGACACAAAGTACTATATTCCCCCTGGGATCTAGAGTTCTGCTTCTGCAGAATCCCCAGCTCACGCCAATCCCTACAATCAGGGACAGTGGAGCTCTGAAGCTGAAGAGGGGACTTTGGTGTGACTTGCCATCCCTTAACATGAAAAGATTCTATGGTATTCTCCCCCAAACGCTTTAGTAAGCTGCAATATTTTGGATCTTAAGGGTAGTATTTTTTGTATTTAAGGGGCGGGGGGCGTTCCTGATAGCACAACATCACTACATAACATTGTGATATTTGTCTTGACATTGGGTCAACCCTAAAGCTCTTTGGGAATTCCTGCATGAGATTTAAACCCGTCTGCCTGAGCGAGTGAGATTCATGCTGACGACAGGAGCTTCACACTTGGATGAGGCTCAGTAAGTCTCAGGCTGAGCTCAGGAGACAAATAAGGGTCTCTTGGGTGGAAACAAGGAGCACGAAGCACAGAGCAGCCACTTGGGTTCATCTCTCTCATAGAAACATGCTTTCTATTAGTAACATCTGCTGCTCAGTGACTCTGCTAATTTTAACCCTGCAGGATGCAGGGAGTGTTCTGGACCTCTGCCATTCTGGCAACAATGTTAACACAGTAACATCTTTGCCTCTCAGTGAGACAGAGAGACTTGGCTTCAGAGGAAGTCATGTCAAGAGCTTGCCTTTGCAAAAGTACCTGCATACAAACACCTCAGATATGCTGTTGAAGCATGAGGCCAAAGGCTGAGTGCCAACTACCCAACTGGTATTGGCCACTATGTATCTCATTACCAAGCCCCTGAGCCACTCAGACTGCATCTGAATAATCACTTGAAAATATACACTTCAAGATGCATGGTTTTTTAGTAACTGATCAGAAATAACAGGTTTGTAACATTGATGTGGGAGTGATTACGGCCCAGATCCAAAGCTCCCATTGACTTCAGTGGGCTTTGACTATGGACCTAGCAGAGACAGTGTAACCTTAGGAGACAAAATGGTTCAAATTCTTGGGTTCTCATCCCAACTGTGCTACTGAGTCGCTGTAACTTTGGGGCCAGCCGCTGAAACTCTGAATGTCAGTTTCCCCAGCTTCTGCAAATCCATGATAATGCGTACCTCAAGTGATTGGTGTTCCAGTGCTTTGGAACTAGAGGGCTCAATATACAGATGCACTAGAACAACACTCAGTACACCTGAGCACAGGGTAAGGGAAGAGAGAACTTTATGCCACTTTTCTGTCCCCTCGTGAATTCTGGGATTGACCAGGGGCCAGTCTGGCTCTGGATGTAATTTACTGCAGCCCCAGGGCTGCTCTAAATCACACGTCTGTAAGGAACACAGAGTCCCTAGGAGCTGTTATGCTGGTTTGGAACCAGCACAATATGCTCTGACCCCCCCACTTCCTGCATCTAACAAGCCTCCTATGCTGAGGGCAATCTAAAGGGGCTGATGTAGAGCTAGCCCCTTTGGGCAGCTGTAAGGCCAGTGCAGAGGGGCTATATGGGCCAGGATTTGACCAAGAAAGTGCTACATAAGGAACCGACCCTGTAAACTGCTCTGCATGGGCACAGGGGGTCTGCCCTGCATAGAGCAGTTTGCAGGATCAAGGTGCTAACTACTATTAGCAGTAGCTTCAAACGTTAAGATGAACATAACACAGTGAGCCCCTTAGAATCCTGTGCAGTAGGGTGATCAGCTAGCAAGTGTGAAAAATCGGGGCAGGATGGGGCATAATAGGCACCTACATAAGACAAAGCTCCAAATATTGGGACTGTCCCTGTAATATCCGGACATCTGGTCACCCGACTATGCAGCCAAATGCCTGCAGGCTATTTTTAAACACTTTTTATTTTTGGTGATAGCATTTAAAAACAAACTATTTTTTAACACAGGGAATCCTTGGCATGCAACCATTATAGTGAAGGATTTGAAATTCCCAGGCTCTTGCTGCCTCTTGTGTTGGAAACTGCCTGCATGTAAAATCAGTTAAGACATTAACCAAGTATTAAGGAGAAATGACTTTGAGGATTTTTTCTTTCTTGATTTCCTGTTTGCCGGGAGCAGTGTGATATGGTAAGCAGGGGCATGGGAGAGGTGTGGTGAGTTTTCAGCTGGGTGGCCGTGCGGGTTTTCATGTTTGGACCAGACAGATTTCTCTCTCATTCTGACTAGTGTTAGAAAATGGTTTAAAATCACATGAAATAAATTGAATGGTGTCAGACTGGTCCCAAATTGGCATTTTCTGATTTCATCCCCCTCATGCAGGAAGTATAAGAAGAGTTCCTTAACAGAGACATGCAGCTATCATGGCAGCAAACATGGGATGGATGGACGGACAGACAGATCTTTGAAATCTGGGTTTGACAATCTGAAGGCTTGACACAGTGATGAAGTGAGGAAACAAAGGACAGGTTCTGCTATGAAATATTTGCTCACAATTCCCATTGACTTCAGCATTTGTGCCCATGTATCTCAGAGCAGAATTAGGCCCCAAAAGCCTATCCAAACTAGTGGGGAAATGAGCAGCAGAGTCTCTTTGGATTGGAGAAAGTAGAGCAAGAGATGTAGAAAGGGCCTAATTTTTTTTTTTTTAAATCTCCTGAGATTCTGGTGGATCTGGGCCCCATTTAATCATAGCCCATGCTGCTCTCTACTCCAAACACCTCCAGATAATTTGGCATGGCTGAACTAGAGCAGGGCTAGACTTATGGAGGTACAAACTACGCACTAGTGGCACTGCCCCTCCAAGCCACATGGCAAAATGAGGGGTCATGTCGAAGGCGGCAAGGAATAAGGATAAGCCACATAGACATTCTCTGGCACTGCCCAGCCTAAGTGCTCAACCTGGGAGGTTTTTAAAGCCTGGCTTGACAAAGCACTGGCTGAGATGATTTAGTTGGGGTTGGTCCTGCTTTGAGCAGGGAGTTGGACTAGATACCTCCTGAGGTCCCTTCTATCCCTAATCTTCTATGATTCCCTCTCCTAGAAGAAATAGCCACTAGAAGCAGGTTCAAAGAAGTGGAACTGAGGGCTATTGCAATCCTTTGTCTGCTGATGGAGTTACTAGTGGGAGAGCCCATCTGGTGCCACAACAAGAGGCTTATACTCACAGGTGATGAGCATAGCCCATATGTAACAAGGTGGCACCCGCCCCTCATGACTCCCCCTTCTGGTCAGGTGTGTCTGCAGTCTTCAACCAGCTCAAATAGTCCCCCACAACTTGCTCCCTGGAGACTATTCCTCTTTCTAGCCCTAGCTGTTCTGTCTTCACGTCTAGCAGCCAGCCAGGAGCTCTCCTCACTCCCCCAGTCCCTGCCAGCAACTGATCTGTCTGTGGTCCTGCTGCTTTTTCACCCACACTCCTGCAGCTTCAGGCAGCCACTGAGCAACTCTGGCGCTGCAGCTCCTTTTATGTGAGTCTGTTTGGCCCTGATTGGCTGCTCCCTGCACCCTCTCTCATTAGCTGCTTCCCCCGCAGCCACTCTAGGGAGCTTGGAGGACTTCACACCACAAAAGGGCCAGAGATTTTCCCTCCACCTCAGCCCCTATTGGCCCATGCTCCGACACGAAAGCACTGCAGTGGGCAGAGGGGGGATAGCAGTTACAGGAAGACACCTTAACGCTTTCCCATGTGGGTGCAACTTCACCTTCTTCCAGAACGTGCTCATCGCTTGCAAGCATTCATGCCGGGCTGGTGCCGGAGAGAGGCTGCTACCTCGCAGCAACAGCGAGCTCTGCTGGCAGAAGGACTCTGAGGTTCCAGGACGGAGGCGTGCGCTAGCAGAGAAGTGGAAGTGTATCTGGGATCATGAGAGCGTCACATGGGGCTGAGGAAAGGAAGCGTTCTTCACTACTGAGAGAGAGCACAGGACTGTGAGAGAAGCTATAGGGCAGATGGAAAGGGTAGTTGAGAGATCTGAGCCAGGGAGCTCAGGGTAGGGGGCAATGAGCTGCTTGAACTGGAAGAGTTTGCAGGCAGAGGGACTGGTATCCCTGCCCTGCAGTAATTCTCACACAGCCTCTGAAAAGATAGAGGACCAGCTCTGAAACATCAAAGGGGTCCTGAGATGCAATGGCAGAGCTAGGGTGAGGAGTGTACTCAGCAACAGTCCTGCACATATTGCTCCTTGCTCTTCCTGCTGCTAAGCAGCACATTTTGAAATAACGGCTGTGAAGCCTGAACAATCAGAGGTGGTGATGGGGTTGTTGATCTGGGGTTAGGGGGATCTCCCCTCTAGCTTCTGGCTTGTGAGTTCACAGGCCTAGACCTCACTAGTACATGTTGTTTTTTCTTGTTGGATGCTTTTCATTTCTACACCAATCCACTCCTTTTCTGCACCTTGTTTTCCTCCTTTCTCTCTCTCCCCCTTCATTTCTCCTTGAGTAGTTAGACTGAATTTCTCTCGGCTCTCTCCCAAGTGCCCCTTCTCTGCCGACAGACTCCACTCATCCAGTGGAAAAGCATCCGTCATTTTTTTCGCTGGTGTCAGAACAGCAGCATCCAGTGCAAATTAAACCCATCAATCAGTTCAGTTCAACAGAGAGTAATGAATAGCAGGGAGGGTTTTGGGGACCCTACAGTTTCTGTCACTTTCTGGGGAGGACAAATGAGGATTTTGTATCAATATATGTGATGGGAAATGGTAGGCAGAGTGAGTCAGTGGATTTTTATATGGTAATTGAACTGTGTATGTGTATCATTGATCTTTATCAATGGAACCAGAACTTCTCATCTTTGTGCCATAGGCCCTGTACTGCTAACACCTAAGTGGGTTTCTCTTTTTGCTCCAGTAGAAGGGTCTCTAATTTCAGAGCAGGAAGGTCTCAGCACTGCTGCTGTACACCTCTGAATGGCCATGATGTGCAGCATAGCAACAGCCATGAGGGTCCCATGTGGCAATGAATATGTTACAATATACTGATATATCTGAACTCGATCAAGCGTGTTGCTATGTGAGTGATATAGAAGATGCCACGTTTGACCCTGAGGCAAAAATCTTTCATGCAAACTCGAAACACTCAAGCTGACATTGGAGCTGGCACTAATATCTCATTAAGAATTGTAATCTTTATTTCTTTGAACATGTATGGGGCTGACTCAATTACATCTATACCCATTTATACCACTCTGGTGATGTAAAGTGGCCTTAAACTGGGCATTAATCATTATTAAGAATCATCACCCTCCTGCTCTGAAATTGCTGACCCCTTTCACTTGAGCGAAAGGAGACTCTCCCTTGGGTGTTAGCAACACAGGGTCTATGACACACAGTTGAGCAGTTTTGGTTTCATCCAATAAAGGTCAGTGATGTCTGTGCACACACACATCAGTTCTTTAAGTTCTCTTGCATTGCCAAAGTGGTGTAAATGAGAATCAGGCTTGTATGTGCCTATTGGTTAAGATAAGGGATTGAGAGTCAAGAACAGCAGGGCTCTGTCCCCAGCTCTCCCACAGACTTGCAGTTCATCTTCAGTAAATCACTTAACCTTGTTTTACAGATGGACAAATGGTTGCCACAGAGAGGTTGATATCTACCCTCCTTTGTCATTTTCCAAGTCTCATGTAAAGCACTCATTTAGTGATCATTTCTCCCTCTAGTGGTTGAACCCAGAAACTTTACAACCTGCTCCTGGCTAGCAACCAGGGGATTTCTTTCCTGAGAACAGATGGTGCTTTAGTTGCTGAAGTTCCAGGGTTCAAGCCTCTCGGACAAGCGTGTGTTTGCATGTCAGTGGCCATGATTTATTCCACTCATATGCAAGGTGCTATGGAAGTGCCGAGTACCACTAGTATCATTAGCTTTGGATTTAATCTGGTGAACTCGAACAGGACTAGCTCCAGTAGGTGCTTATTTTTGTCTGAACTGTTTGCCAAGCACTAATTGGAAATTGAAATTGAATTTTGATAATTTTGAAATTCGAAAATTGTTCTTCTAGGAGGTCAAAGATGACAAGCTGGTGGGATGATTTAGCAGTTCAGTTCATGTTGCTGCATGTCACAAAGCAGGTAAAAACGTCAGGACTCTTGCTCACGGAGCCAGAATATTCCCGATGGTCCATCGCAGAGTGATGCAATATGGAGGCATCAGTAGCAGTAAGCATCTGCAAAGCAAGGGGCCTGAAGTCAGTGGAACTTCAGCTGTATGAAATCAGTGTGAGAGAATTAGGCCCTAAGTGTCTCCTGCTAGTCGATCCACGGAACAGCGCTGGTGTCATCCTTAGAAATGTCACCCTCGGTCTGGAGAGGGAGCCCAGAATCTGTGACGGCTGAAGAGAGCTACAATAGAGGGGGAGAAATGGTGATAGTTCACCAGAATGGAATCATGGGAACCATGCTGGAACTGGGTGCGAATACAGAGAGAATCTCCTACCTATCGCTGCGGTAAGTATCATAACTGGCAAAAGAACAACCCCAAATGCCTGTCTCCTAGGGACGGGTGGCACTGGGTGCTCTCCTATGAGGAATGCCAAGACAGGAACGTATGAAGTTAGACTCCCTCTGCATAGCTATGAGAATTTGGACCAAACTCATTGAGGAAGAAATAGAAATTTTACAGTGTAGCCCTGGATGGGCGTTGCTGGGTTCAAAGTCCATTCTGTCTCCTGCAATGAAAGCAGAGTGATATTTGTCAGAGGAGCAAAGTCAAGCCACGCCTGGTTTTATGATGGTTGCATAATATGCTCTGGCCAAGATGCTACACTCTCAAAAGAAAAAAGAGGCACCACCTGGCTCGTGGGATTGGAAATGGACTGAAGAGCCTTTGAACTCTAGGTTACCAAGCTCAGGGTGGAAGCAACCAAAAATCTTTCCTAGTTGGCCACTGTCTATGTGAAAAGAGATGGTGGTGTTACTTCTGTTCCTAATGGATGCGTGTTCATATCACAAAAGCCACTATTGCAGAACACATGCACCTGTTAGCAGACCAAAGAACATCGGAACTGCTCTACCAGATCAGACCAATGGACCAGTTAATGCTGTTGAGAGTATAGATAATGCCAGATGCTTCAGAGGAAGGTGTAAACCCCTGCAATGCACATCACTATAAACCTCTATAATCATTCCACCGGGGAGGAGGGGCAGAATTGCTTTCTGAGCCCATCTGCTGATCAGCTGATGCCCCGAAGCAGAAGACTTAACTGTTGTCCCAGCTCACATAACTACAGATGCTCTTTGCTCTCAGCAGAGAAGCTAAAGATGGAATGGATTGTGGACATTGGACTGACCTCTCAATCCCTGTGGATGCTCCCTCTGGGTCAGGATGCACAGTGGGGAAGGTTGGTCTGTGATTGCCCCTTTTGTACCTGGTCTGTGCACTGAGGATTTCAGTTACCAGTGCTGAAAATCCATCATCTTTCATCATCTCTAAAGCCACTGATGGATAAAGGGCTGGGAGAGCAGCACTCCCGTGATATTAGATTCTTATTCAAACTGGAAATAAGGCTAATCTTTTAACAGGGAGGGTGCCTAACCACTGCAACAGACTACCAAGGGGAATGGTGGGTTCTCCATCTCTTGAAGTCACCAACCAGAGTGGATGCCTTATTGGAAGATCTGCTTTAGCCCAACACAAGTTACTGGGCCCAGTACAGGAGTAGCCAGCTGAAGTGTAATGATAATGATCTGTGATATACAGGAGATCAGACTAGTTTGATCTAATGGTCCCTTCAGACTTGAAATTCTATAAATCTATGAAACCCTCTGAGGGATTAGTTCAACCCCCTCTGCAAAGAGTCATCTCCAGTCTGCCTTACTGGCCTGAGCCCCAACAAACTCATTACACCAAGAGCTGCTTTTCAGTTGCAAAGCATTCTGTCCCATCCAGCTCAGCACATTCATCCCTGTGTCCTGATCTATTCTGCCCGTCCCCCCAACCCCCTTCATCCCAACTCCTCTTCCTCCTGGCAGCCTGGAATATGACAACAGAGCAAATAACAATCAGAAATTAATATTCAATTACACAGACGCCGGATAAGTGAAATGAATCAATCTGTGCCACAGGCAGATAAGCAACTCCCTCCGGTCCTGAGAAGCAGCTGTCTGCCGAGAGATAACGAGGTCATCCGAAAACAGAACAAATTCCTGCTTCCTCCCTCTTACGCACCCCATCATCTCCCTTGCTCCCCATTTCTCTTCCTTTTCCTTCCACAGTCATTTAATCTCTCCCATTACAGCAGCCAAAATTCAGAGAGTCCTGGAGAAACAGAGGGAGACAAAAGGAGAAGTGAAAAGAAAAGGTTTCCTTCCTTCTGTGCAATGTGACTGTTGCCTATGTGTACCCCCTTCCAGATCTCTGACATCTTTTCCTAGCAGTAGCTGCTCTGCAGAACATAGCTGGACTGGAAGCCAGGAGAGAGGCAGAGAGATAATGGAGAGATACAGAGACAGCGAGGCAGAGCTGAAGGGATTTCTCTATCACTGCTGGCTTGGGCTTACAGAGAGAGTTAATACATTTGGCTGCCTGCAGACACTGATAGGAAAAAGCCATTCAGGACTGGAGGCAGAGGGAGGACGGGGGTGAAAAGACTGAGAGCTTGCAGCATCTTTGGCTCCCTTTTGTATTCAGCCCTTGTGAGCTGCCCTGTAATCCTGAAAGGCAGAGATCGGTGGATACTGTAACTGCAGCAAGCACGCAAGTGCTGATAGAGGAGTGAGCAGAGGCTCATCCCCCCCAGTACATCAGGCTGAAAAACTGCAGCCGAGAGCTGTCTGAACAGCTAAGTCTGTGGTGCCCAATGTCGCCTGTGCATCACAATGAACCAGGGCAGAAAACAAACCCAATATCCCGTCCGCGCCTCTGAAGTCCTCTCCCTGTTCTAATATGTTTGGCAGAGAGCGTGTGGCTGAAACAAAGAGCAGCAAATATATTTTCTCTCCACTGTGCCGTGCTCCTTCATCATCTATCCGTCCATCACCCGTTACTAGGGCTGGCCTGCTGCATCAGCTCCAATGAGCCCTGTTCCGGATGAGAGACCAACTGAAGGCTTATTTAAATATTTCCTGACAGCTGTCTTTCGGATGAGGCTGCAAAGCCTAAGTCCTGCTCATATGCAGCTCTTAGAGATCCCAGGGCACATATTGCAAGGGTAGGGCTTTTAACCCTAGTGTCCTCTCTGAATTCCAACTTGGTTAATTGCATTGTGCCTGTCTAACATTCCCTTGCTGATTCAGTTGGATGCAGTGGCCAGGATTTTCAGAAGTGGCTAGTGCTTTGGGTGCAGAGAGACTTTAAAGGGACCGGATTTTCAGAAGGCACTGAGCACCTACTCTCTGAAAATCAGGCCCTTTTAAGGTACCCACGATCAGTAAAGTCTTGGCCACTATTCTCAGGGCTGGTTCCAGTCAGTCTGGGGCCTTCTGCAAAGCCAGCCAAGCCCAAGATTCAATGGATGACTTCCCCACTCCACACGCCTCCCCTTCATTGCTCCTCTGGCTTGCCAGGTGAGGGATGGGAAGGCCAATAGGAAATGTGTCCACAATTGGTGCAGGTATCTGTAAGGGCAGCTGGGACAGAGCAAATGGAGGCTTTCTGTCCAGACACCCCAGATTCCACAAGGAGAGCTCTTGGGCAACTTGTATACCACACCATATGTCGCTAGAAGGTGAGCACCGAATATTATCACACTAGTATTGGCCTAGGTAGGACTCAGGAGATCTCATGCTCTACCACAGACTGCATGTGACTTGGGCAAGCTACTTAGACACAAAACCACATAGGCTCCCAACTTCCATTAATTCCTTAGTCTCTGGGGCCCAGATCCTCAAAGGTATTTAGGCTCTTAACTCACACTGAGTTCAGCACAGTTGTAGTCGGTCCTTCTGACCTGAAGAAGAGCGCCATGTGGCTCAGAAGCTTGTCTCTGTCACCAACAGAAGTTGGTCCAATAACAGATATTACCTCCCCCAGCTGGCCCCCCATTGGTTTCAATGGAAATTAGGAACCCAGATACCTTTGTGGATCTGTGCCTCAGTTCCTGAATTGTAAGATGGGGCCACAGCTCTTGCCTACTTCACAGGGGCGTTGTGAGGATGAATACATTGAAAATTGGGAGGTGCTCCGATACTAGGGTCATGGGGGCCCTATAAGAGTCAGCAGGGCCCCTTGTACATCATGGCTGGGATGTGGCTCTGTGATCTTAGCTCCTGCTGTGGCTGCTGGTTTGACGTCTCTTTGCTTTCTTCCTCTTCCTGTTCTAAGCTTTTGTGTGGTGCTGCTGCACATTCCTGTTACAGGGCTGAACAGAAGAGCCCAGTCTCGAGGGCTGTTAATCCAGCACCTTTTGCCAGACACTAAATTGACTTCAGACAGAAAAAAATATTGGTGATTCCTAAATCATTTGCATGGATTTACAACGTAATGCCTCTTTAAAGGGTCTTCCCCACACGGTGGCATTGGGAACATGAACAGTAACGCTGGCTCCACAAGGAGAGAACACATCCCTGACTCATCAGAGCACAGATCCCTGAGGCTTCGTGAGAGAGCCTGATGTGAAAGGCCCTGGCTTAAAATCACAGCTAGCTCGTCATCTTTTTTTTTTTTTTTTGAGATTGCACCGAGGCCCATGGGAGGTTTGCTGTCGCTGTCAGTGAGAGCAGGACCTGGCCCTTACTCCTCATGGCTGTCGTAATCATTTAAGATGATTTTTCCATTTCCCTGGCAAGACTGCAGTGCTTGGGTCTCTTTGAGTTCACCCACTGCCAGCAGTTGGACAATTTCAAGATGTGCCAGCACTGAACATGGGTCAGCTGGGGGATCAGAAAGATTGGACATTTCATCTAGGGCACTGCTATCCCCTAGTGGCAAGCTGGCAAAGTGACATGTCTCCCTGCTGCTTTAAATGGGGAAATGATACAGAGAGGGCAGACCGAACGGCTAAAGTACTCAGTTATTTACCTCGTATATATATATATATATCCTGCCCCTCACATGACTGCAGATGATCTTGGACATACCGGGCCATCTGGATTATTGAAAAGAGAGGCAGATGACTGTAGAAATATTTTGTTCGCCATCAGAGTCCCTGTAGCTTTTAGAATTTGGGGTGGGTGGAGGCTGAACGGCTGGGTGGATATGATTTCCTCCTTGTCTGTTAGAACCTGGATGCTATGCCATAAATCATCAGAATGGGGATTTTCTCTAGATCTACAATAATTTCTCATACTTGACTTTGATACACAAAGAACATTAGATAGGCAATTCTTTTATATAGAAAAATAAAGAGAATTACATGGCACAAAGAATTAATGATCTCTGTACAGTCAGCAATGAGATGAACACCTTTTTTTTTTTTTTTTTTTTTGAGAGAGAGAGTTGCTAGAATTATATGAATTTGAATTTATCAAGATAACAGGCAAAATTTTGAAAAGCACATGAGTAACTTTAGGAGCCTAAACCTCATTGATTTTTCAATGGGACATAGGATCCTAAATCACTAATATGTATTTGAAAATTTTGCCCAATGACAATAATGTTATTTATCAAACCCCCTGCCAAAGAGCTTGGCTGGTGTATATTAAGTATTACTTTATTTGTATTAAAGTAGCACCTAGATGGCTCAAGTGAGATAATGGTCCCATTGTGCTAGGAGCTGTACAAAAATATGGCCGAGTCACTGCCCCAAAGAGCTTACAATGTAATTAAATGCCCATTGACATAAATAGGAATCTTCCTGTTGACATCTGTTTTCATTGACTCAGGCCCTAAATAGACAAGACAATAAAGAGATTTGCAAATACAATTAAAAAGTCACAATAAGCCCACTCTCACTGGACATCGAACACAGAGAACCAGTCAAGATGGTACTGGCACAGGACAAAAGGGGTGGAAGTGAGTGTGGGTGATTGTCCCTTTAGGAGTGCACCAGGTGGGGCTCAGAGGTGGTTTGCACACTGCCTTCTGGAGGCACATGCTCCTGAGTAGCTCCGCAACTGGATCTGAGCAGACAAAAATCCAGCAGAACCATCACCCACTCAGAGAGTCTGAACTGAGCTTTGATCAGTGGGTCCCCCCTACCCACTCTAGTTTCTGGCTGGGTGGAGGTCACATGAGAAAGTTCCTTCTCAGGAGATCCCCAGGGAAAAGAGGTTTCGAGAGGCTTGTGCTGAGCATTGCCCTAGCTGAGCACATATCCAAGCTTGTGAGCTTCATCCAGCCTGAAAGATGCTGCAGCTTTGGCCCTCTTTCCCCACCATGCCCTGACAGCTGATGTCTCAGCTGCCACCACTTTCCCTGCCCTGAGGAGGAGATTCGGAAGTCCACTGATGAAATGTAAAGCAAAAGCGGCTGGAGCTGAGATTCCAGCCGACAAGTTGAACAGCGAGGGGAGGGGATTTAGGCTGGAATTTGAGTGTGAATGACTCAAGAGAAACTAGCCAAGCAGCATACATGCCCTGAGGGGGTTTTGCTACTTCAAGCTCATTTATGGACGAAGGTTCCATTCCTTCAATCATCCAGCTCCTGTTCCATACAAGTCCTGGTTTCCCTGGAAGTTTTGGTTTTGATGAGTGCCTTAAGTCCCCTCATTTCTCCTTTTCCAATTGGTACCTTGGCTTTTACTGTTAGGTAGTGGGTTTTGAGCCCTTTCCCGGCCTCATCACAGAGTGGAGGGAGCAACTGGAAAAGTTGGGGTACTGTCATATCTGCCTTACTGGGGAGCAAGAGCAGCCAGGAACTGGAACAGGTAGTTGATCCATTTCTGTATCACCTGCACTTGTCCCTCTGAGTGATCCTGCCCTACCCAGAGAGGATTTGTGTCCTACCGAACTCATGCACCTGCCTGCCCTCAACATCTCCGTGACTGTCTCCGGATGACTCAGCAACGAATGGAGTCCTATTGCGCTCGTGCACAGTCCATCTCTGTAACCTTGCCTGCCAAATAAAGGTTTGTGCCCCATTGCAATTTGGCACCAGCCTGGCACTGCTGCACCTCAGTATTTCTAGCCTGGTGCCGCAGAGTTAGGTTCCACCTGCACACTTGGCAAGATGTAAGAGCGGCTCATGGGAGACATCTGAGCCTGATACCATCTCCTTTGCGCTGAGCCCCAAGGAAGCAGGAGAGGCCAAGCAGCTCAGTAATACAGAACAAGTGACAGTTTGGTTTGTTCGGATGTTAGTGATGAGTTTCTGGGTCTGGGTAACAGCACACCTAGCAGTTCTCCAAACAGGCAGCATGAGTACAAGCCTGGGCATTAGGAACTGCCTCTGCCAGTGACTCAATGTATAGCCTTAGCCACATCACTTAATATCTTTGTGCCTCAGTTTTCCATTTGTTAAATGGAATGATTAGCCATGTGTTCTGCATTGGTACAGTCCAGATCCCCCTCCAAGTATAATGTATAAGGCTCTGAGGAGGGAAAAATGGAAAAAGTGACATTGCTCTCTGATCACAATCTAATCTAAAGCAGCAGTAGCTCTATCTTCTTTAGAGTTAGCCAGTGATCTTTGAGGGAGGAAGAATCCTTATCCACGTTACAGGTAGGGAACTGAACCACAGAGAGGTGACGTGACTTGCTGAAGTCACCCAGGAAATTTGTGACTGAACCAGGAATTAAACCCAGGTTGCTTGAGTCCAGGGCCTTAACCACAAGAGCATCCTGCCTTACTCACTGCAATGCTGAGATGGTATTTACCTCACACTGATCAGCACACTGAGGGCCAGAGCCTCCACTGACATAAATCAGCACTGCTCTGCTGAAGTCAATGGAGCTAGGCTGATTTACCCCTGCTGAGGATTTGGCCCTGAAAGTTCCAAAAGAACTGGCTGCCCTGAACAGGTGGGAGTGTCTGTCCTGATGCCCGTGTGCTGTGCATCGTGTGGAGACATAACCTGTTAGGAATTATTCCCATTCATCACTAGCTGGCAGAGACGACAGTCAGGTAGTGAGTGAAGCAGAGGGCATTTGCTTAGCAATACCCTAGGTTTTGGTTGGCTGCTGGTAAGAGATACTGCATGATACACACTGCTGCCATTTAAAAACATGAAGCAAACACACAATGCAGCATACACAAAATTAACACACTCCATGTACAAATCTCACACGACAAACTCACATAATGAACACGCAGACACAGAAATAAAAAACCATGAACCCCAAACAAAGGGAAACATTCTGCAGATAAAACACGGAAGGCCGGCTTTTCCCTTTACAATCAAAATGTGAGCAGGGCAAAAGATGAACAAAGCTAGAAATTACATCCTGTCATCCCACTGGGGATTTCCAATAGGGCTGGGCAGATGTTTCATAGAAGGAAAAGGCCATGTTTATTCAAATGCAGTTAAAGCAGCCTCATTTATGACTCCTGGAGACCCAGCACGTGGCTGTCTGCCTATAACATAGCAATCATCTCAAACTAGAAATCCCTAAGAGATGTCAAGGGAGTGGGTATGGGAGCCAGCAGGTGTTTCAGCAGGAGCAGTCACACAGGCAATATGAGGGTACCTGAGTAAGGACTGTGGTGCTGAATCCTAGCAGAGAGGATAACCTGTGAGAAAGATCAGTCTGAAGGGGATGGGGAGAGCAAGTACTGTACACTCTGTACAGTATATTTGGAAGTGCTGAGCGTCCACCTCTCAAACTGAAGTCACTGGGAGTTGAGGATACTCATCCCCTCTGAAAATCCAGCCCTACATGTAGAGAGAGTGCTGCATGCTATATCTAATCGCACTTCCCATCTCAATCCGGCCGGAGCCATGCATGCCCATTAGCTCCAGAACAAAGCGGTCTCCTAGATGCTGAAGTTGGAAAACAGCAGATTGTTTTATACAATCAGTAACATCTGCTGCAGAGTTAAGCTAATATGACTTACCTCCCTCACACGTACCTAGACCATTCAAAATCAAACAGCTGGAAACCAGAGCACCTACACTTAGGTTATGTCTACACCGCAGCACTAATTTGAATTAGCTTAATTCGAATTACAGAAAGCGATTTATAGAAAGCGCTGCAGACTGTCCACACTACAGTGTTTGTGCTGGTTTCTTGCATCCATACTGTCCAGCCTTAATTTGAATTAGAAAGCAGTGCAATGTGCGAAGCTATCCCACAGTGCAACTAACCATAGAAGCTGTGTCATCATGTGATGAGTGTCATCATCCCAGGATGCAGCGCTGCTTTCCCCACCCTCATCCCTCAACCCTAAACAAACAGGAAAAGGATTTTCATGCTGTTTTTTTACTCCTCCGATCACCATTGCTGTAGGCACATGGAGCCAGCTGAACTATGTTCTCATTTTGACCGTGACAAATACGTCACAGCTTATCCTGGATTACTTTAGAACTGTATGCTGTTTGCCTTTTATGCTCCCCCACCACCCCTGTATATTGCTTGCCTTTGATTTTGAATCTACAGGTGTCTGTAGAATGTAAGATAAATAACAACGGAGTCAGTTAGTATATTAATACAGTGATACAAATGTTTCCATTTCACTGATGGAAAGCATGATATAATGTATCCACATGTAGCACTGTGAATAAACTCTTAAGAAAGTATCAATTTCCATGATTGGCCACTGAAACAATGTAGCAAAGAATTTCCTCTCACTGCTGGCATTTAAAACGCATTCACCATGCAGGGAGGGGAGTGGGTGGTGAAATCTTTCAAAGGGACAAACTTTCAAAGGGACAAATCTTAAAGGGACAAACCGCAAAGGGCTTGCTGGGCATTTAAAATCGCATTCACCACGCGGGGAGCAGGGTGGTGAAATCTTTCAAACCCTTAAAGAGACAAACTGCAAAGGGCTTGTTGTGTGTGTGGGGGGATGATTGCAGCTTGGATTTTAAACCCATTCAACGCAAGAAATGAAGATTTAAATCTTCCCGGGGCTGCTTTGGGGGAGGGTACTGAAATGGGGCATCATGGGATACAGTCTGGAGGCCAATTAATTCGAATTAAGTCCCATTGCATCCACACTCACACTAATGCGAATTAACTGATGCACTTCAGGCGCTAATCCACTTGCAGAGATGGTTTTATTAATTCGATTTTAAAGGCTCCTTAATTCGAATTAACAATGCGCAAGTGTAGATGCGGCAGTAATTAATTCAAATTAAGGACTTTCATTCGAATTAAGCCACCAGTGTAGACCAGGCCTCAGTAACTTTAACTTGAACACCGAAGAGTTTACAGCCTAATGCAGAGGGGTTCTAGCAGGGCCACATTGCCAACAGACTGTAAGCTCCATGGGGCAGAGGCTGTTCCTTCCTTTGTGTTGTACGGTGAATAGCACAACAGGGTCTTGATCCGGATTATAAATAAGTCAATATATATCGTCAATATGACACGCGTATCGCTAGAATGGGCTATTTCCAATTTGGCAGGAGCCCATTCAGCAAATACATTGTCCCCTAAGGAGCAATAACCCCTCATTAGCAGCAGTATGAGATTCACAGAGGGGCAAAAGGAGGAATGTATATCTGCTCTAGGCAAATACAGGGAACATGTAGAATACAGGCTGTAGCCCTGGCCACACCCCCTGTTAGGGAAGCCACACCCGCTTTTCCATACAAAAAGTGAATGTTTGGTGTAACTTGTGCCAATGGAATTCATAGCACAGCTTGAGAACACAACTAACACAGGGAGTGTGTACTACACTGCGTCCTCACAAGCGCGAACAGAGCACAGAACCAAGCAAGGCCAGATCTACACTGGAACCTTTGGCTGGTATAATCCCATTGGGTAAGGGGTGGGGATTTGTATGACATTTCTATACTGGCAAAAGCCCTGGTATAGATGCAGTTATACCAGCAAAGAAGTGTTTTTGCTGCCATAGCTTATTTCGCTTGCCAAACCAGGATAAGTTATGCCGGCAAAAGTATTTTTTGCCTGTATACACTGCATCCACACTAGCTGGTTCTGCCAAATTAAAACGTTTTATTAGAAAATGTTTAAGCACAAAACAATAAAGCGATAGTCAAGGTTCAAAAAGCACAGCAATACAGCATCCGGGGATGACATGCAGTGGGGGGGAATGGGGGCTGATCGAGGATGAGCTGTGGCCCGTGGGAGGGGCTGGGGGTGTGGGGCTTGAGGGTTGCAGGAGGGTATGGGGGGGGGGGGAACGCTATCCAGCATGGAGGGAGCGTCTCTGGAAGGCATTGCCAGGGAAGGCGAGTGAGTCCATGCATGGGGGTGGAGGTCTGGGGAGTACAGTGGCGTACGGGGGGATATGTGGATTGGGGGACGCTATCCATGGTGGAGGGGATCCCTGGGAGGCTGAGGAGGGAGGGTCCCTGGCGGGTATTTGCCAGGGAAGGCAAGTGGGTCCATGTAACTACATGAGCAAATCGTCTCTAGTGCAAACCTGGACCGAGACATGTGAGAAGCACCCTGGACTGTATAGCGCTTCTGGAGCAGATACTGTGTGTGGCTGATGGTGGCCATCTTTCTCCATCTCCTGGAGACAGCAGTACTAGTGAGGGGAGGGAAAGCTGTGATATTGGGGACTGTGCCTTTCAAGGCTGAGCTTCCCAGGCAGAAGCATCTGTGGTCACTCTCCCACCATGAAAAATCTCTTCAACCCGAATTGAGAAATCAAGCCACCTCCACAAGAAAGATTCTCCTCTATTTTCAAGCCTCCCCCTCCCCACTTTGAGATGGTCACAAAATCCCTACCTATCAATGGTGATTTTAACATGCTTTCCCCTCTTGCCCTTCTTTATGATGGATAAAGATGACCTGAAAACATTTAGCTTTTTAAAACATTTTCTTTTTTTTAACCTTAGAAATATCAGAAAAGTCAAGCCCCCTTTTCCTGGGCTTTATGGGAAGACTTCTTGGGAGATTCACATCTGCTTTACAAGCACTCAGCAGCTTAGCTGAGGAGTGTTGATAAAGATGTCTTTTCTCCAAAGAGTTCACTAGGCATTGGAATTAGATTAATAAAACAGAACAGTCTGGCTAAAAATCCCTCTGCATCCCAATTTCTTAGTCTCCCATGATGTCATAGTTTCACTAATTCTTCAGTTGCCACAGAAACTTCTGGGGTAGATTAGACCTGATTTTCTAAAGTAAAAATCAATCAGATTAAAAAAAAATCTTTCTACAAAAAAGACAGCAGCCCAATCTTTGTTTCTTTTACAGGTTAAATTTAAGATGTGAAAGGGATAGGACAGGATCACCCAGTGGATTAACTCTCTAACAAGCTCAGATATCACGGTGATGATCGTTGGCTAGATAGATGGGTTAGATGTGCTTGCTCACCTATCTAAGACAGAACCAGAGAGCTCTCCTCAGTTTTCCAGGCTGCAGGATCATTTCCCCCCAGTTTGGAGGCTAAGCCTTACTGCCTTTAGGAATCATTTATGTTGGTGACAATAATGGGCCCAATTCTGCTCTCACTTATAACAGTGCAAATCAGGAATGAGTCCGCTGCAGCCAACAGAATTACACAGGTGTAGTCAGTGTGACAGCAGAATCAACCCCACTGTAGTTAGTATGATAAGAACAAGGGGCAAAATTCTCTGCTGAGAATTCTCTGCTCAGGGGAGCTGCACCCATTAACAACAGCAAGTTGGACCAAGATTTTGCTGAGAGACTTTTAGAGGTTCAATTCTCCCTTTACTCTGGTACAAATAGCTCCTCTGGGAAAATATAAAAACCACTGAGAGCAGAATCAGGCCCTTTATAATCTTTGGTATCACTAGAAGCCCTGACTGAGACCAGGACCATCTTGTGCTAGGTGCCATAAAAATACATAGCAAGAGACACACAAAGGGTGGGAGGGGAAACAGAGGCACAGACAGGGGAAGCAATTTGCCCAAAGTCACACAGGTCAGTGGCAGAGCCAGGAACAACACCCAGGTCTCCAGAGCCTTAACCTAGGGCCCCAGTCACCACATCATGCTGTTTGGCTCAACCACAGTTCCACACATACAACCATAGCACTCACCCCGCTTGGCTCAGTGGGAGGGTTTGAACCACAGACCTGCAGATCAACCCTACACTGCTTAAACTAGCTTCCTTGCCTGCTTGCCCAAGGTGGAATCAGTACCTAGATTGACCAGATGAAAGATCTTCACAATGTAAAAACCATGCTAATACACACAGCCCTTCCATATTGGCTTCCCTGTGAGGTTCCCAAGACAGAAATGTAGAGGATTGCTTGGCTTCAGAGCAGAGACCAAAACCATAGAGCACAAAATAAAACAATTACTGAAAAATACACACTAGAGAGGAAGAAGACACAGTGGTTTTCAGATGCATTCATGCCCTGTAGCTCACGGCTTATGGGAAATGGAGAGCTGGGTACTCAATAAATGGCAAGAGGAGAAAACAACCCATCTGCTTGTTTGTGTGTTTTATTCAGAATGAATCACAGAGCCATGAGTTGCTGAGCTCTCCATTAATAACCCTGACAGCTCCTCTCCGGGTGTAATTGAAGCAGCTCCGATAATGAAGGTGTTACTCCAACAAGCTTCAAGCAAACCATCTTTCCTGGTGTCTCAGGCATCTCAATGTGGATCTGACAACTGCCAGACACTGTGCATGGAGAAGTCGTGACTAGCATCTTTTGTATTCCCTACATCCACTGCAGATAGGCTCATTCTTTTCTGTAGCATTAGGTGCGGAACCACCATATAGTCCCACCTACAAAGCCTCCCATGTGGGACTCTGAAGAACATTCCCTCCCAGGGCAGGAACCATCTCCACATCCATGCAGTCTTGGGCTTTCTCACACTCTGCTCACCCTTTCCCAGATTGGAAGCCCTTCAGTCTCTAGATCTGCCCAATCTGAAGTGTCCACAATGCTCTACCAATGGACTCCGACCCTGACATGGAAGGACCACATCTCCTGATGTTAGGGACCAATTCTGCAAGGTACAGAATGTCCTCAATTACTGTTCAGGAAGGTCCTGAGTTTCATGTTAATTCATTGCAGGTCTTTAACCACAGTACTCCAGCAATTGACGCAAAGCCTATTATGGGGGAATTCCCCTTTAGCTTGGGTGAGAGAAGAGTTTGGTCTTCATGTGAAGTCCCGGCAATTTCAGTTTCCTGTGTGGGCCACCACATGGGACCACCTGCAAATCTAGGTTGTGAGCTTTGTCACCAATGTAGTCAGGGCACTGAGACCCAAAAAATTCATTCCACCCGGGGTTAGAAACAGACCATTACACCCATTTCCTTCCCTGCATGTTTTCTTTGTCCCACTGACAAAAGCAACGGGTCTGATAGACACACATTCTCCGTCATCCGAGGCACATGAGCTTCCCCCCACCTGGAGTTCCTCTCTATGGATTGAGACACATCTCATAGCGAAAGAAGAAACTGCTGCATTCCACAGCAGCTGGGCACCCCCAGATATAAGCAATCACACTGAGAATCAACGAATGCTTCCCTATCTTCATTCTCTGGGCTCCCAACAGGAATATCAAAATCCACTGAAGGAACAAAGTGGGCTTTGTGTTATGAACAGTGTCTGACAAACACCATCTCCCTGCCAGTGGCAGGGGAAGCGTTGCTCACATTACACCCCTCCGGGAGGAGAAAGAAGCAGCACACTTTAGCAGAGGCAGGCACGCTCCGGGCTGGGGAGACTGCAGCCTGCCAGTGAGAGGGTATTACTTAGTGTGGAGGGGCTGGAGCAGTGGGGGCGGAGGGGAAGAGGTTGAGGAGCGGTTTGAAAAGCTCTCAGAATGCCTGCAAACACAAAAGCACAGGTGCAGCAGCATCAGGAGAGCCCAGCCTCGGGGAGGGAGAAAAAGTTTTGGCACTGTGGGTTTCCCTGGATCTTGAGCATTACACGGCCCATTCAAATGGGCAGTTATTGAAATGGAGAAAGACGACTGCACACAGCGCTACTGACAGTCCGTTAGCGCCTCAGACCTCCCTCAGATCAAATTGCACCTTTATGGCCTGTAGGAATATTAGATTAAAACTGTTATTACATTTCCACTTCTCTGGAGAGGGATCAGAAGATGGATGTACAGATGGACGCACACACGCAGAGCTCAGCTGCCCCAGCAGGACCTTTCTCTCACCTCAGCATCGGCTAATATGATCACTGGGCTTTAACCCTTTCAAGCCTCAGTGGCCACACAGTCCCACACTCTGGAGCATACTCTGTCATACCCTGCTCACTCGTGCCTTTCAGTTTGCAAGCTCCTCGGGGCAGGGAACCTGTGCTTTACCTGGCACCTTGTACCTAGCCAATTATATACCAACCACCCCAGTACTTCCACATGCAGATGAGCTGCTCCTGGTGCGTTATTGCCCCTTCCACTGGTTTGCTCTCTTTTCTTCTCACTAGCCAGCTCCCTGCAGCTGGAGAACAGAGCAGCTCAATGTCCCCTGCCCCAAGAGCAGCAGAGGTAGGGGGAAGGAGGAAGGGGAAGGTGGAGGGGAGCAGCAGTGTCTACAAACCAGAGTCTTTGTGGGGGAAGCTAACCAACACATGAGATCACCAGGACTCACGACCAAGCAAAGCACTGGCTTCATCGTCCCTTTATTGATTACAAAGCGTCTAAAAATCTAGAGTGTCTTCAGTATATAATCTCCTTTCTATGTACACTAGGTATGGCTTCGGTTAGTTCTCTGGGGGTGAGTCAGTGATGATAGTCCAGTCCACAGTCCCCAAGCCCTTTTGACTCTCTGTTACCTGTACCTGCGTTTTCTTGTTAGCCAGTTCCCCGTGTGGAGGTGCCAAAGGTCTCTTCACCCCTTTTGGGGATGAACTGAGTCTGTCTTCCTCTATCCACCCCTCTGAAGCCCACAGCCCATCCCTGGGCTCCGGGGGTTGGTAGCCCATCTCGCTGGGGTCCAGGGGATCCTTGGACAATAGGATACAGATGGAGGGCACATTCTTGTGGACGGTCAGCTTCTCCACTTGACCACCAGGCTGGGGGTCCTTGTTCTCCCACACCTCCATCAGGGTCTTGTAACACACCTTGGTGACCTGGTGGAGACCCCCCAGCTTCCTCTTCATGATCTCCACGCAGGTGATGGTCTTGGTGACCGCCCGACCACAGCCACTGAAGACTATCTGCCGGGTGCCCTTCAGCTCCATCCTGGCCATGGCAAAGCCCATCAAGTTTCTGATCTTGCTGCCTTCCTTCACCTTCATCTCCACCACACCGGGGGCCAGGTCGGGGAAGGGCAGCGGGCTATCCTCCACCGACGTCTTGACCTTCCTGAAGTTCTCCATCCTGGACTGGACTACGGGGGGCATGGGTGTGGATTCCACCCCTTCGGCAGCCATCACTGGCCCTTCCTGGAGGGAAAATGAGTCAGATCAGGTGCCTAAATGCCAGCAGCCATCCCAGAGACTATCATTGGCTCCAAACTCCCTTTGCTCCAGGTCAACAGGGTGCAGAGAAAAGGGGCAAATTTAGTGCTGCCCTTCCATGATCTTGCCTCTTCTGACTGGCTACTCAGTGCTCTCCCTCCCCAGGTGAAGGACTTTCTGTCAAGCCCAGATAGTCCCCTCCTGGCCGTGCCGGAGAATTAGTCCCTAGAAGGGATGGAGCTGCAGAATTCTGCCCAGGTGGAAATCCCTGCCGGTGCCTCCTCTGCTCCCACTGCAGCACTCGCTTCTGCTGCTCTTTGCTTCATTCTGGACTTCAGCAGCCCCCAGAGCTGTTTTGTGTAATTAGCAGATCCTCCCCCTCCTCTTCCTCCTCCGCCCCTGCTCTCCTCCTCCCCTTCCCCACATCCCTGATCAGCCTCTCAGCCCAGCCCGGACCCCTCTGTTTCATCCACCGGCTGTACTTCCCTCTCTGGCAAAAGGAGAGTCTGACTTTTCCCCAGTCCAGGAGCAGCTGCAGGGAGGGAGAGGAAAAGCTACCCTTTCTCTTCATGATGCTTCCAGAGTCCTGCCCCCTTAAAGAGAAATTGGACCCTTCTCATGGGCGATTTCTCCAGCTCAAGGACGTTAACTGCTAACTGCAAATGTCAGCAAAGTACAGGCAGCTGCTGCTACTCGTGCTTCTCTCTGCCTGGCTGGATCAGCTCCCACACTGTGCATGCCCACAAGGGGCACAGATCTCAGTGGCCCTTCGTTAAACTGAATGCCTGGATGGGTTGATTTATTCTGCTACCACTTAGGTGGGGATGTGCAGCGATCAGATCCCCTGTTCAGTGGGCAGTCTCTTGTAGAGGAGGTGCTGGAAGCCACCATCCCTAACTGATCCAGTTCCCTTCTCTGCATGGACACCAGTCTGCTGTGAGGGGACCCAACCGCTGGATCCCAAGTGCTTCTATGCCCCCTGGGTCTGGATAGAGCCAGGTCTCTGTTCTTAGCTTTGGGAGTCTCTCAGGCACAATCCCAGATGCAGACCCCATGTCTGACACCCCTCCTTGCTACATGGGGTCTGCAGCCTGGCTTTCTTAAACCCCTGAACCAGTGTCTCAGCTCTCCTGAGCCCCCACTTGCTTATGTGTGCTCCCTCAGCATCTCATCTCGCTCGGGGCGCTCTGAGCCTCTCGACCCTTCAGTAGTGCTTAATTTGTAATGAAAGAGGTGCTGGGGCTCAAGCAAGTTTTTTTACATTCATAACTGATGCAGCAAGCCCAGAGGTTCCAGGGCTATGAACTGCCAAGCCTAGAGGTGCCAGGGCTCAGCCTGGGCAAGCCCTGGCACTGATTAAGCACTGCCCTTCATGGACAACGTGGCAGGCAAGGAAGGAAGACAGGCTTAGCAGAGGAATTTCTTAACCACCCTCACTTCTACTCTTGAGAAAGCATTCGAGAGTTACAGACCTTTGCAAAATAATGAGCAACCCTGAGCTGCACCCCACGGCCGCTGAATCTGATCTCACCTCTTCTCTGGCTCTGAGGTTCAGGCAATGTTTTAGGCAGGGCAAATGTTTCTCCTGACCTCCCTCTGGCTCTCTCCACCATCCCAGTCTTCTGCCATGTGACAGTGGATGGCCCCCTTACTCAGAGAAGGCTCCCCCCATTTTTGCCCATTAGCTCCAGCTAGGAAATTCCAGCTCCTTTCCCCATCCAGGCTCCTGTGTTCAGTTCACTGTCCCATGGTGTTGGGGCTGATACTCAAGAGATAATCAAAGTCGTAGTCATTCCACCAAGTGCCAAGCAATACACAATGGACGCTCTAATGCACAGCCGAGGCTGCAATGCAGCATGAAGGTCACACTCCATAATGAAGGTTACAGAATGGAGCCCCTGAAACAAAATGGGGTTCACCAAACAAGATGGAGTAGTTTCCAATCTGATACAGATACATCTCACTCTGTCATGGTCCCATCCCTCAGATCCTCTGGCTCTGCAGGGAGGGTTCTGGGATGAAGCCCCATCCCTCAGATCTTCACCCCCAGATCAGTGAGGAGTGCCGTGGGAAGGAGTCACAGGCTACCCCATCCCTCAGACCCTGCCTCCTTGTGCAGTGGGGAGGCTCCCGTGAGCAGGGCTGGATTAAGGCACAGTCACTGTCAGCCCATGACTAGGGCCCCGTCTTCTCGAGTCAGATGATGACACTGGAATCACAGCTTTCTTGGATAAAAAGAACAGTATGTTACTAGCCCTTGGGGTTGCAAAGTAAAACTGGAGAATGTGACCTGTGTGTAACTAACTGTTAGCCGGAGTTTGCAGATGGCCTGAACAAGAGCTCTGAGAGGGGTGAATTTACCCCTCACACATCTCAATTAATATCCCTCAAACCCTGACCCTGGGTCAAAGGGGGTCTCCTGTCAGGGGTTCAGGAAACCCCGTCCCTGAGACTCTGCCCCCGGATCAGCACAAGACATTTCATTGCCACGTAGGTTACACAGTTCCTGGCATGACTCAATCTCCCTCTTCAACTGCAGGAGCAGAATATTGGGGACAGCTCAGCCCAGACCTCCTAGCCTCATTGGGCCCTTTCCTGGGAACCTGGGGAGGAATGGTAGGGCTGAGCTGGGCCCTGGGTGGAGCAACATGGAGAGAAGATGAGCAAACATGGAAACAGTTCTCCTGCCATCCAGGGGAGCAGGAAAGGGACTAGAGGGGTGAGGTACAGGGGGTACGGTCTTAGAGCAGTGGGTAAATGCCCAAAGCATCCTGGAATCCTGCTGAGGCCCCTGGCACAGCCAGAGGAGCTCCAGACTGACTGAACAGGGAGTTCCAGCCACGCCCTTCTGGGTCAGGCTAATGTCCCATTGGTGATTCGGAGCAGCCTGGTGCACGAACACGGAGACTGAATCCTCCGTTCACTCCAGATGTGTGGCTCATCCCCGCCTAGGGTCTCTTGATAGGAAGTGAGCTCAAGTGAGTGGGCTGCCTAGGTCAGGGTCTGAGTCCAGCAGTGCGGCAGTGCGTATGAGCCCGGCTGTCCCTTTGACAGTAATGCTCCAGCCAGCATGGCTTTCCCACCGAGTAGCGAGGAGGGATGGAGGGCCTGTCCTCACTCTGCTGCCTAAAAGAGGGAGTGAACGAACGCAATAAGAGAGTCATCGAGAAGGAGGAAAAGCAGCCTCGCCGGGAAAGCAAGGATCAATATCCAGCTGGAGGTGGCGTGAGGCCTCAGCCACAATCTCTCCCTCCTTCCCCTTCTCCCACATTCTGTTGCTTTTACCTCTTCCTCAAGTCATCTTTTCCTCATCAATCTCCCCCTTTCTACTCCCTCGCCCTGTCTTCCACTTTCACCTTTGCTGTCTCCCTCTTGTCTTCTGTATCATCTTTCTCCTCCTTCCAGTCTCTGCCCCTGCGTGTTCCATGCCCAGGAAGATTGTCAGTCTCAACCTGGGTAATTACTGATGGGGCAAAGGGTTGGGTTCTCTTTACAGAAGAGTGACTCTCCTGGTCCCAAACACTCAGCAAATGAAATGCATGTTAAGGATCCAGGGGATAATCTTTTCACTCACTCTTTTTGTCTTTCCTCCATTCTCCACATCCTTCCTTTTGTCTGTCACTCCATCATAGCTTTTCCCTCATTCCTCTCTCTTTGTGAGGCTGGGCCATGAATCTCCCCTTGTGAAATAACCCTCACTGTGCATTCAGGGTGAACTATCGCCTCGTCCATCAACATCCAGAGACAAAGACGGACTGTCTAGGAGAGAGAGACAGATGGAGAGCGTGACAGTGCAAGCAGACTGGGAGGGAAGTCAATGAGAGGTAGGTGCGTAACCTGCTTAGGCAGTTTTGAAAATGCCACTGCATCTTTAGGCACCAAATATCTTGTAAATCTGGCTCCAAGTCCTCAAGTCCTTACTTGGATTTTACTTGGTCATTATGCAGGCAAGAGTGGGCCTAAGAGTGGGCAGAAATGCCCCCTGAGGAATTTGTCCCTTGGTCGGTATAGAGCTGCGAGAAAGGCTTTCCCTGGCCAGCATAGAGCTGCTGGAAAGAATCTACTCTGCCCTCGTCTCTTGCAGCCCTCAGGGTAAGGGGCATGGCCAAAGTGTGCTGCATTCTGGCTATTCTTTGCTGCCCCCTCTCCCTAGTGGGTTCTGGAAAAGAGCATAAGTTAGAGCAGTTCTGAGGCTGCTCGTACATCTGAGGGATGATGGGGGTGGCGGAGGGAGGCCCAGCCTGCCCTGGTACTATGGAGAGCACAAAGGTGGCTTTTGCCTCCCTCCCTCTATCCCTGTGCTAAATGCAACAGAGAACGGAGCTCCAGTCTTAGCTGATGGTAACAGAGGAGCCCAGATCTGCCTGGGAGTCATCAGGCTACCCCCCTCCTCCTGACCATGTGGTGCGGAAGGGGAGGGAAGATGCTCCTCGTGAATCTTCCCTGTCCTTTAGAGGAGAGAAGGAAAGCCTTGGAGGAGGGCTCAGGCACAAAGGTCCTCAGTAGAGAGAGGGGGGGAAGAGTCCCCTTGGACTGCTAGCTCCTCTGCCCACACATGGCCCACACTCTGACCTCCCTGGACCACTGGCTCCTTTCCCAACACTTCACAATGAGAGGCATGGAAATTCAGCTGGCGGCTCCCTGCTGACTCCCAGAGGAGACGTAGAAGGCTCCCGGAAGGTCAATGCCAGGGACGAGGCAGGCGGTTATTTGGGTTCTTCACGTGCATTAAGGGTCCTGACTGTCTCCCTAGGTAACAGGGCCCCCGAATAACAATGCCGCGCTGCCCTGGGTACCCGTCCTGTCCTACATGCAGAGTGAGGGCCTGATCTGGTGAGGGGCTGAGCTCTCATCGGAGCCAAGCAAGAAACAAAATGTAAGTGAGTTCTCAAATCAGTCACAATTATGTCCCTGTGTGAGCAGCATGAGTGGGGCTGGGCACCCAATTAGGCAAGTAATTACCCTGACTGTGCAGCCAGGCGCTTAGCTAGCCAGCTACGCCTCCGGCCCCTCCAGCTGTCTCACTGTGCTCAGTCAAGGGCAGGCTCACCTCTGTGCTGTGATTAAGCCCCCTGTGGTGGCGGCCGCATGGTATGTGAGTGTGCCATGGCAAAGCCATTAGGTCATTTCCTCTTCAAACACAGGTGCAGCAGCAGTTTGTTTGATATTAGGAAATCCAGCCCAATGCCAGGGCTCAGTGAGGGCCCAGCCTAAAGCCATCAAGGGGCACCTACTGTGCCTGGACGACAGGGGGAGATTCCCCTGCGGCGTACATCAGCTGATGTCAGCTCTTCAGTGGTCTGCGCAAAGTCTCATGGATAGGTGCCCCCAGCACAGGTCGAATGCTAAAGGACAAACATTCAGCTGGTTTCCTTACCTAGCCCAGCAATCTTTGCCGTGGATTTGCAAAGGAGCCACTGGAGTTCAGTGCCCAACTTCCCTGGGATTTCTGTGGGAATTAGGAGCCTAACTCCCTTAGATTCCTGTGAAAGTCCTAGCTGTAGATTTTGTGTGCACCCTCACTGCTTGGGCACATGGAGGTAGCTGCAAATATCGTGGGCACAGCTATGAAAACAAATGAGACCACATGTGAGTCTCAGCAGGAGCTCCAAGACCTGCATACGCAATGGGGTCTGGATTCCCCTCAGTCCCTTTTCCAGCCTCTCCAGATCAGTGCTGAAACTTGCACTGATGCTGCCTGTGATGCACCATGCCCTGGCTAAAGAGATGACTTCAGTCTCCAAGGCTGGCACCTTTCTCCAGCATGAAATTCACTTCTCCTTGTGGAACAGGCCTTAGTGCATGTGTGGTCCTTTCCACTGCATCACAGAGCCTTGACTCCCACATGGTTAGGAAATAGTTAGAAGATGGAAAGACAAGCTAGGTATTGACTTGCACTTAAGCCTGCCCAGCCTCTCGAGACCCACGGATTATTTTCATCTGGACTAAAAATCTACCTGATCTCATGTCAGCAGGAACCGGGATGAAACCCAGCTGTGCAATTACAAGTGGTGATCAGATCCAATCCACCCCAAAGGCCAGTCCATATTCAGTGAGTGTCTATGAGAACCTGCATTGATAGTGTCCTTCAAACAACATTCCTACAGTCTTTGATATGTTAAAATGTTAGGGCCAAACCTGGAACCTGTGCCTGAGGACATGGGCTTTCCACAGTGCTGCAGGCGGAGGGAATTTTCCCCCACAACGATGTGGAGTGGGAACAGAATAGCTTGGTGGCTGTTCTCCATGGAGGTGGGACAAGTGCGGGGGGCACCCTCCGAGTGAGACTGTGTGATCAGGAGGACTGTGCACTGGCCTGGGAATCAGGAGATCCGTACTCCACTTTCCCACTGACTGACCTGTTGTATGACTATGACTAATTCTCTTTCCCCTTCTGTAAAATGGCGTTAATGATACTTACCCACCTTAGTAAATGGCTTTGAGATCTACAGATGACATGTGCTAAGAGATGGCTGGCGGATCTGTACAGTTGTAGGTGCCCCACATCCTGTCCTGTTCTTTCATGCTCAGTGAACCCCCATGCTGAGTTCCTCGCCTTGCAAGGGGTGTGGATCCAAATCCTGCCCCATCTTGCTGAGTAGAATTGAGGAAGTCTCACTGTCTTAAAGATTTGCCCTTAATGTTGTTATTTGTATAAAGGTAGCAGCTATGCACTCCAGCTGAGATCAGAGCCCCATTGTGCTAAGAGTTGCATATACACCCAGTAAGAAACAATCCTGCCTCTCAGTATAAATAGGCAAGGCAGACAGAGGACAAATTGTCTCCCCATTGTACAGGCGGGGGAACTGAGGCACAGACAGACTAAGTGACTGGGCCAAGGTCACACAAGGAGTCTGTAGCAGAGCTGGGAATGGACACTGTCCATTGTCCCTGTCCAGTGCCACACTGTAGTGATCATGCATAGTAGCTACTTTTTAAACATGAATTCCTCATTCATATGATGAAAAACAACATTGTTTTTCTCCCTTATGTCTGATGAATGCTTGTGAAATTCTCAATAAGGCAGAGTGGCTCAGCTCCTTTCTCAGTCAGGCTGGGATGAATTAAGCTTCTCACACAAATTGCTTCTTTTAAAAAGATGCATCTTCAGGCTAAAAGACTAGAAAAACAAATGGGAAGGAATTTGGCAACTGTTCATGGAATGTATTGACACAGAATAAGGGGCCGGGGAGGCAGAGGCAGCTCTCATTAACTCACTGTATAAACTTTATGGCAGGCACAGAAGATGACAAATCTTGATAAGACATTAAACAACTCTAGAAATGCATATTGCTTCAGCACAATGCCATGCATCTCTCAAGAGTCTTGAGAATCAAGCTGTGACTTGGCTGATACAGGAATCAGGAGCAGAGACACTGCCTGCTGTAGAGATTTTCTCATGTGTTTATATGTGCTCAAGATTTACCCCAACTGAGGATCTGGGGTATATATTGGGATCAGATTATCTCCCTCTACCCATCCCACAGCTCCTGCAGTTGGGTTAACAATGGCAATTCATGGTGCTGGGGGGAGGTTTGGACCAATACAAACAATGTTCCCAATGCTTCTGAATCAGCCAGTGGAGCTGGCTGAGTGCAGAGGGGAGTGGACGTTACCCCTTCTCCAAAGGTGGCGTAGCATGCACGTTCTTCCTGAATTCTGAATGGCAACATGTCCCAATCCAGCCCATGCCATATGAACCAGATCCCAAGGGATGCTGTTCACTGACTCCCCACTTTTGAAATCACTGGCAGTGGTGGGATGCCCAGCATTTGTCTCCATATGAATATTTATGCCTGCTACTGCCTGGCATGGTGCTAAGCAAAGCAGCCAGTTAAGGGCTTGATGGTCCAATGCAGAATTTTGCACCTCTTCTCCAGTGGTTGGATGAATCTTGGCTTGTTTCTATGGAGCCTGCCTCCACAGTGCCGCACTGATTGGGTATTTAAATCCAAGGCAGCATTTATTGTCTAATTGCCGCTTAACAAACTCTGCTTATTACAGCCTCCTAAATGGGGAAGATGAGGTGCAATCATGTTAAACAGCATCACTGTGCATCTCTAAAATTGATTGGTAGGGAGCTCCCCCCAAGGCAAGGGATGTCAGGGGGTGTTAATGACAGGGTCCTACTTCCCCTCTCTCTCTGTGCAGTGCTTAAAATGTAAATGAATTTCATTATTAGCAACTCCATCACTAATTACCATCCAAAGCCATTCATTACCCTGTCAGCTTATTTGTTGGAGGACAACAGAGTGGATCGTTTAGCCCATGTGAAGGAATAGCTGAAATCAGCTCATGCATAAAGAACAGAGTGGGAGAGGGGATGCAGATAAGTCAGAGATGAGGACGGTGGGTGGGGAGGAGACAGGGAAAGACAGACTGATATTGGAGGGAAGAAAATCAGAGACAGATTCATTAGAAATACATTGGAAAAAGAGGAGAGGAGAGATGAAGGGAGAGAGAGTAATAAAAATGGAGACGCATGAGAAAGTGAGTGAATAAGAGATGGTGGGAGGAAACAATGAGGCAGAGTAATTAAAAATAATAATACTTTGGTCCATCTATCATAGATTTTTCCATAGTGCCCATCACTGTAGCATTTAAGCACCTTTTCTCCTTATAAGGATCTCAATGGGTTTTATGAACTCCTCTTGCTTATCATTATTGTTGAGTGGGGGTTCTCAGCTCCATACTGAGGGCATGGAAGAGCTTACCACTAAATAGACAAGCAACAGACAACCATGAAGATACAGAAAGGTCTGGGTGAGGGGAAAGCGGATTCGCTGCATAGCAAGGCAGTGAGATTTTAAAAATACAGATATGTAACATGACTCCCTGAGTGGTGGATTGACACTGATAGGCTTCATGGAAGAAGTATGTTCAGAGGAGGAGAAGGGAGGATGCTGCCGCACCAGGAGCCCTGTTCTCTTGTCACAGGCGATAAGAAGTGGTTGTGGGTAGGAGATCAGGGCTATGAGTCAGAAGGAATTCCAGCTGAAAACGGCAGCGTGGAAGAAGGCACTGAGAAGGGAGAGGGACAGAAATGCAAAGGGGACGGTTAGCTGAGAGATGTGGACAGAGTAGGCAGGGGACTAGGAGGGGCAGGCAATGGAGATGTAGGCCAAAGCACAGTCTTGCAAAACCTTGAAGAATGTGAGGATTAGGAGCTTGTACTTGATGTGGGCTGGGAGAGGGAGCTAGAAAAGGGGATCAAAGAGGGAGTTGCAATGGGTAAGCGAGATGCTTTCCATGCACCATCATTGTGGGGGGACTGCAGGAGGATAGTGGGATTCAGGCAGGCAGCAGTAGCGGTGGCAAGAGCTGACCAAGGGGAAACAGCTGTGTCAAAGGTGAGGGAAAAGTCTAGGAGGATGAGACTGGAAAAGAGGCTTAGTCTGGAGCTGGTTGTTGGTGAGCGATCATGGGAAGGGCAGCGTCAGTGGGGAAAGGAAGCCAGTGGCAGAGGACCAGAGACAAAATGAGAGAGAAAATGGAGGCAGTGAAAGCAAACGGCACATTCTAGAAGTCTGGAGGAAGGAAGGAGATGGGCCAGTAACTGGAGGGGCAGGTGGGGCTAAAGGAAGGTTTTTGAGGCTAAGGGGAGCCATAGCCTGTTTGAGGGCTCAGGATAAGGAACACTAGGTGAGGGAGGGAGCAGGACCATCAGGCCCCGGGAGATGTGGTCAAGGGGGCAGGTTGAAGTGTTGGCCCTCAAAAGAAGGAGAGGCCCTCAGAATGAGAGACTGGAGCAAAGGAGGTGTCATGGGGGAGCTGGGTGGGAGGAGAGTGAAAGTTCCTGGCAATGGTGCTGATTTCCACTTCAAAACGGGTAATATTCTTGAGGGGGAGAAGGGAGGAGGATTTGCTGAGAGAGTCAAAGGTGTGGAAGAGATGTCCAGAACTGTAGGCACAGGAATCAGTCTGGAGGAGAAGCAGAGCTGCATAACACAGAAGATGGATGAAGAGAATGAGGTAGTGGTGGTGGAAGTTGAAGTGGTGTCTGGATTTTCTCCAGAGCGTCTCAGCATTTCAGGAACAGGGTGCAGAGGAAGCAGAGCCATGAGACAGGGTTAGGTGTTGGTGGGATAGACAGAATGGAGCCACAGGGGAGAAGATTCAAGCATGGAAAAGGGGCTGGAGTTGAAGGTGGAAGCAAAGGAGTGGAGGGAGGTTACAGAGGGAGTCGATCAGGGATATAACTGGGTAGGAGGGGTGAGAAAGATTGTGGGATTGGACCAAGGCAGGTGGGAGTGAATTAGGTAAATGGTGGTGACCACAGGAAGGGAGCTCTGTGAGAGAGAGATGAGAAAGCATGGGAGAGCGAGAAAGACCAGATCAAGAGTGGGGCCATCAATCTAGAGCTGTGGGACAAAGGAGAAGGTTAGGGAAGGGAAGTGAAAGGCAGCAGAGCAGCAGGATGAAGTCCCTGAGGAAGAGGATGTGGGACTTTGGTGGACTAAAGGATAAAGGAGCCGAGGATGCAGTTGAAGCTGGACAAAGAATAAAAGGGGCAGTACATAAAACCCATTAAGTTAATCTCATGATACCTGGGTGATGGGGCATCTCAGGGTGACTCCCCACCCGTAGCCAGGAGGCAACGGTTGTGTGGCAGCACTCAGCAGCACTAGGTAAGAGCTTCAGGAGAGGAAGTGTATCCAGATGAAGCTGTGGGATGCGTGCTCCTGAGAAGGCATCTGCATATATATGTATACAGTATATATAAGCCCCTATTCTTACAAACAGTGCTGTGCCCTGCCTCATGAGGACAAGAGGTCAGGACCTTGGGGAGTAGGATGTCCAACCCAAGTCTGCCTGACAAAGTTCCCCTTGACACCACAGTGGTTCATTGGCTCAGAGGAGAGAGTGCTGACTCACCAACAGCATTCCCTGCAGCTCCCAAACGCTCCTTATCCTGTGTCATTCAAATACTGATCTGGCCCAATTCTTAGTCTCTCAGCACTGACAGTCCCACACAAGGTGGCATGGCTGCAGGCAAATACAATGGTTAAAATAATGAGGACCAGGAAGAGAGAGAGGACAGGGAAGAGGAACTATATTAATAACGGAGAGCGGGGGAGGAAGCAAGGAGCGCAGAGTAACCTGAGATTTTGTCCACCACATGCATGCAGTCTATTTTCTTTCATCCAAGGTGACCCTGTGCTGGAGTAATTCGGAAAGTCAGAGCATACGATACAACAAGGTCACTCTCTCTGCCTCTCTCAATCTCTGCGTCACATCATCCCTTCTCGGGTCTCAGCCAGTCATCACATTGCAGCTTGGGCCAGGGTTTTCAAGTTGAACTATATGAGGCTTGATTCCTGCTGCGTGAGCCACATGATCGTTGTGTGAGGACATATGCCACATCTGATCCTGTTAGGCTGTACCTGCAATGTTCTGGGGAAATCCACTTCACTATCCTAACCAGGCCTTTAGAACAACTATCTATGAGACCACCCCCAAAGAATCCATGCCAGGTCTGACACTAAGTTCATTGCATGCAGGGACCAGAGTTTAGTCAGTGCTCGATGGGTCCCCAATGCAGGGCATTGATCAATAAAGCTGGTGGTTATAATACAAAAAAGCCTCAGCGCTTTGACTCAAGCAGCTCCCAGTAACTTTCATGACACACACTTCAAGTCTAATTTCAAAATATACAGAATCATGTCATTCACATGCACTCAGAAGAGACTTTCTTTGGTCCTATCATGGTTGTAATCAAATCTCATTCTCCAGAGCATCAGCTGATCAGAGGTCAGGAATTAATCCCTTTCGCCATTTATAGCACCACATAACTTGCTAGATGCTTACTTAGGAACATTTTGCCTTTCTCAGAATCAATAACTCATTCATAGGTTAGGGGTCTATTAGAGGAGTGAGTGGGTGAGGTTCTGTGGCCTGCATTGTGCAGGAGGTCAGACTAGATGATCATAATGGTCCCTTCTGACCTTAAAGTCTATGAGTCTATGCTTCGGACAGTGCCGGAAACAGGATGCTGCAATAGATGGACATTGGGGTGATCCAGGGTGGTAAACTCTACAGGCCTGATCCTGAAAGGTGCCCAGTGCCTCTTGAGGTGCTAAATAAGTGTCCCTGACTCCTATCAACTCCAGCAGGAATTTACAACACCCTGAATTTTTCAAGTGGCCCTCAGCACTTTGCAGGATCAGCCCTGTGCTCCTAAAAGCATCTGTCCTGCTGGCTAAAGAGAGGGGTGCCTGATCAGGTGCCTGAATATTTGCTAGTCCCCTATGTGGCAGTGATCCAGAGTTTAGAGGTATCAGGACTTGTCCAGGCTAGTTGGGGTCCTCATCTGCCAGGAAGAACTTCAAGGCAAGTAAATAAACGTGTGTGTTCTCTCTGAAGAAAGAAACTCCATGTGGAATAATACACTCGTTAATCTTGCATGAAATTAAACTGCTTAATGTATGCAGAGGATGTGAGCAGAGAGAGGGGCTGTTAGGAAACCATCTGAGACAAGGGAGTTGCCTCTGGGACCGTACTGCCGTGGGGGCTAAGCAGCACCTCACATCCAATTGGCTGCTGTAAACCCAGGAAAAGAATCAATTTTTTCAGGTTCAATTAAAACAGCTGCTTCCCTGACCCTGCTCTTCCAATCCCCTCCGGAAAAGCTAGAAGGAGGCAGAAGGGATGAAAATACAGGGGCTCATGCAATCATCCTTCCAAATGGAAATGCCTAAGGAATGTTCTTCCCTGGTGCTTTACAATTTGTCTTCACCCCTTTCCATTTCACACGGCACAATGGTTACAGTCCATGCAGGAGGGGACACAGGGTGGCCCTGGGGACCCTCGGTAACAAATCCACCTGGAAGGGTTCAAGAGATTTTGGAGGAGACCCCTTCACCTGCTAATAAAAAGAAATCATGCCAACAGTTCAAAGCTACTAATTCACAGGCATCTAGGGCTCCATTCTGTCCAGTAACACCAATGGCAATTTGACTGTAAGGATTGTTTCATCAGCAATAGGTGATGCCGCAGGCAGGACTAGGTAGAGGAAAGAGTTCTTTATTAACTAATATGCTGAGTTTGAGTCTCTTCCAACCTGCAGGGATGGCCTCAGGATCATTCTCAGTCCCTGGGCTCTCCAGGAAGCCTGACATTTCGACAGATTCATTTTAGATATTTTCTCACTCTCCGTGAGTCTGTTGGCTCGTAGATGCCTCCTGTGGTTTCATCAGAACACTTGTCTCCCCTGGGTGGTCCCCTCACATGACCTGGCAGCCAATGTGCTTCTTCATGACTCCTTTAGTTTTTTCTTTCCTGTGTCTTTCCCAAGGCTAGATCCACACTGGAGAACCCTACTGCAGGGCCAGTAGATCTCTGGCCAAGCAGTTGTAATAACTCATTTGCTTCCACCAGGTCCATACTTGGGCTAGACTCCTGTCTGTGTGCCATGGTTCATGGTGCGAGTTGCCGTACTCCAGAGCTTCTTACAGACAAATTGCTGCTGCCAGGTTTCATTAGCAGTAAACGATGCAGCAGGCAGGCAGAGCTGTAAGAAGGACATCTTGTGTGCCCTGTCTGTCTGTCTCCACCTATTGTCTCTTAGATTGTAAGCTCTTTGGGACAGGGACCATCTTTTTGTTCTGACTGTGTCACAACCTAGCAGAATATGATCCTGGCCAATACTGGGGCTCCTAGGCCCTACCGCATTAAAAATAAAAAATAAAAATGAATAATTAACAAGCCTATTGACACAGTTTGAGATAGCTGCCTTGCTCTGGCTTGCTTTCCTCAGCTCCTGGTGTCACACCAAACTAGGAACCTCCTGAGATTTCACCCTCCTTCTTCAGTTCCACTCCTCATACTATAATGATTATGGCCTTCCCATCTGATCCTCCCAGCCTCTCCCCTCTCACTTTTAAAGTCATCATTCCTCTCCCCTTCTCCTGCTGAAGTCAATGGGAATTAAGCGTGTGCTTAAAGCCTAGGGTGACCACATGTCCCATTTTGGCGGGGTCAATCCCCTTTTCAAACCTTGTCCAGATGTTGGCAAGAGCAAATGGCACAAATGCCCTTTTTTTGCCAAAAAAGTGAGGCACACCCCCACTAGTGTGGCATGGAGGAATGTTTGCGGGGAGACAAGCGGCAACGCCAACTCCACACGGCATTGCACAGGCAATCAGCGACCTCCAGGTGGCTCTGGCCAGCCCCGCTGGGGAAAGCGGGCCTCGGGTGAGCGGTTCGGGACAGCTCTGTGCGGGTGCAGGGGGACTTGGGTGAGCCACGTGCGGGATGGGGTAGGGGGCTTGGGTGAACAACTCAGGCCAGATCCTTGTGGGGAGGGCAGAGGGCTCAGGCCAGCTCTGCGAAGGTGTGGGGGCTTGGGCAAGCCCTGCACAGTGTCCCATTTTCCGTTTGGGAAATATGGTCACCCTATTAAAGTCAATCATGCACTTAAGTGCTTTGCTGGATAAGAGGCATGGAAAGTGCACTAGCCCATACTGATTTACAATACATTTGAAATATAAATAACTGTTAATTATAAGCCAAATAAAAACTCAAAACTTCCTAATTCTCAGCCCATTCTTAAATCACTAGCCTATCCCTCTCTCTGCTTAGTGGATAAATACAACACTAATAATTCTGGAGGGATTTTCAAAGGCAGCAATGGGAGTTAGGCACCATATTACCATTGACTTTCAATGGCATTTGGACCCCTAACTGCCTTTTGGTCCTCCTCCATTTTGCATTTCTTTAGTATCTTTCATCTGAAGACCTCAAAGCACTTTACAGAGAATAATAAATTAAGGCATATGACCCTCCTGTCAGGTAGTCCCAATTTTTATATTGCACGTTGGGAAACTGAGGCACCCAGCAAGAGGAAGTGACTTGTCCAAGTCCCTGGCAAAACCAGGAGTAGAACCAGACCTGTACAACGTGTCTGCCTAAAGCGTCCTGGAATCTCCACCAATAGTTCTGATGTGCAAGGTTTACTACATTTGTATCTGCATGGCATTTTCAAAAAGGTCCTTGATTCTCAGTTGTCCGGTAATTGCAAGTAATACCACAGAGCAAAACTGCCCATTGTGCAATGGAAGCAGGTTACTTCAGTTGTATGAGCTTATGTTTCAATTAGCCAGTTGATCTATGCCAGGCCATCTCCAGCATGAGCGGAAAATAGCAACGCTCAAGATAATCCTTATTTAGAGTATGTGCGTGTGACAGAGAGGATGAAACAGAGAGAGAGAGGGCCTTCTTCTTCTTTACACTAACCCCTGTACACTACTTCAACTGCGCAAAAGGCCTTGACAGTACAGCTGGTCAGAAAATTTTCATTAAAACAGTTTCCCACTGGAAAATGCCCTTTAGTCAAAACTGACATTTTTCACAAAATTGTATCAATTTTGACAAAAAAAAATATATATATAAAAATAATTTGTAAAGAGTTTTGAAGATGCTGAAATGTCCTTTTTTGACATTTTGGGAATGAAGTTTCAACTTTTTATTTCAGAACAACTTTTCATTTAAAAATTATTTTACAAGAAATCAATAAAAAGGGTCAAAACTGCAATGAAACATTTCAAATTCACTGAAGAGAAAAATTTTGATTGGTCCAAAACAAATTTTTTTCAGATTTTTGTTTTACAAAATAATTCAAAATTTTGCCTTTTCATCCTGAATCAGGATGAATTTTTTTTTTTAAATTTCAAATTCCTTTGCAGGACTGAAAAATCCATTTTTCAATCAGTTCTACTTTACTGTAAATCTAACTTACATTTACACCCATTTCAAGGCCCTTGTGCACTGCCAGAGTGGTGTACATGAGAAGTGGGTTGAGTCTTTTCTTGCATCCTGCCTGTGTGGTCTACATCACCGGTGTAAGAAATGAGTTGATACGTGTTACCCTGGTAAAATGGGACGTGAACTGGGAAGCGAATGTTTCTCTGCTAGTTCACTATAAAAAGGCACCAGTTGTTGCATGATGGTGAATTTATTACAGCACTTATTCCAAGCATCAAGCCATAGTAAAAACAAACCAAAAAAAACCCAATCAGGATCTGAAGAAGCAAAGGTAGTTCAGAAGAGTTAGTACCCGAAATTATAAATGTAAATCTTTAGCTTGATTTGGATCAATGAGTAACCAAAGGGAATCTCACTCAGTGAAGAACACAACCACAAGTGAACTACATGAGTAAAAGTCAGAGGTCTGATTCTTCATTGCCCTCCACCTCATATAGTTTTTTAACCCAGTGCAAAGTGGACATGAAAAGTTACCATTCTTATTAGGTGGCTTTTTCCACCCAGTTTGTCCAGATGTTTAAATTGTTTTATTTTCAGTTTAGCAGCCAAATACACATTTTTCCCCATAAAGAAAGGGGTATCTAATATTGAGCAAACATTTTTGTAGGTAGAGGGACAAGTATTTGCTTTGGCATTCTGTTGGTTCAACTGCTATTGGGGCCATACACCACACTTGAGTCAGGAACAATGTGTGAGTAACCAGTTTATAAGGGCACTGTATTAGATGGGAAAGGTATGGGAGGCTATGAATTGTGGAGCCCCAAACCATATGTATAGCAATCAGTGATTAACTAGCAAGAATTTTTAGAAAAAATGCTTGTTAAATTTTACTTCTTTTTGCAGCTTGCATTCAGGGCCCCCATATGGCATTGTGGGGAAGGGGAGGGGGGCACTAGGGGAATGGCTTGAGTTCTGCCCTGAATGGAAGCACACAAAAATCCTGGCTTGTATAAATAAGTTAATAGGCTCATAAGCCAGAAATTCCTCCCACCCCAATATTAATAGCAATGAACATGGCAGCAGAAATTTACCAGGATCTGGCTCCTTCTCTGGTGCTTGTTCTGATGCCGATTCCTCAGCAGGCTGCTCCCCAGGCTGTCCCCAAATATGTCCTCCAAATACAGACCCATGATGTGCAGTAGCTGCTCTGGTGGCATAACCTCTTCAGTTACTGGCCCCAGCTCCAGGGTCACATCTTGCCCTTCATCCTGCAGCTGTTTCCCCTCCAGTGGTGCCTGTGATGGGGGGAGGACAGTGTTAATAAGGTCGCCATCCCTGCACAGCAGATTCTTATGCACCACTGTGGGATTCAGTGCTCACTACAGTTCCCAGTAACCAGTTGCATTTCTCATAAAAGAGGCGTGAAGATGGAGAGTTCTCAGAGGTGCAGTTAGCATCATTGACTTTGTGGTACTCTGTCTTCAGCTGTTTGATGCACTATTTGTGTTCTGATATCCAGTCAATGCCCAATGATGCCAGCTTCTCGGATATAGTTTTGTAGACAAGATCATTTCTCGAGCTGTTGCTGACGTCAAATATCTTGCTTGCCTTGCACCAGAGATTAATCAGAATTTGGCTGTGTTCATCTGGCCAGCTAGGACTTCATCTTACCACTATCCATAGTTAATACAAGTCAGTATTGATTGTGTTTACAGTTGAGCAGTCTGCATGGAAATGAAGGGTTAAACACTGAGCAGCTGCATTTGAACAAAGGGTTTGCTTCTGGTTTCTGGGAAGTGAGTGGCAAGTTTTGGAATTCAAGGGCTGGGAAGCACAGCCCCAAGGGATTGTGGGATAGTGCTGGCAGACTCTCCACACCTGAGTTTGGTGACCAGGGCTTGAGCTATGTCCACATTGCAAAATGCCTGGACACTGACTCACTTTACAGATGGACTTAGGCTCTGACCTAGCAGGATCTGTGGGCCTGAGCAAAGGAGCTCCTGGCCCAAGTCAGACTAATTTCTGTCTGTTAATCTGAGTCAGATCCCGGGGCTAATGTGCTGTTTAGACACACCCTGAGAGGCTGGGTTGGATGTGGGGTGACAACTGGCTTCCAAAGGAAGGAATCCTCCCATCTTTGGCTATACAGCTGCTCCCGCACCCACTGCTGATGCTATAGCTCCCACATCATGGGAAACAATGATCTGTGGATCTGTGTAAGGATGGATCCACCACTTCTTTTCTGGTCCACCTTCTGTGTCTCTCTGCCCCATATCCTACTGCATGACAGCACAGAGAGAACCTAAGGATCTGGAGTCCACAGAGCACAGGGAGTGCTGCACACCCTGTGCAGGATCTCCAAATCCTGCCCCTCACCCCAGTGCTGGGTTTCCACTGGGCGTAGGAAAGGGAGAGGAATCGACCCCTTTATTAATCACTGCAAATATTACAAACTGCTGGGAAAGTACCCCAAGGGGCAAAGAGCATTTCTAGAATTAGGGAAACCGCCAGAGTTTCAATGGGTGAGCCACCTGTATCAAGTTGGGAACTCAAATAGAGAGGGGACACCCCCATGTGCCATCCTGGGATTACATACAGAGCAGCACTGGGGAAAACACAGGCTACTTATTTAGACCTTACTCTGATGAGAGAAAGAGAGAAAGCTCAAGCCCTTCCTTTTTACCACCCATCACTGTGCCTTCACAGACATCATTAGTCTACAGTATATTTCTTCTAGACTAAGGATTCCACATATTGATCTGTCATTGTGGACTCCACGTTGTGAATCTTTGATCGGACCTAGGCCTTTTTTTCTCGGAGTGGGAATAGCATTTTAGCAACTTTTCCAACACCCTGGTAGATAACTTTTGCTTTATGTGTGGGTGTATGCATGTGCTTGCACATATGCAGGCACAGTTCTTTATTTTCTTGTATACCTATGGTTTGACTGGCCCCTAGGGGTTGTCTGCAGAAGCCACTGCATCAAGAAATCAGAAATAAAAATCTGAAAAGGCTGCAGCTGAAATTAATTGCATCCATCTGGTTTTGTTCTCCTGACCTGATCCTCCTTGCCTATGACTTGGATGTAACAGGGTTCACTCATCCAGAGAGGCGCCTCCTTGTGGCCACCTCTGGGGATTAGCTCCACTAAGATCTGATGACCCCTTCCTTGCACTGTTACCCCTCTCTTTCCAGGACTAAGGGTGCTCCTTTTTCATGACTCAGCCCTCCAGCCAGGACACTATAGTTCTCCCCTTCCACAGTAATCAAGTCTCTCCAGATCCGCTGTCTGGTTGGCATCTTCAGTGGTCCTGTGCCACTTCCCAATGACTGGTAGAGGAACCCAGGCCCACCCTTTACTCTGGGCTCCCTATAAGCAGCACCCAAGATCTGCACAGGCCAATCCCTTGCTGCTGTTTCCCTGTGCTTCTTCCTACTTAGCTCTTTCAGGATTCCTTTCCCCACAACTTCTCTGGGGTTTATCCTTCTTCTAGAGCTAGAACCCCAGGGCTTATTCCCTCTCCTGTGTTTTCACCTCTCCTCTCAGCTTCCAGAGTGACTGCAGACTTGTCACTTCTCCCTGCAGCCTCTTTCTTTGCAGATTTTCTGGTTTTAAAATCCATCCCATTGTAGTCCACACTCCTGAGTGATGCAGTTATACTGACCTAATCCCCTGTGTAGACAGTGCTATGTCAACGGGGGAGCTCCTCCCATCAACATAGCTACCGCCTCTTGGGGAGGTGGATTGACTACGCTGATGGGAGAAGCTATTCCATCAGCATAGTAGCTTTGTCACTAAAGTTTAAAGAAACTTAAATTTGGGGCAATAGCAGATGAAAAGCCATTCAAGAGATGAAAGAGGGGAGTGATATGATCAAATCAAAGGACAAGGATGAGGTTAATGGCTGAATTTGCATGGACTGAAAGGGCGTGTGTGATATGTATGTTTGGTAGGCCAGGGGATGCTGCAGTAATCAAAGTGGGCTATCATGAGGGCTTGAATTATACTCAGGCCAGGTCTAGACCACAAACTTACATCAGTATAACTATGTTACTCAAGGGTGTAAAAACTCCAGCGCTATGTTGACAGGAGAGTTCTCCTGTTGGCATAAAAGTGTCTTCACTAAAGCGTTACAGTGGGGCAGCTGCAGTGCTATATGTGTAGACAAGCCCTTAGAGATTTGGCAATAGTGATGGCAGGAGAAAGGATGGATCTTGAAGATGCTAAGAAGAAAGAAATGGCAGGGTTGGGATATGGTCTGGCTGTGTGGGGCAAGGGAAAGGAAGGAGTCAAAAACAACCCCAAGATTGAGGGCTGGAGTGATGGAGTGAATGTTGTCAACAGGTGGGAAAAAGAGGAGAAGATGAGGGAGAGAATAAAAAGAGTTCCATTTTAGCCATATTCAGTTTAAGATGATGACAAGGCATTTAAGAGGCACACAGGAATGGATTGAAGGAGACAGTTTAGTGGTGGAATGCAAGATTTGCAAGTCATCAACACAGAGATGATTTTTAATTTCACTCTGCTCTGAAGTGCTGGATTGAGTGCCCTGGAGACAAGCTCTATGCACCACTAGCAGCATCAAGGCAAGCTTCCCATGTAGCCATATCAATGTGGCTCAACTTCTAAGGGTGAGAAGATAGTTCAGTCTCCATGGGCCCATTCAGTCATTGGCCTTGGCCACCAGAGGCCAGTTTGGATCCATATAGCAAGGCAATGTGAAGGAAGTATGCACTGATGCTGCCACAATGTACCAGAGCTGACGTTTCCAGGGCTGCCAATTCAGTGCCTGCACTAAATTCACTCGAGGTAGATAAGGAAAGGAATTTGCCTAAAATGGAAAGGAACATCATTCCACGGCCCAGCTGTTGTGAGCTAATGTCCATCTGTTTTCAGAACATCTTTTTCTGTAAAACCTGTCAACAGATGGAAATTTGGGGAAAATAGCTGAGCAGAAATGGCTGTATTAAAAATCTAGATGGAGGACCTGAGAAAAGATCACTGTATTGGGAAGAAACAGATGGACAGATGGATGGAAGTGGAGAGAGAAGGAGGGAGGCAGAGAGACAGGGAGAAAAAGAATGAGCAGCAGAGAAAGACAGAGAGGAAAAGACGGCTAGAGAGACAGGAAATGAAGAAGAGAGGAGGAAGGAGCTATTTCCTAGGTATGTAATCTAACAAATAGATCTTTAAGATGATACTCTATGATCAGGTAAAATCAACAGATGAGTTTGGTATATACTTGTGCTGGTTAACTCCCTTTCAGAAGATGGAAACATCCAGTCATTTGTGCACGCCACAAGGCCTTACTCTGGTGTGTGAGTCCTGTATTGCTGTGTTTCATTTACCAGGATTTCAAAAAATGCAAGGATCTTTCATGTTTGAAAATACCTGTCATTTTAAACAGAGCATATATAGATATGATAAGGTGTATTCATGGGCAAGAACAGAGAATATGGTGTGCCAAAAGTGTCAGAGCACCCCCTGGAGGTCTGAGTAAGACATTACATTAACTAGAGAGATGAGGTGGCTGAGGTAATATCTTTTATTGCAGTGGTTCCCACCCTTTTCTCTGCCATGGCACACCTTGATACCTTTAATTATTTTGAGGCACACCACCATGTAGTCTCCAAATGAACTCATCAATATCCATGAGCCAATCCAGAACTCTTCAAGTTGTTTTTCAAAAAATTCCGTGGCACACCTGTTCAGGCCTGACGGTAGGCCGGTGTGTTAGGAAACACTGCTTTATTAAACCAGCTTCTGTTGTTTCTCTCACCAACAGAAGTTGGTCCAATAACATATATTACCTCACCTACCTTATCTCTCTAATATCCTGGGACCAACATGGTGACAACAACACTGCATATTGCATTAACTAGTCAGTAAGCTAGAGTCCTCATGCATGGCATCATGGTTTTCAATACATGATTTAAAATAAGATATTCTCAGGCGGGGGAGGGAGGTTTTAAATGTTTTGTCTCTCTCTTTCATTTTTCCGCATGTGGGACCTGATTCAAAATGATTGAAGTTCTATTGACTGTAATGGGCATTGGACAAGGCCTTTAGAACTTGACTTGTTAAAGTTAAAAGTAGTGTGTCTAGTGTGGTTAGATGACCGGGTCCTCTGCTTTGCCCAGAGTCTCTATGTGATTTTGGGCAGTTCAGTTATTCTCTCTGTTCCTTAGTTTCCCCATCTACGATATGAAAATAATGATCCTTTACCCACCTTCACCACAAAGTAATGATTTTTGTCTTAGGTTGGGATCCTTGAATGAAAGGAACTATGCAAATGAAATATATCAATTAATTCATGTTTTCTCAAACTGTGGATTGCAACCAACCTGCTTTTCCCATATTGTTAAATGGGAGGAGGTCTCAGGGTGCTCCCAATAGGAAAAAGGGGCTGTGGTATGGCGAAGGATGAGAACCACTGAAGTTAATTAACATCAAACAACAAAATTAATTATTATTATTTCATGCTGTTGTGTCTTATCACTGACTGACATGAAAGGGGAGCATTAAAACAGTCATTTTGCTACAACATTACATCCTTCCTTGTCTCCATCTGCAATGTTTTGAGAGCCGGATCCATCTGTCTCTCTCCTGATTATATTCTGGTCTTGGCAGACATACATTTCTGACTCTCTTGAGCAGTTACTTTCAATCTATAGAAAACACTGTGAACAGGGCTGGAGGCTGAAGGTCTCTGTTTAGATTGTCTCCTCTTTGAGGCAGGGAGCATCTCTTTTGTTTTGTGTTCGTATAGCATCTGGCACAATGGGGTCCTAGTCCATAACTGGGGCTTCTACACACTACCTCAATGCAAATAATAAATTATAATAATACCTACAGAATGGATGTACCATTGTTAGTGTCAGTGCAAGCTCCCCACCTCCATACACATACGCACATACCCCTGAAGGGTTCATCTCTAGGGTTGAGAGGAGGGCTCAGCCGCCATGCCCCAGAGAATCTTTGGTTGTACTGCTGAGACTGCGAATGTGAACACCAAGCCATACCTGTTGTGCAGGTGGTTTTGTGATGTGCACACCTGTCCACTTGGAACTATGATGAGACCTCCAAACTCACGTCACATTATAGAGCCTGTATTACTGGGGGCCTTTCACTTATGACCTGCTGTGCAGACATGGTATGCCCTTTTGAGGCCATCTTGCAGCTGTTGCCCAAGAATCCCAGCACTTTTAGCAGACACAGTTAGTAGTGCACAAGCTGTTCTTTCTTTTCTATCCCTGATGAAAAAACACTGGGCTTTTTTTGCATCAATTACTGCAACCTTCTTCCTGGCCTCCCTGCATCTCTCCTCTCTCCCCTCCAATCAATCCAAAATTATAATTTTTCTTGCAGCTCCAATCAAGCCAACCTCCTCTCCCCTCCCCCTCAAATCTCTTCATTTTGCCTTTCTACTCTTTTTCTGCATCATGTTCAAGCTCTTCCTCCTCACCAAGACTCTGCAAAATTTGACTCCTACCTTGAGTCATGAGTCTGTGGCCTGTTTGTATGATTTGATTATCTGGTAGCAGTCATACCACAGACATTGATGTATAATAAATACCTAGATAGATTAGATAGATACATCTCTTTTCTAATGCCATGCTACATCCCATAATTTGGCCCTAAACATTTTAAGAAAAATACAGAGCACAAGGTTAAACGCACCAAGAGTGGGTGGACTATTGCAGTTTGCAGTATCTTTCATGTCTATTACAACATACTTTTAAATGGACTGGATGGATTCAAACTTTTTATCCCAAATTTGAAAGGAGAGGAATCAAATAACTGAAAAAATTCCTTCTAAATCTAGTTAAAGAAGTGATGAGAGCTAAGCAACTGGAAATTGTAACAGAAGGAAAGCTCACTGAGCTAAACTCATGGGGACTTTTCTTGAGATGAACAAGGTGCTTACTTCATAGTCAACCCTACTTATTCTGTGGAGGATGCTGCCCAGAAGTAAAGCTGTCCCTGGGGTAAGCATTTTAATGATTTCTTGATGCCTTTTTTTTTGTAGCTTGAAAATATTTCAAAACATGAATTTAATTTATTTTGCTTTTGAGAACTTGGCCTGTTAAAAGGACAAATATGGGTCAAATCCTCCTCTCAATCACACCACCAGACCAACCCTGTAATAGACCAAATAGTTCCAACAAGACACAATAAGTGAAATTCTAGATTCACTGAAGTCAGTGGTAAAAATCCCATTGATTTCAACAGGCAGGATTTCATCCTATGACTACTGCTATACCCCCCATCCTCCAATGATCAGAACACAAAACCAGAGCTTCTTGGAGGCAGGACAGTCCACCAAACTGTTCCTGCCCTTCCATTCTGTAGGGGTTATCTGCAGTGCAAAATCTCATATATTGCATCAGTGAATCAGGTTCTTTTCTCACTGAAAATTAACCCAAGTTAGAAGCCTGCTGAAATATTCATATCTATTAATTCATATCACATTAATACCACCCTATACTGAAAACCAACTGACCACAATACATATCTTCATAACTCCAGTTTCCACCCTGGACACATTACATGATACATTGTCTGCAGCCAAGCCTTAAGATACAACTGGATTTGCTACGATTCCTCAGACAGAGACAAACACCTACAGGATCTCCATAAAACATTCTTAAAACTACAATACCCACCTGGAGAGGTGAAGAAACAAATTGACAGAGCCAGACGGGTACCCCGAAGTCACCTACTACAGGACAGACCCAACAAAGAAAACAACAGAACACCACTGGCCATCACCTACAGTCCCCAGTTAAAATCTCTCCAACGTATCATTACGGGTCTACAACCTATCCTAGCAGATGATCTCTCACTCGCTCAAGCTGTGGGAGGCAGACCTATCCTTGCTTACAGACAGCCCCCCAACCTGAAGCAACCGTACACAATACAAGAATACTAACCCAGGAATCTACCCCTGCAACAGACCCTGTTGCCAGTTCTGCCCACACATCGACTCTAGTGACACCATCACAGGTCCTAATCACATCAGCCACACCATAAGGGGATTGTTCACCTGCACATCTACTAATGTAATATATGCCATCATGTGCCAGCAATGCCCCTCTGCCATGTACATTGGCCAAACCAGACTGTCACTATGCAAAAGAATAAATGGACACAAATCAGACACAAAAAATAACAACATCCATAAACCAGTCAGAGAGCACTTCAATCTCCCAGGACACTCTTTAACTGACTTGAAAGTTGCTATACTTCTCCAAAAAAACTTCAAAAACAGACTTCAAAGAGAAACTGTACAGCTAGAAATCATCTGCAAACTTGACACAATCAAACTGGGTCTGAATAGGGACTTGGAATGGTTATCTCATTACAAGAAGTAATTGTCACTGTTCACACATTCTCACCTCCTAATCAATGGTTGTGAATAGGCCTCAATGACTCTAACTGAATGGACTTTGCTTATATCTACCTTCCCCATTGTTGTTCCTTACCCTTGGATAGGTATATATATACCTCCTATCTGATTTCTATTCCTTACAACTGACAAAGTGGGTTACAGCCCATGAAAGCTTATGCCTGCAGAAATTAAATTTGTTAGTCTTTAAAGTGCTACAGGACTCTCATTGTTTTTGTCATATCTAATCAGATTGTGAAGATGGCCATATTGCTGGATGGATGCCATCAAGGAGGTTTTCTCCCATCTAGGATCTATTTGGGATTTACACGCATGCAGGTTTATAGAGACAGGAATATCCGTTCTCTTTTTTATTGCACACACTTGATCCTCTGTATGATCTCTTAATTCCAGCATACATTCAGCTCGTCTTCTAATTTGGCAACAGATCTTGGTTGTTTCCTGTGGTTCTTAGATGGAGAGGTAATCCTGGAAATGCACAAACAGCTCCTTCGATTCCCACCTATGACTTGCTCAATAGCAACTAACTCAGCAACAGCTACTCTACACCTTCTGTAATAAACTTCCATTAACTTCAGTAGGGGAAGAAGTGGGCACCAGCATAGCTGCATATAGCTTATCTTTTTCCACTAGGTGAAGCAACAGCTTTCTCTGTTACAATAGTGTAAATCCAAGGTAACTCCACTGATATTACTCCAGATTAACATTAGTGTAACTGAGATCAAGAGTGGATCTTAAAATGAAGGGAATCCTGTATTCATCTGAAGCCGAAGAAGTCACTGTTACCTTGTGTTCCTACCCCATCCTATGTTTGTTGTATCCACCTGTTGCTTCTTGTCATATAATTAGAGTGTAAATTATTTAGGTCAGGGACTATCTTTTCATCATATGTGTGTATAGCACCTCGAACAATGGAACCCCAATCCTGACTGTAACGTCTAGAAATAATAACAACAATAATTAATAATAACAAACCTAGTGCAATGGGATCTTTAAAGACCACAAATGGCCAGGGCTTCACTTCTACATTTCATGTGAAAGGAAAAAAAATCAACAGCACTGTGGCTCCTACCACCAGGCTAGGGCATTATTTTGGTCCTGATTCAGAAAGAAGAGCATCACCTCCTGAATCACCAGCACCACTTCTTGCAGTTTTTATTTCACAGTTTCTCACTAAAGAACTGATCTCACCTGACCTATCTTGAGTAAGATGGTAGGCAGCATGCACCATTGCATATGCTGGTGGAAACGTAGCTCCCATGGTGGTCTATTATCCAACTGTAAAGTCCTTGTTGACTATGTCTATTTCTTCAGTAGGTTCTCTTCATCGTGTCCTGCTAATAAAACAAGCAATAACAAGGCAATGATCACATCCATGCAGATTCTCACGATGACTACTTTGTGTGTCATGCCTATTTTTATCTCTGCCTACGAATTGCATTTGCTGACTGAAGAAGTGAGTTAAACTATTATGCTGCTGCACACTTCCAATGGAAGCATTCCATAAAGTCACTGAACATGTGTGTGAGTGTATGTGCATTCTCATAGTTCCTGTGGTCTGAGCAGTTCCTCCCTGTTTGGTTAAACACCAAATAACAATTACCAAAAATGCTACACTGATCAACATGAATGGTACAAACACTACATGTTACTCTAGTGTTGCTGTCACGTTTGAGGACTCCAAATACATACTGCAATAATTTTGATAGTCCTTGTATTATTAAAAATAATACATTGATTTTCCACGGTACCTTTCATCTGAAAATCTTAAAACCCTTTGTAAATGGGATGGAATTAAGCCTCACAATCTCTGTGAATGGATTAAACCTTATCATCAAGTTATCTCTCAGTCTTCTTTTTGATAAACTGAACAGACTAAAAGATATTGGAGACTCCTGTGGGGGTATAATTTTGGGGGGCCCAGCCTGCCCTGACCATCTCAAATCCTGCCACCCTCAAAGCACTGGGCCCTTCTGTGCTTGCTGCCCCCCCTTTGGGCCTGGGGACCCACTGCCCCCCTGAGAACCTGGTCCCGCCGACCCTCCTAGAACCTGGTGACCCCTCTCGGAGACCATTTCCTTCTGCTCCCTCAAGAGCCTTGGGGCCCTGCTTCCTTTAAGCCTGGTCCCCCTTGACCCCTAGAGCCTGGGGACCCCTACCCCTCACAGAGCCTGGGGCCCCCGCCCCCCTAGAGCCTGGGGCCCCCCGCCCCCTCACGGAGCCTGGAACCCCCCCTAGAGCCTCCCTGTCCCGCTCAGGGCCCGCCCCTCGCCCTCGCGCTGGGCCCGGCCGGATCCAGCCCGGGCCGGGGGGGTCCAGCACCCTGGACAGCGGCAGCTCGGCCTCTCGCGAGAGTTGCTGGCGCCGCCCGTGGCGGGGCGGAGCCAGGCGCGAGCTGCGGTCGCTGCGGCAGGACGAGGCGGGCGGTGCGGGCTGCAGGCCGGGGTCGGAGCTGGCTGCCCAGGACGGGGCCGGGCTGCGGGGCCGGGCGCTCTGCGCTGCAGGGAGGTGAGTCCCGACCGCCCCGCAGTGACGGCAGCCGGGCCGGCCAGCGCGGCGCTGCGCGAACATTGCGGGGCAGGCGAGGCCCGGCCCGGGTGGGGGCTGCCCCTGTCCTGCTGCCAGTACGTGCGTGCAAAGGGCCTTGCACACCCCCCCTGCGTGTGAGCGCGCGTGCCAGGAAGGGGCCTTGCACCCCCCCCTGCGTGTGAGCGCGCGTGCCAGGAAGGGGCCTTGCACCCCTCCCTCGCGTGTGAGCGCGCGTGCCAGGAAGGGGCCTTGCACGCCCCCTGCACCTCCACCCTGTGCGAAGGGACCTTTCCCACTCTCGCACCCTCGCGTGTGTAGCCGGGCCTTTCCCGCCCTCGTGCATGTATGCATGTGCAACGGGGCTTTCCACTACCCGTTTTGTTTGTGTGCGTGTGTGCAAAGGAAGCAAATGTCCTTTTAGGTGTGTGTGGGCAAATGGGCCTTCTGCTGCCTGATATATCTCTCATTGTGTGTGCAGTGATGTTTTTGGGAAGGCCTCATTGCCTTCTGCACAGTGAAATCACCAGTGGAATGCACAACTGGCTTGTTCATTTACAGGCAATGAGTAACTGACCTGTATTTCAATGAAAGATGGACCCAAGCAGAGGAAACCTACATCCCTGATACTGTGGGGTGTTTTGAACTTGGATTTGAATTTTATCCAGGGCCCCCATCTTTATAATGTGCTGAACCAAAACCATAGATCTGAATGCCTTAGCAAGCTGGGGCATTAGCAAACCAGATGCGAGTCTTGTGTCTTGTTCCCAGCTCCAATTACAAAGCAAGAGAAAATTCCTTCCTAAAGTGGTAGGTGGATGAATTAACATTTCCCAGCTGAAATACACTGGGACACAGTGTCTGCTGCATGTGGGAGGTGGATTAATATCCCAGAGACTTTCACCATAGATCTCCCTATTACAGAAGAGAGAGAGTTGAGTATTCCAGTGAAATGCCTGTCACAGTCCCCATCTGAAGATGAGCGGCGGAGTTTTGGGAGAAGATATTGAACCTGCTTATTTTTATGGTTCTTTTTCTCACTGTCTTCTACTTGCTTCTGTGTGTTTCTCTGTCCAGGGGAAAGTGTGAATTGCCATAAAACCAGACCCTATTACCACTCAGAATGTCACATTTTAGGGAGCTGGAGGTGTTAGTCATATCAGATAAATATTAAGGATAGATTGAGAGTGCTCTTCTATTTATAGCATTGACTATACAGAAAAACAGGGCCCTGATGTTGGGAATGAGGAGACCACATGCAGTTGATCTTCAGGCAGTGGTGGGAATTTCATTGTATAAAGAGAGCGTGTCCATTACCTCTTTTATAAAAGCCAAAGTGATCTATTTAAAGTCAATGGCAAAACGTTCATTGGCTCCATTGGGGCTAAATATGTGTCATGTATTTGTTTTACTTTTCAACACTCAGAGTTAACCTCATGGGCCTAGGTAGATATGCCCTGATGGTAAAAGTGCCTGTGTCTGGTCTGCACTTGCACTTCCACTACAAGTAACAACAGAGGGACTGGAATACTCAGCAAGCTGGCTAGCTGAGCGTGAACTTGATGGCTGTATTAGATGTGCAGGTGAGGGGGGACTATAGGCTGGGTTTGGATGGTTGTTTGGGTGACTTTGTCTGTGAAAGAGAGATTGTCAGTTTAAGTTCCATCCTTGGGTTTAATCACTAAAGGGGCTTTGCAAATTTGTGTGTGAGGTTTTTTTGTTGACGTGTTGGCTGATTTTCCGTGCATCAGGGATTGGGTGCTTCACGTGAGCCAACCTGGGGCTGATCCTTTGGAGCTGCGAGCAGTGCCAACTCTCATTGTCTGCAAGGAGAGCTAAGTTTGCTCAGCTGTTTAAAAAATCAGGCCCAGTGTGTGTCATGTTTGGACACATGCAATGAGAGGCCTTGTCTGATCATCTTGATAGAACGGCTAAGGCAGTGTGTGTTATCCCCAGTCCCTGACCTTCTCACCCTCCTGGGTGCCAAAAGCACCAGTTATTAGGACCTCACTTCCCCCTGGCACGTTCTGTGATGCTGTTCTGTTTTCTGTGCAAAAATCTACAGCATGATGAAAACTGAAAACATGGAGATGGTATCCAGTTGAGCGTCTTCTCAAAATAATGCAGGTGCTGCTGTACTGACTTATTTATTTTCAGACTCCATTCAATTAAACCTCAATTTTTACAAATGTTAATGAAGTTGCCTTTCTGCAAAATTTAGGTCCAGCTTGCCATTGGTAAAGAGACTTAAGAATAAGGTGCTATCTGTACATATCTATTTAAGTGCGCAGATACTAAAGAAAAACCTATCACGTTAAAGCTCACCAAGGCACTAGAAACATTGGGAGAGCTTCAGACAGAGACCTGCAAGATGAACACATGCCCCCCATGGCTTGTAAAATCAAACAGGTACCAGGTCTGTTACTAAGAATACCGCCCTGTGAGAGGATCAGGTGTCAGTTTAACTCAAATGAGTGGTGGTTAGGCCTCTGCTACTATCAAGAATATCGCCAGTACAGCTTTGGTATCACCTGGAGTCCCTTAGATTTCCTTGATCCCTTTCTGACTTTTGGATTGGGTAGTGTGACATGCACATGACACTACTACTCTAGCCTCCTTGGTGAACAAACTCTGCCTAGTGATGGACAAAGAGCAGGGGTTCATCCTGATTCCTTTAGTTCTCTCAGCAGCCTTTGGTACCGTCGTCTGATACTTTGTTTGCCTCCCTAAAAGCCGTGACTGGGGTGGATTGTACCACTCTTGAGTGCTTCTGGTTTTCCACTCTGGAAAGATGCCAGAAGGTGTTTTGGAGCAATGGCTTATCTGCTTGGAGGGCTCACATAAAGGCTTAAATGGGGTTCTGTTCAAGTGTATGTATGCACCTATTTCTTCTCAGTATACATATGAGGATGTTGTGGGAGCTAGACCATTTGAGCTGTGATGCAGTTAGTTCAGAGCTCTACAATCTCAGCAGACACATGCTCCATGTGGCTACTGACCTATTTGGCAACCTTGGCCTGCAGTAAGCATATTACATCAGAGCTATGACAAATGCTCTTGCTTCTGGGTGCAATTCATGGTACTGACACTAATTTCTAAAACCCTATGTGTGCCTGTAGCCCTACTGATCTAAAAAGCCTTGGACCTTAATTTCCTGAAAGACACTGTCTTTCTCTATTCATAGCAGTAGTAGCTGAGGTCACTATGGGCCCTTGAGCAGTCGGCCCCTACATTTAAATGCCTGGGGAATGGTATTCTAACTGGATGGCCCTTGTCTCTAGAATTCTCATTCCTTCCCCACCTACCCCCCAGTTGCTCCAACCAAGCCAAAGTCTGCTGGCGTACAGGGCACAGTGTAAGGCATCTGGAATTATTTATTTATTCATTTATTTTCCAGTGTATTGTTTTTAAACTTTGTATGTGCCCAGAACAGCGTTCTACTGGCTGCACTTTATAAATTAAAAATGTTTCCAAGCACTTTAATTTCTGAATGCAAGTAAATTGTAGATGCTGCATCTTTGCATCTGAGCTCTCCACTGCTCATTGTCTTATTCTGGTGATACGAAAGGATAGTAACTTCTGCTACCTTTCTAGGTATGCATGTGCAGTTCCCTGTGAGTGAAGGCAGTTTGAATTGAGAGGAAAAATTGCTAGAGTTGGGGACCTATGCCACAGCATGGCTCTGGATCAGGATTTCAAACTACCCACAATCTGGGCTTTGATTCTTACCTATCTCTAGGAAAATACAAACCCACGCCCGTGATTGCTATATCGCTACAAGAGCTGAGCTGGCTGTTGTCAGAGAGCTATTCTCGTGCTTCACACTGAACACTGTACTCCATTCTGAGGATTAGAGTGCAGTAGGGTCAGTGTTTCAAATGTGTTTCTGTCCTGCTCTCCAGCCTGATCTTCTCTTCTTGGAATAGGCTACAAGTGGATGTAGGTCACTTGAGTAGGAGCCTGTCCCTGCCCCACATTGCTGAATCTCCTTGTACTTTTCTGGCTGCAGCCAGCACTTTAGTTGGGACACATGCTTTGTAGCCAGTGGGCTTACTCTGTAATGGCTTTAGCAGGTGTGAACAATAGATCTGGGTATATGTATAAATACTGTAGAGAGGTGTCTAAATATATATAGCATAAAGAAAGGGAAATGCAGCCATGCCTTATTATAGCACTGTCCCTGGGAGCCAGTTATTTCTGGTTGTGTAAAGGGGGTTGTCATACCAGGGGGTGATTTTCAGGTTACCTGACTGAAGGCAGCTGGGATCCTTCTGCCTGAAGATCGTCCCGCAGTGCAGCCAGCTGTTTTTTTGTTGTTAGGTTTTTGGGGCAAGGGGGACAGGTGGGGTGAGTAGGCAGGAGGGGATTTGATTTACTCCTTTAATTTGGGAAGGATATACACTGGCGAAATGCCAAGAGCCGACATGATTTCCCCAGGCTTGACTCAGTGGGGGGAGGGATTATGGTGTTAGGACATTTGCACTTCCACTAACAGAGCAAATGCTGGTAGGCGATTGAACATCAAGGAAACGTTATTTCCTGTTGTTCCCGGTGTCTGTTTCCTTAATGTCTTTACTGTCTCTTGATTTCTTCCAGTTTTGGCAGAGGTGCAAGCTTTCTTTAACTTAGCTGCGGAGTAGAGACCGACATATACCATGGCAGGTAAGGAAAAATCTCTACTGGATCTTATAGAACTGGTTTTTCTATTAAAGGGCTCAGAGCTTTAATGAATGTAACATGTTGGCCTTTGCAACCCAGTTAACCTTCAGTGGGGTCACGTGTCACAAAGGGTATAATTGGCCTGCAGGATCTTGATTACTGGTGACGGGGTGTGAAAAGGAAAGAGCCTGGCTGGATTGTTGGAGGCTGAGCTGCTGCAAGGCTGGCGATGAGGGGAAATCTTTTTCTGCTTATAAACTGAGCAAATCTGAGCTGGAAATCAGTGAGACAGAAACACGTAACCCCACTAGGTTCCTTTCAGAGTCGTTGCTCAGATTAGATCCGCACTTTAACCCATCAACCATGTCAGATCAGTTTGGAGGAACAGGGACTTGTGTTGGGCTCTGTTCAGTGATGCATATTTTATCTCTTGTCACAGAAAAGGTGAACAATTTCCCTCCACTCCCGAGATTCATCCCCTTGAAGCCATGTTTCTACCAGGATTTTGATGAGGACATTCCACCACAGCATCGTACCATGGCCAAGCGCCTTTACTACCTCTGGATGTGTGAGTCCTTGGGGCAAACACCCTGTGTCTGCAAGTGGGGAATGGGCCCGATAGGCCAAGAGAGAAATGCTCCTGCCTGCTTCTCTGAATGCTCTTCTCTAGAAGCTGTTAGTGTAAAGAACAGAGTGGCACTAAGAGAAACATCATCCTGCCCCACAGCCTAGGGCTACTTTTTGTCTCTTGTATATTTCTGAAGAGATTTAAATTAGTGTTGGGGTCTGGGTCCTGACATTCAGCTCCAAATCTCAGCTTCTCCAGAGCTGGGAGTGGGGGTTGATCAGTGTTCTGGGTTGGGTCATTCTAAAGGGGCCCCAGGTACAGAATTTGGGTTCAGATTGGGATCTGATTTCCCCTATGGTTCTGAAGTGCTTGAGCTCATCTCTAATTTTAACTCTGCTGGAGCCAATCATAGAACTCATCTCAGGGTGTCCCCCCGTCCCCTAGGTAATCACGTGCACAGACCAGAGACCACTCGCGAGTTCTGTTGCTCACAGAGCCTGCCCCGAGGTCCAACAGATCAGCAAATGAGCTCTTTGCTGAAGGATTTACTGCCCTGATTTTCTTCCTGTCAGGCGCCCTCAGCCAGAGGGCTTGTCACTTGGGAATTGTAGGCCCTGCCAGCACACTTTGTAGTTTTATATTGCAGCAATATCTGAGCTTGGACTCTCCCTTCCCTGCCAGAAAACCCCATGCAAGTTTTCTGTGAATGAGGAGCCTCTTTCTTCACCGCCCAGACTCCTGCCAAGGCCCTCCTGAGTCAGGCATCTGAGCCAGATTGAGGTGGGAGCCATGGAGCTGTCCTCCAGTCTGTGTTTTAAGTCACGATCCCCCCATTTCCTGGTTTGCAAATTCCACATCCAGCACAAAGCCGCATGGCTGCCTCTGAAGCTGAAACGCCACTTTAAATTAGTGAGTACAGGGCCTCGGATGCAGTGAGCGGTCTCCTTCACCCAGACAAAAAATGCAACCTGTGCAGTACCCTGCTCCCCAAGATGCAGGAGCCTGAGGCTTTTCTCAGAACCAAACCTCACCTGCCCCTTCTGCAGCTGCTGTGTGATGTGCTGTCCCCCTAGCTGCGGTCCCTTGGGTAGTCCTAATGCCACTGATGCAGCTAGCTGGCAGCTGGGATCGATTTCCCTTACATAGGGACCACCTACTAGTTTGACCTGTGGGTAAGTAAAGCAGAGAGTGGCTGGCTTCCCTCTGAGAGGAAGAGGATAGATTTTACACCCCTTTTGGGCTCTTCTTCTTCCATGTGTGTTTTTTTTCCCCCTTCTGGAATCATAGAATCATGGAAGATTAGGGTTGGAAGGGATCTCAGGAGGTCATCTAGTCCCATCCCCTGCTCAAAGCAGGACCCACCCCAACTAAATCAACGTGTTTGCCATCTCTTTGCTCCAGGCATTCTGACCCAAGGGCATTCAGTGTAGCGAGAGTGCACAGTTCATGTAACTTTACTAACCAGAGTGCAGCTAAGCAAGTACATTTCCCCATGATACACACTTGCTTAGGAAACCTGGCCAGAGTTGAGAGTCGGCCTATGTCTACTTTGATGGGAGCACAGTCGGTGGTGCCGGATCGATTCTGTGGGATCGATTGTGCGGCAGCGGAGACCCACTCAATCGATCCAGAAGTAGACGCCACTAATCCACCCCCACCAAAAAGAGTAAAGCTGCATTGACGGGAGGGCATTTCCCATCAGCGCAGTGAAGTGGGGACGCCGCAGCAAGTAAAAGTTACGAAGTCGATGGGAGATACTTTATGTAGCTTGTGTATCTCCCATTGACTGCCGCCAAATTTCACCGGCAATGTAGACATAGTCTCAGTGTCACAAATGCCCAGACACATTGGGCTATGCAGGGAATGCTTAATCAGAAATCCACTTCTGAGAAACCACCACTGCACTTGGCATGAATTGGTGCCTTTGCTGGCTAGCTCAGTGGAGAAGCCAAGGATTGAATGGCCCATGGAAACTAAATTTGTTCCTAGAGGAGATCCCTCCAGGTCGACGTTACAGCGCTTCTAGTAGGAAAGCTTGCATGACTACTACTTACTGTCCTCCTGACCTGGGCCTAAATTGAGGACTTCTGTGTAGCAGTGGCAGTCCCCGTGACTGAAGTCACTGCCTTTTTTTAAATGAGATGAAAGATTGTTCCAGCTGTGTTCCCCCCTTCACTCCCCTCACCCACGTTCTATTTCTGAAGCTTTACTAGTGAGTTTGTTGCTTTGTAAACCAGGACAGCACAGATGGTTTTTTTAGGTAGAAGCTCTGGGATGGGATGGAGGCAGGGAAAGGAGGACTGGTTAATGAACATTTCCATCCTCCTTCATAGGGGGAATGCGGCTGAGTGATTGGATGGCACATACAGGGTCTGCGTGAACTGCCACCACCTGCCTTTAAGATGACCTCTGTTCCTTATCAGGTGTATTGTTGCACTGAAGCAACCTTCCCTAGGGAGTGGTTTGTGCTCCAAGTGCAGGTTAGAGGGAGTTGAATCAGCACTAGAAGGAGTGGGTGTTTGTGCTTTTAACTCATGCATCTATCTCCTTCGACGAACTTTCCACCCTACTGACTTGCCAGTATGGTGCCCAGTTTTCAGCTGTGATTCTGTGTCCTGCTAGGAATCTGGAGCTGAGCTCGCATTCCCCTTCCTCATTCAGGGAGGCTGTTGTAGTGACACTGTGACAAATTATTCTCTTAAAGGTGTTTTTCTGGCTGTGGGGAGGGAGGTGTACAGTCACTTGGATGCCCCAGCCCTGATTTGGCTGTGCTCATTACACTTGTGTTTAACAGGCCCGTTTGCTCTTGAGCTTGAAAAGCATAAGCACAAACACCACATCACTGCTGAACTTGCTGATGTTGTTGCTATTAATTTGCTGGACAAGGAGCCCCTTTAGGTGAGCCTGTCCCCTGGGGAGAAGACGTGGCAGAAAGGAGTCCTAACCCTCCTATGCAAAAAAAACCCAAAAAAACAGGGGGGGAGGGAGTGGGAGTGTGGGGATAGGTCTTAGGCAGTGATGGAACATCCTTGAGTGCTGCATGATGCAATGCATCTGTGGGGACCCAGCCGGTCAGATCACTGGGTTGGCTGAACATTTTCATCTTGTACAGTAAAGCATCCCAGCTGGCTGCTCCATTGCATTGCTTGGTGGGAGGGCATGAATTTTGATTGGAACAAAGATTCCTATTGAAGTTCGGAAGCACAAGAATACAGATGACAGATTCTCCTCTGCATTGTCCAACCTCTGATAGACTTTCCTTCATTGTACTAGCCCTGTATTGCTTAGCCCCTCCTAGTGTCATATTGGAGAAATATTTTTCCTGTTGAACTGATCTGGACGTGCCATAAACCAGTCAGGAACTTGGGACTTTAGTTCTTAGAGTTGGTCAGTTGGTATCCAATGGCTCAAACACATTTGTCATGGAAAAGGCTGCTTGGCCCAACTCACCTGGGTGTGCACTCCCCTTAGTGAAGGTGGCAATGAGGAGCTTCCTTTAATTCTCTCATTTCTATCTTTTGGTGGAAAGAGAAATTAATTGTCTTTCACTTACTCTAGCTTTTATATTAGAGGCCTCCTCATCATGGCCTCCTCCAAATTCTCCTATCCTGTAATGGGTGAAGTATGCAGGGTAGCCACAACTGGGCCATGATTTATTGATGCCAGCCTGCTCCAGCTAGCTTGGAACCATTGCCCAAGGGAGCCTCGTGGGCATGGAAACACTAACTGTGAAAATTGTAGAGGGAGACGGATAATAAACACTGTAGACAAAACCCCACTCTTGGATTAAGCGTGTCTGAACGTTTCTGAACCCCATGGACGTAGCCACCTGAAGGGCCCCTCCTGTCACAGCTTACTTTCTTGCAGTGTGCTACTTTGCACCCTCTGTGTGTCTGTGTGTATATGTTTGCAGTGAACAGCATCACCTTGGCAGTGAATCTGATTGGCTGCCTCGCATGGCTGATTGGAGGCGGTGGAGCTGTTAATTTTGGACTGGCAATTCTCTGGCTCATTCTCTTTACACCCTGCTCCTATGTCTGCTGGTTTAGACCTATTTACAAAGCCTTCAAGTAAGTGGTCACAGCTGGGCACAGTGTCTCACTGTCTTTCTCCTTCCTCCTTACGAATAATCAATGCTTAGACTGGGTCATCTCTAATTGGGAATCTCTCCCTTCCCTTCCTACCTTTAGCTTTCCTTTCCTACCTTGAAAACTTGGATGTTCAGGATTCAGATCTCAACTCTCCATAAAAACTAATATATCAAGTATATGTTTTCCCTCTAAGTGGGGTTCTTGACAGTGAGTCACAGGAGACTGGGAAGTGTATGTGAACAGAAGACTTTGGATGCTATGTTCTGTCACACAGTAACTTGAACCAGAGTTCACAGGTACAGTGCATAATGAATAGCTGCATTCCAGTTCTATTCCTGTCCAAGTTGACAGACAGATTTTGTACTTTTGCTGCAGAATGTGGAGGCTCCTGAAGAGAGATGCCTTGGGGATTAGCGAAACTGTGACAGCCCTTCTCTGATACTAGAATCGGAGTTGGGAAGATGGATCAATATTTAGATGAGTTGCAAGTGCTTCTTCCTAACTTCACAGCCCCCACATTCCAGCTAAGAACTACAGGGCCCCAACAATTTAGAACTTAGAGCACACTTCTCTGATTTTAGGATCCTCTGTATTGAGTTAGTAACCAAAGTGTTTGTCAGTCCTGAGAGAAAGAGGCGGGAGAAGTGCTAACAGCTCCTCCTCTGGCTCTGATTTAGCTATGTACTTAAGCACTTGCTAAATGTTAAGCATAAATCCGCAGAATGTAGGAACATACTTGTGTATCTTCCTGAATCAAGGCCTTTAATTCTGAGGTTCATGCTAAGGTTTCATTGGGCCATCCTGCACAAGCTTGAGGGAAGAGGTATTGGAAGTTGAGGTGCTTACAAATTCCTTTTTCCTGGCTCTAGAAGCTCATATTCTTTCTCAGGAAACCCAAAGACAAATCCTTAGCTGGTGGAAACCTGCAAAGGTCCATTGAAGTCAATGGAGCTATGCCAATTTATACCAGTTGTGGGTATCCAACAGTCTCTTTATCTCAAGAAATGTGGCTCTGTGGACCTCTATCCCTAGAAACTCAGTTCTCTGCAGCCCCAGCTTGAGGGGGAGATCTGACTTTTATATTTGGTGAATATTTTCTTTTTCCTAGAGGCTCCTTTCACAAACCTTTTGGGGGTGGATAACGTATTTGTATTGGTTATGTGTGCAGATTAGAGTAGTCCCCTCATCACCAAATGTAAAGTACACCATTCTACCAGTCCCCTTCAGCGTACTGAATGCTTCGTTATTTCCCTTCTTGAAATCTGGGTGGATTGATTTAAATTAAGGTGATTCTAAATCACCAAGTAGAAAACTTCCAGTTAAACAATCGATTTTAATCAACTTTTTAAACTTCAGTTATTTTCTAAAAAAAGGTGTATTCTCATTGGTTGATATAATCATTAAAACATGTTCACTTACAACTAAATAGAGCCTTTACGCTAGATTTGGTACATCTTTTTACTACCTACAGGGTACGCTATAACTATGTATATGTATTTAAGCAATTATATAGCTTAATAGATTGATTCTTATTCATTGTACACTTTAGTATCTTAGAAAATGGTGAATGACATAGTGTATATTTACCAGATAATTCACTTTTTGCTCATGATTTGTGTCAAGCTGCATTATGATGGTAACTGGAGTTTAATGTAATACTCAGAACGGCATATAACATTAATTTTTATTAAACAAAACTAATAATAATAATAAAGTGCATGACCTACTGTGTCATATTGATAAAACTTGATCTTAAAATCTAGATGTTTTTCCCTGATTCTTTCTCAATATAGAAAAGAAGCCTTTAACTCAAAGTTTTTGATAGAGGTTCATGGATCCTGCATAGCTATTTTTTTTAAAAATGTTTTAAGAACCTATAATAATTTTAGGCCTTAACATTTATATTTTAACTTCAGATTTCATTTTAAACAGGTTTCTTTTTAAAAAGAATTTATTGTAATTTAAATAATAAGATAAAAGAATTTAAATGTAAAAAGATTGGTTTTATTTATTTATTTATTTTAAAGTCATTGATTTTTGTCCACCCTGCTTGAGAGGAGGAAGGATGGTCCTGTGGGTAGGGCACTGCCCGTGGACTCAGGAGAGCTGGGTTTGATTCCTCACTCAACCACAGATTGGTGTGACTTTTGTCCATTTCCTAGCTGCGAAATGGGGATAATACTTCCCTGCCTCACAGGGGTCTGTAGGATAAAATCTGTTAACCATCAGGTGCTCTAATAATATGGTAATTAGAACTATGTAAGTAGCTAAATAGGGTATGTCTTCACAGGCCTGGGTCAGCTGACTCGCTGTGTAGATGTTAGGGCTCAGGCTGGAGCCCCAGCCTTGGGAACCATCCACCCTTGCAGAACCCCAGAGCTCCGGCTCCAGCCTGAGCCCGAATGTCTACACAGCAGTTTTTCAGCCCAGGAGCCCGAGCCTCATGAGCCCGCGTCAGGTGACCCAGGCCAGCCATGGGTTTCTCACGCCTCTGTAGATGTACCCATAGAGCCTTGGGGAAGCTCTGCTCTCTGACTTAGCACAGATTGCTTCACATGGCTGAGTGTGAAGCTCTTACCACCTTTCAGGCCCCCTCTCCCTGACTTACCATCTAACTGCTACCATGTCTTTACGTAACTGCCACAGAAACCCGTTTGCCGAGTTTGAGCCCCTCACGTTTTCCTTCCTCCCTCCTTATGCTGTGGTTTCACTATCCTGACTATTCTTTGCGGGCAGCTCTTGTTCACACTGAGCCATTAGTTCCTATTCTCACCCACCACATGTTGGGGGAAAAAAATCTCTCCTGGAATAAAAGGGATTATTTAGCTGAGCTGGCGGCAGACAATACTGGTTGTTCAGGGTGACAAGAGCTTCCTTGCTGCTATTCTGAGTGCAGCTGGAGTGCCGATTGAGACATGGGCAGCAATGAGGAGGGAGGATGACAATGAGCTATTTCTCTTGTAGGACAGACAGTTCTTTCAGCTTCATGGCTTTCTTCTTCACCTTCATGGCGCAGCTGGTGATCAGCATTATCCAGGCGGTGGGAATCCCTGGTTGGGGAGTCTGGTAAGGAAGACAGGAACCTGTCACATTAAACCTTTTTTCTATTCCGGTGCTAGGCACAGCTGACTCCTGTTAGGATGGAAGAAGAAAAACATTCCAGAGTCCCATGGCTCAGCTAGGACAGGACATCGAGTGGGTAGAAGTGGGATTGTGGAAGTATTGTATTAGTGGACTGGGAGCAGAAGGGTGATGATAGATGTGATGTGGTGGAGAAAGGAGGTAGGAGGCATTGGGGTGGCCCTTTGGGTGCTTGTTGGTTTCAGGAATGGCTTAGCATTATCTTTTGTCAGCCAAGGAAAGTGTCATCCAAGCTACCGAAGGGTTTAGGAGAAAAGAATCATTTTAGAATGAGGTTTGCAACTTGCAGTATACAAAGCCAATGGGAAAAAACCATAGCTACTGGATATGCATGGCTGCAGCAGTGCTGTTGTTTAACCAAAGCCCTTTTTGATCTCCCTGCAGTGGCTGGATCGCAACAATATCCTTCTTTGGGACCAGCGTGGGTGCAGCTGTGGTGATGCTTATCCCCACCATCATGTTTACAGTCATGGCAGTCTTCTCCTTCATTGCCCTCAGTATGGTAGGAGTGCTGGATTAGAGACCAGACATTGTGACATTTTCTGGGTGGTCTTCTGGGCAAAAGATCCAAGCTGGGATGTTCACTGCTCCATACTGTTTCTAGAGAGATCCACTGGGTACTTCCCATGCTTTGCTCTGTTAGGGGCAACTCTTTGTTCACAGTTTCTAGTGCCACTGTTTCATTTAGGGGTGAAACAACTGGTTTTTGCCCAACTTGGAACTTCTCCAAATCTAGAGCTGTCAGATCTAGGACAGGACTTGATCCTTGATGTTTGAGTTCCTGTAGGCTATGGCAAGATGCAGGTTCTGGGCTGCTGAATTTTAAAAAGTTTAGCAAGAATCTAAAATAAACCAAACTCGAGTCTTCACTAAAGCCCCAAACTTTCAGTTTCTCCTGTTCCTGGACTTTGTTCTTACTTACAGAGGTCCGCTGCCCTGTAATTGATTCCTTGATGGTAGTCTTTGTGGTCTAGAACTAGGAACAAGCTCTTTAAAGCTTTTACCTTATTTTTTTTCTGTCTTTGGTGTGTGGGATGCTTTCCTATTACTGTAATCTCCCAAAGCACAAACATGCATTCTCTGAGGTTAGCAAGCCGGTGAGGGGCTCTTGAGGTTAAAAAATGAGGTAGATATTTGTGAAAGATATTTGTGAAATGAAGTCTAACTTCCCTTCTGTCCTGTTTCCTGCCTTAGGAACAGGGATATAGAGAGGATTGGATGACTGTGGGGAAGACTTGCAATAGGACAGGTTGTCTGTTCCAATCTGGCCTGGATTGTTAATGAGCAAAAATCGTTACCTTCGGGTGATTGCCCAGTGGCATATGTGAGATGAGTTGATTGTCTCACTACAGTTTCCAGTGGACAGTTGCCCACATCACAACCTACCATCTCAATAGGCAAATTTGCTTCTCATGTTGGCAGTCTGGGTAGAGAGCAAAAACTAAATGGAAATGGAGGATGAACTGCTTTCAGAGTGGGGCCCCTTAGGTCAGGGTTGCGCCACATTGGTCAGAAGAGTTGCACTTGCCAGGAGCACTTGTTGCATGGAGCATCCCAGTCTCCAATGCTGTCATTCCAGCATCTGTTGGTTTCAGTCCTGATCCTGAGAGGTTGAGTACCTGCAGCTGCCCAGGAAGTCAATGGGAGCTGCAAGTACTCAGCACCTCTCAGGATTGGACACTTTGCCTTAGGTTCTGTCAGTTTAGCCGAATAATATAAAACAATCAGGGGGTCTTCTCTGTAAATCAGTGATCTCCTTTCTCTCCATCCCTGCCCAACACAGGTGCATAAATTTTACCGGGGCAGCGGTGGGAGTTTCAGCAAAGCACAGGAAGAGTGGACCACGGGGGCTTGGAAGAACCCGCACGTACAGCAGGCGGCGCAGAATGCGGCAGTGGGTGCTGCACAAGGCGCCATGGTGCAGCACGAAACACAGTATTCTGCCACCCCTAACTACACCTATTCCAATGAAATGTGAGCAGAAGACTCTGTCCTGAGGTGGGGGCGGGGAGGCAGGGTGAGGGAGAATACTGCTGAGCCAGGCCTGTGTAACCATTGCAACAAGGGGAGTGTAAGATACTTGATTTTTCCCTCTGCTCTCAAACAGGATATTTTTGTTTTCTCTGGTTCTCTTTTCTCATTTTGAAGAAGCTGTGAGTTGACCTGCAGAACACGTGTGCCGTGTGTTTGTGGTCCCCTGTGAAGTAGTGTACGGTGGTGATTTTTAAATTATTGTGGTGATAGGTGTATGTTATAACATCAGCCCCCCCAAAAAAATCAATCCCAACAAGCTCACCAAAATGTCAAGAGCAAAACTGAAGATTCCTGGCAACTTGGGAATTCCCACTGGCTAACACTTCCAGTTGCTAATGTGTGGTTAGTAGTGGCTGCCTCTAGCGAGGCCTGGTACCAATTCATCCAATCCCCAGAATTCTCCTTTTTATTATAGCAGGTTACTAGCTGATTTAGCACTTAAATTCCTAAAAGCCAGCAGACACCCCCCCGCCCCTGCATCCCCCAGTCCATATCCTCCCTCCAAGCAACAGGTTCTCTTAACACATGGTGTTGTAATCATTTATTCTTCGATGTATTGTGAGGAGGACAGTATTAGTGTGTAACTGCAGAGGGAGGGCCCCAAAGCAGTGTTGGGAATTTGCCCTTTTGAATTGTAGTGGACCTTCCCTTTCATGTGAAACTTGAGCACATTCCAAAAGCTCCGTTCTGAGTTCCACACTCCGAGCCCTATAGTTTTAAGGTGTTTAGGTGGGGAAAAGGATTGTAAAATTGGCAGGCTGTTTCTCAACAGATCTGCTCTTTGGCAAAGTAGGGGCCAAATCTTGCTGGCTTTCTAACACTCACTGCTAGACTCCTTGCTTCAATGGTGTTGCTTATGTAAGTAATGTGAGCAGGATTTGCCCCTACAAATTATCAAGTTGTCTGCTGGTTTTAGGATCCTTTGAAAACCGTAGCCTAAGGGAGGGAAGTGCCTAACTTCCCTGAAATTCAGTGGGATTAGGTTTGCTTGCAAATCCCAAACTTAATGTCCAAGAAGTGTTTACTCCTGTTGGCCCTGAAACCCCAAGCAGCTGGGGGAGAGTGAGTTGGATGCCTTGCACATTGTTGGTGCAGTGGCCAACTAACTTTGCACTGCCACCTCTGCTGTTATAAAATGCAGAAGAAAACAAACAACTTGAATTTCAGATCCTGGGTGGAGTTTACAGCTCTGGCAGTTACAATAAAAATAGTTTGACTCACAGAGCAATGGATGTCATTCGGAAGGAATGGGGGGGCGGGAATGCTTGTTTCTAGAGAGAGACATTTCAGACTTTGAAAGCACTTTAAGTAGGGAGACCAGATTTTCTCCAACCCATAATCGGAAATTAGCTCAAATTTAATCTAATCTGGCCTCTTTCATCAAGTATCTCCTTCCACCCCTGGCTACTTAAACCTATGCCAGGCAAACACTAGTCCTGTAATTAAATATCTCAACATTTTGCAGCCTATTAGTTTTCTAGTTGCCCTGCTAATGATAGAGTTTTTCAGGCCATCAGAACTCCCCTCTCTTTAGCAGCCTAATGATGTCTGTGTATGAAATTTGTAAGCAAGAATTATGCCAATATGAATGGTTTTTTCCAGCAGAACCAGCCAAGAATAAAGAAGTTTTTTGTTTTTTTTTTAAAGCTACAACTTAAATAATTCTGCAGCAGCCTGGTGTCTTTTGACAAGGCTGTAAAAATAAAGTTATGATAAAAATATTTATATCTCATGGAGGAAAGGAAGCCCTTCACTGAGCCTATTATATCAGATTTGAAATGTTGTGCAATTAATTATAGCTAGTCTAAAACCAAACCTTGTGGTCTTTTAATACCCTGGTTGAGAATGTACAAATTAACAGTGGTTATTTTGCCTTCTGCATTTGTAGTAAGAAAGATAACCTATTAAAACAAGCAGTAACACAAACACACAGGGTTAGCCAACCCTCCTCTCTATTACATCCCCAAAATCTATGAATGTGACTGATCCTCAGTAAAATGACACTGAATGCATCAGCATGGCTGCCACCGATGGCAGAAGCTGTGAAGAATACAGTACCTTGATTTAATTATTGTTTATAATTAATCTGTGACTGCTAGCCGAGTGGTGCCAAGGGTTAGATACTGCTCTAACTCTGGAGTAACTTCATTGAAATGAAAGGATTTTACTGCAGATTCTCACCAGTATGAAATTACAATCTGGCCCAATGGCGGTATGCGCACTGGTGGAATCTGCTTTTCCAATAGCAAATCAGATGCCGGTGTAGCTCTTTGGTTGACAAGCAGGGTGGGAGGGGTGTTCCTTCAAAACAGCAACAGCTCATTGGCCAGAATGTATTCACACAGTGAAATTCCACATAAATCTGCAACCCCCATTCTCTATTTTTTTGGCCTGAGATTCCTCACTCTGTCTTGAATTTTATGTTCTAAATGTCCTGCCAATTCCGAGGGTGGGGCCATAAGGATATGATTATGTCTCAGTGATCATCACTGTCACAGAACTGTGAATTTTGCCATTTATAGGGACCTTGCTGCTACAGATTGAGTTCGTTAGCTTTGATCTAGACCTGTTTCAAAGAGGACTAGATCAAAGCAAACTAACAAACTATAATGTGCAGCAGCAGGGTCCACGAAGTTGCCGTAACCATAGTGTGAAATGATCTGTTTTTACTGTGATTGGGCTGTGAATGATGCATAATTTTACTGTGACAAAATCTTAGCCATTGTGATGCATAATAGGCAAAGGCGTTTTGTTACCTTGCAAACAGTGGCATGGAGGTTACTTGATCTCACAATTGGGAGTGTTTCAGACCTATTAAAAATATGAATATTGTTAAGGAAATCACACAATGTTCTTTCCAGCTGTATCTACTAAATGGAAAAACAAAAAATTAGAATCTGTGTTCACTGTCTATTTGTCTAGGCCTCCTGGGTTAGTGTGTGTCCAACCTTATTATGCACTAAATTATATATGCTAAGATTCTGACTCTAATATAAAGTTCCTAGTACTTAACATAGGTATTTCCAGAGATCTACCATTGCTCTAAAGACTGTATTATGTAGAAAATATTTCACTCTTTGCTCTCCAATGCTCGTCCCTCAGCTAATCTCTACCATCTGCTCACTGGCTACCTGGAGTAATCCACTCACTTTTTGTGTAGATCTAATAAAAACTGGTTAATCATGCGTGGATCAGACTGCAGCATAGTCTACAGTGTAGAATGGTGCTTTGAAAGCTCACTGATGCCTGGTGCTCTGCTCTTATCTTCTCACAGCTCTGTTCCCTTCCCCTTTCTCTTATTTTTCCCCCTCCCACCCACCAGCAAATTTCCTGCTGGCCTCAGTCATATTAAAACACAACAATAAATGGAATCCTTGTTAGAGTAAATAGAATAATTTTCAGAGGACTTGAAAACCTACTTCAGCAAACTGCAAAAGTTACTTAAATGGTGAGGTGTGCCCATTAATATTTCTGCTCCTCTTCATCCTTGTGCCCTGGAAACAACTTTCAGCACCCAACACTCGTAAGTGCCCAGATCTGTGCTGGGAAAGGTTAAAAAATATTTCATTGCATTGAGACACTCACAAGCTAACTTCTTATAGCTATGTCCTCACTCTGCTAAAATGGAGCTTTATTCCTAATTCTGACTGGAAAGACTTTGCTAAACTAATATGGAGTTTCAGCTGGTCAGAATTAGGGACGTGATGCTGTATTCAAGCAGGTATTCTAAAAATTAATGAAACTAAAGCATCATGGTTATGCAATCCCCATTAACGAAACTGACTCAGACCTTTAACACACAGATAAATAATAAACCTCAAAGCCCAGGAGTATGGTGCCAGGTATAGGATAAGAAAAGGGACATGGGACTCCATAATGGCATGAGAACAAATCTCTTCACATCCTAAAAGAAAACCCTTTGTGTGCTGGATAAGAATCTGGCTTAGTGTTTGAACTAGAGATGGACTGAGGAGGGTGGGTGCTTGGATCTGAGTCAGGTGAAGGTTGAAACAGAGCGCTGGTTTGAGTGTGGGTTGAATGGTGAAATCCGGCAATCTCCTCTCAAGAGAATTCCATCCTCTTGGATTACGCTAACCCAAATAAGAGCCTGGAAAAAAAGGCCCCTTTGCTCTTTGGATTCAACCCAGATCCAGAATTAGAGCGGTGGGTGTAGAACTGTGGATTCAAATCCAACCTAGCATCTCCCAGAATTCCTGGATGTGTGATTCCAGCTCAGTCCCATGTCTAGTTGGAACATTATGCATCACACGTAACTTTAATGTGTTGGTGGAGGCAAATGGTGTTGGTCAGAGTGGCCTAATCTGTGACCTAAATAGTCCTGAGGCGAAGTGATCTGGGATCAAGTAATGTGCTTTCTGAGAAGGGAAAATAAGCTTCATTGGGAAGTCTGCACTGAATCATATTGGGTTCCACTTCTGTAACAAATAGTAGGGAGTGCTCCGGCGTGGCAGGTTCTGGTCGGAGTTCAGTTCCTGGACAGTAGAGAATGGAAGAGCCTCTTTGACCAATGTGTGTTTCAGCATAGTTCAGGGGAGTGATGGTGCCATATTATCTTTTCAATGTATCTCAACGGTCATCGGGATTTTTTAAAACTTAAAACAAATTGGATGGAAGGTTTTTTTAAAAATATTCGGACCATTTGCGACTATTCAGAAAGCTGCTGTTTCCTTGAGCCATTCCCTGTCTGTCCCTGATAAATCAGTGTCATTCTGGAGAATAACAATAAAACAAAAATTCTCTAAAGCAAGGTGTGAAAATGTCATTTGTTGCTTTTTATAAGTGAGTTTTGTGCTGGTAAAAGGTGCTGCTTGACGTTCCTTAAGACTGACGTCTCCTCCTTACCCACAGGACAGTTACAGCACAGGAAGCGGCAGTGCAAGCTTTCCTGCCCTTATTTTGGAGGGGCTGCCGCAATGATGTTCACGGTCTATTCATGGTAGTCCCACGGACTGCCAGATGTGGGACTGACATGTAACGGGGATACCTACACATTAGGAGCTGGAAGGAGACCACAAAATTTGCAATGTCAAAAATGATCCATCTGCAGGTGACGATATTTGATTAAGGCAATCTCTAACTATTGGAGATCAGAGAGATCTCCAGGGAGAAGGGAGGTGCTTAATAACAAATGGATATAAACTGGCCATCAACAAGTTTAGATTTAAAATTAGAGGAAGGTGTCTAACCATCAGAGGAGTGAAGTTCTGGAACAGCCTGCCAAGGAGAGCAGTGGGGGCAAAAAACCTAACTGGCTTCAAGACTGAGCTTGATAAGTTTATGGAGGGGATGGTTTAATGAGACTACCTACATAGGTCTGGCTGGTGACCCATGCCCCATGCTGCAGAGGAAGGCGAAAAACCCCCTTGATTCTCTGCCAATCTGGGCCAGGGGAAAATTCCTTTTTGACCTCAAATATGGTGATCAGTTAGACCCTGAACATGTGGGCAAGACCCACCTGCCAGACACCTGGGAAAGAATTCTCTATAGTAACTCAGAGTCCTCCCCATCTTGTGTCCTGTCACTGGCCATTGGGGATATTTGCTGCCAGCAGTCTCAGATCAGCTAACATGCCATTGTAGGTAGTCGCATCATGCCATCCCCTCCATAAACTTATCAAGCTCAGTCTGACATCCTGCACATTGCAGGCCACAGAACCTCACCCTCCCACTCCAGTAATAGACTCCCAACCCCTGGCTGAGTTACTGAAGTCCTCAAATCACGATTTAAAGACTTCAAGTTACAGGGAATCCACCTTTTACACATTGAATCTGTGATTCTTATGCCATCTGGTTCTGGTTGCTGTTGGAGATAAGATATCAGACTAGATGGATCATAGGTCTGATCCAGTTTGGCAGTTCCCATGTTCCTATCCTCAAATGGCTCACAATTTGAGCAATCCACTCATCTTGCTCCTGCTTTTTCCTGTGTAATATTGTCTCTAGGGTTTGATGGTCAGCTGTAACTTCAACTAGCTGAGAATTTTAAACGTTGATTGTGGTCTAGAGAATCTATAATACATCAACTCAGTCTGAATTTTACAGTCTTCCACTTGTCTATGAAAACCCATTGCCTCCTGAGACACTAGCATAAGTCTTTTTGTCTTGCTACCATTGCAGTGTGAGCTCCCTCACAACATCACTGGCAGCTAGGACAAAAAATGTCCTCCATCAGTTTCACATTCATGGCTGCTGCCTACCCAATACCATTCACTTCCTCACAGCAATCCCACCTTGCTGTCTGCTGGGCTTACAGTAATGCTACTTCCTTTCTGACTACTGCACAGCCAGTGCGTGCTGTGACCGCAGAAGCAGGAGGTTTAGCTTTGTGGTGCCAAAGTGGGTTCCTACAATACTCAGGTAGGAGTTAAGTCTTGAGTTTTATGGGTTTCTTGGGATGTCAGACACTGCAGTTCCCAGCCTCAGTGCCCCAGAGTTAATCCTAGGTTACTCCAGTCTCATGCATCCATCCCCCAGTAAACTTTAAAAAAAAAAAAAAAAAAAAAAAACTGAGAAGGAGACAGGATCTCTCTCCACCCTGTGAGGCCCCAGTGTCAGTGTACGGGCATCTGCTTTCTTATCAGCCTGCATAAGAACTGTGGTAATCAGCTGAATTAAAGCATCACCTATAAACAATATGTCTGTGAAAAGCCTGGCTGAGTCTGGAACAGTCGTCAATACCTAGCGATCGCTAGCACCTTAGAGGTGACTTTAGGAATGCATGGGCCTTTATCAGGCTTTTTGCATCCCTCAAGATCTCCCACTTTACCTCCTAATGCTGATCACTGTGAAGCACTCCTCGTGTAGCTTCCATCTTTCTGGCTGAGAGGGATGGCGTGGGACTCCTGCTACTCTTCAATACCCATAAATCCTAAGGTTCACTTGTCAGGCACCTAAACCACTCCCTCTGCTTCCACCACTAGTTAAACATGCTGTCTTGAAACTCTCCCAGTTTATACTGGCCTCAATTGCACTGGCTTGTTTGGCCCCTGTGACCTGTCCGTGCCTAGGGTAGCCACCTGAAAATGCCAAGATGAGGGCAGGCTGTAAAAAGAGAGCAGATTCTCCCAACACCGGTGGGTGACACTGAAGTCAGACTTCCCAACCAGCCATAAACAGTGCTTCTGATTCCCCAAACTAGTTATCAAGAAACCAAAACAAAATATACGCAGCCCCCTTTACTGCATTTCAGTCTCTGGCTCCCAATCAGCGTCTAGGTCCAGTAAACAGACCAGTTATTTAAAACTCTATGCTCTTTACCAAAAAGGTAGCCACAGTACCAGATCAATATAAGTTTGGATCTTACCCAAAATACCACGCTGCCAGCCAATCCTTTAGTAAATAAAACTAAAGGTTTATTATAAAAAGAAAGAAACAAACTATAAGAAAATGTTAAAGGATTAACACAATCAGATACATATAAATGATTTGAAAGTCCATCTATATCAGGTTTCTAAAAGAATTGTGGAGTTTGCAGGCTTGTATAGTCCCTCTGGTATACATCCAGTACTAGAATGGATCTCAGTCCTTTGTTTTACAGCTTCAGTTCAGTTGTAGAAGAGTTGATCCAGAGGTAGGTGAAGACTGAAGACAAAGAGACTAAAGACAAAATGGAGCCCAGGCAGCTTCCTTTTATGTCCTTTTCTTTGCCATGCTGCTTGTGGAATTTTACAGGAACAAAATGGAGTCCAGAGTCACATGAGTAAGTCCTGGTGACTCATCAGGTATATCCCTGGCTTCTCCCCCTGGGCCCCTTGCACCTGTGAATCTCTTAATGGGCCATTAAGCAGGCTATTGCTGCAGCCATCCTGTCGGGTGTGGCCCAGACACAGCACAATTTGAAATACAAAGATATCAAATATATCAATAACTTCCATTGCACACGACACATGAACATAAACATTATCATCTTACTTAGCACATTATAGCCTTTCTAACAGTACCTGACATGGCATATCTCACATGAATTACTATGATTTTGACATACTGATGTTAAATAATATAATAAATGCCCCCCCCCCCCAAATCTAGCCAGCGTGACACCCCCAACGCGAGATTGGTGTAGAAGGGAGTAATCAGAGCTCCTGAATATACCTCAAGGGCCCCACCTAATCCAGCCAGTGTCACAGCCCCCGTATGAGGTTGCAATCACATCTGCTCCCTGCCCAGCCTATTTGTGGTCCCTCTCAGGATTGCTGCCCCCAAAGCTCCCTCCCATGGAGTGGGATGGTGTGTCTCTGACGGTTTCTCCCCTGCGCTAGTAGCAGATTTGGCCCCCAACAGGGATCCCCTGTTGTTTCTTGCCTGTCTCTCCTGTGGGGCTCCCTGGCCGGGGGGATTGTCCGCAGGGCCTTTTCCTGCTGATCACTGGAATGGGTGGCCTTTTCCTAACACACCCATCATCTAAGCCTTCACTATGGGACCCGGGGGGGGCCCCTGAGTGGCCAAGCAAAAACCCAAAACAAAAATATGGCTGAGCAATGTTGCACCCCCCGGCAGTTGGTGCCAGGGTAACTGACCTGACTGGCCATCCCTAAAACTGGCCCTGCATGTAGCCTCTGGGGGCATCCTAGCCCCAAGGGCAGGGAAAGAGCCAGCTGGGAGGCAGTGGGGGCTGAAGGGGCTATGCCAGGTTCACTGCTGCAGAATGGGATGGCCACCCCCAAAAAGTGTTGAGGGTTTGGGGGAGGAAGTGGGCCTACTTGCCGGGACCCCATTGCAGGACTGGGGGGTGGGCCCAGCGCAAGCTCCTGAGGAGCATGGAGAGGAGCCGGCTGCTCTATAAGAGCCCGGGATGGCGGAGGGGCGGTGACAGGCGACTTGCACTTACCATCCTGGGAGAGGTGGAGTAGAGGATCCCAGGCCTTTCCCCCCCTGAAGTGAAGAGGGGAAGGGGAACCTGGAGCTGTTGGAGAAGAAGGCCTAGCCCAAATCTGCCTCTCCCAGCTCCTCTGGATTGAATGGTGCTGGGAATCACGCCCCCTCCCCCCAGGGCTGAACTCTGCAACAGGGGTGCCATGGGGAAATTGATGGTCTCGGATGGAAACCATGAGGGGAGAACAGCAAGTTGAGACATTTCTGTCTGGGTGGATGGCTTGCCAGCCCTGTGCAGAAACACAGGATCAGTCGCTGGAGGCTGGATGACTGGCCCCTCACACTGGGATCCTGCCCCTAGGAGAGCTGCGCACATCCAGGTGAGGGGGGAGCTCATGATGCAGCCATGAGAAGTCATTTTTTATCCTAGTCATGATCGACTGATCCCCTGAAGAATATGAGCCCATTACCTCTCGAGGATCCAGTGCCGCCACAAAGGAGCCTGTTACTGGGGAGAAAGGTTCTCCTGTCCCTTTAAAGCCGATGTGCAAGCCCCTAAGTGGTAGATGAGAGGTACAGAAGCCCATAAACTGCATATGATTACACAGTCCTTGAGAAGAAGAGGTGGCAGGAATCTGGCTGTGTCCATGTTACACCCGGGGAAGCTAATGACGCTTGTTTCTTGTGTCTGATCCTGAAAAGATGCCAGTAGCACTGGAATAATGCTGGGCTGCTTTGTAATATGCTCTGAAATGCCCAGATGGGCCTCATTCTTGTCCTCTGCCCTAAGGACTGCATAAGGACAATTACTTTGGCTGTGGACCGGGGGATTTTCCCCCAGCCTCTTGCAGGGGGAAGTGGAGAAGTTTGGTGGGAAGGGATGTGACCCTGTGGTGCTTCCATGCACTGCACTGCTGCAATCTGCCTCCTGCCATATGCACCTCGAGACCCCAGCCCGGCTCCTGCCCTGTTCTTTGCCACAGGAGTTGGAGCATTTCAGGGGTCCTGGAGCTTGGGTAACCAGTATGCAATCGAGGTGATGCAGCTGTCTCTGGCTCCTGCCCCAGGCCCTGAAGGCACAGCAGGGAGCGGGCCAGGGTTCAGCAGCCAGGCCCAGCGTACTGCCACTGGCAGAAGAGCAGTGGGGTCAAGTGCAGGGGGAGCAATGGCGGCACGGGGACAGGTGGGCTCCGTAATGTTACAGTCACCCTCCATGCAGATAATGGGAGTCCAGAGCCGAGTTGCAACCTGCTCCATCCTGTGTGTGGCTGACTGGCTGAGGGGGAGGGGAGCCGAGGATGCAGAGTGTAGTAGGGGTGTATTTCTTTTGTATGAGTGATGTACCTGAATGTTTAAACGCTTATATCGTAACTGTATCACTAAAGTGATAACCCTTAATCTGGTATATTGCAGATTATGTACTCTTTGCACTGTGTGACTTTCGAACCAAACCTTGTACTCTTTGGATAATCTATGCATTATTCCCAGGTTTACAGAAACTCTTTCCTTCAAAAACTCTGTATTTGATTATTCTATAACATTAGCTTTAATAAAATGTTTATATCAATAGAGACCTAACAGAATTTGGAACCTGGGTTGTACTGAACTGAAGCCACACTGCCTTCACACTCTGCTTTACTTGGAGTCATTCTGCTGCCAGTTCGTTAGCAAGGTTAAAAAGGAGCAAAGGGGGCAAATTGCAGGGGGGGCAAGGTCTGAGCAGGGGGTAGAATTTTACTGGCCTGGGGTGTCAAGCAGCTGGAAGCAGATGCAGGAGCGGGGCTGAGGAGCATACCTAGGGGGTATGAGCCAGGGTTTAGCCCAGGGGTGAGGTGCTGCCAGCCAGTGGCAGATGGCAAAACCCCAGCACAGGTAGGGGCAAAGGAGGTAACAGTTACCCCGATTGGCCAAGCCTCCTTTAATTTTACTTAACAAAGGATTGGCTAGCAGTGTCATCTTTTGGGTAGGATGCAAACTCTGCTGTGACATCCTGCACCTTATAGTATAATTGTGTATTGTTTAATGCAAAGTATGTCATATAAGATGTCTTTTCCAGAGGGGTAGCCGTGTTAGTCTGTATACAGCAGAAACAATGAGAGTCCTGTAGCACCTTAAAGACTAACACATTTCTGCGGGCATAAGCTTTCGTGGGCTGCAACCCATTTCATAAGATGTCTTGGGTATGCTCATCATGAGGTACTGATCATTATTGTTATGTTAATATGTTTGTTGCAATTTCATGTGTATGGTTATGACTGAGGCGTCACTATGTAATATTCCCAAAGATGTGTCCTCATGGCTTGAAATGTGTCCAGGCAAAACTCTCCAGGAGCGGAGGGACAGTTCACACTTCATCAAGGCGTGTATAGGATAAACCCAGCTCAGACTTCCAAGAACAAAGGACGGGCTTGGTTCAGTTGGACTCTTGAGCAAGTTACCTCCCTTCCGTTGGTCATTTTGGAACCATTATGAGGTAGTGCTCCTGACTCAGGACATGGATGAGTCCATATAAGGACATTGTTTGTCACCTGACCCTGAGGAGAGGTGGTCAGGTGGGTCTTACTGGGGATCCCCGATAAGATAAGAAATATTATAAGAAGGGGAGACATTTATTATTGCCAATGCCATGCTCTCTGTTCTACCTCCAGTCCTCCATCTACAAACACCACCAAGGAACTGAAGTGCTGACGAAAGGGGGGAGCCTGGCTGAAGGCAAAATAACCAGCCTGTGGTGAGAATCACCTAAGTTTGTAAGTTTGCTGATAGTGTTAAGCTTAGTTTAGAGTGTGTTTTGCCTTTGTTTCTCTTGAGTAACTGTGATTTTTTATGCTTTCACTTATATTTACTTAAAATCCTTTTGTAATTAATACATTTGTTTGTTTGTTTTACCTAAAGCCATGTGTTTGGTTTGAAATGTGCTAGAGACTGCACTGTATGGTTACTTTCTGCTTAGAATCATAGAATAGAATCATAGAATCATAGAATATTAGAGTTGGAAGGGACCTCAGGAGGTCATCTAGTCCAACCCCCTGCTCAAAGCAGGACTAACCTCAGCTATATCATCCCAGCCAGGGCTTTGTCAAGCTTCAGCTTATAAACCTCTAAAGATGGAGATTCCATCACCTCTCTAGGTAACCCATTCCAGTGCTTCACCACCCTCCTAGTGAAAAACTTTTTCCTAATGTCCAACCTAGACCTCCCCCCTTGCAATTTGAGACCGTTGCTCCTTGTTCTGTCATCTGCCACCACCGAGAACAGCCTAGCCCCATCCTCCCTGGAACCCCCTTTCAGGTAGTTAAAGGCCGCTATCAAATCCCCCCTCATTCTTCTCTTTTGCAGACTAAACAAGCCCAGTTCCCTCAGCCTCTCCTCATAAGTCCTGTGCTCCAGCCCCCTAATCATTTTGGTTGCCCTCCGCTGCACTCTCTCCAACTTGTCCACATCCTTTTTGTAGTGGGGGGCCCAAAACTGGACACAATATTATAAATGCGGCCTCACCAATGCCGAATAGAGGGGAATAATCACTTCCCGCGACCTGCTGGTAATGCCCCTCCTAATGCAGCCCAATATGCTATTAGCCTTCTTGACAACCAGGGCACACTGCTGACTCATATCCAGCTTTTTATCCACTGTTACCCCCAGGTCCTTTTCTGCAGAGCTGCTGCCTAGCTCATCGGTCCCCAGTCTATAGCTGTGCATGGGATTCTTCCTTCCTAAGTGGAGGACTCTGCACTTTTCTTTGTTGAACCTCATTAGATTTCTTTTGGCCCAATCCTCCAGTTTGTTTAGGTCACTCTGTATCCTATCCCTACCTTCCAGGGTATCTACCACTCCCCCCAGCTTAGTGTCATCCGCAAACTTGCTGAGGGTACAATCTACCCCTTCCTCCAGATCATTAATGAAGATATTGAACAAAACCGGCCCCAGGACCGACCCCTGGGGAACTCCGCTTGTGACCGGTTGCCAGCTAGACATGGAGCCATTGATCACTACTCGTTGAGCCCTATGCTCTAGCCAGTTCTCTATCCATTTTATAGTCCATTCATCCAACCCATACTTCTTTAACTTGCTGATAAGAATACTGTGAGAGACAGTATCAAAAGCTTTGCTAAAGTCAAGGTATATCACATCCACCGCCTTCCCTACATCCACAGAGCCAGTCACCTCATCATAGAAAGCAATCAGGTTGGTCAGGCATGACTTTCCCTTGGTGAATCCATGTTGACTGTTCCTGATCACCTTCCTCTCTTCCAAGTGCCTTAAAATGGATTCCTTAAGGACCTGCTCCATGATTTTTCCAGGGATTGAAGTGAGGCTGACCAGTCTGTAGTTCCCTGGATCCTCTTTCTTCCCTTTTTTGAAGATGGGCACTATATTTGCTTTTTTCCAGTCCTCAGGGACCTCCCCCTGTTGCCACGAGCTTTCAAAGATAATAGCCAATGGTTCTAAAATCACCCCAGCCAACTCCCTCAGCACCCTCGGGTGCATTGCATCCGGCCCCATGGACTTGTGTATGTCTAATCCTTCTAAATAGTCTTGAACCCGTTCCTTCAGCACTGCGGGATGTTCGCCTCCTTCCCATTCTGTGCCACCCAGTACAGTAGTCTGGGAGCTGATCTTGTCTGTGAAGACAGAGGCAAAAAAGGCATTGAGTACCTCAGCTTTCTCCACATCCTCCGTCACTAGGTCGCCTCCCTCATTCTGTAAGGGGCCCACACTTTCCCTAATCTTCCTCTTGTTGGCAACATGCCTGTAGAAACCCTTCTTGTTCCCCTTCACGTCCCTTGCTAGCTGCAACTCCAATTGTGCTTTGGCCTTCCTGATTTCATTCCTGCATGTTCGAGCAGTGTTTTTATAATCCTCTCTAGTCATCTGACCAAGCTTCCACTTCTTGTAAGCTTCTTTTTTGTGTTTCAGTTCGCCAACCTTTCTAAACCTTTTCCATGCCTCTCATCATTATGATACTGAGTGCGTATGTTATATGGCTTTCTTTATTTCAGATTCCTCAGAATTGCAGAAAATTGTTATCGCCAAAAGAGCTGTACTAGGCAAAAATTATCTGTGATCCATATCATTATGGCAGGCAAGGAGTGGGTTTCAATGTATTCTCTTGTTTTCTGAATACATTCTACATTGTCTTAAAACACCCCTGCTTGTTGTTTTTTAATTAACATTTTTTGGCTCTCATATTATTACGAATGTACAATCTTTACAATCTTATAGGTGATCTAATGATTTACAATGACATTTGATCTAAGACTGCCAGAATCGGTAAAACACACATAGCTCTGATTCACTTATGTCTCTCTTGTGATTGGCCTCATAATGATGCTTTGTACATATTGGCTTACCCTGCTTATATGTCTGCAATGCACATGTGCTACCTGATATATAAAGTCTGATTATATGGATAGTTAATTCATGTTTGTAATTCTGCACATGTTAACATTGTTAAATGTTTTCTTCTGTGAACAATACTCAGGGAAATCATTTGAGGAAAAAATTGCACAGGTTTTGGCACATAAGACAAGTAACATATCCAGAAGGAATGAATAAAGGATGCCGATTTAATCTATGTTGATTTTCTGCAAAATTTTCTTTGGAAGGCAAGGAAGTTTTTTTTTAACATGTACTACTCACACACCCACACACACATCACTATGGAATCTTCCACATATAATGGAAAATATCCTTTGCTTCTTATGTATGTGATGCCACAAGTATATTTGTCACTTAACTTACCACTGAATACACATTCGAAATACTACCCAGAACCCCTGTCATGTAGCTTTATTTCTCAAGTATGTTCTCCAGTGTATCCTGCAAACAGCAACAACAATCCATATTTGTTTCCTGAGCAATTATTTCCAGTGTCAAAAAACAAGTCAATCTCAAATTCTCAACATATAGTGACATTCCCTCCCACCTTCAACTGAAGCCGTGACGAAAACATACTGTACACATCTCTTTTATATGCATATGCCTTATAATGAATCAAAATTATATTACTTTAACTGCAACATTTGATGTAATAATCATGTCTCATTCTTTGATTACCAGCAGGAACACTTTTCCATTCCGCAAAAGGAAGAAAGGTTGCAGTTGTGAACACCATGAAAGAAGTCCAACAGCTCTTTCAACACTATCATGACAGTGCACTCGCTGGACATCAAGGAATAATCAAAACAAGAGTTGTGCTCAGCTCAAGATGACAAACAACATTGCAGCTTGGGTACGCAAAGTCATAAAACTAAAGACTGAAGTATGTAATGCACAGTTGTAGCACAGATTAGAATTTTACAGAGCAATGGACGATACGTATACATTTGGTGGGAAAATGTCAACTCTTTTCCCTTGCAATAATATTTTCATACAAGAATGGTAATGTTATCATATTGTTCCGTCCAAACTAGATTGCATGATGTCCGCATTGTCAGAAAGCGAGAAAGGAATTAGATGTGGATACCACTTTGGAACACGTGAAGGTACATTTTGTACAGTGGCACATCTACTACTTTTCTTCAGAAATTCAGAATATTTTCCATGCTTTCCCTTCTCAGTGCCAACAGCTTAGATGTGACACAAAGTCTTCTTCGCTTCCTTAAAAAGCAGTAACAAATGTTTGAAGGATGGTGTCACAGATATTTGTCAAGCATTATCCCTTTTTATTATGGCTGCACGGTGAGGCCTTGATTTCTCTATAACGAGCGCTGTGCGTCCATATGGACACACTGATGCCATTCATTAAGAGAAATGCAACGTATGATTCTCAGGGGTTCTCAACCTTCTTTTGCTGGGACCCCCCCTTTGAAAATATTTCAGGCTGTGACGATCCCCCCCATGCCATCCTTATCAGCATGCAGGGATGCTGACAGCTCGTGACCTTGCAACCTCCTGAGGGGTCACGAGCCCTGTAAAAGCCTGTACCCCTGCCTGGAGGTTGGCCGCCCTGGGAATGGTTGGGCTGGATTTAACAGGGCCATTGCCGGAAACAAAGCCGGGATGCCAGCGTATAACGGTCATGCCCACAGGAGCAAGGCCAGCCACAGCCGGGCGCTGACAGCAGCGCTGCTGCCCTTCCTACATCCCCCTTCCCTGACTTCGCTCTTCCTACAGCTACTGGCAGCGGGGCTTCCCCCGTCACCCTGATGACGTCATGCGGGGCCCTCGTGATGTCACTGCTGTAGGGTGGGGGAGGGGGGCGGGAAAGTCTCGCCTCAGCTACCCCAGGGGGAGGAGCGCGCGCTGCGGGCCCTCAGGCGGGCTGAGGGGAGAACTACATCTCCCACAATGCTCTGCTCGCGGCCGCCTCCGGTCCGGTGCAGGGAGCACTTCCGGCAGTGTGGGGCCCGGCCCACCAGAGCAGCGGGTGAGCCGAGCGGGACGAGGTTTGGGGAGGTGGGGGCGTGACGTCATACAGAGGCTGCCCGCGGGCCCAGCTCGTGACCCTCCCTATCAGGGGGGCGGGGGCCGGGGGCCGGGGGCCGGCTCCGCAACGCTCCGGTAACGACGGGGGTGGGTCGCCGCTCCGCCCTGCCCCTCCCCCGCCCCCGCCGTAGGGCTGGGCCGGCAGAGCAGCGTGTCGGCCCTCCACCCGCGCACACCCTGCGGGGCGACCGCCCAATTTCCGTTATATCCAAATATCCCTCCTTAGCTCTTGGGCATTTCCATACTTCTCCCCCTTTCTGGGCACACGGGGGGCGAGTGAACCCTCCCCGCCCAGTGCGCACCGCAAGTGCTAGGTGCTGGCTAAAAGCAGAGGCCGCCCTGTGCTTTAGCGCTGCTGCCCGCTGGGGTTCCGAACCAGCAGCAGCAATCAGTGACGTGCTGGACGCTGAATGGTCCCCCGAGATCTCCGGGTAAGAATCTGTGTTTAAAGGGATCTAGTCTGAGCACTACAGGAGCCCACGGAAGTGACAAAGAACCACTTGAAGCAGCCTATTATTAAATTGCAAGTTCTTCAGGCTACCGTCTATCCTTTCCTGTGCCGTTCGAGCAGCAGGGAGCACCTTGGGATGCTATCAGAATACAAGTGATGTATAATTATAATGCACACAAGCAGGAGGGGCTGCTGCCCTTTTGCACACAAGTTAAAGATCCGCAATGATTTTTCTTGTCCAACTAGACTGACACTCGGCTGTTTTCTCAATTTGCTTTCTGTTCCACATGTGCCTGCAGTGTACACACCACACGAATAAACAGATGAATGGACACATTTTAAGAAGGCTTGCAAGGATTATTGAAAAAGGTCACAATTCTCTTCTGTGACACCAATGTAATTGCTTTCATGTTGGTGGGGTGGCATGGGTGGAAGTGAAAGCAGAATTTGGCCCAACCTTTTTACATTTATAAATATAGATATAAAGAAAGAGACATTATTTTAAGTTCTGCTGTTGCGGTTTTACTGGTGAATTCAGCCCTGTTGAGAAGAAAGGGTACATGAAACCAGCAGTGTTTCAGATGGAAGAGGATTCATCAGTAACATGAGCACTGTTATTCTGTAACTGGTAATTTAATAACCTCATGGAGAGGGATACCCAGGAAAAATTTTTGCTTGTAATTCCTTAAACAGCTACAGACACCTAATAAAAATAACTTCAAAAGGCATTATGTTTGGACCCAGTTCTGCTTCACTTATTTTATTTCTCTCCTTTTCTTTGAAGAGACTCCCATCCTTAAAAAAATAAAAATGCTATAGTATAATATTGTGATGGTCCCCAAACATTGCAGAAACCAAAATTACATGTATTGTTGTGGAAATTTAGATCCTGATCCTGCAATGAGCTCTATGTAGGCCAACCTCTACACACATATGGAGCCCCACTCAAGTCACTAGATTGCTGCATGGGTTCAGTCTTCCATGGAGCTCATTACAGGATTAGTGCTTTACTGCAAAATATTGTTGTATTTCTTTAATGCATTTTGCACATAGATATTTGTTTAGCAATTTGTCTGTTCCTGCTCTTGTTTTTTAGCATTTCCTAATCTTTGACTAATTGAATTTCTGATTTTAATATTCTTTGAATGTAGTTTTTTATCTGCAGTTTCCTAGGTTTAACACATGCCAGCCCCGAATTCCATTGAACCATATTGAGTTCCCCACCTGCATAGGGCATCAGCATGGGTTCAACCCAAGAGTTTAGATCCACAGCACAGACTTCTACTGCTTGAACTAAAGGAGTAGCAGATAGCAGTAGTTGGTTGCTGTCCTCTGTGTGGACCTACCGTTAGAGGGGAATATGACACATTTTGCCAGTAACTTGCACAGTTATTTGTTAAATATTAGTGGATTGTTGGGAACTGATATTGTGGAATTGCATCCTTGTCTATGGAGATAAGAGAGATCTAAATGCTTACAGAAAGCACAGCCAAGCACATAAGGCATATTTATTCTGAAAGCAACATGGCTAACTGGATGAGATTTTGATCATATGTTTTAGAGACACATGGGACTGTAAACATGTCTCTAAAATGCACCTCCAAATGGGAGTTAGGTGCCTAAATATCTTTGAGGATCTGGCCCACGGTTCTAGTCCCAGCTCTGCCTGAAGTGACCTTGTGCAACCTGTTGGTTTCTCCATCTGTACAATGGGGCGAGTTATACTTGTCTGCCTTCTAAATTAGGGGAATGAGGCCTTGCTCAATAATAATGACTGTGAAGAATATGGAATTATCAACACCAGCTGATGGAATAACTGAGACAAGAACTCCTGGGCTCTTCTGGCTTTTAGTTGAGCATGCCTTCCCGGAGGGCCGTAGGCCAAAGAGACAGCAGCATTTGTATTACAGTGTTGCCTAGAAGACCCAACAGAGATCAGTCCTATTGTGTTAAATGCTGTACAAACACTTACTGAGAGAGTGGGTATGTCTACACTGTGGGACTATAGTGGCATAGCTATGGCTATTGTTAGTTAATGGTGGAGATCCTGCAAGATCCTGAACCCAAGTTGTAGGGGCCACAGACTACTCACATGAGTAAAGTTAAGCAGGTGTTTAAGGGCTTTCCTGGACAAGGGTCAGATTGCTCATCACCTTGCATGATCGAGCCCAAAATTGGGTGACCGACTTTAGGATCTCCTGGGATCCTTCGACTTTTTAATAATATTGATAATTTTGCTTCCGTTAATAACACTGGAAGGGATTCCTTACCTTGTGCCTCTCTGTTAATTGACAATCATATGGGATTCTGCTAAATATTTTGAAATGTTATCTCAAGACTGCCTATTTTACTTCCTGGTAACCTGTAATTACTTTTGCCATCTCACTTTCACCAATTGGGCTATTCCGGATGTGGAAATAATCCCATTTTGCTTCAACGGGAGGTGGATCAGAGTTCCTGGCTGAGGATTTACTTGTTGCAAATGTACCCCACTAGTGCGTGTGTGTTAACTGTATCCCTCCGTGCCCAATCCACAAAGCATGTGTGTCTGTTACATCCCCAAACTACAGAACCTGACTCTTTAGCTCAAGCTGTAGCAACATACCTATTTAGCTATGGATCAATTTCAATCATCCAAAATGGCAGCCATCGTTCACATAACCCTTGGCCACATGCAGTCTCTATTGGTGAATGCACATTGAGTGCTTTAAGCCATAGTACTTCATATTTGTAAAATTGTTCTTTCAGTTAATTTCACCGTTAACCCTGATGCCATCTTTAAAGTAATAGATAACTGCTGGGGAGCAGAATGTTATGGTTACCCTCCCACCTGATTACGGAAAGAAGCGTGGCACTTCATGGATCATTGTATATTGTTCTGAACTGAAGAGTGTTTTGAGGCCTCTTATTGGTGTTCTGTGTAGGGAAGCAAATCAGTAATTTCTCTGCACATCTATCATTGAGTAAATCCAGCCCAGAGTTTGAAGGAGGGCTGGTAAAATCTGTTTTTCCTTGTTTGTAGATAATGGAGCCCCTAACCCTTTCAGAGCCACAGCCTCCTCCACAAACCAACTTGCCCACACCACAAAAGAAGTATCATGTCCTGGTGGGTGTTACTGGAAGTGTGGCTGCCCTGAAGTTGCCTATTCTTGTCTCAGAATTGCTGGAGATTCCTGGGGTGAGTAACTTATGCTGCAGTGAATTAGAAGAGCTACTGTAAAAATGATATCTTCTTTCCTTTTTATCCTCTCTTAATGGAGTGGAGATCAGATTGGGTTAGTTAGAAGTTTAAAGCTGATTCTAGCGGCTGGTTCTGGAGTCTGAAAATCAAGCTGTGCATTCTGCCGCTTTTCCCGTTATCGGTAATAAAGAATTCACAAATTCTGACAGTTTTGTTGATCTCACACAAGACATGATGGAAATCACCTGTGTCTCTCATCACTATATGGGCTTTGCAGGGCTAACTGATGTATTAAACTTAGATGTTAGTAAGTCAGCAAACCTGAATTTATGAGATACATAGAATAAAAAGTGGCATATGCTCTCTAACATGCCAGATCTGTAGTTAAGATCATGCAATCTAAATAAATCTCAGTATCTGAGTTATAGAACTTAAAAGCTGGACATTAGTGTGAGACGGAAGAGGACAAGCTATAAAAATAAAGAAGTGTCTGTATGTGCTTTTAAAAACATTTGTTATTGCCTGGAGTAACTGATTTGTCCAGCAGATGGCAGCATTAGTCAGGAGTGAATAGACATTTCAAAAAAGGTTAAATGCAATGCTTTTGCTTTAAAGTAAAAGGAAAATTCAGAGTAATCTCACATTTCAGAAACGATCCAGTTATCATTGTTCAATGAAAAAAGAGAGGGGAGGAGAGAGAGAATTTGTGGCACCTTCTTTCTTAAACATAGGCCAAATACATAATTCATTTATATTGCCTGGGTTGCTAGATAGCTTTGTTTAATACCTTTTGGATGAATCATATATTTGGGATTCCAGAGCTCCAGGTACCTAATGAGATTTGGACAAAGGAGATGATATTTTGGAAATGTAATTGTGAAACTGATTGGTGGTGGTAATAACAAAACTGGGAAAGGCTGGTGAAGGTACACAGAGCTGTCAGGGTAGCAGCTGTACTGTCCATCTCTCCAGCTGTTGGAAAGAAAGTTCAGCTGTCATGTTAAGGGGGCAGGAAGGGCCTTAATTAAGCTTTTCCGTTCCAGTAACTGAATGAGTGCCAGACCAGACTGAGAGGAGGAGTGCGAGAACGGTCAAAGGAAAGTGATGTAGAGATAGGAAGAAGTCATGTCAGAACCTCAAGTCATGTGTTGTTGCATGTTTGGAATGTAGGTTATGTGGGGATTGTCCATTCACTCATCCCCAACCTTCTGGATTTCCATTTTAGCAACAAGAGATGCCTGAATCAGAGCCCCCAGCATGCTCTCTCTCCCCCTACCCCCACATCCTCAGCTGGTATCCATACAACCTCCACTTTGTAGGTGACAGGAAGAGAGAAAACTACCCATTCTGTGGGAGTCTAGATCAAAGCACATCCCTTTCTCGGGGAATATATTCATAAACAAACATTGCAGCAAACTGGATCTAAATTTGATAGCAAGGCTCCTGGGTTCTGTGATTCTCCTGTGCAGGAGCCTGCACATATTGTGGCAGCTTCATTTACATTTAAAAATAGAGGTTGTCACTGAATGAGATATAAAGAATCCATTCAGTGTAGGAGCCCTGGCTATTTATTTTGGCAATAAATTCAATTTATTTTCTACTGTCTGTATAATTTCAAGGCCTGAGCCAAAGCCCATTGAAGTCAATGGGAATCTTTCAAGTGACTTTAGCGGATGCTAAATCAGGCCCTCGGTTTTCAATTTTGTTCTGACAATGCAGAACTGTCTTACAAAAGTTGCCAGAGGAACTTGGGCAGAAAACAGCTGATGTTTATGGAACCTTAAGAGATGTGACGAGAGGTTTAGGTTTGTAGGATAAGCATGTTAGATAGAAGTTTCTGCTAAAATGATCCACAGTGAAATAGTTGGCAATTTAAATATCAACATTGTAATCAGTAGGTGTTTGATTCAACCACACATTGAGGTGAATGAAGTAGTTGATACATCTCATATACATCAGGTTAGTTTCTTTGCAGACTCAGGAAGTCAACTGTGCATCAGTTAACATTTTAAAGATTTTCTTCACAACCATAAGGACTGTTTAAGTAGAAAAAATGGTGTCTTATCCATGCCACTGGAAAATTCTGATGGTCACTTACGTATTTGCTCAGGGTTACTAATATATGTCAAATCACTGCTTTCTTGACCTTTTAAAATGGCACAAGCAGGTAGACGTGAGCAAAAATAAGGCTGGCAGAGCATTGGCTAGTGGTCTCTATGTAGAGACAGCGAAGCTGGAGGTCCAGACTTAGCCCTGGATGAAGTCTGACACTCCACAAGCCCCTCTGGGTGTTTGCTGAGTCTCCCCATGTAAAACATACACCTTGTGACTCCATCACACTTATTTTACCAAGTGACGTATACATCAGCTTGTTTAGCAGTTAAACAGAGGAGTCACATGCTCTTTTTCTATTTCAGCTGTTATAAAGACAAACAGAGGCTGTTACAGGTATATAGAAAGGAAAGAATACTGATCTCTTTCTATCTCAGGTGGAGGGACATGAAAGTCCTGCTTAGGATGAGTAAGCAACGAACCCATCCTCACAGAAAAAAATTTAATAGTGAGAATAATTAATCACTGTAACAGCTTACCCAGCGATGTGTCAATTTCTCCATCACTCTGAGTTTTTAAATCATGATTGAATATCTTTTATAGCCCATAGGGCTAGCTTGCTTGCTTGCTTGCTAGATTATATCCTTTCTTATGGGTTTGTTGTTTGTTTTATTATAATAGATTTATAGGTTTGTATTAGAGTATTTTTGATAGTAGCACAAAGAACCTACAGACCACATCCTGTATGAGGAGCTAAATCAAGTTATCATACATATGTTTGTGACCTTTGGCATAGATAAATGGCCTACCCATTGTCCTTTATAAACTTAACACATACACCACAAAGAACATGGAAATAACTACGACCAAACTGATTCAGGCCAGAAATAACAGATGTTATTCCACGCAGCTCTGAGCTGCCATGGGTGGCGGAGGAACCCTGAAGCTCTGAGCTGTGACAGGGGGACCCCAGAACTCTGAGCTGCCATGGGGGGACCCCAGAATTCCAAGCTGCTTGGCTCTAATCCTCCTTCACCCCCTTTTCGTCACAGGTTATTTTTAGTAAAAGTCAGGGACAGGTCACGGGTATCCCTGAATTTTTGTTTATTGCCCGTGATCTGTTCCTGATTTTTACGAAAAATAACTGTGACAAAATCTTAGCTTTACCCATAATCAAGTGTATTACTATCCATGTGCCTACACGGAGATTTTCCTCAAATTGTCACACCACCACATCTCCTCTGGTGGAAATAATGGTAGGAGGTGCTAGCATACGCTGGTCACCAGCAATTTTACCCACTGCTCAGAGGAGGTCTCGGTGCTGTGGTAGTAAAAATTCAGCACATGGGCTGTGCTAGAATCCCCATGTCGGGAGTGTTAAACTGTCCTGCAGTGACTCAAAAGCATGAGTACCAACCTCAAGGCAGACTGTTAAAAAGCAGGGCACAAACCCCAAATTGGGGGTGAGTTCTATGCTTAGATTTCACTACCCAATTATCAATGTAAACGCCTCAGGCACTATAACAGCCTTAATGTGTAGTCACTGGCAGCTCCCTTGGATATTCCAATCTTTCTTGCCACCTAGGTAAGTTTACTTTTGTGATAGATGGTTTCTTACACCAACGATCACAGCAACATTCAAGTTATTCCCTTTTCCAAATGATCACTCGCTTACTCCAAGTCAATTGAACTTTAGCTCTCACACCAAAGAATGCTTGTAGCCAATCCTCTAATAAACTACCTAAAAGCTTATTATATAGGAAAAGAAAATGAGAATTATTTAGGAGGTTGAAGTAGGTAAACAAATACACACAAATGGCTTCCACTCTTAAGTTTCAAAAAGTAATAGAAGTGTCTATAATAAGTAAGCTGTATGGGTACACCTACACAGGGATAAAAGACCCGTGGCACGGCCATGGCTGGCCCGGGTCAGCTGACTTGGGCTTGGGCTGCAGGCCTAAAAATTGCTGTGTAGATGTTCGGGCTTGGGCTGGAGCCCACTGGGAGCCTCCATCCTGCCAGAGTCCCAGGGTTTGGACTCCAGCCTGAGCCTGAACATCTATACAGCAATTTTTCAGCCCGAAAGCCTGAGCCCTGCGGGTCCAATCTGCTGACCCAGGCTAGCTGTTGTCTTTTTTATCCCTGTGTAGACATAGCCTATATGTCCCTTAGAGCTAACCCAGGCTAAGCACTGGCATCTTTTGCCTATGCCTAGTAATCCTCTCCCTCCTTCCCTTCCCCCCACTTAGAGTCTAAGCAACATCAAGATTCAGTTCTTCCTTGTTAGAGTTTTTATTCCCTTACCCCCTTCTGCTTTGAGCTGCAAACTCATCTGGCAGGAGGAATTCACTTGCAAGACTCATCTTGGGGGCGGGGAGGAGTAAATAACCAAGTCTTTAAAGTTCCTCTCTAGTCTGTCTGTGGTTGTTCGGCCTTCCTCTTCGACCAGGACGTAAAGCTTTCTGTTGGAGACCAGCACTTTACACTTGTTAACGTCCTTCCCCTGTCTGGTGATTTACACAGTTACAGAGGCATACAATGCAAACACTCTAATATTATCTTATGATATGGGATACAGATGTTACAAGTGAGATGAATGCAGGCCGTAACTTACAAGCATTCCATAAAGTCTAAACACTAAATGCATTTGTATTCTAATACCTATTTTGACGGTACTCATGCACAGACTGATTTCAGACATGTATTTTGAGTATTCAGTTGAGGGATGGGGATCTTGGCATGAGCTGGCACCTGGTCTGCCAGCGTCACACCCCATCATTGGTAGTAAGTGTGGCTCCTCACTGGTGCTAGGACAACCGCGGGAGAATTTGAGCAAAGCCTCCTTGTAGATAAGACCATCGTGTTATACCCATAATCTGCCACAGAAGACAGACGGTTTGCATGCAGTTTGATTGCTAATGCAGCAGGTGCAGTTAGACATAGATGGATGAACAAAAATTCTGTCAGGCAGAAATAACCTTGGGAAACAAAAAGTTTTCTTATGGTGTCTTCTTGTCCATAGCCATTGGGTCCCATGGTTAATGGGGCCTTCCAGAGCCAGGCATTTTCACACCCTGTTTCCATACACATCGCATGATCAAACAGGATCTTGTAGGGAGCTTTGTTTTTCATGGCAGAACTGTTTTCTAAACCACGCCTCTCTTCTGTCTCTTTCGGTCATCTTCACTGGCCCAGCTGCTGGTTGGTTATTTGCATATGCAAGGAACCAAATGACTAAGGCCCAGCCTGCTCATGTGAAGCACTGAAATGAGTATCTGGATTGCATTGCACCTGTTGGTGCCTGACCTTTCAGCAGTGACTGAAAGTGGTTATGCAAATATGAGTTGTAAGGTGAAATCTTCTTGGTGTTGGGGCCTGATATAAAACTCTTTGCCACCCAAGTCCTCCTTCCTTTGCATCCTTAAGGTTTTTATGTTATAAACTGTAACGGTTTGTCTCTCCTCCCTCTTTTCTCTCATTAGCTGGAAGTGCAGGTGGTAACAACCGAGAGGGCAAAACATTTCTACAACCCCCAGGAGATTCCCATAACCCTCTACAGTGATGCTGATGAATGGCAGGTCAGTTTCCCTTCCCCCACCCCATCTGATCCACTCTCCATAATTGCTGGGCACACCTAATTCCCATGCCAGCTCCACTTTTTATATAGGATTTGCCATTCCAGCTCAAACTGTTTCTTCATGCAGTTGGCCTCATCTTTCAGAAATGGCCAATAGCTGATGCGTCAGAGCAAGGCAAACCCCTGCCCCCCCCGCCCCCCCCCATGATGGCCTTGGCCAGTTGTGCAGATGCTGGATGTGAGGTAGTCAGAGAATTCCTTCCTAGTCCCCTGCTAGTGATCAGTTTTTCATCCTGAAGCATGAGGCTGACAGACTGATTTCATTCACTCTTACAGTGCCTTGGAATCCAAGTATGAAATATTAACAACATACAAATAATATGATGTTACCTTCTCTGGGGGGTGATGGTGATATTATTACTGTAGTGCTTAATGGTCCCAACCAGTGTCATGGCCTTATTGTGATAGGCACTGTACAAACACTCAGTAGTAGATAGACTGTCCTAGAGCTTACAGTCTAAATAAACAAGAAGGGCTAAGTGTTGAAGAAAGGAAGGATTGTTCATGGGTAGTGCCACAACCTGGCCCAGTCCCCCTCTCTGAACAGTAGGCTGTGAGAGGACCCAACCACTGGATCCCCTGTGCTTCTAAGACTGCAGGGTCTGTGTAGGGACTGGTCACTTCTTATATCTGGGTGTCTCAGACACACTGCCAGGTGCAGAACCTGTGTCTGATGTCCGTGGTGCATGTGGCAGCTGCCTGGACCCCAAAACCAGTGCCCCACCCAAGCTCCTAGTTGCTTAGAAATGTTCTCTCAGAGTCCACTCTAGCTGTGGGATCTGTGGTTTCTCAACTAATCCTTTAAGGAACAATGTAGCAGGAAAGCAAGGAACACAGGCTTGCCAAAGAAATTTCTCTTATGCAGCACTATACAGGTACAGATCTTTGGGAAATTACAAACCATTCTGAGATGCAGCCCCCAAGTTTGATCTCACCCCTTCTGTGAGTCTGAGCTTGGTCAGCATCTGCAGGCCACATAGTCATTCCTGCCTTCTCTCTCCTCCAGCTCTTTCTTTTGACATGTTGAGGGGGACTCCCCTCCAGAGAGAGCATTCTTGCTTAAATATAGTCTCTGATTCCTTTAGTCAGGTGGTCAACTGGAGAAACTATGACTTTTCCAGCCATGTGTTTCCTGGGGAAGTTTTGGGGTCTAGCCTGCTCCCTAGTCAGCTTCAGTGTAGAAAGTAATTCAGTGTTGATGGCCTTTGAGCTCTCTGTCCTTGCTTCTCAGACAGTCTTTCCACTGCAGGATGCTGTAAACCACAGTGGTAGTCATAATCGAAAGGGAAGGCTACAGTGAAGGTTACGTGTAAAACGACATTCACAAAACAAGATGAAATTCACACTCGGACACAGACATATACCCAAGGTGTCAGGGGTAACACAGGAGTTCTTCTTTGAGTAGTGCCCCTATGGATTCTCCACTGTAGGTGTGTTAGCGTCCTTGCACCTGGGATCGGAGATCTTCAGTAGCAGTACCTGTTGGGCCACACGTGCTCCTTCCACTCTCACTGTACATATACATTTATAAGGCATTAGATTTTTAGAACAAACCCCAAATTTTAACCGAATACTAAACTAAATAAGTACACTGAAGGCTACTAAACTTGAGTGCTGCTGGATTGTCAAGTGGAGTCATTTCTGATTCCCTCTACTGACAGTTCAATTCCAGGTACTACAGCAAGAGCGTCCCAGTGATCTTAGGGCCTGTCTGCACTATAGATCTAATTGTACCAGTGCACAGGTTTCTGGCGTGGTTAGGGGACACCTGAATGTTGTCACATTTTTTGTTTGTGGTGACCTAGGACTGTAATACAGTTCCCGAACCACCTGGTCTCAACTACGCTAGAAACCAAGTATTAACACAAAGGTTGCCTTCACTCTGCCAGAGCACCACATGTCACAAAGGCAGACTTGGGAGGTGGTGTAGAGTGAGAGGTGGTCTCTGACCACTTAGGACTTAAGAACTGTCCCCATCTCCCTGAAGACCAGCAAAGTGAGTAGGAAGCCGCTGAAGATCTGTGGGCGCAGATGTTATGCAATCATTATGCCTCGCCCAATTTAGAGGGCAGCAGCGTGATTACCCCTATCATTATCTTAGCTGGCAAATCTACAGACATTATTAATAGCCATCAAATTATCCAGCCCTCTTTAAAATCTACCTTCAGCATATGACTCAGTAGCCTCCAGCACCAGTGAATTTCCCAGGCTTATTGCACATCACATGGAGTATACTAGAAGTTCTAGCAGCTTCAGAACTGAGGTCTGGGCATCAGGAGAAAAAGTTCATATGTGCCTTGTTTCATTGCAGAGTCCTAACTCATTCGCAGCTTTAGTGATTTGTTGTTTTGGATGGGTCCCTCCCATTCATTTTCCTCTTGTAATTTAATACTAGTTAGGACCCCTGATTGGAGACCTGTGGCTCTGAACAGCCTTTCTTCTTAATCCTGGATCATAACATGAAATCCATCCAGTCAGAGCAGATGGCTTGTGTGATGAAAAATAGCTCCAAATTGCATTTCTGGCACCTGGAGGCAGCAGTTTATACTGCCTGAATGAGTTTCTCTGTACCATTCTTTATCATCTTGTGATTAGGGCTGCGAGACTAGAGACCTGGGTTCTATTCCTGCCTCTGCCCCTGACTCATTCTGTGACCTTGGGTGAGTCACTTCATCGCTCTGTGCCTCAGTTTCCCCTTCTGAAAAATGCTTCCCTACATCACACGTGCATTGTGAGCCTCAGAGCTTGTCTGCACTGAGGTTGTTTGTACTGCTATAGCCACAACAATGTAAATGCACTGGTGCAAAACCCTAGTGTTGTAGGTGTCTTGCACCAATCTAAAATGCAGCTTGCACTAGTGTAAGCTGAACTGGGGCAAGTCACTTTTTACACCAGTGCAGTGTGTCTGCATTAGGTGTTTGCACCCTGTCATGACAACGGTGCAAAACCTCCCAGCGTAGACAAATCCTTAGTTCATTAACGTTTGCAAGATGCTCTGAGACATCTACAGATACAAGCTGCTAGAGAAGAGTCAAGTCAGATCATGTGGATTTAAGTCCCATTTCAGGACCTGGTCTCTTCCAAGGTGTCTACACTGCAGCTGGGAGTGTGCCTTCTAGCCCGGATAGACAGGCATGCTAGTGAGGCTCAAGGTAGAACAGTAAGAATAGCTGCGAGAACGTTGCAGCTCCTGCAGAGGGTTGGGCTAGCCACCCAAGCTCAAGTCTAGGGGTTGGGTGGGCTTGAGCTGGAGTGTCTAGCCAAGTGTAGAAATAACCTTAGTGACTTAGTGCAGCACTGTGGGAGAGGGATGTTTTGTCAGAGGTACATTCCTTTAGGAGAGATTTTAAACCAAGATCTCTTTGGCTTATCTCTGCTGGTTCTCTGTGAACTAAAGTTCCCAGAGCAGTTTTTAGTCAGAGTAAGGGATACAGTAGATGTTCAAATTTGCTAACATCCACTTAGTCTTTCAGCCAGCTTCTCCCATTCAAGACAGTGTGTGAGTTGTTGCCGAGTGCAGAATGTCTGCTGTTTGTCTTGTGTTTTGTAAAGCACTTTGAGATACCGTAACTGCAAAGGGGTGATTGAATGAATACCCACATTCTATTCTCTGCATCTCCATTCTCTCAGCTTTGCAGTTCTCCCACTTTGAGTACAACTGAGTGAGTACAAGAGGACCTGCTCATCACCATGTGAGCAGTCCTCTGCTTTTGCACTCACAAGCATACGTTGTTTCCTTCATAGAAAGGCATGTTAGTGGGAACGAACAGAAAGTTTTCCAGTCATTTCAGAGATCATTGTGGTGCATTGCCAGAGCTCTGTTGGGGCCCATGTCTGGAATAGCAGGGGGGCTGCAGATCAAGACTGAGGTGCATTGGCTGTGCTGTATGGGGTTGCAGTACTGGAATACAAGGGAATTCTGCAGATCAGGATTAAGATGCATTGACAGAGCTGGGCAAGGAGCGTTGCAGGTCAGGACTGAGGTGCATTGGCAGGGCTTTGTGAGAGGAGCCTGCACAGTTCATGCTTGCATTAAACCTGGCTCCAGAAGAGTTAAATAAAGTTATTTTAAAAAGAAAGCTAGAATCTTCAGTGTACTTAAAAACTAAAAAAAAAAAAAAAAAAAAGAGTGAAGAGCCCTACATTGGGAAGGGTGGGGAGCCCTAGCCGTTCCGAATGCTGTTTCTATGTTGTGGTTGTGTGTGACTCATAGAGTGAGCAGTTTGTGGCCCTGACACACACCTCTCATTGGCCTGTGGCTTTGTGTGGCTTCTGGAGGTAAGACACCTCATCTTGTTTGCTGCTTCTCTTGACATTTTACCAACTCAGGTGCTCAATGGAGGTCAGAGTGTGACAGATATAGCAATTTCCTGCAATATCTTGGGCAAATGCGGTTGAATTAAGTTAAACCTTTTTTAATTAAGTTTAAGTATCTTTGGAGTCTATTATATTAAATATGTGACATTTATATACTATTGTGGGATTGTATGTAACTTCTCTTGGGGGAGACATGGCCAGTGTAAACCTTGGGAAGTGTTACGAGTTTCAGAGGCCTATTTTAAACAATGTGCCAGACAAACAAATTTAAATGGGGTTCTAGGAAATACCTGGGGTTGGTGAATGCATATGACCTCTTCAGGTTGTACAGAGACCCAGCCTTTTGAAGCTTCATCCTGAGGAGGTGACCACTGTCTGACTGAATACGTATTCATGGTCTCTGCAGATCAAAGACCCAATCTGTATAAAAGGGTGACTCTCAGATTCAGGGTGTGCTTTTTCTGAGCTAATAGCTGATATGAACATGTGACCACAGAAGACCCCCTTGGTGGAATTTGAAGGACAAACCACCTGTCAGAGTCCTTGTGGAATTGGGGTGATTGCTGGTAAGCTGATTAGCATGCAGCATATGTGTAATTTCTTTTACTTTTTTTAATGTGTTTTCTCACTGATGCTTTCACCTTAAGAATAAATGTGCTTGCTTAGGCCATGCTGTGTTGTAATTTATACCTATTGGCAATTATGCTGTGTACAGCCTCTGATGCAAAGACAAAGCAGGCCAGCGTAGGCAGTCTGACTTGCTGGGGAACTCACAGTGTAGGCAGAGAATGGTGCAGGCTGGAAAAACCCCAGTCAGGAGATAGAGACGTGTGTCTCCACCCAAGGGAGGTGGTGGCTGGGAAGCCAGCAGCCTGTGAGTGGGTGCCTTTGCTGAATCATAGAGGGGAATATAGGTGCGGTTGCCCTGAACTGTGACGTACACACCTTCCCCCAGCTACTTCTTAGTAGCCCTACTTAACTTTGTCTGGCACATTGTTTGAAATAGTTCTTTGTTGCTGATAGCACTTCCCAAGGTTTACACATCTCCACCCTAGTGAAGTTACATACAATCCCACAATAATACCTACATTTTGCATGTTTAATACAATGAGCTGTAAAGATATTTAAACTGAATTTAATCAGGTTTGTCCAGGGTATGGCAGGCAATTGCCATGTCTGTCACACACAGAACTTCCAGAGCAGCATAAACCTTCTGTGTAAACTAGAATGATCAGAGTTACAAAGGTTGGAGCTGGAAAGGCCTAGCTGGTCCCATCTAGTCCATTCTATGGAGATTCGGCCAGGGTTGTTCAATGCAGTGTAGTCACCAGGGCAAAATTTTCAGGAAGCTTTTCTAAATGTTTCTGTGATTCACAGATGCCCTGGGAAATGGGAAGGGGAAGCCTTTGCTGGCATGCAGGGGGATGTAGATGTCTGACGTAGATTGGAAGCTCCCTGCGGCAGAGACTGTTTCCTTGATGTTTGTCTGTACAGTGCGTAGCACAGTGGGGCTCTGGTCTGTGATTAGAATTCCTAGGTGCTACCACAATATAAATAGTAACTATAGGAAGAGCAAAGTAAGAGAAGGGTGAAGTCTGAAGCAGCAGCAGTGCTGCTCTCTCAGAGCCGCATTGTGATTGGGCCTTGCTCCGTGTGGGCATTACTTTTTCCCCTCGGTTTGATGTGGCTTTATGCATGTGAGGTTGGCACACTGCCAAGCACAATGCCTGTGAGTGAGTGTGTAAGGAAGATTCAGTGATCCAACCTTCTCTGTTGTCTGCAGCTGTGGAAAGGGCGTACGGACCCAGTCCTGCACATCGACCTGAGACGCTGGGCTGACCTGATGCTGGTAGCTCCTCTTGATGCAAATACACTGGCAAAAATAGCAAATGGCATCTGTGACAACTTACTGGTGAGTTACTGTCTGGAGTTACTGTCTGCATCTGGGCCATTAGTCACACTGAGTACTGGTTGAGGATATCTCTCATGCTTTCTCTTTTCTTATCCCTCTCTTTCTTCCACTGTGCGTTTATTCTCTTTTCCTTTTCATGCAAACTTTGGGACAGGGACCATGTTGTTGTTCTGTGTTTGTACAGTGTCTAGTGCAGTGGGGTTTGGATCCATGACTAGGGCTTCTAGGCACTAAAATAATACAAATAATCAATAATAATAATTATGTCCTCTCTTTCCCCTGTCTCCCTCCTTAAATCTGTCTCTCTCTTTCCCCCATATATAGTACTTCTCTCTCTCTTTTCCTCTCCACATCCTTCTTCATCTCCCAGGCCCATCGCTCACAGTTTGCTCCCCCCCACCCCTCTCCATACATTTCTTCCTCCTCCTTTATCTGATGCATGGTTCTTCTTCCTCGTTTGCACCTTATATCCTCTCTGTATCTCACACGCACACTTTCTAACTCTCCAGTTCTCCTTCTTTTCTGTGTTTTCGATGCAGTCTGGAAAGACACGTGTGAGATCAGATATGTTCGTTTACTTCCTGCCAGTCCTCACTCCCTCACCTAAAAACATAACATGAACATCCACACATGCACACTCGCACATTTATTTATCTTCCAGTTTCAGCCACAGAGCTTTTTCTGGATAGTGCTGTTTTTCTGGTATCTCAAGTTGCTTGCGGAGGGTGGAAAAAGGGAGTCAGCTGCTGCATTTGGGGAAGACAAACTACCCAAGAGCCTCTGTACACCCAAGTGCCTTGGGACCAGAGATAGGTGCTCATTATATAGGGAACGTCACAGAATTTTAGACACCTAAGGAACCTTCAAAGAGAATGCGAATCTGCACATGCAGCACTGGTGTAACCTGTTCAGTGCCCCTCAAAAATGGGTGGAGGGTGGGCAGAGCTAGGGATTTAGGCACATAAAATCTCAAAAGGAAATCTGTGTGGACAGGTGCCATTCTGGTCAAGAAACTCTGAATGTCTGAATCCCAGTGCTAAGGAAAACCACAGTGCCTGTAAATGAGTAAGATACAGCTGGAGCGACAGGCCTCGCCTATGTGAGCATGTAAAATGTCTCTGGAGGTGTCAACTTAGCAGAAGGAGTGTTACAAGGCTCAGAAGGCAGATCCCATCAGTCAGTGGAACATAAGATTGCACCTCTACAACTGTTAGTCTTTTTGGAGGGGAAATAAAATAACATAGATGAATGAAACAGGCTTTTTAGGGTTTCATTTGGAAGCTCGGAGGGGATCAGACCAAACAGAATTAGACTTTGCCTGTGCTGGAAAAAGTTCACATCATACCGTACAAAACAACAAGTAAAAAGTTTATTGAACACAAGATGACTGCAACCGAGATACTATTCCAAGGACAAATGCAAGTTGTTCTTTGAATAGCGTCCCTATGGGTATTCCACTCTAGGTGTATCTGTCCCCCACCACCTCTAATCGGAGATTTTAGGTAGCAGTGTCCGTTCAGCCTGCACATGCATTCTCCCTCCCTCGTGGTCTGCCCCGAGGCTATCTAGCACTGAGAGAGCGAATTCCACTCAATTCTTTCTCAACCGCCTTTGGCCTCGAACAGAGTGAGCGGTTGTCCCTTCCTTATCTGCATCATTAGTATTGTCTCAAAGACTATCCAAGAGGGTCTCAGGTTGCATTAATCACTGCTATCAAGGGCACAACCTGTTGCCTCCATCTAGAATCCATGTACACTCCATGAGGTCAATTTCTGTATTGGTTGCATTCCTTAACAACGTCCTGATCTTAGAAATCTGCAGAACAGCGACTTGGGCCTTTGCCCACATTTTCACAGACCTTTATGCAATCACTGGAGATTTGGCCTCCGATGCCATCTTCAGCTTGGCAGTACTCTCTGTAGTCAGAGATCCGAAACCCCAGCCCTCCCTGGGGGATACTGCTGTGAAGTCACACAGTGGAGCACCCATAGGGACACTGCTTGAAGAAGTTACTCATCAGATGCAGCAATGATGGTTCTTTGAGATCTGTGTCCCTATGGGTCCTCCACAACCTGCCCTCCTCCTCTCTACTTCGGAGTTCTGCATAAGGGGCTCTGGGGTAGAGAAGGGACTGAGGGGAATTCATCCACGTAGTGCTCGAAAGCCTCAAGGCAGATCACGAGGGAGGGAGAGCACATGTGTGGGCTGAACGGACACTGCTACCTACAGTCTCCGATTAGAGGCACAGGGGCACAGATACACCTACAGTGGAGTGCCCATAGGGACACACCTCTCGAAGAACCGTTGTTACTGCACCAGGTGAGTAACTTCCTTTTGTCTTTAGGATGCTGTAGCAAACCCTATCTGCCTTTAGTCTGACATGATGATATCTTGTTGGTTCAAAGAGCCAGACAGAGAACGGGCTGAGCCCTCTATTAACAATCTGCACATTCTGTCGCTGGAGGTTCTGATGCAATCCCTTGTAATATGTAGGAGCTGTTTGATGGCTGGGACGCTGAGGGTATGTTTTGAAATAGGCCAAACATGTTTTTTCTACTCTATGCTAGTTACATCCATGGAAGATGGGATACTTCTTTTGATTGCAAGAGTGACGTGTCCAGTCGACACAGCACTTAAGCAAGTGACTCTATAGCCGAATGACCTGAAATGTGGTGTAGAGAGTTCCACAGTCTGGTCTGTGGCCACCCTCAGCTTTACCATGGAGGCGCAGCCCAAAGAGGCTGTCGGCCTGTTCACGTCGGGTTCCCACTTGATCTGAGAGGGCTGCTCGCTCGACTCAATAAAAGATAAAGCGTGTTCTGAGACGTGCATTCTTCGTAACCCTCCGCCCTTTTCCCTCATAGAGATGAGGCTGCTGCAACCTTCTGCCATTTAGTGGCAGTTTGTTGCAGCTCTGAAACTGCTGACAAGTTTCCAGTGGGGCTGGGCAAAGTTTGGGTGCCCCAGCCCTAGTGGTCTTCAACTTGGCAAACGGCTTGCGTGCTGATGCAGCAGCGTGATAGGAGAGACAAACGGGAAAGACAACAAACACACTAGGACCGGACCTCTTGTTATCTTTTGCAGACTTGTGTCATCCGCGCATGGGATATGACCAAACCCCTGCTGTTCTGCCCTGCTATGAACACAGCCATGTGGGAGCATCCTATTACAGCTCAGCAGGTGGAACAACTAAAGGGCTTTGGCTACCTGGAGATCCCTTGTGTGACGAAGAAGCTGGTGTGTGGGGATGAAGGTCAGTCCTTAGCATGCCCTCAGGCTGCTTCCCTGTGCACTTTCTCCCATTATGGTCATGGAACTGTTACATTAAAAGTGAGACAACCTCTCACCGTGTGAACATCCATGTGCTGGACTGAGGTGAACAAGTAGAGTTTGTGCTGCAACCCTCCATTGCCAAGTTTTTTTACAGAAGGGTTTTGAAATTGAGTCTCAGACCAGCCATGGAGAAAATATTTTTTTCTTGCAAATTTTGAAAATCCATTCCCACACTGTGAGATGATACAAATCCAAAAAAGAATCAGGAGTTGGAATTTGGAGTTAGCGGGTTGGGTTAACTTCAATATCTCAAATCAACCTAAGATTTGAAAAATAAATGTTGCCAACTATTAATCCATGGCAAGAGCAGGAGAGAAAGAGGAAGGGTGGCCCAGGGGTTAGGGTGCTATCCTGGAGCTTGAGAGACCCAGATTCAATTCTCTGTTTGGCCACAGGCTTTCTGTGTGACCTTAGTCTAGTCTCTCTGTGCCCCAGTTTTACAAATGGGGTAATAGAAGAGAACAGTGCTTCCCCATTTCAGAGGGCAGTTCTCAGGATAGATACTTTAAAAAATGGAGGCACTCAGACACTACAGTAATGAGGGCCGTATCTGGATAGGGAAGGAAAGCTGTATTTTGGCATGTTTTACATATGTGTAATCGAGTTATGTATAATTGCAAATCATCTGTAGCACCTCTATAGAAACATGTTTGAACAAGCACATTTATGTTAATATTTTAACAACTCTGCTGGGTAGTTTGATATCAAACTCTCCGGTGTGCACTGATACAGTACATAGCAATCTGTCAGGAAAATGACTCGTTTAAAAATAGCCTTTGTGGCTGCTGAGTAGGGCTTGGCTTTCACACCTCCTGATCTCTCAGGTGAGTAGTGTGCATCTATAAAAGAGAGGCCTTTTGGAACTGAATACCAGACATATTTGTGGTTGGATAAACCCATTTGTAAGTTATTTAAATCGGTAAAAACACATCAGGCCATAACCGTTCTGCGAGGTGATGTCGAATTTCTCACGTCCATGATTAGTTTAAATGGAAACACCCAAACAAGGTCAAACCACACAACAGACTTTGGCAAAAAGGAGCAGGCCATCTGGATCAACAGGTCTTCCATTTTTTATCTTTTCCTTTATTTACTTAACATTCCCCATTACCATAGCATCTGAGCACCTCACAATCTTTTATGTATTTATTCTCACACACCCTTGTGAGGTTGGACGGTGCTATTATACCTACTGTACAGCAGTGGTGTACCGAGGGGGGGTCAGGAGGCACAGGAGGCTCTGAGGGGCACCCTCTAGCGTTTCCCCCGCTTCCCCCTGCACGTCATGAAGGGCTGGCCTGGAGCTCCCCCCACCCCAGGCCCGGCAGGTGAGGCTGCCCCATCCAAGCTGGCACCGGACTGCAGGGCTGGAGTGGTGGGTAAGCACCGGGCCAGCCCTTCACAATGGGTAGGGGGCAGGGGACGCAGGAGGCTCTGAGGGGTGCCCCTCAGTGCCTCCCCCCCACGTATCATGAAGAGCTGGCCCAGCCCCCTCCCGAGGCTGGGGCATTTGGCCACCCTGTTTGAGCTGGTGCCGAACTGCAGAGCTGCAGTGGGAGAGGCCAGCGGCGGGTAAGTGCGGGGAGGGAGGTGGTGGAGCCAATCCTGCATTTGCATCCCCCCCAAGCCTCATGCCCCCCCATAGGTATAGATCCCCCCTCCTCAGGGCAGCTGGGGCGTGGCGCCGGGACCCCTCCTGCCCTGCACGGGGGGGCGTCAGGCCTGGGGGGGAGGTGTAAATGTGGGTTTGGCCCCCGGGCGCTGTAGACCCTTGGTACGTCACTGCTGTACAGATGGGGAACTGACCACAGAGAGGATCAGTAATTTACCCAAGGTCACACAGTAAATTTATGGCAGAGCAGGGAACTGAAACCAGGTCTCCTAAGTGAGCACCCTAGCCACTAAACCATCCTTCTCTGTTGCCCTTACCACTGATACCTTACACCCTTCAATCACTTCCATCTCCAGAAACAATTCTGGTTTTTAGGTCTTGCCCCAATCCCACCCATTGGTGACCAGCAAGGTTCAAACCCGCAGAGTAGCAAAGGAAAGCTGCAATTTGCACCAGTCACAGTTTTGCTTGTCTATGCTGCAGATTTGTGTTGGTGCAGTTACACAGATGACAGGCTACTGATGGCTGGAATCGAGGCAAAACCTGAGTGTTAGCAAGGGCTTCAGTGCACACAGTCTTTGCTTGCATTATTTTCCCTTGTAATTTATCTCCCCCAGAAGTCTCTAACCTTGTCTATACCTGGATTTTTGGACCTGTAATTCCCAACAGATTCTGCTTCCCCAGTGGATGCTGTAGTATAAACAAAGCTTTAATGAGTTCAGGCATTTTTATCACTTTTTATCACCATATCTCCTAATCTTTCTGGGACATTAAGACAGACTAGCCTGCAGTAGCTGGCTCAGGCAAAGAACTTCCTATTTCTGAAGTTTTTCATCCTGTTTAACCAATATTCTGTATAATGAGCCTACCAGTAGATCCTACCTAGCTAAACTTTTCATAATGATTAAACTGAAGTGTGTTTCTATTCTGTTTCATGGTTATTTTGTTTTGTTATTTTGTTTGCCATTATCTCTCAATGGTGCCCAGGTTTTGTGGATTTCACCCTGTATGAATAACTTGTGGTTTCGGGACACACTACTTACCAAGGTTTTGCATAGCTAAAAAGTCCAGATGTGACTTGCCAAAGGTAGTAGTTGGGGCAATACAGGCAGGTCTTGAAAATGTTATTGAAGAATCATTAAGATTAATGGCTCTGTATGCAAAACTCTTAAGGAGGCCATCCAAGAGGATGTCTCTTGTCCATATCTGTTGGGTGCTGCTCCACCTGTTCTGGGTTAGACAGCATGGAGATTAAAGACACACAAGCCTGCCTTATGTGCAGTGCAATCCACTAGTAGGAGTTCACCTGTAGGGAGTTATGGGTCTGAAAAATCCTAGTGGAGAAAGAAGGTGGTTCTTGTTTTGTAGGCAAATAGTTCCTTAGTTCTTCCAAAACCATCATTCACCAACAAGTACTGACAATTATGGTGCCTTCCTAAAACAAGTCTAAAGTAACTAATTTCTAATTAGGAACTAGGTAACTAACTAGAAATTAGGTAACTAAATTTTAAATTAGAAATAAGGCATACATTTTCAAAAGTGAAAGTGATAAACATTTAGAACAAATTACTAAGGAAAGCGATAGATTCTCCATCTTTGAAGTCTTCACATGAAGACTGGTTGCCTTTCTGGAAGACATGTTTTAGTCAAACACAAGTTATTGATCTGAATTCAGGAGTAGCTGGATGAAATTCTATTGCCTGTCTTTGACAGGAGGTCAGACTACATTATCTAATGATCCCTTCTGTCCTTAACATTTATTAAATTTGTGCATCTGTGAAAAAAGACTTCAGGAATGAAAGCAACAGCACCATTGAAAGATTTAGTGCGCATCTGGCAAATAACCAATCCTAAAGGAAGAGTTTTTACATTTTGTTCTTTTTACATTTCCAGTTAGTTCAGGATACAAACCAAAGCAAAATCAGGACAATTTTCACTTTAAAATAGTCGTAATTTCAATATGCATTGAAAGCATACAAAAATTCAGTTTTTGGTTTTGACATAGAAAAAATGGCCATTTTGCAGAAATTTCACACACACATTTTTTTTCTGGGTTGCAAAATGAGAAGTGAAATGAAAAAAATTATCTCACATTAAATTGTTTTGGTCATTTCCACACAACTTTTGTAACCAACCAGTTGGCCTTTAACTAGGACACACAATCCACCTAGACCCTGGAGAACTGAAGAGGCTCTATGGCCTGTTCATCGGGTATTTTTCAGCTGTCCATATGGAACACCGTTGCTTTCGGATATTCAGACCACTCTGGGAATCATGTGGGCCACTCATGAGGACCCATAGTTTGTGGCAGCATCTGGCCCGTTGGACTTTGGCAGTGGGAGCTGATCTTCACACTAGCCTCGTTGTGTCCTGCCAGCAAATCTGCTCTAACTTGCTGCAATGCACTGCTTAGAAAATGCACTGGCACATTGCACTGCTATGTGGATGGGAAGGAACAAGGCCAAATTTGAGCAGGGCTTGTGGTATGTCAGTGCTCAGTAATTGTGCAGCCTCCTTAGGACCAGAGTTTTACTATATATGTGACCTTGCTCTCCAGGTCGAGGTGCCATGGCGGAAGTATGGACCATTGTGGAGAAGGTGAAGGCGATCCTTTCAGAGTGCAACTTGCCAACACAGAGCTGATTCCTTGATGCAAATCACATTTCCCCCCCTTCTTGACAGTTTTTCAGGGTGAGGATGGAAACAATGGGGAGCTGAGTGCCCCCAAGAACACTGCCATCAGCTGAAAGAATAAGGTGTTTAGATTTCAGTGCCATCAGCTGCTTTGATATTAAAACCTCTTACATCATTAGAGACCTTATGAAACTGAAGTCAAGTGTATATATATGAGTGTGTGAGGGCCCTCTCTTGTACCTTAAACACAGTTCACATACAAACATCTGAATAGAGAGGGACTTGTATCATACTAGGCCATTTGATCCTGTGTATTTTATATGGAATAGTTTTTGAAACATTGAATAGAGAATTTCTAAGTTGCTCTTGCTTTAGCATCAAGAGGAGTCAAGGAAGAGAATGGTGTAAAAACCTTTGTTATGGAAATGCTGCCAGCCTCTTCCAGTAAAAGTCACTGTAGTGAATGTTGTAAGAGGACTGCCTGGTTTTGGAAATTTCCTGCAGCAGCTGCTCTTGTCTTCACCTTTCCAGCAGGAGTCGCTATACTGTCAGTATTTCCCTAAGGAACTGTAATGAGAAAAGGCTGCACGTCTACATTTGAAGGCCTCTTTGACCAGTCTTTGAATGTTTTTGGTGCCTGATGTGCACTTTCTAAATTACTTGAATGTTGTTTTTTAACATCACAGGAGAAGAAAATCCATTGAAAGAGAGCACACAAGGCCTTGTATTGACCTTTGTCCTTTTGTATCTGTTGATGTGTGGAGGTGCAGACGTCAATTGTAAACCAAAATGAACTTTTGGCTCCTCCTGGCAGGGTGCTGCAGGTCTTGGAAAGTCACTCTGGGTATCCTGGGGACGCTGTTCCTAAGAGACTTTGATGCTCCTTTTGAAATTGAAAATTAACTGTGTGATATGAGGCAATTGGGAAATCCTGACCATGGACACCAGGGGTTAGACCTGCTGGGGCCCCATAGTTCTTCCACCTCCTTTGAAATGTGATCCTTCCACCTGAGTGGGATGGGAGTGGACTGGGGAGGGTGCTGCAGTCAGCACACCACAGGGTGTTTACAGATCTTAGAGTTTATTTTTAACTAGTCTCAATCAAATATAAGCCCTTCTGCACAGAACCCACATCCTACATATTGGGCAACCTTTGAGCTCTTTAGCACAAGCAAAAGGTTATCGTGGAGTGTTTGGTTTCCTTATCGATGCTACACAAATAAAAAGGCTTCTGAACTTTCCCACTCTGGCTTCTTTACTGATGTGGAGCGGGCCCCATGGGGGTCCAGAACTGTTGGGGATAAGGACAGAAGGGATGTTAGTGTCACAGCCTTAAGAAGAGCAGGGATGTTCATCTGAGTGATACTGTTCCACAGCAGCAGTAACAATCCTGGTTTTACAGTGGTGTCTTAGAATCATATACTATTGGGGTTGGGAGGGACCTCAGCTGGTCATCTAGTCCAACCCCCTGCTCAAAGCAGGGCCAACCCCAACTAAATCATCCCAGCCGGGGCTTTGTCAAACTGCACCTTAAAAACCTCTAAGGATGGAGATTCCACCACGTCCCTAGGTAACCCATTCCAGTGCTTCACCACCCTCCTAGTGAAAACGTTTTTCCTAATATCCAACCTAAACCTCCCCCATTGCAACTTGAGACCACTGCTCCTAGTTCTGCCATTTACCACCATTGAAAACAGCCTAATTCCATCCCTGGAATCCACTTTCAGGTAGTTAAAGGCTGCTATAAAATCCCCCCTCATTCTTCTCTTCTGCAGACTAAACAAGCCTAGTTCCCTCAGCCTCTTCTTATAAGTCATGTGCTCCAGCCCCCTAATCATTTATGTTGCCCTCTGCTGCACTCTTTCCAATTTGTCCACATCCTTTCTGCAGTGGGGGGCCCAAAACTGGACACAGTACTCCAAATGAGGCCTCCCCAGTGCCAAATAGAGGGGCATAATCACTTCCCTTGATCTGCCGGCAATGTTCCTAGTAATGCAGCCCAATATGCCATTAGCCTTTTTTGCAATAAGGGCACACTGCTGACTCATATCCAACTTCTTGTCCACTGTAACCCCCAGGTTCTTTTCTGCCGAATTGCTGCCAAGCCAGTTGGTCCCCAGTCTGTAACTGTGCATGGGATTCTTCCGTCCTAAATGCAGGACTCTGCACTTGTCCTTGTTGAACCTCTTGGTAGCTTCTAGTCCTCTATTCTGCCTCCAGCCTGGACCTGCCTCTAGCATTGCTATACTGTGATGGGGACTGACTTGTGGGGTTTCCCCATGTTTGTGGAAAATGTCTCACACCGTTAGGCTATTGGAATATCTTTGTGATGTTGACACAGGGCCAGATCCAAATCCCATTGAAATCACTTGAAAAGACTTTCATTAACTTCCCCGGACTTTGGATCAGGCCCTCACTGAGTGACTATCAGGCCTTTGAAGAGAGAATGTGTTTTGCTGGTTACAGTGGAATGGAAATCGGGTTCTGTTCCTGGTTGTGCCGCTGATCTGCTCTGTGGGATTGGAAACGTCACTCACCCTCTCTGTGCCGCAGTCAAAACTGGAAATATACAAAACTACTTTGTGAGGCTAATATAATTAATGTTTGTAAAGCACTTGCAGATCTGTGAATAAAAAGGAATTTTACAATTTCAGGACAATGAGAGAGAAACCAGGTCAGTGGAGATTATGTCAGTGGAGTTGTATAGGTAGAACGTGACTCATAGCGTGAGGAAAGAGGGCAGACAGTGAGATGACCAGAACTGCCTGAAAAATAAAGCATGGAGCTGAAAGGACCCTACTTTGTTTTACTTGTGGTACAATATCAGACATCAATGTGCCAGTGTGCGATCCTATGCATGATCACTGCTTGGAAACCCAAGTGAACACTTCTTAGAGTAGCTTCTTGTTGGATATGGGGCATGGTGTCATTATGGGTTGGTTTAAACTTCGTTGAAACCAGTGGGTGTAACAGCCGCTCTTCATTTGAGATAAATGTAAGATAGTTCAACTCCTTTATGAAACCACATAGCTGAAACAATAACAACTTCCATCCAAAACACAGGAACGTTTCACCACCCCAAAAGGTACATGTGGGCAGAGTGGTTTTGCTGGGTATCGTTTTGTGAACTTTCGTGTGTCTGTGAAAGAGAGGCAGAAAGACCAGAGAATCAGAGAGAGAAGGCAACAAGGAAGCATCAGATGCAACAACAGAAGCATTGGTAGCATAGACTTGAAAAAAAACCTGAGAGGGTGCTTTTGGACTGAGTTCTGTCTAGAAAGGGACTTGAAGCTGTGATTAAAGAAACTGTTTCCTGCTGTTTGATTCTTGGTGTGCTCGAGGAAACAGTACTTTGTACATTCTTTATAAATAAACATGATTGCATCAAAGACATCTGCTCCATTTCAGTTTCTTCCACTAACTGAAACAATCTGCAGGACCCTGAATTTTAGCTAACTGCTTAGGTCTAAAAGGGATAACAGTATGTTATGTATCAAATGAGGGATATCTCATAAAGGTGATCTTAGAAAAAGAAAAGAAGGAAAACTGGACTCTTGCCCCTTTTGCTTCTTTCAGATGTATAGAGGACCTGAAATGTTCGGGAGGGAGTGTTTTGTTTTTTTGACTTTATAAATTCTGGTCTGGTTTGCCCTGTTTTCCCTGAATATCTCTGTGGATGACTGCAAGATTAGTATTATTGTGACATCACAGAGGCATGCAAGTGAAACCTGATTAACTCAGAGTGTTGTTTGTTCACATTCTTTGTTTAGAAATCTTTTTTTTTTTTTTTTTTGGTGAGCAGCCCCTGTTTAACTCAAATGCCTGAATAAGTAATTGGAACTAAAGCTCTTTTTGTTAAAGACTCAGTGACCCTATCCCTTTTTTTAATGGCTGAGAAAACTCAGGATCCATATCTGTGGCCTTTATCTAGACTAGGATTTGGAAGGTTAGCTAACATGTATGAACTGACTAGTGCAAACAATTAACACTTTAATACTGGCTGAGTTAAAGCCTAGAAACTCATCCAGTTTAATTCGTATTAAAGGGTGTGTCTTCACTGCAGAGTTAACTCAAGTTATCTACACTCAAGTTACTTCTCTTGAATTAGCCTAGCTTAAGTGAAGTTATGGGCTTGTCTACACTTGAAACACTACAGCAGCACAGCTGCAGCATTTCAGCATGGACACTACCTCCACTGATGGGGGAGGTACTCCAATTGGCATAGGTAATCGGCCCCCCCCTCCTCCCCCAAGAGGCAGTAGTTAGTCTACACCGGGATTTAGGTTGGCTTAACTATGTTGCTCAGGAGTGTGGAATTTTCACACCTCTGAGCAACATAGCTGGGTCAACTTAGCTTTTTAGTGTTGACCTGGCCTAAGAGTGACCACTCTGTGAAATAACACTTGAGTTGCTGTGTCCACATTGGTGCTGCAGTCACTTGTATGGGGTATTAAGATTTCTGGGTGCACAACCCATGGTTCTTTGTGCTACACTAAGCATTGTCTGCTGCTCTGCGAGTCCTTTCCTAGTACATTATGGGAGAACTTTTCTGTTCTTTCTGGGCATGTGGAAGAAATTGTGGGAATCAAATGAAGCTAGCCTGCATCCACACCACTGAGTGGTGACATTAGGAGCCTACGAATTGTGCCATCTCAGGCTCTAGCCTATACCTTTGTTTAGGCCAGCCAACTCCAGATAAAAGCACCATCACACTGGAGTGAAGGGTTTTTGTGTGCGGACAGGACACAAGTTAGGGACAACACTGGTGTTATACCTTGAGGTAACTTTCCAGTGAAAACAAGCCCAAAGGTGTCTACCTGGTCTACATGAGGCTGTTAGCACATTTGAGCAAATGCCTTCTAAAGCTTAATCTAGCAAGTCCTAAAACCTCCAAGGAGACCTCTAGCAAATGCCAGGCAACACAAGATGTGATATTTCTGATATTACTAAAGTGAAAAAAACAAGCAAGTCAAAAATAAATCTACTGTATACACACTTTCTGTTACTACAACATGAACTATAATAATTAAAAAAAGAAGCACAAATCCAGTTCTTTGGCCTTTGCAGGTCACCTTTATCTATAAGGATTGATCTGTCTGTCCATCCGTCACCATGGTATCTGGTAGTTACCAGGGAGGAATATGATCCGAAATATTTTTCCTCTACTATCTTTTGCAGGTATTTATAGGGTGCCTGTCACCATAATAAATTACGTGAAGTATCCTTTTTAAGAGCCCTGACTCCAGAATTTTGTGTGCATAGGCTCTGGGGTTAACACCTGACTGAGGTGGGTGGTGGAGTTCACACTTCTGCAGCTGTTCAGCTGGAGACGCTTTTCTGCAAGCCAAGTTAACAGGGAAGTGGTGTGGCTTACATCTTCGAAAGCTCTTTGAAACAGGAAGTGAGGTACTTTTATTTTTGAAGAGAGCAGATTTTGCAGAATTCAGCAGCAGGAGCCTCAGCAAGAAGCAGAGAGACTTTAACATCACAGGGGGTGCTTTCCCTGCAGCTCTGAGTGGGCCGCGACTTTGGGAAGAAGCACCAATGGCGATAGATTATTGGTGATGATTGAGAATAACACCTATCCATAAACATATAGTCTTCAGCTGTTGCATATCCGATAAAGGCAAAGCTGAATGTAATTAACCAGCAGTGTACTTGTGTTTGTTATCTGAAGTGCACTGAACACTGAGAAACAAGAACATCCTGCCTGTATGGGCAGATGTAGAATCCCAAAGGATTGTGTTATATTACGATGCTGCCACACATGGAAGTAATAGATTCCTTTTGCTTACTGCATCTTCTCCGCCATTGTTTATTTTACAGTGATCCATCATTGTGGTAGAGTGGCAAAAAAACAAAACAAGACACCCATCCTATAGAATGGGTTAGACAGAGTATTCAAGAACAGTGTCCCAGTATAGCCCCATAATGACATGGGATCACTGAAATCAAAGGGGGTGATGCTGGCACTGAGATCTTAAACAATGTTTTATAAAGGGGTTTGTAACAAGGCAGTCTGCCCCCTTAAGGGCCAGGAGTCCTTGGGCCAGCCAGCCCTGTTCAGTTAGCCCTGCCCCACTTCATCTGGGCTGCATGTTGGATTCAAAAGGAGGAAGGATGAGCAGTTGGAGACTGGCTGTAGAGGACAGCAGTTGATCTGAATTGGAGGGGAGAATGATAGGGGTAGAGGTAGCTCTTTGGGTGGGCCCTGAATCAAGGGCGAGGCTCCAGGTAGGCGGTCCCGTGGGCTGCTGTTCCTGAAGAGCAATGGGGAGCTGAAGAGGAGCCTGAGAAGGGTGAGAAGCTCAAGCCTGAAGAGGGGCAGAAGGTGCTTCAGTAATGTTTGATTTTGTTTGTAGTTTTAAGTTCTTCTGCGGGAGCCCAGGGAGAAGCCCTTGGCTCTGCTACCCTGAAGAGAAGACTAATTCCACTGAGTTTCTGCTTGATTTGTAAAGACTTTGCTGCCAGCCCAGATGAACCCAGCAAGGGACTTTGAAGGGGCCAGATGAAACCAGCTTAGGGTCTGATCAGTTGCAGCTAGACTTGGATACCCCGGAAGGGGATATATTTGTTTAGTGACTTGGCCAGAGGGAGTGGGAGTGACCAACCCCTGCAGGGAAAGCCAAGAGAACCCCCACCAGAAGAGTGAGGTAGGGAGTCTACTCTCAGAGAGACTGAGGTAGGGAGTGCCTCCATTGCCACAGCTGACCAAGAAGGGGTGTGGTGGGTCGACCTTGCCTGTGACAAAGAGGAATAATCATTTAAAGACACAGTAGGGCAGTACAGGAAAGATCACAGACTGCTAGCAAGTTTATGGAGAGGGAACGGTGTAAAGCTGGCCAAATGTAACAGGTGATTCTGCTGTATTGGCAGACCTGCAGGAAATACTGCAACAACAAGGGATCTGACAAGTTCTTTGAGGACAAGGCACTAAGGGACCTAGCGATAATGTTCCTGGAGCAGCTGCAGCTGGTGGAGCTCTGCTTCTGGCCTGAGAAACAAACATTGACTGGTGGGATTGCATCATAATGCAGGTTTGGATGATGAGCAGTGGCTGCAAAACATTTGGATGCGAAAGCCCACCTTCCTGCATCTGTGGGCTGAGCTTGCTCCGGCTCTCAGACACCAGAATGAGAGCTGCATTGACAGCAGAGGAGCGAGGGGCAGTTGCACCCTGGAGGCTTGCAATGTCAGATTGCTACTGGTCAGCGGGAAATCATTTTGGAGTTGGAAAATCCACAGTGGGGGCCGTTGTCATGCAAGTATGCAGGGCCATTAATTGTCTCCTGCTACACAGGATTGTGACTCTTGGCCGTGTGCAGGAAATAGTGGACGGATTTGCAGCAATCTGGTTCCCGAAATGCAGGGGGGAGGTAGAGGGGAAAATATCCATATTTGACGCCAACCCTCCTTGCCGCAGAGAACTCAACAGAAAAGGCTACTTTTGTATGGTTATGCAAGCATTGGTGGATCACTGGAGCACTTCGCCAATATCAGTGTGGGCTGGTCAGGGAAAGTGCACGATCCTTGCATCTTTAAGAACGCAGGACTGTTCAGAAAGCTGCAAGCAGAGACATTCTTTCCCAACTGGCGGGTTCCCATTGGCAATATTGAAATGCCAGTAGTGATTCTGAGGGACCCAGCCTACCCCTTGCTCTTCTGGCTCCATACACTGGTCACATTTACAGCACCAAAGAAAGATTCAGCTCTCAGCTCAGCAGGTGCAGAGTGACTGTTGAATGTGTTTTTGGTAGATTGAAGGAACGCTGGCATTGTTTCCTCACTACATTGGATCTCAGAAAGAAAAACATGCCAGTGGTTATAGCTGCCTATTGTGTCCTGCATAATACCTGTAAGGCAAAGGGGGAAAAGCTGCCTCCAAGGGGAATGGCAGAAATGGAGTGGCTGTCTGCTGACTTTGAACACCCAGACACAAGGGCCCAGTGTGGAGTTATGTGGCTGAGGGTGGCTCTGAAAGAGCACTTTAACAGTCAATCACAGTAGTGTCTTCTGCTGGAGTAATCTCAGGTCCTGAAGTTTTGATGCTAAGGATTGTGTAGTGCTTGCCGTAGAATTATAAATATGAATGTGTGTTTCCCTTAAGCTGTGAATTGTGTGGTGCCTTTAAGTTATGAATTATGCGGTGCTTGCTGTACATTCATAAATATGATGGGTATTTTCCAGAAGCAATGAATTCTGTGTGGCTTGGTGTACGTTTACAAGTACTGTTTGCTGTGACCACCGCTATGCATTCTGCAATGTTTGTTGGAACGAACAGATAATTTGGTTCTCCAAAAATAGAACTTTATTTGGTGGGAAATAAATACTGCAGAATAGTCATGTGCAAAAAAATCCACAGGCAATATTATACACATTTTTAACATAACTTAATGGAGTGGAAAAGGCATATCTTTATGCACATAAAAAATGCTTCAGATAGACTAATCTACCCTGCCTAACCCAACAGGGGAAAGGAAAGCAAGTGCCAACTCTACCTCTCTTCATTGTACCTCTACCTCTTCTCCTGCAAGTAAAACAATGAAAAGTTGATACCTTTGTCTTGTTGGCTTGGGGCTGGCCCCCTCCTTTCCTGCTCACTCTTCACAACAGGGGTCTCTGTCTCAGGCTTCTCCGAAGTATCCACAGTGGTCTGCAGGGTACTGGTGGGGTCTCTGCCAAGTATGGTATGCAGTTCCTTGTAGAAGCAGCAGGTCTGTGGCTCAGCACCAGATCTATCATTGTGTTCCTCTGCCTTGTGGTATCCCTGGCAAAGTTCCTGCACTTCCACACGACCCAGCTGCTGATCCCTGTTGTACCCCTCTGCCTGCATCTCCATGCAGTTTGCTCGTAGATGTCCACGTTTCCACAGCTTGGCCGTAGCTATGCTTGCACGGCCTCTTCTCCTCGCAGGTCCAGGAGTGCCAATATTTCCTGTTAACTCCAGGCAGGAGTGTGTCTAGTGAAACTGCTGGTTGTCCAGTTGCACACGACAAGGGCAAGCTGCTAGGTGTACATGCCAAGGAGGGCAATCAGGAAAAGGCATTTCAAAATGTGGGGAGTGGGTTGCTTTTAGCCTCTGACCCCTGTGCAGTGGAGTTTACAGTTGTGACCAGGGCAGTCACTGTTGCAGAAAATGGGGCATTGTGGGACAGTGTAATAAGCTTTGACTACAAACTTCAGTCCTCCTCTTGCCAAAGGGGGCTCTGTGCAGCTGCAAAGCCTGCTCCTCATTCCTGAAGACTCAGCAGAGATCTTTCTAGTGTCCAGACCTTGTGGAGGAAGACTCGAGTACAAAACTAGACTCGCGCTCCCCCTGTAGCTATTATTTTTATTCCTTTAGTGCTCTATTCTACACGTTAACTTCTGATCTGCAACTATTGTTCTTCTCAGTCATCTTTGTGATATTACTTTCCAGCTGCAGCATCCTTTCACTCTCAGGCCCCTTACAGGTCTTCCTCCAGTGGTGTGATAGATAAAAAGGCAGCTTAGCTGCAGAATTATTTGATAAGGGAAGTCCTTGGGTCTTGAGACTAAAAAGCTTTGTACAGACTAGTCAGCATCAATTACCGCGGTATCTCTGCTTTAAACCAACTAACTTGCAATTAAAATGTGCAGGTGCGATGATCTCACCCTCGCTCACAACCACAGTGGATCATTTAAAAAATTGATTCCAGAAATATTCAAGCTTGACTAGGAACGTGAACTCCCTGGGGACATGCTCCTCCGTATTAATACTGAGACCTGGGTTTGGTTTCCCAGTCTGGAGAGATCATTGGTGGCGGCAGTGAACAGAGCTGCTTGTCCCTGCCAGGGTTGTGCTTGTTGCTGGGAAAACCTCAGACTGAATAAATATGCAGATTGAGGCCCTGATCCTGCAAAGATTTACTAAGGGACTTATTGTAAGCCAAATGTGGTGGTGACATTTTTAGAGGAGCATATAGGCATGTTACAATACTGTCTGCTATAGGGTTTGGGAGGAGGATAGTCCAGTGGTTAAAGTGCAAACCTGGGGCCTCAGGAGACCTATTTTCAGTTACCTGCTCCACGATAGCCTTCTTAGATGACCTTGGGCAAATCATGTAGGCCAAGTCTACAGTCAGAAGTTAAGTCGACCCAGCTACATTACTCGGGTATGAAAAATCCACACCCTTGAGCAATGTAATTAATCCCACCTTACCCCCGCTGTCTAGACAGCGCTAGGTCAATGGAAGAATTCTTCCCTCAGCCTACCTACTGGCGCTTGGGGAGGTGGATTAACTGTGCCGATGAATGGGTTTTTCCCATTGCCCGTAGTGAGTGTCCACACCAAAGTGCGCCTGCAGCAGTGCAGCTGTGGCGCTGTCGTTTTTCAAATGCAGTAGATCTAATCTACTGGGATTTCAGTAAGGCGGTTGATTCAGATTCACATGGGGAATTATTAGTTAAACTGGAAAAGATGTGGATTAATATGAAAATTGAAAGGTGGATAAAGACCTGGTTAAAGGGGAGGCTACAACAGGTCATACTGAAAGGTGAACTGTCAGGCTGGAGGGAGGTTACTAGTAGAGTTCCTCAGGGATCGGTCTTGGGACCAATCTTATTTAACCTTTTTATTACTGACGTTGGCACAAAAAGTGGGAATGTGCTAATTAAGTTTGTAGATGACACAAAATTGGGAGGTATTGCCAATATGGAGGAGGACCAGAATATCAATCAAGAAGATCTGGATGACCTTGTAAACTGGAGTAATAGAAATAGGATGAAATTTAATAGTGGAAAGTGCACTATGGATGCATCAGACAAGGTATTTCCTGTAGAGATAGGGAGGTGTTAGTACCGTTATACAAGGCGCTGGTGATACCTCGTCTGGAATACTGTGTGTGGTTTTGGTCCCCCAAGTTTAAGAAAGATGAATTCAAACTGGAACAGCTGCAGAGAAGGGCTACTAGGATGATCCACGGAATAGAAAACTTGCCTTATGAGAGGAGACTCAAAGAGCTTGGCTTGTTTAGCCTAACCAAAAGAAGGCTGAATGGAGATATGATTGCTCTCTGTAAATACATCAGAATGATAAATACCAGGGAGGGAGAGGAATTATTTAAGTTCAGTGCCAATGTGGACACAAGAACTGATGAATATAAACTGGCCATCAGGAAGTTTAGACTTGAAATTAGATGCAGGTTTCTTATCATCAGAGGAGTGAAGTTCTGGAACAGCCTTTCAAGGGGAGCAGTGGGGGCAAAAAACTTAGCAGGCCTCAAAACTAAACTTGATACATTTATGGAGGGGATGGTATGATGGGACAGCCTAGTTTGGCAATTGATTGATCTTTGATTACCGGTGGTAGGTATGTCAATGGCCTGTGATGGGATATGACTTGGGTGGGTTGTGAGTTACTACACAGACTTATTTCTGGGTGTCTGGCTGGTGAGTCTTGCCCACATGCTCGGTTTCACTGATCGCTATATTTGGGGCCAGAAAGGAATTTTCCCCCAGGGCAGATTGGCAAAGGCTCGGAGTTCTTCGCCTTCCTCTGTAGCACGGGGCACGGCTCACTTGCTGATTGATTCTCCGTACCTTAAAGTCTTTAAACCATGATTTGAGGACTTTAATAACTTAGAGGTTTATTACAGGAGTGGGTGGGTGAAGTTCTGTGGCCTGCATTGTGCAGGAAGTCAGACTAGATGATCATATTGGTCCCTTCTGACTTTAGAGTCTATGAGTCTATGTCTCTCTCACCAACAGAAGTTGGTCCAATAAAAGATATTATCTCACCCACCAGGTCTCCCCCAAGAGCGTCAAGTCGTTTTCAGACCCAGCCCAACTCAAACCTGACATTCCCCCCAGAACTATGGTGACCAGATAGCAAGTGTGAAAAATTGGGACGGGGCGAGGGGTAATAGACACCTGTATAAGACAAGCCCCAAATATCAGGACTGTCCCTATAAAATTGGGACAGCCCTATCCCGAACTGGGGTCAGCTCTGTTGCTTCGTCCTTGGGACTTGGCCTGGTGGGGGCTTCCTGCTCTCCATGCCCGTGTCAACTCCTGCCCGGACGGTCGGCATGGAGTCTGTGAGCTGAGCTCCTGCCAGCCACTGCCCCCTGCTGTGCTGCATGCGCTGTGGCATGAGAGGCTCTGCGACTCATCGGCACACTCTGCAGCGTGCATACAGAGCCGTGAGGTCATGGTGGCAGTGGTTGGCACGAGTGAAGCATGCAGCTACTGCAGCACTGACCCCGCTGACAGGAGGAGGTGATCAGAGGCGACCCAGCCTGAGCCCAGGAGGGTTGGATTGTTTTCAGACCTGATCCAACCTGAATCTGACACTTGTATTCAGATCTTGTTGGGTTGGGTCGGGTTGCAAAGCTCCAACACAGCCATTTCTGGGGTAAGAAGTCCATTCAAAGATGCATCACACAACCAGGTATATAAATTACACAGAGGGCATCTTTATGATCTTTACAAAGTAGAGAATCTAGGCAGAGGACAAGTCATCCTCATTTTCTTCTTACCATTTGGAAGGAACTGATTGAGTGTGAGACAACAATAAGGAAGCTTAGTGAGTAAGATGCGGTAGGGGGAGGGGGAGATTATTAATATTCTCAAAAATGGAAGTAGGTTGGAAGACCCTAAAGGACACCCTCATCAAATCTCATAAACGTCATCTGCAAGGACCAGTAGCCAATATGTTGTGAAGAAGGACAGCTCAGAGATGTGAGGTGACAAATGACTTGAAATGGAAACAGGAAAGGACACGAGAAGAATGCCCCATCAGTTAAACGTGACTTGCAGAGCAAAAACGACAACTGAAGTACACCCAGGCACCACTGCCTTCAGATGTCATGAAAATGGTGACATTAGAAATACCCAGAAAGAGAAAGAAAAACCTAGATAGTACTGAATAGCTGCATGAGAACTACCAGACCCATAGACCCTTTCATCCAGTGTCCCGGCTCAGACAGTAGCCAGCACCAGCTGCTTCAGAGGAAGGTGTAAGAATCCCACAATAGACAGATGTGGGGATAATCTGCTCCCCATGACGGTCTCACCCTGATCCCTAATACTTAAAAGCTGTCTTGAGCCCTGAAGTAAGAGGTTTTATGTTCCTTCCAACATTTGTTATCATTAATTGTTATAACTCGGGATATTCTTTTTATTCATATAAATATCAAGTTCCCTTTTTGAGTCTTGCTAAATCCTGAATGACATCCCGTAGCTGTGACTTCTACAGTTGAATTGTGTTGTGTGAACGTCCCCACTAATTATGCTGTAGAAATCATGAAATGTACAGAACGGGTTTACTTTTTAAAAAATTCCTTTTCCCCACAAAATCCTCTTGGTGTTTCCTGAGTCAGTGAAGAGGTCCTACAGTGTCTCTCAGTTTCTCCATCTGTAAAATGGGTGTAGCGATATTGACCTGTGTAAAAGTGCTTTGAGATGTACTGATGAAAATTGATGTACTATTATTATTTATTATTACAATGTGACCTCACATATATCAGAGGTCTTATTGCAGCCCGTGCCATGCACAGTATTTATAACAACACATAATGATGCATTCTGGGATACCTTTAATGAACAAAGAAATACCAAATCCTTGTCCTATTGAAGTTTTGCTATTGACATTGACTTAAATGGGGCCAGGATTTCACCTCAAGAGTGTATCACAATGTGTGTGCATTGAGGAGGAGCAGCAGCAACAATGCTGCACTGGCTGAGTGGGGTAAGCGTTGATGACAATGATTCTTTTCCAACAAATTTCTCTGATTCATTAGAGCAGTAAAGCGTGATGGGACATGTATTGTTCTGTAATCACACTCCCAGGGTGTGTCTGGCAACCACTTACGAAGGGTAATTATGGTCAAAACAAAACAAAAATCTCATGCCCTCGAGTGTTAGATTGTGATGGTAACATAAATCTGTACTGGAGAAGGTAGTGGATTTTTTTTATACTTCTCACTCTGGGCTTTCCATTTGCAATACTTCTGCTGAAATAGCTTTTTACATATAAAAGTAACTTTTTTCATAGAAGTATTTCCGCTACGAAAAAATAGTTGGAAGGAGAAGCAGGGGGGAGGAAAGTCTTTTACAAAAGGTATCTTGGTGCAACCTCAGGGAGGTGGGACTTGGAAGAGTGCTTGCCCACAAGACGCATCCATGGATGTCTTGTGTTCACGGCCCGAGCACAGAAAAGGACTAAGGCCTCATTCTCATTTATACTAAGGCCCCTTTACTCCACTCTGGCAGTTCAAAGGGGCCTTAACATGGCATAAATTACATTTATTCCCAGTTTACTGCCAGGGCAGCAGGAAGGGGCCTTAGTGTAAAGTGACCATTAGGGCCATGGTGCTCCAGCTGCTCCTATCCAGACTCAGGAAAGTATATTGGAATATATGGGCACTTGCCACCCAGCTAAGGTCCATCCTACTTCTACACCCTTGAAAGGATCAGAGGGCCTGATTCTCACTTACTCTGTTCTTGTCTGGGAGGCAGGAAGGGCTTGTAGGCTGTCTTTGAATTCTGTGTATTACGGGGCCTTACAGGGACCTCCCCTGTCCCTGGTATAAGTGAGAGCGGACGTGGGGAAACGCTGAAATTGCACGTTTTTGAACCAGGTGGAGGAGGATGTTACTTGAGCTGAGGTGGAGTGAGCATTGATGTTTGGCGGGAGAGGCTTATCAGTTTGTTGGTAACACAGCAAGACCCTTCTCCGCATGTTATCTCTTACCCACCCCCATCTCCACTCCTCTTCAGGGACCCGTCTCACATGAGCCTGTTACAAACCGAAATGACCTCACTGCTTTGTCTAAGAGCCATAGGAGGGGTACCTAGGGAACACAGGGGAAGAAGCTTGTACTCCTAATATTTCTTTATCCAAGAGAGGAAGGGACTCCTCCTCCTATCCAAGATCTGAGGAGACTCAACACAAATACTCCACCTCAGATTCAGGATGGTCCATCATCCCATCTCTTTATGCTCAAGTCTGGTTCATGGATCTAGAAGTGCAGGACACCTTCTTCCACACAGATACTTCCTGTGGGCTGGATGGATGACTAAGATTCACACTGGGGCCCAAACCTTACCTGTACAAGTTTCTGCCATTTGGACTCTCCATGGCACCAAGGGTGTTCACAAAGGGCCTAGTGGTAATAGCAGCATATTTCAGAAGGAAGGACATTCACATCTATCCCTACGTGGATGACTGGCTGATCAAGGGCAGATCCCAATAGGAGATGGTGGCAAGTCTGGAATACATCCTCTTGCTGTTCTCTCACTAGGCCTCCTGGTGAACTACAAAAATGTTGTCATCTCATCACAAACCATAGAGTTAATAAGGCCTTTATGCTCTCTCATAGGAGCATGAGGCAGCACAGTTCACCTGCAGGGCCCCAACAGAAACTGCCGTTCCAAAGAACCCAGTCTCCTGGGCTTGAGGCGCATGCATGTCTATACTGGGATCCACATTGACTACAGCTTCCCAAAGAATCACCCTTATTGTAGGGTAAGGAACCTTTTCCCGCCCCATGTGCTCCCTGGGATGCAGAGAATATCTGTGAAAAGGCATTAGTGTAACTGAACATCAAGCTCTGGAGAATTTAAGGGAATCAGAACTGGAATTTTCAGCAGCAGAGTCACCCATTGCCTATAGGGTTTGTTAGAGATTATGACTAGGAGATCCAGCCCTTGGTGGTAAGATTCTGTGGAGAACAAGGTGCCTTCTTCCCCACAGACAGCAAAAGATGAGCCAAATCACAGCATGACTCAGCTGATTCCCTCATGCAGAGGAACTTCCTGATCCTGTGAGATCAGGAACCAACATTATCAGGACAAGATCTGCCAAGCATGGACCTGGAAAAAGTGGGAGGACCCACTCACTGGTCACTAATGCCCAAATGGTGGAGCTCTTGACTAGAATAGGGAGGGAGATTTAATTTTAATTTTTGCACTGAGCAAATCTGAGTGACTTGCCATAATTAATTTCCTCAGTTTACACAGGCAGCAATAAATATCTGCACCTGACCTATGATGTTGGTAGCTTCTTATGGTCAAGCAATGTATATATAGAAATCTCAAGTGAAGAGTCAACAAAGGTAAAAGTGTGCTACTGCTGGAAAGCATATGAAAGGAATGAAAACATGCCAGAAGCGGTGACTCAGACATGCTGGGAAGCACTAACATCATATTTCATTCCAAAGAGAAACCTGTCATATGCCAGATACCTATTTTAGAACCCAGCACAGCACTAGACAGAATCTATAGACAAAGTCACCACACAGCTAAGAACTTTAGGAAAGGCTTGCAGGTTTGCTGACCTGGAAGATGAAGTCAAAATAGAAGATAATTGTGATCTATCTTAATTATAATGATGATAATTATTGTTAATAATTAAGATTATTATGATTATCTGTATAGTTAGAGATCTGATGGAGCGCCAGCAACACGTCTGAGGACTTGAAATCTTGGCACTTCTAGCCAAAGACAATGAATCAGGCATGAGCAAATTGCAGATGTGCCGTAATGAGCACAAATCACAGAGCACTGAAAAGACAGAGAATCTTTTGCTTAAGGCTTGTCTACAAGGGGTAATTGACTAGAATAGCTATTGAGGAATAAGCTATTACTCAGCAGCTATTCTGGAATGGCACCTGCAATGGGCTATACAACTCTTACACCTCCTTGGGGAAAAGATGGGTGCCCTTTTTGTCTAGGACCTCCTTCCCTGGACAACAGCGTTCTTGTAGATTGTTGTCCGAGTTCAGGGCACAGCCCTTCTGCTGTGGCTCATAGGGAATCTCCCCACTCCCCCATGGGGTGTAAAGTAGTCCAAATGAAAAAAAGCAAAATACTTCCAACCTGCAGTCCCACATAGTGTAAGGGAGAACCCGTACCTGGGAGATCTGCATGTGTCCAGAAGCCCAGGGTTGAGCCTCAGGACTCCGAAAAGAAAAGAAAAGCTGGTCCCCCTTCTTCCTCAGAGGGCCTGGGCACCTAGGGCTGTCCAGCTGTTTTCCCAGTAAGTAACCCTTGTTTACTGGGGCTGGGAAGCTGGGAACTCTAGCTCTGCTTCCAGGTGCTACCTCTCACTGAACTGGGATGCTCCTTTTAAGGGTCTGCCCTTCCCAGGCTTGACAAGGCTCATAAGCAGGATGGATTGAGGCTAACTGTGACCAGAGGAGCTCTTTAATGCCTTCCTAACTGGAGTGGGGATCTGCCCCATCACAGTGTTCCATGTGGTCATTATTATTCTGGAATACGAGTGTCCACATGGAGAACTATTCTGGAATCATTATTGTGGAATAGTTTATTCTGCAATAGTTAGTCCCTCAGTTTCGCTGTGTAGACAAACCCTTAGAAAGAGAGAGAAGAAAATCATACTGCAGATCTGGAACATCAGAGTCACAGCAAGATACCTGCCCTGTAATAGGAAAGCCTGCCGACTACAGCAAGAGAAATTCAAAAGAGACAATGAACTAGCCAATGCAAAAAGAATATCATTCACGGCCTGATTCTGATGGCTTCACTCAGATTGAGTAGCACCTTTCCTCCACTAACTATTCATGGAGTAAAATACTATCCAATGTGAATAAGAGGATTGGAACCTGATGTTTGGGAAAGGCACATAATGATATGCACTTTCAAAGTCTGTGGTCTGAATTTCCACTGCAATTGGCAAATGGTAGCGAAAAACCCTCTCCCAAAGCAGAGCTCACTTGCAATGATTGTTGCAATGTTCTCTGGGTACTCAGGACTTTGGGTCCCCTTGTTACCCCCTGCCTTTTGTGAGAGGGAATCTTTCTTGTGGTAGCTAGGTATCAGCTTCCTGATGCTGCCAGACCTTCAACCACTCAACACCCTCTTCTGGCTTATGCCTGCCCTTCCTTCACCTTTCTGCTTAACACTAGGTGCACCCTATGATGGAGTGTCCACCCCACACAGGACTGGCAGGGGTTAAGGTGGCCAGGTAGGCCTGTTAACTTACAGGCTGCACCTGGAGGAAGAGCCAGGGAGCAGGGAATTGATTGTAAGCAGGTTCAGCTGTGCAGAGCCTATAAAGTTGTGAAGCTGGCAACAGACAGGAGCTGCTGCTGGGAAAGGGTAGTCACTCCTTAGGAAGAGGGAGTATGGGTTAGAGGCTGCAGAAATGTGTAGGCAGCAGTCACTCTTTGGGAGGAGAATTGGAGCTGTTACGCCAAGGGTAAGGAGGGGAACCAGGAAGGAAGCAGCCCAGGAAAGGAGCTGGGAGAGTAAAGCCCGGGAGTGCTGGGTTGAGAGTCCCTGGACTGGAACCCAGAGTAGAGAACAGGCCCAGGTTTCCGTACCTGCCACTGAAGGAGTGGCACCTGCAGCAGTGAATGAGAAGCCTGCCTAGGCCTGCTGAAGGAAAGACTTAGGTATACCCCGGAAGGCAGGAACGCTGTGTGACCTGGCCAGAGGCTGAGTCATGAAGAGGATGCTGCAGCTCCGAGAGTGAAAGAGTGGCCGCAGACCAGAGAGAAAGGAGGCGTGACTGTGCAACTTCAGGAACGGGCATCAAGATGATGAGTTAATCCCCAGAGAGGCCAGGAGGAAGCGCCAGACTAGCGGGGAGTGGTGTGCTCTGTCACACACCCCAATCCCTGCATCCCTTTGAATTGTTCCCCTGTGATATCCAGTCTCCGAAGTGGTCTACTCCCAGAAATCCAGATCTGCTGCACCCAGAAGTGGTGTATCCCAATTCACCAGTTTTACCTTACCCCGCAGCCCCTGTAGACCACACAGTACTTAATGAGCACTTAGACTAAACCAAAGTAAGGTTTATTTAAGAAAGAATCAAAATTTAACTAGAAATTAGTGGTGGGAACAAGTGGTTATAATATAAAACACAAAATGCAAACCTGGGTCTATGCTTGGTTAGCAGTAACCTTTCCTATCTAATAAAGTAGGTTCCCTCCCGCTCAAAAAAAGTTCAGTCTTTTGCAGAGCTGGCTGATTTCAGACAAAACTGGATCCAAGCGTTCATGAATGCGCCCCCGATCCCAGCTCCTCAAAGGGTTTCCACAGTGACTGGATGCAGGGTGTCCTTCTTCTCACTCTGTTATACTGAGAACAGTCTTTTGTTCTATTCATAGACGGGGTGAACCCCTATCTTGTTGTAAAGTTTCTTATTTACTTTTAAGTGGTTTTGACTGCTTGTCCTTGTCTCTGATGGTTTCCCGTTGATAGTCCGTATTGTGCAAGGCTAAACAGATGAGCCTAGCATTGCGTCACTGGCCAGACAGCAGGGTGACCACACCCTCTTGCCAGAATAGGCCGTTACTGAGACATCCTGGTGACTAATCTTTACTTTTTACTCCAAATCCATAAAGCATATTTTCAATATAAATACATTGTCCCTTAAGTATTTCCCATACATACGTCTCACAGTGACTGAGTCTTGACACGTTATGAACTTTTTGTAGACACATCATGTGATATCCCTTATGGATAAATACCCTGCAAGATGTGTTTGGTGTGATGAGTTTGTCAGGTCTGAGGTGAGAACTGTTTATAAAGAACAGGGAACCCTTTGCCAAGGGGTCTCTGTCACAACAGTCTACAACTATGAAACCTCTCTAGTTGTGCTATTTCATATTAACAAAAGTGCACAAGGCAATAAGCAGGATAAGAAGCCACCAACAATCCAGGTCTAATTTAAATAGTAATTTTTGGTGAACCAATTAAACAAAGACCATATGCACATACTACAGAAGACATAAATAACCTGATTAAATAATGTCTTATTTCAAGAATCATCAGGTACATTTTTTCACAATGACCAGACTGATATTCTGGAGACACAAGGACACCATCATGTATCATTTCAAATGTTGGAAACAGATTGACAAATAACCTCAGACCTTGGTGAAACTGACCATATTTGGGCTATCCAAGCAGTTGGACCACTGAATTTCCATAGTTACCAAAACTGGAGAGCATATAATTGCTAGCATTCACCAGGAGAAAGAGATGCCTGAAGACAGCAATCAGGAGAGAATAGGTGATCCATAATACCAACTCCAAATGACATTTGTGTTACGGTAATGCCGAGATGCCTTAATCCGTACTGGAGTCACCATTGTGCTGGACACAGGACACACAGAATACACACACCAGGTGTCTGGTAGGAGCTTCTTCTTTCCCTTTGCTTGGAGGAGGAACAAGTTCTCACTTCCTGAATTGAAGGAAGCAGGTATCCACTTCTCCCCTCGTCTTGGGGAGTGCTTGATGGGACCAAGAGCTTATTTGAAAGACTGTATGGCAACTGATTTCTGGAGCACTCAGAATTTGAATATTCTCTGACTAGGTTATTCACCAGGGCCTAATTTGTAGGTTTGATAATTAGCACGGTGGTGAAGTGGTCACCTGGTGGGAATGCATATGCTTGCTCATGGGCAGTGGAATTTCACAAGGCTTCATTGGATAAAGGTGGGCTCTTCCGATGGATAGGGAAAGTACTATGCACATTTAGGGTGCTGGGTACCCAATAACATATCAGAAATGACTAACCAAGAGGTTGAGAAACCTGAAGACATCTCACCCCCCAAAAATGGGAGGTGAGGCGGGAATTTTGCTGTTTCCTTCCTGAAAGCATTTTAGCCTTTCCAGCCTGTTGTTGCTGCTAAGAGGCTGGTCTTTTGTGGAGCTATGCAGGTGGGGGATTTTATAGGCTCTGTGGGAAGACGTGGTCCAAAGCTCAGAGGCAGGTGAAGGCTGTGTTTGCAAATGTCAATACCACATGCAAATCATTTGTAAACTGGCCATGCAAATTTGCTACTGTTTGTTCTAAGCCTTTATAAAATGTGAGATGGTTTGGTGTGAGTCTCCAGGGATCAAAGGGGAGACCAAGCAGATGGAGTTGCTGGGTCACCATCTGAGCTTTTGGGATTTGCATATTGTACCAGGCCTTCAACATCCCAATGACCTGTTTGCCCAGATGTGCTGAGGAGCAGTTTGTGGGCTTTGCACTATTTTATTTTCCTTTCCCGACTAAGTGTGAGGATTAAATATATCTAAAGGCTTAAAAGCTCTAAATACCAGTGTAGGAAGGTGCAGTGGCCTTCCTCAGAGCCTGGGCCCGAGGAAGGGCCACAATGACCAGAACAAACACTGCAAGGGCCGGCAGTCCAGTCTGCCCAGCAACCAGGGAGCCGGCTAGTGATAGGCCCCGCTGGCCGACCAATCTGGCGACAGAGGGGCAGAGCCTCAGCCGGGGCTGGGAGTATAAAGAGCGGGCCCCGCAGCTCAGTCAGGGACAGGCTGCCGCCGGAGGCAGACATGCTGTTTTGCCGGCTGCAGCCAAGGCCTGAACCCAGCCAGGCCACTGCCCCAAGTGAGCACATCCCGAAGCCTAGGACCCAGGGACAGCCCAAATTACCCAACCCTAAGGGTTGGATAGGACCCCCAGACTCCTTAGACTGGCCTAGGCCTATGGGCCCCCAGGACTGGGCCAGGCCCCTTGGCCCCAGTGACTGGAGCGAGTCCCCTGAGCCTGAGGGCTGGGAGAACCCTCCCCCGAGGCTGGACCCAACCTGGAGGAGCTGCTGGAGGCCGAGTCATTCCCCCGAGCCCTGTGACCTGGAGGAGCTGCCCCTTGCTGTGGAGCTCCCGGCCTTGCCACCTGTGGACGAGGAGGGATTGGCGGGTCTACCCCGGGCCGTGTACCTCAGCAACCCCGAGGACTCGGCGGACACAGGTACCTGGGGATACAGGGAGGAAGTGGCCCAGGGACAGCCATAGCCGTGGCTGAGACAGGGGCAAGCCCCATCAGCATGTTGCAGCGGGAGCCTCGCCGACTGAGTGGCAATGCCTTTGCCACTGCTAGGGCCCTGGGCTGGGACGCAGTGGAGTCGGGTAGGCCTGCATCCCCCTCCCCTCCCCCTTGTCCTCGCCATCCAAGGAGTGAATTACGGTACCCTGCTTTCCTGACCGGAGGACACTGCTTGCTTGCCCGCCCTGCCTGAGGGCCCAGTCTGCGACTTATACGGATGCTAACCTTCCCCTTTTTTGGATGGTGCAGTGGCCTTCCTAAAAGCCTGGGCCCGAGGAAGGGCCACAACAATCACACCAGGCCGGAGCCCGTACTACAACCAGGAATTGGATGGCTCAGGCACTATGGAGCCTTTTTCCTATAGTCTCTTTGAATTTGGTCCAGGTCTGTAGTGTGTGTAACCTGCTGCCATCTGGACATTGTTCGGTGGACTGTGTGAAATGAGTTTGGTGGATCTCAGCCTGTTTCCTCAGGTATAAGTGTCTGCTTCGTTTAAAAAAAAAAAATTTGGTCCCTTCATTGGAAAGTTCAGGAGATAAGCCAAATATCTACTTAGATTGTAAACTTTAGGGAGCATGGATCATCTCTTTGTTTTGTGTTTGTACAGCCCTTCGCACAATGGAGTCCTCATCCAATACTGGGGCTTCTAGGTACTACCACTATACAGATGGATAGTGATAATAAAAACAATGAAGATGAATTGAGCTACACACTCTGAACTCCATCCTCCTTGAGGTGCCCCTTTCAGTCCTAGAGGTGGCCCTTTCAGAACATGGTTGAGGTCCACTGGTGGAATAATTTTTAGACCAGGGATGTCAAACTCATTTGCTATGGCAGGCCAGATTTCAATTAAATATACTTCAGAAGGGCCAAACATACCATAAATGGAAATACTAGGCACAACCATTTTTATGTAGTATTATATTTTATTTGCTAGATATCAGCGATATAAAAATGCAGTAAATTCACTTCTACAACTACTACTATTTTACGATTAAAAGCATCGATCAATGATTAAGAATTATAGTACTGCGTGATGCCCCAAGGGTGTTCTGAGTTTAATGTGCTGTACTTCTAAACTTTAGAAACTCTAATGTCATTGTTTGAAACATTTGATTATTAAAATGTGTTTATCTAGTTTTTCGATGTGTGTTGTACCACAGATTGGCAGAAGCGTGGGGAAAGCTTAGCCACGGTATCAGGGTTAAAATGTAAAGAGGCTTTAATAGGCTTTGGAGCTGTGATTTGAACTTTGGTTAAAACTTGTAACAATTGGTTTTCAGTGCTGAGTCCATTTAACCAAGCTGAATTTGTAGATTTAGCTGGCATAAGGAAAATCCTGAGGTTATAAATCCTCAATCAAACAGACAGCCACCTTCTTAGATTTCTATTTGGATATATCAGATTCTGGGCTGTGTCTTTGAGAGCTCTGGCACAGAACTCACAGCCCAGTGGAGTGGGGACTGAAATGACTTTAAGCTGCCTTAACGCCCTCCCGTTCCTGGGCTGCTCTGGGGCTGGGTCCCTGGAATAAATAAGACAGCTCTGGGGCATCCTCCACCGAGGCAGGGAAAGGTACTTTTAAAAAGAAATAAATCTTGGTAAGTGCAAATATAAGAGACCTGGCAAATTCTTAGCCTGTTCTCTCTGCCATTGCTTACCCTGAAATTGTTAAGCGCAGAGATCAAGATGTTCAGGCAGGTTTTGCTTGACAACGTCTAATCTTGCAGTGGGGCAGCTCATAATGGCTGTGCAGCCATTTGCATTGCCGCTTTTGAGTATGCTGTCTTATCGCACCGGTGGCACAAGAGAGCCAAGTCTCGCGGTGTTTTACTCTCTGGCGGCAGCGTGTGAAGCCGCGAGATCTGGTGGCAGCACGCTACGCCACCAGAGAGTACCACACCGCAAGATGTTGAAGCAGCGCGCACTGCCGCCAGGGGCCGGACCAAGAAGGTTGGCGGGCCGGATGTTTGACACCCCAGTTTTAGACCAATGTTTTATTTGTTGGTTTAGGAGAGGTTTTTATCAAAGATATCCCTGTGTGGTTTGCAATGGACACTTAACTAAGGGAAGTTGAGACTGAAATTCCCAAGCCACCCACACATGACACACAACTGTGGCTTTCCTCCGTGAATATTCAAATGTGGCCTCCACTTCTCTGTGTGTGTGTGTGTGTGTGTGTGTGTGTGTGTGTGTGTGTAACCACTTCCTTGCTCATTTTTGAGCACTGTCCCCTGTGCATGCAGGTGACAAACGATCACTTGTGTGCACAGGTGATGGTACTTAGAAGCTCATGCATTTAGCTTCAGAGGTCCCAGGTTTGATCCCCACTGCTGACGCACACGTGTGGGTCAGTGTTACACAAGTTAGCATGTGCAAAGCTGCGCAAATGGAAGCCAAGTTGAAACTCCTTTGAAAACTGGATCCAAAATATTAGTATGCTCGCTGTACAGGTGGAGAATTTGCCCCTTGCCTGGAGGTTGCTGTCCAGTTTCACTGGCTGACTACACACCTGTGCAGAGTTGAGCAGTTCTTGGTTCTGTTTCCCCAGGTGAACATTGGTTGGAAGGGGAGTTACAGCCCACAGGGAGTGAGAACTGGGAGAAAGCAACAGGAAGTGCATCACGTGCCACGTGGCATTGATGGCACGTAATATCCTCTCATTCATACAGAGAGTTTTTAAATTAAAAGGAGTAATCAATACTTACATTAACACTAATTCATTAATCCCTACAGCACCCCACCTCTGTCATGCAATAGGGAGTATTATTGTTCCCATTGTACAGGTGGAAAATTGAGACAGAAAGGCCAGATTTTCAGAACTGCTAAGCACCCACAGCTCCCATTGGCTTCAATGAAATCAAAAGGGGGCAAGCTAAAAATGGATCAAAACTAATTCTTTTTCATATGCTGCATTGTTAGACTGTGGAACTCATTGCTCCAGGATGTTGTTTAGGCGAAGAACTAGGTAAGCCTCAAAGAAGGATATCAGCCAGTGACACTGCAGCTGGTAAATTGCAAGCTGTGTCCCATCCCAGAGAAGATTTCTATTTCAGTAATGAGTGAAGAGAGCCTCCAGTGTATGACTGTAGAAACACCTTGCAGTTCCAGTTCTTTTGTGTGGAAGGTGCTGACTAGACATGAAGTAATTGCTGTATCGTAGTTACACAAAGAAGAAAATTGTGGCTTATGACTGGCTAATGACAGTCTTGTGGCAAGTCAAGTCATTGTGGTTGTTTATTTCCATAGGAGTTGATGGTACTAAGAGCTGGAGCTATGTTAACCTATAAGCTTGCAAATTTAAATAATAATACCTCATCTGTAGACTTCAAAGCATTTTACAAAGGAGGTCCGGATTAATATTATCCCCAATTTACAGAGGGGGGAAGCGGAGGCACAGAAAGGTGAACTGACATGCCCAGTGTCACTCAACAAGCCAGTGGCAGAGGTAAGAAAAACCCAGGTCTCCTGAGTCCCAGTCCAGTGCACTTTTCATTAGGCCATGCTGCCTCTCATCAGTGAGTGAATGGTGATCATTTTATAGCTGAATGAAAATGATTACTTACCACTGATGAGACAAAATTGGACATCATATGCAAATTCCTGCTTTTTGATGGCTTCATCAATGCTTTTTTTATGAACCTTAGCCTTCTCTATGCTTTTAAATGACAGTTTAATTGCTTTTTTTAATAGTGATGCTCAAGAGCTTGATCAGAAATTTCTGATAAAGGAAGCTCAAAGCCAAATTTTCCTGGACACCTCGAATGACTTTCTGAATTGGAGGGGTCAAAGCTGTGCAAGCAAACACCTTGTGTTTTCGCGTACCTACGAGGAGTTGTCAGTCTGCCAGATTTGCATAGCAAAATATCATTTGCCTATGCAAACATGGGCTTTTTGCATGTACAAGAAATCATGGGCTCAGATTTAGAGGTTTCTACTGAGAATGTTGCCCCTGGAATGTACGTACCAAAATGTATTAGATCAGCTCCTGTTCTCCACCGCAGCCACTTTCTGCCAGTCCACCAGCTCAAAGTGCAGGAAGCTGGCAGGTCTGGCTCCCTGAGGATTCCATCAGAATGGGGAAGTCCCCAGATGGTTTACAGCTGGCATACTGGCTCCAACTCCTCGCCCCTCCCAGCATGTGTAGCATGGCTGGCTGCCATTGCATCCAGCTGAACCCTGGATGCTGGAGCTCTCCCTACTGGCTGTTGGTAGCCAGCACAATGTAGAGCAGCCCCAAGGGTCCTCTAACCTCATGGACTATAAGGTCAGAAGGGACCATTATGATCATCTAGTCTGACCTCCTGCACAGGGCAGGCCACAGAACTTTACCCACCCATTCCTGTAATGGACCCCTAGCCTAAGACTGAGTTACTGAAGTCCTCAAATAATGATGTAAAGACTTCAAGGTACGGAGAATCCACCAGCAGGTGACCCATGCCCCATGCTGCAGAGGAAGGTAAAAAACCCCCAGGGCCTATGCCAGTCTGTCCTGAGGGAAAATTCCTTCCCGGCCCCAAATATGGCAATCCAATAAACCCTGGACATGTGGGCAAGACACCAGCCAGACACCCAGAAATAAGTCTGTGTAGTAACTCAGAACCCACCCCATCTAACATCCCATCACAGGCCATTGGCATATCTACCACCGGTAGTCAAAGATTAATCAATTGCCAAACTAGGCTGTCCACTTATACCATCCTTTCCATAAACTTATCAAGCTCAGTCTTGAAGCCAGCTAGGTTTTTTGCCCCCACTGCTCCCCTTGGAAGGCTGTTCCAGAACTTCACTCTCCTGATGGTTAGAAACCTTCGTCTAATTTCAGGTCTAAACTTCCTGATGGCCAGTTTATATCCATTTGTTCTTGTGTCCACATTGGCACTGAACTTAAATAATTCCTCTCCCTCTCTGGTATTTATCCCTCTGATGTATTTTTAGAGAGCAATCATATCTCCCTTCAGCCTTCCTTTTGGTTAAGCTAAACAAGCCAAGCTCTTTGGGTCTCTTCTCAGAAGACGGGTTTTCCTTATGTGTGCCTTTGGACCAGACTGGCAGTTTAAGGATTGGGGTTGTTTAAATCCTCGGTTGACTACTCTCTCCTGAACGGCAGTGTGTACAGAAGGATCAGGTCCTAGGATCTGGTCTATTTTGAGAAGTATCAAGATTTATAGTCCCTGTAGGTAGTCACTGACCCTCAGCAAAAGGTCCAGTCTTTACCTCTGTGGTCAATGAACCCTGATGGTTACTTCAGTGGAAGTCAATATTTATTCTTCTTAATCATTTGCATTTATTGGGACTAAAATAAACCGAAGCAGAACAAAGTATTTGCTGTGTGCCGCTCATTTTGTTAGGCACAGCTTGGGTCAGAGCTGAATTACATGGTCACTGTTTCAGCAGTTGGTAGTCACAAGAGCTGACACCAGCCTTGGGAAAACTGCATGTCAAGACAGTGGCATACCATGGGTCTCCAGCACCCCCACTCATTGGCACCCCCCCCCACCGCAGGGGGGTGTCTGCAGGCCCATGTCCCACTCTCCCTCCTCTCACCTTCCCCTGTCGGTGGCAGCAGCAGCGTGGGCAGTGCCCCATGGAGGAGGGTGTCTGCGAGCCTGTTTCCTGCTCTCCCCCCACTGTTGGGGCAGCGGGGGCGAGGGTGGTGTGATGGGCTCTGGTCCCCGCGGCTCCCTCCTTGCACCTGAGGAGCTGGGAGGACGCCCTGGCTGCCTGCAACAGGGCGTGGGGAAGCTCCTTTTCTGAGGGTCTGGCTGGTGCCCCTCCCCAGGCTGGCGCCCGGGGGCATTCCCCACCCACCACTGATGTCAGATGGGATGCTGACCTTGCTGGTTGAATTCCTTGCAGTAGCTTTGCACGCATCTGTATGTTTGCTTATTCTGGTCACTTCCTCCTCTCCCCCTGAGGAGCTGATGAATCTACGTGGGAAACACATGCTCGTCGGTTTGGAGCCCCTGAAAGCTTTTTCATCTCAGCAATGAGTTGATAAACATTTTAAAATCTCTGATTCATCCAGTGTGTGAAAAACTGGATCAGGAGCCTAAGAAGTGACTCCAAAAAAGAAGGTGGAAGTACAAGATGATGCCCTTCACTGTCACAGGCTGGCATTTACATCTGGTGTGAGACAATATTCATATTGGTAAAAAAATAAGTATTGTAATAAAGGATGTCAAGTGACTTTCTAGGCCTCCAGTGCCATTTGAATCCTTCTTCCACTGTGTATGTCGGTGCCTGTGTTCTGTATCTGAAATTCAGAGAACAATTTGTAGGACTACACTCCTGGCTGATCAGTGGAGTTCACACCAGGAATGAATCTGACCTGGAGTTTATTGTGGGCCTAGAAATCCAAAGGAACCTTCTCTTTCCTGTGCCCTCACTTTGTCCTGCTCTAGTCCAGGAAGCTTCTGCCTTAGAATGTCAAAGATAGTGAAGGGCATATCCCCTGACCTATTTTGGTCACCATTTCCCACCCTCCTCTTCCACCTTATTTCTCTGCTTTGTCTTTAGGGTCAGGAAGGTCTTTTCCTAGATCACAGTGACAGCAACCTTGAGAGGGTTTCACCTTCCTCTGGAGCACTGAGCAGAGCTCACCTATAGGACTCAAGTTGGTATATTACATTCATCTCAGGGCAAAAGAGTTGGGGCATTGGTAAATCTTGGTCCTTCCCATCTTTGTCTAGATCTCCAGCTATCATGGGGCAGACAGTTCATTTCCTGGGCCAGTGCCAAAAACTAGCAGCTGGGGGTGCTTTCTCTGGGATTTTCTATCCCTCCACATATTTTTCAGGGGCGTAGAGGTCTACCAGTGCAGCATATGGGAACTGGTGGGATTTCTGTGGTTAGAAGCTGGAAGTAAAAACTGAGGTGGTTTGGAGACTAGGCCTTGAAATAGGGAAGGGGGAGAAGCTAAGAGGAACCAAAACTGAACCTCAGAGGAACAATCATAGACCCTAGGGAGAAGTGAAAACAGCTGTGATTACTAAAAGCAGTGATGTGAAAGAGTGGGCGGGCTATTTGTGTTTCTTTCACTTCGTTGTCTGGGCAGGTTTTCTTGGTTCAGGCCCTTTCCTGCAACCTTCACTACAAATTCTTTCCTGCCCTGGGCTGGGCCATTGATGTCGGTGTATCTTACTCCCTCTCACCATCAAGCCCGCCAAAGGCATGGAAGGGTATGGCCAGCTTCTGGAGATGAGGGAGGGAGAGTTCCAGCACCTGGTCTAAACTAGTTCATTAATTAAACTTGGTGAGACTGGAACCATTAACCTGTCCAACCTAAAACCTGGAGAGGGCGGGCTGGGAGGGAAGGGAAGGGTCTTCTCTTCCAAGGCCCTGGGCTTTGGAATTCTCCTCCCGCTCAGCATACATTCAGTGGCATCTTCCAGGGCCAGGTCCCAGACATTCTTTCAAATGCCGTTGTAGGTGGTGATTTCAGCCTCTTGTATGGTGTGTGTGATGTTGGGCACTGAACATTTCCCTCCCACTCTGGGATGTATCTGGGCGTGCTCCCGTGGTTTATCTTTTGTGTTTTGTTAAGGTACTCAGAGGTGACTCTTACTGTTGTTCTAGGCATGACAATCACAAGGCATGACAAGGCAAATTTGGGGTGGAGGAGCAGGAGGGAAATAACACTTGCTTTGTAAAGAAGCTGAATTCAGCTGCCCAAACAAGAGAGTTGGAATGGTCTGTGCTGCAGAGGCTAGTTCAGGTCAGAGAGCTCTGCCACGCACATCATCGCCAGGCTAGAAAATAACAAGCAATACCTCATTAGAACCACCAAACATTCCGAGCGTTATTTCACTTTCTCACTGCTCCTTTTTGCTGACAGATTCTAGAAACTTTCCCAGTTGGACCCTTCACCCGTCCCCAATGTGTGGGAAAAGCCTCCTTCCCTTCCCCACACAGCCTCTGTCTGGCAAAATCCTTCCTCACCAAGGGGCTGGGTTTTGCTCCTAAGGCAGGACAGGGTTGGGTTTACTCCTCATTTTACCTGTGTGGAGTGGGCGTGGCTGGCGTTCTTCATCTGGCACCATATGAAAAGGAAGGTGCTAGGGTCTGATTGCAAGTCAGACCACAGCGATCACCAGAGATTTTACAAACACAGAATGCCAATCTGAAGAGGAAGGTTTGAGGCCTTTTGTTTCTTGGTGTTGTGAGAAAATATGTGCCAAGCCAATTTGTTGATGTTGGTTGTTAGCTTGTTTCTGTACTCGCCACATTTTTTTTTTTGGCTGCTCATTTGCTTTTGCCCAAATTATCTTTCTTCTCCTCTTTTCGGAATGGACCTGTAATTGCACTTTGAATGGGAAATGATCTGCTTTGTGGTGTTGACTTATTAAAGCTTGGCCTTGCCTTGTGCTTGAAGGGGCTCAATTCTCTGTTACCATGTCCCTGTGCTTGTGGCAGAGACAGATTGAGGTACAGGTAACATTATTCTGGGGCTGTATAATGCCCTACCTCCCCCACCTCCCAAGAGTATACATTAGAGCAGCGTAGAAGCAGCTCTAATTTACACTGTTTCCCAGGGCCTCCTATTGGCCTTGGGAACCAGACAATACCCATAGTGCAGCGTACCTTGGCCGTGCCTCTGCACTTTATGCTGGGGACTGGTTTGGGAGTAAGGCTGATGTAGAGCCCTTTCGCCAGTTGCACCTCCACAACTAGCCTGTGTTGTTAAGGCCTCTGGGTGCATGTGCATAATTTAAAAAAACAAAAATTAATAATGGACAAAATACCAACTTGAAAAGCACTCTCGCCAAAGCCCACACATTTAAGAGATTCATAGATTCCGAGGCCAGCATTGTGATCATCTCTTCTGACCTCCTGTATTACACCGGCCCAAGACCTTCCGCAAAATATTTCCTAGAGCAGATCTTTTTTTGAAAAACATCCAATCTTGATTTAAAAATGGTCAGTGATGGAGAATCCACCATGAACCTTGGCAAGCTGTTCCAATGGTGAATTACATTCACTGTTAAAAATGTGTGCCTTATTTTCAATTGGAATTTGTCTAGCTCCAACTTCCAGCAATTGGATCGTGTTCCACCATTCTCTGCTAAACTGCAGAGCCATTATTAAATATTCGTTCTCATGTAGGTACTTATAGTCTGAGGTCAAGCCACCCCTTAATCTTCTCTTTGAAATGAAACTCATCCCAGCCAGACCACCTGCCCCACGCAACAAAGGCCTGAGTGGTCCATTCCTATTCAGCTAAGCACTTAAGTGTGTCTGAAGGGAATGAGGATTCAAGATTGTCGAATAACAGGCTGAATGGAAATGATTTAATCAAAGATTATCAATCAGAGATTAGTACAGCACTGTACAGAATAGAGAAAGAATAGATACATTACCACACTTGATGTAAGATAAAGAGTTGGCTCTGTGTCTCTTCTTCGCTGTAACTGGTGGGATGCGCAGTTTCATTCCCCAACTAAGTTCCAGAACTTCTGTCATTATATAGGGTTTTTAGACAAAGAGACCCCTCTTTGCCAGAAATAATCTCCCAAAACCATATGCTCTGATGACATTTAATATCTTTCAGTGGGTCCTTCTTCCTCCATAATCATTCTTCCCTGTTGATTCCCCAATAGAAAACATATATAAAGGAGATGGTGTCAAGGAACATCTGGAATTCTATAGACATGGAGACGCCAAGGATTATTAGAGACAGCCTAGTGCATAGAATTCCTGAATAGGGCTACTTACAGGTTAAGGACCAGTGTTCTGGGCTTTAGAATTTAAACATACTCCTTGTTAATATCATAAAGATTCTAAAGAATAATTAATATATAAATGAATCAAATATACAGAAAGAAAAGGACTAAAAGGGTTAGTAACTATTAACAGGTACTAAACAACGTGACATAAGCCCATTAATTTCTGTGGGACTTAAGAACATGGTTTGTTTAAGCATGTTCTTAAGTGCTTTGCTGAATATGGATGGGGTTAAGCATGTATTTTGCTGAATTGGGGCCTGAGTCAGCAGAGAGCCCTAGCAAAATGCTGTGAAGTCAATGACAAAGTCAAGCTCTGTCAGACCAATGAGGAAAAGGAGTAATTCTAAGGACTGGGACAGGGAGCACCCAATAAAGTGGGACTTCCCAGGGGGCAATAACCTTTAGCTGTTCTAGAACACAGTGCATGGGGACAGATTCATCCCTGGTGTAACTGCACTGAAGTCAGGGTAGTTACACCAGAGAGAAGTTGGTCTCCTAGTAAATGTTCAGGCACATGGAGCAGCTGATCATCTTGTGAGTGAATGTAGTGTCTGATCCAACGTCTGTTGAAATCGCTGGGAGCTGATGAAGGGTGCTGGACTGCCAGGCACAGGGAGAGAATATAGCTCAGGTGGAAGCAATACAGGCTTCCCCCTATTGACGTCAGTTTGCTTCAGCCTTGATCTGCAAGGAATCATCGCTTGGGGGTGGGACGGAAGGGGAATTTGGTTTTTCTTTGGCCTTTCCATTGACCCTGCCAACTGTTGTCCACTATCGATTCATAGATTTTTAAGGCCAGAAGGGAACCATTGTGATCATCTTGTCTGACCTCCTACATTACACGGGCCAGAGAACCTCACCCAGCAATTTCTGCATCAAGCCCAGGACTTCTGATTGAGCTAGAAAGACGCCCAGCCTTGGTTTACAGACCAGGGTGGTGTGTTTGCGATGGGGATGGGGCTTATTTGGCCTTATCCTTTTCTGAATGCCAATTTAGTTATCTGCTCCTGTGCGCTTGAAAATAACACCACTGCTTGGGCCAGAAACCCAAATATGGGTTTGGGACCATGGACACTACTCTCAATTTTACCTCACTCTCCTCACACCATGAAGCCACTAGATACCTTTGAATGGCTCGCATTGGTTCAGAAGCTAATGATTGATTGTTCCCAGCTGTTTCAGGGAATTATTTGCAGCCTGGTCATGTGTCAGCACTGTAATTACAGATACACGCGCTGCCTGGCAGGGACATGGTGACAAAGAGGCCTGGAGAGTTGGCAAGCCGCTCAGCCTTGTGAACATGCCATTGTTTTCCCAAAAAATATTCCCTCCTCAGATTGCTTCATCAGAAGGGAAAACAACTTGCTCCTTCTGCTTCAAAATCTGTTAATCCTCCTCACAGCAACCAGCTCAGCCAGCCAGGGTACTGGTCCAAGACAGCTATACAAGCATTTGTTTAAAACCAGTGAAATAAGAGTCAATGTGGTTTTTACCTCTGCTGACTCAAGGCAGTTTGTTCCTAGGCTCTGGTAGGGAGTAAAGAGAGCCATGAGAGCAATGAGTAGATAGAGTTGAATGATCCTTGATACAATAAGGCCATTAGCTAAAGTTTCACATGGAAAACAAAGAGGGTCCTGTTGGAGTCCTTATTGTTAGTGTACCCGTTGGGTAAGACACTCCTTTATTTGTGTGTGCCAACGGCAACCCCCACTTCTTTCACTCCCCGAAGGAATGGGCCTTCTTGCTAGCTGCCCGGATGACTTCAGACTTCAATTCCAGCTTGTGAGTTAAAACAGTTGTTTGCTCTCTGAAGTCGCTGTCTATGATCACTTTTTTTAGATGATGTTAGCAACTTGGGAAAGGCCACCAGACTGACAGCCCTGCAGACTGATGCCTTCCCTCTGTTCCTAGAACAGGTACAGCATATGTAGCAGCAATGGGAGCTTTCGCATCTCCCTGCAAAGTGCCTCAACCCTGGACAAGAAGGACCCAACTCTGGGGGTTGAGAGGAGAGTTCATTTCCCATGCCCTTTAAATCGTTGGCCCCTCCATTGAGCCTGCCATTCAGAGAGCCTAGTGGTGCCAACTGTGATGTCCACTAGAACTAGATTGAAACCAACAGCTTGTTTCATAGGAACACAAGAATTGCCAGAGTAGATCAGATCCAGGGTCCATCTAATTCAGTATTCTGTCTTCAGCAGTGACCAGCACCAGCAGCTTCAGAGGAAGGTGTAAGAACCTCACAGTACAAGATATGGGATAATCTGCCCCTATGTTAAAACTCCTCCTGGTCTCTAATACTTGAGAGAGAGTTAGTTTTTAAGTTCTGAAGGATGAAGTTTCATACCCCTTTCAAAATTGTTCACATTAACTATTATAATTCTAGATATGCCACTGTCCATGGCAGTCCAATGGTAATGATACCCAGTTATTACCTATCTCAACTGGAACAGAACAGGTAATCTAGGTCTCGCTCTGTCTTGCTACAGCACAACACAGGAAATCAGCCATGCCAAAAACTTCCCGTGGGGTCTAATCCTTATTGGGACATTTGGATTTTCACCATCACTGTGGTTCCCCCCTCTTGCACCACTTTTTATTGTTAATAGATTAGTTCCACGATACTGACCATCAGTTTTAATCACCCAAAGGCATCAATTCTTGTTACAGAGTGAGCTGTTCAGCATTTTACAAATTATTTAATCCTTTCTTGGTTTGCGATGTGATCAAATAGCAACCCCCACCTTTTAATGCGGTTGCAATTCACAATGATAAATTATACTGCTGTTGTCTTGCAGACAAAATCAGTGATCTCTTACCAGAGTTGGCAACGACAGTGTCTGAAAAGCTGGAAAAAAGAATGAAGGAACATTCCAGAAGAGGGAAATGCCACTATCCAGCAAAAATGATTCAACTCCTCCTGGAACCATACTATAGCACCTTGTCTCCTAAAGAATCCCAAAGCACAAAGAGCCCATTGAACCCACTGCTGAAATGCAGCAGTTATTTAACAGCTCACAGCAACGTTTCACAGCAGTTTAGGATGGGAAGTGAAGACGGATGCTGCATCTAAGTAAAATAATGCAGGGGGTTTTATAGAGGAAGAATGGAGTTATCCAAGCTGGATTTGACGAAGGGAAAGACCAACTATACCTAAACCATCCCTGACAGGGGTTGGTCCAAATTGTTCTTATGAACCTCCAATGACAGGGATTCCACAACTGCCCTTGGTAGCCTATTCCAATGCTTAACTATCCTTATAGTACTATATAACTATCCTAATGCTCCAGATTAAGCTGATTACTACTTGCCCTACCTTCAGTGGACATAGAGAACAATCAATCACCATCCTTTTTATAATAGTCCTTAAGATATTTGAAGACTGTGATCAGGTCCCCATTCAGTCTTCTTTTCTCAGGATTAAACTTAATGAGTTTTTTTAACCTTTCCTCATAGGTCAGGCTTTCTAAACCTTTTATCATTTTTGTTGCTTTCCTTTGTACCCGCTCCAATTTGTTCACAACTTTCTTAAAGTGTGATGTGCAAAGCTGGACCAGCTCAGGCCTCACTAGTACAAAATGGAGTGGGACAGTTACTGCCCATGTTGTATATATGACAGTCCTGTTAATACACCCCAGAATGATATTAGCCTCTTTTGCAACTGCATCACGTTAGCTCATATTAAATGTGATCCACTCTAACCCCCAGATCCTTTCCTGCAGTACTACTGCCTAGCCAGGTATTCCCCATTTTATAGTTGTGCATTTGGGTTTTTTCCTTCCTAAAGGTAGTACCCTGCACTTGTTTTTACTGAATTTCTTCTTCTTGATTTCAGACTAATTCTCTAGTTGTCAAGGTCATTCTGAATTCTAATCCTGTCCTCCGAAGTGCTTGCAACCCCTTCCAGACTGATGTCATCCACCAATTTTCTAAGCATCCTCTCCACTCCATTTTCCAAATCATCACTGAAAATGCTGAGTAGTATTGGACCCAGGACAGACCCTGGTGGGACCCCACTAGATACATCCTCCTCGTTTGACAGTGAATCATTGATAATTACTCTTTGAGTACGTTTTTTCAACCAGTTGTGCGCCCACTTTATAGTACATTAATCTACACAGCATTTCCCTCATTGGCTTGTAGGACTATGTCAAAAGTCTTACTAAAATCGAGATATATCAAGTCTACTGTTTCCCCCCCATCCACTAGGCCAGTAGTCCTGTCAGTGAAGGAAATTAGGTTGGTCTGGCATGATTTGTTCTTGATAACTCCACATTGGCTATTACTTATCGTTCTATTATTCTCTAGGTGCTAACAAATTGATTGTTTAATAACTTGGTCCAGTATCTTTCCAGGTATCAAAGTTAGGTTGACTGGTCTATAATTTCCCAGGTCCTCTTTTTCCCCCTTTTTAAAAATAGGTACTGTGTTTGCCATTCTCCAGTCCTTTAAGGCTTCACCTGTCCCCAGTGAGTTCTTGAAAATAATTGCTAATAGTTCCGAGATTGCTTCAGCTAATTCCTTAAGTACTGTAGGATGAATTTCATCAGGCCCTGCCATCTTGGATACATCTAATTTATTTAAATATTATTTAACTTGTTCACAGAATGGACAGCTTCCTGTATTGGTGCATAGCGGTTGCATTTGAGTACTAAGTACAGTATGGGTGTGACTTGACCGGTGAATGATGAGTAATTTGGCCTCTTTGGTTCTGGAGCCAAGGCTGGAGTCCATGCCACTGTACTGGCAATCCATGGAGATGATGGAGAGCAAGGAGATTGACAATCCAGCAGTGAATTAATTATTGGCTTGCTGGACACACAACAACATGGCCCTGGAAAATGCAATTGTTCATGTCACCCCACCTCTCTCATTTCACCACACGTAGTCATGGCTAAACCAGGTGTGACTCCACTGGATCAATGGTGGTGCCCTGCTATCCTCCAGCTTGCACCTGCTCAAGAGAGGAAGAGTTGATTATTATTTGAACACCCCAAGGCCTCAATCGGTGTCAGGCCTCCTTTGTGCTGAGTGCGACACCAATATAAAGTCAGTAGAAAAGCACTTGGCGTGTTGCCATGAATGAACCAGAGTGTCCAAAATTCAGTTTGGACAAACCAATGCTTTAGAGCTTTTCAAAAAATCATGAGCTTAAAATCATTGCATTTCTCAAAAAAAAAAAAAAAAAAAAATTACCCCCGCCTTTCAATTGTGAAAAGACCATTGGTTCCCTAGCAGGTTAGAGATCACACAACTGTTCAAATTTTACAACTGCGAATGAGTTAGTGGCTAAACTGAGGAGCAAAAAGGTGAAAGGGAGGTGAAGGCATCCATCACAGGCATCTTATCTCAAGCCAGGAGACTAGTGGAATCTGAACAGAGGAACATCTGAACCTAGATAACACAAAAAAGAATGAAAAGCTTGAAGAAATAAGGACTCAGTCATACAGGATGCTGAATATTGGCCAACTGCTGTTCTTGATTACAGCTGTGTAAATCTGGAATAACTCCTCTGAAGTCAATGGAATTATTCCAGATTTACATTGTGTGAACAGAATTTGTCTTCGTGTTTACTATCTAAATGACTTCTGCTCCATAGCCCTAGCCTATATCTCTTTTTATTGCTACTAAACGACAATAAGTGTTACCCACAGCATACATAGATGATAACTGGGCAGGGTGGTGCTAAATTATGCTAAGGTTATGCTAAATAAACATGTTCATAAAGACTGGAATCAAAACTTCACCCATACCCATTTCATTGAATACTTCCCTGGCTTTCCCAGTCAATCTGGTCATCGGGACAGGCATACACTTTACAACCGGAGTACTGTGAACTTCATGCAGACATTCAAAGGCAGGCGGAAATTCCTCTATATCTTCACTATCTTTGGCAATAGGACAAATTCTCCCCAAACCTTTGCTGTCGAGATGAGATGGATTCCCAGCTGGTGGCAGCTTCTTTTGCTCTCCCAGGACTTGGAGTTGGAGTGCAGTAGCTTTCTTTTCAGCAGCCAGTCATTCCATGTGCCTTGGAGCAGCGTTTTCAATTTCATCCTCTGCTAGATCTCAGTGGTAAGCTTTTTCTTCCGTTTCATCTCTTGCTTGCTTCTCCCTCAAGTTGATATCCACCAGTTTTGTTTCATGCTCCAACTCTTGTTGTTTTTTCACTGCTAGCATTTTAGCTGCTTCTGGTGTGTGGGGCAGGTGAAGATGGAGACTCTGTTTTTCTGGTCACTGTCTTTTAGTTTTCAGTTCTTGCTTTGGGGCCTTTTTCTTAACAGACAAATTCATTGTTGAGCACAACACCTCAAGGGTTTTTCTGTCAAGATCTTTGTGTGACCATGATCTCTGAGGGGGCCACATTGAGATCCTCAAAACTGGTGGTTATTTCTAATAATTAGATTCAACAATCCAGCAACAAAACACCTTCTATAATACTTTAGTGGCTACCTAGAACCCAAAAATACAGTTTCCCTTAAAGCAATCCAGCCCTGGGCTTCCACCCAGACAGGCAAGTCAAATATGATGAGGATTACTGAAAACCTTGTTCATCATATATAAAGTTCTATACCGAGAAATTGGACACATTACCCACTGGCTCAATGAATATTTCAGATCTTACCCAAATACATGCTTACAGTCAATTCTTATTCACTAATCTAAGATTTATTTAAAAAGGAAAGAGAGAGTGGTTAACGATAATTTTATTTACAGATATGAATAAAGTTCTTAGGTAAGTTTCACAGTAAATCAGTTCATAAGATTATAGTCCAAATAGGCAGTCTGTCAAATATCAAGGTAATCTAGACTGGAGCTGGAGTCCTCAGTCTTGCAACTTAACCTTCCCCTAACACAGCTTAAGCAGAGCTGAGCTGACAGGATGATCATAGAGTTCTTTTATAGATCTCTGGCAGGCTATCGATAGCCTCTAGACAGCAGGAATTCCCTGGGTGAATAATAGCTAATCACTATGGCTTTGAAATAAAACTTCCTATACACATACTGGTAACTAACTGCATTGATTATCATAAAGTAACTGCCCATCTCCAGCCATTCACAGGTAGTTTACTACAAACTTCAAAGAGAAATAAAGACAACAATATTACTGCACCCAAGTTTCATCTAAGTGTTAATATCCCCTTTTGATCTCTGAACCAACAGAGTATAGTGACAGACAGAAATTGTCTAGTTACACTGTTAAGGTCTAACAATATATAGGTAAACACAGACAAATACAATTATCATCTTTTTCCAATTCTCTAACAATACAAGTCTAAATTTCAAAGCTCTAGTCTATCTAACATGGTTTGTTAGGTATTTATAAGGAATGGCCCTAATTACCATTCATATATTCTTCTAATATGTCTCTAAAGGTTGAATTTGGCCCATTTAGCCTGCTAGTTGCTTAACCCTTTCTGGCTCCGTGTCACAGTTTGGTACGGAGGGTGACATACAGCCAAGAGCTAGTGGAAATTTTAGATTTGAACTGGAGATAGGGTCTCCAGCTGAAGTGGAAGAGAAACACTCTATGATGTGAGATCAGACTGAGCTGATAGGGTGGGACAGTTTCAGGGTGGGCGAGAAAAGGAGATTGTTCTGCCATGTTATGAGCAATATTTCAATATCCTGTAACAGGAGCACAGCACCAGCCTGTGCCATGCTTTCCATAGCATTTGATTAAGCATGTTTATTTCCACAAAAACAACGAGAGTTCTGTGGCACTTTAAAGACTAACAAATTTAATATTTGCAGGCATAAGCTTTCAAGAGACTTCAGCTCTCTTCTTCAGATACAATAATACAGAAAATAGGTAACACAGAGGCATCTTATAGATATCCAGGTGCATTGAGAACAATGGGGGAGGTGGAGTCCGGTACGTAAGACCTAATGATGACCATTGAGTAGGAGGTGAGAATGTTAGTCTCTCTATTTCCATCAAATTATAAATAGTGTACCCTTGAATTTGAGGCAATCTGAATTGGGTATCACAGCTGTTCATGGGAGAGTCACACATGGGTTCCTCAGAGAGAGAAAATGAGGGTGCAGACCCAGAAATGAGCACCAGGTCTTGGGCATGTAGAAGGCTTTGATATTCTTTCTCAAGCAGTGCCACAGGAAAGCATTATAGGCAGGGCTAGAACAAATGACCTGAAAGCTACGATGCACAGTCACAAGGCAATGGGGGACTGTCACTTAACAGAAGGTAAATTTCTGCTGTCTCTGGGCTGAGGTGAACTTTTCAAGACTGAGTTCCATGGTTTTATTTGGCTTCCTAATGAGAAATAGCAGCTGGTCACATGACAGGCTCTTTTGGCCCCACAGAATCCACTCTCTCGCTGGTCCCCCATAGAAGGGAACAAAAGGTGCCAGTTTCATATTGATTTTCAACTCTGCCATGTGAGTTCAGACAAACCCGGGACTCAAAATGAAACTGTGTGCATAGAAACCCATGAGATAGGAACCAGGGATGTGCTTGGGACATCACCCCAGTCAGTGATACCTGGGACATCTCCTAGGTGCCATACTTCTCTTCCCCACCCCAAAGAAATCCATCAATCCCATACTCTGCCCCCTAAAACATATCACTCCTTCAGTCACCTGCTGACCCAGGGCCCCTGAATCTGCTATGCTTTGCCCCTCTCAGCACCTCTTGGATGTTCCACAAGATGGCCTTCCTTCCAGGCCCGTTCCCCACAGCAGCAGTAGTAATGGCAAGTGGGGTTTCCTGACTGGCTGTAGGGTAACTGATTGGCTAGGGAGTAGCTGCTTTCACATTGGACTGGACGATAGGTTAGGAAATGGGTTCCCTTTATTTCCTGTGGTGGGTTGATGTGGTGGAAATGGGTTTGGCTGGAGGGAGTAGTTTCCTGTGGCTGGTGGGAAGATGATATCCCTTGGCTGGCACTAGGGTGGGTTTCCCCTGAGTGGTGACTGTGGATCAGGGAAGGTGGTGCCAGAGTTCCTCCTTGGACTGGAAATTCCACTTCTGAGCTGGCAGTGGCAGGGGGGAGGCAGCCACCCACATCTGCGCAGGGTGCACTGTAAGTACCCATTCACCAAGGCAGCCATAGCGAACAGTGTAAAAAAGCCAATGGACAATGCTGCCATTCCATCCCGTCTCCCCTGTGATGACACTGCCGGCTGTGTTGTACATTCTGAGACATCTCACCTTACTCCCCCGGTGCCCATGGCCTGGATGGCTATTGTCTGTTACTCACTTTTCATTCACAACTCTCGTCTGGTTCAGGCCCCACTGGCTGCCGGGCTGTGCCTCAGCTCTGCCATCCCCATCCCCCATCCAGTTCCATATCTCCCCACCTTTTAGCTCCTGAACACTCTCAATGCTCTCCCCCATCAGCCACGTGTGCTGCGGTTATGGAATTACTACTCTGCCCCCTTAGGCAGGGGCGCTGCTGCACTGCTCATGGCTGTGTTTGTGTCGCATGCAACACACCAGGAATGTCCTGCTAGCTCTTATGGAGGCATGTTGTCTTGAATCACCAACCTGAAGCCGACCTGATTATCAACTTGAGATGGGCCAAAGCCCCTCAGTGCCATTTTGTTAAACCTTGGGGCCTTGGTATATCCGTGTTGCACCCTAGCATGAAGGTCAAGCAGTCAAAAATCATGAGATTGACTTAAAATCATGAAGGTTTTTTTAAACGGTAATTGGGGGCTCATTTTATTTTTCTTCTTGTTTCTGAGTCTTTAGACTTGGGTCATGTTTTCAAGCTTTTGTATGTAACCACAAGGGCAAGACGCTTACCTTTTCCTTTTTTTCCCCACCAAATGAGAGCTGCGATTCTCATGTAAACACATTCCAAGTACTGGGACTTTGAGAAACCGTTTTAATATTGCAAAATTCACAAGAAAATCTTGAGAATTGGCAACACAGATTTCCCAGGGGCGTGCTGAGGTTTGAACTGTTCAGGTTTCTAAAGCGCTTTGCAGCCCTCCGCAAGCTGTGCTTCCAACTCTCACAACTTGATCTTAGGTCTCACAATAGTTGGTGCTTTTCTTAAAGCTCAGGGTTCTGGATTCATCTGATTACTGGAGAAACTCAGCTTTTTTGGGTGTGTGTTTGTTTTGTTTTAATGGTTCTAGCTCTCCTGGTTGATGACAGAAGCTTGAAAAAGTGAACCCAAAGGCACAATAAACCTAAAGGCAAGTAAAAGGACCTAAAATATATGATCCTACAACAAATCTCATTATTTAAAAGAGAATTTCATTATTATTTTCATGCCTACATATGATTTTTGAACTGTTACAGGTGCGACAGAGGGGTTCAACATTGTTCTTAATACCCCAGATTTCAACTCCTCCAAACTTTAGGAAATTCAGATCCAGTTTTCAAACTTTGCTCCTCACACCCATTTCTAATAATTGATATTATTTGGTCTGGAATAACAGTAATAGTACCCAGCTTTTACGCAGTGTTTTTCATCAGTAGCTCTCAAAGCACTTTACCAGTGAGGTCAGGATCTAGGGTGACCAGCTAGCAAGTATGAAAACTCGGGCCAGGGGGTGGAGGGTAATAGAGTGCCTATATAAGAAAAAGCCCCAAATATCAGGACTGTCCGTATAAATCGGGACATCTGGTCACCCTATCAGGAGCATTACCCCCATTTTACCAATGGGGAAACTGAGGCACAGGGAGCCAAAGTGACTTGTCTGGTGTCACCCCACTGGCCAGTGACAGAGCCAAGGATAGAACCCAGCTCTCCTGAGTCCAGTGTTTTGAAGTTTATACTTTGGTAGGGCTGAGTGGCATGGCAGTGCTGCCTGTGCCATACCTGCTGCATGGATAACAAGGACTCTAGTCTGCAGGGTTTTGAGGCAGGCACCTTGCACCAGCACAAAGTTCAATGAGATAGATATAGAAAGAAAATACACAGGCCCAAGCAGGACTTTGATTGCATCACACAGAAAGAGGCTCCTAAGCACCACTGGGTCATATGCCTTGGAGCCGATCCAGCCTCGACGGTGTTTAAATAGAAAGGTTATGTACGTGTAAGATTTATTTAATGTTTTAATTAGTTGCTTGTTTATATGACTCAGTAACTCTTTGGTAATGTTTGCTTTGCTGGCTCGGCGAGTCTTTCAAAATCCTGGATGTACAAATTCCAAGCCCAGCTAGTGTTCCAGGGAAGCCTTTGTTCTCAGCTCCTGCTCTTCAGTTTTAAAACAGACCAAAATCATGAAGCCCTTCTGAACTTTGCCCAGTAGGGGGTTGCAGCCAGGGCCCAAGCATATTTTTTTCAGGCCCAATACAAACTTGTAACACAGACCCCCTCCCACACACATACCACAATCCTTCATCCCATACATATAATCTCATGAGCCATGAAAAATGTTTGAATTCTGAAATTACTGTTACATATTCTACATTTCTGAAAAATGCCCCCCCTTGCTATTTTTCTTTAAGAACACCCAGCCTGAGGCCTGGTCTACACTGGTGGCTTAATTCGAATTAAAGTCCCTTAATTCAAATTAATTACTCCCGCGTCTACACTTGTGCATTGTTAATTCGAATTAAGGAACCTTTAAAATCGAATGAATAAAACCACCTCTGCAAGTGGATTAGCACCTGAAGCGCATCAGTTAATTCGCATTAGTGTGAGTGTGGATGCAATGGGACTTAATTCGAATTAATTGGCCTCCAGACTGTATCCCCATGATGCCCCTTTTCAGTACCCTCCCACAAAGCAGCCCCAGGAAGATTTAAATCTTCATTTCCTGCGGTGAATGGGTTTAAAATCCAAGCTGCGATCACCCCCTCACACACACAACAAGCCCTTTGCAGTTTGTCTCTTTACGGGTTTGAAAGATTTCACCCCCACCCCCCTGCCTGCGTGGTGAATATGTTTTAACTGCCCAGCAAGCCCTTTGCAGTTTGTCCCTTTAAGATTTGTCCTTTTGAAAGTTTAGCCCTTTAAAGTTTGTCCCTTTGAAAGATTTCACCACCCTCCCCACGTGGTGAATGCATTTTAAATGCCAGCAGTGAGGAAATTCTTTGCTACATTGTTTCAGTGGCCAATCATGGAAATTGATACTTTCTTAAGAGTTTATTCACAGTGCTACATGTGGATACATTATATCATGCTTTCCATCAGTGAAATGGAAACATTTGTATCACTGTATTAATATACTAACTGACTCCGTTGTTATTTATCTTACATTCTACAGACACCTGTAGAATCAAAATCAAAGGCAAGCAATATACAGAGGGTGGTAGGGGGAGCATAAAAGGCAAATAGCATACAGGTGGGGGGTTCGTTTGGTGAAGGGAAAAATCAAAGGCAAGCAATATACAGAGGGTGGTGGGGAAGCCTAAAAGGCAAACAGCATACAGTTCTAAAGTAATCCAGGATAAGCTGTGACGTATTTGTCACGGTCAAAATGAGAACATAGTTCAACTGGCTCCATGTGCCTGCAGCAATGGTGATCGGGGGAGTAACAAAACAGCATGAAAATCCTTTTCCTGTTTGTTTGGGGGTGAGGGAAGCAGTGCTGCATCCTGGGATGATGACACTCATCACAATTGCCTCTATGGTTAGTTGCACTATGGGATAGCTTCCCACATTGCACTGCTTTCTAATTCGACTTAAGGCTGGCCAGTGTGGATGCAAGAAACCAGCACACAAACTGTAGTGTGGACAGTCTGCAGCGCTTTCTATAAATTGCTTTCTGTAATTTGAATTAAGTTAATTCGAATTAGTGCTGCAGTGTAGACATAGCCTGAGAGTCCTACAAGTTTGCTGACTATTTTGTAACTTTTTGGTCATTATAAAGGTATTATATCCTGTCAGTGTCTTGATTTTTTTTATTCTAATGGGCCACTAACTGCAAACATTTTATAATTAGGCCAATTAACTTTAAAGCTTTATTTTCTGGCCTTTTTCATTGCAAAATCATGAATTAGCCCCCAAAGCTGCAATCTCAAGAGTTCCAAGAAAGTGACCATGGTGTGGGTCACCTCTCAGATTATTATCGCCTTAGAATGCTAAACCTCGTGAAGCAAGAAATAAGGTAACATCCAACAATCTTTCTAGTATTTCTTTCCATCTTGTAGCTTCTGTTAATATTTGTTTCTGAATCGCACTGTCCACTCCGTGTCCACCTGACAGTGACGGCTGTAATTGCATCTACTGGCAGTAGCAAGTTTTATGTTCTATGCTCTTTTCATGTTCACGAAGTTTAGTATATAGTTTCGCCATTTTTTCACAATTGGTGAATACCCTTCATTTTTTGCCAGCATACTGCATTGTTTAAGCCTCCCTTCAGGAAATAGCCAACATGGAAAACAATACAGTGCTTGGTTGGTAGCACTCCAAACAAGCCAGTCTCTTGGTATCTTTTCTCTCTTGTTGCAAGTCTTACATTTGAGAAGAAATTCAGGAAAATTATGCCCCTCAACATCTTTTGGCATCGATTTTGCTAGCTTCCGCATTTCAAAAGTCAGGACACCAGATAGAACAATTTTTTGATGGATAGAATCTTATGTTTTCAGGCCATAAGCCTGGATCTTTGAAAAGACAAGAATCAGATAGTGTAGCACTGCTCTCTCCTGCTTCTTCTAAACCTGAATGTGGTGTTGCTAATGGTGATACTACCTGACTATCTTTAAGCATTAGATTGGAGTCACATGATGCATGTTCTGGCAGCTTTTCTTTGTCATCAATTGCCAGCGCCACAGACACAGTCTCTATATTGGAATTTTTTTCATCTTGATTTTGTTCATCTGCTTCCCTAGTTAGTATATTGCCTGACTGCAGAAAGGACTTATCTGATTTGAAAAACTGGAGGATTGGTGTCCTTTAGCTTATTTTAGTTCTCTTTCTTTTACCTCCTTACATTTCTGACTGCCTGATTTGTATTTATAGCCACCACCAGACATGGCAGTATGGGGGGGGGAAGGAGGTGTGACTGTGAGTGAATTAGACATTTACTCATATATTTTGGGCCCACAAATCCTACCAGAAGAAGCAGCAGCACTGGCTCCCACTGTCTTATGGTGCTTTGCTTTGCCCCTCCCACCAGCTGTCCCTCCCTCCTGCCTATGCATAAGGAACTCTGGGACTGGTAGTTCTTGATCTTGATATGATAGACCATGTCACAGAGAGCAGCACAAATCTCTCTGTCTCTCAGTCTCAAACTACAAGTCTTAGTTTAACTGCACAAGCACACATTCTCTATTCTAGAGAAGGGCCTGGGCTGGGCCAGTAGGCCCAGCAACTCGCTGTTCATAATAAAAACAACGAGAGTCCTGAAGCACTTTAAAGACTAACAAATTTAATTTCTGCAGACATAAGCTTTCGTGGGCTGCAACCCACTTCGTCAGATGCAAGAAATAGAAATCAGATAGGGGTATATATATACATCCAAGGATAAGGAACATCAATGGGGACGGTAGGTGTTAGCAAAGTCCATTGAGTTAGAGTAGATGAGGCCTATTCACAACCATTGATTAGAAGGTGAGAATGTGTGAACAGTGACAATTACTTCTTGTAATGAGATATTTCTTGCATCTGACCAAGTGGGTTGCAGCCCATGAAAGCTTATGCCTGCAGAAATTAAATTTGTTAGGACTTGTCTTCACTTACCTCAGAGATTCAGCGGCAATTGACCGGAGTTACGCAAGCTACGCAAAAAACTTGCGTAACTCCCGTCAACTTCTCTGCGTCTGTTCTGCGTGCCGTCTTCACTGCACTGCACCAACGGGAACTGTTTCCACTGACTCCTTAGCTACTTTTGAGGAGCAGTGGGTGCTGTCCAGGGTTCTCTGCTCGGTGTCCCCTTCAGGTTCCCTCCGTTTAGCCCTTTGACCTTCACACCTGTTCCTGTTTTATCATTTGTTGTCCCCAGACATTAGTTGAGTCCTGGGCCCAGTAGTTCCTCCCCTTAGGCTGGGGGAGGGGCTTTTAGCCATGAGCGGGCTTTGCCCGTCTACATCCCGGACCCAAAATAGACACACAGACTCTGAGGGATTATTCCCCCCACGCCCATCACTCCAGGGCTGGACATAGCACAAGTCAACTGGAAGAAATCCCATCTGCCACTGTCGAGTGTAAATTCAGATGAGGTCGGCAAATGCTCACTCACCAATGGGCATGACCCTTTCAGCCTTCTGCAAATTAGACCCTGGTGTTAATAAATTTGCAATAGGAAATAATCCTGCACTGGCAGGGAGATGGGCTGCATGATCAAATATGATTCTTCCATCACTAACATCTGTGGTCCCATTAATCTCCACAGAGCATATCACAAAATACAGCTGCTCGGGTCCCTGAGTTTCAGATTTCTTTATATGACTCAGGTTTTTATATTAATAACAACTGCAGTAGCTTTGTCTATCAGATAAGGACTTGGCATCCTCCATCCTCTTCCTCTTCCTCTTGAACTTTTAATTGTCTAGGCCAGTCATTATGACAGACGGTTAGGGCTGTCCTTACTGCTGAAGCAATGCAGATGTAATAATGTATGAGGGTCAGATTACGTGCTGGTATCTTCCATTTTAACGTTCCTCGGGATTCTCCAGGAGACAATGGCAAATACAAAACCTTTGCTGGAATGTGTTCAGATCTAGATCCTCAGCGAGTGTAAATCCATTAACTGCACTGAAGCTAAGCCCATTTACACCAGTTTTGGATCTAGCTAAATGCTTTTTTAAATGACTGTGGCAATATATTGCATAGATGCATAACTATCTTTCAAATCAGTTTTAGTGCATCAGCTACAAACCAGCAAATTGCCATGGACAGGGAAATGTAAATATACTTTTTGTTTGTGTGTGTGTTTTCATTGTTGTTTTTGCTTCTTTTACAGATCAGCTGTTACTGGGCATGAATTTCAGGTAGGTGTGACCCATCTCTACATTTGATGGATGTTTTAAAACTGTTTACATGAAATTAGAATTGATTTATAGTCAGGCATTGGCCCCTAGATACCATGGCGATGGGCACATTACAAACCTGATAGATAGATAGATCATTCCATGTTTAAGGTTTCACAGAACATTTTACAAAGTGGGGATCTAGATACTAGAACTACAGGGACTGCACAGAAAGATATGGTCTTTGTGTCACTGATAACATGATGCTGAGTGTGGTGTATATATATGACAGACTGTTCTTGGTATTGGTTACATACAGCCTTGGACGATGGCACCTGTTTTGTTGAGAGAGGGAATGATGGTCAAGGACACTGGGGCTATCCTCTCCCATTTTGATCAAGTGCCACAGGCCTTTTATCTTCCACCCAGCCAATCGCTGGAGATGGACAGAAGGGAAGTGGTGTTTACTGGCTCTTTCAAAGAATGGATTAATGGTGATTGCGATGCTTTTTGAGGTAATGTTTGAGTCATATCCAGGATTATGAACAAGCCAAGAGTCCATGTGTGAATAACACCAAAAAGACTAAAGTGATCATTACACACCCCCTGACATTGCCATGAGGCTCCCAGAATGACCATGAAGATGAAAATGTACAAGGCAGTTAGGTCATACATACCAGAGTCCAGTCTTTTGCTTTCAGGGTGAAATCCACCCCTGTGCAGCAGCCAGTACAAGATCTGTGGAACACTTAAATCCCACTTCAGTCCCCAGGGCTAGGATGTAAGTGGTTCGTAGACCTTGTGTTGACTCTCTACAAGATGCAATCAAAAGGCCCAGTTGCCACTTGTTGTTCATTAGCATCTGTGTGTGTTCTTCAGGAGTTTATGGGTGTCACATGGGGAATGTATTTTTCGTGCCTTTGTATTTTCGGCTTACAAAAATGTTAACATCTGTTTTAGGCAATCAATTGATTTCACAATATTTGCTCACTGAGAACAACTGGCACAGAGTGCTTATTGCTTCACTGACTGAATCAATCCGCTGACTAAATGTCTCTGACTTTAGTAAGACTTTATTGGATCTCATTCCTGCCCCGCCCTACCCCCCAAGCTCTGCAAAAATAATTGAAACCCATTTTTGGTTGTTTATTTACTGTAGACTGTTCTCCGTAACTATTTCTCCCCTTGATCTAAGTTACTGCTTTTGAAACTGGGCATAACGATACGCTACTTTGGAGAATCAGTTCCCATTGATGTGCATTTGCTCTGTTAGAGCAATATGCAGGCGCCATTTGATTGCCCAGGCTTTTCTGAGGAGGATGACAAAGGACTGGGAGTGGGACAATTTCCGTCTGGGGGAGGATGGGCTGGGAGATGTTGGGCCAGGTTTTCTATTCCAGCTGAGATGCATGAATGGGGAGAGGGGATCAACCTATGCACTCCTAGTCTTCTGGGCCTGGCTGGGAGCCTGCCCAGCTGGCATCACATCTGCTCTAACATATTTTCAGATGGCCCATGACCCCCTAAGCTCATAAACAGCCAAAATAGCTAGAACACAGTAGTAGTCTTAAAGGAGTCTTGGGGCAATGGAGAATTATGCCCCTTGTCCACGGTCAAGAAGGCATTTCAGGAGACCTACACTTTCCTTTGGTGGAGAGAGGTGGTGAGCCCCGTGTTAATACTTTATGCAGTGTCTGATAGAAATTGCTTAATGCACTGATAGTCTGGCATAAGGAGCTTTGCCATTGACTTCAGTGAGCCAGGATTGTATCCAGTGAATTCATCTGGAGAAAGAAAATCATCAATCTGCAGAAACCAGGCAGAGAACTTGATTGGCTTAACCAATTTGAAGAGAATGGCCGTCCAGTCTGCTTAGAAACAAAGATTTCCACCAGAGGATTTCAAAATACTTTGTAAACCTTGACAGCTGAGTTCCTCGTAACCCTGCTGTGAGGAAGGTAAGACTAATCATCCCCATTTTGGACAAGGAGAGATTAATGGCAGACTTTCAGCTCTCCCTTCAGCACCTAAATGAACTGGCCACTTTTTCAGAAGTCCTCAGCATCTAGTAGTTCTTATTGGGAACTGTAGGTGATGAATACTTGAAAATCTGGCCATAAGTGACTTGGTCAAGGTCACACACATAATCTGTGGCAGAGCCCAGAATTGAATGTGGATCTCCTGAGTCCCAGGCCTATGCTCTCACCACAAAACCAGCCTTCTCCTCAAAAAGCACTCTTTTCTCAGTTTGTGATACTAGGAACCTGACAGCAGGGAGAATTTAGGAAGCTAGAGTCCATTTTCCTGAGTTGGAATTTACCCAAGACACCAGGAATAACACTCCATCTCTGATGAAAATGTGAAAGACTTTTTAAAAGACGGCAAACCACTGGAACCCAGCAGGGCATTTGGATGGCCTCCAGATTTCTGAAGGGAAGTACCAGCCTGCACGTAAATAACTGCCCTTGTGAGTGTAAAGCTCAAGGATACCAGCTGGCATTTTTAAAACTGGATATACAAAATATGAAATATGCAAATCAGACAATCTTATTAGCAGCTGAGATAAGTAAACCCAGATAGAGCTTTGCCTTCTAGCTCTTGTTCAAATATTGCGCAATGCTACTGATTGGCATTCAGTTGCCTCAGAAACCAAGACCTACGTGAGTGAGTTGTTCTCATTTTGTGGCATCTCGTTACCCACACACTAGAGCACTCAACCTTCTCCTTGTCGGACTCCAGGTGTAACCCAGTTAATTTAGGTACTCCTACCCTTTCCCAGTCCATAGGGCTCCAGGGAAAAGGCACCCACCCATACCCAATTCCAGGGCCCCACATGGGGGGGAAAATGTACACTTTGGGGCCCAGAGGCCCTGGGGGGCCTGGCCCAGGCTGCTGTAACCCCCATTACTCTGAGGAAAAAATTGGGGCTATACTGTAGATCATACCTGATGATATTTATAGAAACTTATTTTCCTGTATCTATGTATCTATTGTCCAGATCTTGTGAGATTTGCTGGAGCCAATCGGAAGCAGTGTTCAAGCAGTCTCAAGCAACATTCTCTAGAATGGAGAGTGTGTTCTTGTGCAATTAAACTAGGACTTGTCGTTTGAGATTGAGAGACAGAGAGATTTGTGCTCCTCTCTGTGACATGGTCTATCATATCAAGATCAAGAACTACCAGTCCCAGAGTTCCTTATGCATAGGCAGGAGGGAAGGACAGCTGGTGGGACGGGCAAACTTGTAGGACTCTCAGGCTGGGTGTTGTTAAAGAAAAATAGGAAAGGGGGGGGGGCATTTTTCAGAAATGTATAATATGTAACAGTAATTTCAGAATTCAATCTTTTTTCATGGCTCATGAGATTGTATGTATGGGATGAGGGATCGTGGTATGTGTGTGGGAGGGGGCCCATGTTATAAGTTTGTACTGGGCCCGAAAACATTATGCTTGGGTCCTGCCCAATTCACACTCTAGGTGTCAGGATCACCTGTACCCAATTTGTAGGGCTCCAGGTGTATTCTGCTGCAAGTTTGCAGGACCTGTTAACAGTGTGAGAGTCTTATACAGTAATAACCTTACCCTCTATTTATTAACAATTACCAAACATAGTACACATGCTAAGCATATATTGCTACGCTCATCAATCCTGATCAGGCAGGCGGATTTTCCCTGTTGGCGGGGCAAGGTCGGTCTCACCTGGGTTCTGGTTGCTGCACATCACAGTTGTGCAGAGGATTCTAGCAGCTCTGATCTTGGGCTGCATCTTGGAGGTGAATTCTTCTTCTTCTTCTTCTTCTCCTCCTTCTCCTCCTCCTCCTCCTCCTTTCTCCCTCCCTCCCTCCCCCCGGTCTTCCTTTTGGGCCCCAGTTTTATAGTGAAACTTGAGTCCTGCTTTGCTATACCTTAACCAATCATTTTACTAAAATATTACAAAATAATTCTTTGACCAATCCTAACATATTGCGAAATAAATCTTTGACCAATCATACCTGACCACCTTAACTGATTTAAATATTGCACACTTAGTTATGCAACAGACATAAACAATCAAAGAACCAGACAGAAATCATTCAGATAAACAGTAGAGGAGTGTGTACCATAAATACAAAACAATAGGAGGTGTAGATTTTACAACCACAACTGTTGATAAGTGATTCCTTCCCAGACAGAATTCTATAAACAAAGTTTTCTTTAAACATCTTAACACCTGTTCTTTATCTGGTGGTGGTAGGTACTATTAGGACAGTAGCACTTTCTTAACAGCCCAATATGACATTGTCTGATGTAATTTAGATGGGGATGTGAAGATGTGACCATATGTTTCTTAGCTTATGGCTGCTGTCTCTCCTAATATGGCTGTTACTGTTTAGCCCAAGAGCAGGGCCTTAGCTTAGCCAAAACCAAGGCCACCCTGAGACCTTACAGCCTCGCCAGACAAGGATGTGATTTTTCTCCCCCTTATACTTGCTGCACAACACCTGAGCCTCACTTTGCATTTTTGAGCTCATGCTGAGGTCTGGTTCTGCTTTGCCACGTTTGTTTCTACAGATTTGGGGCAGTTTGTGTTTTGGGGGAGTTCCCCTCCGCATTTCTGTAATTAGAAAACTTCCCTGCCTCCTTCTGTGGGCTGAGCTCACGGCACACACCAGGGGCTCCTTGCAACCCTCCATCACCCCCACAAGCTCCCTGTGTGCCCCCCTTCCCTCCCCCTCTACTGCAGGAACTCCCTGCAACCCCCTCACATCCTTCCTCATGCCAGAGGCTCTGTGCCCCCTATTCCCCATTTTTCCCCCTACTTCAAATTCTCCCCTTCCCCCCACTCCCATTTCCTCTCCCCTTGCCCCTTATTCTACCTATGCCCCCTTCCCCTTCTCCCCCCTGTTGTCAGTTGTCAGCTGCCTGGGTGTTCTCTTTGTGTGCTGTACCGGTTCAGGCCCGGCAGACCTCGATCAATCTGCCCAAAGAGACCACAGACCCAGTTCGGTGGCGAAGGCACTCGGCTAGGTTTATTGTTGATGAAGCATGGTCCTCGTGCCCTGCGTGTGCTGGTTACTGATACACCAACTCATGTATGCCTGTTACCATGGACCAGCTCAGTCAGTGGCAGGGCTTTCTGCTTCCCCCTAGGCCAGACGCGGGTTAAGGCGAGGCATTCCAACATTTACAGACTGAGACAAATGACCTGGGGTGCAAAGCTTACCCACCACCTTACATGTTTCATGACACATTTGTTACTTCCCCTTATACCCGTCTCCTGAAACTTCAGACAAAACATCCCTGTTCTCCTCCTGCCTTAGTGATGTTTTGTCCGAAACATCAGAAGTATTCATCCCTTCTGTCAAACCACCTTGTGCTAGGTTGGGGTGTCCCTGTGCTCTCCTGCTGGGATGTGTTTACATATTGGGAGTGTTTTAGCACACTGGACTTGCAGGCAAGCACCTGCTTTTTGACAGGGCCTGCCTGACTTTTGCTCATAGCATAATTTTAGCTGACTTTGGTTCAGGGCTCAGATTTTAAACCAGGTCCATGCTTCAGGGTCTCTGTTTCTACTACCCCCCATTTCTCCCTTCTCCCCCACACCAGAGGCCCCCCACTTTTCCCCATGCCATTCCCCCCTTCTCTGCCCCATACCAGGGGCTCTGTTTCAACCCTCTTTACTCCCATTCCTCCCTTCCAGGAGAGCTTCCATGCCAGAGTCTCCCCTCTTCTCTGCCTCTTGCCAGGGGCTTTGTGTACACACTCCCTTACCTCCGCATTCCTCTGCCCCACCCGGATCGCTTCCAGTGTGTCAACATTTTAAAACTGAATTGGGAAGAAGAGCAGAGGGAGGGGGTGGAGGGAGGAGGCTATGCTGGAAAGTGTTAATTGCTACTATCAACAGGTCCTTTGCTCTATAGGCAATTACACAGGTGTGTGAAGCTGCTAGCTCAGATGCCAGGGGCTCCATGTCTCGCTTTCAGCTTTTCTGATTTTCACCCACGGAGCCCTGAGTTGCCCCCTGCCAGCCCTGGGCTCTGCAGTGCTAAGCCACAGCAGCTGCACAACACCTGATTTCATTGCTGCTGCTGCAGGGAAGCTACTCTGCTCCCTGCCCAGCCATCAGGCAGTACGCCGTAAGTACAAGATCAAGAAACATAACGACGGTGATTAAGCTGCTGTTGGTTGGTTTTTCATGTACAGCTAGTGATTCTCAGTGTAATCATTGCATTGGAGACTGAATACATTAGTCAACATAATCTAGATTTGCTCTTAGAGGATGCACTACAAAAGTCAAATCAAATTTAGTCTCCTGGAAAAAAAAAATCAGTCAGTAGCTACTCTTTGACAAGGCGCTACTTTGCCACAGCAAAAGCACCTGGAGAAGCAGCTGCATTGACTTACCTTGCCCCTCCTGGGTCGCCCCAATCAGCAGAAAAGCCCCTCTTCAGGCCTAAAGGCCACCAAGACCCCAGGTTGTTTTTTCTTTGAAACACCTGCATGTTAAACTCACGAATTGTGAGAATCTCCTGACATCTCACTTTGACCCTGGGCCATGCTCCAAGAGTAACTGCTGCCAATCATCCCAAACCTGTCGCTCACTAAATGATGCATGAGGCAGCCAGAAGGCATGTCAATGAAGAGAACTGGGCAGGACAGGCGAGTTAAAAGCGATACGCTAATGGATGAATGATTTATTTTCCTTCTTGGTTTAACATTAAAGTTATGATCCACTTCCTACTAAATCGTGGAGGATGTTACAGGTAGATACATGCTATTAGAACATGCAGTCCAGTGAGGGATTGGTCCCTACCGTAGCTTTTTCCAGTGCTAGACACGATTACATGGTATAATCCTTTTTTGGTAGTTGTCTCCGTTTGCATTATTTTCAAATGGACATGAAATGGACATGCTCATCAGAGGGACCTTTCTGTATTATGTATATTACAATCGCATCTACAGACCCCAGCTGAGATCATGGCCCTGTGCTAGGCACAGTCAGACCACAGTACCTGGCTCAAAAAAAAAAACTTGCACTCTAATAACTAGGACAGAATTATTGCCTCCAGTGTACAAATGGGAAACTGAGGCACAGAATTTAAATGGCATGAGATAAGGTCACACAAGGAATTCTGTGGCAGAACTTGGAACTGAACACAAATTTTCTGAGTATCAGTCGAGATGTAGTGACATGCTAAAAATGAACTGCTTGTGAGTTATCAAGGAACTAAGAATTATTTATAGAAGTGATTCAGTGAATAGTTTTGAGGAACAAATTAAAGGAAAACTGAAACTGCATGCAATTCATGAACACAAAACAAGGAGATTAATTTATTGAATAAGTCGGAGATTCTCAATCATTTTACATCATGGACTACGTAGAATCACAGAATCATCTTTAAAGAGTGATTGTCTCTTGGTCCCTGCCCTCTCTGATTGGCTGTCACACAGACCACCACTCTTCATGTTCACATAATATTACTCTAGCAGCTACAGTAATTACTTATGTATAACTGTAACATTAGGACATTATTGCATGTATCTTTAGCTGCCTTTTAATGGGATTCAGTAGTTAGAAAAAAGCAGGAGCTAGGATTGTGTGACCAGCCAGCTCTGCACAGATCACAATTTAAGAACCACTGGAATAGTCGCTATGAACTATTAATTTTCTCTGCTAATGAGGCTGGTATGGATTCCATTATATAACATGATAATGACATTTGTCCCTTCATTACAAAGGCTGCATGGGATCTGAGTCTGTTCATGCCTGTACAGTCAGATTCTGCCAGAGGTCAGGCAGGTGACAGGGAAGTCCGTACTCTGGAAGTGGCTACTGTTGGAGTGCGAAGGTTTTAAAATAGAATATTGTTCTGAGCTGGGTTAAACCTTGGAATGGGTTGAACTCAAACTGCGTTGAAACTGATGTGTGAATGCACCCTTCACTTAAGATTGCTGTAAGAGATAGTTAAGGAACCACACCTAAACAAGGCCGAATAGGGGAGTTCTACACTCACTGAGATAAAAAACTTGTAGCACTGAGTTTCAGAGCCCCTGTCAGCTAACTTGGGTTTGCGAGGACCGGGTTGTGGGGCTCTAAAATTGCCGTGTAGGCATTCAGGCTTGGACTGGAACCTGGGCTCCAAGACTCACCCCCGTCATGGGGTCTCAGAACCTGGGCTCCAGCCTGAGCGTCCACACTGCGATTTTGTAGCCCTGCAGCCCTAGCCTTAGCCTGAATCAGCTGACCTGGGCCAGGCATGAGTGCTTTACTGCAGTGTAGGCATACCCACAGAGAGCAGAGAAAGCAAGCCAAGCAGCAGGTTGGAAGCTAGGTGTGACCCCAGAAAAAGCATAGAGAAAAGTTCTGGGACGGGGGTGCTGGCTGAAAGAAGTTTGGGCCTGTAAGCTAAGAAACTGCTCCTTTCGTTTTTCATTCCTTTTGCATGTGGAGAAGCAGGACATTGTAAATTCCTCGTGAAGAAACAAGACTGCATCAAAGAAAATATTAGACTCTATCATCAGTTTCTACTACCAACTGGAATATCCCCAGGGACCCAAACTTTCACTAGCTGCTTGGGTCAAAAAATGGGTAACAGTAGTATTATCTGCTTGGGGTGACAGCGCCATTCAGATCCACCTCTCAGGGAATAGCTAAGCACAGTGGGAGTGGCTCAGCCAGTGTGTGTTCAAACAGGTGATCAAAACAATCCCTCTTTCTGGCTTTAAAACCTAGGAATCTATGAAAGGATACCCTTCCCCCTAATACCTAATATGCAGCAGGTACCTCTGACTGGCGTGGAGCCCTCTCCATTGCACACCCGCTGAAACGCCTCTTGTGCAAGAATACAATGTGGAAGGAGATGAAAGTCTTCAGAACATCCAGGAGACTAAAGAAAGAACAGGGCAGGGAGGCAATGGTGAGGAGAGAACAAGGAGAGACATGAACAGAGAACAAGGAAGCGAGACACAGGGAAGAATTCATTCCTGCCCTGAGAATGCCCTGCAGTCTCACCAGCCAATTAACCACCTTTACATTAGTTCATTTATTAACTTCTCAGGCCCTGAGTCCATGCATGTCACCTTGACAATAAGGTTAACCAGTTTCTTCAAGCCTCAGTAATTCTATCTGTAATCCTTTCAAATGCTGCCAAACTCCAGCTGCATCCACTTACTCATCTCATGCTTCGTATACATAGGTTCCTTCTCGGGCCTCTGAGTCATTACCTCTCGCAGGGCACAATGAGACCAGGGTTTGGGAAGCTCTTTTGGAAGATCACTAATGGCTTTGTGACATTGGCGCTGTTTTTCTGCTTGCCAAATGGGCCAGGACTCACAACATTGATGGAAAACCTTCTTTGAGGGCAAAGCAATGAACATACCTCAAGCTTAACCAGTTCGGGTAAGGCACCTATCGTTATCTGTATTCCCTAGTAATGCAGGGCTAGGAAGGCCCAATCTAGATGCACAAAATTAAAGGAAGAAAGCAACTGGGGGATGGTCAAGTCTGTGGGTTGGATAAATGGGAGGAAATGTTTTGCCTCGGGCAGTGTCTCAGCTATACAGCACATCCAGTCCTTAGCCTCATTTTCACACGAGGCCGTGCGGTCAAGTGGTTAGAGCAGGGGGCCTGGAAGTCAAGATTCTTGCATTCTTCTCTCAGTTTTGCCACTTTTCTACTGCATGAGCTTGGGCTAGTCACTTACCTTCTCTATAAAATGGATATAGCTTTACAGTTGCTATTAACAACAATAATCATGTAACCCTTCTGTTAGGCGGAGTTGGCAGCAACAAGGGACAGGTTCAATATCTAGGGGTTCCTTTCAACAATACAACACAAAACTGGCTCAAGCCCCCACCCAGGAACGTGGGACAATTACACACCACCCCTTGGCGCCACGAGAGGCAACACTTCCCTCTTGCAAGCACCGAGGCTGAGTGCAGAAAGGAGACTTTTAATAAAAAAGAGGGAAAATAACCCAGGATAAACTTGGGAAAATGCTGTAAGCAGGAATCACACGCATAGAACCCTGAGCAAAAACACCCACCCCAGAGTACATTGGGCACTCTGCTTGATGCCCTGCCAGCCACTCCGATCTGATCTGCTGGCTGCTTTACCAGCTGCTCTGCCAGCCGCTCCACTCCACTCCACACCGCTGACCGCTCTGCCAGCCACTGCTCTGGCTGCTCGGCCAGCTGCTCGAATGCACACCGTCACCTTCCTCTGCCAGCTGCTCCTCTGCAGCTCAGTCTCCAGAGGTTTCTCCCAGCTCTCAGGGGTAGTCTACACTTAAAACTTACAGCGGCACAGCTGTACCGATACAGCTGTGCTGCTGTAAGAGCACTGGTGTAGCTGCATTAAATAAGTAAGTTAAATAAATAAAACCACCTAAATGAGCAGCAGTAGCTGTCGGTGGGAGCCAGTCTCCTGCTGACATAGTGCTGTCCACACAAGTGCTTATGCCGGCAACATTTTTTTTGGTCAAGGGGTGTTTTTTTCACACTTCTGAGAGACAAAAGTTTTTTGCCGGAAAAAGGGCTAGTGTAGACAAGCCCTTAGTGATTTTCAGCTCTTGGTGGGGAACATCATTGCTGAAGCAAGCTGGGCAGAAAACGTTGTCCCACAGCAAGTGATTTCACTCAGAATGGAGCCTTAATTAGCTCTATCTTTGAACGGTGGGGAGGGGCACGTCAAATCATGCCTAGGGCTCTTAAGCAAAGCCCACACCTTGGTGGGAAAATCTGTCCCCACCCCTTGTACCTTTCACAGGGGTCTGCCTCCGAGCTCCGCTGCTTGCAGAGTTCAGTTCAGATGAAGGTGATCCTTCAGGCAGGATGGGCTAAACACCGTTCTGCTGCCCTTTGCTCATACAATGAGGAGAACAACGTTTCATTACCCCAGCATTTAACACTAAAGTGATTTGTAACCCAACCCCAGCCAAAGTGATCATTTGGGCAAAGCAGTCCCATCATGCTGAGCACCTAGGCAGGGCGGGTGTGCTCATGCAAATACAGTCTGGTCCCACCAGCCAGCTCGCCAGGGGAGAGCTCATTCAGACCCTGCCTACCTCAAAAGGATGGATCTTGTGAGGCTTAATTAATTAGCTTTTGTAAATAGCTTTGACGTTCTCAGTAGAGAGATGTTGTATAAAGGGAAATTATGATTGTTCAATTGTTCAAATTCACAACTGCTCACTGAAAGGTATAGCATTTACAAACTCCTTATACAATGAAAGATGGACTTGTTATTAAGTCCTAGTCCAGGGATGGCCAACCTGCAGCTTGCGAGCCACATGCGGCTCTTTGGTCATACAAAAGCGGCTGGAGGCTCTTTGCTCTTTGAAATTGACAAGCTTTTCCAGGGAGGGTAAGAGAGGAGGGGAACTGACAAGTGAAATTGACAAGCTGCCACCAAAATTGAGGGATCAGTGCGAAGTTTCTGAGGAGGGTAAGAGAGGAGGGGAAACTGAAAAGGTAAATGTGGCTCTTTGCGGCTCTTCGTCTCTGACTGGTTGGCCACCCCTGTCCTAGTCCTTAGAAGATCTGGGTTCAATTTGTGCCTCTGCTACGGACTTCCTGTGTGAACATGGGCAGTTACAAAGGGCTAGTCTACACTAGAAGTGCTACCTTGGGGCACACAGAGGTGAAGCAGTTTACACAATGCCACACAGGTCAATGGAAAAGCCAGGAAGAGAGTTCAGATCTCCCAGTTCCATACCTTAATCACAATCCCCAACTTCCTCATCCAGGGTGACTTTCGCCTCCATGCAGAGGGCCAGCACCAGGTGCATGCTCCATGTTAGGGATTGGCTACATGGGGAACTGAGCAGAATACTTCTAGCAAAATAAGCTATTCCACAATAGCTATTTTGGAATAGTGCCCTGTGTGGACACTCTTATTCTAGTTTGGAAGTGGATAAATTATTTAAGATTAAGATTGTCCCTACAGAGAGTTACTCCAGAATAGTTGTTGCACTTTAAATTCACACTCTACCTTTTTCCAGAATAATTTCCCCATGTTCACAAGACCTAAATCACATATAAACCCTATTTTGGGAATGAAGAGAGACTTAAATATACCTGGTATTAAAGCCCTGCAGTGGGTATGGTAGGGGGCCCTTACCATAATAGCAGGGAGTGGGTAAAATGTACTTTGTTGTGGGTGAATTGGGTGGGCAAAATAACCCATTACAGTAATTTGCAGGAAAACACAAAGTCTCTCATCAGTCTGTCATAAATAACATTTCAGCAATGTAAAGCAAGCTTTTCTTCTTTTTTTTTTAAATAAAGGTTTTAATGCTTAAATTTAAGAGAGGGATAGAAAGACATTTGATGTCTATTTATAACAGGGAGTTAAAGTATTTTTATATGGTTTAAGCGAGATTTGTTTTATTGTTTTGGTGGTAAAAATTGTGTCTGAATTCCATTTATAGATATAATATATGAAGGGACCATTGTTTGTGGGTTGTTCTTTTTCAATGGCATGGGGAAATCTGTTGCGGGATTTGTGGGATCTGAGGTTTGCGTGGGTGGAAGTGGGATAAGAATGCAAGGAGTGGGAGTGGGTATGGCTGGGCAGGACAGGAGCAGGATTAAAAAAATAGTTCCACACAGGGTTCTGCCTGATATTAGCCCTCTGCACAGGAGTGAATTTCACTCTTAGGTCTCTCTAATATTGTTGTTGTTGTTTATTTGTATTTTGGTAGCAGTCAGAAACCTGGAATAGGGCCCCACGGTGCTAGGCACTGTACAAACACATAACAAAGACAGTTCCTGCCCCAATGAGCTTACAGTCTACATGACAGACAGGACACAACAGTTGGACAAAACAGACAAATAGGATGAAGAAGGACGGGAGGATGAGTGGTGTTGATCCCTCCAGCTCACCACTTCCTGAGGCCCTGTTCACACTGCGGCTGAAGCCACTTTAGCAAAGAACATGAGTCTGAGATGTGTGAATCTCTCAGACTTGTAACTCTCTTTGTGCAGAGCATAGCAATGAGCTGTCAGAGATGCCATAGCCCTGGGGATCCAATCCACTGTGTAACCTTACCAAGAGTATGGCACAGCACTACTGTTGGTTTGCAACATTTAAGCCATGCCTCATGCGCTTTTCCTTCTGAATGTAAGCGTTCTCCAGGTGATTAAAAACTGATCCCTGCAGCACACTCAGGAAGCGCCCATTGGCATCTCTGCCCTTCCTGTGGCTTTGGGAGGAGTGTAAAGCCAGGGGACTTTATTTTACTTTGGGTTTTTTTGAGAGTTTATTGCAATGGTTGGCAGAATGATCCTTTGGCTGAAGACATGCCTGTTCCCAAAGCCAGCAGGTAAATTCCCAGCATGGGCTGAGCTCATTTGCTGCCAACACCCAGCGCATTTCCTGAACATGGACAAAGGCTCTTTGAAACGCTCCTGCAGCTTGATCAAACCATTGGCCACTCTCCCTCTTTATCTCTCTTTCCCAGTGTTTATCTCGGTTCCTGCCCCTCCCGCACTCTCACTCTTTCTGTTTCTGTCCACTCCCTTTTTTAATCTGTCTTTATCTTTACTTCTCTGTCTCTCCCCCACTCTCTCCTAACTGCTTCTCCTCCCTCACTCCCTCTTTATCTCACTCCTTCATTCTCTTCCTATCTCCAGCAAGAAGCCTTTTCCTCATTTTTTGGTAAATTTCAGCCTAGTCACAGAAATCAATGAGGGTTGCATTGGCTTTCATCCACCATGAAACTGGCCCTGTGCCTCTGCCCTCTCCTATTTCCAGTCCCCATTCTCTCTCACTGCTTCCCTTTCATGTGCCAGCCCCCACTGTCCCCTCAAAACCACTCATCCAAGGCAGGTAACTTATCTACCGCGGCTGCTTTCATCCTAGCCCACACATCATCCAGCCCTGGTGACAATCTTTCTCCCAGGAAGGCACATCAGGGGAAGGCAGGTCCTACAAGCAGTAATTTTGGGGCAGACAAGCATGCTCATGGCTCATCTCTTTACTAGAACTCTTCACTAGTAGCCGACAATTGCTTTCCTGCCTCTCCTTGCTTCCTTATTCCTCTCATTTCTAGTGAGGCTTCTGCTTGCACAACGCAGCTTGGAACAGCAACACAACATTCTCCTTCCCCTGCAGAAGTCTCAGAAGAGTCCCCTGGCCTGAAGTGTCTGTACCCAGGAATCTGCCAGGCCTCGTCCAGGCCACACAGGTTGGTTCAGGCTCAAGACATGCCACTAGCTGGGGTTGTTCTAACCCTGTTGTGGTGGATGGTCTGTGACCCAGTTATCCCATTCAAACATCGCTGAAATGGGGTTTTCTGGCACTCACCTGGAGCTATCCAGGCCCGCTGACCGGGGGACGGAGGGGGGCAAAGGGGGTAATTGCCCAGGCAGGGGCCTGATGATTTAAAAGGCCTCCCCGCCCTTGCCCACCACTTGTGTCCCTCCTCTCCTTCCCTGCTCGCCCCCTGCTGCTGCTTGTTGTGTCCCTCCCCCTGCACAGTCCCCGTCCCCCCCAGCGGTTGTTCACCGCCTGGGGGAAGGGGTAGTGTGGAAGAGAGGAAGGGAACCAAGTGTGGGGGGAGGGATGCGGTGGTGAGTGGGCCGAGCGGGGCAGAGCCTGGGGTGGAGTGGGGGGGGGGGCCTGGCGTGGAGCAGGGGTGGGGCCTAGGGCAGAAGAGGCGGGGCGGGACTGTTCTGCCTTGGGGCTGGGAATTGCTGTCGGTGGGCCTGGCGCTATCGGTCACTCAGAACGTGACTGGTCCCATTGCTGAATGGCCTATGTTGGTTCTGACTGGTTGACAACGTATCCTGTCAATGGCACGGGATACACAGAGATTAGTGGAGGACATGCCCACTGGAGGTAGCGACTTTGACAGTAATCCATTGCCAAAAGACTTGGTCTATGTCTTGCACAAAGAGGAACTGGCGCCTTTTAGAACCACAGTGGATTCAGCAGCATTTCAAATCCCTCCCTGCTATGAAGGTGTGACGTTCCCCCCCCTGCAATCTGGACTGGTGTGTAGCTGTGTTAGCCCAATTCCTCACTCCTGGGTCCCGACTCACTCTGCTTTGCTGTGTGAACAACCCACTCCTGGGTCAACCCACGCCCAGCCTCCTGCAAGTAATCGATCCCTGACCTAGTGAAGGAGCGCTTCTGGCCAGCCACTCATGGGATAGATCCCCAGCAAACACCCCCAGTCCCAGATGCAACCCCGAGAAGTGCCATCTTGCACTGCACCCTGCAAGCTCATTTACATTTGTCCGTCAATTTATCAAAGAAATTGATATGCACCAGATCCGTCACTCTAAGTGAGGTCTCTGCACACACTCAATCCACATGCACTGTTTTAGATCAAACAAACAAATAAGTTTAATGACTACAGCAAGATTTTAAATCAGATTAATATAAATCAAGAGATTAATAATGTGTCAAGGAGCTGAACACAATCAGCTAAAAGGTAACTCGCATCCTAAACTAAGATGAATATTTCAGTAGTTTATCTGTGATGTTAGCTTACCACACAGGCTGGCTGCAATACCTCTAGCAATCAGACTACCCCTCTTCCCCCCCGTGGGCAGATTCTCAGTCTTTGGTGTTGCTTAGAAGATGGATTCCAAGGGAGAGCCCTGAGACAAAGATGCCTCTTTCTTTTAACAAGTTTCCTTGACACCCCCTGGGGTCAGGTGATGGTCCATGTCCAGCAATGGGCGTGATTTTTCCCTCTTGAGCCAAAGCGCTCAAAGGTGCTTAGGCCAGTCCATTGATCCTGTATGCATGCCTCTGCGGGGCGTGTATCTTCAGCTTTGTGCTTGTCTGCATCTATTCTAGCCATGTGAGACACACATTTGGAGATATGACACAGCAGAGTTTCACATCTGTACATATGTATGACACTGCAGGAAACACGCTACCATAACAATAATGTTCAGTATGCCATGAGCATTCCAAAAACACCTTACATGACATACTTTGCATCAGACAATACACAGTTGCACTGGAAGGGTGAACATGAATGATACACAAATCACACCATAAGGGTGTACATGGGGTACAGTGTGTCACAGAAGGCTTCAGCACTGAGTTGTAGCATGTGTGAGCCTGGGCGCTAGCATGCCTTGTGGCCTTGCAATGGAGCAGTGTTGGGGAGAGGAAGCATGCCACAGGGAATGTAGTAGGGAGAGGGAGCTGGTGCTGGTGCTAGGTGAATGTTGTAAGGTGTTCTTACAAGGTGCAATTGAACCGTTCCACTTCACTCTGCGTGGGTAGCAGAGAAAGATAGGAAGGTTGGTTCATGCCCCAGACTGCCAGATAATCCAGCTTGGCTTTGATCTGGGGAATTTGTGGTGTTGGTATGCTGGGTCCCACAGTGAAGGAAAAGCTCATCAGATAGGCCTCCAGTATCCTCATATGACAGCAAACGTGGGTAGCACATCAGAGCAATTAAAGTGTCAGGCCTGGTATCCACTAAGAAGGTCGGTCAGGCCTCAAAAGTAGGTGAAAAATCCAGACCCCTGAACAGCATAGGTAAGCCAGCCTAACCCCTGGTGTACACAGCAGTAAGTCAATAGAAGGATTCTCTCATCAACCTAGCTACTGCCTCTAGGGGAGATGGGTTACCTGTGCCGAGGGGAGTACCCCTCCCGTCAGCGTAGTGTCTACATTGAAGTGCTACCACAGCCCTAAGAAAAGGCTACTAGAAACATGTAAGAGACCTGGCCCTGTATTATGGAGCTGACCTAATGATAGCATGGGGATCCCCCAGCCTGCTTTCCCAGTGTGCAATACAGTCTTTTGCAAGGTTCTCTACATCCATGTAGACAGACAGACAGCTCAAGGAGGAAGGACAGCAAGGCTTGGATGGTTAGGAGGCTAGCCTGGGACATGGGAGTAGAGTTGGGCAAAATTTTGCATACTAATAGTTTATTCGCTGAAAAATGCAATTTCAGGTTGACCGAAACTATTGACGAATTCAGGTCAAACTGGGTGAATAGTTTTGGCCAGAAAAGAAATGAATTTTTTTTTTAAAAGATTGACAGCATTCCATTGAAACAAAATTAAATGGGAAAAAAGGTGTTTTGAGTCGAATGTAACATTTTGTTCAACACAAAATGATTTTTGTTGTTGTTTCAGTGAGAAAAACCAAAATTTTCCATTCTGGGTCAACCCGAAATAATGATTTTTCCTGATTTTTTTTGTTCCCGTACCCCCTGAAAACTCAATTCTTCATTCAGCTCTAACTGGGAGAGGTTCCATTTTCTGTCCTGGTATAGTTGTGATTCCGTGGGCATGTTACTTTTTCTCTCTGTTTTTCATCTGTAAAATGGAGTTGATAGCACTTCCCCCTCTCCCTTCCAGAGAACAGACACTACAGTAATGGAGGCCATATGAACACCATTGCTAGCTGATGTTCTGGTAATGTGTAAGTCGGCAGAAGACCAAATCAGTTATTTGCTGGCAAATAATAGCTTTGTGGTTGCCTTCCATTCATAGCCTAGTGCGTAAATATTGCTTTTCTGCTTCTTGCTGTTTTCCACTCCCACATCATGATTATCCAGAACAGAATTGGGCTCTGTTTCTCTGTACTCATCTGGAAAGCCAAAAGATAGTCTCAACACCCATACAATAAGAGCAACTATCTAGGGAAACAGTGACCTGAGAGCCCTGGCTGTGTAACAGTTCTGCCTTGACAGATGGTTGCCAGCCATTGTCAGTGAAAAAGTACTGGGCTAGACAGAAGTTGTTCTGATCTGGTATGGCAATTCTTATGTTCTTGTATCTGAGTTCTGTTCTCCAAGAGGATTGGAATAACTTAGGTTATACAAGTTGCATGCAGTGTTATTGTAGCCACATTGGTCCCAGGATATTAGAGAGACAAGGTGCATGAGATAATATCTTTTATTGGGTGAGAGAGACAAGCTTTGGAGCTTACACAGAGCTGCTCTTCAGGTACCATCACCAGATTGGGGAATATCCAATAGTCCACTTTTTTGGCTCTGAATCCTGAAATGTCATGACTGGGAGAGCCAGGCAGTGTACTCATTTATTTTTTCTTCCAGGCATTGAAAATTGCTGCATTGGAAAGGGGAATTTACAGGTTTTCTGTGCTTGCCAAGAGAGACATTTTCAATGTATTGGTATCCAACACCGGCTTCCAGAGCATATCTCTCTCACCAACAGAAGTTGGTCCAATAAAAAATATTACCTCACTCACCTTTTCTCTCTCTTACACAAGAGCTGTTCTAAATGCTTTGCTATTTTCTTTCATCAAAGAGTAAGACACTTTTTTCTTGCCACGGTTCCTGTGAGAGTAGCTCTGATTTGATACCAGGTTAAGGCAAGTAATGGTGGTAAAGCAGAGGAAGTTCAGTTGTATTGTCTGGATAAGCTTCCAAAAGTTCAGATGTTTATTCAGAGTTGTGTGAACCTCTGATCAATCAGGTTTTTTCATGACAGCAGATAAAGCAGTGCCAGTGGAGGAGAAGATTGATTATCATCACCATAGCACCAAGAAGCCCAGTCATGGACTGGTACCCCATTGTGCTAGGTGGCCCCTGTCCCAAGGAACTTACATTCTAAATACAAGACAAGAGACAACAGATTGATACAGAGAGACAGACAGGAGCACAAGGAAACAATGAGACAAGACTGGTCAGGAGGTAGAGTAGAGGTCTCTGCGCACCAGCATCCGAACCCTTGTCAAGTTTTTTGTAGGCATCATGGCAAAGGAGAGTTTTGAGGCGGGTTTTGAAGAGCCACTGAGGTGCCATACCAATGACTTCAGTGGGAATTAGATTGGGCTGCACCTGCTACTATTGAACCTGATCCTACTGCCATTTAAGTGAACGGGAAAGCTCCTATTGACTTGAATGGAAACTGTCACGCTGTCATTCTGTCTAGAGGGACTCACAACCTTTTTCAGGGCAGACTGTCAGAAAACGAAGGCAAACACTCCAAAGTGGTGGTTCTATTATTAGATGTCACCAAGCCAGTAACAAATGTGAACTCCTGGGTCATTGTACCAGTCTTACCATGGAGTCACAAACGGTCCCCTTAGGCTCTCCAATCTATCTTGTCACCCAGACAAACTGAACTTTGTGAGAAAAGGTTACGTACACCTAAAATCAAACCACATCAGGTTTGTCCCAGTCCCAAGAGACCAGTCACTTACCCCAAATCAATTGGTACAACAGATCTTACACCAAAGACAACACTGGCAGCCAATTCTATAGTGAACTAGGGTTATTAGCTAAGAAAAAAGAATGAGAGTTATTGAGAAGTTAAAGCAGATCAAATATAATAGTAGATAAACCACAGTTTGTAACTCCAAACAGTGGCAGTGATGTAATGGACTGCCGGTCTCCCAAAAGTCTTTTCCAGGGCTACCCAGAATAACGCTGAGGATTTCCGTCTTCTCATTCCATTATTCTGCCCTTTTAGAATCCAAACAGGCTAGAGAAAAAAGGTCTTTCTTTGAATCAGTACTTATCCCTTCTTCTCCAGACAACAATCTGACAAGTGTGTTTACTCACACAATGGCCAATTGCTTTGAATTTAGCACTCTTTTTCATTTGCAATAGATGAGTTATTTAGTTACAGGGTTATACATAATGTAAATGGATGCCTGCCATTACATTATAATAGGAATAGATAAGTGAAAACAATACAAGTAACACTCCATTAGTTTTCATGAAGTTCTAACTACACTCTGATATTAACACACATTTTGATCTAGGGTTATTTAATTACTGGATACACATAATGTAATATAATGTAATAGTAAACAACAGGATATAGGTAAGCAAAAGCAATACAATTAACATTTCCTTTTATTTCTATTAACACACAGATGAATTGGCTTGAATACATTTAACATTTAACTCCTTTGATATTTGTACACAAGTGAATTGGCCTATGGCTCTGGTCTGAGCTGGTCTGTCAGTGTCACTGAAGCCATGTCAGATCCATTATATTGGGCCCATTCATGAGGCTCTCACTTAATTTTTACTCTGTCTTTACTGTGGCAAATCTGTCTCTGATTTAATGGGAGCTTTGCCTGAGGAAAGATTTCAGGATTTGGTCTTTAGAGTCTGATCCTGCGAACACTTATGCATGTGAATAGTCAAAAGTGCCTAAGTCACTTTTTAAATGTGACTGAGGCTCCAAAGACACTTAAGTACTTTTGAAAATTTTAGCCAGGGAGATCATAGATTCATAGATTTCAAGGCCAGCAGGGCATATTAGATCCTCTAGTCTGATCTTCGATATATCACAGGTAATTTATATTTTACCCAGTTACTCCTGTACTGAGCCCAATAACTTGTGTTTGACTAAAGTATATCTTCCACAAAGGCATCCAGTCTTGATCTGAAGACCTCCGGGAATGGAGAATCCCTCACTTCTCTTGGCACTCTGTTCTAATGCTTAATCATTGGCTGGAAGTGACTTGCCCAAAGTCCCATACAGAGTCTGTGGCAGAACAAGGAACAGAATGCATATTTCTTGAGTCATGGTCCATTGCCTTAACTGTGAGACCATCCATGCTCTTTAATGGACCACTGACCCATTCTATTCACTGTTAGGAAAGTATTGTCTAGCCTGGTGTTGCCTTTAGGTTTCATTTGTTTGTATATAAATGAAATCAACCCATTTATTGTTTCTATATAAAGGAGTAATTGAGTTTCTCTCTTACATGTTAGTGGAGGAATAGGTTTTTTATCCCATTGAGCTTCTTCTCCAGTAATTCACTCATTGACTGGTATAAAAAACACTTAGTTTGTTTTCCTATTCTTTTAAAAACAAATCTCTCTCACTCTCTCTAGCTTTCATGCTAGACCTTGGTTGTGCTGATTTACACCAGCTGAGGACCTGGCCTGTGTAACTCTGACTCACCCCAGTGCAGCAGATCCACAGGTTACTTAATGCAGTCACAAGATATAGATCAAGTTGATTACTTTGCTTATTCTGCTATTTTGGCTTGCAGAAAACTGTCCTTCCGACTTCTGGGTGGGGTATTTTTCAATATGCCTCATGCTCCTTGCTGTCTGCCCTGTAGCAAAACCAGCCATTTGTTCATTTATAGGACATGTTGCAAGATTTAAGCTCACAGGTTCAGACTTGCAGAGCTGTTTGTTCCTTGTGTTTGAAGTCTTTATAAAAAAAAAAAAAACCAAAAAAACAAACAAACCGAGAACAAAAAACCCTCCGGGTCATTTGTGAAGCCCATGGTTGGATGTTTAGGAAGCTGAGGTCTACGCATATCTTTATCTCTGTTTATCTGCCCCTTAATTCTATCCAATGGTTTTCCATTTTCACCTATGGGAATCCTTCTCCACCCAGTTGTCCAGAGCAATCCTCCATACACAGAGACCTCCAGGACTGCAGTCTGCAACTGTAGAGTCCATTGGCTAGTATGGCCAGCCATGCAGAGGGGCTGCTCACTTCTTTCCCCAATAACCTACAGAAGTGATTAGTCAGAGAGAGGTGAGCTGTATGGCTCAGCTACAAAGTCTGATGCAGACTTCCCTAAAGTCCAGGAGCTTCCCATCTAGGCATTTGGACAGAGCCCTTCTCTAGTCCTGGGCCCAATCCTCCATTAACTTGCAACTTGTGCAGTCATTTACATCAGCCCAAAGTGGGTATCAGTCAGTGCCATTCTGAATCAGTAGCATTTTGCACTCAGTTTACATGGTGTAAATGAACTACACGAGGAGCAGGGCAATGGAGAATGTGATTCCCGAGGTTTAAAATTACTCACCTTTAAATGTCTTCACACAGAAAGGGGTAGTTGCCTTGCAAAAGGAGGGCTATGGATTTGAGCAGGTGACTGCCTCAGTAAGGGCCCAATCCTGTGAGCTCCTGTCGTTCATGAGGGGGGACACTCAGATTCTTGCAGGAACTATCCCTCTGGTACGACGATCAAAGCTCAGCTATACAGCAAGCTGCCACAGAGCACCAAAACCTTGCTTCGGGGATTGGGAAGCCTTTGGAGGTGGCACTCACATTCCCAGGAGCGTGGTGGGAAATGGGTGGGAGACAAAGATCACTTACTAGTAATCTTTGTAGTAATTAAGGAGTAGCACTGATGGGCTCTGAGGGATGTCTGGTTCAGTCCACCTCATGCAGAAGAACTTTGAGAGTCGAAGGAGGAAGTGGAAAGAACGGGGGGAAGAGATTCAACTTCAGCAAGGCTAGTGAGGACTCTGCCCTTGGGATAAGACACATACAATCAAAAGAACAGAGCAGCAGAGCATCCCCATGGAGGAGCAGGCCGTCGCTCTGCTTCGCTCAGGAAATGCTCCCAAATTGCAGTGTGGGTTCCAAACCGGTTAAAACTGGACTGTGGTAAAGTTGGCAAAAGACGGGGAAAGTCTCCAGCCCACCCTTCTGGTTCTTTCACTGACAGCAGCCTCTCCTCCAGTGGAGCCTTTGGGAAGTCACACCCTCTAACCGTTGCTAGGTGGAACAATCCTGGTGAACAATGGCTGGTATTGAGAGAAACCGCTCTGAAGCCTCCCAGCTGGTGTTCCCTTGGGTTATTTACAAGAGGCAGGGATTTTGCTGACAACCTGGCAGCAGAGTACCAGGCTCAGCTTAAAGCCTGAAGCCATAGGGGTCAATTTTCCAGCTCACAGAGTGTAGAGAAAACACTGTTCAGTGGTACTTATGCTATTGCCCAATCCTTCCAGCTTCTTCTCAAGACTCAGTCAGCAGCTCTGCTGTTTGGGACCTGTGGGCTGGACAGGACTTCTGAGGACCTGAAGCAAGGGGAGCAGTAGTAGCAGGAGGCACATTTTAATGCAGTGGGCTTGGTTCGTTCCAGTAGCACTGCCCTGCTCCAAAGGGGGAAAGCCCCCCTAGGGCAGGGCACTTATAAAGTGCAGTTTGTCTCCGAAAAGGGACCCTGTAAACCTGGCAACTTCTCACTCAGCTTCTCTGAATTCAGATTTATAGCTGCCTGTCGCAACTCAGCAACAGTACTGACTTAAATACCTTTTTATTCCCGTTAGCCCTGCAGAACTAACCGGGTTAGGAGGGAGGAAGCTGGATTGCATTCTTGATCCTGCATAATCAACACAATTCTTTACCAAGTTCATACTGTAGACTCTCTAGTGCTGCTGATGAGTGAGCCAGAAAGAACCCAGATCGGACCTCTTCCTTCACCATTTTTGGCACCCTTCCACCCAGCAGAAGACCAAGAGGGTTCTGCTATAACTAGAATGAGGAGGGCTAAGCCCGGGCCATGTCAGCTTCCACCAGCAGAACCCAAAGAACAAATCAGGCCCCATGTGACCACGTAGCCCTGCTGTCAATTGCTGGTGGGGTGGGAGGCTGCCCCATACCTTGGTCTCTCACGCAACAGGAGCTGCAGCGTCTGTTTGAAAATCTGTGTTTCCTTAGCTTCGTTTTTGTGAATCACAGAACCTGATCCTCGGCTGGTGTAAATCACGGCAGTTCCACTGACGTCAATGGCATGAAGCCAATAGGCACCAGCCGAGGACATGGCCCACGGAAATTCTTTTTAGCTCTGTTTGAAGCCTTCAGATATTTGCGAGGCGAGACAGAGAGGAACCAAATTTGCACGTAGGCGTTGCCTCAGTTCAAAGATGGTATTACATTGCTAAAGAGCCTCTGACAAAAAGGGATTATCTGGGGAAATTTCCTTAAAACCAGATTATGTTTCGATTCATTCCTATCATATATCTCAAGGCATTAACATGTAATGCAGCTCTATCTGCTGGTGGATGACTCCCAGATCTCCTGTGGCATCTTTATGTCTTCCTTATCCTCTGTCTTCCACATTCCTTCAAGTTCACACTGCCCCCTTGACACCTTTGCAGAGTTAAAGCTCTTTGCAGATTCCTGGCTCCATTTGGTACCAGGAGGGGCAGTATTATCGACCATTAGGGGTTTTTTTTTCTGCTGTTAGTTTGCAGGAATAGAGTAAATCAGCATAAACACATTCCATTCTGAAGGGAAACAGGATAGTCTGTTGGTTATCCTGAAATCAGTGTTAGATATATGGCACATGTAAAGGGGACTAGAACAGTGCTATGAATGTCCTGGCTATTCACTCACCCCTTGGGGCCTACAGGAGATTGGCTACAAGCAACTGGAGGAAGAACAGGTAGTCTAATGGTTGATTCATAGGCTGATAGGCTCCATTATGCTCCTGCAGTCTGACCTCCTAGTAACACAGGCCAGAGACGTGTGTAGGATCTGGTAAGACCCTCACTGGGAAAAAGGCAAAAGATTCTGGGCTGCATTAGGTAGGTGCCAACTCCATCTTTGCCAATGGTGCCTGTATCCAGGGAGCCAGTTTTGGGTTAATGCCTGGGCCTGGGAAGCAGAACACCGGGGTTCTTTTTCAGATCCATCCAATAACTTCTGGTGTGGCCTTGGGCAAGTTGCAACTCTCTTTGCCTCAGTTTCCCCACCTGTATAGAGGGGATCATACTAATATCTCCCTCACCAGGCAGTTTGTGTGGGGGTTGATTAATGTTGTTACATTTTGGATCCTTGCATGCAGTTGAAGTGCAGGACTGTCTAGAAGTGCAAAGTAGGAGTCGGATTACACCTGCGTGAAACCGGTGCAATATTTTCCCATGCAGTGGTGCCCCAACGAAATATACACAGAAAGGAAGGAGCCCAGAAGGGAAATGGTAGGAGAAAGCTCCCATGTCTGGTGGGCTGCAGAAGACATCTAATCAGTGTTGCCAACTCTCATGATTTTGACATAGGATTAAAAGAATCCCAGGCTGGAGCTCCCATCAGTGATATCCAGCTGGTACAATTTCCAAAGAAAATCCAATAATAATCCCTCTCTCAGCCTTCGATCTCAAAACACTTTACAAAGAAGGTCAATATCATTAGCCACATTTTACTGACTGGGACGCTGAGGCACAAAAAGTCAATGTGACTTGCTCAAGGTCACCCAGCAGGCCAGTTGCAGAATTCTGGATGCATTATTGCCCTCATAAAATTCTCATATTAATCCTTTGGCTAATGAGTTCTGACTCGTGCAATTGCAGTCTCATAAAGGCCCCATTCAGCATCTCCTTCAGCTAACCAGATTGCCCTCTGCATTCAAGCCCTTTTATAAGCAATGTTTTCGACCCCTTTAATTAGACTTCACCGCAAGAAAGATGTGTTCTTCCCGTTCACTGTGCAGTGAAAAAAGGGGGAGTTTGTTTTGGTGCACAAAGAAACAAACAGAGGCACATGGACCTGTTTGATCAGGAACTCTCTCCTCTACATTTTGGCAATGCTGTTAGACTGAGAAATGCAGCTGCTGCTTCTTGGCTCTCTCCATTTATACAGAACAAGGCTGACACACAGGAACTTGTTCCAAGAAATACTCAGCCCACGCATTGTGGAACAGAGTCAGTTGCCAAGCTGGTGAGAGGCAGTGTTTGTGTTAGAAGGGACGGGCTTCCAGGTTAACAGTTGCAATATTTTAATGGAGAGAGAGACAGAGAAAGTGTGCGTGTGAAGAAAGATGTAAGAGCAACCAATAGTACTTGAAGGTGACTCGTTTCCTGTAGTTAAACCCAAAGAGGAGAAACAGCTGAGTCAGCCAGAATAGAACATTCAGACTGGATGAAGATAAGGGTGGGGGTAACTGGCATTAACTGCAGAGTACTTTTCACCCAAAGATCGCATGGCACTCCATAAATGTAACATGCTAGCTGCAGTGTGTAGCCACTCACTACTGAAATGCAGCCACCTCTAGGATGTGGCAGCTGGTTAAAAGCACACAGCGACATGGCACAGCAATTAAAACCAGTGGTGTCATGCAGGAGTTGAGAATGAAGCACTGAAGAGCACCATAGCCAACTGGAATTAAAAGGGGAATTTTAGGAAAACCAGAAGTGGTGACTTGATTTGGGACCTGGTCAGGCTGTATGGGGTAGCTGTCTTAGGATGATCCTACTTTACCTACAAATATGTGTCATGAAGAAATGACTCTGGTGTAAACAAACCTCGAACAGAATGGCGCAGCAGTGGGAGACGGATATCACATCGACTGAACCTTTGCCATGAAGTTATTGGCAATGTAACTTGACGAATGGTGGAAAGGTGGGAATCCCGAGGGCAATATTAAGTGCAGAAATGTTTACCCTGAATATTTCCTGGCAAACTGTTCAAAAACTCTCTGCAGTACTCCGTGCTAATGATGCCAAGAAGAGCAGAAGCAGGAAAAACCATTTCATATTTTTACAGCTTCTAGTTCTAATAGGTTGTAAAAGGATTAACGACCCATTTGTTGGTATTCACAAAGCAGGCATAGACCAGCTGTGATTCTTGGTCTTTGCCTAGGGTCCTTAAATCTTGTGGGTGGTAATTATCTGACTGAACAAAGAAATCAGGACAGTCAGTATGGTTGTTACACAGCAGTGACTACAGGCTCGCAACACTGACCAAGATCATGGCCCCATTGTGCTGGGTGCTGTACATGCTCATAGTAAAAATCAGTCCCTGCGCTAGATTTTACAGTCAGTATGTAACACAGACAAAGGCAGCATTATCCCCATTTTACAGGTGGGGAACTGAAGCCCAGACAGATGCAGTGACTTGCGTCAGGGATTGAGTCACGATTCTGAGTCGCAGTGCAGTGCTGTATGCACACAACCCGTCTTCTTCCCCCCATCTTTCCTGGGAGATGATCATTTTTAAGTCAAACAGGTGGTATCAGGCTGCGAGAGGCAGAACCGAATTTCTCTCATTCTTCCATTGTGGCGTGGGGCTTTAAAACACTAACCGGAGAGCAAATGCTCCAACCAAAGTTATGGATTTCATGCAGACATTATTGGGTGAGGTTCTCTGGCCTGTGTTATGCAAGAGGTCAAATTAGGTGGTCATAATGGTCCCTTCTGGCCTTACAAATCTATGGATCTTCTTTGTCTCACATTACCTTTAAGAATTGCAATCCCTTTAAATAAGCTTAATTTATTTAGAGTCTGCACACCATATTTGCAGCATGTGAAATCTAGCCACGTGTCAGCAGCACACAACCCCAAGCTGGAGCACTGAAATTATGTCTCTTGTTCACAGCACTCCTGAGGTTCTCTTTAGGACCCCCCACTACTTTACAGATTTTCCCCTGAGCCTGGGCCCTGGAAATCTGAGCCAGGAACTATGGGAGTCCCACAATAGAGGGGTACAATACCAAGTATGGGAGCCTGGCATGGCTGGTTTCCAAACAGCTGGACTGAGGGGATGACCTAAAGCAAAGCAGAGATGACCACATTCAACTGCACAACACGTCCCTATAACAATGTGCTGGTCTAGGGAGAACAGACCCCTTAAGAACAATGGAAATTGCTGAAGAGCTAAACATATAGCTAAGCATATTGTCAATCATTTCTCCTACCATTAAAAAAACCAGGGGTCACCCGATGCAATTAATAGGCAGCAGGTTTAACACGAACAAGAGGAAGTACTTTTTCAAAGAAGAACTAGATATGTTCATGGCGGATACGTCCACCCCTGGTCTTATTACCCAAGATGGTCAGGGATGCAACCCCATGCTTGGTGCACCCCTAAACCTGTGACTGCCAGAAGCCGGGAGGAGAAGACAGGGGTGCCCAATGCCCTGTGCTGTACACTTCCCTTCAAGCTCTGGTACTGACCATCGTTGGAGACTGGGCTAGATGGACCATTGGTCTGACCCCGTGTTCTTGTGTTCTTATGAGTAGAACCAGATGACGATACCAAGAGCTCTCCCACTGCACAGGTTAATATGTTCACCTGATGATGCCTCTCTTCCATCTGAATCATAGAAATGGGTTTATTATTAATGGTTATAATGGAAATGGTCAGGATTATAGGTCCCATTTGAGACTGCAGTGTAAATCATTTGAATGAAGTACGGCGTGACTTTTAACTTCTGATAATCTAGAGGGCAGAGCACCCGCTGTTCCCCTGTAGCAGGTAGGAGTGGGGTGGGGAGAGCCTTTGGCTCTGGCACGCCAACATGCTGGACAATGCAGCTGAGCCGCCGCAGGGGTTCCATAGCTTGCTGCTGGTGTAGGCCAGCAAATGACTACTCCCTGCGCCCCAAACAAAGGGGCAGTAGGGAGGGAACTAAACTGGTATTCTAAACTGGTGGGATGGCTCAGTAGAAATAAATCACGGCAACACCCATCAGGGTCTGTTATCAAGGGAGGATCTGGATCACCATGCATCAAAACCAGTTCCTATGAGCCAAAGCAAATGGAACGAGACGCATTTCCATGCTTGAGGTCCTAGCCAGTCCTCAGAAACTGAGGGTGGAGTGCTGCCCTCCCAAGAGTATTCTTTAGGTCCCCACTAACCTTCTTATAGCCCTTCCTATTCTCACTGCTATAGGAGAGAGGACCAGGAAGACAGTTAATGCCTTGCTTACTGGAGACCTCATGATGGCCTTACTCTATCTAGTTGCCAGCCATAGCAGTGTCTAGGCACTGTAGACTAGGCATAGTGCCATATGTGAAATCAGAGAGGGTATGGGTCAGATCCAAGATCTCAGTGCAATGCTAGGGGAAATTATCATTCCCAAGATATCCAGCGGGCCCTGCCACTCCCTGTAGCCTCACAGGAGGTCACGTCAGCCTGACTGCACAGACATACAGAATTACTGTGGCAAATTATATGATGGCAAGATAAGATAAGCTGTTCAAACAAAGCACAGAGGACAGAAGGTAAAGCCAGGTGTACCACATGTCCTGACAAAGCGAGGACTTGGCATTTGTTTTTCTAGAAGGCCTGCATCCTTGTTGACTAAGAGACTGAAGGTGAGATTTTCACAACATCCTGGGCCACATTCGCTCACAGAGAAACCAACATTTCAGCATGGAACTGGGTTTTGTGGGAAAGTCCGCGTGCAGGAAATCTCCGACGAGTGTGCAGCTTCCTGGGAAGATGCTACTCAGCTTGTTTAGCACCCCCCGAAAATGGGCGAAGAGCGGACAGAGCAGGGCTTATAGGTACATGAATTGAAGGCAGTGTACTGCAAAGCCTCATGTGGATAGAGACCACCCAGATGCATATGGATTATTCATCGATAACTCATCACATATCAATAGTGGGAGTTCAGGCCTGGGATTCTTTTAATCCTCTGCGTCCTTAGGCTGCTCCTCATGTGGGGCCAAGTCCCAAAATCCTCCATTAGTTCTTAACCCAGCTTTAATTGGGCAAAACTCCCATTAAAACCAATGGGTCTTAGCCCAATTCATGATGGGCACCCCTCAGTCCCATGGACTTCCGTGGGAGTTCTGTGAGCTCAGCATCTCTCAGGATATGGCCCGTGGGCAGGAGAAGGGAACTCGGCCTGCACAGTGAGCTTTACCTCACCTATCAATCAACCCCGATCCTTGCACGCAAGCTCTGCAGGGCATCTGCGATTTCAGTGTCTCAGTATTTGGCTTTAAAGATCAACAAGACACCAAGAACAGAGGCAGAAGTGTAATGCTCTAGGATCCAAGCAATGAAATTCCCAGTCGGAGCTCCAGCAAATGTTGGAAAAGGGTGGGGTATCTTAGTGTCAAAGGTTATCACTGTGTCTGGTACTGTAGCTGCAGGCAATAGTTAGGAAACACTAATTCAATCCCTCAGCTGTGAGATGTCTTCTGCAGCCCACCAGACATGGGAGCTTTCTCCTACCATTTCCCTTCTGGGCTCCTTCCTTTCTGTGTATATTTCGTTGGGGCACCACCGCATGGGAAAATATTACACCGGTTTCACGCAGGTATAATCCAACTCCTACTTTGCACTTCTAGACAGTCCTGCACTTCAACTGCATGCAAGGATCCAAAATGTAACAACATTAATCAACCCCCACACAATCTGCCCGGTGAGGGAGATATTAGTATGATCCCCTCTATACAGGTGGGGAAACTGAGGCAAAGAGAGTTGCAACTTGCCCAAGGCCACACCAGAAGTTATTGGATGGATCTGAAATAGAACCCCGGAGTTCTACTTCCCAGGCCCAGGGACTAGCCCAAAACTGGCTCCTCAGATACTGGCATCGTTGGCAAAAATTGGATTAGGCACCCTACCAAATGCAGCCCTGTGACAGAATGTATCGTCTCTGCATCGGTGAGGTGAGAGGTGAGCAGATGTGGATGCAGGAGGCCATGCTCCTTCACCTCTGCTGGGCATGCTCCCAGTGGCGGGAACATTCAAACAGGAGCAGCTCAGATCGGTCTGGGCTGACTGAGGAGGAGAGCAATTGGATGCAGCAGCCTCCTGCCAAGAAGTCACCAGGACCAAGCATCCTAGCCAAGCCACTGGAAGCTTGTCAACCAAGGGAGCTGAAGATGATGACTCGGTGTCACCCAGGGACGAGGCTCCAGAGCAGAACCAGGGAGGAAGACAGAAGGGATACCAAGACAAAGCTGTGACACAAATGGAGGTACAGGGAACGGGTAGGAAGTGACCAGGGGACATGAGTAATGGTACCAGACCCTAGGCCATATATATGGTCTACTGCTTTGCAGGGCCCTGGGTCAGAACCTGGTGGAGTACGGTGGCCCCAGGTTCCCCTCCTATGATCACTAGACAGAACAGCCCTTGACTGTCATCATTGGGTGATGCTACCGTGGACTATAGCTGCTAGGCAGAGCAGCCCTTGACTCTTGCCATTAGAAGACACTGCTGGAACTGTAGCCGCTAGGCAGTACTGCCAGCCTGGGGCACACAGGCACCCCCTGATAAGCCCAAAATTTTTTGTATTTGACTCAGAGGATCTTGCTATGAGGTGCTTCTGCCAGGTCCCATGCATGCCCCTGGCTTGTTTTATTCAGGAGGTCAGACTAGAAGATCACCATGGGCACTTCCAGCCTTACAATCTGTGAATCTTGAAACAATGTGGGGAAAGAGAAGTTTCTCCTTTCTGTTGCCCATTCCAGAAATCACACTGCACTCCTCTGGGGTGCAAGAGACAATCACTGATCAATCCTCGTTGATAAAGATGATGGTCTTGCTACTATTTTGGTGGTTTTACACTTGCTCCATAGTTCTGTCTTGTAACCTGCGCAGCCCTATGCCCCGACGACACTAAAAGGTGAATTGCACAGGAAAAAAAAGCTGGAGGGTGATCTGCGGCTCCAGTTACAGCAGTGTGTGCCATACCTTCTCAGCTCCAGCACAGACAGACCTCCTCAGGGTCCTCCAACCCAGAAAGGAAAGGGAGGACCCGCTATGCCTGGTACCGTGCATCATACAGGAGCATAAATCCTTGTAGTTCATTTTTAAGGGAGGGAGTGGGATTTAGGGGTTAGAGCATGGGACTGGGAGTTAGTTCTTCTAGGTTCCATTCTTGACCTGGCCACCAACGTAAGCCTCAAGCCAACACTAGGAAATTGAAACACTGCTGAAGATGGTGTTTGGCGGTGAGTTCTGGACACTGGCATTGTATTGAGGCAGAGTGGCCTCCCTCTGTACCCAAGAGGGAGGGATCATTACCCATCCCTTGGTGGGCGCAGCCAAACATGCTCTGCCTGCCCAGGAAGCACAGGGGTGGGACAGGAAGTATAAAAGGAGGGCCGTGCAGCTCAGTTGGTGCTGGGATGGGGAAGGAGGCGGATGTCCTGAGTCCTATGTAGGATCCCGGGCCAGCAGCTGAGCCATGCAACATCCTGCCAATGGAGGACAGCGAGGAATTGCTACAGCCAACGCTGGCTGACTGCGAAGCAGCGAGTCGGAGTTCGTTGTTGGTGGAGCCACACTGGCTGAGGGTGATAGGAAGTAGCCCAGGGAAACCCGACATTAATCTGGTTGTGCTGCTGGGAAGTGAGGTAGCATGTTTTGGTTACTTCCCCACTGACCAGTGGTGGGATTATGCACCACGGTTAGGTCCCTGGCCTGGGACCTGGTGGAGTATGGTGGCCCTGAGTCTCCCTACCCCCCGTCACCAACCCCCTGTACTTGGGGCTGGTGACCAACTCACCTGAAGCTCGAAGGCCTGCTTATAGACTGTCTATTTACTGTCTGCCCCCGCCAGGAGGCTGTGGCCAGAGACTGTTCGTTACTCTGCCCCCATGAGGGGGCCTGAAACCCGACTGTTGGTGTAAGCTGTGAAGAGACAGAGCGGCCTCTCTCCGGACCCGAGAGGGAGGGTCCATTACAGTACTTAATGGAGACTGGGCTGCCGTGTGTATGTGAAACTTGTCCCAGAGGATGGGAGAGTCTCCCTGACAGCTCCGTTACACTTCCATTCGGCCCTGCGGCTCACTGGGCCATGCAGGCCTGAGTGATCTCACTGGTGACGGGACCTCACAGGCAGGGAAGTTGAACGGTTCTTGTTGTGGTTATCAGAAAATGTTGGGCTCAGAGTATTCGGTCATCACGCTCTGCCCCATTCCCCTCCCTGCAGGGCTTCTGGCTCCCTAGCTCTGATCTCTGAAGTTAAAGGAATGTTGATTTCAAAGGGCCTATCGGTGCCAGAGCCTCTGGGATTGTCTCCGGCTCCCTGACTCAGTGTAGCAAGCAGCAGCAGCACACGGCAGGATGGCTTCTACGGGCTATGGAAGGAGGAGCTCCCCAGCCATCCTCTAGAAGACCCTCCTGGAGTTTGGGAAAGGCACTGGGTCCAGCCGATGTCTTTCCCCCTTCTCGCCAGTTGAGGCTTTGCTAAGGGAGAAGAAGCCACCCAATGCCACCTCAATATCCCTAGAGCAAAGGAAGCAATGTCACGGGGAGTGGAGCCAGGTTGGGGGAGAGGGTGTAGGCCACTGGGCAGCCTCCAAGAAGACTTGAAAAGCAAGGGAAAAGGGTCTCTCAGCCCTTTAGGCAGGGAGATTGCTGGAGGCAAGTGAAAAGGGAGGGAAAAACCTGTTATTAGGCTTCAGATCCCAGGCCGCATCAAGTGGCAGAGCATCCAAACAGCCCTACAGTTCCGGGTGAATTAGCTGAAGCCCACCCCATAAAGCAGCCCTCTGAGCACTGCAGAAATAGGAGTTCTGTGCTGCACAGAAACGGACACTCCAGTCCTGGCTGAGGCCGGCACAGAACTTGGGATGGGAGGAGACGAAGGTTGCTTAATGCCACTTTTAGGGGGGCTCCTTCATTCTGAGGCTAGCCCCACGGGGCATTCCAGTAGCCACGAACGGGTGGTGCAGAGAAGTGCCCCGAGCACACCCACTTCCCTTTGATCATATCCCTTAACGCCCAGAGCTGCAGGGATGGGTGGCTTGGAGCCTTTAAGGCATCCAGAGATTCCCCCAGAGAGCAGGGTGATGGGGTTTGAGTTGAGACCATTAATGAGATGAAACCTCAAACAACCAAGTTCAATTCAGTTGATTAACTAAAAGCATTAGCAGCGCATGCAGACAGGCAATGGTTAATAATTCCTTACCTTATCTGAGGCCCTACAGTCCTACCCTACAATCCACTCCAAAGAGGTTAACTCACTTCTAGTTGTGCATATTCCTCAGTACCAGGGACAGGAAACTCCCTAAATTCCATTGTCTCATTATGTACCCTAGCTGTCTTTCTTAGCCAGTTTGTACCTGCTTTTCAAGGTCCTTGGACATCTGTGCCCAATTATTTCAAGCAAACTGCAACAGTTATAAGAACTGTTTGTTAATCTAGCAAACCTCAGCAAAACACTATTTGGTCCTTAATGGTTTCTACATGTGCCAACAATTAAAGCAGTTGAATACGTATCCAGTGCACAGCATGCTGGGAGTGGGGTTCAATTAGCATAAGTACAGGGCCTTTAAAAATGCATAATATTGGCTAAATAATATTTGCTAAGAAGGGGTATTCCTAAATGGCTGGATCTGCCAATTAGTGCAATGGAGAATTGAAGCCAGACTTTATAGAATCCACTAACAATTCCCATGCAGGATGCGGTGTAAAGCTGAGAAGCCATCTGAGTAAAACTGCCACTCTACCACATCCTGCACACACACACAGCCCAGTTAAGGCAATCCTGTGGCCTTGGGCACACCAGCACAAAGGGTCCCATCCCCATGCCGTGGCCTTCACTTCTTGGGGTACAAGCAGATTTCACAGCTAAAATGTTGGACGATGGCTTCAGGCTGCCTGCAGACTCAGGCAGATGTCAGTTCCACTCAGGTCACCTTTTCAAGCTTTTCTTGCCATCTGTGTAGGCTAGCAATTTTCTTTTAGTTGAAAGCTGGGATACTGATGTGAGCTGAGTCTCACGAAAGGTTATGCCTACAAAAATTAAATGCGTTAGTCTTTAAAGTGCCACAGAACTCTCGTTGTTTTTGATGGAATCATGTGTCTCCAGGAAGCAGGCGCCTAGACACTGTCCCATGGTGCACATGCATTATTCCAACCCACCCAGCATACACAATATATCTTGTTGGCAGCAGAATTCATTTATCTTGTGGATCTGTGCCAGCAAATTCTGCAGTCTTCTCAATCCATTTTGCGACTGTTACGCAGATCGACGTGCTCAGACGCGTGTGACAATCATGTGAATCAGGCAGAAGGATTTGCCCGTGATTACTTTTGGAAAAACTATCCCTGCAGTGTCCTTTTCAGTGAGGGGTCCGTGCAGAGGTCATGGAACAAAGACACTTTCACTGCCCGTGAGTCAAGTGGTCTGTGCAGACTTGTCTGGCTGCTTGGCTACCCAGCAGATCCTGCACCTTCCCTGCTATTGTTTCGGAATGACTGGGATTTTCCACGTTTCCCCACCCTGTGCAAAGTGAGCGTGTTCTCCACGGCGAAAGCAAAGAGCAAGGGTGCACACACAGTGTTTCAGGGCTTGGGCATGGAAACTTGTACAAACATGCCCCTTTCTCCAGCCAAGTTCTCAACAGCAGGTGTTGTTCCACTGTCACCGTTCCCAAGGCGCTGAATACAGCTGGTGCCACTCTGCAGTCCTGGATCCTACAAGCTGCTTCCATTCACAGCGAACCTTTGTTGGTTGCTGTGACCTCTCCAACTAATCCCTCCCCGCCCCACCTGGGTCTGCAGCCAAGTTTACAGGACCTACAATAAGAATATGGAGAAACGGGGATCACCCCCTCTGAGAGCCAGACCTACCATCCTTCCTTTCCCCCTGCCAGGCTGTTTGGCCTTCACTTCTCCATCCCCCCTCTCCCAAGACTGTCTCTGCTCCCCTTGCAGCCAGCACAGTTCTCTTCCTTCTCCTTGAGTCTGGCTGCACAATGGTGCACCACACACAGAGCACATCCATTGGCGCTAACCCCCTGACCCCGCAGCTCTGCACCTGGCAGGGGCCCAGGCACTAGCAAGGCTGAGTGTGCTGCTTTGCACACACACACACAACAGCATGGACCAGCTGCCTGGGGCACTGACAGCCACACCTAGGATCCTTTCCACCACGCCCCTTAGTGGAGTCTCCGCACCATCCCACCCACCTCTCCACTGCATTACACAGTATGACATCAGGAGACAGGCAGTGTATGATCTGGGACAGGATTTGGGAAGAAAAGGACCAGGATGTTTGGTTACCAGCTAGAAGATCAGCCTGTAGAAAGTGCTTCTGACTAATTCAGACTCAGGTCCCTGCCCTGAAACCCCTGCTCCACATGGGGGGCCTAGACCCACCTGCATTTGCCCCTTCCATGACCCACCCTCCATTTCCCTCTTCTCCCTAAACTAAGCCAGGTTCAGACTTCAGGCACTGTCCAGATTTGGGGGAGTTTGGACCCGAGGTTTTGGTTCTAGCTCATCTCCAAAAAAGGCAGCTAAACATTTTCAAGCTCTAAAAATTCACTTCTGGTTCAGTTCAGGTTTAAGGGGGAGCTTAGTTTAGTTCAGCATTCAACAGATGGAAGATAGTTTGTCCATTCCTAGTTAACATCAGGCTCAGCTCCATGCAACAGTAATGAAGCCATCAGCTTTCATACCACACTTTTTGCCGTTTGCTGGAGTCCACCTCCACCCTCTCTTTTGTTATCACATTAATTTAAAGCCTTTTATGGGAGGAAGGTTGCTGCAGCCAAGTCACTACGTCCTCGGAGTCAGAGCTGCTAACTGGCTAGTTTAGCAATAAATGCAACCCTCGGCTGCTGCAGCGTGTGTGCGTGGAAGGAGCCAGAGCTTTAAGATGTCGGTTGTTTCTGCCTGTAAATAAATGAGATGGGTGCAGTCCAGCGGTCAGAGGTGGGGAGGGGGACATGTGAGCTGTTGAGGATTGTCCAGGGCAACCACAAGTCGAAAAAGAAGTAAACAAGTCCTGTGCAGATGCTGCAACGTCCTCAGGCTGATCTCGTGCAAGCCTGCCCCAGAGTTACATCATGGCCCTCATTAACCACAGTCAGCACAATCCCACAGTCTCAGGCTTATTGTTCCTTATTTGTCAGGAGAAGGATAAAGTGTTCCGTAAAAGGTTCTCCCCAGGGATGGCTTGGAAGCTGGTTAGATTATTTTTCTGCAGCCTCTTGTGCTTTCCCCTAACAAGGACACAAGCTTCATTAATTCCATATACCGGGGCTGGCATTGCCTATAGACTCCACCACTACATTTTTCACAAGATCTCCCCCCTCCCCCACGTGGGAGAAATCAGCAGAAGCTCTTATGCTTAGCAAAGTGCTAGAGGTGACACTCATGCACTTGCAGACACTCAGGAAGTCCCACCTATCTGAGTACCCGCCAACCACTAAAGTCCTATAGGCGTGTGCACAGCACACATTAGCCCAAAGGGTCACGCATTGCATGTGTATGCATGGGTAGCTAAGGCCTGATCTACACTTAAAATTTAGATCGACCTTGCTACACTGGCAATGGGTGTGAAAAAATTCACATCCCTCAGTGCTGTAGTAAGCCATCTTTTACTTCCCCTGTAGACAATTCTTCCATAAGAACAACCATTCTGGGTCAGACCAATGGTCCATCTAGCCCAGTATCCTGTCTTCCGACAGTGGCCAATGCCAGATACTTCAGAGGGAATGAACAGAACAGGCAATCATTGAGTGATCCTGTCGTCCACGCCCAGCTTCTGACAGTCAGAGGCTAGGGACACCCAGTGCAGGGGTTTGCATTCCTGCCCATCCTGGCTAGTAGCCATTGATGGACCTAGTCTCCATGAACTAATCTAATTCTTTTTTTAACCATATTATAGTTTTGGCCTTCACAACATCCCGTGGCAATGAGTTCTGTAGGTTGACTGTACGCTATGTGAAGAAGTACTTCCTTTTGTTTGTTTTAAACCTGCTGCCATTTAATTTCACTTGGTGATCCCTAGTTCTTGTGTTATGTGAAGGAGTAACATTTCCTTCTTCACTTTCTCCACACCAGTCAAGATTGTATAGACCTCTATCATATCCACCTTTCGTCATCTTTTTTCCAAGCTGAAAAGTCCCAGTCTTATTAATCTCTCCTCATATGGAAGCTGTTCCATACCCCTAATCATTTTTGTTGCCCTTCTCTGTACCTTTTCCAATTCTAATCTATCTTTTTTTGAGATAAGGTGACCAAATCTGCACACAGTATTCAAGGTATGGGCGGACCATGGATTTGTAGAGTAACATTATGATATTTTCAGTCTTATTATCCATCCCTTTCCTAATGGTTCCTAATATTCTGTTAGCTTTATTGACTGCCGCTCACATCGAGTGGATGTTTTCGGAGAACTATCCACAATGACTCCAAGACCCCATTCTTTGTGGTAACAGCTAATTTAGACCCTATTATTTTGCATGAATAGTTTGGATTATGTTTTCCAATGTACATTACTTTGCATTGATCAGAATTTCATCTGCCCAGTCACCCAGTTTTGGGAGATCCTTTTGTAACTCTGTGCAGTCTGCTTTGGACTTAATTATCCTGAGTAATTTTGTATCATCTGCAAACCTTAGAATCATAGAATCATAGAATATTAGAGTTGGAAGGGACCTCAGGAGGTCATCTAGTCCAACCCCCTGCTCAAAGCAGGACTAACCTCAGCTATATCATCCCAACCAGGGCTTTGTCAAGCCTCAGCTTAAAAACCTCTAAGGATGGAGATTCCACCACCTCCCTAGGTAACCTATTCCAGTGCTTCACCACCCTCCTAGTAAAAAACTTTTTCCTAATGTCCAACCTAGACCTCCCGCCCTGCAACTTGAGACCGTTGCTCCTTGTTCTGTCATCTGCCACCACCGAGAACAGCCTAGCCCCATCCTCCCTGGAACCCCCTTGCCACCTCACTGTTTACCCCTGTTTCCAGATCATTTATGAATCTATTGAACAGCACTGGTTCCAGTACAGACCCCTGGGGGACACCACTGTTTTCATTCTGAAAACTGACCATTTATTCCTACCCTTTGTTTCCTATCTTTTAACCAGTTACTGATCCATGGGAGGACCATCTCTCTTATCCCATGACCTAGCTACCGCTGCTCAGGGATGGAAAACAGCAATGGAAAACCTACAGCAATGGAAAACCTCTTTTGTCGATGTAGGAAGCGTCTACACTATGTGGCTACTGTGGCGTAGCTGCGGCACTGCAGCTGTGCCATTGTCATGCAGGTAGTGTAGACACAACCTAACTCTCTTCCCCTGCTGTGCTGCTGCAGAACCAGCCTCTCTATAAGTACACTGCTCCGTTAGAGTTGATAAGGTCCACTGTGGTCTGTTTCTAGGTAGATGGCACCACCTGCCAGGCGCTCGGGCAAGACCAGGACGTGCAGATGTGGTGTCACTGTGGCATGAGGTGATGTGGTGTCACTGTGACATGAGGCAGTGTCATGTCACCTTGGCACAAAGCGGTGTCGCAATGGCACGAGCTGGTTTCATTGTGGCATGAGTCAGTGTTATCATGGCACGAGGCGGTGTTGTGTCACTGTGTCACTGGGTGGGGTGGTGTCACTGGGGTATGAGGCAGTGCCACCCCGGCACAGGCCACCCTGCAAGCTGCTGAGGACCCACAGTTGTTGAGGGTCTGGAGCAGATCCCACCTGAATACATTCATGACTACGGTGTTGCCAACTCCTGGCATTTCTCCCCCCCCCCTCTCCCCCCCACACAGGCACACACACATACAGTGACACTGATTTGGCCAGGGCTGGAGCCCCTCCGGCCATGAGCTCACATCCCACATGCTCCAGCCCTAGGTGAATTTCAACCCTGCCTGAGGGAGAAACTCCCTCTGATTGGCTGCCTTTCCCATTAGCCCGCCTCTTAGGGAAAAGCAGCCAATCAGAGCTGCTTCAGGAAACACACTATCTCCTCCCCCTCAGGAGCCCCCGGGAGTTTTGGGATGTATGTGGGGGGAACAGTCAGCACAATAGTCACAGAAGGGGAGGGGAGGAGGGAGCAGACAGAGCCCAGCTACTCAGAATGGCTCTGCCCCTCTTCTCCCTCCCCTCTGCATCCCAGCAACACCAGCCCTGGCAGAGGGAGAAGAGCTTCCAGCTGTTCCCCCTAGTCTGGGACAAGGGAGTGAAGAAAAGCCACCTTTGTGCCCCTTCCCGTGGGGCCCATGCCCTGGAGGCATGGCACAGAACCTCTCCCCCTTCCGTTCGGTGGCTGTGTATCTGCCCAGGCAGGGCTGAGGGAAGAGTCTCCAGCTATGCTGGTTTGTGGGTGAGCCAGGATATAGCCTTGATCAACGGAGCTGGCAATTCCTGCATTCCAAGCTCAGCAGAGGGAGAGAATGGATGTGAACGTGTTTCATTATTAGACCGTGCCTTTGCTCCTAAGGAGCTTCACAAACTAGATCCTCACAACACTGACATGCAGCAACTTCTGGGGTGGAGGTGGCAGCAGGCAGGCATCTGGTGCATGACCTCCTTCACACCAGTGGGAGAAAGGGAAACTGACTGAGGACAGAGGGGTTACCCCTTCCCTTACAACATGAGATCTTTAGAGTCTAATTTTCAGACACTGGATAGGTGCACAAGTCCAGGCCTAGTTTCCACTTGTACATCTGGAGATGCACACACCCAAGGCTAGGTCGGCAGCCATCTGCATTTGCTTTGTACACGTGTGGATGTGCATGTAAAAATGCAGACCCATCATGGGGCCAGACAGGCCTTTGAACATCAAGGATACATCCGAAAACCCCACTGTGCAATAGTCACATGAACTGTAGCCAACGTCTCTATCTCTGATGGATGAAGGGTTAAGTGGACACTGCTAGGATTTGAACATCTGATTTGAGGGTGGCGTGGTGGTACAGAACAGTGCTTAGAGCACTACGCCACCCCAGCAGCATTTTGGTGAGTTCATTTTCCGAGTGCCATGGCTCAGGCTGGTGAGATGCAGTGGCTCAGTGGTCAAGGGGCTCAACTACAGTCCTGAGAGGGGGGCGTGTTTGAATCTTGCTTGATCTCACACTGAAACACCCTTCAGTTCACCAGCTGCTGCTGCAAAATGGATAACCTTGGGCTAGGGCAGTCAGATGTGATGCTGGCCCCATAACTGCTGGTGTACCGTTGGCTGTGAAACTGATGTGCCTTAACTGTGTCAGCCCCCGGAGCTGTTGGTTGGGGGAGCTTTCTGACATGCGTCAGGCAATGCATTGCCGTTGGCAGCCCACCCCCAGAGACTTGCACAGCAGTCTGAAAAGCTGAAGACATCTGCCCTGGAGCTTGATTGATTGAACCCACTGACACCATGGGGACATGTAGAAGCAATTTTGGGTGGGGATCCTAAACAAACAGGTTTCAAAATGGAGCTTGGTAAGTTGAGTAGGGTTGCCTACAATAGCAGGGGGCTGTCTGCAGAGCCTGGGCCAGCTGGCGCTCACACATCACCACTGGGAGGCCATGCAGAGACACAGCCCCGGAGTATGTGGAGATTAGCACCGCAGGAAGTGCCGCCCACAGGCTTCAGAGTGACAGCACCCTTCTGATTGGCCATGCTCACTATTTAAGCCTGAAGAGCGCCCAGGGAAGTTGGCTGGGCAGCCATGCAGACTGGCCTACTGCAACTCCTGCTGCTTCTGACCTGCTGCGACTCCAGACCACACCTGGCTTTCTCAGCTCCAGTCTCCGCTCTCCACCTGACACTGGCTTCCTGATTCCAGCCTGGTAACTGTCTCTGATCTCCGGTCTCTGACCCCAGCCTGGCTCTTGCCTATCGATCCTGTCTGCACCCATTACTCTGAGCTCTCCCTCATGGCTGGCCTTGACTGACTGGACTTGAGGACCCAAGAGGTCCCTTCCAATCCTAAATCCCATGTTCTTTTAGCCACCCAGAAATCATCATGAAATTTCTCTCATCAGGGCACGTTCCTGCAGCCAGTTTGGTCTGGAGATGACATAAGGGCCAGGCAGGGTAAAGGTCACTGGGCAAGGGGCAGGAGATGGCCACTGGGAGTGACCTTGGCTACCCCATGGAAGGCTCAATGGGCAAAGAAGCAGACTATAAGAGCCCCAAAAGAAGAGGACACCTGGAGGAACAGGAAACTTGGGTGTCTTCCCTGCAGCTCCCCTGTCAATCTGGGTAGCGGAAGGTGCTGACAGTTCTTACCTGGGGTAATGGGAAAGCTCTTGATTCCATGCTGGCCGTGTCCTGCATCGCATCCTCTGCTCTAATTTGGCCCTTCCCCACTTTAAGACCTAGTGCCAGCCCCTCCCTGGAGACTCAGCCGTACAGCTGCACCTGGAAGCACTGAGCAAGTCTGTTACCTTAGTGCACCAGGGCCTGTGGCTGCCTGCCCACGCCTGGCACACCTAGAAGTGTTGACTCATGATGTGTGATGACACAGGCTCTGTTCCCTGAGGGGTGATGACAGCACTAGGTGAGGGGCTTACAAGTGTTAGAAGCAGCAGAAGGGGAATCAGCCCCCCACTCGCACTAAATTGAGCATATTCATAAGCCCTCCAAATTTTCTCTCTGAAGCCTCTATCGAGTCTGGTATTTAGAGCAAACAAGACAGGCCTGCTCTTTCGGAACCAGGAGAAAATGGGAGTTCAAGGGTAATGTGTCTGTGGAATCTTATCACACCCATGCCATGGCAGCCTACCCCCAGTATACTCCATGCAGACACACGCTACACGACCAAACAAATTTCACATCGGCCAGCCACCAAAGATGGTATAAGAAGAACTTTTCACCACCAGTGACCACAGCTGGAGCTCTCCACGTACCATTAGTTCCCTGTACCATCGTATTTCCCTTTTCTCTCTCTTTCTGACCCAGGAAGCCAGACCTTGCGGGAACTGTGGATAAGCCCTAATATTCAGGAATTGGGAGAATTTGGGGTCCTGTTTCACTCTGCGTTTGCAAGATAAAATCTGCAGGCCTCCCATCTGTCTTGATGGCATTATTTTTGCCAGTATAAACTGCATTTATACTAGGAGGGTTTGCGGGTACAGCTTTTCTAGTGCAGACCTGGTGTAAACCCTTCTGCTTTAGTTGCCAGAGAATGAGTTTGTATATCCTCAAATATATATACAGAGAAAGAGAGAGCAAGGTATGCAAACTAATACCCAAACTATATGTATAATATATGTGTGTGTGTCTGTGTGTATAATACACACAGACACACCCCATCATGGCAAATCAACAGAAATGAAAAAATAACAAAAAGCAGTAACGTTACAAGGTGAAGTGCAAAGATCTGGAGCAAGTGGTGTTTGACACTGGAAGCACCATCTGGTTTTTTCAGATGGAGATGGGCTTGAGCTGCAGGCTTTGAGGCTGGATTTGAACGTTCCCCAGCATTCAACGTGTTCAGGTCTGAGGTTCTGGGTTAGCCCGCTAGATGATGAGGGCAGCTGCAGAGTCCAGATCCAGGACTGGGGATCGAGTGGCATTTCTAGGGATTTTCTTGCCAAATTGTTTAAAACTGTCATAAGTGATTTTGAGTGCCTGAAATTTTGTGACCCTCTGAAAGTCCAGTCAGTTTAAAGTGTCTCACGTTGGCCTCCCCCAATCACTAGTCATCTTGGAAAACCTCGATCTTTGATTTCATGTGGATGTCTGACAAACACTGAGGAGAAGAGCTCTCTTTGTGAAAGATTTGCCATCCCTGGCCTGGCCTCTCCAAGTGGGAGCTGAGCAAACTCCCACCCTAGGTCTCCAAGGAGTTCTCCAGCAAATGTCAGAAAGTCCAGATGTGATATTTCTCATGAAAAACAAGCAGAAGAACTGTTTTTGAAAATCAAGAAAGGGGGGGAAAGAGTGCTCAGGTCTTTCTTATATAGACAGGCCTTGTCCTTTATACGTGAGGAGCCTGCGGGCCATGCATATGAAGTCTGGGGCCACTTCAGGATGTAGAGATGCTAGCTAGCTGGGCATGGATTATAGAGCGGTGACCGGTGCAGGGTTGAGGGGCAGATATCAGAAGCACTGCAGAGCTGTCGCCCTGTGGCAGAGAGTTTGGGAGCTGATCTTAGAGGCTGTAATGGATCCATGACTACCCAGCTGTGAATGGGGATAAAACTCACCAGCTCAGCTCTTTACCACCTGAGCTGAGGGAGAACCTCCTCCACCTGCATTTGGGCCTATGACATATTTGAGCAGGCTACTCATTCTGCCCAGCTGAGGGCAGTGGTGCACATAGACGTTCTCAATTTGCACAGCATCAGCAGGCACTTTGACAGTGATCGGTGCATTTAGGAGGTGCGCGCCCTGATGGCAGGGTGTACCAGAACGGGCAGTGGGGTAGGCTGCTGCCTGAGATGATGATTGATGGGTGGTTACGGATGATTCCCAGCATTGGGTATACACTGCACTCACGGAAAGGGTGTACAGCTTTATCAAGAAGGAGGAGCCACAGTCACCAGATGCTATATTCTCTGCTGCATAAACATGATAAGCTTTCATTAAAGCTGGCCTGAGATGTAATCGCTGGGACCCATTGTCTCTGCTGCCCCACTATACCCCCCACTCCCACTGCCTACTTTAGATTAGTGGGAGATCAGAGGGGAGCTTCCAGGGGTCTAATTCTCCTCCCAATTATACTGGTATAATCAGGAGTAACTCTGAGAAGCATCACTGGTGTAAAATAGGCATCAAAGCAGAACCACATCCCTGACCATGCTACAAAAATAATCACTGTTCAGCAAGGCAATGTCCAAATTGTGTCCTGATGGTCTGAGTGGGCACAGCAGAAAAACATGTTACAACCCTAGTATATACCTACAGCCAGACCCTCCTATGGTGTAAATCAGGAAATCCACTGGTGCAACTCTGATTTACACCAGCTGAGCATCTGGCCCCTGGGTTTAACCAGGGTTTTAAGACAGGGTTCCTGGATTGTTTCTTTTTGTTCACTAGCCACAATGAATGATGTTCTAATAGCATGGTTTGGCCAACTGTTTAAATATGGGTTTTTGTAGGGTTCAGGGGGCCTAGAAGAGTGGGAGGGGGCTCTGAAGGGGAAAGAACAAAAATGAACTCTGGGAAATTAACTAGCAAGTATAATGTCCTGCAAGGATCCTCTCCACCAACCTGACCAGGATTCTGGTAAGAAACGAGTAGAAACAACCTCTGAAGAATCCATGCCGGGTTGCATGCGCTGGGACAGGCCATTCATGGAAGTGCTTGGTTGCTTTCCATTTACCACTATATCCATAGAAAGCTGTTAGCTCTTCTCCTATGCAAGAACTTCTCTTCTCTTCTGGTTCATGTATTACACCCATCACAATGGTGTCTGAGACCTTCCAGTGCTAGCGTCCATTGTACACAAGTCTTTTTTTTCTTGCTCAAGGCAGAAAAATTGCATGGGGATTTTTTTTAAGTTAAACTCATTTATAGTCCTGTCTCTGTTTATTATTTCTGTGTGTCGTTAGCAGAGGCAGGCCCAAGAAGTGCATTTGCATGCAGGGCGAAAAGTGCTGAGATTTGAGGTGGTCCCTGGCTCCTGCGGGAGTTCTGGCCCGTCTGGACTGGCCCTTGTCTCCTGTTCAGACGAGCTTTATCCTTGGGGTGGACCATTCCCCTGAGCTCCAGGAGCAGGGATGTAGACCAATGGGCCTTGTCCCAGAGCTTTAGGGAATCTTAAGTATCTTGGGCCCAGATCACTGAGCACTTGAAGGCAAAAATCAAGACCTTGACATGATCTGCTGTTGGAAACAGTAGGGCCTGATGATGAGTTGCACCAGCTGAAGATATGACCTGCTGGTTTTAGGGCTTAACCCCACCCAATTCTCCCTCATCTCCCTCAATTCAACAGCTGTGGCTGTGCTTCCCCAGACCTCCAGCCCCTCTGAGGGTGAGTCAAACACTTGAAAAAGACAGAACATAGTGTTCATCCCTTCTGAAGCACATCTCCCCATCAGGAGTGAGGACTTGCAACTCCCCGTCAGGAGTGAGGACTTGTCTGCCCAGGCTCCAGGCAGCCTCTGAGCATAGCCGAGCCCCAGTGGGGCTGCCTGATGGACCACTCCACCCACTGGCCAAGGACGTCAGCCAGCCTGCTCGTAAGCCCAACGGCAACGACTGCTCTCTGGCTGCCCCACGCTTATGCCTTGTTTCCAGCCCTGCTCCTACTGTCACCTCACCCCACTCTCCCCCAGTCTCCTCCAGCCCTGCTCTCCTACTGGTGTCCTGAGTCCAGCTCCCATCCCTTGGTACTGGTCCCTTGACTTTGGCTCCTGCCCCTGGCTCCAGCTCCAAGCACTAGTCGTGACCACCCACCTCCCAGTCCACGACAATCTCCTGCTAAGAGCTTTAAAATCATTAACTAACTCACCCTCAGCATCCACAGGAGAGGCAGGGCAATATCTTTATCCCCATCTCACCGTGCCAGGCACAGCAATGAAGTGACTTGCTGAAGGTCATACAGCAAGTCCGTGGCAGAGCTTAGAAGTAGAAGTAGCTCTTAGTAGACCAGGCTGCCTCTATCTTTTCTATAAGAATGTGAGATTAATCTATGGAACTGGCTGCTGCTCATAGATAACCAGTTGCCTCCATGATAGCTGATTACTGAGGCAGTTAACTTGAGAGTAACAAGTGATTGGATTTAGGGAGGATTCATCTGAATCACATCTGCACTCCGACTAGCCAAGCCACAAATAACTAGGGTTACAAGTCTTCATGCTTCAGGGCAGAGGTTGATCAAAGGTTGGGTCAGGAAGGAAATTCTTCCATCCTCATTGTATAGAACTGCACAATTGGCCAGGTGAATTATGGGGTTTTCCCCCGCCTATCTCAAGTATCTGGTATAGGCCATGGTTAGAGGTGGTACTGCCTTATCTAATCTAATCTATTTATTATTACTGTTGTTTATTATTTGTATTCCAGTAGTAGCCCCACTCATAGATCAGAACCCCATTGTGCGAAGCACTGTGCAAACACAGAACAAAGCACTATCTATTCTTAGAGATTCCCATTGACTTCAGTGGACTTTGGAGTAGGCCCATACTGCGCCCATCTCCCTGCTGTCTGAATGTCTTTTCTAGGTACCTTCTATTGCCAACCCCAGCTGTTAAAAACCATGAGTCAGGTTTTCGGAGCCTTTAAGGTGCACTTGCTGCACACAGTCAAGTTTTTCTCTGCAGCCAAGAGGGCTAGGAACGGGCTACCTTCAGGATTAAATGAAAGCTGAGATTCTCCTGCAATTTTCTCGGTAGCAGCTGAGCGCCAGTAGGTCGCTCTGCTCTGGCCTATTTTTTAAATGTTTGGGAGAAGGTCATTTGAGGCTGCAGTGCTATATCAAGCCAGACATGAGTGCATCTGGAGCTGGCCGATAAGAGCGTAATTCCTCTTTTGGGCCCACTCTGGCCTGTTATGGCCAGGCAGCAAGCCAGATGGGACACACCTGGGACGGGTCTGTTGGCCCCTCTCCCTGGCTGCATGGCCGAAGCTGCAATGTGCACACACATCTTCACTAAACAGCTGAGTCATGCAGCGGGCGGGAGAGGCGAGGAGGGTGTGAGCAATGGAAACCCTGCCCGGAGCTTGTGTGGGGGTGTCTTTGGGGAGGGGTGGCTGGGAGGAAAGTGAAGGGAGGTTTCCTCTGAGCAATGGCATGCCGGGGCCAGGACAGAGATAAGAGACCAGAGCAGACATCCCCATTAAGCGGCTAAATGCATTGCACTAGAGCGTGCAAACCAAACCTCACCCAGCTCCTTCCTAGCGTGCTGGGCCCTTCCCAGCCTGCAGTTCAGTTGCCTGTCTGGACCAGCTCCGTCAGCGTGGTTGCTGCCCTTTCCTGGAGTTTGCGGTGACTGGCTTCTCACAGCCAGGTTCTCAAGCCTACCCACCCCTGTGTTGAGGAGGGAGGAGGTTGGACCGGGGCAAGTGAAAGCACTGCCTGCAGGTGCGGGAGGCCTTGGTTTCAGAGGGGCTGCGATGACGCAAAGAGGGTTAAATAAGCAGCAGCTGCCTTTCACACCTTGGGTGATGTGTCATTTCAAAAAGTCACGGCTGAGCCCGGTGGGGGGAGGCCACAAACATGTCAAAAGTAGAAAGGTCTGCGCCAGCACAGCTGACTCTGTCTGTGGGGCTCAGCGGGGACAGGGAGTGAGGGGGGTGCTGGGGTCAGGTCACTGTTCAGGTTTGGGAGGGGCCTGAACTGAAATTCTGGATCTGAATTCAGGGGACACGGCGATCTGGATTCGTGTCCACTCTCACCTCTCCTTGCGTGCAGAGCCCCCTGGGAAAAGCAGGAACAGGCACGACGCAGGAGTCAGTCTCTTGGGCTCGTGCTGCGTCCGGGGGCTGACAGGTCAGAATGCCAACCGCTTCAGGTGGGGCGGGCGGCCAGACAGCAGGGCTCTTCGAGGATGGCTGCAGGGGAGCGCCAGCCCCCTCTGCCCCCTGCGGCACCACCCGGTGACACACACGTTGTTTCAGTGTCGCGACACAGTGATGCAATGTCGTGACGTCCCCCAAAGGCAAAGGAGGCCCCGACCCTGTGTTTTTCTGAGCCTGCCTTGATCACAGTCTGTGATCTCATCCATAGCCCGGCTGCTGGGTCAGCCCCAGCATTAAGTCCCCAAACACCCTTAGTTGGCTCCGCTCTGCCTGTGGTTACACTGCTGCTGTTATTTCCTCCACTCAGCTGGTTTCCCGACCTTGTGGTAATGGGGCTTCCAGTGAGTGATAAATCAAAGAGCACTCGATACCTTCCTTGCTGTGTATTAGCTCTGTGAAGAGTGTGGTGCTGAGCTGCATTTAAAGACACTCGATGCTGTATCATATCACTGCTGGATGGGTTCAGGCACAGAGGGGCTCTCTACATTAGACAGATGCATTCCCATCCCCTACCCCCGGCTGATTCTCCACAGCCTTGACCTCCCATGGGCCACTCATGGACAGGTAACATGCAGCATGTGCAATGGGAATTATATCTCCAGCTCTCCCAGCCCACCCTCTCCGTCTCCCTAGGTGGTTGCCCTTCCCTTCTAATGATACATGAATGAGCTGATCTTTTGAGAGTGGAAGTTACAAGCCTCATCATAATCATGGATCATAGCTGCACGTGGAAGATTTGTGAGTGCATTCTCACACTTCGTGAGAGCAAAGGATTTGCAAGTATTGCCAATCCATGGCTGTAACTGTGCATGCAAATCAGGCAGGTAATTTTGAGCATGCATTTGTGCATCTTCACTTCTGCAAATCACATCTCATTTGTCAAGCCAACTTCTTTATTATTGTTTGCATTACAGGAGCATCTGGAAGCCCCCACCGAGAACAGGGCCCCATAGTGCCAGGTGCTGTACAGACCCAAACACAAGTTATTAGGCTCAGTGCAGGGGCAACCCTGTCAAATTCTCTGGCCTTTGTTATGCAGGAGGTGAAACAAGATGATCTAAGGGTCCCTGCTGGCCTTCGAATCTGTGAAAAGTCACATCTGTTCTCTGTGCCTCTGTTTCCCCATCTCTAAAATGGGAATAATGAAACTGCCTTGGCTCTCAGGTGGGCAAAAGCACTGTAGGATCCTGGAGTGTCAAGATTAACAATGATTTATTAATTAACATAATTATTAGAGCAGGGGGGAGAGAGGGTGACTGTGAGAAAGCTCACTCAGGTCATGCATTGCACCCACAGGAATGTTATCAGAGGAGCTGCTTACGTCAACTAGTTGAGCATTTTTAGGATTAGAGCTATGTCTGCCTTTATTTGGCCACTTACATGTTCAGTTGCCCAATTTGTGTGCGCAACTGCAGTGATTAACTGCACTAATCAGTCACAAAATTATGCATCTAATGCATTTAAAAATATGATCCTTAAGTGTGCTTGTTAGGCTCCAGAGTCAGCACCCCTCCCCCCCAATTAGATGAATGCTAGGGCCTTGTCTGTATTAGCAAACCTGCATCAGTGTAACTGTGTGGTTTTAAAATCCATTTAAATTGCATTTAAACACGCATTCAACTAAATAGGTTTAAGCTTGATTCAAGCCAGGGTTTGCACTGGTGTAGCTAGATTGATTTCAAACTGATTTACACGAATGCAAGTTATCTAATGTAGACAAGGCCTAAAACTATTCTACATTAGAATTATGCTTGCAAGTTTTTCTTACCTATTGTATGAGGCAGGGAAAAAGAAAAAGAAAGAAGCTTAGATTCTGCAGCATCTGCCTCAGTCCTGGGCTTGGAAAACAAATCCCTGGTACAGGATCTTCCACATGTCACAAGCTTTTCCAAGTGAACCGCTTGGCCACCACTCCTCAGCTTGTCTGTGTTGGACCCTGCCAGTCATGTTTCAGGAAGTAGCTCAGTTTTCCTTCAGCTTAAAATGCCAAGAGCTGTCAAAGTCCTTATTCGCGATCCTTCCTAACGGCCAAATTGTGGTTTTGACTTCACTGCTAAAAAACAGTGTGTTTTTACCATCTGATAACTCACACACTTTAGCTCTGGCTTATAAAACCTTAGTAGAGAGAAGGCACTGGCATTTTACCGTGAAGTAGGCTAGGTAAGGTCAAACCTGGGCAGGAGGTATACTGTTAATCTTGCCTCGTTACCTCACACCTACAGGTGTCTTGGTGTGTGACTGTGGCAACAACGTCCCGGTCAGTGCTGCTAGGTTCTAGCGCTTTCAGACTCCCTAACTCTTTGAAACTGAATTTTGCTTCGCCGATTTTTTTATAATGGAGAGTTTATTGCACAATCCCTTTGTTTTCAGGGGTTTCTTAATGGTAATTTTTGAAAGAATTCCTTAGGACAAAGCCTCTGAGCCTATCTGAGGTTCAGCCAGGTGAGATCAGAGTACAGCAGTAGGCCATATTTTTATACAAGTGGCGTGGGAGGAAGTAGCAGAGAAACAGATTGATAGGAACATAGGAATGGCCATAGTATATCAGAACAATGTCCATCCAAACCAGTATCCCATCCCATACAGTGCCCAGGGCCAGATGCTTCAGAGGAAAGTACAAGGAATTCCATGATGCACAATTATGGAATAACTTTCCCACAGGGAAGATTCTTCCTGACCCCAAGCAGGCAGCAGTTGGCTGAAGCATGATAGCTTCTGTCCCTTATGAATTTTATATGCCGTCTAATGTCATGGTGGGTGTTCTCACTGCATAAACATCTGATCCCTTTGGGAACTCTGCTATGGTCTTCTCCTTAATACTTTATTGTGGCAGTGAGTTCTACAAGTTCAATGTGAGCTGTATAAAAGAATACTGAGGTGTTTACCAGTAACTGTGGAGGGAGGAAAGGAGGTTGTGAATTTAGCCTAGGTGAAAGACAACCAAAACCAACCCTTGAGGAAGAACAGGCAAAGGAACAGCAGCTCAGCCTTCCCTCACTGCTACCAACATTGTACCTCAGCCCCGGAATGGATGAACCATCTCCAAAGGCAAGACAATAGTTCAGTGTCCAGGCTCATTCAGTCCTCGGCTTATAGGTTCTGTGGTGGAGACAGCTGTTCACAGGGAGCTGGACAAAGACCAAAAATCATGTCATACAGGTCAGCAAATGGCTCTCAGGTCCTAAAGGCTCTTGATCATAGCAGGATTCAAACTGATGACCTACAAATTCATTGGCCAGACAAGACCACTGTGGTCATCTAGTCTGACCTCCCACATAACACAGGCCAGAGAACAGCCCTGAATTAATTCCTGTTTGAACTAGGGCAGACTTTTAGAAAACAAATCCAATCTTGATTTTAAAATTTCCAGTGATGGAGAATCAACCACCAACTTTTGGTAAGTTTTCCCAATGGTTAATGACTCCCATTGTTCAAAATCTGTGCCTTGTTTCAAGTCTGCATGGGTCCAGCTTCAGCTTCCAGTCGTTGGATCCTGGTATACCTTTCTCTGCTAGACTGAAGAGCCCTCTATTTTCAGATTTCTGGTCCCCATTTTAACAGAAGGGCTACCCCTTTAAGGGCTAGGAGGCCTTGGGCCAGCCAGCCCTGTTCCATTAGCCCCACTGGGCTATATCTATGCCGGGTGTGGGACTTAAAAAGAGGAAAGCCCAGGCCCAGCAGCAGTTGAGGATTGGTTGGCGGGAGCAATAGGTTTTGCCGATGTAGGGCAAGAAGCTGGCTTCAGCTAGAAACCGGCTGAGGACTGCCAGAGACCCTTGGTGGGAGGATAGACCTGACTTGGATAGGTGAGCTGGTCGGTGTCCAGGAGCTGGTGAGGAGATAGATAGATAGTCTATTGCTGCTGGAAGCCTGCCTGTAAGGAAGGGGGCTGAAGGCTGAGACCAGCAGGACTGAAGACTCTTCGTTTTGATGTTCTTGGGCTGGCGGACTCGACCGTCCGGAAAGGGGCGTCATGCTCTGAAGTGGCTTGGCTGGAGAGCCAAGTCTTATCTGTGACTGGAGCGGGTGGAAGCGTGTGGTGGGGAAGCTGAGGTGGGCATGCTGCAAGGCTGGGCCTTGCTGTGAGGGGTCCTCTGGGATGGTGGGTCTTGAATGCCCATGTAGGTGCTGAGAGGCTGACCAACCCCCTCCCCCCTTGAATGCCCATGTAGGTACTGAGAGGCTGACCAACCCTCTCCCCCCTTAATCTTCTGTTAGTTAAACTAAACAGACTCCGGCAACTCCATCCCTCAGTCCCTGCATGGGTGTTCAAGACTCACTCCTGTGACAGGTGCTGTATATTGTTATCAGCCCGCTCAGAGAGGACAGCTGTTCTTCAGTAGCGATTCTAACTGGTCAAAATTAAAATGGCTGTTCATCAAAATCTAGTTTTCGTGGGAAAATGAATTGATTAAATTCTCTCAAAAAACCCCATGGCTCCTTTAACCAAACATGGGGTTTTTACTGATAGATTTTAAAAAAACTAAAGAAGTCTGGTTACCCGTTTACATTTTTTGTTGTTAAAACTGACATTTTCGTGATGAATGTGGATGAAAATGCAGAAAGCACGCCCTGCAAAAATCCCCTGCAATGTTTTTCTATCAGTTGTAGTAGTTATGACAAGGTGTGCAATTCGGGTTGAGTGTCTGCTTCTCATATTTCCTTTAGGGATCCTGCCCCATCTGCTTTCCCTGTTCTCTTCCTTCCTCATCTGCCCAGCAATTCCTGGGGCGAGATAAAGACTCCAGCTCAGAACGCAGTGGGGAGAGTTCTGATTTCCATCTATCTGACCATGTGTGTCTTCTGACCAGCACTGTACCCTGCAGGGAGAAGAGAACTTTGGTCTCTTGTCAGATAGTGATGGGACAGTCATAACCGTGTTTCTAAAGCATTATTCTCTTTCTTTCTGTCAGCGCTGCACAAACAGGGAAAATTCGTCCTTTATTGTTATCAGGCAACGGGGGGAGCCGCCAGGCTGCACTGGTCCGCTCAGATGGAAGAAAGGCCTAGAAGTGGGTGCCTTATCATTGTGTTGCCATCGACATGTCAAGTGTGTCATAACTTCCCCACCAGCTTCCCTGCACATTATTATTACTAGTTACATAATACTGAGAACTGTGGGGTGAGATCCCCACCCCTGCTCTGGACCCTTTCCACCAGCTAAAAGAACAATGGGAAAGAAGCTCTAAAAGCTGCAGATCTGGACAGGAGAGGATTCCCCCAGGGCAGGCACTATGGAGGACAGCTGCCCTACAAGAATTCCTTTGCAAGCGCAGGAGTAGAGGGTTTATGTTAGGGGCTGGCCTGCGGCATGGGGCCGCGGCATGCAGTGATGGTGAGATCCCGGGCAGTGCTGTGGCCCATAACACAGACTGGAGAGGATGCATAAATTAGACCAGTCCCCGAGGCTTTGGTTTAACCCAGGATCAAGAAGGCACAAAAGTGGCTTACAGGCACTCTGGCCTTCCCTCCCTTGGGTTGCAAGTTCTGTGCTGCCTCTTACAGAGTGAGTATCTATTCCTGGTTTTGCCACTAATCAATGGTGAGGTTGGGCAAGTCACTTCACATTATGTGCCTCGGTTTCCCCTAACAGTCTTTCAGGACAAGTCGCCTGAAAATCCTAGACAGTTGGGTGAGATACGATCATCAGGAACATAAATGATATATTAGTTCTCTTATCAATGAGAGTAAGAAAAATAAAAGGCTAACTGTGCAGTAAAAAGAATGAAAGACTAACTGTAAATTGGACATCTATCAGCAAAGTTTCAGGGGATTCCCAGAATCAGAAACATTTGAGGAAGCCGTTTGACTATAAAAGTGACAATGAGCTTTGCAGTTTCACCTCCTGTTTGCTATAAAATTCTCCCGAGACACTTCTCAATCAGAGTTTATTGACGCTTAGAGAGACAAGATGGGTGAGGTAATATCTTTTATTGTCACTTAAAGGTGACCTGCGTGGGGGAAAATTGTGCTTTCCCTTGCTGTTTTATGATGATTAAACAAGTCTCAAAGGGGCTTTTACTCTTTTTACATTAGAAACGGCATCTTGCTGACCTGTTTTTCCTAGAAGACTGTATGGACAATAGGAAAACAAGTAAGAATATCACAGATATCAACCAAACGAAACCTGATTGAGAGAAGTCCTTTTAATTTGGACTGTTTTAAACATGATTCTTGTTTTTGAAAATGTTTTTTAAACTCAAATGCCTAAGAACAGTTGCAAGACAAGCTCTCTGTTAAAGATTCAATATCCCTGCCTCTTCCGTCAAGGGCTGAGAAGTCAATCTTCTTCTCTGAGTCTCCAAAGAGGCCTCCAGCAAGCCCTTTTAAAAAAAAAAAAATCAGGCTTTTTGAATACATCACAAAGAACTACAAAAGGAGGCACTCTTTGTTTCCCAGGGAGGTCACCTTTGAAATGCAAAATGACACTTAACTCATGAAGCATAAATAAGATCAGAGCTATATGCCCTGCACCATGGGCTGCTGGAACAGTTCATCTTCAAGCTGTACAGTGAGACACGCAGCGCTTCACAAGCTGTCTGCTCTGTGCCATCCGCTCTCTGTGCAGGAGGGAATAGCTGCTCTTTACTTGATTTAACAAGCTGGAATAGTTTTCCTCTGGGGGGCTAGCATTTCAGCATGATTGCCTCATCCCTGGGATCTTACAGCTCACCGGGGCAGATGCTTTGCTTTCTTCTCATTAGAGTCTGCCCTGCCAGCAAGTATATAAGAGCCAAGACAGTTTTCAGGTATCTCTGTGTTTTGAAGCCTTTCTAGTATCTGTGGATCCTGGCTCCCTGACTCGCTGCATCCCAGCCCTCCTCACTGCTGGATCCCAGGCCCTGGCCATCCCAGTATTCACTGCTTCAATCAGAAATTGATGCATTCTGGTGCCTAATCTCTGAAACCTTCCTCCTGGGTTCCCTCCTCCCCCAGAGCCAAGGCAGTATTTGCATGTGCCCTGCTGGTGCTATGGGCTAGGGTTCCATGGCTGTGGGTTAACAGGGAACAGCAGAAGACCTGACAAGTGAGAGGAAAGCTGCATGGGTCGGCAGTAAACAGCCAAGCCTCTTCTCTGGGGCCCTGATCCAAAACCCAATGAAATCAGCGACAATGCCTCCACAGAGTTCAGTGGACTTTGGATCAGAACCTGATTGCTAATGGCACCCACAGCACACCATATGCACAGTGCCAAAGGCTGCATGCCGCTGCAGTGGTGGAAAACTGGTTAATTCCCTTGAGGTTGGTGGGTTTGCTCTGGATTTACTTGAGCACCTGAGATCAAGGATTCAGGTTGTCAGCTGGTGCTAATTTACATCACCTTAGAATCTGCTTCCAGCTGTGTATGAGGATAATAGGTCTTGTCTACATGTGCACTTATGCCGGCAAAACTTGTCACTCAGGGGTGTGAAAAAACCAGCTCTCTCCCGTTGTCATAATGTGGCTACACAAGCGCTTATGCTGGTAAAATTTGTGTCGCTCAGGGGGGTGTTTTGTTCACAGCCCTGAGTGGCAAAAGTTTTGCCAGCATAAGTGCTTGTGTAGACAAGACCACAGACAGCAGATGTACAAAAATGCTGGTTGCAGTAAAGGGCTGATAATGGAGAAGACCCCGTGTTCAAATGCATGGCTGAGCTTCTCCCTCACCATGTGACCAAGGGCACAGTGACGCTTGGTCTCCTCGGCCAGGCAGGTAGAAAGTGGGGGATCAGAAGCTGTCAGTCGCTCACATTCCCAATCAGTGTCTGCCCTGAGCTTTCCTGGGTGCATCAACTACAAAGAAAACATGAGGCATGAACCTGTGAAGCAAATAGACGGGGTGATATTACCCGGCCTCCCAGAGGAGGCATCAGGTAACAGTGTCGGGTCTCTGGGGTTGGCAGTGCAGACAGGAGAGCGTAGCACTGTGTTTGTTTGTATCACCTCTGCTGATCAGATTCAGGAGATTTCATGCCTGGATGCAGTGGGGGGTGAGGGGGGTTAAGTCATTGTTAGTGCTTTGAATGACAAATCCTTGGGGCAGTGGCTGTTCCCCAGAGATAGATGCTCCACCAGCCTAGAAGTGTCTTTGCTGCATTTTAGTGCCATTAGTATGCCAAGGAGAGGTCACCAGCTGACCAATGAGAGGTCAGTAAGAGGCCTCTCTAGGACCAATAGGCGCTCAGGAAGGGCCTGATCCAAAACCCATCAAATCCAGTCAGTCTTTCCAACTGACTCTGAGCTTTGGGTAAGGGTGTCAGGGCCCATGCTAGTACTCCTGAGATCTCCCCTCTAGGTAATCATACCTGCATTGAACACAGACTTCTCCCCGACCCGACACCAGGCTAATGGTGCCCCTGGGAGTTCACTAAGCACCATCACCCAGCACAGTGACTCTAGTAATGGGAGACAGAGGAGAACATTGGCCCCCGCACAGTAACTGCGAATGGGACACATACGTAGTAGCTCTGATCTTCCCTTTATCTCTCCCTTCCTTGCCTGGGTCTCTCCATTTCTTCCTCCCTTTCTCCATTCTGTCCCCTAAACCTTGCTTCCTGTATTCCCTTTCCTAGCCCTCCCTTCCCCCCTTGCTGATGTGTTTTCACCTACACTCCAGAATGATGCAAGAGAGCTGGCTTCTCCCGAACAGGCTGAGCTGGGGTAGCTTGGGGAACGCTACATGGTAAATTAAGACCATCTGTATATCTCTTACTCCAATTAACTCAATAATTAGCACCTCATCAAGGACATTGTCTGCCTGAAAGCCTCTCTCCAAGGCCCAGCTCTCAGGGGCATCCAGCTTGGAGTCATTAACCAGCCTGGAAAATCATCTGCTAGCAGGATTCTGGCCGGGAACTGGATGGTTGCCCCAGGGGCTGGGAATAGCTGGACCAGGCAAGTGCTCTTTCATGAGTGAGCATTTCCTGACTTGATGATATGCTCAAAGTTTGTTAGTTAGGCCAAATTCTTGGCTGTAACTTCATTTAAGTTAGTGGGTTTACATCAGCAAAGGATTTGGCCCGTGACATTTATACTGGTGTTTTAAAGGCACAATTAGTCAAAGAAACAGTTTCAGCAAGGCTATAACTTTAGCAAACATGGGTGTAATTTGCAAACCAAAAGCACTGATGTTCTGTCCCTGGCTGTGAGTATAACGTGATTATGCGGCTTCATAAATTACAGTGTGGTTGGAATTATTTGTAAATTGCCTCAGATCCCTGCTCAGGGATCAAAGGTTTAATTTAAAAAAATAAAATAAAAAAAAAAAGCCAGCTCCCCTGGTTTTATATCAGTTGAGGGTCTCTAGCCCTCAGAGCTGAAAGAACCTTCAAAATGTGAAATGAGCGCTAACCATGGCTGAATCTGCAGACAGCTTGAAACAAGCGTGTGACCCATAGCCATTGACCTCAGAGGGGTGTGCATGCTCAAGACAATTGAAATTTAAGCATTGACTATATCACTGCTGATCAGTTTAGAAGAAGGATCCAGCTAGATGATGAGCTGCACCCTTCTCAGGGCTGTATAACCTACTTGTTCCTGTCCCACCGTGGAGCGAGAAGGGGAGAACGGAAGAATTGTGGCTCTGAGTTACACCACCAGAGCTGGCTGAAAAATTAGGGATAATTTTCACAAACACTTTTTTTTGGTTGAAATTTAAAATTAAAAAAAAAAGAGAACCCACTGGAAAAACTCCAGTCAGAGAATCCCACCTAGCTGTACTCAATGCCGTGTGGGGGTCTGGGTAGGCCGGCTCAGCACATGACTCTCCCCTTATACAGGGCTAAAGCCACAACCTAGCTCTTGCCATCTATGGGATGTGCAAACACTGAATACCTGCCGATGCTCACAGTAATATAGTCCCGACCTGCTGAGTGACAGCAATGCACCTATTTGCAAGTATAGTCACATACCTCATTTTTCATGATTCAAACAGCACTAGCTTTACCTTTAGTCTTCCCTAAAGATGATTTGCAGTTGCCAATGACTTGATGTTTGGGAGTGAGAAGGGCTGAGTTCTTCTTTCCCTCCCTGAGCTACTAGCTGCTCCTCTGTATCTGCCACAACTTCCAGTAAAAGGAGCCAAACCGTCAGATGATGCAAACTCAGCTCTGTTCTCTTCAGGTCTGCAAATCAAGGCTGGATGCTTCTGTGGCAGAACTGCTTAGTCAACCCCAAGTTAATGGGCTGGAAACAGGAGTAGCTGGATAAAATTCTCTGGTTTGTGTTATACATCAGGTGGGATTAGATGATCTGAGGATTCCTTCTGACTTTAAAATCTATGAATAAATTGGCATCTGGCCCAATACAGGCTTCGTCTTCACAAAGGTCATTGTTTTTTTGTTTATGGCTGGATAACCAATGGCCATAGTTATCTCACTGTAAAATGCTAATGGAGTCAATACTCCTGTAGCATTTACCAAGAGGTAGCTAGATTAGGTTAACACTCTCTGTGGTTGATCTTTAAATCACCTCATGCTAAAAACTGTAAAGCATTGTCTTCACCGTGTTTTTAAGGCAGAATAAGCTACTTTGTAGTAAACTGTTCCCTTTACCCCACTTTTTTTTAAGCAGTGAAGACAAATGAACAGTGTTACGTGTTCAGATTTAATCAGATGTGATGTCAAATAGCCAGCTCGGCTGAAGTTTTATTTAAAACGGTCACTCAATATGGCACTATGCAGAATACAGGAAAAAAACCACATTAATAACCCTCTGTAACTGATGGGGTGATGGCAGCTTGTCCACTTCCAACTAACTTCTCAAAATTCATCCCTTGATATTCTGGTTTAGAACACAGAAAATTCTTTCTTATGCTTGGATTCTATTTTGAATCAAGAAGCCAATGACATCTGTAACTAATTTATCACTACTGAGACAATCTGGGACCACAACTAGCTTTAAGCATTATCAATATATTACTACTTAATGGTTTGCTGTTACATTGATTATGGAGCACTTCTGTTATTAACAAATGTTCCCTGTCCATTTTATTAATTACTGGTATTTTATCAATTACAGTGCACATTTATGACAAAACATCTATTTGCGTAGCTCCTGGTAAATTAAAGCATCTCTCAAAAGATTACGATCTAATCAATTACAAGTAGTCCCTTTCTGGGCATCTAGAATAGGTCAGCAGGTTAAAATAAGAGGACACACAATCCATTATTAACACACTGAGGTCCAGCTAAAAATGTAGCTTATGATAACACAAAAGGGTCCTCTAAAGTTCAATTTAGATTCAGTTTAAGTATGAAGAATTAAAAACACCAAGTTACGGTGATTTTGGCTCACCTACAGTGAGTCAAAGGGTTATGGTAATTTGGTTCATTTACTAAAAACACTTTGTGAACAACTCATAATCTGCAAAAAAAAAAAAAAAAAAAAAAAAAAAATCAAGATCACATCAGGAATGACTTGTGAATTGAAATACAGGCAGGCTGTGAACTTTTTAATTCTGACACCTTAGTTACTACTTGAATTCAGTATTGTTTTAGCCCTGTCAGTCCCAGGATGTTAACAAGACAAGCCGGGTGAGGTAGTATCTTTTATTGGACTAACTTCTGTTGGTGAGAGAGACAAGCTTTCGAGTGGCACAACAGAGCTCTTCTTCAGGTCAGAGCTCGTGTTTGTGCTATGTCATAGGTCGCTTAAGTCGTGTACCATTGTGCTTGCTTCCTCATTGGGTGATTGAAAAGGTTTTAAAAAGGAGAATAACAGATAATTAAGAACAGGACTTCCTCCTGTGCATGCAAATATAGGTGATTGTATAAAGAACAGCTATTCTCTCCAAACAAATATTCAGGCAAACAAAAGCCTGTTGGGTGAAGGGTCAAACGTTGCTAACAATAAAGACATAAAGGTGGCCTAAACCAAACAGTTCTTCTGAAATCCAGTGAATATTTGCAAACCTTGGTTTTGCAATAGTCTGGGGTTGTCAGTAACAGACTATTCAGTGGGAGGTAGTGAGGCATAATTCATTGGTATCTGCGGAATTTTGCAATCCTTGCGGAGCAGATCCTCACCTAGTGCAAAAGCTCCAGGCAACCTTGATTTACATCAGCTGAAGACTTTGACCCAAGCCTAAGCACCAGGGCTTTCCTGCTGAAGGCAGGTCTTTGCAATTCATCTTTAGCTTCCTCTCCCTTCCTCCCTCTTCCATTGTGGAACATTATCTTTCTTTGGTCTGTTGACTTCCAGTCCTGGCAAATTTGTGCTTTTCATTTCCTTCTCCTTTGTCCTTCTCCTCTGCCCTCTCACTCATACCTTCCTCTGTTATCAATGCCTGCTGTGGTTACATCATTATCAGAGGCAGAAGGGCCAATTAGCATGGCCCCACTGGGGAATCAGTCTGAGGTATCTCTCCCAATCCTCCAGCCACTCCAACACGCACACTCCAGGTGCCTCATCATACCACAGTTTTAGTTCCCAGTTACCGCTGCTCGTGAAATGCCATCCCAGCTGCTGCATGTCCAGGTTTCACACCTGTTGTGCATCCATGGGCCAAGGTCATCTGTGGTGTAACTCCACTGAAGCTAAGGGAGAAACAGCAGGAGTGAAATTGGCTGCAGTGTCCGGAATGTACCCCAATACTCCCCGTTGGTCTTGTGACTCTAGCACGATGTCTGGGAGGGCGGCAGGATCCTTGTGCAGAGTTTGAGCCTGCTCAAGAGTTTTCTGTGTATGAATGGGGACTCGTGGGCATCTGGCAATGAGGTGATAAAGGGCTGCTTTCCTGCCCTGATGAATCGCATTCAGCATCCAGCTGTACAGTACCTGCTCTAATGTAATATGACGGGGCCCCACCGTGTGGCCTGATTCCATGCACAACCCCCCTAGTTCTGAGAGACGCCACCAGGAATTCTTACCCCAGCCATAAACAGTTAGAGGAGGCTTGTTTTTCCACTGGCAGGTTCTGGTACCAGACCTCACAGCCACTCCACTTTCTGAACCCTCACTGTCTTTGGGCCTCCACTCGCGGTGTGCTTGCTGGCGGTGTTGCTTGGATACTCAAGGAAAGCAAAAAGTGGCTGCCAAGAACCTGCTGCCGTTACTGATGTGAGAGGAAAGTCCTGGCACGACCCTCAGCATTGAGAGTCCCTCTCCGCTGCCAGGGTGCCGTGATCTGTCCACCAGCCAGCAGAAGTCACGCTTCCAGCATGCTCCCCGCCCCCACCCTTGCCCCAAACTCCCCTTCCAGCCTTTCACAAATAGCCACAGGGACACACAATGAAAAGGGTAGGAAACCAGAGGGAGCTGCAGAGGATGATGCACTGTCAGTGGGGAAGGCTTTCTATAAGGGCTTGGTGGAGGGAGATGCAGGGACATGCTTGTTGTGTTAATCGGTGTTGTTAGCAAGTCCACAATCCTTGGGAAACCTGGAATAAATGCTGGGATGCAGAAAGAAACCTGTTTAATTAAGTTAAACCCTTGAGAGTTCAGGGTGATGAACACAGTGATGATCATCGGTAACCTCTCCCCGCCCCCACTGTAATCTGGGCTGACATAGATCTGGCAGCAATGTAGTGCATCAGTGTGATCACAGTGGTGGGGGGCTCACCTGTACTGTACTGTACACCAGCCTTTTGACAGGGGGCTGCTGCCTTTATTCCCTTCCTGCTGCCATAGTGAATCCTTCTCTCTGCAGCTGTAAGGAGAACTCACCTCCTCTCTCGTGCCTTGCAGCTCTCCTTGCTGGTAGCGGTGTCTCACTAACCACCCAGGCAAAGGTGGTGAACAGGATAGGTAGGAATCCCCCCCCCCCAAGAGACATTGAGGGAAGAGGATCCTGGCCTCGCTCGGCTCAAGATTGCTGACAGGGTGTCATTAAGGCAGCTGTGTGGCCCCCTGCACCATTGCAGATTAGGCGTATCACCTCCTGCTCCTCAAACCAACCGTCTCCAGGGGCACCAGGAATCGGCATGGGTGGCATTTCTGGGCATTCTGTGCCAGTCGGGGGCCTTCTTCCGGGCCACTAAAAATCCACAGTTTTCTGAAGAATTTAAGATCTAAATTAAGGAAAAAGGGGGGGGGGAACCCTTCTAGGCCCCTCTGAGTACAGACCATCCAGTATAACCTGGTGCTGTGCTGACTTGCAGTGTGGGGCCTGGGTCACTTTCTGGTTTGAACTAGTGTCAATGGTGGATTCTCTGTAACTAGTCAATGAATCAAGATTTGAGGACGTCAGTAACTCAGCCGGAGGACATGACTCTGCTGCAGCAGTGGGTGGGTGAGGTTCTATGCATGGCCTGCAAGGTGCAGGAGGTCAGAGTGCATGATCATGATGGTTTCTTCTGGCCTTAATGTCTCTGAGTCCATGGTTTCGAGCCTGAGCCAGACTCATGGACGTCAATGGGAGTTTTTCCATTGGCTTCAGTGGAATTTGGATCAGGCCCTTGTGGCCTCTGCAAAGAGAAACTTTCAAAAAGGGGCCTGTGGGTGTTAGATCCCATGGAGCATCCGGGGGAGACTGGGCACATAACTCCCAGAGGTCGTGTTGAAAATGCCAGCCTGAAACAATAGCTCTGCACGATGTGGGCTGCCCCCAGCTACCGCACTGGGATGTTCATGCTGAAGCAGAGCTAGTCAACAACGTTTGTTTTCTTTTCTCCTCCTCAGAAAATTCTGTATGTGGCGGGGGGTGGGGGGGGGAAGAGAAATAGCTGTTGTTTCAGCAATTAGGACACAAATTGGCAGACGGGACAAGTGTTTGTGCTTCACGGAGCAATTCCTCGGGTCTGGGGAAGGTAACTGGTGTGTCAGAGCTAGTTACAGATCCTTAAGGATATAAGGATCACACATGCAGTAGGAGATGGTTTAAAATAAAGTGGGCAATAAAGAATTAGCAGGCAGCAGGGTCTGTTATAAACTGAGGTAATGAGTCATAAAACCACTGGCTCTGTTAAACCCATGGTTTTTAGTGTCCAGCAGAGTTATGAATTTAAATTCTTGTAAGTAGTTAAGCATGCCCACGTTGGGGAATCAGCGTGAGGGAACTCTTTCCTGCACTCTGGCCACTCCAACACGCACCCTGCAGGTATCTCATCACACCACAGTTTTAATTACCCGTTACCTATGCTCATGAAATCCCAGCCACTGCACGTCCAGGTTTCTCCTGGGACTGCCAGCAAAGGGGGACCATCAGATCCACTTGTGGTGGGTTTTGTGACGGGGACACACGTCCATTAGGGGCATGACTGAAACTGAAATGCACATCTTAAAAGCAGAGGTAGATGGGCCTGAACCATGGCGTTTGGATCTGGTTCCAGCTCTCTGAGGTTGTTTGGATCAAGGAGTTTTGGATTGCCCCATTTGGGGGGGAGGGAAGGGAGAACAATACAGCTTAGTAACCAAAGGTGACAGAGGTCAAATTTTTACTAGTTTCACAAGTCATTTTCATCTTGTTACTATGAACAAATAATTTAATAATGTTAGCCTCTATTGGCTTTTTTGTACTCTGTTGGTTGTTTTTCAGTACACATTTAGTTTGCACCTCTGTGATGTTTTTAAATAGTCTTCATGCAGTTTGCAGGCATTTCACCCTTAGTGACAATTCCTTTCTTTTCTGTTTAATTAGCTTCCCCTTTTTGAAGTTAAATGCTGCTGTGGTAACATTTTTTTGGCATTTTCTCCCCTTCAAGGATGTTCAATTGAATTACATTATGGTCACTGTTACTCAGTGGTTCAGCTATATTCACCTCTTGGACTAGATCCTGTGCTCCACTTTGGACTAAATAAAGAATTGCCTTTCCCTTTGTGGGTTCCATAACTAGCTACTTCAAGAAATAGTCATTTATGGGGTCTAGAAATTTTATCTCTGCATCCCTTCCTGAAGTGATATGTTCCTGTGACACTAGGCCTGAAAAAGCCAAGCAACTTTGCAAGTTGCATGGCCAACTCTGACCTTTCAAGATATATTACAGGAAAGTACCTGAGGGTCATTCCTTATAAGTAGACTGGAGCTTTGATATGCAAGTGTATTGTTGGTAGTTATTTGATGTTGTTTATGTATCTCTTGTTAGAGGTTAGCAATGTAGATAAACTGCTTTCCTGTCTGTCACTGTTCTATTGAGTAAGAGTTCAAAAGGAGCATATGAACATTTAGATGGAACTTTGAATGTAACAATACTATTGTTTGTATTTCTCTTTGAAGTTTAAGTAGAAATACCTGTAAATGGTTGTAAATGGCCAATTACCTTGTGCTAATGTAACTAGTTACCGCTGTGCTCAGGACATAGGAGATGGTGCTTCAGAGTCCCAAGTAATCATCTATTAATTGTTCAAGGAGATACCTGCTGTCAAGAAAATATCAGTCAGCCTGCATGGATCTATAAAAGACCCTAGTGGACTGATTCTTTTTATCTCAAATATGCCCAAACTTGTCAGGGAAAGTTTGGATCACAAGACTGAGATCCCAGCACCAGCCTGGAATCACCCTGTTAATTCTCATGGGAGAATTTGAACAAACTCTGCACATGAACTATTTAGTCTTCATTCCTCTGGATCAATTCATCTACAAATGAAATTGTAAATGAAAAGACAAACCCAACCAGGTACTGGATGTATACCAGAGGGTCTATACAAACCTGCAAACTCCACAATTCTACTAGAAACCTGATAGATATAGACATTTGTATGTACGTGATTGCTTTAATCATTTAACATTTCTCTCATAGTTTGTTTCTTTCCTTTTTATAATAAACCTTTAGTTTTATTTACTAAAGGATTGGCTGGCAGCGTGGTATTTTCGGTAATATCCAAACTTACATTGTTCTGGTACTGTGGCTGACCCTTTGGGGTCAGGAGAACCGTTTTGGTAAAAAGCATAGAGTTTTAAATAACTTACCTCTTTACTGGACCTAGTGGCTGATTGGGAGCCAGAGACTGACATGCAGGAAAGGGGGTTGTGTATATTTTTGTTTTAGCTTCTTGATAACCAGTGTGGGGAATCAGAAGCATTGTTTGTGGCTGGTTGGGAAGTCTGACTTCAGTGTCACCTGCCAGTTTTGAGAGAATCTGCTCTCCTTTTGCAGCCTGCCCTGACCTTGGCATTTTCAGGTGGCTGCCCTGGGCACGGACGGGTCACAGTTCCTAGTCAACATGAGGATAGCTGAAATCCCCCATTGTTTGTTGCATTTTTCTGCCTTTGCAGCCTCTCTCATCTTCCTGAGCATTTTCACAATTACCATTACCAGCCTGGCTAGGTGGTTGGGTAGCATATTCCTATTGCTATACTCTTACTGTTCAAACGTGGATTTTCTGTCCGCAGAGATTCTATGGTACAGTTTGCGTCATGTAAGATTTTTACGTTAGCTGACTTTATGCTGTCTGTCACTTATAGTGTCCCATTGATTACTCTCATTCCATCAAGTTTCCACAATGCCCATTGTATCAATATCTTCATTTAATGCCAGGCACTCTAGTCTATTTCACCCATCGTAGTATTTAGACTTCTAGCATTTCTACATTTTATCAATATTCAGTTGCTTGCCTTCATGTGTTATATTTAAACAGGACTCTTATGTTTGACCATTCATCACTAGCTCCTATCTATACTTTACTGACTTCTTTCTTATTTTTAGAGTTCCCCCTTTAATAAATTCATCCCTAGAGGATGTTTCTGCCCAAACAGTGTGCACCTCCGCACTTGTCAACTTTCCCCCAGTCCTTAGTTTAAAAAATCCTCTGCTACCTTTCCAATTTTACATGCCATTAGTCTGGCTCCATTGCGATTTAGATGGAGCCCAAAGCCCATCCTTCCTATAGAGGTTCCTCCTTTCCCAAAATGTTTCCCAGTTCCTGATGACCAGTATGATAGTCTCATCCACACATTAAGACCCTACAGTTCTGCCTGTCTTCTTGACCCTATGCATGGAACTAGAAGCACTTCAGAAATCTGTATATTAAAGAACAGAGGTTTGAGAACAAGCAAATAGAAATAATAGAAACAAATGGTTACATATAAACTAAAATCATTACATAATTTTTGGAGCCTTAACTTAACTAACAAGGCACTATCATGTCATATAGAGCAAAATCTCACTGTTACGGCCTGTACCCCTATATTCACCTCTTGCACACTATTTTAATAATCTTTGTACAGAGTATGCCTTATGAGGTATCATTTAAAAACTCATAATTTGCTGATCATTAGTGTCCTGGTAAAATATGTGGCAACATTGTACAGAAAGTTAAGATTCCACTGTATGGCATTACCAATTTAACATGTTACAAATCTGGGGTGTGGCCAAGACAGTTCCTCAGAGACAAAGGGTAAAGATGATTGGCTGAAAATATATTTTATGCTTGCATCATGTCTAGTGGAATGCTTTCATAGTTGACAAATGAGCTTAAATTATACATCTCAAATATAGATGGATTCTCATCTGTCATTACTAAATAAAAGTGAATTTTTTTTGCCATTCTTAGACCACAATTAAACTTTAGTAAACTCTGATGATACCAGTAGGTGCAAATAACAAACCTTATCACCTTTCTGCTTGTTTGTTTTAATGGGTGTGAATCCAAATATACATATCTTGGCATTAAAATTCAACCAAAGATATCAATGTAAAATTTATATAATTGGCCAAATGCAAGAAGACAAACCCAAGTGGTAAAAATTATCTCTGGCATATCTAGGAAGAGCTGAGATTCTATGCAGTCTCTTCCAAACTATTCCACTTTTGTTATCAAACATATAATTAATTAAATCTGTTGGAAAAAATAAAAGTTTAGACAAAGCCCCTGTGTCTGCAGATAGAGGAAATCAAATAATAGCTTTAAAGCCCAATTCAACGAAGTACTTAAGCACATATTTAACTTTAAGCATATTCTTAAATGCTTTGCTGTATAGGGATCTAAAAGAGGTTTGAACTGCTTCAATCATCTCAATGGGGTGTTAAATCTGAACTGTAGTTAGGGGAATTTAAATGTCAACTTTAACTATTCCACTGATGGTCACATAACATTCAGCTACTCTGGGAATGTGAGAAGAGTCTGGCTTTCAGGATGGAGTTTGGATACAATATCCCCACCTTTTATCCCCTCCCCACCTGACTCCTGACACAAAACAGGATTTTTACTACACATAAATGGCAGAATGAAATACAAAACCACAAAAGCAGTGAAAATACAGACCAAATATGTTAAACTGTCTTTATGAGCACATTTAACCTTAGATTTGCAACAAGTAATAACAGACACTTTGACACCATTGTATACAACCTTTTTTCCCTCTCCTTCCTCATTACTGATCTTTAATCCTCAACAAAAGGTTTTGGGCCACAATTTGACTGGTTCAAAAAGGGTAAGTATTTTCTGTGAAAAAGCTTGAATGAGATTTAAAATAATTTCATCTGAATTTTTTCATGGAATTTTTGAACAAAAATATTTCATTTAATTTCATATCCCATTTTTTGTTCCATTGAGTTTTGGGATTTTTAAACTTTTTTCTCCCACTGGAATGTGAGGAAAAATAATGTTAAGAAATACACAAAATGAAAACTTCCTATAGTTATAAAAAAAAAAAAAGTTGCTTGGTTGGAAAAAATTCCAAAAGAAATGGAATTTTCCCCCAAAAAGCCATTTTCATTAAAAAAAACATTTTGACAAAAACACACTTATGTCTAGCCACAGTAATGCTATATTGCATCAGTAGCCAAAAAATAATATAAACCTTGAAAACAACATTTTTCTTAAATTATATATATATATAATTTCCTTTCTTTACTCAGAGAATGTTTTGGCTCAGTATCCTCTCAGATTTAAACTGATGTTGTGTTGGAGCTACACAAACTCAGTGGGGCTAAATTTAAACAACTGTCTTATTTACCAAAATAGCTTTTTTGTTTATGGGCTATCCAGGATGCTTGTCCCCCTTAGAACAGCAGCAGGGAGGGGGGAAGAAGCACATCTTCTAATTGAAGTCCAAGGGAATAACCCTCATTTAGAGGTTGGTAATTTAACTAGTGTCAGCCATTTTTCTTCTTCCCCTCACTTCTCCTCTGATTAGACCCCACTGGAAGTGGAGAGGGAATGTGGGAGATACAGAAATAAGATACTACTGGGTTTCTCTGTCTAGAACACATGTAACAATAGGTCTAAGAGAGGTGTGAACTAATCGCATTCATCTCAATGGGGTGTTAACCCAGAAGCCTGGTAATGGAACTGTGAATGCCAACATGGCTAAGTTCTTCTCTCCTGATTGTTTTAGGGTTGGTCTACACATAGAAATTGCAGATTCAACTAAATCAGTTTCTAAATCAATATAATTGAATCCCTTAAATTGATTTAGTTTACCAGCATTAAATTTAGCCACACCTAAAGTGATTTAACAGTGTTCCCAGATGGGAGTGACACCAGTTTAACATTAGCCTGTGTAACCTAATCAATTGCATGGGGCACTTCACACCTGTATTGTTGTACCCAGCCTATCCACAACTGAAGATGGGTTGGACATACGAAAACCCATGGCTACACCTGCTGGTTAATTGCTAATAGATTCTTTTCTTTGTGTGTTGCCTTTGTTACTCTACACTAGTAAGTACAGCTCAGCTTCTGCATCACACACCAGAGAAGAGGCCAGGAGACAGCACATAAAGAGAAGGAGCTGGCTCCATGCCACTCCAGACCTGACCTAGTGGTAGTTGACTGGGCTTACACAGAAAGGTAGGTGAGATGAAGTAAGACCCTGGGGGGAGTGAAATGTTCTCCCATGACAATTCACCATCCACGCTTCAATGTTATACGTGATGAGAAAGACACAACATGGCTAAGTGGAGTTGCTGAGTTCTAATTCTGCCCTTTCCACTGGCTTACTGTGTGGTGTTGGGCAAGTCACTTAACGTCTTAGTCTCCTTCTGTATAACTGACATAATTCCTCCTGGAGTATAGTGAGGGTAATAGTTGGTTAGCTAATGTTTGCACAGCCCTTTGAAGATGTAAGAGCTAAATATCCATGGCAAGAAAGGCACTCGGGGCCTGGTGCTCCTCAACCTCACACCTTGTGTAGTCACTTTTTCTTGTGCAAAGTGGATGTAACTAGCTGCCACATCAGACTGGGAGTCTGATGTGCCCTCTAGATGGAGCAAGGCTTTGAAAAATCAGGCTCTGAATGTCTGTTTGCAAAGGGGTGTTGTCCTGACTCTTCCTCTCCCTCCTCCCCCAGGATTAAATTGCAGCATTTAAAGGCCTGATTTGCAGAGGTACTGAGAGCCCCATTAACTTCCTTAGGAAATGTGGGAACTTGGCACATCTGAAAAACAGGCCGTTGTCCTAAAATGTAATATTCTGCACCGCTGTAAAAATGTTTCAGGAGGGGAGATTATTCTGAACTCCTTCTTAATAAATATTGTAGGCTGCCCAGAACTTCAAAAGAAAAGCCCTAGATTTCATGGGTCTGCCCAATTTGGTCAGCTACAAGCCCTCAGTTTATTTCAGGCTTCCCCCACACTGCCAACACTTGACCTCTTGGCATCTCAGTAGGATGTTGCACCATTAGGCGAGGAGGACAAGACGTTATCGTGCACTGATGCAAGATCAGGAAATAGCGTCACTGTGACACAACTGTTTCCTCCCACTGGCTAAAGACAAAATAAATAGTCTGATATCTGGGAGTGTTTAAAAATACAAATGTTTCCTTGTGGTAGGAGAAAGGGAGAATGATCTTTGGCCTCTGTTTGGTTATCATCTTCCAATTTATAGCTCAGCTCGTGGGGAGGGAAGGATTGTTTTTGTGTGTGTGACTATGTTGCTGTACTTATCAGAAATGAATTGTGTTCATTCCTGATGTGGTGTAAACTCATGCCCAGAAATCAATTTGGCAGCATTGGATGGATTGAAAGTGTGTTTGTTCTAATCACGCTCCTTCCAAAATTAATAAACTCCACACACAGTCCTGGAATAGCTGGATATTTCTGCTAATGTAAACCATGAAATAGCTAACACAGTCAGTATGCTCCAGAGTTAACATGCTACTGAGATGAATAGGAAACAATTCATACCTTTCTTAGATCTATCATTTGAGTCAGTCTGCTGACTCAAGAAGAGGCACTGCATGATTCACATTCAGAAGGTTTTTTGTTTTGAGCGAAGGCTTAAATTCTCAGAAACTGATGCCAGAGAAGTATCACTGCTCAGCCACTTCCTGCTAGTGCTCCAGGGCTATCCCTCCCCGGGCCTGCAGAGAAAACAGTAGTTAGCTCTACAGTGAGATCATTCTTAAAAAGAAAAACAATCCCAGCCCAATCCCAAACTGCTGCACCAAGTCTCACTAGCATGGGAAAGGAGGTTGCCTCATTTCAGAATAGTTCAAGGACTTGACTTCACTGCGGTGTTTGTTCAAGGTACAACTTCAGTGTTGCCCTTCCTTTATCTGACCCCTGTCCCCACACACAAATCTCCAGCTCCTGTTAGCTGGTGCTTTAAACCCAAGGTAGATGCCCAGTCAGTAGTGGGTTGGTGCTCTAGTACTATTTGTAATAGTGGGGCAGGGGGATCTAGGCCCTCTCATAACTAAAGGCCTGCCCCCTCCATTAAAGGGGTGGAACCATTACGCCCAGATCATAATGGATTTGTGGGGACAACAAATGGAAAAAAAAACCAACCAAACCACTCATGGGAGTGAGATCAAAAGTAAAAAATCAGGAAGCGTGAGCAGAGAACCCTTGAGCACCTACTGCTCCTCAACGGTGTCTAGGGAGAAAGTGGACACTGTGCCCAGGAACTCTGTTTGGAGCAATGACCAGACAAGCGAATGGAAATAAGCCCCACAGTCACAGAGCACCCCCATCCAGCTTCCTCCCCTTGGTATGATGCATGGCATCTTGGTCAGCGGCAGGAGATCGACGAGGAGGTCCCGTGACTTTGTGGGTCACAGCTGGGGTGTGTGCGGATCAGGACTCAGTAAGAGGTTCTGGAGGAGCCAGAAGAGGGCTGCAACCTAATGCACCTACATAGACGTGAACCAGGGTCTCCCTCTCACTGCAAAAAGGACAGATGTCGAGGGAGCTTGTGGACTGGTCCAGGTATGTGCCCATGCTCCTGGCCAAATGGCCAACTAATATACCCAGTCAGGGCCGTCCCTAGGGGAGTGTGGGGCCTGGGGCAGAAGAGGCTACTGCCGGGCTGGGACCCTGGGGGCAGGCGGCTACTGCCCGGCTGCAAGCCAGGGCATGAGAGGCTGTCCCCTGGCTGTGTGCCAGGGCGCGGGTGTGTGGAAGTGGGCACGGGGTGTGGAAGGCTCCCAGCTGGGGTGTGGGAGGCTGCCACCAGGCTTCCCAGGATGCAGACAGCAGCTGCCCGCCTCCCAGGCAGGATGTGGGCGGCTGCCGCCTGGCTTGCCAAGACTTGGGGGTGCTCGCCTCCACGCTGGGAGCTGGGACTAGGTGAGATATGGGCGGCTGCCTCCCAGAATGGGTGGGCTTGTGGGACCAGGGAACCAGTGTGGGGTCCTCCAAAGTGCGGGGCTGGGGTGGTCGCCCCTATTCGCTCTACCCTAGGGATAGCTCTGTAGTGGGCCATGGACCCAGAGTTAAATACAGGCTGGCCCACTCAGTTCCTCACCATCCACAGGTGGCAAGAGATCCTGCCACTTAATGTCAGGGTAGGATATAGGGGCAAGGACGTGGATGTTCTCTGGGCATGGTTTGGAGGCAGAGCGGCTGGATATCACACAGCCAGCTCAGAGGGTGCGCAGGGGAGCTTGTGGGGCAGGGACCCAATGCTGAGTTCTGGAAGGTCTGGGGTGAGCCAGACCTGCTCAAGGAAAGTGAAGGAAGTATGAGGCAAGGCTGCTCTCACCTCCTGGATCAAATGAGGGGGTGCCTGCATGGGGTGGACAGCCCCATGTGCTGGCCAAGCACTGCGGGATCCTCCCAGCCCCTCTGATCGTAGGCCAGGAGGTCCCAGTCTGGTGGTGCCACCCAGGACCAACCTCTGGCACACAAAGGGGGACTCCACCACCGGCACACGAGATGGGGGTTGTGTTGCAGTGATTTGGTGAAGACTGAAGATCCTCTTCCCTCAGCAGCCGCTATGGAGCTGGGTGCTGAAACTAGCTTTCAGCTCCTGACAAAGTGAGGTGTTGGGTCAAGGAAACCTTGGAGGGGACCTCTCAGGTGGCGATAAAAGAACTGCTGGTCCAGAGCCCGCTAGCATGCTCCATGCTGGGCTATCTGCACTGGAGGGGAGACTGCAGGGCCGGACTGTGGAAGGTGTGGACTTGGCTGTGGATGCAGACAAAGCCCTGTCCACCTTCCCCACAGGGAGGCTCAGACACCTGCAGAGACCTAGCGTAGCCCCAGCCTGAAAAACTCCAGGATCTTTTCTGGAGGCTAACCAGGGTCCATGGGGAGGCTCAGGGTGCTGAGCATATGCCGGAGCATGGACAGGACCAGCATGTTGAACACCAGCCCTGTCCCCCGACACCCGAGCAGCCCAGCCACCTCTGCAACCAGCCAGCCAGTCTGGCCTCTAGACTGATCCAGTTCTCCAGCTGGGAGGAAGGGGTGGCAGTAGGGGCCCAGACAGAGCTGTGGGCCTGGCCCACCGGATGGCCTCAGGCGCGGGGGAGGGGTAGGAAGCTCCAGTGCTGCTGTTGCTCCAGCTAGTAAATGCAAAGTGGAGTGACTTCACTTGGCACAGCTCATTGGCTGCTACTCCCAGGGCGCTGCGCTGCGAACCAGCGCATACCGCCCGGCCAGCTCCACTTCCCAGAGTCACTGTCCCCGGGCGCGGAGGGAATTAAAGTGTGGAGGTGTCCGCTGGAGGTGAAACGCGGGGGGTGCTCCGTGTGTGTACGCACGAGCGGGATCCGCCTTTGGCCCAGGCTGGGACGGGACCGGAGCCCAATCTCAGCCCACGCCGCCAACCCCAGCCCGGCTCAGCTCCTGTCAGCGCTTCTTTCCCTTTCAACTCCTCCCTCGTCCCCACCCTCCTCCCTGGGGGCCCCTGATCCTCCTACCCGGCCCCCCTTCCCCGTCCTTCCTCCCCCCGCCCAGTCCCGACTTCCTCTCAGCCGTGCAGCGGGTCTCTTGTCTCTCGCTCTCGGCTCCGGCCAGCTGCGGCTCCGAACCGGTTCCTGCGGCGGAGCGTTCGCTTGTCCCCCTTGATCCGGAGCCGCCCCGGAGCCTGGGAGGAAAAGCCTGTCCGGGCTGAATTCGCAGCCCCCTGGATGCCTGCCCGCCCCGCCCGCTCTCCCACGGACAGAGGGGGGCTGGAACCGGAGCCCCTGGGGCTCCCTGGCTCGGACTCGCTGGAGGCGGCGTGGCTGGGAGGCAGCAGCAGGGCGGGCTGCCTGCGGTGGGTTTGCACTCGAGGGACCCGGGCGTGGCTGCCCAGCGCCGAGAACCGCTTCCTACGCCGGTGCCCCCCGCTGCCGCTGTACCATGCGCCTGGGCAGGGCCACTTCACCTGCGGGGAGCAGCCGATCTCGGCCCCAGGTAAGCCGAGCCGAGCCGCCCCCCACCCACGGCAGCCAGCGGGACAGGCGTCAGGGGGACCCCGTCCTTGTCTGTCCGCCCCGGCTGCCCCCTTCCCGGAGGAGAGAGCCCCGCCGCCTGGGATTGCTTCGTCTCTCCCTTTCCCAGCTGCCCCCTTCTCCTTTCAAGAGCACAGGGGCGAGTGAGTTAGTTTGCCGCCCGTGTGAGGCCGGGAGCGGAGAGGAACTGAAAGATCTGTTGTTGCATCAGATTACTGGAGGCTGGGGGGGGGCTAGAAACTGGAGAGGTAAACGTGCTGCCTTCCTGCCTGCGTGCTCGGGAACCCAGCATCGACTGGGCAGAAGCCAGCCTGGGTGGGGGCTGAGAGGGAGAATTCCTTGACAGTCCCCCGTGCTTGGGTTTGACCAAGGCTTTTCGCTAGTTGTTTAGTCTACTTGGTGGATTTGGGCTAATGCCAAAAATGTGCTTCACAGAACGATTCTGTGATGTCTGTTCCTTCTGCTTTCCTTACCGACTGGAACCGTTTGGTTTAAGACAACTCTCCATTTAAAAAAAAAAATCCCCAATCTTTTCTTAAAATCATTGCCTTTCCCCCCCGTCTTCCTGAGATGCCCCAGCACGTGTGTCAGCGCAGCTTCTGTGCATAGAGAGGAAGAGTTCTCAAAGTAAAACTTGTGGTGTATAGATTAATACATATCGTTAGAGAGTCAGGCTTGTTTCTCATTTCCCTTCAATTTTATCACTCTACAGGAGTGATAAAATGACTGGACTGGAGCCTGGACCGTGGCCATGAGAATAACTTTCAGCGACTGGTAACGTAATCCTTAATAACCAGCCCTTTCACAACCCGCCCCTCTTACACAATGTTATATATTTCATAGTGTAGAGTGAGTTTCCCCCATCCCCCAACTTCCCCCTCCCCTGGACTGTACTGGGTTTTTGTTAATTCCCACAGATCATCTGCTTCTTGTTGGATCGTTAAGAGAATAATGGGTTTCAGGCTTCACTTACATACACCCTCTCACCCATTTATGGAGAATTTAAGATCCTGTGGTTTATGTACAATGTGTATGTAGGGCCAAATCCTGCTTTCAGCGACTGTATTCAACTCCCATTTAAATCAACAGGCACTGCATGAACAGATCTGGGGGATCAGGAAGGTTTATTTTTATGGTAACCCTAGTATTTGCATCAACAAACAGGCTCAGTGGGCAGAACTTAGGCAATACCATTTGTGTGAATGTGTGCATTGAATAAATGGTATGACAATAATACACGTGCAGGTGCATGAGCTTTTGGCTATGTTTCTGCTTCAGCTTCTCTTAATTCTTTAATAGATCGTTATAGCCAGTACAGTCAGACTTAAATATTTAGTGCTTTGTTGTCCTGTGTCTGTCGGTAAGTGGCCACCAGCTCTAAACCACATGTGTCTTGGCTTGTTATACCTTACATTAAACTGGTGTGTTTGAACCAGATCTGTGCACAGGATGGTCCCTGCAAATGAACACCCTGTCTCTATAGCTTGTTGGCTGCAGACATTCAGATAGTGCTATCTCTTTTTGGATACAAAGCACGCTTAATTGTTCTCCTGCCTTATTGGACCGGCTCCACATCCAGGGATAGAGCATTCTTCTTTACTTGTGGTGTTGTTCAAGTGCTCTTAGAAATAATTATCCTATTTGCAAGAAAAATGCCGAGCACTTGCTGATAGGGGTGTATTGTGTAAGTACACAACTTCTTAAACATCAAGTCAAAGCAAGTGAATTGGGTTAAAGGGAAAACTTGGGGAGGCAGAGCAAAGCCATTTGAAAGATCCAAAGGTGATGTGCTTCTTTAGGGGATAAGCCGGGAAATGTGAATAAGGGCTTGAAACTGTGTGAAGTCTTCGCTATCTGATCCTCCCACTGACCTCTATGCAGGTACTGCTTGCAGGCTTGGACCCTGAGTCTGCTGGAGAGGTTACTGCTGTGACTGGAAGGTGATCTCACAGTCTCTTGGATCATTAAACCAGCATTACAGCTGGACAGTAACTCTCATAATTGTAGAGAGAATTCCAGTCGCTTTTGGGCAACATTTAAAAACATGTACATTTTAAAACCGAAAAATCGGACCCTGGATTCCTTGCCTGCTTGTTTCACATGTGGTCGGTTTTGTTTTACGCATGATAGTGGCTACCAGTTCTCTGAAATGGTGTCTATTATTTTATAGAACATGTTTGCAGGTTATAAATGCATCAGGGACCTGACAAGAGGATCAAGTGTCTCCCACCTCTTTAGGCTGCTAGTTCAAATCCAGCCTGCCTTGCTGGCTAAGGAAAGCTGTTACCCTCTGAGGGCAGTTAATCACCAATGTGAACCATTCACGTGCATTAAAAGCTGCTTTTATCACTGTATTCTCAGTGAGAGGGGCTTCTAGCAACACGGTGCTTTTTGTCTCTTTTAACTGTCAGTGCTGAGCTGAGCAAAATGCTGTCCTGAAGAAAAGCTCTGTGGTGCTCAAAAGCTTGTCCCTTTCACCAACAGAAGTTGGTCCAGTAAAAGATGTTCCCTCACCCCCCTTTGTCTCTCAAAATGGGCACAAGCGTTCTTAGGCTGGAGTTCTCACCCATTTTCCGTCCTTGGGCCCCCCTCTCTTGTCATCTGCACCTTCTACCTGGCCCAGAATCTTTTGTCCGTTCCCATATGCTTCGTGGGATCCAACAGCGCAGTTGGAGCTCCCACTACTGCGGAATCTCCTTTGCAAAAGTGCTTATAACTAGACCCTGAGGGGGACCTGGCTGGGAGGGACTGAATACGTCCATTTTAATGGAAGATCAGAGACCAGGAATGAGAATGTAATTTATAATCCCCTGGCAAACTATTGATACCTTCATGGGACCTGCACACTACAGAGTGAGTGCAGCTATTTCATGGGGCTACCAGAGAAGTGTGATAGGACGTCTGACCTTCCATCCAGTCTAGGCAACTGGCACTGGGAGGGAGCAGGGTTTTAAAAAGAAGGGGTTGGAGATCCATCCCTTGGCTTGCTGATACCTGTCTCTTTTGGATTGGCTGGGAGTTGGTGATTACCTCTTCATACCACGTGGGGTAGGAGAAGAGAGGCAGAACTGAAACTTACACTTGTTATTGCTACATTGTTACTGAGTTGTTGGGCATCTAGTCATGTGAAGGAAATGCAGGGCTGCCCTACTGAGTGGCAGCCGCGTGACAAGTTGACCCCTGAGGGCTGAAATGATGATAGTTGTACTTGTTCTGAGTTGTCAAAACGAAAATACATTTACGAAACACCCTGAGTAGGCTTTGTGGCTGGAGGTGGCAGCCAAGATAGATGTGCTGATGTGCTGTATGGCTTCATTTCATTCCTCTTGCTTTGGGGGAAGGCAGTGGGGCGGGAACCCCACCAGTGCCCTTTACAGCACAGAAATGTGCCAGGTGTAAAGCAGGTTGTGACCCACAAGTATTATCAGTAACGTGATTTGTATGCACTTCGCCACTGTCTTGTTTTTCAGAGCATTGCCTCTCTTCCCGCCCTGCGGCTTCTGGGAAAAACCCGTCTGAAAACAGGAATAAATCTATTTATTTAATCTGCCCACCATTTCCCCCTCAGTCGTTATTTGTAAGAGGTTTCAGAAATTGCTCACAAAGGACTCTGCACGTGTTGAAATTCATTCAGGCATTTCCCTTGCCCCTGCTTCCTACACACAGAGGATAGTGTGATACAATAGCCTTTGTTATTTGTGCCAGGTGCTTATCAGTCTTGTAACTCTTAAGACCACAAGCTTTCTCATTTAAGTAGTTCCATTGGCTTTGTCTGCACTATTTGTAAGTGTAAGGTGGGGTCTGGGCCTAAAGGTATAGTCCCAGTGGAGGAAGCTGAACTATATATAAGAAGAAGAAAGAGTCATCCCCCACCCCCAACCTCAAATAGCAACCTATTCCTATGTTGTTTACTGTGCATGCAAACGGCTATTAACAACACTTAGTGCTTATCCAGCTCTTTCGTCCTGGAATGCTTTTTAAATAATGGAAATTGTAATCTCTTGCTAAGGTTACTTGTCAAAATTCCAACACAGGGTAAATATGTCAAAAAATTCAAACATTGTGAGTAAATGTGTGTCAGTTAAGAACAACAAATCCCAAATAAACAGCCCATTTATTTGGGATTTGTTGTTCTTAAATGACAACATTTACCCACAATGCTATTCATGAATCTGGCCCAGAGAGTCAATACACTGAGTGGCTTGGGATGGCAGTAATGATGGGAATAGAAAGCCTCGTCTCTCCCTCTAGTCTTTTTAACTTCCTCAAAGGGGGTGAGGGGAACTTCTCACAGTTCAAGCTTTAAGAACATGGTTTCCAAGTGTCTCATAACAACAATCACCGCACTACAGGTATATCACATTAACAACGGCCAAGTTTGCAACAGCCTTAAAGTAAATGTAATCAAATGGAAATACTGTGATAATTCAGTCTACGAAAATCTAATAAACTGAAACACAAACCCATTAGGAATCGGAGAGGGCGAAACAGTCGTTTGTGCATTTAAGTTCATAAACTTACTGGTGCAGTAACGTAGTATTTTGCACTTAATTTATTGAGGGGTTGTTGGTTTTTTGGTTAAAAAAAATTACTGTGCTTAGTCTGATCCCTTTAAAAACAAAAAACGTATTAGTGTTAGAATAGGTAAGGGTTCCTACTTGCATCAAGGAGAACAGGACGGGGAGAAGGGTGTGGGGCTCCCCTTCTGTTGCTGTAGTTTTATGCAAGGCTGGGTTAATCACAGCAGCCCGTCTGTCTGCCTTGTGAAGATTACTTGTGGGAGTGAGGGCCTGCCTGCTAACATTCAGTGTTGCCAGGATCTTCTTGTGCCAAGAAATGGGCTTCTGTGTGATTTGGAGAAGGGCCGATGGGCTTGCGTTCATTGCAAAGTTGTATTGTGTTTTACCTGCCATCATTGTGATTGTGGCTTGCTTGCATAATATCCTTTTAATGAAAAAGCTTGGAATTTTTCCAGAAAACTGCATTGTAGGAAAAACCCACAGGAAGGCCCTAATATCTTACTTCACCTCAACTTTCCAGGAGGGGTCTCATTCTTGTGTGGAAAACAGGGGAAGGAACTATATAATGGAATCTCTATACCACCTCCGCTCCAGAATTCGCTCCCGAGTGGACGCTATAATATAGATGGATTTGAACACACACTCCTCCCTCTCTGCTATGTGTCTAATCGCGCCTTATGCTATTAGCAACATGGAGAATTCAGCAATGATACAGCCTGCCAAAAACAAATCTCACCTTTTTATATTCTCCTGCCTTCGCTTTTCTTCACTAGAGGTAGGTGCAAACACCTCCCCCCATTCCCGCCCCTCCAGAACTCAGGACATTGAAACTGAGTAAATTCAGATCGCATTTCGAAATTTGAGTTTATCTTAACCCCCACTTTGGCAACAAGATGGCATCCGATATTTGCAAAATCAGCAAAGCTGCTGTCTCCTGTCTAACCTATTATGATTCAGCTTGCTAAACCACGAAGCAGTAGTGTCTAGTGGTTAGAGGGGCATCACTCGTTTCTAATCAAGGGGTTCTCAAACTTTTTTTTTTTTTTTTTTTTTTTGCTGGGACCCCCTTTGAAAATATTTCAGGCTGTGGTGACCGTCCCCCCCCCTCAAATGACACCCTGTCTCTCCCCCCCCCCCCCACCATGCCACCATTACTGCTGCACTGCTGCTGGCTGCTGCACTGCCTTCAGAGGTGGGAGCCCGGCCAGCAGCTGCTGCTCTCACAACCCCCCTTACAACAGTCTTGAGTCAGGACCCCTCCCCTCCACCCCCCATTTGAAAAACACTGCTCTAATCCCAGTTCTGCCTAGTAGCTCAACTGTGATTTCAGGCAACTCGCTTCCTATTTCTCAATGACTCAGTTTCTCCATCTGCAGAAAAGGTCTGATAACAAGGGTGTTTTTTTGTAAAGACCTTGCAGATCCTCTGATAAGAAGTGCAACATGTTGTTTATCAAACTGACATCTGGCTTTATCAGCGTCTTCTCTCTAAGTGGCTGTAGAAGATTTCAAGGGGAGTGGGTGTGTGGAAGGGATCTCAGGTCATCTGGCAGTCGGGTATTGTTTCATTGAGGACTTTAGCACTGTAAACAGCCAGCATCATTAAGGTGTTTTTATTAAAGGAGGTTACGGGTAAATTGCCAAGGAGCCTCCTGACTGCATTACCTCACCTTTCCCCTCTGACACCAGGCGCTCTCAGTGGAAGCCAATACCTGGGGATTAGGTGAGTCAGATGGGAAAGGCGAGGAACACGGGCTGCTGGCAGTCACTTCGTGTCACTACCAGTGAACTATGAAAGGGAAGGTACACGAGTCTTGTAGCTGCAGTGCCGTGGAAATGCCAGCCTGGCCTCTCCGGGAGGACTGAGATTACTGTGATCTGGGTATCCCAGTCTGGCCTGGTACCTCCCTAGACAGTCACCAGTCAGTTGCAAGTGGACCCAATCGCTGGATCTCAAGTGCATCTAAGCCGGGTAGGTCTGGGCAGAGTCCGTCACTGTGTGTCGCTCTGGGCCTGTAAGGGACTCTCCTGGCCTCAGCCCTCTTGTCTCACTCTTTGGCATGTGGGATGATGCCGGTGACTCAGAAACCAGTGTACGAGTCCTCCTGAGCTTCCCATAGAGCTTCAGCTGGGCTGTGAGCTCTCTAGGCTTGTAGTTCAACCCTTCAGGGACAGCGTGGCAGGGAGCCCAGGTGTAGCAAAGGAATTTCTTAGCCACAATCACCTTATGGGTGAAAGTTGCAGATCTCTGAAAATAACAAAGTTCCTGAGCTTCCCATACCCCGTGTCTGGTCCCACCCCTTCTGTGACTGAAGTTCATCAGCATTTCAGGCTGGGCAGTCTCTCCTGCCTGTCCTGCTTCTGGTCGGCTCCCCCTGCTAGTGCTCGGAGCAGAGCCCAGCTCTCCAATCCAGGTTCCACTACCATGTGCTCAGCTGGAAAACTCTAGTCTCCTGCCCCTCCAGTCAAGGGCCCACAGGTGGGGTCTGTGCAGAAAACCCATTGTTCCCTGAGGGTGAGCCAGCAAGACAGCCAATGAGTCAGTGGCTCCAAATTGCTCTGGGATGGTGTCTCAGTGATTGGTCCTTCAGGAAGTGTCAAGCACCTCTCCTGGGCAGGGCCGCCCGATTGGCTGCCTGGGGCAAGTTTAGGCATGTGTTTAGCACAAAACCAAAAAAAGAGTTCAAAATCTGATACAGACGTATCCCACGCACCGGGGACTAGCCTGGGACGAACAATCGCCTCATTATTCTCCTGAGGAAGTGGGTGCTGTGCACAGCTTCCTAGTGAAAGGAAGAAACCGAGCCATAAAGTCCATGCTCCTGCTGTGGCAGTTCCTGCTGCCTTTGCTATATATGAGAGATTTTCTCACCCTCTCCCTTCTCCTCCTCCCCAAATTCTCTTAGCTTTTAAATCCTGTGGTCTTGTGTCCTGCCCCAGGATGGGTTGGGGGGGGTGAGGGGGAGGGAAGGGAAACAGCAATCACATGCTGCAGTGGAGGACTCAATCAGCTGCCTCGCAGATGAAGCAATGGGCCAAATGAATTCCTGACTTCAGTGGCGTTCTCCAGAGATGAATCTGCCCCAGTGAAATCCCACCATCCAGTTTGCTTCCAGGCAGCAGGGAGAGGGGAAATCTCAGTTTAAAGATCCATAGGTCAGTGCCAGGGTGGTATTTCAGTGCTGCCTGGCCCTAAATTAACCAATTGTTGTTATGCAGAAAGCGTTTCATAGACTTTAAGGCCAGAAGAGACCATTAGATCATCTCGTCTGACCTCTTGTATAACACAGGGCATAGGATTTCTGCCCATCGTCCCTGTAATTGAGCCCAATAAATCGTTTGGTTAAAGCGCATCTTCTGGTCTTCAACTGAAGACCGCGAGAGATGGAGAATCTGCCATTTCCCTTGATAGCTTGTTCTACTAGATGTAAAGGAGGGGAATCTTGATTCTCAAACATGAGAGGGAAAGTTAATGATTGATTGAGGAGTCTTCCTCCCCTCTGCAGTCTCCAGTGCAGATGGTGACTTGAGGAAATAGTTTCCCTCCCGAAAAGGAAAAGTTGCTGAAATGAAATAAGGGGGTGGGGGAGCAAATTGGCAGTTAACTATTGATATAAAATACTCTCCAAGTTCCTGTTTTCAATATAACATCTTACTAATAATCAGTTTGCTCAGGAGAACAAACTAGAGTTTTGGGGGAGAACCGATATATTTGAGGGCAGCGGACTACTTAAAGGGTGAGTAAGTCGGTTGACCAGCTGAGTAAAGGAGGAGCCGTTCAGTTCTCTGCCAATCAATTTGGATTCAGAATACACCTTCCCAGGATCTGTGTAGAGAAACCATAATTCCATTCCTAAACCATCAACCTGACTCTGTTGGGGATATTGCAAAGAAACCATGTTTTCTCTCTTCGATGGAGGAATCCTTTGTGGTGTTGAAAACTGAATGTTACTCTAGGAGAAGAGGAGAAGTGCAGTGGAGGGGAAAAATCAGGCTCAAAGCTTTTAAAGGAAGATTGGCTCTAGTTTTATTACAAACTGTTGGGCTAGATGCAGGAATCGCAGGGTGAAATTCTCTGGCCTGTGTTATGCAGGAGTTCAGACTAGATGATCACAATGGCCTCTAAAGGTTTGCTTTTTCTATTGTATATAAAAAGAGCTTGAAAAGTGGTTTAAAAAAAAAAAAAAAAAAAAATCTGTTGGGCCTCTTATTAAATCATTAAAATTTTGACCTTTCAAGTGGGTTCGGTGTTTATGCAGGTCATCCTTTAAACACTCCATGCGCTTGCCTCCACAGGAAAATTGACCCGAATAACTATTCTGCAATAGCTCCCTGTGTGGACGCTCTATTCTGAATAAAAGTGATTTTATTTTCAAATAATTACTTCACTCGTAAAGCAGACTGACTGTCTGGAATAAGATCACTTTTATTCTGAAACAGTATGTCCACAGCCCCAGTTATGCCTGATTAGCTAAATTATGCCTGAATAGCTATGCTGGTCCACTTCCCGTGTAGACAAGCCCTTAATTTTTATCCTCACTTTCTCTTTCCCCATGTTTCCCTCCCAGTCAGTTCTGTGTCTGCCAGGTCTTGCCTGGGTCTTCCCAAGAGGAAAACTGGGCCCTAGGTAAAAAAAAAAATGGAAAGAAATTCATCAGCATGGTCTTGACATTAATTGGCATTTCCAGATGTTCTGCGGTCATTGCTATGATGATCCTATAGCTCCCTCTGCTGGAATGATAACACATTGTAACAACTGAATACACTGAGCTGTAAGACAGACGACCTCTGAAATAGGGATAAGAAGAGTGGTAACGAGGGGAGTGCAGACTTAATTGAACGTGTGCTTATAAGGCAACTCAAGGGCCTGAAGTTATTCAAACTAGAAGGCTGCACACTTCATTGCTTCTGTAACCGAGCACGTTGCACACACCATGTCCTTGCATCCTCCACAAGGTCTCTGAATGCCAACCTCCCATCCCTCCCCTATCTCAGAGACTCCCTGCACCCCCTCCCCATCTCTCTCCCTCTTGGAAGGGGCTCTGTGTGTGTATTCTTTCTCTCCCTGCTCCAAAGGACCTTTCTTTCTCCTACTCCCAAGACTGGAAGGGATGGGTGGGTAGCTAGTCACGGTACATCCAGCCAGATGGACTAATGGAGAAATGCCATCAAGTTCAGTGTAGTATCTTGCTTTGCTCTCAGCTAGTAAACGGTGGTAGCACATAAAATTGTCAGCATCTCAGGCAATAGCTCAAAATAAGAAATCAAGACTTGCCACGTTAAAGAATATTTGGTTGTTCCTAACATTTTGGTTTAACGTGAGTATAGTACATTTTAAGGTTAATTAATCAAATTACCTGTGGTTACACTTCACTGAATTCTAGGAGTAATATACACAGACATACACACACAATACAGTTGCATAATGTGAATTAATCAGAATATTGAGAGGATTAAGAATGATTGACTAGAAATACTTTCGATAAAACATTTTATCATGAAAAGAAATGGCTCAACTATTTACACACTTTTTTTAGCTTTAAGATGAATCATGGCTGAGCCATCACATGCTGCTATTCCATGTTTGGATTTATGTATTAGTTTGGACAAAGAAAACTCCTTTGAGGAGGGAAAAGCTACTTTCCCACGATGGGTCCCATTGTGTCCTTTCTCTTCAGTATCTCAATTTATCTCATTACATGATGGAATTTCTTTTATGGCATCTCAGTTTACATGATTGATAAGATAAAGGAATGTCTAATCCAGGTATTACTAACTGCTGTGGTAACAGGTAATTTTCAATGAGTTAAAAACATCTTTCAGTGGGTCATTGTTTCATAAATCACAGAAAACATCTGCAAAAAATACATCTTACCAATCATATTTAATTGGATTATAAATAAGGTGCTACTTAATTTGCAATATTGTGGCTCCTGCAATTTTAGGCTTCCACTACAATTTTGATTTTAGTTAGTTTGCTATGCACAGTCCACAATTTTTTGCATATGTTTTGAGGTTTGCAACACACACTCCTCCTGCCCCTCCCCCCCTCATTAGTACAGTTAAATCCCATTTATCTGAGCTGATAGCAGCTGGAGCTCAGGCTGTCACCCCCATGCATTAATGCCTGTAATAACCAGACATTTTGCTGCAGATATATCAAAAAATTAGCAGGCATAACATAATACTTGAGTGTTTATATTGTTTCAGCAAATTTTTCTTAAACAAATAGGTCTTCCCTGGCTTTTCCAAATTACTGCAATTAATAAAGGTCCATTATTACTTTTCCATGATTTTCCATTTCTTGTCTGCAACTCAGCTGCAATAATTTGACAATCATCCCACAATTCAAGTAGAGCCTTAATTATAAGCATCCATTATCAATTACCCTGTTAAATTCATTATAACACACTTCTGCAGTAGCAGGCATTCTTTGTTACCGCCAGGAGTCCCTTCCCAGACATCCGGACTAGATCAAGGGAGTTAAAAGATTATACACGTTTCATTATGAGTACATGCCTGTCCTTCATTTTGTCACCCACTAAGTTTCAATTTAAGTACAGAGAACTTTTCAGTTGAATAGGCAGAGAGGCTAAATCATATAAATGCAGCACATACAAGGATTTTGGTTAACCTATAAAAGAATTGTTCGGGTTTTAATATCCACTAACACTGCCAAGCTTTACAAGTTTGTCAAAGGTCTTACGATATTTGGTGATTGCTTCTAAAGGCCCAGTTTTCTGGAGTCATGAGATTACATGACAATCTCAGCTTTCATTTATAACCAGCATATGACCTCGTGGTTGCAGAGAAAAGCATGACAAAATTACCCTTCAATGCTTACGAAGTAGAAAACACATTTCAGGTTTATTTGGCATCTCTACAAATCTCAATATTTTGTGGGGCCTGTCTGGACCGTGATTTTTGAATGCTTGGGATTGACAATACTGCATAGGCATGTAAAATCTGACTAGCATTTAACAAGGCCTGCATTACAGGATCTGTAGCTTCCATACTGATGATAAAATCATCTTCCCAGATAAAGAGTCTATGAGATTATTACTTGTTAAGACTTTTGATTTATTGTGTATCATCTTCATTAGACTGCTATATAAACTTTGAACAGTGTATGTGAATTTAATAACAAAGCTACTGCCTACCAAAAAAATTTAGAAAGAGTTACAGCAGTTCTTCAGCCAATGAGCAAAAACTCTGACTAATCAAAAGCAAGGTCCGCTGAATTTGAAAACTGGAATTATGCTGCATTGCTCTCACAGTACTGACAGTTATAAGTAAAAAGGACTTCAGTTTAATTCTTGCCAAAATACCACAAACAGCACAAGTCTCCCCCATCCCGCCCCCAATTTCATGCTAGAACATCTTTGATGCATATCTCCTTGGTATCATGCCATGGTGTTTGCAGATGGATTGTGAAATTAGTCTGCGGTCTTCATTTTACACCTCCAGTTCTCCCCCATTTGTTACCAACCACATGGCAAGACTTTTGCCTGGCAAGTTTCTGTGTGACGTGGTTTTGGTGCCCTTCACTTAAATCACTGGTTTCCTTTTTCTTCTCTCTTTCAGGAAAGTCAGAAGGAATCCTCCGTTGTGCATCCAAGAGACGAGGTGGAGAGTGACTTATAATGGCTGGGAAGCGACACTTAGAGTCCCTGGACCCTGTGACTTACAACAAGCTATCTCGGCTGGAGACGGAGCCAAATAGCATCCTCGCTGCAGGCTTGTGTAAATCGAGCCCCGTGCCCAATCATGGCTCTGAAAACCATCTCAGCTACAAGGGAACCTACTTTGCTTACCCGCTGCAAAACCCCAATGGGACCGAATCTCTGACCCACTGGAGTCCAGCTGCATCTTACATGCAATATCCAGGTAATGCTGTCAGCCAGCACTTGAGGACAGATGGGGCTCTGATGAACTGCCTGCTGTATGGACGAGATGCTGAGAGCCTCGGGGCAAGACTGCAGAGCTCAGGTGCTGACAAGGGGAAGGATAGCATGGTCCGGGACTTGCTGATTGTTCAGGAGAAGTGGGCAAACCATATGGGGCAACAGGACCCTCTGCAGCAGGTGCAGGGCCATGCTTTCCCAGTGCAAAAACCGGTGCTCATAAACAAAGCAGGGGCTCAGACACCTACAGGCTGTGCTACCTTGGCTGTGCCCAAGCCAGTTTATAGAAGCCCTATTTGCTATGTGGACCCTAGGGTTTCTATGTCTTTACAAACTCAGATGGAGGCCATGCAGAAGAGACCATTGGAAGTAGAATGGACTTTACCAACCCCAGTATCCTCAGGGCACCATATACATGCAAAAGACCAGCACTGTGCGACAGCTGTACACAAGAGAGCCCATCACCCTGATCCCAGCTTCCTGCAGTTACACCAAGGCACAGGGGTTCCCACTAAAGAGTCAGTAGCAACCTCTGCAGGCTTTTCGCCTTACCACGCAGCATTTGAGAAATACCGAGCACGTCAAAGCACCTTCTTGCTTGAAGCAAACTACCCTGCCATGTACAACAACCAGAAAAGGGTCGCAGAGGCCCATGGCAGCAGCTTAACCCAACATACGTGGTCCAAGCTACAGCCTTCCGCGGCCAGCCCCCTGGTGCATTCCCAAGCAGCAGCCTATCGGGATAGATCTCCAGCTTGCTATCAGCTGTCTCACTACCCACTGACCTCACACAAGCAGACCCTGTTCTATCAGGAGGCCCCTCATGCTGAGGAACAGAGTGGTGCTCTGTTGGCCATGCCAGCTTCAGGTGGCTACAAAGGAATCAACTTTCCAGAAAGTGGGGAGCTTCGGCCTTTTTCTAGCACTTACCTGAGGCATCATTACCCAAGAGGCTATTATCCCAGCCCTCTGGAGAGCTACATGTACAGCACAGCTGGTCCAATTCCAGGGGCCCCTCCAACTCTGAAGCCTGGAGTTCCTTCTGGAGAACCTGCGCTCGAGCAAAATTCCAGCTGCAAAGTGGACCATCTGCAGCAGAACGCCAGTTATGCTTTCTCCCCGTCTGACACGGCTTTGTACACCGACTCCTTAGCCAATACAGAGGCTGGCCATGAGTGGCACGTTGATAGCAGCAGAGTAGCTGCTTTTCAGGGGACTCCACCGATGAGGGAGAGCCCCCGAAGCAAACAGGTTGCTAGCCAGCACAGTGCTTTCCAGCCGATTTGTGCACTAGCTAGGCCACCCAGCACCTCCGACAGGCTCACAGACCCACTACCGAAGAGAGAGACAGGCTATGGCGTGAGCCTCGGTCAGACGGAACAACCCAGCATGCATGGAAAGGAACAATCTCACTCGGAGAGAAGGCCCACTTTATCCATGAAAGAGCCTACACCCAGAAACACAGGGGTTCCAGAAGCTCCAGTGGGAGCCCCCATTGTCATTACCGACAGTCCCGTTTCATACCACCACAGAAAAGGAGAAGCCCCCAAGGTCAAAGACTTCACTGAGGGGCGTGTTTCCTCACCCCAGACTCTCTCGTCTGAGGAGAGACTGAAAAGCCTGAAAAATGCAGAGAATTCTCCTCCCTCCTCCCCACCTATGCCAGTTATCAACAATGTCTTCAGCCTGGCACCTTACCGGGACTACATCGAAGGGTCTAAAGAGTCGGCAGAGATTCCCATCTCGAAAGGCCACCAAGACGAGGACCCCCCTTTCAAAATTGCAGGAATCAGCCTGGGAAGCGGCGACTCTAAGGCTGCCTCCAAGCCACCTTCTGCCAAGGATATTTCTGAGAAGCCTATTGTTCTGCCTGCTGGGAAAAAAGCAATCCAGGCCCTGAAAGCAGAGACAGGAATGGGTGGAAGCTGTAATGTGATTCAGAGGGAGGGAAGCTGTTGTAACAGGACCTGGGAGAGCTACAAGCCAAAGATTCTGCCACGCAGCCTGCCAGCGAGAAGGGAGCCAGGAACACGGAATGGCAGCATCCGCTCTCCAGCCACCCCTGGGAACGGGGAGCTTGCCCAAGACGATGTAGTGCTAGATCTCAGCTTGAAAAGAGAGCTAGTGAAGGCCAATCATCCTCTGAGCCAAGCCCGACAGACCAAAGTGACTCCTAGAGGAGAAAGTGGTGGAGAAGAGGAGGAGAAAGAAGGACCACGCAAAAAGCAGAGGGTGTTTGAAAGTTCAAAGTCCCAGGCTTTGTTAGTAGAAAATAACTCTGGGGACAAGAGCAACTTCCAGAGCTCGGCAGCCTTCATGTTCAAAAAGTACAAACTTCTGAAATCTGTCCCTGCCCGTGCTGTGCCCCTGATCCAGGCCAGCGGCCCCCCGGCAGCCGCAACGCAGGGCCCCCCGGCAGCCGCAACGCAGGGCCCCCCGGCAGCCGCAACGCAGGGCCCCCCGGCAGCCGCAACGCAGGGCCCCCCGGCAGCCGCAACGCAGGCCAGCGGTCCCCCGACAGCTGCAACGCAGGGCCCCCCGGCAGCTGTGCAGGTCAACAGTCCCCCGGCAGCCGCAACGCAGGGCCCCCCGGCAGCTGTGCAGGTCAACAGTCCCCCGGCAGGTGTTGCACAGGGCCCCCCAGCAGCCACAACTCAGCCCAACACCCAACCCTTGCAGATGACGTGCCTTTATCTGAAACTGCCCGACATTTCAAAGTCTCTGCCACCCAGTGCACCAGAGGCCTTTCCGGCACTGGGAGAGGCCAATGTCTCGCTGCCCAGCAACTGTGAATCCTCTGCCCAGCAGACTTCATCCAGCCAGTATTTCATTGCACTGCACGTGTCTCTCTGCAATGTAATTTCGTGTTCTGTGTCTGGAACATCCCTGGAGCTCCTCCAGGAGTGGCTGAGGAGGGCCGAGCTGGATGGGGAGCAGAAAGAGCGCCCCAAATCTCCCCTCCAACACAAAAATGGCTCCCGGATCATGGAAGCCCAGAAACCCTCCAAAGGGAAGGAGATCTGGCTGGGTTTCAAGGATGTCAGTGTGCTTCTCAGAAAGCTGCAGTCTCAGCTGGAGACCTTCATGTTCACTCGCAAGTGCCCCTTCCCGCACGTGGTCCGAGCAGGCGCCATCTTCATCCCCATTCATGTAGTGAAGGAGAAACTGTTCCCCAAGCTTTCTGGAGCGTCTGTGGACCACGTGTTGCAGGAGCACAAGGTGGAGCTGCGCCCCACCACCCTCTCTGAGGAGAAGCTTTTGAGGGACTTGGAGCTTAAATGCTGTACTTCCAGGATGCTGAAGCTGCTAGCCCTGAAACAGCTGCCCGACGTCTACCCAGACCTTCTGAATCTCCATTGGCATGACTGTGTCAAGCAACATCTCAGTAAGTGGTGCTAAATCTCCAGTAAGCCCTTTCCCCACCCATTAGATTTTGCTGCCAATGGGACATTTCCATATGTTAGTAGCTCTCCAAGACGGGTCAGCTGTGTAGGTCCAGTAATGGGCCTTTTATTGCATAGCTGAAGGTCTGATGTGCTCAAAGGAACATTGACACTCTGTTAAGAGCAGATTTGTAGCAATATAAATCCAAACCTCATCTCTTTCCTGTATTCCCCTTCCCGTCACTGCTAACTAGCTGACCAAGCTCACCTCCTTTCCAGGCAGCCTGCCTCCACCTCCATCTGACTCATCCACTGGTGTTGTGTCCCAGCCTGGTATTTGGAACCTTGTAATGCATTTTCATGGAAATGATCGATCTCGCAGTTCCTGAATTACAAAATCTCCCACTTGGCTGGCTAACATATCCAGTGCTGGTGGAGTAGAATGGAGACCAGAGTTTATTGATGCAGGGATAACTTGGTATCATGGAGGGAAAAAATAGGGAAATGCAGCTTTCTGGAGGAGATACAAGGCTCTTTAGATAAGTTGGCCCGAATGTGGCAGTGGCTCAGTAATGCCCAGGCTTTCCAAAGTTACCAATGATCCCCGTTTTGTGGTAGCTACCTCGGCACACCGTAAAGGGGATCGACCTTTAGAGGCCCCTCTAAGGTACCTCAGGGTAGGTACTCAAAGCATCTCGAATCACTAGTCACTCTTGAAAGCCTTCTCCTCAGTGTACAGTGGCCCACATACATCTATGATTAAGTGTTCCCTGTTTGCACTTGCAAAATATCTAGCTGTATATGTTACTGGAAAGATCCAGCTATTGTCTGGCTCCAGGAGGCTCTGTGGTCTAGCCTGTTGGCTGGATGAGACTCGTGTCGGGAATTCATAACTGCCTGGAGTGACGTCAGGGAACGATTGTTCTGCACCGAGCTGCCTGGGTTACAAGGTTGCACTGTGTACAGTGGGATTGCAGTGCGTCTGGGACCGAGCAAGGCACTCTGCTACCAGGTGCTCTCTGAAGCAAGGAGTGGCTAGTTTAATACTGTTCTGTGTGCCTTAGGAGGCCACCAAAGTTGGATAAGCTCTGGCAACAATGGGGGGTGGGGGATGGATAAGCTCTGGCAACAATGGGGGGTGGGGGGATGGATCTTTCTTCCTCTTCCACTCCCTGTGTCTTGTTCATTTTGGAGACACGAGTTAATAAGCATAAAAATGTTTACAAGCCTATTGAAAAGAGCAGTAAGTGGAGAGGAAAAAGTGAAGGCTAGATGAGAGGTGAGCAGAAGAAAAGGAGAGCCGGAGACGGGGGAGGACAGATAGAAAAGGGAATAACGTGAGCTAGAGAAAGATCTCTATGGTGAGATTGCCAAGCACTCTACATTGAGCTAGGGCCGGGCAGAGTCCTCTGGGAAATCTGACACGCAATTTCTTAAAGGTTCTAAGTCAGCCCAAAAAATCGACAGATGGGAACTTTTAGCCTTTTTTGTCTCTTTTATCTTCTCCTGCAAGGCCCTGTCTGAGCCCACTTTCAACCATAGCATGGATGGGGCTGAAAACGCGAAGCAGGGGGTGTTGTAGAGTTCCCTCTTAAACTTTTTAAAAATGTAAATTGTGTGGGAAGCAAATGAGGCTTTTCGGCCACGGCCAGCTAAGCCTCCTATTTTAACACGTAAATGGGTGGAGGGTTCAAACCGGGAATTTCAGGAGGCGGAACAACGTTAGTGAAGTCTGATTCACCTTGCAGTTGTCGCTGATGATCACACATGTCAGCCTATGGGCATGCCATGCTGCCACTAGAGGAGATGGACAGGTCTGGAATGGCTGTGGGTCAGGTTTTGAGCCCATCTTCTACTGCTTTACCTCAGTTGATCAAGTGTTGGGCATCTCATGAAGCCCCTCACGACTGCCAGGGCCCTCACGCCTACTTGGATCATGCAGGGATTCCCTTGCCGCTTCTGCTACTGACCCCTGTTGTGCCAGAGGAGTTATAGGCAGCCAAATTGCTCCCCTCCCCATCCCTAGGTCTCTCTGCTGGCTCCAAATCTGCATGGAAGAAGTTGCAGCCTGGTGTCCTGATAGCAAGGGACAGAAAGGAGCTGAGAATGGAAGGGGGCCAGAGAGTATGGCGTAGGCTGAAAGGGGACAGAGCAGCCAGGAGTGTGGTGTTTGGATAAACATGTTGAATTGTGTGCACACAGCCTGGCCGGTAGTGCCTATGCTTACTTGGCTTTACCATCTGGTAATTTTTCTCTCATCACATTGACATGCCCCAGGAGATCAGCTCTTTTGCTGACCAGAAATGTCCTAGGATTGGCGGGATGGCGGAAAATGAGGGGCGTGGCAGGCACCTCATGGGGAAGCAGAGAGATCTTTGCATTAGACTCTCTCTAAAAAGAAACATCAAGCCGGCAAATCTCTGATCCTTGCCCCAGAGCTCCATGCACTCTCTCCTGCACTGCAGTGTATGATGGTCCAGTCAGGGTTCAGGGTGAAATCCAGACTAGTGAGGGATTATCACCACTTGCCCTGTAACCCTGGGTGCCTCACAATGCTTTGGGAACTAAGGCAGCAGCCTGGGCCTCTCGCAACCAGCCTACCACCATGCAGGTCACACTCTTGAGTGTTTGTGTGTTTAAATAGCCCTGGTTCAGTAGTTCTGACACCAGCAGCCTTTCTGCAGCCCCACTCTTGTTACAACCAGCAAGATGACCCCAACACACTCCCAGTCCCAGATTTCCCCAAAATTGTGTGCTCTACAATGTCCAACCCTCTCCTGGACAATTCAGAGAAATAATACGGTTGGTTTGTTCCTCTAAAGAGACAAAAACACATCACAGCTTATTAACTCTAACTGGAGCAAATATACACCCTTCCGTTCAAACGCAGCACAGAGTTGGTTTATCGTAAGTAGATAGCTGTGACATTCCCTGCTGTCTGGGCAGACTGTACTGCCTGATATCAGTGGGTATCCATGATTCCTTCTGTAGTTTTAATACATACAATTCATAATGATCTTGATTGCCAGTGTCTCATTAGCTTTCAGAAAAGACCTCACTCTACATGCTTTTATAACATGGTAATAGTGTAAACAATCACTTGCTTCAGTTGCTTGTCACTCGTGGTTCAGTCCCCCGCACCATTATAGACCAGTAAATCCTTGCAATGTATTCTTTGAAAAGCAAAACCCAGATCAAGCTTCCCTCTTCTGCTGGGTGTAGCACCATGCTGTCTTCTCCCTCACTTGTTAGCGTGAGACTCCACTGGGTCTGGTTATGCGATACGTAAATACGTTCTCATTGACTTCCGAAGTGCCTTGGAAGTAACTGCCAGGTGGGGAAAACACATTCCTTTGTCTAGTGCAGGCCTGTTTACCGCCTCTCCCTGGCATAATTGGTTTACATACACTGTAGTCATAATTTCAGCATATATTCATAACACCACACGTTATACAAGAATATTAACCATCGGTGTGTTGTGAGTTTTCAAATGATACCTCACCAGGCATATTTTGTACCAAGATTATCCCAACAGCGTGTAGGGTGTGAGTACAGGGCGCTTCGTGTCACAGCGGGTGAATGTGTGTAGCTTGGAGTGCTATCAATCCTACCTCTGGCACGAACGCTCTTCTCCCCACTCAGCCCCCTCCCATGAACCAAGGCACGCTGCCTCTGAGCTCTGTCAGACTAACCAGTCATTCATGATCTTGCTCACTGCTACCAGATACCATGGCGATGAGTGGGCTTTTAGACTGGTAGTTTTTGGGCCAAGCTGGGTAATATATGCTCACAGCAGCGCCTTTTGATTTTCTACAGCACATTCTACAGCTACTGGGATATGGGCCCTGTGTTGAGATGAAACAGACTCTGTGATCTGGAGAGGGACATCTGGTCACAGCTTGGGGCATAAAGAATTAGCAAACTGCTCCAATTTTAGCTGTGGACTGTAAAAGTGAGATGTATCATCCTGATCTGCCTATGCACTATAGATGGCTCTGTTTCCTTAATGCTTTTTAATCTTAAGCACATGGTTACGCTCTTGGATTGTCCCTGTGGGAGGGATACCTGGTCTAGTTGAATTCTCAATAGCTGCATTTCTTTTGCTTCCTCTGGCTGCAAATGCAATCCCAAAACTGCCCCATACACAGGTGCTCTGAGCTAACAACAGTCCATGTATGAACCCGTAACAGCAGAGGATTGGAATAAAAAACAGGGCAAGCGAGTCTAAAAAATGTTGACCTCTAACCACTGTGATTATGCAATCGCCTGCTTTTCTGGTGGTTAAAATGTCATCCTAGTTATTAGGGCCCTGTTAAGCACATGTTTAATGTGAAGCAGGTATAGTCCATCGATGTGCTTTGCTGGACTGGGGCTTTTGTCATCACTAGGTTCCATTAATGAGAAGGATGGAGGTTTTTGCTGTGACCCCTCTAATCTATAAATTTAGATGTCGTGCAGGTGTCTCCTCTGGCATTAGCTTCTATTCTCCAGTGTTACAGATAAGTATCCCACAGAATATTTGCCCCTATTATTGAGATCGCAATGCAGTAACTAGAGAAGCATTGCATCGTTGGAGGTCCTGGTGTTGGGATGAGGTGTTGCGGTCTGACCTTCCCATTCCTCCAGTGGCTGTCAACAATAAAAAAAAATTACTGAGTGTGTCATTAAGGTCAACATGTGGTGACACTTCTCTGGGGACTTTGATTTGCTTTGTCTTGTGTGGGCAGAGGCAATTGGTCAAGCTTTTATGAGAGGCAAAGTCTCTAGGATCTGATCCCTATATGGAACATGTATGAGGGGTTCTGTGCAGAGCCAGCTGGATTTATTTCCACTGAAAGCATTCATTACCAGAAATGTGGTGGGTTCCCAGCATGTGTGCCCAGAGCCAGTCTATGTTTCTGTAAGGGAAGTGCCTCTTGCAATTTTTTTTTGGAGTGACCCACATGGAAGGTATGTTAAACGAGGCCTGGCACAATGAGGATACAACTCCCATTTTATTTTCAATGGAATCGCTGTGCTTTGGAGCCTGACCCTGGGAGGCAGTGAATGCTTTTGATTGGGAGTTGGAGGTGCTCTGCCCTTTGTGGGTTCACCCTTAATTCCATATCAATGGTAATGAAAATCAACCAAGATTATTCCAGGAAGTCCCAGCTCCTTCAGCCTGGTGAATTCCTTCTACATCCTAAACAATAGGGTGTGTGGGACGCTAAGCGGTTAGGGGTAAAGAGATTATTCCCTCATTTCCACAGGGGGTCATAGGTTGCATCCTAAAGAAACCACGCATGAGTCTCTTTTTGTTAAAGTAGAAACTCTGATCCTACTGTAATTCGTTCCAACAGTCCCTTCCTAGTAGCCTTTGAGTAGTGTCATCTTTGCTGCTGCTTCAGATGATTACCAATAACTTTATTTCTTACAGGTCCAAGTTCACAAGCTGGCCAGCATGCCTCCAAGTAGGTATTTGTTCTTTGTGTGTGTTTAAACTATTAAAAACAGTTGAAACCATGCTGTTGGGGAGAACATCCCAGTTATTGATGGGGCACAGAGGTCAAGTGGCAATGGTGTCTGAGCAATGGGCCTTCCATCACAATACTGGACAGTCTATCACCATCTGCCTGTGTGTATGTAACGGTCTGTCTGGGAGACGAGAGAGGGAACGACTATCCTAGAGTGTGTTAGCCAAACTGGAATAACTCTTGACGAAGTAACTCCTGCCTATTCCTCCTCCCAATATGCCCTTACAAATCCCACCCAGAAGAAATCCCTTTCAAAGGTGCTTAAGGGAGTTAGGCGCCCAAATCCTTAGGCTCCTTGGAAAATCCCACCCAAAATAATTGGATGCTACTTGGTCATTAGATGCATTACGGTTTTGAACACTTACTAAGAGAGCACTGGCTATCTTTGCTAATTCCTTTTGAACTTGCATAGGGTTGAAAGACCCTACTCCAAGAGTGGTTATCAATGGTTTATTGTTAAACTGGGAGAACACACCTAGTGAGGTCCCTCAGGGGTCTGTCTTGGTTCTGGTACACTACTCAATATTGTCATTAGCAACATAACTGATGGGGCGGAGCATATACTTACAAAATTTGCAGATGACACCATGCTGGGAGGGGTTGCTAGCACTTTGGAGGGCAGGATTAGAATTCAGAAAGATCTTGACAAATTGAAGAATTGGTCTGAAATGAACAAGTTGAAAGGCAATGAAGATGAGTGCAAAGTACTAGATTTAAGAAGGAAAAGTCAAATACAAAATGGGGAATAACTGGCTAGGCAATAGTATGGCTGAAAAGGATAACGGTTGTAGTTGATCTCAAATTGAATGAGTCAACAGTGTGTGCTGCAACAAAAAAGGCAATTGTAATTCTAGGATGAATTAAGAGGAGTGTTGTATGTAAGACATGGGAGGTAATTGTTCCACTTTATTCAGCATTGGTGAGGCCTCAACTGGAGTACTGAGTCCACCACACTTTGAGAAAGACAGGAACAAATTGAAGAGACTCCAGAGGAGAGCAACCAAAATTATACGAGGTTTGGAAAACATAACCTATGAGGAAAGGCTGAAAGATGTGGACATATTTAGTATAGAGAAGAGAGTATTTAGTATAGAGAAGAGAAGGCTCTGGAGGGGATCTGATAAGGCTTCTTTTAAAGAGGATGATGATTAATTGTTTTCCATGGTAGGACAAGAAGTAATCCGCTTAGTTTGCAGCAAGAGAAATTTAGATTGGATCATAGGAAAAACTTTCTAAGTGTAAGGACAGTTCAGCACTGGAATAGGTTACCAAGGGCGGTTGTGGAATCCTCAGCATTGGAAGTTTTTAAGAGCAGGTTAGACAGACAGATGGTCAAGGTATACGTAGCCCTGTCTCAGTGTGGGGGAATGGACTAGGGGACCTCTTGAGGTCCCTTCCAGCTCTACATTTCTATGATATCCTAGATCAGAGCTCATCGTTATAGGACAGCTTCTACTTTCTAACCCTCTACAGAAAGAAACGGGGGCAAGAACAGAGGCGAGCAGGGCAGAGGTGGCTTCCTATCCAAGCTGTGAAGGTTACCCTGGTCTTTTAACTTGATGGTCATTGACTAGAGCAACTGGAGAGTTGTCAAATAAACTGATCTTGTTTAAATTGCGTGAGGGTGGGTCAGATGCAGGAGCCAATGAAACCCAGTTTATTGACACTAGAACATCTTTGCTGGGATCACTATCATCTGGAGGTAGCACGTCCATGACAGCCATTTAAAACCCATGGCAGAGCCTCCACTGGTAGCTAATGGCATAGGTTCAAATTCCCTATCCTAGTCATAGGCTGGTGGGTAACCACAGTGTGAGGGTGTCCTCTCTTCTCCCTCATCAGCGTAATGGAGTTCTCCTAGGCACCACTGTCAGAGGAATACAGCTGGGAGTGCTCCATCTCCACAGGCTGATGAGACATTTACCAGGCTCTCTTTCAGGTCACTGGAAGTGAGCCCGAAAGGAGGAGATGGAACCCATTGCATTGTGGCTAGTAGACTAGAGTTGAAATTGTATGGTGTCTCTATGGCTTCAGTTCCTGCTGATGTCATCATCACAGGATCCACGCATATCATTGAGAACTTTATTTTAAGCAGGTGAAGGTACTAACTTAACTGACCATGTCCTCTCTTCCTCACCTAGGTGAACCTGGCACAGGGACTCTGAAAGATGAAGGCAAATCAGTAGCAGTGGATTATGTGAAGAAGAAAGCAACTGGAGACCTGATGGGTGCAACAACTGGAACGCCTGTCAACTTGTTCAAGGGAAAGTACAGGAAAGGAAAGTTCCTGATCTTGTCTAAATGGGGATCTCCTTTCCAGGAGGGAGCTGCTACCAGGGAACCTGAGAAAACCCAGCCACTTGACGAGAAGCCTCAGGGAAGCTGCTCCCCTCCTGTTGGAGGGGATGCTTTGCTCATGGATAGGAGAACGTCTCCCCAAGTTGATCCCAGCTTCCTGGATTCAAAGCCAAATAGACTCCCACTGCACTCTGGTGCCAAGCAGCAACTTTCCCAACCCCCCAAGCCTTGTAGGACCCTTGAGCTGAAGCTGACCAGTAAGGCATCCAGGAAGACCAGGAGTACCTCAAGGGTCCTTCACCTCCGGAACTCAATGGTCCGGATCAAATTCCAGAGGGTCCCTCAGGGAGTGCAGAGGACTCCTCTCCATGGCGCTCGGGGGAGGTGTCCTGCTTCAAGACAAGGCTGCTCCCTCCTAAGCAAGACCTTCAGGCATGAGGCAGAGTCTCCAACCTCCCCATCCAGGTACCCGGAACTGGTGGGCAAGCGGATCAGACATCTGTACGAGGAGAATGACAAGACAGAGGCCTGGTACCAGGGGGTGGTGCTGAGGATCCACAAGCCTCACAAGAACCCTCTCAGGAGTGTGTATGAGGTGAAGTACGACAGCGAACCGGAGAGGCAGTACTACCTGGAGATCCTGCAGGACTACAAGAAAGGCTGGCTGGAAGTCGATGAGTGAAAGTGGACCGTAGCTATCCCTGGTGGCTCACAGCCCTAGTGGCTCCAACTCAGTAAGAGCAAAGAGATCTGGGGCTTGTTTATTGTCTTTCCCGCCATGGTCCCATCTCAGACTAAACACTCTGTGTCGATGGAGAGAAATGCCACAGAACTAAATGAGTTCATTCCCTCCTCCCCCACTTGCCTTGCACCCTCTCTCCCCCAAAGGGACAGCCCACTACCGCTATGCCTTGTGCTTGTAGTAGGAAGTCAGGAAGATCCACTGCATATGGAAGGCCACTGTTTGGTTCAATAAGAGAGGAAGGCCTGTCTACTCTTTGAATCCGTTCGAAGCAGTTATTTCCCTCAGGCTGACCATTCTCCCCTACCCCATAACCTCCCATCATTCCTTATCGGCACGGACATCCCCACCGGGGAGAGCAGTCTTCTTCCTGGAAGCGGGGCTCAAACATGGAGGTCAGCTTCAGTGTTCCAGGGGGACAGGCCCTCCCGGTGCAGAACCCCCAGCAGCCTATGCAGGGCAGCACGCCACGCACATGTAGATCAAGAATACAGCAAGGAAATGGTGTCCCTCTGTTCTTCCACTAGGCCCCCCCCCTCCTCCTTCCCTGCCCATCTCCTTCTCTCCCACTTGCTTTTGTCAGGTCATCTCTCTCTTTACACAACCCCCCAGCCACGCTCATCCCTTTCATTTCCACCCTCTCACGCTCACCTGACTGACCCTTTGTGCGGGTTCCTGTACACAATGTACTCTAAGAGTGATCTCCCCTGTGTATAGCTGGCAACTGCTGTAGACGCAAAATCCTTGAAGCTGAATTGCAATTGGACACGTGAGGCTTGATTCTGCTGCCAGGGAGTCAGTGGAAGTCATGCCACAACTTGCCGTGGAGCAGGATCTGGCTCTTAAAGCCAAATTTTGAGATTTCCTGCACTCTGTGCAATCCCATTGGAGTTGGTTTGATCTTGCGCAGGATCTAAATGGGTGCTGAATTTGGTCCTTGTAATCTCAGAGTAGCTCGAGTGCTGAGTAATGCTTTTAAAGACACTTCCGAATGCACAGCACTGAGCGGCTGGGACGGGGCAGTAGCTGGCTCTGTTTGCCAGTGCTAATCTTGTAAAGCTGTATCTGTTCCGCTTTGCGGAAGTAGCCATGAGCCATGGTGTTTTTTTATGGAGGTGGGGTTGTTTGGTTCAATGTTTTTTTTGGGGGGGGGGGGGACAGGGGACCTTCACTTTCTGCCCCTAATGGGAGAAAAGCTAACCATCAGGAAGCTGCTCCAAGAGCTACCACCTACATCTTCCCTGCAATGTTCCGTATCACTCACGCAACATTCACTTCTCCCTCCTTCTTTCTAGTTAAATATAGCTTCTTGCTTTAACACCCTGTCTTTTTAATCTTGAAGGGCTACAGAGGTTAAACAGAATACTGGGATTATGACTTCCATAGTTACAGGACTGATTTTGTTGTTTTAAATGAAAACATTTTAAAAATGTTATGAACTTACCTTTATAAGGAGCTGCTGCCTTCAGGGTTTGTTTATTTTTTTTTTTATTAGAGTTTGGCTTCACCTGTTAACTTTGCTGGATCAATGTGGGGTGAGAGTGTGTCGCTGGTTAGGAACTCAATACTTGTGTCGCATCTGAAAGACACTGGGTGGATTTTAAAGACTGATTTATTTTTATTTAAACCTGATTACAATGCAGGTCCTGGATGTCTTTAAGGAGCTCTTAGGAAATGCATATGCTGGTGAAGATCCTTTATACTTGACAAGGAAATGAGGACTATCACATTATGTAACATGAAAATGGGGGTGAGAAGGAGGAGAGAGACCTCAGATATGTTTTCAGAACAGCAATCATTTCACTTCCTATACAACTGTAATGATTCCAGACCCAACAGTGAAATCTCCCCCTCATCAGCTGATGTGAGTGGCTGAGAACTGACACATCTACGCTCCACTAGGCAACCAAACAGGACTGGCTGTTGTCTGGTGGAGAAATCTAAGAGCAGAGGCCTTTAAATACTCTACACACAGGTATTTTCATCTGGTCAAGGGAGAGGAGGAACAAGTTAAGAGAGATTTTTTTTTTTCACTACAGGAAGTATTTATTTTAAATATACAAAACTAAAACCAGTGGACTGTTCTTTCCAACACGGTGTTTTCCTGCTTCTGGAGGCAGTCTCATGCTGCTGGACGTAGTATCATTTTAATTTTAAAATGCTTGTGCTGACCACACAGGTGACCTGGAAGGAGGGGTACTCCGTGCTGTTCTCCTTGCACGCTCTTGCCAAGTGCCGTCTGCGAGTAGCATTGTAAAACGATTCAGAGACCAGTGTTTGTAAATAATATTGTAATTTTTTTGTATAAAGTTGAAGTGGGAGAAAGTCCTTCACTTTATTTAATATTTTGTAAGAATATTAAGACCTTAAGAAGTGCCTCAGCCTGATTAAAGTGTTTGGTTTGTTTTTTAATTCTTGTTTGGATTTCTCATTATCCATGTTATTACAGTAGCACCCAACCTATTACTGGCCCTGTTGTGTAAGGCCCTGTACGTACCCAGAGTAAGAAATGATCTTTGCCCTGAAGCGTCTGCAATCTAAATAGACATGACAGACGAAGGGTGGGAGGGAAAACAGAGACAGGGAGGTGAAACAACTTGCCAAAAGTCTGTCAGGGGCAAAGCCAGAAATAATACGCACATCCCCAGAAGCCCAGTTCAATGCCCCATAAATTAGCGTATGTGGCCTAGGCTAAATCCTGTTTTGCTTCAGTGGGATTGTTCCTGTAATCAAACATGCAGGATTTGAGCCTGTATTTGATATTTTGTCTTTTTTCACAGACACAAACAAAGCTGCCTTTGGAGTTTTATCCTGCTTTTATTGAATGAGAAGGGTGTTCTGGTTTTGATTGCAGTAAGAGCAGAAGAAGATGTACGCTATCATGGTCTGCCTTTCAGTGATGACTGGTTCTTTCTTATGCAGGCACTTTTGCCTCCACCCCTTTTTGGAAAAACTCATTGCAGAGAATCAAGCTGCACTTAGTCCAGCTGGACCTCAACCACTGCTACTCCACAGCTGTTGACCCTCACATCTGTGTTCTTACAGGAGGTGTGGGGAGGAGGTGAACATGGCACAGGACTCCACGTTCAGCCTCCAACTCTTATATGCTGCTCCTGAGGTACAGAGAGGATGTAAAAGTGCTGCATGGGGCCAGGGGAGAATTCCCCTGGCACAAGAACAGCACAAGGCCACTGTTGATCAGTTATATAGTCAATTGCTTGACCACAGTTTGGTTTGATCTGAAATGAACTCAAGTGACCAAATAACCAGTATCAGGCAGGTTTATGGCTAAAAGCCAATAATAATAATATAGTACAGGACAAAGGTTCAGTACGACACCAGTCTGTGGGAAACCATCTCATGCAACGTTACCTTCACCTTCTGCAGAGGGCACGCTCCCAAAGTTACACATTTCAGCTTAGAGTACTGATAGGATGATTTTACAAGTTACAAAACTCTTCACATGTCACCAAAATCCAACCCATCAGTTCAGCTCAGTTCCTTAACTTGTTGTTCTGTACCTTTACCTTCCTTATCTCTGTTTACATATTAGCATTGCAATTACTGGTCCATGAAGGTACCTCCCTAATGTCTAGTAAAATGTAGAACAAATTTATCTTGATTTTGGCAAGTTTCCTATATACTTACGCCAAATGCTGGGTTGTACTTTGCAGGTTATTGTGGGAAGTAGCTTAGCCTGCGTGAACAGAACTCTGGGAAAAACATAGGCTGAGTTAGCTCTTATAACCACTAGGCTGTATACCCATACAATGTAGTACATGCTAACCTAACACCACTGTCTCTGGCCCTCCACTGCCCCCTCACTGCCTTCAGTGTAGGGGGGATGCTCGGGTTGGGAAGAGGGGCATGAGAATAGCCCATATGCACCTGGATAAAGCCTTGCCTCTGAATTGCTCCTTCTGCACGATGCCACCTAGTATGTGCCACACAGAATCTGTCCCCTGATCTTTCTCTCACTGTCGAATGAAGAGCTCGTTCCTCATGCCAGAGTTCTGGTCCCTCCCTTGGTCTAGTCCATAGAGGGGGAGTAGACCCAGCTCCATACAGTTCTCATCTACGGAGAGTGGATGTGCAGTCCTCCACATCTTTCTCCCTAACACACACCTCCCCACACACACACCCCTCCCCCTCTACCCATACTGGCTACACTAGCCCACACCAGCTTCTAAAAATCAAGGCGTCGCTGCTGGTGTTGACGGAAAGCGGCAGCCCTGGGTTCTGTCAGCTCTATGCTGCTGAAAAAGGCAAGGCAGAGAGGCCCTGGCAGAAGCACTAAGGGTTTGTTGACGCACACAAGAGTACAGCAAGCTCGAGGGTGAATTACCCTGTTCTAGTCTGCTGTGGTCTAACTCAGTATGCACAATCAGACATGGGCGAACAATTCGTAAGAACACGTGGAGACAGTCCTGTTTCAAAGAGGACTAGATCAAAGCCCACTCATGAACTGGTAAGGTGCACTGACAAGGTCCCTCACCCAAGGCTCTTACGCAAAGGAGGCAGTAATGGGATAAGAGGGAAGGTCTCTCATGGATCAATAACCTGGTAAAGACAGGAAACAAAGGCCTGGGCTACATTACAGTTAGGTCAATGTAAGGCAACTTATGTTGACCTAACGCTGGAAGCGTCAACGTCTGACTGCCAGAAGTTGGGATCGGGCGACAAGGGATGGACGCTTGATAAATTGTCCGGAATGTTCCTTCTGAAGCATCTGGCACTGTCCACTGTTAGAAGACAGGATGCTGGGCTGGATGGACCATTGGTCTGACCCAACATAGTCATTCTTGTGTGCTTATCAGCAGGGTGTGCCCAGATGCACAGACAGTTGGATCATGGCAGGTTACTGCAGGGTTGATTCACACCCCAGCTCACCATGGTCTAATTGTTCATGTGGACCGGTGGTTTTCAACCTTTTTTTTCATTTGCAGACCCCTAAAATATTCAAATGGAGGTGCAGATCCCTTTGGAAATCTTAGACATAGTCTGCGGATTCCCAGGGGTTGCAGACCATAGGGTTGAAAGCCACTGATGTAGACAAGCCCTTAAATAACCCTCTGCCATGAGTGTCAGAGGATGGAAGATGTGGTCTGACTCCAGATGAAACAGAGCTATGGCATCTGAAATAAGGGCTTTCCTTCACCATGTGCTTAATGGAGCTGGACAAGCAGTTGCAGTTCATACTGATGTCTTACCCCTAAAAACTACTTGGTCTTCCCTCTTCAACAGATCTCTCTTGTGTCTCTGTCACTAACGTGTCTACACTAACACTAAATCGATTTAACAAATTCGAATTGGGTGCTACGCCACTTGCGGAGGTGGTCTTATTAAGTTGATTTTACAGGCACCTTAATTATAATTAAGAGTGGTGCCAGTGTAGACGCGGGTGTAATTAAGTCGACTTAAGTGACTTTAAGTCGACCTAAGTTGCCAGTGTAGACCAGGCCTATGGCACAGATGTGACTGAATGGTGGGCCTGGGACAAAAAGTGCTCTCTCACTGTGGCACCCATTAAATAGCCTATGGTGCTGCCCAAGCAAGGTGGCTCTCTACTATGGGAGTGACATGAGCATTAATGTGCCTGTAGAAATGAAAGAAACTGTCCTTTCAAATTCTGCAAGGCTTGTGGGAGACTTGAGTATGTGACCAGTGTCACTTTTGAATTCTTGTTCTAAAATACTCACTAATCCTCACTGCAGTTCCCACTGGAGCAGTTTACGGTTCCCTTCCAATTTCAGCAGTCAGCCAGCAGACAGCATGTAACAGAAAGAAGAATGGTTTAAATGAGGTGGGAAAGGAGGCAATGAAATGCTTTTGGAGTGCCGTAGGCATTCTGTTGGGGCAGTGCCATGATAAATCGCGGGGATGAAAGAGTGTTATCAAAGCTGTGTGTGAATCACTGAGCTTATCTTAGATCAACCCTTTCTCTGCATTCAGCGTGGCTGCAGTCTGAAACAGATACTTTGGCAAAGTTGAACCTGGCCCAGTGTATGCTGCTGCCATGCAAGGCATTTAAGCCAATGCCAAGTTGAAAAGGATGGTATCCCTCCCGTGCCGTGGCACTCTCTCATTCACTCTCCACTGGAGGCCACTGCAACACCAGTTGAGTTCGATGTTTTTTTCTTGGCGGTGTCCAGAGAGATGAGCATGCATACTAACCATCACCTGCATGAGAGCAGGAATAAAGTCCCAAGTTGTCAGCCACTTCAGATCCCCCCACACATGGTATCCTGCTGAGGTTTTATCTTACAACATATAGATCAGGACCAGCAGGGGGCTTGATGCAAAATGTCCATGTGACACCACTTCTTCTCCATTGCCTGATTTAATCCAGTTTAATCCGTCCCATCCACTGCATCTTTCAATAGCCAATGGCCAAGTTGTTTAAAATACTGTCAACCAAATACTCTGAGCAAAATATTTCAACTGAAATTTCTTTGTAACAGCTGGACGCAGCTTTAACAAGACCAAGGTGCTGGGTGAGGGGTCTAGGCCCAGGCGACTTGAGAGTGACGCTGCCCCTCCACGAGAGCTGCTGTTTGTGTGCTGACTTAGTGTGCTTATGCGGCTGAGATTCCCCTCATGCTGTTACAATCAGTCCAAAAGGCTTTGTTTTATCTTGTCTCGTCTGAAGCCCTGGGGTTTCAGTAGGGCCAGAAAAAGGAACCCAGGGTGGCCACATCAGCTAAACATCAGTTATTTTTAGTCTGGCTTCTGCTCCTGTAGATAGTCAAAGAGCAAACCCAATTGCAACCCACCCACAGCCCCAGTCATGATAACACACACTGTTATTCCAGGCCTGGGGCCCCCAAGCAATTCCATTTATACAACTGAGACCTGACCCTCTCCTATATGATGAACTGGATCCACACCTACCTCTGCCATGATACCTTATTTTATAGCTAAGTAATCCCCTAGCTCAGTGGTTCCTAAACTTTTTACCCAATGCCCCCCTTTATCCCTGTCTCCGCCTCCCCCCCAACTGGGGCTGGGAGCAGGGCCATGGTCAGGGGCCTGTAGTCAGGGCCGGGGGCCATAGTAGGCCAAAGGGTCAGGGGCCTGGTTGCAAGGCTGCAGCCTGGGTGTTGAGAACATGACTGGACACCAAACCACAACCAGGGCTGAGGGGGGGCTGCGCACCGAGGCTGAACTGGGGCTGAAGGTCGTGGCCAGGCCCGGAACAGAACTCGGGGCAGAATGGGGCTGGGGGGTGTTCTCTCCTCACCACCACCACCCCGCTTGGGGGCTGGCCCAGGGCCCGGCCGTGCCCCTCCCCCCCCAAGCGTTCCTCTGCACCCCTCCACAGGGGTGTGCCCACAGTTTGAAGACCTCTGCCCTAGCTATTGGGCCCTAACACAGATTAGCCCATGCCCCTTAGCCTCTATGCTTGGAGGTTTCCTAACGTATGGTAGATTTTAAGACAGTGCTTGTATGCAGCCTTCTGCTAACTACTGGAAGAGTTCAACTCCTTCCTTCGCAGTGAGAGCCTGCCCCAGCAAAAGGGTCAGCCATGAGAGGGAAATTTGCCCAGTGTGGCAGGAAATCCAGAGCTTTGTGGAGGAAGTAGCAGACTGGGCCAGTCTCAGCCGTAGACCAAAGAAACTCCTGATTCAGTGCCATCTCTGTCGCCGCGAAGCCATTTAATCCATCCCATCCTCTGCGAAGGGCCCAATATCTCTAGAGAACTGTCAGCTCATTACTATGAGCGACATATTTCAACCAGCATTTCTTTACGACAGCTGGAAAGAGCTATTACAAGCTGAGGTGGCAGAGAAAGGGGGAGTAGGCCTAGGGTGTGTCTGTGGCACTGACTCCATCCAGCTCCATCTGTGTGATTTTGAACACGAATCCACTATATTAATGGGGTAATTGGTCAGCAAAGACTTCCTAGTAGCTAACACAACCTTTATTTGTGTGGTAATTTTAATTCCCCATGGCATCGGCACTTTCAGTGCAAGGGCTCCACTGAGGAGGCGTTTTCTCTCTTCCCCTATGGAAGTCAGTCCCAACGCTGTGATTGTTGCATTCTTTGTGGCTGGTGGAGTTATAGCAGGAGCCCACGGAAGTCAGATACATTGAAAAGCAATGATTTTTTATTCTGGCTGTTTATCTTCCCAGAGGTAGCTGAGAACAAACCATATCTCCTCATGCCTCCTGTACTCCATCTGATACAGAGAGATTTAAAAGAACCTAAGCAGAGTAAGTCCCTTGGGGCGCTCACATCTCATAAGCAGAAAGTGGGGTTTTATGAGACCCTGACCTTCCACACCTGTTTTAAGAATGACAGCAGCAGCAGCACAGCATTACCATGTAATACGAAAGGTAGCACTAATCGTTAACCAGCACATTAATGTTTCAGTTTGCCAAAGCACTATAATTCAAATGAGAGTTTCTGACATTGGGCTCCCACGTTGTTTGTATACAACAGCATCACTCTCAGATCCTGTGACACCCGCCAGTAATGAAAGAAACAAATCCACTTCCATTTAAAATGTCATGCAATATATACACCTAGAAAGAAGTGGTGCTTATAATAACATCTTGTAGAGCGATAGTGCCTTTGATCTCAAATGTGTTTTACAAACACTAATGAATTAGGCTTCACGAAAGCTCTGCATTGTTATTCCCCACCCCCGTACAATTCAGGAAGCTGAGGCACAGAGATTGACTGACTTATCCAGGGTCAGATGAGAAATTTGGGTCAGCCAGGAGTAAGATGCTGATTGCACTGGTTTGTGCTGTAGCCAGTAGCTTATATACCCAGCCATTGGAGCCATGTGAACATTTAACAAACAACCGTGTTTTGCTGTAAAGTACTGAAAAATATTTTTAAATGGTATAGTTGAGCTAGGGAAACAGGCTCATAGTAGAGGAACAAGAGGAGGTTGGGTAGCTGTAAGTCTTGCTCTCCAGATCTTATAGTTGTCTAACTAGATGCTCTCTTAAAGGGCATCCTGGCCAATAGAAGAGCTGTTCCATGAGCTCATATAAAATTCCAGTTCAGTTCACCGGACAAGCTACTAGAGACGGCAGGGACTGTGCTAAAACAATCCCCTGTGGGGAAATATGAATGCAAATTCTCAAGAAGTATGCTGGCTTGGTACTTCTAGAGACCAAATACCTCTCTTTAGCGCTAGGACAGGTCAGAGTAGAGCAAATGTAATCCACTGCTGTGTGTATTCTATATCCCCCTCTGTGGTGGTCCCCAGAGCCTATGATTCTGCTACAGCTGTGGGGGGTGACTATGATGGCTCATGCTTTTTAGCACTGCCAGTCCCAAGTTCAGTCCTTGGTGTGTTTGTCAAGAGGGCAGCTGTCTCACAAATTTTCCCCACCCATCTACCATAACATTTGGAGCAACCACCTGTAGGGTTGAGTGGGTAGCTCACTGGCCATTCAGTCCTTGATTTTCCTGCTAAAAGTGCCAAGAATGGGGCCAGTCAGAATGGCAGTAGTGTTAACTTGGTCATATGTCCAGTAGGAGCCAGACCCATTTCACGTGAGCTTCTGAACAGCTCTTAACCAGCCTGAGTTTAGAGGCACAATCTGATGTCTTAACAACATTTTTGCCCTGTTGCTTCAAAAATTCTTTCATCCTAACAACCTTTCAAACACTGACAGGATACACCTCGATCTCATAACTGACCTACTCTGGGCACAAACTTGTGACCTACTAATGCAAAACTCTAAACACCTCTCTCAAGCTACTGAGCCATATGACCAGCTTGTTTTAAGCTAGCTCTTTTAATCTTCTACTAGACCTGTTTCCCTGCCCAGGCAGCTGGGATTGATCCTAATTCTATCTTTACAGCTCTTCAAGCAATAGATAGTGAGGGAGTATCAATCTGTTGCTGCCTTCACAATCCAGCCACCTCCTCCCTTTTGTAGTTAGAGAGGCCAGCTGACGTTTCCCTCCTACCCACACTCTATAGCAACTTCATATTGAAGGCCTGTCCAGGCAAAAGGGCCATTCTAAGGCACATGAGTTGTGTTTTGGGGGAGGTGGGTTGGAGGAACACAACAAACATTCAGGACCAGCAAAGGCTGACTATGCACTTCCCAATGCCTGTAGCCAAAGCATCACAGGAAACCCTGGATTCCACCCTCCTCCCCCTTATTCTGGTTGGGAGAGATGTCACATGGGGAGGTGCAAAGTGGGTTAACGAGGAACCTGGCCATCTGGGACTCAATAGGTATTTCCTGCCTCGCACACCTAGCCCCTCCTAACTCAGTGCCAATGAAATAAAAGAGCAGGCCTATGCTCTGCTGCTGTGTATCCTTCCTCTCTGTGTGGGTGATTGGTCAGTAGCTCCAAGGTAAGACTAGTTAGGGGTTTGTTAACTATCAGTGCCCTTGGTTAAGGGGACTGGGTGAATAGTTGTTTGGGAGGGGGTTTTCACTCTGAAAGTGGTATTGCCTTCTTGCAAAGATGGACCTGGTGTGGGTAGGCTGGCTGTAGATGAAACTAGATCCTTAATGGGGGTAGCTTTAATGTCAGTCTGGTGTGGCTCATGGTGCTTGAGTGGCTAATGGGGTTGTGGTGCTCATTTCATGTAGGATGATTCTCATGCCATAGGGAAACAATTGCTAGCTGTTCCCCTGACCCTATATAGCAAATACCTGTGTGGTGCCACTGTTGTCTGAGGCAGCTAACTTAACTGGCTGCATATAAGAGGCTTGGTGAGGAGACCTGAGATCAGAGAAACCATAGGAGTATCCAGGTATGCTTACAGAGAGGTAAAAAGCTAGCTAAACCTGACCTTGATTTTTTTTTTTGCCCGTGCTTGTGTTTAATCTGCTTGATACTTGTGTACTAAAGGTGCATATAAAGTGGTGGGGAAGAAGCTGTGTATATATAAAAGCTCTACTAGAAAAATAAGCTAGAGTCCTACAAGTGCTGTAGAAAACAGCTCTGAGAACTAGCAGCTAGGTATTGAGAGGCCTATTGCTGATCTTCCCCCTCCTGTGTATGCCTCCTGTGGTGGTGGCCCTGGCCCTTTGGAGGGGGCTGCTTTGTCTTGACTAGGACTGTTGGGCATGGCAATCCAGTTGTAGGCTTCCTCATGCTGGTCCATCTGTTAACCCTAGTCTAGAATGCCTATTGCATGTCTATACTTCTCTCCTTGTGTGATCATGTCTCCTATGACTGTAACTAGGAATGGCTAGGATTCTGCCCTGTGGTCTCAACTTAACTTTCCTCTATTAATAAGTCAATTAGTAAAGCAGCAGGGTTGTTAACACCAATGGTGCTGTGGGGCCAACTTGCCCGGAGTGTCTTCCACTAGCTGGAAATGCTTCATTGGCTCTAAAGGTGCTGTGACTACCAGGCATGCTTCTGCCTTTGCATTAGACCCGCTTCACAAACCTTCAGGACAAAGGCTTAGCCTGAGGTTAGGGGTATATAATTGCAGGCCCTGTTGTAGCTGTGGGGGCTGGTGGGCGCTTAGCATACTGAAGTGCTAGGTCTACTACACACCCCTAGTTTGTATCCCATCTTTCATTCACTACTGTTGTCTAGCTGTAGTAGAATGGGCAGTGGCACCACAGCTTAGCCATGTCCAGTACAACCCTGTGAGCAGGTAGCTAGCACAAGTAGGTGTATGTGAGGTGGTAGACTAGGTGTAGCCTAGAGGGGCCTCTAATCAGGGCTTGGCCTCCAGTGTGGCATAGGCACCCCTCCTTTCCTCAGCCCCTCTAGTGACCACTCTGTAGAGTCTTTCCCTTGTGATGGTGGTGCCATTGGAAGGTGGGTAGAAGTTGCTAATGCTCTTAAAGTGACTACTTAGTGTAGAATCATCTTCATGGCTCCTGGGTTTCAGGCTTCCCTATTGAGCTTACAGATTGGCTGTAGCTGACAAGCTCTGAGTGATCAGGTGGAGTGCCATAGTGTCCTTAGCAAACTGCTCCATGTCCCTCTCCTTCCTACCTCCATGTCAGGGCACCATAAGAACAAGGGGTCAGTTTCTGTAACAAGGAGGGGAAAATGCATGGGTTTTGAGACACTTCCTTGCTCTCCCATCCCCTCCAGCGTATAGCATTCCATGTGTAGCAGTGATCTGGAGTAAGAGGACTGGGGAAAAAGGTATCTGGCCTACAAGATTGAGGCCCTTCCCTAGTCCTGGGGTTCCCTAATCTCTCCCAGTACTTGCATTCTGCTCTGTTGCATCTTTTGGTGTCCCATCTAAACATGGCTTTAAGTAGTTCAGGGAACACGTTTAAAACTGTAACACTCCTATTTAAGAGCCAGCTGTGTGAAGTACACTCAAAAGACAATTGCTACTGCAATAAGAGTGTGGTGGGAGATTGAGAGGAGTCTCTGGCTTTTTCTTGGCTGCTGTCAGAGCTGGCCATTTAAAAGAAAAGCAGCACTAGGCTAGAACAGTGTCTGTCTCTCCAGTGTTGGAGGAAAAACTGTTCACCTACTACAGCTGGGATTAGTTGAACTGCTTGGTTTGAAACTGACATACAAAAGTCTTGGCTGAAAAATGGTGCCCTTTTAGGGCGGGGTAGCCATGGAAAACAAACTGTATAGCTTGACTATTAAAGAGCAAGGAACTCATTGGTTAAACCTTCTGAGTGTCAGTCTGTCACAAGTTATTTAAGGGCTTGGTTTTTAGTCTTCTGTTTGCAGGTGGGCTAATGCATCCCTTGGGGGCATGAGGATTTGAAGTATCAAAGTAGCTGCTAACTTAATTGGGTAGGACTAAAACAACTACTACATCTCCTCCTAATTCTTCACAGCTGAGCTGCCAGGATGAGATTGCCCATGATAAATCATGGGGCAGGACCGCCAAATATGGACGAGTCTTCAGGGCAAGAGACTACAATGGCTTCCTCAAGAGGGAGGAAAGGAGCCAGGAGAGTAACCCCATGCCCTGCTGCTGCCTTAGTGACTGTTGCCAAAAGGCATAGATGGCAAATCATCCTGGCTCTGGTCACCTGCTTCCTTGTTAGCACCATTGCATACAATGAAGGGTCTTCAGTTACTCCTGGCCAGAATCCTCTTGGCCTTGTGCCTGCATCTTCACCCTCGCTGCCTGACTTGTTACTATCCCGCAATGCTACCAGTGGCATCTTGAAATCCAACCGCTACATACTAAACCACTTCGTACAAGGGCAAACTGGCTTGCATGCTGCTGGGGAGACGCCCCATGCTAGAACCTTACGGGCAGACTCTGTAGGCACCACAGACCAGCTAACTCATTCCCTTTGGCTTCCAGGGGATTTAAGGCAGATTTCTACACTTCTTTCATTCCAGCTTGATGGGAAAGGGAGCCTGCATTATAAATCTGGAGCTGGCAAGGATAAAGATGGCACCGGTTCTAATACTCTGAGACTTGACACGTCTCTGGGTCTTGGTGCATTAGCTAAAATTACAGGCTTCTCTTCTAAGCTTTCCCCCAAGGGGCTACAGGCATCCTCAGCTGAACTGTTGTCCTCCCCACATGCATCAAAACCAGTGACCAAAGCTGTGGATGTTGGAGCAATAGACTTTAATTACCCTGCAGTGGTACCTGCAACTCTGTCCCAAGCAGAATCACTCACGACAGACGCTGGCTTCTTGCACTTGGCTCCCAATGCATCTGCACAGCCTCTAAAAGCATCTCCAGATGCTGCATCTATTGCTCATTCAAGGCCAAGCTCGGGCTTGACGCAACAAGCTGCTACTGAAAGCCTTGCTAGTGAGGCCTGGGGGCTGTATAAAATGACCCGCTCTGCCACATTAATGGCTCCCAGCACTAGCCTAGATCAGAGAGCCACTAAAACTAGTCCCATGAGTGTCTTGCCTAAACTTCTGGGCTCCCCTTCTCAGACACATAGTGCTAGCAAAGTGCCTTCCTTCTTAATGTCACTCAGCACAAATTGGGCTGTGCCAGCCAGCCCAGCGGTGGCTGCCACACCGTATAACTTAACCGTGAGTACCGACTTCCCAGAGTCCATGCCTCTGCTGGAAGTAACGAGCTCTGGCCCTGCAGAACTGACCCCTAGGTGGCCAGGTTCCTCCCCCGTATCAAGTGATGTGGCTGCTCATGACACTATGGAGCCAGTGTGGCTCCGTACTGTCCCTGGGATGGAGCCCTCTCATACCCCAGTCCCTCCTTCAGGAGGCAGCTACTTGGCTGCATTCCCCAGTGTAACAATGCCCAGCCAGGAACACCGTCCCTCTGAACTACCTGTGACTGAACTCTCACAGAGTCCGTTTCTTGCTAGCATGCCCCAATCCACCCACCCGCTCCCAGCTACAGCAGCTATGGCAAAACTAGCCTCTGTCAAACTAACGGCCAGCACCTCTGCTTCTGCCCCACTACACGTGGGTGACCTGAGCCACTCCACAGAACGCCCCTGGCCTGGGCCCATGGCTGTACCGAACACACCAGCAGGCCCCACTGAAGGGGCAGCAACTAGGGCAATGCTGTCCGCGGCTGTGCTGATTGCTGTCACCCCTGCTGTTAGCGAGTCGACTAGTTGGCCAGCACTACCTGTACCTGTCAGCACGACTGCACCGGCTCCTCCCTTCTCTGGTGCTCCAGCCTCCCCGCTTGCAGGTGAGGTGCATGCAAGTTCAGTAGCAGTGTCATCTGGGCTTCCTTCACGGAGTGCTGCAGGGAGCGATCCCCTGACTGCTCTGTCTGGACACAGAGGAACCAGGGCACATGTACCCTTTGTTCCCAAGCTAGCCACTGCTGGGCCGGGCCATCCGCTAGTTCTGGCTACTCGTTTACCAGGCTCACCCAAGGTTCCAGCTGACCTTGACATGCCAAGTTCTCTGTCGCTGGAAGCGACCTCTCCTGAGGCATCTTCTGAACACACCGTCCTCTCTGGCGTCCCTCCTAGACTGGTAACTAGCTCTGACAAGCTCACTGAAGCTCCGGTCAGTGATAGCACTCAGCTGGCTGGAGCAGTCACAGAGGCTTTCACTTCAGTTGCATCTGGAATTGGTCTTTCTGCAGCCACACATCCCCTTGACCATCTCAGACTTGAAGCAGAGACTGCCAGAACTTCCTCTACAGAGAGAAACCTGACAACAGTGCAGCTGGGTCACACACTGACAGAGCCCACTACTGAAATGGCATGTGCTGGTTCCGATTCCACGAGTTGTCCAACCTGGGTGTCTGCTGACCTTAGTACAGCTGGGGAACAAAAGGGTTCTCCTGGACTAGCTGTTACACACTCTCCTACCGATCTAACAATTCCTCCCTCTGAGAAATCCATGAGAGGAGCCCCCAGCTTGGGGGAGACACCAATTGCTAGTACCAGTCAGGCTTTGACCTCCTCCACAATCTTGCCTGGTGTAAAACCTACTGATGGCTTCCTGCCTAAAGATACTGCAGCCTATTCTCCATATTCGATGCTTCCTATTAGCAAACACGCTAGAAGCCAGTCCAGTACGTCCGCTTGTTGCCCTGAGACATCTCCTAGTGTCTCAGGAGCCAGTACAGCTGCAAACATCTCTAGTGCCACTCTCTCCAGGGAATTGGCTAAAACTGTGAGCTTCTCTGCTAAAGAGCAGATGGCAGCAGTGGCTGAAACGCCTACTGGCTCCTCAGAACCCCCATTCAGAGCGTCAGCAACTACAGAATTACTTTCCCACTCAAGTTCAGCAAAGCCACAAGCTCCACTAGCACGCAAGCACTTTTCACTCCGTAGACCAGGAATTCGAAGAAGGCTGTCCACCCCAGCTGACTTGGTCTTCTCCTACTCCACCACATCTCTGCCTACTGTGACAGACGTCCTGCCAGGGCCAAAGGTGCCCACTTCTCTACAGAATGAGACCTTCCCTGTGTTGCCCTCTAAAACAAGTAGTGATACAAGTACCATGATGGAGACTGATGCAAATGTGACCCATTCCACTCCCCTGTACCTAGCCAGAACTGGGATAGCATTGCTTGCTGACTCAACCCCTATGGGAAAGGCACATACTCCAGTGTCTATTACAACAGCAGGTGGTCCAGTAACCTCCACTACGGCTGCATCATCCGAATGGAAGCCCACATCAGCGACTCGGGGAGAGCATAAAGTCCCAGATGAGTTTACAAAGGCAGCAAACTTCAGTGGGTTGGCCTCTGCTGAGTCTCTTTCCAATGCTACAGCACCTGCTCTTGGGTTGACCTCCACAAGCACAGCTGTGTCCAATGCTACATGGGTTAAAAACAGAACAGCTGCTCCACTGCCATCACCACCAACATTACGTACAACTGCACTACTTGCTAGTACAATCTTTACACAGTCTACTGGGCCCCAGGCTCCCATTTTACAGGCACTCCCTGAAGCCAAACCTAGTGTGGTGACTTCCCTTCATAGTACCACCAGAATTCCAGCCACAACAAAGACAACTGCCCAGCTGACTAGTACTAGAACTTCTGCCACTCCTGGTCTGCAGCCTCCTACTGTACCAAAGCCAACTAGGCTGATGCCTTGCAATAAGACCACTGTACCAACATTGCATAGACCTCCTACACCAGACTTGGCCACCCACTTGCTTCTAACCACCCAACATGGTTCAACAGCTAGAACAGACCTTCGTGTATTAACTCTGCTGACAGCTGCAAGAAAGACCTTAACCACAGCTGCAGTGACTGCCAAGCATGTGGCTACAATCGAAACTAGTCACATTTCAAAGCAGACTCTACCCAAACCCAAGGTCCCAACACTGAGCTTCTCCCCTGTGAGTGGACCTGCATTGCTGTTGCCTGTGCATATCCTACCTCTGCAGTTCCGTCTTAGTAGAATTGCCTACACACAACTCCTGAAGAACAAGTCTTCTGACAACTACAGGAAGCTGGAGAAGGAAGTGATGCTAACTGTAAGTAGAACTCATGAAAGTGGTGCAATTTAGAGAAGTCAGCAAGTTACTAGTACCTAACTTGGTTTTCATTTGCCAGGCTGCAGCTGAGCAGCTACTTGTAGCTTCAGCCCATGTCAGCTATGACCTTACTTCTCCTAAGAGGAAAGGTCTACCTAGCCCACGAGGATTTTAAGTAGGATTCCTTAGGTGGTGGTGAACTAATGCCAGCCTGATGTGGATGGGTATCTTTTAATGAGTATCCAGTGCCCATATTTCTCCTACCACTGAACCAGCCACAAGTTTAGTTTTGGTCATGATCAGCACTGGACTAATGCAGATGAACAGTCCATAAGCAAGCAAGGGGCTCTATTCCCCAAATGATCCTCACTGTAGGATGAGGTAAGGCACCTATAATGCTTGGACTGTAGTAAGGCAAATTCTGTTCCATGCATAGCAATGCTGAGATGGCATTTCCTGTTCATCCATCAGACCCACATGAATGAGACATGCACCCCCCCTGACATCCCTGGCCTCCTGACTCTATGCTTCTCAGTCTAGCTTTGCTCCAAATGAAAGCAGGGAATCTCTGCTTCACACCCCACCCCAAGAACAGCCAGTGTAGTTGACTTCACTTCCTGGCTCTGTTGTAGGAACCTGGGCCTGTTTGCACAAGTCTGACCATGCTTCCAGTAAGCCTTCGCTATTCATAGTGGAGTAGCTGTTTGTGAAAAATCTGTCCTTAACCAGTGGCTTTTCTTATTTCCAGCTAAACAAGATGTTCTCCAACTATGAGAACTTTCTCAAAGCAAACGTTCTCCAGTTCGTGTGAGTACCTTGCACTACACACCTTAACCTCTGGGGAAGGCAACACCTAGCTCTGAGAAATACAAGGCTTTTAAACATGCTATGCACGGATTCCATCACTAGCTTCTAGCTGTAAGAGTGCCCCTCAGGTGGGGAGTAACCCTATGTTGATCAGGCTGTCTCCCTTCCCTGCCCGTCCAGACCAGATAACTCTCTAAGTCACCGGAGAGAAACCTGCTGGGAACACAATGATCAGAAACTCATGTTCCAGTAGAACAGACAGTAGGTGGCAATTGGCTGACTCGGGCATTGAGGCATATCAAGGCTATGCTTTGAACTGACGTTCCTTTAGAATAGCCACTCCAGGCTGCGTGACTTAGGATGCTCTCAGGTGCTGTGCAGACACCTCGTGCTACTAGATCACTTCTAATCTAGCTGTCTCCCTGGCCTCTCGTAGGAATGGCTCCGTCCTTGTTGAGAGTGAGGTTCTATTCCAGGGTGATGTCCCTGCTCCCACAAACTCTGACCTCATCCGTACAGTTGTTACAGAAGCGGGAAAGAAAATGGACACCTTCTTTGACTGGAGAGTGGATGTCCAGTCTGTCCGGTCAAATGGTAAGTGCCTGAGTCACTACAACACGACCAATGCCCAGCAGCAGGACAGAGCTACCACCTCCACTCCTCCCCATTCCCAGATGGCAACAGGGACAGCAGCTTTGCAGCTGCCGCCTGCAGGAGGCACATGCCATCTCCATGCACACTCAGTGACCCATCACAACTGGGGGCGGAGGGGAAAGGGTGTTGGAGCTCCATCTGGCCCAAGTAATACTTCCTACACAGTGGATTCTGGAGTCTACTGTTACTGTGCCATGTTTCTTGATACAGTGTACCCATGACAATGGATGGGTTGTTTGCTGCAGTAACAGTTAAAGGGAAGATTTCACATTATGCTGCACTTCCTTTCAAGGAAAATACCAAGTAGCATGCCCTTCCTAGGGTCTCTCCATCCCAGGAGAGCATTCCTCCTGCCAGCTAGGATTTGCTGGTCCCCGTGCGCTCTCCCCTTCCAAAAGAGGGCCAAACTCTACTTCAGCTTAAAATGGTGGGTGTTATGCTTCAGGCTTTGAAAACTAGGTGTACTGGAGTTGTGCTTGCACACCAGCGCTATTGGGCCATCGATGGAGAGGGCGATAAAGCAACAGCCAGATGTCCTGTCTAAGGAATGTCACAACCCTTCTGCCTCCCTCTCCTCTAGGTTTCAGCCTTGAGAATCTAGAGCCAGAAAAGCTGCTGATCTCATTTACTGCTCTGAGACTTGGCTCGATTGCCGCATTCGATGGTGTGGGTGGCCAGGGTCCTCTGGACAGACTAAACAAAGTGGTATGGAAACGCTCTTATGATTCATAGTACAATGGAGCAGTGTCTCCCTATCTCTGTGAGATGGGACTGATGACCTCATGGTTAAGGCGTGGGAATGTGGGTTCTCTTGTTACCTAGGGTATGCCCCTTGACTTCTATGAAGTGGGGCTGATGCTTACTAATTTGCAAGGCGGAGTGACTCTCTAACTCTAGCAGAGGCCTTAGTGCCCTGCAAGTAGGGGCTAGTGAAGACAGCGCTACACACACCAGACCTAGCTAGCTGTAGATAATAAACTAGAGTTCTAGTTATTGTCTCAATCTAGGCCCACTAGGGTGCAAGGAAACAGTAGCTCAGCTGCATAGCCAGGACTGCAAGGGATTTGACCAGATATTTAGGGAATGGACACAGCAGCACCAATAACTGAATTATGAACAAGGTTCCTGCAGACGGGGAGCTTCAGAAGAAAAATGGGGGTGCAGGAGGCTGGAGAATCTGGGACCCAAATTGTCCCCTTTCTTCTCTATAGGTGGTTCAGTCTCTGGGAACCCTGTACAGAGTGAAGAACGTCTTCTTTAGCCGACTCAGGTATGGACAACTCAAGCTGTGGTTCCTTTCAGAGCTCTAGACACTGCTTGGCAGTTAAAATCCAGCAGCTAGCGTGCTAGGCTGAGTGAAGGAGCTAAAGTGTCTCACTAGACTGCACGAGGCTAAACTGCTTTAGGGCATTGTTGGGAAGAGGAGGGGACGCTCTTAAAGCCTCTTCTGGGGCTTCGAAGAGATGAACCTAATAACAGTTCAGCAGCTTCCACCTACCATTGACTACAGGAGAGCAGACCTGAGACCAATAGACTTGTAGGGCATACAGAGATCTTGCAATAAATCTAGCTAGCCACAAGATGTCACTCCTCTAGTATTGTCTCTTGCTGCCCGATATGCCTTCCATGATGAAGTGGCAATCCTCTGAGCACCTGTTGGCACTGTGTGTGCACTTAAACACAACCTTGATGCAGAAGGGGTGGAAGGAATGGCAGTAGCAAAGTGGAGGCAAGACTCCAACACTAAGTACAATCTCCTCCCATTAAGTACAGAAACGCTGAACATACAGGATAGCTGGAGTCCTTGCCAAACCAGATCGAGACAAACAGGTAGACCTGTGAGGTGACAATCCAAGGTGCCTCTGCTGCAGTGCTAACCATATTCAGTAATGAGCATGTCCCATTCCTTTAATGAGAACAACCTCCTGTCCCAATGTGGTGAAAGACTTCTCAAAGTCTGGAGCAGTCTGTAGGACACCAGACTACTACTGCTTCCAGCTTTAGCTCCAAGCTCCTCAATTGTGTCTGCCTCTAGTGTAACCCACATCCCTCCTCTAGTGATGCACTTACTCAGCCTTTAAGTGGCTTTTGTAAGTATGATCCTCTAATCTCAGATGCAACTGCTCTGAAGTACAGCCCTGCATGGGACTTCTACCCACTCCTGCACTTCCTTGCATTTTTATCCTGCTCTCACCCACAAAAACCTTAGATTCCACATGAGACAAATTTTTCCCCATGCTACTGAAGTCCATTAATTTATAAACAGAACTCAAATAACTAAAAGAATAAATCTGGCTTAAACATGTAAAGAGAAATCCTCCAAACCTCTGGCTTTAATCTTTGTGCCCTGTAAAACTCTCTCCTCCCTTAGGGACATCAAAGGTGACCTGGAGATCAGTGGTGAAGCCTACGTTGACACACATGCCCATGCTGATGTCAGCCAGGTTCTGCAAGCACTGGGGGGTCTTGTTAACTACTCTGTAGACTTGACAACTCTCTCTGTGGATGGTCAGTACCCTTCCCTCTGGCACTGGTCCTCTTGGCTGGTAGAGGACGTTAAGCAAATATTTATCTAGCTCTGATCTCTCCCTCTCCCTTCAGATTCAAGGCTTAGCTTGCAGGTTTTCCCCATCTCCTTCCTGGTCAACAACAGGGTGGTCGATGAGAAACTGCTGGATCACTCTTCTGTGGCACACCAGAACCTCACCAGGGACCTTGCTGATGTGGTAGGCATACCCGCTCTCCAGCCAGTGACCCTAGTGTAAACTGAGTGGCTTCTGGGGAAGGAGAAGCAACCCTATAGAATCGCCCTTGAGATATCTAGGGCAGAAAGGAGGAATCTAGAAAGCATTCCTTCAAGGCTTCAGCCTAATTGTAAACTTAGGCCTTGGATTACTTCACCCATCAGAACTCCAGCTGCACTCCATCAGCTGGAGAAGGAGCACTTTAACTAGGAATAAAATGCAAGCATGCTGTTATCATAGCAGGTGCTCCAAACCTCTAGACACTCCAATATCCCCTAAAGCCCTCTCGTGAAACTAGACTCTTGCAGGACAATCTGCCTGCCCTTGTTTAGTTACCCTGTGATCATTACTGAGCAACAGTTTTGTTTTAAAAACTTCATCACAGCAAAAGCTTCAGCTGCAGTTGTGGTGGGGAAGGGGTCTGCAATTAAACAGCAAAACACACGGTCTGCTATGTGACTGCTCTGATGACTACACCACTGGTGCATGCTGTGCTTAATCAGGCTTTGGAGTGTTGTGCTCTAAAACTCACTTTGGCTTCCTAATATGGGGCCCTCGGTGAGGATCTCCTAGAACTTCAGGCTTGACCTAGATCGAAGGCGTCTGAGTTGCTCCAGCCACATCTGTCCCTGCTCAAGCTGGCACAATTCTAACTTAGCCAGTGGGTGAAGCAACTCTGAAGCCTGGGCCTGGTGCTAGCTGAGGAACGTGGTCTGAATGGGGTTGGCCGTTCTACTGTGCAGCCTCTGCCACGCAAGATGCATTTTGTTGATCTGCACCTGTGAGAGGAACTATATCCAGCTAACTCTGATCCACTCTTCCAGCTGATGCATGCCCTGAGGAAATACGAAGGCCTCCTGCAAGTGGTAATTCGTGACATCCTGTGCGTAAACACTCTCTGCTTCTGTGTAGGCTGTTTGCCTCCTACAAGGTAGTCTTCTGGGGTATGCAGGCCATGAAATGCATCTGTAGGATTGGGAAGATGCCAGTTGAAAGTGGATGACCAAAGCATCTACTGGTGGCACCTGTTTGTCTCTACATCCATTGAGACTCCCACCCTGCCATAATAGCTTCTGGATCCAAAAAGCATGCTTCATGCTGTCACTTGTGACTACCTAGTAAGTTTCCCACAAACTTCAGTGAGCCTCTTGGCTAGAAGGGAGCTCCTTGCCCATAAGAGGCAGCAGATCTTCATTCCCATTCTGCCTGAAGCCTGTGACCATTGGGAGTCCAAGATCTAATGATTCTTGGATGCAGCCCTGGATTAAAACCATAGGCTGCCTGGGCTTAACAGAGCCAGCCCCGAAGCCCTCTGAAGGACTGCTCCTCTGCCTCACTGGGATCTGGTGCCGCTCTCTCCACAGAAGCGGCTCCCTGATCTGTCGTGGGGAAGTCGTATTCCAGCCCCCAGCCCCAGCCAGTATAGATGTCCTGCAGACCCTTGTTCTCTCAGTTGGTCCAGGTGATGCGTTGGCTGGGTCAGGCTTTCAGGTGGATCCATATTCTTTCACCGTGGCAGGTAGGAGTGCTTGGGGGATGGCGCTGGGATACTAGATGTCTCGAACTTGACCAGCACCCTGCTGAAGTCCTCTTACAGCAGCTACATGAAGCTGCAGAACTGACTGCCAGTCTGAAGCTCACTGCTCCAGTGCATTCAACTTCAGGAGCAGAACCACAGCCCCATGTGGCTTGCACTACCTGCTTTTAGGGGGGAGACAGCAATTACTTCCCTCTTCCTCTGCCACCCAAAACTAAGAGCTGATCGAGCTTTCCACTGCCCGGGGGCCTCAGAGCCCCTCCCTAAGGTGGAACTCTGCATTACTAGTGGCCACTACAACTGGCCACACCACTGCTGCAAACTGCCCACAGGCATTGGCTCAAATTATGGGTCTAATGTACCAGCTGAGACTCCTCTCCTCCTTGGAGAGGGAAGGCTGATACAGGTGTGAGCAGCTGACGGAAGGCATGAGACTGGGGGACAACTCTGAAGCTGAGCCAGCAGAAATGGGTGCAATTTCTAAAGTGCTGCATTCAAATAGCTAGCAAAAAGTAAAGCTATGGTGATCAGTGGATGAAGGCAGGGGGGTGGAGGGCAGTGTTCCTAAACAAGAATCAGGGCTGTTGATGACAGCCAGTGGCAATGATGCAATACCCTAACAGTCTCCCTTTCTTCTAGATGAGCAACTGGAGCCTCCTTTTGTGTATCCAAGTTTCCCTGGATATGGTGTGGCAATTATTGTCCTGTGTGGCCTTGTTATCATTGCCATTCCCATCATGGCGTTACTGGTAAGATGGCAGTAACACTTTAATAAGCACACCCTGCCTTTTGTCAGAGGGATCTAAATGCTAATCTTTCAGTCCTTTGTGTTCATACCCTTTGCAGTCACTTGGGTGTGAACACTCCTGTAACCAGGCTTCTAATTAACAGATAATGAGTATTCTCTCACACACACACACACAGGCATTCTGGGTTGAACAGTGGGGAGCATTTCTAGCAGATGATGATCTGCCTTGAGGAACAAGGAGCTAAAAACCAGTTTTAGTAGTTTCGCTCTGCTTACATTGGTCACTTTTTTGACCAGTATGCATGTTACATCTTAGACTACAATTGTTTTCCCCGGATAGCCTCCTTTCCTGACTCTTCTAGAGAGAAGCTCACCTAGCAGTAAAGCAGAGTAGCATGTATTGCACACTACCCCATTGTCAGGTGGTAACTGTTCTTCTTTGTACAGAATTTCTATGCTGTGAGACACACTTGTCCAATAGCTGCTCCACTGAGCCACTAGATGGGCTGGCCCATACAATGGTGCGTGCAGTTTGACACAGCTGCTCTGAACAGAGCTCTAATGTCCCAGTCTCTGGTGTGTCCTGCTAACCTGTTGGCACAGATCTCTCGCCTTTTTTCCCCCTCATGATGTAACTTTTTTTTCCTGACTAGTATCTGAATTCTGGGATATTTGGCTGGCACGGCAAGGCTATAATTCAGGGTGGGAGAGACCCTGAAGCAGGGACACAGACCTTTGAACTGGATAACCAAGGATTCCGTTCTGCCATTGAGGAGGCAAGTAGTAATGTGGGGGGTGGGCATGTTTCCTTACTCTACTTCCATGCCGAAGGGGAGCCTAGATTAGTATTCTGGGGCCTGGTACCTTATACTAAGGAGCCCCCAACAAGGGAGGCACCAGGTGGTCTAGGAGTGCCACAAAGCATTGCTGCTTATTGGGCTTTCCAAAGTCCACTGCTTTCTGGGATGTGGGTAGGAAAGCCAGAATGCAGCGTCAGAATCAGCTAGTAATAGTAGAGTGTCCTGAACCTTCCATTCTCCAGCTGAAGGAGACTACTACCAAATCCCCTTAATTGGAAAGGTATGTGGTGGTTCTTCCACGCTGAGATCCCATGCTAGAGGTTGTAAAGCTCCATGTAGCGCAGAATGCCAGCAAGTTGCTCCATGCCTAGACTACAAAAGTAGGAATACAGTAACTTTTTCCACATAAAACATTAGGCATGCATGAAGATGTCTTTCCTCTAAGATCTGGAGATATTCCTCCCCTCCCCTCCCCTCCAAACCTTCATGAGGTAGACTTGCCTCTGTAGCAAAAGGTCACTGAGTACTGGGTCCCAAGGAGTCTCGGGGGGGCGGGAGGGAGGAGAGGATGCTTTCTAGGGCATGGGCAGACCTAAAGGGGGGGTGACTTCCTTTCTTTGAACTGCAGGATGATAGCAGAGGATCATATACCCCTACAAAGTACTCTTCCAGAGAGTGAAGATGCAACATACAAGTTCTCCCTCTTGACTCATGGACCTAATCTCTAATCTGCTATCGAAACCGGAAGGTTCAAAGCACACTCTCAAGGTGGTGGTGTCTAATTTCATGCTTCTTTCCAAATATGAATTATTCTGAAATCCCTTGGATGGTGCAAACTTTCTCAGCTGTATGAAATGACAATTCCCTGTCTGCAGCCTGAATAAATTCTGTCTACACTGTAGAACTACAAAAGTAGCTGCAACTGGGTTAATTTTTGCACCTTCTGGAGGGAAGTTGGACTTAATGCTTCCATCTAACTTGCTGGTGGAAGAAGTGCTTGTTGCTCTTTGAGGAGCATCAGTGTTGTGTTAAAGCCAGGACCTGATTCATCAGTGATGTTTAAATTGTGCATGACTTTCTTGTTGAGGACTAGCTGCCCCTTGCAAGGGAAAGTGAGGAGGCAGACTTCTATCAATGTGAAATAACTCCTGGATGAAGGGCCTCTTGACCTACCAAGAGTTCTGATTGGGTATTCAGTGTGAATAATGCTACAGTTCTTCATGACTGCAGCAGAAATCCCCCTGTGAGATAAGGAAGTTTTATTGTAAGCATGCATTTGACATGTTTTAAAAGTTATATTTTAAACTTTCTCCTACTCAAATTTTGGCTTGCTGCTGAGTGTAGATACAGTGACAACTTCATCCTCTGACCATTGCTGTGATTGGGAGGCTCAAAATACCTGGTTTCTGTAACTCTGAACCAAGGGCAGTTTTGTGACCGTAGCTAAAACCAGCAGAGTTCCTTGAGCAGAGAAGACATTTGGTCTAAGATACAAAATGACATCAGACAACTTAAATGCCCCATAGACTAACTTGTAGAAGTACTAGTGCAGTCTCTAGGCAACTGCCTCTCAAACCAGCCCTTAATGAGCGAAGATAAAGCTTCCCATCTCTGACCCTGGAAACCATGACCTCACTCCTTGGCTTGTCCAAACAGGAAATGGCAGAGCTACTGGCAGCTTCCAGCATGCTAGTAAGGACCCCTTCCTTCTCTGCTTCTTCCAGGCACTCTTTTTGGCCAAAGGATACTATTTTCCTTTAAGAGGAAAGGACTGTTTTGTCTCTGGAAAAGTAATCTTCCATTCTGTAGGTCTGAGCAAATACAGAAGAACCAGCCCAGACTTGCTGTCACCTGCCAGGTGGACTCATGCCCCAAGTTAGCTTATTTGGTGGAAACATCCCTGGGATGTGGAAATGGCCTGTCAGTGTGAGTCACTATAACTATGGCCATGTCTTTTAGTTGACCTGTCCTTAGATGATGGGCACTTCCAACTTTCTTGGAAATGTCCTCTGTCAAACGGGGTGGCAGAAACCACCTAGCAAGTTCTAAGGAAGCAGAGAATCTACTTCAGCTTCAATCTGGATCAAGAAGGGTGATATTCCAATACTGGGCATTCTTAAGTACTATGTCCGTTAAAGAAATCTCCTCTTGTGACCTTCAGAGAAACAACTTGGTTACATGGTTAATGGTGCAGTTACTTCTGCATCATAGACTGCTTGAGCTTCTGAGAAATGACAACCTGGCTAAACGTAATTATACAGAGGAATCAAGTTTCCTTAAACTGAGTCCTATTATAGTTCTCCATCAGGTCTATTTTGGGATTTTTTTTTGGGGGGGGGGGGGGGGGAGGGGAGAGGGGTGAATAGCAAATGGTGTGAGGCTGAAAGGAGTTGACTGTCACCCAACTACAATTTCAAAGTGCCTGAGATAGCATAGCTTTCCCTGCCAACAGCAGACTCTCTTCCTCACAGCAAACTGGTTTAACTTATACCCCTTTTTTACATGCTTTTCTCAGATTTGTGGCAATCCTTTTGGAGAATGTGTACTTTGAGTTGTGATTTTTTTGAATAAATAGTTTAAGAATAAAATATTCAGTTGTAGTGTGCTTATTGAGGGGAATCATGGAGGGGGATCAAGGGTAGTCCACCTGTGTTCCAGATGTACCTCATTTAAAGAGGTGCCTTCCATGGCAGTCTTTTCCTAAAGAGAACTTTAGTAGTAGTGTCTCCTTCCACAGAATTGTTACCCATACAATCAGACTCAAGACACCCTGACAATGGCCTGCCTGTGACTGACTCAATCAGTGTTTGTTTTGGTAGGTGAAAAGGGGGAAAACAAGTTTTGAACTATACATTAAAACAGTATACAAATGGATACAAACATCCAGCTTTATCCTAGGCATACTCAGTCTATTTGTTTCTTGATAGTCATCACACTTGCTTCTTCCGTAGTCTTCCATCCCTCTGTTCTGTCTCCTGTTTTTGACTGCTTTGCCTTCTTTGTAACTTCTGCTCTTATATTTCAGCTTTTGATTCCCCTAATGACCATCCACTCAGAGGCTTAAAGTCTGTGTGTATCTCGGCTCTCTGCCTTATGTACAGATACTGGCCTATTCTGACTAGTTCTTTTCTCAATTCTTGCCATTCACATACCCATCTACCACTCAGCTGTAAGACTTCCCTGATTAGTCCATAAGTATGGACCAATTACAGCCATTAAACTCATCTGTCAATCAAAGACAGACCTGTTTGAAAACTTGGGCTGTGCTGATCCCTCCCTTCAGGTTTTAGAATGAGGTTTCTCTCACCCCAACCTGCCTGTTTGCTATTGGCTAAGTTGTTCTAAGCCCACCCTTTTAGTTTTTCTAGCTTTGTTTGGTTACCACTTCCTTCCCCCCCCCCCCCCCCCCCCCCCCCGGCAATAACTGCTTTAAACTATAAATAAAACATACATTCAGGTGCACCTAACATGATTTATTGTTGCCACTCCAATTGTACTAGTTTTAATACTCTTTCCTCCTGCTTCAGCTAGTGGCAAATGCTTACTGCTATATTCCTCACAAAGAACAGAGCAGCTGTAAACGTTCTTGTCTCACCACCAGGGCAATGCACCCCCCCCCTCCCCCCCCAACCTATATCAGAGGGGGCTGAAAGGAGCCATTTCATAGCTCTGCAGCCAGGCAATATACTCTCTGTGGAGCCAAGAATATCCTGCTCTGCAAAGCATTTGCTGTTGGGCAAAGCTTTAGCAGACCACGGCCCTGTGGCCCATCACAGAGCTGGTGCAGGTGATTCACAACCGTTCTGTCTAGTGCCCAGTAAATCAGTAAAGGCACTGGCCTTTCTAAAGATGGAACAGTCTAAAGCTGAAAGGAGCTAAATGAGGGAAACAGATACACAATGAAATTCAATCCCCTTAACAGCTTTAGTGAGCAGCCAGTGATCCAGGTGTGTTTTAGACACTGTGGCGACTCCTAAGATCAGCGTGAAACCAGTCTCGCAGGAGCACTTCTGCCAGAGACCAGAAGGCATGTGAAGTCTCTGGGCTGGTATCTCTCAAGGCAGGTACTGTGCTAGGCAGCTTTGTAACACAGCGGCTGTGCTAATCAGACAGATGACGAGCAGCAGCCCTAAGCGCCTTGGCATCAAAGGAGAATTTTTGTAAAATAAAGCCTGTGCCAAAGTGGCTGAGCAGCTGCTGCTGTCCTGTGGGTCAGAGCGCCTGGTATGAGGAGGTAATCTAGCTAGAGACAGCTAATGGGACCGAAGGGGAGAGCAGCGGCTGACAGGAAGTGAGACTGTAGGGCACCAGCTAAGGCTGGTTCAGAGTCTGGAGCCAAGCGGAGCTAGCTGGGGCAGACTGCAGGGGGAGCCCTGGGCCATGCCTGGAGGCAGTGGGGGGTGACAGCAGCAGGGGGCCCTGCATGAAGCACACTGGGGTGCTGCAGGGGAATACGCTAGCCTGGGCATTTCAGAGTCCTTTCCTTCTGTCATTGTGGATCAGCTCCAATTTGCAGAGGGAAAATATTGGGATGTTAGGGTGCTGGGGAAATGGGGGAGCTCGCTAGACCAGATAAATCCATCATCCCTTTGCTTTGGTAATCCTCCTCTCTCCAGGCACGTGCTTTCTCAAGCTCTCCTGCTTTAATGGCTCTTTCCAGCAGGCCGCACTGGGCCAGGGCAGCATCAGCAACCAAAGGTCCCTGGATGGTCTTGACCTCCCTATATCTCATGAAGGGAGGAATGGTGGGTAGGGTGCTAGCAGCCCAAGGGGATCAGCGTGTGATGGTAGCGCAGGTGCCCAGGGTATCCCTGCCAGGTCTACTGCACCTCCTGTGGGAATACAGGTCAGCCTCTGAGAGTCCATGGTTTTCCCTGCCATGAGACTGTGGGAGGTGGCCACTTGGGGGCTAGAGTCCATCAGGGTGCCCCCTCCCCCAGTGAGGTTCCAAGTGGGGCAGAGAAGTCATGGTTAGGCCTCATCCTCTGCCTCCAGGGCAGCTAAGAGGGACATGCTGGGCTCGTGCTCCTTCTGTGCGCCTCCATTTTTACCTTCCCGTGGTGATTTGCAGAAGCCTTCTCTTCTCCTTACCTGCCTCCTCCTCACGCTCGGACTAGTACCTGCAGGAGGGGCAGGGCTGGAGCACAGGCTGCTGGCCTGAGGTGATCCAGTAGCCAAAGCCAGAAAACCTGCAGAGCAGGGGGAAGCTGTCTCAGGACAGAAATATCCTCTTCATGCATCAGCTCTCGTCTTCCCTGCTCCAGGCGATTGTCCAGTGACCCTGTTTCAGGTACCGCCCTCTTTTTAAGCATCGTCTCTGGGCCCTGATTTCTGCTTTTCTCCGCCAGTAAAACAAAACAGAACATGGCTGTGAATCCATTCCTGTACCCTTCACTCTCCAGTAAATGTGGGGACACCTGGCCTGTCTGCCCTGCCCCCCACTCTGCTGTGTACAGATCATTGGGGTGCAAGGTGCTCTCTCACCTTGTGCCAACAAGTCAGTTTTGAAACGCCCAGGAGAGTTTTGCAGATGTAACAGGAACAGAGGAGAAGCCAGATTTCCTTCCCCTCTCTCTTCTCTGCAGTCCCTGCATAAGGAAACCTCCTGGGCACGACTCGCTCACCAGCAGCTCCTAGGGCAGAGAGGCCCTGCGGTTTGCCCTGTGAACAGAAAGGAGAAAACAACCCGTCAGGTTCTGAGTCTGGATGGCTCCTTTGCATTCGCCGCTGACCTCTAACTGTTCCCCTGACAACGAGCTGTGTCCTTGCAGTGGGCAGGAAACAACCCGAAGAGCTGATCCCCATCCCACTCCCTACTCGGGGGCAGAAGCCTCTCGCTACCCAAGGAGTAAGAGTGGGTGGATAAAACACTGGGACTCACCTCTGTTCCCCTTGCCATACCTGTTGGCCAAGGGCAGCCTGCCTTCCTCTTCATTACCCGGAGTAGTATCTGTAGGAGGGGGGGCAGGGCTGGCACACAGGCTGCTGGCCTGAGATGATCCAGCAGCCAAGGCCAGAAAACCTGCAGAGCAGGGGGAAGCTGTCTCAGCAGGGAAATTTCCTCTGCCTGCCTCTGCTCTCTCTTTCCTGCACTAGACAGGAAACATGGAATTGCCGCCAGGATAGGGGGAGGGGCTGGCTGGCGTTCTGCTGAGATTTCTATGGTCATTAATTTGTGCTTGGGGATTGGTAATGATTTTTGCTGTGGTTTGAAGGACTCACATTTGACACTATAGCTGTTACAACAGTGGAGGGCCCTCTTCTTCCCCCTCCAAGTCTGTGCTCTGCTCCTGCAGTGTGATAACCCTTTACCTTCAGTGAGAAGAACACATCCTGTATGTGCACCTCCCATGATCCTCCTGAAAGGTCCCGGGCTGCCTCCTCCATCTGGTTGAGGAGATCTGCTGTTTCCTGCTGTACTGACCTAGATGGAGCCACTCAGCACCTGGGGAAACAAAGAGGCGGGCAGGACGCTGCCTCCCTTCCCGGGCAGTTTGTGTAGCGGGTGAGGTTTGTGTTCTGTTGGATGAGCTCTGGCTGTGTAAGGGACCCTGACCGGTGCTCGGTCACCAGAAGCGGAGGCAGTGGTTCCTCAGGGAAAGTCATCACATTCATTTGATCTGCTTGGCACCGTTTCTCAGGTTGGAGCTCTCCTTGGCATTGCCACCCATCACCTCCGCCTGTTCCCTCGGTGACTGGCTGCGTCATTCCAGCGGGCCGGAGATAGCGCTGATCCCACCCCTCCTCCTGGAGAGACAGCTCTGTCCAGCCAGCAGCGTTACCCGGGGTTCTGCCAACCCAAAGCTCGTGGTATCTTTACTGGGGGCGAGGCGGTGTCGGGAAATAAGCCAAATGGAGACACAGCGTCCAGCCGATACGTGGACGGGTAGAAAGGGTGTGACACAAAAGTGCTCTTACTACAAAGCTGTACTTTACTCAGGCTCAAGCACTTACGCACGTCCGCAACTGGTTAGTAAAACGCCCCCAGCTTCAACCCTTAATAATTACCACAGTCTGGGGCGGCTTTCGAGTGGAAACAGCGACGGTTTTTGCGACTGGCCTGATCTTCCAGCTGATATCGGAGGATCCAGAAGCTGTGTCCAAGAACAGATCCCAAAGAGTTCAAGCCTCTCCCCCCACCCCCCTTTATCCTTGTTAGTAGACAATAACACGTCAAGAAAGAGGCAAAAAAGTTTCAAAAGCTAGCTAAGGTTGCCAGAGTATTTAATGAACTAGGTGTGTGCCTACAGAATCTGCATATCTTCAGGCCCGGACAAACGTCTCCAGAGGGCATGCATTAATAAGCTTATTGGCCTTTTCCTGAAACACAAATCCCAGCACATCCACCAGAGCATCAGGGAGGGTGCAGGGTCAGGCAAAGGTTGAGCAAGAGGCTCCCTTCCCCTCTTGGCTTAGCCATGCCAAGGTTAACAGCCCTGCAGAAAGGTCTACCAAGTTTGGCTGCTGTTAGCAACAATATGATAGTCGATATTACACTGTCAAGTGGTCCCTGGGCCTTTTACTGGGCTCAGCAGGGACGTAAAACGTTATGGGCACTTGCCTACCTCCCTTGTCCTTGCCATAATGTATAGCCAAGGGCACCCAATCTCGCTCCTGCTTCGCCCTCCTGGTCTGTAGCGGTATCTTCAGAGCAAGCGGCAGGCACGGCAGGTGTCCTGCAGCTGAATTCTCCCGGCGCCAAGGCCATACACCTTTCCCAAGGGGAAAGTTGTCTCAGCGCCGAGATACCTCCTAACTTCTCCCTTCCCCATGCTCCTGCCCTACCCACCCAGCCAGCCAGCCCGAACTGCAGGCAGTCTGCAGTGGGAATGTTTCTGACACCTCACCACCAATCCCTGCCAAGAGCCACACCTGCTGTGCCCGTCTCTACAGCCCCACCCTCGCCTGGCCAGGTGGCACTTGGGGCTGGGCTAGGGGGGCCCTGGGAGGGAGCTGACCCAGCAGCTGCCAAGTCACAGCTGCACCCCTTGCCAGCCCTGTCTGCCAACAGAGGCCCCTAGGGGCTGGAGGGCACAGTGAGCTGATCATCTGTGGCTGGTCTGGGGACGAGAGTTCATAGAGACTTAGTCGATTCCCCCATACCTCCCTTGATGCGGTACCTATGTACCCCTTCCCCAGTGCTGGGGTCAGGAAGAAGTACAGGCTAATGGAGAAAAGGTGCATGGGTGCCCCTTGTGTGTATTTGGGCAGCACATCACCACTGCAGAGGCAGCAGGCACTTGTCATTACTACACAAGAGGCCAAAGGCCCCATCCTTCCGCTTGGCCCAAGAGCAGAGAGGAAGCCACATCTACACTTTGAAACATCTGGGGTTGGCCTGGCCCTCGTGAAAGTTTGAGCAGCCTGCACTAAGTTACGGTCTGTTTCCTGGGACCCCAGCAAGCAGAATATAGCCACAGCAGGGTGCAATCTAGCCATACTCCCTCCCTATCCTTGGCTCACCTTTTCCTGCCTCCAGTATGGGCCCAGTACTCAGGGCAGGGAGCCGGGCTAGTGGAAACCCACCACCCCAGCTCTCTAGAAGCCAGGGATGCCCTCTCCACAGGAGGTATTGTCAGGGGCCCATTTCCTTCCCCTTTAAAAGCCCTTTATGCTGCGCAAAGGGGAGTCTCAGGGTTAGAATCAGGCCCCAAGAATCAGGGCCTGACTGGCCCCTTGTGTAGTCATTTATGCCTGTGCAAAGCGGGTGCAAAATGCCCCCATTCTGACAAGGTGCCAGGCAGGGGAGCATCAGGGCAGGTGTGCAGTAGGCCCAGATCCTCAAAGCTATTTAAGCGTCCAGCTGGGAGTCAGATGCCTAAGTATGTTTGAGGATATGGGCCCTGAATTTGATCTCCACCCATCAGGGCGCTATCATCAACCAACTGATGGGTAGGGAACAGCTGTACCCCCAGGAAATGAGCCCCCGGATAATGCATGAGCCCAGAGAGGATGGAGAAGTACAGGGCATAGGGGGCCAGGATCATACCAACCCACAGTAATGTCAGACAAGCTCCAATCCAGTGGAGCTCACCGGGTATCTCACCACCCAGCAGGACGGGTGAAGGTGGGGCACTTCCCCACAGGCAGGGGGAGCACTGAGCTGCCACGCTGGGTTTTGGTTCTGCCCCAGACACGAAGGCACATCCTGTTTGCTCAGGAGAACATGAGAGAGACAGAGACATACAAAGGAGAAATCCTGCTGTTGAAGGAAGCTCTGTTGTCGGGCAGGCAGGGAGCTGGGTGGGGTCCTAGACTGCTCTGGCTCCAGGCAGTGAGCTCCGGGTTCCATGCCTCTCTCATCTCACTTACCCCTGCAAATTTCAAGGGCTCATGGGAGTTGGGCACCTAAATACCCTTGAGAATCTGGGCCAAGGAGCATTATGAGAGTGGCTGCTTCCAGGGGCACAGCACTCTGCCAAACAGTCTGGTTTTCTCTACTTATGTTCTTTGTTCCACCTGCCCATCCAAGTCCTGATTTACTAGTGTTTGCATTAACACACAGTGCAGTCAGCAGCTTCCCAGTGCTTCCCACACAACTGCTGTCCACAGCAAGAAGTCCTTGAGATTCCAGTCCTGGACTCCTCAGGGTTCTGCCAATACACATCATTCCTGACCTGCTCTTGTTTCAGTTGTGGGGCCCCATTTCAATTGTTCCAAGGCTCTGCAGATTTGAAGCACATCATTCCCTTGCTATTCCTGTCCTGGACCAGTTGTGGTGTCTGTGCAGTAAGGAACATTCAGAGAGAGCTTTCCAAAAAACACAGAGACATATTTACTCAGTTGCACTATCCCTCAGGAGCACTAGGAGAAGAATAAACCTAATAAATCTTTGAGTCTCTGATTTAAACTATTTCATCAGCAAATGTCTTGGACTTCATGCTTACCACTCACACTACAAGACTTGTAACATACAACAATTCCCGTAGGAATCCATCATCAGCATCACCTGCTGCACAATTGATAGTGCCTATCCACACCAAAGTCTGTTAGCCAGGAATTGGCTGAAACCTCTTAGGTGTTTCCCAAAACACAAATTGTAACTTAATTCCCAGGTGGCATTAATTCCCATTCATTATTTCCCTGCTGTGGGTGAGACTGAGGAGTTAATTGCCTGGGGGAGCTGGGAGCTGGCTGCAGGTGCAGGGTATAAAGGGTCCCAGAGCAGTAGTTTCTCTCTATGCTGGGTTTGCTGCAGGCAGGATGGGGTCTAGAGGCAGCCTGGGTTTTGCTCTCCTATGCTGGGTAGTCAGTGGGGTGATCTGTTACGATCCCTGGGATTTCTCTAGGAGGGACTCAGCCATCTGGAGACCCACTCCCAGGGCTGCTCCTCCTCAGAGACAAGCCCATGTGCCCTCTCTTGCCCAGCCCTACCCCTGGGCTCGGGTTGATGCTTCCCACCTCAGGGCTGTGTCCCCGCTGCAGCCTGTCACGGTGCAGTGTGAGGAGGCTCAGATGGTCATCACTGTGCACAGGGATCTGTTTGGGATGGGGCGACTGGTCAAAGCTGCTGACCTGAGCCTTGGCCCAGCTGCCTGCCAGTACACGTCCCTTAATGCTGCAGAGAACACGGTGACCTTTGCAGCTGGGCTCCATGAATGTGGCAGCACCTTGCAGGTAAGGCTGCTTCATAGAAACTAGAGTGCCTGGTGAGTGAGCTGGGTCTCTTGCTCTCTCCCATCACACAGGCCCCAGCTAATTGTCTGTAATGCATGGTACTGTGGGTGGGTGATGGGAGGCTCTAGGCCAGTATCTGATATTCACATCTAGGGCCCCTAACTGCCTGGGTCCATCACTTGAACTAGCATTGGTTCCCCTGCTTGCAGTGCTAAGGAGAACTGCTACCCCCTGTCAGAGTGCCCCCTTCGAGTGATGTCCTCTCCCTTGAAAGAACAGTGAGCTGGGCCATGCCCTGCAGCCCTGTCCTTCCCCATGTGCTCCCAGTGTAAGTCACCCACTGGGAGGGGGCAAAGTCCTATTTTGAGACACCACAACAGTTGTACTGAGCCTGCTGGCCTGGAGACAGGTGACTGCCAGCATAACTGGAGTGGCTGGGGTAGCTCGATGTCTATTACCTTCAAGAATGCCCCTGCCCTGTAGGGGGAACCAGTTTAGCACTGGCCTTCCATCAGGCAGGATAAAGTTGTAGCTGTGGTGACCACAGCTGTGTGGAACTAGGGCCTAAAGTACCCATCAGTATTCTCCAGGAGGTTACTCTGGGGAGTGAGCTCTGAATGCTAGAATGGTTTTTACCTTCCAACAATAGCTGTGCGTGTGTTTGAAAGACTTTCCATTAATAGAAAATGGTTCTTCAGGTCCTGCTAAACATAGTGGTTCTGCATGTCACTTGTGTGCTGTTAACCTTTCCATGTCTGATGCTTCCCAGATGACCCCGGACTCCCTGGTTTACAGCACAAGCCTGAACTATAACCCCAGCCCTGCCAGTAACCCAGTGATCCTGAGAACCAATCCTGCTGTGATTCCTATTGAGTGTCACTATCCCAGGTGAGTGGCTGAGATGCTCAGATCCCATCCTCCCATTTGCTCCCTGTTGTGGGAGCTGGCTCAGTAACTGAGGTTTGCTCCTCTCCCAGGAAGGACAATGTGAGCAGTAAAGCCATCAAGCCAACATGGGTTCCCTTCAGCTCTACCCTGTCTGCAGAGGAGAGGCTGGGTTTCTCCCTGCGCCTGATGAATGGTAGGTGGGAGGTCCCTTCAGGGGAGCCCAGCCCTGCCTTTCTGCCTGTCCTGCTCACTTTGAGCTTGCCTTGCAGATGACTGGAGTGCTGAGAGACCCTCCAATGGATTCCAGCTGGGGGAGGTCATGCATCTCCAAGCTGATGTCAGTACTGGGAACCATGTGGCTTTGAGGCTCTTTGTGGACAGCTGTGTGGCCACCCTGACCCCAGACAGGGACTCCTCTCCCCGCTATGCTATTATTGACTTCAATGGGTAAGAGCTGGAGCCCTTTCTAGTGTAAAACAAGACTGATCAGGGACTCTGGCTGACCCTTGGCTCTTGTGTCCAGGTGCCTGGTGGATGGGAGATCAGATGACACCACCTCAGCCTTCGTATCCCCCAGGCCCAGGCAGGACACTCTGCAGTTCATGGTGGATGTGTTCAGGTTTGCAGGAGATGCCAGGAACTTGGTGAGCTCCCAGACTTCTGCTCCAAGTCAGTTTCCCAGGCTAAGCCAGTGTTAGGACCATCCTAGGGGACACTCACTAACCCCTCTCTTCCCACTTCCCCTGCAGATCTACATCACCTGCCATCTGAAAGTCACTGCAGCTGAGCAAGCCCCAGATCCCTTGAACAAGGCTTGTTCCTTCAACAAAGCAGGCAATGTGTGAGTAGCTGGAGTAGAACCCAATGGAGGGGTGATCTGGGGGCAGGTGAACTTGGTGCGAAGGGCAGCTCAGAAAGGACTAGTTCAAAATGACTCTGTCCCTTCTTCTATTCCAGCTGGTCTCCAGTGGAAGGTTCCAGAGACATCTGCCGCTGCTGTGAGACTGGGAACTGTGGGTTGCTTGGACAGTCTGGGAGAGTCAGCCCTCTGGACAGATGGCCAGGGAGGCGCTTCCAGAGAGAGGTGGCCTCCAGGCAAGGTAGGCTGTATATTGTGTAAATCTTATGGGGGGGCTGAAGATAAAGAAATGGTTCTTAGTCAAACAGACTGTCCTTCTGGTTGTCCAAAGAGGACAAAGTAACATTGCTGGGCTCTCTGGTAACTCCTCTCTGCAATACAGGTGACTCCTTGGTGAGGGAAGCTGAGGCTGATGTTGTGGTAGGACCTGTAATCATCCTTGATGCCTTTCGAGGATCCAGGGGTGTTGAAGATCAAATGGAAGCAGGGAAGGCAGTAACAGCAGGTATTGTCTTCCTTCTAGGAAACAGCAGTGCTCCCAAGGTGCATGGATTGTATACTATGAATCTCTTTTGGGCAGGGGAGGGATGCCTGAATGATGGCTCTTGCAGGACAAACCTTAGTGCTATCCAGCCTGTGGGCAGGGGCTGGAAAGCAAGAGTAAACTAGAATCCAGGGGAGATCTCTGCAGTGTCAAAGAGGACAATTGCTAGACTGTCAGCAATGCTGCTCCTCCTCCTCTCTTCTTCTCCCCCTCCCCCCCAGCTTAGCTGCTTATTTGATGCACCAAGAGGTGGCCTAAGACCCACAACGTTAAGATCTAGATTCCTGTCTTACTCCAGGCACAAATCAACATCTCCCTGTGGAGCATCCACTCCACCAAGCTGAGCAATCACTGAACAACACAAACAAGAGCTGCCCACTTCATCTACTAGCCCACTCCTGAAGTTAGTGCTTGTTGGGTGTTTCAATCATGATTTCACTTCTAACTGCTGATCTCCTCTTCCCATAGGTGCAGATGAGCATGCAGGGCTGGGGCTGATGGTGGTGGCAGCTGCCATCGCTTTGGCCTCAATTACTCTGGCTGTCTGCTTCATCTACAAAAACCACCGCCATGCCACCGCTGGAACTGTTGTGGGCCGGGCACCTTCTCTTTAATGTCAAATAAAACCAAATCAGGTCTTGAGTCTGGCTCTTGAGTGCTGATTTCCTGGTGGAGGAGGGGTCTTCTATTCTGCAGGCAAGCGGGGCAGGAGCCAGACTGCTCAGGGCAGCGGCCGTCTCCTAGAACCATGGGGCTAGAAGGGGACCACAAGGGTCATGGGTTCTCTTGCCATCTAGACTAAATCTTTTTTATGGCAGCCTTTCATGCATTTTGAAGACTATCATGTCTCTTCACCACACCCCTCAATCCCCCCCCCCAACATACCCAGTTCCTTCAGCCTTAACTCTTACCGTTCCATTCCTTTGATCCTTGGTCCCTCGTCTCTGGATTCTTTGCAGTTTCTCTACAGCAGTGACCCAAACTCGACTCTGCACTCCAGCTGTGAGTAGTGGTACCATTACCTGCTGTGCCTAGCATGCTAACCTGTGTCAAGGCAACCCAACACTCCATTTGCAGGGTTTTTTTGGCAGCAGTGTCCAATCATAGTAAGGCTGTGATTCCCCCACACTTCCCAGCTCCTTCTCAGCAGGACTGCTACCAAGCCAGTTATCCCCCATTTCTGTGGGGGGAGAGGGGGGGCGGTTCTTCCCGAAGTGCAGTGCCTCATGTTTCTCTTTGCTGAATTTCACTGTCGGCTGTAGCCCAGTTCTCCAATTTATCAAGATCCCTCTGAATTTTAGTTCTAGCCTCTAAAGGGGGGGCAGCCCCCTCCCCTACCTTTGTCACCTGCAACATTGATCAGTACCTCTATTCCTACACTGAGCTCATTAATAATGCCATTAAATAACACTACACCCAGAAGTGATCCCTGGGGAACCCTACTCAGCCCCTCCTTTTAAGCTGATGTCATTAAATTCATAGCTACTCTTTTTGTTTGCAGTTGTTAATCAATTGTCTCCCTTTAAGAGTAGTTCTGAATCTGCATTTCTCTAGATAGCTTATCAAAGGTCATATAGGACTGTCAAAAGTCGCCTTAAAAGTCCAGGCATATTATGTCCACCACATTTTCCCCCATCTACCAAGCCTATTACCTTGTCAAAGAAGGAAATCAGGCTGGGTTGGCATGATTTGTTCTTGGAAAGGTTATGCTGGCTGCTAGTGATCACCCCCCATTCTCCACCTCTTTGCAAATCAAAATTTTTATACATTGCTGTAGTTCCCCAGCTCCTCTCTTTTAAAGATGGACACTACATTGGCAGGCTCATCTTTTGTCTTCTAGGGGTTCACACACAGCTTCTGTGGCTCTCAGATTTCTTCAGCACGCTGAGGTGAATAGCATCAGGAGCAGCTTACTTGAATTCATTCAAAGTAGTCAGAAGATCTGATGTGTTCTTTACTCAGCCCGTTGTGCATCTCTTCCCCCCATTGTCTAGCTGTGTGGCACTGGGGGAGGGGTGGGATTCTAGGGCCTAGGGTTCCTCCATAAATGGGGGAGAGTGAGAAAGGTAGAAGAGCCTGAATTGATCCAGCAGATCCTGCAGGGAGAGAGGAGTGCAGATACAAGGGGCTTCTTCAGCTAACTGATGAAGACATCATAGATAGTTCAGTGTGAAGTAACCACACTGAAACTGAACAGAAGCTGCAAATATTTAGTGGGGGGAAGAGACTGATGAATCTTTGGTGAAGTTTAGCAGGAGAAATGGTGGATTTGTCATCAGTTGGAGTCCTGAAATTAAAATCAACATCTCTATTCTGAGTGCATAGGCCTGGATCCGAGGGTAGCTGTCAAGGCTTTTGTTATTTAAAGTTGGTGCCCCTCAACAGCATCTCAAGGTTTAGAGGGGTTGGATGGAGTCTCCATGAGTCTAACACCAGAGATGGAGCGCAAGGGTAGCTAGTGATGTCTCTATGTGGTTACATAGCCCACATCACCCTACTATTCAGACACCTCCCTAATAGGAGTGAAGATAGCGCCATGATCCTGCAGCATTGTCAGGCTGTTATCACAGTTTCACATGTGTGGAAACTGAGGCAGAGTGACTTGGGCAAGGTCACCAAAGAAGATGGCGGTAGAAGCAGGGCTGTACTCTCCTCTGGTGAATCTGAAGCCAGGGCCTGAACACTACAAGCGGCTGACCATCCTTCATCCCTTGGGTCCCCTGGCCCCATTCCCAAGGGCACCTTGGTCCCTCTGTCTTCCAAGCCAGCCCTCTCCCACCCTATATAGCCAATAGGGTCCCCCTGCTGACCACTTCCCTGGCACAAGTCTAACCACCCAACCAAGGCCAGGGTTTGCCCCAGGACTATCCTAACCCCCTGACATCTCTCCACCCTACTTCTCAAACACACCTGAATTTATCTACCCAAAGCTCCAGTGACTGAGGAGTACGCTTGTTCCCCTTGCACATAGGGAAACTAAGGCACAGAGCTCAAGGGCCAAAAGTGATGGCCACCTATCAAAATTCTAATGTAACTGATTTTGAAGAAAATGAAAAATGTGGTTTTAAAGAGAAATTTAGCTGCCTCCTTCACTAAACTGCCCAAATAGAGATTCCTGTCTTTAGAACCATAGAACTCACAACAGAGGCCAGCAGAAGGATTTGATCATTGACCCTTCAGAACTACCCCATGGTCCCTTGCCCTTGAGGTATCTCTGTAACCAGGGCTGTTAGTCAGCAATAGATTCAAGTTTCCTGGTTTCTATTCCTGTACCTGAGATGTAAGTGTGCTCTCTGGAGGTTAGACCCATGGCTGCAGATAGGATAACCAACCACAGACATTCGGGAGGTGCATTTCAAATGCTAGTGTGACTTAGTGGCTGACCGTGAGGTCTGTCATATTAATGACCTGGGTTTTATTCAGATCTACCCCAGACGGACCCTTTTGCAGCCTCAAAGTTAGCTCATTCTCCCCCATTTTACAGATAAAGTTTGTGTCCCCCCAGTGTAGGGATAGGAAGCTCTAGTCAATTATAAGCACTGAGTGATACACATCAGTATTATCAGTAGACAAGGACTCTCGAATTCATGGTCTTCTGGTTCCCAGCCAAGTGCATCTTCCCCAAACTGCAGGCTATGCAGTCTGTCTCCCATCTGTGCACGCTGGCAAGGCTCGCAGCAAGCCCTGGACTGCTCCCCAGGACCAAAAATAAAGTTAAGTGGATGGGCCAAGTTCTGGAACTTGCACTTGGTGCTAGACACTAGCCCTTCCCAGGGACAGCCCGATGATCTCAGTTTCCAGTGGATCCCACTGCTGAGCAGTACCTAGCTCTGTGCACATAAGAGAGCTGGCTGAGGAGCTCACTGGACCGTTAATGTCGATTTTCAGTAAGTGTTGGAGCATTGGGAAGTTCCAGAAGACTGGAAGAAAATGAATGTGCCAATTTTTAAGAAGAGTAAATGGTCTGACCTACGTAATTATAGGTCTGTCAGCCTCACAGCGATTCCAGGAAAGACAGTGGAGCCACTGATACGGGACTCAGTTAATAAAGAAGAGTAATGTAATTAATGCCAATCAACATGAGTTTGTGGAAAATAGATCCTGTCAAACTAACATGATATCTTCTTTTATGAGATTGCAAGTTTGGTTGAGAAAGGTAATAGTGTTGACGTACTATACTTAGACTTCTGGAAAGCGTTTGACTTGGTACCGCACAACATTTTGATTAAAAACCTAGAGCGATCTAAAATGATCATGGCACACATTAAATGGATTAAAAACTGGCTAACTGATAGATCTCGAAATATAACTGTAAATGGGGCAACATCATCAAGCAACTGTGTTTCCAGTCAAGTCCCACAGGGACTGGTTCGTGGTCCTACACTATCTACGATTTTCATCGATGAGCTGGAGGAAAACATAAAATCATCACTGATCACATTTGCAGATGATACAAAAATTGGGGGAGTGGTACATAATGATACAGAGCGATCTGGATCACTTGGTAAACCAGGCGCAAACAAACAATATGCATTTGAATCTGTCTGAATGTAAATTTATACATCTAGGAACAAAGAGTGTAGGCCATACTTACTGAATGGGGGACTCTATCCTGGGAAGCAGTGACTCTGAAAAAGTGACTGTGAACTCCCAGTGTGACACTGTGGCCAAAAGAGCTAATGTGATCCTGGGATGCATAAACAGGGGAATCTTAAGTTGGAGCAGAGATTTTATTTTACCTCTATATTTGGCATTGGTAGAGCTGCTGCTGGAATCCTGTATCCAGTTCGAGAGGGATGTTGATAAATTGGAGAGGGTTCAGAGAAGAGACCCAAGAATGAGTAAATGATTGGAAATCGTGTCTTCTAGGGATAGGCTCAAAGAGCTAAATTTATTTGGCTTAACAAAAGAAGGCTAAGCGGTGACTTGATTACAGTGTATAACTAGCTCCATGGGTAACAAATATTTAATAATTAGCTCCTCAGTCTAGCAGAGAAAGATATAACACAATCCAATGGCTAGCAATTGAAGCTAGACAAATTCAGACTGGAAATGAGGTGTACATTTTTCACGGTGAGAATAATTAATAATTGGAGCAATTTACTAAGGGGGGTGGTGAATTCTCCATCACTGGCAATTTTTAAATCAAGATTGGATGTTTTTCTCAAAGATCTGTTCTAGGAATTGTTTGGGGGAAGTTCTATGGCCTGGGTCATACAGGACGTCAGACTAGATTTTCTCAGTGGTCTCTGCTGGCCCTGGAATCTAGGGCTCGCATGACAAGAATGTTCACATTTAAAAACAGGTCCTTTGGCAGAGCTTTATCTGGAGAAGAAACCTTTAGTCAGATGAACTCAAGTTTGCATCTCGGTCTCCACCCCAGCCATTGAGCCAGAATACCAGTTTGGGAGCTCATCTGCCTCTGAACGGGGATTTCAGAGAGGATGCAAACTGCCGCTTTAAACAGACACCACATTGCAAGTTTGCAGCTGCAGATTTCACTTCCCGGTGATGGAAAGCCCCTGGAGCCCGTCATTCCCAAAGCAGACTGCACAGCTGGCACTGCCGTCATAGCCATATCTTTTAAACTTTAATTGAATAAAACATGGTAGGAAACTCCCAAAATTCAAGTGATGAACTGACCAACAGGTGGGATTGATTCCCTTTGTTCCACCCATTTCCCTGCACCAGGGATGGGGCAGTGGGTGTGATTGGGCCCCACCTGCCTGCAATCTAGGGGAGGGTGTTAATTGCCTGGGGCAGCTGGGACCTGGCTGCAGGTGTAGAGTATAAAGAGTCCCAGAGCAGCAGTTTCTCTCTATGTTGGGTTTGCTGCAGGCAGGCAGGATGGGGCTTAGAGGCAACCTGGGTTTTGCTCTCCTGTGCTGGGCTATCAGTGGGGTAGCCTGTTATGATCCCTGGGATTTCTCTAGGAGGGACTCAGCCATCTGGAGACCCACTCCCAGGGCTGCTCCTCCTCAGAGACAAGCCCATGTGCCCTCTCTTGCCCAGCCCTACCCCTGGGCTCGGGTTGATGCTTCTCACCTCAGGGCCGTGTCCCCACTGCAGCCTGTCACGGTGCAGTGTGAGGAGGCTCAGATGGTCATCACTGTGCACAGGGATCTGTTTGGGACGGGGCGACTGGTCAAAGCTGCTGATCTGAGCCTTGGCCCAGCTGCCTGCCAGTACACGTCCCTTAATGCTGTGGAGAACACGGTGACCTTTGCAGCTGGGCTCCATGAATGTGGCAGCACCTTACAGGTAAGTCTGCTTCACAGAAACTAGAGCACCCCTTGAGTAAGATGAGCCTCATACTCCTTCTCCTCTCTATGCTTTGTTGGGTGAGATAAAATGGGGTATAAAGGCAATATTGGGTTAAAATCCCACCCAGTGGGGCCTAACTCTGACCCTCTCTTGTGGGTGCTGCATCATAATTCTTAATGTCATCTGTCCCCTGAAAGAATCCTGCACAGCTGTGCTTTTATAGCGGTCCCAAAAGCTGGGGGGGAAGGGTCACTATAGCATGATGTGATTTCACTCGGGACATGAGGCTGTCAATTCTGCTTAGGCCAAATTGGTCCTGGGAGACCCAGGAAAACCCAAGCAAATGCACTGTTGGGGTGGGACAGCCCCCTCCTTGGAGCAAAATGGGGGCTAGCCCAATGCCTGGCCAGATGGGAATTGGAGGTCAGGAACCTGGCATATGTCATTTCCTTAGACAAGGAAAGCTCAGGTCTAAACGCTTGCCTCCCAATGGCTGCCCTGTAAAAGGGCCTCACCTGGGTCTGTCTAAACTCAAAAAATTAGCTATTGTGGGGCTCAAATAGCCGTGAATCCCCAAGGTGGCTCTTCACTTGCTTGGCAGCTCACTAATGCTTTTAGAGGAGCCGGTTGGGTTAGCAACAGACTTGCTACGTCTGGGCCCGGTGAGCTCACCTGCATTAAAAGCAGAGTTCTTATCTGTAGTGTAGCTACTCCCTTGGAGGCATTGATGGTGTGGACAGGAGCGGGGGGCTTCCCAACTTTCTGCCACACCTGTGATGCCCAGTGCTATGGAAAGCTATAGGTCAGGCTACTACCTAACTCTCTGGGACCATACCTTGAGTTACCCCCATGCTGATCAGCTTCCCCTGCTTGCAATGCTAAGAGATGGCTGCAACCAGCTATTGGACCTTCCACCCTGTGAAGGGAGGTGTCTTGTATGAGCTGAGCAATTGCCACATTCTGCCATGTGACCTTGCCATGGGAGTCCCTCTGGCAAGAAGCCATGACAGCGGCGTGAAGCCTTCCTGCCCAGGGAAAGATCCCTAACCGCAGAAGGGAGCACCCAATAGGAGTTAGGTGCTTGCTAATTTTGAAGGACTTCATCTGCCCTGTGGGGAAAATGTCTCCCTGTTGGAAAGACCGTGCTAGAAGCAGGAGCTGTGGTGATGAGAGAAGTGCAGAACCAGGGCCTACAGTGCCCATCAGTAGTTCCCTGGCTGTCAGTTTTCAGAGCTCATTCTATAGAATGCCTCCATTACCTTCCAGCGATGGTTGTGCTTGTGATGAAAGACAGGCCATTAATAGACCATGGCTTTATAGGTCATGCTAAACACAGTGGTTCTGCATGTCACTTGTGTGCTGTTAACCTTTCCATGTCTGACACTTCCCAGATGACTCCAGACTCCCTGGTTTACAGTACAAGCCTGAACTATAACCCCAGCCCTGCCAGTAACCCAGTGATCCTGAGAACCAATCCTGCTGTGATTCCTATTGAGTGTCACTATCCCAGGTGAGTGGCTGAGATGCTCAGATCCCATCCTCCCATTTGCTCCCTGTTGTGGGAGCTGGCTCAGTAACTGAGGTTTGCTCCTCTCCCAGGAAGGACAATGTGAGCAGTAAAGCCATCAAGCCAACATGGGCTCCCTTCAGCTCTACCCTGTCTGCAGAGGAGAGGCTGGGTTTCTCCCTGCGCCTGATGAATGGTAGGTGGGAGGTCCCTTCAGGGGAGCCCAGCCCTGCCTTTCTGCCTGTCCTGCTCACTCTGAGCTTGCCTTGCAGATGACTGGAGTGCTGAGAGACCCTCCAATGGATTCCAGCTGGGGGAGGTCATGCATCTCCAAGCTGATGTCAGTACTGGGAACCATGTGGCTTTGAGGCTCTTTGTGGACAGCTGTGTGGCCACCCTGACCCCAGACAGGGACTCCTCTCCCCGCTATGCCATTATTGACTTCAATGGGTAAGAGCTGGAGCCCTTCTAGTGTAAAACAAGACTGATCAGGGACTCTGGCTGACCCTTGGCTCTTGTGTCCAGGTGCCTGGTGGATGGGAGATCAGATGACACCACCTCAGCCTTCGTATCCCCCAGGCCCAGGCAGGACACTCTGCAGTTCATGGTGGATGTGTTCAGGTTTGCAGGAGATGCCGAGAACTTGGTGAGCTGCCAGATTTTTGATCCAATCAGATCTCCAGGCTACGCAGGTGTTAGGTTAGGACCATCTTAGGGGACACTCACTATCTTCCCACTTCCCTTCCAGATGTACATCACTTGCCATCTGAAAGTCACTGCAACTGAGCAAGCTCCAGATCCCTTGAACAAGGCTTGTTCCTTCAACAAAGCAGGCAATGTGTGAGTAGACTAGAACTCCATCAGGGGAGTGATGGGAAAGGCAGCCTAGAAAAGAAACACTTCACTGTAGATTGTTCCTGTTCTGTTCCAGCTGGTCTCCAGTGGAAGGCACCAGAGACATCTGCAGGTGCTGTGAGACTGGGAACTGTGGATTGCCCGGAGGAGAGTCTGGGAGGGTCAGCCTGCTGGATAGATGGCCAGGGAGGCGCTTCCAGAGAGAGGTGGCTTCTGAGCAAGGTAGGCTCTACATAATCCGTGATAGGCAGCTGGGTGTGGTGTTTAGGCCCTTCTTAATAAAAAGGATCTCCTAGTCGAGCTGACCATACATGGGCTGTCTATGCACATTTGCAATAAAATCAAAGAGCAACATGGGTGTAGTAACTTCTCCCCCAACACAGGTGACTCCTCAGCAAAGGAAGCTGATGTTGTGGTTGGACCCCTGATCATCCTAGATGCCTATCAAGAATCCAGGAATCTCATGGAAGAACAAATGGAAGTAGGGAAGGCAGCGTCACCAGGTACTGCTTTGAGGGCACTGGGTCTTTTATGAAAACTCCTTCTAACCACAAGGCCCAGCCCCTCACCCCACTATTCACTGAGTAATAGGCTCATAGGTTTGTCCTTGCTAAGCTGATCAGACCAATGGGGAGGGCAGGACAGGAAATGAGCAAACTAAACCCAGAGTTCTCCAGCCTCCTAGACAGGGCACTCCTGACTGAGGCAATGTCTGGCTCCATTGCTGAAGCACTGAATGGCCTGTGAGCAATTTATAATCCAGCTGGCTGGCTTAGTGCCTGTCTCCTAATCAGGCAGTTATGGCAACACACACAACCAATACAAGGACCTTAATCGAGGGCTAGATTGGGAGGGAACATGGAAAATGACAAGAGGGTCATAGGAGTAACAAGGGGAATTTGAACAATATCTTAGATGTCTATACACAACCACAAAGAGTAAGGAATAAACAAAACTGGAAGCTAAACCATGCTAAACATGATTTGACTGGTGTCAAACTTGGTGGGATAAATCTCATGATGGGAATATTGGTACAATAGGTATAGGGCCTTCAGGAAGGATAGATGGGATTAAAAAAGGCCATCTATAGTAAATCAAGAATAGATGTGTAAAGAACCAGAAGAGGGTGAGAGGCAGACCAGTTTAGTCTCTGCCTAAGATCCTGTCATGGTGGAGGGTCTACTATAGATTCCAAATCAGGAAGAGGAGCTGGATGGGGCATTTCTAGGACATATAGAACACCTGGTGGTAATGGGGGAACTGACTTTTCTAACATGTCTGGGTAATCAAATACAGCAAAACATAATTCTGCAACAGAAGAGCTCATTGAAAGAAGTAATGGGCGGGGGGAGCCATTTGAGACTTGATTCTGACCACCAGGGAGGCATTAGTAACAAATCTGAAGGCTGTTGTGGTGAAAGATCATTTCTGATCCCTTTCATGGTCCTAAAAGTGTCAGAATAAAGACAATGGCCTTCCAAAAAAACCAGACTTTAACAGACTGGTAGGGAAGGTCCCATGGGAAGAAAGTTTGAGAAGGCATTCAGGAGAGCTGGCAGTTTCTCAAGGAGGAAATATTAAAGGCACAACTGCAAACTCTTCCAATGTAAAGGAAAGACTGAGTAAGAGGTCAGTATGGCTGCATCAGGAGCTCTCTAATGACCTGACATCAAAAAGGTCTCCACTTTGTGGAAACATGGCTGAATTGCTAAGGGGTACAAAAGAATAGCACAAGCACATAGAGACAAATCCAAAACTAAGGCACAACCAGTTACACCTAGCAAGGGGCCTAAGAAGCACTTCTCTAAACACACTAGGAGCAAGAAAGACTAAGGAAAAATATACTCCTTTACTTAGTGGGGAGGATGTCAAACGAATACCAAGAAGACTGAGGTGGTCACCTTTTTAATGGTGACTGAAGCAAAATAGGCACAAACAGTGAGATGCTCAACACAATTAACATTAAACAAGGTGGAAGGAACACAGCCAAAGTAGGTAATGAACAGGATAAAGAATACCTTAGATGCATTCAGGCTGGCAGGGCCTGATGAAATTTATCCTAAGGAACTAGCTGAAGCAATCTCTGAACTGTTGGTGGTGGTCTGAACTCATGGTGGATGGGTGAGGTCCCAGAGGACTGGGGAGGTCCTTCTTTAAAAAGAACAGAAGACCTGGGAAATCAGACCAGTCGGCTTAATTTGAGTACCTGGAAAAGTACTGGTGCAAACAATCTGTTTGTAAGCACCTAAAGACAATAGGGTTATAAGGAGTAGCCAGCATGGATTTATCAAGAACAAGTTGGTTTAAAACCATCTAACTTCCTCCTTTGACAGGGTTTGTGGCCTGGGGAAGCAGACCTAATATAGCTTTTTAAAGTAAGCCTTTTTTGATAGGCCCAAAGTCTCGTAAGCAAATGAAGGCAATGCAATCTAGATGAAACTACTAAAGCTGGATGCCCAAGTGGTTGAAAGATGGTACTCGGAGTAGCAGGCAATGGCTTGCTGTCAGACTGGGAGGGTGTATTTAGGGATCAGTCCCTGGGTCTGGTACTAGTCAATCTTATCATTCAGAACTTAGATAATGGTGTGGGGAGTGCACTTGTGGATGACCCCAACCAGGGAGGGGTTGCAAGCACTCTGCAGGACAAGATAAGTCAAAATGAACTTGACAAATGGGAGCATTGGTCTGAAGTCCTCAAGATGCAAGTCAACAAAAATTGCAAGTACAAACCTTAGGAAGGAAAAAATCCAAGGTAGAACTACAAAATGGGGAATAACTGGCCTGCTAACGTATGCTACAAACCCCTACCACTGACCTCACTAAAGCTGGAGAAGCTCCTAGCTTCCATTCTAACTGCAGATCTTTCTTACAGGTGCAGAAGCAACTTCTGGGCTGGTGCATGGGCTGAGCCTGGTGGCAGCTGTCCTAGCTTTGGCCTCCATAACTCTAACCATCTGCTTCATCTACAAAAAACACAGTTGTGCCAGGGCTGGTGCTGTCATGTGACTTGTACCTTCAATGTCATGTAAAATAAACCTATAAATGGACTTGAGTCTGGTCAGTGCTGATCTCTTATTGGGTGAGAGTAATGCCTTTTTGGGCAGGGGGCTAGTGCATCCAGTACATCTCATGGATGGACACTTCAGTGCTTGCTTCACTAGTGGCTGGGGGTGCAAGCATCGTTATCCTCTTCTGGCAATAGCGTTGAGCTGTTCTCGGGGGTCCGATGTGGGAGAGGCCTTCCTCCATGGGCATCCCTCAGGATCTTACACCTGCCATATCTAGCCTGCTCCAAACTAGAGCAGTCTCCCAGCCATGACATCCCCTGCTAGCAAGATCCAATTCTGACACCCGAGTCACTAGTGACCAACGGATCTGTATCCAATGGGCACTGTGAAGCCTTTACTAACAGTCTAGCTAATAGCATGCCTACACTTGATTGGCAGCAGTAATGCCACCTCTAAGACATGCCCATGCTAGAGTGTTGCAGTGGGGGGAGGGCAGGCTTACTGCCTCTCAATGCTCCATGCATCACTTCCAGGGCAACTAGCCTTGCACAATGCCCCACCAACACCATTTTAAGTGTGCTAGCTGGACACTAGTGCAACTGTGCCTCCTCCAGCTGGAATCAACAGCTTGTCAGGCCTACTGGAGATAGCCCCTCAGGGCTAATGAGAGCAGGCTACCAATGGACCAAACTGTTCCCTGCTCTAACTTCAGAGGCCATGCCTGAGTTGTAATTCTGGTCACAGGGTTGTTCAGTGGGATGCAGCTTGTTTATATGTTGGCCTTGTAAATGTTGTTTAAACAGCCTTGTGCCATAGAGCATGAGTGGTCAGAAAACCAGGCTGCTCATCACTCCTAAGACAGGGCAAAGGATGCTGCAGCTGTGGGTACCCCTGCACCTGGTATCTTCCAACCTGTGCTGCTCTAGAAAAGTCATGTTAAGGTAACCCTTGTGTCAGGAAAGTTGCTAATGCAGGGGTAGGAGCCACTCCTAAGCAGGATCGGTGCTGCTGGTCTAGGTACTGTTGAGGTGAAGGATGCTAGGAGGTGTGATGTATGCTCCTGTCTGTGAGAAGATTGGGAGGGGGGGATAGAAAATAATCCTTCCCCCTCCCTTCTAAAAACCTCTGTAGGGCTGTGCTGCTCTGAGTACCCTAAGTTAGGGAGACCTCAAATGTGCTGATACTTGCAAAGGGTGGAGTCCTTCCCTGAACATGGGGAAGTGAGCTGCATGAGTCAGCCCCGCAGGGGAAGTGAGAGACACAGGACCACCTAATCCACCAGCCAGAGGCATGGGTAGCTCTATGGGCTGGGAGCAGAAGTAACTGAGTTCACAGGGGTGGAGGATGCACACTGTGACTGGTGTGAGTGACTGGCATGTGGCAGAGCTCAGCAAATCCACACAGGCCTGGCTATCAGGGGTGGGCCTTAAATCAAGACCCCTGCCTTGGACCTGGACACTGCCAAGGCTTTCCCCGCTCAAAGCTGGGGCTGCTTGAGGCTTAGAAAGGCGGCTGTAGCGCAGTCACCCTAAAACTGGAGGTGGCTCACGAGCATGGCCACCATGGGTTTTATCCTATCCCCCATCACTGTGCTACGTGGACACCTTGCTAACGCGGATGAAGATACCCTGAGAGCTGACAGGGGCAATGAAGTGTTATTCCTGTTTTACACCTGTGGAAACTGAGGTAGAGAGCGGCTGAGTGATGTGTTTATGGGCAAAACCAGGCATTGAACCATGAGCTGATGGGTCTAAAGCTGGTGCTTCGATCATATGAACAAAGGCCACCAGCAGGGGTCTACACACACACACTGCCCTCAAAAGAGCAGAGCTGGCTTTATCCCCTGCCAGCCCCTTGGTACTGCCACCTCTGCAGCTGCATGGATCCTGACTGTTGCCTCTAGGACAACTTTAACCCTGTCTCCCTTTTTTAAGTTTTCAACCCAACTCTAGGTCCCTCAGATGAATGTTCCACTCCAGATCACTCTGAGCCCCGGACATCCCTCCACTTTGACTCCTCAACATGACTGCATTTATCTACCCAAAAGTGCAGTTAGAGAGGGGAGTATAATCATCCCCATCTCACGCAGGAGAACTGAGGCACAGTGATAGGGCCAAAATTAGTGGCCATCTTCCAAAATTCCCATACAAGTGATTTTGAAAAAAAAATGCAAACTTGAGTTTTAAAGAGGAATATAGCTGCAACTTTCCCATTCCATCGTGTGGAACCATAAAATGCTCAGCATCAGATTTGAACACCGGCACTTCAGCACTAGCCTCTGGCCCTGCACCTAGTCATGTAATCCACCTGGGAAGTGGGCTGGTCAACAGCTTGTTAGCAGCAGATTTAGGCTGTCTGGATCTGGCCCTGTGTCTGGGATGGAGGTGTTCTCTAGTGGTTAGAGCTGTAGCTACAGATAGGGCAGCCAACCATGTATTTCAGATCTTCATTTCAAATGCCAGTATGGCTCAGTGGATGGCATTGAGGTTTGTCATATTAGTGACTTGGATATTATCATCATCTTTCCCAAGAGGACCCTTGTATAGCTTCTTGATGATCTTACCTGTAAAACAGGGGAGAATGAGAGCTGTCTCCCCTCATGTATGGATAGGAAGCTATAACCAAGTATAGGAGCTTGGGGTTACACATAAATATTAACAGCCATCACTGGAACAGACAATTCTTGAATTTACAGTCTCCTGGGCCCAGTTCTTCCAAGGTATTTACACTCCTAACTTCCATTGATCCTAAATACCTTGGAAGAGCTGGCTCCTGGTTCCCAGCCAAGCTCAACATCCCCAAGGCTGGGTATTCTGGTTGAAAGAGGAGTCTGTGTTCATCTGTGCATGCAGACATGGCATGCAGGGCTCACAGCAAACTCCTGGGCTGGTCCCAGGACAAGAATTCAAGCAGAAGTATTTTGGATGGACTAAGTTTTGGAACTTGTTCTTTGTGCTGGTCGCTAGCCCTCAGCAGGAGTAGCCCAATTAGCTCTGCTTCAGATGGGTCCTGTCCCTGATCTATTCCTAGCTGTGCAAAAATATCAGGATCAGAATGTTTAGACAGGATATACAAAATTAAAAACCAGGCCATCTGGGAGAGCTGTGTCTGGAAAACCCTTTGGTCAAATGAACTCAAGTTTGCATCACAAAATGCACCTCGGCCCCTGAACTACAATACCAGTTTGGGAGCTGATCTGACTATGTCGAGTCCCGATAAGAGGCAAAATTCAGAGACTGTGAAATTAAACTGAGGTTGTTACAAACTTAACCACGATGCAGCTACCACTGTTCCATAATAAAAATCCTCTTGGGAATTGATCAGCAGCGCCACAGACTCTGTACAGCTGATACGTCACAGCTACAGAGTCGCAGACTCTCATTGAATAAAACATGACAGGAATCTCCCAGAGCACGTGATGAACTGAAACAGGTGGAACTGCTTCCCATTGGTCCTCCCATTTCCCTGCACCAGGGATGGGGCAGTGGGTGTGATTGGGCCCCACCTGCCTGCAATCTAGGGGAGGGTGTTAATTGTCTGGGGCAGCTGGGAGCTGGGTTAGGTGCAGGGTATAAAGGGTCCCAGAGCAGCAGTTTCTCTCTATGCTGGGTTTGCTGCAGGCAGGCAGGATGGGGTACAGAGGCAACCTGGGCTTTGCTCTTCTATGCTGGGCTATTGGTGGGGTGGCCTGTTATGATCCCTGGGATTTCTCTAGGAGGGACTCAGCCATCTGGAGACCCACTCCCAGGGCTGCTCCCCCTCACAGACAAGCCCACGTGCCCTCTCTTGCCCAGCCCTACCCCTGGGCTCGGGTTGATGCTTCTCACCTCAGGGCTGTGTCCCTGCTGCAGCCTGTCACAGTGCAGTGTGAGGAGGCTCAGATAGTCATCACTGTGCACAGGGATCTGTTTGGGACGGGGCGACTGGTCAAAGCTGCTGACCTGAGCTTTGGCCCAGCTGCCTGCCAGTACACGTCCCTTAATGCTGCAGAGAACACGGTGACCTTTGCAGCTGGGCTCCATGAATGTGGCAGCACCTTACAGGTAAGGCTGTTTTGTACAAGCTGGGAGCTCCCTATTTGTGTGGCTTTAAAAGGAATCAAATTGTTGGGCAGGGTCTTGTGGCTGCTTTTTTTCCTACTCTTCAGTCACCTTCCCTATTTAGAATTATTTCACAGCTTTCTGTGCCAAAAGCAGGCTAAAGACTATGTGGGGTGGGAGATGTGGTAGCTCCACCAGACTTCACCTGTGGTCAATCCAAGCTCGAATTCATCCTGACAGTGATGCACCATTGCTTACACTGGTCTGTGAGTGCTATAAGGACTGTAGGAGGGAAGGGGACAGCTGAATGGATTTGTGTAATCTGGTAGCTTTGTTCTGAGCAATGGTGTGATGTTACACCTGGGAGTTGGCTGTAAGGTGCTTCCCTCAAATTAGGTAGAAGAAACTAATGAGTAGAGTTGTATAAGAGGGTATCATAGTGGCTCCAGTATGCCTGTGGCTGCTCCAGTAGGATGAGTAGGAAACACTCATGTCCTATTTTTCCATTCCTACTAAACTGATGTCCTAGTGAGCTGCGTACTTGATGGATGACCTTCTCACTTCCTGTGGGCTGAACAACAGTCTGAAGAACTGAGAGCCACTGATATTTAATTTATTTGCCCTTAATCTTCACAATGTATGCTTCCAGCTGTAGTGCCCTGGTTGTCATGCTCTAGAATGAGCTCTAAAAACTGTCTCATTACCTTCCAGCAATGGTTGTGCTTGTGGTGAAAGACTGGCCATTAATAGATCATGACTTTCCAAGTCCTGCTAAACACAGTGGTTCTGCATGTCACTGTGTGCTGTTAACATTTGTCTGATACTTTCCAGATGACCCCAGACTCCCTGGTTTACAGTACGAGCCTGAACTATAACCCCAGCCCTGCCAGTAACCCAGTGATCCTGAGAACCAATCCTGCTGTGATTCCTATTGAGTGTCACTATCCCAGGTGAGTGGCTGAGATGCTCAGGTCCCATCCTCCCATTAGCTCCCTGTTGTGGGAGCTGGCTCAGTAACTGAGGTTTGCTCCTCTCCCAGGAAGGACAATGTGAGCAGTAAAGCCATCAAGCCAACGTGGGCTCCCTTCAGCTCTACCCTGTCTGCAGAGGAGAGGCTGGGTTTCTCCCTGCGCCTGATGAATGGTAGGTGGGAGGTCCCTTCAGGGGAGCCCAGCCCTGCTTTTCTGCCTGTCCTGCTCACTGTGAGCTTGCCTTCCAGATGACTGGAGTGCTGAGAGACCCTCCAATGGATTCCAGCTGGGGGAGGTCATGCATCTCCAAGCTGATGTCAGTACTGGGAACCATGTGGCTTTGAGGCTCTTTGTGGACAGCTGTGTGGCCACCCTGACTCCAGACAGGGACTCCTCTCCCCGCTATGCTATTATTGACTTCAATGGGTAAGAGCTGGAGCCCTTTCTAGAGTAAAACAAGACTGATCATTTTGGCCGCAAGGCTGCATTTAGAATATTGTGTCCAGTTTTGGGCCCCCCACTACAAAAAGGATGTGGACAAGTTGGAGAGAGTGCAGCGGAGGGCAACAAATGATTAGGGGGCTGGAGCACAGGACTTATGAGGAGAGGCTGAGGGAACTGGGCTTCTTTAGTCTGCAAAAGAGAAGAGTGAGGGGGGATTTGATAGCTGCCTTTAACTACCTGAAAGGGGGGTACCAGGGAGGATGGGGCTAGGCTGTTCTCAATGGTGGCAGATGACAGGACAAGGAGCAATGGTCTCAAGTTGCAGGGCGGGAGGTCTATGTTGGACATTAGGAAAGTTTTTTTTTTTTTTTTTACTAGGAGGGTGGTGAAGCACTGGAATAGGTTACCTAGGGAGGTGGTGGAATCTCCATCCTTAGAGGTTTTTAAGCTGAGGCTTGACAAAGCCCTGGTTGGGATGATATAGCTGAGGTTAGTCCTGCTTTGAGCAGGGGTTGGACTAGATGACCTCCTGAGGTCCCTTCCAACTCTAATAATCTATGATCAGGGACTCTGGCTGACCCTTGGCTCTTGTGTCCAGGTGCCTGGTGGATGGGAGATCAGATGACACCACCTCAACCTTCGTATCCCCCAGGCCCAGGCAGGACACTCTGCAGTTCATGGTGGATGTGTTCAGGTTTGCAGGAGATGCCAGGAACTTGGTGAGCTCCCAGACTTCTGCTCCAAGTCAGTTTCCCAGGCTAAGCCAGTGTTAGGACCATCCTAGGGGACACTCACTAACCCCCTCTGCCCATTTCCCCTGCAGATCTACATCACTTGCCATCTGAAAGTCACTGCAGCTGAGCAAGCCCCAGATCCCTTGAACAAGGCTTGTTCCTTCAACAAAGCAGGCAATGTGTGAGTAGCTGGAGTAGAAGGCTGTGGAGGAGATTGATGGGCAGGGCAGTCCAGAGAATCTTATTGACTCTTACCCTCCCCTCCCCAATCTGTTCCAGCTGGTCTCCTGTGGAAGGCACCAGAGACATCTGCAGGTGCTGTGAGACTGGGAACTGTGGGTTATCTGGACTGTCCAGGAGAGTCAACCCTCTGGACAGATGGCCAAGGAGGCAATTCCAGAGAGATGTGGCTTCCAGGCATGGTAGGTTGTGTACCCACTTCTCCTGGAAAGAGGAGTCCTGTTTACTCCAGCAGACTATTACTAGGGGATGTTCCCTCAAAAATAAGGTGAATGAGATTAACCTGATGTGTATTGGTTCTCAAGTAGCTCTCCTCTTCCCCCAATACAGGTGACCCTTTGGTAAGGGAAGCTGAAGCTGATGTTGTGGTAGGACCCCTAATGGTCATGGATGCCTATCAAGGATTCAGGAATCTTCCAGAAGATCAAATGGAAGCAGAGAAGGCAGCATCAGAGGGTATCTAGTTCTACTCAGTCTGTTCCTCTATTGTCATTAGTCTGTATTGGGTTGGCTGGAAAAAGCTGCTCCAAAAGCTGGAAGAAATTAGTCTTGCAAGGTCAGAAGTAAGAATCCCTTAGCCCACTGGGGGGGGGGGGGGGGTGTTGGGAAGGAGTCAGCTAGACTGAAGGAGGGCCCCTTGCTGAGATGGTCCAGCCAGAGCCAGTCCAATGCATTGACTGTCAGCCATTGCAGCCTGGGTTCATCTGCTGGGTTGAACCCCCCAGTTGTGGCCTGACCCACAACCTATTACCTAGTGGGATTTATAAATGGGAGGTGCTGATCTCCTGTTGCAGCCACTTCTGGTGGCCAAACATCACTTGATGTGGATAAAAACAACCTCAAATCACAGGCCCACATCATAGCTCAGATAATCCCTGATTTTATTAACTGTGGCCTTCACTACTGTAGGAAGCAAGTAAATGGTGGTGGATTTCTGAAGATGGATCTAGAAAAGCTCCTGGTTCCAATTTTAACGACCTGTTCTTCCTCACTCCTAGGACTCTCTTCCACAGCTGGGCTGATCTCTGTAGCAGCGGCTGTTGCACTGGCTTCCATTACTTTGGGGATACTTGCATGCAAAAGATGCAGCCGCTCTAGTGCCTGAGCTGCCATATGTCTTGTACCCTATGCTGAACGTAAATAAAACAGATGACTTGAATATGGCCATGATTCCTTCTTTATGGGGAAGGGTGTGCTCCATGCACCTACCCTTGACATCCCAATGCTCTCTCCTAGTGCAGCCCCTGTAGGGGTGAAGAAGGCAGCAAGTGCTGCCCTCTATTTCTGAGAGTTGAAGGGCTGGTAGCTGTCTTGGTGGCAAAGGTGAAAGGCGTTTCCTCTCCCTCTGAAGTGGCCAACAGGCAGCTGTAACACTACAGGCCACTAGCAGTAGGGAGGACACCAATCGCTGGCACTCATGCCCTCAAGGGGAAACACTCCAAGAGACTGTTCCTGCCAATTCAATCACTACAGCCTTACAGAATGCTCTAGGATAATTTCCCCTGGATGCTTCTCGGGCACAATGAGAGCAGGCTAGCCTGCTCCTATACCTAGGGACTCAAATAACTGCTAGTGTTGCATGAGGAAATCTTGGTGGACCAGCAAAAACCCTGGCCCACTACTGATAACTGGACTAGCAACTACTGTGCTTATTACCAAAAGCAGCTGAATCAGTAGGTCAGTGCAGACCTCAGCAACAGCCTCGCTTAGCTAATCGGGAGGAAGGAGCTGACCTTGTCCTGGCTGATAAGAGTGCTGAAATTGCTGAGGGCTGTCTTAGGAAAAGAGCAAGTTATCTATAGCTGCCCTGTGGGAGGTGTTGCTCAGGGCCCTCCCACATAGGGACTCGGTTAAAACATCAGTCTAATGGTCTGGGGAAACCTCTTCCTCAAACTTGGAAGTTGTTTGCTTGTTTTTTACTAACTTGTTTCTCTCCTGATTTAGTGGGTTAGTGTAAGGGGGGGGGAGGCAGATTCTTTATGGACACATCTTAGGATCCCCAGCAGCTGCTGAAAGATGGGCCAATTGGATGGCTGTCATGGTATTACTCAAGAACCACACCAAACTTGGTTGGTTTTTTGGGGGTGTAAGTGGTTTAGACTAGAATAAAGTGCAGCTTTAAGTGAAAGCTCTCTTGTATTTCATGCTACCCACTTATTGATCGGCTGGCTGTCTCCAGTGATTGATTTTCTGCCCCTCCATCTTGCCAAGGCTAGGGGTTAGCTGGGCTCCTTTCCACCTGAAGCTCTGGGTAACAGTGTGAATTCTTTAGGCGTAGGCTAGGTTTGGGTACCACAGGGCTCAAGCAAAAAAAGTCTTAAATACACCTTCCAGTTTCTGGCTAGTCCAGGCCATAACCTGCAGCTGAGTGAGACCCTGTCCAAACTGCTCACACAGCCTGGGCAGACTCCATGCAAACCCACATCCAAAGGGCTCTACCTTGATCTCTAGCACTGTAGAGAACAGCCCAGCCTGGGGTGGGACAGGATGTTGTCTGTTCAACAGCTCTCCTGTGTCACTGGGGGAAGCAGAGCCAGGCCTACTGCTGCACAAACACACACTGCTGTGTGCAGGCCTGAGGTGGACATAGGGAGCAGCCTGCTGGCTGCTTCCAGAACAAGCTCTCGGGGGGGGAGCCATTATTTGGCCTTTTCCATTTGATGTTGTTATGGGGCCTTGGACCTGGCACCTAAGTTAAGGGGGAAGGAGCTGCTCCTTTTCCTCGAAACAAACATAGCGCATGCAGATGAGAGGCCCCTGTAAGCTCTTATGCCCCTGCAGCTGATTCAATGGACTATCACAGGGCTTACACTGACAGGCCCTGTCTAATGGCAGGGCACCTCACTCACCATATCAAATGACTCTCAGCACCCCTGGGGGGGAGGGCAGGAAATACTGACACTCCCTCACTCAAGGGGGAAAAGAGGCACAGACTACTTGCCTAGGAAGGCTTGGGCACCATGTGGGATTTAACCTTGGTCTTTTGCATTCTAAGTTGGTGTGTCAACCAGGACCCCATTTCTCTTAATGCTTTCCAGTCCATATTTTCATGGTCTCTCTGTTCTTGTCCCTCTCTCTCTAGCCTGCCTAGCAGAGATTCAGCCCCCTGCCATAGGTACACATTTCCCCACCTCTGGCCCATTTCCAGTCCTCCCACTGTTACCCCACCGAACACTGGGTTCTCCCCTTGGGAAAGCGCCTGCCATCCCTCGCATCTCTTCTTCCTTAGTGGCCAGCTTGTTTCTCTTCCTCCCCAGTGTTGCTGAATGTATCTAGAGAAACATCAGGCATCATTACTGTGTCCTCATTTCATAGAGGAGGTTCTGAGGTTCAGTGCTGCTGAGCAAGATTCGTGGCCACCTCCCAAACAAAGTTGTTTCTGCTACATTATGCGAAGGGGCTGTGTTCCGTGCCTGGAGGTACCATAGCTGGTAGATCTGACAGACCCCTCATCTGCCTGTGTTCAGTGCCTGGAGGTACCATAGCTGGTAGATCTGTCAGACCCCTCATCTGCCTGTGTTCAGTGCCTGGAGGTACCAGAGCTGGTAGATCTGACAGACCCCTCATCTGCCTGTGTTCCGTGCCTGGAGGTACCAGAGCTGGTAGATCTGTCAGACCCCTTATCTGCCGGTGTTCAGTGCCTGGAGGTACCAGAGCTGGTAGATCTGACAGACCCCTCATCTGCCGGTGTTCAGTGCCTGGAGGTACCAGAGCTGGTAGATCTGACAGACCCCTCATCTGCCAGTTTTCTGGCTTTTTAGGGTGCCTTGAAGAGAGGATGCAAAACTTAGTTTTAAAAAGAAATTCAGCTGCAATTTTCACTGAGGAAAGAGAAATTCCATCATGTGGAGCCAAAATTACACCGCCTGTGAGTCACCTGATTTAGATACAGTCCTCTGCCCCTTGAACTAACTTTTCTGTATGGGGGGCTTCATAGCTGCTTGCTGGACAGAAATGTAATGCAGAGAATGAGGATTGCTGGGTTCTGTTCCCAGCTCTGGAAGGAGACTGTGGTCTTGTACTTAGCACAGTGGATACAAAGAGGGGTAAATAACCACAATAACTTCATGCATTCATTTCCGATAGCAGCACGGCTCAGTAGACAAGACTGGGATCCTCTGTACTAGAGACCTGGGTTTTATTCCAACCTTTCCCAGGAGGAACATGGTGTAACCTCTCAGTTAGCTTAGCTGTAAAATGCCAGAGCATGAAAGCTGCCTGGCCCTATATAGTGATATGAAGCTTTAATCAATTATTAGCACTGTGGGGAATGAATAAATATTAAGAGCCATCAGTGGACCGGAACAGCTGCATGATACCTCACAGGCTCCCCCCAGCTATGGTAGGTATCTGTCTCTCTGTGCACATTGTCATTTCATGCGGGTCTCGCAGCAGTCACCCTGGTTGCTCCAGCAAACCAGAAATAAAGTTGAATAACATCACATGAACTAGTTTTTGGAGCTAGCTCTTGATGCAGGCCACTGGCTCCCAGCAGGAGTATCTGGGACCCAAGAAACTTTTCATGCCAAGTGGCAGTGGGCACTGGGGTACCCAGGGCCACAAGAATCCCCTGGGTTCACCAAAAGACTGGCATAAGGTCTCTCATGAAAGCCCATGTCACACTGGCCATCATAACCATTGCAAGATGTATGCATGGAAAATATGGAAGGAGCACTGAAAAGTATGTTCTCTAGGCCTTGTAGTTAAAGCAGGTCTCTCAAAGGTAATGGTTCTTGAGACAAACTCCTCCATACGGGGGTGGGGGTGGGAGATGCTGGACCATTGTGTGTTGTATGTCGTACAACATAGATTAGCATTCTTAGTCAAATGCTAATGAAGAGCTGGCAGAGACTTCAGAAAGAAACTAACAGGAAGAAGTAAACCTTGGAGGGGGAACCCTCTGTAGAGGTAAACTTCAAAGGTCTGCTTTGGTATATTTGAGGAGCAAAACAACACCCTGGCATCATTGGAAGTAAACTGACAGCGAATTCGCTTCATGCAAAAGGGGTCTCAGCCAGGCTTAGTTGAAAACACTGGTGAGAACTTTGGGTAAGAGAAACCTTTTTAGATGGAAGGCTAACTCGTTAGTTAAACTTAGGCTCCAGAATCCGCATTATGCTTTTGTTTCATAGGTAACCACTTGTTTCCATCTCTCACACTGGTTTTTATTTGGATCTCTGTTCTTTCTTAAATATATCTCCTTTTGTTTTATAATAGCTCAAGTGCTGTGCGTGATACAGGGGCGGTGGGCTGAGGCAAAACGGGTAAACTGGGGTGCATTGTTCCTTTGAAAAGAGAGGAGCTGGGATTTCTGTGGGTATATAGCGATCAGGGCCTGCACACCAGAGCGGGACATTTTGAAGGGAGTCGAAGCCTGGGTTGCATTGATTGTCAACCTGCCAGGCAAAAGACAGGGTTGGCAGAGCCCAGAGAGTGTCTGAAAGGCTAACTGGTTGGTTGCATTGGGGAGCTAACAGCCAGCGGGCACAGCAAGATCCCTCCTACTGGAGGCAGATGGCAACTAGGGTGACTCACAGTCCTGGCTGCCCTGAGAAGCGTCCCAGTCCTTGTCCCAGGAGTGTCAGTTTTACAGGGATCCTCTCCCCAGGCCCATCCCTCTCTCTGGGCAAAAAGAGCAGTGTAAGATCGTTGGCTTTGAAAACCAAGCCATTCTGGGGGAGGGGAGAAACGGGTGGAGAAAGCAACTGAACACTGCAAACTCCACCAGAATGCCAGTTCTGGAACTCATCTAACTATTTATATGGATATTAGAGAGGATACAAATGTCACTTGGAACAGATTTCCATTTCACGTTTGTCCACAGTGGAACAATCGTTGGGTCACAGAGAAAGAGAGAGCAAGTGAACGGGAATGCCGCTGCAGTCCACTGGTTCAGACACCTACCTGCCAGGTGGGAGCCCCAGGATCCAGTCCCTCTTTCCCAGGGTCCAGTCCCTATTTATCTCCAACAGGAGAGATGGAGGGAGCCCCAGAATCTGGAGTATCAGAATATCCAATAGATCAGTGACTCAGGCATTGTCCTGTGAGGTGGGAGCCTCCTGTTCAAATACTTCCTCTCCCCCGCACTAGAGAGGTGGAATCAAACCAGGTTCTCCCACATCCCAGCTGAGTGCTCTGAACTGGGCTGAAAGTTATGAGGTGGGTACCACATCCTCCTCCAGGGGAATAGTGAATGGGGTCCAATCCGGTGAGCAGCCTTTAAGCAAACTTAGTGGATTGGGCCCCACATGCAACTTAGCCAGCACAACACCTAACTCACCCTGGCTCATGGATCCCTCTGGGCTTAGATGGGAGATAGGTGTCTGGACAACAAGAGGGAGGCAGCTGTGCATGTGACCAGAGGGTGAAACACAGGCACCTCGGCAACTTTATACTGTAAAAACGTAGGCGTCGAGTGAGTTGAGGCACTGACAGAGGTCACTGTGTGGTTCATGGATCACAGTGGAGCCTAAAACTGGGATTAGGGGCCTGGGTGCCTTTGTGGATCCTACCCTTAACCTTTCATTGAATGAACCAGGGCAGCAGTTTCCCAAACTGCAGGGGATGAACTGACCAACAGGTGGGATTGATTCCCTTTGTTCCACCCATTTCCCTGCACCAGGGATGGGGCAGTGGGTATAATTGGGCCCCGCCTGCCTGCAGTCTAGGGGAGGGTGTTAATTACCTGGGGCAGCTGGGACCTGGCTGCAGGTGCAGGGTATAAAGGGTCCCAGAGCAAGAGTGTCTCTCTATGCTGGGTTTGCTGCAGGCAGGATGGGGTCCAGAGGCAGCTTGGGCTTTGCTCTCCTGTGCTGGGTAGTCAGTGGGGTGATCTCTAGGAGGGACTCAGCCATCTGGAGACCCACTCCCAGGGCTGCTCCCCCTCCGAGACTAGTCCACGTGCCCTCTCTCACCCAGCCCTACCCCTGGGCTCGGGCTGATGTTTCCCAGCCCAGGGCTGTGTCCCCGCTGCAGCCTGTCACGCTGCAGTGTGAGGAGGCTCAGATGGTCATCACTGTGCACAGGGATCTGTTTGGGACGGGGCGACTGGTCAAAGCTGCTGACTTGAGCCTTGGCCCAGCTGCCTGCCAGTACATGTCCCTCAATGCTGTGGAGAACACGGTGACCTTTGCAGCTGGGCTCCATGAATGTGGCAGCACCTTACAGGTAAGGATTTGTGCAAGCTGGTAGTCCTTAGGGCTCCCTAACATCACTGGCCCTGTCTTGTCTGAGGGAGTTAGAAATGGGGAGGGGGGAGAAATAATGGGGAGGATTTTGTCCTGCTCATTGACAAGCTCCCAACTTTTTTTTCTGGGTGCTTCTTCCTAACCTCCATCTCCTGCCCCGGTAAAGAATTCTGGTCACTCCTAAAGCAGGCTCACGAGTGATGCTGGAAAAGTCAGATTTGACCTCTGGATGTGTCTGTTCAGATTCAGGTTGGAGAACCTACAGAAGGGTTCTCAAATGCGTTTTTTTTTTTTTTTTTGTTTTTGTTTTTTTTTCTTGGGATCCCCATGGGAAATATTTCAGGCTTTGTCTCCCCCGTGCCATGCCACCCTTACTGTGCGTGGGGGTGGCACTGCCTTCAGAGCACCTGGCCAGCAGCTGCTGCTTTCTAGCCCCCCAGCTCTGAAGGGCTCTGGCTGTCAGCCATGAACAGGGCTGGTAGCCACAGCATGTGCAGGGACTGACCGCTCATCTCCCCCCACACCCCATAATAACATCACGACCCCTTGTGGTCCCAACCCTCCATTTGAGAACCACTGATCTACAGATGCGAATAGTCCACTGAATACACTGATCGGTGTTAGGCTGAGCTTTACAAAAGCTGAAGGTAATAATGGAAGCAAATAGTCTATCCCCTAACCCCTGGTCAAAACTCACCTGCAAGTTAATAGGCTATGGGGGGAGGGTGTCCTCCCAGGGCTTTTGAAAAGCTATGATGTCCTGTTAATCTTTCTGTGTCTGACACTTCCCAGATGACCCCAGACTCCCTGGTTTACAGCACGAGCCTGAACTATAACCCCAGCCCTGCCAGCAACCCAGTGATCCTGAGAACCAATCCTGCTGTGATTCCTATTGGGTGTCACTATCCCAGGTGAGCTTGACTTCTTTAGCATAACCAAAAGAAGGCTGAGTGGGGGGGGGGAGATGATCTCTCCCTCCCTGGTATGTATCCCTCTGGATTATGTAGAGAGAGCAGAGTTATTTAAGTTCAGTGCCAATGTGAACACAAGAACAAATGGGTATAAACTGGCCATCAGGAAGTTTAGACTTGAAATTACCTGACGGTGTCTAGCTATCAGGAGTGAAGTTCTGGAACAGCCTTCCAAGGGGAGTAGTGGGGGCAAAAAACCTAGCTGGCTTCAAGACTGAGCTTGATTTTATGGAGGGGATGGTATGATGGGACAGCCTGATTTGGCAATTATCTGACCGTTGACTACTGGCGGTAAATATGCCAATGGCCTGTGATGGGATGTTAGGTGGGGTGGGCTCTGAATTACTACAGAGAATGCTTTCTAGATGTCTGGCTGGTGAGTCTTGCTCACATGCTTAGTGTTTATCTGATCGCCATATTTGAGGTTGGGAGGGAGTGTCCCCCAGGGAAGAATGGCATGGGCCCTGGGTTTTTTGCCTTCCTCTTTCCCATGGGATACTTACTTGGGTCACTTGCTGGTGGACTCTCTGCACCTTGAAGTCTTTTACCAAAATCCTCAAATTATGGTTTACTCAGCCAGAGGCTATAGGTCTATTACAGGAGTGGGTGGGTGAAGTTCTGTGGCCTGCATTGTGCAGGAGATCAGACTAAAGTCAGAAGGGATAAATATGATCTAAGTCTATAAGTGTCTGAGATGCCCAGATCCCATCCTCCCATTCACTCCCTGTTGTGGGAGCTGGCTCAGTAACTGAGGTTTTCTCCTCTCCCAGGAAGGACAATGTGAGCAGTAAAGCCATCAAGCCAACGTGGGCTCCCTTCAGCTCTACCCTGTCTGCAGAAGAGAGGCTGGGTTTCTCCCTGCGCCTGATGAATGGTAGGTGGGAGGTCCCTTCAGGGGAGCCCAGCCCTGCCTTTCTGCCTGTCCTGCTCACTCTGAGCTTGCCTTGCAGATGACTGGAGTGCTGAGAGACCCTCCAATGGATTCCAGCTGGGGGAGGTCATGCATCTCCAAGCTGATGTCAGTACTGGGAACCATGTGGCTTTGAGGCTCTTTGTGGACAGCTGTGTGGCCACCCTGACCCCAGACAGAGACTCCTCTCCCCGCTATGCCATTATTGACTTCAATGGGTAAGAGCTGGAGCCCTTCTAGTGTAAAACAAGACTGATCAGGGACTCTGGCTGACCCTTGGCTCTTGTGTCCAGGTGCCTGGTGGATGGGAGATCAGATGACACCACCTCAGCCTTCATATCCCCCAGGCCCAGGCAGGACACTCTGCAGTTCATGGTGGATGTGTTCAGGTTTGCAGGAGATGCCAGGAACTTGGTGAGCTCCCAGACTTCTGCTCCAAGTCAGTTTCCCAGGCTAAGCCAGTGTTAGTGAGTGTCCCCTGGGGTGGTCCTAACTCTTCCTACTTCCCCCTCCAGATCTACATCACTTGCCATCTGAAAGTCACTGCAGCTGAGCAAGTCCCAGATCCCTTGAACAAGGCTTGTTCCTTCAACAAAGCAGGCAATGTGTGAGTAGACTAGAACTCCATCAGGGGAGTGATGGGAAAGGCAGCCTAGAATAGAGAACTCATCACTGTAGATGACTCTTCCCATTCTCTTCCAGCTGGTCTCCTGTGGAAGGCACCAGAGACATCTGCAGGTGCTGTGAGACTAGGAACTGTGGGCTGCTTGGAAGACAGTCCAGGAGGGCAAGGCCTTGGAGTAGATGGCCAGCAAAGCACTACCAGAGAGATGTGGTTTCTAGAGATGGTCAGTTCTGTATTTCAGCCACTCCACCTGGAAAGGTGTCTGGCTTACTCCAACTGACTGCCTTGAGTGATCTCATCCCAAGTGAGACTGACCCAAAGCTTAATGGGTTCTTGCTTGTACCTCTCATCCATACAGGTACTCTTCCTAGGAGGAGGGGGGCAGCAGCAGCAGCTGATGTTGTGGTAGGACCCCTGATCATCACCGATGCCTATGAAGGATCCAGGGATATCCTAGCATATCAAATGGAAGCAGGGAAGACAGCCTCCCAGAGGAGATGGCATCAGAGGGTATCTATTTTCCAGTGTATGGGAGGCCCCTAATGTCCAAGTTGCTTGTAAAGTGTTTTCTGCTATCTGGCTAAATCTGCTCCAACTACATTGCCCAGCTCTTCAACCCACAGCCTCCTAGAGAAGCCTTGCAAAACAAACCACCAGTGGGACAGCTCCCAAGGAGGATGGGTTGGAGGGGGAACTGGCAAACTGGAGTCAAGGATGTTTCTCTATGTGGCACTCCTACAGTTCAATCTCTAGTCTGTCAGAAGTGCAGCCCAGGCTTGGCTTCTAGGATTTATAATAGGTGCCTGTCTGTAGTGCAAGCTAAAACTCCAACTTGGTATGGAGAACAGTAGCGTTTGCTGATGGGCATGCAGAGAATGCACCCAAGCTGCTGTGAGTTGGCTAAGTCACCTTGGTGGACCTCACACAGTGAGGGACGTGAAGTTCCTAGTCCTCATTCTAACTACCTGTCTCTCTTTTCTCTCAGTAGCAGAAGAGAAGGCCTGGCTGAGGCTGACCATGGTGACTGCATAGGTCTGGCCTACTCGCAGTTCTAGATGGAGGAGGCCCACTACAGCCATTTCATTGCCAGAGCTGTCATGAGCTGTACCTTCTGTATAATGTAAAATAAAACCCACTGGAAATGGACACTGGTCAGTACTGACTCTGTGATGGGGGTGGGGTGAGCCTTCACATGCCCATTGAGCTGAAGGAGGAATGAAATGATAGAGGAAGAGTAGGCTCCAAGGTGAGGCTAGCTATCTCCTCATGGAGCAGGAATGGTGGTACTGTGACCTTGTATAAACAGAACAGAAGTCCACTGACAAAAAAATGTTAAATGGGGGGGGGGGGGAATCCAGCACTGCCATTTCTGAAAAATGGGGAGGGGCCTAGGTAGTCCACATATAAATGTAGTATTAGATTCTGCAAAATTGTGATGGGAGGAGGGGACAACTCCCTTTTCCTTCATAGCAAATGAGATCCATTTCCTGACCAAGTAAAGTTCTAGACTTTGCCCAAATGGGGTGGTCCTTGATCCAGCCACCATTCCCCTGCCTGAAATGGCTTCCAAGGCTCAGTGACTCTGGCAGTGTCTCTTTACAGAGTCCTCTGGGCTATCTCTAGGGGCACACAGCCTCAGCCTTCATATCCCCAGGCTCAGGCAGGACACTGCAGCTCATGGTGGATGTGTTCAGGTTGGCAGGGGATGCCAGGAACTTAGTGACCTCCTAGACTTCTGCTCCAGGTCAACACCCCAGGCTAAGCAGGTGTTAGTGAGTGTTCCCTGGGATGGTCCTAACCCATCTTCCCACTTCCACTCCTGATATCTCCTGCAGTTGAGCAAGCCCCCAATCCCTTCAAGGCTTGGTCCTTCAAAGCAGGCCCACAATGGAGTAGAGCCACATGGTGGCTTGGAGGCAGGTAGGGTTGGTGGGAAGGGCAGTGTGGGAGGACGTCTTACTGTAGGTGACGGCCCCTTCTGGTGCAGCTGGTCTCTAGTGGAAGGTGTCATGCTGTCTAGAGTGGCTCATGACTGTCAGTGCCTATCTCAGGGCAGACACCCCAAACTGGTGGTGTGTTCTAGAATTAGATTTCACCAAGCCAGGAATATGTAAACTCCTGGATCACTGAACAGTCTCACCATGGAATCACTCTCCAGTTTATAATGCCACCCAGAAAAACTGGACTTCGTGGTGCAAGTGACCATTTATCACTTTCAGGTAGCTCCCAGTCCCAAGAAACCAGTCACTTACCCAGTAACACCAGGAATCTACAAGCTGTATGGTTAGCATAAGTATGGCAAGTAGGTTTGTGACTTTTGGTATAGCTAAATGGCCAAAGGGTCCCCTTCTAGACTTTGAGGAACTAGATGTGTTTACTGTTGAGTTCTGTCTCCTACTCAGGTAGACAGTGATCATAGGGAACATCATAGGAATCAATTTGGGCAAGAAGGGGCAGGTTTGAGATTGAGCTACTGGCATTAATATGTACAGATATTTTAGCCTGTAAGTGCACCCCAATATTATGTGGGTGAGGAAGTTATTCTAATCTATGTACTAAAATGAATAATCATGATAGTTCTCAGGCTCTGTTGTGAAATTAGTCTCTTCCGTTACAGCTTCCTTTTGGCTTTTAAGTTCCTGTCGTTAACTTGGCATTTGACCCTTCAGCTCTGTTCACCAGCAATCTCTGGCAGTGAGGAAGCTGAACCGTTGGACTTATGTGGCATACCAGAGGTGACACTGGTCCTTTTTATCTTATGACCAGGTCCCCAAGGATGGGTATGAGTGCTAATTTAGGAGCTTTGTAAAGAATGGTACTACAGGGACCCACAGTACTGTGCTATTCCCTTTTATTCTGTGGTCTGGAGTTTTGGTAGCCTTTTAATTTATTTTAATCACTCTGGGGCTGTAATTTGTCCTGAGTGTCCCTGCTGTACACAGCGAGGGCCCTTACAAAATATTAAACAGCCTGCAGTGGCATTGAGCGTGGCAGCTGCTACCACAGTTTGGCCTGCCTTACTCTGGGAATCTTTCTTAAACAAAAACTGCAGCCAGTCCCTGCCTGTGCGGTCATCTGACTCTTGCCATGTGTACAAAGTAAATGAAGAGCAGGGCCCAGACTAAGGGTGTGGTTGCTTTCCTGAAGGGAGACCTTCGTGCTAGTGAATAGCTAACAAAGGCAGTGACATCTCTAGCTAATCTCATGACTCTCCCCATAGAAGTTCTTCCCTGGGGCTGCCTGGAGCAGGGGATGCCCATGGGTAGTGCCTCTAATTCTCCTGTGAATGCTGTTAATGAGCAACAAGGATGGGGTGAAGGCCAAAGACAAATGGCTCTGGGAAAACAACTTTATTCCCTTTCAGAAGCCTCCCTGTAGGGCTCTCAGCAGTGAGCTGCATTTTGCACATGGAGATTTCTTTCCCAGGAGTGCTATGTTGCTACTGTTTTGAGGAGGGTGGGGAGATCCTTGTAAGGTGCTTCCACTGAGCTAGGTGCCTCATGATTGGCTGAGGTGCTTTCACCCTCTGACTGCAGCCCCTGCTGCTGTCTGTGCTCCTTTGGGGGGAGGTAGGAGGGCCATACAGCAGCACCCCAAACCACTGGCCTTCATCAAGGTGCAATCAGAAGATGTCGACTTAAATGAGCCTCTAATGCTCCAGTGAGATTACGCTGACAACCTCCTGCTAAGAGACACTTCAGCTCCTCTTCCCATGTGGTGTGCTCCCTGATAGCAGGGTGACAACAGCCACGGCTCAGCTGGATAACTGTCCGTCTCCATTCCAGCTCCAATGCCCATAACAGCAGCACCACCACTGAGTGGCTGGGATGCTTCTGCGGGGAACAGGGACTGCCTGTCTAATGTCAGATTTGCAGTCAAAAGGCCAAGTCCAGCTTCCCCAGTGAGAGCTGGGTGGGGATTTTGGTGCAGCTGTTTCCTTCCTTAGGTCAAAAGACAGGTGTTGGCCTGACTATCCACTGCCTCAGACCCCTGGCTTGTTTCTCTAGCAGACAATGCAGGGAAGGAAGAATGGACCTCTCAGGTCAACAGCCCTTCTGGTGCTGCTCTGTGCCCAGTGGCCTTTTGACTAATTACAACAGCAGCTAGTGTCCAGCTGTGCACAGACTTTCCTGTGCTCAGAACTCCTGCAGGTACTAGGCTTGTAAGAATTGCCCAGGGGGTAGGGCACTGTGCAGGTATGCAGGAGACTGGGTTCAATTCCCCTGGGGACCCCCAGCTTCCTGGGGGACCTTGAGCAAGTCATTTCACCTAGCCTGGGCCTCCATCCCACACTTTCCTACCGCGGAGGGAGGGAAGGTGGGAGGAGAGTGTCCATTAGTGACTGCAAGGCATCTGGCTCCTATGAAGACACAGGTCAGACAAGCAGGGCTGGACTTTTAATTCAGCTCAGCACCCACATTTTTCTGCTCCTCATCCAATGTGCTGAGCTCTTCTCAGCCGAGCCCGGAGTGGGGCTGGGGCATTCTCTGGGGAAAACCTGCCCATGGAGTGGTTTTTCTGCTGCTTTTTGTTCCCTGCCCAGCTTTGCTATGTGGGGACAGCCCTGGCTTCCCGAGCAGCTGTGCCCTTCCTCCAAGGGCCTCTGCTGTGGGGGGGCCCTGCCCTTCCCCTGACTGCTTGTGTGACCTCAGGCAAGACACTTAGGCCCAAATCCTCACAGGTAGTTAGACTCTTAACTTCCACTGAATTTAAATCAAGGAACAGCAGAAGCCTAATTACCTTTGAGGATCTGGGCCTTAGTCTCTTTGTGCTTCAGTTCCTCTTCTGTAGAATTTACTTCCCTACCTCCTGGGGTGGGGGAAGGACAAATACACTGAGATGAGGAGGTGCTCCCATCCTATGCAGCTGGGGGCCAGAGCTGTACCTGAGCTAGCAGAGTTAACACTCCAATGGACATGCACTGGGCTACTGATTCTATATCTCCAGTGCAGAGCATCTCCTCTTCCCCCCCCTCCATGATACACACACCTGCAGAGGCAGCATACAGTGTTTGCTTCCTAGCTGGGCCTAGGCTGGAGAACCAAATCTGAAGGCCTCTGCCACCCTCTGCTGGAAGCAGAGAATTAAGTCTTGCCACCTGTTGCACCTGCCTTAGGTGGTACCAGGGTTTGTGTGTGATTGTTTGTGTCACACGGGGGGGGGGTGGTAACAGAACCTCAACCTCCATTGGTGGCTCTTTTCTCTGCCTCCTGCCCTCTGGGGTCTTCCATCATTAGTTTGTTGATTTTAACGAATCGAGTTTGCTGCCCTTGCCCTATCGAATACCTGGAATCCCTGATCTCTCTGCTGTGCTGAGAAAGAAGCAGAGAAGGGAAAGGAAAGGAAAGGAAACCAACAAGGGGGGAAGGAGAGAACCAAACCAAGGAAAGGGCAGGCATTCTCTCTTCTGCCTGCCTCCCTCCCCCCACCCCATGCCTAATAGTAATAACCTGGGCATGCTGTTTACTTCCTCTGCATCAGAACCAATAGTTCTCAGAACAGGGGCTGAGAGGAAGCATAGTCTAAGGGTTAGAGCATTGGATGGGGCCTGGCTTGGCCTCTCGCCTGCTGTCTGATATTGAGCAAGTCACTTCCCCTCTCTGTGCCTCAGTTTTAGATTGTGAACCATTCAAGGTAGGGACTACAGCGTGCACGTACAGCACCAAGTACCATGGGACCCTGAGCTCAGCTGGAGCCTCTAGATGCTACTGTAATATAAATAATAGGCATGTTAAAGGCAGGTGCACAAAAGATTGTTTAGGTCCTATATATACACATTGGCTTTTAACAAAACCTTACATTTGATTGAGAAATTGAACACCATAGCTACTTAGAAGTGTGGCTGCTTTCTCGGAGAGCTTGCAACCACTTGACGTGAGCTCAGGTGAGTCACTTAAAATCTCTGTCCCTCAGTTTCCCCATCTGCTGTGAAAGGACACAGGAGTGTTAGGTGACCAATGGGGATCTGGTATTAGTGCATGCAGGCACTGACACCAGCTTGAATTTCATAGTCTACAGTCCCCTGCTTGATGCCCAGAAAGCATTTAGGGGGCAGCACCTAGACACTCCAGCATTGCCCTCGAGGCAGGTAGGGCCGCTACCTCCACGGTCACATCGTCTCGCTGGACACGCTGGGGCGCCAGCCTTTGTATTGGCGTTCAGGGAGCGCCCACACGAGCTGCTCCGACAAAGGGCGTCACCTCGCCCACCTTGTCCCGGGACTGGTGTCACCCCCGGCCGGCGACGCTGCAGCCGCCAGAGCCCGGGGATCGGGCCGGGCAGCCGGGGCTGAGACAGGCAGCGCCGCGCGTGGGTGGAACGAGTCACTGCCCCGCGCTCAGCTGATAGGCTCCCTGCAGGGCGCTGCGGTCAGCTGATTGGCCTGAGCGATCAGCTGACTGGGCTTCAGCACCCCCGCCCGCAGGGGACGGTCACGGGGCGCTGCCAGGCCGGGCTAGAGGGAGCGCGCGGGGCAGGCGCCAGGCAGCATGGTGAGGGCGGGCGCTGAGCCTCGCTCCTAGCGCTGGGGGGGAGTTCGTGCACGGCCGGCGGAGGCCGGGGGGGAGGGGTTCGGGCACGGCCGGGGGAGGGGTTCGTGCACGGCCGGGGGTTGCGGGCCGGCGCCAGCCGAGCTGTGTGTGTCCCTGGGCCCGGGGACTCGGTGTCACGCAGCTGTGGCCGTGCCTGAGCTGGGCTCCCCGTTGCCAGCCCAGCGCCTGGCGTTTGCCCGGCCGGTGTCACTGGCTTTGTAACGTGCACCAGGGATGGAGGAGCGGTGGGGGCGGGACCGCGAGTTAAACGTTGTGAAGGGTCCGGATTAAAAACTGCTCCCCCCTCCCATGCTCTGAGATCAGCGGGGCTGGGCCCGGGAAGAAGCTGGAGCGAACAGAAAGAGCTGCTGCCCCTTTGCACAGTGGGTCACTGGCCGGGGAGCCCAGAGCAGTAGCCACTGAAAGGCAGGCAGGAGTTTGAGTTCTGACGCCTCCCCTAGTGAAGTGTGCTCAGGATAATTGAATCTCATGCTTCAGAGGGCTAGCCAATCGCCTGCAGGGGTCAGGAAGGAAATGCTGCCTCTCCGGCGGGGCCCCCCAAGTGTGGCATTGCACGGTGGGGCAAGTGAAAACTCCTCATAATGCATCTTTCCTAAAGCACCCAGCACCGGCCGTGTTTCTAAAGCAGGGAGTAATAAAGGCTGCAGCACTTGATGTGCAGAGGGAGCCAGTGGGAGGGGAAGGATCATTTCAGAGCCATGTTAATGTTAAACACCAGGGGGGGGGAATCAACCATCCTGCTCCCATCAAACCAGACATCTGCCCCTGCTCTGGGAGGCTTATGCCTGGATCTGTAGCCTGTCGACCTGTATAATGAGATGCAGGGACTTGTCCCCTGGCTCTCGCTGTGTAACTGCAGTGGGTATACGCCAGCTGCCCCAGGATGCAGGCTCATGGTCTGTCCCAGCATTTGCTGGTTTAAACTGCTGAAGCTGCAGCCTAACTGGTGACTATGAAGAGAAGAGGTTTAGGAACGGGAAAGGGTCATCTGCCCTGGCACACCTTCACCCCACCCCTTTCATTCTGACGGATCCCTCCTGACATACCCCACCCCCGGGAGCCCTTTCCTTCTCTGGGGGGAATCTGTCCTTACGGACTCTGGGCCCAGTTCAGCCCTGGGGGAAGCCCATTGAATTCAGGGCAGTGATATTCCCTCATGCCAGGGCTGAACTTGGCCGGCTGTTGCCGGTGGTTCTCCCCAGTAGCTGACTCCACAGGCTGCCTGCCTCCGTGCATGGAGCAGCTGTGCCTGAGTTCACAGTGGGGTTATACGGTGGGGACACGGCACCTGAGGAGGAGAGTTATTTGTACTGCTCTGGATTGACCCAGCTGCGATCTGACTCTGCAGCAGGCTCAGCCAGAGCAGAGACTGGCCATGAGCGCAGCCAAGGACCCAGAGAGGAGAGAGATCGAGGGGGTGTCTCTTCCTGTGCAGCTGGGATGGGGCAGCAATAAAGGTGGGAAAGGAGACCGGGGTTCCCTTGCTCTGGCAAAAAGAGCTGGGCTGTCTTGCAAACAACACTCTGCCGCTGATGTCCCCCGGGCCCAAAGGCCGCCTGGGTCCTAACGACACCTGATCTTCTCCTTCCAGAGGTTCCGGTTCTGCGGAGACTTGGACTGTCCCGACTGGGTCCTGGCCGAAATCAGCACCTTAGCCAAAATTGTTAAGTTGGGTCCTAACGAAATCTCTCCTTCCAGAGGTTCCGGTTCTGCGGAGACTTGGACTGTCCCGACTTCCTGGCCGAAATCAGCACCTTAGCCAAAATTGTTAAGTGGAAATCTTCCTTTTTTCTGTTTTGTTCTGGGGACCTTACACTGTGCCCGTCACCCTAGTATCTGAGCGCTTTTTGCTCTTAAACAAAAATCAGAGAAGGTCTGATGTGCTGTGAAACCAGACAGTCAGTAAGACGCCTTCGCCATTGAGAGGGGTGCGTGTATCTACAACCTGGGGGAAGCAATGGGAATATCTTATTGATGCATCTTGATCTAAGCTCTGGGTGTCTGGTTAAGGGGGAGAGCTCAGGTCCCTGAGCAGCCAGCTTGAACTCCGCGTCTGTCTCCGACTGACTGGGCCTCTCTAAGAGTGGGAAGAGGCTCAGGAAGTTTGTAGTGTGGATGTCATGGGACAGGCTTTGACTGAGGGTCGAGCAAAGCAATCAGTGCAACACAAGAGCTGGCTGGGGTTTTAGATTGACCGTTGCATTCGAAAACTCAGGGAGTCTCTTTGTGGAATCCAAAATATGACGTGCCCCAAAGAGGCGAAGAATTTAGTGGTTTAGAAACAAACAAACCAAAAATCAGTAGTTGTTTGGCTGGGGCAGGCCAGGGTTGAAATGGGCTCCTGATGTGGTGCTGTGTGTGTGTTTTGAGGGGGAGCTTAGGATTCCTGCCCTGGATGGCTTGAGGGGCACAGTGCTGCAGTGGGATTTTATTTTCTTGCTCTCTCCTTTCCAGTCCTCGGTGAAGCTGAAGCTCATCTGTGCCCAGGTGCTCAAGGATCTGCAGGGAGAGGGGATTGATGTACGTGAAGGACTTTCTTCTTCCACATTCAGTCCAGCTAAGTAGGAATCCAATGATAACAGAGACTCAAGTCGTCGTCGTGTCGTGTCCGTCCACCCCCCCGCAGCTGAGAGTGATGAATGCAGTGTAGGGCTGGCCGGCCTCAGGGCAGGCAGTGCGGTGTAGTGGGTAGGGTATCTGAGTGGGAGTCAGGGAATGTGTGTTCTGTGCCCAGCTCTACCACTACTCTTGGGCCAGGTGCCTAAAATCTTTGCCCCTGTGTCCCTGTCTGTAAAATAAGGGCAGCGACGCTCACCCATCGGGAGATCTGCAGGTGGAAAGGGCTGTACAGCTTCTAAGTACTTAATAGAGTAGTAGACAATAATACTTACTTCCTAAGGGTCTTGTGTGGTCTGCCTCACCTTATCCACCCATTGGCCCTGCCATTGCTAGGGAAATGGCCTGGGGTTAACAACACAGATTCCCTTGAGATCTCCCAGCAGAGGGGTTTGGCCACTAGTGGACGTGGGCCTGAGCCATTTGTAACGCCCATGGCAGAAAGCAGTTGACCCACTGTACGCAAATCACGGGTCCAGGTTGTGGAGATTCCCAGTAAGACGTGCCTGGAGCACTAATGGCCAGTGGGAATGGCCCATCCCACACCACCCATTGTGAAGGCAGCTTGGGCTAGAGGGAGCCAGGAACCCAGGAGTCCTAGTTCCGGATCAGTCACTGGCTTGCCATGTGGCCTTGGGCAAGTTATTTAGGCTAAATCTAGAAGCTTCTGGTAATTTGGGTCCCATCTTGAGACACTTTGGCCCTGTTATTCAGAGGTGCTGAGCCCTCCCCCCCCCACCCCTCCCCCCTCACACACACACACACACACTCTCTCTCTCTCTCTCTCTCCTGTGGACTCCAAGTGCCCGGAGGCCCCTTGTGGAAGTGTTGGCCTTATCCTTTCGCTGCTTTCCCTCCTAGCGGTCTGGGGGACTCTGAGCAGCCAGGGCTCATTCTGAACCATGCCGTGCGCTGGGAGCAGGGCCTGGGGCTGATGGAACTAACTGGGTGTTGCTTTTCTCTTGCAGTATGAGAAGATCCTAAAGCTGACGTCGGACGCCAAGTTTGGTGAGTGTGGTTCCTCTCCAGAGCTGCGGGGGGCCCTAGGCTGGACTCCTGTAGCGCTGTCCCTGGGGCCGTCCCGGGGGATTCGGCTCTTTGCCTCTCCCGCCTTCCAGGGAGCTGCAGGGAGGCTGCAGCAAGCGGGTGGCTTTTGGATGCTAGGCCAGGCTTTGGCTGATTCTTGCCTCCCCACTGCCCCGTTCCACACCCCAGTGCCCTTGACTGAGGACATTTTACCTCCAGCTCTCGTGGGCTCGTGGTCGCTTTGTTAGCTGCAGTTCCTGAAAACCGGAGCTGGCTGGGGTCACGCGTGGAGTGATGCTCTTAAGAGTTAGTGCCGAGGCATTGGAAACAAACTGCACGCTCCTCTCCTGGGCAGGCACTGGAGCCCCACAAATCTCCCAGGGCCCTTGCTCCTGTTCTGGTCGGGGGAGACACTGTTAATCGACCACCCAGTGAGCTGCTCCTTCTAACTCCAAAGACTGCCCTGGCTTTATATTTTTGGGCAGTTCCAGGCCCTTGCGTCGGGGGAGGGTAACACCATTTTCCGGAGTGTGGGGAAGCAGCCTGGGCCTGGTTGTTACAGTAGCAATCAAAACTTTCCAGGCGCTGTCCAAAGAGCTGAACAGCCACGATCCCTGCCCTGCTGAGCTTGCTACCCCAGTGGGGCAGTTCAGAGGGGAGGGGAAGGAGGGGTTCCAGGAACTCAGCCTGTTTTGATTAACAAAGAGGAGGTTCAGGGGTGATTTGTTCGCAGTCTGTAAGAACCGATATGGGGAACAAGTATTTGATAACAGACTCTTCAGTCTAGCACAGTGTTTCTCATCGACCGGTCCATGGACTGGCACCGGTCCCTGAGATCTCCCTGACACAGTGTAGGAAGCCGGTCCCTGGTATAAAAAAGGTTGAGGAAACACTGGTTCTAGCAGGCAAAAGTCTAACATGATCCAATGGCTGGAAGTTGAAGCAAGACAAATTCAGACTGGAAATAAGGTGCACATTTTTAACAGGGTAATTAGCCATTGGAACATCTTCCCAAGGGCCGTGGTGGACTCTCCATCAGTGGCAATTTCTAAATCAAGCTCTGCTCTAGGTCAGACAGGGATTAATTCAGGGAAGCCCTTTGGTCTGTGTTACCAGGCCAGACCGGGCGATCATAACGGTCCCATCTGGCCTTGTAATCTGTGAAAACGTCTGGTTTGGTTTTCATTAATGATCTGACCCTGGCCGAATTGCCATGCTGTGGCTTGACCCTGTCTGACTGCCACTAGCCTGATTACTGTGTGGGGTTAACCTCGGGCTTTGTCTGTGCGAACGCTGAGTTTGCGACAAGCCGGGGGGTAAATCTGCCGTGCACTGAGTGTCCGGGTGGAGCCTGGGCCGCACACGAGTTCCATGGTGCACCTGGGAGCTGCCCTGCTTCGAAGCAGGCGTAGGTTGAAGTGCACTAGGGAGCTGGTAGTTTGCGGCAGCCGGGTCCTCACGGACGCAGCGCGCAGCTGGCCAGTGCAGGGTAGATTTACACCCCAGCTTGCCATGAGCTGTGTTCGTTTCGATGGGCCCTGGCCCTTGGCCATTATTATTATTTGGATCCCTAGCATCATTTTATTCGAGTTGCTGGGTTAAATCCTAACCTATTTTGACTCTTGCCAGTTGCACTTGACTCCCCCTCACACACACCTTACCCCAGATATCAGTCCCCTGCCCACCCTTGCATCTTACCCAGCTTGGTGACAATGAGCCCAGCCCACTTTGCCTTTGCGCTTTCTGCCTGTTTCCTGCTGTCCCTCACGGCCCGGTGGGAGGTGACGTCCGTCCATGCACCCTTTCTAGTCTCCTGCAGATGATGAGCTGTAAGGGGCGGTTGGATTCCATGTAAATGGAGGCAGGCCCTTGCCAGGGTCTCTCAAAGCTGCATCCTTCCAGGGAAGAACCTGGCCGTGAGGGGAGCAGAGTCCCAAAGGTTTCTCCTTCTCTCTCCAGAGTCCGGGGATGTGAAGGCCACTATTGCCGTGCTCAGCTTCATCCTCTCCAGCGCGGCCAAACACAGCGTAGACGGCGACTCTCTGTCCAGCGAGCTGCAGCAGCTGGGGCTGCCCAAAGGTGGGGAGAGCCGGGGGCTGGATCTCTCGGGTGAGCTGCAGCCCACGGGGGTCAATAGCAGCAGCCCGCCTGTCTTGTGCAGTGTCAGCCAAAGAAGGGGGCTGGGGAGCTGGGCCGAGCCTCTCCACCCCCGTGTCCGGCTGTAACCCTGGATAATTGTATCCTTCCCCTGGCTCCAGCACGATGTGTGATTCAGTAAGCAACGCATTCGCTCTCTGGGGGGAGTGTCACTGCTGGGGTGTGTCCCCCGCACGCTCCCATCAGCGAGAAGTTAGAACTCGCTGTGGCAGCCAGCAGGGAAGACTTTGAAGCAGTAGCTGGGCCATCTTCTGATTAAAATGCCCTGGCGCCCCTTTGCGCCACCGTTATTCCACGTGCTCCTCACGTCCGCATCCTGCTGGATTCCCCCTGCGAAACAGGCCAGCTGAGCAGGCTGCAGCCAGGGTCCCTTCTGAGGCCGCTGGAGCGAGTCGTGTTGTGTAAGCGCTGCTTTGAGGCTCGTCAGCGGGTGATTCCTTGGGCTCTTTTGTAGAACATGCCACAGGATTGTGCCGGTCCTACGAGGAGAAGCAGAGCCCCCTGCAGGACAGCCTCAGGGCGCGGAGCCTGAGATGTAAGTGCCCCCCTCCAGCCGTGCAAGCTGACACGGCTCAAGGCAATGGGGTGGGAGATGGTCCTTCACCAGGGGTACATGCTGGCCCCCGCTGCCCCCACCCCTCCAGCTGTTCCTTTGTGTCCATGGAGGGGACGTTCTCCAGCCATTCTCCTCTGAGACTTCTTGGGAAGAACTTGCTCCTGGGCTGTGGGACAGGATCAGCGTTTGCTGAGGGCCGGAGTATGTGTCCCAGCCCATGGGTGGCTGGGTTTTCAGCAGCAACAGAGGGGACGAACAGGAGCTGGGACCAGAAGCCTGTTATCTGACCCCCGGGGGCTGTGGCTGTGGCTATGTCAGCCCGACAGGTTAGGATTTGGCCAGGTTAGTTCACCTCCCAGGACAATCCAAGTGCAGCAGGGCGTGGGAGGACACTGTGTTAGAGACAAAGATGAGGAGGTGCCAACCACTTGGACCCATGGGAATCTTTGCAAAGAGGGGTGTTAGCCGTGTGTTATCCCAGCCACGCTCCATCTTGGAGCGCTTCCCTCCGCTGACCTAAACTCCCTTGTTGTTCAGCTGGAGACATTTTCTTTCTCTAATCAGTCGTCTAGTGTTGCTGTGGGCCGTTAAGACAGTTGTTGTGTCCCACACACCAGAGGTGGCTGCATTACGGGGTGGGTGAAGCCCTTTAAAGCTCTTGAAAAGTGTTTCCCAAATCCATATCGCTGGCTCTTGCACAGAGACAGAGTTTGACATTGACAGAGCAAACTGTGAGACTGGCCTTGCCTCTGTCTGTCCTCAGTGAACCATCTGGACTCTGTGTCCTGGAGAGTGGATCACACGCTCAGCTCCAGCGAGCTCCAGCAGGTCAACGAGCCTCTCGTGCACCTGAAGTTCAACGTGCGAGACCGGGACAGAGGCGTGACAGAGCCCTTTGCCATGACCGTCTCGGCTGAGAAGTTCCGGGTCTTACTGGCAGGTGAGTAGATGGCAGGCGGGCGGCTTGGAATCGCTCGTCCTGGCCCTGCCCTGCTGGTGTTTCCTCTCCTGTGTTCCCCTCTGCTGCCCCTGCTGGCTGGGGCCGAGGCGGGCTGTCTCCATGTAGAGACATTTCTCTGTCCCTGCTCACAGCTGAGAGGTTATTCTCTCCCCTGTGTTCCCCTGCTGTGAGGGGTGAATTGGGAACTGGCTGCAGAGACCCAGGTCACTCTGCCCCCACTGACCTTTTGCTGTCTCCTCTCCCACTTTCAGAGCTGAGACAGGCCCAAGCCGCGATGAAAACTCTCAGCTGAGGCGTCGGGAGGACAGACGTGAGCGTGGAAGGAGCCAGCTGACCGTGCTGCAGCCTGTCGGAGAGTGTGGTGGGCGCAGTTACGCCGCTGGGGAAGCCTCCCACAGACACCGTGTGGGCAGCGGTTGGGCTGGGCTCTCCTCCCTGCTCAGACTCCCGCAGCTGAAACCGAAGATGGCTCTTCTCTTGCCGTTCCCGCTCCTACTGGCGGCTGTCACCCCACTCTTGCTGTAGAGTCCTCCTGCCAGCCCCTCCTCCATCCTGCCCACAAGCCCTTGTGCTTCCAGGAGCCCCATCTCAGGACCCACCCCAGAGCAGTGGCTGCTTCTGCCTCTGCTAACGAGATCCCCACCTGCAGACCAGCTTCAGCTCACAGTGATAGACGGGCTTTCCTGTAGCAAAGGCATCCAAGCCCTGGGGCTGTGCCAGCCCTCAGGAAGAGCAGGCACTATAACACACCCCTAGAGAATACCCAGGCCTACCAGCTGGAGGCTAGCTCAGTAACGAAAGACACTGAAATCCCCCACACAGCCCTTTGTTGGTGGCTGTGGCTAGGCCATCTGCATCATCTGTTGCCTGAACTTCCTGCAGGAATCCACGTTGCCTGTGGCTGAGCTGACTGTGCCAGTCATACTTAAGAGGTTGGAAAGTCACCAGCTGAAGCATGATGGAGCTTTTTCTAGTTCCTTCTTGTTCCCCCTCTCTCTCCCCATCCCTCTCCTAAAAAGGGTTTGCCTCTCTTCTTTCCACTTCCTTTAAAGGAGCCCCTTGCCTGGGGAGATAAATGTAGCTTTTCTGTCTTTCCTTTCCCCCCTGCACCTACCACCTTTTCCAGGGCAGCTCAGTGCACAGAGTAAAGGATCAGCAAGAATGTGCGTCTCTGAATCGCTCCATGCATTTCCAGTTGGCCTTGACACGTGAAGCCAGTTATTTGTAACATTTCCTGTTTTGCAAGCGGGATCCAATAAAGCCACGTGGCTAACAAAGACAGTGGCCTGCAGAGCGTTTTTAATTTGCATGACTGCCTCCCTGTGTCCTCATCTCTGAAACTCTGATCAGACAGGGAGCAGAGATGTGTCTTTAAGTAACTGGAGTACATCTTTAGTATTTGAAAAGCGGGGACTGAATCCACAGGCAAAATTCATCATAGGGCAAAGTGCTCTGCAGCCTCTTCCCATGTCCTGAAGCAATGTCTCTCCATCCCTACCTCCACCTCCCTGCTCTCGGTTCTGACCACTGCAGAAACTACTAGGAGAGTCAGGTAGGCAAGGTAGGGAAACTGTTGGCTCACCACAGCCTGGTCATGCAACAGCCTGTGCTAGGCCAGCCCTTGCCCCAGGCACAGCTCTGGTAAAACAGCCCCTGAGGGACTAGTTGTGTTGTGCTAACTTCATGTAACTTGTGCTCAGTTTAGACTGGCACCTGCCCCCGGTGCCCTGTTGTGCTGACCATGTTTACTGGCTCTGGGCTGATTTCCAGGAATGTCACAGCTGGGGGATGGTGCAGTTGCTCCTTTAGAGCAAAGCCATAGGGTGGTGAAGTGGGTAACCATCTTAACTGTAGAGCTTGAACTACATTTGGTAAATTGCTGCTGAACAGCAAAAGCCCAGGGCAGCCCTGTATTTTTAAGAAGAAGCCCATGTTCCATTAAATTGAAAGGCAATAAAATTAAAATGGTACAAGAAATAGTTTAATAATAATACCTAGCTCTTATAGCAGCAGTAGATCTGAAAGCACTTTAAAAATGTGGTCAGTATCATTATCCCCAATTTACAGATGGGGAAACTGAGGCAGAGAGAGGCTGAGCGGGGGAGTAAGTTACCGGAGGTCAGCCAGCAGCAGAGCTGGGCCGAGAAAGAAGCCAATTCTACTAAGCCAGAGGTCTGTTGCCTAGGCCACACTGCCTAGATTACACAACGTGTAACTAACCCCTGGAACTGCTTGCTGTACGATGTGGCAAATAGCTTGGTGAGATCCACCTGAGCCGTCTCCAGGGCTAAGAGCAACTCTGGGGGTAGAAGAGAAGGTAAAAGTTACAACAGCCACCGCACACCAAGGGGCTTCATGATGGCCTGGCTGACGCTACCGCTGCAGGCCAGATTGGCCTGGGCTTGGGAGAGGGATCATTTGTGGGTGAAGCTGGGGCCTGGGCTGACTTTGTGCCCAGCAGGAACTCTGCCCCTGGCACGGAACTGCAGGGCAGGGAGGCGCCCCAGCCACAGGCTGTCCAGGCGGTAGCTGGGCTGGGTGCAGGACGGAGGGGGGGTGGGGGGTTGGTGGCTGTAGAGTCACTGCTCAGGGGTGTGCGGGCGGGGGGAGCCCGCGCGGTGCCTTCCCCAGCCAGTCCTAGCGCAGGTAAGGCCCCCCAGGTAAGCAGAACGGAGGCGATGGGGAACCCCCCGCTGACCGTGTGTCGCCGCCGCGCGCTGGGAACCCACCCGAACCCGGCTGCGGTGTGGGTGGGCGTGGGCGGGTTCCCCCAGCAGCGCCGGGGCTGGAGACCTGCGCCCCCTCCCGGCTGATGGGCGCATGTGGAACTACAACTCCCGTCATGCCCCGCTCCTGCCCGCCGCCGGGCTGTTGAAGCCGCCGGTTGCTTGGCTGGGGCTGGCGCGAGCCGGAGCGGACGGGCCTCAGCTCCCTCAGGTACCCCGCGGGGCCGGCCCGGCTCTGTCACTGCTCCAGCCCCGCTGCAGGCCGGGGGGCGGGGTATTTGGGGGAGGGCCCCGGTGCGGGCTGCCCCAGGCAGGGCTGTGGGGCGCCCCGAGCGGTGTGTGTGGGGCAGTAACAGGTCAGCCGGCCCGGGGCGGGGGGGAGCCGGCCCTGCACTGGGGCGGGGGCGGGGGAGAGTGGTGGGGTGGGGTGGAGGGGAGGTAACTGCATACTGCAGAGAGATCTCCGCTGGAGAAATCCCGAGCTGGCTGCTGTAAGCGGGCTATGGCCAGGGCAAGAGAGCTGCCCGCTCCGCTGGGTGAGATGTATGTGCTAGGGTAGCTGCTCTGCCTTATGCCTGCATCTTGCCTTCCTTTCCGTAGGTGCCTAAGATGCCGGAGGGCCCCGAGCTGCACCTGGCCGGCCGCTACATCAACACAGTCTGTGCAGGGCTCGTCTTCTCGGGGAAGGTGGAGAAGTCTGAAGTGAGCAAGAACCCCGAGGTGCCGTTTGAGAGCGATGGGTACCTGATCTCTGCCGCCTCGCGGGGCAAGGAGGTCAAGCTGACCCTGATGCCGTTCAAAGAGGAGAAGAACATGCTCCCGAGTAGAGGCGGCAGGGCAGGGCAGAGCCAGAATGGACCCCAGCAGCCCATGGATCTCATCTTCCGCTTTGGAATGTCAGGCAGCTTCCAGCTCACCCCTGGGGATGAGTTGCCCAAACATGCCCACCTGCGGTTTTACACCAAGGAGAGCCCACCCCGAGCCCTCTGCTTTGTGGATGTCAGGCGCTTTGGGAAGTGGGAAGTGCACGGGATGTGGCAGCTGGACCGAGGTCCATGTGTGATGGTGGAGTATGAGAAATTCAGGTGAGATCCACCATGACCTTTCATCTCTGCTTCAGAAACTGACTGGGAGTGTGTGTGGAAGGGGGAGGCAGGAATGATAGAATTCACTGTTAAAATGTCATCTTCATGAGGAGAGTGGTGAAAAAGTATGGGGTTTTCACCATTATAGAGACATTTGTAGCTCAAATTTATGGAAACTCCCTGTCTTGGGTTGAAGACTGATTTGTCTGGTGCTTTGCATTCCCTAGATCTCACCAAGGGAACAGGCTTGGTTTAAACATCTTACCATGTGGCTTTTTTATATAACAAGCAAACCGCACAAAAATAATTCTAAAGGGTTAGAAGAGGAAAGAGCACAGCTGAGAGATTTAACTTAACAGCAGTGGCTCTCCAGTGGTGGTTTATGGAGACCACCTTGCGGATCCACTCAATTCAGCATATTGAGAACCAAGTAGTGGCAGACTGAATGGTTGGGAATGAGGTGGGTCCATAAGTAGATGTCTGTTATGCAAAGTGGGAGGCTTGTAAAAGCTGGAGATCACCTATATGAGGACATGTTAATGGGCTATGACAGAATCCCATCGAGATTAGGCTTTGATTGAGCCCTTGTATTATTTTGTCCAAGTTAATTTTACACTCTTAATATGTGTTTATTGCAGTCATGAAACAATGAGACAGAGAGAACCCTGTGGTAGCTGATTTAACACCTGCAAAACCCCATGGAGGGTAAGGAGAGGTTTTGTAGTTTGGTGGACAAAGGGCCAGATCCTCAAAGGTATTGAGGTTCCCAACTTCTATTGAAAGAGCCTAAATACCTTAGAACAGTGGTTCTCAACCTTTTTACCATTGTGGGCCTCATATGCAGCTCTCTCTGAGTTATGTGGGCCGCATCCACACAATATATATATACTACCTGTATGGCCCTGAGGATGTGTCATGTGCTGTAGCTGTGTGCTGATTGGGCCACGGGTTGAGAACCACTGCCTTAGAGGCTCTGGGCCCAAGTGCCCACTTTGTATTTCACAGGTAGAATTCATAGCTAAAGGATGTATCACAGACTGATCAAGGTTTGAGATTGAAAGAGGTCATTGGGTTGTCTAGTCCACACACGCATGCCTGCGCACCCAAGTATTATGCGGTACCTTCATTAGTGGATTTTCAGGGTTAGTTTTGAATTTGCTGAGTTTTGGGGTTTCCACCATTTCCCTTCCAGTCTTTTTCCCTCTCATATTCTTAAATCTTCCTTTCTCTAATTGTATCCTACTCAGTAATTAGAGGCTTGGTGAGTTTGTTGGTTAATTCCATGAGCACCTGGTCAACGGCAGGTTGTATAAAAGAATTCCAATATCTCAGGCATTGTGAGTCCTTCTTAGTTTCACCGCCAGATTGATGAATGGGCTACTCCCTCTTTCTGAATGGCCGCTGATATTTATTTTCCTTTGGCAGCATTGCTTGTACCCTTGTCTCTTCCCTGCAAGCCTCGCCTGACTGTAAATGTTCATGTTCCATTATCTCTTTGCTCTTCCCTGTGCAGGTCTTAGAGCAGCCCTTCATAAAGCCACTCTTTAAAAGCTGCTTCTTGTTCTTTGTATATGTCTGTTTCAGAAGATTCTTGAACTGCCTTCGGTGCCTTAATAGCAATCAATGTCTCTTACTATTCCTCCAGCCTTCTTTACACTGTGTTGGGTCTTTAATGCTTCCTCTTATCACACATGCTCACTTTCTTAATTTGCTTCTCTGGAATTCAATGCCTTTATAATTGCTGCATTCCGGGAACCCATTCCCTACAGGGCTGAATTCAAATAGCTTGCAACACTGGAACTGCAAGTCCTTGCACTGCTACTGCTAAGGAAATTGAGGGCATCATCCCTGTACCTTTACCCGAAGGGTTTCATTACCGGATTGCACCTCTCTTATTGTAACTCCTCTTGATATCTAATGCTGCCCCTTCTCTCGCCTACACAGCCTGGTTGCATCTATATTTACAGTCTTGCTATAAATATATGCAAGTTTCACTTGTGCTCCCTAGACCATAGCCTCCGTCATTTAGTTTCACTTCTCCTTCTTGCTTGTTTTGTCCGGAGGCAGAGCCTTCTGAAGCACAACACCCTACGGGAGAACAGCTCCCCTCCCATTTTGGTTACTGTGTTGGAAGCACATGACGGGTTGAGTGAGGTTGTTGTTTCCCCGGCCCCTCTTCCCTAGCTGAAAGCCTGCCTGATAGGCCTTGCTGTCTTCCAGGGAGAATGTGCTGAGGAACCTGTCAGACAAGGCTTTCAACAAGCCCATCTGCGAAGCCCTGTTAAATCAGAAATTTTTCAATGGGATTGGCAACTACCTCCGAGCTGAGATTCTCTACAGGTGAGTAGGGTGCAGAGTGGAGAAGAGGAGGATGGCCTGATGGAGATGTGGGTCCAATTCCCTATTCCACCCCAGACTCCTTTTGTGACCTGAGCAAGCCAGGCCTTGTTTACACAGGGACACTGGGGAAAGTTCATATGAAATAACTAAAGCTGTGACGTTAATGCACGTAAGTTGAAGTGCATTAAACCCCCAAGGAGGATTAAGCTATAACAAACTAAGGCTACTTTACTTCTGAATGAGTGTCCAAATGGGAGTCTATGATGCACTTTAACACATATGCCTTAACTTCACAGCTTTAGTTAACTGGTCTGAACTCCCTGTGTAGACAAGCCTGTACCCTCTGTGTGTCTCAGTCTGCCTATCAGTTCAGTGTTTTAGCACTGCCCTAGGGGTTGTGAGGATAAATCCATTAGAGAGCATGAAGTGTTTATGTACAGGGCTCCTTTTACAGTAGTGAGCAGATATCCAGACCTTGTGATTCCCACTCCTGTAGCTCGGAGACCAGCACCATGTAAGGGTCACACTGTTGACAGGCTATCCATTTCCCTAGCTGAAATACAGCAAATTCATATCCATATCCTAAGCACACACAGACAGCTGTGCCACTGCACCTCAGCTCTGAGCACCTCTGCTGTTCCTGCATTACACTCGCTCCCAACACAGCCCTGACTTTTATTTTCTCAGTGCCCTAAAATATGCTGGGCATCTCCGATCTGCCTTCAGTAACACTTTCAGTCCAGGACCTTGCCTGGGGCCGGACAGCTGAATTACGCCATGCTCATGTGCCGCACTCTGAATGCACCAATGTTTCACTGCGTAGATTACATCCAGCTCTTCAGAGGTGAAAAGCTGATGCTTTCACCCACTGTGTCACCAATCTTCCTCCACTCCCTTAGGCCAGGACTCCATTTGCATTGGTGGGCATTTGTGCTGATGTCCTCCTGTAACAGATGGACTTTCTTAGGTTAAAGATCCCTCCCTTTGAGAAGGCTCGGACGGTGCTAGAGGCTCTTCAGCATCGGAAGCAGGTGAGAAGGGTGGAGAAGGCTCACACAACTGCACAGAAATGTTCCAGCTGGTCACACACAACTCAGGGTTCAGTGCTTGCCCCGTGGTGCCTGAGGATTGCAGCACATGGGGCGTGACAGTGTGAGTGGCTCTCAGACCCTCTGCAGCCAGTTAAGAGTTGTAGCTTTAACCTTAGAACTTCCACAGCTCCTGGTTTGGGTCACGTTGCTCTTTGTTCTTGTTATAAGTGGCTGTTGTCTTGGAGTCATGACTTATGTGGGAGCTGAGGCCAGACAGTGTGATTTCAGGGCCCGTTCCGTGTCTCACAAAATCTCTTCTAAGGGGGGATCTTTAGTGTAATTCTTCGGGTGTTAGCCCCCCGTGACATGAGGCCACACTGCCCTGACCTGGAATCTGTCAGATTCCCCCCTGCTCAGCCAGATCGTTCTGTGCATGGCTTGGATGGGTGACCTGTGCAGAGAGTAGTGCTGAGTCAGGCCTGGAGCAGGCAATGCCCCAGCATGCGTTTTGGAGTTGCTGTGCTGCAGGAGGGGTGGTTTTCTGGAGAGCTGTGAGACTGATGTCCTGCTCCCATGTGGTCAGTAAAGCTCCTCTGGCGCCCTGTCCAGGCAGGGATGTTAGCACCAGCACCCTGGCCAAATCCCAGCTTTGCTGACTGCATTCTGGCTCCCTCAGTTAGCCACGCAGCTTGAGTAGGAGACAGAATTCTTCACTCCCTGTGCTCAGACTTGCTGTGGGCTGTTTAACAGTTGCCACAGTTCAGTGCAGAAGTGGCTGCATTTGGCTCCTTGATGAAGGAATCACTCCCTCATGTGGCATGCAGCATGTGTATAGCTAATTTATAAAGCACGTTGGGGTCCTTTGGGAGGACAGATGCTATGCAAATGTCAGCTTATCGTCAGTTGCCTTTAACTCCTAGGCATTACTCTGCAAAAGTGCTGCACGTGAAACGTTATTTGCAAATCTTTAGCAAGATGGACCATGACTGCCCATCATGTGGCCCATCTGTGGCTCCTGTGACATGTATGCACTGTCCTTTTGCTGAGGGGGACTATGTTCTGCTTTGTACAGTAGCCACTTGCACACTTCAGTCACTTTACCATTCTCTCCCCCAACCAATCTCAAATATACTCAAAGGTATTTAGGCACCTAATGCCCATTGATTTCAATGAGAATTAGGAACCTAAATAGCTTTGGGGATCTGGGTCAAGGATCTTAGCTAAAATAGTCCACAACTAATGGACCGCAATAATTTAGGCTCCAAATCTGACAATTCTGGTCTAGTGATGAGTGGCCTCTGGAGAGGAAGTAGCTATTTTAAAAAACCTCAATACTGTTTTTGTGTGACCAGCCTTCTGCCTTCCCCTCCCACGGCCTGTCTCTGTAGCAGCAGTTAAGTTACAAACATTTGCGGTGCAGTCAATGATGCGTCCCATCCGTGCGTGACTTTTAATCTTCAGATGCTGTCTGGTTACATTCAGCCATCCGTGGAATGGTAAAGTGACTGAAATATGCGGGTGGATACTGTACGGAGGCAGATCGGCTTCCCACTCAGCAGGGGCATCTGCATCAAAGTCCATGGAGTTAGCCTTGCTTATGCCAGGGCTGAATTTGGCCTGGCATCTGGAAACTGGGAGCATTTAGTACCTGGAGGGAGAGGAAGCTGGGTTGGAGCACACGTCAGGGCAGGTTTAGGCCTCTGATGAGGGAAATCTGAGGGAGGGAGTAGCAGGATGGCCTGGCAGCTGCAGAGGAGTTGCCTTATAGGAAGGGGTTGACAGCTGGGAGGGGACTAGGGTGGATGCTTTTAGGGTGGGCCCAGCAGCTGCAAAGGAACTTGGAGTATGTTTACACTGCAGTCAGAGGTGTAAGTGCAGCACCTGTCGCCATACCCAAGCTCTCACTGATCCAGCTGGCTTGCTAAAATGAGCAGTGAAGCTGTGGCGCATAGGCTAGCCACCCGAGTACAAGCCTGCCTGGGAGCCTGGGTATGTACTCTGGAGGCTGTTAGCAAGCTAGGCTGCTCGAAGCTGGCTCAGTACACCTACACGTCCTGCACTTGCACCTCCGGTTGCAGTGTGGCTGTACCTTTGCTGCGAGGAGGAAGACCTGGATGGCTGGGGAAGGGTTGCAGGGAGAGGGTTGGCTTGGGCTCTGACTGGTCTGCTGGTTTGAATCTCCTCCTCTCCAACCCAGCAGAGCCCTGGCCTGACCTTGAGCAAGAAAGTGAAGCTAAAACGGGAGAATCCAGACCTGCTGGAGCTCTGCCATTTGCTGCCCATGGAGGTCGTTCGGCTGGGTGAGAAGGAGGCTCAGGGAGCACAGCTCAGGGTTCCTGCCCTGGAGCCAGGGACCATGGAGCCTGGGGGTGGGTGTGACTGAGCTGCACCGGCAGGAGGAGTTGCAATGAGATCTTGAATTTGGGATTAGATTCCTGCCACCTCCACCAGGGCAAAGACATTCAGTGATGGGGGAGGAGTGGGATGGAGCCCTGCTCAGGTGGGTTGGGACAGGGTTAGCAGGAAGCAGGGGCCCTATATAAAAAATACTCTAACTGGGCACTTAAGTGCAAGTGGGAGGAGACTGGGCCTTTACGTGAGAGGCAGGATGACATCATATGTGCCCTTTATGCTGCGTGGGGCGTGCCAATGTCCCCTGCGAAGCTACTTTCATCCCACTGAAATTGTTCTATTTCAACAGGCAGCTACAGTCAGAGAGCCCAGTGAGCAGGTGCATGTAGTGCCCCCCTACTCAGCCTCCAGCCAGGGGCTCAGCTCTCGAATCCCAACACAACTGCTGATTGCAGGGGACAAACTTCACTCCCTGTCCCAGCTGGGATGTGTCCTTGACTCCCTCTCTGGGACTAAGGAAGGAGAGGCCCTGTCATGATGGCTCATCCCTTATTTTCCCTCTCTTGCATCCTTTCTGCGTCGGCCTCTGCTTCAGCCTACTGTAGGTTTTGCCCAGACTTCCCCTGAGGATTTCCGTGGATAGACCCTTCCACCCCACCAGGACTAACTGGTTAGCGATCCAAGCAGCTATAGACATTGGTGGGGATGCAAAAGAAAGATGAGTGAGTGAGGCTGTACACGAGATGACCTCTTGGCTTCTCAGAGCAGTCAATGTCTCCAGCTGCTTGCGGAAATAGAGGCACTGTCTTAAAACACCAAGCTCCAGAGAGCTGAATGCTGTCAAACTGCACGTGGGCTGGAGAGGTGCACTGAAGGATGGTGCAATGCAAATCCATCTCACATTGGGTATGGGAGGGAGCCCCTGAAAGAGTTCAGAAAGCTTTAGCTGATCACTGCTGCAGCCCCCAGCAGGGGTCACTATAGAATAGAGCAAAGCCCACAGCTGATCAGCTCCTCACTTCTGGGGTTGCAGGAAAAAGCCGGTAGCTGTGAATTTTCCCTGATACTCGCTTTTGTGTTCCCCCAGGGAGGAAGGGTTACGACTCGAAGCGCTCTGGCAACAGCATAGCCTTTGAGGAGTGGCTGCAGTGTTACTGTGTACCTGGCATGAAATCACTGCGAGATAGCAATGGCAGGACCATCTGGTTTCAGGTATAAACTGAGGAGACTTTGCACTACCAGGCACTTGACTCATGATTGCTTTCCCTGCCGTGGGGCCTGCACCCTGCTACAAGAGGAGACCGGCAGGACACCTTCCCCCAGCCCCTTCCGCTCTGCCTCACCAAGAGATATTGGCTAAGTCAGTCCCAAAGTCTGTCCCTAGGACAGGAGCTTCAGAGATCTCTCCTGCTCGCCAGCAAGGAGACCAGATGTGCTCAAGAAATCCTGTCCTCCTAACCTAGGCAACTTGGAGGAGGGATGGAGAGAAGCAGGCCCCAAAGAAATGGACACCACAAATGCCAGGCCTAGGGTGCCAACATCTGGCCTTTTACGCTACACTGAGCAAGCTATTGCTGCTCTGAGACACTGTTCTTTCAATGCCTGTTGATCCAGCTAATTCACTAGTGCCCCTGCTACCAGGTGTGGCAGCTGTGCTGAGACCATTGGTGCCTGATGGGGCTTTAAACTGCATTTTGGATTGCAGATTAGGGCACTGTCTAAAAGCTCGTTCTTCCTTTGTAGGGGGAGCCTGGACCTATGGCCCCGAAAGGTAAATGGCAGCTTTACTCCATGCTTCACAGCGTTCTCTTGCTTCTGGTTAGGTTGGGAGTGGCAGGACAATTCTTCGCTTGCTGTGGAATTACGAAGGTTTAAGGAAATAAGCAAAGCTCTGAAACTCTAGCTCGCTGCCCTGAATCCAAGCCAGTAGGGTTTATGAGGTGGCAGTTCAGTGGCCGATGTGAAAGGAGATAGTGGATCTCCAAGCATCCCATTGTTGGCAGCCCCGTATCGAATGGCCTGTGTACTCTACAAGTGTCCTTGCATGTGCAGGTGAGGAAGCTTGCACTGTCACTTTCTGTGCTGTACATGCTCTATAGAGGGAGAGCTACATGAACCTGCCTGCTCTGAGTGCCCTGGGGACACTCCACAGTGTTCATGTTCTACCCCACTGGATTTTATAGCTACCAGTGCATCACATGCTTCTGTCCACCCTAGAGTGCTGGTGTATCTCCTTCCCACAGCTGGAGAGGTCTCGCCAAGACGCCATGGCTTGCTGAGTTTTCTTCCTCGGGAAGGACGGCTTGAGGTTCAGCTTAGAATTGCTCCTGTGGAAGAGAACACAGCTGTGCTCCCTGTTTTATATGGTTCTTGGTGTCCAGTGGGGAGAGAATCTCTTTTCCCTTTCCCTGTGTGTGCTGTCCAGGTAGGGATGTATGTGATATACCTTGCCCTAGATTGTCCTGCACAAGCAGCTCACATTCCCACAAGAACTTGGGCCCTGGTGACTAGAAGCTGGCTTCTTCCACGTTCCAAGAGTGAGTCAGTCTCTGCTTGCCTTAGTTCATGTGTAGTCCAGGCAAGATGTCCACAAAACCCAGGCCAGCTGTGTCCAGCCTCTCTCCGAACCATCTCCAAGCTTTCAGACAAGATGGGGGAGCTTTTCTTCCCTGGATGGCTTCCCAGAGGAGAGGGCTGGGACTAGACCTCTGCCTCAGCTGCAGTCAGGCCCCTTTCTTGCCTCCAGTTCAACTGTCATCTTAACTTTCTCTCTCTCATGCAGGAGAAAAGTCCCGCAAGAGGCGCTCGAAGGTGAATGCTGACCCTGAGGCTCTAAGTCCAAAGGTACAGAGCCTTAGGCTAGATGTCTCCTGGATTTCTCAATGTTTATAGCGGCCCCTCTGCTCCCAGGGTCAATCTCCTGCCATCTCCAGTCAGTCCCAGATTCCCCAAATCAGCCTTCACAGCCATTTTCCAGATGAAAAAACTAGAACAGAGAGGGATCAGTGTGGTGCCATTAGGGGTCAGTGAGTCAGGACTAGAACTAATAGAACCCAAACTCCCACTCCTGACCTCTAAACACTATGAAGACAATACCTCCTCTCTCAACTAACCATGTAAGTCATGGACACTTTACTGATGCATATCCTGACACTAGGGCCTGGTTTACACTTGCCACGAAATTTGGCGGCAGGCAATGGGAGATACGCAAACTACATAGAGTAGCTTGTGTATCTCCTGTCAACTTCTTAAATTCTAATTAGCGCGGCGTCCCCACTACGCTGCCCTGACAGGAAATGCCCTCCCGTGGACCTAGGGTTAATCTTTTTCCAGGGTTGGATTTATTCAATCGACTTCCAGATCGATTGAACAGGTCTCCGTTTCCGCTCAATCGATCCTGAAGAATCAATCCGTCAGCACCAAACTTGCCACCGTGAGTGAAGACATACCCTAGGAGTGTGTGCGTGCGTGTGTGTTTTGTTTGCACACACGCCTCTGCAGAGAGGCTCAGTATTCCAGATATATTCTGATAGCTGGAATCTCAACCCCGCACTCTCATTAAGATCATCCCATGATGAAATGAATGCAGTACAAGAATAACAGAGGTTACTTTATTTTTTAGTAGTCTCTACTGATTCGGCATTTCTAACTGTCGTCCGCTGGCCTCAGGGGTGGGGTTAAAGAAGCACACTTCTATTACCAGACATTAATTAACCTCACATTTGAAGGTGAACAATGTACTGCAAATGTCCATTACTTGAGTAAGTGACAAATCACTAACAGGGTCACACTGGCCAAGGAGTATCTTTGGACAGAGAAAGGAAGCATCTTAATAGTGGATACAGATGTAGCTTTTTTAATTGCTTAAGTCCATGCAAAAAGTTTAATCAAAATACAGCAGCTATTGATCTGAGGCTGTGGCATATGTTACCGATACTACTGCCCTTGTTTGGGTTAATATTAAAATGGCTAATCTATTCCCCTTTGTTATTAAACTTTGCAAAACATCCCTCCGCATCTCTGAGTGGCAGACTGTAAAGTGTGTGTGTGTGTGTGTGTGTGTGTGTGTGTGTTTGTGTGTGTGATAGAAAGAATCATGTTTATTCTGAGAGTGTCTAAGCGCCAGCCAAGAACTCCCATTGCGCTCAGTGTGGTACAAACAAAGTAGTAGACAGCTTCTGCTCCAAAGCCAATGACGTGAGCTTTGTCTTTGCTTTGCACAGCACCAAATATTCTGTCCACATTTATTGTAAGGATTAGTAGTGGTTACGTGAGCAGCTGGTGATCTGCATTCCTGAGGTGGAGAACTTTAGGGAGAACGTGGCCAAATTTTCAAATTCAGTGCCTGATTTTAGACAGGTTATCTTTTAAAACTTGCCCCAACTGCTCCAACTTGCTCCCCACTGATGTGTGTGGAGTAGACTCCATAGGGCAGATTGTTAAAGCTGTGCATCTGAAGGTTGATCCCAGAATAGCTACAGCACTTCCCAGAACAGCCTTTGTCCCCAGTTCCTCTGATCTTTAGACTTTCTAGTGAGATCCCCCAACATACAGAAGAAGCTAAAGTCACTTCTCTGTAACTGAGAGTGCACATTTCAATCATCTGCCTAGGTCAAAAAGCTGGCGTCTAAGAGAAGTTTGAAGGGCAGCAGTAGCCAAGAGAAGGAACCAAAGAGATCTGGCAGGAAGAAGGGGAAAGAGCTCGTTCAAGGAGCCGAGAACGCCAAGGCAAATGGAGCAAGAAAGCCAAGTGTCAGGTCAAGAAGGAAAGCACCTGCAAATCAAGAGTCTCCCAAAAGCGAAGATCCTGCTGCAGATGGAAAGAGACAAGCATCTGCTCGGAGAAGCACAGGTTAGATTTCTGCATTGCTCCAACATATAAGCATAGGAGGGAGGTAGGCCTGGATGTCTTATACTCTTCAAGGTCAATCTGGCTTATTTTTAAAAATAGAACAAAAGAGCTTGTGTTCTGCAGAGGAAGAACTTGTGTTCTGCCCCATCCACCACCCGCACACACTAGAATCGTTGGCCGGGTACTGGAGTTAGAAACTGAAGCTAATTCTCAGTGCATGTGTTGTGTCACCAGATCACTGACTGTAGCACGGTGGGTCCTCAGGGAATGATTTCTTCATGGAAACCAGGATAGCAGACTGGTGGGTTAGGGCAGGAGATACCTTACACAGGATCCTGTGTCCCAGTTCTGCTGCTTTGATATTAACTTGGGCTGGAGAATTTCCAAGCACTAGAATGCAAATCTCTAAAATCACCTGGTCTGCTCAAGGCAGGGTGGGTGTTGGCAGTGATGGGGGAGAGAAGGGTTAATTGCGATGTGATGAGGATGGCTCTGAGGACCCCTGCTGCAATCGAGAGGAGGAAGGAGAGGATCTAGCCAGGACTGAGATCTGAGTTATATTAGGAGGAAATTGGCACTCCCCTTTTCCCCCTACCCTCAGGATTCTCAGACAGTTGAGGTAGGTGCCTGCCCCCTTCAGTGTTTCCATGGGAGAAAGGGAACAGGCGGCTTGTCTGTCAGACTTTACCCTTTCGCTGTTTTGACCTTTCTCCCTTGTCTTTTAGGAGTAGCTATGGCTACCCGAAGATCCAGGCAGGTGAAAGCTGAATGACCAGTCTGGCACTGCATCTGTCCTCGCTCCAGCCTGGAGTAATTCAGATGAGAACTCGCTTGCTACTGCTGCACATATTGGGGGAGATGCACTGGGAGCAGCTGCTGGGGTAACTCTTCTCTGAAGCGGGCATGCCCGCTGCACTGTTTCTTAGATCCCTTCTCAGAGCAGAGACCCCGCCCTCCCCTCCCCCCAATGAAATGGAGAAGGTGATGCCGTGGTTTCAGTCTCCCTGCTCGGTTGTGGGTTTTTATTCCTTCTCAGATGCAGCTCCAGGACACGGCAATTTGGGTGGTTTTGTATCAAACCCCTTTGAAGCTGTCGGGGCTCCTGCTGGCAATTGCAGCTGAGATCTGGCAGCTCTGGGCAGGGAGGTGGGAATGTGCCGAGTGGGGGAAGTCTGAGGTTGAAGCAGTTTCCTGAGGTTCAGGTTAAAAATCCTCAGAAGACCATAGCTCAGCGTTCCCTGCTCTCAGCTGCCTTTTGCATCCTCCGTGGCTCTGGGTTCAGGGGCTGTATTGGCCCAAGCTAATGGGGACAGAGCGGGGTTTGCAGATCTTTTTATTGCCCTGGCTGATTCCAAAGTCTCGAACCCTTGCTCTGCAGGAGGGCTGAGCTTTGTAGATCAGCAGCATTTTATCTTGTGTAACTCAGGAGGAGGGCGGAAGTGGCATGTCTGAATAAGTGATTAACTTTGCTCCCGAAAACGCATGCAGTCTCTGCAAGCTCCCTCCTTGCTGTCTGAGTGTCAGAGGGGATCAGAAGGTAGGACAGCCTTGGTGGCTCTTTCAAAAATTGGCCTCTGCTGAGGGGGTGTGCAGACCTTTGCACTCATTCCACAATCTGTCACTCCTAAGCCGGGCTGCCCAGAAACCAAGACTCAGCAGCTCTGTGCCAACCTGCCGCCCTTCCCATGGTGTGGTTCTTGACACCACTGTCAATGCTTTTAACAATCTGATTTTAATGCTAACAATAAAACCTTTCCAGAAATGATCTCGTGTGGCTGCTTTGGTCTCACTGCAGGAAAGCTGTTCTGTTGTTCTGAAGGCCAAGTATCAGGGCAAAGCAGCAATAGAGTAGTATGCCTTAGAGCCAGCTCAGGACATTTTGCCGGTAATTAGCCTTTCTGGATGCTAGTGGTTTGTTTGGATGTGCCTCCTTTCCAGCCAGGTAAAGGGAGTTCCTAGTGGCCATAGCTAAGCTATGCTGGGTTCCTGTTGTAAGCATTCACATGCAGTGTGGAGGGATGCTATAGAAATACCTGTCCATAAATGGAATAAAGAAGTCTTTGTAATAACTAGGAGTTAATGACGGATTCTCCTACAGCCAATTCGTCAGTAGCCTGGACCATTTGGCTAGAACTATTTTTTTTTTTCATGTCTGGTGGGAGTGGGGGTCTTTGACCATGGGTGAGAGCCCTGGCTCCCCATCTGAATTAGGAATCTGTTGCAGTGAATCTGAAGGACTGTTAAGAGTGTCCTTATGCTCAGCACTTTTACAAAACTATGACACATTTTGTACAAAGTATGCCTTAGGAGGTATCATTTGAAAGCTCAGAATCTGCCGAACTTTAATGTCCTGGTAACGTGTGTGGCAACATTGGAAGTAAAGTTCTAAGGTTCTGTTGTATGACTTTACTGAGACATGCTCCAAGTTTAGAAAAACACCTTCAAACTCGTTCTCTGGAGACAAAGGCTAGCCAGCACCTCAGCCAGCTGTCAGCATAATCAAATGGACTATTATCTAGTTAAGTGGCCATTCTTTGGCAGGAAGAAAGGTGCGAAGTGAGAAATTTACATCTTGGCAGTGGAATAGCTGGGGGTTCCTGTGTAAACAAACTGGCTGCCACCTGCACCCCAGCTGGAAATTATCCTCAAAGAGGAGGAAAAGATATAAAAATGAGGAACAGAGGCCCCAAATCACCTCTCTCCCCTCATCTCTACACACAGCATCAATGTTTGAAATACAAAAAAGCATCACTGTACTGGGGGAGGGTCCTGGCTGGGGAGGAATCCAACCACACTGCTGTAAGCATATGTGAGCTTGTTAAGGTAGATATTTAGTTTGTTTTACTTTTTGTTTTCTTGTAACCAGTTCTGACTTTATGCCTCATTACATGTAATCACCTAAAATCTCTTTAATAAACTTGTTTTATCTAAACCAGTGTGCATTTGGATTGAAGTGTTTGGGGAAACGTCATTTGGGGTAACAAGATTTGCGCATGTCATTTTCTACTAATGAAATGACGGACTTTCTATGAGTTTGTATTGTCCAGAAGGAAAAGAGCTGCGCAGTACAAGATGCACATTTCTGGGGACAAGTCTGGGACTGGGAATTTGCTGGTGTCACCCTGCAATATAATTCAGGAATAGCTAGCTAAGAGCACTCGTAGAACTTAGCTGCGTATAGTTTACATGCTGGAGGCTGTGTGAGAGTAGCGCAGAAGTGATTGATTGCTCTCACAGCAAAGCAATGTAAAAGGCACCCCAGGTTGGAGAAATGAGGGGGGACAGCTGTCCAACAGTCCAGATTGTACCCTGGGGAATGTCACCCACCAACCTTTCCACTTTGTCATTGTTAGCCCAGGGGTTGCTAACAGGATGTTGCTAACAGGCAATGGGGAAGTCTTTCACCTAGGAAACAAGTGATCAAAGCAAGTTGTTACAGAAATGCAGCTCACTTTCCATAGGAAACACTTCTCCTGGCCTGATGCGTGATAGTGCAGTTAACCTGTGCCATGAGAGGTAATGTCCTATCCCCAAAGCAGTGTTTTTAGACTGGTATGTAGAAGTGACTCCTTGTGCAGGGCACGGTAGTGGGATGCATGGCCCAGGGTAGCACTTAAAGCCATGAAAGTCTCAATTGAGCAGGAAATGCCCCTTGCACTTTGATTCCTTTCTTTCATATTTGTCAGTGATGTCACTTGCATGTGTCTTGTGGCAAGTGGGGAATAGGGAGACATTGGTCCAGTGGATGCAGTGTTGGACTAGGATTCTGTATCTGGCTCGCTCACTGGTCTGCTGGGTGATCTTTAGTCTACCAGCCAGATTTTAAGAGTGACTTAGGATAACCTGTCAGCTAGAAAAGTGTCATTGCTGTCATAGGTAGGCACATGCCTGGTGACCATCACCAGCGTGGATGGAGATGCTGAAAATGGGTCAGTTTTTCTATATCACGTATGTTCAAAAGTTATTGGGCATCCAATCTGAAAAAAATCATGAAATCACAAAAAGCCATAACTTGAAGCAACATAGTGTAATTTTGACCAAAATTATCAGAAAGCTTCTACATACAATTGATAATGTAACTATGTACTCAAAATAGTACTGGTTTGGGAAATATTTAGCCCCAAGTGAAACATTTTATGCATTTTCCCTTACTTTTCTGCCTTTGGCTAAAGCAAAAGTCTGTAGTCATACAACTGTATGAGCTTGTTTGTACCATGTATTACATCAAAATGCTTGTCATTGTTTGTAGACTGGATTTATATGAGAAGTTTTTTCTATCTATTTTATATTTTATGACTATTGGCTACCGGCCCATGATTTCTGCACTGGCAACTGATGTTAATACAGTGTATACCATGATGAAATATTTTCAGGATATGTTCCATCTCTGGGCTAAGACAGGACCTATGTTGTGTATGATGAAGCAATCTATTGCAAAGCACAAATTATTAAATGGAGGAATCAAAATGAATTTGACCACAACCAACTTGAGAAGGGAGGTGTGCATCGTGCTATGAATTTCGTGGGTGGTATAGGCAGTGTGATGCTGGCAAGTGGATTTGAGGACATCTTTGTGGAAGCAGACATCTATGGTGCTTCAGTCATCAGCCATCCTCTAAGAGGAAAAGCATAAAAATCCACAAACTTATGAATGAGGCAATGAATCACTTGAAGTGGATGGCGCTTTGCGATTCCATGAACAATGATGATCTCCCAGAAGATGAGAAGAGACACATCTTGGAGAAAATTCAAACATGCATTGAAAGCATTTGAAGATGTGGGGAAGGCACAGAGGGAAGAGACAGTGGAAGCACAGACTGCTCTGGCAGACTTCATGAACAGCATCCAGTCACTCCCATCAGATCATGGACATTTACATTACGCAAGGAAAAATCTGTTCAGGTTCTCCCAGAACAGAAATGTAATGGATTTCTCCCAACTACCGACGGATTACAGCAGCAAAGAGAAGACAATAACAAGTCTACGGAGCTTGAGACATTTGCAGTGATGATTCCAGTGTGGTCATGTGAACTGTGCTAGATGGGTTTGTGTGACTGTAGCAGAAGCCAGACTTCTGGAAGAGGAGAAGCCAACTAACTATTATGCCCTAGCTGATAGTCACAGAGGGTGTACCGGACTGCCGACCCTTCAGTGGTTTATGGCATGACATGGCCATGGAGCAATCTGTCAACAAGGATTGTGGGAACCATCAGCACCTTTGCACAAAAAGCTAAGGCTGTGACACGTATTAACTGACTGTTCATTTTAAGGCAGCTGTAACAGCCGACACAAAACAAATGTATGGCATGCAGCCTTCAGAAAAGTTTGGTATTGAAAGAATGACCAATCCTTTTTAGCACTGAATCTGGAACGAACCCAGATAACAGCCAGCCACTTGTGAACATTGCAACATCTATTGGGGCCCCACCTAAAATAGCAGAAAATTTATGCATGATAAGAGAAAATGGCACGTAAGTAATAAAGCAGTTTGTAACCGCTGCCAAAGGCTGAGGTAGATCTCTTTGGTCCTAAAGAAAAGCATAATCTCAAATCATCTCAACAAGACAATTAAACAAAAGAAGAGGCGGACAGCAAAAGCAATTGCTATCGATCATCAGATATTCAGCAAGTTGACAGTTATTGCCTAGGGTGGAGATGTTGGTAGCCAGGGTTTGATGAAGTATGAGCTGGCACTGTTCAACTTGGGTGGATCTCTACGGAAGTGTGTTGCTCTATCTTGACTGGAGAAAAATCTGTCAGTGGTTGAGATACCACCATCCTGTGAGCCGAGATTAGCTATTATTGACCTTTATAAGGATTCTGCCAATGGTGTGCAAAATGTTTGGGGAGCTGTCTGATGAGCTGCTGAACATTATCCTTGGACTAAAATGTCAATACGCTGCTGTTGGTGCAAATCAGTTAAAACCGGTGAGAGAGCCTTCCAGAGAAATATCCAAATGCAAGAAGTTTGGAACCGCACTGTGGAGTTTCATGACATCACACAAGCAGTGAAAGTAGTGCCTGGCACCTGTTCTGCAATACCAGAACGTGAGACAGATCACAAGGAAGCAGATTCGTGAGCCAAAGTCTCAGGGAAAGAGAACGTCAAGCTTGGAGTGGAGGGAAACAGTCCCATAGTTGGGATCCTCTTTCCAGATGGTATCCTCTCGTACTAAGGTAACACGTTATTGGGAAGAGACTCAGACAGGTGCTAATAATGGGGGATTCAATTATTAAAATAGAGTTAGGTTTTTGTAATGACTGGGAGAACCACACCGGGTGAATTGCCTGCTGGCTGCAAGCCTCTCAAGACATTTAGATTGATTTGTGCGCAAAGGGGGGAGGTCATGGTACATGTCAGCACCAGTGACATAGGGAAAGGTAGAAAAGAGGTCCTGGATGCCAAATTTAGGCTGCTAGGTAAGAGATTGAAGTCCAGGAATTCTATAGTAGCAGTCTGAAATACTCCCACTTTCCCTCAGAGGGGCAGTTAGACAGGAAGAACTGCAGGGTCAATGCATGGATGAGATGATGGTGTTGGGAGGATGGATTTAGGTTTATTGGGAACTGGGGAACCTTTTGGGGAAGGAGGAGCCTATACTGGAATGATGGACTCCACCTAAACCACAATGGAACCAGCTTGCTGGCATGTAAAATTAAAAAGATGGTACAGCATTTAACCGAAGGACCAACAGATGCACAGGAGCACATGATTTGGAGCGAGAGAGTGCTTAGGGGAGGATTTACTAAAGGTGATATTCTAGTCCAGAGGTGACCAACCAGTCAGAGACAAAGAGCCAAAAACGAGCTGTTGATAATGGTAAGGGCCACATTCTCCTTACCCTCCCCCAACAGTTCATGCTGATCCCTCATTATTAGCGGCAATTGACAAGCTCCCCTCCTCTCTTAACCTCTGCCCACAATTATCTGTCAATTTCGTGGCAGCTTGTAAATTTCAATTTCCCCTCCACTCTTAACCCTGGGCAGACAATTGGCACTGATCCCTCAATTTCTGCAGCAGCTTGTCAATTTATCTTTCCCCTGTGGGGCTGCTTGTCAATTTCAGAGCAAAGAGTAGCATGCAGCTTGCAAGCAGGGGCTTGGCCACCCCTGTTCTAGTCTATATCCTAGAGAAGAGGAGAGGATAGAAGCTGATAAATTGCAGGCAGGAACTGAAGAGAGCTAGAGTCAAACAAACCAGAGTCCCTGTCTGTTGCATCACATGGAGGTAGGCAACTATTTTATAAGTGGTGGTGTACAAATAAATGTTAGCATTCTAAATACAAAGCTAGGTAAACTTGACTCTTATTAAATGTGGATATTGATATAACTGGCATCAGTGGAATGAGGATAATCAATGGGACACAGTAATACAAGGGTACAAAATCTATAGGAATGAGAGAGTAGGTCATGGGGGAGGTGGGGAGTTGCCCTATATGTGAGAGAAAGCAGTGGACTGGGGAAAAAGATAGTTGAAGCCAGCAGCTAAGCACCCAGAGAAAGGGGAGGAGAATGAGTTTAGAACACCTCCCTCCCCTGCCCTGAGCAGGTGGGGTGGGGAAGGGGAGGGCTAGGATACCTCTCACCCTGCCATGTGCACACCCCAAGCCCCAGCTCAGGGCTCAGTCTATGGCATGCATCGAGACTGCTTGTTCTCAGCTCCCCACTCTGCTCTTGGGTACTCTTGCACAGATGGCATCTCTTCTGCATGCCCCACGGTGGTCTCTGAATGAAGACCATTCACAAAGCAAGTCCATTCTCAGCTGCTGTAATATGAACTGAGCAACCTCTTTCTGCAGGGCTCTATACCTGTGGCATGCCATTCTCAGCTCCCTTACCATCCCGGTGCTGTTTGCCTGTAAGGGGGAACGTGTGCTCAGCCCCCCTCTGGCTCAAAGGGACTTAGTGGTGGCCCTGCTCAGCATTGCCATCCCTAACTTTTAGATCCCTAGAAAATCACTGGCACAACAATGCGATTCCCCAGTCAAGCCCTGAGGCTCCTTCCTCAAGAGCCGGGGAGAGAGGCACCTGCTGCACAGACAGGATGGGTGTGCTAAGCCTGGAGTTTGGCTACAGCCAGGAATCCCTCTCCTGGTCAGGTGCCTTTGGTAGTGGCCCAATGCCACCCAAACCAGCTGAGAGGAAGGCAATCTCCTGGCTCTCCTTTGGCCCAGGGTACTTACCCGTGCTGGGGAGGAGTGCAGTCTCCTGTAGCGCCTTTTGCCGTAATCATGGGGCTGTTCTGTGGGGGGGAACTGCTCCCTCAGCCCTGCCAGGTAAAGCTGTTCCTCTTGAATTAATTATTATTGGGACCAGCAAACATGTTAGACTCACTCTATAGTTGGGGGGGGGGGGGAGGTTTAGGCTGCTTACTAGGGATATAGGCATACCTGGCTCAAATTCCTCCTCTGCCTGTTAAGAAGGGGTTTGAACAGGGATTTTGCTACCTCCTGAGTGACAGGGTGCACCCTGTTTAAAGCCCCTCTCGTTTGCAGGAGGCCCTTGTCCTCTTGGGAAAGAGATGGGGGGGGTTGAATGGGGATCTCCCACCTCTCTAGGGGTGGGGCAGGAGTCCCTTGCAGGTGCACTAGCTCTGTTCAAATCCTTTTGCAGAGGGGGGAATGTGACCTGGGGCTTCCCCACTGACTGCCTGAGTACCCTCCTCCGTGGGAACAAAAGAGTGATTTACATTTTTCTGTGGCCCAATAAGTAGTTAATTAAACAGGGATGGGCCAGCGCCAGTTCCCTTTTTAAATCCTTTCTCCAGAGGAAAGAACTGCTCCAAGGTTCCTCCACTTGCCAGCTGTGTGCCCTACTGCCCCTCCCCCCCGGTGATAGGTGGCATCTGCCTGTGGATGCTTCTTTTAGCCCAATTAATAATTAAAGCAGAACTGCTTCAAGAGGAAAGTGTGAGGGTGCACACTGCTCCAATTGCTTTTTCCTCAGTCCCTTGTTGGATGCACTGACTCAGGGGCTTCACCAGCCCGAACACCTGGGCTGTAGAGTTCTTCAGGTGAGGCTGTGGGCCCAATAATTATTTAATTAAACAAACTTCAAACAAGGAAGATGGCGCAAGCCCTACTTTGGAACACCACGTAGCCCCCCCCTTCCCCCCCAGGTAGGCCAATCACTTGAGGGGTAGGTGAACACTGGTCTCAGCCCCTCATCTCATCCAGTAACGGGATTGAGCTAGATGCTCCCACAGCCTGGCTGAGTACCCAACTCACTGGCCTATGGAGTGATTCGCACACGCCCTGTGGCCCATTTAATAGTTAATTAGAGGAACAACTGAAGAGATGAGCCACATCAGAATAGCCTCTAGCTCAGTGGTTCAGGCTCTCACTTGAGAGGGCAGCTCTCTAGTCAAATCCCTCCTCAGCAGGTGGCAGGGAAGGGGGGACAGGACTTTGGGGCTAAGATTACGAGGGACTGCTCCTCATCTGGGAGGTGGGAAATCCTTGCTCAAATCCCTTCTTCTCATCAGGGACAGCACTGAAACTGACCCCGGCTCTCCCCTGTGTGGGGTGAGTAGCCTAGCCCTTGAGCTAGACAGTATAAGGGCAGCTGGCCCCTCCTCCTTTTTAATGTCACAGGCAAGAGTTAAACAGCCAGAGCTTTACTGGGCGGGTGTTTCATTCTTTTATTGTCCGTTTCTTTGCGTTTTACAGAAAGACAAGGAGAAAAGAAGCCACGTCTCTGTCCGCAGTGTCAGTGTTCTGGAGAAAACTCCCCACCGGAGAGCACAGGACTGTTCTCATTAGAGGGCATGGAGTAAAAGGAACCCAGTCTGCCATCATCAAGGTTCAAATCCCAGCACCACTCCTCTAAGAGGGGTAGGAATCTATTCAGGATGTTCACTTGTGGGTTAAGCCAGCTCTGTGATCAATCTCTCCCCCTCCCCTTACTAAGGGAGTGCCCCCCGTCCGGCCCTTCCTCAGAATCAGCATGGACTTGAGAGGTGTTATGTCAATATCAGATGAAAGCAAAAGAAGTTTTAAATAAGCTTAGATTGGGAGCATTAATAAGCTGTTGCCAACTCTCAAAATTTTATCCTAAATGTAGGATACTTGGGGATTTTTTTTGTAAGCTGCTGATCTCTGTCCTGACACCGCCCCTTGGAGCACACCGAGAAGGGGCACTCTTGACCACCCCCAATATGGAGGTGTGTTGCTGGAATCAATGTGTCCATGATTTGAGCCGCTAGGGCACTGTCCAGAGCACAGTGATTTCTGCCCATGGCGTTGGTTCCGGGAGAGGGGTTGGGCTGCCTCTTACTGGCTCAAGATCAAGAGGACGGAGCGTACTTGGAAGGGTGTAAAGGTAAGCTTCACGCCATGCTCCTCCAGCAACAAATGACTGCTCAGGTCTGGCCGTTCCAGGAGGTCACAGCTAGGGAAGGGAGAGAGAGAGAGAGAATGAAACTGAAGCCCCAGAATACTAGCATGTCCCTCCCTTCCCCCATCTACTTACTTGATTGCTTCCTTCACAGGAAAGGAGGTCTGGAGCCACGTGGCCACAGTGCTGCCATGTGACTCATACAGCCTTACCACCAGGCCATCGGGCCTGTCCTCAGCCTTAGTGGACAGAGAAAGACCATTATTCTCAGGACCAGCAAGATGACTAATAATACCTGAGCTCCAAATGCTTTTTACAAAGGGGGGTGGTATCATTACTCCCATATAAGAGACAGGAAAACCGAGGCACAGAGAGGGGAGGGGACTTGCCTACACCCACCCAGCAGAGCTGGGACTAGAACCCACGTCAGCTGAATCCCAGTGCAGCACTCTAGCTGCTAGCATACACAGCCTAGACAACACAGTGCCTCCTGCCAGCAATCCATGTGCAAGAACAGCTTTGGTTCACCATTAAAACTAGAGGAAAGCCAGAAGGAAGAGGTCAAACTTTGAACAGACGGTTTGAGTTCTGCAAGTCTCTGCCACAACTTTCTACCCCTCCGGAAGAGAAGTAATACTTTGCGATTCTCTTCCATGGCCGTCAGCGTGCTGACACAGGCAGGAATTGTTCAGCCCGGTTTATAGACTGGGCAATGGAAATATTCAGGCCTGAGTTTCCAGAAGGAGCCACTGATTTTAGGTGCCTCCCCTGCAAATGTTCACGTTGGCCCTGATCTCCTGAGAAGCTCGGCCCCGTCACCATGCAGTGAAGTACGCTGGATTTGTGGACGCTCAGCAACAGGCCGAAGGCAATATAAGATGGGTGCCTACAAATGAAAGCACCCAGAGCTGAGGCAGCTTCCCAAGATTTTGGCTACAGTGACCTTTCCCAAGTCCAAACAGCGAGCCAGGCTGCCCAACTACTAGCCCACACTGCTTCCCACCACCGTAGGAACTCCCTGCTCAGCTCAGCTGAATGTCAAAGATCTGGGGCATGGGGGGCAGATTAAAGATGAATGGAAATACCAATCACTGGCCTAGGCCTGAGAGCTGTAGTAACTCTCCAGCTAGGGACTTGGGCTCTGCCAACCCGCAGCGCTGTAATAATGGCACTCCTGCTGCACGATGCTAACGCAAGAGCTGCCAGTGCTGTCACTGCAGATAATGCTGCTGACTTCTTTCGATACCCCGCCGCCCCCTCGCCTCTCTTTGGGGTACGTGCCTGTTTGACACTTTCTAGCACAACTGCTGGCGAGTGCACAGAGAAGGCGCTCCAGGCTGGACACTGCACCGAGACAGCAGGCACCATGTGCAGAGGGAAGTTCAAGTTGTAGGCACAATGGATCACAGCCGCCTCCTGGAAGGAGCCTGCACAGAGAATACAACCAGCAGCTGTCAGGAGCGAAGCACACAGCACCCTCCCCATGTGAGACGGGACCAGTCTCCGTGCCACTCACCCTGAGAGTGCCCTCTGTCCCACACAGGAAGGGGGCTAGCTCCTTTGCCCCACATGCTCCCGTCATGAATTGGCAGCTGCTATGGGGCATATCAGTGCTGTGCTGCTTAGTCCCCCAAACTCACCCCTGTGAGGCATCATGGCGTAGGTGAACTGATGGTGTCCAATATCTGCAGTGGCATCTGGTGACTTTGGTGATCTCAGCCTGGAGCAGAGGGACAGATTAAGGGGGGTGGATCCTGTTGCACTGGCAGCACCACTCCCTTTAAACGCTGGTGCACTCAGACACACCCACTACCGGTGTCATACCAGCCTGCTGTCCCATCACATGGCAGGGAGCCCTGCACGCTGCATCCCACAGTCAGGCTCCGTGACAGTGTCCCGTTGGGGGAGGCGCTCCTGCTACAAGACAGCAACCGCCCTCTGCACTCACACCAGAAGGCCTAGGTTCTGTCTTGACTTGTCACCAAACACAGACCCAACACTAGGATCAGAGCATTCAAGAAGTCAACCCCACCGCAGGGAGCAAGGGACTGCGAGCTCAGTAACTGGATCAACAACAGGCAACCCTTGCTGCCTCCCCCCTTAGCAGCAAGCAAAACCCTGTCATCCCCTCCATACTTGACGGGACGGGGCAGAGAGCTGATCCACTTATAAATGGGACACATTCTGAAGATCCACAGCACAATATGCAAGTAGGCTTCAATTTCCAACCCAATCCCCCTGCTATCCACGGGGTGCAGCCCACAGTGTTTGCAAAGTTAAACAATAGCGCACATGGATGTAGCATCCCCAGTGAGATGAACTGTAAAACCAAAGCACCCATTGCCCAGACCTGGCCCCTACCCACTCACAGCGAGAGGCTCATCACGTTCTCATGCACCGATGCGCCGTATTTACAGTCATTCAGCAGTGCCACCCCGAAGCCATGCTCAGACAGGTCCATCCACTTGTGACTCCACACCTTGGGGAAACAACCGGCCTGGCATTAGGGGGCTGTCACCTAGGATGGTCATTTGTGGGTCAAGATGGGTGCTCCAGAAACTATCTGATCAAAAACACAAGGGGTGGCTGCGGGAAGCAGATGATGGCCCTATGGGCTCTGCAGAGGTTATTGGGGCCAATCCCTCTGAAGAGCCAAGATCCACCCATCAGGAGCCTACCTGAAAAGTTAGTCACCATGAAGGAAAGGTGACCCAGGCTCCTTCACCAAACTGACTGGCAGCTGCAAACTCCCTAACTCTAGGGAATCGGCCCTGAAGGAACAGCATGACCCACCAACACTGAAACACAACGTCATCTGCCCGAGGCCCTCTCCAGACAGCAGCAAATCACAGGCCATTCCAAGACAGGACTGGGCACTGGGAGTACCAGTGGGAGACTGGTACTTTACTATATCAATGTACAAAGCCATATCTGCGCCCTGGTTGGGATGGATTTGAACAGTGGCGTCTGCCTGGCTGCAGGCGGCCAACTAAGCCACCCAGCATTTTGTTCTCATTGAGGTCCCTTCTTAAAGCGCTGCTCTCTTGGGATACAGAGAATCTGCTCCCGGCAGATTCGCCTCCCTCAAGGAGGCAGCATATCCCTGCAGCAGTTGAGCATTCAGCAAGCAGCTGGTACTCCGAGGGGAGCTGTTCTCAGAGGGCACGCGGGGTGGGGAAGGAAGGGACTGTGTCCATTTGTCAGGGCTATTTCTACCTAGAGTGCTGGGGCAGTGACGGGGTCCAGGCTGCCCTCTCACCTCAAATCGAGCCCAGTCCCAGGATGTGTTCCTGTGCGTCGGCCTCTGCAGGTGCCCAAACTGAATCTCATACGTTGCATTCATGCTCCGCACGTGCCACGGGAACTCCACTTTCAGGAATCTGTGAGCCTCGTTCCAGTCAACCTAGAGCAAATGGAGCAGCCAAAAGGAAGCTCAGCTCATTGTAGGAGAGATGGTGTCATCTTCACCACAGTGCCTCCCCCATGCTAGCTTCTCCAAGAACTCCCCATTGTGGGCCAGCTAATTAACCCGCACCAACAGGGACCTGGTTCAAGGGCAACAGCAGGAAAGCATCAAGCAAGGGCTAAAACTGTCCCAGGGACTGTACTCTATTGCACTCTGAACGTGAGAAAACTGACCACATCCATCCATCCCCCCGGCTCTATCCAATCCCAAAGCTCTTCCGAAGTACTTCTTTATATGCAATAAAGGCTAGATGAGAATGGGCACCCAGGAGAAGCAGCAGAGGTGTTCCCAGGACGGGTGTTCCCTCCATTGAGGAGATACGCCTGACTTTGGTTACGACAGTTCGCTATCTTGGCTACTTGACTGCACAAAGAAGCAGTCGAGTGCTCTCCTCCAGTTCCAAGCTTGCCTTGCCTAGGATGCAACCTTTCCTTGGACCTTGTCCCAGCCATCCACACCTTTACCACCTCTGGGCTCCATTACGACAACGCACTTGCCCTTGGGAATGCCATGTAGAAACCTCTGGGCCTGAATGCAGCTGCCTACTTATTAAGCAGTGTGTCTTGCATGATGCTTATTGTGCGTGGGTTCCACGGACTGCACTGACTTCCCGTTCATTTTTGGGTGCAAGGCAAGACATTGGTTTTGCTCTATAAAGCTCTGTGTGTGTGTGTGTGTGTGTTATTGTGTGTGTGTAAAACAGAGGAATTTGATCACTTAACTCTGGGATTCTCTCTTCCCCTCACTGCAGTCTGTATAAGGAGGGTGTGGCCTGCACAGGCCTTTCCAAACCTGGGTCAGGAATCGAAGATAAGGACACATGGCATCCAGGATGACCTCTTGGGTGATGACACTCCGCTCACTGATCCGCAGAGAGAATTTCACACTTCCCCGTAAGCCCCCAGCCAGGACAATTTCCAGAGGCGTCAGAAGGGTTGTGATTGGCTTCCTAAAACAGATGTCAAGCATAAGGGTTAAGATTCAGGGGGTGACAACTCTGTGTTCAAAAGGCTAACATAAAGCACCTACACTGGGAAGACATGGGGAGCACAGGGAGGTATACTCCCAGGTATACTCCCCACCCCCATGAAGCTGTGTTTTTCTCACCAGAGGAATTCTTAGACCCTCTCCCAGGTACCTTACACCATGCCACGCTACTCTCCTGGACACAAAGGGCTGGAAAGAACAAGTATATGGTTTCCCACTGCGGAAGTTTTGTCCTCTCTCTGGGAAGTTGGTTCTTTGCTACATTCCCAAGAGGCAAAGAGCTCTGCAGTGTCCTAAAGAAGTACCAGTACCCACAATGCACTGCTCACGTACCTGGTTTCCAGGTGATAATCCATAACATCCCAAGCATCCCAGTACAAGGGAACATCATCAAATATCACAAACTGGTTAGCACAGTGACCATCAAGGATCGACTCCCTGAAACAAAGTAGGGAGGCAGAGGATCAGCAAGGGAACAAGAAGCTGTGGTGGATGATACAAGAATTCCATGTCCTGAAACAGTATTCCAACAGCCTGGAAAGAGAAACCTGCAGCATTAGGTTCTCTGGGAAGAGATGAGGTGGGAGAAACGAACCAACCTTTCACTTGGCGGACAAGCCCCACAGGAGGCCATAGTTAGAATGAAACTGAGGGGAAGAAGAGGCCTCAAATTACTCCCCACTGGGTTTCATCCCCCCCAGTCTGTCCAGCCAAGATGGAATCACTGGAGATCGTTTCAGGGAAAGCAGATCCATATTCTACTAGCGTTAAGAAAAAACAATGTAGGTGATCAGCTCTTTGGGGGAAGGCCCATCTATTCCTGTGTTTGTGCCTGGCCCCGATTTGGGTTGGTCCTCAGGCACTGTCGCAGTAAACACGCTGAATAATAATACTACCTCCCCGAGTGCGCTAAGCGAAGCGACATCACGCGTCCCATGGAGTCCAGGTGAGCTGCGATAACCCCGTTCTCCATGGTAACAGAACCATCCGCCTGGTGAAAAAGAGGAAAGAATCAAAAGAGAGCACAGGCTCTGAACCAGCCAAAGTGCTTGGGGGTCGGGCAGCAGAAACGAGACAAGTTACTGAAAACGGTGTTTGCAAATCCAGCTGGGTGGCACTACAATCCCTTTGCCCACAGAGCTTTCTGATATGCAAGCGAGGAGCCCCATAGGGCGGCTCACCTGTTTCATCACCGTTACAGGATGAATGGGTGTTAACGAATCATTCACGGCAGAGTAGCCCATGCTAGGCACCTTCACCAGGGCTGAAAGGAAGAGAGGCAGAGCAGTTCACTCAAACACTTTTCCCTTTAGAAGAGATGTCCTCTTTCTCGCTCCGTGCGATTGGTTCCCCTCTTCTCCAGGAAACACCTTCCCCCTGCTCTGATGTCCCAGAGCTTCCTCCATGAAAATAACCTTTCCATGTGATGCTGAGGAAGATGGAGCCTATTTCTAGAAATCATGGATAAGCCAATGTCTTTCTCAACAGTATGAGAGGCAATGGCTCTGTATCCTCTACATGACTGGAACTAGCCAGCCATAGCTTTGTTGGTCTAGTTTTCCTGGTCCACCTCCCCTACTCTGCTCCTGTCCTTCCCACTAGAAGATTTACGATGCATCTGTGCATTGCGGGGGATGATCTGGAAGTCTTTAGACTGGCAGGACAATGGCACCTAAGGTTTCTGCTCCAGGCCTGCAGACGACTTCAGTCCGTTCCCAGGGCAAAGTGTTCAGAACAAGGAAGCTTTCGGTCATCTCCGAACCAGTTGGCAAAAGTTTTCCAAACAAGGCCTGAATGGCATCTTTTAGGAGGAGAGCACCCTCACTACGGATTTCTGGCAAAGAAAAGGCATTTCAGTTCAGAGCAGGCTATTATTAATTACAGAGCATCCAAAAGCAGGCCAGGCTCTTTAGAGACATACAAAAAATCCAGAGTGATAGAAAGGATGTAGTACACACTGTCCATTTGCCTCATCACACCTAAGCTTACTCTTTATTGTAACCTTAATTCCCCCAACTCCCTTCCAGTCACCTGTTGTGTTTAACCCTTGGCTACATTTTTCTCCAGTTATACTCTGCATTCCCTCCTTCCGCCACCCTGACATTCCTCTGTCCTCCATGCACATTCAGACTGGCCATAAAACATAACATTTTTAACAGTGATGGTAATTACGCATTGAAACAAGCTACCAAGGGTCGTGGTGGAGTCTCCATCACTAGCAATTTTTAAATCAAGACTGGATTTTTTTTCTAAAAGATCTGCTCTAGGAATTATTTTAGGGAAATTCTCTGGCCTGTGTCATCCAGAAGGTCAGTGAATTCTTTCCCAGGTGTCTGGCTGATGGTCTTGCGCACATGCTCGGGGTCTAAGTGATTGCCACATTTGGGATCAGGAAGGAATTTTCCCCCAGGTAAGACTGGCAGAGTCCCTGGAGGTTCTTTGCTTTCCTCTGCAGAGTGGGGCATGGGTCACTTGCTGGTTGAACTAGAGTAAATGGCGGATTCTCTGTAACTTGAAGTCTTTAAATCATTATTTGAGGATGTCAGTAACTCAGCCAGAGGTTAGGGTCTATTATAGGAGTGGGTGGGTGAGGTTCTGTGGCCTGTGATGTGCAGGAGTTCAGACAGATGATCATGATGGTCCTGTCTGGCCTTAGCATCTATGAGTCTGAGAGATGATCACAATGGTTCCTTCTGACCTTGTAATCGATGAATCGCTGCAGCCGTTCCTAGCATCCTCCCAACAACCCTCCCCATCCCCACTGCTCAAACTAGCCCTTCACATATGTTGTCTCTGCCAGTGTCACGGGGATCCAGGGGCCACTGAAGTCTCCACCTGCTGAGGGTCTCTGCTTGCCAGACTAGGACTGTGTAACCAGACACAGCTGGAACATGTTTTCTCTGAGGCCCCTCGGTATCATCAAATGGTGAAATGCATATTGGCTGAGTGCAGCGGGGACACAGACCAGGGAACTAAGGGCATCGTTCATCCTACCAGCCTCTGTGGGAAGCAGGATGCGCAGAGCAGGAAAACAAGTCTGGTCTGGTTAGTTATTACTGACACCGAGAGCACCACCCCTAAAGTAGAGTCCCCAGTGTCTCGAGGGGCTGTTACAAAACCAAACCACAACCAAACATTCATCAAACCAAGCCAGGAGTCAGATCAAGAAGCAGGGACAAAACCTTTCAAAGCACACCTGGCAGAGGGTGTTACAATGAACCCAACCCACTTGGCAGGATAAGCCTCCTAGCACAAATCACTCCTCACCTGCGTAGTATCTCATGGAATCCTCCACAACTAGCTGGATACAGCTGCCTGGCAACACGTCATGGAACTGATTCAGGAGCAGCAACCTGAGCCCGGCAGCCCAGGGGACCAAGGCAAGAACCAGAAGAGAGCTATGGATTAGTCTCACTATGAATGATCTATGCCACCTTCATTCTAGAGGACGAAGCCCTTTGTGTCTTGCAGCCAGCAGATGGGGAATTGCAATAGTCAGGCAGTTCTCACATGCACATGGTAACTGTGGACTTCTGGCTTCACATCACCACTTTCATTCCATCCATCAAAAACATGAGTTCTGCTGGCCCCTGCTCTCACTGTTAATGGAGACTAGAGAAAGTGCAGCTCGCTCACAAGTCCGAGCTCTCTTAGCAGGCAGCTGAGCCAGGCATTTCCTAGCCTTCTTCTGGGAGGATTCCCAGTGCACAGGTTTGGGAGTTTACAGAAACAAATGTACTTGTTCCCTCAATTCCCTGCCATCACAGCGAACTTGGGCACTGGCGGCATCTTGGTCTCTCCTGGTCTTTGCCTGTGGTACAAAGCAGTTTAGCCTCTTGAGGACTAAAACTGAAGTCATTGGGCTCCACAAAGGGTATTTCTAATGGCCTGTGATATACAGATATTTCTTCTGGCCTTAAACTGTAAGAAACTATGACATATCTGTCCACAGAATCAATTCTTGGGAATCAGTCTGTTATGGGACTGTCTGGCTTTGGTCTATTAAACTATAAACATGGATGAGGCTATTTTTCAGTTTGCTACTTTAGGCATTGTTTATTACAATCTCACTTAATGAAAACACCGCATCAGCTTGGTTTTTATATACATGAGTCTGATTATCGCTGCAGCTTTATCCAATCAATGATGACACTCGGACGAACTACTTTACCTCCAGAGATGCTGCAGTTTGATGGAAGGATACTGGAAAGTACTTTTCTGGGTTAGAGCAAAACTACTCAGCACTTCAGCATCATGGAGTATCTGCTCGCATTCCCGATTTCCTTTCTTTATCTGATCCCAAAGCAGAAAAAAACAGGTTTTTAGGAAGAGCTCTATCAGAGGAGATTTTTGCCATCTGTAGCAAAACATTAGATCAGACATCATGATGTAGGCAGTTAGTATCTATTATGTATTCACAGATAGCAATGAGATTCTCTTTACCCTGGAGAGGTACCATCTCCAGAGCCCCTTCCACTCTGACAGTCGCTCAGGAATTAGTTAGCTGCTCTGAAAGATGGTACTTCCCGCAATGCCTTTGCTCTGTTAATGGATAGCAGCACCCCATGCTGCCATGTCAGTTTTGGAAACAAAGGGGTTTGGGTGGCAGCCTCTCTGCATCACGTTACCGAGGTCAGGCAGAGACACACACTCAGCTGGAGGCTGAATGCCACCTCTTACCGCTGGGAATCTCCCTTCCCTCCCCTCCCCCCTGTGCTCAGGAATCAACTCGAGATCCAATGAACAGCTTCAGCTCATCTCCGGTCCAAACCAGAGCATCCCTGGAGGTTTCGAAGTGACAAGGAGCACAGTTCAATGAGACCATGTCAAGTAGTTTAAAGTTGAGACTTAAGGTCTGTAAAGAAGAAAACCTGAATTAACCAAAAGCAGTGCACGGCAGTGCTGAAAACCCAACCCACCAATGCTGTGCCAGTGCATGAGACCTAGAAAGCAGAACCGACCTGAGCTCAGTGTAGACCCGCTGAAAAGAAGACTAGTAGAAATGGCATTAAAATTGGACCATCTGCAGGAATCTTGTCTACACTAGGCCTCAAGCTGGTGGGAATTTTCTATTAATTTTCCCAGTGCAGCCAGAGCACCAATCACTGTAGCACATAAGGCTCTGTCCTGATAATTTGTATTGGACTAACTGGGAAAATTAAATGGGCTTCCAGCTTTAGAGAATCCCAAGGTCTTTACCAGGTCCTGGCTATGGAGCTAAATTGCACAAACAATGGCACACCAAGGAGGTGGATTCAGCGTGGAAGTGTTCTCTACTGGTCAGAGTTAACATTGACCTAGATAGTTTCCACCCACTGCCTTATCTCCCCTCCCTTCCTGGGCAAGTAGTAACCTGGGCCTGGACAGTATAAGTGCCGTTGTGCAGCTCCAGGAACAGTTCTCCTATCCAGGTGCACAGCTGGGTCCCCTCCTTCTCCAGCACAGAGAATAACTGGTCAGGTGTGGACATCTGAACCCTATGGGGGAGAAATGAAGAGAGTGACAAGACAGGCTTAGCAGCTGCTACCCACTGCAGAGAGAACAAGGAGCCCTCCATCCCTAGCATGAGATGATTGATTGTGAGGGGGGAAATGACAGCCCCATCCCTGAATCATCAGTTCCCTCCAGCCCCACTCTCCAGAATGCTAGGACCAAAGGGGTTAGCAGAAAGCTCTCAAGAGTCAGCACTGAGCTCTGAAGGACACACAAGGAGAGAGGGCAGAGTCTCCCCGGACCTGGGTAGCCCATCTGTGTCTCTCATTCTCTTCAGCCTGTCCAACATCTTCTGGGTCGGGCCACCTCCTCCATCTCCAAACCCAAAGAGAGCAGCACTGTGGTTCACACGGCCTTTGTCTCTGTTGTTCTTCATGGTTTTCAACATCTAGAGAGATTTTATATACACATCACATGTGGTCTCAGGCCCTCACACAGTCAAGCCAAGGAGAGCCCTACAGGCATAAAGATCAAGCACTAGCTTGTTGATTTACCACCATGATCATTCTCTTTTCAGCTTCACCTCCCAGCATACATCCACCATGGCAGAAGGAGACAGGAGATGTGAGACCCCTCCCTCAGTGACTCATCAGCTCCCCATTCCTCCATGGATTTATCTTTAAAGTGCAGCTAATTATAAAAACTCAAGGCACTGACACATTGCAGACAGACAAATCTGGGCTTTACTCCAAACATCTAAAGCCCCCACCTGTTCATCCTATCACCTTTCCCACCCCCTCTCCATGTGGTACTCCCCTTCAACAGCCTTTGCTTATGGCCCAGATGGCTGTGACATTCCCTTACAAGCTGGATACACTGGGACAGAGAGACAGATGCATACCCATCTGCCTACAATGTCACATTGCTCACCTCCTCCACATCACCTATTAGACTGTAGGAATTGCCAGGTGGGAAATGGGCCAGAACTCGGGAGCCATCAATGCCTTGCCAGAAAAAGGTGTTGTGCTGGAAGAGAGCAAAATGACACCAAGAGGGGCGTCTATTACAGCTTGACAGGGGACACTGCCAGAGGAAGGCACATTAGTCCAAGGAGCTACTGAAAGGAAACTGCTGGTTGTCCACCATTAATTTTTCAAAGCTGTTGGCCGTCATACTTCAGCACTTTATGATGATGTAATCAGTAGCCAAATCTTCTCTTGTCTTGAGCTCCAGTCAGCCTCACAGACACACAAATGGACTAGCCCTGTTTCAACAGGCACATGCACACACCCATACTCTCTGTGGTGGATGACATACGCATATCCAAGCACATGTTCCTAGGCACACAATCTGGCTGTTGTACAGGCGTATGGCCAATGGACACATTCTCACTCAGTCCTCCACTGACAGACACTTAATGCCAGTGACTAGAGGCACACTTTGCTATACAGAATTCACATAGGAGGCTCCATCTATACCAAATGGCAGACATAGAAGCAATGAGGGAAATCAGCAGAACAGGAGGGTTTGGACTGGTAACACTCACCCCACTGCTCCTGCAGATTTTGCAAAGTGCAAAGGTAGCAGGAAACAGGAAGCCTGCTAAACAACCAGTGGGGCCACTGGATGATGAAGTTACTAAAGGAGCACTCAAGAAAGATAAGGTTATTGCGAAGAAACTAAATGAATTATTTGCATCGGTCTTCTCGGCTGAGGATATGAGGGAGATTCCCAAACCTGAGCCATTCTTTTTAGGTGACAAATCTGAGGAACTGTCCCAGACTGAGGTGTCAATAGAGGAGGTTTTGGAAGAAATTGATAAATTAAACAGTAATAAGTCACCAGGACCGGATGGTATCCACCCAAGAGTTATGAAGGAACTCAAATGTGAAATTGCAGAACTACTAACTGTGGTATGTAACCTATCATTTAAATCAGCTTCTGTACCAGATGACTGGAGGATAGCTAATGTGATGCCAATTTTTAAAAAAGACTCCAGAGGCCATCCCAACAATTACAGGCTGGTAAACCTAACTTCAGTACCAGGCAAGTTGGTTGAAACTATAGTAAAGAACAGAATTATCAGATACATAGATTAATACAATTTGTTGGGGAAGAATCAACATAGTTTTTCTAAAGGGAAATCATGCCTCACCAATCTATTAGAATTCTTTGAGGGGGTCAACAAGCATGTGGACAAGGGTGATCCAGTGGATATTGTGTACTTAGATTTCAGAAAGCCTTTGACGAGGTCCCTTACCAAAGGCTCTTAAGCAAAGTAAGCTGTCATGGGATAAGAGGGAAGGTCAGTAATTGGTTAAAAGATAGGAAACAAAGGGTAGGAATAAATGGTCAGTTTTCAGAATGGAGAGAGAGGTAAACAGTCATGTCCCCCATAGGTCTGTATTGGAACTAGTAGTGTTCAATATATTCATAAATGATCTGGAAAAGGGGGTAAATAGTGAGGTGGGAAAACTTGCATATGATACAAAATTGGATCAGTAATTGGTTAAAAGATAGGAAACAAAGGGTAGGAATAAATGGTCAGTTTTCAGAATGGAGAGAGAGGTAAACAGTCATGTCCCCCATAGGTCTGTATTGGAACTAGTAGTGTTCAATATATTCATAAATCATCTGGAAAAGGGGGTAAATAGTGAGGTGGGAAAATTTGCATATGATACAAAATTACTCAAGATAGTTAAGTCCAAAGCAGACTGCACAGAGTTACAAAGGATCTCACAAAACTGGGTGACTGGTTAACAAAATGGCAGATGAAATTCAATGTTGATAAATGCAAAGTAATGCACATTGGAAAACATAATCCCAACTCTGCATGTAAAATGATGGGGTCTAAATTAGCTGTTACCACTCAAGGAAGAGATCTTGGAGTCATTGTGGATAGTTCTCTGAGAATATCCACTCAATGTGCAGTGGCAGTCAAAAAAGCTAACAGAATGTTGGGAATCATTAGGAAAGAGAGATAATAAGACAGAAAATATCATATTGCCTCTTTATAAATCCATGGTACGCCCACATCTTGAATATTGCATGCAAATCTGGTTGCCCATCTCAGAAAAGATGTATCTTAATTGGAAAAGGTACAAAAAAAGGCAACAAAAATAATTAGGGGTATAGAAAAGCTTCCATATGAGGAAAGATTATAAGACTGGAACTTTTCAGTTTGGAAAAGAGACAACTAAGGGGGATATGATAGAGGTCTATAAAATCATGACTGATTTGGAGAAAGTAAATAAGGAAGTGTTGTTTACTCCTCCTCATAACACAGGAACTAGGGGTCACCAAAAGAAATGAATAGGCAGCAGGTTTAAAACAAACAATAGGAAGTATTTCTTCACACAACACAGTCGACCTGTGAACTCCTTGCCAGAGAATGTTGTGAAGGCCAAAACTATAACGGGGTTCAAAAAAGAACCAGATAAGTTCATGGAGGATGGTCTGTCAATGGCTATTAGCCAGATGTGCAGGGATTGCTGTTTGCCAGAAGCTGGGAATGGGTGAAGGGATGGATCGCTTGATGATTGCCTGTTCTGTTCATTCACTTTGAAGCACCTGGCATAGGCCACTGTCAGCAAACAGGATACTGGGCTAGATGGACCATGGATCTGACCCAGTATGGCCATTCTTATATTCAAAGATCTGATCATTGCTCCTCTTGCTCTGCTGCTCAAGATAAGACAGGCAGGGCAAGGAGCCTGGAGACACAATCTGGCATCCTAGGAGCTTTTAGGAAGTAGAATAAGCGACCATTAGGCTTCGTGTCTCCTGGTCCCGTGCTCAGCTCATATGTACCCTCACAAAACCTGCCCTGTCGGTTTTGTAGGAAGCAACAGAAAGTGGAAGAAGCAAGTCTTTGTAGAGCGGAAATCTAGATGTGAACTCTGGGCCGCTCCTAGGACTCCAGAAACAGCTGAGGAACCTGGGTCAGCATGGTGAAAAAAAGTGGCCACATATCACATCCATTAACTAGCCCCGTACATCTGGTGAGCTCTTTGACTGAGGGCCTATGCCCAGAGACCAGCAGGAACAGTTCAGCTAGTAGAAAGATTGGTCATATGTGAGCCCAGTGGGCAGATTCCAATACACACACGCACACCCCCGCAGCCCAGCTCACCGGGAAGGTGTTCACCAGGCTCCAGCTGAGTTTCTGAGTGAGGAACCGTTGTATCCCACAGCCACGCATCAACTGGGGCAGCTGGGCTGAGTATCCAAACGTGTCCGGCAACCAGAACTGGGAGCAGAAAAGACAGCGTGCAAGAGAGCGAAACACAACCCAGTTACTGCCTCAGGTGTCTCTCAGACAATGCACCCCAGTGCACAGGCATGCTTTGGAAGGCTATATCCCCCACATCTCTAGGGCAGAGATGGGAACATGCCCAAATTCATTGCAGTTCTAATGCCCTGCACAGAGCCACCAGCCTGGAGGAAATATTGCTAGGTAGTGGGTGCTATACGAACTAGCCAAGACCTATGTACTGGGGAGTAGAAAGAGGAATGCTGCACCAATTTATCCAAGGGCTTAGTAGCAGCATCTGGCTTGTGGAGCAGTTCAGGCACTAGTTTAGGACTTGGAGACCTGGATTCAAGTCCCTGCTCTGCCACAGACTTCCTGTGTGACCTTGGGTGAGTCACTTGGCCTGTCTGTGCCTCAGTTTCCCCGTCTGTACAATTAGAATAGTAGCACTGCTCTACCCCATGGGGGTGTATGCAGAGAGATACAATAGACTGAAAAAACTCAAATACTACGGTGATGGGCCACATGCATACTTTAGACAGATTGTTCCTAAGTGAGCGTGTCCCACAAAGAATGAAGCAGAGACACAGGGAATATCAGCTCTGGCAGGGCCTCCCCCCACAAAAAAGGAAATGCGTAGAGGATCCACCAAGGAGGAACACGTACCTCCAAGCAGAGCCTCCCAAACTGCTGCTGGAAAAACCGCTGTCCTTGCAGGAACTGACGTACCATCGATTCGCCACTGGGAAGATTCCCATCCTGGGAGACAATGGCAGCCCTGAGAAATGCTGTGCAGATCTGCTGCACCCCTTGCCAGCAGAAAAAGGAGACTGGCTACCCTAGTAGCATGCACCCCATGGCAGGTCCACCACATACAGCTCCCAGCTGAGACAATGCAGGCCTGTCTGGACTTGATACATCCTCCAGATGGATGGAAGAAGGTGACAGGGTCCAGTGGAGGGGAAAAGCTGTGCTGATAATAGAGCTGAAGATGCAACCCAATTCAAGAGAGACTGCCATGATTTGAGGGAGAACTGGACACCCCAAAAACTCCCGGCAGGTTTTCCAGATTCAAGATTATATTTACAAAGGGTAGGGCTGATGCAGTGGATAACTTTCTAAAGGATAGGGGTCAGTGGATGAGGGTAAAGGTTCCAACGTTAGGGCCCCAAGGGCTAGGGTGGATGTACCAAAGGGTAACAGGTCTCCAATCTAGGGGGTAACGTTTTAAAGCATAAAGATCCCCAGCAAGGATTAGTGTTCCCATTGTCAGGGCTCTGCAGCTAGGGCCAGGTCTCCAGAGCATTGGACTCCCTGAGCTACAGTTCCAATGGGTATATCTCCCTGGGACAGGGGGATGGTTCCATAGGGTAGGGCTCCTGGTCTAGCATTAGGGTTCCAGAGGATAGGGTTCCCCAAGTGAGGGTTAGGGTTTGGGGGTAGGGTTCCCTGGGGTTAGAGCTCCCCAGGCTAGGGTTGGGTACCAAACGGTAGGACTCTCCAGGCTAGGATCAGGGTTCTAGAAGATAGAGATCCATGGACTAGGATTAGTTTAGAGAAGGTAGAGATCCCTGAGCTGTGGTAAGCATTCCCATGTGTACATCTACTGGGGCTAGACATAGGGTTCCAAAAGATAGGGCCACTGTGCCAGGGCCCCCGAGGGATAGGGCTCTCTGAGCTGGGATAAGAGTTCTAAGGGGGAGCAGTAGTCTCCAAAATGGTAGGGCTCCCTGAGTTAGGGCTCCAAAGGTTAGACTTCTCCCGGCATAAAGCTATTGCCAAGTGGTAGCACTCCCTGGGCCAGGGTTCCAAGTGTAGGTTTAGGGTTCCAATGGATAGGACTCATCAAGCTAGGGTTAGGGTTCCAGAAGGTAGGACTCCCAGGTTAGAATTCCTGAGGGTTGGGCTCGGCCGGTTACGGTTCCAGAGGGTGGGATTTCGCAAGCTAGGATAGCATTCCAATGGGTCAGGCTCCCCAATTTAGGGTTAGGGTTCCAATGGATAAAGATCCCAGTCTAGGGTTAGATTTACAGACGGTACAGAGGGTAGGACTTCCTGGAATACGGTTAGGATTCTAGCTGGTAGGTCTCCCCAAGACAGCATTATGGTTCCAGAGCATAGGGCTCCCATGGCTAGGTTAGGGTTCAAATGGATAGGACTCCCGCAGCTGGGGTAAGGGTTCCAGAGGGTACGTCTGGGGCTCCCCACGATGGTGTTAGCATTCCAAGACAGAGGACTTCCCAAACCAGGGTTAGGGATCCAGAGGGTAAGATCCACAAGCTAGGATTAGGGTTTCAAAGGGTAGAACCCCCACAGTTAGGGTTAGGGTTCCAGAGGGTACGTCTCCCGCAAGCTAGGGTTAGGGTTCTAACGAAGAGGACTCCCCAAGCTCAGCATAGGGTTCCAGACTGTAGAGTCTAGAGTTAGGGTTTCTGGGATACTAAAGGGTAGGGGGTCACAAGGACTGAGGTTAATGTCCCAAAGGGAAGGGGTCTCTGAGCTAGGATAAGGATTCTAAAGGATCGTGGTCTTGGGGTTCCATTAGTATTCCAAATGGTAGGCTTAGGGTTACAGTTCCAGAGGGCAGGGCTCCCAGGTTTGGGTTCCAAAATCCCTCTCTTGGTTCCTCTTGAGCATCTGAGCAGAGGAATATGTAAGATAAGGCATCTGAGACTCAGTAACGGATCCGGTAGAGATAAGACTCAGAGGGCAGTGCAGAAGGGTTGCTGTGTTCTTACCATTTCTACCCAGGTGCCACCAACAGGTATGAACCGTCCCTCTTTGGCATAGCCCTGAATCTGAGCGAACAGCCCAGGATACCAGTTCCTCACCCACTCAAACTGCTGGGCCTGCAGAGAAGAAAGGAGCCATAAAGCACACGGAGATTATTCCCCTGCCCCACAGACTTCGAGGAGAGAACACACCTCTCACCAATTTGCAGCAGCTGCAAACCTGAATTTTCAGCAGGCATTGAAGCTCAGTGCAAATAGGACTGGTTCCGGACCTGGCAGGAGAGCTCTCTGCTGCCATGCATGAGGCTTAGACTCAAATCTGCACATGGCAGCTGAGGTTGGGAGCATGGCAGAAGCAACTTGAAGCCAAGGGATAGAGGAGGAGTCCCTTGCAAAGATCTATAACAGCCCCTGCCAGCCACTTACCATCCTCCTTAGAATATGCACCAACCTTCCTCCTGTCTTTGCTCCAGTTTTGCTGCCCACCTTGGGGCAGAAGATGACAACTCACCTGTGAACAGGCAAACGTGAACTCCGGGTTCTTCTCCATCAGGCGTACGACGGTCACCCAGCTGCGAGCGCACTTGCGGACAGACTCCTCGTATGGCCACAGCCAGGCTGCAGGGACAGAGGCAGGCTGAATGGCCGTTATTTTATATACACACGCAGCCTGCTGCCTGCCAATGCCCATTCTGTGCTCCCAGCTGGAGACACAATAGAGCAGTGTTTCTCAATTGGGGTTCCGTGGAACCCTGGGGTTCTGTGGGAACCCTGTTAGGGTTCCGCGAGCAGCTGTTCTCCACGCCGCCGATCAGCTGTTCCCCGAGCCGCTGTTCTCTGCGCCGCCGAAAAAGGGAAGATGTCCCGGATTTTTCGGCGGAGGGTTTGGAGTGTAAGTGTAATTTAACTGAGAAACGACCTACTTGTTTGTGTTAAGAGTTTGGGGGGTTCCACAATTATTCATAGAGTTCAAAAGGGTTCCGTGGCCAAATTTAATTGAGAAACACTGCAATAGAGCCTCATCTGGGATCCAAGCTGTGTTGCCTTTACAAGAGTCAGCCACTGAAGGGTGCTGAAGACCTGGGAAAATCACGCTATTAAAATGTCAATGGATTGAAAGGCACATGGCTGTAAGCCCTTACTCACCTCTCCGTGTGTCACAGGGCTTCTGCCAGTCCTGGGTACCTCACTCACTTTCCCACAATAGCATGACTAGGGAAAACCCCACTGGGAATGTGAAATCTAGGGACCAGGCAAAGAAGTGGGTGAATGGACATGAGGCTTTGCCATGCCCCTTTGTAAAGACTGGCTTTCAGCCCTGTGGTAAGTCCACCTTCTCCAGCTATGTACATTCTGTAGCTGATAGCCAGGATGTCTCTTTCCCTAAAGGCTCAAAGCATCATTTCTACAGCACACTCAGTGCCTGCTCACCTGAAAACTGCTTTGAACCCCCAGCAGCACCCACCATCACTGCCCAGCCCTACTAACCATAGATCTTTCAGTAGGCATGCATCACCTGGACCCATTCTTACCAGTATCAATGTGGCAGTGGCCCATAGCATGGATCGTGTGCTGGCTCTCTCCATTTTTCTGGCTGAAGATGGAAGAGGCGAGCTGATGCACTGCAGGGAAGGTAGAGGAGTCGGTGACGTCAAGCAGGTTCACCATCTGATTGGCCACATACAGTGCCTGGAAGCTCCGCTGGTTTTCCTCCCCAAGGAGCTGAGGGAGGGCAAAAGTGAGAAGAAACAGATGCTGAACTCAGCACCTCTGTCATACTGGACAGGCTGAGAGTCTATATGAGGTGAGGTCTGATTCCTGACTCAGCCATCTAAATGCAACTGCACTGAACTGCTGCACCTGTGGAGAGCCCATTAGCCATGTCCTACCAACTTCCCACCTCTCTACCTACCAATGGTTTGATCCAATACAGAGCCAAAGGTGGCATTTCCCTCACTTAGTGTATGCACCTTGCTCCTCTGGAGCTCAGGGGCTGCAGATATTAGCTGGCATGATGAGACAAGGAGATGCTTCCAGTTGTAAACAAGCAAATACTTACTCATTCAGGTTTTTTGGTAGAGGCTGGAGCTCTGAGGGAAGGAGGCCAATCCAAGGGAAAGTCATAATAAAGGGAGGAGGGAGGGAGGTAGAGGAGCTGGAGAACAAAAGAGACAGAGAAGGACTAAAGTATTACCGTGGCCATGCCCACTAGTATCTCAAAATCTACTAGTAGCTCATGGACATCCCTGTTGAAGACCACAAGCTCTGCCTTGTTCAGGGTGAACTTCTTGTCAGGGTCAGGAGGTGCAATCAAGCTGCCATTTCCAGCCCCAAAGAGACCATTGCAGGCAACCTCCACATAGACAGTCAGACTGTAGAAACAAGGAAAATGAAAAAGGAAGTCACCAGAGGTCACTGTGTTCTCAGCGTGGAGACTAGGAAACAAGATCTGCCAAAAACACAGGGACGGTCGGAGCAGGCCAGACCAATGGCCCATCTAGTCAGGTACTCCTGTATCTTATGGTGGACAATGTTTCAGAGACAGACACACCACACCCACCTAACTGCGCAACACTATCCCATGGGGGACAAATTTCTTCCAGATCCTAGCTAGTTAGCAACTCACACCCTGAAGCACAGTTATAGATAAACCTTGTCATTGTAATCCAGCCAGATGTTACCTCATGAGATGAGCAGCCAGTGGGTGACAACGCTGCATCAGAGCACCTCATTCCACTCTGAATAGAGAGGCCTGAACACTTGCCCCTTCGGCCCCTCCACAAGCGTGTGGTGTGGCTGCTCCAGGAGTGTCTCACAGTTCCTCCAAACAGTGCAGGGTGGGGGTTTCCCAGAATTTCAGGCAAGCGTCAATGCTCACCTGTGAGGCTCTGCCTCCTTCAGGCCGTCTGTCAGGATATAGCTAGTCTTCTCCCCTTCTTTAGTCAAACCCTGTGTGTCAAGACAGGGAGGAGGGACATTTAAATAGTTCCATGGCAACGCACACATCAGAGATGTTAACATGGGTTAGATGGGAATGGCTGCCACTCTGCGTCAATACCGAGTCACTAAACCATGGGTTGTTGACACACATCAGCAGAGGGACCCTTCTGACACATGGCAGATGATCATGGAGTTGTATGTACTGAGATCCGTGCTCTCTTTACCTATGGGACTATTACAAAGAGTAATACAACAGCACCCTGTTGAATGAAGGAGATTTTACTCACCTTCACTAGGATGAGTCTCCATTCTCCAAACACACACTGAAAACTTCATGGAAAGGATCGGGTTCGCCTGGAGAGCTGTTACTACCCCAGCGTTAATCCCAATCCCATGGGTATGCCATGCTACAGACCAATGGTTGGGAATATTACATTAAAAAAGTTAAAACCCACAAAACAGGGAAGCACTATATAGTGAGAGGACATTAACATCCAGTCTGATTCAAACCATGTAACAAATGGCAGGGAATTCCTACAGCTCAGTTATAAAGGGCTGACACAAAGGACATGTCATGGAAACGGCTTTGATCGCGGCACTGCCCATGGCATACTTCTAATGAAGATCTGGCGTTGGCACACGCACTTCTTCTTACCTGGACTGGCTGTGCATCCCTCCACACCATCCCCTCGCCATCGCTTTCCCACAGGAGATGCACTTCCTTCCCCATCCATTCTCTGGGGATGCTAAGCTCCACTTTAAACCAGCAAGTCCGCCACCTGAAAGAGACAGGCACATATGCTCGTGAGCTGATGTTGATCCACTAAGGATTAAGCATTTCCTTATGAATGGGAAACATGCACACGCTTCTACAGCCTCAGTAGAATCTCTAAGGATGTCTGTGGGGAAATCACGTAGTATTTACCAACATCAACGCACAAACACACACAGGAGACAATTCCTCCAGGGCCTACTTTTAGTTTTTTATAGGAGTGAATTTAGTGTTTATCAAAGAGGCTGGATTGACAGCCCCGGAGACTGAGGTCTTATCGATACAGATCAGGTATGACAGAGCAAAGTCAGCATCCCACACCCAAACACATCAAGCCTGACCCACCAGGAACATCCAGGGGCCGTTTGTGCTCCAGAGCTCATTCAGTCCTTTACCTCTGCTGAGAAGGTCACCAAGGGGAGGAAGTTTAGTGGCGCTTTATCTGTACAGACACCTGTCTCCCAAGAACAGGATCGAGACACCCACACATTCCACTCAGATCCCCAGAGAGCCAGGCCATCTCAGACAGCTGTCAAATGGACCATCCATCAGTAGTTTGACCTGTTCTCTCAGAGGAATCAGACACTGAGATCAGCTCCATTTTCCATTCCCTCATCCAGCAGGGCTTGGCAGTGCTATAGGCAGCAATTCCATGAGGAGAAAGGAATGGCCATGCTGCAAGCATAAGACAGACAAAGGGGGATCTCACATGAGCAGCGTGGGGTGAGATCAGAGGAGATTGTTTCTGCAGGGATAGCGCAGCTACCCATCAGGCAGGAATAGGCTTTGGAAGGGGAGAAAAGGGATGAAATCAACCCTATTTCATGAAGGCGCAGGGCTCAAAGATCCATTCCCAGCATCACTGTAGCTTGACAGAGCATTCCACCAGGACTGCAGTCATGGAGTGAAATAAACTACGGAGAAGTTGGAGGACAGGGGCTCAGCATGGACACTGACAGGTCCCAGAGATCTTAGGTCAAGTTTTAGTCTGGAGTTTATTTTTATACCCAAATTACAAACTCCCAAAAGCCAGGTATATATGATACCTCCTTTAACTGCCTCAGCACTATCACAGGCCTTCTATTGTGCCTAGAGATTTGCCAATAGGCCCAAAATATAAATTAAAATCAATCAAAGTCCTAAACACAGAGCTGAAAGAATCCAAAACAGTAAGGCAGTGGGCTGAGCGAAGAGATTTCAGTGTGTCTGGTTCATAGTCTAGTCCTGCTTCTGACACTGATTTGATGTGCAGCCTCAGTCAAGTTCCTTAACTTCTCTGTGCCTCAGTTTCTCCCCAAATGTAAAACAGGCAGGATCATACATCTTCTGTCCTACTTCATCAGGAGTTTGTGAGGATTAGCCAATATGTGTACAAACAACTTGAAGGTACAAAGTGCTAAAGGTATCTTTAGGTGAAGAAAAAAAATAGCTGTATACACACAGATGTTGCATACAGTTCTACTGATTAACATCTGTAGCAGCTGGGAGTATAAATGGAATGTAACACACAGAGCTCATTCTGTCCTCTAGGGGAAAAATGATGGTTACTTCACATCACTTCCTCATTTAAACAAAAGGCAGTTAAAAAAATCAATTCAAACCCCCACCTCGCCTTGTTCCTCTAAGGCTGGTACTTACGTGGGTCCAAAGGAGTCCCCAACTTTCGCAGGTCTGAATTCTTGTCTGACAGCTTCATCATATGGGATTCGCTGAGGGGTCTGGAAGCAGGAGAGAGACACCAGTGGGCAGGTGTCCCTGAACAGCCTGCAATAAAGATGACAGGCAATAAAGCAGAACACCCGAGGTACAAGGATCTGTCTCCCGAACACGGCTAAAGCTTTGTCACAGCTTGTTTTTTCCCAGGGGTTCCCCACTGCAGAAACATTCAGTTTAAAAAACCTCACCAAACAATGTTTTAAAAAGCTAACAATCCCATTTCTTGTTAGTCTGACAATACGCCTGCTTGCCCAGCGTGGCATGTGGACTCCATCGGCAGCAGAGCCTGTGTGCCAAGCCATTGGGATTTTCTTTGTTCCCACAAACCACAGAATCATAGAACTAGACAGCTCGAGAGGCCATCTAGTCCAGCCTCCTGTGCTGAGACATGACCAAATAAACCTAGACCATCCCTGACAGGTTTTTGTCCAACCTATTCTTAACAACCTCCAGTGACAGGGATTCCACAACCTCTCTAGGTAACCTGTTCCAGAGCTTAATTATCCTTACAGTTAGAAAGCTTTTCCTAATGTCCATCCTAAACCTCCCTTTCTGCAAACTAAGCCGATTACTTCCTGTCCTATCCTCAATGGATGTGGAGAACAATTGATCACCTTCCTCTTTATAACAGTGTTTTCCTTTTGTTCCTTTCTATTTAAATAACAGTCACCACCTTTCAAACAGATACCTTTGCAAGCAAATGTTACAGCAGTGTTCCCTATATTAATGTTGGATGAAGCAATGACAACCCACACCAGCTGAGAATCTGTCCCTAAGTACACTAACAAACTAAGTACAGGGATACTATGGTACAGTTATCTACTTATACAGATTTTAAAGGCACTAGCTAAGCATTATGTCTTAAAGTATCAAGAGGAAATTTAGAGTCCAAACAGAAATTCCACTCTTGAAGCAACACAGTGTAGTAGTCTTAGATCCAACATTTCATTCATTCGAGTTATGAAGAAGGGATTTACAATGCAATTATTGGTTTGCTCATTTCCAGGAAAGTAGGATTTTTTAAAATGTAATATAACGGTCTCTTTTCAGATATCCTCCCAGGTTAGTGGCTGCACTGTGCTGCTCTCAGAGTAGCGTGTGTGTATGTGCAGACAGCTAGCTGTGAGAACAGCAGTATTGCTCTGAGGCTGGATGGTTCCCAGTTTCTCCCACCCAGGCCAGTCTACCTGACTCCTTCGCACCCCATGGCAGGATTGGAAGGGGACACAACTCATGGGTCAATACTGTTGATCTCACAACCAGCTTCCTGTGCATGCACAGATTCAGGGCCCATGCACAGATTCAGGGCCCAGTCCTGCAATTTATTCTAGGTGGATGGGCTACGTGTCTACACAGAAGCCCCATTAACTTCCATGAGGCTCGGCCATGACGCTGGGGTCCTGAGCAGAGCCATTTGCAGGAGCAGGGATTAACAGGACAGCTGCCAGGAACAGATGCCCTCACCGGAGGGTCTATGAAAATAGTCACTTCAGTTGAAACATTTCCCTGCTGTGGCCAAAGGAGCCCTTCCGGTGGGCTAATGAAGGGAGTATTTGGAGAGCTGAACGACAGGCAGATTGTGGTGCTGTGACAGGGTCTCTGTTCTGAACTGCTCCCCAGGGTGAAGGGGAGAACCTCCACCCCGCAGTGCGAGGGACCCAGGGGGACTGCCAGGCTGAGCGGCGGGGCAGCAGACCTCAGACTGACCAGCCCAGCTGAAGGGAAGGGCAGGAGATGTTAAAAGCCCAGCACAGGCCCTGGCAAAGGCCTGCTCTGTGCTGGGGACCCGGAGCCGGGCCGCACCGGCTGGGAAGGCGGGGACACAGCGCAGACCAACCCTCCGCCCGCCCGGCCCAGCGCAAAGCCGGAGTCCCCACAGTAGACACCGGCGAGCAGCGGCCTTCACTGGGGACAGACGCCGCCGCCCTCCGGACCCCGCAGCCGGGCCGGCAGGAGCAGGGGCTGGGGCTCGCTCGGCAGCACACATCCCCGCCCCGCGGCTCCGAGCCGGGCCGGGCCGAGCCGAGCGCTCCCGCGGCCTGGAAGCGACGGGGCCGGGGACTGCCCCCAGCAGGCCCGGGGGACACAGGCCGGGCGCCGTTTCCCGGCTCCCACCTGCTCCGGAGCTCGGGGAGGAACTTCTCGACCCGCTCCAGCGTGGTGCGCCGGTGCTTCAGCACCAGGGCCCCGGCCATGGCCCCGCGGCGCGGGCAGGAGGGAAGGGGAGCTGGCGGCGGGTGCGGACTGACAGCCGAGCCGAGCCGAGCTCAGGCTCTCCGGCCTAGTTAGCATGCGCCAGTGTCCGACCAGTGGCCCCGGGCGGACCCGGCTGGCGGAGCGCCGCGCTGCGCACTGGGGAAGGACGTGGGGGGGGGCCGAGCAAATCCTGGCCTGTGCTACCCGGGACCCAGTGGCCGGGGGCGTGGCCTGGGCTGGGTCCCGCCTCTCATCGTCACCTAGCAACAGCCCCCCCATCCCTTCCTCTCAGCATCACCTAGCAACGTGCCCCGCATCCCCTGGGCTCCCCCGTAGCTGACTGCTCAGGGGAGGGAGCAGGGCGCACCCCCCAGGGGGGTCCCTCACAGCTCCATGGGAGAAAGGCCCGCACAGGGATCCTCAGCGGGACCCAGTCCCTGCTGCGCCACAAGCTCCCTGTGCCACTTAGGCCCAGACCCTCATGGGCATAGGTACCTAACTCCCACTGCCGTCCTGCCATCTCCTGCCTCAGTTCCCCACCTGTGCAATGGGGGTAACAGCGCTGCCCTGCCTCCCAGGGTGTTTTGAGGATAAATACCCTAAAGATTGCGAGGTGCTCAGATCCTACAGGAATGGGGCCACATGAGTACCCAAGACAAGACAACCCACAGAGATATAAGAAAACCTACACATACCTTCCCTCCTCCTCCCCCCCTTTCCCACTCTCCACACACACACATCCCCAAACAGAAACAAGCAGAGTGATAAAACACATATATACCCCCAAACAGATCCAGGCAGGTAATGTATGTTATAAACCCCCCCAACCACACACAACTAGCCCATGGGCCAGGATGAAATTGTTACTGTCACCCTCATTCCATACCCCTTTCCTCCTAATGTTTGTCACACTCACTTGTTTTAAATCTGGCCTAGACCCTACAACCACTGGCCAGTATCTCACAAGCTGCCCTGCAAGGAGCAGAATGGAAGCCAAGGAGGTTCTGCCACATGCATGCAGGGATCCACCGATGTGGATCCGCTTGTAGGATTGTGTCACTTCTGCATAAGTTTGCTCATGTGTAATTGGCTTCATGGGGGCTCTGCACCCGCAGAAAAGTCCTTCCATGTGGATCAATTGCAGGATCAGTGCCTTTGGCCCCCAGACTTGTCTGAGCTCAATACAGCCTCAGGGGTCCACCCACACTCATCTCATCGTAGGATTGGGATCTTTGAAAGAACAAGGCTCTTTCATCTCAGCATTTACAGATATCCCCCTTTAATGTGCTACATTATAGTCATGACTGCATGCAAGAGAGATGATTAATCCATTTTAATTAGTGATAGGACTGGTACTTCTTCTGAGCTTAACTTCATTGCATGGCAATTTTACACCTTCAAATATTTTTACTCACACAACTATATTGTCACTGTTACATTGGTTTGCTGCATTGTAAATGAATCATAGGTACAAAAGGGACCCCATTTCAAACGCTCCCCCCCCCAAACCACACACACATTTTTACTCACACAACTATATTGTCATTGTTACATTGGTTTGCTGCATTGTAAATGAATCATAGGTACAAAGGGGACCCCATTTCAAATGCTCTCCGGCCCAAACCCTGTTAGCAGCTCTGTGTAGGTGCCCCCCCCCCCTGCAGAGTCTTCAGTGAGCTTCATCCTAGGTGCAGTGAGCCACCCACAATGATCAGCTCGTTAGACCAGGGCCTTCATTGTGACAAGTTCTCTGATGATCAGAACAGTTGTTGAAATCATTCCCAGAAGTGTGAGCAGCCACAGAAGCTTGAACTCAATTATGCCTTAAAATATACATTCTCCATAGCCACTTCAAGGAATCACTTCTGTAAATGTGCTCAGTAGGCATTCAACTTGTTTCCTAAGAGTTCAACAAGCATGTGCTAGTGTAGGTCTAGAAATCAGACAAGAACAGTCATTTTAAGATACAGATCTGGAAGAGAAGAATTTGGGCCCTGTGAATTTCCCATGTTGCAGAATTTGTGCTCCAGAAAGTAGCAGAGTTCAGAAAGTCCACACTGGCTTTGCTTGTTCTCTCCAAGCACTCACACTGCACCATAATCCTTTGTCAAATGGAGGTTTTGACTTGACCTGAATTGTTTTCATGATGCAGTTTCTTGGTATTCTGTGGCTCAGATCATCCCACCCTCAAGGTCAAACCCATGGTAGAAGGCTCCGGGAGAGGAAGCCTCCAGGAGGAACCCCTGGCTGAGATACCTCCACATCATCCTGGTGTTAGCTGGGGTTCTCTCAACCCTAAGCACAGGGTAACTGTGCTCTTTGGGAGGCAGTGTCAGGAACAAATCAAAGGGGGACACAGCGCGTCCGTCTGATTAAAATTTAGCACAAACACAAAAGTGCTTTCATCCACACTCACTATTTTATTAGATCTCAAGCACACAGAGATATGCAAAAGGGTTAGAGCACCCCCAAACTGTAGTTACCCATGGTCTGGAGGGGTCTTGAGTGATCAAACCACCAGGTTAAATGGCCAGCTACCTGCCTGTCGCTGGGGATTCCAAGACATGTCCAGAACGTCAAATCCAAATTCCTCAGACCTGTCTACCCCAGTTACTGGCAGTGGTCTGGGCATCCTTCTGGTTGGCAAAGTCTTCCCTAACACTGGTAGGGAGTGAAAATGGGATTTGCCTCCAAAGGACAAGACCACAAAGTTCACCTTCAAACCCTGCATGACCCAAGAGTTCTGCAGAAGGCCAGGGTTCTCCAAGCAGAAGCCTTTTACTGCCACACCAGCTCTAGCCCCCAAATCCAGTTGAAAGCAATGGGAGCACAGGCTGTGCAGCACTGCAGAAAATCAGCTCCCAGCTCTCCCCAGCTGGGCCTCAAAAATGAAGGCAGCCAAAAATCAGTACCCACTTTTGAGAATGTCGACCTGCCCTCTCTGTGCTTCAGTTTCCCCACCTGCAAAATTCAGATAATGATCCTCACCCATCTTGCACTTTATATGTACTGAGATCCGTGCTCTCTTTACCTATGGGACTATTACAAAGAGGAATCCAACAGCACCCCATTGAATGAAGGAGATTTTACTCACCTTCACTAGGATGAGTCTCCATTCTCCAAATTTTGGGAAAGTGGATAAAAAGTTGATAAATGTTACAATAACTCATAACAGGGAACATTGGTGACAGGGGCATGCAAGGGAGACAGACTGCATTGGTCCATACAGAAAGGTTTACTAATAACTCAAGGACTGTATTAAGATCATGTCTGGTCAACAAGAGAAGTGCAGGACTGGAAATCAATGGACTAAAACTGGTGTGTTGTAAATTAGTCCTAACTGGCTGACAAAATAATGAGGGGATGGACTATTCCACCCATTGTTCCCGTTCGGGGCCATTAGAAAGATGATTTAGTGGGGAAAATGAAGAGGTCTGACTCACTGGGAGATAGGTGGACAGGAAGATGTGAGCTTCACCATCATGGCTGCCACACCCACCATCTTCTGGGGACCTCAGGATCCACCGTAACATTGTTGGGTCTTCATAATCCTGATAAATATTCTGTCCAGACCAGGCCTGAGACAGAGGGACCCAGATGACATTGCCAGCTCCACTGGCTCTTGCCAAATCCGACCACCACCTGAGATGCAAGACTTTGGTTCCTGCTGTCAACAACCCCAAACTTTGTGCATCATTTTTCTGACTTCCAATTCTTCTCTTTTCTATCCCTCTCCTTTTGCCTTCTGTTTAATAAGAGCATGGCTTAGCTGGCCAAAACTGCATATTTTGCACCACTGCTGTGATTTTGTGACTAAAGAGGCAGCCAAAAGCAATGTTCTAAGCAGCCCAACACTGGTATGAGTTTGCCAGGTCTTAGAGTGGCTGACAAGAATGACCATACTGGGTCAGACCAATTGTCCATGTAGCCCAGTATCTTGTCTTCCAACAGTGGCCAATACCTGGTGCTTCAGAGGGAATGAAAAGAACAGGTAATCATCAAGTGATCCATCCCCTCACCCATTCCCAGCTTCTGGCAAACAGCAATCCTTGCCTATCCTGGCTAATAGCCATTGATGGATCTATCCTCCATGAACTTATCTAATTCTTTTTTGAAACCTGTTATAGTTTTGGCCTTCACAACATCCTCTGGCAAGGAGTTCCACAGGTTGACTGTGCATTGTGTGAAGAAACACTTCCTTTTGTTTGTTTTAAACCTGATGCTTATTAATTTCATTTGGTCACCCCTATTTCTTGTGTTACGAGAAGGAATAAATAACACTGATCAGTCAGTGTGCTGTGCCTCTATTTCTCAAGCAGTAAGGTTGTAAGTGAAAGTAAACACCGGAGACTGACGCTGCTTTTTCTATCTTTGCTGTTTTTTCCTTTCCCTTTTTATATGTGTTTGTCTTGTTTTGTCTTTTAGGAAACAGCATCCGGCTGCAACAACAACAGCACCAGCCCATCTCAACTAATTTCTCTTTACCAAAACCAAGCAAACAAACAAAAACCAACCAAAAATAGAAAAATAACAGAAGACAATTATTGACATCTTTAATGCCATCAAAGAGACCTTCATACAGGGGTTTTCCTGTCTAAAAGTGCTCTATAGCAAAATAATATTGCTAAAACAAAAGTCTCACTCAATACTCCACATTTCAAAGGCTTTAACTGTTTTTCTTCTTGTTCTGTATCTTTAATAAAAGGTTACAAAGATTTTAACAGGGTTTTTGCTGTGGGAGTGAGGTCTGGGTATTCCACAATCCCAAGCCTTGTTTCACTGTTTAGTGCTATACAGTGACAGGGTCATGTTGACACCTTTCAATCTCTAGGCCAATTTATTCCATTAAAACGAATACAAAAACCCTCCAGGCTACGGCTACCTCTCCGCCCTCATCTCCCCACAGCTCACACTTGCCATTGGGAGAGCTGCAATGCCCAGCTGCCCCAAACTCTCCCCTCCTAGTGCCAGCACCAAAGCCATCCTCCTCTCCATCATCTGGGTCTCAACTTTGGAGTCGGCTACAACTCTGTTCCTCCTTTGCTCCCTTCCCCTCCTACATCCAGGCTGCTGCCCCACCCTGCCAGTCCTTCCTTTATCCTCCTTGTCCTCTCCAGCCCACCTGCTCCAGGCCTTGATCATCCCTCCCATTAACTCTTCCCTCCCCATCCTCCCACATCTCCCCTCGTTCCCCTTCAGATCCCATGGTAAAATTCTCCCACCCATCAGATCAGCCCTTTCTGATCCCTCCCCTGGCTCCCTCGCAGGTCCTATGCTAGAACTAGCAAATTAACCAGAAATGCATTTCTCAGGGCCACCGAAACTATGCACCAGTTCGGTAAATCCTTTCAGCCACACACAAAAAAGGATTTCTTTTGGTTATTTTTAAAGTCAAATCAGTTGTTTGGACCATTCCAAAACAAAACTTTGTCACTTTTCATTTTGAAATCGAGGTAACTTTAAAAAAAGAAAAAAAAAAAGGGGGGGGGGAGGGAGGAGGGGGAAGTGAAAAACACCCACAAACAACCCAGAAGAAAAAAACAAAACAATTTAGTTTCAGGTCAAACCGAACCAATATTTTTTTTTCATATTTCTCAGTCTGGCCCCCAAAGTGAAAAATCAATGATTCACTTGGCTCCGTTCAGCACGAGTGCAGCTCCTTGTTGAATCTTTGCAAACTTCGTCCCCACCTAGCTCTCCGGGTTCATTCCCCTGGAACTCTCCTAGCCATTCGCTTTGTGCCCTCCCCTTGCTCTGCCCTGCCATGCTGCTCCTCAGTCTAACATTATTCACCCTGCCTCCTGCCCCAAACCTCCCTCTTTTCCTTCAAAATTCCTTCTTAGGAGAATGGGAAATCAAATAAATGCATCACCCAACTGATATTCTCAGCTCTTTGGGGAAGGGCTTGTGCCCTCCCCTCTGTTTGTACAGCCCCTAGCGAGCTATTGGGACTCAATAAACACCCATGGTTCTGCACTCTTGGCTGCCTTTTATTACAGCCTTTAAGAATGAGATTTAGTGTCTGTGTGTATCCTAAGAAAAAAATCTTCCCAACCCTTTTATTCTCTCCGCTCACAGCACTGATGCAGCTGCAGCTGGAATAGCAATTGGAGCCCCTCAGGCTGAGAGAGAAGATCAATCCCATGCTTCAGGGATTCCATGGTTACTAAGGAGTCAGGAAGTAATTTTTACCCATATGTGAGAGAACTGCAAAGCTGGCCAGGTTCATTGTGTAGATTTCTTTGTTGCTGCAGGAGGAAGATACTGGAGTGGACTGACCAAATGATCAGGGACTCCAGAGTGTCTGACACAGAATGGTTTTGCAATGTGAGAGAGAATCTCCTTTTCTTGTGACACATTATATGGACAAGGTTTGGGGGAGTCCTCTGGGCTTCACTTTGGATTGAAATCCCCAACAAAAGCCAGTTATTGCTCTTGCCAGGAGCCATCCTCCCTTAATCCACTCTGGGGGATGTAAACCCCAAGGGCCCTAGACAGTCAGCCCCAGCCCACCTTGCCCCTGTGATGTCAGCAGTGGCCCTGGGTCACAATGGGGCTAGGCAGCCAGCCAGCGGCTCAGTGTGCTCTGGGAGCTGGAGGAGGGAGCACACCGCTGTCTGGGCTCTGCTTTGCAGACAGGTAGGTGCCTTTTTGGAATGGACAGCGCTAGTTCACACAGAAGTCAGGGAGGAATCCACATCCCCATTCCAATCCCTGGTTGTACCTGAGACATCAGGATTCTTCTGCAGATTGACCATCCCGGCGCAGAGGTGAGCGGCCTTTCCAGACATTCCATAGAGCAGGGGTGGATCTTTCAGTTTTCCCACAGGCTGATCTAGGGAAAAACAATCTAGTGAGGAGCTGGGAGAATGAATACTCTTCTCCCTTCCGTCTTCCATCTCTCTGTCCCTTCCAGTCTCTTCTTGATTCCTCCCAATCCACCCCAGAATCCAGTGCCTCTTAATGGCTGTCTCCTCTCTACACACACTCCCCCAGGTAACTTTCCCTTCCTCAGAACTGCTCTGTGCTGTCCCAGCTGCAGAATGCCAGCTGGGCTCCACCCCTGAAATGGCTGCAGTTACTGTGCGGGTTAGTAATCCCCCCGTATCATAGACTCACAGAGCTGGGAGAGAGAAAAGACCCATTCAACTATCCAGTCCAACCCTCACCTGGGCCAGAGAAGGACTGTTCCCTAGAGTGGGAGCCCAGGGCTAATCTGGGAGCCCATTGTGGGGCCCCGCCTGCAGGGAGCAGCTCATAGGGTGGACCCGAAACCTGGCCAAGCCTTAGGAGGTCACCAGGTCTTCCCCAGGGTCCAACGTGGGATTGTGCGGACGGGATGCTGCCCAGAACTGTGTGCAGTCTGCTCTGAGAGGGGGGGCCCATACTGAGGGGGCTCCCAGCTCTTCCCTGCAGAGAGCATTTCACAGCCTGATAGAGCACCCTTACAGGACAGCCACCCCCACGACACCAGCACAACCAGGGCTGCCACAGCCACTGGAGCCCTGCAGACAAAGAGACACAGCCAATCAGATCTCATTCTTTGGAGACTGCACTGGGCATTGTGGGGGTCAGGAAAGAATCTCCTCCCTCCCCCTCCCCGCCCCCCCATTGTTAGGGTGCTGCAAAGATGGCCAGGTGCATTGTGGGGATTTCACCTTCCTCTTTGCTGCTGCAGGAGGCGGGATACTGGACAAGATGCACTAACTGGCCTGGGACTCGGCAGAGTCTGATACTCAGTTATTTGGTACCTATTGGTAGAATCTTGTTTTCTCGGGACACATTCTAAGGTTTGTTGGGAGGCCCCCAGGCTCCACTTTGGATGGGAATCCCCATCAAAAGCCAGTTATTTCTCTTGCCAGGATTTTTCTCCCTTAATCCAATCTGGGGGATGCAAACTCCAAGGGCCTGGATAGACAACCCCAGCCCACCTTGCCCCTGTGATGTCAGCCATGGCCCCGGATCACAATGGGGCTCGGCTAGGCAGAGATGAGAGGCCTTTCCCAGCACAGAGCTGAAAGGCCTTTCCCAAGAATCCACAGACAGGGGAATCTTCCAGTTTTCCCCACAACTTGACCTGTGGGAAACATTTTAATAAGGGGCTGGTAGAAGGAATCTGAGCTCTCTTCTCCCTTACTTCTTCCATCTCTCTCTACCCCCTTGTTCTTCTCCCTTAATGCCCCTTCCTCCCTCTTCCTGATTCCTCCATGAAACAGGGTGGATTAAAAAAAAAATCAGTTAAAAATATTTAAAATATCAGATATTTTTATTTTAATCAGATATTTTTCTTCAAATTAAATATATTTTTATAAATAAATCTACTGAAAATTTAATTTGAAAGTATGACAACCTATGTTTAGGCCTAAATTTAGTATAATCTATTAATATAATTGAAATTAAATGAGCAAATATTCTAGCAGTCCATGTTTGCTGTCAAAGTTTTAAAGAAAGTCAAAGTACTGAGCTGGTGGATGTCACTGACTAAGCACATGGAAGAAACCAGAGTTTGCTGAAGTGCTAAACTATCTTCTGATGGCAGTAGCCTCCTCTTCAGATGCAGAGAGAATATTTTCTTCATTTCAGTGTACCCAACTAGTTCAGTTCAATGAGTAGCTCATCCAAACTTTAGAAATCAATAATGAGTTGAAAAAGCAGGAATGCTTGTTTTTCTCTTTGAATCGATGAATTAAAAGGAGATGTGAGATGATGAACTCTACTAGTTCTAAAATCTTGACGAACGTGATGGCCAGAAAAAATCAGTTCAATTCATCAGTTGCAGATAATACTTCTTTTGTTTAATAAATCAGTTAGATTTAAATGCAAAACATGCCTTGATAAACTTACATGTTTTCTTGTGCACCCAGCACATTTAAAAGCATTTTCTTTAATTAATAACAAACAATTTTAAAATACTTTTGTGCATTTTTAATTGAATTCCAGTTTCCACCCAAATTCAACTTGACACAAATGAGTAAATAATCATCATCCAGTAAATAGGAAATGTTTCATTCATTCACCATTTTCTATCACAATAAAAAATGGAAAAATTAAGACTCTGAATAAACATATGTTAAGCTATATAATTGCTTACACAAGTGTGTACACATTTAGTATATCCTCCAGGTTAGCAAAAAAGTACCAAATTATACCAAGCATTGAGACTCAACCTTTCGTTAGGTAAATAACTAAAAAGCAAAAAGGGAAAAGAAGATTAAAATCACTGATTTAAACCAAGGTTTTCTCTGCTTGCTGATTTAAATCATGATGGAAATCATTGATTTAACTCACTTTGATTTAAATCAGTCCATACTGCCATGAACTGGGCGTGGGGGTGGAAAAGGGTAATTTTAAATTGTGTTGGATGTCAAGTAATTTTATCCCAAAATTTAATAAAAATATTTAGTCTAGAGAAAGAAGAAATGGTAGGCTTGCTCTTTGATTTCTTTTTCTGACAATTAATGGATATGACTCCATTATTTTAGTCACAGGGGTTCTTTTACATACCTTAAGGGACACCTGATTTAAGCCAACCAAAATAATCACAATTATTAACCAGGACTATTTTATTATTAAAGAAAAGAAAACACTAAACAAAACAACAAAAGACAGAACACAAATGATAAACCGCTGCCTTCTGTTACAATCTCTTCTGTACACTTCTTTCTGGAGAGTTTTTAACAGATTACACCTTTGTGATCAGGCCTGCCTTCGATGGGGCACTTTTCTCTTGGTAAATTGAAACCAAGGCCTTATTTCCCAAAATTATTGTGAGTCCAGTCCCTCATAGATACTAAGACTGTTTGTTTAAGACCAGGTGGATCCTATTAATAACCAGACAGTTTATAGATGGGCAAAGTAAGCAATTTTAGCTAAATCCTCTGAAATCCAAGAAAGTAGTTAAATTATTTACTTAGAAGAAACCATTTAAGGAGCAGTCCTGAGACGATTAACAAAATATTTAGAATCTTAAGAACATAAGAATGGCTATACTGGGTCAGATCAATGGCCCAGTATCCTGTCTTCTGACAGTGGCCAATGCCAGATGCTTCAGAAGGAATGAACAGAACAGGCAATCATCAAATAATCCATCCCGTTGCCCATTCCCAGCTTCTGGCAAACAGCAATCCCTGCCCAAAATTCAGTTAAATCCCACTATTTCTCTGTGTCCTAATGTTTAGTCTGGGTACCTTCTCCAAATGCATAATCTAACCATTTAGCGATTCACAGGGGAAACTGTTAACATCTTAAATTACAACAGCATTTCCATATCACAACAAAAGTGTTACAAGAGTTTATAAATCTAATGCCTCGGCAGGGTTTTAGTTAACTACTCTTACCAACACATGTTGCAGTTTTGTGGAGGTTTCCTTGAGCTGGTTTCTTCTCAAGTCTTCTCTGTTCTTCTTAGCTGTCTCTGGCAGCTTGCTTGGAGAGATGCAGAGGAGGAGCTGAATTTGAGCAGGGTAGAAGAGAGGGTTTGGGGTGCTCACTGCAGAGTTTTTATACTCTTCGCTTTCCTATTGACACGCCATTTTAGGAAAGCACACCTCTCTCAGGCTTGTTTCAGTTCAAAGTTGGCTGCAGTCATCTTTTTATTGGCTCAGTACATTCACGGAGCCGAGATATATATATATATATATATATATATATATATATATATATATATATATAAAGCGTTGTAAGTCTTTCTTGGCAGTTACATTTCCTTTGTTTTTGTGAGGGAGATTCTTGGAACATCTTTATGTTTAGTCTTTGAACTTTTTATTCAGTTCATTTTCTGAAATATTTCTTCATTAGGGTTAAACAGGAAATGAAATTCTGTTTTTAAAAAGTCCAATAATGCCTATTCTTTATGTAAAGGTTTTTAGATCTCAAAGCAGTCTTTTAAAATTAAATCATTTTTAGAGAGTCTCTACAGTTATTATATATATAATATATAAATATTATATATATGATAGTCTCTATAGTTATTGAAGAAGTTGTTGATTCTTTATAACAATCTTTGGGGAGATGATTCTTCTTGTCTTTCTGAGTTGAGTTGCTAAAGCACTGCCAGTTACTAATTAATTCTGCATAAATATTCTATACTTAAATATCTTCTTGTATTGGTAATCAGCTGAGCAAAGTCATTAGACTTCGTGTTACTACATAATGCATTTTACCACACACAGCAACGATATTAGGAAACAACTTTGCATTCAGTTAAAATACTTGCAAGTACGCCTTTCAAAACAATCTGCCATTTCAATATTTTAGAAATAAACTAAGGTTCTCTACAAAATGTTCTCAACTACACACATTTTTCTCTAAAGACTTAAGGACACAAGCAGAGGTCTTTCTTGCAAAGAAAGACTGATAGAGTCCAATTTACAACCTAGATTTATTGTTCTAACACATCCTTAAATTCCTTTTGGAACATCCAGCATAAATAACATCCTCACATTCTTCTACAGGGCCACATCTTCCCTAAAGCAGTTTTCTTTATAAAGTTTGTTTCAGTGAGATAAAGGATTATAGCTATAATAAACTGGCATTTTATAGAAGAGGGAAGTGTTCTGATCTAGATAAGACCCTCTTGGTTGGTTTGACTCTTGACCCAAGCTCCTTAGAGTTACAAGCTGTTTGTTATAGCAATTAAACTTCTATTAAATATTTTGTAAAAAGCACAAATGTCAATAATCAATGCATATTTTAAACACAGCACAGAATAAAATAGTATAAAAGTTAAAGCAGATTAAAATGAGGACAGTTGCCTTTTAAAGTTTGTACAGACACACTTGGGGGACATAGTGTTATGGCCAAGGAGATGTTATTTTCCAGACATTGGCTTGTTTCTGGATGACAGAAAGCAGAAACCTTCTGCAATTTCTTTGATTAGCTTGAACATTTTACAACATAGCTAACTAAAACATATGCAGGTATTTGTGATAGTATCAAGCACTCTGGTTATAATATACTTGTAGGTACATTTGAATGTTCAGTAAAAGCACAAACAAACCTAACGTTATAAAAATAAGTTATAATAATGTTATTAATACAATTTTTGCCTCAATATTGAGGTCTCTCCACGTCCTGGGGGTCTTGTGTCTCCAGCCAGGCAGGCAGCAAAAAAGCTAGGTCTGGGGCTCCTGGCATGTGATTCCGTAGGGCCCTGGGCACTAGAGCCCCAGCTTGGCCCAACCAGAACCATGTCTGAGTATGGCAGGGGTCTGTGTCATCATGGGAAGGAACTCTCTGGGACTCATTCATGTTGGTTCTTGTCTTAGGAGTTGATATGGATCTTTGCAGTCGCCTCTGCCAACTGCTGGACGGGCCTAGAGGTAAGTAGGAATTCTCCCCAGAAATGGACCCTCCTCTTTTCCCATTGCTGTTCTCCCCGGAGCCACATGCTCCAGGGTTTTTATCTGCACGGAATCTCCCTGTGCTCGGGTGGTGAGACCAGGTCTCCTGACAGAGGAGGTTTGTTCTCCCAAAGTTCCTTGGAGCATTTTAGCTTCATTTAAATCCCCAGATATTTCTAGTCTCTCTGGACTAGCAGGGAACTCTCTGCTGGGACCCCAATGCAGCACTGCCATCCCAACCTAGTCTGCACTCTCCTTGTCTCCTGAGGGAGATCTGTTATTAACTAGAGAAGCAGGGACAAGCAGGGCTGGGGAAATCCTGGCCACTTGGGTTAAAATCCCTAATGGAATCCTGCTGAGTTGGGAAGAATTTGGGGCAGATTCTCTCCTAAATTTCCCTCCAGCCCCTATTGCCCCTGCCCATATTATCTCACATGGGATAAAAATACTCAGCTCCTTCCCAGTTGGGTGACGTGTTTGTAAAATGCCTTGGAGATGAATGCACAATATAAGTGCTACAGAATCTCCCTGCTGGGCTGTGATTGGTGGCAATCAGAGGTGCCATGCAGTGTGATTAGTTCCCACACAGCTGTATTGTCTAAATCACCCCCCTGGGGTGTCTAACAGTGGCCAGGAAGGGAGGAAATGACCCCCCATTTTTACACTTATCCACAGCCACAGGCCAGCTGAAGAGGGATGTAGCAGCTTTTGAGAGTTGCACCCCTCACTGTCTGAGTTTCCTGCTTCAGGTAGGTCGGAAACAGTGGGACAGATTCCTCAGATTCACCCTTTTCCTTATAACCTTCATGTTGAAATGTTTCAATGAATATTAAGTTGTTAAAGATAAGGTTGCAATAAAACCCAACTTAGCTGGTTACAGAAAATGTATTCAGTAGAGGGGCATGAGGCAGCGCTATGAATGATAAAACCAAACTTCAAACGATTAGTTAAGCAAACAGGCATGCAACTACTTACAGTATGTCATTGTTGCATATATGTGTAATTGTAGCATTGTGTATCAATGGGGGATCAGTCCACTGACCCCCTGAGAGAAGGGCAGCCGTATAACTCTGGGAACTAATGGTAACCTTTGGATGTTAATTGGAGCTCTCCTCAAATTAACAAAGCTACTCCTATATAATCCATTCTCATGCTCTTGAACATTAAACTGCCTCTTATGCTACTTATATTTCCGTCATCTCCTTAATGACTCTTTACATTTCACATGGTTTAAATTAACATCTCACCAATAGCTTTCCCATATGATCAGCACAGACGGCATTTTAATAAAATAGTTACAATTCTCAAAAACACTCATCAAAAACCTGGCTTAAGCCAGTTATAACCGAAACCTAAGAGCAGCAGAACCCTGGGCCATGTCCTTGCTAACTCTTACTTTCCCGTAACAGGATCTCCAAGTTCTAACTTTCCTCACCCTAACGATGTCAGTTTCCCAGACTTTTCTACACATCTGAAAACCTAATTTTTATTTATTTCTTAACCTAATCATCCTATAGGATATACCTGTCCTTGCCAACTCCCTTCTCCTTCCCATTACTGAGGCTCTGCTTGTTCCTGGCATTCGACTTTTCCAGAGACCTTGCGGCCCACACTGCCTGAATGGGCTCTTATGATTCTCCATCTTCCATGCTCAAGGCCTGAAATTCTCCCTCCCCGGTGTTTTCTGTAATTGAGAAAGTTCTTTGGTGACCCATGTTTGACTGTATTTGTTACCCAGTGAAATCAGAGATATTGATTGAACCCCAGAGGACTGAAATCTGCTGCTTTGGGTACAGAAAACTCCCCTCCAGCTCTGTCATCCAGCTCACGCCCATAGGGTATCAACCAGAGACCTTTAAGAGAGAAATTTAACCCTTCTTCTCACTGTATGACAGACACAGCAGAGCACGAGCCCGCAGTGTTAGCCAGAGATGGCAACACACCTGACACAGAGCCTCCTGGTCCAGGTAGGTAGAAAGCAGCATGATAAACATCCAGAATTACATAAGAACATGAGAACGGCCATATTGGGTCAGACCAATGATCCATCTAGCCCAATAGCCTGTCTTCCGACAGTGGCCAGTACCAGATGCTACAGAGGGAATGAATAGAACAGGTAATCATCAAGTGATCCATCCCGTCAGCCATTCCCAGCCTTTGGCAAACAGCAATCCATGCCTATCCTGGATAATAGTCAGTAATGGACCATCCCCCATGAACTTATCTAGTTCTTTTTTGAACCCTGTTATAGTCTTGGATTTCACAACATCCTCTGGCAAGGAGTTCCAGAGGTTGACTGTGCATTGTGTGAAGAAACACTTCCTTTTGTTCGTTTTAAACCTGCTGCCTAGTAATTTCATTTGGTGACCCTTTGTTCTTGTGTTATTTACTTTCTCTACACCAGTCATGATTTTATAGACCTATATCATGTTCTTCCCTCAGTCGTCTCTTTTCCAAGCTGAAAAGTCCCAATCTTATTAATCTCTCCTCATGTGGAAGCTTTTCCATACCCCTAATCATTTTAGTTGCCTTTTTCTGTACCTTTTCTAATTCCAATATATATTTTTTTGAGATGGGGTGACCAGATCTGCACGCAGTATTCATGATGTGGATATACCATGGATTTATAAGGAGGCAATATGATATTTTCTGTCATATTATCTATTCCTTTTATAATGATTCCCAACATCCTGTTAGCTTTTTTGACTACTGCTGCACATTGAGTGGATGTTTTCAGAGAACTATCCATAATGACTCCAAGATCTCTTTCTAGAGTGGTAACAGTTAATTTAGATCCCCCATCATTTTATATGTATAGTTGGAATTATGTTTTCCAATGTGCATTACTTTGCATTTATCAACATTGAATTTCATCTGCCATTTTGTTAACCAGTCACCCAGTTTTGTGAGATCCTTTGTAACTCTGTGCAGTCTGCTTTGGACTGAACTGTCTTGAGTAATTTTGTATCATAAGCAAGTTTTCCCACCTCACTATTTACCCCCTTTTCCAGATGATTTATGAATACATTGAACACTACTGGTTCCAAAACAGACCCATGGGGGACATGACTGTTCACCTCTCTCTCTCTCCAGTCTGAAAACTGGCCATTTATTCCGACCCTTTGCTGAATCCGTGGAACAGGAGAGGCACCACAAAGGTTTTATCACCACGGAAGGGGGAATCCCACATTTCAGTGCTCCAGCTCTGTGCATCCACCGCCATCCAAAGCGTGCAATGTCCCTGGATCCTTGGGCTTCTCCAGTTCCTGAGCTACATCCTTCCGGCTGAGGAGAACCCAGTGGAATCCCCTTCAAAACCCTTAATCGAGCAGGGCGCCTCCCCTGGGAAATGGAGAGCCCTGCTCTGGAGCCATTCCCGCCAGCTTGGAAGCAGCAGACCAGCAGAGGGAATTGAGCCTGGGTCTCTTTGTACATAGCAAGGCAGAGCGCTGGGCACCAGAGCGCCAGCTGGGCCTCCCAAGAGTGAGGTGTGCATGTGCCGAGGTCTGTGAGGTAGAAGAGAAACTCCTGTGAGCTGTTTCCATTGGTTCTTGTCTCAGACATGGACCATTTCTGGCAGAGATGAATCGGACTGTTGGTGAGTAGAAATTCCACCTGGAAGTGTACCCCACATTGCAGCTTTACCCCAGTTCTCCTCCGATTGCCACTGCCCTTACACAGAACAAGTCAGATGATGCCTCACCCCACCACTGCCCTTCTGAATTACAGGAAAGATGCCTTTCCAAATGGACATGACAAATCTGGACTCCAGCCAGCCAGGCCCCGCTGACTCTTCTGCCCCAGGTAGGAGTCAACAGCCTTTCACTGTGACAAATCACCACATGTCTATTTCAGTCCCAGCAGGAAGTTCCAGCCCAGTGCACACAGAATCACTCTGTGCCTCAGTTTCCCTAGCTGTATAATAACTCTCCACCCTTTCTGGGGTCTGGGAGGTGTGGGTAATGTTTGTAAAGGGATTGGAAGACGAAATGCCCAGTCTCAATGCTAAGTAACATGACAGTGTCTGGGCTGTGATTGGTGGAAATCCTTCTCCAGTGGTTCCATACAGTGCAGACGGTTCCCACCCGGCTGTATGTCCCCGGTTACTCTCAGGGCATTTTATTAGTGACCATGTCTGAGGGCAACTAACCCCATCTGCCCTATACCCACAGACACAGAGGAGCAGAAGGAGGCCCCAAAACAAGAGCTGGAACCACAAACCCTGGCTGCAGGAAGAGGCGGCAACTGCAGCACTTCCTGTGCAGAGCCTCCTGCTGCAGGTAGGCCCATACTCTCTATTCAGTCCCACGAATAAAGGGGGGAAAGCAGCCACAGTGACAGCAAATTCCTAGTACTGAGCATGGCAAGAAGAGACTCCATTCACGCTTTGTGCCCTGCTCTGCACACAATCCACTGCCCCGTGCGCCACCCTACACGACAGCCTCCACGCCACCCCACCCCAAACTCCAGCACTGCTGCCATAGGGCAGCAATGGAATCTCCACCAGGCAGCCCAGGGCCCATCATGCCAGTAAAGGGGACACAGACCCACCAAGCAGCACCCTCCTACCAGCTCAGCTCCTCATTGACTCTTCATAAGACCGGCCATAATCAGACCCATGGTCCGTCTAGCCCAGTATCCTGTCTCTGACAGTGGCTAGCGCAGATGCTGCAGGGGAAATGAAAAGGACAGAGCAATTATCATGTGATCAATCCTCTGTCATCCAGCCCCAGCTTCTGCAAATCAGAGGTTTAAGGACACTAGAGCATGGGGCTGTGGCCCTAACCATCTTGGCTAATAGCTATTGATAGACCTATCCTCCAGGAACTGATCTAATTCTTTTTTTAACCCAGTTATACTTTTGGCCTTCACAATATCCCCCAGCAATGAGTTCCACAGGTTGACTGTCCGTTGTGTACAGAAGTATTTCCTTTTATTTGTTTTAAACCAGCAGCCTATTAAGTTCATTGGGTGACCCCTGGTTCTTGTAATGTGAAGGGGTAAATAACACTTCTTTGGTCACTTTGTCCACATCATTCATGATTTTATAGAACCCCTATCACATCCCCCCCCCCCCCCCCAGCTGTCTCTTGTCTAAGATGAACAGTCCCAGTCCTTTTCATCTCTCCTCATATGGAAGGTGTCCCCTAACCCTAATCATTTTTGTTGCCCTTCCCTGTACCTTTTCCAAGTCTAATACATCTTTTCTGAGATGGTGTGAGCAGAACTGCATGCAGTATTCAAGGTGTGAGCGGACCATGGATTTATATAGTAGCATCATGATATTTTCTGTCTTATTATCCAGCCCTTTCCTAATTTTCTGTTAGCTCTTTTGACTGTTGCTGCACACTGAGTGGATGTTTTCAGCAAATACTCCACAATGACGCCCACCTCTCTTTCTTGAGTGGTAACAGCTAGTTTAGACTCCATCATTTTGTATGTATTGGTGGGATGATGTTTTCCCACGTGCATTACTTTGCACTCATCAACACTGAATTTCATATGCCATTTCGTTGCCCGGTCACCAGTTTAGTGAGATCCCTTTGCAACTCTTCGCTGTCAGCTTTGGACTGAACGATGTTGAGTAATTTCACATCATCCGCACATTTGGCCACCTCACTGTTTTACCCCCTTGTCCAGATCATTTATGAATACGCTGAGCAGCACTGGGCCCAGTACAGCTCTCTGGAGGACCCTGCGATTTACCTCATCATGAAAACACACCATATACTCTGACCCTTTGCTTCCTGTCCTTTAACCAGCCACAGTCCAGGCGAGGGCCTTCCCTCTTAGCCCGATTGCCTATGTTGCTTAAGAGCAAACGGAGTTTGCTTCTGGTCATTTTAGGTGATGAGTGAGAGGCCGATTCGGCGGCCAGGGGACAGCTCGCCCATGTCAGTGAGAAGAGACCGAGGGAGGCCAGAGTGAGTGAGGAGAGAGCAGGGAAATGCAGAGCACACTGGGGAAGGGCCCACTGCAGAGATGGTATAAGGTTCCCTCCATCATCAACCCAGCCTGGACTCCTGGCCCCTGATGCCTTCATCACCATGCGCTGATGCTCTAAGACCCCTTTCCCCATCTCCTCGCTCCCAGACTCACTGCTGTTCTTTGCCCTAGGGCCGTGGGAGATGGAGGGAGAGAGGAGACTCTATGCCCAGCTCCTGGCTCTGCTTTCTTTAAAGGGAAAAGGCTAGTGCCTCGAGCGCCCAGCCTCTGGGCTGGGAGAGCTGCAGAGATCTCTGCTGGCTGGCCAGCAACAGGCTGCGTTAGGGAACGAGGGAAGGAAATAATAAAGCACCATGCTGAGCGTCCCCTCCACCCAGTGTCCCAAACACTCCCTGGGCCCAGCTGCCGGGGCCAGGGAAGGGTGAGCTGTTATCCCAGCACATAGCTGCAGAAATCAAGGCATCCAGAAGTGACCCTTGTAGGACACGAGCAGGCAGGAGGCAACGGGCCAGATCCTTGGCCCCTGGTAAGGCAGCATGAAGGGACCTTAAACTGTAAAGGGCTGCTGAGAATTCCCCTTCCAAGTTCCCCCATTGTCTCCTTCCCCTAGTGTGGGGGCAGGGAGGGGCCTTGGATGCTGTTTCCTCACCCCTGACCTGGCTGTGTGGGGCTCTAGACCGTCAGCCCTGAAGGACAGGGATTGTCTCTTTCTGTGCTGTGCCGCACATAGTGCAACGGGGCCTGATCCTGTCTGGAGCCTCTGGGCACTACCAGAACATCAACAGTGCTAAGGAATCATGATCAGGACAGGCTCTGTTCTTCCAAAGCAGGCCCTGCCGTCCTCTCAGCACACACCACCCCAGCTGTTGCCAAAGACTCAGGTACAACGCTCCTGCTGCACACACACTAAGCAATACTAACCTAGTGCAGACAAAAGGGTCAAATGCCCCGCCCAGGGAGGGGGCGAGTCCATCACCAGTTGGAAGCTGCTCTCCATCAGGGCCATAACTTTATTCCTTCCAAGTCCGAGTCATGGTAACTTAGCAGCTGACGGTGACTCTACCTATTGCGGCTTGTCCGGCGGCCCCAGCATCCCCATGGCCTGCATCTCTTCGCTTGTACAGAGCCTTGCTCGCGTGAGGGACATGGACAAGGCTGACCTGAGGAAGGACATTGGCACCCTCTTCCCAGCGCTCCACTCCATGGTAAGAGATGCCGGGACCACTCAGGCACAGTACCAGTGCCTGTTGGCTTAAACTGCGTAGGCTGTGGGCATCATCACAGAGGTGTCCCTACATCCCACTGGGTGATGAATCTGGAAGAACTCTCCTGGGGTTTCTTTTCCTCTCACCCACCCCATCCCCTTTGACCTGGAACATCAGCATCCAGCACCTTGTTCCAGCACTCCATGGCGTTGGTTCTGACCTGTCAAGTCTGCTGCTAAGTGAGGCCCGGCACCTGAAGCCTCAGCGTCACTGACAGACTGACCCCATCTAAAGAACAGGCCGGCCAGTTGGAACTAGACCCTGCCCCTCTGCCCTCACCCCTTCGCTCTGCCTACTGAGGGCTTGGTCTGGGAGACGCTTGATCTAGTTTGTCTTTGCTGGTGCTGCTTTCTTCCTTTAGATGTGTCACCTTCCCGGAGAGCACCTGGAGGAGCGGAGCGAGGTCCTGGACTCTGGTCCATCTGGGTAAGAAACATTCACCTTTCCCAGAGAAGGAGATCACAGCCTGTGGAATTCCTGAGCCTAGAACTGTTTTCTCTTCCTCATTATGAGTCACCCCATTAGGGCAAAGGGTCACCGACCGTGAGTCTAACTCTTCCAGCAGCTCACTTGTTCCTGGAGGAGCTGCTTCTGTTCTTGTTCAGGAGGCTGAAAGAGGAGGAGGAGGAAACTTGTGCCAGTCTTGTCATTCTGGACCAGATCGTCCGATCCAGCAGTAAGTAGCTCCACAGGGAGGCCTCGGCTTTTGCTGTGTTATGGCCTCTTGTGCCTCAGAACTAGCAGCGCTTAGCACCGGGCCGCGCTGGCGTCATTCATACACATCTGCAGTAGAGAATCCAAGTCCTGCAGCCCCTCGGCCGATGCTGCGGCAAGGGTGGGGAGAGTTGCCATGGGGCTCGCCTGCCGTTAGGGTCGCTGGGAGGCTTGGGGCCGCTCTGAGGCCTGGTCTAAACTCACGAATCTGAATTTGTGAAGACACACCCTGAGTCGTTGTTCCTGAGATCTCAGAGCCCTGCCCACCCGGTTTAACACCAGCCCTGCTGAGCCATGCAGCCGTGTCTCTTGCAGTTTCTGAAGTGACACACTACACCGAGGAGCTGTGCATAGCACTGGGCCAGCCCTGCAGAGCACAAGCATGAGGGTGAGTCTGGAAACCCGACCAACGCTGCCAAAGCTAGTGAATGTCTGTCTGCCAGCCAGCCGGTGCAGAGCTCCCAGAAACCTATACGTTGAAAGCAGGTGGGAGAAAGAAGTCCAGCAGGGCCACGGCTGCACTCCCATCGCTGGGCTGCCTAGCAACATTTCAGCCTGGACCGGGAAGGGAGAGGATCCCTCCACATTGTGTGCAAATCATTTCCGTTTCTGTCTGGGTCTAGCAGGTCAGAGAAGCCCTCGCTTATTTTATACGGACAATGGGGGAGCACGAGCTCTTGGAGAGATCTGCATCAAGATCTTTTATTGACTTCTTGGTGAGTCAGTGTGCCCTGCCCCTCCACAGCCCGGTAAGGATCCACTGAGACCCTAGCAATGGGCGTGTGTAATCAGGGCAGAACATGGGGGTCACTGGGTAGGGAAGGAGGAGCAGCTTTCTGCTTCAAGCCCTATTTTCACCCCCTGCCACACCCACTACAGTTACTGTGCCACGTAGGGCTCCACTGAATCTAAATATCCCCAGGATCTCCCTTATTTCTCACAATCAGGAGGCAGCAGATGGGAGGCCCACCTTGGAGCTGGAGGTCTGCCAGCTCTGCGCCAGCAGTCTGCAGTCCCTGGGTGACTCCCCCAGAATGGGCAGTGTAAGTGACCCTACCCCTTGCCAATGGGCACAGGCATCTCTGGGTCTGAGCTTTTCTATGAGACAGGCCCTAACTAGACATTTATCAGAGCCTCCCCACTCCAGAACGTCCTGGGGTTGGGTAAAATGGACCCTGGATCTGAGCCGGACCTAGGTCTTTGTAAGAGGGCACACTCACCAGCAGAGAGCCCCTGCGTGCCAGGGCGTGGCATTGCAGGGGCTCTTCCCCTCTGCCATCCCCTGTTGTCAGTCATGCTGGATCTCATGGCTCATCCTCCGGACAGCTCATCTTCCATCACAAAGGGGCAGCGGGGGATTTCCTTTATGGCCCCGCTGCCTCTTTCGAGTTGCTTCAAGCTCCCCTTGTACTGCTCTAGCCTGGGCCAAGGATCTGACTCAGCAGCTGCATCAAGGCATCCAGATAATCCCGTCTCCTTTCCTCTGGGCTGGAGCCGGCCCAAGAGCGAGAGGATGGAAGGAGCCAATAGCTGCTCCATGGCACTTCCCCGATCAGCTGAACTATCCATCTCCATCCTGTCCTGTCCATCCACCTCCCTGCTGTATCCTCCCCCCAGCCCGTCACTGAGCTCCCCCCCTGCGCCTGTAGGGGCCCACATCTCACAGGGGTAGAGCCACCTCTGCATCTTTGTCTGCCCAGGTGCTGAGTGCATCTCCGTATGTGCCGGTGCAGGTCAGCCGGGCAGCCCTGTTCCTCCTCTACCAGCTGAAGAGCGTGTTCCAGGCCAGGTCGAGAGGATTCTGGGACGTCTACACGAAGGACATGCTCCTCTACACAGAAGGTGAGGCGGGGGGCGGTCTCACATCGCAGGAGCAGCTCACACTGTGATGGGAAGGGACATTGCGATGCTGGGCTCAGAGATGGAGAGGCTAGGCGCCCCCCCGCCAATCCAGGCTAATATGAGACTGTGATCCTGTAATCAGAGGGGATCATGTCAGGATCATATCCCTGGGGTCATCTCGCCAGCCCCCAGTGTCTAGAGAGGAAGGATGCTTTCCAGGACCTCACACCCCTGGGCATTTCACATCCAGGGCTGTCCACGAGCAATTTGCACAGAGCCGTGGTGTCCCCTTGGGGCCCTTGAGTTGGTAGCTCCTCCACCCCCCACCCCACCCCCGGCAAACGAAAGCCGTGCCCACGGCTGCTCCCCAGTGGGAAGAGCCTACAAGGTTGAACACAGAGGAAAGTGACTGGCCTGGGGAAGGATGAGGACACAGAAGCCCCCAGCATGGGGAGGGAGCTGGGTTGTCCCTTGTGCCATCAAACCCAGCCTGGCTCGTGCCGGGACCGTCTCCCTTCTAATGGCCCCGTCTGCTCCTTTCCTTCCACATCAGGAAACTCCAGCCTCCCCCGTCCCAGGAAGAGGAGGCCAAAGCCATCAGCACTTGTATCGCCAACACCCCGTCGCTCCCAGCACTGGAGGCGCTAGAAGGACTGAGGTGGCAGAAGGCTCCGTTATCCGGGGAGAGGTTAGTGAGGCGTGGACAAAGCTGCAGCTCCTACCTGCCACTTTGGCTGGGGAACCCAGCAATTCCCCTGCTGAGTAGCCGGATCCTGGCCTGATACAAAGCGCTGCATGTCCGGCCGAGATTCACGCCCTTGGTTTATTTTCCAAAGAGGTACGCTGTTAACTCTGCAGCTGGGCTGGCAGGGAGGACAGCTGAAGGGGTGAGTATCTGTAAGACTGCTCAGAGAATGACCGTGGATTCTTGGACCGGGAGCTAGATCCTACACCCATTTACACCAGCTGAGGCTCAGTGCTGTTAAACAGCATTTGGTGCACAGGGAGCAAAGCATGGATTCGGTACAGCCACCCGGCTGGACAACTCGCCCTGCCACAGAAACAGAGATTTGCTGGAGTGGGGATAAACAGCTCAGCCCTTGGCAAGCCAGCAAGGAGGAGGTGGGCAGCTGAGGCCCTTCCAGAGGGGGCTGGTGGAGGCCTTCCCTCCAGACCCCAGCTCAGTGTGGGGTTTGGGAGCCCAGGAGGGAGGTAGGCTCCTCCGGGGAAGGAAGGGCAGCAGCCCGTCCAGCTGAGCGATTCCTAACGCAGCTGTCACCCGCCCCCGCTACTCTGTGCTAGCCGGCCCATCCCACCCCATTAGGCTCTGCAGGGAATCGCTACCTCCACACCGGCATGGCTGGCTGGAGGTTAGCACCATCCTATAGGGCCCCCCATCACAACACGGGCCAGCAGAGACCCCAAGGGAGCAGGGTCCACCACCCGCCAGCACAGCTCTAAGCCTAACTGCATCTCCCATGGACGCCCCTACACTGAGCCCAGCTGGGCAATGTCCTCTCTCCCCTGAAACCCCAGCCCAGGATCCTCCCCATCGCCCCATGCACTTAGAAACCTCTTCCCACCCATAGAGGCTGGCCTCTGATTCAGCAGCTGGCCTGGGGGAACCTGGCAGGTTGGTGAATTGGATGGAGCTGAGCTAACTCAGCTCCCTCCTGCTCTCCATGCCTGCAGCCCAGCCCCCTGCCCCAGCTTTGCACCCTCCCTCCCCAGCTCAGAGATCCAACCCTAGCTCCCACCCTGCCTGCTCTGTTTGGTCCCTTTAGCTCCTGCTGATGGAGGACGAGCCCCAGGGCGTGCGGAAGCACGTAGTGAAGGCCCTGCTGCAGCGGGCAGAGGACAGCAGCACGGCCATTCGAGGCAGAGCGTTGCATGGCCTCTAGAACGCAGTGACCGAGTTCCCGGACAAGGTGGGTCTGGCAGAGCTGAGGGAATGGCAGGATACGAGAGCCCAGGCCGCTGGTTTGAAAGAGCCCATAGAGCGTGGTCCAGTGGGCAGAGTATTGGATTAGGCCTCAGTTTCCCACCTGCCGTAATCAACTGGCTGGAGCTGTGTGGCTGGAAGGTGCTGGAGGCGGCCAAGGTTTGTTAGCCCCCACACAGACAGGCTTCCTCCCTGGGGGATGGGGTGGAGGCTGCCACAGGCAGAGCTGGCTGGGTAGGAAGCTCCCATTTCCCCTTCTCCTCAGCCTATGAGAGAGGCTGCTGTGGGACTGGGCCCATGCGATTACTCCCAGGCTGACGGAGCCGGGGCCGTTGCCCACTGAGCGGCGTCCCACCCCTTCCTTGCAGGCCAGGAAGAAGCAAGACAAGATCCTGGGGCGCTTCACTCACGCTGTGTGCGAGTCCTGTGACCCTCCCCCCCCACGCCATCCTGCACACCATGGCTGGGCTCTGTTGGCTGCTGCGGGACCCACAGGCGTTGCTGAAGTCGTGGTGCTCTCCAGCCGGCCCTGCAGGCGAGATTGCTCTTTGAGGATGCAAGCACCGAGCAGGGCACGCACCGTGGCGCGATGGGGACAGGCACTACAGCGCCCCACAGCGAGATGCCCCCCGGTGTAGGGTGCTCAGGGCCCGATCCAGCCATGTTGCTCCTGGACTGGAGGGGCAGCTCAGCTGCTCCACCAGGGAGACAAGGAGACAAAAATCTTGGGCCCCCCTGGACCTAGCAGGAACGAGGGGAGTGTGCAGAGAATCACGAGGTCACTGCAGTGAGATGAAACCTCTCGGGACTCCGCAGCTGCCAGGCTGATTCCCAAAGCACATGGGGCCCGGGTTAACCCTTTCTGTGCCTCTGGGGGATGAGCCTTTCCACCCTACCCATTCTGCACCCCCTTTCCCCACCCGCCGCAGGAGAGCAGCAGCCTGAGGCTGGCCTCCATGGAGCTCTTTGGCCACCTCAGCCCATTCTTCTCCATGAAGTCGTCCCTCTTTGCGGCTGAGGTGGAGAAGAGCGTGGGGACCTGCTCATCCGCCTGCTGGACAGCGACCCCAGGTGAGCCCAGCTGGGGGTTCACGGGAGGGGGCACCATGGGGTGGTCGGGGGCAGTATAACAACATGGCAGGGGCGGTGCAAAGTCCCCTTCCCCCCCACCAACCCCACTTCTCCTCAGTGCTGACTTGCAGCACCCAGGACCCTAGGCCAGCAGGGACACCCCCACTTCATCTCCCTCCCCCCAACACTCAGTGGGGCTCGTGTGCCAAGCTGCCTCTGGAGCACAGCCCCCTCCAGCCCACGTGGCACACAAGACCAAAGGCAAAATGGTCCTAGCAATCCTGGAGTGACGCTGCGAGCTGATGGGTTGGGGACAAACGAGGGGCGGGGGAGGGACGGGGCACGCTGAAGGACGGAAATACAAGCGGTGGGAGGCGCTTTCGGTGCTGTCAAATAGCCAGGCCGGCCTGCCTCCCCCTAGGATTCATGGTGGACAAGTGAAGCTGGAGAAGAACAGGAGGCTCGGCGCTCCCGGCCAGCCATAAGTCACTGCTGAGGGGGATTGGGGAACTCCAGCCCAGGGGGATTCTAGGGGCAGGAGTACACAGTGCCGTGGGGGTGGGAGCCACAACCCAGAGCACAGGCAGTGATCTGCAATGTGTACGAGTAGGGAGCTAAAGCCCTTGGGGCTAGTTCCAGGGTATCCACACCCCTGCCCTAGACTGAAACTCCCTGCCCCCTGGGGTATTCCAGTCCTTGCCAAGGCAGGGGCCATGGCTCGTCAGCAGTGTCTCACTCCCAGCATGCAGGGGTCAGTGGCAAGCAGAGAAGCTGGGAAACACCCTCCACATGGCTGCTGGAGGAGACACCCACACCTCCCTCCTTCACCAGCTGGGGGGCTGCAGCCAGGGACTCTGGTGGAGCAGCCCCAGCCCAGGGCTTCATTTGGCACTAACTCCGCAGAGCCCAGCATGGGCGGTGCCAGGAATTCTTGTTGCAGACCCAGCACTCTCCTCCGCTCCCTAGGATTGCTGCCAGCCCACCCACAAGTGGCAGCTCCAAGACACCCTGCACTGAGCAGCTGACCCCCCCCCCTCCAACCCACACAAAGACCCAGCTGTGCTTTGGGGAGGGGGCCGCATATCCTGCCCGCTGCCAGGCTGTACAGTGCATGGCAAGGAGCAAACAGTGTAAATAGCTTCTCAGCCCCAGGATCCGCAGAGCAAGACAGGACTAAGGCTGCGGCAGCCAGAATTTCCCTCACGGCAGCTGCAGGTCCAGGTTCTCCCAGCTCAGAAAACTCCCCAGCTCCTTTGAACAAGCAACTCTCACCCAGCCTCTCTGCCCTAAGGACCCGGCCCTGGGGGCCACCTCTTGCTTAGCAAGGAGGCGTTTGAGCTCCTTCCATTGGCTGCAGTGAAGCGAGTTCCTAAACAGCCGGGCCGGCCGGCAGTTATTTGAGCTAAACCCATCCTTTAAAAGACGGCGAGTCTGACCCTAGGCTAGGCAGTAAACAGGAGCCTAAATTACAGCAGGTTGTATGGAAGAGGGCAACGAGAAGGGCGAAGATGCATTGTGCAGAGCAAATAACTGAAGGGCTGAGGACAAATAATTAGAGGCTGTCAGAAGCAGGAAGCCTGTGAAAGGATGGGTGGGTTCAAGGGAGCAATTAAAGACGACAAGACCTGGCTGAGAAGCAATCCATGCAGTCGGGCTGCTTTTTAAAAACAAGTGCACATTGCAACCTTCCGTTGTGTGTTATCCATCCCCTTCGGTGCAAACAAAGATTCAGGCAGAGAGAAATTTCAGGGGTTGCTTTTGCTGCAGGGTCTAGCTACGTAGATGCTCTGCTAGCACAGGCAGGCTAAACATACACACGCTGCTATGTGGATGAGGGGAGACTATGGAAGGCATGGTGTAAAATGGCAGGCTGAAGTAGCCTACCTGGGCACACGCATGCTGAAGATGCTCTCAGACCAAACTTGGGTCAGGATGCGATGCTGCAACAGTCCAGCAGAGGGAGTCTGACCCGAAAGGATGCCAGTGGATGCCCACACACAGGCAGGAGAGCGCTTGCAGAGACCTGTGTCTTTAATGCAAGAGAAGGTAGGAGGGGATGCCCAGGTTGCTGCCTTGCAGAGTTCCTGGAGGGAGCTCTCTCTCTCTCTCTCTCTCTCTCTGTGTGTGTCACCAAGAGCTACCCGAGCTCTGAATCTAGGGGAGGAGCCTTTTGTTTGGCTCAGCAGACCTCACTCATACACTCACACAAGCAAGGCCTTTGAGAGCTCCGTTTGCACCAGACAACAGGTGGTCAGGCTCACTCACCTCCCGGGTGCCCTTTTGGTTTGTCTAAGGCAACTTTTCCTCCTTCTCCTCCTCCGAGGAGCTGCAGCTCCTGAATTGGGCTATTGGGAACACACCTTGGTCAGCAGTGACTTACTGGGGGACTAAATAGGGATCCCTGGAGACCAGGGTATTTCCCCTGACTTGCCTATGGAGTCCAGAACCTCTCTCAAGTTTGCTGTCTGCAATCAGTTATCTCCGGATGGATCCGAACAGAAAAACAACAGATTAGTGGCCAAGAGCATAGAGGGCTGCTGCATATACACTCAGGGACTCAGGCTTGGAAAAAAAGCCCAGTCCCTCAAATCTTCCCCAGGGCCTCTGAGCTACACGTCTTACATGCAGGCTGCACGAAGGGTACCAATGAGTGAGAATTCACCTCTGGCAGGCAGCCCTAACTACATGAGCCCAGGCTGAGCTTCCTCCCTTTGGCAGGAGAGCTTGACAATCCGCAGCAGAGCTTACACTGCCAATCCAAAGACATCATCACATTCAGCCTCGTCTGGGAAGACACCTGGCATGTAAATCAAGTCTGCATTCTGTCCTCATCCAAAACCGAACATCAAAATCTACGGTATTAAGACCATGAAAGATGCCCATGTTGTGGATGCAGGCAGAGCGGTTCTGCAAGTTGGGCAGAAATAGGCACTCAAATACTGCACTGATGGGGACCCGTGTAAGGAGGCAGACGAACAGTGTAGCATCGTTACACAGAGGGTCCTTGAACAATGCAAGCTATTGGACTCAAAGCAAGAACAAACTTCTTTTGTTCACATCTCAGTAGGGGAACTCAGCGAAGAGAAGCGTGAAGCCACAGCTCTCATTGAATCTCCTCTTCAGCAGACTACAAGCTGCATGTCAGACATATACATACAGCAGCAACATTGAAGAATTAATCTAGAATGAGACTATGGTATCTGCACCACCACTGTCCAAAATGGGGTAAATGCACACAAGGCAGACCTTTAATAATGCTTGGACCATGCAAAGCCAACTCCTGCCCCCATGCAAGTTCTGCTGGTTGGATGGGAAGATGTTAGGATGGGGTTGCAGTTGTGGAGGTAATGTTTTATAAACATGCTCCTGGAAGACCAATAAATTGCTTCTGCCACACAGCCACTTCCTGGGGGAATCCAAAGGGACTGGATTTTGTTTGGGACACCTTCCAGAAAGCAGCTAAGGAGAGAGGTGTACTGCTGCCTTGTGGACATGTACTTCCAACAGATTCCCTACCACACAACTGGGAAAAATCTCCATGTGTGTCAAAGACGAAACCACTTATGGGCCCAAAACATCCAATTCCTGGAAGCTGAGAGTGAGAACTTTTAAAGCGCCACTTGGTGAAACTGCTCTGATCACCAGACAGCACCAGGTATCATCTATGAAGCTGATGTGAGGTAAATGCCTCACGTGCCACGTCACTAATCCAGCATGCCAGGGACAACACAGAATGCAAAGGAGAGGTGGAAAACACACGGTTTTCTCGCAGCTGTATTGTTTGACCTGGATATGGAATTCTCCTTTTGCCTGGGCGGGGAAGGAACAACAGATTCTTTCGAACCTTTGAAAGAGATACAGCTTTATGCACCAGGGAGGCAAATGCTTCTTCAGACTTTCATCCTTCAGTAAGACACGGCAGCCGTGGCAGTTACGGAGACGAGCAAGAAACTGCCTGGAGACACACAATAGCTACCCTGAAGTCACAAACATTTCCTGGCCTGTCACCACCTCCTGGCGAAGGAAGTGGCACACTCCATAGTAAAAACAACGAGTCCTGGAGCACTTTAAAGACTAACAAATTTAATTTCTGCAGGCATAAGCTTTAGTCTTTAAAGTGCTCCAGGACTCTCGTTTTTGCTGTATACAGACTAACACGGCTACTCCTCTGGAACACTCCAGAGTGCTTCTGATCTGGCCACACCAATGCGCTTGGCAGCATCGCTGAGTCAAGACAACACTCACCAGATGTTCTAGCTCCCTTGAAAATGCTCCAACAGCCCAGCTTTACAGACATGCATGTAGGGCAGCATCTCAGGACAGCCTCCAAGCCCAAAGAAGGGGAGATGAATGAATGACTGTTGAACTGGAGCCTGTGGGCTGCACTTCCACACATTCATCTTTTAAAAAAAAAAAAAAAAAAAAAAAAGATAACCTACAGTTCCAAAGGAATGGTTTTTTGGGGTAAGTTCCACGACCCCTGCTATACAGGAGGTCAGACAAGATTCCAAGGCCAGAAGGGATCATTGCGATCTATGAATCTTGCTTGCTGGCATCCCGAAGGGGGGCAAAAGGGATGACTTCAAAGGCAGTCTCAAATGAATCAGAAAGGCTATACAGTAAGTTACAGTAGCTTCGGACATGGACACTAATTGCATCTCTTGGGTCCCCATATTCATAGTAAAAGGACTTGAAGTCTGTATTCAGTGCTCCTTAGCATGATTTTGGATACCCAACGGCGGCCGGTTGAGCTTTTCTGGAAGTTCTGCCTGTGTATTCATACAACATAAGCATGGAATTACCTCATTGGGCTTCATCACCCAACTGAAAGAGACAGAGCTGGAAGTAAGAACTTTATCACGTTATTCCAGAAAATCCCAAGCCACAAAAAGTGCAATGTTACCACATAGGCAAAAAAAATTCAACGTTCACGTCAGGGTGGCTGGGGAATGTTTAGTGGCCCTTAACTCTATGACTGTGTATGTGACAGACCTCAAGTCTCGAAGCACTGGATGGAGGCAAAGTGAGGGCTGAAGACAGCTCTAAATCAGAAAATAATCCATCTAAAGAGAAGTATTAATTTGTTAAGGAACCAAAAATGACTGATTTGTTATTTAACAGCCATGCTACTCACAGGAGACAGGGAAAGAATTTTGTTGACATTTCCATTGGCTGGTAAATTGTATTACCCCTTTTCCCAGACTGACTCAAGGGATGGGGGTGGGGAGAAGTCAACCCCTTCCCCCAGCAGCTTTAGTGGAACTGAAATTTACATGGCTGACGACTTTCTTATTTGTTCCAATCTACAAGCATCTGGTATGACCTCCCCACAAATCCAGGGGAAAAGGTGATTAATTATTGGCTCTCGCCACCACAAAATGTTGCAAGTGCTACAAAATAAAGAGTTTATGGCCTCTGAACAGGAACTGGGAATTGCTTACTAATTAGTATCTGGACTCCAGAGGCAATAGCCTAGCAGATCAATTTAAGGTCAGTCAAACGCTGACTATCTGTGACAGCGTCCTAAACGGAGATCACATTCTCTCAGGTCTAATATCTTCTCCCTCAACCTCTATTTCTGTTTTTATTAAAGGAGTGATTCTGTCAGATGCATCTTCCTCCCTTCCCCCGTCCCTCAAGAGTGTGTGTCAAGATTTCATTGTGTATGATCAAGGAGGAAGAAAAATTTGTACACAATGATTAGCCCTGATATTTTAATGGAAATACTGCACTACAGTCAAGTTTACAACATTTGTATAGAAATCATCACATGGATAGGTGGCCAAGGATCACATTACAGAATACAAAAAGCAATTTAAAGTAAAAAGAAATCTTTGCTATTGTACAGGCTGGGATCAGAGCTCAGAGCTCAGATAGCGGGAGGGATGAAAGCTGTAGGTGAAAACCCTGCTGCAGGAGGAGATCTCCTTGGGTTTTACTGGTTTTTTCCTGGGTACCTTGAACAGCAGGAATCCCGCCATGTTAACCCCATTCTGATCAAATAACATGCAGGCACAGACTCTTGGACAAAACACCCACAAAGCAGCAGCAGCTGTTACTTCCAAGCTGGTAAAGTCTAAATCATCCAGGCTTCCACTTCCAGATCAGCTTTAACATACATTAAAAAGAAACACCTGAGGGTGGGGAAGGAGCAGGGGAGTGTGTGTAAAACCTTTGAAATGGAAGAGGACATAACAGAACCCCCTTCCTGTCTGAACACAGCAAAAGGAGAAACAGGACAGGTAACTTATTGCTGGCAAACTCTGATACTCCCCAGTGGGCTCTTTACTCTCTTTTCCTCTCTCCATAGGAGGCTCCCATTCATCACCATGGCTGGAACTACTCTGTACATTGGCTGCCAATGACTAGTGCCCCTTTATAGGCCGTGCACTTTCACCACTCTGCTCTCCCAGGTGGCACCAAGGCTGGAGAGATTTCCCTCCCCCAGACCCTCTCCTCAACTTCTCCAGCTTTCTGCCGGGGAAAGCGAGAGCTCAGTTCTGAGAGGGGACAACCAGCTGTCTTGAAATCCCTGGGACAGATTTAAGAAGTGGACTTGGAAAAGCAGCAAAGCTGCAGTCACAGCTCTCCAGCTGGGATGATGGAAGCTGTTTGGGCACTGCTGGCAGCATTGTTTTGTGCAAGGGAAAGGTGCCTCCTTTGAGGAGGAGAGACAGTGAAGTTGGGTCTGTCGTGGCTCACGAAGTCCATGCCAACTTGTCTGAAAACGAAAAGCTTCCAATGCTTAAATATCTGCCAGCACTAAACTTCTGTTTAAAAAAATATATATCCCCTTTGTGGATTTCACTAGTGAAATGCATCACACAGCCCACTCGCCTTGCCCTTCTCTCTCTCTCACATACAGACACATGCACGCAGACGACACACAAAGCAGCTCTAATCAAATACTGGTTTGGTACTTAGGATGTTTTCTCCAATACTGAGAGGGAAAATACATAAGCACAATCAACCCCAGCTAAGTAGCTCAGCAACACTTCCCAAAAGCGAAGGTTCTCGGAGCTGGAAGACCAGGTGGATAAAATTACCCACCAAAAAAAAATTAAAAAATTAAAAATTATATAATATATATTTATATATCTCAATCGGCTGCTTAGAACATAGTCATGTTCACCACAAAACACACACATTGCCTCTGCCTTCTCCCCTCAGATTGTGAAGCCAATAATAAAATGGTCAAATGTCCCCTCTCCCCACTGCAAACTGCATGCTGCATGGTGCCTTTCAGAACAGGAACAGGGCTGTGGGTGAGCAAGTGTCTTCCTCAGTAAGAACAAAGACATATTGTTATTTACAAAAAAAAAAAAAAGAAAAGTTTCCACACAAAAGCACTACAATGATAACTCCCTTTGGTAAAAAGTGTAATAAATGTATCCATCGGTCTGTCTGTAGGTACTAAATCTCAAGCCACCTGGTGCTATGGTACACAAGAAGCTGGTACAGTTATGCTAGCACATCAAGCATACGTCCTTTAATAAAAAAAACAAAAAAAATTGACAATATGTACATTTATTTACAAAAAAAGGAAGAGGAACATGTTAAAATTGTGTTGTTTCTGTTGTGTGTGTGTACGTGTGTGAAAAGCTGGTGCATGGCACTAGGAGAAACTAGTAAACAAGCAGGTACAAAACAGTCCCACTGGCACTAGAAAGGACAGACCAATCTGAACTGGTTGAATCAGGTGTCCAGCAGGGTGAAGGAGAGAGGAGTTGGGGGTCAGATCCAGGAGATGGTGTTCTCAACAGCCGGACTGCAGTGCTGAGTGACCCTGTGTGAGATCCTTGCAAACCTGCAGCAGCCTAACAGAGGAGAATCCAGTTGTGATACCTCTGGGTTTTGTGACATATCTGAGCACGTAACTTCAAATGCACTGCTCCAGTCAAGATGCATGCAACATCCAGTTCTTTTCCCTTGAAGCTCAGGCCATTGGGGAGTTAGTCTCAAAACTGCTGGTGCGTACGAGCTAGCTGCATTTCTCTAGGATCACTCAGTTCTGAGAAGGGTCCGTCCCTCCCCAGTGCATGCTGAAGTCAGAGGCCTGTTGGCAACAGTTCCAGCGTAGGTTTGTAGAGATCCGTATTCCTAAACCGAATCTCGCTGGTGACAGGCTGTACCAGCCGCGCACTAGTCAACTGGCCATGTTACGGAGATACACAGTGAGGGGAGAAAGGCATCTTCCTCGTTTCCTTGATACGCGCGCACACACACACCACGTGATCTTCCCTCACTCAGGAACTTTATGGTGTCTTGAATATTGTGCCGTACTTGACGCGGTACTTGTTAATGCTCACAAAGTGCAGGGTCTCTGTGTCACAGGTAGTGGTACAGGGCACCAAACCCTCCAACCCTTCTCCCATTAGCCACTTGTTTGTCTCAGCTGCCATTTCACGGGTCACATGCTCCTTGGTCCATTTGTCCACCCAGGCCTGGAACCTCTGGTGCAGCCGCTTGCTCACTCTTTCATGGGACTACAGAAATGGAAAGAGACAAAAATAAAAGGCTATAACCACCAACTTTCAAGATCACTAACCACTTAAAAAGAGAAAACAAAGCCACTTCCCTAGGCCAAGAGAATTAGGAAGTTAAACTCCTCAGGGACACTGGCAATACAAACATTGGCCCTTACCATCTGATCAAGGGAGAGCATAAGTAAGTTGGAGGCAGAGTATGAACAAGCAGATACAGACATCGTTACTCCCCACTGGAAATCCCCCAAAGCCTAGCGTCAATGAAAACCAAGACTGAAATCCAGTGCTCCAAAGTCTGTTGTCAAACTTTGAACTACAATGTTAACTCTGCCACAGTGTATATTCTGTATGTTTTATGGAATGGATTCCACACCATGTTAAAGGGTTGCATTTAATGATCAAAACAGGGACAAAAAAATACACATGCATCTGATTAGATTTAAACACTGCAATAGAAGTAACTTCTAGGAGCTACTGACTTCACTGCTTGATTACACCCGTAACACTGCAATAATGCGAAGCTTTTCATATCATTTCCCTGATTAATGGACGTGTCAAGTGATGCAAAACTGTGCTCAGCCTTAAATGCAAGTGTTTATAAAAAACAATACAGAAACATTCTCATATGCTGCAAGAATTGCAGCTGGAATAGAAGAGGGGAGAAAAGGGGGGTGATGACATGGACATATTTCTTCCCAACCTCTCATAGCATGCAGGCACATGCACAGCACCCCCACTGAAATAAAGTTATTTTTGGACTGAATCAGAGCCTAAGAAGTTTCAAACCAAAAAGGAATGAGTAAAGTTGGGAGTAATTTAATAAAAGGTTAGTGGAAATTTAACATCAACTTAATGAAAGTGGTCAGTTCCAGTAACTGCTATACATGTTCCCACAGCTGTGCTATTCAGTTAGAACCTGGACTTCTGAGTCCTGAGAAAATATGCATTGTGATTGGACTGATTTAAATCACCAACTGGAAAGCCTTGATTTAAATAATCAATTTTTCCATTTGTATTTCAGTTATTTTCTAAAGAAAGATGCACTAATTGGTGGATATAACCATTAAAACATGCTGATTTACAACTAAATAGAGCCATTACAGTAGTTTTGGTACATTTATTTGATACCTAGGAATGGACACCATAACTATATAAATGTATTTAAGCTATTATATAGCTTAATGTTTTCAGATTCTTATTAACTGAACATTTTTAGTATGTCAGAAACCAGTGAATGATATATTGCTTATTTACTTATATAATTAACTTTTTGCCCATGATGTGTGTCAATTTGCATTAGAGTGGTAACTTAAATGGCATTTAAAACACAGAAAAGAGCATATAAAAATTTATTTTTATTAAACAAGACAACCTTAAATGTTTTAAGCACAAGAAATTCTATCAAAAGATGTTTCACATTTACAATAAATGATTTATTAAACAATGGGATTAACTGTAGTGAATTAAACTGATTATTTCAGGTCTGGGAAAATTTTCAAATATGCCTAAGTGAAAGTGACTGGGGCTTAAATTTCTAGTCTAGCCTAAATCTCTTGAAAAAAGAGTCTCCTAAATTATCTAAGCTAACCAGTTGTGTTATATTTATGAAGCTTGACCTCAAAAGTTAGATGCCTTCCCTGACTTCTTCTTTATATAGAAAAGAAGCCTTTAATTCAAAGGTTTATTTTTTATTTAAATGTCTTAGAAGAATATAAGTAGTTTAGGCCTTAACATATGTCGTATTAAATTCAGATTTCATTTTAAACAGGCTTATTTTTAAAAAGAAAAACTTGTAAGTTACAAAATAAAAAAAAATAGGATTCTCCCTCCCACCCCCAAGACTTCAATTTTTATCCACCCTGGAAATTTCTGTAATGATGACATTACTGCAGCTACTTGGTCACAAACCCAGCACTTTCAAGCAGCTAGTACATTCATTTGCAGTGCTCTGCTACACGGGAGCAAGCCTAGACTCCCAGTGTCTGTGGGGACAAGGCATGTCTCCTTGGGAAGATGAGTTTGCAGAGCTGTGTCAGAACATCCGTTAGTTTTTCAAGCATTTCAGTCCTTTCCTATCCCCCTTTTTTAGGCCCACCATCGCAAGGGTGACAGCAGCCCATGTGAGGTGCCCCTTGGCAAGAAACCTAAGAGCAAAAGGATGGTAATAGCTGCCTATTCTAACAGGAGTTTGGGAAATGGAGGGGTAGGAAAGGAAGGTTTACAACTCAGGAACGTTCAGAGGACGTTAACAGCGCCCAGTGGACTAAACCAAGTCACGTCCAGTCCTCAAAGCAATATAAAGACTATTAAATGTTACAGGAGAACAAAACCCCTCTGGAAACTTTATCTGACTCTCCCCAGATGCCCTTCGGGAGCAAGAGGTTCAGGGAAACACCAGCTGCTCATCCCATTCCTTTCACTCAATTCCTACCTGCTGAGCACGCAGCAGAGCAGTCCTCCTGTACATGTAATCCTCCGATTTGATCACGTACACCATCTTATAGGAGTTCAGTTTGAATTTACACTCCAGCTTGTCCAAGCTCTCCACATTCTCCATGGATTTCTTACTGTTTCCCTCCTTCCCTTCCTTCTCCTGCTGCTCCCGACCACGCTGACACTTACGGATCCGCCTCAGGTTCCTGTAAACCAGAGAATCCCTGCTGGGATTAGTGCTCACCCTCTGTCCACTAGGCTGGATGTATCTGGTGGCATGCCAGCCCTTTGGCACCCAAATAATTGCTCACCGTGGAACTGTCACAAATTGAAGTAATTCAGGTTCATGTGCCTACCATCAGTCAACCCACTGATCTCAGCTATTGACAGACAGCGAGGGCCTTTCAAAGATATTTTGCAACCAACTCCCTGCTAATGAAAAGCACTGGCTCAGCACCTTCCGTACTCAGCTAGAGGGCTACAGTAAGCCAAAACAGGATTGCCAACCCCCTCCACCACCAAAAAAAAAAAAAGGGCTGGTGACTCCCCAAACCTCTGACCTCCCTACTGCCTGTGGACTATGCCCTCTCTGAGTAGGCCTGCAGGAATAAACAGCAGCATGGTGTTTCCATACGCCACTCCCAGGTTAATGTCTTCTAAAGCAGCGGAGTACTAAAAACAAACAAGAGACTGCAATAGCCAACATTGTGATGGAGTTAGATTTCTTCCCTCTGCTGCCATGGGTACTTGTGCTCTATATGTCACTGTTCATAGCCACAGCTCGTTCACTCACCTTGGCAGGAAGACCGGCTTCTGGGCCAGGTGTTCCCGAAGTTCGGGAGAGGTAGAATCAGAGTTGACGTACCGCTCTACATAGTCTGACCAACGCTGAAATTGGGCACAGAACACAAGGGGTTAACCAACATCCTCCAAATCAAACAATTCAAACCCAACTCCCAAGGGGTTAGGTTGGAAGTTATGGGGATGAAAGAAAAGTAATCGTTGGAGACCGCATATATTTCACGCAGGTCCCACTCACTCTCCCCCAGTGGAAGGACATGCACCTGTATTGTTTGGGTTTTGAAGTCATTATAAAAGATGCCAACAAGGATTCCTCAGCCTAGTTGACTGAGTGCAGTGTGTCACACAATGAATGTGTCCTGTAGAACTAGGAGCAGGTCATAGCCTATAGCCTCTGAAACATTACTGCCATCTCCATCCGGTATACCCCTATTTAAACGTTACATGCTTAGCAGCAGCAGCCACAACGCTGAGGACAATCCGCTCTTACCTCTGCCTCTACAGGATCATCCGAGTTCTCCTCTTCTGTGTCCAGCAGCTCGATAGTTAATTGGACCTGGCCTCTGCTCTGAATGTACATCAACTACAAAGCAGAATGCAGAAGGGGACTTGGTAACAGATTATTCAGAAAAATAAATCCCTTTCCATCAGGACCCAGGGGAGATTCCAATAAACTTCATGCAATGCTCAGGCATAATACTGTGTCTCCTAGTTTACTGGGAACAGAGAGGAGCTACTGGCCCCAGTTACACAATCTGAACACAGGAATGCAGCAGTTTTGACAATAAATGGAACGTTCTAAATCACTAAGGAGCTGATCTAACAGAGGGTAAAGGGAATAAGGATAGAGAAATTATTCAACGTATATCAGCAGAAGAGAATTCCTGGATAGAGAACCATGACACGCTTAAAGAGAGTTTGAAGAGAAAAGCATGAACTGCTGCAGTGAACAGTTGGTATTTTATTAACGATAATACAAAATCTCTCTGTTGTCCACAAAGTTTGCTCAACATTGGGAAGTTTGTAAGGGCAGAGCAAGGAGCTGGAGCCCTTTTAGCTGCATGCCGTTTTCTGATCAATTTGTGCAGTTTCAATTCTTTGCTTCCCTGCTTATTTTAAGATGCTCAGTGTGAGAGCAGACACACACTACAAATATCAAAGCCATTATCAATGAATTTCATTAGCTAAAGATGGGCCTGACCACTTCTGATTTCCCAGCAATGAGACGTATGGATTTAATTTTAACTGTCTGCTAGGTTTATTTAATGCACAGGTGGCAAATATTAGTAAGAGACTGTCAGTCTATAATAGATGAGATGGAGAAAAAGGTGGAAAGCTTCCCTGACCTTCACCAGGAGAGAGAGAGAAAGATTTAAAGCCTAGTGACAGCAATCCATCAATACAGTACTACTCTAGCTTTGGGATACTAAGAAATATGGGGAGCTATCCTAGCTTTACTTCAGGATATGTATTTTTCCATCTTTCTTGGAAATGCCCCATTTCTGAGAAACACTTTATAGAAATATTTCTCTTGTTTTGGTATGTCCTACAGTTCCTGTCTGGATTTATGCAAGCCCCACCAAGGACTATATTAAGACTGACAGTCACTGAGCAGGTACTCCACAGCTCCACCAGGCTAGAATGCACAATCATATTTCCCTTCAAGCTCTAGGAGCGCTTCGGAGCACACGAGTGTCCAGAAGTCCTTTGGCTATTTGGAGAATTATGTAAAATGAAAAGCTGAACCCATTCTCCTTTCTCTGCGAGCCTCTGTACTTCCTCTACTCTCTCAGCAAGCTCATCCAGGAGTCCTGCTCCAAGTGTCAGTGCAGGCAGATGTGGTTTTTACCTTGAAACAATTCTCGTCCGACATGAGCTGCTCAGCTTTGCGCTGGTACGTGGCCTCCACAAGGGTCCGAGACGATTGTGAGGACAGCAGGCCTCCGGTAGCTCCGTTGCTATTCTCCAACAGGTAAAGGTCTGTTACCTGCACGCAGATCTCGTCACTCACTATGTGCTGAAGCTGGGAGCAGGAAGGACATGGAGATGAGGAGTTAGTGAAGAGGGTTTTAAAATGCCTCTGGACTTGGTGCATAGTATACTGCAGAACCCCCCCTTTCTCCTCCCCAAGTCAGAGGGCCCTGTACTAGTGTGCAGTATGGACAACCTGCCTTCCACAATCAGGCCTTAGACAAAACAGAGCACTAAGAAAATCTCCAAAATAAACTTCTCCATGCAGCATCAAGCAGAGTTTGACATTCATGAACAGGAGTAAGCAAATCTGAGCCTTCATCATTTGCCTGTACTTCTAGACTTGCAAGTTTGCATGCAAATACCTATGTTGAAAGCTATACTTGATAAGAGGGAAACCATTTTATCTCCCCTGGATACATATATGTTGTGGCAGAATTGGTCAGATTTCCAGTTCTTCCCCCCCACGCACCATGCAAGTCTCATACTCAGCTAAAGGATATGTCAATCAATGTAGACTGGAAGCGAACACACCCTTACAAATTACTGCTTCAAACCTTTGTCTGGTCAAAACATAGCAAAAAGGATTCTAGCCATCTAAGTATTAAAACTAAAAAGCAATTTAGGTTACGGACATATGGATTATCACTACACCCACTGAAATACATTGTGTCCTGTAAAATAAATCGTGATGCTGGCGAAGTACAGTTACACATGCAAAGTAACTATGGATAAATAACCTTACATGAGCACTGTGAAGGAAATTGACTGACAACTAGCAAAGGTTTAAACCATAGGGGTACATGGCATAAGTCCATGGGAAGGGCTTGTTAGGCAGTTCTCTTGCCATGAAATCACTACATTAAATCTAAAGGTTTGTTTGTCTGGGGGGAGGGGAATTAAAATAATTAAATCAAATTCTAATTATTAATTATTTCCCCAACTTTAAATCAAGAGCCTGTTGGCTGCCAATTTCTATCAAAACTGAAATTAAGAACTTGTTTTAAAGCCCTGTCTTTATACTCTAATTCTTGCTTACTCCAATTCTCCATGGAAATGGAATCAGCAAGGTAGTCATCAAGTGAAAATTAAAATTTGTGCTTACAGACTTAAACTGACAGCTAGCAGCTGAAATCAACAAATATACCAGCTTCAAGAGCCAGCCACTGTGTGTGAAATCCAGAAGGAAGTTTTTATTCAAAAGAAACACAGAACCTTCCCCAACAGTCCTTACAATTTTGGTTTTTGTGCTTACAAATGCTTCAGGTTTTCTAACAACAACAAGATACTAGAAATGTGCTCTCATCTTATACCAGGCTCCTCTTGGATAGCTGAAGACAATCTGCCTTAAGAATGAGGCTTCAACATACCTGAGGAGTGTATTACAGTCACACAGGAGGTGGACCACTTATTACAACACAGTGCAAGTAGCACTATCTTTCTGAACGAGGAGCTTTACTATAATCCCTCTGATTTCAGGCATATGCTAGTCTGAAAAAATCCTCTGGGCTCATGTTATTCCTGCCCTCAAGAAGGAGGTACGTTTTAAACAAATTTCTGACTATTTGAATATTAAAACTTTTTGCTTTTTATAGAAGGTTTACAAAAACCTCAAAAACTAGCATTTTAAATATTGTTTAGTACGCTTAATATTTCTTTGTTAAAGCAACATTACTTGGGGAAGAAGTTATTCACCTTGTGCAGTAATGATGGTTCTTCAAGATGTGTCCCCCCTATGGGTGCTCCACTGTAGATGTGTCTGCATCCATGAGTTGCTGATCGGAGAAAATGCATCATGCAAACAAGTCGTGAAGTATTGACTGACTGGAGCATCTCCCACTCGTGGTCGTGCGGGAATTTGTGACTGAGCTTACCGGGAGGTAAGCTGCAGACAAGGTGACGTTGTGACAGATGCACCAGTTCACTTCCGAGCATAGGGAGGGCGACTTGGCTCTTCCCCAGTGGTTGATATAATACAATGCAGGCTATGATGTCTATTAGGATCTTCATTTGTGATCCTGTTATCAGTGGGAGGAAATGGGCGCAGGCATTCCTGACTGCTCTCAGTTAGAGGAGATTGATGTGCAGGTGACCATTTGCCTTGCATTGTGAAACCATTTAAATGCGTGCCCCATCCAATGAAGGATATGTCAGTGATAAGGAGCGACAAAGATGGCACCAGTAAAATAGGAGTCCTTTTCCAAGCATTGACTGGGGTCTTCCACCAGTTCAGGGAGTTCTTGATCCTGGTGGGCAGTGACGGGTTTGTCCAGACACTCTCTGTTCTGTTTGTAAACCGAACTGAACCTCAGCTGCAGGCATCGCATGTGAAGTCTGACATGTGGAATCACTGCCATGCTTGCTGCCATATGCCCCAGGAGCTGGAGGCAGATTCTAGCTGGCACTTGAGAGCTGCACTGAGCTGGGTCTATAAGGGAAACCAGGGACAGAAACCTGTCTTGAGGTAGGAAGGATTTGACCTGTAGTGCGTCTAGGTTGGCCCCTATGAATTCTAAGTGTTGCACTGGCATGAGAGTCGACTTCTGGCCCATTTCTGTCAACAAGTGTATCGAGTTCTCAGTTGCTCAACAAGCCTCCTAAAGTGCCCAGGCTCAGAGGATACAATCGTCCAGGTAAAGGTGGATCATTATCCCTTGTGATCGTAAATGGGTGGCCACTACTGAGAAAACTTTGGAAAATACTCTCAGGACTGAGGAAAGTCCAAAGGGAGGACTTTGTATTGGTAGTGGCCATGTCCAGAGTGAACCTGAGAAAATATCTGTGAGCGGGCAATACTGAAATGTGAAAGTAGGCGTCTTGTAAGTGGAAGACCAAAAATCAGTTTCCCTGTTCCAATGACAGAATGATCATCGATAAGGTGACCATCTTGAACTTCTGAGCTTTGACAAAATCAAAGCACTTCCAGTCTGTGTCATATGGTGTTGTCCTAAAGTGGTGCTGTCGGCCACTAGAGTTCACAGTGTCCACCATGATGGAATTGGGTGGCAGGCAGATGAACAAGAACTCTGATTCCTTCGCAGGAACATAACATTTTTTGTCTGCCTGCTTGCATGTCAGGGCCACCAAAGCCGGGGTTTGCCACACTGTCTTAGCTGGGTCTAGGATGGCCTCGTTAATTGGGAGGGCGATTTTGGAGGCAGATGAAGCATGGAGGATATCAATGAGGTGGTGGTGTGCATCTTTAACCTAATAGTATGCAGAGGGTGTCAGCCACTCTTTTTGCCACCTCTTGGAACAAGCAGAAGTTGTCCACCATTGAAGGAGGTGATGGCATGATCACTTCATCTGACAAAGAAGATGATATGGCTTTTGATGTTACCTCCTCTTCTGTGTCTACCTCCTGGTCCTCCACTTCTTGAGGTTCTGAGGCCTGCGATGCGGTGGACAAGGGAGCATGCCTGGAAGGTTCCCAGGCAATGCTCAGTACCCCTGAGGCAGCCTGTCGGTACACTGCCCGGGGTCCCAGTATGGCCACTGAGGTGGCACAGGGCCTGGTGGAGGTGCCCACGGGTGGAAGTGCCATCTGATGGCACATTCCTGGAGCCTGTTGACATTGAGTCCCATATGGAGCTTGGGAAGGGTATTGAGAAGTTCCTTCCGGCTCACTGTCCAACCTCTCACTTGACAACAGAGGGGCATGGCATGATTGTGGGGAAATGCTCCTTGGTCAGCCTTGGCTTGGTGATGGGATTTCGGTACCGAGGGGTGGAGAGTCAGGTGCTTCCAGTATAAACAGGTCCACAGACTGATGGAATTCAGCCGGTACTGAGCACCCCTGTGTCAGTGGCAGGAGCGATGGAGACCTCGCCTCTACCAATCTCTCCAATGCCAGATGGGCCTATGCAGCTGATGGTACCGACATCAGCTCGCGTACCGGGAGTGTCTTAGTGCGTCTGCCCTTCTCTCTCTGTATCGAAGATATGGTGCCTGTGTCCAAAGGATCTGTGAGTTTATCAATGGTACCAGATGCCCATGGTTGCCGTGAGGCATGGGTGCTGGATGATCTCAGTGCTGGCAGAATCAAGTGAGAAGGCAATCACTTTCGGTTATCCCTGGCCTTGCTATGGGGACTTCCTGCTCTCTTTTTTGACTTATGAGAGGGGGTTCCCGGACCATTTCTTTGACCCACTGTCCTTCAGTGTTGAAAGTTGAGGGGAAAACTCACTTCACCAGAGGGCAGAGGTCAGAGAGCGGCCTCCAAAAAGATGATTTTCTGGCAGAGCTCTCTGTCCTTTTAGGATCTCCGTCGGAGCTGCTGGCAGAGGTAACACTTTTGCTGGATGTGGCCATTGCTGAGGCAGTGAACACAGTGGGAGTACTTGTCCACCTCTAGCAAGGGATGGTTGAGAAGGAACTGAGGATGGTTAGCCTGTGCGCTCTGCCTAGCCAACGGACTCTGTGACCAAAGTTCTCCGATCAGCAGCACAGGGACGTAGACACACCTACAGTGGAGCATCTATAGGGACACTATTCCAAGAAGAAGTGTTGTTATGCCAGATACAGATACTGAAGAAGGAAGGCCAAGCATCACAGTAGCTGGGTAACCAATATATCTGTAGTCTTTTTTGAGTATTATCACTCAAATACACTAACACTTATCCTCCCCCATCTCCAGAATACGTTAGAGAGACAGAAGGAAACCCTTGCTGTTCTCTCCTCCACTCAGATACATCACACACATACATTCAATACTCCCAAGCTTCCTTTAAATCTTGAGGAGTTCTCTTATGCAGGAAAGCACCTCTGTCACCTGAATACCAGTTCCCCTTCCCCAGGCAATATGCTGAAAGTCACCTGTCTAACAATGCTTTGGATCAGCTTGTCCATGGTAAAGGCAATGTAGGCATGAATGGTGAACATCTCACGCAGAGAGTCCTCATACTGGGACGAATCCATGTTGCCATCTAGCAGGTTCCGCACCATGTCCAGGAAAGCTGGGTAATAATCCTCCACATCAATATCCACTAGAGGAAGAGAAGGTGCAACATGAACAACATTGTAACACCCCACAAAGGCAGTTCCTACATGTCTGCTGGGAGTTCTGGGAGCAAAAGGGCCACATGTTAAAGGCCTCAACAAGCTGAGGAATTACCAGAATGGTCTATAAAATGAGGGACAATGTTGTAAGACTTTAAATGAGAGCTTTTCAAATTAATGGCAGGCTTGTAACCCCTGACATAGGCTTCATGGAGGAGGGCAGAGGTGGTAAATATGTCAGAACTAAAGCGCTTTTCACTACCAAAACAACCATAAAGGAGAGACCTCACCAAAAAAGGACATGAACGCAGACATGTACCTTGGCTCTTATGAAATATACCCATTGCACATTATTATTACTTGTATTTCAGTAGCGCACAGAGACCCCAAACGATACAGAGCCCCTGCTGTGCTTGGCACCATACAGACACATAACCAATCATAATCCCTGCCCTGAAGAACGTAAAACAGAGACCAAGGGATTGGGGGAACAGAGGCCCAGAGAGGAGAAGCAAATTGCTGGAGGTTACACAGTGACTAAGGGGCAGAGCTAGGACTAGAGCCCAGGTCCCGTGTTTCTCAGTCCTGTGCTTTATCCAGTAAGTGACATGCACAGTAGCCTCCTTGCCAACAGCAGAATGTGCCAAGACAGCTTCCAAAAGGTTTAGCGTGCTATAGCAGAAACAGCAAAAAAGGAAGGAAAATGGAAAAAGCCAGTCTTAAACCAGCACTCATCACTGTGGTATGGGCATCAAAGGAAGACGAAAACAAAGTTTCTGAAAATACTGGTTAAGGAACAACGCCTTTTTAAAGAGGACTTGAAAAAAGTTATCTCCATTTTCTGTCTGTTTTTAAGTGTTACGGGTTCAAACACCTCTGCATCCCTCAAGGCCAACAAAGACCGTCCACACCTCCTCCCTTGCTTTAATCCAAATTAGCTACTTTACTCCAGTTTTGCTGGCAGGAAACAGGCAGCCATAGGCAGTTTAGTACTGTAGCATTATCACCACTAAGGAAGCCATCCCTTGCAGGATTCTAAATATATATTTTATATATATCCTGAGACCACTCAGATTACACTAACACTGTAACAGAAAGTGGAAGATAAAGGAGGCTCTTTTACTGGTCTACATATGACTGCCTAGACTTACTTAGGTCTGCCCTGCCCCGCTTCCTTTAGTCTGTAAATCATCTGGACTCCAATTTAAAAGGACAGACTTTTTAATACCAGATCCAAAGCTGACTGCTTTGTCAGTTGTCAAGGGCTGACTCCTCCATTGAGATATTTTATAACAAGCTTGAGGCCAGAGCACATTTTTATTTATATCCAACTTGTAAATCCATGAGATAGGAAAGTAGTGCAACCCAAAATAGAGAAATTCAGCTGGCAAGGCGTGTCAATGCAATACAAAGTACCACGCCTCTCCCCCACAGTCCCATGAAGTAAGATGCTCCCAGCCCTGGGGTCAGGTCTAGACATTGCCTTCTTGGTAACATGCTGTGCTACATTCACTGCCCACCAGCATCCTTGCATTTTGGAAAGTACCAAAGTGCAGATACTGTATTTAAAGAGACAATACCTAAAGGCAGGTGAGGGAGGAAGAACACAGATTCCTCAAGACACCAAGAAACTGTTCAAGCACCAGCTCCCCACAATGCAAATTACAGCAACTGTCTGTCACAACTGCCCTCCCCTACTCAGACCCATGTAGAAGAACACTCACTGGGCTCCTTCAGTCGCAGCTGAATTGCTGGGCTGTCACTCTTGTCTCGTTTTATGCCTAGTACTTCCCGCTCCCACTCTCTTTCCCGGTTCTCCTCTTCGATTTGCCGTTCGGCCTGGGTGCAAATCCTCAGCAGCCGCAAACACAGAATCTGGTGAAGCCGCATGAAGATGTACCAGTTGTTGTTGACATAGAAGAGGTTGTACGCTTCGTCCACCCCCCGTAGCTTTTGAGCCGCTGTGTTGCTGAACAGCAGCTTGGCTTTAGTGGGGCTGCTCCCAACGCCATTGTGCTTTTTTGCAGCCCCAGTGGCTTCATCCACATCCATTTCCTCCTCTTCTTCCTCCTCCACATCTGAGAGCTCGCCTCGCTGCGCGAACAGCAGGTCCGGAATGAAGTGGTACATGATCTGCTTGATTTTGTACTTGTCCTCTTTCTGGATTCCTGTCTGCCGTTTCACATGGTGGATAATAAGAGACGCAGCATCCTCCAGGATTTGCTTGTCCTCGTAGGCTAGTGACAGGTGTGGGCCTATGGGTACTCCAGCGTTATCTTCTGATGCCTGCTCTTGCCTCTGAGGGAGGAAGAGCAAATACACAGAGCATGGGTCAGTCACACATATGCAACTTACCATGTTGCCAAGACCCCTGTACAAAGCTCTGCCTGTGAACTCTCTCTTGGTTGGTCCTTTCTCATTACAACCCCAAGCCCTATGGGGGAAGGACCAGACTTCACAGTATCCATTACAACAACCCATATCAGGTGTCAAGGGCCTATACGTATTTTTTATACACACACACACACACACACACACACACACACACACACACACACACACACACACACACACACACACACGATCTCTGTTGCCAAAAGGATAAGTCATCTGTACCCTCGAGTGCTAACTCACTCTCTCCATATCAGCAGCCACCACTAACGACCACGACCAGACAAGTAGTCTGCATTCTTTCCTTCCCCCAGAAACTGGTGGCCATGTAGAGGGATACAAATGCCACACTATAAGTATACCCTGGCAAACAAGAGGTGGGGGGCACGAGGGAAGAGGTGAGAGCGCATGCTCAGAGCCCAGACAGTTGACGAAATGACACTATCAGTGACCACCTTACCTCATCATAGATGCTCTCAATCTCATTGAGCAGACTCTTTGACCTCAGGACCTTGGTGTCATTTTGTTTGAAGTTGATGCCCTGGTGGTCAAGGGATTTCAGGTAATATTTCTCATTCTGCTCCCTCCAGACCTTATTGAATCCTCTCTGGGCTTCTCGCCACTCTTCCTCTTTCATCTTTAACCTTAGCAGCAATAAAAAACAAGAACAGGAGCTAAGATATGCTAAGATACCACATTGATGGGTGTAGGAAAAAACCAAACCAGACAAGCTAGAGACTAGGTTTCTGCTCAATATCCATCGCCCACTGAAACAGCAGCAACTTATAAAAGAAGTTCAAATGAGGGACAACGTCCATAGCAAAATTCTCCATAAATGGCCATTAAACTTTAGACTGGGTTTGCTGCTGTTATTTTACAGAGGTTTGAGCCGGTCACACATTTGCGGCTTGACCCTGCTAACCAGGCTGAAGAGGGCATTCAACAGAGCATAAACCAAACTTTTTTTTTTCTCCTGTGCAGCTCCTACAGAGTCATAGGCCTGGTTCTGGGTTCATTATCAATATCCCGGAATTTTGCATTGTGAGGAATTACTAATACCAGAAATCTCAGCTATTGTAACCAGCTGGCCCAAAGAGTCCCAGGTATCTGTGACATCCCATCATTTATTTAATATATGGGATTTAACCACTTGCTGGACATTACAGAGCTCTCAAGTTTCTCTGACACTTTTTATGGTCCTGTAACTAGATATTCTTTTCACCTCATGCAACACAGGCATATACCAAATGCTGAACCCCTCAGCCAGCCTATACCTAGTCCAGAAGAAAGAAGTCAATTCTGTCAGTTAACAAAGAGTGCATTGTAACCAGCTTGATCAGATTTAAAGGAAAAACACACATCAATTGGAAATCAGACACCACTCGCCACCTCTCACATCTTGACATAATGGGAAAACCAGCTCTCTTCACTGAAGATTAAGAAATCACATCTTACATCTAGACAGCCCAGATGCTTTTTATGAGACATGGGATAATTGCTGAACATACACAGATGCCAGAAGTACCTCAGACTTGGTAGTTTTTCTCAGAACTGTATCCCTCCTCTAATCTAGTTTTTATACCATGCCCATACCCTCATGACTAAGCACCTCTTCCTCACAGTCTTACCCCTCTCCTTTCATCTCGTTTCTTTGTGTCTAGTTCTCAGTTTGTACCCTTCCTCAGTAGAGAGCCTGTTGAAGAATGCACAAGTCCTGCACATGACAACACAAAAACAAGTCCTTCCAGACAGGAGTTCTCTTTCTGCGTTTGTATAATGGAGCCCTAATTCTGTCTGGGGCATTTGGCTGCCACCATAATATAGATATGACAACCACATGCTAAAAGGAATTACTTTTATTTCTAATTATCCTTTGTTTTACATTGTTAGAGATGTATCTGGAAAGTGGAAATGTATGATGACACGGTTCCATCAAAACACATTTGTAGCCTCTTGCTGTACAAATCCAGAATCAGCCAGGAGGACAGAAGAAGCTATAAAGAATAAAAAGGTTAGTTCTCATTCATTTATGGGACTATTCTCTTCAGGCAGTTTAGTAGCAGCACATTCTGCACATACTTCTTTGGATAGCTCAATTTCCACCTTCTCTTTACAGCGCACATGTCCGGCTCACTGACCATGCTCATTGAGGAACTGGTTGGAAGACAGCACTTACACTCAGGCGTGAGTGACACTAGGGGGACTGACTTTTGCTCCAGTCTACTATCGCCACCCTCAAGTTTTTGTTTTGTTTTTTGTTTTAAACAAAAGGAGAGCTAAGGAAGTTCTAAAAGTCTTGTGCTAAGGGTCTAAGACACCAGCAAGTCCTGCACAGATTGGTACAACTAGAGAAGAGTATTTCCTTTCATCAGTTTTACATTTCCTGCCTTCCATTTTCACTGAATATCCCCATGTTTGTATATGAAAGGGTAAATAGCAGCAGCAATCATATTTTGTATACCTCTGTAAAAACCCCTCTGATACCACCATCTCTCAAACCTAAATATAGTTTCATTACCATCAATCACTTCTCACATTAAAGTCTTTCCATGCTTCATCTTTCCCCTGGCCCATCTTTCAACCCTTTGTTACTTCGATGTCCTTTTCGAGATAGGGTGACCAGACCAGAACACAGAATTCCAGCTAAGTGGGGGATGTGCTTGTTTTTTCAATATAATGGCATATCTGCTTCAATTCACAGCAGAGATTGAGGATACGTAAGAAATGAAGATTCTGTCAACCACATCTCTTCCAATTCAAGACCACATTGACTACCGGTGGTCCACTGATCAGTTCAAGAACCTACGCTTTAAGGATTTTAAAAATTGTCCAACTTTTGACTTAGCTTCCACCTTCCCAAGTTTCATATCACAGTGCTAATTTTTGGTATAATCCCTTCCACCAAGGATGCTGGACTTAGTTATATATTGCAGTTGCTGCCACTCAATGGTTTGACCATAGTTATTTCTTGATTCAATGTCTGAGTGTTATTCAGGGCTAGAGTCAGTAGCCTCCCCTCTTGTGTAGCTACAGGCTACCTATCCCAAGAAGTAATCATTTAAAATATTGAAAAACTCCTTCTCCTGGCCGTGTGCAGAGGTGACATTTTATATGTGGGGAGCTGATGTTGTCAGTTATAACCATTGTTCGAGATAGCTGTCTCTGGCCCCCCTCAAATATTGTGCACTCGCTCCCTTTTTCTGATCAGGAGGCTGGCCGTAGAACCCAAGCAATATTCTTTAAGTTGGAACTTGAATCCAACACAGACTCTACACTCTGAAGCCTTGTTGACTTTCACAGATGGGATTTATAATGGGATCAAACTCAGTTGTGCTCCAATCTGACAATCCACAACCCCACCCCATCTTGATTTCTGAAGTCAAACCTGCCATATCTGTATAGGAAAAATAATAAATTCACACCTGCCAGCGGGGCCAGTGATGTTTTGGCTTTAATGGACACAACAGCCCATTCATAACTGGGTACTATGAAATGCAACAACTAACTATAACATAAAAAGCATCTGCATTTCTCAGACTGTATGCTTTCCTGGACTGGAACCTCTGTGTGTATTAGGCACGATCCGGACATATAGCACACGATGAGTTTTACCAAACAGAAGTAATAATGCTAGAACATGTGAAGTACCTTTTCAGCACAATAGGAACTGCAACAGATGGGTTTTTCCTCAGCCCATCTATGATGTCGGCCGCTTTGTCAGCATATATCCTCTGCAGCGCCTTGCGGTGGATCACCTCCGATGTGCCACCCAGAGTGTTGTCCAGTCGGAATTTAGCTTGCTCCTCGGCAGACAAGCGAGAGAGTTTCTTTTGGATTGCCTCTAAGACTCTGATTGTTGCCAAGTTGGTCTCCAAGACAACATCCAGCTGAAAGGGAAGGTGCATTAGCTGTGGTACAATAGATAAAACATTAACTTTCTGGAAACTAAGGTCAGGTCTACACTACAGACCTGTATTGGTATAATTGTGTCACTCAGGGGTGTGAAAAAACCACACCGAGCGACCAGTTATACCGACCTAATACTTCTGTAATGCTGTGCATGTAGAACAGGAGGCACTTGAGCAGTGGTTTAATATTTCCACATTTGGTTGTTCTAATCTCTATTTCATCTGCTTCCTATACTGTATTACATCCTTCCACAAGAAGTTATGAGCTACCAAAACGCTACCTTTAGGAAATAAGATTTTCCATGTGTGGGAGGTATACAGTTGACAGCTATACTACAAAAGGATGTGATAAATCTTAGCATATGCAAATAATTGCTGTGCTGACTTCCATTTGGAGTGTCAATCATTGAACGCTCTGTGAATGTGTCATTTTTCAGATTTAACACAGTACATAGTGGCTGAAATAAATTCCTACTTGGCTAATAAAAGGAAGCATCAATTATGCTCCTGCCTTTGAACAATTTCATTTGGAATGACCTAAACAGAAGAGAAAGAAAACAATGCCAAAGCTACTGACCAAGATAAAGTCAATGGATTGGAGGGAAAGGGGTTGCTGACCAGAAGCAGTTACTTGGGTTTTGCTTCTTGTATTCACAAAGGCTGAGTAGTCCTTAATTAGAAGCATAACCATGTCCACCGAAGCAGGACAAGAGGTAATGGGCTTAATCTGCAGCAAGGGAGATTTAAGTTAAATATCAGGATAACTTTTTAACTATAAGGGTAGTTAACACCGGAATAGGCTTCCAAGGAAGACTGTGGAATCCCCATCATTGGAGGTTTTACAAACAGGTTGGACAAACTTCTGTCAGGATGGCCTTGGTTCACTTTGTCCATCTCAGCACAGGGGGCTGGACTTGATTACTTCTTGAAGTCCTTTCCAGCCCTATATTTTTATGATTCTATGACCCTGTAACCATGTGAGACATGCATCACCCAGAAAAAATGATTCCAGGCATCAGTATTAAAGCAGTATTATACCATATAGCTAACCATTCATAGAATCCCAAACTTTCCAAGAGATGAATTTGGAAAAATTTCTACCTCAAAACGCTCATCCTCACATCTGTAGATGTGTTCTTCGTATTGTGTCTTCTTGGAGCTAACAAAGGTGGAATCCTCAGACCAGGAAGGGAAGGAGACCCAAGTATCATTCAAAACCTTAGATGAAGGAGAAAAGCAGAAGACTGATGGATCTTCTCTGTGAGCCATCAGAGAAGCAGAAACCCAAATGTATATCATCACCAGTTCCTCGGACAAGGAATCTCAGATTCCCTACATGGATTCTCTCTTTTTTCCTTGGTGAAGATTCTGTCTTGTACACACCACAGCACCCCTTATACCAAAATTCAATGACCTCCTGGGCATGCTACCCAAACTATTGATTTGATATTGTCTTGGGGAAAGCTAGAGGTTTTTCTCCCAGGGAAGTGAAGGAGAGGGTGAAAGTAGTTTTTTTGTTGCTTTGGATTTATTGGCTAGCTGAGTTAAAACTGGTCTGTGAATATGATTCTTAATTATGCTGGGTGATCACTGGATTATTATAAGTATAATTGACTGTTAAGGTGCCTATGACTTTTTGTATGGACTTAATATTTAAATATAGGATGTAAGCCTAGTTAGGTGCTTAAATCCATACATTGGAACCTCAGCCTCATTCTCAAAGGTCCTGAGCAAATGGAACTTCCATTGACTTCAATGGGAGCTGGGATTTGTCAGAACCTCTGTAAAAAAGAGGCCAAGGTGCCAAAATAAAGATGTGGGAGCCCAACTTCAGCCAAGCTGGTTTGAAAACTTTGGCCCATTTTCACAGACCCTGAAGTGTGAGAGCCTGAATCACTGAACTCCTGCAAGGCATGGTTTGTAATGATACCACACAGGACATCTTTTAGAGCCATGTTACAGTAAGGTTTTCAAATGATGCAATTGGTTTTAACCCTGTTATTTTAAGCTATCCTACCATCAGTTCAACTAGATGCTTATCACCTACTACAAGAAAGCACCTCCATTTGCAGACAACTGGTCAGCCTCATCCTGGCCTTCCCTTCTCCCTGGCATGAGGAGCAAAGACCTGCCTATCGCCTAAGATGTTTGTGGTGGCAAAGACTTTCACAGCCATCTAGGCAAAATTTAGCTGTGCTCTGGGGTTCCCCTCTTCTCCAGCAAATTCTCTTAATCCCTCTTATAGACCATTGAGATCTTCGTTGATCTCCTGTAAAAGTCCCTGCCCCACACACGTCAGAACCATTAGCCTTCCTCAGCTGGATAGGTAAACAGTACTAGGCAGCACCGTTCCTGCATTGATCAAAAAAACATTATAGAGCAGCGCAAGGCCTGGATGCACACACAGACTCTGCTGCACTTCCTGCCAGGAGACCAGAAATTGAAGCTTTGGTTGTTGATCTATGAAGTCTTTATAAACTGGACAGATATTTTACAAATTATGGGATTCTCAGAACACAAAGATTTTCTGGTGTATATATACACCACAGCTGAAACGCAGGAAAACTTCATGGGATTCTCAGAATACATGATTTGTGAGGAATCTGTTCTCTCACTCTCACACACACATGCACGCACAAGCATGTGGCTGGTAGCTGCACTGTTACTAAATGAGGCAGGGGTTCCGTGGAAAAAATAATATGTGAACACAAAATTAAAGATTATATTATAATGCATACACATATAGCGGTGAATTAAGGTTACACTGGCAACCTTTAGCATTTCCTACCTTCTGAGTGCTTGACTTTGCAACCTTTCAGCATACTAGAGTTATACAAATCAACTCCTCTTATTGCTCCTTTTTACCAGCTACTACTCAAATCATAGCAGACTGGAAATGGGCTTCTTCTGGCATGCAATTCCTCTGGCTAGAACACCTTACCTCTTTACACAGTGGAGTCCGCCCTGTGCACTTGGGCTGCTGGTAACTCTTGGGCAAGGCTCGGTAGCTGGAACCCAGTCTCTTACAGGAGGCATAGTCTATCTCCATGGCAATCCCCTCTGTAGCCCGTTCTTTTGGAAATGTCTCCATGTGAACAGACTCTTTGTAACCCAGAAAGTTTTTAAACCAAGTGAACAGTTCTGGGAATTTCCTAAGAGAAAAGAAACATACAAGAAAGCCATGAAAACTGTAGTAACTTAGAAATCAAATACCAGCGCTCTAAGGTATTGGATCAGAGCTGCCACCTGAGAAACTGTGCAAGATGGCTCTTGGAAGTCACAATCTGACAGAAGACTCTTGGCCACTCAATTCCACTTTGATGTGGCCTGATAAGTGGATGCCAGTGCAGAAAGTCACTCTGTTTTTCTCTGGATTGCTCCTGCCTCTCTCCCTCTTGAAGACCTTTTTTCGTGGCAAATGCCTTCCCACCTGGGAGGCTATTGCCATGATGTCTGAGAGCAAAAGGAGAAAATGTGACTGCTGGAACACTCTTCTTCTGCCTCATGAACACAGCCTTTCAGATGAGTGAGGATATGAGGAACTGTGTCAGCAGCCTCTCTCACAGAGCTGACAAGACTTGTCAGGAGCAGTATGACAGTATTTTCAAGCTGAAATCTCTCTGACCATTTAGGTTAGATATGAAAGCCAGTTGGCTGGTTGCTAACCTATCTGCCACTCAGCCTTAAAATAGAAAGGGGTAAAGAATCTGAGAAAGGATTCTAGGACTCTATTGAAGAAAAATTCCAGCTTTGAAGAGTGATCCTCACAGTACCAAAGTTTTAGTTGGTGTCTTAAAAAAGAAGCATATACTTTTGCACCATTAGGTGGGAGGTTTAGAAAATATCAGCTGACATCCAAGCACATCCATATTGGTACCTGAAGACCCTGAATTCTGCTTCTGAAAAAATAATCTTACTCTCTGAAGACTTTATTAGAAGCTAAAAAAACAATGCAGGAAGACTAAAAATACTAATGATGACATAACCGGCATCACAGAAATTTGGTGGGATAATTCACATGACTAGACTATTGGTATAGAAGGATACAGCTCGTTCAGGAAGAACGAGCAGGGAAAAAAGGGAGGAGATGTTGCCTTGTATATCAAAGACATATACACTTGCACTGAGGATGAGATAGAAGTGGGAGGTAGACCTGTTGAAAGTTTCCGGGTAAGGATAAAAGGGGTAAAAAAAAACCAAAAGTGATGTCATGGTGGGTGTCTACTACAGCTCACTCAACCAGGAAGAAGAGGCTGATAAGGCTTTTTTTAAACAACTAATAAAATCATCCAAAACACAGGACTTGGTAATGATGGGGGACTTCAACTACCCCAGTCACCTGTTGCGAAAATAATGCAGCAGGGCACAGATTATCCAGCAAATTCTTGCAATGTATCGGAGACAACTTTTTATTACAGACGGTGGACAAAATGACTAGGGGACAAGCTATTCTAAATGTGAGTCTAACTAACAGACAGCAACTGGTTGAGAATCTGAAGGTGGAATGCAGCTTGGGTGAAAGTGATCATGACATGACAAGAGTTTATGAGTCTAAGGAACAAGTAGGAGGGGAAAACAGCAGAATAACAACAATGGAATTCAAGAAGGCAGACTTTAGAAAACTCAGAGAATTGGTAAGTAAGATCCCATGGGAAGCAAGTCTAAAGGACAAAAGAGTTCAGGAGAGCTGGCAGTTTTTTTAAAGAGACCTTATTAAGGACACAGGAGCAAACTATCCTAGTGCACAAGAAAGGAAGGATGTATGGTTAAGAAACCACCCTGGCTTAACCAGGAGATCTTCAATGTCCTGAAACTCAAAACAGAGCATACAAAAAGTGGAAACTATGTCAAACTACAAAGGATGAATATTAAAAAACAACACAAGCACATCGGGACAAAATGAGAAAGACCAAGGCACAAAACAAGATTCAACTCAGTAGGGACATGAAGGGTAACAAGAAAACATTTTACAAGTACATTAGAAGCAAGAGGAAGATCCAGGACAGGCCCATTAACTCAATAAGGAGGAAAAGACAGAAAACCGAAAACGCAGCAATGGCCAAAGTGTTAATTGCCTTTTTCATTTCAATTTTCACCAAAAAAGTTAGCAGTGCTTAGACCATTAACACAGTGAACATGTGTATAAAAGGGCTAGGATCTCAGGCTCAAACAGAGAAAGGACAAGTTTAGAATGACTTAGGCAAGTTAGATGTCTTCAAGTCAGCAGGGCCTAACGAAATATATCCTAGAATACTTAAGGAACTGGCTGAAGAGATCTCTGAGCCATTAGCGATTATCTCTGAGAACTTGTGGAGGACAGGTAAGATCCCAGGGGCCTTGGAAAGGGCAAATGTAGTAACTATCTGTAAAAAAGCGAATAAGGACATCCCAGGGAATTGTAGACCAGCCAGCTTAACTTCAGTACCCAGAAAGATAACAGAAAAATCAACCAATCAATTAGTACGTACTTAGAAGCAAACATGGTAATGAGTAAGAATCAACATGGATTTGTCAAGAATAAATCGCTTCAGACAAACTTAACATCCTTCTCTGACAGAGTAACAAGCCTTGTGGATGGGGTGAGGAAGCAGTAGATATGATATATCTCCACTTTAGTAAGGCTTTTGATACCATCTCACATGACCGTCTCATAAACGCACTAGATAAATACAGCCTCAACAAACGTAGTATAAGGTGGACGCACAACTGGTTGGAAAAGCATACTCAGAAATTAGTTATCAATGGTTCACAATCAAGCTGAAAGGGCATATCAAGAGGGGTCCCAAAGAGACTTGTCCTGGGTCCAGTTCTAATCAAGAGCTTCATAAATGATTTGGATAATGGCATAGAGAGTACATTTATAAAGTTTGTGGAAGATACCAAGCTGGGAAGGATTTCAAGCTCTTTGGAGGACAGGATTAGAATTCAAAATGGTCTTGACAAACTGGATAAGTGGTCTGAAATAAACAGGACGAAATTCAATAAGGACAAATGCAAAGTACTCCACTTTAGAAGGAATGATTAACTGCACAAATACAAAATGGGAAAGGACTGCCTAGGAAGTAGTACTGCAGAAAAAGATCTGGGGATTATAGTGGATCACAAACTAAATATGAGTCAACAATGTAATACTATTGCAAAAAAAGCTAACATCATTCTGGGAGGTCCTAGCAGGAGTGTTGTAAGCAAGACTCAGCACTGACAAGTCCTCAGCTGGAATATTGTGTCCAGTTCTGGCCACCACATTTTGAGAAAGATGTGGACAAACTGGAGAAAGTCCAAAGGAGAGCAACAAAAATTATTAAGTGTCTAGAAAACATGATCTATGATGAAAGATTGGGGGAAAAATGGGTTTGTTTAGTCTGAGAAGAGAAGACTGACTGGGGACATGATAACAATCTTCAAGTACATAAAATGTTGTTATACAAAGGAGGGTGATAAATTGTTCTCCTTAACCCTTGAGAACAGGACAGGACATAGTGGCCTTAAATTGCAGCAAATTGTTTTCTTTAAATGGCCACACAAGTCAGCATTTCCATCCAGCACCCAAACAAAAGCAGACTAGATCCCCTAGCATCACCCACCTCCAAGCACTGTCCACATGCAGAAATGGATTTGCCCATCTCCACTTACCCCAAGAATGGAGAAACTAGCTGCACAAGCTCAGCCCGGGAGATCACCTCCTGATTAAAAATAACCAGGCAGCGAAGAAAATTTTCATACGCCTCCGTGCTACGCAGAGCCTTGCGGACCTTACAAATACATGGGAGGAGGAAAACAGTCAATACAGAGTGGAGAATAAGTGCAACCTAGATTCAATATTGTGGTCCCCAGTTGTTATCCTGAACTGTTATCCTGAACCTGTAGCTTCTCTCAGAACATTTTGAAGTTTGAACTGATTCATAAAAGTTATCTACTTGCCTTTTGATTACCTTGGGAGTTTTATGCAATTGCATTTAAATGCATTTTCCCTGCCCATGCATTAATACGGTGAACAGGTAAGGTATAAGAACCTCGATAGAATAGACTAGAATAAAATATAAGTTAAACTGGGTCTCTGGCTCTCACTTGCCCAGAGCATGAGGGCAGAGTGACGATTCAAAGATGCCATTCTCCAACTGGACACTCTCCTCCAACTTAAAGAGGTAAGCAATCGAAATGTGTGTGTCCACTCATAAGGAGAAGAGTGAAATATGGGACCACTGAGAAGAGCCTCAGTGAAAACTGATTGATGTAACACTGCAAGCAGGAACTACAACAGTTGTCTGCTGTTCTGCTTCTAGAAGCAGACGCATCACTCCAGTATCCTCTACCCACTAGGGCAAGCTGCATGCAGGAAGTCAAAGCAACAGAACAATCCACTGTAGCCTAATTAACAGTACTGCACGCTACAGCAGTCACAACTGACTTTTCAGCTTGCATTATCACCATAAACTGGTGTTTGTAACCCTCCTCTTCTCAATAAGACACAGCTGAATCCGATTTTTAGAACACTACTATCTTCCCCATGAGAACAGTTTGCATCCACACATCAAATGAAGTAGCAGCATCAGGTCATTCATAGTTACGATTCAGACTCAACTGCAGGGATTTCTACATTTACTCATGTTAACACCTACGTGTTTTCCAAGCAACATATGGGCTTCCGGTTACCATTACCTGGCCTGCAAACTGTGCCATGGAAACAGGATGGTGTCATTAGCACATGGATACAGTTAAAATGTCCATTTACTTAGGGTCACATGCTGTCCTCCATGCAGTGGAGAAGAGAAAGAATTGCATATACCTCCAGGAAGAGGATAAAAGACTACCTGGAGACATCCCATACTGTCTACCTGCCTCAGTCTAGTCTGTGTGGCCAGGAGGCATGGCAAGAAATAGGTAACAACTGCACAACATGGTATGTTCCCACTCCAGAAAACATAGCTTACAACTGACTCATTTAAGCAAAGCTGCCCACACTTAATGCAGCTGGACAGAAGAGAGGAAGGGAGAGACAGACAGTGCCAATACAACAAGGTAGGCTAGTCATATAACCAGTAGTCTAGGGGGCCTAGGGTGAAGGGAGATGGAATGTGAACTATGGACAAAGATGTCTTTTCCTGCAGGTTTTTGTCTTCCATGAGAATCGGTGGCCACAACCCCTGACGGTTATGCTCTGCTGCCAATCCTACCTCCCCAGAGGGGACAAAGCAGTGGATCAGAGGAACTGAAGAGCCAGAGATGCACTTTAGGGAAGGGGACATACACAGAATTTTTTAAATTTTAAAAATTCTGTGTATCAGATTTAAAGACCAGTTGATAGCACATGTGTAGTTAAAAGTTGACAGAACTCTCATTCTGGAGAGAACACCACAGACTTCGCTGTTTATACTCGCATTGGAAAGCCAATTTGCTACAAGCATGAAACAGATATGCAAAACTGTCTATTCAGAATTTCATCACTCACCTTCTCGAAGAACAGAGATTCTGTCCCCACTCCATGTTTGCTGGCTTCTGCCAATGACTGGTCCTTTAAACCAAGCAGCTTCGGTTTCTTCTACAAAAAGCAAAAGTAAAACCACAAAAGAAGGATTCAAGTATGCAATGGATTACGTTTCGTCCATCCATCATTCGATGGCGTGTGTTTCAACTTCCCTGACACACCATGTGCTTTCAAATAGAGCAGTCGACACCAAGTTTTTAGGAGGAGAATCGTATATTTGAGTTTTTATCAGTCTCCCAAAAATTAAGTATTCACTTAGCTCCCCTTTTTGTTTCTCATGAACTTTGAGTAATTGTCTTCTCCATACTCCTGTTTGATGGGGGAAGGGGAAGAGATGAAAAAACTTTATTTTTTTACTGGCAGCAAAACTTCAAATAATGTTTAATGCAAGGATGGAAAAACACATCAAGTCACTTGCAACAGTCATGCACAGAATACACCTCAATATGTTAATTCTGTACTTAACAATGAAGACAAACTCCTTTTGATTTCTGCCAGCATCTCTCCCACTTACTCCAATCTTGCACCTCCCCATAGTTTGTGTATTTCTTTGCTCTCTTCTTTTATTTTTTCCCAGGGTCTTCAAGGATCCCTTCTTCCCAAAGCCACATTTTTCATTCTCAGAGGAAGGCTGGAAGCTGACCATTATTGTTATTTGTTCAGTCATTCTGGAGGTAAGTGGGATTAAATTACTAGAGAGGTGTGTGCTGTTCCTTTCCTTTACAAAGCAAAATACATAGTCTTACTATAGTGATCCTAGACCTAGTTGCACAGGGAGAAGAGAGGCAAATTGGCCCTTACAACCTCAATATCCAAACACTACACCACTGTGCCATTTCTGTTGTATTGCAGAGCCTTACTTACCCAGAAACTCTGGTAGCCTGTAAAGACAAGACTCGGCTAACAGAATGCAGAATCACTAGAACTCTCGAATTACTTTTATCATGGGAAAAACAGAGAGGAGCCTAATGTACCTGCACTGAGTTCTGTTTTAATGCAACCCCTGGGATATACTGTAATTCTTCTGCTTGTTTACTTCCCCCAAATATCTTGAGAACAGTATTGCAAACCTTAGACAACCTTTCACTTAGTAAGGTTTACTGAGGCTTCTCCTTATCTACTCCCTCTCCAAATGCCACTTTATTAAATAAAACAATATAATCAATACACACATCCCTGTGAATTACATAGCAACATCAGAGAAAGCAAGCACTGTTCCCCTTTCTCCAGAAGCAACCACTGCTACTCTCACACACGCTAGATCTAAATCTCTAGCCCTCTTTGGATGGGTACTAGTAAGTCCTGCACTTAAAGGCAGACCTGAGCAGGGTCTAATTAGAAATGGGGTTGGGTCTCCTTCACCCTCAATCTAATCATAACCTGGAATTTGAGCCTCAATATAAACAAGTATGTAAAGTGTATTCTACTTTGCCCCCTCAATTTTCACCCACTGCCACTGATTCGTGAAGTAAAGCTGTGAACTGTGCATGATCTTACCTTCACTGGCGGGGTTGCTCCAGTTCCTGAGTGCCGTCTGATTTGACAGCCATTTTGGTTGGGTCTTTGTTGCTTGTTGTTGAGCTGGGGTTTCTTGACTGTACCACCATGGTCATTTCTCACTGACTCCACTTTCTCTGCAGTTGTCTTGCTTAACAGCTTATTTAAAAATCCCCCAAAAAACAAGACTATTAGTCACCTGAGCTTCTGGTACTGTGACAACGGTGCATGTGGACCCCCTGCCCTTTAACTCTAGCTGACCATTGCAGTTTACAGCAATGATTATAGTCCCAGAACAGGTCTTTGAGGCACAGGAATCCAATGTAAGGATTTGTCAACAGAGGCTGTATTCCCTGCCCCCTTTTCCCTATGTGCAGTGAAAGGCCGTTTGAAAACATGCCTAACCATCAGAAAAGCTTTTCTGGACTCAGTTTTCTTCCATAGCCAGCTTTCTACCAAGTGTTTCTGCTACCAACTAATTAGCGGGCTTGAACTCACCACAGAGCTGTTAGCATCTGGCAGGAACTGCCCAAACTCAGACAGTAAATCCTCCTGGTTCTTGAAGAGGCGCGCCACCTGTGCATACACCTCCTGCTCTGTCAAAGCTGGTGTGTAGTTACCACCTGCCTCCTTGGCATTCCGCTGCTCTTTCTGTCACAGGAATGGGGGATGTGTCAGAGCAAAGGAAACAAGAACCATTACAGCTGCTTTCATTGGTGTCTGCTTTTCTTTCTCTGGGGAGCAATACTTAATGCAACTCAAAGCATTCATCCCTGAGCTGAGGAGAGTTTTTGTTTGTTGCTCCTGTATCACTCACTGAAAAATCAGCATCAGAAAGAAAAACGGAAGATGGTGGCTAGCAGCTCCTCTAAAAACAAAGAGTCATTCTAAATTCTCAGGGGGCAACCATCAACTGACAAGATACAGATGCTGGATAGGTTTTTCTCTCTCCTTCACAATGCTGTATGTAGATGTATTATATGCATTGCCCCTCTATGCCATTCCACTAACCTGATATGTGTGGAGGATCTCCAGGAAGGCCTTATAGATGTCTGGCTGTCCCTGGAACCGATTCTTGATCTTGTTGACGTAGTTGATGGCATGATTAAACTCAACTGGCTGATTGTTCTGCAGGGACGGCGTGGTTCCAAGAGAGATTGTCACAGGTGTATGAGGCTGCACAGGTGGAGAGCGTGGTGATGCATAGGGAGGAATTGGGGGAGTCTGCTGGCTGGCTGGAGTATGTGCCTGCAATTGTGATGGCTGTGAAGAAAAGGGACGCTTAGTTTTGTCTTAGAGAATTGGGTCAGGAGTAGTTTATTTCATTCAGATCAAATCCTAGGAAGAGGACAAGTAGTTATAGAACTCAACAAAATCAATTGCACACAATAACAGGGGATAGGAGATGTTCCCATAACTGATGCCAACAGTGAAGCATCATGCACAGGGTACCTCTGTTGGATGAAAGCTCTCACACTTTTCCCAAGATACTCTGATTTGACCAATGGAGAGGCTGAGGAAGCTGGACATACCTTGATGTTACTAATGTCCAGCAAAATAGCCTCATCCATATGTTTTAATACTGGAGTTTGTGGCATGCTTATTTCTTGGTGTGCTTAGCTACACAGCTGGGACTGTTGCAGCAGATTCTGTTTTTTGTTTACACTGATGGAGACCAAGAGAAAAGGGAATAAGGCAATGTTCACTTAGTTTAGTGCTTCTTAACAATAAGCAGCTTGTGTACACAAGAAAATGTCCTAACGGTTGTCCCTGTAGGAATTGTTTTATTTTCAGAAAACCGATTCTGAACATTAACGGATGTACAGAAAAAATACATCTGACTAAAGCAGAAGAAAACTAACACACGATGTGACAATCATCTAAAGAGCTGATTCAAAGTGCACTTGGTAAAACAAAGGGAGACCTCACTTTTCAAGGAGTGAGGAAACAAATTTGGATATTACAAAGCAACTGGATTTTGACTGAGCCATTTTTGTCTTTTCATATGTCAAAATAACAGAACCAAACTTGCTCCAGTGTGACCAGTTATTGTCTCCATTATGAAGGTGCCCTGTACTCCAGAAAGCCAGGCAATTGCATCTGCAGATACTTTCCTTTTCCAATATTGAGTCATAAATCACATAAATATGAAAAGCAATGTAGGATTTTTAAATCTGGTAGCTATCCTTTAGTGGGAAGCTCCACAAAACCACAGAAGGGTCTACAAGCAACTTGGAGCTGGTAATTTTCAATGCAAATAAAAGTACTACACCCTCCACTGTCTTCCAACACACATCAGAACTATATTTGGAGAGCATTACTGGCAGTTCTGGTAACAACCCTGTAGTTAAGGTTGCCCAAAACGTCCCATTATAAGATCTTGTTTTCAGTCACTTATAACTTTGCCAAACTAACTCCTCAAGCTCAAGTTTCTCATACCTGGCAGCTGCCTCAGGCTAAAGTTTCAGCATAAGCTGTTCAGCTAGTTCTGAGGAGATCAAGGAAAAGCACGTTCTGCCCATGTTAAAAAAAATTCATTGAGACACTCTAGTGCTTCCATGCTTTGGAGCAGAGGCTTGAAATCTGAGATTTCCTCATTTTTGAATGCTTGACTTTGCAACCAACCTTAATGTTCTCTTCATATGTTTTTTGTGTCATTTTTAAATAACGACAGAAGAGAAGTACCACTAGTGCATCTTTGTGAGGACTCTTAATTGTCACAGAGAATCTTGCTGCATGCTACCAACGTTGGAAAAAGGGAAAGCTATGGTGGTCATCTAATCTGGCTTCCTGCATAACACGGGACATAGGATTTCACCAGTGATTCCAGCATTAAGCCCATAATTTCTGGTTGAGCTAGAACGCATGTTTTTAGAAAGGCAGACATTTAAAGACTTCAAGAGAAGGCAAATCCATCATGTCCATAGGCAAATTGTTGCAGTGGTTAATTACCCCAACTGTTAAGATTCCATATGAGAGAGACAAGGTGGGTGAGGTAATATCTTTTATTGGACCAACTTCTGTTGATGGAAGGGACAATTTTCAAGCATCACAGAACTCTCCCTCACATGACCTGAGGAAGAGCTCTTTCAAGCTCAAAAGCTTGTCCCTTCCACCAACAGAAGTTGGTCCAATAAAAGATATTACCTCACCCTCCTTGTTCTGCTCACATTTGGGACCAACACAACTCCAACACTGCAAACAACAACGGAAAATTCTACATGAAAGTTTCTTACTGATGGACAACCCTTTTATCGGGGTTTATGTTTCTTATCAGAAAAGAAAAATAATCCAGGGGAATATCCAGAAATCCACTGTGTTCAATGCTTACCTAATGCTTTAACAGGGATCCTGTATCAAGTGCAATTGAGCTACCTAAAAAAAAGGCACTTATTCTGGGCCTACCAGACCATCCTCTAATATTGGTCACTACCGTATTTTGCTAGAGATTCTGGGTATCTTTCTTCCCCCAAATAAAGTGTATAACAATGGCCTGCATCTCCTTTGGTAGTCTCCAATGGAGACGTTTGGAATAATTTACTGATTTTGGATAGCAAGTTCATTTTTTAAATCAATGCAATATTTCCAAACCAATCCGTGAGATTTAAAAAAAAAAAAAAAAGCTTTTAAGAAAGGAAACTGAGCTGAAGCCAAGGCAAGGAGCACAAACTAGGGCTTTGAGAAACTACAGTAACAAAAACAGCCACCCCTTTATACCTGAATTTGCCTTTTCCAAATCTAAAATTTAAAAAAGCAGTTTCTGACACGAATTCCAAATTCATCACTTCAGATTCCTTCTAAAATTTACTTTACATCCATAGAATTTTCTAAAGTCAGTAATTTCCTGAACAATTCTGTAGAACCATTTATATTCACATATAGTACTTTTCATTGCGCTGGCAGTTTGGCATCTGATTATTTTCACACTTGTATCATATCACCAGGCAATATGACTGCTCTGCAGAGACGGTCTGGTCTCCATCAGTGATCATCCTACCATTCACATGCACACTCATAGCTACTGCTGGGGAGCCAAACTGGTACACGTTTGCTGTAGTTTTCATAATGTGAAAAGATGCAAAAGTGATTTTACAGATATTTCAATTTTTACAACATTTCCTTTGATGAAATATTGAGCCTTTTGCAATCTTTAGTTCCCTACCATTTCTAAACAGGGATTACATGTTTCACTCTGCCTGTGGCCGCCAAAGTCTCTCACCTTACTGATTTTGGCAGGTGGTGGCTGTGGTGCTGGCTGTGCTGGGGTTGGGGTCGACTGTGCTGAAGGCTGAGATTGATGCTGAGGCTGAGGCTGTGGCTGGAGGCCATGGGTGGGGATCTGGTGAACCTGCCCTGGCGTTGTCACATTCACCATGTCATTAGTCTGCACCTCAATTTTGTAGCCAGGTGGCAAGAAGGTATTGAAGCCCATTATCAAGTCAGGGTGACCTTTGAAGAGCTGGGACACACGGCTGATCACTCCTGGAGTGTCAATACTGTAAAGGAAGAAGACAGAAAGGTCACAGATCTTGCAAGGGTCTTTCACTGGCAAGCCAGGAACCTCACACAATGGAACTTTCATTTCCATTCAAATTTTGATCTAGCCATCCCTAGCCTGCGACAAACCCAGGGAACAAGACAAAACCGCTTCTTACTCATATATTATTTAACTTGGCTGTAATGTAAGAACAATTTTATTTGTCCAAACAACACTAATTCAATGTGATTTGGTCACAAATCTGACCACTATGCAGCTACTGGTAAGCAGACAGCCAGATGAATTAGCTGTAAGGACTGAACCTGTGAACTCCCACTCTCTAAGCAGAGATTTGGCACATTTGAGGAGATCTGCTTGGAATCCAGAATGGGAAATACTGACCAACACTGCACTCCCAGAACCCTCCAACCAGCAGCATGGATGGAGCAAAGAGGAGGAAAAGGACTCTAGAGATTACAAAGGGATGGGTAATCTCCAAAGTGGAAAGCACTAACCATCTCTTGCCCACACTTCCCAAACACACTCACTCTCTCTAATCTAGTATGAGGAAAGCAGAATGTAAGTCATTACCTTTGAGACTTAAATTCCTTCATTATGTCCAGGAAATCATTGTAGACCTGAGGCTGACTACCAAACTGCAGTTTCACCTGGTCAAGATAGGACAGCGCATCCTCCACCTGAAGGCAAAATAAAGGAGTTAAAAATACACTAGCAGAGAAAAGTGAGCATCCACTCTTGTGCATGACCATGCACATTTGGAAAGGCAGCTGCCTACAGTAAGCCACTAAGAGTAAATTAATTAGCAGCATGATCATAACATTGGCTAGTTTATAATCAGTGCTACTTGACCATTTGACACACCCACATTTTAATGCTGGGCTCCCACTAGAAAGATCTTGGTACTTTTCTGTGATGATGCAATGTATGCATCAGCAGAAATAGTCAGAGTGAACACACTTAAAAGTTACCATTTCATCACTGGCTGTTAGTAAAAACTCAGAGCTGGACATGCACTATTTTTCTTACATTTGCTTGTGGAAATTATTATTAGTATTTAATATTATTAAATTGTTTGTGAAAATAAAGACAGAGGAGATTCCATGTATTGGTGCTGCATGGTACACACTTGCACTTTTTTTTTTCTTTTTAAATAAACATTTCAATTTGGCTCATAAGGATTTGGAAAATGCTAACTGTGGTTGTTAAAGCTGACGTATCCCAAATAGCAAGACCATCATGTGAAAACTTAATTTATATTTCTGAATGGTCCATGTACCAATATTTGATTTTCAGGAGGTGCAACAGTCCTCTGTGAGAATTCTGGGTCCTTACATCTGAAAGTCAGGCCACAACAAATACACTGCAAAAGCCATCTAACAACCCCCTATGTTCATTACCAGATTGCCTGGAGGTACAAAAGGACCTACATGCAATAGAAACCTTCTGGAATAATACCTGAGGCAGTCACTGGGAATTGCTCCTGTTCTATTGTATGGGAAATACTGAAGTTTAAATAAAATGGCAGAGCAAGAGTTTTTAATCCATATTTATCTAAAGCCATGAGAGGTTTTGCCATTGATTTCAAAGGAAGCAAAATCTGATCCCAGAACTTGTGGAAACTAGGTCCTCTGGAAAGTAAGTGTTCTGTTGCTCTGTTTACTGTTTTAATATGGGAGCAATGAAAGACACATCATTATGTTTTCCAAAAGAGAAGGGTAAAACAGAATCATGCACATGTGTTCTTACTACAGTTGATCTGAATTTAACCACTTCAATGTGTTATTTTTGGTGGGGGGAGGAAGTTAAGGGATTTTATTGCAAACAGTTTAAGAACAGAGCCTCGCTCTCTCCCAAGCACCTCCTCCATACCCATTCAGAAAAGCCACTAGATGCTGTGGTAGTTTAACCCTTTCACACATGGGCTGTGCATCAATGCTCCTTAGTCCCCCTTCTTTCCTCCCCAAACCGGTTGATGGGAATTCCAGCTTCCATTATTTCACTATAGTATTTGAAAAGAAAACGCACACATGGGGGTTGGGGGTAGAAGCAGTAGTCTTTGGTATACACAGCCTAAATTCCCTCCTTCATACTGAAATATTAGCTGTGTATAAGGCCAACCTTCGAGTCATGAACTCCATAAGATTAAAGGTGGGCTTCTATGGCTCATCAGGAAAGCTTTTAACAGGCAATCCGACTGGCTCTTCTAGGAAGCCGGCATTACATATGCAATAGCCAAACTTCTGGCACAGGCCTCAGAAACTGCTGCCTGCTCTGCAGCAGCATAACACAAACAGAAGTCACTCCCTTTAGCAATTTTATTGAATGAACATACAGTACTTCAATACGTACGGCTGATAGTCAATAAAATGTGATTTTTCCATTCATTTAGGCTGCTGCACAAATAAACTCACCACAGAGTTTACCAGGTCACAGGAATCAGGGGATCTGCTGATGAACATTGGTACAGCACAGACTATATGGGACTCTGTATTCCCCACATATAATGCTAGCACCAGGCTCCTTGGGCTTGTTCTGAACACCAGGCCAAGGACCAAGTCCCTACTCACACCAAGTTGTCCATATACCTAGCCTAACTGCCCTTCATTACAAAAACATTGTTACAAAACCAGCAACTATTACCTGAGATCTCTCTTCTGGTTAGATCAGATACCCGTGCAGATGGAACGACTATCGACCAAGCAGATGCTGCCTTTCAAAACACCCATTTTACAGAATGATAAATTGGAGCTTGGTGTTACCTTAAGCCTCTGGAACTGCTGCTGCCCCTGCACTGGTGCTGCTGGAGGGGCCGGGTGAGCATGACTCTGCACCACCTGGCTTCCATGAGGCTGCACTGGTGCAGTATGATGATGTCCACTATGGACGGTCGCTATAGCAGGCCCATGACTGCCTGAGCTCTGTGGCACAGCTGACACCTGGGAAGGAGAGAAAAGAAAGCAGCTGGGGGTTAGGGCTTTATCTGCTCTTGGAAATTTCCTACTGGAAAAAACTGTGTACATTAACAATTTGTGCTTCAGTAAAGACATGGACTTACACAGCACCTTTCACCAAGGAGCAACCAACCTCTCAGTACTGAAATGCAACCACTTCTGTGGTTATTGCAAAGCTAATTTAAAAGCAGCCTTGAGTCCTATCCCTGACTGCACAGATGCTGCGTGAACTTCATCTGGTGACTATCTGTAATATGGGTATGATAACCTTTACAGCTGTGCACTGTAGCTGTTTATAAATAATTGCTTCAGCATCTCTGGATGAAAAGTACAAAATACAATTTTGAATTGGCAGAATGTTACCAAGTCTGTACTTTCATCAGAGCACCAAGGCTAACAGCCTTATTCGTAAAATGCATTTTGGGCTCTTTAACCATGACCTGAAAAAAGAAAAAAAAATGGCTGGTGTCTTTCAACTTATTTCTGATTTACAAAGGTCTTGAAGATTTTTTTCAAAAGTATGAAAGAAGGGAACCCTCTCTCTGTTTATGATAGAAATTCAGGTCCTGTCCAGCCTTGAAGACTCTTTAACGACTGTAGAACTAGTGAAGTGACACCAGCCCAAGAGTCAGGAGTGAAAGTAGAGAAGGGGAAGAGATTTTCAGGAAGATTTGGACAAATTTATGAGTGGGATTGTATGATCAGGGTTGCTTGTGATGGTGGGGGGTGAGGTCAACAGCCCTGGGGCTCACTTCTGGTTTATGTCTTACGTTTCTAAAAAGGCTGGTGCTTCAGGGTTTCAGCCAGCTACTGGCAAGGGACAGAACGGATTCTCCGCCCCTGCCCTATGGATTCTGGCAGGATTTTTTTTATCTCCTTCCTCCGACACATCAGTGACGGCCTTGGTTGGCGATGGGACATTTGAGGGGTGGGCCAGTCTCTCTCAGCTGCTTGGCTAACTGGCTCTTGCTCACATGCTCAGGATCCAACTGACCACTGAATGTGGGGTCAGGAAGGAATTTTCCCCCAGGTCAGAATGGCAGTGACCATGGGGGTGTTTCACCCTCCTCTGCAGCATGTGGGTGCTAGTCACTTGCCAGGATTATCTGGGCATATCTCACTTAATCATTTCCCTGACATTTTGGGGGCCTCAGGCACCAGTGCACCTGGGTCCTTCCTATTCTCTGCCTGTGGCAACATAATAGTCTACTCTTCTGTAGGCTGTAATACTTTGATCTCATTTCTGTTGTTGTGGTTGGTGTGCGGGTAGGATTGTTGGCCTGTGACATACACAGGAGATCAAGCTAAATGATCTGGTAGTCCTTTTTGGCCTTAAACTCTGATTCTATGAGACAGAAACAAAACCAGAGTTTGAATCAATTAATGCCTATTTAATGGCACAATAACTAACATTTTGGATGAAGAAAGCCTTTGTTAAAGATTCAACACAGTAGCTCTTCAATTTAGGTGTTAGAGCTCTCATTTAACATCGTTTGGACCTCTCAGAGATCCTCCAACAAAAACCTGGGAAGACCCAAACTTGACGTTTACCTTTAGAAAAATAAATTAGGGAAGACATGCAGAACAAATTCTTTTAAACACACACTTTTCAGGCCTCCTTTATACATCATAAACAAGTTCAATTAAAAAATTCTTTAATGGAATACTTAGCTTGAATTTTTAAAAAATATGATTTAAAAGGCCTTAGTTTTCTAATAGAGCAACAAACAAACAAAAACAAAAAAGGTTTTTTGCTCCCCCATCCACATTTAGAAGATTCTTTTAAGAAGGCCTGAGAACAAATCTCAAACGTACCTGGGCCGCCTCTCCTGACCTCTATCCCCTCCTCTGAGTACATGCCTGCCTGCTACCTCTGCAGTTTGAGATTTGCTGCTATTGCTATTAGTAGTGAACATCCTTTTGTAGAGCCTGGGGTAGCGTGTGCACGAGTCGCTCCCCAGGTCAGAGCATGAGACAGGAAGTGCAATTGACCAACAACAAAACCATGGCATGGATTATATATAGAGTGCTGGCAAAAGCTAAGTAAACACCAAGAAAAATAAAGGACAAATATTTTCTCTCCAGTGTTTCATTTATAGAAATCTTAAATGCTGCTGTTAGAATAAGTAATACAAATTTTTCAGATGATGCGATTTTCAAATTGGCAATATTCCTTTAATAAGCACAAATAGTCAGGCTCTCAAAGGGAAGAGAGCCACCTAATGAACCACCCACATCACTTCCTGCTCCACCTGGATTTTCCTTGGAAGTCTCCCATCCAAGTATTGATCCAATTCAGTCTTGCTGCGTTTATGAGATGAAAAAATCATAGCAAAGGTTGAGTGGCTGCAAGACAAATTATCCTACTTACTGGCCTACTTCTGACTAGGGGAGATAATTCAGAGATCAGGATACAAGTGTCCCCAATTTACGCCTTACTCAACAAGGTACTTAAGCACATACCTAATTTTAAGGTTGTAATCAATTGCCACTAAAATATGTGGGATTTAAAGCAAGTGCTTAAAACCAGGCACGTGTTTAAGCATACTGCTAAATTCGGGTCTTCGTTTAAAAGGCCATTATTGGCAAAATAATAACTGCTGTCACATGTAGAATTCTACCATGGATTAATAAACAAGTGTCTTGCATTATATGGTCAATGCTATTCACACAACGAGACTGTGGATTATTCCCCTGGTGCACACTAAGTAACAAGCAGGTGTACCTGGTAGCTGGGAGTTACGGAGTACTGAATTCCAGTGGCAGACTGCATGGTCTCTGAAACCGCCTCATATACAGGAGGTGCTGGAGCAAGCACACGGTGCTGGTGTTGGAAAGCTTCTGTGCTGCTGGTGATACGTCTCTGCTGTGACGCATACACCGGTGACTCCTGCTCATCCAATCGCCGCTTCATTCTGAATTCATGCTCAGGGAAGCACTACAAAACCTGCTAAAACAGGTCAATTGATAAACATAAGTGATTAATCATTCTCCCTCAATGAATAGGATGCTGAGTTCATCAACAGGAGGCATAACAGAGGTAAGGCAAGTTTCTGGGCATCCATTTAACTTAATTATTTCTTAGATCATTTTTTTGAGGAACGAAGTGGGTTTGGAGTTAGGAATAATTATTTCAGGCTAAATAGTAAAATTGTAGTTTTTTAAATACAAGCCATTTTTAGAATTTAAAAATTCAGGTTAAAAGTAGAAGTTAATTTAGTTTGTTGAAGAAATTATCAAACAGAAGTATATTTCTAATTTGAACATCGTTAATATGTAGATTCTGAACAAAGCCATGTTTGCATACAACACAGACTAGAGAGGGTTGAGGAGTTTCTGGCAAGGGAAGTCCAAGTAACTTTTTCATTGTGGTGGTGAATCTTCTGTGGACAACTAAAGGCCTAACATGCTTACATTGTAAGTGTGAACCTCATATTATGTCAGTTGTGAAACTGCAGCAGCAACAGTCCAGGTAGGATGGTAGCCAGACCTGTGGGAAGGGTTTTCAGGAAGTAAAGTTTTGGGAGAGGGTTGGGGATTAAATTCTAATTAATTTAGGGGTCAAAATGAGGTCCTCTCAGATTTTACATACTAACAAAGTTATTAGTAAATCCCTAATAAGAAAAATCCTGCAGACTTGCTAGTAAATTTAGCTTTGATTCCACATCCCCTGCCCTAATAATTTTTTACGCAGCTCCCCAGTGTCATTACAGATCACCAATGTCACAAAGGGAAGCACAAACTGAAGTGGGGCTAAGTGCCAAAATTTGGCCCCAATATTTGCTCAGGACATCAGAAGACAATGATGAACAACCCCTCCCACAGCTCCCTCAAGATCTTCCTGCAACACGTACCCAAAAGGCGCACGCTTCTGCTCTAATCCAAATAGTGTTTCCTGAACTCACTCTAAATTTGTGTCACTCTTCTGCCCTTCCACCCCTTCAAATGCTGTAAATTCTTCACTTTAATTGCACCACCTCTCCTTTCCAGGCAGGGTATTTATTCAACTACTGCTGCCTTCTAGATGATGATAATTAATGTCATTCCTGAGACGTTATCTATTGGTCAGAGAGCATCGAAGCACATTCAGTTTCTCTCTCCAATCCAGCACCACATTCTAAGGAGTGAAACTCTTTCTCTCTCTGTGGTCTGGAATTCACCTGGGTCTTTCCAAAGCAAATATATAACCTTGTAAGTTTCAGTGTAATTAACTAACACAATTCATTGGTGGAAAGGAAGCAAACAGAAGTGGTCCCCCAGCAGATGTAACTGGGCTCACCCTTCTCCCCCCAAAAACACCCACAAACCAACAACCCTCACACCTCACTTCAAACATCAGCTTCCAAACAAATTCTAAACTGTGAAGTTATACTAACTCTTCAGTTTGAATGCTTAATTAGCCAACCAGATGAGCAACAGTGATCAAATTAATCAGTACATGTATGTATAACAAATATACGCACAACAAACTGTCTATTTATTGGCATCCATGTGTGTGTTCTTAGCATTGAAGAACGCTTTTGAAGGTACCGACTTCAATTGTGTAACTTATAATTGCTTTCCCTGGAGCCTCTTTTTTTGTTCACTAGTCCTTCTCTCTCCCTCTTGCAGGATCTCTTTTTTATTTGTTGAAATTGTGCTGTGACGCTTGCCCCTCTATCTCAGAAGAGAATCCCCCGTCAGGTACCTCACATCTATGTGAGGGGCCTTCTTCTATTGATCAATAAGCTCTGGAACGAGCAGGAGATTACTAAAACCTAATTCACAGGGTACTGGGCCTAGCAGACAACAGTGACATTTGGAGAACAGAAAGGCAAAAACCCAAGAGACACTGAGTTGATTTTCCTGGTTTTATCTGCTGTTTTTGGACTGGTCTCTGCAAATGACTCCAGCATCTGACCCATTATTTCATTTACTGTTACCCTCCTCGGGTTTAGAAACATTTTAGCTTTGTAAAAAGTTATTTTACAGTTAGCATAGCTGGAATCTAAATAAGTAAAACAGCAGAATTTGGCCAAGCATCTTCCATTTGATAGAAGTCCCATCTAGGATTTCAAATCAAGATGGTGACAATATGGGCATGCCGACACTACAAAATTAAGTCTACTTAAGCGGACATACAGCCATCGCAATAATTAAAGTGGTGTTTCACATCCGTACTACTCTCCTTCTGTCAGCGGCACACGTCCTCACCAGCAATGCTTCCACCAACTTAACTGTGTGAGGCATTGTCGGACACTGACAGCCCAAGCCCCACTGCCCCACATGGGGCTGGCTCACAGCTGGAACCCACCCCCACAGCTGACAGCCGACAGGTAAATAACGCAGCATCTAACCAGACACTGTCAACCTAAGCACTATGCCTCTCGCAGCAGTGGAGTTATTAAGTCCATGTAGTGGGTGACTTACATTGGTACGAGCTACATTTTAGTGTAAACGTTTACAGAGTTAGGTCGAGGTAAGCTGACTCACGTCAACCTCTCTCTGTAGTGTAGACCAGGAGTAAGTCAAGTCAAAGCAAAGCTTTGGTAGAGGTCACTCACAATGCGTGCTCAGGAATGCGGAGCAGCTGAGAGGTAAATCTCTATGTGTGCACTTAATATTTGTTCCCTCCTCTCCCATTACAATGTTACTCTCTAGGCTTAGTTCACTCCTTGCCCTTTTAACAGAGCAGTAGCACACCATTAGTATGGCAACCATCACAAAAGCACTTCCAACAGTTACAAAGTTAATGCTCTCTCTCCTCCCACTTCACCCCAACAAGCTGGGCATGAAACTTTTCAATCAAAATTCACACAGTTTGCACCCAAGTAAACCAGCTAAAATAGGCCTAATGTATAACCTGCATATGGGTATAATTCCACAAGATAGAAACCCTGAAGTGAAAGGTACAGTTGCAGACAATGTGCATGTCCTAATGAAGCTCTGCTCTTCGCCCAAAGAAACACATTCCACTTCTCACTTTTTTGCGGCTAGTCAAGGTTTAAAGTAGATGCTGAGCTGGCATGAAAGGCTGCGTAAGGACAAAACTGCTAGAAGAGTCTTGCTCTCTCGCCTGTCATGAGGATTACAATTCCACCTTGGGCTACAAGGGCAGCCTTTTCTTCCAAGGAGCAACTGAAGACCACTGGATATAGACTTACTACTGTCTCGCAGAGATGCATGGATGAGTTATCAGCTACATCTGCTGGCAAGGTTGGTCATCTGCTGGCAAGACTGGCTTAGTGGTCTAAACATCAAGTTTGGAATTCCTAGACTGCCTGCTAAAACAGTTTAAAATTCTTACAGGGTCAACTCAACCCTTTAGCTTCCCAAGGTAGACAATGCAGTTCCACACAGCATACTGTATGTGGATCTTCCAAATGGAAGCTTAAAGCCAGGCCCAGTTTGCTCTTAATTTTCACTAAGGATCCCAAAGCCATTTTTGCACAAATTACACCCAGGGGCTGCACATTATAGGCTAAACAGCTGCCTTGCACACCAGAGTAAACAGTAATTGAATGGCATTGTATTTAGACAAATTTTATCGTTCTCCTGTACATTCATTTACTGGGTGAGCAGTCCATCCAAACCTGGACCTCCTCGCTCTCTTAATGATAGGTAGTGGTGGTGAGGCTTTGGCACCTCCGCTCCCCTACAGGCACTATAGCTGCCTCTGCTCTCTAGTTGAATGCTTACTCATCATCTAATGTTACTATAAGGAAAGCATGAAACTGACAATAACCCAATTAGAACTCAGATGATGCAAGGCTTCCAAACTGTGGTACACCGGTGAAGAAAGTGAGTTTCCAAGAGAATACCAAAAGCCTCGTTTCTGTGATGGAAAGCCCCCATATTGTGGATTGGGATATACCATGCACACTCACTACCTGGGAGACTAGGACGCTTCATGTCTGAGAGCAGCTCTTAGCACTACACCCAAAGGCCACGTCCACAGATGCGCGAACCTTCACTCTCTGTAATGGTGAGCAAACGTGTGGACCAAACTCCAGATTGCTGCTTGTCAGTCTTCATCCACAAACATCTTCTTGGCCCAAGAAGTGACTATGCCCCATGAAATAAGCCTTCACTCAAAGGGGAAAAGGGGAGGCAAGGGAATCCATCTGTTAATTAAAGTCTCCTTAATGCACTTGAATAACCATTTTTCTATTAAAGACCTAGAGGCTTTGTTATCTTTTCTAGTCCCTTTGGAATCCATAAAAGGAATTCCCTTCCTTTGCATATGTCTTTAGCTGTATGCTAAGAGTGCTTCGATGCCCTCACCATGTTCAAGAGCAGTTATTTGTTTATATTTAAATTTAAAAATAGTCTATACAGGGCTCTACACACCATAATACAATATAATAAAATCCCAGCAGCATTACAATAATCATTTCAAACAGAAACTCTGCCAGCTAACGGGAGAGCTGAGTGTGATGCAGAATCTCCCTGGGGAAGGCAGAGCAAAAAAGCAGAAATTAAACAGTTACCCACCTATGAAAGTTTGAATTGACTCTGGGGACCAAAAGAAATGGATTCTGTTCGAAGTGCCCCCTCAATCCTTATGAAAAGTCAGAGTGTGTACCTACAACAAAGGGCAGGCAATTTCCTGACCCCTTCTGGCAGAGGTGGTAATCACCAACATAGCTATCCTTGATTCAGTTCTGTTCTTCTGGGTCTTTACGTGAGGAAAAAACATTTTGTGGAGGACAAATTTCCACTCTGGGACAATTGCTTCTTTACTGAGGAACTCTTGGATGAGAGGGAGGAACAAGAAAGATACAGCAGAAGGCCTGATCCATTCGTGGAGAAAAGCTTAAGATTCCTTGATCCAGGTGCATAGTTTTGGAAACTTACTGTTGCTCTCTGTCACAAACAAGTCATTGCCTGGGCAACCCACCCCAGAGATTGCAGACTAGATGGAAAACCTCAGTCCTGAGCAACAAATCCCTCCAATGGAATCTTTGGCAGCTCAGGCCATATGTTGAGGGGCCATGCCACATGGACCACTTTAGTGAACAACAAATTGTGTTCTGCCCAATGTATAACTGCAGCTTGAGACAGCTTTCCACTCCTAGTACCTCCTGCCTGGTGGCAACCCAGGCAACATCGTTTATCCTCATATCTGATCCTTGGAGACCAGCACACACTACTTTGACTGCTCTAAGTTCCAGCCAATTCACATGCAGAGATCTCTCCCAAGTGGGATGGATGGGACTGCAGGGCATCAGTCATTATCCCAAATCTTGAGGGCCTGAAGTGAGCTCCGCCTTCAAGTTTAGTCACATCTCTCCCACAGCTGCAGGGACTGCCTGAGCTCCAGGAGATGCTGGATCCTCATATGTAAGTCCCCATTCCTTTGGTCACCACTGTGAGAGCAGATGATGCATCAAAATGCTTCCTGACCCACAGAGCTAGATCAATTAAGGAAGACATCTTTTTGGCTCAGATGCTGGAGGATACTTGGACCTGCTCTGCTAAGTTGTCTTGCTATTAGTCTGTTTTCTGTGATGGGAGACCCATGCCTGCCACCATACTAAGGGCTAGTCTACTTAGTTAGGGCTAGTTAAAACTTACAGCGATACAGCTGTGCTGCTGTAAGAGAGCGTGTGTAGCCGCATGATGTTGATGGGAAAGAGCTCTCCCACCAACACAGCACTCTCCACACAAGTGCTTATGCCAGCAAAACTTATGTCGCTCATGGGGGTGTTTTTTTCACACCCATGAGTGACAAAAGTTTTGTTGGCATTAAGTGTTAGCGTAGGCAAGGCCTCACTCAGTTGCTGAGCTGGGATCAGGTTTTGCTTTTTTGTATTTGATCATAAATCTTAGCCACATCAAAAGAGTGGCTGATTCCTGGACAGCTTCCCTTGCTCCTAGCAAAGGGGAGACCCTTCTCCAGCCAAGCAGCCACCCACATATGGAAGAACATGATGTTTCCTCTCTGACTCTGCCACTGCTACACTCTTTGTGGAGATTGAGCCAATGCTAGGGGAAAAACCTATAACATTGCAAGAAGGTACAAAAGTTCACAAAGTAGCATACAGAAATCAGAGATCCTCTATTCTGCTGAGGGAGAGGGGCCGACTCAAGAGGTTCTGGCCAGCCATAATCTCTGGAGCGCTGGCCTGTACCAAGGCCTGGGTGGAGATCCTTCATTATGCCCATCAGTCTCTATTCTGAGAAGACAAATATGGTCTCTTGGGCTCTGGAATTACATTATTTTCATCACTGAGATCCTGCAGGCATGATCTAGTGCTTCCCCAAAGAACTTTTCACCATTAAAAGGGAGATGCAATGAGCTTCTGCTCTGTGGCAAATTCTTCCCTCCCTGAGCATTACTAGAAGACACTCCCATCCATAAAGTGAATGGTAAGGAAGGAAAGAAGATTGTGTGAACAAGATCAGGAAAGCATCATAGAGGAAATTGTAAATTTCCCAATTTCAGTCACACAAGTCCTTCAAAGGCAGTGACCCCTCCATAGGTGAGTACACTTCTTCGTTGACGATATGACTGTGGAGTCAATAATGGGTGGAATATCCCAGCACTTGTGCCATCTTTTAAGACAGCCTGTAAAATATATGAATTGCCTTGGGGAGGGTTGTTCTGGCATCTTTTTCTCTCCATGTACTTGTGAATGAGGAAAGCACACATGTTGTTTTGAGGATACATGTGTAATGGTTGTGACCCATTTAAGTATCTAGATAGAGTATCAAGGACTTGGAGATGAACATGTATCCCTAGACTGTCTCCTTTTTTTAAAGGAATGGGAGAGCTCGATATATTCCCAAACTCCAGGATTTCTTAGAAAAAAGTGTAACAAGGAACAGTTTAATACAGACTGATTTACCCAGTGACCCTCATGTCCTAATTCAAATTGCATGCAGCATATGTCTTTTCACAAGCTGTCTGAAGTTTTAACGTGTGTTCCTAAAGGTTTTTATACATTATAACTATAATATGTTCAATGCTGACAGTTCTGTTATGACTTTGGATTTTAAATGTTACAGACTGCACAGAACTGCACTAACTGAGGAGAAGGTCTACACTACAAACTTGCATCAGCACAGCTGCACTGATGGAGCTGGGCTCCTATGGAGGTTCTGGTGAAGACGCTCTAATCTGGTGAAGATGCTCTAATCTGACGTAAGAGAGCGCTCCTATTGTTTTAGTAACTCCACCTCCATGAGAGGCAGTAGCTATATGGGTGAGAGAAGCTCTCCCGCTAACATAGCACTGTCTCCATGGGGGGGCTAAGATCATATTGTTATGGGGTGTGAAAAATCCACATCGCTGAGCGATGTAGTTATACTGATGTAAGTGTAGTGTAGATCTGGTCTGTAGGAGGCTGGTCATCCTGATTTAATGAAAGGAGGGGAGAGAGAAAGAAAAGAGAGGAAGGTTTTACAATTGAGGAGAGGACCTGATATGGAGAGAAAACAAGTGGACCTTAGAAATACACACACACACACACACACACACACACACACACACACACACACACACACACACACACACACACACACACACACACACACACACACACACACACACACACACACACACACACACACACACACACACACACACACGACAAAAGAAAGAAGGACCTCAAAGGAAGTGTGGTGATGTAAAAGAGCAGAAATAAAAGGATCGTGGATGCAAAAAATGGTGGAGGGGGGAGAGGAAGAGAAAAGGATGAAAGAGGGACAGAAAAGTTTTGGGTTTGGTTTTGTTTTTTTGATGGAGACAGACATGGATAGGTTTTACTGAAAAAGTAAAACACCTTAAGTATTTTAGGCCCTTCTTCTCATTTAGGACATGAAAAGAGTGGTGGGTAGGGGCAGGGAAACAGCAGGAACCTTAGCTAGTGCCTGGAACTCAGAAGACACGGGCTCAATTTCCTGCTCCGCAACAGACTTCCTATGTGAACTTGGGCTAGTTACTTGATCTCTGCGCCTCAGTTCCCCATTTGCAAAATGGGAATAGCGGCACTGACCTACCTCACAAGAGTGTTGCTAGAACAAATATATACTGAAGACAGTGAGGCACTCACTGTGAGGCACCATGGAACTGGGGACCATATAAGTACCTAATATAGATACTGAAGAGGCTGTAAATGAACTCTCTGAAACATTCAGAAGAATTGACAGCAAGGCAGTTCATTGATTATACAGATATGGATCTTACCTTGGCCTCAGACTAGAGACAGCTAGGGCAATCTTAAACCCCATTCACCTCAACCCAGACATGAAAGGGGAGGGTAGAAAAAAAATTGTTGGTAGGACGATCATTTACACTTTGTCACAGCAGCAGCTGTTAATGATGGCCCCAACTCTGAAAATTCCATGGTAACTTGTGGGAACAAAAAGTGAATCAAAGTTTTACATAAGAAGTATATTTCCCCACCTCCATGGTGTCCAATTTCTACAAGAACATTTCTTCCATCATTAGTGGTCAGAATACCTAAGAACCAGGCAACGGGTAGGAAAAGGATAGAAGTGTGCAACCAAGACCTTATCCCCAGCCAGCCAGGACAGAGGAACACAGATTACAGGCCTATATTTTCTGTTCTGGCTTTAACAACCATAAAAGCTTTCCAATGATGGAGAAGACCAGAATTGCAATCTGGACAGAAAATTCATAAATCCTGGAAACCAGACTTGTGTGCCAATTTCAACATGACATTTCTCATTTCAAGACCTACATGTGTCACAAGACCTGTGCTGAGTGCTCCCTGACTGGCCTGACCATGGATATGACACATCACAACAGCAGGCAAAGGAAATTTGAAGAGATCTGTCCATTGCACATTGTAATCCAATGTGAAAAACATCCTGTATCTCTCTCCTCTTTACATACCGTCAGGAACTCCAGTCAGCCTAATATTTCTTAATTTGAGTTTTCCATAGTTTAGTGTCTGTGATATTTTGTTACAATGACACTGTGTTCATATGCAGTTCAAGGCAGAGACATTGCCAAATGTGCAGTTCTGCCAACATCTAATAATTTCAATGTCTTTAATATTATTCTTATATTTTTAATACTTGTCTCCAGTGTTAGCAGTAGACAATAGCCTCCACACTATTTCACTGAAAGCCACTATTTTACTAACTAAACCCAATGTTGTTTGGGAAGTCAGACCTGCACCTCTGTTCCAAGCAGAATCAGATTAGAGACAGCCAGGACTGTCCTTCCAGCTAGCAAAAACTAAATGTGTCTAATTTTTAATGAATCTATGTTTCATCTAGGTGTGTATGATCACACCCTTCCCTGAGTGCATGACAATAATCAACAAGTTTATTTTCACAACAGCCCCATTAAGTAGGAGAGTATTTATCCCCATTTGGATTGGAAGTTCACAGAGAAAGATTAGGTGACTTGGCCAGCGTCACACGGGAGCTTCTATGGCAGGGCTAGGAACTGAACTGCAATCTCATGAGATTCAATCCAGTGCCTTAACCACAAGATCAATAACACTGCACACACGCATCAAGGCCAACTGAAATCACTCACTGGGGAAGAAAAAAAACCAAAAAAAAAAAACCCAAAAAAACCCCCCACTTACCAGTGCCACTTTATCCTAAAGCCTCCTCTATGAAAGCTAAGATGGAGACTGAAGTGCCATCATCCATGCTGAGGGCATCTGGAATTCACAGATTTGCACTGGAAGGGCATGCAACAAATTGCCTCCAGCTAAGTTTCAGACTGTTCCTCAGTTCAACCAAAGGTGAGTTTTTTAGCATCTTGTTACACCAAAATCTTGTCAGTAGACACTCATTTAAGGTCGTACTCCTGTTTCCTTAAACATTTTTATTAATAAGAGCATTATTTAATAGTTTTCTGTTTTACTGAGTCAGTTTTCTTTTACACTTTACCTTTTAGTGTATTGAAATTTTCTCTAAATCCTTGCACACAGCGTCCACTGAATTCCAATCACACTCTTGAGGATATAACCATTTTCGAACAACACACCCATTTTCTAAATACATACCTTTTCCCATTCCATACTGCAGCCCTTATTATTGTCGAGTACCAGCTCTGCGATAGTTAAGGCTGAGAACTCATTTCTGCTGACTTCAAATCCTCTGAAATCCATATGCTTACTCATATTGTTTTGAAATTTAGTATGCCTCAAGGGGATTCAGGGTAGGGTTAGTGATCCAAATTTGGGGTCATTCAAGCAAGAAATTCTCAAGATATAGAACCCTGGCACTGGAGAGGGGGAAACATTTCTTAAAGTTGAAAGATTCTACTAACTTTTTTTGTGCAGACCTAAGGAATCAAACCGTGGCTCTGATCATGCCCACAATGGTCTCCATCACTCAACACTGATCCCAGCTAGTGCATGGCACCCACTAATCCTCTGGGAGCAAAATTAGGAACAGTATTCAAAACTGAGTTTGGGTCTCTAGATAGATGCATGCCTAATGCTTATGAGCCAAACAGATTAAACTGTTCATGTGCAGACAGAAAACCCAAGAGGGATGCTGGCCAATTACTAATACAGGATCTGAGGGGTTCAAGGGGATATATTTTGGCCATTAAACCTGCGCAACACCCAGCTCCTCGCAGAAATCTGAAAATGAAATGTAGGCATATTGCTAGAGGGTTTTTTGGTTTTTTTGGGGGAGAGGGGGAATACAATCTGAGTATATCATAAAATTAAGAAGGTGCTCAAGCTATTTTCAAAAAGAAAATAAATCCAGGATGGATAAAAATCAATTTAAAAAAAAAAAAATTTTAATTGGATTTTCTTGATTTAAATCAGATTTTTTTTAAAATCATCAATAAAATCCTGAATTTCTCTCTCATTTAAAAAACAACAGTTACAATTAAATATCATCAAAAACACACTAAAACTAGACTTGCGGTCTCATAAAAATGAATTAATGGCTCTAGTCTGTCCAGCCTAACTACCAGCTCTTGCATCTTGAAAGTTCTGGGCTTTCAGTTTCTGTTTCTCAGCAGACTAAAGTCACATGTGCAAAGAAAGACACAGGCTGGATAGGACTGTTGTTCTGTGCTTATGTGGTGGTGGAGCTGGGCCAAGCAAGGCAGAGGAGTTAGTTAAGACAGTGTCTTAAAAACAGAGAGACAAAGGACGGAGGCAGAGTAGGACGGAACAGTGGAATGGACTGGAAAGAAAAAGGGAAGACATTATTCAGTACACATACAGCTTCCTATATTCCCCCACACTTCTGCCACAGAAAAACTGTCATGGCTTCTGGGTGTAAGAGAAACCCTATCTGGGAATATTTTTAATAAATTCCTTCCCTGGATAAATAAGGAAAACGTGTCAAGCGTAAGCAGTGCAAGAAGGAGATGAAGGGCCTAGTTGCAAGAATGAAACATCATAATGAAAACTGCTTATTGGGAGAAAATGATGTGGATGAAGATGTGGATATGTCTGAAGAACCATGTGGATCAACAGGTTAGTAACTTAAATAATTCACTTTGCAATGCATCATTCTTCAAGACTCTCTCTATGCCTTTTAGTATAAGTGTGATTTAACAAGTAAATTCCAAAGCTGTTTACTATGTTGGAGGTTGCTAGAAAAAAAAGTTTAGTGTAGTAATCCTTATGGCTTGTTTAATTAGTTAACTAGGTTTAGAATCTATCACCCAAGTATACGATACAGAAAGCTGCAATAAGAGAAATCTAGTTGCCACTGGGTGTCATTTTCTTATTTTATATTACATAATACTTGCCCCTTATTTTGGAACATCATGAAGATGTCATGAAGAAATGGAAGAATGCTCGTTAATAACATGGCTGCAGTGCCCATTTAATGCACCTTTTAGCCAAAGACTTAAGTACGTCTTCTCCAGGAATAAAAGAAAATGTTGTTGAAATCGCAAAACACTTCCATAACAATCATTTCGTTTCAGCTTCACTGAAGAGAGCAGGAGGATCCAAACTCATTTTCCCTGTTCAACGGAATTCTGTGGTTGATTGTTATGAACAATTTATTAAGAACTGGCCTATTTTCATAAAACTTTGTGAAGAAACCCGTGGATAAAATAGATGGAAATATCTCATCCAAACTACGTTGCATTAAAGAGGAATGTAAAGGGTATGTTCAGTATACCGACGCCTATATCCATGGCCTTAAACAAACTTCAGAGAAATTGTTGCTGTATTACCGATGCTGTCAAAATTTGGAAGGCACTTCAAGAGACATTGAAGAAAGAAATACCTCCCCAGAAAGTTAAACTGCAGGCAATAAAGAAGTGAATGGATCAAGCACTAACTCCACCTCATTTTCTTGCGAACATTCTCGACCCCAGATATAAAAGTAGATGCCCAACTTCTGAAGATGATGATGCTGCGATGGCACAGGCATCTCAAAATCACTCCTGAGTTATGCCAGTCATAATAGATTTCAGGGCTGGAGCGGAACCACTTAAACAGTACATGTTTACTGATGATGTTTTGAACAAACAATTCCACCTGAATTGGTGGAAATCATTAGCCAGGCACCTTGAAACAGAGTTCCTTCAGATGCTAAGTCAACTTTTCAGAGCAGTAGCTTCCTCTCTCTGCAGGCACAGAGAGAATATTGTCATCATTTGGTATTATTCACTCAAAGCTAAGAAATCGACTGGGAGTTGAAAAAGCAGGAAAACTCGTATTTCTGTTTCAGTCTATGAATAAAAATGACAGTGGAAGTGAGGAAGATGAGAGCTAGTTGTAGAAGTTTTAAGGATAGCGTACGTTTAGTGTTGTGATGACTTGTCTGTTAAGAGTTAATTAACATTGAAAATTTTTTTTAAAAAAGTTTAAAGGACAGCCATCAGCTGGCAACTCAGGAGACTGCTGCAATTGCAAAACATTTATGTAACATTTAAGATTTAGTTTAATAAAATATAAGCGCAATTGTGTTTGTGTGTGTGATTTAGTTCTTACCATTCCTAATGTACTGCTGCTGCATCTGCAGCTTGACACAGGTAATGAGTATTATGTACTATTTCCTAAATTAATAAAAATCAAGTTATCTAAAAAATTACACAAAGCATACCCTCCTAGATGTTGTAAAATGCTGTACTGAGTTGTAAATTAACATGTTTTAGTGATCAGATTTGCACCATTGTTTAAGAAATGTATGAAGAAGTATCAGTGGGAAACTTGATTTAAATCAATGATTTTCTCTTGGTGATTTAAATCAGTGATTTAAATTGCCTTGATTTAAATCAATCAACCCTGTAAATTATGTGTGAAAATGCTTGCTGGGGAGGAGGAGAATTCAGGGTTATCAGGAGGGGAATACGTGGGGACAGGAGGTAGGTGAGGGATGCTAGGAGGGCTGACATGGAGATGGATGTGTGGTGAACCTGTCACCCCACATACTCCCCTTCTATGCGTATGTCAGAATCTGGGGGCATCTGACTCTCCAGGGGGACCTGAGCCCCTCTCCCTGCCCCTCATACAAGCCAGAATCTGGGGAGCCCTCTTCACTCTGAAGAGATCTGAGATTCTCTCTGCCCCTCCACCCCCATATGAGCAGGCATCTGAGGAAGCCGTGTCTTCTGGGTGGGGACCTGAAGCCACGCAGGCTGGGGGCATGGACCCAGAACACACTGCAAGATTGGGGGGTAGGAGCTGAGGGGCATGCTTGATGCATATTACTGACACTAGGGAGAGGGAATGAACACCCACGCAGATGAAAGATGGAGTTCACAAATCTCAGAGCTATTGTTTCAGGCTGTATTTACCTCCATGGGTTGTTCTCATTACGATGGGAACATCAAATTAAAATGAATTGGCCACTTCACACCTTTCTGGGCCTCCTATATGGCAAATAGATGTGTAGAGCCTCTTCCAAATTACTTCTCCTCCTTGTACCTCAATTTCCAACACTGTACAATGATGTTTCCCTCCTTGATGAAGCGCTTTGAGATCTACTGATGAAAACACTATAGAATATCATCATCTGGCCACAAAAGCATTTCAACAGCAAACCTACATGGTGACAACTGCCTAAACGACCATTAGTTCCCATAGCTTTTCTGCTTGTTAAAACAAAAACAAAAAACTAGAACATTCACTCACATAAAGCTTCATTACCAAGTTAAGGTTGCCTGGTCGTCGTATCTTGTGCACTGCTGTTCCAGAATGCTGAACTGAGCAAAGCTCAAATCTTCTTAAAACCAGGAAATAAAGAGTTAAGGTACAGGCCCATGCAACCCTAACTTTGTCTTCTTTTGGCAATGCCTAAATACGTCCACAGTAGAGACAAGGAGGGTGAAGTAATATCTTTTATTGGGCCAGGTTCTGTTGGTGAGAGAGACAAGCTTTCGAGCTTACACTGAGCTTGTCTCTCTCACCAACAGAAACTGGTCCAATTAAAGATATTACCTCACCCATCATGTCTCTCTAATATCCTGGGACCAACACAGCTACAACACCACAGCACACAATCAGTATGTCCATATCACACATACACTGCCTTTGCACTGTCCTGAACAGGAGCTACCTACACTACACCTGCCCTACACTCAAACACTTTGCCTGCTCCACAGAAAGACCACAACATCCGTTAAAATTTACAACTCCTCCAACTGTTTTACCTTTATGCCACTGAACACTATTCACTTACCCTCATTAAACCTATAGATCACGCCAGTCTCCCACCTAACAGATGACAATCCCCATGGCAAGAAGACTCCAGTGCCCTCCTACTGACAACTATACAACACAGTGACAAAATAAAGCATACTGGATTTCTCAAGGTACACATGCGCCTCTTTCCTTTGATCACACACAAAGGGTTTAGGGAGAGGGGCTCACACCCCTTCAAATTGCTTCATATCACAATCACAGCTCTGCAAAACTGCTCCAACTAATGAAATTCTTCCACAATTCAATACAGCTACACCTAACAGAGAGAGAATAGATGCAGATAATTCCCAGCGGCTATTGCCAGACACAGGGGAGCTGAGCTAAGATTGCACTGGCATGCATGTACCTTAATTCTTCATTTTCTGAAGTTAGACTTTTGCTGAACTCAACAGTCTGAAAGAGCACAAGATTCCACCAGGCAACCTTAACTCTGTACTAATGAAGGTTTTGCTCAGTGAATTTCACCTAGAACTGACAGGTCGCTAGTGCTCACCAAATCCACACCTTAACTAACCAGAGGGAGTACCTTGAACACCCAGGTATACCCTGCTTCAACAGAAGAGTGCACTGGGCTACAAAACAGATAATGGTTGGCACACAGAGGCAGAGACCCCAAATCAAACCTGGGCCTGGGCCTCCAGCACAGTAGTGCAGACCATAACCACAATGCCACCTCACAAGTCTATTTAATTAGATATTCATTTATAGGTGCTTCATTGTACATAATGTGCTTTTAAATAAGTTTGTTCACTTAATGGGTACTTAGACACTAAACAAGCCATAGTTGACAAATTGATTTAAAGCCTATATTATTAAATTTCTTTGACCCCCTTCAAGTTAGTAATGTGCCTAACACAGCTCTAGATTGCAATTTTTCAGAAAGAGTTGGTAATTAAAATGCTTACACATTCCTGACACTCACTTTTGGTCACTCAAGCAGCTGCAACTTAAACGGCAAGTATTTATCGGTTTTACAGTTTCAGTGGTTCAAATAAAATATCTTGCTCTGACACAGCAGACATATGTTAAGCAGCTACCACTTTATATTGATGCATGCACTGATGTAAAGGTTCAAAAAAGAACTAGGTAAGTTCCTGAAGGATAGGTCCATCAATGGCTATTAGCCAGAATAGGCAGGGACTGCTGTTTGTCAGAGGCTGGGAATGGCCGATGGGATGGGTCACTTGATAACTACTTGTTCTATTCATTCCCTCTAAAGCACCTGGCATTGGCTACTATTGGAAGACAGGATACTGGGCTACATGGACCATTGGTCTGAACCTGTATGGCTGTTCTCATGTTATGATGTTCTTATGATGTAATATCTGTATAGGCAATACTATTAAAAAAACCACCTCTTTATTCTGGATTTCATTGGCCAAGATTCAAGGCAAGCATAGCATTTGACAAGACAGATACAAAATGTATTAGTGCTTCTACAACAGGGCTTCTCAAACTTTATTTGTTGGGACGCCCTTTGAAAATATTTCAGGCTGTGGTGACCATTCCAAAAAAAGTGAGGACATCCCATGTTCATGCCATCCTTACCAGCATGCCTTGGGGCTGACAGTTCACGACCCCTCCCCCATAATAACCTCACAACCCCCAGTTTGAGAACCCCTCTTCTACAATATATGAGAACACCACTACCAGTTATCTACAACCCCAGGTAAATCAATACATTGTATTGGGGTTTTACAATAAGCAATGGGGTAAAAAAAACCTAAACATATTGGAATTGAAACACTCAGTGCAGACCACTGATAAGTTTAAAGACTGTGGGGAGCATACTTGTAGGGAAGGATGCCAGTTCTTGATTAAACTATTTTAAAAATTAATATTACTAGCAGAATACTATCGGAGTAATTCTCACTCATACCTGCCTATATGTTATTCTGCACAGGATTCTTATGCATAGCTGTGCAGTATTTATATCTAAAAACTGCAACGGTCATTTGATTGCTTTTGAAAGAACTCCTATCTGGAAACTTGTCCGTCCCGCCCCTTCAGACTGGGCATAAAGAGTGAAACCAGCATAGGTCAGTTACTCATAAATGATGCTGTGTCCAAAACCAAAAAGGAGCAGCAGCATAAGACACAGAGGTACCTAACCACATATATTTAATTATTGTTAGGAAGTATGGGAAACGTAAAATATTGTTTTTAATTTAAAAACCACACTTTCTACAGGAAATACTCAAAACAGTTACTGTACACCAAGGATAGTCAATAGGTGGACCATAGGCCAAATCTGGACCACGAGACATTTTCGTAACAGACCCCCAAATTTTTTTATTTACTTATTTTAATTACTATTTTCTCTGGAGTCTGGACCTTGGCTATACCTTGACCAATAAATTTGGACCTTGACAAAAAATAATTGACTACCCCTCCAATACCTGATTAATATGTCATGAACGAAGGGAGCTGAAGGAAGAAATCTGAAGATTTTAATTAAGTTTATGAAAAACCTGCAGAAACCCCATTAATATCACTTTCAGTTGCTCATCCATACTAAAACTCAGTTCAGTTTATTTCCACACCTCAAACATATTTTATTTAGCTCTTGTTCCTTTGTATTTGTAAACAATAAGCAATGTACAGCAAGGAATCAAATGAGAGTAATGTACTAAAAGGCAGTTTGTATTTTTTTTTAATCTGTAAATACCTGAAGTTTCTGATTACCATAGAAATGCACATCATTAAAAAGAGATTTAAATTCTCCAAATCTAAGTATTACACACCAGATAATTTTACAAGAACCCATAAATATTCTGTAGTAACTATGCCCATTTTCCTGCAGTTCAGCATCCTTACTCTGCTTGCCTGATTATCGCCTAGCTGGCTCTGCACATGCATGGAGCATTTGAGGACAGGCTACACTGGCAAAAGAGGCTGATGATTAATGCAGAAACTACAGCCATACTATACCCTGTGAAGTGATTGGTTGCCCCTCCCCCGTGATAACTGACTTTGCAGTATAAGGGACCACTGAACAGTCTTTTCCCACTGCCCCCAAAATGCAGAACACCTCCTCATCCCAGCCCCGAACTTCACCTCGATGCCCTTAAATAACCCTAGCGAGCCGGCAGGAGCCCCAGTGGACAACACAGGCTGTGTTACACAGCTCTAAGTGGGCTGGAGGTATGGATGTGCTCTGGACACCTTCAGGCACACATCTCGGGCACGTGGAAGGCAGGGGGTCCCCAGGACACTGGCCTTTGCTGACCCAGCTTCCATCAGTCAGTTACCAAATGCTTAGCGTCCAGTAACCCACCCTGCAAAAAGCTAAAGGAAGGAGACCCTCCAGCACCGCTGCCTCCCTACAGCGAGCAAATCCAGTCGGCTATTCCGGAGCGTTTGGAACGGGATACAACCGAGGAAAACGGCCAGAAACGTGCCACCGCGGCGTGGCTCAGCACTGCTCCGTGCAACTAGCCGAGGCAGTGACTAACCAGGAGGCAGTGCACGCACTCGCCGTGGGTCCTCAGTAAGAGACGGCAGGGGTGTTGGACGCAAAGGACCCGCTAACTGCGAGTCTCCGGTAAGGGATCAGAGCCGAAATGCAACGCCCCCCTAAGGGAAGAAGGCTGTGCGCAATCCCTCCAGGACCGGCGTGAACGGAGAAGGGGAGTGGGACGAGAAGGCAGTGTGCAGTGTACCGGGGAAGGCGGCGTCCCCAGAGGTGGAGCCTGTGTGCAATGCTCCCATTGACGGACGGGCGCGGGGGAGGAGGCTGTGTCCCATCCGCCCGGCACGGGGTCAGCAGCAGAGAAGGGGGAGTGGGAGGAGCCCCCGTGCAATACAGCGGGGAAGGCGGTGGCCCCGGAGGTGGAGCCTGTGTGGAACGCGTCCAGTTAATACCGAGAGGCCGGGGGCGGGGCCCGTGTGCAATGCACTCGGTACCGGGGGGCGGGAGGGGGGGGTGAGCCCGGTAAGGGAACGAGCGTGGCGGGCTGAATGCGATGCAGCCCGCCGGCTCCCCGAGTGCGGCTTATGGGCCATGCACTCGGTTCTTGGGGGAAAAGAGTTTGTCGCGGAAAGGGAGGCGGGCCCACGTCCGCCGCACCGAGTGCCCGGCGAAAGGGGCGGCTGTGCGTGCAATGCGGGCGATCCGAAGCGAAGGAAAGGGCCGAGGAGCTCCGCTCCGCTAAGCCAGAGCCCGGGAAGACAACCCGACCAGGACGGAGGCTGGGGGTGGCTCCTAATGCGCTGCGCTCGCCGAGGGAGGGAAGGGGAGGGGACCGACCCCTGTGCGCTACGCGCCCGGTGCTGCCCGTGCCCGGCGCAGCCCTCTCACGGCGGGGCGGGAAAGGGCCGTCCCTCCCGGCACAGGCTCAGCATGGGAGGCTGTGCTCGCTCCGCTCCCCTCCCCCGGTGGTGCCCGAAGCGCGCGAGCCACCGGCGCGAGTCCCCGCCCCGTACGGAGAGCGAGAAGGGAAGGGAGCGACCCGCCCCCCACGGCGCCCGGCGGGACTGTCACACCGCCCGACCCCTCGGCGCTCACCTCAAAGCCGCCCCTGCGCCCAGGGGATCTCGCCCCGCCGGTGGCTGTCCGGGCCTCTTCTCCTCACGCGGGGGCGGCTCGCGGGCCCCTCCTCCCGCCTCTGGCGGGGTCGGCGGCGACTGCTCCCAGCCCGGCTCCGGGCCCCGGCAGCTGCTCGAGAGGGACGGTCCCTGGCGGGGTCGGGCTGTGGGAGGGCGCCCCGGCCCCAGCGGTTGCTCCGGGCGGGGTGGGGGGTCCCCGGGCCCCTCCTCCTCCTCTTGCCGGCGGGGGCGGCGGCTGCTCGGCCCGGGCAGTGGAGGGGGGGTGAGGGCCGGCGGGGCCTGGGCGGATACCAGGGACGGTCGGCCCCGGTGAGGGGGAGTAAGATGGAGTAACCGTCTATCGGCGGCGGCCGCCGGAGCGCTGCCCGCTTCTCTGTTCCCCGGGAAATCCCGCCCCTCCCCGGCCCGGGGGGAGTCCCCCGCGGTCTCACTGGGTACGTCGCTTGCCACTCAGCACGTCTACCAATCATAGCACAGTGCCCGCCCCCCTCCTCCGCCCCCATTGGACACTACCCCCAGGAAGGGGATGTGAAGGGGGGACGGAGGAAAAATGTCCGTATAGGAAACAAGCCCCGCCCAGTCCCTCCTCCAGTCCCTTGTCATTGGATGCCGCCTACAGGAACCGATCAACGACTGGAGGAGGTGCATGTCACTCAAACCTAGACTTCCCCCTATCTCAGGCTCCGCCCCGGGATACTAGGAAGCTCCGCCCCCTCTCTAGGGAGCCCTTTTGTGGAATGTTTACATCTGCAAGTGGATCCAGATTCGCGCCCCTGCAAAATCCGCCCACGATCTGGGGGCAGCAGCTAGTGCATGGGGTGCACTTGCGTGTTCTGTACCTGCTGCACCCCTGTTGCTTCAGCGTGTGGTCCCAGCACGTGCACTAACGCTGTACAATGCACGGGTGCAACAAGCTGCAGCAGCACGGGCGCCAGTTCTGTACAACTCCCCATCCCAACACAGCAGCGGTATGCCCAGTATCACTAACGCACGATGCATGGCTGCAGCAAGCTTCAGCCGCACGGCCAGTGGCCCTGTTTAATACACGCAGCCCCCAAGCTCCAGCTACTATGCGCTCGCACTAAGAATGCATGAATGCAACAAGTTGCATGAGGTCAATCATACCTCCCAGTTTCAAGATTATCTCGGAAGTATTTATCCGCCTGCCTACTATTTAAACTGGGATGAAACCTCTTGGATATCATCCTCCAGGAAGCAAGGTATTTAGTTTCTTTCTACTCCAGTTTTAAACTTGCAGCAACTTTACAGGAGGTAACAAGTGAAACATATACCAAAAGAACACCTTTAAAAAAAACCACACAAAAACTGTATTGGATTGTAGCATTAAACCACACGCCCTGGATTTGGAATCCAGACTCAAAGAACTGCCGGTAACCTATTGAGCACATTTTGGATCAGAGCTACTCCAAAGGGTAGTAGATGTGGAAGACAGGTTTCTATTCAAATTTAAAGTTCAGCTATGTTTTTACATTCACATGGAAGAAAAAGCTACCATGGGATTAAAGAGGTGTATTTTTTCTCTAGTCTGAAATCTTTTTCATCTAAATTTCAACAAGAAGGCATTACGTTTCTCAAAGGACAGAGAGGCCCATAAGGCAAACACCACCACAAATTAAAGTGTGTATTTTTTACAGAAAGCACAATGAATTTACATGACCCCATTGCTAATTAACTGAGACGGGAATCCAAGTCTTAGATCACTGTTAGCCACTATGGTGACTTTGCTTTATTAATTCAACATAGGAGTTTCTGTGTATTTCCATCATTGCTGACTGGCAGAGCATTGACCAACTGCCCTAGAGGTTTCTGGAAGCCAGCAACATGTACAGTTCTCATCTTCAATACTTCCTTACTACAGAAGTCAGTGACACAGTGTATCCATTCAATACAAACCAAATGCTTCCAAGGGAGAGGAGAGTCAAAATAAATCCTTAGCACTGTGAGTCACAGTAAATTCCCACCATTTAAAAACTCACCAGGTAGACAACAAATGAAAGATACATTCTGGTGATACCCTAATGAAACTGCATTCTTATTTCCTACCTTGCTCCTCCCTCCTCCCAAAAGTCAATGATACCATTACACACACTTTCTATTCCAAACTTTAAAACTGTCAGAATCATTATTTGGAAGTATAATTGGTACCTTAGATACAGTCAAGAGTACACCAGAGACTTTAACACCCGCCTGATTGGAAGAGCCTACTGTGATAGGCATGGGACAATCAAGGCAAAAAAGCACACAGGTCTTAAGCACATGGATGATACTATTTTAAAGATTTGCTTCTATACCTCTCGTGTGTTGCCTGACAAACACCTTTCTCTCCCCTGGTGTAAAAAGGGACCATATCTGGATCACTTGGAGATTGTCTCTCACATTCCACTTAAAACCTTGCTGTAGTATTGGGGTGGCAGGATGCTGCCTGTTGCTGCAGTTTCAAACAAGCGACCTTCTGATTCATATTTCGAGGCATGATTGTAATTAAAATAAAAACATAAGCCGGTTACGCATCGCCCAGCCAGCTCTGAAATCCTCAAGTGCCAGCCCAGCACCCTCAGTCACACATTCTCTTAGTGCATGTACACACACATACACAGTGAGGGCTACTATTAAACTCGCTTTAGCTTCCTCCAACAGACACGCCTCCAGCTGCCAGAAGCTTTGGAGCAGACGTGCACGCTTTAGTTTTAAAAAATCGTCCAACATGACTGGACTTGTAGTTCTGAATTAAGAGGGATTTCAATGAAACTCCCTTCTAAAGAGTGGGAGAAGTTTCATCCTTCCTTTACAATGAGTTTGAGCCTAAGTAAAAGCAGGGCGGAAGGGAATCGATTTCTCTGCATTGGACTGTCCAATTCGGAACGACTAACCCGTCCCGAAAAACTGGGGTGATTTGCTTTTTTGCCCCGCCCCCTTAGTCCATGGAGTATACCTCCTTCCTACGTGTTAACTAACTTGTCTGTTCCTGAAAGCATGATGAGCTGCCTACCAACCACGGCCACTCCTCCCACCTTCAAGCAAAGCACGACAACACTACTAGGGTAACACAGAGCGTAGGGGAAAATCCACGAACTGCACACACCATTTCCACACGTGATGTTTCGGGAAGACACTGAAGCACAAGGCAGCTCCCGTTCTCTGCTCCTTGCTGACTACATAGTACAGGATTTGTAGCTTAACCCGAGGGCAGATACATTGTACAATCCACAGCCAAAGAGCTTCACTGAAATCAACCCCGCAGTCTGCTTTTGACTGGGGCTCGTCTATCCAGGTACTGGGGGGCATCACAAGAGAAGGTGGTACACGCTCAAGACACGAATATGGGGGGGAAGATACACTTACAAAATGGTTGGAGAAAACCATCACCTCTCCCCGATCGCGTTACGAAGAGTGCTGGGACAGGGACGCCAAGCTTCGCCCCCCCACCCCCACCCTCCGTACCTTCAGGCTAGATCTCAGAGAAGGGGAAAAGCAACATCTGCCCCCACGAGGCAGTTCAAATGTTCTGGCGCCAGACTGGACTTGGAAGAAGCGAAAAGACATTAGGAAAGGCGGGGTGGGGGGAGGTGGTTCTTTCATCGCAAAAAGCCAAGCTCGATGCAAGCTGTTCTGCACCTCAGTTTTCCATCTCACGGGCGCAAGCACTCTGCAAGCGGCGGATCTGTAGTATTTCAAATACCCAGCCCAGTAGATTCCCTGCAGCCTCCGGATTAAAAAGACTCCGGAGTGAGCCCAGGCTGGATGTCTGCTGCCTCCCGCTCAAGAAAAACGTGCGGCACGGGGGAGGAAACAAGGCCGCCAAGTGCTTTTGCTGCCAGGCAATGGAGAAGGAAGCTAGGAAGACTCTCCCGCCCCCACGAAGCTGGGAGAGAAAGGGGCTGGCCTATGAATCGACAGCCGCGGTGCGGGAGAGAGCTCCCCCCGAAAACGTACCGGGCAGTCAGGCACCCCCTGCCCCTGCCCAGTGAGGGGGGAGAGATTTTATTAGGAAAGAGGCAGGGGAGGCACCGAGCCCCCGCTCGCCTGCAGGAGGGCTTGCCCGGGGGGAAGAGGGACTGCACTGCCCCTCTCCTCTTCTTTGCCGAGCGAGATCACCTCTGATCTCTCTGGGCGAATCCTTTTGTCCCTACGCCCCGCCCTGCATTGACTGGGCAGCTTCACTTCCGGGATGGCTGCGCCCCACGTGGGGCGGATCTATTACACGTGGGGGGGAGGAGGATGGGGGAAGACACCGAACCTGCCTGCTCCCCCTCCCCCATTCTCCCTCCCTCTTGGAGGCAGAAGGAGGCGGGGCCATGCTTTCATTTCTACCAATCAGCTGCAAGGAGAGGAAAACTTCCCTCCTCCCTCTCCCCGACGGAATTGGAGAGTCTTTTACCATTTGGGGCGGGAAGCCCAACCTGAAACACAGCCAGGTCTTTTGATAGGCGGGACGATTTTGGAACCCTATAAAATAGAAGGGGCGGGGCTAACTCCGCCTTGTGACTACATGAGGAAGAAGGGAAGGGAGGTGGGGTGTGTGTACTGCGTATTCACGGCTAGGAGGGTAGCGCGGACAGGCGCATGCTCTGCCGCTGCGGCTAGCATAGCTGGGGTTGCAAACAGCCGTCTCCCTCCAACACGGGGGGGGAAGCGAGTCAGGCTAGCAGCACCCGAGTCCCTGGCAGTGGGGTGTGTGTGTGTGGGGGGGTCTCCTTTAGAAAGAAGAGGCAAAATCCCCCCTCCTCCTTCACCCAAATCCACGCCTTGTAAAGATCCCTCCTTCGCTTTCCAGCCTGCTGCTGCTCCCGCCCCCTCCAGAGTCCGCCCCTGAAGTCAGCCTGGGTGGCGCGGGGCGGGCCGCGGCTCCGAGTCGCGGGCGGCCTCACTGACATTGCTAGTGCTGTAATGAGAGAGTAAAGAAGCCCCTTCCTCCCTCGGGCAGCGAGTCCAGCGTGGAGAGGGCCAGCCCGTCACGGTAGCTAACTCCATGCAGATCAGTACAACCCCCTAAACCCTCTTCCCTATCTCCCACATCTGATGGGCGCCCCCTCTGTAGCGTTTCCTTTTCCCGGGTCAGATCCATCCCAGTTCGTCCCCCCTCCCCGACCTTCACGGCTCCCTTGCTTCCTGAAACTGGTCTGAGCCACTGTGCAAGAGAGCAGCAAAGAGGGCCACCCCACCGCCGGATTGCGGGAGAAAACGGAGCCGCTGCCAGCGGGAGTAGCCCAGCCCCGGGGCTGCCCATCTTTCCCTCCCACCGGCATGATAGGAGGCGGGGTGGAGAGATGCAACTCCATGTTTGCAAAGGGAAGGCAATCAGGTTCAGTCAAGGGGGGTCGGTGCGCGGGAGGCAGCGAGGGTTCGGCGCTGGAACGTCCACGCGTCGCCCGGGGTTCGGCGCTGGAACATTCAGCCGCTGCCTGGCTACTCTGCGTTCGGCAAAGGACCGCCCCGGCGGCTGCTAAAGGCCCCGCTCCATTCAGCGGGGCTCCAGCGAGGGTTGTTGTGGTGTGCATTTGAAAACAACACTCAGGCAGCTGCTGCCGCCGGGTGCAGAGAGAGGGAAGACGGAGCTGCCGCCTGCGCCAAGAGGCAGATCCATTCACTCACACACACAACCTCCCCCTCTCCCCCCCCCCCCCCCAAGTTTCACGTAGAGAAGCACAAATCTACAGATTCCGATTCCGCCCTCCTTGTGCGTAAAACATCCGGCCTTGGGATTTGTAAACTAGCTCCACGCTCCGGCCGGCAGCGCCTGGAAAAGCCCTGCACCCCTCGCCGAGCGGCAAAAGCCGCCCCCACAATCAACTCAACAAAGTCCTAAACCTCCTCCCGGGAGTCGGGACCCTAGCCCGCAACGCAGCTTTGTTTATGCCAACTGCCAAGCAAAATAAGGGGCGGGGGCACTGAAGTCTCCCTGCTCCTCCTCCTCCTGCCCCCAAACTGCATCGAAGGAACCCAGCGCGCTGTTGAAGAAGCGCCGCCAGCAGACACGCCACCCGATCAAACGCTTGCTCGTCCCCGGCTCCCCACGCGAGGAAGGAGAGGAAGAGCGAGGGCAAAGCAAAACCCAGGGAAAACTGCTTTTAATGTCTCCCCTCTTCCTCAACTGAGCCGACTGCCCAGTCCCTCCCCACCTTGCCTAGCAGCAGCAGCAGCCCCTGCCGCCACCACCCCCTTCCTCCTCTGGTGGCGGCCCGCCTCGGAGCGGGTGATTTTCACACACACCCTCCCCAAAATGCCCAATATTTTTGGGACTAAATTGAAAGCAGCTGTTACATACCCTCAAAGCCCAGGCGAGGAGTCCTGAATGGATGGGCACTCCCCCCAGACGGGATTGGCCGCCCGCTCAAACTCGTCACTTTAATCCCACCCATCAGGGGGCGGGAGGGGAGGGTGAAAAGAAGGCTGGATCCAAACCTGCAGCCGAAAACACGCCCTCGTCCCCGAAACACGCAGGGCTTTGTGCAAAAGTGGAGTTGGGCTGCTGTGCTGATCAGCCATGGACGTCCATCAAACTCACGCCTGCCGGACGGGGAGTGAAGTGAGCTCTCACCCACCAGGGCTTGCAGGAGCTTTGGTTTCCGCGTGTCTAGCTGCATTTGAAGCACTTTCGGAACCTACCTGTTACAGTGTTAAGGGAGCACCCTGGCAAAGCAAAGTTAGGCTGACTGCCACACGGTGCCAGTCTTAGGGCCATGGGAGCGGAGCGGTGTGGTTGTGCGGAGACGCCCCCCTTGGTAGCTAAACTCTAGGGCAGAGAGCACAGCAACAGCATCATAAATTGTTCTTGTTTAATAATAACAATAGTACTGTGCCTCATCCTAGCAGCTTCCATCCAAGCGTTAACTCCTGGAACACCATCCTCCCACTTTTATAGTGTCTTCTTGCCCAGGATCTCAGGACAGCTTACAAGCATGCACGATTAACCCTTGCAACAAGCTTGTGAGGTAGGTACTACCCTCATTGTATGGACAGGGAAACCGAGGCAGAGAGAGTAAGTAATTTGCCTGAGGGCTGTGGCAGACTGGGGAGCAGAACTCTGATCTCCTGAGTCTCGGTCCTCCACTTTAAGCTGTTATGCCAGCCATACACATTTTGTTAAACAGCAAATGTGTAATGGGTGAGAAGGGCAAGAGCCTCATAGGGTGGATGGAGAGCACAGGATCCTCTTTTGGAAGAAGAGTGGGAACCGCTTAGAGAAGGGGTGAGTGCTGGGAAGGGACACTCTCCCGTCTCTCTTCTCCCCCGCCCCCGACTGTTCTATGTAAATGTATAGGACTTATTTGTAGTATTATAGCACCTAGCAGTCCCAGTCATGGAGCAGGACTCCAGGTGCTTAGGTGTTGTACAAACATACAACAAAAAGACAAGTCCCTGCCCTAAAGATCTTATCTATATATGACAAGAGACAACAGCTGGATAGGAGCAGATGGGGGGAGTACAGGGAAACAATGAGACACAACTGGTCCTGGACACCAGGAGTCTCGGAGACATTTGGATCCTGGGATCTGATGCTCTCTTTTTCCAGTTTCATGGAAAATCTGGACTTCATTCCAGTCCCAACAGGTGAAGATCTGTGACCCCATTTCCAGAAAGAAGACAGAAGAAAATAGAACTAGATTTATCTCAGGTTTGCATTAGAGAGACAAGGTGGGTGAGATAATACCTTTTATGGGCCCAACAAAGCTTGTCTTTTCACCAACAGAAATTGGTCCAATAAAATATTACCTCACCCACCTTGTCTCTCTAATGACCTGGGACCAACACAGCTACAACAGCACTGCTTAGAAGCATTTTCATTCAGAGAGAAAGATCACCTACCATAATCCCAACTGGATAGCTCACCTACACAATTGAAGTCCCCATCCCCATTCACTGGTAAACAGCAGGCCTCCTTAACTAGGACGATTCCTAAGAGAGATTCAAGTACATTTCAGTGGCTCTAAGCAATGGGTAAGTGGCCTGCCTGAAATGCATCTACACGCAACAAAACAGCAACCTTGTTTTCTGCACCTGTGCTACCACCGGTAACTGCGAGTGTAAATCAGGCACACTTGTGGTGAAAAACAAGCAAATCCCTGGACCTTTCAGTGTCTGGTCAAAGTTTGCATTTATGCTATTGGTGCCACTGGTAGCAATGATCTAAGCGTAGATGGGTCATTAGCTCATTCAGGGCTTGATTCTGAATAATGCTGAGAATTCTTACATCCCATTTACTTCAATGGGAACTGAGGGTGCTTGGCACCTGCTGGAGTTGTTTAGCACCATGCAGGATGAAGCCCTTAAGTGGCATGCCTGGTGGTACCTGTAAACCAGTTGACAGGTATGAATTAGCATCTGCTAATGTGAATCTCTCCTTAGCCAGTCTCTTGTTCATTTCACATTGTTCCCCTGCTGTGTTTTTTTAAAAAGTGTTTGAACATCCCTTGTTTTTAAAGTGAGGTAATAAAAGGGAATCTCTCTCAGTACACAGCCAGGAACTTCTGACTTCTAAAGCCTGGGTTCTGACACAAGGAACATGGCACTAACATCTCTGCCTCAGTTTCTCCATTTGTAACATTGGACACTAGTTCTTACTCTCTCTCAAGGGTGTAGGGAATTAGCAGGTAAAGTGCTTTAAAGATGAGGAGTGCAATGTATGTGCTAATGCATTATTATTAGAGCTGTGCGTATATGGACAAAATTCAATGGCCTGGATCCTTCAATGAAATGTGGAGCTTGTTGCAAGATTGGGGCCAAAGTTTGTATCCAATAGCTCCAGCCCTTTTCATACCCTTTTGGGTTTCCTTTGTGGGAACTTTACCTAGACTGTAAACAATATGAGGGCAGGGACCATCTGTAAATTGAAGTTAAATAGGTGCAATAAATACAAAAAGGAAGCCGTTGATCTAGCTCTCCTTTCCCTTCTCAATTACTCAGCTTTTGCTACCTTGACTCGTGGGATGTCACCACTTTACTGGCTCACCATTCATCTGAGCCTCCAAGTTTAGGCACCACCTGAATACTTAACATAAAAACCAAGCTGGGACAAGCCCTCCAGTCTCTCTTTGATACATCATAAAGAAAGATGTGCACAATTCCAATTAATTTTCCTTTGCAGCTTACTTCTAAGGGAGTGGAGATGCCTGGTTAGTTGGGACAAATAGCTGGGGGCACATTGGCTGGCAAAAAGGTTAATTAGGGATTAGCAGAGCCCCCTGATTTGTTAGATACCTCTTTATGAACAGTTGCTCTCCCCTCTTCCACTTATTAAACCCTCCCACTCTATCCTTCCCTAAGCACACCCTCCTTTGCCATTGGATTGCCAAACCCTGCATGTGCTCCCAGTGCCATGTGCCTCCAGCCCTTCCCCACACTCAGATGGCACCACACTCCCTAGAATAAGCCCCTTTCCCATTCCAGATTCAACTCCCTGCCCTTCCTAGAATAAGGTTTTGTTAGAGGCCTAAATTATCCCACCAGCTCCCTGGACCCTCCTACCAGCTACACTCCACAGTGATGTGAGAGAGGTTCCAGTTTTCTTTCTTAAAAATAGGGTCAATGTGGTCTTGGGGGAGCTAATTAAGAAGATTCTACTATGCCAGGATCAGCTGAGACCCCCTCTCAAACTCTGTCTACACTCACTGCGAAATTGGGCAGCAGTCGACGGGTGATACATAAGCTATGTAGAGTAGCTTGCGTATCTCCCGTCAACTTCCTAACTTCTACTTATTACAGCGTCCCCACTGTGCTGGGCCGATGGGAAATGCACTCCCGTCAACGCAGCGTTACTCTTCTTGGCAAGAGCGGATTAGCAGCGTCGATTTCTAGATCGACTGAGTGAGTGAGTCTCCACTTCCGCTCAATTGATCCCAGTGAATCGATCTGGTGGTGTCGCCTGTGCCGTCAGTATTCACATAGCCTTAGTCTTTGCTCCAACCTCTGGGGTAACTCAGAGTGACCAAATTAAAAACCAGATTCTTACATGCAAACCCATCTGTGATCGACAGTAAGTCAAGGAGCAGCTGGACTTTGAGGGCCTGATTCTTGGTTGCTCTATTCCTGCACTTGGAAGAGGGGACCAAAGTTGACTTTAAACCTCCTTGCCACTCCCTATAATCTAGGGCCATGCCAGGACAGAACACACCCTACACACCACTGTAAGGTAGAATTTAAAAAAAACTGGCATGTTATGGCATTAAAGGAATAACAAACTTAATATATTTGCACTGTCCAGGAGAGGGCTGGGCAGTACAGTACATACATTTCAGGGGGGAAATTTGGAACTGGGGATGTACTGGGTCACCTTGCAGCATAACTAAGGCTGGTAAGAGCCCAGCTGTGGCTGGATGGCTGCAGCACACACATAGACATAGCTGGGAGTGACTTACCTGTGGAGGCCGTTTGTGAGCAGGCCAGGTTAGAGGCTACAGCAACAAGGCATCGTAAAGGACACCCCAGGTTACATGGCAGGGAGTGACACAGCTACTAATTAGTCTGGATTGTGCCCCAGCAGTAAGTTAGAGTAGCCTTGAGACTGCTCTAACTTACACGTTACTTACCATAGCCCCCTGTAGGCCAAAGGAAGCAGAGAATAACTGTAGTGCAGTGCACTTTGGCCATGCCCCTGAAGCACCTATGATGTGGTCCCTGCACCAGAGGACTGAGAGCAGGGCAAGTGTACAACCTTGTGCCAGCTCTGCACCAGACGGGGAGACTCCATGCACAACAGGTGGTCTCAGGGGGCTGGTTACACCCCCTTTATAGCACTTTGTGCTTCAAAAGTGGGGTAAAGTTAGTGCAATTGAGAAACTGTGTGTGTGAGTGAGACATCCCTGACTGTTCTGGGTACATTTCTGTGGTGAAAATATCCCTAAATCAGAGAAAGTTAAAGGTGATGTGAAGGGGGGGGGGGGTGTTGAGTGAAGAAGGGGGAGAGACTGGTGGGTTTGTGCCCTGTTGTGATGCTTTATAATGTATTACAAAAATCTGAGAGGGGAGTTATTTTTTAAGGCTCCCCCACCCAGAAACATCAAGAATGTCAGGTTTTGTTTTCTGTGTTTTGCTGGCGGTCTCCCCTGTGCTTCAACTGGTCTGAAAAAAAGTCTTTTTGGGAGGGGTCCTATCAATCTGGGAACAGCAGTTTTGGTAAGACAGTGCTTAAAGAACACCCTTCAGGGACCTGGCTTGATTTGATTGAGTTGTTTGTTTGGTTTTGCATGTATGCCATCCTTTGTGAGCCTTCCCTCCTCCCCTCCTACACTTTAAGCACTGGATTTTCCCCAGAGGAGGACCCAGAAATGTGGATTAGGATCTCTCTCTGCCCCTGCAGAACAGAGGTGTCAAGTCTTTACCATGAGAGCTTTCTTTCCAGTTGCTGGTAGGCAGTAAGTGACAAAGAAAAAGGCTCGATGTTTGAAGGTACTGCTCATCCACAATTTCCACTGAATTTAGTTAGAGTGGTGGGTGCTCAGAACCTCTGGAAATCAGACCCCAGGAGTAAACACCACTTCCTCCTCCAGGTCAGTTTCATTTCCTTGCTGTCTATGATGTTCTGTTAATTCTCCAGTCATCCAGAGTGTCTTCCAGGAAAAATAAAAGATCTGCATTTCTTCTGTTTAAAAAAAAAAAGCAGAAAAAAAAATTATTCAGGCCTGATCATTCAATTCAACACAATGAAGCAAAGAAAAGGTCACACATGCAGGTCACCTTCCCCTCTCAAAGATTCACCCTTCAGCTCAGCGTCCATAAAGACTGCAGACGGACATGCAATTATCAGACAAAAAACTGGAGTCTTTACATTTGAGGATCAATGAACACATCAGAAGGCCCCATGAGGAACTAACAAAACATGAGTAATTAGGACAGAAGAATCAGAACTGTCTCCAGGAAAATTAGTTTTATTGTAAGACCTGGAGGGTCAAATTACAGTGATAGTTTGAAGGTTCTCCAGTAAGGCTGGAAAATATAAAATTTATTAATATAACAGGTTTGATCTTACTCGCATGTAATTCAATGAGAATTTTGCCAGTGACTTCCATAAAAGAAAGGGCAGTCCTGAAATGCTAAATAAAATAAAATATCCCTTGTGGCAATTCAATACTAAGGTTGAAAAATTAAGCACTATGAAGTCAGGATATTTCAAAATGCACAGGACTTAATTCTGCTGTCTTGCGCAAACTCTATGTTGTATTGTATCCGTTCATACCAAACAATGAAGATCCATTCATAACAAATAAGACATGAAGATTTACACATGACAAGGAAAACAGGAATGAAAAATAATGTCTGTATTCTCAGCAGTATGGCTGAACTCGTTGTGACCTCATCCCTAACTTTGGCATACTCTGTTGCTCGACCTTGACTAGGCATTAACACAGCCTTTGGATTTAATTTCCCTGTTTGTTTTTAATTTGTTTTAAAGTCAAAATAGTTCAGCTCTCAGAGTTTACAAGTTTGTATATTCAGTTAATGTTACTATTCCGCCATTCCTGACCTAGGCCTTTCAAGCCCAGCCCCTCTTGGCTGTGAACAGATAGCATCTCTAGACCAGATTCTCAGCTTCATCCTGAAGGGAGACACTTTTCCACTTCCTGACTTCTGGGGCAGCCAGGGGCCATCATGGTCCTTGATTTAAAGCAGCCTATGGCTGTCCCACAGGGGTTGCTGCACCTGCCAACGGCCACTAGAGAGCTATGTGTTCCACCTTATCTCGAGCACACTCCGATTCGCTACCTCCCTGGTATGCCCACTACATGGAGAGAGGGGTGAATGGGGGTCTAGAGCTGTGCTGGCTCTATACTAACTCTGTGCTGGCTCTCCTCTGGGCAGGACAGTCAGAGCAGATAGAGGACAGAGAAATTGGCTTTGTGGTTCTGAGGTTTCATCTGAAAGACCACGCCCAGTAACGGGCATGAGAAAAATCACTTTGCTAAAGATAGAATGCAAATCTTCTGCCAATAGCTGGGATCCATCCTCCCCCATCAAGTCCTCTAGTCTAGACAGGCTCCCAAAGTGCAAAGAGGAAGAGACTTTGATCATCAGCGAGGACATTCAGTTTATTACATTTATCAGTTGAGCAAAGGCTGCAGAACACTCTAAAGTATTTTTTGGTTGAAGTTTTGAATTTTTCAGACTTGTCTGCTGGCACCTCAATAAAGTCACAAAGAAAGGCCCTGATCCTGCAACAGGATCCACGTGGACAGACAGGCTCCTGTCGAGAGCCACTAAAGTTAGTCAAGCTCCATGTGGCTACGCAAGGCTGCTCATTTCAGGATCAGTGCCAAAGTTAGAGGCTGGTAAACAAGACAGTTACAATATTATATTAAAAGGTAACGAAAAGGAAAATAATCAAACCAAACAAAAAAACAAAATAAAACAAAAACAAAAACAAAAAAAACCCAGCCCAAAAAGCAGAGGCAGCAAAGTAAGCATGTGTGGGAATTTCTTCCTCAAAAGGTTTTCAATCAAAAACATGGTTTTTCAAATGAAAATATAAATTTTCTGTAAAAATTTCCAACTTAAAAAAAAATTGTTTTGTCAAATTTCAATATTTTTTTTCTCTGGTTGTGGTTTATTTCTCCCCACTTTTCTGATGGGGGGGATATAGTGGGGAGCCACTCCTTTCTGGAAACAGGATTTTGGTTATGAAATGAATTTTTGTTTTGGAAAAAAGTTTAACAAACAGGAAATATTTACTACTATATATATATATATATATATATATATATATATATATATAGAGAGAGAGAGAGAGAGAGAGAGAGAGAGAGACACACACACACACACACACACACAGAGATTAAATATTTTGTCATGGAAAACACTTACGTTCTTTTTCAAGCCGACAACAAAATCAGTTCTGCCCACAACCTATAAGAGATATGCTAAAATCTGAAATAATGAGTAATTCCTCATCAAAATCTGGCAAATTTATCCCTTCCATAGTCCTTTCCTTGGTTTCTTATCTGAACAATAAAAAAAAATAAAAAAAAAAAACCAGCATAACCAGGAGCAGAACAGTGATTATTAAAATGAGAAGCAGTGTGATCTACTGGACAAGATATGGGACAGAGTCAGGACATCCATGGTGTCTCTTTCCCCTCTTCTCTTTCTTGTCTGTTTAGACTATAAGGGGCTCTCACACTATGTGTTTGTACAGCACCTAGCACAATGGGGCTTGGATCTTGACATTACCACAGTGCAAATAACTAAACAAGATTTTGTCTTTTTAGAATAAATGCAAAATGTTGCCAGAGATTGGAGGAAATGTCCAATCCAGTATTTTTAAATTTAGTTCTTAATGACAATTGTCTTTTCTTGACTTGTGTTTAATGAGCAATATCCAGGGAAATGGACTCTGTTCAAAGCCCTTGGGAAGAAATTATTACTACTGCTAATTATTTTGCAACTAAAGCTGTACCTGGCACTGAAACAGAATAGGGAGTATTGCTTTCAGACAATGGCTGAGGATGGAATTTCCAAAGGCACCTGAGGGAGTTAGGAGCCAGCTCACTTCAGATTTCCAGGGAATCTGGCTCTTCTGAAAACCTCACCTGTCCATGTTTGACAACACAAGGATCTGCTCCTGATCCAACAGGACTTGGTGCTGGTTAATACCTGCCAGTATCAGGGTCTTCATGGGCTCAGTCTGTGATCCTGGATGCTCAGAGGTAGTTCCACTTTAATTTTAAAAATAGCAACAAAAATAAGTGACCCCCCTCATCAGGTATTCTCCTTCCCCCCATGCTATTCCAATACATCCTGCTTGTCGCGCTGGGCTTGATGCTGAGGGACCTGGCAGGGAGGAGAAGAGGCCTAGGCCTTGGAGTAGCAGGCTGGTGGTGCTAGCGTGGTCCTGAGTCCTAGCTCTCTGTGTAACAGCAGATCCACCAGCCCTGCCATTGCTTTTTCTCTGACCTGCCTCCAAACCCTGCTGTGCCAGGATGGGCTGGATGCCTCCTTGGACCTGGGTTGCAGGACATGTGGCCTCCTCAAATTCTTCTCATCCCAGACAATGGAGCCACATGGTTTGTACTGAGTGTGGGTCTCACCACAACCACCCAGCATTCAGCGCGCCTGCATGTGGCGAACATGGAGCTTCCGCATCCTCAGCTGACCTCCTAGGCTTTACATGGTCTGTGTAAATGCAACAAAAACTCCCTTTCCAGAGAGAGAGTCTGAAAGGGGGCTGCTGAGAAACTTGCTGATGCTTTAGGCAGTCTCTAGGGCTTTAGGCCAGTGGCCTCCAAAGCACAGACTTGGTCATCAGGGCTCACCTGAAATCAGGAGCTGTACCCAGGTCTGGTACATCTACCCCAAGTGTCCAGCATAATCAGGAGGGGGGCCGGAGAGGTGAAGTTTGAGGATGGAAATGAACAACTCCTAGAGTTGCATAGGCTGGCAGGTGCTTCTAGAGGGCCATCTAGCCCAAACCCTCATGGCAGGGTTGATTTCATTGGCCTTACAACAGCTGTAATAGTGAGGCAGCTGATCTGATCTCCAGGATCAGTCATTCCACTGCCTCCCTTGACAGCTTGTTCCATCACTGAGCTACCCTCCTCGTTAGACCATTTTGTTCTCTCTAATATTAAGCTTAATTTCCCCCTGCTGCCCCTGAAGCTCATTGCTGCTTGTTCTGCCCTGTTGACTAATGAGAATAATTGGCCCCTCTACTCGTTAGAACATCCCTTCATGTAGCTGTAGACAATTATCAAATCTCCCCTCCCTTGTCTAGACTGAGACTGAGCCTGCTCGGTTGTTATCATCTCTCCCACAGGGTCTGCTTTCCAAATCTCTAGCCATTCCTGCTGATTGCCTCTGACTCTCCCTCCAATTTGTCTGTCTTTTTCCAGATGTGGTGCCTAACAAATGCTGAATAGGATACTCCAGTGGAGGCCTGATCAGTGCTCGGTAGAGCTGATTACCTTGCTTATTTGACACACAGCTATTAAATCAACCCAATATAGCACTGGATTTTTATGCAGCAGTATTGCATTGCTGCTTCATTCTGTTTGTCATCCTCTATCATCCCTAGATTCTATTCTATGTAATTTCTTAGACCACGCTCATTACCATAGTACCTGAGCGCCTTCCAGTAGAGAATTAATTAATGTAAGTACCTCTGTGGTGTGTGTAGTGGAAGGTTTGGTTTGGGTAGGATTTTTGTTTTTCTTTTAATATAAACATCCATGTTGCTGTGTACTTATGGCAGAGAAGACAAGGCCAAGGAAATGTCCTTTGCACTTTAGATGGAAGGTGATGAAGTTTGTGATGGTCTTTATTTCCTGGGGGAGTTTGTCCCATAGTTTCAGCCAGGCCCCAACAAAGTTCTCTCTCCCGCACAGATGAGCTTTACCCTTTTTGTTGAGAGTCCCATTGTGCCAGAGAAGCACAGTTGTCAACCAGTCTTTGTCCCAGAGTTTTAGGCAGTCTTTTAGATACCCAGGGCCAAGGCCATGGGGAGTCGTAATGATAAGGACTATGATCTTGACTGGCTATTCGATGGGAAGCCGGTGTAGAAAGTGGAGGCCAGGTTTGACGTGCCCATAGCAGTTCGTATTGCCGAGGAGATCTAGGGCCGCAGTCTGTACTGGTTGGAGGTTCCAAAGTGCTGCAGGCTTCATGCCCACGTACATTGCATTGCTGTAGTCTAGCCAAGAGGTGACAAAGGGGTGAATAACTGAGACCAGCTCATCATCTGCCAGACTGGGATGGAGTCCCCTAGCCAGCGGGAGATGGCAGAAAGCAGCACCTGTGGATGCTGCAATGCGAGAGCTTAGCATCAGCGAGGAATCCAAGAGCACCCCCTGCTATGGCTGGAACTGACCAACTGTGGATCCTTTCAACCAAAGATGATGGCTGTCTGGCTGCTCACTCTTCAAAGTGCTTTCTGCTCTGTCCACCAGCATCACCTGTCTTGCATGGGCTCAGCTTCAGATCCTTCTCTGTGCTGCTGCTGCTGCCGTGACAGGATCTCCAGTCACCATTGCCCCCCATTCGGTGCCCCTCCCCCTGCAAGCTGCTGCTCAGAGTGCCTCTCTTTGCCCACATGAACTCCTCCCTGTGTGAACCACTTCATGTCGGTCTTTATTTAAATCTAACCTTCCTGATTTCAGCTAACTGCACTGCTCTGTCACAGTGGTGCTGCCTTCTAATCCTGTCTCCAGAGTGTCTGTGGGGCTCCAGCTTCATAGCATCCATGCATTTGATTTATGCCTTTTCCAGTCCCTCTTCCAAGCCATTAGTGTTGGTCTAGAGTGCAAAAATATCAAGGCTCTTTCCCATAAGCCCTTAGACATAGCAAATGGTGGAAGAGCACAGACGGGGCCTGAACAGGGTCTATGATGAGGCAGCTTGGTTCTCCCGGAGCAGAGAAAGCTTGGTTGTGGGAGGAACTATATCCAAGTGGCCATGCGGCAGGTACCTTTTCCAAAGGCTTATCTTTTAGTCCTTGAGGAAGCTTGTTTACATTAGAGGAAACCAAAGGTGCAATTGTCAGCTGGTTTAAATGGTACAGCTCCATTAACTTCAGTGGAGCTGCATCAATTTACCCCAGTTCAGAACTGGATCCCAAACAAAGTTCTGGTTCACAAGACAGTCTTGACAGATTAGATATATGGGCTCAGAGATAGAATATAAAAAATAAGGATCCACATTCATCCCTGCTGTGACCCACCTTGAGTCTATAGAATAACAGCTGGGATGAAATGGTCCCATTGTGTCTGTCTATGTTAAGAAACAAGACATGTCATTAAAACATGAGAGCAAGCACATTTTAGTAGCATTTAGCTAACTGTGTAGACAGAGAATGTGGTAGTTTTAACACTTGGTTGAGGTGAACCCTATATTCCTCCATAGTGCAGCTATCAGGTTCTAAACACATTCCTGTTTTCCTAGTGTAGACATATCATACGTGTACAGTGATGCAGGCAAATAAAAATAATACCAAACCGGAGTGTAGTTTAAATGGCCTGGCCTTAGTTAGTACAGTAGAAGAACAGGATCTGGTGTATTGATAGTCAACGTTTTCACATTCCATGCAGCGTGTAGCAGCAGCAAAGATGACTAATTGGCTTCTGAATCCCATCGGAGTGATATTATATAGAAGTCGAAGAGTAACATGCCAGCTTGTTCCAGGACGTTGACAAGAGCACACTTGAAGGATATTTCATTTTGTTCATCTAGCTTGACCTGAGTTGGATACAAACCCGTGACCTGGTGGAGGAAGGAAACTGGTAATATGAGGTGGAGCCTGACACCCATTCTGTTTGCTTTGGGTTTTGGTTCTTAGAGATACTGGCCCAAGTCCTGGTTCCACTGGAATCATTTGCACCAGTTGAATCTCTCCCAGGAGATCCGTAGCATTAGGAGAAGGTTTCCCTTCCCTCCTGGAGCATGCTGACAAGGAAATCCCAAGGCTCTTCCATGCTGAAGACAATGTCAGTCATGTACTCATCTACTGCCTCCAGCCAACAGGATCCCTGTGTGTTCTACAAACCATGTACTACACCAGAGGCTTAAAAGTCCTCCTCTCCTGCAGGGTGAATTCCCTTGGACGTCTTTCTAAGAGAGAGGCTCTAGCTGATCCACAAGTCATGGGCTTGATGCAGGAATTATCAGGTGAGGCTCTCTGCCTTTTGTCATGCAAGAGGTCACACTAGATGACCATAAGGGTCCCGTGTAGCTGGAGACATAGGTGGAGTGGCCTGGTGGCCTACTGATTAATGCCTGAGCTGAAATCTGGGTTTGATTCCAAGTAACGGAGGCTCTCTTTTCCCAGGCGGACAGGTGTTGGAAGCACCAGAGAGTGTCTCACTGGGAAGGGAACCCTTCCCGTAGTTCAGGGAGAGGGTGATGTATTCCACTATTGATCTCAACTCCACTCTTCCTCTGCAAGCTGGCAAAAGATGGCTTGATTCCGGGGCGGGGGGGGGAGCTTCAGGAGTTGCAGAGTTTACAAAAAGGAAAAGAAAAGTCTCACACCCAGGAACAGGCAAATGAATGGGCGACGAGAGATTAAACAAGCCAACCTGAAGGTAATTCACTGTCCAGTGCAGCCAGCTAAAGGCAAGTGCAGGGTACTGCACAAAGCAGCACTTGTCATTGCTCACAGTGCAGGAGCCATTCGTGCCGTTTGTTAACCGCAACACAAAACCTACACACACCTACGGGGGGAGAGGGTGGAAAATAGCATGTCCAGGCCCAGGGAGCGGGACAATGGGCACAGGAAGGGCCTGATCCAAAGCCCATTGGAGCTGATGGAAAGAGTCCCCTTGATTTCACTGGGCTTTAGATGCAGACCTAAGGCATGGTGGGCCGTGCCCTAGAGTGTCCCGAACACGTTTCAGGTGCGCTGTAAGGCACTGAGCCAAGTGGTTGTTGCTTGAGGTACCTCCTGGCTCTGGGTTTTCCAAAGGAAGAAAACATTTATGTTACGAGCTTAGGTTGACTTTAGCGGGAGAAGAAGCTATTTACTCTATGACGTCCGTGACCCAGCGGCTTAGGCACCAGTCAGTCGGCTGATTGGATTTCCTTTCCCTTGACGTTTTAGAATTGCCCCAATGCTTTTCACTCTTTCCACTCTGGGCTTCAGTCCTGAGAGGCGCTGGCTGCTCTCAGCTCCCTTGAGTCAAGTCCTTTTGCACGACTCTGATTCATGCAGCCAAATCTCCCCCCCCCTGGAGCGCAGATGATTCTCCTCATCATGTGCTTAAAATGTTGCAATCCTCTCTGGCTTTAGCACTGTCTAGGCTGCAGCTGAGCAAGCACTTCAGTGGCTGGCATTGCCCCACTGTTTGTGCCAAAGGATCAGCATTCAGACTTGTGCCTCTGGTTAGAGGAGAGCCTCTCTTTCTCCCCAGAACCACTAACTTCAGAACGCTGCTGCGGCTGCTGATTATTTGTATTCCAATAGCTTCCGGCAGAGATGACCGCCCCACGGTGCTAGGTGCAGTACGAACACACAGTAAGGACAGACCCTGCCCCGAAGAGCTCACTGTCTAAACGGACAAGGCAAATGGTGGGAGGGGAGATTGAGGCACAGAGCCGGGAAGTGATTTGCACAAGGTCATGCAGCAGATCAGTGGCAGAGGCAGAAACAGCACCGGGGTCTCCCGAAACTCAGTCCTGTGCCCAATCTACTGGCCTGTGCAACTGCGTGCTCAGAGTGTTAGTACGGAGGGGAGCTGAACTGCCTGACTGCTATGCCCACCAGCTCTGCCAGCAGCCAGCCAGGACTAAGTCCTCACACTGCCTGCTCACAGCAAGCTTCCCCACGCCCAGCCCCTGGAAGCTAAGTAGACCAGCATTCTAAAACCCCCATGGCCCTCAGCCTCCTTGAACGTGGTGGGCATGGCTGCTCCACTAGACCCCTCATCTGCATCTGGGCTTTTCCTCTCCTCTCCCTGGCTATAGCACTTTGCGTGCGTGAGGACCAAGGCGCCTTCTATTGCATGCAGCCTCCCCTGCTCTCTGGCCTCTGCTCATGTTGCAGTTTGGCTCTGTCCTGGTGGTTTGCTGCTGCTGCGCCTCCTCCAGTTGTGGTGACACCTGCAAATTTAACCAGGTTGGAATTCACCCCAAGGCAACACAAGAAGCGCTTGGCTTTCCTGAACCTAAATGGTCGATAATTAGCCGCTGGCAAACCAAACGGTTCTGGAGCGAAGCAGAGAGAATGACAGAGGTTCGATCGCTGTGACAGAAACAGCTCCACAGACCAGCGAGAAGTGCTGGAGAGACCCCTGCCAGCCCGCAGCCCCGTTTGAGAATCCGTTCTTCACCCCTCACTGGGATGGAAAGGTCCCCCCCTGGTCTCCCCACACATCCCTTGGTGGGGAAAATCCACAGGAAAAATGCAACTTGGTTAGGCCCTTATCACCACACAGATTGACAGCTGTGGCGTCGTCTCTCTGTCATAGACTAATGCCAGCCTGCCTCTCTTACCCAGTCAGGCAAATTGCTGCTGCAGACATCTTTCTGGTTTGGGGCTATAAACATATCACCTGCTTCTTGGTCTCCCTCCACTGGCTCCCCTTCTCCTCCGCATCCAACACAAACTCCCTGTATAGAGTAACAGTGTGCCCTAGTGCATAGAGCAGCGGACGGCCTCAGAAGAGCTGGATTCTACTCCCAACGCTACTGGGTGATCTTAGGCCGCCCGCAGTGGCGCCGAGCTGCAGGGTCCCTCCTGCCCGCAGTGGCTCAGAGCTCTGGGCCCCCGCTGCCTGTGGCGGCTCAGAGCGGTCAGATTCCTGCCCCTGGCAGCTTTGGCCCTGCCACCCCAGGGCCCGGGGCTGAAGCTGAAAAAAATGTCACGGAGGTCTGTGAAAGTCACAGAATCCGTGAGCTCTGTGGCAAAATCTTACCCTTAATTCTTACGATTGTTTTAATTGTTGAGACCCCTCAGAGCTGAGCGGCAGCCTGCCTCTCACCTCTTGTGTACCCTCAGGACGTCCGCTCCTGCCTCCACTCTGCCAGCGATGACAGCTTCTCCCACCCATCCGTCTGCCCACAAGTGGCTTTGCACTTTCTCCTGCGTTGCCCATTTGGCATGGAAAGAGCCTAGCCGCCACACTGTCCCCACTTAAGACTCCTTTCTGCTGGGCTGCTTACAAAACACTCAACAGTGGCTAGGCAGCTAGTGTGCAGTGACCGTTGCTAATTATGCTAATTGAGATTGGCTCACCGTCAACTCAGGCTTTCCCCATGGAATGACCACTGCTATATGTTTCCCCATGTACCTGTATCCCAAAGGATCCACCTGCTATATCTTCCCATCGTGTTCTTCAGCCAGCCAGCTCTCTGGGGCAGGAACTCCGTTATGTGCACGCTGTCCTTGCACACAGGGTCCTAGTGCTAATTTACGGCCGTCAATGCAAGTGATGTGATGCAACCAGTCTGCAAACTTTGCCAATAAGTGTTGAGAAGCAGCATGCACCTTCATGAGAATGGTGCTGGCCACAGGGGAAGGTTTAACTGATTAGATACCTGGCTGTAATCAATGGGTAAGATGCACCTGTCACAGCCTCCAGGAATAAATCTGGATTGAATTCCTTCAAGTTCTGAGGGAGAGTCTCTTCTACTCTATTCCTGCTATCAGTAAACCGCTGCACCCAAGTGCAACAGACTGTGATGGGCATTCAGCTGCACTTTGGCATCTGGACGTGCCCTGACTGGTCCATCCCATGGTAATGGTAGATTTTGGAACCCTCCAGAATTGGGGCATTGGCTGGAAGTCACAGGAGTGTGTTGTTCATTCTCCCGCCAATACAACAGCTCCTGTCCATCCATACCAAACATTTCATCTGAAAATAAAACCTGGAAATGGCAGTGGTAGCAATCCCTCCCCCCACACACTTAAAATAACAACTCGTACCCCAGACTGGAGGAGATGTAACCATTTAATGTGTTTTATTAAAAATAAAAAGTACAATTTTATAAGTGGAATAATAACTTACTCCAGAGTGTGCAGTTGTACTCTTCCCACAAGGCGCATGGGTATCTTTAGGACCACAGAGTGTTACTTCATATTACTCTACGGCCATGTGTGCATATGCTTGATACATGATATTACATGGACCAAGGGGAGAGAGCACATTAGTGAAGAAGTCAGCCGTGTCCCTTTGCGACATCACGACTGCCCTAAGTGTTGGCTTCCGCCATGTGCCCGTCTCAGTGATTGGTCCCTCAACTCCAGTCTTACCCACTCCTTAGGGCACGGCTGCATACATCTATTTGGGCAGCTCCATTTTGAAGGCTGGATAATGCACATCTGGGTCTCCTATGAAGCTCCAGCTCTCAAAAGAAGCATTTGCTGAGCTACTGAACGCATCGTACCTACAGAAAAAGGAGTTTCCCACCTGTACGGGCGTAGATCAGTGAACTGTATTATTTCATCAGACTATATTAAGTGCATGGCAGAATTCTGCTGCTCATGAGGTACGGGGATTGGGGAAGGCTGCTGGGAATCCATGGATTCAAGCTTCTACAAAGTTTATCCCCCAAAGCCAATGGAGAGTTTATTTTAATGAATCAATGTGCTGGTGTCGCCTCAAACAAGGGAAGAAGCTGCACCAACACGTCTAGCTGTCCCAGCTCTCCAAGAGGCTGCCTCCCAGCCCAGAGATGCCCCCACTTGGGCCCCATCCCACTCGATGGGGCTCGACCCGGTTGCCTTTTCCTCAGTCCGGCTTCAGAACTGACCACTCCCTTTCCTGCTCTGAGACACCCCCTGACTCACAAAGGTCCATTCTTTCCCAGGTGCAGAAGAGCAGAATCCGCGGAGCCTTGTGATGTGTATTTCCAGCAGCCTTAGTTAGAGGGGGACCACGCATCACTCACTGCCAGTGAGAAATGCATCTCTGCTGCGAGAGAGGCAGAGGGCTGCATGTCACAGCTGGAAGAGATATAGCCATGAAAGGTCTTTTTAGTGCAAGGAAAGCCCAATCGTACAGCAGTTGTAGTCAGCAAGTCTGCAATGTGCAAACAATTGAGTCAGCTGCATGGCGACATGGCAACTGCTGCCTTACCTCTGGTGTCACAACCATCAGCTGTTCAGCTCTGTCTTGCAATCAAAGGGCTAGATCCTGCCTTCCGCTGCCAGGGCTAGTTAGTGGGGGCAAAGGATGTCAGGAGCATTTTCTCCCCACCACCAGCAGGGCAGAATTCCTACAAGAGGGAGTGGCTGGTGGACAAGTTATTGCACATGGGGGTGTGGCCTGCTGGGAAGGGGGTGTGGCCAGAACCCCATCCGGTTAGCACACAAGCTGCTGTCACATGCTAGCCAGGAGTGCGCACTGCTCTTTTTAAAAAGAGGACAGAGTGCAGGAGCATGCAATCCACTGGGCACTGACTGGCCTGCCCTGGCAAGATGGCTTCTGTAACCACTGCCAGCCTGGCCATGCCACCTCCTGCCCTCATGAACCAGGGCACGTTGGCAAGGAGAAAACCCCCAAGTTTCTCTCCCAGTCTGCACAGATACTTCTAAAAATCAAGAGGCAGGAAGGAGCAGTTAGAGTAGAGGTGCACTGATGAAGACATTTCTTTGCTCCCATGCTTCATGTGGCAAGAAAGAGCCATGTCTCTGGCAACCCCTCCATAGGGAGCAGCTGCTGGGAGCTTCACTCAGCCCTCCTTGGCTGGTCTGCTGGGGAGGGTGGGCTCAGAGAGCTTCGATGGGGTGCCCACCCAACCAGGAAGTGCCGAAGGAGGCTCTCGAGAGGCGCATGGTAAAATTCTCGAAATGAATTGAAAGGAAGGCTAGGATTTCCCTGCCTCTGACATTTTGCCCAGTCCCTCTCCGTCTTCTCTGCAGCACGTGTGCACCTGGCCCACAGGGCTTATTACTGGCTAAGGAGGCATGTTGTGGGGGCCCTGGGTTAAGATACTGGCAGCCAGTCACTGCCATGACATCTCTGGTTTTCTGGCTAACGTCCTGTGGTATTAACACACTGCTGGGAATGTTTAAGGATAAACACGACTCTGTATCTCACAGACACCTCAAATCACTCAAGCTTCGCTCTTGTGCTTATCCCCATGTGATCAGAACGCATCTCGCTCTCTAGCCACCAGGTTCACAGTTACCCATCTAGTGTCCTCGCTAGTGGCCTTATTCTGCCTTTAGCTACCCTTGCATGTGCTCCCACTGGCATTACTGGGGATGGTGCATCTCTAGAGCAGGGTAGAAAATGGCCCAAATGTTCAAAGTGTGCATACTTCTGTGCACGGGCCCTCCCCAATGCACACACTGAAGGGATTTGCAACATCAAGTCACATCACAGCTCTGTGCCTCAGTTTCCCCATCTGTAAAATTGGGTTAATCACACTAGCCTCCTTTTGAAAGTGCTCAGAGACATATGGATGAAAAGCATTATGTAACAGCTACGTATTGTTTTTATTTGAACATTTAAGTTGTATGGCCCCTGCCTTTAAGGGGCAGTCTGAAGAATGGGGAGGGATAACCTTTTGTCCTATTTACATCTAAGAAGATAGAAGTTTCTTCTCCATTTAAGTAAATTTCCTCAAGTTAGTATAGAATTGCGATTTATGTTCTCCTTTTCTTTTTTAATGGTTTGCTTTAAAACCCAAGTTAAGAGACCTGAACAAAATCGGGAGTCATATCAAGGATATAGAACAAAAGAGATCAAACTAGATAGCCTGTTTATTTTTAAACCAGTGCACCAGCTGTTCAGAATGGATCTGTCTCTAGTAAAAGCAACATCAACCTGAAATCTGGTCAGTTTCACACAGAGAGTTAAAAGCAGGCCTCCATACCTATCTCTGAGTCCTCCGGCCAAATTTTGTGGGTTTACATTAGTGTTTCTATCTCCTCTGTTGCCAAATAAGAGACCCTAACAAACAACAAGGGAAACTGACTATATGCGAAGTGCTGCCACATGGAAAAAATACAGAACATTGTTCCTCTAATCTCTTTCTGTTACAGTAATCTCAGGTGTTACTTATAGCAACACTGGATTAGAGCTTTTTTTAAGAGAGAAGTGTGATTTTTAAACCACTTCAATTTGCTGTTGATGGTTTTTATGCTACAGACATAGCCAACTAACTGGCTCAAAGTTTTTCTTTCATTACCTAGCTCAAAAAAAGTATTTTGTTTGCTTTCATCTGCTTTATGATGATTATTATTTATGTAACATCCAGAAATACGTGAGGCGCGTCACCTCCGCTCCATTAAGAGTCAGCAACCTATTAATCTGGTACAGCTATAGTCGCTGCTTATCCCCTAGCAGCTGAAGTCTGAATGCTCTTTTTGCAATGTTACATGTACTTGTTGTGGATCATGCAAAGTTTTTTTTTAAAACTCTACCTGGGGATTTGTAAACTCCTTGGGGCAGAGACCAGTTTCTTATTATGTTTGTGAGGTCCCTCACATATTTTCGTTCTGGATGCTACATTAATAATAGCCATCAAAAGCAGGTGAAAGCAAACAAAAAAATGTTTTGAGCTAGGTAATGAAAGAAAAACTTTAAGGGAGGAAACCTCTCCTTGGAAATACTCAGGTGCGGAGAATTAGTTGCTAACCAGCACATTGTTCAAAGTTTGCTAGGAGACTGGCTCTTTAAGGATCACAGAGGCTTCATGGCAACAGTTATCGCGAGTTACTCCACCCAAGCTGGCCTAGCTCAAGTGAGAACGGCCACAGTGCAAAACGACCCTGGAGTGACACAGCAGGATGAATTAGCAGCGCAGAATGATTGCATTAGCAGGAGCTGAGCTGCGCTAACTCGCATTTGTAGCCCGTAGCTGCATCCCCCCCCGGCATTACTAGCTTGAGCATCAGCACCACGTAACTTGAGCTAGAGATTTCCGAGAGTGAACGGGAGTTGGGTTAGCAGCAGCACTCGCATTTGGTCCAGTGAACGCTGCAGTGAAGATGAGCCTTATATCCTTTTCAGGCTGTCTATGCTGAACTTTTCCTTCACATCTCCCACCAGGGCAAGCTCTGCCAGTGGTAGCACCAGTAAAGACCAGCTGCCCGCACCGACAACGTGTCAGCCAGCCTTTCTCAGAGGCAACATGGTGGTGAAACACTAGGGTCTGCTTTATGCTACTGCTCCCACAGTTGCTATGATGAGTGGAGCTGCCCTGGAGTTAGAACAACAGGAGGAGATGGTAAGAAAACACAGGATTTGCCAGATTGGCTCAGACCTGAGGTCAGGCTCCTCTAGTGCCCTGTGTCTGATGATGGCCAGTGCCAGATGATTAGGAGGATGGAAAAGGAACCAACAGTAGCATTGGTGAGATAATCTGCCCCTCTGCTACCTCTCATCCTGATCTCTAACAATTAGAGATTGGCTTAAACCAGCAAGCAGAAGGCTGCATTTCCCTTCTAAAATGTTGGTTGTCATTAATGACGACAACTCTGGCTATTCTTTAGATCCATATAAAATATCCAAGCACTTGGAGATAATGCTACTGCCCTTCTTTGTAAAGTGCTTTCCGATACAGATAAAAAGTGCTAGAGAAGAGTGGGGTATTACCACTGATGTGTCACGTTCCTGGCCTCACTGACAGCCAGTGGTAATGAGTAACACTGTCTAGCCAGCTGTTGTCTGTAAAAGTGTTACCTTCGACTGTTTTGGAATTTGTCACTTCTTAAGTTCATTGAATGTTCCCTCGTTTCTGTGTTACAAGGCTTGGAAAAAAGCACAGCACACATGCAGCTCTAGAGGAGTTTGTGATTCAGCCATTCAAAATCTCTTTCAGAATAAACCGGGGCATTTTAGACCTCAGCTCAGGAAAGAATTTTCAAGCACAATTTAACAGAGAAAAGGGCTAAAAGTTCTGCAAATTCCGTCGGACTGGGCCCAATGCTGTTAGAAAGGGACACACTTTTCTGTTGTCCAATTTGAATAATTTTGCTTTCCTTCTAACTAAAGTCAGGAGTCCCTTTAAAAATAGATCTGGTACCCACCATGGCTCAAAGTGACCTAGCCAACTCTGTTTTTTAATTACATTTTCACTTTTTCTTTTGGGTAGAAGAACTAGCTGGGAGAGAGAGCATGTGCACCCACCAGGTCTCTAATTGCAGTTCGTGTTGTGGTCAGTTTCATGCAGGCTTTACATAGTTCTCTCAGAACGACTAATGCTCACTGCATAAAATTCTTACTGTACAGCAGTGTGACAAAAGATGACAACTGGAGCTGTTATGGTGCAGCTCATCAACGATTATGGTTAAACCTGCCTTACAAAGCATGATTGTCCTCATATGCATTATCTTAGTTATGACTTGGTACAGTCTATGACCCTGACCCTACGAATACGCACCTTTACACATGCAAGTTGTCCCATTCAGCTCTAGGAAACTACTCACATGAATAGAGGCACTCACGTATGTGTTTACAGGGTCAGGGCCCAAGTTGTTACCACAGTGGCAAGAGCAGCATATAAAATATAAGGCACAGACATTACAGAGCTATTGATAAGATACTGGCTCCCAAATCTGCATCAACAGGTAATGATGCCAAGTGGAAAGGGCACTGGACTGGAAGTCAGAAGTCTAATCCTAGCTCTGCCACTGCCTATTGGGTAACCTTGGGCAAGTCACTACTATGCCTGTATTTCCTCTGCCACCCTATCACTGTCTATTTATTGTGTGAAATCCTTGGGGCAAGGATTGTCTCTTACTAGGTGTCTGTACAGAGCCTGGCACAATGGGTCCCTGATCGCAGTTAGGGCCTCTGCTTGGAACTGTAAAATAATAATTGTGATGAGAATTTAAATATTTAAAGAAACCCTGTACTGTTCAACTTAAAAAAGCAGAGGGCAGTAGAAATGTCAGCATTCAGGCTGAACTCTGTCCTACACCCCCACTGCAGGGACAGAGCATGATAGGACATCTGAGATGGGATATCATGCAAGTTTGGAGATTCTAGCAACACATTTGCTCATCAGCATGAGAGGAGGGAGTCGAAGCGTAACTCCGGGCTTTTCCCCGCTTCAGCAGCGCTTTCTGCAGATTTATGTTTCAGCTGATTTAGCAAATGCCCTAGCCCAACCAGGCAGAGTAGAAACAGGCCACATTTCACAGCGGTGACACAACCCAAGAGGACCAGGGGTCATAGCTGTCAAATGACTGCTTTATAGAGCATGAGAGACCCAGCACAGTTTTTACAGTATTTTAACCCATAGAATACAGCTGACAAAAGGACTTAATGACAAAGGTTTGAAAAGTCCTCTCCAGATATCAAAATCCCACTGTTACTACTCTCCTGAGATCAAAGAGAGATTTAAAAGCATCTTGGTCTTTTCCGGGTTCCTCTAAAACATGATGTAAGAGGACTTGGGAATAGTGTTCTTCCTGTTAAAATGCTATAATGTTCTCCCAGTATCCCACCCACAAAAGGAACAAACATTCAATGAATGCTAAGGCTGCACAGATAACCACTCCCACAATGGCAGAATTAGGGTTGCACTTCCTGATTTTCATCTAACTAGGTCCTTGTCTGGCCCCTCTTCACCCAAGTATCTGAATGCCTTAGAATAATCATCAATCAGTGGATTTTATCCTTACAATGCTACTGAATTACTACTAACCCCATTTCACAGATGGGAAACTGAAGCATAGAGCGATTAAGGGACCTGCCTGAGGTCACACACACATAGGTTTGATCTCGGGAAGGAGTGCAGGTCTTCCAAGTACCAGTTCAGTGTCTAATCCATAAGACCATCCTTTCTTCCTTTGTGTCTTTGCCTTAAGTAGCCTGAGTTGTCTAGGAGGGTGGATCAGATGACTGAATGGTCCCTTTTGACCTTAAAATCTACAATTCTCCAATTTTTCAAATAACGCAGTGTATCATATGTTTTTCCTCACATACTTACATAGGTGTAGCATAGCTTGTACTTTTTTCCTCCAATATTCAATCCTAACACTAATTTTATTGGCATAATAATTCAGTATCACTTTATTGTCAGACTTTTCATATAGTAAAATTCTATGGGAGTTCTCACCTTTCTAACGTATATATGAAGAATTTAATCAATAGCTACGCAATGTTGTTTTCAACCAATAGTACAGACTTCCTTGAGTGAAAGTCAGGGGATGAAACACTTAACTAGAAAGCTGATTTAGTGGCTAATTTTGGTGGCCTATATTTGCTAGCAAATTGTCACAATTACTGTGAACAGATTACGTTTTGTGTGTACTTTTTACTGTGTACTTTTTAGTACAAAGGGCAGTGTTGTCTAGTGGATAGCGCACTGGATGAACTCAGGAGACCCGGATTCTATTTCCAGCTCTGCTACTGGTCGACCTTGGGCAAGTCACCTTCCTCGCTGTGTGCCTCAGTTTCCCCATCTGTAAAATGAGGCTAATGATGACCTCCTTTGTGAGGCGCTTTGAGATCAATAGATGAAGAGCACTAGAGAAGAGCTAGGTAACAAGACGTTAACATTAACAATACCGTTGAAAACGTTACATTTGATCATGTAATTAAAGAGGGAGCAGAGCTAAGATTGCTTGTGCCAGCTGGGTGCGGGTGTTCCCTGCCTTTGGAATGCTTCTCTGGGACTCCGCACTGGTCTCCAAACAAGCTTTTTTTTAAAAAAATAGAATGTCTTAGGTTTTACACAGAAAAAAGCAACGCTTCAAACTCCAGCGTTCGGATGCTCTGCAGACTTTCCAAACCTGCAGTTAGCAAGCATCAATCCCCTCAACGAGAAACACGTGGCGAGACACCACCCGAATGCCCTTGCCCCAGGCCTCTTAGGAGGACTGTAGGAGGGGGCCCGGCTTTCACCTGTGCATTACAAGAACTGCAGTGGGGGGACGTTGTCAGGCACCCAGCTGCCGAGTTCCCAAGGTGAGCTGGAGTGAACATTCCCGCAACACACCTTGAGCTCTGTCCTCACCTGTACCCTTTAGGGAGTCCACAACTGGGGAGGGGGCTTTGAACTTTCATCATCGACACAGCTGCTGTTATGCATCAAAGCTGGGCTCCCTCCCGCACACCTTAGACAGGCTGCAGGGCTCTCCTTTGCAAGATCTACAGACGCTGTGACAAGGAACTTGCATTAGCCTCGGCCCCTGTGCACCTTATGTGAGCTCTTTTCTCAGCTCCAGTTCTCCCTACCAATTTCAACAGCAGAAAGGACTAGCCAGGAGCCTGACTCAGCCGCACAGGTATGCACAGAGCAGCCTGCTTTAGGTCTGCACTTCAGGCACAATCCAACACCCACTGAAATCCAGAGGAAGATTCCTGCAGCCTGGATCAGCCCCTTGACATCAATGAAATTTACTTGTGTGGTTAAAGTCAAGCATGTGCGTACATATTTGCAGGACTGGGGCTCTTATGAACTTAGTGAAAACAATGCACAGCCCGTGCTCAGTATGTGAGTTTCAAATGCTCGTAACACCATTAAAATCAAACCCCGTCACCTTTGGAAGAAGGCTGCACACTGCTCCTCACTCAAGGCTAGTTCCAGACCAAATTTCAACATGCAAACCTGACACTTTGACTGCAAGGCTGTACTAACCAAATAGGAAGTTGCAATATTTTTTCTACAATGAGAAAAGTGCATCCCTCTCCTTCCACTCAAACCCACCTGAATGGGTATTGCTCAGTTTAGTTATTTAAATCCACCTTCAGGCAGAGACCACGTGCAGAAAATTTCAACCCTAAAAGCACTACGAGCAACTGAAAATGGGGGATTTGAATGGGAACTTTTCTACAACCTTAAGTGTAGCAAGTCATGACCAATACCCCCACTAGATCGTAACACAAGAACAGGTGAACTGGAAGGAGACAGGTTTCTGATAACACAGGCTACTAGGCCCTTGTTTACTCCATCTGTAAATCAGTGGAGTGATCTGATGGCAGAACTGGCTCCCTAGCAGGATATCAGAATGTGCAGTTATGTATAATTATAGCGCTTTGCAGATCACTGTTCACAGTACACAGTGCCTGGACCAAATCCTGTTCACTGTCACACTGGTGTAAATCTCAGGTAACAAGTGAAGCCACTTGTGTTACCCCAGATTCACAGGGGTGTAACTGAGAGCAGAACTTGGTCCTTCCTCTGTATAAATGCAAATAGCAGCAGGAAAGGAGTCATCCTACTGGCTGGAGGAGACTCTGGCTGCTCTTGTAATTGTCCAGTTCTGGGTTTCTTTTAGAGTTTCTCCCCTGGGAGTGGTATGCCCAAAGGCCTGAAGAGTTTTCTGACTGCTCATTTACAAGGATCCAACAGGCTACAGCTGTTTTTGCAAACCAGGGTTTATCTTACTCAGCTGGCAGGCAGCAACTGAAATCTTTCAGCTACCACTCTGATCTCACCTGTGAAGGAAGAGGGCGGGATCAGCAAACAAGGGGATTTAACGTCTCCTAATCTGACTGATCCAGAGCCCATTTCAATTCAACAGAATCACAAACTGACCAACTGCAGATGGAAATTAATCTCAGCTATTGGTGCTGTCCCCCTTTCTGCAGCAAAGGGGCACTGGACTGGCAACATTTAGATAAGGGGTGAAAATCTTGGCCCCACAGACTTCAATAGTAAAACTGCCACTGACTACAATGGGGCCAGAATTTCACCTCAGCTGTTTTGGTTTTTTTAATTAATGACCATCTTCCCCAGGAAAGGCAGTGTGGTTTAGTGGATAGTGCACTGGGCTGGGCATCAGGAGATGTGGGGTGTGTTCCCAGCTCAGCGACTCTTAGGGTGACCCGAATTTATAGGGACAGTCCCGATATTCGGGGCTTTTTCTTATATAGGCACCTATTACCCTCCCACTCCCTGTCCCGATTTTTGACGCTTGCTATCTGGTCAGCCTCGCTACTGTGTGACCTTGGGCCAGTCACTTTCTCCTCCCACTGCTTGCCTGTCTTCTCTCTTTGCCCTTCAGGACAGCGACTTTGTGGATGGACACACTGGGGCTCTAATCTCCGCTGGAGACTCTAGGTGCTACTGTAAACCAATTGAGTCACAACACAGCTTCACCGAAGCCGCCGCTGCTCCTGACACAGCACCCTGGCTACTGTCCCCCTTCCCGGCTCTGCCTTGATTAGCATAGCCAAGAGACATGTATCTGAGATTGAGTTTTCTCTTGAGCTTGCTTACTGCTTGGCCTCCTCTGTCCCTGCCCCTAGTTCCCTCAGCCAGCGGGAAGCTCTCAATTCCTCGATTCTCCTGAGGTGAAGCTAATGAGGCCCACCTGGTCTGGCTGCAGCATGGACTCTATAGCTCTCTGCGGGGTCCTAGCACCTGTTGCCCGGCCGGCGACTGTTTCCACAGAAACGGGATCAAAAAAGGCATCAACAGCGAGCACTGGGTTTGCAAAAAGCAGCTAGAGACCTTAGAAGCCTTAAATTAAAGAAACGACAGCAGTGAGGGAAATGCTTGGCGCCTGGTAGTGCCTCCATGTTGGGGGGGCACAATTAAAAATAGTAACTTTAAAAATATAGATATTTAACCTGCCTCTCACTGACAAAGTATTTTTAAAAAGTTAACAAAAGCAACATGGACCTTCAAGTAGCGTGGGTATACTGGATAGCAATGATTCAGTGGTTGAAGGCACATGGCTGACACTTTCCCTGTGTGTGTGTGTTATGGCTCAGGTGTACTAGTGTACACACACCTTGGCATACTCCAGTAGGCAGGTAAATGCCATGTCCATATGCCTTTATGCATCTCTGTCTCCACACATACAGAAGCACCTTCTGCATCCAAGGAGAACAGGGAACATTAGTCCCGTCCGTGTTGCTTTCACTGGACTGTGCATATAAATACACTGGTAACACATGCAGATCTATGACATTGCCTTTTGGGTGGCCAATGAGGAGGGAGGCTGTGTGCGTATGTACGGAGCTGGAGGGGGTAGCACCAAGTGTGTCAGACAGGTAATGTGGTCCAAAGGATAGGGCACTACATTGAGAGTCAGGAGATCTGAGTTTCAGTCCTGGATCTGCAACTGTCCTGCTAGGTGAATGTGAGCAAATCACTTCCCTTCTCTGTGCTTGTTCCCTCCCCCACCCCTTTGTTTGTCTTGTCTGTTTCAATTGTACACTCTTCAGGACAGGGACTATGTGTATGTCCAGCACCTAGCACAGCAGAGCTTTGATCCTGGGTGGGACCCTGTGGTTGCTAATTTAATACACACACATAAGTTTCAGGATCTCTTCAATTTACTTGAGCAGCTCAAAACACTGCCATGTGTTTGTATTCAGCCTGTTGAGTGATCTGTAATTAACTGTATAATTGAGACTTTTGTATTAAATTGTGTAGAAAGTCAGCAAATTAAACCTCAAAGAGGCACATGCAATTTGCCAGCGTTCTCATCCACAGCTTGGGGGCGTCAGTGGACTTTGCTCAGACATTTTCCTTTATGGCGAAGGGGGTAGGATTGAACCCATCAGCTACAGAAAAGAGAGCTAGCGGTCTTGAAAGGAAAACCCCACCAGCCACTCCCAGATGGACATCTCTGCCCAACCTCTTTAAAGAAGGCTATTTAGCGCAAAGCCAAATAATGGAAAAGTAAGAAGAGACTCATTTACCTGTGATTTTTTCTGGCTGGTTGTGGCACTAAGTAACGGACACCCTGAGGGATTATCTAGGCAAGTACTGCATACATGAGAAGCACAGTAAATTAATCCATAATTAAAGCATGCATAACCAACATCGAACCAGCAGCAGCCTGGGTCTATCACTGCTCCCACCAGGGGTTTGTTTGAAGTTCTACCATTGAGTCCAAGGTCTACCTAGGAGGGCCTCCTCCCACTGAGGCCAACAGGAGCAGAAGAGAGGTCTGTACTGGTTATCCCCCCAGCAGACCCACTGGACTCAATGGACAGACTCCCACTTACTTCACTGGACACTGGTTCAGGCCTGGGTCCCCATGGACAAACCTAGCTTTCGGGCTACCAGCCACGATCCTAACCCACCTCCCTCTTTTGCTTTGTGTCCACAGACTCCCTCACTTCAACTCCCCCTTCCCGGAGCTGCTACATTGACGAAGCTAAGAGGAGGGGTCGTTTGTCTATTGATACGTAAATACAAAAACCATCTCGCCACATGACAGCCAATAGGAACATTTATAAGGATTTCCGGCATCGGCTCAATCAAGTTAATGTTAAATACAAAACCAGAAAGGTTGTTGAAATAAGAATATACACATTCAGCGAGCTTAGTACAGTATAAAGTTACTCTGAGGTCTGGTCCGCGGCCCCCCCCCACCTCCCAGGGTGGGGAAGATAGGGTGTGAGGGTGAGACATCCCAGCAGCCCTTGGCAATACTTGGGAGGGCTAGGGAGGCGCAGGCTGTGCGCTGAATGGCAGGCTGGGCCCTACAGGGGCGGTAAGGAAGGGGAAATCAGCTGCTCCAGGTTTGTGGCTTCCATACCTTATGGTGGTTTTGGCTTGGCACCCGGCAGCCGCAGCTCATCCCCTGATGACGCCTGCCTGGCACAGATAGGTGGGAGGGGGATTCCCTGGAAAAGCACAGCTTCTGCTGCAGAAGTAAGTTACCACCATCAGATGAGTTCACTCTTTCTTGGGTAAAGCCCAGTTACTCTGACAGCACTTCACATCCCTTTGCCTTGCAACACTTTGTACCTACTGCCACCCATCCAGCCCCTTAGCGAGCAAGTGGGTCTCCTCCAGAACCAGGAAGGCAGGGCCGCATCCTCACAATGAAGATCTGAAACTCCTCACCCAAGGGAAAAGATCCGCCCTGGGACCCTTCCTCCAATAAAAGACAGGCAAGGGAAACAGAGAGAATTGGTAAGTGAGAGCAAGATGTGCCATGTTAAACCAGTGTAATCCCTGCACGGCACCCCGGCACAAACTGCAGGGAACCGGATGTAGCCTGCCCTCTGATCTAGCTGGACCAAGCACAGCTTCTCTGCACCACTCCGACCCAACAGGAATGCATCAGCGCAACACGCAGCGTGGTCCATACCCCAACGTGCATGTGTGTTAGCGAGTGTGTGCCTTCCACAGCTGCAGCAGAGGCGTGGAAAGAAAAAAAAACCAAACAAAACAGAGCCAGTAACATCACAGCGCCGTTAACAATGCATGGCTACAACTCACCATTTGAGAGATCACAGCAGTGAGACAACATTACAACACTGAGCCCCAGGAGCCACTAGAAAGAGGTGCATGTATATATGTATCTATATAATACGTACATGGCTAGACCTGAACACATCGAGTATATATTATATACACACATACATAGACACACACACACACCTAGTGGCAGAGAAGACTGAAGTATGTGCCTTTTCTAAACCCAAGGCGAGGGTGGTTCTGGAAACGGTTCCTAGGCTATTTATTTAAGTCAAGTCCTTTAGGTGGATTTCAGGTGGTCCCACGAAAATAAAATCATACTTGAGGAGCAGATCCTCTTCCCACGTATCTCTAGTCACCCCTGGCAAGTGGCAGCCACAATTTGGTTTCAATAAGGCACAGTTCAACAGCAGGTGCTCACAGTTAAGAGCACAAGCTGCCCATCGGTGGCTACGAGCCGCGGTTCATCATAACCAGCGAGCCAAAGAAAGGTCAACTGGAGCTTTACGACAAAGGAGGTGGGTTACCGATGGCAACCTGAAGGCTCTGCGGAATCCAGACTGGTCGTGAGGAAGGCGGGTTGATCATGACTGATAGGAGAGCCAGTCCCTGCCATCGAGCTGGGCTGCGTCCCAATTAGCTCTTCTCCTGGCCTGCCCACGTGTGACTGGAGGGTAGCAGGCCCTCTCTCTGAGCGTGCTCCATGATGGCAGTGTAACAGAAATAGTACTGCTCTGGGGTCTGGATGCTGAAGGCTCTCTGCATTCTCATCCGCATCACGGTCTGGTACACGTTGAGCGTGCCCGTGTCCTGGAGCTGGGAGAGGCAGATGTCCAGTGCGCAGAAGGTACCTGAGGGATGGAACAAACAGGCCCGCCATCAAAACGCCACCTCTGCCGCAGCTCCACCCAACAGAAATGCCTGACAATCCGCTCCCCACGCTGCCACTCGTAGGCCCCCAGCTACCATCCAGACCAGGAGTCCTAAAATCTCCACTACCCTCAGGGAACGTCCTGCCTGAATTCCACCGATTAACCCTGAGTTCTTGCAAGGCAGAGGAATTCCACCCCGGAAAGGAGGCACGTGCAGTGCATGCCTTGCCACCGCGCCCAGGGGGATCCCACAGAAAGGAGTTCCTGTGAGAGTCTCACACAAAGGACCAGCCCGGTTGGGAGCAGTCTGCTCTCGAGATCCCAGCACCCAGGTTGAAGGCACACGGCTCCCCCTGGAGGAAGGGCGTAACTCTCTTTTTCTGGCTGACGAAGGATCAGGCCTGAGTGAATCGGAAACAAGTCGCAGCCAGCCTTCAGTGTACAATAAGCCTTGGGGGGTGGGGAGGAGCAGCTCTCCGGAGCTGGCGAGGATTACCTGTCCGGCCGATGCCAGCGCTGCAGTGGACCACCATAGGCGGCCCTCCTGTGTGGCCTTTGAAGCGAGGCCCCAGGGCACTGGCCGCCACCCTCTGCTGTTGCTTGACTGCCCCCAGGAAGTCGATCAGAGTGGCAGCTGAAGACGGGACGCCGTAATCCGGCCAACTCAAGAACTGGAAATGGGACACCAGACGCCTCTCTCTGTGCTGCGTGCGAAAGCCCCATTGTCAGTGCTTCTCGCTTCCACTCCACTCCACCGCCCCATCCCTTCGGGAATGCCCCTTCCCACCTCTAGCGCAGGACTCCACATGCTCCCTCTCTTCTTCCTGGAGCAGCTGCACACCAGCCATTGCAAGGCCTGCAGCATGGGTCCTCCCTCACCCAGCCCCAGCCCGACCCAACCCCATCCTCCTCCTGTCACATCATCCACATACAGCGTTCCCCAGGGTCCCTTCTCCCGCACAGGGGTCCGGAGACCACCATCAATGCCACCTGGCCAAACAGTGAACTCACTTCTCCAGCAGCCCAGACACCGTGTCTCTCTCCTTTCTTCAGAGATGGGCGTACACCTCCCCCCACGCAGCACAGGCCATTTCTTCTCCACTGGCAGCAAAGGGGATCATCCACACTGCCCACTCCTCTCCACGGGCACCAGTGAGGACGGCAGCCTCATTCACCCCTGTAGCCTAGCCCTCTTGCCCCATTCTGGAACTGGTTGCCCAGCTTGTTCCGGCCATTGAAGGGTGGGGGTGGGGAATTACCTCAGTGTCATAGATCTCCAGGAGGGTTTTCTTGTAATGGTTCAGGTTCTCCACCCCAAGGTTGGTGACGGTGAGGGATCCATAGCACACCCGGAAGTCTTTCTCCAGTGGCCAGTATTGGCCACACTTCCTCCTGCCCCCTTCCTCAAGCCTGTAACACACGAGGGGTGGGGAGATGGGTGGGTTCCTCTCCTCCCTGTTGTTCCATCCCAGCCTTGTCACCTATTGACCTGCCGGGCAGCTGGGGCGCAGACGTGCAGGCGGCCCTGACTCTGCGCTCAGGACCTGCTCGTTAATGGAAGAGCAGGGAAATGGGAGACTGCCCGAGGAGACAAAGTCCTCCCCTGCAGAAGGAGGGGAGAGGTGTGGTGGGCCCAGTCCCTTAGGGAAGGATTGCTAAATCTCCATAGCGCGTTGACTGGCAGCATCCGCCAATGCTGAGTGGCCAAGTGTCAGTCTGGGAAACACTGCACTGAGACAAAGGGCTGGGCCACTTACTCAGTCATTACAGAGGCCATTTTCAGGGCGTCTGTCCATCTGTTAGGTCATTTCAACATACACCCAGGGGTCTTAAGTTGGGGGTCACAACCAGGCTTCACAACCATTCTTCCTTTCTTGCCTTTTCATTTTAAAACAAATTAAGTTTCCACAACCATTGTGGCTGGAGGGAACCTTGTAAACCCGCACAACGTGTAAATGGATGCGATGAGCACTGCCTGGACTGGGCAGATAGCCTGAAACAACAGTTCAGGGGCTCTCCATGGGGGTGCGACATCAACAAGCATCAGGGAGTTGCAGGCCCTTCCCAGGTTTGGGAAAAAATTGAGACCCACAGATATAGGCTATTTCCCAGAATACTACAATTAAACTCCATGCTTAAAATATTCGTAATACTTAGCACATCTCATCTTCAGTGAATTTCACAAACATTAAGAGACTCCAAACTCCTTGGAGGCAGATATTAATAGACTGATTTTACATATGAGGAAACCGAGGCAGAGAGGTTAAGTCACTTGACCAAGGTCACAAGAGGAATGGGTTTCAGAAATGGGAAACAGGATCCCAAAGTATTATATAGACACTCTCTCGATCTCACGCTATAGTGTGTGTGTATTTTTATCTATATCTATAAATGTATATGGCACTTTGTATATACATATACACACACATGAATGTACACACACCCTACACACACGCACACACTTTATATATTCATATATGCGTATGCATTATGGCCACCATCAACAAAAATGCAGCCACTTCTTGGGTGGAATGTGGCAGTCGCTTTAACAGTGCACAACACCACTACAAAAATTTAGGGCAACAAGTGAAGACACAAACGATATGCCATATCCAGTGTTGTACACTGAAGCCATAGGAAGTAAGATTACCCAAACTGGACTTCGGCCTGCACAATGACACTAACGTTTGTTCAGTAAAATGGGACATAGAATCCTGAATGTCCCTAAGTGGTCAGGACCTCGGTTTTCTCTCTCATCCAAGAGACTGAATGGGTCTCTGCTCTCCACACACACTCACCTGGTTGTCATGACAATCACCAGAATGTTTTGCTCCCACACCATGCGCCAGAAGTCGCAATACGTGTTTTCCAGAGGTCCTGAAGCGACAAACCACATGTGAGAAAGGGCACAGGCGTCAGACACATCAGTTCTCATCCGGCATCCCAGTATAATGGGGGGTGACATGGGACATAAATTGCACCTCCCGCTGGATTGGTCTATCCAATCCCTTCTGGCCACATCACCTAGCACCTGGACCATGGTAATTCCCACTGAGGAACATGGACATGTGGCAAAACAGCACCTAGCAATGACAACGGACCCGTAGGGCTGCCTCATCAAGTCATGTGGGTCACTGAGATGTTACATGGAGCTTCTAAAAGTATTGGCTCTAAATGCACATTTGGTAGCTCCTGCTTTCCAAGGGACACCACAGCCCAGCGTTGCTGTGTGATTTAACAAGGGTTGAGAGGTTGGTATTATTTCCCTTCTCCTCTCATCCACATTACAGTTGCTGTCACAGGTAACAGAGCTAGCACACGGCTGGAGAACGTGGCTAGAGTCGGAAGAACTTGAGGAGAGAAGACCCACTGTAAACACAACGCCCACTCCTCATGTAGGCCAAACGCGATACAGGCCGAGTGCTTAAAATGGCCGACAAGTTTCTCACTAGCTGTCAATGTCTGCTACAGATTTGAACCCCATTTTTCTGGCCATGCCTCAGTTGCATGCAACAAGCCCTGGAGAGGATTTTGAAGAGCAATGCGGTGATGTGAAAAGCTTTTGGGGAGGGCTGTGAATTTGCTGTAGGAGCCAGGTCCTGTGCCTGGATAAACATTAAGAAAAGTCTTAACCAAACAACAGCTGGGCCCTCTCCGGTAGAAACCTGGGTCAGGGATGGACAGTGTCACCCAGGGGGCTGGCCCGTGTAAATGAGGTGGGTGCAGGGCCCCTGTGCCAGAGCAGGTGCTCCCAGTTGAGCAATTTAGAGGGTGGAGCAGCACCTGGAGGCTAGAAAAGATCAGGGAGAGAGCCAGTAAGAGTCAGTCAGGATGAGTCAGGAGCCTGGAGAGGATCCCTAGGGACAGCTGCCAGAAGCTCATGGCAGACGGTCCCTGGGAAGAGGGAGGAATCGCTAGGGTCAGCGTGGGACCTGGGAGAAGGCTGAAGAGCAGCAATGTGGGTTTGCTGGCTGGTGTCCCCAAGACAGCCAGGGCCAGAGAAGGCCGAAGGAGCAGCAGAGGACCTTGCCTGCTGACATCTCCAGGGTTGGTGAACTCCAATGGGCTTTGGATCGAGCCCTCGCTGTACACCTCCCCTCCCCGCCCTTGGAGTGAGCCCCTCCCCAAGGCAGCCACGCTCCGCAGATGCTTCTGACCCTTTATGCTTTAACCAACCACCCCCGCAGCCCCACCCTTTTTCTTCCAGCCCCTCCAGAGGCATGACTCCTTCCTTACAGGACTCTTCTGAGCACACGCTGGATCCGTATCCAAGACTCCTCCCCGCCCCCCGCCACGTCAGGGTGTGAGGAAAGGGCCGCCTATGGAGAGCGGGGTGCGCCAGCTCAGTGCACCGAAGCAGCCTACCAGCGCGCCCAGCATTATGGAGCACAGGCTCCGTTCTAAGCAGAGCATGAGCTTACCTTGCGTACCAATGTAAGCATTCCTTTGCTTATAGCCATCCATGAAGCTGGCATTGATGTAGTCTGTCAGCTGGCGAGAGAAAAGGTACACAAAACGTTATCCCAGGGAGCAGAACGCCACCACGCACTGGAGAAGGAATGCCCCAGGCCAGGGGAAAGCTGCTAGTCAGTTGAGCAACCAACAGAGCGTGATGTACACAGGTTGGGATAGACTAGAAGATGACTGGGCACCAGGCATTCTTGAATTTCATCCAGGGCATCTCCTCCAACCCAGCTTTCAGGCTGGAGGGAGCTCAGGTTTGCATCAGTGTTAAAACACTTTGATGCTGCCCTGTTTGAAAAGCAAAATCTGCCCATTGCACAGCCCTCCTGCTGCTTATAGCAACTACGTTGATAACGCACAGGCCAGTTACACTTGGGGCAGCAGAGCCAGGGGAACTGCAACCTACTCCCTTCCAGGCTAGGTGCAGACTAGGCTGTTACTATTTCCAAAGCACCACTGGCCGTGGGGAGTGGAGGGAAAGAGGGGAGACTCACATACCTAGAGATAAAATAGCAACAAAAGGATGGGAAAGAAGCGAAATGTGATGGAGTTAAACTCCAGCCATGTTGATCACCTGGCATTAAAGTAATGAACTCAGAAAGAAAGAGAAACTGTCAAGACTAACTGGATTCAAAGCAGAGCCATCGAATAACCTCCCACAATGCCCTGTTGTCCATGCCTCCCAGTGACACGGAGGGCTGTTCTGGAGATGGGCTTTCTTCACTCATTTTCTCCCAGAGAAAGTGCAAACATGCAGGAAGCTTAAAGGAACTGAGAGATCTTTTCCTCTGCAAGGACCCGAGTTGGGGACGCAGGGTCGTGCGTTCCTCCTGCGGCAATTAAAGGCTTGACACACACTCCAAAGAGGTGCCCAGAGCTGCATCCCTCAGAGACAGTGGGGTTAATAGCATAACTGATCCTTCTAGGAGGGGCGCCCCCAGACTCCAGCCTGGGCAGATGAATGAAGCCGGGGCTCACTCCAGCGGTTTTCAGCTGCATGCTCATCTATCTGCAGTTACTCTGCAGCCTCCCCCTACGCTACGTTCAGGTTCAGAGCTCTCAAGGCTGATCTATTTTTTTAAACAAGCGCCACACTGCCCTCCTTGAGTAGACAGCCTGGCACACTGGGCTCCGCTCAGCACTCCCCAAGTTCAGGCTGACAGGAAGCAGTTCCCGCCAGGGAGAACGTGCATGGAAAGTGACAACTGATGATTGAAACGGGCATTTGGGAGCTTCCAGCTGGCAGCGGCCATAGTGAGAGATACTGGCTGGCTGCCGGGGCCCGACGTCACACCCAGCAAACCAGTTCCCATCTTTCTTTCAGAGGAAAAACCAATATTTAGAGACCGACACTCCGCGGGTGTAAATGAGCGTAACCATGCTGAAGTCAATGGAGCTAGGCAGATGTATTGCCACTGAAGATCTAGCCCTAATTTTAAGGAGTTATGTTCTTCTGAATGTCATTGCAGGGTGGAAACTCATCTGTGGTCTCAGACATGGGGTGCACCTTTCCTGTCACCCCGGCAAGGCCAGGGCCGCACAGGGCCCCACTCTCCCAGCACTGCCAGGAACGTGGCTCTGTCCAGGAGAACGCTTCACTACTGCTGGAATCAAGCCTGGTGTTCCCAACGCAGAGGTGAGAAAGACCTGTCCACTAGCAGGTGGGAGACGTGGGTTTGAGACTCTGATTCAACATATGGCAGAGTGCGGAGAGGGATCACCAGCCAAAATCAACACACACTCCAAGTTTTAGGCAGCGCTTTCAGAACACGGGGCCAGGCCCTGCCCTCACACCGCCCTGGCTGGCAAATCACTCTCCTTAGCACACAGGCAAATGCCACCCCAGGAACGAGGGGGAGGGACCACGTGAAGGGGTGAGAGTCAGCACCCCGGGGAAAACTGCCTTTGAGCACTTACCTCGGAGCGGCTGTGCGGTTTGGTCAGCTTCACTCGAGTTTGGTCCAGGCACGGCACATCCCCATAGCGGTTCTTCTCCTGGTTATACGGAGCCCTGGGACACAGGAGAACAGGCAGGACAAGATGGACTCTGTGCTAGATAATACCGTGCCCAGCTTTGGGCTCTGCCCTCACTCAAACCTAAGGATTTCCTCACCTAGGGAAAGACCCGTCTATCAGAGAGTCGGGCAGCACTGTCACGCTGATGCACAGTTCTGGTCTCTGCTGAGTTGGGCTGGGATGCCAGGGGTGTGGCTTTGTTCTCCCACATGCTCTCGGACGGCATTTATAAGTCAGCAATAATAAATCAGGCTGAACCTTCCAGGGCAGCGAGAGTGAAGGATCGCCCCTCCCAAGACACCTGCCTGGCACCCACAGCTGAACTTCAAACGTTCTCAGCGGGAGGCACTGCCTCCTCCCGGCACTCTGCATGCAGAGGTGCACAGCAGAACCGGGTTTGCTCCCCCGCCGCAAGACCAGTGAGACCTGGACACGTGCACAGTAAATGCATCCTGGTCTCAGGAGTCCCTTTTCTAATCTTATTGCTGACTTCTGAACCCTCCCTCCACTCTGCATCTACCACTGCTGAGCCTGCCACGCAAGGAAAGAGACTCAGAACAGCACCACAGCCGCTTCGTGGACTAGCCGGCAGGGGATGCTCAGAAAGGAAGCAACTTCCTCATTGAAAGAAGGGGATTGTTTCAGGCAAGCCCAGCTGTGGTTCTGATTTTGCAGACCCACTGGTGCTCTGTCCCACCGACACCGCTGGGCCCCACTGCTTTCCTTTCATACTTACAGGGAGCAGATAAAGGTCCCCGCCGGACTCCTGCACCGGATATCCTCGTACTCCTCGTAGATTCCCCGCTTCTGCTTTCGGTTCACGTGGTCCATCAGTTGCTGAACTGTCATACACTTTGGCCCTGGGACGTGCACCGAGCCATTATCCCGCGGGGAAACCAGCGGCACAAGGATCAGCTCATCTAGCGGGTCTGGGTGGCCATTCTGCTGGGGGAGGAACCGGCAGTTCCAGCTGACAGGGTCCAGCTTGAGGGTGCCCCCTAGGTATTCTGGGAGACATTCCCGGGGCAGGTGTTCCTTCAGCTCCGACATCTTCACCATCTGAACCTGGGGACCAGAGCGAGATGGGATGGAGAAACACAAACCGAGCGAGGGCTTGACACCGCCTGTACGCGACAGGAGGAGAAAGGGTGAGGCTTGCTTGAGACAGTGGATACCAGGGATGGGATGCTGTCTGCCTGGCTGGGGCTAAGAAGTGAACCTGTCACCTGCCAGCTCTTGAAGCCATTACAGAGCCAGGAAAATTCCTCACAAAGGATCACTGAGTAGCTCCCTTTCCCCTTGCTTCCCTTGTTCAGAAATCTGTTCTCTTCAGTGAATGGCGCTGTTCTGAAATACTCCACTAGGGGGAGTCGGCCTGTCCTGGGCTGGTGCAGAGCAGAGAACTGGGGTTTGAACAGCCAGGATAGAAAGTTAAACAGCTGCCTTTCCTGGACTACAAGGATGGACTTTTTTACTACTGGTGAAAGGTCCACATTTCAGGAGGATGCTTTCTATTCACATCTCTAATCAGGCAGGATGGGGAGTTCATGCAATTCAAAACCGTGCCATTACAGGACCTGGGAAGCATTAAACTCCAAGTTCCATCCAAAGTTATTTAAGGATACTGATGAGGTTGCAAGCTATACGTCCTCTTTGGTTAAGCAACATTATTCACACTGTGACAAAGTATTTACGTGACAGCCCCATAGTTTTGCTAGTTATCTGAAAGAGGAATCCTTCAAGGCAGGAACTCTGTCTAAATAGCATAGCATGCTTCGGGGGCCATAAAAAGAATATACACGCTGATTAAATTCCTTTACTTGGAAATGCCACCCAATTTCAAGGTCTGAATACAATCTCTTGTTTGTTGATCAAAAGAGAATTAAAGAACTGTCCTTATTTTCCAAAAGGGAAGAAATGGTTTCAGACCCTAAATGGTTAAGAGAACTTGTGGGCAGCCCTAGAAATTGAATGTGAAACAAAAAAAAAAATAATTAAGAAGAACTCTTATTTGCCAATACCCAAGGTCAGGTTTCTGAGTGAGATGATGGTATCTCAACCCCTTCTTGGAAACAAAAGCAGGAAGCTGCATTCCTTACAGTAATTTTGATGACAATATAAACACCATAACTCTGGGAAGGAATGCAACTCCTTGCTTTGCTTTACTACGTCTAGGTTCTCGGTGTTAGGTGAGAAAGGAAACCAAAGACAGACAGCAGGCGGGTGTGATACAAGCCACCTGTGCAGGAAAAGCCCAGAAGCCTGGTCAAAGGACTTTGCAGATTAAAACCCTTCCCCCATTTAGTCTGTTAGAGTATGATCTGCAATATGCCGAGTGCCCTAAACCCGTCCAAAAAGTCAGGACTGGACCTTTAACTTAAGGCTACCTATGAGTTCTGACAGACCTGCAAAGCACGTACACACGAGTAGTTACACTGACTTTGATGCACTATTAATCTAGTTAAAGTTATGCACGTTTATGTGCTTTGCTGGATTGGGACCTAAAACAGGTGATCGCTGTTTATTTACACACACCCTCCCCCAGACGTTAAAAACCATTTAATTTCTCCCTTTAAACATTGATCATTTACCACCTTTTTCCCCATTGTCGCTGATGCTGGCAGCTGCACAGGAAAGGACGAGATATGGGGTGAGATTTTTCCAAAGGGCTCAGCTTTGGCTTAAAGTTCTTCCTATGTGTTTACATAGTTCCTAGCACAGTGGGGCCCTGGACGGGATTGGGACCAACGGCCACAATTATCATACGCATTAAAAACAACAAGAGAGTCCAACTGGAGATTCTGGGCCAAGGGGAGACTTGGAAGCTCTGGCAGCAAGACAGCACATCACGGTGCCAGCAGGGCAATGGTGTGACCGTTTGCCCAGACACAAAAGCACTTTGGTACAGACACATGCAGGCACAAGCAAGCTGACATTCTTGCAAGTTCAACTGTTGGGCCTGGTTTTGAGTGCGCAGGGCTAACCGATCCTGGGTGTGTAGGACACAACCCTTTTGGTTTCAATGGAGCTGCTCCCGTTCGCATGTTTGGTGCATTTAGCTCAGACTCCAGCTTCTTTAGCAACACTGCAGCCTTCCCACAGGGAGACCACTCCAGCTGCCATCACTGGAACACATGGGCCAGCGTGCCATGAAAAGCGTTGCAGCAGAGGTTTGGGGGTCAGCTATCTAGTACGCAGAGCGTCAGGCTTCGCCTCACAGACAGTCTCCCTGCGCGACACGCCCTGCTTAAGGAGAATTTCCCCAGGGCAGGGACTCTGAGTCAAGGCTTTTTCCCATGTGCCAGCACCTCCCAACCCCTGGCCCATGTTTTACTCACCCTTTCTCGGAGCTTCTCTTTCAGCAGGAGGCTGATGATGGAGTAGGGGACTCGGAACCACATAGGGGCACCCACGATAAACACCTTTTTGAGACGAGCTGGGAAGGCTCCCTGCAGACATACAGAGGCATTTTAAAACCACTACCTAACCCATGTCTTCGCCGCTCACAGCCAGCAGGGGGAGAAACAGCACATGCCTGGGGAGAAATTAGGCAAAGGGCCCAACAGGCAAAAGGCAATTTAACTGGAGGAAAGAACATGCTGCTTTGATTCTTTGCTCTTTAGGAAGTCACAGCAGTGGCGCCCGGATCCCCTGCTGATGGGTGCATTATAAATGCCTCGCTGTGTTACACACAACCAGAACTTTGGGATCTTTTTTCCTTAAAGCTCAAGAGTTAATTTGTTCTGGATTACTTGATTGTTCTGTATGGACATGAAAAACATTATGGTTATGGCTTAATTGTCAATGTGTTTATAGGGAAAGTCTTGTGTTGAGAAGATTTCCCTGTGTAATAGTAATTGTCAGAATATTAAACAAAAAACAAACAAAAACCCTTGGATTTGTTTAAATTGAAACATTCACAGCCATTGCACCATGAAGCAGATATACACTAATAACAGCAAACACTTCACATTATATAGTACTTTACCACCCTGATCTAAAGCCCACTTCAGTCAATGGTAAGATTCCCACCAATTCCAGTGGGTTTTTGATCGGGCCGTACATGTCCAAAACACTTTACAATCATCAACTAACTCAGCCTCACAACTCCCGCTTTGAGGTAGATGGGGGAAAACCACTATTCTCCCCATTTTACAGATGGAGAAACTGAGACTAAGAGGTTAAAAGACTTGCCCAAGGCCACACAGTGCATCAATGACAGTGTTGGGACTACAAATCAAATCCCTAGTCCCAGTCTTGTGCTCTAACCGCTAGACCACACAGCCTCAGTCTATGTAGCTTTGGATAACAAATTAAGTAGAGCAGAGATATTAGTATTTGAAAGAAGTCATTGGAAAGAGGATAACTTCCCACAATTTCCCACATCCCTTACATGTATAGAACTGGCAAAGGCTTTGACTCCTGCTAGCATTAAGAGGGGAGACGGCTATGTGTCCTGAACGCTCAGGGTATAAGGGAAGGGGGGGTTCAGAGAGCTGCTTCACTTTGCAGTCTCTATCTAGCTACATATATGGCTGTCTTCACAATCCTTAAAATGGATTTTACCCCCATAATACCTCTGTGAGGCAGGACAGGGCTATTATACCTGTTTCACAGAGAGAAAACTGAGACACAGGTAGGGTGACCAGATGTCACAATTTTATAGGGACAGTCCTGATATTTGGGGCTTTTTCTTATATAGGTACCTATTCCCCACCCCCATTTTTCACACTTGCTCTCTGGTCACCCTAGGCACAGGATGGATTAAGGGACTTGCCCCGGTTCACATAAGAAGTTTGTGTCTAAATGGGGACTTAAACCTAGGTCTGCCAAGTCCCAAGCCAGTGCCCTACCCACTGTGCTTACACAGTCTCAGAAAGATGCAGCAGGAGACAGCCTCTGTTCCCATCACCCCCTTCCCCAACTTTACCTTCAGCAGATTGAGGATTTTCTTGCTCAGGTCCAATTCGAAGTTGGTATAATGGGAACCCGCCATGTCATAGATGAACACCAGGCCATTTCTCTGCGTTTCGAAGCTGGAGATGTGGAGGAGAGAGAGAGAGAATTATCTCCCGCACTGGGTGTTCAGACCCAGCTAAAGCACTGATTCAACCACTTTTACAAAGCTGGGCTTTAACCCCTTAAGTACCGCAATGAATTTTTTTTTTGCAATGAGAGTTAAAGAGGATATTCACTTTGAACAAGAGAGGCCAGATCCTCAGCGAATTTACACCATGGAGACTCTGGCCCTCAGTTTTTATTAACCGAAAACCCACAGAAACTCAAACGGGACATTTGCACTATAGATTCTCGGCTCAGGTGGCGTTTTGGCAAACCCCCTGCTGAATTCACGTTGGAGTCTGTAGGACTTTAAGTCCACGCTTACATGTTTTGCTGAATCGGGTCCTTACTACAGGTAAGACACAGTAGTCTGGCAATCAAAGTTAAGGAGAATAAAGACAAGAGGGATGCTGGGATATCAGGTGGTATAATCATCATCCCTATAAGAAGTTTGGAAATCGCACTTTCAGTGTAGCATTTCTACTACAGAAGCACCTGGTCAAAACGAGAACAGGAGCTGGCCCTGCTGTTTTAAACAGGATCTGGCCGGTAAGACAGCTTAGAAAGAGACCACCTGCACTGCAGCAGTTGGAGATCTAAGGGAGCCAAACTTGGCCCACAAACTGCCCGTTATTTTCAGAGCTGCAGCCTAAGTGCCAGGTGCATGTCAAGAAAATCACTCATTGAAACTGTGCAGTGAAGTGATTGCTCTCACAACCATTCGGCAGGTTAAGAAAGCCAGGGGCTGGTTTGTGCGCTAGCAAATTGATCAAGGCACCCATTGCTTTTTAATTACTCCTTGCTTGTGATTAATGTGTGTATAAACAGCTTCTTGCCTCTCAGTTCAAACAATCAATAGGTTCTGCAATGAAAAAGAAAATCTGTAGCAGGTAAAAACCTGTTTTTTCCATTCATGCTGAAACCAAAATTACCGTTCAACTGAAAACAGGGAGTTTGTAAACCAGGGATGGGCCCCTTCTCTCTCGTTTTTGTAATGCATGAGACAGAGATGGAAACTCAGGATGCTCATAGGCAGATATGGCTGCAGTTATATATCTACTTGCAATGCGAGAAAACGCCTCTATCTGGGGACTCCTTGAGATCAAGTGGGATGTTTTAGAATTAGGGTGCATTAGTGAACCAGCAATCTTTGCACTGCTTAGATATCCGCCCTTCCAACCTCCAGTGCTGCGGGGTATAAGTCTGACCTGTGTGTCTGCCCCAAAGAGGAGATACGCTCTTGGGATAATGAATTCCTCTATGCAGTAAAGCACACGCTTCCTCTGCAGTAAAGCACTCACTTCCTTTTCAAAATGTAGCTCTATACAGTAGACTATTCGTGTCACGAGTGCAACAGACATGGTACCATTGCCATCCCATGAGCACTCCCGCTGGACCTGGTATTTAAACGCCAATAAAATGCATTCATGTCATATGGAGCACCTGACACGCATGTCAGTTCAGAGATAAAGTAGCTCAAGACTCAGCCTGCCCAATTGTGTTCAGACATGGCAACTTATCGGCTCCCGAATTGCCCTAGCGCAGTGATCTTCCATGCTCTAGGAACTGCAGTCCCCCAGGACGAGCAGGGTAGGGAAGGGATGAATAGCTGAAAATTTCCTTTCGCTTTTGCACTAGGAAATCAAAGCCCTTAAACTGGGTCAGCCTGTCACGTGTCACACAGCAAGCTCCCTGTTTCGTTACGATAACCTTTGTGCATACTAGCTTCTCCTAGGCATGCTATTGTGACATATAAAATAAGTATGCTCCCTGCTTCCAAATGCGGGTGCCCAGGGAGAGAATACCCTCCCTCATCCCCCCTGCCAAAAATCCTCCCCAAAAATCTTAAGGGGAAAACATGGCTCTTGTCTCTTTAATGCATATCAGAGCCAACAACTCAGTCAGGGATTATGAGACCACGGCTTCCTTGAACACAGTCAAAAGCATCAGGCGTGCGAGATCTTTACGAGTTTTAGCAAATTTCTCAGGGAAGCCAGGTGGGCCTAGGGATTTTCAGTAAGCTTATTGCAGTGCAGTGAACTGTTCCTTTGCCGGCCTTTGGTCTTTCCGACTGAGCTCCGCACAGACAGTTCAGAAGAACAGAGTTCATTCTGAAAGCTGGGTGAAAACAAACAAATAAACAGCAGCATTATGGACTTTCAACCAGCTGAGCGCTGGGATTCGGCTAGATATCCCAAGATCTTATATCTCAACATATGAATGCACCTGAGAGTTTGCATTGCCTGAGAGCAACCATACCACAATTACAGCTTGGAGATTTCAAATCCCTGCATTAACAGCACAGATTCAATTAATACTGCTCAGCATTTCGGCCAAACTCCCCTTGACTTCTCTTCTTTTCGGACCCAAGAGAACTAAGTTGGTCTTCAAGGACAGCTTCAAGAACATAAACCACATATAGGGCATCTTCAAAAACTAATCAAGGGCTTGTGTGACTTTCAGTGCAACCTCCTAAATAAACTTAGTTATAACACACCTGCAAACTACATTCAGAGAACATTACTAAGGTTGCAAAGTCAAGCACTCAAAAGATAGGAAACACCAGAATTACAGGTGCCTATGCATTGAATGAGGCAGAGGCCCTGTGGAAAAAATAGTATGTGATCACAACCCAAAGACTGTATCATAATGCATACACACAAGGGGACCAAATTAAAGTTTCACAGCTACCTTAATTCTGACATTTTCTCTCTTTTGCATGCTTGATTTTACAACCTCAATAATGTTCTTGAATATAGTTTGCGTGTGTGTAAGTGCTTAGGTTTTCAAGAAAGGGAACTGGGGAAAAAAAACAACGAGAGTTCTGTGGCACTTTAAAGACTAACAAATTTAATTTTTGTAGGCATAAGCTTTCGTGAGACTCAGCTCACTTCGTCAGATGCAGAGGTAGAATGGTATCAATGCTTATGCCTACAAAAATTAAATTTGTTAGTCTTTAAAGTGCCACAGAACTCTCGTTGTTTTTGCTGTATACAGACTAACACGGCTACCCCTCTGGAACTGAAAAAAAACAAAATTCCATCATGCAACATCATATCAACATCACAACGAGATACAAAGGAAAAATCAGCCAAAGTAGCAGCACTTATCCATCATGGGATCACCGGTCACGTGGCCAATACAACTTAAAACCCCCACTGCACTTTCCCACTAGACAGAAATCCTACCCTGTCGTGTCTAGGTCTCCACCAGTGTCTGCTCAGACAGACAGGCTCTGCAGTAGGCCTGGAAGATCAACTAATACATTAATATCCTTTTTATATTAGGAGATATGCTAATGTCATTCAGATGAAGCAGCTCAGGTTTGCTTTCTTATCTCAAATAGCATGGGAGTTGAAAGAGACAGATCTGGTGGGTTAGAAGAGCCAGGAACTCTTGGAGCAAGTCTTAAAAAATAAACCCACAGCCTTGGTCCACAGGCCCAGTCCTGAATGTACTCACATCCATCTACAGCAAGAGACACAGATGGAAATGCTGTAGTGATTGGAGGCAGAGGGGAGGGAAGTCAGGATTTCCCAAAATGTCCATGACATTTTGGATACAAATCCCTGCTGTGTATTGTGCTCCTCGATTGTGGAGTTCAACACAGAGAAAACCGTCCCGTGCAGACTGCAATAGATGTTACAGGTATTAAAGCCCATCTAGGAACAGCAAGTTGAGCGGTCAGGAGTTGCGTGCTGCACAAGTCTGCACTTACCTCTCCACAGCTCTGTCCAGCAGATAGAACAGGGCCTGGAGCACCACGTGTTGGACGCTTTTATTGGGATGGTGTAACTTGGCGGTGAAGAGGGCGATAGAGGCTCCAGAGGGGTCCCGCGCACTCTAGAAGGTAGTCGGGGGAGAAGCATAAAGATCAGACAGGCAGCAGAACAGTCTCTGCACAGACCACGAATGGCAAAAGGCTCTTTGGGACAGGGACAGTGTCTATCTGTGTGTCTGTACAGCACCTAGCATGATGGTGCCTTGCACGACCAATAAATAATGATGGAGATTTCATGCTGCAGCAGACTGGATATGCAGAACTGTGTGCCTAAAAGTAGTAGACACGTGCAGGACACCCCATACAGAACTGCCCTGCACAGACCTCTGGTTGATCTATTTTAGGGTGAAAGGGGAAAGTAGTCTCAATGCTCATTTACTTGTGAGCTTCCCAGCTGTGATCAGCGGGGGACAATAAAAGCAGGACTCACATCCATGGTGGAGAAGAGAATTCATCTCCATACTCATTCCATCCTATGAGCCTCCCACTAGTCTACTGCACCCTTAAAGTGAACCAGAGGAGCTGCAGAAAGTTGATCTTTAGCTGGCATTTTCCCCAAACCAACCAGATTGCCACAAGGGAAGGGGATCAGTCCAAGGAGTTGCTAACGCCAAACACTGCTGCACAGGAGAGCCGGCTCAGACACACCCTTTGGACCCTCACTGCTCAGGATGGCGGTGAGCTAACCACTTCTCCGAGAGGCTGCCACCACGCGCGGGGTGGAGGTAGGAGGAAAGCGTACGCCCTAAGGCACTGACGCAGCCAATGGGAGAGGGAGAAAGGAGAGACTAAGGGGGGGAAAAACAACTGTGAGCACAGCTCCCCCTTCTTCAAGGATCCCACCTGGACCACCCCAAAATCCTGACTCCCGGCCTAGGGTCACAATCTCATGAGACAGAATGGTGCAAACACCAGCCTGCATTTCACCTGCCGAGACTTCATTTTCAGTGCTGCACAGCTCTCTCTCCAGGCTGCAGGCTCTTTGGACGTGGATAGGGCTCTGCTTGGATGAACTGGGCCTATGTGAAAGAGAAAGACCAGGGCACGCTCTCTCACTTACTAGGATGGTGAACTTCCCACTGAGTAGCTCAGAGCGCAGAGGTTCTTCATGAGGTTTCAGCTTCACAATTCCTTCCTTCAGCCTGGTTTCCTAAGGGGTCAGAGGCACACAGCAGTCACAGGTACAGCACATAGCACAGGAAGCAGCTTCTAATCAGCTGCCAGTCCTATTTCCTACACAGCTGGGAATCATCACAGGATTATGGCCACCATCACCACCCAGCCACACCTGCTCAGCATCCAAGTCTCACGCAAATCTAACCTAAACCAATTTCCAGACCTGACGACAAACTCTGGCCACCTTCTCACATTCCTGAGCATGGCTAGAACCACCAAACACTGGGTGGGCCACCAAATCTGGCCTACTAGCCCAGGACTGGGGTTGAGGGAGAGGCTGGGAGGCAATCCAGCTTGTCCAGACGCTGCACATAGCTCAAGGTGGTTTTCTATTTGCTTTAAAATGAGGTTCCACTTTAAGACGTGGCTGTATAAAATGGCACTTTCCTCACTCAACAGCCTCTGCTCCGGGGGCTTGATCACAGCTAGACCTGCTCACGGTTAGTGCTTTTCACTCCTGTTAGTCCTGCACAGCCAGTACGGCAGTGGGAGAGCGAGCTGCCGTCTGTTCTTCCTTGTGCACGAACAGACCTACTTACTAAGTTCCAACCCCCGTCACTTACATCTGGACAAACCTGCTAAAGGCAACGACGCCGACAGGTCTGACTCAAGGGAGAATGTGCCCTACGGAGCCTTTTTTTTTTAACTGGAAGTGATGCAGAAGATGGAAAGAACCTGGCTTGATTTCCAGAACACAAGTTGGATTTGCAGAGCACATCTTTTTACCAGTGAACCGAGTACATCTGATGTAGGATCACAGAGAAAAGGGAAACACAGTGACCATTCAGCGCAGAACCATGCTTTAAGCCAGTGGTTCCCAACCTTTTTGGCTCGAGGGCCACAGATATAATTTATACAACCCTGAAGGGCCACTAGTCTATGCCGGCAGGTGCCCCCCCACCCCCCACTGCAGCCAGATGGAAGGAGTTCTGCAAGGAGGTTGCCTCCTCACTGATCTCCCATCCCCTTGGATGCAGCAGGGAAACTGCACACGTCTTATAGCCCCGTGCGCTCCACCTGCATTCCTAGGCAGTGGCTCCCTTCTGCAGCCAGGGGGACGGAGATCAGTGCTCCCCTCCCTTTGGCTCCAACAGGGACCCCAGCACCTATGGATCTAGGTGGAGTATTTTGCCATGCTCCCCACTACAGCCAGGGGGAGGGGAGCACTGATCTCCCGTCTTCTTGGCTGCAGTAAGGAGCCTGCACCAGTCTTTTAGCTCCACGCTCCACCTGGGTCCATAGGCAGCGTCTCCCTTCTGCAGCCAGCAGAAGGGGAGCCACAGGCCACTTTGAAAGCCCTTATGGGCCACAGGCTGGAAACCATTGCTTTAAGCCTTATGAGAAGGCCATTGTCAGTAGTGATTGGTGGGGAGACATCCTGACCCAAGACACTGATTAGACAACAAGCTCCTTGAGAAAGGCGCTAGAGTTGTCCTCTGTCTCTCGTATGCCTGATTCAGCGAGCTACTTCAGCATGTGCCAAACTTAGACCCTTTGATATCAATGGGACCAGTCACATGCTTAGCATCAGGCACGTTCTTTAGGTCTTTGCTGAATCAGGACCAGAGGGAGAACACTGGTGGAGTTTCGCGGTGGCAGAGTTCATTACAAGTCGGTTCCATTACATACGTGTATTTCACATGAAAAGTTACCAGCCCAGGCACCAATACACTGACCCACCTTTAACAAGATGCAGATGTTACTAACGACAATAAAATTTCTGGCCAGGTAACAGACCGCAAGTAGGACTTCAAGGCCGATGACAGCGTGTGTCAGTGCCCCCTCAGTTTTGCCCTGACCCTATGAGATGCAGAGTGGGGTGCTACACTTCCCATTGACTGCTAATCTTTCATTGTACTAAGGAAGCACGGTGTAGTGGCTAGTGTATGGCACTAGGCATCAGGAGTTCTCTTCCTGACTTCACCTCGGACTTGCTCTATAACCTTGCACTGAACCTTACTATGCTTCCATTACCCCAGTCTAAAACTTCCCCAGCTGCAGTCAAGCCAATACTCTTCTGGCCTCTAGAACAACCAGGGTCTCCAAACGGACTTTTTACATTCACCCTTAGCCAAGGGAACACATTACCTCGGAGAGAGTCAGTCACCTCTTGGTGTGATCAAGGTCTTACAAACCGGGACCTACATTTCCAATATCTCACGCGTATCTGTATCTAGATGACTAGGCCTACATTTTGCAAAATGACCAGGGATTTAGGGAGAGACCTGAAAGGGCCTGATTTGCAGACAGCGCTGAGCACCTGCCTCTGAAGGCTCACACCCCTTTTAAGGTATCTCAAGTTAGGGCTTCAGAAAGAGGACCCCAAAAATCCCTCATCACTGAAAAAAATAAGCCCAACTGTCTTGATGCAGATACCACTGCAACCCGCAACAAGCGATGTGCGTGGCCCCCAGTGCCAGGCATTGGATGGATGCACCTGGGGTTGCTACATGCCCAAAAAATATTACGTACCACACCCTGGTAGCGATAGATGCTCAGCTTAAAACTGAGGTACCTCCTGTGCCTCCCGTGAGCTGTGGCCCAGAAGCAGCAGACTGGAGCTGTGACAATCCCTGGGTTTATTTTGGGCGGAGACACAGAGACCCTAAGAGTTTCAGCTGCCATTGTATCCTTTGGGGGTGTGGTTAACCCACTAGCCAGATCCAAGAGCAGAGGATTCTGGGTGTGTGCGAGAATCCACAGAGAAGCCATGTGGGATTCTCTCTCTCTGGAGGTGTGTTCAAGTTTCATAGACTGCAAATAGGACAGAGGGTTCCTTTTTAATTCAGAATAAAAATAGCAGCAATAGAAACCTTTGCCCCAGTAAGGCTCTGGCACCTGGTCTATAGCTCCCTGTTCCAAAAGAGAGCTGTGAACATCTCCTAACAGCTTTGCCTGAAGAGGCTCAGAACAGATGTGTAGTGAAGTTGTTCAATGCAGGACTGGAAGACACTTGAGTACTGTGGTGATGAGCATGGTATAGAATCATAGGACTGGAAGGGACCTCGAGAGGTCTTGGAGTCCAGTCCCCTGCACTCATGGCAGGACTAAGGATTACCTAGGCCATCCCTGACAGGTATTTGTCCAACCTGTTCTTAAAAATCCCCAATGATGGAGATTCCACAACCGCTCTGGGCAATTTGTTCCAGTGCTGAACTACCCTGACAGTTTGGAAGTTTTCCCTAATGTCCAACCTAAACCGCTGTTGCTGCAATGTAAGCCCACTTCCTCTTGTTCTATCCTCAGAAGTTAACGAGAACATTTATCTCCCTGTAGAACAGAACAGGGTTCCTGAAAAGGGATGCGGAAGAACGCTGGATGTTGACATGGCCTAGAACCACCCAGTTCAATAATTCCTAGGACACAGGGTCTGCAGAGGTTTCCTGCTATATCTGTAAAAACCGTGACCAAGCAGTGGAAAACAAAACCTGTCTGAAAGGGAACAGTTTGGTGGGGATGGGCAGGCGTTGTCTGGGGTTTTTTTGCTATCATCATCCTGGCAAGATGGTTTGAGTGGATTTTGTGCCTGGGCTGCTGAGCTTTCACAATGATTCTGCATGGCTGATTTATATCCTTGTAGATTTTTTTTTTACCAAATCAAAAAAATATCTGAGAAAGAGCGTTTGAGGGGATCACTGTTCCCCCCTGGAAATGGGAACAGCTTTTGCAGCGCATCACATCACTGAGCAGCACGGAAAAGCACTGCCTGATTTCAGCTCCCTTCACCAGGACAGCGCTGTCTCACATACCCTGTAGGAGTGAAACAGCTCGATCGCTCGGAGGACATCGAACTTTCTCGCCATGAGGAACTTGACAGCCACGTTCCAGGAAAGCGGAGATACATTGTACTGCACAGTCCACTTGTTAATCTCCTCCAGGAACTGCTTGGTGGCCTGTTTTTGAGAGAGAGAGAGACATGGTAAGGCAAGACACACACCAGAGTTTGCACACACTAAATACCAACGGATGGGGAAAAATCTGGTACAGAAACTGTTCAGAAGTCCAGTCTAACCCCATTGAGTAGCTAAAAGCATTACGTGGATCAGATAAGTAGGTGACACATAGTAAGGCAGATTTGAAACAATGAAGTGAGACGCAAGGAGATGCAAATCACCAGCTCAAAGCAATCTGCAAAAACAGGCAGAGAGACAGGATGATTGGATAGCTGGCAGTGCAGCTGTACCGTACCAGGCACCAATCACGTCAGTCTCTCTCTTTTCATCATCAATCCCAGCAGCCAACGAGAATGGTTGGAACAAATACGCTCTCGCTGATTAAGCAATAAAAGAAAAGGGAATATCACTGGCACCTTGTTAGCACCAAGTCACTTTTTTACCTCAATGCAGGCCTCCAGAGTTTGCAATGCATATTGCTTTCCCTGGCAGCTGTGATAAGGCAGGAGCAAGCCATAAGAGGGCTGGGTCATAGCTATGTGTGATTAGTTAGACAAGCCTCCTAGGGCTGGATCGGGAACGCCACTCAGTGCTTTTGGAAACCCCGATGCCTTTCCTCTGGATTGCCAGTTGACAGATCTCCTAGCCTCAGCCTTGCTGGATACCAGCTGAGAATAAACTGGTACCACCTCCTGATGATGTCAGGTATTGGAATCCCACCAGACTTCACCCTACCAGAGTCATAGGCTATTACTGTCTCAGCTAGGCCTCACTTTAGACCCAGGTTCATCTCCTTCTTGTTTGAGGCAGCAGTGACACATCCACGGAGAGAAGAAGTCAGAGGGACAGGCTGGGAAGCAGGTTGGATTTCTGACAGGCTGAGCAGCATGTTTGAAGCAAGTGAGATTTGTTGTGTACCTGCAAGAGGTATTTCTACAGTGTTTGAAAGGAAACCTCAGAGGTCTTTGCCTTCAAATATGACAGGGAGACAGCCGCTGGGAGGTGAGAGCAATTCTCCCAGAAAGAAAAAACATGGGTTAAAAGCAGCCTCACCTATGAGCCTGTTAGTGCCCCAACCCCACGCATTCCAACTGGAAGACAAAGCCCACCAAAACTGGGTAGATACCCGAGTGCTCTGTACAGGAGGCTGGATGACAAAGACATAAGGGCCATCAGCAATGGCTTTAATAGCCATATCCCCACCCACTTTCCACACCGCATTGGCTGGGAACCAGCCAACGCCAAAACAAGGCTTAGAAACGCAATGAGGACTGAAACAGCAAACATCCAAGTGACCAAGAAGGAAACAGACTGACGCCTTGGACAATCCAGGCCAGGCAAACAAAGAAAGCCAAGGGCAAAGGAAGGAAGCAATTAAACCACAACCAGACATATAGGGCAATCTTCTGCTCTCTGCTACATCTTGCATCCCAGTGGAGTCTGCAGGAGCTGGATGACAGAGTCAGGTCCCTTGAGGGCTCTCTAAGACAATGGGTTGCTTTTCTAGCCATGACCATACTTTTTTTGCTAAGCTCCTGACGGGATCCTCCAAAGATCCCAGCGGAACAATACCCCAACGATTCTGCTGTGACAATACATGAAGGACCTTTCCATCCTCGCTGGGCTAACAATCACTTCAAAAATAAACCACCGACAATAAATCCGTAGCTATAAGAAGCCAAGAACCCGCCGCAGAAAGGGACGCCTCACATGGCAGGATATAGGATGGCTCTCCATAAAATAAACCACACGTGTGATTAAGTCATGCCACTTTCCTTCTTCAAGCTATCGCAGCAGTGCCCACGCTCATAATTTGAGTGCAAGGCTCATGACAGTTAGTGCTTTCCATACAGCCTCAGCACCTAGAATCAGGTAAATATTCGAGAATCTCAGCTTCTAGTAAAACACGAGATTATTTTTTAACACTTAGGCTTGGCTATACAGCTGTAGTTGCTACCCTAAATCCTCTTGTCTCTATGGCGTCATCTTCAAGAGTCTACATCCCATTTTTGCTTTTGAAAATTTTACCCCCATGAACAGGGCACAGGGGTGGGATTCAAGACAGCTGAGTTCCCTCTCTGACTCAATCACAGCCATGGGCAAGTGACTTTACCTCTCTGGGCCTCTGTTTCTCCACCTTTCCCCCCTTTGTCTGTTTAGACTGTGAGCTCTTTGGGACAGGATTTGTTTCTCAGCAGGTGTTTATACAGCACCTAGAACAACAGAAGCCCAATCTCGGTTGAGCCTCCGTGCACGACAGTAACACAAACATCAGATAATAATAACCCCTTTTAAACTAAACTCCTCCCCTGAAATGGCCTCAACTCCAGAGGGCAATTGCTTGAATCTGCCTCCTGCTGGCCAGGATGTTATTCTTGGCTCAGAGCACAGGAACGGTTCTTTCAGGTTTGGCCTGTATATTGCCCTTTGCGGGAATAACCTGATCTATACAATGGTGGATCTTTATAGATTTGACGGCTACACACATGCCACTTACTCTGCTCCATCCCTCGCAACAGCAGCATCAGTCTCGCAATTTCCTCTCTAGTTTTTGTACCTTCCCCTTGAACAGAAGAGAGGGTGGATGCAATTAGCCCAGCTCTGTGGGGCAGGATCGGTCTCTGACAATATGCTTACACAGAGCTAGCACAATAGGGTCCCAATAGTGACTAGTGTTTCTTGGCAGTCCCATAACACAAATAATGATAGCAGCCTTTAAAGGTTGGGAAATAAACTTTGCTTCCAAGGGGAGAAAAAACAACCTAGTAGGTTCCTCCCCCCCTTTTTTTTTTTTTTTTTTTTTTTTTTTTTAATTTTATGAGCGTCTACATCATTCCCAAGTCCAGCAACAGATTGGAAAGCTTTTAGATACAAGAAACTTTTGTCGACTTGCAATCTGAGAATGAAAACTTTGATCCTACCAAGTTAAACGGGAAGCGATGAGAACAAAGGTATTGTTTCCAACAAGGCAGAACAAGAAGAAAGTCACAGAACTGCCCGAAGGGAAAACAGGCGGAGTCACTAATGACCAGAGACAGGGGCATGGCGAGTGGACGGAAACCAAAGAAGGACAAAGACAACCGAATTTAATACTGTGTCAGTTTTAGATGCCTCTCCAAGCAGCTCCACACTGGTTGAGTAAATGTTGCAGGGTGCAAAAAGCGCGCGCGCGCACACACACACACGTTTAACTTTAAGCATATGCATAAGTATTTGTATAATCTTCATAATAGGCTAGGTGCTGAAAAAAACAAATAAATTGGTACAAGTGAATAGATATCTAAGGGCAGATTCAAAAGAAAGCGAGACCTAACTAGTTAGTAGACTGAGTTTTACTTACGGAATTGCAAATTTGCACACCAGGGCCCCTTTTATGTTTGAAAAATAAATATGCTTACAGCGTGAGTCACAGAGTATGCATTTAGGGTTTCTTTTCACAAAACCTTTGGGGGGTCTTTTGCGGTTGGTGGAAATCTTGCACCACCCTGTAGCTCTTTCATCCACGCCACTAAAGCCCCCATCAAACACATCAACTGGGATAAAGCAGTCACTTTGCAAGATAGCAGCCACATGGACAACCAAAAACTCACATCATGGTGGTTCAACTCCAAAAGTTTTGATAGCGCATATAAACTTACAAATAAAAGTTAGGTCAGGACCTCAAATATAGTTTAAGAGGAGGGTTTGGAACCAGAAAATCCAAAGTGACACCACTTGTTCCAATGGAATTACTCTGGATTTTCACTGGTGTAATACAATTAGAATATAGCCCTCTCTGGGTGTCTCCCGCATTCTTTGTTTAAGCTTGGGTCAGCAGCTGCAGAAGATTAGTGCTACACTCCTAAGTGAAAGCACTTTCCCAGCTGCATGAAAACTGACTAAGAATGTGCATTCCTAGTCAGTTTATCTATCCATCCAGTCAACGCAGCTCCAATAGCCCAGTGATGTAAAACCCATTATAACCACTGGGGGGGAACGGTCTTGTTCCTTGCAGTATGGAACTCAACACATGCATGAAATAAAACTTTTCTCTATGGGAAAAACTTCTCTTCCCCATAGAGGGGAAATTAATTGCTTTTTCAATAAATGCAAAAAAAACAACAACAACCAACCCTAAAATTAAGCTCTTAAGCCATTCATAGACCACAGGGAGGAACTGAAAGCTTACAAATACATTATCAAAGCAAATATTTGAAATTCATTTCCTCCTTCATTCAACCTGCCAAGACCGGAGTTCAGGATTCTGTTGTTTCCCACACAAGAGCCAGTGACAATTCAATGTCCTAGAGCAGAGAGTTTAAGGGCCTCTACTCCCTGTTGTGAACTAAAGGGTTAGTGAGGTCATTGGCTTTCACAGGAGAAACACAAGGACTGTTGAGCCAAGGTCTTGGCAGGTTGAAATAAATATTTCAGTTTCCTTTTTACAATGCCTTTATTTGTACTTTCAGCGCTACGCACGTATTGTGCAAATGATTTCGAGCCTAATTCTGCTACGAGCCACCTGAAGTTTTTCTAAGACACCTGTCTGTTCCCCCCGGTATCCAAACTCCTTATTCAATAACTTATTGGATTTGTTGTTGTTAACCTTTGAATCTCTCTCTATGGGCACATACCAATCCCAGTTAAATGTGCCAGCATGGATCCACCACCTGTAAATACAAACCTCCCACAGCCAGACAAACGCAGTCCCATATAAACAAACTACTTTTAGGTTTAGAGAAGCCTTAAAGAAGCCACCAGTGAAAGCTGGAGGGACTGGGAGGGGACTGATAGAGGAGAGAGTTGTATATAAAGGGTTAAATGATAATTTTTTTTAAAGGCACTATGTTTTAAAAACTGGAATTCTTTCTAGTTCCATCTTCACCTTCAGGATTCTCGTTGTACGCCTATGTCTGTTTTAATAACTGATGACAGGGGAATCGGGTCTCTTGTAGTTTAAGAAATAATTAAAGATTAATGTTTTCAATTCAATCCCCCCTTTATTTTTTCAAAAAAGTGAAGCACTCCTTTATCATGTTTGCAATGCAATGTATTTGTGAGACTCTGCTGTGCAGTAATGTGAAGGTTTTATAACCGTAGTAGCATGTGATTTTCCTGTTTTGAAAACTTAGTGATTTCTGTCTCTTTCTCTTTCTCACCCACTACTGCTCTTAACACCGCTTTATTGCTTAAAAGGTACACACACAAAGGACACACAATCCCTCCCACTCCTTTGCTCTAACACGCAGACCATCTGGTGGGGTGTGTTTTAAGTCAATTATTCAGGATTAAATTATGCTTCCCACCTCCCTCCCCTCAAACAAACCCGAGTAGAAAGGATGCAGCCAAACACACACAGACAAAGAACTAAAGTCACCCAGCCCACGACACAAAACAGGAAGAGCAGTTCTGACATTAAGGAATTTTCCATTATACCCAGGCATTGTGCAAGAGCAACAAACAACAACAAGTAAAAGCAGCTAATATTGGCTTTCGTGAATTAAGGTCACAGTGGGAACAGGAAGAATTTGGAAGCTCACAGCAGTGGTGTAGGATGTCAGGCAGCCTGGGGAGCCTGAAAGCTCCCAGCGATACAGGATGACTGGAATTATTCTGAGCTATTCAGCATGAAAAGCTCCTCGGTGTTAATGACTTCCTACGGGAGGAAGTGAAGGGCCTGAATTTATCAGCACTTCACCAGCCATGTGTGACTGGCCTGGGCCTGGAAACCTATGGCTGGAGGGACACAAGGCTGACGTCATGATTCCTAACACAGTGAAAGCACAAGATATTTGCTCTTGCCATGTTCCTTCCATTCGCGCTGGCTGACGCTAGTTATCTCGCCAGCCATCATGGAGCAGCTTTTCAGTTATCCATGAACACAAACTATTTCCACAGCTACACGCTCACGGGGCCTTGCCCGAGTGAGGATGTTAGGAGAAAGTGCCCCACTAGTCGTAGCAACAGCAGGCGGGAGCCTTTGCATAGGCAAGGTTATGATGAATGGCACTCCAGTGGTGCCCAGAGGTGCCAATCAAAAGTCAGCCCCCCCCCTTGCGCTGGGCTGTACAAACAAAGCCAGCAGTGATTTTAAAGAAGATTGAGCGCCAAGCCCGGAGTGCGAGCTCCCACTGTGGCGATTCCTGGTGGAGCTGTACCAGTGTTAGAGAGGGGGGAATTTCCCACCATGCATGTAAACATGGCCACACGGGCTATAATTAACTAGTTTCTTTGTGCTACATAGATCCCAGTGTTCAGACCTACCTAGAGCAGAGCCCTCTCAGCACTGAACTAAGACTCCAGCAGCATGAATTTCTTCACAGCAGTTTCCTATCAAAGCCTGCTAGGACTCCAGCAGTGTGAAACTTCTCAGAACAGAGCTTGGTCAACAGTAGCTACTACTCCAGCAGCCTGAGCTCTCTTACAAAAATGCTCTGCGCAATGCCTGTCCCAGCAAAGGATTCTGGCAGCTCCCTGGCAGGGTCAACTGAGATTCCAGGTTGTAGGAAAGCAGTCCGCATCCTGCCACACTAAACAGTCTTTCAGCTAACATGAAATCATCCCTTCAGGGGATACCATTTGCAGTGGCCATCAAGTGCTAAGACACCCACTTTCCATCACTTCTCTTTTAATGATCTCTATTCCCATTCCCACCCCCCCAGGAGGATTTCAGTACTGTGTCCTTCCTTCCTGTAAACCCTCTGCCTCCTACAAAATGATCTCAGCTGGTCCCTCTTGTTAAATACACAAGAGACTCAAACAGGTGCTAAAGTGTCTCATTCTAATGCAATTATTAACACAGGCACATCCTGTTTCCAGCAGATGGTACTTGTGTTTGGGATACTGAAGGCCAGAATGAATGAGCAGGAGGAGGAGCAGGGGAGGAGAAAGGGTGGCCTTGGTCCTTCCCCCTAGTCACACCGCACATTAAAGAAACTCAGCAGCAAGCCAAAACTCACTGCCAGCCAAGACACCACAACCACTGATGGAACCAGAAGAGAAATTGCAGCATCAGAGCTCCATCAGAGAGCACTTTATTACAAATCCCACTTACCCCCAGCTCACATAATTACCTGAAACTGATCACACTCTGGACTCCAACCACCAGGAACTTTTATAGGAAATTTTAAGGAAAAAAAAAAACCACACACACATTTTCAATTATTTCTGAGATATCTGGGAGAGGAGGCAAATGGAATTTTTAGCCATTAAGAGAACAGATGTTTTGTATCCAGATTACTCAGACTTAAACTAAGTCAGTAAAAGTGCTGTTGCCTAAACATTCTTTTGACCTTCCACTGCAGCACCGGGTGAAGATGGGAAAAGCTGGGTTTAAGTGTCATTTCAGCCTCCTGAATTCTAGGGGGGCAAAGGGTCTGCCCAACCCCTGACCTAAGGACTGCTCTAGTTTATGCTCTGATTTCAGGCTGAGGATAGCACAGTGCTTTCCTCATAGAGTTAAGCACACATTAACGTGTATGACTCTCTGTGAAGGCAAAGATACTGGTATGTGAGATCATTCTCCTAGCCTCCTGAAGTTGTAACTGATGAGGGGTGGTTTGAACTAACCAGCTTTTCAGTTCTGGAGATCTTCGTATCTAGATACCTTTTGCCTGGGGAGATCTTTTTGCTTGCAATAATTACCCTCCTTAACTTTTCAGTTTATCCCCTGTGCAGTGCTTTACAAGAGTTCAGTAGAACTAGTTCCATTAGGACTATGCAATAAATAAAGCTACTCACATATGCAAGTGTTTATAGGACTGGGCCTTCAAACTGTAACAATAGTTGTGTAATAAAAATCAGATGATACAGCAGTTATATACGTACATCCTGGGATAAATAAATTATGGGAGTCACAGAATGGCAAAATTGGATGAGTCATTTCTGAGAAAAGAATCAGTGGTCTCAGTTCCCAGTGGATAGGGCCATCACAAGACAACCAGCACCATAAATGACAGCCTTGTTGGTTAGTTCAAAGGGGAGAACACAGAGTGAAAGGACATGGAAAATAAACTATTTTCTCACTGCGAGAGCTGATCCCTCCACGTCATGGTTGAGGCTAACTAGCAGAGCGGTGTGGGGAAAGCTTACATTGGCCTTGCCTCTAACCCACAGAACTGATATTGTAGAGCAAACAGAGGACTTCAGACTTCAGCAAAGGCTGGGCTTGGCCAGCACTTGGACGGGAGACTTCCACAGGGAAAAAGGAGTCTGAACATGTGCGTCTATTGTGCACTGAAGTTTTTAAGGGCCTCACATAGGGTTATTACTGATCGCAATGCAGGTCTGCATTTAGCTCAAATAGATACACCTTTTGCTTTTGGATGCAAAGGTCTCAAGGTAATTTCCTGCTGAAAAAGATTCCTTCTAATTAGGGATATAATTAATTACTAAATGTTTATACAGCGTGCTACCTTTTCTCTGTTTTCTACTGCTCCACTCATGCTTTGCAAATTGTACAGCATTCTGGCAATAATGAATTTTTCCCTTTTTTATTATAGTTTTCAAATTGCACACACTACAGTTACGGTGCCAACTCGCCTCCCACGAGAACGCCCTCTACTTTCACTCACTTTGGGATGAACCTTGCCCTTGCAGCTGATGTTAGGCGTAGCTGTGTGTGTTTTTCCTCCAAGCAAAATTTGTTCTGCCATTGTTTAGTTACAGGCACAAGGAGGAATTAAAAACTTACCTATTTCAAAAACCAAGAGCCCCAACGTCTTGTGAACAGGTAAGTCAAAACCAGCTGAACTTTAGTGGTGCACAGGTAGGATTTCCCAAGGCACTCTGCTCCACTGAAATCAACAGGAATTTTAAAATTGACTTTGGCAGCACAGGTAGGCCAACTAAGCACTAAATCCTGCTCTACGTGTACTTAGGCCTCGCTTATAAAAGGCTTCCCAGAGTAAACTGGAAGCGATTCAACATCAAGGCCTGGTCTACACTAAAAAGTTGCATGGACTCCGCTACGTCACTCAGAGGTCTGAAAAATCCACACACCCCAAGCAGCATAGTTAAGATGACCTAACCCCTGGTGTCGACAGCACTAGGTCAATGGAAGAATCATTCAGTCACCTACTTAACAGCTCTCAGGGACATGGGTTACCTACACTGAAGGGAGAACCCCTCCCATCAGTGTAGGTAGTGTCTACATTGAAGCTTTGCAGCTGTAGCATTTCAAGTGCAGACAAGCCCTAATTTTCATGCACATGTTAAATTCCCAGAACTCAATTTGCATTTTTTAAAGTCATTTCAACAGACAATATCAACATTTATTTTTTAAAATTAGGAAAAAAAGGTTATCTATTTATATTTTCACAGTTACAGGAAATTTGAATGGGGGGGGGGGGGAGGTGTCAGATAATTATTTAATGGCGATCTCTAATAAGTTCTCAAGCAGAATTTTTCTTATTTTGCCTATCATCAATGGAAATATTTTTTCCATTTTGTGTGTGTACCGTGAAATGTGACATTTACGGACATTCACCAATGCAAATCTAACCCTTCCAAGCCTGCACATGACCAGATGCAGCATTGTGTTTTTTCTGTAGTCAGTGTGATATAAAATCTATGAAGTTGCAAGAAAATGTAACTCTGTGAGAGCAGAGTATTGGTGGTAGATTAAATTTGTGTATCTAAGGGCTTGTAGCCACAGGAAATTTTTCCAGTTATGCCAGTATAATCATGCCAGTGTAGTTAAACCAATACAACTCCACATATGAACACTTGTATTCCGGAGTCAGAAGTGGCTTTTTTTGGCTTAATTTAAACTGCTTCCCCACTGACATAAAATAAACTCGCAATAGCTGCTCTTATGCCAGAATAAGAGCATGCAGCTGGGGAATTATGCAGTTATCACCACAGTACTTTGAATTCATGCCTCACTTTTTATCAGTATAACTTTCCATGCACAAGCGTGCACAGGTTACTGGAATGTATGGAGCTGTGCCGTTCTATTTTGCACAAGTCCATAGTGCTACGGCTGTTTTTTATTTTTAAACAAGGGAATTAAATGCAAGACACACAACTTAAAGCAATGATGGGAATGTGCTTTTTTTATCAGTGAGGAAATGCACTTAAGGGTAAAGTTAATTCACCCATGCTGTACTTGCGGAAATTTGGATTACAAGGGAAGCTATTAATTTAATACCTTAATACAGAGAGAGCTTTTTACGCAATCATGCCTTAACTGGGCCTCCCTTTTTGTGAATGCAATTTTCTGGGCACAATTTTAAATCCTGTAGGCTGGGGGATCTTTCCAGAGTCTCCCATGCACAGTCAGTTGCAGGGTTGGAGCTGTAGACCCCGTAGCACTGCAGATCAGGTACTTAGATGTCCAAGTGAGGGAAATTGTGGCCACAGATAATTGCAGGCCTCAAGCTTTACCAGCAATTATTTATGGATGCAAACCGTGAAGGCCAGCATTTGAAAACCTGGCCTATTTTCAAAAACACGGATGAGGAAATGGCTAAAAGGACTTTTGTGTTTCCTGACTTTTTCACTGCACGTTTGCAACCTTAGCTTTGCATTAACACATGTTTGCATTTATTTCTCCTTAGGGTTTATGCAGCCCATTTGCTCTTAAGGCTTCATTTTCACTGTCTCAGAACTTCCCAAAACACCCACTTTTTAGGGCTTATCCTACAGCTGAGCACTTTGGGGAGGGAATTATGAGGAAAACACATACAGCTTTTATTTAAAGACCTAAATTGTTTCATGTTTTGCGATATAAACAATTCAGACATTTACTCCTGAGTATTACAAGCCTCAGATACCCTGACCATTGATCTAAACTAGCACCTGGATTACAGTCATATTAAAATAAAAACTAAGAAATAAAACAATTTTAAATAAATTGTTGACATCATCTCCAGGAGAGATGTTGCTATGTGATTATCATTCTCCATCACTCACCTGGAGCAAGTGACCTCTATCATGCGGATGGAGTCTTCTATTATTAGCCTGCTATATTACCATTTAAAATCCAATAATTCACTTGGCCACTTGATGCCCAAACATTCAAATAGAAACAGATGAGAATTTTTGAAGTGTAATAATTACTGACATTGCTATTCATGTGGTGGAAGCTCCCAACAGGTAGCAGGTGCTGTGGGACAGACTAGGGAGGACTGATTTAAATCACCCATTTTAATCATGATTTAAATCAGCAAGCACAGGAATCCTTAATTTAAAACTGATTTTAATCTTTGTTTTGCATTTGCACTTTTGAATTATTTTCCTAAAGAACAGTTCATTCTCATGGTTGAGAACCATTAAAAACATGGTGATTTGCAACTAAATTCAGCCTTTACTTTACACTACATCTGGTACTTCTTTTTGATAACCAGAAAGATATAAAATATTCATACATATTTATTTAAGCAATTATATAGCTTTACTTACATTTAGTCAGATTCTTAATTATTACATTTTTATTATGTTAGAAAATGGTGGCTGATTCATTTCTTATTTACTAGATTATTAATTTTTTTTTTTTTTACTTGTGATTTGTGTCAAGCTGCATTTGGATGGAAATTTGAATTCAACTCAAAATACACAAAACCAGCATTTTTTAATGGATTTTTTTATTAAAGAAAATTATCTCAATTATACTGGAAACAAAAGAAAATGTAAGTTAATCAAAACACGTTTCGCATTTAAAACTAACCCATTTATTAAACAAAGGAAGTATTACCCGTAGTTAGTGAACTGAACTTATTGTTTCTGGTCACCATGTCCTTCAAGATCTTAGAACCAGACCTCCTCCTCCTACCTCATTTTTATTCATAGATTAGAAGAAGAAAACAAGCTTTTTTGCTTTACTGGCTTCCAATTGCTTTCTCAACTTTGAATGAACTACTCATTGACTGGAAATAGCTGAATAAACTGAAATGAAAAAAATATTCTCTGCAACTACAGAAAAAGATATGCTGTCAAAGCTGTTTGAGCCCTTCAACAAACGCTGGTTCCGGGTGCTTAGGCAATGATTTCCACCAATTCAGTGGTTTGACTTTCTTTAAAATTCTGGCAGCAAACTTGCACTGGTTAAATTTTGTTAGTATAATCTATTAAAATAACTTTAAATTAAAGTAAGTTTAGGCTTTAACATAGGTTGTCATAATTTTAAATACGTTTACCTTTTAAGGAAAAGTGTATTTAATTTAAATCCTAAAAAAAATGTTTGTATTTTAAAAAAAAATTGATTTTGATCTATTTTGGGGCAAGAACACACAGAAAGCCAGAGTTCCTGTCCCAGCAGATAGACAATCAGAGAGTTAAACAAAGAGAGGAAAGATGTTCCAGTGGTTAAAGTTTTAGCCTGGGCCTCAGAAGATCTGGATTCAATTTCCTGCTTTTCTGCAGACTTCCTGTGTGACCCCAGGAATGGCACTTAGTTTCTTTGTGCCTCAGTTTCCCATCTCACAAAGGTGTAGTGAGGATACATACATTAAAGATTGTCAGGCACTCAGATATTATGCTGATGAGGGTCCATATATCTAAGAGAGATGGAATTAATGACTGGGGCAACAGGATGCAACATATATGCAGAGAAGTCTGGGTAATGACAAGCACACACAAAACAAGCTCATCTTTCCTCCTCCATCCCTGCCATTGCTAAGCTGCTCCCCAGCTGCACTTCAAATTAACTGACTAATTCCTTGCATCCATCAGAGCAGATGTGAAGTTTGGGGGACTGGGGATGGGGGAAGAAATCTGAATGATAAGAAGGTTGTGGCTTTGCAGAGACATGCTTGGAAAGAGCATTCCACCGCATGCTCTTCTCAACAGAAGATTACATCCAAAACATGTTCGTGTTGACATTTTAATGGCACAAGAATCAGGGAATCCAAAGTTGAAATGTAAGTAGTACTTGTAAGTGTGCCCATTTTTTACACATTGCAGTCAGGTCTTATGTTACAGGGCCATACATCACTGATAGGCTCACGAGATAATCAACAAACAGTATGACAGAAGAGAAACCATTTTTCCCTACACTGTTCCTCCAAAAAAAACCCTGGTAAATAAAGTGAATTGTTCACTTCTGGGGTGAAATAGAGCAATTTTTCAGTTGAATGAATAACTACACATTAGTTTAGAAGAGGAAATGAACAATAAATTCTACTGCAATTCCAGGAGTTATTTAGGTCAGCAGAATGTAATCAGTCAGTTGGGCCAGACCACTGAAGTTAACTTCCCCACTCTTGTGAGAGGTACCCCAAGAACTCCAGTGACCACAAGCTGTCAGGTTTTAACTCTCATCTGTGAAGTGACACCTCCAGAAGCATAATGCCAGAACACTAGTTCTGAAATGACTCAGAGGGAAAAAAAATACCACCTACTAATCAACACCACTTTAGACACCACATGGATGTTTCTTAGGACATCTCATCCAAGTGCTAACTAAATAAAGCTGACCCTGTTTAGCTGGTGAGATGTGACAGGTTCACAGCACAAAGTAATATGCCTGCAGGTGTGTTCTTGTATGTATAAACTGCCCCCTCCTCTAGATTTTTAAAGGGACACGTTACCTTGAAAGCTAATCAATGTCTAAATAGGAAGTAAAGTCATTTCAGATCTCCCCCACCCTCTATCCTCCTGTCAACTGTTGTGGTTGCAGTTATGTTTTAACATTAGCCAGGGGTAGGATTTTCAAAGTGGTCAGCAAGCACCAGCTTGACTGATCCACTCACTAATGGTAAAACTCTCATTGCCTTCACTGAGAGCAGAGTCAGGACAACACTGAGTGCTCCAGAAAATCCCTAAGACTTTGTCTCTTCCCTGTTACTGTGTGAAAGACCTGTACAAACGGGGAAGCTGATCACACAGGGGAAATAGTAAAAACTAAGTATGCATCAAAGTGCTCAAATTCACTAAGTAAACAAATGACAACAGAGAAAAAAAATCATTCCTGTTGCTAAACGCTTTAAATCATCATCATCATTTTAGGCTCCAATCTTGCAAAGATTTATGCACACAGAATCACAGAAGATTAGGGTTGGAAGGGACCTCAGGAGGTCATCTAGTCCAGCCCCCTGCTCAAAGCAGGACCAACCTCAACTAAATCATCCCAGCCAGGGCTTTGTCAAGCCGGGCCTTAAAACCTCTAAGGATGGAGATTCCACCACCTCCCTAGGTAACCCATTCCAGTGCTTCGTCACCCTCCTAGTGAATTTTTTTCCCCCTAATATATAACCTAGATCTCCCCCCATCTGCAATTTAAGACCATTGCTCCCAGTTCTGTCATCTACTATCAATGAGAACAGCCTAGTTCCATCCTCCCTGGAACCCCCTTTCAGGTAGTTAAAGGCTGCTATCAAATCCCCCCTCATTCTTCTCTTTTGCAGACTAAATAAGCCTAGTTTCCTCAGCCTCTCCTCATAAGTCATGTGCTCCAGCCCCCTAATAATTTTTGTTGCCCTCCGCTGGACTCTCTCCAATTTGTCCACATCCTTTCTGTAGTGGGGGGCCCAAAACTGGACATAGTACTCCAAATGAGGCTCACCAGTGCCGAATAAAGGGGAATAATTACTTCCCTTGAGCTGCTGGCAATGCCCCTACTAATGCACATGCTTTACTTTAAGCGCTCTTAGTCCTGCTGAAGTCAATTGGGCTTACTTACATATTTAAAATTAAGCATGTGCTTAAGTTTTTGCAGGATCAGGCCGTAAACATTACTCCCAGTAGCAGGGAATATTTTCAGAAATAAGTTTCACTTTTTAAGTTGACAATATCGCTCTAAGTGAAACTGTCCATATAATTTTTTAATCACTGCATGCCTTTTATGTGGTTATGTCAGACATCCCTAGTTTATTGGAAGAGGATAGCATTTAGCTCTCAAAACACTGCACTCCCTCACTCTTGTGCTACTGAACACTACAGCCCTGGCCCATCAGCCCACCATTTTCAACCTGACTATCTTCTCAGCAAAAAGTTGGGAGATCATTTTATTCTGTCCAAATTACATCAGGATATAATTCCTGAACAATTAAATGGATTTAGCACTTCTGGTCCATCAACATTATGTTAGTGGACAAGACCTCACATCTCCAGTCTTTACTGACTAAACAATTCTTTGCAATTACTATGTCTTCCAGTGTGCCATGTCACCCCCATTTGACCACAGTGGCCATTTATTTTTCAGGAGTAAAAAGAGAAGAATGTTTTGTCCCCACATACTGATTTATACCTTCAGAATAGCAGCAACATTGGGAAAGAACTAAAAGCTGGTGCAGGTCATATAAACAGTTCCTATTGCTTGCTTTGGGTGACTTGGAAGACTAGAATCCTTCCAAACTAACAGGAGACTGAAGGAGGAAATCCTGGGGTAAATCAAAATGGTAATATCCATTCTCTCAGTCTGCCCTCACATAAATGGGACGCAGTGTAACACTATCCAGCATTTCTAGTGTAGCCTAAACAGCATCTATAGATCATTGCACATAAATTAACGAGCATAATGCATTTTTAGCGTAAAATCTTGAGACAAACTATCAAGGTCAAAACTGGGGAAAAAAAAAATTCCTTCGGAAGAACCGTTAATTCTTTTCCCCCAAAGGACTCTGCTCGGATTTTTGAGCCATAAATACCGAATTTGTTTCTGCTTCCTCAATGCAACATTAGTAACCAAACATTTTGGATGTCTCCCCTGAGACATTGGGACAAAGGAATTTACCCATAACTTTCGTGCAAACCAGGCTTCCTCTGCAACAGCAGAGTTTGATGTTAACAAAAATAAATCTATTATCATTCTCTTCTGATTTACGCAAGAGCTATCTCTACTTCAGTTTCTTTACTGATAATAACCCAAGAATCATCTTTATTGGTAGAGCAGTTCAAGATATTTTAAGAGAGTATGAAGTTTAGACAGGTGAACCATCAAGGAACTCAGAGACAGTGGAGGAGTAAGACATGAGGGTTATTAACCATTGGGACAATTTACCAAGGGTCATGGTGGATTCTCCATCACTGACCATTTTTAAATTAAGATTGGATGGTTTTTCTGAAAGATCTGCTCTTCCAGGAATTATTTAGGGAAAGTTCTCTGGCCTGTGTTATACAGGAGCTCAGATTAGATGATCATAACGCTCTCTTCTGGCCTTGGAATGACGACTTTGAACAAAAGATTTGCCACATCAGATTGAAGCACTAGTGTTTCAAGTCTGGCCATAGAATTTTCAAGTCTGGCACTCTGTCTGAGACAGGAGGCACTAATTAAGAATTCAGAAGGAGACCAAAAAAGCATAATGTCCCTGACGAGTTGTGCAATGATGTGACAAGGTGAATTAATTCCTACCTGACTCCTGCAAGGAAAATCTTACTTATCCTGAAGCATGAGATGGATCTGAGTAACCTCACCTTAGATTTCATTATACTACACATTACTACTCTTGTTACCTATATGGAGAGAGAAAGTTGTGGTGAGTGCATGGAGCTAGGAGGAACTCCTGAGTTCCAGTCCCAGCTCTTACATTGATTCCTGCGGCCTTGAGCCAAGTCAATCAAACATTCTGTGCCTCAATTTCTCTAGCTGTAAAATGGAGATTACAATTTCTACTTCATGGGGGTGTTATGAGGATTGATTTATTAAAGTCACTTTGAAAATATAAAGCAAAGTATAAGTATCTTTTAAAAAAAATAATAATCCAGGCCCCCTTTCCCCATTGTTTGAAACCTAGCTACCCTGTTGTAAACTGATCTCATACAGAAGTCAGTTGCCAAGGCTGACAATGTTGTAATGACCAGTGGTCCTGCAACGAATGCCCATGTGGACCCAGCCCTTGACTTCGATGGGGCTCAGCCTGCTTGCACAGAGATAACTACAAGTGCAGGGCACTGGGCTTTATTTCTACTGAAAACAGAACCTGGCAGAGCCCTGGATTTTATACAGCTTCAAAACAAGCAGATCTGGTCTATATTTCCATGATGGAAGCTGCATTTCCCTTTCCTCACTCACAAGAATAGCAGATAGAGATATTTCCTTGGCTGGACTCAGGACCACTCTGGATTCCTCAGTGGACACTGATCTAAGCTGGGGCAGAAAGAAGTACTGCTGTGACAAAGCAAAGGTAGCAGAGAAGAATGGGAACAATGAAAGGGGGCAAGGATACGGGAAGGGGAGAGAGCCAGGTGCAGCAGGCAGAACTGTAGACATAGAAGTGTTAAAGATACAGACTAGAAGTGTTCTCATCTTTAAAGAGCACCGGAACATGGGAAAATCAGGGCTGGCCTGAATAGCAGAACTACCCATATCCACCAGTTTTGCCCACCTTCCCCCAGCTAACCAGGATGAGATTAAAACCCCATCCCCCATAAAATTCACAGCGCAGTTCCTATATTTATAAGTATGCAACATCCTCCTGCAATGATGCAATCCAGTGACAGGAAGATACAAACGTCACGGGCAGGAATGGGGCGTGGGAAGCATAAAATTTTAAATCCAGAGATGGAGAGAGTGAAATTAAGAGGGCAAAACAGGAAAAGGGGGTGGCACCCGTTTGACATGGGCCAGGTGATAATCCCCCGCCATCCCCGCATACCACTTCCACAGCACATTAGCGGGGGGGAGAGACAACGTCCCAAATATCCAGTAAGGCTCGCAGCATCCCAGCGAGGTAGAAAGCTGCATTTTTACAGATGGGGAAACTGAGGCACCAAGGCAAAGCCACTCCCTCCCAAGGTCACACACTGAGGCAGTGGCAGGTCCAGGAAGCATGAGCTGCCCTGCGGGATCTCTCGGGAGCTGACTGGGCCAGGAGTCCGGAGGCAGAGCTTACTGAGTAGCACCAACAGCCCCTGGAGCAGCTGAGGACACACAGCCTAGGGGAGAGTTGAGACTTTTTCTCGCCCGCCCGCCCGCCTCGCTTCCTAAAACACTACGGGAAAGGGGGGGGGGGGTACTTCTCTGCACAATCTTCAGTTTCACGTCCCTGCCCCACTCAAAAAAATAAAAAGGCCGGGGTGATTTTTTGGGGTGGGGTCCAGGACTGGGGATAAAAGTGGAAAGCGGCGCAGATCAGACACCAGCAACACCCTAGGCTTCCCCCCCCCCCCCCCGCCGGGTCCCACAATGATGTCCCTCCCCCCGTCTGGCTGGGGGTTGAGCCCTCCTACAGCAGCCCCTGGCGGCGGGCATGACCCCCCAACACCCCCACACACACGCCATGCACCACGGATGGCCTGGGGACTGCGGATGGTCCCGATTGTTTTTGCCCTTCGGGCCCCTGGGCGGCGGCTGCCACCGGAACAAGGGGACCCCCCCAACCCTCGCCCTGCAGCCCACCCAAGGGCAGGGCGGGGCCCCCTGCGGGGAGACCTATGGGGTGGGGGCGCTGGGGGTCCCCATGGGGCCCAGCCGCCGGGCCGGGGACTAGGCCGCGGCTCCTCCAGCCCATCCCCACACTGCCTCCTCCCCGCCCACCCGAGAGCCCCCCAGCCCCAAATCGAGGTGCCCCCCATTGCTTCCCATGGGGGGCGGGATAATTCTCGTCCTGGAGGAGGCACCCCGGGGCCGCCGCGGAAGGGAGCGGGGAGGCCAGGCGATGGGGACCCCCCCACCACGACCCCTCTCCCAATCGGAAGCGCTGGGGGAGCCCTCCCCCAGTTCAAGACGGCGGGAGGAATAAGGGTGAGGTAGCGAAAGTAGGGGGCACTCATCTACCCCTCGAGGCGCCCGGCCCCCCCCGCAAGCACCCCCATCTCCCTAGGGCTCAGAGGGCAAACCGGGAGGGGGAGCAGTGTGCGGCCTCCCCCCATTGTCCTGCTGCCGCTCGCCCCTCCCCGGATCCCCCCGTTCGGATCAGCGCAGGCCCGCCCACCCAGCCGCGCCGTGGTCGCCCTGCTTTGGGGGTACGGCTCGGCTTTACCTGCTCCTCCTCCGGGCTCAGTTCTGCGGCCATCCTGCTGCTGTTGCTTGCAAACGGGTGAGGCGGCGGCGGCTGCTTCTTCGGAGTGTTTAAACCAGGGCTTCCAAACATCGACCAGCCTGACTCCGAGCCAGCAAACCGGCCCCTTCCCCCACCCCCCGGCAAACACCCCGCCGGGGGCGGCCGGCCTCCCTCCCAGTCAGGGACCCCGCGACCACTCAGCTGGGAACGCGGCTCCCGAGCGCCCGGCGAGCACCCATTATTCTCTCTCTTGCAGCGTGGAAGGGGAAGAGGTGAACGTGACCCCTTCCCCCTAAAAGCTGCTGCAACTTGAACGAAAAAAAAAAAGTTAAAAGTTCAGTTTTGTCCCCTTTTAAATTGCAACGATTCTCCCTTGGGTTCCTTGCAAACGTCGGGCTCTTTTATTTCTTCCTCGGTTTCATCAAATCTCTTACAGGTTACAGAAAATTGCACACAGAAGCAGCGTTAAAAAATCTGCTCTGGAAGTTTCAGTCCTCCCCCAAGATCTGCTTGCAGTTTCTCCAGAGTGTAGCTCAATCCGCCTGCCTGCCTTTTTTTCTTCTCTGCTTTTGCAAGATCCCCCTGCTGTTGCTTCCTGAACGTAGTTAGTCGAAGACCATCAATTCCCCTCTCTTTATTGGTCTTTTCCTTTTACAGACTGAAGCTCTTTCCTGCAGCCTCCATCTCTCTCTCGTCTGTCTCGCAGCAGTTCTTATTCCTCAAAAGCAGCAGAGAGAGACTAGAGGGAGGGAGGAAGCGAAGACAACCCGTCCCCCTCCCCTTCTGGTGACCAATACTGCTTCCCCTGATGAGCCAGCCAGAGCCCCCAGCAACTCCATTCAGAAACTGAGTCTCATTCACAAACAGCAGAGGACAGCAGGGAGAGGAATCAAACCCAGGGAGAGAGATCTGCATAGCAGAGAGAGGAGGGGGAAGGAAGAGAGGCATTCCTCCATAGGAAGGAGAAACAGGAAACTATCCATCGGGGCAGCCAGGGAGATGGAGGGGAGTGAAAGAGGAATCTAAACAAGGGAGGGAGAAAGAGACAGATTCATGCAACAGAGGATATTTAGAAGTCATCCTGTTGCAAGAGAACTTCTGCACACCTGTGACATCCATTAGGTCAAGAATCCCTCCTCCATTGTCTGTAAGTGACTCAGCTGAGGTGTGAATTCTCTGGATAGCATTCCTAGTCTATCACACACATTAGAGCTAGGTAAGAAAACAGCACACTTGCTCCCCGAATGAACTTTGTTTTCTTATCTGCTTGTAAAGTGCCTGGCACACTATGGGCACAGCTGTTTGCCAAATCTAGCCCATACAATCTAAGGCCTGGATCCAGCAATCAGGTTAATGCAGATGGGGCTCCTGCAGATCACTGGTGGAAAGATCTGCCTGAGGGGATCCAGCTGCCTGAGTGGGACACAAATAACCAACATGCAGACAAAGAAGGGCAGAAGGGAACTACAATAGGTGCTCAGATGCTGCGGTGATGAGCATGGTATAAGACTAGAGAGCAGGCAGAACAAAAGACTGAGGGGGGAAATCTACCCTGCTTTACAATTATGTGTTTTCCTTCAAGTAACCCTAACAATGGGTGTGGAGGTAAATGGCATAGGATTAAAGGGCTTCCTTGCTCATGTCTGCTCAAGCTTTTTTTTTTTTTTTTAAATCCCGCTCTTATTCCTGCCGGTGTAGCTCTATCTGTGATAGCAGCACTGGGAGCAGTAGGTGGGGTAAACAACAGTTCAATAGCCACTGGTGTTTCAACCACCATTTTGCCTAAAACAGAGCAGGTCTACATGACATGATAGTTAAAATGGCAGTGGATGTTGCTACCTTATCTACACTAGAGCTCCCACCTTTCCTAGCCTCCCTGGAGCTGAACAGATGTGGAAAAGTGACTTTTGAGAAAGAAAGAAAGAGCGGAAGGTCATGAGAAACTAAAAAACTGCTGAGCAGGGAAAATTCACACTCGGCCCAAAGAGCTAGCTCATTTGATCTCAACTTCAGATCCCTGCTTTGTGGCTGTTTCCTGTAATCTGATCTGGATTTAACTACAGTTTTTTAAAATAAATCTCCCCCTCTGTTTTCCTCTGGTCCAAATTTTCTTCCAGAATGAACTTGCCTTTTTTTTCAAATGCCTTGCTAAGCTCTCCAGTACGGTCACAAAGAGATGTTTAGGCTGGACTACTGTGGTATCAGCAGTTCAAGATCTGACATGGCCCAGAGCCGGGGATCTGCACATCCCTGCAGGATGACCCCTCACCAGGGATCAGAGAGCTTCTACTAATCCACTATTATCAACTCTGGTATCTGGTCATTATGGAGATAATGCAGATATATAGACTGTTGTCCTTGAAAAGTATTGCGCTTACAAGAGCTAAACTTTAGTTCTTTCCCACTGTTTACATTTCTCTCTTCCCACTTCCTTTTTACCATAGTCCACTGTCATTTATTGTCTTTATTTAAACTGTAGACTCTTTGGATCAGGGACCACCCTTTTGTTCTGTTTGTACAGCACCTAGCACAATGGAGTTCTAGTCCACAACTAGGGCTTCTGGGAGCTACTGCAGTACAAATTAATAAAAGCTGTCTTAGATGTTCAGCTTCTCAGAGCATGGGCCTTGTCTTCTAAATTTATAATGCCTTGCTCACCAATGACCCTTAATGGTGATTTGTGCTGTATATTACATTAGCCTCTCTGGCACTTGCACTTTTGTGTCAGTGTGACACACCTGGTCAGTTGCCTGTCAGACAAGGATCCATAACAAGCAGTGGTCAAAGAGTTCAGAAACCCCTCATCATTGTAGCATGTTCTGATGGGAGGCGGTCACTTAGGTATGAAATAAAAATAAATATTTACCTACTACATTTCTCCCTGGCTTAGGGGTTGATGGAGAGAAGCAAAGATTCTCCTCTCTTGTTCACTAACACTGCATGAGTTACCACACTGACATACACAATATTCACATCTAGAATGATAGATAGATGGATTCCCTTTTAGGGGAACAAGAACTAAGTCAGCGGTCTCCATTTTTTTCCATACTATTTCACCATGTCACAACAACAAACTTTCAGGTCCCATTTCCAGAGAACGGAAGGGTGGTCAGAACTCTTCCAGATCCATTAACCAGATCTAACTACACCTCAACAACAGGCATTTAAAAGTCTGGGCGGACAGCTGTGTGGCTGAACAGCAGCTGCTGCTAGTGGAACAGCCGCTGCAAAAGGGCTTTTAGAAAATGCCTTCAGAGCTTTGATTCAGCTCTTTTCATGCTCCAGTCACTGCACACTGCCTCTGGGGGCACATCCGGGTACTACAACCATGCCTGCTCAGTCAGAAAGCTGTTCCCCCACCGGCCTCAGTGGCTGTGGCACGGGTGGACATTTTGTTCTGCTGACAAGGGCTGTACTGGCAACTTGCCTGCAACCGGCGGGTTTGTATATAACTTGCAGGGAAATGGAGCACAGTGCAGCTATCTCCCTCTTTTACATGGAAGTGAGGCCTGTGGAGGCTGAAGATCCTGCCAGCGTACAGTGCTCTGAATTGGGGCTTGATTGTAGGCCACATATCCACACTAAAGATGAGCACACCTCTAGGCCACATCTCTAGAAACCCACGGGCCACGCTCTGACTAGCTCTGCTCTACTGGGCTTTTACACTACATCTGCACAAGCTGTCCCCCCCCTTGCCCAGCTATCTCCTTGTCACTGCCTCAGCATGCTCCTGTTGCACCTGGCTGTAACTTACATTGCTACTTGCAGGTCCAAAGAGCTAAGGCAGCTGCTTGTTCCACCTGGAACAGAGTGGAGCGCACTCCGGTATCAGCATCACACACACCAGGTATGAGTTATGAAAACAGAATGCTTTGCAGCCAGCGACTTTTGTTTAACACCTTCTCCCCCCAACACACCCTTTCATTTTCAGCGTTAATTGAAATGTAAAGATTTACTCCTGGAGCCCGCTCATCTTTTTAAAGCAGAACAGTGAAGCACTATTTGTAAGGGATCCTTTAAAACATATAAAGACAGCTTGATTTCTCCCTTCTATCAGAGAAAAAGCCCTTTGTATTTTATACCGATTAACTCCCCGCCTTGCTGGAGGACCTTGGAAAGCTCTGTGAAGGCCAACACAGAAGACAGTAATCAGAGCTGCAGCTTTCCCTTCCCCAAAGCTACCAGAGATGCTTAGCCTTAGATTTGTATTCCTGGATGAATAATTAAATTAGTACTTTAATCAGGGTGCTTTTCAGATGCAATAGAGGCCCACGTTTCCAGTGTGACTCTTTTCACCAATTTCCTCCAACGAGTTGAATTTTGCCATCAGAATCTGAGATTTGCAGAGAGCAACAGCAGCTATATTTCCTTTTTTACAAACCGCACCTGTCACTGGTTTAAGCTATAGCAGGTCTTAGGATAGTTATTGCCTAATATATTTTCTCCATCCCTCAGTGGGTGGGGAAGGGGGGAGTTCAGGTACCCTTGCCCCAGTTGTTTCACAAAGTAAAAATAAATAGCAATTGGAAGAAATCTGTAGCATATCCAAACCACATGTTAATAACTAAATTCATTCACACATCCAAGGTGTGATTTCCTATGTGAGTGTGAATGGAGGAGGATAGTAGGTCAACATTCTCTTTCATGCTGAGTTTTCAGTGTAGTTATTACAGTTCCTGCTGCCCACTTCTATTATCAATATCAGCTGTACAATCAAACCACTACAAGCCACCCACATTTTTGGCAAAGAAACCAACATTTTCTGGGAAGAATGGGGGTGGGTGAGGGAGAATATAAATGGATCTACTGTCTACACATCAAGAAGCATTCCTGGGATGAGGGTACTCATTATCTACTATACATAATGCAATTTCTCTTCATAAACAAGCAGAGATATTATCATGGAGAATCAGCTACATCATCTGCAGTGGTATCGGTAGTACGAAATTTCATCTACCCCTTTTCACTTGAGTGGGCTCGTTAGAACCGTAACTCATTTGCTGTCTATGTAACAGAATAAAGAGTTCAAACCTATGGATTAGCATCATACCCTGTGCGACGTAGTTAGGTTGATCTAATCTTTACCATACAGGCAGCTGGATTGATGGAAGCAGGGGTGCTAGAACCATTTTTATAGTGCGGGTGCTGAGAGTCATTGAACCAAACTGTAAACCCTGTATATAATGTAAACCATTTCAAGCCAGGGAGTGCAGCAGCTCCCCTAATTCCAGCACCTATGGATAGAAAAACTCTTCTATCAAATTAGATACTGCCTGTCGAGGAGGTAGGTGGGTTTAATACAGTGACTGACAAAACCCCCTTCTATTGCTGTATCAAGTGCTCACACCACAGCGGCATAGCTACCATCCGCTGGTACGTATCAATGTAGTTGATAGTCTGTATACAAGAGAGGGCTGGGACTGGAAAAGCCAGAAGAGCATCAGATAAGGACTAAGGTGCATTGATACAGTTGTGAAATTCAAATCTACACACTATTTTCCTAGTTTCAGTTAGTGCTATAGAATGCCTGTCCCAAAGCGAACCAATTTTTAAATACAAAGTTAAAAGTAGCAGTATGGATTATCATTTAGATAACTGGTAAGAGACACGGAAGAATTTATATTTCTGGGAACCATTTTATTCTGCACATTCAACCACAATTAAAAAAAAAAATTCAACCCAATTTAGGTATTTCCCCTACAGCAAAGAAGTCAGAGAATAAAATAATGTTGAGTTCTTTTTGCACTTCCATTTTTGAACATGGGGCCTGTTGTGACACAAATAAATTCTGCTTCTCAGTAACATGTGGGTGTAAAACATAAAGCCTTCTGATTTTACAAAACATTAGTGCAAACTTCTGAAACTAGAATCAGACTGACCACAAAATTTTCATTGAAAGGGCCTGAAGTACAAACCACTGGATTTGAGGTGGAAATGCCCCAGATTTTCAGCCTGATAAGGTATGTCTGGAGCCTGCTGTTTGGTGTTCAGTTAACAAACAGACATCTGTATATAAGGGGTCTTGCTTCCTCTCCCAGAATGGAGTTTTGCCATGGACTTCAATAGGAACAGGAATCAGGTGCTAAATGAACAACACTGCAGTTTGGCACAGGCTGCAATCCTAATAACCTCAATAGCAGATGATAATCCTCAGCATCTCCACAGAAATGACCCTCCTTGCCAAAACTGTGTTGAAGCTGAGCTATTTCCCTTAAAGGCACTTAAAACAGAGCCATCTGATAATTATCATTACCTTCCTCCCAGCCAGCTGTGTGGCCCCTCACCCTCTGAATAAAACCATCCCATTACAGTCGTCTAGTTCTCCATCTGGCATGCTGACTCAACGAGGCTGTTAGCAGATTCTGCTGGGCAAGGTGTAGACAAGTGCTCCAACTCATAACGTCCATTCTCAGCCATCGCCTTGGAGCTCGAGCATCCCTCTTCTCCTGCCAGCTTTTTACTCTTCTTATGCTCAATGATCTGCTGCAGCTGGAGCCCGGCATAGTCTGGTTTGGTTGTTAGCGGATTAGCTGGCACAGTCATCCCTAGGATATCTGATACCATGTAGGGTCGAAGCCAGCCTACCAGTGGGGTGCTGCCAGGGCTATAGTGAGTTTGCTTGTGGTAGAAGAGGAGCCCATCTACCTGTAAGAGGCCGGGGGGGGGAGGAGGAATGGATAGCATTTACATCAACAGACAGACATATTTCAGGTGTAAATGTGCACACAGAGAGACCTGAAAGCAAATATGTTCTACCTCGACACTTCCCAGCTTTACTGACCTCTTCATTTTCAAGCTAAAACAACAAGACGTTTTATTTGATTATTTCAGACAATGAAATAAACCAAGGAAGGGGAGAGTGGAAACCCAAGAGTTCTATTACTATGAGTTTACTGCCCCTTTTGAGAGGAGTACAATTAAATGTTGACTGGGTCATTTCAATTGGATCATGAAAGAAACGGAACAAACTTTTAGGCTATATGTCAGTGGATCAGCTAATACCAGCGGTTTTGGTTTGGTTTCTATACTCCCACACTGCAGAAAGTCAGGCTGATTCGTAATAAAGTAGCACACAGAAGGAACATCTTGGGTTTATTTTAAATCTTAGAAGTGCTGAGTCAGAGGCAGTGATGCCAAGCAGCCCGGATTCTTCTACTGTTCCTGTTCCTTCAACTTCCTCATGCTCAATAAATTCTTAATGAACCCCAGGAGATAATGAGTGTCTTTATCTCCACTCAAATCAATGGCAGTTAAAGGCCCTCAGCACTTGAAGGATCAGGCCCTTACTCTTTTGCTACCACTTCTATTCCCATATTGAAGCTGGCTGATGTGTTACCTATTAGCCTCTTTTCCATTTAGATTTACCCTGCACACTAAGGATTTTCGATTACCCCTTCCATTGATTCCCATAGGTGCACTTGGTCAGATAAGACCTTACCTTGGGATTGCCTAATGTTTGAGGAGGGGTCCTTTTAGCAAAGCCTACTGAGCTCTAAAAGGCAATTTGCGTGTGAGCAAAGAGGCTGACTGTGCAGAATAAATGGGGTAGAGAGAGGGCTACTTGGTTATCAATCACTGTGGGCCTCTGGCGGAATAATCCCATGGACTGGGGCCTTGTGTTAATCGAACATGAACCAAAGCAATGAGATTCATATTCTGCTTGGGCAAGATCCCTGAATATTCTGAATGCAAACCTCCTCAAAAACACACATGGGGAAAATAAGGGATGACTTAGGAAGAGGGCTCCTGACATGACCACACTTTGCCAAGTAGACACATCTAATACGTTCCAGGTAACACACAGCACATGGTCAATAAGAGGTCATACTAACCACCCAAAGCAACTTTAGGGTTCTGCTAGGTAGGGACCCAAGGAAGCTCCTTCAATTCCATTTTTTTTATTTCAAGACTACAGCACAGGGGGAGAGTCCCAGTAAGATGGGCCAAGAATCAGACAGGTCATGGTCAGGTATTTTCTGTCAGTTATTTCAGTTTCTATTTTCAATCCAGTGAATTTAATTTGTTGCCTATTTCTTTACACTGAATCACTGTCCTGACGCCAGCCAATTCAGAAAGAGGATTAACATTACTGTCTGCACAAGACTAAACTTGATGGGAAATGGATATGGAGGGATTTTATTTTTTTGTGGCTAACACTTTTAAACTTGAGTGCCTCATGTTAGGTCCAGACTGACACCTAAATAGAAAAGGCTTGATTTTCCAAAGTGCCAAGCACCTGGCGAGCCAGTTGACTTCAACAGGATTTTCAATTACTTCCACCAGATTCCTACAGACTCAGCATCTCTGAAGAACAGACTCAGAAATCACTCATTTAAGAGCCAATGAACTGATCCAAGGCCCATTGAAATCAATGGAAAGACTCCCACTGACCTCAATGGGCTTTGGATCAGGCCCTAAATTTGGAGTCAGAAGCTTGACTTTAGGGACCGAGGTTTGAAAAATGTGGCTAAACTCACGGCCATCACATGCAAGATCATTTTGATAGACATGAGTGCTATAGATCCCTCCATAATTAACAAAAGAGGAAAATTCACCTTCACTTTCTTGAAGCAGCCAATCACAGCGAATTCATTTGGTTTTCACAGAACATAGTCCACAAGCAAGACTTGGTTTGTCTGTAGCCCTTAGGCAAGTTTTAGTTCTGTGTGTCCCACTGTCGGTATCCATGCTACGTTACAGGGACTCCATGAGCTCCCTCTGGCGGCAAATTTAACACGATCATTCATTCAGTTTTCTTTAGTGAATACTTGGTAACCTATTTCTGTGTCAGTACGGTCTTAGGAAGAGAACTCAGAGAGCTACAATTAGAGCCAAATTAGGCAAGGGTTAGCTTGAGGACACAGCATGTTGATGCACTAGCCTTTCACTGCTGGAAACCTGGAGGGAAACTGTGACGGGGGTACAAGAGAGAGTTTGATCCACTCAATTTCGCTCTCTGGACGTTTATTAAGAATTTCAGTGTCTTCCTGGTACTTTCTACTACACCTTCGGTGCAGTTACATTCTATAGCTCATTTCCAGGGGGAGATGTCTAGGGGAAGAATTAAGCTTTCTGGCCAAAATGTCACTGAGTCTGCCAGATTCTTCGTGTTTCAGCAGTCGAGTGAGCCTATTGACTGAAGAATCACAAACGCTTTATTGATATTCTGTGCCCTCTGCTCTTTCCTTAGAACAATTCCAGAACAAGACCTGGCACTGCTGCTCAGAGGACTCAGACTTGCTGACCAAATCTGATGACTATCTTTGCCTTAACAAGAAGGTGGCAGAAAAATCAACCGTTATCAGCAAATCTAGCATTTGCTTGTCAGTATGTTTCAGTCTGCATTTGTTGTAATTGCTTACATGGGCCTAGAGAACACGGGAAATGCAGCTGCAATTCAGTGAAGCATTTGGCTCAGGGTATTTAAGAGTGGTTGTCTCCCTTTCTATCTAGGTTCATGTACAGTCACCCTCACCATAGAATCTAAGCACCTCAAACAGAGATGAATCTGTCTTCACCACACAAGACAGGGAAGTATTGTTATCCTCAACTATAGACAGATGAAGTGACCTGTCCAAGTTCATACATGGTCTCAGTGGCAGAGGTGGGAAATGATTTTGCAGTCTCCTAAGTTTCAGTCTAGTGCTTTAACCACAAGACCATCCTTCACTGTTGGTCCACTGCATGAGAACCATGCTGCAGTTGAACTGACTTCCAGCATATCTGCAGAAACTACAATTCTTAAGTAAAATAAGAAATGCTACCCCAAATGCAGCTTCTCTTCTTACAGTATGTCCTTAAAGCCACCCCCAGAGTCTCTGCACAACATACACCTGTATTGTCACAGAGCCACAGCCTGTGACAATAGAGTGCCAAGTTCCCAGTCCTTTCAAAGGCAGACAGCCCTCTTACCTGAAAGGGAAAGTCCATGGCTAGCACCTTGCATAGGCTCTCTGAGGTGCAAGGGAAACTCTGCAGGCCCACAAATTTAAACTGAAAGAGTAAGAGAATTAGGGCAGTTAGTACATTCCCTCCCACTGGCCATCTAATTGTACCGAGCGCTGCAAAGCTTTGAGTTCTGGGGGTAAAGAGACAGGGCTTAATAGTCAGAGGTGCCAATTACCTGCAGTTCAGGTCAATGGCAGTTCAAGCCATGTATTATTTGTAATCTGGGAAGTGGGCCCTCCCCGAGCCTAAGGGAAAGAGTCACTGAGCCCAGGATACAACTGAGTACGGGGGACAACTAATGAAAAAACCAGGAAGGGACGTGGGGGTCAGGGGTTTAAACGAAGCGAACCAGAAAGGGACACCGAGCAGAGAACCCCGGACAGCGCCCACTGCTCCCAGAAGGTGTCAAGGGAGCCAGCGGACGCTGCCCAGAGGAACTCTGCCCGGATGCGTGAGTGCACAAGGGAACAGAAGTCAGCCCCAGTCGCAGAGCGCCCGCCTGCCAATCTCCTCTCCATTTTGGCCAGGGCGAGGAGGAGGTTGACGAGAAGGTCCCGCGACTGTGGGGCCACTGTAGAAAGGCGCTATGGTCTTCCTCGGAGCCTGGTCCCAAGGAAAGGTTGCAACACCCCTACTGGGCAGAACCAGGCCCCGCAGGCCAAACAACCCGGAAGCAGAGAGGCGGAACCAGGGCAGGGAAGTATAAAAGGCCGGCCCAGCAGTTCAGTCAGGGGGAAGCTGCCGCTGGAGGCGTCTTCCCAGCGGCCACGGTCTAGGCCTGACCCAGGCCCTGCGGCTGTTCGGAGCAATAACCGCACTGACTGGAGCCTCCAAAGCCTGCCTGGACTGCCGGGCCCAAGTGACTGGAGAGGGCCGCCGGGCCCTAGTAGCTGGGAGAAGCTACCCCAGACCGCTGAGTGAGAGAAACCCCATGAGGCCGGTCCTGACCTGGAGGAGCTGCCTGACATCAGGGACCCCCTAGAGCGGTCTGAGCCTGGTGTACCAGAGGACCCTCCTGGGACCTGGAGGAGCTGCCCTCTGCTGACGACCCTGAGGAGTTTCCAGCCCTGCTGCCAGTCGATGGGGAGGGACTTGTAGGATTCCTGCTTGCCGTCTACCCCAGCGACCCGGAGGGAAACAACTGGCTACAGGTACCCGGAGACAGGGTGGGAGGAAGTAGCCCAGGGACAGCCGACTCTAGAGTGGCTGAGTTTGGGATTGGACCAGTCGGCGTGTTGCGGCTGGAGCCCTGCTGACTCAGTGGCAAAGGCCCTGGACTGGGACACAGTGGAGTCAGGTGGGCCTATGTCCTCCCCTCCCGCCTTCCCTAACCACCCTGGGAGTGCTTGGCTTCCTCTGAACCTGCCTGCCAGAGGGTACCGAGCTTTGCCAGCCCCGCCTGCCTGCAAGGCTGGGGGCTTTATACTTATCCCTGCCCCACCCACTTGAGGGCCAGGGGCTATTGACTACTTCACCAGCCCTGCCTGGCTTGAGGGCCGAGGGCTGTAGACTGCTTCCCTGCCCCACCCGCTGGAGGGCTGGGGCTATTGACTCCTTGTGCTTGCCTGCCCGGCTTGAGTGCTGGGGGCTAAAGACTACTTGGCCTGCCCCGCCCAGCCTGAGGGCCAAAGCAATAGACAGCGTGCCCGCCTCGCCTGTTGCAAGGCCGGGGGTCGTGGACTCCTTACCTGCCCTCCCCTATGTGAGGGACAGGGGGCTACAGACTGCAGGGGAAGCCCGCCCTGCCTGGGGGCTGAGGCTAAAAACTCATAAGCCATGAGCTTATTCCCCTAGACAAAGGCACTGTGGCCTTCCTCGGCGCCTGGGCTCAAGGAAGGGTTGCGATGCCTCAGCTGGACCGTGCCACCAGCCTACAGCCCACCACTTGGGAAAGCCTGTCCAACGATCTTTTCGTTACTCCCGTTTCTGCATGGGCACAGATAGCATCTGTTGAACGCATATGAACAAATTAGCCACTGACATAAGAGGGGTATCCATTGAAAGGAAATCAATGGAGACGTGCCCCTTATGCCTGCAGTGAGTTTAGCCCCTAAAAGCTCTCTCTGAACGCAGCACTGATACCACAACCAGCTCAGCCTGGTTGATTGTTACACAGGGTGCATGGCACCACAGAAATCAGAGTCCAGGCTCTGAAGACCTTCAATCTATGGGTCCAATCCTAGAAAAACTTACTCCCGTGTACAATACCTGTCACTGAGAAACCCCACTGGCGTGAATTACCCATGGTGGTGAGCACTACACCCCGTAGCAAGCATTTGTAGGAACAAGTTGCATGTTTCTGTTTGCTCAGCAGAGAAGCTTTTTTTAACCCTCTTGGGCCCAGGGCTCACATGGGCAGCAGTAACCACATTAAGAGAAGAGATCTTCATTCAGCAAGGTGCTCCGGCACATGCCTAATTTTAAGCTCCCATGGAGCCCCCTGGATTTCAAGAGTGAGAGTATTCAGGAACAACTGTTCAAGAGAACAGCTCAGTGAGCAGGGGCTTCCGCTGTGTTCTCTCTCAGCGGACGTTGAGGGCACCCTGCACTGCACAGAAGCTGGCCCCAACACAGCCTCAGCCCCTTAAGTTTCATGCATTCAGCACAGCTCAGCAGAGAAAAGGCTGGGGCTTTATGAATCTCTGGTTCTGCCTTAAACTCGGCCCATCTAACAGAATGCAAGTTGTTGAGAGCCTCCTCTCCTAATGTCAAGAGAGGACTGCTATCAGAGAGCACGTGCATGGTAATGCTGTCCCGGGGGAAACCTAGTTGGTTTTCCTTTACATCTGCATTTCAGTCAGGGAGGCTAAAAGTGGCACTGTAGTGAGTTCATACTCTGCAGCCCGGATCTCCTCCAGCACTTAGGGTGGAAAGTGCAGGTTTATTGTTTATAAAATGTTTGGTTTACATCCTGACTGGGGGATCTCATTTCATCGGAAGAACATTTCAGTGACCAAGTGTTGACACGTGCAGGGTAAAGCAAACTAACATAGCCCAAACAGAGCCCCATTCTGAATGGGAGAGGTAAACCCACATTCTCCTTGCGCTCTGGATACACAGGACTTACTGGGTTAATTCTGCTTTTCTCTGCCAGCCCTTCCTCTTCTTGTATCTTAGAGTGAAGCCAGTAGAATCTGAAATCTGTCTGGAGAAGGGACAGAGGGTAGTGATCATCCATCCCAAATAGTGGGGAGTCTATAATGGTGCCTCATGGCATTCAGCTACTGCATACTCCACCAAATCCCCAATATCCAAACTCCTTTCACCCACCCCAAGAGACCTTCAGACCTATCTTTATCCACAAAACCAGCTGACCTCTAAACTCTCACCCTACTGACCAATGGCTCTGTTAACACCTCCTAACCACTGGCACGTATACACTTGCCATCTTCATGCTGTTGTTAAAAATACTGTTAAGCAAGTTAAAAAGCATCCCATTGTCTGACCGGCTCAGTGTCCTGAACCTGCTGTGATGCAGTTCAGAGACCGAGTGACACAACAAGGCTCCCTCCAGTAATGGTGGGAGCTGAACACACTGGCTGAGGTGAGGAAAGGTCCGTACCTGGCAGTCATAAACAGGATGCCCCCTCCAACACATCACATCAAGGATGTAGTACGTCTGGTTCACTTCGCTGTAGATACAGTCCAAGATCGTGTAGTCTGCACAGACAAACGCAGGTAATCTATGCAGGGAACTCCACAGACTCAGGACTAGCTGCTACAGCTCTGACACTGTCAGGACTTTTACTATAGTTTGGGTTGGGTGAACTCTGTCCAACACAACGCGTAGAACAATCCTCGCTCCCGCTCCAGCTTTGGAAGCTACTGCAGTAGAGTCTGGCACTGACCTAGCTAGAAGGGACACAGGAAAGACACCATTCTGCTGATGGGAGTCCGTGAACATGCAGGGCAGACCGCTAAGCGGAGGAGCTGCACTATGAAGAGGAAACTACGGATCCACTGGAAAAAGCCTTCTGTGCATTCACAACCCCTCTTGAAGAACAGAATCCATGTAGCTTCTTGTAATATTACAAAGGGCAAGTTAAGGCTACACTCACACGGTACCCAGGGGAATACCAAATGGGCTACCAGCGCAGAGGGACTTTTTTCAACACAGAGACAGCTCCGGCTTTTAAGTGGGAAAAGGATGTGGAGGTTGTGAGCCTGAGTTCACCCAAGATCACTCTCTTCCCAGAGAAACTGATCTCAAAATAGTAAAAAAAAAAAAAAAAAAAAAAAAATCCAAAATATTCGCCATACATCTCACAACATGATGTAAATGAATACACAAGGCTGGGTAACCTGCTAGCCACACGAAAAGTCTGGTCCACTGGGGCAGAGCAAGACTCTGCTGGGGCAGCCCAGGACTAAATGCACACAGAGGAGGCCGCCAGTTCTCTCATACCTATTTTGAAGGCCTCTTTAGATCATTACCTTTCCCGGCTGCTGAATTGCGCCTGTTTCCCCCTGGCAAGAGGGAGGGGAACCTGTTGACACAGAATCCACTCTTTGTGTAAGCTGCAGTGGAACCCTGCAGGGAAATGGAGAAAGTCAAAACTGCCCCTGCTGCTTTTACACTGCAAGCCATGGGTCTGACTGTACCCATGGCTTTAAAACAGATCCAGTTAAAACCACAGATATGTCCCATGTACCTTACAAGATGGGGCTGTATTTTAACAGCATCTGGGGACCACTGTGTAGAAACCAGGTCCCCTAGCACGGCTGATTTTAAGCATGCCCCCGTTGACATCTGTAGCAAAACGCCCCTGGGAGCAGCAGGGCTACCTGCAGCACAGGCAGGAAGAGAGCAACCAGAATTCACAGACTAATATCCGATTGTATTAAGATGGATGGACGGAGGGGCGCGCACAGTGTTCCACTTCTGCGCTTTGTGTGGTTGACACACGCCTTGATCTCTTACCCTGGATGCCACAATCAGTGCCCTTTTCCCAATGGGGGACACCACCAAGATCCATTCTTGTTCCAGATCTGGAGGGACATTAATCAGCCACTCGGACAGCATCAGCTGTAGGGTTACATAGAAAGGATGTTAATGACCACACTTGGAAAGTGAACAAATACTTACAAGTCAAGAAACGCAAATAACGGCCTTGCTTTCTCCAACTAGACCTAGACCTGCATCGAGGACTTTAGCTCACAGGCCCATGCATCTAAATGGACACTTATGTGGATAGCAGACCTCTTTTCAGTGGCACTGCGCAGTCCCATAGACTATGTGACACCAGGGAACGACAGAAGGTCTCACAGGGAACTGAAAGCTGTGGGTGTGAGTAAGTTAAAACATTTATAACAGTGGATCCTACAGGGTACGGAAATGTTTTGCTACTTTGGGAAACATTTTCATTCTACCTTACATACTATCCTTACTATGATTTCATTGTTGGATTGTGCATCCACCCACACATACTTACTCCTTGCAGTTTTACAGCCCTACCTCTCCCCCCCCACACCCTGCAATTTTGCCTTGAACGCAGAGAAGCATTCCCTCTGTTGCCTATAAGCATTGTGCACACACAAACTGTGTTCACCTGCAGGCAGACCACACTCACCCCATCCTTCACCCCTGGCATGCTCTTTCCCACACAGACATATGCATGTGCACACTCATTCTTAGCAGCAGGCCCATCATTTCCCTGTGCTATGTATCCCTGCTCACTTGGTTAGCATAGCGCTTTGGCAACTTCTTTCCCAAGTCAACGTCCATATCCTCATTGCCTGCATCTTCACCTTCCTCCTCCTCACTCTCAGCTCCAGTCCAGTCATCCTCTGCCAGTCTCCTGGCATGGTTCACATAGTCCAATCGCTTACTGGAGGAGAGAACAGAGAAACACGTTTCCCTCTTTGAAAGCAGACATGGCCATTTCCGCCCTCCCACGCACCCTGGAATGCTGCATCTAGGTCCAGTGAGTCAGGCGCTGAATAAATGCGCTTGTTAAAGGAATGATACATGTAGGATTCCCAGCTGTGCCCTTTGAGACTGTCAGCACACAAGCCAGAACTTGCTAGCCAGAGTACCAGAACAACAACTGTTTTCTAACTTTAACAACAGACTGTGGGTTGTGGAGCTCCACTGTCTGTCCCACACGCACAGCTCAGCGCCGGAGGCATTTGGCCTCTGCCTTAACATACCCAAGGCATGAGTAGAACACACTATAATCACACATCCGGACACAGAACTCACATATTCTGGAAAGATGCAGCTATAAGGAACCCAAGCAGTGCATGAAAGGTGGCACAGGGATGCTCCACTCTCCATTTCTGCTCTGATTCCCATGCATGCTCTCACCTCCCGCCCCATGCAAACTGCCATTTAGGATACACACTGGGACATGCAGTGTGGAATTATTCTTCTGGTTCCATGGACTAACTATACATTCTCATAGCAGTGAGAAGGGACCATTCCTGACCCAGTAGTACCAGCCATCACATCTCCCAGACCAGCCTTCAAACGTGTCAACCCACGGGTACGGGCTGGAGGTGCATCAATGCTAGCCTTCACATTCACATGACCCTTCAGAGGCTTAGAATCCACATATCCAAAAATGTATGATATTCCTGGTCCACAAGATGGGGGCAGACAGAGATAGGCCCCTGGGTAGCTCTAAAAAGATCAGCAGCCAAGGGGCAAACGGCATCAGTTAAGGGACCCTTACGATTTCTGAAGTTCGAGGAGTCGGCGTCTCCTCTCTGCCTGGTCCAAGGAACTGTACTTGGACTTGTATTGTGCCAGTCGGGGGTAGGGGGCTGCTGTGCTGTTCAGGTCCTGAGACACTGCAAAGCTGGAAGCCAGCACCTGGCTCAACTCCTCCATTTTACAGCCTGGGAGAGAAAAAGCCAAGCGAATGGAACATCAAACAGAGTTCACTTCCTTCCCTCTGAACGGCTTAGGATGGCTCCAGGGGCCCTTGGCAACCAAAGGAAGCAGAAAGAAGAATGGGTGGCCAGAAAGGCGGGGGAAGAACATGGTGTTTTACAGCCCAGCCCCAAGGATTACAGGATAGGTTCAGAGAAGAGGCTGGGGATGGACAGACAGCAAAGGAGCCAACACACAGAGAGGGTGCAGCAGAGGGAAGAGGAGAGATGGCGATGGGGACAGGAGAAATAGCAGGATAGTAACTAACACTTCACATTGCCAAAGCTATGTGCAAATATTAATTAATCCTCCCAACCGGTCCAGGGAGGTAAGGAAATAGGATTTCCACATCACAGGAAATCATGAGGTTAAAGCCAACACTACAGGCATCTACATAAAGGTGTGCAGACTTCAGAGGTGCTGAGCAATGCTGGGTGCTCAGCCCTTCTGCATACCAGGCCATTTAATTAAGTGCTTAAAATATGGAGGACAATGAAAGTTTGGAAATGTGGGCTTAGGAAGCACAGCTGGGAACAGAACTCAGGAGTCCTCGTGCTCAGCCCACTAATCTGGACCATGCTCTGGCTGTATGGGGGGGGGGAGGATGGGAGAAGTGGAGGACAGCGGGGCTGGGGAAGGGGAACGGGGTAGGGGAGCAGGAGTGATGGGGAGGAAAGTGGGCAGGTGAGGCAATGGGAGCAAGGGATGGGGGACAGCATGGCGTAGACGGATGGGAGTGGGGAGGAGGAGGTGGGGAGAAGGGGGAATGGAATAGTGGGTGGAGCAGGAGAGCAGGGGTAAGAAGAGGGGATTGGGAGGTGGAGGGATGGGGCAGAGGGGGCAGAGGAGGTGGGATGGGGGTTGGAGGAATGGGAGGGGAGAACAGGGGCAGGAGGAGGGACAGGAAGAGAAAGGGGGACAGGGTAGGAAGTGGATAGCGGAGGAGGAATGAGAGGGGATCCGGGGAAAACAGGTGGGATGGGATCGGGTTTGGGGAATGGCGGTGGGGAGCGGACGGATCGGGACTCGGGAGGGAAGCAGGGGCTGGGACGGGAACTGACCGATAGCAGGGGGTGGAGGAATGAGAGGGGCGGGACGGGGGTGAGATGGGAGAGGCGGGGGGTAGGACCAGGCGGGGCGGACGCAGAGCGAAGGGCAGCAGGGCCCGGCCCGAGTCTCCGCTCACCGGGCCGCGCTCCAGCCGAGCCGCCTCCAGCCAGCTGGCCGCCCGCTGCGCCGAGCCGAGCCGAGTGGGTCGCTCCTCGCTCGCGGGGCCGAGAGCGGCCTTCAGTGCGTCCTGCCCGGCGTGGCGCGGCACGGCACGGCACGGCACAGCGCGCCTTCCCTTCCTGACCCCGCCCCGCCCACTCTCAGGGCCACGCGGGGGAGGGTGAATGGCGGGTGTTCGTTTCCGTGTCACACGCCGGATGGCTGGGTGGGTGGAGCTACATGGAGACCAGGGGCGGGGCGCTGCTTAGGCCCAGGGCCGGGAGCGCACGCGCAGTAACGGCTGCTGACTGTGATGGTTGCTGTTGTGTTGACCCCTGGCCCCAGGCAGCTTGCCATGTAAGGCCCCGATCCTGCAAACACGTGCCCAGGCGCTCACGGGTTCAGGCGCCTTACTCCCATTGGTTCCCTCCAACCCCTAAATCCCTTTGAGGAGCAGGGCCTCAGCGTAGGCCAAGGTGCTGCTTGCACAGCCTGGGGAAGGGGTAGATTTCCATCAGTAAATGTCAATTTCATCCTACACACACCATGGGACCACAAAATGCTTCCATCCACACCCCTAGATATTTACAGACAGGCAAAGTAAGGAAAGTGTCGCTTGAGAACATGTGTTTGATTTCAGGATATTTAATTTTGACCTGTGATGTTGACTGTGTTTTCATGGTTATGAAGCATTCTTTTTTAATCTCAACATATGCAGTCATTAAACAATTGTCCAAGCCTCCCTAATTGTCAGCAACTGTGCAAATGTAAATGGATAAAAATCTGAAAAAATGCTTTAAAAGAAACATATTGCCTGTTGAAATTATAAAGAACAAATAGAATTCTGCCAAACCTATGCTTAAAGTATGCTTGCAGGATCAAGATCTAAATAATACTTTTACTTGCATCCCTAGTGTGTCCCGTCTCTGTTCATTTTACAGGGTCTGATTCTGCAAATACTTAATTACACGCATAATTTTGCTTGTGCAAATTCTCACATTGAATTCAGTGAGACAACTCAAATGAATAGGGCTGCTCATGTGCGTAAGAACATTCAGGATCTGGCCCATAGGCTGTAAAGGAAGAGACAGTTTTGTGGAACCTAGGACACATCAGTGGAGTTCATTAAACAATAATGATGATTAATAATAAATGTCCAAGTTAAATGAGACATAATTAAAGCGAATTTGCTCTGTCATGCCTCTCCACACATAGGAGTTCTGAATTAAGGAGACAGGACTTGGTTTTCCCTTTTGTACCTTATTACGTGTACAGTCCCACAGACACATGCTGCTTTGCAGTAGGAAAAATGCACAGCAAATGCACCCTCAAGCGTAGGCTGTGTAAAGGCACAAATAGGTTCAGTGTAAATGACACCGATAGCAGACAGCAGAGTTGGGTTGGGTTGGGATGTTTGCATGCATTGGCCTTGTGGGACAAGTGGATTGTCAGGCGCAGAGCTGTGCAAATAAAGGATATTTTGGTTTGGTGGCAATAAAAAAAGGCAAAAAAAATTAGTTTCAGCTCAGACCAAGAACAAAAAAATTCCAAATTTTCCAAACTGAAAAGTCAAAACAATTTCATTTTGGGTGAAGCAAAATGTTTTGGTTAGATTTCAGCCACATTTTAACATTTTTTAATTTTGAAACAATAAAGAAAATTTTGAAACAAAAAATCATTTCATACTGTAAAATCAAAACATTTCCATTTTTTTCAGAATTTTTTTTTCTTGGAAACGAGCAGTTCCACAAAACTGACATGAATTTGCAAAACATTTTGGTGTAGCTGAATTTGCAATTTTCAGCAAAAAGTTTCAGCCAAAAAAATGTGGCCAGCTCTCATTTAGGAGTGATTGAAATGATGCAAGAAATGGCCTGATTCTGCAAGGTGCTGAATGCCACCACTTCCACTATCTTCCATAGTAGTTGAAGGTGCTCAGCACCTTGTGGGATTGGGCCCTGAATGAAAGTTGATTGGTCCAAGGATGAAGGCATGAAGTTGGGAGTGGGTGAAAGAGACAAAAGGCCCAGTGCTTTATTGCCCTGCACCTTCTATAGTCATTTACACCACCGCAGAATGGATGTAAAATGCTCCCATTATACTACCCATTTTGCACAGGGTGCACATGACTAAACAAGGTGCTGGTGATGGTGAATCTGGCCCTTTAAAGCAGTCAGGATTGACGTTTGGGAGCAGAGATTTAGAAATCAGCTGTTAGTCACCTTTCCATTAAATTAAAATATCTCATGTATAATCTGCCTATACAAATCATCGCGAACAAACCAGCACAGGGCATCCTACAGAAATTAATCTTTTTGAAAGTGATCAAAACAAAAAACAATTAGCACCTGAAGCTATGATGCATAAAGCCAGAAAATGTGTGTATTAAAACATAGGTGTTGGTCTGATTAAAAGAGATCTCTTTTTCTCTTGGCTAGGCCCTCACAGGATTCACTTTTGTTTACGTCCTGTAAAGTAGGATGAGTGGATGAGCTGAGAAAGTTGAGAAACTCTCCCCTCCTATTTCTTTATATGTATAGTCTCAGGTATGTTACTAGAAATTAACACAGTATGGGCCAAAATCAGACCTAGAGTCAGCAGGAACAGCTCCACTGGCTCTAAGTTTTGCCTCCTGCACACTCTGAATTCAGCTCCATGCATGTCACTGAATATACCAGCTTTAGCGTTCAACAAAATGATAAAGCTGTAAACAAAAACTAAATAGACAGAGCCCCAGCCTGCAGATGCGATGCTCTGTTCCTGAGATCACACAGGATACATGCCAACACCGGTGTTCCCTGCAGTTATTTGTAGTGATGCCCCTGGGTCCAATACCTGTTTGGGAACATTTAGATGTTATTAATTTAGTACTATTTTTAAGTACAGATAAGGTGGCAAGCATGATACAAGCCCTCAAATATAGATATTTCCCGCACCAAGGCGTTGTAATCTCAGGCCCTGATCCTGCAACCTGTTCCAACAGGGCTCCATGTGGGGACAAAGAGGGGCGGATTTAGGAGTAGGTGACCACCTGGCGTGCCAGACTTGAGGATCACTGGGCTCGGGGTGCTGTTATTTTTAAAATGAAAAAGTTTCTATAAGCTTAGAGGAAATTAATTTTTTTATTTGCTTATATATGGCATGAATAAATACAGATTTACAGATTCTAGCATGCAAATTTATCGTCTTATATGACAGGGATAAATCATGGATGCAAATCATGCATCAAAGTTGTGAAATGGACTACAAATACAATAAAAAATAAGGTATTCAAAAGTTTAACAAATGGGAGGGGGGGTGCCAAAGACGCTCCTTGCCTGGGGCACCATTTGGTCTAGAGCGAAATTTTGTCTTATTATCTCTTTTTCCTAATGATTCCCAACATTCTGTTAGCCTTTTTGACTGCCACAGCACGTTGAGTGGATGCTTTCAGACAACTATCCACAGTGACTCCAATATATCTTTCTTGAGTGGTAACAGCTAATTTAGACCACATCATTTATGTATGTTGGAATTATGTTTTCCAATATGTATTACATTGCATTTATCAACATTGAATTTCATCTGCCATTTTGTTAACCAGTCACCCAGTTTTGTGAGATCCTTTTGTAACTCTATGCAATCTGCTTTGGACTTAACTATCTCAAGTATTTTTGTACCATCTGCAAATTTTGCCACTTCACTGTTTACCCTTTTTCCAGATCATTTATGAATATGTTGAACAGTACTAGTCGCAGTACAGACCTCTGCTGTTCATCTCTCTCCATTCTGAAAACTCGCCATTAATTCCTACCCTTTGTTTCCTATCTTTTAACCAGTTACTGATCCAGGAGAGGACCTTCCCTCTTATCCCATGACTGCTTACTTTGCTTAAGAACCTTTGGTGAAGGACCTTGTCAAAGGCTTTCTGAAATCTAAGTACACTATATCCACTGGATTACCCTTGTCCACATGCTTGTTGACTCCTTCAAAAATTCTAGTAGATTGGTGAGGCATGATTTCCCTTTACAAAAACCATGTTGACTCTTCCACAACAAATAGTATTAATCTATGTGTCTGCTAATTTTGTTCTTTACTATAGTTTCAACCAATTTGCTTGGTACTGAATTTAGGTTTACCAGTCTGTAATTGCCAGGATGGCCTCTGAAGCCTTTTTAAAAAATCGGTATCACATTAGCTATCATCCATTCATCGGGTACAGAAGCTGATTTAAATGATAGGTTACATATCACAGTTAGTAGTTCTGCAATTTCACGTTTGAGTTCCTTCAAAACTCTTGAGTGGACTTATTACAGTTTAATTTATCAGTTTGTTCCAATATCTTCTCTAATGCCACCTCAATCTGGGACAGTTCCTCAGATTTGTCATTAAAAAGAATGGCTCAGGTTTGGGAATCACCCTCACATCATCAGCCATGAAGACCAATGAAAAGAATTAATTTAGTTTCTCCACAATAGTCTTATCTTCCTTGAGTGCTCCTTTAGTAACTTGATCATCCAGTAGCCCAACTGGTTGTTTAGCGTCCTGCTTCTGATGTACTTAAATTTTTATTGTTGTTACTTTTTGAGTCCTTGGCTAGCTGTTCTTCAAATTCTTTATTGGCCTTCTTAATTATATTTTTACACTTCATTTGCCAGAGTTTATGCTCCTTTCTATTGTCCCCAATAGGATTTATTTTCCCCTTTTTAAAGGATGCCTTTTTGCCTCTAACTGCTTCTTTTACCTTTACTTCTTTTTCTTGTTTAGCTACGGTGACACTTTTTTGGTCATCTGACTGTTTTTTAATTTGGGGTATATATTTAAATTGAGCCTCTCTTATGGTGTCTTTAAAAAGTTTCCATGCAGCTTGCAGGGATTTCACTTTGGGCACTGAACCTTTTAATTTCTTTTTAACTATCTTCCTCATTTTTGTGTAGTTCCCCTTTCTGAAATTAAATGCTACCATGGTGGGCTGCTTTGGTGTCCATCCCCCCAAAGGATGTTACATTTTATGGTCACTATTATCAAGTGGTTTAGCTATATTCACCTCTTCGACCAGATGCTGTGCTCATCTTAGGCAAGTCATATCACCTTCCTATGCCTCAGTTTTCCCATCTGTAAAATGGGGATAATGACACCCACCTCCTTTTAAAGTGCTTTGAGATCTACTGATGAAAAGCTAGGTATTACTACTATAATGGACCCAACCCAAACCCCAGCTCTGAGTAGCCCTGAATTCTGGACAAGCTCAGCTACAGATGTGTATCAGGCACCCTGATGTGCCGGAAGATCAACGCCAACCATTGATAAGAAAGCCAGCCCCCCAGGACCAGCTGTGCTGGCTGCCTGTAGAGGGCAGCCTGTGACTTCGCTGGGCTCCCTGGCTCTGGGTTCGCCTGAAGGCTTTTCAAACTAGTTTTCGAGCTTCGCCTCCTTCCCCTGCGTCATGGAAAAGGCTGGAGTGTGACAGAGGGACCCAGCTGTGGAGCGGGGCAGAGGAATCCAGGGCCACCTGGGGGCAAAGCAAACAGGTGGAGCCCCCGCGCTGCAACAGGCAACTCCCCAAAGCTTACGGGAGGCACCCCAAAAGAGCAGGAACACGAAGGAATAAACAAGGAAAACTCGAGCAGTGCAAATCCAGGAGGAGGAGCCCAGAGACTGGGGCTTCTTCTCCTGCATAAACGCGCTGCTCAAGGAAAGGACGGTGCAGGCCGGGATCATCTCGTGCTCGCAGAGCTTGGTCGGGTCTGATTCTGGGCCGGCCAGCAGCTCGACAAGCTGGAGTGAAGGAAGGAGATGTCTGATACCGGGAACCAGTGCCTGCCCCTGGAGAAGGGGGTCTGAAGAGACACGTGGCTGTTTGGGCTTCCAGGTCCCCCCCCGGCACAGCGCCCCAGCAGCAAGGACTGGGACCACAGCAGGGATCTTTACTCCCAGCCCAGTCTGCGTGTCTCCTGATTTTTCCCATCCATCTCTCCAAACGGAAGTGCCTCTGTTTTGCTGAATTCTTCAGGCAGCTTTTCACCTCCCCCCTCCTCCCCCGGACACAGGGAAACGGATTCGCATCCCCCACCCCCCTTGCAATCCCTGGGAATTGGGAAACTTTATTGTCACTGCCTCCAAGTCTTCCGTGAGTGTTCCGAAGGGGGGGTCGAGTGGATCACTTGTTCCCTTGCCTGCCGCTTTTCCTTGTTCATTCTGGAAACACTGATTCTGCGTTGGAACTTCGGTGGGTTTTGTGTGCAGCTCGTTTGCAAAGAAGGGAATTTATTACATTTGTGATGGTTGGCTTTTGTTTCCTCTCCAAAGGGCTGGATTATTATTTGTTCTGACTGTATCGATTTCAGGGGAACTGACCAGGAAATAATCACAACAAAAGAAACCCCTTTGCCAAACAGGATTCAGGCTGAATCCATGGAGCTGACTCTAAAATCTTTCAGACCTCATCAGGGACTTGTCTAACTTGGTGTTTGGTGAGTGAGTGGCAAATGCTTCCCTTTTTACTTGGCACTTGCCAGTTTGGGTTGTAAAAGTGATTTAAAGATTCCATATCCCTGAGGGGCCAGATACTTCTCTTTTTGTCTCAGTTTTAAACTTCGTGAACTTTTAACATCTTCTGGAAGAGGGGGTTTTTTAGGTGACTGTTTTGTTGTTGCAGTGTGAGAGGCGTGACACATTGAATTTTGGATTGCTTTTTGGCTTTTTATTTTCCTCCACCCCCCTTGAGATTTGTGGAATTGCAAAATATTTTTGTTAAGATCATTAAAGGTTGTGCTTTTGTTTTGTTTTGCCGTTTTTAGAGGCATTTTTCAAGCACTGTGATTGTGAATTGCACTGGATCTGCTTTTTGGAAGATGGTTCAAGATTTATCTTTTTTTTCTTAATCCTTAAAAAAGAAAATTCCAGCAAAAAAGGGACCTTTGATTACTTGTATTTGATCAAGACTGTTTTGGGGTATTTTGAACGTAAATTCAAACGGAAAAGGTGGACAGTGCAGGGACAGATTGCCAGATAGATAAAATTTACATGGAGCTGACAACTTTATGGATGTGTGTCCATCTGACTGAGGCCTATATCACCTAAATGAGGGGTCAAAGCATGTTTGATTTTCCTAGGAATACCATTTTTAACCGATGAATTTAGACTACAGTGTTCACTTGAATGTATAGGCCTTGGAGTTAAAAAATCTTAGAAAAAATATATAAATATATTTGTTACTTCAAGGTGAATTCAACTAAACACTTTTCCACATCACTGTTATAGATTATAAGACAGTGTCTCTAGCTGTTAAAGTGTCTGAGGTGTTGTTTTAGTGGTGGTTGGGGGTTGAGTTATACTGTCCTCCTGGGAGCAGCCATGGCGTTGAAAGCCAGAGCACTTTACAACTTCCAGAGCGAAAACAAAGAAGAGATCAGCATCCAGGAGAATGAGGAGCTGGTGATCTTCAGTGAAAATTCCCTGGATGGGTGGCTGCAGGGCAAGAACAGCCGAGGGGAAACTGGCATCTTCCCCGCCTCTTATGTCGAGGTCCTCCGGTCCAGGTCGAGCTCTAGCTATACAGACTATTCAAACAGTCCAGCCAGCTCCCCTGGGAATGAGTCCTTCTACATGCCCCCTTCCAATACCAACACCTCTCACCAGGGCAGCTTTGAGGAGGATGATGATGATGATTGGGATGACTGGGATGATGGCTGCACAGTGGTGGAAGAGCCACGGGGCAGCCCTGGCACCAATGGGCACACCTCCCCTAACCTGCAGTACCCTCCAGCATACCCCCACCAGAATGCTGGCTATCGTCCCAAGCCAGCCTTAGAAAGGCAGGACAGCATCAGTTCCTCCAAGAGGGGCAGCGTGGTGGGGCGGAACCTCAACCGCTTCTCCTGTTTCGTCCGCTCTGGGGTGGAGGCCTTTATCCTGGGAGATGTGCCCATGATGTCCAAGATCGCTGAGACCTACTCCATTGAGATGGGCCCCAAGGGTCCCCAATGGAGGGCCAACCCGCACCCTTTCATCTGCTCTGTGGAGGACCCCACCAAGCAAACAAAATTCAAGGGCATCAAGAGCTACATCTCCTACAAGCTGACGCCCAGCAGCATCAATGCGCCGGTCTACCGGCGATATAAGCACTTTGACTGGCTGTACAACCGTCTGCTGCACAAGTTCACAGTGATCTCGGTTCCCCACCTGCCCGAGAAGCAGGCCACTGGGCGCTTTGAGGAGGACTTCATCGAGAAGCGCAAGCGGAGGCTGATCTTGTGGATGGACCACATGACTAGCCACCCTGTGCTGTCCCAGTACGAGGGCTTCCAGCACTTCCTCACCTGCCGCGATGATAAGCAGTGGAAGATGGGTAAACGGCGGGCAGAGAAGGATGAGATGGTGGGGGCCAGCTTCCTGCTGACCTTCCAGATCCCTACAGAGCACCAGGATCTGCAGGACGTGGAAGACCGGGTGGACTCCTTCAAGGCCTTCAGCAAGAAGATGGACGATAGTGTCCTGCAGCTGACGAACGTGGCTTCGGAGCTTGTGCGTAAGCATGTGGGGGGGTTCCGGAAGGAGTTCCAGAAGCTGGGCAATGCTTTCCAAGCCATCAGCTACTCCTTCCAGATGGACCCGCCCTACAGCTCCAGTGCGCTCAACAACGCCATTTCGCACACAGGCAAGACGTATGAGACTGTTGGGGAGATGTTTGCTGAGCAGCCCAAGAACGACCTTTTCCTCATGCTGGACACTCTCTCTTTGTACCAGGGGCTCCTCTCCAACTTTCCAGACATCATTCACCTTCAGAAAGGTAAGCCATGCCCAGGCACAGCTTTCTCTGGGCCTCAGTTGCTGCCATGATAATGCAACAAAGCCTGTCTCAGGAGACCGCCCCAGGGACAGGCAGCACTTGGACCCTAGCATTCCCTGCCCCCAGGGACTTCAGTTGGAGTTGTGGTTGCTCCAGATCTCTGCAAGTTACTGAGGTGCCTGAAGTGGAACGGCTAATATTAGAGGCCACGTTAGGAAATTTGGGCCTAAGTGACTTCCCCAATGCCACACAGTGAGTCAGTGGCAGAGCTCAAGTGTTGCTCCCAGCCTTGTGTTCAGTCTCTTAGACCAAGCTGTCTCTGGAGAGGTTTGTTTGAATCTCTGGAACCAGGATATGGGCCAGGATCAGCCTTATGCACAAGCCAGACGTGCTTCTGCTTAATGCTCTATATTTCTTGGCATTCCATGTGACTGTCTGACATTTTACCTCACTCTCTCTGTGGCACGTGGTCTAATTTCTCTCCTGCCGACTCACACTGGGAAGGGGAAGCCCAGTGCATTTGGCAGCCCTGTGATTGGTTCCTTGCTGGGGAGCCCAACCCTGACAGGAACTTCCTTGAATTTACCCTACTTTAGAATCACCTCATGCCCATGACCAGCCAGTTCCTCTTCCTGGTCCTTTCTCATCTCTTTCATTCAGATAATGAAACCTTGGTTTACTATCCTGTCTCTCCAGTAATGAATAGAAAGGAAATCTAGCGATAGATAAATCCCAGTTTCCCCACACTTGCAGAGCTGAATGATTATCATCAAATGTGATACATTCGTATTTGTGAAGCTGGTGCAGGGAGCAGCCCAGGACTAATCTGAAAGTTCCTGCTCCCTCTACCAGTGCAGAGCAGGTGAGGCAAGGAAAGCACTTGCTAAAACTCCAGGGTAGAGAGGATCAGTCATCATCACGCTCTGCATGGGAGCCAGGCTCATGTTTGCTGTCCACCCACATAGTCAGTCATTTGCCTCTAGGGAAGCCCAAGGGCCTCTGTTAGCTCCTCTCAGAGAGCTCAGTCCTCTTCAAAGCACCAGAGAGCAAGAACTCTTGGAAATTCATTGCCCCATGTATGCCAGTGCAAAGCCAGAGAGCTGAAGAATTTTGTCTCATCCCAGCAGGGGACAGAGAGTGCTCAGGAACCAGGAGAAGATTATTGGCAAGGTGGGATCGGCAGGGCCAGCACAAAGTCTGGGCATGCTGCTTGTTGTCAGAGTAGCGGGCATCAGAGTTTTGGTGAGGTTGCTGCTCACCCCTGCTATGGTGAGAGGCGTGGATTTCTGAACACACTGTGTCTGTGTTTGCCTAACAGCAGAATTATTAGTGCATGGGAGAATCCCTATAGAAAGCAGTGCACTTGGGGAAAGGCAGTCCCTTTTAATCGCAGAAGTCACACTGCTTGCCCCAGGCGCCCTGTTCTTATGTGACCTGGTGAAAGTCAGACATTTGGGTGTTCTGGGGACAGGTGGTGAAACGAGTTATTGCACTGTAAAAAAGCCAAGATGCCCAGGTTAGAGGTGCTGCAGGAACAAAGAAAAAACACCTTTATCCTTCAGAGAGGGGTAGATTTCCAAAAGCACAGGCACCTAACTCCCACTGGAGAAAAATCTCCCCCGTAGACTCTCTGTCTTCCTTTAGGGTTGCCAGTCCCCCTAACCTGCATTTACATCCATGGGGAGGAAACTGACAAGAGGAACCAGCTCTGATTTTACTCCAGGGCAAATATTTTGTCAGTGAAAGGTTTGGGTGGGAAGGCTATGTTGTTAGGTGTTTTTCTACAGTGCCATTGTATGAATCCAGGAAGCCATGGCATGTACAAAAGGGTTGTGGTTTATGGGTGAGATCTGGTTTCACTTCCCAGAAAGGTGAGTCACACCTGGTCTGCAGTAAAGGGAAAAATGCTTATGTGTTCTTGAGGAAGTGTCCTGCTAAACACTGAGGGCCACTTTTAAACTGAGGCCTGGCCTACACTACAGGGTTAGGTCGATGTAAGCTGCCTTGCATTGACCTAGCTGTCTTCACTTACATTTGGCTTCTACTGACGTAAGCGCCTCACTACGCCAGTTTAGTAACACCACCTCCCTGAGCAGTGTAGAGTCATGGTTGGTGAAATTATGTTAACACAGTGTCAGTGTAGATGCTGCATTGCTTACATTGACAGTTATTGGCTTTCAGGAACTGTCTCACAAGGCCCCATATGGACAATACAATCGACACAAGCACTCCTGGTGAGGATGTGTACCACTGCCAACACAAAGAGCCAAGTGTGCCCACACACAAGCGATGTAATAACTGTGGTGGCTGTGTGCCGACATAAATCAGGTCGGCAAAATTTGGTAGTGTAGATGTGGCCTTAGAAGAACCCTGATACGTCAAGTGGCCCCATTGGAATGAATGGCACTACTAATGGAGTAAGGGGCTACTCACTGTGTGGAAGGATGGCAGAATCCACCCCTGGGAGAGCAGCTGACACCACACAGAAAATTTCAGATAGAAACAATTCTTCTTAAATCTTGTGAACCAAATTCCTCTTGGGTGTCACTCAGCTGCCTTCACTGCACTTACCGCAAGGAGGAATTTAACCATCAAGATTTTCTATATTTCTTTCCACTTATTCTTTATTACTAAGGCCTTTTATTTGAAAGTAGGGCCCACAACCTGCCCTGAGTGAGGCTTGTGGCTGTAACCAAGGGCAGGCTTTGGCCTACAACCTTTGTTTCTTACGAAAGCCTCTGTTCCTGCTACATCCTGACCAGGAGTCATAATCCTCTATTTGTGACATCACGTTAACATCCACTGTCTGCCACCTACTGTGCTGTCACAGAGGACTCTAACCTCAGGTCAGGAGCACGCAGCTGGAGTGGATAGAAACTCTTAGGAAGGAGAGATCCTGTTTTCATGCAAATGGACTTAGTACTTAAGAATGGGGAAGAGAAGTGCTGCAAACAGCAGCGCAGAAATCCTTCTCACAGAATTAAAAAAAAAAATAGAAACATTTCCCACGAGCATCAGCTACTCTCCAAAGCATTGTCTAAATGGGGACTTCGTTCTTGCTGTATTTTGAGCTAGTTAATTTCCAGTGAACTTGAGTTTAAATGCTAAATTAGTTATTCCACAAAAAGTGTTCCTGGTTGTGGCTCACTTTAGGGCTTATTCTGACCTTCATACCTATTTCTCTGTCTGCATCATTTTTCCTTTGACTCACCCTGAGCCTCACGGTGAATCATGGCCAAGATAAAACAAAGGTGGAGTGCCATCATTTGCACTTACACGCATGTTAGAGCTTGTCTAGATGAGAAAATTGCAGCAATTTAACTTATGGTGTATTTAAAACAGATTTAGTTAAACTGATGCAAAAGGCTATGTGGATGCTCTTATTTTGGCTTAAACCAGGGATATTTTGATTTAGTCAGTTAGGGACAGCTTTAAGGTAAACCAAAATAAGCCATTCTTTAACCAAAATAAGAGGGTTCAAGCAGGGGTTTGCACTCATTTAAATCAGTGTGAAAACTGATTTCAGTTAAACTTGTGCAACTTCTGCATTTGGACAAGGCCTCAAGTGAATCGGCAATCAATAAACCAGAGCTACAACATGACCAAAAATTCTGAGCTAGGCAAGGCCTAAAAGTCAGAAATCAGAGAGGGAAAAGCTCTGTCTATTAGTTTAGTCCTCAGAAGCTAAAGTGAGATTGAAAGAGGACTCTTGTATCTGTCTCTGAAGTGGCTAGTTGACTGTCAGCTCTTTGGGGCAGGGACTGACTTTTTGTTATACGCATATATAGTGCCTAGCGCAATGGGATCCTGATCAGGGCCTGTAGGCACTCCTCTGATATAAACAATAAATAATGAAGTCCCTTGTTAAGCCCATTTTGACTTGTCTTGGACACAGAGCAATATCCTTTGTCATCACTGCATTTTAAAATCAAGGCTGGTTGAATTGTTCGTTGCTAATAATAGTCTGACGCTTCTGGTTTGCAGTAAGTTACCCCAGTGCAAAGTGAGGGTGAAACACGACCATCCTGATCTGGCAGCACTTTACACTAGAGCTGGTTGGAAATTTTTAATCAGAATGTCTTTTTTGACAAAAAATTGTCATTTTTGTTGAAATTGACATTTTGAAAAATGTGTCATTTCAGTGAAATTTCCTTTAGAAAGAAATGAAATGAAGCTTCTCAGTGACATCGAAACATCTCATTTTGACATTTCTTGAATGGACTGTTTCAATTTTTCATTCTAAAACAAAATTTGTTGTTTTTCATATAAAAACCAAATTTTTAAAAGAATTTAAATGATTGAAATTGGAAGGAAATATTTTGATTGTTTCGAAAGGAAACATTTCAGTTGACTCTAAAATAATTGGGAGGGGATTTTGTTTCACAGGAAATATTTTATAAGTTTTCCATTTTAGAATGGGGAAAAAAATTGAAATTGTGGAATTTCCTATAAAAAGGTAAACTCCGGTTCCTGCTCAGCTCTGCATTACACCCACTTCACATAATAAGGCAGCGGAGGATGTAAGGCAAGAGAGGATAGGCCCAGAGTTCATTGAGAATTTACCCTTTTATTTTCTTCCTAAACAGGCTTAAAGTTCCAGAGGGGTAGCCCTGTTAGTCTGTATACAGCAAAAAAAAAAGAGTCCTGTAGCACTTTAAAGACTAACAAATTTAATTTCTGCAGGCATAAGCTTTCGTGGGCTGCAACCCACTTCGTCAGATGAAAGAAATCAGATGGGGGTATATATATACATCCAAGGGTAAGGAACAACAATGCGGAGGGTAGGTGTTAGCAAAGTCCATTGAATTAGAGTAGATGAGGCCTATTCACAACCATTAGAAGGTGAGAATGTGTGAACAGTGACAGTTACTTCTTGTAATGAGAGAACCATTCCAAGTCTCTATTCAGACCCAGTTTGACTGCGTAAAGTTTGCACATGAGTTCCAGCTCTGCAGTTTCTCGCTGAAGTCTGTTTTTGAACTTTTTTTGTAGAAGTATGGCAACTTTCAAGTCAGCTACAGAGTGTCCTGGGAGATTGAAGTGCTCTCTGACTGGTTTATGGGTGTTACCATTTTTTATGTCTGATTTGTGTCCATTTATTCTTTTGTGTAGTGACAGTCCGGTTTGGCCAATGTACATGGCAGTGGGGCATTGCTGGCACATGATGGCATATATTACATTAGTAGATGTGCAGGTGAATAAGCTCCTTATGGTGTGGCTGATGTGGTTAGGACTTGTGATGGTGTCACTAAAGTTGATGTGCGGGCAGAGCTGGCAACGGAGTTTGTTGCAGGGATAGGTTCCTGGGTTAGTGTTCTTGTTGTATGGTGTACAGTTGCTAGTGAATATTTGCTTCAGGTTGGGGGGCTGTCTGTAAGCAAGGATAGGTCTGCCTCCCATGGCTTGAGCGAGTGAGGGATCATCTGCTAGGATAGATTGTAGATCCTTAATGATGTGTTGGAGAGATTTTAGCTGGGGGCTGTAGGTGATGGTCAGTGGTGTTCTGTTGTTTTCTCGGTTGGATCTGTCCTGTAGTAGGTGACTTCTGGGTACCCGTCTGGCTCTGTCAATTTGTTTCTTCACCTCTCAAGGTGGGTATTGTAGTTTTAAGAATGTTTTATGGAGATGCTGTAGGTGTTTGTCTCTGTCTGAGGGATCGGAGCAAATCCGGTTGTATCTTAGGGCTTGATTGTAGACAATGGATCGTGTAATGTGTCCAGGGTGGAAGTTGGAGGCATGAAGATATGTATTGCGGTCAGTTGGTTTTCGGTATAAGGTGGTATTAATGTGACCATCCTTTATTTGTATTGTAGTGTCCAGGCAGTGGATTTCTTGTGTGGACTGGTCTAGGATGAGGTTGATGGTGGGGTGGAAATTATTGAAATCCTGGTGGAATTCTTCGAGGGACTCTTTCCCATGGGTCCAGATGATGAAAATGTCATCAGTGTAGCGTAGGTAAAGGAGAGGTGCTTGGGGACGAGTTTTGAGGAAGCGGTGTTCTAGGTCAGCCGTAAAAATGTTGGCATACTGTGGGGCCATGTGGGTGCCCATAGTTGTGCCACTGACTTGAGGGTATAGATTGGCTCCAAATCTGAAGTAGTTGTAGGTCAGGACAAAGTCACAAAGTTCAACTACCAGGTGTTCCATATCATCGTCAGGGAAAATGTTCCTGCTGACTTGTAGTCCCTCTTTGTGTGGAATGTTGGTGTAGAGAGCGTCTGCATCCATAGGGGCTAGGAGGGTGTTTTCTGAGAGAGCACCGATGGATTGTAGTTTTCTCAGGAAGTCAGTGATATCATGAAGATAGCTAGGAGTGCTGGTGGTGTAGGGCCTGAGGAGAGAGTCCACATAGCCTGACAATCCTGCTGTGAGAGTGCCAATGTCTGAGATGATGGGGTGTCCAGGATTCCCAAGTTCGTGGATCTTGGGTAACAGATAGAATAACCCTGGTCAGGGCTCAGGAGGTGTGTCTGTGTAGATTTGTTCCTGTGTTTCTTTAGGGAGTTTCTGGAGTAGATGTTGTAGTTTCTTTTGGTATTCCTCAGTGGGATCGGACAGTAGTGGCTTGTAGAATGTGGTGTTGGAGAGTTGTGTGGCAGCCTCCTGTTCATAATCTGACCTATTTATGATGACTACAGCACCTCCTTTGTCTGCTTCTTTGATTATAATGTCAGAGTTGTTACTGAGGCTGTGGATGGCATTGCATTCTGCATGGCTGAAGTTATGGGGCAAGCGATGTTGCTTGTCTACAATCTCAGCTTGTGCACGTCAGTGGAAACACTCTATGTAAGTCTAGTCTGTTGTTTCGACCGTCAGGAGGAGTCCATGTAGAATTCTTCTTCTTGTAGTGTTGGTAGGAAGGTATCAAACGTGGCTTGTTTGTAAGTTGTTCCCTTTAATTAGTCATGGTGTTTGATTTATTATCTAAGTCACATGAGATTGTTTTGGCTCCCCTGGTCAGAATGATTGAAACTTTTAAAGCAAGAGTACAGCACATAACTATCAGTGAATTACTAATGTCCCTGTTCTCATGCGAATAGCCATATTTACAGGAAGAGCATCCAATCCGTTAACATTCATGTGAACAAACTCTCATTCACAGAGTGTTTACATATAGTGAATAATAAGGGCAGACAAACAAGGTCAAACTATAACAGTTTTCTCAGGAAGTCAGTGGTATCACAAAGGATAGCTAGGAGTGCTGGTGTCATAGGGCCTGAGGAGAGAGTCCACATAGCCTGACAGTCCTGCTGTGAGAGTGCCAATGCCTGAGATGATGGGGCATCCAGGATTCCCAGCTTTGTGGATCTTGGGTAGCAGATAGAATAACCCTGGTCGGGGCTCAGGGGGTGTGTCTGTGTAGATTTGTCCCTGTGTTTCTTTAGGGATGTTGTAGTTTCTTTTGGTATTCCTCAGTGGGATTGGAAGGTAGTGAGTAGTCCAATGGATGTTCACACATTCTCCTTTGCATTATTCGTCCAGGTTCATTTAAAACAAAGGATACAATGGTAAATGGTGCTGATTCTGTGTGCGTGTATTGTTGCTTGGAGGATTTCCCTATATGTGTCCTGAGTAGACTAAGATCTTCCAGATAATTCTTGCTCTTGGCTGGGGACAAGGTGGACATGATCTTTAGGGACCTAACGCATCTCAAAGTGGGAGGGTTTTTGGTGATTGTCTTTGTCATCAGGTCACTGCCCCCTGTGCTAATTTCACTCCACATCAGTTTCCCCAGTAGGGTTTTCAGCCCATTCTGGAATGGCTCAGCTCTGGCCATTTCACTATGAAAGTTCAAAAACCGACACCACCCCATGACCCCCTGCTGCTGGGGTAGCAGAGTCTAAAGTCACAGTCCCCAGATAATCACAAAATAAAGGAGTCTTTGTTCCAGTTCTCATCACCTCTGAGGTTAATCATCCACCTGCCCTCTGGGGCTGAGCTCTCAGCCCCCACCTTCCTCTCAGGTGAGACACCCCCTACCATGGCTTGGCTAAGCCATCAGCAGGTCCCAGATAAACCGAAACAGTCCAGCGTCCGGCATCCCTTCTCTTCATGGAGGCTCTGACCAGCCACAGTCCCGGTTCCTGGCTCCTGCCAGGCTTCTCTCCCCAAGTCAGAACAGTTGGTCTGCTCTCCTTCCTAGCCAGGCCAGCTATAACTGAGACTGGGGACTCGGTGAGCTGTCCCCTTCCTATAGGCCTGACCTAACACCCACTAGGGGTGGGACTGATTGTGCTCACTGCAATTCATTAACCCTTTCCAGCCTGTGTGAGGTTTGTATACCCCATTGCAGTCTTATACTATGTGTACCACTCCAGTTACCTAAGGGATTAGGACATGTCACAGGCTCACATTGTGACTAGTTAATGACTTGATCTTTCAGGTGAACAAAAAGATAATCTAACATCATTCCAGGAGACTGGGCAGGCAAGGCCTCTGGCTCAGTCATGTTTCTAATGGCAGGGGTTCTAGATAATGCAATCCTAGAAGCTGGAAAGGGAAACAACTAATTTGGTTATCTAGTCATCCTCTTTCCTGGCAGAGCAGGGACTCTGTCTGGAGGCTGTTTGGAGGAGCTGGATAGTGTTGGATCTGGTTTAGGGTGACTAGTAAATCTCACTCTGGCTGTAGTTAGTTGCCTTTCCTCCAGGGTTGGGTTGAGGCCCATTGTTGGGAAAGTGTGGGGAGGTGCTGTGAATCTTTGGATAAATTAACCTCTAATGCCTGGGCAGGCCTGATCTATCTAGTGCTATGTCTTCACTGCAAAAACAGATGTGTTTTTAGTCTGAGATTGTTAACTCAAGATAGCTCTCTGGATGTAAAATCCTAGTGAAGACAAAGGGACAAGGAGTTGTACCTCAATGTACCATATCAACACTATGTCTTCCTCCAGCTGGGGTCTACCTACTTCAACTAGCTCCATTGCGGAAAAGACCACAGTTCCTTCTCTCCATTACCATTTTACACGGCGATAGCTATCTCTATGTAAAAACACACCTAGTGAAGACATAGCAAGAGGAGGGAGGAAGGAATTAGGCTAAGTGCTGATGGCCCTCTCTGCAGTGTGGCTGGACTCCCTTGGTGGGGCAGGGAGAGTGAAGAGTTTTAACTGGTCCTCTGAGAATCTGGGGGGGAGTGGGAGAGTCAGACCCCACGTACACTGTGGCAAACTCGCCCTCAATTCTGTGCCAAGGGCCCTGATTCTGTGGCAGTTGAATGTAGCAGGCTGGAAATGCCATGGCAGTCTCAGGTGAATTTCAGCACTCATTAGGGGGGAAGCTGGGAGCTTTGGTGGCTTAGGAGGGGTTGAAAAGGGTTTATGAATGTGGGATCAGCTCTCTAGTGGGCTGTTTCTGCTAAAGTCATCAGCAGTGAAATAGTTAACAATGTTAACATTTAAATCATCATAATTAGTCTTCAAACCCTCTTGAGATAAATGGGCGCGTTCACACCTCTGTGAGCTATTTCTTCAGGCTCTGTACAGATTCAGCAGACTATGCTGCATTGGCTATGCTCCGTTCATGATTGGAAGATTTTCTTCACAACCATAAGGGTCAGAGACTCCGAGTGAGGTTTTCAAAGCTGCTTAAGGGATTTGGACACTCAATTAAAATTAATGGGAATTGGGCACCCATTCAGATCTCCCTATGGTGGCTTTGAAAATCCTCCCCTTCCCCCCTTTTTTAAAAAATGAAATATGAAATATGGAGCACTGGGGGGGTATCCTGTGGCAAGTTCTGACACTAGCGAGTATATGGGGTTGCATGTGAGAAGAAGAACAAGCATGACACATGACGTAAGATAAGGGAAAACACTGATTATTCCCTGAGAACAGTGCTCCTCAGCAGTTCTGGAGTTGTACAGAGACATACGCAGCATTTTCCACAACTGTATCAAATGCTGTTAGGAGCTGATGTGATTCCCCTAACATCTTACATGAGTTAGATTTCAAGCAGGAACTCAGAAAGCCATGCCTAGTCCTCCTAAGCCGCTAAGTCTTTAATTCCCAGCAATCCTTGCTCTTTGGGCGGTAGAGATGTTAATTATTTATTTATTTTTTTCCATAGGTGAATAGAGTACCCGTGAAAGTTACTGATAGCAATTGCTAGAGCCAAACATAGGACACACAGGTACTGTGCAAGCTGCCTTCGTGCAGCTCCGCCAATGCATCTTCATCCTGACATGCAGGATAGTGTTGCCAACTATCACGACACTTGGTGGTGTTCTTAAAGCCCCAGCTCCTGGAGTCACATGACATGAGACTCTCAACTTTCATTTTAAAATAAAAAATATCTAGCCAACAAAGAATAATTTTGAGAATGTGATTCCTAAAGGCTCAGAAACCAGAAGGCAAAACTCCCCCCCCCCCCCCATTTATAATTTAAAAAAGCTCATGATTTTTAAGCCAATCTCATGCTTTTTTGGGGACCTGAACCCTGATTTTTGAGTGCCTGGATTTGGCAATACTGAAGAGTTCCTGCTATTCTGTCCTGGACAGAGCTCTACTAATGCACCTCAGTGCTGACTAAGCAGCCTCTGCTGATCTGGCCTCTTCTGCCGGGGTCCATTTCTTATAACAAATTTTGTAGTGGTTTTGTTGTAATTGTTATTTATATAGTGCCATTGGTGTGCACAGGTGAAGTGCCTTGAGGATCTTAGTCACATATGCATGTATATGGGAATACATATATGGGAATACATAATAACATTAATAATAAGGCACACAGGTACAACACAGCAGAATACACAACACACAGGGCTTGACTGTCCTCTGACTTTCACTGGTGTAAATCAGGAGTAACTCCATTGAAGTCAATGGAGTTGATCTGATGTAAAATTGGTGCAAGAGGTTGTCCACATGAGAAAGTTGCACTAGTTTAACTTAAATAGCTTTTGAAACTAATTACATTAAATTGGTGCAAACTCCTCCTGCATGTGTGTGCATGATCTTATTTTGGTTTATGAGTGACTTATATCAGTTTAGCTTAAGACGACTGGGAATTGGTTTAGACAATCCCTGAGAGGCCCACAGAATGGTGATCTAAAGGCAAAGCCTACAGTGATATGGACAAACTTCCCCTATGGACAATGATGAATCCACTGTATTTAGACTAGGTGACCTAATCTATGTTTGTACCTGGGACTTGGAAGGCGAAAGGTTATTGAAGACTTTGGGGCCACTCTAACCACTGCTCACACTGCACGTGTGGGGGCAGCTGCACTACTACTATCGAGATTGTCCTGCCAAGGAGAATTCGGCTTGATGCTGGAATTATTGGGTGAGGGTCTGTGGCCTGTGCTATGCAGGAGGTCAGAAGAGATGATCCTAATGGTTCTGTCTGGCCTTAAAATCCATGAATCTATGAACTGGGGTCTGTTCCATCCTTCTGTGGTGGCTGTCAGGGGGAAGATAAGTGCCCCATGTCATTTTGCAGTAAGAGAAAGAAACAGCAGGAGTATCCTTCTCTCCCATCACTCCTGCGACAGATCCAAAGGTGGATAAACTACTGCTCCATGCCTGTCTCTCACCTATATGGTCACTGTGCTATTCGAACTGAACCCTTTGCTTCGTCAGGTGCTTTGAGGTATCTAAGACACTGTATATTCCCATCTTCTCTCACTCTCCTTCCTTCTGTTAATCTATTGCTCTGCTAGCAGATTTGATGTTCTGGGTTGCTGCAATGTAGATTTATTCCTGGTGTATGATAATCTAATAATAGGCCTTTATGTAGTTTGTTTCATCAGTAGTTCTCCAAGATCTTTACAAAGGTGAGTAAGAATTATTTTTCCCTCTTTACACATAGGGACAGTAGATAGAGGTTAGGTGACTTGCTGAAGGTTACACAGCAAAGCAAGCCAATGGGAGAGCTGGAGATAGAGCACAGGTCTCTTGATAATCAACCTGGTGCATTATGTACCAGCTGATGCAGGATCTATGTTCTGAGAACAATGGGCTATTAAACCTGGTTGTTGCCCAGCCACGTTCTAACAAACATCGATCTAGCCATGTGGTGGAGCCAAACTGTGTCATGCCTTGATGAAAATATAGCCTCTCTCTGGTCCAGATCAAGCAGTGCTATAGTATTGTTGCTTCTCTATAACACACAGGGCCTTCAGTGGATCAATTCCTTCTCTTGTGCAGGGAGCAATGCTTACTCAGAGATTGCTCCACTTGGCCCTGATTCTCATGCACTGTTGTCAAGATCTCTCTGTGGAATGTTTGGGTGCATTGGTGCCTTCCCAGTGCCTTGGCTGTACAGTGAAGCAACACGCAATCTGCTCCCATCTGAGAGAGGGTGATTTCCAAAGTGAAAGGCCTTGGATTGATGCAGTTTTTCCAGCTGCCTGTTACAGTCTCATATATTCAGATGTTTGGGAGACTGGAAAGGACTAAGGATGAAGAGGGAGGGCATCATTTGTGTGGCTTGGCAGTGGGAGTGCTGGATTTTTCCAGGAGCATAGGAATGTGTAGGCATTAGTAGGTATGTGAACCGGAAGGGAAAGACCTGGTTCTACAGCCAAAGGGGAACAGAACCAGACCATGGTGCATCTGTAGCTCTCCTGCTCCTCACAGTGAGCATTCATCTCTCTCTTGGGGTGCTGGGGTAGAAGAGGAGGACATAGTATAGCCTGGAGAGAGGGAGCATTGGAACACACTCTTTACAGCTTACTAACCTTGGCTATCTCATTTCTCTCCCCCTCGCAGGAGCCTTTGCCAAGGTGAAGGAGAGCCAGCGGATGAGTGATGAGGGGAAGATGGATCAGGATGAGGCAGATGGGATTCGGAAGCGCTGCCGTGTAGTCGGCTTTTCTCTCCAGGCGGAGATGAACCACTTCCATGAGCGGCGCATAGCGGACTTCAAGAAAATGATGCAGTCCTACCTGAAACAGCAGATCATCTTTTACCAGAGAGTCAGCCAACAGCTAGAAAAGACGTTATGCATGTACGACAACCTTTAATGCTTTCATGCCTGATGCATCTGCTTCCCACTGTCCATCTGGACTCGCGTACTTTGCTCCTTGGAGCCCTGCAGATCTTCCAGTTTGAAATGAACTGAGAACAAATGGAAACTCATGACGCTAGTGACCAAATTCCATTTGGCTTTCCCCCATTTTCCTGGAACTGATTTGTGGAGATATGCAGGAAATTGTTACACTCATGTCTTCCGGCTGACCATTCCACGTCTTTCCCTAATAGGTGGATCCCCACTCTCCTCCCATCTCTCAGAGTTTATGGGCAGGACATAGGTACCTTTCACAAGGGAAATGGACACTGACTCTATGGTGCTCCCTCTCTTTGTAATAAGCTTTAGTTTCTGGAAACATGTTCCCGTAGAGTAGGGAGGTGAATACACAATATCCCAAGTAGAGTTGGTCAAAATTTTGCACACAGAAAGCTTTTCTGATAAGGAAAAAAGGCCTTTATTTGAAACCAGAACTTTTTTTTTTTTTTTTAAATTCTCATAATTTTCCATTTTTCACGAAAGTTTCTGCGAGATTTTTTACCAGTAATTTTTTACTAGAAACATGTAAGGAAATTGTGACTGAAATCTTTATTGAATGTGTCTGTTTACCAAAAATGTTCCATAGCGCTTTCAAATAAAAGTTTGAATATACAAATATCGCCAAAACTTTTGTGGAAAATGGGCCCATTTCCCCTGAAGTGGAACCAGTTGTGAAATTTCATGCACAACTGTTTTTTCAGCTTTTTGACCAGCTCTAGCAACAAGATAGTTGGCACTGGAGTGCTAGGCTTCAAACGGACTCCTGGAAATTCCACGAGCTGTAGCTTGGTTGCCCTCCAGTCGTTTTCAACCCTAGGAGTGTAATAATCCTGAATCAACCTGCTCTTGGAACAAGAAAGCAACATAGCAAATGCCTTAGGAAAGATCATTCTGCCTCTAGAGTGAGGAAGGTTATGGAGCCATCCGTGTTGTTTCCATGTGGCTCAATCCCCAAGAGGGAACAGATGAATGCTGGGGCAGGACTACGTGTGTGATACAAAATAATGTCCCCTCCTGAATCCTCTCACCACAGCTGCCCACCCCAGAATCCACTGGGACTGAGACTCATCTCACACTGGCTTTACTCTGACATGACTTCAGTGGAGTCACCACTGCTTTACCCAGGGGAGGGGAGAATCAAGCCCACTGTCTCCATGTTGCTGCACTTGATGCTATTTGAGTTTTAAAGCACCAAAAGCAAAGAATTCTTTAGTGGCCTTGGTAAGAGAGGGTGGGCCAATGCCCTTGCATGAATTCGGAGTAATTTAACTGTAGTCACTGGATTTACACTGGTGTAACTGAGGCTTGGTCTACACTGCTTGCGGATTTCGGCGGCAGTCGACAGGAGATACATAAGCTACACAGAGTAGCTTGTGTATCTCCTGTCAACTTCCTAACTTCTACTTACGATGGGGTCCCCACTGCGCTGCGTCGATGGGAAATGCCTTCTCATCGATGCAGCATTTCTCTTCTTGCGGGGGTGGATTAATGGCGTCGACCTCTGGGTTCGATTGAGCAGGTCTCCAGTGCCACTCAATTGATCCTGCAGAATCAATTCTGCACTGCTGACAATGCCACCGGCAATGTAGACATACCCCGAGAGCTGAATTTAGACCTGCATCCCCTCATCTACTCCCACACCTCCTCTGAGCCCTTCATCCCCAGCTAGGGTTGTCTTCCCAGCCATTCATGCAAGGATGAAACTGCCCGGTGTCATACTGGCCATGACACCATCCTCCCTGCCTGTTCCTTATCTGTCCCCTAGCACTATGGTCTAGGACATATCCTTAGGCCATCAAGATGGCTCAACAAGTCCCCCTTGGTTGTATGAAACACATCAATTTGCACTGGTGGCTCAGGATGCCTTAGCTTTCCTTTCCTAAGGGGAACTTTGCAGCTACTTTCCAGGGATGCCAGCAGGTGAAATTACCCTCTCTCCTTCCCCCCCAGCACTGGGCTGCTGCACTCCTGGCAGAAGACTAGCCCTGCTGGCCTCACACTTGCAATAGGCCTCATTCCCAGCAACACTAACCCTGTGAGATGAGTGTTGGAGATAGAGGTGCTCAAATTTTCTGGTGTCAAGGGCTGTGTTGGGGACTTGCCTGGAGCTTTAGGCCTGCATCTCGTCTCATTTTCCACATGCCCCTTTTGTATTGACAATAAATGCAAACAGCTGTCATGTTTGCCTGCACTGATTCCCTCTCTCAAGGAAGGTAACAGGTAGCTCATGGGTTGGGTTCCCCAGTTCTTGGCCTTGAGCACTGAGAGGATGTGCAGATTCCATGAGGCCCTTTAACTCTGAGGCTGCAGTTCCTAGCTTCAGTTGATATCACTGGTTGATGTTGGTGAGTTGACTCTGTACAGAAACAAAAGGCCTCATTTGTAGAGGTGCATGGTGTCTGCAGCTCCCTCTGATTTCAACTGAAGCTCCAGTTGCCCAGCTCATTGTGAAATCAGGCCTTGAGACCATATTTGCTGTGGAAGCCATCCTCCCACAGAGGACAAGGGTACAAGCTCCTCATCTCCCAGTCATCAGGGTCCCCTTTATGAGGCACCAAGAGCATTGAAACCACTCTGTGGAGAAGCAGTGATGCCAGCAGCTACCCGCCTTCCCCATATTCATTGTGGTTATATGGACCCCACAAAGAGATGCAGAACGGAGTTGGTCTGTTCTCTGTCACCCTCTTGGAAAGCAGCATCTATCCATGTCCAAGGAAGGGGAACAATGGTGGTGCAATTTTGCTTTGAACAATGGAGACTTTTGCAACTGAGGAGCTGCCACTAGCAGCTGTCACATGTTTTCCCTGGCCTCACGTCTTACAGTTTTTTTTTTTAAACAAGCCCTCTTGAGTTTCCCTTGTGTTAGAAATAAGCAAATACCCTGCTTGGGGGTGGAATTATCCTTTTGCTGGAGGAGAGATGGAGCTAACACTTTGCTGGAGGGGTGGAGTTTGGGGACAAACAGAAGGAAAGGAGAAGAACATTAGGCCAGCAAAAAAAATGTCCCATGGTGGGGGGAGGTGGTAGTTTTAAATTTTCTTGTCTAAGCAGTAGGATTCTGGGAAGCAGAGGCTGCGAGTATAGCCACTCCAGAATAGTGTGTGGCTTAGGAGGAGATGGGAGAGAGCAGTAACTGTGATGCTGCACCGGGAGGCAGATGGGCCTGGGACGAGGGCCTTGTTTTTAAAGGGAAATGTCCGAATAAATTACAGTGACGAAAGCAAGTTGGGCCTGCTTGGAGTTATTCCTGGATTAAAAATTGCACTAGAGTCATGTGATCCAGCAGCATATTGTTAAAACAGGAACATCCCTGGGAATCCAGAGGGGCTGCATCTGGTCACCATTGGGGTTGAGTTCTGCTGGTTCATGTTTTTGCATCCTCTTGACAGTTAAGATTTATCCTTAATTTTCAATAAAAATGAACGTCTTGGTGAGTGCTGTGTAGCAAACATGCCCGCATTCCTGCTGCATCTTCACAGCCGTGATTCCTGGCACATACGTTCTCCACAGTGGGTTAACACCCTTCCCAACAAGGACTCCTGCAACAACAGCCTTGTACTGGAATATAGGGCCTGGCACTCCTCCACATCTCCTACTGGGAGAGCCTGAGAGAGGGTTACTCCCTAGAGCTGGCACTCCTGCACCATTCCAAGGACAGCATTGTGCTGCTGTAGCTCAGAGCCCCCTCCTGCCCCTGCTCGACAGTATTTCCTGCAGGGAGAGGCAGAGCCTGAGCAGCTGGGCATCCTCTCCCATTCCCGCCTTGTTACAGCACCTCCTGCTGGGGGAGGCTGGGCCTGGAGCAGCTGTGACATAACTCCATTTTTCACCCCTGGATCCAGCAGGCTGCACTTTGCTTTGTTTACTGGCCTTGTGCTGTTAATGCAGCAGGAGGGTTAACAACTTGTTTGCGTCCCAGCTGGCTGCAGAGTTGTGGGATGTAGTCACTCCGCAGGGGCAGGATGAAAGTTTTTGTCTTTGCCACATGTTGAAACCAGATGTTCCGGGACCAGCCTCCTGTTGAATCCCATTCTCCCTCGGCGAGGGCACACCGTGAACAATGGGACGCTCTCTCCTTCCCTGTGAGTCCGAGCGGAGCCCGCAGCAGAGAGCCTGCTGCTGCCCTGGTACCACACAGACGGTGCCGCAATGGAAGAGGGGCACCAACAGGCCCATCCGGAGAAACGTAGGGCCCCAGACCCCCACATTTCGCTCTGTTCATGCGGATGATATGGGGCCCTGGTGCTTGGGGCAGTAGCACGACGGTCCCGTCTCCTCAGCGAGAAGCCAGGTGCTGTTCTCCCCATCGCCCGGCCCAGAGATGCCAGGCCACCCAGCCCATGGGGACCAAGGGCAGGATAGGGATGGTGCCCCTTGAGGGCGCTCTGCTGGGAGAGCCCTGGAACCAGCACTTAGCTCTGCTCTGCCGGTGAAACCCCCTTCTGATTCGCTGCATTCCTCACTGCTCCGCCCCGTGGGGCAGAGCAGCCAATCAGAGCTGCCTGCAAGAAGCGGGCAGCGCTCGCCTCTCTCCTCAGGGGCTGACTCCATTCTCACAGGAGGGGGGAGGAAGCAGTAAGAGCCCCCTACGCTCCTGTGAGCAATGGGTCAGTCTGCTCTCCCCCCTCTCAGCAATAGGTCAGGCTGCTCCTCCCCCTCCTTCCCTCCCTCCCACACTCAGCCTGGGCGGCACAGATGGCAGTTGGTGGCAGTTGAAGCCAGTGGCAGCCTGGGCTGGGGTGTGTGAGGTGAAGATCTCCTGGGGCCACAGGAGGGGAAGAGGTGAGACTGGGGGGGCAGAACGGATGTGGGGGGGGACAGGTGGGGCAGAGGTGAGACTGGGGGGGCCAGAACGGATGTGGGGGGGACAGGTGGGGCAGAGGTGAGACTGGGGGGGGGGCAGAACGGATGTGGGGGGGACAGGTGGGGCAGAGGTGAGACGGGGGGCAGAACGGATGTGGGGGGGACAGGTGGGGCAGAGGTGAGACGGGGGGCAGAACGGATGTGGGGGGGACAGGTGGGGCAGAGGTGAGACGGGGGGCAGAACGGATGTGGGGGGGAACAGGTGGGGCAGAGGTGAGACTGGGGGGGGCAGAACGGATGTGGGGGGGACAGGTGGGGCAGAGGTGAGACGGGGGCAGAACGGATGTGGGGGGAACAGGTGGAGGGGCAGGCGGCAGGCAGATATACTGTCTCACTTCGATAGACAAAAACAGGAGCCCCCAGGTTTTTTTCAGCCCCCTTTAAGCACCAAGCGGCTCCCGCTAGCAGAGCTTGCCGACAGTCCCTCTTTGTAGAGTCTCTCTGCTGACCGGCTGGTTGTGGTGCAGTCCCTGGCGAAGAAACAGAACACACTGATAGTCCCACCTTTGTGGGACCTCTTTTGCCCTGGGTACCGCTGCCCCAGTTGCCAGACTGCCGGTGTTGCTGAATGAGTTCTAGACCGGCTGGGCATCTCCAGCACAGCCCCAGTTCAGAGATGGAGATACTTGCTTTGTTGCATCTCTCTTTCTGAATTTACTGCTGCCAGACATCTTTGGTGCATCCCCACTCCTCAGTCAACTCCCAGGAGACTTTCCACTGACTTCAATGTATGGGGCAAGTCCGTAGAAGACAGCTGGAGATGCTGCTAGTGCCATGTCTGTTTCTGGTGTTAATTTGTGTAGCACTGATCCTCACACGGGATCTTCAGCTCACTGGTTTGTCTTGCCTTGTTGTATCTGAAGATCTGGGTTTCTATAGAGACCACCCAGTAAGGTTTCGATATCACAAATTCTTGGCAATTCCTGATTCTGAAATAGCCCTTCTGGCTATTCTGGTTGATTTTCTGTCTCATTGGAGGGAGGAATAAGCAGCTCCACCTCCCTGCAGAGGCTGTGGGGAAAAAACTCCCTGTGAGAATTGAGGCCTACTTACAGCACTGGGAAATGAGACCTTGCCTGTGAATCACTCCTAGCCCCTGCTGATCACTTGCAACCTCCCCCTTTCCAGGGACACACACATTCTCTCAGGTGACTTGAGCTGAGATTTGCAAAAATGGGGGCCTAAAATTAGGTTCCTAAATCTTGATTCAGGCTCTGGATTTTCAGAAGTGCAGAACATCCATTATTATTTATTTCCATTGAGGTAAGACCTGGAGACTGCAGAGAAGAACTAGGCCCCTTTGTGCTAGGCATTGTATAAACAAATAACACAAAGACAGCCCCTGCTCTAGCAGACTCACAATCTAGGATTTAGACAATACACAACCGGGGACTAAGCAGACAAAGGGGAAGAGACTAGGGAACAGTGGAGGCAAGTGTAACAGCATAAGTTAGTGGCCCCAGTAGTTTTAAGGATCACACAGGAGGTTGCCTGCATGATCAATACCAGTTGGGAGTGGTTCATGCGCATCTTAGCAAAGGTAAGTGTGATGGTTTGTATGAACCCCACACAAGGCTGGATAGGGTTAATGTGCTGCTGGGATCCAAAACAACCCTGCAACAGCTGAAGCTAGTGTCAAGCTTTGAGGGAGGAGCTAAAAAGGGAGAGCCCAGCTCAGCTGCTGTGGGCTGGGAGGGAGAAAAGGGAGGTGTTGTTTGTGTTGTTTTTGGAGTTGGGCTCCTTGAAAAAGATGGCACTGTTATATGGCTGAGCTCTCTGGCTAGGTCTCTTCAATCTAGAAGGTGCTGGAGGCTGGGTGGAGCAGTGGGGATCAGTAGGAAACAGAGGCAGTGCCCCTGCTGTGCTGTGCTATGCCATGCCACAAGGAGGTGTGCAGGGAAGGTGTGTGGGCACAGTTGTTTAAAGAAGGGATTTCAGAGAGGATCATGCGGTGGCAAAGGCTTTGTGGGTTTTGAAGCCAATGGCAGTTACAGGGGCTCATCGCCTCTGACAATTAGGTCCAATGAGGATCAAGCTGGGCACCTCAAAAACTGGCACTCCCCAAATCTGAGGCCACTTCTGATTATTTGAGCCTTGCCTTCTCTGTGCCTCTGTTTCTCCTGTAGCTGTCATAAGAGAGATTTATCCACTTTGTAAAGCATTTTGAGAGCCATGGGCAAGGCAAGGCTGTGCGCTTGCAGAGTCTGGCTCTGCTTCTCATCTTTGCCCTTACTGCGTAGTCCCTAGCTTGCTCAGAGAAACCTTCACTAGCTTAGTGCCAGTTCTTCTTCATGCCTCAGCATAGCTCCCTAGCCTGTGCGCAGGGATAAAGACTCAAGCTGGCTTCCATCAGGGATCAGCTAAGATCCACCTTCCCATAAAGAATATCCCCCAGAATGCTCCAGGAATCTGGCCTGCTCTGCCAGCAGTGGCCACAGAAAGGAAACTGGAGGCCAAGGAAGAGTGAACCTGGTTCCCATTAACATTCCTGCCTTTTCCCTGTCTGCGGCCTGGCTTTGGGTGAGGACTGTGGCCCCTCCCTGCCTGGCGTCTACTCATTTTAACAGATTGATTCAACGATTAAAAAAACCCCTTCTGTTTCCCTTCACCCCTCAAAGCTTGCTGCAAAGGAACATGCTGCCTTTGATGGTGTAGGTCAGGCAGGAGATTTGGGTAGAAAGTGCAGAGATACCATCTAGTGTTCTTCAGTAAATCCTTGCCACAAAAACTGATGCGTCCTCCCTATGCATCTTTGTAGCTCCCCTACCCACTCCACCTGGAATCTCACCTATCTGCACCTACATAGTAATGGTACTGGGAATGCCCACTGGTTTGGGTGGGCAGGGCTAGAAATTATTACATTTAAATGCGGCTAAAGCCAACACAGCGCAAAATAGCTGTCGATGTGCAAGATCAGTAACTCCAGCTCAGATTCCTATATGTGTAAGGTTGGTTCAACTAGCCTAAGAGCTCTTGTTCACACTTTTCAGGCTAATCCATGATACCCCTCCTGTTTTAGCTAAGGTTTACTGAATAGGGCAGGAATGAGTACATGCAATACACACTTTGGAACACTAAAGAGAGCTCAGGTGGGAAAGGAAGGAGGAATGAGCTAAGAAAATGAGATGTTCGGTCTTTTACGTTTGGGAGTTGGTGAAAATAAAGAATCCTGGGTCTTCCATATGTGGTTAGATGAGAACTAACAGGACAAAATTCCATTAAGTAAGCTACATCTAGAGTGAAATTCACCCCTGTTCTGAGAACCTGACAAGGTCATTGCACCTACCTACTTATATGGCTCCCATCATGATAATATCTGAGCACCTCATATCCTTTTAAAATATCTTTATGCTCACATCCCCCCTGTGTGGCAGGACAGGGCTGTTATCCCCATTGTCCAGGTGGGGAACTGAGACACAGAGAAGCTGGGGGACTTGCCCAATGTCATACTGGAAGTCTGTGGAGGAGCAGAGAATTTCATGTCCTAAGCTAGTGCCCTAACCACTGGACCATCTTGTCACACAAGCCCCACCTCAGCTCTCCAAATGAGGCTTAAATGGGGCTTAAGCGGCGCATAAACTCAGTCCCGAGCCCCTGCACGGGGTAAATTTCACCCTGCACGAATGTTAAGGCACTTTGAGGCACTCAGAAATCTGAGATCACCAAAATTGAGCTTGCACAGGCTGCCTGAACTCTGCCTCATTGGGCACAAGTGTACTTACAATACCACCTTTCACCATCTAAGCCCAAACTGCCTTTTAGTACATCACATGTTACTTTGGTAGTCAGGGACCCATGTTCAGCATTGTTCTCTGCACTGTGTGTCAGTCAGAATCCATCCAAGTCATGTATATGGAAAAGTGCACAGTAAGCTGTATGTAGGCAGCCCACCAGCATAACATCATGGGGTAAAGACGAGAAACTTAGTGGAGTGTGGTCCCACCTAGCTTTGAGGCTAGGATACTTTTGCAGTTTGCTGCCGCAAAACCAGGGTATCCACTGAAATCGAAACCCGCTTTGCATGGAAATCTGTATGTGTGGGCAACACTATGCGCATATGCATTTTGCACTGTGAGCTTGTTTTCGATTTCAGTGGCTCCTCTAATTTCCAGGCTGCTCAAGAATCAGCTCTCCAAGCAACTCTGACTTTTGGCCTCCCCTTCCTTGGAATGGATGTGTTACAGGAATCATCCAAAGTCCACTGAAGTAATTGGAAAGATTCCCATTGACCTCAAGAGGCCTTTCGATACAGCCCAATAGATGATCCCGTTCAGGGGATGATGAGGTACTTTATAGTAGCTGAGGCAAGGGCTGCAACATTTCCTCACGTGCTTCTTGTACAGTCACTGCTTAGTTAGCCACACACACATGCATAGCCTGGCCTTCCTTAACTGAGTTTAGCCAGCAGAGGAGATGGGTAAGATGTTCTGCAGAGGCACAGGAACCAGCATTTTCTTACAGAGGAAAATGGGTTTTTTTTTGGTTTTTTTTTCTTTTTTTCAGGCTCCATGTTCTTAAAAAAGGCTGCCCCGTTTTTTCTCAGAACTTTCCCATAGAATTCCCCTTGGGGCAAATGAAAGTCTAGACAATTTCTGCCTAAAAGGTGAAAGTTTCAGAGAGTTATTCGTGCATGGGAAAAGGGGGCTGTAGTGGAGACTGTTATGCACCATGCTGGTTGTGCCTGCTGTTATAGTGCCTTTCAGCTGGGGATCTTGAAACTCTAACGTTCATTCAAAGCTGGGCTACAGCTACACAGTGCATTAGTCTGCACCAGCCTGCTGTGTGCGAGCTGGCTCTATGGACCCTACTGGCACGCACCAGAAGTTCCCTACTGCACATGAGCGTAGCATTGTTTGAAACAGGACTACGTTAACATGCACTAGGGCAGCGGTTCCCAAACGTTTTAAATGGAGCCCCCCTGTCGACTGCTGTGTAACAATTGCGCCTTCCCCTGAATCTCCCCTACTTTCAGAAAAAAAAACAAGGCCTACATATCATAGGCAGAGTTTGACTGCTTAATTTGGGGGGCTGCAGCTCTGGAGCCCGATGTGACTTGCCAGAGAAAATGGTGGCAGCAGCGGGGAATCGCACGTTGTCAGGATTATCCTCGGGCAGCAGTGTGGATGCAGCTGCCGCCTCCGTGAGCCTGCAGAGTGGCAGTGGCTAGGGGAACATGCCCAGCAACGGTTGGGGGGGTTGCTGCTGCTGCGGGAGGCAGGCGGCGGTGGCGGCCGGAAGTAGCGCTCTGAATAGAGATGGAAACAGCTGCGCAGAGTGTGGAGTTGGACTGGCTCTGTTCTCTGCTCTGCCCGCAGTGCTGGGCCCGCATCTGCAGCAGCCTCCCCCCGCCTCTGCTCTCTTCCTAAGGGTCCCCCACCCCCAACACCTGCCTGAGGCTGCCTGTTTGTGGCGCTGGGGTCCCCACTGCCGCCTGGCACCGCTCTCAGCCTGGCACCCCTCACCCAGCAGGGGGAGATGGCTCCATCATCATAAGTTTGGGGGGGCACTGTCCTCTATGCCCCCCAAACTCCACCCATGGTGCCCCCCCAATCCATCTTGTGCCCCCTTGGGGGCCCACCCCCCAGTTTGAGAACCACTGCTCTAGGGCACTTGTAGCAGGTGCCAGCAGGGCCCATACAGGCCAGCTAGTGTGTGACACGTTGGTACGGACTAGAATGAACACCCCAGAGGTGTCTGCTAATGCAGTGTGTAGACAAGTCCTAGGACACCTCCCAACCTCAGCTGGAAGTTAGGAAAGTGTCATTGTCCCTTAGTGGGAGAAACAGGCCCAGCAATGTTAACCAATGGCTTGCCCAAGCTCACACTGCTTGTAACTGGCAGACTCAGAAACAGAACCCTGGTGTCCCAACTTCCAGGGCGAGAACATTAGCTTCGTCAAAGTCACTGGGGCAGTGGAGATTTGCAGCACCTGAGAACTTGGCTGACTGCTTCCCACTCTAACCAGACTGGAGGGAAGCTGCAAACCTGATAGGCTGAAGCAGCCCAGTTATCTTGCTCACATTCTTCACAGCGGTTTTCTACCACATTTGCTAATTAGCAAAGGTGTTTGGGTGTAAACAAAGCCCTTCCTTGACTCCCCATAACCCATCCTTCCCTCCTGTTTAACCCAGCAGTAATGACAACAATTATAAATATTTATGCAGCACTTTCCATCTCAGGATCTGAAAGCCCTGACACATGAGTGAATGACCCGCCCCTCCCTGCCCCCTCTGGTATAAACATCTCCATGTGGCAGACAGGGAAAATGAGGCACGGAGGACTTACATAATTAGTTCTGAGATTCAAAGGCATACATCATGATGCAGTAGACAGGGAATTATGATTCTATCCCAGGGAGAGTCAGGAGGGATGGACCAACTTTCTGTTCAAAAGTGCTTCCTAGATCTGCAAATGGAGGGGACTCTCGGCCAGCAGATCTCCCCATTCTTATGTGGAAGGGGGTTCAGCCATGTCTATGGCACCATCCTGCTCTCTGGACATAGGGTGACCTAATTCCATGCACCCTGGGGTCTGCATGAGGGAGGTGGTGCAGAGTGGGCAGGCTCGGAGGAGGAGTAGAGGGAGTGGGCTGAAAGGAAAATGGTCTGGAGGCTAATAACCAGGCCTAGAAGACAGGTGACTTTGGTTCCATTCCTTGCTGTAGCCAGGCTTAAATAATTCACGAAACCAATCTTTCCCTCAGTTCTCCCTACCTGAAAAGCAGGGCTAACTCCTGCACCATGGGAGGTGGGCAATGAGGGTCCATAATGTTTGTCAAGCACTTTGAGATCCTTGAGGGAAGGAGTGAGGCACAAAGTAAAATGAAAATAACTATGTTCAGAGCAAAGGAAGCACAGAGAATGCTGGGCGAGTATGTTTCCTTCGAATGAAATCAGCTTCCCAAGGCTGCTTTCATGTGAAAATCCTCCTTGAAGAATTCTCTGCTGGAACAAAATGCTCCAGAGTGACATATGGGAGAGTGGCAAGGTCAGAGAGAAGGGGGAGGATACAGCGATCAGATGCATTTTTCCTTTGAAGCCCCCAGTACTGGACGCTGCTGGAGACAGGAGACCGGCCTGGCAGGATCATTGGTGTACTCCGGTCTGGCAGTTCCCATTGCCTGTTATCTTGTTTCCTGCACTCAGCTCCCTCACCTGCCAAGAAACCCTGATCAGCTGCTTTTATTCTCCAGTTCAATTTTTATAAACCAAAAAAAGGCATTCTGGGAATGAACCAGCAATCTCTCCAAAGGCCCCCCATGTACCGGGGCAGGATTTTTGCCATACTGAAAAATGAACTGCTTCAGTCACAAAGTGATGAACTCTGCCGGGAAGCCAGTGCTTTTTGCTTTCCTGGTAGCGTGAGACTTGTTTGGATTAGAGATTCCCCCCACACCACGCACGCAGCTTCTTCTAACAAGAGGCTGGCCTTGTGGTTAAGGGCAAGGATGCAGAGGCAGGAGGACTGGCTTCTGTTCCCAGTTCTGGCGCTGTTTGAGAGCTAACTATTCTACTCATCTGGATTGCCCAGGGATGCTTTTGTCATGCTCTTGTCATAATAGGGCTACTGTGTGTTCACTTCTGGGGCACCACAGCGTCATCAAGGGCTCCAGGCTCCATGTAAGACAGAGCTCCTACTCTGTGCATGGAGGAGGATGTAGTAGTGCTGTCTACCTGGGGCCGCTCTGGGTCAGCTGCTTCCTCAGTTTTGAGCTGATTGCTTGCCCACATTTTTTGCCACGTGCGGGCTGGTGATCTGATGTACTCATTGCCAGGCCCAACTGTCTTTCCCATTTAATTCTATTTAATTCTTCTACATAAAACTTAGGTATGGCGGCAAAGACAAAAGCAGTACCTCTTTCTCTCTGCTTCTCAATGCTGAAAGGAGGACACACGCACTCTTCTATCCCCCTGCTCCAGGGCCTATTGTAAGAACCCATCTCCCACCTACCATTCCTCCTGCAACGGAGCCATTTGCTGGCCTTTTAGAATCACTTGCTCCCTTCCCAGATGAGTCTGATAATGGAACAGTGCTGGCTGGCCCCAGTTCCCTGGCCCTGAAAGGGGAGACCACTCTGTTATAGGGAGACCGACAGCTTGCCAACACCCCATAGAGGAACATGGATGGACTGGAGATGAGCTGAGTCATTGCATGGTATGGGCAGCCTGTTCAGTGAGTTACCCATGAAGCCTCATTCTAGGTGAATGGCCCCCTGCCTCCCTGGGGCACCACTGGCTCTGGGAAGTACAGTTTGTAACTTCCTGGGCTGAGAGGAGATGAAGCCCCTAGTGCACGATGAAGTGCGGCTGTGACTTCAGTACTGGATGAATACAGAGGAGGGGGCAGCTGGGCCATGAGGGAGAAAGCCTGGGTTTCAAAGAGGTGAGAAATGGCAGAAGCCACACAGGGTGAGCAGGGCTGCAAATGTTTCCCCTCCAGGATAAAAGCCCCTTTGAGAAAGGCAGGAACAGGGAGAGACACACAGACTATTAAACCCTCCTGTGGTGAAGCAGGGAGCTGAACCAGGCTCTCACGTGTCCCATCCTGACGTGCTGTCATCCCCTTGATGGTTTGCAGCTAAGCACTGTGTAGGCGTGGGTTCTCTGGGTGTCTTTGGCTTTCCTCCTGGTTGCTTTCCGCACCCCATTATCAGTAGGCTTCAGCCTGGCCATGAAAAGCTGGCTGGGGCTCCCTCCAGTAGCTGTCGCTGCCTTTCCAAACACAGTCTGACAGCAGTGATCAGTACTCTGGAGCAAACATCTGAAACAACGTTCAAGCAGGTGAAAGCTTGCAAAGTATTGAGTTAAATTGTAGAGTCCAATTTCTGATTATTTCATAGGCCCATTGGAGTTGCTACACTAGACACAGCCACTAGCAGAGGCAGTCTGTGTCAGTGGCCAATGCCTGATGCTTCAGAGGAAGGCAATATCCCCAGCTCCCAGAATGTACTTGGTCAGTTGTGCAGTGTTCCTTCCTGACATTTGCAGTGATCAGCTGATGTTCTGAAGCATGAGACTTGATTACCTCATCCTAGAATTTCCTTTGGATGTGCTGAGATTTCTTGGAGACCTCAATTGTGACTGTGACCTGGGAGTTACAGTAGATAAGAAGCTGGATATGAGTCAGTAGTGTGCCCTGGTTGCCAAGAAGGCTAATAGCATATTGGGCTGCATTAGTAGGAGCATTGCCGGCAGACTGAGGGAAGTGATTATTCCCCTCTATTCAGCATTGGTGAGGCAGCATTTGGAATATTGTGTCCAGTTTTGGGCCCCCCACTACAAAAAGGATGTGGACAAGTTGGAGAGAGTCCAGTGGAGGGCAATAAAAATGATTAGGGGGCTGGAGCACAAGACTTATGAGGAGAGGCTGAGGGAACTGGGCTTGTTTAGTCTGCAGAAGAGAAGAATGAGGGGGGATTTGATAGCAGCCTTTAACTACCTGAATTACCAGGGACGATGGAGCTAGGCTGTTCTCAGTGGTGGCAGATGACAGAACAAGGAGCAGTGGTCTCAAGTTGCAGTGGGGGAGGTCTAGGTTGGACATTAGGAAAAAAGTTTTTCACTAGGAGGGTGGTGAAGCACTAGAATGGGTTACCTAGGGAGGTGGTGGAATCTCCATCTTTAGAGGTTTTTAAGCTGTGGCTTGACAAAGCCCTGGCTCGGATGATTTAGCTGAGGTTAGTCCTGCTTTGAGCAGGGAGTTGGACTAGATGACCTCCTAAGGTCCCTTCCAACTCTAATCTTCTATGATTTCCAGCAAAACTATACCATCTTGGTGAGCACCAGCCTAACGACACACAGTCACGAAGGTGAGTGGGGGAGGTGATGAGAGAGCCCACTGGCCCCAGTTTCACATTCTCACCGTCAGTGGCTTCTGGTTTTCTGCAGTGAAAGAAAAGCTGCTAGGCAACTCTGCTGTGGGAGCCCAGGGAACCAAAGCAGCTGAACTTTGGTTGGCTGATTGTTAGCTTGCTGGGTTTGGAGTTACACTGTTGTTATCGTGTTTGCTTTAGCCGCTCCCTGGGGACAGGTGTGTACTGTACACAGTTACCTGGAAGCAGGAACAGGTGGGGTGAGTGGGAGTTCACATTCTGAACCTACCACGTTACAGTTTAAGCTGTTGCATGACCCTGAGCCTTCTTTATTTTCCCATCTGAGTGACACGACTTGTTTTGTAAGCATTCACCCAGCGGAATGGTTTGCAAAAGAAGCAGAAGTGTGTGTGTGCGCCTTTTTCATTTCTGGGCAGTTTTTGAAACATGGCGTTGCTGTAAGACAGATCAGACTGCTGGTGTCACAGTTGGCACTGACAAGACACTGCTGTGAGGAAGCTTGCAGTCCTGGAGTCTGAATTCCCACTCCCATGCCCCTGATGAGAGTGCCCTCTCCTTTCTGGAATTTCAGCTGTCTGTGGCATGGCAGAAGTTCCACTGTCCAAGTCTGAGACAGCTCTAAAGATATTCTCAGTGCAGTAGTGTTAGCTGCTCATCAATCTGGAGTCCCAGCAGCCTCATATGAAGGCTCTGCTGTGAGGAAGATCACCCTGCCCTGGTCACTTCCAAGGCCAGCTGATAGGAGGGCACTATTGTGAGGAAGATCACCTTGCCCTCTAGTCAGTTATGCAGAAATTAATGGCATGGCTCTAATTCTTCCTATCCTCAGTTTTCATTTGGTTAAATGTGTGACCTCACAATCTCAGCATCTGTGACATCACAACTAGTTACCATGGTGATGTGATGTCAGAAGTAAAAATTTCCCAAGGCCACATTTTGCCCCAGATTGCTGAATGACCAATTCCTGTCAGAGCAAAGGAGAAGCAAATAATCTATTCAGGCGAAAAGAAAAGAGCTCTGCTGTATGTGAGAAGTGCTGACCTCATCTGGCTTTTGACAACAGCTCAAGCCCAGAGAGTGACTATGGCTCACAGCGACACTGCAGCCTGCCCGTGGACAGATCTGGACCTCTTCCAAGTAACCCAAATGACTGAGCCTTTCCTCAGTTTTTAATGATTTCCTATGATGTCCTGCGGGACTATTGTGTTCATGAAAACTGCTGTGTGTGTCCCCTTTACTCTCATTGCTGAGCAGTTTTTGAAAAGTTCAAGCAATGTTAGGGGCTGGCCCAGCCTTGGAGGATGAACTCCTCGGTTTATCCAGGGACAGGCATGGGAAGTGGCAGCCCCTCCCTCATCCCTCACTAATGTGCCTTCACCCAACCTGGGAGGGATGCCTTTAACAGGGTTAGGGGCTTCCATAGACTATTGGTATCCTTGGCCTCTCTGCTGAAACTGCCCAGACATGAGTCTGGGTAATAGGCATTGATGGCTTTGTGGGGGGATGCTGGGGAGTGGATGGTTTGGGAGCCACCCAGCTCCCCCACTGAGCCCTTTCTGGCGACAATGGCCTATCTTCCATCACTTGAGGATGTATGTGTGTGTGAGAGAGACAGAGACCCTCATTTTGACTGATTCAGGAGTGAATCAATGGGATTATCCGTTCAGGCCCAGCAGCACAGCTAGTTCTGGGCAAGACGCAGGTCCCCCCTCTCCACGGAGTTTACAACCTGCATCTGAATTACAAAGCCCCTTTTGCAAGCACTCACACACTCTGCCTGCTATGTCTGCAGGCTCCGGGCAAGGCAGTTGTGTCTGCTGTGAGTGTCGGAAGGTTCTTGCGGGTCACTTTATTCCCAGTGCTTGTGTGCTGCTGGAGGGGGTGTCAAGTATGTGTGGGTCTGCTTAGGTGTATGGTGAACTGTGCATGTGTAAGAGAAGGGGCTGTTTATATGGGCTTGAGAATGCCCTGCAGGTTTGCAGCCAGTGTTGGTATCTGCTTGTTGGCGCATGTCTGAGCTTGTGGCTGTGTTCCTGCTTGCTTACATACCTAGCTTCTGATGTAATGCTCCTTACAGCATTCAAGCCTGGAGTGACTTGTACTGTGTGCGATTTCTGCTAAACAAAGAAGAGTTCAAGCTGGCCTGGAGTGCTGCACCCTTGATAAAGAAAAGGCTTAACCCCCTGCTGACAGTAGCCAAGGGTTTGAGCTGTGCCTGCATCTGCCAGCAGCTGAGTGTTACAGAACCAAACCCAGGAGGGCTATAATTCAGAGCTCAGTGGTGCCTGCTAACTCTGGAGACCTCCGTACTGGGTCCAGAACCAGAACTTTCACCCTGGTCATAAAGAAGAGAAGCTGCATCAGTTCAAATGCAAACATTTTGCCCCTGACCCCACGATCTGGGATGACTCCAGCTTGGCGCCATCTGTTTTTTTCAGGAATAGCCTTTTGAAGCTTCCCTCCTTTCCTAATACCCAGCTGGGATTGACATTCGCTTTCCCTGATAACTAGGATTGGTTCAAACACCCTGGCTAGACAGTGGTTTTTTTTTTTTTTTTTTTAAATCAGAGCAATTTGTATGAACATTTTGTAAGGAGCTGGGTGGAGTTCTGGGAGAGGGAGGATGCTGTTGATCAGGTGCCTGTGGCCATTTGATTGTCCAGATGCTGAGTTGCTCTGGGAGACCAGTTCACTAGGAGGGCTGGGCAGTCACTCTGAGGGGAAGTTCTAGGGTATTCAACACTTGGGGAGAGAGGGGTGAACTATTCCAAGACACATTACAGAATCAAGTGCCTGGGGCATCCAGAACTTGTGGGGAATGGGATGTCATGGGAAGTCAGACACTATCAGGAGGAGACCTCCAAGGAAGGTTTCTTGGGGGAGGATCAGAGATACTGTGACATTCCAGGAGCCTGAGACATCTCAGGGCATCAGGCACTTTGGAGGATGAGGCTGTCTGAGAGCAGACAGATAAGGTATGGGATGTCCTGGGGGAATCCTGCACTCAAGGTGGGCAGATCAGACACTAGGAGGCTCTCTGGCTCAGATATTCTGCAGGACGAGATGCCCTGGGATAGATTGATCACTCTGCTGGGGCAGGGAGATGTCCTGGTGACCTTGCCTCTCAGGAGGTAAGACATAGTGCAGGATCCTGCATCCTGGGCTGACAGGCTCCCTCCAGGAGCTGGATCTGTCAGCCTGGATTGCAGGACAATGCCTGGTTTTTAGCAGGAGCGAGGAACCCTTCTCAGAGGGGGGCCATTTTCTTTCCCAGTGTACCCATTCAGCCTGAGAGGGTGTCCTTCCTCTGGAGGTGAAGGAAGCCCTCTCTCCTTCCCCACTCTGATGGCTAATTATCAAGCTCCAGAGGCCCCAGGCCTGGCAATTTGGAGATCTTTCTCTCCCACTCCATCCCCAGTACCAGACCGCAGATGATCTACCTAACCCCCAAAGAATCCCTTTGCTTTCCAAATGGGGCTTGATTTCATTAGCGCCAGTTCCGGACAGGGCAAGGGTGCCCTCTGGTTGTGTGTGTCAAGGGGGAAGCCAATGCGAGGCGTCTGAAGCAGGGAGGAAGTGTTGCCAAGAAGAGAAGGCAGGCATGTGATTCTAGGCAGCCATCCAGGCCTCACGCTGGGCCTGCTCAACAGGATTCTTGCTGGAAACAATCAGCGTGGCGCAGGAGTGTATCGTGCCAGTTCAGTGCACTAATCGACACCAGACGTGTGGGGAGACTTCTCTTCGTTAGCTGGGCCCGGCTGGAATGCCATTCACTTCAGGCACAGTGGCAGTGTCCACACCTGTGCAGGGAGCTGTCCCCCCTGTAAAGGGATGCTCTTCAATGATGCATCCGATTTGAGGTATAAAATATAACCTGCCACAAAGCTGGACTCATCAAAGGGCCCGGACTTAGTCATAGAATTTAAGGCCAGAAGGGCCCACAAGATCATCTAGCTTGTCCTCCTGTATCTCACAGGCCACAAACCCCACTCAGCAACCACACAAAAAGGCAAGCAACCAAAACTGGACCAAAGAATTACAGCCCACAGGAGACCAGACTGCTTTGTGCCACAGGCAGAGAATAGGAGGAACTGAGGTGCGCCAGTCCTCAAGGTCTCTCTAATAACAGAGAAATGATTAAATAAGATAAACCCAGATCATTCTGGCAAGTGACCCGCACTCACATGCTGTAGAGGAAGGTGAAAATCCCCCAAGGTCACTGCCAATCTGACCTGGGGGAAAATTCCTCCCCGACCCCACCTATGGCAATCAGTGAGCCACTGAGCATGTGAGCAAGAACCAGTCAGCCAAGCACCTGACAGAGAGAATGCTTGGTGCCAACTCAGAGCCCTGGCACTCCCCCTGGTCACCTGGCACGAGCAAGGGTTTGCCAAAAGCTACGATCCTAGTCCCTTGGGCAGAACGAAGACTAGACCCCCAGTCTCCTGAGTCACAGCCTAGTGCTCTAGCTGCTACCCTGGTAAGTTTGAATGGCTAGGTAAGAAGAAACAGTTGGGGTTTTCAGTAAGTTTTACCCATGAATTTTGAAACAGTGCTGAATGTGGTTGGTCCTTGGCAACACCTGCAATTAAGCCATACTCAGCACCAGTTGTGCTGCACCTGCTCACATATCCGGCACAGCCCTGGGTGGTTTTGTAATACAGCTTTGGCTTCTAGAGCAACAAAGAGTGGGGGCTGTTTGTGCAGCTCTAGATGGACAGAAATGCAGAGGGCTTTGCGGGCGCTTGACTGGGTCCCAAGTGATGAGTAGTTTCAAAAACCAGGAATCAGGCCCCCAAAATCATAAGAGAACAAAATAATAAATTGTGGGCTGAGTTTATTTGCCTTTCCGTCTCTGAGCCTTTCCAGAGCACTTGGTTTACATTTTCCACCTTTTCTTCATGAGAACTAGAAATGGACTTATTTTTGTAGCTGACCTTCTCACAATTCTGAAGCTTTACGATAAACAACAAAATCTTGAGAATTGGTAACACTGTGAAGATGCTTTTTGTTCTGTATGCAAATAAGAAACAGGCCTCTTTCTAGATAAAGCACATTGTAGTTGTAGCCCAAGGTTAGGTGTCTTTGTTCTTTTGCACGATACCAGTGGTTTATTGGCTGAAGCCCAATGGTCTTCAACCCAGCCTTGGGACGTTGTAATCCAGGCTCCGATCTGTCCCTCTGTGGCATTTCTTGCCCTGTATTTTGTTTAGCCATCTTGTAATTGTAAGGGTTTTCTCATGTGAGTTGTAATGTGGCGGGCATTCCTCGCTGCTTTTGTTACTATTTTGAGGAAAGCTGTTTTGCTGAGGTTTGGTAAATGTCAGGGTTAGGTCTGACAGCACATACTGGCCTGCTGCCTGCTTTTCTTTTTTTCCCCCAAGTGCATGTTGGCTTTCTAGAGGCTTTGATGTATGTGTGACCAAATGGGCAGCTTCAGATTCTATGCCAGGGCCAGTTTATTTAGCCACGTCCTCGCCAGCAGTGGTCGAGACCAAGATTTTCAAAAGTGATCAGTTTATTTCGGAAAGTGCTGAGCACCCACCTGCTGGAAATCAGGGATCTCAAGTTGGGTCCCTGAATATGGAGATGCTCAAAAATCCCTCGTCACTTTGAAGCATTTTGCTTGTGAATTCATTTGTTGGGGAGCGCCATGGCACAGGAGACTTTGGTGAGAATAATCTCCATGGGGCTGAGTGGGTGCATTGTGGACAACACCTCTACCTAGGAGAGTTGTCCATGTTACATAGTATCCAGTAAGGTTGCATCATGGTTTTCTTTTAGGTGCTGTTCTGTGGTGGTGGTGGTGGGAGTTGCATAGAGAATGGTCAATTCATCCTTCAGACCTGCCTGCTTTGCTGAGTTTTCATGATTCATTTTCAAACCCAGGCACGGGCTGCTGCAGTCTCTACCCCATCCCCTTTTTGAATGTTGTATTACTGGACGAATCTGACACCTGAGACAGTTGCTGTAGGTGTGTCAGTGTTCTCAGTGTCCTTCTAACTGTGGCATCACAGAGGCAAAGTCTGGAGAGGATGGAAATATTTGTGAGTTGTTACACAATTTCTTTCTGGTGTGTTTGCAAATAATTAAGGTGATTTTGACCCACCTGGTTATCTGATCTTTGTGGCATGCACAGAGGTTATTGATTTCTTGGTGTAACTGGAAAGGCTGATTTCTCATATGGGTGTGTGGTTTCTGATATACAGTCTGTTAGATACTTTAGGTGGGGTGCCTGATTGTATTTTGCTGAAGTATCAGAGAGCTGGCCCACTGATTACTTTACTGTCCTGCAGAAGCTTGTATTTGCTTTTGTTCTTTAGACCTTCCTAGATAATCCTGGAAATGTATGTAGAGATCAGAGCAAAGAAGTTGGGAGTATCATGGGTAGGTACTGGAAAAGGAACGGGAGTCTGCAGCTGATTTTCATTTCAAGGAATAAAGGGGGCATGGACATTGCGACACCAGTTCAAACCAGTGGCCTGTCTAGTCTGGTATCTGCCCCGGCAATCACCATTTATTATTGGTGTCACATGTAGTGCTTAGGGGCCCAACCAAGATCAGGCCCTGTTGTGCTAGGTGCTGTACAAACATGTAATAAGAAACATTCCACTCAATTGAAGAGCTTATGATCTAAAAAGACCAGACAAACACGGGGATGGGAGGGTAAAACAAAGGCACAGAGAGGGGAATTGACTTGCCGAAGATCTGAAACAGATCAGTGGCAGAGGTGGGAATAAAACTGACTCCCAGTCCAGTGCTCTACCCATTAGAATACCCTGCCTTTCTAAAGAACTTGTATAATGCCACAGGGGAAATGTCAGAACCAGCAATCCTGTGGTCTGCTCTAACTATTGCATTGTGCTGCTGTGCTCCAACTCTCCATGCTCAGGTTAGCAGTGGAACGGGCCATCTGGTTTAAATCTCTGTTGATGTGTTCAACTAGACAGAAGTCGATTTTGTGCTACAGGGCAGTTCATGTTTGCGTGAGTTATTATTCCAATGTAGTTGAAGCCCTCTTTACTCCATGCTGGGCTCAGGATCACAGATTCGTGCGGGTGGGCAATCTCTGACTATAATGGCATATGTCTTTGGTTTGTTGATTATGGGAACAGAGATTAGGTTGAATCCCTGTCTTAGGTGCCTGCAGGTATTTGGTTTCATGATGAACAGCAGAATGTCATCTGCGTAAAGCAAAGTTCTCTTCTCTTCTCCTTCTATATTTGTGCCTTGCTATTGTAGATCATACGAGGCACGGGGGCCGATTGCTGAGGCAAAGCACAATGAGGATAGAGATCCAGAGCCTTATTTTTGTCTTTTATCCCCATTGTTCTTTGCATTGGCAAGTAACTCCTTGGCCAGGTAGATATGCAATAACTCATATACTCCAGGCATAGACGGCATTGTGTCTCATATGAAAGATGCCTATGGCAGCCCAGTGCCCCCTTAACTCTGACTGCAGGGAATGACCCTGCTGAATGACTACTGAATAACCCACACCACTTCCTGCAGCACTGTTTTCTCTATAGGATTCACATTCAAGTCCTGTAGAGACCAAGCCTACTTAGTCTGTTAACTTTACTGAGCTCCCAAGGTGGGACAGCCACAGACATGCTGAAAGGTTCCTGTCGAAACCAAACTGCATCATGCAAGTCCTTAGAAACCACCTCCAAAATCCAGGCAGTGAAGTAATAAATGAAGCGTTCACTGACGTTCCAACAGAAATGAGTCTGAACTAAAATCTGAATGCCTCCGGCTCTGGGGATCTGGATTAGAACCTCCCATCTGGCTCCTATTTTTAAAACAGGCTGAGCTAAAACTGGCCCTAATCCTTTGTACTTTGGAGGAGTTTGGATCTGGATCTGGATCCAGACCCAAACTTCCATCTTAAATTTTAGGAAGATGTGGACTGGAATATTCAGCAGCCTCTTGGAGATGCTGTCTCAAACCATTGTGTTGCTCTCCAGGAGGCTGTGAACTTTGTACTATCCAAAGAAAACAACTGGGAGACCAGCTGGGCTCTAATCTGGGTTGTGGCACCAACTCACTATGCACTTCATTACCTTTGCGCTTTAGCTGGAAAAGGATTAGAAACCCACCAGTGCACCCTGCCCCAGCCAGATCTCACTGAGATGGTGCCTCCGGGCTGAGGTGCCCATTGGAGAAAGCAGTCAGCACATGGAGCAGGAAATGTTTTGTGTTCAGAGCTGTCTTCCATGCCAGACTCTGCGCAGAGCTGCCTCCTTGGCCAGTCTAGACAGGTTCCATGCTGCACCCATTGCTCCGCTCCCTTTGTTGTTCAATTCCAAGAGAATAATGTGCACATTTCTTTTCTTCTTGCCTGGAATTCAGGGAATGTGACCTCTGACTTCACTGGATCAGATTTTGATGCCTGCCCTCCCCCACCCCCCTGCCTAAACTCAGGAAGTGCAGTGGAAACAGTCTGCAGATGGATGGCTTGAGGAAATCCATGTCCAAATCCTTCCTAGTTCTTGGGCTATGTTAGATGAATTGCTTGGATTAAATTAACCCCATGGTAACTGCAGGCTGATAGGCAGGCTTGAGAGGAAACTGATCCTGAGGAATTTAGGAGGGGAAGTATGGCTTTATGGCTACAGCACCAGGCTGCGAGTGAGGAGATCTGAGGCTAAATTAATCCACTGAAGACAACTGAGTTACACGGGGGAGAATTTGACCCTTTGGCTCAATCCTTGTCTCTGCCATGGATTTGACCTGTGATGTTAGGCAGTTTCTTACTCTCTGTGCCTCAGTTTCCTGTGAAATGAGGATAATGATACTGTCGTTGGACAGCAGTCCCCTCCATGACTGCTTAGCCCAGGCTATGACTCAGGGATTCTCTCTATAATGAAATTGGGCAGCACAAGGCTGCATTAGTCAGTCTGGGGGCCAGAATGAACAGGGTTCATCTGTGTCCGGCAGCCTCAATAAATAATCCTCTTTATAGCCATTACAACCGAGTCCTGTCTCTACTCTCCCTCGAGTGACCTGCACACACTTCACTTGGGGTTTTATGAGGCTTAAATCATTATTGCTTGTAATGGGCTTTCAGATCTTCAGGTGGAAGGTGCTATATTAGGGCAAAGCATTGTTAATAATTTAGCACAGCTAATTCCTCCTGATTAGCATGCAGGTCAAACCTAATGTGACAAACTTGAGACATTTCCCATTTCCATTCTGAGTTCATCAGCAGCTTCCTCATGGTGTAGGAGTTTGCAGGCCTCTATTCCATTGGCTAGGAGCTGCGTAAGGGCCCAGAACACTCTGAAAGCTGTGGTATTACAAATGCATTGTTCCCACTGGATTCATGAAGACAATAGGCTCTGCTGTCATAGGTCTAGCTGGCTTACTGGGCACAGCCTCACAGCATTATTATTAATGATTTGTATGGTCATAGTGCCTAGCAGCCCCAGTCATGGCCCAGGACCCTGTTGCGCTAGGTACTGTACAAAAACAGAACAAAAAGGCAGCCTCTGCTCCAAAGAGTTTACAGTCTAAATAATCTAGCTCAGTTGGTTCTCCACGGCTCTCCAAATTTCAGACAGGCTAACACAGCTTGTGGATCCTGGTACCAGCACATGGGGTCTGGAGGACATGAGACCGATGTCAAACATGCTATAGTTCAGTAGCTTTCTACATTAGCAGAGCTCAGAGGTTTCTGAAGGGGCTTCCCTTGTCTCCCCAACAATGTTTTTTCCTTAAAAAAACCAAAACCCCAACCCCCATAATTTTTTTCTTTTATATGTTCTCCATTTCCCTGCACCTTGTGCATGTGAAATGTATGCTGGTGAAAAGAGAGTGCAAAGATGGTCTAAAACGTTACCAGATCACAGTGGTGATACCGCTTGGTACCTAAGTGACTATGCAACACACAGTGCAATGGCGAATTGGGCCCCTGGTTTCTTAAACATCTCCATTAATGTTATTAATCTTTCAGAGGAAACTTTAAACACAGAAGCTCCCATCCTCTTGGACAGACACCTGTCAACGATGGTCTAGATAATGCTTGGTCCTGCCTTAAGTGCAGGGGACAGGACTAGAAGACTTCTCGAGGTCCCTTCCAGTCCTACGATTCTATGATTCTTCTGCTCTGGGTGGACATTAACAACCCTGTTATGCCTTCATTATTACTGATTTATTTTTTTGTATTAGACAAGTCCTTTGGGCTCCATTCAAAGATCAGAGATCCTCAGGGAGTTGTTAGGTTTCTTAGTCAAATTTTCTTCTCCCAACAGCTCACTTATTTGTGCAGTGTACATTTTGCTGTAACTGGTTCCTTTTTGCCACCCCAGATCCAGTGACTGTGTTTCACTGGTGCTGTACGTAGATAGATGGAGGGGATGAAAGTTGCTACAGGAATGTAAATTATTCTTAAGGTTATGGTCTGGATTAGATAGCAATGGAGCAATCCAACTAAGTTCCAGTATGTGAAAATGCAAAGGTGTCCACACGTGGGCTGGAATCCAGTGGGCCTGGTAGATTTACTTGTCACAAAGAAATTCTGTATGGCAGCCCTGGAAGATTACAGTTCGCTGTTCCTTTAAGAGCCCCCCTCCTTGGTTGGAGCTCAGTGCTGAGCAGCCATTGGTCCAGCCCCATTCTAGTCTGAGAATGCTGCCCCTGCAGTTTCTATGGGGACAGGCTCCCATTTAGTTTTGAAGTGGGCCTGAGTAAGGGAAGCTGGAGTTTCCCTGCCAATTAAAGGCACAGTTCCATCATTAATTATTCTGTCTCCCTGGGGCTGGTGGTGGCCAAGGTATTTGGCCTGGCAAAAAGAAGGAGAAGCTGGAATTCTAGTAGGATGCAGCTGAGCCTTGTTCACCAGCTGCCTGTCTGAAGGCCCCCGGGGACTGGGAGGGCAGCCATGAGCTGTAGAGTTTGGGATTTGAAAACAGCGGCCAAGGCCTAAGGAGCGATAACGTCAGCCTTTTGCAGCTCCTCCTTCCTTCTCTGCTGCACAGCGGCTTTTTCTGTGAAGGACTCAGAACCGGAGGCATCATTTCAGTGCTTCCCACCATCCTGTCGCTGCACCCCCACCTCACAATCGCACTTCCAGCCCTGTGTAACCTCCCCTCCAACTGGCCTGCTCTGATATGGGGTAATAACTCCACCCCCCCAAATTAGTGGAGAGCCTCCTGGGACAGGGGGCCCTGTCCCTCCAATCCTGGCCCTGGGCCACTGGGGGAGTGTCCTACGAGAAATGTACACGGGAGACCCTGCACCCGAGTTCTTTCAGTATAATCGTCTCAGACGTTTGTGCACGAGTGTGTGGGTGCATGTGCAAAGTGCATACTGGTTGCAACCCGCTCAGTGCAGTTTCTAGCAGCTGGTTGACTGTGGACTGATTGCTGCAAAGTGTAGCACACGCATTACACCAGATGAAACCACTGAATGAGGCAACCTGCTAATTTTTAAAGTCCACCTGCTTTGGCAAGAATTAAAACCTGGAATGATCACAGTGCCTGTGCTAGTATTGCTACTCATCTCAAACATGGTGTTATCGAGATAATCCTGCTACCTGCAGCTGTAGTAGGGCTTCTCAGAGCATCCAGATGTCTTGCAAGTGGAGATATTGAAGGAGCTGAAGGAATACCCCAGTGTTATTCTGAAGATGGTCAGCAGGTTTAGGGGAAATGCTCTGTGTGAAGCCAGTGGTCCTCTAGCCATACCACTTTGAGCTTTGATCCTATCACAGTGCTGACAAGCTAGGCACAGTTTGGCTGGGTCAGCAGTTGGTGGGGCCTGCTCCAAAGAAAGCCCAAGTGTCGCAGGGGAGGTGTGGATGGCTGATCAGATGCTAGTCTCCTCTCTGAGTCGGTTCTGAACCAATGCCCCAGCCTGCTGGCAGGGGGTTCTGGAAGTGCTGTCTTTCCAATGTGAGGTAGAACTGAGGACTGCTCCTCCCTGTGTGTGTCTGTAGGGATCGCAGACAATAGAGGGACGTTAACCCTGGTAATCTGCCTAAATCCCAACTCCATTCCCTTCTTCTTCTTCTTTAGCGTATACAGAGGCCTGTTGGGTTGGGGCCCTGTTCTGCCAAGCGCCGTTACCTCCATTCTACCTCCCTGAAATCCCCGCTGCAATTCCAATGGAATCCAGCGTTCCCCCCTCCCTGCCCTCAGCTGGGGTGCAGGGTTGTATGTTCTAGTGCACCTTGTGGGCGAACAGAGTGATCCTTATCTGTATCACTTACCAAGCTCCCAGAGGGGTTGTGAGGTTGTGGGAAGTGTTTTGAGACCCTTGGGTCAATGGTGCCTGGAGAATCAATTCCCCTCTCCCCCAGGAGGGGCCAGTCTTTGATACAAGACAAGGTAGAGGACCTTTGGTGGTGAAAGCATGTGGGTGAACTCCAGGGCTGGCTGAGTCACATTCCCTGCGCTGGGGAGACTGAGCTCCATTGATGGAGCATGGTGAGGGTGTGTATGCTGGGACATTGAACTCTCGGCAGAGGAAGGGGATGTCAAGTGTTGCATGACCTCATCAGGGCTCTCCGTCGCCTTGATGCTTGGATCATGCTGTTCTTCTTTTGCCCATTGAGTGGCCAGGCAGAGACAGCTGTGGAGTGTCAGCCCTTTGAAATAAACAGTCCATTCATTCCACAGCTGACCTGCAGGACCCCGTTGCCCAGAGTGCCCCCTCTCACAATCATGGAACACAGCCCCAGCTGTTCCTTCCCCACACCACCCGCCTCAGCCTTTCTCATTCCATTGCTTTGTAAGTAGCCTTAGAAATACAGAAGCCGCATTAGCTACCCACACATGGGAGTATCTTTAATGCAACAGCTTCTTGGCTCCATCCAGAGGATGGAAATCTGTGATCCTTGCTCAATTTCATGGATCTCAGCTGATGTCCCAGATAGCATGGATGGGGCACTGTGGAGTAGAGGCTCATGCCGCTGGAATCCCAGCTGGCAGTGCCAGGGCACTGCTGTGAGGAAGCACATGCATGCTGCTGGAGTCCATGCTATCATGTCTAGAGGCTGCTCTGTGGATGCTCACAATGCTGATGTCCTTTTGGGGGGTGAGAATATTCTAGTTAGCGTTTTACTGCAATATCACGGGGCTCGGTGAGCTTAGAATGACCAGAGTTCTGTGTGGGTAGGTATGTATGCATGTATGAGCATGCTGTGTCAATACTAAGTAGTAGTATTGCTCATTTGTATCCTGTATCTACAGAATTCCCGTGCATGTTTCTGCACACACTTGTGGGTGCATGCGCAAGGATGTGTGTGTGTGTGTGTATGTGCAGGTGATTACATTTGTATGCATGCATGTTTGTGCATTTGAGACTATGTATGAAAGGCAATGTGGACAGAGCACTGGACGGGGGAGTCAGGAGACCTGGATTCTGTTTCCAGCTCTGCCGCTGACCGGCTGGGTGAGCTTGGACAAGTCACTTCCCCGCTCTGCGCTTCTGTTTCACCTCCCACCTTTTGCCTGTCTTGGCGATTTAGACTATAAACTCTTTGGGGAAGGGCCTGACTCTTATGTCTGTGTGCAGTACCCAGCACAATGGGGTCCTGCTATAGAGCTTCCAGGTGCTACTGTAATACAAATAACTGTAATATTTATTATTTGTTGGCTTATTCCAAGTCTGTGTGTATCTATAAGAACGTGTCTCAGTCTGTATCATGGCACATGTGACTTTCTGTGTCTGCATGGCGTTGCTTGCATGTCTGAGGGTGTTTGTGCATATGTGTCCGTGCAAGTGAGTGTATGTGATTGTGTCTATGTGTTGGTGCAGGTGTGCACCATCTCTGTGTTGCTGAGTGTGTGTGCAGGGCTGTGTTTGTGTCTGAATTGGGGCTTTTCTAGGAAGATTAGAACTGAGCTAAGGGCAAACTAGCTGTGTTATCCCTGTGTAACAGGTTTCCAGTGTTTGCCCAACTCCCCTCCCCCGTTAGCAGGTGTTGATCCAGCCTGGAAAGGGTTACGTGGGTTCTGCTGACTCATTGAGGCAGGGTGCTTGTTATCTCCCTCCTCCCCAGATATAAAGGAAGGTGGAAGTGGCTCTCTAGAGAGAGAAGATCTATGGTGTGGGCTGAGCAGGCCAGAGAGAGGAACCCTAGGAGCAGCCAGTCTTGGGGAGAATGCTGAAGCTGAACTTTCTGTTGTGTTATCATTAACGTTCATGTTAATGAAGCCAAACCCCAAAGAGGGGTAAGTTTGGGCTGGCTACAGTGTGAGAGCTGTGCCTGAGCTCAGGTTGGGAATGGTCCCCCCCCAATCTTCCCTCTCAGCAGGGCCCACTGCAGGACTCCCTACCCACATTGTCTCCTCACCCCTCCTTTTCTCTTGTTATGAAACTGGTGCTTAGTGCGAGAAAGGGAAATTAGAGAGAAGAAAAAAAAGTCTCAGCTTTCCGCAGGGATTTTCTGTCTCCAAAGGATTCCCGCAACTCCCGTACTGGGTTCTGAAGCTGTCTGGGCTTGTCTTCACTACAGGGTTAGCTTGCATTATCCACACTTGAGTAAACTCCAGAGCTAGCCTAGCTCGAGGGAGAGTGGCCACACTGCACAACAACACGAGAGCTGCCCAGCATCTTTGTATGAGCTGCCAGAGTAGCTGCATCCCCACCACATTACTAGTTCTAGCATCACCCACGCTCAGGCTTCAACCCATGCTGCCCCTGATGGGCCACCTAGCTCGAGATTAAAGCACCACCTAACTCAAGCCAGAGATTTTTGTGTGTGCGGACAGAGTCAAGCTAGGGGCAACTCTTGAGTTATACCTCAAACTTATTCTACTCGGAAGGCAAGTCCTCCAAGTGACATACATGTGGCTGTGGAGTAGATAGATGTGCACATCTGGAGCACAGAGAGGTCCTTATCAGGTGCATATACAACAGTGCATATGTGATACACTCACAGCTCTGCATATGTAACTCATATTGTTCAGCAGCACGCATACTGGTACAGCTGTACACATTTGGCACACAACCTGGTACAGCTGTATATATGTTTTAAAGTTCAAAGTTTGTTTCCATATTTTTAAGTGATTTAAACTGGTTCCGCAGGGAATATTGCGGCCCCAGCTCTCAATCAAGAGACAAACCCATGAGATGCATCATGTCAGAGGTGTGTACAGCAAAGAAAATACTTTGACTAGCAGACAGAACAGCTCCTCCAAGGTCAGCTCAGAGTTGAAATCCAACTCCCTCCTCACCTGGATATCAGGTGAGTGATGCTAAGGTAGCATAATAGCTGAAGGCATCCCTATTTAAAGGCACCAGGAGTTTTCTGATGAGTTTGTTCTATCTCCAGTAAAAATGTAAAAGGTCATTTTCTACCTCTGATGCGAGAACATTATATTCCGAGAACCATTAAACACTCTCTTGTTTGTAAAAGCTCTTTAGAAACTGCGCTGTAAATTAACACGATGTTTAACTCTGTTGCTTGTGCACTAGCATCTTCAGGATGAAAGTTCAACACACAAAATATATGCCTTCCTGTCCCATTGCAGGTGTCTGGCCCTGTTGAGATTATTAATAGCTAACTGCTGCTGGACAGTTTGTGTAACAGCAGCAGGCACTGCTATATTGTAGGGCAGGTTTGTAGATATATTGGGCCAGAGTCTCTCCTGTTCTGGCACTTGGTGACACTCAGGCAGAATCTGGCTGTAAATGACTATCTGAGAACCACAGCTGGTGTAGGAACCCTTGGGGACCTGAACCAGCTGGTATAAGTTAGAATAGCCCTTAAACAGCTCTGAGTTATACCAGAGATGGGGCGGGCTTTACTGGCTATCTGACTGTTCATCACCCTGCTCCCCGATCCCAAGCAGATTTTGGCACAGGAGACAGTCCGACCCACTGCCTGTTTGTTTTGAGGCTAGGTTAAGTGCCAGAAGGTTGTCATTTGTAGCATATAAATACACAGAAGCTGGAGAAAGTTGAGATTTTGGACCGAAATTGCCTGACTGGGGGCATTAGTCTCCTTTCACTTTTACTGGTGTAAATCAGGATTGATTCCACTGACGTCAGTAGAATTAGACCATGGTCTGAGTGGAGCAAGGGCAAAGAAAACCAGGCTAAGAGTCCCTGTTGCTTGTGTTTAAGTGATGAAAAAGAACCTACGTTCCGTGGCTAGGTTCAGGATTTCAATATAACTGGCTGACAGATCTGTTCCAAAGCCCCAGTATTGGTAGAGTGTAGACGATGCATGACAATTATGCAGCAGGTCATGGGGTGGATCTGTGTGTCCAGCTGAGAGCAAGCAACATGGTGCGGAGAAACTAGAGACTAGTCACAGTCCTGTCTAGCAAGTCTTTCTCCTTTGACTGTATTCATTTACTTGCCCTTTACAACTGGAGCACAGGAACAATGCATGTAACAAGAGGGTTTCCAGGCTAAGTGAAATCCTGCTCTTCTTTCCAAAGGAGCTCCAGCTGCAGATTTCTCTGCAAGATAATGCCAGGCTGCTGCCACTGGTCAGTTTCTCAGAGGGTGTAAATTGACTTCATTGAAGGCAGTGGAGCTCCACTGATTGACAGCAGCTGAGCACCTGGCCACCTTGTGAAACTGACACCTCTAAGGTCATGCTGGAAGATCACTGGTGAGAGACACTGCAGCATGGGCATTGGAGTGCATGAGTCTCTAGGACTGCAGATTTGGCAATACAGGGACATACACTGAGCTAAATTCTGCCCTCAGATTCACTGGTGTAAATCCAGAGTAACCTGAGTGAAGACAATGGACTTGTACTGGATTTACATCTCACTGTAATTAGCAGCAGAATCTGTCCCGGTATATGTTTGGGCTCATTCAGGTTACAGTAGGTCAGATGTGTCCTGTGGCTCAATATTTCCTTCTACAGGGATGTCTCCACATGACCATGTGCTTTAAAAATAATTTTTTTATTTCAATGTTCATTACAAAATTGCTTTCTTTATTATAAATTATCGAATCTGCTGGTGTGAAGCAAAATGCATATAAAGGAAAATACAAAAGCAAACTCTTCAAGGTAGCTTTAAACAATGTTGCCGCTATATGAACTATTCAGTCAGACTTGAGTCAGACTATTGAGTCAGACTTGCAATTTAGCACCTGCAAGTCTAAAAATTCGGCCCCATACGTGTCTTGTCCCACCCAAAGGCTCCATCCCTGACTCTGATTCATAGTAATGCCACTGGACTCCTTTATTATTAGACAAGTGAGGTGCAAAATTCCAGTCTGGGGTTAACCTGGGAGGAGGCGGAGAATTTGAATTGCTTTTATTGTGTGAAAGTGAACAGGGTGAGGGAGTCTTCTGACACTAGTGACATTGCTGGAATGGTAATACCTAGCTCTTTCCATCAGTATATCTCAAAGCGCCTTACAAAAGAGGTAAGCATCATTCATGTCATTTTACAGATGGGGAAACTGAGGCACAGTGCAGAAGTGAGTTGCCCAAGCTCACCCAGCAGGACAATGGCCAAGCCAGGAATAGAAGCTAGATCTCCTGAGTCATAGTCCAGTGCCTTCTCTGCTAGGCCATAGTAGAAGGACTTTGCAGGTCAGGAGTGAGGTGCACTGGCAGAGCTCTGTGGGGGTCTAGGAGTATTACCCATCAAGTTTCGGGTGTATTGGCAGAGATGCGCCTGGAATCAGAGATGCACCTGGAGTGGTAGAGTTGCTGCAAGACAGAAACCAGGTGCATTGGCTAAGCTGCATGCAGACCTGGCCAGAATTGGAACAGCAGAGGTATTTGGACTGACAGAGCTGTGTGTGAGAAGTCTTCACTATCTTGCTCCAGTTAGGGCCGTCAGTCTTACTTTCTTGAATGCTACATTTCTAGTGTCGCACAGGCAGCATGCGCCATGACTGCAAATGAGGAAGAGGAAAACCTGAAATGAGTCTTTGCCTCCTTCTTCCTCCCACTGGAATGGAACCTAGCCCTCAGCTCCACTGCACTTCATTCCAGCCCATCACAAGGCCTCGCTGCACCAGTGTCCTACCGCACAAGAACAGTCTTAGAGACAAGATGCTGGTTACTATAGAAACCCTGGGGCCAGATTTTCAAAGATGCATGCTATATCGCACATGCATTTCTAAGCATGCAAATACTGATAAGTGCGCATACTCTGACTTGCCTATGCACATGGATATCTGTGCACACAAAGCAGGGTTTGCACACATGCACATACTGGAGTTTAGGATCTCGTGAGTCAGACTTGCAATTTAGCACCTGAAAGTCTAAAAATTTGGCCCCGTACGTACACAGTAAACTTCAGCATCGGCAAAATAAACATGTCTCATCTTTGTATTGACACTAGATATAACAGGAACCTCACAGTGCTTCTGGGACCGAACATTTGGTTTTGGAAGGAACAGTAAAAGTAAATTTAAATTAAGGCCAAGTTCTACTGAGTTAGAATGGTGTACATCTGTCATAACTCCATTGGCTTCAGTGGGGTTATACCAGATTTACACCAATCTCAATGAGAGAACTGATTCTCAGCTGTAGCAATATAATTATTGGGTTAGAGCCTGAGTTCAGAACTCAATTTTTTCTCTGTCCTTACTCCAGTTAATTTCCATTGACGTCCATAGGAGTTCTATCTGTGGAGAAACTGAGCTAGACCCGAGGATCTGACTCATTTTTTCCAAATGTTGTTCTAGAGTTAGCAGGGCCTAAAACAGGGCTGGAGGATATTCCCTCTGGAGAGTATCAGAAAGTTTGTTTATAACAATATTATCACTTGATCCATCTGGAAAAGGCACTTTGTTCTGTGTACTTCTGCCATATTGGAGTGCACAGTGTTCTTATAATGGATCTAATTCTTCTCTCACATGTATCTCCTTTCATTTCTGTAGGGTTACTCCTGATGTACACTGATATCAGGTCTGATATAGTACAGGACCAGATCCTCAGCTGGTGTAAATCAGTGGAGCTATGCCGACTTACACCAGCTGAGAATCGGGCCCCATATGTTTGTTATCTGTTTAATAAAATACATTCCACACACTGACAGACGTCTCAGATGAGTGTCATCCTGATAGACCTTCATCATTGTAAACATGCTCCGGTTTTGTAATCTGTTAAATTCCTTCTACCTGTTGTGCAATATGTGTAAATGACTGTTCAATCCATCTGATGAAACACATGACAAATATTCAAAGAAAAAGAGAGAGCTTTTCCAAATGGGTGGTGACTGTTTAAATTCCCTTGGCAACAGTAGTAGAGTTTTTCCAACCCTACGCACCAGTGCCTCAGCCTGCCTAGCCTGGGGGAATTGGGAGGGCTCTATTTCAATCCTGACTCAGTGCAAATTGTTCTTAATCTTGTCTTGTGCTTCAGAACTTGGAAAGCACTCTGGTGAAAAGCTCTTATCCCGCTACCCTCACTGAAATGGTTAAGTGCAGACACTCCTGTGTTGGTACGGGGCGAGATGGGCCAGCTAGGATCTACATATGCTATAATTTATTGTATCAATTACTCAGGTGTTGTCTGTAACTCCTTCCCAGAGCACATGACCATAGCTATTTAGGTGGTGAAATATTTGCCTGGAAAGGATTCCCTGGGGACACACTGTATTCCTATAACTTTCCCATACCCCCCTGATTCATTACACTGCACAGCTAATTCACCCACAGGAGTTACCTGGCTTTCAGCCGTTCTTTCCCTCCCCCCTCCCATCTCTCCCAAATAATTGGGAGACCTGGGACTTCAGGATATTTTTTCCCTTCAGGGAGATTCCCTGCTGTCATACCAGTGAGACTCTGGATCCATCTGGGAGACCCAGCGTCCTCAAGAGTCCTCCTGTTTGTCAGGGAGGAGGAAGAGGCAGGACGACTCCATGACAATCAAGGAGGCTGAAGAGCTCTGGTTGGAGACAGTCTTGCCCTTTTAGCTTCTCAGCCCAGTGTTCAGACCCAGTACTGGTTATTTTTTAAGGCGGGGTTGGATGTCCTGCAGTACTGAAGTAGCTCAGGGTCCTGCTGCCCTCCTGGCCCTTGGGCCGTTGGTCCTGGTCCTTTCGCCTCCAGGGTGTTCACAGTCGTTAAAGGAATGGCTTGGTTCGGGTCAGTCTTGCGGAAGGTTTCCCGGTCGACCACTGCCCCATTCTTGGGTTTGGAAGTTGTCCCCTGGACGTTGTGCTTCCCGGTCTTGTTGCGTTTGTGGAGATAAAAGAGCAGGGGAAGGATTAATGCCAGGAGGAGGATGATAAGGCAGATGGGAATGATCACGCTGAACATATTGGCTTCGATGAAGCTGAGGAATGTGCCCCCCTCCACAGGAGAGGGACTTGTCGTGGATTCATGGCCCCGCCAGACTGTTGGAAGTGTGTCGTGCTTGCTGGTGTTATGGCGCAGCCGGTCAGAGCTTTGGGGCTGGGTGGCCCATGTTTGTGAGGAGGGGCTAACCTCTTGGGGTGTTTGCCTGCCACTCGACTCTGGGATGTGGGGGGCTCTGAGCAGTGGCGTTCTGTATTGCACAGAGGAGTTGTATGGCTCTGTGCTATACCTCAGCAAGTCCATGGCGGGTGGCACCCCATCAGCTGCCAGCTCGAAGAGAAAGCTGTCATTCAGCAAGTGGGGGCCAGCATCTTCGATTTCTAGCACTTCCAGCCCAATCAGCCCCTGCTCGAGGTCACGTTGGGTGAAGGTATCAATGGGAGCATGCTGGCTCTCTTTGTCTCCTGAGACTTTCACAAAATGGCTGCCCTGGGGTGCTCTGAGGATTGTAAAAGCTGGGATGCTCTTTGTCTTGTTGGCCAACTCACTGGCATCAAGGACACTGGTGTCCAGAAGGACGGTGGTTCTCCTCGGCCACAGAATCCCCTGCCATGTCCTGACCAAGGCCTTGACTGTCACATTCACTCCCCCTGATGTGTTTGCTCCTCTTGACATTGAGAGGAACTGGAATTCGTCCTTGGCGGAGGTGAAATCTGTGAAAGTAAAAGTCACTTCACCATTGTCCACTTGCTTCTGGGAAAAGCTTCTTGCTGGGTTTTGATTGACCCTTAATTGGCCAAATTTTGGATCCCTGATGATTGTGTAAAGGACCTCTTGTTCCCCTGGGTGTGATGCTCCCAATAGGTGCTCTCGGGACAGCAATGCAATGTTTAGGCCTTGGGGTATCTCCAGGGGTATCTGGCTCATCACGGTTGTTGCTTCAGGCAGCACCTCAATCTCCAGAGAAGTGAAGATGGGTGGATTATGCCCATCGGAGATGCTCAGCTCTAAGGACCCAGGAGAACTACTTCCATTGGTGATGAACGTTAGGTGCCCGGCATTGATGTCTGCTTGAGTGAACTGGCTGATAGGTACCTGTTTGTTGTGTGTGTTTGCCAGGAAGCCATTGGCTGGCCCCTTGAGGATTCTGTAATCAACCTCTTCAGGGGAACTGTCAGGATCTACTACAGCCAAGTGGTCTTGGGAGAGCACTGCCGAGGATCCATGGCGAACCTGCAGAGCACGGCCTTGCTTCACAAGGCGAGGTGGCTTCTCATTGATCTCACTCACTGTTATGTTGAATGCTTCAGAAATGACCAAGCCCCCTACTTCCTGTGGAGGCTGTGTAAACTCCATAGCCCTAGGCTGCAGCCAAGTCTTAAATCTGAAATTATCTTTCAGGCTCCCAGACCCATGGTGAGCGTATTGCAGGTTACCCATGACCACATCAGACTGCAGGAAGTAAGGATGCTCTTTACTGATGAGTACATCAGCAACAGAAAGGTGCCCATGGATGGGCAGCTCTGTAACTAGGAACACTACATCATAGGATGCCCGCTTGGACTCCGGAACTTTGGTCAAAAGGTTAGAAGCATCCAGCATTGAGGTGTCAATCTCTGCTCTTTGAGCTTCCAGGATCCTGAGGCCTGGAAGAAGAGAGAACACAGTCCCGTGACTGTCTCGATGACAACAGCATTCAGCAAGGAGGAACCAGAAAGGGTGAAATGCTGGAGAGGTGAGGGAGGGGTGGGAGAGAGAGATGGCAGAGCTAAAACAGAGCATGTTATGGAGGAGAGCTCAAAGAAGGGAAGAAGAGAGGTGCATAGGAAAGCTGGAGGAAGGGGAAGGAGAACAAAGTAATTAAGCACAATGGTTTTGCAAGAGAACAAGAGGGAAGGAAAGGAATCAAGGAAGATTGAGAGGTAGAGAAGGAAGAGGGAAACCACAGGAAAGGAAGGACTGAGAAAAGAGGAGGATGAAAATCCTTGCAGCAGAGGGGCCTCGATTCAGGAAAGTATTCAAACATTTGCTCAGCACCCATTGTGCTGAAGTGCTTTCTGGCATGGGGTTGCCTTCCTAACTGGAATCTCAGCATGGCCATTCCTAAGACCCCTCGGTAACACAGACAGAAGCTAGCAAAGTTCAGTACTGCTCCCGTGTTCCTTGCTTCCTGTATGACATTGTCTGCACCCTCCCTCAGACCCCTCGGTAACACAGACAGAAGCTAGCAAAGTTCAGTACTGCTCCCGTGTTCCTTGCTTCCTGTATGACATTGTCTGCACCCTCCCTCCCCTGAGCCACAGCCTCTCCAGTCTGTTCATGACAGCCAGAGCAGCTTTGTTCCCAACAGTCCCAGGGCTCTTTTACCTTGGTTTCTCCACAGCTTCGTTGAGAGCTGGGGACAGCTTGCCTCAAACGAGACCAACACTCCAAGGATGTATGAATCTGTTTCTGCGGGTGGGGAAGAGATTCGGAAGTGAATAGCATCCTGGGCTAGCCAAAATGGCTGCTGAGGCATCTTGTGCTGGTAAAAAATTATTCCACTATCCACCTGGTTTGAAACAAAACCAAACAAGCAAACAATCTTTTAATCAGAGCAAAATAGAAGAGTGGAAATAATCCTCACTGAATGTATTTCCTGGGGAGGATGCTACAGCCAGCCAGCATGCAAGAGATCTACCCATCTGTCTTATTTATAGCTCTCCAATCATTGCAGTATCATTATCAGTGTTGTACAGGTGGGGAAACTGAGGCACAGCAACTTGCCCTAGGTTGTACAATGAGATGATGGGACAGTAGGGAGTAGGACCCAGAATTCCTGACTCCTAGCTCTTAGCATGATCCGTTGATTAGAGCAATCTTCCATGCCCCTCTAGGTGCCCAATACAGAAAAATGGGAGGATCAAGCCCTCTGTTATGCTAAAAAGTGCTAGTGGCTGCCACTGGAGGTGTTTCAGATCCTAAAGCCAATGGGATGCCAAGCACCCTCTTTCAGGCTCAAAAGAAGGAGCAAGCCTCTTTATTTAATAAAAACAGTTACAGATGATGGGGCAGGGGCCTACTGGACTGCCCAAGGCAGTGGCCTCATGGCAGGTCAGAACTAAGCTGTGTGGACTGAGGACTTTCCCTGGTGCAAGTGCAGCATGTAAGATACTGGTTGCAAGCAGTGTGTTTTGGAGGCAGAAAGCCAGGATAAGGAGCTGTGTGTGTGATGCTCAGAGAAACAGTGCTTCTTGGGCATTGAGCTTGCTGGAAGAGCAGATGTGGGGATTTCTGAGCAAGGAAACGACCTTCTCTTTGTTTCTATATGTTCAAGGAAACAGGCCTGTGTGTACGTAGTAAATACACAAGAGTACATCTAGAATATAACTTATTTGTATCAATGATTTCTCATCCTAATGGAAACAACGCTGCAAGGCCTCGAATTTTGGCTACCACTCAGGCCACGGGGGCAACACTTCTATTTGCATGATGGGCACAAGCAGTGCTAAAGAGGCCTTCAGTCTGCATTGGCCTGAGAATGGGCAAGAGGGAGAGATGTGGGCAGGAGCAGAGCAGAAGGTCAAAGGATTGGAGTAAACACAGATGGAAGGGAGTAGCTTAAAACAATAAGTGGTAGTGGATCCACGTCTTGGTCTAGTGGGTATGCTGCTGGCCTGGGTACCAGGGGAGGTGGGTTCTATTTCTGACTTTGCTGCTGATTGATCTTGGGCATGTCAATTGCCTTCCCAGTATTTCTGTCTTGTTTATTTAGATTGTAAGCACTTTAGGGCTGGGACTGTCTCTCATAATACGTCTGTGCAGTGTCTAGTGCAATGGGAGCAGGATCTGAGGTGGGAACTATAGGTGGTATATATAATAATGACATTGTGGATAGATGCTGAAAGATGACTGATTCTTCTCCCAGCCCTTTGCTTGTCGGGCTGAGAATGGCTACTATGGAGGGATATGAGAAGCACAGTACTCAGACAGATCTTCACTCTGAAGTGAGGTGGGGGAATATGGGCAACCCATTCATAGATTTACTAGCAAAAGAAACTGTCACTTTAAAGTTGTAGTTGTTTAAATCAGGATTAAATTAGAGTGCGGTGCCTCCCCTAAATGCAGTTCTCCAGAACTAGGCAGGCAGAATTGCACATGCAAAAAAATGCACCTACTTTCTATGTTCAGTCACCTTGATTTTTTGCTTAAAAATCAGCTAATTGTGGGCACAAATGGTCAATTACAGAACCCTGATTTGCATGTGCAGCCACGATCAATGTGTGCACGATTTACATGGCAGTTGTACTTCTGTGTGCATGGCCGTGTGTGCCTGATTTGAATAGCAAGCCCTAGCTCTTTTTTTGTAAAAATGATTAAAGTACCCTCTGTCCTCTCTTTAATCTAGATGTTTCCACGTCTGCACGTCCCTCACCCTGTTGAAGGCAGCAGTAGATTTCTGGAGGGGGATGCCTAATTTGAAACCCCATAAAAGGTGACCCAGTTTGAACAGTTTGTTCGCCTGTTCACATATTGCTGGGGACACTGGGACCATCATCTGCCACAGCCTTTCTGGAGTGTGATGTCAAGGAAGCCATGGCAACTGCATGTGTTGCTGTGGTAACTTGGTGAATATTTCATTGGCTAGCTATGGCAGAAGAATTCAGTGCCTATCTGACGGGATAGTGTTTGCAGCCCTGTTGCTTGCTGGGACCGTCCAGGAGGGTGGGGATTGAAACGAAGATGAAAAATGAAAAGTAAATGTGGTTTGAGTTCTGTGCTGGGGATCTCTGAGGAGGTCTCAATCAGAGCAGTGCTGGGTGAGACAGGCAGTGTTTTCCTGCATATTTGCTCTTCTGTTCTGACAGCCTGTTACAGATGTGGTTGGGTGTTTATAACCCCCAGAGAAGAGAACAGAATAGTAATAATACTCTGTGCTTGTATAGCACCTTTCATCCAAGAATCTCAAAGCACATTATAAGGTGGGTGAGTATCATCATCCTAATTTTACCAAAGGCACAGAGAGGTGAAGTGACCAGCACAACAACTCAGTGGCATTGCTGAGAATAGATCCCAGCTCTTCCAACTCCAAGTTTCCTGCTATAATCACTAGACCAAAGATCAAATCATGGCTACCAAAGATTAGAAACTACCCAGGAATGCTGCATCCTTTATGAAAAATTCTTAGAGAGAACAATCAGGCCACCTTTCAGTATCACGTCCAGGCCACCCTTTTGAATTGTGTAGTGAGGGTAAAATTCTCTGTTCCATTCTAAAGGGTTTTAGAGTAATTTCTGTAGAATCCTATTAGTGCATTTACTATAGCATTTTATAAGACTTTTTCCGTAAGAGAGACGTGTGTGTGTTGAGTTAGAAATGGCGATGATAAAAAAAGAGAAAGAAAAGAAGGAAAAGAAAGGCAGAAGAAGAAAGATAAGAGAGGAGGAGAAAGAGACGAACAGCCAGCAAACTGCAATATAATCTATAGTTTGAGAAATATACTGGATCCCATCTGTCCCTCCACAAAAGGAAAGGCAGCAGGTGAGTGTGCTCAGTCTAAGCATACCTGTTCTTACAATCTGCTCTGCAAAATAATGTAGTAGCACAGAGGGGAGTGTGGCGAGCCAAATTCTGAATTGATTCTGAACTGCTATTAAAGGCAGGGCTCCAGAGTTCCAAGATTCCCATGGCAGAACCAAGGGTGTTTTAGGCCCCAGGGTATAGGGGAAGCAACCAGAACCAAGATTTGTGCAGAAATGGGTGCACTGTGGCACCCACTTGAGATAGACAATGATGTCTTTTTTTTTTTTTTTGGTTTGTGATTTGGGAGGAAACATCCTGCATGAGAGACCTCACATTTGGCAAAGGAAGGACTTTGATGCTCAGCGGCTATAAGCAGATGCTGTTCCATTGACTTTGATGGAGCTATGCTGCTCTACCCCTGCCGAGGATACATTTCTGGACTGTGAAGTGAATTCAGAGCAGGTGTGAGGTGCCAATTTGACATCGCTGGAGACACATGTCCTCCGTCTGCCTCCATACACAGTGGCAGGCTTCCAGAACACAACCTGATAATCTCCCTTTAGGATCCCCTATAGGGCTGGAAAAGCCATTTAGTCTCAACAGCCTCTTTGAGGCTGCCAACAAGGGCCTCGGTTGTGTTGATACTACTTCTGATGCCAACACTTGTGCGCTGGGGACTGATCGGAGACCACTGACTCATGTCACAGAGACCACCAAACACCACAGGTCATGTGCAACAGTTTTTGGTCATTATCAGCTCTGGCTGGATTTGCCCTGGTGACAAGGAGGTAAATGGCTCTGCTGTTTTGAGCCATCCGGTCTCCTTGCATGTATTTCAGCTGTGACTAAAGAAGATTGCATTGGGTAGTAGAATCCAATTGTGTTAATTAGGCTGGAAGCTAGAGGGCCTGGGAAAACCACAGGGTATGCACAGGTGCCGCATAGTGGCATAGCTAGGAGTGGAAATGTGGGTGGGCCCCAATCTATGCTGGACAGGCAGTGAGCCTGTCTGACGTCAGAGCAAATCATTTATATATTGCATGTGAAGAAATTTATTTACACTTGGCTTTCATTTGGGCAGGCCTGGGTGCTAACTGGATGAGCCACATCCTACTCTGGCCCACCATGGCGACGCCTCTACTGCAGCAGCCTCAATAATGAAACAAGGCATCTGAATCTTGTCTCTTCTCCAGCTTGAGGGACACAAGAATGGGGAGGCAGAGGCACTTACCTCAGCCTGGGTGAAGTTCTCCAGTGACCCACTGGCACTGCCCTCATGGTAATTCACCAGCCTGCCCAGTTGTGGGAGCTCCTCTATGCTGTAAAATAAGGGGCGGGAGTCTGCTTCGCTGTTGGTTACAGCTTTTAAATTCTGGCTTGTGATTGGCTGAAGGGTCCCTTTAAAACAAATAGTATATAGTGCATTTATTCACAGTAGCCAATCAGTGCTCCCTCCCTCTCCTCCTTTATAGAAGGATATATCTGATGGGCTAAGGTCTCTAACCGCAGAGGTAGCTGGCATAACCACACAGGTCAAGGTGCATTAGCTCCTTTACCCTCCCTTTCAATCATATTCTTACGCCCACAGATTCAAATCCCATCCCAGAATTTTTGGCTAATCCCATGGGCAGAAAAAGGGCAGGTACTGTATTGATACCCATCCTTTGGGTATCATCAGATACTTGTCCCTGCATCAGTGATGTCAGTGAGAGTTTTGCAGTGGATTTCAATGCTATATATTTATATACATATATATATTTTAAGCTAACCAACCACAGCCTTTAAGGGCCAGCTTTTCTATCCATTTAGGTGCACACAAAATGTCTGCATGATTTACCTCCATACCTACCATGATTCCAAGTATCAATCAGGTACTTACATGAGTAAATGATCATAAGTGCCCCATCTGCACAAAGAATGACCCCAATTTATGCATGCAGTGCAGTCAGGCTAACTGTGTGTGCAAAGGGGCAGCTTGGGCTATACCACCGCCTGTGCATTTTTCTCAAAATCTGAGCCTAAAAGACTGTTGAGTCCTTATGTCCCAGTGGGCAACAGCAATGTCTCATCAAATGTCTCCCTCTCTCTCTGCAATGCCTAGTAGCTAGGCTGGAAAGTGTCAGTGAGTGGTAGGTAAAAGCCACACAATAGGAAGTGAAATGCCATCTGTGCTCTCAGAAAGGGAGTGGAGTCACAAATCAAGCCAAGAGCTCTTTGTCAGGCCAAATCACCCCACCCCAATCGTCTCCCACTGACGATGGCTACACTGCCACATACCTAATTGTCTGCATGAATGAACAGCAGCACACTGGATCCTCTGTGTGAGTGCTGCCCGCAGTACTGACATAGTAGAAGTCAGTCAGGACAAGGGCACAACTTGTAGATTTCAAACCATCTACCTTTTCCTGCATCGTTTTTCACTCTATCTCCATCATTGTCCATAAGCTCTTACCATCAGCCCTCTCACCTTTCAGCCTGAAGCATCCTACTCCCTGTCATGTCCCTTCTTACACAGTTTTCCACTGACTTTTTTCTTCTCTCCTTCCATAAACCAACCTTGCCCAATACCCACTTGAGCTGTTGGATGCTGCGGATTCAATGACTTCTCAAGGTTCTTGCTGGCCCAGCTCTCCTCTTTTCAGCAGCCCTGACTGGGGTCATACCTCTTTCCTCGGTAGGCAACTCACCTGGACATACAGTGAGATCTTGTTTGTTTTCCAAGGTGATGACCAACTTCTGGGCTCTCACAACGAAGAAATGCCCGGAGGAGATATTCTCTCCATCAGATAGATCGAAGGAAAAGCCACCATCCAGGGGCCCTGCAGAAAGCATGTTAGTGGGGACAGGGATAAGTCAGTGGGATCCAGTGGCATGACAGCAAGAGCTCTTACCACACAGGAGGAGGGCAGATGGAGCAATGTAGCAAAGCTCAGGCAGGAATGAATATGGAGACTAAATTCCTTGGTAGCTCTAGTAAAGGCTAATTTGGTGGTGCAATAATGACTTGGGAAGCCTAGTTCAAGGCTGAATGAGCAGAGAAACTGAATTCACCCAGCTCAGCACTGGACTGGGATCCACTGGTGACTTGTTTGTGTATTGGTGGTGGGGGAACTAGCCCAACTCAGGAATGAATGAGCATGGAAGCTGAATTTTCCCAGGTCAACGCTAGGCTCCATTGTAAAGTTTGAGCCCCCTTGTGTCAGGTATGTGACTTCTCTGTCTGTGATTGCCAAATTATGGTCCATCATGCCCTTCCTGGTGGTCCACAGAATGAAACAAGATGACAGCCAAGAAGTGGGGGGCTTGGGAATCACGTAGGGTGGTGGCTACCCCAGAGGCCACTCTTATGAAGTGACAGGCGGGCTGAAACCTAGCTATAGATCCCATGCTGTAGGACGCATTGCCCATGCTCAATACAGCACAGCATAGGTTAATTGTGGGTGAGGGCCCCTCCTGGCCAGGTGTTGGGTAAGTTGCACATCAGAGGAAAGCCAGCTTCAGGTTCAGTGAATGCGCAGGGCTGAATTCTGCTCTCATGCTGGTGTAAATGTGAAGTAATGACATTGAAGCTGAGAGAATTACTCTGCATTTACACTGGAGTTAATGAGAGCCGCATCTGCCTGGGAGATTGCATTCCCCACTCCTCCCAGGACAGGATGTGCCTTCCAGCTTTGGGATGTACCCTAATGTTTATGGGCTAGGCAGTGCCGGGTAATTTGACTGGCCAGAGTTAGTTTTCCTTAACACAGTTCTCCCCACATTGATCCACAAACAGGTTCCCCCAGTACTCTGGCCTCCAGGCCTGGGGATGTCCTGCTTCCACCTGTCCATTACGTACCTTCATGTACAAACTGAATGAGCCCACTATTTATCTGAGCCTGAGTGAACTGCAGGATCCCGTTGCTAGGAGATGACCTCAGCACAACCTTCCCATTGGCCGGGGGCCTGATGGAATAAACCACTTTCTCTGGAGGGGAGTCCTCATCCTCACTTCTCAGGATATTGGAAGTGATCTCCGCGGTGGTACCTTCCTGCATCTGGGGGAAAATGCTGAGCAATCAGCCAAGCGTGAACTTGACACAGTTTCCAAAAGGGATGGAGAGATTCTATCAGTGCCTTTGGAGAGTTAATTTCACGGCCAGCTGGGGGCCCGAGCCTGCAAACCCTCACACACACATGTAGCCTCACTGACAGCAGCTGGGCTACTCACATCAGTGTATATGGAGAGGGGGAATATTCAGCTAATCTGGTGTTTTCCCAGACACCATGCCACCCTGTGACCGGAGCCCAGCTGTTTGGAACTGATGTTTCACAGTACAAGCTGGAAAGCCAGGTGCTCACAGACATAAAGCCAATTGTACCAGCAAGGCAACATCATTTGTTGATTAGAACTGGAGAGTGGGGGGAGGAATCGGATTTTACTGCCAACTCTGCCACTAAGTCTCCATGCTTCCTTAGTCAAGTCATGACACCTCTCCGAGCCTCAGTTTCCTCCTCTTTAAAGTGGGGATGATACGGACCCACCTCACAGGGCACACGTGTAACTTAATGATTGTCCATAAAGAGCTTGGAGACTGGTGAGTGAGAATTCATTCTCTTCACCAACATCCTCTGGTCCACACTTTTAACAGGCTTCGTATCTTGGAATCTCACACAAATTTCCCCATGGAGCTTTCAAGGGAAATGGCTGCCTTGGGTCACAGTTTTTGAGCTCTCTCCATTTAACCCCACTCGCCAGTTCTCCTTTCCATATTATTGTTTCATTTAGCTTGTGCTACAGTCTTTAACTGGAATGCTTCCAATACTACCAACCCCATCTAATGAGGCCATAAACTGTCTCCGGCAAACCCTCTTGTAATGAAAAGTATGTAAACTAGCTATGCATCATGTCAAGCCATGGTGGCAAGTGTGGAAGCTAAAGTTGTCTGGGAATAACCTTCCTCAGGGTGATTCGCTATCACTATTATTTAGATTTCGCTAGCACCAAAATGCCTCATCTAAGATGAGGGCCCTGTTATGTGAGGTGCTATACAGACAATCTCTGACCCAAAGAGTTTACAGTCTACAGAGACAAGACAGACAAAGGGTGGGAGGAGAAGCAATTTGCCCAAGGTCACACTGCAGGAGGGACATGACACAAATCACACAAAGTGCATTCAGCATTTTGGAATGTCTTCCCTATTAGACTGATAACTGTTAGTCTGATCCTTGGACTCCCCTGCGGAGGAGATGCTACAGGCATCGTTTGCCCCCGGTGAGACAGAGTTACACCAGGCAGATGGATTTGGCTTGGAGACTTTCTACTGCCTTAAACTTAATTAGTACATTAGATTTTGCAGCCAGATATTTATTGTCTGCGATGAGCTAAATTCTCTTACTCTTTAATAGGGCCAAATTCCCATCAAAGTCAATGGGAGCTTGGCTCCTGGAGGACTGTGAGATTTGAGCCAATGCCACTTTCAAAACAGTCCAGAACCAAACTGCAGAGACCTGGCTCCCCAAACTGGAGGTTCCGATTCTGGGTACTGTGGCTTAGCCCCCGTCTCTACAAAACCACTGGAAAATGAGGTCATGAGGAAAGTGTGGAATTGTTGTCAGCATGCTGATGTGTTCGTGGCTCCGTCATACAGGGCTGGGCAGGGCTGTTCACACACACATCAGGAGCAGGAAGTCAGGCTCAGACAACCTTTGGCCCTTGAGCTGCTCCGTGTGTTAGAACGGCACACCCAGGCTTTACACACTGCAGCCTCAGCTGGAATGTTTGCTCCCAGCAGACACTACAATAAAATCACCCTTTCAGCTCTGGGTTCCAGTGACTTGATCTCGACTCTAGCGGTTTTATGCGTTTGCCAAACCCCTTCAAATTAAAGCTTTCCGTCATCTGATTGGGTGTAGCTGGTTCTCTTCCTATTGCAGTAAGAGGATGTTGTCAGTTGCCATGGAGAAGGTTCTCAATGAAGAACGTTCTAGGAACCTTCCAATTCTGGACTGGTGTCCTGGGCACACAACTCTGGCAGTTCCCTCTCCGAGCCCTGTCTCCCAGAGGACTGGTAGACAAGCTATTCCATTTTTTGGACAAGTAAGCTCCTGAGTACCTGTGGTCATTTGGCAAGGGAATGGGCATTACCCCTTGGGTTCTACTGACTTATTTGTTTCTCCACTTCCTGTCCTAAAATCTTATGCAGTGTGACTGTAGGCTGCATGACATCCCAGAGGTAGTTGCATTTCATGGATGAAGGGATCTCTATGACACCATATATCTTTGTTGAGAAGCTTCAGCATCTATTAAACATGCTATATCTCCCTGCACCCTGCATGGTGGAGATGTTTAAATAACTAAGGCCCTGATCTTCAAAGGTATTTCACTGTGAATTAGGCACTGAAACACTTTGAGAATCTGGGCCTGATGGCCCAATCCTACGAACACTCCAAAGGAGCTCTGGATCAGGCCCTAAAAACTGCACTGTAAAACTGTGGTCACAAAGGGCTTAATCCAGCTCCCATTGGTGGTTATTATTTGAGGGCATCTCTTAAATACAGATACATGTCATTAAGGGCTCGATCCCACAAGCCGTCCACCATGAAGCAACCACTGAAGTCAATGGCAGCTCTGAGCACAAGAGGACTCACCAGGCTGGGCCCACTGCTCTGCAGTTTTGGGTGAAAGATGCTCTATAAATACAAATCAGGATGACGATGTGTCAGACCAGGCCTGTTTCACAACATCCCCTTTAGAGCCAAACCATTGCAATGGAAGATACTGTTTAATTTGTGTCTGGACCCACACAGCCCCTTAGGGTGGGAATAAAGAGCTGAAGGCTCTGCAACATCTGTGTTACATTCTAGAGCTTTTGCATTCTCTCTGCCAGGTGCCCGCTGCCTAATGAGGAAATAAAGTCTTTTGGAAGATTTTTAATTGCAGATAAATTTTATAGTGGGCTCAGCACCAGCCAGAATTCACACTGGCTGGAGCTAAAACATTCTGAGCATGTGCAACAGCGGCACATTTCCTAAGCCAATAACTAGTTGTAATTTATTTCTGCCCCATTGAAAAACATTATTCTCCATTGCAGACTAATGGAAAGAACTGCAGCTCAGTAGACAATGCTTCCTGAACAGCAGGAACAACTAATGGAATGTCTTGGGCCTTTACTCTTAGGTGTTTATTACAGAAAGCCTGCGCCGCAGTCACTGAAGTGATTAATTATATCCCCTCTGAATTATTAAAGGTTTGCATTTGGTTTCTATTCTTACTTATTGTCTATTATATCCGGTCAGACTTTGTGTCGCCTGTCTTCTCCGTGAGCACTGTATGTAGTTAAGAGACTAGCTCCAGGAATGCTTTAGCCTGACTTGGACTCACTAATGGGCAAGGTGTTGCTGTTATGAAGGTTCAGCCCTCTCTGTGATTTATCAGTGAAAATGCTGCTTTTAAAGGGGATGAGCATCATATCACTGAATAAACCCCAAACAATCCTTTTGTATTTGCCTTGTGGCTGGTCAGTGCAAAGAGACAATTCAGTTTCACTTGTGTTTCTAGTCAGTTTTACTTTCCGGCCCACCAGGGCTGCAAGATTGCAAACACTGGATGGTTTAACTACCAAGGAGTCAATTAGTGCCTGCAGATGAGCTGAGTTCAGAGCAGAGAATGAGGTGGAGTGGCTTTGCGTATCCCCTATGCTGTGGGCTGGTAGAGCAGTCTGAGGTCTGCCTTGACTTTCATAAGAACAACAGAATGGCTATACTGGGTCAGACCAATGGTCCATCTAGCCCACTATCCTGTCTTCCGATAGTGGTCAGTGCCAGATGCGTTAGAGGAAATAAACAGAATAGGGTTATTCATTGAGCATCCATCCCCTGTCATCCAGTCCCAGCTTCTGGCAGTCAGAGGTTTAGGGACACCCAGAGGATGGGGGTGCATCCCTGACCAACTTAACTAATAGCCATTGATGGACCTATCCTCCATGAACTGATCTAATTTTTTTTTTCAATCTTGTTATACTATTGGCTTTCACAACAGCCCCTGGCAATGAGTTCCATAGGTTAACTGCATTGTGTGACCCCTAGTCCTTGTATTATGTGAAAGAGTAAATAACACTTCTTTAGTCACTTTCTTGACACCATTCATGATTTAATAAACCTCTATCATATCCCCCTTTAGTCATCTTATTTCTAAAATGAACAGTCCCAGTCTTTTTAATCCCTCCTCATACAGAAGCTGTTCCATAGCCCTAATCATTTTCGTTGTCCTTCTCTGTACTTTTTCCAATTGTATTATATCTTTTTTGAGAAGGGGCAACTAGAACTGTATTCAAGATGTGTGTGCACCATGGATTTATATAGTGGCATTATAATATTTTCTCTCTTATCTATCCCTTTTCTAATGGTTCTTAACATACTGTTAGCTTTTTTGACTGCTGCTGAACATTGAGTGGATGTTTTCAGAGAACTATCCACAGTGACGCCAAGATCTCTTTCTTGAGTGGTAACAGCTAACTCCATCATTTTGTATACATAGCTGGGATTATGTTTTCCAATTTGCATTATTTTGCATTTATCAACATTGAATTTTATCTGCCATTTTGTTGCCCTGTCACCCTGTTCTTTGAGATCCCTTTGTAACTCTTTGCAGTCAGCTTTGGACTTAATTATCTTGAGTAATTTTGTATTATCTGCAAACTTTGCCACCTCTCTCTTTTCCCCCTTTTCCAGATCATTTATGAATTGTTGAACAGCACTGGTTCCAGTACAGATCCCCGGGGACACTGCTATTTACCTCTCTCCATTGTGAAATTGACCATTTATTCCTATCCTTTGTTTCCTGTCTTTTAACCAGTTACTGATCCATGAGTGGATCTTCCCTCTTATCCCATGATTGATTACTTTGTTTAAGAACTTTTGGTAAGGGACCTTGTCAAAGACTTTCTGAAAGTCCAAGTATACTATATTGACTGGATCACTCTTGTCCACGTTTGTTGACACCCCCATAGAATATTAATAGATTGATGAGGCGTGATTTCCCTTTACAAAAGCCATACTGATTCTTCCCCAACATATCGTGTTTATCTAGGTGTCCAATAATTCTGATTTTTTACTATTGTTTAATGAATTTGCTTGGTATTGAAGTTAAGCTTACCAGCATGTAATTGCCAGGATCACCTCTCGAGACTTTTAAAACAATTGATTTTAAATTAGCTACCCTCTAATCATCTGATACAGAGGTTGATTTGAGCAACACATTACACACTACAGTTAGGAGTTCTGTAATTTCATATCTGAGTTCCTTCAGAACTCTTAGGTGAATACCATCTGGTTCTGGTGATTTATTACTGTTTAATTTATCAGTTTGTTCCAAAACCTTCTCTACTGACACCTCAATCTGGAATAGTTCTTAAGATTTGTCACCTAAAAAGAATCTCTCAGGTGTGGGAAACTCCCTCCTATCTTGTGCAGTGAAGACAGATGCAAAGAATTCATTTAGCTTCTCTGCAATGGCCTTGTTTTCCTTGAGTGCTCCTTTAGCACCTTGATTGTCCAGTGGCCCCGTTGATTGTTTAGCAGGCTTTGTGCTTATGATGTACTTAAAATTTTTATGCTGTTAGTGTTAGTGTCTTTTTTTGCTAGTTACTCTTAATTCTTTTTGGGCCTTCCTAATTATACTTTTATACCCTACTTGTCAGAATTTATGCTCCTTTCTATTTTCTTCAGTAGGATTTCAAACTTCCAACTTTTAAAAGATGACCTTTTGTCTCTAACCATCTCTTGTACACTGTTGTTTAGCTGTGATGGGGTATTTTTTGGTCCTCTTACTGTTTTTTTTAATTTGGGGTATACATATAGTTTGATTTCTAGCATTTGTATACAAACACTTATAAAATTTGTCAGTATTTTGTTGTCTGCCTTCATGTGATGTAACTGAATGGGACTCTTTTTTTGACTGTTTTTCTTCCATTCCTACCTATACTTCATCAACTTCTGCCCTCTCCTCTTTACTAGGAGATATATTATCCCCTTTAATAAATCCTTCCTTAAGGGATGGCTCTGTCTGAACTATGTGCTCCTCTGTACCTGCCAGCTTTCCCCCAGCCCTTAGTTTAAAAATTTTACATGCCAGCAGTATGGTTCTGTTTTGGTTTAGGTGGAGCCCATCCTTCCTGAATAGGCTCCTCCTTTTCCCAAAGGCTCCCCAGTTCCTGATAAAACTAAACCTCTCCTCCCAACATCCACGCATTGAGACCCTGCAGTTCTGCAAGTCTAACTGGCCCAGGGGCTGGATGTGATGGGTGTGGATGCAATACCTCCCTGGGCCATTCTGGCAGCTGAGCTCAGGCACCTCCTCGCACACCTTCTATGCTCCTGTTGGTCTGAGAGTTGACTATGCCAACTCTATGGCTATTTTGGTTTCTCTCTTTATGCTGGAGAATTCCCTGGAGGCTCACTCAGATCTGCAGCCCTGTTATGCCTTAAAACACACATGAATTTGGCCCCCTGTTGCAAATTCAGCCATGTTTAAATGCAGCTGTTTTCATTGGAATTTAAACACATATAAATCTTGCAGTCCCTTCTATTAACGTTAGGTTTCGTGCAACCTAAATCCTGGACCTAAATCGACCTGGCTAGGGTTCCTTTAAACAGCCAAGTGATTTGTTTTAACAGCACTGAAATAGGCATGCAGCCATCGTTTCTGATGTTTGATTTAAAAAAAAAAAATGTCTACAGCTCCGAGATAACAGAGCAGATTTATTTGTTAAAGCCCCTTCTGTAAACGATCTCTTCCTGGAGCTGACACAAGCAGTGCTAGTCAGTCCGTCTGAGTTAACCCAGCGTCCTTAGGGGAAGGGCGGTTATCTTAATGGAAATGCTGAAGGGCCCTTGACTGTAATGAAGCTGGGATTATTTCTGGGCTATGCTTTCAGCAGCACGCCCTGAAGGGATGCATGTGTACATGTGAAGGCAACTTGGTATTGTTGGAATGCACTGTAATGGACTGGGTAATAATAATAAGCCAACAGCTGAGGCTCGCCCTGGCCTCCCGCTCTTGCAAAGCAGCAGACACAATGGGCCTGCTGTCCCGGCAGGGATGCACTGCTAGCTCTCTGCTCAGGTTTTTTCTTAATGCAGCAGGTGCAGGGGAGCTTGTTAATGGGTATTTGCCCTCCCCAGCTCTGGGCGCATCCTTTCAGAGTTGGAGAGGCAGCAGCATCTCAGCGGTGCGAGAGCAGGTGGATAAGGTGGCTGGTCCTTTCTCGTTGATGGAGTGCAGGGCTCTGTCTCCCTTGTTCCCATTAGAGAGCGTGGCTTCTGGGCTATGTCAGAGGGGAGGTTGAATAGGATCCAGAGCATTAAAGAAGCCATGGAAATGATAATACTCCTGGACTGTAGCACCTGTGATGGGGAGGGTAGGCTCTGCTGTGAGCTTGGCAGCAAAGGATTAAAACTCTCTCTGAGTAGCAGAGAAAGCACCCACAGTTGTCTGTGTCTGGAGTGCAGGGATTTTCTGGATAGCTGGTCCAGGCTAGCTATGGGGAATGAGTTAAGTCCTCCCCCCGGCACTATTACAGGGATGTCTGTGGGGAGCTGGGTGCTGAGTCAGGGACAGAGCTGAGGATGGTGCTTTATTCCAGGCTCTGGTTGAGTGAAGCCCTGTTAGATTTGAGTTTGGCCTTAAAGTGGCAGGACTTTCTTTACATTTATCTTTCTCCTTTACAATAAAGTTTGCCACAGAGGTGGTTTAAACCCCACCTCAAGGTGCAGAATGTGTCCCTGCTCCCACCAGCCATTCAGCTCTGCAGACCCTAACACAGCCTTGCAATTCTTTGTGTGGTCTAGAGGGCAGAGCACTGGACGGAGGTGCAGGAGACCTGGCTTCTATTCCCTGCTCAGCTGCTGAGTGACCTTGGGCAAGTCATGGCCCTACTCTCTCCCTCTGTTTCCCCATCTGTACAATGGGGCTAATGCTACTGCCCTCCTTTGTAAAGTGCCCTGAGATCTGCTGATGAAGTGTACTAGACAACTGCTAGGTTGTTGTTATTATTGTACACAAAATACAAAGGGAGACAGAGAGGTGAAGCAATTTGCCCAACATCACCCAGCAAGTCAGTGGCAAAATTGGCAATGGAGCCCAGGAGTCCTGGCTTCCATCCCCTTCTCTAGCCATGCATGCACACTCACTTCTCCCTGAGATTTGTTTTTCACTTGCAGCTCCCATGATGGCAGCCAGAGTTGGGGATGCTCAGCACCTCTGCAAATCCAGCCCCAGACATTTACAGGAACAGAAACAAATGTTAAATTTGCCCTTGCGCTGTTGATGAATGTAGGAGGGTTGATTCCTTGCATTAGGGCCAGGGACTGACTCTCCTTTGTTGGGCCAGGCTTTGTGAGAGTGATGCTGGCTGGGTGCTCGCCGAGCTCAGCTACCATTTGCAGGGAGCCCACAAGGGCCTGACTTGGCTTGACCTTAATGCAAAAGTTTCCCTGGGGACTTGGTATCACTGATGCTCGCCCCACTATTTCGGGTGATGCTGTGCCAGCAGGGTAATGTTCCTGTGACCATGCTGGGCTCCTACTGCAGTGCTTTGTGCTCACAATACCTAGGTAGAATAGTGCTTAACAGGGCAAGAAAGCATCATAATCCTGTTTAGAAACAGAGGCACAGACTTGCCCAAGGGCAAAGAGCGAGTCAGTGGCAGAATCCAGGAGTCCTGAGTCCCCCCTATTCTAATCACTGGAAACAATCCTGCTTCCCAAATGACATCATGCTTCATTTTTCCGCAAGGGAGGGAATTCCCTTCCTTGTAGCAGAGTCTATTGTTTGCTCTTGATGGGTTGAGCTGCTGGGGACAGAGTTTATCGGGGGCTGGCTCAGGCAGGTATCTGTCAATAGTGCAGCTCCAAATATCACAGGGGGGTTGGTGCTTTCCAAGGCACAAGGCACCAGGCCAGTTCCATACCAGCACAGGAGTGAAACTGGGGCCTCAACTAGATTATCATGATGGTCCCTTCTGACCTTAAAGTCTGTAAGTCTATGTAAAATTGCCATGTAAGTGTGAGTCACACATGCCAAGCCTTTGCAGAATTAGAGGCTGGAGAGTGAGGCAATGCTCCCATCTTGTGACCGCCCATGGCATTGCACAGTGGAAGATGGAACAACAGATGTAAGATTTTTCTGAGTTCATTTACCATCCAAAGAGTGGTTATTTTCTCTCATAAAAGCATCCATGTCAAGGGTCAGTGGAAAAACTGCATAAGTAGCACAACTGCCTCAGTTCAGTTACCAGCCATCAGTGTGCACTCAGCATGCAGGCTCAGGGGGAATCCCAGCGTTCCCAGCAGTGGCCTGTCCCCTTCCCTTGGAGTTAGGCTGACATGACCCAAGGGGCTCCCTCCTTGGGTCCCATGTGGGCAGCAATCAGCTGTCTGCTGTGCTAGCTGCTGTTCCTCCCTGCTGCTGCAATTGCGCACCCTCTATCCCAGGGACATAGATCTCCCTGTCCTGGCCAGGTGCCATTTGCAGAGGACCAGAAAGTCAAGATTGGACCTAGCTCCCCCAACCCCAGTGCAAGGTCAGGTTACCCAGAAGTGACTCTCTTCCCTGGGCTGAGCGGGGGATGGGTGGAGATTGGCTTCAGAACTGGGCAGGCAGGATGGGGGGTCGCACAGGGCTGGTGAGGCATGTGTGTGACAGGGTATGGCGTGGATCAGCTGGGATGCAGTTCCAGATTGGAGGTTCTCCCTTCCTGAATTGGCACCTTGGCAAGCACTGGGAGATGTGACACAGTGACACAGACCTAGGCTCCAAGGGGCTGCGGTAGCTGGGAGGGGATTCTCGTTGGAGAGAATGGGGGCCTCTATATTCTGGTGAGGGGGCAGCAGCTGTGCTGCTGGGGCAGGAGAGAGACAATGGGAAGGAGGAAAGGGCAGGTGAAGGGCAGATACAATACTGGGGGATGAGGAGTCCTGGGGCAGATTCATTCTGGGTCTGATTCCCCCTTTGGGGTCTAAGGGATTGAAGAAGGGAGAATGGAGCTCGATGTTACTGGTCTGAGGGGTCCAGGAGATGCAGCCTTGAGGTTTAAGGCTGGCAGCCCAGGTCACAGGAGGCAGAGGTCACTGAACTATGTTTCCTGGCCTGGGAGGTTACCTGCAGCCCGGTATTGATGGTCTCGGTGGGCACCTCATTGTTGCGTGGCACTATGGTGATGGAGACAGCCTTGGGCTGGCTCTGCCGGTTGATCTCGGAGGCGTTGGCCACGATGGTGAAGCTATCTGCCAGGGACTTGCTGCCATCGTGCACATACCGGATGAGCTGCTGCTCCACCTGCGGGCAACACAGATCTGAGGCACCTGGGAGGGGCTTGCCCAGGGCCCACTAGAGGGCTCCTCTGGGAAACCACCATGCAGGTGGGCTTGATCACACCCTCGTGCAGTGATGCTAAGGCCAATGGAACTACGGCGGGGGTTGCATAAGGCCTGTGCTCATCACAGCAGGTTCTCAGAGCCGTAAAGGGACAGGATCATCCGAGCTGCCATGGGCAGTGGTGGGAGGAGGACTGCGGTGATAGGCCTCACATAGGCCTCCTGTTCTGAGCTGTCCATCAGGGATGATCCCATCCCTTAGGCCTGGCTGTGCATACAGGCCCCCTCTTCCTGACACTGGGTGAAAATCTGTGCAGGAAACAAAGGCAGGAGGTGACCCTCTGTGGCCCTTGATCTCTGAACGTGAAACAAACATGGATCCCCTCAATGTTCCCCTCAGCTGTGGTGGTGGTTCAGCTTAACTTCCTGTATCCCTTGGGCCTGATTCTGATCTTGTCTTACACTGGTGTAAATCAGGAGTAACTCCACTGGGCTCTGTGGAGTTCCACCTCTGGGGAATCAGGATGAAGCCCCGGGTTTTAACCTCGCACTGTTCCCTGGCAGAAAGCCTTTCTGGACATATCAATCAGCCTCTGAAGAGGTCCACTCCATACCTCATTCCAGGTGAAGAAGTACAGGTTGCCTTCTTCAGGTCTGTCTATGTTCTGGATGATGCCATATCTCGGGGGCTCGGGAACCATGAGCTTCACATTCAGGGCTGTGAAATAGGCTGTGGGGATGGTCAGAATGTCTGTGGAGAGGATTATGGAGCTCCCTTCTGTCACTGTGATATTGTGGACGTCCAGGGGGACTGAAATGGGAAGGACCTCCAGGTCCACTTCAATCCCTTCCAGGGCATCTGCCCCACTGGCCATGATGTCCACAGTGAACTGGTCGCTCTGCTCCTCGGGCCTGGAGTGCAGGTAGAGCACTTGGCCTTCGTTGATGTCTTCCTGGGTGAAGTTCTGGATGGGGTACAAGATCTGAGGCTCGTTAGAGATACTGCTGTGATAAACCATCCCCAGGAATCCCCAGAGCGGGGGACTGGTCACTGAGTAGATAATCTCCTCAGGAGAGATGTCCCCATGGACTACCTGTGTGCATGAGAGAGAGAGAGAGAGAGTTGGCAATGCGTGCATGATTCCATCCTGCAATGGCAGAGGCATTTCTTTCTTTCTGGTGAGAGCAAGGTGGGACTCCGACCTTGTTCACACAGGAATCCTGACCCTCAGTTACATGAAGGCCCCTGGCAGTGCCTGGACAGTTTAAAGTGACTTACAGAGTAGATGAGAGTGAGGCCTAGTACATTCTACTGAGCACCATGGTCCTGGACTCCATTGCCTGGTACCTTGTGTAGTTCATTGCCACCAGTGCCTTGGGTCTAAAATGCTACCATTCTGAGTAAGTATCACTTCACACTCTCTGGGTGCTAGTGGAAATGGCAATGCAAAGAGCAGGGCAATGGAAAATCAAGGCCAATGACTCCTGTCTTCAGTGAGTATGGTTCTTCAGGCTCCTTGTTTAAAGGGTGGCTCTAACCTGATAAGTAGCTATGTAAAGATGGCATGCTGGGAACCGTTCCATGCTCACTGTGTTCCCTGATCCCCAGGTCTGATTTATGATGATTGGAGCTACAAAGATGGGGTTTATCTAGTAGCCAGCCCTGCAAACTCCCCTGAAATCTGAGAACCAAGTGGGCCTCTCTCCTCACACATCATCAGTAATTGAGGTTCTCCCAGGGCAAATTGTGTCCCCAGGTACACCTGTGTAACACCATGATCTCATTGACACCTGTGCAAACCCACTGAGACCTGTTGGGATTGCACAGGGTTGTTTCTGAGGACATAACCTTAGGCATCAGGACTGCACAGGTGTAGCATAATTTGGACTGTAGGATCTTCAGTAGCATTGCTGATGCACACAATGGAAAGGACACAGCATGACTCACAGACCCCAGGGTGAGTTTGCAAGGCTGACAATTAGAACCCTATCCATACCCACCCCCCACATTTTAACATGCAGAATGAGAAACTTTGATCTGGAAATCAGTGAGCGAGCATAACCCTGGAATCCCACAACGCAAAGGCACTGGGTCATTCTTTGTGCTAGAACTGCACTTTAAGGGATAAGCATTGCCAGCAGATCACGGGAAGTGATTATTCCCCTCTATTCGGCATTGGTGAGGCCGCATTTGGAATATTGTGTCCAGTTTTGGGCCCCCCACTACAAAAAGAAAGTGGACAAGTTGGGGAGAGTCCAGTGGAGGGCAACAAAAATGATTAGGGGGCTGGAGCACAAGACTTACGGGGAGAGGCTGAGGGAACTAGGCTTGTTTAGTCTGCAGAAGAGAAGAATGAGGGGGGATTTGATAGCAGCCTTTAACTACCTGAAAGGGGGTTCCAGGGAGGATGGAGCTAGGCTGTTCTCAGTGGTGGCAGATGACAGAACAAGGAGCAATGGTCTCAAGTTGCAGTGGGGGAGGTCTAGGTTGAATATTAGGAAAACGTTTTTCACTAGGAGGGTGGTGAAGCACTGGAATGGGTTACCTAGGGAGGTGGTGGAATCTCCATCTTTAGAGGTTTTTAAGCTGCGGCTTGATAAGGTTTTGGCTGGGATGATTTAGCTGAGGTTAGTCCTGCTATGAGCAGGGGGTTGGACCAGATGACCTCCTGAGGTCCCTTCCAACTCTAATATTCTATGATTCTATGCTGTGTGCCTCTCTTTGCAGAGCATGGTAACTCCAGTCCTCTATCTGTTTTCAGTGGTGGTATGTCCTATGCAAGGCAATTATCAGAGTGCATCAGCCTCCCTGTGGGAGCCACCTGCATTCACAGATTGCTAGCCTGTCAGTAGGAAGGATGCTCTGGGAAAACTCATGCCTGTTTTAAGCACTTTCCTGTATTAAATTTCAAGAAGGTCCTGTAAGATTTACTTGCAGAATTTTGGTATCCTGTGTCCTTTAACTAGGAAGACACATGGGGGGAGGGAGGAGGGTGAATAAAAGCATCGGAAGATGACCACAAAAGGTGTTACTTACCATTAAATAGTCTTTCTTAATCTCAACCACTTCTCCTTGGAAGACATGTATCCTCTTGTTGTGGATGATGGTCAGGGGACTAGGGTGGGTGTCCAGGAGCACAGTGATCTCCAGAGTGTCTTCCACAGTCACCTGGTTAACTTCCACAGAGAACTGGAACTTGTCCTTGGCATTTCTGCTGCTGTTGTGCTGATAGATCACGTCTCCTGCCAGCAGGTCTTTCTGGGAGAAGGAAGTCACTGGCTGGTCCCCTTTCAGCACTACCCCCCATCTTGGCAGGGTAGTTATCTGGAACCAGATCTCGTTGTTGTTCCTTATGTCCATGTTGGTCTCCAGGCTGAGGATGGAGGAGTCAATGATCCCCTGGCTCCCTTGGTGGATGACTAAGCCAGTGTTGTTGACAATTTGGATGTAGGGGTCTGAGGCCTGTACTTCCAGTAGTGCTACAGTTTGGTGTAGGCCATCAGAGACCTGCAGCTGTATCCAGCCCCGGTCTGCTCCCGAATGGACAAAGAGAATCTTCTTCTTCCTCAGGTCATCCTGCGTGAAGCGATACACCTGGCGGCTCCTGTCATCAATGGAGATGATGCTACCAAAGAGAATGTCCTTCCTCATCAGCACCAGCTGCATGTCAGAGAATCCGGAGTCCTGGTCTGTGAAGGCAATGTCATTAGTGGTCAGCAGGCGCTGCCCATTCCGCACTACGTTGAAGACCTTGCTCACTACCTGGACTGGTGCATGGTCATTGACGGGCTGCACGGAGACTCTGAAGACACCTCTCACCTCCTCCACGTCAGAGGCAGCACTGCCCTCGCCCTGCTTGATGGCTACAAACGGGATATCGTCCTCTGTGGTCTCAGAGTCGTCGTGCTGATACAGAAGCCTGCCCTGGAGGATGTCCTCATTGGTGAACTCTGTTATGATCTCCTCACTGGAAGGCCAGTTAGATGGTGAGCTCCAGATCAGCTTCCCATGCGTTGGCCCTTCAATCACCTTATACAGGTAGTCCATGCTGTTCAAACTTCTCACAAACAGGTGCTTCTTGGAGATGATAGCTTGCCCTCCTTCCAGGACAGATAGAAGGACATTGGTCAGGACAGGTGTATCTGGGTCCCCCCCAATGCTTATTGTATAGGTGTATATAGGGGAATATTGGCCATCAGCAGTGACACGGAACTGGAAGGAGTCCTCGGTCTCTTTAGAGTTCCTGATTGTTGCACTGTAGCTTAGGTGGTTTCTCTGCAAGTCCTGCTGGGTAAACCCAAAGCCTTCTGTCAGCCTGCTGCCAAGAAGCTCAAGGTTCCCTTTTTTGGGTGCCTGAATGATTGTGTAGTAGAAGGAAACTGGGCCAGAGCTTGGATCCTTCAGGGTTGCTTCCATTTCCCTGGTGGTGATGTTTCGGTGCCGCTTGTTCTTCATCTGAAGGGGGACCAGGGTCCTCATCTTGATGGTGGCCTTCTTGATCCTGATTAGGAAAGTGTTGTTTGGTAAGGTCTTCTGGCCAACTAGGACTTCGAACCTCAGCTTCTCCATTACATCATCCAGCTGGTGCTCAGTATCTGTGCTGAAATATTGTATGCGCCCTTGCTCAATGTCCTGCTGGTGAAACGACTCCGTTCTCTTCCACTCCCCTCCCATGCTCCCTTGCTTCTGGACTTCGCCATACCAGAGAGGCTCTGTGAGGCGATACAGGATGTTCACTCTTTGTTTCACGGCATTGGTCTCCACGGAGAGGTTGGCTGTGGTAATCAGAACAGCACCTCCTTGTGAGACAAACAGACCAGTGTTGTTGCACACTTGGATGTCGGGCTCTATGGCGATGACTCTTAAAGTGGCCATTGGGCTTTTTACCAAGCCATCGCTAACTTGGAAGATCAGCTGTAATGCTGGCCCGCTCTGGTGGACATAGACCACATTGCCTGCTTCCAGGTCCCTGCAGGAAAACTCTTCGGTGGGCACCCCAGGCTTAAAGTCATGTTCCACGTAACCTTCTTTCATCCTCTTGCCACCAAGCAGCTGGAATGTCAGGCTGTCACAGGGTGTGTCATCATCAAGGGCCTGGATGATGTCCGTGCTTAGATGCTTTTGCGTGTGCTCCAGAATCACCATGAGGTCTCCCTGGGGGAATATCACCTGTGGGGCATCGTTGATGGGGTTGATCTTTATTGGCAGCAGGTATGTCTGGCCTTGCCATAAACACTCAGGAATCCCCCTCCTGGTCGTGACGGTTACTTCTAGCATCAGCTGATCCATGGGATCCTCAGAGCCATCATGAACATACTTGACTTTCCGATTCACTATGTCTAGCAATGTGAACTTCCTTCTGCTCCCAGAGCTGTGGATGTCTAGTTCCAGCTGCCCATGCCTGGGTATGTTCGTGACACTAAAGAGAACTTGAGACTGCCTGATGTTTACATTGCTTAGGTCTATTGTAGGTCGGGTATGTTGCCATTCCAGGAAGGCTGTGCTTCCTTCAGCTACAACCAGGGGGCTGATGTGCAGCAATTTGGTGAAGTTAGCAAAGGCAGGAGGGAGGCTGGGGTCAAGATGGCATGGTTCTACCACTTCCTGCCAGACATCAGGAGTTGGGGTGGTGGGTTCCTCGTCCTGCTCATACATATCCTCATAATCTGAGTACTGCTCCTGCACGCTGCAGCCGGGTGCTATGTCTTTTGTGACCAGAGCATCTTGCAGGCTCTTCTTCTCCAGGTTGACCCTCAGGTCCTCCATGCAGCCGATGAAAGAGCTATTGGCAATCCTGCCTCCTGAAGTGAAAGCAAGCTGGCGTTCCTTTAGCCTGCGTGAGGCATTTTCGTTCATGCCTCCAACTAAGAGGCTACCCTGGAGATCGAGGTAGCTGTAGATGCCTCGGTTGGAAGTCCTCGAGGAGTAGGAGTCGACAAGGATCTCAAACTTGTAGATATCCACATGGAGCTTGACGTAGTGCTGCTGCTCATCGCTGATGAATATGTTATTGTGCAGGATGACTGGCCCATTCCCTTTCTCTACCACCCCCCTCAGGCGCCCGTCAAAGATCTCCAGGTACAGGAAGTCATTCTGCAGCCCTGACTGGTAGATTAGGGGAGCATGCTTGGTGCTTGTCATGATCACAAATTCAATAGTCCCTTCTTCCCTCGCACTCCACCCTGGGAAAGCGATGTAAGAGTGCGGGCCCAGGAAGCTGAAGGGGTCATCTGGCCTGGCAGAAAACTCCTCGCTGCACCCCTCTTGAACCTCGTGGAATATTTTAGAGCCAGCATCAGATGCCCGTGGAGAGAGAACATCGAGGCCATTGAACTTTGCCATGTGGAGGCAGCCTCTGAATGGTAAGCTGGCCCCGGTGAGGTATGGCAGCTCCAGACTCCCTGTCCCGCCCACATAGAGGCCATACTGAATGTCCAGCTGCTGTAGAGGACCTGGGATCTCCACAGAGGTGTTAAAGAGGTCATCCACGGTCAGATTTATCCTACTGTTTCCTACCAACAGCTCAGCATCATGGATTACTAGATTATTGAGGCGAGGCCCTGCTGGAGACTGGATTGTCATTTCTTCTGATCCCAGCTCTAGTCGGACCTGCAATGAGAGTGGGTGAAAAGTGGAATTAGAATGTTGGGGGAAGCAGAAAGTTCTCTGGGATGGACAAGGACATGGGGCATGACCCAGGTGTCCTTGTGCCCCGATGATCCCCAGCTACCAAAACAGCTCCTGGGGGCAATGAGCCACCAAAAGTCACAGCACCCCTAAATCTGCTCCAATCTATACTGGGGACCAACCGAGCCCTAGGTTGGCTTTAGGATCAGGACAATTTAAAGATGGTTTAAAGATTTCCTTACTCTGCCCTCCCCTCTGGTTTTGTACCAAGCACAGCTCAATAGGATTGGGACATCCAGACTTCTTTCTTTTTCGGTTATGAAGATATAGCTGTTATAGTATTGGCTGATGTGCTCTTGTCCTGGGAACCCAGCCTTGCTTGGGTCTCCAGTCAGACAACTTACACATAGGAAAAAGAGGGTCCCTGCCCCAAAGAGCTTCCAATCTCTTTAATGTTAAAAACAAACAAGGAAATGAAATATTAAAACTATGCCAAGGCAAATTTAAGACTGCATAGTTAAAATAAATCTAAAAAAAGACTCATGTAATGCAAAAGCAAAAGGGCCAAATTTTCTTCTAGTGTAAATGTGCAAAATTGCATTAAACTCAAAGGAGCTACACCCATTTGTGCCAACACAGAATTTGGCCCAAGGTTTCAAAAGCACTGTTAACATGTCTGCTTTGTACATCCTGGAAACATTTACATAGACAGCACATTTAAGAAGATGAAATAGGAATAGGAAATACAGGGCAACTTAATTATGCAACCTGAATGTTGCATTGATGCAGTTTGTTGCGCATGCATTCACTTGGTGAGAAATACTTCCCCAGCCCCTCCACAGTATATCAAATTTATGTCCCAGACTGTTTCTCTAGAGGCCCCTTCCTCTTGGCTCCCATTCCATCTTTGGGCCTGGATCAGCATTTCCCATCCATGCTTGGGTCTTGAGTAGATCAGATGGGGGCAGCATGTTTGTGTGTGGTGGGGGCAGAGATCCTCACTGGCCACAGTGCTCTACCCCTCCCTTCCACGCACAGAGGAGACCAGTCCCGTGCTGACTCTTCATTCCGAGCTGCTGCCCGCCGTCCTGTTGTCTTCATTGCCAAGGGGCTGGCTTGGCTCTGCTCCGTAACCACTGCTCTCCCTGCTGCCGGCCTCTGCCTGTGTGCAGCTGCGAGGGAAATAGCAGGCTTTGTTTCCTCAGCCCGGACGCTGTCCCCACAAAGAGCAGCCGAGTCGGAGCCAGACTAAGTAGAGGGTTGGAGGGAGAAACCTGAGGAAGAGGAGGGTGGGATCTCTCCTGACAGATGGTCTCCATTAGAGAAGACTCAAATCATTGTCTCCCAGGAGCTGCAGCTTGCCAGACTTTGTGGTCTGGGGGGCAGCCCTGGCCGCTCTCTTGGGCCTAGAGAAGTGCGGGGGAAGGGAACATGTGTAGGGGACCCTCTTTCCTGTTCTTTCTTTGTGACAGACACCGGTACAACTACACAGAAGGGGAGTTCATCCCTCTGCCTCACTCACACTCCTGTGGCAGGCTTGGCCTTTTCCCTACTGGCATCCTAAATTTGGACAGCTGGTCGCTTTTCTGGTGCTGCCCCACCCTGCCACTCCCTTTGTTCCCTGACTGGCAACAGGTGTGGCACTAGTGTCTGGCTCTCACACTGTGCTTGCACGGCGCCCTGAAGGTAGCTAGCTGTGGGGATGGCAGGTGGGCTTGGATTATGGGGTTTCAGAGCTGGGTAAAATAGCCAGCTCCACAGTGAAGGTGTCAGGGGGAAGGGATGCTATAGGCTCCGTCTCCACCATTGTTTGGGCTGTGGCCAAGCTCCTGGTCAGACGCCAGGGGAAGGGGCAGAGGGCTAGTAAGAAACAACTGAGGTAGGGTACAGATTGTACAACTTGCTCTCAATGTCAGTGTCAGCACTGACACACTGGGCAATCGGCCAAGACCCACCCTCCTGCCTGGGTTTCCTACCGAAGTCCAAGCTCCCTCCTGAACTGGCTTTTTCCAGGGCTTCCCTCTGCAGGATGTCCTGACCCTCCCACTAGGTCCATGCTTGATTTGACTGCTGGGGGAGTCAGCAGAATGGCGCTGCACCCCCATCCAGGGTCCCAGAACCTGACCCTTGCTGAGCCTGACCCCACAGGGTGTTTTGTGGTGTTGGTTAGTATCCAAAGAGAAGATGCTGTCCTTAAAAATGTGCATCTTGGGTAGGCATGACTGCTCAAATCTCACGGTCAGGTTCACAGCACCACCTCCCCAACATTCCAGCCTTCCCACAGTGCTTCTCACACTGGATCAAAGCCTAGATTAAGCAGGGAGAGCCCCATTGACTTCAGTGGAGACGTGCCTGCTTCTGCTGAGGCCAAATGTGGCCACTAGCCTGGATATTCCTGCTGCAGGGAGGAGAGAGCATTGCTAACCTGCAGGATGCCAGAGCGGAGCTCCACCAGGAGAAAGTCAGTCTGTCCTGCAGCCAGGAAGAGGAGCCCATTCCGCTGGCTTGTAGAAAACTGCAGGTGGAGCTGGACTCTGCTGTACGCGTCCACCAAGGGCACCTCCACATAGCTGTCGCCAAAGAAGGATGCTGAGAGGGAAAGAGAAGAGGTTCAGGGTCCAGGCTCCTGTTAAGTGACTCAACCACCCCATGGGGCCAAGAAAATCCCTCTTCTCCCCTTCACAAGGGCCTCTGCCCTGTGATCTACCCACGGGCCTCCCTTTGTAGATCTTCAGCCGTGTTCCTCGGTTGTCCATCAGAGGTTGCTGATGAGAGTCATGAGGCACACTCTCCAATCAAAGGGTTGGACGTGTGGTCTCCTGGATGGGAACTCAGGACACCTGGATTATATTCCTCGCTCTGCCACTGCCCTGCCAGGTGATGTTGGCAAGTCACTTCACCTCTTTTTGCCTTTGCTTCCCCTCCCACCTTTTGTCTATCTTGGCTGGTGTCTCCTCTAAGGTCCTTGCGGCATGGAGTGCTCATGAGTACCTAATCTTGATGGTGAGGAGCATACTGTGGCCCTGATCTCATCTGGGGCCTCCAGGCACGACTATTACAAATAAATAGTAAATGGGGGCTGAGCATTTTGCCCCTGTAGCGGCTGCTGCAACCAGACCATGATGAGAGACAGGGAGCTAGGGATTAAAGCCAGCTCTTTTACCTGGCTGTGCAGAGCCACTGCCGCCTTCAGGAACCCAAGTATTTTAGTTATTCGGGTTTATTTTTTTCTGAGCAATCTTTTGTTTTTAACCTCAAGGAACCACTTACGGGGCCAAATTAATGAGAGATCTAATCTCCTTGCTGGATTTCCATCAGCCAGGAACTGAAATACTCTAATCTCTCCAGCCCCTGTGTTATTTCATTGCCCTGCAGCATTAAAAGACCCTGTGAAAAGCAAACACAAATACAACTATATGAAGCCGCACATACCCTGCACTGTCACTAGGTGGGGAAAGTAGAAAGACTAAAACAACACAGTCCCTTTTTACTACCCCCGGTCCTCCTGAAGAGCATTATAAAACCTTTCTCTCTTCTCATGTCCAGCAGTACATATACCCAGGGTAGTGTTATTTAAGCCAGCGACTCTCAGCCTTTCCAGACTACTGTACCCCTTTTTGTCTTGCGTACCCCTAAGTTTCACCTCACGTAAAAACTACTTGCTTACAAAATCAGACATAAAAATACAAAAGTATCACAGCACACTATTACTGAAAAATTGCTTGCTTTCTCATTTTGACCATATAATTATAAAATAAATCAGCTGGAATATAAATAGTGTACTTACATTTCAGTGTATAAGTATATAGAGCAGTATAAACAAGTCGTATGAAATTTTAGTTTATACTGACTTTGCTAGTGCTTTTTATGTAGCCTGTTGTGAAACTAGGCAAATATCTAGATGAGTTGATGTACCCCCTGAAAGACCTCTGTATTCCTGCAGTGGGACATGTACCTCTGGTTGAGAACCACTGATTTAAGCATCTTCTCTCTGTCCCTCTCTAGGGTCAGTTGTTGGTGTCACCTTCCAGAGCTGCTCAGCTCTGACTGCAGCATGATTTGCTCTACAGAAATGTGTTGCAGATTGTCAGCTTAGTGTCTTTTGGGCATTGGCAGCAGAGGAAAGGGGAAGGAAAGCACTTCAGACAAATCCTTTCCCCTTTCCTGGGTGTCCCTTTACAATGGGATTCCATAGAGCTGGGTCAGAAAGACGAGGAAGGCTATGTTTCTCAGAGCACAGATGGTATCTAACTGGGCTGGAGAGAGATTTTTCCTGTCATCTTTTCACAAAAGCAGGTGCGTGAACCCCAATGTTCTGGCCAAATTCCAATTTCAGAGCATAGCTGGTAGAGGTGGAAAAGAATCATTCGACCATCAAGTCCACCCTATTGCAAGGAAAGGACATAAGGCTTCAGTAGTGGCTGTATCAATTACTGGGCCAGAACCTCAGCTAGCGTAAATCAGTGTTGCTGTACACCGGCTGAGAATCTGGCCTGCTGAACTTATTCTCCCCTTCATTTTAGGCAAAGAGTATGTATATTCTGCCTATCAAAATTCCCGTTGCCACCATAGTTGGATACTGTATTCTTCTTTCTTCTTAGTGTAAACTATTGCATAGTGTTGCTTTGCATTGTTGAATATTTGCTGAATTTCACCCAAAAGTGGCTGCTTTTCGGTGATGGGGAAATTTATTCTTTTATACCTCTGAGTGTGCATAAAGTATATGTATTTAGATATCTCTTTTCTTTTAAAAAAATCCACATGAAAAGAATTTAAGATTGCAAAGTCAAGCACTCAAAAGTTTGTAAATGCTAGAATTAGAAGCAATCAGAAAAATAGTATATGATCATGTAATTAAAGACTGTATCATAATGCATATGTCCAAGGGGCAGAATTAGAGTTGCTCAAGCAACTCTAATTCTGGCATTTCCTAAATTTTTAAACTTTTGAGTGCCTGACTTTGCAAAGGTTTAGAACATTTTAATGCAGTTTTTGTATGTATGTATACACATATACAATATATATGTGTGTATAGCACATATATGCATATATGTATATAGAATATGTACGTATGTGTATAGTATATCTGTGTGTGTATGTATATACACACACATGTACTGTACACACACATATATATATACACACATGTATTGTACACACACATACATATTATGTTGCTAACTTTAACTTAAAATTGTTGCTATGTATGTCTTCTAACCAACATTATAATGAGAACTCCCCAAAGCATTTAAAAGTATGGAAAGTAAGTTAAGGGAAGTAGATAAATATACAGATACAATCCCAATCCATGCAGTCTCTTAAATAAATGTATGTTTGAAACAAAACTTTGCATATTCCAGAGCAACTTTAGCTGTGCCCGTTATCCCTGTATAGACCAGAGATCCTCTTACACTTTCCCACCCTCCATCTTATACTGTCAAAAAACACTGCCCATCTACCACAGACCCCTGCTGGTTCACCCACCCACTGGTGTCCAAATACACCAACATCTTGCCTCTTATCCTCAATATACAGAACAGAGCCTTGACTCTCCCCAATCCCAACAACTGAGTGTGCTTACACTACAGCGTGGTGCACTTGACGGACAATCTTTGAGGATAAGAGGGTTTAGGCCTTGGCTTCTTTGAATGTTATAGCCAGTATTTTCAAACATGGACTGCCTAAAATTAGGCATCTAACCCCATACTTAGGCACTTAAGTAGTCTGATTTTCAGAGGTGCTGACCTATCCACACCCACCTCTATGGTCATGCCCCTTATCCTGGCAGCCATGAGGCAGGGTGGCAAATGAGCCCACAAAATAGCTCCCTACCACCTCAGGTTTTGACGATGCCGGGGAGATTCTTAGAGGCTGGGTCTGCTGGGTTTTGAGCCATTTTGCATCGGTGGAATGCTGCTTGGGACTGGGCCCCTCATGTCTTCAGTGGAAGTACTCCTGATTTACACTGGTACGAATGAGAGGAGAATCAAGCTCACTCTTTGCAGTTTGTCTCCTTTCAGACAGCTCCTAAATATCAACTGCCTTTAGGGGTTGGATTTTAGGAATTTCATCATTGTGTCCAAACCATCACATTCTAGGGGAAGTGTTTGCGATTTTTAAGGCCCTCAGAAGCTTCCCTGCTTGACTTTTCATGTTGAGATTGAGTCCTGTTATCTCGGTGGCTGAAGCTAACAGCTTCTAGAATTGACAGGAAATTAACCAGGCTTATCCCCAGCAGGTAAAATTTGCTAATACAGGCAGCAGAGCAAATGGAAAGCAAACACAGCACTTGGTGACTGTGGAACAGCATCTGTAAGGGACGGTGTGAAATAAGCCCATCATTGGAAAGGTTACAGATAATTACATTGACTTGCATGGAAGAGGTAAAGCCAGGGCTCCTGCCTCTTTGACATATTTTCTTATATATCCGAAATCCTCTGTTAGCTAAACCTTGCTCCTTTGCTGAGGGCAGTTGCTGCTGTACTCCTACTTATCACTTTACCCTGTGCAGGTGTTTGCCTTCTGAGCTTTCAAAGGGTTTTCTGAATCCCAGCCTTTAGGGACAGCCTAGCGGCTTCAATAATTTAGAGGCATCCCTGCAGTTATTTAGACACATAAACAATGTTTTCATTTACCTGTAGAGTGGCAGCTGCCCATTGATTTCCCTTTGAGAATTACACATGTGGAACAAGCGTAGCTCTGTCCACTTTTGGCCAGGCAGAAGAAGCTACATGTACATATTACTTGTGCTTGTTTGAAACCCACCCTCCCAGTTAACCCTGGGCACAGCCGCCAACACATATGAAGTGCTTGCTCATTTCCTGGTTGTTACACAGGCATTTGGTATGTGTCATTTTGGAAAGCTGTCCCTGATGAATCACAAGAGGCTTGCTTTTATCCACGAGGATGTTGTAAGTCACCATCCTTCTCTGAACTGTTCCATTGCTCCTTTGGCCTTTTTTAAAAACTAGATTTGCCTTTCTTTACTGTGTTGGTAGTTTCACTAGGAAGCACTCTTCTCTCTGAACTGACACTGAACCAGTGCCTGACTGAGGCATGAGGAGGCAGATATGCACTGCCAGATATGTATGTAGGTACTTAATTGGGCATGGCTTTGTGTTCTCTGTCTCGCCTTTACATTTCTACGGCAGCTGCCATTTTGTGAGCAGAGTTGAATGCAGCATGTTTCAGAGGAAACACATGCACACTGTGCTCTGGCTCACAGAGAATTCCCTAGATTTTTGTTTTGCTGTTTCCCTTCATCTAAACTAAGTGGCATCCAGGCTGATGGTAAGTGGCTGCTCTGTATATGGAAAAGCACAGCCTTTGAAAGAGTAACACTGAGCTCCTGATTAACGACACCTTTTAATAGGCTAGGCTAGAGGGAGCATGGTCTAGTGCAGAGGTTCTCAACCGGCTGTGTGTGTGTGTGTGTGTGTGTGCGCGCGCGCGCAGAATGTATTCTGGGAGGGAGGGGGCATGAGAAGTTTTAGGGGAAAAAAACGTACTGCGCACATTTTACAAACAGCAATGAATAACTAGCAATGCTGATTCCTCCAGCCCTAGCTGGTCCTCAGCTGGCACTGTGCATTTGACTCTCAATGGTGCTGTGCATTTTGGCGGTTTTCTGTGAAGCTTGCATAGCATTACACAAAGTCATTGCCATCTATACTTCAGTCCGTTTGCTACGACGCAGTGTGCACATTGAATTGCAAGCATCAACTACAATCGCAGTTTTGCTTTTGCTCTTATTACAATGGATCGTTGGCTCACTTGTGCAACTCGTGGAATTGCTTTGCTATTAAAAACAGGCACACCCATCACACTAGTAACAACTGTATGAGGCCAGTGAGCAGTATCTCACTTCAAATTTACATTACTATGTATTTAAATGCTCTGGTTGATTCGATGCCTTACTGGTTTTAAAATTTAGTGAAAGTTACATGTTGATTTTTTTATATGATGTATATACTTGTGTGGCAGGGGTGGGGCATAAACTACTACAGACACAAAAAAGGGGGGTGCGATCAAATAAGTCTGAGAACCACTGGTCTAGTGGATATACTATTGGACTGGCTTCTGTTCTTGGTTCTGATACTGACTTGCTGTGTCAGACCCCTTCTTCTCTCTACTTCTGTGTCCTTTGCTACCCTTTGTCTTCTCTATTTAAACTGTAACCTCTTTGACTGTCATTCCTTATGGGTGTCTTCACTGCAGGGTTCACCCAGGGATGGACGCCTGGATTAGCCAAGCCCAAGTGTGAGCGTCCCCAGTCCTAAGGGAACACTCAAGTCAGGCCTGTATAGCTGCATCTATGCTGTATTACAGTAAACCTGGCTTAGGTGTTGGGGTTTCTGGGGGCTTGTCCCTTGATTCTTAGTGCTGCATGAAGTAGAAAGCCAGGAAAACATGGCCTCTGGAGCACTGTGGGAAGGTACTGGAGGAATACCAGGATCTGAGTTCTGTGACTCAGTTTACATCCTGTAACCACACTGCAAAGTAGGTGGGTTAGACTAGAGCCCCCATTAAAGCAAAACCCGGTCTCTAACCTAAGCGAGCCCAGGTTCAAAACCTAGGTAAAAGGCTTTTGTGTGTGGCTGCTAGAGGGGCTTAGGGCTAAAACCCAAGTAGGAACCTGAGCTAACTCTGCAGTGAAGAAATACTGTGTGTATATGATGTCTAGTGCCATGTAGCCCTGATCTTGGTTGAGGCCTCTAGGTCCCAATGTAATACAAATAATAATAAATAGAGTATGGCATTTGACCCCTGGATCCTGGCTCTGATAATCAGATTCATAGTTTGTGAGGCCAGAAGGGACCATTCTGATCATCTAGTCTGACCTCCTGTATAGCACAGGCCAGAGAAATATACCCAGTAACCTCTGCATCAAGCACATTCTGTCCACCTAAATTCCCCTGCAATTGCCAGAGAGGTTGTCATTCAATTTCTCTGCTAAATAAAAAAAGAAAAAAAAAAAAGGTGGTATAATGTGCTGAAGCAAGATAGCTGCCTCCAGAGAGATCTGCATTTCCTTGGTGAGTGAATGGCCCTCATACAGCCTGCAAAGTGCTTTGGGATTCTTCCCTATGAAAAGCGCTATATAACTGTGAGTTATTGTTGTTTGTCTCCCCGTGTCCCTGTTTTATTTCAGCTTTATTATCTTTCTCATCTCTGCAGCCAGCTCTGGATGGGCACTCTATCCAGATGCAGTGGCGTTGCAGTGGAAAGGCTGTCTTGAGCTTAGCATTTCTAGTTTAAAACAAAGCCGACGGTGACTGGGATTTGAATACGTAAGTAAAAAGAAAATGTTTGCACTAAATGTTCCAGCGTGATGTTGGAGATCTTTGTAAAGTGTTGAGAGTCTGGGGGGAGGGTAGATATTTAGACACAAAAGGGAGCTGGTGTTTCAAACTCTTGCGATCTGTGGTGTGTTTCTTAAAGCCCCAGCTCCCAGAGTCCTGCTATTACATGAGAATCTCAGCCTTCATTTAAAACCTGCCCCAGGTTGTTAGTCGTCATTGTTACAGACAAGTTGAAAACATGAACCCTCGTGACTCTCGTTTTTTAAAATCTCATGGTTTTTAAGTCAACCTCATGATTGTTTTCAGGGTGGCCTGGCTTATGATTTTGGAATGTCTGGGGTTGAAAGTCCGTGGGGGTTAAGTGTCCAGCGGCCCTTTTTGACATGCAGTGTGCCCTGCTACTACAGGCCAGCATCAACAGGTGGCCCTCCACTCTGACCTGCACGGCTGCTGTTCCAGTCTTGGGTCCTCACCCAGTTCTGCTAAGACACTTTAATCCTGGCCTGCTCTTCCAGCCCTTGGACTCCACTGAACTGTGCCAAAACACTACTTCAGTCCTAATGTACACACCTCTGTGCTCTTCCCCTCCTGGAGCACCCTCCTCCCCCCAGCACTGCCAGTGCATGTCAGTCCTGAGCAGAAGCACACCCGCCACTCCAGTGCTGGCCACCTACCAGCTCCGCCAAATCTCTCGCTCCTGATTCACAAAACCTCTGTAATTTGGATCCTGGGCTCCTACTCTGAAGCCTCTGCCAACTGTGCTAATGTCTGGCAGCTTTCCAGTGCGGGGAAGTGTCTAGGGAGCACTGGGATGAGACCATTATACTGAGCCCCAACCCCCACTGCTGGGCTCTGGGATTTGGGTTGTTTTTTTATATTATGCTTTCCTTGGTGAGGGTTCTTTGTCACACATGTAAAGGGCCAGGTGTAATTGGGACGAAGATGTTGACCTGGGTGTGGGGGACATGAAGTTCCCAGTCATAACTATTCTTAGCTAACTCCTACTTTAGTTTGCAGCTAAAGTCACCTCCTTTGAATTATTAGCCTCATGTGATATGCCACTGCTGGCTGAATGACTGGTTTCCCATTCAGGAATAAGATCATTTGTGCCTTGGGGCAGGGACTGTTTTTTCTTACGTTATCTGTACAGCCTCTGGCACCATGGCACCTTTGTTTTGCCTGGGGCCTCAGGCACTGCTGCAGCACAAAGAAATAACAACACAAAGTATCTGTGGTGCAGACACTAAAGTGGTTGAGAGAATGCAACTAACATGGTCTAGCAATGGGGGCAAATCAACCCCTCTAATCTGAATTTTGGGGTGTTCAAAAGCCTTGAGCCTACGGCTTATCCAATCGTGTTGTCAGTCTCATCAGCTGGTGAGTTATACTTGGGAAATGGGAGTTTCTGCCTGTTGCACATAATCAGCTAAGCTTCTTTCTTGTCTAAGGTACTTATCTGGCCCCATCACTGTAGTAGCTGAGCTCCTTCTCACAGTCAATGTTTTTATCCTTACGACATTCCTGTGAGGCAGGGCAGTTCTATTATCCCCTGGGACAGAAGGGGACCCAAGGCACAGACCTAAGGGACCTGCCCAAGGTCACAGAGGAAGTCCATGGCAGAGCAGAGAACTGAATCCAGGGTCTCTGGTAGCATCCAAACTACCGGAAAATCCTTCCTCTCTTCCCTGTCTCTATTTCTTCTGTCATGGGATCTCCAAACCCATTTCCAGTCCTGTGACTTTCTCAGGTACTCCAGCCCTGCCATCCCTTCTCCCCCTCGAGAACCAGCATGATGCACGTCAGCTCCCAAGGGAACGGCTTGACCCTGGAACTGAATGTAGCCACATTGCTCTTCCTTTCAGAGCGGATAATAGCTGCAGTGTTCCCTGCTCCATGCCGGCGGCTGGGATCCCATCCTGATGGTCTGTGCTGTGGGGCTCAATGGTCATGTTGCTCTTCTCTAGTTGTGGTGTCTTCTTAGTACTCAGCCCCTGAGCTAAAAATATCTCCTGTTCCCAGCTCCAAAATATTCCTCAGGAAATGAGTTTCCCCTGCTTTGCCAGAAGGAGAGACCAAGCAAGAGAAAGCATGCACTGAGATGCTGCAGTCACAGTTTCCAAGCGTTCGGCCAGCAGCCAGTAGATTATAGGCTGCTGCACTGAGTTTCTTTTTTTGTTACCAGCCTCTCAATGATATTCCACCCTGTGTTATTACTGCCCTGGAGCGGACGCAAACAAGCGGAGGCTGTGTGCTCCATCTGATGCTGCCCCTGGGCTCCCGCAGGAAGCAGGCTGTGAGAGTGCACCCAGCGGAAGAGCTGTCAATGGGACAGTTCAGCAATGGATGAGTTTGAACAGCATTGGCTGTCACTCCCTGCCCCTTTGCTCCCCTTTCGTTACTTCAGAACACACTATCCTGGCCACAGCCACCTTCCAGAGGGGTATTTTTTGCAGACAAGGGGCTCCCACATCCTCGGCCTCCCAAACAGTGATACTGCCCTCAAGGTTACACTGACATGTTTAACATGGCCCTCGCCTTCACCAAACCAAGCCGCTGCCTTCTCCGCCTGGGTCCTCCTTGGTCTGGTGTATGGCAGCTCCACCCACCTCTCCTGAGGCATCAGCCTCGCCTATAATAGGACAAGAAAACAGGACGGACTCTTTCCTCCCGCCTGCAAGATGAGTCATTCCTCAAGATGCTTGGAACTGGAGACCTCAAGTAATTCCCTAAGTTGGAGTTGGCTTGCAGAGAACGTCCTGTTCTGGTGATTCTTCAGCAGGGTGGGACGTTATCCGTTCCCTGGTGTGAGCTGGCATAGGACAGCCCCGGCTTGGGGCCTTTATCGAAGGGGGAGATTTAGCCAGACCCTGTTGTCAGCAGCCAGGAAGGCCCTGCTTTGGGAGAGGGGAGCCTTCATGCTATCCTGGTTTAGCCCTGACCCTGGGCTCCTTGTTTGCTGAGAGAATTAAACTCAGCCTCTTATGAAGGCAGCGCCCTCCATCAGTTAGTGTATCCGGTGACTGTCTTGTGATGGGGTATACCCCTCCCCCCACTGACCCTGAAAAGGTTAAGGGGATCTGGAGAGCTCAGTTAGGGCACCTGGTGGCAACTACAGGGCGGTCAGCCCAATTAAGGAGAGAACCAGCTAGGGGAAGGTTTTCAGAGCAGAAGGTGGCTGGAAGCCCAGGGGAATGGGTCTGAGGGACCTCCTGCAGTAGAGAACTCTGGGAAGAGGCGAGGAGAGGCAGAGAGAGTAGAGCAGGCTGCAGCGGTGGGCCTTGCTGAAGGGCAAGATCTGGCCCTCCAGGGAGAAAGCCCTGGGAGACATTTAGGTGTGGGACAGAGCCCAGGGCAATCTTAAGAGGGATGCCAGTTCAAGACTGTGGAGGGCAGCAGTGGTTGAAGTTTGTATTTTTATTTGGGATTTTTGGAGGGGCAGTAGCTGGGGTAGGGTGAACCTAGAGAGGCTGTGGAGCCTGGGAAGAATACCAGTGCAGGAGGGGGCTGTGGGAAAGGACTGCTGACAGGCTGAAGGAGGAAGAAGCCCAGATAGGAAGCGGGGGGGACGTCTGAATAGACAGACCTTGCTTGCTCACTGCAGGGTCTCTGGGCTGGAACCCAGAGGAGGGGGTGGGCATCGGTTCCTGTGCAGGCCCACTGAGAAAGGTGGTGCAATGACCCTGGAGAGCAGGGTCAGACAAGTGAGTCAGTGTGAAGTGTTGGAGTCTCGTTTGTTGGATTCTCTGTTATCCTGGATGTGAGGGTCTATGAGGGATCTCATTGGAGGGCTGAATCATGAGAAGAAGCAGACCCCAGAAGGTTGGTGTGGCTGTTGGCAGGGGTGCTAGATGAGAAGAGTCTGCTGGGCCATGGCCTGCCACGAGGGGTCTTGCCAGCGCTGAGGTTACTCTTGTTCACATCAGTTAAGCACTTTTCTGCACGTTGCCCTGACATGCTGCCAATGGCATCCCCCATGCTCAGGCACTAGCAGCCTCATTGGGGTTTTATCTGAATGGAGGTCTTCATGGCATTTGGCCCTGCTAGCAATCTGAGATCAGTGCATCCGAGCCCTGTTCCCTGAGCTGGACCCCACGGTTATGCCGCTGTACCTTGCTCTGGAGGGGGCCTGCTGCTGCAGAGAAGAATGGCTTCACTGTGAGCCGGCTGCCAGAAATCACTGAGCACCGAGCAGACAGCCCCTTCCTGTGTGCATGGCTTGGAGAGTGCAGAAGGAGGAGGCGGTGGGAGGCCGTGGGGAGAAGGGGGTAGGCAGAGCTGCCTGAGATTAGATGGAGATGGAAGATGTCAGCCTGGAACATCAGGGAAGGTATAATTGCTTACAGATGGCTCTGCAGCCTCCGTCTAAGGGGAAGCCCCAAAAGGCTGTTTATTAATGGTGACAACGCATCCATCTCTGATTCCTTCAAGCTGCCCCTCATCAAAGTCTCATCTTACGCCCCTTTCCTGGTCTCTTTGTTGTCTGAGGCTCAGGCTTGCTCTTTCCCTTGTTCTGCTTTTCTTTCTTCTCTGATCTCTTTACACCTCCCTTTTACTCTCCTTTCTTTCTCTATCTCTTGCCTTCACTAACAGCAAGGCCGTTTTTCAACATCCTGGAAGGGTCATGACTTGGCTCACACTGGAACCAGGGATCAGTGGGTTCAAAAGCACCAAGGTCATGGGTCAAGCCAACAGAGACTCTCCTTTTGCTGTAGCTTTGATATCTTCTCTCTCTGATCCTCCAGCGACTCCAGGGTGACCTGTTACACCCCACAGACTCTGGGATGATTGAACATGGAGATGGAAATCAGTGCCTCTCCTGGGGAGGGTGATCTTTCCAAGTGTCAGTTCTCATTGGGAGCTGCGGGAGGGACCCCAGACTGAAAGGACTTGGAGACTGAATTTCCTTCATGTCTATAGCTGAAGCAAAATGTTGTACCAAGTGCTAGGTGGTTAGAGAGGATAAGGTAGTCACTAATCTGAATACCATATGTGCAGTATGGAGAACAGACTTGCAGCCTTCTGCTCTGATCACAGCTACACCTGAGCACTAGGGGTAAGACTTGCAGTATCGCTGAAATCCTTCAGCTGTCAGAAGGCAAGGTGTGACATGTAACAGTGGAGCAGATCTGATCTCATCCATCAGACGACTAGCCAGGGCATTACAGTATGTGTGTGGAAGGATGTCTCCTTAGGTCATGAAGGTATCTGTCTCCTCTCAAGTGTTGAAGAGAGGGGAAACACTGGATCCCAAGTCTGGCCTGTGGAATGGTCTGTGCAGTGCAGTGTGACTATTCAGAGATGGGGCACTAAATCTTCCATCTAACACTTGGCGATGGAGATCAGTGTTTGCCTCTGTGGAAGAAACTGACTGCTCACTGAACTGGTGAGGTTGCTCTAGGGAAGGATGCCACTGAATTCTAGGTGTAGGAGTCCCTCATCAAGTTAGTGTTGTGTTCTAGGGAGGGAGGCACCGACTCCTCTGGTACTACTTCTGACTCGTTATTTGTGCATTCGTTATTTGTGCATTTGTGCGTTATTGTGCATCTGACAGCCCCCACCCTGTGAGCTGTGAATGGGGATATGACTATGAGTGTCTATAGGTGTATTAGCACATGGCTCATGTTAGACCCACGGGGACTGTGAACAAGTTTCGGGAGGTTAGAACCAACTTCTCTTTTCTGCTGTGTTTGAGAGAAGTGAATTCTGCAAACTAGCCTGCATTCACACTGGTCTGCATTTGAAGTGAAGTCACTTTGGCCATGTCCATGCCCCATTTGCGTGCACTTTTTGCAGCTTTTCTAGCAAATGCATTTATTGGCAAGAGTGTTGTGCCAAGACAGTGAGCTGCAAGCAAGTATTGCAGAATATTCACAGGAGGTAATTTAGGGTTCACACCTGATTCAAAGATTCATCTAATTCATCTAATCAGTGTTCAGAGACAGGCTACGTGACCTATGTGTCCAATGAAATCAACTTGAATTTAAAGTATCCAGTGCTCCCAATGAGCTGCTCCTGAATGAGCAAGAGAGCAAGGAATGATGCAATGAATATTTTCAGATAATGAATATATCTGAGCAAATCACAGACAAAAGAATTCAGCCAACGGATGACTGGATCAGTTTGCCTGGCTCTAATATGTGTATATGCCTCAATGGTTTTGTGCGTCATCATACAGAATAGAAGGAATACACAGGGAGCCTAAAATTAAGAATTGTTTGGGTAAGTGACATGATCAGCCCTTCTAAGTCTCATGCTAAAGCTGGGAGGGCCAAAAGTTGTGTTGGCCTCCCTAGCTGGGTCTGAGTCCCAAACCTTGAGTGCTGTTGCATGCTCTGCACTCTGGGATGTCCTGAGTCGGGGAGCATATAATGTTAATATCCAGAGGCTGTCACCATCAGAAGGTGGTAAAGGAGAGGGCTTGTGGCATGACGGGTGAAAAGGTTCTTTGGAGGAGGATCCAGATTTGTCAATCCTTGTACACTGAGTGTGCTCAGCCCATCAGCACTTTTATTCTTCCTTTACAACAGAAGAGAGCAGCTAAATGATTGCCTGTTTTAGTTACGATTGATGTGACAGCTTGGCATTTTCTTACCCAGTGGGAGTCACATTGCTACCCTCAGGCAATGAGACTTCTGCTGCCGGAAAGATGCCAGGAGGTGGCCTCCTTGGATGCGATGAAAAAGCTCTCGAGGGCAAAATAACTTTGCCTGTCCCTTGTTTTGAGTCAGATCCGCTGTGATCTTTACCTACTGCTGAGAATTGCCTCTGAGTGCAGCTTTGCATGTCAGTTTTACCCATCAGCACTGAGATGTCAGCAGGGGGTAAGGGAAGATGCCTGTGTGACATATGAATGGCTGGGCAGGTGTTCCTCAAGAAAGCCAAGCACTTGCAATTTAAGGGTATGTCTGCGGGGAATCCCTCCTGCCTATGGAGAGAAAAGAGGTAAGTACCAAAGGAAAACAGTTTTTAAACTCGAACTCTTTGGACACTGCCAGTGACCAGGGATTTTGGGTGTCTCACTGTGTGTGGGCCCAACCTAAGACACTTTAAAGGGGCCTAATTGTCGGAAAGTGCTGCGCCTTCACCAGTCAGAAAATCTCTCTCTCTATTTTAGGGTTTTATGCTGCTGCCCATCACCATAGCATCTGGGCGCTGTCCACATACAATCAATAGCAATAGCAGAGTATCTGGTGGACTGCATAGAGTTGCTGCCTTCTTCCTCTCTGGGGTGAAAGCGCTGCTTGGAGTAGGGACCCTGGTGGGTTTTTTTTTTTTAATTAATTTCCTTTTTTAAGGTTGATTTGTTTCAGAGTTGGTTTGTTGGGGTGTTTTTTCTGGTAAAGAAGTATCTGTGTGTGTGTGTCATTCTTACAGTAAAAAGGCCCTGGAAAATCAGGCCTCTTTTAGGCATCTGAAGTTGGGCACCCCCAATCACTCATCATTTTTAATATCTTGGGCTATAGCTAAAGACTAAAAGTCAGCTTGGCTTCCAGTCTGAAAAATGCCAGTGCTAGAATGGTTGCTAGCTTGCTTTTGCTAGGAAAAGCCTGTTTGAGAGAGAATGTGCATGTGTGTACAGCACCTAGCACAAGGAGGCCTGATCCTGTTTGGAGCCCATTAGCACTACTGCAATACAAGTGATAAAGAATTATAATATCATGGGAAATCACGTGGGCACATATGCATGTCATGTGTGGGGAAGGCGGCAGATATGCATAGGGGTGAGGGCGTGTGTGCGAAAACAGATGTGAGTTTGAATGAGTGAAAAAGTGAGTTTGAGCATGTGGGTAAAACAGCATGTGTATGTGAAAGAGGGGATTTGTACATATTTTGGGGAAGGGTGTGCATGTATGTGCAGGAGTATGCATGTGCACATGTATGTGTGTGACAGAGAGAGAGTGCAGGGGTGCGCATGTGTGCTCCAGTGATTTAGGCCTGGAAGTCCTGCGTTCTAATCCCATCAATGACACTGACTCCCTCTGTGGCTGTGGGCAAATCATTTATAACCACTCTGTGCCTCAATGTCTCCCTTTGTAAAAGGGAATAACTCTACTTAACTTGCCGAGAAGGCTGTAGTGAGGCCTAACTAGTGTAAGTGTGTAAAGCACTGAGAAAAGGAGTACTGCCAAGGAAGTCTTACTGAGTGTGTCATTGAGAGAGGGGGTGTGTGTGAGAGAGAGAGAGGGCAGGTGTGTATGCGTGCAGGGAGGGGGAACAGCTCTTCAGTTATATACAGAAAATTAGAGCTTGTTCCAAGAAAACCACACACACGCGCCCTCTCTGAAAGGATCTGTGTGTTCCCAGCCATTTCCTGCCCTAGCCGCACAGTTTTCTTAAGGTGGAAAAACATGCCAGGAGTTAAGGTTCCTTGTTGCTGTGAACAGCTCCTGGCTTGTGTGTGGCACTGTTTGTGGAACACAGTTGGGAGTAAGGCTGCTCATTATTTCCTGCGACAGAAGGAGAAGCTGGAGCTGCCTTTCAAAGGAAGGGAGGTGGCCATGGACAAGGAGCCTTGTGTTCATCTGAAGCAGCCTTTGGGGTGGGAGGTGGGGGATCCACCCAGTTCTCTCTTAATTTCAGGGTGACGTTAATCCTTTCCAGGCAGACAAGGATGGCAAACCCTAGGGAGCCCGAGTGCTTGGCTCTATGGGGCTCCATGGGGAGAGTGGCGGGATTGGGGAGAGGTTTACCCTGTAGGGAACTTGAGGTCTGGTCGTTCCTCCTGGCCACCAAGCAGAGCGTGGCTGTGCCCAAGGCTGCTCCACAGTGAGGCTCCGCTAAGGCAGGGATGGAAGGGAACTTTCATGGAGCAGCAGTTTATCTGAGCCTGCCTGCCCCAGCCCACAGCCGCTCTGAGTGCAGCCCTCTAGGGAGCCCTTCCAGGATTTTCCTGCCCCGAAGCTGCTGGCGGCTGGGTCTATCTGGAGGCAGCAGTGCCATGAGGGTACCGCACATATTGCATATGCAAAGCCTCAGCCATGAGGGTGCCTCTGGTGTCTGTAATCCCACCTGCCCTGTACACCTGCGGCACCAGAACCATCATATCATATGGCTCCCCCCCGGTTCCAAGGCAGCCTTCTTCCTCCTTCCCAGAAGAGCTGCTTGCTAGGGGCCCAATCCTGCAAGGTACTGAGCACCTCCTGATGTTTCAATGGGAAGGGAGGACCTTGGCAACACCTCACAGTATCGGGCCCTACATGAGGCTTCCTTAGGGACTGGAGACTCTGCTAACTCCATCACTTGTTCCTCAGGACACAGAGCTTGCCCGACGGGATCGGACCCGAGGTCTGTCTCTTCCAGTATCCTGGCTCCAGCAAGGGCTAGCATCAGCTGCTGCACACGAAGGTGCCAGAGCCCCTGTGGTGGACAATGATGGCATGACCAGCCCCTAGGGGAAGCATCTGTTAATGAGTGGCCTGTGCCCTGGAGCAGGTGGGTCTTTATCCCTCACAAAAGCATTGTTGTTCCCCAGCCTAATACCACTCTGGAGGGTGTCGTTCTCTTTGTCTGAGCCCTGCCAAGCTCTTGGCCTCAAGCACATCTTGTGACAAGGAGTTCCACAGGCTGACTGGGCGTCAAGGATAACCGCATTTCCTTTGAGGAGTTTGAAATGTGCTGCCTGGGGATGCTCAAGCATCCCCCCGTCCTTTTCTTATGAGAGGGTAAACAGGCGCGTCCCATTTGCCTTCCCTGGATCAGTCATTACAGGGTATAGCTCTGTTCTCTTCCCTCTCATTCATCTCCCCTCAGAACTAAACTGCCCCAGTCTTTTCAGTCTCTCCCCCTACAGAAATTTCCCAGGCTTCCAGTCATTCTCCTTGCCAGTCTCTGCACCCCTTCTCCCTCTCTCTCTCCCTGTATTTTTTTCTCTGTCTCCCACCCTTCTCCTCTCATTTTTCTCCTCCTTAACATTCCTCTTCTCTTGGCTCTGGTAGCATTTTCTCACATCTCAGATTTCAAGAGAATGAGGGGGAGAATGGGACGGCCCCTGCAAAAACCTAGGAATGGGGGGATTGCCTCTTCCCAGCCCCTTGGAGGTTCCTCAGCTGTTGACAAAGCAGATTGTAATACAGGCCCTGACCACACACACAAAGTGGATCGTGTTTATGCTGGCATAAGCTCCTTCCTGTGGATTCAATTTCTGTGATATAAAGGTGCTCAGACCAATGTAGCTTACTCATGTGAATTCAGGGGAACAAGCTATACCAATATAAGGCATCTTTATACCAGTATAGCTGCATCCACACTCAGGGTATACTGATTTCACTAGAAAAAATCATGCCCCAAACTGAAGTCATTACATGAGTATAAAGTCTGAGTGCAGGCCAGGGCCTAGATAATCAGTGGTGCTAGGAGGCTGCCAGATCCAAGGGCCTATCCTCATTCCTCACTTCCGTTCCACAGGAACAGCCCCCGTTAGACTGGGCAAGGCGTCCTGGGAGGTCCCAGGGTGAGGAGGACTCATGTGAATGGAAATATGTTAGAAGGATGCATCAGTTTCATTGGTCTTTCCAAGCCACAGAGGCTGACAGAGGAGTGGGTTGTGGAGAAAGGCCAAGGGGAGATCCGGGGGAGTGAGGGGAGCGGGCAAGGGACAGGTACCAGGGCACTGTCAGAGGCATAGGTCAGGCCCTACTGTGGGTATATGCAGTAGGGGATGTCAGAGGGGCATATTGGAGGGGAAAGAAAGGGAGAGGCCTGTGATAAACAGGACCCAGGAAAGGCCCCAGTGAAGGAATAGGGTCAGGAGGGACACGTCCAAGGACAGGAACTGGCACTCGGTTGCATCTGACCATTGTATCAGGGAAGCCATGTGAGTGTACTGCTGCTGCTGCTGTGTGGGGCACTCTCCCAAGCCCGGCTCTGCCCTAACAGCTCCCTGGCTGGCCCGTGCACAGGGGCCCCTGCGCGTTCCTTGGTTCACAGCAGTGCGGCTGGAGCAGCGTCATTGGGAGCAGCAGCCCGGGGCCTCAGAGTTTGTATGACTTTATAAGGTAGAAAGCTCCCTGAGCCAGCCCCTCTCTGGGCCAAGTCCTTCTGTTTGGGATTTCTGTGCAAACAATACACAGCTGCCTGCTGAGGGACAGATCCCCCCAGACTGCAGTGGGGCAAGGCTGTTTTACACCAGCTGAGGAGTGTGCTCTGGTTCCAGAGATGGGAATGAATCAAAGCCCTGGATCCACAGAGAACTTCGGGTCCAGGTTCAGTCTCAGCAGTTGGTACCGATATCTCCCCGAAGGACAGCACTAGAAACTGTGATCGAAACGCCCTTACGCTGGGGAGGTTCAGATCCCCATCTGGATCTGCAGTTGAACTGGGTGGTCCAAGCCCATCGCAACCGCTGGTCTGTGTAACTTTCCTGCAGCGTCTCATCATAGCTCCTAGTGCTGCAGCTGGGAGGTGGGTGGTCCTCCCGGCCCCGTATACATAAAGGGCGGATCATTCAGTGCTCTGCGCCAGCAGGAAGAGTGTGCAAAAATACCCCCTCCATGGCTGCACAGGACGTCCGTTTGCAGATGCATCTGTGGGGCTTCCGCCATGCAACTGGGATGCATGCACTTGTGACGCTTTCCTGGCTATAACATTCAATCTGCCCAGGGGGCTCTCCCAGGCACAGGGGAGGTCTTCCCTCAAGATGGGGATCATGTGGCCACCCCAGAACTTCAATGGTTTTGTATATTCCTCTCCCTACCTTCCCACAGCCCATCTCAGCACCAGAACAGGAGGATTTGCCTTCTCCCTCCAGGATTACAGCCCATCCCACCTTTCTGAAGAGGGAATTACAGCCCCCGTGTCCCCTGGCACGGCAGGATTCACCTCTCCTCTCTTGCAAGGGAGCTATGGCCCAGCCCGGCAACTAAACAAGGAAAATCCCCCACTCCCATCTGGGCAGGCAAGCCAATCCCAGCCCCTGTGAGCATGAGGGGGGATGGAAAGTCTCTAGCTGTTATTTCAGGATAACACAACACACGCTGTGGTCAGTTGCCCGGCTCCATGGGTGGCTTGCTGCTCCCCGGCCCCTTTAATCCTGGGCTGTGCCCTGGGATCAATCTGAGGAGAGATCTGCATGAAGATGAGGCCTAACAGTCTAAATTACTGGGCATGAATGGGGGCATTGGAGACAGGAGTTTCCAGGAGACAGCCACAGTGCTGGCCCTATTTTTCCCAGGGCCCCCAGGGTTGAGTGTGTGCGTGCTGTGGGGTGGGACAGGAAGAGCTCCCTCCTGCACCTTGGGGTCTGATTGGCTTTATTAAAAAGGCTTCATTATATTGCACAGTCCCTTAATTTTATAGAACAGTTTTATTTATGGCCGGGGAGGACATTTACAACTCACAAAGCAGGCTAAGGAAAACACACCCTCCACTAAGCATGCTTGAGGGTTGGCTGGGGTTTTCCTGCCAGTTTGGGATGTGTATATTCTATACAGGAAAATAAACTTAGAGGGGTGGGGCTTGGGAGTCGGGGGGGGGGTGGGGGGGCGGGGGACCAAATGAAGTTCAAAGACTTCTGCATAACAGAGCTGACACCAGTAACGAGGTCTTGGCTGCTTCCTTGGGGGTGCCATTTCCATACCGGCCTGCAGTGCACACACATCCGTGTGCGCCTCGCCTGGGCCTCAATGCAGGCTTTATGTCACCTAGGTGGGATGGCTGGAGGGACTCAAAGACACACCCTGCCCAGACTTTTGCAGCGACGAAATCAGTAGCAAAGGCCAGCTGCAGCGGTTCTCCAGTCCCCGCTGTGGAACTGCAGAGGACTTGGACAGGGCTTGTCATTTTCAGCTCAGTGATGGGTTGAGTGTGGGTGGAACGATTTGGGCAGCTGAGGCTCCCCTCCATGCCCATGACCCATGGGCAAGTGTATGGAGCATAGAGGGGAGCCACTTGTCACTCCAGGAGCGTGTTAAACCTGTGATTTGCACTGGCTGCTTCTTGGCAAATGGCTTGTTTTTAGTATGTTAGCTTTGACCAAAAAGCTCTAAATGGCCTGGAATCTACCTAGGTAGAAAACCTCTTCTCTCCCCAGGGACAGTGCTACAGTGGTGAGCAGAGGCACCTGGGCTCTGGTTCCAGTGGTACAGAAGAGTGGGAGCTGCCAGCTGGGTATTCTCTGCTAGGGCTCTGTGTCTTTACAGCACATATAGTCCTCTGTGGCTAACCTTCATGTCACGTTGCAGGGCCCATCTTTTTTCACTGGCCTGCAGGGACAGATAAGAAGGTTTCATACCTCCTGGTTAGGGTGACTATATGTCCCATTTTGGCCGGGAAAGTCCCCTTTTTAAGCCCTGTCCCAGCCATCCTGACTTTTTTTGGCAAAACTAGGCATTTGTTCCATTTGCTCTTGACAACTGATCATCAACTTGATCATCAATTGTCAAGAGCAAATGGGACAAATGCCCAGTTTTGCCAAAAAAGTGGCATGCGACTTCTTAGCGGGACGCAGAGCAATGTGCAGGGGGGAGAGCGACAATGCCAGCCCCACACAGGAGGGAGGACTCGGGAGAGCATCTCGTCCCGGCCCTGCGTGGGTGGGCGGCAGCTGAGACCGTCAGCTCGGGCCAGCCCCATGAACGGGGGAGGGAGGCTCAGGGACGGTGTCCTGTTTTCCATTTGGGAGAATAGGGTCACCCTATGTTCTGGTTATACCTGTGCTGTTCTGGGGGTATCTCCACAGTTGTCTTTCTGATCAGTCATAAGGGGCTGTCCTGAGCACCTCGAGTTTGAGATTAGGGCTCTTTTGTGTAGTGGTTATAAATCTACTAAATACATTTCCGAAAGGAAAGCCCCTCCCTGGAAATCAAACACTCAAGCCTCTCCCCTGGAAAATTCATAGATGTTAAGGCCAGAGAGCCTGCTGTGATCATCTCTCCTGTATAGCACAGGGCAGAGAACTGCACAAAATGAACTCCTAGAGCAGAGATTTTAGAAAAACTTCCAATCTTGATTTAAAAAGTGCCACTGATGGAGAATCCATCCTGGCCCTTGGTAAGTTGTTCCAATGGTTCTTGACTCTCACTGTTAAAAATTGATGCCTTATTTCCAATCTGAATTTGTCGAGCCATTTGTTGAGCCATTGGATCCTATTATACCTTTATCTCCTAGATTGAAGAGTTCATTATCAAATATTTGTTCCCCATGTAGTAACTTACAATGCACTCCCCTCGTCCCCAGCAAAACATCGCTGGGGGCAGGGCTCCAGATCTGGGGCTTTAGCCTGTCGAGCCTTCATTTAGCCCCATGTTAAACCTTCAGCAAGGCAGCTGTATTCAAGGGTTAGAGCTGGGGGCTAGGAGGCAGGGATCCTGGGTGATATTCCCAGCTAACTCTGCCACCATGAGCTCTTGGGTGAGTTGCTTCCCCGCTCAGTGCATCAGTTTCCCTCTCTTTAACATGGAGATAATGATCCTTACATACTGCCCTCGGGTGCTTTGAGGCCTTTAGATGAAAGGGGCTGTAGAAATGTCATTGTTATTACTGAATCCATCCCTGGATGCTGGACTGGTGTGACTACTATTGGCAGGTGGCAAAGAGTTTGCCAGGTAGTTTGCCAGGTTAGTCCTATTTCGAGGGCATTGGCCTAAACTATTTCAGCCTGAAACTCAGCTCACAAGACCTCTGCCTAGGACCATTCATTCTTGTTTTTTAAACCACAGGGTTGAAATTGGTTTCATGGTTTTAATCTCCCCCAGCTGGTCCCTCCCTCTGGAAGAGCAGTGTGGGAAGTGGCTCTCTATGAGGGCCAGCCAGCTGAAATCGCTTGAGAGGAACATGAGATAGCTCCCCTGGGGGTGGCCACCTCCACTGTACTCCTGGCCCAGAATGGCCTCACACTCAAGCCACACATGTGGCCGTGTTCATCTGTTTCAAGCCTTCGGTTTGCAAAGCGGAGAAGTCTGTTGCACTCAGACTGTTTGCTGCTCTGGACTCTACTCTGGAAAATTGGTGGGTCAAGAACATTTGCAGTGTAACATGCAGGTTGGCTTGGGACTGTTAGAAATGAATCTTTCAAATACAATTCTTGTCCACCTGGCTGGCGGTCAAAACACAAATGGGGCCAGATCCTCAGCAGGTGTAAATCAGTGGGACTTCCCTGATTTACACTCACTGAGACCTGGCCCATTGTTCCTACTGACACAATCCAGACCTGCCACACACTGACCAAAAGCTCCTGAACTGTATGAGTCAGAGGTGGTTGTGGCTTTGCAATTCAGTCAGCCAGGGCCGCTCTGTGCTTGCCCTCTGAGCGCCGGGCCCCTCTGTATCAGGGGTACCCCTTGGAGAGCAGCCAGGATCAGGCCCCCTGGAGCACCTTGCATGATTGCAATATCACACAGGTTTCTTTCCGGGAAGGCAGGTTGAGTATTTTCTGTACAAGTTGCAGGAGAAGCACTAATGGGGGCAGGTTGTGTGATTGTCAATATTGCACTCATTACAGTGGCATTAAGCAAGTGGAGTTCTCTGCTTGCCCCTTCATTCGTTTGCCTTCTTTTGATGGAAATGGAGTTTGTCACAAATGGCCTGACCTGGGAAGAACAGCTCCTAAAGCTTCCCCTCACCTGGGGAAGTGGGAAAGCACCGCGAGTATGGCACCCAGACACTCCGCAACACCCTGGACCCTGAAATGGACAGTCATGACTTTCAATGCTAAATAACTCTACGAAGCACCTTGGTTATAGAATACAATCTCCTAAGCCAGTAAACCCATGAATCAGCAGAGAAATTAAAGGTTAAATTGCTTCTGCTGGATGCATGCAAAGCACGTTTTCATGTGGATCCTTGTTTTGCACTTTGCCTGTTTTTCTCTGCCCCACTAATTGTGCTTAACAAAAATCGGTGACAATGTTTCTGTGGACAACAAGGCCCAGATTCTCTAAGGTAGTTAGGCACCTGACTCCCATGGGTTTAAATGGGAGTTAGGTGCCTAAATGCCTTTGAGGATTTGGGACCACTAGCTTGCAAATCAGTGAGCTGTGCAACCCTCCTGTATGCACAAGTGTAGACCCTTCATGCCCTATATAGGTGCACAGCCCCTTTCGCAGGCAAAATCCAGCGTGCATGCAAGAAACAGAGGATATCTGAAGGTGGGATGGAAAGTTGGCTTCTAACGCCTAGATTTACTGTGCATGTGCCAAGTGGCATATTAGTTTACAGCTTTTATTAACAGAATGGATGGTAAGGAACTGTTGTGGTTACTGTGTCAATTCTCCACTAGCTACCCTTCACCAGACAGAGTAAATTAATCTGAACACACCCAACTGGATTCAGGGTAGATGAAAGGACTGAAATGCATCCAGGGAGGTAGCATTGATTTCCACTCTCTCATTAACTCCCCCGATTGCGCCTCAGGTTACAGAGCTAGCACAGACTGTTCAGCACATGTGACACACCCAGGTTGGGGAGAAAACACCCCCGCCCCCTCCTGCCACACAGAGGCATGAGCAGTGGGGTTCCAAGTCAGGGTCCCAGTGCTGCCCTAGCCTTGTTTCCCCTGTGCTGCTGCTCTTGTCAGGCATTAGACTGATCCCTAGCACTCCTCATGCATCTCATCCATTGATTTCAAAGCACTTTACAAAGCAGATCTCTAGCATTTTACCCATTTTACTTGATTTTGGGACTCCAGCTTCAGAATCCCTCTGAGGGGTTTGTCTGATTTCAGAGGGCAGGTCCTCAGCCTTTTCTGAAAATCAGGTCCATTTAAGGCAACTCTAATTGGATAATCCAAAACACGAGGCACCCCAAATCACTTTTGAAAATCTTGGCCTGTATTTATTAAGCTGAGGTTTCCCCCCATACCCTTCGCTACTCCATTTGCTTTCTTTTCCATCTCTCTGCTCCCTTTTCATCAGTGTTTCTCCTTAGTGGGAATGCGACCACTCCAATTTGAATCACATTTTGGAACTCACGCTAGTGAAGATGGTTGAAAATGAGGCAAATCAAGTTTGCTTGTCACTATATCTAATTGTGATGTGACTGTGTGGTTGGACCAGCTGGCTTGGTCTCAGTATGAGAATGGGACTTGCAGAGGCAAAAAGGATTTAGCTGCTTTGTATTTTTTGCATAGTTGAACCCAGCTGGCTCTGACATTTTCTATGATTGTTCTCTTCTGTTCTTTGGCTCCCTGTCTCCCACATAATTCCCAAGTAGAGTAAAGGAGACTCTCAATAGCTGCATTTTGTACAGCAGAACACAAAAGGCTTGGCCAGCTTGGCTATCTGTGATGGACCTTTGCTTATCCAGCATGGTTTTACAATGATTCTAGAGGTTCTAATGTTGATGGCATTTCCTGCACTGTCTGGCTCAGCCAGATGCAAAAACCTTAAGGGAAGGTTAAGGAAGAAAGGCAAATGATCACTGCAAAACAGGCCACAGCTGGAGTGAGCACATACGATTGAGTCTACCTTAAAAATATCACATTGTTTTTAAAAGAAAGAGGGAGCCAAACAGCAGGTATAACCTGGCTTGACCCTCATCTGGGGAACAGAGGATTAATGGATCTGTCAAAAGCGACACAGTCTCATCCTGTGGTTTATTTCTTTGCATGTGTGTTTGGAAGTAGCATGCTTGTGCAAATGCCTGTTGTGACTCTGGCTGTGTTGGCATCATTCAGCACATGTCCATGACTGTTGCCATTGCAACAAAGTTAAATAAAAATAACTTGTCCTTCTGGGGAAGAAGCCCTGGAAAAGAATCTGGCATCAAAAGTCAAATTCTTTGCAATCAAATGTCCTTCATGTATGCAAGTGTGTGTGTGGACGTGAAGACTCTGTGGATGTATGCTTGTGACAGTGAGTCTCTGTGTGGTGATGTATGTGTCTGAAGTATTGGGTGTGTGTGGGTGTGAATTGTGTGTGCACGTTACAATGTATGTGATTGCGATGTTTGCCTTAGAGAGTATTCAGTGTTTGACTGCACGTGGCAATGTGCATGATTTCATGGATCTGTGGGTGATGTATGCAGTGATGTGTGTCCAGACATGTTCCAATGTGACTGTGATGTTTGCATTTGACAGTAACTGAGCTCTGCATTTGACTAAACTGGGCGATGTGCATATTTGAATGTGGCTATGCAAGACATTCTGTGTGAATGACATATGATTTCATGTGTGTGTGTGGGGGGGAGAGATGTGTGTGGTGACCTGCATGCATGTGAAAAATGGGGAGGCGTTTCTGTGTGAGATAGGTATTTGTGTCTGTGCGTCACACTCAACATGTGAGCTCATGGCTGTGTGTGATTGGACATGTTGATGTGCATTAGCATGTATCCTGCATGTCAAGAGCTTGTTTCTCTACCAGGAATTGGATTGCATGGCTCTCAGCTTTGGAACAAATGTAACATACCACTGACGTTCCCGCCAAAGGCTGCTGTGGTTTCATCTCCCCCACTGAAACAGCAGTGAGGAGCGAGGAAGAGATGAAGGGATTCTAGTTACATTTCAGGAAAGACTCCAGGAGGCTGAGGGACCCAGCCCAAATTGGAAGTGGTGGCTGGAGTGGAGAGAGAAATGAGGGGGAAGAGAGGGAGGTTTTGGGGAGCAAGGAGGTTAAATAGTGCCTTTGTGACGTCTGCTGCAGTGTGACTCAGCCTCACTCATAGGCTTCAGGCTGCCAAGAGAAGTTGGCCTGGAAAGATTGTTTCAGACTTAGAGGACGTGGTGCGCAGTCTGTTCCAGGTCAGTCTTTCTTTCTTTGGCTGGAAGGATTTATGGACTCCACTCTGCCCTCACAGTCTCTCACGCCCACAGCTTTCCCTAGCCAGCAGTACAGTACAATATGATATACAGAGTCCTTTGCAACCACCAGAAGGGACTCGGCATGGGGACCTGGTTGGAGAGGTGGGGGAGCAGCAGGGGAACGTTCCTCCTTTGTAAAATGAGGGAAGGTATTTGATTACATTACACAGGATAAATTCTGTACTGCCTTACGCCCCTGCAACCCTTGCACAGGGTAGAATTTGGCCCACTAAGCACTTTTGAAATGCAAACGTGTGTTGGTGCAGATGCATGTGCTATACAGGGGTGCATTTTTGTTGCCGTGTCTCAGAGTGTGTGCCCTGTGACGTATGTGTGTGTATGTATACAAGCAAAGGTTGCCAACTCTTGTGATTTATCTCAAGTCTTACAATATTTGATATTTTTCTTAAAACCCCAGCTCCTGGAGTCCTGTGATTACCCAGGAAGCTCTGCTTTCTTTTAAAAAAAAGGATGTTTCTACCCCTCGTGCTTGCAGAGGAAAGGTGGAAAACATGACTCAGGTATACCCTAAGGATATGTCTACACTGCAATAAAAAGCCTGCAGCGCTGGGTCTCAGAGCCCAGGTTAATTAACTTGGACTGATGTAGTAGCCTTGGAAGATCCTCGTCCAGATCCCTAACTAGAACTTTGGAGGAAAGACCAACTTCCACCAGGTCCCCGTCAGGTTTTACATTGAGCCCACTGCATGCTGGGACAGGACTTTGGCAGCTTAAGGTCTGGTCTGATTCTCATTACAGTCATTGGGGAGATTCCCATTGCTTTCAATAGGAGTTGGATAGGACACTGATTTAGCAGTGTGTAAACATGTGCAATAAAGCTGCCACTTTAGTGTAGAGTTGGACCATTTTTAGTGCAGAAGCTGCCAATGATTTGGGCAACTATGTGTGCATTTATATTGGGGCAGATTGGGTCATGGGGATGTGAAAGATTTGGGGCAGAAGTGCAGGCATGCGCACATAGAGGTATTAAACCTATGTATAGAGGGGGTCGAATCAATGGACGTGTGTACATTTGTGCAGTGGAGTGAATATTTTAATAGGGATGTAAGAAAGTATGTATTAATTGGTTGCTCTATGTGGCATGCCGTCGGGAGGGAGGGTGGATAGCCTATGTTTGTGTCTTATGGTATAAATCCTATGCCCCTATTGAGGAATTATTTATTTATTAAAGCAGCTGCACTGAAGTTTTGGCTTTTGTTTGCTCTGGGAACATAGCGGTGCCTGCTTGATCTCTGTGGTATGATGTAGGTTATCTGTCTCTGATCGGAGGTGTATGTGCTATCAGCTGGTTTTTGCAGTGTGGATGGCATGTGCAGCAATTATCCTAACGTATGCGTGCACGACCACACACTGCCTGGACGTGAAACACACCAAAGGGCACAGGAGAATTCTAAGTGAATGCTGTGTCCAGACTGGCTCAGTCCACAGGGTCCCTGGCTGGCCTCTGGCTTCTGTTCATTTGTTGCGCGTGGATTTTAATGTGAGCAAAAGTCTTATAGGAAAACATAATTATCTGGGAAAAAGAGCTCCCTGTTCTTAACTAATAAAAACAGCTCTGTACAGCCAGGCACACTGGGAGGAAGTGCAATCACCATCAAACACAGCCTCTTCTAAACTTACCTCCCCTCCCCACACTACCGCAGGCATCTACTGGGAAACAGGAGCCATGCCTCCTGAATTAGTGTGGGAGGGTAGGAACTTGGGAAGGGGCAAAGAGACATGCTGGGGGGGGAATTAGGTGAGAAATGAACAGTAAATAGGTAGACAAGGTGGGTAAAGTCATATCTTTTATTGAACCAGTTTCTGTGGGTGAGAGAGACAAGCTTTTGAGCTACACAGAGCTTTTCTTTCAACAACAGAAGTTGCTCCAATAAATGATACTACCTCATTCACTTTCTCTTTCTAATGTCCTGGGACCAACACAGGTACAACAACACTGCAAAAAATAAGCAGTAGACAGGGGAAGACACTGCTCTCTTGGATCCTTCCGTGCTAAGGGTGTTGAATCCTAGTTTAGGAAAAATCCCTCTGTGATCTCTCTCTCTATCCCTCTGCCCATCCACCCATCTAGCTCTTATCCCAAACTGAAATCTGGCTAGGCTTCACACATCTGCATCCTCTGCCCTATGCAGTTTGGTTTTTCTTGTTCAGGAAGCTGCAGGAGAGGGGATCCCCACAGGACAAAATCTCCCAGATTCCTGGTTTTAAGTTGAGAATGAGGTTTGCTAAACTTAACCAGATCAAAATTTGGGAGGAAGGAAGTGCTTTAAGAGGCCTCAGAAATTCATCAGGAAAGATTCAGGATGCTTTAGAAATACATTATTCTTATTTAACTGTACAGTAGCGTCTAGAGACCCATCTAAGATCAGGGCCCCACTGTGCTAGATGCTGTATACACACAGAGCAAAAGACAGCTCCTGCCTCAAGAGCTAACAAGCGAAATGGACATGACACAAGACAGACCAAGAGTGGGAGGGGAAAGAGAGGAAGTGAGTGATTGTGTATCACAGGCTATTGTAACAAGGTGCCCCTTTAAGGGCCAGGGACTAGCCAACCCTGTTTGATTATCAGATCCAGCTGGGAAGGGGTCAGGTGTTTTCTATAAAGAGCTGCAAGAGCACAGTTGGAGGGAGAGGGATTCCTATAGCAGTAGGATGGGCTTGAAGGGAAAAGAAAAGAAAAAAAAAAAAAAAAAAAAAAAAAAAAGGGTGGGGAATATATGTACCCATCTTTTCAGCACTGAGGGGGCAAAGGAAAAGCCTCAGGGAGTGTAGCCTAAGGGACAGAGGAACTGCTTTGTTTTGATCTTTTGCTTCAGTTTTATGTTTAAAGGATAAACCTGTGAGCTGAGAGAAGGATATGAAAGACCAGTCCTTCCTGGGCTGGGCAGACAGGCCGGCAACTGTGTGGTCACACTGGAGTGCTATTGCTGAGCCAGGAATAGAGCCCTAGTCTCTGGACTCCCTGTCCAGTGCCCTGGCCACTGGATGACACTGCCTCTCGGCTTTAAACTTTGTTTTTCCTGCTGTCCAGACTTGTGTATGTGATAGTTGTTGCCGCCACCTATGTGAGCTGTGTTTAGCACACCTCTCCTACAGGTGGGTGTGCAGAGGTAGATTAGGAATGTGGGATTAAACTAGCAGCTTTACTGATCATATCCAGTTCACAGGGAGACCCATACAGAACTGATGAACACTCTCAGTGTGTTCTCTTCCAGCATCCACTGGCTCCAGTGGAAATCCTGGGATGGCTTGTTCAAGACCGGTCTCAACCTCAGTTGTTAATCATTGCCAGGACCACCTGGCGTAGGAGCAAGGGTTACTTTCCAGGACATTACAAGAGGGAACATAGGAACAGCAGAGCAAAGTACACGAAACAGAGAGAGGAGTAAATGGAATTTCTAAACTTTAGTGGCTAGAGCCTCAGCTGGTATAATTCAGCAGTGTCACACTGAAATCAGTGGAGCGATGCTGACTTACCCCAACTGAAAAGATCTGGCTCCAGGTTTCTAAACCTAATCTGCAACAAATTGTCTTCACAACACCGAGATGCTGGGAGAATTGATCAGCTCTAATGAGGGCAGGCAAAGAGATCTTTAAAAAACATGCAGGCATGTGAGGTGCCTTTTGAAGCTCATACAGGAACTACCTGCTGTGCTTAATTTCAGAATCTAGTGCTATCATTATAGGGAGAGGGAAGGCACCTTTCATCTCTGCAGCACGTTGCATCCTCACCGCTCACCACAACATTTTCTTCAGAATCTCTGATGATGACAGTACAGTGAGCACATTGAACCTCCATGGACTTGGGCATGACATGGGGATCGGGCCTAAGTTTGGGGGAAGGTTCAAGTCACCTCTCTTTAAGCTGTTGCAGTGATCACCATGTGCCATTGGGGAAAAAATAACCCTCCATTATTAACTGGATTAAATGTTTGCAGTTTGGAACATGAATGAAAGAAAGAAAGATGATTTGGACATTCTTTGATGAGAGAAAGAAAAAATAATTCTTTCATTTTCATGAGGAAAGGAATATCCAGAACTTTTTCTTTTGCTGTGGATTTTGTAGGGTTTTTTCCTCACTCTCTGGAGCAGGGTTTGTTCTTCCTACAACTTTTCTTTCTCTGAGAAACAAGCTTGGAGTGTTTGTTTATAGAGAAAATAAATGCCTGCCTGCCTGCCTGCCCCTATATATAGTCCAGGATTAATGTATATATAGATAGGCCTGTCTGTGTGGGGGTGTGCATATCCTGTCTCAGAGCTGCCTAATGGGGCACAGAGCTTTTCTCAGCCACCTCCACCTCGGCCAGCAGCTTCCTCTCTCAGCCTCCCCAGCCCTAGTTCCCAGAGGAAGTGACAGTGTGAACCGAGAGATTCTGTGGGACAGGATATACAAAACCTCAAAACTCTCCTGAAATAAAGCCAGGGGGATCACTCGATCTCTGAGGAGCAGGCGGGGAGGGGAAATGGAAAATTCCTCCAGAGGACTGAGCACAGATCCAGGCAGAGAACAAAAGATACCCTCAATGTCTGAGGCCCCTGCAGTGGCAGGGAATTGATTATGTGAGATATGTATAAGTAAGAACAGTATAGCTATTCCTTATGGGAAGGGTAATAAGCTATCGCAGTATATGGGACCTTATACCAGTATATCTGCATCCACTGTACTGGTTGTACTGGTATAACTGTACTAGTAAAAAATCACCCCCTGAACTGAAATAGTTGTATTGGTACAAAAACTGTGTAGAGCAGGCCTTATTCTGGTATAACAGCTCTGGTATATTCTCATATAACAGTGCTTTCTGCGTAACAACCTTCCCAAGTGACATAAGCAAAACTGAAAAAGGCCCTATTGTAACTGGAATAAAAGCATCCATAGGAGTGGTTATACCTGTATAACTATAGCAGCTGAAATTCACACCATAGGTTACCAAAAAGCTTTCCAGTGTGGATAAAGCACAAGGCAGTGGAGAATCAGGCTGGAAGGACCAAGATCCCTACAGGTGTTCAGGCACCTCATTCCCACTGGTTGTTACTTGCCTGGAGTAACCACAAAGTCAACAGCTCTCCCTAAGACCCAGTCCAGTGTCTTAATTACAAGACTATCCTTCTTCTTAAAGAGAGGAAAAATCAGAAATCCCAAATAGCCAGGAGAGCCCCATTGCCTCAAGCATCTGGGAGGCTATGATTCACCCAGTGCAGAATTAGCCATTAAAAACACATTTCTTCCATAACTAATCAAAGATTTAAGAGCAGTTGAGGGGAGTGGCGAGGTGTTTCTATGTGCGATGCTGAGCCACTACTCCCCCCTTCCCTGAAAAGGACTTTATTCCTCCACACGCCCTCCGCCCCAGTCCGCAAATAAAAAACATTTGAGCAAAAATAAAAAAAAATCTCTACTCAAATGTATAACTGACTCATTACCCATAAAAGCTCCCTTTTTAACTGAATGAGTCATGGCATCGTGATGTGGCTTTTGAGCTACATTACACAGGAGTTTGAATGTTATTTTTTTCCTTGTTCAGCTGAAGGGATGTGCGGGGGCCCCCTCCCATGCCAATCAGGTGTCCGCCTGAAGTCTGTGCAACCCTCTACTTTTCCTGCCAAGTGACATTTTTGGCAAACCTCGGGAGGCTTTCTGTCTGTCTGCTACTGTCTGTCTGTCAAGTAGCCAAGGATTGCTGTTCAGTACAGTGCAATACCCTGTGGTATTGCATGGAGCCCAGCAGGATTGCAACACCAGACATGCGCAGATCAAAAGAGAGGGATGGAAAATCTGAATTTTTTCACTCTGTTGGGTCTTAGGCCAGAATTGATGTCCCTCCATCAACTGGGGAAAGGGCAGAGGGAGAGTTTATTTCTCGCTGGTGCAGGTGAAAAGTACCAAAAGAAATATAGTGAGTGAGGGAATCCACTTTCTATCTGAGACTAGCACGGAGTTGAATGCTTGGGATAGGAGTAGGGAGACTGGTGAAACCCCCTTCTCCCAGAGGTATCTTAGCATTGCCTCTGTCAGTCTCTGCAGCCAAACTTTCCATCAGACACCTCCTATCACTCTAGCATCCAGCCCCTGCACCCTGGTCTCAATCTCAGTTGCATCTTATGTTCAGTCTCAGCATTCACCCCATTTCCTCACTTCTCTTGCCGAGCACCTTCTCCAGGGCTGTTTAATAGAATCACAGAAGATTAGAGATGGAAGGGACCTCAGGAGGTCATCTAGTCCAACCCCCTGCTTAAAGCAGGACCAACACAGTCATGCTGATGGGTATCTTTCACTGGTTCTTCACTTCCCAGAATCCAAACATGGCAATTCTGTACAACTGGAACTTGTAACACATGAGCTGATTCAGATAAAAACAGAACTGACCCAAGCCTTCCCCCCAAACTTGAACCCACCCTGAACCCTCCACTTCTGTTGGTTTGGAAAAGCTGGGACCAGAAGCAGAATAGCTGAAGCACAGGGAGAAAGTGTGTTTGCATGGAACCTCCAGCCCAGTTGGGCAGACATAAGTGTCATTCTAACCCAGGACTACATTTTGCAAATAACCCCTATCTTTATAATGGAACAAACCAAGCTTCCTGAACTTTGGAGTGTTTGAAATCTGGATTTGGATTTGGATCCAAATTTTGCAGCTTCATACGGTCTTTAATAGACACAATCAGACAAGCACGCTAAAACACACCTTTTCATTGCAGTTAAAAATACCTAGAAACATTTCTGTTGGGCTTAGTTTTTCTGTTACATTTTATTAATAAAACCTAATTTTAAAGCCAAATTCAATCTGACAAACAACATGTCAAACATTAAAATAGTACTAGGTTATTTTGAATAACATTCCATTACCACAATTGATTTGCAACTGCAGCTAAACCATTTCATAGAGACTGAGGCAGCTTTAAACCCTACAATACTTGTTGGGGGGTACACTGCCATTGATCTGCTACCTAACCTCAGTGTCCATCCCAAGATATGGGGAAAACTCTCCATTTTCATGGGCCTAAAGTGTATCCTAGGTGGTTGGCTGCAGACCGGACAGAGTCCTGAATTTATTTTAGGCATGGTGTGTCATGCGTATTGCACAGCTGCAGCATGGCATTGCAATGCTGCAATGTGCCATTGCGTCGATCTGTGATGCTGTTGCTCCATGGTTTGGAGAATTAACATCATCACATTACTTTGGAGACGTAATAAAGGTGCAGCTGTCCCTGAAAGGACTAATTTGGGATTGAGGAATCCCTTACTAACAGTAACTTTGCTGGGGGTCCCAAGCCCCAGAGACTGATTTGGTGATATAGATACGAATTGGATATCCGTGAAATCAGGGTAATTTACATGGAATCTTTCTAAGAGCTGTGTATACCAGAGAGACTAAAAAATATTTCTCTAAGGGTTGCATCTTGATTCTGAGGTGAATTACATACATGAAGCTGGCACTTTCCTGATATATTGGGGCAAATCCAGAATTCAGCTCAGCTAGGTTTGAAAATACAAACCGATAATTTCCCTATGAATGTTCTAAGGGAAAAATGTAGGTTAATGAAGCCTGCAGCTGCACTAAGACTAGATGCAATTTAGGGAATCTAGATTCTAAGGAGAAGAGTCTGAACTGGATTTCTGTGGCCATCTGGAATGGACTCGGGGAACAGCTCTGGGAACACAAAACCTGGACTGAATTTCATTCTGCCTGTTGTGAATGGTCTCTGCTTTCAGCCAGTCAATTCATCAGACTTAATGTAGACTCTAGGCTAAGGTTGTCTGTGCCTATGAAATTGTATCACTATCCACTTTAAACCTGACATTAGTGACTGTAATCCATGGTTAGCCCTGTGCTGCCCCTGTTTAGGAATGTGCTTATTGTGAATTTGCCTGAAGCTTGCCACTGCTAAATATAAGAATGAGAAGAACATATTCCTACATGATTCCCACGATACTGACTTGCATTCTGCTCCTTCCCTCTCTTACAAGTTTTTTTCTGCTTTTTTCCCATCAGCTGGAAAATTTTCCAGCTGCTTGGAACTTTGACCCCAAAACATATGGTGCATTGGCCAAAAAAAAAGTATGAATAAATCATTTAGATTTCTCAGTGTAGCATTAAAGAATCTCCAAATCATAACACTTTATTGCTACCCATAGTCAAATGGAGTGACAGACCCATCCTCCTTTTGACTCCTGAGCAAGGAATGTCTAGGCAATTTTCACAGGTCTCAGGTCCTGTTAAAAGAAGAGCCAAGGCTACCCACATTGGCCCACATGCTTAGCTGGCCTGCTAGAGAAATAGTCAATCACAATAGAATTTCTCCATGACAGAGGCAAGGTAGTGTGGCTGACCAAACAGGTACAGGAAGGGCACTGATGTAAGCAAGAGGAAGTTGGCAGGCTAATTGTCTACCTGTTAGGAGATTGACCACTCCTGCAGAATGAATTGTCTTGGAAGGAACTTCCAGTGAGTTACTTAAGCATGTGCTTAACTTTCAACAATGACTTGAGTAGTCCCACTGAAGCTTCCATGTGATTTCTCAGAACCTCCTCTTAGAGATGGGTGTCAAAAATCCAGCCTCTTGACTTTGTCCACTGCACGGAGGTCTCTCCATAGCTTCCCTTGGCCGTTTGTTCCATTGCTTTATCAGTCTTACTAGAGATATTCCAAAACCAAACTCAGGCATCCAAATATCCCTGAACTTTAGGGAACTTAACATCCAGATATAAAGCTGCACTGATTCTTACAAGTTCCCCTTCCGATTTAACCTTTCCTTACTGGAGCGGACATTGGTTAGATCCTCATGCGGAATAAATCAGCATAGTTCCATTGACCCCGTGGAGTATTACTGATTTACGCCAGCTGAGGACTGGCCCTTAATAGCATTTAGAGAGAGCTTTAAATTGATTTATTGTGTTACTGATCATATATTTGTCTATTGTTTCATTTGTGTTGAAGAACTAAACATCAAGGCTAAGATTTCCAAAGCTGTCTAAAGGATCCAATTACCCGGTTGCCATTAATATTAATGGGGCTGGGTGTCCAAAGATTTTGGCTTCATTAAGTAGAAGGGATTAAGGATAGTGGAAACAATGTTGATTTGACACATGATATGGTAGAAAGGGGAAATGCAAATGCAGGGGTTACCTTGGAACTTCTCAGCAGTATAAGAGAAACAAAGAAACGTTGCTTAAGGACTGGGGTCTGTCCCATGATTTAAAAATCCTTTCTTTTAGAGACAGCCTGGTTAAAATTCTGCTTTCAGTTACACTCAGACAATCCTACTGAACTCAGCAAGGATGTCTGAGGGTGGAATAGTGCACAATAACTTTAAAATCATGGGCTAAAGTTCCAGATGTGCAAAATGGGTGTTTGCATTTCCATGCTCCCAGCTGGGATGTACAACCACCCCACTGCATGCATGTATGCAAATTGCCTTGTTTCCACACAATCAAGTATGGTGCTTCCCCACTGGGCATGTGCCCTTCTGAAAAGTCAGATCCTAAATCTCCATAGGTTGAAGAAAAATATACGACCTGTACTATGACTTGGAGTAGAGTGGAGGCATTTTAACCTTGGTAGTCTTGTTGTTCATTACTGCCCCACCCCTGCTGCCCCACCAACACACCCTCCTGGAGGCATACAGAAGTCCAGTTCATTATCAAGGTCTTAACTTCCTGCTTGTGCTTTTTAAAAATGCTCAGCTAGAAGATAATGGGAGAAAGAAGTTTAGCATATGTGTGGTCTAAACAGAAGATGGCAGAGAGCAGAAACACTTTTTCTGCTTAAAAATCAGTTCATTAAAGCTTCACAGTTCCATGTTAAGAGCAAAGGTTTACAAGTTGTTTTTTTGTACGTGCAGTGCCTATTTCCATTTGGAAATGGGCGGAACGCCCAGAGTCCTGAGCATAGATGCCTCTTTGTTAATCTAAATACGGACCATTCCTCTACTATCTAAATGTAAGGGGACTATTAGCCCCTTACTGAAACTTAGTGGGTCTTTTTGGTTGGGATCTCTCAGCACCAAAGGACAGGGGAAGGGTTGATGAGGAAGCAGGGCCCTGAGACTGACAGCCCCAGGGCCAGTGTGGAGAGGCCAACACTCCAGTCTGATTGACAGGGCGATCAGGCCAATGAGGGAGCCAGGAGGGTGGGGGGGTCCCGTCCTCCGTGTGATAGGGAGGGGAGTTGCCTGCGTAAAGAGCAGGGCCCAGCTAAGGACAAAGCAGCCAGGGGCTGGGAGGCTAGAGAAGAAGGCCCAGGCCAGGGAGCTGAGCAGACCCAGAACCGCAGAACCAGAGGGGCTTGAGGAGCATCCCAGAGAGCCGAGCTGAGCCACAGCCACACTGAAGCAGATTGGGGCTGGGGCCAAGAGCGGTGAGCAGCCAGTGAGAGCGAGAGGGACCCTGGGCAGGGAGACCTCACCAGCCAAGAGGCCTCACAGGCTGGACTGGGAGGGGGATTGTAACCCGACAGGGGGCTGATGTTGGGGAGATGTCCCGTAGGGCCTGGGGGTGTGTGGCCACCACCAGAGCCAGTGTCTGACTCTCTGTGTCCCTGCAGTGCAGCCAGGGCCTGTGATGGACGCCTGTGATGTGTGAGACACAGGTTGAATGTCCCTTACACCCCGGAGAGCCTGTGAGGTGTCTCCATGCCCAGGGGGTGGCATTAGGTGTTTTCCTTTAACCTTTCTCATCTTTTCTTTCTTGTTAAATTGATTACAGTTTAATAAATTGTGTTGCTTTGAACTATATGCATCACTCTGTAGGTCAGGGAAGCGTCCAGTGCAGAGAGAGTAGCCCGGAGTGGGGACACCCTTTCCTAAGTGACCCAGACAAGGTTGGGGATTGAGCCCTCCAGGGATCCTGGGCCCAGCCGTGTCAGGGTTATGAGGACCCTCTAACACAGGAGAACGGAAGGGGAGCCCTCGCGGTCAGGCAGGCCTCTGGTTAAAGGGAGTGGGAGCAAGGACTCCGATCCTTTTGCTAAACCAATTCCACCAGGTTATAGTATGAGGCAGGAAAGTTCTCTGCAGCAGCGGGACCATTCCCCCACTTACATAAATGTGGGCCCTTCTTAACCAACCTGACTCTGGCCCAAAGCATGCATGCTATGGGCATGTAACCATACCTGTGCAGAGATGGGGTGGGCTGGTTTATGAGGGTATCAACCAGTATTTGATTCTGAAGCTTGGGGCCAGATGTTTGCCTCTAATTAGTCCCTCTGGTGATGGCAGCCCTGCTGTAAAATTCCCCAGCATGCTGGAAACCCCATGTACAGCTGGCATAGCTGGCTCTGTACCACCCCTTGTTGCAGCCCCCATGGTAGGTGGTCTGTAAGGGACATGCCTGGGGAAAGGGGTGTGGCCAGAGTGCTCTTGTGCTCTGACGTGTCCTGAATGCTGGAATGGCCCCTTCAGATATTGGTAGTTGGGTGGCCAGTTAGAGCAGCCATGAGGCTGATCTGATTTGTTTGGGAGCTGAGCTGGCCCCAGCACCAGTGAGCAACAAAGATGGTGTAAAGCCATCTTTGTTCCCTGCCCTTAGGACCTGCACCGGATGGAGCTCAGCTGGTCCCAAGGACTGGGTCCTGGGACTGGAATGGCTTTGAGCCAGATCCTTGGCAGCTGTAAATCTGCACAGTTCCATTTATACTGATGTACCCAGATGGGGATCTGACACTATGTGTGTTTGAGGAATCCAGTCTACTCCCTTCTTTCTTCACCACTATGCTCCAGTCTCCCATTGACTGCTGGAAAGTGCCTAAGAATAACCAAGTAATAAACAGCATTCTCCAAACTGCAGCACCCTCCAGTCTTCCCATCTCAGTCAGCTTCCCCATACACCCATTCTCTCCCACCAAAGGAACAAGCTGGGGTGAGTGAACGAGGCAGGGTTCTTGGAATTTTGAAGCTGGCAGCATTTGGCAGAAGAAGTAAGAAACCACTGACTAAGCATCCTTGGTATGTGCATGGCTGGATGGTGGAGTCTGGTGATACTGTATACTTTGGAAACAATAAGAGCGTTGCACTATGAAACATCTAAAGTGAGTATCAGAAAAAACACTGGAGCCATCTTGGACAACGAAATAAGCAGTGGCTCTCCCTGGTTAGTTCTTTGTCCAGTGGATAAAGATCAGAAGTAGATGGACAGTGATCATTTTACCCAATAACAAAGCAGAAGAGGAAGAATTTTTCTTGCCAGCCACTATAATATTTTGGTGAGTAGAAAATGCCTGGGCAGAAGATAGTGTGCAGTAGATAGTTATGAATATGAGCCCCTCCTGGATACACATAGTCCTGTGGAAAGAAGCAAGGTTGATGAGAATTATCTTGGATACTGTGAGTGTCAAGGAATTTTGCAATGAACAGGACACCCAACCACAAGAAGTCAAGGTGGTGGTTGCCTTTGAATCTTAATCCGGAAGGTTCAGGTGAAGAAAATGGCTGGGAAGCATCAGGCTTGTTATTCGGTTTTTAGACAAAAAACAGTCTGTTTTATAAACAAAAGTTTTTGAGAAAAATTTTAACTTCTTTCAAAATTTCCCAGTTTTTCAACCAAAAATTGAAACTTTGGGGGTTTTTGAAGACTGAGAACAACAGAAAAATTATTTTAAATAAAAAAAGTAAAAAAATTCCAGTAAATCTTTTGGGAAGAAGAAGTTCATTTCTTTCAATTTGTTTTCCCACAGGAAAATACTTACCTTTTTCTAAGCAGCCACAGAGAAGACAAAGTGGTTGAAGTTTTTGGACCTGCTGATGCGGGTGTACAAGTCAAACTTTGGAGCTGCGATGGAGATATAAAACCCTGCCAAATGAAGAGGAGGAATTGCCTTGGTTCAGTGGCAGAGGGAGCCACTGAAGGGTTGGGTCTGGTTTAAAGAGAGGCTGAAGGAGGAATGACTGGATCAGCCAGGAGAGTTGGCAGTCATTTGAAAACCAGTAAGAAGAGCTGGTGGAATAGTAAGACAGCTGAGCCATGAATGGCTTTAAGAATGAAAGTGCCAAGTTTGATTTGTCCTGACCTATGAGCTCATGTAGTTCATTACTCCGAGTGTCCAAAAGCCACTGAGCATATAGAAAAAGGCCTGTAAATCCCAGAGTACGAGCATTCACACCGGAAATTCATGATTCACTGAAGTCCTTGGAATGTGTCCTGGTCCTTTGAGAGCCGTTGCACAGGCAGGGCTTAACTAAGGAGTGAGGCTGTCCGCACTAGGACAAAGTGTTCCCTCAAGGTGGAAATATTTGCTTTTGCAGTCTCTTGCTACCCCCTCCTCCCTTTCCAAATATGCTGAGAGGAAGCGTGAGGGGAGCATTAGTGGATTTTTGCGGGAAATGGGAGGGATAGAGGGAGCCCTCTGCACTTCTTCCCTCTCACTTGCTGGCTCTCTAAGCAGCACCAGTCACTGCTCTCTGTCTCCTGTGAGGGGAGGGAAGGGCAGGCAAAGTCTGTGATGGGCTGCACGGCGCTCATTGCCTGCTGGGCTCTGAACCTGACCCCTCTCGCCCTGGCTGTGGAAGCTATACCTGTACTGCGGGAAAACAGAAGGAGTCACTGCTCAGACCAAGAGCACTGATTCAATGGACCGACTGCCATAGGAACCTGTTCCTGAGATCGCTGGGTTGTTAAGCAGCTCAGCTGACCCCCGTTAGCACTATGGCTGCTTTTGTAGAGTACCCCAGGGGATGCTGCTGCAGCCATTGCCTAGGTTGTCAGTGAGTGCGGAGACTCTTCAGGGGCAAGGACAACCTGGGGGCTGGATTGGCTTTGTCCAGGTCTCATACACCTAGACTTCAGCATAGGTTCTCTGAGCGGGGCCACATCTCTATAAGCAGCACAGTTTGCGGGATCCCAGCAGCTGTTGAAGGCTGTTCCTAGTCTATCGTCTGCACTTTTCTCCCACACCCGTCTACCAGCTCTGGCCCAGAGCAGAGCTCTCAGAACTGTTCTGGCAGGACTGTTACAGTCCCGGGTGGAGCCCCAAGGGATATAAGGGTGACCAGTAAGGTACGGGGGAGTTGCTAATTAGAGAAAAGATTAATTTTTTGTTTGCTTTATAAAATATTCCCCCTTTTTATCCATTTTCATTATAAGCATCAGTCCCCACCTCCACTGCCTTGTGCTGTTATTTCTCACTGCGTGTATCCTGCTTGGGTCCTTGACTGCACAGAGCACTATATAAGATGTATTGAAATTGTCCTGAGGGGCAGGCCTGTACATCCCCGTGAGAGCTGGAGATGCTGCTAACTGACTGCATCCAGTCCAATGGCTATAAAATAGGTGATGCCACAAACCTGGCAAATGTTGCCTGGGACCCTCATGTCTTTCAGCTAGCACCACTTAGTGGAATAAGGGATATTCATGACCATCCTGGATAAAAGTTCAATCATCCAATTAGGGATAGAAACAATGCTTTGTGACTAGTGTAGCCAACCTCAAACCTAAGGAGGCGAGATGATGAAAGCTTTCCTAAGCATGTCACCCTTTTGCGTGGAGTGGGAAGCAGGAAGGCAGGGCACAGCTGTGGTGGAGTCAGAGGAGAAAGGGCTGAAGATGTTCAACCAAGGCTGTGTGTAAGGAGGAGGAGCAGCTACCCAGCATCAGCAGGCTAGCTCAGAAACAGATGAGGCCAGCATGTCAATATCATCCTTAGTCTGAGCTGGGTGATGTGCCTATTTCTCTTATTTATTACTGTCCTGGCAGATGTGAGGGATATGGATGAAGGAGAAAAGACAAAGAGGAGGACAGTGGAATTTCAGCAAGAGGCGCTGGAGCAGGGGCACCAACAGCTCTAAGATCTGCCAAGTGCTGTGTGGTAAAACCTGGCCAGTTCCTGAGGGAAACTTAAGTATAAATCAATGCTCTGTGTTCCCGCCTATCCTGTGCCTGGCAGTAACCCTAACTGGCTGAACAGAGACTGGTTCATTCCCTGTGTCTCTCTCTCTTTCTCTCTCTCTCTCTCTGCTCCAGGCCCTGCTGTATCCCCTTCTAGCTGGGACAGAGATCAAGCCCTCACTCTGTGCCGTTACTTGCTGTGCCTTCTACTGCACAGGTCACATCTGATGTGGTAGCTTTCCATTTTTCTGCTTCTACTAATGCACCTCAATGTCAATCCGGGGGCACACCCTTCTCTAAGGGAGAGGAGATACTGAGTTATCTGTGACAGCTGGGTTCCTGATTTCTCTGGAGGCTAGAGTTTGCACCCAAATATTCAGCTGGAGAATACACTGCAATGTTTATTTGTAAGTGCATGTAGCGTAGCTATAAACCAGCTATATTCAGAGATTGTGTACTGGTGCCCATCACCCTGGTATGTGAGCACCTATTAGGGAGATAGATGAAGACTGCAGGCCAGACAAGACAGATTCCAGGAGGTGAAACACAAGTGCACAAGCAGCACATCCTCTCTCCATTACTGATGATAGTAAGCCACCCACTGTGCTTTGGGTGAAAACCTGACTCTGCACAGCATTACAGTTCTAATCCAAAGCCCAGACATGGACAGAGGGCTGTTACTCCTAGGCTCTGCACTCTTTAGGGAGATATATAGGATGTCTAGATGGTCCATCCCTGCAGTGCAGCACCAATACCACAAAGTCAAAGAGCAGGGACAGCGTTCACTTTGCTTTCACCCCATTCATTCCCCCACCCTTCCAGAGTTTGAGCAGTGCTCTGCTAACAGCAACAGGAGAAGTAAACCAAGCCCAGCCCATCCACCCCTATGATGGAGCACAAAACTACTGATTCTAATGGTGAAGGTCAGGTTCACATGCACACTTAATATAGCTTGCTTACTCAAGGATGGCTCCTTCAGAGACGAGCATGGTGAAAACCTCTGGTCCCCTATTGAACACTTGATTGAATTGCATTCCCCAACAGAAGGGGGTTTACAGCACAACCAGCCTGCTAGGAAAACCCTGTTTTGAAACAAGCAGCTTGTTTCCTGGATCCTAGGCACATGCAGTGAGAGACTGAGATCTCATCACTTTGCAGTGGACCCTACTGAATCTCTGATCCTGGTGCTGGGCTGTCTGATACAGAAGTTTAATTGCCTTGAAATCTGTACTTCTCCTGATGCCCCAGGGCTGGGGTGCAGAGAGCTGGCCCTGAAACCAGTCCCGTTATTTGCTGCCTGCAGCTGCTGTCTGAATATTTGGATTGTCTAAGCTTTGAGATGAATCCCCCCCTGAGTTCATTCCCTTCTTTTTCTTCCTGCAGCTGCAGTCCCACCATGGAACTGTCAGGGTTTGAGGGCTAATCTTTCTCCAGTCTACTCTCAACTCTCCTCATTGATTTTTATCTGCTCTGTGCCCCATGCCTTTCCCTGGCATTGGCCATGTTTTCCCGGCCATCCTCCAAAAAGCCGCGCTCTAACCAGCAGCAAGTGACTTTGCGTGAGGGAACTTACCTCCAGACTCTGGTCCTGCGTGGAGGGGCTGCATCTGTAGGCTGAGCTGGAGCAGCAACAGTGCTGTGGGAAGATTGCTGGACCCCATGGTGTAACCTAGAGTGGACTAGCCGCTAGCATTCCTCAAACAGCGAGAGAGGGGAAAGAGCAGGAGGCACAGCCACAGACAGAGCCTATCTGTTTTCAATCGAGGGCTCTGCTACTACTATATTTAATAAACTGCTGCTGAGGGAGGGACCTTTGGATTTTCCCCACCAGTCACAAATCAGACTAGGTTAAAACAGGCACCTCTCACATTACAAGTAGGTTCCCCTTCTTAAAGGGCTAGTGCCTCACGGCTGCATCTCCCCCATGCTCTGAATGTTCCCTTGTTCCTTGCACTGGAGTGGTTCCGTTTCCCTCCGTTGTTGTTTTGGGATGCCCAGGCCTGAGGCGGGAGAGGATGATGTCTCACCACCGTGTGATTGCTGGTGTCAGTGGAGAGAGGAGTAGGGTGTTCCTGTGAGTGGTGCATTGGTTTAGCTGCAGGGTCTTTGCAGACCTTCTTGGAGCTGTCAGGAGCTATATTATCTGACATCACTGGCACTGGCGGCTACTGAGAGTCTGAATCTTCAGGAGCAGGGTCATGTGTGGAGGCTAATCCTGGGAGCTGCAGTATGCATCCAAAATTCAGGTATGAATAAATAAGAAGAGGCCCAAGGGCAATACCCATGTGCCACCTCCTAGGTTAGCCAGAAAAGCCATCTGAGGGTGGTGGGTCCTAAAAGCATAACTTTCTGTGATGGGGTTCTCCAGCATGCCTAGAGGGCCACCCAGTTCACAAGGGCTCCAATTGGTCTAATAGGTTGATGGCCAAATAAAAAAACATATAAACAGAGGCTTCACATAGCATTCTGTTTCTTGGTCTGTGTCTATCCAGTTCTGCGGCATCCCAGCTGACTGGCTTAGTTGCTGTTAGGAGAAGAGTTCACCGCAATCATCAGCAGTCATCAGAACAGGCTTCAATCCCAACCAGGTGGACAAAGTTCTAGAGTCTGGGTGGGGTTGTAGAGAACCATAGGATTACAAACAAAATGTCTTTTTCCAGCAAAGCTTCTCTAGCCTATCAAGAGATGGCTCCCTGGGTAGTGATCTGGGACATTGTGCTCCTTGCTGATGGCATGTGTAGGGATGGGAGATATGAAAGGAAGAGAGGTTTTTGTAAAAAGTATTTGTTTCTCCTTTGCTGGAAACAGAATGTGCCTTACTCAGAGCTCAGATAGTGGATCACAGTCACTTAGCTTCGCTTCTCGCTCTGATAGCTCAGCAATAGAAATTGAAGGTGGATAGAACCTATTAGATCATCCAACCTATTCTTTGGTTTCCAGGGCAGGGTTGTTCCCTAAGCTATAAACCCTCTAAGAAGGATAGGCTATAAAACACCCATTGGTTAAATAATTTAACCAGTTGTGTGTTTCTTATTGTCCTTTGGTTCTTTGATTCCTTAGCTAAAGTTCAGCCTGGAGAATTATTATACGTTTATCAGTTTTATTAGTCAAAATAGCAAAAAAGAAATTACAGAAAGTAAAATAAAGTTGGTTATATGATAGTGTTTGCAATATTAAAAAAATAATTGAACTCAATATGGGATGTTACAATTTAAAAGAGATAATTCAGTTCAATTAAGTCAAGATTTAATCACAATCTTCTTACAAAGGCAAAATGTTATCCTAGTTCTGTGCTAGTCTGGGCAAGTGATTTTAGTATCAAGTGGAACTATGGATCCTTAAATATAGATTCTTATCTCCAATCAAGCTTATCTGCTGAAGGAATTAAGAGACCATTCATGTCAGTTTAGCTGAAACAATTCTAAAGTAGAATTTAGAAATTTAGACAAGTTAATGAACAAAGAATGTTAATTCAGTTGATATGACCTTTAGTATGACCTTGTCCAGGTGATACTCATAGCTAAGTGTTGCCACTTACACATGCAAGACTGTCACACATTAAATCCAAAATAAAATAGATAGATAATCATTTTGAAAGTGGTCTAATTTCTCTCGAATTTCACTAGTGCTGTAAACGCTCATGACACTTTAAGCAAAGCTTCAAGTAGTGGTTAGATCAGTAGTTTACAGGTCAGTTTAGAGTTTCTTCTTTTTGTCACAGAATGTGATTTTAGTCTGAACTATTTGAAACACTCAGGGTTCCCTGCAGTAACTTGCTGGGGGGGAGCATAGTTTCCTTTTACAAATAGTACTATGCTTTGGTAATGTAATGCATTTCTCCCACCTCAATGCTTTCAATTACTTATTGATTTACCGTAACTTCTAGACAACTAAGATTAAACTTGTTAGTGAAATAAAAGCACACAACATACATATTAGTCATTCAGAGGGTTTTAACTCAGGTGTGTACTTTCTGAGAAGCATTTATTTTAACATAACCAAGTTGTCATGTGGGTAAAAATAAACGGATAAAAGTCATGTTGCGGCTTATTAGTTGGAACTCATCTCCACAATTGCAATGGCTGGTTTCTTATCTAGAGAGTTCCTTGAGGTGATTTGCTCAAGGTGTTATGACAACTGTATTCCTATTCTCTTTCCGGATTTTACAGCAATCTCCTTAGATAGGATTTTATAAAACAGAGTTAATAGAGTTCTTGTCAGCAACTTTAATTGTTAGCAGCTAAGGGTGCTTTCATTGGTCAGGCAATGACAATCCTTCTCACAGTCTTTCTCATCCAGATGTTTTGGCTTCAGGGAGCAACGTGTTGAGCAACACAGGATGTTTTATACATTTTCTAATGAGCAGCATAGTCCAATTACTCTTTTTGGCAAAACTGATGTGGGCCAATCGGACAGTGACCTATGCAGGTACAAGCTGTGTCCTGTCTCACCTCAAACAAGAAAATGAGGCCTCTTCTGTATTGCTTCTTGAAATTTGATTTGGAAAATTCCAGTATTTTTTGTGCAAGACATCTTATGCTATATCAGTTTGTATAAGAAATGTTGGGCCATAAGTTATATGCCTGCTGGCTTAGTGGGATCGATTAATATGCAAAACTTTCTCTGTGTAACTGCCAATCGTACAGATAATTATGCTTTCTGAGTCATTTAGATTTTGTAATATTTTGGTTGATTCATATAATGGAATTCTAAAAATGCAGAGCTGGAAGGGACCTTGACTGATCCCTGTGGAACCCCACTAGATATTCATCCCAATTTGACAGCAGAACATTGATAACTACTCTTTAAATACAGTCTTTCAACCAGTTGTGCACCCACTTTATAATAATTTAATACAGACCACATTTCCTTAGTTTGCTTATGAGAGTGTCACATGGGACTGTGTCCAAAGCCTTATTAAAATCAAGATATAACACAATTACTCCTTCCACCCATTCACTAGGCTAGTAACCTTGTCAAAGTTTAAAGATTTACATTTCATATTGGCGTCTCAACATACCATTTGACTGTATTAGGTTCTTCCATACAAAACAAATACTTTGTATATATACCTTTATTAAAGATTAGTTATATATCTCTTATTGATCACATCCCTGTTTAAATAGACAGCATGGTAAGAAGTATTTTTGGAATTGGTGGTGAGGTTGCCAAGGCAATGAAACTTCCCCAAACTGAAGGAGTCTGTTACTGAATGCTTTAAATAGCTTTTATTGTCTGATCTAGTTTATTAATCTTAATTGGCACCTTTTTGTCTTTATTTAGTAATAATACTATACCTTGTGATAGGATAGCTTGATCGATTGTATTTCCATTACAAATTTATAAAATAGAAGAAAAAGGTAACAGAAAGTTACTTCCCAATTTAGCAAAAGCCTGTGGTGAAGCCTGGCTAGTTGGTTGTGGTAGTAACACAGTCTACATCTCCTCTGTATGACACACAGAAACTGCATTTGCGGTTTGATGTGTTTTAAGGCCTAAGCCTAAGGTTAGCCAAGATTCTGGTCTTCTGTGGATGTCTATAATGTTATTGTTCTTAATAGGCTCCATATTTTTTGTATCATGATTACACTCTGGAGCTTTATCTAGTCACATTTTAAACAGAGATGGACCCAAACAAGAGCCTGAGAGCCAAACACTCCCAACCTAAAGGAAAGTTTGGATGCAGGTATGTGGCTCATCTCATCTCTTGTTTTTAAATGGATCAAACAGTGGAGCTTTTATTACTTCCCTGTGGAGGGTATTTCTAAGACCTCAGACGTTTTGTTTCATGATACATTTTCCTTTGCTCACTTTGGGTGCAGCATAGGGCAGCGGTTCCCAACCTTTTCAAGTGTGTGGACCCCTTTTCAACCTCTAAACATTTTGCGGACCACCACATGCTACTAGTTTTATTTTAAATTGTACATTTCCTTGGTGAGGATGTTATTTTCTTTCCCATGGACCCCCTGCAGTAGCCTTGCCAACCACCAGGGGTTCGTGGACCACAGGTTGGGAACTGGTGGAATAGGGCAGTGTTTCTCAACCTTTTAAGTAGCAAGTACCCCCTACTTCTGAAAATTTTAATAAGTACGCCAACACAGGGTACCCCAACCCTTTTCCATGGGATTTTATATTTACAGACTAATGTGAGCCATATGTTGGAAGAAGGGCTGAGTATATAAGGCCATGATATGACAGATGTCAGATCTAATGTGGATAGGGTTGCCACTTTTACACCAAGGGTGCACAACTCAAGTATGTACCTGGTCTAGAGTTGATGTTGGCCAAAGCTAGGAAGTTTTGAGTGGCATGCCAATGCTGGGGAATATAAAGGCCATGCCAAATTTTTTGCCATAGATTTGAGAGGAGGAAGGGGTGAGAGAGACAGGGAATGAGGGCGAGAGAGAGAGGAAAAAGAGGGTAACTGGTAAAATCTGGGGCTGTCATAGTTAGACAGCTAGAGCAGTGAAATTGACAAGTTTTCTGGATATTGGGCTTTGAGCTTGGGAGGGGGGCTTCCACCTGGGCAAGTTGCAGATGGCTGCCACCTGGCTGCTAGCCTGGGAGGTGGGCGACTGCCAACCAATCCAAGCTGGGGCAGAGGAGGCTTCCACGCTGGCTGGGACCCAGGGATGTGGGCAGGTGGCTGCTGCCCATCTTCAAGCCGGGGCGCTGGAGGCTGTCCCTCAGCTCAAAGCTGGGGAGCAAGTGGCTGCACCCAGCTGCTAGCCCAGCTCATGAGACACAGGAGGCTGCCACCGAGCTCCCACTTGGGAGCTGGGACCTGGTGGGAAGCGGGGGGCTGCTGCTCGCCTCCTCCAAGAGCAGGTGGCTGCCGCTCACCTCCCAGCTGGGAACTGGGACCCAGTGGGAATCGGGGGCTGCTGTGTGTCTTTCCCAAAAGCCAGCTGCTGCAGCCCACCTCCCATCTGGGAACTGGGACCCAGTGGGAAGCGGGGGGCTGCTGCCCGCCTCCAGCAGAAGTTGGCAGCTACCACCTACCTCCCAGCTGGGAGCTCTGACTGGGTGGGAAGCGGGGGCTGCTGCCCACCTCCCCTAGAAGCCGGGGGCTGCCACATGCCTCCCAGTTGGGAGCTGGGACCGGGTGGGAAGTGGGCTGCAGCTGCCCAGCTTCCCCAAAAGTTGGCAGCTGCTGCCTGCCTCCCCTTCACTCTGTTTTTCCCCAGGTACCTCCTTCCTGTGTCTCATGTACCCCAGAGATATGTGTACCACAGGTTGAGAAGCTATGGCATAGGGAATAGGCAGAGATCTGGAAAGAGTGGAGGGAAAACAGATAGGAGACAGAGATGTTAAGAGCCTTGAATGTAAGGATAAGCAGCTGGATGCAACAGCGGATTAGGAGCCACCGTAGTTCAGAGAAGTGCTCAATTAGCGGAGTGGGAGATCATCTTGCCAGCAGCAAAATATATAGTGTGGAGGGAGGAGATGTGAGATATGATGAGCCCAGAGAAGAGGAAGGACTGCACAACCCAGGTGATCATTGTACCTGTAACCTCACCTGTATCATAAGGCAATTCTCCCTTGGCCAGTGATGCGATGCCTTTGGATATGCAGCCCAAACTCCATTCTTTGACATTGTATCTCATGGGAAGCTCATGTCTCCCTTGCTTCCCGTTATTGCACTTAGATCTTGTATAGCACTGCCGCCTTCCAGATGTCTCCTTCCTATTGTACATCTGTGCTTCAGATTGTTTCCACCTAGATGTTTTTCATTGTTGAATCGCATTCGCTTTATTTTCTGCTCACATTTCTAACCTCTTTAGGACCCTTTGAGCCATTTCTCTGTCTTTGAGAACAACACCTTCAAACTTAGTATCATCTGAAAATTTAATCAATGAGTTCTTTACTGTTGCTTCCAGATCATTAATAAAGACAATAAATAAATCTGGTCTATGCCTTGTTCTTCATGACTTTTATGAGTAAATCCCAGTAGTTCAGTAAGTTCATTAGCTAATTCTATTAAATCCCTGGGATACATATTATCCAGACCTGCTGATTTGTACAGAGTCAATTTTATCAACCGTTCTCTTTCCTGCTTTTTGTCTGAAGCTCTATTGACAATGTTTGTGTTACTTTGCCTCGTTCTTGTCCTCAGACTTTTCCTTTTATTTTCCTTGTGAAAGATTGATTTAAAAAAACAACTTAGTGGCTGGGCTATTTCATCTCACCCCATCTTGATTCCATCTCTCTATCTTTATTTTTATGTAACAGACTGGCTAAATGTGTCCTGGGCTCCTTTCCACAGAGAAAATAAGAGCCTACTACTACTACCAGGAAACAGAGTTACTCTTTTATCTCAAGTGATAGAAACCTGCATTTTGGAGGTGGAGATCCCAGGTCCACTGTGTGCTGCTGATTTCCCTCCCTTTTTGGCATTTACAGCTTTGCTGGGGACCCTGGCTTATTGTGCTAAGTTAGCAAAAAGATGAACAAAGATCTGGCCTCTGTCAAGGGACGCAAGGTGGGAAAAGGCTTCTTACATTCCATGCATCATCTTGTCTACCCTCAGAAGGCCAGGCACAGTGTGACTCCAGCGAGCCACCTCATCACCTCTCCTTCCCTTTCTGTCTTTCCCAGGTATGTTTTGCGCTCCTCAGGACTAACAGTCCATCCCGGACACTCATCTCTCCAAGTGTGGGCACACCCAGTAGGCCACACTCTCTATGGTTTGCTATCACATCTAGTGCCATTGATTATTTTCCACATTCCTTCCATCTGTGCAGAGAAACCGAGGTGTATTTAATATCCCTTTAATACTCCTATTACTTACCCTTTGTCCCAGAACATCTCTGGGTTTTTTTTAGCATTATTCAGACTGGATACTCAGGGCAGAATTGTGTAGCTAAGAGAAAGCTAAAGTGTGCCTAACAAGCCCTGGCACTTCTCAACCCAGGGGGTCCATCTGCTCAGATGGAGATCCTAATCCAAACTTCTGCTTTTCATTGCACAAAGCAAGCATTCCAGTACTCTGGAAATCCCAAACCCTCCTCTTTATGCTAATGGCACCACTTGTTCTGCAGTATCAGCTTTCATCTGTCTCTATTCACACTTGGCATCAGTAGGATCAGCTCCTCCCAGGGCTTTTAGGCTGTTTCTGCCTCTCCTCCTGGTTCCCTTGTGTGGTTTAATAAACAGGAATTCCGCAGCATCCTCCTGGCTGTCCTTTGCCCTTCTTATCACATCTCTTGTCTTGGCATTTGGGAAGCATCATCATCCTATTCTGTTTTCTTCCAGTGGGTCACAGATAGGCCTGGACGTGTTCTTCATTACTGAATAACCAACCATGTTCACTAGCCTGACCACCCACCTTTCAGCATTTTCCTTTTGACTGTTACTCTAGCTATTTGCTCCCCTCAGCCTGATCACCCGCTAACCTGCCCAGGGAAGGCTATCTCTTGCTCGGGACTAGGCTGAATGGCTCCCCAGGTGCTTTCTTGTCCTGTCACATTATACCAGCTTCATTCATCATCTGTGCATCTGTCAGAGCTTAGTGTGTCTCCTGATTGTGCCGCCCTTCATGATAAGCTTGGACTCTCTCACCTAGTTCAGTTGGTGGCTCAGCCCTTTGGCACTCTCCGGAATGCAAACGACCTGCCTCCTTCTCCGTAGTCTCACCTGCTCAGTCCCAACACAGGAAAATTCAGAGAGACGTATTTAGTATTGCTTATGTTATGGCAGCACTTATAGTCCCCCAGTATGATCAGAGCTCCATTGTGCTAGGTTCTGTGCAAACACAGAGGAAGAGAGAATCCTATCCTGGAGAGCTGACAATATAAAGAGCCAAGACGGACTTTGGTGCGGGTAATAGGTGTGAGTGAGGGTCACTGGCAGTGGAAGGGTTGAGTTACCAGGTGTGGCAGCAGGCACAAAACCCCCAAAGGCTTAAATTTCATTCGTATTTTATAAAAAAATAAAATAAAATAAAACAACGAGAGTCCTGTAGCACTTTAAAGTCTAACAAATTTAATTTCTGAAGGCATAAGCTTTTGTGGGCTGTAACCCACTTCGTCAGATGTAAGGAATAGAAATCAGATAGGAGGTATATATATACATCCAAGGGTAAGGAACAACAATGGGGAAGTTAGGTATAAGCAAAGTCCATTCAGTTAGAGTAGTTGATGCCTATTCACAACCACTGATTAGAAGGTGAGAATGTGTGAAAAGTGACAATTACTTCTTGTAATGAGATAACCATTCCAAGTCTCTATTTAGACCCAGTTTAATTGTGTCAAGTTTGCATATGAGTTCCAGCTCTGCAGTTTCTCTCTGAAGTCTGTTTTTGAAGTTTTTTTGTAGAAGTATGGCAACTTTCAAGTCAGCTAGAGTGTGTCCTGGGAGATTGAAGTGCTCTCCGACTCATTTATGGATGTTACCATTTTTTATGTCTGATTTGTGTCCATTTATTCTTTTGCGTAGTGACAGTCCGGTTTGGCCAATGTCCATGGCAGAGGGGCATTGCTGGCACATGATGGTGTTATAGCCTTTCTAACAGTACCTGACATGGCATATCTCACATGAATTATTATGATTTTGACATACTGATATCAAACAATATACTAAATGTCCCCCTCTCCCCAATCCAGCCAGTGTGACACCACCCCAGTGCTGCAGAGGGCTACTTCTCTTTATAACATGTCTCATGCTTGCTCTTATTCAGATACTGTGAGGTCTGACATCCATTCCTGGCAGGAACAGACAACCTCCAAATACTGTTTATTTGTAACTCGCACACAGCTCAGGAGCTAATGCAGTTCCTGTTTATACACAGCGAGGTTTCCAAGGCAAGATGTAGCCAGGGCTGAGGCATTTTGTATAACGGACATTTGCTGAAGAGCCATTTCGGTTGGGGGGCTTGCTAGGGTTTTGCAGCCAGAACTGATCTGCAAGCCCCACTCCGAAACCCCACTGAGCAAGGGGTGAACGGGCCAGAGGGAGACAGGGTCTAACTGCTGCGGAGCAAAGAGGAGATTTTCATTGGCTCACGTGCCGGTCCTCGCTCGCCAGCACACGTGCTCAGCATTGACGTGCAACATGTCTGTGAGTTGTCTTCTGTGTCGCATTTTTGCGCTGGGTGCTGATATCGTGATCAGGCCAGCTCATCCTTATTGGCTGGCCTGTGCTACTAGCAGCCCTGTGACTGGGACACAAGCGCATTATGCAACACACCCTCTGGGCTTGATCCTGGTTGGCCCAAACTGGATATGGAAGCAGGGGGAAGAGAAGGAATGAGGAGGCTTCACCCCTAACTAACACAGGGACCAGCCCCAATTTGCATGGGGCGTACAGGCACCATGCAAGGCCAATCCAGCAGGGATCGGGGGGCTTGGCTCGGGTGGTAGAGCTTAGCTGGTGCAGAGCAGATTGTGTGCTGCCCTTCAGAGAGGGAGTAGGAACTTGAGCCTGCACTCTCTCAGGGCACAGGAGGGAGCTCTGGGGACATCTGCTGCTACATGACTCCACCTCACTCCTACCCAGCACAGCCTGACCCTGCCATGTGGCTGTTTGAGATGCAGCCCGCTGGTGTGTCCCTGCAGCATGCTCACGGAGGGCCAGATTGTGTGCTGATTTAACACTGTTGCAACTCAGGAGTGACTGCTTTTAAGTCAGTGAAGTTGTTCTAGATTTTCCCTGGCTGGAGCAGAACTTGACCCATGGCCTATAACTGTGTGCCTGCATACCAATAAATGCGTCTTAGTATACACATCGGGCAGCCTGCTGTTCCTGTCCTGCCCTCTCCAGTCCACAGCCCGCCACACACTTTCACCACTAATTTGTTCCTCCCTCCAGTCTGCCATTACTTCTTGTTCTATATCCTCTTTCCCCATGAAAACTCAGCTCCAATGTCAAGTGACAGTATTTGCTCCTCAGAGAGGGGCCTTCATTCGATCCCTGTTTTCCAGCCTAGGTCAGTACTGATGCACAAGGGCTCAAGTGACTTGCCAAAAAGAACCAGCCCTGGGCAATGAGCAGTTGGTGAGATGTGTTCAGAATGTTCTCAGGGTTCAAGCAAGGGTGGCCATGGGACCTAATAGTGCTGCATTCTTGCTTTCATCTATGCAAAAGTAATAAACAGAGGCATTGCCATGCTTTGTGTTGGGTCTTTATTCTTCTAAGGAACAGCCCTCTCATTTGAGGAGCACACTTAAGACGGTTTCAGCAAAGCCTTATGGTAGTGCCATTGCTTTTTAATATCGTCACTGATAGAGCAGTGCCTGGTGATACTGAGTCCCAGCTGTTGTTCACACTAGTGAATGAGGGATGGGGGGTGGGGGTTGTTTGCTTATAACATCCATGGCTATAACATCACTCACAGATACAATGATACAGGATTCTATGGCCTAGCTGTATTGTGCCCTGGCTTGAGTGTACAGAATCATATGCCACTTGTGAGATGCAAAGAGAAATGAGTCCAACCCCCTGGAGCTAAACAGCCACAAACTGTGGGGAAGTTTGGATCTGTACCTGAGCTTGGTGGATTGCACCCATCTCTAGTGTGATGTGGCAATGAACACAAGGAAGCTGGCAGGAGGGCATTGCCAGAAACAAGCCTGTCAACATAAAGGACAGGAAAGCAAGTGACTATATCATAGGTTTTTCTCCAGGTTTGAAGATAACAGCACCTGGATGGAACACTGCTTTTCATACAACACCAGCGGAATGTTTTAATGAGGTCTATAGAGTAAGAAAATGATTCCCCAGGTGGCTCATTCTACCACTCACCACTGTCATTGACCATTGGAAGGAAGCAATGGGTCTTTGAATGGAAGGAGTTGGTCAGTGTCCATGGATCTGTGAATATTGCTGTGGCTGGCAAGTAAAGACCAGACACATGTACAGGCCATAGCCAAATTAGCAGAGTCCCCCACACCTTCCCTGGGGATGCAATCTACTGCTGATGTAGCGGGAAATCAAGCAAGGGCAAAGGTGTTGCTGGAAATATCCCTGTTGGGATTTCTTGGGCTGCAATACATCATGTCTTATTAAAATGAAGCTTAAATATTTTCCACCTTGCCCCTAACCTCCTCATGATCGACTGGTCGCGGTGGAGATGCTGTGACAGGGAGAAAGACCTACATGGCACAAGGGTTAATTCATTGTCTTTCCACATATAGAAAACAGGCTACGCGTGAAATGAGATTGGGTGGGTCCAATCTCTAGTGGAGATTTAAGCACATCACAAAAGTATCCCATCATCTGACCCAGCTAGAGCCATTGTCTGGGAAAGGCACAGAAGTGGGATAGCAGGAGGTGCTGCAGGTCCAGATGAAGGTGCAGAAAGTCAGAGCAGGGTGGGGGACAGATGACACTCAGGAAGAACAAGAGATGTTATAGGCAGCACTGAGATACAATGCTGAAGCTGCGTGTGGGTGGAAGACTGAGATGTCAGGGAGCATAAGTGGGGAGGTTTGGGGTGCACCAGCAGAACTGTGTCCTGCTGAAGTGCAGTTTATGAAAATGTGGCCTGCCACCATCAGTGAGTTTGACACCCCTGAACTAGAGGGAACAATTAGTTGATCCCGGCTGCGTGCTGTCATGGATCTCTGTCCTGCCCATGGGAGTGGGGCTTTCTTCCTCTGTCCTATGTTACACAGAGAGGGCCATTGATTCATGTACTGATTGCCCACTGATGTCTGTGGGAACCCAGTGTGTCATCAAAGGGTATGTCTTGTTGCAGCACAGGTGGAGGCTTTGACTAGCTGCCTCATAGGATAGGATGGTCTTGAGCTGCAGTGGCTAGCCCGAGCCTCTGCTGGTGCTGCAACGTCCACACAACCATTTTTAGCTCACTAGCTCAAGCCGTGTTAGCACATGTCTATCTATCTGGGCTGGGAGGCTCATTCCTACCTGTAGTGTAGACATACCCAAAGAACATTCTGCGGGTTAGACTGCACAGAGATCCTTCGGTGTCCCTTCCACATTGGAGAGATGCCCAAACCAAAACCATGCACCAAAATATGGTGGAACTGTGGCAATGTAGAGCTTGGCAGACTGAATCCATCTCTCCTCCAGACCAACAGCTGCAGAGGGGGCAGTGGATAGATAGCTTCAGTCGCTCCATAGCATCGAAGCACATCAGCAGCTCCACAGTTCAGGTTGGCTTTCGATTTGCTCTTACAGCTAGAACAAAGTTCTGGAATCCTATATGTTAGCATGCGTACATATATTCATCGTAAGCCATTCATTTGAAAGGTGGCACCAAAATCTAATGAGCTAGTTTGTAATGTGCTGTGTTGTGTAATTTTTAGTTTAGTGTGGTTTTAAAAAAAAGTCTTATCTTGTATGAGGCTCAAGTGAGAACGATTGGTCTTTTTGGATTGTGTGTCTGTTTGTGTTGGGCTATGTACGGTATGTGTGTTTGTAATAAATAGAAATTCACACTCTAGAACTTGTGTTGTTTGCTAGCCAGGCAAACTTAACATGTGTTTATGGAATTCATTAGAATTGTCTCATGGCAGGTAAAGGCTGTGATCTGAACATCAGATTCTGGAGTACAGATCAGTGCAATGATTTACACTAATCATGTGCTGAAAGCTAACTCAGCTAACTGAACAAAGGATAGATAAGCTGGTGGGAACATGCCTCACTCACAACTGCATACAGCCCACCAATGTCAGAGTTAAGGTTACAATTACAGGGCGGGTGATGGTTCATTTTGCCTCACCTTGCATAGACTCTAGATTAATAGACTCATAGACTTTAAGGTCAGAAGGGACTATCATGGTCATTTCATCTCATCTCCTGTACATTGCAGGCCACAGATTCTCACCCATCCACTCCTGTAGTAGACTTCTAACCTCTGGCTGAGTTACTGATGTCCTCAAAACATGATTTAAAGACTTCAAGTTACAGTTAAACTAGTTTAAACCTGCAAGTAACCCATGCCTCATGCTGCAGAGGAAGGTGAAAACCCCCCAGGATCTCTGCCAGTCTGAGCTGGGGGAAAATTCCTTCCCGACCCCAAATATGGCGATCAGTTAGACCCTGAGCATGTGGGCAAGACCCACCTGCCAGACACTTGGGAAAGTGTACAGCAGTACAAAGAGTTAGACACTCACCTTGTACTCACTTTGCACAAAGTACAGGGTGGAGAGGGAACCAGTCCATGCATTATGGAGCTATGTTGTTAAAGTTTGCAGTGTGGTCTATGAGGAGCCTGCATTATTAGTGAGTTTCCAGATGATCTGTGGATTGCTGATGTCTTACGTTTTCATTTCCTTGTTCCATCGTGCTTGTGTTGGCATGTTGCATGTTGGTTAGCAGCCTTCACTCAATTACTGTGTAGGTTTCTTCCCTAAATGAATAAAAATAAGGGAGGATTCAGGCATCTTCCAAGAGTTGTATATTACTGCTGCAGCATCACCCAGGATTCCCCTCTCTTCCCCAAACACTGGGGTATCTGATATGTCTAGGCGGGTGGGGAGAGACTTAGGGGGCCTTTTTCACTAGCAACATAGATGTTAGGTCACGATTATTATTGCTTATCATTTGCATTGCAATGGTGCTTCAAGGCCATAATCCAGGATCAGGATTCTGTTGTGTAGTGCTGTACACACCTCAGACAAACGGGATCCCTGCCTCACAGAGCTTGCTGTCTAAGTATAGGATGGGAAACAACAGGTGGATGCAACAAATAGAGATGGCGAGCAGATGGTGTTAGGGAAGTTAAACTGGGGTTCTCTTTCCCTACCTCAAATCCCTTTGTATTCCACTGTGGTCAGTCTTTGTAGCATGATAAATAAAGGAAATAAACGAATTTGAGTCAGGAGCGAATATGCTCCCTCAGGAGTGCTGGAACAATTTTTATAATAGGAATGCTGAGAGCTATTGACTCAAACTGTAAACCTGTATATAATGGAAACCACGTCAAGCCAGGTGGTGCAACAGCACTGTTAGTTCCAGCACCTGTGTGCTCCCTCCAGATGGGCTCTTGCAAAGAGAGACACAGCTTTTGCGGCAACACAGCAACACCTCCCCTTCCCTATCACTCTCTTTCAGCCCCCTCGTTCAAGTCCCCCCATGTATTTATCTGAAAGCAGCAGTGGGCTGTGCTCTGCAGCCTACTGTAATGTAAACTCAGGAGAAGCTCAGGGTGTGGACAGCAGATTTGTTTCTCTTGGGAAGCTAGGATGATGGCTGTGGGTTTGTTTTTCTTTCATAGTCAACATCTGGACTGATGTGGATGAGAGTAAACTGCAGTGGACCAATGTCTCTGAGAAGCAAAGCTTCCTGTTCAACTGAAAACTACTAATCTGGGGCCTACCAGCTCTGCCAGTGACCCTTTAAGGGTGGGACCGCGTCTTTCTGCAATGAAACTTCATGTTGAGTGACTCCTTGGCAGAATTCAGGGAATTGACATTCTCCTCTTGCATAAGAAACTTCCTAACCTGCTGGATTTCCTCTACAGAGTATTCCCTAAATGAATATGCCAAGCAGAGTAGCGCACAAACAGCAGTGTAACCTGCAGTACTTATATGGGTGGTGCTCTGTAAGGGTTTGCTCAGCACTGGGACAGCAAGCAGATCTGTTGCTTCCCAACTGGATGAGAAATAGTTAAGTACCTTGGGGCATATTAAATGCCCCTGTAATCTGGTTTTTACAATTCTTACTCTTAAAGAGTGTGTAGGGTTGGCTACGAGGTTGGTGCAATGTTTGTTTTTAGTGTCATTTGTGTCATTGTTTTATTGGAGAATCTCAAAGCACTTTACAAAGGTAGAGAACCCTCTTTTACAGATGAGCAAACTGAGGCACTGAGAGATTAACAGATTTGCCCAGTGGCAGTGTGAGGAACAGAACCCAAGTCTGCTTACTCCCTGTCTCGTTCAAAGCACAAGGTCAGGATATGATTATTAACTTTATTATGGTTAGGCCTAGAAGCCCCAGTCAAGACTGAGGCCCTGTTGTGGTAGGCACTGTACTACACACTGAGAGACAGTCCCTGCATTGAGGACTTTTCCATTGAAATAGGGAGTACAGGCAAAGGGTGAGAGGGAAACAGGCTGAGAGTGGAGAAGTGATGCCCAAGGCCACTGGTGATCAGCGGCAGAGCCAGGGTTGGAAACCAGTGCTGAGCCCCTAGTGGAGTGCCCTAGCCACTAGGTGCCTTTCTTCTTTAGATCCCTACAAACTATTTAGAGAGCTGAATGGACACATCAGCAGCCACCCGCTTTAGAGAACGTTAATGGGGTTTTTACAGAAGACAGATTATTATGTGATAACAACTTGGGCTGCAGAGCTCATGAAAGCTTTTTTCACTACCTCTTTCTTTTAAAACAGCAGAGACTGTTAGTAACACGATCAGCCTCAGCAATTGCCTGTGGCTTTCTCTTCCTTAGTGGTCACTATGCAGCACTAATGCCCACCATGTAAGGGGGTTAGTCTGGCCCCCTTGGCTCCATACACATCCTTCCATAACATTCTGCACGCACCATGGCAATGTGGAAATAAACAGACCTTCCAGATTCCACACTTACATCATCCCCTTGGCAACCAAAGGACTCATCAGAGCAGTGGCTGATGTTTATGGTCCAAAAAAGAAGTTGGAGGCAAGTTTGAGGAAGATCTAGGTGTTTTGGGTTTTTTTTTTTTTAATTAAGCTTTTAATCCCTGGCCAAGTTGAAGTGGCAGCAACATGAGTCATTGATCCATACTGATCATTAACACAGAGCATGTCTTTTCCGTACGTTTTGCAAATGGCTGTTTTGACTTTGTCACGTTGCCATGATCCCTCTAGCAAGAAGCTGTGCTTAGGTGCTGCAGAGCTTTATTTATTTACTTAGGGTTTTTTTGGCATGTGTTTCCAGGGTAACAGCTGTCAAGGGAAGCTATAAAGACTCCCAGAGGCGTCCCCCAAAGGAGATGTCCAAGTCTAAAGGCCCCAGCCGAGCTGGCATTTATGGCTCTAGCACCTGTAGAACCTCGACAACGGCACCAGGAGTCAAGCAGTACCCACCAATCAGTGCCAAAATCAAGGGTGAGTGAACTTTGTACCTGGGGAAACACATTCTAAACCACATTAGGGAAGAAACAGCCCTGCCTGTTCCTGCTTTGCTCCAGCTGGAGTGAAATAGTTGTCCAGATACCCTGGGGATTGGCAGAGAGATAGATAGAAGTGTACCTCGAACAAGTGGGAATTACCCAGCATCCCAAGATGATAGATGGCTAGAAAGATGGATGGATAGATATATGGTGCTGATGATGATAATAGTAGGTAATAATAGTTAGCACTTCTTATCCTAAGGCGGGCAAATGAGATTTTTTATAGATGGATTTGCTGTAGAAAGAAATACAGACAGACCAACCTGGGTAGGGAGGGACTAGGGGAGAAGCAGGTATGAATGGAGCCAGATTGGGTCCTGCAGGCCACAGTCAGAGTTCACAGGGAGCCAGTATCCATAGGTTGTGCCTGTCATTAGTAGAATGCCAGTGGCTCCTCGGGCTGAAGGAGAATGGTTACATCTGGTTATCATTATGACTTGTGCAAAATCTGAAATAATCGCATTCAAATCAGGAAGTAACTTTCACAGCTCAACTGCACCCTGGGAGGGTAAGAAATGGAGGGGATGGAGGCCTTCTTTTTAGGTCAGTGGCTCTCAAGGAATGCTCCATGGACCACTACCAGTGCTCTGCAGAGATCTTCCCGGTAGTCCATAGGTGAGAGCCAAGCAACAGAGCTTGGAGTGTTGGGATCTGTGGATCCATCAGGGGAATCTTTCTTTTACAAAGAGATGCTTTCCCGGATGGAAATGTTAAAAAGCTACCACCTTATGGGACAGATACTACCTTTGCAGTCACATCCCCAGCTGGGGCTGTCGGATACAGAGGGCAGAGATGATCTCATCTGTGCCCTTGAGTGACGGGAGGGAGGAGGTTGGACACTCTTAGGGCTGGTAACACTCACACCATGGTGTTCTGGAGAATGGGAGGCTAGAAACCTGGTTAGGGGACAGTAATTTCCGTAGTTACATCCCCATGCTGGGGAACGGATACCAGGCAGGTGGGAGACTAAAGACCTTCTCATTAGAGGGTGGTCGCCCTCACTATAAAGCTCTGAAGAAAGGGTTTAGAGCAGGGGCTAGAGACCTTGTTAAGGGACATTAGTCCCAAGATCACTTCCTCGACAGACTCTATCTTGGACAGAGATGATACATGGGTAGGAGCAGAAAGGAGCTTCTGAAGGAGCTAAGGGTCTGAATCTCTTCTGGTTGAACCTTTTATATATGTTAAAAGGTGGCTGGCTCTTTCCTTTCTTTCTGTTAACATTCTAAATTCACATTTCTGTTTGCATTCCAGGACCAGGGGCTGGAAAATATGGCCGGCAGCCTTGCACTGGCATCAAGAATCACGACTTCACCATGTTCGCAGAACCAGCCTACACAATGCGTATAAAACACACGGAGAAAAGTGAGAATTACTGACATGGCGCCAGATCCTCAGCTGGTGTGAATCAGTGTTTCTCCGTAGATATCAGTGATTTACACTGGCTGAACATCTGGCCCAGAGTGCCCTACAACACAAAAATCCAAAACAAATTTGAAACTCTTTCTCCCTGTAGTCTGAGGGAAAGACAACTTGACTAAGCCATGGAATGAGCACCTTACCAGCATGTGGACAGTCTTAGTCCCAAGTGTCCATGGACTGAGCACCTAATTGACATAATGTTACAGGGTAAATGCTATCTGCTACAGTCCCATCCCTTCCTGGATGCCTCTTAGCCAAATGGCAGCAGAGTGTAGCAGTGTTCATGTGGTTCTGCCAAGCCATGGGCACAGGACCAGCCCATTTCTGGCACTCTCTGTTTATCATGGTCAGGGGTGAAATCTTCAGTACGAAGACATGTGGCCATCGTGCCCAGCCCCTATATTACCACAAATCCCAGTGCTAAGGGCTGTAGGGAGGGACAAAAGAAGTTAAACCAGTAAAAGATGGTGGGTGAGCTGAGGGTCAGACCTCTCAGCTATGACTTGTGAGCTGATACTTCCTGAATTGGATTTGTCTCCTTTCCTTTGTAGTCCTGGCTGACACAGTCAGTCCTGGTGCCTGCTTCATAGACCCTCACCTCTCCCGTTTTGGGTGGTGGAAGCCTTCATCCTTCCGCATACAGAACAGCAAGAAGAGTCTAAGTGAGTAGCAATCATATGACTAGCTCTAGTACTGCAGTGCAGTCCATGATGATGGACAGATAGATGAGTGTAGTATCACAAGTTACTTGGAACTCTTTAAAATTAAATGAGGTACAGAACTATTAACTTTATTACGTAAGAACATCAGAAGGGCCATACTGGGTCAGACCAATGGTCCACCTAGTCCAGAGCCTTTCTTCCGACAGTGGCCAATGCCAGGTGCTTCAGAGGGAATGAACAGACCAGATAATCATCAGCTGATCCATCCCTTGTCACCCATGATCATGATCACTGTGTGAGTATCTGCACAGTCCACAAAGTGCTGTCCCAGCATACAGCAGGCTAAATGTGAAACCTAAAAGGTTTCTCTGCGGGGCATGCCTTTGACTGTTCCAATGTCTTGGGGAGGAATCTGGAGGCTACGTCCACAGTACAGTGCAGTCATACATATCTGTTCTATACTAATCCTGAGTGCTGGCATCACCGTTCCTGTCAAACATGCTGCCTGCCTCTGTCCTGATGCCAATGGCAACAACTCTCTCGCCCATCTGATTGGCTCCCACTCCCATAGCCCAGCCTGAGCTGAATCAGGGGCACGCCCATGCATTTGGAAATATTCCAGTTCAATGGGCTTTGGATCAGGCCCAGAACCAGCTCTGCTCCACCTAGCAACTGTTACCCATACATGGGACTGTTTCCTTTTTAAAGCAGATGTGGGCACAGACTCCCCCACTTGCTGCCATGAAATGTGCTTAGAGCGTTCAGAACTAGTATCACAAACAGTCCCACCTTGAGTAGCTGGTCTGTAGTACAGATAATCTACAGACCAGCTGGTCTGTAGTAGCCACTCATTAATAATGATTTGTTTGAATTTCTTGGCATCTGACATCCCAAGCTCTGTGGGTGCTTTAGGAAAAAATAAACATATTGAATCCAAGTGGGCCAAATTCATATCTGGGACAAGGCCACTGACATCAGTAGTGTTACACCAGGGTGGAATCTGGCCCACTGATTCTCACTGGGCCAGCTCCTCTGCTGGCCGCATATTGGCACAGCTCCATTGTGGAGCTACATTGATTTACACCAGCTGAGGATCTGAGCCTTCATCTCCTAATCTAGCTGGAATTCGGATGACATTTGCAGTGTCTCACCATGCATGGGAATGAAGGAGCCAGAATGTAGTTAGTCCTTGCAGGGATCTTAGGGTTGCAGTGGGTAAATGCACTCGCCTGTCTTCTCTGCAGATATGGGTTTCAATACTACTTTGGCTGCAACTGAAACAAGGTTGAAGGTCTCATCCTAATCCTTAGCGGGCATTTGTTCTATCATGATACCAGTGTGGTTTGTCATCACTTCAGTATGTTCAGGAACATACTACATACCTTCAGTGCTGTTCAGGAATGGCACACGGTACTGAAATAGCAACTCAGAGAGAGGTGCATTGGTAGAGCTGTGGGAAACACAACATTGGAAGAGCAACAGAGTTACGTTAGCACTGTGGTGCGTTAGCCAAGTTATTTGGGAGGACAGTCACTGACTAGCTGGGCTGTCGGAGGTCAGGCTCCACATGCATTGCTACAGCTGCAGGGGAGCATCTTGTGCAACACAAACCTGTTCTTTCCCCTGCTCTACATAGGGCTATCAGCTTCTAACTTACATGACCTCAATTCAAGTAATGTTTATTAAACAGACACTCTGCAGAGTCCCAGCTGCCTTGTGCCTGTCTATCATCACACCCACCCTTTGGTAGATGAATGGAAAAGACCTTTATCCTCACCTCTTGGTGAATCGGGCTGACCTTTAGCCCTTTAAGGTCAGTGGAAAGACTCCCATTGACTTTGCTGGGCTTTGGATCACACCCTAAGATTGGTTTTTTTAAATGTTATTTAAAGAGGGCAAGCACAGCTTCTCCCATGTGACCTCTACATCCTCTTTGGGAATCATGGGGTGAGGTGAGAAATGTATTTAATGGGAGGAAAACAATTACATTGGGAAACTTCCTATAGATGCATATGCCCCTCCAGCTCCCTCCAGTCACTCACTATCCAGGCATACTGGACTTACTCTGTTAGACAACTAGGAACAGTAACTCTAAACGTATGGTTTTCCTAATCACAGGAGTTTGCCAGCAAATGAAGTAAACTAGCAAAAATTCCATTATTATTAATTATACAATTAACAAAAATAATAGTGCTAAGGGAGCCCTAGATATAAATCAGGACTCTATTATGTTAGGTGCTGTACATACACAGAACAAAAAGGTGGTTGCTGCTCCACGGAGCTTACAGTCTTAACATATCTTATTTCAACTCAGGTTAAAGAGAGGGAGAGAGAGTGCTTCTACTCCCACCCCCACAAAGACATATGGCTTGTTGACAGCAGCCACATCTGGAATTTTGTTGTCTGTATCCAGCTGCTCTTGCTGCATTGGCTCAGGGAGCAGGTGAGGGGAAACACTGTGGCTCTGTGCAGCAGTTAGAAGCAGCGGGGCAGATGTGTAAATTCCTGTAAGGTTTGGTTTAAATCAGAGGAATGGGAAGGGATAGCATCAGGGGTCAATTTAGGTTATTCAGTAAATCCAGAACACCTCATCTTCTGAAAGCTGGGGGACTTGGAGAGGTTGAGGATGTGGCTGCCTGAATGAACGTACAGCAAAATCAGTGAAAAGCATGTGGAAAAAATGGCAGGGAATCCAAAAGGGTTATATAGCTTTAGTTTCATAATCTAGAATTTTGGAGGTTAGCTATGGAATTAAAGATAAGCAACTATGAATTACAAGGACATTGATCAGTGTAATGGTGGTATCCTACACCACCACAGCAGAGCCCTCTGTTATAATAACTATGGGGAGAGGGCCATGAGGTCCTTGTGCATAAGAATTAGCTGTCCCACATTCCAAAGCATGGCTGATAATGCTGTCTCTGATGTCTTTGAATACTTGTGCCCATATCAGGGAGGAAGGCTGGTCTGCATGTTAAGGCACAAGACTAGGTGCTGGAAAAGTGGGTTGAATTCCTGTCTCTATCACAGACTTCCTGGCCAAGTCACTCAACCTCTCAGTTGCTCAATTCCCTTGCCTGTTAAATAGGCATGATAATGTTATGGCCTATGGCCCCGTAACACACAGTCTTCCAAGTTCTTCATTTTTTAACGTGAGCAAACATTTGGTTTTGTGAAGACACACTGTGATATTAGTTTAGTGTTATGCAAAGTTCTTTGTAGAGGCAGTTTCTGGGGTAGGAGCTGTGCAAGCAGCAGGAGAATTTGCTCTCTGATTAGAGTCAGTTCTTGTGGCAGTTACTCCCTGGGAACTGGTGTGGGGCTGATTTTCCTGGAAGAAGAGCGAGCCAGCATGCAGTCTGTGACCACCTCTGTTCCAGAACTGGCATATATGTATTCATGAAACAAGCTGCACTTACCCAGACTCCATATCGCTTGTTTCTCCATCACTGGAAGCTGACCTGAAGGCCTTGAACATCTGTCACTGTTCAGGAGAGGGGTGATGCTGGTGTCAGAGCAGGATACTGATGTCAGAAGGAGGGCCAGCGATAACAGTTCACTCTCAGAAAACCCTGAGATCCATAGTGGCAAGGTTCTCCTGCAGTACAAAAGGTATCATGTTATAACGTTTAAATGCAGCCCCACAGAGATGGCAAGTTGTCAGAGATGGGCAGAGCTATGAAGACACCTGGGATTTGGTATTCAAATCTAGAAACAGGTACTATTGTGAATGCTGAAATCCTGAGGGACTGGCTAGCACACTGCTGAGATTACAGCTGACTGGCTGTGCGTGAAGTTTTTGCCAACCTGCTTTAGAAGACACACCAAAGATGAGGATATGGACACTAATTTTTTTAAACCTCTCACAGAAAGCCAGGCAGAAACGGGGCTGGAGCTCTATGACAAAGCAGGGAGAAAGGCAGAGTAACTTCAGGGTTAGTAGAGTTTTCCATATCCTGATAAAGTTCCTTGTTCAGTGTTACAAGAAAATAATTCTGCCTGTTGGTTCTTCACTATTGCCACACGACACCAAGTAAGGTCAAAGTGAGGAGTCTCCTTCCAAGTCCCTTTTGTTAATCATTGGACCACGTTGCCTCCTTACAAGGAGGTACAGCCATGTTAATATTCAGAATGTTGTGCGGTAACCATGGCAAGATGCCCACTCTCAGGTGCAAGTTTAATTTCTTGGTCCCAGGAGTCCAGAGCATTTCTGTATCTGGCCCTCACAAAGAGCCCCCCTCCCCGAATCTATTGGAGCCAAAGGCCAAATCTGAGGGAAGATACCTCAATAGTTTTAGCCAAGAGGCCACCAGAGGCCACAGGGAAAAAATAGGACACCACAGGTCCTGACTGGGTAGTTGAGGGATGCCTGTGAGTACGTGTCTAAGACGAGGCTCCTGTCAGAATACAGCATGCTATTCCAGATGAGATCATTTTCAGGAATCCACAGAAACCACACAGTCCACGAAGGCGTAGCTAGTTCCCTGCCTGTAACCCTGCACAGAGGAAGCCAGATTACCTCACAGCTTGATCTTCATCCTCTCCAGGGAAAGAGTGGGCTCCTGCTTTGCACAGAAAACTTCGTCCAGTCCTGTGCTGACAATGCATTATGGCATCTCTGGACATGAATACACCTTTGGCCTGCAGGCAGATGTGCCCTAAGTGGCATTCCAGACACCCATCTATCACGTATGGTTTGAGATGTCACAGCAGCTGTGCATTAAAACAGAAATATAGGGGAGGGTATTTCTCAGGTTCAGCTTCTTTCTTGGCTCCATCCATCTGCATTCTCAGCTCCATCACTGTATCCTGCTGGACCTCCTCCTTTTCCCTTCTGGACAGCCCTCCTGTCCTATCCCCTGATTTCCTTGCTGGACTTATTGGCCTGAACAGATGCCTTCTGATCCTTGAATGATGAAATCTGTGTCTCCACGTAATCCCACCTGTACCATACCAGTTGGTGCCTTTAGACTATAAACTTATTTGTGGCAGGGGCTGTCATTTGTTTGCCACATTTGACCTAATGTCCTTCCAAGCCTACAATACTGTATACATGCAACGATGATAACCATGCAAACCCAGTGCAGGAACTGAGGCCCTTCTGGACTCAATAAGGATCTGGTAGCTTGCTCAGGGGGCTTCTGCTGGGCTCTGACCACTCTATTGCTCTTAGCCCACTGCTGGGCATGTAGTCCTCCTTCCAGTTCAATCTGGCATCAGATGGGACATCCCCTGGCCCTTCCCAGAAGTCTGGGAGGAGAGAATGCCAGTGCCAAAGGTTCTGTACCACCATTGCACTTGCTGACAACTTTGTTGTGTTAGCCATTAAACAACATGCTGTGTCTGTCCCAGGGGAACAGGAAATCCTTTTGGGGGTTAATGGTCTGAACTGCCAAGCACACTGACTCATCTGGCCTGTGCTTCTTATTCAGTAAGCCTCTTAAAGGTCAGTGCTGAAGGGCTGGGATGCCTGTTTAAAGCAGGGTGCACAAATGTGTCTCAGCCGTTCACTTGGCACCTATGACAGGCAGATACATAACTGAATCACCCCACAGTCACTCCAGTGTAGTATCCAGCCATCAGTGCCTAATATGGGCCTTGTTTAGACCCCCTCCTCCTTTGCACTGCTCTGTCTGGGGAGGTTAGGAGCAAGCAAGGCAGACAAGCTGTGAACCGGAGGGATCACCAGGAGAATGGAACTGTTCCTCAGAAGAAAACCCAGTTCTTGCTGGAAGAGGCAATGAGGCATGAAGACCTTGCTCCTGGGGAAACTCTCTGCTGAGTGAGCTCGTACAGAAAGATGGGCATTTGGGTATAAAAAGATGAAATGGGTCTCCTGGGGAGCATGGGGAATTGAACAGAGGTGGTGGGCTCTGCGCAGAAAGGTTTTGAAGGGCAAAGATGGAGGCAGAAGGTCCCCTAGGAGAATGGACAGAGGGGCCACACTAAAGCCCCAGGAGAGATGCTGATACCCTTATTGAGAGCAGTTAGTGGCAAAGCAGAGCTGGGCATCATTGATTCCCAGCTGGACCCAAGCAGCAATAGTTGCTCTGGTCCTTATTTAACTGGGGAGGATGCTGAGCAGAAAAGCCGCATTGGACATCATTGCTATTGACTGTAGTTATGTGCAGCCACTAGAGTCCAGGGGGATGAGCTACATGGGCTGCTGTTTTAGCTTCTTCATTAAAGAGTTCATTGTCCCAGGGGCCAGTGAGGGGGTGAGGAAATAAATAGCGCTGATGTCCTGTGCGGGTTGGGGCCCTGGAGCCCTTCTGTTCCCATCACACTGTTGTGTGGGAGAAGGGGATGGACAGTGCTGTTCAAGAGCTCAGCAGCCTGGAGCCAGTGGTCTCACTCACCACAGATATCTCGGGGGGCGGACCATTCAGAAGGAGAGAAAAACAGGCGGCAACTATAGTCAAGTCATGGCCTGTGGGAAGTGCGGGTTTGGGAGCTCCCAGATGATGGTAGTGAGGGAGTGTTGCAACTCCGATGATTTCCCTCTGCTGGATACTCTCCAATCTGCTGTACTGGACCGCATCCTGGGGGCCCACAGGCTCTTGGCTTGTTGGAGCTGGACAGAGTTTAAACACTGTCTGTGGGCCTCCAAGCAAACACTCCAGGTGCAGACTCCATGTCTTACTCTGCGGTCCAATTGTCTAAGTATTGAAATTAATGCCAGCTCTCCAGGAGCTGCTGCATGTTTCCAGAGTGCCACCGAAACTGTGCACATGCTGGCCAATTGTTTCCCTCATTGGGGAATGTGTGACAATATAAGCAAGTACCACTCAGATTTTGCAAAGGGGTTTCTAAACGCACACACTTTACTCATAGAAAAAGCCCAAGAGATTAACAGATCTGTAGAAAACTAAAAAATACCTGCACACAAATCCCTCCCTCTAGTGTCCTCACCACTCTGAGAGCCCTGTGAGTTTTGGTCTGCCCTTTTAGAGGTCCCAAGTCCTTCCTGCACCCCTCTCCTCTTCCTCCTCAGTCTTCAGCTACGGGTCTCTCTCCTTCTCTGAAGATGACTGGTGAAAGAACTTCTTTTTATAAAATTGCAGTCCCCTGTATCAGGTGACCATCCTGAGTCACTTCAAGTCCCTTGTCAGGTGATCCATTTTTTGTTTACCATCTCACATGGAAGGATGAGTTTCTTTGGGCGGTAGCTAGCTCATTGTCCAAGGATGCTTGCCTTTCGATAGGAGGCCCTCCAGGTTAATGGCCTATGATTGTGCTGCATTGTTTGCCCTCTGTCAACACTTCTTGGAATCCCAGTCCGAAAGGCAAAGAGACAACAGGAAGTCACAGGACAGTTTCACAACCAAAACGGTGCTCACAATTTGAGATATAAACTACAGACATGCATTAAATCATCACGGTGCAGACAGACCTGGGAAAGGAGAGGAGACAATGGAGAGTTATGGAGACAGAGCTGGGGTTATTTGCATGGTCAAAGGAGGGTATATTGCTTTAGGCTTCCTTAGACAAGAGTAGGAAGGTGAATCTGAGGGGCTGTAATAAGGATTTGCCTTTAAAATCTGCCAATGTGCCCATTAGTGGGGCCCAGGGAAAAGGCAGAGATGAATGAGGGTGATGAGTGCTCGGGTTCCTGACTGCCACCTTGGCTTTGTGGGCGCTTGGAGAGTCACTCACTGTGCTGGTCCCAGCTGTCCCTTGTCACAGCGCCATGAGCAGAGGCAGGAGGCTTCCCTAAGACTGGGGCTGCAATGGAACTGGGTGGGCATTGTACTGACCAACCCAGCCCCCATTGCAGTCCAGGGCAAGGGTTCCATCGGTGTCAGTGAGCCTGTTCTTTCTGGCTGCTCTGTTTCCTCTGGCTCTCCTGCCATGTGAGTGTAGGTGCTGAGGGCCCTGCTGGCCCCTCCCTGGATCTGCCTGTGTTTGGGGTGATTCAGTGGGATCCAGTTTGACTGGTCACCTGACCCAAGCCTCTCTGTGGCCTGCACGTCACTATGGAGATGGGATGAAGCCTGGGCTTCTGCTGCACAATCAACGTGTAACGGATTCATCAACAAACCCATGTGTCCCTGACCATTGCCTCATTCCTCATGGCCCAGTGGGTGTCTCCCCCTTGGCCTCACACCTGCTGAGGTTGATGCGTCACCATCCCCAATCCCCTCTAGCCTGCTCCATGGCAATGTTTACACTGGCGGGAGAGCAGCAGGTGAAGGATCTCTTACAAATTCCCTGGCGATAGGCAGCAAAGTGTCACCTCGTCTCTCTGGCATCTGCAGTACCCCTGCCTGCTCTGGGTCTGACCTGCCTGCCAGTCTCCTGAGCCTCGTTTCACTGTATCTCCACAGGGCCTGGGACATTGTAACAGGCATAAGGAAACCACCCATCAGAGAGTTTCCCAGGCCCCCACAGATAGTGGAGAGTAGGGCTGTTGTGTGTCCCCCTGAACTCCCACAGTCACTGCTTGGAGAGCAGGCCTGGGAATGTGCCATTTACGAACCCATCTCTTGAGCACCGTGGCATCAGGGCACGATGCTGGGCACCTGGCTACCCCCTCTGAGAATGGCCCTTGGCACTGAGGGAGGGGGCAGGTACTTGAAGGCACAAAGGCGAGCCTGTGCCTAAACAGCCCTTGTCTGTGCAGACGTGGGTGAGGGGTCTGCGTGTGCAGCTGTTTGCTCCCCAGAGTAGCTGGGTGCTGAGTAATGTCAAAGGGGCCCAGCATTGCCTGATGGCAGTGCTCTCTGTCTGTGGGAAATCCAATACACTGATATGGTGTCTTCTGGAAAACATCAGTAACATTTACCACGGGACAGCCCTGGCTGACAGGTTAATGCCCCAGTGTCTCCTCTGAGGATGTGAATGGCAAGTCAGTGGCAAGGCTTCCATTGGCATCAGGGAGGCCAGGTTCTGGGCCTACAGTCTCTGTGGCTGCTCTATCCAGGAAGGCTGCAGTTATCTTGAGCTCTAAGGCAGGTCCTGGATCCTCTTGGTCTGATGTCCCAGATCTGTGTCTTTGGAACAACTCCTCTTCATGAGCTGGAAATGGGGCTGTCCCAGGTGGTGTCTCCTCCTCTCCTTGACACAGGTCCCTTTCCTTTTCACCAGAGCCAGAACAGTGGCATGCTTCCAAGGATTAGGGCCCCTGTGCTATATAGAGAGGGGACTTGCTTGGTTGTGACTCTTTGCTGACTAAGGGTGCACTAGTACCTTCTTGCTTAGCCAGCAAATGAGGAGATATTTGACTTGCATCATTGATTGAACTCCCATTGACTTCAATGGGAGCTGGGCTGAGCCCTTTATGGGCCCAGGGGAACACAATGGGTGGGATTAGATTTCTTAGTGCATCTAAACTCTTGTGCATAGGGTTGGGGTTGTACAGGAGTGCATTATCTTCTGGCTTCTAAAATTGCTTTTGGACATGCGAGTCCCACTGAAAATATGTTCTACATGGAATCACATATAAACACTGACGGTAGCATGAGAATCTCTTGGGGTCCCCAGATGTTTATAATATCAGGTGGCAGGAGACAACTAATGCATAATTTGCCGCATATAATGGGATCTAGAGGGCATGAATCCAATGAGAAGGCAGACTGTTGGTGACGCAATGGGGAGAGGGGATGGGGATACTGTGGGAAAGACAGGATGAAGGAGAGACAGTGGCAGAAGCTGTTGCAGGTAGGACAACATTTGACAAAGCCATATGGCAGCCAACTGTGTTGAAAATGGTTGAAAATGTCATTCAAACATTGAAATATGTGAGTTTTGCCCAGTGCCAGGCATCGTGAAGGTAAGTGAACTTAAACACTTTGGGCTGTGTCCTCAGTGTAAATGGGTATAACGCCATGGAATTAAATTGAGCTGCTTCAATTTACACCAGCTGAGAGTCTGGACTGATTCTCAGTGATGGTGTACAATGTCCACCCCTGTTAGCATCCCAACCCACAGCTCTACTAATGCACCCGCCTTTCTGACGGCTTGTCCCCTGCGTATAGCTCTGCCAGTCCACGTCACTTTTGCCCCTGCCATTTCCCAAGGCTGAGAAACTATGGTAAGACAGCAACTCATTTTAAATGCAAGCACCATTTGAAGTGAGGTCTGTAGTGGCCAAAGGCCTGTTGCGTAACCCCATGATGGGCACCAGCTTATGCCTCCCAGTGCAGTCAGCTTCGGAAGTAGGCAGAATTCAACCTTACTGTAGTAACGATACCAAACTGCCTCTTGGCTTCCAGCCTTGATGAGCACACCTGCCCCGAATGAATACCACACAGAGAAGGTGCATCCACAGGGGGAACCCTACGCGCCAGCTTATTCCTTGGCCGTCCGCACTCGTTACCGTGAGAACGATCCAAACCCGGCTCCCAATGCCTATATCCTACCAGGGATGCTGGGACCTGGACTCGCCATCAAGCCGTCTGCCCCCTGCTACAGCATGGCCTCCAAAGTGAACATGTGGAGCAACGCAGAGGAGCTGGTGAAAGGATGTGGCCCGGCATCCTTTGTTATGCCCGAACCCAATGTCTACTTGCACCGGCAGCCTGCCTACAGCATGTGGAGAAAGTACAAGTCCGTAAGGGATTCTACGCCAGGGCCAGCGGACTACAAGACTGACCGTGTCACCATCACCAAGCCAAGGGCTCCGGATTTCAGCCTGGGGATCCGTCACTCTGAGTACCTCACCCCCTTGGTTATTGACGTTATGGAGTGACCTCTGGCCTGTGAGTCTGTTCTGACCCTGGGGCCCCAAAGCTGGGCCATCACCATGTGACACCAGCGTATCACTGCATGTTAACCCTAGCAGCCACCGCGCATTTGGGCCTGATCCAAAGCCCAGTGAAGTCAATGGAAAGACTCCTGTTAATGTCTGTGGGCTATGGATCTGGCTCTTGGCATGAGACTCCTGGCCGTGAACTTCACAGCATGCTATGACTGCACTTGCCCATGGCTGACCCACCCCACCCTGCATGTCACTGAATGGTTCGCTGCTTTGTTTCATTTTAAAAATAAATCAATAACGCCTGTTTATTTTTAGCCTGGTTTTAGGGTGTATCAGGTGAGGAGTTGAGCTATGATATTCCAGTATTGTTGGGGTTGTCAGCCCCACCCAGGTGCAGGATCTGTCAAATAAGGAAGCCAGTTTTAAAAACCAGATAAATACTGAATGATGCATTTTTAAAGGGCTAGTTCCTGACACACCCTAGGAGAGCACTGCTGTGTGACCAAAGGATCCCCTGTGGGCTATGGGCAGGGCACACACATGATCTCTGTGTGATTAGGTGGCATTTGGGAGACTGTGTTTTGCACACCATGGGCTCAGCTCTCCCTTGCATTCCAGCTTTGCTCTGAGGGGCCCCGTCAGGGAGACAGTTACAGCTCCCTAATTCAGCAGTTCTGGGGTCACTTTGACATGTCCCCGAGGGATCAGTGGACAATTGGCATATCAGAGCTCTGCCTTCTACACCTTCTGCCTGTTCCCAACCTGTTTCCCTCCCCTGGCATGTCATCTATGCTGGGGTGGAGGGGAGGCTGTTGCAGGAGGCAGCTCTATCAGCTTCCCTGGCTTTACACCTACCAGGAGTTCCCCTCCACAAGAAGACTCCTCAGCTGGCTGTTTCTGGCTGGAGTCGGTCCTCTGCACCTCTGAGCAGGGATGCCACACTGCACAGAATCCGCCCTGAATCAGTCATGTCCTGGACCCTTCTTCAGCTTTTTGATGTCTCTGACACCTGCAGAGAGGCAAAGGACCAAGTGGCCAGGTCACAGAGATGCAACTTTCCTCTCCCCACTGAAGGTGGAGACCCTTTGGTGGGGGCACTCTGCCACTCTGAGGGGAGCTTGTACTGCCAGCTCTCAGGCCTACGGTATTTATTCTGGACATAAACAGGGGCCTCCAGTCTCCAGCACTGTTCAGAGTCACGATGGGATCCACTAGCCACACCACAACATCTCTCCTGGATCTTGGTTTGCACATAGTTCTTTGTGGCCAGGGCTCAATAATCTATTTTTGGTGGAGGGGGGAGCAGTAATTAACAAGCAAGGCAGCCAAGAATATTATTACGGAAAGGCTACAACAGGCAACAAGTCAGAACCAAACAGCACATCCTGCTTGTTGCCTGGCCAATGACATTTTGTTGTGCCTGCAATCCAAAGATAGTGCAGGCTGGGTGGAGTGGGAGTTGGTTTTGTGGTGGGGACTGGTGGACGGTGCTGAGTTAACATGGATAGATTTGTGGGGAGGAAGCATCTGCGAGCCTCCTTGAGAGGGACACAACTCCACATCCTGGGTGAGTCAACTGATGGCACTTCTCCAGTACAAAGGCCAACCATTAGATCTCGTGCCAACTTTCTCATTCCCTACCACGGGCCTGAGCAAAAGCCCCTTAAAGACTCCCACTGAGTGCAGTGGGATTTGGGTCAGGGTCCATTTGGGTTCAGGTAGCATGTTCTGGATAGAGCTGAGAATTGAGGGCAACATGAGCTGATGAGTAGAACAGACTGAGAGGTCAGCTTGTGGCGGATGGAATGGACTGCAGCTGGGTGGAAGGAAAGCGGGTGGAGATTAGGTGCAAAGAGCTAAGAAAAGGCTGCCAGAGACAAGTCTGAGTTGAGATGCGTATGTAAGCAGGTGTGTGTAAAGTACATGTATGTACATATAATGACCCCAGCGGCTTGGCTTTGAATCTCAAACTGTCAGCACTAAAAACATGACCCTCTACGACTTGAGCTAAAGGAGCAACTCCCTTGGCTGACACTAATAGTGGGCTCATATCCTCATATGTGGGCCAGCTGCTAGGTGGGGTAGAGAAATTGCTGCATGTTAGTGGGGGGTCACGTGCACAGTGGGCATGTTGAGATCAGGGTCAGATTTGGAGCTTTACACCTGTTACACTGGCAGAGTACAGCCCCATCACCCTCTGGCCAAGGAAGCTGTGTTAGCAGCACTCTAGAGAACTGTTCTGGAACAAAGCTCTTGATGGCAAGGTACTAACATGGTTCCCCCACCCATATACCTGGGCCCTAAAATTCATGAGGGCAACTGATATGGGCCTGATCCTGAGCGGGGCTGAGTGCCTCTTGTCAAGTGCTGAGCACCTACTGTGGGAGCTGATGGCACTCTGCACCTGGCATGATAAGGCCCCAGCTCCTTGGGCCTAACGCCCCACTTGCCCTGCTTTTTGCCCAGTCATTTGCACCAGGGGAAATGGTATAAAATGCTACCCAATGAGAATGGCAGAGATTGGTACTGGGATGAATGTCTGCAGCGTAATGGATGATCAAGCCCACAGAATTTAACTGACAAGATCTGAGCTGTCCTCCAGGAGATGGCAGCATCGCACCATGTTTTTCCCAAAGCTTCCCTGCCTCCCCTCCCTATATCAGTACAGTTCGAAAAGACTGCATTGAGGGGTTTTAAGACGAAGCCACTGGCACCTTCTTCTAGTTATCAGTGGGGCTGAGGCTGTGGTCATCTAACCCCGCTGTGTGCTCCAGCAGAGCACGGGGATACCAGGCCAGCATTTCCTTTGGCATCTGAATGCTGCCAGCTTACAGTGAGGTTAGCGAAAGAACAACACTGTCTCTGCCTCCCAGCTAGATCTAAGGCTCAAGAACTTTGCATCTTCCTTTCCCCCTTTGTCCCCCTATTTCCTTCTGGATCAGCTGCAGTGCTGGGCCTTGTATACAGCCCCCCACTAAGGCTAGGCCAGGGGACCCTCATCGGGGCCTAATCAGCCTCCAATGCTCCTGCCTTGAGGTGCCCATTTAAATGATTCCAAGATCACTGTGCATTTAAATGATTGGAAGATCACTGCACATTGTGATTAGTGTGGGTGCTGAATGGTTTGGGAGGGCTGGAGAAAAGCCAATAGGAACTCCAAAGGACAATATCACTTCTGCCCTAGAGGCAGCGAGAGTGCAACCTGGCTCACTGACCATGCAGGCCTGAGTGAGATGCAGCCATCCTCTCCCACAGCACTGGAGCTAATGTTAACAGGATGAACTAAGTTGGGAGCAGCTGCAGCTGCTGTGCTTAAAGGCTAGTAGACAAAAGCAGAAATGAAGGGCTAGGCTGATCTGGGGTTGCAGTTTTTACATCTCCATTTGGCAGTCAGTGAGTAAATTTTGCATGGTCCAGTAGTTAGGGGCAATGTAGTGAGACTCAGTAGATCTGCATTCTAGTCTCAGTTCAGCCACTAGCCTGCGTGTTGCCACTCTGTGCTTCAATTTCCCCTTCACCTCTTGCATATTTAGATTGTAAGCTCTCTAGAGCAGGGTCTGTACCTCACTATGTGTGCACCTGCACACTATGTACAGCCCCTAGCACAACGAGGCCCTGATCTCAATTGAGGCCCTCTAGCTGCTGTACTCTAAACATAACACATTTTGGGGGCTGCATTTTATGGACTGATTTGAATCTATTAGAAGTACCTCTCTATGCTCCAGGCACCTATGTGGTACTAAAACCAGAGCAAAGGGATAAATATTCCTCAGAAAATGCACTCTGCCTGCCATGCCAGCTCACAGTCTAGCCCGCTTCATAGCTCACTGAGCCTGTATAACTGCTGAAAGCTCCATCATTGACAGCAACACCCCACAGTGAAGGTCCATGGCCCATCCCACATGAGAAAGCCAGACGGTATGTGTACATGAGAGCCACTAGAAAGGCACCACTGTGGCGCTGCCTTTTCACTGCTGTAGCGTCGTAGACACTTCCTACCTCAACGGAAGGGGTTTTTCTGACGATGTAATTAACCAACCTCTCTAATAGGTGGCAGCTAAGGGGACGGAAGAATTCTTCCATTGACCTAGCTGTGTTTACAGCGGGGCTTAGGTCGACCTAACTACGGCACCCAAGGTGTGACATTTTACATGGTCAAGAGCGCCATAACTAGATCAATCTAACTTTTAAGTGTAGACCAGGCCTGAGAGACTGGATGAGACTGGATGCCCTGAATGTTAACAAAGCTGAGCTCTGACCAAGAGAGTCACGGGCTTCTTATAGAAAATGCAGTACCTTTCTAAGCTAGGGTGCTGGGATGCTGAGGGCCTCCGCTGATCGCGGTTTCTTAGGTAGTCAGGGCCAAAGCCAGGACTGAATTCCATAGATCAGAAGCAGATTTAGATCTCATAGCTATAGGGCAGTGCGCTTTGAGCAACAAGCACGACTCAGGAAGCAGGCAGCCATTGTCTGCCCTGACCGATCTATTCAGATGATGATAATGTGTTGCCCCAGGTGGGGTAACTTGCAGAAGTCTAGGCTGAAAGTGACAAAGGCATGGCTAGCTGCACCAAGAGGCAACAGCTGAAAAGAAAGGTGCATGCTTCCTGCCATGCACTGAAAAAGGAAAGCAGGCTGGGCCACTACTACTGGCTGAATACCCCTGGGTTTGGACATGTTCCCAAATTGTGACTGTATGCAACCATGGGCAAGCGCTCCTTCAGTGAAGAGAGCTGACATAATCTCTGCTGTGTCCTCCAGTTTCTTGTCCCAGCCCACAGCATCACATCAGCCTTGTCCAGTCTGAGATGCAGCCAGACAGCTCTCTTCCATGTTCCAATCTCATTCCTGAGCTGTGTGTGCCATCTGCATACCAATGGCATCACAGTCCGGTCCTCCTTACTAACTCTGCTTAAGGTCTTGATAGATGCTGAAATGGAAGATTGACAAAATAAAGTCCTGTGGCACGCTGCCTTCGAGTACATCTGGGGAGGAATCATCCAGCAGTGCCATCGGAGATCACTCAGAGCTACTTTAGAGTGACTCTTTGCCCCAGCTAGGGACCACAGACACCCCACCAACTCCTACCATATGTAGCATCAAAGGCAGCTGAGGCATCTAATAGGATCAGCAGGGATGCTTGATCTTCATCTTCATCCATTTCCAGCAGGAGATCCTTAGCGTAACTAGAGCCATGCCCAGGGCTGAAAGCATGTAGACCCCTGGAGTATGATAGCAGATGTGGGGGTGACACACACACTACATCGATCCATCCTCAGCATCCAGAAGAAGCCAGTTTGATTGCCAAGTGATGGCAAGGCTTGGGGCTTGAAGTCAACTTCCCATGGTTGGCTGGTGCCATGCAGACGTGATTTTGCCATTGAATGGCCAAATGACACAATGAGAAGTGAACAAAATACAGATTGATGGGCTGGGATTTTAAGTTTGTGATGAATGAAAGATCAAGGCAGATGTTGATGGACAAGTGACCTTTCCCTGCAATGCACTGGACCTGTGAGCTACTGCCATGTCACTCTGCTCTGCAAAGGGGTTGTCCTGTGGGGCTTGAATGCCACAGGCAGTGGCAACAGCACAACATGGTGGTGAGGCGATTTCAGTTATAGGCAACAGATGTGGATGTGATTGCTGCCATCCATCATGGGGGAGCAGAGAAGAGAGGGAGGGGGGGTTATGAGAGAGTAAGAGAGAGGGATGATAGAAGGGCTGTATGGTGGGAGTGAAAGAAGGGTGGAAAAATTTGGAGAGGGAAGCAGAGAGAGAGATGGAATGAAAAGAACGAAAGGGAAAGCAAGCAAGGGGAGATGAGAGAGAAGTAAAAAGGACTGAAAGTGAAGGGACAAAAGAGGCAGGCAGGGAGAAAAAAGGGATGACTCATCCTTTCATGTCTCTGAGCTCATTAAAGCAAGCTCCATGCAATTTACTGTGCAGGAGTAAGGCCTTTGGGCTAAGGCCTGTGCACTGGCAGTGCTGGCTGGCTGGCTTGGGCGTTAAAGATCTCCCACCATTTTCTGTGGGTTCACCCCAGCACTCCTGGACAAAGTTTCCGCCTCATTCTTGCGCTGCTGTGCCATGTGCTGGTCAGCTGCTGCCTTCCCACCCCAGAGGGGGCAGCATTTCAGTGGCACGGTACATAGAGAGGTTTGCGGAGTGCTTCTGGATGCCCAGGAGTTTAGCGTCACAAAGCAATAATAATCAATAACAGTGGTTAAATTTTTCCTTACTGTTCCAAGCAGTGTCCTCTGCACAGGGTCATCCCATGCACGGCAGGACAGATACCCTCCCAATGATCAGAACCTGACTCCATAAAGAGTCCCATTGATATCACTGGGGCAAAGTCCTAGTCAGTGTGAGTACGGGTGTCAGAACCTGTCCCTTTGTTAATCTCCACTTTCTTAGTATCACAGGTGCACTCAGGGAAGGAGCAGAGAGATGATGGCAGAGCTGGCCTCCCTGCGGAGCATTGGATGGGGGTACAGTTCAATGTACAGATGGCTTTCCCTTTGCGAATGTCCTCTCAGCTGCTAAGAACAGGAAGTTCCTCTTTAGCTACATCGATCCTGTCTGGCTTGACAAATGTCCCTGATTTTTACATGGAAACCAGATTGCTGGGTGCTGTGCTGCTCACTCTCTTTCCTTGATATGAAGGGTGTGAAGTCCCGGTCCCTTTAAGCCACTCCAGCTACTACCCTGACTGATTGCTCCTGGATCAGCAGGGTGTAGAACAACCGGATGCTTCTTCACTCCATTGATGTGGCAAAGGCATGAACACTGCACCAGAACGAAACCCTTTCACCCTGCTCTGGTACCTCTGACTCCTGCTGGATGAGGCTGGGACCTCTTTCAGCGGTGGGCCTCCTTCTGCATTCCTTACTGTGACTTGTGCTAGGACTGCTCCCGCCGGGACATATGCAGTGACTGGCATACTTGGGAGTTGCCCAGAGCCAGGGTTCCTGTACCATTGTCTATAGTGGGCCAAACCTCAGCTGGTGTAAACTGGCGCAGCTCCATTGACTTGCCATAGGAGTGAAAGGAGCTATGCTGATTTATACCACTGGGAATCAGGCTGTTGCCTCTCCTGCATGGAGAAGCTGCGACTTGAGCACCTCTCAAAGTCAGGGTATCAGCCTCTTCAGCTCTCCCTGCTGGGAGAGGCTGGGAATGGAGTAGCTGTGATTTCTCCCCCATCCAGCAGTCCTATAATGTTATCTACACCTGCCAGGACACATTGGGACTGAAGAAGCTTAGCCATAGAGAAGCTTTGGCACTATAGCAGAGCGGGATGAAAAGAGCAGCTGGTTCAGAAGACTGTCCATCGCTGGCTTCTTATACTGAGCCCCTCACCTGGATGAAAAGTGGAATGCTGAAAAAGAGCTAAGGATGAGTCTGGACAACTAGTGAAACATGAGTGTGATAAAAAGACGAGTGCAGAAGCCTTCTAGTCACGAGCAGCGAGCTTATGGGTGATACAGTCTATAGAGCTGTGATATGACCTGATCTGGAAAGTTGTGTTCAGTTCTGGATACATCATTACCTGATAGATTGGAGGGGAATTTGGAGAAGAGTGACAAAGAAGATCATGGGGCTGGAGGAATTGACTTATGGGGAAAGACTAAAAGAGCCAGTTACTAAAGCAGGTCGAAAGTGGGTTTTTTTTAATGAATTTTTTTTTGACCAAATGGAAATTTTTCAAAGAAATTTCTGTTTTCATTGATGAGGAGGGTGGTGAGCAAAACATTGATTTTTGTTTGTTTTTTGACAACTGAAACCAAGGAGTTCTGGTTTTTGAAAGCCACGCCACTTTGGTTTTCCAACCCCCTCCCCGCCCCCCCCGCCCCCAAATTTCAATGAAAATCGACATTTTTTTGCAAAAATTGCCATTGAGTCAAAATCAGAAAAATTCTGCAGAAACTTTTTGACAAAAATGAAAAAAATTGGGGTTTTAAAAAATGTATTTATTTGCAGCCAGTAATGTAGATCTTTTGACCAGCTCTGTTTGATACCTCTAGCTTGGCGAAAGGCTGACAAGTGAGGTGGGTGGGAAATACAGCAACTCTTTGGAGAATGGTAACAATGAGGAAGGAGAGGAGCGCAGGGCCTGGGGGTATCACTGGGGTGAAACTGGGTGGAAGGGACAGTTTAGCTCGGACATGTCAGGAAAAGCTTTTGATGTATGAAGAAATGGCATAGTCTCCCAGGGGATGTGAGGGAGGAGGGGAACCCCAACCGTGGAACATTAAAACCAGTCTCAACAAAACACTGGAAGATGTAGAGTAGGGAACAATCTGCACCCTGGGGGGGGCGGGGGGGTGTCTGGGTCTGGGGAGTCTCATAGACCTGCTCCACCCCTGAGTTCTGTGACTGCTTCCAGATCCCAGCAAGACATACTTAGAACATTATTAGCACCCAGTGGTGCAGGTAGCAAGCAGGAGTGGGTGGAGCAGGAAGCAGGCATGGACAGCTCTCACCAATTTTCTGCTCTTTGTGCCAGGTATACTGCAACCTCCTCAGACTGGAGCAGTTCCAGCCCCACTAAGAGACTCCAGCAATGGCAGGTGGTACTGCCCCATGCAGTGCATCAGGCCACACTACACAATAGTGACATTACTGCTGGGGAATCAGCTCTGTCAGTGCCTGATGAACAGTTGCCCCTGTGAGCACATTATCCGATCTACTAGCCCGTAGGCAAGCTGCTAGATCAGCACACACATCACCACCCTGTCTTTAGCAAAGTGAAGGGTCTCACTTATACAGCCTGGAATTGCCTTAGCCAGGCTGGGTCTGCTCCCTCCATCTGTCAGTCACAAGTCACTGCATGCACGTCAGAGCCTCTGCAAAGTGCAGTGACTAAGGCTGCTTTCCTGGCTGTGCTCCGTGCTGTCTTGGAGCAAACACCCAGGGCTCCTTGCTTCCTTAGCAAGGATTTATTCTTTGGGTTGCTCCCCGACGGAGGCCTGTTTAAAATGCATAACTAAATAAATACATACACATGCACATAAACGGAGCCTCCCTGATTTACTGCCTCACTCCCATTTTATTTTGTTTTGTAGCTTCTGTGAATTCTTTGCACCTGAGCAATTTTAAAAGCCCATTCCAGCAGGGTTCCAAGTCATGCATTTCACTCCAGTCACAGACACAGCCTGCTGTGTGTACACATATGCACACCCACACTTGTGTGTGCACACACATGCGGTCATGCATAGACATAGTCATGTGCACAGACTACACATATAGCTCCCCGCAAACACACATGCACCCAATTTTGCAAATGCAAACAGAGTTGTCAGCTGATTTCCAAAAGTGCTGAGCACCCATAATTCTTCATTGGTTTGAATGGGATTTGTGGGTATTCAGCATTTCTCCCCTTACCCTATCATTATTGCCTTTATCATTATTCCTACTTCTGCTTCCCTCAATACTTCCCAGAAAAACAGCAGTCCTGGGGCAAGGGCAAAGGAGGAATGGGGTAGTGGGGTTGGCCGTATACCATGCATCTCTACCCCAGTGCTGTTCACTGTGTGTCTGGAGGAGTCCTCATTCCTCAAGTTCCTCTCATCAAGCCGGGGAGGCGGTGTGTGCTGCAGAAATGAGAGAGAGGGAAGAGAAACAGTATCCAGTCTGGAATCCGTTAGCCAGCGTGTGTCATTTAGACTCTCAAAGCAACATCCACCCTGTCTCCCCTCGGCTTTCTTAACTTCCCTTGTATTCTGTTTCCTTTCCGCACTCAGATCCCAAGAGCTCTGCTCTCACCCCTTCTGCCTCTCCTCTCCTCTTTCCCTGGTTCACACAGTCTGTCACTGAGACAGCCCCAGCTGGAGAGCGTCTGTAGAGTCCCTCATGGTCAAGCTGAGTCAGTTCTCCAGTGTCTGACACTAACTGAAAATGCCTTCTGTCCCTGTTGGGTTCGTCATTAGCAATCTTTGCAGACCAGTCTTTGATTCTTTGACGAAATCTCAGTTGTCTGTTGCTTAACTTAGAAGCACAAGTGGTTCCATTGAAGTTAATGGGGTGCTTAAAGTTAAGCAGGTGCTTAAGTGCTTTGCAGGGTTGAGGCCTTATTAGTGGCTCATATATTAAAGGCAAACTCTCAACACTTATCCAGGTGCCTTGAGATCTGGAGATAAATATGTCACACTGCCATGTGGGAAATGCAGGATAACTTAGAGTTACTGCCACTCCCACCTTTTGGTGCCTTCAGAACTCATTATGTCTTGAGGTTGTAGGTCTAAATTCACACCTACTGCTAACTGGTTTGACTCTGTATTTGCACCCATTTACTTAACCATCATAGCACTGGTGGGCTCTGAAAGGAGGTCCTTTCTGTGCTTCTTGTCTGGAAAGACTGTGGCTGGGATAGAGACTTAAGTGAGGACTAATGGGGATACCATTAGGGAAGAGGAGAACTCCCCGGAAAGGGGAAAAGGCCCATGTTTCCTACCTCCCGCTGTTTAGTGCTCCTTTGTGAATTCACATCTCAGGCCTTTTGATGCACATCCAGACTCACTCAGCTGTGCTCCATGTGAAGCCACATCCTCTCTGAATCTCTTCAGTCAACACAACAATCACCATACATGGATCAAACTGTCTGTCCACCTATGCCAGAACACAGGCTCTGTGGTGACCAATACCAGATGCATCACAGGAAAATGATTCTCCATAATGCACCTACCCAATCAAATGTGCAATGTTGAACATAAAGACAAAATTTCTTCCTGACCCCAGCAGACCCTGACGCATGAGATTTGATTCTGCTTATGTCTTAGCTGGTGAACTGATTAACTGATCAAAGTGAAGATCCTGGTTCATTGTGGCAGATGGAAACAGAGCTAGGAGTCAACATATCTGGGTTTAATTTCTGGTTTGGTCACAGATTTTCCCAGGTGACCCAAGTTTCTTACCCTTTTTGTGCCTCGGTTTCCTCATCAGTAAAATGGAAATAATAACAATCAATCAGGGATGTTGCGAGGCTTAATTACTGCATGCAAAGCTGTTTGAGCTCTTTGCATGGGAAGTACTGGAGAAATAAGAATTATCATTAGTTTTCAGACATTTTCAGCTATTTCGGGCTGGGACAAGAAAAGACAGAACAATGGATAACACCCCCTCCAAAAATTGATCATGTTAAATACTGTGACAGCCTCCCCCCTCCTCTGAGCCAAAGCATATTCCAGTTAGCTCAATGAGAGAGAAGAAATATTTGATATCAGATTTGAGATCATGCCTGTCACAAACTTTTTCTTTCTTTCTTTCTTTTCCAAATTATACCCAAGTTTTAATTGGAAGAGAAGAAAAATAAATAAATAAATACATAAATGAACTGAAATGCAAACTTCCTCCTCTCTTTCCCAAACTCCTGGTGTCATTGTTTTTCCCTGCTCAGGCTTCACTGGTGAATTTCTCTCTCCGCAGCCGGACCCATCTGTCTTTTAGCAGATTAGAAAGATGTCACTTTGCCGACAAAGTCATTTCTCATGAAGGCTGGAGATATTAGCAAAGTCCAGGCAGTGAGGATGGGAGGGAGAAATTGGGCATAACCCAGTGGCTTGCTAAAGCTCACTAAGGGCCTTGTAAAGGTGAGACTGGTTTAAAAATCATGAGCCTTAAAAAAATAAACAAAAAACCTCACATTAAATGGGGGTTTAGAAGGGTGGGCTTGCCCTGTAGCAACTCATGCTGGCCAAGTGTGGCTCTGCATTCCCTGCCTCAGTTTCCCCTTCTCTCAGGACACCTTAAGAACTTAACACAGGCTTGTGTCCAATAACCATTCCCCTTCTTGGGGTCTGGTTTAATAACATAAAACTCAAAAATAAAGTCTCTTCTGCCCCAGTCCCATGCTGGACACAGCCCTCCCATCCCGAGGATCTGCCTTAATGCTCTCCCAGCCCTTCTTGCCCAGACTTTCGCCTTGTCTACATGTCTCCTTCCTGACGGGTCTCCTTCCCCTGCTACTAACTCAAGTATCTGCAGAAGACTCATTTTTACTCTGCAGTGCTAACCCCCATCAGCAACCCCTTCTCTCTCCCGGCCGCTCCCTTATCTCCTGAAGGCCTGACTGGGTCACCTGGCTCTCCTCATTCTCCCCACCTGGAGAGGTGAGTTACATTTTCAGGTGCTCTGAAACACATCTCCCGTCAGCCACCCTGTGACAATGGGGTTTTTCTCTTTTGCCTTCTGGGCCTTTAGCTTCACTCGTTTCACATTTTCAAGCTTTTCTCCTTCACCGTGAGGGCTAGAAATGTACTGCTGTTTATATAGAAGCTCAGATTCTCCTATAGTCTCTTAATTCCAGCAGCTGGGGCTTTAAGAGCCTTCCCAAATACCACAGGACTTGTGGTAAAATTGTGAGAGTTTGGACACACTGCCCTTCCTTTAAAACCCGGGAGTCGAATTCATTAGGGCTCCTGATTCGAGGTGAAAAAGCTCTGCTGTTGGTTCACAGATTCCCAGCAGCTTCTTAATATCACGCACTAAGTTGAAGGGTCAAAGGTGGTTAACTGGATAGGCGTTTACACCAGATGGACTAAATCCTGCACTTGGTGGGAGGGGAGGGTGTCTGTCTCCAGGCAAAGGGCTGTTGCAGTTCTGTACCTTCGTCTCCATGCAAGCTGCACTGCCAGTTCCTACCTAGAGCCTTCCTGTGTGCATGTAAACAAGCCAGCCTGCGTTCCGTGCTTCGTGAGACAGAGAGGGGCTGAGGGATCAGTATTTACCGAATGGAAAAGTGACAAAACCCAGGAAGGGGAGAAATGTTATTTCCCAGCCTCAGAGAATGAGGGTTGCAAACAAACGGAGAGTAAACCCACAAATCAGCCAGAGAAAAATTACTTGACAGACGAATGCAGTCTGCTAGATGGTCCTCCAGAAGCCAAGCACCCTCAGAGACTGTTCAGGTCGGAAGCCAGTACCAAGGTGATGGAGGGCAACATGGACTGTTTCACCACATTAATTCGAATCTTCTTGTTAGATAGGAATCTGTTGGCCACCTTCAATGAAAGCTTTTCTCAGGGGCCCTTGGAGATTGCATCAGGCCAGTCATAATTATGGACAAAGTTTCCTAAAGTTCCACGCCTCTAATATTTAGGTGCCCAGTTTGACACACAGTGGGCCTGGTTATCAGAGGTGATGAACGCCTCCCTCTCCCATTGACTTCCATTGGTTTTGGAGGTGCTCAGCACCTCTGGAAATCAGGCTTGTAAGTGTCCAGAGTTGGGCACTCAAAACACAAGGCACCCAATGCCCATGGCTAGTTTTGGAAATGTTGGCCTACTAGCATGAAGTAACACCCGCTAGTGGTCATTATTTAATAATCCCAAATAATGGATAGGGAATTTCATCACTGTTCCACTAGGTAGGTCATAAAAAGATCTGACCTCCTAGCATCATTGTACTGAATCCATCCCTCTACAGACCAGCACCAGTCCCCATAGTATCTAGACACTTATTCCTGGCTAAGGTCCTACTAGTCCAAATTAAATGGAACTAAGGTACCCGAGCAGCAGAGAGAATGGGGCAGAATTCTATGGCCCCAAGAGTTGTGAGTGGAGACTGCTGCAGCGCCCTCTACAGTGGAACCTCTTAAACACCAATTTTTGTCATCTTTCCATCCTCCTCACTAATCACATTCTTCTCCTTCCATCACTTTCAGACTCCTTCCTCTCCACTCCCAGCAGTCCCAATTTATATTTTATTTTCTTCATCCCCATGGTGTCCCTGTGCTAATCTTCGTCATCATTGCTCCACCGTTCTTGAGATTATATCTCCCTCCACCACCATCTGTCTTGCTCTTTTTGCATCACAATTGCCCTGCAGCTGCTGAATCACAGGTACCATATGTCCTGCTCCTGCCCTTTGCATTTGCTGTAATCTTCTGCTGATAGGGTCCAGATAGTACAGTGGTTTTAGATAGGCAGCCCTTGTATCCTGAGCTGGGAGCTGACAAAGTGGAGGAAATTATTGCTGTTTATATCTGCCTGGGGAGCGCCGAAGAAGGCTTTATTCCTATAGGATGAAATTTGCCCTCATACAGAAGACCTGCTCAATGCCTATTGATCACTTAAATCCCACTACTCTGTGCTTGGGTGAAAGGACATCTCTTTTGCTGGGATATTCTCTGGGGGGAACCTGATCCCTGTTGTCAAGCCCCTTTTGGGCCCTCCTAGCGGTATATAGGGGCTGAAGGATAACAGCGAAGGAGATCCATTATTTTCAGAGCATGTCCAGGTCCAAAACCAAGATTGCATGCTCTTTGTACAATGCCTAGCGCAACAGGGTCCTGGGCCATGACAGACTCCTAGGCACAACAGTAATATTACTAATAATAATAGTGTGGGGTGGGGCATTCCAAGGCAATGTGAACTACAGTTGGCTGAAAATCCAGTGTTTTGAACTGGGTTTTTAAAAGTTTAGAAATGTTGAGATTTCAACAAAAATGTTGATCACCAAGAAATTTAGACCAACTTTTTAGATGGTTTAAAAAAAAATTGCCCCCGAAAATGATCAGATGTATCTTTGCTAATGAATTTTGCTGAAAAATGTCTCCATAAATGTAATGCATGTGGGAAGAACCAAATGAAGACAAAAGTCCTTTCTCCCCAGAACAGGCAGAGACCGCACATTGCACCTCCACACTGACCTAGAGAGATTGTCCCCTAGAGGCTGGAGATGTGGTGTGACTTGTCATTTTGTTTTCTCTGTGCTGCCCCTTTACATTAATGGGAGTTAGTGGTTCTACTGGAGACAGCTGCCATTTTGTGTCTAGTTCAAATACAGCCTGTGATGGTGAAGATGCGTGCACACTGTGCTCTCACTCATGGGCACTTTACTTTTGTTCTTTCTTAATGGTTTTCTTTAATGTAAGTGTGCTGTGTGTTTACCACACACCAATGGTGAGGTTAGCTGGAGCTGGAGAGTTCAAGTGTGCTACCTGGCTGCACCTGGAGGGTGGACCAGGCTTCATTAAATATGAAGCCTAGCTGGGGAAGGATCTGGCTGGTGACGATAAAGAAAGGAAACACAGATTAGAAGGCGGCTGCAAGGAGAGAGGGAAGAACTCTGAAGTCACTATCTGGGTGACAGTGTGGAGAGATCTGAGGGGAAGAGGAAGGTTCCTGCAGGGTGAGGAGGATGGGTAGAGAAGGAAGGCACAGGATTGGAGCATGCTCCTGTGGCTGACCCTGGCCCAAGGGCAGGATCTGGACCTCTAGGGAGGAGCCCTGGGAAGTATTGATCATTACAGAGAACCCAGGGAGGGCTGGGGAAAAGGCTTGAGGAAAGGCTTCTGGTAGGAAGGAGTCCGGGGAGGCAGTAGCAAGGGGTCTGAGGGAGCAGATTTTGACTGCTTGTCCTAGGTCCTGGACAGATGTAAAAGGTTTGGTTACCCATTAAAAATCCCCTTAGTAATCTAGGCCCAAATCTTTGGTGCCTAATTCCCAATGGCTGCCTAAATACCTTTGTGATTTAGTCTGTGATTTAGTGCCTCTGCAGGCTTCAAATGTATATATTGACAAAGCCAAGATCAGTGTGAGATGAAAACTTGATATCAACAAAGGTTCTTTCACGTACACCCCTGTTTTCACTCCATTGATTACAATGGGGTGTTGCTGATTTACACCAACTGATGCCCAGGGGCTTCTGGGAAGAGATCCGTTTGAGAATTAATTTAAGTTAGGGCCTCTCCTTGCATCCCAGCCAGAATTTGGGACTCACCAGCCGAACGGTCACTGACTCAAAACAGTCCTGGTTCCCATGGGGCCATTGGCAGTAAAATATCTGATCCTCCAGCCTAGGAAAGCTGCCCCTCCTAGGATAGGGAAGCAGGACAGCTCTGGAGAGAGCAGCATAGGAAAGGAGGAAAGAGCTCCCCCAGTACGATAGCCTTGAGTCTTTATTTTCAGGTGGGTTGGATTGACAGCTGGCTCTGGAATGGCGAGGGGCCTGGTTGGCTCTCTGGATGGACCCAGTAGAGCCATCCTAGGGATAGTTGCTGCTGGGGGACAGCTGGGGCTCTGCATGCTGGATCTTCTGTCCAGCGTGCTAGCTTCTCTGTGCCATCTTCCCACCACTTCCTACAGTGTACAGCGCCTCCCTCATTGCTCCAGCCCTTTTCCTTGTACAGCAGTAGGATGTGAATGTAAGAGGGCATGAGCCTGACTTGCTTGGGTGCTTACCTCTGAGCCTCATTGGCATGATGGGGCCTGATTCTCCATTTGGCCTGCCCTTGTGCAGGACTAGACCCCAGGGCAAGGTGGGAGTCCACAGCTGTTCAATCACCAAGGCCTCTTCATGCTGCTCTGGTAGTGGAAAGGCAGGTGGGAAGAGCCCCGGGGAAAAACTCCCTGCATCAAAGGCTTCTTCTCTGGTGCAGAGCTGCCAGTGCAGCCCTGCCTGCACCCCATCCCCCAGCTTAGGGGGCAGGCTGGGATGGCTAGGACGACATGCGGGCTGCTGTGACTGACACCGACCTACTGGCATAGGAAGCGTGTCGGGGTAAGCTGGGGAGGGGGGCAGGGTAAGAAGGGAGCTAAGCTGAGGCTGTTGTCCCTGACATTAGGGGCCTCCACTAATGTCTGAATTGCCGCTGAAGAGGGAAACACAAATACGACCTACCGTTCCCTCTTCCCACACTTCCTGCATTGCATGCAGGGTGGGAGGAGCTGATCACTGGGGCTGTCGTGCTTCATGCTCCACGCGCACGGGTGTGAGTGGCTGCACTGGGGGTCCAGGTGAATTGGGTGCATGATTCCTCTTGTTTTCATTCCTACAAGCAGAACCAGCAATCACAAAGAGCATTTCCCTCTCGGGCAATAACTGGCCCCGGCCTGCTTTAGAAACACTCTGATGGGAAGGATCTGTAACACACAGGAGTGAAATGGATCAGTAGGCAGCCTGGCAGGCATTGCATTGCAGCACCAATGATAATAAGAGTAATATTAAAAATGTCACTCAGAGTGGCAGCTCCCCTGATCTAGGGGTGTCGGGGTCATGCTCCTCCCCCCTATCCCCTGCCATGCTCATTCTCACATGCGCACCTCACCATTTACAGCTACCCCAGCACTCGCCACGCTGCTGGGGGACCTGTCAGCTGGTGACAAGGTACAAATAGAGCTGTTCTCTGAAACCATGTCCTCCCCAGTGTATTTCTTCTCAACTTGTCACAATTGTCGCGTGACTGAACCCCTTGCAAAGCAGGGCACATGCACTGGCATCATGGATCGGCATGTGTGTGTGAGAGAGAGGGATCCTAGAGAAGGAGGGATGGATAGATAGAGAAAGAAAAGAACAGACAAAAAGACAAGGAGAAGAGAAAGGAGAGATAGACAGATGAAAGATTTCTCTTCACGGGAGGACGATCCCTCTGAGGAGTTTGACATTTGGAGACTGTGAGTGTTGGGGTCTGAACTTCCCACAGCAAATACAAATGTTAAAATAAAACCAACCCAAATAATCCTCCAAAGAAAATCAAAATAACCGGAACTCAGATGCTCCCTCCTTGACCAATGGGCAGCAGGAAAAACCCAGCATTATGTCTGAGTCCTGTAGAGGGCTTCTGTGAGAAGAAATATATCCTCATTGCAGCCCTCACAAACAAAGCAGGTATGAATGTATCCAGGGACAGCCTACCCCGCTTCAATTGGCAGGGCTGGAAAGGGAAGGAAGGAGATGCCCAGAGTGGTGTGAACACTCCCAGTGTAGACACACACCCACAGGCATAGCAGGCCATGAGATCATGCCATCAGCTCTCTGATAACCTATTTTGCTGGCCCCACCAGTACTGCTTTCCAGAAGTGGGTATAAGAAATCTAGCAGCACTACATGCTCAAGTGAACAGGAGATACACATGATGGGCACCCATAAGTCACAAGGTGCCAGTTTCTTTGCCCGGATCCAAATTATCTTCATGCCTCCCCAACATCCTTTCTGCTTGACCACAGAACACTCTGTATGGCAGGGCCCTTGATGGTGCAGGAATACCGAGAGGGGTCATTTGGCATGTGAAAGATCCCGCCCACCAAACCACGGTTGGACTCTTTGACCTTTATACTTTGGGGAGGCCCAGACGCATTGAAGCTACCATACGGCCACACAAGCTTGATGGAATCCCCTCTTCTTGCCTTGAACATGTGGAGGCAATGAGTATCACCCATAGGACAGACGCGACACACACAGACATGGCATCTGCCTCACTGGTCCCATGAGAACAAGGGGAAATTGGCTTGTGAATTGCCTCTCCAGTTCCGCTGCCTAAGTGGGGAGGGGTCAGAGAATCAGACCGGGCTGCTGAAGCTACTGCGGACACCCCAATAGCACAGGGTCCCAAGCAGCTGCTTGTCTGTTTGGTCTTAAGGCTGAGTCTGGTTAGATCCTCTGAAACATGAAACATGGAGGCATGTTTGAAGGATGTGGGGAATCTGACTGGTGAAATCTAGCACGTAACAGTTGAAGTGTCACCATGAAGAGGGGAGTCCCCCTCCAGCCCCTGTAGTGTCCATTGCTTTAAACAGATAAAAATTCATGATCCTTAATGAGTTTGCTAATTCCACACGTCATAATAGAGACCCATCACATTTAATTATTATGCAGATAAAAATAATTGTTTTTGTTTTGCAGATCTGAGCAGACTGTCACACTTGCTAACGTGTCCAAGTTAATAATAGGGAAATTTTTTCACCACCTTGCATCATTAATAAATGGGGATGCATCAGGATAACAGGCAGGCAAATCACTAATGCTATGCAGAAATATATGTGCTGGATTGATACCAGCCCTGTGAACATGTATACCCAGGCTGAAGGTACAAATATACTGGTGAAAATCCATGCAGACTGAACACAGACTGGGGCTGGGGCAGTGGAGAGTGGTGTTTTGCACTGAGCTGTTCTAGTTTCAAAACATTTTCAGTGAACTTAGCGCTGAGTTGACAGATCGTTGTTATTTATATTATTAGATTATACAGTCGAGATCAGCATCTCCTTGTGCTAGGTGCTGTACAAGTCCATGATGAGAGATAGTTCCTGCCCTGAAAAACTTAAATCTAAATAGCCAAGACAGATTAAGGGTTGGAGAAAGGAAGTACCATTAGCTCCATTTTACAGGTGGGAAACTTGAGGCCCGGAGAGACCAAGGGCAGAATTTCTCCAGGTGTTTGGTTTGCAGAATCAGGGCCATATTTTCCAAAGAGCTCAGCCTGTCAGGTACTGGAGCTCTTTGGAAAATCCTTCTGTAAGCATCAAAAAGGGGTTTGCTCGGTGCTGAGAGCTTTTGAAAATCTGGCCCTGGGCTCTTTTGAAAAGTCAGCCCCAGTTAACTTACTTAAGGTCACACGAGACGCTAGGGGTAGAACCAGCAATTGAACTCATATCTTCAGATTCCCAAGCCACTGTCTAAAGCAGGCAATCAGCTTACCTCTTCACTAACATCTTTTATTTAGTCACAGAATAGGTTCAGCGGCAGTAGAAACTTCCCACACACTGCCCCACCCAACATGTCATAAACTTGCCTTGACCTAGGGGGTTAGAAATTAGTATCTTCTCCGTGGCTCATTCAGTCCCTGGCTTCTGCTGAAACTGCCAATGCTTGGGATAACAGCTCCAAGAGAACTGGTGGCTTTAGTGCTAGAGTTTCTGGAGGAACTGGGCTGAGCCCAGCTTTTCATGGCACATAGGCCACCGTCCATGCATCAGAGGGAGGGCGGCATTTGATCACTGTTGATCTGTGAGCGGGGGAAATGCTCTGTCATCCAGCCATCCCTGTCTGAGCTGTTCTTCAGCAATTCTTCTTGGTGCAGTACAAACAGCTGGTCTCCTCTTTGCACTGCCCCTGCAGTCAGGAAGTAACTGACAGAGGAAAAGAAGCAGTGGAGGAATGGAGCCCACTGGGGAACCGCAAGGGCTGTGGGAGAGCTGCAGGGCGGTTGTCCACTGTAGAAAGCCCCACTGGCATCTCTGGGTGGGGCAGATGGCTGTTCTCTGCCGCGTGGAAGGAGCTGCAGACAGCAGCCTACCGTCTTTCCCCTTTGTCACTCAAACAGGGCAAAGTGGCCCTAACTGGCCAGCTGGGAATACTCCTGGTGTAGGAGAGCTGGCCTAAAGGGACATAGCCAGCTCCTCCGACAACTGCCCCCCACTGCTGGGTGGGGCCAGGACAGAGCTTGCCTGCACTCTGCTGAGTCACAGCTAGCAGTGGCCATCGAGGGCTGGTGTGAGTTAGAGCAGCCCCTGAGCTGCTCTCACTCCTATGGAGGAGCTGGTGGAGGTGCACCCGGAGAAATGAGGTGCTTGCTCCCTGCTAGCCTGTCTGCCTGCTCTTGTGTGAAGCGTATCGCAGCTGAGGAGAGCATCCGGGCCTGTTTGCCTGGGGGCTGTGGCTGGGACAGGGGAGGTGTTTGTAGGAGGGGCCCCAAGAATAAGAGAGGAGGAAGGAAGGTGCACACAGGAGAGAGGGAATTGCCCGATCAGAGAGACAAAGGCGAGAGCTCCCAGGTGGTGAGCGGAACCTACTTAACGGATTCTTTTAATTCAGCTGGCAGCCAGGCATGGGAGTGACATGGCCAGTGATTCTAACAGATCAATCAGGGCTGCAGCTCTATTGGAACCGGCAGCCTCCCTGCAGGGGCCACTCAAGCATGTCAGAGAGGCTCTGGGCCCACTGCATCCCTCTTGCTGCTGACAGTCCCCTTTCTTCTCTCCCCTCCAGGGTTTGTAGCCACTGAAACAGCCGCCGGGAGCCACATGCCCATCATCCTTCCGAACATGCAGCGGTTCCCATAGCGTGGGGAGAGGTTTTTCAGACATCTCTGCCAGCAGGAGAATGCAGCAGCAGTGGAGCGGAGCTGGCAGCTTTCAGGGGAGAGCGAGAAGGGACAGGAATGTAAATAGAGTCATTTCCAAACCTCTGCAGGTGCCCTGCTGCTGTGCATGAATTGGGTCAGTACATGGCCCTTCTGAGAAACAGCACCTGCTCTGTCCCGGCAGTGCTCACATGTATCCTTGGCTTTGCATGGAGACAGGCATGATTCATCTTCCCCCGAGCACTGCAAGGGGCTGAAACATCCACCTTCGAAGCAGAGTTAATTTTAGCATCCACGCTCCCTCCCCTGACAGAGGTGGCTTCACCCTCTTCCCCTTCCCTAGCTGCAAATCCTACCTATCCTAGCTAACCATGCCATCAGGCTGATAGCTAGCAAGGCCAACCCCGACGCCAAGGATGCCTGTCATCGGGATGTTATCACAACACAGGCGGAAGTCTTTACTCAGCGTTGTTTTATTCAGCCCTTACTCCCATTGACTTCAGTGAGAACCTGGCTGTCACCGGTGGAAGGCACCGCTCTGCTACTGGTCATCGGGTCTCTCACCACTTAGGGGATCATGGTCTGTGTCACCACATTCTGGAGGGCCATGTCACTGCAGAGTTGGCTGGGGCACCACATTGCATTGGCTGCTTGAAAGGAGAGATGGTCCAGTGGTTAGGGAGTGGCCTAGCACTTGGGAGATATGGGTTTAAGTCCCTGATCTAGCCTCAATTTCATCAGTATTCACAGAAAGGAAAGTGTAGTAATGCTTGTGTGGAAACTCTATGATATACCATATCTGCTGTTAATTAAAGACTTGTTTAATCTACCACATGGTCATCAGCCTTCACAGTGCCTCTTGTGGATAAGTTTAGTGTGTGCAGGATTTACAGTAGAGGATGCGTGGCAAGCTTTATGGTCTTCAGAGAAAGTGACAAATAATTATCTTTTCTCGGACCCCACTCAACATCAGCCTAGGTTTGATTTATCATGAAGACAGTGGAGCTTTCTGAACCAGTTTCGTACCAGACGTGGAATTTGTGCTACAGTGGAATTTTGGTGGCGTTTCAGAGACAGTTCACTATGTCGATGTTGGCAGCCACAAACCATGATACATGTTTTTGAGCACTGCAAAATAACTCAGTTTCCTGGAAGGCTTTGTGCCTTGAACATCGTTGATAAGAACACTGGGGCTTGGTTGACTGGCTTGCATATGCCAAATATATTGATTTCTTGTGTGATCTCAGGCATGTCATGTAGCCTCGTGGTTCCTCATCTGTGAAATGGAGATGGTAGACTTTCCCTACCGCCCAGGGGTATGACCCGGAGTGTGAGCTACTGGATTACTTTGGTGTTGGAGACCAGGTAAGCACTTAAGATATACAGAGGCACAGTGTGTTTCAGTATTACCAATGGTGTACACTCCCATTCCAGTCCAGATTACCAAGCAAAAAGATGTTCCCGCACCATGGGCTGTGTCACCGTTACTGACCATGAACCATGCCCTCACACTGCTGAGCTGTCACTATGGGGCCAAACTTGGCTCATGTCACCATAACAGAGAATGTGTCCTTATCTCATTAATGGTGCACTGCCATGGTAGCCCCCCGTTATGGCCTGCGCACTGTGTCCTTAGTGTATTTTAACCACACCTGTGCTGCCATGACTTGGCATGCCAGTGCAGAATGGCTGTGTTTCTTCACCCATACAAACATGTCTCAATTTCTCATTAAAGGAGTGGCTTTCCAACAGCAGTAAGGGACAGCTAAAGGGGAGATCTAGATCCTCATCCTAGTCTAGACCTCCTGCTCTCCAGGGTGCCTGGGGACTGTCGATGCTGTGGAGGGGTTTTCGACAGGCAGGCAGATCCACAGGGAACTCAGGCTGAGGGGTTTGCTATCTTGGAGCAGCGCTGGATTGGCAGCCCCGGAAGATGGAAAGATGTGTTCTCAAGGGCAGGGATTATGGGCTAAGTCCTTCTGGCCCTGCTTTTATGGGCAGAGCCATAGGGGCAGTTTGTGTAAGACCAGCGACTTTGACTCTCTATAGGGGGTTCTCAGGTCTCTGGCAGGGTTGGGGGCCCTGCCTTCTCTGCTCAACACAGGCCAATAAGGACCAATGGTTGGAAGGCTTCTGGGGCTATTTTGAGGAGGACTGGTGGCCTGTAATGGGATATGGGCTGTTTCTGTCTAGGATGCTAGGCCCAACGGGGCTGGCAGCCATTACTGTCTGATGTTGGTTCTGCAGCCTGTGTGACATCAGAGGCCTGGTGCTACTGGGGGTGGGGGGCAATGGGGACAGTTTCCCCCTCAAACAATCTTCCAGGGCCCCAAATGATTGTCAGAAAGGCCAAAATTATAAATCACAGCAAAATACTGACCCAGCAGCCAAATTTTACTTGTGTAAACTCTTAAAATCCAAGATTTTCTAGGGGAACTAGCCCCTAGACTCTGGGAAGGTGGCTTGTTTTTTAAATAGCAACATCCAGGGCTCCTCAAATACCCACTTGCCCCCCAATTATGGGACCCTAGGACGAGCCCTGCGCACATGGAGTTTGTCTTGGTCTCGGTGGGCAGGTGTCCAACGCCAGGCACTCTGCCCACACAGCTGGTACTGAGTTGATGGTGGTCTCAACAGAGATTGCTGTACTGTGGAGACCATCACTCTCTCCCGGACAGACCTGAGACACATTGCAAAGGGGGTAAGTGGGCATTGCTGCATCTCCATGCTGTCCCTCTCCGAGGACACCTGTCCCCAGAGCTTTCATTCTAGGCCCTGCTGGTGAACGTTGAAATTCACTGAAAAAGCCAGCGGGCCACCACGGGCTTTGTGAGGGACAGTTCTGGGGGTGCAAGGGCAGGCACCATGAGACATTACTGCCATGCGAGATGTGAAAAACACACTCCTATACTCCCATGGAGGCTGATTCATACACATGCACATTCATAATGATATAATACAAATCAAGTGGAAGCAGCGACCTTTCAGTCTGTGGACACAAAGGGAGAAAATGTCAGCGGTCAGGACAGACAGCACCAATGGGGATACTGCAGCAGGCAGGGTGATAACAGAAAGGGAACGCTGGAGAGGGAAACCTGTATAAGACTGTGGGAGACTGTGGCATGTGTGTTTCGATGTTCCTACTGCTCCTGGTCCCCTCCCTGGGTAGGATAACAACAGCAAGCTCCAGAAGACACAATCTCCCCCCCACAGCCTCCATTCCTCTGCTTGGCGTTCTGCATCTATCTCCTCGTTTGCACCGTTTATTCACAGGAATAAAGATTGACACTTTCAATTACGAACTAAATAACTAAACAGACAAAGCTCAGTCTTTCAGGCTGGGGTGAGCAGAGGCCGCAGGGGGAGGCGTGTGTGTTTTTGTGGAGGTGTCGGGGGGAGAATGGGGGAGAATCCATATTTCTGCAGCCTCTTTGTTGGTGTGTCTAGTTAGGTTTTTTTTTCCTTCGGAGATTTTATTTCTTCTTGGGAAATTGCAAGCCCTCTCCTCCAGGGAAAGGAGAGAGACAAAGGAGAGACATAAAAAGGAAAGAATCATTGTTTCCTTGTAAACACAGTGTGCTGCTCTAAGCAGAGTGTGCTGGGTGAGAGATGGATGGGGGGCAAAGAGAGACAGGAAGAGGGGACAGGAGCAAAGAAAGCCAGAGTGAGAATGCAGGGGAGAGAAGCTAGAAAGATAGAAGAGATAAAGAATCAAAGAGGGAGTGTGAGGGAAAGAGGGGTTAGCCACAGCATGACAGAAAGAGGGAAGAGGAGCAATGGATGTGCATGTGTGTACGTGCGTGGGGGTGAGAGATAGAGAGAGAGAAGGCCATGGAAGAGAGAAGCAAGAAACCAAGAGAAAGAGGGAAGTAGGGTTGTGCAAGGTGGATGAGAACAAGCAAGGCACAGAGCTGTTTGGGAATTTTTTGACTAAATATTTTTTTGTTGGAAAATGCCAATTCATCGAAACTGTTCCCAGGCAGGGGTCAATTTTGAAGGATTTCCCATTTTGAAATTTTTTTGAAAAAATAGAAGTTGTGAACTTGTCCATATGCCCTGTTTCAATATTTTCCAAACAAGAAAGTTCTGTTTTTCAGTACCAGTGACTTTTCATTTTGAAACATAAGTTGATTTCTCGTAAAAGCAATTGTCATATAAAAAAATCAACATTGAAACAAAACATTTTGACTGACCTAATCCAGATTTTTTTCAGATTTTTGTTTGTGCAAATTTTCAAAATTTCATCTTTTTGTCTGAATTCGGGTTGGGAAAAATGTTCAATGGCTCAAAAGTTTTTGTGATTTAGTGAGGAAGAAAGCGAGCCTGGGAGGAAGAGAGACAGTGTAAATGAGTGAAAGCCTGAGGGGGAAAGAGGAGAGCTGAGGAGCTCAGGAGAAGCAGAGAAAGGGGTCTGGATTTGCAGCTGGCATAAATCAGCCAAGCCCAGTGACACCAGTGGAGTGATGCCCATTCTCACCAGCTGACCCACAACAGGTCAAAAAAACCAAGACCTCTTTGTGGAAGCTGGGGCAGGGTTTGGAGGGGAATCCTGCGTCCAGACTGAGACTACACTGCAGAGGAGTGTGTCCCCAACAGAACCTTTGGGCCGGCTCTTCTGCAAACCCAGAGGGGAAGTGCCCAGGTACTTGGTGCCTGGGGTCTGGAGGAGAGACCCAGGGCATTTCTCCCCTTTCCCTTCAGGGGAACTGCTAAATCCCGGTTATATTTTAATAAAGCAATAACGCATCTTATCAATTTATAGCTTGTAAGAGTCAGTAGGGAAAACAATTTCAATGAGTTGGCAAAAGAGCTCCTCTTAAATGTCACCAATATTAATGTGGCTGAGCTAGAGAGCAGCGAGAGGAGAGCTTAGACGTTGCTCACTGGGACTATAACTATCCATGCAGGAGGCAAGACGTGGCATACCTTGGCAATTCCATTAGAGTCCATCGCAAATTCCACCACTGGGCCAACGAAGCAATTGGAAGCTAAGATCTGGGGCAGAGGTACAGAGGGAGAAGACAGTGAGGGAGCATAAGGGAAGGGCAAAAACAAGCTTCTGCTGATGGAAGGCTGCTTCTTGCTTTCCTACCCAAGTGTTGGCTCAGGGGATGGGTTACCCGCTAGACTGCACTGCCACTCAGCACAGCGCTCCATCAGTTGAGTGGCAGTGCGTCTAGTGGGTACCCTCTGTTTCTCCAGCGCATCTGGGACGATTGCCCATCCCTTCCATTATTTAGTTTGGCCAGTATTTGCTCATGTACTCTCGCACCCTGACTCTGTTCTACATCTCCCCTTCTATGTACAGGAGCTCTCAGTAGCCACTTGAGGCCTGAATGTCAGTGCACAGAGGGTTACTCCTGACTCAGCTCTCCCACAGGTGGGCAGGATGGTGCAATGAAGCAGAGCTGGGGCTGAAAGCCCAATCCAGCGCTCAGAGGGAAGCCAAGAACATCTATAAATACAGCTTCTTGGGAAGGAGGGGAGCCTCTGAGGAAGTAGAATTTTATAGTGATTTGGGAAGGGCTGGCTGGGCTGGACTTGACTTTTCCCTCGGAATCCTTTTATTATAACCAGTGCATCTTAAGCTTCAAGAACAGAAGCAGGGGTGACAAAAATGTATCTGCCCCGAAACTACCACCTGTTTTGTTATTATGTATAGAGTCTGGGATACAAGCTCTCAGATCCAAGGGCTAGCTAGAAAGTTTACTTAATCTTTGGGTGAGGGTCCCAGACCTTATTTGCAAGGGATGTTGCCTATTTGTGTCAGGCCTGAATGCTGGAGGAATTTCTCATATTCCTAGTAGCCTTCTATTTCCCAAGCTGTGAAGTTCAGCTCTCTGCAGCTATGATCAATGAATGCTGTCCGTGACACTAACTGAGCTCTCATACTGCCCTGTTTATCAGGGATCTGACCCATCACAGTCAAAAGTGTTTTCTGCATTTTATGATGGGGCCCCTCTTATTTTCCATCAACTCCCTTTCATGGTCAGAGACCGTTCCTTTGATCTGATCCACAATGAGCATTTCTGTTTAAGCACTAGCCAGAATCTGTTATCACAGTCTGCCCTTATCCTCTATGTATAAGGGATATTATGGGCTAAATTTGCCTCTGGTGCTTTGGGTTAACCCTGTTTATTGCACATGAGTTGCAGCAGTGTGTAACTGAGCAGTTCTCAATGTCCTATTAAGCATATTCAGAACAGCTCCAAATCAATCCATCCCTCCCAGCAACCTGGTGCTCCTTGTTTTTTCACAGCAAAGGCTGAGATACCAAACTCCTCTACAAGAACATAGAACAGATCGCTCTTGCTGGTGGGCAGATAATGGGATACCTGGAAAATCTGAATTTAGACCGATCCGTCAGATGGGATGACATTTATTCTAGGGTATGAAGGGAATTTGTTTAATACACTCAGCCACTGGCCATATGAATAAATCAAGATCAGTTGTGGAAATGCCAGACCCCTATAAGGAATTAAAAGACTGCAACATTCAAAGTTGAAATTTTCAGATGTTTTCTCACATTGCATAATTAACCACTGCCACAATATATTACCGGGGGCCAGAGCATAGGAGGATTTAAAAAAATCAGCATTTATACAGATACCAACCCTTATAAATATTTCAGGACAGATGATAAGCCAGCCATTGACTGCTGGATTTGGGAAGAGACTTCTGCCTCCATGGGCAAGTTACTGCATTATTTTCCTTCGTGGCTTCCTTTGAAGCAACTGGTACTGGCCACTAATGTAGGCAGGCTGTACGGTTAGACCGACCATTGGGGTGATGGAGTATGACATCTCCTAGCTCATGTATCTTGGTAAAGTGACAATTAAAGAAAACACATAACTGTCTATAGACATATAACACCAGAGACACAGAGAGTTTATGAAGATGTGTGTGGTGGCATGACTCAGAGCAATGGGATGATGTGAAAGAGAAGGAAATGGAGGCTGAATGTTAAGAAAAGAATTTCTGAGAGTCTCATTGATGTAATAGGCTGTGGAACAGTTTCCTAAGAGAAAAGGTAGATGTCACCATCGCTTGAGACACTTTATAGCTGGAATGGACAAAGCACTAGATAATGTTCTGTAGAAAACAATCCTTCATTGGCTCTAGGGAGATAGACTGGATGGTCTAATGTTTTTTTCATCTCTAACTTCAATGATTCCATGATAGATCTGTAACATTGAAAAAAGGCCTGATCCAAAGACAATTGAGATGAATGGACAGCCTTTAATGGATCAAGCCCCAAATGAGGCAATGAATCTGTATAACAGTGATTTATAATTCCTGTGTCAACCTTTCAGGAATAGGGGTTCAAAGTCACTTTCTTTTGACCCATGGCATTTCCTCCACCAAATTGTTCGAGGCACGAGAGAAATCTGAATTCCAGAGTCCACAAGTACATGTGAAATTTTGCAGGCAAGACAAATTGGGGTGTCCTCTGCTTTTCCACAGTGATATCTCCACTCCTGAAGAAAAGGCCAATCTTGGATTTAGATGTTTCTGATGAGGACAGTGATCATTTGATCTCCATGTCCACCGAGGGTAAGTCAAGACAGAATCAGCCTAGTGTGCGGCAAGGGAGATTTAGGTTGGACATAAGGAAAGCTTTTTAACTATAAGGGTAGTGAAGCTCTGGGACAGGTTGTGTAGGGTGTTTGTGGAATCCTCATCAGTGGAGGTTTTTAAGAATAGGTCAGACAAACCTCTCAGGGATGGTCTAGGTACCCCTAATCCTGCCTCAGTTTGCAGGGATGGACTATATAACCTCTTGATGTCCCTTCTAGCTCTACATTTCTGTGATGTCCATGGTCCAACCAGCTTTTCACCTTCCCCTCCATTTCCTTCTGTGGGAGATAGAGTATTCCCTTTGTCCAGTTGTCTGAGTCTTGTCTCAATGTTCCATGCTGTTTTCCCAACATTTGGAGCCAGGCTGTGTTGTCACACAATGTCTTAGCTACCATTTTGACAGCTTGATGGGTCTGATACAGTGCAAACTTTGGTTCCAGTATCATTGGCACATTCATTAACGTCACATTCTCTCTTTCTCCCATTTCATTACCACATTCCTGGCCTCATTCAGGCTCTAGACGGGCTTGATGTATTCATGAACTCTGATTTCTGTCTTGCCCCAATAATCCCAGGCCAGCCAGCCTCTCCTGCTTGGTCATGTTCTGGTTAGGCTTTCCCCATCAGGCAGTGCACCTCATACCAAACATCCTTTGTATTTTCCCCAGCTTGGTGCTTCCTCTCCAGCAATGCATCCTGCTTGCAATGTGGATGAACTGTAGGTTCACATTGTTGCTTTAATACATCTCTTAATTTCCAGTTGTCACTTCTTTCCTCGGGGTAAAGCACTATGCACAGCTCTTAACTGTCTTCTCTGTGACAGCATTAGGAGACGGAGACCATCTTCATTCAATCGATTTGCTTTAACAGATAATTCGAGCTGTTCTGCCCATGCAATCATTTTGCTATCCATTCCTCTGAGTGACTCTGGCTTAAAGGGAACTTGATCCTATCCCAAGCCCAGCATTTGGAGCAGCCTTCTCTCTAGCTGTGTCAGTGCTGATACTCCCCTCAACTGGGGTTTTCAAAGGAGCCTAAGGGAGTCAGGTGCCCAGGTCCCATTGAAAGCACAGTCTTTCCTAGAATTATTTCCATTAGAGAGACACAGATCCTGTGAACTTCAGCTGACTTGTAATGAATTTTTCCCAGGTTTGAGGTTCTGTGTGTTCTGCATGCCAAGAGTTACCCATTGAAGTAATTCACACAACAAACAAATTGCACAGTTCAGAAATTAAATGAAAAGGTGAAATCTATGGAATAAATTCTTCATTGTAAATTTCACTTGGCTCTAATTGTCATTAACTCCAAGCAAAACTTCCCTGGTGATTTGGAGACTGGCAGTTTGAGCCAGCCTACCCACGCTTCGACAGTAACACTCAGTCGCTGGCTATCCCCATTTTAGAAGCTGGATTTCTTTGTCCACCTGGAATGATCCCTTGGGTGTAGTTGTTGAGTGGAGAAGATGGTGAATTGGATTTTTGAATAGACTCTGGTTACACATCCAGAGAACAGGATTCTAAATTGGATTTCAGTGCTCACTTGGAATGTACTTCAGTAGTGTGGGGATTATCAGGGATTTAAAGCTAACATACGTGAGATGAGAATGTAACCATCCCACAGACATACAAATTGGGAGCTCTGCGTTCTGCTGTTAACACATACAGTGGAATTTAGCAATTAACATCTGAGCTTTGAATAGAATTTGGTGGTGATGCTGATGTGGTAATGAGTGTTTGCAGGTTCTCAGCATGGCTATTATCTCATTCCCTACTTCAGAAATACAAAAGCTCATGTTCTGACACACAACGTATCCCTTCCTTCCAGCCTCCATCTCTGCTTGTTGTGTAACAACTCCTGCTCTCTCCTGTGTCAGGATGCCCCTTTGGGAGTGGGGAGCGGGGAATCTGGCGAGGGAACACACGTTCCACTGTCACTGCATCGTGCTCTCAAGCAAAATTAGTGCTAGATTTTAAAGGAATGGAATTTGCTATGCTTCATTGGATTTGCGTGGCACTAAGATTTAGTCTTTCCCTTGTTTCACACTCTCCTTCTCCTTCCCCCATGTTGGCCATGGAAATATCAAGGCTAATTGGCAGCATTATTTTCCCCATCATGTCAGCCTTACTCACCTGAACGCTGGCAAACCACATGGCCTGCACTAGAACCAGTGTCCAGCCAAGCATGGTATGCAGACTGCTTTCTGGGAGGAACTGACTAGGCAGCAGTTCTGCATAAACACAGCAAGTGGGTGCAAGCTCATAGCTGCAATCATAAAGTGGTATCTTAATCCAGGAGCAGGGCAGTTGCAAGCTGTTTAGCCAAGAAGCATGTTGACTTTGGGAGTGCGAGTGCATGAGAGGCCAGAAGTGAGTCTGAAATGGCTGATTTTTACAAAGAGATTAATTCAGTTAGAATTGTATGAGTACAGTGGAGAGGAAGGAATCCACTCCTCCCATCACCAGAGTGCCTCACCAGGGTATATTGAGTTAGTCTTCATATCGTCAGAACAAGATCATATTGGCTGATCAGTCCTTGGCAGGACAGTTACTGAGACTGGACAGATCTGTGTGCAGAGATGGAGATAATTAAGATGCTAGTAGATCATGGAATTACAGAATCATAGAAATGTATGACTGGAAGGGATCTCGAGGGTTATTTAGTCCATCTCCCTGCGCTGAGACAGGAACGGAACAAGTAAGCTTAGATCATCCCTGACAGATGTTTGTTCAACCTGTTCTTTAAAACCTCCAATGATGGAGATTCCACAATCTGCCTTGGGAGCCTATTCAAGAACTTAACTATTCTGAGAGTTAGGAAGATTTTTCCTAATGTCCAATCTAAATCTCCCTTGCTGCAGATTACTTCTTGTTCTACGTTCAGTGGACATGGAGAACAATCGATCACTGTCCTCTTTATAACAGCTCTTAACGTATTTGAAGACTATTATTAGGTTCCCCCTTCAATCTTCTTTTCTCAAGACTAAACATGTCCAGGTTTTTTAACCTTTCTTCATAGGTATGGTTTTCTAAACCTTTTACCATTTTTATTCTTCTCTGGATTCTCTCCTATTTGACAACATCCTAAAATGTGACATCTAGAACTAGACACAATACTACAGCTGAAGCTTCACCAGTGCCAAGTAGAGTGGGACAGTTACCTCCTGTGTCTTACATGTAACAATCCTTTTAATACACCCTCAGAAAGTTATTAGCCTTGTTTGCAACAGCATCACATTGTTGACTCATATTCAATTTGTGATCTTCTATAACCTCCAGATCCTTTTCAGCAGTACAACCACCCAGCCAGTGGTTCCCCATTTAGTAGTTGTACATTTGTTTTTTCCTGCCTAACTGCAGTACTTTGCACTTGTCCTTACTGAATTTCAGCTTGTTGATTTCTGACTAATTCTCCAATTTGTCATGGTTGTTTTGAATTCTAATCCTGTCTTCCAAAGTGCTGGTAACCCCCCCGCCCCCAGCTTGGTGTGATCTGCAAATTTTATAAGCATACTCTTCACTCTATTATCCAAGTCGTTAATTAAAAATAAAAAATACATAAACCAGGACTAATTCCTGTGGAACTCTACTAGATACACCCTCCCAGTTTGATAGTGAACCATTGATAACCATTGATAAGTACGGTCATTCAAACAGTTGTGCACCCACTTTATAGTAATTTAATCTAGACCACATTTCCTTAGTTTGCACATGAGAATCTCATGTGAGACTGTGTCCAAAGCCTTACTAAAAGTCAAGATGCATCACATCTGCTTCCCCCCATCCACAAAGCCAGCAACCCTGTCAAAGGTGGTACTTAAGAACATGTAACAGCTCCTGTGTTTTGTAGTGTCCTTACTGTGCACCGCAAATGGCTTCCCCTAGCTGCTCTTTACATCAGCTCTTAACTAATACTAGAAACAGCAGCCGAATACCCTTTGCCAACACAGTGAAGGGAAGATGGACAGGTAAAGCAGCCTGCTGTACCGGCTTTCATCCAGCTGAAAATGACTGTGCTGGAGTGCTTGCTAGTTGGGCAGCTCTTTCCCCTAGCTCAGCACAGTGTGAGGTCCCCTCCCCAGAGTATTCTTGCTGAACTTGACCCTCCACGATAAGGCCTCTCCTTGGCCCTGTGACAGTAAAGCTGTAGAAGTGTGTGCACAAATCTTGGGGCTGCCTGGCAGTAAAATGGGGGCTTTAAACCTTAATCCGTTTTGAAAGGCCACCCTCAGAGAGAAGTGCAGTTGGGGCAGAGGTGCAGGACAAGGATGAAGAGTGGCCTGCTAAGGTTCCCAATCACAGCATGGCCCAGGAGGCTCAGGTGTGTTTCTCCATCTTCTCCATGGTCGGACACTATAGTCATGCCCTTCCAAGAGATGCTTAGGTGGTCTGTCTTCTGTCATCCCAACGACATGCCCTGCCAACTCGAGGCATTGGGATTTCACCACTTTTACTCTACTTGGTTCTCCATAGAGCTCCAGCAGTTCCCAATTAGATCTTCTCTGACACACATCATTCTCCCTCACTGGCCCAAAAATTCATCTCTACACTTCATTTTTGAAGGTATTTAGCAGTGTTTCTTCCTTCTTAGCAAGTGGCCCAGTCTCTCAGTCATATAAAACCAATAGGACTTCTCATGGTCTTGGCTATCTGAAGCTTGGTCCTCCTCCTGAGGAGCTTCCTCCTCTTGTCTGGAGCTGAAGGTTCTCTGCAGAGAAAAATAACAGGCATTCCTGCTCTGTAATTTCCTCCCTCACCAAACTGTTATATAAAATGATGAACAATAATAATACATGTAAGAGGTTGTGGGTGCTGATTGCACTAGGTAGTAGTTTACATCCACTCTGCACTCATTTGCATGTGCTAGACACTCCCATTTCTTTTAAGCCCCAGAGGCCTGATCTCCCAGACCAATCCATTTCCAGATGACTGTTTTAATTTTTACCCTGCTTTTGTGAATACTGATCACCTCACCAGACAGGTGAGTTCCCTATGGATGGTGATAATGATATTAGCACTTACATTATAAGACTTTATACCTTCAAAGCACTGCACAAATATTAACTAATGAATCTTCTCACACTTACCAGTGAGATGGAACGAGTATTATCCCAGTTTGACAGGTGAGGGAAGCTAAGATACAGAGAAGTTGGGGATGTCTGCACTGCACACTAAACCCAGAATCTGAGTCAGGTTTGAGCCCAAGGCCAACTTCCGTCCACATACAAGTCAGTCTGATTCAGGTCAACAAGCACTTAGGATCCTACTGGGGAGGTGGGTCGGAGCCTGAATCCTGCTGAGACTTGGGTCCAAGTCCTTTCATTTTCCAGTGTAGACACAGCTCAAGCTGCAGACCCAAGTCAGAAGGTCTGCATAGTGCAGTATGGATGGTTGTGAGACCCATGTCTAGCAATTTATAAGCTCAGTTTACAATGCAATGTGGACACTGTTGTATTAATTTAAATGGAGTAAGTGGCCAAAGGTGTTAACATAACCCCTTTCGCTATCCTACATTAAACAGTTTTAAACAAGGTCTGCGGTTTGATATCCGGAGACCCCACCTGGTTAGCACCATGGTAAACACACCATTAAAATTCTTTTTAGCCTTTTATTAAAGATACAGAAAAGAAGGAAAAAACGGTGAAAGTATTTGAAATGTAAAGGATTAAGTGAGGCTTTCATTTTAACATTTCTTGTTCTCTTTCCCTGTAGCTGGAGAGAGTTTTAAAAGGAAAACCCCCTGTTGTTTGACAGTCTTTTAGATGGTATCAAAGATGGTAATAACTGTCCTTGTGGAGAAAAGAGACAAAGTGAGTTGAGATGGGCTGGAGTGTTGTCGTTGAAGTCCAATCTTAGAAGGAAATGCCCTCTGGTTTGACAGCCTCTTAGCTGCTATTAAAGATGGCAATAGCTGTCATCCCGCGTGGTGGCTGGGATTCAGCTGAAGCCATTAGGGATGGTGATGTCATCTGGGTCCCTCTCTCTCTCTCTGGCCAGTGTTGGCTAGGACACCTCTCAGGATGAGGATGATGAAGGCCCAGGGGGTCCGAGGAAATTATGGCAGCTATGATGGTGAAGTGCTACTGTAGCCTCTGTCTGTTCTTCCAGGGTTTTTTTGTATTTTTATACTTTTCCCCACAACATCTCTTTCTTTTAAGGATCCACAAAGGCAGTGATGGGTGGAATAGCCCATCCCCTTATTAGTTTGTTCACCAATTAGGCCTAATATCTGACGCACCAATTTTGGTTCATTAACTTTTGGCTCCATGTTTGTTTTTAACAAGCATAATTTCAACACATCCTTGAATCATATCAACTTGGCCTTTTTGTTTAGACTAGTTCAGTTATTCTGTCTCCCCTTCATGCCTTTCCCCATCAACCTTTGTTATTATAGGTTACTGTAACATCTTACATACTTGTTACAGCTCAGCTCACAATTCAGGTAGATTTATAGGCTCAATTGTCACAACAGCACTCAAGCGTGGGTTTAGAAACACCGAATCCACAAGCCTGGGTCCCACACAGACACGGGTTTACTGTGCAGTATAGATATACCCTACATGAGTTGCCCGGGACACACAGCAAGGCAGTACCAAATCAGGATTTATAGGGGAGAGATTCCTGGACCTGATTAAAGGTGGTAGAAATTAAAGCATCTTAATTTAAATATAAAATCTGCAAAGATCCCAGGAGACGTCTCCAAAACTCAGCTTCTACTTTTAAATTGGCATGTTGGCTGGTAGTAGCAAGATCGTCTAACAAAGGTTCTTTGCATTATATAGCACTTTTAATTCTGCTGTATCCTCTCTTGCTGGGGGTTCTAAAATTGGGTTTAGCAACAGCTGCAGAATGGCTCTACAGACTCTGGGGATGGTCTCATCCTTCCACCTCCTTTCAGTCAAGCACAGCACACAGGCCAGTGCTTGGACTATGCAAAGCTGCCTGGGGTTTGCACCTAAGTGAATTGGTCTCTAGATGCAATTGTGAGGTTCTAGCTGACAAAATGATTTGTGATCAAACAGCTGAAATGGCAGATCATTCCACAATTAGAGACTGCCTGATATGAGAGAGATTTAACATTGGGTAAGACTGCTGAGTGAGTTACAAATACTGAAGCGGCCATTAAAGATGAAAAATCATTATCTCCACAGCAATCCAGTGGCACTCCCCAGGGCATTAATGTCAATGGAGTAAATAGAAATGATGAGGGTGTGTGTATAAGCGAGAAACCTGCTTTTACAAGTGGACAATAATACAAGCTAGATTACAAATTAGAGACACATAACTGACTCTCCAGTAGTCCTGAAAAGAAATGCAAAGTGCAAACAGCATAATCAAATTAGGACATTTTGCTAAAGATTTTACATGAATGAAACAGGCATAAGTGATTTTGAAGTAGAAAGTGCTGTGGCTGGTTGTAAAGGTTCCTGAGGTCAGGCACATTAAGCTGAAAATAATGTCTCTGAGAAAGAAGTAGTTAGTATGTCTTCGGGGCTGAATATCACTCCTCTGCCTACCAGTGGGACTGGCCATTAAAGCCTGCATCCTCTAACTGTTGCCACGTTCACTGCCATGAGGCTCAGCAGACACCACTGCTAGGATTTGCACAGTGGTCACCAAAGCTATTTGAACTGAATTTCCAGAGAGAGTGTATACCTGGCGTGATAAAACTCCCTTTCATGCCCATCATTTCCACATCACCAGGACACGACCCAGTACTATAGAGACCCAATTGATGCTTGGTTAGAACAGATACAAAGGGAGTTATCTCTCTGATGCAACTTGAAGAGGCATCTAAAAAGGACTCCGCCTTTATTGCAGAGAAAGGCCTCTATGGTATCCCACTGGCCACAAAAAGAAATGGTTGCCCTATGAATTACTGCTCTTCTTTGATTCGTCTGATAAACTTCCTGTATGTGAAGAGCTGCCAAAGCCTGGATGGTGTGTAGTTGGATCAGAATCCCTGGAAGTGCCTTATAGTCTGTTTGCCCATAAAGGGGTTCTTGCAATGGTATCTTTCAAAGCAGTGCTTCAGGCGGGAATTCTGGGAGCCAGCTCATAGGCATGGCAAGGCCTAAGGGGATGTAGCTTCTTTACAGATTGAGTGGGATATTCAGTTTATGTCCATCATTGGATTCCTTGTTGGTGGCCAGCTAGAGATAAGCCAATAGAAAAGTGAAATTGCTTCCCTGTGGGAATTCAGACTCATACCCAGGCACTATGCCCAACCAACTGTGCTGTGCATTGGGCAGGTGCACTGGGGCAGTGAGAGGTGGAAAGAAATCTTCCCCCCTATAAGGTTTGGAGCCACAACAGACACCTCAGTAGCCCCCATGGACTTAACACCTCCTATCTTCTGGGAAGAGAGGAGATTCCACGAAGCAATGGATCCTCTGACTGGTTGACCTTGCTGTGTTCTCCCCTGGCCTCTGTGAGCCAATGAACTTTTGACAGAATGGGACCATTTGGTGATCAGTCAGTATTCCGGAGATGTGGACTGATTTGGGTGGGTTATTGTTCAAGACCATCTAAGCCAGTGTCCTCACCAGAGACAGTCACATGATCAAATTTTTTCATGCAATTCCATTGAACTGGGTGTAAATGAGAACAGGCTTTGATCCATTACCTTCTTCACAAATGTCTTTGCCAGAAGGATTTGTAATAGTTAATAGATTACAAAAGATCTCCATGGAAATGGTGAGCTATTTAATGATGAATGCGGTTAGTGTATTCAGTGGTTCCATGCAGCTGGAAATGAGGAGAAGCAGCATGAGCTCTGTAGTTCAGGTGCAGTGGCTTCCTGGATCAATGATCCTATTCCCCCATTAAGTGTGGGAATAGGAGTCCTGATGTGGAATAGTAGTTGGCACAGAGACAATAGCAGTTCTTGTAAACCCTACTAGTTATGTCCTCCCATTTACCATCGATAATTACTCCTTATGTATGGTCTTCCAACCAGTTCTGTATCCACCTTTCCCTATTTTGCTTATGAGACTATCATGTGGGACTGTGTCAAAAGCTCACTGAAATCCAGATATATCACATCGACAGCTTCCCCCCATCCACTAGGCCAGTGAGGCTGTTGATTGAACCAAGCTGCCATTTGGAATTGGAATTAATAGTAGTTATTGCTGTCTTCGTGTGACTGGCCAGCTGTCATGTAAAATGATCTGTAGTGCCTGGGAGGTGTGGCCTCCCTCGGAGATTGACAGCGAGGGAGAGTGAACCCCCCTCTAGGGGGCGGAACCCAGAAGTCCACACCCACCTGACCGGAAGCAGAGAGGCAGGGCAGGAAAGAGAAGTATAAAGGGCGGGCCTTCCAGCTCAGTTGGGGGGGAGCAGCTGAGGGAGAAGGATGTCTCTCCCATGGTGCTGGGACCAGAGCCGGTTTGCTGCCCTGAAAAGAAGCTGCCAGAGCTGCCTACTGGTTGGAGCCCTGAGGACCTGCCAGAACTGCATGAGCCCAGTGAGCCAGAGGAGCTACCTGGCCCCTGTGATCTGGAGGAACTGCCAAAACAACCTGGTTGGAGCCCTGAGGACCTGCCAGAGCTGCTTGAGCCTGGTGAGCCAGAGGCGCTACCTGGCCCCTGTGATCTGGAGGAGTTGCCTGATGCCAGTGATGGTGAGGGCCTGCAGGGGCTGCCCCTTGCATTCTACTCTGAGGAACTGGACTGCTGCATGGGCACAGGGGTGGAGGAAGTAGCCTAGAGGTAGCTGACCTGAGTCTGGCTGCACTAGAGCCTGACCACCAGTTAGCGAGTTGTGGCTGGAGCTCTGCTGACCCAGTGGTGGGATGCCCTGCCACTGTTAGGGCTCTGGGCTGGGATGCAGTGGAGTTGGGTCGTCCTGTGTCCCCTTCCCCCCTGACCACCCACAGTCCTGGACCTGCAAAGCCTCGATAGGCTGTAGCCGGTACACTTTACCTGCCCCGCCTGGCCTGAGGGTGTGGGCTTTAGACTGTTTGCTTGCCCTACGCAGGGCTAGAGGTTGCTCACTTTGCCTGTCCTGTCCTGCCTGAGGGTCTGGACCACAGACTTCCTGCTTGCCCCACCTTAGGGTTGGGGCCCAGGGCTTTGGGGATTGCCCAGCTAGGCCGAAGAGACCCAGAAACTGCTAATTTCCCCCTGATAGCTGAAGCCTCCCCGCAGGATGTAGCGGCCGGGAGGTGTGGCCTCCCTCAGATTGACAGCGAGTGAGGGCCACCAACCTCCACCCACACTGGGGATCGTTTACAGACCCCGTAAGGGTGTTACAGACTGATAATTGAGATACGTAGTGCCCATTTACACTGAGAATATTTGTATTGGTTTAGCAACACCAGTGTAATGACACTGGTGCTGCAGGAGGGTAACGGGGGGGAGGGGGAGGGTTTGCCCTTGTGCCATACACCTCTACTTCTTATTAATGATGTTTGACAGGACATCTTAACTGCATCTCTGCCAAGCTCTACGTCACAGACAGGCCCTTAGTTGAGCTGCAGTCTAATTGTATTTTTTTGAAAGTGGAAATATGTGGGGTGCAAGGCCAGGGGTTTAAGAGGTGGTGGGACACTTTGAAGCACTGCTCACAAATCAGCTCCACCCCCCACCATGACACACTGGTCACTGTAGATTGTGCCGACATTCGGGATAAGAGCCTGCAGCTTGCTTAGCTTCACTGGGTTCCTTGAGTGTGGAGCCCTCTCAACGTTGTTTGAACATGGCTGTGGGCTCTGTGAAGCTCTTTGGTTTAGCGTATCCTGAGTGACGATATCAGGGCTATCTCCCCAAGGCATTTGTGGCACCAAAATGAGATGCCACTCACAGTAAATTGTGCAGAGCTGCAACCTTCCCTCTCCTTTCTTACATGGAGAATGAAATAGGTAAATGTGTGGACATTGAAATGATCATTTCTGGGCATCTGCGTTCACCCCTCCCTGAGATGAATAGGGCAGCTCACACCTCTGAGCTGTTGTTCCCGGCTTGGCTCACTGCTTCGGTTACACTCCCTTCACATTTTTGAAGTTTCCTTTGCAGCCGTAACAGTGGCAGTCTTGAAAGCTGAAATTCTGAAGACCAAGTAAGCAGCTTGAGAGAGCTGCTGGCACACTGCTCTGCAGCACACCAGCCAAATCTGAGCCCTGCCTGAGTCTGATCCATTAGCTCCACATGCCCAGGATACTTGTGTATTTCATGTTTGCAGATAGTACAGCAGGAATGTTTGCTGTAGGTTTGGCCCACTGCGTGATGGCTGTGCTGGAAGGAGCTGGCAAATTGTGATGTGGAGCTGGTTCTCCACAGGTCTCCTATGGGAGGGGTAGAAGGGGGAAGCTCTATCCTCCTATATACGTGCCAACTAGACCACATATTTAGATGCTAGACAGACTCCTGGGCCACCCAGAGACCAGATGCAAAGAATTTTAGAGACAGGATTTTTCCTATATCAGAATTAATATATGAATTAAATAAAGCAGGTGAGAAACTGATCCGTTCTTTACTTGGCCTATTGCTTCTTGCATTGCGCTGTGTGCTGCTAATCCAACTTCTCCATATCCTCACAGCAGCACTGCTCCGTAGGGCGCTGTCCTTGGCGGTCCCCAACCTATGGGCCAATGCCTCCTTCATGGGTCCTACTGATCTCATGAATACATCAGTCAATGGGGTTCTTTCCCGTGTACGCTGTATAACTCCTTGCATAACATGGTCTGCCCCTCTGACTTTGCCAATCTCTGAGCCTTCACTACATAGCCCCCTGCAAAATACTGCCAGTCCCTCTGCTGTCCCCAATCTGTGACCCCTTCCCCCATTACCAGCAAAACACCTCTGTCTACTTCTCTCTTATTTTTCTTTGGCATCTCCTGGTTTTTCTCCAGCAGTTTCTTGAATGTCTCAATAAAAAAAGAATATGTAACTATTAACTTCTCTTTCCTATTACTTTCTTGAGACTTTATAGGTCACAAAGAGCAACACCGGAGTGTTTTAGAAGTGCAGGTACTAAAATAAATACTAGCTGCATCAACCTTGACATTCAATTATCTGCCACTCCACATGTTCTATCAATTCCCGTTCCCCCTAGCCCCACCCTGTCGCCCCCTCTCAGGAGTGAGTGGCAGGCTCTCACTCACATGCAGCCTTTCCTTGTGTCAGCTGTCTGCATTGGCTGGACGGGTAATTGTTAACAAGCCAATACATAATAAAATCGGGGAGTGAAATTTTCCCTTCACTGCTGACAAACCAAAGCTCTAAAAGCTGTTGGAGAGAGGAAAACACAACGAGCCTCCGTCAGATTGAGTGGCCATGGGAACATTAAGTGTAGGCTGGTGCGTGTATCTATAGGACTGGGCCTGGGCTCCACAGGGCGTGCAATGGCATTATGGCAGCATCCTGGGTCATTAAAGGAGACCCTCTACCCCCACTGTTCTCCCTCCTCCCTGCTGCCTGGGTATCCCCACTTGAACTGGGCATGCTGCAGGCTCTGAATCATGGCTGCTGTCCTTGGTGCTGAAAAGGAGCAGCTGCAAAGGCCATTCAGAGTCTCTGGACTCCATTGCTGCACTTCCATGGTGCTGACAACTGCTGCTGGCCCTGGTAACCTGTAGAGAGCTCGCCTGTGGCATGCTCTGGTACCTCCAGTGTCCAGGACTTTGCCCCTCACAGGACAACCACCTTAAAAGGGCCCTTTATTGAGTCAGCTTCTATAGGTGCTCCACTGTCAGGGGACCAGGTCGTAGGCACTCAGGCCTAGTGGTCAGAGCAGGACTCACGTTTAGTGATTGGAGTCTAAATGCCAGAGCCCAGGGACAAAGCAGAGTCAGGGCTGAGGTTCAAAGCCAAAGGTCAGAATCAAAGTCAGCGTCCAAGTGCCAGAGGCAAGGGTTGAGACAGAGTCAGACCCAGGAATCAGGGTTGAGGGTCGGAACTGGATTAGCTGGAGTTAAGGCAGGGGCCAGGCTGGAACAGGATTGGACAAGTCTGGGTATAGGGCACACTGTAGGCTGGGCAGAAGAGGAGCAGGGCTTGAAGCGAGGCGATCACAGAGGCTCTAACGGTGTATGCACTGAGCAGCCAGCGAGCTGCTGCTGCTGCTGGGCTAAGAACTGGCCTGCTGGCTTTCTCAGCCAGTCAGGCAGCAACGGCCATCTGGGAGCCCCACTGGCTCATTAGGCTGTCAGGAGACTGAGATGTGCAGCTGCAGGGCCGTAGTCCTGACATCCAGTGTGCATTCAGCTCCATGAGGCCCCTGCACACTCCTGTAGGTGCCCCACTGTGTACTCAGTCCTACGGGGCTCTCTGCTCAGCTCTGCCCATGGGCTCTGCTCAGTCCTTGCCGAGCTGGGAAGGCACCACTAGGCCATTGGCCAGGCCCCACTCATTCTGTTTCCTTTCATAACCGTGTCAGCAGAGCCGTCCGGAGGTGGGCAAGGAGCGTTTGACAGGCCCCCACCGCAGAGAGCTTTCAGGTATTGAGATCTCACCTTTCTTCTCTCTCATTTTCCAGGCTGCTTTTTGGCTGGCTTGAGTCAGCCAATCAACTATGGGCAAAGCTTCCTGGCTTGTTGGAACATTTTAATAAAGACTCAGCCACTGAATAACAGGGAGCAGTGACTCCCCTGCGAGGAGTGGGATCCACTGCGCTGCATGGGTTTGCAAAACACATGGAGTCAGGTAGGCCTTTCCCAGTGGGCCAGTAGTTACTGGTTCCAGCCAACTGTGACATTTTGTTTCCTGTGTATTTGGTGCTGGAAGCACTCCTTATGGCAGAACTCCTAGAGATCAATCCCAGCACGGCAGTGCCACACTGTATGCTGTGTCTCGTTGCCTGGCCACCTTGCACTGTGTCTCCTCTAAGTCTCCCTTTCACCCCGTGTCCCTCAGTGTCTTTTACTCCTTTATTTCTTCTTCAGTTTTATTTTGAGTGTATCAGACATGTCTCTCTACACTCCCAGAGTCCGCGGTGCCTTTCTTCCAGCCTTTTCGTAGCTAAGCCAAAGGCTTTTCCTCTCCTCAGCTCCCAATGAAAGGAGATGTCTGGTGAAGATGTCTGCTGCACCTGAGGGGGGAGCTGTGAGGCAGAACTAGAGCTGAGGGGAGAAGTTCATGGCAGGCTAGCAAGGGGTGTGCTGGGAGCTGGGGCTGACATAGGGCCTAGAGCTTTTTGGGGTCCCTCTGTGGCCAGAAACTTGGCACATGCTAAGTCCCAGCTCTGGCCTCTGCCACTTCCAGGTGTGAAGACAACTCATCCAACAGACAAGATGGAAAGTTAATGGCAATCTGAGGGAGGTTGTGGGAAGAAAATGCCCTCCCTGGACACCATGCCATGATGCTGTTGTAATACCATGCTATGGCAATGATCCCCAATAGCTTGACAGACCCTCAGGGACTGGTTCTAGCCCAGTGTTATTCCTTTAACACAATGGAGATTCACAGAGCATGATGCTTTCCTAGTCCCCGGCAAGTCCCCCAGCTGCCGGTTGTTCTCAAAACCTTGGGAGCTGGGAGTGCCTACCAGAGACTCACTACACTCACCATAGGATGGACAGGGGAGAACCAGGAAGGAGCAAGGCGGTACTGAGCACACAGCTGATCTAGCCTGATATCTGGGGGGGTGGGGATTTACAGGGAGACCAGCTCCCAAAAGAGCCTGATAGCTCAAGCCTGGAGGGCCAGCAAACAGTCAGAAGCACTGGGAGGAATTGAGCTAGAGAATTAAGCCTGGTTCTAATATTCCGAAAGCACAAGCACCTGCTACTTCAGCTAAAGAAGAATCTCCTTTAATTGTTTGCTGTGCAGGGCCTATGACAAAGTTAAGCAGTTCCAATTCCTTCCAACAGAGGGCAGAGGTACACAAACATCCTAGTCAGCTCATTGCAACAGCCTGTCAGTTCTTACTGTTGTGTAATGTTCAGACTGAATAAAGAATATTCAAGCCCCAGACTTCATGTTACAAGCAGGAGTCCTTGCAGTTGGAGCAGAACGGACAGGTTGGTACACGTGAATTCAGCAAAGCCTGTCCGCCCATAGCAGAACTCACTTACTTCACGCTGGCGAGAGAAGCACGTGTGGAGCTGATTGCAGGATTTCACCTGTTGTGGAAAAAATTATTTGTGTAACCACAGCAGGGCCTCCCTGATCCACGTATCTTATAATGCACACAAAGCCTGAGCTGTGCAATAGCAGAGGCTGTAGCTAGCTGCCATGGAGTTCTAAACCACCATTATTTTACAAGCTATCCTACAGTGTGTTCCCTGATCCATTAAGGAGCATTAGCATACATAATTAAACCTGCCACTGCAAATAAAAGATTGTTCTGTTTCTCACATGCAAAGAGCAAACTACGTGCTTTCAGTTTCAACAAAACTGCAAAGAAAGAACTAATATAAAGTCTCTAGAAGAGAGGGAGCACTGGGGGCCTCTGACTGATCCTTCATGCTATAAAAGCCCCATAACCACTGCAGACAGAGAGGCTCACCATATAGATTTAAAGGTGCAGTGCGTGGATAATAAACCAGAGCAACATACACAATAAGGATGTGTGTTATTGGAACATGAACACTGGCAGATTGCCTCAGCAAGATGGTCCATCTATTCCAGTCTCAGATGTTTCAGAAGAAGGTGCAAGAACTCCTGCAGTGTACGCAGTGATGGGCGAACATGTCCCCAAGGAAGCATTGCTGATCCTCCAATAGTTAATCATGAAACACAAAGAATTAATCTGATTGTGTTTTTTCATTCACTCACTCCCTAATTTGCAAAAATCGCCAACTTCCTAGTTGAGCTCTCAGTCGTTACTGTGAATTAGCAAGGTTTCCATGGCGTGGTCAAGCTAGAAAGCTACAGAACCAAAGATTTTCCCTGAATGCGGTGGGTGCTGTCTGAAATTGCAAATATAATTGTGTTCTAACCCACCTAGGTGAAGGCGATTTAACTTGGAGGATAAGAAACATTACTGATGTTGAATTGTTAATTTATTTGCAAGACTATAATTGAACAAAGAGCATTACAAGGGTTAGACTAAGGGTCTGTTGAGTAGCTGCCAATACTAGTGTTTTATAATTGGGGCTGACCTCTTAACTTTCCTCTGTGTGATAAAGTGTCTAATTTAAATTGACTTGCAGTTAGTAAGCTAACTAGACACAGCAGAAGATGTAGGCACTTGCATTACCCAAGGATAAGATCCCACATTGCCATCTGGGCCAAAATTCTGGGTAGGTGCCACAGGGCAATTAAAGAGTCCAAAATGTAGGGCTTCAGCAAAGCACTTACACACTGGCTTAACTTTAAGCACGTGCTTAAATCTATTCCTGTTCAGTTAAGCATTTAAGCACATGTGTGAGTTCAGTGATGTATCCTGCACACAAATACATAACCCAAACAGAATGTCAGACCCAAGTGGCTTAAGCACATACTGAAAGTTAATCATGTGTTTACGTGTTTGGATCTTAACCTAAGGATTCTACGGTGCTGGGAGGGGAAATGGGCCCATTTAAGTATCTCTCTTCTCCACAAAGTGATCTGTAAAACAACATCATCAACCTCCCATCCCCAACCCTGGTGATTTACTTGTAATAACTTGGCAATATTCTCTCCAGATTCCTGGCCAGGACTCTGGAACAACTAGATAAAGTCCCCGTCTCCAGGGGATCCACCTCAGATTTTACACTGAGCCCTTGGCATGCTGGGGCAGAACTTTGAGTTTATTCTGCAAATCCTCTTCCAATCTAATTGCCTTGCTTTAATGAGCTTCCAGTGGACAGGACACTCCTGATCGATGCTGTTGCCTCTCCACCTTGTAACATTGCTCCCCGACATGGTTACACTGTAAAATGCTTAGCTAAGAAACATTTAGCAAAGCCCTTTTTGCCTCACGAAGCCAGGAATGTCCCCAGGACACTCTGATGCTTAATCAGAGAGCTAATCCACTTGTCCTGACCTCTGGAGCTTGATTGAGGGAAAGCCTGACTCTCTGTGATTCCACTTGTAAGCGGTAACTAGACAGTCTGTCAGCAGGAACGGGGCTGCCTCCAAAGATCTAGCAATAGATTTAGTGAGCACAGGGTCATCGATCAATCTAAATCAGGGGTAGCCAACATTCAGCCCAATGAGAGCCTGGATGGTGGTAGTGTAATCACAGGCTCCTTAACACATTATAGATGTGTGAGGCTTACATGTTTCACCTGTTTAAATCTTTAGGAGCTGCTGCTAGTTCAGGGCAAATGGGGAGATTAGTGTTGTTCTGATCCCTAGGGTGTGAATGAGCTGTTCATCTTCATCATGGCTGTAGAGAGGAAGGCAGAGCGCCAACGTGATGGGAAAGGGAGAGCAAAGACATAGCAAACCCAAACCATGTCCAGTCGTGGCTCCTTTCCCCCAGGGGACTCTGTTGTTTTAATTTAGATGGAACATATGGGTCAAAGGTGTTAACATAACCCAGTCACTGTCCAACATTAAGCAGTATTAACAGGTTCGGGGTTTGGTATACAGAGACTTCAGCCGGCTTAGTACCATGGTGCAAACACCCTTAGAAATCCTTTTGTTAAAGACGCAGAAAAGAAGGCAAAACAGTTAAAGCATTTGAAAGGTAAAGTATTAAGTGAGGCTTTCATTTTAACAGTGTCCCTTGTTCCCTTTCCCTTTAGCTGGAGAGAGTTTTTAGACAGTAAAACCCTCTTGTCTGTCAGGCTCCAGATGGTATCAAAGATGGTAATAACTGTCCTTTTGGAGAAAAGAGAAGTTAGTTGAGATGGGCTGGAGCTGTCACTGCTGTTATTAAAGTCTGATCCTGTTTCCTAGAAGACAAAACAAGACAAACGGACACAAAAGGAGGAAAGAAAAGAACAGCAAAGATAGAAAATGCACCTTCTGACTCTGGTGCTGACGCTCTTTTGCAACTTCACTGCTGGAAAAATACAGGCACAGGATCAGTCACTCCAAGCCTGGCAAACTTGTGCTAGCATCGGGCTGCTTAGGGCACTGCTTTTAGCTGTCTCTTTCTGTCATAGGCTTACAGCAGTGTTGTAAAATATACTCTTCTGACCGGCTAAGCTAGACTTTTATTAGCTAAAAGGTAAAAAGGAGAGAGATAAGAGAGAGAAGAAATAAGGTAAGAAGGGGGAGACAAAGTGTCCCATCCCAAGTGGTGGTTGGGATTCAGCCAGAGCCAGAAGAGGTGTTAAGTATCATCTGGGTCCTTCTGGCCTGGTCTGGTTAGGACGTCTCCCAGGATCCAGATGATGAAGGCCCGGGGTCCCAGGAGATGGTGGGGGTGGCAGCCATGATGGTGAGGCTTGCACTGGCAGCCAATTTTTCTTCCCAAAGTGTCTTTAAGGACCCAAAATGGGAGCGGTAGGTGGAATACCCCATCCCCTCATTATTTTGTTCACGAACTAAGCTTAGTATCCGACACACCAATTTTGGTGTATTAGTTTTTAGTTCTGTTTACTAGGCATCATCTTAACAGAGTGCTTTAGTCATCAGTAGGTCTTCGCCTTTGGACTCATTCCGTCTCCCTTTTGTACCTTTCCCCATCGCCATTTGTTGCTATAGCCCATTGTGACATGAACTTACACTCACTTTTTATATTTGAGCTCACAATTAGAGGAGATTTGTAAGACTAATTATTACAACAGCCCGTTCCCTTCCTGGCTAGGCAGTTCCCTGCCTGGTTCAGTCAGCTGCTGGGATTGAGTTGATGATTTGCAGTCCAGACAAACGTATTGTTGGCTCCTGTTAGGGGCACATGCTAAAATATAAATCCATGGACATGGCGCAACATCAGCCTCCAAAAGAATCACCCAGTTGTTGCAGAAACCCAGCCCCCTCTCACCCCACTGTTGCAGGCCAAGTCTGGAGTCACAGGCCAAAGCTGCAAAAGGTCAATAAATGAGTCTGGCTTTGCTGCTGCTGCTTCTCAAGTTACTTATTTGATTATCTGAGTTATGGACTATCTCCATTAGCCTTATTTGATTGTCCACGTGTGGAGGTCAGCTCACAAGAATCAGCAGGGCTCAGGAGCAGGCCAGTTTAGCTGCTGCTGCTTCTTTGCTTTGTCTCATTCTAAACCCTCCCTCTCCTTTTGGTCTGGCTGCTGCCTGACATTACTCTCTCTGAGCCTTGTCTGCCCGGCCTGCATTCTGTCAGGCACACCCCACGTCCCTCGTACTTAATGAGAAAAAATGCTGGCAACAGAGTGTGTGTTGCCAGTCTCCTTTCCCAGCTAGGAAGCTGTGTGATAAACACAATTCACTTTGCAAGAGGCTGCTGGAATGTGGGCCAGACCGGGGTGGGGGGTGAGTGTGTGAAAGAGAGAGAGTGCTGCCTGCAGCAACAGGATTCTCTCCCCACTTGTGTCTCTCCTCCACTCCCTGTTTATGCCTTCCACCCACTGTAGCTGACAGCTGTGCAGGTGTGAATGAAAGCGATGTTGGTCTCTAGTGACTGCCGCACAGACAGGATACAGGACCAACTACTGTTAACAGCTACGGGAGATCTCCTTTAGCTCAAGTGGTAGAGGCCTGAGGTTTTTGGAACTGAAGCATCATGGGGGCAGTGTGACCTAGTGGGTAGGGGACAGTGCTGTGCTGTGCTGAGATTCCAGTACCTGCATTCTTTTCTGTTCTGGCTCTGCCACTGACCTGCTATGTGACTGTGGACAAGTCACTGCTTCCCTCTCTGTGCTTGTATTTCACCTCCCATCTGTCTTGTCTCTTTAGACTATAAACTCTTCAGGGCAAGGATTGTCTCTCCTGGTGTGTCTGGACAGTGCTTGGCACAATGGGGCCAGATCTCAGTAGGGGTCTCCAGGCATGACTGCAATATAGCGCCTTGCACAGTGACTTCTGGCTCCTCAAGCGTGGGTCTTTCTAGCGTCTGTCGTCTCCATCCTGCGGCTTTGTTTCGGCACATAAGAGAAATGTCAGAGATAATTGCTGTAGTGTTTCCACTCATGGGGCCATTATGTTTGGAGCAAAATGTGTTTTTTGATGCTTCAAAGCAAAATAAATGCCCTTCCCCCCAAATCATCCCTCGCCATGACACTTGAGGGGCATGCCATTTCCTGAGACAAAGTGGTGATGATTTCCCTGGCAAAGTCTGGTCCCGGTTTGATCAGTGGGCTGCAACCCCCAATGAGCCGGGGACTCTGGTAACGCCTTGTGTGCTGCCCGCACGAGAGAAAAGACACGACATAATGATTGCCCAACTCCTTTCAGTTCCCAAACACCATCACAGGGTTAGGAAGTAAAATGTTTTAAAAGGGTGAATAATTAAACTGGACTCATAGAGTCAATGAAAGCCACTGCAGGACTTAAACAATGGGGTCCTGGCTCAGAAGGGCCGATGCTGCCTTGCTGGTGCAGAACAGTCAAGAGGGGGAGAAGGAGGATGGCTGCAGGTCTCATACTGCGTGGAGGTGCAGGGCTCTGGCGAGAAAAAACAACCCTGTTCATTCTGTTTCTTCTGATGAGCAAGGCAGAAATTTGTCATTTGCGGAATAGGTCCCCATGGTGGAATCCATCCACCGGCTGCCCAGTGCAGGGGGTGTTTCTCTTGGCAAGATCCTGGCATGGTAAATAACCCAGAATTTGCACTTGATGGATGTTTGCTGCCTGCCAGCTTGTCTCCTGAGAGATATATAATTCCCTTTCCCACGGTTTGGCTGTAAATTCAAAGTGATTCACAGCGGGTCCCTCTGCCAACAGGGGAAGGACAGGGCCCTGCAGGGATGGCTGCTGTATATGGGTTCTGGGGAGCAGCAGGGGAAGCGTGGGAATGTGGGAGGTTTCTGTGGCTATGCTGAATGGGGCAGTGTACTTCCATTTGTCAGGGATTTTGAGCGGCTAAGTGGCCGGGCTTGGTTACAGGCCGAGGGCATGGCCCTCCAGGTGGTGGAGTGGATTGAGCCCTGTAGATTCAGAGCAGCTCAGGGGCAGGCCATGCCATGGGGTAGCAAAGGAGACAGGGAAGGGCAAGGGTACCATCCAAGAAGATGATTAGGGAACCCCACCCTAAAACAGGGGAGAGCCTGTGTGTGACAGCAGTGCAGGTGGGGACCCTTTCGCTTGGGGCAGATCCAGTAGCATCCCCAAAAGAGCTGTGTCTGGAGGGGCAGTGTTTATAGGAGTTGAGTGACAGAGTGGCAGTGGCTGCCACTGCCAGCCTCCCAACTCCCTCCTGTCAGGGAGTAACTGTAGTCTACTCTAGCCCCTAATGCACCTCCCAGGAAGTGACTGCAGACTTTCTCCCTGCAGCCCCCTTCTGCTCTCAGCTGCTAGGCTTTATACAGGCCCCTCCTGTTCCTGCCTAGCTGGGCCACATTTAATCACCCCCTGCGCTCTAGCTCCCCCTCCAGGTGCAGCCTGGGGAGTTAATTGGCCCACCTGGCTATCTTAACCCTTTCCATTCTTGTGCGGGGTGGACACCCCATCACAATGGAAACATTTCAACCATCTTTAAAAGAGAAGTCTTGATAAACTAACTGGGATAATTTCCCTCTCCCAGCTCCCTTCCATTGAAGGCATCAATCCTCATTCTTCCAAGTGTGGGGAAAGCTAAGGTTCCTGTTAAAAAATTCCTATCCTGGATGATCGGGTAAAATAAGTGGCAAGAAATACCTTCTTCTATCTGGCAGCTTGCTAGAAAATTTTACTCCTTCCACCTTGGAGCAGATCTGTCCATCATCACCTCCAGATTAGCTCTCTGAAGCTCACTGCAATGGGGGATGAATGTGAATGCAACTCAGAGGATCCAGCATGTCCCAAAAGCTGGAAGCCTGCCTTCTGATTGAGCCAGGTTACCATGAGCACATCCCCCCCTGGGCTCTATTTCTTCCATTGGCTCCCAGTCAACAGCTATAGTCATGATCTTCCAAGCCACTTGCTAGTCTGGACCCAGCTACGTCCGTGGCTGCATCTCTTTCCAGGATCCACCACGACAACTGGGAAAATGCAGCTTACAAAGGCCCAGGATGAAAGGCATGACAGCTGGAAATGAAACATTCTTGGTCAAGGGGATTTGGCTCTAGAATGACTTTTCAAGGGAGATGAGACTAATCTGGAGTCTGACCATCTCTGGCTCATGCTGCAAGCCTCTCCTGTTTGAGAAAGCTCTCCCACCATAACCGGAGTGAATTACACACACACACGCACACCTCCCCTAAGCAGCGCCTCCTATAACTAGCATGAGGAGAGCAGAAGACTCCACAAAGCTCACTAGTGACTCCTGATGGCGATCTAATTGACCAGGGAAATGCTTGGATCCAGTGGTGCTGGGCTCTATACAAACCCCTAAATTGGATACAGAGATAACCAAGAGAGGCACAAAGAAAAAAAGAGAAACTGTGTTCTTTGTTCTGTGTTTGTACTGTGCCTAGCACAGCGGGGTCCTGGTCCATGACTGGGGCTGATGGACATTATGGCAATACAAATTAAGAAGACCTTACCAACCCAGGTCTCCTGCCTTCCCGCCTGGATTCCTGCACAAGGGACTTGTGATGGCGTGTCTACCTCACCCAAGGGCTGAATAGGTAGAAAGGACCAATTAACCTTGGGACAGGCTACACCTGGAGGAGAGTCAAGGCTGGTAAGCCCTAACTGCTGATGTAGCCCAGCTGCACAGGAGCAAACTGAGCTGGTATAAAACCAGCAAGTGGCTGTCTGGGGCTTGTATGAGCAGAAGAGAGCTGGGTTGACCGCTAGTTAGGCTGGTGGTGTAAATGGGGTGAGACTGGGAGCTGGAACTCAAACTCAGGGGTGGCTTGGGCTGGTGGCTGACTAACCAGAGCAGGAAATACAGGCTGAGAGGGAGCTGCTGGAAGTTATGTTGGAAAATGAGGGTGAAGAAGCAAGTGATGAGAAATTGCTTCAGATTAGGAAGAAGGAGAAAGAATAGAAGTGTCTGTATTTGGAGAAAAGGGAGCAGACCACGGAGGAAAAGGATTGAGAACTGATTCTTATCAAATCACTAGCTGAAGCTGTAAAGCTAGGAAATGCTAATCTCTTGAAAACAGTGGAATGGATTAGGCAAAGCATTGGATGCAGAGACATATTTAGAACTAAAGGAATTCAGGTAGAGCTTTATTAGTTGAACATACACATAAGGAACAGAAACTTAAAACAGCAATTTTAGGGAAAATAAAAGTAATTTGCCAGCTACCTAAACTTCTGACAGAAGCAAGAGGGGGTCATGTACAGGGTTCCACTAGGCATGACAGGATGAAATGAAAAGAGGTACAGGTGAGGACCAAGTGCTATTTGTTAAGCGACTGATTAGCTGGAGAGGGGGAGAACACAAACCATCCACTGCCATCCGAGTAACATTTAAAGGTACAGTGTGACCTGATAGGATTAATATAGGATAGCAACTCTTCTGCATTAAACCATGTATTCTGGCCCCTGTCCTGTGAAACATTGTTATAAATGTCAAGGGTTTTGGCATGTGGCGGCTGATTGAGGGGAAAATGAGGTGTCAATACGGAGGAGAACATTTGTATGAGAACCGAACAAAAGGAATAGAACTAAAATGCAGCAATTGTGAGGGTAAGCCCAGGGTAGCATACAAAGGGTGTGTGGCAATGGAAAGAGCTAGAGAGATACAGAAAATTAAAACCATCCATTAAATATCCTATGCAGAAGCTATGAAAAGATGTTCACAGCAGAATGTGGAGAAGGAGGAAAATGCCAGTGAGGGAAAAGAGCTACTAGTACAACAATATGCAGTTCAGGGCAGGAAAGATAATATAAGGGGAGCTGATGAAGATGTATTGCTTGTAGGCAAAGAGAAATTTATAGCATTTATGATAGAAGTGATTAATTGCACTTTACAGACAGGGAAGAAGATTGAAGGAATAAAAATTATAACAAAAGCGGCAGAAAAGTATTTGCATAGAGGCAATCTCTTGATAGACCGCATTCATGCAATTTTAAATGAAGGTAATAATGTAGTTTAAACAACATGGTTCTAATGTGTTTTTGCTGGAATGCACAGAATTTAATAACACATGGTCAGGAAATAAAGAACTGTTTTTTGAAATGGAAAATGTGTACAAGACAAAAGGTTAGTGAGAACTTATGTTTAGACTGCCAGAATATGATGTAATCAGACAAGGGGGTCTATATATTTCTAAAAGACAGTTTTAGTTACAGTGAAATAGATGTACAGAAGTTTTGAGTACTATGCTGTTGAGGTTCTTCTGCAGAATAATAATATCTTTATACAAATATTTACAAGCTGGGTAAAAAATCTAGACCATCTAGAATTGGAAGAGTTAGTTAAGGGTGTCAAAGGTCTGTATATTATTTTGGAGACTTTAATAGCCATAATGAATTATAGGGAAGCAGGAAAACTGATTATAATGGCAAATGCCTGGAACAGATCGTTGACATGCACAACTTGGTACTGCTACTGGGTTTAATTTGGTGGATGGAACCTTTTCATATTAGCAAGTAAATGCAGCTGGGAAATCTATAAAGATGATGGAATGGGAAGTGATCACTTCCCTATGCTAATTACAAATCAAGGCCAAGGTAATGTTGGAAACACTGAAGGAATTCCTACCTGATGCCTTAGAAAAGCAAATTGGAGTAAGTGATAATCTAGCGGAATTTCATAATAATATAATAAAGGAAGAAGCCAACCTAGCTGTATGTAAGAAATCGAATTGCCACAAACTAAGAAACATAGTTCCCTGATGGAATGAAAATTATAAAGCAGCAATTAAAGAAAGAAAGCAAACATACAAACAAGCAAAAAGAACAATGAATAGCAAGGACTTAATGAACTATAAAAGATGTAAAGCTGTGGCATAAAGAATTATTAAAAAGGCAAAGAAAGAGTTGGAGAAGGTACTGTGGGAAAATGAAGAAAGATTACGAAGTTTCAGAGATACAGAAACAGCTTAAAAGAATGAATGGGATAAGGAGTGAAAACAAATTTATGCCTGATCTTAGAGTAAATGATGAAGTTGAAAGTTTTAATTTAGGAAAAGTGGACATTTTAGCAAAAGAGTTCCAAAAAGTTAGTAGGGATACAAATCAAAGTAAAGAGTTTTGTGAACAAAAAATGTTTGCTGAAGAAAATTGAGCTCTTAGATGGCTTGGTAGAATATAAAGGTGACGTACTGAATGAAAATTTCCACATACAGGAAAAAAGCTATAGACAAAAGTAAAAAATACAGACTCAGGTAAAGTTAGCATATGTAATTCAATGCTTAAGCACCTACCAGAAAGGAGTTTGTTTCATTGAAATTATATCACAGTATATGGGGGGAAGGAATACTACAGGCAGAATGAAAGCAACAGGTAGTAAAACCGATAGGGAAACCTGGCAAATTACACACAAGATCTGATGCACATAAACTTATTGCCCTCACATTGTGTGTGGGGAAAATTATGGAAAGAATGATAAGTGAGAGATCAGTAGCTTACTGGGGGGAAAATGAAATGATAAACTGTGTACAAGGTGGTTTCAGGAAAGGAAGATGCACAGCTGATCATATTGTAAGATTAGAAACAGAAATACAAAAAACCAGGAGGAACAGAGTTTATGATAGCTGCCTTTCTGAACACTGAAAAAAGCTTAGGCCATGCTATGGAGAGAGAGCTTGCAGTATAAACTAGCTGCAATTGAAATTGGAGGAAAAATGTTCTTAAGTGATAGAACCCTACAAGTGGGGGTGGGGGTGGCTTTGTCGAATATTTATAAATTTACTAATGGCACTCCACTGGGGAGTGTTCTAAGCCCAACCCTGGGTAATATTATGAATAAAGGTCTCCCAGAGAGTGTATGCACAGGAAGAAGTATAAAGCTATTTGCAAATGACTGTTATATGGGCCAAACACAGAAGACTTGAGATGGCTGTAGAGAGAACCAATGAGGCTCTCCAGGGGATTTCAGAATGGGGAGATACTTGGGGATTTAAGTTCTCACTTGCTTAAAGCAAAGGGAATGATCTTCCAAAAAAAAAAAAAAAAAAGATTGGGAGGAATAGAACTTTTATCTCTATGCAGAAAAAATACAGGTAGTTCAAGATGTTACATTCTTAGTTTACCAAACATAACTCCTAACTGGGAAGAGTTATACTGGTAATATCAAGACGAAATGTAGAGATAGGATGAATCTGCTTAAAGGTATTGCTGGGAACATTTGGGGTGCAGTTAAGAACGTGATTGATTGCTGTATAGGGCATCACCAAGACCAGTAATAGATTATGAACGCCAAGCCTTTAATTCAGCGTCTAAATCAACATTAAAAATATTAGAGGTGATCCAAGCCCAAGTGCTGCAAATTGCATGTGATGTGAGTATTACGACTCTGTTGTGCATGTGCTGCAGGTAGCAACTGGAAAAGTGCCTGTAAATTTAAGGATGAAATGGTTAGATTTAACCTTTTGTGCTAAGGTTAATGGAAATAGTGGAGAGAAGAGTACTAAACGAATATACTAGGACTGCTGGGAATTAAGTAGACAAGAAGTAACTGGGCACCACAAACTCCCACATGCTAACAGGGTCAAAAGGTGGGTGAAAGACTTGGGTGGAAAGGAAGGTCTGGAAGAAATTAAAATCCTTGGTCATGGGAAATCAAACTCTAGCTGGATGGTTGTCTCTTCAGTTGTAGATTTGAAATTATATGATAAAACAAAGGGAAAAGAGCAGGACCATCAAATGTGGCAACTGATTTGAGTTTATACATGGGATCAGCATTGCCAAATATATAGTGATAGTTCTAGAGATAACAACACAGGTAAAGTGGGAATGGCCTTTTTTTATTCCTGAATTTGGAATGAAGAGATTTGAGACTGTCCAGTTTTGTGGACATGATGACGACCGAATTGATGGGCACTGACCTGGATAAGCGATGTATGCCCAATTATGACTGTTATCCTATCTGACTCTTTATCAGGTATGATGGTGATTGGAAAGGGAGCCTTGGAAAGCAAGAGTGATTTAGCACAATTGGGTATACATATAGTAATAGTGTGGATTCCGGTGCATGTCAGGATACTGGGAAATGAAATGGCAGATAAAGCAGCGAAAAATGCCCTAAAAAATGCGGAGGCTGATCTACAGATCCCTCTGAGTAAAGAGGACTTCAGAAGTTTGGTTGGGAGAACTTAAGGAATGGCAAGAACTATAGACCAAAGAGGAAGACAGGTTCTATGAAATATGTCCTAAACTTGAGCATAATGTATACTTAATAGCTGTGATAGAGGAAGTGACGTAACTAGATATAGAGTGCTAAAGGTCACCGTGATCTGACCGGTAACTTGTATTTACTAAACAAGCACAAAGAGAGTTTGTGGGACTCCTGCAAAGTCCAAGAAACAGTTGAGCATCTGCTGCGGCAGTGCAGGGAGAATTACAAAGTGTAAAGTTCTTTATGAAGAACTGAGATGCCGCAAGGTGGAGGAATAGAGCCTGCAAGGGCTGGTGAGAGTCCCAGGAAAGGGGACAAGCATTACAGAAACAATTCTTTGCTTTTTTAAGGCTACGGGACTAGGTGAGAGTTCAAGTGAGAACTGGGGTAGGTGGCGGCCAGAGCCTCACATGCGAGGCTGCTGCACCATAAAACGACCGGAAAAGAAAGGAAGAAGGGGTGGCAGGGAGGAAGACTGCAGTCACTGCCTAGTGTGGAGGAGAGTGGGTAAGAGATGACGAGTCCTAGGGGGAAGGGAAACCCTGGAATCCTGCCTGGGAATACAGACTATGGGAAGAACCTGAGAAATGGTGAAGTAGCCATAGGAAACAGGAGGTACCAGTCGTAACCCAGGGGTGGGCCAGGGGACAGAGAACAGAAGATATGAAGGAGCCCAGGGAAAGAGCAGCTGGGTTTGGGATTGCATAGACCCCTACCAGCCACTGGGACAGGGCACAGTCTGGGCAGTTGAATGGCAGATGGCCGGAGACAGACCATCCAGTGGGACTCTCATACGCTGAAAGAGGAAAACTACAGTGACCTGGCTGGAGTGCCAAGACACAAAGAGGAAGCAATCGAGTCCAGAGAGAGAGATGGGGAGAGCAATTGAAGGAGGGGGCATCAGACTGGCTGAGAGCTAAGCCCCAGATATGGCCACAAGGAGCTGCCACATCAGTGAGACCTCACTTACAGGGCCACCCGTGCATTTGGATCTAGAACTGGGCAGGTCAGGACTCTCTAGCCATGGCGGGTTCCCAGTCATTCTGCAGTATGCAGGTCCCTGCATGAATTCTGTTCTGGGCATGTGGGGAGGGTTGCTAGCAAGCACTGGCTCCATAGCTTCTTTCTGTTTGGTTTATCTGTTTGTTTGTAGCTCTCCACAGTGTTGCACAGCCCAGCCCCTCCCTGTCCCCAGAGCAAAATTACTTATTGATTTAGCCTTTCCTTATTACTCCCCATAATCCGCTGCCCTAGTCATGTTCACGAGCCAGCAGGAGGAGTGCTGGCGGCCAGTGATCTGTGAGCTTGTCTTGGAGGGGACAGCTTGTAGAGACAGGGATTTGGGCTTGGACGGAGCAGATAGCGACTCACTTTCAGGCTATTGGGGTTCTGTGCCAGGCTGAGCTTTTCTTGTCTCCTGCCATTGGCATTGATAGGACCAGCACGAGCAATGCCACAGCACAGTGGGGCTCTCTCTTTTCTGGTAGCTGCTGTAAGTGACATGCACGCTGTAGAGGCATTAGCCCCTCTTCCATCCATGAGACTCAAGGGCAGAGCATCTGCTGGGCCCACCTGCTGGGGCAAGGGACGGGGAGGGTGTAACAGCAGTCTGGAGGCATGAAGACATCACAGCTGCAGCTCCGAAAGAGACAGACCAGCCTTTCTGCATTATTGGCTCCACCAGAGTACAGGAGAGCATCAGATTGCTTCCTGGGCCTGGTGCGTCTAGGCTAGGAAAGGAGACAGTGAGCTGCAGCAGGAGCACAGGCAGACTAGGGGTGGGGGGGAAGAAGATGTTTGTGATATCCCTCCCCTTTGGTGTCCAAGGATTTTTCATTAGGGTCCCTTCATCAAGCCCCATCTTGTCTATATTGGGTTGCATTAGAAAGTGAAGGGACTGATGTGTTTGTGCCTGTGCAGACGAGTGAATGCACCGCTTTATAACAGGATGTTTATCAGGAGGGTGTGTGCACGTTAGTATATGGATATACATCTATCAGAAGTATGCATTATCCTGGTACTCTTTACGCACTGGAGAAGGCAGAGTTTGGGTACAGATCCAAACAGTTTCAGGAGTATTTGGATTCAAGGATTCTTGTTTGACTCCGTATAGACACTACAATGAACCTTGCATCTAGATCTGGATTTAGATGCAAACCTCCCCAAAGTTTGGGTCTGTTTGGATCAAGGGATTGGGGCCTATCCCATGTCTAACAGAAACCCGAGTGTTGCCATACCAGGAAAGACTGGCACTCTATCTAGCGTGATGTCCCTGGGTCTGATCCTGCACTGTGCTAAGCACCTTCCCCTCCCACCTTGCAGGATGCTGGGTCCTGAAATAAAGAAATCAATACATCCCTTGACTCCTCTCACATAAAACATCTCATAGTTCAATACTGTTTCAGGAGGCAGTGGGCATATTTCTTCCTGACCACAGCTGGTGATGATCTTTTGCCCTGATGCATATGGACTGGTGATTTGAATGTGAATGGATGTTCTCAAAAGGGACTGATGGATTCACCAATTTATTTAATTCAGTTACTGGGCACCTATTGCCAGGCATCTAAGCACTGCCCAATACCTACATTTTAAAAAAGAAAACCCTAGACATTACAAAAGTTGAAGAAGAACCAAGTAGCCCTAATAAACTGTCTGAGAACATCAGAAATCTGGCATGCGGGCAAGCCACCATTGCTCACCACAGGGATCAATTAACATGGCCTGTGTATGCAGGAGGTCAGACTAGGCGATTGAATGGGTCCTTCTGGCCTAAAAATCCATGAAACTCTGAACATGAGGAACAGGGAGAAAAGGAAGCGGGTGATTAATGCCAAAGGCTTAGTGGATCTCTAAATAATCAAGACTAGGCCAGCTGAAAGCCAGGTTTTCACTGGTGCTTTTCTCTATCTAGGGACATTGTATGGCCCTCATCACAGCACTATCTGAGTAACTGTCATCAGTGGCTTCTTGCCCTCCCAAACTTCAGGGAGGTGGGAAGTGGTGCAGGTGAAAGTTTTCAACAAAAACTTCTTAAAGGGAAAAATGCGGATTCATGTTGACTGAGACATTTTGCGAATTTGTGTTGATTTTTGGCAAATTACTTTGATCGACAATAAAACTTACAAAATTTTCTGAAAATGTTTCAACTTTTAGATTCAAAACGATCTTTTCATTTTGAAATTACTCCCCATTTAAAAGTGAAATTAGAGGTAGAGGGGGAAGCTTGATCACAGCAACATGTTTCGTTTTGGGGCAAAGGGAATGGTTTGTTCGACCTACAATGACTTTTCGATTTGCCAAATGTTTTTAAAAAATTCATTTGGGGTTAAACTGAATTTAATGTTTTTTTAATTGTATTTTTCTGAGTTCTGAGTGAACCAAAAATCCCCATTATTTGCCCAGCTATAGCAGGAAGAATTACCCCAGTTTAGAGATGAGGAACTGAGGCCCTGTGTACATTAAATGATTTGCCCAAGTGTGACTCGGACTTTTGTGCCCACTGGCAGAGGGCATGCGGTGCTTAAGGGTTTGTAGGAATTCCCTGGGTCTGTAATTTGCCAAAAAATGTCATGGGCAGTCTAGAATGAAAGCCTGTGTCTCACTGATCATCATAATCATTGTGAGATGTATGCACGGAAAATAGGTTAGGAGTTATGTCTACATCCTAAAAGTTATGTTCTCTAGGTCTGTGAGTTAAGACAGGTCACCGAAAGGTGATCCACGGGGAAAGAGAAGCTAATGTCACTCCGGCGGATCAGGTGTGTGCTGAATATCATGTGGTTCACAATGGATGCCCATTTACAGTCTCTGCAAAATGCTAATCAATAGAACGCTGGATGCAGGAAAAAGCAAAAGCAGGAGGGGTGATTCTGCTTAGGAGTAAAGACAATGAACTTTTGTCAGCAAACCCTGGCATATTCTCTCCCTAGAACGGCCTTAGAGAAGCAGGTCAGAAAGGCTTCTGGAGCTGCCAGGATACCCCTTTTCTCCTCCTCCCTCAGCTATCGCCCAGCTTCATTCCATCTGGAACAATTTACCAAGGGTCGTGGTGGATTCTCCATCACTGGCAATCCAGATTGGATGGTTTTCTTAAAGATCAGCTCTATGAATTATTTGGGGCAGTTCTCTGGCTTGTGTTCTCTTGTCAGTTGGCTTGCGTATTTGTGTGTTCTTTTCATGTACTTTCCCAGCTCTGTAGAGAGAGCTGCTTCAGCAGGTCCTGATAATACTACCCAGTGTGATTAAGTGCTGGAGGCTTAAATGTCGTTGCCTCGGTAGCGCTGTTTAGGCTGCTCACTGCTTCTCTCCTTGAAGCTTCAGTGTTGTTAGTAGATAGTGCAGCATGTTACTTCAGCAGGCCTTGAGTTTACTCATAAAGACCACAGGCACGGTTCAATGACAAAAGCACTCAGCCAGGTTTATTGCTGTCAAGACACAGTCCTAGCACCCTGGCTTCATGGTTATAGGTCTGCTAACACGGGTGCTCTGAGGCAATGAATGGTCCAGTCAGCAGCAGAATTCTCCATTGCCCCCTTGGTTGAACAAAGAATTAAGGCGAAGTACCCCAACATTTATAAACTAAAACAACCAACCAACATATACCACTTACACACTACCTTCTGTAATTCATCACATCTGTTTGTTACCTCCCCTTCTTCCTGATATCTTGGGCAAAATGTCCTTATTCTTTGTTGTCAAACCATCTTATCTTTGTACTAGACAGTTGTACTAGGTAGAATATATTTATCTAAATATCTGCACTACACTAACAACAACTTTGCCAAGTTCATGTACTGGACAGTGACCCTGTAAGCATCCGCTTTAATACACGGCCTGATTTTGGTTCACAGCCTCTGGCTCAGGTCTCAGATCTTGCACCAGGCCCAGTGCTCTAGGCTTTCTCTCCACTAAAGGTTCGATGGGTGGTCAGACTAGAGGATCACACTGGTCCCTTCTGGCCTTAGAATCAAGAAATCCGCTACATTCACCCCTGTAACTTGTTACACTGAACATGGGTGTTCATATTAATGGCAGGTAGGGTGTGAGGGTCTGGCTCAGTGATGGGGCATAGGGGGGTGGCCAGGCCAGGATGTGGCTGGATGTTCTTGGGAGGGAAATGGGCTGTGCTTTGTGGAGCTGCTTTCGAATCCTGATGTTGTTGTTCCGAGAAACACGTGACCCTGCGAGGTGAAATGGCGGCAGGATCAGCATCTCTAATAAGTTTAGTTGGTTCCTAACAGCAAGTAAAGAACCTGCCAGGTTTGAAATAAAGTGCCCTCATTATCTCCGCTAGCCGGACTGGCTCCCCTCTGCCCCCCTCATTCCCCAGCCCTATCCGCTCAGCTCATTTTAATCATAATTTGTTAGGCACTCCAGGGTGATAGCCTATCTGCAATATTAAGACACATGTAATGGAGTATACATAGATACACATTCCACTCCCCCAGCCCCCTAAATCAGATAGAGTCCATAGTGGAAAAGGCTGATAAACCCCGCAGGCAGCGGTGAGGTGGACCAATTTAATTAATTCTTATCATTTCTGACAGAGGCAGAGAGCGCTGGGGAGGGAGAGGGATCTCCTCGGGTTAGCCGGCAAACCTGTCTCCATTACTGCCCTCAGAGCGGGGAAGAAAACAGCTCCATCAAAGAAATGAAGGCAGCAGGCTCCCCACCCTCCAGCCCCCATGCCGAATGTGTGAAATTGACTAGGCAGGAGGGCTCACGGGAAGCAGCCTGTGGGCTGGTGAAAGCACTGATGTAATCCCAGAGAGAGTAAGGATCTGGGGTGGGAGGATGGTCTGGTGGCTGGAACCCACGGTGAGCTGGGTTCTGTTCCTGACTCCGGAGTGCACTTGCTGGAGGGCTATGGGCAGTCTTCAGAGGCGTTGCCACTGACTGTCAAAGTAAGGGGAGCTGTGGCTGCAGAGTGCTCCTGAAAATCAGCCCCACCAACCTCTGTGAATCCTCCACTGACCAGCTAAGCCAATCTGAATCCAGAGTGTCCCCAAACTTCTGACCCCACTGCTTTACAGAGACCACACCTGCTTCTGGCAATCTCTACGCCTCCCCACCTCCACTAGGCTGCCAGCCTGCGCCCCACCCTCCGATCCCCACAATACCTCACACATCAGTCTCATCACATGGTGCAACTTCTTATTTTCATGTTTAGGAACATATATTTTAAAAACTAGTAGCCTAACTTGTGTGTATGGCCCTGGCACCCAACTGCACGCAGCTCCGGCACCAGGACACACAAGGGGGCAGCACCCATGTGAACCAGCCGCAGCACTGGGGACGGGTGCAAGGGGTGGGGAGTGTCCAAGTGCACAGAGTGAGGGACAGATCAGATTTCAAGTGCCCATCTGCTTGTGCAAATGTAAGACTTGCACACAGGTGCTGAGTCTTCCCGTCCTCTCCCACCCTTCCAACGAGGTGATTTTGGGGGAGGAGAGAATAAATCCAAGTTTGCCTAGCCCTGCACCACCCAGCCTGGGAAGCAGCCTGTCTCCAGCACCCCTTCTCCCCCACCCTTATTTCCTCCTCTGGTCGTCTCTCCTCTCCTTGCCCTCTGCATTCTTCACTCCCCTTGTCTTTCATCTCGATGTGCCTCTCCTGCTCCATTCACAGCCATTAGGGCACCCATTTGAAGTGAATTATGATGACAGCTTGTTTGCTACTCTCTGTGGCTCAAGGCCTTGCATGAATTTGTGTGGTGTCCTTCTTGGCTGAGCGTCCCAGCCCATTAGCTCAGGGTTTTCCCACCAGATGACCCTCCTTTTCTGGGCCTCAGGGCTCCATCTGCTCATGGTGGGAACTGAGCAATATTTGGAGAAAGATCCAGACTTGTCCATTCTGGCCTGGAAATAAGTGATTTGTACAAAAAGTTATGAGCAGTCCCCAGAGTTTAGCAGAAGAAAAAACATCAACCTTCAGTTTCCTGCTTAGAGGTTTTGAATCATCAAAATCCAGGCAGCTAAATGAGTCCAAACACTGAAAAGATATAAATATCCATTGGTAGGTATTTGAAGTAAATATAAATAAAATAAACTAGACTCCACTGCCTAGTCCAAGGCTATAAAGGCCTGAAATTTATCAGGCTCTTGCCGGTACCCACGTAGTATACAATTACATGAGCCTTTCCAGAAATATTTTCAATATCATTTCGGTGGCATTTATCTTAACCCTTGTTCTGATCAGCTTTGCAGCAAGAAGAGCAATGCTGGGTTAGCTACTCAGATACTATAGTGATGCGGCCAGCAGAAGGATCCAGAGAGAGGAACAGGTAGATGCCCATCTGGGGAAGGAAATTACAGCAGGGAGCAGCTAATGTTCTCATGCAGAGATCTAGCATGTGTTAGCATCATTCTTGAATCTCTGCCTCCTCCAAGGTCTAGAAACTTCAAAGCATCCTGAAATGTGTTTTAGACCCAGTACAGTGTCAGGGTGTCATGAGCGGCTGCTGATTTAACAACCATGGTGAATCTTGCCCGATGAAGTTAAGTGGTGATGGGAGGATGCCGCATTCTGACACTGTGTTTGTTTGGAAGGGCAAACTTTTAAAGGTGGACACCCTGGAGCCACACATCCAGCATTTCTGTCAGCGTGAGTTATTCACCCAGCTCAAAGCGGTGCTTCCAATGAACTGGCGTTTCTCCAGGTGTCTCAGGAAAGCAGAGGGGGAGAGATGGGAAAGAAGAAACTCTCCTTGTGGCATTAAAGTATGTCAGTGACTGCTCAACTGCTCTGCCAAGTGGGGTGCTGCTGTTTTGTCTGCCTTGCCTGCCACATCCTCTGAAAAGGAAAGTGGCACCTGGCACACCCCTCTCAGATTAGTGGGCACACACCAATAGCACAGGGCATCCCTTGCAGACAGAATTCATCCAAACCTCCTACCAGGCACGGGGGGAGATTACCTGGGCAGCCTCCTCTCCCCCCTGTTATAAAGCTGTTTGGGCCAAACCTTCAGTGCTGGCCTCTGTTGTTGTGGCAGGTACAGCTGACTATGCCTTCAAGTGGGCACCGATCTATTTTGCACATACTCTGAGCCATTTGTAGGCCAGATCCTGGCCCACTGCTCTGCTTGCTTTGCGTGACTACAGTGACCCAAGACAACCTGGCTTTTCCAGCTACCAGAAAACTCCTCCTATGTAAGGGCAACCCTGGGGTGGTGTTGAATTGATGGAGCAGCTGTACACCAACCCATCCTGGCCTTCAGAGTAGGGGTGTGACCGGATAATTGCCAAGGTGACTCTGGCTGTTCATGGCAGGCATGAGTTAGAGCTGCCATAATTTATGCTGAGGACTGGACAGGTCCTGGGAGCCACAAAGATGATATACAGCTGAGAGACTGGACCTGCCTGTGCCCACTGGTCTGTGGGGCAGCTAGCAATCAGACTGGTCTCAGCTATCAGACTGACAAAGAGGGGCACATCCTCTTTCCCAAACACAACCACTGCTACATGCAAACCAGACAGGATCAAAATGAAAGCCGGTTTGGGTCTAGCATTTGTTCCTTTGTTTGGAGTGAATACATTTAGGAAAAGGGGTTGTTTTTTACTCTGATCTAGGTGTTCTGTCTCTATTTTGCACCCCTGATGCACTTCTACTCACAGATGGGCTGAGCCTCACTCGCTGGGACTGAGACTCACTTGGTTTTGGTTTTTTGTTATTTTTTTTTAATTGCTCTTTGAAACCACTGTTGTATGAATCTCTGCTACTCCTCTGGTGGCCCTCCCTGAAGGAGGTGGAGGAAAGTGGAGAGTCTTGTGCTAACAGGCTGGAAGAAGGAGAGTGTCAGAGATTCTCTTAGTAGATGGATGCAGTGAAGATCCTCCCTTAGCAGCTTATGCTCCTGGCTGTGAGTTTTATAGGTGGAACAGTTGTTCTCATAAAACTGCTTGAAGAAGCACTAATGTCAATCCGATGTCTGACATATAATCACGAGTGTGCCTGCATGTGTGTATGGCTTGTGTGTATGCATACCTCTCTATGGAGATCTGTATGTGTGGTGCTGTATCAGCCAGTGGTAAGGAATGGTGGTGATGAAGCCTCAGAAAGGTTGCAGAGCTGATTTGGATCAGCACCCAAAAATGTATATGCGCCCCTGTGAACTATCTGAACCTCTCTGAGGTTGCAAAATTGGATTAGAGATCTGAAAGAAGAGGTTGAGAAATTTCGGTATTTCTGGCACCAATCCTAGCCAGATTTAAATGGAGAATTTGAGCTACTTTGGAAGTTGTGGTTTGGGGCTGAAATCAGAGGTGAGGATTTGAATAGCCATGTGAAAATTTCAGAAGCTCCAAAATTTCATTTGAGTTCATTTTTTGAAATGGATGAAGATTCAACAGCATTCACAGCTTTTCCCAAGCTCATCACTAGTAAAAATATAGGCGCTGCTAATGTAAGAAAGTGATTATTTGGCTTTCTGCCCCTAGGGCTAACTCAGATTCACCAGGATACAGAATGGAACAACACAGGCATCTCTGGGAATGCTGGTGCAGGTTCAAACATGCAGGCCATTTATAGTGTCTCTGAAATATTTCTCTGATATATGGGATAGGTACAGACAGCAGAGGACACAGGGCCATGAATGACTTGATGTCTCCCTAGAGACTCAGTTAACCTTCTGTAGAGATGAGATTTATCACTACATGTGCAGGTGAGGAGTCATTAGTATCCCCTAATGAAAATGTACCTGATCTGGAGGCAGCCACTCCCTGTCTGAAATGTACACATCTGCCCTCTGTTTGCCAGAGATCCACAGATGGCAGGGGAGAAGATCACAGCTGGGCAAGAAATTCATGCAGATTAGAAAACACACACGGACTTAGACCCTCCTCCCTTGACTGCAGTGGGAACTTTGACCAACAGCAGCATCTGACCCCCTTGTACGTGTAGGTTATTTTATTGCACATGAGGGTGTACAGACTATAAACACAACTTTGGACCTCCATTCTCCTCCCACACCAACCTGTATGCTGGTGTAACCCCACTGACTTCTCTGGAGCTGCTCCTGATTTAACCCGCATAAGGGAGAAAAGAATCAGGCCATTTGTGCATATTTTTGCTGTATGCACAACATTTCTGAATTAAGTTAGATGAAGATCAATGACTCAGGTCCTAATGTTCCTGGCCTCCTGAGCAGCTTGGGTTTTTATTTTTCTTTTTTTTATCATTGGCCATTGCATTTCCATCTAAATCTGACCATAGTTCATTTTCATTTGACATATTAATCTATGCCTTTTCTTGTAAAGTTAATTCATCCATGTATGATGACAATATTGTGTAACCTGCACCATGCCAAGAATATTTTACATTCTTTTGAATAGCAATGAACGACACGCCACTCGATTGAAGGTGCCCATCTCTTTCTGCGATGAATCTAGTGACTCTCTTTAGAGTTTTGTTCTAGTCAGCTGGGATGGAGTTTGGGGATTGAAACAAGAGTCAGTCAGTTGCTAGCATTGCAGGCAGTAAGCGCCGTCACCTGAAAGATGAATTTGAGGCCATTAATTTATTACCTGAGGGGAGGCATGTCAGAAAGTCATAGAAACTGGAGGTGGAAATGATCTGGTGGGCTATCAGGCCATCTGCTGACAAAACAGGCTACTCACAGTTGTTTTCTCCAGTTTTACATGACTCAAGCAATGGGTCTTCCATTGCATCTCTTGGGCAATTATGCCCCAGTCTAACACATCTCAGAATCAGGGCAATTTCCTTGCTATCCAGCCTAAATTTTCCTTTGCTCAGTTTTACCTCATTACTTTTAATTAGGGCTGTCAAACAATTAAAACAAATAATCACAATGAATCACAGTTATAATCACACTGTTATCCAATAACAGAATACCAATTTACATTTATTATAAATAGTTTTGGATGCTTTTCTACATTTTCAAATATATTGATTTCAGTTACAACACAGAATACAAAGCATACAGTGCTCACTTTATATTATTTTTGACTACCCATATGTGCACTGTGGTTTTAAAAAAAAAAAAAAAAAAAAAAAAAGAAATAGTATTTTTCAATTCACCACATACAAGTACTGTAGTGAAATCTCTAGCATGCAAGTGCAACTTACAAATGTAGAATTATTATTTTTCCATAACTGCACTCAAAAATAAAATAACATGAAACTTTAGAGCCTACCAGTTGAAGCATGAAGGGGCATACAAATGTTTAGCATATCTGGCATGTAAATACCTTGCAACGCAGGCAAAAATAGTGGCATGCAAATGCCTGTTCTTGTTTTCAGGTGAGGTTGTAAATAAGAGGTGGGCAGCATTGTCTCCCATAGATCTAACAAACTTGGTTGTCTTAGTGACTGGCTGAACAAGAAGCAGGACTGAGTGAACTTGTCTGAGGTGAACAGAAAAATACTTTTTCTTTTGTTTATCATTTTTCCAGTGAAAATATTTGTAATAAAAATAATATAAAGTGAGCACTGTACACTTTGTATTCTGCGTTGTAAAAGAAATCAGTATATTTAAAAATGTAGAAAACATCAACAAATATTTATTATAAACTTAAATTGGCATTCTGTTATTGTTTAACAGTGCAATTAAAACTGAGATGAATCACTATTTTTTAATCTAGTTGATTTGTTTTGTGTTTATCGCATACATTAACTGCAATTAATTGACAGCCCTATTTTAACGTATTGCGATTATTATTTGTATTACAGTGATAACTAGACAGCCCAACTGAAATCAGAACCTCATTGTGCTAGGAGCTGGACACACACAGTAAGAGACAGTTACTTCCCCAAAGATTTTGCAATCTAAACAAAGGGTGGAAGGGGAAACTGAGGCACGGAACAAGGAAGTGACTTGCCCAAGATCACCTAGCAGGACAGTGGCAGAACTGGGAATAGACCCCAAGTCTCTTCATGGCCACTTCAGTGCCCCCATTTGCTAATGAACTCCTGCATTGCACCCGGAAGCAGAATATGGGACTCAGGTGATATGTATCAGTCTTGCCTTAATAAGTGGGTAGCCACATTCAGCCCTGCCTGGAGCTTCCATACTGACTTTAAAGGTAGCTGTAAGCAGAGTGAACTGGCTTCCTGTGGAGGTCATGGAATCCCCGTCACTGGAAGTGTTTAAGAACAGGTTGGACAAACATCTGTCAGTGTTGCTCTAGGTTTACCTGGTCCTCTCTCAGCCCAGGGAGCTGGACTAGATGACCTCTCGAGGTCCCTTCCAACCCTACACGTCTCTGATTAGCCCAGCCTGAAGGGGATGAAGGATGATGTGGGAAGCCCCTACCTCAGGCAGGGAAGACTGAAATCTCCAGACCAACCAAAGATGGTAAAGGACACCGCTGGGTACCAGGGGATCTAGGAGCAGCAATAGATCCACTAAGCTGCCCAGACGCTGAACTACTGAGGCAAAAGCATGCTGCTCTCCGTGGCCAGACTGATGGGCTTTGCAGTGAGCTAATGCAAACGTTGTGTTCAGTGCCTCAGGGGCACCCAGCACAGACAGGAAATGTGCTGCTATGTCAGGAAAATGTTATGGGGTGGTGTGGATGTCGTGTATCTCTTGGACAGTTGAAATGTGGACTAGCTCTCCTTAGGGATGTGCTGGGACTGTAGCCCTGGATCCAGACACTCCTAAACTCAGGGACGGCATGGATCTTGACCCAGACTTTGTGGCTCAGGGCCCATTCCCTGTTCTCTTGGGAATAACATCAGGAAGTGATCTATGCTGTGGAATGTGGCTGGTACCTGGGGTGTGTCTGATGGGGTTTGGGAAGGACTCTGTTGTCAGGCAGCCCAAGAAATGGTCTAGTAGGACAGGATGGGGTCTAGCAACTCCTGAGTTCTTACCACAGCTTTGATGCTAATAGGCAGGCCACTTAATCACATCTGTGCCTTGGTTTCCCCATCTGTAAAATAAGGCTAATAATCCCTCCCTCCCTCCTGTGGCTGTTGGGAGGATGTTTACAGATGCAGGTTCCTTATAAGAGTTAAGTGTGATTTATTACTGCCACTAGTAGCTATGAGGCAACTGCCTCTCCAAATCCAACAGAGGGCTAGTGAGTTGGGAGGTGAGAGCTGTGTCCCTGGCAGACAGGTCCGTGTGACCATCAAGAAGCTAATCCCCTTGCTCGTATGCCCTGTGTGCCAGCTAGGCTGGCTTTCTCCTTCCTCTCCTGTGCATTTCCTTTGCAGCACACCAAGCACAGACAGTTTCTAGCACAGCCACAAGCTGACTGTATCCAGCTCTCAGGTGATTGCTTTGTCAGTGTGGGAAAGTTCAAATGGGACTGCTTCGCTAGTGCTCCGAATTGAAAACACATGCAAATCTCCCCAGTTGCTGGCCTCCTTCAGTAAACAGCCAGAAGATTCCAGTGGCTGGTAAGTCCACAGATGTGTAGGTAGTAGACCTGGCTCCATGCTGTCCTGGTGCTGGGCTGTCAGGAGCAGGCCTGCTAGTCTCAGGTCCTGTTTAGAGTTGCTTTCAGTTATCTGTGGGAAGTTAGGTTTTTGGTGCGTGGCTTGAATGTATGCAGATCCTGGCCTTGGCATACATCCTGAGGAATTCTTTCTCAAGGCAGTAGAGGCTGTGAGTGTTTCTCCAGACCCATGGCCCTCTATGGGAGGACTGGCCAGTGTGATGTTATGTTCATGGCACACAAACAGAGCAGTTAGTTAAAAACATAAAGGAAAGTTGTAACATAACAGTTTTCTTAGAATCCAAATCCTAACACAGAAGAACCAAAACCAGAGAGAGACAAAGCAGGCTGCTCCCAAAGGCAGCAAGGAACAAGTCAGCCACCTTGCTCTAGACTGGCTCTTTACAGACTGATTGCTGAAGACCCTGATTGTACACTTCCCTGCAGAACCCCCTAGCTTGCAAGCAGGACCAGGAAAACCCCTGAGAGTTTGAAGTGACAGCTTATAATTTTAACACAGTTTTCAATACACCACATAGTGGGAGTCCACCTACCCCTGCCTCTGCTCCAGCATGTCCCCAAATCTTCACAGCTCTGCAGTGCTCAGGGCCATATGACAGAACAGCAGGGGAGAAGGAACTTGAATTGACTCTAGATAAATCAGGAGAGTGTCCAGAAATACTGCGTCACCACGGATATAGGATGAGCTGGGGAGAAGGAAGAGGTTTGTGTGGAAAGGGGAAGTGAAAATAAGCTCTTGGGGATGGGGTGTGTGTCAAATTCTCCTCTCTGCTGTGGAGTTGCTCCAGATTTAAACCAGTATTGATGGAAAGCAGAATTTGGCTCTAGGTGAGAGAATAATTGGAGGAAATTTCCAAGGGTGAGGTGACATGGGCCTGTTCCTGGGGGAGCTGCCGAGATGACACTTGTTGGGCAGATGGCAAGGTGAAAATTTGAGGCTTGATGAGGCAGGAAGGGAATGTTTCCAGAGAGAGGTGCAGAGCCCAGTTCAGAGGTGTTGTGGAAGGTGATGTGAGTTCAAGCCCCACATGCTGCCCTGCAGCTGTTTATACCCACCTTAGCCACGTGTACGCTTACATCCCACCCGGCTTTAACTTTCACTTTCTTCCCGCTCCTTGGCATGCACAAAACACCCACCTAGTTTCCCTTACTCATTGGTGGAGCAGATGTAAGTCGGTCGCGAGGAGTGAGCCTGGCACATGGACCAAGAGATGGCAATGTGCCACCCTGATTCTGGGGCTGCCAGGGGCTAGTTCAGCTCTCAGCACAGGCTACAGCAGCCTCAGGGGGTGATCTGACTTGCTCCCAGGCTGCCACAGCTCTAGTGGGAATGGCAGGGGCATGAGAATTTCCCAGCCACATCCCTCCTCTCCAATGGTCTGTCCCAGAGCGCTGCGCCAAGAGCTCCTACTGATGATGACAGCTCTGCACCAGCCAGGTCATCCCCCTACACGGGGGGCCTTTCCTGGGAGGGCCACACACCTGCTTTGTGCTAGCTAAGATGGTGCAGAGAGTCCACAGCCTTTGGGTGAGCTTCCCCCAAGGAAGTATAAGGGAAAGGGGTGTGAATTACTCTCTGAATTTGACCCCAGACTGACACATGGTGGCATGTTCTTGGAGCAGCAGCTTTCTGTTCCCAGTTGGCTAGCCCTGCTTGCAGTGGCCTCGTAATGTTTGTTTTGGAGCTTGGCCTGTTCGTCTTGTAATTTATGACCCAGCACCAAGTCATTTGTTTTTAGGATGTGATTATCTCAGGGCTCAGTGAGTTGCTTGTGTAACCTGGTTCCAACACCCCCCACTCCAGGGCTTTGGTGCAACAGCTCTTTTACTAAAAATACACTTTGGAGGAGAGGAGGAGGGCAGGAAACCTGGAAAGGATTTTGCTTTTAATTAAAGGTGTTGAGTGCATGTATTCTGGAGTGTGGTGGGATTTTATCAAACCAGAACTGAAAAGTTCTTAACTTCCTGGCCGCCGGGATAAGGCACAGAGCTGTTCCGATCAGTATCCCAGGCCTTGTTAATTCCACTGCGATCCATTTATCAGGCACCGCACCCACACAGACAGTGAAATGAGGCAAGAGACTGCAGCTCCTGTAGGGAAATGGCTGATTTTGAGAGAGAGGACCCCAGGCCAGCCACAAGCCAGTATGGTGTGGATTGTAAACCCAGGTTGCTCACTGCCTGTGGGAAGAGGTAGTTCCAGCGCTGGGAGCCGGCTGGTGGAGCAGTGTGAGCAAATCCAGGACCCAAACAGCACTGGTTGTGAACTAACCTTCCTTCTAGAGTCAGCCACGAGGTGACTGAGACCCAGTGTGATTCTGCCCAACATCTTCTAGACAGAGTGGCTCAGAGCAAACTTTGGCTCCTCTCATATTCAGCTCTAGTTGATCTGCAGTGCCCAGGCTGGAGCTTCAGGGGATCGGATGGACTTGTGGTTAGGATATTGGCCTGGGGCTCTTGAGACCTGGGTTCAGCTTCTGTCTTCCCCGGACTCTGTGACCTTGAGCAAGTGGCTTCCATTCTCTGTGCCTCAATTGCCCAATAATCGTCCCTCCATCTGTCTTCTCTATTTCAATTATAAGGTCTTCAGGGCAGTTGTCTCTATACAGCACCTAAGTTATACTTGTAAAGGAAAAGACTAGCAGGATCTTATTCAGGGGGACAAGGCAATATGCCACGTTTATTATGAGAAAAACACAATTATGTTAATGGCTAGTATCTAGTACTGACACACACACACACACACACACACTCCAAATATTCTGCAGTTCGTCAGATATAGTTACCCGTCCTGATTGTTGCTTGAGATCGTAGCTTGAGTTAATTGCTGGTGTTTGCAGCTCATGGCGGCTACCTGGCCAGGGAAGCCAGGCACGAGGGAGAGCAGGGTCTCTGTCGGGCACGCACAGATGCTCTTTGATGCTATGCAGAACATTACCCAAAGCGTTACAATCTCACCCATTCTTTTATAGGTTTTAAATTTGATGTGTCTGAGTCCTGCTATGTCACGCTGCCTCAGGGCTCCTGTGTGATCATTGATCACCAGTCAATTACAGACATGGTTTTCATCTTGTCTTGATTATATTTCTTTTCTTTCTGGAGTGGATCCTTCTTCCTTTTTCAGGGATTTGTCTGCATTCTTCAGCCATTAAGGTGGTACTTTCATTTCATCAAGCATTTCATCAGGACAGGCTGGCGTTGGAGACTGATCCCATCACACACACACCCTTCATTCACACATCTCGTTCACACGTCTAAATGAAATTACATAGTATACACCTAAAAACAAGTTTCATCACGAGTACAAAATGGAGTACATTATTCAAGATGGAGTTCCAAATTTACAATATGGAGTCTCCTGGGACATTAGTTACAATGTAATCGGACAAGCTATTAAACAGTTACAGAGTTACTTTAGTTATGACATTGAAGAACAGATACACAATATTGATACTTTAAAGGCAATTTCTAATGGCTACCATAAAAGAATGAGCTACTTAAAAGACATACCGTTTCTATCCGGGATAATAATAAATACAAATAAAAAGCACAAGTGATTTAAACAGTAGAGGGGCAAGCAGCAAGTGACTTGGAGACAGCTTTGTCAGTGGTAACTAAAAGGAACGGCTTTCTCGGAGAACACACAAAAGCAGCGGCTCTACCAAGCGTCTCCTAATATGCGCACAGAGCGATTTTATTAAAATCAATTAGCGTGGTTTTAGTGTGTGTTATATAGACAGTAAAGACAATTCATTTGTAGTATAAATTCAGTTCATTTTATCTATCTGTACCCCTACACCTAGCACAGTGGGGCCTTGATCTTGGAAGGGACTTCTAGGTGCTACCATAATAGAGACATTAATACGTTTTTGCTTGCTAAGCCTGACTCTTCCTCCTGCCTAAGAACTAGGGAGAGCCCAGCACTCTGACTCCCTTGTTGGCATTGCAGACAGGAGGGCTGGGCTGGGCTGGGCTGTCTTAGGATGCTGCTCCTGAGCTGGCCAAAGGAGAAGCTCCAGGGATGAGTGCCCTCCCGCTTCTGCAGTGCCCCCAGGCCCTGCCAACTGGGAGTTCCGGCCTGGGATGTGGACAGCACAACGCATTATCAGCCGAGCGCTGCCCCTGGCCCATCATGGTTCTAGCATCTCTGCGCAAATCTATGGGTCTGATCCCAAACCTACTGAAGTCAATGGGACACTGACACACCAATGGGCTGTGGATCAGGGCCTGTTGGGATGAAGTGTGCCCTCTGCTGGCTACAATAATGGAGAGGCTACTATGTCCCAGGTCCTCATGTCTAATCCCTCTCCCATCCCACCACTGTTCTCCATCTGTGCATGATACTTTAGAACTTCATTTAACCCTTCCTCCTACCCTCTTTTTCACTCCCTCGCTTCTCTTTGCGCCTTTTCCTTCAGCTTTGGCTTTGGCTCTGTGCTCTGCATCTCTCGCAGTTCTTTCCCTCCCTCATCAAGCCGGCTTGGTCCCCTCCATTGTTGGCACTGGATTAATTTACGTGATAGTGTTTATCAGTTTGGCGGCTGGCTGGCGGGTTTAGTGCTGTTTATATAAGCAATGCCATCAGGGTAAGTCAGCAATTATTTCAGTATAAATAAGACTATTAATGCTGCCGGAGGGCCCCGGCTGGCCAATGATAGCCCATAATGAGTCCCCTCCTGTGTGTGTCTCTATGTAGACTCTCCAGGCCTGATTTGTCTCTCACTTCCACCATTTTGACACTAGTGTAATTCATCCCCCAGATTTACACCAGTGTAAGAGAGAGGAGGGTCCGGGTCAGGCCCATTCTCTCCCATCCTCTTTCACTCACTTCTGTTGCTCTTACTGACAAAACTTCCCGGGGGTCAGGTTCTGAGACCCTGTCCTCCCACAGCAGGCTCCAGGGAAGTCAGAGGGAATCACTTATATCTCACAGGGAAAGAGATAAGGCTCCTCAAGGAAAACCTTCGAAGTCAGTGGGAGCTGTATCTGAGACAGGACTGAATAAGAAGTGTGGGATTCAGCTCCCTGTTGCTTATAGTTCTCTCCCCCCGGGGCAGTTTCCAGCACCAAATATCCCAAGGCCCTCTCTTCCCACCACAGGATAGGGGAGGACCTTATATTTGGGCCCCTGATGGGATTCCCCAGGAGTGCCTTTCCCCTAACTGTGCTCTCACTCAGTTGCCATGCCCTGTATGTAAGCCCTAAACCCTGGCTTCCTGGCTCCTGTAATCTTCCTGGAATGGCACCAGAACCTAACGAAGGAGAAGTAATGATAATAAATCCAGCCACTGAGCTGCTTGTACTCGGGGCCGCGGGAGGATTCACTGCTTTCCCTGCTGTAACACTTGTAGAGAGGAATGTGCTTAGGATGATGCCGATGCTTTTCATGCCTTTTCTAGTGTGCTTAACAAGTCGCTCATTAGACTGAGCATGTGAAGGAGGTGGAATTCTCCAAAGGGCTCATCCCACCCCACTAAGCTGTTGCTTCGCTGTTCGCTCCATGTGTTCTAACTGAAGTGAGCTGGGGCTGTGGAAAGGGGATTGGTGTAGCTGGGACAGTGTGCTGCAATGGGCTGGCACTCAGGACTGGCGTTCGATTCCTGGCTTTGCTACCAACCAAGTGTGTGAACTTGGGCAAGTCACTTAACCAGTCCGTGCCTCTGTTTCCCCTCCCATCTTTGTCTATCTAGCTAGTTAACTCTCTGGGCACAGGTACCATTTCTCCTGTGTGTGAAGTAGCGCAACAGGGCCGTGTTTGTGGCCTCTAGGTGCTACTGTAACACAAACAATAAGAAGAATGGCAAACTTTTTGGAACCAAAAGATGCCTGTGCCTGGAGCAGGAGGTCTGGGGTTGTGAAATAGTGGCTGGTAAACTAAGGGTAAAAATCTGCCCTCCACCTACCCCAGTGCAGTTCATAAAATTTGGGTCAGGAGAAAAGGCAACCAAACTGGCATTTAACCAGGGTGCTCAGGTTCACCCCCCTGCTCTTATGAAAAGTGCTCTATGGGAATATTCATGTCTGTGTGGGGCCAGGATCTCATTTTCACCTCTCAGCATAAAGATGGCACTGCTAGTAATATCTGCACACAGGTTTGGTACTGCCTCGGCGGGACAAGTGCCATTTCCTGCAGTACTTGGCTTTTCCTTGATGGTCACCCTTCCAAGTGCAGAGCAGGCTACAGGCTGCTTAACTTCCGAGATGGGCTTAAAAATCACAGCCCATGACCTGGATAATGTCCTCCAGCTGCTTTTTAGTTGGTGGTACTCTATCCCCCTGGGTATGGGCCAGGTTATGTGCTGCCATGTCAGCATGTGATTCAATGTCTATCACAGAAACATCAACAAGACAAACAAACCCCATGTCTTAGTCATTCTGCTTCCCCATCTCCCCCCCACATGCACACATGCATTTCAGTCGTGATGTTTAATCAGTGATTAAACCCTGAGGATTGGGGTGGGCAGTGTCTCAGCTCTGATGGAAAAGGTAGCCCTGGAACAGCTACCATACTGGTTCCATAGCTCAGTCCAAGACTGAAGCCTGTGGTAGGAAAACATTGGTATGCCTGCTACAGAGATCATTGATACCAAGAGTCCAAATGAAAGAGGGAATGGACTGGTGCAAGCAGCGTGAGTCTCCTCCCATTTACACCAATTTTCCACTGGTGAAACTCTCTGATCTTCAGCTGTGTGATTCCTGATTTCCCTTCACTTACTCTGGTGTAAATCAGGCCTCACTGATTTCAGATGTGGCTCTTAACTAGGTCTGGTCAAACCCGCTCAGATAAGACTGAACCTGAACCTTTGCCTGAATTTCAGATTGATCCTCAGCCATTCTTAAGGTTTAAAATAGACACATCTCTATGTGCCTGCAATTGCACCTCTCTGTCCCAGTGATTTGCTCAATGAAGGTGAGGGAGCAAAGGGTGTGCACGATCAGCTCCCCAAAGCGGTACCTAGAGAGTTGTCTTTCACAAGACAATTCAGATACCTATTTGAATAACCCAGTCCCCGCCTAGGTGAAGCACACAGTTCCACGGATGCTCCCCGTGCTGTTCCTTAAACACATCAAAGGACTCCATCTGGTTTTAATTATTCAAATGAGATGACAGGGTAATCAATATAAATGGTTAAACGTGGCCGGGATTAGTGTCAGCTCTGCTGCGGCACTGGATAAAAGCTATTGAGACGGAGGATTAGCTACTACTTACAGGAGGGCTGGCTCTGGCTGCAGTGTTGCATGGAAGGTCAGATGCCTTTGCGGAACTCGTCTCCCCAGAGGACGGGAGGGCATAGCACTCGACAATTAGGGGAGGGTCAAAGGGCGAGGTAGGGGTTATGGTCAAGGCATGTGTTATCATCCATCCAGCATGTGTTGTTAAAGATAATAACTGCAATATTTCTGGCTGCGGCTGCCTTTTTATTGCTAATATATTGCTAATTGTGTTCTGCTATGAGGTAATACTCATGAAATAAGATTTAAAAAGCATGAGGCTTAAGAAAATAAATCAAGGCTACCGCACAGCCTCAGCGATCTGCATCTCAATTACCCAGAACTGCCTGATATCTCGAAAGAGAGGGTCACCTCCCTTGGCGTCTTGTTGGGTTAATTACTGGGAATATTCCCTTCGCTGTCCAAACTGCTTCCCATGGGGCATGTCTGACAGTCCAGAATTTCTGCTACATAATAAGAACAGGGAGGGGCAAGGAGAGCACAGTAAGAAGTTAATGCACTGGGCAGGGATGGGCAATTTGAATCATGGTTTTGCAAAGACCAGTGGCATCAGCCATGTTGGGTCAAGCAGATGTTCCACCATATTTCAGGCCCGCTGTTGTTTTTATTCAGGTCCTTGGCTGCCCATTCCTTAGCTGGCTGTTTTCAGAACCCTGCTGTTTGCTAGGCAACAATCTTTCCCAATACCACAGTGCATGCTGGGGCATGTCAGCCTCAGGATGAAGTTAAAAGGCCAGGACTGATGGTGAAGGTCTGGATCAAGGCTCAGCGGCAGAGCTGTGAGAGGACTCAGGACTGAAATAACAAGGGGTATTGCAGGGCAGGCATGAGGTTCATAATGGAGCATCGTGGTGACCTAGGACTGGCGTGGCCCAGGAGCAGATGTTGCAAGCTGGAATTAAGGCACGTTGCCCGAGCTGCTGGAGAGAGAGAGCCCTGAAAGATGAGGAGATGCAGCAGGCCAGGAGTGAGGCATGGGGAAGGAGCCCAGCGCTGCAACGGCAGGGACTGCTGCCAGTTAGGACTGAGGTGCCCCGAGAGCTTAGCTTGACACTTGCCATTGCTACCAGCCTCTTCCTGTCATGAGCATTAAGAATTAAACAGCAGAACTTGCTGAGTTCAGCAATATTGCGTATATGAGACAGTTGTGTCTCGTGCTTGGTGTCGGTATCCTGGGCTAGGCTGCAATCAGTCTGTGGTTTCCATGGTGATGGGACGGGGAGGAGGGAGAGGGCAGTGCCCCCATGTCTTCTCCAAGGGCAGGCGCCAGCCAGTCTGTACGGAAAGTTAGTCTCTGACCTGTTTCTCCTTTTGCCGTTGCTCCCAAGTTTTATTGCATCTCCTTCCCTGCTGTTGCTATGGAAACCTGTGTGCCACTATCCCTGGTCCTACAGTAGCATAGAGTGACACCAGCCATTGCCCTCAGGGAAGAGCTTAAGAACTCAATTTGGGTCTTTTCATGGGTCCACTTGGGCCACATCTTCCATCCTCCTCATCTCTTCAAACATTCAATAAAACGTTATTAAAAAAAAGAGCGAAAGAGCAAGATTGACACCTCCGGAGTTATTTAATCTGTCTCTGCTGGTCCTTTATTGAAGTTCTTGATGCCCCTGGCCTCTTGGTGTGCCACATTGCAGGTGTGTTTCATCAAGTCAGTGACCATCTCATTTAGGGTCACCTGGAGACATTGATGATAATGAGAGGAGATGAAATTTCAATCCTTATCCGGAGCAAAGAAGAGGAGGAGGAAATAAAGGCATCTTTGCAGAAGAGACTCTTGAGTTTCAGCCTCATCTCTTGGCCTCCTGCAGACTGACCATGACACATGGAGACCACATTCTGCCGGAAGAAGAGGATAATATAGTCTCAAGGCCAATTTTTGAGATTCTTCCTCTGTTTTTACTCAATCCCTACTCCTGAGAGAAGGGTTTTTTTCTTTCTTTTCAGAATAAGGATTTCAAGGTTTTGTCCTATGGCCAAAATTTGCAAAAGTGATTAGTGATTTATGGGTGCCTCAGTTTTTGGGTGTCCAATTCTGAGACACTTTTGAGAGGCCTAGTTTTCAGAGGGAGAGGGGTTAGCACTTTCTGAAAACCAGGCCTCTAAAATATCTAGGTTTGTACAACCCCAAATTGGAGGCATCCCAAAACCACTCACCACATTTGAAAATCTCTCTTATGATCATTCAGTTTTGGGATGTCTCATCCTAATCCATGTGTAGACATTAGCAGGGGGAATGTTCAACAAGAGGATTCTTTCATCTCCATGTTCCTCTTGTATCCTGACTTTTCTTCTCCTGCATTATGAGATGAAGACATTGATTTCTACAGCCTTAGATTATACCCCAGAGAAGTAACACACGTGTGTTTTGTAAGTGTTGAAGCTCTATTTCTTTCTGATGATTTAAAAGATTTATTAAATTCTCCCAAGGAAAAAGAAAATCCTATTGAATAAGATTCTACAGTACACCCAATGAATAAAAACAAAATATATATACACTGTTTAGAAACTTGACTGAGCTTCAGGCTGCACTGGCTTCTCTCTATAAACATGTCTCTATAACACCACAGCACGTTATCCTTGACTAAATACACTTCAAAGTATTTAGATGATAGAAAACTTTACTCAGAGGTGTCCACAAAGCAGGATCAGGTTTCTATGAAGCCATCTGTATTGTGTGTCTCTCTGAAAGTGACTCTTGTCCAGTACAGCAAATTCTGTAATCCAATTTGACAGAAGGTTACAGTTAGTACAGAAAGTGACTTGCAAGATTAGAGTAACAATTTCCTAGCCGCTGCTGGTGCTTGTTGCTACATCCTTTTCATAAATTCCTTGTAAGGTATGAGCAGAAAAAAGAGATTTTTTTTTCTCCCCCAAATAATTTGTTTTTGGATACATGGGCGCTAATCTAAGGAAAATTAATATGCTTGCTAATTGCGAGAGCTGGCTGGGCTGACTGCTACAAGAACAGTGCTGGAGAACACCTGCTCCTATACTGAATGGCTGTTGAGCTTAACCTTGTTCATGCTAGAGGTGAATGTATGAGAGTCTTTTCCATCATATGAGGTACTCAATGCCTTTTTTGCCTCTGTCTTCACAGACAAGATCAGCTCCCAGACTGCTGTACTGGGTGGCACAGAATGGGAAGGAGGCGAACATCCCGCAGTGCTGAAGGAACAGGTTCAAGACTATTTAGAAGGATTGGACATTCACAAGTCCATGGGGCCAGATGCAATGCACCCGAGGGTGCTGAGGGAGTTGGCTGAGGTGATTTCAGAGCCATTGGCTATTATCTTTGAAAGCTCGTGGCAACAGGGGGAGGTCCCTGAGGACTGGAAAAAAGCAAATATAGTGCCCATCTTCAAAAAAGGGAGGAAAGAGGATCCGGGGAACTACAGACCGGTCAGCCTCACCTCAATCCCTGGAAAGATCATGGAGCAGGTCCTTAAGGAATCCATTTTAAGGCACTTGGAAGAGAGGAGGGTGATCAGGAACAGTCAACACGGATTCACCAAGGGAAAGTCATGCCTGACCAACCTGATTGCTTTCTGTGATGAGGTGACTGGCTCTGTGGATGTAGGGAAGGCGGTGGATGTGATATACCTTGACTTTAGCAAAGCTTTTGATACGGTTTCTCACAGTATTCTTATCAGCAAGTTAAAAAAGTATGGGTTGGATGAAAGGACTATAAAATGGATAGTGAACTGGCTAGAGCATAGGGCTCAACGAGTAGTGATCAATGGCTCCATGTCTAGCTGGCAACCGGTCACAAGCGGAGTTCCCCAGGGGTCGGTCCTGGGGCCGGTTTTGTTCAACATCTTTATTAATGATCTGGAGGATGGGGTAGATTGCACCCTCAGCAAGTTTGCGGACGACACTAAGCTGGGGGAGTGGTAGATACCCTGCAAGGTAGGGATAGGATACAGAGTGACCTAAACAAACTGGAGGATTGGGCCAAAAGAAATCTAATGAGGTTCAACAAAGAAAAGTGCAGAGTCCTCCACTTAGGAAGAAAGAATCCCATGCACAGCTATAGACTGGGGACCGACGAGCTGGGCAGCAGCTCTGCAGAAAAGGACCTGGGGGTAACAGTGGATAAAAAGCTGGATATGAGTCAGCAGTGTGCCCTGGTTGGCAAGAAGGCCAATGGCATATTGGGCTCCATTAGGAGGGGCATTGCTAGCAGGTCACGGGAAGTGATTATTCCCCTCTATTCGGCATTGGTGAGGCCGCATTTAGAATATTGTGTCCAGTTTTGGGCCCCCCAATACAAAAAGGATGTGGACAAGTTGGAGAGAGTCCAGCGGAGGGCAACAAAAATGATTAGGGGGCTGGAGCACAGGACTTATGAGGAGAGGCTGAGGGAACTGGGCTTGTTTAGTCTGCAAAAGAGAAGAGTGAGGGGGATTTGATAGCGGCCTTTAACTACCTGAAAGGGGGTTCTAGGGAGGATGGGGCTAGGCTGTTCTCGGTGGTGGCAGATGACAGAACAAGGAGCAACGGTCTCAAGTTGCAGGGAGGGAGGTCTAGGTTGGACATTAGGAAAAAGTTTTTTACTAGGAGGGTGGTGAAGCACTGGAATGGGTTACCTAGGGAGGTGGTGGAATCTCCATCCTTAGAGGTTTTTAAGCTGCGGCTTGACAAAGCCCTGGTTGGGATGATATAGCAGAGGTTAGTCCTGCTTTGAGCAGGGGGTTGGACTAGATGACCTCCTGAGGTCCCTTCCAACTCTAATATTCTATGATTCTATGATTCTATGATATGGCAGCACACAAACATTTTCACACCCATGCATCCTCATGGACTGACTCACACAATGGATATTGCAGGTTGCTACAGGTCACAACTATTCACATGTGTCACCATGCATGTGACTTTACTTCTCATGCACATTCATGGATATTTTCATTACCTTCATGTTCATTCATGCTTCTACAGAAAGGTGCAGCCTCACATCATATGTCCACCTTTAGTTCATACCCTTCAACATTTGCAAAGGATTGGCAATCCTGCCCAGTGGGTAGGGCACTGCATTAGAACCAAAGAGACATGGATTCTATTTCTGTCAGTCTGCTAGATGAATTTAGGCATGTCATGTCCCCTCTGTGCCTCAGTTTCCCCATCTGTAAAAGGGGAATGATACTGATCTCCTTTGTGAAACTCTTAAGATCTATGGATGAAAAGTGATATAGAAGCAATAATTTATTTTTGTTTGGGGTCTGACTGTTTTTGAACCAATATCTGTATTCACATGCTATTTTTTTTAACCGTTACTCATTATTCTCCTATTTAAAAAGTTTTATCCATCCAATCAGGCCACAGAAACAATACCCAAACATACAGTGAAAAATTAATGTGAACTTTTTACAACCTATATCCTAAAAACTATTCATCCAACCTACTCAGCAGAAACTTACAAATAATAAATACACGCAGTACAGAAATCCAGAGCAGTTCACAAATGATTTGTGAACATGAAAGATGGGCTCAGTTGACTGGGTAATTTACTCACAATGAATTAATTGACCAGTTCTATTAAGTTGCTCCCAAACACAGTCACTGTGGGATGAGGCTACAGCTGGCACAAAAGTGCCAGAACAGCATAGACTTTTCTGCAAAGTGAATTAACTACATTTAATTTAAAAGGAGTCCACGAAGTAGGTAAAAGTCATTGAGGCCTGGAAATTGGCCTATGATGCAAAACTGACAGCCAAAGCCAGATATGAAATTTGTCATACCTTGACAGGGATAGGGGAAGCTGAAATGAAGCCAAACTTCAGATCCAAGGTTTTGGTTCCCTTCTCCACTGGCACCGTAAGGAAAAATATGAAGCATATTCTGTTTGGGAAGAAGTTTGACGGTGTATCAGCGATTGGCTGTAATATTACCACCCCTCTGCCCCTTGTTATTGACTGTGAGGAATATTTGTGTAGAAGCTAAGGGCTAGACCCTCACCTTGTGTAAGTGAGTGTAGCTCCATTAAAGTCAATGCCAGTCTGCGAACAATGCCAGCCTTAATGAATCATTTGTCCATTTCTTCCACTGCCATCTCCCTGCCTTCTTCTAAGCCACTGCTCTGCATGAAATGCCCTCAAAATTCCAATCTGCTAACCCACTTACCCAATGCTCCTCACGTACCTCCTCACAACTCCCCTTTCCCTTGCTACACATGTGCAGTGAGTCAATAGAATAAGCTGGGCCTGACTACATATAATATGTGCATGTTGTCAGTATTTAACAAATAATAAATAGCAATGATGCTAATCATAGCTACCCCGGGATGAATTTGCCCACTGCCTTTAGGTGAAGAATAAGCAGCAAGAGCCATCCTGTTGTAATGCAAATGTCCCTAGTATTTAAAAAAAAAAAAAAAAAAGGTGAAGTAATACAGAAAACCTGCAGCATCAGCAGAATTCCTAGCGCATGAGGTGTTAGTGGGTTGTCTTTAATATGGTTTTTCTTGCTGTTGTATTAGTCTCACTTGTGAGCATGCCAAGGAATCAGCAATGTCATTAAAAATATGAGGCAATTCATTTTCAGTGAGTTTCCCAGCAGGTCGTTATTCCAAATTAATCTGAGTATGTCTTTCAGGGAAAGTGTTCTTGGAGTGCATATTGTGCACATGTGAACAGGCCGCTCTGCACTAGCCTATGAGAGGGTTGGCCCATAGACAGAGAGTAAGTGATTAGATTTGGGTGGGCTTTAACGAGAGCAGCACGAGTGCCAGCAGTTTTGGCCTTTGGGTTGAGGGAAATGGGGTGAGCAAACTTTTCTTTCCTGACTTTAGTCCCCAGTTCGGCCTGTGCTGAAGAATGTGCCTCGTGTTATGTATGCGAGCAGTCTCATTGACTCAGAGTTACGCAGGTACTTAAGCAGCTTGCTGAACTGGGGCCTTTGCTTATGGGCATTTGCACCGTCTCAGATTCATGTTGAGGTTTGGGTTCAAATGGAATCGAGAGTAAAACGCAATCCAAGTGGACAAGTTTTGCTGGGGTTCGGGAAAAAGTGAGTGGAAATCACATGGAAACTATCACATGTCACATGGTTTCCACCTCTGAGTTCAGGCACACTCAAGGTACAGCGACGCTTGTGGCGGTGTGTAGAGTACAGATGCTCATGCCCAGATAGTAAAATAGCAACGTAGATGATGAGGCATGACTTAGGCAAGCAGCATGCTCTACACACCTGAACCCCCAGGGTGTATACGGCTCTTGGCACGCCCAAGCGGCTACACTGCTATTTTTAGCAGTATAGTGTCCTGCTGCCAGAGTCCTCCTTTGCCTCCTTGCAGCAGAGCTTTTGACTGCTGCAGATAGTTACACGCTGCAGGGAGACGTGAATGCAGCCTGCCTTGCACTGTGGTGTGTAGCTACACGTGGAGTGCCTGTACATGTAGACAAGGCATCTGAGAGGCAGCCCCCAGGGATGCATGGGAATTCAGCATCACTTGTCTGGGGCTGGTTTTTTCAGTGCATTTTGCACAGCTCTGACCCTGCACCACCCCTGTACACCGAAGTTCTGCCAGGGCGAGGTGATGGCACTCAATATCTCACAGGTTCAAGGCCATAATGACATTTCTCACCGACCTGTTTGAAAACCAAGCCCTCTATTATAATCAGTTGTGGTGGCATCTGTCTTGCTAATTCATCTTGTCTGTCAGTATAGGAGTCCTGTGTAAGAGATTGCAAATGCATCCTGCTACCTGCTTTACGCCTGGTTTAACACAGAGAAGAACTTTACATAGCATGACCATATGTCCCATTTTTACCAGTACAGCCCTAGTTTTTCAGATGATGTCGTGATGTCCCATAAACTTCTTTCAAGTCATCTGAAATGTCCCAATTTTTTTCACTTCATCAGTCAAAACAGTAGTTCAGAAAGCATTGCTGTATGAAGCAGGATTTGCTCCGTCTCCCAGGAACAAACAGTCCAGTAGAATGAGCGTTCAGCATGGAGAGTAGAGACTGGAGTGGAGAGAAATGCTGAATGAATATAAATGCTATGAAAGCTGTTCTTTCACTTAAAGTGAAGGTTAACGATACTCGTCCGGGATTTCAGGATGGACTTGTTCCGAACAATACATTACTGGAAAAATCCACCACTCCAAGAAATAGGCTTGCCCTGCTGTCAAGTCAGAACCGATCCCAGCTAACATTAAAATATATGTATATATTTGTTTTGTATCATGTTGCCAACTGTCAGGATTTTATTGTGAGGTGAACAATAAGAAAAACTGCAGGTAATGTTCCCGTTGAAGGAAGCATGAAATTGCATGAGAAATTCAGCTTACTTTTTTTTTTTTTTTTTTATTAAATGAAAGTTCCTAGCCTGCACGGTTACCAAGAAAAATGTGAAAACATGAAACAGGTGCCTCCTAAAGTCTTAGAAGCCAGAAGACAAAGACAAATCCAATGTATTTTTTTAATCTCATGATTAAGCCAATCTCATGATTTTTTGGGGACTTGATTTGTAGCTTTTGAATGCTTGGAGCTGGCATTACTGCTGATCTGACTTCTGGTCACCTTATGATGATTATTATTGACATAGACATAGAATCATAGAAGATTAGGGATGGAAGGGACCTCAGGAGTCATCTAGTCCAACCCCCTGCTCAAAGCAGGACCAACCCCAACTAAATCATCCTAGCCAGGGCTTTGTCAAGCCAGGCCTTAAAAACCTCTAATGCTTACAAGAAGGTATTCTAAATTACTGTCTCCCCATATAGATGTGGTTGGCAATAGTTTCCCAAAGTGTGAGATAATTAAGGATAGATTAGAACAGGTTAGACAAACACCTGTCAGGGATGGTCTAATACTTAATCCTGCCTCAGTGCTGCAGACTGGACTAGATGAGCTGTCAACTTCCCTTCCAGTCCTATCTTTCTGTGATTATATTGATTTCAAAGGCTTTCAAATGAGCAGAAATATCCTCCTTTGTCAAACAAGAGGCTGAGGTTGTGAAGCCAGGGACATGCACGAAAATAGTTCGCTCTTCCCATAGGCGAAGCATATTCTTTAGAATAAATGTAACACAGGTGAAAGATACTAGGTTGATATATCCTGGAGACCTGAAGTCTCCTCTTTATCTACAGCCCATTGCAAGCTTCTCTCATACTAGTCCACCAGTGAGCCTCAGCCTGAATCAGGAGAACCACCTCTAGAAGTGGGACCTTGGCCTATTTAGTCCTCATCTTTGGCCTCTCTGGTGATGCTACCAACAACAGGGCCAGTTAGTGCCTTTTGTGATGGAAACATCTGTCCTTTAGGAACTGGCTAATGCTGCCAATTAATTTAACATGGGCTACAAAGCCCAGCTGGTAATGAGACACAACTCAGGCACTACTGGTTAGGACTGGATTTGTGGATTTGAACCAGTGATTTATAGGTGAAAAGCTCCGTAGCCTCTAAATCATGGATGACACATTGTTTGTTTCCTATTCAAAATATATCATTATTCCAGAAACAAGCTGTGGCAAAGAGGAAAAATTCAATGGAAGTTTTTCCAGCATAATTTGTGTTGTTATCAAATGCTGATGATAATGTCTATAAAGCACTTCTCATCCATACATCTCACAGCTTTATGGACATGGGTAAGTATCATTATGTTCATTCTACAGATGGGAAAGTGAGACCTAGTGAGGTGAAATCATTTACCTTAGGTTACAATGTGAATCACAAACAGAACTCTCAAATCCTGATTCCCAGTCCCCTGCTCTAATCACTAGACAATATTTCTTTCTTCCTAGAATCCAGGAGACCCTGATTCCCAATCCCTCTGCTCCTGTCACTAGAACCCACTCCTCTCCCAGAGCTGGGAAAAGAACCTAGGAGTCCTCACACCCCAGTGCCTTGCTTTAACCATTAGACATCACTTCCCTCCTGGAGCTAGGGCTATTATCCAGTAGTCCTGACTCCCAGTCCAACTGCTCTGATCATTAGGTCCCATTCCTCTTCCTGATCTAGGGCAAGAACCTAGAGGTTCTGATTCACATGCCAGTGCTCTAACCACTAGACCCCCCCACTCCTCTCCATAGGCCAGAAATTAGAACTCAGGAATCCTCAGGCCCACTCCACTGCTCTAACCACTAGACATACTGCCTCATATTCTGAAACTTGTCTTGGCTATTGCTCAATGTTGTGATTCATCAGCGGCCTTGAAAAATCTAAAGGGCTATTGGCTGAGAACTTCAGAATTTCGTGACGTTGGAAATGTCTTTGAAACCAACAACAGGTGGAAGTTATTTAAGACAATGTCTGGGATGAATCCTTTTTAATCTGTGCTCCATGTACATGGAGTATAATAGATCTGCAGGTTGCTCACTCGCTTGTTTGATAAGCTGACAGGAAATAAAGTAATATTTCTTCTCCTTGTTTCTCCCTGATTCCCACTCCCCGTGTGCCGGCTGCGGGCTGCCAGCCTGCGTTTGGGTGAGTGAAGTCTCGGACAGATGACTGATGACTTCGGAGAATGGAGCACAGATGTCACTTACATCTGAGTGGCAGTCTAGGGATCAGCAAGACAAACTCCCCTAGGCTGAAGAGATGTGGGGCTGCTTTTCAGAAAAGAGAGAGACAATTAAATAAAATTAGAATTTATTTATAAACTGTGGGTTGGTTATTGTGGGGTGGGAAGGCTTAGATGATGGCATTATGGTTACAACACTGGCCTGAGATTTAGACAGAGGTTTAATTCCCCACCTCTGCCTCAGATTCCCTGTGTGATGTGCGCATGTCCCTTAAAATCTCTGTGACTCAATTCTTTCTCTCTCATATTTCCTTTCTCCCATGCTTTGTCTGTTTAGAGTAAGCTCTCTGTGGGCAGGGATTCTCTCTCTCTCTCTATGGCTATATACAGTGCCCAGCAGAATGGGGGTCTGATTCCACTGGGTACATCTAAGTAGCTAAAATAAGGATAGCAAGATGGAGCGAGTTGGCCCTTCCTTTTGTGCCGATTAGGAAGCCTGGCTGGCGTGAAATGCACTGGGGATGTCAGTGTGCCCGGCCTGTGAACAAAACACTAGCAAATAAACATTAGGGAGCAGTTCAGTGCCCTAGGCTGTTGCAGGCAGCCTTTGGCGTGGGAATGCTGACCCTGCACTTGTGATCTGAAATCACTCCCACGCTCCACCCTGGGCTGGGTTCATACTGATTTTAATGGCAATAATGTTTTTGTTACCAGATGCATATTAGGTTGCATGTGTCTTTTGTGGAGCTGGAGAGGCAGGAAAACTCTTTGTGGGGTTTCTTGCAAAGTCCTCCCTCCAAAGGGAGCTCTTTGGGACACTGTGGAGCATTTTTCCCCTCCACACACACACCATGGATCCTTGGAGAGCTGTAGGGAAGGGCAGTTTTGTGGGGGCAGGAGCCCCACACGTGCAACTGACCCTCCCTGTGGGCATTAGCAGCTGAGGAGGAGAGCCAGAAGGAGCTAACACTGCTCTACTCTAACTCCCAAATTCCATACAAGGGGTGGCACTGCAGGGAAAGGGGTGTCCTCGGCCTTACCACAAGCCCTCACAGAGCCCCTTCTGCATGGTTCCTTGTGCGAGAAGGAGATGATGTCACAGCTGCAGCATTCTCACCTTCCACATGGGCAGAGATTGCTCAACCCATGGACCATCCTCCCTTTGTGTACAAACTCTTAGGGGGTGCTCCCAGAGAGAAAGCAGCTGACTCTGACTACCTGGATTTCCCCAGGCTGGCAGTGTGCTGGGCTGGCACAATTACACAGAACTTATCAGGGTATTACCAGCAGAGCCGGGATAACGTCCCCAATGGGACCAGGTGAGACTCAGAAGAACCAAACCCAGGCCAGGTTGGCTGGAAGTTCCCAAACTTGGGCCAAGATAGGAACAAATCACTTGTCTCCAGGAAGCTTGTCAGTTCCTGGAGAGCCCAGTCAGAACCAGGAGACATGCATATGTCCAGGACCAAGGAGGATGGTTCGGATGTGTGACTCTTTCCCTGAGGGCTGGATTCCCTCAGTTCTGACAGGGGAGGGAAGTGACAGGAGCTGTTCTTGTGAGGTGTACTGTGGCTGGTGCTGCCTGCTTCCACCCAGCACAGAGATGCTCCCCACTTTAGTGCAGACTCTGTGTGTCCATTGACTGCTCCTCGGTTCTGTCAGTGGGGGGCATTGCCTGTTACCCAGCGATGCTGCTAATGACCTGAAAACAGCAGCAGTGCATCCATTCAGATGAGTCCCCCTCTGAAGCAGCATGTGGTTTGCTACCCTTCCGAAATTGGGAGAGAAGAGGAAGAGCCTTTGTAAGGTCACCTTTTATTCCAGCCTTGCTGGGGATTTTTTCCTTCTTCTAATCTGCTGTTAGCTGTTCTCTTTGAAATCATTTTGCTTTTCATCTGTGTGAGGTGAGCTCTCTGCAGCCACTTCTGACCATTCACCCGCTCTCCCCCTTCCCTTCTTTCCTTCCCTTTGCTCTCGGAAATGACGCAAGGGGAAAAAGTGAAATGAAAAGACTTGCAGCGCAGGAACAAATCTGGTTGTTCTCCCTCTTCTGTGGCCAAATGAATGTCTGTCCATGGCACTTATGTGGTCCCATCACCATAGCAACTCAATCTTTTACGTATTTATCCCCACAACACTCCTGTAAGGTAGAGCAGAGCTAATATCCCCATTGTATTGATGGGGAACCGAGGCACAGAGAAACTAAGTGACTTGCCTAAGGTCACCCAGGAAGACTGTGGCAGAGCAGGGACTTAAATCCAGGACTCCATCCTGCATCACAGGTTAGCAGCACCCTAGCCACTGGGCCATGCTTGGAAGGACAAGACAGGCAAGAATGAGATGGCTTCCACCGGCCACGTCTCTGCTGCTGTATGTTAGGGAGGGTGGTGTTGGGGGCAGGGGTGATGGAGTGTAGTCATATGGAGCAGAACCCCCAAATTGTGACTCCTGTGATACTTAGGATGGAAGTTGCTATGGCAGCTGGGATTCTAGGCAGTGCTGAGTCCCTCTGATCCTCACAGAGAGCAATCCCTGCGTGTTCCCTGCTGGAGGGCTCCAGCCAGTCTCCCTAGACTCTTCCTTCTGCAGAATGTAGCACTGCTGGCTCCCCACCATGGGGAAGCAGAGGGGAGGACCCACCACCAGAAAGGGGAATCACCTACTACCCCCCCAGCCACTGTTCGAGGGGCTGGCCCCATACCTGTGCCCCAGTCACCCTGCCCCATACCTCTAATTCTGTCACCTCCCCACAGTGGGAGGAATGTGCCCTATGCCTCTGTCCCCCAGTCACTGCTGCTCTATTCTGGCAGGGGCTGGCCCTATTTCTCTATCCCCCAGTCCCTCTGCACCATCCTGTCACACAGTTTGCTGCCGGTGAAATAGCATCCCTGCCAGTAAGGAGCGAGAGATGGGAAAGCAGCAAGATAAGGAGATGAAAAGAGAGAGATTTAATGTGCGACCCAGCATTTTGCAGCCACTGGCAGCTGCTTCCCAAAGTGGAAGCGGTGTGCCGGGCTGGGAGGCAGGGCTCTCCAGCTCCCCCCAGTAGGGGGGCAATGCTGATGGCCCATGGTGTCCTGGTTAGAATGCAAGGAGAGCCCTTGAGGTCACTGCATCTCGTTTCCAAGGGCATCCTGCAGCAGCTGCTATTGCTGCTGCAGCAGCCACCACTGTACACCAAGCTGTACGCAGGCTTATTAGTCACTCTATTGAGGGAATCTCTGGTTCTGAATCGCTAATTGCACTCTCCACTGAATGCCAGGCTGAGGCTATGGCAGCCTGCTCTGGGGAGAGCTATGGACAGCTCAGACAATTGGAGGCTGGACTAGCTTTCTCAACAGACAGACTGTCACTCACCCTCCCATTCGCCCAGCTCTGTGGGGGGTGCTGGCTTGTCGAAGGAGCTTGAAAGCCAAGAGAGTCTTTGTACAAAAGACAGGCGCAATGGACATTGAGACAGACAGAACCTGTGGCCCACCCTAGCATGCTTTTTTAACAGTGTGGGTGACATGATATGTCTTCTCTGTCGGTGACTGTGGGAGCCACACTCCCCAGGCAAGAGACGCTTGTGCCGCTGTGTGGTGGGGCATGGTTCATTCTCAGATGGGTGCACAGACCTGTTTCTGGTAGTACTGTGTGGTTTGATCTGGATGGACGCAAGTAAAGATTGGCACACGTGTTGGAGTGTGTATGCATCCCGTGCACTGTGCATGTATATATGCATAGTGTAGATGTCCTGCAGCTGCTGGGGGAGAAGATCTGGTTGTAATGACTATGGAGGGGATTCTTCATCCTGGCTGCAGGGCCCAGACAGGCTGAGGGGTTCTTCTCCTCCCAGACTGACTGACACAACCTGCGTACCACACACAGGCTCCCTGAACTGTGGCCTGATGTGAGCAGGCCCAGCGGGGAGGCTGCATGCACGTCAGCTTGGTGGTTATGGATCTAGCAGAGGTCAGAGTAGTGTAGCAGCTGAAGAGAGCCTCTGTGGGGGGGCTGCTTTGAGCCAACACTAGAGTCTGTCTGTCTAGATACTTACTTAGCCCTCCTCACCATAGTATCTGAGCACCTCACAGCCATCAATGGCAAAGCTAGTACCTCTGTAGCACAGATGGGGAACTGAGGCACAGGGAGAGTGATGTGCTCAAGGTCGCCTGGGAAGTTTGTGGCAAAGCCAAGAATTGAACACAGGTTTTCTGAGTCCTATTGCAGTGGTGGATCTGCTAGACCGTCATCCCTAGATCAGCTGATTGGTGATCTCCTCTGGCAATAGATGAAGACGAGGTGTCCGTGTTGATCCTTTCTGACATCAACTGCCTTTGATACAAAGTCTTCCTGACCGGTTTGTGGTGGTTGGCAGGGCAAGAGGGCTTTGAGCCGAAAGGGCTCTAGTGTCCCAGGTAAGAAAGGCTGTGGAGGGCACTGCTGGACAATTGCTCTTTGCTCAAAGGCTTTCTTGTGCAGAATACCACTGGGCTCTGTTCCGTCACCCCTACTGTAGTGAGCCAAGGCAGTCTGGTGGGCCACCCTAAGCCCCCCTTTTGGCCAGGTGTGGTACTGCAGGTGAGCCACATCTTCCCTTCCCCCAACCGGGCATCAGCCAATCTGCTTGCACACATCAAGGCAATGAGAAGCCAAACCAAACAAGTCCAGTGTCTCCTTTAATGAAGCCCCTGGGAAGGAGCGCATAGATCAGAGCCTGGGGCCTGAATTGTTGTTCCATGTCCCAAGCAAAGGCTGTGTGCCTGGTCAGGCTAACCTTCCAGGGAGGTGGCAAGATGTTTTGCTTCCTCTTGCTCTTCCTGTGTAGACAGGGCATCAGGACGGAGTAGGGAGTCTCCTTTACTGCACTCAGCCTGGTCTCTGTGAGCTCCGGGCTGACCCTGAAGGGGTAGAACACTCCTGCACAGTCATGTTGCTGTCGTTCTGAAGATGATGCTCACTTGTGTGTGGCTGTTAACATCTGACCTGACTTGTGAGGCCACCTGAGTTTCCCAGTACTTTTCAGACATTTGGGCGTGGACTGAAGGAAAGGTAGAGGAGGGCTCAGACCAGTGGTGGAGTTTCAACCAGTCCTTTCCACCTCAGAAATGTGCCTGCCTTTCACTACACTTCCCAAGCTGCTGGTTTCCCATCTGTTTCGGGGTGGCCATGATCACTTTTCCTATCTGTGCTTAGCTAGAATGTTGTGATTGTGCCTCCCCAGAGTTACCGATGCTTTAACCCCTCCATGTTGTATGACTGCTTTATGTTCTGACCACTCAGCAGTTTTAGCTAGTGCCGAATGTAAGTACTGTTTGCTTTAGCAGTGGGCATGGCGTAGATTACAACTATGCTCCCAAATCTGCACTCGCTTCCAATCAGTATCCAGGTGTAATTCAAGATGTTGGTTTTATGCTACAGGGCCCTTCATTATTTGGGTCTTTCCTGTCGCAGAGATACCAGTGCAGAGCTTCGTAGGGCGTTCCCTCCTCGAGAAAGCTGGAATACCTGAGCTGAGGCTCTGCAGATTAACACATCTGGGATCTGTTCTCAGTGGAGAGCCTTGGACTCTGGAATTCACATTCCCCATTGGCCCATAGGGCCTAGGTCTCTTGATCTCCTAGGCAAGTTGGAAGCCCTGTCTGTTTTTGTACAGGTTTTTAGTGAGGGAGGTGTACTGAGTGTGAGAGGGCTTTGGTTTTCTATCTCCATTTGCCAGGTGGTGGAATTGTTTGCCTCTCATTGGGTTAACTTGTACGAGTGTGTTGCATGTGTGTTTTCACTGTTGCACTGTGTGCACTTGGAGTGCAATGGCAGATTAATTAACCAAATGAAGCAACAAAGTTTAGTTATGGGATTGATTATGTTCTCACGTGCACTGGTGCAAATCAGGCACAGCTCCACTCAGGTCAAGGGAGTCGCTCTGGGGTAAAAGCATGGACGTGAGATCAGAGTGGGTCTAGATCTGTGTGTGTATGTGTCTTGCTTTCCAACAGGTGGCAAGATAAGATGCCTCATCCCTGAACTCCTCTCACATTTCCCTGCAGCTTCCCAAGACGCAGCCCATATGGCATTCTATCCCAGCTCCTGTCTGTCACTCACTCCTAATGAGAAGTGGCAGCTGTGGGGGATGGGCAGGGAGGCACAGATATGCTGAACTGTAGGTTTTGCTTTAACTTGAATCCCTCCAGGCACAGCCTTTCTTGGCTTTGCATTTCAACACTGTCCATGGAAGGAGGATACTGATCAAATCAACATGCTGACTGGCAGAGCCTCAATGGGTTTCAGTCTGGCCACAAAAGGGAAGGACTATAGATCTGGGGAGATTAAGGGTAAGATTTTTTTCAGGGTGCCTAAAGGAGCTTGACACTCAAGTCCCTTTAAAAATTAATGGGAACGGAGTGTCCAAATCCTTTTTAGGTTGCTTGGAAAATCTGACCTTTATTCCCTGCCTTAAGAAAAAATCTCCATGCAGCCTTTGCTATGGAATCGCTATGGCACCTCCATAATAAAAGGGAGCGATACTCAGAGTGCTACACCTCCGCGCTAACTGGCTGGCAACACACCCTGCTGGCACTGCAAGTTCTTCCAGCTCTTAGTCCCAGATACAACTGGGCAAATCAGTAATAATGTATTACTTGGATCATGGTAGCAATTGGTTTTCTGGGAATCTCTGTTCCAGATTTTAAGTCCCTTACCTCCAGCTACGTTCATGTCTCTCTTGAGTTTATTCTCCGTACCCCTCTCTGTGATGGCATTTCACTGGGCAAAAAGTCCATGAGAAGCCACCAATCAAAGCTGCAGATGGAGAGTGCACAGAGGGTGAATTTTGAATTCGTAAGTATTCATGCCAGGAGCACTTGGGCACTCATCCACTCAAGAAAGAAAGACAATGCCATGTGATTTATGTGGCCAATTGCAACTTATTTAGAATAGTTGCAATCAAGCTATAGAGTAAAAAAATTCTAAAAAAGCAATCACTGAATAGATGGGAATAATGACAGATTCTGAGGGGCTAGTGATTAGCTCATGGATACTCTGTAAGCAAGAAAAGGGATAAGTTTCATTAAGTGAAAGATACATAGTGAGCTTTTTACTCATTGTTAGTCTGGGGACCCTTTCCCATTGCTCTGTTGCAATAGCCATCATTGTAACCCTACTGGGGACATCTAGAGGTATGAAAATTCACTGCTACACGTTCAGCTAAAGGACTAACTCCCTTAACTAAGAGCTGTAGTAGCTGCATATCCTCTGTGGATCATCCACAAGGGGAACATATTATACATATTGGACAGTGCCCATCCAACACTCATGTGACAGCCCCACTTCTGCCACCCACAAGCCATTTCCAGTCTCCATGCTCTGAGGGACCCTTCACCCCTGTGTTCTCAGTGGTTCTCAGTCCACACTGGGTAAATTGCCTCCTGCTGGCACCAGCAAGCTATTTCTCTTCCAGTAACTGTCACCATCGGTGCTGTAGCTGCTGTTTGATTCTGATGTGCTCTGTGCGTGGTAATCACAAGCCTTCCCTTTGTAGGCAGGGTTCATTCTGCCGTCACATCTCCCAACATCCAATGTCACACACGTGCTTCAGCCTTCAAAGGGCTTTTCAGTTGCACCCTGCCATCTCCCTAGCCAAACGGCAAAGCCCATGAAACCAAACAAACCTGCTAGAAGGGAGACCAGGGGCTGCGGCACAAACAAATTAATGTGATTGTGAGAGACCGAGGTCTCATCTCGCTGATGGAAATTGAGATAATGCATCTGACAGCCGTCAGTTTGCATAAAAGGAAGGGTGGCTTCAAACCAGAGATGCTGTGGGGAGCAACATCCCCTTGAAAACCAGTGGTTGGGTGGACACAGCATCTAGGCATCTCTAACTACCTGGGCTCTCTCCACCTCAGGCTGCATTCTTTTCATTCTCCTTTCTCCTATGCTCTTATTTGGCATTTCAGGCGCAACAGAGGGGCCAGCTGGGAAAGGTTGGATGGTCCTCCAGACGCAGCATGCTCCTCTCTGTGGGGACGAGTCACCCTATGCATTGGGCCAGGAGAAGGCCACTGCTGCATGTGTGCCGTCTTTAAGAGCTTGTGTGGGACATAGTGTGATCCGAGAGATCAAGGGTAGATGCTCTGTGTAGGACAAGGTTGAAAGTCGTCCTCTGCGAGAGGGAAGGTCATTTGGCAGAATGAGCTGTGCTGAGGACAAGCAGGATGATCCAGTGGATCCTTGGACTTGGAAGACCCTGGTTTAATTCCCTGCTCCATCACAGACTGTGTGTCCTTGGACAAGTCTCTCAGCTTCTCTGTACCCTAGTTCTGTATCTGAAAAGGGGATAACAGCACTGCCCTACCTCACAGCAGTGCTATGAGGATCAATACATTAAAGACTGTGAAGCACTCAACTCCTGTGGTAACAGGGACCAGATAAATAACTCAGCTAGAACTACCGTGGGGAGCAAAGGGGCTGGGTTCTTTGCTGGCAGGAGATGATGAGTGAGGGTTGTGCCCTGCCCTAGGATGGCAGTGTGGAGAACTGTGGCAGGATCATACTGCAGGCCATCGTCTAGCCATGCAGAGATGTCCATATAAGCTGATGGGACTGGCTCAGCAGAAGAAACTGGCAGGTCTTTTGCTGAAGGAGTGAGCTTCCTCGCTCTCAGTCGTGTGAGTGCTGCTGCTTGGTTTGTGAGTGCCCAGCACCTCTGAAAATCATACCCATTAGAAATGATTTCCCTGATGAGTTAATGAAAGCTTACAATGTCTCAGTTCCCTCTCCCCATTCCTTTAAGAATCCAAAGGCCGCTTGGTGTTCATTATATCCAAAATATCAATATAAGCATATACATTCTTGTTGTTAATATCCTAGGAACAATAAAGTTACAAGCGTTGGCCAAATACAACTGGATGTATATGCTTATATGATTTAGTTGGGGTTGGTCCTGCTTTGAGCAGGGGGGTGGACTAGATGACCTCCTGGGGTCTGTTCCAACCCTAATATTCTAGGATCAGGCTCGGGAAACACTTTCCCATAATGACACGGATACAGAGGGGAAAGGAAAAGCTCTGACAAAGAAACCTCTCGCAACCATGTCTTTGTATACGCTATAACAAACAAGTGGTTATCTGACCTTAGTTAAGGCCAGATGAGGTTCTTTAGGGCTAACCGCCATCCTCTGGCCTGGTCAAGACAAGATCAATGGCTGGGTCTCTCTCTCTTCAAGCTTTTTCCTTATCTTGTTTTGCCATATTTCTCCCAACCAATTAAACTAAGCATTTCTTTATAATAAACTAAACAAATCCATTATTTACTGTACTTGAGCTCCAATGAAGCATATTTTCTTCATTTCCTATTACCTCAACCCAACTCTTAAATAAGCTAACACTGGCAGTTCAAAGGTCACTACAAGTTTAGCACAAACTATCCTTCTTTTGCATGACCTCATTCTTTTTAATTATATGCTTTGGGCCTCTCACTTGTGCTAACCATAGTACACCCAGGTCCAGTGTAGGCCTATATTCCTACAATGCCCCAGTGTTTAGAATAGGGCAGTCCTCCAGAGGGGGCTAGACCCAGTCTGAGCTGGAGTTAACCCCTTGTTCTTTGGGTGCCTGGCAATGGCGTTATCCCATCACAGTGCATTGAAGGGGAAGATGCTGGGCACAGATCAGCAAGTTTGTTCACACAAACGTGTGTGTGGTGGTGATCGACCTTGGCCACCATCTGTTGCCCTCGCTGAGCTCTGTCTCCCCCCCTTTCCCCCCACTTTGCCCCACTGAATTTCACTTTGGCTGTCACAGGAACACCCAAAACTGAATGGGAAACCGGAACTCCAGCCAGATTGTCTCTGAAGGCCAGTGAGGAACCTTTTAGTTAAACCCGGGTCGATTTTAGGGGGTCTACACCACAAACATGTAGGTTTCACGTGGGTTGAGGTTCCTTTCAGAGGCCCTGCTTGTGGCTGCGCTGAAGGACATCATGACCATTGTTATTGGGCTAGCGAGGCAGACTCTTTTTGGTCATTGTGGACAGGCCCCTGAAGTCACACTGCCTGCACCAGCACAGGATTGTCCCTCATTCCCAGCTCACTTCCAGCAGCCCCTTAACTCAGGCGTTGTTAATAGGAGCTCGGCCTGGCTAGTGGCTGCTAGGAGCCTCGTTTGAATGACTGGAGCCCTGGGGCTTTCACCACACTCTTTGGGAGCCTATTCCACAGGTCACTAGATGGTACTGTTGGGAAGAGGTCAACTGAAACCGTCCTTTGCTCCGTTTCATGCCATTCATTATAGTACTACTCCCCTTCACCACACTATTGGTGGGGTAGCGATGCCCCTGACTGGGAAGGGAATCCAGGACCCTCTCCAGCTGAAAGCAAAACCCTTTGCTGCTTGACCTAAACAACCAACTCTGTTAACTGACCAGCAGCAGTGGATTCATAAACCTCTCTCTGTGACCTAGCCACTAAAGAGAGGGGGAAAATAGCTACCTTGAGTTCTTGTGGTCTATAGAGGAACCCATCACTTTAGGGTCTGAGTGCCTCTTTCCCACCTTCAGTAGACGTATAGATGATTCCCTGTTGCTGATCATTTAACCAAGTCATAGGTGTTTGGTTCTTTGAACCTTTCCTCTAGGCATAGATCAACATCTGCCATCATTGTTCCTGTTCATCTGTGTACCCCTTCCAATTTGTTGCTGTCTTTCTGGTGCTGAGATGCCCAAAACTGAGTGCAGTCTTCTAGATGCATCTCATCAGTGCTGAATACAGAAGAGACTATTACTGGTCTGTGACCCAATATTTCTGCATATGTCACCCAAAATTACAATGGCTTTGCTATTTTTTGCCACCATCTCATGCTGCAAGCTTGTTTCCAGCCTGCTGTCCACTCTCACCTCTAAATCTCACTCGATAACTTATTCAAAGAGAATAACATTTGTGATTAATTAGCTAGCCTCATCGCTGGAGCAGACCAGAGTAGGCTTAAGGCAACTGCACTGTGAAATCACAGTCTAGTCTGTGTGTTGGTACCAAAAGAGTCAAGGAGACCCACAGCCTCTGGATAATTGTTCATGTCAGAGGGAGGTTGTTTTTGGAAACCCTCCATTTAGCATTCATATAGATGATGCGTTATGAGTGGATGGAGAAGCTGAACTCTTTCTCATTCCTCTTGTTTCAGAAAAGCAGAGTGAGGCCAATGCTGCTAACATTACTACTTTGCAAGCCTTCAGTCCAGTTTTTCCATGACTACTTTATTGCAGCTTGCACCTATTTCATGTTTGCTTTCCATTCACATGGACTTGTGGTTCAAGGACTGGACTGAGACTTGGGAGAGCTGGGTTCTTATTCTCAGCTCTGCCACAGGCTGCCTATGTAATCTTGGGCGAATCACTTAAACTCCTGTGCCTCAGTTCCCCATCGGTAAAAAGAGAATTATGACACCTCTCTACCTCCCAGAAGATTAAACTGGTAAATGTTTGCAAGGTACTCAGATACTGTGGCCATGGGGGCCATATGGATACCTAGATTTAGGAGAGCATCAAAGAAAACAATCAACTGGAAGTAGTTGTTAGATACATAAACATGAGCATTTTCACCGTTAATTTCATTCTAAGCAGTGCACTTACCAGGGAGCAGGCAACCACATCATGTGATCTGCCCCGTGTGTCCAATCAAAACTAGCCAGCACAGCTTGAATGCTGACTGTCTGCAACGAGCGGCCTGGGAACAGGCTGCGGCCCAAGAATGAGTCATGGAAATTATTCTGCAAATAACGAATCCCTCTGAGAAGATGGGAAGCTGCTCGCAGACAGCTCGTGAGCAGGGGAAGAGATGAAATTCATCAGCCCATTGATTCTCTGTAAACTATTGACTCGGCTCTGAGAGCCAGGCCCAGGGATTGTTTGTTTTTCAAATGGAAGCTTCCTGAAAGTGAAGAGGTAGGGGAATGTCCCTGGCTTCCAGCGGTGCTTCAATGCCTCGCCTCCTGTCCCCATCCACATCCGAGCGACTTGGCTCCTGCTGCCATGTGTGTTCCAACAGCTTAGCTGCCCAGCCTCAGCTGCATTCTAGAAACCCAGCTCCTGGCTCGCTGAATTCCATCAGTACAGATTGCTTGTATTCCAGTGTCTTGATTCCCTAGACTCAGCTGCGTCCCAGTGGCCCAGCTCCCAGGCCGCAGGTGTGCCCTCAGCTGCCTTGGCTCGCTGGTCTCAGCTGTACGCCTGTCACAGCTTGTCTTGCACTCTAGGCTGCGTTCCACAAAGTCCTCGGCTCAGATGCTGCAGAGTGAATTTGTTAAAGATTTGTCTTTTTGGAGTGTTTAGGAATCATTATTCTTCACATGAATCTTAACGTGCCACCTGTAATTCTCCCTTGTGTATTCTGTAGTACTCCCTGTGACCTCCAGAGGGGGCTGCAAATCTGCTAAGTGTGCCATTTCAGACAGCTGTACATACATAGATGGGGCAGCTACCAGATGATCCCTCCCTCGCTCAAGCCATGGGAGCAGACCTATCCTTGCTTACAGACAGCCCCCCAACCTGAAGCAAATACTCACTAGCAACCGTACACCATACAACAAGAACACTAACCCAGGAACCTATCCCTGCAACAAACCCCGTTGCCAGCTCTGCCTGCACATTGACTCTAGTGACACCATCACAGGTCCTAACCACATCAACCACACCATAAGGGGCTCATTCACCTGCACATCTACTAATGTAATATATGCCATCATGTGCCAGCGATGCCCCTCTGCCATGTACATTAGCCAGACTGGACTGTCACTATGCAAAAGAATAAATGGACACAAATCAGACATAAAAAATGGTAACACCCATAAAGCAGTCGGCGAGCACTTCAATCTCCCAGGACACTCTGTAGCTGACTTGAAAGTTGCCATACTTCTACAAAAAAACTTCAAAAACAGACTTCAGCGAGACACTGCAGAGCTGGAACTCATCTGCAAACTTGACCCAATCAAACTGGGTCTGAATAGGGACTTGGAATGGTTATCTCATTACAAGAAGTAATTGTCACTGTTCACACATTCTCACCTTCTAATCAATGGTTGTGAATAGGCCTCATCTACTCTAACTGACTGGACTTTGCTAACACCTACCATCCCCATTGTGTTCCTTACCCTTGGATGTATATATATACCTCCTATCTGATTTCTATTTCTTGCATCTGACGAAGTGGGCTGCAGGCCACATAAGCTTATGCCTGCAGAAATTAAATTGGTTAGTCTTTAAAGTGCTACAGGACTCTCGTTGTTTTTGCTGTATACAGACTAACACGGCTACCCCCCTGGAACGACGCTGGGATGGCTGAACCCATGCAAGAATCATGGGCTTGAAAAACCAAACCAAACTCAGCTGTTGTTTGTGATCAGCTTTGGGGACTGTGAAAAAGGGAGCAGAGTGAGACAATGAAGGGGGAGAGGGAAAAATCCTCCTGAAAATATAAAATGTGGCATAGCCGCATTGTAGAGCTGATCCCCATTTGTGCTGCCTAGCTTTTTGAGGATCTTCTAGCCTCAGTGCAGGTGGGGGGACAGACATGATTTACCAAAGAAAATGGAATCACCCTGGAAAAGACCTGGATTCCAAATTAACTTTGCAAACCTTGTGGTGCCCCAAAATAGACTTGGTGAGAGTTGGAAAGTGGCATGCACTTGTGGGCTAGCGGGTAGGGTTTTGGCATGTGGCTCAGGAGATGGGGGTTTGATTGGCAGCTCAGTTGGAGACGTGCTGTGAGATCTTGGGCAAATCCGTTTTCTACCCAGTTTCTCACCCCTGGCAGGTAAAGAAGATATCATGAGGCTAACACCCACTAATGATTACAAGGCCAGTGAGGAACATCAGGTTAAATACCTGGATAGATGAAATTCAGGTATTCCTACTGCAAATCTCACACTTAGTCATGCATGGACCCATTACCATGCTACTTCCATTGACTATAGTTTAGGAACCTCTGATTTATGCTGTTCCCATGGGGAACATACCCATAAAACTAACCTCCTGCCAGCCAGTGTACTGTGCTTCAAAGGAATTGGGTTCCATTCCCTGGGATTCAAGCAGTCTGCACTGGGATCAGTCTACACAGACCTGTACCATCTTTAAACAGGAAACAGGGCCTGGTATTGATTGCTATATGGAATGAACATAAAGATCTATTGTGCCACATTGAAATAGGTATCCAGGCCTGAGATCTCCATGCACACTTGGGGGTGCCCCCAGCATCAAGTGCACCCTGCAGTACTCTAAAATCCTTCCTCTTGCTTTGATTCCAGTGGAATGGCAAAGCTGCAACTGTGGGGCCAGCAATTCCTATTCATTTATTGAGGAAAACAGGTATGAGCAGGTATGCTGTTGGCATGTGTGCAGGTAGGTTCAAGCAAATTCAAGCTTCAACCTGAGAGGTGCTGACTAAGGGAGCTGCGAGTGCTCAGTAGCTTTCAGAATCTATCCCTAAGTGGGGTGCATACACTTCCTTGAAGGTACAAGTGTAGCCCCAATTTTGGCACCATAGTTGCCTGATGCTGTTGAATAACCTGACTTTAAAAAACCCCCAGAGTTCTCATGCTTTTTCTGCCTATGTTCTGAAAAGGATCAGCTGCCTTTGTTAGCTCCTAGGAGCCAAATCCGGAAGTTGGATCCATGCAGAGCTGTTTGCTCCCTCAAGGGCCAGCACGCAGCAGGCTCAGAGTTCCAGTGGCAATCCGGCATGCATCTGACAGAAGCGGAAGCTTGGCAGTTGGCCTTTAAAATCCCCTCTGTACAATATAAGATAATCCAGATCTCTCCTTTTTGCAGGGAGCTCCATTCCCTAATGCAACAGTTCCGCCTTGTTGCTGGTGATGGTAGATTGTCACTCACTGGCAATGAGGTGTATTGCTAATTGGAGCTGTTTGGAGTTCCCCCAGTGATTCACATGATGGCCACGAGGAGTGCAAGTGTCAGACGTGGGAGATGGGAGTGTGACAGGCCATAGGGTCATACCTGGTTAAAATGGACCGACAGTGAAGCACACATGGGCCCACAGGCGAGGTAGCATAGATGCCAGCTGTAGAGGATGTGCTCTGGGAGAGGGTCTATTCAGCCTGGCTTGTGGGTGTCAGGGATTGCTCTTGTTTTGGCAATATCTCACAAATGGATTAGGTTGAAGACCTCTACTTAGAGTATCCCCACGTATGGCCTGCTTTCCCCCCTATGCTTCCTGCTGGAGGCTTTTCTCACTACTCCCCTTCTGCTGCACCTTGGGCATGTAAGTTACCCTAATTCTGGACACTCACTGATCATCCAGTCAGTGTAAGTTTCACTGACCTGCTCCTTATGCAGATTTTCTGGCCAATGTGTAACTTACCTCACTGTGTATTTCACTGTCGAATTGGTTCAGCCGACTTCCCTGGGAGTTGCCTCTCCACACAGCTCTTTTCATGGTCTGGGTTGCAGGGAGCCTTTAACTAACACAGCAGCTTTATGGAATGATACCAGCAGGGTTGGCAGTTTGCATAGCCTTTGTTTTAAAAAGTCCCGGAGTCATTAACTAGCACGCACTGAGCCCAGTGTATAAACTGTGTTAGACTCTTTAGGAGGCTGTCTCTACTTTGTCCAAACCAAAGTCCTGGTAAGAAGCATGCAGAGGATCTTTCCAATACATTAGAGCTATCTTTTACAGATAGATACATGATGCCATTTTCTCTGCTTGCATTACTCCATTGAAATCAATGCTATACACCCTAGTGCCTTTCTTCGAGCTATTTTCATTGCTGGGCTCATCTTAAATAAATCCAGTGCAAATGTTGCTTTATTTCTTTTCCACTTACATATTTAGGTATTTTCCCCCATCCAATTAATTCAACAAATACAACTGAAGTATCTTACTGCTCTATATATCATGGCTTTTATGACCGTGCAATAAAGACATCTTTTGTTAGAGTCACTGTCAGACTTTTTTTTTAACAAGGCTTGTGTAAAACATTCACAGAATCTATTATATAAAAACGTTCATTATCCTCTTCTACAAATCTTGTAGCTGGAAAGTGAATGTGAAGAGATTTATTATGTTCTTTCTAGGTGGCCAGGATATGGGACACCTAGACTAAGGAGAGAGAAAGGAGAAAGAATAGGGAAGCTCAAGTGTTGGTAGGTTGGTTAGAAAATGTTTCCTGGAAACAATATACAGGTACTAGCAGAAAATATTCATGAAATTTCCACTGGGAATTTTTGTGGCAATAAGGTCATTTTTTCTGAAGATCCGTCAAAGTTCAGGGGTTGTATGGAGTGGAAGCTCCTCCTTAGGCTACTGTAAAGATACAGCCACATTGTGACTTTCAAATCCAAACTTTGGAAAGGCAGCATTCATATCTGGTGGTCTGGTTCAGGCTCAGTAGTAGCCTAATCTATCACATGTATAGACTACCCATCACTATAGTGTCTAGGTGCTGCGCAGTCTACTGGACTCCAAAGACAGAAGGGAAGGCTGCCTTTGAACCTGGGGATCAACTGCATGTCGAACAAGAGCATCGCTAATGAGTCACAGGGGAAGGGAACGTTTCCTCAGCTTGACAAAACACCAGAGGCTGATGGGATTTAAATGCATAATATGTGCACGTGGTCTGTATTTACTGGGGGGATGGGGGGGGGGTTGGATTGGTAGTGTCAGTCCTTATATTGTAAGCTCTTTGGAGAAGAGACTGCCTTCCTGATTTGTGTTTGTACAACGCCTACCATGGTAGCATCCTGGTCCATGACTGGGGCTTAATATTTAAGCAGATGACCTACCTGTACTTGGAAAAACCCTGAAAGAGTTCCTCAGAGGTTCTAGGCAATACAAGGTGGACATATACTGTGCTCACCATGGCTGCCATTTTTTAACTTCCCAGTTGATGATGGGGAACCCAGTCTTTCATGCACATGTTTGGGGGTTTAGTTTTTGTTCATCCTCAGGACATTTATTAACATTCTATTAGCTGTCTCCATTTAACTGCACCCTTGATATTAGGACCTAATCCAAAATCTAATGAAGTCGGTGCAAAAGATTCCCACTAGTTTCAATGGGATCAGGCCCTTGGGCCCAGATTCAACAAAGGAGGTAAGCCCATGCTTAACTTTAAGCATATGAGTAATTCCATTGAAGTCAGTGGGTTTGCTCATGTTATTACAGTTAAGCACATGCTGGATTGGGGCCCTACTGGTTATACTGAGTGCAATAGCGAGAGATAGACCAAGGCCACAATGTCTGGAGCGAGATCCAAATGTTCACAAAATTCCCGGTTGTTTGGAGGTGAGGTGTTGATCTGGTCCCATCACCAACAGTGTCCGATGATAGATCATGGGTGGAGGTGGAGAATGGAGTGTACAAATTTCAGATGGAAAGCTGCACTCCCAGTGGTTGGTGATTGGACAGGATGGAGGGAAGCCTCCCCATGAGTCTTTTCCATTGACTTCAGTGGGCTTTGGCTCAGGCATCATCTGACTAGGAGTGACAAGGGGCACTTGAGAGTGATGGCAAGAACAGAAGGCACCTTCTGGCTGGAGCTTTCCACAATCAAGGCAGCTGCTCTGCCATACATACCTGAGAAGAGCCTTGCAAGGGATGAGTGTGACCAGGAGTGTGATTTCCTCCCCCTTTAGCTGCAGGTGTGACAGAGGGGTCCACCCTCCCTCCCCGGCCAAAGGACCAGGACCGTTTCTCCTCAGCTGGCCTGCATGAGCTCTAACAAGGCCCTGGAGTGCAGATAACAGGGACATAATACAGCGAGATGAGACTGAACCCTCCAGAGCCTCGTAGCATTTTTTTAGCCTTGGCCGCTTTATTACCATATCGCTGAGTGATGGGGCTCGAGGGAGCGGTGGTTTAAGCCATATCTCTGAGCGTCGCTGTGCTCACTCCCCCTGCAATTGATCAGGCTACAACCGGGGCTGAGTGAATTTGCACTTTTTCATTGCAAACTCTTCTAGGTAATGGAAATTTTTGCACTGACGATGCGTTTTATTTCAGTTTCCCCCCTCCTCCCCTCTTCTCTCCTAGCCCAGCAATAATAAATTCAGCCCAGCTGGATGGTTAGAGCTCCTTTGAGGGAGGGAATGATGCTGCATGCTACAGCTAGTGGTTTCCTACTAGAGGTTGGGCAGGGTGAACTGTGTAGGGACTCCAGGCACCAGAGGCTAGAGGTGACTGTAGGTCTTGCTGTCATGGGAACAGACTAGACTGGCCCATTGGTTATGAATCTCTGCAAGGCTCCTTAAAGCAGGAGATCGCCGCAGTCTTTTGTATTGCTTGTGCTAGATGTGCCCTGAGCTAACGCCACGGCTCCTCAGGGCAGCTCTGTGTGCATTTTCTGCTTCAGGCCTCAGACCCATAGAGGAAAGGAAGAAAAAATGCCACACACACCCTCCCTTCTCCTCCCCCCCCGCAAGGGAAAAGGAACAGCCAGTATCTCCTACTTACCTAGCCCACAGCAGTAACTCACCTGGGTCAAGGCCGTTCCTCTCACCTCACTAGAGACCTAAGGCTGTTGCTGGGGGTGGAAATTGCTCTCCTGCATGAGCTGGTGGCCGAACATCTCTACCCTTCTGTGGGAGTCGTTCTACTCCCTCCCAGCATCTTTAGCCGTGCCCTCCCAGTGCCAGCGACAGATTGTAGGGACACCCCCCAGCCTTGTTAATGCTGTGTCCATCCAGCTGCCCTCCTTTGCATGCAGGGGACTGAGAATGTGCACCACAGAAGATTGGTTTCATGATTTGTTTCATACATGCACATCTCTGATACAAAGTATGGTGATTTGCCCGCACACCAGCTTTTGCTCTTTTCAGACGGATCTGAGCATAGGGGGTTTCTATGTGGAGACAGGCTAGTGCTGTGTCTAATGACACAACTGGAGAACTGGTGCTCAGATGGCGTCACAGGATTCAGTCCTGTGAAGTGCTGTGCTTCTGCTCCGAACACATCTGTGCCTTACAGGGCCTGCCCCTTAGGGAACGGTTGCCTTCAGTATGCTATCTGTGTAATTAGGAACTTGAATAATTCTTGTATCTGTGTAGTGTATGACCATAAAGCAAGCCATAAAACAACACAACCTCTACAGAGCTGAGACTGAGCTTTTATGATTAAAGATAAAATGGACCTGTGTTTTGTGAATAGGTAAGGCAGTATGTTCCTCTGATTACTTTTTCCCTAGGGCATTATTGTGGGGTAGAATTAAGGTGAGTTTGGAGCTTTGTTGGAGAAGTACAATCTCCTAGGTTTCTAATTTTAATTTTTTTTTTAGTAATGTTCCCGCAAGGTCACATGCATTCAAGAGATTGATTTGTGCCTGCAACTTTGACTTCCCCTTAGTGAAGTTTTTATGGGCGGGAATTTCCTTAGTTTTAAATGAAATGGTCCTAAGGTTGGTTGGAGAAGAGTCTGGTTCTTGTAACCATTAGCAGATCTACAATGGGGAGGCCCAATTCATCAGTCCCTAGTATTCTCAGAGGGAGGATGCCCCCTTTGGTCTGCTGACCACAAAATTTTCCTGTTCACCATGAAACCTTTGCTAAAAAAATTATCTTGGCCTTAGATCTAACCTACCAATTTTGAATCTGACTTTTTTTGGTGTGGATTTTGTGAGGAAGGGAGAAAACTGTGTTCACCATGGAGTTGCAACCTTAATTATGGGTTTCTCATCACTAGATCTCAAAGCAAATTGGAAAGGAGGGTTCAGTATCATTATATGGGGAAATTGAGACACAGAGAAGTTAAGTGATTTACCCAAAGTCCCAAAGCAAGTCAGTGGAAAAACTGGGACTATATCCGGTCTCCCGATTCTCAGCCCTGAACTCCAGCCACTAGCCCACAGATGCCGCCAACAGGCTCCTACAGAGCTTAGATACCATGGCCAAAGTTACTACATAAGATAACTATAGAGAGCAGTTCCATGTTATTCTTCAGCTGAACCGTAACAGGGATGCAGCTCCTTTCAGCAATGACCTACATAGCCAGCCTAAGATATACTAGAGAGCTATGCCAGTGTCTTTTATGGGGACGTGTTGGTTGCTCTTCTCCTGAGAATCCACAGCTAAGCTTTGTGCCTACCTGTCTTAGGGCCTGAACATGCTTCTGCTGGATCCTAATCAAGCCATGTGCTCCAGGAAACCTGCTTTGAGGAAGCTCCCAGCTGGAGTCCTGATGCAAGAAAGCCCACAACTAGAATCATAGCTGGCACTCAGGAGTCAATGCTACGAAGCTGCTCCTTGTGCTGGAGTCCTATGTGTTGCTGGAGTCCTCCTGGAATTACCGAGGTGCTGCCATGATGTGGTCAGGCATCCTTGCACTGTGGGGTCACTGCCTCCTCCCAGCTGGAGACCAGCTGTCACTTCAGAGCTGTGAAGAAGCTCAGACTGCCAGAGTCCTAAGCTAGCAGAAGTGGATGTTCTGAGAGGTGAGATCAGGAAGTGTACTTTTCATAAAGTGAAGCAGCCATCTACACTGTGTACTACGGTAAGGATCCCCCCACAGCAAACCCTACCCAGAAGATGGCTCATTGTCAATTTCTAGTCTCTCTTCTGTGCAGCCCCGGCACTTAACATGGCACCAAAATGAATGCTGCCAAAGATGCACTGTGCAGTATCAGCAACAGCTATGCCTCTGGGGACAGTGCTAATTAATGTACCTTCTGCTGCTTAGCCTCTGAGGCCAGGCCTGCACCCTGAGAAGTGCTTACCCGAGGCTCTTATTAATCCGGTATGATGCAATGCTGCCTGCACCGTTGCCTCTCCACTTCAGAGCAGTAAAATTATCATACCAAATAAAACACTCCATTTCTTTAGAGCACAGAGCACGGCGGATGGAATTTCTGAGCAGGCTTTTCTTCTCTGGCTCCAGATGGCTACAGATTTTTACTTCTGCAGTAAGGTGAAGAGGAGGAGATGGGCTGACAAAAGGGGTCCCTTGGGGGTTATTTTTACTTGGCACCCCTAGTCCTAGTTGCTTCGGTCTCCAAGCGGCTCCGAGGGCTTGCATCCTGACCTGCAGCACCCCAGCAGTTCCCCTGGTCCTGTGTGGGACCCCACATAGCGTTCTGCCATTGCCCCTCAGTCCTGAGTACCCTGCATGTCTCTGCCAATGCAGCTCAGCCCTTCCTGCAATGGCAGTTCTGGGTCACCATCACAGCTTTGCCAGTTCATTGCAGATGCATGGAGTGTGGTTTTTACTCCTGATCCCTCAGTAGTGTTCCCAGCTGTGATCTGCAGCATCCCCTGCTGTGCCAGTCCAGGAACCCACACAGCTCTACCTATGCACCTTCAGCCTGACCCGCAACAGCCCTGCTCTTCTATGGTTCCAGTTCTGGATCTGCACAGAGCTGCACTAATGCACCTTTTCACTCATTCCTGATCTTCAGAGTCCTCCGTCAACTCTATATGAACTCCTACCAGAGCAGGGGCTGATGCCAAATGTGTGCTAGAGGGCAGGGAGACACACAGTCATTGTATTCACGGAGATACACAGTGCAATGGTTTTGTGATGCAGACAAATGTACAAGGGATGAAGCAAACACATTTCACTTGTGACTTAAGGTGAATCTGAATGTAGGTTCACAGGGGTGAAAGGAGAAAGCAATAACCCCCTGCAACAGCACCTGTACATCTAGTCCTTCTTTGTGAGGTCTGTGCCCTTATTAGATGCAAGGGGTTTATATGCCAATTTCTTCTGGATGAACTGAACTGCACTGACGTGAGGCCACATTTCTCATGTTCTTCTCAGCAGGATTCCCCTCCTTCATATGTGGCTTGGACTGGAGGAAGGTGAAATCTTCTCAGCATCGTGGTGAGGGAGATTCAGAGTTAGTTTCTACTGAGAGGTGCCAGATTGAGAGCTGAGGCCTCCGTTTACACACCCAGTAGGTACAACTACAGGGTAAACACCCATGTCACCATCAGCATGCCTCAAGCTTGACCTGCTGGTACTGCGTGTAGAGTTCTAAGGGAGTTTCCATGGCTTCGTCAATTCCTCTGTTCACGCAATTACAACGAGCGCCAGTTGTCAAGGAGCACTGGCGAGATTATCTGCCAGCAACTGACCTGTCATGACCCAAGTTCATTTCTCACAGGGCACCCAACAGCAACAACTTTCAGCTGAGGCAGGATTCAAACTGGTGAGCTAGAGTTGAAAGGCTCCACATCTATCTATCTACTACCCTGAGTTCTCAAGTCTCCCTGCACTTTGGTTTCCTTCTTGCTTTACCCAGTGTTTTCCCTAGAAGTCCCCACTCTGGGTTTTGTGAGATCCCTGTCTCTGCTCTCTCAGCAGCATCCCTGCCCATCTGGGAGCTCAGGGGCTATGGTGCCCCCCAGCAACGCCAGGATTTGCCATTCTTTGCTGCCTAATGCTTAGCAGCCAGTGTCTAAGCCCATCCCTAAACACGCTACTTTAGCAGTGTGTGAAATATCCAGCCAGTGTGAACATACTGAACCTGTCCTTTGAGCAGACCTGATCATAGAATCATAGAATAGAAGATTAGGGATGGAAGGACCTCAGGAGGTCATCTAGTCCAACCCCCTACTCAAAGTAGGACCAACCGCAACTGATTCGACACAATTCAGAAAACCACAGACCTTTACACCGCCACGCATCCAATGAGCTCCTGGCTTTGGAACAGCAGGTAAAAGCTTTCATTTTACTGCCAGACCCCAGTGATATAGGAGACTGCCATGTCACAGCTGCTTGAAGATGGACCCTTTGGATCTTGCCCATTATTCCCAGCACATGCCAGAGATCAGATTTAATTTCTAGCTCAGGCTGCAAAGCTTCCTTCTCCTCTTCTCCAGGGAAGCTTCCTGGCTGACAGAAGGTCAGAGGTGCTGAGCAGCTGTTGGATGGGATGTAGGTGGACTAGGTCAATCGACTGCTTAGAGCAGTGACTGGGAAAGAGCTGGCTGTACAGGATGACAGGGGAAAATGGAAATATGTCAATGGTCCTGATGGCTCTGGATGAGCAGCTGGCCTAGGGATCAGTTTGCTGAGGGAGAAAAGTGAAAGGGGTTTCAGCCTCAAATAGCAAGGAAGGCTGGTCTTGTGGTTAAAGCACTATACTGGGACTCAGGAGATCTGCATTTAATTCCCAGCTCTGTCACATGCTTCCAATAGTCAAGTCACTTAATCTCTCTGAGCTTTAGCTCCCCTTCTGTAAAATAGGGGAGGATAATATTCCTCAGGCCTGTGTGGGTTACGTGGAAAACATGACCTACAAGGAAAGATTAAAAACTGGGGGTTTGTTTAGTTTGGAGAAGGGAAGACCGGGAGGGAGCATAATAACAGTCTTCAAGTATGTAAAAGGTTGTTAGAAAGAGGAGGGTGATAAATTGTTCTCCTTATCCACTGAGGGTAGGACAAGAAGTAATGGGCTTAAATTGCTGCGAGGGAGATTTAGGATAGACATTAGGAAAAACTTCTTAACTGTCAGGGTATTTAAGCACTGGAACAAATTGCCTAGGGAGGTTGTGGAATCTCCATCATTGGAGATTTTAAAGAACAGGTTGTTAGATAAACACCCATCAGGGATGGTCTAAATCAGTGGTTTTAAACCTGTGGTCAATGGACCCCTGGGTGTCCATAGACTATGTCTAAGATTTCCAAAGGGATCTGCACGTCCATTCAAAAGTTTTTAGGGGTCCACAAATGAAATAAGATTGAAAACCGATGGTCTAGGTAATACTTAGTCCTGCCTCAGTGCAGGGAACAGGATTAGATGACCTATCGAGGTTCCTTCCAGGCCTACATTTCTATGATTAAGCTTGTTGGGGCAGTGACTGCCTCCTACTCTGTTACATAGGTCTTACATGGTGTTTTGAATTAGCAGAGCTCAAAGCATTTTACAAAGGAACTGAATATGATTATTCCCATTTTGCAGATAGGGAAACTGAGGCACAGGGTGGGGAAGTGATTTGGCCACATCACCCAGCAGGTTGGTAGCGGAACTGTGAATGGAATCCAGCTTTCCATAATCCCAGGCAAGTGCGCTATCCAGTAGGAAACACTGCCTTCCACAGGGGATTGGGTCCTGATTTCAGCTGGGGTTTCAAAGTGCTACCATAGTAACCACAAACAGAGAGGAAATGTTTAGGGTCAGACAAGGGGGTAGAATTAAGAGGGATGGAATGAAATACGGAAAGGAGCAAAGTGTGCATGATAGGAGATGTCCTAACTGCAACACCCATTAACCTTCGCAACAGCCTCCCTCTCCTGGGTTGTTTTGGTGAAAACCTCCTGACTTGATAACCTAGAACAAGCAGATACCCTGGAGAAGGTGATACTCTGTCTAGTTGTTAGGACTGTACATATGGCCTATCACCAGGATACTGAGACTGTAGACAGATATTCTGCCCTGGGCATAAACCCTAAACCTGCAATCCCTTCTGCCTCTACAGAATCCCAGTAGGGCTCTGGATGGGCACAGAGGTCTGCCCACATGGATGGGACTGCAGGATCGGGACCAGTATGACCTTCCATTTTTATGGTATGGTTTTAAAACTGTATCATCGGGTGTGAGCAGTGAAATACTCCCCCCGTTGCTGTCAGATCTGCCCCACATGCAGTCCTCCTTCTCCAAGTCCTCCTTCTCTTCCTCAGTATGCATGCCAGGAATGCGGACTGAGGTCTTCCAATCAGGGGATAGGAACCATTATATGTGATTTAAATGACCAATCACACAGCTTACGTGGCGAATTGCAAATACTAAATGCTCTAAGACAGCGGTCATCAGTGGAGTGGTGACTGGCCAGGGGGTGCTGGCTCCTCAATTCCCAGCTGCTAAACTACAAGCATGCAAGACCTCTAAAGACAATAGATACTTTCCTGCTGTTGCTTACACTGGTATGGCCTCCCCCATGCAAGCAGTTGTCAGTCCTTACAGTGCCAGCATGTGATGGTCAATGGGACAGGAGCCGGTCCCATGAGAAGTGAGATGTCAGTGAGACAATTTCTCCCTTAAGTGTCCCCAGTGTCAAAATGTTTGAGAACCCACCAGGTCCTCGATTTCACCTGCCAGTGCCTCCAATTAGGCTTCTAAATTCATATTTTGGCACCTATATAAAAAGTAGCTTGGTTTCCCAAGGTGCTGAGCACCTGCAGCTCCCATTGAAGTTAAATAGAGGTGGAAGATGCTCAGCATGTGGCAGAATTGGACCAAAGTGTCCTACCTTGGTACCTTCTACTTTCTTAGACACCACACACAAAAAGACTGAGCAGTGAGTGCTGCACTGGGGAGAGACAGGCCAATGCTCTATTAGACCCAAAGTGCTCTCACCAGTTAGTGTCAGGGCAGTGGAGATGTGCAGAAAAAATAGCAGACTCAGGAAGGAAGGCTTGACTTCACCATCTGTAAAGCAGTCACTCTGCTGGTGATTCCTCTACCAGTGTCCTGACCTTTTCCCAGCGAGAGGATCTATGAGGACCAGAGCAGTGCTCCTGGATTTCCCCTCTGATTGATGTAGCACCGCACCAGCTTAGCATCAGTGGGTCTATTGGAAAAAATGATTTTTAATTAAAGTATTTTTTTTTTTGCTTTAGTGTCTGGGTCTCGAGTAATTATTAGTTGCTCCAAGGAGACTGTACTTTAGGAAAATTTTTGGTGGTAATGCAAAGGAATTTATCTGATTAACTTCAGCTTTCAGCCAAGGTTTCCTTTGGGAGAGAAAAAAACATCCTTCACCTGCTAGGCAAATTGTTTAATTATGGAAATCTGGCAGGGCTGAATAGATGCTGATTTCTCCGTGGCTGACACGGAGTGGGAGAAGAGAATAGGGTGTGTGCCAACAAGCCCAGGCCGGAGGGCATGGCTGCAATTTAATGTCTCTTGCCACATGCCATTTTGAATTTCAGGTCATGGTGCCTGGAGTGAGAAACTTGGGTTTCCTGTCACCAACCCCAAATGGGAATGGGTTAAAGGGGTATGGGCTAGAGGGAAGGGGCCAGGGGAGAGACAGATGCACTGATATTCTTGGCTGGTGTTGGACTGAGCAGGTACGGGCCACCCTGAGGAGAGAGCAAAGAGAAAGACTCCAGTCTTGAAACCCCATGCCTCTTCAGCTGCCGCTCCACACCCAAGAGATACTGAATGGATGGGAATCCCATTTCCTCCCTTTTGCTATCCTTCTTCCACCTGGGCCCTGCCTGGCCTAAGACTCTGGAACAGTTACTGCTGCTCCTGGGAGCCATGGCCCTGCATGGCTAGAGGAGACTCAGCTGGGGGATCCCATATAAATTGGCAGGAACTCTTTCACAAGTCCCCAAAAGCCAGAGGGGGCAGTTAAAGGCTTGTAGTCATTTGGGGAGATGAGAATGACAAAGCTGTGCTTTAGTGACATGAAAGCTGAGATTATCCTTGATGTTTAGACATTCCCAAAATGGGGATGGTGGCAGGGAAGGAGTGGCGGCACTGTACAGATGTTGTGGGCTCTACAGAAGCAAGATCTGGGTGTGAAGGGTGGGGAGAGAAGGGGACCCAACAATGACATAGAATCAGGGTCTGACGGATAATAAGGATTTGACCAGAGTGTTTGGAAGAAGTCAGCAGTGACTGAGACAGACCTAATTCTGCAAACCCCTGGGCTATGGGACCCAGAGGCACAGCCAAATCCAGGAGTAAAATCCTGGACCCATTGAAATCAATGGGAGTTTTACAGTTATCTTCAGTGGGATCAGGATTAAACCCCAGGGAAATTCTCCTAGTGGGGCTGTTACCCAGATTCTGTTTTCAGGGTATCCCCAGAATAGCTAACTTGTTGCCCCTCTTGGGTTTTACTAAGGGTTCTCCTAAAATAGCCCACCTGTTCCCCTGTTGAAACCAACTGTTCTCATTAGGTATGGGTCTCCAGGGTGGCCAGGATATATTTTGGGCTTGCCAGGGGTTCCCTGTTTTAGAAACTCCCCAGAACAGCTCGGACCCGTTACCACCAGAGGACATGGATGCAGCTTCCAAGAACTGATTGACACAAACAGTGTTCTTTTCCAAAAGAAGGTATCTTTGTATTGGTGCTAACCACGACCCCAGCACAATAACAATCTAAAACCCAAATCTCTTCCAACAAGTTAAAGAGCACCCCAAACCATGGTAACATACAGTTGAGATGAACCTAGGTGGCTGCACGCCGTTTCAGATGGCCAGTCTTCCACAGGTTGCTGACAGCAGTTGATAACAGTCTTTAAATGTTCATTAGGTCAGGTCTCTTCTCCTCAGCTGACACGCTGACCTTTATACTGGTTTTCAATTCTATTTTTAGACACATGATGTCATTCTTCTTGTTTACTTCCTTTTGCTAACTGCCAGTTCTATTTTTAGACTTGCAGCCTTACTTGATCTGCTGAGTCACTGTCGTTTACTACTGGTTTCCCGCCAATTCTATATTTAGCGCTATGTGACCTGCAGTTTCCATCTAATGGTGGAGTGACTCTTGCTTATTCAAAATGGAAGCCAGGGATACAAAATGGAGTCTGGATACTTCAAAATGGAGTTTCTCTGGTATCAGAGCCTCTTGAGAAGGAGACACAATGTACTTATTCTGTCATGTGTTGAGGAGCTAGAGGGCAGCAGTTTTGCCTGTATATCGGGGGTGGTGCTGGGCTCCTGATGAAGGGCAGAATGTTTCTCTCTCTGTTCCTTTACGGGAAGAGCCCAGCTCTGCTTCTGCTTCTCTCTGATCGCTGGGTTACCAGCTCAGTGCTTTCTCAGGAAGAGAAGAGAGGCTGTTGTCCCAGTGCAGGTGGCTCAGACCTGCAGCTGCCTGTGATGCATTTCCTTTGGAGTGGAGCTGATGGCCCTGGGGAGCAGGTCTGCCTGGTGATGTCATTAATTTGGTTGAAATAAAACGACTGATGAATGTGACTGACACAGGATTCCTGTGTCCTCTGGTGCCAGGCTGGGAGTGGCTTGGGTATAGAGCCTGGTGTCATTGGCAGCACCAGACTGAAGATGAAACTTTGATAGAAGGAGGAAGAAAGAGTGAGTAGGGAGAGGAGGACATGATGTTGCAGAACAATAACATGCGGCCTTTCTGTACAGCCATCCATTCATCCATCCTAGGATTGCTATATGCTTTCTCAGTGCTAATGGACTGAGCCTCTCAGCAACACCTATGAGCTGTGGGTATTATTCCCACTTTAAAGATGCGGTAACTGAGACTCAGAAGCTGTGACTTGCCCAGAGTCACCCAGTATGTCCAAGCAGAGCCAGATGTCATAACTTCCACTCTTTGGCTTTAGTCATGAGGTCACGTATACAGCATTAGTTTACACACACAGGAATTGCAGGACTGGATGAGATTCATGGTCCATCTAGCCCAGTAACCTGACAGAAGCCAAACCCAGTTGCTTCAGAAGAAGGTGCAAGAAATCCTGCAACAGGTGGATGCAAAATAACTTGGCCGCAGCGAAAGTTCCCTCCTGACCCGCATTAGTTAGAAGCTGGTTATGCCCCGAAGCATAAGGGTTTAGATTCCTTCTAAAACTGTTTTTTGCTAATCCTTGCTATTATAACTCCTGCTGTTCTTGTGGATCTTGCTTTAGGCTGTAAACCTCAGAGATTAGCTAGGAGGTATTTAAACGACCTGGAAGAATACATTGTCTATTGTCAGTAAATGGAAATATCAGTGGATTGTCACTTGTTTGTTCATAAATCACTCATCTGAATCTGCTGGTACCATCAGTTCTAACTCATTTCTCTTGTACAGCACCTCGCACAGATCTGGCTGCGGTCTCTTGGTGCTATAACACAAATATTAAATATGATGTAAGGATGTGAAATGAAACCTGTATAGTTCTGTTGGTGATGAGGGCCGTGTAATTACCTGAATGGTTGGATGGATGGCTGGAAAGACTTCTGCAACCACCCACTCATCTCTGATATTGTATGCCATCACATGGGCACTCACGCATAGCCTGGCAGGTCAGCACTCTGATTTCCTCCACCATGCCCGTGGAATGCTAACACAGATTTAGCAGACGCACAGAAATTTGTCCTTTTCTCTCCACAGCAATTTGATTCGAAGCTCATACCCCTGTAGATGCCATCACCTCCTGGTGAGCTGGTCAGCAGCAGGATTTTGATCTCGTACTAGACTGCGTGACCACCAATTTGTTCTGACCTAATTACTAGGCCGCCATTGACTGCAGTGCATTCACTCACCTCCCCCTTAAACTGTTTCAAACCAAAGTCTCCATCATGGAGTTTTTTCTCATCGGGTGCCTGGAGGCTGCATCAGATGCATTTCCAGCTGAACTGGGACATCACTCTTTCTCTCCGACAGTTTCTACACTGAACGCAACATAGACAGCATTAGCACTGAGTGCACAAAGCCACGCGCCTTGCCTCCTCCTCTCCTCTGCCTTGTGTATGAGTGGGAGAGAGATAAGTGCTTACATACTTAGAAGATGAATAGGTGCTGTTTAAAAAACAATGGATGACAGATAGCAAGATGGGTATGTATGGCCATAGCTGAGTAAATAGGCTTGTACATCGATAGATAGGTATTGATGGCAGTAAACAGACGGACAAATGAATGGATGGATATGCATGGGGACAGATGGATGGAGAGTGAGAGAGAACTCACAAGAGACCATCACTTCACATATCACTGTTCTATTCAAGCATTTCCCCACTGGACCCCATCAAGTGTAGGAAGGGTGTAAACTGCAAGGAAGAAAAATAATTGTTTATGTTGTTCCAAGCTTTGTTGTAATGGCAAGTAACTGAACAAAAGAAAAAATCAGAATATCAGGGGGAAATGTCCTAAAGACTGTGAAATGGGCTCTCAAAGAAATGACAAACTCCATCACCTGGGATATTTAAAATTTGAGGTTTAGGAATATGCTGGAGGGGACGATCCAGCACTGGTAAGGAGATGGATAAGATGGGACAGATCCTCAGCTGCTGTACGTTGGAGTTGCTCCAGTCTTCTTCTTTTGTATGGCAATTTGAAAACCAACATTAAAGGTCGACTTCCAAGTTTGTCATGGCTTCTGGTGACATAGAACGAATCAGGCCTGTCTCTCTGGAGAAGGAACTTAGAGGGCAGCAGTGCACTAGCTGTTCCATTGTTTGGTTGTCTTCTCCACATTGATATGCTGGGGTGTCCTTCATGTTCCATTTGTGTAGTAGGCAATTGCAAAGCCCATGTGAGCTTCTGATGCGATTCTCTGTGATCCATATCTTATGTGCATGGCAAAGCCAAGTGGTTGATCTCTAGGATTCATAATGAGGTCTTGATTCTTGATCCAGCTGTTTTCCCACAGCTTCTGCCACTTGTCTCTTGGTGACAGTCCCGAGGTTTTAAGGTCTTTAGCCACGAACCAGAAGGAGTTCCTGGAGTTAAGACAGCATCTTGAGGGGAAAATTGAGGGTTGGAGATCTTTATAGATGGGCAGGTCTGGATTTGTTATTGCCTGGTTGTATTCTTGTATATTATTACTGCTTTGTAGTTTGCACTGAAGTTACCGAAGTGACGGCAGTCTATGCTAGCTGTGGATCTGGATGATCTCAAAAGTCTTTTACACCTCTAATGTCAGTGACTCTGCAATATGATTCTCCCATCAACTGTACTAAAAAGCACAAAGAACACCTTGTTCTCGCCTCTCCCTGCTTCCTGCACAAGGCGCCTACTCCTCGCAGTGCTGGATTTACCCAATTTAATCCTAACATTATCTGTTGCTTCTTTAATGGGTTCTGCAAGCTCCAGGCAAATCCTACCCTTTGTGCTCAATTAACAGCCTGTACCTTGGAGAGTGGGAGTTAATATAAATATTTTCCATGCAGTAATAGGACATTTTTCCGTGGTACTGTCATTATACTATTGATTTGACATCCAGGTGTTAGGAACAGCTGGATGGCAGAAAAAATTGCAACTTCGTTTCATTTTTGCTGGCAGGGGAGGGGTAGCCTTACCTCTAGGCCTTTCCACCCCCTTCCTCCCTCTACCCCCCCATGTTGTACCCCGACAGGAACACTTATAACCTGCTATTGTGGGCAATATTATGACCAGCTGGATTCTTTAAAGAGGCAATTAATTCTTCACCTGCTTCCCAATCAGTTTAAGCTGCACTGTAAAGAAAAACTCGAAACAACCCCTGCCAAATTCCAGCATTCGCAAAGTTCCTGTTGCATTTTAGTTATTTATTTAAGTCAGGTCAGACAGTGTGTTAGTGGCCTCTGATATACAGGAGCCTCATTGATTTTGATGGAGCTGTGAATTACACCAGCTTAGGAGCTGGCCCTTATTTTAACTCGTCCTTTTGGAGTAAGAGGCCATCACTATTTTCTCGTTTGTCCACGTTTTTAGATTGTTTCTGCCTGGTTCGTTCATAGTGCTAAATTCCTGCCACTCCTAATGCCTTGTTCCTTAAGCCCACTCTGATTCTTGGCTATTTGGTCTGTTTAAAAAACCATTCCCAGAATTATGCGCCAATCTAGAGTGAAGGTTATGATGCCATTTTCCCCTTAGAGAGGTTTTGATTGGGTTTGACTACTTTCAAAGGAGAAAATACAGGCTGTATTTATTCCTCAGGGCATCCTTGAGTAATGCATGCTGTTTGAAGGTGTGTTACCCTCACACTACACTGGGTGTGGCTTCCATGCCAAACTCATCTTGATAGTAGATTTTGACATGACTGCCATCACCATGGTCTATGAACATCTTACAAGAGTACGAAGTGTACATGTGATGGCATAGTTCATTTTCTTCTCTCTTATACAGCAGGGATTGCTGTGGCGTACCGTAGGTCTCCGGAGCCCAGGGGCCAAACCTACATTTGTGCTCGCCCCACCTCACACGCCTCCCCCCACAGGAGGGGTCCCAGCACCACCCCCCAGCTGCCCTGGGGAGGAGGGGTCTGAACCTGTGGGGTCAGGGGAGGCATGAGGCCGGGGCGGAGGGGGAAACAAATGCAGCTTGGCTCCGCTGCCCCCTCCCGTACTTACCCGCCATGCGGCGCCCATGTCTCCTGCTCCAGCCCCACAGCCTGGCGCCAGCTCAGACGGGGGCGGCTTCACCTCCCCCTGCCCTGGCCTGGGGGAGGGGGCAGCCCTTCACAACATGCGGGGAGCTGGGTGCAGGAGCAGGAGAAGGAGCAGCAGCTGCCCCTCAGCCTCCTGCGCCCCCCACCCATTGTGAAGGGCTGGCCCAGCGCCCCGCACTTACTCGCCACTCACCCCAGTGCCAGCTTGAATGGGGTGGCCTCATCCTCCAGCCTGGGGGGTAAAGGGGGGCTGGGCCAGCCCTTCATGACAGGCAGGGGGCACTGGAGGGGTCGGTGCCCCCCATCCCCTGAGCATTGAGAAGGGCTGCCCCAGCGCCCCCCTGCAGGACATGACTTCCTTCCCCTCTCGGTACGCCACTGAGGGATTGGACTTGGTCTTGTATGTTCATGCTTTTAACCTGGTGTTGCTTTGGGAAGGCTGGGTTGAAATCGATTTTGCATCATGCTCTGATCTTGATCCCTTCCCAGAGAGAGCTCCAGATTCTTGAGCCAGCTGGGAGATCATAAAGTCAGACTATCTCTATAGACATATATGCATATGGCATATAACCATTTCACACACAAACATGCCGCACCCATACACTTAATATAACTTGGGGTTGGGAAGGAATTTTCCCCCACATCAGATTGGTAGGGACCTTAGTGTGTTTGCTGCCTTCCTCTGCAGCAGCGGGCAGATTTGTTTGCCTGTTGGACAAACAAATATGGGTCTCTCTCATAAAACAAATATCAACAAGTATCTGGGTATCTCTCTCTAAATTACTTCCCTGCCATTGCAGAGGCCTTGGGCATTGGTGCACTTCACTCCTTCCTATTCTTTGCCTGGGGCATACAGTACTTCCGTCTCCAGAAGGCTGTAATACAATAGTCTAATCAAGGTTACTAGGCTATGCAGGGGTAATTGGGTAGGGTTTAGTGGCTTGTGTATACAGGAGATCAAACTCCTTTACTCTGACTACCTTCCCCCAGCTCAGTATTCTACCAAGGAGTAACAGTACACTCTGCACACAATCCACCACAGTCCTGATACTGCAGCTGGTGGATATTTTTTCATAAGAACAGATTTTTTGACAGTTTTTTTTCCCAATCAAAACAAAACTTCTTGTGAAAAATATTCATTTTGATCAACATTTTCTTTTTAACCAAAAACTGAAAACTAGGAAGCAAGTTTTATTATTATTATTACTGCTCCTAACTTAAATAAGCAAAGGGGTGGAAGGAAATGCATCTCTGTAAAGAGGTATGCCTGTTCTGAAGCACCCCCTTCTGTCCAGGGGTGGTTCCACAGCAGCCAGCCTCAGTTTCCCTTTGCCCTAGAGCTCTTCAATAAGTCCTCTGAGGCCTGTGTCAGAAACAAATTTGATTTCCTGGGGACTAATTTATTAACATACAAGAGCTTCAGACACAGTCTCTTTCACCCCAGTCTCCTCCTAGGCACAGCCCCTGCTGTCTAAGGTCTGTTTACTTTGCAGCTTCAAACACTGTCTTTCTCATCTGAGGTCTGGCTTCAATTGTCCCCAGCTAAACTCAGGATTTCAGCCTTCCCTGCCTGCTCCTGGCTCTCTCTTAAAGTCATGAGGTTACAAAACCCAGGTCACTCTTCATGGGCCTGTACCCTGGATCTTGAGGCCACCCCTGCCTGAAAGCTTCCTCAACTGCTTCCCTCAGGGCTTTGCCCCAGCTCCTCAGCTGCTTTCTCTGTCTCCAGTGGCAACCCTGTCTTTTCCTAGGAAGCTCTTATGTGCTTTTTTCCTGCCCTCTTGTTCCTTCTTATGAAGCCCAGGATGTTCCCTTTCAACCAATCAGCAGCAGGGAACCAGTCACAGGTGCCTTCCCTTTCTCCTTGTGACAGTCTCTCTCACCAGCCTGTCCCTGTGGGACTGCCAACCCTTTCAGTTCTCTCTTTTAGAGTGAAATTAACCACTGTAAAAAGTGAGAGAAAATGGAGCTAATTAGCTTAATAATGCTATTAATAGACAATTATGAGAATGTTTTCCCCACCCACAAGTAGCACACTGAGAGGAGAAGAATTGCCCCAAATAGTTCCTGTCGATTCTTGCATAACATAATAGTTCCCATTGATTCTTGCATAACTAATCCTGAGAACTTCAGCCCAAGGCACCAGTCTTTGTATTCTTTCCTCCTAACGTTGGGGTGGGGAGAGGCTTGTTACCTTCTTTCTGGAGGGGGAAAGAGCCCTCTGTAGCCTTTCACCACTGGACAGCACAGCCACAAACCTTCCAGCTGAAAACTGCTTGGGAGTCCTTTCCCAGCTGGAAGGACTGTTAACAAGCAAGGTTATGTACTCTCCCTACCTACTACCCACTCCCTGGTGCTAACTGCACAGCATTTGTAGCTCCTTCCATCATGGGGGGTAAATCACAGTGAGAAATAAGGGCTGGGAATTGAATCTAGGTCCCCATGCATCAGGCCATACGCAGGAATTAGCCACTTAACTGCAGATCCCAACTGAGGACTTTATACCGAGGACCTAATTAATACTCATCCAAAAAACCCAGGGGAGCTCTTACACAAAAAATGTGGAAAAGAGCGAAGGTTGAAAGTGTGTGTCAGTGGAGCCCAGCGGACACTCAGAGCCAATATTCCACTTTCTTTATAACAATTTTACTCCTTATGGAAACAAACAAACAAATGTACAAATATTAAGTCTGAAAATGAACAGTGAAGGGATACAGTCATGTCTGCATTGCTGTATGATGCTTCGTCCCTCTATCTATACCACCCACCCTATCTAACCTACACTGCTAACCCACCAACCTCGCATATGCTGCCAACCTGACCTATCCCACCAACCCAATCTGAATTTTGCCCCCTAAAAATTGAAAGAATTATATGTAAAAATCAAAATAACAAAACACTAGGAGATTATAAAAACCCAATTTCCTATTCAAAAGGCCCATTTCCAATACACTGTAACTCTAACATAATTGTCAACATTACTCACTTAATAAAATCCCCAAACAATCCCCTGCATATGTTGGTTGCTACACAATATAGTTAATGTAGATGACAATACAAATTTCCTAGGTCTACATTATTGTATGTGTACACAAACTTACACCACCATATAATCATCCCATTTCATAACAAGCACAGAGAGCAATCATTCCAAGTCTAATCATAAAAACAATCAGCTACTCCACCAACACATCACACTATGAACAAATGAAGGGAACTTAATGTTCCCTAGGACAGCATTCCTTACAAAACCTTTCCTGCACATTTCGGAGAATAATCTACCAGCCTTATTCACGTTGAGTAGCACCTAATTCTGTGAATACTGTACTTAAGTGTCCTCCAATAGAACCTCAAGGTCCTGACCAAGGGTAGGCCCCCATTGTGCTATGTGCTGAGCAAACACTTAAGGAAGACAGTGCTTGCCCTGAAGAACTTACAGTCAAAATAGACAAGACAGATGTGGTGTGTGAGGAGAAACAGAGGGGAAGTAACTTGACCAAAGTCATACAGCTGGTTAGTGGGACAGCTAAGAAGAGAACCCATGTACCCCATCTCCCAGGCTAGTACTCTATCCCCTAAACTGTGCTGCAATTGATTTCAATGCGCCTACTCACAGATTAAGCTGTTGCTCAAGATGAGTAAGATGCTCAGACTCTGGTCCTTAATAAACAATATATACTATCAACAATTATGTACCCAATAGCACTTTTTTCCATTACAGGACAAGTCACAGATGGTGAGAGATGAAGGACTCTCTGGGTCTAATCCAAACTCATTCATTGAAGTCAATGTAAAGATTCACATTGATTTTAATGAGCTTTGGATCAAGTTCTACATGGAGAACTAGCTGAATGCTATATCTGCTTATTTCCAGACATTGAAATATTTGGTTGTTTTAAAGTTGTAGAATCTTACACACAAAGGAGCAGTATGGCTCAGTGATGAGAGCACTGCATTGCACTGGGACCTGGGGTCTGTTCCTGGGTCTGCCACTGGCCTGCTAGGTGACCTTAAGCAAGTTGCTTCGTTGCTCTTGACCTTAGTTTCTCCATCTGTAAAATGGGGATAAAGATACTGACCTCCTTGTAAAGCCCTTTGAGATCTGCTGGTGAAAAGTGCTAGGTTGAGCTAAGTGTTGTTACTGATGTGGGCTTTTGGAGTCAGCTGGACAACACTGGAACATGCTTTCAACCTTAACTCTTTTTTTAACAAAGCTATTTGTCTGCAAATAGATTCAATTTCATGTCTCAGACTGGCTGCTCTAAGCATGCAGCAGAGAGGAGGCGCTTATTACTAGTCGATGGCCAGAATCTCGGCCCCATTCCCCTTCTGACGGTGTTCTGGGCTTTGTTCATTTCAGTTCTCATGCTGCTCTTTTTTTTTTTAAAGAACAAAACTGGCATCAGGGAGAAAGGCAGGAGACAGGTTGCTAAGCTATTTCCCAATATCCAAAGCAGAGTTTTCTTGCTTCTTGCCAAACAGTAAGGCAGGGCTTTCTGTAGGGTGCACTGATTTATAACACAGCATGTTATGGTGAAGCCAGCCAGAGCAATTCCTGGTTCCCTGGACCCTCTGAGCTCTCACTAATGCTGTATAAACATGTCCCATCCTTTCTATATTGTCTCACCCTTCCAGCCAAAAGACCCCAGTGCTTCCTGTCTACACAATCTTCTCATGGTGAATTCAGGCCTTTAAGTTCTCCTGGTCTAGTTGGCCCTGTGTGGGGGAACAAACATTTCAGAGAAACTTTGATAGAGACTTTGGACTTAACCTTCCGTCATAATATGTAAATGTGGCTTCCAGAACTACTCTCATACTCCTTGTTAGCTGAGCTCTCTTTCTAGATGTTTGTCCACAAGACCTGTGAGGCCCGTCATTTGCGCAGCCTGTAGGCCTGTCAATGAAGAGTTCTTAGACTATAATATTTCTAGAGCCTGGCTAAATCTCACCACAGTCTCCTCATAACACGTAGGAGTCTTCTCTGTTGGAAGTTCATCCCAGAGCTTGAAAAAAATTTGACCAAAACTTTTTTTCAGTGAAAAATGCAGATTCGGCAGCACCAAAACGTCTCTCAAATTCGTGCTGGTTTTGCTGGATTGTTCCTTTTAAAGAAATCCAACAAGTCTGAAAAATTGACACTTTTTGATTTTGTTTTCGTTCAAAATGGCTTTTCATTTAGATAGTTCCTTTAATATTATTTTTAAAAATTCAACAATGTATAAAAATGCCCAAAATTGACATGAAACCTTTCATTTTGGGTTGAACAAAACATTTTGTTTTACCCAAAACATTTTTTTTTAACTTTTTGAAATTACCAGTGACCTGGAAAATCAGTTATTGCACCGCTGTAGTTTATCCTTTGCTCTCTCCATTGCCTGTCTCCCTCGGTGTGTCATTCACTCTGCTTTTATATTGCAACTTACCACCTACCTCTTTTTCATTATCTTCAACCAGTGAGCAGTTCCCACATGTGCAGTCATTCTTAGCAGCCTTGCATGCTCCTTAGGACACAACGTTTCCAAACTGAGGTGTATAATATTGATGTCACTCCATATGGGAGTCCCAACTTCTGCTCCCGGCAGATCTGCCTCTTGTTCCACTTAGCACCTCACATGCTGTGTAATGAGGACATCTCAAATTTGTCAGCCATAAGCCCCCTCTGGAAAGCTGACAGAAGCTTAGATCACTGTGAGTTATGAAGGAGCTGAGGACAGGTAGTATGACTGCAGTAAGTCAGCAAACATTAGAGCTGTTGAGGGCTAGAACGCCCTGAGCTGTCGTGTAGGAAGAGTATGCATTGAAAAGAATAGAAAGCTTCCCATTGATTCCAGTGGGTTTTGGATCAGGCCCTAAATGAGATGTGCAAAGAGTGAGAAGCATTTGCCTGTGGTTTAGTGAGGCCCTGTTGTTGTTGTTTATTAAGAGCATGGACTTAGAGGGGGGTGATAATATGAGCAGCTGCAGCCAGGGCATTGTGGGCAAAGGTGAGGTATTTAGTTATGAACCCCTATTATATATCTTGAGGGGGACCCCAAAATTCTTGCATCGTTGATCACCACAAGGTGCCCTGTACAGTCATGGGGACATTGGAGATTCACAATATCACCCCCCAACAACTAGTTCGCCTGCTCAAAGTAACTTGGAGTTACAAGGGGGGACACTCTCCATTCCCCCTCTTTTCCAGGACACAGCACAGCTCCTGTAAGGGAGAGAGAAGGAGCCAGGCAGAGACCCAAATGAGCAGACCTAAGTCGCCTGCAGTTCTGAATGAACTGCCATATGCTCTTGGGGGGGATGGTGATGGAGGCCAAGGATGAGCTCACGCTCAGGTGTTGACGACACACAGTAAGAACAACACTGAGAATGTCCTCCAAAGATGCTGCTTTTCTGATGGGGCCTCCCCCAGGTGTCCCTGGCGTCCAGCAGCTGCTGGCTGCAGATGTGAGCAGTGCTCCTGGAACCCGTGAGTGACTGGCTCCCGAAGTGACAAGGTGGGTGAGGTAACATCCTTCATGGGACCAACTTCTGTTGGTGAGAGAGACAAGCTTTCCAGCCCAGCGAGTCTCTCACACCAACAGGAGTTGGTCCCATAAAAGACATTACCTCACCCACCTTGTCTCTCTCTTATCCCGGTGCTGACACCGCTACACCTGCACTGGCTCCCTGAGGCACATGCATGGGGCTCTTCTGAATTTAGCCCAGGACTGTCAGGCTGCTGCTGCTGCGTCAGAGCATTGATCAGTACCTGCTAGCTGTGTCCGGTCTTAGACACAGAGAGATATGGGGCAGGAGAAATTATAAGTGAGTTTGTGGAGGGGGAAAGCCTCAAAAGATGGATGAGATGAGTTCCCTCCTCCCCAGAAATAATTGTGCAGGTGGCTCCCAGCAAGCTAACGCCTACCTTGGGCATTGGCAGCCACTCCCCCGCCCAGCTCCATCCTGTGTTTTTCTCTCTGTTAAATGACAGGCAAACAGATTGAGACTTGGGAAGAGGCCCCAGGTGCTGCTGGAGCTTCAGCTACTTCCCCTGGCAGTGCCTGTCACTCATTATCTGCATAAATTAGCCATCAGAAGACACTCGGGGCTTGGAGAGAGCAGGGTATGTGGGAGTGAAGCCCTGTAATTCTTTAGCCTCCCTTTGATTCAGGCACAGACTGGCTCTGCTCTAGACAAACCTCCTTTCACACTGCCCTTTCCTACTGCACAAAGCGAGCACCTGGAGGTGTTTAACCAACAGGGCTGCTGGATTGGCAGTGTTTTCTGCAGAGGACCATTGCCTTATGAGGTTGAAAGGGCCATGGACTGGTCCACTATGAAGGGGAAGGACCTCTGGGTTATAGTCACATTGGTGGAAGGGGCAGATGTATGTGTAACCCCTTTGGGGTTTTAGAGAGCATGGTCCCCTTCAATCCTTGTCCTGTAGAGGAAAGGCTGAGTGTTCCAGAAGGAGGAAGTGCTGTTTGGGGGAGGGGAGACAGAAGGGCTGCAGCGATCAGGCCCTCACAAAAGTGGAGCAGCCCAGAGCTATATTCACTGTATTAGCCCAGTGTGTGTGTGTTCACTCCAGGGGGTGTGAAACAGGTGCTCCTGGGCTGGAAGGGACTTTACCTGCTGTGTTCCTGCATGCGCCTTTTCCTGGCCAGAGCTGCCTGCAGAGCAGACTCCATCTTGGCCACAAGGGCGCTAAAGTTACATATGTAAATCAACTAATGTATATTAAATAATCCCATTACATCTGATAATTCACAATCTTACAACACCAGCTGTCAAAATGTTAGGCACGTTTTTGAGAAAATTCTGTCCTTTAAAATTATTTTATTTTATTTTTACAAAATTCAAACTTTGGATGACAAACTTCATCAAAATTTTACAAATTCTGCCCAGCTCTTGAGGTGATTGAAAAATGTATTAAAAGTTTCACAGAAAATTAAATGTATTTTTGTTCTGTTTTCCCTTGACTAAATCTGGGTGAAACAGAGTTGAATTTGGGAAATTTCAATCAGCTCTAATCTAAAACCACAAGACAATTAAATTATGAATGATGATGAATAATTATTGGCATTGCAGTAGCACCTCAGATCTCAAGTCATGGACCAGGACCCCACTGTGCAAGGCGCTGTACACAGAACAAAAAGACAGTCACTTGCCCAAAGAGCTTACAATCTAGGTAGGATGTTTTCATTTTGGGGCCGTCCATAAGGCGAAGGCAACAGAAGAATAACATTAGGCTTCCCTGAAGCAGCATTGCTCTGCAACTCTGAACTATTTGGTTTTTTTGGGGTGAGGGGGAGCGTTTCTTCAATACCATCTGGATCACCTTATCTGTTCTGGGTACAGCCCCTGATGTGGGAAGAACCTGGGCTGGATTTCTGTGCCCAGCTGGTAAAAACTCAAGGGGCCAAATTTGCTTAGCACTCAGTCTTTTCCATTGAGGACAATGGGAGCTGCAATGCCCTGAGCTCGTTTGAAAATGTGGCCCTAGACGAGTGGTATACAAATGTTTTAGTCTGTGGGATGAGTGTATTATTTCAGAAAGGTTAAGAGGCCTCAGTCAGTGCTTCATCTATTTCTCTTAAACCCTATACAAAACAATCGTCTCACCTTATTAGCCTCCCAGTGTGACTTTTGGAATTGCTTGTGTCCCACCAACTGGCTGATTCTGGGTTGAATGTGAGATGTTGCCAAGTGCATCAGGTTGGCTAAGTTTGTATCTGTGAGGAGCCCCCACTACTATAGAAAGGGGCCTGATTTGGAAACTTCAGTGTAAAATTTCAGGGTGCTGCGCAAGGGGGGACATTTTCAATCCACAATCCACTACAAATTTTCTTCTTACCACAGTGGCCTTCAAGAGCTGCACTTTAGAGCTTTGGGGGCCATGGACTGGACACCCTTACCCCACATACACTTATGGGGGGAGGGGAATCAGATGAATGGAATTTCTCTGGTCACATGGTACTGACTCGTGGTGCACCCAGCTGGAATGGATTCCGGAACTGCAATGTGTTCTGTATTTCTTTGCCCATGTGCAATGGAGCTGTAGGATGTGACACATGGCAGAGAGGATGAAATGCTAGATTCCCATGGGATGAAATCCCAGGCCCTAATATTTCTGCACAGCTGTCCATTGTGACCTCTTCCCCCAGGAGAGAGGAAGGTGTAGCCATGAGATTCTTCTGCTGTTCTCCGACGTGGACCAACTAAATTTCACGCTCACAAAGCCATAGGCTGCAGAGCCTGGGGATGGGGGGACCACCCAGACCATGGCTCAACCACTTTTAAGCAGGTACAAGGACCTTCCATTCACCTTATGCCAAGGGGACCTGAGGAGTGTGCTGTGATATTCTAGACTTTCTGACATATAACAAGGTCAGAACCTTGGATCTGGTCCATGAGGAGCCATGATGGGAGGCTGAGCTCTGAACTGAGCTTTATTTGGAGACGGCACTCCAATTTGGATTGTGGTAGGAACCCCTAATAGGGACAGCCAAAGCAGAGGGACCATGTGTGTGGGAGGGTGGGATATGGAAGGGCCTCTATTGGGAAGATACAGGTGGATATATTCCTGTGAGCCGTGCTTGAAGCAGATTGAAGTAGGAAGGGGAGCTTTTGCCACATCAGCCAAAGGTTGCTGCACTCTCCCTCCCCAACTCCCTCTTTACTTTTCCTGTTGCCTGGGAGTTGGGGTTAAAGCCAGCGTGCACTGAAAATATCATCTCGTCTGTGGCCTTTGGCAGCTGTCACAAAGACACGTTGCTAGGTTCTCCTCCACTGGGTCACTGCTTTACACCCAGTTGCAGGAGTCGATACGGCTCCCAGCGGGAGACTCCTGCTGCTCAAGGACTCTTCACTCCCGCATGCCTGAAGCCCGTGCTTACTGCTTTCTCTGATGAAAAATATTGATGAGCTCTCCAAACAACTGAGTGTCAGAGCACCTTCAAAGAGAAGAAATCAGACTGAATCAATCACTGCTGCCCTCTGTTTGCACTTGACAGGGCTCCCTCAAAACCCTTCGGCACTCAGAACAGATCATGCAGATTCTCTCCTATGCTGACCTTAAACACCCCGCCTGGATTCACTCCTGCTGGTCACATCTGCATCTTCCCCACCAGACCCTTCCATCTCTCCGTGTCTCCCTTCCCCTCCCTCCTTCCTCTCCCATGCAACAGCTGCAGCTTGCCAAGTGCCCCGCCAACAGAGCACTGCTCAGTACTTTCTTTGGAGCTCTGTCCTAGCAGGTATGGGACACATCCACCTCCATGACTCTGTACACACCTCCCTGTCCCTGGGTTGGCTCAGCAGAGGCAAATGAGCTAGCATGCTGGGCCCTTGGTCTAGAGCTCCACCCAGCCTCTCTGTGTGCTGAGCATTAGCTTTATTTTATGAGCAACAGGCAGATAGAAAAAGCCTGGAATCTTAGGATAATCTCTAAACATTAAAGCCAAGATTGCACCTTGCCCTTGGTTCATCGAATCACAGATTCCAAGGCCTGAAGGTACCATCATGATCATCTAGTCTGACCTCCTGCATAATATAGAACTGCCCCAAAATAATTCCTGTTTGAACGAGGGCATATCTTTTTTTTTAAAGCATCCAGTCTGGATTTTAAAATTGCCAGTGATGGAGAATTCACCACAGCCTAGATGCATATGTTATTGGTGGGATGAGACAAGGAGGCTCTGGCATATTTACACTTGAGCCGGGCAGAGCTCTAGCTAGTGAACTGTTGGCATGCAAAGACCAGGGGAGTCTAGTGCCACCGGTGGTGCTAGATTCCCAGAAGGAGGTGGGGAGAAGGTGCAGAGGAACACAGGCATCATCCCCTGTAGAAGTGTGTATTGGTACTAGGGGTTGCTGGTTTTGTGCTCCCGCAGCACTCACAAGGCCATTATTGGCTGTTAGTGCACACCCCCTCCTCAGTGCACGGTTGGTCACAGTCACAATCTTGTCCAAGTGTGTGTGTGTGGGGACAGAGAGTGGCTGAGGTCAGTGGGAGTGTGGGTGGGGCACTTGAACTTTACAGGGCATGATTCTTTTCCCTTTCCATTTATTTCTTTTATTAGTCAATTCTCCCACATGAAATAGAGCAAATGCCAGTGCAATGAATGAATTGTATTGCCCACTCTGTTGCTGACCTGTGGGGTGACCTTGGGCAAGTCACTGCACCTCAGTTTCCCTTCCCAACCTTTGTCTGCCTTTTCTGTTTAGACTGTAAGCTCTTCAGGGCAAGACGTATTTCTCACTATGTGTCTGTACAGCACCTAGCGCAATGGGGATCCAATCACAAATTGGGGCCTGTCATTTAAATAATGATGTCACAAGTCATTAATGATCTCTAGACAGGAAATAGCTGAACAAAGAAATGAACAGCCTGTTTGCTAAAATGTTATTACTTTACATAGACTAACTCAATGCATCAAATTTCTTAATGTCTTAACACACACAAAAAGTTCTTTTGCACTCTCCAGCTTTGGGCAGGTTGTTTCCCTTGTCACTCAGGCACTAAGATGCATGATGTAGTTACTACAAGAGGGTCTGAGTGGCAGCTCAAACTGTGATCCCCAGAGGCATCAGAGGGGTGAGATCTGGGGCTGCCTCTCTAGTAGTCATGTGCACATTTAACCATTCCTGCTGGGGCCGGCAGCAGGGTTGGAATGCGGGCAAGCTATAGTAGGCTTTTATCCTCTTCCATGGACTAGCCACTAGAGAGAGACTAAGATCCAGAGTCTCTTAGTGCGGGCTGCGCACACAAATACAGCTTTCCCAGAAGAACCTTGTGCTCACTCTGCCTGTCAAATAGCTAATCAATATATATCTCAAAGCAGGGAGTGTATCCCCTGCAAGGGATTGTTTCTAGTTCAAATCAAAGTCTCTCCAGCTGGCTAATTCATTTGGCCCACATGCCAATTGGATGATACCTCTCTTATTTCATCCCGGCCCTTCCCACCATAAAGCCCCTGGCAAATGCAACCTTTATCCCGTCCCCAAACCAGAGGAAACACCCAATTATTCTGATGGGAGCCGTCTGGGTTCTATGGTGACCCCAGTGGCCACAGACCCAGCCAGTGAGTGTGTGCTATTGAATTCCCCAGGCAATGAAGGTTTAGCACAGACTGGACCATATAGGAATCTGCAGCACTGCTACCTGCTTGCTAGCAGCTGCCTCTGTCACTAACTGCTCAGTCCTGTGGAGGCGCTGTGCTCCCTCAAGGAGTCAATGGCCAGTTGAGAATTAGCCTCCTCACTATACACAGGGCAGAAAAGCAGAAATGGGAGAAGAGTGGTAAAGAAAGAAGGACACCTTTACAATAGGGCCCATTTACCCTCCTTCCCCCAGCTTTTCGGCTTCAGCTTGCTGTCATTCTCTGCTGCTGAGGGGAGCAGAATGAAAAGGGAAAACCGTGTGCATTTTCTAATGAAATATTTAAAATGCTGGTGCATTTCTCTGGTAGCTCCTTTCATCCCCACTGTTCTAACAAGCAGCTTTTACCCTCATTTGTCATGTAGCGGAGTTTGCGGCAGTTCTTTTCTGCCATGTGGAAAGCAGCAGGACCCTCTGAGGCTGCGCTATTGAGATACGGACTGATTGAAAGGCCGGGCTGTTTTGGTGTTTGTTTTGTACGGAAATGATCTATTTCATCTGAGAAGTGAATGGCAGCGCTGGGGGAAGAGCTGACTGTTTGCATTCCTGGGGAATGGTCAGCCCAGCAGGAACAGAAAGCCAGCCCCCTCCTCCCAGGCCAGAAAACAAATGAACTAATTGCTTGGGCTAAGAAAAGAAAAAATGAGAAGCGGGAGGAGGGGTCGAAGGTATGAAATGAAGGAGCCGGATGGGGACTCCGAGCAGAGTACCACAGACAACACCCTCGGCTCCTTGAAGGAATCCAAAGGGGTCAGTGGATGCTGTCCAGAGGAACTCCACCTGGATACCTGACTAGGGAAGAGAGGGGGAAAGGAGCTGGACTGACAGCTCTAGAGAGTGAGATCCTCAGTCTATCCAGAGAGCAGGATAGCCCTGGCAACAGCAGTGCATTGCCCCATCTCTACCAGGGCTGGATTAAAGTATGGGCTATACAGGCCCATATCTAGGACCCTGCTGCTGGAGTCATGTGATGAGATCAAAGCCTCAATGTTCATTTAAAAAAAATTGTCTCTAGCCCTGCTGAATGTAAAGAAAAGCTTGGAAATGTGACCCTGAGTGTACAGAGAGCCTGAACCGCAGCTCTAAGGGCGTGAGCTGCATCATTCACTGTAACTGCAATCTGCAGCTACTTCAAGCAGAGGCAGGGCCATGATGTGGTAATGGGGCCATGGCCAGTGATGACGTGATCTGGGATTGATGTAGTTTGTCTCTGATACCAATGGATCTGAAGGGAGCTGTGTGCTGTGATCCAGGCTCAAGCAAGGAAGGTGAACAATGATTCAAATGTTACAAAACCGGGTTAATGTTTCCACGCCTGTGGTGTGACTAGGTGGGAGTAGGGCTGAGCAGGTTCAAATTCCAGCTTTGGACCCAAGGGGAAATGGTTTCATTGTCTCCCCATAGTTCCTACATGTGGATGTTAGAAACCCACCACCCGACTTGGTATGATGGGCAAACTTCGCATAGGGAAAGCGTAAGGCTAGAACAGCACAGGAGCACTGAGTTGAGCTGGCGATGTTTAGTACTGACATCAAGTCAATGAAAATGATTGTATGTGCAGTGTGGGGGGTGAAGAGTAATATGTTAGGTGCATAGAGCCTTGGATAAGCATTTTATTATAAATCCAAATCGATATGTTGTGCCATGAGATGATGTAGCCTACAGATAATGCTGCCCAAATCAGTGACATCTGTTCTCTAGGAACCTGATCCAAAACCCACTGAAGTCAAGTCATCGACCTCACTGGGTTTAAATTTCCAGTACAGGATACATGTTGCAGTCCCTGAGCTTGGATCTACCCATCAGAAAATGCTGATTGAGGAGCATAGTGGTTCTCTTGCAACTCCGAACCCAGGAACTCAGATGTACCAAGAATGGTCCAACCATTGCATTTGTCCTTCTGGGCACCCTTCCACGCATAGGGAATGGGGATGAAGCAGCAGCACATCTGCAAAACTAGCCACATCAGTGTCAGAAATATGCGTGGCTAATCACGAAGGTACTAGCGTACTCTTCATAGAATGATAGAAGATTGGATTCTATGATTCTATGAAGGGACCTCAGGAGGTCATCTAGTCCAACCTCCTGCTCAAAGCCAACTCCAACAAAATCATCCTAGCCAGGGCTTTGTCAAGCCAGTTTTAAAAACCTCTAAGGATGGAGATTCCACCACCTCCCAAGGTAACCCATTCCCGTGCTTCACCACCCTCCTAGTGAAAAAGATTTTCCTAATATCCAACCTAGACCTCCCCCACTGCAACTTGAGATCATTGCTCCTTGTTCTGTCATCTGCCACCACTGAGAACAGCCTAGATCCATGTTTCCTGGAATCCCTGTTCAGGTATTTGGGCTATCAAATCCCCCTTCACTCTTCGCTTCTGCAGACTAAACAAGCCCAGTTCCCTCAATCTCTTTTCATAAGTCATGTGCTCCAGCCCCCTAATCATTTTTGTTGTCCTTCGCTGGACTCTCTCCAGTTTGTCAACATCCTTCCTGTAGTGGTGGGCCCAAAACTGGACTCAGTACTCCAAATGTGACCTCACCAGTGCCAAATAGAGGGGAATAATCACTTCCCTTGGTCTTCTGGCAATGCTCCTACTAATGCAGCCCAATATGCCATTAGCCTTCTTGGCAACCAGGGCACACTGCTGACTCATATCCAGCTTCTTGTCCACTGTAACCTCCAGATCCTTTTCTGCAGAACTGCTGCCAAGCCAGTCGATCCCCAATCTGTAGCAGTGTATGGGATTCTTCTGTCCTAAGTGTAGGACTCTGCACTTGTCCTTGTTGAACCTTTTCAGATTTCTCTTGGCCCAATTGTCCAATTTATCTTGGTCGCTCTGTATCCTATCCCTACCCCGCAGTGTATCTACCACTCCCCCCAGCTTAGTGTCATGTACAAACTTGCTGAGGGTGCAATCCACTCCATCCTCCAGATCATTAATGAAGATGTTGAACCACTCCGCTTGTTACCGGCTGCCAACTAGACATCGAGCCATTGATCACTACCCGTTGAGCCCGATGATCTAGCCAGCTTTCTATCCATCTTACAGTCTATTCCTCCAACCCATACTTTTTTAACTTGCTGGCAAGAATACTGTGGGAGACCGTATCAAAAGCTTTGCTAAAGTCAAGATATATCACGTCCACCACTTTCCCCACATCCACAGAACCAGTCACCTCATCATAGAAGGCAATCATGTTGATCAGGCACGACTTGCTTTTGGTGAATCCATGTTGACTGTTCCCGATCACCTTCCTCTCTTCCAAGTGCTTCAAAATGGATTCCTTCAGGACTTGCTCCATGATTTTTTCGGGGAGTGAGGTGAGGCTGACTGGCCTGTATTTCCCTGGATCTTCTTTCTTCCCTTTTTTGAAGATGGGGATCGGGCACTATATTTTCCAATCGTCCAAGACCTCTCCCAATTGCCACGAGTTTTCAAAGAAAATGGCCAATGTCTCTGCAATCACAGCAGCCAACTCCCTCAGCATCCTCGGATGCACTGCATCCGGCCCCTTGGACTTGTGCATGTCCAGCTTTTCTAAATAGTCCTGAACCTGTTCTTTCAGCACTGGGGGCTGCTCACCTCCTCCCCATTCTGTGCTGCCCAGTGCAGTAGTCTGGCAGCTGACCCTGTCTGTGAAGACAGAGGCAAAAAAAGCATTGAGTACTTCAGCTTTTTCCACATCAACTGTCACTAGGTTGCCTCCCCCATTTTGTAAGGGGCCCACACTTTCCCTGATCACCTTCTAGTTTCTAACATACCTGTAGAAACCCTTCTTGTTACCCTTCATATCTCTTGCTAGCTGCAATTCCAATGGAAAGTCATGACCAAGCAAGTCCCCTCAGCAAGTTCCTATACATAGCGTGGGGGCCCACCCAAAGGTGCTGATCCTTGGAAGCAGCTCACTGTTCTGGCTCTGGTGGAAGGGAAAGGGGCCTGTGCCAAGGAGATGAGGAGACACCACATGGGACAGCCCTATTTCCAGCTCATGAAGAGGAGCTGATGCCTTGCCACTGACTTGCCATTCAGACCCTCAGAGGAGACACTGGGGCATTAACCTGTCAGCCAGGGCTGTCCCGTGGTAAATGTTACTGATGTTTTTCTGAAGACACCATATCAGTGTATTGGATTTCCCACAGACAGAGAGCACTGTCAGCAAGCAAGGCTGGGCCCTTCTGACATTGTTCAGTGCCCTTCTGCTCTGGGATGCAAACAGCTGCACACACAGCTCCACCTCCGACTTCTGCACACAAGGGCTGTTCAGGCACAGGCCGGCCTTTGTGCCTTCAGTACCTGTCCCCTCCCTCAGTGCCGAGGGCCATTCTCGGAGGGGGGTAGCCAGGTACCCAGCATCGTGCCCTGATGCCACGGCACTCAGAAGAAGGGTTGGTAAATGACACATTCCCAGGCCTGCTCTCTGAGCAGTGGCTGTGGGGACTCAGGGGGACACACAATGGCCCTGCTCTCTGCTCTGTGCAGGGGCCTGGGCGATTCTCTGAGGGGTGGTTTCCTTATGCCCATTCCAATGCCCCAGGCCCCTGCAGAATTACAGTGAAATGAGGCTCAGGAGACCAGGTAGATCAGACCCAGAACAGGCAGATGCCAGAGAGACCAGGGTAGGGGTTTACTCCACTGTCCTTGGCCATGGTGTTATGGTCTCCCTGCTTTTACGCAGCATCCCATTTGCCAGCTGTCTGCCCACCTAAGAGATACGGCGGCTGCATTTCACTTGGGACGCAGCACATCCATCTATAGCTACAGCTTGAGAAGCAATTTGTGGTGCAAGGTGCTACAGTATCTACTCTGAGAACGTAGGGGATGAAGAGGGAGGCCCCATAGAGGAAGAGATTTAGACGGCAAGAGGTATTCAGTTTCAAGAGGAGATGTGTAGGAGGTATCAGAAAAGAGATTTATCCAGGAATGACTGGGGTAGACGAGGCCACTGCATTTAACTCACTCTCTCAGCCAAGAACAAAGGGACCCCCATTTAGAAGGAATACAACAAAGTATTTCTCAGCAAAATCAATCATTTATATAACTTTCCTCTGCTCCCCTTTCATTTATTACAGTTTGTACTATAGAAGCATCTGTAGCCCCGTTATCTAGGCACTGTACATATGCATTGTAACAGCCAATCCCTCCTCTGATATGTTTACCAGCTCAACAGGCAAGGCAGATACAGGGAGTGAGGGGAAACAGAGTCACAAAGAGCTGAAGTCAACAGGTCAGTAGCAGAGCCGGGAATAGTCCCCCAGGTCTGCGGACTCAGCCTAGTGCGCTAACCACTGGCTCGCCCTGTCTCTTCTCGCTGGTTTGGGAGACATGGGAAATACTGCAAAGCTAACTTTCTGGGGAGCATTTACTTTGGGAGTTGATTGGCTGCAGGGTGGTGATCCTATACTGCCCACACCACACTGGCTGAGGCCCCAGAGTCTGGGGAGAGGAGCTGGCTATCTGCTCATCTAGCGCTTCCATTAGCTTCTGCAATGGATTCTGGGCAGTATCTGATCGTCTGGGAACTGCCCCTGAGCAGTGCAGCTTCCCGCTGGCTGGTGCGGCAATGCTGCTCACCATTTCCCTCGGTCCAGTTTCCTTCCACCGATGCTGGCCCAGTGGCTTCTCACACACTGTGCCCCTGGTCTGCCACCTGGATGGTCCTCCTGCCTGTTGTGGGAGTGGAACCCATTGGTCTCTGTGTTACATGTCGCACGCCGTGCCTGCTCCACTGAGGACGAGGGGCTTTTATGGCTCTCAGCTTGAAAGCCTGGCTCTTTGGCTCATGCTCCCAGCTCTGGAGATCTGGGGGTCAGCTGGCCAAGATGGAGCTAGTCGCCAGAGGAAATGTCTTACCCTGCAACTCCCCCACTCAGCCAATGAGACTGCCAGCAAATGGAGTGCAGCAGTCCTGGGCGTTAGCCAGGCTATGGGGAGGACACGGCTTGGAGAGAGGAAAGCGAGCAGCATTAAACCCATTGCAGAGATGGGGCAAACCGAGACACAGGGAGCGCAAGGTCCAGATTTTCAAAAGTGGCCCGTTGTTCAGGTGCCCAGCTAGAGACTCTGATTTTCATAGGGGCTGAGCACCCACAACTCCCCTTGATCTCAACAAGAGGTGTGGGGGTTCAGGCTCTCTGAAAGTCAGGCTGGGATCCAAATTCAGAGGCCATATTTATTGGCACTAGTCTCCTGCTTGGAGAGCTCTGGGATCTAGTGGGTGAGTCAGAGGTCCTAGCTTCCAATCCTGATTCTGATTCTGATGGGCTCTGTGACCTTGGGGAAGTCACTTACCCTCCCTGAGCCTCTGTGAAAGGGGACAATATTATTTACATTGGTAGGAACTTGAAATCCCTCCTGCCTTACAGGGGACTGACACTGAATAAGCTCTGAGGACCTGGGTCCTAGGACCCTGCAAGGGAGGTGGGTTAGAGCTGGAATCCCGCTGTGACTCAGGTCCAAGCCTTGTCATTTTTGCAGTGTGGACGCAGCCCAAGCTGCAGACCCGCGTCAGAAGGTCTGCGTAGTGCAGTAAGAACACATTAGCACGGCTGTAAGACCTGGGTCCAGCGATTATAAATCCAAGTTTACAGTTCAGTGTGAACGCTCTAGCACAGGCCTGAAAACACCAAGTCCACCAGCTTGGGTCCCATAGACCTGGATTTATCTTGCAGTGTAGCTCCCCTAAGGCTAATTAGTGACCCCAGCTGGGTGTAATGGGTCTTAATGAGAAAGACTGCCCCCAGCTGTGGTGGTGAAGCAGGATGGGCACTACTTAAATACAGCTGCGAGGGCAGGGCATTGAGGGAGCTTCTGTGGAAGTTAGGCTGAAGCACTTGATAGTGAGTGGGGGAGACATTTGTGAGAAGTCTTGTGTTAGGACTTACAGAGAGGAGGCAGATCTCTTGAGGTACATTGCTGGGGTCATTGCTGCAGGGAAGTAGTGGAGGAATCCTGCTGGGGAGGAGGCAGTTCAAGAAAACTTATGCAGGGCCAAGAAATAGGGGATTTCAGTCAAGCTTGTGGGGAGGGGGTAGAAAAAGGTCTGGACATTGTGAACTTCAAGTTAGCCCTTGAGTCACCCCAGAAGGGTGGTGATCTCTTGTGTGACTTGGCTGGAGGGTAATGCCCAGGGAGGGCTGGGATGGGCCATTTCAGGGCTGAGGAAGTGGCCACTGGGGTGGGAGAAGAAGTGAAGCTCCTGTAGTGCTGAATCTAGGCATAAGGAGGTGCACTAGAGGTGAGGACACATGGCCCCTGTGGTGACGAACTCTAGAGAGGAAGGGAAAAAACTGCAGCCTGCATCGCTCATGTCCCTGGCCCTCGTGGCTGCACATAAATCCAGTCAATAGCACTGCTGTCCACTGTGGCTTTTCTGGGCAGCGCCCTCCCCTGGTGCCAGTTGAGTAAATAAGGACCAGAGCAACTATTGCTGCTGGGCTCCAACTGGAGATCAGCAATGCCCAGCTCTGCTGTGCCAGTAACTGTTGTCGAAGGTGGGAGCCTGACACAGCCACTGTCTCTCTCATTCTTGGAGGGATTTTCTTTGTTCTGCCAATCTTTGCATGCCTCCTGCACAAGCCCTGCTGTCTTGCCTCAATTTCTTACTTATGGCCATTCCCTAAGGAGTTTAGTTTATCCAGCATGTTTCTGGCTAAGCAACCTAGATTTCTACCAGTTTGCCTGCGTGCTTACCCCCTGGCCCCTAGGAGTTCCCTTTCAGATACACTGAGCCCTGTTCAGACACTGCTGGGACCCACAGCAGCGAGTGGAGTCCTTGTGGGAGAGCTAGGGTGCATATGGCCCAGGATCTGTAAATATGCTGTGCTGTCCCATACTGTATGTTGCTGCATTTCAGCCAGAGTGCACTAGGTCTGCTGCTGACTCACTTGGGTAGGGAGAGCAATATGGTTGTACAGATGTTAACGGATGCTAGAAGAGAGAAGCACGTTGCGCTCTGCGCCACCATCTGACAGATGGAGCCGGGGGGCTTGTGTCTATGTGCCAGAAGAGTCACCAAAGCCTTTAAGTGTGAGCCAAAGGAGTAACCCTCCGGCCCTGCGCTGGTGCCTACTTTGCACAGCTTTTCCCCACAATGCTTTGCTGGCTGAATAAAGGTTTGCATTTGGCAGCTGCCCGAAGCTGCTGGCTCGGTGCGGTGCAGGACAGTGGCAGGGACTGGTGGACACAGCTGGTGCAGGCTCAGGGACTTGGGCAGCATCTCCAAGCTGAGCTGGCTCCTCTCCGCTTTATTAAATTGTTGCTCAGCATTCCCCAGTAGAGATCCACACACATCTATTGACATGGTGGCGAGTAGCTGGGCCGATTACTGTTCTGGGAAGTCACGCTGGCGTGGCTAGCAGGCAAAATGCATCTGCTCATGCTGCCAGGTCTGCTCCGGAGGCATTTCCTGGTGCGGTGGGAACCCAGCTCTGATCTGCTAGCCCCTCCTGCATGATAATATTGTCACTTTTTAAGGCAACTGCTGCTATGTCCCCCTCTGGGACCCCTAGAGAATCCAATTTGAACCAGCATAGGCCAGCCCACCCAGGAGATAGGTTGTAACACCTCCAGTGAGTGCTAAGTGAATTTGCCAAATCAGCCCCACTGCTCTTAGGTCCTGATGGAGCTGTGGTCACCCTCCCCCTCTATCCCTGGCCCACAATGATTCCTACAGTTAATACTGTACGTTCCCCCAAAGCGATAGCAGGGAGTAGCTAGATCTGTCACGAAGGCCACTTCCCAGGTGATTAGAGCCATCTGGGCCAGTTCTCATTTCCCAAGTTGTTGTGCCACCCGTTGGATGCATCAGGGGGCTCTTCCAGCTGTGCTGGGAATTGGTTCTGACCCAGTGACATTTAATGCTGATGTATGGGGGGAGATAGAGGCTCTGTGGCCTTGAGGGGGGGAGGGGGGCACTCTTCTCCCACTCCCTGCTGGAGCAGTGCTCTCTCTCCTCCCCACACCCCGAGCCCTGTTGCAATGTGCCCCTTTCTTCCCCCACATTCCCAAGCACTGTTTGCTCCCTCCCTCCCTCCCTTCATGTAGCGCCAGCTCATTAGTATTATATCTCCCGGAAAATTGGTAAACAGAAGCTTGTGACTGAGGTGTTGATTGCAATCAGCAGGGAGACGTGGCGGAGAGAGCTGGAGAGGCACTGGCTGCTCCCCAATCAGCACAGGCGGCACAGCAGTGGCTGCTGGAGAGCGCTCTGCTTCCGAACACAAGTGTGGCATCGGAAGCAGGCTCAGGAGATGAGGGGGACAGGTGTCAACCTGCCAGTGCCCACAGATGTCGCTGGTTACTTCCTGGCCCCTTGGCCAGGGAGGGGAAGTCTGTCCAGAGACAGCTGGCGAGAGTTCTGAGCAGGCCACCTGTAACCAGAGCCGTGGGATGGCAGTGATGCCTGTCATCTGGGCACAGAGCTAATCGTGACCTGCCTGGAAGAATCAAAGGATTCAGGGGCTAGTGGAGCAATGGATGGGTTGCACAAGACCCGTGGTATTGTTCTTGTCCTCTGACTGGAGGCTACCCTTTAAAAATAGCCTAACTGTATTATCTTCTATCTGCACCGGCACGCTCCGGGCCAGACTGCCCTTGACCTTGGCACATGCCTCTGGAGGAGGACAAAGATTCCTTCCACTTCACCCTCACACGGATAGTTACTCAGGAGACCAGCCCTCAGAGATGCAAGTCACCGCAGAAGGCAGGGCAAAGGGCGAGGGCTATGTCCCCTCCGTACTCACCTGCCGAACAGGTGCAATGTACTGGGTGGGAGGCACCAGGCAGACAGCACTCTCCTACCTGTGACTTTTTTGCCCTGTGATCTCGTTGATTCCGATGTGCTCAGAACACAGTATAAGTGGTTAGATCAGAGCAGATAGGGAGGGTGGTTTTGTGATTACAACACTGCACTGCTCAGTAGGAGTTCTGGGGGCTCTACCTGGCTCTGCTAGGCCTCGGGCAAGTCATTTAGCCTCTTGATGTCTTAGTTTTCACATCTGAAAACTAATCATGCTTATCCACCCTGCCCAGGAAAAGCAAAGGCCACCTCCCCAGGTGGATGGTAAGCGCATGTAGTTACTGTATCATACGCGGCCAATAACATTCGCTTGGAAGGAGTGTGGATGCAATGTGTATGTGACCTGCCCCACCAACTCAAAGCTGCTGCGCACTGCGCTGCCTCGTGCTGTCAAGCAACGCCGGGGAGCAGCTGGTGAAGGGTGGGCTTGTTCTCACTCCTCCCCAGCCTCAGGGCCTGACTGAGCAGCTGGGATGCAGGCCTCTCGCCGCCTCTCCCCCTGCTTGCAAGCACAAAGCTGGCTGAGCGTGTGTGTGGGTGCAGCAAGCATTGGCCGGGCTCAAAGCCTGCTACATACACCCAGTAGACCGCACCACTTGGCAGGGCTGGTGAGTTGGCTGCCGGCCGTCATTCTCAGTGTGCCGAGTATTAAAATGGAATGAGGACAAGCCTCGGATGAATTTTAATGAGATAAAATACCTTTTCCCAGGCCCAGACTTTCCCATGTTCTTATGCATAATATTTTCTACCTCCTTTTATAAGCAAAGATGTCTTTTTAATTAACTCACAGGCCTCTCAGCTCACCTCTGGCTGCCGGGGAAGCAAGACAGGCTGCAGCAGGGGTAAGCTGCATAAACAGCAAGTTGGGTCCCTGGTAGTTGCCACAGTTCCTTTGTGTGCCTGTGGGGAAAGGGCAGGGGGCCGGCTACGCTGAGAGGAAAGGAGGAGGTAGAGGAACTGGATTGAGCTCTATAGAAACAGTGGTGTGGTTCTCTCCCTGCGAGAACTGCAGCACCCCTGGCTGGGATGCAGCAGAGCCAATGCCACATGCAGGGAAGCAGGGCATAAGGCACAGTGAATTTCTTCCAAGAGCAGCAACAACGCAGTGGGCGCAGCAAAGGATTGCAGGCCCCAGAGGGATTAGGTTTGGTGGTGAGGCAGGGAAAGGAAAGGGGCAGGAAGCTAGCACAGAATGGTGTAGCAGAAGAATGTGTGACTCTTTCTTGGAGTATGGGTATGGGAGCCGGCTGCAGATGCAGTGGGTATGGACAAGGGATAAGGCGGTGTCACACAAGGGGCCAGGCTTCCAGCCTGTATTATTGTGTGTGCAAAATGTCAGGGGCGAATAATGCAGGGGGCAATTCTGCACCCACAGTTATTCATACAAGCTGTTTAACTCACGGAGACATTTAACCCTGTGTGCGCAGACATTGCTGAGCACGGTATGAATTTGAACAATACTCGGGGACTTGTGCAGCTTAAAGTAGAGGCACAAGGAATGGTACCTACAGTTATTTGTGTCCATATAGATGGAGGCTGGTGTCTGACAATCTGGCCTGTTGTGCATACCTATGTACTGGCTATAAACAGGGAAGGATCGATGCACTGGAGCTGTCAGCTACTCCAGTGCCAGCAGAAGGCAATGGTGTAGGCACAGTAGGTGTGGAGGTGCTCATGGCAATTGCAGGCCCCATCCCGTGCAGCAGGACGCACTGCAGGGCATGATGTGGGAAAGCCAGGAGAGCTTGTAGGTTCTTCAGCCTCTTCCAACAGGAGCTGCTGTAGGGAAGAATGTCACAGCACATGAGAGAAGGACTCAGGGCGCTCAGAAAATAGGAGCTTAAAAGGATAAACACGATTAAAGCGCATCCTGTTACTAATCCAGTCATATTGCAAGTGAATTGACTTCCCAAGAATTAAACCTCTTTGGCCGTTCTTTCTGATAACATCTCTGCACCATTTGGTATCGGAGATGTTCTCGCTGTTAGGCCCTCTGTGGGGGTGGATCCCAACTCCATACAGGTAGGACGGGAGAGGGAATAGAATGGCATTCTTGTGGCTTCATCTGGCAAGGAAAGCTAGTTTTGTTTACCATGGTGGGTGGGAAGCAGAATAGGAAGCAGACATAGCAAAACCCTGCTGGCATCATGTGCCGGGCTGTTTGCAGGACAGAGGGCTCAACCACAGTAGCACCAGCCACAATTTGAACCTGTAACAACTTGCACGCAAAGCGGGACTCGTTCCCCTGCTCCACTAGTGACTGCTGCAAACACAGCAGCCTGACAGGTCCAGAGACTGAAGGCAGCAGCAGTCTGTGCTTCCTCCAGGCTGCCCCATCACTGCCTGCTCTGGAGGTCCCTGCTCCGGGGTGAGTGAGAGACGCACCCAGTCTCCGTGCCCAGCTAGCCCCTGCTCTCTCTGCTGAGGCTGCGATGGGGACCAGTTATGGCCAGCTGGGATCCCATCTTTTGTGGGCTGGATGTTGGCCCACAAGCAGCTGGGCTGAGACTGAATTGTTTCATGCAGAAGAGGTGGGGCCCAACAGTGGTTTTAAGCTGGAGGTGCAGAGGGAATCACGGGTGGAATCTGGCATGGCTGGCTCAGCGCTCCACCCTGGGTGCTAGATGTAAGCGGGGGAATGGTCCCACTATTGGGAACTTTTCTGACTACCCCATGGCACTCTCTCCACACCGGCTGCTTCCCTGACCCACTGATCACTATGTTAAGTTCGAACCAAATACAATTTATTAAACAGCAACTGTAAGAAAATAAGGAAAAAATGGAAAAGGTTAAAGGAACAAGGGGCCCTGCCCTTTGGGCATGGGGACACCACAACCACACGTCTTTAGGACATGAGACAAGTTCACAGCCTGTTCTTCACATGCCCCAGGCCTGCTGCCCGGGCGCTGAATGTGCTGCACCGATACCGTGAGTCAGACACCTGCTCTCCTGATGGCCACGTGCCCTCAGGCTCCAGGTGGCAGAACCTTCCTCCCCCGAATCGGCCCACCTCCGAGTCTGGCCTTCAAGGCCTCTTGTCTAGTGACATCTCCTGTGCTTGGCCCTCGCTGCCCAGTGTCCTCCCCTGGCGCTGCCCAGACACTCACCGCACTTGGCCTCAGTGTCACTTGTGGCATGGCTGGTGTCCGCTGTCCCGGCTCTGGCCCCACAGCAGCTCAGCCCTGACTCACTGTCAGTGCGGTTGGCTCTGCCTCCTCTGGCTCTGGCTACTGCTGCTCTGTCTCCAGCCAGCTCCTGCTGCTGCTCTCCCCTTAGCTCTGCCCAGCGCACACAGAGCTCCAGACTCCCTCATTGGCCTGCCTGCCCTGTCAATCGAGTTGACCTGGAGCATTGGCCTCTCCCCATTGCCCCCGGGGACTGTCAGTCTCAGGATCCTGATTTCTCTTCAGCCCGTCTCCTTTGTTTTGTTATAGGGAGAGGGCCAATCCCTCTCCCCACTCCCATTTCAGTGCAGGACCAACATCCCCTTACATCGGCAAAGTGCTCTCTGGGCTGTGCGGTCTGTGAGGCGCTTTGGGATCCTTCCCAGTGGCAAGCACACTAGCATTCCTGTGGTGACTGGAGCAATAACAGAGTGGCCTCCTTTAATCAGCCTGCTTGGATGTATTAGAGAACGGCTTCGCTGAGCAGAGATGGAGTAAACGGAGCCGGTGAACAGGGTGAAGGAGAGAGGTTCTTGAGGAGCTTGGACACTGCATGAGAAGTGCGCACGCAACGGTTGCTTCCTGCTCTTGGGAATTTGAGTTCACACAAGGAGAGGAGTGTTGTGCGGGGTTTCGTTCTGCAGGGGGGATGGGCTTTGCTCAGCTACACCCGTCCCAGCCCCAAGCCATGCTCCTGATTAACCGGGGAAGGAAGCTGTGTACCAGTTGCGAACTGTGGCAGTTGCGGCCTTCTCTGGGATAGCTGCATCAAAGGGGACTGAGTGAGAGGAAACAAAGCAGAGACGCTTCAAAAAGGCCCTGAAACAAAGCAGTGGTACCTTAGCAGAATTTTAAGTGGGCAAGCATTTGAAGCTGTAGCAGCTCACAGCAGCTCAGGATCTGCATATTTTGCCCAGTTGACACTTATGCTTGTATGTATTTATTCTGATCTCTTTTTACGTTCCTCTCCTATTAGGGTTTTGATCATCATTAATTGCTAATAATCTCCCCTTGAGGTCAGAGAATCGTTAACCCATATCGGATATCAGAGGAGTCTCTTATTTTCTGTTAAGGCACCTAGATGCTTCTGTCATAGGCCCAATGGAGAAAGGGGGTGAGAAATAATGATTATTTGCTCAGTGCTGACAAAGTGCTCAGTGCTGTTCACAAGGTTCTCTACGCTGAAGAGTTTACAGTCGGGAGGATAGCTAGAGAAGGCAGGCTGCATTGGAAATGCAGAGAAGGGGAGGATTTAGTGGTTTAAGGGAGGAAGGATGGTCTTGTGGGTAAGGCACTGGATGGGAGCTCAGGAGATCATAGATTTTTAAGGCCAGAAGGGACCCTGATGATCATCTGTCTATCAGGTCTGACCACCTGTATGATTCAGGGCCAGAGAACCACACCAAGTAAGCTCTCCATCAAACTGATGACTTCTCATTGAGGTAGAGTCTCTCTTTTAGAAAGTCACCAAGTCTGGATTGACAGACTTCAAGAGATGGAAAATCCACCATGACGTTCAGTTCCCAGCCCTGTGTGACTTTGGCCAAGTCACTTAATTTCCCTGTCCCTCAGTCCCTCTCTGTCAAAGCGAGATAATAGTGCTTCATTTGTCTCACCCATGGTCTGTCTTGGCTGTTTCAAGGACTGTCTCTTACTACGTGTACAGCACCTATTACAACGCAGCCCTGATTTCAGTCTGCAATGCGGATAACAACCCTTTGTGTCTTTGTTCTTTAATGATTAAACTCCATCCCTTTGGAACTCCTGAAAGAGATGGGTTTTGAAGAGGGACTTGAATGAGAAGAGAGTGATAGCTGGGTGAACTGGGAGAGGGAAGGGCAGTGTGGAAGAACGGGCAGGAGAAGGAACTGAAGATGGCATCCAGGCTGGGATCACAGCTAGACTGGGCTGGAATCGCAGGACCTCTAGCATGGCTTCCAGTAGCTCTATCCTCTGAGACAGGAGAGCAGGGTAGTGCCTGTCAAGATGCGGCTGTGTATGTAGTGGCCTTCCCCAATCACAAGGGAGGGACTGATGCTAGATTTGCCTAATTTTTCTCTGGGTTGTTGCGGGGCTAAATGGCTGGAACCGTTCTCTCTGGGTCATGACGGGCTGATGAATGGTGGAATCGTGCAGAGTAGCTAGGGAGGAATAAAGTGCATTTCCCCAGCACATTTGAGAGCGGCTGTAAACCTCTTTCTGCCTTCTTGGTTACAAAACGATAGACATCCAGATTCAGCAATGGGTTAGTACCATTGCCTTTGCTGGGATTGTGCAGGGTGTCTGCTTATTTGGCCCTTATCGAGTGGTTTGCAAAGATGGGCAAGAATTATTATCCCTATTTTTCAGATAGGGAAACCAAAGAATAGAGAAGTGAATAGAGATTGTGCAGTGTCATATAGCAAGTCGATGTCAGAGCTGGGAACAGAGCCCAGGTCTTCTGGCTCCTAGGGTATGTCTCCTTTGTCCCGACATCCCTGAGCTAGCTGTAATCTAGTTAGGTCAGGTGCTGAGCAGTGAAGCTTGCAGCCGCACGGGCTTCAGTGTGGGCTATGCAAGGCAGCACTGGACCCTGGGTAATTATTTGGGCAGCTAGCCCACACCAACGCCTGTGCTACTGTGGCTTCCCTGCTCCGCTACCAGCGACAGCTAGATCAAAGCTAGCTCGGGTGTGACTGCTCGAACTGCAGTTGCTCCCTGGGATTGCAGTATAGACGTCCCCTTAGTTTACTATCATATCCCACAGGCCACGCTGCCTCCCAGTGCTGACGTATGGCCGAAGTCTGGGCAGTGCATCTCTTCTGGGATATGATCACTTACTGATGTGCCTTCATTAAGCGGTGGGATAAAAGCTCAGTGACCTTGAACCCAAACTCCTCCTCCCGGTGTTCCTTGGCTGGGATTGTGAAGAGATGAAATTGCATCACGTTGCATCACTCTGCTGCTGACATGCTATGTAACCTGGGGTGAGTTACTTGGTCTCGCTGCGCCTCCTTTGCTCCCCGTCTGTAAAACGGGGGAAAGGCCCCAGACCTCAGGGCAATGTAGTGAGGGTGAATTAGTGTGTTTGGCGAAATGGGAAGCACTATATAAGTGCTAAGTTATAGCGTGACTCAAAGTTAGAGGTCGTCGTGTTAGGTCTGCTTCCAAAATTGAACTCTGGCCAAAATTCTACAAGCGAGGTGCCTATGGTCGGGCACCTGAAACCCGTTCAAGTGGCCTGATTTTCAGAGGTGCTGAGCACCGAGAAAGCTCTCCAAGTTAGTATTTGCTGCAGGTGTTGTGCACCTCTGAAAATCAGACCACTTACTTGGATGCCTAAATATGGATCTAAATGCCTAGGCTGGGTGTGAACATTTTGGGCGGCAGATTGAATTCTGAATTTGGGAGGCTACAACTTGGCCTGTTCTCATCCCTCCCTGAATCATTGTCCTAGATTGCCCATTACACAGTGTGAATGCCCATTACACAGTGTGAATGCCCATACCACTGCATCTTCTGTCCTCTCCAGCCACAATACACTTAAAATTAATTACAAAACTCTGAGCAGAGCAATATATTCCATGCTGGGGCATACTGAGGGGGTCCATGCCCCTGGGCGCCAGCCTTGGGGTGGGGGGGCACCAGCCAGGCCCTCCTCAGAGGAGCCATCCCCTGTCGCAGGCAGCCAGGGTGTACTCCCAGCCCCTCTCCCCCTGTGCCGGGCGCAAGGAGGGAGCCGCGGAGACCAGATCCCATCACACCCCTCTTGTTCCCCCCCAGTGGGGGGGGGAGCAGAAAAAGGATCTGCAGACACCACCACCTCCCCTGCAGGGCGCTGCCCACGCTGCTGTTGCTGCAGACCCCCATTGTGGGGCACTGCTGCCGCACCACCAGGGGCAGGAGTGGGGGACAGAGTGACATGGGCCCGCAGGATCCCCCCTCCCCTCCCCGCAGGGTGCTGCTGCTGCCGCCGACAGGAGGCGCCAATGTAAGTACGGCCCCCGGGTGCCGGAGACCCAGGGTATGCCACTGATTCAATATGAGGTTTGCATTGTGTCTCATCTACTGTGCTCTCGCCCCTTTCATGCTTTGACACTCACGAGACTCTTCCCATCTTGAGCTCATGGGGTGAGGAGGAGGAGAGGCTAGGAAGGCTTCAAAAGCCCCAGCAGCTTGGAAATACCCCATTGAAATCCCTTCACCTTCTTGGGCCCAAATTTTCAAGACAGCTGTACCCCCAATGTGCTTAGCTCTTTGGAAAATCTGGCCCTGATCATGAGTGCCAAACTCTTTGGAAAACTCTGCCCACGAGAGGCACCTGTGATGGGTTCCCAAAGGATTATTACCCAATCTTCCTCTGCTGGAAGCATGACTGTTGGGTTAAAGCAGGGAATTAGAAGAGGGGACTTGAATTCAGCAGCATAGACTTGAAAAGGACTCCCTGAGCAAGGACAACAAAACATTAGTGATTTTTTTGCTACCGTGCATCTGTTTGTTGACCTTATAAAAGGTCTGTTTGTGGAGGTGATGATTATTTTTTAAAAATCTTTTAATCTAAACTCCCATTAGGCTTGCCACTGTGTTCATTTGTAAGCAGAAGCAAAACAGTCTTGTGTTGGCTCATCTCTGCATCTTCCCCACTTCAAACAGAGGCAATAAAACATTTTCCCCTATTTTCTTTTGTGATCTTTGTTGCATTTGGAAGGTCCACGGTGTTCTCTCCTGCCGCAACAATACACAGCATTTGTAGGACTGCTGCCTGCTGTGAATGCGTCCTGTGCAACCAAATAAGACCCTCATGATAAGAACATAAGAACGGCCATACTGGGTCAGACCAATGGTCCATCTCCCCCAGTATCCTGTCTTCTGACAATGGCCAAAGTCAGGTGCTTCAGAGTCAATGAATAGAACAGGCAATCATTGAGTGATCCATACCCTGTTGTCCACTCCCAACTTCTGGCAGTCACAGGCTAGGGACATTCAAAGCTTGGGAATGCATCCCTGCCAATCCTGGCTATCTAGGTTTTTTTTAACCCATTTATACTTTTCACCTTCACAATATCCCCTGGCAACGAGTTCCAAAGGTTGACTGTGCGTTGTGTGAAGAAGTACTTCCTTTTGTTTGTTTTAAACCTGCTGCCTATTAATTTCATTGGGTGACTCCTGGTTCTTGTGTTATGTGAAGGGGTAAATAACACTTTCCTATTCACTTTCTCCATACCAATCATGATTTTATAGATCTTTATTATATCCCCCCCTTAGTTGTCTCTTTTCCAAGCAGAAAATTCCCAGCCTTTTTCATCTCTGTTCATATGGAAGCTGTTCCATAATCCTAATCATTTCTGTTGCCCTTCTCTGTACCTTTTCCAAGTCTAATTTTTTTTTTGAGAAGAGGCAACCAGAATTGCAAACAGTATTCAAGCTGTGGATGAACCATGGCTTTATATAGAGGCATTATGATATTTTCTGTCTTATTATCTATCCCTTTCCTCATGGTTCCTAACATTCTATTAGCTTTATTGGCTGCTGCTGCACATTGAGAGGATGTTTTCAGAGAACTATTTACAGTAACTCCAAGATCTCTTGCTTATGTGGTAACAGCTAATTTAGACCCCATCATTTTGTACCTCTAGTTGGGATTATGTTTTTTCATGTGCATTACTTTGCATTTATCACCATTGTCAAGGTGCTGCATTGGAACGTTTGCTTCCATGATGCCCCTACATTGTGATATATCGATTCCAAGGGCAGAAGGAACTACTATGATAATCTAATCTGACTCTGATATAACACAGGCCATAGAGCTCCCCCAAAATAATTCCTTTGTCACTAAAGCAGATCTTTAAAAAAAGATCTTTTTTAGCCTTGATTCAGAAATATTCTACAGTGGAGACTCTACCATGACCCTGGGGAAATTGTTCCAGGGGTTAGTTATCCTCACTGTTAGAAAAATGTACCACAGATGCAGGCTCCTGCATTGCGATGTATAGCTTGGGGTATGTTGATGGATTTAGAGCTGGTCAATGTGTTTTGAACCAACTTTTTTGTTCTTGAAAAATGACCTTTAAAAAAAAATTGTTGACATTAGTGACATTCTTAATCAACATTTTATCAAAAACATTATTAAAATAGCTATCTGTGTTTTTTGCTTATCAAAACCCAGGTTTTCAATCATGTCCTTAACCATTTCAACTTTGACAAAAATATTGAACAAACCAACCAAATAACGAGTCAGTTTTGAATCCTTTTTTAAAAAAAAATCAAAATTTGTTGCAAAACTGGATTTTCATTCCTTGGCTGTCTCTGTATAGAAGGTGCAACATCATCCAATTGTTCCTCACTGAGGTGTGGCCTGGACGGGACTGACTTTGTGATTCTGTAGCAGGACACATGATGAAGCTTTGACAATCAGAACTATTCCCAGAAATTGCGAGAGCTCTCCAGTAGCAGGGGAATGCTGATTCATTGCTTAGAGTATTTGTCTCAAGTTCAATTCCCCATGTGACCTTGGGCAAAACACTTAAGGTACGTCTACACATATGGCAGTGTGTAGAGCACAGACCCTGCATGCCCAGCTAACACGGGTATAAATAGAAGTGTAGACGATGAGGCATGCTGAGGCAAGTAGAGTTGAGTACCCTACACACCTAAACCCCCTTGGTATGTAATCTACATGGCTCTCCACACACCCAAGAAATGCTTCTCACATCTACACTAGTTTTAGCAATGTAATGTCCCTCTGCTGGAGCTTTTCCCTGCCATGGGGAAGGACTCTGGGAAGGGTGAGGCAGCAGGGAAAAGCTCTGGCATTTTCCCCCTACCGGAGCCTTTCCCCACTGCCTCCCCTCTGCTGGAGCATTTCTCTATAACATGTCGCTACACATGTAGTGCCTGTCCTCTAAACGCTGCAGAAGTGTAGACGCAGCCTTAGTCTCTCCATTCCTCAGCTCCCTCTCTGTGAAATGGGAGGTGGCAGCACTTTCCAACCTCCCATGTATGTTGTGGAGATAAATACATTAAAGATTGTGAGGAGCTGAGATATTGTAGTTATGGGGGCTTCATGCAACTGAACAAAGGGGTGACAGGCTGAGCTCTCCACCTTGCTGCACCTGGAGGGCATGTCAGGCTTGATTTGTTATAAGACAGAGCTGGGCAGGGAGGTGGATCTCCCTGAAGAAAGGAAGTGAAGGCTACATACAGGGAAAGTCTAGGAGAGGGGTCAGGACAGAGGCCCAGAGGGTGAGTGTCCCTTACTCTGAGAAAAGAAGCCCGGTGAAGCTAGCCCTAATGGTAGGCCCTGGGAAAGGGGCCAGGCTCCAGGGGAGTAGACCAGCGGGTCAGTGTCCCACAACAGGAACAGGGAGCTAGGGAGAATCAAAAGGTCAGATGTGGACGGGCAGAGGTTGTTTTAGCTGGAGTTGGTTTGTTTGGGGTTTTCTGCGTTCTGTTGGGAGAACCTGCTGCTCTGAGAGCAAAGTGGGACTGGAGAGGAGCCCAGGACGGGCGGAAGGTGCCATGTAGATAGAGTTGTGTGAGACACTGATATCCCAGAGAGGGTGAGACTTCAAAGTGACCTGGCTGGAGGGCTGAGACACAAGATGAGGCAGACTACAGCAGGGCTGCCTGGACAGCTGTCGGCAGAGGGTGCTAGATGAGGAAAGCCTGCTACACCCCACCATGAGGGGTGCTCCAGCGCTGAGCCCACTCTTCTACAGGGGACAGCAGAAAGCATGTTCCCATGTTTCCCACAGTTTGACTGGCCCTCCATCCTGGCTGTGCCTTTAGTGAACAGTGTGTGTTCAAGTGTTTGTTTTACTGCATGGCTTGTCTTTCACCCACCAAGTTAATTGCTCCCGTGAGTCTGTGGCTGTGTCCTGTGGTTGCCCTTCTTAAAGGGTGCAAATGGCTCGGGAACACATGCACCATTCCTCCCCCCAATGGTTTTTCATTTGGAGCTCACGGAGTCTGAAAACGCCTCCATCGGGATGTTCTTGGGAGAGGGGTGACAATTGCAGCCACTTTGGTCACCTGGGGGTAGCTTTGGGTGCGTTTCACGTCTCTCTTTGTGCCTTAAGGGTCTGGCTTTGGTGAACTAACTCTGCGGTAACATCCGTTTTCCACCTGTTAACAGGATAAGAGACGAGGCAGGGTTCCTCCACTGGCCAGGACAGAGGGTTTGTTCCTCCTCTGGGAGGGTGAGGCATGATAACTGCTGTGCATGCCTCGGAACGGCACCTCATTGTGAGCTGCACTGTTCAGTTCAGATCCTTGTCATGCGAACCTGCTCTTAGTTCTCCAGTTATTTGTGTAGGTGATCCTTTGAGTTCATTGCTGACAGGCTCTGTCTGGGTATGTCCAGGGGTGGAGGCTCAGGCCAGGCCCATATCCACCCCAAATACCCAAAATTCCCTGTTGATTTGGGCTATGGATCTTGGGCCCAAATTACTTCCACATAACACATGGTGAGCGGCATCACTTGTCCTCCAGGACAAGGTCTGTAGCCCTTGCTCCCCTCCTTCAGTTTCTATCTTGTGCCCTACCGGTCCTGTTCCATCCAGGGTCTGGCTGGCCAGCACAGCTACCTGAGAGGGAGATGATGACAGTTCCCAGGACAACTGTATTACCACCCACAAGTGTTCAAAAACCCTCATTCAGGCCACCACAAATCAGGAGATTTTTAAAAAACCAATTCATTTGAGGTTCTTAGGTTTTTTGAGTTTAGGGAGGTGCTGGGGGCACATTTTCAAGCTTTCTCCCATATTCATCTGCCTACAGCAGCTGGGGCTTTAACGCAAACTCCTATGATTGTTCAACTCCCGATGAGAGTTGCTGACATTGAGTCACTGAGGCAGGCCCTCCCAGATCATCCCAGACCTGGAGAGCCTCCAGAAGCCAGGTAGAGCCAAAGGTGGTTATTGGAGGCCTGGCCATTGTGCCAAGACTCACACCGGAGAGGCCAGTCCAAGGAAACTTACACTACATGAGTCCCAATGGGAATGGAGCTGGAGCACTGCTGGCTTGGAGGTAGTGCCCTGTGCTGCAGACTCAGCTGGTATTGACAGGACCCTGCCATATAACCAGCTGTAGGCATTGTGCTGGTGAAGCACAAACTGAGGGAGTTCCTGAAGCCAGAACTGCCATGGCAGACATCAGCTTTGCTGGCAATTCCACACTAATTCCTACCTGGTGCTAATAGGACAATGAATGCTGTGAGGGAGCCGGGCTCTGTCGCGACGGGACACTCTTCTGGGAAACCCTTCTGCTGCTGGAGTCCCTGCTGGCATGGACAGGGCACCGCTGTGGGACAGCTCACGCTACAGTTGACTTGGCCTTCAGAGGAAGGTCATACAGCATGAGATCTGATAAGGTACTGCTGCGAGGAAGCTCACGCTACGGGTGCTCTAGCTGCTTTGACACAGCTCCCACCACTGGAGCACAGGCTTTGAAAAATCCCCTACGCCAGTGACTCTCAAAGCACTAGAGCACCCTGCGAGTTGCCGCTGTGCATTAGGCTTGTGACTTGGTGCTGTACAGGGTTGCAAAGGCCACTACCAGAAGAAAATCCTCCTGGAGGCCTAGTTAGCACTGATGGGACACTGCTGTGAAACATCCTTTATCATCAGGGGGCGATGTTTGCTGAAGTGTGTCCAAGTGAATTTAACTGATGAGAAAGGGCCCAGAATCCTTTGCAGCTGTGGCCCAGGAGATGGATGGAGAGAAGCCAATGTTTGACTTGTCATTAAAACGGCCCTTTGGAATTTTTTCCCCCCTTGTCTCCACCGTCTTTATTTCAGGAATCACTTAAAAACAGCCCTTGAATAATTCACCGGCAGTTTACAGCGCACCCTGGCTGATCTCGTAACTAATTCTTCACAGCTTCCCTCTGACGTAAATAATTAACTTTCTTGATAGCAGCTAATGTGCTTTTCTTGTACATGGTTTTGTTTAGATGCAAGTTAGATTCTGAGACCAAATTTGTTCACTATCAGGAGAGAAAAAGACTTTAGGACAAAGCAAATTTGTTTAAAAAATATATGAAATTTCAGACTCAGACTGTTCTGAGCGCTTCTGTAGGAGGGGCTGAGCACAAAGCCTGCGCATCATTAAGGAAATGGGGGTGGCAATGCAAATAGCTTCATTTTTGGGAGGTTAATCTCCAGTCACCGGGCATTTAACACATACCCCCTTCAGGATATCTTCCTTCCCTGCATTAAAGGCACCTGGGGGGCTCTGGGGCAGCTCCTGTCACACAGCAAGAGATGATGCTTTCTGGGATTTCTCTCTCTGAATGAACGATTCATAGATTTTCACCATTATATTCTGTTCCAATTCTTATCCTATGCCCAGCCACATGTATCTGAGTGGCCAGTAGCAATCCTAGGGGTCAGATCCTCAGTGCTAAGCTCACTTAGCATTTTCAGAGAAGCACAAACTGATCCTAAGGAGTTATCCTAAGGAGTGCTGTGGGTATGCTGGGACTGGCTGGGGTGGAAGGGGTCATTCTAGGGGCGGAGCTGCAGGGCAATATGCTTCAGCAATCTCTGCAAGGCAGAATGGTCCCTAAAGGACTATTCTAGTTGGTGTAAGTTAGAGCAGTCCTATGGCAGGATCGGAGGAAACATAGAGTAGCTCAGAGTGACCTTTGCTTCCTCAGCTGTGGATTGTGTCCCAGGACTTCACTAGTAATTACGCCCAGTGGAATTCTGCAAGGACAGTGTTTGTGACCATTTGCTCCAGTTCTTAATAGCTGTTTGCTTTGTCCATGTTGGTACCCTTTTTTACTGCTATTTGGGAAGGAGATTTGTTTGGGCTTGGGTGTTTGGGAAAAGACTGGTCATACAAATAGCTGTAGTTGCCTGCCAGCAAGAGTACTCATATATGACCAAGAATGTACAGTGTGACCTAGTGGCTCATGTACTGGAGTGGGACTCAGGAGAACTGGGATCAAGTCTTGGCTCTGCCACTGGCTTGATGGGTGGCCTTGGGCATGTCACATCCCTCTCCGTGCCTCAGTTTCTCTATCTGTAAAATGGGGTTAATGAGTCTCTCCTTTGTAAAGCACCTTGCAATCTACAACTGAAAAGTTCTCTGTAAGAGCCAGATATTAGAATTCCTCATTGCCCTGGTTGTAAAGTTAGTCATCTAAGCTGGAACAATAGCACATGACTTGTGCCCATGCACCCACCACAAAGTGTGAGTAGAAGTGAACACTCCATAAACAATCCATAGGTTGTAAATTGCTCATGTTTTTTCTGCACACAAAGAGCAAAGGACACTATTACTCAAAAATATATTTGTTGTCTGAAGAAAACAAGAAAGAACAAAGACACTGTCTCCATGAAAGAACACAGTGTGGGGCAGCTGCTCTGACAGTCTGCACTGAGCAATGAGAACAAAATGGCTGGTGGAGTCCACACAGAGAGGGCAAGTGCTTTGAAATCTGAAGGGGCACAGGAAAAAAAATCATCAGCCTTTCCTAGCTACATAGTCACATTCACAGAAATAAGGAACAGGCAGTAATGGGCCACATTCGTCAGATAATTTATTGACAAATATTTCAACCAGCTCAACTAATAACGTTGCTTTAGAAAGTATGAACAAAACCAACCAAAATTGTTCATCAGTGTCTGAGACCTCCAGCCCAGCTGATCCTCCTTAATTTTTGGAGGTAGCTCAGTCAAACAAATTAATCTTTCCCAGTCTTCTACCCTCCCCTGTTCCTGCTGAGTTGGAAAAGTGCTGGGGTGTTGTGGGAGAGAGACTGCTGAGAGAACTACAGGGGGGAACTTTTGTGTTACAAATCCGAGGATGTTTTGGAATACAGTGAAGAGTGAAATCACTTTTTGTGGGCGGGGGAGCAGAGCAGGGGCACTGGAGAGCCAGGAAGGGGAGACATGAGGGAAATCAGTGCATAGACAATGGAATCTTTGTTTGGAAGGTGATTCAAAACAGTCTCCTCATCCTGGTTAAGAACAAAACTGACTCAAATATCGTTTAGATCTGGCTCATGTCAGGAGCAACAGTGACTGGTGGGCCCATATGAAACTGGAGGGAAATAGATTAATTCAAATCAATGCCAAACCTTAGCCCTGACCAGCCGAGGGGGGGAATTAGACCTCTGGAGTATTGACAGGTTGGTTACCCCCCTCATGGCAGGTGCTCAGATGCTGTTGTGAGAGGTGGCGTTTTAAAAAAAGGGAAAGGTGGCTAGGTAGATCTCCTTGTCTGCCATTAAAATATAGCTCTCTCTGGGGTGGAACTCAGCAGTTGTTTACAGCCCACAGCAAGACTTTGCAATGGCTGAAGGCAGGAAGTGGTAAATAAAAATGCCTCCAATTCAAAGTGCAGGAGGACCTGAGGTAGGCAGAACATAAAGGGCAGCGTGAGTATTTGCCTGGGATACTGGGCTGACTGCTCCTGGGAAGTGGACAGAGGAAGTGTGCAGCATGAAGTATCCTCGTTTTAGTGCCTCTGGGTTTGAGAATGAGACACAGATTCCACTTCCCAAGTCCTCCTGCCTATTTCAATGCGGTTGTATCTTTTGCTCATTACACAACAAAAATAATATAAAGAAACCACTGTCAGATTTGAGTCCCAAGTAAGTGTTCACTAGCTATTCACAAGCATGAATGGCTCACTACACACATGCAGCTGCCCTGGCTATTTTCTGGCAGCTTCTGAACACACAAAGCGCAGTGAGTGCTGCCAGAGGGGCCACAGGTTATTTAAAGGGATATCTTTAAAAGGATACTTTCCAGTACTATTTCTGCCTGACTTCCCCTTGCCCAAATTGAGCTGTTAAGTATTGACAGCTAATCCCCCTTGAACTAGTATCCTGTACCCCTGCCCTCTTCTCAGTGGGGGGTTTTCTGATCTGTTTCTGCCCCCTGAGCCACCCCCTGTGTCTGGCTGTTGAGGATCTACCTTCTCAAATCCATCCCTCCTGCTCAGTGGGGAGGGAAAATCATGTTTTATTCTTTCATAAATGAGCACACGTGGTTTCTGTGGTTGTACTTTTTCCTGGGTAAATGAAATTGACAAGGTTTAATTAGCTGGTGATGGCCAGTAAAGGCAAATAAAGTTGAGCTAGAACATGAACCACAAGGAATCTTTAATCTTTCCCATCATTCCAGGCATCTCAGTGTAATTAGATTTTAATTTAAGGGAAATAAAAAGAAACCCATTCCATGGTATTGACAAGGTTTTGCTTGAGATTGAGCATTGCATGCAATAGTAGAGACTGAAATTTATAATGGACAGGCTAGTTTCAATGCAATTTCTGGTCTGGATTTTTTTTCTCTGTCTCTGTGGTGCCGGTAACATGGCAGCAGAGCTGGATGAATGCTACCCCCCAAAAAAACCCCAACTTCAAATAACAAACAAGCTGATAAACTCAGGAGAACACCTAGAAACCGGGGAGGGGGACAAGGAGGATCCATTAGGAGGATATAGGCCTGCAATTTCTTCTCTTCTATCAATACCTGCACTGCGTGCATTCAAAGTCACTTGGATAGGCAAGTCCATGCACAGTTTCACTGTGTAGACATACCATTAGGCACATGCTTAACTTCATGCACTAAATGTCAATGAGAGAGCTCGTGGGGTATAAAATTGAGCACGTGCATATATCATTGCAGAACCTGGTCTGTACTAAGTTTATAGTGGAGTTCGGTTACCTGATCACTACCTAGGTGCTGTAGAAAAACCTTAGAAGATAGGGCCTCAACCAAAACCCTTTGAAGTCAATATAAAGACTTGTTAAATTCACTGGGCACTGGATCAGGCCCATAGTGAGGGGCTGTTTTCTATAAAGACCACAGATATGCCTCAAAGTTTTTTCAACCCCGTTTTTATACAGCTCCTTTGAACACCCACCCAGCCGAGCCCTGGCTGCTGGAAGGAGAAAATGTTGCAAATACTTGTAAATGTTCACTCTAGTAACGTCAGCGCAGGTTTCTTGGACTGGGCAGTCAGCCACTCACAAAGGGCAAAAAATCTCATGTGACTTAGCTGAGCCGTAACACCGCGTGATGAGGGAGCACTGGAAAGACTTGTTCGCGGCAGACCAGCTGTTGAGCAACCCTGAGCTAGACGGTCTACTCTAAGGTGAATCACAGAGGATGAAGGTGCTAAATTCATATGCCACGCAGTCAGATCACTTCGGCATTGGCCTGACCACATCCTGCAGGGGCACTGGAAACACGCACTGACTTGGAGAGAAACTGAACTCTGCCCTTGGTGAGCCTGGAATGTCTCTCCCTGCCTGGCTTCTCTCAGCTCTTCTCCAGGGGCCTGATTCTCAGTTCAGGGTATTCCTCCCATGCCTCGCTGCTACTCCATGTGGTTACGGGTTCCAGACTTGGGCGTTAGGCAAATAGAGCCTCAGAGGCAGAGAGGCCCAGGAGAGCGAGAGGTACGAGAAGACTTTATGAGTCCAGTCCTATGAGAATAAACATAAGCCTTGCGAGAGGCACAAAGCTGCCTGGTTGTTGTGTGGACTTTTATTAATGCATCGCTGCCACACGCCTGCATTGAAAACTCAACAGGGGCGTGTTTCCAAACTGGCTCAGTTCATTCCTTCCACCCCAACCCGTCTGCCCACAACCTGTACGCGTGGGCTGCAAGACGTGGAATCCAGCCGCCTGTCTGGCCCGCCTCCAAATTCACAGTAGACTCCTTCAGCCTTCCCACGTTGCCTTTGGATACAGCAATAGGAAGCACTCCAAGAACAGGAGACCAGAGGAAGCAGCCGACCAACCCCTCAGAGGCGAGCACGAAACAAGCCCATTCACTGAGCTGCTGGCTCCAGTCAATATGCTGCAGCTAAAAGCTGGGAAGCCAATCAGCTGAGGGGGAAGCCAGCTCGATAGCCATTTACACTGGCCTTGCAATCCTCTGCATTCTGCCAGACCTTGAGACAGCAGACAGGAAATGTGTCTGGGGTGCCAAGAAGCAGGAGCTGGCCCTGGGGATGCAGGGGTGGGAGAGGAAACATGTTAGGATGTTTATCGCCCAAGGACAGCTCCATGGCAGAGTGCATTGTACACACCAGGGGAGGGGCAGCGGGGTCTGCATTCCTTCCTTGCTTATAATATATAGTAAAGCCCCCCTCACCCTGCTATGCCAACACCTCAGCCTCAGGCACTCCAGTCCCAGGCTGCCCCTCCGTCCCAGTCCTGGCTGGCAGCACTCCCTGCTGTTCCAGGCCTGGGCCGCCCCAAGCTCTGTTCGTGCACCCCTGTCCTGAACTACAGCCAATCTTGCCGAGCATCCAGTGGCTTTATGCCCTGGGGCCACGTCTGCTAGACTCAGATGAAGTGGATGGAGCACTTTTCCCTTAAGTTTCTATGGATCCCAGAGGTAAAAGACTGGTGGCTCCAATCTCCTCCCCGTCCCCTTCCCAGTCAGGGAATGCATGTCCTGTCTGTCCCTTGATCCAAAGCCATGCCACTGGTAGGGTGGTTGGTGAGCTTGCTTAGTCCTGAGCATCCCTTCCTCCCCTTCTGCAGGGCAAATGCACTGACATGAGCTGTGCAAACAGCCCCATTTGCTGATGCACTATTAACTGGGTGGGTTTCTTTTTTCCCTTCTGGAGTGTGTGTTTGTTTCCTGGAGGAGGTCAAAGAGGCCCCTGCTGAGGCTGTTTTGTTTACCCTGGCACAAGCTGGAGTTTATTGTCATTTGCTATAAGGGAATAAAGCACAGTCATGTTGCAAAGGAATGGCAGGTGCTGTCACATCCTTGCTCTCCTTAGGCATCTGTCTAACTCCAACTCCCTGGGTCTGGGCCAGATCCTCAGCTGGTGTAAATCAGCATGGCCCTATTGAGCTCAATGCACATCAGCTGAACCATGATTTTTTTCCCTTCAGTTGTGATTCCATTTTAAAGGAACTCGAGCTCCGTGAACTCAGCATTCAGGAAAGAAAGATCCCACCACCAAAAAGCCATCTTGGCCTAAGGATACGCAGGCTGTATTTATTGTCTGCATTAGAATTTTCTCCCCCGCTCCGCTCCCTTTTTCACAGCTCTCCCAGTATTGCTGACCCTGAACATTCAGAACTCATGAATAAGGCCTTAAGTCATGCAATTTTAAGAAATAATAATTTGGGGAATTCTTCCTGGTGGAACCTTTAGGCGTTAACCCCTTTTCAAACTTTGCTCCACAGCTAAGAGGGACAGAAACTAATTTTTAAATGACAGCTGAGCTGCTCAAAGAATTACATGGCTCCAGAAGCTGGGGCTTTAAGGAAAACACCTGTTCTCATACGACTCAGGATAAAATTACAAAAGTTGGTGAGGCTGTGAGCTTCTGACTCAGACAGGCTAGAGTTAATTGGTGTTTTGAACCCAGGATGTCTGAGCGGGTTTGGAATTTGGCAATATGAATTTGCCAACTGGGTGTGTGCATCACATCTGCCATCTCTGTAGGGAAACATTGTCTCTCTCTCTATTTCCCTTCCTGCAGGCCCACGCACTCCAGGTGACAGATCGGCCCTTATTTAGACCTGCTCCTCAAAGGTGCTGAATACTGTTTGCTCTGATCAAAACCAATGGGAGCTGGTATAATGCTTAGAATCTGGGGAAATCAGGCAGCAAATGTCTCTGTGGTAGAGAAGGTGGAGGGAAGCTGAGAATTAGAGCTGCTGTTGGCATCAGATGCCAGGAAATGTCATCTGTATTTAAAAAAAAAAAAGAAAAAAAAAGGCAATTCTGTGGCAGAAGTTTGGTCCCCACCTCCTTGTCCAGTCCAGAGTTGGGGTTCTCTCCCATAGCTAGGCAGGTGATGGTCCTGGCAGAGCTTTGGGGTAGTCAAGACTGAAATAGTAGAGGTGCTGCATGGTCAGTTGAGGGGTGCTGGCAGATAAGAGGTGCTGATGATCAAGTATTGGCAGTTGGGGGCGGGGGGTGTCACGGACAGGATTGACTGTGGATGCCGCAAGTCCAGAATGCGGTGCATTGGTAGAATTAGGAGGGTGCATGGGAGTAGCAAACTTGCAGAAGCTCTCACTATATTTGGTTCAAATTGATGCAAAGGGGGTAATTTTGTTAACAAATGATATATATATAGAATCCAATCCCCTCCACACATTTTACTTACATTTTCTTCCCTGCTGATGCCACCTGGGCCCTTGCTGGCTGTCAGATCCTGCTATTGTACGTGGTAGCAATGCAAGGTGACAATGCATGAGGCAGACATCAGGAAGCCAGCACAGGAACGAAAGAAACACAACAGCTGACCAGATGGTGTTCAGCACTAGAGTATTGAAATGTTGAATTGAGTCCAGGTCAGTAGTGACTGAGGGTCCATGCCATCAGCTTGATGTTTGGTGCTTCACGTGGAATGAGTTTGTGGGTTTCAATCCACTTCCTCATGGACAAGTATCCACATTATAAAACCTCCGTCACAACCGGTACTGCTGAGTTTCTTTGCTTGGAGCCTCAGTTGAACTAACGGGTCGAAATGAACTAAAATGACCTGGTCTTTCCAGGTCAAGGTTGAAGCACGCTGGTGGGATGATGTGGGGGAACATTGCAGTGTACTGTCTGCTGTGGGATAAAGAGAGGTCTCCAGGATTGTCAATTTGGTTCCTTTCCATTCTGGATTCTGTGGCCCATCTCTCATTGAGGGTGTGAAGGATGAGAGAAAGGCCTGTAATAGTCTAAGGCTGTTTGATTGTTATTGCATGGTTTGCTATATTATTATTGGGTTAATTCCAGCAGGGAGGTACTTGCACTTCCACTGGAAATGGGACAATGGCTTCAGATTGCTCCATTCCCTATTACTGAATGGGACAATGAAGGTGTCATGACCTTGGAAATTTACCTGCAACCATGCTGAGACCAGCTGTGTGGTTGGTAACTCTCATGAAAGGTCTTAGCTTGTAACCCTGAAGGGGGGCCTTCAGATGGGGAACTGGAACAAAGAGCAATGGGACTGATAACTGGAGAGCTTCTGGAGTGCAATGGGGAGAGACTCCGACACTATGGGGCAACAGACTGAACCCCAGTTCCTAGGGTCACCAGCCATAGCTCTCGAAGAAACAGTCTACAGCTCGCCAAACCTAGCTGGCACATAAGGGGCTGTAGCTGAGATCTGGTCTGAATGGAGACTCCCGGGATTGCACTGCAGCACTGGTGCAGGCAAGAGGCCTGACACAGGAAGGGGGTACACTCAGCGAGGCTGGAAACAGAGTCCCACGAGCAGCTGACCCTGCACCATGACAGGGGAGGGGATTTTGTCTTAGGTAAGTTCTGCCCATGCTTCCAGGATTCAAATAACGGTTCCTTTGGAATTGGGGTTCCATGGCCCCTCCCTGTTCTGAAGGGGTGGGGCCTTCTGTTGTGTTGGTAGGCTCCTCCCACCATCCCAGGATTTAAAGAGGCTTCTCTCAGACCAGAGGAAGAAGTCATGTCTTCTTAATTTCCCTTAGCCTATCCATTGGCTGACATTCCATGATACAGCCATTTTAACAGTAACAACTACATAATGCCAACCAGAATTCATAAGCTGTGCAGACTGAGCCCTCAAACCATCATGGCCAAAGCTGACTCCTGGTGCCAATTGTTGCAGTCCAGGAGCAAAGTGTGCACGCCAGCTCCTTTTTCATTGCAGATCTTCTCCGAGCGCTTCGCCACTTCATCTTCTGCAGCACAGTCCCCAAGTTCCGCAAAGGGACGCTTGCCCAGCCCTGCCGGTTAAGCATTGTTTGCCTGGTCACTGTGTGTGCTGAGTTCCCCTCAAAGTGTAGCCATCTGGCCTTGTGTGTGCAAGCCATCAGAGACCCCCGGAGGGGCACTATGTGCCCTGCACTTGAGCACCCAAAGAGCATTCTGGGTATGCACCTCAGGCCTTGGATTATATCCCTCAGCTTTGTTGCACATTAAAATCAGTGGCATGATCCTGAGGCTGTAATAGGTGCAGATCAGTAACCAGGCTGGAGGTTAAGAAGGGCAGGCAGTGTTTGAAAATAATTTCTCCTCATCTGATCTGCCAAAGCCCCTCAAGTTCTCCTGTGGGGGAGTGCAGACATCATCTCATTTTCTCATCTTTGCCTTAGACCCCATGAAGTAGGGGATGAAAATCTAGAGAAGAAAGAGGCCCTGACAGTTTGCCATGGTTCAGCAGCATGTGTCACTTGTGTGGCCTGGAGAGAGAGGGGGGAGTTGGACAAGTTATCTGATCATTGCTGTCTCCATCAGCAGCTATCAGGCAGACCTAGGGAAGTTTGTATTTAAGTAAAAAAAAAAAAAATTTTACAAATGTCAAGAGTTTAATGACCAACCAGTCCCAGAAGCCAGTCTCTGCTACGAAGGCCAGTCTGTTTTGGATGTAAGGTTTTCAGAGAATTTCATAAAGTGACCGTTGACCAGAAATATTCTGGGGAAATGTGAGGCAGATGAGTTAATCTGTCCTTTACAATAGGGAGAGAAGATGGGTGAGGTAATCTCTCTTACTGAACCAACTTCTGCTGGTGGGAGAGAGAGACAAGATTTCGAGCTACACCGATCTCTTCTTCAGGTCTGGGAAATGTACTCCAAGTGTCACAGCTAAATATAAGGTGAAACTGATCGTTTAGCATAAGTAGTTAGCACATATTTCAAGGGACCATTCAAGGTAGAGTGGCCCATTAACACCTCTGCAGTCATAGGACAAAAAAGGGGATTTTAGTGGGTTATAGATTGTTGTAATAAGCCATAAATCCAGTGTCTTTATTAAGTCCATGATTTTTAGTGTCTAGCAAAGTTATGAATTTAAACTCCCAGGCTCATCTTTTGAAGATGTTGTGCAGGTTTCCTTTGAGGATGAGGACTGAGAGGTCAGATGTAGAGTGATTGCTCTATGAAAAGTGTTCCCCCATGTGTGATACAGTATTTTTGTCTTTTATCATTTTTTTGTGTGAGTTCATTTGAGAGTGTAGTGATTCCTTGGTTTCACCCACATAGTTGTTGTTGGGGCATTTTTATACACTGGATGAGGTACATAAGAACGGCCATACTGGGTCCGACCAAAGGTCCATCTAGCCCAATATCCTGTCTGCCATCAGTGGCCAATGCCAGATGCTTCAAAGAGAACACACGGAACAGGGCAATTTATCGAGTCATCCAGTCCCAGCTTCTGGCAGTCAGAGGTTTAGGGACACAGAGCATGGGGTTGCAACCATGAGCATCTTGGCTATAAGAGCCATTGATAGACCTATCATCTATGAACTGATCTAATTCTTTTTTGAACCCAGTTATAGTTTTGGCCTTCACAACATCCCTTGGCAATGAATTCTGCAGGTTGACAGTGCATTGTGGGAAGAAGTACTTCCTTTTGTTTCTTTTAAACCTGCTGCCTATTAATTTCATTGGGTGACCCTTAGTTCTTGTGATAGGTGAAGGAGTAAATAACATTTTCTTATTCACTTTCTCCACATGTCAAGATTTTATAGACCTCTATCATATCCCCTCTTAGTCATTTCCTTTTCAAGCTAAAAAGTCCTAGTCTTTTTAATCTCTCCTCGTACAGAAACTGTTCCATATCTCTAATCATTTTTGTTGCCCTTCTCTGTACCTTTTCCCTTTCTAATATATCTTTTGTGAGATGGGGTGACCAGATCTGCACACAGTATTCAAGCTGTGGATGAACCATAGCTTTATATAGATGCATTATGATATTTTCTGTCTTATTATCTGTCCTTTTCCTAATGATTCCCAACATTCTGTTTGCTTTTTTGACTGTTGCTGCACAGTGTTGTGATAGACAACACTGCTTAACAAAAGGAGCATGCAGCTAAATAATACAAATTGTTTAGATCCGTGTAAAGGGCTTCAAAGCTCTATAGTAGTCCTTGTCTTGCTGTGCATCTGTGGGACTGGAGCCCCAACAATACACTGGTATACATAAGACTTCAAATGAAAATATACACCCCTGTGTATAATGGACTATGAACCCAATGGTACCTTCCATCCACAGCAGTGTACGTTGGGCTCAGAGAGAATCAAAGGCAGAATCGTTCACCCACAAAAAACAAGCTTTGATTTGGAGAAAACAAGATCTGGATCTGAGTCAGCCCTGGTTGCGGTTGGTTTTCCAAATTAAAAAGCATCCTGAGTCCTTGTTTTAGAGATGGAGGAAAACCTTATAGCCAAGCTGTAGCACAGGGTCCAGTTCGGCTCCGCGGATGTGGCCCTTCTTCAGGCCCCGGCTCAGAGGAAGGTCACTGCACCTTCCTACAATGGGAATGTTAGCTGTGGCTATGAGTCTGGTGCCCGGTCCCTCACGCAGGACGGGCGAGCAAGCAGTCGAGTACCCTGATCCTTAGGCAGGGTGAGCAAGCAAGTCAGCAGTGGGTTCACTCTCTGGAGTGGTAGGGAGCAGGAGGCTCTCCTTGGGGTGGCTAGGAAAGGGGGAAGGGGAGGAGGACGCAGGCCCACCTGTCTCCACTGCATCCCAGCGCAGTGGCAAAAGCAGTTGCCACTGTATCGGCGGGGCTCCTGCCACAACACATCAACTAGGCCTCAGATTCAGCCACAAGCTATGGCTGCCCCTTGGGCTACTTCTTCCCCGCTGGCCCCAGTACCTGTCTCTTTAGTATCGTGGGGGTATTCCCTCTGGGGTTGGCCCATCAGTCCCTCCTCATCCACAGGCGGCAATGCGGGGAGCTCCTCTTCGAGGGGCAGCTTCTCTAGGTCGTTTGGCGTGGGGAGGGGCTCGGCTTCTGGCAGCTCCTCCAGGTCCTGTCCCAACTCAGGGGGCTTGGCGGCCGGCAGCTCCTCCAGGTCCTGTCCGGCCTCAGGGGGTATCCTCCACCCGGGTTGCTCCGGGGTCTCTGCCCAGTCCTGGGGCTCCGGTGACTCGGTCCAGTCCCTGGGTCCGGATACCTCGTCCCAGTCTCTCTGGCCGGGTTGCCTGGTCCAGCTCCGGGAAGGCCCTACCCAGTCTCCAGGCCCGGGTGGGGCCGAGGCCTCTGCTGGCGGGGCAGCACGTCTTTCTCCGGCGGCAATCTCTCCCTCTCTGAGCTGTGGGGCCTGTTTCTTATAGTCTCAGACTTGGCCGAGGTTCTGCCCCTCTGGTGCTGGATTGGTCATCCGGCAGGACCTATCCCTAGCTGGCCTCCCGGTTGTCGGGCAGACTGGGCAGCCGGCCCTTTTTCTGTCCAACACCGTGGTTGTGGCCCCGGCTCGGAGGAAGGCCCCTGCAGTACCTTCCTACACAAGCACTTCTCTCAACCCCATCGCACATCAGTCATTTGGAATTTGGGTACGATAGGGCTGAGATCAGAATCATCCCTGATCTGAGTTTTACGTGCTCGGATAATAAAAACGAGTCGATTCGATTGGTAGAAAAAGAATCCATCTGATGAGATTTTGCAAAACAGAAACTCTACTTGGCTGAACTCTTACAAGGTTCCAATCCCTAATAAACAATCCATCCATACTGAACTATAAGAGGGAGTGTCCTATCTGAGGTTCCCTGGGAACCCAACTGTGAAGGTGGAAGAGAAAGTGATACTATTCCTCTGGGGTCAGAAGTGCGTGGCTGGCTGCTGGCTGATTAGCCCCAACCACAGCACCTGAGAGAAAAGCTGGAACTCAATTAACTGACCCACATAAAAGAGGGCAGCAGAAAATGGGGATGGGGACTGCAACACCCTCCAGAAAGCTGAGGTGCTAGGGGCTGACTTTCAATGGACTGCTACTGGAGCTACTCCAGAGAGAAATTGCTCCAGAAGCCAATTGGATAGAGGGGAGACTATGTGGAGTCCTTTATTGATGAGGCTCTCAGGTAAGAGCCAGGACATTCTGGTTCCTGAAGTACTGCTATGAGAGACAGACTTGGGGAAGGCACTATGTGGCCTGCACGCAGTTTGAGGGAAAAGTCTGTGAGGCTTTTGATTAATTTGTTCAGAAGGCTCAAAATAAAACAACCAACCCTGCTGCAAACTGCTTCCCTGGATTCCTTGAGACAGCTCTGGCAAAGCTCACCCAGGGACTCAGCAAGAGTCAAACCTGGTCTAGTAGGAGCAGGGCAAATCTATGAGATAGGCCCCAATCCTTTTACACCTTCCTTTAACCTCTCTCCTTTCGCCCAGCCAGAAAACACTCATTCACAGCTGTGGAATCGTTTCAGGTTATCCTGGAGGGTAAACATGGCCCTTAGCTCCACCCCGGTAGTGTCACCCTCTGTGGTGTGTGTGCTTCTTTCCCCTGACACCTAACCCTTCTCATCAGGGGCTTTCCAGCAGTGCCATAGCAGGGTTGAGAGAGTGCTAAGTGGTTTTTATTTTCCTCTCCCACCCACTTCTAATTCTATTATTGCAGATAGTCTCCTCTATTTCATTACGCGATGTTCTGTGGGGAAAATACTGTTTCCCTTTTAAAGAAATGAAGCTATATAAACCAACTAATTAGCCACTTGACTTGTTCCCTAACCTTGTGTGACAGTCTTGTGTATTTCACACAATTTCCGCACTGCTGATTAGGAGAGTCGTAAAGGCAACCACATGTACTTGTTAAGGGGGCAGCTGCTGTGGCTAGCTTCGAAGAGATGACACTCGATGCCGGTGGTGTTGCAGCTATTGGGAATATCAAACACATTGCTAGTAATGAGATAATGAGGCTTCTGCCCCACTGATCGCAGCTTGATCTTCGGTTCATCTCTTCTTGTTCACTCTCTATGGCATGTCCTCCAGGCAGCTCTTGAGGAGAGACCTCAATCCCTCCTCCCAGAGACCCCCTCCCCTGGAGGGGGGAGGAGAAGGTTTATTCTTGGACTGCTTCTGGGCTGTTCAGTCAGTGAATGCTCAGTGGAGCCCAGGTCCACCAAGCTTTTCATCGATTTCCCTTGGATCACTGTCCCTCCCTTAGCACACGGGGAAGCCCATTTCCAAACATGGGGCTTTAAACAGCATCCAGCTCAGCCAACTGGAGAGTCTTATCTGGCATTAGGTGCCTGATCCAAAGCTCACTGACGTCAGTGGGAAGACCGTAGGTGCGGCCAGCGGTGCCTGTTGGGTGCCCCTAAGTGCTGATTTCAGTGGCCAGGCATACCATGTAGACCTCCTGTTTAGTCACATGCATTTGAAAAGTCTCCCCACCCTTATAAGGGGATAAACTGACCTGGGGCTCAGTTGTTTTGACTGAAACCAAATCACATGGGTAGTGTCACCTCTCCTTAGTCCTGAACCCTAGATAAGGATAATGGTAAATGGTCACTGTATCGATTGTGTTGGTCCTAACAGAGGTCAGACCCTAGTCACTGGAAACTCCCAGTTCAACAAACCTCAGCCCTATCCTAACCATCACTGGGACCCACTCCCAGCTTCCCCATTTGAATGGCCCCCCAGTGCTTTGGGGGACATTGAACTCCATTGAGCATTCCCTGGCAGAACAGCTCAGAGCATCTCCAGAACCTCTGCCCCCTGCAGTGGCCCTTCCTTCCCCCTCCCACGTAAGGGCAAACTTTCAGCCCGGCGTCCCCTAGTGGCCATTTTGCAGGCAGGAAACGAGGAGGCTGAAAGTCTGGCTCTTAGGACGGCGGGGATGAGAGAGGCAGAATGTGAGGTTAGAACTGAAGCTGAGGCGTGTAGCAGGGCTGGGCCTGTCGTCTCCCTGCCTCTCCCCCAAATCCCCCACTGCCCGGGCATGATAAGTGAGGCGTGTGCGCTTGCAGATAAACTCGTTGCCAGTATGAAAATATTCCTCCTCATTTGTCCCTCGGACAAAAGCCAGCTTGTCGTGGAGAACAGGGGGCCTGCTGCACTGAGTCAGGATGTGCCGGATACAGACAGCAGAACAATTGCCGCTATTCATATGGATGAGGAGAGGAGATAATTCCTGCATCCTGAGTTGGGACTCTGCCTCCCTCCCCCTTCTCTGCTTGTCCTTTTCTCTTTGTGGTGCACCAGCTATCGATTGCGGATGGGATCCCAGGCGGCAGCATTAGGATGTCTTAATGACAGGGGCGGAGGGAGGCGAGGGAGCTCCCAGCGTGCGTTCATTAGACTACAGCGCTCACATGACTATGCATTGCTCCTCATTTGTGCTAATGAGATGGGCTCGTTGTTACGTTGTTTGCACTCTGCCAGGATCTTATGCCTATGCTATGCACACCTAGGCTCCTCTCGACTCCTTCCTCTAAATACAGCAACACCTCCTGGCCAGGGCAAAATGGAGAGCACCATGTTCCCCCCACCCAGGGCCACAGCGACACCTGCTGGTAAGTGAAGAGCTGAAGAGCAACTGGCTTCCTCGGTGTCTCAGCAGCTTCTGCTGAGGAAAGGCAAGGTGGATCTGCAGTTCCCAGTGAGATGGGGTCAAATATGTTCAGCCAAAACTTGCCCTGGGCTCCTGAGTATAACCATGTGGGGAGGGGAGCTCCTTTGCCTTGTGCCTTCTCCTGAGATATGAGTATGGGGAGAAGGGAAGAATAGTCCAATGAATTCCAGCTCTGCTTTGTCCTTTGCTCCCCATCAGCGCTCCCCAGAAAGCTGCAAGTGTCCGGACAGCAAGTTAGCCTGGGTGGGGTAGAGATCTAGACGTGCAGTCACAAGCAGGGTGCGGTATTGCTGCAGGGAGACATGGGGCCTGCGAAGGGAGCTCAGGGTTCTGCCCTCCCGAAGGTGGAAGGGATGTGTATGTGCCGCTGCACTGAGGGAGAGGGGAGCATTTGCCAGACAGACTCACCTTGGAAAGCCGTAACTCCTCTTGCACTTCCTGCTGTCATCTTACACCTGTGCCGCCGAGTGCTGTGTCAGTGGCCTGTTCCCATAGGGTGGCTGCAGACCATGTCAAACCCAGGCCTGGAAGGACTTCCTCCCTCCACAGGGCGATTTTCAGGACACAGACAATGCCAGTCATATCAAAGAAGCTTGGGCTTAAACTGATGGCTACTTGCCTGGTGAGAGCTAAGGCTGGATCTGTCTTTTCCTGTCACCCCACAGCTTCAGAGACACCGTAGCTGCCTTCCAGTGGTCTTGGAGCATGGCCAGCTCCAGACATGTGGCTGCATCCAGACACAAAATGGGGAGCTGAGCATGGAGTATAAAAATCGAAACCTTGCAGCTGGGCTTCCAAGTCCTCCATTTCCAGACTATGCATACCAGTGCGTGTCAACTCCTCTCTGGCCCCTGCATCCGCTCGGTGTCTATTTGGATGGCAAGCTCTTTGGGGCAGGGTCCTGGCTTCTAGATCTGTGGAGCACCTAGCACATAAGTGGGTCCTTGGTAATAAATTTTCCATCATCTCCTCCACCCTCATCCCTCTCTTCCCAGCAGCAAGAGCCTTCTCCTCACTCTGCTTTGTATCAGCCACAGCCTGTTATTTCTGCCTTAACTGGCAAGTGAGATTTGGATCTTGGACAGGGATCAAATTGCTTTGAATCCTCGTTCCCTTCCTTGCCCTCCCCTCCCCCCATCACTCTCTGTCTTGCCCTCTGCAGGGTTAGGAACATTTAATGTTCGTTTCTGTCTCCCACAAATCATTTTGGGGTTGAAAGGGGCCAGTTCAGAGCCCAGTCACTACAAGATGAGGGCCAAAGAGGCTGCGAGAAACTGAACTGGAGGAAGCTAAGCACTCAGGCAGCACTTTGGTGGTGGCGGGAGGTGTGGGGCCAGATTCATCCATGCCCAGCGCCTCACACAGGCAAGGTCAGTGTAAGACTCTGCCAGGCCTGATTGGCAGCAAGTCACACTCATTCGCAGAGGTGTGAATGATGGCATGAGGTCTGAGGCATGGGGGGAGCCAGGCCTGTGGGGTGTCATGAACACAATGTCGGCTGGATCCAGACTAGGGGAGCCCAAGAGACACATGCGCCACTGACGTTGCGGTATATTCATGGGGGCCTAGGGAAGTTAGTTGGGTTCCTACTTCCACTATCTGGAAGTCAATGAAAGTTGCGTACCCAGTTCCTGTCATCTCTGATGGCAATCCCAGTTGTTTTCTCTGGGGAGAGGAGCAGGAGCACAGGGTGAATTACAGGGTGAAAAGGCATCGGAATATACCCAGGAGACAGTCAAGTGGGGCCTGAAGATGCCTTGGGGAGGGTAAATTGGTGTTGTAATAGACTCCCCTGGAGAGGATTTGAGATGTCCAAAGACATAAGAGAGGAATTAAGAGTACATACTCCATTTATACATCTGGATGGGTGCAGGAGGTGGTTTTAGGTCTAAACCAACAGGCATGCAGGCTCCACACCCAGCACTTAGCACCAGAAGTCTCGATTTTTATAGGGACAGTCCCGATATTTGGGGATTTTTCTTACAGAGGTGCCTATTACCATCCCCCCCCCGGCTCCCCCCGTCCCGATTTTTCACACTTCCTATCTGGTCACCCTTGCACCACAGTGCTCGAGGCTCAGCAGTCGAGAGGAGTTCATTTCAGGCCCAGGGCAGAAGGGCTGGGAAGATCAACTGAAGTAGAGGAGCAATGGTGCATGCTCAATGGAGATGAAAGCAAGTCAGGACTGGACACCAAGCCAGTGAACTGAACTATCAGGATGAAGTCTGCCTCACTGGGCCTTTGAGGAGATCTTGGATCATGCCAACACAGGGGCAGCAGGGTTCTGAATTCTCGCCTCTCCTCTACTGTCAGTGGTGGTCATAGTGGGGTTGGGCCAGGAGGCCGTAGTGAGGAAGTGCCAAGGATCTGACGGGTTGATTCCCATGGAGGAAGAGGGGAAAACCCCACTGGCTCCAGCTTCTGGACTTGTGGTTAGTTCTATGGCCTTGCCTAACAGGTGGGATATGGATCCAGAAGGATGGTGACACAGAGAGAGACGCCCAATTCTGTGCCCCAAAGCTAGGAACTCCTGAGTTTTTACCTCAGCTCTGATGCTGTCCTGCTGTGACTTTGGACAAGTCACCTGTTAAACGCTCTGTGCCTCAGTTTACCCATATATAAAATGGGGGATAGTAATACTGATCAACTTTCCAGTGGTGTTGAAGATAAATCCATTCATGTCTGTGAGGGGCTCAGCGACTAGAGGGGCAGGGAAATCCCTACGCAGACAGATGCATGAATGTGAAATCAGCACTGTAATGACAGGGTTTCTGGTGCTAGGAGAGGGAAGATTAAACGCCCCTACAATCCTCTTTATGACCCCTTTCCCTTGCCAGACAGAAATTCACCATGACCCCTGTCCTTCATCCCCAAATCTGTTAAACCCTGGGTTTCACTTGAAAAGCTGCTTGTTGCTCTCTTTGAAGTCCACACAATCATTCTGCCTCAACGCTTCACTGCTCTGACTCATTGAGTTTGCATATAAATTGGGGAGGGGAGAAGGAGGCTGAGATTGAGGGAGACTGAAAGAGAGAGAGGGAGGGGGAAGGAGGGGTACTGGGCAGGCATTTGTTCGTGCTATGCACGCAAATCCCGCTTGCCCACAGCTCTGTGAAATGTACCATGAGCACAGGGATCATGCCTGCTTTGGCTGAGGGGGGAAGATACTGGGTGAACGAATAGCCTACTCCCATCTCTAATTTGGAGGATTCGGTGAGGTATCACTCTGCAGTTGGACTGAGGGGAAATGAATCAGCACTAGATGTTCTCTGCAACACTGGTGTAAAACCAGAGTAACCCCGTAAATTAGTGGAGCTGCTCTGGGTTTACACCGCTGTGACTGAGGTCTACAGCACCCCTGGGGCAGAATTTCATCTTGGCTACTGCAGTGTAAATTGGTGGCCATGGGGGGGTTGCTCCAGATTTATGCCAGGGAAGGTGAGATCAGAATCTGGCCCTGAACATGCTAGAGAACTAAATCCTCTAAATACAATGCTAAGACAGCAAGGGCTAATTGAACCCACTTCATAAAAAGAAAATCTTTTCCGTGTTGTTTTGTAAAGTTTCCTTTCCTGATGGGGGAGGGCCTCGCTCTGTATTTTCTTCCTTTTCCACCACTCTCTTGCCTTTCTCATTTTTCTTCAGTTAGGAGAGCCCCTTCCCCCCCCCCCACCCCCCAACCTACTTGCATCCAGTTCATTTTGCTTTTCTTAGATAAAATCTGACTCCAGGCCTTATTTGGTAAATAGAGCTGGAAGAATCTGGGCTCATGTTTTTTTCTACTGACAAGCCTTTCAGGCTCAGGGAGATGGAAGGCGAGAGATGAATGGAATGCAAAAGCAGAAGAGAAAAAATAAAACAGACAAAAACAAAAAGCCCCAAAGATAAAGAGAGTGTGGAAGCAGAAATGGAGGACGAGGGGCCAGCAGAGAGGGAGGATGAGGCAAAGTCATGCTCAGACAGTAAAAGAGAGATGAAGAAATCAAAGTAAAGCCAGAATGGAAGAGAGAGAGAGAGTGACAGGCGGGGATGGGGAGGAGAGTTACTGGAGTGAGGACAGAGAAATATTTGCTAACGCTGGTCTCGCATCAGAAACCGTCATTGCTGGCCTGCAAATCTGATCATTTCTTCTCCTCACCTCCTGTGACATCCTGCCCTGTCCCCACTCCCTGTCTCTCCCGCCATTCCCTAGACAGAGTCCCCGGCACCAGTGGGGCGGGACTCATTTTAAAAAGTAAGAAAAAAGAAACAAGGCTTTGAAATTAGGAAAACCTTTAAATAAACTGATGGAAAGCGGGCAGCAGATGGTGTCATGCACCAGAATGTGTCATAACACAAAATCTTCTATTGCAGCCTCCTTTCCAGATTGTAGGTAGTGCCTCTGTATCTTTCCTCCCAGCCTTGTCTAAATTTCTGCTGTGTTTGGATTTGGAAAGCATGAGTGCGTCTGACTGGGGGATGGCTCCCGGATGGAAATGCCACTTCTCCTACCTCTCTGTGTCCTAGCAAACATTGCGGTAGGTCTACATTTATGATGTGAGCAGCCAAGGAACCTTAACCTGCATATGCTTTTGCCTGTCCAACACTGTAAATATCTTGGAGACAGTTAATGTTTTGAAACAATTGGGGTATTTTAAACACAGTGCAAGAGCCAAACCAACCTATTGCAGAACTTATAAATATGCCTTTTATATTTCTTTTCTGTCAGAAGGCAGTAATAAAAAAAGGACAAAAGCCAAACCCATTGCCGGTCAGCTTGGGTGCTGTTTGGCTGTATAAAGCAATGTAAATGTGATATATCTCTGCATAGTTTCCTTCCCCACTTCCAAGACCTTAAACAACACCATCAAATCCAGATCAGCTGCTGAAGGGTAATGCACTGAATGACATTCTGGTCCTAAGCTATATCTGCTTTCTGCCATCTGCATGGAAGGATTTTTGGTGTTCTCACTCTAGTTTCCTAGCAGACACATCAGTAGCAAGATGACTATGCATGGTTGCCACTAATTAACTCCCCTTGCTGGCTGTCTCTTTAGAAGCAGAGCAAAGACTGACTGAATGATTCACAGAGCATGGGCAGTCTCACCACAGAGATTGCAGTGTGCCCAAATCTCTCAATTTCAGCGTGAGTCTTGTGATAGTTCCTAGTTGTCTTACAGCCCTCGCTCCTGGAATCTTGCGGTTATGGGAAAATCTCAGCTTTCACGTGAAAAATAAAGCAAATTTCTAGTCCTCCAGATTGTAGAGAAAAGCTTGGAAACATGACTTCTAAGGGCTCTAAATCCAGAAGGCAAATAAAAAGAACGCAACTCGTTTTTTTAAAGTTTCATGATTATTTTTTTTAAAATCTGACTCATAATTTTTGAACATTTGGCTACTCAAGAAAGCAATCTTGCAGTCATCATAGCTAGTTCTCTGCTCAATGTGCAGTGGCCATCAAAAAAGCTAAAAGAATGCTGGAACCATTGGGAAGGGAATGGATAATAAGACAGAAAATATTGCAGTGCCATTTTATGCCATAGTACATCCACACCTGGAATACTGCATGCAGTCCTGGTTGCCCCATCTCAAAAAAGATATATTAGAAATGGAAAAGATACAGAGAAGGGCAACAAAAATGTTAGGGGTATGGAACAGCTTCCACGTGAGGAGAAATTAAAAAGACTGGAACTGTTCAGCTTAGAAAAGAGATGACTGAGGGTGGATGTGATGGAGGTCTATAAAATCATGAATGATGTGAAGAAATGAACAGGGAAGTGTTATTTACCCCTTCACATAACACACGAACCAGGGATCACCCAATAGGCAGCAGGTTTAAAACAAACAAAAGGAAGTACTTCCTCACACAACACACAGTCAACCTTCAAAACTTGTTGCCAGGAGATGTTGTGAAGGCCAAAAGTATAACCGGATTCAAAAAAGAATTAGATGAGTTAATGGAGGATAGGTCCATCGGTCCATAAATGGCTATTAGCCAAGATGGTCAGGGATGCAACTCTATGCTCTCGGTGTCCCTACACATCTGACTGCCAGGAGCTGGGACTGGGTAATAGGGAATGGATTACTCAATAAATTGCCCTGTTTTGTTCATTCGCTCTGAAGCACCTGGCATTGGTCACTGTTGGAAGACAGGATGCTGGGTTAGATGGACCATTGGTCTGACCCCATTCTTATATGAAAGAGAAGCCTGATCTAATGAAATTCTGAATGTTCTCAGCTCCTATTTATGTCAAGGAGGCACCTCCCAGGATCAGGCCCAAGGTTTCTGGTTTTAATCTTTTATTTGCATATTGCCAGTGGGTTGGAGAGCCCTTTCCAGACGTGTGAAGGTCTGACCCAGATCCAAGGACCTGATACTGCACCCACTGACATAGAGTTGCCACTGACATCAGTGGGGGGCTTCAGCTGGATAGGTAACACATGGAGTAATATGAGGCTGGGGCAAACTCATCCCTGCTGTAACTACACTGAAGTAAATGGAGTTAAGCAAGAGATGAAACCCTTCTCTGGGGACCTACAGCTTGGGTTCTGTGGGTGGGAGTGGATTGATCCCTCTTAGAGCTGGGCAAAACATTTTTGATTAAACTTTTTTCTGCTGAAAAATGCCATTTCAGCAAAAGTGAAAGATTTTGTGAACCCTTCATCAGGAAGGCTTCTGAGGTCCAGGATGGAATTTCTGGAGAAGGTGAGAGAGATCCCAGACTAGCCAATAGCCTAGCGGTTAGGGCAGTTACAGGGGATGTGGGAAACCCAGGTTCAAGTGCCTGTGTAAATTAACTAGAACAGGAACTTGAACCTGTGTCCCCCACATCCTAGGTGAATGCCCGAACATAATAATGGCCACAGAGGATTGGTTGGACCAATGGTCCATCTAGCTGAGTATCCTGTCTTCTGATAGTGGATGGTGCCAGATGATTCAGAGGGAATGAACAGAACAGAGTCATTATTGAGTGATCCATCCCCTATTGTCCAGTCCCAGCTTCTGGCAGTCAGAGATTTAAGAATACCCACAGCATGGGGTTGCATCCCTGACCATCTGAACTAATAGCCATTGATGGACCTATCCTCCATAAACTAATCGCATTCTTTTATGAACATAGTTATGCTTTTGGCCTTCGCAACAGCGCCTGGCATTCTTCAGGCCATTGGCTATTCTGGAGTGGGCATGGGTCTCTCTTGTTTTTTCAGGAAAAATTTCTACAGGTCTCGTTTTCATTCTGTATCAAAGCAAAAACAAATGTTAAAAGCTTGAAACTTTTTGAAAAAAGGGATTATTTTCCAGCCAGCCCTGATCCCTTTCTCTTTATAACTGGTCGGGGGTGGGAGGGTGCTGTGATGGCCAAGTGAACATAAAGGATGTTTTTCTGTTTCTTTTATGTGGGGCTTCTTCTGATTTGACTCTGAGCTGGCCTGGTCTTTTGTTCTCCCTCAACTTTGCTCTCTGAGCACCGTAGCAGGAGGAAGTTTAACATTTCAGATTTTCTTGAGGACCAGGCCAAGTGTCACTTCTAAATAAGGCAAGGGGCAGACCCAGCAAAATCCATCTCCTGCAGTGAGATGCAAAGGCCTGGATGATTCCTGCCTGAGGGACAGACTTCCCTGACTTCAGCCCCCAGTCTTCCTGTGGTTGATATGGTGGCTGGCATAGATGGGGTGAGCGGTGTGATCTCAGGACACTGACTGTGCCTGAGCACAGTAAGCCTGGAAGATATGGACTATCAACCATATGTTACTACTCTGCAGATTCAGGCCAATCTTTGGATGGGGATTTAAAGAAAAGGGCCCAGCCGGCAAATGAATTGGGAACACAATGGTAGGGACCTTTAATAAGAGTTCCTCCAGGCTGCTCCCCAGTTAATGGGACCAACACAGTTGCTATTTGTTAGCCTTAGCTACTCTTAGAGATACCCTGATGAGTTAAGAACATGGATTACATAAAATGTCTTCGACTTACATGAGCTTTTTGGGGCACAGACCAAGTATTTTAATATGGTTTTAAAGCACCTAGCATGGTGGGACCCTTGAACCTGAGGGAGACATCGGGGTGCTCTTGTAGACAATGAATTCTGGGGAAAGTTGGGATCCACATTCAGAATGAGGAGCAAACCTTGCAGCTCTGTCCCGACTCTGATTTTAATAATATGGCGTCTCAGCTGGACCCTGCAGAAAAATCAGGAGAGGAAGTTGATAAAGCAGTGGAAATACACGGAGCTAAATTGGCTACCCTGCAGGTATCAGTTCAGACTCTGGTATGTAATAATATTCAACTCCACTGGAAAAAAAATGACAATTTCAAAAATCCTTTGAAATAACCCTCTATGAATGTTGAAGTTTCTTAAAATACTAGGGGAAAATCCAGAAAGTACTTTTTAAAAAGTTTGTGATGAAAGTTTGAGGATTAAGTGAAGCAACCTTCCCCAGCTGTTGAAAGTACATCTATCTCCTTTTTTTTAACCAATTAGATCTAAAAAGGAACCTTCACCTGTAAAAGCATGTTACCTGCAAAGCAGCATATTGGGGTTTTGCACAAAAATTCTCTTTCTCCAGTGTCACTCTAATTTCACCCTTCTGGATCAGCTTTTAAAAAGCTCTCCCCTTGTGACATTCACGTTGCCATACAATAGAGCTCCTTAGTCTTTTATTTTTGGCAGTCTTGCAATCAATTATTTTATGGTGAGAAAATAATGATGATATCCCCTGACATTTCCAGACCCTGCTTGGGCTGGTAGCTGGAGACTTTTGATGTGTCAGGATTAAGGTGTTGAATTCTCACTCTTAGTGCTATGCAAATGTCATCTCAAGGAAATATTTTTGCATTCTCTGATCTGCCTCTGAAGGAGAGGCTAACCTGGAGCAGATTGATCATTGGTTGGCTTCAACTATAGTGGACACTGATCAACGTCTTCAGTTCAATGTAGAAGACCACATTAGACCCAGATTCTCTCTGTGGGGTACAGCTGCAGATGGTGGGGTGCAGAGAAATCAGTTGTGCTCCCTCGATTCTCAAGCCAGCTCTGTGCTCTATATTCCTCCAAGAGCCTGCTTTTCGAAAGAGTTCAGGGCCAGACTTTGAATTGCTCAGTGCCCCCAATAGGGAGCCAGTTTTCAGAAGACCTCAGCTCTCAGTTAGGTACCAAAACAAATGGCCAGATTTTCCAACCCACTCGGAACATTGGGTACACACTTGGCGATGAACAGTGGGAGATGGGGCACCACTTGCAGATTCGGAACAATTGAAAATCTGGCCCTGCATAGCTTTCAGAATCCCAGTAGCAGTCTAACAGCACATCTTTCCACCCGCATCATGCCCTCTATGCCAGGACCTGGATTAAGGTGTTGAATTCTCACTATTAGATCTATGCAAATGTCATCTCAAGGAAATATTTTTGCATTCTGCATTGGAGCTGGCTATGCCAGCTGTGCACTAGCTGAGGACTCCCCACATTGGAGGGAATTCCCAGGTGCTGAGTCAGACAGGTATGGCAACCCCATGCTATATCTGTGTGGGCCATATTGTAGTAAGTATCTGAATGGTTTATGTAGGCCAGAGATTATGCACAACTCCAGGGGGAAAAGTTTACCACAGTTCCTCCAGGAACCAAAAACGACGTGTGTGGAGAGGTGATGAAGGTGAATCATTCCAACTGTAACACCTCTAGAGAGGTACCACTCTGGGGAGTCTGGCATATACTGGCTCAAACTGGGTTTTCCATAGACCAGTGGACAAAGAAAGGATTTTTGCTATAAAAAGATTGGTCTTAAACTGATTTGGGGCCTTCTGTCCAAGGGGGGGGGGCAAATCCTTGTGAAAGGGTTGGGAGGACTTTGGCTTGCTAGGGTTCCATAAGATTGATGGAGACTCCTGGTATGTTTAGTGTGTGTTTAAATCTGTTTTATTATGTTTTCTCTGTAATGCTTTTACCTTAAGAATAAATGTGCTTGCTTAGAAGGAGCTGTATGAGAACTTGTGATTGCTGGTTACACACTGTTCATAGCCCTAAGAAAGAAAGCAAAGCACAGGTTCTTATTAGGGATATCACAGTTGTACGGCAGGGGGCTGTGCAACCTTAAAATCCCTGGAGTGGGACAAAGGTCCCTGTCAAGAGACAGGTGACTGTAGGAGTCCTGAGACCTGACTGGGCACTCCTGGAGTGGATGATGGGGAGAGGGGAGATACAGGTTCAATTCTCCTGAAACTGTGATAGTGAGATCTAGCCAGTTTCCATTGCCTCTGTGCTACTGGAATGGGAATGGGAATGGGAAATGACTCTAAGTCTGTATTTTAACTAAGTTCTCTTTCTAGGCTAGAGGATGGAGGAAGAAATAGGAAACATATAAAGAAACCATTTGACTTTTAGATTTTTCTTTTCCAACCTGTGCTCTGGGGCCCTTCCTTTCACTCTTCCAGGGGCAGATCTTTCAAATTAATAATGTTCTTTCTCTCTCTTTTCCCAAGAAGCCCGGGTTAAATTAATGAAATGTCAAATACTATTAAGTTCTGATCATGTGTCTGTGATAACGATAGGACTGATCTGTAGCTTATGATGCTGACACTTTCCCCCTCCCATTGCCATTCTGATCAAAATTCCTTTTATTAGATTTGTTTTTTCATTGGCTTCCTATTGTGGCCTCATGCTGGGGATATGATTTTGTTTAACTGAGGATTTAAAGCTTTTTTGTTTATTAACATTTTTAATTTCATTATAATCTGACCTTTCTTCCCATTGTCAGCTTGTGGGCTCCCATTTGGAGGGGGTTAATTGAGCAAAATTCTCATTGAAATCAAGATTTCTTCTGTGGAAGTACTGCTAAATTTGTTCCTTAGGCCATAAACAGGGAAGAAGTGGGCAGGGCTTCAATGGAGGTTAGTGTTGAAAGGCTAGCTGGAAGAAGTGAACACTGGGGAACAATTTGAAGTAGAGGAGCAAGGTTACTTGAGTTCTGATCCAAACTCCATTGAAGTCAATGGAAAGAGTTCCATTGACTTCAGAAGGTTTTGGATTAGGCCCTGAGGCCCTGATTCAGGAGAGCGCTTAAGCACGTGCTTAACTTTAAACATGTGCTTAAGTCCCGTGTGCTTCCCTGAATTGTACCCACGGAGAGGGCACAGTGGCAGGGCAGTGAAGGAGATCTGGCCCTGCTATTGCTTGTGACATACCTGTTCTGGGGATAAACAGAGGACTCCAGTCTCTGGAGCTGCCAATCCGGCACCTTTTATTCACTTATTTTTATACACCAGTCTTTGCTGTCTTGCCAGCCTGTTGTGATTGCGCTGGCATGAGGAATAATCAGCACACTTGGAAATCCAGTTCGAGACGGTGCTGAGCCTAATCAGACACCTGTGATTGAATTCCCAGCAGGCATGGAGTGGTTTTTATAACTCTCCCTAGCTAAGAAGGGCACGCTGTTCGAGCATCATATTGCTGCGTTTTTATTTTAAGCCTTGTCCCACTCTTCAAGGATGAGTTAGCAGTGGAGGGGCTGGTGGTCTGGTTAGCAGTGCTAAGGAGCTGATCCTGCGTTTCCACTGATTATGCTGGCAGCAGGAGGAGGCTCCTACTTCCACTCTTCCACTCCCCAATGCTACTCACAGTTGGGTAGCCAGTGTAGCTGGGGGTGCCTTTTACTCCCCTGCATAGGGAAGAAAGATGAGGCAGACTCTGGTCCTTGGGCTGGCCGGGACTAAGAATCTAACCTGGCAAAGTGCTGGGGGCTGTGATGGGGAGTCTACCCCACACAAGACCCAAAGGGATGAATTAGGCCAGTTCACCTATGGGCTGCACCTGGAGGAAAGCCAGGGCATGCTAAGGCCTAACTGGCTGATGAAGTCCAGCTGGGGGAGGAGCTGGGCTGGGTTAATAAAGCTAGAAAGCTGGCAACAGAAGGTGGCTGCAGGCAAGTAGTCTGCAGTCACTGCCTGTGAGGTGGGAGTTTGAGTTGACATCCCGGGGGAACTAGAAGCTGTGGGAAGGCGCAACAGGCTCTGAGTGAAAGTGGACTACAGTTGCTAGGTCGGAGGTCTCTGAACTGGAATCCTGAGTAGTGGGTGGGCCTGGGTTCCCTTACTGGCCACTGGAGAAGGTGCATCATTGGGACAGTGCTGTGGAGAAGACTGCCTGACACCAGTAGTAAGGAAGGACTTTGGTGCCCTGGAAGGGAGATACATGCTGAGTGATCTGGCTGGAGCACTGAGTCATGAAGAGGAGGCAGTGGCTCCTGGAGAAAGAGAGGGGCCACAGATGATGAAAGAGACAAAGCGTGGTGGAGTGCAACTGCAGGAAGGGATGTCAGGCAGAGCTAATCTCCAGAACAGCCAGGAGGGGGTGCTACCTGCAGTGCCCCACCACAGGGACCTCTTGCTAAGAGCTGAGCGCTCTAAGGCCCTGATCCTGCAAAAACTGGTGCATGTGCTTAATATTTTGCACTCACATTGCTATCAGTGGAACTACTTGCAGTGCACAGAGTGAAGCATGTGCCTAAGTCTTTGTTGGATTGGGGCCTGAGTGTTCCATGGGTGTCTGAGTTGCTCAGGTCCTCACAGGACATGCTCAGCACTGGAGTTAGCTATATACTGTGCAAAAATCTTCCTTGACAGTCAAATTAAATTCACAGATCTGCTCTGGCACTAAACACGCCCCCTTCTTATGATTGTTCACATGAGCGTGAGTTGTTTGCACGAGTTCTCCTTGAAAGAGAGAGTGTGACATCCATGTACAAATGGGAATTTTCACATAGTTTGGTGCGAGAAGGGTTTGCTTGGCCATCATGGGTTTGGGTGTGATGCAGTCAGGGAACAGAATTCTACCTGACCGTTCATACAGCATGGAGAGTGACTAGTAGAGGGGAACATATTGCAAGCTAAGCAGGAACACATTGGCACACACCACTGAAGGAGTAGCTGTGATTAATGCTTTCATGTGGAATGATGCAAGTCTGCTCGTGATTCGTGAACAGCAAAATGAGCTAAGTCCATTGAGTACCTTGTTCAGAGGGAGGTGAAATTCACCACAAAGTACTGTTGCACCACTTCAGCCCCAGTTTGAGATCTTGAGTGGGATTCAGGCGGTACACACAACTTCTCCAGGCCCCTATGCAGCAGGGTAGGTTTCAGCCTGAGAGTATTTCAGACAGATCTCTTCAGCGCCTTACAGGGTCTGCCCCTCGAAGCACTCAGCCCCTGGGAGAATCGGGTATTCTTGGTGTTGCAACCTCTGTCTGACCCAGGAGTGATACTGACAGACCACATCCAGCTGTGCCAAGTTGTCCAGGATGGGGAGGTAGAGAAGATGGGAAAGAATATTAATTAGGTGCCACTATCCCCTGACTTCATGCCTCCCCAAAGCTCTATGCACCAACTGATGGTTGCTGACTAAATCCACCCCTTTCTCTGTCTGACTGTTCCTGACGGGATTTGCCCTCCAGCAATGTAACAGGACCCCAGGGCTGAAACTTACAGGAAGTGATGGGCCTTTTTTCCTGTCTTCCTGCCGTTGGAAAACGATTGTGTTAATTAGTTTAAAAAGCCACATAATAATCAAACACGGCTGCACTCCAGTCAGTGACCTTGTAGAAAAGAACAGGTTCATTATCTTCCAAAGTGCTGCTCCGCAGCAGGAGCGATGGAGACAATTAGAAATAATATAAATAGAAGTAGCCAGTTAACCAGCCAGACAACGGGATAGAAATTGCCAGCCACAGCTGCAAGCTGCCAGGAGGGGGGAAGAGAGAGCATTGTCTTTTTCACTTGCTCAAAGGGCAGCTGGGTCCACAATAGGCAGAGATCCTGTTTCAGATCCTGTGCTGGCAGGGAGGCAAAGCATTTAGAAACTGGGAGGAAAGCTCCCAGCTGCCACGGCCCTGGGCAGGGGTGGCACCCAGACTGCTACTCGCACACTATGTCCAGCTATGTTTGGTCACAAGGATGGTGACCACAAAGTAAGAGGTGAAGTACAAGGAGAACTGGAGTTGTTTTGGAGGGAGATTGCAGTGGGTAAAAACAGTTCCCTACCCCCTTCCCCAAGAGACCCAAGGAAACGAATGAAAAATAATCACCTTAACAATTAGAGATGGATCCCAACCATATCTCTAGAACTTCAGTGACATTTGGATCTGGACTTAGACTTTGTGGCAAACTCGTCTCTGAATTGGGCTGGATAAAACTTGAGACACACGCTCAAACTTTGAGGAAAATCAGATCTTGACTGTGTGGCTCCAGCCCATCATGACTAACAACCATACATCACTAGTAATTTTCTGGAATTCTACAGGCAGGGAAGAGAAGGAGGGGCTGGAAGTCCAGCCCTAGGGTTGGGCTTAGTCAGAAAGCATCGAGTTCGTTCTATAGCCTCTTACTAGCAGAGCCCCATCACTTGGCACTTTTGAACTTATGCCTGGAAGGCTATGGCGCAAAGAAGCAATCCTGGGTTTGCAGGGAGAGGAGCTGGACTGTCTAATCCAGCAGGCGTGTGTGTCCAGCAATACTGTGAGCGCACGGGCTGTGTTGGGAGAGGGACTGGCTTGTGATTGAGTGGCGATGTCTATGCTTTCATCTCTGTATGTGGCTCCTCCGTTCATGCCCTTCGTTTTCACTTCTGCTTGTTTATCTGGGCTTCTATTCTTTCTTTCCTTTTTCCCTCTGATATTTCCCTCATGGCCGATTCTTCTCGACCCTTCTCATCATGGTGAGGTATTCTGTAGGGGGCAGAGGACAGTGGTTTATGTTGTTCACCAGGCTTTGTTAAACAAGTGTTAAGGACTCCTTTTATGTAGCTTTCAAATCCCCTCTTTTCTCTGTCTATAAATTTGGCAGCTTTTTTATTACAGTAACACTCTGTGCTCTGATGGCACCATTTATCAGCGGATCTCACTGCTTTGCTAACACTGATTAAGGTCTGTTCTACACTCAAAAATTAGATCAACCTCCCTATATCGCTCAGGGCTGTGAAAAATTGCATGCCCTGGGTATCATAGTTAAGTCAACGTCACCCCCACTGTAAACACAGTTAGGTCGATGGAAAGATTTTCTTCTGTGGCCCTAGTTACTGCCTCTCAGATAGGTGGATTAACTACATCAACGGAAATCCCTTCCGTCAGTGTGTGAAGAATCTACACTATGTTGCAACAGCTGCAGTGCTGTAGCTGTGCCACTGTAGTTTAGACATAGCCTGAGTCTCTCAACACCCTTGTGAACTAGTGTAGGTAAGAGATATGCTAGGATTACTTCACCTGTCACTGATATGCTGCCACCTCTGGGGTGGAGCCAGTATCTGAATAATAACACTGCACAGTAATTATACTATATCCATTTGAAAGGGTGAGGGGGAATTTACAGGGAGGATAAAATTTTCCCTGCTATAATTTATCCAGGACATCTGTGCTCTGTTGCAAAAAGAGCCTCGTGAGATCTTTCATGATCATGTGTTGTCAGTATCTGCATTTGAAAGATGGCACCTTCTCCAGCAAATTGCCCCCTAATTCTGCGTGGGTCTGTGCACTGACTCAGAGGGTAGAGTGCCACCTACTGAATAAGCAGCACCATTTCTTACAATGCCCTTTGTTTTTTCCATGATTAGCTTGTAAGGGTTGATCAGATCAGATGAATGATTCACGGAAGGACAAATGAATAGACTTGCGTATAGGCAGCTAGATAGACAGATTCGCTAATGGTTGGACAAACTGAGGACTGTACATTCTCGCCAGAAGCCTCGTCAATCACCAGTCTGAATTCAGCTGTGGATCCAAGGGCTCTCCTATGAAGTGGAAGAGCTGCAGGGGTTAATTTGCAACTTAAGGCTTAGCACCAAAGATATAGTCATTGGGAGAGAAGAAAGCACCATCGGAGGCTGTGTGGAGTAATTTGCCTTGGCACTTTCTTATAAGTGTGAATTGATTTTTGCTGTGCAGTGTCATGCTGAATTATGAATGGGGGAAAGCAGGGCTGGATCTCCCAGAGGTGTTGGTGTCAAAATTAGAGACAGAGAGTGTGTGCGTTTCAATGCCTGGCTGGATTTGATGAGACCCAATGAAATAATTAAAAGAAGAGCAAATCTATTAAGAGGAGCTCCATAGGGGTCTACACAAAGGGGCTGGAAATGACCATTTGACACTCAGGGGGCTGTCATACCATTTTGCTCAGTGACCTTGGAGAAGCCACTTAACAGCTCTCTGACTCAGTTTCCCCACCCAAGGCCTTTCCTTGCAGTTCCATCAGTAAACCCTCACCCTGACCCAGAGGTGTCATCTTATATTCTAGTGGTTAGAGGGGAGTTAAGCCTCCAAATTTGTGCAATCCTGACTCTGTCCCTCCTATTCTATCTGTGGAACCCCGCACTTCCCCCACCTGCTGCAGACAGAAAGCTTTAATTGTTTGAGTATGAAAACTGGCTTTGATCGGCCGGCTGCGAGTGAGGTGTTTGGACAGGAACATAACAAAGAATGACAGATGATGTTGAACTCGTAAAGGGAAAAGTGAAGCATCATAATCGTCTTGATGTAAAACAGAATCGTGCTTCTGTGTGTGTGAGGGGGGTGGAGGGTGAACATGACCTTGGCCTTGCTGGGCCTGGGAAGGCAGCTGTAAATACACATGTGCAGAGAAATTTAGGCTCCAGTTTCAAGGGGAATGATCTCGGCAAGTCAGTTTTGCAGGTGCAATCACAGACCAAGGAAGAGCAGCAGGCAGGGCTGGAATGTCAGGTGCGGAATGTGGGCCTGGTCTGCACTTAAAATGTAGATCGATATAGCTACATTGCTCAGGGGTGTGAAACATTAACACCCCTGAGCGCCACAGCTATGCCACCTTAACCATGTGGAGCTGAAGCTAGGTTGATGGAAGAATGCCTCCATTGACCTCGCTACTGCTGCTCGGAGAGTTGGGATAACTACAGTGATGGAAAAACCTCTTCCATCCTCGTAAGGAGCATTTACACTATGGTGCTATCGCGGAATAGCTACAGTGCCATAGAAGTACCCGTAGTGTAGACAAGATAGCACATTGGGAATGGCCCATAGCTCTTCCCCCTACCCAGGGTCCCTCATCTCACCCCAGCATCCTGGGGCAGGGAGCGCAGTGGCAGGATTGCCATACCCCATGTCACTAGGTCTCCTGAGATCAGATTTCTTGCCACTGGAGACTCAAAGTCATTGGGAGTGAGGAATCTGGTACCCTCTGATGGGGAAATCCAGCCCAGGGAGAGTGAGTAAGCAGGATCCCTGAGCTGGACGCCACTTACTCTCATGGCCAAATGACTAGTGACTGGAAAGGTGATTAAAATCAACACTCTGCAGGAGCAGACTGGCCCCTTGGAAAAATGTCTGGTTGTCCCGTGGGCCTGTCTGAGCCTGGCTGCAGGGGATTCAGGCCTGGCCTAAGCAGCGAGAACTTTCCTGAGATCTGGTCCTGGCTCTGATACTCACCCCCTCTGTGTCCTTGAGCAAGTCACTTAGCCTCACTGCCTCAGTTTCCCCACTTGAGAAACTGAGGTAATCGCTGCTTCCCTATCTCACCCGGGCGGCGTGAAGGTCAGCTGGCTAATGTTTATCAACTGCTTTGAAGGAGATGAGTGTTAAATAATTATCATTAGGCAGAACTTTTCCCACCTCCAGCCCCTAGGGATCTCACTTCTCCCAGTGGGGTCCCTGTGGAACATGCTGGCTGCAGCCTGTTTGGTTCCCAGCTCCCCTTTCATCTCTGTTCTCCTCAAGATGCTTTTGTGAATTGCACCCAGCCTATTACACAACTGCAAGGTGCCACTAGACTAGTTTCCATTTTGTGCTTGGTTTGCCCGTGTTCGAGAAGGGTAAGTGCTTCCAAGGCAACTAGTCACAGCTTGATAGAGAAAGGGGGAGTGCCTCAGGCTGGCTCTGGCCCCTTTGTGCTTGGTGAAAGGGCCGCGGCAGCATAAAGGGGCCCTGGCTGTGGGCTATTGTGTACAGGGGAAGATTTCTCCCAGCACAGGCACTGCAGAATTCAGATGTCAGGCTGCCTCCTGGGGTTCCCTTTGCATGCCCGAGTAGGGCAAGAAGGGCTTGTTGGGACAGCACTGCTCACAAGCCCCATGTCCTCCAGGGCTGAGGGGCCTGTGTGATCTCTGAGTGGCATAGCACCAAATCTCACCCAATGGGGGCACTTGTCATTCTTCCTGAGAATGCTGCTTTGCCTTTCTGCAGCGCCTGTCGCCCATCATTTCAAACAGGAATCCGTGCCCCCACCTCTGTAACCGGCACCAGGAGCATTGTCCCCATTAGCCAGAGGGAAAAACTGAGGCACAGTGAGGGGAAGTGACTTGCCTAAAGTCAGACACCAAATCAGTAACTGAGCTAGGACGAGAATTCAGGAGACCTGGCTCCCGGTTCCCTGCTCTCACCATGAGGTGACACTCCCTATTACATAGAGACTGGGATTTCCAAAGCACTCAGCTCTGGCCTAACTGCTCCTGCTGAAGTCAATGGAAGTTTTACCAGCCACTGCACTGAGCGCAGGGATGGCTAGGCTGCTCTGGAAACCCCCATCATTAAGGTTATGGAGGCAAGTGCTAGTAAATATAATGCATGTCACTTGTAGATTGTGTGAGTCAAGGCTTCTGTTTTAGTGATGCCAATGGTGGCTGTTCATCATCATCACTACTCTGGTCGTAGTGTCTAGGAACACCAGTCTTTCCCCAGGACCTCACTGTGCTAGGCACTGTACAAACACAGAACAACAATGTTGCACTGCAAGGAAAGGACTGAGATTCAGGCCTGCTGACTTCCTTAGCTTTGGCCCAAAGAAACAAAACAAAACAGGGCAGTAGTAGGCAGGCCCCTTTCTAGTTCCTGAGAAGCCTCTGGCATTGTATCCTGCCCTCAGTGTCTGAGCCTGGGGCCAGCGGGCTGCCCACATCCATCTCCATTAACTGAACGGTGAGCTCACTGGGCGACGATCACTATCAGTCTGCCAGGCTGCTCCGACCTCAAAGAGCTTTATCGATCAGCTTGGCTGAATACGCTTTCCTGAGGCGAGGGCACGCCCGTAGGCTGCTGGGGATTGTAGTGCAGCATATCGGTTAATAATGGAGACAAATGCAGCCTGTTAGCCAGCCACTGATCTGACCCAGGACATGCACTTGTCCATGTTAGAGGACCTATAGTGATAAAGTGCGGGTGAAACAGCCTCCCAGAAGAAAGGAATTCCCCAGGGGAAGATCTCCTCTTTCCCGCTCCACTCCATTTCTCCAGAGATGGGAATATGTCTCAAGACTGATTTTTCCTTGAGCCATGGGCGGTTCATGAACTGCGTGTTTGGGAAGGCTAGCCTCCGGCCCTGCCCCTTATGCCTGAAGCTCTGCTTCTTCCTCCCCCTCTCCCATCAACCCTCCCTGTCCCCGCAACCCGAGCACCAGGCTGGCCGGCTGGGCCCAGTCAGTGCCAGAGCACCCCAGCACCAGTGCTTGTGGGCAGCCTGAGCAGACCCGGAGCCCATGCCCGAGCATCACCCTGTCCAAGCACCAGCCCATCTTCCCCCCACTTCCACTGCCAGAGTGCCGCTGGCCAAGCCAGCACCAGCACCGACCCAACCCGGCCCCAGGCTGGCCGGTCCACCCCAGCCCCTGGAGCGCCTCCAGCCATATGCCCGAGTCCCGAGCCCCTGCAGCCAACACAGCCTGGCGAGCCCTGCCCCCCCGCAGCACCGACTCGGCCTGGCTGTCCCCAGTGGCACAGTGCCGCCGCACTGGCCTGCACCACACCCCAGCCCACCCCGCCCCCTGGCTGGCCAGAGACTGGCCCATCCCCACTGCCTGCCGCCTGCACCCCAGCCCCCACCCGCCCCCTTCCGCAGAGAGGGCCTCCGCTGCCAATTAGGCCCATGTGAACGGGATGCGGCAGGAGGGGGCAAAGCCACACCTGGCTGTCAGGGAAGGCTAAGCCTTCCTGGGCCTTAAACACCCGGCACCCATGTCCTGAGCCTAGCCGAAAGAGTGGGAAATAAAAACAGCTGGTTTCTTGTTGTTCTGCTACGAACAAACTCCAGATCATGATTTAGTGCCAGGAATGATTTGGCAATTAATTTTGAATAATTAATACAATCTCGAAAATCATGATCTGATCACACAATTCACACACAAAGGGGCAACGTAGGTAGAGGTTGTTAGAGGCGAGGAATGGTTCATGGTCTGATTGGGTAGAGCAGTTCCCAGGTAGCTGTGCACTGGTGCCAGGACACACACTCCAGTCTACACATGCTCACACGAGGGCACGAACAGCAGGGCTTTACACTCCAAGCCCCCAGGGGAGGTATGCTCCAGAGACGTGTGCACTAGCGGCACTAGATGTACACTTCTGGCCCTCAAGTGCAATATGGTTCCCCTTGTGCACTATTACCTGGAGTCAGATTCCCAACCAATGATCACGCTCAGCTTCTCCACCCACTAACGCTCTAAAGCCAGGATCCATGTCCCAGCACCCGGCATGCCATAGGGTGCACAGGGAACACTAGTGTTGAGGATCACACCTATTAGTCCCTCGGTTCGGCAGGATAATTTGCAGCTCCATTAACACTTGGAATCCATGCAGCAGCTCTGCAATGTGTCCATTTGATAAGGGGAAAGTTCCAATGAATAATGAGCCATAATTGGATTTCAGGGTTAACCAGCTTGCAGCAAAAATAGAAAAGAAAGAAGAGCCATTGGATATTTCTGTTCTGGCTCATCAGACATTGGAGCTTTATCTCTGCTGAGAATAGCACAGGAGAGGTAAAGTTATTAGTGACCATCAGAGCATGTTGATAAGATCTCCCTCTTGTGTTCAGTGGGATGAGTCTGTGCGTCCTCTGTGAGTCTCATTTAAGGCAATGGGAGTTTATAACGCTCCCTGTGGGAGCTCTCCCCACATACAATTTCAATGCAGCAGAGAACAGTGTAATCAGCCCTATTTAGTGTGCAGCAAGTTGAGTCTTTGTCACCATCCTCCAAAGTGGTTAGGGGATACCAAGGCCCTCAACATTTGCATAGCTTTGGGCCAGCAGAGTTCAGGGACACTGGTCCCCCCCCCTCCCCTCTGCTGTTTTGGTTTGACATGGGGTCAGATGGTCGACTAACCTACATTGCCTGGGCTTTGCTGAACTCCGTTTGCACCAGCTGAGGATCCGACCCTGAGTTTGCGTAGAGGGGGACATTGTTATCACACGAATGTCTCTTCGGAAGGGCACTGAGAAGGCCTCTCCTAAACTAACCGTGGTCCCTGAAGAGGGAGCATGGGGAAAGACGGATTCTCACCTTTCTCTTCCAGTTCTCTGTCCATGGCTGTCTGGCCTGCATCACTTTGAGAAGGCTCCAGCATATTCTAACTGCTGCTGGGACCCAGGGGAGCTGAAGACCAACTCCCTGACCCAAATGGGAGAGACAGATGGGGGTGACATCTCAATTCAGAGGGAAGAGTTGAAGGGTGCAGCAGGGGGAAGCATGATTAGTTAAGCCAGGACGATATTCTGTCTGTCACCAAGTAAACATCTGCATGCGCAATGTGATCATACATGACATTCAGAGTAAAGTTTATGTGCATGTCTAAGGAATTGATCTGAAGAAACAGCAGTCACAGAGTTGCTAATCATGCATGCCACCATCTGTTACCAGGAAGGTCGTGCTGAGATGAAGCTATGCTCATGTTTGCTTGCAAGGAAAGGGAAGGAAGCAAGTTTAGCCACATCTCTCAACCTCCCTTGGCCCCTGTTCTTGGACCTCAAGTGATGGAATGATCGTGCAAACCAGCTGCTGCCATCTCATCCCTCTCTCCAGGGGACACTTGACATCCATTGGTGGAACGATGTGAAATAACCCCAGGATTCAATGCTTTGAGTTCTCAAGGTCAGGCCCCAGGGTGGCAGCAATGTGAGTCAGTTCAGGATTTTGAGAGTCCCGGAGTTAGTGAGCACGGCGGCTGAAAATCCTCTTCGCTCAAGAGTCTCTGGATGATTAAATTGTCCTATGTTACTGCTTCAGCGCCTTCCTTCTCATGGTGTCTGAAGTGGCAATCCTGTCCCGGTAGCCTCGGAGAACCGAGAGCTTCCTTAGCCAATTCCCTCAGCTTGAATGGCAAAGGAGGGCTGTGACAGAGTGCGGTGTATCTGAATCAAAGTGGGAACTCTGGGTAGCTCGAAAGCTGGTCTCTCACCAACAGAAGTTGGTCCAATAAAAGGTATCACCTTACCCACCTCGTCTCTCTAATATCCTGGGACCGACACAGCTACAACACCACTGCAATGCACAGGACCAAAGACAGCCTGTTGTACTGCATTCCAGATAGGCTTCTACCCCACCTGGAAAGGTGCTTGACACCTCCTTGAAGGACTAACACTTAAGCTGGTTTTCCTTGCTTTCCTGTCACTGCAGGGGCTAGAACACCTACAGCTTATGTGGAAGAGCATGTGTGCATGACTGGGGGGCTCAGACACGGATAGTAGAGTCTAGGGCAGCCAGGCAGCTGTGCCTCTCATCCCAAGGAAGGGCGTCAGATGAGAGTACTGAACCTGGGAGCAATCCCTATAGGGCCAGAGCTAGAAGCAGTGACTAGACTGTACCCAGATCCAGGTACCTTAGAAGCCTATGGGACCCAACGATCCTCTCACAACAGACTGGCCAGACAGGGCCAGTTTGTGACAAAAGAAAATCCCAGATCCTTGTCCCAACAGTCAGTGGGTTTGCTGGGCCATTCTCCGGCCTGATATCTGCAATTGGTAGGACACGAATACTGAAACAGCAGAAGACAGTACAAGTATCGCACATAATGGGAGAAGTCTCCCTCTTCTGCTAACCTTAGCAAGGATGTTACAAGAAAGCTATTGCCTCCATCACATGGATTACTTCATCTGCCAAACCTGCAGCCATGTGGAATTTCCAGGGTAACCCCTCACCGCCGCCCAAGATGTGTGTCGCCCCTCTCTTATTGGAAACACGCCGGTGTGATTCCCTGGAGAAACAAAAAAAGCTATTAACACTCAGGCTTCAAAGTTATTTTTGGGCAGGTGTTTCTTGTAGGATAAACCATATTTCAAACACACATTGAAACAAGGCTCTGAGAGGTAGCGGCTGGAAGTCAGGTGCCCTGGCGTTCCATACTCAGTTCTACCAGTGACTCAGCAGTCGGCTTTCCATCAGTCACTTAGGCGGAAGCCCATAATTTCAAAAGCAGCCTTTGATTGTTGTGTGCCTCAGTGTTTTGGTTCCCAATCTGAGACCATTGGGCCCTGATTTCCAGAGATGCTGAGACCTCTTGTGTTTGCTTCCTGCAAACATCCTAGCCAATGAGCTTTCTGGCAGGAGTGTCCAGAGAAACAGCTGAACTGAAGCAAATTTTGGAGAATATTCATGGAAAGTGAATTTTGTTGTAATGATTGCGAGGATTCACATCAGAAACTGGACTCTTCACAGGTACACTCGTCCAATCAGGGAGCAGAAACATACCTTGGAACCTGCGTGTCCCATCAAAACTAACCAGCATAGCTCAGGATTTCCAATCTGAAATGCATACAATGAACCTTGTGAAAAATCTATACAGCACAAGAATGAATCAGTGTTGTTGTAGTAGTGTTGGTCCCATGATATTAGAGAGACAAGGTGGGTGAGGTAGGATCTTCTGTTGGACCAACTTCTGTTGGCAGAAGAGACAAGCTTTCGAGCTTCACAGAGCTCTTCTTCAGGTCGGCTAGGCACGAATTAATCAGAAATTACCCAGTGACTCGTCTGGAATAATGAGTAAACCAAACAAACTCAGGAATCTGTGGGCAGTAAAAGAGGTGAAATACACTGAATGAATTATTTGCCATAAATTATTTGCCAAGCTCTAGAACTAATTAATAACAAAGGAACTGGGATTTAAAGAGAGACAGAGCTGAAAAAATCTGTGGGGAGGAAGGAAAATGAGAGATACAAATCCATGAATGAACACATGGCCCCATTTTCTGCTCCTGTGCAATCTTCCGTACATATCTGGTCCCCATCACTATGAACTCTGAGCATCTTCCAAATCTATATTGGATTTAACCTCACAGGACCCTTGGGGCAGGGCAGAGCTATTACCCCCATTGTACAGGTGGGGAACGGTGGCATAGAGAAACTAAATGACTTTCCCAAGGTCACACAGGAAGTCTGTGGCAGAGCAGGGAATTTTAAGCTGGATTTTAAGTCCTAGCCACTGGATCATCTGTCCTCTCTGCACTGCATGCTCTGCTCCCAGTGTCATTTTCGGACTGCCAGTCAGTGTGCAGGGAGAAAGCAATGGGATATGAAGCCCACACACCCTTGGCGATACTATTATTATTATTATTTGTATTGCAGTAACCCTTAGAGACCATAATCAAGGAACAGAGCACCATTGTGCTAGGAGCTGGACAGACACACAACAAATCAATGGACCCTGCCCCTGCCCCTGCCCAGAACAGGTCGCCTCCATTGATTCTGCACGAGGAAAGGATTCCTGGCATCCCTTCTCCGCACCTGGTACAGTAGTGGAGGCAGTGAGAGTGAGAATTCATACAGAGCGGGATTGTTCCACCCTGCCATCTGAGTGAGTGACTCTCCAGAGACAGCGCTTCACGAGACATCCCCCATATAGGAGGGGAGGAAGGCAAATGTGCTGCCAGAAAGCTAGCTCAAATGTTCTCATTAACTGGGAGAGAACAAGGGTTTGCAATAACTTGCACAGTTGTTCCAGAAATGAAGGGCAAATGGGGAAGTAACAGCTACTTGGGAACACTGCAACGCTGGCACCAATTCACAAGCGAAGCAGCGTCATGGGACCCCTCAGCCTGTTGCCGCAGTGATGTAGGTGGAGTACAGTGTTACAAGGCACAAGGCAGTGATCTGAGCGAGGTGGTAATTGGGCAGCGGTTGAGCACGCTGGAAAGAGGGAGCACAAGGCTGCATGTTTGGGTTGCACTGGCGAAGGAACAGTGGGAATGCTGAGCTCTCCTAACTGGAACACAGGCAAGCTGAAAACAGTTTCCCTGTTCAGGAATCAGGTCAACATGAGGGCACAAGTCTAGTGCCTATTGATTGGGGAATCCAAGCTGAGACAGATTTTGAGGGTGGGTGTATTGCCACAGGCAGCTTGTAGCTGACAACGAAATGGCTTTGATTCAATCATTATATAACAAGAACACTGCAGCAATGAGATCCTGCCCTAGACTGCAGCCTGCCACAGTTCTGTCCTGCTCCCGGCCGTCCAGAGCCTTCCAAACCTTTGCGGGCTGAAGCCACCTCCCCAGCCTTACCCAGCCATGGCACCTGCACCACTTAGCGGGCATTCAGCATTGTCTGGAAGTTGAGATACCCTAAATAATTAAGAAGAGTTCCAGAGGGGTAGCCGTGTTAGTCTGTATACAGCAAAAACAACGAGAGTTCTGTAGCACTTTAAAGACTAACAAATTAACATAACTAAATCAAATTAACATAACTAAATCATTAGTCCATAAACTCCAGGATCCTCCTTCTGATGCTTCAGAGGGGAGTGTAGAAATGCCCTCTAAAGTACTCAGGGAATTGTGCAATGCTATACATGTGTAAGGGGCCTGATTTCCTCCCTGACTCCTTTGGCCATCAGCTGAAGCTAAAAGCAGGAGATTTGGGAACATGTCTTTGGAAACATTAGCACATGTTTGTGCTGCTTTGCTGGTGTAAAATGGCTCGCAAGCCAACTGATTCACCATAGGCGGATCTCTAGGGCCCCTTGATGGCATGGTGCTGACAAAGAAGTTCCCATGCACCCACCTTCCCCTGCAGTGATGCATGCAGCCAGTACAGAGGACACATCTGGGGCTAAGGAGGTATGTCTGGGATTAAGACGCTCCATAATGACCCACTGTAGCTGTCAGGCTCTCACTACTCCTGCTGAAGAGCTGGCCCTTGATTCTTGCAGTCTTCTTGGCATACCTCATTATTGATCATAAAAGTATATGATATTATCCCAAATTCCTCGTATTTTACAGCATTGTCCTAGAACCCACTAGTGCTTTAATCAGCTGCTGGGGCATGTGAGATTGATCCAGTGGTAATTTCGCATCTCCAAACAGTAAATCAGATTCAGGAGATGGTTGATTTCTGGACTGGACTTGGGGAAGGCTTGTGGGAACAACAAGATGGGTTGGAAGTAAAAGACAACTATTGACAACGTCTGAGGTGTTTTAGGATTATTTTACCAGATGGGTGTTCCCAGGGAACTGAACCTCAAATGATGACTGAATGTGAATAATTATGGGCCTGATCCAAACCTGTTAAAGTCAATAGAAAGACAGCCATTGATTTCAGTGTGCTTTGGATGACACCCTATATTTGGGATGATAGGAGGGAAGGGTGAGAAAAGCAGTGCTATCCCATGAATGGGAGAATAGATGGGGGCTCAGGGGACATGACTTCTAGTCCTGGCTCTGCCACTAACTGTGAGACACGGGCAAGTCATGGCATCTGTTTCCTCTCCCACCTATGGCTGTCTTGGCTACTTAGACTATAAATTCTTTGGGACAGAGACTGTCCCTTACTAAGGTAAGTGCCTAGAACAAAGAGACTCCAGGTGCTACTGTAATACAAACAATAATAATTAATGATAATATATTGCCTGGGGCCACTGTTATATTCCCATAGTCTTTCTCAGTTATGTACATCAGAAAAGGTGGAGAATCTTATAAACCTAGAGAAATACATTATTTCGTTTTGGAAAAACACATAGAGATAACATTGATGTGTGAACAGATCTCAAATTCTATCTAAATAATCAAGCAACTGACTTCTTCTAAAATAAGCGTGAGGATACTTTTGGGATGAAAAGGTGTTTTATGATATTTTCATGCAAAAATTCTGCATGTTTGGGGGGGGGGAAGGAAGGGGAGGTTGCCCGTTTATCTTAGTGCTGTCTTTCGTTTGCCTTAAAAAAAAAAAAAAAAGTCAAAATGAACTTCTGAGGTTGCCACCCACCCCATTTCTTCTCCCCCTTTCCTCAGGGCAAGACCAGCCTATGGGATGATAATATATCATGGAACAGAACACCACACAATTTGGTCATCTTGTGACATTGCAGCCATAATGTTGCGTTGCAGTGTACTTTGTGTGAGTGTGTTTTGTCCCTGTATTTGTTTGTAAGAGAGCCATTATGTTGCCCTCTAGTGGTTGGGCCTGTAGAAATGATACGAGACCCGCTACTAGTGACAGCTAAGGAAAACTGTCTCGCTGAAGTGAGAGGCCTGTGCTTTTGGAGCAGCAAGATTAGAGTTCCAGTCCCAGCTCCCTGTGACTTACCTAGTTCTCCACAGCGCACCGGCCTGCTACAGCATTCCACACAATGATGTTGCACCAGCATGCTTATGACATGGCATGAGTTTGTTTTGCAGTAGGACAAAGAGGGGTGGCCTCCCTGTGGCTGTGAAGCCAAATGAGCTGGGGCTGGCACAGTTCCTCTCAAAGCCTGTCAACAGAAATCAGCCAGAGGGGGCAGGGTGCCAGTGAGTTGTGTGAGGAACTTATTCCCCCAGCCTCACAGGCGCTGGGCAGTTTAGGACTGAACTCAGGGCCTGAGGGTGGCAAACCATTAGGCTGACCCCAATATTTCTGGTGTTGTGCTGTATCATGTTCCCCATCTCTCTTTCTGGGCTGCGGATGAGCGGTTGGCACTGAGGGATGCTGCTGCGTCTGCCCAACGTTGACCTAAAAGTTACATGTACAAAATCATCCTCTAAAAGCCCAGGAATCTGGAGGTGGGGGCTGCTGACATGCTAGAGGGAATGTTGCCTCGCAAATGAGAGGTAACGCTGTGTCAGAAAGATGCTTTTGGGTCCTTCAGAGGAAAGTTGCTGCATAGAGATAAGGAGAATGGTTATTCTGAGTTACCAGGAGAAGTGGTTCTTCTACACTTGTAAAACTTCCCTGCCCTGTTCCTTTGTGTGTCTTGCTCCTTCACGGGTTTGGTCTGCGCCAAAGCCCAGCCAGATATAAGGATGAATGCTATGGATGAATTCCTGGCTCTATAGATGGGAGGGTGGAGGGGGGGTGCCATTGGGTTCAATGAGGCCAGGAGTTCACCCTAGATTCCTGAAAGAGCTTGGGCCTGGGAGGAGGGAAGTCTTTTTAAAACTAAGATGTGGTGAATCTAGTCCATTTCCTCCTGCTCCTGGCAGTAAGGGGACAGGTTGCAGTGGATAAAGCCAAGCATAACATGGGTAGGCAGCTTTTATGCTCTCACCCGCTGTGCCCCCCTTCCCCTCTAGCTAGTCTGTCTTCCATTTATTTAACCCACCAGATTGCCAGTGTTCCTCAGTCCTGATCTGTGGAACCCCCCATGCCTTCTCTCTCCCCATGCTTCCTGCTGATTGCCCAGCACCCTCATTTCTGATGTGCCCCTCCTCTGCTGTCCGGCTCCCAGCCTCCTCAAAGCACCGATTGCTGCTGTTCATCCAGCATCGCCTGTTGGTTTTGGGCTGGGCACAACTGTCCATAAGGACTCGGCTGAGACCATCAAACTCGTGGCACTGATGACTCGAGTCCAGTTCAGAGCCGGGCCTCCAGAGCTGAAAGGCCACGTGCATTGACTCGGGCTACCGCTGGGCTATTCTAGTAAGCGAGGAAATGCGGAAGCCCCCCAAGTTCCGTGACTCCGGGCCACCCCTTAGAGACTAGCCCGGAGAACTCCCTGCAGGGGCGGACGGCCCCAGGCGCTAGAGCGCGGCGGGGCGGGGCGGGGAGCACACCGCGGCCAGCTGTGGCAAGGAGGAGCGGGGAGGCGGCCCCCCGGCCGGTGCTGAGTGGAAGTGGGTGGGCGCGATCTCCTGCCAGCCAGGCTGGCCAGGCTCCTTGTCACAGCGGCCGGGCTCCGCGTGCTGCAGGGATTTGTCCCCGAGCCCCGGAGAGCGCAGCAGCGAGAGCGAGAGCGCGCCGCACCGAGGCCGGGCCGTCCCTCTCCTGCCGGGCGGCAGCCGCTGATGTAACGCCGGGGACGGCGAGAGCCCCAGCGAGCCCCGCCGAGGGACGCGTGACTGAGGCGCAGTTCGGCGGAGCGCCGGCGAGATCGGCTGCGGCTGGGCGGTCCCCGGCCCCCGGACTAGCGGGCAGGCGCAGGCGGGCGGGCACCTGCAGCTCGGGGAGGGGATGAGCTCGCCCAGGCGGCCGCCGGCCAGGAGCAGTAGGGCGCGTCTCCCGCCCCGCCCGGCCAGCTGAGCGCAGGGGAGGAAGGGGAGCGAGCGGGCGACGCGCCGAGAGAGCCAGAGCGCGGCGCTGCGAGCTCGCCCCAGCCCCGGGTCCCGCTGCCTCCGAGCGGGCACTGCCGGGGCAGCCGGACCCTGTCCCTTCCAGCCGAGGCGCCGCGATCCTCCAGCCCGGCGCTTGAGCAGAGACTCCCGCTCCCGGACGCCTCAACGCGCAGCCCGAGCCAGGCGGGGCGCACCTGCTCCTGGCGGCCGGTGCCCCGTGCCCGCGCCAGCAGGAGAGACTGGCGGGGCAGCCGGGACCGCGCCGGTGAGTCTGGGCACGGGGGGGCTGGCGGGCCGGGCGTGGGGCCACCTGGGCGTCTGACTCCGAGCCAGGGAGAGGGGGTGTGTTTGTGTGTACGTGTGTGTAGGGAGGTAGGGGTGTGTTTGTGTGTACGTGTGTGTAGGGAGGTAGGGGTGTGTGTGTGTGTGTTTGTGTGTATGTGTGTGTAGGGAGGTAGGGGGTGTGTGTGTGTGTGTGTGTGTGGGAGGTAGGGGGGTGTGTGTGTATGTGTGTGTAGGGAGGTAGGGGGGTGTGTTTGTGTGTATGTGTGTGTAGGGAGGTAGGGGGGTGTGTTTGTGTGTGTGTGTGTGTAGGGGGGTGTGTTTGTGTGTATGTGTGTGGAGGTAGGGGGGTGTTTGTGTGAGCCCGCCAACAACACTCAGAGGACTTGGAGATGTGGAGAGAGGGAGACTGAAAGCTCCTTGTTGTCTTCAGCGGGGGGGGGGGGGGGGACTTCTCAGTTTGCTTGCTAGTGGGGTGGTTTGTGAAAGGATGGTGTGTGTGTAAACACACAGCCAAGGGATATTGGCTCCTAGTCTGTGGTTCCTGCCAGCACAACCAAAGGCAGCAGGCAAGTGTTGCTAGGTCCGTGGAGAGAGCTGGCACTCTTTAAAGCCCCATGCATCTCCTTTCTTTCCTAATCCTGATGTCCCCTCGTCCCCTTCTTAACCAGCGTATGGCTGGATACCTGTGGGACTCTGGTAACTGCAGAGCACCAAAGGCCTGGTTTTAATTATTTTAATTTTCCCCTGCATGGGCAGGAGTTACCTAGGATCCGTAGAGGCCTGCGAGTAGGGAGAGTTGCCAGAATGTCCCATCAGACTAGCTGACACCCCAAGCAAATCCACAGCTTCAGGCTTGTGGCATGGAGTGAGGAATATCATTTTTTGTCCTGTGACAGCCTGGCATTCACAGCATCCTGATCCAGTAGCACTGCGTGGCCATGGGATAGCCTGCTGCAAGGGGCCCTGATTACAATGCTGTGGGATTTTCACAGCCAACCTCACAACCGCTCCAGTGGAGCCTGGGGTTTGATGTTGATGCATTTGCTAACCTCAGTCCTTGCTCACAAAAGCTCAGAGAAGCTGTTTGGAGAGATCTGCAGCTGGGAAACAGGCCAACCTCCCTCCCCGCACAGCTGACCCCCTTCCCCCTGCAAAAGCCATTCTTTCCTCTCCCCCACGAACCCATTTTTGCTTTGGGTCCAGTTTCAAGGTGACGTGGGCCAGCTGATGGTCATGCTGGATTGCCATTTGGAATGGTATCAATGCAGGAACAAGTAAAACAAGGTGGTTTTGCTAGAATTTGACTTTGAAACTCAAAGGTGAAACTTGGGTGTGTGAACACACAGACTGAACCCAAAGGCAACGTCTGTGTTATGATGGTAGCCCCTACTGAGATCAGTGACCCCTTGGTGCCAAGCATTGTACACTCACGAGAGAGGCCCTGCCCGAGGGAGCTCACAGCATGGGAATACTATATTTCCTATTTTACAGCTGAGGATCTGAGTGACTTACTCAGGATTGTAGAGGGTGCCTGATGGGGAGGTAGGAACTAAATGGAGAGCTCCTGAGTCCTAGCCTAGTGCCTTAACCAGGTGACAATCCTTCCCCCTATGGAAACCCATCCAAAGGGAAGCCATCCACACGTCTCTTGTTTTGACCCACACAGCATCTTCTGTCTTTGCCCCATAAGGCCAAATTGCAAAGGAGGCTTCACCGTGGCACTGTTGAGAAATTGTGTTCTTTCCTCATTTTGATCAAGAGTCATGGAGTCTGTACAGGAGTAGGGTACCAAGACAATGATACAATGGCTCTTCCTCTATTATCAGCTGTGCAGTGGGATTGGGAGATACATTATTCCCAGGTGTCTGCTCAGGATAAATCCACCAGAACAAAGATCTTGGCAGGTGCAAAATGACAGATAATTTTCATGCACCAGAGACTGAGTTGAAAGCAGTTAACTGTCTCCATAGGTGGTGTGCATGAAGGATTCATATTAGATTACAGAAAATCCATGATTCAGACAAATCCAAAATTCACCCGTAGATTTGTGCTGGGGGAACAGGATCGGAGGGAGTTGCCTATTGTACATAGCTCTTTTGCTTTGTTATGGAGGGAAATAGGCACTTAAAATGGGTTATTCCCCCCTGTCCTCTTCCCTGCTATGGAGTTACATCTTAAAGACCTAAAGGCTTTATATAGTGTAATTCCTGGGCTGAGAGCTTTGGGATTGGATGGGACACCTTTCAACAGGGATCTATCTGCAGGAACTCTGATCTGGGTAGGGATCTGGGAGCAGAACCCCACACCCATGCTCTCTCCAGATGGCCTGGCATTTCCAGATGCATAGCTTCCTAGACATTCCCTTTTGCTGGATCTTTTGAGTTGCTGAGGAGTGGAACTGGACCCTGAGAGAGTCTTTGGCCATGCTGTTGTTAGAGAAGCTGCATTTTGCAGGACACACAGGTCAGATAGTCACATGCAGGAACAGAGTGTTCTGGAGACATCTTGCAGGGGATCTATGGCTAGTGGGCCTTAGTATTTGTTCAATGGTTCTCTTTTCCCGCATTCATCGTGTAATCGGCCCCCTAAATAGAAGCTGCATGAGTTTAGGCTCACCCCCCAACTATTAAGAGATTCTCTCCATTCTGATGGCTGCAGATGAGGAACTCCAGGCTTGTAAAGGGCCCTCCAGCTCAGCTAAGATTGTAGGATAGGAACACACACAACATCTGTCTCCTCTCCTCCATGTCCTAGCTGAATCACATTCATTGACCTCCAGGGTGTGATGCTGATCAGATATTGGAAGCACCCTCTGGTGAGCTACTCTCCAGCTGTGGGATCCCAAGGCAGTTACCTAGTTACAGCACAATTAGGTCTCTCTGCAGCCTGAGCCCATCGTGTGTTTGTCTGGGGCAACATAATGAAAAGGAGAAAACTTTTTTTTTGTTGCTCTTCCAGATGTGCCATATGTTGCTCTGCATTTTCATTCATGTGCCTTCCTGGGCAGTGAAAGGAATAGGGTTTAAAGAGATAGTATCTGATTCTATTTCTGCTGGCTTTTAGGAGTGCAGTGAAAACAAGCTGGGTCTGGTGTCACAATGGATAGAAACTGGGGAGGGGGCGGAAGAGGGTGGGAGATTTAGTTATGATTTCTACTTTAGGATCTGGGAGATGGAAAGATCTGAAGAAGGGCCCTAAAAGTAACAGGCTAGTGCTTTTCTACTGTGATAAGTTTCTTTCCTGGCTGGTACCTGTCTGACAGCCCTTGTGTGGACCCCTCTCCCATGGGAAACCTGAATGGTTATATTTATTTAAAAATACAGAAATGAGGTGCCTATTCAAAGTGGGCCCAATGGGTTTGCACCGAAGAGGCTGGCTTCCTAGTTGGGCTAATAGATCAGAGCAGGGGTGGCCAAAGTGCAGCTCTTTTATAGTTAAAGTGCAGCTCACTGAGCCCCCTACATGCCCACCCCACACCTACCAGACCAGACTGGGGAGCTCAGAACTTCTGCCCTGCGGCAGGGTGGTGGGGCTAGATGCTTCTGCCCAGTGGGGAGGGGGATCTCGGGGCTTCAGCCCTGAAGGGAATGGGGTCTCAGGGCTTCTGCCTTGTGGGAGGCATCTGCCGGGACTCAGGGCTTCAGCAGGAATGGGGCTGAAGCCCCGGCAGGCAGAAGCCCTGAACCTCACCTCCCCACTGCAGGGCTGAAGTCCTGAGGCCCAGCAGGCACGCCCCAACTCTTGAACATCTGAAGATTGTTGTATGTGGCTTGGAGGCTCGGTATATTTGACCATCCCTGGATCAGAGCACGCAGATCCTGCACAAAGGCAGTTAGTGTCCCCTGCAAGCTGTGGAAGTGGCTTCCCAGGTGGTGATGTGCATAGCAGTACATCGGGGATAGATGGCTGTACTGGAGGCATGGCTAGTGGAAGTGCACCGAGTATAGATCCACAAGTACTACACCCCACCTTGGACAGAGGCAGTGAGCTGCTTCCACTGGTCCTCCCCCTGGCCTGCTGTGGCCCAACTACAGGAGTTAAACAGCCTGCAACCCATTTTGTGAGTAAGGATTCCTTCCTTCATCCATGCTGTCTCCTGGCACCTTTCTCTTAGGGAGCACAGCCCATGGTTCAGAGAAATGACCGTGCCCATCTGACGGACACTGAGAACATGATGAGCTTCTCCCATCACCAAGTCAAACTAAAGCAGCACAGTCACTCTTGGGAATGTATGAACACCTGTCTCTGTGTAACTGAGAGGGAGGAATTTCTAAAGGTTTGTAGCCTGTTCTAGTGCCCGTTGATGACAATGGAAAGACTCCGTGGACTCCAATGGGCATTGGGCCAAGCTCTTTGCTTGGAAGAACTTCAGAAAGTTTGGATTATCATCTAAAACTTGGATAAACTTTTCTGAGGCTCCCCCTACCAAAAGCTTCCCACAAGCTCCAATTTTCCCTCTTTGATTAAATTAGATTAGAGAATGTCATTCCAATTCAACTTCAGTTTTACTCCGTCTGTACAGAAAGCTCTTCTTGGAAGAGAGCATCTGGGACCAAAAGCAAATATAAAATAGAGCTCTCTGTTTTAATAGAACAGTCCCATCAGCCTGGTATCTGAGCACATCCCAAAATTATAATATACACATAAAGGTTTTTTTCTCTCTCCAGTCTCTGTGGACTGGCCTTTGCTTAGTGTGTATGGCTTTGTAGTGTTGCTGTGGGCAGGCTGGAGCAAGGTGGGTTTTGGATCACGCTCTCTAGCTGCTGAGGTGCATGGTCATCCTGACTTGTTCTAGGTTCACAGACCAGTTGCCGAGGAAGCTCTGCCTCTGGACAAGTTACCTTTTAGGCCGAGTATTCTGTGATTCCAGTGGAATGCAGCTGCCGTGGGAAGTCCTGACCACCTAGTCTGTGGGACTTCTCAGTGGTCTGGGCTATTCCCATTAGCACATAGCCATCCATTTGTGTTGATGGAAGAAGGCTGATTTTTATGACCTGAGTATCTGAGTATATATGTTTGAGAGAAGGCACAGCAGTTTCTCCTTCTGCTCCCCCTGGGAATGCCTTCAGGAGAACTATGGGAGTGGACTACCTGATTGTGGTTTGGTTTATAAAAGGGGCATCTGGGAATGAAGATTGTGCAGCCTACAGGGGTAGACCAGTGGGTAACAATCTTCAGGACCAAACAGGGCTGTTTGGAACAGCACACTGAGGAAGGAAAGTGAAATTCTTATGTACAGGAGCCTGGAGCGGACCATCCCTCCCCTTCAATTTACTAAGTTTCCCTTACCCTAAATATTAACTGCTAACAATTTGCTGCTGGTTTTACCCAGATCATAATGGAGCAGTGGCCTCATGATGGACAGTTTTGTACCCATAGCCGAGATAAAGTGCTTCATCAGGTCAAAGAATCCAGCTCTAGACAAAAGCCTAGTGACTTGGGAGGCTATGGACGTTGCCAATATATGAGGTGATAGCAATCTGCTGGCATGCTCTGTTAGAAGTAGAGACTAAGGCAAGATGCCAGCATTGATGGGTATCCTAAGTGCACATGCTGCAAGAAGGGGTGTGAGACTTGAGAAGGAGAAAGGGAAAGAGGCTGATCTCTCGGGGGTGTCCAAGGAGGATATTTGGGAATAAAAGAGCAACAGCCCAGCAAGAGCTGCCGGCCATCCCAACACCCCCAGGATTGTCCCGGTTCAGTTGGAATGATTTCACATCCTTTCAGGAGGTCAAAGGGCCCCAGAATAACTTGTTGTGATGTGTGACATTGCATCACTACATACTGGTGCTTTCTCCCTTGACCTGGGGATGTTGCACCCTGACTTGCCAGCCTCAGCTTGTGAGGTTGGAATGTAAACGTCACACTGTTGTGACTTGCACTGGACAAAGAAAGAATAGTGGCTACACTAATGCTGTCCACTGCTGAGTTTTGAAATTGCTTGTGATATGAATTTATTTTGATTTGATTTACATCCCGATTAATAAAGAACCTGCCAATGGGGCTTTGGATCAGGCCATAAGGTCTTTTGACCAAAATTACAACTACAGGCCTTAACATATCTGCAAATCCAATAGTTTAGCCCCACCCTTCGCAGGCAAAATTAATCAACCACGGGCTTAATAGATCACAAAATAAGCTATTTGCTCCACTGAACAAAAGAAATGAGGGCCAGATCCTCAGCTGTGCAGATAGGTAAGGCTCCACTGAGGTCAGCGCTGCTATGCTGATTTATGGTGTGGGCACTGTACAGCATGTGCAAATACAGTTCAGGATTGCTGGGAAGTGTCAGCTTCTGTGACTCTGGGGGTTTGGAAGGGAAGCAACCAATGTCAGAGATTGTAAACCAGTCCCCAGCCTGCTTTGACATTGGTATGACAATCAGAAATGCCACCTGCATTCTCTATGCATTAAACATTTGCTTAAATATTAGTAAAGAAGTTCCTCTGACTGTTAAAGCACTACTGACATTGGACTCCCAGGTGGCCAAAAGGAAAGAAACGTGACATCCAAATTCAGAAATGCTAGTCAGAGCTGTGCTGAGCTTGCCCTTTGATTTTGCATTCCCTATTATAAGGCATGTTTAAAATGTGTGAACTTCAAAGGCCTCTTTATTTTTAATACCATTGCAATAAGTGGCTCAGGAAGCAACTGGGGTCTCAGTGAGTGCTTGATTCTTATCTAGATTGGACCTATGGAGTGGAATGATTAAACAAGCTCCTTTTATCGGACTGGCATGTGATTGGCTGTGAGAGATACCAAGGAGACATGCTGAGTGAATTCATTAGTGTGTCTGTGGCACAGTGGCAGATTGAAGTGGGGTATTGAATGGATTAGTTGATCCAGGCCACCACATTTGTCAGAGGGCCCCCCAGTCTTATATCTGACCCCCACATCAGAAACACATGACTGGGCTTCATAGTTTTTGGATGAACTGCAGCATGGTTAGCCTTGATGCAGAATTGCATGGTTCTTGATAGAGATCAGCACTGTAATAATACAGTATGGGTATTCCTGCCATCCTCTTGTCTTACACTCCCACCCCCATCATTTCCCATCAGTGCTGGCCTCACGTACATCTAGAGGAAGAGGAAGAAGAAGAATCATTTCTCTGTTTTTTCCTCTTTCTCTCCCAAACTCTCCCTTTCCAGAGAAGAGCTACTGACCCTTTGCTGATATCAGGGCTAAGGGAATGGAGGGGAAGGAGTTGAGTTTCCATTTAGCTGAAGTAAGGCAAGGCAAAATGTTACTCACTAGAGATGGACCTGAAGCAGGCCCCCAGATTCAAGCACCTCAGAGCACCCAATCCCTGATCCAGACCTGACTTCACAAAGTAGCCCCTAACAGTTGGACTCTGGGTCCCAGTACTGAGGCCCGAGTTCTTCCCCAATAATAACAAGAAGTGAGTGGTTCGCAGTGACAAAGATGTAGCGCAGGGAGAACGAGAGGGGAAAGGTGACACTGGGGCGTGGCCATGTTCTGGGGGTGAAGGAGATCATGGGACTATGAGAGGGGAGGAGGAGGGTGGAATGGAGAAGCATCAGGCCTGGTGAAGGAAAGACGAGTGAGGAAGGACGAGCTTTTGAGAGGCCAGATCACTGCCCTGATATCCCGCTGCCAGGCAGTGGCCAGTGTTAGCTGATGCTTTAGAGGGATGGAGGAGATTTACTAGACAGCAGGAAGGGAAGGAAGCAGACCAAGCTGGCATGTTAGCATCAATAGCAAAGGACACCTTCAGCTAGTCACTGCCAGCCTCCTCAGCTGCGGCCGACCATATGTAGCCCAGATGTTTGTGAGAGGGGGCGGAGTGGCAGAGATGCCTCCAATCTGCGAGCCGACTCTTGGAGACAGGCAGGCATCTGCTCTTCACATCCCCACTCCTGCTGAGCTGGAACCAGGCCGAGCTGGGCCAGACAGCAGTCGGGGCCTTTCTCACTTCAGGTTGGGTTGGGTCATGGAAGGGAAAGCTCTCTGCAGGTGGTGTGAATCTATCTGCCCTGTTACCAAACAGGACTGAAAGCTAGTAGAATCCAGTGTGGATCCCGATGCCAGGAGGACTCTGGTGTCACTCTATTGTGGGGTAAGGCCCCAGTCCTCAGAGGCATTCAGGTGTCTAACTCCATTGAAGGCCTGGGCCTAACTCCAGTGACTGCAGTGGCATCTGTAACTGGGTCCTCTGCTCCTTTAAGGGCCAAGAGACTTGGTGCCAGGCATCCCTGTTTGATTATCCGATCACTTGGGATGGGGTCAAGTGATCCCTATCAAGGGGAGAGCTCAGATGGAATAAATCTGCAGGAGACAAGTGGGTTCCTCTGGCAGACCCTGGAGCAGGGGCAGAGATGCAAAGGCCCCATAGCCTGCTTTGGCTAGGAGAATAGCTTTGTTTGTGAGTTTTGTGTTTGAATAATAAACTCAGTCCTGAGAAGAAGGTCCTGATCCAGGCTCAGGATGTGGTGTCAGTCCCCCCTGGGCTGGGGGGGGGGGCGGGTCTGCAGTCCTACAGAGTCACTCCTGAGGTATGCTTGTGTGGGGTCAGAATCAGGCCCAACTGGTCTAAGCTCAGTCCTGCTCTGACTCTTTTTCCTCACCGGTTCACAGGAGGAGCTGCTCATCGCAGGCAGGGTTGCATTGGAATCGAAGCAGAGAGTACAACTCTCATTTAAAGCAGATGGGCCTAAGCCGCAAACCGTGGATCTAGTTCTCAAAACCCCTAAAGCCTTCAGAGTGTCTTTGGATCTGACACTTTGGTTTGGGCCCCATTAAAAGTCCAGGCACTGCTTGTGAAATTCAGAACTGGATCTGGGTTTGCATTTTGAACTGCCCTGAAATTCATGGCTCTGTAGATTCATGGATCTAGGTTTGGTTCAACCTGCCTTTAGTTTCAAGGGGTTATCCCTTAACATTTAATGGAAATGAGATTGTCCGAGTGACTGCCTGAACTGTGCTCCAGTAATTAATTAGCTCAGGACAATGTATGGGAGGTAGTGGGGTGAGGAGAAAGGGAACTTGCCAGCTGAGAGGTAAAGCCCTCAGATGACCATTTCTCATTAAAACATCAATATCACAAGCACTGGGGTATTAGTCCCAGTGTCCTTGTGAAATTCCGACACGAGTCATTGCATTCTGCCTCCCTAAAACTTCTCCTGCTGTTTCCATTGCATTCCTGCACATCCTCTCCTGCGGTGCAGTTCTGATGTATGCTTGGGTGGTCTGCTCCTGCTCCTAGTGAAGTCAAGGACAGCGCTCCCATTGACTTGAAATGCATGATCCATTGCCAGTTTAACAGCGACTGTGCCCTGCTGCTAAGGGGCACACTGTGTTGCAGAGGCACCTGTGATTCAGGCCTTGGAGGGGTGATCCTTGTAGTCCTGTATTTATAAAGTGTTTGGGGATCCTTTGGGGTGAAAGGCTATATGAGTCCCTGTCCTCCAGCAACGGGATAACAAATATACTATATTTGTGGGAGGGGTGTGTGCGTGAAGGATTCTTCTTCTTTATAAAAATATGACTTATTTGTAGATTTCATGGCTGGGGCACAATGATGAGCGCATCTGCTACCATCCCTTTGGCTTTATGTGCTGCCCTGACTGAGAAAGGCCTTGTCACACTGGGAGAAACTTTTAAATGGATATAATATTTTACAACCCTCCCATTAAACTGTCCTGTCCGTTTCCTTCCCCATCATTGCCAATTACCAAGACACTTGCTTGTGTCTGCACAGACAAAAGCTGTCTCCTCTATAAGGAGCTACTGCCTCTGGTACAGCTCCCTCAGTAATGCTTTCATAAGGCTGTGTTTATGGTGTCGCCTTTCTGTAGTGCAGAAGTGATTCTGAGGTCACCAGCATTGCGTTAGGCCTGCGGGTTGGCTGGAGCTAAAATCCTGTGTGTGGTTGCTCTGGCTTTGGGGCTAGTCCCCATCACTGCAGGAATACTCTGTGGTTGTGCATCGTCATTTGTGTTACAATACTGCCCGGCAGTCCCCACCGAGAGCAGAGCTCCATTGTGCTAGGCACTGTACATGCATGTAGTAAGAGACATTCCTTCCCCCTAAGCACTTGCCATTGAAATAGACAAGACAAACAAAGGGCAGCGGGAGGGGAAACACAGGCACAGAAAGTGATATACCCAATTTCACTCAGTAAATTAGTGGCAGACGTAGGAATAGAACGCAGGTCTCCTAGGTCCCAGTCCAGGGCTCTACCTGCTAGGTTCAAACACTGAGGACACTTAAAGATCTCAGCAGCCTCAGCCACTCTATCTCACTGTCTCCAGCGGCCATCAGTGTCCCAGGCATTATGCTGTCATAGGTGAGCCACGTGCAAGGCATGGTGAGGCCCAGGTGTTGGTGCATGAGTTCTGCATGGAGGAGGGGGGAGCGGGCAACAACAGAAGAGTAAAATCTTTGAGGGACACATGCCCCCTGCCTCCCTGCGGTCCAACTGGCTGCTCTGATGCTCTTCAGTCACATTGGCTCTTAAGCAAAACCTTGGTGACAGGCCTGCAAATGGAGGCATCCTGGTGCCCCCAAAACTCTGACAGGACAAGCATGACAGCCCCTCTCTCAGGTAAGCCAGCAGCTCTCCCCCACTAGTACCACAGGCCCCTCTCTCAGGTAAGCTGACAGCTCCTCTTCTCTCTGGTACCACAGGCCTTTCCATTGTGGAGCCCTGCTGCCCACTGGCGCCACATGCTGATACTTATTCCCCCACTTTTCTGGGAAAGCGACTGCCAGTAAGAGTAGGCCTAGTTCCCCTCAGTGCTTCAGCAGTGCCCTCCCCCCACCAGGAATCCTGTTTCAATGTTAGAGAGAAGGATATTCCAGTACCTCGCTTCCGAAAACAGTCACCAGGGGCTTTGCTAGATTGGCTCAGCTCCTGCTTCCTCCTAGTTCAGGGGCCTGTCTGTGATGGGGCCAGCACCAGATGTCTCCGAGGATGGTGTAAGGACCCCAAACTAGCAGCTGTGGGATAATCTGCCTCCCCACAGCGGTCTCATCCTGGTCTCCAATAGAGATCAAGGCCTGAATTACAAGGTTTAATATCGCTTCCAAAATGTATATGTCTTTAATTGTAACAACTGGATATGTTTGGAGGTTTTAAGCTTTCCCCAGTCCCTCCAGCACCAGGCATTCCCATCTGCCCATGGAAAGGGAGAAAGAACAGTGCTTCGGCCTATTACCCAATGGCCCCTGCTGCCTCCATTCCTGCACTTCTGAGGGTGGCCCCTGCCTTTTGTCATCCCCTCCTTGGGCCGAGGCAGAGCAGGAAGCAATCTATCCTGTTCTAGACAGGGTCTTATCCTGTGCCCATCACTGTAATATCTGAAAGTCTTTGGGCTCATGACATGGTTCAGATCTCTGTTTTCCTGAGAGGAGGGAAAGCCTCAGGGAGCAGTTGACTGCCTTCCGATTAAAACCGGTTCCTTGGCTAGAATCCTAAATTTAGATCAGGGAGACCTGGGGATTTACAGGAGAGCTGTTCTCCTTTGCGAGAATCCCCTGCCCCCCAGCACTGGGAAGAAATTAGTTCACACAGGGGCCAGCTTTATTCTCTTAGCCATTTGGCTTGTGAGATAGGTGGTAGCTCAAGAGCTTTATAGATTCCTGGATATTCTTGGCATGAAACTTAGCCAGGCCCTGCAGCTCTTTCCTTGCCAGGCCCTGTGGTCTAATCCTTATTGCTTCTGAGAAACATTTGTCTGGACTCCATTCTCCCAACTCTAGCTTTAGTATCAATTTGTATCTTTAAACAGAAAGCATCTCTTTTAGGTTAATTGTTTTTTCCTTTGTGTTTACTGTGGGGATTAATGAGGAACTGCAGCGTAAGGAAAATCTGAAACAGCTTCTTGTTTATTGTTTAATTTAGGAAAATGCTACTGAAGAGTGAGTGTCAGCCTGCACTGTGCTGCAGTTTGTTCTGAGTCGCTAGAACGACTCTCAGTGGGAGAGGACTGGGGAGGTTTTAACTCCCCTACAGGCACTGCGTCTACCCCAGGCCTCACAGCGATTCCTACTGGAAGATGCTGGCCTGGCATAATTATGAACGTCCTGAGAACTGGTGCTCTTATATTGTCCTGTGCTGTGAGTGATTCCCAGCAGAGTAGTTCTGCCCGCCCTATAGGTGTTCTATGGCATTCCTAACTCATGCTAGCAGAATCTAGAACTCATTCAGTTGTGACCTCTCCAAAGGCGCCAGCTCTTTTGAATTAAATGGGGAAGTGCAAGCGGTGCCTTTGCTGCTCCACGATAGTAGAGTTTCACAGATGGCAGAATGGGGAGTGCTGTATAATCAAAACCTCATGTGCCTGGCGGTGAGCTAGACCAATGGTTCTCAACCAGGGGTACGTGTACCCCTCGGTTACAAAGAGCTCTTCCAGAGGCCACATCAATTCATCTAGATTTTTGCCTAGTTTTATAGTAGGCTAAAATGCACTAGCAAAATCAGTACAAACTAAAATTTCAACTGGACAATGACTTGTTTATGCTACTCTACATACAATACACTGAAATGTAAGTACAATATGTATATTCCAATTGCTTTATTTTATAATTATATAGTAAATATGAGAAAATAAGCAATTTTTCCAGTCATAGTGTGCTGAGACTCTTTTGTATGTGTATGTCTTGATTTAGTAAGCAAGTAGTTTTTAAGTGAGGCGAAACTTGGGGTACACAAGACAAATCGTGAAAGGGGTATAGTTGTCTGGAAAAGTTAAGAGCCACTGAGCTAGACTTACCTTTTGCAGCAGACTGGCAATTTGGTGGCAGATTCAGGTACATTCCAAAATGGAGATTTCTATTAAATGAAATATTAGAGTAAATAATACAATCAGCAGGATGTTTAATTTTCATTGGAATTCAATTAAGGTTGCCCTGCTTGTGAAATGTCGCTGTGCTACAGATAAGTGGCAAGGGGTGGATTTGGTAGCAGCAGAGCACAGAGGATCCTTGGTATAACTCTGATTGTAAACAAACCTGAGCTGCTTTTGAGCAGCTCACTAAATGAAGGCAAGGAAATTGAGTCTGGCCAGCCCCCTGGGATGCTGACTCCCCGCAATATCAGAGAAAGGACGGGAAGCCGGCACTGTGATGCCTTGGAAGTTTTAAAGAAAGGAAAAGAGAATAACGTATTTGCAGCTGTTGCCTAGCTCAGCTGCCCGGTCCTTTGCTGAAGCATCAAAGACTGAGAGAGAGAGCGCCATTCTCTGAAGGTGTCACATGTTAGTTCCATAGAGACCTGAGGAGGAGGAGCAGGGAGAGAGAAAGAGGCAACTGTTCTACCTGAGCTGCAAAGGGGCTCAAAATCAGCTCTGGCTGGAGTCCCCATCCACCTGTGAACCATCCACATGGGTTTCTGGCAACTGGCTTTTGTTCTTTCTGGGTATGTGACACTTCTGTCTGGCTGCTGTTCCCATGATGCGCATAGGGCCGGGTTTGTTGAGAGAGGCCTTCTTGTATCCCCTACTGGCAAGAAAATCTGTATTGGCAATTGGATCAAGAGAGGCTGTATTGATTAGCATTAATCTTATTATTTGTGCTGCAGTAGTGTCCCTCGGGATCTGGGCCTTACCATGCTAGGTGCTGCTGGGCATTTCAGTTGAGCTCTTGTCCTAGACCCATTGTCTGTGACTCTGATCAGTGTAATACCCTGGGCACATCCCCTCCAGATTTCTTGCCAGACCTTTGGAAGAGGTCACTTCAAAGTCATCCCAGGTTTTATTCTGGGGCTAGTGTATGCTGGGATAGGACTTTGGGGGTTTAGCCACAGCTGTGTGGATTTTCATACAATGCAGACATGATCAGTAGAGCTCAGAATTGTGTTCTTCAAGGCACTGAGACTTGATGGTGATTTAAGCTGCTGTCAGTAGCTGGGTGTTTTGTTACATAATCTTGTGATCTACTCATTGCTGTGTTGAGTTAGCAAAGTAGGCACAGTTCCTCCCTAGAATAAGAATATAATCATGAGCTCAGTAAACACGAGAACCACATCTGCGTAGAAGCGGGAAAGGTACAGAGGCAGCTCCCCTCCTGCTACTGGGGTATGGTTGCCACACAGGTTCCCTTTGTCCCTGAAACTTGAAGAAGAGAGCCACTCCTAAACTTCCTCTGGGTTTCTTTCTGAGACGGGGTCTCTCACATCTGGGAAGAGCTGGAAATACCCACTCAGCCAGCTCACACATTAACCCTTCTATAGTTCCCTTGGGAATTGTCTTATCCTTCCTCTTGGCTTCCCCAAGGGTTCTCCCCATCTTACCAGGGGAAATAATGGATGTTGCTGGCAAACTGAGCTCCCTCCAGAAGTCTGAGTGAGTCCTAGATTTTCAGACTCCTATTGACGTCAGCTGGAACTTCGGCACTTCTGAAAATCGGGCCCACGTTCCAGGATGCCGGGTGGCAGGTTAATTCCTCCTCTAAATATCCCAATCAGTGGGAAATGCTTTCTGATAACATTAGCTCTGGGTTTGTGGCATAGTCCAGTTTTACGTAGGGAACTTCCCCTGTTATCTGAATTTCCTTGTACCAGCAGAGTGTGGTGAGTTGTTCTGAGAATGAGAGGAAGAGAGACTTCAGTACCATACAAGACCCATTTCTTCTCTCCCTTCCCAGTTTTCCCATTTTTATTTGTATGTATCTGACCAACCTGTATTTGGCTGGTCATTGTTTGGGTGATGAGGGTCTATTTTCCCTGTGGGTCCCTACTGCTCTAATGTTACATATCACACACAAGTCCCATCACTGAAACATGCTTTATTCTCTGCAGTATCACTGACTCCCTACTGTGGACAAGGCTACCTAGTGCTCCTGCCTGACTCTGTTGTTTTACTAACATCTTCAGTTCTGGGATGGCCTGTGCAATGCCCTGTCCGGATTCGGTGGTGATTATAAACAGTGAAATTTGCGGTGCTCACAGGCAATAGAGTGCTTTGTGCTTCTGTGATCACAAGAGTGTTCCATCTGTGCAAATACAAATAGGTTTACAGATATACAGCATGGTCTGTGAGTCACACCCAGACCAGCCCGTTGAGAACATTTGCAGGATGCTGTGCAAACCAGAGCAGGGAGGGTCTGCACAGCTGTATAGGAGATCAAGTCAGAGGACTAGAACAGGAAAGAGGGAGGGGTAGAGGGTATTTCTAGAGGAGAACTGCTGGAAAGAGGTGCGCGTGGTGGATGCTGCAAAAAATCTCTGTGAATGCTCATTCCAACTTTTCAACAAATTGACTTTGATTCTGTTCATCTTCCCCCTTTTGGGTTGACATTTCACAAGTATCCATGAGCTTCACTAATGCAACTGTTGGTAGAAAAACAAATGCCAAGTGCGACTAGTCACTGAAAGTGATTTTTCTAATCACATAACCAACAAAGTGAACATTTCAAACCACAAGCAGCAAGCTTTCCACTTGAATAGGCAATCCACGCTGGGACTGGTTAGCTGTGAGAGACAAGGTGGGTGAGTGATACGTTTTATCAGACCACCTTCTGGGGCCCTTCCTCAGGTCTGGAGAAAGTAACCACAGTTGCTTAGTTGTATAAGTCATTCAGCTGGGGGAGAAACAATGCCACGTGATTGATGTTTCCAAACAACATGAATGGTGAATATTAGCAATGAACTATTTGCTGGCCTGTTGCAGGCCAAGAAACTAATGAAACTCACAAGTAACTCTGTCTGATGAATACACTGGAGAACTTTGCAGTTTGTTGATGGAGAGAACAATGGGTGAATTTTGTTGAATAACCTGTTTATGTATGATCCTCTCAGCTCTGCTGGAGAAGGGATGAAAGGGAGGAAGGCAGAGACAAAGTCAGCTGGGATCCTTATGGCCTTGCTGGTTTAAATCAAATGTGGTATCAGCTTTACCTGGTGCTGTAAATTGGCTTCGAGCTCACATTTGTGTCAGTTTGCCTACCTACTTCCAGACACCGCCAACTGCAGTGTTGCCAGCTCCTGGAATCAAGTGGAGATCTGATGATTTCAGATTTCATTCTTAAAGAAAAAGTAATTTCTAACTCTCATGGCTGTGGAGAAAGCTACAAAACATGAACTCAGTGCAGCCTAAAAGCTCAAAAAGCAGAAGGCAAATCAAAAGATCATCAAGTCTATTCGTTTTACAAATCTCATGATTTTAAAGCCAATCTCATGATTTTTGGTGAGCCTGACTCATGATTTTTCACATTTGGGGTTGGAGAGGCAAGTAGAAGGAGAGGAAGGATAGCTAGAGGAGACAGGCAGAGGAAGGGGAAACATGGGGCAGAGCAGAAGACAGACTGAGGCCTTGACTTCATGTCTAAAAAGGGGATTGTTTTTACCACAGGGTAATTATGCATATAAGATCTCTTGAAGTGAAAACACAGCAAAGACAAGGTGCTTTGATGTTACTGTGCAGTAAACTGGGTGAGGTGAACCCCAGGTGGGGTCATAGTGTTGACCTCTCGTCATTTACATCACAGTAAAACCAAAGTGGTTTATCTTTGCTCTGTTTTTTACCTCAGGGTACCTCATATGCATAGTTATCCTGAGGTAAAAAATCTACCTTTTTGAGCAGTGAAGACCAGGCTTGAGAGGGAGACAGATGCAGGGGAGGGCAGAAAGCATATAGGAATAGATACTAAATATCCCACGGCAGGGAGGAGGTGGCGTTCCTCAGGCATTGTTCTCTTGCCTCCACATTGCCAAGCTAATAGCATACAAAACAAACGCCGTGCGCACAACCACAAACATAACTCACACGTCTATCCGATTTCTATTTAAAACAAAGTCCTCCAGAGTGGGAACAACAGGCTTCCCTGCAGTAATATGTGCTAATGAAGGTGGTCTGCTGCATAAGTTATGCAAAATGACTGTAGCCGAGGAGAAGCTGCATTTAAAGTTTTTACATTTTCCCGGGGCAGGAAAGATCATGGACCCCACAGGTCCTGAGATGTTTTATTCTTCTGGCTGAGACCCTGGGTTACACAGCGGATGTTTCCGATTATCCTCTTCCCTGGGGCGGGATGACAAAGAGGCCATCACAGCTGTGTCCATGAGGGGGACTCTCAGTGGTATCAAGCTTGCCTGAGCCCCTGCCCTCTTTTTCCAGAGAGTTGCCTGGACTCTATTCAGAGAGTTACCTGGACTCCTCCACCCCTTTTTAAAAATTCATTAAAATGTTGTTTTCTTGTTATTTCAGTTCTGATTAACGATCTAAGTCTCACTCTGACAACATGCCAGAAGCAATAAATCTCCTGAGTGCGGCTCTGCTGCCACGGGCGTCCCATGTTCCAGATCTGAACCTGTTCCACTGTGTTGTGACCACCCGTTACTCTCACACTTTTACCCTTTTCAGTTACTTACAGCAGGGAGAGACCAGGGATGGTGAAACCGAGGTTAAAAAGGCCTTGGGTGAAAGCTGCCTGCCTAGGCCATGGGCTGGATTTGGGATTAGCGGGCTGGCAGTGGTGAGAATATAACATGGACTAGAACTTCAAGAGCACTCAGGATCACAGAAATGTCGGGTTGAAAGGGACCTTGAGAATTCATCAAGTCCAGCCTTCTGCGCTGAGGCAGGACCAATTAAACATAGAACATCCCTGACAGGTGTTAAAAGCTTCCAGTGATGGGGATTCCACAACCTCCCTTGGAAGCTTATTCCAGAGCTTAACTGCCCTTATAGTTAGAAAGTTTTTCCTAATATCTAACCTAAATCTCCCTTGCTGCAGATTAAGCCCATTATGGCCTGTCCTGCCTTCAGTGGATGTGGAGAACAATCGATCACTGTCCTCTTTATAACAGCCCTTAATATATTGGAAGACTGCTATCAGGTCTCCCCTCAGTCTTCTTTTCTTAAGATTAAACATGTCCAGTTTTTTTAGCCTTTCCTCATAGGTCAGGTTTTCTAAACCGTTTACCATTTTTATTTTTATTTTATTTTTTGCTCCCCTCTGGACTTTCTCCCATTTGTCCACATCTTTCCTAAATTGAGGTGCCGGAATTGGACACAATACTCCAGCTGGGGCCTCACCAGTGCTGCTCAGAGTGGGGTAATTGTTTCCTGTGTCTTATTTACAACACTCCTCAGCACGCAGATCCTCAAGGGCTCAGCGCTCGCAATTGGAGCCACATTTTCCAAAGAGGCCAGTTCCTATTTAGCACTTGAATGAGGACTATGTTTTCAAAGGAGCACCCAATGTGCACCCCCTGTGCTGATCTTTCTTGCAACCCTGACCCCGATGGTAGGTGCTGGGCCAATAAACAAAAAAAGTGGAACTGGCTGAAAAATGTTCAAAGAAGAGACAGCATATGGATGGAACAGTTCTGTTGGTGAAATGCTTTTTTGTCTATATCCAAACATTTTGTGGAAACATCAGTTTCAGTGAAAGTTTCCGTGGGGAAAAGTTTAGATGTTTCATTTTGACTTTAACATTTAGATTAATTCCATTTAGACTTACTCGAATACACTCATTTTAATATTGTATCAAATGTATATGTGGAAGAGGTGTTTGCAAAATGTCAAGATAATTCCACTTTCAGATGGGGTCTAGTAAAAATGCCTAGTGCATTCTAGAGAGATGCAAAAATACCATAACACTGGGAATTGTTCCATTTTTACCATAAACTGTAACCAGGCACTGACTGAACCGCTGCCCTTGTGTTTCTGGCTCTGGAAGGCTGGTGAGCAGGTGCTATCTTCATACAGCAAGTAGGGGAGAGATGGATGGGATGGGGAGGGTTGCTAGCAAAGCTGTCAGCTGAAGCAAGCAGGGAACATGGCAATGAGGGTGCTCTAGGAGCTCTTTCGATCTGTGGCACTCCAGTCTCCAACCATCACCTCTAAAGTAAAGAGGGGACGCTTGCTTCTCAGCCTAGCAGGGCCCAGACAGGTGAGGCAGTGTGTGTCAAAGACCCAAAATGAGGGAGGCACAAATTATTTATGCAGGAAATTTAAAATGCTCTGGGATTACTTCCTTTATTGGCAGTGACTCTCTCTATAAACTCAGCTTCATGAATCTTTTTATGACTGCTATCAATCCTTTTCTCTGTGTGTGAGGGGCAAAATGTGTGTGGAGTGTAGGGGACTTTAGGACTAAAGTGAGGGATGTATGAGTGGTGTGGCTACATCGCTAAGTATCAGACTATAGTGGGCTCACCAGTCTTTCCCGAGTGCTGTGTCCAGGCCTGGGCTTACGGGAGACCATGTGTGGTGCACTCTGGAAGCTGGAGAGCTAGAAAGAACCGTAGGGCCAGTGATTTTAAATAAATCAAATGTATCTTATTTTCCCTGTAAAAATGGCAAAGACATTGAAAATTTTTGTTTGATTTTTTTTTTTTTTTTTTTGGCAGATGTGTTCAGTTTTTTGTTGAAAAGCTGAAAACCAAATTATTTGTTTTTTGGTGGTCAGAAACTGAAAATTGGCACATTGGTTTTGGCATTTTTTGATGAAAACCCTCCAAATTGTGATGAAAATGTCAAAACCCATTTTCTGTTGAAGGAAAGATTTGCTGAAAAATTTCTGACCATCTGTTGACCATCAGCCTGCATGTGGAATCTCCTTTGGGTACAAGACAACCAAGGCTTGTCTCGTCTTTATCATGAAGCACATTGCAGAAATCCTCCCGCAGTTCCCTGCTCCAGCCCACAGCACGCTGGCTGCCTGTAGCATTTATACTGGTAGTGGGGGGTAAGCTCCAATCCTATCCTTAGAAGAGTGGTGAATCTCTCCTCTGATGCCATGGGCATAGCTGGCTCCAGGAGGTGCAAGTCTTGGTTCCCTCTGCACCAACTTCACTACATTTCTGTAAATATCAGGACTGTGGGTATCTTGGAATCAGCAAAGGAATCACAGAAGGGAGAAGTCTGGGACCTCAGATATCGTTCTAAGCTTCCTGCTCCTCTCTTTCTTGTGCTTCTCATTTGGGGTCTTTGTCTCACCGTTGGTCTTTGACAGGTTGAGAGGTATAGCTGAAAAGCAGGATAGATTTGCTGCACCCCTTGCACAGGGCTGTAGGTGAGGCTGCTGTCCTGACGAAGGGGAAGGGGTGGCAGAAAGTCACATATAGGCTGAATTGAACAAGACACAATCTTTGTTCCGCCACCATGGGCTTCGTGTTCCACCCTCTGGGTCCTTATTATTTATTTACTATTTGCGGTATGATAGAGATTGTGGCCACATTGTGCTAGGTGCTGCACACACATACACACACACCATCAGATTCTCAAAAGAGCTCAGTGCCTAGAGTTCCCATTGCTCTTAACAGGAGCTGCTGGTTGGCGAGCCCTTTTGAAAATCTGGCCAATAGTGAGACAGTTCTTGCCCTGAAGAGATGACATTGAAATAGAAAAGACAGGCAAAGGAAGGGAGGAGAAACTGAGGCACAGAGAGGGGAAGTGACTTGCCCAAGGTCACCCAGCAGGGCCACATACAGAGCCCAAAATCTCCTGAGTCCCAGTCCAGTGCCTTATCCACCAGACTACACTGCTACAGAGGATCACAGGCGCTTTGCAAGAATCACCTTTACCTCTCTTCCCTCTGAATGGAAGCTGGGAGGAACTCTCAGCAGCACATTATGGAGGCCCTTTTCCTTGGGGGAGGGACTGGATGTCCCCTCCCGGGCAGGAAGCAGCAGGTTCATCAATGGATGTATGTGGAGGAAGCCCAGAAATGGATGAAGATTTCCTCCATCAGCTGAGGGGAAAGCTGTCCCGTCAGCACTGTAATGGTGGTCTTTTGATTGGTAGGGAGACCTGGATGAATGTGGGAATCTGAGTTCCCTTCTGTTCATGAGACACCCAGGTGGTCACTCAGCAGTACTGCTGAGGTCCATTGCTTCCCTCCAAATTACATCAGATTCTCTGCCGCTTGATCATTGATTAAAAACCACGCAGTGAATGCAGATCCCATTGAAAGCAGCTGCCGAGCTGAGATTGGATTGGAACAAAAAAGCTTTAGAAGGAGCTGAAGAGAGAAGCTGAGTGTTCACCAAGAGAGGATGAAACAGGTGACGATGGTCCACAGTTGGATATGTTTGTTACTTAGAGAAGACAGATGGGCTCAGCAGTGGGTTGTTTTAAGAGGAGATATCTTTCCTTCTGAAAGAAAGGAATGCATTCATGATCAGAGAGCGAACCTCTTCATCTTGATGAGATCTGACCCACCTGACTGAGCTGGATTGAATGCTGATTTGGGAAATATTGGATGTCACAAAAGGGGGAGTCTTGTTAATGAGATGCCATTCTCAGTCTGCACACTCTCTGTATCCCTTGCCTTCACCAGCCAACTTCAAAGAGGGCTGTGTCCACTGACAGACATCTCCAAGGGTGTCCTGCCAGCTCATTCTCACTGAAAGCAAGAACAGAGGATGGGCACCACACCCCCTGCCTCTGTCAGAAAAATACGCTTTCTCCTCTTCTCTTTACAAAGAAAAATGTTGAGGCAAGATGTATTCCCCTCCTCCTCTTAAAATAAAATAAATCTTCTTCCAGACCACAGCTTTGTGAAACACTTGCTATAAATCTTTTGAGGAGGAGAAGAGTCCGCTAGGAAAAGAGGCCTCTTTGTTGAAAGAAAGTCAAACTTTTCCATTAGCCTGTTTTTGATAGGGACAGTCTCCCTTCAGAGCTCCCACAAGTGAGTCTGAACAGAGGGAATGTTCTCCAGTAACTGTTTCTTCTTCAGTGCTGAGAACACAGCCTGCTCCTTGTTTCTCTTTCCTGTTCGTACTGCTGCTTCTCTAGAGAGTTTTGTTGTGCAGGATGGACCCATGGGGCTGTGTAGCAGCTTTGAATGTGTTCCCCGGCTTATGCAGCAAAGGGGCAATGAATTCTTGCTGGTGTCCTCCCCGTTTATCACAGAATAACAGAGAGGTAGCGAAGGCTGGGTAACACTTTCAAAAGTGCTCTTAGGAGCCTAAGTCCTATTTTTCAAAAGTGACCTAGCTACTTAGGAGCTTGTCTCATGAGGACTATTACCCTATTCATGGAATGATTCCATCTAACTCCGGAGGAAGGGGAGGGGGTGTAATCCCCTGGCTTTGTGTGGGTTACAGATGCTGCCTTCTAGTGGCTGACCACCAGAAGGGGTAAGGGACCTGCTGCCTCTACAAGCTGAGGGGGCTCTTCTTTAGCTTAGTGGTTTAGGAGCCAAAGAACCAGAGTTCTACTCTGGACTCCTCAGCTGCATGTGTAATTTTCCTAGCAGCTGTGTCTGTTGCTGGGTTCAGGATTTGTTACGTTAGATCTGGGGTTCTCAACCTGGGGCTCACAACCCCCATGGAGTAACAAACAGGTATCAGGGGCTCATGGCACACTGCTAAAAGGGGACAGGGTGTTCTGGTTAGATCCTGTCTAGAAGAAGAGAGGCCCTGGTTACCCCAAACTTTCTCATACACGGTGCCCCTAGGCTCTGTCTGATCACCCCTTCCTACTCAATGAGGCTGGGGCCATTAGGAAGAAAGAGTGAGGAGACCCAGGTTGTGCCACATGGAATAGACTGATAATGCCTAACTCTTTGTCTCCCCGATGTGCCTAATGCTGTGGCCCTGTATGTGCATGATCTTGGGAGTTAGATGAGGGTTTGCTGCCTGAGGCTCAATCCAGGAAGGATCAGTGTAACGTTGTGAGGTGCAGCGAGCACATGGAGGTGATGCTGACCAGGTCTGCCGCCATGTTACATAGGTGCACCATCTGGGGGTCGTACAGACATGTAGGCTCTAGTAGTGGCTGTTTTCTAGCTGTGTCTGATGAGAAGAGTGCAACTGTTTCTCCTGGATGTGGCTCGTGCCACAGTTATCCATGCCTTTGTCAGCTCAGCGTCAGATTCCTCTAATGCACCCTTCCTGGGGCTGCGTCCCAGGGCCACTCAGGAGTGGAATTAGTAAAGACGGCTGACATTTCTCCAAATCAGGCTGTGTCACGACATGTCAGTGTTTCTAGGTTTGGCTGGAACTAGAAAGTAGGATGAAGAGAAAAATTAGTGCAATCTTTTGTGCAACACAGTGCAGATATTTGAGACCTGTTTTGAGTTATAAGTGGAGGGTTTGGTCAGATCCTATATGGGGAGGACAGGGGGCAGGATGATACTGGTATATTTGCATCTTTGTTTATGTACTTGATTAGCTCCTGCTGATTAATCACAGTAATCCCATTTATCTGGGCATTGTTAGGGGATGACTCAGTTTCTAACCATTGACAGGAAACACAAACTATTAATGTCATTTCTCCTTGTATCCTTGATAGATTTTTTAGCATCGCTGTTACTGACTCTCTGCTGTTACCTTTTGTTTCGTCCTCAATAGCTTGTCTAATAAATGCTATTATCTTGGGCACAAATCTACTTCATGCCTCAATTCCACTTGGTAAGAGTCGGTAATGATAGCCAAACAACGATCCTTTTAAAGGGAGATCTTTCACAGGCTGCTAGGGATGCCATTTGTCCCGTGCTCTTCTGCACACTTCCCTGAAATGGAGAAAGATAATGGAGCACGCAGGCCCTGAAAGTGCAGGGGGCAAAAGCGCCCAGCTGATGGACTGGATGTCAGGATTGAATGCCAAAGCAGCAGCCAGTCGAGTAACTCTTGGGATGTCAATAGGAGATCTGAAATACTTGAGGCCCTGTCACCTTGGTAATTAGAGAAGACGTGCTTTTGGTCTTTTGATGTAATTCCAGAAGATTAGGATGAAGAAAATGGTAATGACAGAGGAAAAAAGAGAGATCTCAAAACTGCTCCCTATGGCTTCCAGGAAGGATCTAGTCCAGAACCAAATAAAGATATTGCCTCCCTGTCTACGTAAGCCAGAGCTGGAAAAGGCTTTGTCTAATTGGTAGGTGGAGGGGTGTTGACAGATCCCTTGGACAGCCTAGGGTTTTTAAGAGAAACAGAGAGGCAGCGCCGATTGAAATATTACATCCCACAGCAAGAATTATCAAAGGTGTGTAAGACAATGAGAACTGGCCCTGATTCTTGCTGGCTGCTGGGACTCTTGCTCGTTAGTGTCTCTGCAGGGTGAATGGCATTTAATTAAAGCAAACACAACCCGGCAAAGCTTAGCTGCTGCATTGTCAGAGCTTTCTGAGCTGGATTTCCTGAGCCTGCATGAAAAAGAGACCTATTCATGGAACTGGGAAAACCACCCCTGGCTGGCTGAGCTGACGTGGCATGGGTGCTGGGTATAAACACCACCTGAGGACCACCTTTGTTGGATTAATATCAAGCCTGCAATTATAGTGTGTTTAGCAGGGAAACACTAAAAGGGCCATCATTGTTTATTTCCATCTCCATTGCTTTCACTAGGGGGAGATATATTTCACCACAAATGTGCCATGAGTTATACCCCTCTGGCACTCAGGGCAGCCATTCTAGCCAGACTTGGATGTCCACTGTCCTGGCTCAGGAGCCGCACGGGAGAATTTCTTGCCTATCGTTCATTTGTAAGTATCTTATAGTCAAGTGGTCCAGATATGTTTTATCCATGGCAATCCTAAGGCCCACTCCTCAGCTGCTGTTTAAAGGCAGTATTGTGACAGTAAATCATTAGGTTACGTCCCATGTTGCATTCCCTATGGTAATGATGGGAACCATGGGTGAGATGGCACAGGATTTCATTTTCATTGGTACATTTCCAAATGGAGTTCTGGACCTCTGGGAAAGAGGCCAGCAGGCGTGAGGTAACAAACTCCCTATGTTTCATTATTATCTGACAACAGTCCAATGGTGCTTGTGCTCAAAGGCTTCATGATGGGGCAACCCCAGAAGATGCATTGCAGGCCTCATTCCTAAATGGCATAGTCTCTGCTTAGCTAGTTTGTTCCTAAGTGAGTATTCCATGTTCCCAAGTTATTTTCTGTGCCGGTGATTGGCCAGGAGCTGGCGGGCCACGTGGTGTTGGCTCCTCCTCCTCTTTTCCAGCTGATCCATTGCACTAAATTAAGTTGAACGTATGCTAAATAGTTACCTAACATCACTTTTCCATATAACAATTGCTTCAGTTACCACAGGGTCACCAGGTGATTGCAAATGGGAGGACAGTCCATGGGAAAGCTGCTTTATTGAGGTATGGTCCAACCTATGAAAATGTTTGGCAGCCTTTACCCTCTGGGTCTTTCCAGAGGTCTGCCCCAGTTCTGACTGATCCTGCTGAATGAGTCACTGTTGGCACCAAGAGGGCTGTAAACTCATGTCCTGGCTGGCGAGTAGGTGAACTGCAGAATTCCACTCCAGAAGAGGTAAAGGCTTGAGGACTGACATCTATTGGGGTGCGGCCTACTCAGGGACCACGACAAATGGTGGCAGAGGTGGAATGCCGACTGTGACAGGAAGTGGCAAACAGCAGTAAAAACAAAGTGGTGTAGTTAGCCAAGAGGCTGTGGCAGTGTTGATTTTCTTGGGTATCGTCTCTCCCCTTCAGCAGGTCACTGTGACACCATGCTTTACCCAACTCTGCACACTCATTATTCAAACCCAACCTGTACCCAATTCTGCACCTGTGAACCCAGCCTGTGCTATCTGCCTTCAGGCAGAAGGAACTCATCATGCTAATCTGTGGGCCTTAGCTGGTTAAATGGGGCGTGGGGACTGGGAATGGGACAGGTCATTTACCCCTAGTTACTAACCCATAGGCATGCTTCAAATGGCACTGGGATGTCCCCAGCTTCCTTTAAGGACTCATCCTGCTACTCTCTCTCTTCCTACCATCACACTTGTCCAAATTGCCTGATTGGCTCCCAGATCCATCCTGCCTGCGAGCTGGAAATATTTTATGTCCACAGTAGATATTGCCTGAAATTGCTGCCTCTCAAGCCCTGTTATGCTTTTACGTTTTTCCTACATTACAAAACAAAACACCCCACCAGGCACAGCACTCAGACATTCTCCCTTCTCTCTCAGCTTCCCTAATTTGAATTGCTTAAAAATTGCAGATAGTTGGTAAAAGCAATTTTCTTCACATTATGGAAAACTCTATCTAGTCTTACTCTTCACTCTGCCCTTTAGTTTTGCTTTTGTTCACATCTCCTCTTTTTACTAACATGCAAATATTGGAGAGGCTCGGAGTAGAGTAGCTGCCGTCATTCATCCCCTTAGCCAATGCTCCTGCAAAGCAGTTCCTAAACCTAAAGGGACTCTTGTGGGGGGAGGATGGGACTGGAGAACCAGTGACTTTTCCCACTGTCAGTCCTCCTTCAGCACTTCCCCTGGGAACAGAAATATGGTCCCTGTCCTGCTGCCAGTGCTCCTGTACCATCATTCTCTGCTGCGGCTCCTGTGAGAGAGGAAGGTACTGCAGCTGGGAACTCAAGCCCTTTCTCTTAACTATGTCTAGCTAAACTGTCTTAGCTTAAGGTTCCAAACCTACCTGTCTTTCTGGCTAATTTGATTCGGGTCGAGGGCAACCCAGCACCTTTGCTTTGCAACTTAGCCGTCTGATCAATGTGTTAAAATGCTCTTTCCATTTGCAGGACGTGTTGGGTTTTCAAAAGCATTAATGATAGAAAATAAATTGGAATCTGAGAGAAATAATCTTTAGGCATTCTCTGTGGGCCTTTCCTTTCCTCGCTCTTCTCAGCCATATTGAAGGCTGCAGCTGGCCTGGAATACAAATGAGAATGAACTCTGCATCTCTCTTAATCTATAGTGATGCCTTCCTCTTGCCGGAGAACTCTCACCAAAGGAAAAGCTCTTTTAGATGAGACGGCCGCAATAACTAGTAGTAATAAAATGTAAAAAATGTGTTTGGGATGGAGTTGGAGTACATGAGAGGCAGGAAAGACAGAGCAAGGGAGAGAGAGTGCTGCCTGATTGATTTATTCCAGGGATTCTCTATCTGGGGGGCATGGACGGGTATTACGGGGTCACAACCACCCTGTCCTCCCCATATTGCTAAATGGGAGGGGGCCCTGGGATGGAAAAGGATGAGAACCACTGACCAGTCCCATTAAGTGCTGCGTATTGTGGGTCCATCCTCCATCTGGTGCGATAGAGGCATTGGCTCAGCATGCTTTCTGTGAGACATTACCTCACCTTACAGTTACTAGGTGTTCCACTGCTCTGCTAGTCTGATTGCCCCACCCCCTGTGAGGGAGAGAAGAATTCACTCTGCAGAAACAGGGCCATATCTTGCAATGGGGTCCAGTCCATGGCTAATAAATGTGGGGTTCTGTCTACTGCACTTATATGGCCCACATTACCAGAGTGCCTGAGTGCATCACAATTTTCAGTGTAGTTATCCTAACAACACCCCTGAGAGGTAGGGCAGTGCTAGGACCATTTTACTGATGGGGAACTGAGGCACCGAGAGGGTGCAGGCCAGATTTTTAAAGATATTTAAGGGCCTACTGGATTTTTCAGAAGTGCCCTGGTGCCTAAAATTCAATGATTTCAATGGGAGTTAGGTGCCAAGGTGCTTTTGAAAATCCCACTCGGCATCGGACTACTTCTAAAAAATATGACCCTTAGTGACTTGCCCAACAGGAATTGAATGCAGGCCGGCATCCTAAACATGGATCATCCTTCCTCGGAGGTGTCTTCTAGGTCTCCCATTTCTGACCAATTAGTACTGTTCATGCTATGCCATGGCAAAAGAGGAACTCGATCTCCATGGCTATTGAGTCTTTCCTTGTGCAGTCTTAGGGATCACCCCCTTGGCCAGGATTTTGCAAAGTGACTTCTGACTTTGGGTGCCTTAATTTGTGGGGGTTCCAGTTTGAGACATGTTAAATGGTGTGATTTTCACAAGGGACTGAGCCCCACCCCTCTGAAAATTAGGTCCCTTTAAGGTGTTCTTAGTTGGGCCTCCAAGATCATAAGTCACTTTGCAAGATCTTGGCCATTCTTTAGGGAGTCCTTCCATTCACTGCAGTAGGCTTCAGATCAGGCTGAGTGGGAAGAGAATTTGTCTGTCGGGTCTGTTCAGTCCTGACTTGCTCATCTTCGTCAGTGATTTGCAACTCTGCCTTGACAGGAGACGCATCTTCTCTGGGGAAGAAAGGGATAGTCAGTCTGAGATATGCATCTCATCTTTTTGTTTTCCCCTTTGTGTTTATGAGAGGTTGGTAGGAGCAGAGCTGGTTGTGTTTTGTTCTGTTTATGCCACATGTGTTCCCTGATAACCACCCCGGCCTCTGATACACCATCTCCTTTTGTTAATGGCAGTACTATCAGATGGAACCAGAAACTGATCTACAAAGACTTGAATGCTCTCGGAGAAAGGGGGAGCTGTTCCTCAGAGAGGGTGTGCTGGGAACTCACTGGCTCCCTTCACTGTCATCTGAGTAGGAAGAAGATCTGCAGTTTAAAATGTAGCCTTTCTGGAAACGAGAATTTGTGAAGGGGACTGGACAGTTCCTCCGATAGAGAGTAGGAAAAATGCTGTGAAAAAGCCAGCCAAACAGAGAGCCCAAGAGCAATCTTGGAAACCTACGCCGAGTTTGTAAAGGGCCAGATTCAGCTGTTGGTTTCACCCATGTCAGTCCAGAGTATCTGTTGATGACAGCGGCCTAAATATGAGCAGATTCTAGCCCCGAGAAACATTCAAATGAAGAACAACCGAAAAAATCCAGAATTGCATTAAAGGGAGATTGTCAAGTGAAATCTCATCGAAGGGCGTGTGTGTGTTCATAAAAAGTAACTTTCCTTAACTGAATTATTAATAACACTGCAGATTATTCAAATAGAAACAATTTAAAAAATCAAACCAGCATCTCGCCACTGAGGTAGTGTTGTTTACTTTCTGCTTTTCCCAGGCTGGAGTGGGGAAATCGTTTTCACTTCTGGCATAGAGTCAGTCTCACTTTCAGGTTCTCACACACTCTTCTGGCTCCAGCACTTTTTCAAGATGAGTATCCCTTAAAATAACTGCAATATCACCTTATTTTAAAATCTGGGCTGAATGAAGAACCAAAGTCAGATGATGCAGCTTTGTTGAGATGAAGGTTTTGCTGTTGGGAAGCCATGTGGTCTAGTGGCTAGAGCACTGGATGGGGGCTTGGGACCTTTGTTCTATTCCCTGCTCTGTCCCTCGCTCCATGACTCTCTTTCCACTCCCAACCTGGAGCTGTCTTATCTATTTGGACTGTAAGCAGGACTGTCTCTGACTATGTGTTTGCACGGTATCTAGCCCAATGGGACCCTGATCTCAGCTGCAGGCTACTGTCATCATCATCATACTATATGGCCTTTTCATCCTCAATGCACTTCACACCTTGGTCCTCGCCACTCTCCAGAGAGTAGGTAGTTGTTATCCCCAGTTTTCAGAGGTGGGGCAGTGTGGTGAAATGACTTTCCCCAGGCCACCGAGGGTGTGGGTGTCAACATTAGAACGTTCTTGCCTCCCAGTCCCATACTTTGACTGCTAGACGTCTCCGTGCTAGAGACTGTGAAAGGGCATTGAGCATGATTTAGGATCTTAGCTACATAGCCTCCCCAGGCGTCTCCCCTGGCTCTCTTCCACGTGGTCTTGGCTGGGGGTAGTGAGCAGGACAGAAAACAGCCCTTGAAAAATCTGATTGTTTTCTTTTCCCCTGTTTTGGAAATGGAGCACGTAGCTGTGAGTGGTTCTGGAATCCGCCGAGAGCCATTGCTCATGCACGCCTCAGATGAGAGCCTGTTAAGGCTGTTTCAGACCCTAGTCTGGCCCCTGGGTTCCTTTTGGATATAGACCAGCCTCATAATGAAATCTCTTTTTATTTCTGTTGTTTTCTGAGCATCAGTTTAATGTCTGGAAAATCCTGTTGCTGTGGAACCTAGAGTACTTAAAAGAAATCCAGTTAAAGGAATGGTCCTCTATAGAGACCCTATGTATAACAGACACCAAATGAAATTCAGCCGTACACAGACATATAGAGTGCACCGGAGCACCTTGAATGGTTTTTCTGTATTCCACTGCTGTGTGAACTGGAGGGACAACAAGGATGCCGCAGACACTGCAGATGTGTCTTAATGTTAATGTCTTAATGTGTCCTTATGCCATACCCATCACCATGGTATCTGAGCACCTTTCAGGAATGCATTAAGCAATATAACTGGTAGAGCTGGTCAAGAAATTATTTTTCCTTCTGTGAAAAATTTAGAATAAAACAAAAAAATACATATTTTGGTTTTCAGTTTTTTTATGAAAACCTGAAAATATTTGACAAATATGGACATTTTTTGCAGAATTTCTTATAAGTCTAAAAAGCCGTTTTCCATCAACAAAACATTTTGCTGGAAAATTTTTGACCGGCTCTACTGATTAGAAGTTTTCAGATTTGCTCGCCTCTTTCCTTCTTTCTCTTGCCTAGGGGAAAGGAATGCGTGTGGATTTTCTCCCATTGATATCATTGTATAGTGTACTAGGTTGTGTGCTTTTATTAGAGAAGGAGTGAACCTCGCACTTGCAGTGGCAAGGGGTGAAGTTAGTGATGGTTGGTTGTGAGATCCTGCTGGTAGCTGGTATTTGTAAAGATTTTGAGAGCTTGCTACACAAACTTTAGATGAAGAAAGTATCCTGTTGTCTGTTCTGGCCCTGCGTGTGTTTATCTGTACGTACACACAGATCTACTAGGAGGATTCAAAATGAGCCTGAGCTTTGAACTTCTGGTTTTGTGATTCTCCAGTAAGAATACTGAAAAGAAAACAAGTGCCCATCGCATACTGGGCTTGGTTCAAAGGCCATCAAAGTTAGTGGAAAGACTCCCATTGATGTCAACTTTAGATCAGGCTCGGGTGCGAAAACCAGGATTTGCCTTAGTGCTGCAGGCAGCCTGGAGTCTACAGTGCTCAGCTAGGTGAGTGTTATGTAGCAACAGGGAGAATGTCTGGCGATCCCATTGAGTGGATGCAGGTGTTCCACGCAGGATGGGTGAAAACCCGCAGTTCACATACCTGACATGTACTGGGGCAGAGGGAGAAGCTAATGTTAGAGGTGTGTTGAAACATCCCTTAGCCCTCTTGATCTGGGGCCCGGTACTGCTGAATAATGCTGAGTATGTTCAACTCCCAATGATGTCAGTCGGAGCTGAGGGTGCCTCTCATCAATGGGAGGTATGCAGAGCCTCTCTGGATGAGCTCCCCCATGATATCCATAGCCTAATCACATGGTGGTAACGTACCTTAGCAATTGTCTGCGGCTGAATGCGTCACTTAACAGCATGCTTTATAAACACTAAATGTCACACATTTTATATAATATTTTGAGATCCCTTTGAATGAAGCCAAGATCCTGTTTTTATATAAAATGTACCTAATGAAGGAGGAAGGGGCTGAATAATAGAAGGATCATGCCAGAGAGAATGTTTTCCTGGTTATTTGTTTCCAGTGGGAAGTCAGCAGCTCTTTACAAAGAGAAACTACTGTGCAGAACTATCAGTAATATTAAAGAGTGACACAAGCTGCCAAGGAGTCAACAACGCTGGATATATTCAAGGCTAGACTTGACAATTATCCATCAGGGATGCTTTAGGCACAATGAAATTTCAGCTGCTGTGATCCAAGGAGGGAATAAATTTAATGACCGAGTAGGATGTTCCGTCTAACCTAAATTATTCCACAAATATATTTCAGGCCATCCTGACACAAGGAAGTCCAGGCTGGGGAGGAAGCAGAGTCAGTATCCAGGTGGGGCTTATTGCTCTCTAGCAGCTCTCTGGCTGATGCAAGAAACAAGAAGAGGCTCTGGAAGGAACAGTGTCTCAGCCCTTGGCCCTGTCTCCCATTCACAGGGGAGTGAAGGAGCTTTGCATGTTGCGTTTTATTTTAGCTCTTAAGTCTCAATCTGTTGAAAGATTTGATTTAAGGCCTTGGAAAATTTAAAAAACCTCTACCTGGCTGGTTCCATGTTTTAGTTCCCATTGGGGCCACGTCATGGGGTGACTGGTCGCTTTAAGAGCGGTGGGAGTCCAGTCTACCCATGATGGGTTTCTTTGAGAACAGTCTCATCTCAGCCCACCTGTAAGCAATTAGCTGCCAACCAGCCACCTGAGCAGTTAATTGACTAACAAGCACCTGGGCCTGAAAAGGCTCCCAGAGCTCAGTTGGATGGAGGGCTCCTAGAGAGTGGAGGGAGGAGTGGAGCAGAGCACCCAGAGACAGGGCTGCTGCCTGCTGTGCTCTCCCCACCCAGGGAGAAGAGGACTAAGGTAAAAAGGGGGGAGCTGGGGAGGATCTGGTCGAAGGCCACAGTTGGTGTGAATTAACGAGCACAGCCCAACAGAGAGGGCTGTGGGCCTCCTATGCCAAGGAGGCAGGAAATCCCCTTGGCCCTCATAATGTGGGCTGGGAACCCCTGGGCCTTTTGGGGGGAAGCTGATTAAACAAAGTAAATTAGACCTCAGGGGAAGGGGAATATTGTTTAGGCTCTGAGTGCCATGGCTTATTTCTGACCCCAAAATGGGGAGCCGAGAAGAGTGGGCTTGCAGGGCTTCGCCGTGCCACAAGGGGGCACTCCGGGGTGTTACCCTGCCACCGATTGGCTGCAAAATAAATTTTTGACAGAAAATTGGATTTTTGATTAAAAGAGAAAGTGACTGTTTTCCTTCAGAACTTTCCAGAAAACTGTGAACATTCAGCTGCTATGTTTTTGTCCCAAAACTTTCAGCTTCCCAATGAATTGTCAAAAAGCTTCTGGTGAAAATTTCATTGTAAGTGGTTTGGTTTGGTTTGGTTTTTTTGTCACTGACATTTTCTTCATAAGCCTCCCCTCCCCCATCCCTTCTGTTTTCTGCCCAGCTCCAGTGCAGATTTGCCTTTGCCTTGCAGCTATTTACATCTATGCAAAATGGTGCGCCCATCTGATGTAGAAGCATTTTACCCACTGCTCAGTAGTGCCCGGCAGGAATTTTTTCATTAAACTTTTTTTGTTGTTGTTGAAACAAAAACATTTCATAGGAGTGCGTCAGTTTTGACAAATTTCTTGACTTGAAACATTTTTTTTTTTTTGTGGGGAGAAGGGTTAGAAATTGTTGAAAGATCCCATGTCAACACTTTTGAAGTGAAAAATATTGGGTTTTTTTGGTGTGAACTGATTTTTTTGTATGTTTAAAAATATACACCAGTTATAGTACAAATTTTTCTTTTAAAAAAAGTGGTCAAAACATTTTGAATGACCTGAACTGAAATTTCTTTTGGATTTTTGGCTTGTGGAACATTTTCAAAATTTTGGCTTCTCTTCCCAATTTGGGATGAGTAAAATTTCCAAAACCTCAAATTTTCACAGGATGGGAAAACCATTTCCCACCCAGCTCTAGTACTGGAAAGAGCGTAGTAACCTCCTGTCCCTAAAGAAGACAGATGGCCTGTGTAGGAGGAGTGTAGGGATAGTTAGATATATGCAGTTCTACAATCAGATATAAGTTTGCTTTTTATAGAAGTTGTTATAAATAAAGTAAGTGCCATCTTTCTTCCAGCTGCCCCGCAACCCAGTCAGAGTTAATTGGCTGATTTCTTATAGGTGTCGCAGCAGAGCTGGATCCGGAGGGGTTTGAAAAAGGAGAGGGTAGCTGCTTGACTGAGCAGTCATGGGAAGGTGATCCAAGCATGGAGGGGAACATGAAAATGTTTGAGTGGGGAGCTGACATGGACAGATGAGGCTGGTCTGAGGATGTGGTGGGATGAGACTAAAAAGGATGAGAAGGGACACAGAGTTGTGAATGGTCTGGAAGGTGGGAACAAGAAGTTTGAGTTTAATTTTCAGGGGGAAGAGCTAGAGACTCCATTAAAGCTACTAGGAGCTTCACTATTGCCAATTTGTTTTAAGAACATAAGAATGGCCATACTCGGTCAGACCAATGGTCCATCTAACCCAGTATCCTGTTTGCTGACAGTGGCCTATGCCAGGTGCTTCAGAGGGAATGAACAGAACAGGCAATCATCAAGTGATCCACCTCCTGTTATCTACTCCCAGCTTCTGGCAATCAGAGGTTAGGGACACCCAGACCATGAGGTTGCATCCCTGACCATCTTGGCTAATTGCCATTGATAGACCTATTCTCCATGAAAATATCTAATTCTTTTTTTAACCCTGTTATAGTTTTGGCCATCACAACAACCTCATTTTGCACTCCGTTAGCACTGATGTAAATGGCCATAAGGCCATTTTACAGGAAAGGTGCTCAGATATTCTACTGATGGGCAGCAGCACCAAACCCACAGATAGAGGCTGTGAAAGAGAGGAAACTGATTTAGTGATTCAAAAGGGGGGTGATGGAGACAGAACATGAACAGTGAAGATGACCATCAACGTCTTAGTGCCAACTGGCAAGGGGCACAGAGGGAGGTGAATGGGGTGACAGGGACCTGTGGTGTCTGGCATATACATTCTGGTTCACCAAAGAGTGTCATGGGAAATCTCAGATAAAAGCTGGCGTCACACTGTTTGTCCATATCATTGTGAAACACATATGTGGATGTCGCATGTATGGAGTTATCTATACAAACCAAAAATTGTGTACTTAAGGTTAGTGGCTAGGGACTGGTGACCGGAAAAGGTGAATAACACGTTTTCTGTCAGAAGAGAAATGTTTATCTAGCTGACATGTTTACATGTACATTCAGTATTGTCTAGTTCACAACTGTCTCCTCTCACCAGTCTGAACTGAATACTGATGAAGGATTGGGAAAACTTCAGAGAGAGGAGAGTAACAGGAAAAAACAAAGCAGCAGCGTGTGTGCGTGCGTGTGTGTGTGTAGTGGTAGTGGGGGGGGAGGGAACCCCATCTTGAGGTGCACAGTAAGGTTTGCCGTAACATGTTTGACTAAGATGACACTCTGGCGTCCTTTACTGGGGATGTAAACAGATAGCAAGTTTGCTTCATGAAAAAGGGGTCTTAACCCAGCTTTGGCTGAAAATGCTAGAGAGAACATTGGGCAAGATAAGTTTCTTTAGACACAAGGTTAGTCTGTTAAGTTTAGTCTCTAAAAAGCGTGTTATGATTTTCTTTTACTTGTAACCATTTGTTACCAATGCTCTCCCTCACTGTTACTTGAATCTCTGTTCTTTGATTACAAAATCATATTTGTTTTCAATATAAATATATCTAAGTGCAATGGTGTTGAGCAAAATGGTGGCCCTGAGTGGAATCTTGCCAGCTGGCATGTACTGTTCCTTTGGGAAGAGCCGGCCAGGTAATTGTGTGTCTGTTCAGTGAAGCAGGGGCAGGACTCGACAAGGAAATCTTGGAGGGCTTGGGGGTTGGTGTGTGTACAGGTTGGAGATGGGCAGAGAGAGAGGGAGAGGCCTGAGGAAGCCTGGAAGGCCATGACTATGTTGCCAGAGGCTGGTGGAGTCAGGGAGCTGGCCCACAGCAGGCCAGGCATGACTTCTTCATGCTAAAGACAGATGGTAGTGAGGTTCCCCTGGGGAGTGTCCCAGGAAGTAAGGGAGTCCAAGCATGAGCAGGGAAGATAACCATAGTGGCTATGTTTTGAGCAGATTGGAGAGGGGCCATGTGGTTGTCGGAAGGCAGAGGCCAGAGGAAAGAAGGAGGAATCAGCAGTTACCAAGACAGATAACTATGAGGACTAGAGGTGAGAGTTTTGGCTGTCTGGACAGAAAGAAATCTGAGTCCTAGAAAGGTGATGGAGGAAGAACTGGCAGGTTTTGGATACAGCCTGGCTGTGCTGGGCAAGGAATGGGGAAGAACTGAAGGTGACTTCCAGGAAGATGGATTTAGATTTAAATTCTGTCAGCAGTGATAGAGCATGGGGAGCGGAGTGAGTGTTGGAAGGCATCTGAGGATCGGTGGGAGGAGGCCCTTTTGGCCATTTAACTACATGCTAAACAGCATAATTCAAATGGTGACTATCTTGTGCTGAATAGCCAGCCATGGAGTATACACCGCTCATGATGCTGTCATTAAATTGGACGGGGGGTGGGGCAGACACGAAGAGGGGAACTTTGTCAGATAAATGACTTGTGGTGAATTGCTCGCTCAGCTTCATTTGGGGTCTTGATGTATGAAGGTTCTACCTCCCTGGTTGGATCACTTGCTTTTCTGGGAAGCACGGGCTGTCTTTTTGTCCAGACAGGGTCATCAGCATTCTGTCTTAGTGCTTTGGAAACTCTGGCCTCAACAGAGGAAGCAGGATGTGGCATTTTATCACCTTCCAATAATCCCACTATTCTGATATTCTTCCTACTCAGCTGGCTTTCTACGGACCTGAAATGGAATTTTAAGCCTTTATTTTCTATTGTTGAGAAGTAGATACAGTAAATCCTTTATCCAACCTGGTTATTTTTATGGGGTATTTCATCATCATGCCTCAGCTTGTCAGCTCTGTCTAAGCCTGGAAACACTGGTCCTCTGACCAAGTGTAGCAGCATAGTCTAACCTTCGGCTAACCTTTTCTCCTCTTAATTTTTGCAGTAAGGCCTGCAAAAGTCACACTGAATGAGAGCAATCAGAGGTCTGTCTGTCTGTCTGTCTGTCTGTCTGTCTGTCTCTCTAATATGGATTGAAAATGACAGCTGTTGGAATTTCTAGCCTTATTCTTTGATAGTGCCCTGAGGTCCCAGCCAACATTGGGGCCCTGTGGGGGGGGGGAGGGTGTGTGTGTGTATGTACGTACATACACACTCTCTGTCTGTCTCTGCCCTGAAGAGCTTACAATTTAAATAGACAAAGGAAGCATAACTATCCCCGTAAAGGACTTGCCCAACTCACCTAGCTTGTGTGTGATTGAACCCAGATCTCTTAAGATTCAGTGTGGTGCATTAGCCGCAAGGCCAGGCTTCCTCTGACTTAAACCTTACCTACGAGGACAGAGGCTACAGTCGACAAGGTGTTAGCCTAGTGCTCCAAACATCAGGTTTAAACACTGTAGACTCCCTGGGGCCACATGCTCAAATGCCAGCAGGACTGCTTCAGACCTTCATCCTTCAGAGGAAGATGAAGGGAATATCCCATGGCCAGAATGTCTTTAGGAGGTGACTTCATATTAGCTCTGTGCAAACCTCAATGACTGTGTGACCGTCTCCATAAGAGCAGGACTTGGGCCCCAGTGTCCTTGTCCCAAATTTCCCTTCCTTCCACTGTTGGGCAACATGAGATTGCTCTACCCTCTTGAGGTGGCTATATTTCAGTGGCCTTGTTTATGCTCTGCTCGTGCTCTTTGTCTTGAAGGGTGTTACAGAAACAATGGGCCGAATCCTAAGCCGGTGTAACACAGCACAAAGCATTTAGTTTATTCCTAAGGATTCAACCATTCACTTATCCACTTAGAAATTGCCCTAAAATGTAGCTCTAATAAGGGGTGTTTTGGATTTGCTGGCTGGCAAAGTTCTGTCAGAAAACCCTTTGATGGAGGAAAGATATGCTGGTAAAATTCTTCTTGGCTGTTTTTCACCAGCTCTTGTTGGTGAATTCTTCAGCTCTGCACTGTGCCCCAGGACTTGGTTGAATTAGGGAGTGCTGGGTGGGAACATGAGATTTGCCTTCCCCAAGGAAGGGCATGGAAGGTTTTAGGAAGGGGGGGGGAACCCAGTCCACTCTGCAAACTCCCATGGCAGCAGGCAGGCAAAAGGAGGGAGAGGGCAAGAGGTAACAATTTGTAAAATTAATATAAATGGCCGAATTCCTGTGTAAGAGGAGTTGAGAGTTTCTGGTTTCATCTGGAGGCGGGCTGGGGCTCAGAGGCAGGCTGAACAGATCCATTAATATAATCCCAGCCTCTCACCTGTTGCCAAGAGGGGCCAAATGGAGCAAAACCCTGTTGTCCAAAGACTAGCTCTTTTATGCTCAAAGGAGAAAGAAGTGATCAAAGTGGTTTGCCAGATCCTGAGATTGGATTTCAATAATCAGAATCTTTGGAGCCATTAAAGATGGGAAGAGGAAGAAAAAGGCTACCTAGAAACTAACGAGAGACCGTGAGAGACCAGAGCGAAAGCGTGAAGGAGCCAGTCGGTAGTTGCAAATGTTGCAGTGCTTGTAATAGCTGCAGCTGGGGCTCCGGCCTACGGAATCCCATGCAACCCCAGCAGTGGGGCAGCAGTGTAAGGGGCTGGTAGAGGTTTCAGGTGGATTAACCCTAGGTCCCAGCATTAGCACAGCCGTGTCAGGGAGCGCGAAGGTGGATTTCAGGGAGCTGAACCCTCAATCTCATGCAGCCTCCAGGAGGAGGCTGAAAGTGTGGCTTCCTGGGAGATTAGTCCTCAGTCTCTGAGCATCTATGACTTGGACAGTGGCTTCAGAGAGCGGAATGGCTGACTTTCCACGTGTGTGGGGATTAGCTGTTGAGGAACAAAGGAAAGCAGCAGCAGAGGGTTCGCTGTTGTGTTGCTCTGCATGCTGGGTATTTGCTGTCTGGCTATTTTGTTGCCTACGGTGGAATGCCCAGTGGATGGGGAAGCATCTCCAGGGTGGATTAGCATTAGAGTTGCCGCAGCTCTTTATATGGGAGTCAGGCAGAAATAATTAGGAGGGTGGAAAGGCAGCAGCAGTTGTCATGAGTGGGGGGGGGAACAAGATACTGTGGACACTGTTAATTGCTCCTGGAGAGCCAGAGTCAGGTGTTAAATAAATATTGTAGCCTGCCAGCTTGGGAAGTGAATTCAGGTTGAGCTCCCTGCTGGAAAGCATCCGGTGGGCTACGGACAATGTGTGCAGCAGGAGAGATGGTTAATTTTGTTTTTGCTGGAGTCAATTATGCTTTAAATTGATCCCTGGGGTGGCAGCTTCTTTGGCTTAAAGATCATGTGACCAAACAAGCTGCAGAAGCTGGGCCTTTCGGCACAGCCAGAGGGATCTGTTGCCTTAAGAGAGTTATAGTGACCTAGGTTCTGGGTGGACAGTGCTGGAGGTTGGGCTACTTTAACTGGTGCATTGTGGGCAGCGGCAGTGCAAGCTTCCCCCAGCCAGACCCAGGGCAAGAGGGGTTCTTAGTCTCCATGGTTCGGTTTCTCAGCAGGCTGCCAGTAGGGCTGGCATGGTGCTGAGCTCTTCTCTGGAACCATGCTGAGTGTGAGGTAGTGACCACCGGCAGTCACTAGCCACCTGGGCAGGGACTGAACCACCAGCCTGCAGGCACAAAGCTCTGGGCTCCTGATTTCCTCCCTGCAACAGCACAGGATTGTGGGAAGGCACCTTCTAGCTCCTATATCCTAGAGCTGCTGTAGGTGAGTTTGAACCACAGCATAGGTGAGGCAGCTTTAATTTGTACACTTGTGGCCCTGGCTCCTGTAGGAACAGCCTGGATGCAGGACCCCTGCCAGTCCTGGAATACCCCTGTACTGGGGGCTCTTGCGGGGTGAGGGGTAGGCCCAGACACTCCCTGCACTAGTGGAATTCCCCTGGGGGGGGGGCCTTCTAGCTGCATTGTGCCCCTTTATGCTCGCAAAGGGGCTGTATGGCAATAAAGAATTAATCCTTGAGTCCCATGATCGCCTAGGCCTGAGCCATTCACACAGCTTTGCTCTGCTGCAGCAAATGATTCTCCACAGCATGGGTGCAATAACATGAACCCCACATTCCCCTGCAGAGGGCAGTGACTTGGCTTAGAGTACTGTAGCTTCTACCTGGTGGAGAACAAGCTCTTGCAGGGCCATTTGTTCTATTTAACAGCTTAATTTTGGAGTTGAGTTGATGCGTGTAGAATTGAAGCTGGCTCACCGACTCTTGTATGGCTTTTATTGGAGTGCATGCACACCCAGAGCTTACTGCAATTGGTGCTTGTAAAAACAATGGAAGCAATCGTTAATTAGCGTCAACAGCAGGCTAGGTACAGGCAGGGCTGGAGATACAGAGCTGTGTTTAGAAGAGAGCTAAGGGATTGAATGGGGTGTAATTTACATGCCATGGACCAGATGAGCGGGGAAACCTTGTGGTCCCACATAAACTTACACAGTACACTTTTCCTTAGCTGCTTTTCCGTTCCACCTTCTCTTCCAGCCTCTCAGCGTATCCATGATATCAGCTTAGGCGTCCAGGGGCCAAACACAGAACTGGTGGGTGTAGCAGAGGGGATGTAAGTTATGTGTTGGTTAGTGGGTCTGAGACTAACTGCTGAGTCTAAGGGTGTAATTTACATACTAAGGGGCAGAAAAAGGTGTAAAAATCACATCAATCTAGACTCTCAGCCTCTCTGCTGAATTTGACCCAAGTTCTGCCCTGAAGAGTTTATAGTCTAAATAACACCTAAATTGCAAGGATGCATTCTGTGATCTACAGCCTAGCTCCATTCCAGGCTCTCCTGGCTCTGTGTGTGTTTTTAAGAGTATTTGATGAAATCAGGCTCTGTTTCTTAAGAGCTCATCTGCTGTTCCCCACTTGAAATCATCACTCTCTTCTCCCTGTGGCATCATAATTGTTTTCATAGCAACCAACTGTAAGGTCACAAAGGGAAGATTATATCTTTGGGTGGGATTGAGGGGAGAGAGGTTGCAGATGCCAATTACCTGTTAAACACAAGTACTGATTACATGCAGCCATCCATACCTTAAACAGGATCTTCTCTTCCACCCTCTGCCCTGCTTGCACTGAGGAAGTGCCTCCCACCCTGTTATCTAGTGAAATTAACAGTCAGACATTAAAACAAATTAGAAACAGATCTAGAGCACCTTGTGTCCCAGCACTTCAAGGGTTAACTACTCAGCCTCACTCAAGTCAGCTGGGTTTTCTTCTCCTTGGAACATAATCCTCCTGGCTGCATGTCCATGTTCTTGTGTGGAATGGATTCTTATTCTTTGCTCTTCCTTTGCAGATTTGTGCAAGGACCACGATCAGCAAATATAATTGCAGCAACTGGATCACAGGTCTAGAGATTTGGAAGAATCCTTTGCAAATATTTGCAAGTCTCTGTACTGAACCTTTGTGAATATTTTGTGAAATCTAAAGGCTGAATGTAATTGGCAATTTGAGCTAGAATACCAGACCTGGGACATAAATTGCAAGAGGTTGTGCATACCTGCTACTAAATACCTCAATAAATAGACTTCACTTACACATGCTTGGATCAATCTCTCCCCTCCCCTCTCCAATAGCATGCAACCTTGTGGGGATGTTAAGATATGATACACTTGACTGACCCCATTCTAGGATCATATCCTTCTCATTAAAAGGAGACCACAGCTAAATACTATTCACTAGGCAAGGTTTAAGCAGTGCCTTTTGTGGTAATTGGGACAGGCTGCCCTGTGTGTGAGGGAGAGATTGTATTTTTCTAAGGGCAATCTATTTATTATTAATTTGTTAAACACCCAACTGCTCAGAGCTGTTCTAGATACAAGAAACGAGATGGTCTCAGCCTCAGGGAGCTTGCTGCCTAAATAGATCTATTACATGAACCTACAGCTAAACAGTTTTGAGATGGTCTTATGTGCTAGGGTGAAATGAAAAAGGAAGAGTCTGCATGCTTCACTGAGGGCTAAAATACAGTTGAGCTGCCTTTTCTGTGAGAAGCTGTGGATATCCCCTAAAAGGGGTAAGTAACTCTCAAGGGCTAGTGGGTCAGCTGGCCCCACCTGCAGAGTATAATGGGCAGTCTTCCCATCCTACATCTCTTTTCTATAAGGAGGAAGGACCTGGGGGAGGAGGGAGGTGCTGGAAGGAGATTCTGAGATCTCTGGTATTCTTTAGTAGCTCTTTTTTCAGACTCCTCAGGATGTTATTGGTCTTGAGTAGGTAACAAAAGACAAGTTTGTTCCTCTAGGTATAACATTTCTTTTATTGAAGGAGAGGGTCTGTTCTACAAAGTGGGGCTCCAGATCCCCAAAGTCCTCTGCTCTCATTTCTGTGTGCATGAGAGACAGACGTGCCCTGCTAGATGTGACTTGATAAGCACCTTGCTAGATGTGAACTTCATCAGCTTTCTGCCAGACCAGTTGGTGACTTGGCCTAGCCAGAGGGCAGTGAAAAAACACTGCAGCTGGAGGCAGCACATAACTGGAAAAGCATTACCTATTGTTTTCAAACCACCAATAGACAACGTCATCTCATATGGGTTTTGCATCTTCCTGAACAGAGGGATGGAGATGGTTGGCTGCTTGAATTTACCCCTACTTAGGAATCTGCAATTCACCCGTTTGTCCTCCCCTTACTCTTTTATAAGACAGAGATAGTTGCAAGCTGATATCTTCTGGATCTCCTCAGTCTTTGGTGTGTTAGCTAAAGATCCTCAAGCAAGCAACCCCCTGTGATGACTATATCAACTTGGAACTGAGATCTTTCCTCTTCTCAATATCTCCCAAGCCCTGACTGCTACTGCAGTCAATTCAGATGGCTTCAAAGATATCAGGGCTTATTATTGGGTGGACAATCCTCTTCCCAGGCGGGCAATAACCATCTGACTTTTCTTTTAAGCATGATCTCTCTGTTTAGCTTCATTACTCTGATACCTAATAATTTTACACTTTGTCTCCATTAATCCGTGTTCTACATTTGCAAATGAGGTCACTCAAGGTCCGAGGCCTTCTGAATGTGGTTACGTTGGGCCCTGTTATTTGTTGAACTTGCAGTGCTGAACTTTATCAGTGCAATGTGAGATCTAAGGTGCCTGGTGTTAGAAATGAGCAAGGTCCCCGTACTAACCCCTTGATAACTGAGCTAGAGACTTCCATTTTCATCTCCTTGCTGCTTGTTGGGGTTAGCCACCTCCTGGCTAACCCATTGTCTCAGTCAGGGCTCTTTAACTCCTACGCTGCTAACCTTTACATCTATTTCATGCTGCCTGCATTGATGATGTTTTTTGTAATGAGATGAATGCAGTTTGTGAAGATGAAAGGTGCTGGGCTGGCAGCATGGTGATCTCCTAACTGTACTACCAATGCAGGGGCTGTTTAGTGTTCCTGAAACCATCTGGCCCAGGTTCTTCTTCGCACATGGAGGGGGGAGGTGAAGGAACTGTTCAGTATGTGCTCTACAGGGTGTGATTTCTAAAGTGCACTAATGTGTTGCACAAATTGGTCAGTGCAGGTCCTGCTGGTGTGCTTTAATGTAGTGCTGTTTCAGTAGCTGTTTAACTATATTAAAGCACACCAGAGAACCTTTAGGGTCTACACTGACCAGTTCACATGCAACATATTGGTGCGCTTTAGGAATAAAGTACCCCCACACCCAGTACAGCGTACTACCGCACTGCCTAGACAAGCCCTTGGTCTCTGGCCTCTTTCTTGACATTGCTGGCAGGGGCTTTGTTTATGGTGATTTCTGTGGAGCTCCTGGTGGGGGAGGGACTTGGTTGTAATGAATCTAAAGAGGACTCAGTATTGCCAGCTCCAAGCATTCAAAAATCATGAGTTGCACCCCTAAAAAATTATAAGATTGGCTTAAAAATCATGAGACTTTAAAAAAAACAACCTTGGTTCTCTTTTTTTCCTTTGCTTTCTGGTTTCTCAGGCCTTATTCCTCAACCATGAGGGCTAGAAACTTGTATTTTTAAATGAAAGCTGAGATTTTCATGTAATCATGTGATTCCTGAAACTGAGGCTTTAAGGAAAAAAAATATCACGGAAGGGGTCCACACTGAGGATTCCTTCCTGAAGGCACTAGACATGAGCAGACCCTGTGGTCCTCTGTGGCTGCCAGGCCAACTAAACCAAACTTGTGCTACCTAATGTCACCAGCCAAATTCTCCATAAACCATGACATGGATGGAATAGTCGTGGAGGAAGCTTGTGGCTAAACTGCAGTTTCTGTGACGCAACTACCAGTTTACAAGGAACTGGGCTGGCAGATGGGCCATCAAAGAGCCATTGTGCAATGTCCTTATCATTCCTGCCTGCCAGACCCTATCAATAGTATCTCTGAAGAAAAAGATGGTTAATCTTCCTACCCAGGAGCTGGACTGTATTTTGTTTTTAATGCCTGGACCATTAAACCTGGAGCACATCTGTCTATGTTAAGGGTTACTATGTTACTGTCCCTCACAAATTCATCTTGGCTGCTCCCAGGGCCAGTTCTAGGGGTGGGTGAGTTGGATGGTCGCCCTGGGTGCCAGCTCACCAATTTCCCAGGAGTGTTGTGCTGCTTGGGATTTTTTCCTCTACTCTGATGTGCCAGCTGTTTTGGGGGGTTTTTGTTTTGTGGCTGAGGAAAACTAGACCACAATGTCTATGGAGAATCTAGCTCAGGTTAAGTGACCTCCTTATCCTGTAGGAGCCTCCATCTTGAATCACCTCACAACCCTGCCCCCTGGCAGGCAAACTTTGTACACTGGAAGGTGAAATACACAGAAACTGGGCTCCTAACAGGCCAGTGTGTATGTAGGTGTTGGGTGAACTTCTGTGCATATACAAGCATTGGTGGGTGAATGTGTGTTTGTAGTGCAGTTACACAGGGTGTTGGTTGTCCCATCCCAGGAAAGGGATGGTCACCTGGTGCACCAAAAATATTAGGGATGGCTTAACGCTGTGTATATTGCCCAGTGGCACCTTGCAGGCTGGGAGAAGCTCAGATGTGTGACAGTTTGCCTAGGGAAGCAGTCCTGCTGGAGCTGGCTCTGTTTGTGAGTGTGTGTGTGTGTGTGAGTGGTGGTTTTGACCTTCCTTTGCCTTAGCTGATCTGGGGAGATAGACAAATGTGAACATCATGAGCGACAAGGAACTCCTTGTGACCATTAGACCGCGTTGTTCAGATGATGCTTCTAAGTTCTGGGTCTTCTTTCTCACTTCAGCCTGCTGTGCTTGATGGCCATGAGCTGTTCTCAGCATCTGGAGATCCAAAGGAGCAGCCCCTCTTCCTCAGGACCTCAGCCCTTGTAGAGGACCTTGCTGTGGCAAGAAGAGCCTTGCTGAAAGGAGCCCACCAACAGAAAAAGGCCACAGGCTGCAGCTTCCTGTAGCCCCAAGACCTGGGTCTTAGGGCTTTACCAAGGTAAGACCCATATTCATTCTCTTTCCTTGGCAAACAGGCTCCCTACTGTTTCCCAGCTGAGGGCCGTTTGCTTCTTGGTTGCATTGTGTTATGTCACCTCCCTCACCTTGTCCTGGTGGGAATTTGATTCCTTGCCCTTCAGTGACAGATGGTGGCAAGATTTGACGTGTGGTTTGCTGCTCTGTTATATGTTTGTTAGCCTGTGTCTGCACCATCCACTACTTGCAGGGGATCGTGGAGGGGAGTATGACGTGTACAGATGGGTGAAATCTTCTGCTAGCAGTGCAGGAATTCCCCCTCTGCTTTGCTTTCGAAGGGATGGTGTCAGAGCAGAGAGGTCTCCATTTTAACCCACCTTCTCTGTCTGCAAAGTCCAAGCCAGTGCTTATATTTGTGTGCGTTTTTCAAGTGTCCTTTGTTGGTCAGAAAATGATACAAAATCCTGGGGAGTGTGCAGGGGAACAGCCTGGCTCTGAGCAAGCCCCAGTAACAGACCAGCGTGGTAAGCCTCATGCGCAACCTTGCACTAATAAGCCAGAATGCTCAGGCATGCGCCTGTGAGCAAGAGGAGGATTATTTTCTATTCTGGGGGCACCAAGAGGCCCAACCCAGGTTGCTCCCTCTCTGCTAGGTGCTGTACATGCTGCTAGTAAGAGAGAGCCCCTGCCCTCAAGACAAGACAGTCAAAAGGTAGGTGGGGAAACAGGCATAGGGAAAGGTGAAGCGGCCACGTCTGAAGTTTATTAATATCGTGCTTTAGCCATGGGCCATTGCGCATAATATAATATAATAAATAAATAAAAGTTGAAATCGACAACTCCAAAAAAACAGATACAAATTAAAAGCACAAGATTAGTCCTTCCTAAAATTAGTGACGCCTTTCAAATCGCCACAGGAAGGCGAAGTAACTTGCCCATGATCACACAGCAGAGGAGTGGCAAAGGCAGCAGTACAACGCAGGTCTTCCGAGTCCTGCGGTAGTGCTCTATGTACTAGACTATGCTGCCTCCTGCTAAGAAAAGGGGTTGAGCCGTCTTATGATGAACCAGTGTGCTAAGTCCAGCCCCCTTTTAGAGTTGTTCAAGACAGGCCATGTAGAGAAGATATGGGTCACAGTCTGACCATGCCCTCCCAGTCCTATGGATGAATGGAGGGCTTCAGTCTCTGGCATGGTTAATCCTGTATATGATGTGTATGTCTCTGACTAGCACCAGATTCGGTCATGATCTTAAAGAAGGGAAACCCTCCCCATGCTCCCGGCTTCCTGGAGGTGGCTGTGCCTGTACAGAAAGGGTTAACAATAAGTGGGAGCTGGATTAGCTGGACAGAATGAAGTTTAGGCCTCTTAGAATCAAATGTTCCTGCATTCCTCTTTGTGCATCAAGTGATGCTTTCACCACAGCAATCTCTCTCCTCATTAGACTCTAATGAGGCTGGGCTAGGGCTAGGGGTGCTGAATTGTTGTGATTGGTTCAGCTCCGTTGATGTGCTTTCAATATAATTTTCACTGATTTGTCTCAATAAAGCTCTTGAGAGTTCTCAGAATGGGCCCAGCCTTCTCTCCCTCAGCAGAGGCCTTGAGGGGCTAGGAATTGGTTTTCTGCTGGTGACGGACTGGGAATGTAGTGCAACTGAAATAGACGGAGATCATTACCACAGCATTGTCTAGAGGTTAGCAGTGTTCTTCCCCTAGCGAAGTGACGCATGCCCCACCATTAAAGCACAGGGTGCTCCCATATGCTCCTTCTTTCTTGGTAACCGTTTCATTTCTCTCTTTTTCACTTGCTTTCAATCTATCCCGTCAGCTCTCTGCACTGTGTAGATTTTAGAAGGTGTGTATGGATGCACTTTCAGGGTGCTGAGGTGCTTATGCCTTGTCTTCACTAGGAAAAAGGGCTGCTCTTAACTCAAGGCAAAATCCTAGAGAAGAGCAGGCAGTTTGTAGTGTTAACACTAGTCAGTAGGTTGAGTTGAAGACTGTTTCCCCACATAGCAGGCTGTTAGAAGTCTAGGTTACCCTATAGTCTAACTTTAACTGCTAACTTTGTGCAAACTGCCTGGTCTTCACTAGATTCTACCTAGAGTTAAGAACACCCCTTTTTTCCCCCTAGTGCCCATCTTCACAGTGCAGGCAGGGTGCACAGTGCATTTTATAACCCAGCCCAGCTGCTTGCTGTGAGGGATGGTGGAGCAGATGCACACAACCACCCCCTGGGCATGCCACTAGTTACTGTATTGCTGTATGATTTGATGCCCTGCCGTGTGCGCTCATGCAGGGTGCACTGCAGTGGGGTGCCTGAAGGGGAGCCTCTCTGGATCCAGAGTTGTTGGGAGCCTGAAACAGCTGCCTTCTGGGGGTACGGTTCTCTACAGCTGAGCGCCTTGTGTCATCACTTACAACAGTACAAAGCAGCAGAAAATCCCCCTGACAGGTTGCACGGAAGATCTGCATCGGTGGAAATGATGACACCAGCTGCAAGGCTGTGGAGAAACAGGCCCCGAGAGGCTGACTGTGAGGAAAACTTTATACAGTGTGTGTGTGAGTGTGCGCGCGTGCCCCGTGTGTATATGGGAACATAGGGATTACTAGACTGGATCACACCCAGGGTCCATTTCGTCCAGTGTCCTGTCTTAAGCAGAGGCCAACACCGCATGTTTCTGCAGGGTTTTGTGCACCTTCCTCTGTTGGCAGATGTGGGATGATCTGCCCCTGTGAAAATCTCCCGTAACCCCTTATAGTTAGGGACTGGGTTAAGCTGTGAAGCGGGAGGTTTTATATCCCTTCCATAAACTCTTGTCGCATTAATAATCCTAACTCTGGATATTCTTGTTATCCATCTCAATGCCCAGTCCCTCTTGGAAAGATTATTAATGCCCGCACACGTCCTAAAGAGAGAGAGTATATGAATACATATTTGTAGATAAGCTGCAAAATCACCTCTGATTTTCTGTGTTAAAGAAAATAATGACTTACTTACCAGCTCAGGATCTGCCATGCACAGAGAGGGGATTTGGGAAAGGTGCTCCATGTGTTTGTGCAGTGGGACAGGAGTGGCCATGGAATAAACATGGAATAAAGTTCCTGCAATGTATACAGATGTTGATATTCCCTGATGCTAACCAATGCATATATGATTGGCATAGTACTAATGTAAGTGTTAGGAAGTTAAGTTAACTGAACATAGTATCATATTCTCCCCACACTTCGATTCACCCAGGTCCCATATCCCATGATACCTTGCATTAGCTGAAGTAAGCTTTGGCTTACGTTGATAGGAAAACCATCAGGATCAGGACATTTGGGTGTCCAACCATAGCAACAGGTAGGGAGGTTTTCTCACAGGCCAGTACTGGAATGTCCTAAAGGAAAAGGATAAGACATAGGATTGTTCTGTCCTGGTATAAAGCCAGGAGGTGCCTTCATGCCCCTTAGTACATGAAATGCATGTGTTCAGAGCAAAGAGATAAGGGGTGCAGCACGGTACCAGGAAAGCAAAGTAGAAAGCTCCCTGGTTAGGTCCTGTGTGCATCATCTGAAAGTAGATTTATTTACTTGTAAATAGGATGGATATTAGAAGGATAGCTTTAGGAGGCGGTGTGGGATCAGGATTAGTTACTGTATGGATTGAGGTGCTGGCTAGAGACTCTGACTGAGGGCCTCGTGCTAGGTGCTGTACAAACAACATAGAATCATAGTAGATTAGAGTTGGAAGGGACCTCAGGTGGTCATCTAGTCCAACCCTCTTCACATAGGGAGAGAGAGTCCTTGCCTCGGAATAGATGAGACAGAGATGGGAAGCAGAGGCCGGGAGAGGTGAAATGACTTGCCCAAAGCCTCTCAGCAGGTCAGAGGCAGAGCTGGGACTAGATCCCAGATATCCTGATTCCCCAATCAGTGCTCTACCCACGTGGGCCGTCCTTGAGCACCCCAGCAGCAGGCTCTTCCACATCTGCTGCCAGCATGGGGCAAGAGACAAGGCTGGAAGCAAACCCTTGAAATGCTGTCAAAGGTAACAAGGCAATGGGGGCTCCTGCCAGGGAAGGAGGAATAGGTTGTTCTGGAAATCCAGGCAGCTGGAAGCCAGGAACTCTCTGCTGGGCAGAGCAGCAGAGATGGAAAGGATGTAGGATCTCCTCACGCTGACAGGGAAACAGGGAGCCTGACCTGGACAGAGATGGCACAAAAGACAGACGGGTATTGTGAAGCCACCCAGGTGTGTGAGTTTAGGGAGGGAGGAGGTCTTGGCTCTGCCACTCTTAGACTGTCCCAGCAAGAATCGCCACCAGCTGTTCTGGCATGGGCTGGTACAGAATGAGTGACTCTCAGCTTCTCCAGCCCCAACCTGGCAGGGCTGGCTGTCAGACAACAGGTGGTGGGCGCAGTTCAGCCCTCTCCTGGGCAAAGCCTGGGAGCTTTCTTCATCTCTGAACTTACCCAGAAACCCTGGTTGGGAGGGAGGAGATCATGGCCCCACCATGAGTGGGATTGGCTGGTGCGGTGAGTGGGGCTAATCTGACAGTCCCCCTGAGCCTGGCTCTTCCCAGGATTGTGTCTGCAGACAGCAGGAGGATCACAGCTTCTCCAGGCTTGGCCTTCCTCTGCAGTCCACTTCCACCTCTTCCCTTTTCTTCTGTGATGCTGTTTTTCAAAAAGTCATTTCACTTTTCTACATTGCACCTTCCAGACAAATGGCTTTTAAATAAAACCCTCTGCTAACTTAAGCCCCCTGTCCAGGTCACTTCCTGTGTGTGTGATTTATAGACCTGCTATTAACATTTATTTAACTGCTAAATCACTGTGGCTGGTCAGTTGGATTCCCTCCCATTAGCTGCCCTGAGTGGCAGCCCAATGCAGGCCTTCTCATAGAGTCTGGGGAAGGCTCAGGTGGGTTCTTCCTAGGGGAATGTCTGTCCAACTGCACTCAGTCAGTCCCATGATGCTGAGCGATGGACTGGAGGGGAGAGAAGAAGGAGGGAAGGGCGGGGGGTGGGGGAGTTGAGAGAGAGAGAGAGAGAGAGAAAAGGAAGGCTTCAGATAAAAGATGGAGAATGGACAAATGAAATGTGTAAAGATTTAGTGAGGCAAGATCTGGCACAGAGACTGGAGAGAAATGGTAAGAAAAAGAGGCCCTAGATAACATCTGAGGAGACACCTTCAATGCATACTTCTAGGATCTTCTGCCCTGTAGTGCAGGTTAGAAATTGTGCCTTCATAAGGAACCACAGGTGAGAGTTTGGGGCTGGATCAAAATGTCCCTGAAAGGGGTGTCTGCATTTGGGATTTTAGTGCGAGCTCATCTCCTGTAAGTACAGGAGTCAGGATGAGAGCGGGGTTTCCAGTCCCTACATAGAGCTGTTCCCAGAGCCTGAGAGCAAAGCAGAGTTCAGTTCCCAGTTCCATTACAGACTCTCTGGGACCTTGAGCCTCTTGCCATGTGTATGATAGGGATACTAGCACTGCCCTGCTTCACGGGGGTGCGAACGGGTAAATACACAAGAGATTGTGAGCAGCTCTGAGGCTATGGTAATGGGGACCAGATATGTACCTTAGATAAATGGCTGGTAGCTTGGGCAAATGGAAAAGACTTCAGACTGCTGAGGGGTGGAGGAGAAACCCTAATTAGAGGTAAAAAGCTGGTATGTGAGAGCCCAGCACTAGCAGCAACTTTGATTATTTCTGGTTTTCGCCCTTTTTTTCTGTGCGTGCTTGGAGCTTTCATTCAGTAGGATTCGGTTGTGGTTTTCACTGCACAATCAGGGCTAATGAGCACTCCCAGGAAATAAATTGCATCTTAAACACAGCCTCACAGTGCAAAATAAACAGTTCCCTATTGCTGGAGCTGCCTCCTCATCAGTGATCTCCATTTCCCCTGAACTCACCGATGCAGGAGGTTGAGATCAAGCCCTGCTCTGCAGAGTTCCAGGGCAAGCAGAAGGAGCAGCCAACATGAATCTGACGGAGACACTAACCGGAATGGTAACGCGTCCAGGACTATACCTCTTGGGGTGTAATGGGTGCCTGTGTTTCACTTGTAGCTCGGTGTCAGTGGCTGCAAGTCAAAGCAGCGTTTGATCCCAGCGGCTACAAGACTGCATTATTTCTGCCAGGATTGTAGAGCGTGCTCAGGCGGTGGTTGGGTTCTGCTTGGCTCTGGGTTTCTCTATGTGGGAGAAAGACGCAGGTTATTCCCCTGCCTTGCACCATGTGTCTGGTATCCCACCCATAACCCTATCCCATCCTGGTTTGGGTGAGTGTCTGCGAGGGTGGACCATGTGGAATGGTGCTGCGCATCACGCAGCACGATGAGTGCGGAGTTCAAGGAGCATGGATTAGAAATCCATTGGCAAATGAAAACTGAAGTATTTCATCTCCTCTATGTAGAGCTGTGGGAGTCACCTCGCCAGCTAGTGTGCCATTTTCAAGGCCTATCAATGCTGCCTCTTTGAAATTGACTTAATGAATCTAACTCCCTTAAAATCAGACAGCTGGGTTCATATCTCACCATGGAGTTTTACAGAGCGTGTTGCAGACCATGTCTGAATCCTGCTATGATCTGCAACCTCAGACAAAGTTCTGATTTAAAGTGACTCCCTGTCCCTCTGTGAACCACCTTGGAGGTGTAACTGGGCCAGCATTGGGGCTTGAATCTGGGACCTTTGAGTAGAGCTAAAAGATTAATTGGGACCTTTGAGTAGAGCTAAAAGATTAATTGGACTATTGTAGCCAGCTCTCAAACCTGTGGTATGTACTGCCAGTGGAGGGCAGCAAATATTCCTTGCTCTCTTAGGACTGGTATGGGATCCTGTCCGTTAGATTAGCTCAATTGAGCTAATTTAACACACTTTGAAATGCCCCTTGACACCCAGATAGACACAGTTTGGCATATTTACAATGGTGCCAGCTTATAATGGTGTTGCTTAGGTGAGTGTTAAGGGAGGTTTCAAGTTGTACTGAGCGAACAGGTTTTGGGCTCCCTCTCCATATCTAGGCAGAGTCCTAGTAGATCTGAAATCCTGACTCGGCCAGTTCCCCAGGCAGCAGTGTGACTCTGCTGCCCCTGGCTTTGGAAGTTGGATCTTGGCAACACAGTATGCTGTCACAACCGCTTTGGCATTCCCCAGAGGGGACAACGCTTAAACCGGCAACCCAGCCTTGTACGCATTCAGACCACTGCAGTGTCCATGGGGACTGCAGCTCTGGGATTAAGCTGCGGCTGTCACTGTTGTCATACATGCAACTAAAAGAGAATTTATCTAGCAGCAAAGCCAACATCTTAAAGCCATTGGTTCTGAGGTACCTGTGATTTGCTGAGATCCGTGTCTCCTTTATCACTTTCCCGTCTGTCTCATTTGCTAAAATCCCAAAGCAAAGACTAGAAACATGCTTGCAAAGGGTGTTCTTTTTTTATGTTTCAGAGGCTGATAATAAATCTGTATGCAAACACTAGCAAGCACAGGATTGCAGTTAGAAAGCCAGCTAGCGCACGCAGACCTCAGCTGGAGCCCATATGGAGCATTCCTTTACCAAAGACAATGTCCTGATCTGGCCAGTATGAAATTGTAAAATATGGTGTGAAACTAGATACCCCAAAAGCTGTAGGGAGAGGTGAAGCACTTGCCGGCTGTAAAGGAGTCTCCAGCTGACGGCAGCCCCAGCCTTTCCCAGAATGGTACAGCAGTGGGAATGAGGTACAGCATGAGGGAATTCCTAGCTTGGCAGCCCCTCTTTCCCCCCTCCCCCCCCCCCCCCCGGTCTTCTTGTTGTAGAGGGAGGCCATGTAGCCTAGTGGATAGAGCACTGGACTGGTGCTGCATCCCCAGCCTCTCCGAGCAGGAGGGAGAATGATACATCAGGAAGAAACCCTTGTTGACCTGGCTGTAGACTGGGTGTGTTGCGCTTGCCCACTGGGACAAAATCCTGGATGTTTTGTAGCTAGTGCCAAAAAGCTGTTGAATTGTGAATAATGTGACTTCTGCAGAAGTTCAAAGTATTGATGGGGAAAAGCTGGGCAGGGGCGTTAAATTAAAAAAAAAAAAAAAAAAACTCTGAAAAATCACCAGAAGCATATCTGACTCTATTTTCCCCACACGCTTTTATATTGGGGTTAAAAAGAAAACTGAGAAATCTCAAGTTCCTCATGGAGAAGTTCACAGCACCCCAATTAAATGGTTTTTATTTGTAACATGCCCTGGGGGGGCCTTTCTAATCAAGAGGCTTTTCTGAATCATAAAAATTATATGCAGGGGAATGGAGGCAGGGGACCTCAGGCAACAAGTGGCAGAGGGGACTGGTATGGGAAGAGAAGGAGGAGAGTTGTGCTGTTGTGATGGAAGGGGCAATGTGATGTTCTATTCATCAGAGCGCTTCTCCCTCCTGCTTTTAGAAATTTCTGGGTTTCTCATTTGAAAGCATCTACCTCTCTTTGTTCTCCTGGCTGGTGCAATCTGCATGTCTGGAGCGGGATTTCATTGCCAGGGTTGCATTCACTGTGGAGATGTTTTACATCTTGCAAATGAAACAGGTAAATGCTGATCCTGGGAGGGGGGAGTGGAGAGGGGCTGGTGTCTCATCTGACATTTTAGCTCCTGCCAGCTGAGGTGACGCACAGAATATCTTCCTCCAGATCAAAGTGGGTCTGGGCAGGTAGATTATAGTGGACAAAACCTTCTTCCCGCAAGGACTTTCACTGCTGCGGGTGCTTGCTGAAATGCAGGGCCTGGCTGATGAAGTGCTCTGATTACTAAGATCCTAGCAATGTTGTTTATTATCAGGCTCAATGAAATGGAGATGCATGCAGGCGAAGGCCACTGGGTTCCTGCTGGTGATGTTTGACAGAAGTTAGAAGAACTGGTCTTGTAAGCAGAGTTTTCTATAGCATGGATCTGGCGGTGGGATTCAGCCTCATGCATGTGAAGCCAGTAGACTCACTAGAGGCTTGAACCTGTGAAGTTCCGAGTGCTTCTTGCAAGGTTCTGCTCAGCCTCCGAACATTCCTGCACCACAGGATTGGCCCCAAGAGCTATAGTCACTTCAGTTCCCATGTGGCCTATGGTATCAGACAGGACATTCAGCACAGAATTCAGAGTTCCAAGGAGAATACAGCCTGTTGGGAAGATGCCTGTTGATTACTTTCTATACAAGGCCACTTTACAGATGGGTAAACTGAGGCACAGAGACGCTAAAGTAACTTGTCTAGTGGGTTAAGACAAGGTGTAGGAAATAAGATTTGTGTTCTAATGCTGGTTCTCTCTCTTATGAATGAGGACAGTGTACTTGCCCTCTCTGAGCCTCAGTTTCCCCATTGATAAAATAGGAGTGTAAGAAGGGAGTTAGGGCCCTGCTGTTGACCTACCCTGTTAGCAGGAGTTCAAACCATGTGGAAAATCTGGACCACCTAGCGCTCAGCACTGTGCTTGATATACCAGCACAGGTGGCCATAGGGAAGCTCCTCTCCTATTCCAGCACTGGCACTAGGGACGGTTCTCCAGGGAGTGGCTTTTCGCATACCCCCAGCAACTGGAAAAGCATTTTGTCTGCCATGAAGTTCCATTTCCTCCAAAAAAGAAGTTTCAGACTTGGAGGTTTTGTAAACTCAAAACCAGGCAAGCGTCACTGAAAAAACTGCTGCAATGGCTTAGTCATGGCAGGAAGGGCTCCCTGCAGCTCTGGGGATTTGGGCTGTGTCGCTGGAAGCAGGTGAGAGGGCTCCTAGCTGGCTGTGCCATGCTGAGCACCCCTGCAAGACCATGCACAGACCCGAGCTCTCCTACTTGGCTTTTCTCTGTTCAGGATTGTCGGCTACAGCCCACCTCTCAGCCTCTACAGCGTTCTGGGACACAACGCAGGTCGTCATGGTGCTCTAGCCAGAGTGAGCAGTACATGCTGATCGGGGGCATGGCACAAAAAGGGAGGAGAGGGAGTAAAATCTTCTATAAAAACCACGTGGGAGAGGCAAGAGAGAGATGGGAAATACATTTGGGGCAAATCTCCTGATGGTGTAAAGTGATGAAACTGCACTGAAATCAAAGGAGCTGTGCCCATGTAGGCTAGCAGAGAATTTGGCTCAGAGAGAGACGGCTCAGAGGGCCACATGACATCAACGAGCTATGGTGTTTAGGTAGATTAATTAATTGGCTTTAAGGCTAGAAGGGATCGCTATGATCGTCTAGTCTGACCTCCTGCAGAACACAGAACTGAACCAGTGCCCAAGGTCACCCAGCAGGCCCGTGGCAGAATCAGGAATAGAACCCTGGCTAGGGCTCTATCCACTGGGTCACACTACCTAGATTTAGCTGGGCATATTCCTACATCCCCTTTTCCCCAAATGATGACACACTGCCTGGCCTCTGCAAGGACGGAGTTCATTGCATGCAGTAAGCTGCCAAATGTGCTCTTCAACCTTTTGTTTTCTTTCTTTGCAGTTTTTTTTTCTGCCCTCCTTCCCTTCTTTTAATATTACTGCAATGTGCCCTAGAATCCCAAGATCATTCAAGGTGACTGGAGTGATTAAGGCGTTGGCTCTCCTCTGCTTGTGTGCATTTTATATTAACTGCACCTGTGTCTTCCCCCCCACGTCCCCCCCCCCTTATTTTCTTGTCCTACTTTTCAAATCAGACCGCTGCCAGTGCTCCCGTAAATAATTTGAATTCTGAGTGATTGGCCTCTTCCAAAGGTCAATTGACTTCTCGAGCAACTCTCCTTGAGTGTGAGGTGTGTGTGTGTGTGTTTAAAACACTAATTGGGGTGAGTTGCATGATGTGGGTGTGGGTGTTTAGGATGACTGGTGATAGACGGAGCGAGAAGATTTGGACAAAGTGGTAAAGAACTTGGGCAGAGATCTGGCACTGACAGGACATGAACCTCAGGGACCCCATACTGAGCCCAGCTGACTGCCATGCAGCTCAGAAGGGGAGCGACACAAGGTGGCTCTATGCCACTTCTGCAGTACCTTGGCTTCTGCGGACTGGTCTCAACCCTGTTGTAAATTAGAAATGCCTCAGGGCTGCTCCAACCTTTGTTCTGCCAGATGTGGCCTCCAGGGGGTGTTTTAGCAGCAGAGAACAGCCAGAGCACAGAGATGTTTCAGCTACATCCTCTATAATAGGGAAGATTGTAAAGTGGGATGGCACAGAGCCTACAACGGATCTACACCCCTGGGGAATTTCCCCTCTGGAAGGGAAATTCTGTTGTAGTAGCTGGTAAACCCTGGCTTTCCTCCTACTCTGTGCTGCTGGAGTCCCATAAAGCACTCACCCTTCCTGGTGAAGCTGGAACATGTAATAAATGCCTCTCCCACCAGCTGCTGACCCCATCAGACTTCCACAGCTGGAGACACAAATCTACACGCAGAGATGCTTATACTTTTCCCCCCTTCTGCATACTTTCTCTCCTTTAGAGGTGGGTGGGAGGAAGTGCACGACAGCTGGACTTGTGGTATGACTTGTAAATGTGGGTTATTTTATGCATCACTGCAAACAACTAGGAACTGATCTCTAATGCTAGGTCTAATTCAGTTGGGGAATATCTTGGGGTTAGCGGGGATAGGGCCAAGACAGGGAAGATTCTCTCTTCTTTTCTAATGGAAATTAAATGCAAAAAAAAGGGAACACAAACAAGTTAGGAAATGAAGGGGATGAATTAAGGTTCACATGGTAACTCACAAATTATATGCAGAGACCCAATTTTGCTCTCTCAGCACTGTAAGCCAACTGGAGTCAAAAGTTTTTACACCAGTGTCAATTCAGAATGAGCAGGATCACTGTTTGTATGCAGGTTATCACTAAGAGTCCAATTAATGAGAAAAACTCTCTCTGGGAAATGTACGTAAGTTAATGTTGCTATGAAAGTGTAACTCATTGTTGTGCCTTTTTGGGCATTCAGATTTGTCACCATTACACTACATTATTCTAGGGTTTTTACATATCATATATAGAGTGTAATTTAAGACTTCTACTGGAAACTCAGCATTTTTGGAAAGAGGCACCTCATTATCAGTTTTTCTTCTTAGTTATCTTGGAGTGTCGGGTTTTCGTAAGTCTGGCAGTAAGCCTTTGTCGGGTTCTGTGTACAATAGGCTGTCCTCCTTGAATAGAAAAGTATGGGCTGGTTCACACTGACCGCGCGATTCGGCGGCAGTCGACGGGAGTTACGCAAACTACGCAGAGTAGTTTTGCATAACTGATGTCGACTGCTCAGCTTCCCTTCTGTACGCTGTTCACACTGTGCTGAGCCGTTCCCGTCGACTCAGCGCTACACTACTTGAGGGGGTGGACTTACTCAGTCGACTTCCCGATTGATTGAGCGGGTCTCCCTGATCGCTCAATCGAGCCTGAAAGATCGATCTGGTGGTGGCGATTTTGCTGCTGTCAGTGTAAACGTAGCCTATGTCTGTTCTTCTGTAGGTAATCGAGTCTTACTGGTCGTCAATTGTTCTTGCACTCTCTTTCCTTCAACTGAAAGAAAGGGTGTCGGCAGGTAACTGAGTGCATGTCTGACTGTTTCAGTTCCTCAACAATGGTGCCCCTTCCTCAATCCACTATAATAAAGGGTTTCTGGCCATCCTTAAGGGAATAATAGTTTACACCATCCATGATGAACGTGTGGGCTTTACGGCTAATACCTGGGTTTTATAATGAGCACATTGGCTGTGTGACAATTGTATTGATGGCTCAATGAAATCCTTCCAGTAGGCATCAAGCAAACACCTGTGATGATTGTGAATACAGCCCCATAGGATTTGCCTCAAGAGAAGGGAGCAGCAGTCTCTTTATACACCTTCACATTGCTGCCAATATCCCACCTCCCTCCTTTGTCTTGAGGGGTTGTGTGATGCTTCTTGATGAGATTAACTTCTTCAGATCAGACTGTCTGTTCCCTGGTACCTTGTGCAATGGGCTCTTCAGGCAGAACCCCATAGTACAGATGGGGAGCTGAGGTCTAGAGAGACTGGCCCAGATCACTCAGGAAGTCTGTGGTAGGGCAGGAAATGGAAACCATGACTCACGAGTCCCAGCTAATGCCCTAACCACTGGATCATCCTTCCTCCACGGGATCTGTCCTGAACACTTAGGGGCATTAAAGTTTCCCTAGCACTTTCCAGAAGAAATAGGATTGTTTGGCCAGAATACTGGCACTAATTCCAGCTGTGATAGCATGCATATCCTTCAACCACCCAATCCCACAGCATGGAACTGAGATCCCAAAAGGAGGAACAAGGGATACTGCGTGGGACCTCTTTCTCTGAGATGGGTTCCTCTCCCCTTTTATCACTACCGCTCCATCTCCTGCTCTCTTTCCATTGCTTTCCAATCTCTCCTCCTCTCTTCCTGCACATTCTCCAGTGTCTACTCCTTCTCCTTTCCAACTCAGTTCCCTTATCTACCCACCTCCGCAGTGCTTCAAAGCAGTTGAAGTACAGGTTAAATTCTCCTACGTGTGTGCTTGGACCATGCTTCCATTTTTACTCTTAGAGGAAGAAATCTCCAAATTTTTTTATTTTGCTGTCATATCCTCCATGGCAACTCATTTTATTCTGATCACTCCAACATGATCATGCAGGGTCAGATACTGAATACTATCTTAACCTGCAATCAGTCCCATTGATTTCAGTAGAATTACTCGTAGAGTAGGATGTGACTCTATGTGAGCAATTGAATCACAATCTGTTGCTAAGAATAAATGCCAGTTAATTAAATATATGTATGATCGGAGTGAGAACCTGAAGACGCAGATTAATTTATGAGAAACTGAAATGTTTAACTAATAAACAAGAGCCTGCTAAGCTCTATATTAATTTAACCTAATGAAGTCCTATAATAATCTATGATAAATGAGGAAAGCTCCCAGAACATGAGCAGGGAAAAGCTGCAGTTGGGTGTCATGATAAATTATTAGTTAATAGTGAGAATAATTCATAACCCTAAGAACAACAGAAAAGAAACATCACAGATTGTTTGTTTAATAAGCTAATCGATAGCTGAGCACCATGTATCTTAATTCAAGTTAGATTTACCTTTTACGACAATAAATGGATTTTTTCCTCAGAATAATCTTACCCGTTAATATTGTTTTTCCCCTGTTGAGCCTGGATAATGGGAGGAATTATCCTCTTTCCAATCAGACACATTTTCTTTCTTACCAATTAACAGAACAGTAGGAATCAATACACACACACACACACACACACATTTTCATCCCGCTCGTTCTGAGTAGCAGCAAAGACGTTTTTATCCAAGGAAAATGGGCTTAGGGATACAGAGCCATTCTGAACAGAGTGTGGGTTAGCCCAGAAGATCATCTGAAGTAATGAACAGTTTCCAACCATGTGCGTGTGTGGCAGGTGCCCTGGGTCAGATTTATGCTTTTAATATTGCCTTTAGCCCCATCCTGTAGTAATACAAAACCTTATATTTGTAGCCCACTTCCTCCAGAAAGTCCCAAAGTGCTTTAGAGGCTGTGTGTACATTCAGGGGTCACTTGAATGCAGGGGTGAATTTCATGAGCAGTTTTCCACCAGAAAGGTGCATCAGGATTTAGAAGTAAAGGACTTCTCTGCAGAAAGTTGCAGGGGCAGCTTGAAAGAGAGGGAATGGATTCAGCTGTGCCACCATAGCTGACGATGGTAGCCTTACAAAAAGCAGCCAGGGGTATCACACGATCACCAGTGCTCAGGGAAGCTGAGTTTAAAGACTGTAGGCCAGATCCTCAGTGGCTACAAATCAGCCTAGCTCTGACTTCAGTCAAGCTGTGTCTATGTACACCAACTGAGATTTGGGCCACGTGTCTCCAGTGGAACAGCGCCGTCTGGCTGTGCCTCTGCAGTGGTTTAGAAGAATGAACACCCACGAGAGAAGGGTGTCCCCAGCACCATTTTTTTTTTCAGGCTCCTGGGTTTTCCTTGGAAGTCTGCCAGGCCCAGCCCTGCATAGCTTCTAAACTCTGATGGGACTGTGATTGGAGTGTGCTCTGCTTTGTGTGGGAAGGCCATAGTGTTTAAAAGGGGGATCAGTTGCTGAGTCCCGCAGGGGTTAAATTGTGAACAGGGTGCAGTCCAGTATTATTTAATTCCCGCTCCTAAGGAGAGGTTCACCATGTCCCCTCTTTTTATCCCTTTCAGTCCCCTCTCCTCTTGGCCTCCCCCTAAAGAGTTCTAGTCACCCCTCTTTAGATCCCCTGTGAGAGAAGTCTGACACGCTTTGCAGTAGAAATGGGCCCGAGAAGCAAATTTGGATTTGTCTCTAGAACTCTGTAGTGTGCCGTGGGGCTCGGGTCTGGGTTTGCACCTAAGTGAGTGAGACCCTTACAATTGATGGAGCTTTGTGATTTACACCAGAGGAGGATCTGGCCTTCAACTTTTCTTAAAGGAATGTATGTTCCATGTAGCAGCCCTACAGGCCGCCACTTGTTCTGTAAACCAAAAAAACCAGAGACATTTGGTCTGAAAAAAGGCATCTAAAAATAATCTGTTAGGACCAAACTGTGGGCACCTTCTTAAGCACCAGAGTTCTGAGCCTGCAATTTTTCTTGCCCTTGTTTAATGCATACACAGATCTGGTAGTTATCCCACCTAGTCATCTAATCTGGACTTGCAAAACTCAGTCCTGGAAATGGATGGGTTCAGAAATGTCTTGGTGGGTCACAGGCTGGATTTCAGGATGGGGTGAGAGCCTCCCCCCACTCCAGCCGTGGACACTGAGTAAAGAACAAGGCCCACCTCTACGCAGGACGATTGCCCTGCTGGAGGTCCTGTGGAAGACACCTGTGAGGGTGCCCCTGAGGACCCCTTCACAAGCCATGGCATAGAGGTGCGCTGGGGCAAGTCGGGTGGGCAGCGACGTACAGCGCTGTCACCCATCGAGCAGGCTGGGGATACTGGAAGTTAGACAGGCCTAGGGTTGTGTGAACTTCACTGGGGGCTGCTGAGCAGCCCAGGGTTGGACAGAAGCAAAGCCACCTTAGCCCCTCCCACTGTCCTCTCAGCTGAGAGTTCTGTGCTGTCCCTGGGAACATCTCGCCCTTGGCTTCTCACCCCTACCAAGGTAGAAGGAGCCTGTGTCGCCCTAGGGTGACTCTTGGATAAAATCAGATCTGCTGACCCCGATTCAGATATTAAAGGAATGAGTGGGAAGGGGCTTGGCCAACAGCGAGACTCGAGTGGATAGCTCAGGGCCAGCCTTCGAAGGGGATGACCCAGCTGTGGCTGGTTGTCCAGCTATTTCCTGAGTTGGAATTTGTTAATGCAGTAGCACCCCAAGTGTGCTAGTAGAGACCTATGATGAGACCATTCCTTTCCTAGGAATATGGGAGGGGGACGCATATTCAAGACAGGATAAGGGTGAAGCTTGGGACATAACTTTTTAGTGCCATGGTTTGTCTTCCTTATTTAATCATTGCTAACTGCTGCTCTACTGAGCCACTGCAAAATCTTCCTCTTGTTGTTTTCTTCCTGCAGTCTATACCCCATTGTTAAATTGTTTCTCTTGCATTTGTAAACGACACCTGCCCCTTTTACATCCTATGCTAACAGCAGTATGGTGCGAGCCCATGCCTGCCTCTTCTCTAATGCAAATCTTGTCCTGTGTGATAGATCATCTCCCAGGCAAATGCTGATCAAACTAGTTCCTGACCAGCAAAACAGAAGCATGTCTGAAACTCTCTTGTCTAAACTAAGATTGTACATCCCATCCCATTGCTCAGCTTGCCCGAATAGACACCCAGGACCATCTGTCTCTGTGGATTCATCCCCATTGCATCAGTGCTGATCTCTTGTGTGGAATATGTCCCCTTATTTGACGTCATGCCTAGATTTTCTTATCCATTGCTGCCTCTATTGTGTATTCATTACAATGCCCACAGGCTCCTCCAAGTCCAATGTGTGTTGAATTGCTGCTCATCTATTTCTCCCAATGTCCTCATACTCATAACCATGAGGCCCATATTACCCATGTGCACATCTGTCAGGCTTCATATTCCTCAGCCGTTTCCAGGGTTACATAAAATTGCCCGTGTTTATGACATTAACAGCAACTCCGTCCCTTCTTCCCCCCAGAGTCCAAGCCGTTGCCTCTCTTTATGAGGATTGATATTTGGACAGTAAATATTTTAGAACCTCATCCGGTGATCATGTCTGTGTGTGCGCATACATTCTTATCTGGCAACAGATGTCGTTGAAGCTCTCTCCATGGGAAACGCCGCACATTTGCTTTGTCTTTTCCTGCTCTCCGCACCTTTTGTGTGTGTGTGTCTCTGTCTGTGAAGGGCTGACAGTTTCTGCTGCAGAGGAGGGAGTTGACAATCTGAACAACAAAGCCACGCAGGGAATGTTACATGAGTTGCTCAGCTCATGAAGGAATCTGTGAGCCTCAGTTTAAAGGAAGGTCCTGTGACTGGGTCTTCATCAAAAAATCCCTCCTCTAGCCCAGGGCACTGCATGATCCTTATTGATTCACGTTCATTTAGGTCCCCCCATTCAGCAGCAAAGTGCGCAAGGCTAATCCTAATCCCCAGGAAAGTTAATATTGAATCGACCGACATAGGCCCTGTTAGCACCATTAGGCAGGACAGATTTGTTAGCAGAGGCAGAAGCCTCACAGGATAGGGTCATACTGCAAGTGAAGGCATTTTTGTAGAAAGGGTAGGCACACTAACTTTAACTTAGCTCGCACGGATAACAATAATAATAAAGACATAGTGACATGGGCTAGCAAGCTGAGTATGTACGCAGGGTCCCTAGACTCTGGTGCCAGCCTGTGCTGAAGCTCCCGCCACCGTGTCTTCACTACTACTGTCACCAGTGCTAGCGAGATTAAAACTAGCATGTGTTTGTCTACCTGTCCTGCAATCCCGTCTTCACTTGCAGCCAAGACATACCCATAGGGAAGGAAAGATGTGTCTGACTCCTAAAGGCCATGGAAGAAGTAACAGGGACACAGTAGCTATATATGTCAGAGCTGTGCTGTCCTAGCTCTGAGAGATGACTAGAAATGGGCTCAAGTTTAAAAATTCAGACCTATCTTTCAAACAGCCTACAGTTTAGTTGTTGCATTTAGGGTTTTGGTGTGGGGACTACTTCTGAATTTCAGATCAGGCTGAGGATTTGGACTTTAAGCGCCACATAGATTGCAGTTGTTGAGAATCCACGGTGTTGATTCAATTGTTTTTAAAGTATGAGGAAAATCCTAGTTATGCAAGTGAAGGTCAGTTGATATGCTCAATCCCCTTCCATGTTGCAGTCTTGTCACTCGATGAGTTTACTCCTGTCTTGAAATTGAACAGCATATGTGAAAATCAGCCTCACTGGGTTTGTCTCTTGTGAGAGCCATTCTCGCAAGCAGCATGTATATTTCATGTACAATTTTAATTTCTAAAAAATTATTTATTTTCTGTATAATCTAAATTGTATTGTAAACTCAAAGTTTAAACAGAAGTTAGTTAACATGAAGGGGATGATAAATACAAGCAGAAACACTAGAGGATTATAGGGGTTGCCTAGTGGGTAATAGTGTGTTTCTTCACAGCTGAATGGCTATTCTGGATAGCCTTTAAAAATATAAATTCCAACACAGGAGATCAGTGACTATAACCACCCACATCTCAGGGTTCTAGTGATGTAAAGAAGAATCAGTCAAGCTTTTCTCTCATTGTTACTGTGATGTGACCAGCCCAACTTAATTCTTCATTAGCTAGAACCCTTGCTGTGTAAAGGTTGAAACAACAGAAAGCTCTGCTCAGTCTTAACTATGGCATCGTTAACACTTAGCCATAATGACCTGGGTTTTTGGACCACACTCCCTTTCAGGAAATTATTTTTTGTGTCCAAATTGGCAAGTGAGATCTGTCCACAAAACTTGCCTTGAAAAGACTTAGCCAATGCAGAGCCTGGAAGTTCAATAACACATGTAGGTGTTGCCAGTTTTGCTAATTATCCTCATGCTTTTGTGATTGCTCTTGACGATCAAGGCCTTGACACGCCAGTTTTGTGTTGTGAAGGGTTTTGCAAAGCACACTGAACTTTTTGCTGTTTTTAGATGCATGGGGGTACCTATCAGGCAGTCACTCACTAGCAAATTAGCAATGAACCATTGGTCCCTTTTCACGCTTCCTACTTTTAAGGCCAGATTTTTTGGCAATCTAGAAAAAGAGCATATCTAGAACTCAGTACTTAGGTCTAGCCTGCTCCTGACAAGGTGTGCTGGTGTAGCGCAAAGCTGCCTAGTGGAGATGCAGTTTACACTGGCAAAAGAATTGATTTGTTGTTAGTTTATACCAGTTCCCCAAACAAAATAAGCTGTACCAGAAAAAGGGCTTTTTTGATGGTATAACTGTCTACACTAGAGCTTTGGCTGGTATAACAATGTCATAAAGAAACATGTCTAACTGACATTGTTATACCAGCAAAAGTTTCGGCCTTACTTGGGAGTACAGTTGACCGAAGTTGGTCAGACCTCTTAAGTAAAAAGTACTCACTTGAGTAAGGATTTGCAATATCAGATCCCTAATCTGCATGTGCAGACGCTGCCTGGGATTTTCAAAGGAGCAGAAGAGAGTTAGAAGTCAAATGCTTACTGCATTTCAATGGAATTATGTGCCTAACTCCTTATGGCCTTTCTGAAAACCTCAGTCAGCCCAAGTGCATGAGCAATAGCCATAGATCCCTGTGGCTAGCTGGATGTTTTTGGATGCCTAAGGGGTCTGCTAACCTGGCCCTTGATGGCTGCATTCTTTTATGTCAATGTAGTATTTATTTATTTATGGCTTCTGCCGCACTGCTTAGGCTGATGTATGGAGCCACTGTGAGATATTTTGAGGCACAGTGAGATATTTTAAAAACATCTCACTACTCTGGAACCATACATAGTGTACTAGTTGTATATTAGTTACTCTGTGATTTCAATGAAGGGAAAAACATTTCAGCCTGTCAGAGCCTTTTCACTGGCTTTCTGCCAGGCAGCTATTGTCACTCCCCTTTCTCCCCTTTCAGTTCTTTCTCAGTTACTTGTTTTACTCCTCCTGAGCTCTGCCTTTATTTTATTTTTTCTTATACAAGAAATAAAATTAAGCCCTTAATGGATCCCCATAGACATTCATCAGTTCTCACAAAGAAATTTCATTTTAAAAGTATGCAATAAAACCTCTTTAAACTGGATTGTTTCCAACAGGATTATATTTTAGGAGACTATCTCATCAACATGAGTAACTCCTTTTACAGGTGTTATGCCCTGAACAAAAGACCCTGACCTGATTTATGCCAGTGCTATCAGGAGTAACTCCAATGTAGTCACACCAGTTTGAGCATTGGAATTAGGCCTAGAAAACACAAAATAAATGTTTCAGAAAGAAAGAAAGAGAAGCCCAGGCACCATCTTGAAGGAGAAGCCAGCACAAATGAGTTCATAAAATGCAAAGCAAATGAGTTGTATAAACCAACAGTGTGGTATGAGAGATTTTCACTTAGAGAGAACCTATCATAAATCACTCCAGGCTCATTTTTGCTCTGCTGCTTAAGAAAATATTTTTCATATCCTGCTACCTGCTGCTCTGTTTTCCACATAGATAGGTGTTTATATGTACAGAACCTTTGCAGAATTCTACTCTTCCAGTACAAGTAGGTTTTTTTTATTGTCAGCTATATCTTTAGTTATTTTTTGTCAAATTAGGCTAACTGATTGCAATGCAGTTGCATAGCAATTGCAATATGGTTTTGCTTTTCAGTATGCCGTTACTACTGATTTATATAATCAGAAGCTGACTACATGCTTGATTTACTTAGACCATCCTGTTGGTGTTCTTAATACACATTCTGTTGAATCCAAGTATGGAAAATACAATGTACTGACACTATGACTTTTCTCAGTGTAGTTTGTAATTACATTGTAATTACACTGTGGTTTTTGCTATGTACTTACGGTTAACCTTATTCCAAGGTTTGACCCTTTCATCTGTTATCCTGAGAAAAGATGAACAACAAGTTTTTTGCTCAGGCTGCTAAGTTTTCATGACTGCTCAGTCTTGCAAGGCTGCTGAGATTGTACACAAGACAGAGACTGGCAGCTGGGTGTGGGGTGTCATGAAGTTCTATTGGCCTGAATTGCGGGAGTTTTCTGTACAGGTGGTTACTCAGGTCACCCCAAATGAGAGTTATTGTAACCTTGTTTCTGTTGTGAGTCGTGCCTGTATTTTCTTTAAGGTACATTTTAAAGAGATGCTATTTTAAAGAGTTTTCTCCAGTTTAAAATTTGGTTTATATTATGTCTCATAGCCCTCTGCCTGCAAAGCCAGGTTGCCTTAGTTACCAGGTGCAAGATTTGGAGTAGTCGGTTTAAAAATGTGTTTTATTTTTTCTATTAAAAATTATCTAAACTAGATTTCCTCTAAACTGTGTTGCTGTGATAAGGCCCGATATCTCATGAGCCAGGAGGCTAGACACTAATGCGTTAGGCCATTAGAAAGCCCAGAACCCTAGACCCCAGTGGGACAGAGAACATGTCTGTTTTTCATAGGTGGCCAGGACTGTAGAATGGCCACTGACCGACGGCTTGCTATAGCAACTGCAGTTGCCAAGGGGAAATTCGACAGACACAACACTCCACCCGGTTTTCTTCAGATTTGGTGTAAGGCTGACGCTTCCTTAGCTTAACTCTTAAGACACAGCCTTATTGTGGTGTTATGTGACTGTTGTATTATCACCTCCACACTCCTCAGGCCAGCCGCTGGAGGCCTCATTTTGTCTCTTTTCTTTTGACAATACCTGATCAGCTAAGGTGTGCCATTTTCCTTCCTAGGGTGAGTACATGCACTCAAAGATGCTGTGACAATGTACCAGCTGCTCCATCTGAATCTGGGCTTTCTCTGTATCCCTGTGATGCCCCATCTCCCTTATGGCTCTGTAGAACTGTGGAATGGCTCAGCAGGAAAAACAGGATGGCTGCAGCTATTAAGTTCTCTTCCACAGGGAATAGTGGGCTAGATCCTCAGCTGGTGTAATAGGTACAGCTCCATTTTCCTCAGTGGAGCTGCTCTGATTTCTGACCTGAGGGTCTGACCCAGTGGTTAGTGCAAGAAAAGCAAGGTGAGCTAACATCAATGGCAAACTACTCTGTATGGGATTTAGCCTAGTTGTTAGTCATGTTTGTTACAGTAGTGGCCAAGGGCCAGCTAAGACTTGGGGCCCCATTGTGCTAGGCACTGTGCAGATGCAGGGTAGTAGGTAGCCCTGTCCCAAAGAGTTTCCAATCTAACTAAACCAGAGAGATGCAGGGTAGGGGAAGGGTTGGAAGACACAAGCAGAATGAATAGTGTGCTGGCCACAAATGGCATGTTAATGAGTTCTGGAGGTGGGTTTAGTTAGGAAGGGATCGACTTAATGGAAAGGAAAGGGAAGGGGGTGAGGGGACAGGATAGGGAAGAAGAAAAGGGGGGGGGTGTGGGGTGAAGCAGAGGTGAAGAGACTGTGGGGAGGGTTGGAGCAAACAGCCAATCAGTGCAGGGTGGAGGAATTCAGAGCTTCCCACAGTTGGGACTGGAATAGCCAAGGTCCTGCTTTGGCTGCTTCCACCCCTACTGTCTTTGCCTGGCTCCTCTCTGCAATTTCCCCCCAAGGCCACATGGCAGAGGAGAGGCACCACCTGGGTCCTAGTGCGCCCAGTATGTGCGTGGGGCTCCCCTGCACAGTTCTCCCTCCAGGTGGGAGGAGTGAGCCTGGCTGTGCCCCATTTTACCCCTTATCCCCCAGGGTATCAGTCCTTGCTTTGGCTTCTCCTTTAGGTATTGAACTTACCTTCCCAAAGGCACCTACCCCCCTTGTCCCAACCAGCCAGATTTGCAGCCTTTATGAGGAGGAATTTAACCCCTCCTTAACCTAGCACAATGGTGTTAAATGTTATATAGTAAAATGATGCCACATCCTATTTCAGCGTCATGTGCTCTGACCCCTCTGGCTTCGCTGAATGCACAATTTGAAATAGACCAGGGCTGCTGCACTTCTTGGACCCCCCGGCATGCCTCCTGGCAATGAAAGAAGATTAGGGCTGGGGAAAGAGGAGTTAACCCTCTGACACATGATTGTGCAAGCAAACAAGGGACTGTCTTTTTGTTCAGTGTTTGTACAGCACCTAGCACAATGGGGCCCAGGACTATTGGCTTGGCACTATGATAATACAAACAGTAAGTAATAATAATGAACACACACGCTTGCCTTTTGAGCAGCCTTGTGTACCCGCACTGCAAGTGCCCCAGCGCTTACTGAGCAGTTTGTTTTCAATCCACAGAGAAACCCTGACATGTCTGGCATGTAACAGTGTACTGAGTATTCCTTTGTTTGCCCTTGGAGCTTTATATCTTCAGGGACCAGTCTCTTTGGTGGAAAAGAAGCTGAACTGACACTCATGCAGTTGGCAAAAAGAAATAACTTACAATAAAGATGAAGCTTTATTTATTTATTTATTTATTTTGTGAACATCTCCCCATGGGTCTCCCAGGGGAGCTGGACAAAACTGGGGCAGCTACCGGGAGGGAAAGCTGAGGATGGTATGGGATACAGTTAGTTCAGCACTGGAAAAGCGACAGCTCCTGCATGGGACTTTCGAACTGATTGATAGGAAGTCCTCGGCTCAAGTAGCAAGGAAGTTCACAAGACGCAGCACTGTGCATGCATGCACGTGTTAGGTTTCTGTGCTCAGCTTGCTTTGTGCTTTGGAAGCCGTAGGCCTATGCAATTCCATAGGACTCCACTCAACTAAGACACATGCATGTCTCCAGCAGCCCTGTGACAAGGGAGCTACCCCACAAAACCTAGTGCTGGTCTTGCCCCTCTGGGCACCCATCTTTGCCCTGTCTTCTGTGTCTTCACCTGAGTACACCTGTATTTCCCTGCCTGGGTGCAGCAATATTGACCTGCCCCTGCATGAGCATTACATGTAAAACTCTTTTGTGCCCAGGAAGGTCCCATGGACTCCCTATTCAGGAGGGATGGCAGCAATCACACAATTGCTGCATGCATGTGTTTGTAATTGAAATTTGCTTTGGACACTAGTCTTCCTGCTTCTGTAAACGCTCACAGGTGCTTTGTTGTGTGTGCACATGCCCAGACAGCATCCCTGTCTCTGCTGCAGAAGTTAGAGCTATTATCTCATGCAATCTAAAGTAGAGACTCTCAAATGAATATCAGAGGAGGACAAGCATGTTTCAGTGGAGAAGAGACACCTGGCTGGCTCCAGGAGGGCAGGGGCAGTGGTAGCAAGGTGCAAGAGATGCTGTTAGATAAAGGATGTAAACGCTGCCTCAGCGGGAGCTCTCGTGTTTAACACAAGTTAGAATGAAGAGGCAACCTGTCAACACGCAGCCTCCAGGAGGAAATGTCAGAGTGAGTGCTGATCCCTCTCTGTTCTCTGAGGAGCACTTATTAATCGACAGACCAGCTCCAAGCTGCTCCAGGCCCGGGCGTGCTGGAAAAACTCCAGGACTCATAACTTTGTCACCTCTCGTGAGGTGGGCGAAATCTGTGAGATTCAGGCCAGGCCATTGTGTTTGCACCTGGGTTCTTGGCTGTGCCTGTCAGCCTGGGGCCATCCTATGAAACCCACGTTTCCTAGCCATCCTCATCATTGTTTACTTTCCAGTAGCACCGAGAGACTTCCATTGAGGTGGGGTCTCCGTGGTGGGTGTTGCACATGCACATAGTGAGAGACAGTCACTGCCCTGAGGAGCTTAGTCTACATAAGCAAGAGGAAAAAGTCTCCCCTTTTACAGAGGGGGAAACTGAGGCACCAAGAGATTCAAGCCAGGAACTGAATACAGATCTTCTGAGTCTCAGTTCAGTGCCTTAACCCCAGGACCATCTTCCAACTCTGCTGGCTTGGCAGGTTGGGTCTATTCTAAGTTTCCCTTTGGGGAAGGTTGACGTGGGGGAGAGGGGGGAAGATGACAGATGAGGATGCTTTAGCCCTGCTTTCCCATCTTTTGTTAGGGAAAAGCTGTAAATCCCCTGGAGCCCATGATGGACATGTAATAATTTGTGAATACTGCATGTGACCTGGTTATTGGGATGATTGCTGCATGGCTATGCTGGGTTAAATCAACTCAGCTGTTGGGAAACAAACACGGAGGCAAATCCATGGCACCCCTCTGCAAACCCAGGGTGGGTATTACAGGGCAATGGGAGAGCAGTTGGCCCAGAGGAGGTGAGACAATTGCCCATGGAGCCCTCCAAACTGGTTTTGGATTAGCTGGGTCCAAAAGCCTGGGAATTGAGGGAACAAAGAACTCTGGCTGGAAGTGAGTCGCTCTCCAGGGGGAGGCAGTCATTTCTGGGGCTGTCTGCCAGAGTCCCCATCGCAAGGGGCAAGACCTTAGGTAAGATAGACATGCATGTAGATTGCTGTTCTAAAATCCTTTTTCTCTTGTGTTATGCTCTGAGCTTACTGTTCAGATTAAACAAGACTTTGGTTCAGGCAGGCGGGCTGGTTAGTATTGCATTCCTCGCCCTCAGTCAGAAATACCCAGCAGGTCAGTATGCAGCATACAGCAGCCCACTGGTCTAGGAATGGGAGAATTGTGGGATGCCATTGATCCCATCAGGCCTGGTACTGCGAGGGGTGCACTTGGAGAGACCAGAGAGAGGACAAGTGCTGCTAGCCCTATAACCATGATGGAGCCATTTACCTTTGAGACTGCCTCTCTCCCTTAGGCCTTTTACCTTCTGTTGGCTGGCCTGCTCTTACCATCTTCCTTCCTTGAGCAGCTCTCAGCAGGTGGGGGTGGCAGGGTAGTGACATGTTGCCAAAATTAATAGTGCTCCTACTAAACTGTTCCTCCTCAGCCTATGTTGTGTCCCAGGGGTAGGCGTGTGCAGGGAAATGAGGGGCTGGGAAATCTATTCCTTTGTTTAAACAGAGACTTCCTTACAAATATAGGCAGGGAGGGAGCGCTGCTTGGCAAACAAACATATTAAGCAGCTCTTTGCAGGAAATGTTTGTTCTTTGTGCCTGGAAAAAAATCTACAATATTGTTTCTGGAGTAGTGTGGTGTTCAACACTTGTAACTGACAACCCGACGGGCAGGTGAGATTGTATGGATGGTGGTGGTGGTGGTGGTGGACATCTGAGATATCTTCCCCTGGAAATGTCTGTGGAAAAACCTGCTGCCTGTAGTGCAATGTGTGGCATGTTGCAGGGCAGCGACTGTGCACCGAGGAAGCAACTCACAGGTGCAAAGGGATGGCGGGGAGGGGGTTTGGTGAGATCCAGTTGGGAAGGGTGTGATCTAATTAGGGGTTCCCAACCTCAGGTTTGTGATCATTCTGCTTGTTCCATGTGGCAAGATGGGATGGGTGGGTCCTCGTTAGAGCTCAGCTGACTGGGATGTGGGTAAAGATTGAGACTCTCTGGCTTAACAGTGTCCAGAGAAGGGGTGACTCCATCCAAGATGGAATAGCTACCCCAACCTTCCCTTCAAATTGGCGGCAGAGTTATATCCTGTCTCTCCCAGCATTTCACTGAAGCAGAGCACTCTCAGTAGAGTTGGAATCTGCTCCCTTTTGTCATTTCCCAGAGCCTGAGTCTGGCAGCTTTTTAGGATGCTGTGCAGGATGGCTCAATTTGGATTTAACAAAAAAAAAAAAAAAAAAGAAAGACAGGAGGGTATTTATTGAGAGCAGTTTGGTGACTGATTATTGGCCATGGTTATTGCTGATGGATTTGTAGATGCACCCACCTATATCTCTGCATTATCCCACCTCTAGGATTTGGCTGCGCGACCAGCTCATAGGGTACTGCTACGACGCCAGATCTGAGACTCCACATACTGGAGAAATACACTTTGCCTTGGCACTGTGCTGTATTCCTCCCATCCCTCTTTCAGCGCCTTGCAAGAGGGGAGGGGGTGCACATGCGGGACCACGTAGCCTCTGTGTTTATCTCAGAGAGCCATTCGGCTGTTCTGCAGCAGCTAGAGCTGGCTGTGTGGGTGACTGGTGTGACAGGTGAAAAGCGGGGCTAAGATGAACCAGCCACTGTGCGGGATTGTTAAAGAAACAGTGTGTTTGCATTTAATGTATCTTAAAAGTTATTTAGCTTTGTTGTGATTTGAACTTGTTGGTTGGCTTTTAGAATTCAAATAAAAACGCTTGGCACTTCTAGCGCACATTTAATCTCAGCCTCACAAAGCACTTTAACATTAATTAAGCCTCCCAACAAGCCCACTGCTATTTTATTTAACTTCTGTTTGTGGCTGGAAGCGTGAAGGCCTCAGTTTAACTACACAGTGGGCTGTATAAGATCCCTTTGTACTCATCCCATCTATGGACCTTGTCCTGGCTTGGACACAAAGGAAGGGGAGACCGTAAGAGCATCCTAACCAACAGGGAGGAGAAAGCCAAAGGGAGCTAGGCAGCCTCAAAGGCAGAAGGCTCCAGGGTCCCTGATAGAAGCTGAGAAAGGAAGGATGAAATGTCCCTGACTGGCACCCTTCCATAACCAACTAGGCTAGCAGATGGTGCAGAGTGGAAGAATGGTCTGGTGGTTAAGATACTAGCTCTGGGGTTCTGGGCTCAATTCCTGTCTCTACCACAGACTCCCTGGGTGGTGTTGGGCAAGTCATTTTATCTGTGTGCCTCAATTTCCCCATCTGTAAAATCTTGTCTATTCAGATTGTAAACTCTTCAGAGCAGAGGCTCTCTTGGGGCTGTGATCTTAGCTGGGGGCTCCTGGCAGCACTGTAATAGAAATATTTGATGATGATGGAGGGATGAAAGGGGAGCTTGATTTCTGGGGCTGGTTCAGTTAAGTTTTTCACTGAGATGCCAGTGAAGGACTAGGTTGGGACCTTTGTGTTTCTAGAGGCCTGCTTATACCCCTGTGTGGGCTACCCAGACCTTAAATCAAGGTATACAAGAGTGAGTGGGGCTGTGGGCACAAGAATTTCCTCTCTAGAGCAGGGAGCCAGGAAGAGGCATGGTTGGGTGGAATCCTGGTCTCTGCCTATCGCTCCTTGACTGGTACAGTCAGCAGAGGGGAGTAGTGATTTGCTACTGATATAAGCCAGCAATAAATCAGCCACAATTCCTTCCCTGGATGGCTGCACGTCAGGTGCAGTGCAAAATTGCCCAGAGGTACTAATTGAATCCCCATGTTCGTAGTGGTGCTCTGCTCCAAGCAAACCCTCACCCACACCCCAAGCTCCTCTCACTCGTGACATCAACATGAGATGCCTCTCACAGCAGATTGTCTCTCTTGTGTGCTTTGTTCAGAGCGAAATAATCACTGTCAGCATTTACATTGTCATAACGAGGCGTCGCTAGTGAATGAGCCAGGTCACACCTCTCTGAGTTATTGTTTCAGGCTCTCTGCAAACTCAGCAGACCACACTGCATTGGTTTACACCTGTCTCGTGCTTTGAAGGTTACACGGGCTGGAACATGAAAGCTGAGCTTCTGAAGGTCAAGATGGCAACTACTTTGGATGGTTATCATGGCCAATAAATTCCTAATCCACTAAGAAACTGACTGAAATCCCTGCATCAATTCACACAGACCAGTGAACTGAAGAAAATGGTTTATGGCCACTGCAGGCATTTAAGATGCCTGTGTACTAGGGACTCAGAAGTGCATGTCTCCATATCTCATTACCAGTCTTTTTGAGACCTCTGGTTTTCTCTCCCATTTCCTTACAATATCATTGAACTGCATGTTAAAGTTCTGGCTGCTCCACTTCTCAGATGAAGTAAATGTGTTGTGTGTTCACCTTGTAACACATTACAGACTTTGGGGCAATTTCCTCTCATGCAGTTTGTTTCTAAGAGCAACACCCTGATTTTGCAAGTTTCAAGTGAAATGATTCTGCAGAATTGTATTGCTGCTGTGCTCTTGTGATTTAAATTACTTAAGAATATTAAAGCAGATGGGAAGTTGCAAAATATAATCTATGGATCATGACTAACAAAATATGCCAGGTTGGCTGTTCAACTGGAGATATTTTCAGGAATATATAGTCACTTTCACACTTGAGAAATTTACAAAAGTGTTTTAATTTTTTGCATCCTGTGTGGTCTGAGTAGATGCCTCATACTATGTCTGTTGCATGCTATTTTAAATTCTGTGCCTTCATTCTTTTTTCACAAGCAGCAGTGGAAGTAAAAGTTTGACTCAAGGTTCCAAAACTGCTACTACTATTGGTACAACTGGAAGGTCATCTTTGAGCCTCTCAGGGAGCATCTGCACTGTGATAAGAGACCCAGGGCACACCCAAAGCTGGCTCAGGTCAGCTGACTTGGGCTTGTGTGGCTCAGGCTGCAGGCCTATAAAATTGCAGTGTAGATGTTTGCACCTCAGCCTGAATGTCTACACTGCAATTTTATAGTCCCACAGCCCAAGCTCCGTGAGCCTGAGTCAGCTGACCTGGGCCAGCTGCGTGCCTTTTTTTTTTTTTCCATGTAGACATAACCTGTGTGGAAAAGACAAGGGTTTGGAAGCTGAACTACACTCTCCTCCCTAGAATCCATCAAGAGCACTGCTGAGGCAAATTAATGGAGTCGAGCAGATCCTGTTTCTGTAAAATCACACTGCCTTTCTCTGTGATTCTGTCAGGTCTCTCAAGCTAAGCACAACTGGACTGGATCAGTTTGAGCATGGGAGATCTCCAAGGAAAGCCCAGGATGGTACAGGGATCAGTGTAGGGTTGATCAGTAGCTTGTACTCAATGCTAGCTCTGTACTAAACCAATGCTCAGCACGGGGTTTAGCACAGATGAAAGAAGCAGCAATTCAAAATGTAAAGCTGGTTTTATTTTGTTTTGGTTTTTTGTTGAAAACTTTAAAAATGAACCCAATTTGCTGCATTTTATTAATCTTTTCACTCAGAAACTGGGCCCTTTTCCAGTAAAAACAAGCCCTTTTTTGAGCAAAAAGATAAGCATCTTCCAAACAAAAGCTGGCTTTGAAATTCAACATTTTTTGTGTTTGGAATTTCATGTTTTTGATGGGAAATATCAGTTTCATTCAATTATGTAGAAAAGTGAGGTTGGAGGGGGTGCAAATTGCCCCAATGAATCCGTGAACCACTTTAAGACTATACTGCATAGAGAAAACTCTCAGTAGTTTTGCACAGCTTTTATTGTAGACCATGTTCTCCTGCAAGTGTCCTCCTCCGTGCCCGTTCAGTTGGATATTGGGGCATAAATTGGCGTCGTTTCATTGACTGTGGCAGAGCTACACTGTCTTATACCAGCTGAGGATCTGGCCCAATATTTAGATTTACTTGCTGTTCTAAACTCTGGCCACGCACTGTTGAAATGTCTGACACCTTTCACCCAGAGAGAGCTGCAGTTCACAGGTTAAGTTGTCCCTAGCTGTAGCTTGTTTATGTGTTTGCAAAGTACCTAGGAACCAGTTAGAGTGAAAGACACTCTGTTAAGATCATTTGTATTTTGATCCCACCTAGCAGCCCCACTCATGGATCAGAGCTCCATTGTGATATGTGCCACGTATACATATGTACATCCCGAAAAGACAGTCCCTGTCCCCCAAGAGATTACAGTCTAAGCAGTCTCCTATTTATGCTATAAAGAGAGGAAGGCTTGTCCAGTGGTTAGGGTGCCAGCCTGGGACTCAGGGAATACCCTCCTTTACCCCAAACTTCCCCTGTGACCTTGCCACCTCTGGGTTTCCCATCTGTAAAACGGGGTTAATAGACTTTCTGTACCACACAGGGTCTTGTGCGGAGAAATACATTAAAGATTGAGACACTTAGATACCATGGTGAGGTAGGGGGAGTTCTTATCTTGCATTATCTATCCATGGATGGCTCAAGGACTTCAGCTGGGAGGCTGTCAGTCTGGCACTCTTGAGTAGCATGACATTTGCTTGACATTTTGGAAAGATTACATGAAAAGTTTGCTGAGCCCCTTGGAGTGAGAAGTTTCTCTCTAGAAGGATTCCCCATCCAGAGCAGTTTGCCGCTGGTGTACTGCTAGCTGTGTGGCTGGCTTGGATGTGTAAGCTGGCTTATCTGTGGAAATGCACAGCACTCTGACAAGCAGCGCTGGAGATGGGGGTGCAGCTGGATCATTCTGCGCAGCGTGCACACATGAAGAGCAGGCAGTTTGGGCGTGTTCCAAAACAATGCCCCTGCCCTGAGCCTCAATTAGGAGACGCTCGGAGCATCTGCACATTGTAAATGCTTAGAACGCAAAGACAAGCAGTGCACCCAGGTCATCAGTACTCAGAAGGGATGAGCAGCACCCGGGGACTGGGGACCTTTGTTTCGAAGACGATGCATTGCAGAGCTGTTTGAAAAACACCTGGGATAGTGGGTGTGCTGCTCTGATTGGGGACGAAGAGATGATCTCCAGCTTCCCTTCTGCCTTCCCTTCTGCTCCCTCTAATACTAGGCTGGTCTTGCTGTTGGTTGGGAGGGAAAACAGGGCCAGGAGCCTGTGGTGTGCAGAAAGCCCGTGTGTGTTCCTATGCCTGCAGTATAGAAGAGGGTCGTTTCCAGCTGAGGAGAACCCCATGCAATGTCTCTGCTGTATCGTGTGCAGGAGCTGTGAAGGACTGGGTGGGCCAAAGCCTTCCATCAGCTCTGTAGCTCAAGTACGCCTACGACTCTCTCTGTTGGTGCTTCTGGAAGTGTCCTGGAGTTTTCCCCTTTGAAAACAGGCAATCCAACAGTCTGATTGTCTGCGTGTGCAAGCAGGAGGGATCCTACTTGACCCCTGCCACCCACGTTATCCAATTCACTCACCTTCTGTATTTCCTTGAAGGAGCTAATCTAAGGAGGCAGAGTCAGGGGAGAGAGTCTGTTGTTGTGAACCTGCAAGACAAATGCAAATAACAGAGAGGGAATACATTTCAGCACCTCAGAAGAGGGACAGCTCCCTGGGGAGGCTGCAAGCTGACTGGGCAGAAAGGAGAACCTGGGGAGGTCCAGAGTGCTGCCAGAATTGTGTGTGCATGTGTGTTTGTGTGCACATTCTTGTCTTTGTATATCAGGCACGCAGGATGGTCCAGTGGATACAACACTGGAGCCAGGAGACCTGTTTTCTGTTTCATACTCTGCTACTGAGTCACTCTGTGGCCTTGGATGAGTCACTCATGGTCACATCTCTTTCAGGGTGGAGGCTTCTAATCTTGGATGCCCAATTTAGGACAATATAGGCCTGATGCTCATAGGAACTGAACTCTCCCTGTTCCTGTTGCTTCCATTGAGAGCTGCTGGTGCTCAACACCTGTGAAAATCAGACCCTATGTGTCCTAGGCTGGACAATGAAGCACCCAAAATCAGAAGCCACTTCTGAAAACTTGGGCCTTACCTCTCTGTGCCTCAGTTTCACCAGCTATCAATGGGCATAATGATGCTTGTCCGCACTAGGTACTGCACTTTGAGACCCAACGATGCAAAGTGCTTCTGTCTGTCTATCCAATCATCCAAGGTTTCCTAGTCATGTTTCCTTTGAAGAAGGCATTGTTATAGAACATCAGTGTAGAAATGTCAGCGCTAATTGTACGCAATGTTGTGAAGGCTCGGAGGGGGGAATCAATGTCAGATCAACGCCCCGATGCATCCCAGAAATTCATGTCTTCTCTGGACCAGATATCAATAAACACTATTTCTAACACTTAGCAACGCATGCTGGGCATTTCTGTCTCCCTGCTCCATCTGAATGCCAGACTTGCAATAGTGTGACACACACCATGCCCTTTAACAAACAAAGCTGGTGGCTTATTTCCATATTATTTTGTTTTCTTTAATAGCCCACAAAACTGGCAGGCATCCAAAATGCTCTTGGAGCTCTCTGGCTCAGAGCTGAGAAGTCAGCAGTTCGTCAGGCAGGCGCTAACGTTTGTCCTTTGCTGGCAGAGGGGGTGTGCTGACACACGCTGGTTGTACTGACTTTGCCACTGTGGCTGGGCTGATCAGGGTCAGGAGGATATCTCTGAGGGTGCTGTGCTGGCAATGGAAAAGAGCCCTTGCCCTACTCCTTCCACCCCATCCTCTCTCTTTGCATTATCATCATTTTAGGCCACAGCTGGGCACTGACCTGGAAACCAACACATTTATCCCCTATTGTCAACATAGGGCCATAGAATGGCTGGCCTCATGCTAAAGAAAGAGATGCTGTGAAATTAGCTGGTGTCAGGGCTCCAGGCTGTGCAGGGCACATCTTACAGTTCCTCTGCTGAGGTCAAGGAAAGAGGGCCTTGATATGACCTTGTACGGAACATTTAATGTGTGCCCTCCAACCCCCTCCCAGCAGGGCTTCTTTTCTAATTAACTCACTTCATGCAGCAGCAGAAACAGCAGCTACTGCCCAGGAGGGGAGAAAGAAATGCTAGAGAGGACTGGAGACCTAGGAAATGGAGACTCATCTCTTCAGGAGACTCTGTCCCTTTAACCCTGGAGTCTCCTGTACTGCTATGCCTCTGTCTCCAAGTCCTCAGTCACACATGGGACTTGACTCACTTTCCATGACACTCAGCCACATAATCCTCTCAGTCCTAGGAGGGAGGAGGCTATCTCCGTAGTCCTAACCCCCCAGAGGTCTTTCTGTCCTATTTCCCAGCCTCTGTACACCAGAGCTCCTTCTGTCCCGTGCTCCTCATGTCATCCTAAAAGCTTCTTCTATCCCCATTCAGGGGTTTGTCTCTGAATTCTGACCCTTGGAAAGCCCACTCTCCTACACTGGTGGTGGTAGGGTTCAGTCCATCTCAGTCCCCCATGGGAAGGGGATGTCTCCACCCCATCAGCCCAAGGGGTGTCGATCTGTAGGGGTCTCACATGGGTGTCAGGTGGTCACAAACACCTGTCCTCCTTGTTGTGCTAAAGGAAGAGGTCACTATATAGAAAAGCTTGAGAATCTTTGCTCTAGCCCAGAGGACTCCTTGTCACACTTGAAGGAAGCTGTCCCTGGATTTGATTTTCATGACCTGTGTCAATCTGGTTTGGAGTGTGGCACACAAAGACCATGCTGATGGGATAGGCTGATTTTCTGGATTTGCAGGCGGGTGGATGGCAAGATGTGTCCTCGCTTCCATTCTTTCCTCACAACATGTCTGCGGAGAGCCTGGCTTTCTCCTGTATCTGGATGGGGGGGGCATGGCTACACTCCTCCGAATCCCACCTGCCTCCCACTTGAAGGTGGCTAACTCCAGTACCACCTAATTCCTCTGTACCAGAGCATTTTCTGGGAGCAGTTCTTTTCATTGTGCCAGAACTGGCGGGGGGAGAGTTTGGGGTTTGAATTGGCTGGCCTGTTTGAAAGGCTGTGGGAGTTCACAGCCCAGCCTCCGATTCCCTTCGTGTAGACCATGTCTACACTTACCTGCTTACACCAGCACAGCTGTACCACTGTAAAATCACTTCTGTAGCTGAGAGTTCTCCCACTGATGGAATAAAACCAGCTTAATGAGCGGCATAAGCTACATCACTGGGAGAGGTCTCCCACTGACATAGCGCTGTGTGCACGAGCACTTATGCCGGCAAAATTTATATTGCTCAGGGGGGTGTCTTTTCACGCCCCTGAGCGATGAAAGATATGCCAACGTGTGCTAGTGTGGACAGGACTTAGTTGCCTTGCGGATAAAAGCTAAGCAAACACTGTGAAATCTGGGAAATTAATACAAAGGGGATAGGGGAGAAGGTGCAAGAGTAAGGTGGGGCAGGGTGGAAGTGTGACTTGCCCAGACTGGCCCTCCATCACGGGCTTTCTCTTTTAATTAGCTCCGTAACTAACCATAGGAGAGGCCTCTCTCTGAGCCAGGGTTCCTGATGGGTAATTACTTCGTTTCATTTGGGAAGGGGCGGGAGAGAGAATTTAACTGTCCGTGGGGATTTTCAAAACCTACCCATTCTCGACTCATTTAGGGAAGGAAAAAATGTGTTAATGGAGCTATTTCTGCTGCGGAGCAGGCCAATTTGTTACTGAAGTGACACACTTCATTTTAATGAGAGGTAAATTCCATTGTATTTTTAACTTTTAAAATGGTTTGGGTGAATTGTGGGTCTTAAAGGGGCAGAGAGCAATTCTGCTGGGGAGACAGGCCTAGACTGACTCCTCCACTTACCCTGGGGGTGGAGATGAGGACCTAGGTCCAGAGGGTCCAGCTGGGGATGTGTAGCTCTGGGGCCTTGTTTCTACCCCTCCCTGTGCCTATAATCTTGTGGCAGTGCCTTTATAGATATGCTTGGGATCCACTAGGTGGGGAGCAGCCCCTTGCAACACTGGAACTTAGCAATAACTTCGTCTGTGACTCCATCCACGGAGCGATACTTACGGCTGAGGGAGTGTCAGGCTACCAGCTGCTGAATCTGTGATGGGGGCACTGATCCTGTGGCAGTTTGTCAGGGAGGGACAGGATGCAGTGCAGAGGCACATGGGCCTATGTGGGCAAGGCCTTGCATTCTGCAGATTTCCCGACACACTGGATCTTGAACTGTAAGTTCTTCGGGCAGGCACCGTCTCTTTGTTCTGCGTTTGCACAGTAGCAAGTACGGCGCAGCCTACAGGTGCGACTGCAGTGCAGATAAGAAAAAGTGTGTGGGGGTTGCACAGGCTTTGAAAGCACTGTGGTTTAGGGAGGACACTAGGAGTCCAGACCAAGGATCTAATCCTGGTTCTGACATTGACTTTTGTGTGGCCTTGGCCATGTCACTTAACTTCTCTGAGCTTCCATTTCCTGGCCTGAAAATGGGGCGAATCACATTTACCTCCTACACAGTGTGTGCGAGGTGGTGTACATGTGTGAAGTGTCACTAAGGCTGGGATAGCAGAGCTGGGATTAAAAGTGGGCTTGCAGCCTTCATCTCCATTCGCTAGGTACTTGTGCCCTAAATTGGGCTTTTGCTCCCTGCGCAAAACTCTGAAGTGTGAGTTTTCTTAGGCATTCAAGAAAAAACAAAATATTTTGTGCAGCGTGTAGCTGAATGTTGCTCCCACTCATGGCCCCAACCCTGCAGTCCATTGCTGTGTATTCTGTTCTCAGCCAAGATGCCTTCAGGGAGGTTGAGCATCCATTTGCAATTGGCAAGGAGGAGTTTTTAATGGCAGCATAACAAGAACTGACCTGCTTGGTCCCTGAATCAGAATTCTCCTGCGCAGAGCTGTTGGGGGAAGGAGTTTGGGAGAAAGAAGGTCTTTGATCCCAGTGTGCAAACCCCACTTATATCCATGGGAGCTGTGTGACAGCATACAGCCGCTGGAGTCCGTAGGTCCAGAAAGTGGATCTGCACCATGTCTGAGGATTACCACACCACTCTCAATGGGCCAAGAGCCGGCTGCCTAGGGGGCTGTGTGGCTCTGGGTATGGCTGATCCCAGTTCGAATTTTAATAATGTTTTGCAGGCATTAATGACTGAACCCTGCAGGCCCCTTGGTGACTCTGGATACCCCATTTTCCTAATGAGGAAACTGAAGCAGAGGCGCTAAGTACTTGCCACAGGCTGGTGAGTCATTGGCAGAGTGGCCGGTAGAACCCAGGAATCCTACTCTAAACACTAGGCTCTCCTCTCCCTGGCCCGTTCTTAGCAAAGACTCCTTTACACTTGTTGCCCTCTCTTCTCTGAAGCCTATACGTCCTCTGTCACCGTCCTAGCCCTCGTTAGTTCTGCACGTTCTTTACACTCTGTCTCTCTGACCATGCCCTTCCCCTGCCCTCCAGGCTAGTGTAGCATCTGTGCTCTTCTCACACCTCACACCAGTGCTTGGGATCTCATTAGTTGTCTCCATCTCCACTCCCTGTTTATCTCAAATTTTTAAACGGCTTGTCTGATTTTTTCGCTTGAAGGGAAATTGCTGCATGAGTTGTGAATGGGCCTGACAGCTGCATGTGCCTGGGCCAGGGGGCTGTGGGAGCTCTTGGAGCTCACTGCTCGCTTGAATCAGATCAGAGAGGTGGGAGAGGAGCTCAGTCACACTACACTGACGTCCCTTTGGAGAGGGAACCAGCAGCACCCTCCTTCTTACCACTTCCACCCATTAACCTTTCCCTAGCATCGTTCTGCACAAGATAAATGTGATTGGCAGTTGTGTAAAGTTCACCTCTGTCTGGCATGGGTGGCACCCAATTTCCTGCCAGCAGTTTGGGGAGGAGGGAATGTCAGGGTTTCAATGGGGTGAGACCACCAGACAGACCTCAGCAGTCATCATAGAATCATAGGACTGGAAGGGACCTTGAGAGCTCTTCTGGTCCAGTCCCCTGCACTCAAGGCAGGACTAAGTATTATCTAGACCATCCCTGACACGTGTTTGTCTAACCTGCTCTTAAAAGTCTCCAGTGACTGAGATTCCACAGCCTCCCTGGGCAATTTACTCCAATGGTTAACCACCCTGACAGTTAGGAAGAATTTCCTAACGTCCGACCTAAACCACCCTTGTTGCAATGTAAGCCCATTGCTTTTTGTCCTATCCTCGAGGTTAAAGAGAACAATTTTTCTCCTTCCTCCTTGTAACAACCTTTTACGTACTTAAAAACAGTTATCATGGCCCTCCCCTTAGTCTTCTCTTCTCCAGACTAAACAAACCCAATTTTTTCAATCTTTCCTCATGGGTCTTGTTTTCTAGACCTTTAATCATTTTCGTTGCTCTTCTCTGTGATTTGTGTTGAGGAATCAGAGACGTTAGTGGTGGAAAGGACCTAGTGGATCATCCAGCCCAGAGCAGGACCATTCCTTATAAATGGGGCTTCCACTTCCTTCCCTGGAGACACTGCCATACAGACTGGTCTATCTCCGCATCGGGGAGCTGGCCTTGGGGCTCAGCCAGAAGCTTCCCTTTCCTAATGTCACCCAATGAATCCCTGCTCCATAACCCCTTTGGTCCTGGGTGCCCATAACTGTCAGGCTGCCAGATCCCCAACCTTGCTTGGTTGCGAGGCTGAGGTCACTGCTTGGCAGAGGGAGCTGCCTAGGGGTCCCCTCTCTGCCTGGTGTCAGAGAGGGGAAGTGCCTGTCCTGGCAAGTGGGTTTTTGGGATCAGTGGGGTAGGGAGACGGGGGAATGCGGGAAGCAGAGATGGAGGGAGAAAGAGAGAGAGGAAGCAAAGATAGAGAGGCGGTCTGGTCTATTCAGGTCTTTATATCGTGCCCATCTCCACAGTATCTGGGCAGGATCTGTTCCACCTTCCACAGCCCTTCTCTTTTCACTCTCTCCTCCACATGCCCTGAAATCTGCTCCCCACTCTCCCCTGTTTAGTGTCCACCCCTCTTCCCTACCCAGTCAGTATCATTTCCTCCCCCGGATGCTATGAAGAGGGGAAAGACCAAAAGAACAAGAGTGTGAGAATACCCATCACACCTCCTCTAGGCAGAGGAGCCAGGAGGGTCCCCCTGCATTACCAACATCGCCTCCCCTGGACCCCACTGCAGCTGGGGGGAGGGAGAGGAGCTGGGTCCAGTTCCACTACCACTGGCATCTCGCAACCCTCTCCCTGCCCCTCAGCCTGATGGGAGAGAGGCCCGTGTGTTCTCCCTATGCCATTTGGAGCTCCACCCCTGCCACGGTTCTGGTGCTGGGAGTCCACACCCCATCAGCAAGAGTTTGACAAGGGTCTGCCTTAATGGTAGTGCTGCGCGTCAGCCGGAACCTGCTGGCAGGTGTGACTTCACCCAGACTAGCTGCTCTGCTTATATTCGCATAGCCCGCGTTCTCCCGTCTCTGCCCTTTAACGATAGCTGTTTTCCATGTCCCCTAATTGCTCAGACTTCCTGTGTTTTCCGTCCTAAAGACAGATATAAAAAAGGGGACTGAGCATCTCAGCTATTGTTTGTATCATCTTTAATTTCACCCCACTTCTCCTCTCCTCTTTATCTTCACTGCTTTGCTAGGCTATATTCATAAACACTCTGCTTTCCATTGCTCTGAGCGGGTCTAGCATTACCTCATTCTTCTCGTTCTCTTCCTAGCTGTGTATTCCTGTCTGGTGGTATCTCAGTCCTCTCATTTCCATAGCTGGGCGAATAGTTTATTTGTCAAAAAATGCTCTGTCAGTCAACCCAAAATCCTTGCCTCGTGGCTAGGTGCTCACCGGGGATCCCCTGATTCAATTCCCCTTCTGCCTGAGGAGGAGGGATTTGAACCTGGGTTTTCTACCTCTCAGGCGAGTGGCCTCACCATTGAGCTATGAGATATTCCGTTGTGGGGGGGTCCCTCAGTCTCTCCTGTTAAGTCTGTCCCACTGTGTCGCAATAATTAGATAGTCGCTGGAGCAGGGACTACATTTGTGTCTCCCGTGTCCCAGGTGAGTGCACTAACCACCAGGATACACAGTCATTCTCACCCTCTTTCCCTGGTCCAATGACAATACAGGTCAGTGTGGAGCAGGCATACAGAGCTTGCCCCGCCCAAAGTGGGAACCGTTGCTATACCCTTTAGCACTAGTGAGCCTTCTGCTCAGTGCTTAATTGGTAATGAAAGAGGGCCCGGGGATCAAGCAATTTTTTTACATTCATAACTGATGCAGCAAGCCCAGAGGTGCCGGGGCTATGAACTGTCAAGCCTAGAGGTGCCGGGGCTTAGCCCTGGCACAAATTAAGCACTGCCTCTGCCCCACACTGAGATGAGACTGAGGGAGCTCCGGGGTTAAGGGTCTGAAGGAACACGGTGCATAGGGAGCTGCTGCTGAGAGGATGTTTAGAATGAAGCATTGGTGTTAGAGGAGCAGCCAGCAGAATATAAACACTGGGCCAGGGCTAGCACTGCAGTGAGGATGCACTGGCTGCTATTACAGCATCTGGGTGAAGGATCAGGTGCAATTAGGAGAGATTTGCAGATTGAGAGAGGGAGAGAGGGTTATTTGCCATTTACCCTGGAGATAATCTTCCTCTCGAGCCACGCAAAGTGGCACGGCGAGAGGATCCTTGTGTGGGGCTCTGGACTGCAGGCAATCAAGCAGCACTCCAAGCACTTAACATTGTTTTAAAAATAAAAAGGAGAAGATGCCGCTGTGCATTGTGTAGAAGAGCCGCATTTCATGAGCAGCCATGGCTCTGCGTGAGGCTTCTGGGCCTCTGCCTCTTGATTTAGCTGCATGTGGAATGATGGTTCCTCTCGGTTGAGGGAAGATGAGACTGGTCCAAGCCAAAGCGCAGCCCCATGGTCTGCTCCTTTGTCTGAGACCAGAGAGGGCTCGAGTGCCCAGCAGCTGTGGTCTGGTACATTTGTTACCCCTTCCCCAGGTGTGTCCTGTAGGAAGGGATAGAAAGGGAAATCTGCCCTGACTCCCAGATGCCCTCTCCCAGCAGGGGAAATCCCGCTCCCTCCAATGCCCCATGTGAGTGGGTACAAATGGGAAATCTGCTGCTGGCAGAGGGAAAGGTGGTGGGGGGAGCCCCCCGTTCCTGCCCGCTGGCTACACTGAGATTCTGCCTGGCCTCGGGACACATGCTGGCTTGACACTCTGGAGCCTGAAGGCCTTTGCTTCCCCACTGAACAGATGGAGTCCCGGTCCATCCCTGCTAGCTGTAGGATCACCTCTGAGGATTGCAGGGGACTCCACACTCTGTTCCATGCTTGGCCTCTCTGCTGAGCTTGCCAACAAGGGCACCATGGGGCTGTGTGTGAGGTGACTGCTCGGTCACTGCCACCTGGGCTGAGACCATTTTGCACAGCTTGCCAAGGAGCCTCCAGTCACCCTTGACTTTCATTTGCAGTGGGCCCAGGGCAAGATTGACTGTTGACCCAAGCTGCACCCACACTCGAGCACTGCCCGTGGTGACGCCGATGCCTGCATGGCATCAGGATCTGTCACCACTGCGTTGCTTAATCCTGCTGGCAGTGGGGCTAGATGAAACAAGGGCAGGAAAGCTGGCAATTGCCTCAGCCCTATGGCTGCTAGCACTCCCCATTGCTAGTGACTCTGCCATGGTGGGAGATTCCTCCAAAAGCTCAGCAGAGACACTGCCCTGCTGAGTTACCACCCCCCTGTAGAGATCCCTTACTCATCTCTTCTCTTCGGGGATTAGAAGTCCTCACCACAGGCTCAGGTAAATCTTTCATCAGGAAATAACCTGTCCTGCCTTTAAACCCTTTCCAGGATAGCGGTGACCAAAGTGGCATCCTCCTTCAAGGGAAAGGAGGTCTCAGTCATTAGTAAGGTTTCCTTATGCAGTTCCCAATAATAAGGAGCTCTCGGTGTCTTTCCAGCTGGCTTTTTACTGAGCTGCATGTTTTTCTTTCAAGGTTTGTGGGTTGACCTAGATACAACAGAGAGACATTTGAGGCTCAGACTCTGTTTCCACCCCCAGGTAGGAAGAAAGCTCCTTCTTAGCATCTGGAACAGCTGGGTCCAGTTTAGTGTTTACATCCGCAGTGGAAAGGTTGCTTGTTGCTCACGTTTGTGTTCAATACACAGCTAGCTCTGCTGAGAAGGGCACTGTATCCATCTAGCGCACTGTATTATTATCTAGGATGGACTGAAACCATTTCTCTGGAGCACAGACTATTAGGTTCTCTGCTCGGTGGGCATTAATTTCTGTATGCAGGTGTGTTTGCCCCCAGATGTTGTTCTGCAGAGATGTGACTGGAATAAATTAGTGTGCAGCAAATTTCTGCTTCTGCTCCCCTCCCCACTCCCTTCCTCTGCCCTTTAAAGAGATTCAGGTCATTCCTGGAATTAGGGCTTCCTGAACTGCCGGGGAGCAGTGTTTAAACGGCTTACAATCGATTAAACAAAGTGTATGTTTTTCCGAGGCTTTGGACGGGTGGCCCTGGCGCGGTGCGTTAAGCCCCAATAAATACGTTCTCCATAATGGGACGGTCTCTCATGTGGGTTGGAGTCTGAGTGGAAAGCGGGGGAGGTGTTTTGGGGAGCGGCCAGGTTTATTTCCTGGAAGTAGCCGGCTGCTCTCGACAGAAAGACATTGCAGGAAAGCATTTTATTTAGCCAGCTTCGTCTATCATGGGGCTCCAGCTGGGATTAGACACAGTTAAGACGATAGATAAATCCTCCTCTCGGCTGAGATGTGCTATGAATTTTTTGGGGAAGTGTGTGGGGGGGGGAGTTCGTTCAAACACAGTGAGCATCCATCCCATGTGTGTCTCCCTCCTTCCCTCCCAACATACACTTCCTTTTCTTCTCCTTACAAGGCTCTACATACAGAGATTGCAGGCGGGGAGGGGGCTCTGGCTGGCAAACCAGAAATCAAGCGGCTGGTTTATAGCAAGACATCTGTACGTGTTAGAAAAGACAAGAAACCCCGCGCTGCTGCTGCCTGCACTGCTGTGTCTGATAATGGCTCTACCACGGGGGAAAGTAGGTCACTCTGTTCTGCAGAGCCAAGTGAGAAAGCAAAACCAACACTCCTCTTAGAGCTCATGGACTTTCCCTCTCCAGGCCTCGGTGCCAAGTGTATCCTCCTCTGTTCTGACCCTGGTCCCACTGGACCTTCCCCAGCCCCTTTACACCATGGGAGAGGGACATATCCTGTAGGGCAGCTGGGGCTGGCTGCATGAGATGGAAGGGAATAAGCTCCAGATCTATGGGGTAGAATGCTCCGGCTGTCTCAACGCTATTGTCTGATACTGACGGGATCTGAGCTCTTCTCACAGTGGACCATGCTCTGCTGTGTCCCACCACTAACTCTACTGACGTCAATGGGCTGTCAGCCTGCCCTGAGAGAAGGAGCAAACCACACAGAGCCAGAGGGGGGTTCAATAAAGAGAGGTGAGGGAGGAGACACCATGGAAGGGACAGGGCTGGCTGGGAACAGGTGCTGGAGAGGGGAAGAGCTCCCTGATTGTTTGATTGCCAGGCAGTAGTTTGGTGCTGCGGCCTCCTGGCACCCCTCACAAAGTTAGGGGCTTATTATTTCTCAGGATGAAGGTGCACATGTGAGATTCTCCAGCTCAGCAGGCGGGGGACCTGCAGAACCTTTGGGAAAGTTTCTCATAGAAATAACACCAGATTTAAACATCTCATGGACCAGGGTCTCCTTCCACTTTGGAATGGGCTTGGCTGATCAGGACAGAGACTGCCATTTAAAATTGTGGGTGTGTTGCCCTCCAGTGCCCCCTGCTGGCTAGCACCAAAGCTCTGTGTCCTGTCTATGCCTTGCCATCCCCTGATGGCGGGGACAAAGATCATTAATAGCCCTCCATGTTCCTTGCCCTTCAGTACCTCCTCCTTGCTGCTCCTACGCTCTGCAGATTCCCACCCCCTCATATCCCATTTTCTGCATCAGCAAGGACTGATTTGTCAAAACAAATACCCTTAAACAAACAACGCAAGAACCAAATCCGGATAAAGGCCATTGCTCATTTCCTGGGAAAACAGACAGGTGTTACTTGTAAAGGAGGAACATCATGCTTTGAAAAATAACTCCTTGAAAGAATGCAGTGTCCCTTAAAACTTATGTCAGCCTCTAGATCCATATGCTACTCTGCAGCCTTTGTAATTATGTACCTCTGAAGTGTTCTGCTGCAATCAGAGTGTCTGGTATGGGGAGACTGGATGGCTTTGGAGAGTAAGATGCGTGACGGGAGCTTTCCTTCTCTGGGCTGCTGGTTCAAGGTCGGTAGTGGCAGGAAGTAGTTACTATTGGACAGCCATGAGTGCTCCATGAGCCAATGGCTTCAAGTGGGCAGTGTTCATATCCCAAAGCCCGTGGTCATAACAAGCATGGTTGGTTGGATGAGAACCTAGGCAGTGACTGAGCATGGAGAATGAGCTATCCTGCGTCCTGCTTGGGATTGAAGCATGCTGCAGAGGGGGCACAAAGGAAACTGGCCAGGCCGCTGCCTTCCCCAGGCTTTTGAGGACTTCGCTCTGCTGACACGCTCAATCCAGTACCTTGCACCAGCATTTAAAATCCTCGCTACCTCTTACAGGCAGCAAAGGAGTGAAAGCCACTTGCCCGTTACCAGGGGACAGAGCAGAGCAGAGCACTCCTTGTTGCAGAGAAGTGTGTCAGCCAGTTAGCATCCTCCAGAAAAGCCGCACTGTTGCTCGGAGAGAAGGAATTAAGATGTGCTTTCGAGAGCGATGTTTTAAGTGCAAATCAGGCGTGTTTCCCTGGTGGAGTCAGAGAGCAGCGTTTTGTTATAGCTTTAGGCACCTGTTGTGAAATGGAAGAGAACTTTGAAACTGGCTCCATTTCTTTCAGGGCATGTTTGTGCTCTCCCCACCTCCACCGCCTGTTCTGAAAATCGCCAGACAAATGATGTCAGGGAGAACCTGCCAGTAGTGACAATTGGACAGAGATATGTGAGTGCCACGCCCATGGCAGGGGAGAGCTCAGCCTCTCTGCACAGGCACTAAGGCGTGGTGCATATGGACTACCAGTGCAGGCGGAGTACAAGGAGCATGTGGTAACTGGTGTGGACCCAATGGTGAGACATTGCCTGTGAAATCCAAGATGTCCTGCCTGCTTGTGAGCTGGGACTATCCCATCATGACAGGGGATATTTCACTCCATCGGGCTAGTCGCCATGGTTGGGCTGGTCCAGGCAGATCCTGGAGCATGGTATTATGACTCCTAGATGGATGTGTGTTGGGAACATAGGCATTTCATATTGTGTCAGACCAGTCGTCAATGGCCACTGCCAGATGCTTCAGAGGAAAGTGCAAGAAACCCTGCAGGAGATAGCTGTGAGAGAACCTCTCCCCAGTGTTAGTGTCCTCCTAACCCTCATTAATTAGGAAAAGTGCATGAGAATGACTCTGCAGCCTGATGGTTAGGTCACTCGCCTTGGAGCTGGGCAACCCAAGTTCAAGTTCCTTCTCCAGTGTCTGTGTTATTATTTATACACGGTGGAACAGCTTTAACAGGAGGGACTGAGAGAGCCCCACTCCAGAGTATCCCATAGCCTAGGCACTAGGGCTCTCCTGCAGTGTGGGAGACCCATGCTCAAATCCCTCCACATCAGGCAGAGGGAGGAATTGAACGTGGGTCTGCTGCATTCCAAATGAGCATCCTAAAGCTTATAAAGGAGCTGCTGTCTCCAGTCTGCCTTTCCTTTGCTTTTATCAAAATGCCTGAAAGCCTAACTGAAGTTTTCCAGGCCAAGACAAAATATTTCATTCAGCTTTTTGATTTGTCCACAAATTTTGAAAAATGTCATTTTCAGTGTGACCCAAAATGGAACTTGGTTTAATCTTTTGGAATGGCTGGCGAACTGAACAATCCGTTATTCCAGCTCTACAGACTAAACCAAGTGCTTCCTGTACTTGTGGACATGGAGAATAATTTTAATCACCCACCTCTTTAGAACAACCTTTTACATATGTGAAGACTGTTATCAAATCCTCCGTCAGCCTTCTCTTCTGTAGACTAAACATGCCCAATTCTTTTGACTTTTCCTCATAAATCACATTTACTAAACCTCATCATTTTTGTTGCTTTCCTCAGGCAACGAGTTCCACAAGTTATCAGTGCTTAATCACAGAGTTATTCCTCATGAAAACAAGCGTATGCGTGCATGTATCCAAGGTAGGGGAGGTTCTCCTTTTATCAAAAAGTAAAAAACCCTACAATATTTTTACAGTAATAATCCCAAAATATTGGCGTATTCAAGAGGAATGGCCTACATCTGTTGAACAATGATTTCTTCCTCAGCGCTATACACTGGAGCGTCGCTATGGATTACTGGGTCATGCTTCCTAACCAGTTTATAAAAGATTAATAAATGTAAACAGGTGGTTTCATAAGTGGCCATTGTTACAGGTTGGTAGAGTGTTCAACAGCTGAAGGGGAGAGCCGGCTGAAAATTGAAACTTCCATCCAGTAGGAAACTGGAATGTCTTGATATTTGCTTTTCATCCCAGTTTGGGATGAATAGTTGAAATATGAAAAGTTTTTACAAACAGAAGTTTCCAAAAACAATTTCAGTTCCACATTCCTGAATTATAGTGTTTCATTTCAAGTCAGTTCGATATTAGTCAGCGCCTCTCCCGAGCTGCTGCCGTGCCTCATGGGAACTGTGATTCAGGTGCTTCATTTGCCCATTCTCCTCTTATAGACCAGGGTTGCTGGCCGGACTACGTTTTCCTTGATGCACCGTGATATGCCACACCCATCATGCACTGTCTCAGTTCAAAGGGGGAGATAGCAGTGCATCATGGGAGATCTAGTTTGGCCCCTAGGGGAGAACATGGGCAGGAAGGCACCTGAATGACAGCTCCCATGAGGCACTGTGGCAAAGACGAATGTAGCCTTCCAATTCAGTGAGTGCACTACACTGCCTAGGGGGCATCAACCACCTGCAGAAACACCCTCTTCCCCCGCCCAGCAACCCTATTCCTGAGTCAGTGCAGAGGGGGGGACCTGAGGGGGTGGGAGTTGGAGATCAAGCCTGTCCCACAGCGGCAGCTGGGCTCAGCTCCTTGCTGTGGGCATGGCAACCTGGCACCACTCAGATTTGGCCTGGCTGCCCCTCTGTCAAGACCGAGGAGCCAAATTTGAGTGCCCCATGTGCCAGGTTGCCATGCCTGGTGGGGGAAGCTGGGCCCAGACCCATGGGACAGGAGCCGCCACTGGGGGTGAGTGCAGGGCAGGCTTACTCTTCAACCCATTCTCCCCATCTGCACTGGGCCGAGAGAAGTGTGTGTTTGCCTGTTTGTGAACCTTTGGTTTGGTGGGTGCAATTTAACCCAGAGGCTCTGGTAAAGCCGCCCCTGCACTGCGGCTGCTCAGGAGAACATAGGTTAACGTCCAGCTGCACTGAAAGGCAACGTTTTGACAAACAGAAATGGTTTGGTTTGCTGTGACCCAACAACGTAGTTTGGATTTTGTCCCAAAAATATTTCGCTGGAAAATCCTGACCAGTTCTATTCAAATAGGTTGCTTATATCCTCTATAGGACCTTCCACTAATGGTCTTATAACTATCCGTAACATACACTACTTACGTATCACAACTATTAATGGTGTACTAATCCTGTTATAAACCATTTATAAATGGAACATTAATTGGAAGTGTGACCGAACACTGTAGTTTTATGTTTTAAGGAGAGGGACATGTACCAAACAGAGCTGCCTTTCTCAAACCCGGGATACAGGGATTTCTTTCTGCCAGTGGGTTTAAGGCAGTACCTGGTGGTGACTTGAGTCACTTCCCCCAGCCAGCTATGCCACTCCACCCAGCTTGGCCTCCTTTCAGTTGCTCGCGTTCCAGGCCGAAATGCACACTGGTGTGCATATGTGATCTGCCTGGAATGAGTAAGACTGTGAGAAGTAGAGTGGATCAAGCGAGTGCGATGGCTCCAGAATAGCGGGAAGAGTGCTGTGGTCTGAGGGAGGATGAATGAGAGTGCCCTGGGCTGAATGACCAGGCTCAGCAAACACAAGGCTGGGGTAAGCAGGATTTATTCGTTTTATTTTATTTTATCTTTGGGTACAACAATTTTAGGTAGGGGAAACAAATTTAGATCCGCTTAATCAGAATCCTTCCCCCACCACAATAGCAACGTCTTGGGACAAAACAGTGATTTCTTCTGAGCCATGGTATTCACTAGAGAGCCATTAGACACCCTTTGTTCAGCCCAGCATGTAAAGAAACACAGCCGCTTTCCACACAGCCATGCTCCAGGACAGACACAAAGACACCAAGGGCTGAATTCCTCTGTCACGCTGGGCCAGCCCATTAGAGGTATTGCGTTTGTACTGGTGCAGCTGGGTGCAGATTTTGGCCTCATGTACATATGTGTGTATACATGCTTAACATGTGGGCGTGGAGACATGCGGTACACATGCAAATCCATATGCTTGTATACATGCATGCACTCACTTGATAACCTGAACCCATGAGCATAAAGGTACTTGACTCTCCAACACACCCATGTTATGTGTTATGAGATTTGCATGGTCTTTATATAATGCCAGGTATCTTGTGGACTTGGGATCCCGTGGGGCTTTTGCAGGCCCTTCCCCCCACCCCAAGGGGGAATCTAGGGACTTTCTGAGGGAGAACGGATGGAACAACGTGGGAAATAAAAGCTTATTGTGCCTACAGGCGAAAAAATGCTTTATTCCCTGCTAGTGCCTTATCTGAGAGCCTGCGCCTGGTGGTGAAGATACAGCGAGCTAGGCAGGGAATAAATTGAGTGTGTATATCACAGGCAGGTCTGGGCTTTATTGATTTTCAATGAAAGGCTGTGTCATGAATTTTTCTCTTCCACTGTATTTGCTGCAAAGTTGCATCTCGGCTCCACACGTTAGCCACTAACTAGAGAGTTCATTTTTTCACCCCCTCCTTTAAAAAAAAAAAAAAAAAAAAAAAAAAAAAAGAAGGCAAGTTTTGTGCACGTTGTTTTTAAGAGCATGATGGATGCAGTGGCTTTGCTAATCCAACACCAGAACAGAAAGCTGGTATTAACAGCGGAAAACATTATGTCCAGCATTTCAAGTGACTTATCGCTAACTCGCTGCATGGGGAATGCTTCGTATTTGATGGTCTGTGATACACGTAGCATCACTATCAGCCAGTGCATGGAAAAGAGGCTCTCGCTCTTCTATCGATGCTGACCTTTGGAAAGGATGTCATGTCAGCTATAGAAGACGATGATATCCTATGTGATGAGAACAGGGCACTAGGAAGTTACCCTTGTTCCTTCCCCCATTCAGAAAGGCTTGTCAAACTCTCTAGGCTGCCGTTAAGATAAACAAACTAATTAGCAATGGACCCAAGCTGCAAAGTTTGGCTCCTGATCTAACTTTCCCTAAACTTGGGGTGTCCATATCTGGGTGTGTTGGTTTGGCTCATTATAGCAACAGGGGAGCAGGCAGGAAGTTAGGATCTTAACTTTCTCAGAGTTCAGCTTTAACTTGTGTCTTGGTAACTGACGAGAGGAATGAGTAAATGCAGGGCACGCTCAAGGATACTAGAGAGGGCTGAGGCAAGGCGGTGAAGCAGCGGGGAAATTGAGACAGTGGAAGTTATTTGTGAGCTGGCTTCTAAAAAGAATCCAGTTTCCTACGACTTGCCTGCTTCAGATGGAATACAGCAGTGAATGGTTTGCCTCTGGAGTTTGTCTGAGGCAATCTCATGGCTATTGCATGCAGCCCCATATTCACAGTTGCCCCAGGTCAAACATTAATGACTTGCTGCTTTGTGCAGGTTGGGAGCAGGTGGTTTCCTTTGGGTGCCTTCCCAGCTGCTAGGCAGTGTCCTGTGCAATGGGAAGCATGTCTCCAGGAGAGCTGGATGTCTATTTCTTAAATAAAGGATTCTCTTCCTCTAGCAACTACAACAACTGAATCACCTTGTTGTAAAAAGTGACTTGTCAGAGGCTCCTCATAATTGATCTAATGTGAGCAAAAATTACACAGTGATCAGATTGGGGCATGAATTTAGTGGTGGTGATGGGTTGATGGCCCACCAGTGCCCTGCCACCTGTGCTATGGATGGGAACAGCTCAGCGGAACGGGTTCCAGCAGCAAGAGGATGAGAGTGCTGGCAGGGATGGAGGAGATAGGACCTAATATGTTTTCCCTTCTTTCATCTGGCTGAGTCTAGGATTCTCGTTTTTCAGCCTTGGCCAGCAGTGTGTTGTCTCACATCCTTCCTTCCTTCCTTCCTCTTCTTCACTCCGGTGAAGGCTTGGAGGTTGTGCAGTTGTCTGAAACAGCCATTCTCAACCTTTCCTGTTTTCCATCCTAGTACTTGGTACTAGTGGAAACGAAGAGCTCAGGCAGGTGCTGCAGGAAGCTTGGAAATACGCATGACTGAGCCATCTCTGCAGGAACTCAGGTCTCTCCACTGACTCCCAATCAGCTGCAGATGCCAGTGTGAGGCTTTGGCCCTCATTTTTAGAGCAATTATTGGATCAAGCCCCAGCTACATCAAAGACCAAATGTCGGTCTATGAAGCACCGCGACATCTGCACTCCTCTAGGATAATGCAGATCTCAAAGCCCAGGACGAAGCATGTGAGAGCCGGGGATGATGCATTCTCGGTCAAGGGAATCTAGCAATGGACAAACTCCCAGAGGAGATCAGGCCAATCCAGAGTCTGACCAGCTTTAGGATGTGTTTCAAAACCTGCCTGCTGCCACAGACAGAGATGCTCACAACGCTGACATCCCTTTCCACCCTTACCAATACCCAAATAATTCCTTTTAAAATCTAAATAAATATAAACCACAAAACCTACCCCAAGCAGAGTTCTGACCCCATTACAGGAGAAGTGCCAGACACTCCATGAAGTCCACTATTGCTATTGATTTTATGTGCCAGGCGCCAGATATTACGGTGATGTGCAGGAGTAGAAAACTCTGAGATAATGAGAGAAGATAGAAACCAAATAACCAGCTTCTTCAATAGACGCATTTAAAGAAGTGAATAAGAACAGCCTCTGCTAGCCCCATTCTAGCTGCCCCTGCTCTGTCCATGCACCTCAGTCCTCTCTGGAAGAACACAGCCCTGCCATTTCAGCCCTAGGCCTGTTCTGAGCACATGGTGTGCAGTAGTGTAGCAGTTTAGGTCCATGACCATCCTCTAGGCAGTGGTTCCCAACCTCTTTGAGTGAAAGCCCCACTGGTTAACAGTAGGTAAAACGCTCCCCACCCCCCACTACACACCCCGACCTGGCCATAAACACACACAACCCCTGTAAACTCATCTAATGATAATACTAATAATAATAACACTAAAGTACATAAATAATCATCAATGACTCTTAACTGAGTAAGAAACTAAGCCTTCCCTGGCGCAGCCGCCACCACACGCCCTGTGTGGCCCGTCTCTTCCCATCCCTCATGGATGGAAGGTAATGGAGGTGGTGGGCGCTGGCGGGCTGGCCAGGGCTCCTTCAGGCCTCACTGGCGCAGGGCTTCTCCACTTCAGCTGGGCGTTTGGCTGGCTTGGGGGGCTTCTCCTCTGCTCTGACCGGTGTGGGACTTGGGGGGGCTGCTCCTCCGCTCTGGCCAGCTTAGGGCTTGAGGCCGCTGCACCCGGCCAGCATGAGGAGCTAAATTGCTTCAATATTACTGAAGCCTCACAGACCCCCTGTAATCTTTGACCTGCCCCCCCCCCCCCAAGGGGGTCTCACACCCCAGGTTGGGAACTGTTGCTCTAGGGAGCAAGCAGAGACCACTGAACCTCCCTTCACTAGTGGGGAAAGGTGGCTTTGAGTCAGATCAGCAGCGGTGAAAGGCCAGGAAGCTTACTGTGGGCAGCTAGAATCCTCACTGAGGTGCCAGTGAGAACCGAGCCCATACTGTAGGACAGCAATGGGGCAGGAGGATGGCTAGGGAGTTTGCAGGGGTAGAAATTCCTTTCCCAGAAGCCAGTTTTCCATCTCTGTTCACCTGCCTCAGGAATTTCACCCCCAGTTGTGGGTAGCGGTAGGGTGGAAGTTGCTGCCCAGCGGTGACAAGGCTGTGTTCACACAGAGTTGTGTGTTCGAATTCCCCCAGGTGGAGGTGCGACTGGGCCTGCCATGGGGGTGTTTGCAGCTGTTATTTTACAGTCCACTGAAGGGGTTTGGTATGTGCTCCCTAGGCAGCCTGGTGGATGGCACTGGGATATGGCACCTGCATGGAAGGGTTAATGTTAGTGCTTGGATAGCTGAATTTACTGAAGCTGAAGTGGAGCAGTATGCAAATCCACCCACTTTCATAAACTGCTTAATTAGGCGAATGTTAATGAGACGTTAATTACTGTTGTGCCGGCGAATCCCACGGAACGGAAATTGTTTCTCTTCAAACATCCAGTCTTAATTATAACTTGCACTTAATTCTGCTTCCTTGCCTGGGATGTGATCGGGTAGGCTGGGCCCACCGCCGGCTTCTGAGGGCCCTCAACTGGGAATGTGTGCGCAAGGTGCCCCTTCCATCAAATGCACCACACGATGCCATGCAGGCAGGTTGAGCAGGCACCGATGAAAAGGTTTGCAGATGCGTCCCCAGGATTGTTGCAGGCAGACTGCTTTAATCCAGCGTCAGAGTCTGCACACCTCCCTGTGTAGGTAGGAGATTTCACTCTGGTCCCCTACAGCTCCTGGCACCACAAGGTGCTGGCTGTGTTGTTTTGCTCCTTTCCTGTGCTCTGTTCCGGGGGTTGCTCCTTATATCTTGTAGAGCCTCAGCTACTATGCTGTTCCACCCCATCCCTGCCCCCCATGTCTGAAGCCCCAGAGAACTTCTTCTCTTCCCCACACCATGTCGGGTAAGGTGCAAGTTGCCTCTTTCCCCATGGGCTGGAGTTCCAGGGAGCAGGTTTAAGGAAAGTGGAGCTAAGCCTCCTCCTTGCTCTTTGCCAGAAGGGGGCATGCAGGTGGGGAGCAGCCCAGGCCTGCGTATTCCACACCGAGGAGGGGAACAGCTAGTGTGTGCAGGGGGGTTCTAGTCAATGCACTCCCCAAGGTGATGGAGAGAGGTTTTCTTGGTCCTGCCCTGCCAGACCTACATTTCTGTGATTGTTTGAGATTCTGTGGGGGCACATTCATCTCTCCAGGCCATAGAGTGCTCAGAAGATGTCCTCTTCTGATGAACTGAGAAGGCCTGACATGACACCGTGAACCTGTGATGCTAAAGGGATTTCTTGTGAACACTAAATAGCAAACATGTAAAAGGCAGAAAATCCACACAAGTAACCGAGAGAGAATATTGGCTCCTGACTAAGGATTTCCTTGCAACCTTCCTGGGTGAAAAGATTTATCGATGGGATCTGCACTGGAGTTAAATACGTAGATAGACAGGAATGCTTCTGTTCACTCACACTGAAGTGCTGGGAGTTACTCCTGGTTTATTTCAATGTAAGTGAGAGCAGGTGGGGGGCCAATGTGTCAGACAGGAAGAGGGCTCCCTTGGAGAGTTAGCCCACTTGGGTCTTGATCCTGAATCATGGATGTTAATGAGACTGTTGCTGTTGACTTCCGTGGGTGTTGGTGCCCCCTAGAAACGGACTCTGTATATGGACCTAGAGTGGTTTTCACCTGGAATACACTCGGAGGATGAACCTGAACTGGGTCTCTGTATAAGGCTCAGCTGAATCAATTTAGATGCAATATGAATTTGCTAAAGTGCCAAACCAAAGTCTAGATAATTCTCCCTGATGCTTTTCATTGTTGCTTGCTCCCTGCATGGCCTGGTTCTAGCAGGGCCGTGAGTGCAAGGTCCTGAGCCTTTCGTGAGCAACCCCTTTCTCAGGAGACGTCCAGCCCACTTGTGCTGACTCCTACAGTTCAGGTAGTTTGGATGAGCATCCACATGTATGGCTGTCAGTCTGATCACAGTGCCCTGCGGCTTTGAGAATTTGCCCATTGCTAGTGCTTTGACCTGTTGCTGCAAATCTGCTGTGCAACCCATGCTTTGTATTCCCTTACATATGTATTTTTAACCGATGAAACGGCATGAAACATGTTCCCTGCAGTTCTGTTTCCACGGCACTTTGCGTCTTTCAGTGCCTCAGATACGCACATGTGGTGGTGGTCGTGGTGTTTTTAAATGTGGGTTTCTCTCATAGATCGGCAAGATGAGCAGGGAAATGGAACTGGATTTTTTTTCTTTTGTATAAACCCATTATTTTGTGTGTGTGTGTGTCTTGCTTCTGTTAATGTTCAGGATAGTGTTACATTATACAGACAAGAATGTTTTCAAATGAGATATTAGTGGGCCATGAAATCTGCATCATCAGGGTTGTTTTTCTTTTTTGAGATCTGTATATAGAGTATGGGTTTTCCTCTTTAACAGTAAGATTTTCTGGGACTTGTCTTATTACAATGAGTCAGGCGACAGAGCGAACTGTGAATTCAAGGAGCTGGAGGATAAAGGAGATGAGGATGTGAACTCCAAGGTTTGTCCCTCGCCTCCCCACATGGGGAGAATGCAGTTAAGCTATTGTTATTTGTGTTACAGTAGCCTGACAGAGATCAAGGTCCCATTGTGCCAGACGCTGTACACAGCCGGTGGAAGTGAGCCTCCTAGCTTGGTTAACAGACGTGTGCTAGCCAGGCCTTGTGCTAGCGCTCTAAAAAGATCTCTGTGGACAGCGCATTGAAGGGAAGGAAAAGGGGTGAGCTTCAGAGCCTGAGCTCCAACTTCAAAGCCCTGTCTACACAGCTATTTTAGAGGGTTAGTGTGAGCCCCATCAGTCTGAGTCTGTCAACCTGTGCTGGGAGACTTGCTGCTGAGGGCTGTGTAGACATACCTGTGGTGAGAGAGAGTCCCTCCCCTGAGGAGCTGTGACCAAAGCCGGAAAGGGAAACTGTCTTTTTGGCAGGTGGGAAGTTGTAAAGAACAATGCTGAACTGGAAGGTGGCATGTAGGAAGGAAGTTGGTAGCCTCATTCTAGTTCCAAAGACCTCCCACACCCCCTATCAGAAATACTATGCTGGCAGTCTCAGCAGAGAGTCTGAGGACTGGCCAGGCTGGAAGCTGGGCTTCCTTTCTAGCCTGAGTGGTGGGAATTTAACTACACAGGATGCAGTTATGCGCCCTGGAATCTGACTAGGGGCTAACAACTCTTCCTTTGCACAAAGCACCATGGGAGATTTAATGGCTATAAATGGTCAAGTTCTTGCTTTTCCTTCTCATCTAAAGCATGGCAATGCTTGGGAGTTAGCGCAGTGTGGACTTGGAAAGCACTCTTCCCCAGGTGAATCAGCATCAGTTCCTGAATGCTCTCCCATCCAGCTGCTGACCAGGGCTGATCTTGAGAGAGCTGATGAAAGACCCACCTCAGCGTGGCTGCTGCTCAACCTTTCTAATACTCCAAGAAGAGCTATTTCTACACTGACAGGTTTCTAAGGGCTGCTTCAGGAGTTAGGGTGGTCCAAAATGTAGCCCCTCCTACCAAAAAATAAATAAGTTGCAGAACTTCTCTTCTCTGTTCAAAACCTGAGTGTGGCAGAAAGAACTGGGACGGAAGTTCCCACACTGACAACTTCCATATGTTGCTGCTTTGCATTCACCTGGAGAGCAGACAGGGCAGCCTACTGCAGTGAAAGGAAGTGCGGTTGTTGTCCAGGGATCCAAAGACTGCTCAGGAGGAGAGATTATGCTCCTCCCCCAGTGGTGGGAATGGGCCATTAGTTAGCAGTTTCCAGCATGCTCTTCTGTAGCCACTAACAGTGAGGAAAGGGTGTAATCTTCCCTCAACTACCCCTAAATGGCTCCAGTAACTTCAGAGGATGGAGGGGAAGAGGACCTAGAAGAATTCCCCTGGCCTGTAGTCTCTGGAGAAGAATCATACCATACCATTGAGCTTGCTGTTGGAAGAGCTGGTGTTCTCTGCCCAAGGACCTCTGCTGCATTAGAGCTTAGTGCCACTTCTCTCAGCTGTGCCTTGTTCAGGTGCCATCTCAGGTGTACTTCATTCAGGTCCCAGCAATGGCTGCTTGTCTGTTCTGCAGATGGCTTCCTTCTAGTGACCAGTCAGAGAAGCATGGTTGTGTTTTTTCATCTCAGTTTGCAGCGTGCTTTGTGATAACCCCAGCAGCCTAAGGTACTGAGAGGGGAATATAGCAGTGGGGGACTGTGACAGGGTATACTAGGCATTCGTTGCCCCCTGCTAGAGACCCTGTTGCCTTGGTGCACCCCACCCCAGGAAGTAGCTCTTTAAGAAAAGAGGTGCAGCGGGTTTTGGACCTCAGGAGTTGCCTAGAGAGGTCTCTCAGGATCAGCTGCTGATGGAACCAGCGAGGCTTGGTCCTCCAGTGTCTAGAAGAGCTAGGAACAGGCAGCAGCCAATCAGGACCCAGCAGGCCAAATAAAATGAGCTGATAGCTTCTACTGAATGGCAGTTCCTGGGTAAAGCCAGGGAAGGAGGGGTCATCAGGGAAAGATCTTCCCTCTACCGTAATCTAAGAAGCTAGGCTGGATCAAGGCCCATTGCTGACCACACTTTGGTTTAAATCGCTGAGAGAATAGGATTTGCTGTGTGCAAGCCTGAGGTCCAGGCAGGCCATCCTGTTGGTTGGGCTGTCGAAAACTAGGTGTGCTCACTTCGTGAGATGCCCCCTAGCTCATGCAAGCTGGTGACTGGGGCAAATGCTCTCATGCTACTGAGGTCAGCCTTGCAAATAGAATGCACGTAGAATGGGAAATAAGGGGATCTGAGCTGAAATACTGAGTTTGTTGATATAGCCACACTCTCACCAGTCGGCTGCCTCCTCCCTACCCCCACTTTCTTTCCCTGTTAGATTAGAAAAGACCTGAGAGCAAGGAACAAGGAAGGTAGTTCCTGAAATGCACTTCAAGCTGCTGTTTTGTGGCATGGAGCACTTAAGGAATACATTTACTAGCAAAAGGAGAATGACTCACTGGCTCGTCTGCATATGCAGAGAGAAGTATTGTCAATTAATCATTACATGTCCCCGAGTCATCTTCAACAAATTACTGCTGTTTTAACCATAAATGGGAATGTGTAATATATGTGTAACTATATATGGTGTATAGATATCACACAGAGAACTGAACTAAAGGGGATACACACAGACCCATCAAGAGAGTCAGAGGCTATCATGGAATCCAGAAGCATGAAGCTGAGTTACTAGAACCCAGAGCCTATATAGGGCGTCGTTGATGTCAATAAGTCCACAGGGGTCAGTCTGCATCATGGGGTGTGTTGTGGATCTGGGCCTGTGTCAGCTGTCCTGGTTTATCCAAGATTTTAACAAGAGGAAAAACCTGCTTTGCTTTTTTTTTTTTTTTTAATTAAATCACATTTTTGAAATGTCCATTTGCCCTCCTGCTGGTTTATTTACTGTTGATTTTGGATGAGATTCTCTTTATTGAAGACTTTCAATTACAGGGGATGTTGGCTAAACTTTTTACATTATTTTTCTTTTTTACACTCTGCTGTTTGATTTCAGATAGTTCTGAAACATTCTTCTCCCAGCAAACTAGCAAACCCTGGGGATTTTTGAAGACATCTCGCTACAGTGGAATTGCACTTGTTCCCTTTGAAAGTTTAGAGTTCTGAGTGTGACATTCTGCAGTGACACACGGCATTGTTCTGCTAGCTGACAGACAACATAGTGTGAAGTATGAGGCTGTAAAAGCCTATGATTCATATAGCTTTGTGAGGCCAAGGCTGTAATTTATGGTGTTGAAAAGCATGTGGCTGCCATTTTGGATTTGCTCTTTGAGAGGTTGAACCTCTGTGCTCACTTTTTTGACACATTACATTTTGGAATATAGAATCATAGAAGATGAGGGTTGGAAGGGACCTCAGGAGGTCATCTAGTCCAACCTCCTGCTCAAAGCAGAACCCACCCCAATTAAATCATCCCAGCCAGGGCTTTGTCAAGCCAGGCCTTAAAAACCTCTAAGGATGGAGGTTCCACCACCTCCCTAGGTAACCCATTCCAGTGCTTCACCACCCTCCTAATAAAAAGTCTTTCCTAATATCCAGCCTAGACCTCCCCCACTGCAACTTGAGACCATTGCTCTTTGTTCTGTCATCAGCCACCACTGAGAACAGCCTAGCTCCGTCCTCTTTGGAACCCCGTCAGGTAGTTGAAGGCCACTATCAAATCACTCCTCACTCTTCTCTTTGGCAGACTAAATTAATCCAGTTCCCTCGACCTCTCCTCATAAGTCATGTGTCCCAGCCCCCTAATAAGATTTGTTGCCCTCCACTGGACTCTCTCCAATTTTCCCACATCCTTTCTGTACTGGGGGGCTCAAAACTGGACACAGTACTCCAGATGTGGCCTCACCAGTGCCAAATAGAGGGGAATAATAATTCAGTCTGCTGGCAGTGCTCCTACTAATGGAGCCCAATATGCCATTAACCTTGTTGGCAATAAGGGCACACAGTTGACTCATATCCAGCTTCTTGTCCACTGTAACCCTCAGGTCCTTTTCTACAGAACTGCTGCTTACCCAGTTGGTTCCCAGTCTGTAGCAGTGCATGAGATTCTTCCGTCCTAAGTACAGGACTCTGCACTTGTTCTTGTTGAACCTTATCAGATTTCTTTTGGCCCAATCCTCCAATTTGTCTAGATCACTCTGTATCCTATCTCTTCAGTGTATCTACCACTCCCCCCAGCTTAGTATCATCTGTGAACTTGCTGAGCATGCAGTCCACCCCATCATCCAGATCATTAATGAAGATGTTGAACAAATCTGGCCCAAGGACCAACCCCTGGGGCACTCTGCTTGATACTGACTGCCAACTAGACATTGAGCCATTGATCACTACCCGTTGAGCCCAATGATCTAGCCAGCTTTCTATCCACCTTATAGTCCATTCATCCAACCCATACTTCTTTAACTTGCTGGCAAGTATACTGTGGGAAACTGCATTAAAAGCTTTGCTAAAGTCAAGGTATATCATGTCCATCACTTTTCCCACATCCACAGAGCCAGTCATCTCATCACAGAAGGCAATCAGGTTGGTCAGGCATGACTTGCCCTTGGTGAATCCATTCTGATTTTTCCTGATCATCTTCTTCTCCTTCAAGTGCTTCAAAATGGATTCCTTGAGGACTTGCTTCATGATTTTTCCAGGAACAAGATGAGGCTGATTGGTTTGTAGTTCCCTGGATCCTCCTCCTTCCCTTTTTTAAAGATGGGCACTATATTTGCCTTTTTCCAGTCATCCGGGACCTCCCCTGATTGCCACAACTTTTCAAAGATAATGACCAATGGCTCTTGACATCAGCCAATTCTCTCAGCATCCTAATAATATGTTGTTGTTAGGGCCAGATCCTCAGCCACTGTACAGTGACTTCAGAGGAGTTACTTCAGTTTTCACTAGTTGAAGATCTGGCCCTTGAGCTTGCCCTTTCATGTGGTCTAGTGGGTAGAACATAGGCTGGGAGTTCCACTCCCTGTTCTGTGACCAGCTTGGCTCTGTGACTCATGGGCAGGTTGCCTTGTCTGTGACTCAGTTTCCCTGTAAGTTTTAACTAATGTATGTATAAAACTTTGAGATGAACTAAGTCTAAAGGAAAGTGCTACAGGAGGTCAAAGCTGCTTATTGGAGATGTTAAATTATTTGAAAAGTTTTTTAGTCAAAAAAGGCCTTTTTATGAAAATGAAAGATTTTGTTAAAATACTGTAGCTTTTGTCATTTTTTTTGCACTATATATCACAACAGTTTTTAAATGAACATTTTACTTTTTGCCATAATCTTTTCTTTTCTAAAACCTTAATTTTTGGTAAACATAAAATTTCGATAGTGTTTTTTTGGTTTTTTTTAAATCAGGAAATTAAAAAAAGGGCCTGTTTTGAATTGATTACAGTCTGAGTACCTACATGGGGAACAAATATTTGATAATGGCCTCTTCAGAGAAAGATATAGAGCAATCCAATAGCTGGAAGTTGAAGCTAAACAAATTCAGACTGGAAATAAGGCATAAATGTTTAACAATGAAAGTATTTAACCACTGGAACAATTTACGAAGGCTCACTGTGGATTCTCCATCATTGCCAATTCTTAAATCAAGACTGGATGTTTTTCTAAACAATTCTTCTCTAGGAATTATTTTAGGAAAGGGCTATGGCCTGTGTAATACAGGATTTCTCTTTTAACCTTGGAATCTATGAATCTTACAAAATGGAAATAACTTGAAAATTTAGAAACTTTTCCTGATTTAAAAAAAAAATGTTCAACCAGCTCTGATTGTTGTCATGTATTTGTCTATCTACCTGCCATTTAGGAGGAGATGAAAGCTAGAGTCTGGGAATTGGCAGTGCTCATGGGAGCACCACACGCTTCAACTCTCTGCTTTCAATGCCCTAGCGGTGTAATATTACTATATGGGGACTCAAACCTTTGAGTTGCAGAGCATCTTCGCCTCTCATTAAACATCAATGGGAATGGGAAGGTGCTTAGCATCTCATAGGAATGGGCCCTTCACTTGACTCTGAGAACATTTTGTCCACTAGAAGTGCAGTAGGCAAATGAGCTCAAGTCTTCTCTATGCTGATTGGCTCTGTTACACATCAGTTTATGGCTTCTGCATCAAATGTTCAGCTGTTCCACAACTTCTTTGAAAAGTAAGTGTAAAACCCAATGGAAAATGGTCTCTCTCCTTGTAAGATCAAATCTTTAAAACAACCAGAATCATGCTGAAAAATAAACAGTTGTGTGGGAGGCAAGAGGAGCATTTTGCATACAATTTCAATAAAATACAATGTTTTTATGAAACATCAGATATATCAAACATAATACGGGAGCCGGGGGAAAGGCTATCGCACATCTCAAGGGTGTGCAAAGCAACTGTAAATGATTCACGCTTTGGTCTCGTACAGGAGCTAACAAGATACTATCAGAGCCTCATGAATGGTATATGTAGCCTTTGTAGTCTGCTGTTGCCCTTCTCTCTCTCTCAAGTAACACAGATAGGGGACTGCTCAGGTAACTGTGACCGGTGAGAGTTATATGCCACATTAAGGGCTTCTGATGATACCCTTCCACTGCAGCATTATTCATTTGTATGTCCTCGAGTCCTGAGATAGGCGTGGGTTTTATTACAGTTCTGCTACGTTGTGATTTGACAGACAACTTAGGACATTAGCCAGGAGAATATGGTGGCTCCAGTTTTGTCCTCACACCCCAAAGAAACAGGGTCCCGATTCAGCAAAGTGTTTGAGCAAGTAAAGCATGTGCTTAAGTCCTTCCCTATTTAACAAAGCACATAGATTATTGAAATCAATGGGACTTAAGGCCACACTTCAAGTTTAGTTTGGTAAACTTTAACACATTCAAAGTTTCAGTTTGATTAAGCTCCAGTGAAGCCTGGCTGCTTTGCAGAACATCATCGCAACTCATAACTTCCTAACCTCTTGCTTGAGTCTACAAAACTGGGCTTCAAAACTTATGCAAACAGGCTGCTTTGTGAGATTTCTGGCCCTTAGTGCTTTCTTCAAAGCTGGAAATACCATGAGCTGAGAATACATTTTTTCCCCATTGGAGACATGCATATAACCCTTCCCCTCTGCAATCTGAGTACTTTCTCTCTTGGGGGAAGTTTGCACTTGGAGCTGAACTTGGGACTCAATCTTGCCAGGTGCAGAGAACTACTGCAATGTTCTGAGCTATCGCCAGCTCCCCTAAATGTCAGTAGGAGTCAGAGGTGTGCAGAACTTCACAGGAGTTCACGTACAGGATGTTGGGAGGGTTGAACCCGTGGAGTATGGAATTGCAAAATATCATTTAAAAAAAATCCAAACCTTTTAAGTTTTGGATCAAATTTTGGGTGAAAACTCCTGTCTTGTTCTGATTCTTAGATCATGCCCATCACCATGATAGCTGGGTGTCTTCCAGTGATGCAGCTATCATCTCTCACATATGGTTTTCTCTTTCTTGCCCTCCCCAGAGAGCCAAGTGTGAATGGGCTGCTTAAAATTGAGATTCTGTGCATGACATGGTATATTTTCATCAGCAAAGGCAAGGTCAAAGTATTTCACCATGCACCCAGAGCAAAAGGTAAGAAGCTTTGTGGTGGTGCTTAGACCCTGTGGGAGTTGATTCCAAGCTCTTTGATCAGCTCCCTGAAGAAGATCTGGCTTCTGCACAGATTAGGTTCCTCCTTGAGGTGGACACCTCATTGTGCCTAGGGAGAGGAATTTTCAATTGAGTTCCTTGTTCTTGAGTTCCAGGTGATCTCCTAAGTTTCCCAGGCCCAGATCGTTAAACATCTTGACGATAAGGTCCGAGATCTTGAACTTGCTGTGATGTTCGGTGGGAAAGCAGTGCATTCTCTCCTGGTTGTATTTCTTGAAGTTTCATGTCCAGATACGTAGCATGCTATAGCCCGAACATTTAGTGACAAAGGCATACGTTGCTGTCTTCATTATTTATTACTTGTGTTGTGACAGATCCTGGGAGCTCCCGTCCTGGCCACAGATCCCATTGTGGCAGGCGCTGTACAAACACAAAGTAAAAAGATGGTCTCTGCCCCAAAGAGCTTTCAATCTAAAACAAGAGAATGGATGGATGCAGCCAGACAGTGACTGGGGAGCCCAAGGAAACCATGATACAGTGCTGGTCTTCGTGATCAGCAGGGGTCTTGGCACACCAGCTGCCTAATGGTTGTCCACCTTTTTGCAGGTGTCATGGCAAAGATAAAAAATGATCAGCCCTTGTTTAGCAAGAGATGTAGGCCCCTTTCAGATGCCTGCAATCCTTTATCAGCTCCGTCTCAATGCACTGGTTTGCATCTGGGCTTCAGTTTGGACCCAACAAAGCAGCTCAGGGCCGATGCATTGTTTGGAGAGAAAAGAAACGGCCTTAATCTGAATCCACACTAAAAACAACAACAATGGCATTCTCTCTGCAGTTGCCTGTCATTTCTAATTGCCCAACTCAGCACCTGCGGTCTTTAAAATAAAATAAAAGGAGGAGAGAGGAGAAAGGAGATTTGACTCAAATGTGTTTAAATTAGCCTCATTGTGCTGAGAGCTGGGTGTCAGGATGTATCCATTTCTCCAGTGCCGTATATCTTTACTGAGTGGGAAGTTGGAGAATAAATGAATGTTCTTCATAGATTATTATGGCCTGACAGCGTTGAGGCAGACAGAGGCGACGGAAAGGTGATTAATGAGAAAGTTTGAGTTAACGAAGTGTAGTCGTCTCTCATTACAGGAAAATGACTTCCCTTTAGCACCAGCCGTTGGGCCTGTAAAGTTGAGCATGTTTGCTTATTCGCTCTCTCTCTCTCTCTCTTTTTTTTTTTAAATGCCAGATAATTTATTTCTTATTTACGTCCTCATCCTGCTGCTCATCATGTGACTGGATGTTACGCTCACTCGCTTTGGAGTTCATGCGGTGTATTTTGGGCATATTCTTTTCTTCCGTTGCTGTTATTACTTATTTGTATCACAGGAACTCAAAGAGATCTTAACTGAGCCCTGTGAGCTAGCTGCTGCAGAGACACAAATGCCGGCCCAGGCCCTGGTGAGCTTTCACTGTGACTAAATGGGGTAGACAAAGAATTATGAGGAAGAGAGAGATGAAGTGATTTGTCCAAGGGCATATTGGGAGCCTCTGATCCAGCCAGCAATTGAACACAGATCTCCTGAGTCCCAGTCCAGTGGCTTAGCTGCAAGACCACCCTTTCTCTATGTTGTCACCCCCGCCCCTCACTGTAAAGTAAAAACTGGACCTAAGTGCCTAGTATTTCGTGCACCAGCCGCATTGTTGCCACAGTTCTAGTGGGAGTGATGGGGTGGGATTGCCAAGAATGGCACTTCCGGCTGGGAGCAAGGCTGAAGGAGATCAGTCTGCCATTTTGAGAACTGTGTCCGTGCCGGCAAAGCAGCAAGCAGTGCAAGGTGTGGGTTGGGGTCTGCCGTGTCACCTCTCAGTGTTCTCCAAGCAGTAGCTTCACAGCTCTCAGTTTAGTTCGTACCTTAACTGTTGCCTCTTGAAATGTTCAGCTCTGCTCCAGGGCCATCAAGCTCCTGATATCGGTATTGAGTCATTCAACCTCTTGCCTCTGCTCAGGGCTTTCTATCTGGGCCGGTCGCATCTGGAAGTGTTTAGCATTTCATGTCTACGAGCCCGTGGAGATGAGCTGGGACAACAGTCTCCAGAACGGTGAGACCTGTGTCTATCACCAGCACTAAATTCAATTTGAAAATGGCCTTGTCTGACTATTTTAATGTGTTATACGTATGCTGAGAGAGCAAGTGCTCATGACAGGATTGGATCCTTCTCTGCTCATCACTCCAGCTATGTAGGGATCCCAGAATGCAGTGAGAATCTCTGGGTGGCATAGAGTCAGCAGAGCAGCTCTATGCCATTCTCTTTCCTGCCCCTTGGGAAGGGTGTGGTAACAGGCCTGCTGCGTTCTGATAGTCTTTGGCTGCTTGACTGGTCCCTTGGCTGGCCATAATTTATTGCAGCCCTGGGGCTGATGGAATTGAAAGAGGAGCTGAGGAGTGTGTGGGCCGGATTATCACCTGAAGTAAATCAGCAAAGCTCCATTGAGTTCAGCGGAGCTCTGGGATTCACACCAGCGAAGGCTTGGCCCTACAAGTGCCTCGGTGTGTTAGGAGGATGCAAGGCGTTTCAGCGAGTGCTGTTACATTTTTCTCCCCAGTTTGAGCCCTGCATGAAAGTCGTGCATTTGTGTGATTCTAAATAAACAGCCATTGCCCCCCAAATATTGTGAAAGCGCAATCTATCAGGGGCACAAAACTGCCTCAGACAGAGAGGAGAAATATTTCCCTATAAAATGTGATGTAAAATTGTCCTTCCTTTCACACAGCTTTCACCATTTCACTTCCCCCACTGCTTGGAACGGACAATATTTTCATTTATATTGGACTAGCTTTTAGAGGCCTTTAGAGAGATTGAAGCCCTATTGTACAGACACATAATGAGAGAGACTCCCTGCTCCAGCGAGCTTATCATTTAATGAAGCAAGTCAGACAAAAGGTGGGAGGGGAAAGAGAAATGACTTGGACAAGATCACACAGTAAGTCAGTAGCAGAACAAGGAAGAGAACCCCAGTATGCTGAGTCCCAGTCCAGTGCCCTGTCTGCTAGGGCATGTTGCCTCTTTGGTGCATCTGGCTAAGTCAATCCAAGTAAGGGCTTTGAGTCTTTCATTCACCACAACAGGGGTTTTTGTATGTCTGAAATCTCCACTGTTGTTTAATATTGCCATTAAATTCATAATGAGCAGAAGTGCAGGTGGACACAATGCCAGCATCATGTGACTCGGCAGCAGTGCACTAGAAGAGCTAGCTTTTGCTGACGACATAGCTCTAAGTGGCAGCTCAACCAACTGGCAAGTAAAGACTGAAAAACTGTCCAGCATCACAGAAAAGACAGGGGTTAATAAGTAATTATGAAAAACAAATCTAATGAAAATCCAGCAACTCCCAAGTCAAGCAGTGCTTTAGAAAGCAAAGGCGTATAAGAGGTGAATCAATCGATATATCTTGGCAATAACATGCAAGCTAATGGGGGATGTCCAGAAGGAAGTAATGTCATGACTTGGCAAGGTGGCAGCTGCATTCAGTAGTTTAAACAAGGTTTGGTCATTGGAAATCTACAACGGATCAAACTATGAATCTTCAACTCAAGTGTTATTTATTTCCATCTTAACATGTGAAAGCTGGATATCCACCAAGGTATAGACAGATGTCTAAATGCCTTCCTCAAGGAAATACTAGGTATTAAATGGAATGAATTTATAACAAATGCTGAGATTCATCAAAGAGTTCAACAGCCCCTTCTCTTCAAAGTTATTGAGAAAAGAAGATGGAAATATCTGGGATATGTGGTAAGAGTGAAGCCAGAGTGTCTGGAGGGACACACAAAAAGGGGCAAGTGAAAGAATGCCTCCATCGATGCTACTCAGGGAGAAAACCTATGAGACTCAACATGGAAGACACCCAAAGAGTGGCCAGGATAGATAGGAATGGTAGAATCTTGGTCATGACTTAAGTGAGGTCTAATGGCATGAGAAGGATTCAGGAATCTCTCTGAGTGAGGCACTTGATGGAGTGGAATGGATGGAGACCAAATGTGCTATGCTAGGAGATGGACATCACTGTAATGAGACTAGAGCTGGGCAATGGTTTTTCAGTCACAGATTCTGCAAAACCAGAACATTTTGTGAATTCATGCTGGCTTTGCCAAATTGTTCATGTAGGGGAAAAATAAATACATTCCAGAAAAGTTGTAACATTTAGTTTTGATGTTTTTTAAAACAAAACATTTTGATTTATTCCATTCACAATGACCTTTTGGTTTCAAAATTTTATTTTATTTTTAAAAAGTTTGAAAATGGGTTGAAATAAAACTCAATGTTTTGTTCAATTGGAAATGAAACTTTTACAATTTGCTGAAAATTCCAAAAGCCTTTGAATTTGTTTTTCAGGTGTTTGGAATTGCCAGCAAACCGAAAACTCCAGGGTTGGGTCAGCTGTAAATACGACAGCAGCCATGCATGGCAATAAAGCACCACACCACTGCCATGTGCTTGCCCAAGAGAAACTCTTCCGTATGTCCAAGCTTCCTCCCGGCATGCCAATATGGCGCTCATTCTACATAAAACTGTTTGCTTATCTATTTGCTAATTAAATCTCACATATGTAATAAATTATGTCATTAGACAAGGAAATAAAGCACTCTAGGGTAATTCAGGAGGAGAGAAAAAGAGGGGCATTGTATTGATATAAGCCCTACTGTATTTTGTAGTAAGTACTCCACATACTACAGTAAAATCCTATGGCAAATGTAGTGTTAAGGATCAGTACTTTTTGGGAGGAGGCAAAGGACTGGCTTTGCCTAACTGATCCTCTTTTAGGCCTGGGTCCGATTCCTATTGAAGTCAATGTAAAGGCTCCTGTTGAAATGGATTGGGTCCTAAACACTTAGAAACGGTAACTTCGCTGGGTTTTGTACCAGCGTTTTGTCCTCTGCCTTATTAGCGGGCTCTACCAGCAAAATATTGGGCTGTACCTGGCCAGTTGTTCTGAAGGCAGAACTCCCCTTGCAGGTCATTATCTGGGAAGAAGAGAACAGCGAGAGCAGATGCAAGGAGGAAGAATGTTCTTGTGCGCACACATACAGAAAGGGGATGAATAAATAAACATTAGCCATTGTCAAGCCAGCTCCCCTGTGCCGTGTGCACAGAAGGGGGGAAATGAAGAAATAGCAATAATGAGACAGCTCTCCTGAAAGCGGCCAACCCCAGGAGAACTGCTCCACAGCAGAAACCTACAATATTAAAGGAGTCTTTTAATAAAAAAAAAGAAAAGAAATTCCTGTTCTGTTATCATAGGGACAGATCCATGGACATACTTTTCACTCTGCAGCCATTGCCTTTAGAACTATTTTAACCCCTTGAAACAGAACTGGAATGTGTCTATATCTATATCCATTTTAATTCCTTCCTCTTAAACAAAAAACCCTGCTGTGCTGCTAACCTTAGGGGAGCTCGTTGCAGACAGCATGTCTAAAGGTTAGAGAAGGGAACAAGGAGTCTGGAGACCTGGGTTCTATTCCTGGCTCTGCCACCGACTCACTGTGTGTCCTTGGTGGGCCATCCTTGGACGAAAAGATGCTATGTTAGTGCCTGTTGTTGTTGTTGTTTGTTAACCCTTCCAGGCACATTGCAGATAGGACCACCTGAATCCTAGGATGGAGACTTTAAGGCAGCTACAGTTGCTCCCTAAAACTATGTCTACACTTGGTGCTGGGGGTGAGATTCCCAGCTCACACAGACATGCTGGCACTAGCTCTCATCTGAGCAAGCACACTACAAATATTAGTGGGAGCAGCAGCACCAGCTAGCTGCCCGGAGCACAAACTCACCTTAGCCTCGTGGGGGCAGCTAGCCCGTGCTGCCAGTGCTACTGGGGCTACACCTACACTACTGTTTTCATTGTGCTAGCTCATATGTGAACTAGCACAGGTATGCGTGTATGAGCTGGAAATCATGGCCCTACCTTATAAAGTAGACATATCCTTAATCACTTGGAGAAATTAACCAGCATTATCCTATTGGTCTGTTAAACCCCAAGCAAACTCACCGCAATTCTGACTCAGGTCTCAGTGCTGCTCTAGCTTCTTTGCTCAGGTCTACTCCTGCTGATCTGAACCTCTCTTTTCGATGCAATGGCTTCTGCTGCTCCTCAATGACTCCCCTGAAGGCTGGCTCGCAGGTGATGTGGGTTGTGGTCATGGGGCAGCCTTACTTGCTCACAGGCAGTGAGGTTTTGCTGTTGATAATATTGTGGGTTATTGTGGAGGGATGGTAGCTGCTCCATAGTTGAGATGGCATCTGAGTTTGCATTGTTGCTCTCATTTGGCCTGACCTCTAAAATCCACAAAAATAGTAGGCAGATGTCAAACTTGGTAGGTTAAATCTAGGACCGAGACAAGATTTTTTTTTTACAAACTGTGAAGTGAATTGGTGAGGAAGCTCCTCAATTATGACCCCCTAGATTGCTAATTATTTTGTTACAGTAGTGCCTACAGGTTCAGTCCAAGATCAGGGTCCCAGTAGGCAGCTCGGACAGAGCACTTTCAATCCATAGATCCCCAAGCAATATACAAAGGGGGTCAGTGCCATTATCCCATTGAAACAGACAGTAGAAATGACTTGAGCAAGGTCACCGGGGTGGTTAGTGATAGAGCTGGGAGCAGAATCCAGGGATCTTGAATGCCATGCCAGTGTCCTACCTGCTAAACTAGACCACGCTGGCTTTTAACCACACTGCCTCACTGAAGGTAAAGTAATATGTACGTCACTCACTGATCTGTACCTCTATCTTGAGCTTAATCTTAACCAAGTTACTTGGGCAAGGTGCACAAGGAACTGGTAGACAAGAGCTGCTCTCAACCTCCACAGTCGCCACTGCCCTGATGATAAATACCTTTGATATTAAAGTGCAGCCCACTGATCCTGACTGACCTGCAAAGCTTGAAACAATCTGCTGTGATGTAGGATGATGGCTGGTGAGCCCATTTGTCGGAAGAAAGAAAGAAAGAAAGAAGGTGATGTGACGCGTAGTTCTAAAATAATAGTATCTTAGTAATCTAGCTCCTTTCATCTTTCCTAACTGTGTTTTACTCCTCATGCTTGTTGATGAGAGATGCCTTTTGGAGCATACGTTCAGCTGCTGTTTCTTTTCATGTCTGATGTGGGCTGGAAATCCTGTATATTGCCAAAACCATGCATGTGCAGCCGGCAGCTTCAGAGGTTTCCCTAGTCAGCCCTGGACATGAATTGACTGGCTCCCATTGGGAAGGGCCATAGTCCTCTGCTGGTCCTCCCGAGGGTGCACTTTGGCGGTTGTGAGACAATCTGTTTCCCTTTTCCAGGCACATTCCACCCCCAGTCGCTCCAAGTGCATTACACACGATGTGATTAATAGCACAGCATGTGCACTTGGCATGAGGGGGTGTATGAAATCCAAATCCTAAATGTCACAAATTCATAACACTGGGGTCCCAGATATCATGGCTGACATTTGGGGCTCTGCTCCCATGAGTCTCTTGTTTATAATCCCTAATGCACACATGTGAAAGTGCTAGAAGGGGTCTCTTCCAGGCAGACAGCAGCTTGTGGGCTATGCTGGGACAGCACGGATCAGTTCTCTATTACCTCTGCCAGGCACTTCATCTGCCAGGCACAACTGGTGGGCTGCAGCTCTGCATACTCCTGGCTCTGTCCAGAGACCCAGCTGTGTTTGAGCATCCATTAAAGAAGGGTAACAGAAAAGGACCCAGAGATTAGTCCATGCAGGGGAGGAGAAGAAAAAACCTGAAGCCACCAGCCAAAAAGTGGCTGCCTTTTCCTCCCGTACAGGCTGAGACTTCTAGGGTCCCAAATCTAAATTTTCCTGAGATCCAAATGTTGGGGCATGAGAGATCTTGTCACAGAGAGATCTGCTACAATAATTATACCTAGCTCTTGTATAGCTCTTTGCACCTGTGATCTGTGGAGATCTTAGCACTTCACTAAAAGGGATCAGTCTCATCCCCCATTTTACAGGTGCGGGGAGGGGAAGTGACTTTGGCCAAGGGCTCCTAGCAGTCATGGTAGAGCCAGGAATAGAACGAAGGTCTCTTGACTCACAGACTCCTTGTCCTTATCACTGGATTACCCTCCCTCTCTTTCTAATAGCTGCTTGTTAATGAAAGGAAAAGCTGACCCTGCCTGGCAATCTGAATAAAACTGCAATAAGTGTTAAATTGGGCACGTGGAAACTGCATCCAGAGGTTCTTGGTCAGAACGACCTCTGGTGAGAACAAAAGAACGGCCCCACTGGGTCAGACCAGGGGCTATCTAGCCCAGTATCCTGTCTTCCGACAGCAGCCAGTGCCAGATGCCCAAGAGGCAATCAACAGAATAGGGCAATTATGGTGTGATCCATCCCCTTTCTTCCAGTCCCAGCCTCAGCAGCCAGAGGATTAGAGATACCCAGAGAATGGGGTTGCATCCCTTAACATCTTGGCTAATAGCCATTGACCTCTTTGAATGTAGTCACACTTTTGGCCTTCCCAAGAAGAGGAGTGGAGTGTCAAAATGGCTGCCTCAGCATGTGTTCTGGCTTGCACCACTAATATGTAACATGTCAGCATCTTCCACACTTCCTCCCAGTTCTCCTCCCCCACACTGTGATTTCTGTCTGGCCACTGCAGCAGTAAACCTTTCCACTGAAACGTCCCTTCCTCAGAGGTGAGAAGCCTGTAACTACTGCCAGAGCTACTGGCCCTTTAAGAGCAGGTGAGGGGGTAGTGGGAGGATGGGGAGAGGGGAAGATGGATTCCTGAAGCAGGGTTGGGGTCTGTATAGAGCCTATGGACTCGATTTTGCTGTCTGTTACTCAGGTGCGGATGCAGAGTAGCTCCTCATGGAGTAACAGAGAGCACGCCTTGGCTCCTTGAACAGCTGCTGGGAGCAGGGAAGGCCCCACTGGTGCAGTGGGAGAGGGAGTTGCTTGAAGAGAATAGTCTTTCCACAATGCGTCCCTCCCCAGCTGAGCCCCCACTCCTCCTGCTGCCGCTGCAAAGCAAGGAACGCAAACAGCAGCCCCGACCCCCTCGCCTGCTGCCTCTGACCTTTCAATGGCTGTCTTGCAACCTAGGCTGAACCGCTGTGCTCCCACCCAGCAGCTTACCCAACAAATGCCTCTCGCCAGGTTTGTAGTTACCTTAGTTCAGCTCAGGTTTTGTCTGGCGTCAGTGGCAGCAGGTTCCAGGCTTATCAGGAAAAGCCCCACATATGGGGGTTTGTTTCTAGGTTTGCGTTTCACCATGAGTCAGCGGTTAAGGCGTAGGTGACTTCGTTCTTAAAGGAAAGTGGAGGGGTCAGGCCCCCAGAAAAGGCCTGAAAAGTATCTGCAGAGTGTTCTTCAGTGCGGGGTTGAGTGATAAAACAGAAATAGGGCATGGCTGAAGCTGGGATCTCGAATCGGGGTGCCTTCATGTTCTGGTGGAGAGATCTGAGTTTGAATGCCTGGAGCTGAACCCTTCCCAGGGCCTTTGGTTTTGTGATAACTCCAAAATTACCAGGAGGCTTTGTCTTCTGCTTCAGGTATGACCATGGTCTCCTGAGAACAGCTGTGGATGCAAGATGACCGGGATCTAACGAGACCAGGGTGCTGAAATGTTATGAGAATGGCTGGCAGTTTTTGTGAGCTTTCAGCACTATTCCGTAGGCCAAACCTGAACCCTAACCTAGTCCAGCCTCATCAAGAACTCCAGGTTGTAACCTCATGCTGAACTGGACCCATACCCCATCTGCTCTGTCCTAAGCAGAGCTATACATAAACTACCTGAAGAAACTAGAGAACACGCTAGCCCTTGGTGTGTGCCACAGCGAATGTAGAGCAGGAGCACTGAGGTTCTCGAACCTGCTGTAGGGGGAAGTGAGCTTGGGCTGATGTACAAACTTGGAAAGGAGCTTGGCTGAACTCGGAGTCTGGGGTGAGTTTGGTTCAAAACTCTGAGTGACCATCTGCAAACTGAACCTGTTTCACACATTTTTATAAAGGATAAACTGCAGTGTCATGAACGCAGGAGAGCCTTCAGACAGCATCTGGGGCTGGAAGACTGTTCTGGGAGCCCAGGGGAATAACTCTCTCTGGCATGCAGTTCTTTCTGTACCAGCCCAGACCCACAAGGGGAAATGGTATGTTGCTGTAGGAACTGGAGATGTGCACACCCCTGAGGACTGTGGCCTTAGTCCTTGCCCTGGAATACTGCACCTTCAAACCGGATGCTGAGCCAGGCTTGGGAATATCCATGTTCAACCATGTATCAAAAGTTACCTGGACAGTTCTTGCCTGGGGTGGGGATGTTGACAGTCAGTCAGGGATTCAAGGGCATTTGGCTTGGGAACAGGACACTTTAAGCAACACTTCTTCCCTGGGCTGTGGTAGCCGCCGGGCACATGGATCTATGTCCTAGACGTTCCTCTGCTGTGTGTGGATGTCTGTGTCATGTGGATGGGCAGTTACTGACCGTGCTAGGGAGTGGATGCAGGACCTGTCTGCTCCAGTGCTGACAGACTTCGTAGACCATCAGCCCAATTCTCAGCGGGTCTGAGAGCTCACAGTGATAAGTAGATTGACAAATTACATTTTTAAATGGAGCCTCTCACCAAATATCTGAATCACATGCTTTAAAATGAGCCCTGGCACCAATAACTTAGATAAGGAACAGGCCTACAGGACCCGCACCAGGGGCAGAGCATTTCCCTTCCCAGAGGGGTGCAGCACTAGCATCTAGCTTCCCGTCCAAGGAGCGCTGGCTGCACCTGCTCTAGTCTAAGACTGCAGTAGGAGTCTTGTTCCCTCTCTCCTGTAGTGGGGCAGATAGGGTTTTTTCCTGAACTCCTCGGGGGTCCCACTGCCTGGTGCCTCTTCCCTAGAGCATGATGGGGAGACCAGTGCTCCTGCATCCTTTGAAAACCATCAGGGAGGGAAGCGGAGGGGAGGGCAGTCAGTCTCAGCTAGGAACAGGTCAGACTATGGGCTCCCCTGGCAAACCCCAATAGGTAAGGCTTGGGGGTGGTTCCAGGACCTGGGGAAGAGTGGTGGCTTGAGTCAGGGATGTCCTGGAGTGGGGAGACAGGGGGAAGCACACGAGTCTCTAGTTTAACTGTGTACCTTGGTGCTTATGTCATGGTCAGCGTTTCCAGTGAAACCGAAGCTGCCTAATTCAGAGTGAATGATTTGCTGGGTCCTGAGTTGCATGTTGTTTACACGGGGCTGGGAAATTACTTTCTGGGTGGCCCCTGGTTCTGCTTTTTCTATTATAAAAATCACATCTATGCTGGGAAAATGACGGCTTTCTGTTAACTAGGGTTCGCGTGTGTTTCAGAACAGGTTTGCCTCTTGGTGCTTGATCCCAGGCAGGGGATGGAGCAAGGTGCAGTGTCCTGTTACTCCAGCTCTCTGTAGTCCAGAACTCTAGTATGATTGATTACACACCCCGTCATCTGTGCTGACAAAGGAGTTTGAACTGGGGATCTCAACAGCCCTGTAGTGGTGGGCGGCAGGCTCCAGCCTCCACCCTAGCCCCCAGCTGCACGGTGGTGGGCCCTGGCTCTGGCTCTGGCTCTGGCTCTGGGCTTCGGCCGCACGCTCTATCTCCCAGTTGCGGGACCCCAGGATCCAGCCATTGTTTCCGTGACCCCGTCCCCATCTCCCTTGACCCCCCACTGTCTCTTTATCTACCTCTTCATCTAGGGCTTAATTTGTCCTCCAGCTTGCCAGGGCTGAGTAAGTCTGCTGTGAAAAGTGATATTTGTATGTTTGTTAACATCACTTATTACTGCCTCCCAGGAAGCTAGCAAGTCTGCTGCTGTGCAAAGTGGTATTAACAAACATACAAATATCACTTTTCACAGAAGCAGACTTACCAGCTAGCAAGTCTTTTAAAAAGCAACCGAAAAAGCACAAGAAACAACAAAAGACAAGAAGTGCAAAGCACTTTATTTGTGTTTTTATTCTGTTTAGGTCCAGTAAAGAATAGAGACAACTGTACATTATTTTTATTATTGAGTCTGCAAAAAAACTCAACCCTACATAAAATAAATGACAATGATTTGGACATGTATATGTACATATTTATTTGTTTTTCCTAAAGTTAATTAAATATTTAGGAAAAATTGTCTCTGAGGCCACCAAAATTTTGTTGTGAGAACTCCTGATCTATACCCACCTGCTACTCTGGTTCTGGAGACATTTCCTATTTCACAACACACAGAGCTGACTCAGCGAAGTCATACCCCCAGTCAGCTGTTATTCCGTACAGTCACTCCTCCCCAAAAAGTAACACCTGCCTTAGCGATCACTTTGTCTAGGGGAATATCGGAGGGCACAGTTTGAGCATCAGCATAAACCCCTCCCTCATGCCCCAGGACACCCTGTGTAAACAGTTAGCCCATATTTATTGTGCCTTGATATCCTCTGAACCCTCTGTTTTTTGTTTCCTTTATCTCCACCAGAACTTGAGATATTAGGCCAAATTCTCCTCTTTACATCAGTGTAAATCCAGAGTAACCCGGGAGAAGACAATGGAATTACTCCAGAGCTGTGCTGTGTAACGGAGAGCAGAATCTGGGCCCATGGCTTTGATCAATCCAGTGCAACTGTAGCACCCTGGGAGCGGGGTGTCCCCCTTGGTATCCAGCCCACAAAGGAAGTGGGTCTGTTACAGCTCCCTGCTATAGAACAGGCTGCAGCTCAGCCTTGGATTCCCATCTCTGGGTCACTGTTAACACTAATCCCCAAACCCTTTCCGGTCAGTCCAGTCCTGTTCTTAGCCAGCAATGGAAAGCCAAGATTTTTTTTTTTTTTTTTAAAGAATCCGAAAGGCATCACTTTTCATGGTGGTTTGCATTAAAATCCATAAGCCATTTTCTGGGCCACTATGCCAAGGATAAAGAGCGAGAGGAGCGGGGGAGGAGACAGATTCCATGCTGTGGAGAGATTAGAGGAGGGTGAGGAGATGACCTGGATGATAGCTCAGTGTTTGCTAACAGACATAGAAATTATAAGTGAAGAGAAGTGAGATCTCGGCAAAGGGCGAGGAGGCGAGAGTGCGGCCGTGCAGTCAACTGAGAGCAAGCCCTTCTCCTCCTTAGCACACGCTGCTCCTTCAGTACTGCAGCTGGGGCCCTCTTTTCACTTCGAGCCCTGCATATCCTCCATCGGAGCAAACACATTAAAGGAGGGTCCAGAGAGGCGTGTCCCACCAGGCATCCTTTCTTCCCCCAGCAAGATGTTTGGTGGTGGGGTGGAGGAGGCGGCAATCACACCGTGGAAGTAAATTCTAAAGCGAGGAGACGAGAGCAGGGGGGTGACATCCTAGGGAAGAACTCAGTGACGCCAGTACACTTGGGGAGATTTTCAAAGGCACAAATGGCAGCAAGGTGCCCAGCTCCTTTAGGAGAACAATAGGAGTTAGGTACTAAATTGCCATTAGTGCCTTTGAAAATATCCACCTCTCTGTTACACCTGGAGTTACTCCTGTGCTTACACTCAGTATGTAACCCACAGGATCCCCTCGAGTAACTCCACCAACTGTCTGAAACATGGTGACACCTTTCTCATTTGGACAACAGTTTCTCCACCTTTAATCCAGCAGAGAGCCAGTGCTGGAAACTGAAGGCAGATGCTCTCAGATAGAATAAGGCACAAATGTTTAAGTGAGGGTCCTTAACCACTGGAACAACTTCCCTAGGGTGTGATGGCATCTCCGTCACATGGAGTCTGTAAATTGAAACTGGGAGTCTTTCTTACAGAGATGCGCTAGCTCACCCACAAGTTACGGGCTCGAGGCAGAGATTCTTGGGCAAGTTTCCTCTGGCCTGTGCTATGCAGCAGGTCACACTAGATTATCATAATGGGCCCTTCTGGCCTTAGAATCTCTGCTTCTCTCCTTAGCATTGTCCCTGCTCCAGTCCACATATAATTGCCCCTTTTCTCCCCTAGCATTGCTTCTGCCCTGTCTCACTCGCTCAGATGAAAATCTTCCCTTCCTCCTAAATAGCTGTACGCCCATCCTTAGTCCCTCTGGGTCCACTCTTCCACCCGTGTCCCTAGAGTTCCTGAGCCTGTTCTACTCCCTGCTCAACTGTGACACACAGTAAGTGAGGTGCGGTGTAGCACTACTTCTGTGGGACAGGAGATGGAAAATAACCAGGCTCAAGACAGGAGCTTTGGGGACACGAGCAGGGCCGGCAAGCAGTGGAAAATAAACAGAATGTAACAGAGAATTGCCTGTGATCATCCAAGCTTTGGTCCAGGAAGGAAAGCCCCAGTGCAGGGAGAAACTGCTCTCTTCCCAGGCTCGCGCTAGTTGTTGGTGTCATTCCCACAGTTGAAGCGGAGACCCTCACAATGGCCCTCCTTTACAACTATTCGCTCCGCTTTCACTTATCTCTTCAGATCTGCTGCTTCCTGCAGGCCTCTCTCTCCAGTAAGTTTAGGATCTACCCTTTCTAACAGCTAATAGCTGTGTCCTATTACTCCTGTCCCAGGAATGTCCTCGCAGGCCAAGCTGTTCTCCTAACCTAGGTCCCACAACCCTGTGCTGGTTCCTTCACTCTCTGCAGAGCCCCCTTTGCCCTCCCGCAGGCAGCGTCTTTAACGATTACAGATTTGAAATGAGCAGCATGTTTGTATCTTGTCTCCATGTTGCACGTTCTGATATTGTTGATCACTGCATGTCGGGGGATGGGGGAGTGGAAATAATTTCAGCATTTAATGGTGTCGTGAAGGCATGTTTATTCTCCAGGGAGGGGATGAGTGCTTCTGAGAGAAAAAAAACCCAGGCAAAGGATAATAGGCAGATGATTAGGCAATTTCCTGAACCCCTCCCTCCCTCCGCTTCGTTTTTGTTCCCCTTTTCTCCAGTTCTTCCTCTTCTCCCTTCCCCACTCCCACTCTTCTTTCTGTGGGTGAGATTCTGTCCTGTGCTGATGGCCAGAAAAAGGGTTTGGTAAATGCTAGGGCTTGTTCTGAGTCTCCTGGGAGAGGGGAATTTCACCCTGTGTGTACAGGATTCATGCCAAGAACTGCATGTGCATTTGGACTGAGACTCTTCTCACCCCACCACAGGGTAGTGTTCCTTCTCTGTCAGAGTACATGTCCGTAGGTGCAGCCAGATTAAGGCATTCCAGAATCCATGGCACACAACATGGGACCCCCCAGTCTCTGCCCTTGCACCATGTCCTCCCATCCCCAACTGAAGTTGCAGCGGCCCCTCACCATGGAATCAGGGGCACCAATGTGGGGCCCCCCAAAGCAGTGAGTCTTGGAATTCATGTCTCATGAGATGAATGGATAGTTCACAGCTCTCAGCGCTGTTGTTTCAGGCTGTCTGCAGACTCAGGCAGATGCTCAGTTCCATGTGTTCTTTGCAATCAGGAGGGCTGCAACCTTAGTTTTTAACTGGAGCTTCTGCTGCAATCTCATGGGTTCAGAAGCTGGAGCCCTAGGAATGGGCCTTGGGGCAATCCATGAGTGAATAAAAATGATGGCTGATTTCTTTGGATCTTTGGCAGCTCCTTGAGGTTATGGGGGGAAATACCAAAGAAACCCACCACGGTAGCATTTCACTTCAAATAGGGGAACTACACAAAAATTATGAGGCTAGTTAAACGGAAATTAAAAGGAACAGTCCCAGCAGTGAAATGACTGTGAATTGCATGGAGACTATTTAAAAACACCATGATAGGGGCTCAAATTTAATGTCTACCCCCAAATAAAAAAAAACAGTAAGAGGACCAAAAAATGCCACCATGACTAAACAGCAGAGTAAAGAGGCAGCTAGAGATAAAAATATTTCCTTTAAAAATTGGAAGTCAAAACCTAGTGAGGAAAATAGAAAGGAGCCTAAACTCTGGCAAGTCAAGTGTACAAGTATAATTATGTAGGCCACGAAAAAATTTGAGGAGCAACTAGCAAAAGACACAAACCCTAATAGCAACACTTTTTAGAAGTACATCAGAAGCAAGAAGCCTGTCTGTATTCCGCTGGGGTGGAGTGTTCATATTATAGATCTCAATGGCGGGAGGAAACAACCAGACAAACAATATCTAAGCACAGTTTTTATTAAAGCAAAACTAAAGCAAAGTTATAAATCAGCTTCTTCATTAACTCTACACACAAACCATATTACTATTGCCCAAGCAGTTAACAATAAGAAAATAGCGCTATCCACCAAAAAGATAGACAAAAACATGCGGCATTAAAGGAAAATGCCTGCACTTACAATTGTTATTATTATCTGAACAGCAACAGCATTTAACAATCAAAAGAGCAAGGAACAGGCCTGCCAGGAGCACACCTACCGAGATGAAAACCTGGAGGCCCATTAATGATATTAGATATTAGTGTTATGTCACATAGACAACTTACTAGATACACGAATTATACTCTTAGCAATTGAGAGAAGCAAGGGCAAAACCACTACAACTTCAGAGGTTCCGTTTTTCCAAGATATCTGAAGTATCTTACCCTAGCATGCTTAAAGACTTATTAACACTGAGAAAAAGGGGAAGAATAATATTTGCTAGAGAGCCAAATTACAGCAGACCAAGCTATTAGGAAAGCACAAATAGTACCTATGATAGAGGTTTGTAAAATCATTAATTGTGAGGAGATCATTAACAAGGAAGTGTTATTTACCCCGTCAGGTAAGACACGAATCAGGGATCACCCAATGAGATTAACAGCAGGTTTAAAACAAACAAAAGAAGTACTTCTTCTACAATGCACAGTCAATCTGTTGAGTTCTTTGCCAGGGGTTGTTGTGAAGGCCAAAAGTATAACTGGATTCAAAAAAGAATTAGTTAACGCCATGGACAATAGGTCTATCAATGATTGTTCATGATGGTTAGGTATGCAACCCCATGCTCTGCATGTCCCTTAGGCTCTGACTGCTGAAAGCTGGTCCTGGACGACAGGGAGTGGATCACTCGATGATTGTCTGTTCTGTTCATTCTGTCTGAAGCATCTGGCACTGGCCGTTGTTGTGGCAAGGACACTGGGTTAGATGGACCATTGGTCCGACGCAGTATGGCCGTTCTTATGCAACTCTTGATAGAGCCATCAAAGAAAAGATGTGCGGGAACATAAGACTGAATTCCCCTCAGCTCAGGTCACCTGCAGGTATGCTGGTGGGAAGAGATGTTGCACTTCAGCAGAGGAGGAAGGTCGCATGGTAGCTGGGAGGTTGGTTGGTGATGATTGAGGCAGGGTATCTAGGGAACCTGGGAGGAGTGTGGCATTCTGAAGGAAGTTGGCAGAGGTTTATTTGGATCCGCTGGGCTTATAGGGCCTAGCTGCAGAAGTGCCTTAAATCTTGCCTGTGAGTCATGGCATGATAGCAATTACTGTATCAGGGAAAAGGATGGTGTCCCACAGCACTCCAGTCACTGTACTTGGGCTATCAATCCTCATGCATCAGGAATCTGATCACCAACCAGCAGGGGCAGGAAGAAATTTCCACAGTTGGCATGTTAATTATTGGACTTTTATACCTTCCTCTAAAGCATCTTTAAAGGAGACAGGATGTCTAACTAGAGGGGTCTGTTGGTCTGTTCCAGGACAGCATTTCGTATGGGATGGAGAAGCGTGAGAAAGCTTAGGATGGGCCGATTTCCCCTTCAGCCCCCAGCAGAGAGCAGTCACTCCAGGTTCAGGGTTAAATGCATTTATGGAGCAGTGTGTGTGTCCTGGGGGAAGCCCAAAACTAAACGAACATGGAGACTGAATTAAAATGCATTAAAACCGCTTCCTGCTGACTTCTTTCCCCCCACCATAGCGAGGGGGGGAGAGGGGTCAGACGTGAAAACTACAGCTCCAAACTGCTTCCAACGCTAATGACTTGCATTTGCCAGAGAGCTGGAAACAGCCTGGTTAACCAGCTCAGCAAGAGAATCCTCTGAGGGACTGGGAAGTGCTGATGCAGGTTGGTGGGGCGAGGGGTGAGGAAGCAGCTGAGGTGGCCTGGAGTGGAGTACAGCTCTGGGAGTCTTCTGATACAGGCTCATCCATCATCCGTCTCTGCACGTTCCATGGGACTGGGCAAAAAGCAGCTCACAGTTTATGGCTGAAGTTGCCCTTGCTTTATTTCCCCCTTGATATTATTAAGAGTAAAGAAGAGGAGAAGACTTGGGAAGGATGGAGATCACATGTGTATACAGTGTGTGTGTATTTATAAATACATATGCACATGTGTATGTCTCTCTCTCTGTATGTATGGTGTATATCCGTAAACACTGTGGACTAAATTCCCATTTATACTAAGGCCCTTGACACTATTCTGGCAGTATAGAGAGGACTTAAAGTGGGTGCAGATTACATTGATATTCATTTTAAGGTTCCTTTACACTGCCAGAGTGGTATAAAGGGGGCTAAATGAGAAATTGGTTCTGTTTCTATGTGTGTATTTATTATATGAAAAGTCCACTATTTAATTTGCATAATCAAGCACTCAAAATTTCTCAAATGCCAGATGTATGGTTGCCCATGCAATCTTAATTTCACCCTCTTGTGCATCCATCTTGTGCACTGAATGAGGCAGGGGTCCTGTAGAAAAAATAGGATGTGATCATGTAATTAAAGATTGGATCATAAGGCATCTGTGCAAGTGGGCCAACTTAAGGTTGCATGGGTTATTTTAGTAATCATAAGAATCTTTTATTATGGCAACCTAAATGTAGGAGTCGCTACCAGCTCCACCTTTAGTGTATATATTGAAGTTAATATGGATGTATATATAACATAAGATAGAAATTGCTATACCGGATTTGGCTAGTGGTCTTTCTACATCAGTCTCCTGGCTTCAGCAGTGTCCAGTATCAGCTGCTTCTGAGGAATATGCAAGGACTCAGTAGTGTACAGTTATGTAATAAGATGTCCATACAGGAAGTTTCTTACCAGCCTCATTCAGTCTGTGGTTGTCTGATGCCCTGAAGCATGAGGAAGAAGTACTACGGGAAAGGATCTGGGGTTATAGTTGATAAGCTAAATATGAGTCAACAGTGTAATACTGCTGGAAAAAAAGCAAACATTCTGCTATGTATTAGCCGGAGTGTTGTGAGCAAGACACGAGAAGTAATTCTTCCACTCTACTCTGTGCTGATTAGGCCTTAGCTGGAGTATTGTGTCCAGTTCTTGGTGCCACATTTCAGGAAAGATGTGGACAAATTAGAGAAAATCCAGAGGAGAGCAACAAAAATGATTAAAAGTCTAGAAAACGTGACCTATGAGGGAAGATTGAAAAAACTGGGTTTGTTTACTCTGGAGAAGAGAAGACTGAACAGGAGCATAACAGTTTTTAAGTACATAAAAGCTTGTTACAAGGAGGAGGGTGAAAAATTGTTCTCTTCAGCCTCTGAGGATAGGACATGAAGCAATGGGCTTAAATTGCAGCCAGGGCAGTTTAGGTTGGATGTTAGGAAAAACTTCCTGTCAGGGTAGTTAAGCACTAGAACAAATTGTCTAGGCAGGTTGTGGAATCTCTGCCACTGGAGATTTTTAAGAACAGGTTAGACAAGCACCTGTCAGGAATGGTCTAGTTACTACATAGTCCTGCCTTTAGTGCAGGGGACTGGACTCGATGACCTATTGAGGTCACTTCCAGTTCTACATTTCTATGGTTCTTTGGGGGTTTACATCACTTATGAATTCTTTATCTATCGAATGCAACTGGGATGTCCTCTTTATCCAGATAAATGTCTGATCCTTTTCATAATTCTACTAAAAATCTTGCCTTCAGTTATACCTTGTTACAGTGAGTTCCACAGGATAATTAGGAATTTTGGAACTTGCTTTCCCCTGTGGTCCACTCTGCCATGTGTTTAACCTTCAGGGTGTGCTGTACGGACCCAGCTTTTCTACCTGGCTTGTAAGAAGATGGGCATTGGAAAGAGTTGTTGGAAATGGGTATTGATGGGTGTTGGAAAGGGAGGTTAGTTAATATTGTTGTCGTGTGATTTTATTGGATCTTGGGGTAACTGATAGGTCTGCTTGTTTGCTAGCATTTTGGTTGCCCAGAGATAGGCATTGTCTTTTTGCAGAGTAGTAAAATGCCAAACAAATCAATAATGCCCCATGGGACTGACTGAAAACCCCTTACTCACCTTAGTGAGGAGTTACTTACCTGTCCCTTTTAAGAGTAGTCCCTTTTAAATCAGTAAGATGGGAGGCAGTGTGGTAAGAGTACTGGAACTCAGGAGACTTGGGTGGGTTGTAATCCTGGCTCAGCCACTGGCCTGCTGGATGACCATGGACAAGCCACTTCACTGCTCTATGCCTCAGTTTCCACATCTGTAAAACAGAGAGAATGACACCGCCCCTCCTTTTGTATTGATGGATAGCTTTTTATAAGAGCTAGGTGGTGGAAGTAATGTTGTTATTATTTATTACTCAATTGTGTAAATGCTCCCCAACATAAGTAAGGGTTGCACAATCCAGCACTGGGGGTGGAGGGGAGATGTTCCTTTTATCAATTCTAAACATGTTGCCTTTCAATTTCATTGACTGTCTGCTTGTGCTCATATTATGACAGAAGGTAAATGAGACCCTTATTTACCCTCTTTATACTATTCATTATTTTATATGCCTTTATCACGTCCTTCTTATTCATCTCCTCCCTAGATTAAACAGTCCTAATCTCCTCACTCTCTCTTTGCGTGGAGTTGTTTCCATGCTTCTAATCATTTTTGTCGCCCGTCATTTTGTTTGCTTTTTTCGACTGCTGCTGCACATTAAGCCGAGGTTTTCATCGAGCTGTCCACAGTGACACCCATGCCCTCTTCCCCCTGAGTTATTACAGTTAATTTAGAATCCAACAATGTGTATGAGCCACTCACATTATTCCTGCCAACCTGCTTTGTGGTGCATTTGTCAACACTGAACTTCATCTGCCATCTTGCTAGTGAATTATCCGGGTCATCCCACATGAGTGGTGATAAAGCTTTTTATCCAGCACTAGCATGTATCCTATATATGCCACATACATTATAGGAGGAGTGGGAGAGATAAAGAAGCCTTCTTTAGGAATGTTTTATTGAGATTGAAAACATTTTTGAGGACTTTTTTTTGCTATTTTTCTGCTTGTAAGCCAAGGGCTTTAGTTACCATGAGTCCAACTGCACAGGACTCAGAGGGTGCCATCAAAGCCTTAAAATAGCTTTTCCATACCTAAAAATGCCATGATTTTAAATTCTGGTCACTGGACCTTCCAGGGCTAGAAGTGCATGTTGCAGGTCCTGTTGGGAAGCTGAGGATCTCCTATGACCAATGAGATAAAGCTCCCACTTCCAGATCTGTATGGATGTGTGTAATGCTTCCTCTGTCCCCAGGACCTCAGTGCCCACCCTGGGTCTTTGGCAGGTGAGAATTTACATAGTGGGGGAGAGAAGAAGGGAACATTTCTCTGGCAGGTTGTTGAAAAGAAAAGGCTTCTGCTGGAAGCTGCTCGGGGCTTGGAATGCTGGAAGAAGGCTGATGGGAGCTGGATTAGCAGGCAGGTGAGCAGTCAGAGGTGCAAGGGAAATTGATACATGGCTCTGCAATTTATTATTTGCATAGCTCCTCCACTAAGTCCACTACCAAAGCAGGTCATGTTCTCACAACTGGGCCATGGCCAACGTTCAAGGGGTGGGCAAAGAAAGTGCTTCAAAGACACCCTCAAAGCCAAAATGAAGAAATGCAATATTGACATAAACTCATGGGAAACCCAAGCCCTCAATCAACCAAAATGGAAAAGAACTTTATGGCAAGGATGCCAGTATTTTCAGATCCAGCGGAGACAAGAGGAAATGGAGAAACGGGAAAGGAGGAAAAAACATGCCGCAGCCGGACTCAACAATCCACATCTTCCCCTTCCATTGGGAAATGTCTGCCCCAGCTGTGACAAGGTCTGTGGATCCCAGATAGGTCTCATTAGTCACCCGCGGATCCACCAGCGATAAGCTGATTATCATTTTATTGGAACATGTTCATCCTTGAACACCGAGAGATTGCCGACCAGCTTCTCCACTTGTGTAGAGGGTGTGAGTTTATATGCGTTTGTATTGCATGTGTGTGATCCCTGTGCTATGTACATATACACACAGGCTGGTTAATCTATAAATGTTTGTATATAACCTGCTGGTCAGCGTGTGCCCTATTCAAAGAAGAGATGAGTTTGTTACAGCTTTTTAGCTCAAGCGTTAGCGACTTATTTTAGCTTTGCAGCTTCTCAATTCAATCCCTGGCGTCAGCCACGATGGCAGCCATCGCACGTAGGTCTGATGAACTAACTGTCCAACAGTCCTATACGTCAGGGAAGTACTGACTGGATGTAGGCTTGTCTGGGAGGTAGAGCATGAACCCAAATTAACACAGAGCCAATGACTGAGTCTCCTTAAGATTCAAAACAACAGGCCACGTTTGATGCACACTATGTGCCCCGATCCCATTCACAAGAGCATCCTACATATAATACAAGGACAACAGTAATTGCCCCAGGCCCTGCTCTGTTGCTAGTGTATGCTGCAGTGGCTTGTACCATTACTGTAGGACACAGTGGTGCTTTTTTCTATAGGGAATGAAGCTGTTCAGTGACTCAAGATATGCCTGGACTGGAGCTGGTGGTGCAATTTCCATCCTGCAGAGCCACACCTGCGCTAGTGCTGATTGAGCTCACAGCACTCTCATTGAGCGTGTTGGGCCACATCACTGTTGAATAACCAGACTCATGCAGCCATCACTAGGATTAGGAAGGAAACTGTATTGTTGTAAGATTAGTTATTTAGGCTGGCACTTTCAAAGAGGCCTGGGGGACTTAAGACATCCATGCCCCATGAAAATCTAACTCACAGCCTTAAACTACTAAAGTCAAAAGGACTTGTGCTCCCAAGGCCCTTAAAAAACTCACCCAAAGCAATCCTCAGGAAACACCCTGGCTGAACTGGTGTTGTACTAGGAACCAAAAAGAAAACACTGAAGTTCCTCTTTTTCTTGGAAGTGACCGTAAAAACAGTTCTGTGGGGTTCTGTGTTCATGGTCTCTCTGTGATTCAAGATCAAAATAGGCTCAGTTTATAGGTAAAGGGACAGCCCTGCAAACTCAGCCTGGGATTCGGGAGTCAAACTGGATTTTTTCCAACGCTCATATCATCCTGGAGAGAGCTGGTCTACATTTTTCATTGAGAAACGGCCTTTTCTTCCAAATAATTTTTTTTGTGAAGAGCTGTCAGTTTTAATTTATTTTTTTAAATATATTAGTCATTTTCTATTTTTGCTTTTTTCTTTCTTTCCTTCATTTTTTGCTTCTCAACCTCCTCCCTTCCTTTTTTTCTTCTTTTTTCCCGTTTTCCTTTTCCCCCCAGGCATTTTCAAACATTATCTTTTTCTGAGAAAAGAAGGAAAAAATCCATAAATGAATAATATTGGAAAAGTCATTTTATGAAAAAATTTGGAAAAAGAAATACTGGTCCTTTCTGAACTCTGCAACATAAAAGCAATTTTGTTTCACAAAATTGTTTTACCATTTTTTGAACCTTTGACCACCAGTGATAAAGGCTCAGTTACACTTCTACAGCCCTGCTGTTTTCAGTGACTTTTGAAAGGTGCAATTTATTGGAGGCTAGTAAACAATTCTGTGGGAGATGCCTCTCCTCTTAGCTACGTTATCTCTGCAGGGCTGACAGGAGTGTAAAGCAGTAAAAATAGATTCTTGGTGCTAATGTCAGCAGATCTGACTCTGAATCCACACAGGGAGCAGATGCACGGACTAAGTTGGCGCCACATACGTAGTCACTTAAGAATAAAGGTTTCTGAACTGGATTCCTCAACCCATCTGGAATGGACTTGCAACAGAGGGAGAAGATTCGGGCCCATGTATCCTACCTTGACACCCACACTCCCTTTATTGTAGACCTTTAAGAACGACCATGGTATTAGGCATTAGCCTTTACATGTCCCATCGCTGGCATTTTGCTTGTTTCCAAGCCCAGCCACTTACTGGAGACTGGCACTTTGCACTTGTGGGAGGGTGACATTTCATGCGCGGCATATACACATTAGAAAGTTGGCATTTCACACCTAGAGGATGCTGGTATTTACGAGCTAGGGCACTGGCATTTCATGCATTGTTACCATCCAGCAATTTAGACAAGGTCGCTCAGCCAGAAAGATCTGATGGAGTTTTGTTTTTTTTAGGGGGAAAACAAACAAAAAAATAAGCAAAAGCCAAAATCCTTAATTTGATTTTTACTGCACTGCAAATTAATGTATTTATTGCTATATGACAAGCCCAACCCCATTACCCTTTCTTGCTATTAGCTAATTTTTAAGCTACTTATTCTTTGATTTGAATCTCTAATGACCCTTCCCTTCCTTCAATAATAATACTGTATAGTTCAGTTGTCTCTTCCATCCCAGAAACAGTCAAAACATTTGACAATCTACAAGAATCACTTTGCCTATTGCTGAAATACAGGCACCTCCACGGTGGGAGTTGTCTGTTGACCACAAGCCATCAGGACCTCAGCGTTAATGGTGACATCAGCAGCTCAGCACCTGTATCACCCTGCTGGGCACTGGCTCACTGACACAGAATTAGATGCTGCACCTCCTCAGCCATCACCAACATCTCCTGCAGTATGTGGGTGTTCTGTGGAGAGTTCCCATTCACAGAATGACCGCCCTAGCCTGGGAGATCTTACAAGACCATGCTGTGGGTTGAATGCTTTAAATACCATAACGTCATAAAAATATGTGGGTGTGAGTAAGAATGGGCAAGGATTTCCCTGGCCAGTCTGTGTGCAGCCAGAGATGAGTTGGATCCTTTGACAGAGAAGGGAACTTGGGGATCCCTGTCACCTCACTATGTGCCCTCAGTAGTTTTCCTAGTGGGGGAGCCAGTCTGAGGCCAGAATGCTCTGGCCCTAAACCGTCTGCTCTGGAGCTGGCTGCTAGGAGGCAGTCACAGCTGGTGCTTCTATTCCACAGGTCGTCTTGTCACATGGCTCTTAACCACCAATGAGATCTTTCCTGGCATGGATCTCTCCTCCTCTTCCATCTGGCTTCTGTACACCCCACACCGTGGCAGCACTAGAGCTTGGTGATACAGGAAAGGGACCCACCCATGGAGTTTGATTTTATGTTGAAGGCACTGTACTGCTCTCCCCATTCCAGTCCAGAATGCTTAAATTGTATACACCCTATGGGAAACTCCTTGGCCCCCAACCCATTATTTCCCATCTCTAGGCTTGGCAGAATTCGATTTGAATTTTTTTGGTGGATAATATCAATGTTTATTTTTAAGCACTTTTTCAATTTTTATCGATTTAAACTTTCCCAGTTGTGCAAAATTATGGAGTTTAAGCATTTTTATTGATTTAAATTTTCACAGTTGTGGGAAATTATGGGGGGACAAACAGGAGGGGGTCAGACAATAACTATTTAATGACAGTAGACATTGATATTCAGAAAATTAAAGCTTTATAACTGTTAAAATACAATTTATCAACATCACATGTCAAAACACACAAAGTAAATATCCTTAAATCAAGCTCTAATAAGTTTTCAAGCAGCATTTGTCATACTTTGCCCAGCTGTAAATTTTGATTATTATGGATGGAAATATTTTTTCATCAGTTTGTGCCCGCACAGTGAATTTGATGTTTACCAACATTTATCAATCAAAATTTAACTCTTCCAAACCTACCCACCTGTGATCAGGGAATTAAAAGAGACAAGGTGGGTGAGGTAATATCTCTTATTGGACCAACTTCTGTTGGTGGATTTAGGGACTTAACAGTCCCCCGATCCTCTTATGGCTAGTAACATGCAGTGTGATTTTCTTTTCCTCAGAAAACTCTCAGCCAAACAATTTGTATTGTGGGTTTTGGTTACAATGGTGGTGGAATGAAACTCTGGTAGTGTTTGTTAATTATAACAATCTGCTCCATGTGCAATCTATTGCGGAAAAGGGCATAGATTATAGGGGAGAAGCAAAAATACTTTGGCACAATGGAGAACCCCATCTTGAGATCACTGTATGAACTTGGATTGTAAGCACCTTGGGGCAGAGACTGTCTTTTGTCCTGTATTTGTACAGCACCTCGCGCAGTGGGGTACTGATTGGAGGACCTCAGCTCTACCACAGCACAAATAATAATAATGATCCTCTGGGCCCTGTAGCTTGGCTTTGCCTGAGTCTGGAACTGATCTGATGCCAAAGCTAGGGTGTGGACAAACTGGTTGAAATCTGTACCTCAGCCCAAAATATGAACAGAAACTGTTTTTGGACTTCAGAAAAGTTTACTATCTTCTTTGTGCACATCTATGCTTTCTTGGTCCAGGTAGAACATGAAATAGAAATGCTAAAATACCATGAGCAAGGCTGTTCCCATGTTATTGCTGGCATGGGTGGAAGCAGCTAACACTAGAAGTCTCTGGGTAAAGAGAAAAGCTCCAGCCTGGTTTACAGACCCAAGTCTTCTGAGATAAGCCTTTGAACATCCGGTTGTATATAGGTTGAGACAGTGGTTAAAACACAGACGGAAAGATAAGGAAATCTGAGTTCTAGTCCCCTGCTCTGCCATGGAGTTTGATTGATTTTGAGAAGGGAATGCCTGTGCCTCGGTTTCCCTCTTTGTACAATAGTGATAACACATAACCCAGCTCACACAAGGGGGGTGAGACTTAATGCTTGTAAAATGCTTTGAGCTTCTCAGCAGGTGACACTGGAGATTATGGAGTATGATTATATCTGAATAAAATCTCTGAACCTTTTGGCTCTGCGCTTCTGGAATAATAGAGGTGGTCGTAAGTAGATGAACACTACCTAGCTCTTCTGTAGCGCTTTTCATCAGTAGATCTCAAAGCACTGTACATAGGAGGGTAGAATCATTATCCCCATTTTACAGATGGGGAAACTGAGGCACCGGGAGGTGAAGTGACTTGCCAAGGTCACCCAGCAGGCTCATGGCAGCGCTAGGAGTCCCAGTCCAGCGCGCTATCCACTAAGGAACACTGCCATTTCTGAGGGCGTGAGGAGCAGGAAGGGAAAAGCAAACACAAGCCCTAGAGGTAAAGAGAAAGAGGCTCCTTTGGGAGGCAGGTGGGGGCAATAATAGACACTGCCAGGGCATGGCAAGCGTAAATAAAACCCATAAGAAGCTGCCAGACCCTTGCGAGTAGCAATGAAGGGTGCACTGGCTGTGGAGATCTATCTGCTGCCAGTCTGCCCACCGGGGCACATTCATTAAGTATCTTTAAGATGGATACACCCCCCAATTCACCTCATGCGAGAGCCTCAGAATGTATTTCCTGCCGGACGGCACCATCAATCACAGCCGACAGTCCTGCTGCAGCAGCATGCAGCGAGAGGCACACACCCGGAGAGACACGGGACCAACGGGGGAGTTTAATTACTCTCTCATCAAATGCAACAGCAGGGACGCTGGCTCATGGGGCCCCCGCCCCCAAGTGCTCACTGCTCCCTGTCAAGAGGACGCGCCGTTCAGATCTCCATGGCTCCCTCTGTCCCATGCTGAGTGAGACTGGCTTCATGCCTTTGAACTGCACAGTAGTCCCTGTTGCTCACTCCTTTAGTGGGGACTAGCTCAGCTCTTCTAGGCCTCAGGCACCCTTCCTGGGACGAGATCCTCGCCATTCCTCTGACCTCAAGTGCTCCGGTTATTGAACGCTTGGGAGAAGAGGCACTCTTCATACCTCGAATGCCCAGAGCTCCTGCTACCCCCTAGTGACAAGGGGGCAGTCTCCATAGCCCTTAGAGCCCCCTCTGCCCCATGCTGGGGGCTGTCCCCTTGCCTGGAGCTAGTACTTATCTGGTGGAATATCCTTTTGGAACTACAATACCCAAGCAAATAAATGTCTGCATTGCAACAATCATCCAGTTAGTCTCTGATCTGTCGCTAATAAATCCCAGCTGCTGTGGTGCTGGCTAATTGTGTAGAAATAAGACAGTGGCTAGGACTCACCTTGAGAAGTTCAGGGAAGGGGCGAAGATGGGAGATGGGTTTGTTTACTGTTCATTGATCGAATGCCAAGGTCCAATTTCCTGAGTGTTACCCCAGGAAAACTATTCAATATTTTCCCTTTCTACCAAATTTTAACCCGCTTGAGCGATGTTGGAGGTGAAACCAGGAAGCTACAGGGTTGGAAGGAGAGTGAGTCAGTGCCCCCCAATCTTTCTGCATTGTGAAGGCACATTCCCCTCCCGGGAATTCTGCCCAGAAACGTCTGCTGTGTCTGATTTGAGGTTCCTGTTGACATACCGGATTGACCAGACGTGACCAGAGCTATTCAAATGACCCAGGGCAGCACGGGCTTGTACAGCCCATCTTGCCATGGCTTCCCTGCCAGGGGCACTTGAACAATTTGTGTAGCAGGGGTGCTGAGATCCATTGGACCCAACTGTAAACCTGTATATAATGGAAACCACTTCAAGCCAGGGGGACTGGCATTATCCCCTAAACCCCTGTTCCCAGCACCTATGTTCACTGCTGTTGTTATTGGAGCTAGCAAGATCAAAGCTAGCTTGGGTGTGTCTACACCTGCTGCTGTCACACCTCTGACTGAAGTGTAGACGTACCCAAAGCCTGAGTTGTTTTGCTCTTCTTCCATAAGAACGGTCATACTCAGTCAGACCAAAGGTCCATCTAGCCAAGTATCCTGTCTTCTGACAGTCTACAGTGCCAGATGCTTCTGTGGGTATGAACAGAACAGGGCAATTTTGAGTGATCCAACTCCTCTTGTCCACTTCCAGCTTCTGGCAATCAGAGGTTTGGGGACCCCCATAGCTTGGGGTTATGTACCTAAGCATTCTGGCAAATAGCCTTTCATGGACCTATCTTCCACCAATTTATCTAATTATTTTTTGAACCCAGTTTTACTTTTGGCCTTCACAATGTCCCCGGCAACAAGTTCCACACATTGACTGTGGATTGTGGGAAGAAGTACCTTCTTTTGTCTGTTTAAAACCTGCTGCCTATTAATTTCCTTGGGAGACCCCTAGTTCTTGTGCTATGACAAGGGGTAAATAACACTTTCCTAGTCACTTTCTTCAAACCATTAATGATTTTACAGACCTCTGTCATATCCCCCCTTCAGTCATCTCTTTTCTAAGATGAACTGTCCAAGTCTTTTTAATCTCTCCTTATATGGAAGCTGTTCCATACCCCTAATCATTTTCGTTGCCCTTCTCTGTACTTTTTCCAGTTCTAAGATATCTGTTTTTGAGATGCAGAGATGAGAACTGCATGCAGTATTCAAGGTGTGGGCGTACAATGGATTTATATAGTGGCATTATGGTATTTTCTGTCTTATTATCTGTCCCTTTCCTAATGGTTCCTAACTTGTGATAGATTTTTTGACTGCCGCTGCACACTGAGCAGATGTTTTCTGAGAACTATCCACAATGACTGCAAGATCTCTTTCTTGAGTGGTAATAGCTAATTTAGATCCCATCATTTTGTGTGTGTAGTTGGGATTATGCTTTCCAATGTGCATTACTTTGTACTTATCAACACTGAATTTCATCTGCCATTTTGTTGCCCAATTACCCAGTTTAGTGAGCTCCCTTTGTAACTCTTTGCAGTCAGCTTTGGACTTAACTGTCATGAATAATTTTGTATCATCTATAGATTTTGCCATCTCACTGTTCACCCCGTTTTCCAGGTCATTTATGATCATATTGGACAGCACCGGTCCCAGCACAGATCCTTGGATTCCTCCCCATTTACCTTTCTCCACTGTGAAAACTGACCATTTATTCCTACCCTTTGTTTCCTATCTTTTAACCAGTTACTGATCCATTAGAGGACCTTCCTTCTTATCCCATTACTACTTAGTTTGGTTAAGAGCCTTTGGTGAAGGACCTTGTCAAAGGCTTTCTGAAAGTCCAAATACGTTGTATCGACTGTATCACTCTTGTCCACATGCTTGTTGATACCCTCATAGAATTCAAATAGATCAGTGAGGCATGATTTCTCTTCACAAAAATCGTGTTGAATCTTCTCCAAGTTGACTCTTATCCAGCATATTGTGTTCATCTGTGTGTCTGATAATTCTGTTCTTTACTATAGTTTCAACCAATTTGTCTGGTGCTGAAGTTAGGTTTACAGCCTGTAATTGCCAGGATTGCTTCTTGAGCTTTTTTAAAAAAATCAGCATTATGTTAGCTACCCTCCAGTGATCTGGTACAGAGGCTGATTTCAGAGATAAGTTTCATACCACAGCTAGTAATTCTGCAATTTCATATCTGAGTTCCTTCAGAACTCTTGGGTGAACACCATCTAGTCCTGGCAATTTTTTTCATTTATCAATTTGTTCCAAAACCTCCTCTAATAACAATCTGGGACAGTTCCTCAGATTTGTCACCCAAAAAGAATGGGTTGGGTGTAGGGATCTCCTTAACATCCTCTGCAGTGAAGATCTATGCAAAAAAATCATTTTCTAGTTGCTCTTCGAATTCTTTCTTGGCCTACATAATTATATTTTTATACTTGACTTGCCAGAGTTTATGCTCCTTTCTATTTCCTCACTAGGATTTGACTTCCAGTTTTTAAAGGATGCCTTTTTGCCCATGGTGGCATTTTTTGGTCCTCTTACTGTTTTTCTGTTGTTTTTTTTTTTACTTGAGGTAGACATTTAGTTTGAGCCCCTATTATGATATTTTTAAATACTCTCCATGCAGTTTGCAGTCATTTCACCATTGTGACTGTTTCTTTTAATTTCCGTTTAACATTTTTGTGTAGTTCCCCTTTTTTAAGTTAAATTCTACCGTGGTGGATTTTGTTGGCATTTTCTCTCTACAAGATTGTTACATTTAATTACATTATGGCAGCTATTATCAAGCTGTTCAGCCTCTTCCCCTATTAGCATCAAGGTTGTTCTAACTATAGAAGCAAATGCCTTGGTTGGGTTCCAGCTGGGAGAGCGAGTTACCCTTGTGCCCCAGGAGAAAGGTAATGTGTCCTGTCCCAGGGCTGGATTGGGGTCAGTATGTGAAACACTGAACTGAAAGCTCCCAATTGCTGACAGAATTTCCTCTCCTGCTCACTTGTTCCACAGTAGGCCTGTCTCTGGAGTCCTGCTTATGCTTTTCATATGTGTTATGCAGGAGGCCAGACTAGATGATCTAATGGTGTCTTTTGCCCTTAAAATCTATTAATGGTGAAAATGACAACCAACCTGAATGTGCACCTCAAACTTGAATAAAAAATAACACAAATGCTCCTGAGGTTCAAAAACATTTAGGTAATTTCACCACCCCCACTTCATGCACCTCTGGATCTGAATAGAAGAAGCAGTGTTGAATTAAGGGATTGTGGCATTTCCAACCCGTCCAAAAGCAGGAAATACCAGACATTCAAACCTATTTGGAAAGATCTTCTGGCTGTTTTTGCCAAGGGGTCCAGAATGATGGACCTCTTGGCGAGATACAGCCTCTTTCTGCTCTATTGGGTTGACTGTTTAGTGTTCTATAAGTTACATTAGGTAGTGTTGTCCAGTGAAAGGGACTTTCTCCATGTGTATAGACATGAAACAGCTACTTCCAAAAGATAGTGAAAGGCAATCAACATGCTAATGAGGCATTATAAGGATCATCTACATGCCACTCTCATCGCCTATAGGCAATGGAATTGGCAAGAAGTTCAATATTATATTAAATGCATCTCAGGATTCGTGTGAACACTGAAGCAGGAAGAGAAGCAAGAATCTAGGTCTACCCTAATATATCTGGAATACCAGCATGGAAATGTGGAAATGCATTTTGTTACTGTGGACCAATTCATGAAAAAAGTCCCTCCACAGCTCTGTGTTGTGCTTGAGACAACTCCTCAAGTGCGCCTCAAAACAAAGGTGATTGTAATAAGAGGGATTTACGATAACAGACACACATCCTTCTGTGATCCAAGCTGGAGCTGTGCGTTAGCAGACTGAGATAACAGCAAGAGGCAGCCTATTAAATTGTGGGGGGGGGAGAGACATGGTTATGCTGTGCTCTCAGTAATATTTCCATATTTTACTGCTTGCTTTGTGCCTGTACACCACAGCTCTTCGTAGTGTTCCTATAGGTACAAATAAATGCACCTATCTTTCAAGTTTGTGATTGGCTCTCCGCTTTCTGCCCTTTGTTAAATGGACTCTGCTTTTGTTTAAGTTAACTGGAATTGGATGTGGAACTCATAACAATGGGATTACCTGCTATGTAGGGCACCTTGGGGGAATAGGGGAAGGAAAGGATCCTGAATTCCAGGGTGGATAAAAATCAATGAATTTTTTTTTTAATTTAAAAATTGGATTTTTTAAATTTAAATTGGATTTTTTTTTATTTAAAAAAAATCAATAAAATACTAAATTTCTCTCTCATTTAAAAAATAACAGTTACAGCTAAATCTCATCACAGACATACTAAACCTACACTTACAGTCTCATAAAAATGAATTAATGGCTCTGGTCTGTCCAGCCTAACTACCAGCTCTAGCTTCTTGAAAGTTCTTGGCTTTCAGTTTCTGTTTCTCAGCAGACTAAAGTCACATGTGCAAAGAAAGACACAGGCAGGATAGGACTGTTGTTGTTCTGTGCTTATGTGCTGGTGGAGCTGGGCCAAGCGAGGCAGAAGAGTTAATTAAGACACTGTCTTAAAGACACAGAGAGAATATTTTCATCGTTTGGTATTAGTCACTCAATGATGCAAACGTGGCAAAGATGAGAAGATACTTAGAAGAAGAAATGGAAGGATGCTTCTTAATAACATATGGCTGCAGTGACCATTTAATGCATTTTTTAGCCAAAGACTTAAGTACGTCTTCTCAAGGAATAAAAGAAAATGTTGAAGTCGCAAAATACTTCTGTAACAACCATTTTTCTTCAGCTTCACTGAAGAGAGCAGGAGGATCCAAACGAATTCTCCCTCAAGGTGTTCGATGGAATTCTGTGGTTGATTATTTTGAACAATTTATTAAGAACTGGCCTATTCTCATAAAACTTTGTGAAGAAAACCATAATAAAATAGATGGAAGTATCTCATCCAAAGTATCTAACATTGGGTTAAAGAGGAATGTAGGGGATATGTTCAGTATACTGACGCCTATATCCATAGCCTTAAACAAACTTCAGAGAAATTGTTGCTGCATTGCTGATGCTGTCGAAATTTGGAAGGCACTTCAAGAGACATTGAAGAAAGAAATACCTCACCAGTTAAACTACAGGCAATAAAGAAGTGAATGGATCAAGCACTAACTCCACCTCATTTTCTTGCGAACATCCTCAATCCCAGATATAAAGGTAGATGCCTAACTTCTGAAGAAGATGATGCTGGCATGGCATGAGCATCTCAAAATCACTCCTCAGTTATGCCAGTCATAATAGATTTCAGGGCTGGAGCGGAACCACTTAAACAGTACATGTTTACTGATGATGTTTTGAACAAAATCACTCCCCTGAATTGTTGGAAATCATTAGCCAGGCACCTTGAAACAGAGTTCTTCAGTTGCTAAGCCAACTTTTCACAGCAGTAGCTTCATCTGCGGGCACAGAGAGAATATTTTCATCATTTGGTATTATTCACTCAAAGCTAAGAAATCGACTGGGAGTTGAAAAAGCAGGAAACCTTTTATTTTTGTTTCAGTCTATGAATAAAAATGACAGTGGGAGTGGGGAAGATGAAAGCTAGTTGTAGAAGTTTTAAGGTCAGTGTACGTTTAGTGTTGTGATGACTTGTCAGTCCTGCAAATATTTTTGAGAGTTTGACATTTTTTCACGTCTCAGTTTGGGATAAAAAGTCAAAATCTTAAAAATATTCACAAACTGAAAAACCAATTTTATTCATTTTGGATCAATCAGAATATTTCATTGAGAGAATTTTGAAATGTTTCATTTTGATTTTGACCTTTTTTTCTTTTCTGACCTTTTTTCAGTCTAATTTAACTTAAATTTCTAAATACAAAGTTGTTGGGAACCGGAAAACTGGAAATTTTCATTGTAAAATGTCAAAATAGAAGGTTTTGACGGTTTTGAAACAGTGTTCTTCGACAGTTTTTGAGTCAAGAAATTTCAGTTACTGTTTTGCAAGTAGTTTCAGTTTTGATGAATCAGCAATTTGTCAAAAAATTCCCAACCAGTTGTAATTGGAATCTCCTTCCCTGGACACCAAACCTCTCCCGCACACAAGTCATATATAACCATGGGATGGCAGTCCTTATAGCCATGTGGCTTCTACACACTTTCTGATGAATTAACAGTCAGACAACTTGCAAATTATTTATATTTATGCAGAGACTTGGGTTTTTCTTTAATTTCTTCTTATGTTTTTTTTCTTCTCTTTTTTTATCCCATATCAGCTTGGTACGTACAGATTTTCCTGTAAGAGTAAAATGAGGACTTGTCAACCCTTTTTATGCATTCATTAAGATGAAAATAACTTACCTAACCTTTTTTAATGCTTTATTTTCTGCTTCCTCTGCTCGTCTTGATATAATTTGACGGTCTAAAGGATCTTCAACCCAAAAGAGAAAAGAAAAGGGGAATAATAATAACAATAATAATAAATCGTATTTCTGACAAGATGATAAGGGTTTTAAGTATTACAGCACAAATCCTGCTTCAAAGGCAGAATACCATGCTTGAAGCACTGGCTTTTGTTCAGCATTCCTTGCTGGCTGATAATCTTGTGTCCCACTCGGTGTTGGAGTGTAGAGAACACCTGTCTCTTTAAGATGGGAAATTTCAGTGAGAAGAAAGGGAGTGTGCCACTTGTGATATTGAAATGAATGGCGAGGTGAGAGCAGAGAAGGAGAAGATTTTCAATCGTAATGAGGCTTTGCCTGGTTTGGGATTATTATTCCTCCCCCCCTTTCCTTCCTTCCTTTCAAACATGAGATGATGTTTAAAGGGCTGTTTCATTTTATTCTTCCCCTTTGTTTGTTTGTTCTTTTTACCCCAGCTGTTGTGTTCGCTCCACAAAGAGAAAACTGGGACCTGTAATTAAGATGAATTCCGGAGATGACAATGGCTTGCTCCCATACTAGGCTAATGAATGCTGCTGGTGCAGGGGCTGTGAAAGTACCTAGTTGAAGTTAGAATGATCTCAGGAGCACGTGTCTTCTACCAAACACATGGGCATGTGCACACTAAAATGAGAGAGAGGCCTCACCTACCTGGATCTAAACCTCAGGTGAGATTCTGTGCTTTCCCTCTAAGAGGCAAGATGCTTCTAAGACTTTGCTTGCTGCGACTCTGCCCCAACACTTCCCCTCCTCACCCACCCTAGCCCTGCCTCTGGCATGCTTTCTAGACCAGGATTTGCAGAGGGGTCCTCAGAAAGCACCCTTATGGCTGTCTTCCTCAGTTCCTGCACTGGAGGACTCCTCCCACAGATCCTGGGCTTTTAGGGACCCTTTATGCCCTTCAGGGGTGAAATCTCACCCCTGAAGTGGCACAAAAAAGGAATCTGAATCCAGGCTTTTGGAGAGATGCGGCGGCACTGGTCAAATTGACATCCAGATATTTGGGGTAGCTGAGGTCCCAGATTTTAAGACCAGAAAGGACTATAGTGATCATCTTGTCTTGCATATAACAGCCAGAGACCCTCACCCAGTGATCTCTGCATCAAGGCCATATTTTCGGTTTGAGCTAGAGCATCTATCTCAGAAAAACACACACTATTATGGAAAGCCAAGAGGTTTGGATAAATCTCCTGGAGAAGCTTCTATATTCTTGGGTGCTTCTCAGACCCGGAGTGAACCACAAAGGCTTCCAAAGCCTATCCCCACCACTGATAGAAAGTGGCTGCAATTTCAGACTGAATTAGGCTGGAATCCTTTTGTTCTGTGCAAAAAAGAGCTCTAGTTAGCAGATCCTCTGTGGTGTGAATCAGCACAGTGCCACTGAAGTCAGTACAGCTGTTCCAATTTACATCAGCTGAGATTCTAGCCCATTAGCATCTTAACTATTTATGGTCCTCACCCATCATTAATTAAACAACCTTTATTAAAACTGTGTGAGACTGTGAGCCAGTTCCCCATCTAGTGGAAATCCATGAAGCTCTGTTGACTTGAGTAGAAATGAACACCTGGAGAGGATCCGATTCTTCATTGAAAGTGCCACATCTTCTAGTCTGCTTGGCCTTTGCGCTGGTGAAGAAGAGAAATGCTCCCTGTCTATGGTTTACTGCAGAGGAGGAGGAGGAGGAGGATGCTGCTGCTGCTGATTTGCAGGGCTCATTTGGGTCAGAGAGTTCCAAGTCCAAACGTGCTGTTCGCTTGGAAGGTGTGAGCAGAGACGGTACATACTCAACTACTCCAGTGTTTATTCTGCGCCTCCCTTTTTAACCAAACCTCTTGAGTTGCCCTGTTTTTTCCATTAAACGTTTGGTTTGGTTTTTTTTCTTTTCTTTTCTCTTCTCCCTCTTCATTGCACAAGATGTGACAGTAAATCTATCATGTATGCACAGGATCGTGCAGGGTGTTCTAACAGCCATTTGCATCCAGATGTGTTAATGGCTTTGGGGTATCTCCTGATAATGTTGTTTTTGTACTGCATATATTACACCATAAAAAGCTAATGTGCAGAGTCTGACTTTAAATTCACAAGAAGGAAAGATTCTTTAGAGCTGAGTCCTTAGCTCCCAGCATTGTGTCAGGTACTAAAGCATAGCTAGGCTGTTTGGGAAGATGGTACAGTGCAAAGTTTCGTTCTGAATGCCCTAGCTTTGGGGAATTTGTCAGAATAATAATATTGTTTAAATGCGCTCTAGCCAGAGCTGCCCGTGTCTTCCTCTATGGGGCCCTGGACTAAGTTCAGGATGGCGGTGCCAATGGCAACGTTGTAAGGGAACGGGAACAGTGGTGGTGACTGCAGGGAAGGATTGAGGTGTATTTGCTGAGATGGGGGAAGAGGCCTAACACAGAGAGAGGCCGCTTAACCTATTATTTCTGTCTGGAACTAGAGAGTGGGAGCCTGGGAAGCCAGGGTCCAAGTCCAGGTTCAGCTGTGAACTCCCCTTGGACAGGTCATTTAGAGCTACATTTTTAAAACAGTCCACTCCTTGTGGTGCCTTCATTTTTGGCTGAACCTGAATCTTTTGGAGCCTGACTTCTCAGAGGGGCTGGGCCTCCTCGGATGGCAATGGCTGCTGGAGGAGTTGGAGGTGCTAAGCACTGCTGAAAATCTGGGTCCAAGTGTCTCAGACAGAGCACCAAAACACCCAGAATTAGAGGACCCTTCTGGAGACATGGGCCTCAATCTTTCTCTCTTTCTCTGCACAAGGGAACTGTGAGGCTTAACCAGGTGGACGGCACTGTATGAGTGTAATGTATTACAGTGTTTCATTGGAATATGGGGGTACTGAGGTGCATGGGCAGGGTGATGCTCTGCCCAGGCCTGGAACAGCACAAGAGGCTGCAGATTAGGCATAAGGTGTTTGGCAGAGCATTGTTTGTGAAATCTGCAGTGTTTCCTGTGCTACGTCTTCTGGCAGTAAGTGGTGGTATATCTCTCCTTGAAACTATGGGCTCCCTCGTTCACAGCCCTTATCGTGTATTACCCTGCTGCTGGCTTGGACACTGCAGCTGGAGTGTGGAGAGAACAGACAGGCCCTGAAAGGGAAGGGTGGGAAGCAAATAATTACACCCAGAATAGGAATAAGTGTGTGCGTGCATGTGGAGAGAGACAAGAGAATCTCACTCCTTGTGCCATCTGCTCAATAATCAGGGTTGATATTTTTCTGCTTATTGTCTCTTTCACTTGTGCTCTTGGGTGTTATAGCTCATCAACACAAACAAGTCAGGAATGTTTGGGGGAATCAGCAGGAAACCAGCACTCCAACCTGCTTGTAATAGGGTGATGGATATGAGTCCTACTTCTGGATCTCCAACCCCTGAACTTTGGATCTGCATCCAAAACTTACGGCGGGAGCCCTTCTCTGGCTGGAGCATAGATTCAATGTCTTTGTGGAGAGGAGAGCTGAAGGAATAATGGATTTTGCAGCTTGCTGGCAATTCCCCAAAGTCAGGAACAAATATTTCAAGTCTAACGAAAAATGAACTTTTTTCAAAGTGTTAAGCAACCTTGTAAGCATTGCCGCTTGGTTTTAAAAAAAAATAATACTAAAGGAAGTGTTGAAATGGAAGTCATTTCAAATTTTAAAAGTCACAATGTTTCATTTAAAAAATGTCAAAATGAAACATTTAGATATTTTTTGGAAATTGTTTAGGGTTGTTTCCCACCAAAAAAATTCAGTGAAACTGACACAGATTTGCAAAAAGTTTTGTTGTTACCAAGTCTGCACTTTTTGCTGGGAAAAAAAAGGTTCAGCTGAAAAATTTTGCCCAGCTCTATGAGAGCTTTATGAGAGGCATTTATCTGCCAGGCAGGCCTGTACCATTAGCAACAGAGGCCAAATGCTCCAGAAATGAGAGACTTAAATCCACATTGCATGTGCTGATAATGATGTCTACATTTAAAAATTAGATTGACTTAGCTATCTTACTCAGGACTGCGGAAAATTTTTCATCCTGAGTATTATAGTGAGGTCGACCCTAACCCCCAGTGCAGACGTGGCTAGGTCGATGGAAGAATTCTGTTACCTCTCAGAGAGGTGAATCAACTGCATTGATGGAAAAACTCCTTTCATCAATGCAGGAAGTATCCACACTACAGAGCTACAGTCGCATACTTGCGTGCCATAGCTGAGCTACTGTATTGCTTGTAGTGTAGACACAGCCTATGGCAACTGCAGTGCTTGGTGTGAGTAGAACCCCTAGAGCAGATGCCCGTGAGGCACTTGGAACCAGGAGACGGGGCAGTTAGATTTCACTCGAGGTGCCACGTGCCCCTGCAGAGACTTCTCCTGAGGCCCACGCCATGGAGAACTCTGGAAGGCTTTGAACCCCAGGGAGGCAAAATACCTTATAAAGGGCAACTGGAGAAACAGGCTTGCTGCACCACCCCTTAGGAGGGAGTGGGGATGGCAGGGCTAGGACCTCGCCTCCTCTCCACCCTTTCTGGAGGCATTTGTGTCCATGGGGTTCTATGAGAGAGCAGCCCCTGCACTTGGCCGCGCACTGGGACTGCCCCATGACTGGGCCCTGTGCAGGGGAAAGGTCTCACTCTCTCCCCCACATCCCCTCCTAAATGTGCACAAAGGTCAGCCACAGTCTGGCCCTAAACATTTAGGAATGTGGCATCCAAGGTCCTTCAGCAGCTTTGAGAACCTCTGAGCCCCTCTCTAACAAAAGGGCTTTCTTGTGCTTCTCCCGGGTGCATTGTCCCGGGCAGAATACTGACCGTGTCCCTCAGCTCATTCATCCTTGTCATGCAAGCTTCTGCTGCCACATTGCATAGCAGAACACCCTTAGGGATGCCACCTGCTCCTCACGATAGAGCGCCCATTCAGTCTTGGTCCTCACCACGCCGGCTGCCCATGAGAGTGCCAACCACAGCTAACCCTGCTGGCGGCCATTGTGATGTCGAGAGGTCACCAACTCCTTCCATACAGGCCAGCCAAGAGTTGTCAGATGGTAATGACTGCTAGTCACTGCCCTACGGGCCAGACTTGAGCAGGTGACCTGGAATGGGCTCCGCTGTTCCACATGTGCCATTACCAATCTCTTGAGTACCCTGGAGCTTTCATCTGGTTGGCTTTAGAGGGAGGCTTTGTCTACACATGATTCCCCTCTCATGCACACATACCGGCGCTGGCTCTCATGGAGCTAACGGAGTATAAATAATAGTGTTGCTGCAGCAGTGGCTGCACCATGCCAAGCACATCTCCACTGCTTTCAGGTGTGTTTGTACCCAGCACATCTCAGCTGTGCCTCCACTGCCTCGATTAGAGCTTCCGTGGCTGTGCTGCTATTTATTTCTCATGAGGAAGCTAGCACAAGTGTGTGTGCAGAAGCAGGGGAGTCAGACCCATAGCTCGTCGTGTAGACGTAGCCTAAAGAGGACATTGAAGGAAATTCAAAGTTCTTCACAAGCCAAATTCAGCTAAGGTATTAGAATGGGTAGTACCACTGACTTCATTGGAGTTGCACCATCTTAACACCAGGGCTGGATTTGGCCTGGTATCGGTGCAGTTCCTTTCGCTGGCTCATTCGCTGAATGCGGCTGATGACCACAAATCCTGAGTGCTTCACATTCTTGGAACATGTCACAAAACTCCCTTTGACCTCTCTGGAAGGTTGCAGCGTAATTGCCTTTGATGGTCCTTAAAGTGCAGCCAAATAAACACGACAGGAAAACATAAAGTGCCCTTTCCCCTCTCCTTACACCAACAACCCAGTCTGGGCTCCCACACGTGCAAAACGTCCCGAACAGGAAAAGCCAACACCCACCAGAGTCCTGATGTGACAGCAGGGATCTGCTCCAGTAGCCATAGAAACATCAAGGAGCAACTGTTCCATGTCCGGAGGTCAGTCTGTAAAATCTGCCTCTCTCTGCAGGGGTAATTCAACTTCAAGCAACACAGGGGCCTACAGGCCGGGAGATGGTTTCTTTTCTTAGTTAAAAAATATGTAAAAAGACTCTATGTTCTTCTTGCTTTCCTCCCTTTGTTCCTCCATCTTCAGACAAAGCTTGTTTCCCACCCCCCCTTTGTCTTTAATTCACTGGAATTTTCTAAATCTAGCATGAGGAGAACAAAGACACATTCCTGATCTGACACGGCTCCTTTACACACGCAGCATACCAGCTTGTTAACTCTTCAGACATGGGAAGGATATGCCAGAGCGGTGCTTTCCACGCATGGTCATTTGGGGATACCAAACTTGGTCAGTGCCCCTTAGAATATAGAGGTGTTTCACTAATAAATATAGCGTTCTCAGAATGTTCATAGTCTTCATGTACCGGGGAGGCGAGGGGGTAAGTGGCAGAAGCAGGTTAAGGCTAGGGACCAGAAAATTAAAGTTCATTGGAGGTGAATTGAAAGTAAGATCTAGACGTTTGCAATATTTTGGGACACTGAATGCTTCTTAGCCACTATCCCGAGTTGTAATGTAGCAAATGAATCACAATCTTAAGTACAGCTGAGCTGGATGGATCCTGGATGGTTAGGACTGAAGGACGTTGGCAGAGTGGTGGGCCTGCTCAGATCTGGAATGGTGGAATGCTATTGGTCAGGACCAGAAGTTGAGCAGCAGAGAGTATTGGTCAGAGCTGAATAGAGAGGTATGTGGAATAGCTGGGAGTGTTAGAGGGCACAGCTGGACTATGCGGAATAAGTTCTGCAGCTTCAGAAAGCTTACATAGCTGGTTCTTGCTGCCGCAAAATCTACAACACCAAAAAAAACCCCAAAACAGGTGTCCGTGTGAAGACTCCTGGAAAGAAATCAGACAATAGGGAAAGGGGGAAGGGGGAAGTCAGGGCTAATTGGGCACCGGTTGAAATGCTAAAGATGTAGGAAGCCCTGGTAAAGCAGAGCAAGGAGCGGCATGTGGGTCTGATCACCAAGTGGTGTGTGAGAGCTACTGAAATCTTCTCATCCGCCTGCATACAAGGAAATGCCACCGCACGGGCCAGCTTGAGTTCTGCATGCCAAAGGGCCCAGTGCAGGGATGGCAGATATGGAAAGGGAAGCTACGCCTTGGTGTGTGGGTGGCAGTGAGAGACAGCCGGTGTGAAGTACATGCTGAGGAGGTGGAAGGGCTGCAGTAGGGAAAGGAGCCAGCAAGGACGTATAATAAGCAAAGCAGGAGGACTAGTTTATCTAACACCATCTTACAGCCACTTGGTGCTATTATAACCCCATCGGCGCACTATAAGGTACACAACACTGGCTCCCTGAGGTGCAGTTAATGTCCTGTTTGAATTTGGCCCTAAAAACTCAGATCCTTTTGGATCCCAGGAAATGCCGCCGACAGGGGGAATTGCCTTGTGGTGCCAGAGTGGAAAGCCAATACCAACTTCTCCTTCTTAATGGGCAGGCCCAGCCTGTCCCAATGGATTCCATTCAGCTGGGTGCCAGAACATACAGGGTACCACCTGCCGGGACTCTGCAGTCTGGTGGTGTTGAAGCATGAGGCTCTTCACCTGACTGGGGCAGTAGGAATTTTTCTGGTGACAGCTACAATCTGCCAGGCGGCCTGTTGAGCCCTCTCTGATCATGACTTTCTCCTCCTGCCTAAACACAGTGGCCATGGCTGATTCCTCTCCCTCCAGGCATGACTGCTCATTGCTCCGCTTCCAGCATTGCATGTGGTCGTGTCGCCGGCAGTGGTGGAGTATTGGAGACCGGTCCAAGGCCACTGAAAACAGCTGCAAAGCAGAGTGCATAGCATGGCATCTAGACAGCATGCTCCCTGGTAGCTTCTACCTGGGCTCTCTGGTGCAGCCAAGTGCAGCTTCCCCATAAGAGAGCATTCCCTCAGTAGGCTTCAGCCTGGAGTAATGCATGGCTTGGTGTGGGTTGCCCTGTCCCTCTCTAATGGCCAATCCCCATAAACAGCTAAACTCCCTAATAAATGTTGCATGAAGAGGAGCTGAAAGTTGAGAGTTTGATTCCCCTCTGGTGACTGTAGTGTGTGTCTGAGCATGTGGCTATGGTGTATTATGCTGGGACCTCTGAACCGCTGATTGTAGTGGAAGTGACGGGCTCTGAGCACATAGACTGTCCTGGAAGCGGGGGTTAGTTTGGCGCTATCTCACTGTTGCGGTGAATGCTGTAAGTACTGAATCCAGAAGTGTGTTCCATTTGAAAGATGTTTTAAATAAAAACTATAATCAAAACAGAGAGGGGTTTTTTTTTGCCTCTGTGGGGCATATAGTTTTGTGTCTGAGCTCATCAAATGTCTGAATTGTTTTTCTTAAAAGACCGTTTAATCTGAAATCCCCCCTTCACTCATTCCTGCTTGCAAAACTACCATGTTTTGCTCATTTCAAATGATATTGACTCAGGGGAGATGGAAGGCGATCTTGGCATTTCCTGGGTGATTGTGCTTTTGCTGGAAGCTGTTGGTGATAGAGGAGCTCTCCAAGAGGATGGCTGGTTATGAATTAGAAATAGCAGCCGGAAGGGGTGCATGTGTCCTTTCCCTCTGTGAATCAGGAAGGGTTTAAACCCCTTAGGTGGGCACAAGGAGGAAGCTAGCCCTAAACACTGCCTCAGCTGCCAGACTTGGAGAGAGGAGCTGGCTTGTTAGGCTGCTGGGAAGCAGAGCATACAGCTGTGCCTCCTAAGTGGGGAAAGGCCATAAAAAGGAAACAGGGGCTTCTGGGAGGAGAAGCATTCCTGAGTAGGAGCAGGAGCTGCTCTCTAGTCTCCTCCAAACTCAGGAGCCTCCTGCACCAGGGTTAAAAATGAACTGGGGACTATTTGCCTGGCTTATATCAAAGAGGCCACTACTGACACCCAGAGTCTGTATCCTTGGTAAGAGCTGCCTTTGGTTGCCTTCTCCATCTGGACCCTTGGCTGAAGGAAGGCGCCCAGTGTAGTCTGTGGGCATTGGGATTAGATGGAAGACAGCCAACTTGCCTGTGTGCTGTTTCATTTGTCCCTGTGGACAAAGGCTGTTCTATTTTCCTCTGCCTGAGACTGGAGCTCTTTAGGGTGGAGGGGGTTGACAGAAGTGGTCTGTGACCCCCAAGCCTTGTGATGGAGAGTGAGGCTCTGTTACAGGGTCCAACCCTGAAATCCCAGCCCTGGACACCACGTAACATGGGAGGTTGTGACCCATGTGCAAACATTTTTAGATGTTTGTTGGGGTGTGCAGATTTGGCCATTAGAGGGGTTTAAGGTAGGAATTCTGATTCAAACCTGCGTCTAGATTGATTATTTCCACATGGGGCTCTCTAGCCATGATGAAATGGGTTTTATCTCTTCAGGCCTGTGTAGTCTATTGCCTGAGCCAAAGTGGAAGTTTTCTAGTATTGTCATTAACTCTCCAACTTGGAGATGAAATCTCTTCTCCTGTTGCCTTGAGAGCACTCTCAGCAGCAATACTGTGACAGCTTAAATCCTTCCCCATTTCCAGTGTATCAGCGTGTCAGCTGTCCACTTGAAACCATTGAGAGTGAGCAAGGCTACAACACAGAGCAACTTCCCTTTTGTCACACACCGTTTCATAAGCCAGAGCTGCCAGCTAGTACTGTGGGGTTCCTTATCCCATTCCCCGTCACAGAGCTGGGGCTGGGTCGGGTCTGGGAGCAGAGACTGCTGGACTGTGCTTCAAGGAGCCAGTGTTCTGTCTTTATGTATGATGCTCAATTCTTGACTGTGTGGTGTTCCCTGATTTTATTGGTTAATCATCTCAGCCCTCTATCATTCCCCTTGTTATGCAGATGATACACCGATTTGCTGTCCTCCCTGTCAAGCCTGCTCTGTAGAAAGAGCCAGCAGTAAACATCTAATAAACCAGCTTTGCATGTTCTGTGGTCAGAGTATTAACCCCTGGTATTCAGCTCAGCTTATTTGGGCACTGCAAAATAATGGAATAAGGAGGTGTGAATGAAATTCATTCTCTGTGTCTAGTCTGGTCTTTTGTAAGCTAAGAACTCCTTAGCTGTCGCCTCGGCATTTTCCTGAGACTTGGAAATCCCTGGGGTCTGGTAGCGGGTTTCACAGACTTGGGACTCAGATGCCTGCGTTTCAGTAGCGGGAGCCAGTCATGAAGGACATATTAAACATGAAAAGAAACAGCATGTGAGATATAACGTGTTTAATTTATAATAATTGGGTGCAGTGACCGCAACAGCTCTTCTGGTTGAAATCTGCTACATTTTAGTGTATTTTTCTGGTGATCAGGACGGAAAGTTTGACTTGGAACTGTGTGATGAGTATTCTGACTGCAGGGAAGGGGGAGAAGCAGCAGGATTGTTCCTTGGTTTTTTGGATCCTTCTGCCTAGGCAGATATGCAAAGAGCCAGGACAATTTCTGTATCTTGCACAGGGAAAGCAGCATTTCCACCATTCTCGGGGGATCTGCAGGACTTCATAGCGCTGCATTGCTTTGCAGTGTCCAGAGGTGGTTGTCAGGCAGGGTTGGTCTGGTAAGGCAAAGTGAAGAAGGGTGGCAGCATGGTAATGAAATGGAAGGGCAGGAGAAAACTATTTCTGTCACAAGTCTGTGAACTGTCTCGCTGTTCAGCAAATAATTTAACAAGCACTAAAAGGCTCATCGAAATCATGGCCTTTGACTGTGATGCCACAGAGCTGCCCTATGTTGTCAGATTGACGGGTATCACTCTTCCCTCATGTGATTGGAGACTCTGTGCACATCAAGGACAAGAGCAGAAGATAGAACTGCCTGGTTGGGTTCAAGTCACCTCTTGTCCCTATGTAGAGGGAGGAAAGAAGCAGGGAGAAGATGGACAAGAAGGATAAAAGCTTGCTGGCTCACTGGTCTCTTGCTCTCTCTGTGGCTGGGTATGATGCTGCTAAAGCAACATTCTCAGATCCCTGGGGAATGGGAGTGCGAGTGCTCAGCTGAGATCCCCCTTCATGGGGCCTCTTTGGCTGGCAGTGATGGGAACATTTTTTCATCTGAATTTGTTCAAATTGAAATGTTTTGTGGAGATAGACTCCGATAAGGTGCTCATAGACTCTAAGGTCAGAAGGAACCAATATGGAACCCAGGCAAGTGTTGGTCAGAAACCAGTTTCCTTTCTTGCAAGCTCTCCTGTCCACGTCCTCAGCAGCCCACCCTGTGAATTGCTCTGGAGCTGGACCTTCATTCACTTTCACAGAGACTTTCCAAATTGTTGGGTTTTGTTCCCATTTGGAAAAAAATGCTATTTTGAAATATTCAAATCCTCTGTGAAACAGAGCTGCCATTCTCCTCCCAGCTCTGAGGGTTATTCCAGTAGATCTCAGGGGTCCCAAAGTAGATCATCAGGCCCCATCCTGTTAGATATTGTCTCACACTTTTGGTAAGAGGCAGTCATTGTTCTCAAAAGATTAAAATCCAAATAGACCAGAAGTATTATCCCCATTTTACACATGGAGAAATCAAGGCGAAGGGACCGTAACTGACTTTTCCAAGGTCACACACAGAATCTGTGGCAGATTTCACGCATCCCAGTCCAGTTCCTTAACATCATTCTTCCTCTCAGCGGATTGCAATCGTGTTACAGTATCACTTTTTTTAAGTCCCCTTTGAGCTGCTATTTGGACTGTTCTTTAAACCTGTGCATGTTTGAGTCCATGTATGGCAGTTCCTTGTATCCCAGCCCCTTCGTTCCCCTCTTGCTAATAGTCTGACCCTGTTGGTGCTGTTGGTTGGGGTTTCTTTATCCTCTTCCACCGCTGCATGGAATTGCTTCCCAAGCTGCGACGGGACAAAGCAAACAGAACCTGTTGCTCACTGTGACTGATTTACAGTAACAGTCTCAAAGAACTGGTGACGTAATGACCCAGTCTATCATCTTTACAGCCAGTCGTTTGAATACACATTACCTATTCCTGCTTCTATTTACAGAGCCAATACCCAGTCACAGAGAATACTTTATTATCTGAGGAATACTTATGCAAACTAACATGATAGCTTAATAGGGAACACCTGGAGAAATCTCCAAAGAAAGTGCTGTAAATTCCTCCTTTCCCTATATTTATGGGAAGATTTTTCACTGCTATTTATAGTTTCCCAGACATGTCGTTGTGGCTCTTTTGCATAGATTTGCATAGAGTGTTATATGAGTTAAGAATGTATTGGAGGAGGAGCTGTTAATGGGCAGCTCTGTGTTTTTTCCAGAACAGGTTCCCATGACAAATCTCTTACCCTGTTCTCTAACAAACTCCCAACTTCCTGCTAGGCATACAGGCCTGTCCATGCCTCTGGATGGGGAACCATCACTACATGTTTGGGAAGATGGTAACAAATGGAAGCTTGGTGATTGCTGGGTTATTGGAGCAAACAGGTTGGATACAGAAAAAGCATCATTTGATCACTGGATTTGATGGGGTGCCCTAGGCCAAGTTTGATGGCTGCCCATGGGGGCACTGTGCACTGGATGTTGCAGTCAGTGTTATGGAACACGCTTGAATGGAATTGGCAGATGGCAGTGAGGGGTTGTGATGGACATCCAAGGTAAAACCTGGAACTGTGGGACTGCTATGCCCCTTAACTCTCCAATCTGGGCTGTCTCTCACAATACTGTGGTAGAGACAAGCAGCCAACTCCTCCAGGTGCTGTTCTCATTCAGCCATCATGATACAGAGACACACCCAGCTAAGTTTCATGAATTCTCTCTAAGCCACTCATGAACCATACATAGGGAGACACCAGCAAATTCCCTCCAGCCCCAGCCTTGCACCCCAGAAGTGTACTGTCTTACACTGCTCAAGACCTTCCCTTGAACGATGCAGGTTCATTAATTAGTTCAACACTTTGTCAAAGAATAGTGGACATGCAGCAACCTTTGTAATCTGAGCAGGTTTCCTGAGCACTTTAAACAAATTCATTGGTAAGGATCAAACATTAAAATGCGTTTATTAACTACAGAAAGAGAGATTTTAAGTGATAAGTCATAGGCATAAAGGTCAGAGATCGTTACCTAAGAAATAAAAATAAAATCACAGTCTAAATTCTAAACCTTATCAGCCTAAGCAATATTTGAATCAAGCAGTTTTTCTCACCCCACTAGGTGCACAGCAGTTCACCGTTCTTAGTACATAGGCTGAATTCCCTGCTCAGCCTGGGACCAGTCTCCCCAGTTCAAAGTTTTTTCCTTTCAAACATTCTTGTTGCCTTCCGAGTAGGTGGGGGAGGAGAGAGGCAAGGGGCTGATGTCACAGTCTCCAGTTGATAGCCCCCAATCCATGTGCATGGAAAGATACTGCCTCAGACATGGAGTCAGGGGTCACATGTTCTACGTGCCTTGCTGAGATACTGGGCCTCCATTGTCTACGTGCTTTGGCAGAGGGCTACTGGGGGAGAGTGGATTCTCCTTAATGGGCCATCTACACATGGCCAGCTAGTCTTAATGTAAATCTGTCTTGGGGGTGTTAGTTGCTCCTTTGCTGCTGCCGAAAAGCCAGCTGTGGGTGTCTTCCAGACTCACCACACATTTCAAAAACACCTACATAGCAAAACTTCATAACGTCGCGTACAATGGTAGCACACATAATTACGGGACAGTAATGTTCAACAAATCATGACTTCTCAAATGATACATCACAAGACACACTTTGTACAATATATCACAGTCATATCACAGTGGTGAATATGGGGGTTTCTGGGTGCTATTTTGAGGTACAAAGTCACAGAGGTGTGTGCCAGATTTGGAAAGCAATACAGGATGCTGAGTGTTTGATTTGGGGGGTGGCTGCAATGCCTCGGTTCTGATTGACTGTTGCTTTCTAGTAGCTGGCCCGTGGATAGGATGAGGGATCTATTACATCAGCTTGCTGAGGGAGATCTCCTTTAGCTCAAGTGGCAGAGGCCTGTGTTCTTGGAGCTGAAGGAGCGAGGTCATGGCCCTGGCCCCAGCTGTATGTGTCTTCCTGTTGCCTATAGCATGTCAATGGGTGATCCAGTCCCATTGTGCTGTGGCTGGATTTGGCTGATCTCTCACTTAGAGTTGGATTTAGCCAGTGACTGATCTCTCCCGCTGCTCTGGATTCATCACAGGGAGAAGGGCTGAATATCTTCCAGTGTTTTTAAGCTAAAAATAAGGGCCTGGCTATTTATTGAAATTCTGAAGATCAAATTAAAGAATTTCAGTACTGAAAGAAAAGTGACACATACAACGATAATGGCCCCTGCCAGTATTTATGAAGTACTGATTTTTAAAAAATATATATATTTTTCCTCCTGAAAATTAAGTGAATTTGATGCCAGTGGAAGGTACCGACTTGACATTTGCAAGTTCCCTCTCGTCCATGTAACAGGTACCAGCAGTGGAAATGTCCCCCACACTGCTTCCTACTAGTATGCCTCAACCCTTTCCCACAGTACAGCTATCTCTAGGGGCCCGGGGAATCCAGCTTCCGTTGCTCCGTCTGAGTTCTCTGGCAAGAATGGGTACCACTTGTGATGGTGGCATCTGGTATCCAACAGTCACAGAACATTCAACAGGTTACTGCTTTTGGCCTCTACCAGTCTGGGTCAAAGTCAGACCAGTGACCTAGCTATCAGAGGCCATGTTTTCAATCATCACTTCCCTAAACTGTCACATACTTGAGCCACCTCCTGAAATACATGTGTGCTGTCTATGGCTGAATCAGCACTCCCCTGGTGGGCCACACGCAGTATGCATGTAGACGTGGATTGTGCAGCGTCTTCTAAGTACAACGTCTGTACTTTACCTACAGTGTGGGTTTCCACACCGAACGAGGTGGTGCCACGTGAGCCTGAGGAGGGGGTATGTGGCCACCACCCTTGGCATCTTCACGCTGTACCTTCAACATGGCTACGCCTTGGGGCGTTCTGCTTATTTTTAGATTCTCCCTGATGCCATGCCTCTGGAAAAAACCTCCTTCTGCCCTAAACAGCTTCTCAGTCTCATACTGCAGGGCTTATAACTGGCTAACAAAAGGAGCATTGGCAGCTGCTCGCCGAATGCTCTCTCTGGAAATACATCTGCTTCAATTGGATTGGCCGGGCAACTTCTCAAAATCAGGAGAGCATATGGGAGGGGATTGGAAGCGGGGGGTGGGGAGGAGATTTGCAGATACATCCCCTGCCTCTCAGATACTCATTTTGAAAATTGCATTGGAAGCCGATAAGTTTAATGTCTGTTTAATCAAGGCAGCCTGAGAGAAAGAGGGGAAGGGAGAAAGAGCTCCACATGCAGTGTCTGAATGGTTTCCCTGCACAGTTAGAGGGAAAAGAACTAGAAAGGCTATGAATAGCTATTTTTTCCTCTTTTAATTTTTTAAAAGCTCCTCGCCTGGTGAGGGGGAAGCTGAGTTAATTATATTGAGTTTATCTCCTCCGTTTTGGTCTGAGATCAATCTTAACAAATCTTACAGCTCCCAGTGTTTGCAAAAGGCAGGGGGGTAGGGAGGAAAAAAAGGACCAATTTCCTTTTGCTAATGTGATCACACTGCCACCTGGCAGGAGAACTGGCTCTGGGCGCTCTCCCTCTGCCGCACGCTCTCCCTGGCAGCGGGCTGGGGCGAGACTTTTGGGAAAGGCTGGCAGGTTTGCAGGATCCCAGAGAGGCAGCGCTGCTGCCCGGTCTCCTTTAGATACCGCTTAATTCCCAGCACCGTTAACTAATGCAGGCAAAAATGGTGGGGGAGGAGGTAAGGGAGAAGGGGCGTCTAAAGCGGTGAGCTGGTAGCAGCTTTTCTGTTCTCTGGGCTTGTTAAGTCTGCCTTGCCTGGATACCGGGGCTGTTAGATTCATGGCTCCCGAGCTGTGGTTGTGGGTCAGTGCTGTATAGGTGCTCTAGGGAGTAGGGGCTGGAGTGCAGCCATCTTTTCTGAATGGGATCTGCCCTTGTGTGCTTTACTGATGAGCGCTTGCAGGAAAGGACACGCTCGCCAGAACAGGGCACTGGGATTGGCATCTTTCTTTGTTCTTTCTCAGCCCTGCTGCCGACTTGCTGAGTGATCCTGGGGAAATGACTTCCTGTTTCCACCTCAGTTCCCCTCTCTGTGAAACAGGGACACGTCACTGTTTCTGTCTCATCGGAGATGGCATGGCTCAGCTAAATCAGTATGTGTTGAGTGCTTTGAGATCCTTCCCTGAAAGGATGATTTATTGTATTGAGCTAACACTTCCGAGCTGCACCTCTGGTTGAAAACCCGGAGGTCACCACCACATGCACGCTCTGCACTACGAACACACCCTCTGCAGAAGACTGGAGCAGGATGGAAGTAGAATAGGTAGCCCAGGAGCGTGTGAGGAGGAATGAATGAGAGGTTTGAAAGGTCCACCTAGAAGATGAATTTCAGGGGACAGTTGGATGTCCTTCTGTACTCGAGCTGGTTCTTCAGCACTCTTGCATAGGGCTCATAACGGGCCTGGATGCTGCATCCTATTCTGGGTCTGATTCTGTCGGTGCCACATAAAACACTGATATTCTTCTCAAGACCTAAACTCCTGGTCTGAGATTTTCCTGCCAATGTTTGGGTACGTCTTCCAACTGGGAACATCAGTTGCATGTCATTTTATCCACCCGGTGCCAGGCTGAGACTATACCCAGCCTGCCTGGGGAAGCAATGACCCGCTGCACTAAGGTCTCTGTCACCATGGCACCCAGCCACACAACAGTTAAGTCCTAATGGTGTTCTGGCTCCTCCTGCTTCCTTGTGGTGAAAGGCTGGCTGTGGAGGGGACACTGTTCCATGGGGAAGGTTTATCACTGGTGGAGTTTACACAGGGAACCCTGCCAGGGCAGGCTCAGGTTGATCTTGGTAGACTGGCAGAGGAGCTTCTTGCAAGTGGAGAATTCTCTCCCCAGCACTTGGGAGTCTAAACCTGAAGGGATCTGCTTGGAGAGTGAGCAAGGATGCAGAAGGAAATGAGCTTGACTTCTTGGTCTAGCAGGCGAATAAGCTGGTCCTGGGGCAGAAGATTCTGTGGGGTGGCAGTCCCTGGAATACAGTTGGGTTGTGGATGAGGCAGCGGTCTGTGAGCGAGGCTGGTCCCATCCCATTGGGGGTTCTGTAGAATAGGACCAACATGTGCAGTTCACTATGGTAGCAGAAGGGGTGGACGGGGGCGTTGGAGTTGAGGAAGTAGGATGGTGATGAATTCACATCACCTGGGAGTGTTTGTGAGGCAGGGTACTTCACACTGCAGCTACTATGTGGGGTGGTGATCAACCCCAGGCAGTGAAAATTGATGGTGAAAGCCAGGTTCTCATTTGTGACTGACTCATTCTAGCACTAGCTGGAGCTTTTCTGGGGGTTTGAGGGAGGTGTCTGTACCAGCTCTGCTAGGGTCTGACTTTAAAATATGAGACTTCTGAAGAACCCTGCCATGGAATCCCCCTGCTACTCTCCTTTCACTGTCTGCATCATCTCAGCATGGTGTTGCTGTGTTCCAGGGGAAGCTGTAATGGGTAGTGTATACTGAGGCTCAGTATCAATATTACCTTTATTGGAAAGAACCATCTGGGCTGCAATCTACCTGGAACTTGCCAAATCCTTCCCAGATGTCCTGTCTCAGCATGCTCTGAGATTCCTTAAAGTCTGGCATGCATGGGATGGATTCTATGGAGCCTGCCTCCTGTGTGCTCAGGACAGATCAGGATGACTGACACAGGGAAGCTGACCCTTATAAGAGGAGATGGCCCAGCCCCACCTCTGGCACAATTAGGTCACCTCCCCAGATGGGAGAATGAAGGCCATGTGGTTCAACTGGACTACTGTCTTACTTAGCCCAGAGGCCTAGAGAGAAAGGGGCAGTGGCAGCAGCAGATGGCTATGGAGAGCAAGAAGGGGCTCGTGCAGGATCCCCTGAGATAGCAAGGGAAAAAAGGACTGCAGTAAGATAGGACTGGGGATGACGGGCCAAGGCAGAAAAGAGACCAGACTCCAGGAAAAGCCCTGGTAGTCTGAGCTCTGGTAAAGAGTGAGTGAGAGAGACTTTAAGCAGAGTGGGAATCCCAGAAGGGTAGAAGACCATTTTGGTTTGTGTTGTACATGGGCTCCACGTGGGGAATAGCCCAGAGAGTCAGCACTCTGATAAGAGGGAGAAGAATGCAAGTTGAGCCTAGGAGGGGCAGAAGACCATTGGTTTATGTTAACCTTGTTGAAGGTGGTGAGTATTTTGGACTTGGAGAACGCTGAATGGGGATTGAACTCGGAGGGCAGGAGTACACTACCACGCAAGTCGATCTAACTTATGTCACTCAGGGGTGTGAAGAAAATACCCCCCAACCGACGCAAGTCACAGTGACCTAAGTGTGGAGACACTCTCCCCCGACATAACTTCCACCTCTCGTGGAGGTGGAGTAATTATGCCGACGGGAAAGTAGTCTCCCATCGTCATAGACTAGAGCGTCTTCACCAGACACGCTACAGCGGCGCAGCTGCAGCGCTTGTATTGTAGACCTGCCCTCAGAGTGACCCAGCCAGAGTGCTGAGCCACATGAATCCCTGGGAGAGTCAGAAAAACCCTGGTGAGGGGAAACTGAGGCAGGGCTGCTGCAGGGTCACTCCACGGCACAACGCACCAGAACACGGCACCAGAACCTCTGGAGGTGGCAACCCTGGTTCAGTGAATTAGTAGTAAAAAGCCCATTGGCTGGCCTATTCGATCACACCAGCCCAAGCTAGCACAGTGCTAGAAGAACAGTGGGAGACTTGAATTAAAATGCCTGTGTGGGGAAAGCAGTAGAACACAAGAGAGGAAAAGCAGTCTACGCGAGGGAGCACAGTGTGTCTTTGTAAGAATTTGCTGTCATGGCTGGCTCACAAAATGGCAGCAGATTCCCAAAATGTGGAAAAGGGCAATATTCACAGAAAGGCAATCAGTTACAGAGCTACATGCATGCCAGCAGCTTGCTGTGGTGGTGGCCATTTCCCCAGCATAGCTAACGGGCATGACAGGCACCCAAAACAACATGTATCTTTACGCAGTGCTCAGAGGCAGGGCCGGCTTGGTCTCTGATCAGCATCCCTTCGATGCTTTCCCTATGGAACTGCTGGGACACCCCTATTGACCCAGTCCCCTGCTGAGGAATGTTGGGGCTGCTGAGACTGATCTCCAGAAGCTCCTGGGGTACAGGGCCCGTTTCTTAGCACGGGGCTAATGGCATAACCGGGTGGCTGTTTATGAAGCCGGTCTTGCACGCAGGGAGCAGAAGCTGTTTTTTAAATGATCGCTCAGCCCGTGGGCCTCTCTTTTGATTTTTCTTGCAGTGACACTTTTTTTGTATTCCGAGCTTCAGAACAAACTAAAATTCTCCACTTTGGAGCGACTGACTTTTTTTGCTCACGGCAGAAAACAGAAGCATTTGGAAATAGTGCCAGATTGCAAATGACAAATACACTGTCTTATTTATTCAGAGAGCTGAGATGCAATTCTTATATATTAAAAAAACCAGTGGATATATAGGGGAAATGTTTTGGAGGCCACAGTGCCGCTGTTACACACCCAAATCTGGTTGGTTGGTTGGTTGGTTTATTTTCTAAATCATTTTCGCTCTCCTAGAAGGCTTTTTACCTGCAGTGGCTGGAGTTCAGGGTTCAGAATTTCTCCTGAGACAGCTGAAGAACTTGCTACTGCCTAAAACATAGCACGGGAGTGGGCTGAGCTGTCTTTCCAATAACGCACTAGATGTTAGCCAACTCACCAGCTGTCACAGGAGAAACAATGAGCAAATGCCACCCGCTGTGGGTTGGGGCTGGCATCTTGGAATGCCGAGTCATGTGCCTTGGTAGGCGAACAAAGGACGAGATTATTTTCAGCAACTTTCTTGCTTCTAAGCATAGGACCCACTACTGCAGTCCACACACACACACAAGCCCAGGTGAAGTCAGTGGAACTCCTTGTGTGAGTAATGGGTTAAGCTGGGGGTTTTGTGGCTGCATGTCTAGCTAGATTCTGACTCTACTCACCTACAGGCTACAAAAATGGGCAGACAGATCTTGGCATTGGACTGCATATATCCTACAACTGGGCTCACAGCTGTCTGACTGGTGTATGCCAATGGCTTGCAACCTCCCCCATCCTGTGACCACATGTAAAATTGAAAAAGAAGTCAGGATCTCCTCTCATCTAACCATAAATAAAAGAAAAGTTGTCACAGCCCCATGGAATCAGCTTGTATCCTCTCTCCATCCCATGAAGGTTTTAACCCCTGGTTGAGAGCCCATGATGGATGCAAAATGGAGACCTGTCCTTTTCTTCAAGTCCTTGATTGGATTCACAAAACTGGGCAAAATTGGAAGTCAGAGCTGAAAATACATCCATTGGTATTTAAAACTAAGCATGTTCTGCTATGTCTGGGATCTTAACCAGCTTTAATTATTTAAGACATGCATAGAAATTCTGTAAAACTCCATAAAAATCTGTTGCTTATCATAAGAGATCCCAGTGTCTTTGCAGAGCACGTACTTAGCAATTAAATGACAGTGCTCATTCTCTCCGGCCATCTTGAATGACTGTACTTGCCTTTTGGGTAGAATTAATCCAAGGAGCTACGAGTGCATGTGTGTATCTAATTCATGTTACTCAAGGTTTGTCTGCACTGGTGCGGTTGATGTCACTTTCAGTTTGGGTAGACATATCAGTGCTAGCTCTGATTGAGCTAGTGCACTAAAAATAGCACTATGGCTGCAGTGGCACAAGCGGTGGGACTTACCAGCGGTTTCAGACACAATCGCACTAGCCCATTGCAGTGCTATGGCTACATTGATATCTCTGGCGCACTAGCTTGATCAGAGGTAGTGCGGCTAGTTCTAGTTGAGCTTGCAATGACACCTTCCAGCTCTGGTATGTCCCTACCCTTAGTGCCCCTCACCAGCAGTGCTCTGCCAAAGTGGGGTCACCTCACCATCGGTGACTGTGCCCTACAGCATGTTCAGATGGGTCGGGGGGTGAATGTGCCCCACCCGTCAGGGTGGAATATTATTGAAACAACAGTCTTGTGCTGCCCACTTTCAAGTCATAAAATGATAGAAATGTAGGGCTGGAAGGGACCTCAAGAGGTCATCAAGTCCAGTCTGCTGTGCTGAGGCAGGACTAAGTTAACTGTCCTAGACTATCCCTGGCAGGTGTTTGTCCGACCTGTGCTTAAAAACCTCCAGCGATGAAGTTTTCACAACTTCCCTTGGAAGCCTGTTCCAGAGCTTAGCTACCATGAGAATTAGAAAGTTTTTCCTAATCTCTACCCTACATTTCCCTGACTGCACATTAAGCCCATTATTTCTTGTCCTGCCTTCAGTGGACGTGGAGCACAATCAATCACCATTCTCTTTATAACAGCTCTTGACATATTTGAAGACCGTTATCAGGTTTTCTCTGTCATCTTTTCTCAAGACTAAACATGCCCAGTTCTTCTACCTTTCCTCACAGGTCGGGTTTTCCAAACCTTTTATCATTTTAGTTGCTCTGCTCTGGACTCCCTCCATATTCTCTGTATCTTTCCTAAAATGTGGTGCTCAAAAGTGGATACAGTACCCCAGCTGTGCCAAGCAGAGTGGGACAATTGCCTGTATCTTATAGATGACACTCCTGTTAATACACCCAGAACGATACTAGCCTTTTTTGCAACTGGTTCCCATTGTTGACTCTTATTCGATTTGTGATCCACTGTAAACTCCCAGCCCCCCAGTGCTTGCTGCTGTGAAAGATCTGCCCACTGAATCACGTCTCTCTGTTCCTTTGCAGGTCTTTAGTTCGAGCAGAAGGTCCTTGCAGGATTTCTTCCCTGGTAAGTGCTGTGAGGTTTCCTTTTGTCTGATTAGCGACTAGTGTTGAAGCATCTCTCTTGGTTATTCAGCATTGCTCTGTGTGTTTGTGCACATGATGGGCCTGATGGTTCGCTTTCCTGCACCGGAGTAACACTAGTGCAATGAACAGACTCACACTAGTGCGCTGAGTAGAGGACTAGGCCCAATAAGTGCACTGTTAGGCACAACCCATTGCTGGTGGTTGTAAGCTATTGATGGGCCCTTCACTCTCTGATTCATTGTATCTCGATGGTCAGGTTCAGAAATTGACATCTGTTAGTTCTCAGGTTTTTTTAAAGCAGTATAGAAAAATATTGAGGGTCTGATCTTTCCCTTATGTGCAGGAGTTCTGTGCTGGTACAGACACTGGTTTCATTAGGGCTACTTCTGATTCACGCCAATAGAATTGGTCCCTGCCTCTTAACAGGCTCAGCTTTACACTGGGTGGGTGTAAAAACCAGCATATGAGCATGTGCCTGTGGGTGCTGTGCCAAGGATTTGTCCCCCGTGGCATTTAAAATGAGCACAAATGTGTGCACATGTAGGTGCAATGATTTCTGTGCCATGTAAACCTGGACTGTTACAATTATTATTGCATGTCTGTGTAATCTTCAAAGGGAAACTGTGTGGGCATCTTCCATTCTGCCTCACTACATTTTGATGGATGGAAACTGGAAACTTCCATTCGGTAATTGACATGATGATTTAAATAAAAGCTGGGATGCCTCTAAATCACTGTAGCAGGAGGATGTCTCTAGGGGTTAGGTTTGGGAGGACCATTTCAAAGATCAGAAGGCAAAGTGTTATGCAGTAGTAGAATAGCAATTCCCCTCAGGACTTTGCAAAGGAGCATGGTTTAGATAAAGAACAGAGCATTTCAGGTCTGTAAGAAAATGTGAAAAGTCAAAGAGGCAGGAGCCCCAGCTTTACCTGTGTTGGATGAGTAGATGTTGTCATCTGTCATCTTTCTAGAGATGGGCTTATTTCAAATCCTCCCTCACAGACGCTATTCCACAGCTACCTAGTTACTGTATTTATTTTCCATTTGTTATACAAGATGTCGTAGCAAATTACACATGAGGTGTATTAAACCTGCCCACTTTCCTATCAATTCTAGGATTTGTCGATATCAGCCATAGAGGGACTTGGCTCAACTTTCAAAATGAAAAGTCACTATATTAAAAAAGGAAAAGCATCTGAGTTTCTTAAAAACACAAATACTTTGTGCAAACTGCTGCAATTTCTATGAATGGCGGCCTTTCCAATATCAAATGCCCAAAGCTAGTTGATATTTAGAAACTACTGGAAGGCAGGTGAAAGAAATCTAGGTACATTTTGAATGTACAGAAGTTCTTACAGTATATTTTTAAGTATCACCATTGGTTTTATTAATAGCATAGACTGTAATGAGGAATTCTGGCTAACATGCAGGATTATTTACTTTGCAGAGTAACTAAACCTAATGATAGCGCAGCACAAAAAAGGAGTGTTTACATATGGGAATGACTTCCCTGTAGAGAAATGAAAAGAAGAGGGAAAGTGCTATTAAAGCACATTTCTGTGCTTTGAAAACAAGCAACAGGAAAGATGTGTGCTTCTGATGCAGGCCCGTATGTGAGAATGTGCATATCCAAGTTGCCCCCTGTCATGAATTTTACCATCTGCCTGTGAGTAAAGTGAATGCATTTAGGAAATTCAGAGGTATATTTGTGGGAAATTTCTTGCTCGTGATCACCTAGCTGAAATACTAGAGTAAGTGGGCCACTGGCCTGTTCATATGTAATATGATATTATTTAATATTGTTAATATGATATAATGTAATATTTTCCAAATCCCTATTCGACAGTGAAACAAACCCTAGAAGAGTTAGTGCATATTTACATTGTATCTTACACAATGGTCCTGCAGCAGTACGGTGACTAAAGGTGATCTCCGCTGAGCTGAACTAAGACGAGGTGAGGCCCAGATCAGCTGAAACATCCCAGCCCTCCAACGTCTCACACCCCTCACTTCAAGCTTCCTCCTCTTTTCCGGTCTCCCTCCATTCTGTGTCCTATCGCTCACTGTGGGAAGGAGGGCAGGGGGTTTCTTGGTCTACCGCTTTGCATGGATTAAGTGGCATCCTAGCAGATCATTTTGTTCTTTCTGCCCTGCTCTGCTGGCATGATAGCTCCCCCGCCAGTGCCCCCTGTCAGTATGATGGCGTGAAGCCCGCGGAGGCTTCACTCTTCAGTAAACCCACTCTTCAGTAAAACTGTGGTCGCCCCCCTGTGACTGGCTGAGCTGGTGAGGGCCTTACACTCAACTTGATGGCATTGCTCTCTCTCTAACACTGTGACTTTGGAACAGCACATCTCAGATCTTCAGGGAATTTTCTAGGCTTCCATGACCAGAATCCTGTTGATTTGAGGGGAAATCAGAAAACTGAACAGGGATCGTGGGAGACACGGGGAGTCCCTTTCAGCTGTTTAGCACAGCCACAGCTTCAAACACCTGTGCAAATGTCTATAGATCAAACAACTGGCTGCTGGCACCTAGTGTAACAGAATCCCTAGCTCATCTCTGCTCATCCTCCTAGTAAATGTTAACATGCTGATACCCTGAATGATTCATCCCCCAGACAAAAAAAATAATTGGGGGGTGGGGGGAGGCTGGGGTAGTGGGCATAGCCCCTAGGAGCACACAGAATCCCTTCTAGGGGGACCCTTGTATGGGAAAGGCAGGGTGGGGGGTACACAGAGCCCTTAGCATGGCGGGAATGGGGAGACCCTGGCAAGAGGAGGGAATGAGGGGCACAGAGCCTCTAGAATGAGGGAAGGTGTGTGGTTGCAGGGAGTTTCTGCAATGGGGCGGGGGGCACCCAGGAAGCTTGTCGAGGGGGTGGAGGGATGCAAGGATTCCCTGGAGTGTGCCGTGAGCTCAGCAGACAGAAGCAGCAAAGTGCACGACACTCCTCTTACCCCCCAGTACACCAGGACAGACACTGTCTTCTGCAGCAGCAAACCTGTTGTCAGCAGGACTGGATTAGCGCAGGCAAAGCGGGCGTACCTGCAGCCCAAAATGCCGGGGGAGGGCCCCAAATGCTTTTTTTTCTTTAACCGATGCACAAAGCGAGAGCTTCATTCCCCTGAGTGAGTCGTGTTATGACCTGGCACAAGGGTTGCAGTGCCACTCGCATCTAGTCCGACTGCCCCTCCGTCATGACTCGGTCTCTGCCCACTCACCCTCTCCTGACAGAGAGGCAGCTGGGCCAGATTTGCACAGCACTGCAACCCCACGCACCAGGTCACTATGCCACTCACTGACTTGAGGGAGGTTCTTTCCGCTGGTGCATGAATCTGCCCCAGCCGATGAGTGAGCAGAACTCATCCTCACGCAGCCGCTTTTCCATTCCCAACAGAGCCAAGGAGTGGGCCTTGGGGGGAAAAACCCCAAATGCTTCTTTCTGCAGCCGCAGTAAGGGAACAGGCTGGGATGGGGATTTACTGCCATGGCATGTACAGGAGGGAACATCACCGAAGTGTATTTCCCCCCCCCTTCTTTCCATTTATCAGCTGCTTGTTGTCATTCATATTAGAAGGAAAGGGCCCAGAAGTGTATGTTTGTCTAGGGCCCTGTGATGGGTTAATCCAGCCCTGGCTGTCAGCACTTAATAAATGCTAATAGCTGGTGAAGAAGCTGTGCTGTGTGGCAGACAGGCAGGTGAGGGGAGTGTGTCTAAAAGTGGCAGGGCCTGCAGTCTGTCAGGGCTGAAGGTGGAGGGATCCCTCCAGAGTGAGAGAGAAGGCCCCCAGGCCGCGGGAGGAGAGATTCTGCAGCCAGCAGTAGGAACTGGCTTGGCTAGAGGCTATTGGCATCCTCCTTGGCATGTGAGAGCCCCCTGCTGCTGTGCAGCCTCGGATGCCTGTGTTTAAGAGGATCCAGTTTTAATCTGCCGCTGAGTCCGCTTTATTCGGAAAGCCTGTTAGAGGCAGATGATAGGTTTGTTAGCTAAAGTGCCCTGCTTGTTTCGCTTTGATTATAGTCCCTTTAAAAATACATCACAAAGCACTGCCTAATGAAGGAGGGAGTATGATTCAATGGGTGAGGCAGGGGATGGGGAATCAGGACTCCTGGGTCTCTTCCTGACCTTGCCACCGACTCACTGTGTGTCCTTGGCTAACTCCCTTAACACCACATTTTCAACAGGGGTATGTCTAAATCAAGGTACCTTAATAAATGTCCTGTCTCTTCCATAGGTGCTGAGCACCAGCAACTCCCAGTCCCTTTGACCTCAGTCAAGCTGTTTTTGACCAGGGATAATGAGAGGAGAATCTGGCCATGGGAATTTGAAGAGTATTTTAAGAATCAAAGCAGTCAAGCTGTGAAATCCTGTGGCTGTTAAGCTGCTTGCTAAAACAGCTTCAGTAGGTTAGCTCTGTTGTCTTAGCTTCCCCCTACATGGAAGAGTAACTTGGTACAGACCGATACCTGTGCCTTTCCCTATGGGACATTATTAGCACTCTTTTAAAGGAAAATAATATTTACATAGTGACATCAGATGAGCAAACTACTAAATAAAATGCCATTGGCTGGTGAAGAAAAGGCACCTAATGATGGGTGAAGAGAACTGAGCTTAGGGGAAATATTTCATTGGAATTCCTTTTGGGGTTTTAGCAAGGTATGCTTTTCAGTGTCTGTCTGTTTCAGGGGAGGCCTTTTTGTTTGTGAGCAGGGACTTGCACAGGAATTGGAATTTGACCCCTTTTGGAGAGGCATGTTTTGTGCCCACCCCTGGGAGGAGCTAGCTCTTCTCTGCCCCACTTCCCCCCCCCCCCCCCCCCCCCCCGCAGAATCTCGCTCTTCCCTCTCCCCACCCCCACCCCAGCCCAGCAGGAGCTTGCTCTTCTCCCTCCCCCACACTTCACCATTGCAGCCCCTGGGGCCAGAGGAGTTCTGTGCCCCCTGATGATTAGTGGGTGGGGGAGTGCCCCTGCTTGCCCCCCACCTTGGGCACACCCCTGTTTGGGATCATGTGGTTCCTGCTGTGGAGCCGAATACCACACCTTTAAACTGAATGCACTGCCTAAAACCTTTAGATACAAGTGAGGAAAGGGGCAGGGGAAAGGGTATTGGAAAGAAAGTCATGTGGAGAGAACATTACCTTTAACAACTTCCCATTGAAACTGTAACCCTCAAAGTAAGGTGATGGACCAGATTCAGATCTCAGGGTAAATCTGGAGTAAATTCACTAACCTCACTCTTGTGTAACTGAAGTCTGAATCTGACCCTCTATCTCTGAAGAAGTCTAAGGCACCCGGGTGTCGTAGCTGTTTCTGGTCCCACATGGCAATGTAAAATCTATTTTAGTTCTAACTGTCTCCAGATTTAAAAGTAGCCATGATCCCAGAGCATGTCTGAATGAGATGCTAACAATGCAATGATGTCTCCTCCTCTTCCTCTGAGAGTCTAGGGGTCTGAAGGCTCCAGCTAGGTTAGTTTGGAGAGTCTTCCTCATGCCTATTTGCTCTCAGACTGTACAGTCCCACCCCTTTCAGAATGAGTGTGAGCAGACCTGGAAAATGATGTTCTTTCACCACAGTGAAACAATCAAGAGGCTCAAAACATATTTACAGCTCGCTCCGGACATTGGCAGCTTCAGCACATCAATGCTTTCAATCTAATTTACTGTCCCTGATGTGACTTGGTATTTCAGTGGGAACTTTCTCACCTCCCTCTGATCAAATTCATTTAGTAGGCTAGCTTTCTTGAGTGTGCTAGCCGATTCATGTTCAGCAGAGACTGTAGCATGCTCATGATGAGATTGGGGAGGGAAGACCCCACCCTTATTTATACCTCAGGGCAAAGCATGGATGTATTTCTTACAGACACAAGATGGAGGAGCAAATTCAGAAGTGGGTGAGTGGAAGTTAAACACCAAAGGCACAGGAGGAGGCAGAAAAAATGGAGTAGTTGGGTCTACTTTATTTTCCATCCTCCTGTTAGTTGGCGATGGTGGCATACATTAAATGGATTAAAATCTGGATAACTGATAGGTCTCAAAATGTAATTGTAAATGAGGAATCATGATCAAACAGGAGTGTGTCTAATGGAGCCCTGCAGGGATCAGTTCTTGACCCTATTCTGTTTAACATTTTTATTAATGACCTGGAAGAAAACATAAAATCATCACTGATAAAGTGTGCAGATGACCCAAAAATTGGGGGAATGGTTAATAATGAAGAGAGCAGGTCACTGAGAGAGAGCAATCTGGATGGTTTGGTAAACTGGGCACATGCAAACAAATACGCATTTTAATGTGGCTAAATGTAAATCTCTACATCTGGAAACAAAGAATGTAGGCCATACTTGCAGGATGGGGGAACTCTATTCTAGGAAGATATGACTCTGTAAAAGATTTGGGGATCATGGTGGATAATCAGCTGAACGGGAGTTCCCAGTGCAATGTTGTTGCCAAATTGGCTAATGCTATCTGGGAGTGCATAAACAGGGGAATCTCAAGTAGGAGTTGAGAGGCTATTTTACATTTGTATTTGGCACTGGTGCGACCGTGGCTGGAATGTTGTGTCCAGTTCTGGTGTCTTGTCCATTCAAGAGGAATGTTGATAAATTTGAGGGGGTTCAGAGAGGAGCCATGAGAATGATTAAAGGATTGGAAAACCTGCATTATAGTGATAAACTCAAGGGGCTCAATCTATTTAGCTTAACAAAGAGAAGGTTAAGGGGTAACTTGATTACAGTCTATAAAAACCTATATGGGGAACAAATATTTAATAATGGGCTTTTCAGTCTTGCAGAGAAAGGTATAACACAATCCAATGGCTGGAAGTTGAAACTAGACACATTCAGGCTGGAAATAAGCCATACATTTTTAACAATGAGCGTAATTAACCATTGGAACAACTTACCAAGGGTTGTGGTGGATTCTCCATCACTGACAATTTTTAAATCAAGATTGGTTGTTTTTCTGAGAGATCTGTTCTAGGAATTATTTTGGAAAAGTTCTCTGGCCTGTGTTATACAGGAGATCAGACTAGATGATCACATGGTCCCTTCTGACCTTGGAACCTATGAATGGAAATGTTGCAGAGAGAAGCTGCTATGAAGAAAGAGGGAAAGGAGATGATAAGAAAACAAGAGTGAGGCTAACTCAGGACTGTGAAATGAAAGAAAACCATGCAGATGGGTACCTCAGAGATAGCATCTCATGTAATGTCTTGCAATCAAGTTAGTGAATAAAAGAACCATGGGGCAACCTCTCCTGCCATCCTTCCATCTGTTTCAATCTTCTACATCTTACCAACTGGGCAAAGGTCTCTCCAAAATGGCTCTCACTCTAGACTTTGGAAAGAATTTAGGACTCCAGCACCCTTGTGGTTGATCAAGAGACTGCTACTATAGCTTAGTATGTCTTTCCCACTAACATTGCTACTGCAGGCGAACTTGGGACTTCTTGCTCTCCTTAGTGTCAGTCCACAACAGGTTGCTATACCCGTTGACCCAGCAACAAAGATAACATAATCCCCAATAAAGAGACATTCCCCTCCTTCTTCTCTTTGGTGCTTCACCATAGATTTGAGAACAACCAAAATAAAGACAGGTCCTGACAGATCCATTCCAGGCTATACATGAGGTCCACAGCATGTTGGATCAGGACTCTGGGAGTTTTTCTGTGTATGGCTGACTTCCAACACAAGTGATCGTTCCCAATGAAACTGGGTGCTTTTTCCATTGGTATTTGACCAAGGTGTAGCAGGCTCCCAGTAGCTGCAGATCTCAGTGACAACTGAGTCTAATCTTTGGTGTCTGGTGTAAGAGTGGTACAAGCAACGACTTGGAAATGGAAATGGAACTTGACCAAAACCAGATCCCAAGATCACCAAACTCTGGAGAACCAGGGATCTGGGTCTGAATCCCAACCCTACAAAGAGCTGAGCATGCAGCTATAGAGGCTGCAGATCCTGCTCCCGATCAGCAAGTTGGCTTTCATCGTGATCCAAAAGAGCTCTACACTGCAGTTCTAGCAGCGCCATTAGGTTGGGATCCACTCTGGCGAAGCCACGTGGAGGTACACCAGTTTGAGTGAACACACAGCCTGCAAGTGGAGGGTCTCCATATCAGGATTGAGGTGAACTAGGAAGGCCAGTTTTGAACATTGAGCAGGTAGAGCCACCCTTCATAGAGGTTCCTCCAGGGCAGATACGTTTGGTATAACAGATGGTTCATATCATGCTTGCAGTAGCTGGCATGTATCCATAACCTCCCTAAACACTCAGGCCCAAATCCCGCCCTGTTTTGCACCTTCTGCAGCTCCATTGACTTCAGCAGAGTAGCACATGGTGTAAGAGCAAAATCCTGCTCTTCCTCTTGAGCTGACGTTAAGTTGTTGGCAAGGTTCTGCATAAATGAATAGCAAGCAGTCTGAAGTCCTTCCGGTACTGGAATCAGTTCAAGGGAAACCTCCTGCACAGCAGCAGCAAGGAGTTAACTGTGGAACCAGGATGCTTGGTAATGCTGAATGCTTGAGAGCTGCCTCCAGCAAGGGTGAGAAGAGCACGTGTGTATTAAAAGGGGCATGTAGAAAGTGGTAGAAAATTCTCCAAAAAAGGGGAAGGGGAGCGAGACGAGGAATGAAGAGGTTAGAAAAGACAATAAAGAAGGGAGGGGGAGGGGGAGAGTCACAGGTTTCACCATCTCTTCATATTCCTCCCTTTCCCCAAGTATAGTAATCGGGTCACTGCTTCCGTCTCCAAACCCTCTTACAGACCTCCCATTTCACAGCTCTTACAGGTCCCACCATGTGTCTTAGCAGAGATAAAGCTCCCCTCCCACACTAGGCTTTTTCCCTCAGCAGAGTTAACCACAGTCTACTGTGGCAAACAGTCTTATTGGAAGATGCCCTGAATTTGGCTTCTTTCTCTCCCTAGGTGCCTCCTGCCTTTTTTCTTCTCTTGCTTTCTTTCTGCCCCTTTCCCTCACACTCTCTCTCTCTCTTTCCTGCAGGCTACATGGCAGTCACATGGCTGTGATAAATGAGCTTAATCTGCGCTGCAAATTAATCACATTGTCATGCTGGCAGAGGGAGAGGCAGCTGCATGAAATGCCTGAATCTCTGGCTAATTTATCACAAGGCCGGATGCAGAACCACTCCAAGGTTTAACACTTCTTCAGCCACCCTCTGTGTCTGGGCATGCTCAGTAGAGCAAGCCACAGCAAAAGACACAGAAAAACTAACCTTGAGAGTTAAACACCTTGGAATGGGAGGTCCCTCTTCCAAGTGGCCCGGAAGGACCTTTCCTCTCTTGCCATGAGAGCAACTAGGCATCCTGGGAACTTCTTGCTTAAATCTGAGGATTGAAATTCATAGGCATGGGTGAAAAGTTCCAGAGGGGTAGCCGTGTTAGTCTGTATACAGCAAAAACAAGGAGAGTCCTGTAGCACTTTAAAGACTAACACATTTAAGGGGTGTATCTCGGTGAAGTATAATGCCTGCAAACCATGGTTGTGATCTCATGATGTGGCAGATGATTCTGTGTATGTAAAGGTACTTCAGGTTGTGCCTATCTAGAGCATCAGCGTATCCCAGGCATTTAGAAATACAGATAGATGCTTCTGACAATAAAACGTTCCGAAGTGTTTATACGGTCTTCACTGCTGCTTCCAGCATAAGGTCCAAACCACCCTTCTTGCTTCTACAACTCATCCCACTGCCCAGAAAAACCTGAGCCAAGAGGCGAGTCTTTCAGGGTTACCTGAGATGTCTGCATGCAGATCTAATCGTATTTACAATTAAATCAATCCCGTTCAATCCTTCACTTCACTGCTGTGCAGCAAACTGCCTCCTGAGGGCTACGAGGGTTGTGGCTCTGAAAAGCATTTTCTCTGCAAGGGATATCATGCAGGCAGAGCTATCTGTGGTACCTTACATATCTCGCTGAAGTAACTGCTCTGGGGTATGTAATGGGCTAACAAGAAAAATAACTGTAGTGACAAGGATTTTAGGACTTCCAAAAATGTGGACATCTGCTAATGGTACAACCTGGAGCTGTCTAGCTAGACTGGTGTATCATAACCTAGCCCCTTACCACTGGGATGCCATTTATCTGAAATTGTGGCTTATTAGCCAATACTGTCTTCAACATACTTGATTGACTCTGAGACACTAGATATGAGACACTGAGACACTTATGTCCAGATCCTCAGCTGGCATAGTTCGGCTGCAGTGCCGTTCACTCAAGGGATTTTGACCAATTTACAGCAGTTGAAGATCTAAAGTACTAGAAATCTGAGCTTGTAGTTTCTTTGGTCACTCCCGGAGTTGCATGGAGGCCTTTGCTTAGCTTGCGGGTCTAAGTTGTCAGCTCTAAAAATCCAGCTTGTTCAATGCCAACTGTTTCCCTCCTTTTTGACACAGATCTAGTTGGATGGGTCTCCTTATGTTTGTCCTGCATGATTCAAATTCCTCATGCCAGATTCTCTGCTTGGGAGTGTGTGCTCACAGGGACAATTTCTTTAGCTTATTTCTTGCTGGTGTCTCCGTATGACAGAAGGATCTAGGATTGCTATCGAGAAGCTTCTCTGTCTGATCAAAAGGATTTGTGCTGAATCTGCTGATGAAGCAATTTAGCCCAGCATAGGAACTAGACAGTGAGTGCAGATGTCTGTTTGATGCGTGTGAATTACCAAAGATCTAATCTCTGTCTCCTAGAGGTCTGAGTCACTAGCTAGCAAGACTGTGTAACTGACATTAACCAGATCCTCCCAAAACGTTGAATTCTTCTGAGTGCTGACAGCCCATCCTTAGCACTGGTTGCCTTGGAATGTGGACAGGGGAAATGTCAGTCATACACTTAGGCCCAGATCCTCAAAAGTATTTAGGTTCCTAAATCCCATTGATTCCAATGGGAGTTAGGTGCCTAAATACCTCGGAGGATCTGAGCCTTAGTGCATTTTCCTAGAATAAATAATAAAATTTAAATTTTTAAAAAATGGTTTGAGAGAACTTTGTTGTCCAGTCTGTTTCTAATGAAAGGTCCTGAGTCTCAGGATGTTAAATAGAGCTGGGCAAACCGCAAATAATTTGCTTGACAAATGTAGTCCCTCTCATTATATTCATAGCCTACAAACAGAAGTAAGATAAAAACATAAGCTACTCTTTCCGGAAGGCTTCTACATAATAATATTTTATTTCTTGAAATCCAGAACCTTAGTACATAAGAACCAAAAATAGAGAGAGAAAACAGGCTGCTCCCAAATGCAGAGACACACAACTCAACCTACCTTGCTGCCCTAAGCTAGGCTTATTCTTTGCAGACTGAGTGCTGAAAGGCCTTGATTGCACACTTTACTACAGAGCCCCCTGGTCTGCAAGCAGGACCAGGAAACTCCTCACATTTAAAGTGATAGCTTGTAATTTTAACACAAGTTTTCAATACACCACCAACATATGGACTGAATACGTTGGTCTCCATTTTTGTTACACAACCATCAACCTTTCACCACAGTCATTATTCATATATATTTAATGTAGCATTTAATTTCAGAAAGGGGAACTACACAAAAATGAGGAAATTAGTCAAACAGAAATTAAAAGATACAGTGCCAAAAGTGAAATTCCTGCAAGCTTCATGGAAACTTTTTAAAGATACCATAATAGAGGCTCAATTTAAATATATACCCCCAAATTAAAAAACATAGTAAGAGGACCAAAAGAGTGCCACGGTGGCTAAACAACAAAGTAAAAGAAGAAGTTAGAGGCAAAAAGGCATCCTTTAAAAAGTGAAAGATAAATCCTATTGAGGAAAATTAAAAGGAGCGTAAACTCTGGCAAATGAAGTGTAAAAATATAACTAGGAAGGTCAAAAAAGAATTTGAAGAACAGCTAGCCAAAGACTCAGAAAGTAACAGCAAACATTTTTTTAAGTACATCAGAAGCAGGAAGCCTGCTGAACAACCAGTGGGGCTACTGGATGATTGAGATGCTAAAGGAGCATTCAAGGCAGATAAGGCTTTTGTGGAGAAACTAAATGAATTCTTTGCATCGGTCTTCACGGCTGAGGATGTGAGGGAGATTCCCAAACCTGAGCCATTCTTTATAGGTTACAAATCTGAAAACTGTCCTAGATTGAGGTGCCATTAGAGGAGGTTTTGGAACAAATTGATAAATTAAGCAGTAATAAGTCATCAGGACCAGATGGTATCCAACCAAGAGTTCTGAAGGAACTCAAATGTGAAATTGCAGAACTACTAACTCTGGTATGTAACCTATCATTTAAATCAGCTTCTCTACCAGATGACTGGAGGATAGCTAATATGACGCCAATTTTTTAAAAAGGCTCCAGAGATGATCCTGGCAATTACAGGCCGGTAAACCTAACTTCAGTACCAGGCAAATTGGTTGAAACTATAGTAAAGAACAGAATTATCAACTATTTGTTAGGGAAGAGTCAACATGGTTTTTGTAAAGGGAAATCATGCCTCACCAATCTACTAGAATTCTTTGAGGGAGTCAACAAGCATGTGGACAAGGGTGATCCAATGGCTATAGTGTACTTAGATTTTCAGAAAGCCTTTGACAAGGTCCCTCACCAAAGGCTCTTAAGCAAAGTAAGTTGTCATGGGATAAGACGGAAGGTCCTCGCCTGGATCAATAACTGATTAAAAGATAGGAAACAAAGGGTAGGAATAAATGGTTGGTTTTCAGGATAGAGAGAGGTAAATAGTGGTGTCCCCCAGGGGTCTGTACTGGGACTAGTACTGTTCAACATATTCATAAATGATCTGGAAAAATGGGTAAACAGTGAGGTGGCAAAATTTGCAGATGATACAAAATTACTCAAGATAGTTAAGTCCAAAGCAGACTGCACAGAGTTACAAAGAGATCTCACAAAACTGAGTGACTGGGCAACAAAATGGCAGATGAAATTCAATGTTGATAAATGCAAAGTAATTCACATTGGAAGAAATAATCCCAACTAAACATATAAAATGATGGGGTCTAAGTTAGCTGATACCACTCAAGAAAGAGGTCTTGGAGTCATTGCGGATAGTTCTCTGAAAACCTCCACTCAGCATGCAGCAGCAGTCAAAAAAGCTAACAGAATGTTGGGAATCATTAGGAAAGAGAGATAATAAGACAGAAAATATCGTATTGCCTTTTTATAAATCCCTGGTATGCCCACATCTTGAATACTGAGTGCAGATCTGGTCACCCTATCTCAAAAAAGATATATTGGAATTGGAAAAGGTACAGAAAAGGGCAACTAAAATGATTAAGGGTATGGAAAAGTTTCTATATGAGGAGAGATGAATAAAACTGGGACTTTTCAGCTTGGAAAAGAGACAACTAAGGGGGGATATGATAGAGGTCTATAAAATCATGACTTGTATGGAGAAAGTAAATAAGGAAATGTTGTTTACTCCTTCTCATGACACAAACACTAGGGGGTCATCAAATGAAATTAATAGGCAGCAGGTTTAAAACAAACAAAAAGAAGTTTTCTTCACACAATGCACAGTCAACCTGTGGAATTCCTTGCCAGAGGATGTTGTGAAGGCCAAGACTATAATAGGTTTAAAAAAAAAGAACTAGATAAGTTCCTGGAGGATAGGCCCATCAATGGCTATTAGCCAGGAAAGGCAGGGACTGCTGTTTGTCAGAGGCTGGGAATGGCCGGCAGGATGGATCACTTGATGACTACTTGTTCTATTCCTTCCCTCTGAAGTACCTGGCCACTGTTGGAAGACAGGATACTGGGATAGATAGATTATTGATCTGATCCAATATGGCCGTTCTTATGTATTTGTGCAACGCTATGTGCTGTGCTATGTGCAATGTGTAATGCTATGTGCTTATTATCTTCATTATTCCCAGGTCCCTGGACTTGGGTTTTGCAGAACTCTGTTTCATTGCTGTGATATGTTCAATATGGCTCTGTATAAAGTGGAACATTTATCTACCAAGTACACTTGTCTAACTTCTTCGCCTTGCACTTTGTCATCATTCACTATAGTCACTGCCGGCTGTCGTGGAGCTGTGTTTGTGCTCAGTCCCAGCCACTTAACATTGTTTGCTTAATTGCCAGGATAGTTTTGGAAGAGTCACCTTAACTGTGTCCCATTCCCAACTTGTGTGTGTGTATGTGTGTGTATAGGTAACAGCACCACTACATGTATTTCTATGTACATTTATTCAGAATACTGGTGCCCACCTTCTGTCACAATTAGTTAGTCACAGGTGCATACTCAGCTATGCAAACTGCTCTCAGATGCTCATATTGATCAGTTCTGCACAAATCACCAACACGTTCTCTGGACAACTGCTGTTTCACAGACTGCAGCTTTGGACCAGTTGATCTAATGGAACAGCCTTGAACCTTCTTCCCACTCTTCCACTTCCTGTCCAGAGACTCATGCCAACTAAATCCAGTGGCGTATCGAGAGGCGGAGGGAGGGCAGGAGAGGACCATGCCCCTGGGCACCGGCCTGCGGGGGACGCTGGCTGGGGCCTCCTCCTCGGAGTCGCCCCCCACTGACATCCTGGTGGCCGCACCGACCCGGCCCCTCTGCCTCCCATCTCCTCAGCCCCTGCGCTGGGCGCAATGAGGGAACCGTGGAGACCCTGGCTGCGCATGGGCCAGGCAGCCCCCCACTGCCAGTTAGCCCGGGGGCATCTGTCCCTCTCACTCCCGCTCCCTGCTGCATCCTACCCACACAGCCGGGAGGGGAGTTGGAGGAGAGTGGGAAACAGGCCTGCAGAACACCCCCCTCCCCCGTGGGATGCCACCACTGCTGCTGAGGGGAGGGGGGAGGCACAAATACAAGCAGTGGCCCCTGAGCGCTGGAGACACACAGTACACCACTGACTAAATTTGCAAGGATCTAAATCCACATACTTGGGAGCCTATATAAATTCCACCTAGAGTGGGGATCTGGCTAAACTCTTCTCTGCCTCATGCAAAAGCGAGCATGATTTCTGATGCACACTTATAACAAACTGGGAGGGCTGCAAGAGGGCATTTGCTGTGGGATGCAAAGTAATGGAAACCAAAAGTGCTGTGGTGGGTGGTTCAGTATGTGGCATTTCTCTGAGCCATTACCTCACACGGTGCTGCGGGGAAGTGCGGTGCTGGAGATGCCATCCCTTGGATGAGATGGAAAACTCAGGTTCTGGCTGCTCGTCACTGACCATCAGTAAGTTTAGGCTTGAAATTAGACAAAGGTTTCTAGCCAATAGGAGTGAATTTTTGGACCAGCCTTCTAAGGGGAGCAGTAGGAGCAAAAAACCTAACTTGTTTTAAGACTGAGCTTGATGAGTTTGTGGAGGGGATGGCTTGATGCGGTTGCCTGTGGCCAATCTGTGACTGCTATTAGCAAATATCTCCAACGGCAGGAGATGGGACATTGGATGGGGAGGGCTCTGAGTTACTACAGATAATTCTTTCCCAGGTATCTGGCTGGTGGGTCTTGCCCACATGCTCAGGGTCTAGCTGATTGCCATATTTGGGGTCGGGAAGGAATTTTCCCCTAAGTCAGATAGGCAAAAAGACCCCAGAATCTCTGCTATGCTCTGCGGAGTAGGGCATGGGTAGCTGGTAAACAGTCAGTATGGGGAGGCTAGCCCTGGCCGTGCCTCTTCTGCCTGAAGCCCCACCCCTTTGACTTCTCCTCCCATCAGAGCCCCGCCCCGGGCAGCCTGAGCACCAGCCAGGCTGGCTGGGCGGGCCCTCAGTGCCGGAGCATCCCAAGCCCCTGGAACCCGTGTCCCTGCGCCACCCAAGCCCCAGATTGGCCGGCCACACCCCAGTCTGCCCTCCACCCCACTACTGGAGTGCTGACCCACTCTGGCCCCAGGACCGGCCCGAGCATCCCCAGCCCGAGCGCCGGCCTGCTCCAGTGCTGAGCCCCACCCCAAACTGCCCTGGCCCCAGGCTGGCCGGCCTGCATGCCAGCACCGCCCCGCCCCGCCTATGTGCCGAACAACAGACAGCCCCTCCCACTGCCACAGTGCTGGCCCAGCCTGCTCCAGCGCTGCAATGCCTGAGCCCCAGAGCACTGGCTCCAATCACCCCAAATCCCTCTGCCTAGGTGCTGCCTGCACCCCAACCCCACCCACTTCAGGGGAGAGGCAGCTGGCCCTGCTGGCCCATGCTAGCAGGATGCAGCAGGAGGGGGCGGGGCTACGCCTGGCTGTTAGGGAAGGTAAGCCTTCCCCGGCCTTACACATTTGGCGCCCATGGATATGGGTCACTTGCTGGTATGAACTAGAGTCAATGGTGGATTCTCTGTAACTGGAAGTCTTTAAATTAGGATTTGAGAACTTTAGTAACTCCAGAGATTATGGGCCTATTACAGGAGCGAGTGGGTGAGGTTCTGTGGCCTGGAATATGCAGGAGGTCGGACTAGATGATCACAATGGTCCTGTCTGGCCTTAAAGTCTAAGAGTCTGAGTTACCAAGGAACCCCTGGCACTTTATCAAGATTTATTTCTTCTTGAAGTGTTTTTTGTCAGCTCCCAGAACTGTGCTTAGAACCAAGCTAAAACAGCCCTTATCTGGGAGTTTTCAATCTAAAGTCTGATATGACAGAATGAGTATGCATAACAACCAGAGCTAGTCAACAATTTTCAGAGGACAGAGAGTTTTCATTAAAAATGGGCTTTTTACAAAAATGAAGTATTTCATACAAAACAGTCAGTTTTTTTGTTTTTCAAAAGAAAAGTTATATTCTTTAAAAAAAACCCAGCAAACTCAAACCGTCTTTTTTTTTTTTATTGAACTTTAACTTTATGAGCTTTATGGCTACCAAAATCTTGTTTATTTCGAGTACCAAAGCAAACTGGCTTTCTTGTAAACCAAAAAAATATTAATGTGTTTTGGGGGAAAGCTCAAAACTCTAGAAAAACCACAAAGGGTCCCTTTGGAACACTTGGAAGTGAAAACAATTTGGAGTCTCTGTGAAAAGAGGCTTTCGTTGTTGACAAGTTCTAGCAATAACTGACTCAAAGTGGAGTAAGGGAGAAGTAAAGGTTTGAATTCCAAGGTTCTAGTCCAATTCTAATCTAGATGATTGCATTTTACCTCGGGGTATGCATTTTCCCCATGCAATTTCAGTTTAATACAGCCTCCTCTTCCCTTCCTAACCCTAGTGCTGTGTAATGTTGCTGCATGCTGTGAAAGGACCACCATGTGCTATTCTGTTGCTTCATTGCTTTGGTGGGTAAAGCGATTCCCATAGATAATGTGTCATTTTAAAGTCCTTTGGGACAAAAGACTCTTGACTAAATTTACCATTCAGAGAAACAGGGCTAGTTCAATCTATGTTCAGATGAATGAGAGACCAAGACACAACATTCTTCAAACTAGACCCATTAAATGTCCCCATTGATATTTTCCTGCCCATAGCATTTCTCAGGGGTTTACTAATCTAAAGGGTGCCCTGGCTTGGAAATCTCTTCCAACAGAGAGAAAAGGAATGAAATGGTAAAGACCATGGAGGCATGTGTGTGGGTCAGAAGCAAGCTTCATAAAATGCTTGTAGGCTTTGACTACACTTTAGCACTTTTCTGGGTAAAACTTTTGTCAGTCAGAGGTGTGAAAAAACCCACCCTCCTGACCGACCTAAGTTTCACCAACAAAAGCAATAGTGTGCACAGCCCTGTTGGGAGGAGACATTCTCTCACTGACACGGCTGCCACCACTCAAGGGGGGCAGTTTAATTATGCTGCCAGGAGAGCTCTCTCCTGTCGCCATAAAGCAGCTACACGGGATGCCTTGGAGTGGCACAGCTGTAGATGCACAGCTGTAAGGTCTGTAGTGTAGACATAGCCGATGGTCTGCACCACCATCTTCCCTTGGACCCTGCAGCGTGGCTGTTTAAATACTGAGCTGTTTATATTTCCCGGCACCCAGGAGAAAGCGATTGGTGGGGGGAGTCTCTGTATTCAGTGAAGTCCTGGGAACTGCAATTGACTAATTGAGGGAGATGCTGGGCCCAACAAATTTGTTTTCATTAAGGTCTCTCCTGGGACTTCAGGCGCACTAGCTAATAGCTCCTTCTTTCATTCCCATGTGCCTTCCATACTGGGTGGAGGTACTTCAGAGCCCCTCATTAACCCTTCTGTGCCGCAAGTTATGACGCAGCCTGTGACAATGCAGAATAGTGCAAATACGCAATTACAGACCAAGCCTCTTTCCTAAGATCCAGTCTCAGTTGCAGAGAACACCACTTCCAATAGTGTCACTGTCACAGCTACTGCCACACAATGGTAGAATATTAATGGGCTCCAATGTCTACTGGTGTACAGTCTCCTACGGTGAGTCCAATGCAAGGCCCCTGTTTTGTTCTATGTATTTATTTTTAAATAGTGTGTCAGGATCAGAGCTGGTTGAAAAGTTTTGATTTTGTTTTTCTGCAGGAAACTTCAATGCAAATGAAAGAAAAAATAGGTAAAAAATCAAAACCTGAAGCATTTTGGTTCTGAGAGATCACTACACGTCCTCAGCGGGGTTGTAGTTTGGGTGCCTCATATTCCCATTCTCCTCTATGGGATGGGGCTCCCTGGCTGGACTACATCTCCCAAGAAGTCTCATCTCTTCATTAGGGGAACATGGCAGTTGCATGGCTGCAGTGCATCATGGGATATGACATCTGTCTGGGGACATATACCATGAACAATGTTGTTCAGGTGAACACACAGTTTTCTGTCAAAACAGTTTAGCTGGAAACTGTTTGGCCAGCCCTTGTTGTGAGACTGATACTTGCTGGCGTGTGTCTTTATGTGCGTGCCTCTGCTGAAATGAAATGGACTTGCTCATGCTGAAAATTTAGGAGAGGTGCTCCTTTTACTACAGCTGACTAGGACAAAGCTCTGTGGTGAAGCTTAAAGTAGTAAGTTTGAATCATGTGATACTGCCCTTATGGGAAATGATTAGATAACGGTGTCTGAGTAACATACAAATCGCTACAAGGCACATGGGGAGAACAATGGGTGGTGCTACTTTGCGTGATTGCAGGCACAGAAAGTTGTGCTGAGGGACTCACAGAGGTGTTTTTGGAACTTGGTTTCACTTTAGGTGGAAGTTTAGTTCAGTTCATATTCTGTCCAACGTAGTTTTTTCAGTCCTAGCAGGGGGCAATTCTGGTACTTGAACTCAAGACATAAGGCAGACTGCAAAAAATCCATTTGGGCACCACATTTTCAGGGTACACATGAAGGCAGGAGAGTTTGTGTCCATGCTTGGCTATTGGTAGCAGCTTCTCTGAGCACTGACACAGCAGGGAAATTCATGGCAAATTCAGGCAGAACCAGATCTCAGCTAGATCAAATAAAAACCAGTACATAGAATTAAATCCACCTCCTCAATTATCTTGCTGTCCCACTCCTCAGCTATCTTTAAGGCTCCCCTGTAACACTCTCTTCCTTCCGCTATTAAAAAGGTTGACAAGCTGGATTTGCCTTTCTGATATCAAAATGCACAGCAGGTTCTCCCTTCCATTCTCATATCCTGTACTGGAATACAGTGTGCGTATGCATGCACATCACCGCTGCTCCCCGTTGCAAGGACCACCAGACCTGCTCATGTTATGCGACAGGGCTGGAGGCCCACAGAGGATATAAGCTCTAACACTGGAGAGAGCTAACAAACCCCCTGTAGCTTAAGTGGTTGATATTTCTGATACATTCTGAAAGTCCCTTCATTCAAGTTTCCACCATTTGCAACAGTGAAGTAAGTGGGACAGGAGGTTTCACTGACAGTCCTGATGTCAGGCTCCTTGGGCCCAATTCTCCATACACTCTGGTGTAAGTCAAGAGTGACTCCATGAAAGCATTGGGGTTATACCATTCAGCATGGCAGAGTGCAAATTCTTCCTGCCTGGGTAACAGAGCATAAACTCCTGATGTCCTTCTTTATACTAAAGCCTTAGCTCAGGTTTCAGCCTCCCCATCACTTCCAGAGCTCTCCTGGTCTGTGTAGCTGAGCATCAACTATGTCCCCAGGATGATGCCAGTTTCTAGCAGGGGTGTCAAGTGATTGGAATGTCTCCCAAGCTGTTCTCCCTTGCAGTGTAAGTGTCCTCTGGAGCGAAGGGAGATGGCAGGGATGGTGCAGTGAGTGCACAGGTGCAGGATGCTGTGAGAGCACTGATTGATCTCTTCAGAGGATCCAGCAGCTCGCTTACCCCACAGAGAGAGTGTTTTCAAACGTCTGTCAGAGCCTCTCCAGCTGCTAGAGCTTGGGAAAAGCCGGCTAATTATATCTATTTTCAGCCACTTTGCTGCAATCTCCAGTGATTGCTGCTGGGGCTCTGGGCCTTTTAGGATTCAGAATTAAGTTTCCATAAGGACATGCATTCTAGGAATTCATTTGTTTAAATCATCTCTTTGCAGCTGCGTGCAGATACGCTTACATTGGTGTACGTAGCAACATGGCATCCTGCTAATATAACAAAGATTGCAGGCCTGACATCTAGAAGCCACTTCCTAATTTGACACTTGCGTTTTTCTAAGTGCAAATAATTGTGGCCATAAATGATGTGATTGTAGATGTTTAATGCCTATTCACACATGCACATCAGAGTTTGAGGTCTAAATTACACCAATAACGCCTCTAATTATCTGGGTCTACAAAACCAGAGGCCAGGTTGAGGCCCTTTTTGTAAATATAGAGTTGAGCGAAATTTACAATTTATGTCCCATGAGAAATTTCAACATGTTTCATCCCAAATAGGACAAAAACTTGAGGTTTTTTTGCAGAACAGGAATTCCAAAAAAATTCCACTTTTTCTGGAAATGTCCAAGTTTCATTTTTTTAATTTTCAATCTAAATGAAACATTTTGACACTTTTGAGATCAAAATATTCCATTTTTGTATATTGAACTGACCCTAAATGCTTAGTACCATGTGAGTTTGCAGTCATCTCATAGTGGCACGCTGCCTCCGTTCTCCCTTATGGGCTAGGCTCCCTGGCTAAATTAACTCTCCCATAATGCACTCAGTCTTGTGACTCCCATGATGCAGCACACACCTCAGTCAGAAGGGAATTGCCTTGTATTATGGGAAGCTGTAGTCCTCCAGGGAGCACAGTCCATACAGATTGGGGCCCTGAACTACAACTCCCATAAGGCAATGCGCTGATAAGGAAATGTGGTTTAATGTTTTGTTGAACTGATTTGAGATTAAATATTTCTGGTCAGTTAAAAATCAAAAATATTCCAATTTGGGTCAATATGACCCAAATTAAATATTTAATTTTGATTTTTCCTGATGAAAATTGAGACAAAATCAAAATTTTCCTGTAGGAAACTTTAGATTTTGGAGAAATTGCATTTTCTGTCAGAACATCCTTCCAGTGGAAAACGTCTGGACAGCACGTGCTTTCTCTCTATATATCTATATCTATATGTACTTTAATATCTAGACCTGATGGCAAAGATCCCGATCCTGCAGCTTGCTGTGGGCACAGAGATCTACCCATGCACAACCATTTGTAGGACCTAACTGAGCCACACAATTCCCACTAACATTAATGGGAGTTGAACGTCTACATTCCCTACTGCGTTGGCTTTGTACATGTCAGTTGTGTGTTTCTCTCTAGAAATACCATAGTCTATGCTGAATATATTGTAATTGTGGATTTTAGAAAGTCTACATGTCTATATGGCTGTATAATCTGGCTGTTAGCAGATGCTATATGCTGGGGCGGGGTGTCTTTTTTTTCTCATTTGGCCACATTTTTGGGTTGATTTGGGTTAGTTTTGGAGTCATGAGGCCTATATGCAGCCCTTTCCAAATGAGGGTACCCCCATCACCTTCACATATTTTGCTCATTCCATTTTGTTCAGTTTCTGTCCCGTTTTCAACTCCCTTTGCTCCTCACCCCCTTTTAAAGTGTATCAGTTACTATGGAAACTGTTACTGATGGGTGGAGCCTGGAACAGCACAAAAGCAAGTGCTATCACTTTAAAGCAGGTGGGCACAAGAGCCTCAGATGAGGGTTGTCATGACCATGTAGGTGGTATGAATATATCCCAACAGTGAAACTTCTCTCCAGTTGCCACTTGAGGGACTAGCACAGGTCAGGTGCTGTACAGAGGTGGTTTTCTAACATAGGTGGTGCAGAACTGTACTAAATCTTTTTGAGGTTACTTTGAAGTGGCCCCTTCTGATATTGTTGTGTGTCTGCTGTGAGATATCAGATGTCTGGGGCCTTGCAGGTTGGCTTCCCATTGGAGAAACAAGTGAAGTGGAGTCTTGATATTTTTTTAGTGCAGCGTGTGTTTGTTTATTATCTACACCAGTCCTGGAACAGAGGTGGTTACAATCAGCATGCAGGCCACCCCTTCTTTCCAGGATGTTAGCCAAAACTCAAATGATCAGTTCCCAGGAGTCACTCTACCTTCTGCCTTTATCTCTTTAACTAGAGTCAATTTGCTTCCCCACCCACTCCAAATAAACTACATCACAAAAGTAATAATGCAGCCTTTCTTCCAAGACTAAAGAGTGCTCGCTTATGAAGAACTTGTCAGACTATATGTGTGTAACAGCGCCACCTGGTGACTACCAGCATAACACTGTGATATATCTGGTAAGGGTGGTCCCTTGTACAGGATTTGCTGAATATAGGGGTGAACAGGCAGACAGGAACTTCAGTGGGGTCTGCAGATTGTGTTCCATGTCACTGAAAAAGAAACTTTCAGTAGATCTGGGCTTGGTTTTCCTGTATGCAAATGGCAAACAGGTCTCAGTCTGGATGACTCTGATTTGAGAGTAAGGGAAACCAAGAAAGATTATGAAGGCTGCAGGAGAGCACACATGGTGTCTGAGTCTCACCAGTTTGTGACGGCAGCTATTATACATTCTCAAGTTGTGGCCAGCAGCCCGGCTGGGAGTATCACTTCACACTGAAAGAGCTGGTCCATAGAACACTGCCGCCACAGTTACATGGCTACATATGCTACCATTTGCATCAAAGGCTCAGATTTCTACCTGTGATTTATTGTCAAGGCATTAAGGAACTGTGTACAGGTGGTGGGCAAGCAACTCCAAGTAGTAACACTTTCCCTAAGGCGACATTCCCTCCCCTTGTTGCGCGTTGTTTCGGAATCCCTGTCTCCCCCTCTGTCTCTTGGACCAAGCTCCCTCTGCGGCCTCTTCTAAACGACTTTCACTGAATGTAGCCATTCCTCATATGGGGAGGTGGCTATTGCATGGTAATCCATGATCATAGGGAAACCATCACTCTGTGCTGTGCTTTTATTTACCTGTAACTTACTACGAAGGGACACCTCTGGTGGCTAAAGGCTGTGAATTCCAACATAACTTTGAGCAGAGTATGAGCCCAAGGAGATTGGCTGAATGGAAAAGGCTGCCTCCCTATAGCAAGTAGCAAGAGTGGGGGAGACTGAGGCTACAGAACGAGCACCAAGGTCATGTGGAAAGTGTACCACCATGGGAGGCACACTGCCTTGGAGAAACTCTTGGGTGGTGCAGTTCTCTCTCTGCTTCCCTTGGTTCGGAAGGGTTAGTAATTTATTGCTGGTTTATTGCAGCAAATCACTACCCCTGACACCTGCTGAACTGTGTGGGCTGGTGCATGGAGCCATGGCTCTGCACACTTCCCACCCATCCGCTCCAGAGAAGGAGTTAAGCAGTAAACCTGCTTACTGCTGTACTCCAAGGTCAGACTAGCCTGTGCAAGGGTCGCAGGAGCACTTACTCCCTGGGCAGGCTTGCAGGCCAAGTCACAGTGTAGCAGAGTGCCTGGAAAAAGTGAACCAGATCAGAGAACCGCGCCCCAGTCAGATCTTGTGCTCACAGCCTTTCCCCAAGAGGGGTCTGCCAAGCGGCTCTGAGCATGCGTGTTGTTAGCCCTGCCCTGCTTGCTGTGCTCTCCACATGGCTCGCTTAGACACTGTGCGGTAGAGCACTCCTCCTCCTTTTCTTGGTCCCTTCCACCGACATGAACACTGGAACCTGCTCTGATGGGTCAGAGGAAATTCACTGACACTTGTATTCTTAGCTGATCACTCCTCCTCGCCCTGGGCTCATCTGGGCTCCTTTCAGAAGAGGGTTCTGCAGGAATCAAGGGCCAGCCCTGACAGGAATCAATGCAGAATCAAGGGCCAGCCCTGACAGGCCTTCCAGTCACACTCTTCACACTCCATTAACGGGAAATGAGAGAAGGTAAAGTGAAGACACCCCCACTCTCCAGTCTGCTTTGGAAGGGAGGAATCAGCTGTGACCCCTATACCCTGGGGTTTGCCTTTTTTGGGCGGCAGGCTTGTTAGTGAGGAGGGAGGCTCACAATTCTCTCCTGTGGGATGGGGCAACCTGGGTGGAAGGCCTGTTTCCCAGGAAGCCAGCATTGTTTCAGTGGCAGAGTTCAGTGAAAAGAGCCGTCTCCCATAGCTTCACTGAGGAAAGTGCCTCCCAGTGGCGCTTTTGAAGTGGTGCGTTGGTATTGGGGGTGCATGTCTCAAAGAGGGAGCGTGTGTATGGGGGATGAGTATCTCTGAGTCGGGGTACCTTGCACGGGAAAGTTGGTCTCTCTGTATTACCAAGGTATATGGCCAGGGAGAGGGGCCTGTAGGGAAGAGTGGGATCCCACTCTCTCATCCCCAATCTGATCCTGCCAATGGGAAGAACGGCTGCTTCCCTGGAACCAGAGCCTGGTGACTTGTGCCATCTCCTGTGTATCTTGTTAGTATCTGTGTGGAAGGAATGAGATTTGGGGGTGGTTTTTATTCCTCTAGAAAGAGATAAATAACAATGCTCTGAATTTATATACACATGCTCTCTATGCAGCCAAGCGCTGGTCTTGTATTCCTAATGCATCATAAGCTTCACTTCTCCACAACGCCTTTAAATTAATCCTGGAGAGGACAGTACCCTGGGGCGCTCTGTGCTCGAAGAGGCGTGATGAATCTGCAGGGCCACGCCAGCTGCTGCCACACTTCCTCAGGGGGCTGGGGCTGGGTGCAGTACATCAGAGATCGTCCCTATGGAGATTCATGTCCCTCCAAGCGCAGCTGGCAAACACGGGGCCACACTGCAGTTATCTGCCTCCTGCTGCTGCTGTGCTCTGCAGTGTAGGGAAAGCTAGGAGGGGAATGCTGTTCTCTCTGCTCCCTGGTCCTCTGTGTGCCACAGGCTGGCATGAGGTTACTTCTGGATGCAGGGAGATGTCACCAATGGCAGGAAAGGCTGTGTGTTGGTAAGGATCGGGTATTAGAACCCCTCCTGTTGATATAGGTAGATCCTTGGCTTCTGCCATGTCATGAAAACCAAACTCCTCTCCCTTTTGGCTCATGTCTACCATATAGATTCCAAGAGAAGGGAGTCCTGCACTGAAGCCAGAGATAAGCTAGGCATTTGGGAAGAGGCTGCCAAGAATCTCTACTTGTTTTCTGTCCTGGGTGAGGGGCCAAGAGCCTGTATTATAACAGCAGGGGGCTCCCTGCATTTCGGTCTCAATACACCAGAGGTGTAGAGAGGGACCCACACAAAGAAGTCCCAACTCTCCCCAGAATTCAGGAGTATTTGGATCCTGTGTTTTTGATTCAGCACATCAAAGAGATACAGGTCTGGACACAGATTATAGATTCAAATCTGTCCTTCCCCTAAACTCTGTGGTGTTTGGATCCAGGGCCTATCTCTGCAGCACACACACATGATGAACTAGGGGTGAGTAAGCTGTTTCAGGCTAGATGAAACCTTGAACTCTTCTTTGAACCACTAACCAAATCACGCATGACACTCGTTTCCCTGTTGTTTTTCACTTTCCTGGGTCTCTGCACTATTCTAGCCAGAACTGGAAACATCCAAATCCCATGAGAGGGGCTGTTCTGGTGTTGTCTCAGCCTGACCAGAGGAAGCAGGAATAACCAGAAATGTCACCAAGGAACCTGTCCTAAACATGTTATGTCCCCACAATTAAGCATAAAGATCCCAAATGGCTGGATGTTTATTTAAACGGAACCTTTTCAGATTTCTCTATTGCTGTTGATTAATACCCGCTACCAAGCCATATCTAGGGCTGGGTGACCCCTTTAGGCAGGAATCTGAGCCTGCAGGGAACAGACCTGCATGAGAAACAGTTGATGGATCATGTTATTTCACCACATCATCACATCATGGATTTGTCATGAACAAATCATGCCAAACCAACTTAATTTCCTTCTTTGACATGGTTATTGGCCTGGTGGATCGTGGGGAAGTAATACATATGATAGATCTCAATTTTAGTCACACTTCTAACACAATCCCACATGATATTCTCATAAATGTGGTCTTGATCAAATTACTATAAGGTGGGTGTGCAACTAGTTGAAAAACCATACTCAAGAGAGTAGTTACAAATGGTTTGCTGTCAAACTGGGATGGCCTATCTAATGGGGTCCCACAGGCATCTGTCATGGGTCCAGTACTATTTATTATTTTCATTAATAACTTGGATAATGGAGTGGAGAGTATGCAAATTTGCAAATGACACCAAACTGGGAGGGGTTGCAAGCACCTTGGAGGACAGGATTAGAATTCAAAATACTCTTGACAAATTGGAGGATTGGTCTGAAGTATCAAGATGAAATTCAGTAAAGTGCAAAGTATTTAACTTAGGAAGGAAAAATTAAATGCACAACTAGAAAATGGGGAATAACTGGCTAGGTGATAGTGCTGCAGATCTGGGGGTGATAGTGGATCACAAATTAATATGAGTCACAGTGTGATACAGTTGAGAAAAAGGTTAATATCATTCTGCAGTGTATTAACAGGAGTGTTATACATAAGACACAGGAGGTGATTGTTGGCATTGGTAAGGCCACAGCTGGAGTACTGTGTCCAGTTCTGGGTGCCACATTTTAGAAAAGATGTGGACAAATTTGAGAGAGTCCAGGAGAGAGCAACAACAATGGTTTAGAAAACCCATAATGTCTCTGGATTTGTTCACCCAAATTATAACGTGGTGGGACCTAGTGATGCTGGTAAACAAGAGTCAAGAGTGAGTCTCCAGAAACCCTTCAATAAAACTGCTGTTGGGGACACATGTTGAAGAAGTTCTAAAAAAAGTAGGAGATATGAGTGTGATGGATGATACCAAAGACTGTCAGAGAAGAGAGGTCACCCACTAGAGGTCTACAGGTCAGTGCATGGGGGGCTGAGAGGTTGACTCAGAAGACTGTATAGCAGCTGCTTTTAAGGTGGCTCCTTCTCTAAACCAAACTGTAAATTTTCTGAGGCTTGTCCATCACTAACTGTAATACACAGTGAATTAAACTGTCAGTTTACAAAATTTATGAGGGAGCTGCCTTACTAGTCTCCTTTTAAGGTTATACTAAAATTTAAGCTCCTTCCCCCACATCAAGGGGAAACTGCAGACTGTCATAGTAAAAAAATGTCCCTGTGTATCTCACACACCCACACATATTTAGAGCCCTGGGACTGAAACGCAGGCCAGCACAAACAGTGCCATTCACGTGACTGTTGATTGGAGGGAAATCTTAAGCTCTATATTTTATTTGTCATAATTTCCTGGTAGCATCAAATCAGACGTTAGCCAGGCTGAGAACAGAGGTTCTGATATAAACTTAGAAGCCTGGTGCATGACTTATTTAAGCTGCAGAGAATAAACTGCTCCGCTCCCCATCTCCAGCTATTTTGAAGTGTAATTATGATCATGAAGCATGACATTTGGGAGCGGGCTTTCCGCCATGCTACAGACAGCCTGGCTTCCTGACGGAGGCCTCTGCTGACCAGCTTCTCATCTTGCCTGCATGGCCCAAACTTCCTGTTATTTCACGTTGTTAGGAGCCTGCTTCTCCACATTGCCCCACTGCAAAAGCTTTGGTCTGGATTATTCCCACTAGATGAGTTGGGAGAAGCTCAAAATGCTCTGAAGGTTCAGTGTCAGATATGCATCCAAACATGGGTAACTGTACTGGAAAGAGGAGACACCCCCTGCCTCCTTGAATCTTTGGTTCAGTTTAGTTATGCACCCTAACGTCTGACTGATCATCCAAACTACCTGAACTCCTTGGCTCTGCAAAATGGGCCAGGAAACTGTCTGAGGATATACTTTTTCACAGTACTTCCTGCTTCTGGTCTGGCCAGGTAGATCAAGAGACCTTCTTGGCAGAACCAGTAATTTTAGGAGCATGTGGAATAAGCTTTTTGGCCCTAAAGAAATGTTGAGTTTTGGCTGAAGTCTGGAGCACATGTTCGGGTTGGTTCTGACTTTATCCAGAGCGGGATCCTTTCCCTCCCCCTCCCATCACTGAATCCCAGCTATCATGGGAGCTAGAAGTGGAACAGAACTATTAAATCATTCTCCCATCACCTGGGGCTAGCATGGGACTGTTCCCTGCCTAGTCTTGTCCAAGCTAGTGTTAAATGTCCTAAGCCACAGGTTATCGAGCTCTTCTCTCTTCCCATTGTTGGGAAGCTGCTTCCTGGTATTCAGCCTTAACAGCCCCTCCCATTACGCCTTCCCTTGCACAGCACCACTCTAAGTAACTCCTCTCCATTCTTAGAACTTCTGCCCTTCAGATAGCTGGAGACTTGCATCACCCTCACAGATGTCCTTTAGTCCTCAGATTTCCAATTTCCAGAGCTATCTTCCTAGGGTTTTTCCCTGCTATTGTACTGGCAGATGACATTGCTTTGGGCCCAGGCAGGGGAAGTAGGTTGTTGTCTGACTATCCTACGGGACCCAGCTGCTGTGGTGTTTATAGTGATGTTCTCAGCAGCCCAAATGGGTTTAGAGAGCTGCTTCCCCAGTCCTGCCCTCCAGGGCCCGGCTAGGAGGAGTTCAGGTGCTGCATTTGGCTGAGGGCAGCGTCACTCAGCTCTGTGGGAAGGACAGCTAGTCCCTTATGGAACCTGGTAGACAGAAGGAATTTGGTATCTCTCTTGAGCCAGGGAAAGCGCCTCCAAGGGCCTGGGGTCCAGAGTAACTCTCTCATGTCTTTGTTCATAGATCCTATATGAGCTGTGCATTATTCTCTGCTGTCACTGCAAGCTCCCCACATCCTGGACACTGGGGACTTCTCACTATAGGAATGAAGGGAAGGCAGGGAAAGAGGTGGCAAGGAGGGTGGCTTAGCAGAGGCTCCAACAGCAAGTTCCAGGTGCAGTTGCCACTCGATCGGGCTGGGATATGAGGTTTGGGGACCTTTGCCAGCTCTCACAGCGTAGATAATGCGATTAAGAGCTTTTCTCCCCTCCCCTCATACCATTAACATTTCCCTTCTAAGGTGTTTATAAGCCTTGCCGTTATTTCTGCTTTGCTGAGGTGAAATCACCTGGACCGTCTGTGTGGGGAAATGGTTTCTCTGAAGGAGACATGAGAGCTCATAAACCCTGCCCAGCACTGCTGCTGGATTTGACACTGGCGGGAGGAAGAGAGGCTGGAGGAATAGCCATTGTCTGTAATGAAATGTTATCAACCTAGATGTCTCTTTCCAGGAAAGAGCCCTCTTTAAAATGGGGATTATAGAGCTAGTGGAACTGAAATGCCCTGAATGCCCCTGTCCTTGGCAAGATAGAATGAGTGAAACAGGCCTCAGGAGACTCCTCACCAAGCCCAAATCCTGGTCCCGATCAGGTCTTGCTATATGGTCCCATGAGTGGTTCTTACATTAATTAAAAATACCCCGATCGTACCACACGTGTCGGTAAAATCCTCTCACACACCACACAGCCTGCTTCCCTACACTGACTGAGATGCTCTGCACTACTTACACATGCTCTCTGCCCAGAGTACCATCCTCTTTTCCATCCTCAACGGACTGCATGACCTTCACTTCACACACACAACCCACCCGCACACATGCCACAAGTGCGCACACCCCCTGCTCACACACTCACTCGCTCAGACCCCTCTCACTCACACCTTTGGTCCTAGAGCTGAAGAGCAGTAAGGGTTTCTTTTCCTCAGTGGAATGGAGTCTGTGTGAGGGTAGTTGAAGGTATAAAGAATATGGTGTATTAACTAGAGATGGGCCAAGGAGGTATGTGTTCAGATATGGGTCTGAATTAGGTGTAGGTGGGGGCTGAGAGTTTGGATTCAAGGTTCAGTGAGACCAAAGGCTAACATTTATGTTCAATGGCATCAAAATCTTGTTAGCTGATCTTACGGTATTCCCACCATCTTGGGCTGGATCCAAACCCTAGACACTGTGCTGTTCGTAGCAATTGATTAGCAATGCCTTTGTTTTCACTGTTGTGCTCCTTTCACCAATAAGAACTTCTCTCTGCCATCCCCACTGCATCGCAGCCTCTTCCCAGCAGTCTCTCACTCCCTTGGATTAGCCAATATCAGGCAGTCTTGTAAGTGTGTGCATGAGAGATGGAGACCATCTGCAGCGGATATTACTTGATATCTCCAGAAATTTCCCTCCCGACCCTCTCAAATGGTGCTGGTTGAAAATAGGAATTTCCATCTCGTGGGAAATTCTGACATTTTGACATTTGCTTTTGTCCCAGGTTGGGGCGAAAAGTCAAAATAGGGACATTTTTCATGGAATGTAAAGTTTTGAGAAATTTTGATTCAGAAATATCAAAGTTTCTGTTCAGTTTGACTATGTCCAAATGAGCTGCCACAGTGCCTCATGCCCTCATTGTCCTTTATGGTCTGGGCTCCCCGGCCAGACTGCATCTCCTATTCTGCACCTTAGTAGGGGGACTCCCATGATGCATTGCCATGGTTCAACCTGAGGGGGGACTGTGGTGCATCATGGGAGACATAGTCCTCCCAGCAAACCCAGACCTTAGAGGGGAATGCAAGTATGAGGCAACACAGCAGCTCGGGGAGTGGGGACAGTTCAATGTCCAGCTGACCAAAAACCAAATGTTATTGTGATCTGGCCCAACAAAGGGAAATGTTTTGGTTTGACTCAACCCAAAATAAAATATTTCATTTAGATTTTTCCTCAGTGAAAAACAAAATAAATTCAGCAATATTCATTTCCCTCAGAAACTGCATTTTCCATTTACAAACCATCTCTTTGGAAAATTTCCACCCAGTTCTACGCACAGAGTCTTGGAGTTGCCTTTTCCTTGGCATTTTATTTATGGGGGTGGGAGGAGAGCCTGAATCCCAACTCACTTCTGTAAGGCCATGACCACTGACATCTGCTGAGCTAGTCTCATTGTTTGTGTCCATTCACAACACGGTTAATCACCATGGAAGCTAACTGTATTTTACCCTGCAAGCAGCCCAGTCTGCCACATGGCTGCCTGCCTGTCCCCAGGGCATAACACTATTGTTCTGCTGTGTGGCCAGTACTCCATAAGCATGTCTCTTTATCCTCCATCTTCCCAGCTGTCTGTGCGGTAGAACATCCTGGAATGCATTGCACCATGACTTTGTGACACCTGTGTTGTGACACTGCATCAGCATTAATTTAATTCCATGAACATTTTTAATGGCCCTGCACCATGTAGGATGGACCCGTCAAATCAGAACCATCCTTTAAAAACGAAAGAGTTTTTAATTACAAGCCCTCTCAATTAACAGTCTATTATATCACACATTAAGTTGTGATATTAACTGTAACATAATACTCATTAAGTTTTGGCATTAAAATACTAAATGTGGGCTTATTGGATACTCACAGACCTTAAACTAATTTAAATTCCCAGCATCCTGATTGGGATTTGGGGGATTAGGTTTCAGTTCCTAGGTCTGCTGCAAGGTGAGACCTTGGGCAAATCTCTTTGTCTCTGTGCCTCCCTTCCCCATCTGTAAAATAGGGATGATGCTTTCCAACCTCTCAGGGGCTTGTTAGGAATAATTAATTAATGGTTGTGAGGTCAGCAAATACTATAGTGAGGAGACCAGAGAAGGATGGAGGGAGGTGGATCTAACACTAAAGATGAGCTTCAGTTTGGGTCCAGATCCAGTTACTGAAGCTCTGCAAAGCTTGGGTGTGTTTGGGTCCAGGGTTTGGTTCAGCCCTGTATGGAGACAGGACCTGGGTTTGGATTGTAAATTCCTTCTCCCCAGATCTGGGCCGTTGGCTTGGCCCTGTGTCTATATAAAACCAGGGATGGATTCTTCAGGGTCACACAAATTCCAACCCTTGCCTGCACCTTTATGGAAAATCCCTATAGAGCTTAATAGAGAACTGTGTCTCTGCTATAGAAGTCCATGTGTGATGGGTGTTCAAAAAAGCTAAAGGAAAGGTTCTAGAATAATTTCTATTGAACTCTGTCTTAATTCTGTAGGACTCTTTCATAAGGAACCAGGCTCTCTCCTGGGAGAATTTAGCCTCCATGGTAATTCAGGCTTGGGCTTCGCATTACCACTCCAGCAATGAAATCTAATCCTGATTTACAAGGTCTGCCGTCTCTTAACAGAGTAGGTGTTGGAGAGAAAACCACTCTGTATTCATTCACTTCTGGTCTTTCCAACCAAAGTGCTCCACTAGTGGACACAATCCTTAACCTGGAGGGACCTGTCTTGCCTGGATCAGAAGGGAATTTGGCTGCTATGTTTTTTCAGTCCTGGATATTTTCCATCTGTATCCTGTCTGGAGAGATCACCTCCCCTGAAATTGGAAGGAGGATAAGCCTCAATGTTCTTTGTTCTGGATTTCTTGTCATTGCTCCACCAATGCCTTGAACGGGTGATTTTTTTAATTATTGTTTTCCCCTGGGTAAAAGGGGAATTCATTCTTTTTGTTGATTTTCTTCTGGCCTCTTTTAAGCAGATACTGTGGGTCATAGTCTCAGCTGGTATAAATCAGTGTAATCACTGCAGCTGTAGAGACTTACATCTGGCCCTGAGAGCATAACCCTATCCAGTCAACGTAGAACTCACCATCCTTCAGTTTACTCGGCAGGCTCTAACATTTACCATTTTAAAATCGAGTGCTCCCCCCTACCAATCTGCATCCTCAGGCCACGGTGAATAGGGGAGGGGATGGCAACAGGTTGGCTTAATCCCAACAGTAGCAGCACTCCAAGGCACCTTCTGTTGCCTCCAAACTTAGCAGTCATGTAATGCCTCATGCTGCAAACAGCAGAAGGCAGGTAGCGAAGGCAAAGCAGACATAAAAGTCCATCGGCAGCAGACTGCAGCATCCCAGCGGGCTCTGTGACCTTACAGAAACTGGCTCAGGCCTGTGACGTTTGGAGAAACCCAGACACAAACACAGCTGCTTCCTCTCTCTCGCTCTTGTTGCTACTTATTTTTCCCCCTCTCTGGCTGGTGACCCAGAGCAAGGATGTTTTGGTTTTTTTCAGAGGGAATAAACCTTTTATCTGTTGACTAGGATATCAAAGTCCTATAAACCGTGTGCTTTTTATGGGCACTCCAGTCTTTCCTTGCTGCAGCCTGCCTCTGCCCAACATGGACGCAGCTCAGCTAGCCAGGCGGGAATTTAACTCACGAAAGGGAACATAGACCCAGAACCACTGGAGAGAAACTAGTGCTAACAGCACCAGGGGTCTGTGGAAGAAGGACGCACCAGTGCATCTGCACTTAGTCCTGGGGAATCGTGGAAGGCGGCTCTATTGCTCTTTGAGCTTTTCAGAAAGCTGGTGTTGAAACTAGTGGGTGCTAGATGGAGAGCTGTCAGCTCTGAGCTGTAGGATTCAAAATGGTTAAAAGGCAGCAATGTAGGGGGCAGAGCCCCGGCGAATGGGGGTCTGGCAGGAGCTGGAAGCCACATGCAGAGTGGTGACGCAGGTCACCAAGCACTGTCTGAGGAGCTGGTAGCACTGTGCCAGTCACAGGCTGGTATGGAGCAAAGGTTCAGGGACTCCGAAGAGAGACAGCAGCACCCTGAGGGGGAAGGGGGCAAAGCGCCAGGGTCTGGGGATGCTGGAAGGACTGACAAAACCCTGGAGGGCAGGGATACTGTAATGGGGCATGGCACAGGGCTTGCCCAGGGGAAGGATATCCCATTGGGTCATGTGTGAGGTGATGTCTTGGACCAGGAAGGTCCCAGCTTGTGTCAGCTTTGCAGGGTGTGTTGTCAGTGAGAGCAAAACTCTGTTTCAGTCAGGACCCTGCTAATCATTTGCTGTAGCCTGGCAGGTGCGTCTACGACACACCCACCCACCTGAGTAGTTCTGATGCCATCCAGTAGAAGGCAATGGTGTGCATGCCACACTTGTTCACTGTATGATACCTTCACACCTTCATTCTGTGTCTTTTTGGAGTTGCTTGTGATTTTTGCACGACCCCCAGAGCCGTCTCCTATGTAGAGGGGGAGAGCTGAATGAGCCACCCCCAGCCCCCAAACTCTACAGAAGACCTGCAGCAGAGGGAGGTGTCATGGTGATGCTGAGGAAACTTTGTTTGGGGAGGAATCCCTGGAAGAGAGGATGTAAGGTCAGGATATGGCCTCTAGCAGGCAGAGGAGCCAGACAGATGGACGTGGGAGTACCTGGCTCTGCTCCTCTCAAAAAGAAGGGGGGAGTGTGGGAGCGGAGGACACGGCAGGCATGTGCATGGGACATGGACCCTGTCCTGCCATAGTGTCACCGAGTATCAAGCCCACTGCCGAACGCTAATGCCCGCCTGCTAATGACCCATCATGTGGAAAGCCTCCTTGCAATTTACGGCATCTGGCTTTATTCAGTTTCCCGCTTTAGTTTGGGAGAGGAAAGGGAAAATGCATGGGGGGGAGGTAGGAGGAAAATGGTTCGCTTTACTTAATTATGACTGATTGTGACAGCTTGCATCTTTAGTCTGAGAAGTATCTATGAGGTGAGGGCTGCTTCTCTCGATCAGGATAATTATGTTAATTAAAATGCTTTCTTTATAGCAGTTCTGATTAATAAAAACAGTTCCAGTGCTCTCTTTAAACACTCTAACCTTCTGCTGCGCAAGAAAAGTGGCTTTTCTCAGCAATTTATGACTTTGAAAACAGATTACAGTGGGACAGCCTGCTGCTTTCACGAGGCAACACTTCCTACACCACAAAACCACAGCCCTTCTCTGTAGAAAACGGAGGGGAGGTGAGCGGGGAGAGGAAAACTCAGCTACCAGAGTGGGAGCGGGTGGGGAACATGTGTGCGTGTGGGCCCTGTGGAGGGGAGGTGTCGGGGAGCTAGGCACTACCGCTCTGCTGTGAGATTGCCAAGGAATAAAAATACCACTTATTTCTCTAATTGCTGTTTATTTCCTCTGCAAAGTATTGGGATAATTAACAAGCTCCCAATTAAGAAAAATTACATATGGGGGGAAAACAGGTATCTGAGCCAAGCGAGCCTGTTCTCCCCATGCTGGAGTAGGGATAGTGGGAGGAAATGGCTTCTCTGAATGCTCGCTCAGTCAGCGCTGAATGGAAAACCAAAGGTTCGGTGGGGTTAGTACCTGTAAATCTCCACAGCTCCTAGACCCCCAAAATAATTATACCCTTCACGAGCTATCTCAGCAGCTCAAAGGAGTCTATGAAGGTAGCTAAGCATTCTTTTCTCTGTTGTAGAGATGGAGAAACGGAGACATTGCTTTTAAGGGCAGCATTTTCAGCAGTAGCCATAGATTTTGAGTGCTTGACCTCTTGGTTGCCCATCCTGGGAGGCCCGAAGTGTGGTTTTCAAGGGGGTTGAGCATCTGCAGCTCTCACCGAAGTCAATAGGAAGTGTGAGCGCTTGGCATATCTTTGAATCAGGCACAGGATGGGCATGCAAAAACAAAGGCAACCAGAATCCGCGGCTGTTCTTGGGAAACCTTGCCCCTTCCCACTTTATCTACAAACACACAGTGACTCAGTGGCAGAACAGGGAATCTCAGCCCTAGTTCCCTGCTCTAACCACTAGACAGTGCAGCCTCCCTTGGGGAGAGTAGGGAGTTCCTGGCCTACTTTCCAATTAGCCAGCTGTGGCTGGTTAAGTAAGGAATCAGTTTAACCTGTTCGCCTCACCCTAGTTTGCTACTTGTCACCCTACATTCACAGGGCAGTCCTAGCTCTCACTGACCTGTGCTTGCTCACAAGTCTCTCTTTGGCAGGACAAGTAAGAGTTATGACTGTGTTAATGACCTCCTCACCCTAATGGCATTGGGCCCTGCAACATCTATGTAAATCAATGCCACCCTGACATGGAGGCATATACACAGCAGCAATTGTCACCGAGATACCATGCAATATGTACAGTATAACCCTATTTATGGTAAGGGAATACTTGCTACCTTGATTGGAGCCAATAGGTGCTAAAGGGATCATGATACAGCCAGAGCTTTCTTTCTGCACTCCATCTGAGAGCTGGTTAGGGCGATTTTTTATCAATATTTTATTTATTTATTTAGCCAAAAAATGCCACTTCATCAAAACCAAACCAGTTTGTGGGAAATGGTTGGTTTTGATGAATTTCCGATCTAAAACCAATTAAAAGTTTGAAAATTGTCTAAATGTCTCATTTAGACCTTTTTTTAAATGAGAAATTTCTGTTCAAAATGACTTTTTGTTTTGAAATTTAAAGTAATCTGCACAGAAAAAAGATTTAAAAAAAGAATGAGAAAGGTCAACATTAAAGAAATAAATATATATATTTTAATGACCTGAACTGAATTTTTTGTTAGTTTGGTTGGTAGGTTGGTTTATTAATTCACAGAACATTTTTTAGATTTTTTTACTTTTTGTCTGACTCAGGATGGGAAAATTTATAAAATTTCAAATTCTTGCAGGCTAGGAAAATTGTTTCCTGCCCAACTGTGTCCAGAACCCAGCTACTCTCCATGCTGGAAAGCTGGCCTGGTACCATGTGCAGTTGGCTGGTCTGGATGGGGCAGGAATGTCTCCTCACCACCCTCCAGGTTTAGGGGATCTAGGATGCAGTAACAGGCACAGCCCAGCTCTGAGAAGATGGGCCCGATCATTGACTCAACAGGGTTGTGATGTCTTTGGCCACTGTGGAGTGCAAGGGAGAGGCATATGTGCCAGCCCTGAGGAATGGGGACCCTCTCTCCGCCCACAACTGCCCAAGAGGCCTCTGTTTGAAGGCCCACCCAGATGCAGTCTGGAAAAGCCCCTCTCCTCTGGCAGCAAAGCTCGCTCTTTAACTCCAGGTGATGCCCCGACTGGCTTCTGCTCCTCTGGTAAAGCAGTGCTCGGCGCCCGCTCCTCTGGGCACAGCCTGCAAGACAGGCTTTGGACCTCTTTCCTGCCTCAGTGGACTTTCAGCCCTTCGCTGCAATTATCTGCCTGTCTGCCTGCCCTTATCTCTCTCTCCATCTGGTTTGCTGTTTAACCAATCTGTCAGTCTCCCTCTGCTATCTCTGCTTTTGCAATTATCAGTTTATATTTTGCGCTCGCTCGCTTTCTCCTGCCTGTCTTCTTCTGTCTCTCCCCACTTCCAAGCTGCTGCATCAGATGCTTCACTGTGGGGATCTCGCTGGTGCAGGGGATTGATGTGGTCGCTCTTTGCTAGGGCTGGGCAAGTAATGGATTGTTTGGCTCTCTGGCAATTTCAAAAAGTGAGAGGGGGTGGGAATTGGTTTCTGGTCAAACCAAATGTTTTGCTTGGACAAAATCAAAAAGTTTTGTTTGATCTCAGGCATTTTTTACCACTTTTAAATTTTTTTAATGTAAAAGAAAACTTTGAAATGAAAAGTCACTTCACCCTGAAAAATCAAAATGTTTTGGTTTGAAAATGAGAAAGTGAAACTTTTAAATCTTTTTTCCCCTGAATTTTTTTTAGGGGTTTTCCCTCTAACAATGGGGTGAAATCACCATGAATGTGAAACATTTCAGTGTTGTGGAATCTATTGTTCACTGAAAAAGGTTTTGTCTGAAAAAATCTCCCCCAGCTCTACTGTTCGCGTACAGGGCAAATCAGACTTTCTGTTACAGGGAGAGAGGGAGGAAGGGTAAGGAACTCATCTGGGACACAGGATATCTGGGCATAGCTCGCACAGTTGCTCCTGATTCCCTGTGTGACCTTGGTCTAGTCCCTTAGTCTCTCTCTGTCTCGGATCCCCATCTGTGAAGTGGGGATTATCCTGCCAATGCCCGACTGGGACGTTGTAAGGATACATTTGTCAGTGAATGGGAGGCTCTTGCTTTGGTTGCATTGTGGGGCTGTCGGAGTACCTAGATGGCACACCCCCAAGCCCAGCCGCCTGGACTGAGAACGCTTCTGCCAGCAGGTCTCAGTGTTGCTAGTACAAGCCACAGAGGGGTTCACCCGGTTCCCTGCCAGCTGCAGGTTTCATGCAGTGCCCGATGCATGGTGCAATGCGGATGGATCGCACAGCAACACAGCGGCTCAGGACGCAGAAGTGAGGTCACTCAGGAGGGCAACGTACTTCGAAAGTGGCATGAAGGGCACACAAGTCTCATTCTGACTGCCTCTGGCAATGAGTTCAGCCAAAACCTTTCCAAGAGGAATTATTGCCTCCTCCCCTTTCTTTCTCCCCCTCCTGCTTCCCCTCGCCCTCCTTCATCCCATCTTTCTTGTCCTATATCCTTGATCCCTGTACTGTATTTCCCTCCACTAGCCTCCCTGCAACATGGATATAACTCAAATGGTGGAAGACACCAATAATTTATCTTCCCTTAGTGAAACTGAATACCAGCATCCTTGCCCGAAGGCAGAAGCATTGTGCAATGCTGGCTGCTTCTAATAAAGATATGAGCACCATGGATTTGTCCCCAGACACCGTTCTGCAGCCTGCTGTAATAAAAAGACACTTGGAAACGCTGCTCTCAATACAGCCAGTCCCCTCTGCCCACCTAATCGGGGGAAGCAGCTGTTGTTCTCCAGTAGGCTTTCTGCCATGCCTTTGCAAGCACGCTTCTGCTTCTCCTGTTCTCTCCCCACCCCCGGGATTCTTTATCCATGTCACCCCAGTGAACTGACCTCCGCGAAGATGGATGACCCCCACGGCAGTTTTCTGTTAGCAGTGCAGTCAAACACCCACGGTGTGTTCTCCATCCTCGCTTCCTGACACGTTTTGTCAAGCAGCATGATCCATCAAGTCATGGCATGGCTGTATGCAATGGCCAGAGACGACCGGTGAAATGTCAGACTCCCTTGTGCACCCCCTCACATCCACTTCCCCATTGGTAAGGTTTCCTAGAGGGCTAAGGTCTGAGCCAGACAGAGGAGTAAGTTGAAGCAGAGTGAAAGCTACCTTCTCCTAGATCCTTGGAGTGAAAGTTACTTATTCCTCGGGGAACCAAAGCAGTGTGATTTTTATATTAGATCTTGATTCCCAAGTGCCGCCTTCAACCCAAACTTCCAGCAGAGAGACTGTCTGGCCAGTTGTGTGTGCCTCCCTGAGCTAGCAGTCCTGTTCCCTTGCGTGTGGAGAGCAGCCCGCAGAGAAGCCACTTGGGTGAAGAAATGAACTCGCTCATTAAAGGTGAAAGATCTCAGGAGCCAGAGTGGAAGTCCCCAGTGCCAACACTGAGCTCTGAAGCCAGAGGGCTGGACTCTCGGATGGTTTGGGAGAGGTTGATGTGGCTTTCCCTGCATTTGTTTTCATCAGAGTTGAGCCATGAACTAACCGCCCCAAACTGGCCACTCTCAAACTCTGGATTCAGGTCCAGACTTGGCAATTTTTCCCTTCTGTGTAAAGGACCAAACCAGATCCCTGACTGCACACGGGCTGAGACTCAGACTTGCAGTCTGGAGCGCGGTGCCTGACGCCCATTTCTAGTAGACCTGGGTGGAAAATGGAAACACGCTATTGCAAAACACACAGGCCCTTTGTGTTCTGCAGCTTTTGGAAAAGACAGGGTTTCATGGCTTCAAAATATTTCACACACTGCTACTGAAAGCACCTCCTCCTTTCTTCCTCCTTTCGCCACTGGAAAATGGGAGGGGAAAAAAGGAAAAGCAATCAACCTCAAACTGATTAATCTTTGTTTCTCAACTTTATCAAACAGAATCTTAAAAACTCTTGTTTGCTTTTGAAAAAAGATGGGTTTTTAAATAAATATTTGTTGCTTGAAAATATTTTGACCTGTTTTAATTTCTGGTTTTAATCAGAGGAAATTAACCAGGACCCCTGCCAGGAACGGAGAGCGCTACTAGGGAACGCATCTTCTAGGTGCTTAAATTGAGCCTCTGCTGGTAACGACTTTCAGTGGAGCTGGGCCTGACCCCACATGCCAATCTGAGCCTTCCTAAGCTTTGGGGAGGTTTAAACTCCAAGTCCAGATGTGAATCCCAGGTTTTGCAAATTGCCCCCTACTTTATGATGGGCCAAATCAAACCTGGGTTCCAAACACCCCTGATGTTTGGAAGAAGCTGGAGCCCCCTCTGCTTTTCACTCTCCAGTTTCTGTCTCTTATTCCCTCCTTCGTTTCTTGTTGCCTCCATCTGTTTCTTCTTCCATCCTTTGATTCCTGCTGCCCTTTCTCTACTTCCTGTCCTGTCTGCCTGTTCTGTGATATGTGCTTAGCGTCACTTGTGGCTGAACAAAGCTCAGCATAGCCGCTGCTGGCTCAGTGGAGAAGATGGCATCTCTGGTCTCCCACAAACCACAGGCACTGTGTGTGTATGTAGCAGAGGGGATCTAGTGACTTATATGTTGAGGCTCACTGATGCAAACAGGTCAAACCTGTTCAGACCTGGCATGAATGAGTGGACTTGATTTGACCCACCAATTGCATTGACAACTGCTGAGGGATCTTCCAGCTGTCGGTGACCACTCGGAAAGCTTGCACAGCAGTTTCTTTCTTTCCCTGATTTCCTCTGTCCTCTTTCATTCCTCTTTCTCCTTGTTCAGTCCACGTCTCTCTTCCTCTCCAGCATGTCGTTTGTAACACAAGGGAATGAGCTGCTTCCCAACCCCGTGAAGGCTCCAGTTACTCTGAGACGCTAGTAACAGCTTTTCCTCGGCCTTCTAGTGATACCCAAAGCCACATCAGCCTCCTCCTGCTGCCTGGAACCGCCACCCATCCAGCCCTATAGCCAGGTTCCAGCCCGGTAATGTGCTGCCGTCTCCATGCCCTGCAGGCCTGGCTGCGATTGGCTGGCTCCCTCTTCTCTCCTCACTACTCCACTTGCCTCCACTATATTCACATGTCTATTTTATTATTTCAATTTTTAATGCTTCTTCTCTTTGAAGACGCTGAGTGCTTTGGAGTGGAATACCAAGTCCTGAGCGCCGATTGAGGACAGAGCAATAAATCAGTTAATAACTGGAACCTCGTTTTCTGCTCCCGCGTTTGAGAGTTAACCCTCCCTGTGCTGCCCAGCTTCTCCCATGTGCTCAGCCAGCGTCCACAAGCACAAATGGGTCCCAGTTAGTGCTGTGGAAAACACTAACTATAGCTGGAACTGCCGGGCAGAAGGCTTTGATGGTAGCTTGTGTGTGATGGAGTCCTAGAAGTCGGCTTCCCAGGATTTTTAGTCAACCCGCTGTAAAAACAGGGGACATTTGCAAACTTCTCATCCAGGTTTTGAGCAATTCCAAAGCCTCCGGGGGTGGGCTTGGGGGTCGACAGTCTTTGATCTGGGTCCATTCCTAATCTGCGTGGACACACACACGTCAGGGTACTCCACACGTTTTCATAAGGGGGTTCATAGAGAGATGGTTTCTTGAGCCAGCTCCCCCCAAGGCTCAAGCACAGGACCCACCTCCCCCTCCATATTATCACCTCCCACCTGCCTCCCAGACTAAGGCCCCTGTGCCAACTACACCAACTGCTCACATGGAGAAATAATATTTGGAGAGTAGTAATAGCTGGGAACGAGGAGGAGGAGCCTGCACCATGTGACCAGCTGGCTCTTCTTAGGCCACCAGCAAGTTATCTGTGGACCAGAGATTGAGAGCTCCTGGTGTGTGGAGTGTGTACCCTTGGATTGCCATACACAGTCCATTTGGTTGAGGCAGGATCTGTACTGCTGCCCTGCTTGGACAGGCACTAGTTTGTAAGCTATTGGGTGCTTGTCTCCTGGCTGAGACATGGTCTCGTCTGTCTTTGTGAGGCTGTAGCAAGGCGCTGTGGCCTTCCTCGGAGCCTGGGCCCAAGGACAAGCTGCAACACCCCCGCTGGGGAGATCAAGGCCCCGCAAACCAAATACCCCTGGAGCAGAGGGGCGGGGCCAGGGCAGGAAGGGGAGGTATAAGAGGCCGGCCTAGCGGCTCAGTGAGGGGGAAGCTGCTGCTGGAGAAGGATGTGCCTTCCCTGAAGCTGCGGCCTAGGCCTGACCCAGGCCCCGCAGCAGTTCAGACTGACCGGAGCCTCTAAGGCCTCCCTGGGTGGCTGGGCCCTACTGACTGGATCAGGCCGCCAGGCCTTCGTGACTGGGAAGAGCTACCAGAGACAGCTGAATGGGAGGAAACCGCCGAGGCTGGCCCTGACCTAGAGGAGCTGCCCCTCGCCAGGGACCCACTTGAACTGCCTGAGCCTGGTGTTTCGGGGGACCCACCAGGACCCTGTGACCTGGAGGAGCTGCCCTCTGCTGACGACCCTGAGGAGTTCCCAGACCTGCCACCTGCTGACGATGAGGGCTAAGTAGGACGGAGGAGGAGGACGCCTGGCATCAGGTACCCAGGTTCAGGGTGGGAAGAAGTAGCCCAGGGGCAACCGACTACAGTTGGGCTGAGCTTATGCTTAAACCAGTCAGCGTGTTGTGGCTGGAGCCCCGCTGATTCAGTGGCAAACCATTTTGCCCCGATAGGGCCCTGGGCTGGGATGCAGAGGAGTCAGGTGGGCCTGCGTCCCCCTCCTTCCTTCCCTAGCCATCCCGGGAGCGCCTGGCTCCTCTGAACCTGCCTGCCAGAGGATACCAAGCTTTGACAGCCCCGCCCTCCCTGAGGGCCAGACCCACCAAACGCTAGCTTTTTCCTGCCGTAGACCAAGGTGCTGTGGCTTTCCTTGGAGCCTGGGCCTGAGGAAAAGCGGCAAGACTCCTGCTGGGCCGGGCCACACGCTTACAGAAGCACATAGAAGGCTTAGGCTGTGTGCATCATGTCTGGCTCCCCAAGGCACTGGAGCTGTTAGTAAAACCAGTAACATGGCATCAGACAGCACTCCAGTGTCCCAGAATGGCAGTACTACAAACACAGCGTAGATGCATTTGAAACTCTCTCTCAAATACTCACTTGCCACATGGAGCCATCATTAACAAAGCAGAAAATCTTCCTCTGTGGCATTTTCCTTTGACTGACATCGAAGAATGCATAGGGATGGCCACCTTGAAACAGACCACTGGACCAGCCAGTCCGAGATCTTAACACCCAAAGGGACCACAGTGACCATGTAGTCTGACCTGCATAACACAGGCCACAGAACTTCACCCAGCGATGTCTACAGGTAAGGGAACTCCGCTTCCTACTGCGTAAGTGAACACTATTGAGTCCCATAACATGCGGTTGAATTAGAGCTGATCTTTTAGAGACTTTTCTCTGATTTAAGGATTAAGAGACAGCACAGGGGAGGGAGGGTGATTTTCTACCCAATGCTTCCATTGCCGGATCGTATACTATAGTGGAAGTGGCAAGCATAAGAATTATTCCTTTCTGCCCGGCAATTGGTGCTCTGCTTTTGTTGGAGGTCTAAGAGTCCTCATTGCTGACCTTCTGTTTTGTGTGTCTGCACGTGCCATTCTTATTCATGTGTGTTTAATCCTTTAACAAAAATTATTTGCCTCAGATACATTTTGTGGCAATGAGTTCCACAGGTTAGTCATGTTGCATGTGTGTTTCCTTTCATTGCCCTTTAGTTTGATAAAGTGTCCGTGAACAGCTCATTTAAGCACTCAGACACCACTCCTGCTTCTATGTTCCTTTCTTAAGGGTTCCCCGAGGCACACAGTAGATAGACTACTGGTTTTAAGCTACAGTGGAAATCTATTGCCCCTTGAATTGTAAAAGTGACATTTACATTAGCTTCCAGTAGTGCCCACAGTCTGCATCTCAATTGCTTTTCAACTAGCAGATGGCACTACTTTTCCTCTATTAGCCTCCACTCTGTTAAACAAAGACTATAAATCCATGCCACCTTGGTTTATGATCTTGTCTCTGAACAGGTTTAGCAAGCTAAGCTGGGTCAGGTGTGGTCGTTACTGGGAGGCCTCCAAGAAATTCCATTTGCTGTAGAAAAGGATGATAGTGATTGCAGTTTAAGTTGCCTATTCTGTTCTCCACTCCTTGCCCTACCTGGTTGCGTATTGTTGTTGTGCGCAGTTAAGCAGCTGCAGCATTCCACACCAGTGGTGGTTGCATTTTGATGGTGGATGAAGCAATTCATGTATATAAGGCCCTTTGTGATGAAAGATGCTATGTAAATTTAAGATGACGATATTCATACTCATGACATGATCGCAGCAGACGGTCAAAACCACACAGATGTTGGCTTGTGCTACTGTTCTCACACACAGCAGCCTAGTGGCCTGTCAGACGCCTGCCACTATCCAGTGTGCAGAACCTCTTAGGGACAACTAGGGTGACCAGATAGCAAGTGTGAAAAATTGGGACACTTTTTTCAGGGGTGGGAGGGGTAGTTGCATATATAAGACAAAGTCCCTAATATTGGGACAGTCCCAATAATATCGGATTATCTGGTCACCCTAGGGACAACTAAAGAGACTAAAAGAGCATTTTGCTGTATATACATCTATTAGGCTGGTAAAACTGTCAAGAGTGCAGGTACAGGAGGCGTGATATGCAAGCAGTGTGTGCAAAAGGGCCATGCGTATATGTGTACGTAGCTGAGGACTGAGCACAGGTCACATGCTCAGTCCATTCTGTGACCCTGGGCCTTCAGTGATACTCATCCCTGTGCAGAGGGCCAGCAAAAGCCTGTTCACTGGGGCTTTATGGGATTTATGTGGTACATAAGCTTTGTACAGGCCCCCTGCACAGGGGTGAATTTAACGTTTCCCCCATCTCTGACCTGAGGATAGCAATACACACTGGCCTTTGTAAAGTGCTTTGGGATCTGCGGGGGAAAGTGCAAAGAATGATTATGCTGCCTTGTTTTTTAGCACTATCACCACAATGGGAGAGCAAGTATGTCTGTGAATCTTGGATAGTATTTAATGCAGTGCTGAGGCTTCATTAAATGGTCCCTGAGACAGGCTTGCACTCCCCTGATACCGTTCTGCTTCTATGAAAGTATTAGACCGCATAACAATAATAGGAGTCCACCGCTATGAATTTTTTAAAAATGTTCATCTTAAGGCTATATTTTGTGCCTGGATGCTATAGAGATTGGAATCCTATAAATACTTCTGGATCAATAGAGGCTAATGAGGCAGGGCTAGTGCATTGCTGCAGGTACTTTGCCCCCATCGGGGGATTTAGTTCAACCAGTGTTTGTTTCACACCTTGGTTGTCAGAGAGAATTACACATTGCTCTCCTTCTCTGGGCTCCATCCTGCTAGGTGCTGTGCATTCTGGCCCTGATCCCGCAAAGCAGGCAGAATTTTGAGCATGCACATAGTCCCTTTGTCTTCAGTGGAGCTGCTCTTATGCTTAAAAGCTAAGCACATGCTTACGTGCCTTGCTGGACAGGGCCGGCGTGCTCAGCACCTCGCAGGACTGAAATGTCTCCACCATTCCGCTAAGAGCTGGGGGAGGAAGGATGCGCCGGGTCCACTCTTCTTCACAGCCTCCTTCGTCTTGCTTCATTGCGCTCCAATGGGCCGCGTTGTGTTTATCCATAATTATAATGGGGCAACTCGGTTATGCTTGCTGAGCCTGTACACAAATGCTTAATAACCCTCAGTAATGCTTTCCTTCTCACTAAGTGACACGGACGGGAGCTTCCCTGCCTCCATCCCTTGCCCCTTCACAAACCAGCTAGCCGTGAAGCTAGTGCAGCGTGGTACTCATCTGAGTATTGGCATCTCAAATTTCACTGGGGGAACAAATGAATGAGCTACCCCTCGCACCTCTGACCTCCAGGGCCACAGATAATACCCAGCACCTCTTGTTACCAGGTGAGAGAGTGGCCCCAACATGCAAACAATATATTTAACTATTAAATGTTTAGTTATTTCAAAGTTGTATACCACTGTAACCAGAACCTGCTGCAGTCTGCCATTCTCCAGTCTATCCCGTCCATCCTGCCTTCTGGGATGGAGGATAACTTTTGGTCTCTCCAGCCTCATCCTGGCACAACAGCTGCTCCGCACACTCCTTTCCTCCCTGGGAATCTGGGCTCGAGGAATTTGGTATCTGATCAAAAAGGAGCTGAGTGAAAAAGTGTCAGTGGAGCAGTTTTCCATTGGAAAATGCAGCTTTGTCACAGTTGAAATGTTGCAGGGGAACATGGCAATGTTGGTGAAAGTTTTGATGGAAAAGTATCAGGAAAAAATCATTTCAGTTCTCTCATTTTGTTTTGATGTCAAAATGTTTAAATTTTTTCATTTTGGTTCATTTTGTTTAGATGTATGGTATATTAATTTTAATATATTTATCTATATAAATATATATATTTGACCATATTGCAGTGAAATGTTGTGATGTGTCCAAATTGAATTTCTTTTTGGAATTTCTGTTCTCTGAAAAAATTCTTACTTTCTACTTTTTGTTCTGATTCGCAAAGAAAACAAATTTCAGAATGCCGCAATTTCTCAAGGAAGGGGAGTTCCAATTTCTGGCCAGCTGTTTTGAGGCTCTTTCTCCTTGATTATGCCAGCCATTTAGTGAGTTGCCATACATCCCCAATCACCAGACATAATCTTAGCCAATGTGGAGCAAGACTAGCTCTAAGCATGGGGTACAGAACCTTCCCCCTCTAGATCATTGACAGAGGGATCAATCCAATGCCCATTGGAGTCAATGGGAGTCTTTCCGTTGGGCATCAGTGCACATTGAAGCAGGCCCTAGGTGCATCAGTGCACAACAGGGTGATTATGATGTCATATGTATGGACCCCTGGTGCAGAGGGGGGTTTGTGGCGCTGGTCTTCTCACCATGCCAGGCTGATGGACTTCACTGTGTGTAGCTATGCTGTCCTACACACTGCAGTCACTGCAGGTTGTCGAGTGTGTTCTTGGACTCATTACACCAAGCCCCCAAATCCTCCTAGCACAGTCTGATAAGGCCATGCAAGCCAAAGAAAAGGAAGTGATAGAAACCCTCACGGTGGGGCCATTTTCCCAGAGGGACACAGTTCAAAGGAGCAACCCTTCCGCCCACAACCACTCAGCTCAGCAGCTGAGCTTGGAGAATTATAGGCCATCAAATTCCTCCTATAAAAACAACAAGAGCCATAGCAACCTCGAAACCCAGTAAATGTACGTGAGAGTCATAGCGATAAAAGTACCACTGGCGGCTGCCACAGCACAAGCTTGTGAAAACCAGAGCAGCAAGGAGAGCAAGTGTGTGGAGGAGAGTCCTTTGGCCAATGGGGTGGAAGTAACAGCTGGTACCCTTCATTCCAAACCCCTTGAGTGGAGCAGAACTCGCCTGCCTCAAGGGGCAAGCTCTGAGCCTGGGATGGACTGCTCTGATTCTCCCATCTCATCATTGTCACTGCTCTCATGCCATTGACTGTGGGGAGCTATTCCTGATTTATGCCAGTCCAGATGAGATCAGAGTGAGCCCTGCTGCATCTGAACCACCTGAGTCTGCTCAGCTGGAATGACACAAGAATCTGCTTTGTTGTTAAAGGTATGACCTCAGATTAATAGCTGGTGTGAATTAGCATCTCTCCATTGACTCCGATACCCATAGGTTTGTAATTCCATTGGGGCTGGGAATAGCACAGAGATGGCTCTCTGGCACATGCTTTGAGGAGCAGTTAGACAGATTGATTGTGATGTCATTTTCACTCTCTCCGTGGCAGACACAGCACCAAAATGTTTGCATACAATGTAGCTATGTCCTAGGAGCTGTTGTACACTGCAGAGTTCAGAGCCAGGGATTTGGTTAGGGCTCCTTTTCAGAGTTATAACCAGCCTCTTGGAACAGCCACTGTAACTAAAGATTCAAATTTAGTTTAATATGCATTCTCTTTTCACGCACTCAGAACTTTACTTTTCAATCAAATTTGGGACTGAAATTTTCCATTGGTGAAATGGCGATTACTTTGATAGAGTTTGAGCAAAATATCTGAAACTCTTTTGAGTAATATTAAAGTGAAATTACAGGCAGAACTGCTAGTGACACCTTTAGTTAAGGTTGCCTAACGCTTTCCATTAGAAGAGCCTGTTGCTTTTTTGATTGTGTGTGTGTGTGTGTGTTTGTGTGTGTGTGTGTGTGTGTGTGTGTGTGTGTGTGTGTGTAAAAAATATATTTCCCAGTGCATGGGGGGAAAAAAACCAACACACCAAATTCCCAACCCTCATTGTGCAGCAAAATCTAGTGGGGTGAGGAATAGAACTTCTGCTTGGGAGATGGAGGATGCAGAGAGTAGAAAATATAATAAATACGTTGCTAACAGTAGAAATCCATCGTGTTTTCCAGCTTCCATCTCTTGCAGGTGGGGAAAGAGGCATCTTGCTGTGTGTATGTTTCAGCCTTCTTTACACTAGATTCCCAAGACCATGTCCCATGAGATCTATTAATTACATTAAAAATTCTCTCATTATCTCAAACTTCCAGGCTACAATATGGGTCAGTCCCAGATTTTCAGAAGTGTGTGTGCATGCACCATCCCTCCCGACAGGTTGTCAGCAAGGCCTGAACCCAGGGCCTGTAGCACGAAAGTAGGGTTACCATATGTCTGGGTTTTCCCAAACATGACCTCTTTTTTGGCCTTCTGATCTCTGTCCGGGCAGATTTTGAAATAAGAACAAATGTCCGTGATTTTGAGTAGGGTGTCCGGAGAATGGCAGCTGCTGACCGGGCACCCAGGCTGAAGGCAGCACCGCCTCTGTCCAGCAGCAGCGCAGGAGTAAGGGTTGCATGGGATGGCATTACCACCATTCCTTGTGCGCTGCTGCTGGCGGCGATGCTGCCTTCAGAGCTGGGCAGCCGGAGAGCTGCACTCCCCATCCCCTCCAGATCTTCCCCCCTCCGGCAGTGTCCTCTGTTTGGGAACTTGAAATATGGTCACCCTAAAGCCCAGGAGCGGAGTCTTGTATCCAAACTAGTTGAGATGCCTGCCCGTTTTTTAGAGTATGTCGCAGAGTATTCCCCAGAGGTGGGGGTAATCGGGGTCATACTGTCCTCATACCATGGATACACGCTTTCAGTGGCCCCACTGCAAGTTAATATGAGAAGCCAGGGGAAGAGGGGTTTCAGGAGGCTGGGTTCAGACGAAAACAAGTGGAGTGGGTTGGCTTTTGGCACGTTGTTGTCCATGGCTGGTTTACAGCAGGTTGTGCGCTAAAGATCTCTGGGACTGGTGGTTCCAGCAGATTGGAACAGGGCGGGGAGCTCTTGCTAAAGCAGCCAAGGAAGAAGGGTAGCAGTGAGGTGGGCTGCAGGGAGTGGAAGTGGTGTTTTAATGGTTTTGCCATGCTCTCCCCTTTCCTTTAACTCCTAAGCCTTTCCCACACGCCAAGGCCCCGTTCATTCGGGACAGGACCCACTCTGCACTCGCTCAGCCAGGCAGGTCTCTCCCCACATCCTCAGCCTGGGCACAACATAACTCACCGGCTCTCTGCCTTAGCCAGACCCTTTTAGCACAGCCCAGCAGCGGAGGCAGCTGTGCCTTGGTAACTCCTTATGGCAGCTTCCTTCCCGTGCTCCTTTGTCAGCACGGCAGTGCTGAGAGCAGGGTGCTTCTAGGGTCTTCGTAAAGGGCCTGCGCCCCGGCATGAGAGTTTTGTGGGGGCGGCTCCCTCACTCTCCCTGATGATCGGATTCTGTTCCCAGGGAAGCCAGTGGCGAAATTTCCACTGGCTTTAATGGAGCAGGATCGGGCCCTGCAGTGGCAATTTCCTCTTGCTGGCTAGCCGGTGAGAGACCTGGTACATGCTCAGAGACTGTGGCCAATGTAGGCCTGGGCAGCAGGGGGACTTGCCGAGCAGTCTGCTAGCTAGAAGTCAGGACTCCTGGGTTCTCTTCCTGACTCTGTCACGGAATTGCTGTGAGACCAGCGGGCAAGGATGCACCCCACACGTCCCATCCTCACAATGGCGGCACATGAGCATTCTTTATCCACTCTCCACAAAGCGCTTTGAGATCTTTGGCTGGAAGGCACCAGGCTTGGGGATGCAATCTGATCCTCTTTGCAGCGAAGCGAGCTGGTCGCACCCGTGCACAGCTTGCTGTGTGGCATGAGCACTCCCAGGGCCGTCAGTGGCGGCCTGTCTTTGTCACAGATCTCTCTGCCCCTCCTCCAGCTGCTCAGCATTAGCAAGCATGCCCAGCGCACTGTGTGTAGGCGGATGATGGGGGGCGAGGGTAGATACAAGCAAAGCCTCCCCCACCCCTATCAGCAATGTGAACCACATCAATTACAGATGCAGCTGCACACATAGCTAAAATCCCCCAGGTAGCTGTAGGAGAGTCGGGCCACGTGCTGGGCAAGAGCCTTTCTCCCAGCACTCTGCCTGCCTGTCACCCTGGCACGGCAGTGTCAGGCAGGCAAGCTTCCCTCGTTAATGTCAGGCCGTTAATTGTGAGTGAGATTGTCACCGCAGCACGTCATATTCCACTGAGCAGGTCATTTGCATTCTCCCCACCAAACTCCCGTTGTTACAGCTTTGAACTTTCCAAAGGAGCTATTTGTCCCAACTCAGACATGAATCTTTAATTATTTCCTGGGTTTTTTTAATGTGGGAGGGAGGGAAGAGTGAGCAAGATCTCGGTGCAGCAGAGCCAAGGTGTATCCAGAGCTGTTTCACCTTCATTTGTCAGGAAGGCACGGCGGGCAGCGTGCTTTCCACATGCTTTCAGCACACACACAAGTGCATAATGACCTCAGGACTGATCTTCACTGCTGCCTTGGTGTTCCTGTGCACAGGTGTCATGAGGCATCGTGTGCTGCTGAGAAGGTAGTAGCTGGAGTTCGTTCCAGATGGGCATGGAAATCCAGCTCTGGGTTTTACTCTTCCCAGAGAGCGTACCCATATTAATAAGGTGACCTACTTCTTTTATAGCACGTTTCATACATCAATTTCAATATGCTTTACAAAGGCGGGAAATATCATTATCCCCATTTTACAGATGTGGAAACTGAGGCACACAGAGGGGATGTGACTTGTTCAAGGTCACCCAGCAGATCAGTTGGCAGAGCTTACAACTCCTGCATCCCACTCCAGTGCTTATCCACTAGGCCACTCTGCCTCCCTCTAGCAACAAGAGGCCCCCCTTAGAGGCAATGCTTCATTTTGTGCCAGGCACTACATATAACAAAATGACAGTCCCTGCCCCAAAGAGTTTAGAATCCGTAAGATTATTAACCGCTTAACCAGGTAATGCTAGTCAGGGAGTTCCTACCCAGCACATCACAGCCTCCAGTGACACACAGTCTCCTAAAAGCTTCACTTCACCCCTAGGAACTGTATAACACAGGGCAGCTCCTGAATGGCTGAAGTTTCCCCAAAGTGGCTATAATGCTGGAGCCTCTATTTCTGCTGAACAATGGAATGCAATTTCCAGGTGCTTCTCCTAAGGTCCCCGCACCCAAACTGCATTTGCATCAAACTTTTCTCTCTCCATTTAGATGCTCTCCCTACCTTCCCCACCCTCTTTTCTGTTCCTAGCTAGATAGGTTGCACTGTGCCAACAGTTTATCTCCTCAGGTATTCTCAGCATTGCCAGTTCTGGCAATATTTGGTGCTTTTTAAAAAAGCCCTAACTCCTGGAGTCAAGTGATTCCTTGAGACTGTCCGCTTTCATTTAAACATCATAAATAAAGTAAGTTTCTAGCTTCATGGTTGCTGGGAAAAGCTTCACCATGTAACCCAAGTGCACCATGCAGGGGCAGAATCTAGGTGGTAAATAAAAAGAACCAGAAATGTATATTTTTTTAAAATAATCTCATGATTTTTTAAAGCCAATTTCAGGATCATATGGAAGGCTGCCTCATGATTTTTGATTGCTTGGGGTTGGCAATACTCTTGTCTCTGTCTGTGATCTTTACTGAGATGTCAGAACAAGGAAAACCCCAGCCCCCATCCCAGTGGGCCAGTTGTGTTTACTTGGTCTGTTCATTCCCTCTGAAGCAGCTGGCATTGGCCACTGTCAGAAGACAGGATACAGAGCTAGACGGACCATGGATCTGACCCAGTGTGGCCATTCTTATATTCTTATGTGTGTGTTTATTGGAGGAGTGGAGGGAGGTGCCATTCTGTCCATGAAGGGGATCGGTTGACTCCTAAGGTTGCTTTCCTTCACAACCTGTCTGAGCTTGGCCAGCCAGATCCTCATCTGTGTAAATCAGTGACACTCCATTGACTTTGCACTAGCTGAAGGATCTGTCCCACAACTCCTTCTAGCTGTCTGTAGCAGTGCTGCATCTCTGTCCTCTCCGTGTGTGTGTGTGTGTGTGTGCGCGTGCATGCACTCACGCACATCTCTGTCAGCTCCCTTGGGTACAAAAACCATAGAGGCAAGGGGCTGGCAGGATCATCTTATGCATGTTAATGAAGTTATGACTTATTTAAATAGCATATGCCATGTTAGTCCAGCTAGAGCCCCAATCAAGGTGAATTAATGAGCATAATGAACACAGCTGGGAAGACTCCATGGCAGCCTGCTAGGAGAAGAGCGGAGGTACACCAGGGCATGGCCCCAGGGCACCTGCCGGTTGTACCTGTCCTATGAAGTTGTACTTTGTGAGGAGACCAGCGTCACCTAATGGAATAGGGTGTGGCACTGGTGCATGTCTACTAACCCTCCAAAGCCTTTTGGGGGAGAAGCTGGCCACTTCTCCTGTGTGCCACTACGCCCTCTGCAGGAGGATGGCGCAAACAGAAACAGTCTCTGTGATGACTGAGCTGCGGCTCCTTCACTTTATCGTGACTTGGCGGTGTGAATCTTCAATCCAGATCCCAGTCTTGTAGTTGAATCCAGGCAGCATGTGAAGGGTTAACAGTAGCACCCTTGTAAAGAAGTGCTACAGTGTCCTATCATCTAAAATCCTAGCGCTGCCAGTCGTGCTACGGGGGCAACTGCTCTTGTCACCTTTTAATAAGGGGATTGTATTAAGAGCCCTGCTACTGCTTAGCACCTATCTTGAGTGTGTAGCTGCCTGATTTTCCAATGCCCTGTGCCTCCTGTGGTCACTTATACTGGAGCGAAGAAGGCATCACTGCTCTGACCTGCACAGACAGACTCAAGGTGGCAGGTGAGAACATCCCTCCAGATCAGTCCCTCCACACTGCTTCCAGCTCCAGCCATTCCCTCCCTCTGTGCCCTGGTCTCTCAGCTCTGGATTATTCAGGAGCCATTTGGCGGCTCACCCAGGAGCAGCAGGTTTGGTAAGGCTGCTCAGTTCAGTATCTGGCGTGTGAGCGTGTGCAACCGGGGCTGGGGAAGGGCAGTTCCAGCCTTGAGGAAATGGTGCGCTACTCAGACGCTGCCTGGGAAGACAGACAGCAGCCATGTAACCCAAGTACTCCCTGATGCATGGACTCTGGCTATGGGTGAAGATGAGAAGGAGCAATGCTACTGTGTTACTGAGCCCTGCTGCACCTGTGGGTGGGGGAGGGTGACCCCCATTTGCACCCTTTCCCTCCATCTCCCTGCACAGACGCTGGGTGTTTGGTTTCAGTCATACCCACACGATAACACTGGCCTCCCAAATTGCAGTAGGGATACAGTGAGCTAGGAAGGCTCTGCAGATGTCCCAAGTGCCTCTTCGGGATAGCACGCATGGAATTCAAGTTGAGTAAAGAGACTCGGAAATCGGAAGTTGGACTCTGAATTGGATCGATTTGGAAGGCATTGTCTAGAGACCTGGTGTCACTTGAAGTCTTGAAACCACGACTGGACATCTTTCTGTAAGACCTGCTCTAGCGTAGCCAGAACTTACAGTGATACATCTCTTGGGGAGGATGCAGGAGGTCAGACTAGATGACCAGAAAGGTCTCTTCTGGCCTTAAAGTTCGAAGCGAACATGGCTGCCCCTGTGGAAGCTGGGCTGCAAGCGGAGGTGCCGGGAATGCTCTGCCTCCTGGAGACAGAGGCAGATTCTGGTACTTGGCTCATGTGCACTGGAACTGTTCACAGAGTGAGGTAGTCCTCTAGTGGGGGACAGGGGGACCTGCTGACCCATTGGCCCAGATTCTGCCCATGTAGTCCTGCTAAGAGGTACCTCCCACTGTGCAGAGCCCCTTTGATTGTGGTGGGCGAAGCCATGCAGTGCTTGCTCACCTTGCGGTGCAATCCGACACAGTGCAGCGGGCCAGCACGAGGCCTGTACCACTTGAGTCTAGCAGACCCCTATTTTGAGGCCGTTTGTGGTGCCTCACCTTTGTGCTGGCCCTCTGCACCGGGGTGGGTTTCACCCAAGGTGACCACTTACTCACATGGGCAGCCTTGAGTATGAGTGAGTGTTTCTTACTAGCCCAGTGGGACTCCTGACAGGGGCTACACTGGAACTGTTCCATCTGCCCTGGCACATAGCTGGACCACTCCACAGAGCACATTGTGACTGAGTTCTTCCCATGCTCCACATGTGTTCGGGAGGGAGGACTAAACTACCTCTCCTTTCATGGAGACACCAACTCCTGCCTGGGCACTTGGCCCGCTACTCTGCCTGGAGAGTAGGAGGGATGGAGCCAGGGCTCCTTCCACTTACCTGCAGGGGGCAGGATCAGGTCAGTATCCCCCACAATCCTCACTGCAGTAGGAGTGCAATCTGAGCGGGGCCAAGTGGTGGGGGAGTGGTGAAGGTCAGGGCTCTTCCGCCTGCATAGAGGAGTACGGACGAGGCACAGTGAGTCCAGAGTGAGCAAGGTTCAGCCTGAATAAGCAGAAGCACCCGCAGTTCTCATGGACTCAGGCACTCAGCCTCTCTGCTAGCCAAGCCCTTCGTTATTAGCACTTGGCATTTGTACTTTCTCTCTCTCTCCCTTTTTTACTAACTTGTTCTTTATTGACATTTTTCTTCAGAACACAGGAAAAATGCCAGTACAGTAATTGCAGTGCATGTAAAGCAAAGCACTGTGCCGTGTCGGTCAAATCATCTCCTTCCCTTTCTTGAGCTTGTAAGGAACTATCTCAAGTGACAAATGGATCATGCGAGGTGTTATTTGGTGTCAGGGGAAAGGGGGAGTTGGGACGCAGTAATGCCATTCCCATTGTATGGTGAAGAAATAGAAACCCAGAGAAGTTAATGGCCTGATTTTTACAGGGAATGCCAGGCACCCGGATCTCACATTGACTTCCATGAGAATTCTAGGTGCTGAGCCTCTGAATATCTTGGTTAAGGTTATCCCGCAAGATGGTGGCAGAGTTGGGAATAGAACCCAAGTCTAACTGCTACTTTACCCACTAGACACACAAGTGCCTCCAGGAGCACTTATATCTGTGGACATCTTGGCGTTTCTAATACTGTCAGAATTCCTCTTGCTCTCATGTCTAGCAGCATGCAATCACAACCCTTTGATGTCTTTATAACAGCCTTCTATGCCCGGGTTCTCTGTGGAGAACGACACAACTATAACAAGCTGGAAACAGGCAAACAAGCAAAATACACTGCGTTCTTACTCAAGATAGAAGCGGTACACCTTCCTGGGGCCAGGAAAGCTTTGGCGAATTGCCTAAGCAGGTCCTTCTGCTCTCACCACTAGTGGTCGCTACATCCAGAGGTGACAAACTCTGTCTTCCGGAGGTGGGGCGCTCCCCAGGTGGACCTTATTGCCATCTTGGAGAACAGAAAATGCAACTTATTTTGCTCCTTCCAAGGGGTCAACCGTGCTTCCCTAACCAATGCGTTTCTCCTCTCCTAGTCAGGTCACCTCATGTACGCTTTTCCTCTGACTCCACTTTTGCACAAAGTCCTCAGAGATCAAGAGGGACAGGTGCAAGTCATCCTGGTAGTCCCAGGATGCCGCATCAACATTGGTAAAGCATGCTGATGGAGCTATCAGTGGCCCACCCATGGAAGCTCCTGTTACGGCCAGACCTCATCTCCCAGGACAAAGGTCAACTACTTCATCCAGACCTCGCCTCCCTGCACCTGACGGCGTGGAAGCTGCATGGCTGAGTGCAGAGGAGTGACTCTGTTCAGCTCAGGTCCAAGAAGTCCTAATGGAAAGTAGGAAGCCTTCAATGAGGTCATCTTACCAAGCAAAGTGGAAATGCTTTACACATTGATTGGCACATCAGAACATTTCCCTGACAAAAGTGTCTGTGCAGGTGATCTTGACTATCTGTTGCACCTGAAGTGGAAAGGCCTGGCTTTTTCGTCAATTAAGGTCCATTTGGCAGCAATTTTGGCATTTGACCCTCCTGTCCAAAGTAGACCGGTTTTCTCTCATGAGATGATGGCACATTTTCTGAAAGGATTAGAGAAGCTCTTCCCGCCAGTCAGAGATCCGGTTCCCCAATGGGATCTGAACCATGTCCTGTCTAGATTGATGGGACCCCTCTTTGAGCCCCTGGTGTCGTGCTCGCTCATGCAACTGTCTTGGAAAGTGGCCTTTCTGATAGCCATCACTTTGGCAAGGAGGGTGTCGGAAATTAGGGCCCTGAAATCGGAGCCCCCTTACACGGTTTTTACAAGGACAAGGTCCAATTACACCACACCCGGCGTTCTTGCCGAAAGCAGTCTCCCACTTCCACGTAAACCAGGATATCTTTCTACCAATCTTCTGTCCGAAGCTGCACAGGTCAAGTGAAGAGAGACGTCTCCACTCCCTTGATGTGAGAAGAGCTCTGGCATTCTATTTGGACAGGACTAAGCCCTTCCAACACTCAACCCAACTCTTTGTAGCAATTGCTGATTGTATAAAAGGCAGCCCAGTCTCTGCGCAACGTATTTCGTCATGGATCATGGCCTGCATCTGGGCCTGCTACGAGCAGGCGGGAGTAACACCTCCAGTGCTAATATTGGTCCACTCGACGAGGGCACAAGCTTCCTCAGTGGCGTTTCTGGCTCTCATCCCATCGAGGATATTTGCAAAGCTGCTACATGGTCTTCAGTCCATACATTCACGTCCTACTACGCCATCACACAGCAAGCTTGGGACGATGCGGGATTCAGAAGGGCAAGTGTCACAGCCTTGAACTCCTATCCACCTCCGGAGGCACTGCTGGTAAGTCACCTAATTCCGAATAGACATGAGCAAGCACTCGAAGAAAGAACGGTTACGTACCTCGTAACTGTTATTCTTCGAGATGTGTTGCTCAAATCCATTCACAACCCACCCTCCATCCCCTCTGTTGGAGTTCTGGCAAGAAGGAACTGAGAGGGAGGGGGGCTGGCAGCGCCCTATATATGAGCGTATATGCATGCCACTGCAGAGGGCGCTAGAGTCGGCCCTACAGATACTACTAGGGGAAAAAATTTCCAGCAGTGATGCATGCGGCACGCATACATCTAATTCAGAATGGACATGAGCAACACATCTTGAAGAACAACAGTTACGAGGTAAGTAACCATTCTTCCCAGGGGATAATCTGGATTCCACTGGATGCAGATAAATCATAAAAAATTGAACATTCCCCCCCAAAAGTGTCAAATAAACAGATAACGTCAGAGATTTATAATTTTGCAAAGCCATAGCATCCACCTTTCATCAGACAGTAAACCAGAATATGTTTACTACATGTGCAAGGCAGAAAGTGTAATGTAATACAATAATATTGTGGAATAGTCACTTTATTGGCTAAAGGTTGGAGGAATGTGTGTACACTATGGTAGAATGTATGTGTGTATGCATGTATTTGTGTCTGTAATATATACTGAAGTGTGTGTGTGTGAGAGAGAGAGAGAGAGAGAGAGAGAGAGAGAGCGCGACAATCATACTCACATTGAGCAGTACCTCCAATGGGAATGCTTGGGGGATAAGGTACTACTCAATGTAAAGATGACAAAATCTGGACCACTGCCACACAAAACTTTGTGAACCCCGTACTCACACTGGCGAAAAGCTATTCACAAGAAGAGTCCAATGGATGCACAATCTGGCCTTTTGTTAATGTAAGTCTAGAGTATGCAAGCCTTACTCATGGTGGTGAACACTTACTCATATAGGTAGTCCTACTGAAGTCGTCAGGGCCACTCAGGTGGGTCACTACTGTTCAGGGTGAGTAGGGGTTGCCAAATCTGACTTCTAGAGGTTAGATTGCTAGACTGCAGAGCACACCAGTGCAGACCCTAGAAAGCAATGGAGTAAGCATCACCTCTTCTCTGCGCCACTCATCAGTTCTCTTTCCCAACCTCAGCTGCCTCTCTTCCACCACTCCAAGTCCCGCATGTTTCCATTGTCATCCAGAATAATTAACCCAAACCCTTGAACTTTGCCCAGGCTTGTTGTATATTTCTGTCTTTTGATTATGAATAGAGGAATATTGTGGCTCTCATAAATTACATCATGCGTAATTCTGTGCGGGGCTTTAGCTCAGGGGGTGTGTATGTAAGTGATCAGGAAGCAGGATGAGGTTGCAAATGCTGATGAAAGATGTTTTTCTGTAATGTTTAGGAAAACGTGTCTGGATGGGTGCAATCTATGTCATTAGTGATCATTCTAAATTCAGCATGATTGAAACCTGCATATGTTTGTGCATTGCTGTCTTACGTTTAATGACTGGAGTCAACACTGCACATTGGGTGGAGATATGTGGGCTGTGGGATGGGAGGTAGTGAGGTTGAGCAGTTGCTTTTTTTCCTCTGTCTCAGAGTCTTAGCAGGTACAAGTGCTGCTGGTTTTACAGGAAATGGTCCCAATAAAACATAAGAAATGTCCTAAACCATTCTTTATATAGATTTTCAGTAATGCGCAGTATGAGCAGAAGTCTTGCTGGTATGGTGAAGTATAAAGGCATTATCAGTGTGACACTGAGATGATCTGCGTAACTACTTGTGCAACCATCCCAAACTCCTTCAGATAAAACCCCCAGCACACATCAGAACACATACTTCTGTATTTAATTTGTGGATTATGTATGTGTGAATGGCTGGCTCTGAACTCCTAAACTCTTCAGATCAATTTCTGCCCTGGAGTATGTAGGTATGAGTTTTATTGAGGTCAGTGGGATTTGTGGCTGCTTACCACAGGGCTGACTGAATCTGCCTTTTCTCCTCTTGCTGAAGGTCATGCCAGTGTCTCTGGCTAGGTAGCATTCCCTCGAGTTTCAGTAAAATCTTGGATTTAACCAATAAACTCAATGCCAAAATAATCTAGCCAATCTCAGGATACCTATTCATAGATACTCATACATCTCTCTCTAGTTCTACTCATCCATCTCTCTACTCTAATGGTTCTACTCATCCATCTCTCTCTAGTTCTTATTCACCACTGCACTACGCTGTTTCATATGGCTGTAATTCCATTGAAATTAATGGTGTCAAACAGGTCCTGATTCACTGCCATATTACTCCTATGTACGTATACACATATACATCAGTGTTGTAAGTGCAGCTCCATACAAATCAATTTGTGCGTTTCTATTGCAGCAAATTTTGTCCATAATACAGCAGGCTTTTGTTTTGGTGACAGGAGTGGTAAAATATCACCCAGGGGTTAGAAATGATACCAAAATTATGATAGTGCCCTTTGGAATTGTGTCATAGTCAAGGTGGCTTTTCTGTCCTCTTGGTGATATTTTACCCAGGCGTTGCTAAAAGGATCACTGTCTTGAATTTATCCATTTCAGTTGATGCATTGAGTAAAATGGTATATTCCCCCTAGCGCTGGTGCTGTCCATTTTGTTTCCAAGCAGCGTGCTACCTCTGATCATGGGCAGCAGTCTGTTTGCCTGCTGCTGTGAATTATAGCCTGATACTGCGGAATATGAATGGTCACATGGGGCAGTTTCAGTCAATCATTTGCTCTCACTGGCCTATTATTATTTTATGATTGATAATCCAAAGGGAAATTATTACGATGCATATAAATAGAATTGGAATTTAGTATTATGATTATTCTGAAATTCAGTTCTGGATTATTCTGATCATTATTATTAGCACCTAGGAGTCCCGGCTGCAGTCGAGGTTCCATTGTTCTTGACGCTGCATAAACCTATGGTAAGAGACAGTCTCTGCCTCAGTGAGCTTATATATTCTGGATCCATATCAAAAGTGTGGAACTTGGGCCCAACATCAGATAACAGACAGGCCAATGGCTGCCAGTCTTTTCTCCTGTGTGCGTGTGTGTCTGTCATATAGAATGTGGTATGTGTATGGATGTGATCAATACCACACAAACACATACGCACAGTGCTTCGGCTTGTCTCACCTGGCTTCAGACAAGTGGCACCATTTATACCTGCTAAAAGGGGAATGGCAAGTCAGAGCTCCCGATGAAGTTATGTGGAGCTGTCAAAATGTGACTGTAGCATAATGTCCTGGGGTGTGGTTATTTATTCATTGTAAGGCAAGCAAAGGCTCAGGCTGGTTCCTGTAGCAGCTGGAGGCTGCTGTTTGGTTCCTGATGCAGAAGACTGGGGGGGGGGGGAAGGAGGCAGAGAACAAGGTAGGATCTGTCTGCGGACTGACATGTTGGAACAAAATGCCTGACTCAGTTCCTCAGCTTTGAAACCTCTCCCTGTCTAACTTTGTCTTTGAATCACTGTGTGTGTCTCTCTCTCTCTCTGCTTGTCTGTTCCCATCCTGTTCTCTCTCTCCTCCCCTCCCTTCTTCTCTGTTCCTTTTTGACCACCACTGTAGAATTCCAGATGTTAGCCCCTTTTGGGCAGAGACACCAGTGCATCACATTTCAGAGGGGTCACTTGATGATGGATTGTGATTCTTCAGGCCAGTTGTGTGCAGTAAACACTAGATGGGTTCTGGTTATTCGGGATGGTCATGTACAATGGATAGCCACAATTTTCAAAGCTGATCAATGATTCTGGGTGCCTCAATTTTGAGATACCTTTAAAATGGTCCTGATTTTCAGAAAGTGGCAGCTCAGCAATTTAGGCTTGATCCTGCACAAGTTGAAATCCATGGAAAAGCTCCCTGGCTCGTTGAGGTGTCTCAAATTGGGTCACCAAACTGACACCAACATTTTCAGAGATCCCAGCAGAGCCTACAAGAAGAATCCTGAGAAGGAGCAGTACAGAAAAATGCCTTTTCTCTGTTTATTTTAGATTTAAAATGAAAAATTATAATAATTTCCAGAGTTTAGATCAACCCTGAACGAATGTATTCCATAAATTGCCAGAGCAATAAAATACACTTAAGTTAGCGAGCTCCTCTAAACACGTTGAAAAACATGTATCTATTAGACAGGTTAATAATAGAGTTCACAGGTTATATAGCTGTTAGGCTATGATCATCTGGACTGAGCTGCTTCATAACAGGCCAGAGCATTTTATCCTGCACTGAGCCCAATAACTTGTGACTGAGCTGGAGTGTGTCATTAGAAAGACTAGGAAAACTACAACCTTTTACGCCAGCACATAAACATCGTATAGAATTAAATCAAAACTGCGGTTTTTTTAATCAATCCTATTTCCAGTTCAATTAGAGACTTAGGGACAGATTCTTAAAGGTATTTAAGCACCTGAAGGGGCCACAGGCGTTCAGCATCTGGGCACTTTTGAAAATCTCACTAACCATCTATCTTCATCTCTAAGCATCTAAATACCTTTAAATATCTGGCTTTCAGAGTCCAAACCCTCCAGGAGACAGAGGAGTAACATTATTGGTGTGTGTAATCCCAGGGACTTCAAAGTTACTCCTGTAAGTGTTTGCAGAATTAAGGCCCTAGTTATTCAGTATGAAAACTGACAATAAGGAAATACAGATTACTTTTCAGATCATAGCATTTTAGTACCCCCAAACTCAGTAAAAAGGTAAATCAAAACGCTTTTTAGATTCAACAGATTATTCACTAAGAAGTCAAAAACTATTAGACCTTTCTCGGTATGATAATAAGTAAACATAAATGTATTACTTTTCAAATCACAAAGTCTCAATGCAAAAGATCAGTAGAAAACTAAATAGAAACTGCTTTTTATAGAATTCAAATTCCAATTAAATTATAACAGATTATTCAACAAGAAAGCCTACAAAATGAAGCCTTGGTCTGTGTGTTAGAAAGTAAAATGCAAATATGTTGCTTTCCAGGTCACAGAGTTTCAAACCAAAAGACAAACTTACCATAAGTAAAAGTGATTTCATTCAAATTCTAGAAGAATCGATTAAAGTAACTGATTCTCAACTGAATTATTCATTTTTTCATCAACAGACTTATTTCTTCCTTTCTTTACACTTAATTTTTGTATTCAGAAATATCAATGCTTTGTCAGTCATGAGAAATACTTTTTAGTATCCTTGACAAAGCAAAATTTATCAGGGAAAAGAACTGACATAGAAACTCTGAGCAGAGAAATATTTTCTTGCAATGTAAGATTTTTTTCCCACCATAAAGTAATATATTTTAAGGCCAGAAGAGACCATTGTGATAATCTAATCTGACATCCAGCATGAAATCCATTTTTTGCATCAAGCCCATTAACTTGTGGTAGAGCTAAAGCAGATCTTTTAGAAAGACACCTAATCTTGATTTAAAGATTTCAAGTGACGGAGAATCCACCACATTCCTCAGTAGGTTCTTCCCTTGCAGTTCATTGACATCTTATTTTGTTTGAATTTGTCTAGCTTCAATTTCTAGCCACTGGATCTGATTGTGCCAGCTCATGTGGGTTTGGATATTTCTGGGTAAAATAAATATTTCCTTTTGATCTCCCAACATCAATCTCTACTGATCTAAAGAAGACTGAAAGGTCATGAAAATAGTTCGAGTCAGTAATTAGAACTAGCTAGGAATATTGATACTGAAATTTTGTTAAGAATCTGGAAATGTTTTAATAGTAGGATTAAATATGTGTAGATATAGAACTTAAAAAGAGAGGGATTTGTTCAATCTACACACTGACAAAATTGCATAGTACCTTGGAAACAATTTGTAAAACCTCAATGTTTAAAAAAATGATTCCATGAATTCATCCAATCTTCTGGACTAATGAATTTGAACTTTCTCCCTTAGGTTATAATTGGAGGATATTTTCTCTTGCAACTATTAAATAGCCACTTCTTCTACTCTAGATTAGTGACATTGGATCCAATCCTGCAAACACTACCAGATCATGATACATACCGCTAGGAGTTGTCTCGTCAACTTCAATGAGCCTTCACATGGCTGATGCTAAGGCAGCTTGCTTTAAGGAAGGCTTTGGTGACCCAATAACATTAGATGAGCAGAGGGGGGAAATAGATTTATTAGCTAGCTGTTTGGGATTATGATGTGGATGGGAGAGAAGAGGTTTTCTTCTTGTCAGACCTCCCTCTCTCATCAATGTTTCTGGAATGGTCTATGCTATGTGTCTCCAGTGTAGAATGCTCTTTGGTCATCTCTTTGGAGACATCCTAAAAAAACATGAGAGAGAGTTATGTTATCACTGTTCTCCCTTATCTAGGGGGTGAGGCTGCAGGAGTGGGCCTAGAAACACAGTGGGGTTTTGAGAGGGCTGCAGGAGGATGGGAAGGAGGAGAGGTCTAGGATTAGATCTGCTTGGGACCACACAGTGCAGTGGGGACTAGCTTGGGGAAAAACTGTGCTGGAAACACTAGGAAGCTTAGCCTTTAAAGAGTCCTCATGAATCATTCCAACCATAGTATTTTATGGGAGAGAACCTTGGTGCTGTCATCCCTACTGTAATAAACACACAACAACAATGCAATGAGATGCAGGGAGCCTGTAAACCAGGCTAGTATCTCTAACCACAGCAGAGAGACTTTGACTTAACCATTCTGGATCTGAACTGGGCCATGAAACTCATGTTGGCTGTGTGAGCAAGTGCTATTCTCTTTCCAATCTGCCTGGTCCACCCCAGTGTGCTGGTCCCCTCGTGATGGGTACTTGATGATTGCAGGCTAAGCTCCCTGAAATGCACCCACTTGTCTTCTTGAAACTCCTCTCCGGGGGTCCTGTCTTACTGTAACTGCATGTATGACGGGGGGAGCTAATGGGCCTGAAATCTGCCCTTTCCACCCTCTGATGCTGTAACTCTAGAGAGAGATGGTCCATTATTAGTTTTCAGTCTCTTGTAAATCCAGCTCTATTTTTGCACCATAAAACCACTGCCTCTCTGTCAGACCCACTGACTTAGCGTGCTGCGCATTCAGGAAAGAAGTTTGATTCCCATTTCCGTGTGCCAGGCTAACGCACCTTGTTACTGCACATCAGAGCCAGGTTGTAGGAGACTGGCTAACATAGCCCCAAACCTTTACCCCTACCTTCCTTCCCCCTGCCACCCATCAGAAAACTCCTAAGCCATCAGGCTTTACAGAGAAGGTCAAGCGTAACGCTTGCTTTAATAGCCTTTTTTGCCTGCGAATGCTGAATCTTAAATGGATGGTCCACCAGGGAGGCTAAATTTGTCACTAAGATGCTGGAATCATAGGCTGTTACACTGTTAAATGGCATGTTAGGCACAGCAGATTCGGACAGTTTCTGTGTGTTGCTATTTCTTCCTGGCTCTTCTAATCAGTCGCAACAGTGCAACTGAGTGTTGGCAAGATCAGACCCAAGGGAGACAAGAAGAAACCTACTGAATAGGGCTGTCCCCTCACGCACACTTTTTGCAGCTCAGTTACTCCACGTTAACCAGGGTCAGATTATGGAAAAATGTTCAGTCAGGTTATAGTCAAGACCCCATGTTCAATTCTGCACATTAGACCCTTATGGGGAGGCCCTGCCACAATTGTCAGACTCAGTCTCATCCCCTGTCCCAGCGTACTACAATCAGTACACATGCCTCTTTTGTTGGTTATTTCAATAGTCAATTCACTTTGTTCTATGCAGGCCCCAAATGGTCAATGTGCTGGAGATTTTTGTATAAATGCCTTCTGGGAGTTGTTGGGGGAAGCTGGAAGTTTTGGCAGCTGCATGAAGAACAGCTAGGGTTTCTATCATCCAGGAAGATATTGGAAATGGCTTTGGTGTTTATGAGACAGTTGAAGCTTTTGTGCTGGGGAGGAAATGCATCTTCTCTTTCCTCCCCACATTCTTCCCATGGGCAGAGATATTATTATGTATTATTTGCATTGCAGTTCAAGGGTTTCTTTTATCCCCGCATCAGGGTGAGAGGCATCTCAGGTTATGTCTGTACTGCCAAAAAAAAAAAAAAGGTGTGGGTTTAACTCAGGTTAAAATAGTGAAGACCCAGCAACTCAGCTTTTAAGTCAGGTTAGCAGCTTGAGTACAACCGCAACCACCTCCGTAAACTTTAACTTGAGCTATAAAGCCAAGTTGCTATGTCTTAGCCCGAGTTAGCTAACCTGAGTTAAGAAGGCAGCTTTTTTTGGCAATGTGATAATGTATTATTCCCTCAGATCTGCTGGTGGAATGTGCCCTGCTCTGCTTTTCCAGCTACTATTCTGCTTTGTCACATTGCGCCCTTCACCCCATACTGCTGGGAGACGATGCCCACTCCTCCTGACTGGAGATGGCACTCCATGCTATTGCCATTCACGTTAATCGGCAGCTGCGCCAAGAGCTGGTATGGAAGATGAGAGCCCAGGGCAGAACTGCCTCCCAGATCCTCTGTGCCTCTTCTGCTCCTCCTACAGATATGTCCACCCTGCAGGCTGGATGGGTTATAGAGGGAAGAGACGTGTGTCTGCGTCCATGACGCTGTTTGTGTAGGGCCTGTCTAGGAATCTAAATCCCCTCCATTGCTCTGGATTGGGGCTGGATGCCCTCACAAAATGGACAGTCAGCACTAGGCATAGACCCCCCACTATCCCCAGCAAACAGACTGTGTGAGGGGAAGGAGCAGGGTGAGGGGGAGCAGTCGCTGGTGGGAGGGAAGTGGGGATCAACCCCTTGGTGAAAGAGGAGCAGCCGCTGCCACGATGGGAGGCTGAGGAAGAAGAGACGCGAGGAGACATGGGGTGCAGTGGGGAGTGGAGAGCAGCCAAGGAGCCAGCACTGGCATGGAGGAGGGAAATCAGCCCAGTTCAGTGCAATGGCGGGAAGGAGAGAGAGAGAGAGAGAGCTGTCAGGAAGGGAGTGGGGAGAGGCTCTGTGGTGCTCTAAGCCACCTGTCTGCTCTGGGAGGAGGTGGGTGGTGTGCCTTTGGTGTCAGAAGCAGGGTTGCCACCTGTCTAGGTTTGCTCAGAATTGTCTCTTTTCTGCAGCAGCTGGCCTGGGAGATCAGGAAGTGTGTGCAGATAAATCGCTGTTGTTTCTTGCCCTGACCAAGTTGTACCGAGGCGGAGCTTTGTGAAGGCACATGGAGGGGGAAACTGAGGATGTGCCTGATGTTGGGTTGTGATGGTGTCGTGGATTGATATATCTGAATTCCCTCTACATGGTGTCATGGCCCCGGTCAGGCCAATCAGGGAGCACTCCCTGCCGCGCATGTGAAATGAGGAACGTGGTATTGAAGTGGCCAGCCATGCCACCGCATTCTGGGCCACGTTCCAGTACCGTTACTCATGTTGGGTAGTCACTTACTCTGGGGATATTGCCATTGAGAGGCAGTATGGTCTACTGGATAGGGGACTGAACTGGCAATCAGGGGACCTAGATTCGGCTCTGTCCTACTGACCTGCTGCATAACCTTGGGCAAGTCACTGCATCTCTCTGCACCTTTGTCTTCTCTCCCGCTCTTTGTCTTGTCTCTTTGGGGTAGGTAATGTATCTTACCGTGTATTTGTGCAGAACCTCCTCACACGATGGGCCTATAGGTATTTGGTGTGAGGCAGGAACAGCAGAATCTGCCTGTCTGTGTGCTCGCAGATTTTCAGAGTAAAGCAGATTCAGGGTTGGTACTTGGATGGGAAATCAGGATTGTGTAACACAAGCTAGCAGTGCAGCCAGTGGCGCTCTCCCTAGTGAGAAATCACTGACCCAGTGGCCCAGGCTGGCGCTAAGGTGTCCAGTGCAAGATGAGCACTTCTGCACGGGGTGTGAGACCATGTCCTCAGTGGCAGCACCCCAGCGCAGTGATTCATCCGTCCCTGTGGGGACAGGAAAGTGTGTGCGCATTTAGATGGGCTGCTTAACGGAGATGGTCTCCCCACCACAAGTGTATTTGCTCACTCACATGTTGGTTTCTTCAGGTTGTTTTTCATAAACATCCTTTTCCTGCCACAATGCTGAGCTGTTGTGGGTAGTGTGGCTCTGCTAGCGTTGGTTACAGGTGCTTCTTTAGTGCCAGTGGTCTGCCCTGCGGATGCTGGGGGGTCCAGGTTCTAGTCCCACTCCTGACTTCTCCCTACAAGTTAACATGTCTTCTCTTGCTTGTTTGAAACGGTTTTAGGGCCACTGAAAGGTGCTGGGTTGTTACTGAAGGATGGCAAAGGCCTCTCTTTGCACACAAAATAGGCCCAGCACAGGCAATGGCAAACCAGCTTCCTTCTATGCTAGCTCAACTATCCTCCATCCTTAATCAGCAATACCTCAGGGACCCGGAGGGAGAGCCTCTAGAAGAGACAGGCTAAGTCAGTGTCCACGGCCTAGTCAGCCATTGGTCCTTCTGGTGAGACTGCCAACAACAGCGGCTCCCAGGGAAACCCATGCCTGTCTGCTGGATACTGGCCTGAGACCATGGCACAGTTCCTTCACAGAGCAGCCATCAAATGCGAATGACTTTCAGTTGCTGTCTACCTGGGCCAGATCTGAAGCAGTGACCTAGAGCTAAAAAGGCTTTGTATCCTATTTCCCAGTCCTCTGAGCCAGCCTCTCCCCCATCTGGTTCTGTGTAATGAGGTAGCTGACGCAGGTGTGCATGATAAAGCAACACATGGCAACCCACAAATGCATGGCTCCCTCCAGACTGCGCTTTGGGCACTGCCTCCCCTTCCGAAACCACATGTTAGCGTCACTGACATCTGAGCTGTTCTCCTTGCTGCAGCGTTAAACCTTGATAAATGCCTTTAATATTTAATTGGTCTTTAAAAAACATAAATAGCTTGATATTAAATGCAACTCCTCAGACAGAATGAGGTAGATAATGTATGTTAGCTAACCACCAATGGCATCTTGCAAACACATGTAGTTGACTTGAAATCTAGGGTCTATGAGGGGGGGTTTATATTTCTTGTTGACACTCATGAAAGCATGGAACTGACTGCACAGGCCAGAACCTGCAAAAACTCCCCCACCCCTTCGCTCTTGACCTGCAACACCCCAGGGCTATTACAGCCGTCCCCCTCCTTTCCCTGCCTGCAGCACCCCAGGGCTATTACAGTCATCCCCTTCCTCCCCTGGACTGCAGCACCGCCCTGCCCCCTTCACTCATCTCCCCAGGGGGAAGAGATGCATGACAATGGGTCAGGTGACTAAGAGCAGCCTGTGGTTCAGAGGGAGACTAGAGAGAGACTGGGAGACTCCTGGGAGAGCAGATCTTGGGGAGGCCAGCTAGGAGGATTGGAAGTAGGCCCTGGGAAGAAGCAGGGTAGTTTTGCATAATGAAAGCAGAAAGCCCAGCCTTTCGGGGTTCCCAGGTCTGGGGACACATAGTAGACGGTTCCAGAGGGGTAGCCGTGTTAGTCTGTATACAGCAAAAACAACGTGAGTTCTGTAGCTCTTTAAAGACTAACAAATTTAATTTCAGTAGGCATAAGCTTTCGTGGGCCTCAGCTCATTTCCTCAGATGCAGTTGGTAGTAGAGGGTGTGAGGGGGTTCACCAACCCCTCCTATTAAGGGGAGGACCAAGAGACTGTTCATGCTGCCACGTAGTAGGGGAAGAGGGTATAGTGACCACTGTGAACAAGAGGAGGCTGAAGGGACTGATAAGAACCCAAGTGGGTTTGAAGGCCAGAAAAGGCAGGCAGATCCTCATAGAAAAGTGCTGTCCTCAGAGACTGGGCAAAGGGTTGAGTGTGTTTGGACTCGTTGGTTTAGAGCCTGGCCTTTTTGGACATTCACCAAGAGGCTAGTTCGCTGCAGACACATGACAGCCTTGGGAGCCAGGACTGCTGGGAGATAGCGAACAGCTGAAACTAAGGGGAAACTGAGTCAGAGTCTGATGTCAGGTATGGAGGAGCCTTGCTATAGACCAAAGGATGAGAGGGGATCACTAGAGATCACTGCCTATCATGCTGACAATTAATTTTTTTTTTCCTTGTGCTCCCACATCTCTGTATAGCCACCTGTTGTCTCTTAGCTTGTACTTAGCATCTGCCTCCAAGAGCTGCCAGTCTATCTTTTTGTTCTTTGTGTGTACAGCGCCTAGCACAATGAGGTCCTGGTTCATGGCTCCTAGGTACTAGCACGGTACAAATAATAATGGGTAACAAAGGCACACAGAGGTGATGTAGGTTGCCCAAGAGCAGGGATTGACCTAGGGCTGAATCCTATCCACGGCCCTCTTTGTTGGGCTACACTGTCTCCCCAGACTATTTTGGTTTTGAATTTGCCTCAGTGGTGTGCCTGGCCCTTTATCTTTGTGTTCCACAAACGCTTGTGCAAGCAGTGATGTTGTTTGCAGGATTGTTTGTGGAAAGCCTAGTACGTGAGACTCCTTCCTGGAATGTGCATCTTGCTGGAAGTGTTCATGCAACCACCTTGACCTTTCTTTGAGTCCCTTCCTTCCTGTTTATAAGAACTCCAGTCAGGGTGCAGAAACAGTGCCACATGCCACAGCGAATGACTGGAGCGGGTTACCAATACCCTCTAGGCTGATCTCTTTTCATATGTAGTGTTTTGGGCTGTTGCAAATCATGCATGGATCTGTGAAAATTCAGGTGTGTATGTGGATAATTCATGGACCGAAAAAGGGGCCACATTTGTTGAACAGACTGATGGCATTACTATGGCAGAAAATCCGATGTCTTCTGCCCTCCAAGAGTGTGAGGTGGATAGCTGGTGGACTATTTTATTTTCAGGACGAGAGCTGGGAATGGAAGACGTATGGAGAATGTATCCTGAGGTGTTCCTAAAACCTGGTATTCTCATTGGAGAGCTGGAGCAAATTTGCTGTTAGGGTAGAGGTTTTAATGATCTAGCTATAGAAGCAATTGACTCAAACTCACTTTGGGGATTGGAATCTCTATCAATTAAACTTTTCCCCTTTATCTATGCCTGACTATCACAGCTGCCAAAAAGTAGGCCTCATGCTGTCTCCAGAAATAAAATCTGGACATAATCCATGCATTCTCCACTATGCTTCTGAAACTGTAATTAATGCCTGCAAATGAGATCACCACAATCACTTGTGCTGAGGCCTGCAGTGTGAAAGGCCAAAGCACTTAGCCTTGTGTTGCTTTGGCCCATCATCCAGCTATTAATCCTTAGGGAACAGGGTTTTTTAAAAATCATTATGTAATTTATCTGAGCCTCCCAGTAATAGGTAGAGATGGGTCTGATGTGTGTCTGTCAGTGTCACACATCACTGACGACTGCCCTCTCACCAGATTTGATGATGGTCTGAGGGTTCTGCACGTCAATGATGAGGCTGCTACAAATGGACTTGGCAAACCCCACTTCCAGTAAGCAAGAGACCAAAATCCTGGATCCAAACACTCCAGAAAATTCAGATGTAAATCCAGCTCCAGATTCAAACTCTGAAGCTAGTGCTTATGGGCCAGATCCTCAGGGAGTGTAAATCAGTGTAACTCCACTAACGTCAACGCAACAATGCTAATTTATACAAGCTGAGCCAATATACATAAAAGGCCAAAGCAAAATCCTGGATCTTAACAAGCCAGAAGAGCTGTGTGAATAACTGATTTCCCCACCCTCCCAAGTTCACTGAAAGTTCCAAAAAATCTGGGGGGAAAAAATTGCTCTGGGTCAATCTCAAACCAAACTTTCTGGAATTTCTCCAAAAATTCTGATGAATTTAAAAATGGTTGATTTTGGGTAGAACAAATTGTTTTGTTAATTTCTGGGCAATTTTAACTACTTGTTTAATAAAAGCAAAGGAGATGTGGAAATTAATGGGAGATTCAGAAGGGAGTCAGATGCTATTAAACAAAACAATGGTGGTGCCCCCATTATAGCCTATAGGTTAGGGCACTCACCCTGGGCTGTGGGAGACCCACGGTTGAATCTTCACTCTGGAGCTGGTGCTTCTAGAGGGAAGATCTGCGTTCATGTCCCTGCTCTAGATCAGGGATTCAACCCTGGGTATCCCATATCCCACAGTGAGTGCCCTACCCACTGGGCTGTTGGATATAATGAGGAACTACCACCTCTGTTTTGTGAATGGAGCCTAAATCCCCTTGTGAAACATTTTATTTCAGAAATGTCAGAATAAGCCATTTAGACATTTCATGAAATATTTTTGACTGAAACAATTTGCTGAAATTGACACAAATTTGTGAAATGTTTCAGTTAACACAAATCTTTGGTTTTTTTGTGCAAAAATGTAGTTTTGTTGGAAAACTTTTGTCCAGCTCTGCATGCCAGACTTTGAAAGAATTCAGGTCTAGCCTCAAACTTCCTAGCACTGATCCATCTCTTGGAAAGTTAGTTAATAGTGTGAAATAGCAAGAGAGAACAATCTAGCACAAAGATTGTACCTATTTGTAGTTACAAAGGGAAAATTATGGAGAATAAAACAGTTATGTGGGCAGAGGCACCTATAGACTAAAAAAGAAAGAAAAAACTATCCAAACATTTTGGAACTTCACATTTTAAGTGAAAGTTCGGTTGAGTTTTTATTAGAGAGGCTCAGGCTTGGGTCATTGCTCCAACTGCTTTGGCTGGGAACGTACACAGCAGGGCATCATCCTCGGTAATCATCCAATATCCTTTTGTCTGATTCTTCCAGTGATGCCAGCATTAGTGTTCAGTGAACCTCAACATGTCTAGAGGTTCAATTTCAATCAGATAGGCACTTAGCACCCAAATGTTCAGGTACTTCCCTGTTAACCTGTATTGCCACCTCTTCCATTTGTACAAGTGGGCTGGAGTCTGGCGAGAACAGGTTTTTTTTAGGAAATTTCTGATATTGCTTATTTTCAGGTTGGAGATGGTCTATTTACATGCTTTCTCAGGATTCGTTGGCTGCTCACTTACGTAGTTCCCACATAATGGTGTCTCAGCTAGTTATTTCTTATTCCAAATATGGGGAAATGCTGCAAAACCTCAGACAGCGCCGTAGGATAGCTGTTAGTAAATGCTTTTGAATAACAAGCATGTCTGCTTCCAAACCTGGCCCGATCTTGGGTGAACAAAGTGTGAAGGGAAAAGAAGATGGGGTCTCTGTTTCTGCTGAGAACTGTTTTTAGAAATGGCTGTAAAAAGCCTGAGCTGGAAGATGTCTTTTTAGCAGTTATTTAATCTTAGAATGTTCTGAAGTAATAAAATAGTTAAGAGGCCTAGACGCCAGCAGGGATGGAATGCAGAGAAAGACCTTGTAACTTAGATAAGGAAAGTTGTATATACTGAGTTAGAAAAATTCCTAGATAATATTTTTTTTAGTATGTATGACCATGGAAACTGTGACGTATAAAGACTTGTTTATGCCAGCCTATAAAAATGGTTGGGTTTTTATGTTAAGAGTCGCCCCTTACATCTGAAGGGACCACCTTCTTTACGTAAAGAATAAACTCTGACTTTGCTAATCTGTTGTTTGGCTAATTCTGGACTATCCGCTGGGCAATGGACTTGTAAGTAAGGACCCCTGAGTTTGCGTTCTTCCACAAAAGGCAACTGGACAAAGGAAAGTTTTTTGAAAAAAATTTCTTCAGACATTTTGATCATTTGTGGAAGGTTCAGTTCAAGTGCTGAGTGAAAGTTCAGTTTGGATTTTATTAGAGATGGATTGAGGAGGGACTGGGATTTGGTGCAGCAAAATAAAAGCAGAAACGGTCTGGATTTGGGTTCCCTTTGATCCAGCTCACTATAGTTCAGAAATTGTTATGGAGGGTAAATACTCAGATGTAACTTTCTGGTTTGGTCCTGTCTCTATACTGATGGACCAGGGTGAATCAGCCTATCCTGCTCTGTCCAATATTTTTTGTTTTGCAAAGCTTTCCATTTTACCCAAAGCTCAGGCCAGTGCAGAGGTGATGCCAAAGCTCCAGTTTTGATCCATCTCTGGTTCTAGGTCCAATCTCAACAGGGCAGCGCAGCCTCTGCCTCCATCCCTGCCAGCCAACCACACGAAGAACTGTCATAATTGCCATCACATTGAGGGAATGGTGTAGGAAGAGACATTTGCCATGAAGGACAGCGCCACTTTCCAAAGTGGCCTTTGTTTCTCATCCACAGGTCCTTTCCACACACACACAGACCTTCTCCTGCCACGCATAGATCTTCTCTTGCCCATCCTCTTCCTTTGAGGGCTACCCACAACACCCTGCAAACCACTCATTACTTCAGCAAATCCTGGCAACTTTAAAGACTTCTCTTTTTTCTCCTCTTTGCTTTTCAAGAGGCAAAACATTTTGGAGATTCTGCACTGGCCTATTATTCATGAAGACTCCTATCTCCCCGCTTCAGGACGCTGCCTGGATCCGACCAATTACCAGCTCCCTTGATGTATAACACCATAAAACCCTTAACCTCATTATAGAAAATTTCTTTTGAATGGCCTTTAAAAACCATCTCATTACACGGGAAGAGCTGTAATTACCTTTAACAAGACAGAGATATTGTGTGAGGGAGTGTGTTTAGGTTGTCAGCAGCAAGGGGAGTTCATCTCGAGCTGGTTTTACCAGAAGGGTAAATTCTCTCCCCTCTCCATCGCTGGCCCTCGGGCTTCCTTCCTGCCCCATTGTGAATGTATCTGCTCTGGGATTGGCTGTCGTTTTGCTTCTGCAGCTTTTGCTAGCGTGGTGCCGTATTGGTTTAAAGATGCGTGCAACGGGGGAAAAAACTCTAATTACTTAATAGCACGTGACTGAGAAGTGCAGGAGTCACTAAGATCAGGGCGGGGTAAAGGGAGGAATTGATGATAGTTTCTGACACGTGTCCCATATAGGCCTCTGAAGCTATGGGGGAAGAATAAGTGGGGAATGCAGAGCTGAGCTAGTGCAGTAGCTACTGAGGCCCATGGCAGGTTGTGCTAAAGTGAGACCTGCAAGCAGAACAATATTGTGCCCTTGGCTCCATCCGTGGGGGTTGGGGGGGAGGGAGGGGCAATAGGTGTAACTCAGGATGCTGTGTCCAGTGTTCTTTTACCCACCTGTAGAGGATACCGAGCCTCTGCCACAATCTGATCCCAGTGCGAGGAAGGGGAGAGCTTGGTGGTGCACTCTGCTCTCGCGGGACTCCGGATAGGAAGCCTTAGATGTGAAATGAGTCGGTGTGGAGACGCCTGTTCAGTTTCTCGTTGGCACATGCCTTTAATCTCCAGAAGATGGGAGATGGGCCTGAGCTACAACCTCTGGATCCACACCCAGACTTCCTTAGTGTTTGGATCCAGAGTTTCATTTTGGGGATTGACCCACTGCTGCCTTCGTGTCTCTGCTCTCTAGGATGAGAAACGCCCTCTCCTCCCCAGGCTTCTGCTTTCCAGGATGCAACCTCCTCTCCCCTGCTCTCAAATGTTCCAGACCCCTGCAGTCTGAGATGTCCTCTCCTAAGCCACCACTCTGGGAAATGGCTTGTAAACCCTACTGGCTGAGGGGTGTACCCTGGGCCTCCATTGCTATTGGAATGTAGTGGTGATGCTTGGCTGTGGAATTGCAGAGGGAAGCCCCGTCTGGGGAACCATGCAGTGACCCAGTTTTTCACCTGGCTCTTGCCAGAAATGCCCTCGTGGATGGGGGCACTAAAACCTAATGAGTCCACCTCCCAATAGTGAGAGACTCCTGATTTGGGGGCTGAGATGCAAGACTGCCTCATCGTCCAGCATTCCAGTATCCCCTTGTGCTTCCTCCAGTTGCTGTCCGAGCACAGAGGAGCTCCAGTGCAAATATTGCAGGGAAGTGAGGGCGAAGAGAGGATGATTCTGATGTGGAAGCATTGTGCTCCCAGAAGAGCTACCTGTCACCCAAAAAGAGAGAACAAGTCACTCCATGAAGTCCACAAGAAACTGCTTGATGTGAAAGGTGTCTGGGCATGACATTGATGCACGGCAGTAGAGAACCCTATGATAGATGGCATGAGGGAAGTGGCCATCCCTGTCTGTAGACCCCAGAGGCAGGACATTCACATCCCTGTAAATTAAATGCTGGGTGATTACCACATTGCGGGGTACAATCCAGATGAGAGAGGGGCTGTGGCACCACCTGCCCTTCAAACTGTGGGTGCCTCACAGTGCTTTGCTGTCATAGCTGCCAACCTGGGCAGCTCACAAAGAGCCAACCAGCAGGCAGGTCCCACCCTGAGTGTCTATGTACAGCTGCAGCCCTGGTTCAGCAGCTCTGACCCCAGCAGCCTGTCAGCCACACACCAGCCACACTCTAGCTTCCAGCAGTCTTGGCTGCTACTTGCAGGGTGACCCCAGCATGTGTGTTCTGTGCTGTCCAGCCGTCTCCTGGATTGTTCAGATATTAAAGTTCTGTTGTCCCGATAAGGGGTCAGTATGTTACAGGTTGCTAATTTAACTCTAGTTACCAAACAAATCAGTTTAACCACAACACACTGGATTAATTTTAATCAAAGAATAAAATAAATGTATTTAATTACAAAGTGATAGATTTTAAGTGAGTTCAAGTATAAGACATTAAAGTCAGAAATGGTTACAAGAGAAATAAAGATAAAACATGTTCTAGTAGCTAAAACTTAACAAACTAGACTTGGATCAAGGTAAAATCCTTACTGCATGGTCCCAGCAACAGGGCAGACCAAATTCTCAGGTCAGAATCCCTCCCGAAGACCAAAGGCTGGTTTCTTTGTCTTCTTAGGTGAAAGGGGGGGATAGGGAAGAGATAACCTAGGTGTTTTAGCCTCTCACTTTTATAGTCCAGTCACCCTTTGTAATGCAGTTTCCTGAGGGTCACCTTTAAGTAAAGCTCCTTCCCACTGTGCAGATGGAGACATGGAGTCTCGTGGTGAAAGAGGTCCCACATGGTTGTTTGCTAAAATGCAGATTGATCTGTTCCTGCCCCACTTGGCTGCCAAAGGATGGCCACTTGACAGGTGATTGCCCGTTAACTCTGATGACACCTGGCTAGAGGTGTTAGTTTGTCCTTTGTTCTGAGAAACAGGTTTACTCCCTCCCCAGACTTGGCTGGTAAACACATTTCAGTCATAATTTCAGTTTATGTTCATACTTGACCACAATGTTACTACACACATTTCACCATGACATTATTGACCAGCGAGCTATTAGTTTCCAAATGATACCTTACAAAGCATATTTGATACAAGGATTATCACAAGAGTATGTAAGATCTGGATACAGGGATACATTCGGACACAGTGATGAGTCAAAGAGCCAAATCTCCTACCATGAGCTCTCATTTGCAGCAAGAGTTCTGCAGGAAAGGGTTGTGGATCTAAGTCCAGCACCATCTGTTATGACTGTCACTAGACTGAAGTGTCCCTCTGTCTATGTCAGTTGCCTCCTTTCTGGGCATGTCTCTTCAAAATGTCTCTTCAGTTCCAGCTAGAGAGCAGCCTGAGCCATTCTTCTTGAATTCCTGGCTTATGGGGCAGTGAAAATCTGAATCTTGATGCTGAGGTTCAGGCCTGTCATTAAACCTAGAGTTGGGAAAATCTCAGCAGGCTGCATTCACAGGGCTCCATGTGTGTTATGGCCTGTTTGTAGTTCAGATTAATAAATTCAAAGAATCGTAGGGTTAGAAGGAACCTCAAGGATTATCTAGTCTAACCCCTCCCAAGATTTAGGATTTGTTGTGCCTAAACCATCCAAGACAGATGGCTACCCAGCCTCCTTTAGATTGCTTGAGTGTTCCTCTGAGTGAACCCCAGAAACCTCAGAGGGGAACACAGCTGATGACTCTGAGGATTCGTTGTTTTGGGGTTGATTAGGAAAGCTTTGAAGGGCTCACTCAGTTCATGGTTTGCCATCCTGTGAAAAGGTCTCAGACCGGGAGCTCAAGTTTCTTTGGTGAGCACAAAGGCAAACAACTTGGCTGCCTCGGAGCTTATTCAAAAGACAAAATGTAAGATCATTTTATGCTACGCATTTTAACCCTTTCTCTGCTAGTTCCCCATTTGGCCTTTGCAGAAGTGAGGGGCATGGATTGGAATGTCAACAGCACATTGAAAAGTGAACCTGGGAGCTGGGGTAGATCTGAAGAGGTTAAGTTGCTTTTTATTTCTGCATGTGTGGGAAAAAAAGATCTGCTTTTGAATCAAACACATTTTTTCCATCCCATCTGTCATTAATGTCAACTTGTTCCTTTGCCCAGATTCACTTAAAAAAAAAAATCCCTAAAACATTATTTTAGAAAAATCTTAATATTTTTGCCAGAACTGTGATATTTTCCATCTCTCAGAAAGCAGCAGTACTAATTTTTAACCCTTGCTTTTCATCCCAAAAGATCCCACAGCACTTCACCACCTATAGACAACTATATCTAGCTATCTATATAATATTTTACATCTTTTCTACATCTCGCTGTCTTCTTTTCTCTCTTGTTCCTCCTGTTTTCATTTCACACCGATCAACGAGGAGCTAATTGAATGTTGTTACCCTGCTCTCCAGCATAATAGTTGTTTTTTAAAATTATTTCCTTAATTTCCTTTCCCTAAATAACAAGCACTTTGGGCCAGATAAAAACTTTAGGAGCCTGATGCTCATTTACCCTAAGTCCCCTTTTCCACCTCTATACCTTGCACTCACCCGAAGGCCTCTTTACGCAGATAGTGTGGTATAAAAGGGCTCAACCCAAGTATTGCCAATTTGGGTTCTTCTGGAGCAGCCAACTTGGCAGTTGTTGAAGACAGACGTCCTGATCTCCGGGCCATGGCTGTGGCCTGGGTTTCACAAGACCAACTGCACAGGGGAGCAGGCACCCCTTTTCTTCTCCCTGCACTCAGAAGTCAGCAGAGGGGGTTCAGAATCTTCATGGCTGGCATCACAATCTCACAGCATTGCAGTAGAAATGGTATTGCATCTCAAGGGTGCATGGATCAGATTCAGGTTCCCTGAACCTTTTGGACTATATCTAGGGCTGCGTGCAGGACAGACATTCCGTTTTGCAAAGAGTTTCAAGATTTCAAATTTGGCTTTGTTCTGCATCATACTGAAAACCCAAAATTTCCAAAAATGTTTTGAATGGATTGAAATGGTTTGTTTTGTTTTTGACTTTTAAAAATGTTTGTAATATAAAATTTAAAAAATGAAATGAAAAGTCATTTCAAAATGAGAAACCAAAATGTTTCATTCTGAAAATGTCAAAATGGGTCTTTTTCACATTGTTGGAACTTTTTGCAGTTTTCTTCCTAAATTAAATTCTGGAAGCGTTACGATTTCAAATTTGTGAAGTGTTTTGATTTCAACAAACCGTATAATCTGATGGAATCTGGTTCCATCAAACTTTCTCCAACCAGTTCTAATTACATCCAGAATCCTACCTTCTTGAGGGCTTGTTCTCTCTGTCTTTCCTGTTTTATCTGTCTGTCCATTTATATGGCTTGGTATCCAAGAGTCTAATTCTCTCCTTGATGCATTTATGCACACAACATCAAGGGGAGACTAAGCCCTAGACAGTTGCCTCTTGCAAGACAAATAATATTCTCTCTGGCCCAATTAATACTTGTTTAATGTGCCTTGTCATGCCTGGTGCTAGGGGACAACACTGTCTTCTCTCCCCATTGAAACTCTGGTTAGTTGCTTTATGACTCGCTGCCTCCACCTCATTATTTATTAGTAGCAGTATTATTACTATTCCAGTAGCACCCACCATGTGCCATGCTCTGTCCATTCACAGAGGAAGGCAGTTGTTGCCCCAGGAAGGTCACAAATTAAGGACAGAATTATGAAACACATACACTGAAGACACCAGGGAGTGGTCCCATTGAAGTCAGTTGGAGTAAGGCTTCACAAGCTAGCCCAACAAAAGCAACGATCCTTCTATGTAGTTTGGGGAATGCCGGTGCGTCAGGGACACTCAGTTGCCAGGTGGGATCCCATTGCAAGAGCCCTATGATATAGTGCTGTGTTGAATTAGTACCAGGAGATTTCTCCTCTCTTCTTGCAGCCGGGATGGGCTCAGGGCCCTTTCCCCATCTTGTTATAGCTGTCCTCCCGAGAGCAACTTCATTAAGTTTGTATGTCTTTGACCTTTTCAGTGTTCTACAATGGGATTGGCCGCCCAGGCTACCTTCAGCTCTGCTTGCAGTCTAATTAGCCTGTGGGGATTGAGGGAAAATGGGCAGCCAATCAAAATACAGAATATTGAAAAGGTCAGATCTGTGCAGCGTGGTGCCGTAATTCACAAAACTTCTGAGGCATTACATTCCTGATCATTGTTATTCTCTTGCCCTAGATTGGGGGGCGGGGAGGGGGGGCCTGATTACACATACGCTATTGGTATCTTTGCTTCCCAAGTCTGCACCACACTTGACCAGCCTGCCAGGTGAGTTGTGGAGAATGAGCAGACAAGCTATGATATTGCATGACATGAAGGTTTGCAGTGAGCTGAGTAGTGTGGGTTGAATGAAGGGCTCTCAATGTGTGGGTCACATCTGGCTCATGCAATGCCTTTCATGACAGCGATAGCAGTTTTCAGAGGATAAAGTCCCTCAGCATTTACCCTTGCGGCGATGGAGAAGCGTCACAAGCTGTGAGGGCTGGCCTGGATAACTGCCTACATACTAAACTCAACTGCTCGGGTTATAGACTCTTAGAGCTATAAAGACCTGGTAGGCCAACCCATTATCTCCCTGCTGGATTGTTCCCTATAGTATGTTCTCCAGGGTTTTCCCAAGCTAGCTTTAAATATCCCAAGCAATGGAGCTTCCACCACTTTCTGATAATCATCTTACCAGAGCTAGCTATCAGGAAATGCTTCCTGATCGACATAGATTATCGGAATTGAAGCCCTTTGTACCACCCTAAATAATTTATCACATAGTTCCTTTTCCTCTGTAAATTCCTGTGTTTTGAAATCCCAGGAGATTCCCAGTACTCCAGCTACAGCCCCTCCCTACCAACCTACCTCTGGCATGCCTCTTCCCCCATCAACGTCTATGTTACGTCTATGCCAGCTAGGGATTTCCACCACCAGGGGATCTTCACTTGCCCATTTAAAGTATCTTTAAGAACCCCTTGCAGTGCCAGAGGAGTGCAATGGAGGATTGCCACGGGCCTGGGGTTGCAAATGGGCTTTAGGGTCTGGAGGACATACAGGGCGGAGGGCAAGAAAGCAGGACAGACAGGAGTAGCAGAAAGAAAAGAGCTTAAAATTGGTTTATTTCAACCTGGCAAAATTGTCATAAAAATTTACTGTCTAGGTTTCAAATCAGATCTTCACTATGATGATGATTAATGGGGAAAAAACAAAAACAAATGATACTTCACCACGTTTTCTATCCTGTGGGCAAGAAGAATTTTGAAAGGGCAATTTATGTAGCACAGAAGTGAAAGTTTCCCAACAGTTTCACCTTAAGTGATAGAAGGGGGGAAAAAGATGAACAGAAAGGAGGAGGGATTGGTGCCAGATAGCCAGCAGACACTAAGCAGAGTGACAGCTATTAGTCACCCAGAACGCTGTTAACTAGCATAGCAAACAGTTACCCACTGTGGTAGCGGGATTCTAGATCTGGGTGCTAATTACTCTGCACACTGCTGTCCTAAATTTCTGGCTTACATACTATGGTGGTTATTATTATCCTTTTCTTCTTCTTCCTTTGGTTAAATACAGTACCGAGGCCCCTGCTCTGGTATTGGTTTCCAGCTTCTCTAGATACTTTATATTTGTGGAACGGCTTAGCACTATCTGTTCTGGACACTCTAGATGATTGCTAAGTCCATGCTTTTTATAGTTGCTGGTTATTCTAAAGCCCTATTTCAGGATTTTGTGTAGTATCACAGAGACTGTCTTCAGGGTGACCTCTGGTTCAGTAAATATGTAACCAAGCTGGCAAATACTGATACATTATTGGTTTTGGCTTGCATATAGCATGCAGCACTAATGTCATGCTATTCACAGTGCATTGGCACTCCTTAATAGCCTGCCTAATAAGTGAATAAAGTGGCGCAAAGACAGGGTGGTGTTCTGCATTTATTCCTCTTTCTCTCCTGATGACTTCAGCAAAGATACAGTGGTGTTAGGAGGCAACTCATCTCTAGCCCTGAAAACTTTCCTGGAAAGTTGGCAGGTGCCAGCAGAAGTGAAGAAGGAGGTGACTGTGCCCTTTGCATTCAGAGGAACTTCCTTTTTAAAACAATGATTTCAGTATTTGGGAAAAACTTGTTAGAGTTTTTAGACAAGCTGTTTACTACACTGTTTTGCTGCCCACTTAAGTGCCAGCCGTGCAAACATTTATATATGTGATCCTCTTTTTGAACTAAGGGGAACTACTCACGTGCATGAAATTACAAATGCACTGGTGTTTGCACAGATGGGAGCCATATCATCAGCTTTTCAGGGCATGGACCCTCTTCTTGTTTGTGCCTTGAGCAGGACTGAACATATTGTCATCCAAGGAGCCCCGATTCAGGGCAGCACTTAAATACCTAATTTTAACTATGTACTTAAGCTTTGTTGGAATGGGACCAGAGTGCTCAGAGGATCTAGTCCTTCACAGATAATAATTATAAACTCTAATTTTAGTGTAATGGAAATCATTCAGACTGCAGTCCCCAGAATGTGCTGTGACTGGCACGTACAAGAGTTACACAGAAAAAGTCAAGGTTCTGGTATTAGATCAATGGATTATAACTTGTTGACATTTCAGAATATGTTTTATTAGCATTTCTTATTCTGGCACCCTCCACATATTCTGACAAAATCCCAGCCTGTGGAAATAAGTTTGTGCCTTTGCTAAGAGCATCAGAAATTTCTGCAAAATCATGTTGCTTGCACGTTAGTGTTGGTTAGCGATTCTGATATGATAGAAAATGCATACACTGACCAAGAAAGGTGAAGAAAATACCATTGGTAACTACAGTACAGAGCTCAGATTGCTTGAACAGAAGTCATTTTTATCTGTATAATTTGTTTATTTTAAAGCATTTTAATTAATAATCATTAAACCTCACACTGACTGTATTTGCTCCACGAATAGTTCCTTTGAAATCAAGAGAACTACTTGTGGAGTGAGGTCCTGCTCAGGATAGCAAAGTCGGGTCATGTATTATGGCCACACGTTCCTCTGAGCCTGCTCCGTTTTAGTTTCTGAGGACTTGACCACCATGCTTACTGTAGACAATGGAAAAGCTCCCCTTGACTTTAATGTCAAATGGCTTTAAAAGTTGCTTTGAGCCCGGGGAATCAGATGGTTTAGGGATTCTGGATTGGCTACAGAGCCTTTCAACTTTAGGTGGCTATGTCTAACTCAGCCTGGATCGGTAGCAATCAAAAGCCATTAGCATCTCACAGCTGTTCAGAAGATGGTAGGTTGGCTATCGCTGCCTTGCAGTTGGACATGTGATTGCGGTTGTGTCGTAGCTTTAATCTAGCTGGGGGGCTAAACATAGCAGTGAAGATGCAGACTGGGCTAGGAACATGAGGAAGTGCCAGTGTTCTGACGGGCTTGTACAGCCGGCACTGACGCTCGTGCCACCGTGTCTTCATTGCTATTTTTAGCCATGCTAGTTAGATTAAAGCTAGTGTGGGTATGCCAACCCGTGCTGCAGTTACCCCTCTGACTGCAGTGTAGACATGTTCTTGGTAGTGTCAGTCCAGCTCCTACCCAAATCACAAAGATTAACAGCACTCTTGGAGCTAAGCCGGCAGTCTGAGCAGAAAGGTCAGAGGCTGAACTGGCGTGGGGCCCGAAGTCTCCACTCACCTCTGAGTAAGGGTAGAGGCACGTTGGAAGGGCAAAGTGGGGGAAGCTTACGCTGCCACTACCTGTGCTGTACCCGGTGTGTGGCTAAATGCAGGCTTTCTACTCCAGGGCTGTAATCCAGCAGCTTTTGCCAGTACCACATTCCCGTTAAATACCACGGAAAACCAAGGTTAAAAGGCTATTTGGAGCCCCTTGTTGGCCATGGATTGTATTCGTGAGCCTCTAAATGATCCTTGTTTGCAGTAAAGGTAGGAGGACAGACCCTTGTTGGCAGCAGCCTGACCTTTTCCTCCATGCAAAGAAGTGGATGCAAGGCATTGAGGAGGAGGAGGAGTCTAATCCTGATTTTCTTAAGTTCTTGTGCGCCAGGCCTCCACAGAGAAGCTCCAAGTGCCCAGGAGGGCCAGGCTGATAGCAGCCAGGGTCTGATCAGTTTGTCGGGGTGAGTCTGGCTCTTTGGCAATGAGTTCAGCTGAGTTTGGCAGCCAGCTAGAATTGTGTCTCCTCCCCATGTGCGTACATACACACACGCTCTGCTTGTTCCTTGTTCCTGATCTTCTCAGAAGCTTGTGCCCATCAGACCATACTAGACTAGCTGTCAGGTCTGCTTTCTGTCCTGGAGAAGCATGTGCTTTAGAGGAACTGCCAGGATCAGAGATTTGACCCTTAGGAGCTTGTCCAGTTCCCCCATTGGATGGGAAGTATGGAGTGGATATTGTTCAACAACAGTGGGGTGTGCTAGAGATGCATCTACCTCCAGGCCCTGGAGTCAGCAGGAGCCAGGCTTAGCCTGGCTCAAATAGAATGCACTTGCATACATACTTGTAAGCAGCAAATTGATAATAGTTTCCCATTCACTGTCTTCAGTCCACTGATTTTTACCAGTCCCTCTGGAAATGTATTAAGAGTCCCAAATACAGACCCGTATGTGCTGTGTTCTGAGGGGTGGAGCCCGAATGAAGCCTCATGGAAAAACCTGGCATTGCTTTTCAGATGTGCACACTCACTGATAAACACTATGCAGGAGGAACACACCCTTGTGGCTAAAGCACACGCCTGGGCACTAACCCAGCTCTGCCACAGATTCATTGTGTGGCACGGGCAAGTTACTTTCCTCCTTTTTAGAGTCAGTTGCCTTTCTGTAAAATTGGAGTAATAATACCAACATTGCAGGAGTGTTGGAGGCTGAGCTCATTGTATATGTATAGCACTACAAGATCCTCTGGTGGAAGAAACTAGTGATGAGCAAAGTACGATTGCTGGTGAGATTTTCAAAAGAGCTGGGCTTTTAACTCTGCTCCCATTGAAGTCAATGGCCAAACTCCCATTGATGTAAGTGCAATTGTAGAAATAACCTTGCAGGAATTCCTGTCTTACATACCCTTCCTCTTCTGTAGCCAGTCACCTGGGCAAAACATCTATCTTTGTCTGTCCTGCAGAGACACAGTCTCTTCCTAATTAAATGAAGAATATCATCCCTTTACAATCCCATCAGCCAATTCCAAATTAAAAGGGAACCTATGGGATAAAACCAAAGTGAACCCTATGCCCCCTTTGGGGATTTTCTTCCTGTTTATTTTTATTTTTATTTATTTTAGCAGGTCGATAATTCCATCATGATGTCTCCTATGATGCTGTGGTAACCCTTGGATGAGATTACAATTGCATCATGGCCCCATGGAGTGCATTCATTGCTGCCTAATTGCTTTAAATAAGTTGGGAATGATGAAATTAAAGTGCCATTGATATCAGCGGGCCCTGGCACACTATAGTTACAGACATATGAAGAGAGTGGACAGATGGAGAGATGTTAGGATAATAGGTATTAAATGCAGACTTTACTCTGTTTGGGATCGCAGACTAAGCATAGCTCAATTTCCCAGTGCAAAAAGTTTGGCAGCCTCTGCTCAAACTCATGTTCTAATGCTTGGGCACAGAGTTTGACACAAGTTGGTTTCTTAGGGGACGCATCATAATGCCTGAATAACCTTTCTGTTCCCCTCAGATTCAAGGATGTTGGTCTCTCCAGGGTCTGGATACCAAAAGCATCCATCATGCAATAGGAGGACCAGTCACAGGCATAGCCTGTAAATCATAAAGAACACAAGAAGTCCATCAGGGTCACACTAAGCTAACTCCAAGAGACCGTCCTCGGAAATTTTGGCTACTACTAAGAAAGATTGCATAAGTGTCGGAGAGAAGCGGCCTGATTCTGCTGTCATTGACGCTTAGTAATGTTGATAATTTGTATTACAGTAACATCTAGCAGCCCCCAGAGAGACCGGGCCCCCATTGCACTAGACATTGTACATGCACTTAGTAAGAGACATTCCCTGCCCCAAAGAGCTTACAGTTGTACATGGCAGACAGAGGGTGGGAGAGGAAATAGAGGCACAGAGAAAATAAGTGACTTGCTCAAGGTAACACATCAGGTCAGTGGCCAAACCAGGAAGAGAAGCCAGGTCTCCTCACTCATAGTCCGGTGCTCTATCCCTTAGACGATACTGCCTTCCTTAGTCTGTTTCACTTGAAATAAAGAGAAGAACCAGAATTCTGGTACCCAGTAGAAATGGACTAAATACAATCCCAGTTGGTATGGCTACCAGGCCCTACAGTCTTTAGGAGTAGATTCTGTGTGCACCTAGAAAGAGACTTGGATACAGCAGAGCTCATAAGAAAAGAACCTAAACCGGATTTCTATTCCCATCTGCAGTGTGCTAGAGATGTGACCTATGGACAAAAATTAACATGAATCTAATTTCTGGGCATCTAACTGTGGATGCATGGACCAATAATTTGGCCTGGGATATCACTGTTCATTTGTTTTTCTTGCCTGTGCCTTTAATAAGAACTCAAACAGCATCACCGAATATAGTAGCATTATGCCTGAGGTGAGTGAATTTGAAAAAGCATCCCTTTCATTCAGTCTGTGGGGAAAAATGAGCCATTGAAACAGTGTCTTGCTGTAGAGGGGCTTGGAGTTGGTTGCATAATGAAGAAGCAGTTTGCATAGATTTTACACGAACTTATGTAGAGTGCAGTGGGTTTGCTGATGTGTCCTCTTTTGCAATCGTGCAGTTAGTAGGTTATGGAAAATGAACAGCAGGTACAGAACATCAATTCCGTTTCCAAACAAAGTGCCTATCATTTTAATCATTCACTTAAAGTTTGGGCCAGGTCCAGCCATCTGCAGTTGGGTAATAACTCTCCCCTGGCTTCTCAAGCTAGTTTTATAAGACTTCAGCTTTATCAGAATACTTGAAATGGATGGTATGCAACACTGACATGGCAGCCAGCTGTCTTGGAGAATGGGTTGCAAAGTGATGGAAAGTTTCACTTGATCATGCCAAGCCAATTCTGTTCTTATAACAATCTTAAAGCCTTACTCACTGTCACACTTCCACCTGATGCATGATCATCAGAAGCTCAGTCACACAGCCAAACCAGGACTGACAAAGCAGGATCCTCTGCTATAGGCCGCCCCACAAACTCAGGGCTAGACTTGCAGAACTGATACAGTTCACAGATGTATAAATTTTAAGGCCAGATGAGACCATTATGATAATCTAGTCTGACCTCCTGCACAACACAGACCATAGAATTTCACCCAGTGATTTCTTCATTGAACCCAATAACTTGTGGTTGAACTTGTGCATATGTTTTCCAAAGACATCCACACACGAAGTCAGTGGGAACTGCAGGGGCTGACAGTCAGGCCATGTGCTTCTAAGTTGCAAAGGAGCAGAAGTTCAATTACTACAGGGTTCATCAGCGCAAACATGGAATATTTGGAGCAATCTGTCAGGCTTTGCTTCTGCAGCAGCCTATGACACATACAAGCCGGCACATACTGCCAGTGTATTCTGCTTCCTAGCTGAATAGGTTGTAGATATTAAAAGCAATCCATTTGAACATTGGAAAACACAGAAGTCACACAAGCCTAAATTCAATTATTTCGATATCAGGTACCTCTAAGTTCCCACTAACAAATGCATCTTCTAAACAAATATTTAGCACAGCAGGAAACATACTTACAGAGTGTGAATCTAGATTCCTATCAGGAAAAAGCAGTGGTTGTCATTTTTTGTGTACATTGATTTACACACATGAATACAATTCCATACATGATGCCATTTATGTACATAAACCAGAGGATGGGTCTGATTCTCCACTGCCCTGCAATGACTGTTGTCATTCATACCATCACAAAAGGGGTGTAAAAACATGATTTGTGCCCACTTTGCACTTGGCTTAGTAATAATACCTAGCTCATACAGAGTGTGTCTCATCAGTGGATCTCAAAGCACTTTACAAAGGAGGCCGTATCTTTATCCCCATTTTACAGGTGGGGAAACTGAGACACGAGGAGGAAGATGAGTAAGATGCATAGGGTGCCAGGCACTGGAGAATCCTACCCAATGAATGTAAACACATGAAACCTCTTCAGAATTCCTCATTTCCCACCTCTTAACTTGCTATCCCACATGTGTTAGCAACAAATTGTTTTTCCTAGTGTAGTCATGGCCTAGGGGACTGTAACAGAGGAAGCATTTTTCTTGCTGCCTGGGTCTGACCTTGAAGGCAGCTATTGTCATTGCAGTTGTATAGGGGATGAAGGGCCTTGGTTCTGATTGGAATGGGCTGCCAGATAAGATAGGTGGAGCAGGGGCTGTAGAATAAAGCAATGCAAGGTTGCAAGAGGTAAAGATATGGCTAAACCAAGTGTTCTCAACCTAGGGGATGCAAATAGATTTCCGGAGATAGCAGCCACCCTCCCTCTCTTTGTGGCTAGATGGGAAGGGGGTTCCCAAATACTCTCCTGTTGTAACATGGTGTTATGATATGGAAGCAGTTGAGAAGCACTGAGCTCCAGTCCCTCCTGAGAGGCAAGGTGCAGCCAGCATAGCTCAGGAGGTGGAGTGCAGCAGGTGTGAGGTGCCCTTCCTCCACAAATGGTCCTCAATTCCCTCTCGTGTCATGTGGAACCGGGAGAATGATAATCAGTCAGAGTATTGGGAGATGGAAACGGTTCCCCTTTCAACCCAGCCACCTTCCAGTTCATCCTCTTAGCTGCTCAGAAAAGTCTGCTCAGGGTTTATACCCCATAATTCCATCCTTTGCCAAAAACATTCCTTCCCCCATCCACCGTCCCTGGGCTGAGGGTCTGGAGAAGGGACTGGAGCCTGAACACTAGTGCCTCTCCACCCCAGTGGTACCATGGCGGGAGAAGGGCAGGCTGGATTCAAACCAGCCCCCAGCCACTTGCCTCCTCTGAACAAAGCCACTCTCCCTCAATGGAGGCTTCCTCCAAACCCGTGCTCGGCGACCCAGCGTGCTGAATTATTGACGAGAGCTAATGTGTGTGTTGATCAGCACCACTCGCGGTGACCTTGATATTCCATTTCTGTGTGGCTTTCTCTCCCTGCTCCTATTTTTATTTGTTGGGGCTGAGTTAATCTGTTTGTGCTTACTTGCACTCTCTCTCTCTCTCCCATTTCTTCTTCCCGCTGCCCCTTCGGCTCAGTGACTTGCTTGAGGCGACTGGTTTCTGGTGAATGAGTGCTGTGGGGAGAGAGGACCCCAACCAATGGCAGGGGTGTGGAGAAACCACTGGGCAGTGACTGGCAATTACAATACACCTCCGGGGCTTGATTCTGCTCGCACTTACACCGGAGTAGCACCAATATTATTATTTACATTACAGTAACACCATGAGGCCCTGTTGTGCTAGGTGTTGTACTTCCACTTAGTAAGGGAGTGTTCCTGACTCAGAGAGGTTACAAGGGGTGGGAGAGGAAACCAAGACATTGAGCAGTGAAGTGACTTTCTCAGCATCACACACAACAGGCCAGGAAAAGAAGCCAGGACTCCTGACTGCCAGTTCAGTGCCCTAGCCACTGAACGGCAAGTTCTCTTACGTTGTTTCCAAGGAATAAACAGACTATGGCAGCGCTTAGACTATGGCCTAAGGGGTCTGCGAAAGGTTGTCGTTACCACAGAATAGTGGTTTTCAACCTGTGGTCCACAGACACCTGGGGGTGTTCAGACTGTGTCTAAGATTTCCAAAGCAGTTTGCACCTCCATTCAAAATTTTTGAGGGGTCTGCGAATGAAAAAAGGTTGAAAACCACTGCACTAAGGGATCCCTCTTCCTTCCTGACACCAGGATTGTCAGCCTGGAGCTCAGCATCTTCCATACTCCATCTCCTGGAGTGAATTCTGGTCACGTGTACAGATAGTCCGCTGCTCCGTGTTCAAGCACAGACCTGTGCTAGAGCAATTCATGCCCCCTTAAGCTGCTGTTTAAGGTATCACTGCAACGTTTCAAGAAAAATGCAAAGCAAATAATAATAATTAGGAACCACTGCAAAGTGGTGGGGGAAGAGGAGAGGAAGAATGAAAGAGATGGGGAAAGTAAAGGAAGAAGAGGGTAAGAAAAACTCTGGGACAAGACTGGTTTCTGACTAAGGGGACAGTGGCTGCACAGAGAAAATCTTTTGTGTTTGCTCTAAACAAGTGCAAGGGTTGCCAGGGGTGCATTGGCATGAGTAATAGAGTTAAAGCTATAAAAGAGCTAGTGTGAACACGGTCTCAGAGCAGTGCAGGGGAACTCAGCACCCCATGGTCCTGCACCCCTTTGGAGTGCTGGGTCAAGTCTACAAGAGCCCTTCGGATGTTGATCTGGGTCTCAGCACCTTGTTGGGTGCTGATTTTCTCTTCCTTGCCCCGTGCTTAGAGAGTTCCTTGTGTCTCCCCCTCCTCTCCTCATCAGGCGCTTGCTTTCCCTTTGATCCCCCCTTCCTAACCGTGAGTCCAGGGAAACTCTCACCCTGAGTTGAAGCTGCTGAGTGTGTCTGTCTTTAGCAGCTGCTTCTTTGCACCATTGGTCGTAAATGTCCAGGTAATTTAGTGCCTTCAGTGCACTAAAGCAACTGCCCTATCAGAGGCTCTGCTTAGATACAAAGGAGCTTCGGTCTTCAGCTGTTATGTCACTCAGGTGCCCTATAAGTCTCACTAAACAATGAGAACCTGGTTTCCTGTCTTAGGCCATTAACATCTCATTTTAACCCCTTCAGTGCCTCTTGTTGCTCCTTGACCCCCACCCCAACTCCTGCCCTGCTTCTGCATCATGCTGTATCAGGGTTTCTCCAAGATGTGAATGGGAAGTTCGTGCTCTCGGTTCGGTTCCTAGAAGGCAGCTGCCAACATCACAATCAGCACTAATTAGCCCTCTCGTCAGCTGTCTCAGCAGAGAGTGGCTCACAAGTGTCCCAGAGCAGCTGCAGCAGTGCTACAATTAATCAAGCTGTCCCATAATGGAGAGGCTCTTTCCTTTGGTCTCCCAGCCAGCCATTCCCTCCATCTGCTAGTTCTCTCTGCTTGGGCTTCCTCTGCCTCTGATCACATCCTACCTGGCGCTAGCTCCTGCCTGCTCCTTGCTGCTGCCTTTTGTCCCACTCTGTTCTCCAGCAGGCGTCCTATTGGTTCCTTCGCTGGGCTGCCTTCCCTGGGCTGAGTGCTGAGAGCAAGAATGCATTAGCTGGGGGCATTGGAGAATCACTGTGCTGGGAGAGCATATACACAGAAGCACAATCCCAAATGCTGGCCCATGCAAGCAGCTCCTAAGTGAGGACGACAGTGCATTATCCCTGTCCCGGTCATCCCCAGCAAGCCAAGGTCGAGTCGTGCCTGACAACAAGCACCATTTGGCCACCGCCTCTGCAGGGACAGCAGCCTTTCTGCTGGCCCCACGTTGCCCATGTGCGGTGGTGCCCCCCTTTATGCCGGGCTGCAGTGTATGGCATCAGCTGGGGTGCCTGAGTTCTGCTAAGAAGGAATAAAAAGGGAGTGATTGCACATGAGCAAATAAAACTGAGGGTCAGAAGCAAGCTGGAGGTGAGGTAGTTTTGGGCATGAAGCACGTCTGTGGTGTTAATACTCGGGGTGGGTCGCAGCATGTATCCCACTGCCTAATAGGGTAACACAGTGTAGAATCTGAGGCCAGAAGGGCTCACCAGATCATTGAGCCCTGTCTGTCTCAGGCCAGGAACCCCACCTAGCACCCGCACACCAAGCCAATAGCTGAAATTAGGACAAGGTATTACAGCTCAGTTGAGACTAACCTGTTCTATGCCACAGGCAGAGAACAGAAGAGACCAAGGTGCACCAAGTCCCTTGCAATGGCAGAAAATTATTAAGGTGAGATATACCCAGATAATCCTGGCAAGCGACCCACACCCTATGCTGCAGGAAGGTGAAAAACCCCCAAGGTCACTGCCAATCCAACCTGGGGAATGTTCCTTCCAGTCCCCACATATGGCGATCAGTTAGACCCTGGGCATGTGAGCAAGAACCAGATCTACACTAAGAGCGACTAAAGTCATCACTGCTTATAGGAATGTGCAACAGAGCAGCCCCTCCTGCACCCTGGGACGGTACAGCTTATGCTCAGCTCTGGGGGAGGGGTTGGACTTACGGCTATGATGGCACCCTAAGCCCCTCCTCCTTCTTTGGGGAGTGATTCATGCCAAGGTGAGCAGGAGGCTTCGTGTGCCTTTTCTCCGTAAGCTTGCCTACTGGTGCTCAGAGCTAGATGCTAACTCATCCTTAGCACAGGGGCATTTGTGTTGTGACAGTGCTGTTGTCAGCGGTGTGTTTAGACTGTGGCTGCCGTTATTGTTTAGAAATTCTACTGAACATTGCTGGATGTCACTGAAGCATTCTCGGGTGGCAGAGCTGGAGAGAGCGGGGCTTTCTCTGTATGATTCCCATGCTACGGCAGAGCGGGAGCTGCCGTGTCTGTCTGTCTCTGTCTTCATGCTGTCGTGTCTGTACGGAACAGGACTTCACTGTGACTGAGGCGACCCGCCTCCTGATGGTCTGTGAAGCTGAGATGGATTTCTCTGAAGGCAAAATATATTAAGGGGAGCATTTTACTTGGACCTGGATCCAGGTTTAAAATCAAACAAGTTCTCCATCGAGCATCTTCCCTGTCCTGGTGCTGTCCGCCTGCACCATGACTATAGCAGCATGTCGCTTCCTTCTGTTGGGCTAGATGCACATGGATGAGGCCTCTTCAGGTTGTGAAGGACAGCGTCTCCAAGAGCAAAGCACCCCCTCGGCATTAGTCCAGACATTCCCTTTGTGAGCATGTTCTGTCTCCCTGCAGCACAGCACAAGCCCCGGTGGTGCTGAAGATGGCGTCCTTCAAAACCTAAGGATGCTCCAGCTCCCAAGCGTCCAATCTGAAACCTTGGCGAAATGAGCATGCTCCATCTCCCTACAGCCCCAAATGAGGCTGGGAGCCGTTTCCTTTGTAACCTGCCCCTTCTGGTTCCACCCACCTTCCAGCCCAGAGCAAGCTGCTGTCCTGGCTGCGCTCTCACACGGGTTCACGCCTGCGGCCCAGAGTGAGGCTATGTGCCGCTGAGCGTGCTGTCCTTCCTCACCTAGCATGCTCCATCTTCCTCCATGCAGCCCCGCACGGTGTTGGTGGGTGCTGTGCTGCAGTGGCTGATAGCCAGGACATGCCTCATTTCCTCACACCCTAGCCTATCACGGAGGCAATGTGCTGTTCCTTGCAGTATGGACATTTCCTGTCTAACACAGTGCTGAGATACTGGTCTCATTCACCTTTTACAAAGATGATTCCCCATTAAACAGAGATATTTAGGCTAACGTAAGTAGACAGATCAGTCACGGCAGTAATGTACTCCAGGTCCCAAACGTTTCGTTTCCTTTGGCTGAACTTGCCTGTAAAAGGTCTCTTTCTCCTTCATAGGCAAGAATAATAGCGTTCACCTTGAAGGGAGGAAAGAAGAGGGATTTTTACTGTTTTTCTTCCAAAATATTCAAGTGAGAGGGATTTTTGCTTAAACAATTTATGCCCCATGGATAGATTTATTCCGTTCAGCTGCCAGCCACAAGAAAGCCCTCTTATTCCCCAGGGCGTTTTTTCAGAACTGGTAAATCCTCCACATTAAATCTGCTCACAAACACGAGGAACCAATCACACTGGCTAGAGCCCGCTGTGGCGCAGGCTGGTGTCAGGCGTCTCCAGTCAGTCGGGCAGTGCGCTGTTAGGCCCTCATGCAGCAATGTGCCCTGACCTGCAGCACCCCTGTTATTCCAGTCCCGAGCCTTCCTGCAGCTCTGCCAGTGCACCCCACTCTTGGCCTTCCCACAGCCCCTTATGCCCTTAATGACCCCGCACAGCTCAGCTGACGTCCAGCAATCCTCGAGTCCTTACACACACATCTCTGTCCATGGCCTGCACAGTTCTCCTAAATCTCTTTCTTCTGGCTTACATTGTGTTGAGGTGCCTATTGCTGTAGTGCAGAGTACATGCTACTGATCTCTGTCCAGCTGCTGCTGCTCCTTGTTTTCTCTCTGTAACTGTGTTATTTAACTCGCTCAAACATTTTGGGATAAAGTGTGTGTAGAAAGCAAACAGTGCTGTACACAATGACGTTGCTTTGTACTGTGTTGTAGACCATTCTGCCAACACCCCTCCTGACCTCTAACCCCTACCCCCGTGACTAGCTTGAACTTCCACATGATCACTTCTGTCCTGACTTTTAGCACCTCACTATACAGCCCTTAGGCTGACACAGCATAGTTCAGTGGATGGAGACTTGGGTTCTGTTCCCAGCTGGGCCACAACTGGCTATGTGACCTTAGACAAAAACTGCGTTGTGACTCAGTTCCCCTTCCCTACCCATTATCTGTTTATATTGCAAGGTTTTGGGACAGCAACTGTCTCTCATTGTAGAGTTCCTAGGACATCCGATCTCAGTTGGGGCTACCACAATACAAATAATGGTAACTAGTATCTTTTTAATATATGATGTCCATTAGGACAATGCTGAGACCTCCAAGCTCATTTCACTTGTGATCTGAGCCATATTTGAGCCTATGGTATATCTTCCAGGATGGGCAGTCAGTTTACTTTGCCACACTAGTGCTTTTTATTTCCTTCCTGCTTAGATTTTCTATCTCCTCTTCACTCTGGCGGATGCCAGCGTAATGCTTTAGGAAAAGATAGACCTAACTTTTGATCCCAACACCCCTGAACTTTGGGGGAGGTTTGAGATTGGACTATATGTGGTTTCATTTGATAGACTCCCTGTTGCAGACAGCCAGGTGTCTCTCCTGCCCCTGTGGAAGTGCAGTGTTTCACTAATGGACTAAACAAATATCGCATCTTTTCAGGACCCAATGCCAAGGAGAGTTTTCTCAAATCATGTCCTCTCTCAACACACATGAATCTATCTCTGTGTTACCCATAGAGTAGCCATGGCTGAACACTGGATAGCTCGATTCAGTTGGGATGTTTATCCTCTGCTTTATCTAATCCTCTTTGGTCATGATTTGCAATCAGGCAGGGGATCTGACAAGAACAGGTTTTGTCACATCATTTCTGGTATGTCTTGGTTTCTGGCTGGGTTAGAAGTATCACAATTTGCATAGTATTTCAGCATTTCTGCATCTGGATGGAATCGGAGAGGGAAGGTGAGTGAAAATGAAATGTACAAGAAGATATGAACAACTTTTCTGGACTTCATAAAAGTTTTGGGTCAAAGGTTCAAGTCTCAGTTCCTATTTTCATATATATTAAGGCCATAAGAGACCACGATGATCACCTAATCTGACCTCCTGCATAAGACAGGCCAGAGAATGCATCCTGTGGATTCTGTGTCAAGTCTACAACTTCTGGTGGGAACTAAAGCATAGTTTAGAAAGAACACCCAATTGTCTCTGAATTGGTTTGCTCATCTCTAACTATACCACCATGTTCCACCTAACTAGCTAAGTTACATGCTGCTATACCTAAATTGTCTGAAAGCTTTTGACCCATGAATAGAACTTCTACCATGCTCACCGCTTTAACTGATGTCTTACGATAACATCTTTCGTTCCCATAGTGCCTTTCATCCCAAGGGATCTCAGTGGTCTTTCTGAATTGTATATAGGAAGGACTGCTCCCACTTTGGAAATGGATTATCGGCACTTCCTAGGGGAAGGTTGGAGCACACAGTCACAGGAATTAGAACTAAGTCGAATGGAATGCTTTCCATTCATCCCCCAAGTTTCACTTCGAATTTGGGGTTTGAACAAACCCCAGACTCAAAGAAGAGCACAGTCAGAGCTGCCAAACTTCACCTAGGTTAAAGCTGAAACGAAGCAAAGTTTCTAGTTTCTATAATTTTGGACCATAAGATGGCCCCTGTTTGCTCAAAACTTGTCCCAGATTTGTGTAAACCTCTTGACTCGCTTATTGTTATTTGTATTACATAACACCTCGAGGCCCACCAGGGCCTGTTGTCATACTTTGAACTAAAAATTTACCCTACCTGTGAGTTCCACTGTAAAAAGCAAGTGTAAGTTCATAAGTTGTCACAATAACGTCTAACAATAAAGATTGGTGGGAAAAGATACGAAAGGAAGACTGAAAGATTGAATTAGTTCAGACAAAAAGGCCTCCTGATATAACTCAGGGACTGTGTTAAGTTCATGCTTCATAAACAAGAGAAGTGGGGAACCAGATTGGTGAACCAAAATTAAAGGGTTGTAAACTAGGCTTAGTTGGTGGACAAAATAATAAGGGGCTATTCCACCTACCATTCTCTTTGTGGGTCCTTAAAGAAATAGACTTTGGGGAAAAAATTGGCTACCGGAGCAAGCTTCACCATCATGGTTCCCACCCTCTCCATCTCCTGGGAGGGTGGGTCTTTGTCATCCTGAACTTCAGAGAAGCCGTGACCTGACCAGGTCAGAGAGAGGGACCCGTTGACATCATCTGTACCGGCTCCAGCTGAATCCCAAAAACAGCCTGGGATGAAATGGGATCAGACTTTAACAACAACAGCTCCAGCCCATCTCAACTAACTTCTTCTCTTTTCCCGAAAGGACAGTTATTACCATCTTTGGTAACATCTAAGAGACAGTCAAACGAAGGTGTTTTTCCTTCAAAAGATTCTCTCCAGCTAAAGGGAAAGAGAATAAAGGGCTCTGTTAAAATGAAGACCTCACTAATACTTAGTATTTCACATACTTTGACTGTTTTATCTTTCTTTTCTGTATCTTTAATAAAAGGTTAAAAGGCTTTTAGGGGTGTGTTTGCCATGGTAGTAAGCAGGCTGAGGTCTCTGTATATCAAACCCTGAAGCTTGTTTAGCACTGTTTATTGTTGGACACCTTTAGCCCATATCTTCCACTTACCTTAATACAACAGACCCCATCATGCCTGGCAATGTGGAGATGAAGTGACTTGCCCATGGTCACACAACAGATCAGTGGCAGAGCCAGGAATGAAACCCAGCTCTCCTGACTCCCATGCCAGTGACCCATCCACTAGACCACACTGCCTTCCTGGGCTCAGAGTTAGGTTTTTGATTAAACATGAAGTCAGGTGAGTTTTATGTGGTTTAGGGGTTGCTATAGCAGTCATCTCCAAACGTTTTTGGTCTGTGCTCCCCTTTACCCAGTCTGCAACCCCCTATGAGCCAGGGTCCAAAGCAGAGTCAGTGATGGGGCCGGGGCTAGGATTGCATCGGGCCAGAGCTGGGAGCAGAGGCGTGGTTGGGGCTAGGAGCTGGGGGCCAAGGTCAGGGCCAGAGCTGCGGCTGGGGCCAGAGCGGAGTGGAGCTGGGGGCAGAGCAGGGCTGGGTGGCGCTTACTCCCCATCTCCCATGTGGGCTGGCCCAGGCCCCGCCATGCCCCCCCGAATGTTCCTCTATGCCCCCCACAGTTTGGGGACCACTGTGCTATAGGAAAGGTTCATACAGCTCTCTCTGAAGAATCCTGTATCCGTGCTGGAGTGCTGGTTCAGTACTGAAGAGCGCCACCTATTGGATCTGTGGCAAAGAGCTTGCCTCACTGCAAGAGCCCTTTGCTCTCGTAGCACATTTGTACTTGGTATGTAGACGTTCACCATAGCCATTGGCAAACCCACCCTGATTATAGACCTTGAGATGAGGCTGAGACGACAGTAAAACCACCACTGCAGAGAGAGAGGAGTCATCTAGCAGACTGAGCAGGTGGCTAAGTGCCAGGTACTCACAAATGCTAGTCCTGGCTCTTACACCGATTCCCTCTGTGACCTTGTGCAAATCACGTAACCTCCTCTCTGCTTCAGTTTCCCTCCATATGCAAAGGAGATAATAACACTTAGCCACTCACAGGGGTGTCGTGAGGATTACTCGGTTAATAGCGGACAGTACTTTGAAGAGGGAAAGTGCTGCATTAATGCTGATTATTATTTTATTATAGCTCCCTCCCAAACATATTGTCACCCGCTCATGAATGTACCTGGTGTCTGGAGGCCTCCTGTCACTACAGTTAGACATTGTCCTTTCAGTCCAGATCTAGAAGTGCCTTACAAAAGTGGATGAGTATCATTATCCCAAGTTTGCACCAAGGCACGGCAGTGAAATGTTTTACCCATGGTGAAAGAGCAACCAGTAGCCACCAGAGATAGGATTAGAACCAGGTCTTCTAACTCTGCAGCTACTGGAGCATACTGCTGCCTACGTGTGCTTGGAGCGTGGGAGTCACCTGGGTTCATTTCTACTATGTAAACGTGCTTCCTAATGGGATCTCCCCCCCCCCCACTGCCCTATCTTCTGATACTTCATTTAGATAAACACTACAGAATCCGAGATACGGAAGATGCAAACAGCCTCCCGGTATCAGACCATCTTGTCTGTTCTATTCAAGGCTATTTCCTATCATACGCTGTCAAGCTTTATCCAATCGAGTTATAAAAGATGCAAGCAGTGGGGCTTCCGCTTCTTCCCAGGGGAAGCTCTTCCCCATCCTGATAGATCTCTCTGTTCACATCTTTAACACCGAGGGAGCCTGTTCCATTTGTGCTGCATATAAACATGCACTTAAATATCCTCTGAGCAGGCAAGACCAACAGCCGGGGAGCCTTTTGCTGGGAAAGTAAAAAGAACTTGTAAAGACCTTGACCCTCTCTGTGTGTCTGCTTTGGATAGCAGTCATTGGACCCGTATTTCCAACCACCACAGCAATTGAGGGAGACCCCGCCAGGTTCCTGGGACGCAGGGCTTTTACAGAGGATAGCACAGTCGTGATTGGCTTTGGTACCATTGCCCACAGGATTCTGTTGACCCTGTTGTAAACCCTGGGCTTGAATGGATATTTGAGTGGAGGAGGAGTTGGGGAGTGGAGCTGCCTTTCCCCCTCTTGAAACCCCAAGAGGGACCATACTAGTTCGTCCCAGACCTCCGGGGATGCACAATCCCTCTGGGTGTTGCCATGCACTCCCCTCTCTGCACAGAGGTGAGTCATGTCCTCGTCCCCTTTGGGCTCACCTGCATGGGATGCTAGGAGAGAGCATTCCCCTGCGTGCAGGAGCTGGGCCTGGTCCCTGGGTGAGGACACAAATGCGGCTAGGCTCCATAGTCCTCACCATAAAAAGATCAGCCCCAGACTGGACCAGGCTAGATTTGAAACGACCAGTGGCAATAGTTCCCTGCATGTATTTAAGGTTTGCACTTGGATACAAGAGTCAATGAAGCAGCATACAATTGTTTTTAATTATTGAAATGAAGGTGTTCCTGGCAGGAGCTGTGGGGTGCCATGCAACCCCAGCTGCCGCATCTCCTGTTTTAGCACCCTGCTGAGTGTGATGTTATAAGCACAGCCGAAAGAGAGGTGTTTATTAAGTCCTGCCTTTTAGACTCGCTCCTGCAACTCCAGAGGCGTGGATTTCACACTAGAGCTAAGCCATTACAGGACTCCTAGCTTTCTCCCCGTGTCGTTGGGGCACTGCTAGAGGTCAAGCCGATTAGCAGAAATGCACTGGAAAAACGATCTCTCTGCAGCTCCGCAAGGGAAATGGATTGCCAGGTGGAGTTTAGGGCCATTTTCAGCATCGTTTTCTAACTAATGTTTTCCCCCATGTGTTTGAACAGATTTAAAACCCAGATTTCTCTAATTCTAGCCAGAATCTGAGCCTTGGTTCATGAGGGAGTGTAACTGGATTGACTTTCCAGCAGAACTGCCATCTTCCTGGTTTTTCCTCTTTCCCTGCTCTTTTGTGTGACTTTAGTTCTTCTCCTGTCCACACCTGTTCACTCTTTTGGCACTGGCCTGTTTTGCAGGGTATCATCTTCAGATCTGGATGAGTCCCCACAGACACGGCAGCACCGTGAACAGGATTTCATGACGCCCTAGCGATTAGCTCGGCCAAGGCAGTCCCATCATTCCAGCGTGAACCTTCCGGGCCAGAGCCATCACCTGCTTCCTCCGCCTGGGAGATTGCCTGAGCCTGCATGGCAAGCCTGTGAAGGTCAATCAAGACGGTAGGTCCCCAGTTTTTCTTGTTTTTGGCTCCTTTTCCTGTCGAGTTTCATGTGCTGCAATGGGAAGGAATAGCCAGAGCCCGTGGGCAGCCCTGTATTTTCCCCACAAGAAATGAAAGCTCTTCTGAGGCCAGAGTCCGTAATGCCTCACGCAAGCAGGGCTGCCGAGTCCAGAGCTGGTCACGAGTCTGAGCCAGAGTCTGAGCCAGAGGATGTGCCCTGAGTACCTCACGGATACATCCAGAAATGGCTGGGGGGAGGGGGATGGACTGGGGAAGATTAAGACAGGATCCTTGAGATCCCAGCGGTGTGGACAAAGGGAACCACAGGGCAGCTATGAGTGAAGGAGGTGGCGTGGGTGAGGCTCGGCTGAGTCCATGGTGACCTCCTCTGGCTGTGTCACAGTGTGACTGGTGAGTGGGAGCTCGTGGAGAGAGAAGCCGGGTGGCGTGGGTTCTGCTGTCGGCAGCCTGCCTGGCACACCCAGCCAGCTCATGAAGAGAGGGGCTAAAGGTTTGTGGGGTGGGGAGAGTATTAGGGCAAGTCTTTCTGGGCCCAATATAGTCATCATTGGGGCTGGCCGGAGAACAGGAATTCCTTCCCGTGAGACAGGTCAGTGTTTTGACATTGCTTTTCAGTGCACGTTGGACCAAAACGAGACCTTTCGCAAAACCAAGTGAGCGAAGCCCAGCCCAGAACCGCCAGTGGTCTGCTGGTCAGGGCGCTCTCCTGGCTGGCATGCGCGAGCCCTGCTTCAGAGCAGGGACAAGCACTTGGGTCTTCCACATCCCAGGCGAATGCCATGACTGGCCTATTGGCTGTTCTGGAGTGGGGCTGCCTGTCAGAGAGCGGCTGTGCCACCCTGGGCTGTCAGTGAACTGGAACTATCTGGAAGAGCCCAACTGATTGTGATGCCCTGACGCACTCTGGGCCGGATCTTCAGCTAGTGTAAACTGAAGTCAATGGAGCTACACCAGTTTACACCAGCTGAAGATCTGACCCACTGAGTAACATCTTACTCCAGAAGAAACCCCACTGACATTGACAGGGCTGCTCTTGCTATAAGTTTCTATTCAGTGTGAGCAAGGGGAATCAGATCTAGCCCTGGGAGAACAGGAGAAGCTGTTGGCGCCAGCGTCAGGGAGTTTCCCGTCCTCAAGCAAAGTGGAGCTGGAAAGTCCCCAACTGCAAGCGGGGCTTAGAATTCTGGGGGCCTCATTTAAAATGGGCAGAGCTGTTTGGCACAAGGGATACTAAAGATGGGGGGGGGTGGCCATGGAAGGAGGGGGTGCAAAGAGCATGAGGTCCAGAGGCACCTGGATTTGTTCCTAGTGCCATTGAGGGTTGAAGATGGTCACTCCCAAAGGCATAGACACACTGGGCCAGGAGGCGATTCCCTCTCCCCAGCGTTTCGTTGTTGTTCTGTCTGGCACAAACCCCAGGAGCCACCTCCTTGTCGAACTGAGGCCAGCAATGGAGTGGGACAGGAGTGGGGCTGGGTCCTCACAGCAACTAGGTATTGTTCCATTGACTTCAATAGCTGAGGCCAGTTAGATCAGCTGAGGGTCCTGGTCCATTATGTGAGTCTATATCCAAAGGGAGATGAGGCCAGAGTGAGCTAGGGATCTGATCAGGCATGGAGGGGACCAACAGAGGGGAGTGGCTAGCAGAGCTGGGTGTTAACACATGCAAGGACACAAATTAAACGATGTCAGAGTGGTGAGGTGCAGGGAACTCAGTAAGTGAACTCAGTTAGGGGCCTGTGGAGGTAGCTGGCCAGCAAGCAATTTAGTCTGGATGGCAAAGGGGTTGCCCAGTTTATTTCCCAGCATGCTCCCTGACAAGTGTCCTTAGTACAAGCAACTCCAGCTAGCTAGGTGCCTTGGGAGCCTAAGAAATGGTTCCTCCAAGCCAGTGTTACTGAACTGCTGGAGACTGAATAGCTACAGTATACAGGGACAAAGCAGAGGTGGGACCCACCTCTCAGCTCATTTCCTCAGTCCTTTTTCACAGTGGAGAGAGGTAAATAGCAGAGTCCTCCAGGGGTCTATATGGGACCTGTGCTGTTGAACATAGTCATAAATCATCTGGGAAAGGGGGTGAACAGTGAGGTGGCAAAGTTTGCAGATGATACAAAATTACTCAAGATAATTAATTTCAAAGCTGACTGCAAAGAGTTACAAAGGGATCTTGCTAAACTGAGTGACTGGGTGACAAAACGGCAGATGAAATTCAATGTTGATAAGTCCAAAGTAATGCACATTGGAAGACATAATCCCAACTACACACACAAAATGATGGGGTCTAAATTAGCTGTTACCGCTCAAGAAAGAGATCTTGGAGACATTGTGGATAGTTCTCTGAAAACATCAGCTCAATGTGCAGCAGCAGTCAAAAAAACTAACAATGTTAGGGACCATTAGGAAAGGGATAGATAATAAAACAGAAAATATAATGCCACTATATCAAGCCATAATACACCTACACTTTGAATACCCTTTGCAGTTCTGGTCACCACATCTCAAGAAAGGTATCGTAGAATTGGAAAAGGTACAGAGAAGAGCAACAAAAATTATTAGCGGTATAAAACAGCTTCCATATGAGGAGAGATTAAAAGGCTGGGACAATTCAGTTTAGAAAAGAGACAACTTAGGGTATGGGGGACTTGGTGGAGATCTATAAAATTACGGGTTGTGTGGAGAAAGTGAATAGGGAAGTGTTATTTACCCCTTCATATAACACAAGAACCAGGGGGTCACCTAATGAAATTAACAGTTAGTGAGTATAAAACAAACAAAAGGAAGTACTTTTTCACACAATGCACAGTCAAACTGTGGAACTCATTGCCAAGGGATGTTGTGAGGACCAAAATATAGCTGGGTTCAATCAGGGGAGAGCACAGGGGTTTACATTTGAATAGGTTTGAAGGGGCACGTTAAACACACAAATGAAAGGGTCATGTGACCCTCCCTGCTCCCAGATTCCTCAGGACGCCACTGCCAGGGACACCTAGCAGCGAGAAGGCAGCAGCTCCCCCTGGCAGCAGCACTGCAGCCTAGGGAGGGAGGAAGCAGCAGGGTGGCTGGCTGCTGGCTGAGCATCTCCTCATCCTGCCCCTACAGCTGCAGCTTGCTGCATCTCCTTCCCTGCAGCTAGAGTCCCAGCACGCCTGCTGCTTTGCAGACTGCTAGCTGAGGCGAGTCAGGTGGAGGTAGAGGCAATGCTTGGGACTCTGGCAGCAAGGAAGGAAATGCAACAGGCAGCCATAGGAGTGAGGGGAAGAGGAGCTCAGCCAGCAGCCAGCCACCCTGCTGCTTCCTCCCTCCCTGGGTTGCAGGGACACAAGGAGATTGGGGGGGGGCATGCCCTGCTTGCCCCCCCATGTGCATGCCACTGGGTTAAATAAAGAATTAGATCAGTTAATGGAGGATAGATTCATCAGTGGCTATTAGCCAAGTGGCTATGGCCAAGATGTTCAGGGACACAACCCCCATACTCTGAGTGTCCCTAACCCACTGACTGCCAGGAGTTGGACAACAGGGAAAGGATCTCTCGATGATTACACTGTTCTGTTCATTCCCTCTGAAGCACCTGGCATTGGCCATTGTCAGAAGACAGGATACTGGACTAGATGGACCATTGGTCTGACCCAGTGTGGCCCATTCTTACATCCTTCAGTCAAGGAAGCCAGAGTAATGATGGAAGGAGACCAAACAGGAATAGAAAGAAGGACAAATTCCTTAAAAGGCATCCCTTCTGGAAGAAGGCGAGCCAGGCGTGCTCAGGGAACAGGTTGTAGTGGTAGGAGGGAGTTTTGTCATTTGAAATACAGTGTAGATGGCTGGGAATGTGATGCCTGTGAAAACTGTGAGTTATTTGCCTAGTGGGTGTGAAGGTGTCAGATCTTATGAGCCATATACTATGGATTGTTTTTAGAGAGATCTCAGAAAGAGCCTGTGGTTGCAGTACGTGCTGTACCAGTGACATAGGGGATTGCAGGCAAGAGCTCCTGGAAGCTAAATTTAGATGATAAGGCAAAAAGCTTAAATCTAGATCTTTGATGGTAGCACTCTGTGATGGAGTGGAGCTTCAGGGACTGGAGATAGCAAAGAAACTGTCAGGGTGTTACCATCCACTTGTGTGTGACAGGGCAGTGTTCCCGGACACTGGGGTGAGGGATGGGGGGCTGGCAACACCCCACGGGGTAAGGAGCAAATATTGGCATGTATCAGGTGGTCTGACCGCACCTAAAGATTGGTGCATTCAAGTCAAGCAGTACTGGATCTAGCATTTGCCTTGTGCATGTCATGGGGGTTGCCTTCAGCTATAGAGAAGATGATAAATTTGTGCTACGGGAAGGAAACGACCAAATACCACATGAACATGAGTTCTCAGCACTCTCTCCGGACAATGCGGTGACGCTGGGTGTCATCACCTCACCAGACCATGGCTTCTGAATGCATTACCTGATGCAGATGGTGCCACCTCTTCCCCTAGCTCCCTGCCCCCACCTAGACGCTAGCTCCTAGATTCTAGCTCCTAGCGGCTTCTCACAAGCACTTTCTGCTGGGAGTTTGCTGGCCCCAGTGATCGCATTCAGCCCTGACTTAAGTGGCTGCTGGTCCCATCCCAGTCAAAATTGCACCTGCTGTATGCTGGGCCTATCCCGCCCTGGAGCTTCAGACTTGGAAGGAATTGGCTAGTGTGGTTACTCCCTGAGGAGTGCAGGTTACGAGGAGCCCATGTGCCTGCTTCATTCTTCACCATCGAGCCTTTGCAAAAGTCAAATCATTCCACAAAGTCCATTTCTGACTTACCTCCACATTTTCTGCAGTCCTAACACTTCTAAATCATGTTAGCTGGAGCCTGCCTTCAGCCAGACCTTTTCACTGCCCCCTGCCATTGTGACCCTCCCTTCTCCGCTGGAGGAATCAGTAGGGGACACTGTTCTGCTCCTTACAGTCTCGCTCTGCTCATAGGGCAGGACAGCACTCACTGGATAAAGCTGCAAGAGTCTCTGCTGGTGCAGCTTACTGTCTTATTGCAGTGCTCTGCTACAAGGAGTTTATGGGATTAGGGCTAGTAAGATCGCTGTAGGCAGAGACAAAACAGACTTGTCCTCTAAGAAGCCATGGCAAAATGGCTTGGCCTATTTAACTCCCATGATCCTCAGAGTTTGTATTCTCAGTCTTCTGAGTGAGGATTAGAGCCTGCATTGCCCACCTGGCAACCAGCATTGATGGGTGAATCAACACGCGCGTCAAAACAGAGGCTGGGCTAGGCATGGGCTGGATGGGCAGCCATTCACTCTGCCACATGGCAGTGAGGTGCAACGGGACTGGGGGTGTTCCACTGCAGGAAACATCTGTGCCTGACCAGGAGGTTCTGCGCACCAGAGTCCCATCCTCAGCTGCGTGGGCTGTCTGAGGAGACCAGCCATCTAGAAGACAAGTTCCACAGCCCATGGGGGTGGGGGGGAAGTGAAGAGAGCTGTGAAGATCAGGGGCAAAGAGAGACAAGGATGACTCGTAAAATAGGTAAGGGAAATACATGCGGGATCAGCTTTGCTGACTCGTAGAAGGGAGGCCAAACAATCCATAACCTAGGGCACAAACCCACCTAAGGTGGGTCTGACTCAAAGGGCATAGTAAGGTCATGGGAATGAGAAATTCCTTCATCCCAAAATGTCCTTTGCTTTTAGACTGTTATCATTAGAGAGCCCTCTCATTCTCAGTGCAGACAATCTGACCTGGACTGAGAATGAAATGGTACCCTAATACCAAAAGATGCCTCGTTGAGGGCATGTATGTTGCATCGCTCTCCCCTCCTCCCACAGCAATGACAATGACAATGACATGATCCAGGGTTGTCCATTAAGTAACATCCCTTTTAGCTACTGGAATCTTTGACACACTGTCTGTTTGGGTGAGTATCCAGTGTTGTTTAATAAGAGAAGAAAGAACACACATTATTTATCCACTAACCTCCTCCCTTACCCCAACCCAGCCTCATGCACCCTGAAATGCAACATGTCAACATTCCTGCCACGTAACTGGTCACAGAAACTGACATGCAAACTCCTGTGCTTCCCAAAGCACCTGATACCTTGACATGAAATTATGCTTGGCAGATGTCATGAAACTCCTTTGCTTTGTATGACAATATTGTTTCCACGTTAACTAATGTATTTCAAAAGGGGGGATCAAAGGGAAGGGGAAAGAGAAAAGGGATTGGAAACGCTGCATAAATAAAATATATGGGGGTGCTGTCAAGGTTTCATTGACACTTGTTGGGGAGGTGCTACCTATAATTCACTCGAAGTTGTGCCACTCATCCCCAAATGCCTGGTATTCAAAACTTGACAACACTCCCACCCTGGCATTCTGAAAATGTGATGAAGCTGACCAGTTGTCTTGTTATTCCAACAACATGATAGGACACCATGTGTTTTAATATTCATCGTTCACTTTCATTACCACAGACTCCTCCTTGAGGGTAATGCATTGACTCCGAGTCCCCTGTGTGTGACCTGTTAAACCTCAACTCCGCTTTCAGAGCCGGTCAAGTCTGGAGCGATCAAGTGTTCCAGCCTTGACCCTGGGTTTGAGATGAACATGCTGTTTCTTTTAAAAGGGGAGCAAAGGCAGGCCAAAGCGAGGGTCAAATGTAGACTGAATGTAAGAAGCTGCTCCTGTCACCCGGCAGGAGGACTACGTGGGGGAACGTGAGCTTGAACCTGAGTTAGCTCCTTGTCCACGGAGCTGGTAGGAATTGGATGCATCTCAGACAAGACCCTTATAATCCCATAGGGCAGGGGGAGTGGAGGTTGGAGAGCAGTTAATTTTAGGGCTGCAAGAGTGGCTCCTGCTGGTCAGGGTGGGGAAGTGACATTCAACAAGTGACCACCCCCCTATCCTGAGGGTGCCGCAGAGGTGGAGGGACTGTGTGCATGTGTCCAAAAGTAGGATCATTGCAGAGCATATCCGGGTCTGGCTGCAGAAAGATGAGGGTTAGATCCAAGGCACCAGCCCGCCAGATGAATCCTGATGGAAATTTGGAGGGGAGTGGTCTGCTAGCCATCCCCTTCCTCCAGAGAACTCAGCAGAGGAGCACACCCCAGCCATACTTCAAAGACATTAAACAGGAGCAGAAGGTGGCTGGGATTCTAACCCCCATGGACCCGCCCGACTTGGCTAAGGATGGGGAAAGCAGGGAGATGGTTGAACTGTCCTTTGGAAAGGAGGCAGATTGCAGAAAGCGGGAATATTTATCCTTCTAGGAACATTCCAGGCTTTTTTGGCAGCCAGCAGGAGGTTCTTTCCCAAACCAGCTTTCTGAGTCCTGGCCAGTACTGAGAGCCTTCTGACTTCTGCTGAATCATTCCTCTGGCTTCCTTTCTCCCATTCTCCTTTCCCCATCTTTATCAGCAGCTAATGAAACAGGCAGGGAAAGACCCAGTCCGTACAGTAATTAAATTTACTTAGCGGGTATTCAGCTGGAGTAATGAGAAGTTTAATTCAATGATTAGTTTTTTCTTTCATTAATTAAAAATGGAACAATGGCGCAATTACAGTGGGCTGAACTGATCCTCCTCTTCAAGGGATGCTGATGGGAGAGGGGGAGTTTGTTTGTTCTTTTCTCTTCCCTTAAAAGAAATCTGTTCGGCTCCTCTCGCAGTCCTGCGCCAATCTGGGCCCCTCTCCAAAGGCTGGGATAGACCAGGGTGAGTGTGTGTCCGAGTGCATGCGTCTGATCCAAGCCTGGTGTTACGCAGTGCTGCACGACCTGGCTGGCTGTGGCTCAGTGACAGAGAGAGACAGTTAGAGGAGTGAAAGAAACAGCTTGTGACTGGGGCTGCTTCAGGGGACTCAAGCTTCAAGGAGCACTGGAGGGGAGGAGAACATTTTGGGCAGTGGGACCTGCTTAAAGAGATAGTGGTGGACTGAATCCAGGACTGAGGCCTGGTGGTTGGAGCTGTGTGAGACTCTGAAGAGGTGCAGGATGGTACATACTGAGGCTGAAGTCTGGTAGTGCTGGTCTCTGGAACGATGGAGGGCATTTTGGCTAGACATGTGGAAGTCATCCTGGAGGGCAGACTTTGGTTGTGGTGGTCTCTGGAGTGGTGATTACCCTGGTAACAGTGGATGTGACAGTGGTGGTCTCTGGAAGGCTGGATGTATTTGTAGGGTAAGGGAGCTGGTAGTGATGGTTTATGATCTCCAGAGGGGCATGGGGCATTCAGCAGCTGGTGGGACCGTATAGGACAGCAGATCCTGGAGGTTGGAGAGAGAGAGAGGACAGCTTTTGATGGAGGAGAATGACTGTGTGGTTTTCTGTGGGGGTGGATTGAATATGAGGTGCTCTGGAGAACTCAAGGGCCTTTCTGATGTGAAGTTATGCTGGACACTCTGCTGTGTGAGTACCCAGGGCAGTGGAGACTATGAAGCTATGCCAGCTTTTGCCTGTGTAGACCCTGGCAGGCTGTCAATGCAGAGAGACCACGTGGGAGACCACAAGTGCCAGAAAACAGCTGCCACCTCTTCCGTGGGGAGGCCCACTTGGGAGAGGGAAAGCCCAGGAAGTGGATGGTCTGACCAGAGAGGGACATGGCCAGGTGCACTATGGGCACATGCCCTAAGCCTTTGCCAGTGGGCCTCCAAGACAGCCTCAGCCAGTTTAGAGCTGCCTCCCACCGAGGACCCTGAAGGCAGGCTGCCAGGGGCAGCTCCGTCTTCTGTCCCTCTGGGTGCATCCCCCAGGGGCCAGGCCAGGCCAGCACAGGCAGGTGTGACTGACCTTTGGCACATGCTATGCTAGGAGAGCGGGGCCTAGTTGTTGTGGTCTCCAGAGCCACAGCTGTTTGTGTGACTGAAGCCCCGGCACAGCTCAGCATAGCAGGCAGGGGATTGGGACGGCAGGGGTGCTGCTGACCTTAAACAAGCGGCATGGGCAGGGCTGCGGGAGGGCTCCTGACGGATATTGGCCTTTCACGTGCATAGGGGTAGCGCAGCTCACGACAAGGCAGGGGGACAAGTGCTGGGAAGCAGGATGGGAAGGCGCCAAAGTGGCTCAGGGTTTGCTCTTGGATAGGGAGACTTTCACCCCAGCTGAGTCTGGGTAAGTGGTAAGCAAAAGCAATTCATTCCCCTCTGGTAGCTGGTGGGAAGAGCGAGGGGACTCTGCCCAGCTCCTTATGGACGAGTTTCCACGACATAACAGCTCACTGGCATTAATTGGCCCCTTTGTTGGCAGTATCAACAGAGAGGCCAAGGGGGCCTGGAGGCCAGGTTCCCTTCCCCTCCCTAGAGATGCTCTTTCTGGGTCTCAGGTGGGTGTTGGGCCAGCTGCAGGTGCTGTATTTTCTGTGTGGAAACAGCTGCAGGTCTGCCAGTCAAGCACATTCACATGGACTGGATTTAGTTTAGAACAAACCCCGGCCGGCCAAGGTCTGTAACTCCGGCTGCTGCCTCCCCTCTGGGATGCACATCATCACTTGCCACCCCTCCAGAACAGCCGGGCTCAGTCTGGGCTTCAGCCTCTGCCCCCTGCGGACAGTCTCTGAGAGGAAGGGTTAGCGAGGAGGCTGTGGCGAGGTGAGGCATGAAGGATTGAAAAGCTGTGGAAAATTGTTTTCCAAAGGGCTTGTCTGCTGAGACTTGAGGCCTGTGAGCAACAAACGCTCTTCTCTCAAGTCTTGGCAGAGGGCAGGCCCTGCCAGGCAGAGTGCCTTTCTGCATGAGTGCGTGTGTGTGTATGCTGCTAGACCTGAGAGGCCACTTGTTTCTGAACCTGAGGGGGGAACTCAGCTCAGCCCATCAGCCTCTGTCATTTTCTCCTTTGCAAACAAATTAGTAAAGTAGCAAGCAATGCTGGAGCTAGGCGGGCATGTGCGCTCCTCTGTCTTGGTCTCTCCTCGCCTTAGCCCTCCCTCCTCTCTCTTTCCAGTTTTTTTTTCACCTCAGCCCTACTTCCTCTATATGTTCCTCCATTTTCTTTCTCTTCTCTCTCCAGCCTCAATCCTTTTCTTTCCTGTTCTTCTCCACCTCATTCCCTTCCCCACTCCCTCCCATCTCTTCAGCTGGCCCCTGTCTCGATCCCATTTAAAAATTCAGGGCCTGACTCAATTACACTAATGCTGCTCTGGAAATATAAATGGGCCTTGAAGGGCCAGGAGATGGTAATGGGATAGGAAGGGGGCATGAGAATAGCTGCTAAGAATTGCCCCTGTGCAGGGGATTTCCCTGGAGTACTGGCTCTATATCAGCCTAGAGTGGGGAGGGAGACGGGGATATGGTCAAGGGTAGGGAGGGAGGAGAGGGTGAGCCAGGAGTGAGGAGGCTTGTCTCTGTGGTGGGTCAGAGCATGAGACAGAGCAGCCCTAAAGCTGCTGTAACTTCCCCAGAGCTAAGCAGGCCCCCAGCAGCCCCAGAAAACAGAGAGCTCAGAGGTCTCTTAAAGCCATCTTTGTGCTGTCCCAAGAGCGTGAGTAGCTGAGAATTGGAGTGACACCGTTTAACATGGAATATTAGTTAAAGGGATTTTATCTCTTTTATTTGGTTGCTTGGCTTAGAGTTTGGTTGGAAAATAAGTTGTTGGGCTGTTCCCCCTTGTAATAATTATGTTATCCTGCTCAGGGCTCTTCTTAAAGGAAAACAAACAACTGCCCCATTCTCTACAAAACCTAACCGCAGTGAATATCCATATGCATATTCATCTGAGTGAGCAGCAATCGCCTTCTACTCTCTCAGCTGTTCCATGTCGAGCCCTCTGCTAGTGGCACTTGCTGATAGCACAAATGCTCTGCGCTGCCCCTGAAGCGACAAGTCAGGTGGAGGGGCAGAGAGAAAGGGGATAATAAAGGGAATTTAAAGCAGCGCATCTGATTGGCGAGGCCTGTGGGCCTGAAAGGGAGAAAGGGGAAGCAGAACTGTGGAGGAGCTTGCAGAATTATGCTTGCGCAACAAGTGTTACTTTAAACATATTAGCATTTCTGAGCTCCCTGGGATAGATAACCACGGCTGGGGAAAGGACTGACGCTTTGAGCAGTCATGAATAAACATATGCAGTGCTTCAGCTGTGATTCTGTGAGGGAATCACTAATCGGTCTTTGTTCTGTTTATTTATTTATTTAGCCACTTGACAGTGCCCCTGAAGGGTCACTCGTGGGTACCAACTGGAGAGCGGGAGGGGGCTGCACTCTCCCAATTCCAAAGCAGCTGTGCTGTGGGGTGGCACAAGCAGTGGTTTGGATGGCAGCCTGGCAATTCAATCAGATCCAAATCCCAAGCAGCGGATGTAAAATTTAGAGCCTTTAATTTTACTTGTAAACGGCTGAGTGATTTGTCTTTTGTCTCCTCATTTGCAAGTGGTTTGGAAAGGTCCCCCCACCTCCAGCCAGGGCTAATGAATGGACTACAACGGGACCTTTTGGAGGACAGAACTTACATCAGGGCTTCTCATCCCTAAGGGAATGTATTTCTTCTGCAAACTGTTTCTGCTGCTTGAGCACACTTGGATGAAAGGGGCGTCCCTATGCTATGAGGGAAGTGTCGCAGTAGGGAAGGGTGTAGATGCTCTGGAGGTGCTAGTGAGTGCAGTCTGTCTCTCCCAGCAGGTATCATTGTTGGGAGAAGTATAGCACGCTGCTGTGTGGGAGCTCCTGACATTTTCAGTCCCACCTTCCCCCAGGAGGAGTCATATAGGGATAATGGTAGGTCCATTGACTGAGGAGGTTCTGAGCTATTCCAATCCCAATTTCCCAGCAGGTGCCATTGTGGAGAATGGTGTAGGAGTGCAGTCTGGGAGCTCCTAGATAAGGACATCCATGCACTCTCATTGTACTTCCCTCGCTCACCCTGTGCTGTTGTAGGAAGTGGCCTTTCAGCATAAAAGGGATTTGAAATTTGGCCATAAATATTTGGTGTGGGTGGAAGATTGAAATGCAGGTCCCTGGTCACAATCAAGTTTTCCGTCTCTTCTAGAGCTGAATTAAATAAGTCAATAAATACAACTTTTTAACCCTTTAAAGTCATAGATTTGTAGAAATGAAAAATGTAACAAAGCAAATAAGTTGTTTCCCAGATTTGAGTAGTTTCCCCAGGCTCCTGCAGATAGAAGATAATCTTGCTTTTCTTTGTAAAAACAGTTTTGCCAGCCAAGTAGCTATCAAGTGGGCCCTTTGGTTTATTCCAGATTTTACTTTGTAGGGTTATTATGGTGGTTTCTGGAGTCATTAGCAGATGCACCCAAAAGCATCTCTGTATTCTGGACTGAATGAGACCTCATAAGTTTCTGTGCCCATTTGCACAATAAAGCATTAAAGAGGCCTGTTGCATGCATAGTTTGAGCTGTAAAATGTCCCCTGGATCCATATTTTAAAACTTTGCTAAATATACATGAGTTCTTTATCCATAAAGAAGCCAAGTCAATAATACGCCTGTAAAAAACCCATTCGGTGTATACATGCACAATAGATTCTGTCAGATTGGAATAAAATTCATTTAGCTCTATCACAAATTCCCTATATGACACTGAGCAAGTTACTTCCCTTCACTGTTCCTCAGTTTCCCCATCTGTAAAATGGCCCCTCCTTCCCTCAGAGAAAAGTACTGTCTGCCCAAGGTATCTTCAAAATCATCCACTCATTTTGGATGCCTCCATTTTTGGGTGTCCAATTTTGAGACTCAAGTCAAATGACACACAGTAATGAACACCTAAAGTCCTGTTTGAAGTCAATGGGAGCTGCAGATGCTCAGCACCTCTGAGAATCAGGCCCAAGTTGGTTCAACTTGTGCACCTCTAATCTGAGATAGCCAAGATGATCTGCCGCTCTTGAAAATGTAGGCCTTCCTGACACCAGGGCTCAAATAGTCACGTTAACTTCAGTGGAACTACATCATCACACCAGCTCAGGATTTGGTGCTGTGTCATCTTGTGACGTTTCACTCATCAGTGTTTGTGTTTCATTTTTAGATACTTGGGTAGACAGTGCTAAAGAAGAGGAAAGCATTGTACTAAGATAGAGAGCACAAGAGGGTCTTTCCTTCTTGGACCTGCTTCATCCAGTCTCGGGATGTGATTTGAACATGGCTTTGGATGTGTGTGCAAACAGAGATACAATCCTGTTGTGCACTGGAGAGAATGAAGTTATATGTCTCTCTTGTGGGGAAGCAGATACAATGGCTCTTGCCATTCTTGTTATGCAGAAATACTAATGTATGTTGTGCAACATTTTACATTTATTACTTGCTGTCCTGGAGACTGTAGAGAGCTTTTCGGCTTCCGTTTGGGTTGCTAATTCTGTGTTATTGCATCCTGGCATTTATTGAAATCCTGGGAGCACTTGGCATTGAGGAAAGTGGGAGAGTGGGTTCTGTAAGTGTTATTGCAAGATGCTTCCTGTTTGCAGAGTTCTAAAGAGACAGCTACCCCTCTCCTCACTCACATACATGCCTCAGCTAATATAGGACTGATTAAGGGCCAGCACCTCTGTTAAGAAGATTGCCACCTCTCTAGTGATGTGCAGAGGTCTGTCAGTTCACTCTGCTGGGTCTTGCTAAGCTAAGCATGGTCAGGGCTGGTCAGAGTTTGGCTGAGAGGTCTCCGTGCAGGGGGCTGCAGGGTTGACTGGTGTCTCTTGCTGTCCTTTCCATTCCTTGTCCTTGTATTCAGCACCAATGAAAGGTGCTGCATTCATAGCTGTGGGAACTGAAGTCCTGTGGTTCAGAACAGGCGACGACATTGCAACCTTGCCCCTGAGCTGAGAGGGGAGTTCAGTCTCCAGGCCCATCCACGCCTTGGTCTCACTGTGGTGAGGCTGCCAACAAGAAGGCACCAGTGATGTGGACACATGCCATCTAGGAACTGTGCTGAGATGACCCACTAGCTCTGCGTGCTAACAGCCTACGTGGCCAGCATCAGATGCTCCTGACATTTGGTCTCCACCGACCCTGGCTGGATCTGAGCCCATTCCTTAGTGATGAGTGGCTCTGGCTGCAGCCACACAGTCCCATGTCTAACTCAGTCCCCTGGGTTAACCAAACACCTCCTTCTGTCACTGGCCAACATACTGGGACCGACCCCGTCCGCAGCACTGCTGCCATCAGTAGCCATTTACAGTCTCAGGGCCCCATCCTGGGAGACACTGAACACCCTCAACTCCTCCTGGTGCAGAAGAATATATCGACACAGGCTTCCAGAGGAGGCTTCCCCCTCGGCTCTTTTGCACTCAGGGCCTTCCCGAGACTTATCCGGTTGCGTCCTGCCGTGTGAGAGCCACCGCCTTGCGTTTTTAATCTCTATTCTCCAAACTCTGGTAAACTCACGAGCCTGCTGCAAAGATGCTTTTTAACGAGCTGGAGGGGTCATACCTTCCTGGCTGCGCCAATGACATTGAGCAATTAAAAGACAAGCTATAGTTGGAGTGAAGCGAGGGAGAGCGGGAGGGAAATAACATCTTTGTTTGTGCACAGTCATTTACTGGACTGGAACTGCTGGTGTCACGCAGGCCTTAATCTTTGCTCTCAGTTGGACCCAGACCAAGAAGTTCCAGTGCTGAGTTCACTAAAGGGTCATTGTTACATTGCTCCTGGCTTTGTCAGTTTGCTGAGCCTGCTGGCTGCTCACTTTCCATATTGTCTGCCTGGCTGTCTGTCTGTTTATCCATCCATCATTTGCACCCAGAGCAAATTCGCTCCTGCCCAAGGCCCCTTTACATTGCTCCCTAGGGACAGAAGGGCAGGAACACCCCCACAGAGCACTCCCAGGGTCAGGCAGCTTCCCTACTGGCACAGAGCTGCGGAATGGCTTTACAACAGCCCCCATAACAGATGGGGTATGTGGCAGTGTGGAAGGGATGGGAGAGGGTGGCCACCAGAATGCTCTTGTACTCTAGCCATTCTCCGTGTCAGAGGAAGCTAGAAGGGAAGCAGGGTGTCAGTTAGGGCAGTCATGAAGCTGCTCTGAATTACACGGATGGCTGGCCAGGCCTGTGGCATGAAGATGGTTTGAAACAGCTGTGCCCCCACCTCGGCCTGCCTTGCATCCCTGTACTGATCACAGGCACAATGTAACGGAGGATCAGGCCCACAGTACATCACTCTCCTTAACTGCAAAGCTCTTCCTTTTGGGTTTGGTTTAACGGCAACCATTAGGCAAGGACCCATTTGCCTGTCTGGCAACTATCTGCTTAACTGCTCTGCTTCCATCTTAAGGGGAAGCAGCATAAAGAAATGTCCAGGGGAGAGGCGACGCTGGATTTCAGGGTCTGCGTGTGCTGCCTCGTGAAGGGGGCAGGCAGGCGGTGCAAGGTGGCATCCTGGTTGGAGTGAAAGAAGGGGCCTGTGCTGGACTGGCTGTGCAGCTCCCCGTACTCCTTTCTCTTCTCTCCCTTCTCGCCCTCCACCCATCCCTTCCTCCCTCTTTCAGACCTTCCCTTGGATTTCCTTCTCTTTTTGGTCTCCCTTCATCTCTTGGCACCTTCTCCATCACCACCTTCTTCTTCTTTTCTCACTTTTCTTCCTATCCTGCATTCTCACCTCCCTTCTTTAGGTCTCTTCCCCTCCCCAGTTTTGCACTTTCCTTCCTGTATCTTCCTCTTTTCTTCCCACTTCTTTTTCCCTTTCCTTTCCACTAGTCTGCCTTTCAAGAGGAAAAAACCCAGACAGGAACTGAACCAGCCCAATTTAGCACCACTGAGGCTGAAAGTTTATCATATGGGATTGGAGTCTCTGTGCTGAGGCCTTGATGTGCCATCTGTGTGTGATTTTGAATTTGGGTTCGCATGCTCCCTGCGACTCATGGAGGTTCGCACAAGCTGTGTTTCAATTTATATCTCTGGCTCTATATATGTTTAAGGCTGCAGCTAATGTTGATTTAGTAACTCAAGCATTGGGATTTCATCATGCCAGGGAGAATGCATTAAATAAGACACTTGGTTTTTCCCTCCCCTATCTGTTTCGTTTACTGTAGCTGTTTAACTCCAAATGGAGATCTTGATCTGTGGGGTGTGTTTGTGCTTTAAGAACTGATTTGGGGGAAGATACAGACTGAAGGACATTTGCAGTGGGGGGATGGTCAGGGTTGAGGATAAGCACTGTGGTTATGGGTAGGCTTTTTCCAAGTCCCCTGAGAGTACCTCTCTGACCCCTATTGGTTTGGCCCGCAGGGCCTTTCCTTGGTGGACCCATCAGCCCTATTTCATTCAGTGCTTTACAAAGCTCACACGGAGAAATGTGGTCTGTGCATGGTGTTAGCCGTGATGACTCCTAAAGCAGTGTGTGCACTAGAGCACTGCTTGGAAAGCATCCATAGCAGTGCGAGGTGAACCCAAATGGGTTGATGTTTCGGTTGTCGATTAGAGAACTCCGCAGAGTAGAACACTTGGCCAGACCTCTCAGGGCTGCAGACCCGCGCTAGGAGGCTTGCACCAACAAACTTCCTGGGGGGATGTCAGGTAACTGCTGATTCTTGTCAGGCTTGACATGGGCTTTTCTCAGGAGCTTTTGGCATTTCTGGGGCTGGATTGGAAGAAGGAACTGCAGGAGCAAGTGAAGAGAAGCGTCACAGAGGGACTGGCCCCGTTAAGGGCAGATGAGCCCAGCCCCCACCTCCGGCACAGTTAGCTCACCTTCCCAGGTGGGGCAAATTAAGGTCATATGACCCAAACAGGCCTTCTGGGGAAGAGAGAGAGCAGAAGCCTGTGGAGGTCATGCTCTAGTCGAGAAGTGCTAGGAGTGGTAGCTGTACAAAGAGCAGGAAGACAGACTTTTTGGAGAGGAGGGGCCTAGCCTAGCTAGAGATTGAGGTACAGACTCAGGCCTCTGTCTATTTTGGGCTACCAGGGGAGCGACACCCTTGAGTTCTGTTCTTGAAAAGCTTTGTTCTCAGCCTGGGTGGACTTGGCAGAGGTGAGTTAAAGGAAGGAGGGCTGAGGAGGTCAAAAGGGAAAGATTTGGATTGCGAGGGCCACTGAAACTCGTGTGAAACTTTAAATAAAGTAACCTCCCACCCCAATGGGGCAATCTTGTTTTAAATGCTGTGGATTGTGGTGTTTAGTGAGAAGCCCTGAGAAAGAGAAACTGAGGCCCAGCTGCTGTAGAGCCACCCCATGTCATGAGGGGGGTGCATGGGTGGTGGCTGCCCAATGAGAAATAATCTTTAAGCAAATGTATCAAGATGGTTTTGTTCAGGGTTGAGTTCTGGACCTAATTTCAGGTTGGATCATACTGGCTCCAAACCAGTTTGCCTAGCTCTGTTTCTGAGGCTCATAGGAGAGAGGAGCCCAGACTGTAGGATAATATCGGAGCTTCCTGGGTTCGTGGCTTAGAACCAGAGCTTTACACATCCCTCTCTTCAACTCTGTGTGCTATGGCTGCAGCCCAAGTATCTGGCTTTGGGTCTGGGGAGCTTCAGTGGTTCCAGCTTGTGGGGCTTTCATGCCAGCCTTTTATCTGATGTCATCTGGATTCACACACCCCCAAACTTAGGGCTCAAACTCAAATTGCAAAGCCACACTCAGTGCAAGCCACGGAGTTTAGCCTGGTTTCAGTGCAAACCCACAAATCGGCCCTTGTTCTCTGAGGTGACTTGAGGGGGCTTGGTGGAGCGCTATGTGATCCTGAGCTGCCTTGCGTGTGTAATGAAGCTTGTAGATAGGCAAGTTTCAGGTGGTTTGGGATTTTTGCAAAGGACTAAAGCAAAGCTCCATCGCATTGTTTGCAAGATAGGGGAACTCCCCTTATGCTACGGCTATCTAAGCAGGGTGGATACTCATTGCTTCAGTGTTTCCTCTGGGAAAGGAGGCCACAGTGTAGTTTCTAAGAGGATTATCATGCCCAAGGTCCCTAAAGGAAGGACCGTTCTTTGTGTTTAACTACAGTGAAACCTGGGCAAGAGATCTCCCTTATTGGACAATTGCGTACTTTAAGAGACCACTCCAAAGTATACTGGAACAAACCAGTCCTAGGTGTAACTCCACAGCAATCAGTGGAGCAGCACCAGAGATGACTTTGCCCCACAGAACTCCACCTTGATTAGAAAATTATTTCTATTAAATAATGCTTTTGGTTGATCTTTTGAGTGATCACTTAAGACAAACTTAGCTGTATTATACTTGCCATTTTTCTACTCAATAAGCTCCCTGATCCAGTGTCTTTCTGTGTCCCTGTTTTTCTTCCCATGCAGCCCTATTTATAGATTTCAAATATCAGCCTGGGTGAGGTGAGGATTATGCTCAGTTCAACCTCATGTTTGGTAAGGGGAGGGGAAAGTTATCTGAAACCTTTTTAACTTTCCCGGTGTTTAACTTTGCAGTCTAATTTCCCTTTAATAGCGGAAGCAGCGTGTCTCTTGCTACTGTTAAATACCAGACAAGCTCTGATTGTGATATCATTTCCTCCTCAGTGCATGACTGGAACACAAAGGAGAGGACGACGCCCACAGAGCCTCTGGCAGCCAATCAGCCTGCATCCTGACACCATCTGACTTGGGTAAGTGGGTTTTGCCCCCAACACATCGGTTTGAATTTTGATGCTGTTGCATTGCAGAATGTATAAAACTCAATGATGTATTGCTTGATCCCAACAAGGCCTTGTCTATGTTACTGTAAACTCAGGAGAAATTCCTTCATGCCATAGTCTGCCATCAGCACCCAATTACTTGAGTGTTGAGGAATGTAGAGTTCTTTGGGAGGAATGGGGAAAATTCCATCTTTGTGGCTGAGGGTGGGAAGGTACTCCTCATCTATTTCACCATAAATGGAGGTTCCTGGGAAGATGCCACCATGGTTAATTGGGATGGATCTCCAATGTATCTGATATTTGGACAACCACTTGAGAAATGTCGTCCTTATGAGCTGGTTAGATTGTATATTGGGGGAAAGTTTCTAAGGATAGATAAGCACTGGAACAGGTTACCAAGGGAGGTTGTGGAAACACTTGTCAGAGATGGTATAGGTATACTTAGTCCTGCCTCAGTGTGAGGGAGTTGGACTAGATGGCCTCTTGAGGTTCCTTCCAGCCCTACCTTTTTATGATTCAGTCCTAGTCTTTGTAGGATATTCCTCCATCATTAAACTAGGTTGCTTCTCTATAACTTTATATTATGTTCATCATAGACAGAAATGGTTACCCACTGACTGAAGTAAGTATAGAGCCTCCTCCTCTCTAATGCAGGGGAGGTTGGCCAGACGAGCTCTTAATTCTGTCTGAGGGCAAGCAACAGTGCCCTCAAAGGACTGTGCTTTGTGAGATTTCTCTATTACAGTCTCACAACGTCGTGCTCCATGCCTTGACGACTCAGCCTGCTTCCCAGCTCTCTCTCTAGGACAGTCGAAAGAGACAGGAGCAGGTTTTGGCTTGTACTATACATTCAAAATCCTAGACTAAAATCTGTGAACTGTCAGTTTGATACAGGCAACGTGTGAGACAGCAAACATCAGAGCTGACTGGGCTTAGGCAATTTCCCAGCACAACAGTCCTCTGGAGAGAACAAAGAGATCTTTCAATGCAGAATGGAATTGAGTTTCCTGATGAAAAAAAAATCAGGATGATTCAGGCATTTCTTTACACAGAGCTGGGGAAAAAAATGCAGGTTGGATCTGTACTAATCTGGTGTGAGCTGATGGGAGGCACTCTGATCTGTGGCTGCTTTTGAAGGAGGAGTTATGTCTGTACCACTGGCTAGCCAGTGTGGAGCCGTCTGCTCGGGGCTTCTTTGGAAGGGGAGCCTTGTTGCTAACCTGGGGCTAGCTGGCAGGCAACGTCCTTTCTCTGGGTCTGTTTTAGAAATGAGGGAACCTGAACAATGAACCGGTGCTGGCTGTCAAGTTTGTCACGCGCTTTGTTAACTTCTTCCCCCACATTTTTTGCTCAGAGCAAAGGGCAGGCTTCATGGATCCACCCACTGAAAGCAAAATGGGGACATGTCCTCGTGCTCCACCGTACTCTCACGTGGATGGCAGCAAGGGCCATCAGCTTGCTCCACGCTGTCCTTGAAGTTTTTCATCATAATCTATATTATAGTAGCATCTAGAGTCCATGTGCTGTATAAGCACATAGAAAGAGACTGCTCCTGCCAAAAAAAAGAGCTTGCAGTCTAAAGAGATGAGACAAAAAGGAGTATTATCAACCATGTTCTACACAGGAGGCAAATGAAGGAGAATGTCTGGGGTTTCCAGAGGAGTTAAACACCTCCATCCCATTAAATTCTGGGGGAGCTGGGAAGCTAACCACCTGGAAATTCCCAGCTGTATAGATCAAGTGATTTACACAAGGTTTGTGGCAGAGTTGGGAATTGAACCCAAATCCCCAAGTCCTAGTCAAGAGTCTTACCCCCCAAGGCCATCCTTCCTCCCTATTGCTGTGTGCTCTGCTTCCTTTCTAAATGGACTAAGATGTGACACATGACCTGGACTGACCTGAAGCAGGAGGCCCAACTCTTTGTGTGAAGAGAGGGATGTGAGCTGGAAAATATATATTTGTGTGTGATCCCTTCAGAGCACTGGGTGGAGGAGACTGAGGGGGCAGGAAGATGAACTATGTAGACAGGGGAAATGAAAGCCCCTTTGGAGTGTTGGTGACCATCTTCGTGGCACAGGGCAGGGACTGACCAAACTGGTCTTGCATCAGGTGATCTTTCCCCGTTAACCCTGTCCTGTGGCCGTGAGCTGCTAATTATATTCATCATCAACATGCTGGGATGAAGAAGAATGATCAGCTGTCATCCTCGTGCTTCATCATTATGATAATGTTAACAGAAGGCTGATTACTGGGATCATTTGTCAGCAGGCACATGCATTTACCAATCCCAAATCCCTACGAGACGTGCTATCGCCTCGGCATTATGCCCAACGTTTAAGGGGAGCTCCACTATGGGAGGCCTTGATGGAGAGGGGGCATGTCCATCCAGCAGTACAGAGAAAACAAAAGATACTGATGGACCAGTATGTAGAGGACTTGGGTTGGCATATGGCAGTCATTATTTTTTATCATACGGGTGACTTAGGATTTGGAGCACCAACAGAGTCCTTTGGCCACTCCAGGTTAAAGTCTGCTGTAACTAGATGCACTGTCTCTTCAGCCAGAGATGGTGGGTGGAGATTAAGAATGGGGATGCACTGATGGAACACTGCGGAGAAGCCCACAGTTCTTTTGGGCATTGTGTTATGTTTTAACCCCCGAAGAGAGGGAATCCTGCAGGCTGGTCTTTTGGGAAGCCCAGGAGCAAATGAACAGATGGATGGAATTTCATTCTCAACCCAAGAGAGGACAGCTCCTCCATGTCTGGGTTGAGGTGAATGGCGGATGACCGTTCTGCACGAAGGAGCCCAGCAGAAGTGGGCAAGATTATTTTTTTTCTTGTCAAAACACTTTTTCAAACAAAAAACTGGTTGTGTGTGTGTGGTGTCTTGTTTTTTACCAGTTCTATGAAAAGAAATGTACACCAAAAATGTTTAGTTTGTTTTGTGGTTTTTATTTTATTTATTTATTTATTTTTTTGGGTGGTTGGTTTTGAACACTGAGCACTTTTACCAAATGCTAACATTTCTTTTTACCAAAAATGGTTGTCAAAAACTGAAAGTTTTGTGGGATTTTGGTTTCAGTTTTTCATTGACAAATCAAAACCATTTTCAGAAGAAATTTTTTTTGGGGGGGACAATTATTTTTAAAAAGAAATTTTAAGAAAAATATTTCAGTTTTCAACTAAGCTATATGGAGCAAATGAATATACCACGTATAATATGACTGGATTCCTTTTAACTGTTCCTGAGGAGCAGACACCATGTTGCCTAGCTCGAAGTAACTCCGTATTGTTGGCTCCAATCCCGCAATCAGGCCCTGTGTGGCGCTTCATTAACCTCAGTGGGACTGACTGCACAGTGAGAACTCATAGTCTTCTTCAAGGTGTATTTCAGTTCATGAATGTTCACTGAAGGAAGAACTGTCTTCCCAGGAAACTCCCAAATTCCAAAATGGCGGCAGCAGCAGCATTGAGGGCAGGGCACTTCTAGGCTAGTCCTGGGGTTTTTGAAAGGCAGCCTTTTACAGGGATCAGAATTTGGGTCCTGGTCATTCACACATACTCTCTCCCTCCCTTGCCCAAGCCGGGGATGGGGGAGAGAGGAGTTGCTGGGGGAGGCAGTAGGAAGTAGGCCAGATAATTCGGTAAGTGGTGTTATTAGCTCTGATCCTGTGCCCCAGGTAGGTTTTTTAATTTATGTATTTTTCTAGCATTTATAATGTCTTCAATCAGCCCCATCACCAAGTGAGTTTCATGGAGCTAATGTGGCAGGTGATACCGCAGCCACAGCCCTAACCTGTTATCCAACATTTCTGAAATTCAGCCCCAGAGACCACACAGGCATGCAGGCTGCTGCCCTCCATTCTGCTCTCTCACACACACAGACTGACACACAAATGTGAATGCAGAATGACACATGCATAAACACACACACACACATCCATCCTCTTTGCCCAGAGCCATATGTTTCATCACAACCTGCTCTCAGCCTTTTACCACTGCAGCTCAGCTGAGTAATTAAGGGGGGCATGTCCCCCCAGCATCCCCTGGCTCATGTTAAATTTCACTCCCCACTCCTCACACTGCTGTCAGAGCTGCCTACAGGCAGGACACAGCAGCACCATACAGTGTTCCCTCCCTCTCCTAACCCTGCTGCTTTTTGAACATCTTTTCCTTCTCTGAGGGGAGGAGAGGTGTCTGGGGAGGGGATGGCTGAGCCAGATGCTCAGCTGTGTTACACCGGCTGAGTATCTGGCCCTCAAATGTCAAAGGGGAGTGAGGGTTTCAAAGGGCCTTACAAGCATATTAAGCTCTTCATAATGCCCAGTGAGGTGGGTGATATTCCCATTGGAGAGTTGGGGAAAGTGAGGCCTGGAGCCAGGCAGTGACTTGGCCAGTGAGTCAGTGGCAGAGCCAAGAATAGTCTCCTCGCTCTTATCCTTGTGCCACTTCCTCTCTGTTCTTCCTTCTGCATCTCCTGAGATTCCCTGGAACACAGAGTCTTTCTGCTTCCACTTCGCTCTAGTGACAGGTGGAAGCTCTTGCTGGTTCCCCCGTCCACTCACTGCCCGACAGGAACTTCCTGAAGAGTCATATTTCATGACTGGTAACATGGAGGTACAGCTGCTATGTATCCCTGGCCATCAGCTCCTCGTCCACTTCTATCCTCCTTCACGCAGCTAAGCCCTCTGCCCCCACCTTCTCAGGGCCTCATTCTGGCAGCAGCAGGGTCCCAGCAGCTCCCAAGGGAGCCTGTTGAAGTGACAGCGATGGGAGCACCAGTCCGAGGAGTGAGGGAGGGAGAACAATGTGTGAGAGTGAGAGAGCTGAGGGAAAGAGCAAGGATGGGGAAGAGGAATAGAAGAGAGAGAAAGGGATGAGTTAGAGATCTTGGCATGATACAGCGCCAGGATCAAAGGCGAGGGAGGGGTAGTGCCTGCTCCTTTACAGAAACATGTCTATCCAGGGATTGCACGCCACTGTGCAGGTCAGCACTTTATTTCAGAGAGAACAATATAAGTTGTCAGGCAGAGAAAACGTACCATCCCCCAGTAACTTCATTTTCCTGAACAGCCTGCTCCCTGGGAGAGGAAAATCAATGAGAGCAAACCCAATCTCCATGCGTGGCAGGAGACGCCAGCCAGAGCCCAGCAATCCCCTCCGTGCCAGCCACCCTGGCCGGTCAGGGTGTCACCCCTCTCTCACGGGGAGACCCAGCCCAGAGACAGAAGTGGGGGAGAGGTCCCCTGAGGAAGGTGTGTTGGGGGGGGGGGGGGAGTCTGGGAGTAGGGAGTTGCTGCCTTCTGGCTGTGAAAAATGATAGGGTAGGAGGAGAGGGGAGTGGTGGGGGAGACGGGACAGAAAGGAGAAAGCCAAGGGGAAAGGGAGGAGGGAAGGAGAGAAAGCAGGAGAGAGCTGCTGTAACCTCCCATCACCGCGTCTGCAAAGAAAAGCAGGGAGGGCTGTGAGGAAAGGGCCTGTAACGGTGCACAGGAGGGGAAGGAGGGAGAGGAAGGAAAGCAGTGAGAGGAAAGCTAAGTGTGAGGAGGAAAAGGGACAGAGCTGGAGGGGAGGCACTGATAGGTTCAGCCCAAACTCACAAAGGGGGTTGAGAAGGAGACAGGCAGCTTCTTTCTTCCTTAACCGTTCTGCTTTCCTCCTCTGTTTGTTGTTGTTCCTATCACAGTGGTACCAACCCAAATGGGGGACCCTTTGTGTGATGCCCTGTAGCGAGAGGCAGCCCCTGCCCTAAAGGGCTTCTACTCTAGTAGACAAACTAGCTAAAGGATGGGAGGGGCAGTGACTCAGGGCTTGTCCACACTGCAGTTAACTCAGCCTTGCCTGACTGGGGGAAGGTGGTGCTTTAACTCCAGCTGTCTGGCCTGAGGGACAGAGGCTCACACTTGCTCAGGGCAGCACAACGCACCAGCTCTGTGTACTTGTGTGATGTCATGGGATGGCCGCTCTCACTCGAGCTAGGCTCTGCAGAGAGGACACAGCCGAGGTCACACAGTCAGTCGGCCGAAGCCCAGGAGCCCCGGTCTAGTGCCCAGTGAACGAGGCTACACTGCCTCCCTTTCTCCTCTCCCATTTCATCCATCCCCCATGAGACACCTCTCCCTAACCTCTCCCCACAAAGAAACCTAGCTTGAATGTCTTGCCTGTTACTTTTCTCTGTACAATGCCATCTTCTAGGTCAAAGCAGCTCCAGACATTAACATGAAGAAAAAAAATGCTGGTATTGCATTAGCAAAAATAAATATTAATAGTGTAAAATGCGAATAGGCAGGTGAGAGAGACGGACCGCACAATCTAATAGTCACATTGTGTATGCAACAGTTGTTCCGTGGCATGAGGGTGAGCACTAACAACCCACCCAGTGCTGTTCGGGTGTCTGGAGCTCATGGGATTAGTAGCACTGTTCAAAGACCCCCTGTGAATGGGGACTGGATCCAGAGGGAGGTTTCGAGCCAGGTGGCCCAGCCCGGTGCTGGAGTTACAGAACAACTGGGAAATGTGCTGCTCTGAAAAAATGCAGCGTTAATGCTGCTGAACGTGAATGTCGGTTCCTGAGCCCACCTTCCCTCCCCCTCCGATGCAAAGTGGCGATGGAGCTTCAGGTCTGCATGCTGGCATGGCCTAGTGGGTGTCAGACACCTGGCTTCTCTTCCCAGGAACTCACTCTGACTGAACCATTTAAGCTAAAGTGGGTGCTTAAACATAGGTGCGTAAAGTCCCTGTTCACATCTGGGGCTCTGAGAATTGGGATGTTTCTATCTGGTGCCTCCACATGGGTGTAAACACTGAAATGTGGGCACCCAAGTTTGAAAATGGCAGGCTTTACACCAGCTGAGGACCTGTCTCATTGGCCTGAACTGCTCTATGCCTCAGTTTCCCCATCTGGGCCATGGGGATTATAATACTACCTGCCCAGCATGGGAGGTCATGGAGCGTCTGGTAAGTGGCTTGAGAGCTTCACGTATATGATGCACGGGAAGCCCAAACTATGAATAATAACCATTATGCTAAAATTACCCAGTACTGGGCACCACCATCAGTTGCAATGTACAGGGCCGTGATGGCAGGACAACATGCTGTTATTTCGGGGTTAGGTTGTGGCTTACAGGTGCAATGCTGAGCTGCCCCATATAGGAGGGGCAAGGGCGAGCTTAGTCTGTGACTCTTAGGGGCAGGGCCTGTCATTACATGTGTGAAGAGCACCCAACACAGTGGGGCTTCTGTGTGCTATTGCAATAAAATCAATACTGCCCCTGGAGAGAGGGCTCCTCCCGCAGGACAGGCACGCTGTCCACGAGGGCTGCCCTGTTCACAGGCTTCTGCCATCTGCTCCAGATGGAACAGATTCCTCTCCCTGATGCATTGGCCCTACTGTAAGGGCCAGGGGTGGAGGGCAGGGAAAGGCAACAGCTGTCCCTCCTCCCACCCCCTTTCTGGCAAGTTGCCCTCAGTGGAGACAGGAGCCCCCCGCACTCCTGAGATCATAGAGAGCCTGGTCCAAAGCCTGGTGAAATCAGTGGGAGTTTTTCCAGCAACTAGGATGCACTTTGGTTCGGGCCCCGCCGGCACAGGGATGGCTGTTGTGGGGAACCTTTGCATTGCTCTTAATTAGGGAAAATGCCTGAAGTTCCAGTGTGTGGAGAAAGGTCCTGAGCCCTCCACCCTCCCCCACCTGTCAGCTGCTCCCCCAGTGCTCTCCCTCTACTCACAAGCCTCTTGTCCAGCCTGCCGCCCTTCTACACCCCATTTCTCCTCTTGCGCCTTGAGCAGCCTGCTCCTCTCCTCGCCTGGCAGAGACAGCTCTATGGAGCAACCCAGAGCACTCAAGGTCAGGATCCAGCAGAGAGGCTGTCAGAGAACAGTGCAACTGATGCAAGATAAAGGGGGAGCAAACCTCTCAGGTGCCCCCCCTGTTTTGCAGGGCATCTTGCTTTGAAGCTAGTTTGGGGGGCATATCCTGCCATGCCACCAACTGTCCTGCACACGTGCAGCTGCCTACAGAGCTCCTGCACCCAGGCCTCAAAGGGGAGCAGATTCTGTCTTCTCCTCTGACTGCTCCCCCCTGACACAACTGTGGGGCAGGGTCTGTGCTGCCTGTCCATCTGTTGCTCTCCCCCGCCCCCCCCCTACCCCCCCAACGGTTATGTCTCAGTGGTGGGAAGCAGGCGGGAACGGATGGAAAGGGGAGAAAGTTGGGGGAGAGGGGGCAGGAGAAAGGTGAGGATTTTGCAAAAAGCTGCCTTCATCCCCCTTATTTCCTTTCCCAGCCCAGACAGCTAAAGGACTAGCAGACTAGTGAATGCCACCAGTGCCCCAAATCATGCAGCACCTGCACTGCTCTTCCCCAACTGGTTGGAATGGGGTAGGGGTGGGAAGGAGGACAGTAATTCTCGGGAGATTTGAGTTAGAAGTCACTGGAAGTTTTACCAACAATCGGACAGTGACTTCCCGACTCTGAATGGGAGAATGGTATCTCACACATGCAGCTCAGAATGTCACATTAGTGTTAAACGAGGGGAAAAACCAGAGTGGGAAAGGAAGCGAGAGAGAGGGGGCTGCGCTGCAGTTTATTCCTTTCGGTTTATGCTCTGATACTTTATGGTTAATTACACCCTGACATGCACAAAGGGGAAAAAAGGATTTTTAAAAAGCTTTTAAAAAAATTACCTTCCATGAAATATTCAGGAGATGCTGCTCCTTTTTAAAAAACTGGCATAATTATTCCTGCAAGGCTTTTTCCAATTCTCTGGATTTCGTTGCATTTGGAGAGAGACAGCAGAAACATTTGTCCCCGTTAACACAGAGAGGCGCTGGAGGGGGGTATTGTACCAATTAGGGGAGAAGTTACCATATTAAAATAATGTAAATGGTGGGGTGGGTGCTTGGTTCCAGCCTGCTCCATGGTGTCTGGGAGTCTGGGCTGTGGTGTTGGAGTTCAGCTGTGAAAAGGATCTTACCGTGTGACTGCACTAGGATCTGCAGGGGCATTGTCCAGTTGTGTAGCACAGTGGGTATGATGAGGTGCACAGAGGGGAGATTTGCTGTACACAGAGCTCACATTCCTGAGAGCTAAGGCTGTTTTACTGTGGAGTGTTAGTAAACTCCTGACATTTCATTGGAGACCAACTGCAAGCAGATAGATGCCCTGTCCTCCTTGGTGCACTGTTAATAGCCTTCGGACCACCAATGTGGTAGTATGCTCCATGTATGTCTACCCCCTCAAGTGGAATGGCAGCCCCGAAATGGCAGGCCACACCTCCAGCCGTCACCGTGTATTTATAGAGCGCTTTATTTGCTGGGTATTTATAAAGCGCTTTTCAGCGGATGCTCTCCAAGCACTTAATAAAAGTGAGTAGGTGTAATTATCTGCATTTTACAGACGGGGAAGCTGAGGCAGAGGAGGCCCCATCTAGAAGAATAACAACTAAGTGTGAGCATGATTCTCTGCCACGGGAAGGAGTGTGGGTTTTGATTGTTAGAGAAAGCTAATGGCCACATCTCCTCTGCAACATGATGCTAGAAATGGTACCCTGGCTTTCCATTCATTGCTCACTCTACAGGTACAAGGCTGGTTTTTGTAGATGCCAACACTGCAGACTCTCTGTAGGTTCAGAGTTTTCTGGCTCAGGCAGCGCCGTCATTACCACCAGAGGGGGGTGAGAAGTGTAGTTAGGATGCCACGGAGGTGTGCTGCCATATACACGCTAGGGGAAATGGTCTGCTGTTGGAGCTAGTGCTTTGGTGCTACAGGAGCCATAGTTACAATCATCTGTATTGTTGCTGCAGGGCTAATAGGAGTAAAAAAGAATTACTAAATTCAGCAACTGAGACTCAAAGTACACAGCGGGAGCAGAATGCTGAATAAGAAAGTGCTGTCGTTAGTTACTTTACTGACCACAGCCATGCTTTAAGGGACTGTCCTAGGGTCACACAGTGAGTCAGTGTCAGAGTCTGGGATAGACCCCAGGTCCCCTGACTCGCAGCCTTTAGGTCTAACCACAGCATTGACTCTCTGATGAAGGCATGGGAGTTAAACACTCAAATCATCGAACCTTTTCAGTACCACGTCACAGTCCACGATTAAGCATGTCCCCCACCTCATGCGCTGGAGTGGGGGACGGAGGTGGCTCGCATTTTATGAATTAATCAAAGACAATGGTGTTTTGTAGAGCAGTTTATTTAAAGAGCCCTTTGTAAGCATGTGTGTAATATGATTTCTTATCCCAGCCTGGCTCTGTGTGTGCCTGCCAATAGGAACTGTTCCAGCTCACAGCCACATCCTGGGGAGGAGAGCAGAGTGTTCTTTTCATCTACAAATAAAACAAACAGGAACAAAGACGACAATAATATTGACTTTCATCATTGATATTCCCATTTATCTCAGTAATAATTAGTAATTCTATCGCTGTGAAGGCATAGCTCATAATCTCATTGTTTCATGGGAGCTTTTTAATGTCATCGCAGACAATACTGACACAGAGCTTTGTGTGAGCAGGGGAGGGGAGAAGGATGCGGGCGGACGAAGGGGGTGAGGGAGATTAGAGGGAGGAAAGGAAGGATGGAAAGGAGACCAAGATGGGAGATGAGATGCAGGAGACTCCGGCTGCAAAATCCAAACCGGAGAGCTAGTGAGAGATAGGAGGATGAGGAGTGTGGGGGGGGGGAGACACCTGCACCCTGCAGAGGAACTGTGGCTGAGGGAAAGAGAAATAGATTCAGAGGAGGAGGCAAAGAAGCTAGTAAGGCAGGGAAGGGAGAGCCAAGGAGGGAGTGGAGAGGTGCTGGCTTGGTAAGGGGCTGGAGCTAGGGAAATGGGGAGCGGCTGGAGCAGGCTGTGGTGACCTCTCTTGCTCTCTGCTCCCCCCAAACAAGTAAATCTGAGCTGATAGCTGCTTGCTAAGAGAAGCTGAAGACAGAGGGGCTCGTGGGGAGCAGAATTTCTCTCTCTCTCTCTCTCCGGATTGCTTTGCTGAGTGCTGATGGTGCTCGGGGACAAGTGGGGAGAGGAAGGGGTTGGCCAGTGCTCCCTCCTTGGGCTGCTGTCGGCAGTAAAGACATGGATATCCAAGAGACCTGGGGAAAGGAGGGGTGCTTCATCCTGTTAGCGCGGGCTGCTTCTGTCTCTTAGCATTACCAGCAGTTCGCCAGGCATAGCCTGCAGAGAGCCTTTGAAATGGGAACCCTCAAATCTCGATGCACAGAGGAGCCGGTTTTAAGGGGTGTAGAACACAGCGCTATGGGATGCTGCATGGGGTGAGGGACGACAGCTGGGCTCCCAAGGGGATGGCACCACGGGGGCATTTGGCCCAGTGCATGCTGTATTGCTGTGCTTGTAGCTGAGATTGCAGCTCCCATAGCCAGTGGACACTAGCCTGTTGCTGGCACCCAGGCGGAGGGGTTGAAGGCCAGAAATTCAGGAGGGCTCAGCGTCTGCCGTTAGAGCCAGGGTTTCTGAAGAGCTCAGCTCCCATTCGGGCACTTTAGTGAGGGGACGGGTTTCAAAGAACTCAGCAGCTTCCTTTGTTCTTGCTGCAGGGAAGTTTTCCCCATTGTTCTCGAGGCAAAGGCGAAGGAGTCTCCATTGTTCTCACAGGCAGCGTGCGGAGGATTCTCCATTGCTGGTGGCTGAGTACTTTCAGAAGTCAGGCCCTTAGTGCCCAAGCATTTCATGGTGTTCCTACCTGGCTGTTCATGTCGTGATTTCATGTTGGTGCCTTGATGTTGCAGTTAGTATCAGGTGCTGTGAGCTGTTAGTGTCAGGAGATTGCCTTTCCAGAGCCCAGGTGCTGTCGAGTGGCCACTAGAGCAGAGATTTAAGCTCATTCTGTCCCTTATGTTTTGTTTTTGAGATTTAATTTTGAGCCACCCCTAAAACTCAGCCCAAAGCACCAAGCTGGGTGATTTCTGGGTTTGTAATGAAAATTCCAAGCCGGCAACTCTGCTGCCCCGCTCTGATGACAGAGATGGGCCCCAAGCCCCAAAGATCAGATCTGGATGCAAATATTCCCCATGTTCAAGGGTGTGTGGATTCAGGGTTTTGGTTTGGCCCAATACAGAGATAAAAGTTTGTGCCAACTTTCTCCAGATATCAAGGGTTGTTATGATTCTGTCCCATCATGATAGCATTTAACATGTACCAGATAAGAGGCTGTACAGGCATTAACAAAACCTTCCCAGCCCTTCTCTGAGATCAATATATGATGATGATTATGATCCCCATTTTAAAGAGGTGGAAGTGAGACACAGAGAGATTAAATGACTTGCCTAGGGCCACACAGGGCATCAGAGCCAGGACTAGAATTAATCGCCAGCTCCCAGTGCAGCACTTACTCCCTGTGATGCGGTGTTCACCCCCACACCAGCCCTAAAAGAGTTACAGTGGCACAGCTAGGGCCAATTAACCTCATAGGCTGCACCTGGTAGTGAGTGAGCTTGATTGAAAATGACTAATGGCTGATAAAGCCCAGCTGGGGAGTGGGCTAAAGTTTAAACCAGGAAGTTTGCAGCAGAAAGGGGTTGTAGTGGAAGTTGGCAGTTGCTCTCTGGTCTTGAAGGAAGGGTTTATCGAGAAGCAGGGAGAAAAAACCTGTGCGAGATGGAGTAGGAAGTAGCCTAGGGAATGAGTAGTGAGATTAGAGATTGTGTAGACATGGGCTGCTGATTGTAGGGTTGCTGGACTAGAACCTGGTGTAGCTGGTGCATCAGGTTCTCCTACCAGGTACCGGCAAGTGGCACAGGAGTGTTGGATGTACCAGGAGGACAGCTGGTCTTAAAGAAACTTTGATATCCCAGAAGGGGGGGGGGGGACGACTATAGGGTGACCAAGCTGGTAGGCTGAGTCATGAAGAGAGAGAGCACCCCTACTTGAAGAGAGAGTCTGTGAGGTGAGCAAATGATGGAAGCATGTGCTAGAGACAGCCATGAGGGGAGGCCCCCACAGTGAGTACAGACCCCGTGACAATCTCGTATTCTAGCTTGTCTAGTAGCCCTTGTCCGGATTATCGAGTGTTGTATCATATGCTGCAAATGAAATTTTCATGGTGGTGAAAGCATCAGCAGATCTCTGCAGGGGCCTGCATCATCATAGCTTCTTAAGCCATGTGACTGCCTGCCAGAGTGCAGCAATAGTCTTACAACAAGCTGATGCAAATGGCAGTGTTATGCTGTTACTGCTAGTTTGGCTCAAAGAAGAAATGTGGATAGGTGATGGCAGCACAATAGTGAGCCCAACCATTGTGAGGTTTATGGGGGGAGTCGGGTGTTCCAGAGGAGATGGTGTGGGGTGACTTTGAGGGAAGAGCCAATATATAGGTGTCTGGACTTCCCATAGCTTCAGCTTCTAACCAGCCTGTGGTGTAAAATGTCTGCTGTGCTTTGCACTGCCTCGTGCTCTGTAAAATAAACCCATTTAGCCCTTGAGCAAACAATACAGAGCACCCAGGCTTCAGGAGCAAGGGGCCAGTCCTGTTCCCTCTGCTGCATGGCTATAGAGGGGAGAGTACACCTTGGCAGGTGACCCATTAGGGAATCGGGAATAGGGGAGGGCTGGGGAGAAGTTGGCTGTCCTGCTCATTGCTGTTTGCTCTGCCTCCTGACTGCTCTGTGCATCATCCCAAATTGGTCTGGGGGCCCGCTTCCTGCATCTATTTTTGTGTCGCTCCATTAAATGCAGATCCCTACCTCAGGTTTGAAAGATGGTTTCCGGTACACAAAGTCCCAAGCATTATCAATTCCACAGGAACCGCTGTCACGGCAGCCGCAGGGACCAGTGAGCAGCGCATGCAAATGCAGGGCAGTGTTTTTATTAGGATTTAAATGAGTTTAGGGCTGTTTAGAATTACAATGCGATTTGAGTCAGGAGGGGCTTATAAAACTGGTACAAGTTCATATATTATACAACAAACGTGACAAACCCCATGACTCCAGCCTGAGTGCATTTCTGTAGCAAGCCGGGGAAACAAGCGTGCCTCTGTCAGAATGCCACCACATCTTCCTGGGCTTGGGGAGTTGGCCCTTCCCTGGGGGGTGGGGGACAAGGAAGTGGCTGCTCAGGGGGTGGGGAGCACTACGTGGTCCAGCTGCTTTGCCTCCTGAAGCTAGTGGCGGTGCCGAGTATGTGTAGAATGGGACCCCCCATTTTGTGCAATGCAGCATGGGCAACGGTCTCTGCTTCATGGAGACCTGGAAGGAGACGAGCAGGGGACGCTGCAGGCCGGGATTAAGGCGTGCTAGCAGTGCTGCAGTGGGATTGGCAGATTATACAATACCTGCTTGTATTAGGCCTGGCTCAAGCCAAGCAATTCTTCATTCGCTTATGTGAGTACTAAAAGCTTGCTCCACTCATGGCTCCCCATGACTCCAGAGGGCTTTGCGTCAGGCCCTCTGTTCCTGTGCTCTCTGTCTCTTGCACACACATGCGCACGCACAGAGGTTTTAGAAGATGTTGGGCGGGGTTGTGGGTACATCAGTTTTCCTGTCCTCCAGTGTGTCTCAGTTCGGGAGGCAGTCGGGAGAGGCAGCAGGTGTTCCCAGTCTGGCAACAGCCTCCGATCATCTGGGCTGGAGGCAGCAGGCTTGGCTGAGGGCTGGTTGGGGACGTTGGGCACAGCCCTGAGCAATGGGTGGGAGGCAGAGAGTCAGATGCAAGCCTCCCCTGCTTCCTCCTTTGTCCGGGGTCCTGATGTCCTGCTGCCCTGCACCAGCAGCAAATTGCTACTTCCCATGGACTGGCTCCGCTACTCAAGCCACTGAGAGTGGGGGTAGGGGAGGGTGGGTAAGGCTTTGGCCATCCCCCAGTCCGGGTAGGGAGGGAGTGGGTAAGTAACGCTCTTGATTGCTATGTGCCCAGTTCTGGGGTCTGGGGAACCCCTGTTGAGCTGTCAGAGGAGTTTGTACATAGGAGTTATGGGGGGCAGGAGGTGTGCAGTGGAGAAGACCAAGATGTCACATGTGGAAGTGCCTGTGATGCTAACCACCGTCTGCCCTATTCATGCTCACCTTCTCATGGCCTCCCCCCGTACGCCCGCCTGGGCGGCCTGCAGGGAGCTGCAGCTGGCAGGCTTCGACAGTCCCCTTGGCTGATCTCAGCCCAGCTCTCCCAGTTACGGTTAGGTCTTTGGTGACCTTTGGACCCAGCTCATCCCTAATTGAACCACCTGGGGGCACGGTGGGACATGCCCACACTGAGTGCTGCTATATAAGGAGTATATTTGCCAGCCAGGCCGTGGTGCTGTTGTTCCTTAGTGCCCCCTGTCTGGGCCAGGTGCATTGCGTTTTTCTGCAGAGCTCTTTGATGCTGACATCTTGTCCCTTCCATTCCCCACCTCTCTCCTGCAGCTGGTTGTTTCTTGGTGGTATGTGCAAAAAAAAAAAAAAAAAAAAAAGAGAGAGAGAGAAACGGTTGCCATGGTGCAAAGGGGCTTTGCTGCACCCCAGGGTCCTTTCTGTGAGCTTCTACATTGTCTGCTTGGAAGACAGGAACCTGGGGTGCATCTGAGCCCCAAGGAGACTGATTCTTGCAATGGGAAGTCTCCTCCAGTTGAGAGGTAGATGGAAGAAAGGCCCCTCAACAGGCTATAACTAGAGGAGAGCGGGGGGGTTGGGGCAAGTTGCACTGAGGGCTGGGATTCTCTCACCTTCAGTGTGGCTGAGTGTCAGCTGTTGCCGTTTGGGTTTGGAACATGCCGTCCAGTAGGCAATGCCCAAAGCTGCACCTCCCACCTATGGGGCAAGCACTTTTCACCACCACAGCCTGATGTTTCGGTACACAAATCACGTCACATATATACAAAGGCACTTTCCAGATACAAATTTTGCATCAGAGGCCATTGAAATGCAGCCATCTTTGGGGTGGAATATGGAGGCAGCTGCTGTTTCACTGCCAACAGAAACAGTACATAACAGTGCAGAAGGCTACTGTATCCCACTGAAAGTGTAGAGGAAATTTGCATAGGTAGACTGGCACAATGGAAACCCAAACCAGGAGGGCACTGGGATGCTGCATCTGACACCCTTGCAAAACACCTTTGCATCTTGCAGAAAGATGGGGATTTTTACCACCCATCTTTATTTTACTTGCTCAAAATTAAGTAGCTTTAATTCTCTTCTTAAAGAATTACATTGATCCTCAGTGGAATCCCTCCTGATTTACACCGTTGAGAAAAGAATCAGGTCTCCAGCACCATTGGTTTGGAAGGAAAGACACCACCTACTGAAACTCCCACACCACTTCTGGCAGCCGCTAAGTTTTCTTTGGTGGCTTCCCATCCAAGTATTGACTAGGCCCAACTCTGCTTAGCTAAGGTGGTCAAATGTGAGCACAGTCCAAGGGAATAAAGTTGTCACCTCATTGGTGCTACTTAATAAATATCTTTGTATGTATAATAAACAGGGCTTATATGTATGGAGGTAGAAGAGAAAGAGAGAGCAAATACTACAGACTGGCCTGTACACATGCTATGAGTCCCAGATACAATGGTGAAGGGAAAATTAAAGATGCCTTGATCCATTCAATTAGCTAGTACAAGAAGGAAAGGGAAGTTTGAGTCACTAGCTCGTTGGGGTATTTTTGCATGGTCTCTGTCATGGCATTGCTGTGTTAGGCTTTTAATATCTAAATGATATAGCTGAATATGTGAAAATGAGAACAATGTAGTTGTATTGAAATCCTAGAGAAGAAGCCCTTTGTGCTCCCCTGCATGTTTGTTTGTGTAAGAGTCTGCTTTGTTGGAAGAAACAGAGGAGAGACGTCTGAGAGACGGGAGGGTGGGAGTGAGATGGTTTTGAAGCTTACAATGCAATTTCAGGGCTGTTATGAACATCTTGTCAGTGGTGAGATAGCAACATCAGAGGCAACTCAGCCAATCATCCGACACACATTACCTTAGTTCTTATGCTTGCTGGGATCCCATTGGTTAACTTTCTGGGTTTGGTCTGCATTTTATAACCAAAAAAAAAGTGTGTGATTTCCCTGCGACGACCTTGCAGGCATGAGATAACGTCCTCTGCCTACATCGTGCCTGTGAAATATGCTTTGCCTCCGTAGCTGGATCTCTGTTCTCTGGCCGTTGCACCGAGTTGAGTTTAGGAGTTAGGCTGGCACTTTATCACTGCATTGGGAACTTCCTCAAAGAAGCAGACTGACCCAGCTGCAGGGACGTGTGGAATGTTGCAGTGAAAGGCAACGTTGCCTGAAACAGGAGGTTTTCCCATTTCTTTAAGAGCTTGGTAATAAGGCATGTTTCACAATTCACGTGCTTCAACATGAGGCCCCTTTCCCAGTGAAAAAGAACCCCCCGCCCAGCCAGAGGTGAAAGTGGAAAATTCAACTTCCAGTGTTTCTGATATAAAACATCCAGCTGACAAGACAAGATGGGATTTGAGGGGCACAAAATTGCCCAGATGTTTGTGTGAAATATCCTGGGAAGATTGTCACCGGACTGGAATGGTTCTGTGCTTAGAACTGACCTACCTCTCATCACTGCTCTTGACTTCTGGCAGAAAGATCCCTTGGAAGCTAAAGGAAGGTTGGCCTTGTAGCTAAGGCATAATACTTGGAGTAGAGAGAGCTGAGTGCAGTTCCCGGCTCTGCCTCAAACCTCCTGTGTGACCATGGGCGAGTCACTTAATCTTGGACTCAGTTCCTATCTGTAAAGTAAAGATACTGGTGCTCCCCTGCCCCCAGGGGTGTTCATTAATGTTCACGGTGTTCAGATGCTACGATGATGGGGCCATAGAAATAATTAAGGTAGGTAGACCGGAGAAAAGTGCTGATGAGAAATTCCGTGCCCAGCTCTTAAGGCACTCCTTATTTCTGGGGGACTCCAACTACCCAGTCACTTCTGGGGTAAGATGGCCATTTAGAGATGTGCTGTCATTTAACTTACGTGCTGCAGCGATGGGGGCCAGGAGACATCTGACTAGAGAATAAGTTGTCTAGTGATCCTAGTTTATAACCAATCGGGTGTATTCTCTTCTTCTGAGAGAAACAGGCTCCCCCTGTGCGAGGGGGAGAGGCTTAGCTCGGTCCTCGATGTTACATACTGTGTTCTATATGCTGCACGCCTCAGGCACAATGGCCGTGTATGTTAACAGTGAATGTCCTGGCTTTAGGTGCAGTCCCAGAGCAGGGGGTGGACGCATTGGCTGAACAATTAGAGGGGTTGGAAGCACAACTCCCATTCACTATGCATCCAGATGCCAGGCTGATGAACTGCCCCTTTACACAACTATTACAGTAATAGCTCTCACCTTTGCCAAAGGGAACCCATTTAGAAGACTCCGGGGACAGGCAGAACAGCAGGGCAGAGAGGAGATTTACATCTCCTACACAAGCCCCCGGGATCAAAGGGACCCCAACAGCTAACATCCAGCAAACAGCTTTTAAAGCCGAGCCCTGGAGCAGGGAAATGTACATAAGGGAATAATTTTCTTTCCTGATCAGCCCTTTCATAACCAACTGTGTCAATTTGACATTCAGGAAACTTTATTTAACACCTTTGTATTCATTTAACAATTCAGCTAATTACCTTTTTGATGCACACAAACTCTGTTCTTGTCTGCGCTTTGTTCTTTTAAAATTATTTTGTCAGGGTCATTTATTTCCTCTTCTGCTTCTCTTGAAGGATTTGGGGAGCGGGATGGAGCACCAGTGAATGTACAGCTGTGAGCATGCGAGCATGTTTGTGGACATGCATGGGTGCATAGGCATGGACACAGGCATGTGAGGTTGTATACATGTCTATACCTGTGTGTGTGTGCAGCATCTGAGTGTGATGCATGTGCATATTAATATGGGTGCATGACTATGCATATCCATTTGCACATATGCCCGCATATGGTTTTTGAACATGTGTGTGTGTAGAGTATGCATTGGATGTATTGCTGCTTTGGTGACATTAGCCTGATCCATGAAGCCTTGTAAGGCGAAGGAAGGGACATTGGTTCTGGGACTTCTGTCTCTGAAGACCCATTTGAGCTCTCTGTTGTAGTTGAGGTGATGGGATGGGAGCCTGGGAGCCCATGTGTTGGGACAGATCCTCAGCTGGTGTAAATTGACATCACTCCATGGATGCCACTGGAGCAATGATAGTTGACACCAGCAGAGGATTGGCCCCCTGGAGTATCTCTGTGAGGACAGAACCCTGGTCCAGACATGCCTGTTGGCTCTGAGGAGGCAGGACCTGCGTCTTCACCCATGGAACTGGGAGAGTTTTCCCTGGGGAGCAGTGCGCCAATCTGGGCTTTTCCCTCCGACAGTGGGTTCAGCTCACGTGACCAGCAGAAGGGGATAGTTCTGTTTGATCGAGTGACGTGCCAAACCGTGATGTCCCCGTGGATGTGTGTGCAGGTGGTGTCTGTTACGGAGAGCGCCTTGGGAGTACTGCATGTGAGGGTCTCTGGGGGGATGAACCCCTATCCTGAGCAGCCTTAGCCTCCTGAATTTACTTCCTGTCCAGCCATTTCCTCTGTCATCAGTGCTCAAGTCATTGTGAAAGGCCCCTCCTGTGTTAATGGGGCCCTGGGAAATTGAGTAGGAGACAGGGGTGGGGGTGGAAAAAGTGAGGGAGAGAGGTGGGGACCCTGGAAAATGGGGTGGGGGAAGGGCAGAATGGGAGAAGGGGGAGACCTGGGGAAATAGCAGAAGTGGGGACAGGAAAGTAGAGCTGGGGGCATAGGAAATGGAGCAGGGAAGGTGGGGACATGGAGCTGGGGGGAACTGAGGGACTGGAAGTTACAGGACTGGACAGGGGAGCAGCAGGGAGGTGGGGTCAGTGGGGCATGTGGACAAAGACACATAGGGTTCTTGGGGGAGAGATACTGAATGGGGATGGGGATGGGAAGAGAGGAAACCCTAAGGGTGGAGGGGCATCCAGCCTTTCAAAGGACTAAACTGCCCAGGAGCAGCTGCTGCCCAGAGCCTCGGGGGCCCTCACACCCTCCCTCCTGCAGTGCCAGCTACCTGGGTGAGGGACTGCCCGGACCCACTCCATGGCGAGGGGGGCACAGTCGCTGATTCATTCCCACCACACAGAATTTGCTACCCGGCACTGGACGTCATGGCTGACCGAGATGATGATGGAGGAGAAGGGGGAGGTGATGGAAACGACAATTCGCCTCTAATCAACCAATCAGTTCCCTTCACCTAAGGAGGCAGTGGCAGGTGGGGGCCAGTGCTGAGCTGTGTAGGGGCCCTGCACCGTATCCATGGCTCTGACTGGTCCTAGTAGGCCCCTGCGCAGTGTGTGGGCAGCGAGAGGAGAGGTGATGGGGGCTCTGATCCATATGCATCAGGCAGGCAGGAGCTCGCGGACTGGAATATTGATATGGCAGGTTGGGGAGATCAGCATGCTGGGAGAATAGCAGGGATGTGGTGTTTCAGCAGAGCTGGAGGGGAGGGACTTGGGAGGACTGAACGGGGGCGGGGGGATTTCTTCGGTAGGCAAGCACGTTTGAACATGCTACGAAGCCCCCCAAAGGCTGCCCCATGCACCCTTTACTGGTGCAATAGTGATAGCAGGCACTGACAGGCTGCCTTCTTGCCGTGCTGCAAGGCAAAGCCGCCGGCTGTTAATTCCCTCCCCACCCCTTTCCCATCTCACATTTAGCTCCCTTTGGAGTTCTCCTCTGCTTTGGCAAACCCGTGTGGTGGGGTTTTTTTTACCCTGGCTCAGGAAAACCTGAGGCAAAGACTTGATTTGCCTTTGATCCCGTGTCTGCCCTACCTAGGGTGCTGGCAGTCTTGTAGCCAGGAGTTTCGCAAGCTAACTGCACACTGCGTTAAAAACCTACTTCATCATATGGGTTTTTAAGAGCAAGATGACGACTCACCATTTGCAGGCTCTTTCTCTCCGTGTGCCCTCCCTGCATTGATGATTTGTGTTGGGGGGGCAGGGGAGAAGGCCCCTGTTCCCCTGCCCCATGAGTGCAGAGTGGTGAGGGAATGAGCAGGCCCTTGGCTACGCTACCCCGACACACCAGCCGGTTTGGGAAACCATCTGCCCCTGGGATATGAACCGGGAGTAGTCGAATTCTCCCCAGCCTGAGGGAGAACCAGGAAAGGAACGTGAGCGTGAGTTGGCCTGCGCCAGTGCACAGCTAGGAAGACTGGTACAATCAGCTCCTAAAGGAGTTACCTTTTCATTTCATCAAGGGCCCTCGGCTGCTGCTAACCTGGGTTCCAGGGCCTGCCCAGCCTCCTCTGTCAGAGAGGTGTCAAGTATTTGAAGGCTGCAGGGCGCTGCACGGGTGCTTTCCTCGAGCTGCCCAGAGGGGTACCCGCACTGGAGCTAGCAGGTGTGGTGCTTCTGAGTATCACTGGACAGCTCAGGGAAACCATCTGTGAAAGGAAGGTGCCCTCTCTGGGCTAGACTGTACCGTGGTACGATCTGCCCTGAGCAAGGGGCACCATGGAACTGTGCCAGCCAATGGAGCACATGGTGACTCAGAGCCATGATTCCTGTCCAGCTCCCCCTTTGCTCTGGGCTTCCCTGTGTGGCTAAGCGGGAACTGGGGCAATCTAGCCCTAAGAGCAAGTTTAAAGTACAGTATGCCGCGGGATGGTGATTGCGCTCTGTTGTATGAAGAGGAGGAAGTGTAGCCTGGTGTCCTGGCCTCGCCCCAGTGGAGTAATTGCTAGAGGTGGAGGGACCCAGGCTGGGAACGTTGTTTAGGTTTGAGTTTAGGCTTTTCACCAAATGCTTTGACATTTCTTGACTCGTTCCTCCTCCTCCTCCTCACACACCCTGATTTCACACCCCCGTAATGAAAGGGCGATGTCATTAAAAACATGTATTTCTAGCTAAACAGAAGCTGGTTGTAGGCAAACACTAGGGAGTCTTGTTTAAAGATAATTCATGATCTGATGCTACGACAACTGGGGGACTACGATTAAAATAAATCGTGCAGCAGCCTAGAGGCTGCATTTCTGCCCTGCAGCAACTTGCCTTGGGATCAGGAATGGATACAGGGCTTGTGGGTGTATCCCATGCAGGGGGGGAGTTGTCTTCTCCCCTGACAGACAGCCAAAGGTCTGGCTTTTCTTCCCCTTTGGCAACACTTGTACAGCTTATGATGTGTTGTTTCACCAAAAGGTGGCAGGGAAGGGGAGGGAAAACCTGTAACCACACACCCTGTGATGGGTTATTGCACCCCAGGGGTGTGTATTCTTGCACCTGAGATTCCCATGGGGAAACAATAGGCCCTGCACCACAAATGAATGGAGAGGTTACTAGTGGAGTTCCTCAGGGATCGGTCTTCGGACCAATCTTACTTTCTTGGGACCAATGGTACTTAACATTTTTATTAATGATCTTGGCACGAAAAGTGGGAGTGTGCTAATAAAATTTGCAGATGACACAAAATTGGGAGGTGTTGCCAATACAGAAGAGGACCAGAATATCGTACAAGAATATCTGGATAACCTTGAAAACTGGAGTAATAGAAATGATATGAAATTTAATAGTGCAAGGTCATGCACTTAGGGAATAACAATAAGAATTTTTGCTATAAGCTGGGGACTTCTGTTGGAAGCAACAGAGGAGGAGAAAGACCTGGGTGTATTGATTGATCGCAGGATGACTGTGAGTCACCAATGTGATGTTGCTGTGAAAAAGTCCTAGGATGCATCAGGTGAAGTATTTGCAGTAGAGACGGATATATATATATACAATTATACAAGCCACTGGTGGGTGAGACGTCATCTGGAATTCTGTGTGCAATTCTGGTCTCTCATGCTTAAGAAAGATGAATTCAAACTGGAACAGGTGCAGGGAAGGGTTGTAGGATGATCCGAGGAACGGAGAACCTACCTTTATGAAAGGAGGCTCAAAGGGCTTGGCTTGTTTAGCCTAACCCAAAGGAGGCTGAGGGGAGACAGGATCGCTCTTTACAAATACATCAGAGGGATAAATACCAGGGAGGGAGCGGAGTTATTTAAGTTCAGTGCTAATGTTGACACAGGAACAAATGGATATAAACCGGCCCTCAACAAGTTTAGGTTTGAAATTAGGCAAAGGTTCTAACCATCAGAGGAGTGAAGTTCTGGAACAGCCTTCCAAGGGGAGCAGGGGGGGCAAAAAACCTAGCTGGCTTCAAGACTGAGCTTGATAAGTTTATGGAGGGGATGGGATGATGGAACTGCCTACAATGTAGCCCATCTGCAGCTGCTAGCAGCAAATATCCCCAACGGCTGGTGATGGGACAGTAGATGGGGAGGGCTCTGAGTTACTACAGAGAATTCTTTCCCGGGTGTCTGGCTGCTGGGTCTTGCCCACATGCTCAGGGTCTAACTGAGCGCCATGTTTGGGGTCAGGAAGGAATTTTCCTCTGGGTCAGATTGGCAGAGACCGGGAGGTTTCACCTTCCCCTGCAGCTTGAGGCACAGATCATGTGCAGGTTTAAACTAGTGTAAATGGTGGCGTCTCGGTAACTTGAAATCTTACACTCTGATTTGAGGATGTCAGTAACTCAGCCAGCAGTTGGGGGTCTGTTACAGGAATGGGGGGGGGGGTGAGGTTCTGTGGCCTGTCTTGCTGGAGATCAGACTAGATGATCATGATGGTCCCTTCTGATCTTAAAGTCTGAGTGTGAGACTGTAACTGCACACCCTGTGGGGGTTCTGTACCCAAACACCCTGTGTTTTTATTGAGGAGGGGGTGTGACTGTAACCACACACCCTGTGCATAGTGCTCTTGTAATAGCTGGCGTATTTGCAGTTCCCTGATGTCTGAGTGATGCCGTCGTGTTGATTTGAATGTTTTACCATCTTTAAACATATTTATAGTCAGTCAGTCACCGACAGGTAGCTCTGGTGACAAACTCCCAGTGCTGAATTATTCCTGTAGGCCTTGTCTGTGCCCACCTCTGATCTGAGCTCATCAAAGAAGCTGGCTGCTGCTGCTTAGCAGCAGAATTGGATGGGGTTTGCTATCACAACCGTCACCCCCGCTTCTCATCTCAGCGGGCTGGGGAAACTCTGCTGCATCCTCCTCTTCACCCTCCCTTCATGGGATTGAGAAATCAAGGCTGAAGGGCTTAATAACAATACAGGGGCCTTTGTTCTGTGCGCAGAGCAGCCCTTCCCTGGGGAATGTCTGTGCTGGGCCCGTCCCCTTTCACTGTGGCCTCCCACTCTCCCTGGTCTTCCGGCAGTAGCACCTGCAAAGGTCAGGCCTGATCTGCTTGTTGGAGTTATTTTGTTGTTGTTCAAGGTGCAGGGAGATGATAACACGAGAATTAGCACTGGATCTTGGTTTAATTTTCCCAGAGCACTGAGATTTCAGCTGGAGCCATTCATCCTGCCTGCTGCCAGGCAGTGAAACTCTCTGACTCTGCTAACAATGTTGGGTGGGTGGGGTGTGTGTGTGTGTGTGTGTGTGTGATGGACAACAGTGGCAGGAATAGATGCAGGGGACCATGCCACAAACATGTTGTGTAACACTGTCTGCAGTGAGTCATACCTGAGGGCTCTGTCTCTTTCTTATATTTTGCCAGCACTTGCATAGCTTGTCATTCCAATAAAGCTTCCTTGGATTCAGTTATATGGGAGATCAAGACAGATCTTGGTTGACTCCAACAGTGGGGGATAGCTTAGCTGCTGCTTTTCTTCGCTTAGGAGCCAGTGCTGCCATCATCAAAATTAAGGGGAACTCTGCCACTGGCATCAGGAGGAGCAGCAGCTCCCCCTAGGCTATGACATGATGAAAGTCTGTGCTGCTGACACCGAGCTAGTCCCCCCGTACAAGTGCATCCTTCATGATTTTTACAATTTCTGGGAGCCAAGGGAGACTTCCCCAGCAAACAAAGAGTTAATACCACTCAGCTGGCACAAGACATGCTCCTCACCTAGGGTCATAGGACCCCCGGCTGGGGGATTGCTATTTCCTTTCCTTTCCCATGTATGTTAACTAGCCCTTTGGTCTCTACCTAATGGCTCCACACCCTAGCCCGGAGCATTCCTTGGCTGCTGCTCCATCTAATTGAACCCAAGGCACAGCTTGCTGCACCTGACTACGCTGCCTCCACCGTGTCAAGCACTATCCTACAAAGTTTCCCATGGCCTTTGCTACATCTATGGTGCATCCCCTGAATCCACAGCTTCTCGCAGCATCCATCTGCCATCTCGAACCATGTGCCATGTCCCAAGCTGTCTATGGCCCGTGTGGCATGAAACATCTTTGCCACTGCTGCCTGGAGCTCTTCTGGGCCTGCAGTCTTTACACCTCTACCTGCCCTCTGTGGCTTTCCCTGCGCCCTACCATGTCTGTCCTCTCACAAAACATGTCATATCTTCCTGTAGTGGCTACCACACTAAAATACACTCAAGGCAACTCCTTTCCGTGCCTGTACTGAATTGAGCAGCATCCTAACCCGTACTTTAGCAAAGGCATGACCAAACCCAGTAGCTGCTTAACTCATCTTCCCTCAGCTGTCTCTGTCTGTGACTTTGCCCTATACACTAGCATGTTTTGAAACGTAGCTTACCTGCGGTGTAGCACAGCCTTTGCCTACCTGTATCGAGACTTGCTTCTTAGTACTGCATCTAATACTGCGAACGTCAGCCTGCCCCACAGTCTGACGGCCTGGTCTCTTCCGCACTGAACTAAGCGTGTAGCTATATATCATTCTCTACAATTCCAGAAGCCCACATTGGGGTCAGGACCCCATTGTGCTAGGTGCTGTACACACACAAGCATTAAAAGATGGTCCCTGCCGTCTTAGCTTACAGCGTAAGTATGTGATGAGGGACAACCAACAGATGGGGGAGCGCAGGGTAATGGTGAGGTGATTATGATTAATCTAAAAAGCAGTGGATTCACTTCACCAGCTGCCTAGCCATTGTCATGTGTCTTGCAAGGCATCATGGCAGAGGTGAGATCCAAAGTGGATAATGTAATGCCTTGTGGATTTTTACAGGGTGCTTCTCCCAGTCAGAAGGGATGACGAGAGGAAAAAGTGAATTGGTTTGATGGTCAATCAGACATATAATAGCAGTTTGTATCCTACAGAACCCTTGCCCACGTATTCCCAAGGATGGTCCCATACAGAGCCTGACTCAAGCCTACTTTCTGATCACTGCTGCCATATCACTAATTCCATCCATGCAGTGGATTCATCCCTTACCAAAGGCTCTTCCCATCTGACCGCATCCTCACCCACAGTTGCGGTGAATCTCATTTCACAGCCTAGCATGGCATATTCTGTACATTCTCTGACTCAGCTTTGAATCACTGGTTGGTACCACGTCAGCCACATCTGATTGCACCGAGACCCATAGTGTTCTTCTGCCTCCATTGTGGCTGCCTTTGTCCTCTTCCGGATTTTGCTACAGACTCATATTAACATGCCATCTCGAGGCCGTGTCTTGTGCAGTACACACTTGCAAACACTAGAGAGAGTTGAGGTGAGGAAAGATGTCAAGAGCTGTTAAAATTTGCAAGTGAGCTTAAATGAAGGATCCATTTTAATTCTCCTGCCTGCCTGCTTCAGTCAAAATACAACGCCACAACTCTCAATGGCTTGTGTCATCTCTGACCACATCCAGCTAATGCACAGGTTGCTGCGGTGTGTGCTCCATCTCTCTGCACCACAGCTGTCCTAAGCCAGGACCACAGCTTACTGGAGCTGCCCCTCAAACCCACAGCTTGCTTCAGTATGATTCATGCCTCCCTTTCCCTCGCATCTTCTCCTGGACTGCACAACATCTGTGCGCTAAACGGCATCTTAGCAAGGCCTGGGCCAGATCGAACTGGAGCGTAAACCGCAATATACCACACTGCCTTCACCACGTCTCACTTACCCTATGACATGTGCCGGACCATGGCAAATTGCATCCCAGCTCAGATTTTACCATGCTCTCTATCACAGCTGCCTGCTCCTTCCACTTCACCATGACCTCTATCCCTATCTCAGCCTAATCTGTGATAAGCCTTGTCCGCTAAAGCAGGTTTCTCAATAACCAGTCTATGGACTGGTGCTGGTCCCTGAGATCTCCCTCATACAACTTAGGAAGGCAGCAAGCTGGTTCCTGGTATCAAAAAGGTTGAGAAACTCTGCTCTGGAGCATGTGACTGTACCCTTCTAGGGATCCTCCATTTGAAAAACCCAACAATACGGTCACAAGCCAGATGCATGGCTGTATGTGGTCTGAATCGACACCTCATAAACCTCCAGGATTTGGATTTTTCTCAGATGCAAGTTTCCTTGAACTTTTCCTCTCCTGGCGAATGTTATGGTGGCAGCGTATTCAAACGTGGTTGTTTCCGAAGGCACAAAGTGCAGTTAGACATTCAGATCCCATTAGTGCCTTTGAAAATCTTCCCTACAGGCATCCTCTTGTGCAGCAGAACACAGAGTGCACAAATAGCTAGCCCAGAACAAAGCTCCCATCTGCAATCGTGAAAGCAGACTAGGTACATCACTAAATATCACTCGCTGCTCTGTGGCCTCGTTAGCTTTATATTCAATCCCTTCTCGCTTGCTCACACTCTTTTTAAATCCCTCTCCCCCCATGTTCTGCAGAGGTTGCGTGTAGGTCACTGGACAAATGCTCCAAAATTAGCACTGTCCTGAAATGCCTGGATCAGACAGTAACAGAACTTCTAACTCTCACTTCAGCCCGGCCTAACCCAATAACATAACAGGAAGTTTGGATCAGTTTTAGTATTACTGTATATTACCATACAGCCTAGAAGCCCTAGTCATGGACCAGGATCCCAGTGTGCTAGGTGCTATATAAACACAATTAAACTGTCCCTACCCCAATCTAAGTATAAGGCAAGAGGCATGGAGACAGACATACAGGGGAGTACAAGGAAACCACAAGACAGGACTGGACAGCAGGGCAAGGGGTGGTTTCTGCACATCAGCAGTGTAATGGTTGTAGGTTTTTGTAGACATCCCAGAAAAGGAGAGTCTTAAGGAAGGATTTGAAGGAGAATGTGTTAGTTCTGCAGTGGTTTATGGAGAGTGCCCCCCCCCTCGCCCTCCTCCCCCAGTTTCTGGGGCAGCATGGAAGAAAGCACAAAGGGGGGTGTTTGAAAATTTAACAAGTGGGCAAAGTAGACCAGCATCACAGGTCAGTCTGAGGTGAGTGACATCTCGATAGTGAATGAGAGAGAGCAGATGAGGTGCGGATTGACTGAAGGGCCTTGAAAGTGATGTGCTGGGTACAATAGAGAAGAGGCAGCCAGTGAGGGGATACAAAGAAAGAGCTTGACATACTCAAAGCAACAGGCTAGGAGAAAGGTCTTGGCAGCAGCTTTGTGAATGGAGCTGAGCAGGGCAAGAGTGCACTGGTCAGGGACAGAGAAAGATGTTGCAGAAATCAAGACATGAGATGATCGTTTGAGCTGGATAGGGAAGGCCGTGTCTTAGAGATATTGTGCAGAAAAAATCAGCAAGATTTTGACATAGCCTGGAGAGAGGCTCAAGATGAAACCCAGGTTACAGGCCTGAGTGACAGTAGGATGATGGCATTGCCTCTCTTGATCAAGAAAGGAGGAGATGAGTGCTTGGGGAGAAGATAGGAGTACTCTTTCTGCCATGTTGAGGTGACTCCTGGACATCCCTGAGGAGAAGTCAGAGACAGGCTGACATTTGGCTCTGAGGATGTTTGGCTCTTAGGTTTTGGTTTGGGCATGTCTCTAAATAATCCTCACCAGACGTAACATTGATGTGGCGCTTTGTTTTCTGGGCCTGCCCACAGCCCACTGAAGTCGGTGGGACACTTTCCATTGGCTGACTACGCCTTGTAGCACCTCTGCTGTACACCCACCTGCATCCTTGTCCCCTGCATCTCCCCAGTGCCAGTGCGCCACCACCCCACACTGACTGCTGCCTGCACCTTAACCCACTGCTTGTCTGCACCGGGTGCCTGTTTGCCATGGCCTCTGACACCTCTAACAACAACATGGCCCACAGTTTGCCACTGCCTGGAAGACAGCCTAACCCACAGCTTGCTGCATCCCCTTGCCTGGCTCACATCCAACTGCATCCTCCTAATGGAGCTTCCACTCCATGGCACTGTCCCTTGCCCCACAGCCCAGTCCGTGCCTAGCCACGTCCCTCGCTCCATCCTGTGCACTGGGCATCCCTCTGCCATTGCTCTACTGTTTTCCTAAGGACACTCTAATTATCATCTTCATTGCCTCATAAGATTATAGTGTTACTGTTCTTTCTGCTTTAGTGGAGAGACGCACACCCCTCTGAGGAGCAAGTAGCACCAGTGCCCTTGAAGTGCCTGGTGTCTGATATCTTCATCTGTATTATTTAGAGGCTGCAAAGAGCAGCTCTGCTTGCTTGCTACTCTGAGCACATGACATAGAGCAGCTGGCGGTGGGTGGGTGACTGGAAACAGTCTGGGAGGGGACCCCAAATTACTATCCTGCAAGAAGGGCGGGGCTAGATGAGCCAGCCACCGGGGGCTGCAAGTCAGATGGGGTTCTAGCTCACCAGAGACAGGGTGAGGTTACTTAACGTGATCTGCAGCAGAGCCCAGACCGTTGTGTGCTGAGAGCTCTGTGGAGATGTGGGAGCCCCTAGGGAATCCCATCCTTTCCTTCCCCCTCCCCTCCATCCTTTAACTTGACACTGGTTGAAGCACATCTCGGGTTCGCCTTCCTTCTCTTTAGCAGGAAATCTCCACCCTGTAAACACCCCGTCCTCTGCAGAGCTAAATGTCACCAGCTGACATGGCAGCGCAGTTGGAGGTAGGGGGGTATGACTATAGGTGGGTGATGGAATGGCTTTGCAGGGATGCCCGCTTTTCTTTGTGCTGGCTGTGAGAAGGGACCTTTAAATGTTGAATCACATTTATTACCAAAGCTCCCACTGCTAGAAAACATGAAGCCTTTCCTTCCCCTCTTGAATTTCCTGCCAGCCCCAGGCAGCTGGCCCCGTGGCATCTATTTTCACCTGCCATTCCAGTGCCTAACTCCATGTGGCTGCTGGGTCCCTGGCACTGCCTGCTCCAGTTAGCAGCCTTAGCACGATCCCGCTTGCTGCACGAAGGAGTCGCCTCAGAGAAGCAAAGTAGGCTGGGTGTTTGATCCGAGCGCAGCCACTTTAACCACCTCTGGAGACAAGCTGGAGGCCTGCTGCTCGTTTTCCCTTTCTCTTTAAAGTTGACACCATGTCTGTTGGATCCCAAGTTGCTGGGATCTCATGGAATCAAACAGCTGGGACTTGATAGGAGGCTTTTTGCCAAAACATGTTTGCACAGCATGGACAAAACTCCGCATCACCCTTATAAATAAATCGTCGCAGAATCTACAGTAATGGTTCCAAATATAGCCTCCTGCAGAGATGATACCAGGGGGTTGTGAGGCCTTGTGGTAGAACAGTGTCATATTTATTCAGATTAGAGCGGTCCCAGCATTCACTGGACCCAATGCAACGCTTGGGATTGATTACTTAGGGGATGGTCTCCTTTTGAATTCTTCCAAAGACCTGGTAAGGAATTAGGAAGGGATCTTCCCAGGTTGCAATGTCAATATCGGTGAAATTACAGCGTGAGGGGTTTGTAGTGCTATGTCTCAGGCTGGTATAAATCATGTTTATGACATCAGTGCCTAGGGACTGACCAGGGTCAAGGGCCTGTTTGCTAGGCATTGGACACGGGAATGCTAGCCCAGCCTTACCAATCTGACCCTCTGTTTGGAGTTGTAACAACCTGGCTATAAAAATCCTCTTGTAGCTGTGACATACTGCTTAAGGATATAGGCTGCATACTTTCAGGTGTGGGTGGCTGGATCTACTTATGTATCTGTGCTACGTAGAGAAGAAAGACAAGGGGAGGCAGTATCTATTATTGGACCAACTTCTGTTGATAGAAGGGACAAGCTTTTGAGCTTCACCAAGCGCTTCCTCGTTCCTCTTACTCTTGTTAAGCATAAGGGATTCACACAATGTGTAGGAGGCCACTTAAAATGAAGTGGGCAATTAAGGGTTAGCAGACAGCAGCGTTACAAATCGTCGTAATGAGCCATACTACCCGTGTCTCTGTTAAGTCCATGGTTTTGTGTCCATGTGATCCTGGGACTTAAATTCATAACTGCTGGACACTAAAAGCCATGAACTTAACAGAGATGCTGGTTGTATGGCTCATTACAACAATTTGTAACACACCCTCCTAACCCTCCTTTGTCCCACAAATGTGGAGGTGTTAATTGCCTGCTTCATTTTAAAGTGTCTCCAACAACTTGTGTGCACCACTCATGCTTAACAATCTGTCCCACTTCGTATTTAGCTCAGACACTCGTTACCTTCCCCAGACCTGAGGAAGAGGTCAGTGAAGCTTGAAAGCCTGTCCCTTCCACCAACAAAAGTTGGTCCAATAAAAGACGTTACCTCACCTGCCTTGTCTCTCTCATATCCTGGAACCAGCCCGGCTACACCAACCACACTGCAGACTGCTTAGAGGAGATTAAATGGATTGTAAGCAGTTTGTACAGCACCTAGCACGGGGGTCCTGCTCCACAGCCAAGGGTCCTAGGCACTTCCACAACACCAATAATTAACAAGGAATCCTCAGTATGCCTGACAGGTCTCATTAGACAATTTCACAGCTTCCCCCACTTCCCTCCTAAGGAAAATCATGAAGACAAATCACTTGTCTTCAGGCTCAGCACCAGACCCACTTCTTTGCTTGGCTAATGCTGTGCACTGCAGCTGACTGGTGTCAGACTATAAGCTGCCAATGCACATCCGGGATGAGGCTGGCAAACTCATTTCACTGCAGGCTGGCGCTAACACCACACTCCTCAGCCCTTGCCATCTCCCTTCCCTTCCCTTCCCCCCCAAATTTCAGCTTACTTTCACAACACTGGCATTTTAAAATAAGAATAACTGGCTCCAGGGCTCCTTAAACCGTGGAATTAAATATGTGTTTCCTCTCTAGGCAGAGTCTGACTCCTCGATTCTAAATCTGCTCAGTCAAGCGAAATATTACAGGGGGAAAGCAATCGATATTTCTCAGGCCAAGCAGAGGAGAGGAAGCTCTGTGTGTCTGTAGGCATGTGCCGGAGAGGATGGGGGTGCAACTGGGGAAGAGTGGGAGTGTGTGAGGTGCTTTATGAATGACTGTGAGGGCATGTGTGAGTGAGGGTGGGGGGAGAGAATTCCTAATGAATGAATGTGTATGTGTGAGGGAGTTCAGTGTGGTATGTGAATGGGGGCCGGGGAGAGGGTTGTGTGGCTGCATTTAAGGGAGATAATATCGCATGATGACCTGGATCTCAGATCTAGCTGTCTCGTAATTAAAGACCCCCTTTCGCTGTTTCATTAGGTATAGTTTCATAGCCAACCTTTAGGTTTGTGGTTTGCATCTAATGACCCGGCATTGCTGGGGTGTTTGTCTGTTTGCTCCTTGATGCTGATCTGACCCGGGTATGAAACATCTGGGGATGTTAACTGCCCTGGGATAGAGACCTGAGCTGAAAACCAACCTCCCCACCTCCCCCTTTGCCTTGTCAATGCTACACTGCCTCATGGTAGCCATGGCCCGGACCCATTTAGAGAAAAGTATGACACTCGTGCTTTTGCCCAAAGAGCAGAAAGGTGTGTGACTGACTGAGCTGGGCAGGAGGAGGGATTGGGGATGGGTTAGGAGTGGATTGGGCAGGTAATTTTTTCTATTTGGAGGACATTTACAAGACAAAGGAGGTGGGAGGTCAGTTCCAGATGAGCGAGCTGCTCTGTCAACGAATCCAGGATTGTTAAAGCAGGTCAGTATGTGCAGCGGGAAGGAATTATCTCATTTGTCTAGATCAGGCTTTCAGCTGTTCTGGGTTTCTGGATAATAGGATTTTTCCTAGCTTGGACATGTGAGTCTATGCATGATAGTAAGGGTGGAGGAGGAGGGGTGGGGGGTTAGTGAGTCAGGGGGATTGTATATACCTGCAGGACAGATGTATGGAATGTGGGTGTGCAGCTGGGATGTTAAACATGAGAGAGACAAGGGCAGTGAGATAATATCTTTTATTGGATCCGCTTCTGTTGGTGAGCGAAACAAGCATTCAGGCTACAGAGAGCTCCTCTTCGGGTCTGGGACAGATATTGAGAGTGTCACAGCTAAATAGAAGATGGAGCAGATAGTTTACCCTAAGTAGTTAGCACATAGTCTAAGGGACAATTCAAGGTGACGTGGCCTGTTAACTGAAGAGCTACATGTGGTTGGAAAGCTAAGTTGTCTGTCTTACCAACAGAAGTTGATCCAATAAAAGATATTACCCCCCCACACACACCTTGTCTCTCTAATATCCTGGAACAGACACAGCTATAACAGCACTGCATTGTTAAGCATTGGCGTGCGTGGATGTGTAAGTGCCAGTTTGATTATCTGAACATAATGGGGGCCATTGAATAATCTGGGAAAATCAAGGTTTCTGACAATCTGCAATGAATAAACATCAAGCCTGTGGTGTTTTGGGGGTGTTAACTGATCTGATACTTTCAGAGGGGTAGCCGTGTTAGTCTGTTTTTAGCCAAACAACGAGAGTCCTGTGGCACCTTAAAGACTAACACATTTATTTGGGCATAAGCTTTTGTGGGCAGAAACCCACTTCGTCAGATATGGTCTGACTGATTGATTGTGTGAGAGAAAGACTGACCCCTGATGGACACTGCTTGGCTAAGGCAGAACTGTCTGAGTTTTAAAGGGCTGTTCCACCCGCCCTCCAAACCCAGGCCTGGGATAGGGCTGTTAATAAAGCTCTTTGTCATCCCTCCGAGGTCTCTGCTTCTGTGGGATTTTACAAAGCTGAGGAGGGAACAATCTCTACCATCTGCTCAGTTGGGTTCACTCAGTGTTTCTTCCCCTTCCTGGAAAAAGGAGAGCTGGGGAGTCATTGATTACCGAACACTCTCAGCCTTTAGCATCTTTAAGAGCCCTTTGTCCACCACAGCCTCTGAGCCCACCTTGGAGACGGTTTCTACAGGCCCTGTAGGCCTCGGTGCCATGATCGTTTTGTTGGAGCTGTGTACAGACATCACTTCTGGATGGTTAATCGAGCCCCAGGAGTTTCCACCCTGTATCCAATTTTGCAAAGACATTAACTGGCTGGCGTGAATTCTGCAGGAGGTGTTTTGGTTACCGCTGTTGTTTTAAGCTCCCATTTGGAACATGGCTGTGACCTTTCTTCCTCCACCTGCTCTCCACACCAGGCCCATGGGCTGCAGCGATGCCCTCCATTCCCGCACGTCTGGTGAGATAGGCTGTGCAGCCAGATACAGGCAACGAGCAGCTCACAGCCCTGCTGGTGGATGCTGCTTTCCGAGGCCGATAAAATGTAGCGGGCTGCAGCCAGGGTGGGAAAGGAATTGCTTTTACAGCTTCTAGGCTCCAATGGCAATTTCCCCCAGCCCTCCTTTTTGTCTCTGAGTTCAAGGTGTGCTTCAAGACTGTTCAAGGTGTTAAGACTGAACTTCAAGCAGCACAGTACCCTCGAATAGCGTGCCAGGGTACTGCTCCAGTACTGGCTCACACAAACGCAACACTGCCCAGAGGAGCTTTAGATCGAGCTGTCCTGTCCAAGTAATGCCCAAGTTCAGCCCTGCTTAGCTTGCATAAGAGCCAAAGACATAACATCCCGAGGGGGTTACAGCAGTGAATCCGGTGACTTGGAGACACTGAGCCCAATTCCAGGGATCAGAGTTTCCAGCTGCGTGGCAGTGTCTCCTGCCTTCCACAATGGGTGCTTGTTGTTGTGTGGGGAAGAAGTTACCTCTCTGATTCCATGGTGATGGGCACTGTAATAAACGCTTTGCTGGATGAATAGGTAGGTAAAGGGCAGGATAACCACTGAAAGACAGGAAAATATTCCTGGCTCAGATGCTTTAGAGGAAGATACTGGGGGGGAGAAGGGGGAAATTGAAGAACAAAAATCTTCCCGGCTTCTTGACACGTGCGTCTAGGAAATCCAAAATTCCCAGCAGACTCCAGCCCTAGCAAGACAAGGCAGCAGCATGTGTACTTGCAGCAGGGGCTTGTGAGCTGTCAGGGAGGAAGACTCTCTATCTCAATGAGCAGCGTGCTGAGGTGGACTTGAAAATAAATATTTGAAAAGGAAACGGTCATCTGTTTTGTTTCCCTTCTCTCTTCCTCTCCCCCCTCCTCTCTTTACGGTCGACTGAACACGAGAGTTCATTGTTAAGGGTTTTTTTTCTTCCTTCTCTCTCTTCTCCTGACAAGGAAATACAGTGGTTGCATTATTAACAATTCAAATCTGTACATCACTGAGGGCTGTTTTAATGCCAGGCTTGTCCGTGTCCAGGTTGTTGGGTGCTTGTTTTTCTCCCCATTGCTTCATTTGTTTGCTGTTGTAAAACACTTCCAGATGGCAGCTTGTTTCCGCAGGGAACAGAAAATGATGGGATAAACTGTCTGGAAAAACCACCCTCTTGCTTAAGACAAACTTGACAATAATTCTCCCCATTCTCAGCTTTGGCTGTATGTAAGATGAGGTGAATGATCCCACGTGAGAAGGGAAATAGCCAGAAGCAGGTGGCACTGTGGACAGAGATGAGAAGGAGAGGTAGAGGTAGAGACCAGCTCGGTCAGGGCTTCTCCCATATTGGGAGAAGTGTGGATGAAGGTGGCAGCAATCAAGGCCGTGTGCTGCAGTCAAAGAGGAGGTGCTGTCAGAAGGTAGATCTCCTAGATCAGGGGTTCTTGCCCTGCCCGTCCCTTCTTGCTACGTGGGAATGGGGTCCTGGCTATATCCCAGCTCGATGGGAGGGGAGCCTGGGACAGAAAAGACAATGAAAGAGGGGGGCCCAGTATGGAAAAGATTGAAGTCCAGACTCCTAGATGCGTCTGTTGTGAACTGGAGGTGGGGCTGACAGGAGAATGGAGTGCACAAGTCAGCTCTGGCTGGAGAGGCGGGGTGCATGGATGGCACTGTGTTATATTAGTCTTCTGTGGACATAGTGGGGATCACTGGGGAGTCTACTTGGGATGGAAGTAACCAGGTGAACCTGTGGTAGATGTTAAAGGCTAGCCCAGAGAAGACAAGGCCAGGAGGGGGCGTTATGTGGATGAACAGCTCCAGCAGGAAGAAGGTGGCTGGGGGGAGCCACTGGAAACACCTGGCAGTGGTACACAAGTGCAGAGTGTACTTGTTCTGATGGACAGTGGGGCAGGTGCTGAGATAGGGACAGGAGGACTGTGCATGTTACATGAGGACAAGGCAGACTTATGCTAGCATAGGTGAGGCTCATGAGGCAGTGACAATGGCATCTTTCTCTCATGTTCAAATACAAGTTCCCTCACATATGTACTCCTACACCATCCTGTCTGGGCTGGCCATGATTAATGCCACCCACTGGCTCAAGGGAATTAGCACCAACACGTAAGAGGAACGAGGAGTTACAGGGCATGAGAGACTCCCCCATCAGTGCTGATACGCTGGGCAGCACAGAGAACCCCTGAGGAAGGGTGACCATGCTGAAGTCTAATAAGGACCACTGAAGCAGACAGAGTAACACACACTTACAAAGAGAGGAGGGTCTAGGGAGGCAGGAAAGCAAATAATAGAGTAGTACAGCCTGTCGGGATTTTCCCAGCAATTTTAACAGCCTCGGCCCCCTGGAGCACTCAAGGAGTGGTGGGATGATACAGGGCTTTGTTCGTCATCCCGAACTGTTCACTGATCGTAAATATCAGGCAAAATCTAAAGGGAGGGAGGAGTTGGGAGGAGAGTGGAATGGAAAGAATCTGCGGAAGAGAAGGAAGTGAAAGATGTTGAGGTGTTTAAAGGAACGCAGGAATTCACAGGCAAGGCAGGAATGCCAAGGGAAGGTGTGAGATTGTGAGAGGTCTTCTCGGCCTGGCTGTACATGTTTGATAAGCTTCCCAGCTATTTTTAGACACCTCCATGCTCTTTGGAGAGTTCTCCAAGCAGATGGCACAGGAGCAGCCTGCCAAATGGTGGTTGCCGTGCTGTGTCGGAAGGGGTGCCCGGCAATCAGAGAGGAGTTTAATGTCATCCTCATCCTTTCAATGGAGAAGCCAGACGGTTCGCTTTGCTGCCCAGCTGATGGGGCTGCCAGATGGCCAAATATTTGCTTATACATTAGGAATGGGAAACATCAGCTATAACGTCTTAAATTGAGGAAACATGGATGCTGGCTGAGACTCTTGCTCCAGCAGAATGTGGTCTCTGCAGACCAGGGTTGGGGCAGGGATCTATTACTGAAGCATTGTGGTGGGGCTTTGGAAGGAATGAACGTGCGTTCTGCAATACCATCTCTTTCCTGTAGAGTGGCTCGGACAGGTCATGGTCGGAGCATGGTCACCTTTTGGCTGTCTTTGCTATAAACCAGCATAAATGAGCCACTCCCAACTTCTCACTGTGGTTTTGTGCAGTACCTAGCACAATGAGGCTCTCGTTTCAGGGGGGGCCTCTGGTGTTAGTGCAACACAAACACTCATTATGCGGGTGTGCGTGCAAGTGTGCTACGTAGCTGTACCATATGGTCATAACGAGTAACACATAAACTCAGACATTTCACAAGCCACAGGACAAAGTTCACGCCACTCGGTAAAATGTGTGGCCAGCCGTGCCTTCTGCCTGTACCAGTGATATTAGTTCCAAAATGGCTAATGTACTTCGAAGGAGGGGAGAGAGGAAGGAGGGGCAGACAAAGGCCAAGCCAGACAAAACATACGTGTGTTAGAAACCTAGTGGCGCCAACTCCAAGCATTCACAATCCAGGCGCCAGAACATCATGAGATTATCTTAGAAACCACGAGATATTAAAGCAAATAAATGTTGTGTGTGCTTTTAATTTGCCACCTGGTGTCTAGATGAAGGTTTTCGCTGCAACCAGGAAGGCTAGACGCTTACTCTTTTGTAATGAAAGCTGAGTCTCGCATAATAACTTGACTCCAGAAGCTGGGGCTTTAAGAAAAACACCAGCAATTGTGAGACTCCTGATGATGAAATTGTGAGAGTTGCCATACTGTAAAACTTTTACAGTTGTCAGTAGAGGAAGAGCTAGCTCCTGCCCCGCCTCCCAGCCCTCCCTCCCTCTATCTTGTCCTCTCATTCCTTTGTTCGTGGGGTGGCATGCACAATCTCCTACTCCCATTAAATGTTCCTGTGACAAAGACGGCAATTTCCTGGAATATCCTTGAAAAACCATATTGAATTAAGTTTAAATATCTTTGGGGTCCATTATATTTAATGCAAAGTGTATGTGTTGTGGGCCAGGATGGTGTGTAACCTCTGAGGGTGAGAAGAGATGTGAGGCCTGGGAGTTCAAAGGACTATATTGAAATTCTACCAGATAAGCATGGGTTTGGGGGACAATGAAGTGGATTTCCTGGGGCAATTCCCCACCTCTGATTATGCAAAATCCCTTCTTCTGAAGCTACACCCTGGTAGCTGCTGATTTGCTGATTACAGACAATCATAGGCCTGAGCTGTACATAGAAATGGATGAACTGCCCAACTGGTTGTTCTGGCTCTGAATCTGAAGCATTTATGAACTTGTAATCACAGGGAAAACCCAGTTGTGGGGTTGGAAGGACTGACACTTACCAGAGCCTGAGGTTGGAGTTGGCGTGACCTCTAGTAAGCATTTTAGCATGCATGTAGGTTTTTATTGTTTTAATAGACTTCCTCTGTAATGCTTTTACCTTAAGAATAAATGTGCTTGTTTAGAACAAGCTGTGTGGTAACATAACTGTGGGCAATATGCTGGGCATGGCTTCTGGAGAGAAAGCGAAGCGGAAATGTTGCCCTTTCAGGCAGTCTGGGTTGCTCGGGATGTCACACTGAAGGCAGGGAACCTGCAGCCTGGAAAAACCTGATCAGGAGGGGGTGAGGTGTGGGTCTCTGTCCAAGACAGGTAACAGCTGGGGTATGGAAACCTTTAAGTGGGTGCTCTGGTGGAGCACAGAGGAGTACTGGTACAGCTGCCCTGAAACTGTGACAGCCTTCTCTCCCCTCCTCCAAATACTTTCTTGAAACCCACTTCTTCCAGGAATTGCTCTGACACACACGCCTTCCTTTCTCAATGCTCTTATCCTGTGCCTTGGCTTGTCCTTGTCGGTTTGTCTCCTAACCATTCAGGACAGGGCCTGGGTATTGCGCTCTCTCCATTTGCGGCATTATATAAATGACAAGAGCTATAATAACTCCCCTTGTGGTTGTGCCACTTATGCATATAGAGTTTCATGGCACTAAGACCTTTGTGAGCATCCCACACCAGCCCCTCCTGTATTTATAGCTCTCGGTGGTATTGTCCGTACGTATGGGAGTGTGCGCTGGTTTTCTATAAATACAAAGGCTCTGTAATTATCATTAGAACTATTGCTTCCAATTCAAAGGTAGATTAAATAACGACTGTGCACGCGATCCGCCTGTCAACATCCAGCAAACAAGAAATAGCATCTCCTGCCTGAGCAGCTGGGAATCCCGAAGTCCCCTGAAAAGGAAGTGGGGGGGCAGTTACAGGGAGGAGTAAGTCACTTCCAGATGTGTTCCAGAAACACCCTTGCATCTCTCTTACTCCCTGGCTGCTGGAGGACTCTCAAGGCTGGCGGGGACAAGGGAAGCCAAATGCTTGGGAGGTCCAGCAGATTTATATGCCACAGGATGGAGATATAACAAAGAACTTTCGTACAAGGAGCCAGAGAGCTTCTGAGCCAGGATTAGTGTGTATAGAAGCAGCTTTTCATTCTCCACTGCCCACCCCCCTTCATTCCCCCAGTCTTCACTGTACCTCTGAAACGTCGGGTAGGTAATTTCAGGCTAGGCTGCGGATGGAGTGGAATCGAAGGCATATGATAAGGCTCCCCAAAGCCTCTTAGATGCTCATTTGGTATGGTAATTGATTTTCTTGGAGGCTGTGCGTGCCCCGGCGTGCTTCCTTTCTGCCAGTCTCACTCCCTGCGAAAGCGGCAGATCAAGGGCCGGGCCCAGCCTTCGGGCTCTTTGGACTTCTCCTGCTTCGTTCTGTCGCACTCCTGCCCATATACATTATATATGGGCCAATTCCGTAGCGAAGGCAAACATTCCCCCAGAAATTTGCTCGTCTTCCAAGTACATTCCGCTGAGTTAATTTGTAGCTCATCATAGAAAAATGGCCCAAGCCCTCTTGTGTTGTGACTATATTGAAGCTATCTATTTCTGTGTCCATATGGGCAATGAGCTGTCTGAGCAGCGATTCGCTTCCCCGCTAGAGAAGCCAGAATGGCAGCAACACAAAGAAGCGTTCCCTCGCTGTCAGCTTGAGGAGAAGCGAATGGGGTGAGCGGGCAAAAAATTAGGGCTGAGCCAGGGAGCGTTACCACGAGGGGGCCTGGGAATGTCCTGAACTGGGGGTCCCTTTTTGGGTGGGGAGACATTATATCCTGGAGGGATTTAGCAGCTGATTCAGCTATGCAGAGCTGAGGCCCCCCCCCAGCTGCCAACTCAGTACCCTCCAAAGATTGTCTGGCTCCAAGTTGTGGGGAGAAGACGCTGCAGACCAAATGTCCCATGGTTGCTCCACCAAGGCAAGTGACTGGAGAAGACGAAAGCTGCAGGGGAAGCTGTCACTGCAGCAGCAGAGGAGGGGCAGTGCTGCTCCACCAAACCAGGGAAAGAAAAGAGGCAGGAGGGGTTCCCTCTGCTTTCAGCTGCGGAAGAGGAGCTGTGCTCGTGCCCTTCCCTTCCCAAGCCTGGCATCAGGGCGGTGGCCAGCAATCGCTGCTGGGCTGGGTGGGGGAGAGGGGCGTTGTCACAGTAACACGCGCACGCTGACATGCTAGATTATCCCTCTTTCCCTTGCCTGCGCTATTGATCAGAGAAAAGGTTTGGGTTTTTAGTTACAGTTGCGACGTCCTGGGGGCTTAGAATGAACTAAAACAAGGCCAGGTTAGCAAAGGAATCAATCTGCTGTGGCAGCAGGCGCGTGGGCTTTTCTCATATCTTTAAATGGAAGCCACAGGGGAGATGTTGAACCCTTGAGCAGCTCGGTCCCCACTCAGCTGCCATCCAAGAACCGCTCAGCCTGCTCGTAAGGGAGAGGCTGTGTACACCTCCAAATGGCCACTTGCCCTTCTGTATGGGGCTGGTGAGGACAAGCTCAGTTTTCCCCGGAAATATGCAGTAGGAAAGGATTGAGGGAGGCTACCAACGGGCTTGGAGTGCTCAGGGGTGAGTCCATTAGTGCAGCCATGTAAGGCGAGTCCAGCACTGCATGAATGCAGAAGCTGACACCCATCCCTTTGCTGAGGAGTCAGCACAGGTCAGACAGGCCTTATGCTAGGAGTCATTTTCAGCCAGTCTGCATTACTTTCATGTCCTAGAAGGAGGCAGTGTTGCAACCCCAGCCTGCAACGCAGGGCAACATGGGTTGAACAACCACAGAGTGAAATCTCTCACCCAGGATGCTTATGTGGGAACAGGTTTGGGGGTTCACTGGTGGAGCAGTGAAGAAAAACAAGAAGTGGAGGGGTCTCCCACTGCAGAGGAGGATGTTTTCATGTAGGCAGGCCTGGGCTTCCTTGCTGGAGCTCTGTGGGGGAAGCTGACATGCTGATGAACACAGATGGTGATAAAGTCTTAGTAGTATTAGTCACCACTGAGGTCAGGGCTCCATTGTGCAGGGTGCTGTACAAATATGCAATAAGAGACAGCCCCTGCATTGAAACGCTTGCGGTCTGAGTAGACAAAGGAATTACCCATTTGACAGATACAGGCTTGCCAGGGGATTAGGAACTTCCCAAGGCCAGAAGGAGTCTGGCCAAACTGGTGATTGAACCCAGGTTGCTGGAGTCCCTGCGTTACCCACAAGGCCACGCCACTCTCCCGCTGGCGGAGCTGTCCTTATGATTGGGGAGAAGCCGTGGCTCGTGCAGGACGGGGTGAGAAGGCTCCCAGGGTGTCTCCCATGCCTCTGTCAGAGGACAAGGCCACCTGGAGCAGCAGAGCCAGCTCCTCTGCCGTGGAGTCCAGAGGAAGCAGTAACCGCCTTGCAACGGGAGGCGGTTATTTCAGTGCTGGCATCTCCTGGAAGGCGCGGCCACGTGGGATCAGGACACTCAGAAGTACAGTCCTAATGGAGGCTTGTGCTACAGCTGTTCTTGGCCACAGCCCAAGTGGCACCGCAGGAGTCCTGAGGATGAACCTGGCCTCGCACGGGGCTCTCTGCCGGCTGACCCAGCTCGCTCGGGGCACCGCTCCCTCAGCATGCTTGTGTGAGCAAAGCTCTTCCACTGTGCCCTGGCCCTCCAGGCCCTTCCCTCTGTACAGCTCGGCCCTGCAGGGGGGCACCAAGCATCAGGAAGGGGCTGGGCAAGTGCACACATAACAGGACATGGGTAGTGACGTGCCATCTGTGTCGAGGCCATGAATGCTGCAGGGCTGCCGCGGCTTGCGTAGCCTTGGAGTGCTGGTTCCCCAGCTGCTGCAAGACCGGGAGCTCCCTGCCGAGGAAGGGCGATGATGGTGCCTGTCCCCAACCCCAGTGCAGGGATTTTGCGGTGCAAGTGCGAATTCAGTTACACCAGCCAAGGGCAAAGGGAAGAAAAACCCCTCAGCCAGCTGAAAAGGATGGGTAGGGGACAAATACTTTCCAAAGGTGTCATTTAAAGCCCATGGGCCTCCTGCTGCCGCTGAGAGCGGGGGAAGGACCGAAGCCCAGATGGACACCCAGGGACATCCACTTCCTCCAGCGAATCCCCTCCATGCTTCTGCAGCCCTGCTTTGGGTTTAGGGAGATCCTGGGGTATTGGAAATGCCCTGCCCCCGTATTTGGGGAGCCGATTGTGTGGCTTTAGCCTATGTCTACACTACAAAGATAAGTTGACCTATGTTAGGTCGATTTACAGCCACCACATAATTACTGCGGGGGCTGATGTCCTCACTGCCCCGCTTGGCTCGGTGGTGCACGTTGTCACCAGGAGCGCTGCTACGGGCCTAAGAGGAACCTGGGGGGAGCTGAGAGCCCTAGATTGCAATCTCTGCCAGCCGGGCATGGGGCTGCAATAACTGCACTGGGGTCACTGTGCTGGGGGCCAGGGCACTGCGCTAGCCAGCCTGTCTGCTCTTAGCTATGTACATGCCTCACTCACCCGTGCCACCATAGCTCACCCCATGCTGGTGTACCGCCCCAGAGCATCATGCCAGCACCTGGTCTGCGGGATGAGGGACAGCCTCCCATAACGCAGGGCTGGGGCTGAGCAGCCTCTGGCTTTGAATGGAGCCTGCCCCCTTGCTGCGTGGAGCAGAGACCCTTGGCTGTTCCATCTGCGCAGGGAGAAGTCTTCAGGTCCCGCTAGCAACCGTAGGTCTGGCTACACGACCTTTCCTCTGGCGCTGCCCTGCTTGAGAGTCCGGCCACATCGGGCAGGGGATTAGCATTCCCATCACAGTGTCACTCCATCACTATTTCTATTAAACTCATTTGCTATCTAAAGGAATTCATTTTCCACTTTGTTTGCCCACAATAAGAAAAGAAAAAAAATCCTCTAGCTGGAGCCTCCTTGGGAGGAGAGGAGAGACCACGGGAGCTTGGGAGCTTAATCACAGCTTTTCAGCCTCAGGCCATCTGCTGGGAGAAGGTCAGCATGTTCCAGCCATCAGTGCACTGAAATTCCCAGTCTTAGCACACTGCCACCAGGCAGTTGAAAAGGTGCAGGATGTCGGGGAGAGAGAGAGGGAATTAAAGCAATTTGCCCCTGTTGGTAGCAGGATTGGACATAAAGGCCAGTTGTTGATTGTCCGGGAAGTACAATGCATGGAAGGAGGCCAGGAAATGATAATGCTGCTCCACCCTGGATCTGGGCTTTGGGGCCCACTTAACCTATGTTTTCATTCAGGGTGGAATTTCAAATGGATTAATTTCCATGTAGATCAAAAACAAGTCCTGTGTTGCATGTGACCCATTCTGAAGCCATGAGGCATTGTGGTCTAATGGCTAGAGCACTGAGCTGGGCCTCAGGAAAGCTGGCCTCTTCCTTGACTTGGCCCCTGGCTTGCTGGGTGAGTCACTTCCTTGCTATGTGCCCAAGTTTCCCCTCCTGCCCTTTGTCTTATTTAGATTGTGAGCTCTTTGAGGGAGAGGGCTGTCTTTCACGAGGTGGTTGTACAGAACTTAGCACAACGGACTTCTGATCTTGGTTGGGACCTGTTGGTAGGAGTCCCTTCCGTTGGGGTTGCCAGTGGAATTGAGGAAACTCGCCCCATTCCAAAAGTGGAGAGGTAGGCCCAGTCCAGCTGAGCTGGCGAGGAGTAATTTTAAGGCCCCCAGGTACTTTCAGTCCCTGCCTGGTTCTAAAATACCAAGCATTTTTGTTTTGTTAGCCAATTTGCGACATGCTGTACAGCTCAAGTTCTTCATCATGTCTGCCTCTTGCTCAGAGACAGGGGCAGTGTGTGTGCGCATTCCAGAGATCACATCACAATCTTGTTTGCAGTCACTCCCTGTGGTTTGATAGATAAACCTCCTGGGGAGAGCACCTCCTGCTGGAAAAAAGGAGTAAAATCCTCTACATCCATCCCTCCCTCCCTCCTCTTGCTGTCTGTTTTCAAGGTCAGGGGCTGTTGGTAATTGATCCACAGCTTCGGTTATAAATCTTCTAACCAATGAGAGCATCCCCTGCTGACTTTAGACAGCAGTATCCATCCAGCTTGACTCTGAGACAGTCTGAGATGAGAGGGGAAAAAGGCAGGGGAAATTTTAATTATTCCCTGAATCTGCTGGTCTGTATTTGGGTATGTGACTAGCCTTGTTTTCCTGCATCCCTCCCTCCTATGTCACTCAGCACTGTCCTGTGGCCGGGATCTGGCAAGCGCAGAAGCAGTATGAAAAATGAAAATCAAGAGACCATCCCAGCCTTCCCCAAAGATTCCTTTTCAGGATAGCTCTTATTTATCCTCAGTGGCTCAGCACCAGCCCTGGAATATGGGTATCTGGCGAACTTCCAGGTCCAAGCCACTGCTTCTTCCCTCTCTCAACGTTAACACCGTCAGTCTGATAGAAGAGCATCCGCCAAGGTTTGTGAGGGACAGAGAGGGGAATCAGCCCCATGTATCTGCCCTGACGTTTAGAGGACAATGCTTTGCCCTTCTTAGATGCCATCCATCCAAGGATCTAAAGGTGCTTTACCAACACTAATGAATTAAGTCCCCCTGCAAGATAGTAGGAGAGTGTCGTTATCCTCATTGTACAGCTGGGGAAACTGAGGCACAGGGAGAACAAGTGAATGGGCAACAAGGCAGTGGAAGAGCTGGCAAGAGAACTTGGCTTTCCAGCACGGTCCAATAGATTGGAATACCATCTCCATCTAGATTTGCAGGGCACGCAAAGCAGACATCCTGGGCACAAGTCAGAAACACAGAATCAGCCCAAACGAGCGTGCCATCCTTTCCTTTCCTATTGCTTGCTGCTTTGTCTTACTGCTGAGGGTAACGGGAGAGTGGCTCCATCTGAGAGCTGTCTGTTTGGTTTAGGATATACCCATAGTGTGTGGCTATAGGGTCACAGTAGAACTGAACAATAAACCACCTTTAGCCTGGCCAGGAAAATGAATAGAAGTTGTGAAGGACTGAAACCTTTGTCTCTGAAATCAGAGGGAAAGGCTAATGTGGGACTCCCCTACCTAGCCCCACTGGATAATCCCTGCTCAATGCTATGGCACAAGGGACAAAATCCCAGCATGCACTGGGGAAAAATGCCTTTCACACCCCAGATGTGGCGACCCATTAAGTCCTGCACACGATTGAGCCAGGGTCTCCATGGGGAGGGAGGGCTGTGCCACGTGGCTAGAGCACAGAGGGTTAGACGCCTTGAGCTGCTGCGAGGGGAGGCTCCGTGGATGTGCAGGCCATCAGTGTCTAACTCCACGTATCGCCTGCGTCACAAATAGCTGTGTGCATGCAGGTCACAGCCCACTAGAGGACGGCTCGTCATCCTCAGGAACTGAATTCTTTGTGTGCTCTGCCCGACCCCAGAGGCACAGCAACAGGGCAGAGTCCGTCAGCAGGCGCTAATGGGCGAGCAGCTCCAAAACTCGAGGTTGTTCCAGCTCTGGGGGTGGGGAGGGGAGACCCTGCCTGCTCCTCAGAAATGCTGCAGAGCAGCTGGGATTCCCTCCCCTGAGGGGGCGGCAGGAGGGAATTTGTTGGGTTGTTTTTCTCGTTAATTTGACACATTTTGTCACGTTCTGGTGCCTCGGCCCATGGAAGGGGGTGGGAGGCACTTAAATGTCTCACTTTTGAGTTTGTCAGCGATCTAACGTGCCTCTCCTTGCCCGCCACCCACGCGCACACCTGCTCCCTTAGCCTCTGTTGAACCCCGGGGGAGGCCGGGGTGCCCAGCATCTTGCCTGAGCAGATGCAGAGAGGGAGCGCTCCACTGCAGGAGAGGCTGGCAGTGGCAGAGGCCAGGTGGCAGCAGAGGCAGCATGCAGGGAAGTGGGCGCACTGGGAGGCTTGGGCTGGTAATGAGGAGGGAGTACAGCTCCTGTGGGATCAGGCAGGCAAGGTGAGGAAAGCTATTAATTTGATTCTTCAGCTTGGCACGGTCAGTAATTAAGGATCACAGATCTGATGGGTTCCCCTCCCCTCGCTTCTGTAGTTGGATTTTTTTAGGCTTCCGCAAGGGCTCTGTGAAGAGTCGGCACGAAGAACAAATGACCCACACAGAGCAGCAGATGTGCAGGCAGGCGCCTTATTTACACGCAGCCGGAATGACTCCTACGCAGGGCTGGCTGCACCTTTGGCAGGGCACGGTGTGAGTGCACCGACAGCTGCGTGCACAGCCAGGTGTCCCTGAGAGCCCGTGACTCGACTGTGGGGCATGGGGCAGAGAGGTCTCAGGCCCAGTGGTGGCAGTCTCACTGTCCTTTACGTAACTGTGCAAATGAAATCAGCAAAAGGGGCTGGAACTACAGCCCTGGAGTCAGCCATCCTCTCTCCTCAGGGCAGGGGTTTCCACCTTCTCCCCAGGTTGCATCATAGCAATGTGACTGCCTGGCAGTGAAATGGTCATGAGGTTTCCATGCCAGCAGGGTCCTAATTGCAATGCTGAGGCCTGCTCTCATTGACAGTAGTGCACCTGCTCTGCGTGGGAATGAGTTATGGCACGCCCAGGTGTCTGGGCCCACAGAGAGGCTCCAGAGTCTGGTGCTAGCGGGGGATGCTCGGTGGTTGGGATTTACACTTCTGGAGTTGAAGGGCCCCAATTCTAGTCCCAGCTCTTTAAGAATATAGATGTGTGTTTGATGTATAGAGATACCATTTTCTATCCTACCACCACCCCTGTGAGGCAGGGCAGTGCCATAAATAATCTCCATTTCCAGATAGGAAACTGAGGCACAGAGAAAGTAAATGACTTGCCAACTCACACAGGGAGCATGTGGCAAGGCAGGGACTTGACCCTACCGCTCTCCAGTTGGCCTAACCACTGGACCACCCTTCCTCTACTAACTGTACATTGTTCTATAGTAATTGTGTCTGTTATCAACAGCACGTTACAGTAGGAGCTATGTATAGTTTGCAAATCATTTTGGGGCTGTGCAAAATGATAGTTCCATGTACAGCAGACCCTCAGAGTTCCGAACACCTCGGGAAAGGAGGCTGTCCGTAACGCTGAATAAAACGTTAGGGCTGTTCTTGCAGAAGTTTACAGCTGAACATTGACTTAGTACAGCTTCAAAACTTTACTATGCCGAAGAAAAATGCTGCTTTTAATCATCTTAGTTTAAATGAAAGAAGCACAGAAACAGTTTCCTTACCTGATCAAATAGTTTTTTTAACTTTCCCTTTATTGCTGTAGTAGTTTACCTTTAGCACGGCAGTGTGTGTATTTGCTTTTTTGTTTGTTTTTGTGCCTGATTGTGTGTTTCCGGTTCCAAACGAGGTGCAGGGTTGACAGGTCACTTTGTAACTCTGGTGTTGGTAACTCTGAGGTTCTACTGGAAATGCCGACTGCTCTTCTAATGAATAACATGTAACTGTCTCTGGACAAGCCAGCGTTTAGCCCTGGAGTGGACAGGAACATCTGCTGTTGACTTCAGACCAGCCTTACACCAGGGCTCTTTGGCCCACAATGTTACATTTGCCAGCAGAGCGAAAGAAAAGGGAGGCAGCAGAGATCCACTTTGTTTCCAGCTGGCTACAAAGTTGGGTAGCTTCACGGGAGTCATGTGGCTCAATCCACACTCAAAGATTCGAAGAGGTAGAAAGGGATCAGAGGCTGCAGTTCCTGCCAGGGCACCAGCTGAGGAGTTTTCTCCTCTCCATTCTCCCTGCTGCCTGCACTGCTGATGGGGAAGGCAAGCCGCTGGCTCTGATGGCCATGTGATAGCTCCCGGGCTTGGGAGGTTGGCTAGTACACAGCAGCCTTCTCCTTTCCTTCCTCAAACCCTCCCCCACCCCCGAGCAGCTCCCCAACTCAGCCCCTTCCTTGCCACAACCAGACATGCATCTTAGCAAGGGTTGTGTCTCAACAAACACCCAACCTCCTTTTATTTGACCCCCATCAAGCACACAGTTCCTGGGCGTACCAGACAAAAGACCATTTCCTCCTCCTGTATCCTCTGTCAGCAGTCACTGCGCTAATGCAGAGAAGTAACAAAGCCAACTCAACTCCTCCTGTTACCTATGGCTTCCAGCTCAAAGTCCTCTAATGAGCCAGCTCAGGTAGTGCTAATTACCCCCTAACCCAGGCTGCTCAGACACTGAGCACCAGCAGTTAACTAATGTTCAATTAACCCCTGATGGCTCTTGCCAATTTCCCCCTTTTCCAGCTGCTGTCGGAACAGTCAACACGTAAATATCACCAGGAAGAAGGCAGACAAATTTCTGTTCAGCCGGGTGCGTTGGCAGCCTAGCACTAGCCTCCCCTGCATGGAAGCTCGCTCCCCTCCACTAACAAAGCCTGGTAACAGCAGACTGCTCTTGAATGCAACTGGCTGAGTCTGCAGGATCTTTATTCAAGGCAGTACAGGTGTGTCCAGCTCTCTGCAAAAGATCCAGGCACTCACCCAATTCCAGTCCTGCTGTGCGTGGTGCTCCTAGCCCCGTCATGAGTACTGTGTTGAATGAGGCTGGACAGTTTGTTTTGGATCACAAGGGCATATTCATCAGGCCCCGCCTCTGTGGAGCCAGGAGTTCTCCTCGTTCTGGGCTGGGTTTTGCTTCTCAACTTGCTTATTATTTGTGTTATGGCAATTCCTAGGAGCAGCTAAGATCAGGGCCCCCAGTCCTGTGCAAACACTTGAAAAGAGACATCCCTGTACCAAAGAGCTTACAGTCTAAACAGACAAGATAGACACAGGGTAGGAAAAGAGACAGAGGAAATGACTTGCCCGTGGGCACACAGAAGCAGAGCCAGAAAGACACATCTGATGCCCACTGGGCCACTATCTATATGGGCCAGGGCTGCCTCGCGTGCTTGCTCATGGGGTACCTGCATTTGTGTGCATCAGTTGGCCGGATGCTCAAGTGTACAGGCTACTTTGAAAAACTGGCTCTCTGATCCCCACAGAAGACCAGTACATCAATCCCTTCTTGCCTTCAATAGGGCTACATCTGTGCAGCCCTCGTTTAGAGGAATACTGCTCTATCAAGCAGAGCAGAGAGAATATGTTGCTGTGCATACTTTGTCTGACAAATGGAGCCCTGTCTTTTGGACTATTCCCAGGCAGGTTGCAACCACCTCACATTTATTCATAATTCTGAATGATTCATTGATTTCTGCTTTCAGACTCCTGGTAATCTAGGAGTTGATCATGGATAGTCCTCTGCCATAGTCACTATTTGGCTGGTCAAGGTGTTGATCTAATGTGTCAGTCGATCTGATCTATCCATCTGTCTCTCTAGTTGCAGAGAACCCATCACCTCATAGGCAGGTACCGTTGAGCTGTGACTGGGCCAATAAACACATCCAATGGCTTGCATTTCCTGATTGGGTGTGCATGGAAATGCTTCCAGCCCACTGCAAACCTTCACTTTAAACTGTCCCTGTTGCTCTTCTCTGAGGGAGCTGCCCCCAGTCCAGGGACACAGGCCCCATCCTTCAGAGCACAGGCCTGGCAGCCCTCTCTTGTATTCAGTGGCCTGGAGTCTTGGGCTAAGGCAGTTCCCCTTCTCCACTCATGGTTTCAGCCCCAGTTGGGTGTTGTGTAGCTGCCTTTATACTTGCCCTTTGGTTGCTATGGTGACACTACCACTTCTTACCTCACCAAGGGGGGGAAAAAGCCTCTAAACATTTAATTCTGCAGCCCACCTGGGAGCCTTTCAAATTCCCCACTCGGTGTTTGACATGTAATAATTTTTCTGCTTTTAAGATTATCCTAAAATGCTCGTTCCCTTTCTCTCTCTTTAAATCTCAGCAGTGGAGCCTAGAAAGAAATAAGCATAAAAAATGATACATGTTTCAAATAACAATTTGCCACCATCTCCGTGAACATGCAGCGAAAGATGTTTAGAAAAATAGAAAGGGGCACAATGAAACCTGTCTGGAGTGACCGCTCAGGGCGCAGATAGAACACAGCTGCTGAATCCCAGTGGCCTCTGGAGCCAAGGGCAGCGGAACTGGACTCACTGTGGCCAAGTGAGAGTCTGGGGAGCCATGATGGGGAACATGATATAAATGGAGGGAGAGAGAGATGGAAGGATGGATAGATAGAGAAGGAAAGAGGGAATGAGGGAAGGATGGATGGATGGTCATTCAAGTGAGTCAGTCATTCTTGGTGTTACTCCATTGATTTAAAGTCAGTCACACCAGGAGTGAGATAGGCCCAGTATATCTGGGTGATGCTTGGAGGTAATCTCTGAAAAGAAGAAGCTGCCTAATCAGGCTGGTCTGTGTTACAGACTTCTGTGCAACTAACTCCCATGGAGCTGAGAGTGAGACCCAGGTTGGATTTCCAGGCTCTGCTTCAGGTTCCTGTGTGACCATGGGCAAGTCATTCAGGACATGTTGCAGTTGTACCACTGCAGCACATCTGAAGATGCTCTATGTCGACAGGATAAAAGCACCTTGGTGAATGCAGAGGCTGTGTCGGCGGGAGAAGCTCTCCCACCAACATAGTGCTGTGCACATGAACACTTATGTCAACATAACTTATGTCGCTTAGGGAGGGTGGATTATTCATATCCCTGAGCAACATAAATTAAGATGACAGGCTATAGTGTGGACATAGCCTTAGTCTTTCTGTGGTTCTATTCCCCAACTGTAGGGATTATAGCACTCACAGGATGTCGTGAGGATAAATATAGTATGGTAATGGGGATATATAAATACCACTGATAGGTTGTTCCAGCATTAGTAGCTAGGTACCGTACCCCACACAGGTGGTCCTGCTCCAGAGCACTGGGATCTGACATGCTCCTGGAGCAATTTCATCCCCAGCAGTAATTTAATGAGGCTTCCTCCAGAGTAGGGTGTTTGTGTTCACTTCATGTTCGTTTGTGGAATAATTTAATCCTGCTTTCTGTGTGAGGCTTTATTTTGAGCCAGTCACCCGTAGAGCAGTTTAATCCCACAATCTCCAGAGTAATGTAAACCTCTCCCCTGGTGAGTAATTTAATCCTCCATTTCCAGGGTAATTTTACCCTCTCCCTGGGGAATAACTTGATCCTCCATTTCCAGAGTAATTTAATCCTCCATCTACAAAATTCAGTACTTGAAACCAGCCACCTGTAGAGTTATTTAAACATTTGTCTGTAAAGTATTTTGATATCGGCAGAGCAAGCTAATTTGGTTTCCTGCAGCATAATTTAATCCAGTTGCACATGAAATAACAAAATCCAGAAAATAAATTAATCCAGATTGCTAGTTGTGTTTAATCCAGGTAGATAGCACTAGCTAATCCAACTGGCTGTGGTTGACTGCAGTGCAGCTTAATTGGTTAATTCATTTTACTCCTTAATTGTTTAATCCATTTGCCCTGGATTAGTTTAATTTGGGTGAACCCTCCACACACCAACAGCTGCAGTTGTTTAGTTTGGGTGAACACCACCAGAGCTGTTGAATGTGCATGGTGTGGTTTATTATCTGGAACCTGTAGCTGAATTTGTATCCCTGCACACCTCATCTGAAATCCAGCAGGAGGGTCACGTGTGGGATAGCTCTGACTTCTGTCTGGCTTGGAAACTCTCCGAGTGTTTCTGACCCCTTAGATCTCTGTCACCCAACGCCCAAGCTTAATATCCATGCTCCAATTCCGGTATGCTTCGGGATGTCATACAGATATCATCACATGGGCCCATAAATCTGGGGTGCTGTTGGCTTCACTTTCTTTTATTCTATCTTTTCCCCCATTGTCCTGTTTCTCTCGCTTTCATTTTCCCATCCCTCCCTTCTCCTTCAATCTCTTGCAGGGTATTTATGAGCTATCCTTTGAAAATGAAAGGAGATCCTTTTCTCTGGCAAGGAGACAGGGCCAGGTAGGCTACTTCTGGGTTGAATGCTATCTTTCCATTGATCTCAAGGCACAGCACCATGATTCTTCACACACTGCTATTGAAATCGATCGTCTCTTTTACCCTCCAACAGGACTTCTTTGTTACTGGCCTGGTGCTGTTTGCAGAATTGAAATGATCAAAAATCAATTGTGCAATTCAGCAAATGGCCCCTAAGAGTCTCCATGTTGCTACTGAATGAGTCTTTCTGCTTCACACCTGGGATCTCAAGAATGCTGTCCCTGGAAATGAGACATTCCCTGCCATTCTGGTGGAATCTCCCTGCAATCTCTTCCTGGACAATTCCCTTGGAATTAACCAATAGAACTCTCACTGGTAGAAAGAGTCACTCCTCAGAGGGACTAGATGGCTCTGGACATCAGAACCTTTCATCCCCAGGTCCCCAGTTCAAATCCAGTCCAGGTCCATAGTGAGTGAGTGTTTCTCTATTTGGTTTATAATTGTGAAATGAACCACTGGTTCCCAATCTGTGGCCCAGTCGACACTAGCACTTATGCCAGCAAAACTTCTGTCACTCAAGGGTATGAAAAAAACACACCCATGAGAGACGTAAGTTTTGCTGGCATAAGCGCTTGTGTGGGCAGCGCTGTCAGCAGGAGACGCTCTCCTTCCAACGTAGCTACTGCCACTCGTTTAGGTGGTTTTATTATGTCGATGGGAGAGCTCTCTGCCATTGACATAAGGCAGCTACACAAGCGCTCTTACAGTGGTACAGCTGCACTCATACAGCTGTATCGCTGTACGTTTTAAGTGTAGACTAGCCCTATTTCCTAGGGCACAGATGTTCAATTCCCCCATTAAAATAGCACCCTCAGAATTGGCAGGCTCATCAGAGAAGTCAAGGACTGTAGGGGCCATGGTAACTGAATGGCCTTCTTGCCCCCTACTCCCTGAGTGATCCTTCCAGGTCAGTATTGCAGCACAGGGAGAATCTTGCTCTGCTACTGTCTGTGCTGTTACTCCTCTATGGATGAGCAGAGAACTTTGAGGCATGTCAGACACCTTTATCAACATGGAATTCAAGTTGAAAGAGAGAAGATCCTTGGGGAGGTGGGTAGAATGGAAGAGATTCACTGCAGGGGACCTGGTTGGTTTGTATCTGGTCCTCTTGCCATTTGTGTCATAGCAAAGGCCCACATTGCTACCAGGAACTGTCTCTCTTCTAGCTGCATGAGGATGAAAAAAGTAATAATTACAGTGTCCGTTTCCATATAAAGGTGTATCTGCCAAGTAGTCAGAAAGGAAATCTTTCTCCAGTGCCTGTAAATATTGCAGCTCTTGACTTTCAAGGGAACTATTAAAGAGTTGAAAATAAAGTAAAGAGCTCAAAACCAGTGTGTGACACAGGCGTGGGGCATGGAGACAGCAGCGGGGAGCGAGGAGGGCGTTGGGGGAGAAGAGATGGAAGGAGACAAGGAGGATGCTGTAATGAAATGTATTGACCCCACTTAGAAAATTGGCTGTAACATTTTGAAACCACAGAACATAGCCTTGTCCACATTCTGTGCCACACCCCAGGCTCCTTGAAGGAGGAGGTAGCTATTTCCTGGCTGCTCTGTCAGTGTTCAGGAGTAGGACCCCTGGCAATAGAAGTGGTGACCCAGACAGGGGCTGTCTGGGCTGGGTAAGCATGTGGCCACAATGTGTTTTTCACAGACAGGAGACCAATAAGAGGGGATATGATAAAAGTATATAAAATGAATAGGCTATAGAAGGGGGATCTGGAGCTTCTGTTCTCACTGTCTCATTACACAAGAAAAGGGGATGCTCCAGTGAAATTGAGAGGTGGCAAATTCAAAACTGATGAAAGGAAATATTTTTATACTCAACATGTAAATAGGCTCTGGAACTCACTGCTGCAGGCAGTCAATGAGGCAGGAACTTAGCAAGGTTCTGAGAGAGATGGGTCACTTCTGTGGATAACAAGAATATCCCGAGTTGTGATAGCAAATGCTAACAAAGAGCTTTGGGGGGATATTAAACCTCATGCTTCAGGGTTTATGCCAGTTTCTCACTATTAGAGATTAGGGTGAGATGTGTGGGGAATATCCCAAATTTGCCTACTTCAGGATTCTTATGCCGTTCTCTGAGACCTCTGATGCTGCCACCGTCATAGAGGAGGCTAGGTTAGATGGACCTCGGGTCTGATCCAGTCTGGCAGTTCCTAGGCCCTTCCGGCCACTCCTGTGTGCTTCACTGTATGACCTGGGGCAAGATAAGTTCTCCTTCTGTGCCTCATTTGCCCATCAGTAAAATGGGGATAATGATCTGATCTATGTGCTATTCTGTCCTGGGAGCTGACTGCATACTGTTTTGGCCTGTTAGAGCATGTTAGAGCAGCCTCAGGGCTTCCCTACTTTGTGTCGGAGTACCTATGGTTCCCAGGGGCTGTTGCAGCAGTTAACATTAACTGGATGTCAGTGGTGTTTTGGCCACGCCCCTTTTCCATGGCCTCTCCCTCTCTGTCAAAGACTGCAAGGGAATGGAGTAAAGCTGTTCTGTCCGTTTCAGACCATGTGGGTTTCCTCCTGTGCCAAGGGAATTTCCCAGCTAAATTTGCTGACTATGGCTTCTTTGTAGCAGCACATGGGGTGGAAAGGTGCCACAGAGAAACCAGGAACACGCCCCTTTGGTTTCATCTGAAAATATAAAGAACTGTAAGAAAAGCTTGTCTTGGCATATCTCTAAGGCAGACAAAGCCAGAAAGGACTCGAAATATCTCAGGAAAGCCTATTGCTATGTGATTCCTCCTGGATTTCCAGATTAAAGAATGTCAGCCCAGCATTCTGTGGTCCCTTGGAGGTAGGATGGTGGAAGGAGAGGAAGGAATGGCTTGTTGGGCAGCTGTCCGGGTTCATTTCCTAGCTGTGCCTCACACTCCCTCTGGGATCTCGGCCAAGGCACTTCTGAGAATTTCATCACATTGACTGGCAGCAGGACTTAGGCACCCTTTAAGCATGTGCTTAGGTTCTTTTGAAGTCAACAGTGCTTAAGTACTTGGCTGAATTACCTACATCTCTCTGTGCTATGGTCCCTCCCCCTGCCCCCCCATCTGTAAAATGCAGATAATAAAACTGTTCTACCCAAACCGGTCTGTCTTTTCTACCTAGCTTGTAAGCTCTGTGGGACAGGGATTGTCTTTTACTGTGTCTGTACAGCACCTAACACAATGAGACCCTGATCTCAGCTGGCTGCTGTATGCACTACTGTAATCTATATAAATAACAATACTCTTTCGCAGGGTCATAGCAAAAATTCATTTGTGGGAAAGGCAAATACTAAGCAGAAATGTTGGAACATTGCTGATTCTTTCACTATACACTTTGCATATTCCATTCCCTCTTGGGACGTCTTAAAATCTATTTTTAGATATTTCCTAATACCTGAATCTCACCCTAGGGATCTCATTTCACATTCAGACTTGTGATAAATTATATTCTTTCTGGGTAAAATTTTCAAAAACACCTAAGTGTATTTTATGTGTAAAATGCTTTGATGCTTTGAAAAATTTTGCCCCATGTCAGATTTATTCTGGACCAACGGTCATCATTTTTCTAAAATGGTGGCTGTGGTTTGGATTTAGTTCCTAGATGTTGCAATCTTGTTTGGGGAGAAGAGAGGCAGAAGAGGAGGGGCAGAAAGACCTTCTGTATTCCTTGAAATGTGAGCTATTTCTTTAACTTGTCTTGACGTTCACTCACTTCTTTTCCCTTTTAATAAGTCAGTTTTTGTTCTCCCATATCACGTTAGAATGCACATTGGGCATAATTGATGGACAGGACCCAGCTTCTGAACGCTATCAACGTAGCAACTGTGAAATCACACGTCCAAATATGTTTATCTTCTCAGCTTTTCTGGGCTGTGTGCTTTTTGGACATGGATTTTCATGCTTCAAGGGGGAGAGTAAACTTTCCTTTAAAATGTCAGTGTAGAAAAGGAGAGATAAAGAGAAGACATAGCTGTGACTTACGCTTTGAATTCAAAACAAAACAGGGCCAGCTTCCCCAAAAAGAAGCTTGTGACCAGCAGATATATTAATAAACGTTCGGGATTGGAGCTCATTCTTACTGCAAGTGAATCACAATTTCTTTAGAGGACTTAAACTGCGCCTGTAGCTAATGCTGGCCTGGAAATCATCTCCCCAGCACTGTCTTGCCAGTGTGCCTGCCCTGGAGGACCCATCCTATCCTAGGAATGAGGACTAAATTAAGGGTATGATTTTCAAAAGTGTTCAGCGTTGCCCTAACTTTTTTCCCCTGGGAATCAAAGTAGAGTTCGTCCTATGCTCAATGCTTTTGAAAGTGCGCCTCATAAAGCACGTTCAGCCCACTTCTCACGTAGTGCAACGAGGGAAACTAAGAGCGTGGTGAGTCCTTTGGTTTTCTATAGGAGCTCATCAAGTGATGCCTCCCTCCATCTCCAAAGAGAGAAGCTGTTGCTCCTCCAGTTGGGTCTGGTTTGAGACATTTTGGAAGCTCTCACCAAACAACTCCTAGGTCCAAGTGACGAGGTAATACAGTCCCTTGATTCTCACTGGGAGAGAGAGGATGGAACCACACTCAGGATGCTTTCCTGGGACTCGGGAGATTCCAAGGCCAGAAGGGACTATGGTAACCATCAAGTGTGACTTCCTGCATACCACAGGTCTTCCCTGGATTAATTCCTGTGGCGTTCAATTCTCTGCTGTGCCATGGACTTTCTGTCTGACCAAATCTGCTCTGTGCCTGCATTCCCCACCTGTACAAAGGGATAACAGCACTGCCCTGCCTCACATGGAGGTTGAGGTTAAATACCTTAAAGATTGTGAGGCACTCAGATGCCATGGTGATGGGGGCTGGATAGTACCTAGGAAACACCTGAGCACCAGGGGTTGGGGAATGATGATGAAGTTCCAGGCACAGTTCTTTTCTTCTTGTGTTTGAAGTGAAAGAATTTAGAGCTGGTAAGTGATGCTGTGTTAAAGGCCTGATGCGAAATCCATCAAAGTCAACAGACAGGCTTGCATTGACTGACTGCCCTGGCCTTTGAAGCAGCACCTAGCTGCCCTGATACAGCACGGCCATAACAGTGCTGCCCCATTACGGAGCCTGAATTCTTACTAGCTAGAGGTAAAGTCTTTAAGCTCCATCTATACAGGGATAATTTCTGAGTCTTTCTGCACCAGTACTACAAGCTCTGGCTGCGGTAGTGCAGGTGACGTGCTGTGCTCGCATTGTACCACTGTGTCATCTAACGTTGTCGTCTTAGAGATGCACCAGTGCAGAAGAAGGTTTCCTGATGTTCCCCATGTGGACACAGCTCCGTGAGGGGAGAGGGTCGTTCACACCCCACTGCCCTGTCAGTCTTTGACCTCTCTGCTGTGGCTTGCCAGCCAGGGGACCAATTAATGCCAACTACAGTGGTGCTTTTTTGTGACACAGACACTGGTCCACAAAGAACAAGACTGCAGGCATCAGCATGTGCCACTGAAGAGCCTTCAGATGCCAACAGCTTTCAGTCACTTGCCTGAATTTGACCTGAGCTGAATTTAAACCAGTGACCTAGAGGTGAAGGGTATTATCCCATTACTGTCCCCGGAGTCAGACATAGTTCTTAAGCGCCGTGCGATTTATTTGTGAAACAACCAGAAGTGCAGGGATTACAATACACACAAATAGCACTTCCATGATCACACAGTAATAATAATAATTAGCACTTTTCTCCTGTATATCCCAAAGCTCTTTATAAAGGAGGCCAGTATCATTAGCCCCATTTTACAAATGGGAAAACTGAGGTGCAGGAAGGTGAAGGGACTTGCCAAGGTTACCCGACAAGCTAGTGACAGAGCTGGGAAATAGACCCCAGTGCTCTATCCACAAGGCAACTGTCCTCCCAAAACAATAGCACTATCCCTGGCCACCCATGGTCTCCAAACAGCTTGATCGTTTTAGTTTGGCTGCTAAGCCTCTTCCTCCCTTAGCCTTCTGGCTGATGCTTTGGCCACACTTGCCTCACAGGGTCACCCACAGATGGATTTTGCTGTTTCCCGGAGGGCAACGTTTGGGTTAGAGATTTGTCGCATTGCAGTGTAAATATCAGTCCCTGCTCCACACTCCCTTAGCCCCGTAGCACGGAGCTGAAGAGGGAACTTAGGGCAAGTCTACGCTACAAAATTAAGTCAACCTAAGTTACTTCGACATACAGCCACCGCAGTGATTGAATTGGTTTCACACGTCCACGCTACGCACCTGTCGGCGGTGCGCATCCCCACCAAGAGCACTTACAGCGCTGTAACTGTCAGTGTGGGGCACTGGGAGAAGGTTGATGTAAGCCACGCACTGTCTGCACTGACCCGGCATCGCGCCAACTACATCAACCTAAGCGGAGGTGGAGTTAAGTCAGTCTAGTAGGTGGGTTAATCGGTGGGAGCAACATTTCAATGTAGATGCTTACAGAGCTAGGTCGACATCAGCTGCCAGCCTCTCCTGGGGATACAGGCCCTTTGGTGCTCATTAAATGCCAGGGTCTCCCCACCTCTCTGCTCTTGGCTGGGCTCTCGCTGGAGCCCAGCTCAGGCGTGGCACAGGCACTGCTCACCCCCCATCCCAACAGCTCTGTGATGGCTGCGGCGCTGCTCTCCCCTCACCCACTGCTGTGTTGATTTGTCAGGCAGTCTCCTTTGTGAAGCAGCTGGGGGTGTTGTGATGGATCTGAGATGGAGATGTAGCGATACTGATGCACTCTAGGTGCGCTGCTGATTGATGGCAAGAAGCACAATCACACATCTTGTTTTCAGAAATTTCAATTTTTGGGTTCACAAAGCTTGGCTCATACTAATGACATGATCTGCCTGTGGCTGTCAACAGCTCCTCTCCTTCCCCAAATCTTGCTAGCACTCCCTTCCCCTCCCCAGCCGACTGCCAGCACTGCCTGCTGCCACCAATACCCATTTCTGTTCTCCACACTCAGCAGTGGGGACCTTGTGCCCGTAGTTCTCAGCCTTTTCCCTACTGCAACCCCATTTTCCACACTAGCATCACCCCACAGTCCCTTCCACTCAGCCAGGATCTAGCTGGGATCCTTCTGCTCCTAGCCAGTATAGGAAGGGCAGGGCGGTCACGGCCCTTTCACACCTTTTTGCAAACCAGCCGGGTTGAGAACCTTGCCCTGTGCTATCAGGGCACCTCAGCTCCAAGTGGTGAGAGCTTCCTCTGCTGGTACCAAGCAGACACTTCCTGTTGGCCCTCTGCTCTATGGCCTGCTTTCTCCCTGCACTGATGGTGAGACACAGCACCTGACACACAGATGTAGGACAAAACATCTGTTTCCAGGGCTCCTGGTATCTCTCAGTCCTCTCAAGCTTCATTTCACAGACCTGGCTGCACTGCTCTCACTCTAAGCTGGTGCCAGCCTGCTATCACCAACCAGGAACATACAGGAATCCTGCATCTGTTAGTAGCTGCTCCCTCATGTTAGTTTCTTTCTCTCTCAAGACATCTGCGCCCATCAGCACTGTGCAGATCTGAATCTGACACACGCAGGCTAAACTCCACCCGTGCCAGCTCAGTGACCAGACCACAATAGCCACATCTGTAAGGAAAGGCTCCTAACTGCCATATTTTTTCCAGGCTTCATTCAGAGCTCATCCTTTTCTTGCTTACCAACCGCTTCACTGACACTGAGGGAGAGAAATGAGGCAGGGTCTCCTGGCATGCGAGACAGGCCTGTTGGAGGTGTAAAGTGGTGTCAGTCAGGGACTTGGGTGTTGCTGATGTCCTTCTGGATCCTGCCAGAGGTTGTGCTAGAGAGAATCACTTGTAGTCTTTAAGTCTAGACTGGGAGTCTTTCTAAAAGAGATGCGTTAGCTCAAACAGATATTGGGGGGTTGTTGCAGAGATTCTTGGGTCAGGCTCTCTGGCCTGTGCTATGCAGGAGGTCAGACTCGGTGACCATAATGGGCCCTTCTGGCCTTAAAACCTATGAATCTATAATATCAGGGGTTCACTTTTTCCTGACTAGAAGCCAATTCTGATCAGAAGTGAGTTTCTAAACATGGCTTCACTCTGCACCACACAACTGAAGGTGGCATGGAGCCCGATGGCACTGGGGATGAGCTAGAGGAGCAGGTCTCTGCTACACCTGCTTGGATCTGGGTTTGGGACTGAGTCAGTGTGCCAGGGTTCAGGGAAAGATTCAATGGCACTGAGCTCTTCCAAGCCATTCTAATGAGATATGAGCCTCAGAAGTAGAGACCCCACAAGGTCTGCTGCCTTTGCAAGTTTTCTGCCCATCTCAAAGGGCAGAAGTCTCACTAGAACAGTTCTTCCAAGATTTCCATCGCCTTGGGCCAAAATTCCATTAGAATGGACTTTCTTGCAAGATTCTGGCTGCATTCAAATCAGAAAATTGGACCCTGGTAGGTTTTCATCTGATCTGGAACCAAAACATTGGAGACACATTTGGATCTAGCAATTCGAATCCAAACAGACACCTGCTTCCCCACCCTGAAATCTGAAGGATTCAGTCTTAAGGTTCCAGTTGTGGATTATCCCTATGTGGAACATACTGCAAATCGCTTGCCTCACATCATCTCCTTTGTCCTGTTGCATTCTATGCTGGGAACCTGCTGTCGGGCAGCAAGTGGGCCTACCTGCCATGTGTTCTCAGGCTCCGCTCACTGACTTCGCTGCCATGTAGGGACTTCACAGCAACACAGAGGAAGAGGGTTGTAACTCTGCCTTGGGATGACAGATGTTTCCATGATGCTGCTAAGCTTTCAAACTTGTCCTGCCGGGATGCAGAGACGTGCATCGGAAGCTGTTGTATGGCAGAGCCAGGGAGGAGAGGGAAGCAGGGGCATGCGCACATACTGGAGTGTGGGAGCACTCAGGGACATGCGTGGACACGACGCTGTAACACATCATTGTGTAAGGTGTGGGGTGAGCCCAGCCTGTGTTGTGCATGATTGCCTGCATCATTAGTGTGTGTGTATTCTTGAGTGATATGGATTCTGTGACCTTTGTCGGGGAGCCGGTTACAATAGCATTGTCCCTCAACAACAGTAAGGCACTGTTTCATTTTGTAATTGTTATTGTTAATCGTGTTGATTAGGGTAGTGCCTAGGGACCAACCAAGATCAGGGCCTTGCTGTGCCAGGCACTGCACAATCACAGAGCAGTAAGCAGTCCTTGCCCTGAAGAGCTAATGTAGATGGGTCCTTAGCCATGGTCCTGAAGCATATGAAAGCTTTGGACTGTCCAAACTGTTGTATAGCTGGTTTCCTGACACGTTTGCATTTGTAGTGAAGATTGACCTTGTGTCTGTGTCTATAGGACTGAATGTGGAGTGTGTGTGCGCACACAAGTGTATGCTTTGTTAACCAGGGACTCTGGGTGTGGCTGTGTCTGTACATGCAGTGGTGGGCGTTTACTGATTGATTAGATTTGACTTACAGAGTAACTAAATAACAACAAATCAGGCCCAAGGGAGCTCACTTCCTGTCACAGCAAAGAATAATAGAGCACCAATAGCTGCTCCGTGGTTCAGGTGGAAGCTAGCTGATTTTCAGCCCTTCCTCCTGCCCATCTTCTCCACGTACTAGCCATTTGGCCTGAGATTGTGCCTGTTGCATCTCATCTCATCCCAGGGATAATGTTTTTCTACAAAGTTTGGTAAAAGTCAGGAAAGGACTTTTAAACTTACAACTCCGGCCCCCTTTTCCTCTCCCCCCAGTGCAGCATCAGAGCACTGCTAGTGCTGGAGCATTCAGCCCCCCAGCGATTTCCCATGGCAAGGAAACCCTGGGGCAGCACAGAGCCATGGGAACAACCCTTATGTCCCAAGTAGGTTTTCGGTTGCCAAAAAAAAAAAAATGTTTTTCCAAGGAAAACTTGAAAATTCTAGATGAAAATGCCTCCCTCCCCAAGTCCATTATGTCAAAAACCCATCTTTTATCCCAGAAAATTCATGCAGGCATATCTCCATTAACCCCTTTAGTGCCAATTGGATAAATCACCTGGGAAATGGCCTCTGCCAGATGTGAAATCTGCTGCTTCACATGCAGAGTCTAGCAGAATTATTTAAAGCAACATGAAGCATCAGCTCATCTCCTCTAGGTGGGACTCCAGTCTGTAAGCGAGATGAAAAGATCTGTCTTTAGCCATCAGGTAGGTCCCCACTGGTTGCTTTAATACCATCAATTGCGTGGGGCTTTGGGACTTCTGTGTTAGATTCTCTGTAAACTCAATTACTTCATGGTAATAGCGTGGTATTGACTCAGCGGCCTCACCAGCATAAGGCTCTTGCCGTTTATTAGTTGTTTAATTATATGGCACATCAGGCCAAAATAATGTCATTATCTAATTATCCTGTGTTGGGTTTTTTGTAATTTTTCTTAAGTGAGTGTTAGTGGTGGAGAAAGGTGCCAAGGGACAGTCCTGGAGACTGGAGTCCTCTGTTTATGCACAGAACAGGTACATCAGAAAAGCTTTCTGCCACTCCACACCGTGCAATTTACCCTCTCCCCCCACCTGACCTACAGGGAGTAACTCCTGGGAAGCATTGGGGTAGCTGTCCCCTTGGCCTCTTTGCAAAGTTTGGGCTAATTAGTTATGGTGAGGTCTTTGTTGTGTGTCCCTGTGTCAGTCTCAACTAGACTGAGACCCACCCCCTCATTGCACACAGGTCACCAAACAGCCTCCTCCTGGGAATCATTCTGCCCCTGCCAAATCAAGCCAGATGTAAACCAAAAGTGTCCTAAAGGTGAAAGGCTTTGTATCCAATTACTCTCCACCTCATTCATCCTGTCCCCCATGCCCTGGGTTTGTGGAGGAGAGGTTTGTTTTGCTCAATAAAAATACTTCTCTGTCAGGGAGTAAAACAGAGCTATTGGTAGAGAGTCACTGATGTTGGAAGTAGAAGAATTCTATCTACAAATAATGTGCATCTCATAGGGGTCAGTGCCTCTTCTCTGCCAGCTCCTATGTACCAGCCACTGCCCTCTTCTCAGACACTAGTGTGATTACGTACCAGCTTTTCACAAGCAAAGCTTTGCCAAATGAAAAGTGTGTTAAGATGCCCGGGGCATGTATTACATTTATAACCCACCAGAGGGGGTGACAGGAGAGCAACAATAGAGCTAAACTTTTATTATATACCTCTAGTAGCTCATGCTGTTAGAATTGTTCAGGAAATAATCAGAGTTGCTTAGTGACGTTTTTGCTTTCCATTGTATGGTGGGGTGGAGGTTGTTGACAGAAAGGGAAGGTGTACAACCCAGAAAGAGGCAGAGTTTGCACACACAAATGGATTGTATAATCTGTTCAATTGTAGTACTTGGGATCCAGGCTCTTGTGCAAATTTACAGTATATATGGTGTGTGCTTACATGAATTTGTGCATATGTATGTATCTATGTAATATCAATATAGAGCTATTGATACAGATATCCATTTATATTATATTGGAGCTGTATACAGTCCCAGACAACAACATTCATTAATATGGAGTTAGGCTCATTAACACACATCAAAAAGACCAGCCTTAATCCTCAACCCATATCCCATTCCACCATGTCATACATAAATAAAATAGCGAGGAGATAAATATCCCAATGGATTACCTGAAGGTGTATATGCTGTGTCGATGTAAACATGCCTGTGGGCTTGAGCTCCATATAATAACTCTATTTACAGTGTGGTTGCTGCGGCTTTTCTCTGGAGGAGGCACAGGTATAATATGCACGTGTCTTACAGTGCAGTGCCTGAGCTACATCAGGAGGTGAATGTGGGAGGTGGAGTATGACACCACGTTGCCTTGCAGGATGGATTAGGTATCTCTCTGATTGGCTCATAATGTAGCAGTAATCTACATTTGCATGAGAGGCAGTTTGAAGAGCTGTGATTACAGTACAGTAGATAAGACTTTGCTATCCCCACCAGAAATGGCAGTTTGGTGGCTGGTCAGAAAGGGGTTGGTGGTGGATGGGTAGAATCTAAGTATTGGTCTGAGGTCAGAATTAAGGTTGTTTGTGGAACTGTGATTTTCCAGATTTTCAAATGGTTGCTCTCCAAAGCTTTAGCCATAACTTAGTAATATCTTGGGTTTTCAACATTCAATCTTATTTAGGACATCATCTTATGTAACTGGTGTGTATTTACAATCTTAACTTAGTTTTTGCCTGGGAATTTCATTAGTTATTTTTAGAAAACTGTCATGGAAAAATGCTGGCACCTCTGCTCTGTGGAACTATTTTTTTTCTCCATTAGACATGTAAAGTAGATGGCTTCCTAGGTGACATTTTTGTTAATTGGCATATATTAGTCTCCTCCTTTCTAGAACAGCACCAAAGATTCTTGAAATCTATGCCTCCTGACTTCTGAAAGTCCTTCAACCTGGCTGCTTCAGCTCCACAATTTCAGAAGTGTCCATGCTGCCCCTGCAGACTCCTTAGAGTTATTTAACACAGACAGATCAGCCCTGGACTTTATAAAATAGACTGGCTACCCTTGTAGATTACTTAATGTCCTTCAACCTGGCTGGGTCAGTTTCAGACTTTAAAAAAATCATCAGGTTTTAGCAAGCCCCCTGCAGATATCTTAATGTCTTTGAAGACAAGCATTGAGGACTTTCGAAACTCCATGGGGATCTCATGGACTTTTGAGAGGTGCAAAAGTCCGTAGCAAATAACTTCAAAATTAACCATGCAGTCCTTCCCCAAATACTCAAAGACAGTAGTACAGATGAATAAATAAATTTGGAGTTAATAGACCGAACTGTTTTTGAGATATGTCGTTCTAAAAAGAAAAAAAAAAAAGAGAGAGAGACAGGACTCTCTTGCAAAAGTGAAAAACCTTCCATTTTTCAAACACTGTTCTCTCCCAGTTGCCTTAGCTGATTAATCTGAGCCTTTCTGGAATAAGACTCCTGTGGCATAAGAAAACTTCAGGCAGACTGATTTTTTTTTTTCTTTCTTTTTTTTTTGGTATGCAGTTGGGGTTGGAGAAACAGAATTGGATTTATAAAGGAAAACTAGTTATTGCTTTAACTTTGAAGTTGCCACCCCCGTTCCATAATACTGCTATGAGGTAATCTACTCATCCTATCCTGAGCTATACAACTCTTCTTAATCACTCACCTTGGAGTTTATGTAATGGGTTCATGACCTTTGGGAGGCATTCTGAACTGTGAGGCATCCAACTGAGACTGAGTCAAATCTAAAGTGCTTCACTGCTCCCCAGTGTTTGAAACTGCCCTAGGTTTCATGAAAAGGTTTCAATTTACTGAGCTCAACTCTTCATAACTTTATAACTACTGAACCATAGCTCTTCAAACTTGGCTTGCTTTTAGATCTCAATCAGACTTGCTGAAATCAAGCCATGTCTGAAGACTGTATGTACTATATTTTACCATAGGTGACGTAAGATTGGGTAAAATAATCTAGCTGACATTATATAGTGATTAATTATTTATAATGCTATAAATGTGAGAGAGAGAGGATGGTCTAGTGGCTAGGGCACTAGCCTGGGTCTTTGGAGACCTAGCTTCAATTCTCTCTCTGCCACAGGTTTCCTGTCTGACCCTGGACAAATCACCTAGTTTCCCTGTGTCGCTGTCTCTGTACAATGGGGATAACAGCACTGCCCTGCCTCCCAAGGGTGTGTGAGTATAAAACACTAAAGATTGTCAGGTGCTCTGGTCACGGGCTCTGTTAGTACCTAGGTAAGTAGCTATCCTAATTCAAACAGACATACACTGCAGCAGTAGAGCTAAGCTTCACCTTACTTGTGTATTTCCTGAGCTTTGAATGATTTTTCAGCTTAAAGATGCATTCGTGCTAGATTTTTACATTGGCTAGATGTATAGATCTAGATCTATAATCAATATACAGGTTTACCTATGTGCATGTATGTATAGTATACACACGCCACACCACACCACACATGTAGTTCTGCAAATCATGAGATAAATATCTGTATTTCCCAAACAATGGTGTAAACAGAAAACTATCAGACAGTCTAGGCTGACACTTCTTACACATGTCGACATCACTCACTCCTCCTGTTGTTTTTCCCTAGTCACGACAGTAACATGGTTCCAATGGGGAAAAGCACAGGGAGCAAACCAAAGGAGGAAACACAACAGAGGAAGTGGGATAAAGGTCATTCCTGTTGGGATGGGCCGTGGTGCTACTAGTGTAAGGTTTGTGTTGTGGCTTGTCTGGAAATGGCTGTCTAACCCAGGACTATTGGAACATGCGTGAGCTTTCCAGCACCATCATTTCTTTAGTGTAAATTGGATCCTCAGTAAAGATGGGTTCCAAGAATAATACATACCTAATTAACAGACAGCAGGGCTGATGTTTTTTAAAGTGGCCATTAGTTTTGGATGCTTGGATTTTTGTGTGCCCCTCTTAAGAGCTTACAATGGGATCTGGAGTAGACAGGGCCTCTGAAAATCAGGCTCAAGGTGGCCAGGTTGGGCACCTAGAAATGTAGGCAACCGAAATCAATAACTTCAGCCTAAGCTTTTCTGAGCCCTACTGCAAATCGGCTGTTGGGAAGCAGTGTGATCCCCCTGAGCTGAAGGTTGAGAATCATCCAGTTGCTGGGCTGCCTCTGAAGGGCAAGATAGGTTAATATGATCCCAATGCATCCCTAATCCAGTCTCCAGGACCAAGCAGGACTATCCATGACCCTGGAGTTGCCGGGGTGTCCCTCTGAGCATGGTGTCTGTGAAGAATAAGTGTCCTTTCTGCTCGCCTTGCTGGCTAAGGGCAGCACTGGGTGGGGCATGAAGAGTGGTCGCTAGTAGGAAGTTTGTTGTAAATTCTCACCCCACCCCAGCAGCCAGACAGGTCTGAATTGCTTGATGCCTACAGGTATCACTCGAGAAACACTGTGGTGTAGTGGGCTGAGCCTAAACCTCAGTGGTGTTGCTCCCAGGTCCTAATTTTGGCTGCTCCTCTGCTTGGCTGTGTGACATACAGTAACCTCTTTGGGCTTAAGTTACCTTTTCTGGAGAATGAGGATGATGGTGCTTCCCTGCCTCTCGGGGCCTTGTGAGGGTTGATTAGTTAATGTTTGTACAGCGCTCTGAAAACGTAAAGCACTGTGTAAGTGCTAATTATATATAGTAAGACATTTTTTTTCCCAGGGACTAAATTAACCTTTTCAAAAGAGAAACATCTCAGCCATTATCCCATCTCCAAAGGAACCTGTCATGGTTCTTTCCTTCAGAGAGCACCAGGGCACGCGTATCGGTCTCTATCCCATTCACTGGTGAAAGTGCTCATGGAAGGTGCATGGGGAGTGAATGTCAGTATTTGTGCTCATATGATCAGGAAATGGGACCCTGCCATTGACTTCTACTGAGACAGCCAGGAGGGTCTTGTTTAAGACCTTCTATGAGTACTCAGGAGGAGACCTTGCTCTGCTGCAGGCTCTGCTGCAGGCTCCATGGATGATCTCAGACAAACGACTTAGGATTCAGTCCTGTAAGCAGCGAGCACACGAATCCCAGTCCACCACAGCACTTTAACATGTGAATAGTGTTAGTGAGAACACTCGTGTGTCAGGTTAGTCATTTGCTTAAGTGGTTTGTTAGCGTGGCGCTTGAGTGTTTAGCAGCACTGGGGCCTTAATTTCCCTGTGCCTCAGTTCCCCATCTGTAAAATGTGGATAATACTTCCTTCTTTTCACCCTCTGTCTGTCTTTGTATGTACAGCACCTAGTACAGTGGGGCCCCGGTTTGAACAGGGCCCCTAGGCACCACCCTAATACAAACAGTGATTGTGCTGCCAATGGCCAAACTAAATCACTTGACTCAAGTTTAGAATATCCACCAGTAGAAGATTCAGAAATAGTATTCAGGGAATAACTTTGATTTGAAAAAGACATAAATGGGAGGGAATGACAATCTGTTCAGGGATATTCTATGACCAGAAAGAGGGTAAACTCTTCAGATAAATTGCTCTCCGCATTATTTGTTCAGCTCTTCTGATTACCACATCATGGAAAAGAGCAAGAGAGGGACAGGACGGCACAGAGGAAAGGGGGGGGCTTGATTCGGGGGTAGAAACAAAGAGATTTAATACCTATTGATGAAGAGGAATCATTTCCATAAAGCAGCTATTGGTGTCAGTGACATTACTAGTGTCACCGATGGAGAAATTCAGTTACTTCCAATGAAGGGAAAATAATTGTCTCTTGAGGCACAGCAGGTTGCTGTCATTTTCCTGTGAAACACTCCATCAAGTTCAGTTTTTAGAATAAAAGCTCTTAGGTCTTGACCAGTCCTGTCCAATCCTTTCTGCCAAGCACCAGAGGCTTCTTCCCACCTCGAAGGAAGTAGCAGTACAATGGCAGGATGGCACCACAGTTGCCCAGAGCATGATAATATTGGATGGGCACAAACCATTACGTTGCGTGGAAGGCTGGCCTGATGTGTAAGGCATTGGGATAGGACGCAGGAGATGTGGGCTCCATTCCTGGCTCTGCCAGACTCCCTGTGCGCCTTTGTGCACTGTCCCTTAATCTCCCTGGTTTCCCATCTGAAAAGTGGAGATACCCGTACTCTCAGGCCTCAGAGGTGGTTGTGAGGACACGTTTTTTAATGTTTGTGCAGTGCTTAGGCGATCCAGTGGTGGGAGGGGTAGATTGAGATACTGTCCTTGGCAGAAATAGCCAGAATGGACCCTGGTAAGCAGAGATGCCCAAGGTGGACTCGTGTGTGTGTGTCCAGCCCTCCCACCGTAGCATCCATCACTCTGTGGGGAGCCAGGATTCCCCAGTTGTCTATTTCAGGTACTTATATTGGTCCTGTTATTGTAGTGCCTGAGCACCTCACTGCTATTAACATAGTGGCTTGTCCTCATCACAACCCTGTAAAGTGAGACAAGTGCAGCTATCCCCATTGTACAGGAGGGGAGCTGAGGCACAGAGAGACTAAGGGCTTGTCTGCATGAACTCAGTTTGTGGCAAGCTGAGGTGTAAATCTAGCCTGCACGAGCCTGCCGGGTGCTGAAAGCTCCATAGTGAGATTAAAGTGCAAGATGGAATTTTTCGTGCCCAGCACAGGCTCCACACAGACAGTTTGCGCACAGCATGCTGGATTTATGCCCCAGCTTGCTGCAAATTAAGAGTTTGTGTAAATTGCTGAGGGTTACCTAGGACGTTTATCGTAGAGGAGAGAATTGAACCTGGATTTTACTAATCCCCAGCTAGCAGCCTGACCACTAGTCCATCTCTATAGACAGTAGAGCTAGTGGCACAAATCTGGGAATCTCCCTGCAGCTTGTCATGCTATATGGCTTTCCTAGCATCTAAGCCGTAGCCCAGAGAAGTCAGTAGAAGGACACCTATTAAGTTCAGTGGGCTCTGGCCAGGCCCACATTAGTCTACTTTTTAATGCTCTGGTACAGTGTGTATAGGTTTCAGCAACAATCATCATTAAAACTCCCTGCACCTTTGGTACCAAAGGCTGTGAGAGAGACAGAGGCGGCTGCCCTCCCCCAGGTTCTTGCAAGAGAGAAGAAATGGGGTAAACTGAGGACATGTTTGTGTTTGTCCCTTGCTGAGGGACTGCGGCCTGCTGCTGCTGGCTATTAAAGCTCCAAGGAGGAAAAACCATGAATCGGGGGGAAGAGGAGCAGGGGCATGAGGTGGGGAGAGATCAACACAAGGAAATATCTTCCCTGCTGCTGAGTGAAATTGGATGTGATCAGCAGTGTATCCCAGCATCTCAGACTGGAGAGCTTTCTTATTAGGAATTGAAAGAGGAATTAAAAAAAAAAAATTATACCAGCATCGTTTAAGGGAGGAATTCTTTCCCAAATGGCATCTGGTTTGTTTTTCTCAGTCCCACGCCGTTTCTCACCTTGACTCAGACTTGTTATTTAACTTGTTAAGCAACCCAGTCCCAAACTACAGAACATGGAAGCCAGTACCCCGTAACAGAGGCTTAGCTCCCCCAGAGATAAAGGGGAATCCCTCCTCAGAGTCACTCACGCAGATTTATCAGGCTTGATTCACTTAGCACTGTTGCAAATCAGGAGTACGTCCACTGAAAACAATGGAATTGCCCCAGCATAAAGCCACTGTGAGAGCAGAGCCAGGCCTACTGGCATTAACGGAGCTGGGCCATTTTCTTCCCATGACCAGCGATAGTGCCCAAATTATTTGTCATTGCTCCAGGGCACGCTGCAGTGGAGAAAGTCTGGGGCCAGCTCCTCAGCTGCTGCAGATCAGCGTATTGACTTGAAAGGCACTGTGGCCATTTCTACCAGCTGCAGATGTGACCGCTGGTTGCACCATTAGTGTAGGAACACCATCCTCCTCCATTGACCATGCAACCTGCCCCAACTTAAAGCCACCCAGAGTGTGGACAATCCAGCCAAAGCTGTGTCAGCTGAGCTGCACTCAGCTGGCAAACTTCAAAATTCCTCCCAGAGCCGCCCCCAGCCCCAGGCAATGTTCGACCCTTCGCTGCAGCACAGGACTGGCGAACTCCATCCCTCGGCCCATGGTCCCCGTCGAAATGCCATTTGAGTTGTGTTCTGCTCTGCTGCAGGGGATGACGCCCAGGCAGCAGTCTGGGGAAAACGGAGGGAGCCTTCCAGATGGGAGCAAACCCTCCTGCCAAATCCCCACCAGTTTTCATGGAGACATTGCTGTATCTCTGTCTTCAAGTCACCCTCCCTCTGTCCCACCCCTTCCCCCACACACCCACTATCCCCCTGACCACTCCCCCCCCCCCTCACTTCCACCATCCTCCTGCTACCAGTCTGACCTCTGAGGCAAATCAGTTCACACACTGTAATGTGATAATTACGAATGATTCCAGCAGTGCGGGAAGCAAAGATCATAGGCTGCAGTTATAATTTACCAACCTTGTGTTTCCAGCTCTACGAGGCAATGATTAAAATACCTGTTTGAGTGGCTTATTGGATCTAACAGGGACATTGCCTCAGGTACGGGGTGGGGGGGGCCTGTTGACTAATAATTCATGTGATTGCCAGCTGGCTTCCAGGGAGCCCCAGTTCTTCCAGGGAGCCCACAGACACATGAATGTCAGCTAACGCACCTGCAGCAGAGCCACTGACAGTAACAGTGGAAGGTTTGTCTGTGCAAAGAGACTCTCCGGTTGGGCCATGCGTTCTCCTCCGTGACTCTGTGTAGATCTCACGGGGGTCAATAAGGGTATGGGAAATTCTCCTTGGAAACCTCTCCTAGGCCAGAGCAAGGCAACACCCATCCCGCCCGCTGTTCGGTGGGATGGAGATGGTGCAGTCCTTGATTGAGTACATAAATGGGGCTAGCCAAAGGCGGGGATGACCGAGGTGATCCATGGTTTGAAGGTCCCTGTTGACACCGGACACTCAGTGACGTGTGTGGATACCAGTGAGACACGGCACGCCTGTTTTGTAGATCAATACAGTTTGATGTGCAAGGTTGTCTAGAGAGAGACTAGTTGAATACAAAGCCTAACATTAACTACAATCTATCATACTCCCTGGGCCTGGAGAGCTGAGCAGTCGCTCAGAAGGCTGTACACAGGAACAGCTTTCTTCAGGGGCCCTGCCAGGGAGTTCGTGGATCCTTGTCCTTTTGCGGAGTCAGGTGTTGATGGAGCGCGCCCCTTTGTCTAAGTAGTGACTTCTTATGCCCTTCCATAAACAGCTTTCACCTAATTACCTCTCTACTTATTATCATATATGCTAATTACCTACATTGGGTTTTCACCCTTAACTGCATTCCATTCTCACCATGATAACTGGAGTCGTCAAAACAACATCTGGTGATAGGAGGGGTGGTGTAAAAATATGCCCCTTGGCAATAAAACAGTGTACCCCAGACGTTCCAGGATAACTTCTTGTTCCCACCACCGTTCTCTATGTGCTGCTGCAAGCACACGTGTATTTTGTCTTGTTATGTGCTGTGGTCTGCAGAAACTGAGAGCTCTGCCAGGTTACTATGTAGCCCTGTTCATCTCTGCCCACCAGAAGATGTCATGCTGCAGGGTCAGAATAGCCACGCAAGCACCTGAAGCTATGCTAGGCCTGTAGGACAGTGGTCAGCAACTCAAATTGCACTGGGCCTCCAACAGCCCCCATGCCTTTGGGGCTCAGCTGCTAGCACACAGCCAAGAGCTGATGGCTCCAAAAGCCACAAGTCTCTCCCTACATCATCTGCATCTGGAGAGATCTCCCCTGGCATTTTGTGTTGAGTAGTTGGGCCCACTTTCCATGCTCTCGTGACCTGGCCGGGGGCCAGAGCCCACGGGCAGTCACAAGCAGCAGCAAAGGGGATTGAGTGCTAAGTAGAGAGCTAGATGGGGATACAGTTCGTACAGAGGACCAGGCATAAAAACAGGCTGTCCATTTCACACAGAACACGGGGGACAGCAACTCCACATGCCTCTACTGGAAGCCACATCCCCACACTTCCATTCCCAAGAACTGAGGACACCAGTCCCCTCTGTGGAGCCTTCCATAAGCACTGTCTAATATGCACTGTCTTATGCACACACGTGCTCTCGCACAGACACAAATGAATTTCAGCCCAGGAGAAGCTCCCTGCTCCTCTAAGTCCCCAGATGGCAGCAGCTCACTAACCCCCACTTCCCCTCACCCTGTCCTTGTCAGAGCCACACTGGTCTTTCTGACACGTGCATTGCACACACGCTCTGCAGCCTGAGCGCGCTGCTTTCAAACCCTGCGATGAGGCGCCCGAATGCCCTCGTGAGTCCTTTCGGAGGGAAAGCTTTTCACACTGCTTTAATCTTCCCCTCTGTGCTGCCTCCTGGAATGTCCCCTCCCTCCTCCCAGCCACATCTGGCCTGGCACTATTGGGCTAGCAGCGGAAGGGGCGGGGGTTGGGAGTTGAGAGACATGATTGTGCTTTTTCATTTAAAAAAAAAAAAAAAAAGGATTCCAGATGAAACAACCAAAGAAAAGAATTACCCAGCCCGAGTGCATCCTGAATTGTTTAAAACACTCGCATGAACTTTCCAGCCCCATGCAAAGGTGGGATCAGCACTTCAAGAGAGAATGAGCAAGGAGTTAAGCAACATTGCAAAGCGAGCTATTTATGGATGTTGAAAACTCCCTGCTCCTCCAATACCCTGTTCAATCCTTTAATTGTCTGCAGCTATTTTATAATGTGTCTCCGCCTGTGCTCTCTGGGGGAAAGCACCCAGGCCTTGCCAACAGGGTTGGGAAAATTCCGCCCCAGGCGCCAGCTGGCAGCGATACTGGCAATAGGATGGGCACTGGGCGCTCACAGATCTTCTGGGTTTGCTCTTAGGAGGGGCAGTGGATGTGGCCACCTAGGATGGGAAGCGTATTCTGTCAGGAGAACCCCTCCCAGGCCTACTTTCTTGGCGAGAGATGGAGGGTAAGAATTAATTGACTGGCCAACATCCTCTGGCTAGCCCTGTTTTGTCTGGCACCCTGACCTCTTAGGAGATAGTGAGCGTTGCCACAAATGCATGTTTCTGGTTGCTCTTCTGACAAGTTCTCCCAGCAGCAGACTTGCTCCTGGTAACAGGAAAGCTCTCCTCTTGCCTCACTAAACCCCCGTAAAGATGGTGTTCCAACACTATAAGAACTTGAGTTAATCCACTAATAGTCTTAGAGTAAGTCGGCCAAACAAGAAAAGAGATGGGAATAATCTCAAATGCCTCGAACTGCCTAGCTGTAAATGAAACCAGCTCCCTCTGAGCACCCTCCTCCCTCCAGTACAACTTCTCTCCCCACCATTCCTGAAAGCTTTGCACTCAAGTCACTCACTTCTACTTCTCCTGGCCCTCTTCTTGGGGCAGAACTAGATGAGTCGCCGCCCCCTTTAACCTGCCCACCACAAAGGAAAAGAGAAGCTGAAAGAACCAGCAGCTCAACTACACACCCTTCCCACCTGGAAGCCAAATGGCTGGCAGCCAGGCTGGGAGGACTATTAATAGGAGCTTTTTTCAGACCTCAGCTGCAAGATGCTTTGGTTGGTTTGGATGATTTAATGAGAAAAGGTCTCAGCATTGCCTGTCGTCATGATCCAGATAAAAAAAAGCAGACACTGCATGAAGAGACAGGGGAAACCTCCCCAGCTCACGCACCTTGAATTGTAATCCCCTCTGCTGTTAGTTACCAGACCACATGCAGCTCTGGCCAGGCTGGCTCACAGTCGGAAGCATTTAGAGGAAGAAGTTACTGTTAGTTTCTAGGAGGCAGAGTGGTCTAGTGGTTTAAACAGGAGCCTAGGATTCAGGTTCAATTCCCAGCTCTGGTACTGACTCACTAAATGACCTGGAGGCAGTCATAGCCAGGTCACTGTTTGCCTCAGTTTGCCCATCTCTCAACCAGGGCTAATAATACTTCATTTACTTCAAAGCGGTGTTAACTAAATGTTTGCAAAGCACTTTGATAGGTGAAAGATGCGGGCGGCAAACCTTCACTGGATTCATTGTTGCTGCTATGACCAACCCTCTGTCTATTAAAGGCGGTGCAAATCATCAGGCTGGAAGCAGGGTGTTTCCATGCAGAGGCCAGATATGACATGGGCTGTGTCCCAGAGCCTAACTGATCTCTACAGGACATGCAGCGACTGCTTGTGATATAATGCCAGAAATACTATCGAGTTCCCTGATAGACTTCCCAGGTGCTCTTCCCTGTAGAAGCCACTGGCAGTCTGATCTCAGACACACTAGTATGTTGCTTATGGGGTCTTAAGGACAGTGGATTTCTGACAGAATCCAGGACCCTCATAGCATATGTAGGGTTGCCGTCTTACCTATCTGAGTATCCGTACATGTTTGTTTGCTTCCTGGTTGGTTGCTACTGGTGAATGAGTGTTTGCTGCTGCTGGCTGGCCAAGGGTCAAACTCTCACAATGGCACAAGGCAGTGAGAGGGCATGTGGTGCCTCTTTACTCCTTTTTGCCCAGCTCATGGTACTACAAGTTGTGCTGTGGGAGGGGAAGCAGATTCCACGGATTCGCTTCATTCCCTTCCCGCAAGCTCTGCACAGGTGAGCAGGGGGGGGCAGGGCTGGCTCCACCCCCTCAGTACACAAGGAAATGGTGTGCTAGGTATAGGCCTGGTTCTGGGGCAGGTTATAACTCTCCAAGTCACATTCTGTTTCCCCATCTGCCCCTGGGCTCACGGCAAAGTCGTGGCTGAGCCCTGAGTGAATGTGTGAGCATTTAATGCACTGGGTCGGTAAGATCCATGAGTTGTTAGGGCCTCTTGAGCGTTTGATGAGACAATTCTGATTGTTAGATCCAAGGAAATGGGTAAACTCCCCTCTGCCGATCTCAGGGAATGTATAACCCAAATCATCCTCTCTGCTCCCAGCCTGCTTCTACACGCACTCCACAAAATCCAGCAGGCCAGAGAGACTGTCCTAGAATTCCTGCATGGCCTACCATCACACCTGCCAGATGCCCTCCACCTACTATGCTCTATAGCAGCCAGAAGTAAGGCACGTGGTGCCATGGGTTGGACCATGCCTCGGCTTTTAGTTCTTTTGTGTAATTTCTTTCTACCGCTTTCCCCTCCTCCCCTGCAGCCCTGTCCCTTTCTCTCCCAGCTCTTGCTCATCTTCAGCTCCTGGCCTTGATTCCCAGTCCCGACTGAGGGCTGTGGCTGTTGGAACCAGGCTGTTTAGACTACGTTTCGGTTCCAGCGGGAGGGGAATGCAGGGGGGGTTGACGGATCATGCCATTTCCTAGGAAATTTCTCTGTGTTTAAAGTGCTCTTTCAGGCGGAGACATCACTTTTAAAAAATGACTGGATGCTGCAGCTGTCATATTTTTTCATCTTAATAGTCATAACAAGGTGTGTGTGTGTGGGGGGGTGGGGAATCCTCTTGTTCTCTGCTCTCATGAAAGCAGCTGTGCTGTTTTAACTCTGAACATCCCTGGGAAAAACACAGCCTCCACCCCCCCACTTCCCCAATATGTTTTTAAATACTGGAACTGCCCTGGAGACAGAGTCGGGGAGGCAGCTGAACAGGCTGTAGACTGGAAGGATAACTGATTCCCCAAACAGTCTGGAACCCAGCCACCATCCCAGGATTTGGGTCAAGGATGGACCCCTGGCCAGTGAGGCCTGATTCTGAGTGGGGCTGAATATCTGCCCATCTCAGTGGAAAGCCACTGTGAAGCCTGGGTGCTCAGAATGCCACAGGATCAGACCCGCCCGCAGCCAGATCCTTAAGTGCTCAGCACCCATCACTGGGAGCAGATTTTCCAAAGAGCTCAGCTCCCATTTAGGACCCTAAATAAGGGCTAGATTTTGCTTAGTACCCAACATGCAACCAATCTGCCGAGCTCTTTGGTAAATCTGGTCCATTGTGGCTTATGGCTCCAAGCCCACTTTTATTTGGATCGCTGGATTTTTGACATTCCTCTCCATAAATTAAGAGACGTAGCTATCTTAGTTCCTGCCTACCCTTATAGGCACGTGGGGAAACTCTGCCTTCTCCCAGGAGAGCTGCAGTGCCTTAAGCAGCTAGACTGCCAGTAGAATATGAAGGCATGCCAAAGACAGCATCTTAGGCCTTGTCTTGGAGATTTGCCCTAGTCCAGCCATCAGTCAGCCAACCACTGGCGTAGCTGAAGCAGTGCAAGTCCCTTAAGTAAACAGGGCATCAGTTTGCACCAGTGCAGGTTCCCCTGGTTTCAGATAACACCACGAGTGCAAATAGCAGCTTTACCCATTAGGGGGATTGCACCAGTTCAGCTAGACCAAGGTCTGGAATCGGGACCACTCCATCCTGGAAACAACGCCTTAGAAATTCCTTCCTTTCCCAGCCCTTTTGACTTAAATCAATCCCAGAAGTCAGCCTTACAATCCTGAGACCAACAGCTCCTGTGCCGAAGTTTCCATCCGGCGGGGTTGTCATTCTTTGCTCAGCAAAGGCAGCGGGGGCTGCAGCTCTGGGGTCTGGCACTCAATGAGCAGGGATGCCTCTGGGCAGGAATCAGGTACACTGACAGAGTTGTTGGGCCAAAGGGAGGCAACAAGATTGGGGTAGCATGGAGCACTGCAGGTCAAGCTCAAGGGCTGGGGAGGGGCCCAGGCGAGGATAGCAAAGGTGATACAGCTCAAGATGACAGTGTCTATTAGCCAAACTGCATCTCCTGGGAGCAGGACAGAGATGCACTGGCAAAGCTGGAGGGGCAATACTGGGATAGCTAGAAATGCTGCAGGTCAGGATCAAGGTGCGTTGTCTGACTGAGCTGGGTAGGTTTGCACCAGGCTGTATTCAGGCTATTTCTAGCATTAAGAAATGCTCTCAGTCTCTTGTTTGCATGAACCTTACATTTTTGCAACACCAAATTCTTTATAATTACTCACTCAAGGCCCCACAGGATTTTTACAGGTGTTTATATGCCCTTCCATCTAATTGTTCACACACTGATCACCACCACTTCCATTCAAGGAAATTCTCCCCTCTCTCCCACACCTTGTCTCCTAACGAGTTCACTGTACTCTCGCCTGATTAGCGGATTTGAAATATAGTCTTCAGCTTCAAGACCCAAAATAGACATGGGGTTTTCTTTGCTCTGCTGGCAGCTTTTTATTATGTAAATCCCCTCTGAATCAAATTCAGTGCAGCATCGGAGATGCTCAGAAGGAACTATTTTTCCTAGGGTTTGTGAGCATTTTATGGGCAATCCTGGACACTCCTGGTACCTGGCCTCAGTATCCGCATTGCCTTCCTCATCACAGACATCCTCTACCCTGCACTTCCTTCTTCCTTTCCTGTGACCTCACTCACTGCATTTTCTTACTCAGGAAAGCAGGTCATCTCCTCACACTGTCCTCTTCCTCACTGACTGCCTACGCACCTGACTCTCCTTCTTCATAACTTCCTCGATTCTTGCTTTTCTTTCATCATAGGGAGGGATGGGCGGTCTCCTTCCTCACGCCTTTCTCTTCAGTTTTCTCAGTTCCCTAATCTTCCTCTCAGTAAGATCTTTCCTTTTCCTCTCTAACCGCTGCACCCAGGTTTCCTTCCATGTATCTCGCTCTGCCTTCTCTCTCCTTTCCCTCAGTACCCAACTCACCTTTCTCACACTAGCCTCTTCCTCTCGCTACTCCTCTCATACCTGACATTACTTCCTCACACTGTCCTCTTCCTCTCTCTCCTTCCTTCAGTACCAGACTGCCTGGTAGGAATTGTGGAAGTAGTGATTCCCATCTCTGGGCCAGCAGCTTATTGATGATGGGAAAGCAGTGGGCTGCGCCATTCCTGCCCTCGTAGGGTGAGGGGAGAAGGTGCCATGAGCACCTTGAATTCCAAGCTCCATGCCAGTGAGGGTCTTTACCCCCCGAGGGGGGCCGAGAGCTGTGTTTTGGAGTATATTGAGTGTGGGGCAGGGGGGAAGACGGGTGCTGGGTGAGAGGAGATATTTGCCACTAAATTACCTCCAGGACTTTGGTGGGAAAGTGGTGCTGGGCTGCCACTTGGGGAGGCAGGATAGCTGTGTGCAGGGCGCCTCTCTCAGGAGCAGGCACATGCTTAGGGAATGCTGGGGGTGGGCTGACACTGAGTGGACTGGACGGCTAATCGTTTGGAAACCAATTAGCTCAGCGTGTGACTGCGGAAGAAAGTAGCAGGCTTCCAAGCTGCCGCTGCCAGCGCTGTTAGTGCTGGGATGGTCGCCTGTGACCCTGGGTGATGAGGTGACAGGCAGGATGTGAAGTGTCCTTGGCTAGGAGGATGGGTGGAGGAAGTGTTGCCTGTGATGGTCTAAGATGTGCCCCAGGCACTGGGCCAGAATCCACACTCAGCTGCATTGTGTGACTCCACGGCCGTCCATGGAGTGACTCCACATCTGTCCCGGTCACTGTGCCCCAGCAGTCCTGGCCCGACGATGCGCTCTGAAGCCATTGGTCAGAAATCCCGTCTCTGGGGAAGGAGCTGAGACGCACATGCACCTCTGCAGTCCCCACTTGGGGGCTGTGCGCTGCCCCCACAAAGAGCCTCTGAGCCCACCTGGGGAGGAAGCGCTCAGTTCCTCGGTGGGGGTGTGGCTAATGCCTTGCCTTGCTCACCAGTGCCCCCCTCTGGCTGATGAAAGAGCAGCACTGACATGCCTGGAAGAGAGCTTCAGCTGGCTCAGCTGGAAGACCAGCAGCTCCCGCACTGGGGGTGCCAAGGCATAAAGCAGAGAGAATTGGGGGGAATCTTCTGAGGCTATGGATCCTGGGGTGGGGGAAGGGAATCTATGCCTCTCCTTTAACCCTCCTACACACCCACTGAACCACTGCTCCCGAGGCCACGCCGGCTAGAAACCCTGGCTCTCACTGTGCCTCTGGGGCGGGGAACGCCACAAGCGTCTGAGCTGAAATCTCCATTCCCTCCCCTGCCCGCTCTGTGTTGCTCCCACATCCCCTCCCCTTACTGAGCAGCTGCTTCAGGCAAGTCGATGCCTGATAACTAGGCCAGCCAGCCTTTGGAGACCTGGTTTCCCATAAAGCACCGAGTACGCTGGCTAAAGTCCTGTCAGCAGAGGAGGGTGCCCAGGCGAGCTAGGAAACACCTTGGCAAGGGATGACTCCTCTGCTAGCCTAAGCACCCTGGAAGAACTCCACCTGGGGTATCAGGCCTGTGTTTCCTTCCAAAAAGTGGGGAGGGGAAAGGCTGCCCCCGTATCTGGCAGAGACAAATGAGGGAAGATAGGACACTGACCCAGCCTGTGCCACTCACTCCAGCCCCTGGCACCTCCACGTGCCTGTGATGGCCGACTGTTTGAAATTGCCTTCCCTAGAACAGCAAATTACACACCTAGCTCCACTGATGCTCGGTGAAACACAGCCTTTCCCCGCTGAGGAGAGTCCGAGCAGGCAGGACTGAGGCATAAATTACAGCAGCGTAGCAGCGAGAGCTGCCGTCCTGTGCTCTGATTAACACTGGCAGGGCTGAGGCAGATCGCACCTGCCTTGCTGCAATGGAGCTGTCTTCCTCGCAGATCGCTGTGGAGCTCAGCACCTCGCTCCCTCAGGGCTGACCCCGTGTGCTGGCACATAGAGAACAAGTGCTTTGGCAGCATGGGAGAGGAGAGCTTAGACATGGACCCACCTTCCTCGAGGAAATCACCAGCAAGAGCTCCTGCCTCATTTCCCTCCCCTTTCCCTCGTCTCTTCCATTTGTTCCCCTCTCCCACTAGCTATGATCAAGTGCCCCGTAACCAGGACACTCCGCACACAACACAAGCAGCAAGAGAAACCCATGCATCCCAGTTGGCTGCTTCCCCCTGCTTCCAGGGTCCCTGGCCCTGCTTGATGACTGTGTTCACAGAGCAGCAGACGCTGCAGCCCTCTGGAAAGAGGAGGTAAGATTCCCTGGTACAATCCAGAGCAAGGCACATGGCCATTTCCTTCAAGGAACAGCTCTTGTCATGGTAACGGTAGAGAGGGGAACGGAATGTGACGTGATGATGATTGATTCCTTCCCTCGCTCCCTCCCTCCCTCGAAAGGAACTGACACCAGGCTCACGTAGGGCCAGACCTAGGGCTTATGAGGCCCTGTGTGATGTTACACATGCTGGGTTCAAGCTAGAGTTTGGTTGTGAGGCTCCACAGCCTCCTACATCCAGAAGTCAGGAGTAGATGCTGATGTGTAACTTTCCAAGCAGGTGAAGGAAATTCGGGAATATCTTTCCAGGCTCATGTGACACCACAAGAGAAACACGGTGAGAGGCAAGCTGCACCAACTGGGGCTCAATCAGACGCTGCTTTCCAGCTCTGTGCCATGAGGTGACAGTGCAGTGTTGTGATGCAATGGCATTGTCCCAAGAGACCCCATCTAAAAGCCCTTTGGCCACTGTGCTTTGCTGCCAGGGATGAGTACCCATCCCCCAACCACGCATGCTCCTCAGCCCTCTGTGCTCTGGGGGAGGAGATATCAGGGTTGCCTGGGGAGATAGTGTGGTTCAAAGGATATTTATATTTATTTTATTTCTTTAGATTTAGTCGTAGGTAACAAACAGGTGCCTGCACAAGAGCCCCGGGCACCCTGACACTTAGTCTTACGACAGCATGATACGCCCAGCAGCATTAATAACCAGACGCAATCAGCCGCAGCAAAGCTCTCTTCCAGCCTGTATCACCTCTGGCAACGAACACGCAAGCTGAGCCAGGAGCCCTGTCAAACCCAGGAGAGCCAGAAGACTGAGGTTCCAGTCCCACTTCTTCCACTCCCTCAGGAAATGACCTTGGGCTAACTCCTCCTAAGAGGCCATTCGTTTTGGCTGCTGACACAACCCATACTTGGGAAATGAAGGCCTTGCCCGTGCCAAGCTGTGCCCCGGGGAGGGGATGTTCAATGCTTTGAGAGCCGTGGCGGGGAAGCGCCAGTGGTGGAGTGCTAGGTAGCGTTGCTGCTGCCATTACTGCCATGTGGAACAGCGAGGCAGGGAATTGCCCAGAAGGCCCCAGTGAAGGGGTGGGGGGAGATCAGCTTGCACACGTGGGTCTGCTTTGAGGAGACTAGAAAAGGGGTGTCCATTATGTGGTGCTAATTGGATGATGCTTTCTCCGTTGACCCTAACCTGTAAAGATTAAGTCAAAAACACCGCCCAGAGGATCCACCTTCATTAAACCGATGTTCATTAAACCGACTTGGTGCTACCTCATTAAGCCTGTGTAATTGGAGGAGTTAATTGATTATCAATAGCTTCCGTTCCCTCACCCCTCACCTGCAAGGCCCTGCTGGGTCCTCCTTGGGGACAGTCATTGATCAAGTGGCTCAAGCTCACCCTTTAGATGACAGGCTTCTTGAAGGACACTCAATATGGTGCAGCCCTGCTTTGGTTTCAGGAAAACTTGTGGTGTTTGTGTGTGTCCACACAGCAGTGCCCTGGCACTGTCTGGGCCTCCAGCAGCGTGAGCTTCCCCACAGCAGGGCCCTGTCAGCGCGAGGTTTGGGGCTCTTCAGCATCAAAGGCAATTCTCCTCAGGCTGCAGTTGGCTGGTAATGTCCTGAGCTGTTTGGTTTTTCTAAAGCACTGGGGAGCTTTGATTTTTCTGGTTTCCACATCTGCTGCTTTTGTGTGTGTGCTTTTGATTGGTGTTTTTCTTTTGTATTTTTGCTAATATTCTTGAGTGATTCTTTAATGGGGTGTGAAATTCAAGACTCAGAACGAGATGCTTCATTAGTCCCAATTTAATCAAGGATTTCTGTTTATCCCGGTGCCTGTACTTAGCCACATGTGCCTGTGAATGTGAGGGGGCGGGGAGCATGCATGGGGCCAGATGAGGGTTTATGTGTGTGCTCGGGTGTCAGTGCAGGCTGCAGCTGTGTGCATGCTCATATGCTAATGTCTCCCACTGGAAGCCTGGGTGCTGGAAGGGCTGCATAAAGTGGGGGCACCAAGCAACTGGAATGGGTCAAATCTGAGTGGTGTTTGCAACCCCGTGTGCCAGATGCAACACCACTCTCTCACATCTAGCAAAGCTGCTTCTCCATCATGACGGAGGGGCAGCCAGGCCACATTTGCATGGGCAGCACTGACTTGGTGTACGGGGTCACACCACCACTCACGTTTGTCCCAGCCTCCCCTCCATCTTGCCAGCAGGGAAGGGCTCTGCCATACACCACCCAGCTCTGGTCAGGAGCCAAGGTGGGGGCTGGGTCTTCCAAGCCCCTCTGTTCTCCCTTGTTGCATCCCTGCTGAATTAAGATTCCTCAAAGTGGGATGGGGGCCATGGCCCATTTCCTGCCCTCCCCCTCCCCGTCTCAGGTGCCTACGTGTGGAAGGCCAAGCCTATGTGTGAGTGTATGCTCACACGTGGAACTTTGAGTGTGCAGCGGAATGCTCTCGGACTCTTACACAAACATACACACACCGACTCACACCCACACCTCTGCTGTAGCTCACCTGTTGTTAGATCGTGTGTCGTGATGCCCTGTCTCCTTTAGTAATGCATGATGGACATTCACAACACCAAACACTTCTGGGACTGGAAACACTGGAAAATCTGTTCTCAAGAGTTTGGGAGTTGCAAGCAATGCAAGAGTCCATTATCTACCCCTAAGACCCTGCAACAAGATGGCTGTTCCCCTGGCACGAGTCAGCAGATGTGATTCTCTAGCATCAGGTTTTCCCCGGGGTGGGTATTGAGGGTGCTGTGCTGTTGAAGATGCCATCTGGTTGCAGTTTTGTAAGAGTAGGGTCATTCAGCCCTGTGTCCTGGCCATATTATACCTCCGGTCAGAGGTGCATGGCTATGATGGCGATGGGAGCCAGGTAAACTAGCTAGAGATAGACAGAGAACTATATTCTACCCCTGCTGCCTTCCCCAGGCAGTTTCAACTACAGTAGTTTTTTAATTCTTCACTTCCTATTGTCCCATAGAGTGGTGTTGTGTTGTGCTCTGTTCAGCAGCTGATGCACTCCACCCCAGAAGTGGCTGCATTTCAGTGGTGAGGGAGATGATTCTGCTGCTGTGTTTGGCTTCCTAATATCCTGCTTGGTTTATCTGAGGTGCATTAAGAGGATCGTATTCTAACTCGTGGTCTGCCATCTTGGAGGCACGGGAGGGAGCATTGTAAACACAATCATGTTGATTGTGATGTCATTCATAACGTTCTGACCTGCTTTGGAATCCTTCTGGTGAAAGACATTGGGCTAAATCCTATCCTGCCTTCGAACCATGTGCATCCCCATTGAATTTCAACTTGCATGGGGTTGAGTGGAAAGATGGCTTTGACTCACTATGTGTAAATCACCATCAGTATCATGAACAAGTTTCTAGCCTCCTGCTTTAATGGTGGAGAAGAATCCTGCTTGAAAGTGATGGAAATCAGATGGGGTTTTGTTGAATCAACTCATACCCAAGCAATGTAAAAATCTCGAATGGTCTGGAAGTGCAGGACATCTTGGTTGCATTGAATATCTGGACTTTATCCAAACTTTTGGATTTGGCAAATATGGCTTGAAATGCAGAAGAGCTTTCTTACCGGAGTGTGAGGGTTTTGAATGTGGTGTGGTAAGTGCAATACCACCTTTGTTCTTTCATTGAGTTTCTGGCTGAGCGCATTTGATCCCACCCATAGCCAAGAAGTTCAGAGTAGAGCTGGTTAGAAAACAGTTTTCCCAACCCACCGTTATTTTTGAGAGTTTGACGTTTTTCCCATCATGAATTAGGACAAAGTCAAAATGCGAAAGCATTCACAAACAAAAAATAGAGAAATAAAATCATTTGGATCAAAATGTCTGTCTCTTTTTTAACTTGTTTTTCAGTCAAATCAGCTTAAATTTCTAAACGAAAACTTGCTTTGAACTGAAAAACTGGAATTTTTCATTTTCGAAATGTCCAAACAAAGCATTTGGATGATTTTGAAAACTCATTTTTATACCACATTTTGGGAGGTCGGGAAATTCATCGGATCCAAACCTGTTTGGTGAATGTTTTTGCCTTTGACAAATTGACATTTTTCATCAACAACAACAAAAATATTCTTGACCAGCTCTTGTTTGGAGGTAGCTTGAAGAGGAAAAATAATAGAGTGCAGGGCGGGGGGAGAGATTTAATGGAGCTGTTTTGACTCTCTAAAAGGATTCAAGCAGGGACTTTCTCTATCCAGATCAGTTCACCGGTCGCTATTGTCCCCTTTCTAACGCTGCTTCCTTGGGTCCTCGTTTCTCTAGCTAGCCGTGTATTTTGGAACCCCCAGGTTTGGTTTGTCACTGAGTCTGTGCGACACTTCCCATTGTCACAGTATTGGAGTGAACGCATTCTCACACCCACCGAATCCTTGCTGTGCTGGTAACTGTACAAGCAAGTAGCTTAGCACCCACACTGCTCCATTAGCTATATATTCAACTCTGAATACACCAATAGAGCCTCAGAAATAAGAGCTCAACAAGGAATATTTACTTTGCTGTTGAATTATTTGAGCAAACAGAAGAGGACAAATGACTCGAAGAGATTCTGGTCTGTCCAGGGCCTTTTACTGAGGTTTAGCCAAATGGGCCAAAATGCCAAGGATTCAGTTTGTCCTCTCTTGTTTTCTTAAATAACTTGACAGAAATGTAAACAGCGCCTGGTGATGGCTTCATTCTGCAGCAGCGGCCGAGCAGCCAGAGCTGGGGAGCCCCACACGTGTTCAGCAGTGTGGTTCTCACAGAGGTTTGAATGGAATCATTTGCTCCTTCCTAGCAATTTGGTGAGTAATTTTGCCCTCACTGTGACATGCTTGCCATCACTGTGGTACCAAAGCATCTCAGAATCGTTAGTGTAGCCATCCTTCCAGTGCAGCTGGGACGTAAGAAAGCATCATATCCACAGAGAACTGAGATACGGAAGAACCTACGTGACTTGGTCACGGTCACACAGGAAGTCTGTGGCAGCGACGGGCATTAATCCGGTGCCTTAATCCAGGATTACCCTCGCTCAGCTTGCTCCTGCAGGCAACAGACTCCACAGACAGCTCCAGAGGGACAGACAGCTCAGGAACCCTCTGTTCAAGTGGGATCCAAATCACCTTCTCTCAGGGGTTTGTGGTACCACCCACAACCATAGACTTTCTGGGTATGTCTGCACTGCAGTTAAAACCCGGCTGGTCTGTGCCAGCTGATTTGGGATCGCGGGACTCAGGCTGTTTAACCTAGGTGTAGATTTCAGGCTCAGGAGGGACTGTGAGGTGGGAGGGTCCCAGAGCTCGGGCAGCAGCTCAAGCCGAAGCATCTACACCACAGGTAAACAGCCCCTTCACCCTGGCGCAGGCTGGACATACCCTCCGCGACTTATTTTTGGCAACCCTTATCCTTTCCTCACCTTCGGACCCCCTCATGCCATGGATGATGGCAATGACAAACAGAGGAGAGGAAAACGAGGCCGGGGGAGGAATCCGTCAGTCTCTACCTTCATTAGTTTTAGCTAACGAGATGTTTATAGGAGCGACGTGACACCTGGTTTCCTCTTTACAAATTCAGTAATTTATTAAAGGTATTAAAGACAAAACAGCCTCCTGGATAAAGCCCGTGATGTGTGCGCTCTGGGTATTAGCCAAACGGGACAATGAGTTACACTTGAATAACACGCAAAGATATTTACTCTCTCCCTCTATAAATTATTAAGGGGCTTTTTGCACATAATTACACGAGCTTTTATGTTTCTCACTCCCTGCTTTTAATCCTTTTTGGAAAGGCGCCAGTCACTTATGACAGGGGCTGAGCAAACAGCGAGTGTTACAGCTGGTTTTAGGGTCGTTAAAGAAGGCTCGCCCACACAGGGCATAATGTGCAGGACAATGGAACAGGTCAGCAACCGCTTATGCCGTGGGCTGCTCCAGAAGTGGAAGAGGGTGTGTTGAAGCTGCCCCTGCTGTCTTTGGAGAATGTCAGCAGCAAATGGGCGCTTGAACCTAGAGAGAGAAAAAACAAAACCAAACCAAACCAGCCTTTGTGCCAAAGAAAGAAACCTGGAACAGCAGGGGTTGTGGTGTAACTGCAGACAGCTGAGCTGGCAGCGCCGCGTGCGGTCCCTGGCTGGATGATAACAGAGAACGCTGCACATCTAGACCGGGGTGCGATAGGCAGAGTTCGGTTTTGAGTCCCAGCCCTGGAAGAGCAAAGAGTGGTGCTGTGCGCATGCCCAACAGTCATCTAGTCTGCACTCCTGGATAGCACAGGGCACTGCATTTCCCTTGTGATTCCTGTACTGAGCCCATAACTCCCAGCTGAGCTAGAGCAGATCTTTCAGAAAGAGATCCGGTCTTGATGTAAAGTCTTCAAGTGATGGGAAATCCAGTACAGCCCTATTACCATCCATCACCAGGGATTAGAACCCAGCACATCTTGCACCTTGTGTGATAATCTTACCCCTAGGCCAACAAACCACTTGCTGAGTTTCATTTCAACCTGCTGGGCTTTGAACTCCGATTTGAACCCCAACCCGGGACCTCAACAGTGTAAGTGGAAACCAGGCCCATACACCATCTGAAGCATCTAGCCTTTGTTAACTGCAGTAAGGGATGCTACAAGTTAGGAGTGTGGTGCCTTAGCAGAGCTGCATGGGGTCCCAGGTCTGAAGGAAGGAGAAATGCTGCAGGTCAGAGCATGGGACTCGTTGGCAGAGCTGGGGGAGGGGAGTTGACCCATTAGGATTAAGGTACATGGGCAAATCTGGGGGATGGGGCATTGTTCGGGAATGCCTGGAGCTGGGATGGAGGCACATGGGCAAAGTTGAGGGAATGGCCCATTGGGCATAGTGGGGTATACCTTGGGTTAGAATTGAGGTGCACAGGCAGATCTGGGTATTAGGGCATTGGGATAGCAGGGAATGCTGTGGGCTGGGATTGAGGTGCCTGGCCTGAGTGCTGGCAGGGTGAGCTAACCTAGTCCACCAGCAGCAGTAAGCCTTTCCCCCAGTGGGGTTTCTCTCAGAGCTTTCTTCGGGTTTTAGGCTTCCCCAGTTGTAACAGAAAAAGGCAATAACAATGTTTTTTCATAAACAGAAATCACAAGACAAAGGCCAATGCAGGCTACGGCAGCCCCCAAAACCCCAAAGCAGGGCTCTGCCTTCCCAGGGGCTCCCGCCTTTCTGGCTGTCAAGGGCTGAGTTGCCCAGTGAGTTGCTACTAGGGCCTTTGGCTTCCAACCCTCCCCTTCGCCTGCAGGGAAGTTAAGTGAAGTGTTAACTCCGTGTCTGCTGCTGCTCAGGCATGAGCGTTTAGCAGCCTGCTTCAGAGCGAGCTTTGGGGGCTCTGTGGAGCGGCGGGGGGCTGGCTCTACAGGAAGGTTCTGCTGCTCTTCAGACTGCCCCTGTGGATTTCTCCAAGGTGGCCGTGGGAAAGAAAGTACGCGGCAGGACTAGAGGGTTTTTTTTAAATTGCTCTCCCGCTGTGCATGTGAGTCAATGATCTGCAGGTGTAATTGGGCATGCAAATGTCACTAAACAGCTGTTTACATGTGCAGTGTATATTAAGTGAGCATGTAGGGGTGTAAAGTGATAATAACTATGGTTATTTCTAAGACTTATTCTAAGGATCTGAAAGTGCCTTGCAAATATTCATGGTTTAGCCTCACGACATGCCAGGGAAGTGGGAATATCTCCAGTCTACAGATAGAAAACTGAGGCACGGAAAGGGAAAGTGACTTAGCAAGTCAGTGGCAAAGCCACATCTGACCCCAAATTTTCTGGCACCAAGTCCTATCTTTCAGCCATAATAGCAACTTTCCAACCCTCCTTCGGTGCCTTTGATGAGTCCACTAGGAGGAGAGCCAGCTGCTCAGCTGGATTCACAGGCTCACACCTAATCAGAGCAAGATCTGATTTTAACAAGCAGCTGGCACCACCGCCCCTCACCCCCCACCCCTTTAGTGCTGGACTCTGAGCAGAACAAAGTTCCTCCTTGGCTGTGCTCCCAAGACGGCAGCCACAGGAATGTCCCAGCAAATTCTCCTAACGCCCCCCTCTGAGAGGGGCTCCAGGCCAGCCTCTCCGTGCCTGTGTTTGGCAGGATCTCCTGGCTCCCATGGGGCACAGCAAAATCGTATATCTTGGGCCCTGTGGAGTATGTGATGATTCAGGCCACAGCTGCTGTCCTTTTGCCCAAGCAAAGCTTATGGGCTTTGGCAAGAAGCAAGGTGGGGAAAGAGGCCAGGCGCAGTCTCGAGTCACAACAGCAAAAGTCTAGGGAGTGGCCTGTACAAAATCAGACACAGCCCGAGGGCCACTGTTCCTCTGGCTTCTTCACTCATGGGCAAGTCCAGCCCCTGACTGTGCAGTCACACAGCTCCCCCAGCAGTGTATGGCAGACTGGATCAAGGAGAGGGCCCTTAGAAAGGTTTGCATCCCTTTGGCCTGGAGCCCAGCTCCTGGGGGGCTTGCCTGTGGGGTAATGGAGAAGATAGTGGAGTCTGAGGCTAAACCACGGGGTTGGTCGTCCAGACTCCCCACTACAGACGGGTTGTTCTGTGGCCTTATAGGTTACTCCAGCCAGTAGCCTCCACAAAGCAGCTGTGGAGCAGCTCCAGTAGCTAGGAGAAGGATTTCCACACGCCAGCTCAGCTGCTGTGGCAAGGCAGTGGGGGTGGCGCTGGCCCTTGAGGGGGAAAGCTGTTTTCTAGACAAGCCCTACAGCAGTAGCCTGCCTCCCACAACTTCCCCTTGTGACATGGGCTTTTACATTCATGGTCACATTTTCACCTCCGCTCCTTCTCAGCCTTCAGACCTTGCTTTGCTCCCGCCTATTCTCCTCCTCCTTCACAGCATCCCAAACAGAGACCTTTCCATCCTTCACTCACCCAGTGCCGGCTCTTGCTCCATTATCTGGACTTTGTGCCCACATCGCTGCCCAGCCGTGACAGGTGGAATCCACGCTTCCTTTAAACAGACAGGTGAGGAGGTGCTTTAATCCCAGCGTTCTCTCTCCAGCCTCCACTCTTTGCTCTTTCCCTCAATGGGCACTTGTTAGCCGGCCCAGTGAGACATTTCCTTTATCAGCTTCTAATCCTTCCCTGTCCAGCACAGTCCTTTCATTTCTGGCATTAGCATTTGATATGATTTTGATGTACTCAACACATTTGTTCTAATCCCCATCCCTCTGCTCTTTGTGCTCAGAACTTTAATCATTGCTCCTTTGTCCCATTGCCTGGTTCCTGTTCTTACACTGTGCAGTTAAAAAGCTGTCACACTCAGAACTTCCTTGTACCAGAAATTATTTTTCATCTACTGTATGTGGGCTACAATAGACACTGAGATCTTACTGAGACGTCATTAATACCTTCTGTATGTGTCAATGAGCTTGAGAATTTAATGGAGCTTTTCTTCCCAGACCCACCTGCGGCATGTTGTTGGCCAGTTTGACAGAACATACAGTCAGTCAATCTATCAAGCAGCAGAGAGAGGTTTGCATTAGCACGCTGCAGATTCTTTCATAATTAAGGCCTTGGGTTCCCAGACACTTGGACATCTGCTGAATTCCTCTTTAAAGTGTGTCAGATTTTGTGCACATGACATTGGGAATGCAGGCCAGCCATTCGGTGACCTGCATACACTGAGTCCTGGTCACACTCCAGCCCTTAACAGACAACCCAAAAGATGCCTACCACTGGCTCTGATTAACACCCTTGTGTCATGCTGGAAAAGTGTGGGAAGGAGAAGAGAGTGCTTTGCAGTGGGTGTTCCTGTTTTGTTTTCACTTGTTCAAGTCATATCACTATTGGCATAACAATGAAAGAAAATATCCCTCCCAGGGTGATATCCCAGAGTCCATAGTTGTTAGCCAAAGGATCTTCCTATATTAGCCCATGATCTTCCACATTAAACTGATCACCAGGGCAGGGAGCAGTTAAAGGGAGCACAAGGGGCGACTTTAATTAGCTTTATTCTAATACTTGATAATGACCCTTGATTTCCATGAGCAAGAGGAGAAGCCATACAATACAGTACTTCGATTCACTCCACCATTGGACAGACTCATTGTACTCCTGTGGGAGTTGGTATTTGTCCAGATGGATATGGGGAGGTGATAACAATCGGATTACCTTGCACTGCAGCTTTCATCCCACTCGACCTGCCTCTGAGATGCCACCCCCCTTGGAGGGGCAAAACAACAGCTGTTTAGCGATGCATTTCTTCACTGCCTACCAGCAGTGAAGGAGAATACTGCCTGTGACTGACACTACAGTGAATTTAGGTGGGCAGAATTACCAGTGTTGAGATACAACAGCATGGGTCTTTGACTGGGCTGCCAGGAGGTGGTATCTTCATTGGACCAGCTGGTCATGATGAGCCCTGGAAGTTGGAACACCTTTTGTAATGTGGCATGAGCACCTGGTTCCTGTGCTGGAAGGAGGCACTAGCAGTAATAAATTAAATGAGGAAGGGATGTGGTCACATCTAAACAGGCTTCTGAACTGGAATGGGATGGAAAACACCATACCAGAATCTGTGAGCAATGGGGAAGTCACATCATCCACTGCTCCTGACTGAAGGGTAGTGAGGAAGCAGTATTAGATGGACTTGTGGTGCTGCACAGATTTGTCAAAAAACCCATTATCTATCTCTGACTGTGCAGCTTCTATCTGTTAGGGCTGCACTGTGTTATTCAGAGGGTGAGGTGTGGACACCCTCATTAAGGAATCTCAGTCTGGCTTAATGCCTGCCATGAGTTTGGATTCTCTCTTCTATGATTTTGGACATCTAAAGTCACAGGGAGTCCTCTCTTTCTCCTACTCTCCCCACCTCCTCCTACAAGAATGCCAGAGAGCAGGAGACTGGATGATGGAGAGGGAAGGGATATCCTACTGGAGTTAGTTTTGTATCTTTTAGACACACCACAAACTCTACATCTTGACAGGGGGTTAGTTTAGATGACCCTTGCGGTCCCTTCTGACTCTGGTTCTGGGATTCTATGATTCAGTTTTCACTCTAGCAAATCCAAAAAACCGGGCTCGTTTTGTTTTCATATGAAGGTTTCAGAATCAAACACACAATGGTTATGTGGTCACAAGTCAGGGGATGTGGCAAAAACTGCACAGGCATGGAATCCTTTTTCTGGAACATTCTTCCTTGCAAAGTGCACTGTATATTAGATGCTACTGATGTGAAAGTACGAGTACATGAGGCAACGTTGGCAGTGCCCTACAGCCTCCATATCCAGTATCTCAATACCACGACCTGCCAGCTAGACTGGGCAGAGCAACGAGGCAGCCAGGGGTTACGCCACTCCTTTGTGGATGGCTTGCTCCGCTAGTTAATGCCATACAGGAGTTACTCAGTTGCCTGTTGGCTCAAACATGTAAGCTCAGCCCAAGGCTAATGCAATGCCACCTCCTTCACTGAGTCCCAGCCAGCAGAGCTGACCCTAAGACCCCCATCCCCAATGACAACGGAGAAGAGGGGAAGGAGGCAGGCTGCAGAGCCAACGTTCTCCTTAGATTCCCAAGTTCTGAGGGCGGGAGCTGGCCTGGCTTCAAGGCGCAGCACACGCTATCTCAGCCTGGAACTTGTAGATGTTTTCTCAGCTCAGCTTGTTGCAAGAAATGTGTGAACATTTAAAAGAAAAAGGATTATAATAATAATGGGAGTAATTAAAATCCATCCAGCTCCTGCCAACTCGGCCCTTTCCAAGCCGTGTGTGTGAGAGACTCATTGGGAAACAGCCAGGAACGCTTCCAAGATGTCTACAACCAAGGCCAGGACAGCCCTGCTCAAAGGGGAGTGGCACATGAATGTGGAGGTCTCAGCAGCTCACGCCCTGCTTCAGAGCTTGGATTTCATCTGATTGAGGAAATTCCTTTCTCCCACTTCCTAGCAACCCCAGGATACTGCCTGGCTCAGCCCAGTCTCACACGAATTCCTGTGACCCTCAGTGGCAGAGGAATACAGCCCCATCTTGAGGAGGGCCCCTCAACTCCAAGGTCAGCTTCCAAAGAGGAGGCAATGAAGGGTAAAAACTTGGGTTCCTACCTTAAAACCTGCCACTGTACACTGCGGGGCTAGGCCAAGATTGGAACACAGTGCCGGAGCTTGGACAACGTACAGCTATAATGGCCAGCCATGCTCTGTCACCTCAGTGATGTCTAGCCGCAGAAAGGGGGATGAGCCAGATGGGCTGGGCTGGAGAAGCACCGACAGCCTCTCTGCCCTCCCCCAACCTCAGGACTTGCATTTCCCAACATGTCCCAGGCTCACAGAAGGGATGGCCCTTTAGCGTGAGAACCTGGGAGGAGGTGCACAGCAGACAGGTAAGACTTGCTGATGTGGAGAGGAGGTGGCCTATTCCTGCTAACCTTTGACCCTATTTCTAAGCATATCTCCTGCTTGCCCTGTAGCTCTTCAGTCCTAGTACTACCCCAGTGACCTTTAGTTTAGCCTTGTCTTTAAACTTTATAAAACTTAACTCCTTAATTAACTCTAAATGTGTCTTCCCAAGAGCAGTCCCTGAGCCCCTCCAACGAGCCCAACCTCCTTCCTAACTTGATGCTAGTTCCCCTTTCCCACAACAAATGCTAGCATGTCAAGAGGAAAGGGTGAGCGAATACCCATTTGGTGCAGAGGAGAAGCAAATACCTACCTCACAGGGGTGTTGTGGGGCCAACTAAGACTTATAAAGACCCTTTGGAGTTCTTTGCATGGACAGCAGTATGCGACATAGGGCAAATGCAGACCTCCATTTCACATCTCAGCTGAAGGATGGCACATCTTGAAATACAGCCTCTCCTCTCCCCTCCCCTCCCAGGCTCATCATTAGGCCCAGACCTGAATCCAGGCTTGGCTTGGAGATGAGTGCTACCAGATTAGCTTTGCTTACACTAAATTCATCACTACCCAGTGATTCACACCCAGTATTGGCCAACCACAGTGGTGGAATTGGGGTATGCCCTGTATCAGGTGTAACGGGTGTACCCAGCCCCCCTGCCTCATTATGCTATTCCCCCGCAGTCATAGCTGGATGAACTGTTTGTTTCCAGAATCAAGCACTACAAAGCTAGCCTTTTTTAGTTGGCTTGAATGGATTGTTATTCTCTTCAAGTGTATCCATTAAGGAGTCATGAAATAATTTGACCCGCTCATTCACTGTTTGTCTTTGGTGGCGTGCTGCTGGCCAGTTGAATCACATGGTATTGTTTCTGCTCCCAGATTGGACAACTGAAACATTTTGAGAGAGGAGAATAATGTATAACAAGTTCCCAGGACAGAATTAAAAATGAATAAGCAATAAGTTCTAAAACTCATGAAACTCTTGGGATTCTTGCACCTTCCCCCTTCCTCATCTACACTCAGAAGCAATGGACAGTATGGCCCCACCAGTGAGACCCCATTGATCTCTTGTGTTTATTTGCTGGGGGCCAGGTTCTGATACCCGCACTCTGATTTAGTAGCACCTCACTCTACTGAGAGTGCTCCCAGAGAAGGGCAACATGCAGCATGAGTAATGGGATTTGAATCTGGCCCATGGCAGTTTTCCAACCAGCCCTCTTCATAATCAGCTGCATTTGGAGAAAGAAAACCCTATTCTTGAAACACTGGGCGGCAGTTTGTGGAGTGAGCAGATTGTGTGGGGATTGTGGGTGACTGCTCCTTGTTAAGTCTAAGTCTAGCTCAGACCTTTATATATTATATAGATCTTTCTCAGAAACATAAGAGCCCACTTGTTCCGGAGAGCTCTGGCATGGCTTCCGCCTGCCGGGGCCAGACGCAGCACTGTCTGCGTGTGGCAGTCCTGTGGGATTGAGTCATGATCTGCATGGGGCCTGCCAGGTGATGCCTTGCATGCCACAAAGGATGGAATATGTATCAAGAGCAGGCTATTAGGCTGTGTTACTGTAATCATTAACCCTTTAATAACTCCCTGCTTTTACGTCATTTATGGAGTGGGAGTATCAACAGTTGTGAGGTTCCTCTCAGCCTACGTATCCCAGCCATAGCTGAGGGTTTCCTAGCCCCATCTGGAAGTCACTTCCAAAGAGCAGCAGCACAGTCGCCTGTGAGTCATTGAAACTGGCAAGCAAGTTCTCCCAGCATGAGATCTGTTCTCATCCTCCCCACACACCACTACAACGAGCCATCGTCCTGCTCTGGTAAGGTGTGTGAGACGTGCGACTATGGGGGACGAGGGGGGCTCGTCAGGCATTGCTGAAGATTATGGACGGGGCTTATTGGGTGCTGCCATGGTTACATGGCAGCTTGTTAGTCTCAGGCACAGGCATGGGTTACAGGTAACTTGTTAATGTCAGGCTGCCATGGATATTGGGCCGGGCTCAGCACAGGGGCCTATAGGGCACAGCCATGGGATACGTGTGAGGCCTCTTGTTATTGGGGATTACCAGCAGGGGGCGTCGGGCGCTGCCGTAGGTTATGTGTGGGACTACTTGGACATTACCAATTGTGGCCACCATGTCTAATCTCCGTTTCTTTTTTCCTGTGTCATGGCGGTCAGGCAGCACATGGGCTCGGAGTGAAGCTGGGCGGAGATGTTGGGCATTTCCATGGGTTCTGGGTGTGGCTCACCATCAGTGTTTGGAGTTGCTGTGGGTCACCAGGGAGGCTTGTTGCATGGTTTGGGTTCTGAACAGGGCTCGTCTGGCGCTGCTTTGGACGGTGAGCAAGGTCGGTGTGAGCTGGGGGGAGCAGAGGTGCGGGGCATTGCAGCAGGTTAGGAGCGGGACACGGTGTCATTGCTGCTGGGCTGGGCTGGTTGTGCTCTGTATCCATCGGGCGCTGTCAGGAAAGGATTCAGACACACTCTCCTGGGGAGCTGCTTCACCATATTCGTATCACCAGCTGGCATGAGAGAGAAGGGCCGGACCTTTCCCTGGGCTGATCCCCTCCCAAACGGCTCCCTGCTCTGCTTCCCCGACTGCTCCAGCCAGCCATCATGGGAGCAGCCTCTCTGCCCATCCCAGCCTGACTCACAAAGCTCCTCCTGGCCCGAGTTCACATTTCTCCAGCGCAGCCCCCTCCAGCTGTCTTCAGTTAGATTCCCCCACATCGCCCCTGACGTCCCATTCTGACAGTTCAGTAATCAAAGCAACCGTACCCACGGTATCAGCATAATCTAAAAGAGGAAGCCTGGCTGGAGGTGATGCTAATCATAACCCACTGTGATGATACAGACAGCATTTACCTCCCTCCGCCAGCACCCGCACCTCCTGCTCCTCCTTGGGGACCTGCTGAGATGCTGGAGTGGGTTGGATCCTACCATGGGGACAGGCCAGTGCTAGCACTAACGTTCAGAGGTGGGTCCAAACTAAAACCCTGCACCCAAACAACAGCAGACTGTGGAGTGGAAGGGTTGAGGAGGGACTGAACTTCGGTGCTGGCCTTGGTACATAGAATTCAACACAAAGAAGCAAACCATAGGTCTGAACCTCACCCCCCGCCGTAGGGATGTGGATCTGAACTTCGTGGCTCAGCACAGACAGGGGTAGGCAAATCAGCTGGAACCACACTGATCCCATTCTGAACAGCTCTAACCAGCCGTGAACCCTCCAGCCTTTGAGAGCTGGAAAAATATGGGTAACTGCCTAGTTAAGCTGTAAGCCTGTAGTCAAAAGCTTCAGAAGAGAAGGAGCTTTCCACACCCTCTGTAGGTGGAAAGGAAAAAGAATATCTATAGGGTGCTCATTTTCATATGTTCCATACCCACAGTGCCACCAGTCACCTTTGGAAATCACCCTAAACGATCTAAACGTAGACTTTGGTAGGGAGGTGAAGTTTGAAGTTGGAGGGAGAGAGGAGGGAGGTGTTCTCTTGTGATCGGAAGCACATCTCCAGGTAGCAAGGACTCTGCCCAGGGTCCCAAATGCTCTTGGCTTTCCTCTTCCAAGGACCCTGTGATGTGTCCTGGACAAGGATGCCCCTGTGATGTGTGAGGCCCAGGCTGCCCAAGGAGAGACTTGGCTTGGGCCATGACATCTGCCTCTTCCATCCGGCTGCTAAAGGGGAAAATGGATTCTCACCACACATCTGGAGGGAGAAGTAGGTCTGTCCCATGAGCTGCAGATACTGTATGGGACTACAGACCCCATAAAGTATGGGGACCTATGCCTGTATCTGGACTAACAGTGCTGAAATACCATGAGAAAGAAGCGATTTTCAAAGTATTTCTGGACTGCCTGGAAGCAGAGGTAGCCTCATTAGAAATTTCCAGGCCAGCTCTGCAGATAGTGTAGAGGTCTGGCTTCTGAATTCACTGCTGTATCTCTGAACTGAAGCTAATTTCCCAAGATCTGGAGCTTTGTCTAGCCCAGCAATGTGGTGGCTCTGGAGGGGAGGACTTGGGGTGCTATCTACACATATGAGAAAAGAAAGGCCAGATCAGCTGATTTGGCTTCTCCGCTCCAGGATGGCTCTCCAGTGCTCCAGACTTGGTCTAACACCAGCAAAGCCAGGCTGTTAACAGTGGGGTGGATTATTTGCATTTCCTTGGCTGGATGGATGTCGTGCACTTCCATGCTGATCCCACGGAGAAATGAGGTGTTGCAGTTTTGGCCCACTCAGACAACTCCCTTGCTGCAGGCTTGGTGAACTCCCCTGGTGGATCTTTGCAATAAGGTAGCTCCCTACAGGCCTTGCTTGGGGACTCGGGAGTGTTCCCTGAGAAAGGGGAGCTGCTAGATAAAGGGAGTTCCATCAACCGCTTTGATCATAGATTAACAACAAAGCCGATTTCTCCACTCAACCACCACAGCGATTAATTCTACTCTTTAATGCTGCCACCTAGTGGGCAGTGTTACTGCACGGCATGAGGCTGCCTTGGCATGTGTCTTAGTGAGTTTCAGACTCTCAGCTTCCCCCCATACACGCTTCCTCATTAGGGGCCTGATCCTGGTATCACTGATGTCAGCAGTAAAATCCCCACTGATCTGAGCAAAAGCAAGATAGAGCCATTGTTTTTAGATTTAGATTTACCTCCATCTCTCATGTACTTGATGTTTTCTTGCTTTTCCTGCTGGGTCATTTTATCAACACCAGAGTCGTTAGGAAAATCATTAGACTGAAGTTGTCAAAAAATGTGATTTATGCAAAGGCTATCGATCCCGCGCCATTTCCAGCTTCCTGTGCTAATGTGGGGTTTGGGCGGGGGACAGCAGGATGGATCTTTTTTCTACATCGTGCCTCAAGTTCAGCAGGTCAAGAGCATTGATGCAAGACGCTCCACCTATCCCCACAGATCTCATTTCCCTGCCTTCCACCCCACCCCTATTCTCTTTCTCTCCCTCTCTCTCGAACACTTTTCTAAGTTACAAATACATACGCTAGTGCAGTTAATGCTCCAAAGCACATCCGACCCCTAAAACCCACCTCCTCTCATTACGAAGCCCAGACCTCCTCTCTCAGAATTGTTGTCATTACTATTAATGATGTGTTAGGTGCCAGCTGTATGTTCTGAGCTGTGCAGGACAAGTCAGTCCCATCCCCAACGTGGCAGCACCTTGGTAGCAACTAATGGTGGTAATATATACAGTATTGCCTTCGTCACCTGCTAGTAGTAGTATCATCGTGGTCATATATACGGGATGTACATACTACATCTTTTGGGGGGGACCAAGATGAATTCAGTGTCTTCTCTACATCAGTGTCACCCTTCTCTGTAGAAAAGACTATACGGTTCCATCCATTGCAGTGGGGCTTTAAAAGCAGATATCAGACTCTTTTCCCACGCTGAAGAGCAGGCAATCTAAACTATAATCTTGTTGTTTGTCCTGTGTTTGCTTAGCTTGTATAATTCAGATTGTCAGCTCTTTGGGACCGGAAGCATGTCTTGTCTATGTTTGTAAAGGGCCATTTACATTTGTGGTGCTGTTTAAATATACATGATGATAATTATAATAGTAATAGATGTTGATCTTGTGTAAGATCTTAGACCACTGAAAAAGACTGCATTGAAGTTCCCTTGACCTCAAAAGAGAAGGGCATGTGTGTGCGCACACATACTGTATGTATTGCCATGATGATCTGTGGTGTAGTGAGCACATCTGTGCTTCCACATTTGATCTGTATTCTTATATTTATCATTTGTCATATTCAGAAAGGGGGGAGCATTTGAAAGGGGGGTGTGTGTAAGGGCACAGAGCTCTGGGCAGAAATAACTGGAGTTGTTGTTGTAGGTGATTCAAACCTACTCTGGCAAGCTTGTCTTCTTCCCTTTGTTTATTTCAGTTCAGTTTGCAAGGACACTTTGGGAACACACAGATGTTTGCCAGGTGGATAATAATCTGGATCTGTCCTGGCTCAGAGGGTGGCTCTTGGGCAACAAGGCTCAGCCCGTGCTTCCTGGGAGCCAGGGGATGCCTTACAATGTGCAGGGACCTGAGCTAGACCAAGGACGATTGAGCTGTTAAGTGACTCTCCCTCTTATCCTGCTGCTGGAAGGGACACTCATTCTTCAACCTCCCTTCCAGTCGCTCTGGGGTGGGACTGGAGCTGGGGTTTGTTTCCCCTCTGGGCCCAATGCCAGAGGAGGAGTTTGGGTCAGCAGGTGAGTTACTGAGTTTTGCATGTTGGCACAAAGTCCCTATAAGGACCGGGCCCCAAGAGTCACTTTGTTTGCATTGACGTAAAGGAAGCCTGTGTGGAGCATTTCACTGTCGGGAAATCTTAGCCCGTATCCATTGGTGGCTCACTTACATGCCTGGTGGATTAAGGCCAGATCATCATCAAAAGCTTCTGCTGGCAGAGATAGCCATCGGGGCCCTGCTAGGGGCTCACGTGGGAGTTGGGTAGCCCGGCAAGCAACTTTGTTGGCCAGTGCATAGGGCCGTGTTAATGGACTCGGAATGTAGCTGCCTCTAACCCTCTTTGGCTGGAAGGAAGGAGCTGTGACGGGCTCCCAGGGGAGCCCTTCTGGAAGGAACTAGGAAGTGAAAGTGCACATTAGAAACAAAGTTTGTGTCCATTACCGCTGGAGAAAACTGCCTTGGATGGAAGACACATCATTAGGCAAATCTGCAAGTGTTGTTCTAATAAGCCAGTCTCCATTATAGGCTGAGGGGGCCGTATATATATATATATATATAAGCAGAGGGCACAGCTGTGTCCACTGAAACCCATTATTTTTGCATGTAGTAATGGACAAACCTCAGAAAGTTTTGACATTTGGTTCCAGTTAAGAAGCTAAAAGCTGGAAGTTTATTGAAACTACTGAGGCTTTGGAGTCCACAACAGGCCCGATCCCACCCTCCAGCACGATTCTGCCTTTAGCAGGCCCACTCCTCTTCCCTGTGGTGATCAGTTGTTCCGCGTCTTTGCTGGGCTGCTTTCCTCTCTCAGCAGGAAGAAGGGAAGCAGGAAGCCCCCAGAGGCAGCTCCTATTGGCCTGACTGCGCTGCATGGCTGGAGGGGGACTTAGTCCAAAAGGTTCAGTGTAGGTTGGGCTTGATGCAGGGGCCAAAGATGACCCCACATTTTGTTTTGTCCCGCCTGTCTCCCCATTTCTAGCACTAACGCACTGTGTTCTGCATTCTCTGTCACGCCTCATCCATTGTAAGCAGAGGGTGCTGTACCAGCTACAATCCATTCTCCGTTACAAGTGTAAGGAGAAAGCATGGTCCAGTGGAGCCCAGGAATCAGGGAGATGTTGATTCTGTGCCTGACTTGGATGCTATCTTCTTGTGTGGTCTTGGAGCAGTCACTTAGCCTCTCTGTGCCTCAGTTTTCTCATCTTTAAAATGGAGGTAACAATACTCCTCCCCTTTACAAAGTGCTTTGAGAGAGCTTGGCTGCATAATTGCTAAGAGTAGCCTGGTAGGTAGAGCCCTGATCAAGGATGCAGGAGCCCTGGGTTCTGTTCTCTGCTTACCTGACCTTGGGCAAGTCTCTGTGCCTCAGTTTCTCCATCTATAATATGGAACTGACGATATAGTGACCTCCTTTCTAAAGCATGTTGAGCTCTATGGATAAAAAGTGCTATATAAGGGCTAGGTATTATCATCAGGTACAAAACCTTGCCCATTGCTGGCAGTAGAGCAGTCTCTAGTCCAGCTGATCTTGTCAGGGTTTGGGATCAGATGGGCAGTTTCTAATACATGTGATTTTATCAGGGTGTGAGAGATGTTAATTCCTGCATTTTCATTCCTCTGTTTGTTCTCCCCGATCTCCAGTCCCCCTCCCCACAGCCTCCCTGGACTGTGCACACGACACGGGCACCCTCTGTTGGAAATCAGGCACAGTGCTGATCACTGGTGAGCTCTAGTAAGACAGTCAGTGCCCATCAATGATCAAGGAGGACAGAGAGCGTATGAAACTTCCTAGCTCCCGGCTCTGGGAGCGGTGTGGCCATTTCAGCCCAGTCCTGGCCGGAACCCCTGGAGGCTGCTCTCGGAAGAGCTGGTCCCTGCAGGCAGGGCTGGAATCCAGTAAGGAAGCCGACCGGCCCTGGGCATGTGGCTCGGCCTGGGCTCCCAGGAAACACTAGCACCCCCTGGGGAGGCGAGGGGGGGAGCATCCCGGAGCCAGAAGCCCCCTTTCCAGCGCGGGGGTGAGTAGAAACGTGCTGCTCCGAAAGGATATGTCCCTTTACCCCCCCGGGCAGAATCGGCACCAGGCGCCCCTCCCGGGGGTCCGCTAACAGGCGGGCCGGAGCCGGGCACGTGGGGCGCAAAGCGCCAGGCCAGGGCGTGGCCCATGGCGTCGCCCCCGGCTGCACACCTGCCTGGGCCGGGCCGGGCCGCGCCGCGCCGCGCCTCCTGCTCCTGCTCCCCCTTCTCCGCCACTCGCCGCCTTGCGGAGGGAGGAGGCGGCGGGCGGGCGCGGCGGCTGGTGATTGCAGCCCGCGCTCAGCCAGTCCTGCGGCCGCGTCTCTGTCTGCCTGGAGCCGCTGCCTGGCTCCCAGCTGGCCCCACCCAGCGCCCGGGGGCCCGCCCCGCTCGGCTCGGCCCGGCCACCCACCCCCAGCGGTGCCGGCTTCGGAGCGAGAGGCTGGCTCGCGTCGCGCTGCGTCCTGGGGGCCGGCCCCCGAGGAGGGTCCCTGAGTTCAGTCGCCGGCTCATCCCCGCCCCGCACAGCCGGGGCTGGAGCGAGCGCCGCGGAGGAGGAGGAGGAGCGGTGCGGGCTTGATCCCGACCCCCCTTTGCGTGTGTACGGGAGGAGATGCCTCCCCCTTCCCTCCGGAGCCGCCAGCCCCCCGCCCCGCCCGCCCCCCGCCAGCCAGCAGCCGCGCCGGGCGTGCGGGCAGCAGCTCGCCCCTAGAGCCCGCGGGCCGGCCGGACCCCCTCGCTCGCTCCTGCCGCCTGCCCGGAGCCGGCTCTCGGCCTTGGGGGGCTCGGATCTGGACGGAGCCTGCAGCCGGGGCGCTGCCTCGCTGCGGGCGGATGTGGGGGCCGGGGGAGAGATGCTCTTTCTAACCGGGCGAGACGAGCGACGAGCATGAGATGCGGGTAAGAGCCGGGCTGGGGCAGCGGGGAGGGGAAGCGGGGCCGGTCCGGGTCCGGGTCCGGCTCTGCGAGGGGGCAGCGGGTTGTGTCGCGTGCCCGGCCGCCCCTTGAAGCTGCAGAGGCGAGCTCCAGGCGAGCCCCAAGGCGGGGGTGACGGGTCCGTGCCTTGGATTGTGTGTGTGTGTGTGTGTGTTGGGGGTGTTCATTGAATGGGTGTGAGTTGTGTGCATGTTGGGTTGGGGGTGTGGGGCTTTTTTTTACTCCAGGGTGTGTGTGTTATGGAGGGGTGGGAGTTTGTGTGTCGGGGGTTTAATGGGGGGGGTCCTTTTGTCTCATCGGATGGGTGTGCAGTTGTGCGTCCTGGCCCCTTTTTATGGTGGGGGGGAGGAAAGCCTTTTTTTCCTGGAGGGCTGAGACTGAGTTTTGGGTCTGTGCTATAGGAAAGGTGTCAGAAACCAACCCTCCCCCCCCAGCTTTCTCCAAAGGGTCTGAGTTGCCCTTCCCTAGGGGAGGGATGTGTGTGAGTTGTGGGTATGCAAGTTGGGTTCTTCAGCGTGTGGTGGTTCTGATGCTCAATGGGTTTGGGTTCCCAAAGCCCAGCCAGCTGCGACTGCCCTTGTGCGGGCTGCCTGGCAGCAGAAGGGCTCTGTGTCTCTGGCTCTGCCCTCATTCCCTCCTCCTTCCCCCCTTTGGGTCCCCTCTCCTGTTTCTCCATTGTCTTGCCTTGCCATTTCATTTTCCATATTGGCCCCTTCCCCCCTCCCCACTGTCTCTCTTTGGGGGTGTAGCACCCTTCCCTTCCCAGCCACCCAATGCACCCAGCTGGCTAAGGAGACTGATGCCAGCAGACACCCTGGGCCAGCTCCTGAGAGACCAGGATGATAGGCAACCTTATAAAAACCCAGAGACAGACGGACGGACGGATGGATGGGTCATTGGGGCTCAGCTGCTGGCCACTGTTCCTGTCCTAGCCAGCTAATAAACTGGCGCTTGGCTCTGTGTGTGGAGAGGGAGGGGGATGAGATGTTGGGCTGAATGGTAATGTGGGAGCCCTCCTGGTCCCGCTAAGCGGAGGAGTTAACCGGCCGGGAACAGATCACAGGTTCAGGTGGGGTGTCACTGGGACAGCGCTGCCAACCAGGGATCAGCTGAGGCTGATACCATGGAGGCATTTAGCCTTCGGTCAGAAAGACAGGCAGTGCAGTCAGGGGCACGAAGGGTTAATGTCAGGTGGGATTAGCCTTCAGTCAGGGAGAGGGGAAACCTCAGCCTTGGGGAAGGAGAGCCTGGGATGTTAATGGTTAATTTCAGACTGGATTAGTCTTCAGTCGCAGAGAGCTCAATATTGGGGCAGGACTGGAGGGGTGGAAAGGGTTAATTTCAGGAGGGCAGCCCTTCAATGCCAGACAAGCCAGTGTTGGGGAAGGGCTGCAAGGGGCTGGAATTGTTTTATTTCAGGAGAAGTAGCCAGCCCTCAACCTTGATTTGGTGGTAGTGTTGGGGGAGAGAAAGGGTTAATATTAGAGGAGCCTGGCCCTCAGTTCCCGACAGCCCGAGGCAGAGAGGGCTGATTGCAGGGAATTCAGCCCAACTCGGGTGGGAGCTGTCTCTAATATAGGGATGTAGCTGGGATCTGCTGTGCATGGACGGGGGTCCAGGCTCTGGTGATACCAAGAGGGGGAAAAGACAATGACGCTCAGGAAGGAGCCCAGCCCAGCTGCCCCATGGATGGCAACAACAGAGGAAAATTCCTTTTTACATTTACGTTGATGCTCAGATTTTTCACTTCTCCATCTCCAGGAAGTAAAAATATTCCAGAGCAAAAGGTGTTGGTCCACAGTGTGCTCAGGATGCCCAGCAAACAAGCAGGGTGTGCGATTTCTGTTAAGGCGACTCACTCGTGGGTAGGGTGGGTTTGTGTGCGGGCAGTGTGAGAGAAGCAGATCAGAGTCCTTTCATAATAGGTGCTCACGCTGGATCACAAAGACCTTGTTCTCTTGTCTCCCTCTGTGTGTGTCCATCTGACCCAGTCATCTAAGCATTTTTAGTGCCCGTATCACCATAGAAGCTAGACATCCATCAAAAGTAAAGTTCCCTTCCTTCCAAAAGCAAATGGATTTATATTACAGTTCTGCAGGATGTGTCAGGCGACAGCACTGGGCATAGAGAGAGTGGAAGCCACTGGCCCTTTGCTAGAGTCGTGGCAGGTGCTATTTTCACCTCCTGGAATTCATTCTCTTGCCCCGCGCCTGACCAAAGAGAGGAACTCCTGCATTTGATCAGCAAAGTTATGGTGAAAGGCTGGGTGGGTCAGGAAGCCCTGTGAAATGCAGGAGCTCCCTATCTCTGCAGAAGATTGGCCTCTGTTCCCATCCCCCCTTTCTCAGTTTTACTCCCCCATCTCCATCTGTGTCCTTTCCCCTTCTTCCTATGCAACCCTCAAAGCCAGCCCTTAGATTGGGACTTCCACAGCTGTTTGTACATGTCCCTGCTCCAACTCCTTCCCATCCAGCCTGTTGCAGGGGCAGCAGCTCTGATATCTACATAAAATAGAGACTACAGTGATGACCACCATCAGAATGATTATAAATATTTAAGTGAAATAACTGGGCAAAGGTGGGAGGCTGGAATGGATTTCAGGGACACAAACAAGGTCCTAGCTCATTCCTTGAAGAATAGGATTACGAGACCTCCTCAAAGATCCAACCCCCGTAAGGTCAGGTCTCCCCAACATCTTTTCATTACATTTCTCAAGTATCTGAAACTTCAATTATCCAAATATATTCAGTGTCCCGTGCCCCACCCTCCTGACTTTGCATAATCAAGGCAGGTATCATCTGAGCTCCAGCGATGGAACTAGGGGCCTTCAGGAGCACCTTCTGTTCTCCCTCCCTTGCACCGGAGCGCATACATATCATCCCATGAACATCTTGGACATACCATGATGCTTTACTTCTAAGGCTATAGCAACCAGTTTCACCCACCCCTTCAGGTTGAAGGGTTTGATGGGTTTCTATTTTCTCCCCCAGTAGTCATGCTGTTCCTCCTGCTACTTAGGAGTCACCCTAACTTTTAAGAGTAGACCATACTTTCGATACCCTTCCATCACTGGTCCTAGCTCACCGGGTTAATAGCTGAAGGAATCTTGCCATAAAAGAACACAAAAGAACTGTCACCTGCAGGTTTCTTCTTCATTCTCCAAGCCCTGTTCTACAAACAGCCCTTTCTATTCCCTGCAGTTGCAGTTTCAGTGCTGGACAAGCTGTGATTTAGGTCTCACTTCATTGAAGTATACAATTTCAGCAGTTCTGTTCCAGGTTTGGACTTTCCTGTTACTTAGGAAGCTAGTTTTCTACATGAAGTTGGCTCCTTTTCTCCTTGCTGTGATTCTAATTAGGCATTAACAGCTCTGAATTGCAGGGAAGTGTGGAAGCAGGAGCTGGAAGGTACTTCACTAATGCTGTAGAGGTATTGGGTTATGCTTTGTTGGAAGGTGCCTGGCTGGAAGCTGGCCTTTAGTTTAATTGTAGGCTTGGAGGACACGTGCTGGAACTGGAGGATGTCAGCCGTGAAGCAGTCAGAGGTGACATGGCTGGGGTTGTTTACATAACATGGTGAAGAGTGAGGTTTTCCAAGGCCTTTTGTGCACAAGAAGATAAGGAATTAATTATTGAACTAATCAGTAGACTTTTATAATACAGTCACTGTAATTACACTGTAGTTATACTGCAACTATAATGTAATTACTTTGTGGTACCTCTAATTACTAGTATTTCATATAACTGGAAGGGTAACTGCACGACTGAATTACTTCTTATTACTCCTTTAGTTTCATACTTAATCCATTTCACTGTAGTAATGCTGAAGTTACACTGTTTGATACGTGTAACGCATACAATCCTATAACTTGAGGTTTAATTGTATGGATTGATAAATCACTTTATATTTATGCTTTAATTGCAGTGTTATAATACCATAACTGCAGTCATTGAATTATAAAGTGAAACTGAACTAATGAGGGCTCGATTAGGATTAATACACTTCATCAAGTATTGCCTTGTGTGTATGCATGTCACTGCTCTCCTATGTGATGGTTCCCACTACTTGCTGGGCTGGTAGGGCTGTTGTAATAATCCACGTGCTGTGGACAAGAGCTGGGACTAGAATACTCTGCCTTCAGCTCCAGAAACTCAGGCCTCTGCCACACCATCTAAGGAAAGCTCCTTTAGCTGTACTGGTCGGTGTATTATTGCCGTCTACCACAGTATGACCAACTCAATGTCTTACAACCGTTCTACTCCCTCCCTTTGTTTAGAGGCCTGGGTTTGTTGAGGCCTACGTCCCAATGCCTTTGCTTTCATCACCATGGGTGGCACTGAGTGAGCAGTGATCCTGTACCGGGCTGAACCGGCTGAGTTGCTCTTTTTATTTGCCGGGGACTGGCCTGGGGTTTTTTATATCTTGGCTGGCTCTCGACAGTTTGAGAGAGATCTGCAGATGGCTCATGTTATCCATAGTTATATGGCATATGTTGCTTGTGGGGCTGCCAAAATGTGTCCACCCCTACAGCTCAGGTTCTCTCCCACTCCTCCTTCGTTCTGCCCTCCTTCCGAGTTCTCACTTGCTCTCACGTGTACCCCTGTGTGCTGAGACATAGTGTGATCCTACAGTGTATGTGCACAAACGGTTTCTGCCACTGACGTCCACCAGAGCCAGAAGGTCATTGAGTGTTAACAATGAATAAAAAGCCATATAGAGCGCACAACCAAGGGACATAGCACATGGGGTGCAGCAGGGACTCAAGCCCAGCCGTTCTGTGGGTTTATCATCCTTTTATTCTGTTGTGTTTTCATTCTCATGCATCTGTGTGTGTACGTCCAGGAGTGGAGGTTGGGAAGAAAGACTGGGGGTCGAGCTTTCGCCACAAGCTTAAACTTAACATGGACAGACCGCTAGGAGCTGCTGTGGTACCATAATCTGTGATGTGAGGGCCCATCAGTGCTCCTTGCACTGCCGTTATTCAGGGACGAGAGAGGTGGAAATTCCATGGACTGATGCTGACAGTGAGCCCAGCGCTCTGGGCATCCAGGGAGGGTCTCCAGCAGAAGGTGCAAGCAGGTCTCCGGGGTTTTCAGCCGAGTGAGTGAACCAAGCACTAGGGTGTGCCCTCACTCAGAAAGCTGCCTGCACATGCCAGAGTCCCTGGGGTACACTTTCATTTCCAGTCTGTTCCACTTCACTCTGGGGCGTTGTGGAATGGGAAGAATGGAGGGAGTCACAGGGAAGCTTGAGAGAGGGAGTCCATCCCCCATCCCCTATTGCCTGCTGCCCTCCCCACCCACCCACCCCACACCTACTGAATAATAAAGGTAGGGGAGGTGTCAGGCATACAGAGGACCATTGTCAGTAAGAGAATCTCAACTCATTCCCTGCATGTCTTCGTTCTGTGTTTCTGGACTAATGGGATGCTCTCAACAGGGCATCTTTCAAAGGAGACCCTGCTGCAACCCACAAAGTAGTCTCAGCTAGAGCTGCGTCCATCAGAAAAATGTGGCCACTCCTGGCACTGGCAGGGCGCCAGCTTCTCTGACAGACAGAGAAGGGGTTGTGGGGAGCAGGGAACCAATGTGACCTTCTGTACTACACCTCTCACACCAAGAAAACTCCGAGGGGTGGATCTTTCCAGGAGAATTCATAGGGGCAGGAGGAAGACCCGTCTGAATTCCCTCTGGGCTGGCTCTCTTTTGGCAACATGGCCACCATGGTGATGCTCAGTAAAGTATTCAGAGACTAAATGCCAGTCTTAAGGTCCGTGATGACAGATACCGGTGGGGTGAGGTTTGGGGCTTCTGCTGCTTTTCCCTCCTCACCCTTTGGCAAGCAGCGTGTCCTGCCAGAAAGAGCTGGCACAACACTGCTCCCATTTTGGTGTCACGGAGGCTGTTCTGAGCATGACAGTTTGTGGGCTTGGGTTTCTGCTGTGACCAAGAGTCATCCTGACCCTTTGCGCAGAACTTAAACTGATCTCTGAATGACCTTCCCAAGTGCCAGATAGTTAATTTTCCCTCCTTGTTATTTTTCTCTTAATGGTTAATTACGCTCCCTGGTTCTGGAACTAGGTCTGGTGCCACCAGAATATTGAGGGAAAGGCTTATCTGCTGGTATTTCCCTAGCTAGAAAGCACCAGCAATCTCATGAGAGCGCCTGTTTTCTCAAGAATCTCAGCCCAGTTTTGCTGGCCCATGAAGTTCTGATAAGGATCTAGGCTGTTTTTTGTTTTTGTTTTTTCCTCCCAAAAGTGCCCCAGTTACTTAGGAGCACAGATCACACTGACTTGCAGTGCAACTTTTGCTCCTAAGTAGAGCTGGTTGGGAATTTCTGTCAGTGATTTTCTGAAGGCTAATGCAGTTTGCACAAAATCAAAATTTTCCAGAAATGTTTGGTTTCGAATCCATTCAAGAAAACATTAAACTGCATTTCTCTTGTGGTGCATTGCCTTATGGGAGTTATCGTTCAGGCTCCCATTTTCTCCTATGGGCTGGTCCTGGAGAACTATACATTCCATAATGCAATGCAGGTCCCAGCTGTGTGGTGCATCATGGGAGTCACATGACTTGAGGTGCATTATAGGAGATATAGAGCCAGGCGCCTGCCCTAAATGGGAGAATGGAAACATCAGTCTCCTGAGCTACAACTGGCAGGAGGCGATATACTACTGTGGGAAAATGCAGTTTAATATTGAACTGACTTGAAATGAAAAGTTTTGGGACAGTTCAATAAACCTAAACTAAACATTCTGATTTTGAAAACGTTTTGGCATTTCTCAATCAAAATTGCTTGGCAATGGAATTTCCATTCTATGAAACCTCAACTTTTTGTCCCACTTTGAGGTGAAAACAAATATTAAAATGTCAGAGTTTCCCACAGGACAGATATTGCAGATTTCACTCAACTCTCCTCCTAATTGCCTCCAATCCAGTGTTTCTCAACCTTTTTAGTACCAGGGACCGGCTTCCTATACTATGTCAGGGAGATCTCAGGGACCAGTGCTGGTCCATGGACCTTGCTGTAAACACCCCATCCCTAAACTTTCAGATGCTTCCCTGAACTGACCCTGCAGACCTCTGGTGGCCTGCCCATTCTGCAGGCGTAGAATCGGATATCCTTGGGTAGAATTACCTTCCTCCAGGCCTAGTCCCACTGAAGTAAATGGGAACACACATGGAGTAAGGGGCTACTCAAGGGGATCAGAATTCAACCTGTTGCTGCTCAGACGCCTGGTGGACGTTTTTTGGGAATGGTGCTCGGGAGATGGTGCTTGGGAGCCACTAGTGAGCAGAGCAGAAAAGACGGCAGGTTCAAGTGGCTTGTCTCAATGACACTGGGTTGGTTGGGTTCAAGGGGAGAGCCCTGGTCTGCATTATTCTGCTGTAAGCACCTCCTCTTATTCTCTCTCCCTTCCTTCTTTGTCCCCGTCCCTCCCCCTACCACCCATCATGCAGTTCCCATGTGCCTCCAGTTTGCACTGACCAGTGCCCTGTGCCCCCGAGTGTAGCTGTCACAGGTAGCGTGGGAGGGAGCAGCCCTTCTGCCCTGGAGGGCTCAGCAGCAGAGAGGTGGGGAGGGCAGGAGTGAGCAAAGAGCACAGTGGCTCCATCTGTGTGAGCGAGGGTGGGCAATGGAGGGAGCCAACCTGGGAGGCCTGCTTGGGAAGCAAGTGCTTCTCATCTGAACCCCACCTGGGAGAGTGAGGCGTCAGAGCCAGGCCTGTCTCTCCATGAGACTCTTAGCATGTGTGTCGTATTTCAGCCACGGGGCCGTCAGCACCGTACAAATGGGGGTGAGTCGGGGGGATAATCTCTGCCTAGCGTGGTTTATTTTCCTGTTTACCTGCTTCCCACTCTGTGAAAAAGAAATGCTGTTGTTGCATTTACTGACGGGATGTAGTGAAGTGCTTTGAGATCCTACGATGGGCAGTTAGTACTTATTCTATTAACTCTGTCACAGCCCTTCTGCGGGTCTTTGGGCTTTTACAGGAGTCGTGGGGTGGACTCTGTCCAATCCCACCCCCTGGTCCTGATCCACCCAATCAGTGCATAGGGGGATTCCCTGCTTCCATTTTCTGCTCCCAGCAGAAGCAAAGGGGAGACTCTGTCTGTCTGTTCTCTAACCGTACAGGCTTGTAACAACACTTTCTCCAGCCAGAGGAGAGTGAACATTAGAACAGCCCTACTGGGTCAGAGCAATGACCATCTCACCCAGTATCCTGTCTGCCGACAGTGGCCAATGCCAGGTGCTTCAGAGGGAATGAAGAGAACAGGCAATCATCAAGTCATCCATCCCCTGTTGTGCAGGGTCAGAGGACAGCAGGGTTGCTGCCTTTATTTTGCAGTCATTAAAACGAGTTGTTAGGACTAACGATGGAACCAGATGAATTCTTGAGCCCAGGGACCAGATTCCAGTCTCACCATTCTCAATGTGTAACTGAGATTAGCATCTGGCCCTAAGAATTTTAGCCCCCTGGTGGCTCCCTCCAGACTTCTACGCTCTGTTTGTGCTGGAGGTGTTCCTGTGAAGCCAGTGGCATGGCCAGGAGGATGGAGCGATCGGCCATGTTCAGCAGCAGGGGAAAGGAGGGGCTGTGTCCCTTCGTCCTGCCTGGTGCTTTCATAATATGGAGCCATTTTATGAATCAGACTAAATAAAGACAAAGCAGATGTTCGTCAGGAGGAAGAGCAAGTCAGATGCACAGCAGCTTCCTCTCCCGACACAGGCTGGGGATCTCTTAGGAAGGCTCATCAGTAGTGCAGATGAGCAAGCTGACGCATGAGTGTGACAAGTACACTCGGCGGTCGCTGCAGGACAGCCCTCCCTGTTCTTGCCATAGACAGGATGTATATGAGCACAGGCCATCAAGCACAGTGGATGTACTCCATACAGCAGAGAGCAGAATGGGAAGAATGCAACGCAAGGTTGTCTCTCCTCTGCTGGGATGGCATGGTACTTCCAAGGAGTAGGAAGAGGTGTGGGGTATGTGTGTGTGTCCCTGATGCCCCATTGGGACAAAATCCAGAGATACTAGACCTATGAGACTTTCAAGTGCCCTCCTGAAAATGAACCTAAAAATCTCTGAGGATGCCAGACACAGGGAAGAGAAATGGGCATGGGGTGTTGGAGCTGGAAGGCAATGGTCAGGAGAGAGGGGGAAGGGAAGGGCACAGCACAGATATGGAGGGGGGAATGGAGAGGCAATGCAGGTGGGTCAAAGTAGGAAGACAGAGACCGTGGGAGGAGAGGGCAGGTTCGAGGAAGATATCACATGGGGGACAAGCCCCCAGGATAGGGAATGTGTATGGAGAGAGCAAGAATGCAGAGATGGGACCAGGAGAAAGGAGCTGGACGGTGGGGTGGGGGTGGGGCGCAGAACATCCTAAAAGAGCCACACCCTAGGAGCACGAGAAACTAGCGGCAGTTGGGCACGGCACTAAAAACACCTTCCACACGCCCCCTTTGAAGGGTCTGTACTGAGAGTGTTTGTTTTTCAAAAGTGAAACGTTGAGCCTGTGAACTCCCTGGTTTATTGTAAAGGCGGAGGGGAGCCTGGAGCCGGGACAAAGTTCTAGCAAGGGCCAAAGCAGTGCTGCAGGCCCAGCTCCCAGCATGCACAGGGTCTGTCGTGTAACCCCTAGGTCTTCACCTGGTCCTGTATTCCCAATGCAGAGCATCAGACACTCCAGCTTGTCTGCACCCTGGGCCAGCAGCCAGCATCCTGACACACACCACACACACACCATGTCCTAACCTAGCATGCTACCCCCTACCCAGTGCCAAGCCTTACTGCTGCCCAGCCAGGAACAGCCACTCTGGCTCAGAGCTGTGCTCAGTCTAGTCCAATATCTTGTCTCTGACAGTGGCCAACACTAGCTGCTTCAGAGGAAGATGCAATTAACACCCCACCCCCCAATAGACAGTTATGGGATAACCTGGCCACAGGCAATGTTTCTTCCTGACCCCTATTAGTAAGAGGCTGATTTCATGCTCTGATGCATAAGGGTTTATGTTCCTTTCAAAACCCTGCAGTAAGCTCTGTTATAACTCTGGATATTCTTATCCCTATAAATGTCCAATCCTCTTTTTCAGTCTTGCTTTGATCTTGGCTTTGAATCGGTGGCAGTGAGTTCCCTGGGGTAATTGTACATTGCGTTGGACGTATTTCCTTTTATCGGTTTTAAAGTTCCACCATAGAGCTTCATTGAATATCCTCTTGTCCTTACAGTAAGAGAGCGGGCTGAAGGGAATTTCTGGTCTACCTTTGCTTTACCATTCATGATTTCGTATGCTCGGTCCTGTCCCCTCTTATTTACCTTCCCTGTAGAATTAACAGTTTTGTCTTGTCAACCACCATTCAAAGGAGCGTTTACCCCTCTCCAAATCAGTCTCTTCTCCTGTCTCTGATCCCATTCTGTAGCTTTTCTTGAGGGCATCCCATTGCTTTAGATAGTGGCATTATAATGTCAGCATGATTTTCCTTACCATTCCTTATGCATAGTAGAGAGACACTGACCCCTCCCCAACACTCTGATTTTCACCCGGTGCCCTGACCCCACACAAACTACACATCTTCACCAAGCCCTCTGAATTGGCCCCAGCACTGAGCTGGCTGCACCTGGCATCAGGAGATAGACCCTGAATAGATTTTAATGTATAAAAGCTTTGGTCTTCGCTTTAGTTCAAAGCGGGTGAGGGGGACAAGGACACTCCGTTGAACCCTCCACATGAATCAAAGAGGTAGAACAAAGTGTGTTTACCTGGATCTTGAAAGCTGCAAATCTGCCAATTCAGCAGCTCCTGCCCCTTATCTGATAAACCTGGGAACCAAAGGGAACACTGCCGGAAGAGACAGCTCTAGTGGAAAGGTGCCAGCAAAGCCAGTGGGGGGTGGGGGGGAGGAGAGAGATGGGCTTTAAATGCTTAACTCAAACCAAGCAGTGATAGAAAAATAAAGAAATAAATACAACAAAAGGCCACGGCCTCAATTTTCTTTCAAGCTGATTTTTTTTCCCTCCATCCGGGGAAGAGAAAATAGGAGCAAGGGGAGGGCGGCAGCGCGGGGCGAGGGAAAGAGAGAGCAATTTCCCTGCCTTTAGTAAATAGGAGTCTCTTGTCTCTGGGCACTGTGGCCCTCGCTGGGTCATGTGCGTTGATGCCAGTGAGCTTTGGCCTCTTGTAAGAGAATTATCAAAGCACCACTTAGCTGGGGAGAGGCTTCGTCTCCTCTCTCTGCTGGGGTTGTTGCTGGTGCAGTGATAAGAAGGGAAGGGGGGTGAGGAGGTCACCCAGGGTGAGCACTGTAGCACTAGTTTGCCTAGTGCTGGGCAGCCCGAAAAGGGTCCAGTCAGTTCCAGAAGTTTGGCGAGGAGGCGGGCCGAGGAAGCGGTGTGCAGATCTGGTACCGAGGTGTGGGTCCCAGTCCTAATCAGGGCTAAAGTTTTGGAGGGAGGCGCAGCTTTTCACAAGCCATTCTCCTCCAAAAAGTCATCCACAATAGAAAACCAGCTATGCCCAGTTCTGAATCAGAACCAAAACCACCACAGTGAGCTTGGCGCTGTGACTTCAGCTCAACCCAGACTGGCATTTAAAGGGTTCTGGCTTGGGTCTGTTTTTTCATCCAGAACCATGTCAGACCTCTCTGTCACTGGGGTCTGCATCTCCCCACACTCTGGCTAGCCCCTCCAAAGAGCCTGGGGACGAGACTGGGAAGGGGCTATTGGGGAGCGAGAGAAGGGGGTGATGGACAGGGAGCCCAGCCAGGGAAACTGGAACTGGGATGAGAAGCCAGGCTGGGGTCTTTAACTGTGATTTGCCCAATTTTAGATCCTAGGGTCTGATTGGCAGAAGTGCTGAGCGCTCAGCGCTGCAGCTGACGTCAGTGGGAGCTGTGCTTTGAACATATACAGTGCTCTAGATGGAATGCTACGTCTTCTGGAAAATCAGGCCCTAGACATCTCCGAGGGGGCATCCAGGATTAATGGACACTTTTGAACTTAGTCTCCAGGTGCTTCAGTTCTCCGTCTGTAAAATGGGGCTAATGCCCTTGCACCTCATTGGGGTGTTGTGAAAATAAATGAATGAATGTTTGCAGGGCCTTGGCCACTACAGTGATGAGCACCATAGAAAAGCCCATGAGGAAATGACTCATTCTGTCTTCAGGGCTGGGTTTGAACAGTGTGCAGTAAAGAAGGCCTGGAGGTGGGGGGGGACACGCTGAGCAGTGAAAACAACGTATTGACTGGCACAATCCAGCCTGTGCACTGAATGAGGCAGGGGAACTGTGGAAAAAATTGTATGTGATCATGTAATTAAAGACTATCAGAATGCAGACACATGAGGGGGCTGAATTAGGGATGTACAGGCAACCTTAACGCTGGCATTTCCCAACTAGGGTGTTGCCTTTGCAATCTTAATGCTGCTGTAACGTAGGGTTATGTGTGTAGTATATATCCATCCCCTAGCGTATTCTCCTCTATCCCTCTCTTCCATTGCGTATTCCCTATACATCCCCCCAGCATATCCCTGGAATGGGGGGATTCCATGCATACCTCCCCACCCTCTGTCGTGTTTGCCGTTGTGGATACTTGTTAGGTTCTCTGATATCACAGCAATGAGTGTGATTAGAGACAGAGAGGCAGATCTATGGAAATAGGATCTCTAGATTTTCGGTACTACTTGCTTCCTGTAAGGGGAGAAACACGGTGAGACTAGTCTTTCTCACGATATTTCAGTGCCTATACTCTTAACCTGATCTAGGGAGCGCCCAGAGTCCCTCACTAGAAGGAAGAATGGCCGGAGGGAGCAGATGGAGAATTAAAAAAAACTTTTTTCCCAACCCCCATCCCCAAATGTTTGGTTTGAGTTCTGATCAAAGATTTGGTTCAGTTCTTCTTCTGTCTCAACCAAGATGCCCTAATTCTTATGCCATCTCCTTCCGGCCTGGAGTAGGAGGAGATTGCATGTCTTTTCTTGGACCATGGTACCTTTGTACAATATCCAGGACAGGTTTCATGGGTGAGGTGGAGCTAGGAAGAGTGAGTGGATGCCCACATGCTAGGGAGATGGGGATCAGGTTCACAGTCTTGGGGTGGTGCTGTCAACCAGTAGCACCACCGAAGATGAGCACTGGGGTGGGTGACCTTGGAGACTTGCATCATTATTGAGAGCACAGGGAGGTAGCAGAAGAGATGGTGGCTCACCTGTCTGCCCTGGTATCTGCCATCACCTCACTCAGCGAGGTGCCAAATATGGGTGTGTGAGAGGGGGACGTGAATATGTGGAGACGCGGGGTGGGGTGCATCCATGGACACGCCCTGCCCCGTGCTGGACATGTTTGGGTGCTCTCCAGGAACGCACAGTAACAAAAAACCCCGTGATGAGCCTCAAACAAACAAACCTCCCTGTGGCCATTTATCTCATCAGTCAAGCACAGGCAACTCCCTAAGTTGCACGTGCACAACAGATGGGCTAATTGGGCCCTTCGATTGCAGTGGATTTGTGACATGTTCAGAACACTGGCTAAATGTGTGAGTGCCATTAATGCCAGGCAGGGCGTAGGAAACAGAAACCCCCGAACTCCTGAATACGAGCCAGGAGCTCCCAGTACCAGGGAGATGACTGCAAAGCATATGTGCTGCTCAGGGATACATAGAATCATAGAAGGTTAGGGTTGGAAGGGACCTCAGGAGTCATCTAGTCCAACCCCCTGCTCAAAGCAGGACCAACCCCGACTAAAACATCCCAGCCAGGGCTTTCCACCTTCTCCACTCCCAACAAGCTCTCTAGCTCTATCATTGTCTCTGCTCCCCTCAATTTCTCACTTCCGCTCATGCTGTCTCTGCTCCCCACACGCTAGGCCAGCCTCTCAGCTGATACACATCAGTGAGGCTCTACTGAAGTCAGCGGTGCACCTGTGTTGATTTACATCCGCTGAGGATTGGGTCCTCTCTCCTCACCCAGCTTCCCGCATGCTCTTTCTCTGCACCTCTCTCTCTGAATACTCCCACTGCCCTGGTTATTTTTGTCTCCTCTCCCTCTCCATTTGTCCTGCATTTATCACTTGTCAAGGAGGCTGGGAGGAGCATTGCACCTTGGCTCTGTTTCCCACAGAGCTGTTGCTTTCCGGCAGCGGAAGGTCCGTGTGCTTTTGCAGACAGGTCTGGGGCATTCTGTTAATAGAAGATAAACAGGGCAAAGCAGGGAGCCCCTGGCTAGTTGCTGGCTGTAGGAAGGGTTCCCTGAAGAGGAGGACATGGTGCTGGTGAATAGTGAAGACTGGGGGGAACAGCATCCCTCCCAGGAGAGCAGATCTCAGGGGTGAGAAACAAGCTCAGGACATGAAAGCAGAGACAATGAAAACGCCTGGCCCCCTCGTTATTATCTCTGTTAATCACAGTCACTATTAACCCACCACCTTGTGCTAATGGGTCTTCAGGGAGAAACAACACACCTGGGAGTGACCTTTAACATGTCATGAGAACTTTGCATCCTTTCCTGATCAGTGCTGGGGGGAGGGGCAGAGATCCACTTGCCCCAGGAAGGTGACATGGTGATGGATTGGCCTTGTGTCTCTGGCTGTTGGAGCAGCATGACCATCACCCCCGTGCTCAGGAAGCATTGCAAGCAGGGAATGGCTCTGGGCAGACAGATTGCGCAGTGGTGGATGTGATCGGGCAGGTGTCCTTATTCGATTATCCAGGTCAAGTAGACAGTTAAGTGCAAATAAATGCCATGAAAGGCCAGTCTCCTCTTTAGCACAGGCAGGAAGCATCAAGCCTCACCCATCACTGACAGCAGCAGGAGGAGGCACGGATCAGACCTGCCGGCCCAGGAAGGAGTCCGAGCTTAGACGGGGGGGACCAGGAGCAGGCAAATGGCCCAAACCTTTCCCCTTTCCGTGCTGCAGCGTAGGCCAAGCTGTGGTGGGCTCTGATCAGGGGTAATTGGCCATGATGGGGGTTAGGGAAATACCCCAGACTGAGAGACACCAGCTGGCATCAAGGAACCATCCTCTAATGGCCAATAGCCCCCTCGGCTCACCCCACAGAGGGAGGATGTGACTCTAAGAACACCCTGTTACACACCAACACGGAATTGTTTCCCTGAGACTGCCCGGCCGCACGTTAACAGACAGCTTCAGCGTGGGTGAAAGGGGGGGACTGACAGCCCTGGAGACCACCGCCCTAGGTTTATCCATAGCAAGAGTGAATCTTCCCCCATGTTGGTCACCCAGTGAGCCTCAATCTTGACCTGGAGGGACCCACTTGAGAGAGTCTCCAGGGCCTGGTCAGCCCTTGCCGCACCCCTGACTCTGCCACCAAAGATGGCGATTAGGGCCCGCCCTGATATGGAGACCTGTCCTTCAGGAATGGGCTGAGACCCTGTGCTGCTGCAGAGCCGGCTGGGAGCCACGCCTCTTGTTTGCTATTGATCGAGGCTAGATTTTCAGTGTGACCCCACAGACCATTCACAGAGCCAGTGGGCCAAATTCTCTGCTGCTGTCAGTGGACAAAGCTCTACTCAAGTCAAAGGAACTGCACCAAGAGAAAACTTGGCCCAGTCACTCTCTAATACTGACAAATAGGGAGACAGAAAAGGGGACAAACTGCAGCTGGGAGAGAGAATCTATAAAGGGGCTTGCCTCAGTGGGTAGAGATGGGTGAAGGAGGTTGTCACCTGCCCTGGGGTGAGGGCTGGGTGAAGGTGTCTCCTGGAGCCTGGAAGAGTTCATCTGTAAAGGGATAACCCACAGCTAGGATAGGAGATCAAGGACAGGGATCCACTAGCCTGTAAAGTGCACTGGGGTGAGCGATGGATGGGGGGCATCCCCTGCACTGGGGTGAGACATGGGTGAAGGGGTCTATAAAGCTAAAACTGCTATGTTGATAGGTGAGCAAAGCTCAGAGCACAAAAGCCACTGATGTTTCAGAAACCACAAACCCGCTTCTTGCCCCGTGCTGAAATCACCTGTCTCGCTTTTTGGAGATGGGCTGAGTTTGTTTTTCATTTCTCCTTCCATTTGCACGCAAGTTCCATAGCATGGCTGACTCCTCCTCCGCCATCCCTCCCAATCCCAGAATTCATCTCCAGAGCCCTGACATCCAGCTGAGAGCTCGGAGCCCTGCAGCTGAACTACTAACCAGGACACGTTAGGCATTTCAAAATAGCTACTGAACAGAGGGTAAGCAGGTGATGGGTGTTGTAGCCGTCTTTTGAGGAGGTGGTAAGGGTGACCCTGGAAATTATCAGCCCAGTCTTACTTCATTACTAGGAAACTCACTGTGAAAAAGATAGAGATGTCATTGGAAAAAATATGCACGAGGGTTGAGATTTTCAAAGCAATCTAGGGGATTGAGACACGTCTTTCATTCATTTCAATAGAAGGTGTCTCAATTCTCTGGTCTGCATTGAAAACTCAGCTGTCATAGAGACAAACTAGCACAGCTCTAGTAAGGGCAAATCACATCTCTCTAACCTATCTAGAATTCTCTGAGGGAGGTAAACTCTTAGCAAAAGTACAGCAGGTGACTATCCTGTATTTAGACTTTCAAATGTTTATTATTAAAGTCCCACAAGAGACAGTATTAAGGAAACTTGGTAATCAAAGAGTGAAAGATAAAGTCCTGCCAGGGATTAAAAACTGGTAAGAAAAGAGAGGGGGAAAAAAAAGCAAGAGGGAATGAATAACTGGGGAACCCTGACATCAGTCAGAGTTGCTGAATACGCTTAATAACGCAGTCATTTTGGAAGTGAGGTGACAAAATTGCCTAACCCCCCAACCAAATTACTGGGGTTAGACAAGACTACAGGGAGAGTCATGACAAACTCCTAAAGGACCTAACAAAATTAGGAGGGAAAGTCAGAAAACCAGCATGTCATTTGCTGCCATCACATTGATCGCTCTGCATGTATGTTTCTATCCCTTTCCCCTACCCTATGTCTGTCCTGTCTATTTAGATAGTCTCTGTCCCAAAGATCTTACAATCTACTACTCTCTGTTTGTACAGAACCTGGCACAATGGGGCGGCAATCTTGGTTAGTCCCTATGCCGTAATAGACGTGATTAGTAAGACTAGGAGAGTGGGCAATGCAATGACCGATTAAGTTCAGTGCACACAAGTGCCAGTTAGTGCACATTGGAAGGACCTATTTAAGGACCCTGTAAGAGCCTTTTGGGGTGGAAGGAGGAGTTGTTGGAAGGGTCTTAAGGAAGACATCGGCTCAGCACACCGCAGTGGTTTAAAAAAATAAGATTCACTGTGGGCAGAGAATAATACCAGGAAAGCCACTGCCCCCTGGTAAGGGGTGGTTTGTCAGTGCATTGCCAGCTGTAAGGTGCTGTGGTGAGCAGGGCAGTATAAGAATAGAATAGTATAGGATGCTCGTTGTGTAGTTTCTACATGGTCTTGTTTTGAGTCAATTCTTGCAAAGCAAGCAAAGGCACTAGTCCTCAATGAGGACTGGGTCCAGGACGAGGTGCACCTCTCAGCTAGTATGCGGTAGCCATGTATGAGAAAGTATAAGAGCCCTTTTAAAAAGGGGGCAAATGCGTGTTTCTCTCCTTTGCTGGACTCAACACCAGCTGACGGGATTTCCTCAAACTCTTTGGAAAGTATTGGCTTGAGGCAGAATTGGTTAATTTCAGTCCCAAATGGGAAAGTTTTAGAAGTTATGCGCATATTAAAAACGGGCTTCTCTTTGAAATTATTATGTAACCTTAACCATAGCAAACTAGCTACCACGGCACTTGCTTTCATCTGAAGAAGGAGCGTCCCTGCTGTCACACTAGCTAAGCTGTCAATTCTCATGCATCAGGGCATCAGCTGATCAAGTGGAGTCAGGAAAAAACCTGTTGTCCAATTCATCAGGTGCAGGATAGGGCTTGCAGTGAAGAATGATGGCCTTGGGGTTAAGACACTGCCTGCAAGTAAAGGGATCTGGATTCAATTTCTGTCTCTGTCACCGACTGTCTACATGAGCCAGGGCAAGCCACTTAATCTTTCTGTGCCTCAGCTCCTGGTCTGTAAAACAGGGAGGATGATACTCCCCTGCTGCACAGGAGGGTCGTGAGGGTAAATTGGGTGAATTCATTGTTTGTGTGGTACTCCATATCCAGTGGTTTTAGAGGCCAGAAAAATGCCTGGATAGAAACCCCTTCTTTATGGCAAGCCATTGTCAGGAACAGGCTGCCAGGCTAGTTAGAGAACTGCTTGGTTCCTATATGCTCATCACTACATGCCCATCTTAACTACCCCAACTCCCTGGTGTTTCATCTTCACCTCAAGTGCTCCTTTAACCGATCTTCCTTCTCCCCATTACTCGCATATGGCTTCGGTGTAGGGTCTCTGCCAGGATCCTCCTCCCAGCCCTTTAGCCAGCAATTTCCCTCCATGCTGAGGTTTCCTAACCTGAAGGGGTTTGAACGGGACTCGGTCATTAACCGAGCCCTACATTTCAAGGGGATATTTATCTTCTCCTTTAATGAACAAGAAGCTTGGCACCTTCGCTGCAGAGATTTGTTCCTGTCTCCCCTCCCACCTCTTTCTGATCCCCCCCCCTCAAGTCTCTTAATCTCTGTATCTCTGAACCTCTCCCCTCTTCTCTGCCATTCGACTGCTCTGTTGTTTTCCTCCTCCATTTCCCTCTGTGCCTCAAACCCTTTACTTCTCTCTTCCCCTTGCTCCTATCTAGCAAGGCTTTTGCTATCCACCTCCCCCTCTTTCCCTCTCCTACACTGCTCTATTTTATCTCAAAAGGGCCAAATCTCTTTTTATTATTATTTCCATTCTGTTTCTTCATCAGAATGCAAAACGGTAAATATCTCTCTTGTAATTATGGTTAATTTCATAACCAGCACCTTAATTGGATTGGTCTCTGTTGGGGAATACTCGTAGGAAGGCAAAGCAGAAAGATTGTGACGTGGTCTGTTCTTTCAGCTCACTGTTTAGATTCAAGATTTCTTGTGTGAAATGGGAAGCAACTAATTCAGACCTTGGAGATGAGCCGGAGGTGACTGGGAAAGGCCGAGCTGTCTCCTGGCAGCCTCCCAATGGCAATGACTTTCTGCAGTGCTTCGACAACCATCGTCGCCATTGCCCATCTGAACCTCTCTTTTCCTCTCTCCCTCTCATTGATAAGGAGGGAATATGCAGCCAAGATTGGGGACTGTCCATTTCCCACAGCTCGGGAGGGTCGGGGAGAGCCAAAGAGATGGGATCCGAGGTGAAACAAATGTTGGATGCGGTTCCTTCTGAGCAAATAGTCCCAGCCCGAGACCACTTGTCAGTGCAGATGATCATTTCTTAGCACTCGGAATCCCACTGTTATCCCTTGGAAAGTCCGCTGTTCCGAACCAGAAAGTCCTTCTCCACCAGCATCTCCCTTTGACAATGGTGTGACCTGAGTGCCCTGCCCTTTGATTCCCTGAGAGCTGCCTAAGGGCTGCCTTCTCCTCCTCCCTCCTCACACTGCTCCCTTCCTTCCCACTGCGTCTGGGGAGCATCCACCAGGATCCCCAGCAGGCAGCAGTTATGCCACCTTGGGCTGGGATCCAACCAAGTGAGCAGAGTCCAGGCTGTCTAGTCCTTGGGTATCCTTGGCTAGTCCTCTGGGAAAACCCAGAGGCTCAGGTCTCCTCTGCCTTGCACATCATTGCCACCTTTGGAACCCAATCACAATCCTCCACTTCCTCCCCCTAGTGGTAGGGTTTTACACCCATTTTGCACAAGTGTAAATGGCTGCACAAGGTACAGGGTTATGGAGAACCGTCCCCCAGGAGGCAATCGGCAGTGGGTGGCACTCATGGCTCAGCAATTAGCACTCTTCCCTGCAAGTCAGCCCTGAGCTGACACCCCAGTGTGGCATTAGGGGGCACTGTATCACTGGAGATGTCATCTTCCCAGGTGAGACGCACAGCTGAGGTCCTGACCCCATGGCATTGTTTTTGCGAGAATAGGGGGTATTAATCCTTGAACTAGTTTGGGTGATTCCATTCTGCCTCTCAGAGCTTTCCCTTGCAATTTCCTTTGCATCGTTTTCTTCACTTCCTGTCCTAAATTGATGTTTAGTGTTGTCGTGAGCTTTTAAAGAGCTGCTGTATTTCAGGGGTCCGCATTGCAAGAGAGACTGAAGTGAATGTTCTGTCCATTTAAGGCCAGCATCTGAGCACCGTACTCCATATTTACTCAGCCTCACACTGGGAGAACTCTTCCTGAGTCTAATGGAAATGTACCCAAATAAGGCCCTTAGGATTTGGCCTGTGCTTCGTTAAGTGTTTCAGGAAGACACTGAAATTATTATGTACAATGTTGTTGTTCAGAAACTGAGTGGTGCTGTGTATGTGGCCAGCCGTTTGTTTGTTTCCCCAGTATCAGCTGATAAGAGACTCATGTAGTTTAACATGGAGAAATAAGAAATAATGAGGATTAGATCAAAAATGCCAGCCATAACTATGCCTTCTATGAATACATGCTGGTGGAGGCTGATGAAGAAAAGGAGCCAGGGCTATGGATGAAAGCAGCTTAAAACACAGTCAGCTCAATGCCTGGCAGCAGTTAACAAAGCAAACAGAATGCTGGGTGTATCAATAGAGTAACAGAACAAATCAAAGGCTCGTTACGGCCTTGTACAAAGAGCTGGAGAGAGGACACCCAGCGCCTGGTGGGCAGTGCACAAGAGGAAGTGTATTGAAGGTTTGGGGAAGGTACAGAAGGATGAAGGATCTCAAGATTAGAGTCACGTGGCAAGGTTAAGAAAATTAACCTTGTAGTCATTAGACAATAAGAGATGAGCAAAGGGAAATGTGATTGAGGAGGGCTGGGGTCTACCTGGAGGGCTACTGGACTAGACGAGCCATCTCTTTCTAAATTGGAAAGAGGCTGGAGGGTTGGAGTAAACAATCAGATAAATTATGCAGGATGCTCTTAGCTCTGGGTTGCCCGAAGCAGCAGCCCTCAGCCCGAACCTCTGCCCATAGCAGCACGTTAGAATCCATGCCAAGAGGGAGCCCATGTGCCAGTCACTTTCACCTGTTGAATGTTTTGATTCTTCTCATGCGCTCAGGGAGTTGAAGTTTTCCTACAGAGGACAGGCTCTCAAAGTCCTTTTGGGAAATGGAAGGAGTGGGTATGCAGCGCTAGATCCTCCCAGCCGGTTGAAGCTGCAGGGAGGGACCACCTTTGCAGTTACTTGGTGCCTGGTCCCAGCCTAGCCCCTCGGGCAACTTACAGCAGCCTCCAGGCTGCTCTAAATTAAACTGGCTTGTAATAGCTCCCAAAGGACTGGTATGCTGGCTGGGAACTGCCAGAGCATACTGAGCTGTGCCCCTTCTCTCGCCATCGCGCCCACTTTGTTAATGGGGAGGTAGCGTTCTACACCAGCCAGAGATTCCCCGTCCCCAGGGTCAGTCTCAGGTGCCCACTTACAGCAGCTTTATGTTCCCTTTGCACCACCTTAGCATGGGTTAGAACATGGACCATGGCTTTCTGGGGCCAGATCCTTGGTATAAATCCACATCACAGTTAGTGGAGCTACCGTCCAAGAACCAGAACCTCTCACCCAGCCCCGCTTGGAGCAGCGTAATTTCAGCAGGGGTGTCACTCTGGTGTTCACATTGCCATGCCAGCATCTTCACACTGCCTCTTGGGTTGCTCCAGAGACAGAGCGTGCATGGCAGGCGAAGGACCCACCATATGAGACAGTGGCCAACTGACTCCTTGTGCTTCAAAGATGGGGTCCCTGAGCGACTGGCTGTGCTGGGTTGGGGGAGCGACACACCACTATTGTGATGCTGTGACCTGAGCCCTGTCTGTCCAGCAGAGGACCACTTCCCTCGCTCCTCTTTCCTAGTACTACTGCTACATCCTGGATCTCCCTCTATTGCTTTGGGTTTTGACTTGCTCTGGGAAACCATTGAATTTAGCTGCTGTTGTTTGTTGCCATTAAACTGATTTGTACTCAGTCTGTTTATCCTTTTCCAGATGAAACAATACAGAAGCTGAACTGAATTAGAAACCCTGGATTTCCATTTCCATTTTAATTTAAACACACGATATTTCCCGGTGATTACTTTTATTCTCACACAGCCTAAGGTGCATTCTCTTTGGTGTTGTTATAATCATTGTTGGGGTGTGGAGAAATCATCCTCTTTCAGCCTAAAGAAAAAATCTAGGGCTGGCCAGAGGTGAGCTCCTTCTCCTGAGCTCTGCTTCCCTGCATCTGCAGGCGTGCTGCATGAATGGCGGCTGAACCGTGGGTGGAAGGGATGGCAAACGACGAAAGGGGCACCCTGTGGTGGATCTGCTGCTGAGTGAAGCTGCAGACGTGTTTTAAGCCATTATTGAAGGCATTAAAACGATCATGCATTTCATCTCTAATGCAGCTGCTTCCCGGCCATGCTGAAACGCTGCGCGAGAGAGAGCCCTGTCCCTCACTCTTGTTTAATGCAGCACAGACAAGCTTTGCTGGCTGGATGCATGGGGCTGCACCTTCAAGAGCTCAGGGCCTAGGTTTTCAAAAGTGCTCAGCACCCAACATCAGCATCATCAAGGCCTGGAATTGCGAGCCAAGCCTCAACATTCGTGATTGGCTTAAAAATCTTGGGAGTTTTAAAACAAACAAGCAATCCCCACGTTTGGAGCTCTGTTTTACTCCTGGCTTTTTAACCTCTCGCAGTGGGTGCTCTCCAGCTTCTCTCCCTGACCAGGACGGCTAGAAACTTGCTCTTTGTTTCAATGAAATGGAGGTGTGGTGTAGCAACATGGCTCCAGGAGCTACTGCTTTAAGCAAAACACCAAATATTGTGAGAGTTGGCAATGCTGCAACATACACCTATTATGCCGAGCTCTTGAAATCCTGGCCACTTATTTAGGTGCCTAATGACAGCTGATTTCTTTGGACTATCTGGCTTTTAGGGTCTGAGCCAATGCCTATTAAAGGCAATGGAAAGCTTCCCCTTGGATTGGAGCCCATTGATCTTTCCCCACCTTGTGCAGCAACAGAGGGTATTGGGGGAGGAAAGCCATTTCCACAACTGCATCCGGGGGCGGGGGGAATTAGGGAGAAACGTGGCTTCCCTTCCCTAGGTCAGTGGGGACAATGGGGCATCTGTGCAGAACCCTACCTGTGTTGGGAAAGCCTGACACCATGGCACAGGAGCTGTTTCCTGTAGAGTCCTTCAGTCAGTTCTATCACTGACTGGAGACAAGCAGACCCAGCCCCGGCTCAGCACGCTTTGTTTCTATCTAATCTATTTTATTGTTGAATGAAACAATACCAACAAACACTCGCCCTGAAGACAAGCCATAAATAATGCAAAATCAAACAAGTGAGAGAGGGGAGAAAGCAAGAAGAATTCTACATGTAGAAACAGCAGGAAGATGGCAAGGCTGAAGGAGGCTCTCTGTCCTTTTTCTTTCTTTCATTCATTCATTTTTATCTCCTCTTTCTCTGGAAATTCCTGGGGCAATATTTTTGTTATGTGAAATAAACTTGATGATAACCTGGAGAAGAGGGAGAGATCAGGCTTGTGGCAAGGAGTCCTGAAATCCAATAGATGTACAGGGCTGGGTCTGCCTCTTGAAACACACCAGTGTCACCTTCAGACTCTCAGTTCCAAATGGCTGCCTCCTCTCCGGCCCATTTAATCCCAACTAGAAATGATGGCAGGGCCAGCCAGTGCCCCAAATGGCTGCAGACACCGTGAGAGAGGAACCGTCCCATTGACCCGGACAAAGTCCCATATGGGGAAGGAGTGGGACACAAGGTTTCTGGAGCAGCAAAATGTCAGTGTTGCAGCTGATGGGAGGACAGAAGAACGCCGCAGTCACAGGACCCTCACCACTAGGAGACATGCCCTCTGTGCCATGAGATCACCATGCTGCCCCCTCCACCCTGAGAGAGCCCCCTGGCACTGGCCTTTGCCACTGGGAGATTGTTGCATGGCTGGCCTACTCTTGATGCCTTCAGAGCAATCCGCTATCGTAGTACCCCTGCCACTGTGCAGTTGGAGACACAGTACTTTTGCCACTGTGAGATCAGCATCATGCCATGTAGCTGCAGTATCCTCATGGCAGGCAAAGTGTACTCCCCATTTACAGAGCCATCCTCTAACGCTAGCACCACTGTCACAATGCTGTGCGTGGGCTTTGTAGACTGCTCTAGTGCGCTAGCTATCCAAGTTACCCATCACCTGAATATCTAAGCACCTTGGCCATGTCACGCTCTGTGTGGTGATGTACAACAATATTGTCAGCGTGACAGCCTGTGGCTTTATGACATCGTCACAGGGATACTATTCTGAGTGTATGATTCTGTCCTAGCACAAGTTGCTATTGTGTTGGCATTACGCAGTTTTGACTGCTGCTGGGTTATCGTAATGTCCTCCTATCTTCACTGGGGTATGCTGCAGTCACGGTGATGACTTTCACTGTGTATTTAGTGATGCTGGGCCAGATCCTTTAGCTTGTGTAAATCAGCATAGTTTCACTGAAGTGAATGGAGCTGGGCTGATTTATTCTAGCTGGTCCATTGTGCCTGTTAATCTTTAATGATGAAGTTACCTTACTACGGCTAGGACACCATACCTTTATGTAAGTAGAATAACATCACATTCCTTGTCAGGTTATTTCAGGGAATGTGCAGCGGGAACAAACCCATCGCCAGTAGGAACATTCTAACCTTAAATTAAACATAGGAAATGCGCACCAGTCACTGTCAGAGATGTCAGCTCTGATTTCTGGAGAGACAGCCTCTGCTCTCTGTCTCATGACTGTTGTTGTTGCTCAGTCAATTGGTGGTGGGATATGGTGTCTCAGCTTCAGACAGCTGGAAATAATCCAGCCCACCAGGATGGGGTCTGAAACTGATTACTGTCTGTCTGACGGCTGTCCCACGACTGGTGTGAAATGGGGTCTTAGTCCAGTTCTGAGGGGAAGGCATCCTCCTCTCTAACCCATCATCATAACTGGTACCGTTCCATGTGCTCAGGGGGAAGGATGGTCTTTGTGGCTAATCCACTTGTTGATTAAATTGTATAGTCAATTGCCTGACCACACTTTGGTGCATTATGAACTATACTCAAGAGACTAAATAACCAATGTCAATCAGGTTTATTAATATAGTACAAGGTAAAGGTTATATATGATACCAGTCTCTGAGAAGCCATCTCATGCACCGATGTTACATTCACCTTACACAGAAGGTGAGCCCACCAAGTTACACATTTCTGCTGCTATTATTTATCATATGATTTTACAAGTTACACATCTCTTTACACGTCATTACAATCCAAACCATCAGTTTGTCCCAGTTCCCTAACTTGTTGTTCTGTTCCTTCCTTGTCTTTGATTCGGATACTAGCATTCCAGATACTGGTCCGTGAAGGTACTTCCTAGATTGTGCTAAGACACAGAACAAATGGATCTTGATTTTGACAAGTTTCCTCTCTGCGTGTGCCAAATGCTTACGTCAGCAGATGCAAGGAGTTATGGGTTACTTAGCATAAATGAACAGGATTATGGCATAGGCCAGTTGAGGTTATATCACTGTTACAGTGTTTGTACTTAATGTTACTGATGCTTAATGCATACTAATATATATAAAAATATGGTGCAGATACTACATATTATTAATATGATCTATATATGCGAGCCAGCATGTGTTAGTCAACACACTGGACTGGGACTCCAGAGATCGAGGTTCAATTCTTTGCTCTGCCGCGGACTCTCTCTGACTCTGGGCCAGTCCATAGGCCTCACTTCAGTACTTGCTTAACACTGCCCAGGTGCGTGGTTCCACTGAAGTCCCGAGGCTGCGCACTTGCTCAGAATTAGACACGGGCATAAGTAACTTGCTGAATCAGGGCCTTCATTTTCCTGTGCCTGAGTCACCCGTGTGTGATGTGGGGATAATGGTACATCCCTGTGCCCGCCATGTTGGGAGGTGCCTGTGAGGTGGTCAGACACCACAATGTTGGGGCCACATAAGAGTTTCAGCAGAGCAGCAAGGGGCTCAGTAGCATGGCATGTGAAATGTCACCTCACATTTGGCAGGGGCCCTGATATGTCAGTGTTCAGGCATGTTGATGGGGCTGAGTGAGCGTCATTTGCATCGCTGGAGCCATGGAGCTAACACCTGCTTGACTCCCATTGGCTGGTGCACTCGGCGCTCAATTTGGCTCTCAGGATACATAGGCCGGCTCAGAGCGAGCGGATCCATAGGGTTTGAGGCAGTCTCTATCCAGATCAGAGTAATGGACTTGTGCTTTATTGAAAATTGTGGTACCCTCCAGTCACAGGCTGGCACGCTTGGGAAGCCTGAGCATCAAGGGCATGATGGGTGGTAAGTCAGGATCCAAACTGAAAGCTGGGAGGCATTCTCAGCAGACACCAGGGATCTCTCCGGTGCTCTTGCTCTTCTCCTTTAGGAGACAGCTGATGGGGCCTTCCAGGCAGAGGGAAATGGAAGGCCCACACATGGGGTGGGGACGTGGTGGTTCGGGTTGAATCTGCACCGGGGTTAAATTATTCCTCTGATCAGTCAGAATTAATGACGGGAAATAAGCCAGGAAGTAAATGAGATGGAGAGTGAATGGGCTAAGGTGGCTGAGAGAAAAGAGAGAGGGCAGGGCAAGGTTTAGAATAGCAAGAGGAAATTCAGGGTGATTCTTCAAGCACTGTAAGTTGCACCTTGTATTGACTCTGGCTCCATCTGACCCACTACTTCTCCAGCCAGGATGTATAAGGGAGTCTATGGGTCAGATCCTCAGGTGGTGTAAACTGGGGTGGCTCCACTGACTCCAATGCCCAGCTGAGGGTTCTGACCCAAAGCTGGTGTAACTGGTGCTCCGTGGAGCTGAAAGAAGGGGTAAGTTGAAGCAAGAGGTGCTAGCTGTGACTTGCATCCTCTTGTTAGCTGCTTTTCTTGCTTCACTCATCTCTCCTGGTTCAGGAGTATAACCAGGGTAGGCTCCATTACACTCAGTGGGCCAAATTCTGCTCTCAGTTGCACCAGGATGAATCTGCCGCAGTTCCAGTGACTGGGAGGTGTGTGAGGGGTGCGGATGTACGTTAGTTTGGTGAGTCTGAGCTAATGGAACGTGCTCACTGTGGGAACTGGGAGATGTAAGGCACACCAACTTTGACTCGCCATTGCATTTGGCCCTCATTGTTTTATTCTCTCTGTGCTGGTGGTGCTGGCCACCTGCAGTTTCTGAGATTGGTGGTCAGAAGCCTTTAAGGATGTACTCTGGAAATCAGCTGGACCTGAGAATCCATGGCAGAATTCCTTCTTCAGGGCCAGGGATGGTCCTTACAGACCTTCCTTTTTCTGGACAGACCCTGGAATCTATCCTAAAGACTTCTGCATGGAAATCTATTGGGGGGAGGAGGGTGTATGTATCAGGGTTTGAATTTTTTTGCCCATCTCCTCATTTTCGTCCAGTTTGTGCCCCATGTCTCCCTCTAGCTCTCTCTTTTTGGCAGTTTAAATGCACTAGGGCTGCCTGCAGACTATGGGTGGAAGAGAGGAATCCACAGCACCACCTTCTCCCCTGAAGACCAGTATTCCTTTGAGTCTCCTTTGGTGGAAAGATCAGGGCTGTGAGCTGGTACTCCAGCCTGGGTCACACTCAGAGCACAGCAGAGCACGGTACATCGTGCCAGCCACTGCCACAGAACAGAGAGATTTCGTTGCACCCAACAAATACTGGCTGAGGCAGTTAATCCTCCCTGCAGCGTATGGTAGGAGATGCACAGAGCAGAGGGTCAGATTGCCATGGCAGGCACATGGTGCCATGAACGGAAGATAGTTCTCTTTTGTAGTAGCATGGAAGTGACAATTGACTTAGTTCTGGGGGCTGGGGACTCTCTGCTCTTCCAAGAGGGCTTGTTTGCATCAGAGAAGGGTTAATTCAAAGATTTGTCACTGGCTGGCTCCGACCATTTCTTTGACAATATTTTGGGGTTGCCTCTGCCCTGGCACATAGAGCAGAGCTGCCTCCTTTGATAAGCACCTCTTTCATGGCCTCACTGGGGATGCTTTGTGAGCACTGCCTCCTTTGGCAGTTGAAAGTGGAATGGGGCAGGGAAACATGCCCATACGTTATAGCCTGCTACTCGGGTGATCAAACCTCCTCCATGGCTCTCCGAGTCCTCCTCTGCCCATCAAGCAAGGTCCCTTCAAGCAATCTATTAAAATTTCCAGTGGCCCAGCCCATGCTTCCAGAGAGTCACGAACCGAACAGACTAGACTCCAAGGAGTGTGTGGAGTCAGAGGAGTTAAAGCTGAATAGGTCCTTTCCTTCTATCTGGAACATGTCCCTGGCCAATGGAGGATTTTCCCCTACAGTAGATCATTCTCCAGTAGTTTGTCTAACTTAATTTTGAATGTCTCAAGTGATGAGTTTCCACCACTTCCCTTGGGAGATTATTTCACAATTTAATGGGACTCTCCTGTTCTTTGCCTTTGCAAACAGAAAAAAATCCTGTTCTCCAAACCACTGCCTGCTGCAGAAAATATTGAACCATCAAATGATGCTAGCTTCTATGGGGGCCAGGGCTACGTGGTGCTGCTTCCATGGACCGCGGGACAATGGGGTCGAGGAGAGTGGGCGGCTCAGTGCCCAGTGCACCCTTTTCACATGCTATAAAAGTCTCATTTCTCTCTCACCATCTCAAGATTCCACCCCAGAGGTGGCCACAGCTGCCTTCACAATTACTTATTGATCGCTTGTCAGGATGTTTTCTTTGCTGGTGGGTCACTGAAGCGTGAGCTGCGAGAGACACAATCTCACTAAGGGCGGGAGAAAGGATCTAGGAAGAGAGAGCGCCTCTTGCACAGGAATGTTCATTTAAAAACACACAGACCCAACTTCTGTGCAGAGTGGGGCCAAAAAACCACCCTGAGGTTAAGCAGCTTCAATGTGAGAGAGAGTTCTCCACAGAGCAGGCTCCTTCATGGAGCCAAGATCTTGGTGCCCCACTTGACACACAACTGGCCCTTTGCCAAACCTCTCTTTGGGCTGACTCCAGCCACTCACAAAGTACGCGTCTCTTTGTGCTACTCTCACTGCTGCATCACTCATCTAGCACTGGTCCCCTGCCCCTCCCTTCACGAACTGGGCCAGATCCTCAGCTGATGTAAAACAACATAGCTCCATCGACTTCAATGGAGCAACCTTGATGTGCACCAGTCATAGACGTGCCCCAGAGCTTTCCGCTCTCTAGCTCTCAGCATCTTGCAGTATCTCTCTGCTTCATTGACTTCCTGTTCCATCTCCTCTTGCTCTCCTTGTCTCGCCAGTGCCTTGGAATTCCGCCCTCCGTCTGCTCTCATTTGCTGTTCATCCCTGCGACTGTGTTGTTTAATTTGGTCAAGTGTTTGGGGGATACCGTTTGTATGGAAGAAGCTATGCAGAATAGAATCGTGTTATTTCCACATCAGTCTTGCAACAGGTAGGGAAAAAGTAATTTGGCAGTCAGGAGAACTCTGATAGAACTGTGCTGACAATGTGGGGCAATCCATGCCATTGAACGTATATAGCTTCTTAACTCATGTGCCGACAGGGGATTAGCATCTTAAATACATCCCTTTGGTGTGTTATGGCAACACCAACTTGGTGCATGCGTTGCTGATCTGTAGAGGCTCTTTAGCACAAGCTGTAGCAGCTCATCCTTTTCGCTCTGGAGATCCCTGGTTCAATGCCCGCTATGTCTGCCGAGATGGCAGCCATCACAATAGCAATTACCGTACCAGATCAGATCACTGGTCCATGTAGCCCAGCGTTGCTTATAGTGGCCAAAACCAGGTACTTTAGAAGATTGTGCAAAAATTCCATAATGGACAATTATGCAAGAACATGGCTCTGGTGGAAGTTTCTCTTTTCCCACTCATTTAGTGGTTGGCTTACAACTGGAAGCATGAGTGTTGCTATCTCTTCTTACCATCAGCTTTCTTTGCACTGTTCATTATTTTGTATATCTCTGTTGTGTTTCCTCTTATTTATCTCCTGTCTAAAGTAAATACTCCTGAGCGCTTTGTACAGAACCATTTCATGGCTCTGAATTTTTTTTTTTTTTTTGCATTGCTGTTTTCTAAACCTCTTCTGTATCTTTTTTGATTAGCGCTAACCAGAACTCAACATAGTATTCCAGGTGTGTGTGTGGTGGTGGGGGGGACAGGGGCGGAGGGTTCTCCATCGATTTCTATATATTGTTCTATTTTTCATCTCATTCGTTAAACATTTTGTTTGGGTTTTGGCTTCTGCCGTACATTGAGCTACCCACACTTACTATTATTTGAATTATAGTAGCACCTAAAAACTTCAGCTGAGACCAGGGCCCTGTTGTGCTAGGTGCTGTACAAACACAAAGTCAGAGGCAGTCTGTGCCCCAAAGAGGCTTACAGTCTAGTAGACAAGACGAACAAAAGGTAGGAGGGGAAACTGAGGCAACAGGGAGGTGAAATGACCCACCCAAGATCACCAGCAGAGCTAGAAATAGAAATCCTATCTCTTGAGACCCCCATCAAGTACCTTAGCCACCAGATGCCCCTTCTTCTCAGCTCTTGTCACCAGATCTTTCCCTTCCCATGGTGTGGGCCTGTCTCTCTGCCACTAGTGAGATGACATTGAGAAGTTCTAAGTTTTAGGTTAATTTGTTTACATTTTCCTTTTACATGAAAGAGTTTGTTAGATTCAAGGTGATAATGGAGGGAGGTGGGGAAAGCGAAGGGCAGGGAGACTAGAAGGAAGAAAGACGGAACGATATAAAGGGGAGATAGGAGAACCTCTACCATTTACTGAGGGGGGCTTCTTCTGTTGAATGCTGGCTCGTAGAGCAGCAGTGGGTAAATTCAGTATGGACTTTAGAACACCAGGCAGTGGGTGTCAGGGTGGAAGCAGTCAGCAGAGGAAAAGCAGGCCGATCGGAGCTGGAAATTTCCTGAATGACTCCAGTTTAATCCTCTGAGTGCTGGCATCCTGCAGCCAAAATGTGACATTTAGCCTACCCTCTCTGGAGTCAGGTGCGGTGTGGTCTTCACCGGCTCCTGTTAACTGACTCCCAACACACCTCTTGCATTCGCTTTAGCTGCCTGTTTTCAGATGTCAGCCGGCTACATATAATAATATTGGATGGAAAAGAAGGCGGAGGCGGGAGGGAGGGCGAGCGAGCGAGCGAGCAAATGAATGATGGAAGCAAAGAGAATGATAGAGAGAGACGGAAACAGAGATAGACGTGTTTGGCAAATTAAAGCTTTTCCCTTTGTTTTGCTGCTTTGCAGTTAGCTACAGGAACACTTAGCGCCGAGCCTGGGGTCTCGATAAGCAACTCTCTTACCAGCAGGAAAGGCTGTTAAATATTTATTTGTCAACCTGGAGTCTTTAGCTCTAAAACATAGTCAAGTTCAATAAAATTTGATTGAGTTGGTGCAGCTGGGAGGAGGCGAGAGGGCTAAATCTGAGATCCTTGTTTGTGGGGTTTATTTATACACCAAACATCCAGAGATCAGTCAAAACCTGTGCCAGTTCTGCTCCCAGTTCAGCATTCTGTGCGCTAGTGCCAGCATTCACACGCCCAGCCTCTCAGTGCAGTGGGAGCCACCAACTCACCCCGTTGAGCTGTAGGACTCATCCAGCTAGGCCACAGCAAAGTCCACTGACTTTGACACATTATTTTCTTGCTCAGAAAGTGTTTCCCAAAGTCACTGGAGATCCTTGGAGAGTTTCTCGCGGGCATCTGGTCCAAGGGTGGACGTCGCATGTACTATAATTTATGATTACCAGGTGTTTTTATTAGCTGATGCTGAAATTTTGTTGTTTGTTTATTTAAAAAAAAAAAAGAAGAATCTTGCTCTGTCAGTTTAGCTGAAACCTCCCTCCCCACTATACCTTTCTGCCTAGAGAAGGCCACGTTTCTGGCTCCAGGATTCTGAACACTGAGCGATAACAAGACGGTTCCAAGGCTGGGATGGCACATAGAATAACACAGTGATGTCTTCTGCAAAAAAATAACTAAGTCACATAAAGAGATTCCCATAAACAGGGATAGGCAAAACTCCAGGGAGTCTGGGGAGTTATGAACCTTGCACACTGGGTTTGTGAAACAAATCCAAGCCCATGAACTGTATTTTCCTGGGGTTTTAAACCCTTGTGTTTTCTTTTTCCCCTAAGGGCAATTTCAGTTGTTTTATTTTTGCTACATTGTGTTTTCTTCTAGCTACAGGGTAGTCTGTGCTTTTCATTATGGAGAGCATCACACTGACTTAAGTACTGTTACTCCTGATTGACATCAATGTAAATGCCGGATCAGAATTAACCCCATCACTCCCCACCCTTTCTAGTCCGAAAATACCTATAGGCTGGCACCAACGGGGAATTGTTGATGCTACAGGTATGGCCCAAGTGACGCTGTGTGGATTTATGCCAGTTGAGGAGCAGGCCCATTGTACTTAATTTTTCATTAGCATTTTTCTCCCTCTCTGGGAAAAAGTTGCAATCTCTTCATTTTTGCTTTTCCCTTTCCCTCTTTCTGATCCACTTTTGCCCTGTTTTTCTTTCTCTTCCCCTCCCCCCCCCCCCTTGTCTTCTACCACTTTTTCCTTTGGCCCAGGTCTTCAGCTGGTGTAAATAGTGTAGCTGCACAGGCATCTGTGTACCACGCTGAGTCACACCAGCTGTGTAACTGACCCTTCATCCTCAATACAGGGAGGCAGAGGTGGGGATTTTCTCTCAGCTCCCTTTCTCCTATGCTTAACATGAGCCCAATACCATTCAAGATTGACCTTTGGACCTGGGATGGTCAAATGAGTTTGAAATCCGCACTGATTATACTACTACATGGGAGGTAAGGACAGTCACACAGACAATGGCGAAGGAAGCGTTATGTGCGCAGAAAGTGACATCATGCAAAATAGAGCTGACATAAAGGTGTGCACAACATCACAGCATAACGAGCCAGGGTTTTTTTTTTTCTCCCATACAGTCACCCACTGGCTGTTGTGAGGCTACTTCACAGCCACCTGGTGGCTCACTGTCAGTTATACCTGGGGAACCTGTACCAGACATACCCAGATCAGAATCAGGGTGGCACTTGGTGCCTGCTTTGCACAGGTGTGACTGATGATGCGAGGTGCCACGTTCCCTCTCTCTGGGGCAGCATCTCTATTAGACCTTTAAAGCTGCAGCTACACATTAGCTGGCAGCTGCAGCAGTGAACCTCAGAGCCTGGGTCAACAGATTGGGGCTCCCAGGTTTTGTGCTACATCTGGCTGTGTAAATGTTCGAGCTCAGGGTGGGTTTCAACGCTCGAACTCCAGCCTGAAACACAACATCTGCACAGGTGTTTTTAGCATTGTAGCGGGAGCTCTGGTCCATCAGCCCCGGACTCTGAGCCTTGCTGCCAGGGGCTGTGTAACGTACCCTAAGACAGCGGAATACTACATAAGACACAGCAAAGGCCTCTCTCCAGGCCCTCAGTCAGCAAACTGCAGTGAGGGAAAGGGAAAACAGAAACCAGTCCAAACCATAGAGAAATCCCCATCTAGCTACCTGGACCAGACTCTTTCCTTGTAGGTGTGCTGGCCCCTTCCCAGGAAAGGTCAACGTGTTCTACATCTGCTAGATTAACCAATATTTCCAGGGGCAATTTATGAACTGGGCCACACGCCACCCATCAGGGCAGGGCCATGTACCTGGGCAGTTATCTTCTTGGGGGCATTTCTCCTCTCACTCACACTGGTTTTACACCCTGTGTGATCCCAGTGACTTTAGTTTGCACAGTGTGAGGTCACTGTGTTTGGATCCTGATCGTCCATTGCTCTGCATTCATCCACCCCATGAGGCGCTTTACTATGGGAGCATTTTACACTCTCTTGGCTCTGGTGTAAGTGACTCCCTAGGTACAGGGCAAACGGAATCAGGCATGTGCCAAAGAGGGCACATCTGTTCATTTCATTTTTCTCTCACTGAGTAAATTCAGCAGTGCCCCACGCCTTGCAAAACCCCCTTACACCTTCATCCCAGACTTTTTCCCCTTCCAATGTCCCTAGCTCCACAAGCCGCTTCCAGCATCCCCATTATTCTCATTATTTGTTTTTCCTCTTTCAAAAATCATACATTTAATTAAAGCATCAGAATCGATCACCCGATTGGGGGAGCGTACTGCAAAATCCCAGACGGGGCATCCTGCTTAATTCCTTCTCAACAGGGCATCCAGGGATCAGATGCAGGCATGCTGAAACAGATGTCTCTTCATGCTATGACACATCCTTGTGTCTGAACCTGGTTCAAAGCCTTGGAGTCAATGGAAAGACATCCTCTGGATTAAATGCCCCAATACGGCAGGCTTCGCAATAGAACAGGGGTTGGCAAATCAACAGCTGTGGCTCAGGTTTGAGATCATTCAGCAGTGCGGAGGGATTCCAGCACTGGGGATGATACTGAGCGTGTCCAGTAATTGCACTGGATCATGCAAAAATCTTGATTTTTAGAAGGGGATTTCCATCACCAGCTTAACCTTGGAATTTTGCTCTGAAATGTCCAAAGGTAAAAGGGAAACAAGTGATTTAAAGCTCATCTTCACTCTGTATTTTTCAGTTTATTCTTTGCCTTTATCCTGGACCTTTCATGTGGCTTCAGCTATTAGCATTACAGGTGTTTTTGTCAGGACTTGTATTTATCATGGATTTAAATTTAGCCTAGAACTAATGCTACATGAGGTGTGTCTAGACTTTAAAATTCTATGTAAGTTGGTTTGTCTAGTCTAATTCTTTGCAGATTTTGCTTTGTTCACTGATCGTTTGCTCATCTTTTTAACTCTTGGCCATCAAAGCCTTCAATTCTGCCACTGAAGGCTTAGGTGACTGTTGTCGTTTTTCATGCCCAAGGTTTATTGTGCAGTTACGAGAAGGCTCAAGCAAAGAAAATGTAATCATTCCCCGATGCCAGGTGTATTTCATCCTAACCAAGCAAACTATCACCATGTACGGTATAGGGCCAGATCCTCAGCTGGTGTAAATCCGCTCCAGTGGATCTGTGGTCAGGAGAAGCCTAGGATGTTTGAATGGTGGAGTTCATGGAAGGTCCGGACTGCGGCGCAGTGCTGGAGCTGTACAAAGGCCTCAGGCTTGAGAGCAGTGGGTGGGTAGGTTGGAAGTCTGAACTAAGTGCATTGACAAAGCTCCGTTGTGTCTAGGACTGGAACAACAGGTGGTGTTGCAAGCCAAAAGCAAGGCGCATTGCCACAGCTGTTTGCCATGTAAGAACTGTTGCAAATCAGGATGAATATACAAGGCCAAATTCACCCCAGGTGTGATTCCACTGATTCTGGTGGAGATATACACCATGGAAGAACTTGGCACATGTTAGAGGAATTCTTTGGGAAGCTGAGATTGTGATATTGAGAGAGCTAGGACTGAAATACCACAACAACCCCACCCATTTCTGCACCTGTCTGAAGCCAGCATTAACAGTTGTCTATAAGGGTGAGCATGGAAATTTCAGCTAAGAACATATCCAAATAAGGCATGTTGTTTCTCACTATAATGAAGTGAAGTCTTTTCAATCTCAGTGTAATTAGACCCTTTAGACTGTGTTTTGTTTTGCACATAATGTTTTGCTTTTTCATGTCTTTCTCAGCAAGATTGTGAGCACAGGGAATTGGATTCCAAGAGAGACTAACAAGGATGAGGGTTAAAGAGAAAGTGCATGCATTTTGAAAGCGTGCATTCTGAGCAATGGCACTGCAAAACATTCCTTGCAAATGAATTTCACTGCATGTGATGTGATGCAACAAAGGGTTTTTTAGAGTGGTACCTGCTGCCCTATTTCCATCACCGTGACTGCACGTTAGCTGGGATTTCTACATCTTTCAAGAAGACATGCAAAATAAATAGCGCCTTACATCTGGAGGAGAAAAATCCCTGATGGATATTGCACAGGGATGAAAACAGCTTGTTTAGCCTCCTTGGAATGTGCTCTGGGGTAGAAGACCTGCTCTGGCCCCCTCCCTGTGAAAAGAGCCCTGAGGGGATATTTAGATAGCCACTCACTCTCAGGACATGGCTCCTTTAGTTCTGCCTTCCTTTTGGCTCCCGGGATACCATTGCTGCCCCCTCGCTCAACAAGGGTCCCAGTTTTGTCTTAATTATAGGAATATTCAGGGCAAAACTGCAACAAGTGCAACTACCAAGACTCTGCGAATTGGTTATGTCCACCCTAGTGTCTGGCCACCAGCTGGCAGAGGCAAAAGGCCCCTTGGCTGTCACTGATATTGTCCCAGTATCAGAAGCCAATTATGTCCTTCAGGATAGATTCAGGTCTCATCTCTGGGATATGCAAAAGCCGGGCCATTGAAACTAACATGGCCAGTATTTATAACCCATGATCAGCATAGTTGGCAATATTGATGTTATGCTATGAAAGATTATTAATAATAAATATCCTACATTTATTTAGCACTTTGTGGCCTGATCCAGTTTTCAATGAAGCCAATGGAAATCTTTCAGTGTTAGATCAACCCATTAGGAATAATTGCAAAGCTGTTTAGAAATTATATACACACTGGAATCACTTTGCCCACCCCTGAAATTCAGTCACCTCTAGGGTGGAACGTATCAGCTGTTCAACAGCACTCAGCAACACTACACAGCAATTTAGGGCAAGAGGTGAAGAATACAATATCAAATTGAAACTGTGGGAAGAATTCTGTAGAGCACACTGTAATTAATTCCCCGTTTGAATTTGGCCAGGACATTTCTGTTTATGTCATAGGGTTTCTAGTTTATAAGATGGTGAAAACTGATACATTTATGGATTGCACGTCACTTTTCATCCGTGCATTTTGCAAAAATATTCAAATTTTTTTTGGAAGGAAAGTAAGTTATACATGAGAGATCTATCTATGTAAAACGATGGATATAAACAGAAGCAATGAAACTAATGTGCAGAGTATATACAAGAGCCATAAATAGTGTTAGGCAAAGTAATGCACAGGATATATATAATGATGGCTCTAAACTGAACCAGTGAAACTAATGTGTGGCGTATACTCAGCGATAGCCATAAATAGCATTAGTGAAGGCAATGCTGAGTGTCTCTGTAACAATGGATATAAACAAAGCCAGTGGTAGTTGCACATATAATGTATGATATTAATGTGATTTGATCCTTCATAACAACTTGAGCAACACACAAAAATAAATACACCAGCAGCAATGTGACATGCAGCTTTAGCATCCCACTGACAAGGGGATGGGATTGTTTATAGTTTGAAGGTATAAGCTGCCTTTGCAAAGCCATAACTCCTCCTGAATAACTTTATATAGTGCTCAATGTCTCCTTGGGCCAAGTTTTTTCACTAGCTCAGCTCCCTTCATTCATTAACTTTCAAATTGTCTCTTCCATTCTGGAGCAGTGAGGGCTGGAAATGAGGAGGGAAGAGCCACTAGACTATTCAGAGTCCTTGCAAGTGGTTGTGGATTTGGGATGTCTCCTGCTAACCTGTCAGGTGAGGGTTGTGTGGGAGTAGTTACTGCATTCTTCTTTGCAGATGAAAACTAGGGTTCAGTATCCCCCAGATCTCAGCATGGTCTGTTCTTCTTAAACAGTGTTGCCTTAGGGTGCAAACCAGGAACAACTCTCTGCAAATGGATGGGATGGATACAAGAGAAATGATCAACTCACCTTCATTAGGACAAGAGTAGTGCCCTTTGGATGAATGGTGTGGAAGCTGGGGCTTGCTACAAATGGGGCATTGCTTAGGGGAAACAACTGGGGGAAGAGGAGCAGGGGTGTGTCTGTCTGTCTGTCTGTGTATGTTTGGAATAGGGTCAGTTGCATCACTTTGATCTGGAATCACTAGAGATCTGATCCTAGGGACAAAGTAATTAACACCAGGCCAGCATTGGAAAGCTCTGACCTGACCTATTAAAGAATCTTTGGTGGTTCTGGTGTTGTGTGGTCATGCTGATGATGCTTCAGTGCGTAGCCAAGGCTGGCATCACATTCCCAGCCAAAGTTATGAAAGGGCTGGCTCCAGGGCGATAGCCAGGATTGAAGCTAAAATCACTTCAGGTTGACACAGAAATCTCTTCCTATGGCTTCTTCCCATTGTGTTCTTGGCAGGCCTAGAACTCCATTTCACTTCTGTCTCTCATCAGAGACTTTTCCCAGGGTCCCTCCCTTACTGGCCAGGAAAATCCATCTGAAATTCTTCTCTCCTGGACTTTGCTTTGATGGAGAAATCAAGTTCATTTTTTCTCATCCTTTCCTCAAGTGAACTAAGCCGAGAGAAGGAAAAGGTCTAAGATTAAGGCAGGTTTAGTTAGTAAGAAGGCCTTGGCAGTGGTGGTCACAGGACACTCGTGGATCCCATGGCTGTAGAGTAGATTCTGTTTGCACTGCCCTGGTGTTTCATTTGCTTGTGTAGTAAAACCAATTCTGCTGCCAGTTTGGGGATGGAAATTCCCAGTTTCTCTTTTGCACCTCTGTTTTTTCACACCAAGTACTGGCTGTTGAGTGTAAATACTCCATCCAAAGGTCAGGTTTGTTTTTTTTCCCCTGGATTTCTGTAATCTGATGTAATTAAAAGCAACAGAAAAAAAAGAAACTGTCAAGTGTTTTCACTTCGGATTCCAGAGGCAAACATGGATGCTGGGAGCCATATTGCGCTTATTTTGTTCCCGACTGGTCCAAGAGTAGTGACAAAGAAAAAGAGTAGTGGGGCATGATTGGAGGCAGGAATCTTCAAAGAAGCCTAATGGATCCACGTGCCCATGTCCCCAAAAGCCAAGCCTTCACTTTTAAAAGCTTAATGATTGTACTTATAAATTATGTGCCTTTTACCCAATGATTTCTGAACATGATGCAAAGCTGGGTAAATATCATTATTACCCTTTTGCAGATGGGGAACTAAGACACAGGAGAGGTTAAGTGACTTGCCCCAGGACACAGAGTGAGTCAGTGGCAGAGCCAGAAGTAGAATCCAGCAGTTCGGACTCCTAGACCCCTTGCCCTAATTACTAGAAGTGCTGATGAAAGTGTGTCAGAGGAGCAGAGTTGGTACCGTCCAAGAGGAACATTCCAGTGACAGTGCAATTCAGTTCTCCATTAGGAGGCTAGGGTTGGGAAAAACAAGGCCCATGTGATGAAGAGGGATGGGAACTTTACAAGTAAGATCTTTGTCTAGACTAACCCAGGGGTAGGGGGCCAATGCTAATTGAGACTGAGTGAGGAGAGGCACTGCTAAATGGTGGAGGGGGCAGGAAGAGGGGAGAAAGATGTGTGAATCTACTGGGGTGGTGGAGAATCTGGCCCAGAAGAGGATATTGCTTTCTGTTCTACGTGGAGCCTGTTCCTTTCTGAGCTGCCAATCTCTGGGCCTCGACACAACATGGTCTGGTCAACCAGATGGGTTTTCCCTGTGTTCTTGATCCGCTAGTCTGGTCTGAATTCTGCCTTCCAGCTCCGTTGCATTCAAAAGGCAGTTGTATTTAGGCTCTGTCTGCAGGCAACGGAATCGTTTCAGGAGCTTAAAATAGGATCTGGGAGGTGTGGGTGTGATTTTGCCAAAGAGCAGCTTTGGACAAGTAAACCAAGACATCACCGCTATGGCTTCACTTCCTCCTCATGCCCCATCTGCTCCAACCCCCGCCTCTCCCTTTCGTCCCAGAAGACAGTGAGGTGGGGGCTCGGAGGCTGTGCTCCTGCCAGAAGGCTGTGTCAGCATGTTTGGTCATGGGTGCTGCTGGCCAACGGGCCAGCTCCCTCCTTTTTGTGTGCACCTCGCCTCTGAACTCTGCCTTCATTCGTGGAGACTGTTCTCCTGGCTGTGTCTGAGCAGACTGCAAAGCAAGCCGGTAGAGGCCTCTCAGAGCACCGGGCGGATGGCGGGGGGGCTGGGATGGAGAGACCTGTTTTAAGCCAGTTAACTCCTAAACAACAGAAGCTTTTCAATGTGGGTGTTTTTTGTCAGATGGCTTTTGCCGTGAGAAATAATATTATACGCCTTGTCATCACTCCTAGTCGTACAGCACAACCACTTGATTGAGAAATGCCCCCCACCCCCATTGCACCCATCTACAAGAGCTTCAGTGTGAGTGGCAGTGTCGCCCACCAGTGAGGGCAGCTAGCGGGAGACCTGGCTTCTCTTCTTGACTCCACCACTGACTTGCAGCATGACCTTGGTCAAGTCTCTTCCCTTCTCTTTCCTCTCCAGCCTGTTTGTCTTGTCTGCTCTATTTGGACAAGTTGCTCTATGTGGACAAGTTGGAGAGAGTCCAGTGGAGGGCAACAAAAATTATTATGGGGCTGGAGCTCATTATAAGACTTATGAGGAGAGGCTGAGGGAACTAGGCTTGTTTAGTCTGCAGAAGAGAAGAATGAGGGGGGATTTGATAGCAGCTTTTAACTACCTGAAAGGGGGTTCCAGGGAGGATGGAGCTAGGCTGTTCTTGGTGGTGGCAGATGACAGAACAAGGAGCAACGGTCTCAAGTTGCAGGGCGGGAGGTCTAGGTTGGACATTAGGAAAAAGTTTTTCACTAGGAGGGTGGTGAAGCACTGGAATGGGTTACCTAGGGAGGTGGTGGAATCTCCATCTTTAGAGGTTTTTAAGCTGTGGCTTGACAAAGCCCTGGCTGGGATGATTTAGCTGAGGTTGGTCCTGCTTTGAGCAGGGGGTTGGACTAGATGACCTCCTGAGGTCCCTTCCAACTCTAATATTCTATGAGTCTTCTATTTAGATTGTAAGTTCTTTGGGACAGTTGTTGGCTCTTACTGCATGTCCATGCAGCAGTAAGGGCCTGGGACCTCTCAACACTGCCATCATAATAATGGGCATTGCATGCCAGGTTAGTGACAGAAAGCTGACAACTTTGAGGAAAGGGGTGTCTGTGTTAACCAACTGGACTAATTAGTGTGTTATCCCAGCCTATTGCCATGCCTGGGGGCAGCAGTGTTGACCTCCTTTGCCAATCAATGTGGATATCAAAGATCAGTGTGAGCAGAGACCCTGTGAACTTGAGACTTGGAGCGCAATATTCAAATGCACTGACGTAACTGAACCACATTCACAACTGCCTAGTTGGTAACTGTTGTGTCCACAGTTTGGTAATCTGCTGCTGTCTACAGGAAAGAGGCTCTCTGAGACAGCCCCACTGGGGGGAAGGGGCGGAGGGGTGTTGCTGAGAAGACATAAGGAAGAATCCAGGCTGGGGTGCAGGAGTTGGTCTGTGGGGAAATACAGAAACTAACAGGTACTTAGGGGCTTTTGCCCCATAGCTAGTGGTAAAGCATGGTGAGGCTGTTGGCTGTAGGCAGAACATGCCAGCTCTGCTGCTCATAGATGCCATTGTCCCACCCTTCCAGGATGCAGAATTGGACACTGCTCCTAGGGCAAGTATTAAATCCGAGCAAGGAGGGGGAGGAAAACTCGTGGGTGGGGGGAGGAAGCACAAAGCTGACTGATAAGTGGACAGCTCTCCGGTTGGATAGTATGGGGACTGGCACTAACCCCCGTCAATGAAATGCTGCTCCATGCCAGGTCTAACTGCAGTCACTCAAGTGCGCGTGTTCAGCTCTTTTGAATGTTGTTCTTTCCTACCGTCTCTGCAACACAGGTGTGTCTGGCTGTACGTGTGATACTGCGAATGATAGCATCGCTGTGGCTGCTGCATGTATTGAACTATCAGGGATGTACTGAGCAGAGACGTCTAATATTGACCTTGTATTTCACGTTTAGTTAATATCAGCACTGCAGGTCAATCTGACTTGAACTGAAGTGACTTTTGCCATTCCACTGGACTTGTGTGCTAATATTTGCTGCTGTTCTTTCCTCTCCCTTTATTTTTGTGTTGCTTGCAGGTGAGAGATAGGATGAGAGCTGGGGAGGTGAGCATGCATAGCCCAATCCTGGCCTGCTGGCAGCCTATCCTCCTCCTGATGCTGGGATCCATCCTATCAGGCTCTGCCACGGGCTGCCCGCCCCGCTGCGAGTGCTCTGCCCAGGAGCGTTCAGTGCTGTGCCATCGAAAGCGATTCATAGCTGTCCCCGAGGGGATCCCTACTGAGACCCGGCTTCTGGACTTGGGTAAGAACCGAATCAAGACTCTCAACCAGGATGAATTTGCCAACTACCCTCACTTGGAGGAGCTGGAGTTAAACGAGAACATTATCAGTGCCATTGAGCCTGGGGCTTTCAACAACCTCTTGAACCTCAGGACTCTGGGTCTCAGGAGTAACCGACTCAAGCTCATCCCCTTGGGGGTTTTTACCGGACTCAGCAACCTTACCAAGCTGGACATTAGTGAGAACAAAATTGTGATCCTCCTAGACTACATGTTCCAGGACTTGTACAACCTGAAGTCTTTGGAGGTTGGGGACAACGACTTGGTCTATATCTCTCATCGGGCCTTCAGTGGCCTCAACAGCTTGGAGCAGCTGACGCTGGAGAAATGCAACTTGACCTCCATACCCACGGAGGCGCTGTCTCACTTGCACGGCTTGATTGTGCTGAGGCTGCGCCACCTGAATATCAACTCCATCAGGGATTACTCGTTTAAGAGGCTATACAGGCTTAAGGTCCTTGAGATCTCTCACTGGCCCTATCTGGATACTATGACGTCCAACTGCCTCTATGGATTGAACCTGACATCCTTGTCCATCACACACTGCAACCTAACTTCCATCCCTTACGTGTCTGTCAGGCACTTAGTCTATCTCAGGTTCCTGAACCTGTCCTACAACCCCATCCTCACCATTGAGGGTTCCATGCTGCACGACCTGCTCCGGCTGCAGGAGATCCAGCTGGTGGGTGGGCAGCTCACCACGGTGGAGCCCTACGCCTTCAGAGGCCTCAACTACTTGCGCATCCTGAACGTCTCTGGGAACCTGCTGACCACACTGGAGGAGTCAGCCTTCCACTCAGTGGGCAACCTAGAGACACTCATTTTGGATAACAACCCTTTGGCCTGTGACTGCCGGCTGCTTTGGGTTTTCCGACGCCGTTGGAGGTTGAACTTCAACAAGCAGCAACCCACCTGTTCCACCCCTGAGTTCGTCCAGGGGAAGGAGTTCAAGGACTTCCCAGACGTGCTCCTGCCCAACTATTTCACCTGCCGCCGGGCACGCATACGGGACCGCAAGCCACAGCAGATCTTTGTGGATGAGGGCCACACGGTACATTTTGTCTGCCGGGCAGATGGGGATCCACCCCCCATGATCATGTGGCTCTCTCCCAGGAAGCACCTCATCTCTACCAAAACCAATGGGCGGCTCACCGTCTTTCCCGACGGCACTCTGGAGGTGCGCTACGCCCAGATCCAGGACAATGGCACATACCTATGCATCGCCAGCAATGCAGGCGGCAATGACACCATGCTGGCTCACCTTCATGTGCGGAGCTACTCCCCGGATTGGCCCCACCAGCCCAACAAGACCTTTGCTTTCATCTCCAACCAACCCAATGAGAGCGACGCCAACAGCACGCGCGCCACCGTGCCTTTCCCCTTCGACATCAAGACTCTCATCATCGCCACCACCATGGGCTTCATCTCCTTCCTGGGTGTGGTGCTCTTCTGTCTGGTGCTTCTCTTCCTATGGAGCCGGGGAAAAGGCAACACTAAGCACAACATCGAGATCGAGTATGTGCCACGCAAGTCTGACGCCGGCATCAGCTCTGCTGATGCGCCGCGCAAGTTCAACATGAAAATGATCTAACCTGAAGCAATTTGCAAATAAGTTTTTTAAAACAAAAAAACCCACGTTGCTACAGACATACCGACCTCTCTCCTACTCTGAACCCCTCCCTCCCCTCTCATTCTAACCCCACCTCCTCTGCACCATCACCACCTCCTCCTCTTTATACCAGGAACACATTCTGCTGATGTCTCCAGGACTCCCGTGTTTGTAAGGACATAGTCTGACGGACACCGGGGTCAGATCTAATTACAAGAGGGGAAAACTAAAAAAGAAAAACAAAAAATAAAATAAATCAATAAAAAGTTACGAACTTTCCTCTGTAACTTTGATTTAAATAATTATGGATTTTTATGAAAACTTGAAATAAAAAAACCCACCCTATTTCCTATAGATAGTTGGAATGCAAAATCTTGACTTCTTGATCTGTCCAGTTCTGTATCTGCGTGGGTTTTATTTTTCTTCCTCTTCTCTCCATGGAGGTGGTTTCTAATTGTCTCAGAATGGAGTTCCCAGGGGGATAAGTCCAGCCAGCATTCAGCCCAAGGTGTTGGTGTTACCTTTTAGATAAAAAGTGTCAAATTGTTTATAGTCACCGCTTAGACTGATGCCATTCCCTATGGGCAGATCGAGGTTCAAAGTGCTCTACACCCTTTTTCCGTTAGTCCTGGGGGAAGCCAGTCAGTTTCTGAATTTCAGATCTGCTGTGTCTATATCGCACTAAGCAGCCTGTGACTCAGCCCATTCCCTGGCCAGCAGAATACCCTTTCTGGCCTTCTCCCCTCTGATAATTGACAAAGTAAAACTAGGACTCAGTTAAAACCAAAGACTGGAGATTCTATCAAGGTTAGGAGCCACTGCTCTGAAATGTCTCCCAGACAGGCCTTTTCCGGGGGCATTTCAGGGAATGCTAGTTGGGGTTTCCCTGTGACTAACAGGTGAAAGGGAGCTGGGATTTAATTAATCCACTGCTGTTACGCAGGGAGCAAGCTCTTACTCTGCAGCTGAGAGTAACAGAGTTGGACCTGCTCTCAATTGGCTCTCATTCTGCTCTCATCTTGCGTAACTCCATTGACTTCCACAGAATGACTCCTGATTTGCACAGATGTAAGCAGGAACAGACTCAGGTGCAGAGAGCAGATTCCTGGGGCTTTGACTAATGGTATCTATGCTGCTGTCAGACAGAGTGGACTTCTTCTAGCTGGGCGGGATGCAGTCAGAGAGAGAGGTTCCCTGAGCCATACTCTGTCCTGTTACAGCCACGCAACATCTCCTCATTGACTTCAATGGCACAATGCGCGTGCAGCTCAGGGCAGAAGTTGGCTCTGGGGCTCGGATGGAAAGGCTGCGCCACCTACCATGTACTCTGGCACATGTTCACCAGAAACTTCCAGAAAGAATCGGGTAGCCAGCACATCCACCTATGCCCACCGTTGCAGGGAACTCCTTGACATCGATTCAGGTCCCCTGAACTCCAGGCTGCTAATGGCTCATGCTGAAATTTTTAATCTCTGACAGCTGGTAGCCAGACTCTCAAGCATCCTCAGACATCCTCAGCCATTTCCCTAGGAAGTCAGCTTACAAACATGCAGCTCTTGGCTGGAAGATTAAAATGCTGGTGACAGAAGGGGGGTGGGGTATGAGATCAGGGTAGTGTGAGAAGTAGGGAACAGCAGCGGGGGGGGGGGGGTAGAGCTGATGCAGATTGTTTTCTATCTATTTCACCTATATATTTAGCTCTATGTGCCCATCACCGTGAGTAGCTGGGCACCTAACGTTTTATAGAGGGGCTTGGCACAATTCAGTTTTTACTGTTTTATAATTTTGACAGCTGATAGTGATGTTTATTCTTAAGCATTTCTTTAGCGTTATCTTTTTTTTTAAATCTATTTTTTAAAAATTTTTACAGTTGCACAAAAGTACAGGGTTTAACCATGTTTCTCTAGTTTTGGTGATTTCCATTTTCAGTTGCAGAGTCAGCAATTATTTAAGGACAGTAGATGCAGAGATTCAAAAAAACACAAATTGTCAAAATCATATGTCCAAATATGTAAATATCCTTAAATCAACACACCCTACCTGTTTTTACTGGTCCCTTCACTAGTCCCTTTGTAACAAGCCTGATTCAAAACCCTAAATCACTGGATTTTGACTTTTAAGTTTCCAAGCTGCTTTTTTTCTTACTTTGCCTATCTGTAAATTTAGATTATTATTGATGAAAATATTTTTCCTCCTATTGTATGTGTACAGTGAAATTGACATTTAGTGACATTTATGGATAAAAAAAATCTAATCCTTCCAAGGCTATTTATACAATTGCATCATTCCCTGATGCTGGTATTAGCCCCGTGGGGGTCTGAAACAGTGTCTGTTTTCATTGGCTATAATTGGGTAATTTTAAAGAAGAAGGGGTGTTTACCCGCTAGTCTGTGCTATGGAAGGTGTGTTGTTCTTCGAGTGATGGTCCCTATATGTATTCCAATGGTGGGTGCACATGCACCAGAGGCGGAAGGTTTTTGTAGCAGTGTCTGCTGATCCCATCGAGCCAAATGGTGCCCCTTTTCTGTGGGTGCTGAGGTTCTATTCAGAGCACCTCCTGAGGGACAGATTTTGGCAACTTTATTTTGGTGCCTCTCATACAAGCGCAGTCCCAGAACATGCAGCAGAGTTAAATACTGTGGCGAGACTATGGTGTGAATTACAGAAAGCAGTGGTGTAAAGACATTGTGTGGTGAATAAATTAAAGCGTCAAAGGGCAACCACCGAGGGAGAAAGAAATTAGGAAGCACAGAGACAAGGGGAAAAGATATGTTTTAAGATAAGCTTTGAAAATAGACAAAGCTTTATCAAAGAAGTTCAGACCTTCCCCCATTCAGTTTATCCCAATATCTAAGGCCTCTGGAGGAATTTAATTAAATATGATTCTCATTTGTACATTTCAGAAAGGACTGGCTGCATTTCTTGGCTCACAAGGCGTGGGAGAGATTATTAATAGTGTCCTGTCACTTTAAATGGGTCAGCATCCCATGGGAGCTGAGCACTTGATGAGTGAGGGGCACCACTGTGTGAGGCAGTATCCGCCCCTTTGCAGAATAATTCCCTGCAAAAACCGTTTGAAGCTTTAAAAGCTTTGAAGCTTCAGGCTTTAGCTTTACATTGAAAAGCCTCTTTAACGAGTTAATACTAATTCATTAATTTGCAGAGGGCATGGGCCCGCTCTGGGGCCTGGTATGGGACTATGCAGCCTTTTGCAATGAAATATCCAGTTACTGGCTGACAGCTGTTCCAGCCTCCTGGCCATTGGGTGGCTTAGGTGATGTGGATCTGTCTCGTGCCTGTCCTCTGCTGGACATGTGTTCACAACCCAAAACCCACCACCACAAATGGCATTAATTAGCATCTGTGCTGGTGGCCTCAGCATAGAGACTGAATTACCCATGCGCCGCGCCCGGGCAGTGATGCCAGGCCAGGCCAGGCTTGAATCAGAGTGGCAGCTCGCATTGCTGGGTGGTACCCATTTTGTGAATGGAGAGAGGCTGTCAGGGCAGTGCGGCACTCCACACTGATTGCAGAATAAAAGGGACAACCTGAAATAAATTAACTCACCTACTTAATGGTACAGTCTGCCAAACACATGTCCCACACAAGACCTGGGCCCAAAGGCAGGTGCGGATGGAGGAGCAGAGCGAGGTGGGCAAACAAACAATGAATACCAACAGTGAGGATGCAAAGGGAGGTGATGGAGAAACCAACAGCCCAGCATTCATCGACCAGAGTGACTGCAAGGGGGCTGCACCCTGCGCTGGCTCACACCCAGGGCTAGCTATCAAAGGGGGCTAATGAAATTTCCAAGGTAAACCTTGAATACAGCACCAGCCAGTAACGAGGTGACTGTAAAGGAGAACGAGGGGAGTGTCAGCACCAACAAAAGGTTTGAGCACAAGCAGAGCTTTCACAGCTTCCCCAAGGAGCCTTTGCGTGACGGCTGGTTGGCAGGGGGTGTCGCTCATTCTCTGCAGCTGAGTCACAGTTATGCCACCCCTAGACACCACACAGTGAAAGCATTGCCCGCCGTACCCTGCTGTGGGCCACGCCTCACGTGACGCTCCCAAGGCATCCCAGTCCTACCCTATCCCACTATCCTGGTCTGGTGGTAGGCTTCAGCACAGCCCTACAACCCTGTGCTGCCTTTCCACAGAGCTGGGCCAGTGCAGCTCAATGCTGAAGTGCAATGAGCCCTGCTACTGCCCCCCTGACGCAGACAGTGCCACCCAGGCTGAATTATGAGATGGTTTAACAAGGAGCCGTGAGAGTTCCCGTCACTCCACTGCCCGGCCGTGAGGGCACTGCTGTCTCAGGCCCTTAGATTCTCAGCACCAGCCATTTCCCCCTTCCTTCATTGCTGTTGCCCTTGGCCCGATGCTGCCCCTGATGGAGCAGTTCATTATATTAGTCCCAACCATACTATGGTGCTGAGGCCCCATGTAACAGCTCAGTCCCTCATACAGCTTAGCTGTGCATTTAGCATAGTCCATGTATCCTTCACAGACAGGCGTCATGAAGATCTCACACCATAGGGTCTCCTGCCACTTATGCCTTGGACTAAATGTGGGGCCATGCCCACACCCATCATCTCCCCCCGCCCCCCCAAAGGTCCTGAGCCACCCCAGACGTAGCACATCGTCCATATAACGCCGACACACACCCAGTACGCAAAATGTGGTCTCACCAGTGCATAACTGAAGGCTTTAATGCAACACAAGGCAGAGGGTGAGAATCTGGGTGACTCCTCCATTCCAGGTGATCTGCTAGCAATGCTTGAAGTGAAAGATTAATGGTATTAATTCAAAGATGCTAATGGGTGAAGTATTAATTCAGCCTTATTAGTGGTCTAACACAAGGCCTGGTAAATGAAGTAGTAGCATCATAGCCGTTTAGTAGTGGATGGGGGGTGTGCTCAAAACAGGAGCCAGCCCCAGTAACGCATCCCAGCCAGGGCTTTGGAGCAGGTCCATGCCATTCGCTCACCTTGTAATGCCAGCTGGTTCATGGGGAGGACGTAGCACTGGTTCAACTGTGCCTCAAGAGACCTGACCAGAAATGGTCCCATACAACATCGGCCCATTTCCCCCTTGCCGCCAATAGCTCACCACTTCACTTAGAGAAACAAAATGTACCGGGCACCTGTCATAAAGATTGTTCTCACCCTTACTAAATTAGAGGGCTTCAGAGCACCTGCTCACAGATTTGTATCCAGTCAGTGCTGTTATGCTTCGTTTCCTAGTCTGTTGCAGTGTGCTGTTAAGTGTTCCATATCCCACCCCAGACATAACTGCAGTTCAAGGGCAAATAAGCTGATTGTTGTATGCATGATTTGTAAAGCGCTTAGGGAGCCATTGAGGGAGTAGCTGAGAGGCAGTGTTGTTAGCGCAAAGGCTAGAGAGCCAGGACTCTTGAGCTGTATTGGCTACTCTGCCACTGACATGCTGAATGACCTCAGTCAGGCCACTTCGCCTCTCTGCACCCCAGTTTCTCCTTAAAGCCAGACAGTGACTGGCCTTTGCCTAAGTGGCATAGGGCGGCAGGGATTCCACTCCTTTGTGGTGGTGTCTGGTAGTAGCCAGCCAGTCCTTGTGTCCCCATCAACTCAGAAAGAGAAATACAAACCACTATACTGCCCTGAGTTTCCCCTTCCTCACAGGCTGCGAACAATTAAATCATCAACTCAGCAGAGCAGCAGAATCAGACATTTGCAGACAGGTGCCTTAGTTTCCATGTTCCTGGTTGGCTATTAACATTGGCAAGTTGAAAGGGCTTTATAATTGACTGCCAGTTATCCTTTTTAATACTGTAATTAAAAGGCCTAATTCAACACACAGGGATTAAAACAACAACAACAAAAACCAGAGAAGCATTTGCTGCAGATGGCAGTGTCCCAAAGAAGCAAAGAATGGTCTCACACGTCTTTTGCTCTTATAAAGAAACTTACAAACAAAGGATTACTTGATGGGGGTGTTATTTGCTATGTTGGAACTTGCAGGCCTGGAGTGGTACCCATCAGTCCTTGGGCTTTGCTCTCAGAACACGGGCCAAGGAGGGCTGGGGGGAGGGGGGGGGGGGGTGTCGTTGTCGTCAATCAGCTTTACTCTGTGCTGATTAGGCCTCAATCAGCATGCTGTGTCCAGTTCTGGGCGCCCCATTTCAGGAAAGATGTGGAGAAACTGGAGAAACGATCAACAAAAATTATTAAAGGTCTAGAAAATGAAGGAAGATTTGGGTTTGTTTAGTCTGGAGAAGAGAAGACTGAGGGGAGCCATAACAGTTTTCAAGTACATAAGGAGGAGGGAGAAAAACTGTTCGCTTTGACCTCTGAGGATAAGATACGATGCAATGGACAAAATTGCAACCAGGGCGGTTTAGGTTGGACGTTAGGAAAAACCTCCTAACTGTCAGAGTAGTTCAGCACTGGAATAAATTGCCCAGGAAGGTTGTGGAATCACCGTCACTGGAGATCTTTTAAGAGCAGGTTAGACAAACCCCCGTCAGGGATGATCTTGCTAATGGCTGGTCCTGCCTTGAGTGCAGGGCACTGGACTAGAAGACCTTTCAAGGTCCCTTCCAGTCCTACGCTTCCATGCGCACAAATGGTGACACACAGCGCCCCGTACCAGTGTCTATGGGCCTCTTCTGTGGCTTTTCACTCAATCCCTAACCTGATCTCTCCAGTCGCTGACTCGTGTATTTCCCCATGTGTTCTGGCACCTGCACCTGTTCTCTGTGGCCTGCCCGTGCAGTTTAGTGAAGAAGGAGCCTGAGACCCTGGTTCTACAACCACTTCTGTCAGATTTGCCACCTGGGGTAGGTTATCTGAATTGTCCTGTGCCGCCCTTTCCTCCTCTGAAAGATGAGACTGAGAACGCTATCTTCACTTGGTAAAGTGCTTTGAGATCCTGCCAGAAAGATTTAGCCAACAATTTTTCAAGAGCTCTTCTCACAGTGCAACCACAGGAGCTGGGCTAATGGCACCAGGGAGTCAAAACCTGCCCCAGCGAAGCAGTCAGGAAGTACCTGCTGGTGTTCTCTAGACACTGTCAGATACTATGAGGTCCTAGGCGAGCCACCTTCAACCCTTGTGACCCAAAGACTGATGCTGCATACTCAGGGCCTGCGGTATGTGGATAAGACACACATCCAGAGGCATAAACATTGGCCCAGATGTATTTTGCAGTAGCTTCCCAGGTAAGTGCAGTGTGATGGATGGGTGGGGATCCCAGGGCAAGCGCAGTGTTGTGGGTGGGACTTTACAGAGCTCTGCTCTGAAGAGGCTGGGGAAGAGCACCTTGGGTGGGGTTACAGAGCCTGAGCTAGTATCAGCCAGGGAGAGGGCTCCATCAGACGGGGTGAAATGGCTCCTTGTCTGCAAGAGCTGTGACCACACTGCCGCTCACCCCTCCCCCTGCCCGTGCTAGACAGTGTCGTTCTTGTACCCAGTAATTCCTTTACAACCTCTTCATAAAATCTAGATGTGTTGTTCAGCCAGCCTCTGCGCTATTGGCCTGATCGGAGATAAACAGCATGACCACACGGCGCTGGCCACAGTTTTTCCTAATGCCTGCAGCGACTTCGCCTCCAGCAATGCCAGGAGAAGGCCCCTGCCGTGGACCCTGCAGACATGCCCTTTGGGCTGCGAGTGCAACTCTGAACACAAGGGAGCACGCGGGTCTGGGTCCTGTCTCGGACAGTGGCCAGTGCCTCACAGCATAAGAAATCCCACCGATAATCAGCCCCACGCCTGATCCCTACCAGCAACTGGCTTAAAAATCTCAGCGCCTCTTTGGGGAGGCTCATGCCAGCTCCCAGAAAGGGGCTAGAGGGGGAGAGTGCGAAGCAAAGTTTCCGTTCCGATGGCAGAGCTGTGGGGAAAGACACCAGCTTCCTGGAGCTCAGCCGAGAGGTTGGCAGGTCTGCCAGCAAGGAGAGGAGGAAAGGCTTCGCTAGCACAACAGCGGTGAGCTGGCTAGTGAAAGATGAACGCGGCGTGTCACTGACTCGCATGTGTCACACTGGCTGGCTGCGCCCTCAGATGGAGTGACACAGGCAAGACGGCACAGCTCGCCCACCAGGAGGGTCTGGGCCCCTGCCTTCCCAACACCCTCTCTTGAGCAGGAAGTCAGAAGCCCCATGAGGGGAGCTGGTCTGGTTCCAGCTGTGCACTGGACTTGCCCCACTGGGCTGCTTTAGTCACGGGGCCTGAGCTGCACCAAACTCTGAACTGTGACGCTGCTGCTAACAATGGCTCACTACCAAATTTGGCCAGTGCTCACTGGCTCCTTCCCCCGCTGCACCGTTTATTAGCCATGCTGCCTTTTTAATCTTCAACGCTTTGTGACCTGGATTTTTTTTCTTTTTTTTTTTTTCTTTTTTGCAACCACTGTGTGATTAAAGTAGACAGAGGGAGCCGAAGAAAAGCAGGTCGGAGTGGGCAGGGCTCCTTCGGTTAGGCAATTTTCTTGGCTGTGAAGCGAAGAATAAAATTCTTCCCGTTGCTGAAATCTACCATTTATTTGTACTGCAATTTCATCAGGGCACAGAGCGAGCAGGGGGCTGGATCCCAGCCTTTCGCATGCGGTAAAACACATCTGGTGGGTGGGGGGTTGTTTGACGGGCTATCTGACCAAGAAAAAAATGCGATGCAGTTAGTGAAACAATAAAATGGAAGATTGGAGGAAACAAAACAAGGAAAATAGAGCGGAGCGTTCATTACTGAACGCTCTCCTGCTGGGCGCCTTGCCTTTCCCTCCTGCCAGGCGGCCGCCTCTATTTCTGTCATCTTGCTGAACATAAAGGTTGATACCAAAAATGTCTTTGCACCAACAATAAGGGCAAAAAATGGGGCTGGTACCCAAACCCCTTGGAGGGAAATGACAAGGGCATGCGTTGTGCTGCGAGTGTGAGTGATACTGGACTGTGAGGCCCATAGGATTACTCTTGGCCCCCCCCCCCCCCATCAGTCTGGCCCTGGCCAGCCTCCAGGCTGCCTGAGTGGCAGAAAGCAACCTTTGGAAACCAAGCTAGACTGAAAGGGGCCAGCAGAGGCAGGGAAAGCACACCCCACGTGTGTCAGAGGCTCAGAGATGCTGCACTCTTACAGGGCCACTGACATCCTTGGGGGTGGGAAGGCTGGAAATCAGCCCTTGGCAGCATTGCTCCCAGCTCATGCATTGCTCCCTGCAGCAGCCAGGGTTCATATTTGAAGGGTGGGCTGGGGTGTTGTTTGAGAGCCCCCTACCCACACACACTGTCTTAAAACTCTAGAGGCCCATCAGGGCATGCCGAGTTGGGGTGCCAAAGGGCCAACAGCATCGCACCTCAGAGAGCTCCTGCTGATATGAATGCGAGCTCAGCTGGGCTTGGCCCAGTACATTCACTCGAAGGGCAAAGCGTTGCAACGCCAGACCCCTAGCGGCCTTCACCAGCACCCGGTCCTGCCAGGCCGGGCTTTCACATGCTCATGACGTGCAAGGCCAGACAGGCCCATGAACCGTCATCCATGTTAAACACACCCTTACTCTGAGCCCAGGGCTGTAAACTGGGCTGTGCCACAAGCAGGGAATAGGCAAGACCAAGGGGCCACCAGTGCCCGAGGCCCCTGTGATGCAGGGAACTGATTAGGTGAGATATCCCCAGATAGCCCTAGCAGACAACCCATGGGCCATGCTGCAGCGGGAGGCAAAAAACTACCCCCAGGTCATTGCCAAATGTGACCGGGAACAGGGGGAAAGTCCTGGGGGGGGAGGGCTAAGTCCTCTTACCGTCAATTAACACCAGACACAGAACACCACCAATGCTGTGAGGCTGATGCTATTTTTGTACTGTGCCTAAAACAGCCCCGGCATCCCCACAACAGACGCTGATGGGGGGAGGCCATTTCTCCCACCGAATCGACTGGGCAGTCAGTGTCAGAAGCCTCAGCTGCATTCACGCCCTTCCTGCCACACTCTGAAACCAACAGCAGCGCCTACTGATTCGACCAACTGGGCCAGAAAGTCGCACGCAGCCACCAGCACGTGTGCAGAGCTCATCGAACTTGGACACTAGTGGGCGTGAAGCCGGGAAAAACGGAGACAGAAACGAGGCAAGAGATGGCGTCTTGGCTCAGTCACAGCCAGAAAGCTGGGGCTGCCCCCAGGAGATTGTTTATGTCCATGGCAGCATGAGCCAAGAAAGGGGGAACGGGGCTGTTTTGGGGTCAGGCTCTTTCCAAAGCAAAGGTGCAGCGAAGGCAGACCCATTGTCTCGAGTAGCTCGTTATTGTCTCTGCTTTGGAGACATTTATGTGCCTTGTAAAAAAAGAAAGAACCGACTGTAAATTTCAGGCCATAAATGCTGCTGCCGCCATCTCCAGCCGCATTGTCGGGTACAGCGCAGGAACCTGGCAGCAGCTCTCTGCAAGGTCATGGCATGAATTGCTGAGACTCAGACGCTGGAACCAGTGGGGCTAGGGCTTGCTCTGGCATCAAGGAGGGGACATGTACTGCAGTGGGACATGTACTGCACTCCAGAAACAGAGGGGCTAGCTTGACTGGTCTAATCATCCTGCCCACGTGGCAAGTGTTTGTGCTCGCTGGTTTCCCCACTCACTGCTGGTGTGAGGGTCTCTGGCTCCTTCCTGGGCCCACTCACATAAGGCAGACCTCTGCCTCAAACACCCTCTGCAGCAATCCCTCCCCGTGCTCCTAACCACCACCCCCGCCACAAGGAGATCTGGGGAGCTCCCAGGGGGAGGCCCCAAGGGTGCAATGGAAACACCTCCTGGACCAATCGCCACCCCAGAACCCAGCTTATGCTGCCTCTCTCATGCTGCCAGCACATAGGGCGGGGGCGGACTCCAGAGACCCGGCCAGTGAGCCAGGGCAAGGAGGGTGTCAGGATTTAGCGGGGTGGAGCGTGTCAGCAGAGCTCCTCTTTCCCCAGTCAGTCTTGCCCGCCACACCCATGTCCCCTCATATCCCTCTCCCCCTCCCCTCCCCCGGCTCCCTGCACTCTCCCATCTGTGCACACCCCGGTGCCCCTGTTTCACTCTTTCTTTCCCTTTTTTCCCCATTGCGCTCTTCTGTCATCACCTGATCTCTGGCTGGCTCTGCTCTTGTGCAATGGGAGCAGGATCAGCCCTGTGTCCCTTCCTGTCTGCATACTGGCCGGCCCTTCGCCTTTCTCTTCCCACTCACTCTCCTCCTTCCCCCACTGTACCACACGTCCCCTCCCCACTCTTCCTTCTCTCACTCTCCCCCGCACCCTGGCTTGGCAAGTCTCTGATCCCCCGAGGGCAGCCCTGCGGAAGGCTATGAGCATAGCGCTTCCATCTGCGAGCACAAAAGAAAGAGTTATGAGCACCGTGCAGAAGAGACGTTTATGACCGCGGGCTTCTTGACCCACCCATAAATCCCCATGGCTGCCCAATCTCCTTTATTGTTACTGCAGATAAGGCCCTGAGGGCTCACGGTGTCTCTGCCAATTGGCTTGCTTTCTGCCTCCTGCTCACGGAAAGCCAAGCCCCCTCCCCCTCTCTTCCTGGCTTGGTTGTGAAAATGACTTAACGCTGGGGCAACGGCAAGGCCAGGTTTGGAGCCGGTGGCCTTACCCAAACCAGAGCCTTCATTCCCCTCATAGCTCCCCTTCATGGAGCTGGGCTGACGGCGGGCTTCATGAACCAGGATTTCCCTGCCCCTCTGCCCTGCAGGCAGCACCAAGCCAGCTCTCCCATTGCCAGCCACCTTAGTGTGGTTTATGTTCCGCATGGGCTGCGTGTGGAGTGCGGCGCACGCCTCAGAGCGCATGAGCGTGTTTCAGGCTGGGCGCCTCCCCAGAAGCAGGCGAAGATGGGAAGGAGCAGGCAGAGGGTGGAGGCCACCAGCGTATATAGCACTGAGCACATAGGGCAGGAGCCAGGGCAGGGAGGCCTGTAGTAGTTCAGGGAGGGGGCTATTGGCTACTCGCTCTGGGCATCCCTCATGGGTGCTACACCTGGCCTTGGCTAAGTCCCCATCTACACAGGGATGCTTTGCACAGGTCACACAGCCTGTACCCCGCTGAGCGATGCTCAGGGCCGCTGCTCCTGAGCTTGGGGAGGGGAGAGAAGGCAGCTCTTGTTCACCTTTGCAGCCCCCCATATTCTGTGTCCGTTCCGGGGACTGCCTGACCCCCCTGCAGCTCAGAGCAACCTCCAGCTGCTTCCTGTAGCCCCTTCTGGGTCTTATTCAGAAAATACCCATAATGCTGTGCAGGCCTTCCACCCACCCTGTAGGGCAGGCGTCTGGAGGGCAAGGAGGGCATGGCCTGGGTAGAGCCTTATTGTAAGTGGGAGTCAGGCACAGATGCCCTGCACAGCACCAGTGAGGCAACAGGAAATGCCCACAAGCCCCTGGCTCTGCTGGCACCAGTCCCCTGCCTTGCGCCTCCTGCTTTTCACCTCTCTGGCTGCATCTGTTTCGGTTTGTTCCTTGTTTCCCTTTTCTATCAGCGCTTATCGCACTTAATTTCAGTATTTCTCTTTCTAACTACCCTCCTGCTCTTATCTCTGCTGCAGGGTCAATTTTTTCCTCTCTCTCTCTCCCTTTTATTTCACCCTTATCTCGTTTTTTTCTCCCTTCTATGCTTTTCCCTTTCTCTCCTGACATTGCTCTCTGTCAGATCCTGTTTTCCTTCTACAGCTCTCTCCCTGGGCCCTTGAGCTACCGCGCCCCACTGCCCAACACATCCCTCTTTCCTAGTTATGCCACCACCTAGTCTCCTGTCTTGGGGCTTGATCCTGCTCTCATCAAAATTAATGGAAAAAATTCCTACTGAGCACTTTTGAGAGCAGCAGGATTGGGCCCAGAGCATTTGCTTTCTTTCTCAGTTTCATTGTTTTTTCCTTCCTTCTCTTTCTTTTTTCTCTGCCATTCCTCCTCCTTCCACCACCCCCAGATCTATTTTTCCTTCTCACCCAAAGGCCTCTCCTCAGCCACATTTTGCCAGCTGCTACCTAAGATCCTTGGCCCTGGGCCGTGTGTTGTGAGTGCTTTTTGGCTGGCAATATTCATGTGCTTTGAAAGCCAATCCATGCTCCCTGCCCACTGTGAGGAACGTGACCCCAAGCAACGCTGTGCTAAGCTCTAGGTGAGATAGGTGGGGGTGTGGATCAGAGAGTGACGCAGTCTCGCTCCTCCCCTGTTCCTGCCGTTTTGTCCAGGGCCACCTTAAAAGGAGAGCGAATCCAGAGGCATTGAGAAGCCCAGTAAGCTCTCCAGCTACTGCAGCAGCTTCAGAGGCCAAGCCTGAAGTGAGCGAGTAGCAATGAGGTCACAACCCCTGTCAGTTCCTCACATACTTCGCCCTGCCAGCCACCATCACTGCACGTAACCTGCACTGAGCCTGACCCAGCTACTTTCCATCCAGGTCCCTGCCTGCTTCACTCTGAAATGGAGGCAGCCAGGGAATCACATCATCTTCCCTTGCACAAATCGAGACTCGCCGAAATTGATCAGGCTTGGGCCCTGACAACGAAGGCACCAGAATTTGGCCCTCTATTAGTTGTGCAAAATACGCAGCGCTGACATTGCTTGGGGCTGGAGCACAAGAGCTGCTTTTAGGCAAGGCAAAGTCACTGTAGGGACTTTGTATCTCATGCCAACTCTGCAGCTCACCAGTCAGCCCTGCACCCGACTCCCTCAGCAAGAGCAGCGGGGTATGAAACGCCTCCTTGCGCCAGACCTGTCCCACTCAGCCCTGCCAGCAGGGGAGGGAAAACCTCGCCTGATTCCTTCTTCCAACAGCTTGGGGCCCTGCTCTTGCTCGGAGCGCCCCCAACACACACAGTTTGTAAACCGACAATGCAACCAGCATCCATCATGCTGGACGACAATGGTGGGAAGGGACATTTTGGCCATGGTTGCCATGTTTTAAATGGCCCAAGCTCATTCCATTGTCTTCAGAGGAGTTACACAAGGGAGCTCATTTAGCCCACTGAGCTTAGGAGACAACCTGGGATAGTGCAAGAGAGAGAGAGACCTGCAAATTCACCTGCACCGACCAGCTGGAGTGTGGGCAGGTGGATGACTGGAAGGAATGAACTGGGTCCTGCTTGGGGCTGGAAGCCTTTCTGGGTCATGAACTTTGTGATGCTCTTTATGCCCAGCCTCAGAGGCTTCTCGTATTTATTATCAACACAGTTAAAAGAAAAAAGGAGGGCCTATAGTTTTATGGCCATATCTGTGCGTGATGATAGATTTACTGAAATTCTATAGTTTTATGATTAAACCCAATAAATTTTAGTAGGCCTTTTTCTTATTTTCCATAATCCTCAGGATTCAAGGCAGTCAAATGTTAACTGGAAAGAGGTGGATATGAAGCAATGGAACAGATCATTTCCTAATCTATCATCATTACATGGGATACTAAAGAAATATTATCCCATGAAAGATATTCATCCTACATTCCCTTTAAAACAAGCATTATCCGAGCACAAAGCAATAAAAACATGATTAAAATATGGACCTCTAGCTCCCATCAAGTATTGTGTTTTGCAGAAGCACTTAAGGTAAACTTCAGCGTCAACTTACACTGCTGTTGAAGTCAGTTGGGGGCTGGACTTCAGCCCTGAATTGTATCCTCTGGAATTTAGGGGAAGAAGCAAGTGCTGAGGTTTGAAATGATCTGTGAGAGCTCTGTGTCACGGCATCGGCGGCCACGCCACCTCCCCATAACCAGGGCTTGGACAAAACCACCGTTTCTGTGATTTTGGTGGATGCCAGTTATGGTCCAAGTAATAAGATGCTTCACACAAATTACCAGATTTATTCCAGCCACGCTTTAATAGCTAAATCGATAAAACAATGCTTCCCAGCAGGGCTTTTTCATATGCTAAAGCTACCACACATCACCCCCATATCCTAAACTCTCTGCTTGAAATGAAGTGCAAAGTTTAGAAGACAAATGGCCCCATTTGTGATACGAGTGGGATAATCCTGTAATAAATCTGTAGCCATCCAGGCACTGCACCATTGTCACTCTGCCACATTCCATGGCCACTGGGAACTTCTCAGCGACAGCTGGAACAGAAATGGGATGCTCCGGCTCTCAGAGCGCAGACATGTACCTGTGAGGTACAAGGCTGAGGACACGCAGGCCAGCGGCTCTGATAGAGAGTAGTGCGCGCACACGCACCAGAGCGAGTTCATTACAATATGGTGCATATACCGTGATTAGTCAATGCAGGTTATTTTATCTGCAGGTACAAGAGCACAGTAAATCAACGTTTAGTATTGGAACCAATGTACCAACACATCTCAAGCTAAGAGGACCAGCCTGGCTGCATGGTCTGTACTTAGAAGGGCTTCCCTCAGCATTGCTCAGCAGTCTCCCAAAGGCCACTGCTAGGCAGCGCTCCAGGGAAGGACATTACCCTCGGAGAACGATTTGGAAGTTGGTTGGCGTTGTCGTTCCACCAGTCCCAAAAGCCAGCTGTCCAGGGCCAAGAGTTCTCTGGTGGGTCCCTTTCTAATGCAGTTTGATTGGGACTTGGGGATTCAGCAATATCTTCTCCAGCAGCTTCACATATCTGCTACCTTTCTCACCGGGGTACTGGCTAACTGATTCTCCACCCTTCCCTTTCACAGGTGCTCTGGTTCTGGCTGGGAGAACTCTGTAAGCAGGTTGGAAGGGCAGGCCCACTTGCCCATGACATCCTGAATCAGCTCTGCAACAGAACAGCCAGGCCTAATTCCCGGTGTTGTGTGGTGTCGCTACTCTCAAGCGGGCACTACCCTTCACCAACTTGCCTCCATTCACTGGGCCATCTCCATTCCGTTACCTCCTGCCACTTCATCACCATTCCCCATGCCATGACACTCAACCAGAGCGTCACCCTTACCCTGAAATATCACCAGTCCCATGTCAGGCACCGTTTCCGCCCACATTGTCTGTCAATGTTCCAACATCTGCCCTCATCCATCATCTTCCCCATTACAAGCCCATTACTATTCACTGGTCCACCATCCTCTGCACTCTCCCTGCCTCCCCTACTTTTCCACCTATCCTTAGTTCCCAAGCCTATGGACGACAGGCTTCAATGCTGCTAAACTAATTAGCTCAATACAAAGACTGCAGGATAATTAGGGAGTACATTGAAAGCAGGAAACTAGGGCAGCTCGCCTTAAATAAAGGCAAGGAAGCAACTCTACACACTGCTGCTGACCTGCTACTGGCCCTCAACAGATGATTAGATGACTCTCTCCTCCCCTAGCCTCTCCATTTAAAAACATGTTTATGAGTGGGTCACTGTGTTTGGGCTCTTTGGCACACGGCTCATCATTTTCTGCTGCTCATACGGCAGAACAACAGAGCAGATTTTCAAGTGCTCAACTTCCCATCACCAAGGCCAGAATTTCAAAAGAGTTCAGCTCCAAAGGAGCTGGGCACATGAGATCCATGCTGGGTGCTCAGATTCTGCAAATCTAGCCCTGCTAGGAGTTGCTGAGCGGTGGAAAATTTGGCCCCTGGCATGGCGAATATACTGGGACCAAGTTTTGCCACAAAACCTAGATTGTATGTGCTGTATTAAGTGCACTTCCACTTGATTACCAACTTTAAACCAACATTTGACTAAGTCCCCATCTACACTGCCCCACAGGGATGCTTTGCACAGGTGTCACAGCCTGTACCCCGCTGAGCGATGCTCAGGGCCGCTGCTCCTGAGCTTGGGGAGGGGAGAGAAGGCAGCTCTTGTTCACCTTTGCAGCCCCCCATATTCTGTGTCTGTTCCGGGAACTGCCTGGCCCCCTGCAGCTCAGAGCAACCTCCATCTGCCGCTGTAGCCCCTTCTGGGCCTTATTCAGAAAATACCCATAATGCTGTGCAGGCCTTCCACCCACCCCTTATGGCAGGCGTTGAGGGGGGCATGGCCAGGGTAGAGCTTTAGTATAACTGGGAGTCAGGCACAGATGCCCTGCACAGCACCAGTGAGGCTACAGGAAATGCCCACCTACCCCGTGAATAGGTCTGCTCTATTCCGTGGCTGTCATGGTGGGCTCTGCCTCCATGCCTTCTGGGGGCCTTTCTGGGAGTATATCCCTCTAGTGCTAGGCCCCCCTTTCCCAAGGGAGGCACGACTCCCGCACTGGGTCCCTGATTTCAGCACCTCTGTTTCTCACCAGGACTTCTTCAGCAGTGCCAAAAGTACTTGGGCCCCTGTGGAAGACTCTTGGGAGCTGTGCAACCAGCAATGGACTGCAGCGACACGGGACAGCTTTCCCCAAACACAACATTATTCACTAGCCAACAGGCAGCTAGTACTTGGGTACACTGGGTCCAAAAGGGAAAGCAATGCATAAACACGTAACTCTCCTCTAACCTGTCAGCTTGTCCTTGCTCAGCTAGGCGAGTCCCTCTTGGCTCTGGCCTGGAAGGCAGACTGCATGCTTGCAGCAACCTCCCTCTACTCTGTGTGTCTGGGCATCAGCTCCAAACTGCTGGCAACCCACTCACTGCCTCCCTTTTTGCAAGCTAGCATCTGGAAGCGGTTACTATCCCCTTTGATCTTTGGTTTGGTCTGAGGAAAGTGAGCTATTCTAGCCTGGTTGAAGCCAGACAAGCAGCTTCTCCATTGCTTCCTCCAGGACTCTTGTCTGTGTCATCATTTTACCTTTCCTGTTTGGTTCTTTTAACAACCCCTTTTGATCCAACGCTACAGCAAGCAACCCAGCCTAGACAAACACACAGAGAACTGCACCACAATTATAAAAAAATAATACCGATCTTTCTCGGTTCAACACATCATCCAATGAGCGTCAACAGAAAGTTCATGGATTCATAAGGCCAGAAGGGCCTGTCGTTGGACCTCCTGTATAGCACAGACTGGAGAACCTGATCCAGTAATTCCTGCATCAAGTCCATAACTTCAGGTTGAGTGAGAACCTCTCTTTTAGATAGACATCCAACCCTGACAAAGAATGCAAGTGATGGACAATCTACTTAATGATTGATGGTTCAACTGAAAAGCACAGTATTAATATGGCTTCTCCATTTATCTCTACTGCAACTCTCATCTCTCCTCTATCAATGGTGGTTTGTTTATTTTAACTTCTAAGAATGCCTGTGGCACACATCACTGTGTGTATCCAATTCACAGCTCAAAAATAAGACATTTCCATTTTTTACCACCACTCAAGGGTTAAAGATTTGTGGCCAAGGATTTGTGGTAAAGGAAGCAGAATAAGTGTTGTAGGCTAGCTGTGTGGTTATCAGTGATATCGGGACTGAGATAATGGATTGGAACAGCTGTTCCTTTTTCCTTGGTGGCTGGTTAATCAGACACTGGCAAGGTTGATGAGCCCCAAAAATTGGACCTTCCGTTTTTTTTATTTCAGGGCTGTCAAGTGGTGACAATCTAAATGAGAGAGATTTCATTTTAAAAAAAGAGTGAGATGTTCAAATACTTCACCCTTCATTGCAAGAGGAAGCAGCTTTAAAAATGGCTTAAAGTGACTGCTAAGCAATTGATGCTTGAGACCTGGTTCTGCTCTCACCTCAGTTTTACACAGGGGTGCTCTATTTATCTTGATGGCGTTGCTCCTGATTTACACAGATGCAAATGAGAGTCCAGTCAGGTCCTTGCACTCCAAAGGAGCGAGCCCCATCAGGTCTGGTTTCTACCTCCTTGCCAAGTCCAGGAAATCAGTGCATTTTGCTCTCAAAACAAGTGCTTTGATGCTCCTTTCACTTAAAGGGGGGGGGGGGGGGGAAATCAATGTGGCTTGCTCTCAGAAGCAGCTGCTGAAGACGTGTATGTGACGGGGGCTTATGCAATGCAGCCTCCCAGGTGTGTTCTCTGCTGCATAGGATCACATTTTTGAATACTGCGTATGTGCCTGCCTGATAGAAACAGCCCCAGATAACACCAAGAGGAAAGAAAGCACTGAGGATATAGGCCCAGACTTTTAACCCTCGGCCTCCCTTCTTGTGCAACTTGGTGACCCAATTTTGCACCCACAATATCTGCAAGTACAATCAAGGTCATTAAGGGCTAGATTGTATGTCTATGCAGAGACGTAATGGAAAATAAGCCTTCTTCCCCCTCCCCCAAGCCCCACCATTATGCTCTTGCACATGCAAGAGAGTATAAAGTTTGGGACAATATCAATTTGGGAGGGGTTGCAAGTGCTTTGGAAGACAGGATTAGAATTCAGAATGATCTTGACAAATTGGAGAAATGGTCTGAAATAAACAGGATGAAATTCAGTAAGGATAAATGCAAAGTACTCCACTTAGGAAGGAACAATCAATTTCACAAATACAAAATGAGAAACGACTGCCTAGGACTGCAGAAAAGGATCTGGGGGTTATAGTAGATCACAAACTACATAAGAGTCAGCAGTATAACACTGTTTCAAGAAAAGCTAACATCATTCTGGGACGTACAGCAGGAGTTCTGTAAGCCAGACACAAGATGTAACTCTTCCACTCTATTCAGCACTGATAAGGCCACAGCTGGAGTGCTGTGTCCAGTTCTGAGCACCATGCTTTGGGAAAGATGTGGACAAACTGGAGAAAGTCCAGAGGACAGCAACAAAAAAGATTAAAGATTTAGAAACCTGCCCTATGTGGAAAGATGAAAAAAATTGGGTTTGTTTAGTCTGGAGAAGAAGATACTGAAAGGGGGGAGTACATGACAACAGTCTTCAAGTATGTAAAAGGTTGTTATAAAGACAAGGGTGATGAATTGTTCTCCTTATCCACTGAGGCCAGGACAAGAAGTAATGGGCTTAGCAAAGAGATTTAGGTTAGACATTAGGAAAAACTTCCTAACTGTCAGGGTAATTAAGCACTGGAACAAATTGCCTAGGGAAGTTATGCAATCTCCATCTTTGGAGATTTTTAAGAGCAAGTTAGACAAACACCTGTCAGGGAGGGTCACTCTAGATAATTCCTAGTCCAGCCTAAGTGCAGCAGACTGGACTAGATGACCTAACCAGGTCCCTTCCAGTCCTCCATTTCTATGACTCTATGCTCCTCAGACCTTGAATCCTGGCCTGCAGCATTATGCGTGACACTTCCACATACTGCCTCCTGGAGCAGGTGGGCAGAGATGGTCAGACGATGGGTGGGGCCCTTGGCTCATCCTCAACCAACCTGCCAACTAGCAGGGGGCAGGGTAGTGATTTGCTGTTAAGAACAGCTATACTGGGTCAGACCATGGTCCATCTAGCCCAGTATCCCGTCACCGACAGTGGCCAGTACCAGAGCTTCAAGAGGAATGTACAGAACACGGCAATTCTGGGGAGATCCACCCGGTCTTCCCCTCCAGGCTTCTGGCAGTCAGAGGTTTAGGGGTTACTGTTGGTATCATCCAGCAGCAAATTACCACCCCTGGGATGAGGTTTTGTGCCTCAAGGCACAGTTCTGTTCCTGGGACAATGGTCCGTTCTGGGCTTAAACTCTGAAGGAAGCCTCCTGGTCTTACCCACTAGGCCACACTGCCTCTCAATATGCTCACCCATGTACAGCTGTGCACGAATAACCATTTTTTCAGTTCAGTGGCTAAATGAAAAGAAATTTGTTTCACGCAGATCCAAAATGAAAAATTTTCAAATAAATGAAGCCCCCCCACCCCCCAAATTATTTGGCATCAAATTAAATGTTTTGTTTGGCTGGAAATGAAAGGAAACATTTTGCTTTCATGGGGTTTTTTAACCTTTTTTTTTTTTTTTTTTAAGAATAAAGTAAAAATTAAAAACAAAAAGTCATCTTCAAAAAAAAAAAAAAATGTTTCTGACTTTTTGGGGGATGGTTTCAGTCAAAACAATTTGGTAAATTGCACATGAATTCAGTTGACCCAAACATGCATTTTCTGGTGAAAAAAAGTTCTGTCCAAAATATGTCGCCCAGCTCCTCTCCTCAGTATGGATTCCTAACACTCCCATCTTGATTCCTGGAAGGGTGATGGGCAGACGTGCTGTAGGGATCGGATCTAGACTACATTAACAAGTGCGCAATCCATACTGAACTCTGCACGTGCACGTTCCGTCAGCACCAGTCTTCTCTACTCTGGGGAACAACGGCTTTGATCAACAGAAGATTGCTCAGTTAATTGTAATGATATTCTAATAAAGCTGGGGAGATTAATTATGGCCTTTTATCAGAGCTGGCACTCAGCCATGGGTTTGGAAAATTGTTTTCCTCTGTTTCTTGTCATTTGGATTTAGAAGCTGAAAGAGGAAAGTTGGGTGCTTTTCTACAGCAATCATGCTCATGGCCTCTTTTATCAAGGCTCCTAGCTAAACGTGCTTATGACATGAAAACAGGAGGGGCAGCAAGCAGGGAAGGAAGGCAGCTAGAGAGAGACAGGGCAAACCAATTATGTGTGATGCAATGAGATTAGATTTCTAGTCAATAAGTGGCTCAGCGTAGAGAAACAGAAGAGCATGCGGCTGCAGTGCATGGACCTCAGCCATACCCAGAGTGGGTCAGTCCTGAGGTGTTTTAGTCCTTTCAGTGCTGGCTCTTTTCCAGGCCAGGGTAGAGTGGCAATGTGGGACTGCTCACAGTGGGGTCTTTCCGAAGGCAGCGGGATGAGACTGAGCAGCGACCCTTCCAAGAAAGATTCATGGGCCTAATTCTCGTATACATCATTGCAGCAGCATGGTGGCGGCAAGAAGGCAGCTGGAGCAATGTAAAGAGGACTTGGTGAAATTAAGAATCAGGCTTCCTATTTTTAAATGATTAACAGCTGCTCCTTGCCCTTTAACAGCCGATTTACCAGGCCCCCAACCAGGGGGGAGACTGTCACAGAAGAAGATCCGCTCCTTGAAAAGCTGGAAGGCAGCAGATCAATCAGGCAGGAGTCGTCTATTTTTACTTGCTGAAAAGGAGAAGGGTCCAAAGGGCCTTCCTGCACTGGGGATGCCTCTACACGAGCTTTCAGCCTGCTGAAAAGAGAAACTGTGAGTCAAACAAGAGAAGGGAATTTGCTCCTCTGAGAGTGCGAGAATAGCCAGAGGATTAAAGTCGCACATTTCACTTTCAAGCAGGCAGCAAAGCATCTTTAGGAAATTTCCCGCTGAAGTGTCAGGACTTGCAGTCTTAAGATGTAAAAATACCTTCCTGTAAGCCACAGTCTCACAGCCCTCAGCTGGTGTGCTGCTGCGGCTGCCACCAGATGGGCTCTCTTGTGCAGTTGGCTGGGAGTGGCTTGCCACTGCTGTTGGTGAAGGCGAAATGTGAGCCAAGCCCAAAGCTTTTTCTTGGTGAGGTTTGGTTAATTTTTGCTTCCTTGATTTCTCCCTCCTCCCTTCCCATGATCCTCTGCACTTCCTGATTCCATCCAGAGCAGAAGTGGAACTAGCACAGTGCCAGGCTATTTGGAGCCCAACCAGAACCAGGCTGGGATCCCAGATGTGAGGCAATTCTCTCCAGAGCTGCAGACAATTTCTGATACAAAGAGGGTGGTGATTTTTGGATAAGCATCTGGGTTTTGGCAGGTCTTAGCAGACCTGAATTAAATGTCTGTCCCAGTTGCCATTTGCCCACCTCTAATGCTGATCATGGACGTACTGTGTATCTCCAGCAGTCGATGCACAAGGGAAACTATCCACTGCTACTGCTCCATATCTGCTCTCCCTACCTACCCTTAGCGCAGGGGATATCTGTTGATGTTACAGACATTCTCTCTTCAACAGCCCCTCTGGTGGGGCTGCCCAGGGCTGCTGATGTACCAATACAAACAGTTTTCAGACACCCACTCAAACCTACCCTGCTTCATACACACGCTACTCACCCAACCCTTCCCCCTCAGACCTAGATGCCTTCTCTACAGTGCACGCAAACACTCCGCGTGCATACTGAGGGGCTCAGTCCTTCGCTGGGCCGGTGCAAGGGGCTGAGGTGGAAATGGTGACTCTACACCATCTTTCTGCACCTGCGACCCTGGGCTGGCCAGGGTGTGAAAAAGCCCTTGACGTAACCGGTTAGCTGCAGGGCAAAGCCAGCATAAAACCCTTCTGAATGGGAATGTCAGTATTTGGCACACACGTTGCCCAAGTGTCAATGGCATCTCAAGGTGCCAGGCAGTGGGACCCAGTGTCTGTTTGCATCTCATAATGCAGAAATTATACTCGTCTCAATGATGCCAGGTTAAGGAGGTGGTTTGGTACAGCAGATAATGCACTGGACTAGGACTCAGGAGACCTGATTTCTCTTCCTGGGTCTGCCAGCCTAGTGGGTGACCTTAGGCAAGTCCCTTCCCCTCTCTGTTGGGCCATTGGAGCTTGCCCACTCTGGCAGGCTGGCCACCTAGGAAAAGGCAAGTATCAGGCCTGGCCAGCTGGTGTGTAAAAGTTGTGCCAATCCCACATGCTGTATGGATTTGCACTGCACGGCCAGCATCAGTGATACCATTGCAATAGCCTGGTGTGTTCGCTGAGAGTGGAGTTGAACTGGCATTTATGCAGGGCCTTTCATCCGAGATCCCAAACCACTCAACCACCTGCGTACTAGCTGCGCCGCTCTTCTCCCACTGCTGCCAAGCAGCCTCCACTCAGGTGGAACACAGCAGCCATTTAGGGTGAAATACACAAAGCTACTTAGGCAGCTAACATCCATTGATTTCAAAGGGAGAGTCAGGCCCTGTGCCTCACCAGTATCACACTGATGATAACATAGATGGCTTTAGGAGGCCCCCCAAGTATAGCTGTCTTTTAGGGTTTCCACCCACCAAATTAGTCAGCATTCCCATGCATTAGCTATCCACTGTGGGGTTCTTTCCCCTCTCTCCAATGCCTCTGGTGATGGCCACTGCCAGAGAGAAATGATCCTGGACGTGGTGGTCTGATCCAGGCAGGCAATTCCGATGTAATCATTGTCATCCTCTGGCAGGCCCCTCCCCACACCATGATGAGACGAGACGGCCGCCCTCTGCTGCCTGTGCATTCCATCCAGATATTTCCAGTAAATAAACATTGACGCTTTCCATATCATGTTAATTTCACAGGCTGCTGCTTTGCTGACAGTTTTCACACTCCGCTACCATGTCTTGTCAGTTTTATACTCTCAGCCCAACGCCACTCACCAGCTACGATGTATATACATAAAAATAAATGGCTCAGAAACCCCAATAAAGTGACAGATAACATAATGGGCCCTGGCTTCAGAAAATAAGCTTGTTTATGGAACCTCTATGCCTCCAAATTTGATTTATGGCGTAAGGGCTTTCTTCGTCTGTGACGGTTCGAGGGCGGGGGGATTGAGTATTTGGACTGGATTTGTTTGGGCATCGGTGGGAGGGGCTGCTTTTGTTAATAGTTGCCATTGCAACAATGGAGAGGAGTGCACTAAGTTGGCAGTATTGCCAGGTTGCGAGTAGAGAAGGGAATTTTCACTTCCCTAGGTCAGGGAGCTTCCTACTGGAGTTTGTCCCAAGTGATCTTCAACCAGACTATCCAGGAATTCCATCCTCACAGTAAGACCTTAGATGGGTGGGTTCTGAGTTATTACAGAGAATTCTTTTTTGGGTGTCTGGCTGGTGAGTCTTGCCGACATGCTCAGGGTTTAACTGATCGCCATATTTGGAGTTGGGAAGGAATCTTTCCCCAAGGCAGATTGGCAAAGGCTCTGGGCTTTTTTTGCCTTCCTCTGTAGCATGGGGCACGGCTCACTTGCTGGTGGATTCTCTGTACGTTAAAGCCTTTAAGCCATGATTTGAGGACTTTAATAATTCAGTCATAGGTTAGGTTTATTACAGGAGTGGGTGGGTGAGGTTCTGTGGCCTGCATTGTGCAGGAGGTCAGACTAGATGATCATTTTGGTCCCTTCTGACCTTAAGAGTCTATGAGACCTGTCCCTGTCCTACATCAGCCCACAAGAACTACTCCATCTCTCTTCACCGGGATCTCTTCGCACTCATCTCTCATCTGTCAGCCACAGGAATTCCCTCTGCTGTCTGTCCCACTCTGCAAGCTGAAGGTCATTCAGAAAAGATGCTCAGGCTGGTGTGATCAACTGTGCAAAGAGACACTAGTTGTTGTGGAAAGGTTCTGGCTTGAATCAAGACCCTCTATTTATTTCCAGAGCAGGATAACAGTAATGGACTGTGGCAGAGCAAGCTTTCCCACAGTCTTTGGCCTGTCGTCTGAAACTACTGAGTGGAGTACCAGTCAGTGCTTGTTGTGCAATGGTTGTGGTGATTTAGACAATTATCCACTAAGAATTGGCCGAAAGGCCACCAACTCCCTTCACATCGATCATCAAAGCAGCTGTCACATGGCAATGAGTTTTGGTCACTCACTACCAATCTGGTCTGGGTTCAACCCAACAGCAAAGGTCAAACTCAACTTGGACCAAACCTGGAATCGGGAACATGCACACTGGACTTTAGCTGGAGAAAACTGGCTGAGAGTGTTTGTTATGTGACCATTTAAAAACCATGCATTCAGCTTGCTCAGAATTTTCTCAGTGATTCATGTAAACACTTAGGCTAATGATATTGACCTGTTCTTATTGGATTTTATTTGTGCTACAGGGTATCCAGAGGCCCTGATCAACAATATGGGCCCCACTGTGCTAGATGCTACATAAACAAATGCTAGAGAAATTCCCTTCGCCAGAGAGCTCCCATTTACACAGCTCATGGTAATCACAAGACGTGGCAGGTGAGGTAAACAGACAGGGGTTGAAGGCTGGACAAGGAGACAACCAAAATCACTCTCATACCACCAGATATTCAAGTCAACTTTCTTATCAGGAGTGTAAAGAGCTTAGGGCTGAGGGATGACTGGCGTTAGCCATCTTTCGGAGTGGAACATCACTCTTGGTAACACTCAGATTAATGTGGACTGCGTAGAGCTTAGACTTTGGGAGTGAACTCCTGGCCTCATTAAAGTCAACATCAAAAAACTCATGTTGATCAAAGGGGCCAGGGCAGGATTTCACCCTGTGTGGGAGTGCTGCTCAACACCCTTTCACTGCTAGAGCAAAATTCCTTGACTTCTCAACTTGTCGCCTGCACGGCAATTTCCGAAGCTGTAAAGCCAATGATGGAACAAATGGAAATCATGCCCATGGAAATCACTCCTGGGTAGTGCAGCTGGGGGATGAATACATAAAGGGAATCATAACTAGTCACAACTGAGAAGGCAATTGCCTGATTCTCCCTCTTCAGCAGCCCAGCACTGCCCTAAAGCCAGCATATCTACCCACCAGAAGATCTCACAAGTGCAGAAGGATCCTTGGGTAGCATAGAGCCTCCCTAGGAGCATTTATTCCTCTGGTGTAGGGAGCGTGGCCACAGTCAGGGGTCCTTTATGACCACCCGATCCCTGGCTGCTGACGCAGCCCCTTAATAGCAGTCATAAATTAGAGCAGCCCTTAGGTTGCTCTAATTTACTCCAAAGACTTGACCAATTCCTGAACAGCTAGAAGTTCAGGGGAACACAAAGATGACTTACAGTCAGTTTTGTACACCCTTCCTGAGCAACGTCAGCCATTCCTAAACCGCAGCTCAGGATCCAGTCCAGTATATGACCACCTGATAAAGTAGGGCTGTACCAATCTGAAAATGCCTGATGTCGTCTAGACTTCAACATTAAGCAGGTTTAAGCTTGACATGCAAGACCTCTAGAAGGATAAAACAATCCATAGATTCTGTAGCATTTTGTGTGTCTGACTGTTGAATTCAAGTATCAAATAAAATAACTAGTGTTGGAAAAAGCAGGTTCTCAAGCATAACTCCATAGGTAGCCATTCTGCTTTTGTTTGCAGATGGCCCTCATTCAATTTCTTGCTAGAATAGGCTCCTCACAAATAAGGATAATCCTTCATTTGATGCTTACTCCCTTGGATACTGCCATTCACATCAAGCATTGCAATTTGTCTTGCCAAGACACACTTATTACTTAGCTGCTTTGATTGTTACAGTTAGGGCTGGGATGGCATTTTCAGTCTAAGCTCCTGTTCTCAGTGGCTAATAATGAGGGATTGTTAAAGTGGGATATAGGAAAAAATAACGGCCCCTCCTCCCCCAGAAAATGATTAGCTATTTCTAGATCCCAATTTACGTTAAAGGTTCTAATACGTTTGTATCAGCTGGAAGTTTCTTATTTCCCGTTTCCAGTTTGAACTAGAAGTGCTAATATAGCAACTATCCAGCCCTTTGTCTGCATAACATCCTCAGAGGTCCTCAGGGTAAAGCTCTTTGGAGTAGGGACTATAGCAACCCACACGAGGAAGCCAATCTATGTACACATGGTTGGAATGCTACCTGCAATGCTGCAACACCTCTGTAAATAGTTCTCTTCATTAAAAAAGAGTTTAGTTCCAAAAACATGAGTCCTTTCCTGTTATTATCCAGTGCAAGAAACATGAGAAGAAGTGAGTGAGACTCTGTTGCCAGGAATCATGCCTGAAATAGCGAATAAAGGAGTTTGATGTCTATTGTGACCCAAGACAGAACGAGACAGTAGAGAGACACTGTCTTTTTACCCAACAGCAAAAAGCAGAAGAGGGTATAGATACGTTACTGATCTGAGAACTCTGGAGTCCACATATAACTTTGGAGACAAAAGATTCCTTAATTAGAGACAGGATCATTTGTGGGACTCGATTCCAGCCTACAGCAGAGATTGCTCAGAGAAACAGATCTGCACCTAGAAAATGCCTCTAAATAGCAAGAACAGCTGAACTTCCAGGGAAAGGTTCAAAACAGTGATAGCAACTATAGTGGAATGAGTACACAGGCTCAAGCTAAAGGAACCCAGGAAGCAGGACAGAGACAAATCAAGAATTTATGGTCCAGTTATGTACTCTGGAAAGCAGCATGAGAGGCAGAAAGAATAATGCCCAGACACTAGTGCAAGGGGTGTGGGAAACAGACACTACTGTTTGTGCCCCAATCTCACAGCTACCCCAAGAAGAAAAAAAAGCAGCATGAACTACAGTGATTGAGGGTGCAAAGACTACCATTGAAGAGAGGGGTATCTGCAGTGTGACTAGCAGATCCAAAGACTCTCAATGTACACACACTGCAGAAAAGAGCCTTGACAGACACAGAAAAGGGATATGCTCTAACAGAAGGAGCCCTGGGCTGTGCTCTTTGAAATTGAATGGTTCCATCAGTTCATCTTTGGGCACAAGCCATTAGGAAGCACCCTGAAGAAGCCACTGCTGAGTGCACCCAAGCGACTACAACTGTTATTGAGACTCCTGTGCTATGATGCGAAGATAAGGTATTGTCCAGGACCGTCACTACCAGTGGCAGAGCCGGGCATGCCTTGCAGATTCATACTCCAGGGTTGGCCAGATCGCAAGGAGCAAGGACCAGGTCAGGGATGAACTGTGTGCGCAAGATGGGATTTTGTTGAAAGCAATTGAGCAGCAATCCCAGCAGATTTAAGAGCTGCCATCATGAGACAAGAGACGCTTCACAGCTGGGGATAAAGGGATGCCTGAGATCCAGCGAGTATATCTACTGGCCAGGCAAGAATGCCAATGGAGAGTATACCTGGAACATGGACAGGGAATACAGCCATAGGCAAAGAAGGAGACTGTACAGACACATGAAATCCTGAGCACAGGAAAAGTTGGAACAGACCTGTTCACTTTTAATGAGAGCAACTCCACGGTCACAGCTAATGGTGCACCTAGACAGACAGGGTGGGGGCTAGGGCCAGGAGGACATAGCTTCAGCCATCAGCTGGCCTGACATGAGAGAGTCAGAAGAAACAAGCAACACAGAGGACCAACAGGCTGTCACCTAAAGAATGAAGGTAGAAACAGGATGGAAGCAAAAGTGATAACACATACAAGAAGTGGGAGCCTGGTTTGAAGACACCTGAAGGACTCTGAGGCCTAACAGGCAGCAGGGCTGGTGGTAATGGGCATGTCCTTAAGGTGAACCAGGAACTTGTAACCTCTGGCCCCAGCAAGTCAGCAAATGCTTACACAAAAGATACAACCACAACAAAAACTGTTAAAAGGAAAGATGTACTAACCTGCATGGAACTTGGAGGGAGGAGCACAGGATGCAGGAGGGAAGAGTTTGCAGGAGGCACTAGGAAGCCAGTCTGTGTGCAGATGGCTGGAGTGCTAGATGCAATTGCAGCATCTCTCAGTAGTTCACAAGAGTCAGTTTAGTTTTAGAAATGTGGAGTGCTTTCCTGTTGTTACCTAGCATGCAATACGTGACGGGACGGGACCGTCCCTTATTCTGTGTGTACAGTACTAGCACAATGGGGTCCCAAACATGGCTGGGGTCCCTAGCATTATTATAATACAAACAACAACCAGTAAATCCCTGGTGGAAGATAAGATCTCTAATAGAGTAGTTACAAAGGAGCTGTGCGGCTGGGTGGGGTACAGGGACCAAAGCTGGTCCAAAGGCAAAAAGATTCAGTGTGGATTCATTCACAGGTTTTACGATGAGAAGAGGCATGGCGATCATCTAGTCACATAGCACAGCATAGGCCAGAGAATTTCACCCAGCCCAATAACTTGTGGTTGAGCTACAAGGTATCTTTTAGAAAGACACCCAGACACCTTTAAATATCTCCAGTGATGGAGAATGCCGCACATTCCTTTGTAACTTGTTCCAGTGGGTAATTAATCTCACTGTTAGCATTTTGCATCTTATTTCACCTCTGACTTTGTCTAGCTTCAACCTCCAGACATTGAATCTTGTTATGCCTCTTCTTCCTACATAAGTACTTACAGAGCACAATCAAGTGAGCTCTTTACCTTATCTTCTATAAGCTTTGATTGTCCTGGTCTTCTGCAGATCCCATGGCTATTTCAACAAGAGGCAGAATCCCCATGGAATGACGTAGAGGATTCTCACTTGCATTGTGAGCCTGTCTCTCCTTTCACTTACATCGCTGTAAATCAGGACCACCTGCACAGAATGGAATTACATGGTGTAAAATAAGGGCACATTGGAGGAGAATCTAACCTTATATGCTGTGAGCTCATCCAATAAAAGACTATTGTAATACAAAGGGGCAAAGTTAAGACCGCTGTTGGTATCATGTGGCCTGATCCACTTCTCATTGAAATCAATGGAAAGATTCCTACTGATCTTAGTGGAAAATTGACCGTGCCCTTAACTCTGAATTTCCAGGCTTTCGTCCCACTCAGATATTAACCCAACATTACATTATAGTATCGTTTGTTTGTGGGTGAGGGGTGCCGGTGTTGCTTTTGTTTTTTGATCATTTTTCCCCTTGGATTAAATAATTAAAATGCTTTTCCCAGGCTAAATAATTTTAATGTTTTCCCCCTGCAGACTGGCAATAATAAATATTTAACATGTTCTTGCTTCGTTGCATCCAGTGCATTGCCATTTAAAACATCTATTATTGTGTGTATTTTTCTTCTTTTAATTACAGTCACACGGTATCAGCCTATTTGAATAAATAATAAAAATAAAGGAGACGGGGCAGCTGCAAATCTGTTGCTAGCGTGTTTGGGGGAAGCTTTTTGTGCCAACACAATGGCACAGAGAAGAATGTTTTTATTGTTAGCAATTGCTCTTGCTTCTGCTCCACGATTATTTCTGCCCTGCGCCTTATCTTTTCTCCCCACTTTAATTGGACCTTTCAGCGCCTGTATTGGGTCAGTGGGGATGTTATTTAAATAATGCCTCGTAAACAGAACAGAAGTCAGCTCCACTTTGCTCCTTCTCCAGCCCAGCTGCCGATTTTCAAAGCTGGCAGGTTTTCTCCAATGGTGAAGATGACCCATACCTGCTGATAATGGGGGGGCACAATGTAAAGGTTTGGCCACGCCTGGAACAGCTCAGGTCACACATACCCCTCCTGGAAAGCAGCAGACTCTCCCTGTAGCTCCCAGCTGTTGCTCCTGCTTCTCCCCAGGGGGTGCAGCTCCGGCAGCTATATCTCAGAAGGGGGCCTGGCCACACCATGTGACCAAGTGGGGCTGGCAAACCCTGGCAGAAATGGGGAGACATGTGACCTCACCCCCCCTTCCCACACAAACACACACACCTCTTCTACCACCCTGCACTGGAAAGATGCCCTTCCTGCCCAGAGATCCTGATGGGGTTGGCAGTACCGCCAGGCACAGACGTAAGGCCATGATGATGGGGTGAGCACCTCAGATTCCCCATTTGGAACCTCACTTTCCGCCCATTCAGAACTCGTTCCTGACATTCTCGCTTATGCTGGCAAGAACTCATGCACCTGAGAGACAAGGGGAAGTCAGTGGGACTACGTGCATGAGTAAGTACTCAGTACAAGTCAGGGTTGCACCACTGGGTCCTAGCTGGGCACAGTCCCTGAAGGCCTCTGGGAGCAGCCAGAGATAGCTCTGTATTAATGACAGCATGGGAATTAAGGCAGGGCTAGTCAATAGGCAGGCCCTGAGCCAAATCCAGACTGTCAGATGCTTTCGAACAAACTCCGAAATCTTTTTATCATTATTATTATTTTATTATTATTATTATTTTCTCCAGCATCTGGACCTTTGCTATATCCTGAAGAAGAAACTTGGATCTGGACAAAAAGAAATTGACTGCCCCAGAATTAGGGACTCCTCCTTTGGTTGCTTCTAGTAAATCTAACTTCGGTCTTCTTGACTTTACTTCCCGTTGTTCCTACTGTTTCCCATCCATCTCCAATGTTTCCTTCTAATTTAATGCCCCCTCCTCAGCCCCCAGCCTCCCTGTCTAGCTGCACCACCTTTATCCAACTCCCACAAAGTGATGGAAACAGGCACAAGTGCTGCAGATGGAGGCGCTTTCCCGGCCCAGCCTTGCACACACAATTTTAATGCTCCCACTGCTGACCAGACCCAGGACATACAGAGGCTCCCCCGCCAACGCTGTGCACACCCATTGTTCCCAGTTGAGAAGGCCAGGATGAAAGGACTTGCCGCACCATTCGTGTGTTGGCTGGGAAGTAGGATTCTCTAGCTGTGAATCCCCCTCTCCACCACCTGGACTCTGCCTGGCATCACTTAGCTACAAGCTGCCACCATTGTCGGCGCTCAGCGAAGAATGGGTTAACCACTTGGAGAGCTGCTATTGTAGTCAGCCTTCTGAATAGTATTAGCAAAAATGAACAGAAAAGCTACATGAGGCTAATGGGATCTGAGGGGAGCTTCTTAGACAAGTTGATTTCCAAATTGGACTGACTTTAGCCTCATATAAATAAAAATGAATGCTGATATGACATGGTGGACAAATCCATCATGGCAGATGAAGGCACCAATGCATTTTAATCTTCCCCTACACTTACCTCACAGACAGAGGCTCCATGTCCTGAGAACATCACATCCCGCATCTTGCACTAGCACGGTGCAGAAGGCTGCCGCTGTGGCTTGCCATCAGCAATGGCCTCGGATGCTCATGAGCCCCTCAGTCACCCTCATGACACAGGGTTACGGAGGATCAGCTCTGCCACATTTGGAACCAGGACACAGCAAATCTATGGCTCAGACCCGCAGCAAGCCTCCCTGGGAGCATGGGGGAAACTCTCAGCCATGCTCTGAACAGTAGCAGTGACTGCAAGAGCAGTGGGAGGGGAAAGCCTACTGCTGATCAGTTTTGCCCTCGCTAGCAGGTGCTGCTGTGTCTCTGTGGGAAGCCTAGAGCTGATCTGATCTGCCCTCACCAGCAGCTGGCAAAGGGTGTCAATGTGGCTGCAGGGGAAGCCCGTGGATAATCTGGCCTGTCCTCACCAGTAGGTTAACTGTGGGTGTGGGGAAACCTGCCGTTCTGCCCTCCCCAGTGATGATGCACCAGGGCTGCCCGCTGCATGTCAACTTCCCGAGTGCTGTTAAATAAACTGCACTAATGTTGTGCTTATTTAGACTTTATCTATATTGTAAAACAATGGCAGGGAGTGGAAGGGGGGCAGAGAATTGAAATTCCATCAGGCTCTAACAGACCCGGCTCCTTTGCACCTTTGTTCTGTGTAATCAATATGTAATTAAACTTAAATCCCAGTTTAAGAACTTCCAGCGTCAAACTGAACAGTCTTTTCAGGGGGCCGCACGGGGAGTTAAGGCTCGTGCGTGTGCTAGACCCTTGTGCTTGTGCTCATTGGGGCGTGGACCAGCTCTCAAAGCCTGAGATTGCCTTTAGACACGGGTAGAAGTGAGGGGCAAGCCACTGCTGGGATGAGCTTCGTTCAGTGTAGGGGCCTGGGTGCGTGGACAGTCACTGGGACCGTCATTCTGAGGAGCCTGCAGCTGTTCTAGTCTCTTCCATTTAGGTTCTTACACTGCCCCCATCACCATGGTACCTGAGCATTCATTGGCTCCAGCTGATCTGTTCTGCCATGACCAATAGATGCCACTGACACCATGGGGAAGTCTGCAGCTGCCAAGCGCTGCCCACCTGTCACCCTGCTGAGGGCCAAGTGTGGGAAGTAATCTCAGGCAAAGCCCTAAAATAGACGGCTCAGAAAGCTGCAGCCCTGTAGCAATGGGCCTGGCCTTCAGAAAATAACAAGGGCGATAACAACCCGAGTGGCTTTAAACGGAGTGGAATCAATTTCCTTCACATAAATACCACCGTCTATAACCTCAGCTTTATGAGTCAATATTTATGGGGCAGATAATTTACAATAATAAAAGTGAAATAACTTCTGGGCTGCCTGGGACAGACATAAATTCTGGCCTAAAATGAGGGCAGTCCCACGTCACAAGGGATGGTCCAGAGGTCTGGGCTTTGCCCACAGCGGCAGCTACTGCTGTGACAGTGGGGAAGGCTTGCATCCAATCAGCAGCAGGTGCTTCTATGACAGCGCTGGAACAAACCAGTCACTCGTCAGCTCCTCTCTCTGCCACAGACAGGTGCCAGTCTGGAAGCTGATGAGCTTTGACTTTAAATACCAGACTCTGCTGCAGCTCTGAGCAAGGATATCACAGAGGGTCAGTGCTGCTTTTGCCAGCAGATGACACTGTGGTGATGGGAAAGCCAGCAACTGGTCAGCTCTGGATTCAAGATCAGGAATCACAGGAGCAGTAGGGCAATCTGCAACTGACTACACCAGCAGGTGTCACTGTGACAACAGGGAAAGCCTTCACAGCTCTAAGTATGAATCTAATGATCTCCAGCCCTTCGCACGGGCTGTAACGCATGTAATAAAAGGACAGTCATGGCCTCTGAAGAGCTTGAAACCTAAGGCCCTGACCCTGAGGAGAGCTGCCTAGCTTTATGCATGTGCCATCTTATTGAAACTGACTTAAGGGGAACTCCTCATGGGGCATGAAGTTAAGCACATGCGTAAGTCTTTCCAGGCTGGGGGCCTCGATATGATGAGAAACAACTGGTGGATGCAGCAAACAGATATAGGGAAGCACAAGGCAACCATGAGATGATGGCAATTAGCATAATAAACAGAGATCACAGCAGAGCAGCTGTTTAACCATTGTCAAGCAGATAGAACAAACACACACAAGCTCATTTTTTGGCAAACACCATAATGGCTATTCCAAAAACAAAGTCTCAAGCATGTGATTACAAAGGAAGGGGCCTCTTTCCGCCCAGGGGAAATCACTGCTGCCTTCATGTATGCCCACATTTCTAAACGTATTGGCGACCAGCATTCAAAAAATGGAACTTTCCAAGTTGATTCAATACATATTGGTAAAGTGTCAACTAGACACAAATCTCTGGGCACCAGTGATCTCCCTCTGGGGGCACAGTACCATCTCCTCCCTAGCTGTGAGCACATCCAAGACACATAAAATAAAGCTCAGCGTGGATACAAAAATTTGGATTCGCATCCGATCCGCAAACAATACAACTGCATCCACAGATGCAGATATCCCCAGATATGGATATCTGCAGATTTGCAGGGCTCTAACACAAAGGAAAACTCCTCCAGTTAACACGCCTGCCCAGCTAGACCATTCTCACAAGGGACAGCTGAATGGGCTCAGTTGATAACATCAGAACACACCCAAATATCCCAAACTCCATAAATTTTTGTCCTTCTAGTCCTCACCTGGACAGAGGCAGCACCCAGGGGGGCAGAGGGTGTAACAGAGTCCCAGTTCTAGGGGAGCAAGGTGAAAAGGCTGAGTGAAATGGACTTCAGTCTGGCTCCCACAGCAGGTATGAGATAAAACACTGGGCTCCATTCACCCCAGCTGTGACCCTTTGGTGCAGTTACAACAGGGATCAATCAGCTGTACTATCTTTCCTCCGATTATAACATAAGGTGTGGAGGAATGATTTACGTCCAAAGGCTCAGTTGTGCTTTGCTCCAATCCCCACTTAAGGGGCAACATGTAGTCCATACTGTTCCAGAAACGGACTGCAACTCAGCACGGAGTTTACTGGCTCCGCACACTGTCACACTGGGTAGATACTGCTTATTTCCTGGAGCTTTCCCAAGGGCGACATCAGGCGCTAATTTAGAATTGAACCCATGGATCATATACACTAAAGCCCCATCTCCAATCCCTACAGCATCATACTTGGGGAGATAGGGATTGTAAAAGCTCGTTGAGAATTTTTTCATTGGAAAAACATCAATTTGTGGAAACCAAAACTTTTTGCAGAAAAATACCAGTTTTGACTCCACCCCCTCCAAAAAAATCAGGACAGGTTTCTCAGATCCACACTGGAATTTCTGGTCAGAAGGAGAGACTCCACCCCCAGAATGGCCAGATGATCAGGACACTCACCTGGGATGTAGGAGGCCCAGTTTCTAGTTCTTGGACTGAATCTGGCAGAGGAGGGGCTAGCATCTAGGTCTCCTATTACCCAGGTGAGGTCTCAAACCACCAGCCAATTGGTTATTCCAGCTTCATTTTCATGAAAGTTTCAAAAGATCTCTGTTTCAACCAGTTGCAGAATAGAAAAATTTTTGAAACCCTGAAAATGTTCACAGAATGGGAAAAAACCATTTCCCGCTCAGCTCCAGTTGCGACCCATGACTGTACTCTGTGTGTGTAGACACATGCACTATGGAAAGAGGAGCAATACTGAGCCTCGCTGTGCTCACCAGATCCAAACAAATGGGACTAAGACGGTAACAGGAACTGCACTGATTTGATTAAAGAAGCAATTTGCGGCTGAACAAATATGGCTACGTCCAAATCAAACCTTTAGTCCCAGAGACATTATAGCTCTTTCCTCTCTTCCCTTAGGGCTTACCGACCTTTAAGGCTGACCAAGGATGATGTATTATTACAAGGAGAAATGGCAAGTCTAGAATAGATATAAGGAAACACTTCTGACAGGTAAGAATGGGAGATGTTAGAACAGGCCCTGGAAGGACAGAGCTACAGGCCTTCAATGGAAACAGTCAGAATAAAGAGGGGCCTGAGCTGCCAAGTTCAAATCCAGACCCAAACTTTCAGGGTGTTCAGATCTGGGTTTTGGTTCAGGCCATCTCACAGCCTCTCCAGAATTTGCCTGGAAAATAAAATTCCTCCAACCCAACATCCCTAACGATATCATTGTGATGACCCCTGTCAGTGATGGGGGATATTAACTTTGGTTTACTCTGGCCTATGTCACGTGACAGAGTCCAGGAAAGAAAGAGCAGCCTCTTATCAGCATTCCTGTGTGCCGCACCTGCACAGGGCGCATATTATTGCTGTGACTGGCATCAGCAATCCCGGCCCCCACTGCTTTCTGGGCCAGGCCCTGTCTGCTAGCCAGGGAGCTGTGGGGCTGGAGCGTGTCCTGACTAAAGAATCCCCTTTGGGCTCACCGTCTCCGCATCCAGTCAGGAGACCCACAACAAAACGGCACAACCACGTAACCCCCATCCCCACGCACAGCTGTTTTAAGGGCATGCTGCTCACTCATTCTGCCAGCCTGTGGGGCAGGAGGGAGGAGACACTATTTGCCCCGCAGCCTCCTGCTTGGTACAGACTATATCCTTTCCGCTCATGTTAAACCAGACCATTGACCACCCCTTGGTCCTGTGTCAATAGAAGGCACCTGTTTTGGGTTCCCCCCTGGCTGCCTTGGTCATGCTACGCAGTGTCACACTCAAGAGCGGATGAGAGAGGGGCAGGTTTTAGTGCCCGGCGCTGGCTAAGGTAGATAACATCACAGCCTGATCGTAAGCCAGGGAAGTCCGGGAGTTCTTTCCATGGCCTGCAGTGAGCACGGCTCAGACCCTGAGACAGCAGCCCTCGTTCTTCGTGTCCCCACTGGCCGAGTCTCTGCATTTGGAACGTTGGCTGGATTCAGAGCTCCTCGCCTCATTCCCAGCCATGCTGACCTCTGACAGCCAGCGATCAGGGTGTAATTAGTGCCGTAATGTGGCTGGGGCTGTCCTCCGAGGGCCATCAATGACTGGCTGGCCCTGCTCTCTATTAGAGAGCCACTAAATGTGCAACTCCCTTGTTTGTTTCCTTTTCCTTTCTTACAGTAACGTATTTATGAGATCCCACCAAGGTCTCTAGTGATTGCTCAAGCAGACTTGGTGATGCAGCAACAAGCGGCGCAGTGAGGTTTCTGTAGGATTTTTCAAAGGAGAGCACGTGGGCTAGTGGTTAGTGCAGGGGATTAGGAATCTGGACTCCTTTCCTGCCTCTGACACTGGGTGCCCTTGGCCAAGTTACTTCCCCTCCCTACACCTTAGTTCCCCATTTGTAATATGTCCCTATGGCAAAGGAGGGCTGGGATACTCCACTAATGTTTGTAAAGGGCTTGAAGATAAAAACTGCACAAGTGCCAAATCTCATTAACATCAGTCTGAGGTTACTGCCAGTTTACACCGCTTTCCTGAGGGACAGGCAGATAAAGCCACACACAGTGACGAAGATGAAGAGTTGACTCAAATCTCTAAGGCAGCCATGATTTACGCTGCTGTGTAAAGCCCACATAGCCTTACACTGCGGTGTTTGGAAAAGCTTACACAGTGACGCCTTGTGTGTACATTAGAGAATCACATCACATGACCACTAGTTTACACTGGTATCTAAACTTATTTTTCAGGCAATGGTTCCCTTTGCAGAATGTCTCTGTGAAAAGCAAGGCCGTTTGAGGGCTTGTATTTATTTGAGAGAAATCTATCATGCAACATCAAAACCTTTCATTCAGGACAATTTGCTGTGTAACTCAAAGAGAGGTGCCGGGAACCCCTCGTCTGGCCCATCCCACTGTAGACTGGCAATGCGGGAAGGACAGCCAGGTGAGAGGAAAGAGGGATCGCTAATAAACATTTATTGTGCAGACAGGGCTGTAAATAGCACTTCCTGTCCTTACCCCAGCCGGGAGAGCGAGCCTGTCCCTTGGTGCTGTATGCCAGGCCAGCGTCATCACCCAGGATCGTGGCGCAGAGAGAGCCAAGCCCAGGAGAAAGGAGAGAGTGAGATTGATTATCCCATAAATCAGTCGTGGAGAACTGATTACAAAATAAACCAGCAGGGCAAAGGTCGAGTGCTTCATTATATCACACAGCCCACAAGATCTATTTACCACTTGGGCAATCAGTCCCACTTGCCGTCCATTACGAGGAGCTGCAACACAGCCTGCTTGTGCGTGCAGGCGAGACAAGAGAGGGTTTAATAAAAGAAACAGGGGTGGGACTCAGAAAGACTGGGGCTCAGGTTCCAGCCATGTAAGACCCTGAGACCAAAGCAACAGCTCTCATAGCACCATGCAAGCTCACAACATTGCAACCACAACTTTCTCTTGATGCATGGCCCATCCAGACAAGCCCAGGAAGCAGTGGAGGGAGGGCCACAGAACCCTCTCTGTAGCTGGGCTCCTAAAGCCCAGGGCTCTTCCTAGCTGGTCACTTGTCTGTGCATCTGGCCCTCTTCTGGCCCTCTCCTGCCCCAGGTGGACTGCAGAGTTCATTTTGGAAGGCTGCTTCTCCAGACAGCTGATCCTCTCCTTCACCTGCTCCTGCATCTTAGCCTCAGCTATGAGCAAATACCCATTCCTCTCTTTGGCCCCATCTCCCTGGGATGGCTTCCCAGCCTATAGGGCTCTCCTTGGAAGGCTGTTTCTCCAACCAGTCTTCTTCTTCTCCCCTTGTCCCAAGAAAAGGATTCCTGGAGCACAGACTCCTCTCGGCCAGCTGTGGAATAACAACCAGTCCTCTCTCTCCCAGCCTGTGGGGAATGACACCCATAAAAGAAAGCTTGGCTGGGACAGCTACAGTAAAGCACCCCCACTGTCCCCCCTTCACACACTGGTGAGTAAGGGCAGGCACCCAGACCAGGGGTTCTACTGAGCCAGCTGTGTGGGAAGCAAACAGACCTCTCTTCTCCATAGTGTGGGCTGAGCTCCAAGACACAGCCTCTTCTGGGGCTACCAGCAGTTCTGCACATCTCCCACCAAGTGGGGCGGGCTGGGACATGCCATGGCAGGGTCATGAAGCAGGAATAAAAGTGTTTGGATGCGCCTGCGTTTTCCCTCCCAACCCCAGGTGTAAATGCCCCCCGTTTGTTAAGCCAGTGGTCTCCTGGGGCTGAAATGGGAATGGATGCCTGCTATAATCCACTGGAGAGAGGCAGGGCAGAGAGCTGCAGAAAGTACATCCCAACAATCCCACCGTGGAATTTGTCCCTCAGAGCTTTATTTTTTCCCTCCTCTCTTTCTAACTTTAGATTTTAAACACAGGCAGCAAAGAGAGAAATTCCTGGGCGTATTGTTCATCTGTTTCCTCTAAGCTGCCTTGTCACTGGCCATGAGAAGATTTTCAATCCGGCTTCCTAAAAATAAATACCCTAAAATGGACAGTTTTGAATCCTTCACAGAGCTTCAGTGTCAAAGGAAAATAACACAGAGCAAATGGATGTGTAATGGGGGTATGTGTGCCTGTGCATGCATGCGAGTTTGTGTGTACATCTGTACTCTGTGTGTGTGTGTACTGGTTTGGTGTGTATTTGTGGTGTACATGGATGGGGGAGCAGGTGCGCATCTTTGTCCAATGGATGTGTAGGGGAGGGTGCATGTGGTGGGCATGTGCACATATGTGGTATGTGAGAGTTTGTGTGCACAGTGTATGGTGCACTGTGTGTGTGTTTGTGTGTAATGCGTGAGTGAACGCATGAGTTCAGGGGTACTGGAACACTTTGTATAGCGGGGGTACTGAGAGCCATTGAACCCAACTGTAAACCCTGTATATGATGGCAACCTCTTCAAGCCAGGGTTGCAGCAGCGCCCCTGTGCCAGTACCTCTGCGTGCATTTGGTATGTATGTGTGGTGTGCAAGGGATGGGGGTGGAAATCCATTTTAGGCATATCTACCTGTAGTGAAACATGACTATTTCCTCTCTGAACGCCTGCTCCTGACCTGTGCTCTCTCAGATCTTCAGCTGGAGCAAATCTCTGCTACACCATTGAAATCAGCTGAGTTCCAACAATTCACACTGTCTGGAGATATGCCCCAGTCATACAGATTGCTTCCTGGCCTGTGGCATGGTCCATCCATCCTCTGTGGGTCAGATTCATGGCTCCCAGCACTTGCAGTCTCTGGTTCGTCCCTGCAGAGATCACCAACCTTGTGAATCAGACACAGTTCAACCTCAATTATCCAAGCCTCAATGACCTGAGACACACTGCTCTCCAATATGAGGCTGTGGTCCCCGCTGTCTCTTAATTGCAATGAAACCTCTCTTGATTCTACTGCTTAGAGAACTGTGATTGTATCATAGTTGCTCCTAGCCTTTGACAGGGTCACAGTGAATTCCTTGGGGCAGGCCCATTATATTCAGTACTGAGCCAAGCCCCAGCTTTCCCTTTGGGGCTCCAAGCTCTTTGTGTGAGGTATACATTCCCTGCCCCGATGTGGTCACTTCTAGAGTAGGAATTCCAATGGTAGGTATATTGGTCCCAGAGTTGCCCATGGATGCTCTTCTCAGAAATGGAGCGGACCCGTCTTGTACACTTCATGCACTATCTTCAGAGCATGGCACAGCTTCCTGTAGTCACTGCCGTGACGTCGCTGGACAGGTGTGCGAGGGGGTGGCTGACCTCACCAGAGTAGTCAGATTCACTGCAGTTTGTTAATCCAAGCCTCATTCCTATAACATCTGTGAGCTCCTTGGGACCAACCATATATTACTTTAGGGCTTAAAAGGACTGCTCATTTCCCACAGGGTTAACCTCCATGGACAGATCCATTACTCCTAGTGTTTGGCCCAGCTCCTCCTTTCTGATGGCGGTAATGAGCCGATATCTCTGAGAGGAATACATTTCCCATCCCTCCCTTGGCTCCTCCTGGCAGATTTAGACGTTCACATTTAATCTGGAAGGGGAGAGATGGAAAGGAGCTCACTGCCACGGGTTTTGTCAAGATGGAAATGAAATCTTAGTGAGCTCTATTAAACTATGCAAATCCACAGAGCATAGCCATGTGTTTCCAGGGCTTTTATTCCTCCGTGGTATTCACTGAGACCAGGATTAAAACTGGAGCTGCTATTAAAGAAGTCAGCCTCTCCCCTCTCTTCTGCTTTGCTGTCCTCCTTCCATGTTTAGAAAACGTGTTACTGAAAGGCTGAGCAAACGAACAGTTGGGAAGGGATTAAACCCTCATGCTTCAGGGTTTATGCCAATCTCTAGTAGTGATTAGGAAGAGATATTAGTGGTGGACAGATTATCCCACCCCTGCCTACTGCAGGGTTCTTGCACTTTCTCTGAAGCGTTGGATACTGACCACTGTCAGAAGCAGGATACTGAACTAGATGGACCACTGGTCTGATCCAATCTGGCAATTCCGATGTTCCTGTAAACACCTCCACAGCCAGCCTTTCTGCACCTGTTCTCTGATACAGGGCCTCCTGCTGGGATAAGTGAACATCCTGGCACCAAAGATTCAATACCCATTCTATGTCACCCCACCGCCCCCTGGGAGATGTTAGCAGTGGAGTAGCTGTGATCATCCCAGAGCCGATCTCCCTACACCCATTTGCTGTGACAGTGCCTCCTTCTGTGGGAAATTAATACTGTAGGACCAACCTTCCTACACCAATTCTCCACCAGATGCCAGCCCTGACGTAGCTGTGAGCTTTCCCATAAAAGACACACCATCCCCTTCAGTGCCTCCTTGTGGGAGAAGCCAACTACAAACAAGCTCTACAGCCAGCCTTCTTGTACCACTCTGTCACAGTGTCGGAAGTAGCTGACAGCTCCCCAGACACATCCAGACTGTCATTTATTCTCTTAATTCTCCTGTGCGTGACTATATCCATACAGATCCAACATCAGTTGCTCTAGGAACTGTAAAGCAATAGAATCAATTACACATTAGCTGTAATTTTTATTAATGGGGGTGCCCAAAGTTTTATGTTTGGTTGGTTACATCTGAAGGGAATGTTGTTATTCCCTGTCTCTCCTCCCCTCCCCTCTCTTCCCTTCTCTCTCGCCATTACAAATTTCTGGAGATTTTACTGCTTTGTGTACAGCTGAGTGTGCTTCAGGCTTTAAATGGGTGCATGGCTGAGGGTATGTCCGGCTGTGTGTTTATGGAGGTCCACATGCAAGGCTGAGAATGTGGGCATGGTGGGCGTGGCCAGGCGTCTGGTGCGTGGGCACAGCTGTGGGCATGGCAGTGAGTTTCTGTTGGCAGAAAGGGAGGTTGCTCAATGTCTATGGCCCAGTGGTGACAGGGCAGGAAGGGTGAGAGTGTACACTTCTGGATGTAGAAGGGGGGATGTGGCTGTGTGTTTGTGTGGCTTCCTCCTTTACATTTTTCTGCATCAAGGAAGATCCATCACTTTCCTTCCCTGTAATGATGTTGACCTGATTAAAATTTTTATTGGATTTTACCAAATAATTTCATACATACCATTCCCTGGAGCCCTGCAGGGAGGAGGTGGAAGGCAGGAGAGAAGAGTATATTAAGAATAAGGTGGAGAAGGAAAATATTTTACTCTGAAATGATTTTGCTGGATGAATAATATATTAGAAATCTTGCTTTTTTTCAAATAGCGCTCTTACAAGAGCTCCTGAAACAGTGCAAGCATGAAAAAAAGACACCACTGGAGCATTTGGGGGCTATTTCAGATATAGCTTTGCTTTTCCTGCAGTAGTTTCTAACCCTTTTCCTTGCTGAACTAGCGCTAGATGTCTTCCCTATGTATAGTAATTCAGCAACAGGGTAGATGCCTACCATGGTACTTGCTGTGGCATGAAACGGACAGGTAGATAACTAATCCAGCAACATAGGACAGAGTCCTCAGTCAAACACTAACATCACAGGGTTAGCTGTGGTGTGTCAGTTACAAGGCGAGCTGCGCTTCAGACCCTTTTTAGTGCCTCTTGAGTGTACCCCTCAGGGGATAGGCTTCGCTTTCTGCACTTCTCAAAGGGTGGGATCCTCTAAGCCAGCCACTCTTGGACTAGATGTCCAGTGGCAGCGCCCACTGTACCCCAACCATGCTAACATGACAGGCCCCACTGGGTCTGGCCCCGTCAACCCTTTTCCTCAGGGGCCTATGATTAGCAAGCTGGTTAAATACAGCTCAAATAGAGCTTCTTCAAAACGAAGCACTATCTATTCACCAAAGTTGCATAGCACACAGAGAGATGGGACAAAACAACAAAAGGTCCATCTGCCTGGATCTTACCTACACTTGATTCTCCTTGCCCGTGTTGGGCAAGTTCCACTCAAGTCAGACCTCCTACTCCTGGGCAGGGAGTGACAGACTCCTGCAGCATTGTCAGTGTCTCTCTGTCAAAGAATCCTCTCCAGCTGTTGCTGCCCATTCAACCTCCCTAAGCCAGGATCCCCTTAGATCCTAGGCTCAGACCTGGGAAAAATAAACCTTGCTAGCCTAGCTGGAGCCAGGCAAGGGCACTCCCCAATTAATAGCTTCCCCATTGCTTCCACAAGGACCCTGGGTATTCTCTCTGGGTTTCATTGTTTCATTTCCTATTCGTTCCCTCCCCTTCATCCCCACAGCCTCCTTTGATTTCATTCTTCGCAAGCAGGATAATATCAAGCAGATAAATCAGATGCATACGATGGTCATTAAAAAAAAATTACAAATATCTCCCTCATTCTTATATCTTGGAACGTAGAAATTGCCAGACCTGTCATCCAGCTAGCCCGGTATCCTGTCTCTCTGAAAGTGGCCAGCACCAGATGTGTTAGAGGAATGGACAAGAAACCCAGAGTAAGGCTACATTTATACTGATGGTGGCAAAATCACCGCCGCCAGATCGATCTTTCAGGATCGATTGAGCGGTAAGTGAGACCCGCTCAATTGATCAGGAAGTCGACTGAGTAAGTCCACCCCCTCAAGTAGCGTAGCACACAGAAGGGAAGCTGAGCTCTGCGTAGTTTGCGTAACTCCTGTCGACTGCCACCAAATCGCGCGGTCAGTGTGAACCAGCCCTAAGTAGAGGTCAGGTAATCTATCCCCTAGGAAAGTCTTGTCCCAAACCACCATCCCCATGAGCAGTTAACTTCAAAGATCAGTAGGGTCCTAGTGCCTCACATTGTCACAAAGCTGCAATCAGCTGCCTATGCTAAAAATCCCACAGTGTTTGCCACTAGGTGTCAAATACAGCTCCACATCACACACAAATGGTTGTTGACTGTGCTTTGATTCCTGATACATATAGAGCGAAGCAGGCATTGTACACTAGTTGTTGGTCTTATCCACAGCAACGACTGTTGAGGAGGTGCAGGGCCATGATGAGTTTGACACACAATGTCAAACAAGAAAGGAGGCCTAGCATCCAGCTTTCTTTGTATTCAGAAGAACAGCTAGCATCTCCCATAACATAGTCAAGATACATTTATTTATCATGTCTATTGTGGTAACTCCAGAAAGCCTCACCCAGGATTGGCACCCCATTGTGTTAGGCATGATACAGAGATGGCCCCATTCTCAAAGAACTTATGCTCTACTTTAAGACAAGACACAGCAAGCAGCTGTAACAAACAAAAAGAGAGAAGAGAGAAAGAGGGAGGAAGAGGAGGAGTGATTGGGGCACAATCTCCCCCACCCAAACTGGGATACCCTGATGGATGCTTTAGAAACAAATTTTTCTGTGGTCTGTGTATGGCCCTGGAGACCCCAGCTGTCATGCACGTTGGTGATGCAAATGCTCATGTCTGTTGGTTTCAGAGAGACAGCAATGTGCATTCAACATGAGACTAGGATGTTTTGAATTGTAGGTGTCTAATAACATATTTCAGTGTGCTGTTTGCACCACATATTGCTGGTGAGTTTCCTGGTGTCGAAGGCTGTTTTCAAGGTGGTGTTGTTGGAGGTGGGTAAGGCAGGGGTAAGATTATTTGGGTGATCATGAGTGTTCATGTCAGAATGGTTTTGTCCCCACTGATTTTAAGCAAACTCATTTTATAATGTCCATGTTCGACATTCCTCTGAAATGAGTGCTCAAATCTTTCAATCTAACTCCAGGTTAACAAAATTTTTACCTCTGCTGTCATGGTCATAGCCAGGCCATCAGCTCCCCAAGTTATACATTCCTGACACATTTCCCAGGCTGGAAATAGATTGGTTTTATGGTTGGTATTTTCCTTTTTCTCTTTTTTATTACTCTGTAACAGTTGCAATGCCTTGCCTCATGTCCAGGTTTCGGGATGGAAAAAAGCATGTTGTACAAGCTTCCCACGCACAGCCCTGCTAATGCATCTCAGCCCTGACCTGCAGCAACTCCGGCTACTTCAGCCCTGCACCTCCCAGAGTTGTGCCAGGGCATCTCATCCTGGAATTTCGAACATGAATGAACACAACTCGAGTCTGACCTCCGCTACTCCTATCATTCCATTCCTGGGCTTCCTACACATCTGCCAATGCATCTCAGTCTGAACCACCATTCTGTCCTTGCAATTCTCACCCAGGTCTTTCCTACACCTCGGCCAATGCAGCTTAATCCTGAGCTTCAGTCCCAGCTGTTATTCTAGTCCTCAGCCCTTCCGGAGCAGAAAGCAGAGCAGTGAAGAGTAAACATAGTTCAAACAGGCGTTGTGCAAACTCCATCCAACACACACACACAACAGCAGCAGCACAGTGAATGGTTAACTATGAACAACAGTTTAAGGAGAAGTCTGGGTCTTCCCCCTGAATAAAAACTGCTCAGGATGCCAGACTACGCAGCTGACTTGGAGGATGCAGAGCATTGGCTACCACTATTGACTTGTTATACTGCCCCAGGCACAAAGCAAAACATGCATTTTCTGGCCAAGCGACTTGTATTCCTGATTAAGGAACAACAACAAAGAACGAACGAACATCTCCATGAGAGCAGAACAATCCACTCCGGAACTTTCTGCCTCTGAACTGAAACACAAAATGGCAGCTGCCCTTGCAAGCAGGCAGGGAGACCTGTCTACACTCACAGGCGCAGTCCACAGGAGACTGATGTACATCGATGGTTAGCAAAAGGATCTGAGTCCTCGCTCCCCTCTCTTTACCCAGAGGCCCACCTGACCTCGAGGATTCCCCTTCCACTCTCCTATGTGGTGGGGTCCCAATAACCCCGACAAGGCTGGGCCCAGGATTCCTGGGGCTCAACCCCCAAACTTGCTGTGCTCCCTTAGGGCAGGGGCTAGGGTGTCCCCACTCCGGGTACTAACTCTGCACTGGGCGCTTCTCTGACCCACTGATCATTGCATACAATGCAAAGCAATACAATGTATTAAACAAACAGCAATAAAAAATCAAATACAAAAATAAGAAAAGAGAAGAAGGGTTACAGGAAACACCCAACACTGCGCCCTGGCACGGGGGCACCACAAACAGTGTTTCTGGGGTGTAAGGCAGGTTCACAGTCTGTGTCACATGTCGCAGGCCCTGGCCGTGCTGCAGGGATGCAGAGAGTCAGACACTTGCTCTGGCAGGGGCCACACGCTCCCAGGCTCTAGGGGCAAAGCCCTTCTCCCCAGCGTCAGCCCCCCTGTCAGGGTCACAATTCCCCTCTGAGTCTGGCCTGCGAGGCCTCTGGGCTGGTGGTGTCTCCCTACGCTGGGCCCTGCCCAGGGTCCCCCTCACTCTCCCCAGCTGCTCACCGCACCCGGCTCCAGATGGCTCCGGCTCCAGCTCCGGCTCCTGCTCCGCTCAGTGCAGCTGTGCTCGGCTCTGCTCAGCTCTCTGGGGTGCCCCTCTGATTCGGCTGCTGTGGGTCAGCTCAGCTCAGCTCCCTGTGCCTTTTCTCTGGCCTCCCAGCTGCTGGCTGCTTTGTCCTTAGCTCAGCCCCCCCCCCCTGCCGAGGCATGCCCAGGCAGGCAGCTCCAGCTCACACCGCCACCCTCCTGGCTCCCTCACTGGCCCGCCTGCCTGTCAATCAGGCTGACCTGAGTTGGCCTCTCTCCACTGGCTCTGGGTGCTGTGTCTGTTTCAGGGTCCTGCTTCCTCAAGAGATGGCCAATCAAAAAGACCCACTAAGTTTCAGTAAGGGGCTAATAAACCCCTTACACTGGTCTCAACGGGTGCCTTCAGCAGCACCCAAAGCTCAGTACATGACCTCTGACCTCGGTCATCAGTGGAAGGTCTGTTGACACCATTCACAGGAGCGTAGACATTAGAGAGAGAAATTACCTGCCAGGTCATCTAGACACCACCCCTGACCTCCTGGGAGCCAGTGCAGGACCACTCCCTACCGTGACAGAGCTTCAGGCACTACCCCTGGAAGAGACTGTTCTACAGCCGAATAGCCCTCGTAGCTATTCAGCTTGAATTCTCTGCTTTCATTTTCACTCCTTTAGCTCCTGCTTACCAACAGCAAGTTCAGGTGAGTAATGGGCAAACACCAAAAAGTTCCGAGGTTCAGTTAGGCTGATAAGCCCCAAGAGCTTAGATGCCAGTCCATGTTATCTGCAAAACCTGTGTCTGTAAAACGGGGCTGAAAATCTTTCAAGAACTTTCTCTCTCGTGACACTTGGTCTGGTCCAAAACCTCAAGAAAAACAGCTTTTTTAATGACATTTTGGTATTTGCGCTTCCACTTAGAACCAAGAAGTGAAAATGTAAATTGATTTTTTAAAATAGCTACATTTGCTCTTTCCCATGAGTATGCTGGGGAAGTCTCTGCCAAATCCTGATCTAGTGAGTGGTCCATTAGGAGATAACAGCTTACTACTACTACCAGCACTGGGAATGCTCCTTTGTTTCAAGAGGTCAGTGCTGAAGATCCCAGACTCATATGCTGCCAATGACTCAGGAGAAGGTCCCAGATTTATATCTTGCCAGTCACTCATGAGAACAGGACATTGCGTTCTAAACCAAAAGGCCAATATATTCAGTTAAAGTCTGGAATGGAATGCAGGTCAGCTCTTATTTTATGCAAACCCATTTGCCCAGCCATATAAACCACCACAGTGAAGAGCCCCCAGGGAGACGCTCATCAGGATTATGCTTACAATGTCCATGATTCGCTTGGAATTTTTTTTTTTTTAAACAAAGTGCAGAGATAAAAATAAATGAAAAAAAAAAACAAAACAGAAAAGTTGCCTCATTTCCAGTCAGATGGATAAACCAAGCTGAATGTAAACAGCTCAACTTGACCCAAATATTGTTGTGTTGCTGAGTAACCCTGCAAAAATGTTATCTACCCAGCATCTGTGGAGATTATAAATGGAAGGGAATTGTCCGTTTTAGGAATTTCAGCTGGGACATGAACTACCAGGATTGTTATTCTTTCGTAGCACCCCTGGTCCCTTGCCACCAGACTCAGCAGGAGACAAGCAATGAAGGAGAGGTGATTGTACAATTTCCAGCATGCAATAAACACACTGTTGACATGAGTGCTTACGTGAAACATTTGCCTTTACAGCTTTCCAGCGCCTTATATACTATAAGCAAAGGAATTGATTGCCTTAGAGATATGTAGAGTCTATAGGGATGAAGAAAGGAACAGTCCACCCGCAAGTATAATAAGTATTGGGGATGACTGTTACAATGATTTTGCGTCACTGACAGGAGGATTGGTCAGGACTGACTGATATTGGGCTTGCTTCCAGGAGATGACAAGTGATCTCAACACTCCCACTGACTCTCATGAGCGTTGAGGGTGCTCAGCACTTGCACACTACTGTACACTCACACATCACCGTTCCTCCACACAGTTCAGGACACAAGAGAAAGGTGGAGTAAGCTTTATTAGCCCCATTTTGCTAAGGCAGAGAAAGGGAAAGGTGAGATTTTCAAAAGCAGGTAAGGGATTTAGGAGCACAAGTCCCACTGACATCAGGCACTTCTGAAAATCTTCCCTGAAGTGATACAGCAAGTCAACGCTGGGAATTTGAAACCATGTCTCCTGAGTCCCATTTGCTTTCTCTAGCGACTTACTAAACCATGCTGTGGTGGGTGAATCACCTACTGTTTGGAGTTTCACTTCAGAGTTGGGCTGCTTAGCCAATCTTATCTGACTCGCCTGTGTCTCTGAAACGGAGGTTGGAAATCTCAAGTGAGCAGCCACTCTGATGGTTTTTTTACACGTTTTCCGAGCCCAGACAGAACCAGAAGGGCACAGCTACCATGCAATCAAAAAGTGTTCTGCTCAAGTCCATGCTGAGTTTTGGTTCTCATTTAACCTGAGCTGGGTCACCCATCCCTCACCATGACCCCTATAGTAGATCAACCATCCAGAATCAACTGATGCCATGACCTCACTGCTGGAAGTGCTGATCACAGTTACCTATGCTGTGAACTTCTTTCTGAGTGGACCAAGGGCAAACGTGACTTTGTTTTGGAAGATAGGATTAAAATTCAAAATGATGTGGAAAAACCGGAGAAGTGGTCTGACGTAAATAGGATGAAATTCAGTAAAGACAAATGCAAAATACTCTGCTTACGAAGTTGCACACATACAAAATGGGAAATGACTGCCTGGGAAGGAATACTGCAGGAAGGGATCAGGAGTCATAGTGGATCACAAGCTAAACATGAGCCAAGAGTGTAACACTGTTGCAAAAAAAAGCCATCATCATTCTGCCATGTATTAATAGGAGAGTTGTAAGCAAGACACAGGAAGTAATTCTTCCGCTCTTCTCCACACTGATTAGGCCTCAACTGGAGTATTGTGTCCAATTCTAGGTGCCACATTTCAGAAAAGATGTGGACAAACTGGAGAAAGTCCAGAGAAAAGCAACAAACACGACCTATGAGGGAAGATTGAAAAAATTGGGTTTGTTTAGTCTGGAGAAGAGAAGACTGAGGGGGGAGATGATAATAGTTTTCAAGTACATAAGAGCTTGTTACAAGGAGGAGGGAAGTAAATAGTTGTCATTAACCTCTGAGGATAGGGGAAGAAGCAATGGGCTTAAATTGCAGTAAGGGCAATTTAGGTTGGACATTAGGAAAAACTTCCTAACTGTCAGCATAATTAAGCACTGGAACAAATTGCCCAGGGAGGTTGTGGAATTGCCAACATTGGAGATTTTTAAGAGCAGGTTAGACAAACACCTGTCTGGGATGGTCTAGATCAATGGTTCTCAACCAGGGTATGCGTACCCCTGAGGGTACACAGAGGTCTTCCTGGGGGTATATAAACTCATCTAAATATTTGCCCAGTTTTACAACAGGCCACATAAAAAGCCCTAGTGAAGTCAGTACAAACTAAAATTTCATACAGACAATGACTTGTTTATACTTCTCTATATAATTAAATGTAAGTACAATACTTATATTTCAGTTGATTTATTTTATAATAATATGGTAAAAATGAAAAAGAATTTTTCAGTAATAGTGTGCTGTGACACTTGTATTTTTACATAAAAACTACTTGCTTACAAAAAGCTTAACTAAGGTGTAACTTGGAGTACACAAGAAAAATCAGACTCCTGAGAGGGGTACAGTTGTCTGGAAAGGCTGAGAGCCATTGAGCTAGATAATACTTAGTCCTGCCTTGAGTGCAGGGGACTGGACTAGAAGACTTCTCAAGGTTCCTCCAGTCTTTCGATTCTATGACTTCACTCTCAGCCAAGTCAAATCAGAAATAGCCATGCTTCAGCCTCACTTCCAGAAATTCCAGCCAGGGCCAGCAGACACAATAGCAAATACACACTAAGAAAAAGTTTCCCAACAACAGAGAAAGGGGGAGAGGGAATCACAAATGAATATGTGTAACGGGGAAAGAGCACTTGTTTAGTTCCAGCCGGCTACAGGCGATGGGCTAGGGGAAATAATGCTCGTTTTTCAGAGCAGGGTCATGTTCCTTTTCCACACGAGCCTAAGCAGGGATAGATAGGTAGCACGTGTGGAACAATGGAGTCAATTGCATTGAGACTCCAGGTCTCCACCTTCATCAACTATTGGTTTAAATAACCTGCTCCCCTGGAGTACCCAGAGCCACCTCCTCTCCCAGTATTAACTCAGTTACCATTAGTCAGTCTCAGAGCTCATCAGATACCTGTGTGAAGGATACTTGCTATCCTGCCTGTCCCACTGAAAGGAGGTACACACAGCAGGCGCAGTGGTTGCTGCTTAGCTTGCTTCCCAGTGAGAGTTCTTGTGGATGTCCCAGGAATCTATCCCAAGCCCAGTCCCTATTCAAACTAGGAGTGAACTAACCAGTTCAATCAAAGCCATTTCCAGGAGACCACATGCTAACCCCAAACCTTTCGTAAGGTCCAATTAATACATCTCACCCCTATTTCCCCAGGCAAATGCAATAGGCCTCCCGTCTTAGCGGCTGAGCTAGATCTCTACATCTCATGCACTCTTGGGCTTCCTGGAACCAAAGGCGCATAGAGCAAGGCAGGGCACCTGTGACAAGGGGAAATTCAGCGCAGGTGAGATAGGAAGATTCCAGCCATGAAAATTGCAGCCGTTCAAGCAAAGGCTGTCAGACTTGCTGAGATTTTCCAGTAGCACTTAGCAAAAGGAGGCAGAGAAGGAAAGAGATGCACGTGGCTGGGGAAGGGAAACAGGAATCACTGATTCCAGGGACACTAGGGGAGAATAGACCGATGGACAAGCCAGTAACTGAGTGTAGTCACACAGGAGGGGAGAGCAAGTTTAATTAGCGTTATTATTATTAGCATCATTATACCTTACTGCATTTTTATTACCTGGCCAGGAGCCGGAGTGCCTTGGCTGCAGTGGCAGGGAGGGATGCGTTAAAAACTAATAAGATAAAGGGATGATTATCATCAGATCAAGAGAAGCTGGACAAGGGATAGATGGGATGGGGTGGAAGATCTGGGGACCTTAGGAGGAAGAAGAGGGGGGGGGGGGGAAACAGAGAGGAGGAAAATTCCAACCTTCCCAACACTGGGAGGCAAATTCAGACTGGAGCTCTGATCTAGCAGTGCCCTGCCCACCATTAGTGAAAAGTTGATCCACTGACTGGTGAAGCAGATGCCAGAGGATGCAACTTCTGTGGGTAACCAGGAGACAATCTGTCCCACTCCCTATTTCCTGTGCTCAGATGTTGCAGTTTTAACTTTGCTTGCTAACATAGACTTGTAAGGTCAGAAGGGACCACCGAGGTCATCTAGTCTGACCTCCTGCACATTGCAGGCTACAGCACCTCACCCACCCACTTCTGTAGTTAGCCCCTAACCTCTGGCTGAGTTACTGAAGTCCTCAAATCATGGTGTAAGATTTCAAGTTACAGAGACTCCACCATTACACTAGTTTTAACCTGCAAATGACCCATGTCCCAGGCTGCAGAGGAAGGTGAAAACCTCCCAGTGGTCTCTCCAGTCTGACCAGAGGGAAAATTCCTTCCTGACCCCAAATATCACAATCAGTTAGACCCTGAGCATGTGGGCAAGACACAATGGCCAGACACCTGGGAAAGAATTCTCTGTAATAACTCCAAGCCCTCCCCATCTAGTGTCCCATCAGGCTGTTGTGGATATTTCCTACTAGCAGTTACAGATCACGTGTCCTTGGAGCCAGGATCTTGTTCACACTCTGGCAGTCTAGCACAGTCCATGTACCTCTTTCCCATCGCCACATGCTGCCCCTCTCCTGGCCCCATCTGTACTGGCTCTGCTCTCTAGATCCCTCTGGGCAGAGAGGATGTATGCCTCTGGCCCTCCACTGCTGAGCTGTCTGCTCAAAGCACAGCAGCTGTAACTCCCAACAAGTTGAGACAGAAAATCCCAACACTCCTTGCTCTGGGAGTGTCAGGGAAGGACAAAAGCATTGTGTGATGAATTCCTCTGAGCTCGGCTAGCATTTAATCATATATTGCTTTGCTGAGACAAGGGAGGCTCAGGCAGGGAAAGGCAACTAACAGGAAGAACTTTGGGCCCCACTGAACTCAGTGGAGTTCCACATAGGCACAGGGGTGTGCTCACTGAGATGCTTATAGGAGCAGAACCTTAGATTCCCCAAAGCCACAAGTTCTGAGGCCAGCTCAGCCACTGCCCCTTATGAAGTAGATAAATTGAGTTCAAAGCAGTTTACGGTGTGAGTGTGGAAGTTTTAGATTCCAGGGGGCTCATCAAAAGAGTTGGCTGGGAGAGGTTCCTTTCTGCCCTCTCCCACCATTCTCCTTCAGGGAGCCATGGGGAATTTTTGCAATTTCCTTTTGCCCATTTCCACTTGAAATTCTGGATACTTGAACATTTGGAAAAAGTAGCTACTCGGCTGCAAGAACATGTGCAATTGTGAAATGGGGTAGTTTTTCTGGAGCATAAAATAATTTCATTCGGAATGGTCCTATTTTTAGTGTGAAAATGTTGCCAAAATGTCAAGCTTGAAAATGCTCCAATCTCATGCATTCCTCATTTGTTGTAAATTTTCCTTTGCACACTTTGAACTGTGAGCCAGCCATCTCCTACTCATCTCAGAGGTGGCTGCATTTCAATGGCAGATGAGGTGATCCCTTGATGTGTATAGTTTGTAAAGCACTGTGGATGAAAGTGACTAGGATGATGATGATGATGATGATGATGAACAAGAGGCTATTGCAAAATTCTCAGTTTGCACAGAATCCAGCACAGCTCTGCTGCATAAATGGGAGCTTTGCCTCCTATTTTAGGTCTAAGCTACTGTGTAATACAAGGGATGTGGGTTACATGCAATTCCAATCAAAGAAACATTTGGCCCTATACCTGTGTTGTGAGCTGGGTGAAATCTTCTTATGGGATTGATTATGGGTGGGATCTTGTTATGGGACTGATGGGTACAAGTATAGGGGTAGAATAAAGAAACCGGGTAGAGACAAGAAAGACAGAGGGAGGGAGGGAACAGCTGAAAACACGGTAAGGGACCCTGAAAGAAACCTGGGGAGAGATTTTTGGGTCAGGGGATCAGGCTGAAATGACTGCTGTTGGTGTGGTGAGCAAAAGAAACTATTTCCTGCTATTTGAGTCCTTCTGCATTCAGAGACACAGGATTTGTACATTTTTGGTAAATAAACAAAAATGCATCATACCCGAATATTGGGAATGTCCCTATAAAATCAGGACATCTGGTCACCCTGAGTCAGCCAATAGAATGCAGGGTATCAGGAGGTCATCCACACAACAACTATAGCAACTAGATTTTTAAGAGGGTCAGATATTTAATGATAATATTTGTAGCTGTACAGGCTAAGCTTGGGGGAACTCAATTTGAGACTGTTAGCTGATTGCTTGCAGGGGGGCAGTAAGGAGTATCTTCCCCTCCTATTCAACATTGCACACTGGGGATAGAGTGTTCTTTTTATCTTCCTCTGAAGCATCAGGTTCTGCTCAAAAGTCAGCCTGAAAATTAACTGGGGTAAAACCAAATTCTTCAAGTGAGGAATTTTGAACACGCTGCAGGATCTAGCATCTTAGTGGTGACCACCCAGTCAGAGAAACACCTGACTACCAGGTGGAAGTAGAAATTGGTGGAACACACACTGGGCCCCAGATATGGACTAGCTGCTCAGGTCAACAGAGGCAAGACCTGCATTTTCAGTCCTGTAAAGTAAAGGCTTCCCTTTGATCTCAGCCTGCTAAAAGCCTTGTTTTGCTCTACCCCCCGAGAGCTAACACATCACAGCAAACTCTATAATCCCCCCCAGTGAAGCAAATTTCAGCTGCAATTTAATCTAAGCTCCAAGTGTAGCTTTCACAGCCAGCTTGAATAAAAATGAAAAGCAACTGATAAAGAAAACCTACAGTGAGGTAAGTGGTGGGGAGACCGGGAGGCAGAGGATGTGACTGGAAACAGCAATGCCATGGCAGAGCTAGCAGTGCAAATGCTAATTGCTTTCTAATTATACTAAAAAGTTTTCCTTTCTGGGTGGTTGGTAATTATGGCATTCCTGCCTCCCCTCAGGTGGCTAAAGAGAAAGGGAAAACCAAGAACGTGTCAGATGAGCAGGTACAGGCATTTAGAGCTCATAGGGGGGCATCCTACATGGGAATTGAGGTAGAGAGAGTTGAGTGCATTTGCTTTCATCGGAGCTGCTGAGATTCTCAATGGAGCCATTGTTGAGTCTGAACCATCCAGGAATTCACAGCACATCCTGTGTGAGAATCTAAAGTTCTGATGTTGGGATGTCATGGCATGGTCAGATGCCATCTGAGTAAGGACGGGTTACTTGTCCAGCAATTCCTGTGTCATTAAGCAATAAAGAACAGTAGGGCCACACTACGCATGGACAACAGGGGAGAGAGCCTCCTTGGAGGATGACAGAACCTCCCCATTTCCCTCTCTCACTCCCTTCATCTCTTTCACTCTGGTTCCTCATGCTTATCTGGAGAAAATTAGAAAGGCAGTAATTCACACCGTGCTCTGTAAATAAACCAGCCATGCAAGTATTGGCCAGCACATTTTGAAAAATAAGACAATAAAAAGGAAGCACGTCTTTCTGAAACGTAGAGTCAGTAGAGTGATCAGATAGCAAGTGTGAAACATCAGGACAGGGGTGAGGAGCAATAGGCGCATATATAAGAAAAAGCCCCAAATATTGGGAATGTCCCTATAAAATCAGGACATCTGGTCGCCCTCAAAGTCAGCCTGTGGAATGTAGGGCATCAGGTGGTCATCCACACAACTATAGCAACTGAATATTTGAGAGGGTCAGATATTTAATGATAATATTTATAGCTGTAGAGGCTAAGCTTGAGGGAACCCAATCTGAGACCGTTAGCTGATCGCTTGCAGGGGGGCAGTAAGGAGTTTCTCTCCCTTCTATTCAGCGTTGCACACTGGGGATAGAGTGTTCTTTTTATCTTCCTCTGACGCATCAGGCTCTGCCCAAAAGTTGGCCTGAAAATTAATTGGGGTAAAACCAAATTCTTCCAGTCAGGAATTCTGAACATGCTGCAGGGTCTAGCATCTTAGTGGTGACCTCCCACTCAAGATTGCTGGCCATGTCACCAGTCTTGACTCTGTTTTGGATAATATGAGCGGCATTGAGAGAGAACTTGAAGCCCCATGATGCAAAAGCATCAGTAATACAGCGCTTCCTCAAGCATGTCTTTTGCAAACCTAACACCCTGATAAGTAGAGATAAGTAGAGAAACAAAGCCGAGGATATATAATGCTACAGTGGTCAATATTCTGACCTATGGGCCTGAAACATGATCAAAAATATCAAATGGTACAAATTCAAGTCGAATGAAGAGATCAGTTTTCTCACCAACCAGGTCCTGCTCTAATGGGCGCCCAGTGATCTCTATCGTGGTCTGGTCACTTGCTCCAAATGCCAATCAACATCCCTGCAAGAATCATCTTCAACTTTGACCCAATGGAAAAGGTCCCATGGAAGATCTAAAATACAATGGCTGGACTGTATCAGACACCTGTGCCTCACATGCACCCTGCCCGTAACACGCCAGAACATCATGAAGACTCATTAAACATTCAACGGCCACTACTCTGTTCAAGCAGGAGCATAAGAACTAACTAACTAGAGGCCCCAATCAAGACTGGTGGTGGCAGGTGCTTCATGTTTACACAGAGAGAGACAGTCCCTGCCCTAAATAATTTGTAAGCCAAACAGACATGGGTAAAGTGACTTGCCTAAGGTCACATGGGGAGCCAGTGGCATAAGTAGAACCCTGGTCACCTGAATCCCAGTCAAGTGCACTATTCCCTGGGCCACACTGTCTCCTGCTGGAGAGTGATACATCTCATGTGCTTGCTGGGGGCTGGATTTGGAAGGCCAGAGATTCAGATTCGCCAGATTCTGTCGTCGTAGTAGTACTGCCTACTTGCCAAGCATTTGCTCAGGTAGATGGGCTGATGCGTATCCCTCACAGGCATTGTAAGATTAAGTCCTAATTTTTTTCTGATGCCCCAGCACCACCAATTACCACCTGATCGCTTTACTTGTATGTTGTACCCCTGCCCCTACTCTCTCCTTGTTTCTTTAGCCATTGGGATGAGATAATATCTTTTGTTGGAGAGAAAGACACAAGTTTTCGAGCCACACAGAGCCCTTCTTCAGGTCAGCTCTGTCTGGCTCCATAGTTTGTCTCACCAACAGAAGTTGGTCCAATAAAAGATATTCCCTCACCCACCTTGTCTCTCTAATATCCTGGGACTGACACAGCTACAGCAATGCTCCATACAAGTAATAGCGTGGCAAGATATGGATACATGGCTCCTACTCTGCCACATTGCTGGCACTAGATCTCCTTGATGCCACACAAATAATGGGTCAGCCCTTTGGCCACTATACTAGTTTTGTCTTAGCTTAGCATGAGCTTCTGTCGCCATGCTAGATGTCCATGCTACATGCAATAAAAGACATGGCCTCAGCATGCCACTCTCATTGCACATGGCATGGGTGCTCCTCTCTGAATTAAGCAAGCCCCTGCACCATCCTTGCATGCCCTGCCTGAACAGGTAAAATCCTTTTACTAGCCATACAATGAAAGCATTGATGTCTGATAATGTGGGGGTTTAGTTGTGGTTAGAGCTGGTCAGGAAGCAGAATTTCCATTCCACAGCACATTGACTTTTTTTTTTTTTTTTTTTAAAGTTAGTTCTGAATTAGAACAAAAAGTTGAAATTTCAGAATTTCCCATGAAGTGAATTTCTTAAAATTGTTTCAGGGCAATTGAAGTGTTTTGTTTTGACAACATCTACAATTTTGTTTGAGCTCTTTTATTTTATATTATTTGTAACTGTTAGTTTCCATTGTATTTGTAACCCAGTGGATTCTCGCCAGCCCCAGGGTGTTTCTCAGACAATCACTAAAGTGACCTAGCACTCCAGTTAAGCTCCGAAGGATGACCTTACCACCATTTCACCATAAATTCTTTTACCTCTAAGGCAAGTCCAAAACGTCCCACCCTGTGCGTAACTCTTCCTAAACTCAGGATCTTCTTCCCCCTAGGTGATTCCCTCTCCTTCTGTCCCTTTCTGGAGCTGTTTTTCCCCTTGGCACTCTTTCTGCTTCCCAGTCTTCTTGGGTGTTGCCTCTCCTCCCTCTGCAATGAGCTGGGTCTGGTTTATATAGACCCCAGGCCCCTCCCACTGCTCACAGTCTCAGAGAGGATTGGTTAATTGAACTCAGCTGCTAGGGCTTGTTTTCTTCCCCTCCCTCTGTCACACTGTTATAATGTAAAATAAAATAAAGTTTTACATGAAGAGTCATTTCAAACAATAAATTGGAAGGAAGTGGCAGGGTGATGAGTAAAGTAAATTTAATTGAAATTGACACATTCCAGCAGCAGGGGCAGGCTGGGAGCCCATATTGCCAGGTGATCATTTTTGCCTGGTCCCAGTCTGAATTGCATCTCCTAGGAGACAATGCGTCAGTATCACACCAGGCCTAAATCTCAGCATCCCTTTGAGCCCAGTGGGGGTGGCAGCAAGTTAGCTATGGCTTGTACTTTCCTTTTGCGCATTCCTGCCCAATTGCTTTCAGCGAGAGCTTGATGAAGCCAGAAAGCTGAGAACATGCCTCTTCACTGGCTTGCATGTTTATTGGACATGCCTGGGCTCTTCCATGACCTTTCTTAGGACATGGTCATATTCTTACTGTGTAGTCGCCATGACAATCATATCGTCTCCTGATGCAGAGACCTGCCCTGAGACAATCACAGATGATGCTTTGTCTAATCTGACTTGTCAATACCCATCTTTCTCATCCAGAATAGTGAAGAGGATTTTATCAGCCACTAGCATTGGGAGCTTTTGACATTGGAATAATGCAATGCTGACTTCATTCATCCTTGCAATAATGTTTTCATCTTGTATGGCAGCTTCCCATGCAAGGATCTCACAGCATGTGGTGAGCATTATGATTCTATGAAATTCATCTTCATCACCACCCTGAGAGGTACGTGTCACAGATCCTAGCAAGCGCCCCTTCCTGGCCACCCACTAGGGAACTGCTAGTGGAACGCCCACACATTTTATACAATATAACAACTTTCTGCTTGTTACTTAACAGACAAAGCACAGGAAGATATAGATCATATAGAAAATAATCAGACATCCTAAACGCAATGTCCCTTGCTAACTCACTCTTCCCTTGGGGGACTGTCTGTCTTCCATCATAAAGTCATCCACAGTTCAGAAGTGGTACAGACAGAACCCCAATGTGTCTCAGCATGTAGAGCAAGCACCATTATTCCCTCAGTACACATGGGGATTCACAAGATCAGTGGCAGAGAGGCCCTTTGCTATGGTTATTGAACAACATTCCCACTACTAGTATCTTTAAGTTCTTTGCAAATCCGCTGCCACCCTTCTTTCCAGTTCTAATTAAACTGTTATCCTTAGTGGTGCTTCAGCTGATTCAGTGCTCTGTAATTTGAAGGGACTCACTGCAGATGAAATTCACCTGCATCCCTCTTGCACTGCTTAGCCCTGTGTTTGTGTTGTGTGCTCCGCAGACCTGTCCTAGTCCCCCAAAGTCTTTCAGATACTGCGACATTGTTGTTTTTTTCCCTTCATGCTGGAAGCTTGAGTGCCTTTTATTCTGCAAACTCTATCACAGTTAGTTCTGGTGTAACGCCACAGAAGTTAATGGAGTTACACCAGGGATGCATCTGTCACACAGCTGTAGCTATCCTTCACCGTATACCACCATACCACTAATACCAAAGTGGTTCAGTGCTTGGTCACATTGCTTAATGCACTAGTGGAAGGTACTCGGACACTGTGGTGATGAGCACAGTGTAAGATAATTAGAATAGAATAGAATAGAATAATTTCTGCCTGGAAGTTCTTCTGTGGTTACCATGAGGATGAAGAGTTTAAGACCTTGCTGTCAGATTCTGTTCTTCAGCCATGTGCAACTAGCACAACAAAGGCCTGCTTCAACTAGACAGAAACAGTCAAATATTAATTGGCAGTACATTAAATTCAGCCCTAGAAGACCTAAGTCCTCAGGCTCTCAGATCTGACAATGACTTGTGGCATGATATGAAAACACAGATGGAAGGATAGATTATATTAATAACTTTAGTGAGTTTGGGGAAGTCAGGTAATTCCTCTGTACCTCAGTTTCCCCATCTGTAAAATGGAGTTGATAATGCTTACTCAGTCCTGTAAGCCAAGATGAGATCTACAGATGAAAATCAAAGAGCTAAGTGTTATTATTTAAATCAATCAATGCCAAGGACAAACAGATAAAGGGCCTGATCCTGAGAAAGGCCAAACCCCTGAGACACAGGTGCCCTGAGCTCCTGGACACAGCTCTGGGGGTTTTGGTAAAGTGCAATCTACTTTGTTTAAGTTTGCTGGAGTCATAGCAAAGTGGTATGGAGAGAAAACAATCCTCTGTCTCTCCTTGCTAGACGCAAGTTCCTTACCCACCTCTGCTGATTTTCACCATGATCTTTCAGATTTATTTTCCTTCTCTGAGCATGTCGAAGACTGTCTAAACTCAAACTGTCATGAGCAAAGCACCATCAGTGCTGCTGGTGAGTTGGAATTAATTCAGCTCAAGGACAGCACAGAGAAAATATTGACTTTCCAGCTAATAACACTGAATTCCATGAAAGCGACAACTTAAAACTTTTTCAAAATCCATCAATTTTGCATAAATTTTTGAAAGCTCCAAATTGATTGTGGCTGGATTACAATCATATAGGAGGCCTGCAGTGTGGTGGAGATGGGCAGAGGGCGTGGAGGCTGGAGATCAGTATATTTGTCATGTATTGTACCACGTACAATGGGATGTAGACCTCACCAGGTTCGGTTGGGAAAACACACCCAAAAGCCTGGCTATATCCTGAGGGTATATTGAGGGCAACCTCCTCACCAGATGTAAACTGGTGTAGATCCATTGACTTCACCAACAGAGGATCTGGTCTGCCAGCAGGATGTGTCCCCCGAACATTGGGTCTGTAAAACTAGTCTGGAAACCTCAGAACAGGCTCTGGTGTGTGATTTCTAGCACTTCCGGACTAGGCCAGAAACATCCAGAAAACAGCCGGTCACAGGGTCTCCTACACTTTCAGTCCCAGGTGGAGCCAGGAAATACCAAGAAACACAAAACGGGAAAAGAGAATAGTTTGAAAAGTTGATCGAACTGTTCCTCCGATTTCCAGATCCATTCAGCTGAGGTAGAACTGGTCCGGAAATGCGGATTCCATGGAACTGAAACATTCCCTGAGAAAGCATTGATTCCATCAAAACCAGCTGGGCAGCAGCCTCCCTGCCCATCAGTCAGCTGGTGGATGGGCTCTCAGGCTCTTCAAGATGCTGGGCTTCCCAGATGGTTCCCTGAACTGGCTTACTCCCCAGTTCCCATGCTCCTTGGACTACGCAGGGAGCCAGCTGGCTGGGTCCCAAGCCTGATGGTTCCCTGCAACTCCTGAACAGCAAACTCCTGGGCTGCCCAGCTCCCCAGAAAGCCAGCCAGGCAGCCAGCAAGCCAAAAACTTCTATTCCAATTTTCACTGCCACAGAAAATGTCACATTTTTAACTTTTCATCCTGCCACCCATTTCCTTGGAAGTTCTGCATTACAGAACTCTGCAATCAAGACCACAAGTTCTCTCAGCAAATTGACCAGAGACCTATGTAACAAGCACAACAGTCCCAGCACTCGGCCTTCTCTAACTTTTTAATACAATACCTGCAGAGCTGACCTGTGAGGAAAAGACCCCCCCCCACACACACACACACTTGAAAATGTGCTGCTTGCACAGTGAAATAAGGAGGGAATTCATATAGTGGTTCCCTTCTAACCACCAAAATGAAATCAGGGGTCCTCACCAGCAAAACAATTCTAGGTTTAAAGATGGAAAAACTCTCCTTGTCCATAAATTCACTGGACCAAATCCTGCTGTCATTTACACTGGAGTATATATAACATAACACCATCAACTTCAGTGGCAATGCTCCAGATTTACACCAGTATCACTCTGAATAAAATGTGGCCCTTTATGTAGTTAGGTAAATTAGAAAAGTTTCCCTGGGTGCAAGGAGAAACATTAATTATGCTCATTTGCAGTATTTTAACGAACTATTGAAACTCCCTGATAGCAACCTGACAATGTATGGTCTTTTTTTTTTTTTTTTTTTAATTAACCTCTTTTAACTTAAAAATTGTATGTTACATTATTATATTAACTTTACACACGCACACACATACATACAAACACCCTTTAAGCTCTTTGGATGTATTCACTCTGTGTGTTCTCTATTTGTACTGTGCCTGGCACAACGGGTTCTGAGACTGGGACCCTTAAGCGCCACCAAAATACAAATAAATAAATAAATAACCATAGTAACAACCACCACACAAAAACTAATCAGCCCCCAGCCAGAGACCCTCACCGTAGCTCTGCCTGGCTTTTCAGTACGCTTTATGGTCCAAATGACATGGTAGCCTCTAGGCCAGTGGTGCCCTCACCTTAGGGGCTACATGAGGGGGGTTGCCTCAGCAGCAGCATCAGGACCAGCCCTCGGTATTCTCCAGCCAGTAGGTCACGGTGAAAGCCATCTTGCTGCTCAGCCAGTTTCTTCTCGCAGGGCGTGCTGACTCTCTGCCAATACCCAGCGACAACCCACTGCTCACACCTGAGCCTGGCACGGCTGCCAGCCAAAGCAGCAAGGCCCAGCATCTCACCCTGCTGCAGCCAGTCTCCCTCTCTTGCTGCTGCTTGGTGCTCCATGGGATGGCAATGAGGCTGTTCTCCCCTGCCTACATATGTGCTTAGGTGCCACACTTGGAAGTGGGGGCTCCCACGAGCCTCCTTGCACCCCTGGCCAATGGCTAGTTTCTCGGCACTGTGGCAAGATAGATTGCGGGGCAGGGTTCAGTGGAGGACGCTGTGGCACTGCCTAGCCCAGGTGCACTTTCCTCCCCAAGGCGGCTTCGTTTTAATATGTATTTTTAAACTCATGAAAATTATGGGTGGGGGTATTTTGGGGAGTTGCATTAAACTAACACAACTAGTTTTCAGCGAGGCCTTTTCTATGGGGCCCGCTTTTATTTCCTTGGCTGTACTCCCCCCTTGGGTTGTTGAGAACCCTGTCAAAATAAGTCCTGGCCAGCACCAGACATCTGCGCACCCATTTCCATGAGTGCAATCATTTCCTCCTACATCACCACCAGCCAGGCCTCATAGTCAGTGAGGGCAGCTTTAACAGTGAATGAGTTGTACGGCTTGAGTCACTTTGTGTCAATCAATGAAATACCAGCAGATTACAAAACCATCCCTCAACATGCGTTTGTCAGTGTATTATCTGTCTGGAGACTATTAATATGTCATGACATAGAGGTCATAAGTCAAATCTGAGACTTTATTGTTGATCTAGGGGAATTGTCTTTGCAGGGACATGGGGCTCAACCTACAGCTCCTAACTCACGAGGAGGAACTCTCTTCCCTGTGTTAATACACTCAAAACACCCAGATTATATATGTGATAAATAATACATTGTCTTGCTAGATCAGATCTCTGGGAAGAGCATCCTAAGCATTTTTACAAGAATGTAAACACAAACAGATTAAAAGACTAAAATACATAGAGGATTAAAATGACTGCAATTAAAAACCAGTATCAAACCACAGTAAAAGCCAAGCACCATGAACTTCAAAGACTTTTAAATACAGGATTTACCGAGCACTAGTTCCATGGTCCTCCCAGTTAGCCACAGGAAGGGTATTCCATAGCCACAGAGGCAGCAATAGAGACCTGAAGCTGCTATCCCCAGCCCCTAACACCTCCCCTCCACTCTCCCCCGCCGGGATGTTAGAGGGCAGAGGGTATGACGCAGATGGGAAACTGAGCGAGAGGAAGAAGAGACTGATGAAATGCTGTATGTAAATAAGACTGTTACAGAATTCCATTGACTCCGCAGCAGTGAGGGAAGGATAGTAATGGGAGATGATGCAGGCAAACAGTTAGCCAGCAGTAATGAGCAAGCTACGAGTGACTGATTCCACGTCAAGGTTGGGTGGTACATCCATCAGTTATGTACGGGTGCAGCTCTGCCACTGGAAAAGGACCACACCACACTGACTGACTGCCTGCAAGAAACACATCAGCTTAGCAACCCTTGGCAGGAGTCTCCCGAGACAAACCAAAGCAGCACAATCCTGCAGGGTGACAAATGGGGATAAGAACCAGCCCCAGCCCCCCAACCTTCCACCCACTTCTAGAAGTAAAATTTGGATCCAAACTTTTTGGAGGGTGAGAGATATTTGAGGAACATCTTTTCACATCTAGTCTATCTGGAACTGTAATCAGAGGGGCCAAAATGCCATGGCAAAGCCTATTTCACAAGCTTCCCAGAATCCTTTGGGGGAACATCTGAGCTGAATACCAACAACTCCTATGCTTTTGAGGAAGCAAACTGGCGAGATCGTGCCTTGGCATCATGTGAGCAAAGGTTTTATGTCACACAAACAGGGCTCAGACTGGGTCGGGTGACTCCACATGAGCTGCCATCTCTCTCTCCAGAATCTTTTTTTTTTTTTTTAAAAGACAAAGTCTCTGGCTCTCCTAGATGCAAAGAAACATGAACTGAGTGTACTGAATGCCTTGATGTCCGCCTGTCTGCAACAATTGCTTTAAGAGATGGGAAGTGCCCCTTTAATGGGATGCTAACTTGGATGCCCAGTGATGATAACTATAATGTCACTGAGTTTAGCTGGTGGGCAGAGCGAAAGAATACAACTAGTTCCTCCACCTTCCCACAAAAAACTTTAGCCTTCCACGTGGAAAGATCCGTTATTTTAGTTACCAGTGTGCAAGGGAAAGGAACATTTATGATTTCTGCTTCCAGCCCATCAGGGAACCACTCAAGTCCTGTAGAATTCAAAAGGTTTCCAGAAAAGCAGGGAAAGAGGAGGGTTATCACTGCAAAGATGGAGCCCAACAGCCTATTTTGTCTTTGAGGTACTGTAATGTAATATTGTGGCTGGCCCTCAGAAAAGGATAAGAGCCCTACTACTGGTGCTAGCTAGGGACACTTTCCTCCAGCTCAAGTCATCGAGGCATGTGGCTTTGGAACTGAAGGGCCAGCTTTCCACACACAGATCCCCAGGGGAGGCAGTTCATATTATAATTCTGTCTGTTGGCAGTGATGGATTTGCTAGGATATCGCTAAACCATTCTGTCCATCCTTGACGCAGAGAGGCTAAATAAACTAGTGATAGGCGACACTCAGACGCTCTGGTTGGAGGTTGACTTGGAAGTCAGAAGTTAATTTTAAACTAATTGACCTTAACACTCTGTCAAGCTGTTTGAGGAGGAGCCGGGAAAGGGGGGGGTGCCCAGGAATGTATTATAGACCGCACGTGTTTTGTCTCCCAGCTCTTGTTTCTCATTATTAATGTCAGGGTTTTGTTAACAAAATTTGTCTTGGTCAATTAACTCAGACAGGATTGCTTGTAATGTTCCAAGTAAAACCAGCCACATCCTGTGCTCAGTAAGATGAGAAAACAAAGCATAGAAAACAAGAGAGGATGAGAAGGACGACTTATGACTCACATTCATTTACTGCTTTTCATTCAGGGGGATCCCAACATGCCTCACAAATGTATGAGCCAAATTCTCCCATAAGCACCACCTGTGCAAGACCTTGATGCCGGCAGGCTTGAATGGGTGTAACTGAGAATGTGGCCTTATCCTGGAGAGATCTGGATCTCTAGCAAGCTAGAAGCTAGCAAGAGGCGTCACCTCAGATGAAAATTCTATTTTAAGCAATAATCTTGCAAAAGATTGACACTGTGATGAAGACATAGCATGAATAAAATATCATGGCAATGGTGTGCTTTACAAATCAGCTTTGCCCCATCTTGTTCAGAGGGTCGTTCTTTAAGTCCTTGAGATGGAAGAGGTCGTTGGAGGCTGTAACCAACATCTTGATGGGTGAATAGTAGTGTCTAGTCTTTTCAACTTTGAAAGACCTGGCCAGGCAAACAAGGAAGTGACACGGAGTTGCTAACCACTGTCTGAACTGGATATTGAAGCCCACTGATCCTTTATCAACAGCAATCCTGGCGTATCTCTAGCATCTTCCATCCAGGGATCTCCTAGCACTTTACAAATGCCACGAAGCTCCTCAGTCTCCCTGTGAGGTAGGCCCAAATGGAAAGAACAAGATGCGAGAAGGGTAAGTGACTTGCCCAAATTCCCATGGTCAGAGTGTGTCATAGCTGGGATTAGAATCCAAGTGACTGGAGCCCCAGTCTGGTTCTTTAGCTACAGAGGGTACATCTATACAGGGATAAAAGACCAGCAACACAGCCATGACTGGCCTGGGGTAGCTGACTCAGGCCAGCTGCTGGTTTTTACGCCCTGTGTAGATATACCCAAAGTCATTTTTTGATTTCATGGAATAGTCTTCTTATGTGCAGTATTATTAGGCAAACAGAGTAATGGTCTTTCCTCTTAGGCTAAGCTAAATGCAACACTACTAATTGTTAAGGTTTTGGCTTTTCTTCTCTCTCTTCTTTAATATAAATCACTTCAATCCTTAATGAAATATTCTCATGTGCCCAAGCCCTGCTTTTTTCTATAGTGATGGCATCAGCCATGTAAAATGGCTGTAAAGAAATTAAAGGGATCAGGGACTTGTGCACCACACTACTCTATTGTGATATTGGTGGTGGTATTAATGGGTCTCTTAGTAGACAGATTAAGATTGCTCCTAGGAACCCCAATCAAGGCTCAGGATCGTATTGTGGTGGATGCTGTACAGACATGTACCAAAGAACCCAGGCGTTGCCGCAGAGAGCTCACAAATGAAGTGACAGATAAAGACTCAACAGAAGGTCAAAACAGCCAAATAGCACGGGGATGAATGAGTTAACCAAATGAATGGCGTTGAGCAGAACAGCAGGTTTGACATACTGTAAAAACTAGAGATGGGTCTGAAATAAAGCCCTGGATTCAAACAATCCTGATTGTTGTATTTCCAAGTCATCCAGGTTCGGTTGTTTTTGGAGCTGATTGGGTTTTGTTTCCAGAGAAAACTTGACATTTTGGCAAAAAATCAAAATTGGAAATATTTTTATTCAGAAATACCATCACACTGCCTCATGGAAGTTGTACTTCTTGTGCTTTATACTCCCATTCTCCTCTTTGGTTACACCTCCCATGATGTGCCACAGTTTCCCCTCTTGATGATGTATCATGGGCAACATAATCCAGCTAGGGAACCTGGCCCACAAAGGAGAACAGAATCACGAGACAACCAAACTCCAGTTCTCATAGGCCTTGTGATGTCATACCCAAATCAAATGCCATATTTTGACTGACAATTTTTTGCTTTGTGAGCATTCCATTTTTTGACAAAAACTCAAATTTTCTGCAGAAAGCAGACACTCTTCATTAAACAAGGTGTTTAGTCAAAAACCCAATTTTCCTTCAAAAATAGTTTCAAAGGAAACTTTTCAACCAGCCCTAGTTGTTTTTCATATGGCTAGCTACCCATCTCTGTGACAGCCGAGTGCCCTTGTGATCTGTGATGGCTAGGACTGCCCACTGTAGGAAATGGAGTCTAGAAATGTCACGTAATTCCATAGAAAATGCAAAGCAAGAAAGCGGTTCCCATTCCCAGAAGGAAGGGGGTCCCGGTACCATATGGTGCTCATTTTCAAACGCACCAAAATTTATGTATCTCATTATACATACAGGTGGATACAAAAGGTGGTGATACCACACGGGAAGGACACAAAACTCCACACAGGAGGGACAGGAGAGACACAAAACCCTGACTAAGGAGGATATTAGAGCTAGTTAAACAACTTGTTATGAATCAGGTTCATTACAAAGCCTTCCTTAGCTAGCGTAAGCTGATCTGCATTTCCTTCAGGTGCATTCATTATCCAGACATAGTGAATCATCTGCAGCCTGTGGGGCTGTCTGCAAACTGTTCTCTTTCACTAGTCCTTAGCTATGCTGTTTAGTTGGTCACATGGTCTTGCTTTTGCTGCCTGATTGGATGACTACAACATTTAAAGGAGGAGGAGAACAAATAGCAAATAACAAACAGGGAAGTTGTGGCATGAATTTTCAGACAAATAAGTGTTCCATTTATTGCTTTTACTGGGGAAAATATTCACCAATATAAATGTAGCATCCTGCCATTGCTGGGTATTATATTGGTCTGTTTTTCTTTAACATGCACAGAAATTCATTGAGGCCTCAAATTTAAAATATGATCACTGCCGGCAGCAAGCAGCTAGATGGCTTCAGCAAGCATCGCCTCTGGCTTCCCTTCTGGTCATCCACTACAAGCCTGCCACTAATGAAGAGCTAGTAACGACTGGTCTTAGGGGAGAGTTCCCCTCCTGCTGAGTGGGCAGCCCAAATTTGTGCTGCAGTTAAACAAAAGTGACAGATGGGAAGGGCTGCAGGTAGCAAGAACAGACAAGCTGCCTTCAAAGGGCTGAGAGAGATTTGCAAGTGGTGAGGCTTATATGGAGGAAATTGAAATGGTGGAAGGGATGATTAGAATCTGCTCTCTGTTAACCACATTGATTTGCTTGGGCAGAGGTTTATTTGTCTAACAATTTCAGCAGTGCCACTGCCACTCTGCTTTCCAAGGGGTGCAAATAATATGGTCAGCTTCTAGGTTTTCACTGGGGAAATTGGGGGCAGCATATTAAATACTTGAGGACAGGGCAGTTAAGAACCAACATTGGGGCGGGGGGCATTTCTTGCTACAGATCTTTAGCGATTTTTAAATCCTGCTGACTATGGAATTTTAATTCAAGACTGACTTGCAATATGGCCACAACTCAGCAAGACACTTAAACACATGCCTAACTTAAGCATTTCCATCCTTATTTAAAGCAGTTAAGCCTATGCTTAACTTTAACCATGTACTAAAGTTCCATTGACTCCAATGGCACTTAAGCACATGCTCAAGTGCTTTGCTGAACTGGGGCTTTAATCGGGATTTGACCTGCTCTATATACACAGGCATTATCTGCAAAACAGACATGGTCCTTCCAGACAGGCACAGAACTCCATTTCCGGTGCCTGACCCCATTGCAGGACACTTCCCAGATTTATCATTCTGGAGCCGGGGCCATCGTTCTGTTATGTTTGTACAGTGCTAGGCACAAGTCTAGGTGCTACAAATAAAACAATGGTAATAGAGAGAGACCACTATCTTCTGTTAGGTAAATCTTTTTGCCAGGTTCAATTACAGGTAAGTCCTAAACAGAAGCAGTATGCTAGACCCTGACCCTGCAAAGACGATACAGTACCTCTTTGTAGAATTAGTGACTTGATTTGCTATGAAGCTAAGTACAGACCCTGGAAGCAGAAGAACCAGAAGTGGATTTCTGTGCCTCTCTGGAATGGATTCTAGACAAAGCTCCAAGCGGGCAAGGAACCTGAACTGGATGTTGGAACTCAGGTACAGCCCCTGGAAGGTAAGTATTGTGTGCAGCGAAAGAGAGATGAAGCTGGAGCTGTTTTGCAGCTATGGAGAGCAGGGTCAGAAACAATCCCCAAGGAAGGGTAATGGACGGGTCTCCATCCAAAGAGAACATTCAGCAGCAGCAACCAAAAAGCAAATCTTCTGATCAATCTATTGGCAGGAAATCCTGCTTTGGGCTGTCCCTGGTAAGTAACCTCTTAGCAACAGTGCTCCATCTGGGTCAGACTTTAGCGATGGGCATCAGTACTCTGTAAAAAAGAAATGGTCACACTATCTGGAGTGGCTTACACATGAGAATACCAACCTCAGGGCAGTCTGTTAAGAAGCAGGACACAGATCCCAGACTGACTGTGAATTTTATAATTAGATTTCACCAACCAAGTAACACATGTAAACTCCTCAGGCACTATCCAGTTTTAACATGGAATCCCGGACAGCCCCTTTGGGCACTCTGGTCTATCCTGACACCCAGGGCAGCTTGGCTCTGAGACAGATGGTCACTTTACACCAAGGATCACAAAATGTTCAGGTTACTCCCAGGCCCAAAGAACAGTCATCTACCCCAGATGAATTGCACCTTAGATCTCAACAAAAAGACAATGCTTGTAGTTAGCTCATTACAGGACTGGGTACAAGTTTACTACCTAGGACAAAGCAATGAGAGTTATTTACAAGGTTCAAACAGATAAACATACACACACAAATGTGTCGCAGTCTTAGGTTTCAGAGGATGATAGAGCTGCTGAAATATGCCAACCCTGAACGTCCATTAGAGCTATCCCAAGTTAGTCCTGGGGATCTCTTGCTCATGTTTAGGAATCTTTGCCCCTTGGAGTCTAAAGAGTATAAAGTGTAAGGTGCACCGTACTGCATCACACAGTCAGATCACATGGGCTTAGGAGATGAAGTCTAGCCCACTGGATTCAGGAACACAAAGAAACAGTGCATCACATGCTAGCATAGGTTTCTGCATGATGTTGTCAACTACTGTAGATCAGAAACAGAATGAAAAACCCCAGCTCCGGGAAGGTAAGTAGAGGAGGAAAAGACTTGCAAATAGTTTGTTTCAAAAGGATACTCAACTCATACTTGACTGGAAGTTGGATTTTGTAAACCACCAGCAGTTAGATTCATAAATATATTTCCGGCAGGTAGGTAGGTGGATAGGTGGGTAGATAGACAGACAGACACATTTGCAGCATTGAGAACATGGAAGTGAAACGGACTATAAACAAAAGTGAAACTAACTTCATTGATTTTAGTCTACACAATTCACAATAGCAGCACAACTGCAGTGCTTTAGTGTAGACACTCACTATAGCCATGGGAGGGATTGTCCCTTCTCTGTAGTTAATCCACCTCCCTGAGAAGTGGTAGCTAGGTCAACACAAGGATAGTCTAAGGTTAGCTTAACTACATCACTCAGGGGCTGTGGATTTTTCACACCCTAGAGCAACGTAGTTGGTTGACCTAACTTTTTAGTGTAGACCTGGCCTGTTTCCATTCCTACAGAGACTTAAGACTTCAATCAGGCTGCTTGCATGAATAAAGTCATGCATGTACTCAAGTGTTGGCAGGACCTGGGTCTCAGATGTTACTAAATAATAAGCAAATTTGCGTGCCTATGATTTTTAATTTGCCATTGTTCCATTCAACTGTGAGTGTACTCTTAATAAATAATGGCTAATAATAATAGCTATAGTTTGTACTTGTCCAGCGTCCTCCTTTCTGAGCATCTCCATTCACTTCACAGGTCTCAGTTAATTTAGCTTCACAACACCCCTATATGGTTTGTATAATACTGTAGTGTGTTGGCTTAATCCTTGTTTAAACTGTTGTGATCTCCATCCCCCATTTCAGAGAACAATAAGAGACAGCTAAGCAGTGGCCGACAAAGGAGGTATGAAAACCCGCCCAGGAATTTTGATGATGAGTTACCCTGGCTGAAGATCTGGCTCCTGATGTGTACAAAGGTCAGTGATTTGTGCACGTGCACACTCCCCCGCACACCAGTGTACACATGCAATCCCAACTGAAATGTGCATGAGATGGGAGAGCCAGGAATTGAACCTCTGTTTCCTGATTCCAAACCCTAATCCTGCTCTCGCAGATATTAACTCCAAACTCCCACTGATTTCCATGGGAGCAGAGCCAGGCCCTCACACTGTAAATCTCTACATCATGCACTCTGTTAATGATTTGGGCTCGCATCCTTTTATTTTCATTACTTCAGAGATGTGTGGCTCACTCCCAGTGTCCCCTCCCCATGGCCCACGACTCACATCCATACCCCAGCATGGGATGACCAAAGGAGGACTCCCGTGGGCTGGGGAAGTTGGCTGGTGTGCAGGGTGTTGGGACAGCTCTCATTTCCCAGTGGCCATCCCATACCACGGCTCCCCATCCCAGCTGCACTGCCACATTCTCTTCTCCCCTCTGCGGAACGGAGCGGTTCAGCCAAGTGTAGCTGGGCTATAACGAAGCAGTTGGTGGAAATAGATTTTTTGTTCCGCCTGGCTGTGGGCTGCTGGAGACAGGGGTCATTAGCTATGCATCACTGGTAGGCTGCTGTTCCCTCATTAGAGGTCCTCTCCTCTATTTCAGCCACCCATATTACTGGTTCACAAGTGTGTGCCCAGCTCTTACTGCCCTCACTAGAAACTCAGCCTAATTAGTTTAACAGAAATACAAGTTTTAAAAAAATAATGGGAAATTGGTTAACTCTTGCCAGTCCAGCAAGTATATCTGCAGCAACTGCAGTGCTGCCAACTCTCGTGATTTTATCATGAATCTCGAGTTGGTGGGGTTTTTTAAAAATAATTCCCAGTTCCCAGAATCATGGGAATCTTGGCTTTCCAATTTAAAAAAAAAAAAAGTCTAGTCCTTGAGGTTGCAGAGAATAGCTAGAAAAATGTGTGGCCTAAAGGCCCACCCGAAGGCAATTGAAAAGAATTTAAAATGTATTGTTCCATTATTTTTAAGCCAATCTCATGAGTCGGGGGAGGGCGAGATGACTCATGATTTTTGAATGCTTGGGGTTGGCAATGCTACAGTAGCTGTGGGGCACCAGGCAAAATAGTTTTGTGCCCTGGGTTAAGGTGTGTTCCCACAGTCATCTCCCTCTTTGCCAGAGGTTAGAAATAACTTTCATGCCCAAATCCCTAACCCTGCAAAACCCACCTGGCTTTGTGTTTCGTTTCCAAATGCTGAGGGCCATATTCTCCACTCTCCATACCCAACATAACTTCATTTTTACTCATTCCTTTGACCTGGCTCCTGAGTAGGAATTTTGGAGATCAACAGACTCTGGATCTGGTCGGGGGGCCTTTACCCCGATCTCTGGCAATTCGAGATGAAACCACTTTGTAGATAGTAATGTGTGGATTTTTCTGTCTTTTATTGCATCAAAAAAATCCCCTTCTCCACTCCATCCATGCCTGTCTGATGGCCTATGTGAAATCAACTGATGGTCTCAGCCCAGCTTCTACGCCTACATCACAGAAAACAGTGCCGTCATTGGCACTAATAATTCACTGACATCTTTCCAGGCAGTGTCAGCAGAGAGGCCAAAGCACTGAGTGATCCACAGAGAGTAGGCTATTCATTTGCCAGGTCCTTCCAGATCAGGATCAGGTGCAGTAGAGCAGGGGAAGTTCTGCTCCGTGACTGCAAACAGAACTTTGCTCTTGCACTATGTCAATCTGGCATCTTTCCTTGGCACTGACCTCTTACGGTGAACGAAACGGCTGACTGTGCCATGCATGCTTGAAGGGGGGGGAACCAAGAAATAAAGCGGATCAGATCAGCTACCCTTGGGACCTAGAAGGCAGTACTCTTGATATGTCAGAAGACCTAAAGGTGCATCCATTAATATATTATCACCTTCCTACCGGGGTGCAGAGAGTTATTCATCAGCATGTTTTAAATATTTATTTTAATTATTTTTTTTCTGTCTATTTCTAATTATTTTCAAATGTTTCCTGGGCAAGAGATACTCTTAACCAAAAACTGCATCCCTGTGCCAAACACTGATTGCTCTGTCCAGTGGTGATGGATGACTGATGTCACTGTATATAATACCCTTCATCCAACACTCCTAAAACTGGAGTTTTGTTTGTTTGTCCTTTTACAGAGTACTGAAATATGGGAGGCTGAGATGCAGTCACCTCTGGGGTGGAATGTAGCAGCTAACGGCACAACAGAATAGCACAGGAAATGAAAGAAGACTGCTGGACTAGTTAAAACTGCAGTGGGGATATAGGTTGTACAGCTGGATGGAACTTGATTTTCCATTCTGCAGTATCATTTTTCTTTCCATTCTGAAACTGAATGAAAACCAACTCACTCAAAATTTCCTGAAAAACAAAATTCTGAAACCCCTCCCTCATTTCGGGTTGATGGAAACGTTTTGATAAAAGAAAGAAACCCTTGACTGTGATTTTGACCTTTTAAAACTCCTAAAATGTTATTTTTATACAAAACAATGCATTTTATTTCAAAAAGTCACTTCGAAATGAAAAATTGAAACCTTCTGTTCAAAAAATGCCAAAACAGGACATTTCATCATTATTGAAATGCTTCATTTTGTTTTTTTTTCCTAAACAAAATTTTGTCCAAATGTACATTTAAAAAAATGCTTAAAGTTCACAGAAATAGCATTTTTCATTGAAAAGCCACTTGAATGAAAAATGTCCTTGATTAGATAGGCAGGGTGCAGTTATACAGGCCTCTGGGCTGCACAATGGGGATCCCACTCTGCTGCTGTAAGAAGTTTTGTATGGGATCTTTAATGAGCACAAATGGTCAAAAGAATCTTAGGTCTATAGTTCACCTGTGTCATGTGAAAATGTGCCATCTATAGCTCATCTGTATCATGTGACAATGGCAAGGAATCAATTTTCTTTCAATAGTCAACAAGGAACTTTAAGGAAAACAGGAACCAGCTTCCTCCAGCTACAAATTTAAGGATACAGTACATACATTGAGAATTGAATTGGTGCCAAATAAAATGGAACGTGTGGCTCCAGCATCTCCTCTGGAAGTATCTGGGTCTCCAGCACTGGCTGAAATGGACTGTAAGAGGAACTTGGCAGCTTTAGTTTTGATTTGCCTGGTTCCAGGCCCACCACCTAAGCTTTGCTTCGAGTTTCAGGTTCAAATGAACCCCTAAACTCTCTGCAAATTTCTGCCCAAACCACGTTTACCCCGAAAACCTGGCAAACATGAGTTCTGCAGCCTTTTGTTGCAAAAGTGTAAATCAAACCCAGCTTTGGTCTCAACCAGACCCAGCTTGGCTCTAAAGACTTATGAGTCACAGCAACCCAATTAGATCGGATTTTCCCTTGCTCTGCACCTTGTGTCATCAGTTGCACCAGTGCAAAAAGGACGCAAGATGCAACCGAATCAGAATGGGAATGATTTACATCCTGGTCTCACTACTTTGCCCTGCAGTACAACATACAACATACATGAGGTACAACATACATTTCATTTCTGAAGAACAGAATAGTTGGTTGGAGTCTGAAAGGTGGCCAGGCTGCCCCAGCCAGCAGATGTTTCCCCATTGGTGCCATGTCTGGTGGGGTCAGTCCTGCGTGTATATTCCTTCTGAATACTGAAGCGGTTAGCTTCTCACCTCTGATTCCTATTTATAGATGGTGCTCCAGCAAAAGCTGGGCGGCCCCAAATGGTTGTATCAGAAACCAGAGATCTCAGGAGAACAGGTACACCTGAACCATGCTTCCTCTCTCCCAGGATGTTCAGAGGCCAGGACAGGGCAGGGGGCACAGGAGGCACATGGAGAGGAAATTTGGAAGCTTTACAGCTGCTTTGCATTACTCAAGTAATGCAAAGCAGCTGGAGCGAGTTCCAGGATCTAACCCTAAATTTATAATTAATTGCCTAAGCACAGATTGTGGAACTGGGCACCAGAGTTTCTTGAAAATTTCGTCCCAAGTAAGTATAGGCTCTCTTGAGCAAAACACAGAACAGGTAAATCAAAGAGATCACCAAAGAACAATATTCTACAAGCCTCAGTCATGCAAGTGAACCTTGCCCATATAGGATCAGTTGGGAAGACTGACCCAATAACATCAGTGTTCTCTCTGCAACCAACATCAGCAGTGTAGAAGCGCACATCATGAAACACTAGCTCCACTGGGCTGGCCACTATGTACGTATGCCTGACACTCGCTTCCCAAAGCAAGTCCTCTTCTCTCAGTTAAGTCAGGGAAGAAGGACTTGCGGAGTGCAGTGGAAGTGCTTCAAAGACATACTGAAAGTACACCTTAAAAAGGGTCGGATCAATCCAACGAACTGGCAGGATTTGGCACGGAACAGACCACAGTGGCGCCATACCATACACCAAGCTACAGCCCACTTTGAGGAGAACAGACGTGCTCATGAGACAGCGAAGTGACAAAGGAGGAAAGAAAGGACAGAACACTAGCCAACAACTATGTTTCCTCCAAGATTACACCTGTCACCTCTGTGGGAAAATCAGCAGGGCACAAATTGGGCTCTTTAGCCACCTAAAAATCCACCAATGAATCCTTTGTGCAGACATCATCCTCGTATCGAGGGCTAGCCGAAGAAGACGACATGGAGTCCCATGGAGTTAATAGAATTCTGCATGTAAGAGCTTTGGGATTGTGCCTCAAGTGCTCCAATTTTGCAAGTGTCAATCACAATGGTATTTGCAACATTCCCTTCTGTTAATGCCTTTGAAAGCAGGCAGAAGAACCCATGTAATTAATAAATCACTGTCATCACAGAAAATGTACCATGCAGGGGTGGAATAGGAATTTGGTTTTATTTATGGCTGTTTATAGGCCACATATCCCAGAGTGAGTCACAAAATAACACCAGCCGCACACTGACTGTGTAGGCAAAGGCAGCAGCCTCCATGCAGTCGGCAACCACTGGTGCATATAAGCCTGGAAGAACTGAACACGGAGCGCAATGTATTTGCATTTGCATGGACTTTTACTGGGGAGAGGGGCAATTGGTCGTTTTTATTTCTCAAACACAGACATGCCAGAGGTGTTCTCATGGAATTAACAGCTCACATGTCATCATACAGCCATTAAACAGATGTTTTGTGCCCAAGGCTAAAAGAAGCCTCATAAACACTGATTTTTCTTCTTTTACGGATGGGGTGGAGATGGGGGGGGGTATGGTTTGCAGCATTAGAGCAATCTATGAAGCCCACAAACTGTCTCTGAGAGGAGGCAAAGAGGTCTTAAAGAGATCAATCGCAATTTTTATTTAGCCTGTTCAAGGTCTCATTTCTTTTTATCCCATACCGCCAGATAAAAATCTCTGCCTCAGACATGGGTAAGGAGACAGAGCTTTATTATATTATTCCAAAAACATTAGAGGCTATAAGCTTCATCCTTTTATGACTTTGCTTCATCTATGCCCCCCACTACCATCACCACCAGTCTCTTTCCTTTAATATTTTTCTCTCCAAATCAGAACAACAGGCACAAAACTAATTATGTGATATTTCAGATCCATGTTGTGTTAATAGCACCAGATCGCATGTGACATTTCCGACTTGTTAGACTATTATTCTCGCTTATTGTTATCGCTGCCGCTCTGAATGCGGTCTCGAGGTTTTATATATCTCCCCTCCTTCCCCCTCTCTTTCAATTTCATTAATATTCCACATATCCTCGCAAGCTGATAAACTGTGCCATGGTGATTGCTCTGTCCATTGTGGACACGGGCAGAATGAAAGCTCTATGGCAGAAGTAAAGGGAAGGCTGGGGAAAAGCAAACGCCAGTGGAGATGTACTGCACAGGGTGCATTTGGGGAAAAGCAGCCAGCTGCATATCCATCTGCCTGGATAGCAGCTCCTTTCTAATGCTAAATGGAGCTAAGCTGTGTCAAGAGGAGATGTATGTGTTCTTTCTCAAGAGGACCCACTTTCTGCCCCCTCTCACTTAGCTCATGGATAGACCCTTCTCCATTGGAGATGCTTCTTGCTTGGTCCAATCTGCCAACCCTATCCTCACTCTAGAGGACAAAGCCTGCCTCTGCAAGTTGAGGTGGCTCCCTTGGTATCAGATGGGTCTGGTGTGGGGCAAGAATCCAGGGGCAGCCCGCCAGCGGGCAGTATACAGCTTGGCCACACAGGGTCCCCTGTACAGGGCACAGGGCAGGCTCTAGGAGAGGCTGACATGAGGACAGAAGAGCCACTGCTCTGTGTCTGTGGACCCTCTCTCCTATCCTAAAATCCTAGCTGAGGAGCCCATTAGTGTTCTGGTGTCTACTACAGTCTCAGTCCCACCCCTCTGTGCAAAATTATAGAGACATCTGGTTCACCAGCTCAACTAACTCAGCAACCTAAAGTGCTTTGAGATCTACTGATGAAGAGCACTATATTAGATTAGGTATGATTTTTAGAGCAGGACTACTAGAGAGGACTGACTCCTGGTGAACACTGAGTGGTTCCACTGAGATTATACACCTACTAAGCAAAGCTTGTGGTATAAGATCCCAACCATGGAATTTCCTAACATTATATAATTGTCTAATTGTTCTTCCTTTAGGGCCAAAGCCTGGTCCCATTAAAGCCATTGAAAATTTTGTGAAGGTGATAAAGAAACAATGCTGTCCCTTTACATTCCATAGCTCCAACGCTTCTGCTCTTCCTGGGCTGGTGAATGCACCCGTTAGAGACTGACCCAAACCAAAATGCTCCCTTTATTTTGTGTCACCTCCCTCTATTAGCAATATTAGGGCCTCTTGATTCAAACAACTTTTGGGATTTACTGTTATTGCCACGTTGCACTGAGAGAAAAGAAACGCCCAAAAATCTCCTTCCTTGTTCAACATCACAGGCAGAGCTGGGCGGCATTAGCAAGCAGCACAAGCATCTAAGAAACTGTCTCAGCCTTTGGCACAAAGTTGGAGAACTAGATACATTGTGCCATCTCTGCCGTGGGTGGGACTCTAACTTTCTGCAGCTCTTTCTTGAAATGCAAATATCAGCATTAGTGGGCTCTAGAACAAATCCCAGCATTGGGTATATGAGTCTATATCTTGGCTCTTCCAAGGCTTGATGCTGCAAGGTGATGAGTGCCCTAGTGACTTCAGAAGGGGCTGAGGATTGATGCTCAGAAAAGACTGAGCCTTGAGTCTCCAGTTTGGGTTGCCTTGTCCATTACAAGCTCAGCCAGTTCATACCACCCCTCAGAGCCCTGGAACCAGATATTCTTCCTGCTCAGACTGAGATGCTTCCCCACTGTGAAACAGTAGGGCTGAGAATCTTTTCCCAGTGTAACCATTCACTATGGTAACTGGTCATGCCAAAGCTGCAGGACCTTGAGGAGCCTCAGTCAGGTGTAGACAGGCCCTGGCAAATGGCCTGTTTCTGCTTGTCTGGGCATATTAGATAGACCAGTGAAGAGGCCAGTAGGGAACCAGCCCTGGGAAGTGGCTGGCTAGGGGGCTGCAGGGACCTGCACTAAGGAAGAGACTGCCTGGGGATCTGCCCCATAGAATGATCATGTTCTGCTGCAACCTGCAATTTGTAGCAGTGTCCCAGCCTGTGACACTACCTCCAGGCTACTGTCATGTGATAGTCACCTGACTTCTCCCTACCCCCAGCCTTGAAACAGCAGAGAGATGTGCTGGGCCAAGGCAAGGTGTGCACATGCAAACCAGGAGCAGCACACTCTTAGAGATATGACATGGATTGTATTGTACTAACAGTTCCATAGCTACTCAGGGCACCTTAAACACTGCTACCCATGGCGTTCTGTCAGCCACAACCCAGGGATGCTACGCCTAGCCACTGTCCATGTCAGGAATTGTGTCACTCCAGACGTTTCGCCAATAAGTTCCCCCTTTCTGAAAGCAGACACTGACGCACTAGAGCTGTAGGAGACTCTGCCAGTGTGTAGCACTCAACCTGCCATGCCTCTCTCATTACTGATTCATTTGAAGGGGCGCCACCAGAGGCTAAAAAAGCAAGGAGATTCTGAGAAACATTCCAAACCACTCTTCCTCTCTCTCTTTTTTTTTTTCCCCCCTCCTTTTTCAAATCCCTATCATTTAAATTGTCATAACTGCAGCAATTCAGAACAATGTCAGCACCGGCCCAGAAACTAACCATTAGAGGAAAAGACCATTACGTCCTCTTCAGCCTTGATTCTTCTTGCCTGGCCATCTTGGGGCTCAGTCCAGCAGCCATGCACAGAAGCCACCCACCCAGTCGCTTCAGTGGATTCCCGCCAGCAATCCTGATGGGAAGTGCCCGTAGGATCAGGCTGGGATTTTCAATCTTGCTACCAGTGAAGCTCAGAGGAATTTGGGCCCCTCATTTCATTAAGGTGTCTTTGAAAAACCCAGCCTCAGAGCCAAAGAGTGCACACCTGGAGTCAGACCTGTGCCTTCCGCTATGTGCTCTGTGTGCTGATGGCGCCTAATAAATGATAAATACCGGTGAATGATTTGGCTCGTTTAGACTCCCACGTTAGTCTCCGTGCAAGGGTCCAAGAGGTGAGGGGGCCCCTCCCGTCTGTAGCTGTTGTCTGTGTGCCGGGAAGCCAGGCTGCTTCCTCTGCACTCGCTGGGGCTCAGCCAATGACTGGAGGGTGACACGCAGCATGAAGGCACCATGCCGCATGCTTCCAGGGGACCCTCATGAAGTCTGAGGTTCCCGCCCTACCCTGTGGCTGGCTGCGGAGTAAGTAATTTCCTCCGCTGTGACTTAGCCTGAGTTAGACTCAGAGTCCATCAACCCCAGACTGCTGCCTTCTCTCACATGCTTCTGCCTTGTCAGCTCCCCTCCCATTCCCACCAGCCCTGAGCCTTACAGGGGGAGGGCAAGTGGGGAAGGGGTGTCAGTTGGGCTGGTGCTCTTCTCCTCTCTTTCTCTCTCATAAAGCTTCCAGCCATACCCACAATCAGGGGAATATTCTCTCTCCTCACTCCACTTGATCTCTTTATGGCATCGTTTGGCCCTTTCCAACGTCCATTGATTTTTTTTAACTCCCCTTTACAGCCACTCTTCAGATCAATTTGGTCTAAATTAACAAACACCAGCCTGCCAGGCAAAACCCAAGAACAATAAAGCAAAACAGAAAAGCCTGTTAAGTAATTGTGCCATTTCCCAGCCTATCCCCTGCTTCCACATGCATACGGGGAGCAGCACCTCCTAGTCTCTCTTCTATCGGCCTCTTCCAGCCTCCTTTCTAATAGACTCTTGCTGCTCCCCTTCCCCACACGCAAGGCATCTGCAATTCCCCCACCTTCCCTCAGCTCTGCCAGTGCACCTTCATTCTCCTGCCCTGCAGCACCCTGTTACTACAGGCCTGGGATCCCTCAGCTCTCCCATTGCTCTTCATTTCAGACCTACAGCACTCCCCAGTTCTCCACTCCCAGCTATTACCCTCTCGGTCAATGCTTCTCCATCCTGACATGGTAGCATCCCCAGCTACTCCAGTTCTGGCATGCCAGAGAGCTTTGCTAGTGCTCCTCTGCCTAGATGTCAAACACCCTCTACTTATTTGCTTACAGGATTCCATATAGCTTTACTAAAGCACCTCATTGCAGAGCAACAACGCCCATGCTATTCCAATCCTGGTCCTCTCTTGAGCCAATGCTAACAACACTGGCCAGAGCTAGACAAGTCTGTAAATGGGTACTGTGCAAGCTCCGGGCCCTCACACACTTTGCCAGGGTGTCTTGAGCCTGCCCTGCAGCTAGTCCGCTGTCCCAGCCCTGCACCTCTGCTGAGCAGTCAGATAATGGTGTTAATTTTGCACTGGATTTACTATGTGCAAGGCTGAGACTCCCAAATGCATCACCCCTGTGACCATGTTCAAGATACTCTTCAAACCAGGTTTCCCCAAATGAGACTAACGAGGAGGAAGACAAACCCGGTGAGAGATTGAAGCCAATGCCTGAAATTTATTCGAGTAATGACATTCACTGCAGAATAATATATTTTAATTTATTTCTGTTTTCCTGAGCTCACCCCTTGTCCAGCAGTAACTGTCTCCCTGTCTCACTGCTTGGTGTGTGCCCAAATGAAACACTGGATGGTATTGTCTAATATTATGTTAAAATTCATGATATATCACACAGATCTATTCTGTGAGTATGACATAAAAATGACTAATGTGCTCTGGCCAAACATTTAAATGTATTCATCCTGCATTAGTGCAAAATGAATATTAATATGCTGGAAAATAGTTCATGTGATGAGGGTTGCATGTTGTACTAGAGAGGACACTTCATTCTTGCATCGTTAGAACAGATCAGGGCCCCAATCCTGGTTCGGGGCCACTAACACAAATCCATTTGAACAGGGCGCTGCACCAGGGCAAAAGGTCTGTGTTAGTAGATCCTGATGCAGGATTGGGGCCAAGTGCTGTAAGAGGAATGTAAACACATCCTGGCGACAAACTGGGGTGGAGCATCAATTCTTCATCATTTGACTAGGGCCTGATTTGGTTGCTTTAGCATCCCAAGTTTTGGATGATTGTCCAGAGCTGGGATGGGAGAACTAGAGGAGAACCCCTAGTCCCTGTCCCACCCTGCCCCTCTCCCATCCCCACCCTCAACTCAGCCTTTGCCCAGTGTTAGAACCAACCCATATTTTATGGGAGAACATGATCTCCAGCCTGGATCTTTCCAGATTCAAGAGTTCCAGAAAGGTGAAGACTTTAGCATGACTACTCTGTTCATCAAACTGAACCTCCACATTTTTATATGCTTATTATCCTGTCCCTCTAAAGTTCCACCTCTCTTGCAAAAAGCATGTACCTTCTTTCACAGGATCCCCATTTCGTTCAGTGGAAGGTATTTTAAAGGGCCAGGATAGTATCTGAATCAAATACAAATGCTGAAGCTTTGCTTGCTTGCTTAATTTGAACCTCTAGAGACAGCTTTTCATTGGTGTAAATCAGTGCAGCTCTGTTGACTATGCCAATTTATACCAGCTGGAGCTCTGGCCCCCAAATTCTACAATTCAGCCTGGCCTCCTTCCAAGATCAGACCTGTCTGTGAGATTTCCCAGACTCAGTGGTTTCATCTGTGCTGGAAACATATTGGCCTTTTGTGTGTTATTCCCCCTATTTCCATCTTCAGTCAGTGATGAAACCAGAGGTCACTGTTAGAATTTAATTAATTATAGAAACAGCTAATCAAATTTGGATTTGGCTGGGTTCAAGTGTTGGGCAAAGGTTTGTCTCAGCTCTTCTTAATTACAGCACTTTACATGTGGTACAGAAGAATAGCTGATGATTGTTATGTACAATATAATGTACTTTACTATTAAGCCATTTAATTAGAGAATTGTATAAGCCCCATAACCAAAAATTTCTCTCTGTAAACTCCTAGGGCACACACCATGGCCTACATCATGCACAGAAAACTACTGGATCTAATTTTATCTATTTTAAAAAATCCCTTCCCCATCCTCAAAGGTTCTACACAAAGATTAAAATTTAGTCTCTAAGAATCATATGGCATAATTATTATTATTACGGCAGCATCCCATTGTACAAATATATCATAAGAGACAGTCCGTCCCGAAGCTCTTACAGTTTAAAGAGACCAGACAAAGTGAGGAGGGAAAGTGGTCACACCGGAGGTCAATGACAGAGCAAGGAATAGCACTCATCTCTCACTTCAGCACCCTTTCCCCTGGACCACATCATCCCTCTCGAGAGGAGGTGACTAGCAACATACGGTTAAGTTCAACACTAGTGTAAATGGGTGTGGAGTCCTGTTACACCAGGGCTTCCTTTGGCCCCAGAGAATGTCAGAACAAAGGTCCATCACATCCATTCCCTTTTCTCTGCACTAGCCTGTGGCTGATGCTTTGCAGGGAGGCAAAACTAATCCACAATTTATCTGGCTATTTATGTTGTGCTGTGTAGAGGGCAGGGAAGGGTTTAGGTCATCCAGACAAGTTCAGCCAGACCTCATTGTGTCTTACCCCGAGCACTACAGCCTTGGTGACCAGACTGGCGTACACCTACATTGGAAAAAACCCTGCAGCAGCCAAGTCTCAGAGCCTGGGCCTACAGACTTGGGCTCACACCATGGCACTGTAAATAGCCTTGTAAACGTTCCCTTTCGGGCTGGAGCTCAGGCTCTGAAACCTGGCAAGGGGGTGGGTCTCAGGGCCTGAGCTCCAGCCCAAGAGGGAATGTCTACACAGTTATTTTTAGCGCGGTAACTTGAGCTCAAGACTATAGACCGTGCTCTGAGACTCGCTGCCCTGGGTTTGGGGGTTTTTGCGGTGTAGACGTACTCACTGGGTGGGATGGGAACAACATCCAGATTTCTCCTTGGTGAATCACCATGGCAATGTGATTATGAGGAGGCTGCATGGCTCTCAGACACACCCAAACACATTTTAAAAAGTCACTCCAACATGCAGCTACTGCTATTAGGGAGGCTCCTAACAATGACTATTGGAGACCAGTTTCAGGAGCTGGCTGCCCATGGACACATTTCCTTTCCACCACTTCCCAAAACCCTTACTCTGACCCCCACAACTCATGGACCAAATAAATCCACAAGAGTTGCTCCAAAGGAACCTTCTGTTACTGGAGTCACTGCTCCCACTCATCAGTAGGAGGGTGGGGGTGGGGACATCTCTCTTCCCTCCCTCCAGGCCCCCATCAATACAGAACAGAGAAGGAATTTTCAGGCATGGTACTTGCATCAATATCTCTAAAGAGGAACAGGCAACATTAAAAAGGTGGATCTGAGAGATATCTCACTTTGAGCAAAAAAAATTACTTGGATCTTATTTTACATGGGTTGGATTTTTGTGGGGCTGTTCAGTTTTTTCATAGTATCAATTTTCTTCTAAAAAGGAAGGGGGGGGGGGAACTACAAACCCACAACCTTTGCCGAGCAGCCTGAATGACCTTTGGGATCGCCTGAGAAGCAATAAAAACAACCTGCAAAAAAATTTATCTTTGCATCATTTAAGATGACCTTTTAGAAGGAAGAAATGGAAAAAGGGGAAGAAGGAAAAAGGAACAAAAAAAGTTTTAAAACCAAACATCCACTAGTGGCATTTGAAACAGCTGCCGCTAGAACGGAAAAATAAAAATAAAGAGAGATTCAACATTTTATTCCCCCCATCAAACAATAGATTCCCGAATAATGGCAGAATAATAAAAAATTACCCGACACAGCATATGAGTGAGATGGGAGAGGAAGGAAAAAGAAAGGCGGGGGAGAAGGTTATTATAAATGTGTCAAGCTTGTTTATGGCCCTTTATCAGCAAGCGAGGGGGAAAGAGAGAGAGAGAGAGAGGAGCTGTTAACACACGTTTAAAAAGTGGTTGGCAGCTTTGCTCGGGAATGTAAATAATCTTTATATTCTAGAGCACTTATGTTTCACGAAGTGTACAGAAACGTGTGCCACCCATGGTGATGGATTTTTGAAGGCCCTTCTGAAATCTCTGCTGGGTTCTACCATCACGATACAGGACATGGGTAACACAGAGGGCCTCAAACAGTGTTATACGGGACAGGCCTCACCAGGAGTGGGAAAAGATGGTGGATAAATTTGATACTAATGAGAACTGTGCAAAAAAGGCCAGATTCTGGGCTGGCTTCTACCCCCACTGAAGTCAGTGGGCCAAATTCTGCTCTGTTACACTGGAGCAAACCTGAGATAACTCCATTGAAGTCCAGCCAGGTCACTCTCTATTTACGCTGCTTTCCATGAGAGCAGAATATGGTCAAATGAGATTACACAGGATGTATACAGAATTTAGCTCAATGGGCTGGGTCCTCAGCTGATGTAAAGTGACCACTGTCTTCGGTGTAGCTACACTGATTTACACCAGTTAAGGATCTGGCCAGCTCTTTTCTTTCTGCTGCCCATCTCTGCTTTAGTTAAGCCAGCTGGTCAGTAAATCTGGTGTCTCTCTCCCATCTGTTTCTGTGTAACATGTTTTACCGGGAATACCTAGAGCAGCCCACTTTCAAAGGAGCTGCCATCTCATTTTTCGAAAGTGGGGGATGGCACGGGAGACGAAAATGGCAGCAGCAGCATAGGGAAAATGCAAGATTTCTGTGAAGTCAGAGGTGAAGAGGAAACAATGCCTCTCCCTCATCAGGAGAGGGACATCGGCTCTTTTTGGATTAATTTCTGAGGCAGTTTTTAAAGCCTCTCTCTTGGGATGAAGGATTTTGTCCTGTGTATCAGTGAGATGTGCAAAGTTACATTCATGGTTCTTGGAAATCTCACTTAATTCAATTGCCATCACTCACGTGCCAAGAATGGAACAGAGCTGTTCTCCTCACCAGCACCCACGGCCATGCCCAGTGACTCAGCTAGAGATTGGGGCATGTGGGCTGGAGCTGGAGGGGGTTTCAGGAAGGGGTGGAACAGTTCTGAACTGGGGGGAGTTTGTATGGAAAGGAGGGGTGCTCAGTCTGGGGTGTGTGTGGGGGATTTTATGCTAAGTGAGGTAGAGAAGACTGAAGCTTTTCTCTGATTGGGGATAAGAAAGGTAGAGTGAGCATGGGTGAAGGGGGGATGAGATGGGGTAGGGGAGACTGGGAATGAATTGGTGGTATGTGTGACTGGAGGTGGGGAGAGAGAGAGCAGAGTCCATGACTGAAGGAAGGAGCGAAGTGGTGACAGAGGACAAATCTCTCACCCTGCCCGTTGCTGTAAAGGAGATGGAAGAGGGTGCCCTTTTCTTCCCACTTCCTCCTAACCTCCCCCCCCCCCAGGGCAAACCCCACTAGGGCCCCAAGTTTTCCCCTTGAACACCTGGCCAAGCTAGCAGGAAAGGAGGAGATGGGGAGAGGGGCCACGTTGAGGTCTATGGCACCTGAGATCACACCACTTACTTGGGCACCTGCCACTAGTGGACAGGGGAACAGGTGAGCAGAGACAGGCTGACACACCAAGTCCTGATCAGGGAAGGCTTCTCCAGTAGTTCAGAGGACATTGCCATGGGACACGTACTTCTGCAGACAGCCCCAACAGCAAACAGCTTTGCAGGCTGCTGCATGTGGGAAGAGGAGGACCTCCCTCTCTTGCTCCTAAAATGGTGGGTATTGGAGTCAGCAAGAGAAAGCCAAGACCCCTGCTGGAAGTCACAGCAGCTGCAGCATCCTAAATCCCTCCGGTCCCCTTTTGTGGTGGCAGCAACAGGGATGAGACAGCTGCAGCAGGGAACAACTCAGAGCGGCGCAGTTGGTACAAAGAAAGGGAGAATTAAAACAACAAACAATCAATGTTATCTCTTAATACAGAGTAGTATGAGAGCAGCACATTGCAGTGAGAGGATCCATCAGTGCAGGGAACAAAGGCAGGCTTGCCAAGGTGGGGAGGAGGCTCTGAAGATGTGGAGGAAAGAAGGTGAAGACAACAACATTGCCAAGGATGGTCTGGAAGGCGTATGTATACACAGATCAGTATGCACAGGTGTATGTAATATGCATGCAATTCAGAAATAGGGTTTACGTGTAGGGGGTACGCAGTATCTGGAGTGGCAGTAATGTATGTACATGTAAGTACTATATTTAAAATGTGTATGAAGCATGGTCTGACAGAAGTATGTACTGTATATGTAGCAGTATTGTATGTAAAACATGTGCAGGATGGTTTGGCTTTAATATGCATGCATAGAAATGTCTAACTTTTATATGCTACTGTCAGACCATGCTACACATCTGTATGCTGCATACGCATTCTACATGCAGTGCTTCTGTAGAAGTAACATGCATATGTAGAGTTACCTATAGGGTTGCCTCCTGTAACAAGGGACTAGGCTCAAGGACCCAGGAAGTCCCTTCCCGTCTTATATTCCATTTTCCTACATACTGTATATAGATATATGTGCAGTTTAGAAGTTGTATATTAGGTCAGATTTTTAGATAACCAGGGTGTGGAAATGCACCAAAAGCAAGTATGCAATTATGTGCCTAGCATGTGCACGCAGTTTCTGTGACTGTGTGCGCAAATCAGAAAAGCGCCCCCAATGTTGTCTAATCAGTCATTTGGACATGCAGACCTTGATTTACACACAGCATGCAGCCGTGGCAAATATACATGCAAGACACACCATGTGGTGTGGCAGCATTGTGCACAGCTAGAAGTGCTTAATGTAAAACATATCTGCAGCCTGCCGTGGAAGTAATATGCAGATGTAGAAGTAGTGTAGAAACTTGGGGTGTGCCACCAAGACTCACATTTGCTCCCCTAAATTGTCTGGAAACCAGGGCTAGAGGATCTGTAAGGCATTGCCAAGATTCACAAAACAAGAACTAAAGCTACGTTCCTCAGTCTGCATTTAGGCACCTACACCAGTGGCCTCATTTTCAAAAGTACTGAACACCCAGCAGCTGCCACTGGAGTCAATGGGTTCTACTGCGTGCTCAGCACTTTTGAAGGTCAGGCTGCTGATTTAGGTGCCTGGAGATGGAGTTTGGCACCATTTTTGAAAACACTGGCCAGAGTTCCTAATCACTGCAAACTTGGGGCTTGTCTAAAGTAAACCAAACACTTAGAGTCATAGACTTTAAGGCCAGAAGGGAATGTTGTGATCATCTAGGTCTGACCTCTTGCACTTTGCAGGTCACAAAACCTCACCTGCCCACTCCTGTAATAGACCCCTAACCTCTGGCTGAGTTGCTGACGTCCTTAAATCATGGTGTAAAGACTTCAAGTTACAGAGACTCCATCATTTACACTAGTTTAAACCTGAAAGTGAGCCATGCCCCAGGCTGCACAGGAAGGTGAAAACCCCCCAGGGTCTCTGCCAATCTGACCCAGGGAAAAATTCCTTCCCAACCCCACATATGGCGATCATTTAAAGCCTGAGCATGTGGGCAAGACCCATCAGCCAGACACCTGGGAAAGAATTCGCTGTAGTAACTCAGAGCCCTCCCCATCTAGCGTCCATTACCAGCCATTGGAGATATTGCAGCTGCAGATCAGCTACATGCCGTTGTAGGCACTCCCATCATACCATCCCCTCCATAAATTTATCAAGCTCAGTCTTGAAGCTAGTTACGTTTTTTGCCCCCACAGTCCCCCCTTTGCAGGCTGTTCCAGAACTTCACTCAAATACCATCAGATACCTAATTTCAAGCCTAAACTTGTTGATGGCCAATTTATATTAATTTGTTCCTGGGTTGACTTTGGGGCTTAATTTAAAAAACGCCTCTCTTTCCCTGGTATTTATCCCTCTGACATATTTGTAGAGAGCAATCGTATCTCCCCTCAGCCTTCTTTTGGTTAGGCTAAACAAACCAAGTTCTTAGAGTCTCCTTCGTTTACAGCAAACGGGGGTGTGTGTGAGTGTGTGTGAGAGAGAGAGAGAGAGAGAGAAAGAGAGAGAGAGAGAGAGAGAATCTATCCCACAGTAGCCTGCTGCACATGCCTGCTGCACACTAAGTGTTTGTGTGGACCCTGCTGCCATGCACTCAAAGTTCCCTAGTGCATTTTGATTTACTTCCGTTTCAAAGCAGATTAAAGCACACAAGGGAACTTTTAGTTTGCGGCAACAGAGTCCACACAGACACTTAGTGTGTGGCAGGCTAGCACAGGGTAAATTTACACCCCAGCTTGCCCTGAGCTAAGTGTTCATCTAGATAAGCCCTTGGATTGGTCTTGTTAAGCCTTCCCTTTCCTGGCTATGTGTCTTTCACTCTTGACCCTTACTCGCTGTTCATGGTCCATGCATTCACTGACCTTGCAAAGGGCTATGGAATTCACTGTGTGTGTGTGTTTCTCTTCCAGCCTAGTGGGTGCAGTTAGAGATATGGGCCCAATCCTCCATTCCTGCACCCGGCACAGGAATGGGGGAGAAGGGCAAGATTTCCTCCACCTCCCCCACAGTGGGCCCTGGGAATAAGTTAGAGCAACCTCAGGGATGCTGTAGCTTGCACATGGGTGTCACAGGCTCCTGGGGACAATTCTTGCAGCTGGGGACTAGCCAGAGCACATCATCATTTCAGCCATGCTCCCTGTATATTCCTGACATGGGGTTGCAATGGGGATGGTGAAGCACCATTTTGGCAGCACTATGATGCCTGAGGAGCCTTCTTATGTGAGCAATATTCCCCCAGGGGCTGGAGCCAGCCAGTTTATGTCCCCGGTACACCACTGGAAAAATGGCCAGAATGTAAGGATGTGAATGGAATGCCTCAGAAAGTTCACGCATCCCTGCCATTAAACTTGTACACTGCAACATGTTTGGCATATTCCTGGAAGACAGGTGCTAGATTAACATCCTTGGAGACCTCTATACACCCTCATGACAGATAAAACAGATGCAGCAATAGATACAACTTCCCCATACTGTGCTATCACTGTACATCAGCTCAGGTCTGGAGAGAACAGCTGAGAAGATGGGCCATGGAGTCTGGGCCTATCCAGCCCTCAGCCTCTCTGCTCAGGTTGTCTGCAATAACAAGGGTGGGTTTGTGGTGGACACCACTTCATTAGGAGGTTTCTGGAAATGGAACCTCCTAATGAAATGGTGTCCACCACAGCACTCTCAGTTGCTATGGGCCTGGGACGCATTGAGCTAGAAGCAAACAGTGCTTTACCCCATTATCTCTTGCCTGAGCCATTCCCACTCACATTCTGAATTCATTGTTGTCCAGATCCTTTGTCAGAATTGCACACAGGCACTCAGCTGTATTGCTAGAAGTGCAAAAAGCAGATCGGATAAAGCCCATGTTGCATAGTTTTGCAGGAATATTTAAATGTCAGTTGCAATACATTCCTACAAAGGAGTCGACAAATCCAACACTCAAGGTACAGGACTTCAGATGGAAATCTACATTTAAATGCAGATGTTTTGTATTTACCTCAAAGAGTGATGCACAAGCAGAGAGGGGACGCAGGGCTATAGCAGAAGGAGTAAATGGCAATCGTAGGCAGAAAACCCACTGCAATTCATGCATCACGCAAATGGCTGTGTATATTAAAGCAATGAGGACAAGGCGTATTGATTTAGCACAAGTAGCAAGAGTCCCAGGTGCTAAAACCTGGAGAAATACAAAACCACGCTGGGCAAAAACAACAAAAAAATGAGAAAAGGATATGAGTGTTTGAAAAGACGCATCGGACGAGCTATAAATTCTAATAATCCATATTTCTCAAAAGCAGCAGCTATTGACTCAAAAACAAAGGAGAAGGCATAATGTAACAAATGTCAGAAAGGATCACAGCAAGAATTCAATTTGCTTCGGCCATATATCAATTGGAAACTTAATGTAATGGCACATAGTTAAGGTTACACCCTCACTTAATAGCGATTACCAATCCTGGGTGGGTTTCTAGCAAGCATCAAGCAGTGAGTAATTGGGACAGCACTACCTGTGTAATTGCTAATGAAAAAAAAAATCCCAACAGCCTGGAAGGGCAGTGATGAGGGGAGAGAATTCAGGCAAAAAAGAGAAAGTGGGCTTTGCGGATGAAACTGCCAGCAGCTTCCCCTACCAGGGTTCCTCTTGACAGGATTTCTAGAGCAGTTACAAAATCTGTCTCTAGCTGCAGTGAGAGAAGGGTGTAATATCTGAACAAAGTCCTTTTTTCCTAAAGGCAGGATTCTTCATGCTCGAGCATGACACACCCTCGCTGGTCTCCTAAATAAGGCTGGATCCATGCCTGGGTGGAGGAGGATGAACCGAACACTGTTACATCTACTCTAGCTCCTAAGTGTGCACTATTTATTATTATACAGACAGTGGTACTGCCGTCAGCCAATTAGGGCCATTGTAATTACCACACTTTGGTGGCTGCAAATGGCTGAATTAAACGGCAGATTTCCCTCTCCACAGTTATTATGGCTGCTGAAGTGAGGAAGCAAAAGTTAGAGAGAAGATGCTCTGACCATATGTTAGAAGCAAGAGACAATGAGTGGAAGAGGAGGAGGAAGGATGCATGGGTATGGAAACTTCCGTGCTATTGAAGCATCCAAAGCAATCCAGGGAGAGCAGGAATTTAAAGCTGTCCCCATCATCATACTGCAGGCAGGAAGGGGAATTCCCAATATGCATGGGAATGTTATATGGTGTCCAAAAAGGTTTGCAAATGCTAACCTCCTAGGGATCTCCTATTCCAGATTCCAGACCAGCAACAACCACAAATTACACCAGCCCTCAGGGAAACCATCCTAGGTTTGACACTGAGCCTAGTGCCTTCCAGAGGAAGACTTTGGAAAATTAGTGAGTATTCTGTGTATACCCATGAAGTATAGGCATGATCAGTGAAGCTTCCACTGCTGATACCATGTCATGAGAGGTGGAATCATGGTCTAAAACAGGAAGCTTTTATTAAAGAAAACAGCTACAAACTACAGAAACATATAGCTTGAGTTCCAGCTTTGTCTCCATTCTTTACCAATGGTCACACCCCATGTAGAATGCTATACAACACAGAGAGACATCTAGAGGCTGAGTGATACTCTGCATGTAAACGTATCAAAACACCAGTCAACATGGGACATAACAGCTTCATTTTTTCCTCATGTGCCAAAATGTCGCACATACATAACTAGGCAATGCTGAGGCTTTGGTACTGAAGTGTAATCACGCGGTGCACAATTATTGTAAAAGTGGCATCATAAGATGTCATGTTTATAATCTCTCGGTGATTCTAGGTCAAACATGCTCGGTTTAAAAATAAAGAGATGTTCTCTCTAACATCCCGCCCTATAAACTCAGCCTGGGATTTGAGAGTCAAGCGGTTCTGTCCTGCTTCCACATCATCAGCAGTACTAAAGAGTCTGCAGGACAAGCGGTTACACCAATGCAGCCCCATTGCTTCTGGAGTGGATGCACCGGTCTAGCTGAAGACAAAATTTGACCCTTCATTTGGAACTTGGTTAACAAGTCTGTTGACAGTGAGCAAGCTATAATAAGAATCCAACTCACCCTCCCGAAGCTGCATTGACTGTGGAGTGCAAACAGGAGGGAAAAGGAGTAAAGCTTATTTTGTGGTCAGTAGATTAAGCAGATATGAATGTACACGGAAAGCAGAGAACTCAGCACAGACACAAGGAGCAGGTCTTTGGAGTAAGACGATGGGACTTTCCAGAGTGTATCTGCACTTCAAATACTGAGTTACAGGATCAGTGTTTTTTTCACCCCTGGAAGTCTTCTCTGCACTGGGGATTTCAGTCACCAGTTTCAGTGACTGGCGTAGCTGCACAGGTGCAAACCCCCTTTGTAGACAGGCAAAAATCACTACCAACTGCAATTTGTTCCAATGCAGCCTACCTAGGAGTGAAAATGGGGCAGTGCACTAAAGCCAATGGCAACTTACAGGGGCTTTGCCTATCTGCACAGGGTTTGCACTCGTGCAGCTACACCAGCCACTGGCTGCCACTGGCTGCAGTTGGGGCAAGTCCTGGTGTATGCAAAACCCATGGGTAATGATTGTGAGTAACTAGGTCCAGTTTCAGTTCAGTTCTCCCTTCCCTTCGCTTACCAACCCCTTGGCAGTGTCATCACAGTCTTGCCCGATTCTCAAGGGCACCGAAGGGAAGCCTGTCTGGCACTAGGAGGGACCCAGGATTGACGGCACAAAAAACTGCTGAAAATATTCCGAGAGGCTGTTTACGGCCCCATAAAGATTTTATGTGTTGCATTTAGCCTCGTGTCTCTGCATTCAGCACGTTAAGCGTAGAACATTTTACTTTAATACCATGGCGGCTGTGAGCGGGAATATTTATCTGTAATAAATAAGAAGTAATCACTGTTTACAGCGGACGGATTGCAAATAGCCACTGGGAGAGTGCCTTCTCCAGCCCAAAGTCACAGGCTATGGCCAGGATGTACATCAACAACTGGACTGCACCTCCTCTGGAATCTCTCCACAGAAAATAATGGTATAAATAACTGAACACGCATGTTGTATAATTGAGGAATTGGTCCATAGCTCGGACACAACATGTTCACACAAAATGCCCAAAAGCCAACATTAATACTTAAATTTAGGGAAAAGTGAGACAGGAGAACAGAAGCAGATGGACGCAACACTCACCACACTGGTAAATCAAATGTACTGGAAAGGAGACTTGGTGCTGTCCAGAAACTGGACCATTGCAGGAAAAACACAGCAGAGGGCCTTCTCAAAGGGGGGGGGGGGGGGGGGGGGGCAGTCTATTTCCAACAAGCTCCCAACCACAGCATCTGGAGCATATAACGGGCATTGTCTATTACTTAAGTTTACTCCATTGTGGTCATCCATTTGCTGCAAGAGTTATCGCTTCCCACTGTGACTAAAAGTAAAGGCAGATACCACTTACACACACCTTCACCCAATGCCATTCATTCGCTAGGAATCTTCAACCAACCTGCATGAATTTGGCACTAGCTGAATTGCCACTAGGGGTGTTTCTGTGACTACTCCTTTCTGGGGTAGAAACAAATTTGGCTTTACATGGAGATATGATCTACATGGAGATGTGATCTACTAGGGGTTCCTTATTTTGAAGGTAGAGGTGCTGCAGAAACAGGCCCCCAAAACCCATATTGCAACTCAAAAACAGCAGAAATTCTTGTTCCACTGTTTGCCTGACAGGCAACAAGGAGGAGGAGGATTAGGTGACTACCCACACCTGAGCCATTCTTTTTAGATGACAAATCTGATGAATTGTTCCAGATTGAGGTGTCAAGAGAGGTTGTTTTGGAACAAATTGTTAAATTAAACAGTAATAAGTCACCTGGACCAGATAGTAGTCACCTAACTTCAGTAGAAGGCAAATTAGTTGAAACTCTAGTAAAGAACAGAATTATCAGACACATAGATGAACACAATATATTGGGGAAGAGTCAACACAGCTTTTGTAAAGAGAAATCATGCCTCACCAATCTGAATTCTTTGAGGGCGTCAACAAGCATGTGGACAAGGGTCATCCAGGTGATCTAGTGTACTTGACTTTCAGAAAGTCTTTGACAAAATCCCACCCCAAAGGCACTTAAAGTAAGCAGTCATGAGACAAGAGAGAAGGTCCTCTCATGGATCAGTAACTGGTTAAAAGATAGGAAACAAAGGGTAGGAATAAATGGTTAGTTTTCACAATGGAAAGTGGTAAATAGAGTCTCCCAAGGATCTGTACTGGGACCCCTTCAACATATTCATAAATGATCTGGAAAAAAGGGTAAACAGTGAGGTGGCAAAGTTTGCAACTGACACAAAACTACTCAAGACAGTTATGTCCAAAGATGGCTGTGAGGAGTTACAAAGGGATCTCACTAACTGGGTGACAGAATGGCAGATAAAATGCAATGTTGACAAGTCCAAAATAATGCACATCGGAAAACTTAATCCTGACTATACATCCAAAATGTTGGAGTCTAAATTAGCTGTTACCACTCAAGAAAGTTCTTGGAGTTATTGTGGCTAGTTCTCTGAAAACATTCACTTTTCTTTGGCAGCAGCCAAAGAAGCTAAGAGTGTTAGGAACCATTAGAAAGGGATTGATGAGAAGACAGAAAATATCATAAAGCCTCTATATAAATCCATGGTGCGCCCACACCTTGAATCCTGCATGCAGTTCTGGTTAACCCATCTCAGAAAATGTATCTTAGAACTCGAAGCAGTACAGAAAGGGCAACCAAAATGATTGGGAGTATGAAACAGCTTCCATGTGAGGAGAGATTAAAAAGCCTGGGACTGGTCAGTTTAGCAAAAGACAACTGAGGGGGAGCAGCTATGATTGAGGTCTTTAAAAATCATGAAGGGTGAGGAAAGAGTAAGTAGGGAAGTGTTATTTACCCCATCATATAGCACAAGAACCAGGGGTCACCCCATTTCACCCAATGCAATTAAATGAAAAACAAAAAAAGGAAGTACTTCTTCACACAATACACAGTTAATCTGTGGAACTCATTGCCTGGAGTTGTTCTGAAGCCCAAAAGTATAACTGGACTCAAAAAAAGATTTAGGTAAATTCATGGAGGATAGGTCCATCAAAGGCTCTTAGCCAAGATGGTTGGGGACACAACCGCATGCTTTGAGATTCCTGAAATCTGTGACTGCCAAAAGGGGATGGCACATTCAATAATTGCTCTTTTCTGTTCACTCCCTCTGAAGCACGTGGCCCCTGTCAGAATACAGGATACTGGGCTAGACTGACCATTGATCTGACCAATATGGCCATTCTTATGAATAGCAGAGGATGATGTTTGTCCACACCAAATGCTTGGGAGCACAGAGCCCTCAGATTACAGCCGCTCTTTCGATCCCATGGATTGTTAGCTGCCTGGAAGAAAACAATGCTTCCTCCAGCTGAAGCAACTCACACCATAAACTTCTTCCCAGAGGCCTTTAATCAAAACCATAGGGTATGCAGACTAATACAGTTGTGGCCCTCAGTCTGTGACCTATGGATTAGCAATGGGGCAATGAACCCCTTTTGGTGAACTGCAGAATAAAACCTATTCAGAACCAAGCAGTGTATGCTGGGTGGGGGGAAATGGAGACCAGGCTATCAGCATGAGAAGTAGGTAGCTCTGTCATTTGCTCACTGGTCTGCAGAATGAGAACACGGAAACTGATGAAGAGGTACCAGCGTGGAATCAACACCGCTGGCCCAGAGAAGAACAGGACAACCTCTTGGATCTCTTGATAATTAGAGCATCCTAAGAGGTCCTTTGGTGACTCTTCTCAGAAGTACTAGATGATCAGCTGGGGTTTCTGGCAACAGTTTGCATAATGTGACCCAGAATACTTTGCACTTCTCCTTTTGAAGCTATGACCTGATTTCCGTAAGCAACGCACTGCCGACGTACCTCTGTGAGCCCAGAAGCACCAGGGGGAAATGAATATATTAGTATTTCTCATATTAATGCAGATCAAGCTAGGTATTTGTTCTGACATTTCAGTAATAGCTTTTCCCATTTTTTTAAAGCAGAAGGTTGTATTTTCTTCCCACTTAAATAATTCATTATTACATTAAACTTATTTTAAACCGGGCTCCTTTTCTTTTTTCTCTTCAAACCCAAATGTTATTTGGATGGCCAAAGGGAAGAGAGCGTATAAATGAAAACTCTCTTCCCTTTCCTCTCGTCTCTCACACTCTCTCTTCCCCCCCCTCCCTCGTTAGAATCTCTTAATCAAAGTGACAATCTGCCTTTACCAGAAAGGAAGCTGGAGCCTTTGAACAGTGCTGCTCTGATAGCTCTTTGCTTTGATGTGGGATTTAACTTGTGCCTTTAGCAATCTCCAGTGTGTGTATGCATGTGCGCTCGCGTTGCTGTGTTTTTCCTTCTTGCACATAAATTTCCCTACACCCAAAAAAAGAAAAGGGGGGCAGGGAGGAGATAGATACACAAATCAGCAATGTGACCACTCGTGGAGCTGCTGGCAGGGGGCTGAGTTCAAAAGGGATTCTTCTCTTCCCCTCTCCATGCACAACCAGAGCTTGCCAGCTGGAAGTTGATTCCCCCAGTGCCCTAAAGTCTTTCCATTAACTTCAATGGATGTTGAATCAGCCATTTATAGAATCCGCTCAGCAAGATGGCACCTCCGTGGCCCTACGGATACACACGTGAAGCCACTGCATTCGGGGGACTGTGAGCATGACTCCTAAGAAGTACTACACAACTAGGTGCACTCCGGGGACTTCATGCTTTTCTCTGTAGCACCTGGCATTTGCCACAGTTGGAAGTAGGATCCTGATGAACCATTGGCACAGGACGATCTGGCGTGACAGCTGCCTGGATGCTGAGACATGGGTGTGTCCCTACTGTTCTCTGTCAATCTTCACACTCCTCGCTATCCTCCTTGCTCTCTCATTTTGACACCTGGCTCTCCCTCTACTCTTCACAATCCCTCACCCTCACGTGCGACAATCCCCATGGCCTCATTCTCTCCTGCTCCTTTAGCCCCATCTTTGGCCTTCAGTTCTGATCAATCCTCACATCATCAGGGTCCCTATCTTCACTAAGGACAATAATACTATTCTACCTTATGGGGCATAATTTATGTGCTTTGAGATCCTCTGATATAAAGCTCCGTATAAAAGCAAAGCAATAGGATGCTATGGACAGCATAGTGTTCAAAGTCTCAACAGACAGAAATTCCCACATTTTTCTTGGGAGACTATGTCAGAGTTGCATACACCTTTCCAGGCACCAGCAAGGTAACCTGCTCCCTTTCTTCTTGCTACTCATTGTTGTCTCTGATGACCACTGCCCCATTGGCACAGTTTACCGAGGCCTGAACTTCATTGGTTTTGAAAACAGGTCGGGGCCAGTGACATCCTCCTTTTTATTTCACAGCCAGAAACTTCCTTCCCTACTGATTATAAATCAATGCAGCAGCTTCCCCCATCTGACAATTTTACAGAAGCCATGCTTCCATTTAAAGCCACAAGACCTCCATTCCAATAGGTCCTCTCTGGGCTTTCTTCTACATTAGAGATTTTACAGATGCTTCTAATAAACTTCCTCCCTGGTAGTTTCTTCTAGCTGAAGACGGTACACGTTTCATCAACTACAAAACAACCTTAAAAAGAAGAGAATTCAGCTTTGCCGTGAGTCCCTTTTTCCAACAGCTATCCTCTCCAGTGTAAAATCACAAACTCCAGAAGTGTCTCACCACCAAGATATTTATGGATTTTTGGAGGGAGGTCTGGTGAATTTCAGCCTTTTTCAGCCACTTCCCTCCCCCCCCCCCCTTTTCTGCTTTATATTTACAGTCACCATCCTTCTAGCTGAAGAGAAAGGGAGGAGAAATCCCTCCCGTTCCAGGGACAGAGTGCAGTTGTCTTGGAAATCCTTCCAGCCCCAATTAGCCCTGTGGTGCGAAGCCAATTTCCTGCATGTCAGTGCCCAGAACTACAGCTGTGCCAGAGACCTGGCTGGAGGATACTTGTCCAAGTTGTTCTCCACTTCTGGGACTTCAGCATGCCATTGGGTGCCCATTCCCATCAGAGTACCAGTTTCTGTAAGTCCTTGAGCAGCTAAATGTAGAAGGGAGTCTCTGGCCCAGACTCATATGCCTTCTGTTCTTACCACCTAGTCAATGCCCTATTAGATGTCAAAGGCCTAAATGTTCTTTATCTCCCTCTAGCAAAACAGCTCAGAGGAAACTCCCTACGGTGGCTGCCATTAAAAACCCAGCAACGTCCTTCGTTGCTGACAGGGAAATGATTCCTTTGGTGTGTGTCACTGGGTGGCAATGACATACCCTGCAAATCTCCTGAGCACCAGTGAGCAAACCGTCTGGAGCGGCACACGCCCACCTAGCTGTAGGGTTAGAAGGTGCTAGTTTAACAGCTGATCCTTTGATGATTACTAGGTTGGAAAAAGGAGAGGAGGAATGTGAGGGAAGAGAGGAGGAGGGAAAGGAAGATGGGTAAAGGGAAAGATCAGGAAAGAGGAGGAGCATGGGGAGCCAAAGTGGAAGAGGGAAAGCGAGAAAAGGTTTGTGACGGAGAGAGCAGGCCTTGCCTCTCCTTGGTCCTGCATTTGGAGGGGGCAGAGAGAGGATTAATTGTGACTTTAGAATGTAAGCAGGAAACAGCCCATCCCTAGATCTCACAGTGTATTACAAAGGAGAGAGAGAGAAGCTCACTATGCCCACTTCACAGGTGATGACACTGAGGCAAAGAGCTATGTAGTCTCATATTTTCAAACTGGAGTGCCTAAAATTAGGCACAGAAATCCAGATTCAGGCACCTGAATAAGTCTCCTACTTTTTGGAGGTTCTGCGTCCCCACAACTCCCACTGCAGCTAATGCAGAGAATCAGGGCAGCTATTTAGATGCTTCAATACAGATGTCTGGGCGTAGCTTTGGGCATCCAGGATTGGAAATTCCAGCCCGAGTGACCCACTTGCAGTCCGTGTAAGAGCCAGGAACAAACCCTATCTCCTACGTCCCAGACTTATGTCCCATCCAGGGGGCCAGAGCTGTTTCCAGCGTAAGATAAAGGAAAGGGATGAATATAGCTAGAAGTAGGTCTCCCTGCAGTCTAAAGGCAGCTGCATCTCCCAGCTACCTCAGGTGGCTCAGTCCAGAGTAGTGTCTCCAGATATCTTATTGACCAAAGCCACTCGGGGCCCATGCTTTACATTCTGATTCTCCCTCCAGCTCCCTCCTCCCAGCCTCATGCATACCTGATCAGACCTCCTGATTATGCAAAGTAAAGACAGTAACATCGCTCTCCCTGCAAACCTACCCGCTACAAAAAAAAAAAAAAACCCGAACAATTCCTGTAACCAGAAGCATTAATTATAGGTAATGACGGACAGTCGACTCCCTGAAGCGTTTGCATAATTACTAATGCTAATGGCTTTGGAGTGTCTCTCTCCTTCTTGTGGAGGAATTGTAATTGGAAAAATGCATAAAAATGTGATGGGGCGAGCTGGGGGGTGCTCCGTGCGGGTTTGAAACGGCACGTGCGAAGGGAAGAATTTCTCCAGGAAGGAGTAATGCAAACGGCTCACGCTCAGCTCACGCTCAGCTGGTCGCAGACCCAGATTGCCTCCCTGTGCCCGGCTCTGTGTCACCGCATGGTCATTAGGGAGCAGGAGGCGGGCTGGGTTGCAGAGCGTAGGCAGCTGTTGGGATTCAAAGGGGATTATAATAATGATGTTTAATGACACTGGAAAGGGCTCAAAGGGCACCTCTGAGGCAGAAAAAGATGCTTCACCACTGCCTGGGCACGCACGTGGGTTTCCTTGGCCCTCTGCTCACAGAAGAGCTCCCTGCATGGCCTCTGTCTCACACCAGCAGAATATGTTTCCACCCCTGCCCGCCATGCCTGACAGAGCCCCACTTTCCCAGCAAACAGCAGCGCTGGGCCAGATGGCCAGCCTCAACCTGCGGGGGCAGAGGAGGATGGAACCGGAGGGTTCCAGGCTTCTTTCGGAGTAGGGCTTCTGTTCAGTTCTGAGCCCAGCGTGCTAGGGTGGATGGGTGGAAATTCTGGCTGGGCCACTTCTGGTAGGATCAGCTCCCCTCAGGTTTGCACTCATGTTCCCTCTGCTTTCCAAGCCAGCATGTCTCCATGACAGACCTGCTTGGGCACTGCTGTGTGAAACAGGAGCTTGGCTGCGTTTTCCAAGCCCCCTCTCCTCTTCCTCTGTTCTCACCTTCAACTCCACGCCCTACACCTCCCAGGAGTCGGAGTCCATGCCAGGGCCTCAGAGATATGAGAGTGGGGCGGGGGGTGCCAGTCTTGCTCCTCCACTCCCTGGAGAGGTTGTGTCGTTGAATTGAAATAAATCTCCTGTCGCACTGTAAGCAGCTGGTGAAGCAACAGATGGCTGGCAATCTGTAAAACTCAAAAAACTCCAGGGCTGGGAGAGCGTCGATTTTATTGTGTGCTCATTCCTATTGCCGACAGCCTCAGAATGCATATGAAATAAGAGACATGACCTCACAGATGCCATCTGCAGATAAGGAGAGGAGAAGAGAAAGCTACCCTGACCCCAACACCCAGGACACCTTAAAAGAGTGGCCAGACCCTATGTTGGGGTGTAGAGAGAATTCAGTTCCTTGACTGCACCTCCTTGTAATACTCCAGAGTTGTGAGAAGGTCGTCAGGGAAGGGACTTTATTGGACTATAAAGCACCACACACACCGATAGCTCTGCATAAATAATAAATAGCAGCAATAATATTGTCCCTTGAGCAAGACAGTGTTTCATCAGCAGGGAAATTGTCCTCCTGTTCCATCCTAACATTCGCAGGCTGGCAGGTCCTGGCTCAGGGAGATATTTGTACCATGTGCTCTTTAGGAGTCCAGACTGCTGCTGCATTTCATTGGAACTGGCATGTAATTCAAAAGAAAATTTGGTTATTTATCATCTTTACTTTGTGAGAGGAGTTTGGTGATCTTCTCACACTTGTGAGAGTGAGGACTGGAGCCAGGCGAAATACAGCTTTGGCAATGAATCCCTAAGCAGCCTCAGCTCTTCCAGTCCAGGAGCCTCCATTTTAAACTCTGTGCACAGCCTAGAAATCTTCCAGCAGCCTATGTTTTTCTAGGCTTGACGCCTCAGGACAGACCTGTATGGGAAAAGGTTTCCAGTTCTGTAAATCCTCCTAGCCTCATTTATCTACGATCCAGCTTCTATTGCTCTCTGTCCCTAAAAAACGCAAGGCCGCAGCAGCTTCTTCAAGCCCTCCTCTTAATTATAGGAGTTAGGCTCATACAATCAGGGAATAGAAGCAAGGCCAAGTGACTTGCAAGACCAATCACCATGAACCAGAGACCTGATTCAACATGCACTGTTCAGTGGAAGCTGTTAATGCTCAGCACCTCCAAAAAACAAGAAACTTTCTTTTTTAAGGAATGTAGATTTGGATTCAGAAGCCTAACTTTAGGTGCCCAGGTTTTCAAATTACTGATCTATACTTTTAATGATGTTCTGACTCATATGTGAATAAATACATTTTGAAAAGGAAAAAATTAACCTGCAATTGATTTAATGATGATAAATTCTGATTTTTATCCCACAGCTCCTGTTCACTTTAGATCTCAAACAGGGCTAAAGCCATTTCTTTTAGGAGACTGCCACAGTCTAATAGTTCACTACAAATTTTCCATTGCTTAATTTCATAACATTATTTTTAATAATTCCACATAGCTCTACACACATTCGGTTCAGATTGCAATACTATTTGAAATCAGCTTGGATCAGAGCATGTCCCATGTTTGTAACCCAACAGAGGCACATGACAATTTTCTGCTCACAAACCATCACAGTCAGAGAAATTTTTCCTCTCTCCAGCTATTCACAAAATGGCCCAGGAACAGCAACATCACATTTTGGGTTTGGACCAGGCTTCTCAGGATAGATCAATGGGATGAGTCATATTGGTGTTTCTCCTGTTTCCGTGATTGGTTCAGCCAACTCCCTGTGACCACAAAGTGTCAGCTCAGCAGAATCTATTTCTACTTCATTTCTCTGAAGGAGAGAGAAAAGGCATTATAGTGGAGTTCTCCGATTTGGCTGAGAGAATCCGGAGGCAAGAGAAATTTTTTACTCCAAATCCTTGTGGCTCGTTCTAGCAGAGAGGCAGTGCACTGGGACATTACCTTCTATAATTCCTCCAACTCCTGTCTACTATCTAATTGTTTTACCTTTTGACACACCTAAAACTTGTATCTAGGTTTGGCAGAATTAAATTTTTTTAATATAATTTTGACAGATAATATAAATGTTTATTAAGCATTTTTTCTATTTTTATCAATTTAAATTTTCACAGTTGTGCAAAATTATGAATTTTAAGCATTCATTTCATACTTTAAATTTTCAGTTATGGTAAATTATGGGGGGGTCTTGGGCAATAATTATTTAATGACTAGATGCGGAGATTCAAAAATGTAGCTTTACCACCATTAACACACAAACTGCAAACATTCCATATCAAAATATACAAAGTAATTATCCTTACATCAAACTCTAATAAGTTTTCAAGCAGCATTTTTCTTACTTTGCCTAGCTGTAAATTTCAACTGTTGTCAATGAAAATGTTTTTTCATCAGTTTGTGTGTACACAATGAAATCAATGTTTACCAACATTTACAGATAAAAATCTAGGCTTCAGGTGTGATGTAACAGAGCCCTGTATACCGGAGCATCTTTCTGAATACCAGGCACTGTAAAGCTGTGTGCACCAACTGTGATATCAAACAGTTCATGAACCTGACTTCATGGTACACATACCTGGGAGGTTATACCCATGGCTATACTCTAAATAGTTCCTTACCCTCCGTGGTTTTCACACCCTCCAAACACTTGAAGGCATTTACCAGTGTTTGAAGTCTACATGTTCTAGAATCCTCTTCCTCTTCATTAAACATGAAGCAAACGCATCCCTGAGGCTCTAGGCCTGCACTGAAGACATCCAGGCTTATTCTCTTCTTGAAGGCTGGCAACACAGAAGAAGTACCCACCGTATATGTACTAAACATCTCAGTGCTCACATTTCCCACACAAACTCAGGAGGACGCGTGGCTCTATGTCTCATACACACACTTGAGTGCTTACCACAGAAAGGAAAATAAAAAAGCATTTCTGTTTGTAAATATTTTGCTGTGTGGGGTCCTGTGGTATAGATAGGAGCAGCTAAAGCATATAAATAAATAAAAGCACTCTGTCAGCGCTCGATGTCAGGGGAGCTCTCTTCTAGTTCGGGGGGGAGGGGAGACCTATGGTTTTTTGGAGCTGAAAGACCAGGGTTCCGTTCCCAGCTCCCCAGTTGCGTGCGCTTTATGTAGGTGTGTGTATGTTGCCTGCAACAGGCATCTGTTACAAGATCCCAAGCTCCTCCCAGACATGCCTGAACTAAAAGACAGACATGTGCAAAGTCCGACATGTAGATACAGACTCCCATTCAGACTCAGGTACATGTATAACATATTCAGACAGGCATCTTGGAAAAGAAGTCGGGGCTTGTGGTTAAGGACTCAGGAGATCTGCATTCAAATCCTGGCTGAGCCACAGACTCCCTGAGTGACCTGGGGCAAATCACAATCTCTGTAAATGGGGACACCACCACTTCCTCTACCTGCTTTGCCTAGATCTTAAGCTTTTTGGGCAGGGAAGAGTGTCTTACTTGTAAGTACAGTGCCTACAACTATTGGCCTCTCAGCCCTACTGTAATACAGATAATTACTCAACACCACAAGCACGTGCAGATTATTACATACGTACAGGTGCAGACAGACAGATCCTCCCAGCGCTACCCCAGACAAATTTCACATAGGAGCAGTGCTTTGTATTTGCACAGGCTATGATCAAGCAGGACAGGAACATTATCAAAAAAACACATTTTCCAGCTCTGCAATCCAAACGGAAAAGCTGGTTTATATCTAGAACAGAAGAAATCACATTATTTCCAGCCTAGAAATACAGCCCCATGCCAAATGCACAACGCCCTTTCCTTTCATTGTGTTTAGATGCTGTGACCATGTCTCTTAGGGGAAAGAAATACACCAACCATTCTCAAATGAAATTGCAGATGACCAGCAGGAGGCAGAGTTTGGGACTCTAGGCAGGTCTGTCCCCACCATTTGTTGTCCAGTAGGACAGGAGTGCTGGGTGATGTGGGCTTTTTTCAGTTTTAAAATTAAAATCTCCCAGAGAACTTATTAACAAAGCCTGTGAGGAATGGTTATTTGAATATGACTTAACCTTGCCTTCGAGAATATTAATGTAATATCAACGGGTAGCTTACATTTGTGAGCCAGAAAAGCTCTGCTGCTGTGACCCTGGAATTTTGCCAAAACACCCTTTCCCTTCTCAACCTCTTCATTCTCCTTTATTGTGTCTTTTGCTTTTTACACTACAACATGAAGAAACCACACACTGGGTCCCCAATAATTGTATTTGGGCTTGCCCACACGCAAAACTTAGCTTGCTGCAAGGCAGGGTGTGAATCTATCCCATGCTAGCCTGCAGTGGACTAAATATCCATGAGGACCCTGGTGATGCACACTAACAGGTCCTTAGTGCACTTCAATCTACACCCATTTCAAAGTAGGAGTGCACAAACACACACAGAGTAGCTACATTCACACTGGTTTCTGGCAGCTTCTCAAAACACAGAACATGGTGGCGAGTACCACTTGAGGGCTCACAAACTATTTAAAGAGATACTAGCCTATTCCCATCCACTACACCCTTCAGAAGGGCTACAAATATTATATTTAAAGGTAAGCTGCAATGGGTGCGTGTCTTTTTTTGCTTCCCTACGGTGTATGAAGAATGGCCTGGCAGCTTTTGGGTTTTGTTCTCCGCTTGCTCCTTAAATTAGAAATGCAGGTCTTGTTCCTCCTGTTTTTCCTGGAAGACATTGTGGATGAGTGGAGAACTAATAGTTTTAGGATATCAGAGGAGCCAGGAGTCTGGGATGCCAAAGATTGAACATACACTTTTTAACGTAAAGCAAGGCAGTGAAGAATAATCTCAGCAGTTTAAGAAAATCCTCAAGTCAGCCTTGTGCATAGTGGGGTGAATGAAGAGGCATGGAAATCTGTAGTTTCACAGGCCCACCAAAAAATACAGCAAGCAAATGCTAACACACACACAAGGTGAACAGGTCATCCTCTGAATTCCCCAGTATTCTCGCTATGTTCTGATACAACCTCCATGAATCCTTGGTTGCCACACTATGAAGGAGTGGCTCGTTAGCACAGAATCACAGGAGTCAGATATGGAAACTGCTGATCAGGTCAGGTAGGCCGAGCTACCAATGCTACTTTGATATGGAGATAGTAGCAATAGCAGGTAATTACCCACGTCTCTCCACTTCTGTGCCTGAGGAGATATGGGGAACATTATCAACCTGCTGGAGACTGAAGAAAATTGCCAGACTCAGGCTGACTCTTTCTGAAGGGTCAATTGAAACTGCTAAGCTTCCATTTTACTTCTGTCTGCCCCTGCTGGCTGGAAAGATTTTTCCCACACATGTGGTGTACAAAAGCTCTGGAGGAATGAAGTTACATAAAAACTTGTTCTACAGGCATGTTCAATTTTAAAACAGAAAGCCCACAATGCAAAGGAAGTGTAAACAATACTTCAGCTCAGGAGACACCCCGGTGGGTCCAGAAACAATGCAGTACATTTTTATCTGTCAGATTTTCTTTGTGAAAGTGAATGGAAAGGCAATTCAGTCTCCATGTTCATTCCACCCTGCTCTTCCCCACGCTGTTCTGTGCATAGGCCCAGATCCTGTCCATGAGTGGGGGCAAGAGAAACTTCAATCCATCCTGGGTTTCCTTCCGAGACTGTAAGCCCTTTGGGGCAGGAACTGTCTTTTTGTTCTGTGTTTGTACAGCACCTAACACAGTGGGGTCCTGGTCCATGACAGGGGCTCCTCTGCACTACAGAAATGTAAACAACAAAGACCTACTAATGGGCCCGACTCTTCCCAGAGGCTTCATTTCAGGGAAGCATCCTATTCAAGACAGCACTTAAGCATGTGCTTAACTTTAGCCCTAGGTCCCAGTGAAGTCAAAGGAAAATTGAAGCTTTGCGTTGTTGATTTCATTGGAACTTAAACACGTGCCTAAAACTGATCACGTTCTTGAATGCTTTCCTCAATCAGGACCAGGATGAAGAGGGAGCAGAGGAGAATTATTTCAACTGTGTTCCCTTCAGGAGGCTCCTTACTCTATAGGGAGAGCCAACCAGAAGCTTTTGGTTTCCCCCTGTTAACTATAGTGGGCTGAGATCTGAAAAACTCTGACCTCCTTTCTAAATCACTGGATCCCAGAGAGTCCTTGACAGTTTGTTCAGGTTAGTGATGTGATTCCCCGCACACGCGCCATTGCCCCAGCTCTGAACCCAATGGCTGTAACCAGTAAACCATGTGTGCATAGCAAAGGATTCCTCGATACCGAACATATGCTGTGGGTGAAAGGAGCATTAAACAACCCTGTCCTCAGGCCATTCTGAGACTGTCCAGGTTTCCTCTTCCACTCACATCTTGTATCCTGTCTCCAATATGCCCCCACAGCTGGCCCATTTGCTGAGCCAATCATCAGCTGTTGGAGGGCACAGGCTAATCTTCATAGTTCAGTCTTCTATTCAGCAAGTCCATGTTTCCCACTGAGAAAAGTATGGCTTGGAGCATTCCCTTCCGGGAGATAACTCTTCTATGTATAACAGAAGAAACCCAGATAGATATGTGCTGACCAGGGCCTTCAGGGTCAGCTGATCTTTGCAGTTTTGTTGTTGTTTATTTATATTGTCAAGTAGTGTTATGATTCATCAGCAAAGTAGCTTTTACTATAGTAGGCATTGGAAGGCCCTGTTTCTGTTAATTTCATTTGTCCCACTGTAGCTACATCATCGCAAATCCCCAGGGTAGCTGTGCTGCAACAGTGTAAGATGGGCCTTGTACCAGTGTGATTTGCTCCAGAAAGCTGAAAGATTCAGAGGTGTTAAGGCCAGAAGGGAGCAGTGTGACCATCTGGTCTGAACTTCTGCATAACACAGGCCATAGAATTTCACCCAGTGATTTTTGCATCAGACCCAGTAACTTATGGCTGAGCTACAGTGGATCTTTCAGAAAGACACTCAATCTTGAACAAAAAACTCCAAGTGATAAAGAATCCATTACTGATAGTAAATCAATCTGGTACAAGACCACAATATAGTTACATGAGCAACTACTCATGGTAGTGTTCAACTTGAATACAGCTGTCAGAATCTGGCCCCTAGTATGCAGGCCCATAGATCTTAAGGTCACAAGGGACCATCATGATCATCTAGTCTGACCCTCCTGCACATCACAGGCCACAGAACTGCACCTACCCACTCCTGTAATAGACCCCTAACCTCTGGCTGAGTTACTGAAGTCCTCAAATCATGGTTTAAAGACTTCAAGTTACAGAAAATCCACCACCCACCAGACAAACACCTGGGAAAGAATTCTCTGTAGTAACCCAGAGCCCTCCCTATCTACTGTCTCATCACCAGCCATTGGAGATATTGTGGCTAGCAGCTGCAGATGGCCAACATGCCATTGTAGGCAATCCCATCATACCATCCCCTCCATAAACGTATCAAGCTCAGTCCTGAAGGCAGCTAGGTTTCCCCCTACCCCACTCCCCTTGGAAGGCTGTTCCACAACTTCATTCCTCTGATGGTTAGGAACCTTTGTCTAATTTCAAGTCTGAACTTGTTGATGGCCAGTTTATATCCATTTGTTCTTGTTGTGTGCGTCATAGACCTCAGTGAGGAAAACTGCTGGGATTACCAAAGGAGCCTAAGAAAATCAGGCATCCAAATCCCATTGAATCGCAATGTGTTCAGAGCCCCTAAGCCTGTCAAACTCCTTTGAAAAGCCCAGCCCACATGCTGTGCTGAGTCTAGAGGGAACTGACCAACTGGCAGAGTCACAATTCAACACCAAGCCTTTCACAGAGAGTGCTTTACTCCAGACAAGCAGGGAGCCTAGTCCTGAACTCTCAGACAGCTGAGGACCCTTAGACCATAACAAAAGGCTCTCAGAACCTTGAAGGACTACATCCATAGCTCACCCTGCACCTCTCCTAAGTAGTGACAACATCAAGGCATCAGTCATCACTAGGTTTGATTATTCAGTGGCATTTTCTAACAGCTGCTGAGATGCTCCCCCATTCTGGGGAGGAAGTGCTTTTGGCTGTGCTCCTGCTGCTACCCCCAGCCTCCACATCTCCTCAACACTGAGCTGTTCCTTCCTTATTACTTCAGCCATTAAAACCATAATTAAAAAAAAAAACAAACAAACAAAAAAAAAAACCCACACCCTATAATTTCTCCTAGTAGATTTCCCTTTTCCTCCCCAGGACTTCTCTCTCAGATTTAATCAAACTCGCTTTCTTCGATGTTTCTTGTCTTATTTCCACGGCACAGATTGGCCCCAAGTCACACACAGAGCTGGGGCAAGCAGCTGCAGCTCCAGTGAAGACGCATCAGTCTCTCCCAGCTCTGAATTTTATTTGTGCCTCTAGCTTGGGCCCATTGCCATGATCTATTTCTGGAAGGATGATTTTGTGATTAACATGCCAGGTTGAGACTCAGGCAATCTGGATTCTCTTCTGACTGTGTAACAAACTCCCTGTGTACTTGCCCAAGCGCACACAATCTCCCTCTGCCTCAGGTTACCCCCTTTGGCTGTTTTGTCTATTTAGATTGCAAAGCTTCGGGGTGGGGCCTCTCTCACTATGTGTTTGCACAGCACCTCGCACAATGGCGCCCTGATCTCAGTTGAGCCTTTAGGAACCACTGTAATATAAATAGCAATGATAAAAAGAGAAGGGACATGACATTTTTGTTATCTACCCGGTTACTTGGTTTCTCTTTAAACCACAATAAGCTTCACTGGCTCGCTTCTTTCCACCCCATGCAAACAGCTAACCACTCCATTACATGCTCCCCCAAGCCAGCTGCCGATTGCCAGCCTACATAACCCTCTCCAGCCTAGATGCTAAAGTGCCTCCTAATGGATTGGCAGGAAGTAGCTCCTTCATCCATCGGCACATTTGAAAGGGATCATGTTAAACAGGCACTAAACCCCTCGCCTTGACTGCTGGAGCATGGCCCAAGTGCCATGGTCTGCCCAATACAGGGAATGGCACGCACCAAATTCAGCCTGAGCGCAAGCAGGAGTCTCCCATTACCTGCACTATTTCATGGAGCCCTGGCCCAGCGTCAGGCTGATTCCCTGCCTCTTCCTGACTCTGACCAGTGGATTTGGAGAAATCCCAGTCTGCAGGGGCCCAGCTTCAGGGAAAATCTGGCACAGCAGGCAAATGCAAAGATACACACACACACTTAACAGATGGTTAGTGCCAGGAGCCTCCGCAGATGGCTTTCAGCCAGGGGCTACTTTGTGCTGATGTAGATGCTGTGCAAAACCTCACTGAATCCAGTGAGGCTGCTGGAGGCATTTGGCCTCCTGCCTCCCTCCCTCTGTTTTATTAGGTTTAGTTTAGCAGTGGGCACCATCAGGAGTCTGCTGGTTGAGGCAAGATAAGCAAAGCACCGACAAACTGCTCCTGCAGGACCTCTTGTGTCTGCTCACCAGGACTGAAAGTTGCAGAAAACGAAGCTCTCACAATATGTTGGAGCTGCCTGCTCTGGGATGGGCTGATGCTACCATACCTAGCCCCCATGGTAGAAACCCCCAAATAAATGAAAACAGAAAATAGCAAGAATTTTAAAAATGAACCAACATGAGGCGACACGCCTCCATACTCAGTAGCAGCTCAGACTGAGCCTGGAGTCATCATTCAGGACGCCATTTATTTGGTCTGAACTGGTTTGACCATTCCTAAGACATTTTTGTTTTCAGACACGTCTCCAATCTCCACAATGGAAGTAATAAGGAACAAGGCAGAGCAAGGTTCAGTAAGTTGGAGCACCAAACCCACAACGGAACAAACACAGAGAATAAATTCCCTACCAGCTGCCCAGAAAGTAAGGCTGTTCCAGGCCCGAAATGTGGGTCCATCAGTAGAGAAGCAGGGTGAGAAAGTTCAGGACAAAGTAAACATGAAGACTGTGAGCCCGATTGTCCTGTTATTCACCTGGTGTAACAACATTGACTTCAGAGGAGTTATTCCTGATCGGTGCAAGTGTAAAGGGGAGGAGAATCAGGCCCTGACGTCCTCAGTGACTCTAGACAACAGGATCAGATGAGATCTCCCAAGATCAGGCATGAGTGAACACAGCCACAGCTGCACCAGCAGCTGTCAGGTTCTAGGCAAGGAACCCTTTGCTGAGAGTGTCTCTGGGAAAGCTAAAAGGAATCAGGCAGAACTGAGACTAGATCTACTTGGCTTGCACCATGGCCCTCTGACCTAGCCTGGGACTGAACAATTCAGAGAAAGCACACCTAGTTCATGTCCAGGTGAGCCCAGTGAGAGACACAGCTCCCACTCAATGCCCTGGAAAGACAAACACAGGGACTAAAAGATGGATCATTTCTTGCCTTGAAAACTCCGAGGCACTAAACATGCTATGACATCTGGCTGAACAGCCTGGTTCAAACTGTCACACTCTTGCCAAGGAGACATTGACTGACAGATTACATCAGACACACGGATGACGGGCTGGGACATCTTGAAGGCCCGTCTCAAACCGCCTGCTGGTTTCCATTTGTGGCGTTAATCTTCAGTGACAAAGGGGCTCCACGTGACTAAGCCAGCTGTGCAGTGTCAGTAAGTAGGACAACATATCATATGGTCTAAGGGGAGTTTGATCTCTGGGGCAGGAAGGACTCATCAGAGAGCTTGATCTGTGGAGGAGCAGATCATCCCCATAAGAAACCCAGTTGCCAGAGAAGGAAGGCTGAATTTCCCTGTGTGAAGAGGGAGCAGATCCCTGGAGGAAGGAAAGATGAATGTGAAAATCCACAGGGAAGGAAGACTGGGAGTTGGAAGCTGCCCTTGAGAGAGGGTGGGAGTGGTGACATAGTATACAGAGAAGCATCAAATGACTCAGCAATCTCTAAAGCCCCTAAAATGGGGGCCAGAGGCTACTGATCATGGAGAATCATCTCCTGCTCAAGCTGCATCACACGCGTGGTTGTCAATCAGCCCTCTATATGGACAGTCATTCCTTTCCCCTCCCTTCCTTTGCATTTCAGCTTTACCTCAGTTTGATCTACACTTCAAATATTCCAACGCTAGCGCCTCTCTTTTCCCTGGCGGCATAGGCACCCTCTGCTCCCTCTGCAGAGCCATGAATCATGATAGAATAATAAGCTCATTTACGAGAGGCACACAAACCCAAAGGACCAAAGAGCGGAATAAATCGCTACAAAGCTCTATAAGCCGATTTAGTCATTCAACAAGTTCTCTTTGACTCTCGCTTTCTCTAACCGGTGTCCAAAGAATGCCACAATAGAAGAGGACGACAACCAGCACCTCCTTTCAAGAGGTTCATTATTTTTGTCTTTTCAACATCAAGTGATGAAGTGACTTAAAAAGGTTAGAATCCCAGAGCGATGACCCAACTCCCCACAATGGTGATGGATGCGAACACCTGTAAGGCTTGTAGTCGTGTGTGCTACGTAAATGAATAGCTAGCACAGGAGTGCAGCCCATTAACTCCACCAGTGGGAGATGCCTCTTAACCTCTAAGTTATTCTCTCCCAAATGATGTTGCTTGTCTCACCCTGGGTCTCTTCAGAAACAGGGAGAACAGTCCAGAGATCATTTTACACTGAATGAAATGAGACAATATTAGTCAATGAATATTAAATAGTGCATTATTCTACTGTAGCACCAGAGCTCTCTGAAGATATTAGTTCCTTAGCCTCACAGACCTGTCCCACCCACCCCCACCATGATACTGCTCTACCACTATCCTCATTGTACAGATGGAGAAACTGAGGCACGGAGGGGTGAAAAGACTTGCCCAGGTTTGCACACTAAATCAGTGGCACAGTTGGGAATAGAAGTCTTCAGATTCAGAACCATTAAAAGATGCTCCCACCCTTTTCAACACTGAACCTCCAACCCAAACCATTCATGAGGTAGAAAGAGTTCGCTTAACCTTTTCCATCCAACTTTCTTTTCTTTAAATTTCCATACTTCTGGGGTTCCTCAGCCCAGACAGGACTGGGAGCAGCCATATGAAATGGCAGAAGGAAAGCAGAATGAGGATAACAAGTCTCACAGGGATCCTTATTTGTCATATATATAAATCAGGCCCCAATTGAGATCAGAGCCACATAGTTCTGGACACTGTACAAACAAAAGAAAAACAAACAAACAAACAAACAAACAAACAAACAAAAAGAGTTCTTGCCCCAAAGAGCTGACAATCTAACTAGGGACAAAGCTGTGAGAGGTGGGTATAAAAATCAATGCGGGGAGAGGGAAGGAAAGACAACGAGGGCACTGATAGGAATTCAAAGCATCTCTTAACAAGTGTCCAATTTGGTGGTTTCATAGGGCTGGCAAGTGAACAAGAGAGAATAATGAACCACTGACAGGCCACCTGCCTGGCCATTACCATTAAGCTGCTCACCACCAGCGTCACAGTAGAGGCAAGTCTTAAGAAGGGATTTGTTGTGTTTCTTAATTCATTAGTGCTTTGAGATCGACAGACAGAAGGCACTACACAGAAATGCAAAGCAGGATTAGCCAGATCTTTGGAGGATCACCCATCATTAGTTTGTTTGTTACTTTTATTGCTGTCCTCTCTCAAATCCCCAGGAGGGGATCTGAAATCACTCCACAGCAAGAGAACAGTTGATTTTCCAACCATGCTGCCCTCACACTGAGGGTATCCCTCATTTATCTGCATAGGGATGAAGGGAGTAGGGAGGGGGGCATTCAGTTCTCGTATATTAATCCCTCTTTGCTTTCCAAAGAGCCCAGGAATTGCTCAGCTGGCATTTTCGTTTATGTCTTAAAGCCTGCATAGGGTGTAATACATGGCTTAAAGGAACAGCTCACTGGATGCACATAAACAAACCAGCAGACTCATGCCACCTCTGCTTTGCAACAGGAGTCAGACGCTGGGCTTCCTTCATTTATATAATTAACTGACTGATTATTCTCAACACAAGACAGAACCACTTTCAATAAGCTGATTGCAGGAAGTGATGGAGCTGGGGAGGGGGCAAAACCATGCAACTAGAGAATAAAGGCCCCAAACTTGTGGAGGAGGAGCACAAATTACAGAGTAAAAAAATGCTAGAGGTAAATAAAGGAACTGGAAAATTCAGTTCCCTCCATTTGCAAATGGGTATTTATTGCTGTAGGGGTATGAATTTTTGAAGCACCTGCTTTACCAGAGCAGTGAGAAAGAATCCAAGAACCAAATTAGTACGGACAATGAATTCTCCCTCACATCCTCGTAAGGACCTGATTCCACACCCACTGAAGTCTTTCAACTGACTTTAATGGCCCCCCAAAGACTGTCACCAGTTCAGGGTTAGGAGTCCCTGGCAGCGAACGAAGCCCAGTACTGAACAAAGACTGAATTCCCTTCAGATACCCCAGCAGAATGATTCTCTCTCCATTCCTTCAGGGCACAGGTTGAAGTTCGCTGCTGGAGCAAGGATGGAGAAGCTCAGAGGATGAAGACAGAAAGGTGGGTGCTAATATATAAGAAATGCAGTTTAAAAAAGGGACAGGATCATTAAATTGATCTCACCCATCTCCAGCACTAGTCACTTCTTTTTTGGAAGGAGAATCCTCGGATGCCACCCCTGGAGGGGGAAGAGCAACTTGCTCAGCTTCCAGTTATGAGGATGAGGGAGTGATGCTGGTGTTTTGTCATGAATAAGATAGGAGGTTTTACAGCAAGCTTAGAGAACAATAAAACCAGAGACGGCAGCTGAGAAAACAAAGCCTAGCAAATTATTCACACTCTGCAAGAATTCACAGGAGCGCAAAAAACAGATCCCCGCTCCGCAATGACTGCAAAGGAAACACTGGGTAAGCACCACGCATTGCACACAAAGGATATGAACTAAGAGCAATGGGCAGCCCTGCGATGTAATAGTCTGGGATGGATTACACAGCCAGACTGGAAGGGTTGCCTGGCTCTGAGCTAGGATAACATTTTGAAAATCACCTATGTGACTTAGGAGCCACAGTCTCATTTTCAAAAGCAATTTAGGCACTTGGGAGCTATTAAATGAGTTAGGCTTTTAAACATCCCACTAAGTGCCCAGCTGTAGGTACCTACAGACCTTCAAAAACTCTGGCCCTAAATGCCTAAAAAGCTTCTGAACATGGGGTGTAGGGTCCTAAATCACCTTGAAAATTTTACCCTAGAACTCAAGAGATTTGGGATCTCATTCTCAGCACTGCAACAGACTTCCTGTGTGACCTTGGGCAAATCAGTTAACCTCTCCGTGGTTCAGTTTCCCGTTGGTAAAATGGAATAATTCCAATTTGACTACATAGATTGTAAATTCTTCAAGGAAGAAACTGTCTTCCACTTTGTGTTTGTACAGTGCTTAGCACAATGGTGCCCTGATCTTAGCTGGAGTCTGTAGCCACGACTGTAATCCCAACAACAAATAATAATTCAGAGTCTGCTCCTACATCTCATTGCATTCTAGTTAGTCTACTTTTAGATGCAAAATAACCTCTTAAATTTAGGTTCACATCAATAAGCTGCCCAAGATAGTGGAAAGAATGAAAAGTGGAAGGACTGAATGGCAGGAAAATAAAATTAAAAGTTGCCTGAATGGATGAGTCAGACTCTCGCCTCCATATCAGATACGCAATTAGTCCTCTTCTCACAGACCTCCTGGCTTGGTGTTATGTGTGACAGACAAATCAATCCTCTCCCTCTTTTAAACACTGTCTAATGAATAAATCAGCAAGGTCACTAATGTCGCTGCCTCACCCCGCCTCTGCCAACTAGTTGGAGTTGGACTTGCCACCTGGCTCCACCTATGGCTGTTCCTACGGCAGCCACTTGTTCTTCAAAGTGGGGTCTAGTGGTTTGTACAGAAGACTAGGCAGCAGGACTCCGGGGTTCTATTCTTGCCTCTGCCACTGACTTGATGTAGGACCTTGGCCAAGTCATTTAAATTCTCTGAGGGCAAATTATGCTTCCCTCTGCCTGGGTTTTAGAGCTGCTGTTGTGTCAGGGGGCTTCAGGCAACTGCTTGGGCCCAGTTCATCCTTGCCCAGTACCTACTGCAGTCCTTCACATCAGTGTATTGTGGGTGTCAGACTGCACCCAATCAGAACAGTAGGACTTTGCACCGCTTTAGAACACTGCACAAGTGCCTATGGTCAGCCCTAGCGCCTCACTAAAGAGAAGCTAAAATAGGCCTTTACTGCTTGCTGTTGGGCTGAATTAGAGCCTGCTAGCGAAATGGCCCATGGGCCGTATAATCGCCTTTGCACAACACCCTGCCTATGTGAGAGTGATGAGTTTTGCAGGAATCAATGGTGGATTAAGAGAGAATTGAATGAATGATCGGATGCAGGCCCAATGGGAAACGGGGACTTTCCTCTGATCCGATTGTTACTTCTGTTAAGCTCTGTCTGTTTTGTGGCTACCTTGTCCTCCCATCACACCACACCCTCTTTCATCCACCGGCTGTGTCCTGTCTGATACGTAGATGGCTCTCTAGGGCAGGTCTGTCACTTGCGAGTGTGCCAAGTACCCTGCATGGAGCCCACATTAATTGAGATTCCCAGGTGCTTATACAACATAAATAATTACAGTAATGACCCTGGTCCCAGTCTCCTTTCCATGGGGGCTCGGAGTTTACTAAAGCAATCATAATAATTTGCATGAGACCAAGTGTGCATGAAGTGTCTTCAAGACATGTCTGAAGAGAACGTCCCCACCCCAAACCACCCGCAGTCTACAGAGACAGCATCCAGACACGAGAGGGAGGCAACGAAAAGCAGTGTGCCGGGGTGGTGGGGTGTGTTGCAGCAGGTCCCTGGCTCCCAGCCGCCCTTTGTCAAAGTTCCACCTCTGCCCAACTGAAGGGAAGCCTGGGTGCTTTCCCTGTCTCTGGTGGACATTGCTTCTCTCTGGATACTGCTGAGCCATCTGAGGCTCAGCTAACTCTTTATGAATAGCAATGTTTTGCCTTGGGAATGGATCTAATTGCACTAATAGGCCGGTATTTTCCAAAAATCAGTCCCCAGGAGGATTCACCCTAGAGCCCACCTACAAGGTCTCCAAACCACCCACTCATCCACACTCCTCCCAGATTATATAAACTCCCACCTTGCATCCACTTCCCTTCACTCCTGCTTCTGCCTCTGCACTGCTGAACGCCCCTGGGAGAAACCCAGCAGACACACACACTTCTGGCAGCCCTCAGAAAGATGCTCCCCAGCTTCTGGGCTAGGCCCTGTGTCCAGGGGGGCACGTATGCCTAGGGAGGGGCAAAGTGACTAGGAGGGTGTTTCCGTGCTTTCCTATAGAAGTAACCAAGGGAATAGACAACACATTGGCTAGCACCGGGGACTGAGTGGATAAAGGTGAGAGCTGAAGGAGAGGATGGAGGCTTGGCTAACTAGGTCAAAGAACGTGGGGCTGGGAAGGGATTTTCCTCCTCAGCATGTCAGTGAGGGACTTGGCACATGGAGTGCATCCCACTGGTCAATAGAGGCACAGCTCTCTGTTGGGATGGGGGCATGGGTGGTCTCACTCCAACCTCCAATGGACATCACAGAAACCACCACCACCACGACTGCTGCTAATTGCCCCTCCCCAGTTCAGAGGCCAAGGGCTGAATGAGCCATGGAGACTGAACTGCCCTTCCACCCTAGAGGAGGCCATTCAGATACCATTATACCTCCTTCTCCTCCACTGGCTTTCTTTCTCCCCCAGTATTACATTTAAGTTCTTCATCCCCACCTGCAAGGTTCTGCCAAAGGCTGCCCCTGCCTGCATCTCTGCTCCCAGTTCCTCCCCCATACCCCATCCAACCCTCTCTTCTTTCTGCTACCTTTGGTCTCTCCCCACTCATGCCATTGTACCATGCACCAGCCACAGGATAGCCTCTCTCTTACCCTGCCCAAAGTGCCCTCCTCCTCCTCAACTTGCCCTGCTTTTCTGCACCGCTCACTCCCCTCCTCTCAGGCTGCAGTCTCCTTGGAGCAGAGACTGTCATCTCCCAGGTTTGTTAAACTCTGTGAATGGCTACGGAGCGGATGTGAATTGGAGGGGCCTTGCTGCTTTCACTCATGCCATGAGGTCTGCCAGCCCCTCTCACCCACACTATGTAGTTTGACTCTCTCTCACACACACTCGCACGCGCGCTGCAGGTGCCTCAGGAATACAAACAGCTCCGTGAAAGCAGCCCTGGAGAAGAACATTGGAGGGGAATGGGTACCCAAGGCAGGAGGGCAAGAGTGGAGGGCCAGAAGCAGAACGGGAGTTCCCAGGAGGAGCCCAGGGATCTGAGGCAGAGGAGTGGTGCATGGGCAGAAGGAGCCATCAAGGAGAAGCCCTATACAAACCAAGTGAATATTTCTAATGAATGTTAGGGGCTTGTCCACACTTGAAATGCTACAGTGGCGCCATGGCAGTGCTTCTGCATAGACACTACCAACGCTGACAGGAAGGGTTCTCCCATTGGCATAGGTAATCCACCCCCCCAGGAGGCAATAGGCAGTTTGATGGAAGAATTCGAACATTGACCTAGTGCTGTCTACACAGGGATTTAGGTCAGCTTCATTACATCGCTCAGCGGTGTGGGTTTTTCACACCCCTAAGTGACGTGTCTGGGTCAGTCTACTTTTCTAGTGTAGACCAGCCCTAGAGCTCTCTAGAAACAACTCTCCAAAGCTCTGGAGCTGATCAGAGAATGGCATCTTTCTACAGGGCTTTGAACGCACCCCATGCAATTCGGTAGCAGGGTTCCAACGACCTATTTGACTCCTTCCATGTATGAACTGCCAAGACAGTTGCACTCCTCTGGAGCAATGCACATTGTGATGCCTGGGCCACAGGAATGTAGAACAAATTCCAGAGGTGATCACACCACCCCAGACGCTGATCATCTTTTGGGAATGCTGCAAGCCCCACCTCTTTGGTACCGCAACCAGAACGACATTAAACCACTGCCCCTCCCAAAAGGAGGAACCCAAGCACAAGTAAAGCTGTGTGTAACAAAGGAAAGGGGAGAAGCTGAAGGTCCTATGAAGTTTGCCAATCTATTCAACCTGGGAGACTGAGATACTATGCTGAAAGGCAGCATACAAATCTTTCATCTAGATAGCTAGGGAGATAGATAGTCAGGGCCACCTGGAGGTGGGGGAATGCAAAAAGAGGCAATCTGCCCCAGGCCTACTTTTCAGAGGGCCCCCAAACCAAGTGGTGTTGCAACCTAGGCCTCCCCTGAATGGTTTTGCATCCTTGAGTTTGTTTTTTAATTTGTTTCAGTTACAGATTTTGCCTCTGGCCCCCAAAAACCTCCATGAGGCCCTGCAGACAACTGGATGGACTGTACATGATCCGAACTTTCCATCAAAAGTTTTGATTTGAAATTTAGCTTAGATACTAATTAATAAATGAGATGACTTGTGAGTTCTTTCCTCTATCACAACCTTCGCTGGCACAACTGAACCGTTCCTACTGAAGACCAGGCTGTGTTAGAAAGAATAGGGCTTTATAATGAGAGAGGTTCCAGAGACCTCCGTGACATTTTCTTTTTCAGCCCTGGGGAGGCGGGACCAGAGCTGGCCCCGCAGATCACAGACCCAGAGCTCCAAGCCACCATGGGCAGCAGGAGGCCCCGGAACAGTCAACTGTAGCAGCAGTGGATGCTGACTACCCCTCTCCCCCATGGGGCTCAGGCTCTCATCCCCCCAGTCAGCCCCATTTTATCACAGTTATTTTTAGTAAAAGTCAGGGACATGTTACGGGCTTCGGTGGATTTTTGTTTATTGCCTGGGGGCTGTCCCTGACTTTTGCTAAAAATAACAGTGACAAAATCTTAACCTTAATAAGGATAGCTTGCTGCACCTTTAACCATGGAGCGACTACTGCCTGCATTATAAAGAACAAGCCCAAATGTTAAACACTGCAGAAAAAGTTTGAGCTCCAAGAAGATCCATGTGGTAATAAGATGACTAACCATGCAGCCTTTGGTCCTGATAGTAATTACAAGCACTGCTGTGTGCCATGCAAGTTCTGACAGGCACCCCCATGGTCATATAGATAGCAAGTTCAACTGCTTATTTCCAGAAAAGTATTAGAAACTGACTTGACTGCAATCAGGAAAAAAAGCACTGTCATGCACCATTATGAGTCACTGAAATGCAGCCACTTCTGGGGTGGAATGCAACAGTGCACTGGAATGGGACAAGGCAGGAAACAAAAACTGCTATATCCAGTTGAAACTGCAGAGGGAATTGAAGCAGGCAGAATGAGCCAAAATTCTTCCCTGCTGCAACTCTATTAAAGTTGATGGAGTTGAACCAGAGCTGGATTTGTTCCAGTGTCGTCATTAATAGTGAAGCTGGAATACGTGTAGGGTGCCCTTGCCCTTGTGAACAGCACTGATTTTTAATGGCCACAGGTGCCAAGGACCTTGGTTCCATGTCTCATCTAAAAGACATCCCACTCCAAATGAATAGCAGAGGTGGGGAGGGAGATGGGATAATTTTGGGGGACAGGGAGCCTGCAGAACCTCACGCCAGTCTTGCCTCGAACCACTGCAACCAGTACCACAGCTCAAATCAGAGCTCAAACACGCACGGTAAAAGACAAAGGACTTTGGAAGGACAGACACCTTGCTTCCATTGTCTGCCTTCCCGGGGCTTGGCTGGCTTCCTCCTGATGCCCTAGGCATGGTGACTGATGAGTTAATTTTCTGCTGACTTCAGCAAGCAGGGAAGCACAAAAGCTGCTTTTTGGTCTGAACAAACATTGTCTTTCTCTCCCTCTCAGTACTTTGTGCGTAGGGGTATTGAGTGGCTGGTTGGGCCGTAAATCCGGTGCTAAGACAGTAAATTCTAGCTTTGTAAAAACACACATCCATTGTCAACGAGTATGTGAACCCGAGGTTTTGCAGACAGCAGGGCTATTAAACGCTGCTGTCAGAACAGCTTTATTTGACTGCATCAGCTTTTGCAGATATGAGTGAAATGGAATTTACGACTGCTTGTGAGTGCCACCAGCACATTGCAGCCTGGGACTACAGAGCTGTTGCTGCTGCCATTGCCTTTCTGTGTGATCTCCTCCTCTCAGGCAGAGATACGGGGCACGTGATTGCCACACCAATTACACAAGATCAACTCCAGCAAAACAGAGGCTTTGTCTAAGAAAAGACTACGTTCTATGTAGCATACAGAGATCTCTGTCTGTATCTACCGAGACAGAGAGAGAGGGAGCAGCAGCAGCACCCAGGGCCCCATCCTGCAGCCCTTACTCATGTGAGTAGCTTTACTGAAGCTAATAGGGTTACTCAGAATTGGACCTCCCATGCCTCAAAGTCTTCAGGCCCACAGGCCTGGAACCTTGAGTTGACCGAGTGGGAGAGAGCAGCAGAATGCCCTTGGGTGGACTAGAGAGCTGGCAGATGACAAGGGATAGAGAGACAAGGGAACCAGGAGGGGAGGGCACAAGAAAGAAAGAGGGAAACCAGGAGAAGGAGCAGGGAGAGGAAGGACAGAAACAATGAAAGAGACAAGAAATCCATCCTGCTACCCCGAAGCAGCCCCTTTGTCAGCTAGGCAGGAAACGCTGCCTACAGGGAATCTGGGTGGGGTTACCACCTGGCCGGTATTTGACTGACCTGGCCGGTTTTTTATGGATTTGCCAGTTGCTAGAAAAATAATTTAATCTGCTGGGTTTTTTAAGTAGGTCTAAAGATTTGCATTATCACCACAATACACTGAGGTCTAATGTTAAAAGGTTCTGTGCCCAGCTAAAGCTGCTGCAGTGTTCCCATTTCCGCAGTTTAAGCAATAACAGATTAAAACTGCTGGAAATACGGCAGCTGTCTGCCAACCAACATGCAAGAACACCACGCGTGTGACAGAGAGGGTTTGAGTCACCCGAGAGTGAGGTTAATCAATCTTATCTATATGTGTTCTCTATCTATCTACTCTAAACAGTTGTTGGGGGGGGGGGAAGTTGCAAAGTTGCCTTGGGGTTGGGGTTGCCATGGGCTTGCTTTGTGGAGGTCAGCGAGAGGGTTGCCAGTTTTTTTTGCATTTCAAAGGTGGTAACACTGGATCTGGGTGATGTGGTGGGAAGAGAAAGGAGTGATGAGGATAGCATGAAGGGTGGGGAAGCAATTTCCAGGCACAACTCCCTCTACATCTCGGTTAGATTAGACCCTCATCCCCTGGTGGCTTTGTGGGAGAAGAGACAATACCTGCCTGCAAACAACACTGATCATTGGCCAGCCTTAGCCAGATGTGGGACATGAGTGGACTGAATGTCCAAGGCACCATCTGCCTTAGGCACAAATAAAGCAAACAGCTGCCTGGGTGGTTCGCTTCTCAGACAACCTCCATAACTCACATGCAGGCCCTGGCTCCCGTTCCTGCAGCAGGCCAGAGGGGGAAGGAACAACAAACCTGACACCCCAGGGTTGCAAGGGAGGCAACTCAGGGCCTGAAACTCTGCTCCAGGAACCTGGGGCCCAGGAGGCATCATCCCATCTACGGAGAGCTCCGTTGTGAGAGCCTCCTGCAGATCCGGGGCTGCTCCGGTTTCCATCTGCCATGAGAAGTAGGTGCCCACATAGCAGAGCTCACACAGGTGCTTATTGGCCTAAGATTCTGACAAGTCACACTAACCCAGGCTTGGTCTGTACAGTGGGAGTTTAATCTATTTCCAGTCATTTGTGGGGTCCCTTAAAGGGCCTTTTCCAGTTCCATTTTGCTCACTGCACAAGTCTGGAAAATTCAGCCCTGCAGCCTGGAAAGCTCAAAGACAATCACTCTCTGCTCCTCCTGAGAGGCCCCCTTTTGCACCTCTGTTGTGAAAATTCACCTCAGAACAATTAAAGAGGCTTGGATTTATTCTGGCATCACTGTGTGATGATGAGATAATCTGTAGATTCATCATCTTCTGCCATATCCCAATGGGAAGAGCCCAGAGCAGTGTCACAGCCTCATAACATAGTTGTTCTGTCCCACAAGATTAATACAGCTGTTGGCCACCCTACTCCAAAATTCTCCTCCTTTCACTGTTTTCTTCAAGTCTTCCTGCCATGAGGCTATTTTCAAGACCCAAGCACATTAGCACTGCTGCAATATGGTGGCACTAACCACAGTGCTGGGTCAGATGAGAGAAAGACACAGATGTTCTGGGTGTGGAGATGTCACAACTTCTTCGGGGCTCTGCAGAGAAGCAATACAGCTTGTCCCAGCCTTGGGACAAAAGTGTCAATACTGCCTTCAGGCCTAGTGTGTCAGATTGGGGGTTCGGGAAGAGGAGGGTCTTATGACCTTATACTTAATTTATGCAACATTTTAACAATCAGCCAAATTAAAACAATTGACAAGGCTGTCTAGCCGTTAGTGCTCACATCAGTTGTTGCAATTTCAGGTTCCTCATCTGTGCAATAGAGCTAATATTTACCTTCCCTCCTGGGGGCTCTAAGGATGAGCCAGATAACATCTGCACAGGACTCTGAACATGCACTGTGCCATTTAGATGCTAAGTGTGATTATTATTGCTCAGAGATGGTCCTTGGCAAGTCTCTTCAACAAGCAGATGGCAGTGACTATGGGGGCCTAAAAAGACATGGAAACCCCTTCTCCCATGGGATGGGATGAAAAGGAGAAACAGTAAGAGAGGGAGATGCCAAGGTAGAGGTTAGAGTGAGTAGGAGAGAGACATGCTGGGGCATGGCCCATGTTCTGCAGCCCCACTGTCCAGACTGTCCTCAGGGAGTGTGCTGTGAAATCCCCATACTGCAGAGCTGAAACTCCCCCACAGGGACATCCAGTGCTGTGAGCCAGGGTGGCCTGCCATCTTCAGCCCCGGAGGATTTCACATCATCCACGCCTTTGCTGTGGCTTCCCATTTTGTGTTAATCAACAGTGCATTTGAGCCCAACAGCAGAGCCAAGGAAAACAAGTACACTGGTGATAGGTTTACACGGCAGCACCCCCAGCTGTGGACCAAGGCATGCGCCAAAGAGCATGAACAGGGCAGAAAGCCCCCTCACTGAAGCCCCTGAAATGTTACCCAAAGGAGGAGGAGCTACAGATGTTACTCATTGCCAGCACTGCTACAAGGCTTTGCCCCAGTCCCCTGTTGCATGGGGAGCTCTGCTTCTTCCTCCCCAATAGGTCTCCAGCAGAGGGGCCCTTCTCTGGCATGTGGTGTCTTCACTAGTATGTACTGTGAGGAGTCACTTTTGTATGGTCCAGGATGAGCAGGACTGGGAGGGATGGAGCAAGCTCCAGTGAGAGAATCCTCTCTGCACTCTTCTTCAGGATTTGGCCACAAACGAAGTAAAGACAGGCTCAAACCACCCAAGCTCAGTGAATGCTGGGACAGGACCATGGTTAGACATGTCTGGGGGGCTTTCAGTAAAGCTGCTCTCGGTTTACCGTTAGGCTGAGATTTTCAAAGATGCCCCAGGGATCTGAACATCCAGTTCCCATCAGGGGTGTGTGCAGAAATTTAACTTTGACCCCTTCAGAGGGGGGGTGTCACATTTTGTGACCCCTCCTCCTGGCCCTAGGAGGAGCTCACTTTTCCCTCCCCCAGCCTCAGCAGGAGCTCCCTCTTCCTTCCCCCCACCCTGGTCCAGGCAGAACTTCGCTCTCCCCCACCTGCAGCCCCGGAGTCAGGAGGAGTTCTGTGCCCCTGACGATTACTGGGAGGAGCAGTGCCCCTGATTGCTCCCCCTGTGCATGCCCCTGGTTCCCATTATAATTTATATGAATTGGCCATTCAAATCTTTTAGGCATCTTTGAAAAACTCAGCCTCAATAGGAGCCTGGTGTTTTAACTCCAGGCTCCTAGAGCTCTGGGACACAATGAAGGGTGGTCCCTGGAGCCCCCTCTGGCCCTTGCATGACAGCAGCCAGGCAAAATCACACAGAGAGCACTATTTACATACTGGGCTCCGTTGGTTCAGAAGCCCTGGGAATGGTGTCCCTCGTTCTGGGACAGGGATGCAAGGCTGCCCTCCAGGTAAGGGTGTCATACGTGCAAAGGAAGGTTTCTTGGTATCTCATATTGTGTCTCAAGCTGTCCCTTCTACAAGGGGATGTGCCCCATTAGTTGGCAGCTGCTATTTGAGGGTTTGTTTGCACAGTGATTGCAAGGACATGTGGCTTTCTGCTGCAGCTGTCCACCCACTCCCCCTTTGGAGCATCCATGGCACCATGCATGGCTCTTATTTTTGCCACTTTTAACACTGTCATGCAGATTTCTTCCAGGCTCAGGCATTCTCTTGGGGACTCAATCAAGCCCAGAACGACCTCATGCCATCCCACCACTCCCTGCTTCATGGTCCTGAAAAGTGGCTCATCTTAAGACATACAGCGGGGGAGAGAGATGCAGCCCTCCTCCTCCTCCCTCGAGCCTGCCTACACACAGCATTAAATACTTCTGGCTACAGCTAACCAAAGCAGCTGGCTGCTACAGACCTTACTCTTCCTCTCCTTTGGCAAGGCAGTTCCTGGATCCGCACAGATAGAGGAGTGTGTCCCAATTAGCCACCCATTCTCAGGTGAACTCAGGGAACTGGCCTTTCAGGACAAGGCTCACGGTGGGAAGAAGAGGGGCTTGATCGCTTTGGATTTTCATTTCTTTAACACTGACAGGCCAATGGATGTGCAGCGTGTAACTCCCAAATAGTTGTACAGGCAGTGTGGGGCACAGCCCTACAGATTGCGTAGGGCAGACCCCTCCCCTGAATGACCCTCGTGAGGGGGTATATCTGGTGCAATCCACAATAGCAACCCCTAGGGATTGCACAGAGTACACCCTCTCTTCACAGCAGCCCTATAGATAATGCAAGGCGCAGCCCCTCCCAGTAGCAGCCCTACAAGTTGCAGTGGGCATAGTGTGTTGCCTGGGACACCCCCTATTTGCAGTAGCCCTATGGGTTAAATAGGATATAGTCTCCCTCCACAAACCAATGGGGACAGCCAGAAAGAAATAATGTCATGACTCGGCAAGGTGGCAGCTACATTCACTAGCTTAAACAAGAGTTGGTTGAAAATCTACAACTTGAAGATCAAACTATGGACTCAATTCAAATGTTATTTTTTTCCCATCTTAACATACGAGTGTGAAAGCTGGAAGTCCACCAAAGGAACAGACGTCTAAATGCCTTCCAACCCAACTGCCTCGGGAAAATACTAGGTATTAAAATGGGAATGAATGCATAACAAATGCTGAGATTCATCAGAGATCAACACCTCCTTAGATCCAAAGCTATCCAGAAAGGAAGATGGAAATTTCTGGGATCTGCCCTAAAAGGAACACCAGAGCAGGCTGCCCTCGAGCAGCTGGAGGGACATTAAAGAAAGGCCGAGAAGAAGAATCTCTCCCCCAGACAGTACTCAGAGAGGGCAAACTGGGAGTTGACACAGAGGACATGCAAAAAGCAGCTCAGAATAGACAGAGATGGGAGAGCCATGGTCATTCCCTAAGTGTTGTCCAATGGCGTGGGAAGGATTCACATTCAGACTCCCTGCATGGCAGCCCTATGGCCGTCATGGTGCACGCTCTCTCTCTGGAGCTGGCCTGTGGATTGCAAGGGACATGCTGCCTGCTCATGCAGCAGCCGTAGGGACTTGAGCCCCTGGGCTTATCCCTCCTTGTAGCTGCCCTAGAGGCTGTATGAGGAGCATCCTTCCCTTTTGCAGCACTGCTTCTGTGCCACATGCAGTCTCCCTTTGCAGCCCTGGCCTTAGCACTGAAGAGTTAATATTTCATGCAGTACTTTTTATTGGGAGCTAAATCTCTCCCTGGGAGTAGGGAGACTTTGGTCATCGTGCAGGGATTTTTAATCACATCCTGGCATTAATTTTAAAATGCCATTCCTCATCTCATCTGTTTCCAGGATGGGAGGGAAGAAGGAAGAGGCGAGACAAGGGTGTCGCATGTTCAGATATGGGGACTCCCACAGCCCCAGCCTCTTTATATATTGCTCTCTTCCCTCCTCTTTAACCTACTTAAGTATTTTATTTTTTCCCCAGCGCCTCCAAATCCAATGGGGGATTTTTCTGATACCCAACAGTACCCTCTGCTGGAAACTTTCAGCCTCACATGACATCAGTGAGGCAAAAAGATGCTGTCTCAGCAGGAAGGCTTGAAGAAGAAGAAGAAGGGATCTGTTAAAATAGCTGTTAAAAATAGCCTGTGAAAGGAGAAGGGGTGTCTGGCTGCAGGCTGGCCTCAGGCAGCAGAGCAAGGAAGTGAAAAAGAGAAGATGAAGCCCAGCTGACACTGGTGAGGAGCCCAGTAACAGATAGGCAGCTGGCCTGACCCGAAGGGCTTCTGCGGCTAATTAACCCTGCTTTGGAGAAACCATGATTAATATCAGGGAGCAGAGAGCTCTGGGTAGCTCAGTGACAGAGACTCACTCCCCCTTTGCTCCCCGGAAAGCTGACGCAGGGAAAGCCGACCGTGTTTAGATACGTGCCGTCTGTGGGCTCAGTCAGCAGTCGCAGCCCGGGTGTGTCAGAACGAGAAGTCAACTGTACTGGCTTCCTTAGACAGCTATTCCGTGGCGGAGCAAAGGTGTATGAGCCCTGCTGGGATGGGGAGATGGGCTGGGTGACCCGGTGGAGCTCTGCCCTCTCCTCAGTCTGTTATCATAGGCTTTTATCATGGCCACACTCAGATGGCCAGAACAAACAACCATTACCAGCCTAATAGACCCACCCCAGCCTCTCGACCCCAGTGCAGCAGGAAGGACACTCATGCAGACACCAGCTCCCTTACACCGCAGCCCTGTTACCCGATCCTCAGACCTCCTCTGGTCAGAGGCCCCCACTCCAGGAATAGGATTTGTCCATACCTCTTCTCCAGGAGCAGGCAGGCTCAGCAGGGGAAGTGCTGCCTATAGCTCCTCAGACTTCCCCATATACAGAGGAGGGGGGGATCCTGTACCCCGCTAGAGCAGAGCCTTGCTGCTGGGCCTCAGCCCAGACACTGGCCCTACATCCAGGCCCTGTAGGAGTGACTAAAGTATTTCCCTTGGAGACTTTGGGCCCCAGCTTCCAGTACCAGGGGGTCCTACTCCAGTCAGTTTATAGGCCACAGGTAGGTCTCTACCAAATTCATACCCATGAAAAATGAAATCAGACCGTGAAATCAGATCTCCCCTGTGAAATCTGGCTATTGTAGGGGAGGGGCAGGGGACACCCCAGCTAGGGGCTTCTACCAGGCTCCAGCTGCTAGTCCCAGCGGGGCTAGGCAGGGATCGGTTTTCCTCTTCCCCCACACTGCCGCTCTCTGGGGGAGATCAGAACCACCTGCCAGTACCTCCCCTGGCTGCAGGAAACTGTGGCTGCAGCTTTCAGAGCCCAGCAGAAGTGACAGTGTGCAGCCAAGGGAAGTACCCAGAGGTGGGTCTAACCTCCCCACCCCCACTCTGAGAGTGGCCATGCAGGGGAAGAGGAAGTCCCATCCCTCCCCCAGCCCAGCCGGGGCACTCCCAGCAGCTTGGGGGAAGAACAGACCCAACCCTAGGTACCTCCACTGGCTATAGGAAGCTCCATGGCCCAGCTCCTAAGGCAGAAGTGAGGATGGCAATCCCGTGATGCCCCTACAACAGCTTTGTGACCTCCCCAACCCCTTTTTGGATCCAGACCCCACAGTTACAACACAGTGAAATTTGAGATGTCAACCTCTGAAACCAGGAAACTGACTATTTTTTAAATCCTATGAGCGTGAAATTGACCAAAATGAACCTGAATTGGGTAGGGCCCTAGCCATAGGGGCACTGGCACATATCCCAAACTGTTGTTTTTAAAAAGGAGTTCAGGCATATACCGAAGCAACCTGGCCTCTTCCACTTGTGCTCAGAAACGCAATGCCAGTAGTTTTCCCTCAGACATCAAAGCCAGAAATCCTACAGATAGCAAATACCAGGAGACAGTTACAGTTATTCACCTGTGGTCCCATACAGCCCTTCCCATCCCATGCCATTCTAGGGGGCCCTAGTGAACTGTGGTCTGATTGATCTCTTTTGCACCAGTTTGTCACTGGTGGAACTCCATTGGGGCCAATTCCATTGAACCCTCTCCTTCCATCAAAGCACATAAATTTGCAGTGTGATCAGCATGGGTGTTGATTCATACAAGGAAAAGGCAATATTTACTAAGCCCCTGCAGTTACCATGTGTATAGACTGAACAAACAGCCTGTAACTATAGCAATCAGAGGTCATGTGAGAAATCCCCATTCTGCTAAGCATGGAAGAAGTGAGGCAGCAGATAGCATGCATGCTTCTGCTGATACTAACAGGATGGATGTAAAAGAGTAGGAGAGATTAAGAATGCAACCTGGATCCCAGCAGAGAGATCTCTGACATCAGGGATCAGTTAGACAGGTACGTCTCCTGAGCTGGATACTGATATGTCCAGTCAATGCTTCTCCAGGCTTGGTTTTATAGCATTGTCCATGACAAATCTGTTGCCCTTATGCATGCCTGTCAGTTTTTGTACATAGCACGGCACTTCCAAGAGCACATACATCAATGTGGTATATGCCACTGAAAAGATCATTAACTATAGATCAGCACCCATCTCCACAACAAATAGCCAATACATTTGGAAATGGATCTGTTGTAGATATAGTACCCTTCATGTCACCTATGTCAGCCTGAACACATAACAGCTCATGTCCCCATGCACACAGGCTCCAGTTACCGACAATATGCATCTGTCACACAAAAGTCATGTTTATACTTTGGCACTGCAGATCCATCCAGCAAGTCTATCTTGTGCTCCAAGGAACAACGACCTGACACTAGCACGAATGCTGGCAATGTTCCCCTGCGGGCAGGGGAAATGGGCAGAGAGGAGCTGTACCTGAGGCAACATGAAAATGTTCACTTATTGTGCTGCCTTTGGAGCACTAAGACCCTAACCCCCAAGAAGCTGGGAGTACCTATAACTCCTGCTTTCAATGGGTGTTGAGGGAGCTCAGCCATGTGCTCCACACTAGATGCACAACCCTTCATACCAAGACACTAGGGTAATAGAATGCCTTTTCTCATAACCCAGGCTCTTTAGGTGAAGCCCACCCTTGTGCAGACAGGTAGCACAAAAGGCTGTGCAGGACTTAAGTTTCACTCAAACCTTATTTAAGGATTTAAGTGGTGCGTAGACTTTGGCCCTCTGCACCCAGATGGAATTTCACCCTTTCCAAAGGAGGGATGAATGTATTTCTCCTGCCACTCACCAGAGAAGATAACATGGCCACCCTTAGGTGCAGGCTGAACAGCTGAAAATAATTCCAACTTTCAATTAACAAGCCTGCTTCCCTTCAGGTCAATGGCACAACTTACGGGTTCCTCTGCAGTAGCTGAAGGCCTTACAGGTTCCTGTAGCTGAGTATTCTCTCACAGTCCTAGCTCTGGCAAAGGGAGATAGGCTTGGTGAAGATCCCATTTTCCCTAGAAGGAGCTGATGACCCAGTTGCTCTGTAAGCAAAGCACAGAGAGGCAGATCCTCAGCTGGTGTTAATTACCACAGCTTCATTGAAATCAGCTGAGGTCTTCCCCAGTCTCTCCTAGACAGGATGAGTGCTATGCTTCAGGGCTGTGAGTGTTTGTCCACAAGATTAAAGCAACCAGAGTAGGATGAGAACCGGATCTGTGTGGATAGGAGGGGAACCTATGTGACTTCAGAGAACTGGTTTCTTCTAGGCCAGAGAATAGCATGATGCCAATGATTTTCATTTAATATCAGTCATGGTGCAGCAGAACCTCTCCTAAGCTGTGATTTTGAGAATAATAAGACACAGCGTATATAGCACTTTTCATGGTCTAGCCACAATTTAGACAACACTCATCATAAAGGAAGTTAACTAGGATTATTCCCATTTAACAGATGGGGAAACTGAGGAAAGACCCTATTTTCAAAATTAGCAATGGATATTGGGGCTGCCTGCTTCATGTGCATGAACACCCAATGCATGCCTGCAACTAGCTGGTCATATGCATGCACCAATATGTTGCTTGCACGCACGTGCACGCACACACACACACTCACCCAGAGATATGTGCACAAGCTGGACATGCAAAAATCCACACACCTACTTTTGGAAAGCTATCCCTAAGTGTCTTGCCTAGTGGCCACAGAGGCCACTCAGTGTCAGAGCCAGGCATTTCTGATTCCCAGTCTGTGTTCATGCTACTAGACAATGCTTCTCTCTCATCCAGGGAAGGATCTCACCAAGGAAACAACAACTGTAAGGAAGGTTCAGGCCTTGGCCTGGAATTTGGATCTGCAGTCAAATCCTGACTCTGCCATTGACACCATGTGTGACCTTGGGCAAATCACTTAATGTCTCTGGGCCTGATCCTGCTCCATTGAAGTCAATGGAAGACTTGCTACTGAAACAGAATCAAACTCTCTGTGCCTCAGTTTCCCTATAGGGACAATGCTTACTTTCATAGACTATTAGGGTTGGAAGGGACCTCAGGAAGTCATCTAGTCCAACCCCCTGCAACTTTGTCTTGTCCATTTAGTGTATAAGCTCTTCAGGGCAAGGACTATCTCCTATTATGTGTACATACAGCCCCTAGCACATTTGGACATTGGTTGAGCTACTAGGTATTACCATAATACAATAATAATAATTAATAATAATAAACCAGGCCACGTTGGGCTGACGTTTCCTGTGCTTGGTTTCCTCCCAAAACTGAGTGTTTATTTGGATCGTCTAAGCAAAATGTCTTCAGCTGTTTGTGAGTTACACAGCATGATGGGGGAGTGGGTGGAACACCACACACTTTCAGAGAAAAACCAAAAAAACATTTGACTCAGGAAGTATGGCAGCAGTCTGAAAACTGGACAGGGAGTGTGTGCAGTGAGGAGCCTGTGCTTTCCTAAATTGGAAGCAAATTGGTTTTGATTTCACAAAATTATGAGTGTATGAAAACTGCATACTTAGCATGCACAAGAGTAAATGCCTTTGTGCAGTTTTAACATTGCATTAGCATATTCTTTTCCATTTAATTAAGTAAGTGTTGCAAGTTGTTTTTCTATTAATTATTTCAGCTATGGACATTATTATTTTTCCTTTTGGAAAGTGGAGTCTATTTCAGAGGGTTAATAATCCTGCTAGCTCTCCTCTCCCACAACTGTTCACTGATGTTGATAAGGTGCCACCTGCTTTTGTTAGTCTGTAGGCTTCTAGTTCGTTTATAATTGGAAACATCCTGTACCCAATGTCTCTAGACACACTGATAGGTTATCCCAACGGTAATATTCTCTTTTCCCTCGGTGTGTAATTTCACAAAAAGGCCCATTGACAGCTAGTGTTTAAAGAAAAAGAAATCTATGTGTTGCAGATGTGTTAGGTGAGCTGAGCTGCTTCCTGTGAGGGATGGATGAAACAAGAAGGAAGGACTGAGTTAAAGTGAAAGACTGGATTTGGGACTCCCAGGCTCTACTCCCAGCTCTGCCACTAGTTTGCTATAGGACCTCTTAAACGCCCCCTAACTCAGTTTCCCCATCTGAAATGGGGTTATTATTGGCTGTACCTGCCTCCCATGGGTGCTGTGAAGATCAATTCATTTTTGTGACGTGTGGTGTGTTCCTCAGAGGAAAGCTGCAATAGAAATGAGAAGTAGCAGCACTGTTAACTATTGACCACCCGCGCTGCTCTCACAGTGGGGATACAGCTACTTATGTTTCTGAACCAAATTGAGACTATTTCTCCTCTTCTCAAAGATAGGTCTACAAGCCTTTGTAGGGGTATTTGCAGCTTGCACAGGCTTCAGGGCAGGCTACAATCTCAATTACATACCTAGGGAGACTGGGCCAGCTTGTACCGCCCATGCTGAGGTCCAGGCTGCCACGGCTTTGCTGCTATGTTTAGCCATAGCTAGATGAAAGCTAGCAGGGCTCAGTCTACCTAAGTTGCAAACATGCCTCTGACTCAGTGTAGTTATACCCAAAGAGATGGGAAGAACAACGGTGCAGAGCAGAAATCCATCTACACTGAAGTCCCCAAGAATTCTTTGTGAAACTGTATCCCCAGCCTCCTTTCCATTTAGGTGAACAATGAGTGAACATCTCCATGCAGCACATGGCTATACAGGAGTTATGGGCAAAGCCCAGAGAGTTTGAAGGTGTTGTCAGGCTTGACCAAGTGCCCAAATATTTGGATACTTTCTCAAAATGTATCCAAGTTCCTCACGTCTGCAAAGCTGAGCAGAAAATCTCACAAGGACAGGCCCACTCCTGAGATTTCTGGTGCTTTCTTCCTGTTCCTGGGAGAACAGATTTTCTCCTATTTTGCTGCCTCGAGTCCTGGCTAGAACCAGGAATGTCAGAGCTTTGTGAAATGGTTTCTTTTGAACAGCATGCAGTGCAGACTGAAACTCTTCAGAACTTTTCAGGAATCGAGGAAGAAGAAGAGCACCTAGCACTCTACGTCTTCAAAGCACTTCACACACACTTATGAAAATTCACAGTCCTCCGAACAGGTCAGTATTATTCTCCTGATTTTACAGATGGGGAAACCAAGGCACAGGGGAGTTCAGGCTGAGATTTTAAAAAATGATCAGGGATTTGGGGTTTCTCAGTTTTGGGGGGGTGAGCTTGAGAGACCTTAACAGGGCTGGATTTTCTGAAAGTGCTGAGTATCCCCTCTGAAAATTGGCCTCTTTGAGGCTCTCAAAATCACTAGTTGTTTTGGAAAATCTTCACCTGTGTGGCTTGTTCCAAGGCCACACAGCAAGTCAGCAGAGGAGATGGAATTTGAACTCAAACTCATAGACTCTGAGGTCAGAAGGACCAATATGATCATCTAGTCTGACCTCCTGCACAATGCAGGCCACAAAACCTCACCCACCCACTCCTGTAATAAACCTCTAACCTATGACTGAGTTATTAAAGTCCTCAAATCATGGTTTAAAGACTTCAAGGTACAGAGAATCCACCAGCAAGTGAGCTGTGCCCCATGCTACAGAGGAAGGCGAAAAACCCCCAGAGCCTTTGCCAATCTGCCTTGGGGGAAAATTCCTTCCCAACCCCAAATATGGCGATCAGTTAAACTCTGAGCATGTGGGCAGGACTCACCGGCCAGACACCCAGAAAGAATTCTCTGTAATAACTCAGAACCCACCCCATCTAACATCCCTTCACAGGCCATTGGCATATCTACCACCGGTAGTCAAAGATCAGTCAATTGCAGACTAGGCTGTCCCATCATACCATCCCCTCCATAAATGTATCAAGCTCAGTTTTCAAGCCAGATAGCTTTTTTGCCTCCACGGCACCCCTTGATAGACTATTCCAGAAACCTGCATCTAATTTCAAGTCTAAACTTCCTGATGACCAGTTTATATCCATTAGTTCTTGTGTCCACATTGGTACTGAACTTAAATAATTCCTCTCCCTCCTTGGTATTTATCCTTCTGATGTATTTATATCTCCCCTCAACCTTCTTTTGGTTAGGCTAAATAAGCCAAGCTCATTGAGTCTCCTCTCATAAGGCAGGTTTTCCATTCCGTAGATCATCCTTGTAGCCCTTCTCTGCACCTGTTCCAATTAATCTTTGAATTAATCTTTCTTAAACATGGGAGACCAGAACTGCACATAGTATCCCAGATGAGGTCTCACCAGCGCCTTGTATAACAGTACTAACACTTCCCTATCTCTACTGGAAATACCTCATCTGATGCACCCAAAGATCGCATTAACTCAGGTGCCCTTAGCCCATTACTTGGTCCTGTATCAGCATTTCTGCCCCAAAACGGTGTTGGGCTTCTGGGACCCTGCATACAGTTCTGAAATCCATACTGATTTGATTCGCCTTGTGACTTCTATTCATTTTTGCCTCAACCCTCTGCCCCATTCTGGATGTATTCCTCCACCCCTCAATCTTCTCTTCTCTCCCGCACCTACACCATTTGTCTTTCCATTAAACTCATGTGCAGCCTAAGGTAAACTTTATGCCCAGGGCCTCACATGGGGTCAAAGGCTAGCATATGAATTTACTGCACTGTCTCCATTCCCCCCAGGAGACTTTGCTGAATCCTAATAAAGATATCTGAAACAAGATGCTAATGCTGGATTATCCGGGTAATCTCCCTGAGTTACTTCCCTAGCTTGCTTGGTTATAAATAATGAATTAGGCTTTTACTTATTATTTCTCCTGCCCTTTGGGGTCGCTGCGAGTCTCGGGAAAGAATACAGATTTAAGAATATTAGATCCATTTATTAATAACAATTTCTGCCAATGCCGCATGAGGGACATCGCTCTCTCAGCACTGGGCTATGAATGCAATGAAATGGCAGAGACATTAACAGTATGGATCTAATAGCTAAGAACTGGCCTGGGTCTCACTCACTAGCCCCATAAATTGGATTTTAAAAGGCAGATGGATGCATCACAAGTAGAAATAGATTCAGATGCCAGCTTTGATTTTGTTCCCGTTCCTGAGTGTTTGTGAAATTAAAGTCTCCCCCGGCTTCCTTCTCACGTCTGTCAGCGCAGCTTAGCCCCAGTCTTAGGCACCCCATTAGTCCCATACTGGGTCCCCAAAACAGTGCTGCCAATGTACCTTAACCATTTCACTGCTGCCTTGTACTGCAGTGTGCACATCAGTGGATCCGTGCCTACTCCTATGTAGCTGGTATGCTGTTCTGTATTCAAATTGTTACCTGCATCTCTCTCTCTCTCTCTCATTCCAGACCTGGACCTTAGACTATTTGGAAAATGCATCACAGTCCTGACCTGGCTGGGGTCTCTCTGCTATTCCTCAAGCCTTATGTAGGGGTTATGTTGAATTCCTTTTAATTGCTTGTATTCAGAGAGAGAAATCAGCAGAGGATCACAGAGAGATGCAACACAGGGTGCGTCTTTATAGAACTAACACTAAAACCAGCCAGGACTGGCTGAGCTATCCCCTAATAGTCTAACTCTATTGCTATGGCAACAAGCTAAGCTCTGTTGCTACGACAACCTACACAATTAGGCAAGACACAAAATACACAACAAGGGGTTATATCTAAACTAGCATTTTTCTTAAATCCCCCCACTGCTGTTCCACCACTAGCAACAGCAGTATACCAGTGTGGGCCAGCTGCCAGCATCCTTACCCTAGGTTGTCTAATTCTGCTCAGAGCAGTTCTACGTGACACAGTGGTAAAATCACTTATGCTCATCGCTCTTCCTCCACCACCACTGTGACGGCACAGCACCTGGAATAGATAAGAAAAATGCCAGTATGAGCACGGCCTCCATGTATAATGCACCTCAGTCCTGCCTAACCTAGTGCACCTCTGCTATCCTAGGCCCAGAGCCCATTTCACCTCAGCCGTGACCTGCATGTGAAGTCTCTGCAATTCAAACCTGCCAGGCCTGCGTCTCCCCTAAGCAGACTCATGTCGATGCCCACGCTTTGTTTGCTGGCTGACAGAGTGAGGCCTAAATGGAGCCTCATTTCACTTGTGTTGAAGAAGGGGGGGGCATCTCCCTGTGAGAAGCTGTCTCTTCTCCCCCATCGCTCGATGTTCTTGTGAGCTGTGGTGTCGCAGGGACCCATCACACTCCGTGAAAGGCAGCTTTGTTGTCCCCTATCGCCTCCACCGAGGTGGAATTAGAGCGCATTCAGGGGGGTTCGTTCAGTGTATCAGTTTAGGGATTGAAGGCAATGAAGGAGGAGGACTGGTTCAGTATTGCACCAAGACGCCAAGTACGCTCAGCCTGATTGGTTGCCTTACAGCAGAGATGGCCAAACTTATCGACCCCTCAGACTCCCCTCCCTCCTGGGCAGAATCCTCTAGCCTCATCACTCTGCCGAAGGGCAGAAGCTCCAAGCTCCCCACCCCCTCTGGCAGGTGGAGAATGAGGGGGGGAGTGGGGGGATATAGGGGGTGCCAAGAGCTGCACTTTAATTGTAAAAGAGTTCATGCAGCTCACAAGCCACAGTTTGGCCACTCCTGCCTTAGAGCAAATGGGCAGAGCTGTTATCAGGGAACTCTAGGATTTCCTCTTAGGGTATGTCTATGCAGCAAAGAAAAATGTGTGGTGCTGAGTCTCAGAGCCCAAGTCAATTGATTTGGGCTTGCAGGGCTCAGCCTCGGGGCTAAAAAAAAAGCAGTGAAGACATTCCTGCTTGGGCTGGAGCCTGGGCTCTGAAAGCCTGGGAGGGGGAAGGGGCTGGAATATAGGCTCCAACCCAAGTGGAGACGTCTACCCTATTATTTTTAGCCCTGCAGTATGAATCCCATGTACCCCCCACATTAATTGATCTAGGCTCCGAATCTCCATCCTGCTGGTTTTTCTTTGTAATTTAGACATGCATGCAGCTTCTTGGAGGTGCAGGGCAGAGCTAGCCCGTAACCTTAAGGACACGTATAGAATAATACTTCCTTTCCCTTTGTTTGTCCTGTCTATCTGAATGGGACGATCTTCCAGGCAAGGTCTGTCAGTCTCTTACTGTGTGTTTGTACAGCAGCTCTCACAGTGGAGCCCTGATCTCGAGTGGGGCATCTCAACTTCACCGTCACTATAATAAAACTAAATTATTATTACCAACAGCTTACATCAATAGTTGATAACCTCACAGATGCTTGAAGGCTATTACCAGTATAATATGATCATCATGGGCAGCCTACCAGCTTTCTGAACCAGTGATAGAAGTCCAGACATGCTCTCGGTCAGTTAAAAAGGACACAGAGTTCCTTACAGAGGCAAGCTAAACTGGTTTAAGCCAGGTTTAAAAAATAAAAATCAATGTAAGAATGTCCACACGCAAAGTTTTTTTCACCGATAAAACGAAATCAGTGTAAAGTCACTCCTCCTAGTGCAGCTTTGCATAGACCAGGCCTCACTCTAGTTCCTACTGATTGTGTCTTTCTGCTATAAACCAGGACCACAACTGGCACTTCTTACAACGTGAGCTGAGTCCACTTAGTGCATGGTCACCAGACTGTGTTAACTGGACCCAGCCTTTGGATCCCACATGCACCCAAGTAACTGGGTCTGGACAGATTCCAAACATTGGGGTTGGGTCTCTAGGGCACACTCCCAGGTGCAGACGCTCTGTCTGAAACCCTGAGAAGGATGGGACCTTGCAGTTCAGCTGCCCTAGGCTCTCCAAGACCAGTGCCGATCCTCCCAACCCCTACCCAGTCACTTATGCATGCTCCCCCCTGAGCTCCACCCTGGTGGGTCCTCTGGTTAACAGTTCAGTTCTGGGGGGATATGTGGCAGGTAAAGTAAGGAACATGGGCTTTGCGAAAGAACTTCACATATACACCCACTTTATTCTTAACACTGCTCAGGAGTGTTACAGAGGCAGGGACCACAATGTCTGAATGCAATCCCCCTCCTCTCCTCCGGAGAGTCTTTCATGTTGGTCAGTGTCCTTGGAGGAAGACAGAGCCTCTCCTGCTCCACTCCTCCAGCTGAGATTTCTGTTTCTGGTGAGGGACTGACTCCCTTGCTCAGAGAGCTTGTCACTTTTTAAAAGCAGCCTTTGACACCTTTTCTTGTGTCTCCCCTTCTGCTGGAGATTTCCCACGCTCAAACCCCCTGCAGGATTGCTGGGCAAAGAGTTATTACAAGTTGATGGTTCTTTCGAATAGCAACCCCATTGTTCTACCTGGACAGAGCTATTCAGTGTTGTCAAGTCTTCCATTGTGTTGTCACACCTCTCCAGACACAGCTCCTCACTGCATTCCAGGCCTCTGCTATCAAGTTTTAATCTAATTCACAATGACCGTTACAATCAAACTCTCACAGCACTTAAAGGCATTCTCTCAACAGCTTCCAAAACCTCATTGGGCTGTGAAGATGGAACTTCCTTCTCACTCTTAGGGTATATCTACACTGGAGACTGACGTGTAATTCCCAGCTCAAGGAGACATACTGATGGCACCTCTGCTCGAACTAAGGTGCTGAAAATGGAAGTGTAACCATGGCAGCACAAGTGGTGGGATGGACTACCCACCCTGAATACAATCCCATCTAGCCCGCCTGCCGTTCATGCCACCATGGTTACACTTCTATTTTTAGTGCACTAGCTCAGTCAGAGCTAGCACAGGTGTGTGTCTCCCTGAGCTGGAAATTACATTGCTAGCTCCACTGTAGATATGCCCTCAGAGCTGGGTCCCACCAAGTCAAAGTTGAGGCACTTTGGTGGGACAGTGCAGGGGAAGCTTACACAGCTGTAATCAGTGCTGTCCCTGTCCCATGGACAGAGCACTTCAGTCTCCAGAGAGGTCAGTCAGGCACCCATCCCCAGCACTACATGTTTACTTAATAGCTTCTGTGAAAACACTGTAAGATGGTATGAAGAAATGCTGCCTTCTGACGTGCTGGAACAACGGCACTCCCATAGCAATAGCCTGTCCTAGGAGTCAGACATACAATCCCTGTTTAACAGAATTACAGTGCAACAGACTTCAAGACACTTCTTGAACCTTCACAGTCTAAAGATATGATCTGTTTTCTTCCACGTAAGTGTAGTTTCACATACACAGTGTCCCTCTTAACCCACTGCCCCCTTTCCATTCACATCAGCACAACCATAGCTTCACTTGAAGTCACAGTTCTTTTAACTTTAAGGTAAAGAGGGGGCATGAGTCAGTGGCACTAAAAGCAGATCTAAAAGAACCAGAATGGGCACACTCCTAACGATCCTCCTTTGCAATAGGCAAAGGAATAATTACTGGGGATCTTCTCCAGAACCAAAATCCCAGTCTGGATTTCAAATGCCTCCAGCATTTAGAGCCATATTTCCATTCATGCTATGAGATCTCAGGAAGCTGAGATTGTGACAGGGACCAGATTTTGCCTGGCATCAGCTGGGACCAGGGATTTCTTCATGCCCGTGAGAAACCTTCTGGGGCAATGGAAATGCTGGATTCGGGAACTGAAACTCGCTTCCTTTTGATTTGCCTATTGGCCACTTGCTTTTCTTCTTCTGCCTTGTGCTATCTGCCTTCAGCACTCCATAGGGGCTGGTAGGGGAACCCAGGCCCATCATCTTCACCAGGTTCCCATCCAGGGCCCGATGTAAGCAGCTAAATCCTGCAACATCAAAGTGCCATTCGGCTGCCACCCTGGATCACTTCCTACCAGACCGCTCTTTCCCAGTTGGTAAAGGACAGACAGTAAATGACTGGAAATCACAGACAAAGTCTCAGACCTTCTGAGAATGCCCAATCTCTTCCCTTGGGGTTTGGCCCCATCTCTACAGCCTGGCCACAGAGAATTCGGATCTACTCCAGGTTTCAGGACTCAAAAGAAAGAAAAGTCTTCAGATCAGCTCTACATGGCAGTGGCAACCCATGTGACCATTTGGAGGCTGATGTTGATCTGCCAGGGCTTGGAAAGAATAAGAATCCTTGCTGATGCTGCTCCTGCGGAATTGTGTATAAACAGAGCAACTTCAGATGCCTGTGAACAGCTTACCCCAGAGCTTAGAATAGAAACACACGAGCAAGCAGCTGGCTGTTCATCCACTCAGGAAAATGGAAAGCCTGAGCCTTGCAATACTTCTGCGGCAATTAATAAAAATTTCCTAGACATGCGCTGAAAATGATGTGTGAAGGATCAAGCTATGAGCCCATGTAACCCACTGCTCAGTGTGTGTTACAGGGCCCCTCCATGCCTGATCCACAGAGCATGGGAGTCTGCTACAGCAACCAGCTCCAGAGCCCAGCTCTTTAGTGCAGGCTGTAGTGCTTATGCTTTTAGCTCTGGAGTGCTCCAGGTCAATTCCCTGTGTTAGCGGAGATGGTGGCTGTCCCACCCATAACTTTTCCAGATTATAGGATTGGGTGAAATCTTGTTGCTGTGGTTGGGCATGACCATCACCTTTCATCCAGGATGAATGCAAAGAAGAAACTGAAAAAATGTATGCATTATTGCTGGAAGTGCGTCAGTCCAGGATATTAGCGAGACATGGTGGGTGAGGTAATAGAGCTCTGAGTAAGCTTGAAAGCTTGTCTCTTTCACCAACAGAAGTTGGTCCAATAAAAGATATTACCTTACCCACCCTGTCTGATGGAAATAATAGTCTCCAAACCCCAAACACAGGCACACGTGTCTGCCCAAAACAAAAGCAAAGGCAAGGCTGCCCAGACATACAAACAGCCTGGACAGAGGGCGTTGTTGGGTATTGACCAATGGGAGAGGAGGGGCTAGGGTGTGAGAGACTGGAGACAGCTCACAGAGAGACACGGCCTGAATAAGCATATGTGTGACCCTGCGAGAAGCCTAGGAAAGAGGTTTTGGAGGCTAGCGCTGGCTGAAGATGCTTAGAGTTGTAAGCAATGATACAGTATCCTATTGTTTGGGTCCTCCTGTGTTCAAGATAGCAGAACTTTGTACATTCCTTGTAAATAAACAAAATTGTATCAAAGAAAATACTTGGCTCTAGTATCAATTTTCCCTCCTATTTGGAACAACCTACAACACCCTGACATTGGCTAACTGCTTGGGTCAAAAGGGGTGTGCAATAGTCACAACCCTCAGCACAGGAACTGAGTGAACAAATGAGGCTACCTGCAAAGCTCGCTCTAGACTCTATGGGCATGTTGACACTAGTTAAAAACCTGCGGCTGGCCCATGCCAGCTGACTGGGGCTCACAGGGCTCAGGCGAAGGTGCTGTTTAATTGCAGTGTAGAGGTTCAGGCTTGGGCTGGAGCCCAGGCTCTAGGATTCTGCGAGATGGAGGGGGGGGCAGGGTCCCAGAGCTCAAGCTGCAGCAGGGGCCCAAACGTCTACACCAGAATTAAATATCCCCTTAGCCCAAGCCCTGGGAGCCCGAGTCAGCCGGCATGGGCCAGCCGCAGGTGTGTAATTGCAGTGTAGGTGTACCCTATGACATTCTCGGCTCTTTCAAGCTGTGCCAGTCGGGCTGAAACCTCCAAAGAAAACCCAATAGGCTGCAAGGAGGTGGTATTGGCCATTGAGTGGGTGGCATGCCCCTCTCTGAGTCAGAACCAAATCAATGCACCCACACGGTGCTGGAGCACTAGCTATCAGATGCAACTGTGCTCCCAGCCACTTTGTTGTGGTAATTAACAATGTCATTAAAAGTACCATGGCACTTTTCACAAGAATGGGGATATTAATTGCATCTTGGTCAAATTCCACATTGGGGAGTTATATTCAATCTACATAAATACCCCCTGCTGCTTCAACTGGCTGAAGTATTCTTCCCGTCCAGCCCGAATAGGTTTTCTTGTGCTACTGTATTCCACCACAGATGTGGCTGCAATTTAGTAGTAGTTGAAATGATTTCTGTATACATGGCTTATACAGCAGTGGAATGAAAGTTACCTACATCGATGTGACTTTAATTCATTATACCTTGTGCCTTACACCCTGCAGTGGCTTCTTCCCACCAGCTGGAGGAGCAATTTTAAATGAGAAGAGAAAAGGAGCAAAATGAGAACAAAGTTTAGGTGCCAAGAGAAGAGTCCAATATAAGAGATTAGAGCAGCAAAGTGAAAGTTAAAAGCAGCACTGAGACACAGCTTTATCATCTGTCACCAACCAGTCCTGCACCTTTTTTATACAGTGGTTGCTGCAAGAAATGATTTACCAATGCAATTAAAAAAAATGCAGAAAATTGGTCAGATTACATCTCTGAACATTTAAAATCCTGACACTGGAAGACAGACCCACATTAATAATAAAATAATACATAATAAAATAATAATAATAATACTTTGCTCTTCTCCAGCATTTTTCACCTGATGATCTCAAAACAATTTACTAATTTTAGCTATGAGAGAATCGCAACACCCCCACAAGGTAGGTAAGAGATATGTAGGAAGTCCCTTCACTCATCACTGAAATGCAGACATTTCTGGAGTGGAATGCAGCAGCTGTTTAAGACCACAATGCTACTCTAGGGAATGCATGAGGGCAGGATGTGAAGGTGATTATAATTATATTTATTTAATATGTATATTGTAGTAGCACCTAGAAGCTAATTGTGTTGATTAGCTTGGGTGCTGCACAAACATACAGAAAATGATTATCCCTGCCCCAAAAACAAGACATAAGAGGTGGATGAAACAAACAAGTGGGTTGGGGTTAGGGATGGGATATGTGCAATTCTTAATCAGTGCAGGGCTATAACCCCAACTCAGCAGCAGCCTGGCTGTTCTTGTGTTGGAGATTACTGTGTGCAGAATGCTGTATGAAAAATAGCTAAACTATCTGGGTCTGTGGTGTCTACATCTCCCCTCAGGGATGGGCAGAGGCAGCTCCTTGGTATCCAGGGCCCAGACACAGAGAAGCAGAGTGGCAGATGGCAGAATGGGTGGTTTGCTGTAAGGCAGCTGGGTTACATTCAGCTGCTTCACTTGGGAGGCAGATCAAGGAGCCTCAAAGTCAGGAGGAAGACGTAAGAGTTCAGCCCAGGTGAGGCTGCTGGGCTGGGCAGATTAGGACACCTGGAGGTATGGTGCATCTAGGCCCCATTAAAAAGCCATATGCCACTCCAGACTCCATCTCCTCCTGGCTGGTGGTGTGTGTGAGAACATGGTGATAGAGAGGGAGTAAAGAGCCATTCTTCCATCCAGGAAAGAGAGGGAGCTGCCCAGGGAGGAGATGAGGAGCCTCTGGTCTGTGATGACCAATGCCCAGATAGAAACATTACAGCTCAGTGACTGTCCTCCAGTGCCTGGCATGTGATAGAAGGCTCTCTATCATCTCCTCCCACAACTTCTCCCCTTCAGGCCCAAGAGCTTCAGCTCTGCCTACCTCTTCCTCCTTCTGTTCAAGCTGCTAGGACCTTGACTTCACTGAACTCTGGGACTGCACAGAACTCTGATGGGAAGAGAGGACAGTGTCGCAGAGAATCCAGAGTTTGCTATTTGTTTGTCCTGTTGGGAGATCCTCCCTTGTTTTTCTTTTACTCTCACACTAACACATGGGGGCTGCACAGATCTCAGGCAGTCTTGAAACACAGGACACAGCAGATCTTCAAAAACAGGGAGTTCCCAGGTAGACAGGAGGGGAACATAGCAGGAGTACTTAAAGATTTGTATTTATTCTTTTAAAAAAAATAACTGTAGCTGTTAAGAAATCTGTGTAAACCAGTTAAACACACTTTATGAAACCTTACAACAACATTACCTTTTTACTGAAACAATCACAAGAGTAATTTCACCTGTACTTACTGTCCAGTCATCTGAGCACAAACAGCCAGGAGATTTATGTCTGAGTGGAAACATAATTTCTATTATCTCCAACATTAAACTTGGTGATGGAAATTCCCATGCCCGGAGTGCAAAATCAATTTCAATAACCAGAATAGCAAGAAGTCAAATTGCAAGGTAGGACTCAGAAAGGACACTAATTTCTGTAATAACCAGCCTGATCCTCGTGAACTGGGGGTACCACGGGATTGTGCTAGGGGAAATCAGATGGCTTTGGGATACTTGGGACTCAGTGGATAATAGACTGAAGGATATAATCCTGCACTCGCAGGGGCTGGTAATGGACTATGATCTAGGAGGGCCTTTCCATAGGAATACAGGAATTGACAGATTGGATCAGACCCAATGACGGTCCATATAGTCCAATATCCTGCCTCTGACAGTGGCCAGCAGGTCCGTCTGCTGTGGGGTAATTTGCCAGCCCCAAACATCCCTAATTAGAGATTGAAGCATGAGCTTTTTAATCTCTTTCAAAACTCTTTTTTTGCATGAAATATTGTAACTGGATATTCTCCATCTAAACATCCAACCCCTCTTCCAGTTCTATCCCTAATTGCCATGGCCTACTATGGTAATGAAGCCTGTCCACCCACCGGCCAGGCTGTGATGCCACGAGTCCTGACTGCAAGTATCTGTACCAGAATTTGCCTCTAGTTAAGAAGCAACTACATCAGCAGCAACATGTGGTTTCAGACCCATAATGTCTCTCCTGACAGTATCATCTTCAGAAATGGGAGCTGCTGGAAAGGACATCACAAGCCACACTCTTGTATCCAGTAATTAAGAGTGCAATAGCACCGTGAAGTCTATGCCAGGGATTTCTAACCACCACCAAAGGTTGTGTGGAAAGCTGCCATGCTAGTGTTGTTAACCACACATCCGTATGCTCTAGTTAGCACCAGCTAGTTCATGCCCAGTGTAACTCAGATGATCACACACCCTTGTGCAGGTAAAAGTCTCAGTACCCATTACATCGACCTTACAGGCCTTTCCTTCATAGTGGGAACTGTCATGTTTCAAATTACCTTTGTTGCACTGAGGATGGGAGGCTATTTCTGAGCTAAATTTGTCCTGCGCTAGAATCAGACAGGGAAACCTATCCATCCATTTAGATGGATTCTGTTGTTCCCATGGGACAGTCACACTGACGTTGCAGGTGTGAGTTCTAGGCCTTGGGTGAAGTAGGGCCCCCTTTCTGAGGTGAATGTGAGAGTTGAGTGCAAAATTAGCCATTTCATCAAAACTGTGGAAATGGGAAACCCAAGGGATAGCAAAAATCTCCTGCAAGAGGCATCAAAAATAGAAGTGCAGAATTCTGTGTGAAAATGCTCAAAAGTTGTGTAGTGTTGAGCTTCAGTCATGACACAAACATCCAGGACAACTGAGTTTGAGGCCTAAACCCCAGAGGTCTTTGGATGGCCCTGCTCCTAGTGCCCCTCACACACATACACGCACGTAACTGAAAGCCAGTAGTACCAAAGAGAACAGAGAGAGAGAGAGAGAGACTCCTGAGTGATCCTTTCTAATAGATTCGTCTTTTATCATGTTTTCATGACCTTTGTAAAAGGCAATTTACATTCTAATTGTCCTGTGAGCACCAGAGGAATCAATTAGTGACAAGAGATGCTAATTGTACAGAGGGGGAGGAGACATTGTCAGGCTCCTCTGCTCCAACCCAGGGTTAACAGCCCAGGAGATTCCTGGGATGGCTGGGGCTTTAATCAATCCTCCCTTTTTAATAGTTTCCATGTTGTGTTGCAGTTGTCAAGGTCCATTAGTCTTCTGGCGCGCTGGATGAGTCAGTGGTGTCCCCTCCTTCCCTGTACTCAGTGAGCACACACATACTCAGTAAGTAGTGCCATACGCCACTGAGAAACCAGATCTACAAATTCCCTCTCCTTCCCCCACAGCTCCCTACACAGATGGGTTTCTCTGTGCAGAAAAGTATGAAATGTTCATACTAGGGCACTGGCAGACATGTTCTTCTTGCCTTCATATCCGTCGAGACTAGGCTATTTCAACCCAATGGGCCCACCACTGCTGGCATGTGAGATAGGTGAACCCAGTACTGTCATCTCAGATCCCAGACAGAGCCCACTATGGAACTCTCAGCCAGGAGTGCTCGTCGTTTATTACCATGGCATGGTACTTGTTTATGAATCTCCCTTTTGAAATGGCAAGCCAAGATCTAGCTGTACAGCCAGCAGCCAAACCCGTAGGGTGCACTTGCAAGAATGTGGAAATTTTATCTGAGCACAGAATCACAGAATTTGGAGTCTGAACAGAAACAACAATAATCGATTGTCCATCTCATCCTGAGGCAGGGACATCTTGGAGTAGAGAGAGCAACGACCTTCTGGGGAAAATCCATCCCTCGGATCCCCCAGTGGGGACTGGTCTCCTTGCCTCTCCTCTTTTGTCTCTTTCCTGGGCAAGGTGGTCACCTCTCCTTGTTTCTGCCTGCCGCAACCAGTCCCAGCTGGTTGGCTCAAGAGAAGAGGGGTCCTGGCCATTGTCTGTGTACGTGCAGCTAGACGAAGGCCCACCTGCCCTCTAGTGGTCTCTACACTGGCCACACATCCGAACACGACTGACCCACAGGGGTCACACAGTATTCAGAGAAAATATTAAGAATATCTCCACTTCATCACACCCCCTCTTTTCCCCAACAGGCACTTGCTGACAGCACCATCCATCCCCACTCCCCTCTTCGGAGGGGAACAGGTTATCACTGGCAGGTTTAATTAGTCCTGACAGTTGACTGCAGCAAGGTGAGCATGGCTCCGCAGCAAATACCTTTTCTCCAGCACTCTCCCCACAAACACAGCCTATTTTAAACTGTGCCATATCCTCTAGTTGCCTCTCAATGGGAGGCACAGGTCATCATATTCCAGAAGGGAGCATGGTGCCATGGAGCATGCACCATCCCGGAGCACGTGGTAAGGTTCTGTACCACATCACTGTGCCATTAGGGGCACCTGCAGGGATGAAATGAGGGGAGCCAACTGCCCCTCTTGGCCATAGATGCCAATCAGGGTTCAGGGCAGAGGCTGCAATAGGCTTGAACTCTGTCCAGGCTTGAACCCCCTGGAGCTGCACCCTGCAGGGGTCTGCGGATAATCACACACATCCCCCCCACACCGCAGTCCCTCCCCCAGCTGGGCATCTCTGTGGTGCAGGTGTTGTGTGCAGGATCATGCACTCCAGGTCCTGCCCACACTCAGCTGCCCAGACCCAGCATGGCCTGCTGAGCTCCTTCCACAGCTGTGAGGGTAGCAGAATCCGCAACACAGAGCTGCTGGAGCAATACAGGTCACTGATCCAGCACAGGGACACCTGACTCCAAGGTGGGGAACCTGGGCTGGGAGAGATGGAAGGAATCTGGACTGAGCCTGGGTCTCAAGGAGATGATAGTCCCTACAATGGGAAGCCCCCTGTGCTTCTGTTTAGACAGCCCCTGTCCATCATGTACTTGGCAACAGGGAGATTCCCCCCCTCACCCTCCAAAATCAGCACCCCTTAGGAGAATTCTGGTTGTGCCTCTGGGCACAACATTCAGTAACCCAACATGATTACTTCCATCTCTGGTGACCCAGGCTTTAACTACCCAGCCCAGAGGAAAGAGGGACATGGTGAGGCAATGGCAGATCTGGGAAGGAAGAGAACCCAGGAGTCCTGAATCCATTTCCCTAGTCTAACCATGAAACATCTCTGCTTCTCAGGACTGGTGACAGAACCCCCGAGTCCTGACCTATGCTAACCATTGCTCCACACTCCTGCCTTCCCTAAGGACTCTGAGTCTCAGAACCCTGCTCCCGTCCCTGATAGCAGGATTCGAGCCAGGCTTTTCAAGTCAGAGTCAGCCCCACATGTCAGTAAAATACTCTTTTTTTACCTGGGAACATATTGGCACGAGAAGCCCTCCCCCAGCAACAGAAACACCAGGAATGTTTTCTGCATAAAGCCCTACCTGTGAAGAGCCTTTTCCCCAACGCAGATTTGTGAGTGTGAACATTGGCTTCCCCAAGTAAGGAAGTGGCAGCACATGGAATTTTACCATGTTTTTAAGGGACCGGGGTAAATGCCCTGGGAAGTTCTTTTCTGTGCTTCAGAGCTGGGCTTTGAAACAACTGCTGCAGTGATGGGCAGCAAAGAATCCAGGCCTGGTTTACACTAGAGACAGAGCATGCTGTGAGATGACACTTAGGAGATGCCACAAGGGTTGGCATGTCAAGCGAGCCATGATCTGGTCTAGGAGACACAACTCAAGGTCTCACAGTCCAGAGGAAGGGGAGTAGCTGGCTTTACAGAGCCCAGTCACATGTCCAAAATCTTCCTGTGCTCAGGGTTTAAACTAAGAGATCAAAAGTGGTGTGAGCAGCCCAAGAGTGAGTGTAGTTAAAAAGAGGGTAAATGGAATTTGCTCCTAATGTCATGAGCTCCCAGCCCCAGCCCCTCCCTCCTGTAGGATCCAAGCCAAAGACCACTGATGTCAATGGGGAGTTTTACATCAACTTCAATGGGCTTTGGATCAGGCCCAAAGTATGCTGGGGAATTAATCCAGGACTGCTGGCCCAAACCCTGCTACCTTGCAAGCCCTCCGTTTCATATATGCAGCTGTGGTCTCTTCTCGACCAAGGGAGAACAGGATCTGAACTCCACACCACAGTGCATTTCAGGTGGGTGACAAGCTATGACAGAAGAGTCCAATAACTAGAAGCAGACAGCAGGGGGTAGTGGAGTAGCAAGTAGGTCTGTGTGCCTATGGGCAAGGGAAGAGAGGGGGAGGTAACTACTTACTTGCCTTTGTATAGTGCCCTGAGGAATGAAAACCCCTACAACATAGTCTCTGCTTCCAGAGCAAGCTCTGAAAGGATGATTATAAACCTATAGTACCCTCTTGTATACTTTAAGAATGAGACTTATTTGTTCATTATCAAGGTTCCCAGAAAACTTGGGACATGCCCTGCTCTTTCATTAAAACACTCAGATGGGAGGTAGAGTTCTGAGGCCCAAAGGGCTCAGTTGATCTCCAGATCGTGCTGGAATGATGGTAGAGGAAGCTATGTCCCAGGTCAGGGTGGATGGTCACGGGATGGAGTGAGCTGAGAGAACATAAGGTGCGATCAGTCAGTGTGAAAACTTGACAGCACAGAGGGCCAGCAGGAGGCCTGGAACCAGCACGCAGCTGTAATTGCGGAGCTATTCACCCCACAGGAATCCTAATGCTTTATGTTGGAGTAAAGGATTTCTGTGGCACAGCTAGGAATGAAAGCTGGTGAGTTTAAACTGTAATCCACAGTAGGTCCTCTTCTCCCTCCCCTCTCCAGCCAGGCCTGCTGAGCTGCTGCATTCTCTACCCCAGCACCAGAACAATGCCAGCTTCACTCCCACCACCTGTATGAACCAGAATTAGCTATTTCTCTGCTCATGCTCTGCCCAATGCATCTGCAAACCCCTGTTTGAATTTCCATTAAATATAATAATACACTTCGTTCTGCTTCACAAGGCCCATTGCTCACCTGCCCACATTCTCTCTCAGACTCCACTAAGCTCCTTCTCTTTCACCAGCGTAATCACTTCATACTCTCCTTTCTGCGTTCTGGTATTTGCGTGATTGCGGACACTTTTTACTGCTGAGATTTACAAAACAGTTCAGTTAGAGACGGCTCTGAAAACAGGATCACGTGTCTGTGCCATGGGCTTCATTACCTGGTCCCCAAGTTACACAGCTGGGCCTGGGATCAGCTCTCCAGGGAGCTCCCTATTGCCCCCATGTTATTTATGATTAGTAGCATTGTGGCAGCTCCTAAAACCAGGGCCCTGTTGTGCAAGATGCTAGATGCACACATAAGGGGAGACACTCACTACCCCAAAGAGCTCACAATGTAACCAAGCAAGACAAAGGGTGGAGGGGAAACAGCAGCACAGAGAAATTAAGTGACTTTCCTAAGGTTACACAGTAGGTCAGGTCAGAACCAGGACTATTACTCATGTCTCCTGCATCCAGATCCAATGACCTAGTTGCTGCAAAACATTGCCTCGCTAGTACTGAATCAGGTCTTTGAGCAAGGACTGCAGGCCCAGGCTGCAGAGTTTATTATTTTGTCCCTGTGTTACAGAGCCCAGGCCTTGGAGGGGAAATGCTTTATTCTTTTTTGGCAAAGCTGGGAGCTGACTTGGTTCTGGTCCAGTATTTCTTCCTGTGGATTTGATGCTCTAATATGAAATTAGCATACAATTAACCAATCCTTTCGTATCTGAACAGGAGCCAAAAGCTATCCAAAGACTTATGGCTGCACAGATAGGGGACAGGAGTCGGGGTCTCCACTCATGGTCAGACTCCCCCAAGGGTCAGATCCTCATGTCCAGAAAGATTGGCTGAGAAGAGAGACTCACCCTGAAGCATGACACCTTCTTCCACCTCTTCTTCCTGGCTTCCGAGAGAGAGATGGGAAACTATGTTTTCCTTCTCTTACCTTCCTGCTTACCTTCCTTGCTCAATAGAACTGTTACTTACATCGCTTGCTCAATACAACCTTCACTGCCTGACACATGCAAGACAAAGCGAGAGGAGCTTCACCTCTGATCAAACCCAACATCCAGCAGCTGTACCTTCAGACTGGGTACCTGCAAATGCAGATCACTCTTGTGTGCACTCAGGTATTAGAGGGGGATGTCAGAGAAAGCCATTCGCAGTGCACAACTTCCATTGGTCCCACACAGCCCAGGAAATATACTATATATTCTTAAGCCTCACGTACTGATGCCTTATCTATTAACTATTTACATATATACTGACACAGAGCCCTCTTGAAATACTGTCTGCTTTTGCATGTACAATTACCTCCTTGCACTCAAGTGCATGTACTCAGTGGGTGTGCCTCAGGGGCCTGATTTAAAAAATCTGACCCTAAATATAAAACTCATCCTCAAATGTAACCAGAAAACTGTCACCCTGGAAGAAATGTGAAGCATCCTCCAAGCTGTGTAGTTATTTTTGATATGCCCATCACTGGGGTATCTGAGCGCAATACTCCTGACTGCCTTAAAGAGAACACTGCTTAATTGGCAACACAGTCTCTTCTCCCCATTGCCTGCACGACACTCTCTGCGAGAAGGCTGCTTTCCCTCTCTGCTTGTTTCTGGTAGGGCATGCACCAGTATCAAACCAAGGCCCAGTGGGTCCCCACATGGCAGCTCTAGACACCACACAACAATGGCAAAACAGCACCACAACCCCTGACCAGCAGCCTTAGTGCTAAGGGTCTGCAGCTCCACAGCAGCCACACTCCTAGCCCCTGACTGGTTGAACAGCAGCATCCCAACTGAATAGCTGCACTAGATAAAGACCCCGACAGGAACAAGAAGCTGTTGAGCAACAGGCCATTGCTAGCTGGTGGCTGCCTAGACTGTCTTGCCTTGTCTGACCCTGCCTTGCTACCCTGCCTATTTATCCAGCCAACCCAGCCCCTTGGTTTGGACTTCCCAGCTACCGACCTCCTGGGGGAACTCCAACCATTGCCCTGGACCGCCTCTAATACTCTATACTCTAATACTCACTCCAGAGCCACTCTCTTCTCAGTCCAGGCACAAACTGAGCATGGCTATTAAAACCAGGGCATTCATTATCAGCAGCAAACTGTTTGTCCTCATCCGCTGGAATCTTCTTAGTGGAGGTGACTGGCACACTGCAACTGCACCTTTAGCTGACCTCTGTGAGATTGGGGCCTTGCTCCTCTGCTCTTATTAAAGTGATTCCATCCCAGAGCAGAGAGGCCTGAACACACGTAGCTAATGGGCTTGCCTGTGAAAACACACAAAACCCCAGGGCTCAGAGTCTAACACCTCTTAGACCAGAGAGATGTTGGTGGAAAGAAACAGGCTAAGCGTTGCTGAAAAATGAGCAGCAATTGTGCGAGTTGGGTTAAAAAGAAAGGGGAAGGAGGAGAGCAGCCAGCAAGAAAGGTATTTCCTTTGCCAAGCAGGAACTTAAATTGATTAACTTCAAGTGGCCTGAAATGAACGTTGACACCAATTTAACTTAAGACCACAGTTATTTTTCAAAGTCATTTTCTCCGGCTGCTGGGAAATGCGGCCGCATTTGTAAATAGTACAAAAAAAAAAAAAATTACCAACTTCCAAGCAACAGAAGTGCGGCCGGCCTTCTGCATTGACCATGCCAGTTCTGGGTCCATGGAGCCCGGCAGCATGAATCGTGCCAGCATCCGGTCCTACAACCCAGCCTGGGTCTGACCATGCAAGTACCAGGGCCCCATAGCCCTGAGGCTGCTCTACCTTATAGCAGGGTCTGGGCTGGCCCCTGAAGAGCCTCAGAAAGAAGGAAGGCTCAGAGCCACCCCCAACCACTCCTGTCTCAAGCAGAGGGACAGACTAACTGAGAATAGGGCCCCTGTGCCTTAAAGGAAATAAAGAAGCCAAACAAATAGACACAGGCATCTGTGAATAAGCCATTTGAACAGACGCCGAAGAGCTATACATACTGGGCCAAATCCTGGCTGCCGTTACACTCACTCAGCATTTGTCAGCTACAGGGAGAAGGATGCATGTGTGTGACTGACAAATGGCCCAGTTACGAGCTGTTATTGCATTTCTGAGAGTCCATTTCTGACAATTTATGTACTGCCTGTGTAAGTAAATCCACCAGCTCACACAGAGAAGTCAGCCAGGACTAGCCCCTGTACACCTGGCTGACCAGGGACTGGAAGAACTGTCATGTTTCCATGCACAAAGAGCCACCTCAGAGTTTCCGTCCTTAGATTAAAGGAAAACACCATCTTGGTTGATACCAGAGAACTCCAGAGTGGAAAAAAATGAGTCTCTCCAACTTGAGCTAAACAACCAAGCTCTGTAGCTGGGGGCTGTCACCAAATCACATCTTTGGTATGGACACAGGAGGAAACAACACACATTGACCAGTGGGTTACACAAAGGCTCTCTGATAGAGAGAGAGAGAGAGAGTGCACAGTGGGTGCCTTCTCTGCATCAGGTTCAGCTGAACACAAAATGACAGCTGCCGCCAGCCGACACCTGTAAGCGTAAAGGTGCAGCAGTAAGAGAGACACAGTTCCAGCGAGGTGTCCAGATGGCCACACAGGAGGGAGTCCTGGAGGAAGGACAAAGAGCTTGGCTGGGCTATATTAGTTAGACCCTTTCTGGAAGCAGAGACAGACATTTTTTTGGGAGAATAGGGAAAGCAGACTGCAATGAACCAGGAGACAGAAAAGAACCTGAATGAAGGGGACACACAGGGATTCTCAGATGTAAGGATATTGCCACGAGACGTTACCCTATATAACTTATGTTTCCCAACACATACTAGCAGAGTTTCCTGTAGCTGCATTTACATGGTAATAAGAGTAAAATGCTTTCTGTACTGCTGTGTGTATCCTTATATCTTCTTAAAGAAATGGTATGCTGTAATTGGCCTCGCTCCATCAATTTGGCAGTTATTGCCATATGTCACTAGAAATCAAGGAGTCTTTACTCTCTGGCATGGTAGGGGAAGAAGGTGAGGAGGACCAACCCAAGGTTATAAAAAACGTAGGGGGTTTTGGTGAGTGGAGAAGAGAAGAGGATTCTGTCCTAAGAGCACAGTAGGGCTAGGGGGTCGATATTAGCACAGCTGGAAGTCTCTAGCCTTAGTGGTACTAGGGTGTGGTGACCTGTCTCAGAAGCTGAAGGCATCATTTGACACATTAGATCTAGTCTGAAAAAGAGACTGAGTCAATGGGAGCATGACAACGAATCTGCAGGCTGTATTCAGGGTAGAGCTAGTTAGAAACTAATGAGTATTTTCCATAAATAGGTTCAAAAGAAACACCAACATTTCATTTTTTTTCCAAAAACTTTTTTGTGAACATTTTCCATTTTTTCCACCCAACCCCCCCAAATTCTTCAGTTTTTGAAAAACTATTTTTTTTCTATTTTCAGTTTTTCGTTAAAACAAACAGAAAACTTTCAGTGAAACAAAATTTTTCACACAAAAAAAATTGTAGAAAGAAAGGCCATTTGTCACCCAAGAACAGTTTCAATGGAAATTTTTTGCCCAGCTCTAATTGAAGATGATACTAATGAAAGAAAGGAAATTATTCACAACCCCAAAAGATGAAGAACAAGGAAAAATGGCCTCAGGCTCACATAAGGAAACATTTAAGTCAGGTAACAGGAGAGCTGTTTGAATGGTAAAAAACTGGGCAGTGGAATCTGCTGTCAAGGGATTGAGGTGCTATTGTTACAAGGAGTCAAGCACAGGCTAAATAAGGAGGTTGTGGGGATAGTACAGAAAGGAGCCCTACAAAATAGTGGAGCTCAAATTGCGTGGCCTAAATTGTCTTTCCTGAACCTAATTCCCAGGATGGATTTTGTGAAAGGTAAGTAAAGTAAAAAGATAATGTGCTTGGTCAGAAGGAGCAAGTAGGATAACTTTTAAACCCCTAATTAAACCATCTCAGGCTGCGTAACACCCAAATCAGTTCCAAGATCAATATTTCTATTCATTTACAAGCATAACGAGGTTAGAGAGGCAAGCAAAGTAAATAATTAACTCATTTGCAGCTTTTTTAAACAGAAAGAGTCATTTTAATCTCCTGGGTAATTAGCTATGCTGTTGACATCAATCACAGCTGCAGCAATTATTTAAAGTATTTGATTAATCTATCTGGGGGGCGAGGGGGAAAAATAGAGTTATGCCAAACTAGCCTTGGTGCACAGGCCTGTCAGCCAATCAGCCAACCCATAGGTGTTTGTCTTCAGGAACGTGGCACCCTTTTTGACATGAATATTGTGACAAATCCTTGGCTGCATGCATATAAACAGTAGGATGATTCACATTTGAGACATGGAGAATAGAATCCACAACCTTCTATCCTGCAAACATAGGCTTTTACGGTTTAAACTGAAGAAGAATCTCCATTGACACTAGACTAATTGTATTGTGCTTTACATCCTGTGGACCGTCAATCACAAGAGGACAACAATGACACACATTTGTGCTGGTGTGACAATCCATCCAGAAGAGGGTAGAGAAACCAACACATTACAGTGTGGATGACCAAGGCAACAGTGACTATGTGCTAATAGAATCATAACTTGGGATACAAGTACCATTTGGACAAAAGGACAAAGATGAACCTTTACCTGGAACATGATTTGAACCATGATTTTCTTTTTAGAAGTTCAGACTAGAGAAATTCATACTTTGTTTTTGTAACACACTGTCCAAGTGTGTGCTATATCCCTCCTAATCCAGTTTACTACTGCTACCAGCTATCAGAGTTCCTCTGGCAGCAGTAATAGGCTGTTATCCTTTGGGCGAACTGGACTGTAGTGGTCAATACAATACACTTTCGTCAATATGTTACATATTTATTAGAGCTGCCTGGAAACCAGAATTTTCATTCCATGAGAAATTGTGACATTTCAAAATTTGTTTTTATTCCAAATCAGAACAAAAAGCCAAAATTTCAAAATACACTATGAAAACAAATTTCCAAAAAAAAGATCAGTTTGGAATTGTTTTGTTTCACTGCAATAATGTCAAATCATTATTAATATTAAATATAATTAGATAATATTTAAAAGTAATATTTTATCTAATCTGAAAGTCTAAATGAAATTAATCAAAATGATAGTCAAAACAAAACATTTCTACCTTATCAAAATAAAATGTTTCAACATTATCTAAACAAAATGAGACTGTCAAAACTATTTGTTTTGACTTTCTCTCATTGAAAACTTCATTAAAATCAACACATTCCTGGGAAACATTTCAATTTTGACACAACTACATTTTCCAACCGAAAACTATTCTGTCAACATTTTTTCAACACCTCTAATATTTATCATATGCCTCTTCACTTTTTGGTTTCAGAAAGACTAGACATACTGAGATATCATGAATAAAGACTCTTCCCATATCAATGCTGAGCTGGTTGAAATCAGGAAGTCTTGGAAATCTCACATGAATCCCTGCTCTTGCTACATTTCCAGCTCAACTATAGGCCAAAGACCTTTGAATAAGTTAAGTTAAGCATCCAAACTTTTGGATAATTACCCAAACCAAATCTTAAAACCTTTTAAGGATGCCCACTGTGACAAGCACACAAATTGTATTGAACTGAGATTCATTCACATCTGGTTTTGTCCTGGACTATGTTGCTGGTTTCACATATGTAAATGTCAATTCACAAAACAAACTTGGTTAGATGGAGTTATGCTTGTATGTAAACTGAAATGCAGCACAAAGTGCTTACACAGTCCCATTACAAAGGCTCAAACATTTAAAAAGAAAGAAAATGACAAGGTAAAGTACATTTTTTTAAAACCCTTACTGAAATACTCAATGTATGTTACTGACTGATTCTTTGGGTTCTATAGCCCCCAATCTGACGCTTTGTATGTTCCGCACAAAGTAAACTAACTCTATTTAATACAAAAATTAAGACCAGTCACATCCTGGTGGGGCTGCCACTACTCCCACATTGAAACAAGCCTGTCAAATTACCATAATAATAAAATGCTCAGATCAAACCACCTGTGTCAACCTGATAGCCATCTTCCTCCTTGCACACTCAAGAGAAAAGGAGGGCTTTGCAGTGTGCACAATGGGAGAACCACTCCATAGTCTGGCACACTAAGAGGAGAGGGAATTCCAAAGACCTTTGTAGAAAATGTCCTACCAGCAGCCCCTTCTCATTTAAATGAAGGGGTCTCTAATTCAAGCCCTTCTGCTGACTTCAAGTGCAGGGGAGTCTCATGAGGAGAAAGGCGGTGTCCAGAATAACCTGATACATGCATACTTATGGTAACACTAGCTACTGTGACTCTGCCCCAGGGTATTAGTCTGTTGCTCAGACGGCATATTTCTTACATCTGGCATGTAAACGTCCCGTTTTGATTTAAATTAATGCATTTCTTTCGAAATGTGAGCCCATAAGTTAAACAAACACATTTCTCTCTGTGCATATGAAAGCATTGTTTTGTCACAGCTGTACAGTATAATACATTTATTTTCTCAATTGTTTTGTATCTGTAAGGCATTTCTAGTTATTTGGATGGGTTTGCAAGGGTGAGGCAAATTGCTCTGTGGGGCTCTATTCAGGGAACATAATATTCCCACAAAAGCACCATAATTCTGCATGCAGCAACTCAAACCACTAAGACATTGCAGCAGCTGGCAGAGTGCATACAGTTAGCATTATCTAAACCAGTGTGACAACTCCACTCCAGAACCACTCAGACCCATAAATTAATGATGCATGTACATTGATTAACCTCTATGGTCCTGCCTGCATTATAACATTTAACCACAGTACAGTCACTTTATCTGTTTACAATGAAAACAGCTCAATTGTGTCCACACAGCAGCTTTTCTCCACTGAAACTAGGTCTATGTGTCAACATCTAATGTGCCACCTAACTGTGTTTGTGCCGGTGCATTCTGGGAAAATCTGGGCAGCTATCCTACACTCCCTCAGCTGGGGATAGAGTGCACACAGAGCACCATCAATGACATGTCAGACAGCTCACTCTGGGGTGTCCTATCACACAGGAAGCTGGGAGGAAGGATACCCAGCCAAACTTGTTACATAAACTCAGCTCATGGGGACCCTGCCACACTGCAAAAAACAAAACAAAACAAAAAACCCAGTGTGCTGAACTGGATCTGTACTCATCTTCCTTGCCTATCTGTTTGCTCAATTAACTATGCTCTTTGAATCCCTCCTCTAGCTTCCCAACTGGTATTGTATCAAATCTAAGCGTCTTGTCACCATCTCCAGCGTGCCATATAACCCCATCCCCTCCTCTCTGCCAATGCTTCTGACAGCCTCCAGCCATTTGGCAGATTCTCACACAGCACTTCCCTGAAGTCCCCCTCCATGCCTGGTTCAACCTCCCTTGGCTCACTGGTCCATATTTAAGTCCCTCTTAGAGACCCATCTCTGTCATACTGTTGAGAGAGAATCAAGATGTTGTGTAGTATATCAAACATCTTTTCCCCTGATCTCTGTCTACTTATTTGTCCTTAGATGGTGAGTTCCTTGGAGCCAGGACCATTCTTTCTAAGTGTTTGGCAAGTGCAAATGAATAATAACCAGTTATAGGAAAAACACATGCTAGACTGGACCATGATACTGTTAGCAGCTACAGTCACTAGCCAAGCATTAATCATGTGGTGTGTGGATACCAACTAATTGATTACATGCTAGAATAACTGACATGATAATAATAATAATAATAATTGACAATTAATTGATTACATGCTAGAATAATTGACATGATGGTCCATGAAAATTGGTTAGAACTTGGGTTACTACCTTTCACACATCTCTTAGTTTCAGTCATAACCAAAAGCACCAAAATACCATGAAAGATTATTCTTGTGGTATTTCCGACCTTAGGGAGCTAGTAAATACCAGAGATCTTGGGAAAGACACAATCCTCGAGAGCCTGCCAACCAATCTGATGTCTACACTGGGAGAAGCTTGGATTAATTCAGCTAAAGCACCAGAAAAGCATTCAAACTTTTACATGCCCCTCTTACCTGAACCTCCATAAAGACTCAACCCAGATAAACACTGCTGAGCCTGTTTGGCTCCTTTTGAAATCAGTGGGAAGCAAGAAGACTTGCACCACTAGCCCTTAGTTCATGTGGATAGACAGAGAGATTTTCTTTAAGGATAACCTCCAGTAGGTAGGTTGGTTTTGAGAAATCACTTTAAAGCCTTCCCAAGGTTTCCAGTACCATTTGATCTGACCTTTAGTTAAAGATCCATCTGTACTTAGTGACCAGTTTTTAGGTAGTTGCTTAAGGCAGGTTTCACTGTGCATGATAATTACTCGTTGCAGCCTTTGAAACCGCTTCTGGTTACTGCACCTGTTATTATTCATATCATGCAGGAGTGTCTGAACAAAACCCACTCAGCTTGTTTTACATCAGCAGGTGGTCAACCATGTACACCATGCTCTGAAAGCAAGCAAGGACGCCAATCCATGTTAGCAAGATATCAAGACAGAGGAGAGATCTGAAACACTAACTGTTTGCTCTGAAGGTGCTCTTGACATGAGTGCATTCTCTACCACACAAGATGATTTGTTGGACTCTGGGTAAATAAACTCATATTGTCAGTGCACGATGTATAAAGCAGGTTCTGCTCTCAGTCCCCACTGGAGTCTCCACTCACAAGGGAGAAGAAAGGATGCTTTGTAGATAGGTATTCCTATGACAAAACAAATTGAAAGAAGACTAAGTTGGCAAGGTGTGTGTGTGGGGGAAGTACCATGTACAAGCCTAACAGAGATAATGAAACTAAGTGACGACTTAGAGAGAGCTGTCAAGGTCTGGACTGCCTTGAGATCCACTCTGCAGGCTTCATATCCCAGAAGGAGTTCAGATTCTGCAGCTAACCAGAAAGTTAATCAATTTGTCTGGATTTTGGCAGGATCATTACAGTTTGTCTCAACTAGCTCCATTTTCTGAATCCAGGACATTAGGCGTCCCAGCATCATTGGGTTGTGATGACACATCATGACGTAATGGTGTTGTGTTGTGCCTTGTGAGATGATGTCATGTCACTGCATTGAGCCAGTGCAGCCTGGAGCACAGGGTGTGCACCACTGGACACACAGCTCTGGTGCAGGCAGGGAGGGCAAAGAAGAGCTGTGCACCACTTATCAGTGACTCCAATGGTGTGAATTCAAGTTGAATGAAGAGATCTGTTTTCTAACCCATCAGGTTCTGCTCTCTTTCATTGAGTGAAAGTGGAAGATGATTCTCGCAAGAATTCAAGTGGCATTTGGAGCAGATGACCAGACCAACCTCTCTACAGTGAAATTAAGATAGAAGGACCCCACAGAAGACATGGACTGCGTCAACAAACACCTGTCCCTCCCATGCATCCTACCCCATAATGCACCAGATTGGGGTCAGGACAGAACATCGTGGGGGCATATAATGCATTTGGTGGCCTCTATGCTGTCCAAGCGACAGTCTGAGATCTATCCTGACCCTGCTAGACTGTTTAGGAGTCATGCTGAGAGACTCCTAGGGGATATCTTGGCAGCCTTCCTTTGTCAGAGGTGGGTGGTCATAATAATAAAACTTAGTTCTTACATAGCACTTTCCTCCTGTTGTTCTCACAGCACTTTACAAAGGTGGGTAAGTATCATTAACTCCATTTTACAGATGTGCAAACTGAAGCACAGAAAAAGAAAGTGACTTGCCCAAAACCCAGCAAGTCAATGGTAGAGCCACCCAAAAAAAATTTCTTCTGATTCCCAATCCACTGGGCCACAGAGAAGGTAGATCCTCACAACCCCACCTGGCATGCAAAGGACCTGCCACCCCAGAGAACAAAACCCACATATGCAGAGTTCTAGCTATTTTTGTTTTCCCTGATGTTGCTTGGTACCTGAGCATTTTTATTGTGCTTGCGCTATGCTGAGCTCACATAAAGCAGAAGAAGACCAAGGCACAGACCAGAGCCCACGCAGGCCAAAGTCCCTTCTGTAACTGGAGCAAATGGCTCCAGTGTCATGTGCAACCGCTGAATGGGTGTGCCATCTCCACACCAGCAAATACTCCACGCTCTTGCCAGCGAAGAGATTAATTACACGTAATAACTCAACCCAAAGGAAGTGTCTTTCCTCCAGGTGACCACTAGGCGTCTCTCTTGCTTAACATGGGACATGACAGAGGGGTTTTTTTTTCTCTCTCAGTCAGAGTTAATTTGTTCCTTTTTCAGATCCACTTCAGCAGCTGAATCAATTCAGAGATGCCAGCAAGACTCCACAGGCCAGTTAGAAACTTCACCTAAACTGGACTCACCATTCCCTAATAAAGGCTAATACATCCTCCTTTCCTTGACTGCAGTCCCCCTGTGTAAATCCCTGCCTAATCAGAGGCATCATAGCCACCCCCACGGAAACAATAAATCTTTCCCATTTATCAGCTGCATGACTCATGAAGTCAGCCCTCACAGCCAGGGATGCAGTGGGGGTATGTGCAAGTGTCTGAGATGAACCCACCTTTTCTTTCCAGAGGCAGCAGCATCCCTACTTTTCGGAAGCTGCTATAATGGATTCAATGAGGCAGATTCCTGCCTTGCCACTCCAAGATCTGTGGACAGCAAGAGAACATTGCAGCGGTTGCAAAAGGAAAGCTGATGGGTGATGATCATGGAAGGAAGTGGCTGGTGACCTGGATCTACAAACAGGAGGGAAGAGCACTGCCTACTGAATCAGCAGCACCACTTCCTCCCAGCAACTGGGTTTCCCACCCCAATATTGCCCAGAGCTAAGGTGACCAGATAGCAAGTGTGAAAAATCAGGACGGGGTGAGGAATAATAGGCACTATATAAGAAAAAGCCCTGAATATTGGGACTGTCCCTATAAAATAGGGACATCTGGTCACCCTACCCAGAATTAACACTGCTTTGCCCCTAAAACCTGATGAACTCACATCCCTTGCAGCTCTACCTCAGCCCCTACAGCCAAGAGGAATTTCTTGGCTGAAATACCACTCTGAGGACACAACACAGAATCAGCCTGTTCATGAAAACAAACACGCCTCAGTTCCAGTTATGTGAATGACACTGCAAAGAGACTGCACAGCTGCAAAAAACCCCAGACTGCCTAGTGCCACTGGACACATGGGAAGGCTGAAAATAGCCCCAGCACCTTGCTATCCCTTAGCAGTGGAATTACCTGCAGTGTAAATCCCCTTGGAACAGATTAGCTGCCCATTTAATAGCATTAAGGGTTCAATTCTGGGAGTCTCATGGCTGCAGAACAAGGCCCTTGCTGATAGGGTCTTTTTAATCCACTAGCGCCTTTTCAATCAGACAACAGATTCTCTCCACATAATCCGGTAATGTACTGGAATAGGGTCACATTCCTTTAGAGAGTGCCTGAGCCCTCTAGTGGTGCTCCCAGTGTTCTGTGATTTAGAAGCCACCACACCCAACCAGAGCTGCAGCGAGTATACGTAGCTAGGCTTGTGTGTTTGTGCACATTCTGTAACCATTGTTATTTTGACCCCACTGTGCCTGCATCACCTCTTCATACTGTCTGTTGTGCAAAGGGCAGAAGTCACAACAACAGTTCACTCACTTTCCTAATTGCTTTATTCCCTCTCTCTTCCCATTTCGCTTTTCTTCTCGTGTCTCTACTTCTCTTTCACTCTATCCTCCTTTGCTTCTTTTCCTAGCCACTCTCTATTTATGCCACCCTCCCTCCCATCAACACCAACACAACAGGTGCACAGCTAGCCATGTGACATGTGCACACACCCTGCTCAGTCCATTTCCACCGTCGCCCCATGGTAGATTTGTCATACCCCCACCACAAGCACTAACAGAGGGGGAGATTTTCAAAGATACATGGGAGCTAACTGCTCTTTTTGCCTTTGAAACTCTTTCCTATGTGTACGTCTTCTCCCCGGCAAGTGTATGTTACAAGTCACCCTGTCTAATGACGTGTCCGTACCTTGGCCGGCATGCCAGGGACTGAACCAGGGAACTCCAACACTAAAATGCATGTCCAGCTGCAGCTTGAGATAAAGATTCAATCTTGGATAGCTTGAGGCTGTAACAATTCATATCCTCTGCAGATCAGCAGTGCAGGGGCTCTGTCACACACCCTCACTGGTGAGGTTCACCTGTAGTGGGATGAGGAGAGAGACTCAGCAGCAGGTATGGTAGGGAGGAGAAGAAACCTTCCAACTCTCTGGAAGAACAAAGTACAGTGTGGGGCAGATGCGTGTGCCCACTACAGCCAGAGCACTACCCTGCACTGCATCATCACCATCCTACCCATTATGTGCCTGGAACGGAGACAAAGCAAGTCTCCAGCTCTGCGGGATGGGTGGCTGGGGACATCTCTGTGGAGACTGAGTCAGAGGAAGCTGAAAATGAGGATTGAAAACTCTCCGTGCCTACAGACAACAAATGTTCTGCGTGATCAGCAGTTCTAGGCAATGAAATGAGCTAGTCTGTTCCATCCTGTGGGGAGAGGGTGGACTGTGCTCCTTTATTCCGTATTGTGAAGGAAATCTGAGTGATTGATGGTGACAGAGTTGGGAAATGCACATTCAGCTTCTATTTACAATGTAAATTTTTCTCAGCCTCCTCCTCTTCTTTCCTGTTCTTGCTGGGTGTGCACAGCACAGAGGCAGAGGATAGGGTGGGGGGGATTATTTGTTTGATTTCTGTTTTCATCTTACATTTTTCCTTCAAGATTCAATAAAGCAAAGTAACATTGCAAAGAAAAAGCCAAATGGCCCTTCAATAAGGAGCCCGCAGCCCCTGCTCCTGGGCCCAGCACTGTGACACGGAGATACAATGTGGAACCACTTAGACCACGCCTGTGGCCTCTGGGCCCAGAACCAATCCAGTTCTGGGACAAGGGGCTGGAATAAGGAAACCCACACCCTAGGCCTGCTCCCAAACCCAGCTCAGACCCAGCAAGCTGGGTGTAAGAATGCATCCCCTGCTTAGAGAATTTCCCCTTGTATTACAAGGGTCAAAACGGAAAGGGCTTTTTAAAATGCTGTGTGCTATGTTTTAGGGTTCTGTCTGACTCACATGCAGGTTGAGGGGTAGAGATGCTAATTCTGGTGGTCCATCCGCATAAACCAAACCCAGAGGAATGCAGCGAACATCCATTTCCAGGAGGCCAGTCCTCATTCTTTCCCAGGCAGTTTGGTCAGAGGTGCTTATTTATCCAAAGAAGGCTCTGAGATCTTAGAAAACCAATGTTGTTGTTGTGCCCTAAGCCAATGAATCTGTGACCTGTTCATTCCCACTCTGTCCCCTGACCTTTTCCCATAGCAGTTTCCAACATGGTTACATGAAAAATAGCCCTGTTCGGCTCTCCAAAGGCTTTGGAGAAGGTTTCAAAGCTCTGCTCTGACAAACAATTCCAGCTAGGCCGGAATGCCATTCCAGCGTCAGGGTCCAGGGATCTACAAGCTCGTCACAGGCAAGGGGAGCTGGGGCGGGGGAGGAGGCCACAAGTGGGAGTGGAGAGTTCAGTTGCTTAGGGACACAGGAAATGCAGGCCAAGCGTCTGGGATGCTAGCGAGTCAAAGTAAGACCCAGTGGATTGAGCAAGGATTTAAGGGCTCCCTAGCATCTCTTCATCTCTTTCTTCATTCCAGGGGAAGCATCCTCTAGGCTTTGCTCAGTGAAGAAAGCAGTCAGTGTATTGATTCTTCAGCATCACCTTCCCAGCTCCTTCTTCCCAGCCTGTACGTTGGCTGGCTAACCAGCTTCCACTCCTGTGTGTAGCTCAGGCCGTGAATTGGGGTGTATCTACACTGCATCAAAAAAGCCGCAGCCTCAAGTCTCAGAGCCCAGGTCAATTAACTCGGGTTCTCGGCTCTTGGGCTGCAGGGCTAAAAATAGCAAAGTAGACATTCCTGCTTGGACTGCAGCCCAGGCTCTGAGTCCATCCCGCCTTGCCAGGTTTCAGAACCTGGTCTCCGGCCCAAGCCCAAAGATCAACATTGCTATTTTTAGCCCTGCAGCTTGAGCCCCACGAGCCCAAGTCAAGTGACCCAGGGCGACTCTGAGACTTGGTTGCATGAGTTTTTCTTTGCCGTGTAGACACACCCTTGGGATCCAGATGGAGAGTCCTGGACTTCTGCTGGCTGTGAAGGCACAAAGCAGCAGCCCAGTGGCTGGCAATTCATTGCCTATTTTATATATCAAGTAGAGGCCATGGCTGGTGAAGGAAAAGCTGAAGCAGGTCCCTAGAATGGTCAGTCGTCATACAGCTCGCTCTCAATGTCTCACAACCCCTGGTTCTCTCACTCTTTCTGTTATAATGTTCCTGGAACTTGGCTACGGCCTACAGTTCAGGAACCATCCCCCTCTGCCCCAGGATGTGAGCAAGTGCCCTAAGGGAGGCATTGTGGCCTAATAGAACACTGGCCTGTAGCATAGGAGACCTGGGGTCTAGTCTCACCTCTGCCAGTGGGTGACCTTGGACAAGTCACATCACCTTTCTGTGCCTCAGTTTCTCCATCTGTAAAAGGGGGCTAAAGATGATTACATCCTTTGAACAGTGCTTTGAGATCTGCAGATGAAAAGGATGATATAAGAGGTAGGTGGTGATATTATTAATTCCAATAGCAGCTATAATTCTTCAACCCTTCTGCAGCAGAAGAGGACTCCAGGAGAGAGGGCATCTTTGGAATCCAGATAGCTAGTCCATAATACAAGGCCTCTTCCCCACTCTTCACTCCACCTGCTGGCTAGAGAGAAGGATCTGCACAGGAGATCAATGCACTGCATGAAGGGCCAGAAGGAAATACAAGAGAGGCAAAATTCACCGCCATGTAATGCCCAGAGCAGCATTTGGGTGATGAATGGAAACTCTGGAGTTCTCCGAGGGTCCTAGTAAGTGAGAGAAAAAGCAGAAGTACGTAATGCCACTTACATACCTCTCATGCATCTGTTAGCGGATCACAAGCGCTCCAGCACCTGTCCCCTCCCTATGCTGGGCATAGAGCTGTTACTGCTTGGGCTGCCATGCTAATCCCCATGGCTTAGAGCCTTCCATGACTCTGCTCCCCTCCTCCCCCCTTCACAGAGACATGCTCCTTTCATACTCCTTGTGCAAGGGTCTGCCTTTCCCAGACCCCTCTGCAGTGCATTGCCCTTTGCACCCCCACTCTACTTTGCTTTCATACACTTCTTTCTCTCGATGGACTCCATTGCTCCAGGGTGATCCAGCAGCAGAGGGAAATCACTTTTTATGTCTCTGTAGCTGGAATGGTGTTTGCAGCAGGCTGGCAGGTTGGTGCTTGGCTGACTCTTATTTAAGTGATAATAGGACTGCTGCACTCTCAGATGGCAATAAGCTGGTTCCCAATGAGGCAACTGGATAATTACAGGGAAAAACAGCAGGTGCTTCAATCATTGCTATTATGCTACACATCTCTTAAAATGTCAGTGAAAAGAAATGTTGGGATAACAAAATCCCTTAAGCTGCATGCAAAAGCACCTAAGCCTGAGACAGGGGCGGGGAGGGGACCACACTGAGATGTCCTTATCACCAGGTCTTGTTTCCAATGTGATGTGACAACCTGTGATTGGTCCCACAGAGGACGAGTTGGGGGGCTTGGGAAGATCCCTGAGTGGCCTAAAATAGAAATAGAGAGGTAGGAATAAAATGTTCTCACCTGGTAAATGTCTCCCAATCTGAGAACAAACATCTCAACTTTACCTTGGTTGGTTTTGTTCATTTTGTATTTTATTTGTGCCTGTTTTTCACCATTTTGGTTTTTATGTAGTATCAGGAAAGCATTATCTCATGACATTGTTCCATTCCATTGATGTTATCTCCTAAATATCCCTCCTGAAGTTTTGACATACATCACTTAGATGGACACTTAGGCATTTAAACCATGAAGGCTGGTTGAAGTGTTAGAAAATTACAAAATATATGGACATCTCTCCTGCTATTTTAAAGGTATGAAAACTCTGAACACTCCTGACTCTGTGCCAGCAGACGATAACACACACACACACACACACACACACATAACCCACACACACTGCACACGGAAGGCATGCAAGCAATCACAACACAAAGCACACATTTACAAACACATGCGCAATACAGTATTATACATGCACACATTGAGTACACAAACAAAAAATGCATACATTGCACACACTAAGGATTCATATAGGCATGAACTAGACAATGAAGAGCACACTGGCACATCTGCTTACAACAAAGAATTTGCAAAACTGCTATGCAAAAACTGCACACATTTATTATGCACGTGCTTATTTGTGCAAACCACAAACCATAACAATAAAACAACTACATAAGCTAACTGCTACATATATATGAAGTCTAAGTATATAAAATGTACTAGGAGCGGCAAAAACACAGGATCATCTGCAAACACACACTCCTCATATGAGACTGAATTGTCACATACTAATAACACACACAAAACACATGTACACAAAAGCATACTCAGAACCACAGACACACACACATGCACATGCAGTCACAAACAGCACACTCATAGGCAAGACAAAAGCGCACTGCACACCAGCTCTCCTGAACACACACCCAAATTCATATAATGAGCATACAAGGCACACACTCACACCTAAGAAACCCATGTGTATTACAGTGTTATAGTCTGTCCAGAGGCCAGGACAGACTCTAACCAGGAAGCCTGAGACCCTGGGGTTAATTTCCCATCTGGTCCAGAACACACACAGTATGCAGGGCGCTGGGTTTAATCTCCCAGCTGGCACAGCAGAGGCACAGTAGCGAGGCTGCTAAATTTAATCACTCATCAGGTACAGCACACACCCATCATGCCTAGGGCCCAGGGTTTAATCTTCCAACTGGTTGAGCACCTGCCCCGTAACCTGTACTGCTGGGTTTAATAACCCAGGGTTAGACAGTAGCCGTACAACTTGAGTAAACGGTGGCGGAAAGCTGCACCACCCCTCAGAGCACATTGTGATCTATGGTCACGATTTTTCCCCAATTCCCCACTTGCTCTGGGGGAGATAAGTTACTTCACCCCTTTCATGGCACATCTTACTCCCCAATGGGCACCTGCCAGGAGACAGGGCTCCTCCTCCTTCACATCTCCTCCCCGCTCACAGTGGTGAGTATCAGACAAGTGGCCCCATCACAGAAACCAGAGCAGTTAATCTAACAACCCAGTGGGTGAAGCTCCGAGAGGTAGGGAATGTGTGAATCCAGTAGTGAGAGCACATGGGGGAGGTGGAATAGTTTACGTCACAGGGCCCCTTTAGGGGTGTCCCAAAGGCTCAGCACCCAAAGAATCTCTTCCACTGGCAACCATTTCAGACCTCGCTTGGTTGGGAAGCTGGGCAGTTTCCTTTATCTCCTGGCACCACTGAGTCCAAGCATGGAACTGGGCAGAAAGGGAAGCAAGGAGGCCTTTCTTCTCTCATTCCTGTATCATGTGCACAGTATAGGATAACAATGCAAGCCACAAGCAATCATTTGGGGCCCAGATTTGAGAGGGAAGAGACTAACAGCCCTGAGAAGCAGGGGCTTGTGGGTAAGATACTGCAGTGGGCTGTGGAAGGTCTAGGTTCATTTCTGCTAACTCCCCATGGATACATCCCTTAGTCTCTGCCTCATTTTCCCATTTGTGAAATTGGCATAAAGGTCCTTCCCTTTGCTCCGCTTTGCCTCTATAGATTGTAATCTCTTTGGGGCAGGGACTGTCTTTTGCTACATGTTCACACAGCAAACTGTGGGGCTTTGATCTTGATAGGAGCCTCTACATGCTACCAGAATACAAACAACAAAGAAGGCTGGGCCTGGGTTTCTTCATGTCCCCTCCTGAGTTTTCCTGACCCTCCTGATATTGCCTGCTGAGTTGCTTTGCTGGGATTTTCTCCCAGACACAGAGTGGCAGGCCAAGCTAAACAAAGAGAAACAAAACAAAATCAGGGGACCTTAACAAATAGAAATAATAACAAACACACTCTCCGCTTCTCTCCTTGTAATTTTCCCACCCCAGACAGCTGTAATGTGGAAAGTATTGAAATTTAAATCACACTTCGGCCTAACCTCAGCTGACAGGCTGCCGATGCAATAATCTCAGACCAGCTATCTTCTCCCGGGGAGAACGACAAACCAACTAAGGGAAAGTGATAAATTTTCAATTTTATTTTAAAATATACCAGATGGGAGATTTTATTGGAGTCATAAATATGTCAAGAGCAATGTTGGCGAATGATTAGAGATTGCCCCCACCAAGGGACCAGCTCTCCCTGTTTAGAAATTCCATCTGATTCTTAATAAGAGGCTCCAGTTAGACTGCAGTAAAATAGTCTCTATATTAAACCAATTGAATTTCCATTTGTCAGATATCTTTTCTTCTGTAAGCTTCCAAGATGCTGGGGGGCGGTGGGGCGGTGGACAGTAGTGGGAAAAGGTGTGTTTTGGCTAGTAAGATGGACTTAAATGAATCTAAATTGGTACCTGCTGACAGTGCTTGTGCCTGCACAGATCAGGCAAGCCGGTGGAAATAGAGATACAGGTAGAAACAAGTAGGCTGAGAGAGGAGCTGATGAGGTGGAGAGGAGTACTGTGGAATAGGGTCATTTGCCCTTCCCCAGTTACCCACACATTTGAGAAATGCATTGTATGTAATTACAAACCCTTTATTCTCCACCCTGGGCTCCCACCATGACAGTGATGCTCTGAATTAGGTTTGTTTCAAAGCTTCATAGACAGAGATGATGATGCGTCCCCTGCCCCAAGGAGCTCACACTCTAAATAGTCACCCAATTCCTCTCTGTACTGGAGTGGATCTTGGCACAAGGACTGCAGCAGGTGGCTTTACTCACATTTGCACCTCTCCTGTGCAGAGACTGTCAGGGGCCAATACAGCCCCACACCCATTAGAGAAACTTCAATGACTGCCCTAACTTCCAACTGGTTGCCCATAGCTCCTGTTGGTTATTCTGACAGATGGGAATTACCGGGGGTAAGAAAACCAGATCATGCCTCCCTCTCCTTAAGAGTGCCCCAGGCATACCCCTTCAGAGGGAGGCCCTACAAAGGTGTTTTAGAACCAGCGACCTACACCTGATGACAATTTCCTGAGTAGGGAAAGTGTTGGACTTGAAGCCCTGGATCCTACCCATTCGTATGATTCTGGTTCTATGTTGTATTTAAAGTGGGAGGAACATATTTTCTCGTTCTTGTTGGAATATGGCTAAAATCTTGGCCAATCTTGCTTGGCCTTCGCTGTATAAAGCCTGAAGCTTCACAAAGTCAGCTTTGGCATCATTGAATCCAAACCCGGAAACTTTGGTTCAACTGCAGACCCAAACCCTTGGCCAGGACCTAGCCTCAGACCCAAAACCTCTAGACCCAGCCTAAACCAGATCTGAGGCCAGCGCCCTCATCCCAACTCTAGAAATATTAGGGATGTCTTTGTACCCTCTGCACTCCTTCTCCAAGTGCTTCTGCGGCTGGGACAGATCAGACTGTGGGTATTGTATCTCTTTCCCCTGCAGAAGACTTTACACACTGCTAGAGCCCTGCAGATCTGCATATATTGGCTTTATAACCGTAGATATCCAGATCTGTGGATGCGGCTATCCGAGGATCATTTTTGCAGATCACGGATCGGATGCAGATACAAATTTTGCATCCGTGCAGGGCTCTACACAGCTTCTATGGACTGTATCTTTTAGTGTGTTTCCATTCTCCAAGTTTACCAAGAAATGCCCAACCTTCTCACACAAGAAAAACTCAAACCTACCCACAATTGATTTCCATAGGCCCTGAATCCATCTCATCAAACTCGGAAAATCGGAATGTATGGCAAATAAAGAGGAACAATAATATGTTTTACAGATTTAATCATACAGTTACAGAATTGTATAAAAGAGTTAGAGAATTAATAACAGACATAATATATAAAATATTTAAAGAATGGTATTCTACAGTTAAAGCCAATCCAGAACACAATTACAGAGCAGCAGTGGAGAAAGCAATTAATAAGCATAAGCAAAAGCTAGCTTTTCAGAGACCAGATGTCCAAGGCCACTTAGGCTATATCTACACTGCACAATAAGCCTGGACTCCAGGATGGATAAAAATCAATGATTTTTTTTTTAAATCATCAATAAAATACTAAATTTCTCTCTCGTTTAAAAAATAACAGTTACAATTAAATCTCATCACAAACATACTAAACCTACACTTGCAGTCTCATAAAAATGAATTAATGGCTCTAGTCTGTCCAGCCTAACTACCAGCTCTTACTTTTTGAAAGTTCCGGGCTTTTAGTTTCTGTTTCAGTTTCTGTTTCTCAGCAGACTAAAGTCACATGTGCAAAGAAAGACACAGGCAGGATAGGATTGTTGTTGTTCTGTGCTTATGTGGTGGTGGAGCTGGGCCAAGCGAGGCAGAGGAGTTAGTTAAGACACTGTCTTAAAGACAGAGAGACAAAGGATGGAGGCAGAGTAGAAAGGAACAGTGGAGTGGACTGGAAAGAAAAAGGGAAGATATTATTCAGTACACACACAGCTTCCTATATTCCCCCATACTTTTGCCACAGAAAAACAGTCATGGCTTCTGGGCATAAGCGAGACCCTATCTGGGAATATTTTGAAGAAATTCCTTCCCTGGGTAAAAAAGGAAAAAGTGTCAAGTGTAAGCAGTGCAAGAAAGAGATGCAGGGTCTAATTGCAAGAATGAAACATCATAATGAAAACTGCTAATTGGGAGAAAATGATGTGGATGAGGATGTGGATATGTCTGAAGAACAATATGGATCAACTGGTTAGTAAGTTAAATAATTCACTTTGCAATGCATCATCCTTCAAGACTCTCTCTATGCCTTTTAGTATAAGTGTGATTTAACAAGTAAATTCCCAAGCTGTTTGTTATGTAGGATGTTACTAGAAAAAAAAGTTTAGTTTAGCTAATCCTTATGGCTTGTTGAATTAGGTAAATAGGTTTAGAATCTATCACCCAAGTATACAGGACAGAAAGCTGCAGTAAGAGAAATCTAGAGTTGCCAGTTGCCACTGGATGTCATTTTCTTATTTTATATTACATAATATATGCCCTTTATTTTGGAACATCATAGCCACAGACTATAATGGTGATGCCATAAGTCTATTCCCTATTTTACTTCAGCATAACTCAGCTTTCTCAAGGGAACCACATCCTCTACTTGTTTTCTCAAAAAACAGAAGTACCAGTGAGTTTTATGGGGCTTACTCCAAAATTAAGTGCACTCTAAGTGCAGTCACTCTTAGCTTTTTCGGTAATTTGGAATTGGATCTGGATCCTTGCTGAAAAAAATGTAAATGATTAACTGAATAACAGAGTTAGAGGAACTGAGAAGAATGACTATTCAAAATCATTTTTGAATTTTGTTTCAGGATCCCATTTAAGCATAAGAGATTTTGACTGTGACTGTCTATCTGCAACAACTTCAGAGTCATCCACAGGTACTTTTAGCAGCAGTGCTGCAATTAAACGTATTTCAGACAACAAAGTATCAGGAGCAAGCAAAAGATTTCAATCATCCAGTAAAACCAGCACCATGGATGGGTTTGTAGTAAGGACCAGCAAATACCAACAAGACATCATAGATTAAAAGAGTGCTCAGTTCATTTATGCCACTTCATTGACATGGTTGAGTCCTTATGACCAGGCTGCACTCCATCTGGTAGAGCAGACATTGGTGCTAGAATGGAAGATTGCTAGATACAGTGTATGAGAAGGAACTTGAACAGTGTGCAAGAAATACTAAGGGAAAATTTGCCAGTTTAAGCCTTGTTGGGAGGAGCAATGTACACAATGATCCAGTAATATGTGCCTGTGTGACAACAGAAGATGGGGTTGCATATCTTTCAGAAATGATAGGTACATCGGGAAATGCCCATACAACAGAATATTTAAAAGAAGTGGCAGTGAAAGCTGTAATAAACTGCGAACAAAAATTCAACTGTCACATGCGCAGTTTTGTCACAGACAATGCTGCAAACGTGGCAAAGATGAGAAGATACTTAGAAGAAGAAATGGAAGGATGCTCCTTAATAACATATGGCTGCAGTGCCCATTTAATGCATCTTTTAGCCAAAGACTTAAGTATGTCTTCTCCAGGAATAAAAGAAAATGTTGTTGATGTTGCAAAATACTTCTGTAACAACCATGTTTCTTCAGCTTCAAGTGCGGGATTGGAAACAGAGTCCACAAGCCCTGGTCCCCCAGATCTGTGCTTAGTGTGCAGTGTAGACATACCTTAAGGCTCCTCTTCTTCCTCTGAAACCAGGCCATTTGAGCAATCTCTACACCAGACTGATCATTTGCTGGGGCAAGCTCTTTACAAAAATTTCTTAGCACTGACCCCCATCAAATAGATCATAAAATATCACTCTCCTACCCGCAGCCTCAAATCCTGGATGAGCAATTCATTGGTCAGGAAGCAGCAGATGTACTGAGACAGGCTGAAGCTTTTAACAGCTTTTTAATCTGAAGAAGCAGATTGAAACAGACGACTCCAACCCATCAGTCTTGAGCTTAAAAAACTTGGGCTAATGTGCTGCACACTGAGACTGGTATTTGTGGTTCTCTTTCCATCTTCTGCAAGGTTTCTGATGGGGACTAGTACAATTTGTCACTGCTTGGCATAGAGTCAAGGGAATCTGAAGACGTTGGAGTCTTACAGAAAAACTGGGAAAGAATTCAGAATGCAGAAAAATATGTTGGATGAAATACAACCTATGCTACAGGACAGCCTGTCTCTAGCCTTCCACTCTCAGGAGACGTCACTGAGAAGTGGGAAGTGGGGCAGTTCCAAGCTTACCTAAAATCCTATATCCTATGTTCCTTCTAATAGGCCTCAGAACCGGATACAGCCAGGAGACAGCACTGGCAACACCAATGAAAGGTGAAATGGTTTTGCTAGTGCTATTTGGGGTTGTTATGGTGGATCAAAGGTCCTGATAGGTCACCTGTACTGTAGGACTCAGTAGGGTGGATGTAATTGTTGTGCTGGCTCTGTTCTTTTTTCTCTGAGGGACCCCAGAAATTTTAGGTAGGCAGCTGCTTCTCCTTACCAGGATCCCTTAGCTGCGGAGTCTGCAGGGTTCTTTTCAGCATCCACATACAGAAACACTGTGAGACCACAAGGTGCAATGGGTTGTGAGGTTAACACCACCAAACGCTTGGTTTCCTTCTCATTGACCACAGATTGTGCAGATCCCTGGATGCCCTAGTGTCTGGATGGAATAGGGGCCTGGGTGAAACACACCCAGCTCTGTGCTTGCTGTCCTGAAGAGCTCACAATCTAAAGCCCCAGTCAAGCAACCAAAACCACTGGGGCACAAAGGTCCAGCTGTGTTGATCCAAATGCAGGATAGGGGCCTCAGACAGAAATGAGAAAGGTAGACAAGACATGGAAGGGGTTACTAGTGAGGACAAGATGGAAATGGCCCCAGGAGTGGGATTGGGATTTGAACAGAGTGGGTGAGCTTGGCTGGCCGGTAGAGGTAGATTGTCCACACATTGGGAGCAGCAGGCTCCCCTGGGGCTTGGTGAACTGCCACTGCCCACTGCTGGCAGAACGACATGCCCTTGGCCAAAAGGAAGGCTTGTTAGGGTGTCACATGAAGAGGTAGCAGGGGTTCGCTCAGGCCTGATGGATAAATTGGAGCTAGATGCTTTCTGGAGTCCTCAAGCTCAGGGAGGCACCCCAGAGGGAGAGCAGGTACTGCTGTAGGCTGAGTGGAGGAATGTGCACCTGGTTTGGGGTTAGTGAATGCTTCAGGGAGAGGAGAAAGGAGGAGAGGAATGATGTTCCCAAGACAGCAGGGAGGGGCTTAGGAACAGGGGCTGCTGCTCTTGCTCTGTGGTGCTGCTGCTGCACAGTTTGCACCAGGGAGGTTCAGGGTGTGTTACTGCTTTATGGGAGTTTTCACAGAAAGGCAGCATGACCTGGTGGTTAGAAAACCAGACTCAGGGTCAGGAGTTATGACCTCTGTTGCTAATGCCACTACTGACTTGTCTTGGGACTGTGGGTGAGTCAGCCAACCTCTCCCTACCCCAGTTACCCCATCTGTAGGATGGGGTCGATAACACTCGCCTGCCTCAAAGCAGCAATATGTGACTTAATTCATTAATGTTTGTATAGTGCTTGGAGATGCTCAGAGGAAAGGTGCTGTCCTGGATCAGGGCAATGGGATTGTGAGCTCTTTAGGGCATGGACTGACTCTGACTGTGTGTTTGTACAACACCCAGCACAATGGGGCCCTGCTTCCCACTGGAGTTTCTGAGCACTACTGTAATACGATAATAGTAAATGTTAATGTTTCTACAGAGTCCCCCTTGGGTCTCCTCTTCCCCGAGTCCTTTCAGCTCTGTGTGATTCCCCCAGCCGCCTGTGGCAGGTTATTCCATCACAAACACACTGTTACCACTGCTAGACGTGCTGCCCATGGAGCTCTCTGCAACTGCTTATGTTCAGTGACCACCCAACCCAAGAGACAGACAGAGGACTGTGTCATAATCTCAGGAATATGCCATGCTACCATCCACAGTGTAGTGGCATCATCCTGTCCAATGCAAACCAAGCCCCTCTCCAGAGCAACTCTGAGCATCCCTTGGATTGTGTTGGGTATTGGCTGGATTTTATGCTTTCGCTCTCTCTTTTCAGGGCAAGTGCCAGTGTCTGGTCGTCAGGTCTAGATGCAGAGCCAGAGGCCTGACCCAAACGCTCTTCCCTTGCACATGGCTCCCTTTCCCTGGACTGCTAACAACAGCCTGCAGGGATGGGAGCCAGCAGAAGACATCATGCAGCCCCGCCCTATTCCCCTGCAGTCTGAGCTGTGTCAGAGGGATCCCATGCTGGTCTCTCCTTCCTTTCCCCTGGCACCTCCTCCTTCTCCCCCTCTACCAAGGCAGCCATGGAGACGCAAGCACATACACTGGGTCCCCACCACAGAAACAGCTGCCGTATAAATTATACAGCTAATGAAAACAACTTTATCACAACGATGACACTGTCATCTGCAGTGTTTATGGGTTAATAAATTGTGTCCATGAATGAATATATGCTGACTCATTAACTAAGCTGTAAGTGAAGTCATTCATCTTCCATGCAGCTCCATGCAAACCAGTGTTCTGCTTCTGCCTGGGGATTCATTTTCATTTTCCTGCCTCTGAGAAAGGAGTGGGGGGAAGGAGGGAATTATTTCCTTGCCCTCGTTCCCTGCATTAGTGAAGCCCTGGAGGTTATTTAAATGGTAACTTCAAAGCAGGTATGTGCTCACTCTGTGTAGTGGTGTAGGAGTCTCATTCTGCACTCGGATTTAAAAGCTTCTCTGACTCAGAGGAGAACAGCAGCACTGACAGGTGTAAGAACTGCAGATACAGCCAGTTCAGGTGAAGGGACAGAGGAAAGAGCCAGGGGGGATAGGGAAAGGGCACTTCCTACTGGGGATGCTTGAGAGGAAAGACTTGAAGGGGTACATCCTATCACACCTTGTGGGGAGTTCAGGACAGCAATGCCCCCACACGGTGAGGCAACAGCAAACCTCTTCACAGAGCTCTCCAGGTAGGGTGGGGTGAGAGATTGTTATCCTGGGCACTTATAGATGGTTATTTATGGGGTGGCTCTATATGGTTATCCTGGGGTTATATGTGGCTCTATTCTATTCGGGTTCTTATGCCACTTTCATCACCAGAGTATCAAAGCACCTTTCTGTAGTGCATTAAGTGATGTAATGTCTGTCAAGTGTGGCTCATTCTTTCTCTCACCTTCTCCCCAAGGGAAGAATTGTGTGTGCAGTGGAGTGCTTTGTTTTAGTAGGGTGTATTACAAGTACCTGCACTGCTCTCTAGAGAAAGCAGGTTGGAGGAGTGCACCTGTCACCTGGAGCAGGAGATGGTAAGGTTTGTGATGATCCTTGATTCCTGTGGCAGCTCGTTCCACAGGCTGGGAGTGGCCCACAGAGAACTCTGCACAAATGAGCTTTAAGTGGTTATTCCAGGGATAGAGGGTGGTGCTATAGGTGACTATCTGGGGGGAGGAGCCATAGGTGGTTATTCTGGGGGAGCTATAGTTGGTTATTCCAGTCCCCCTCTTCTCACTGCTGTTGAGTGAAAAATGGACAGAAAATGTGTGGGAAAAGTTGGAGCATATCATCACTTTTTTTTTTTTTTTTTGGGGGGGGGGGGGGGGGGGGCGGGGTTGGGAGGAAAATGGCCTGTCATGACTGTGGAGAAGAACGCTAACTCTCCCTTTTTTTGTGTGGTGGGCCATGCCATCATTTTCCACATTGCCTTCCTCGGATCTCTTGAGCCTATTCATGCCAGCACTGCCAGGTCATGAATAGCACTTGGCGGGGGGCCTGCGGAGGCAGTGGCACTCCATGGTGGGAAGTGTTATCTCGGTATAGGTTAATTCCCTAATCCATTAAGAAAAGCTCCATTGAATCATTTTTCTAACCAAAAAAAAAAAAAAAGATTCTTTTAAATTGGTTTATTCCACTTAAGCAGCCTTTTACTTGCAGTCTTTTGAAAAAATGTTTTTTTCACAGAGGAAGTTTATTCCTTTAACAGTCATACATAGCTTTTAGTCCTTCATGAGCAATTAGCAGCAGAGCTGCCCTAGCAACAACTCTCCTCCCCCGCCCTTTCTCCAGGGGAGCAATTGAGCACTTGGGAGAAGCAGTGACCTCTTTTGCTCCCTACCCTGCTCAGAGATACCCTCCCTCCTAGATCTCCTAAAGGTGGGATTTGCAACAACGCTTCTGGAACTAGACACTGAACAAACAACACGTGACCGCTGTGAGTCACGTCATTTAATGCACTACTGGAAGGCACTCAGATTCTGTGGAGATGAGTATAGGGTAAGAACCTGTATAGAACAGACATGACATACGGACACTATTAGCTTACTGATGTAATGTCAAGGCCCCAATACTACCCTTTGGAGACATGGTAAGAAGGACTAGGGCTAGCATGGAAGGGATATCACCTCATGTGAGAAATAAACTCCAGCTTGTTCCTACTCCTATATATGGTTGGACATAGCTGCTTAAAGGATGTTTCAAACCTCTCTCTCCAGCAGGATGGTAAGTTATTCTATATATTTTCATCAGATGCAAATAAAATGGACTCAGTGGGGATTTTTTTCCAAAAAAAGGGTTACTTTAATTAGACTCCACTGGCTACAAGCTCTTCTTGGCGCAATTGCATCAATTCTGTTCCATTAATCATTATGTGAAGCTGAATTGGGGAATAACTAGACACAATTGAAGAAGAGAATGGCTGGGAAGGGAAAAAAATACTTTGCCCGGAAACAATCTGACATCCAAGACTCTTTTGTGAAGAACGTATATCCCTGTTCGTGCATTTCATTATTTTTCTAGTGCTTATTAATGTGCATAAAAGCACGGGACTGAATGTAATAGCTAGACCTCACATAGGAGCTCAAAGATCATGATGAGAAATGTCATGCTGTCTGGAGTGGCTCACAACCATGTGTGCTAACCTTAGGACCGACTGTCAAAAAGCTGGGCAAAAACCCCAAACTGGTTGTATGTTCTATAATTAGATTTCACCACCCCAATAACAACAGTGAATTCCTAAAGCACTATAGCAGTTGTACCAGAGGGTCACAGAGAGTCCCCTTAAGAATTCTAGTCTATTTTGCCACCCAGGCAAGTTGGACTTTGTGATAGATAGTCACTGACACTGAAAATCACATCAATGTTCAGCTCACTTCTAGTCCCAACCAGTCGCTTACCCTAGGTCAACTGTACTTCAGATCTCAAACCAAAAACCATGCTTGTAGCCAATCTTGTAATAAACTAACTAAAGACTTATTGACTAGCAAACAGAAGTAGAGTTATTTACAAGGTTAAAGCAGCTAAAGGTATACACACAAATAAGATACAGTCTGAGGTTCCAAAAGATGATAGTAACTGCTATAAGTCCCTTCGGGTTAACCCAAGCTAAACCGCTGGAGACTCCTTACTTATACTCAGAAATCCTCGCCCCTCTGAGTTCAAGCAGCACAGGAACAACAATTTCTCCTTAACAGGCATTTTTATTCCCTTCCCCCAGCATTCAAGCTGGGATGGGACAAAGGTTTGTCCAAGTACCTTCTTCAGGGACACGGAGAAGCAATTGACAAAATCTTTTGTCCACAGTGGTGTATGTAATATCGGTAGACCTTTGTTGGGGAGGAGATTACACCTCTTGTGATGAACTAGTATTTCACACTTGGTAATACTTCTCCCCAACGGTGGGGGATTTGCAGTCTTAGGCTGTGTCTACACTACCACCTATGTCAGCAAAACTTATGTCGCTCAGGGGTGTGAATATTCCACCCTCCTCAAGGACATAAGTTACAGCAACATAAGTGCTAGTGTGCACAGCGTATGCCACTCATGGGAGTGGGTTTTTTATGCTGACAGGAGAGCTCTCTCCCATCGGCATAGAGCGTCTTCACCAGCTGTACTTATACACATGGCATTAGCAAACATTTTTACAGTTACAGAGTAAACATTTAAACATTACCCTTATACCATGGATACAGATATCATCAGCAAGATTATTACATGCAGCATCCTACAAGTATTCCATGAACTCTAAACACTGAACATATTCTTATAACTCTAATATCTATTTTAACTACACTAAACTATAATATCTATTTTAACTATACTGGCCACAGGTGAGCCAGACTGGTTTCCAGCTGTGCATTTGACAGTGTTCAGTGACTGGGGCCTTGGCACGAGCTGGCACCTAGTTTGCCAACGTCACAAAAAGCACTGCATAAATGCCTATATAGAAAAGATACAGGTATCTTGCAAGCATCCCATATTGAGTTATTTCAATGTGCCTCCATCTTGACATGCAGCACCTGAGGAATCCTAGCCTGGAATCAAATCAGACTGGGATATTTGTTAGAAGTATTTGCTCTATTCAGCGTTTCTTAAGAACTCCATGTAGGGATGGTGAATGATCAAATTTCATATGAAGTTGTAATATGTCACATCTGCATAAATCTGGAATAACTCCGCTGAAGTCAGAATTTACTCAGGTGTAAATGAGATCAGAATTTTGCCCTAAATCCCTAGCTCATTAGGGTTTGCATGTGACACAGTGGCTGGGCTTTCTTCAGTGTTCTGAAATAAAATAACTAAAGAGGGGAGAAAGAGACAAAATGAAACAATGGTACTGTTTTCACAAAACCCGAGAAGGCTGTCCTGTGTGCAAGGCTCTGGTCTAGAAATTCAGAGATGAAAAACAAAATGTAAATTCAACAAGTGATTATTCATAAGATAAAACTTCACAAGACCCTATATTTAGAAACCTATGCTCAAGAACATACCTCTCAAAAACAGATGCTTGAACTAGTGAACCATCCAGACTGGTGTTAGTTCTGAACCCTCTTATTACCGATATTTAGCAAAGCAGCATTTTGCGGGAGAATTCTAGCAGCTGAAGGGAATCCTTCCTCCATGGACAGGAACAAAGTCAGCCCAGAGTATATTTGTGGCCCGAATTATCAACTTTTTGTTTCCTCGCCTTTCACCCCAACAAGCTAATAAAACAAGTTCTCCATCTTTTCTCCATTCCATTTCCTCCTTTGTGTGGCAGGGTGGGAGACGTGTCTTTTGGCCAGGCAGTTTCCTCCTGAACGCTACCCATCCTTTGGGAACTGGCTTCAAGTGTCTAGATGCAATGGAGCTCTTCTTAGAGTCACGCCACACCCACTGAAATGTGACACCCAGCATAGCCACATATCTAGGGTATGTTTTAAGCCACCCTGGCAGAGTATCCATTTGTAGCAAATGTCCAGCACAGTGGTTGTCTTCCAGGCAGCTGGAAGCCACATTAGACATGGCTGGGAGTTGGCTGGGTTGAGGCTAAAACTGAACAGAGATGATTCTCCCGGGAAGTAAGGGGGAGAGAAGGGGTGGATTTTGGAAAACAGTGATTCAGAAACAGATTTAGGATCATGGTGGATAGCCAGCTGAACATGAACTCCCAGCATGATGCTGTGGCTAAGAAAGCAAATGTGATCCTTGGATGTATAACCAGAGGGAAAATCAAGTTGAAGTGGGGAAGCGTCATTACCATTGTATATGGCATGTATGCGACAATTACTGAAATATTGCATCCAGTTCTGGTGTCCACACTTCATAAAGGATGTTGTAAATTGGAAAGGATTCTGAACAGTGCTGCAAGAATATTTCAATGTCTGGAAAACCTGCCTTACAGCAAGAGACTTAAAAAGTTCACTCTATTTAGTTTGATCAAGAGGCAACTTGATCACGGTCTATACGTACCTACACTGATAAGAGAAAGCCCTTTAATCTAGCAGACAAAGGCATAATAAGGGCCAGTACCTGAAACCTGAAGCTAGACGAATTCAGACTAGAAATAAAGTGTGATTTTTTATCAGTAAGGTAATTAACCACTGGAACAGCTTACCTAAGGGTGAGATGGATTTTCCATCATTTGAAGTCTTTAAATCAAGATTGAATGTCTTCCTAAAAGTATGCTGTAGCTCAACTAGAAGTTAAGAGTTTGCTGCAGGAATAACTGGGGGAGGGTTTCTGGCCTGTGTTATGATGGAGGTCAGACTGGATACCATAATGATATCTTTCTGGTCATAAGGTCTATGAATCTATAGGGTTTAGATGGTGGATAGGCCTTGTGCCTGGGCCCAAGGAGCAGGGAGGATCTGTGCTCTTAGCCTCTAGAGGTCTGCAGTATCAGGGGTACAACATGCCATAAAGTGAGTCCCTAGATAATGGAAACAGACATAGGGCCTGCACCAGTGTAATTTGAATTGGTTTTTAAATGGATATAGTTAAACCATTGCTAAAGGGCATATGGATATTTCAGTATTAAAAATGGCTTGTTTCACTTCAGCTGAACTTGTACCTAATAGACTTAAACTAAAGCGAAATCAGATACCCTCATGCCAAAAGAAGAGTGTCCATATAGCCTAAGTATAGGCTTAAGGGATATCTAAGTTCACACCTTACATTATACTGGTGCAACTCTCTTGATTATACAAGCCCAGACACAAAAGGTTACTTTGGCTCATTGGCACAGCAACACCATTCAGGCTTGTCTACACTAGCACAAATTCCAGCAAAACTTTTTTCGCTTACCCCTGAACAACGTAAGTTTTGCTGGCACAAACACTTGTATGGACAACGCTATATCGGCGGGAGACGCTCTCCCACTAACAAAGCTACTGCCGCTCGTTTAGGTGGTTTAATTATGTTGGCGGGAGAGCATGGCTACACAAACGCTCTTACAGTGGCACAGCTGTACTGATACAGCTGTGCTGCTGCAAATTTTAAGTGTGGACTAACCCTCAGTCTCCTTCTCCTCCCCACCATGTGACACTGCTGCAGTTACCCATTACAATGAAAACAAAAGGAACTAGTTACAAGTAGCTACACAATGCCGTTGCCAAACAGGAAATCATCAAATTGTAATTTGGTGCCAAATCCTCCTCTTTTAACACATGTAAACTCCCCATTGAGGGCAATGATTAATGTATATTATGGTACTAGCTAGAGAACCCAACTCAGATCAGGATCTTATTGTTCTAGGCATCACATGAGTCCCAGCGCGGAGCCTTAACCACAAAGCCACCCTTCCTCCCCTTTCAGTTTTGCATTGGGGTGTGAGAAAGATTTAGCCCTTGATGAGTCAAAGCATTGAAAGACTTTGCCATTAAAGAACTCTAGAAATCAGAAGAATTCAAATTAAAGGTCAATTCTATCATTTAAAAAACCCATCTGGTTAATGTAGCAATTGTGAAAGCTACTGTAAATTAACCAAAATGTTATTTTTAAATGGGGAACTGATTTTACATCTAATGTGAAATTCTTCAGTATCCAGTGTTTGCAATGGTAAAGCCAATATTTTCTATCATCGGCCTGGGTCCCTGCTGGGGAGTATCAAACCCATGAGAAACAAACAGCAACCACATTCAATGGAGAGAGTGAAGCCATGGCAAGTATTGTTTTAGATCAATCAATATTGTGCATTTTAGCTATTATAACATATCTCTAAATGCTCCCAGGGGAGTCTGCATATGGGTTCTTCTGTGAAACTACAGTACTATGGCTGGAGAGACTGGAAGGCTCTTGGGACTAGTTTGTAGAGGCAGTTTTTAACTACACTATGGGTTGCTGAGTTGTAGCTGGTCTGGGTTGGTAGGGATTCGAGGCGAAATCCTGGCAAAATTCTCATTGACTTCAATGGAGCCAGGGTTTCATTCTGAATGTTCTTACTATCTGACAGCACTGTGGTAGCCTCTATGAGATGAGTTGATGGGATCAATCTAGTTCTTGGATTGTGGATTTTTGTGTTGTGGATACTTCTCCCTATCACGTGCGGCAGTTTTAGCTAATAAGTCAAGGAATGAATGGCCCTAGAAACTGAACTATTCTGTCAGATCTAGAAGAGGTGGGACATCCTGGAAGAAGCTGGCATTATCATCTCTCATGTATTGTCTCCAAAGACACCTGCCAGACACCAGTATCCGTCTAGCATCTGACACCCATACGCAATTCACTTTTAATAAAGCTAGGAATTTGTTTGGTCCTTGGTCCCCACCATGCCCTCGTGTTCTGATCATCTATGTTCTGATATCAAGAAGGAACTCATCTACAGTCCCATTATTGTTCTGGTCTGTTAATCACTGTCTGTCACAACTTTATTAAATCTGGACTCTTTCCCAGTGCCCTCAACCCAACCAAAACTCCACCACTTCAGCGTCCTCTTCCCTTTTCCACTCAAACCTAATGTCATTTTCTCTTTTATCTGCCATGTATCTCAGCTCTGCAGTCTGCTCTAGGGGAAGTATTGTACACCTCTGGTGCCACCTCAGCCACTTGACTGCAAAATGAGCAAACAGCAGCCACCTTTTAGGGCCAAATTCAGACCTCCAATTATTCCTGTGTAAATCTAGAGTAACTTCACTGGCATTAATTTGAATTTACACCTGTGTAACTGATGGCTGATTGGCCTCCAAGAACCTATATAGCTTTCTAGAAAGCCCATGTTGACTGGGGGCTGGGAACAGCCACCTTAGATTCTCCCTGCTTTGTGCTTTTGAATCTATACAGTAATTTGAATCTACTCCAAATTTCAAAAGGAAAAAGAGAAAAAAAGCAGAAGGCTTTGCCCATAGGATACATTTCTTTCCCATTTGGGTGGCTCAGGGAGGAGGGGGGCTTGAGTTTCACTTTGATGTGATTTGCTACATCTACCATGAACACAAATAATAAAGGGGACAGTTAAAAGAAAGAGACAGCTGGCCAACCTTAGAAAACAAAGAGTAAGCCCTGCCCACCCAGAGGAGAATGAGTATTATTTAGGTCTCCAGATACAAACTCAGACTAATAGGGCTGGATTCAGACCTCACACATATTTTGCCTTGGTGACTTCAATGGAATTACTCTGGCTTTACATTTATATGTCCACTATCCCTATCGGCCATCTCTCTTCTTCTCTTCTCAAATAAAACAAGAGTTCTCTTCTCTACTGCTCACATTTCCTCCTGCCCAATCTTGACCCCAGAACATCTATTTAATCCCACCCTGTCCCATCTCTTCTATGGATGCTATCTGAATGTTGCCTCACACTGTAGCTTACAGCAGAGTTTAACTGAATTTGGCTATGCACACTGCAATGGCCCATGAAGCATTTTGTGATCCTTTTGCATAGTGTTGTTAGCACCAGAATAAATTGTATTTGTACATAACAATCCCTTCATAGGGAGGATCTTGAAGCTGTTTACAGAGCCATTTATAGGCTAAAAAGAACAGGAAGTTTATACAGTGACCCAGTAATTCAGTCAGAAGAGGAGATCTCCAAATAGATGACACTGCACAAATGCAAGAGCAACCTCCAGCTGCGAAGAGTCACAAGGAGAAAGCAAACATTGAATGTGAGACGGGACACCGGATCAGATGGAGAGGAAGTCAGAAAGTTTGGATGTACTGAGGCCATGAAATATATAGGGCCAGAATCCTGCCCTTAGTAACACCTATGCAACCACACTGAAATCAGTGGGTCACATGAGTCCAAGGTAGGGTAACTAGACAGCAAGTGTTAAAAATCAGGACAGGGGGTGGGAGGCAGTAGGTTCTTATATAAGACAAAGCCCAAAATATCGGGACTGTCCCTTTAAAATTGGGACAAATGGTCACCCTAGTCCAAAGGCAAGATTTGGCCCCAGAAATCCAGCAAGGCAGTACTGAATTGGATTTGGAGATGGATCAGGCAGTGGAGCTGGTGGGTGATGGGTGTGATGTAATCCTGCTTCCTGGAAGAAGGGAGCAGTCTCTGAAATTCACAAAGCAGGGATCTAATTAAAGCCACCACAGAGGGAATTACCATAGTCATAATGAGAAAATATAAATGTTGGCAGTGAGGCAAGCATGTCCAGGCACCACTGCAAAGCTCTGTGGGCGTGTTAGAGAGCATCTATCACTACTTCCACCTTCCTCAAGTTGCTGCTTATGTAGGCAGTAAAATTACTGTAGAAATCCCAGAGAACAAACCAAATTAGCACCCCATTAAATACAATGGAATTTCAATGCAAGGAAGGAACATGCCCAGATTAAACTACCCATGTAGGAATCAGCCCATGGGTAAAATATATCAGCTACACTAACTTATGGCTTTAAAAAAGATCTGAGCTGCTTGAGAGTGAATTTTACAAAGAAGAATTTCCACTAGATAAGGGGCTGTGTTCTTTTGAAATCTGCTTAAGCAGCACATATATTTTTGCCATACACATTCTTTCTACAGTGGGACAAGCTCCCCAGAGAAGTTAGCCAGGAATTTCTATGCTATTTATTGTATTTCCTTTATCAGTAGAATGATTTTCCTACTTCCCACACAGATAAAGATCTTCAGTTTACAGCTTCAGCTTGTTGACCTTGTCAATATTTCAACCTACCCTGAAAATTGGTCCCAGAGAGAGGGGCATTGTTCTTTTTTTCTGTTCATTTCACAGAGAAGATAATTTAAAACACATTTATTTCTAATGTTGTGTTTTATATTTTACACATCCAAGACTGCAGCCATTGTGAGCTCCTCCCCACACACAGCCCTCAGATGTTCTCCTTCCTGCAACTTCTCAATGGAAAGCTCAATTTGTTCTAAACTATGAGCTGTTCCATAGCTAGCACTCCTGTACTATTCCACAGTGTAACCCCTGGCTGTGAAAGCAGTAACAACATGCATCCTCACGAGAGCATGAGTCATGTTGGAACACCATTCTGGCACCTTTTTTGGGAGCCATAACAAAATTCTGGTACTTCTGGTACTATCGCTTCCCGAAAGTGCATTCCAGCACTTCCTTTGCTAGGACTGGAGTGGTATACCTCGCAGCCAATGCTCCTAGATTAGTCTTTAAGGTGCCACAGAACTCTTGCTGTTTTGATCCTATATTATTTCCCTCTCCAGTAGCTGTGACTGCTCAGCACAGCCTCAGTGTTACCAGCTCTCATGATGATATTGCAAGTCTCATTATATTTGTAGTTTTAAGCTTTTGGAGTCCTGTGATGATATGACATTAGTTTTAAAAGTAAGATTTTAGCCTGCCTGGTTGCACAGAAAAGCTTGAAAACCATTAAGTCTACAGGCTCAAAAAGGCCAGAAGGCAAATAAAAAGACCACTTAATTTATTAATTTTTTTAATTGCATGATTTTTAAGCCAATCTCTTGATTCTGGGCTTGACTCATCATTTTTAATGCTTGGAGCTGACTATCCTGTAGCCAACAACAATCCCACAGAAGCTCCTGCTTAGACATGGTGGTTGTGGAGTGACTGCCAACATGTAACTCTTGCTCTCTCTCTCTCGTGTGTGGCAATGCAGTAAACTTTGTATGGGCCACCCTACATGTGCTCCCACTCTCTGTATGGCAGTGCAGTAAACTTTGTATGTTCCCTGCATGGACACCAGCTGTGCACAGAGCCCAGGATTATACTGCAGTACCAAAAGTTGCATGGTTTGTATTACACAGATCTATGCATCCACAACGCCTAATGGTTTTCTTTTGTTTCTCACAGAATTGATAGTAAAGGAGCTAGAGAGGGATAAAACCTGTGACTTGCCATGCTGCTGGCTGTTGCCACTTTATTGCACCTGAGTCAAGAAACTTTTCCTCAGTTTTTAGCCAAGCGGAAATATTATCACACTCACCCCTTTCAGGCTAGATGATGACTTCACAAGGACATTTTGGCAGTGTTCAGGTTCACTTGCGGTGTTAGAATTTCCCTACAATACAGAAACATCTGTCCTTCTCCCAGCATCTTTAAGCAGAGTAGGAACAGGAAAATGCATCAGCTGATTCTCAAATGGAACTAGTGTCTTTCTAGAACAAAAACAGGGGATTGATTTATGTGGGCTAGATGACCTGTTGAGGTCTCTTCCAGTCCTACACTTCTATGATTTTATGTTTTGGGTGCAAAGAAGTTCGCAGCCTTGATTTAATAAATGACTTGTTCTAGTAACAAGCTTTTTTCACTCCATCTCAGTTATGCTATACTAGGAATTACCATTAGAGGGCACTGCCTCTCCCAGTAGGAATTATGTTCATTTCTTTACATAAATATAGATTTCAGCCATCTGGAAATGTGCATTTATCACATGATTGTAAAATCCTGATACTGGTGTGCAGCAAGAATTCCACTTTCACATTTGTTACATTTTCCTCTCAAAAGCTCTTCAGGAATGTGCAGAATCTGCATGTTGGAGCCCAGACAAACTCTACACACCGAGGAAGAACTCCCCTCTCAAACATCTCTAAATCAGCAATGGATGATAATAAACTTCATGGGCTGCTACAGATTTTATTCCTTTGCCCAGTTATTCCTGCTCTCCTCTCCCCCCCCCCCCCTTTCTCTACTCCCCTTTTTACTAGCAGATTTGAAAAGATGGGGAAAATATCCATCCTTTTAAAAACACAAAAGTTCAGCTCTGGGCTGCATTTTCTGCTCACAGAAGAGAACAAACAGGCAGGCCACTTTGAGTAGAATTCGATCTGTCTAAATTATGTGTAAGTAGAAATTCCAGGGACACTGGTTACTAATATGTGTAAAAGAGAAAGACCCCTCTGCATTCTGTGAGTCAGCTTCATACCTGCCAGAAAGCTGTATATCTTTAAACAGCCACATTTTCACCTCCTACAGCTCTTTTCTTAGCTAAACCCATCAGTGGAATATGCTTGGAGAATTATATTCTTTTATGCATGGTGTCAAAACCATCCAGAATCAATATTTATACACAAGAACAATGGCAGCATCTGCACTGTGGTGTCCAAGAACGTGGGCAGCATTTGTGCCGAAGAGGCAGCTTTCCTGGAAAAGGATTGGGCCCAGTTAGGTTTCCAGAGTGTTCCCATTCCCCAAGGCTCAGACATCCTGCAGTCTTCTACTTTTGATGTACTTCCTGCCTTCCTCCCCTATTCAGAATGGCTTCCCTTTTTCACACAGGAATTGAGGAGGAAACAAAACAAAAAACACCTAGGCAGGAATTTGAAGTGTTGTACAGGAAACAAACTTCCTCTGAGAAGGTCACTGCTGTTATTAAAGTTCATTTTGGAGAGTTGGGGGTGGGGGCGAGAAAGAGACTGCTGAGAGACAGCTCTAAAACTTCAGGCCAGGATTTCCTTGCAAGTGTCTTGGGTTGAAGTGTTAATTATTTCAAATAAATTAGATGAGAGTTCTCTCCCTGTGTGACACTAGAGTAGATTTAATAAAACGAATGGTGTTCACATGAGACAGGCACAAGGGAATCCCATACTGGTATCATCCCATAGTGAAATTAACTACTCCCCTCCCTCACCCCTCCCCGCGCCTACTTCTTTGATTCTCCAAAAGAGGGCTGGCTGCTTGGCCAGTGTAAACTAGCATAGTTCCATTGAATTTGATGAAGAGATGCCTAGTTATGTCAGTGAAGCATTTTGCCCAGAGAATCAGAAAGGTGAAATGCAATGTTTAAAATGTAAATTCCTTGATAGAAAGTGGAGACTTTTAGACTACTGCATAATACATTTCTAGGGATAAATTAAAAGGCCTTTTACTCACTAAAGCCTGAGTTCTTAAACAGTGAAAGCACCAATATGTGAACCGTGGAGGGAGAGTCGTTATTACACAGTGTGAGGAGTTAGCTGCATCATCAACTGTAGCAAGGAAAACCGAGAAAGCCTACGTCACTGTATAGTCATTTACACCAGTGCAAAGTGAGTGTCATCTGACATCATTCTGCACCCCCTTTGCACAGGTGTAAATGGCTATGCAAAGAGCAGGGCAATAAAGAATCAGGCCCAGAATGCTGAAGTCTGCCCTGGGCAGGTGAGAGGAAGGCTGAGTGTCAGCAAATTCTTAAAGGTTTGTAGTGGCGACATTGAAGTCAAAACATCCACTGTGTTTGTGTAAGTGGGGGAATGGTCCTGCTATTGTGGGGAACTTTCCTAGCCCATACTCTAACCCGGTGGAGTTGGTTAGCAAAAGGATCAGAGTCCTTGCTCCCACTCCCTTTACCCAGAGGCTTGCCTGACCACGAGGGCTCCCTTTCCGTTCTGCGTGAGAGGGTCCTCATAACCCTGACACGGCTGGGCCCAGAATCCCAGGGGGGCTCGACCCCGAACTTTGTCGTGGTCATTTACGACAGGGGCTAGGGTGTCCCCACTCCAGGGTGCTCTCTCTGCACTGGACGCTTCCCTGACCCACTGATCATTGCATATGGTTCAAAGCAACACAATTAATTAAACAGCCACCAATTAAAATAAAGAAAAGATGAGAAAGATTACAGGAAAACACCTAACGCCGCCCCCTGGCATAGACGTGCCACACAGCCTCTCTGGGGTGTAAGGGACATTCACAATCTGTTTCTCACACACTGCAGGCCCCTTGCCCAGGCCCTGGCTGTGCTGCAGGGATACGGCAGGTCAGACACTTGCTCTGGCAGTGGCCACACACCCCCAAGCCTTAGGGGACTGGGCCCTTGTCCCAGCATCGGCCCCCGTCGGGGTCACGATCCCCCTCCCAGTCCGGCCTGCGAGGCCTCTGGGCTGGTGACATTTCCCTGCCCAGGGTCCCCCTCGCTCTCACCGGCTGCTCACCGCTCTCGGCTCCAGGCAGCGCCAGCCCCAATCTGCTTCAGTGTGGCTGTGGCTCAGCTCGGCTCTCTGGGATGCTCCTCGAGCCCCTCTGGTTCTGCTGCTCTGGGTCTGCTCAGCTCAGCTCCCTGGCCTGGGCCTTCTTCTCTGGCCTCCCAGCCACGGGCCACTTTGTCCTTAGCTCGGCCCCACTCTCTGCCCAGGCCAGGCAGGTCCACCTCACACGGAGGACGGGACTCCTCGGCCTTCTAGCTCCCTCATTGGCCTTCGCGCCCTGTCAATCAGGCTGGAATGTTGACCTATCCCCAGTGATACTGGGGGCTATCCATCTCAGGGTCCTGATTTCTCTGCCCTGTCCTTTGGTGCTGAGGGATGTCAACCAAAAAGACCCACTAAGTTTCGGAAAGGGGCTAACAGTCCCCTTACATTAGCATGGGGGGATCTCAAACCTCTTTTTCTATTACTTTTAAAAATTTTCCATTCATCTTTCTGAAAATATGGTGAGGTGGAATGTACCAGACTGACTATTTATCCGTGACTAGCAACAGCTATCTTTTTAAACAAAAAATATTTTATTTTCTGTTTCCCAAAGGATGAAGGTTGTTCCTTGTCTGAAGACCCCATTCCAGCTTTATTTATCAGGCAGGAACCTCATTTTGTGGAGTAACCAGACTTTTTTTTTCCTACTGAACCTTTCAAATCTCAGTTTAGATAGTGACTAATTTATTACTTGTATTGCAGTAGCACCCAAAGGTCCCTTCGGGATCCCATTGTTAGGTATCATACAAACACATAGGATGACACAGTCCCGACCTCAAAGAGCTTAGAAGCGAAGGCCTTGCTCTTGCACGGTGGGCAGCCTGCACGCACAGGAAGTCAATGGGGGCTTGCCCATGTAGATTAGCTTGCAAGGTAAGAGGTAAATTTAAGACAAGACACAAGAAGTCTGGGTGTAACAATGTGAGGGAGGGGGTAAAGGATGAAGGCATCAGTAATAAGGTCACAGCTGTACATAAACTAATAATGAGCACCAATTGACAGATTTCAAATCACATTAAAGTGTTCTTTATTTAAAAATCTCTGCCTATTCCCATTTTTCTTTTAAAACTGGATCTCTTATTTTAAGCCTCTATTCCTATATTTCTTTTTAAAATCACTATATAGCTCTTTCTATTTTTCTACATTTAAATATAATAGCTAGTTGTTTTGTTTTTTAAACTGCGACCTCATAGTTTTCTAAGTTATTTTCAAACTCCATACAACACTTATCCTACAAGTATTTGGGGACTCAAATGACTTTACAAACGTAAGTAGGCCAATTCAACTTGATGGAACCACTCATGTATATGTAACATTAGTCTTGTTTTTAAATCTTGCAGGATCGAGGCCTAAAATCCCAGCTAAACTAACCACAAACAGATGACCCCCATACTCCATCCTCTGCACAGCACATTGCACACAGCCTCTCATCTTTTGCCCTCCTCACACTTCCCCATCCAAGATGGAGTGCAAAGGTTAGTAAAGAGTCCAGATGATGTAACAGTGTTGGTGGAAGCAGTGATTGGTGCTCACCTGGTGATGGTGAGGCAGTGGGACTGAGGTAGTTGGAGATGGATGAAAGGAGGTCAAAGAGGACAATTTGTCAAAAGGGTTCTGGGTTTGTTTTGAAATGTATATAGTGGTGATATTACAGCTGGGGAGGTGTGGTCCTGCTCCCCACTGCTGGGGTGGAGGAAGTCCTTGTGGCACCTGAAGGGTCTGTCCATCCCTTTGATGCTGCTGCTACTTCTCTCAAGGAGGAAGGCTTTTTGTTTTCAGGTTTTTAATCAAATTTTACCAAAAATACCTGGGTTTTACAAAAGCTTATGATTCAGTTTTTACCAATTTTTCACCCAAATTTTGGACCATTCCAGTACATAAAAATACTGATCTTATTAAAGAAACCCACTACATTAGGTAGATGTGTTTATGTTAATAATAAATTAGTCTAAGTATAAATGCGAGGTTGTCTGTTAAAGTATGGCTATGTAGTGGAAGATACACACACACGTGTTAATGTGTGTATGTACTCAATGTACAGTTCATGAAGTAAACCACAGCATTGAAGTGCTTTTACTACTCTGACTTTCCTCTATTTGTTGCTTTTTTTCTGTCCTCCTGTCTCCCAATATTAACTCCAATATTTTCCCAGAGAATTGAGAAGTTAATTTTTTGCACCCATTTAAATTTTTTTGTAATCAACAGATGAAATCCCTGGGAAAATTTAAACATAATAAAAACCAAAATTGAGGGGCCTTTCCTATAAACACCACCATTTACAAACAGAGGTACCCTTTCCTTGCATAGCAAGAAACTGTAATCTCTTCAACAAGTAGTTTAGCCCCTCATTATTATTAAGTAATTGACTAAACTGGATCCTTTGCACTACTGAGATCTTCTTCTTAGGATGCAGATTCATATAAAATCTGGAGAATTTAATAATGAGAATGTCACTCCTAAAGTTATAAAGCTGGTGGACCACTCCCTTCTGGCTACAGGTAAAGTCAGATGTTGTGTTTGGCTCTGCATCAAAGTGAACCAGAAGTTAGAGATGGAAAAAAACTATATGACCATTCAGGCTATTTCCCTGCCAGTGCAGCCTTGAAATGGAGGTCAAACTTGTATTAGCATCAGTTCAGAGGAATCAGCCATCAACACCATTTTCAGCCACTTTTCACCTAAGAGTAATGCTGAGGAGTTTAGGACAGGAAGCCACATATTTGCGTAAACATTCCATTGTCCTGTGTTGCAGTCACCTTTTCCTCTTGCCTTCCCTTTAAAGTTGTGCTTTAGCAAAATCCCAGCTGCATCTACTTGCCATTATTTGTCTATAAATATTCAAACTTCCAACATCTTCTTTGGCATATATACATAAATACACTCACATTGTTATAAACTGATCTGTAGAGACTAGCACAATCAATCAAACAAGTTGGTGACAGCACCAGATTTTAAAAGCTTCAAGTCCTTTGCTTGCTGATAGCATATCTTTTCATATCTTTACACAGCCATAACCCTCATCAGTGCTTACATTAACTAAAGAGCCCAGCCCCAGGTGTTAGTCCATGGACACTGGTTTCAGGATCTGACTTGGCCAATGCCACATCAGTTCTCTTACAAAGTTAGTGGATGCAGACACCTGACTGTATATACTAGGTGGTGAACTCCACTTGCACCCAGTAATTCTGCAGCTATTGCAATTAACAGGGCAATTCCTGAATTTGACTAGGAAATGTCAAAGATTAAAAAGACAAAATATTCAATGCTCTCAGCAATGAGGAAGGAAGAGACAAAATGATACTGTTCAGTGGGAGATCATTACAGAAGAGCTGAAGGATAACCTTTAACTCTAACTGGACTGAATGTGTTCCAGGCCCCAAAGAATACAGCTGAACTCCTGCTAAGTGAAAAAATCCCTCACTTGAAATCTAATCTACATTATTAATAGGAAACTGCCTGCAGAACAGGAAGGAGCTGTGAGCTTTTCCTCCAAAAACTCAAGCTCCCCCATCTCCCCTAAAGGATTATTAATCACTGATCCAATCCAGCAGCTGCACAGCAAAGAGGGATTAAGAAAAGGAAGAAACAACCAGTGGAAACATTACAAACGCATTATGGTTTGTTTTAGAGAAAGCATGATTGGCCACCACCTGCTGCCTGACGTCAGACACAGAGCTAGAAACACTGGCTGAAAGGGAAACAGACCCCTGCCTTTGGTGATACACTTCTTGTGGCTGTTTTGTTACTTTTGCAGGTGTGCACCACTCCTGTGCTTGCCAGTGTTTAGACAGGAAAATGCTGGTGGGTGCCCTTCAATAAAGAATCCCCTGGATCCCCTCCCTTTTGGAAACTTAAAGGCTTACAGCATGTTTGATACCAAATATTCAAAGTTTGATGCACAGCCAAATGAACATATAGCCTCATATCTGAAAGAGTACTGGAACCAAGGACTTAGTTGTGTATAAACAAAGCTAGTACTCAGACTGGGCAATCATGATAATCAGATGTGACCATGGGAATATTCTAAATGGATGGCTGCCTAAAGCCCCACGATTTGGAAGTACTTCCAGTGCAGAAGAAAAACATCCAGCCAGAAGACTCCTCCCCGTGGGAGTCTATACCCAAGATATGGGTTGCATAAGGATAAAAGATGGCTAGAAGATAAATTCTCCATTCCAGTGAGCAGGAATGGAAGACAGATGGAAGGTTCTGGAAAGGGAAGGAAAAAGAACTGAAGAGATCAGGGGTAAGATAAGATGGAAGGTGACCAAGAAAAGGGACAGGGAAAGAAATGGTGGGAGAAATCAAAGGAAGAGAGAAAAATGGGGCGGGAGGGTGTGAAAGAAAAGAAAGAAATGGAGGACCTGCTCAGCTGACTGGCAGGAGGGATGATGGACCATCTTTGCCTATGGCTTGCCCTATTAACAATGCATAAATTCTAATGGTCTTCATGCGGTTTTCAACAGTTGTCACTTTCTTCAGGCGCAAAGGGGAGCTACACTTGAAAGAAGGCAGCTATGCACCCTTCTCTCCTTTCAGTACAAGGGCCCCTTCACACACAACTAATACACTTGAGCTGCAGAGCATGGGGAGCTACCATTAGTTCTACGACTGTCTGATAGACTGCTCAGTCTTTACTCTTTCTCCCCATTCTGCTCCGAGCATCACCGTCACATAAAAACAAATTACAACCCACCATGTTGTTCTAAAATACAAACAGAAACCTCAAACAGTGAACCCACCATTTGAATGAGAACTGGGGAAATGAACACACTGCCAATGGGGATTGCCTAAGAGTTTTGGTGATTAATGTGGAGTTGATAAAGTCTCTCAGATAAGAAGGCAATGATGGTAAGATTTCTCTCATTAACATTCAGTTAAAACTGAATCAGAATGGATTCAATGTTGAACAGTTTTAATGAAGCAAATGTCAAGCAAGCATATCATCTTCTTAAACAAAGAAAGTCTAAAAGTTTAATTACAAAAACACTTGTACAGAAAACTTGGCATTTCAACAATTCCAAACACATGAATCCAGGAAATGGACTGGATTTTAATATATTTTTGTTAACATTTTTCACAGTGAAGAAAATGTCTTACCCTGCTCCTCCCATCATCACCCACTTAATTTTTTTTGTCAGCCAACACATGGAAAAATGTAAACTGAAGTGACACTCAAAAAACACTGAAAAGGCAAAATCCATTTTTCATTGGGTAAATCAGTGCAGATATGAAGCTTCTTAATGAGACAAAACATCATCTGTAATATTGCTGGAGAGCAAGAATCCAAACCAACCTCCTCCTCTCCCCCATTCCAGCTGCTTCAAAATGAGCCACATAATTGCATCTCTCTTCCTCTATTTTGGGGAGAAGGGAAAGATTTGTCAGTCAGTATGCAGCTAACAGTAAGTATCCTCTTGAATCTCCTATCGAACAGACATGCTTTGCCTAACAGAGAGATGTGTTGGCAACATTCCAGGAGCTGATGGCTGCATCTTATTTGTGTAAAACAGGACAGCTTGCAGCCAGTCACACCTTAAATATGGACACCATAGTGCCTCCAAGTGGATCAAGCCCTCGCATCACATGCTGAGGCCTCTGGTCTCTCTCAGTGTAACTCTGTATTAAAGATAAGAGATACCACTGACTTGTTAGAACTCTGGGGGCCCAGCTTTTGGCTGTGGACTACACTTAGGCTACTCCCACTTCATTACAACAGTCAATTGCCACTATCACTAATAAGGGGGAGGAGGGGTGCTTTTTCCTGAGATGCTATTTATCTATAGGATGTCCTCCTCCAATCCCTTGTTCATTACAGAATTCATAACTAGTTCATGCTAATATCAGCTGGTCTTGCCAATGTTAAGGAAAAAGAAAGTCAATGCACCAAGCTGTAGTTCTTGTGGATGAATTACTGAAAAATGATGAGAGAGACGACAAAAATGAGTCCCTCCCTGAAGGAAGACTCAAGCTTACACACAAATCCTTCCTGTTTGGCTGCAGTCAAGGTAGCAGCTGTGAGACAAGGGGTGAGTGAGCCCCTGTCATAGGGGGCTTTGACTTGGAGGTGGCTTCAGGCAGGAGTGAAAGCTGTGTAGCATGCACTGAAGAGTGGAAAAGGAGAAACTACTTTTTAATCATCAAATACAAAATTGGGCAGATGCTTACACTGCAGATCCGTGAAACTGATCTTGCTTGCATCAGCATGGAAAGGTAATAAAAGCATTCCCAGTTCATAACAGGAAAAACCTCAAGATTTTCTGAAGGCGGAGTAGGAAGGTGGCATGTAGAACAGAGAGCATGGTTGAACATCATAATAAAGCCCATAGGTATCCAAGAAGTGCTCAACTGAAGCCTGAACTAATAATTTGACAGGAGCCCAAGAGCTGCAAATAATTTGCATAAGCTGGTGCAAACAGATGTCTTCATCTTTGACAAGGAGGTGAGGTGCAGCTCAGAGAAACCATAGATCTCAGCATACAAAAAGTTACACTTGCCATGAGTGAAAGACCACTCAGCTCAAGCTGAAGCCTCACATGCTGGAAGTGGTAGTCTCCATAAACTGCACTTTTGTATTAAAGGTGAGAGTAGCCATAGGCTGCACTGCGAAATTCTGTGTGCCGCAATTTGCTCATCTCTGCTAAAGCTGCTCTCTGCTGTTACACTTCACTGCAGGCTCTTTTTATACAAATGGTTTCCTAGCGCTACAACAGCAGAAGGACAGGGGAAATGTAATTCCCCTGCCCATTCCCCTTTGTATTGGAGAGATGACTTGGAATATAATATCATTCACTCAAGTAGACTTCAGCTCACACCACATTAGACAAAGCAACTTATCAGAGGACAAAAAGGCTGTGGGTTTTGTTTTAGTCTAAAATAAAGTTTTGCACTTTTCCTGCTGGCTGAGAGGAGCAAGCCTTTCACTTTCTCTCTTGATTACCACTGACCTTTTCAGCAGTAAAATGCTTCACCAAACATTTTCAATAGATAGGAACAGCAGACTCTGGCTGAGAAGCAGTACACTGTGTACGTGCAGCAGAGGTGCTTGGAAAGAGAGAGCCCTTCCTTCAGTGCAGCTCAGTCATGAAGCACCAGCCACAGCCAATACCAGCAGGAAGGCACCTCATGTTTTAGGAGATGCAGCCTACCACAAAAGAGAGAACCCTGCATCGAAGACACAGCAGGCAGGGCAGGATGGTGCAGTACGGAAGGCTGTGTTTGTCATAGCAAAGAATACAAGTGTTGTTATACAATGTAGCAAACATCAGCTAACAGGAAAAGGACAAAAAGGAGAACTGGAAGGGGAGAAGGAAACCCTGCAGAAAGGATGTGAAGAGATACAAAGCAACATAACATTTCAAAGCTCTATTATCACAACAGGAAGGCTGCCTCCACTATACAGACTAGAAGTAGATTCACCTCCAGTGCCGTCCAGTCTACAGAGTGTGTGGGTATCCTCCCACAAGTGAAATGATGGAAAACTGATGATTGCATGGTAGTCAATGCTCTGAAAGCTTTACACAGAGGACAGTTCAAACATTTAGTGGGTGGCGCCTGTGGCTTCATAGGAGCTTTTAATGCACTGAACAGTTTGCCCCATAGCCAAGCTGTGTAGGCAGGGACCAGGACAAATCCTGAAGTCCTGCCTCCCACCTCCAATTTGTTTCCACCATCGCTTCTCATTCCTCACTGGCTGAAAGCACTTTTGTAAGACATCCCTGGGCCAGGAGACCTGCAGATGAAACAAATATAAATGTTGACATTTAGATCAATCTGTCAAGATGACACAGGACTTTGTGAAGATTATTTGACAGTTAATTTAAGGCACCATATTAAAGTACAGTAGACAGTTGGCAAGCCTACAGAGAAAGAAGCATGTCAAGATGTTTGGACAACTTTCCGATGAGAAACCAGAATATGATTCTTTATAAGAGTTATCAGGGAGTCAGCTCAGAATAACCTCTGAAAATGGAAAACCTGCTAAGAGGAGAGTAATAATTTTATACCTTTGAATCCATGTTTCAGCCCAAACAATGTGTTTTCAAATAAGAAACTATTTTCCCCATATATGTATGTATCTTTGCGGCAGGGACTGTCAACTATTCAGCGTCTGTACAATACCCACACTAAGGGGCCCCATCTTGGTTGGTCCCCAGGCCCTACCCAAATAAATAAATAGAATGTAACCCCCTTGGCTCCTGGGGCTTTCTGTGCCTGTAACTCAGGGAACAGCACACTGTCCCTGGGAGAAAGGGGACACCAAGGGCAGACTCAGAGTCTGCTAGGCAACCCAGAGGGAGAAAGAAGAGCCACTATGTAGAAGGATGGGGCCCTATTGGCTTGAAGGAGTATAGCAGGCTGCCTGCTTGGAGGAGGGGGCAGACTCAAATGATTGACAAGTGAAAGCCCAGGATGCAGAGCTAGCCTGATGAATAGAAAATAAGATGCCCTCTCCTGGGAGCTCTGGAGAAAGGAGAAGCCAGTTTGGAGCCAGCCAGAAAGGGCAGGACTGACTGTGTGGGGAACTGGTGAGTCCCAAGCCTGCATGTAGGGTGCCCCCTGAAAACTGGCCCCTGGGGATCTAGAAGCAACATCCCTCAGCTTGGGCCTTTCTCTCTTCAAAATGTGACTCCCAGTTTAGAGAGTTTTGTTGGGAAAACTACCCCACAGCCAGGCTAAATTAGTCCTCTAGGTCCCTAGGGAAAATCAGAGTAAGTCTTCATTGATGGCAACAAAATTTTTCGGGATTGATTGAGCGGAAGTGGTGACCTACTCAATCGATCCAGAAATGGACTTCATAAATCCACCCCCGGAAAAAGAGTAACGCTGCGTTGACGGGAGGCCATTTCCCATTGGCGCAGTGTAGTGGGGATGCTGCGTTCATTAGAATTTAGGAAGTTGACAGGAGATATGCAAGCTACTCTACGCAGCTTGTGTATCAACTGTTGACTGCCACCGAATTTCGCAGTAAGGGTAGATCAGGCCTCACATGACAAGCTCTGCTCTGGCTGCTAGTCCAGGGCTGCTGCCTGCCGTGAGTGTAGCTGAGCACCAGGGTAGGAGACTAAAGTTTGGGTTTTTAGTATAGTTTTGTAACCTGCACCTTGAGCCCTGCACCCCTCGGTGGTGAGGGAAAAGCCTGGGACCAGAAGCAACCTGACTCCTGCACAAAGGGGATGCCTGATAGCAGTGATCATCAGGCCCTCTGCAGTGACTGAGGAGTCCAGAGTCAGCTCTGAACCTGAGGATCAGTCACAGAGTTGTGAGTGCACTGTCCTTTAGTTAGCTAGTCAGGCAGATTGTCCAGGAGATTCCCTGAACTGTGTCCTCAAGCCAGGGGGTAAGGGTTTGGGGATTTTATTACCTGCTGCCTATAAACCTGTGGAGAGATTTATCACTTTATCCCACGTGTGAGCCTTTTGGGCTGTACTGAACCGAGTCAGTCAAGTTGCTAACTGCTGCACAGAAGATATTATGATCACAGGTCATCAGGGGCCCCTACAAAGTACGAATATTAATGTGACGCTAATTTTTACATTTGCTATATCAGGTCATGTGACTTTGGAAATTCACAGGTATTATCAGTGTTGGCACCGGTGACCATGAGAATAGTGTCTTACCCTGTTCTGTTATACTTATCTCTTGTTTAATATAATTACTGTGTTGAATATATTGTATGTGTTTGTGTTATTTCTTGGAAGTCTCCAACTATCTGACAATGAAGTGGGGGTTACCCTGTGGTCAGAATTTTCCTCCTAGGCCCTGATGACCCTGCCAAAAAGGAGTGAGGGGGTTGGAGGCACTGCAAAATAAATTCACATGGAAAGAAAATAAAGAAATTACACCCTGCTGAGTGAGAGGCAGGATCCAGAAAACCCAGGCATGTCCATCAAAAGCCGCAAGGAGATTGGCGCTAAAGGAGGTAACTGGATGCCAGAGGGCACTGCAACAATATTTCTGTATACAGAAAGTGTACCTCTGTATTTTAATATTCTGTCTGGTGTTTCTGTTCTTCAGTACTGTGTAATGCAGTCATTTATTAGGTACTTTAGCCATTAGAAATCAGCTTAGCTCTGTGAGTACAGTATTTTTGAAGAATACCGTAACTTTAAAGCAAATAGGTTTCTGATCATCAGCTTTATTTTAAATGTGCCTCTGAACATCCAGCAAACTATTTGCCTGATGCACATTCTTTTGGAAGCATACATATACTGTATATTCAGACTAACAAAGGGACGTTGGTGCTGAAATCTATCAATGATATTTACTACATGGCAACTCTTACTCAGTTCTCTCACCTTCTCTTCCTAGTCTTAAGGTTCTTGCTTTTGTTTACAAGTCCTATCTTGTCCTAAGTGTGAACTCACTTACACAAACACCTACCCCTTCCCTACCCCCATTTCCTTCACAAGCTTCTGCCACTGGATGTGACAGTGCCAAGTGCATGTCAGGATAATTAATTGCACCGTGAGTGCTTGGAACATCAGACCCAGTTGTCTGTATACATTTGTATAATGAAGCCAGGCCATTATTTATTACATTTTTTTAATTGCCACATCTATTGTTTTTCTGGGGATGGGTTATCTTTTTAGCCATAATTGGGAAGGAGGAATTCTGAAGCAAAAACATTTTTTCCAAACTGCTCAAAGCTGAATACAATTTTTCCAAGAACAAAATATTTACATTTTTAAACCACAAAAAATGACAGTGACTCCCAGCAAATAAGAATCTTCTGAGGCTTCTCATGACAACTGGGACGCAAAGCATATAGCAGACACTGCTTAGATTTTAGTAGCCTTGAGATGGGTTTTGGTTCTTTAAAGAGAACACATCTCTCTCAAGGACTGGGGTGCCCTTCCAACACCTGGCTGATGGGAGACCAGTTTACCAGTTATTCTATTTTGTCACAGGCTCTCCTATCCCCCTCCATTCCCCAATTCTCTTTTTTTGATCTTACAAGAGTGCTAATTGAAAACAGTGTGCGAAAATTAGAAGACTGATGAGCTACTGAAAATCCCAGACCTCGCTCCACAAGCTGTTCCCTTTCATAAATAGCAGCAGTAATGCCACTTCTTTATTCTTCTGGGAGCTAAGTCGTCTTTTAGAACTATAGTCCGTTCCATCTGGCTACCCACTGGAAGGACAATGATCTTTTAGCTTAAGCCATGCTGTAATGGGGAACATGTAATTAACTGCACTGTGCAATATCATAAAAAGGTCATGACCAGGAAGGATGAAGACTCGTCTTCATATTTGCAGACGGATCCTGTCTCATAACACACTGTCAGAATTTAAGTTGCTTTTATACATGCTATTTACAGCATGGATTATGCTGGGATGTACTGTACATATGCCAAAAAAAATCCAGGCCAGTATACTTACAGCAAAAAGAGTACGCAAGAGATAGCCCAGGATATTCAGATCCAAATTGCAACCTTAGAATCCTGTTGCTGCCAGACGAAGTACACTGGTATGTATACAGCATAGGAAGGCGTAGTATGGTGCAAAAGTTGAATTGGTTTGTTTGATTGCTATTCATCAAGTCTCTCATTAAGGCTTTTCTAGCTGGTGGGCAGCAAAGTAAAATTTGCAGAATCCTGATTTCTGAAGTACTATATGCATATTCTAAGGATGAACCACCTGTCTGATCATTAAACCTCAACAAATGCTATGTGTGGCCTGACCCGGTTAGATCTGTGCTTAATTTACCCGTATATCTTCAGGTCCAGAAGAACTCAACACGTAACCAATTTGACAGTCTCTACAGACTTGCTAAGTGTCCATAGCAAAACAGGAGGCTGTATTAACTTTAGGAATTGGGATTAACTGGTGAATAACCTTGTGGTGATAACAGGATTTCTCAATGACTATCAGAACTAGCAAATACTTACTGAAGAATTCTTCAGATTCATCATGCTCAACAGATAAATCTTCTTCACCATTATCACCCACCACAGTACCACTAGTCAGTATGTCTTGCATGCAAAGGAATGTTCCTCCTTCTCTATTCTACTCCAGACTTTGGCAGTCTTATTATTTATCTGACACATCAACCAAGATGTTGAACAATCCTGTGACATACCAAGCACTTATGTCTGCCTTATGAATCAGGGAGGAGATTATCAAAGCCATAAATTGAAGTAAAAATGTCCAACTTCCATTGAAAATGGTTAAGCATCTCACTGCCTTTTGTGCCTTTGTAAATCTCCTCCATTTATTTCCAGGCTTGGTGCAATGGATGTGGTGTAAGTGCTGGTAAGAAAACCAGCCTGAGCAAAGGGGTGCTTACCCAAGTCACTAGCGATCAAGCCGGTTTACAACCTCTCGGACCATGGCTATGAGATTCTCATTCTCCTGTGGATTAGCCAGAATAATACTGTGCAGTCTGTTCATGTACGAATCAATGGTGTCCATGGTGGGGGTCTCCCCACTGCCTACAGTAAATATAGTACGAAAAAAAACCAAAAACAAGCCACAGAACATTTAGATAACTACAGCAGTTCCAAACATTACCATTCTAAGGAGGGTTTGCTCCAAGGCGGAAACATACGGAACACAGTGGAAAAATGGTCAACCCAAAAGACATGTAACTGAAATAAAGCATAAACTTTTACCAACAAAGGCCCAGAAACACAAAGGTGTTTAGGTTTTCTAACTTCCATTGATTTTAGTGGAATTTAGGAGTCTAAATACCTGTGAGGATCAGGACCAAAGTGATCATATGGCAGGGGTTCAGAGCAATACCGTTCCTTGCCCATAGAAGACACTCTAGGACCAAAAGCCTCCACCCACAAAATAGAGAAGAGAAAACCCTCAATACAGAGAGCAACTGTGTTAAAAAGTTACAAAACTAGGAGACAGTAGCATTAACTCTAACCCTCACCCTGCATCCATTGTCAGGCTCCAACTTCCAATATAGGAAAGGCTTAGAAACAGACCTGCAGACTAGAATTACTAAAATAGGCCATGGACAGTAAACTCACTGGAACCAGTGACATACGACTAATAGACATTGTTCTTAAAAAGTGGTAGAGAAGCCCCATAAAGAAAGAGGGATTACCTGGTAGTGGAACTCCGGCAAAGCTGCTGGTGAGTGCTTGCCGTAATGTCTCCAGATGCTGTTGCAGCACTGTGTTCCGACTGCGCTCTTGGATCACATCCACCTCCAGCTTCTCCACAGCAGTCCGCATACTCTCCACATGTTTCTGCAGGGCAGCGTTCCTCTCCTCAAACTCCATGTTGGATTTACGCAGCTGGCGCAGCTCAGCTTCCCGTGCTGTGAATAGGCCCAAAAAGGTATGAACTAATGTAGGAATACTTTCAATAGAGCGGTGGATGGTGAAGCACAATATTCAGGGATGCCCGCTCAACTGAGAATAAAAACAGTGCTGTTTTTGACTACATATGAAGAATCATCACACTACAGAACAGGGAGTTGATGATGCCTAGAGTTCTGAGCAGGTTAAAGCAGAGAGATACTTACAAATTAGAGTAAATTCAGAGCAGAGGAATAAAGATGAACAGAGGGATTGACTGAGGAAGGAAGATTGAAAAAACTACTGTGAATATGTTCAGCGTACTATAGCTCAGCAATATAGTGACAAGGGAGATAGAGACCAGCAACTGACTACAAGTATTAGCAAGGTGTACATTTTAGGTGCCTGAAGTTAAAATCTATTAGAGTATGGAATAATCTCCCAAAGGAACCAGCAGAAACCCCGTCACTTGGGACATACAAATCTAGAAATATAAAATCAAACCCTACAGCAATGGAAAATATATTGTAGAACAATTTTTGCTGGGATCATGGATAAGTTTCCAAAGGATACTTCCCTTCTCTAACTCGTGTGGCTATGAATTAAAATATTGCTAACTAGCCCACATCATCTGCTCAACTATCTCAAATATCTCCTCATTCTAACACAGCAACTCCAGCTAGGAAAGACTGGGAAAATAGCATCTATATGAGCTCGCCTAGCTTGTACACCAGTACCATTCTCCACAGAGAATCCTGTTGGAAAAGGGTAGGCCTGGAGTAGCTGTCTGCTCATCCATTATAACCCTAAGAGATACAGTAACCTCACTAACACACTGAGCAATCTGACTTCACTCTTCACATAAAGCACTTTCTTCTCATCTCAGCCAGGCTGACATCCCTGTGGCAGGGCTGGCAAAAACACTGCATGAGCTTAATTCACCTTTACTGTGATTCAGGAACTCTTCTGTGAAGATTGGGATATCAAAAACAGACCTCTCCTTCATGTCTGCTTCCTTCTGCAGATAGAAAATGACACACAGTTAAATACTGCTAATTCTGAGCTGTTAATAAAAGAAGTGACAGATTTATCAAGAAAATGAGAAGAAGGTGGAGATGATTCCAGCCAGCCCCTTTCACTAAAGAAGCTATTGGGCAAATCAAGCATTGAACTGGAAATGACAGGGACTCCCATTCCCTAAAAAGCCACAAGGTATTTGAGAGGTATAAGGGAGGTGGGAGTTTAACAAACATACAACTCAATGATCGAAATATTTCATATAACTTGCCACCAGAATATTTTGCCTTAATGAAACTGCACATAACACAACATTTCAATACTTTCATAGCTATTCTCATGAATTCATCCACCTCTTCAAATTACCATACAAGAACAAGACTCTATAGTAAGACAAATTGGGAGATAAAGTAAATGATAGTTATGGTAAGGTTTACAGCTCTGTTTTTGACCATCAGTGCCAAGATATCCAGTCACTAGTGAGAGAACCAGGAAAGGAACTGAGAAAAGAAAAGGAAGAACTTTGCAGTGGGTCTCAAAGTTCCTTGTTTCTGTCTATTAGGAATTGCAGAAGTTGCAGTGGTGACATATTCTGCCCCTGAAATAAAGACAGGAGCTACCCAAAACTTTAAATGAGTCATATCTTTGCCAAGCAGACTAGTATACAGACAGTTTTTTGTCATGGCTGAAAACTGACAGACACAATGGTATAGAATTTGTGCAAGTTTCCAAAGGGAAATGTTGTTTATGACTAGCAAAGGTGAGGATGTTTTTCATTTACTGGGGGAAGAGAGAAAGTCAAAGGGAAGGGTGTTTGTGTGTGCTTTTTAAAGTGCAAATTTCTGCTCCCTTGCACTCTACCTGGTTCCTGATTACAGTGGAACTCATGCAGATCTCCATCATTGTAGGGTATGACTTCAGTCATTAAGATTTCTATCCTTCGCATGTTGCAAAGCCAAGCTCTGCAAGGGCAAGGTGTGACCCTTCTGTGCCTAGGGTGGCCACCTGAAAATGCCAAGGTCAGGGCAGGCTGTGAAAGGACAGCAGATTCTCCCAACACTGGTGGGTGACACTGAAGTCAGACTTCCCAACCAGCCACAAACATGCTTCTGATTCCCCACACTAGTTATCAAGAAGCCAAAATAAAGATATACATAGCCCCCTTTACTGCATTTCAGTCTCTGGCTCCCAATCAGACACTAGGTCCAGTAAAGAAACCAGTTATTTAAACTCTATGCTCTTTACCAAAAAGGTTTCTCCTGACCCCAAAGGGTCAGCCACAGTACCAGATCAATATAAGCTTAGATCTTACCCAAAATACCACGCTGCCAACCAATCCTTTAGTAAATAAAACTAGTAAGGTTTATTATAAAAAGAAACAAACAAATTATAAGAGAAATGTTAAAGGATTAAAGCAATCAGATACATACAAATGATTTGAAAGTCCATATATATCAGGTTTCTAGTAGAATTATGGATTTGCAGGCTTGCATAGTCCCTCTGGTATACATCCAGTACCTGATGGGTTTCAGTCCTTTGTTTCACAGCTTCAGGAGATGAGTTGATCCAGAGGTAGGTGATGACTGAAAGACAGACTGAAGATTGGTGACTGAAGTCAAAATGGATCCCAGGCAGATGCCTTTTATGTCCTTTTCTTTGCCATGCTGCTTGTGGAATTTTACAGGAACAAAATGGAGTCCAGAGTCACATGAGGAAGTCCTGGTGACTCATCAGGTATATCCCTGGCTTCTCCCCCTGGGCCCTGGCACCTGTGAATCTCTTAATGGGCCATTAAGCAGGCTATTACTGCACCATCCTGTCTGGGGTGTGGCCCAGACACAGCACAATTTGAAATACAGATATATCAAACATATCCATAACTTCCATTACACACAACACATGAACATAATCATCATCGTCTTATTTAGCACATTATAGCCTTTCTAACAGTACCTGACATGGCATATCTCACATGAATTATTAAGATTTTGACATACTGATGTTAAATAATATAATAAATGCTCCCCCACCCCCAAATCTAGCCAGCGTGACACCCCCAACGCGAGATTGGTGTAGAAGGGAGTAATCAGAGCTCCTGAATACACCTCAAGGGCCCCCCAATCTAGCCAATGTAATACCCCCCACGCAAAATTGATGCAGAAAGCGGTGTCCCTAGACTCTGCTGCATGCATCACAGGACCTTTTCCTTTCAGTTTTGTATCTTCATAGCTTTTAACAAGTTTGAAGGTTTCACAAAAGATTTTTCACATGGTTCATTTTTACAGTTCTTGGCATTATTAACAAACTAATTATGAGATTTAACATTGGCTCTAATATTAACAGCAAAATAATGTTTAGTTAAAACAGGCTTTTTCTTTGTACGGTTCACTATGGAGGTAACAATGTTATTCAATTTCTTTTACAAACATTTGTAAGGGTTCAGTTAGTTCAATAATGGGTTGGATCTGCTCTTGTTGCAAAATCTCTGCTTCTCTTATGTGATCTTGCCCTGTGTGTCCTCTGTGCTAACAGCTATGGGTAGATCTTTCTCCCCCGTCAGGCAGGTAACTTCCACTACCACACACCTAGCTAGTTCACTAGTTTTCAAATTTTTAACTGTTACCCATTTCAAATCTGGACTTGGTTTTAAAAAGATATCAACCATTCTCACTAGCATCTCAAACACATTTTTTATGTTCTTCCATTACCAATCTCTGACTCCACATAGCATCAGATGTACCTGAGTTCACTAAGAGACTACAAGATATATCCAAAGCATTCAGAGGTGAGAGTTTGCCTGCCACCCTCTGCATTCCCAAGAGATCAACTACGCATCTGTCCTGCTGTGTAGCTTCAGCTGCCCAACCTTCCCTCTGAAACTGAGACACCATCTGTTCACTTACAGAGCTAGCAGCCTGGAGACAGTCATGTTCCAACATCATTGTCTCCCCATTATACTGATCAAGCACAACCACTGGGTCACAGGGCTGTTTAAGCTTCCTAATAATTTCCACTCCATCTGGAACCTTTTCCAAGGTATGCAAACTGGACCTTTCTAAAACAAAGTCAGTGAATCCATCCACATTTGAAAAACTTTGGCAGTTAGAAACCTGAATGATGTCTCTCAACATATAAACTGTTGCTTGCTACAGGCAGTGATTCATCCTGAGCTAACTTAATCAATTCGCTTTCACACCCTTCAGTTGCAGAAAACTGCTTGCAAGAGCTACCAAGAGGTTTTATTCCTTCAGAAGCAGTTTTAGGCAACATCCCATTTTCCACATAAACATTGTCCTTTCCCTTTTCAGCTAGGGGTTGCTCTAAAGAAACATTTTCCCGAGCCCTAACAGACTCTCTCTCTGTTTCAGTTAAGTCCAGGACCAACTCTGAGGCAACTGGCACATCCTCAATTAGCATAAGCTGAGAGGCACATTTTGTCTGCTTCTCAGACAGAAGATTGGAGACAAGCTCTCCCTCAGCAGATAAACTGCTATTCTTCATAGTCACAAAGTTAGAAATTTCCTCCCCTTTGTCCCAGCCCACATGGCTGTTCCCAGACAAACTTTTGGAGATTGGGGTAGCTTCCTCCATGGGCAAGTCATTACCCCAAACAGACACAGGCTTAGGAACACTTCCTTCCTGGGTTTTAGTTGAAACCACCTCTGGTACAACTGACAAATCCTTAATCAGTATAAGTGGAGAGGTACTTTCTGCCTGCTCCACATACAGTACACTGGAGACGAACTCTGCCCCAGCAGATAAACTGCTATTCTTACCAGACAAATACTCTGAAGTTTCTTCCCCCTTCTCCCAGCCCACATGGCTCTTCACAGACAAACCCTGAGAGAGTAGGATGGCTTCCTCAACAGGCAAAGTGCCACTCCCAACAGACAAGCACTTGGAGACAGTTTCTCCCTCCGTAGATAAACTTCTTTTCTGAACAGACAAGCCACTATTTTCCACAATCCCAAGGCTAGTGACACTCTCTTCCTTGTCACAGTACACCTAGCTAGACACAGACAACTGCTTATAGTCATGCACTCCTCCTTCACACAATTCCTTGTTGATTACAGGTAATCTAGAAGATTTACATTTAGACTCTCTCTGGGACTGGGTGACATTAACCTCGTTACATATATTTACCATATCAGTATCAAACATATCAAAATTGCTATAAACTGGAAAGATTCTCTCCCAATTGCTGTTAAGAGAAGCTGGACTTCCAGGTGAGGTCAGATCTTTTTTTCTTTTCCAGGATCTGGAGTTGGATTCTGGCTTTTTCCATCCGCCTTTGATGAACCCTCTCCTCCAGTTCATCCATCCTTTGTCTTTCCTGAAATCGCAGATCTGTCATTTCTTCTATCGTTTGGATTTCACATTTACGTCTGGAAATTCTTGCCTCTGCTTCTAGTTTCAGCCTTCTGAGTTCCTGGGCTCTCGCCTCCTCTTCTCTTTCTATCTCAGCCATTTCTCTCTCACACCAAAGACGCCGTCTCTCTCTCAAGGCTTGCAGCTTCATTGCTTTATCTATTTGTGAATCACTCATCCTGACTAACTTTAATCTTTAACACTCTCAGTATCAAATATTAAAATTTGGAATAGCATAAGGTTCTGATCCAAAACCCAAACGTTCTAGTTCTGTGGATCCTGCTGACTACGCCACTGTGAGCCTTCCGTGCCTAGGGTGGCCACCTGAAAATGCCAAGGTCAGGGCAGGCTGTGAAAGGACAGCAGATTCTCCCAACACTGGTGGGTGACACTGAAGTCAGACTTCCCAACCAGCCACAAACAGTGCTTCTGATTCCCCACACTAGTTATCAAGAAGCCAAAATAAAGATATACACAGCCCCCTTTACTGCATTTCAGTCTCTGGCTCCCAATCAGACACTAGGTCCAGTAAAGAAACCAGTTATTTAAACTCTATGCTCTTTACCAAAAAGGTTTCTCCTGACCCCAAAGGGTCAGCCACAGTACCAGATCAATATAAACTTAGATCTTACCCAAAATACCACGCTGCCAACCAATCCTTTAATAAATAAAACTAGTGAGGTTTATTATAAAAAGAAACAAACTATAAGAGAAACGTTAAAGGATTAAAGCAATCAGATACATACAAATGATTTGAAAGTCCATATATATCGGGTTTCTAGTAGAATTGTGGATTTGCAGGCTTGCATAGTCCCTCTGGTATACATCCAGTACCTGGATGGGTTTCAGTCCTTTGTTTCACAGCTTCAGGAAATGAGTTGATCCAGAGGTAGGTGATGACTGAAAGACAGACTGAAGATTGGTGACTGAAGTCAAAATGGATCCCAGGCAGATGCCTTTTATGTCCTTTTCTTTGCCATGCTGCTTGTGGAATTTTACAGGAACAAAATGGAGTCCAGAGTCACATGAGGAAGTCCTGGTGACTCATCAGGTATATCCCTGGCTTCTCCCCCTGGGCCCTGGCACCTGTGAATCTCTTAATGGGCCATTAAGCAGGCTATTACTGCACCATCCTGTCTGGGGTGTGGCCCAGACACAGCACAATTTGAAATACAGATATATCAAACATATCCATAACTTCCATTACACACAACACATGAACATAATCATCGTCGTCTTATTTAGCACATTATAGCCTTTCTAACAGTACCTGACATGGCATATCTCACATGAATTATTATGATTTTGACATACTGATGTTAAATAATATAATAAATGCTCCCCCGCCCCCAAATCTAGCCAGTGTGACACAAGGTTTGTAAATTCACAATTATATAGTAGGGCATTGATTGTTCTCTCCGAGACTCTGGGCTCAGGAGCTACAGGACTGCTGCAGGAATGATGACCTGGGGCATAATTCCCATCCCACCACCTCAAACACACACTGTTGTTAATCAGATGTGCATTAGGGGTTATGAGTTTATATGCTGGAGGTTGCATTGCTGGCAAGTGAGCAACAAAACAAAACATACAAAATCCTGACCTCTAAAGTGCTGTCTGCTGATAGTTACAAGATTAGGACTCCAGTAAATTTTACTGTGCCACCTGTGCACAGAATAGAAGTATTGAGAGATCATAAGTCTGTGAGCAGAAGAGGGAAACTGGAGACAATACCAAGCTGAACACTATTTGCAACACTATTTGCTGGAGTCACTCTTTTGTGGTCCAAGAGCTCACTTGACAGAGTGATTGTATGTAACTGCACCCTCTCCTATTAGTTAATTAATTGTGTGTAATGACGACTTACCGCACCTTGGGAGATGGAGTATGAGTATACAAATGGATGGGTCAACAGATTAGCCAGTGTTTGTACAAATTTCAAACTGCTAGTTATTATATCCCCGGATTCTGGTGTTTTTCTAGTGGGAATATGGGGGAGAAGTGAAAAAGAGAACAGAAACTAGGTAGTGTCAGTGGCAACAGACTCTCTTGTAACCTTTAGTCCAGTGGTTAGGGCATTCATTACTGATGCAAGAGGGCTGAGTTCAATTCCCCCTCTGCCTAATGTGGAGAAGGAATTTGAACTTGGATCTCCTCTTCACATGGCAATGGGATATTCTAGGATGGGTCTTTACCACGGTCCTGTTGAACCTGCTCCACTGTTTATACATAAATAGTAACTGAAGCTGAGAATTGAACTTGGCCCTTCTATATCCCAGGTGAATGCCCAAACTACCAGGCAAAGTTATTCTCGCTTTCTGTCCCTGGCCCACTGACTATTCATTGTCATACACAGTGGCAATTCATAGTCATTCATAATGACAATGAACACTTCAAATCTCTTCCCCATATCAGGCAGGGGGGGAATTGAACCCAGGTCTCCACATCCCAGGGAGGCGCACTGACCACTGAGTAAAAGGTTATAAGGGAAGCTGCCTTCTCCTCCATTTCAGGTCAAAACAAAAATGTTTCATTTTGTTCCCACTTGAAATTTTTTTGAGTTTTCGAGTCATCAAATATTTCAACAAATTTTGGGTTTGGTTCAATCTAGAACAAATGTTTTTAATTTTTTGGAACTGCCAACAAACCAAAAAAATCCATTATTCATTCAGGTCTAGTGCATGGTATTGTACAAGACAACAAATGAGACCGTCATCTTTTAAAATTGGAATTAAAACAAGGAACATGACCACCTGTGATCAAACATCTAGTAGTTTTCACAAGTGTAGCAACATCAGAACTTGATACCCTGGTTAAATTCAACTCAGATAATTACATTCTAAAATCCCCTTGCAGTTTCTTTTGCACAAGATAGTCTTCACTTTCTTTCTGGAAATGTTGAGTAGTGGTGTTGCTCTGTACAGTTAAACAGCTGTCACAGCCTACCCAAGAGATGACCACATTTCACAGTGGTAAATGAAATCATCCCAGTTTGTGATTTATGTATCTATTAAGCATGAAAGCCATTTTAGACTCATCAGAGATAAAAGGTGTAATATAATTGGATGATTTTATTTTATTTTTTTAAGAAAAAGGCCAAGACAGACAAAATTTAACCCTGAAGAGTTATTATGAAGGCTTTTTTCCCTTCAGGGATTTCTAAAAAGCAGATTAAAGTCCATATTTTTAGTGATGCTTCAGTCACAATTTCTACAAGTCAAAAGCAGTAAGAATACATTTTTGCTTTCAAAGTATATATTGATGATGTCAAAGAAACAACAGAGCATTCATGTTTGATAAAATGGGACAATTAGAATCAAACTGCTGTTTAATACAGAAACAAAGATAAGTATTATAGAAATTGTTACTGACAGTAGAAGGTTCTCAAACCTCTAAAACATCTTGGCTGGTAAAACGTATCAAGAAATCATTCCTTCAAAACCATATTTAAAGCCTGAGATAAAATGCCTCTCTCCTGCTTCTTCCACCGCTACGGTCTTTTATATTTGAACACCTTGGGCTTTAAATGAAATGTCAAACATGATTTGGTACCCAGCAGAAAAGCTAAGTGGTTAACAGCCTATCAGGGAATTCTGGCAGCTAAGCTTAGTGTTTCATATTGGTGTCTGCCTCATAAAGGGGCTAGAGTGGGGTGAAGCGAGTGCCATTTGGCAGTCAGCCAAGATAGACCTGGCGAGATGGAACTTCAAAAACCCTCCATGTGTTTACCTGAGTAAACTGTCAGAGTTGGTTTATTTGTTTTTTACTTTGGGGGTTTTTTTGGGTTTTTTTTGGAAGTAAAGCAGAGTTTCATAACCTGGCAGAATTGCAGCTGGGAAGGCCTAGTTTCAACAAGAAAGCACTGCACAACGCTCACATGCTACAAACCAAGTGGGTTGTACTCAAGACTGAGAACAAAAGGGGTTAGGAGGGAAGATTCCTGATTTTCTGAGGGGCTGAAGAGACGCAGTAATGTCACAATGGCTTCCTTTATCACAACTATTATCTGCCCAAATTCTGATGCAGGTTACTGCAGAAAAAAAAACAAAACCTCAGGATGTGTGTTCAGAAAATGAGGAGTCATGTACAGCAACCAGCCTGGCTACATACTCATCTGATCTTAACGCCCTCTAGACAACCACAAATTAATTTCACATAGAACTCAAGGGTCTCAGCAATAACACACTCCAAGGAACGCTGGCAATTATGCTGCTTGCCCTCTAAGTGCTTTTTCTTCTACCAGCCTAGGCAATTCATGCTTGCTACTACTGGCTGTGTGCAGGAGGCACTGGCATGGACCAGTAATGGCTCCTACAGACTGAAGGGCAGAGGAGAGGGTATTACAGACATTATATATGCTGCCCCAGGATAGAGATTCTTCAGGTACAAAATAAAAAACATTAAAGCAATTAGGTGAAATTGCTCAGTCTCTGAAAGGCAACAGAGAAATTCTACTTAACGGAAGAGTGGTAATGAAAACCCATCAGCACTCTTCCATTACCAAGTACATTACCCAGCATGTAAAGGATCCTCTCGGGGGCTCAGATATACTTAAGCCACTATGAGACTTGCTCAGGGGATTAAAATCATAAGGATTTGATTACCCCTTCATTGAAAAGGCCTAATTTGTTCAGGCTGAGTGTCATTATCTCATTTCTCATAAATTAAAAAAAGAAACAGAAAATTTATTGTTTCTCTCTTTGTCCTTAAATGAGATGGAGACATTTCCAGAATGTCAGGCTGGAAAATTATTCATTAGGCTGTTAAACTGGGGTTGGTGTTAGGGGCTTCAGAGATGCACTGAACTTGAATAGGGACACACTTCTTAATAGGGACAGAGGACTGAGGGTATGTGGGGAAGAAAGAAAGAAGGGAGAAGAGAGGTCTTTTTTAATTATATCTTTCCTGCTATGATCATGGGTTGTAACTATCAAACACATACCTCTCAAGTGTTCTGCATTATAATGACTACTCCAATTGGGTCTACAGTTTCTGTTATGCTCTGTCAGGCCCTTTGCCCTGGACTGTACTCTGTACATTAGAGACATAATCAGGCAGGCCTTCCTCTTCTTAAAGAGGATTGGTCACTTCATGGAAGCCCCGTCAGTAAGGAGGCATGTTTTTCTAATCAGCTGCATGAAGCTGGGCTTACTCTGGTTCCAACAATTTCAGAAAAGGTGGAACAGAAGAGCAGGGAAATAGAAGAACACACAGAGAAAAAAAACAGAGAAAAGAGAGGCACTTGTGGGCAGAAGAAAACAGGAGCAAATAAGTGTGACATGATAGGCCATACAAACAGTGCAGTGTGGTAAGGGAAGGGAAAATAACACTGTGGAAAGTCTTGTTAATTCAAGATTTGTAAGGTCACTTTTGATTAGTGTGAAATACCGAGAATATAAACACAAAATCTCAGTTATTTTAAACCAAGAATAAAGTTCATAGCAGTCACTATTCATCACGTACAATAGATTCCACTTAAAAATGTATTAATATGGGATTTATGTGAAGAGTATTCTATATATTTTATTGTGATTAATTCAAATTTACTTTAAGTTTTGTCTTTTGCTACATCTTTTGAAGGTCATTGCTATGCAGATGCAGTGTGTTTAAAAGCTAAAGTGATATCAACATTGTTTATGGTAGCAAACTATTACCACTGAGGAAGAAATTTCTTGACCTAGTTAGATGGGCTCCCAAATTTATGCAAGGGATATTTTAGCCGATCCTGTCTGATGGTCATAGAACTACCACAACAGCAAGCAATGGTGACTTGTGGAAAGAGAATAGGAGCTCCTCAGATCATAAATCTAATGATGATTTGCTGTGCAATCTTGGACAGGTCACTTAACTGCTCTGTGTCAGTTTCCTCCTCTGTAAATGGCAATTATACTATTTACCTACCTTAAGCCTTGTCTACACTTGCAATGGCGTGTCAAGTACACATGCCACAGTGAAAGGCTCTGGCAGCGGGGAGACAGAGGGATACTATACTGCTAAACATAGCAGTGTATATATGGGAGGCACTGCTTGTGTGCAGACAGCCCTGTAGGGTAAACACTCCACGGTTCTGGCACATCTGTAATCTACTCACCTAAGCAGTGCCTCATTATCCACACTGCTATTTATACCCGTGCCTGTATTCTGCACACCACCGAAATTGTAGACCTACCTTTAGACAGGTGTTTTGTGGATTATTAGATAACATGTGTACAAAGTTTCACAAATATAAAAAAGTAGAAATTCCTGAAGGAGAGAGCAAAGGAGGCTTTCAAAACAGGGTGCCTACCCTGTAGAGTTCCTAACTCTATTTGAGCAGTCCCTGCTTGGATGGAGCATAAGAACTCCTTAGGGTTGTGCAGGAAGGCAACTCTCCTTTATAAGTGCATTTAGATACCACGATGATATTTCAATACACATTCAGATATTTCAGTACACACATATCTACATAAACTGAAGAAGAAGAATTAAGCCTGTTTGAATTTTTAAAGTGACTTGTCATGTGTATACTGCTGTTAAACAGTACATTTATGTAACCTAAGTTAAATGGACATTGCCATATTTTATGTAAATGGTTTTAAAACTTACATTTGTTGTGTGTTTTGTACAAGTATTATATTATTGACTAGGGCAAAGTTAATGTGCTTTGTGGGGGGTTATTAATAAAAAGTCTGCCCCCAAGTGGTGCACAGATTTAGGCACTTCACGTTAGAAATCTTGTCCATATATTTCTAAAAGTTTGTCTGAAAGGGAATACTTGGCTTTGGGGTTCAGTGGGAGAACACATCCGAGTTGAAAGCATCCTACCAAAGCTGCGTCCTGGAAATGAAATTTATTACCCTTAAAGTAGACAGGGGTAGCAGAAATTAAGAAGATGTAATGGCTTGGCAAGTGGCCATCTTGGTCATCCTTCCAATAAACCCCATCAATGGGTACATAACCTGATGACTTTCCCTGAAAAGGGGGCTGGCTGGGAGCTCACAGAGAAAGAGCACTGGCAGGAAAGTTTCTTACACATACAGCAAAGGGGATGATCCATCTGCGTGTTTTTTTCCTATTTACTTGCTGCAGTTTGGTGACTGTGAAGGAAGCACCTGGTCTGGCACCCTAGGTAAAATGGCCCTTGTTATTAAAAGATTGAAAATTACAGCTCTTCAGAAAGGGGGATAACTTTTGTAAACCAGGACACAGAAAGCTGTGTGTCTGTTTTACATCAGGGAATCTAGAGTCTTGTTACAGCGAGGCAGCATTTTTCATTACTTTTCACTTACTTGGCATGCTAAGAGGTGTTACAACAGGTCTCACCACAACTTGGTCATTCCCTTCCCTTACCCTGGAAGAAACCACAGAGGATACCTCTTGCTGCAGCATTGGAACAATAACCTAGTGGTGCTACTTATCTGTGCATGATTGGTGTATGTCTCAAGCTGGCCATAAGAATTTCCTAGATATTACATGCCAAATCTTCAAAAGAACAGTTTCCTATTTGCAGACTTTTCTGTCTCCAAAATTTTCACCTGAAGTTGAATTACAAGTACATAAAAGGCATCATTATTCTGACATGCACTGAGAATTTGTTCTGAGGTTCCAAATCACAGGTGTAAGTTTTGCAATGCAAATCACACCTACAAAAGTCCTGAACTCCATTTCCACTTTGTTTCAGATTACTTATAGCTGCATGGCATTGCTTCCAATTTAGCAAAAAGCACCAAAAACAGCACATAAATTACACTCAATTGCTATTAACTTTTGATTCTGTAGCCATAGGAATCTTCCATGCACATGATCCCAAAAGAAACCAAAAAACAACTGTATAGAAAGGATGAGAAAAATTCACATAAATCTGTATCTGGGAGCAGATCCTAAGCTGGTGTAAACTGTCATAACTTCACTGACTTCAATGGCAGTTTTCACCAGCTGTGGCTCTGACTCCAGGTGTGGAGGAGGGAGCAAGGTATTTACCTCATGGTCATGGGCAGTCTGTCGTGCTCCATCTGAAACAAACAAAATGACACGATGATATTGGAGTGAAACAGAACTGAAGGCGAAAGTTAGCTGTACAACCCAAAAGCACAGCTATACAATCTGTGTAGTTATCCTAGAAGGGCCTTAAGCACATACTACCTCTATCTACGTTAGGTTTTTCTATTGCACCCATCACAAGGCACTGTAGTGTCTACATAAACCTAATTACTCTGCACGCATGCACACACCATGCATGCGCATACACACACACATCTAGATAAACACAGAGGAGTATGTTCTAAATAGCATAACAGTCACAGGTTTTATTAAATAGTTTTGATACCTGCTAGTTGACTGCATGCCTGGGATATTTTATTACTCTAACAGTCTGTTGGTGAACATATGAATTGCCATACTAGTTCAGACCCTGTCTTCCGAGTGTGCCTAGTGTTTTCACAATACTTGTTAGGCATTATTTTTGTTATGGTTTAATACCTTGTCGGTGTGATTTGCCTTTCTGCCTGTCCTGTGCTTTCCTGCTAAAGACTTTATAGGCCTCGGTCTTCTGATACTGCTCCAGTTCCCGCATGTAACGTTCCTTATCTCTATCTGCTTCATCAAGATAGTGCTGCAACAAGAAAAAACAGAGAACTTCAGGAAAAAAAACAAATAATCATACAGGTGAATTGGTGATCATCTTACCTGGATAAAAAGGAAAGAAGTGGAGAAAAATGAGTGAAAATGCATAAGGGGTTCAGAATATGGAGATCTGAAAAAGGATAACAAAGGCAAGAAAGGATAAAAAAAAAGAAAGAGAAGCACTCCAGAATAGTAATATATTTTATCCAAATCATCATCCTATTGAACTTACTTCTCAACTAAACTGATTGAGATAGTTTACTTAGATGCTGAGGTGACTTGCTACCAGCCAAGTGCTATCTTCACATAGTCACAAAATATTTATGAACTGGATGTTTGAGACCAGTACTACGTGCTGTTGAACAGGAAGCTCTAGTTGGGGATCACCCTTAGGGGCTCAGATTGTTGCTAAGGTGTGTCAATCTTTCTGGAACAGAGTACTGTGTTTTCTCACCTTCAGACCCTTAGGAGAAAGGCCACTATCATGCTGCAACCTCACAATGTCTTGTCCTCTCATCTGATAGGGCAGACAGATGTAGCTACTATGAGAGAACAGTTTAAAGAAAGAATAGAACTAGGAGGGGTCTGTCAGTTTAAGCCTTAAGTGATATTTCAATCTATTTTTTAAGAAATCTTGCCTGAAGCATTTTTATACATCTGCTTAACGCAGGGAGCTTTCGAATAATATGAGGAAACTGCTGGACTGCAAACCACTTAAAGAATAGCCATAACACAATACTGGAATTAAAGGAACCCTTTCACTAAAAAGCTCCCTTCCTTCTTATCATGTTTCAGTATAATATGCTTAAGGTTTTTCCCCATACAAGTTTATGTCATGCAGTACTATGCAAACCTATTCATATTACTCAGGCAAAACCTTAACAATGACCTCATATGCTTTTATATCCATTATACAAACAGATCAGTACATCCGACTATCACACTTCCCAGGCATTTGGGACATTATTTTGTCTTAACACTGCTAAGATCATTGTTAAGGTTTTGCAAGTTTGATGAAGCTGGAGTACATACTACATCTGAAAGCTTTATGGAGCATTGAAATGCATTATTGATAATGTTGTAGGCAATATGAAGGTGGAAAGGAATGCACAAGTCTTACCCCTTAACCTTCTTATAGCCATGCTTTTATGGTTTTGGGTGGATGGCGTGTGTCCTGCTGCAACCTTAACTACCACTAATGCCGTTTTTGTTTGACAGTTTTCTAGTTATTTTTATACAGCTTTGGTGCATCTCAGTACCTAGGTCCCCTGATTTGGGGAGAAAGGTCCATAGCTAAGACCCTTGTCACTTGAGTGACAGGAGTAATTGCTTGTCCCTTTGCAGACCAGCCACTGGAGGGGGACTTGAAACATGCTTTCCCAGTGGGTTACACAAGTACTCACTAGTCAGCAGTGAATATTGGTGATCAGGAATTCAGGATTTGATTCCTGATTCTGGAAGAGGAGTGGGGCTTATAGTACTTAGAGATAGGAGACTCAAAACCTAGTTTAGTCACACTGAAAGTTTGTCATGTTAGAGACTTGGGCCTGGAATGAACTTACATAAGCAATCTGCTAACTTATTTTAAAAAATGGGACTGGGGTGGTGGGGGAAGGAGGGGAAAAGTCTTCAGCAGTCCTTCCCTAACTGTCTTCTAGGTTGGGCTTCAGTACCTTACTCAATAATAAGGTTAGTCCAGTGAATTCCATAGCAATTCAAACAGCAGTTAGAAGAGGAAAGTTTTGAATTCCTGGTCCTTTCTTTCCCAGTTCAGAGGACTTTCCTTAGGTTACAGGGTTATTTGTAAAGGGAGTATCTGTCCCCCTGTCCCCCCAGAAATGAGTGACAGCAATAATGCTGCAGCAGATTTGACATCAAATTCAGCAGGCTGACCTTGACGCACATTTTCTATTATGATTAAAATGCGATAAAATACTGTACAGACAAACACTACCAATGTGTAACTGATATTCTAGGAATCTACACGAGGGACAACAATGTGGAAAAAGGACAGAGTGTTTTAGATTTCTTGTAATAAGGGAACAAAGAAAAAACAGACAATTAGTTTTAAAAATGCCAAAAGGAGTGATTTTTGAGCTCTTATTTTCTTTTAATCATTTCATTTTTCATCAAAACACCATGAAAAATTAAAATAGTAGTCAAAATTTATATTTTATGTTTTTGTCATTTCAATGAGATTTTAAAAAAATAAAGGTTTAAAGCTTCTGTTAAATTGAACTCTCTCATGCAACCTTAACTACGGTGAAGCTACTGCTGCACCATACTCTCCAACTAGAAATCAACTGTGAATAGTCCAAATTCAGTAGTAATGCTGGTATCTGCTTCAGAGGAAGGAGGTAAAAAATCAGAACCAAGCTGGCCATTGCCTTTATTCATATATCAGGTGCAGGGCAGAAGGCCCAGGCAGCACTGATAAAGAGACACACCATATTCTGGTTGAAAACAAAACAAAACAAATTCTCATTCCTGGGACAGATTTGTATACAGACCAAAATAATTAACGAAACACTCATTAGCCCAACTTACAGAGCTACACTTTCTTTACATGGCTAGCAGAACTTGAAAACAGACAAATACATTGTCAAAAACAGCTTTGCCCTCACTATCTGTAAGCAACCCATCCCTTTTGGTCTGCCTATCCTTCTCTTCTGAAAGACTAGCAGTTTGTATACCCTGATGAGTTAATTAACAAGATAGAGAAACCAAAATCCACCTATTAACCCTGAAACTCTAACCTTTCCCCCAGGCTACATTGGATAGGTACAAAGTCACATCCCTTCACATTTCCTTCCTTGGAAACCCACAGGCCTCAGCTCAGATTTGGTTTAGAAAGTATATAGGTCCAATCTCTAGATTCCATAGGAGCAGCAGATAATTTCCTAGACCTCTCTCACATGTCCTGAATACACCGTTGTGGTGTTTATAGGGCCTATGGAATTTTTCACCAACAATGACTAGAGAGAGATACTTTGGTCTGAAGAGGATTCCTTCCTTTAACCCTAAGGGCCTGTGCACCCTACCTAAAAACACCTTCCTAAACACTATTGTGGACAAACACTGATGTCAACTTCCTCACTAAGCAATAGTGTTCCCATTAAACAATAATCAAATCCGCAGCAAGGAAAAGGGAAGTTAATGGTACCCGTTTCTCCTCAGGAGGCAGCTTACTCCACTCATTGCCCAGCATCCTGGTGATCTCTGGGAAAGGGACTTCAGGCATCTTCGCTCGAAGCTGCTCCCTGCGCTCATTCATGAATCGCACATACCCTGTGAGGGGGGATTTCGGGGCATTGCTGTCCCTAAGAGGTTTCTTCCTTTTTCTCCCTTTGGACCAACCTCCTCGTTTAGTTCTTTGCTGCAAAATGAAACCGAAGAAAATTCAGACTTAAATAAATAAATAAATTAAAAAATCCAATAATTTCATCCCTGGAAGGAACAAATATTCATGTCTCAAACATTTTCATCAGGAGCACATGGCTACAATATAAGCTTCTCCGGTGATGATCTCTGTAAAGTTCAAACTTCACTTCAGTCCAATCCTGACCTTCTTCTAAACAAAGCCAGACAAATGAGCCTCATTATCAGTAATCATTTTGCAACATCACTGCAGGTCCATGGTACAAGAAGATGATATCTACGTCATCCCACTAAGATTCTCCAACTGTAGGACCGTGAATTGAGACCAGCCTCACCACACTGAGATCATACAACTGAATGACACTGAAAAGTTTATTTAGAAATATAGCACGTGCTGCAATGGAACTTATCAATAGACCATCTAGTTCACTGTCCTACATCCAGCAGTGACATAGTAATTACTTCTGAAGAAGGAGGGGGGAAAAACAAACTAACAAACAAATAAAACCAGTGTAGTTGGACAATTGTGCAATATTATGCCATGGGGTGACATTTCTTCCTGACTACAGTCTATAATCATTTCTGCCATGAAGCATGAGGAGTGACAGCTCATGAAATTGTCATCCTAGCTAATGTAACTTCAGGTCTTCTTCTTCTAAGTTAAGTGTCTAATCTTTTTTGAAATTTACAAAGCTATTTGCCCTAGTATCTTATTGTAGAAAGTTCTATGTTAGCTACCATATTGCATAACTAATATTTTCCCTTCTAACTCTTGCATTTGGATGTTGTGTTTCCCAGTTTTCTTGTATCATGGGATAATGTAAACAGGTATATACTACTGGGCCTTTTTCCATATGCTCACTGTTATCACTGATATCATTATAAATTACTTTGAACTTTTAAAACTCCTTTCATCAGAAATTCAAAGATCTTTATTGAAGTAGTCGAATATTGTCCCTAGTTTACAGGTGGAGAAACTCTGAAGCAGGGCTGTTAAATTATTTGCTTCAGGATTTGCCTGAGTTCTCCAAACTCCACGTTGCTGTAATAATCTCTGGATTATTAAAAATAATCCTTTTGTGCTAGATACTGCTATCATATATCTCATTTTATTCTTCTTTTAATCTCTCCTGGGATAGAAATTCCTCCTGAGGCTTCTCATTATTTTGGTTGCCTTTCTTTGGCATTTCATGTTTCTATTGTAGTTTTTTTTTTTAGATGAGGTCATCAAAACTGAAAACAGGTTTCAAGAGTGGACACAGAATCTGTCTGTGTAAAAGCACTCTGACATCAAACATTTGCTTCAGTTCTTTACTGATATTGATGAGTTAGAATATTTAAGGATGATACACAGCTCCAGTTTAAGAAGCAATAGCAACACTTATACCTTTCATTAGAGAATCTCAAAACATTTATAGTGGTGGATAAGTACGATTATCCCCATTTTACACATAGGGAAATGGAAGCATAGAGAGGTTGCAACTTGCCCATGGTCACAAAGTAAATCAGGGAAAAAGCTGGGAATAGAACTCAGGTCTGAGTCTCAGTCCCCTACTCAAATCATTATCATACTATTTCCTCACAGAAAGGAAAGGAGGAAAGCTAGGCAAGCCATTGAAATCTGTTTGGTAAACTAGGGAGCGTAACTGATGTCACTCTTGGAGGATCTGCCTACTATGTTTTCCTGACTATAGGCATGTGATTGGGCAACAGAGGAGAAATAGCTAGAGAGGGTAAAGAGACGAAAAACACCCTCCTAGATATGGTGGATGGATGAAAACTGATAATCCTACTGGAAAAAACTTGAATGGATAAGATGACAGATGGGGAGGAGAGCCCATGCTTTGCCCCTTCAGTCAATCAGTCATTTGTGTTAACTATATTATTTCAGCTCACCTCTTCCTCAAGTCTCTGCTCACTGCTTTCAGCTGTGTTAGAAGACTCATTCTGCAGCAGCTGAACTTGTGACAAGTCCTCCACAAAGTCTGGGTTGTTCACAGATTGTGAAGTTCCTCCGCTGTATGATCCCTCAGAGTGGGCTAACCTGGAAAATCAAGTTGCTGTGTGAGAAAGTGCAGGCATTATCACAAGTAATCTACTTCCCCTCTGCTCCTCTGGACTGTGTAACAATCTTGCAAATATTATGCAACTTTGAGGCGTCAAAAGGTGAGATATTACAAAAACAGCAACTCTCAGACAGCTGTATGTTCCATCTGGCTACGTGATTTCCAGGCCACTGTCTACGGCACTTACCTGGGATTTAGATAAAGCTCTCCTAGGTCCTGATGGAGACAAAACAGTCCTAAGAAAATTAATTTTTGAAGGAACTTGTGCTTACATAAGTCAAACCCAAACAAAACTAAACATTAGCTGCTTTAAATAATAATCAAATATGAAGTCATACAAAGGCGAGGTTGGGAACAGGAATAAAAACCTGAATCCTGCAGCTATGTTCAGGGGAACACCAGCAGAATGACATTTAGAAATTCTCTATTCAGTAGTGCCACTGTAGCACAATAAAGAAAAATATCACCATATCTACAGACCCACTCTAGAAGGCTGTCCTTGGAAAGCAAGATTTTACAAGTACCAGAAGAGTACATGTGAAAGAGAAAATTAATGGCGCTCAATCGATCTAGTAGCCAGAGTGCCCAAGTCTTCAATCAGGAGTAGAGGAGCCTTTTAGGAATTGATTTGCACAACATACTTCTCCTCCCACAGAAATATTTTCTCTGGGGAGTCTGCAAATAGAATATCTGTGAGCAGAGTACAGAAGAGCAGCTGCTTACCCAGTTGTGGCAATATCACTGCTCTCCTTTGAGCCATCATCATCTGCAAACAGTGGGGGTAGGGATGAGCCAGCCATCAGGTTCTCCATACCTCTGTGAAGAGAAAGTGGAAGCAAAATTAACATTTGAATTACTTCTAGCAAGTGTTATGCCCATTTAAATATCTGTCTTTGTAAGTTTTACTTAACTGACAGCTCTTAAAAGCAATACAGCACATCAGCCCCAATTTAACCCTGCATCTAGTTAAACTTAACTTTTAATTTTTTGGACCTAAAGCTTTAATTTTGTGACATGAACCTACCAACCTATATTACTGGATTATCCCATATTGGTCCCATCAATCATACTCATAATCAGAACTGAAGATTCTTGGCATCTTTATGGGAAAATAACATTCTGCCTAACTGTTTTCACTTCCTCTCCTGATTCCAGTACTTTCACAATGTATTGTTATGCACACATTTGTTGCATCACTCCTCAGATGTGGCTACCTTGTTTTCAGGTTATAATATGACAAACTAATTTCCCCCATGAAAATACAAGCAAAATACGCAAGTATTTGCAGCATGGTGTAATTCTCATTCAAAGAAACCAAGTGGCCAGGGCAGAAGTGGCTTCTTTTGGGTTCTCACATCCATCAGTCAGGAGATTTGATTCTGTGGAGGAATAACTCCACGAATACAAGCTTAGTTCATATCCATCCCTAGCAGAACATATATAAGACCACTGAAAAAGAAATCACTACAATTATCGGAAAAAGTTACACCCTGATGGAAAGAGAGAAAAATTCCATTCTTACCCTTAAGGTAAGTCTTCATTGCAGCATTACTGGGGCTTATACTCTGGTTTTCCCCCAATCCCTCAACCGTCCATGCACAAAAATTTCTCACACAAGTCTAGTGGTGCTTCCATAGTAATCTACTTTCCCTCTACTCCTCTATTGGGTGCCCTAGTGGTGCGTGTGGGTTAAAGCCCAGGTGCTGATTTTACTCAGGTGAATAACCCATTTACTTTGCAATGAGGATGTAAACTAAAAACTGATACTCTAATAGTATTCTAAATAGTCCTCTCCTGCCTTCCCACAATTCTCCTCTCCCACAATTCAGAAAGTGGCAGGAGAAAAGTAAAGGTGTCAGTCCCTTCTCTCCACTGTGTTTTTCTATCTCTGGAAATCCATTGTATTTTCTGCTTTCTTGACTGTGTCCTTTCCAATTATCGCAATAAGGGATTGGAGTGAGGGACCCTTTTGTTTGGAACTTAACTAAAAATACAAAGTTTGAGTTTCTAGCTAATATAAACTTTGACCTGTTATGGGAAAAGGCAAGTAAATGCCTTTTATTGATGTAAGAGAAAGAGACTCAATCAAGAAGGAAAAAATCCAATACTGGTTCCTACTATTATGGGAATTCTTTATATTAAGCTCCATTCTCAAGTGTGAAAATCTCCCACATAAAAAGAAAAAGTGACTGCAATAAAGATCTGAAAACCTCTAAAATAAAGTCATTGCTTTTAGGAAAAGCTTAAGATATATTGGTGGAGTACAGTGAAGCATTTTAATCCTGAATGAAATTGACAAAGAGGCTGAATTCTCCTTCCACCTGAGGAGATGATCCATCCAAATCAAGGCTGGGGTTCTTAAATGAAGCACTGTGAGAGGTGCAAGAGTTAATTAATTTGGAGACTGAATTCTTCTTTGATCCCACTGGAAAGCTGGTTAAGCAGAGCAGAGAAAGCATAGTAGCTAAATGTAAGCCTTGCCCTACATCGTGTACGAGGTGCTCTGAATGGGGCAAGTTAGTAGACTATAATGAAGAAGTTTTGCTTTGTCCCCCATACAGCTATTGAGCTTGCAACCTCCTTCAGTGCTGCCAACCTCATCACAGATGAGTCCTGAAATCATCTCATAGACAAAAATATTTAGAAAACTAAACAAAAACCTTCAAATATTTTAAAATATTATATATATGAAACTACTGCGTGTGTCTTCTTTGAAGCACAAAAACACAAAACACTTTGTGTTTTGCAGGCTTCTCTCCAACTCTCTCTTTTCCCAAGGTCAAGGGCCTCTTCAGAATCCCAGTCTCATCAGTGAGATAGCATTTAGCAATCCCACATGTGCCTTGTGAGAATATTATGCTGTCTGCCGGTGGACAAGCCATCACAAAGTGCTTTTCTGTCCAACATAACCATTCCCACTGGGTTCTTCAGATGTTCTCTCTACATCTGGACCCAGTCAGCAACATCAGAGCCTCAGCTTGCTTTCAAACTGTGGTGAAGCAGCTGGACATCAAACTCAACAACATACAAGCAGATCTCATAAACACAGGAAGCCGGGAGAACACACACTTTTTTCTTCTTTAAAGTTAATTTTATTTAACCCATATGGTTTCAAAACGAATTCCTTCAGTCAGTGTACAGGCAGCCCCGAAAGAAAGAAAAAGGTCACATACTAGAGAACATGCAACAGCTTCTAAACTATTGCAACAGACAGAAGAACAATGCAGTTCCCAACACGCTGGATGGAAACGGATGAGAACCTGTATAGGATGGCAGGTCAGGGGTGATTTGACAGAACTGCGGCTTCCAAGGCCTTTCCTGCCATTAGTCCTTCAGTTGTGGTCGCTATGCCTGACAGCACTCCTGCCCTCAAGCCCCATGTTATGGTCAGTCAGCCTCACAGTGGCAGAGTTGCAAGATTCATTTAAAAATAATATTTTGAGAGGGCAAAGTTTTGCATCAAGGGGAATAAGGTGGAAACAACTGACAAAAGTGGAGGCTGCTTGGACTCCCCTCTCAACTTTTAGCCTGAACAGGAGTGGCAGTAGTTGAGGGTGGGGAAGGGAATCTATTAGGTTAGTCATAGCCATATCTGTATTGTGACAATACCTGTACAGTTTTGCAAGTATGAATTCTGCCTGAAGCATTTACAGGATTAAAGTGATACCACTGTGTCTGAGGTCTGAATACTGATTTAAAACAAACACTGTCAGCTTCTTGAGGTTTTGGGTATTTTTATGGCTTACTTTTTGGTTGAAAAAACAATATAAAGGACATTCCGATAGTTAGTCCACAAGAGCCCATTTAAACTCAGGTTCACTTCTTTATTGCCTTGACCACTCCAGAGACATTTTTCTAAAATATCCCACTATTACTAACACTGTTTCATCTCCACCTGCATCACCAGTGTTCAGAGCCCTAGAAGAGGGGTACTACTGCCATTTTAAGCAAAGTCTTGATTAGAGCTGCTCTGGGTTAGGGTAAATAACATGATGCTTAAAAAGCAGTGTATCAATGATAGGGCTCTCAACATCACAACATTCTTGAAGCTGAGACAGTATAAGCAACCGTGAGAATTTTTTTTAAAAAAAGCTTCCCTGCCATGTGCAGGAAATGCCATGTTGCATCTTCCATTGATCTCTAGGGATGCATTCACATCCTTCATGAACAGAAGAAGAGTCCTACAGGTATTAGTAAAGAGGCTTCTCTTAATAGGTGGACAAGCTGATCTCCTTGGTATAGTATCTTGGGATGGAGCTGAATGGGAAAGAAGCACAAATGTGTGTGAGGGTAGTAAAGGGAGGGAAGCTAGAGAGGGGGGAGAGGAAGGTCTCCCTTGCACCGAACAACATAAAAGAATAAATGTAGGGTCTTTTTCTGTCAACAGAGAATTAAATTCTTGGCATTTCCTGGTGCTGCAGTCCTCCATCTGCCAACATGCCACTTACAGCTACTAAGTGTTGTGCTGCTCCACATGTGGAGCTTTGCAAAAGTTATTTGATGGATCAAGTTGCATGTTTTTTAAATAATCTGTATAGAACCATAAATTTCAGTTCATGGTCAACATAGCCTTCCTAAGCAGCGTGAGAGCAGGACAAGGAGTTGCAAAAATTGGAATTAATACATTGTTTGTTACTTTTGAAAAAATAATTCCACCAGCTACTTTGATATCCTTGCAATAGCCATAACTTTGCATTTGCTGTGTCTCAGTCAAACAGACTGGCTGGGCCCTCTGCCATAAAGCTTTCCAACAATCCTAAACAGGTTATCCAAATCTTTTTCCACGACCCCACTCAGATATTATTTTTCATCACCACTTCCCCTCCACACTCAGATTTTTTCCCTACAGTAATTCCCAACCCAGAGAATGCCCCCTCATTTGAGACGGTGTTGTACTACATTTATATCTTAATTCACTCCCACCTCTATGCTCACCTTACATATTTTTTTTAATCCCAATAAGTATTTTAAAAAACAAACACAAAATCCAGTATCTGTTGGAAAAAAAAAAAAAAAATCGGTTGTACAAAAGTGGCCTTATCTCTGTTCTGAATTATGCTATTTCATGTCCATATGTTAAATCTCTGCTGTTTAGTATCTCCTTTACTATCCATAAATTTATTGCAATTTATGCTGGATTCTGAGCAGAGGGTATAATGGAGTAGCCAAGGGCCAGGTCTATTGCCATTGAGCTTTAGGAACCTATACAGAAGAATGTTAGTGCCACCTTGTGCTCTTTATATCTGAGATTGTTCAGAATAAGACACTAAGTTGATTCTATTGGACACCAGCAGTAGAGTGAAATGTAGACAGACCATCATTCTCCGTTCTGCAATAAACTGTGTAAGTATTAGGACAGTGGTGTGCTCCATCTCAGGCACAGACCCCTGGCCCAAGTGGGGAAACAATTGCACTTTCCTGAAGCAGTAAGACTCCAGATCCCATAGAGATAGGGTTCAATCCCTACAGAAAGGAGATGTTATCACTGTCTCTGTTCCTTAGGGGTATGTCAAGGGAAGAGTTTTAATTGGTGACCAAGACAAACTGGAGAGCAATGAAAAGATGAGATATGGACAGAACTGTAGAGCTGTGCAGATTCTTAGAAATTAGAACAATGTCATAGTTGCCACATTCATGGTTGTGTCAGGATAGTACATGGTTTTGAACCCCCATGCGGTGACACCAGAATTCCAGCCACTATACTCAGATTGGGGTAGCAGGTAAACTCAACTCTTTGTTGTATTCCAAAGGTAGTCCAGCCACCCCACCCTGTCTCCCTGTTTCTTATTGCATGAAGTTCAAACCCCTGGAGGTGCTGGCTTCCATAATCCAGGACCACTGCTTCTTTAACTGGGTAGGAAAGGTGAGACAAGGATCACAATGGTCTAGGTGCAGTTAGCTATTTTCTAGAAGAGGAGGGAGGAGAGCAGATATTTATTTACTTAGATAAGTGCATACAGGTGGAGAGAATTGATTGATTGGAAAGGAATAAGTTGTTTTGGAAGGACATGTAATTGCTATATATGGATGAGTGGTCTAAGAATCAGTTTTAAAATGCCTAGAAGTCCCAGAATAAGAGTCAATATCCAGCAGGATGGATTTGTACTTTCATCCTTCTAAGATACATTAGCTGAGAATCATAAAATTTACTATATGGAGTCTTCTGAACAAGAACTTTAAGACGGTAGCCTAGTCTGTACCACATTGTAAATAAGTGGACATTTAGTAGCTAAGTGGAAATCATGATGGCCCAGCAGCTTGACCAAACCTAAGTGGTGGTGCAACACTGCATGCCAAGACAGAACATCCCTCACTCAAATTTGGTCCAGCTGCCCCATCATCATGATTTCAGCAAGTGGTGCTATGACCCAGATCACAACAGACTGAGCAAGGCCTCCTCCCATGGAACAGAAACTGCCACTACAGAGTGAGTGTGAGGCAGGCTCACTCTCCAACCTAAGCCTCCCTTCCACACTAACCAGGGAGAAGTGGAGGTTTGCCTCTTTTTGCCCCTTTGCTTTCATGATTTGTGAGTGTGTGCCACTGAAACCATGCTAAAGCTGCCCCTGCTTAGATATCTACATTTACACATGCAGTAACAATGATCATGTGCATAAATCTCCCAGGCAGCCCCAAATCTGCAACTGACTGGGAGAACAGGCCTGTGCAACTTTTTTACCTTAGCAATCATAGAAGGGGTTTGAACTTCATGCAATGAGAGACAGGGAGACAATTAGGAGTCTTTATTATGGAAGGGAGGGAGTAGGGAAGGCAAACAGGGTAAAACAGTAGGAATAGAAAACGTTAGCTGTTCAGAGTTGGATATAGTGATGAGAGTTAGTATGAGGAAGATATGGAGTTGCATTAAATGCAAAAGGAACTTCTTCCCTAATTATTTAGGGTAACAGTTAAAATTTAAAATCCAAACATCTGTTAAAGCTGTCTTCAGGGTGATCCTGAAGGTATTATCACCACACTGCACCAAAACAAAGGTGTAGTGTTCTTGCTGAAATAGTCCATTCTACATTTTGTAGCATATAATGTATACCATCTCAAAGCTCCAAAGAGCTCATTTCCAGTTGTTTTGAATATTTTTTATTCTCTGCCTCCCAACCGCCATCTCTGGGACTGTATTTCTTTCTGGAGAAGAGACAGGAAAGGGCCTAGTAGCCTTTGAGGCTCTACAGCATTCCTGGCAGCTTTGGATTTAGAATACTTAGCGAAGCATTTGTATTTCACATTCACCAAGATTCATGTACTTAATACTCTAAAACTTTACAATCATTTCTCTAACTCTGACACAGTTACTGAACAAAAAGAAGGGAAAAGTTAGATCACCAACCTTGTGAACATTTCAGATAGCTGTGGTGTAGATTGATGGACAAGAGGAGAAGGGAAAGAGCTGAAGAAAAAAGGAAGTGAATGACCCTCAAGAGACAGAGTTCAACTATGTTTTCCTGCGTCCTTTCTCCTTACTCTGTCTTGATCTCAGCATTAATTGCTGTAATGGGGGCCTGTAGTTTGAATGAAGGAAGGTTTGTTAATTAAAATCAGGAAGGATCACATACTTGTGTGTTCAATGTCCCTTAGACAAAAGAATAGAAGCTTTACCAAGTTGTGCTTAGCGTACAATGAAAATCACCAAATTCTGATCTAGAATAAACTGCAGCTAGACATCCCACTGTAGTAGAGGTGAAAGTGGAGAGGAGGAGGAGAGTGTGAATAATGACATGAACTGCACTGGATGACTGACCGACTTTTCCACAATACAGTATTTTGTTTCGTTCCAGGAACCATTCTTATGGGACAATAATATGCAGCTTCAGGCTAAATGATAATTTTTAAAGCAGATTTCTATATCTGTGTAGTATGAAACTCTTAAATCATTGGATATATCTATTGAAGAAATAAATAGTAAATCCATTATAGCCAATTAGTCTACAAATAATTTAAAATTATTTAATTTAAAGACAGGAGTGCAGCAAGGTCTTGGAGTGCAGCCAACCACACCAAGCCATCCAGCAGACCATCTGGACAGAGCACACTATATATATATATATCTCCCTTTTTATTATTAAATGAGGATACAACCTGCAAGTGAGAAAATATGTCCTGTGCCAGGACTGAATGTCTCAGTGGCATTAGCCAGGATCTGTTGCTTAAGGCTAAGTGAGGGATAGGAAGAAAAATAAAACAATACCATAGCCCCATATGTTCATTGACTCAAAATCATACCAAATACATAAAAAAAAATCTGAGCAAGCAAAAAACCCCAGTGCAAGAAAAAGGGGACACATTTTAATCAGAAGACGAAATTCAAATATGAAATAAATTGCCTTATTGTCAGAAATTGAACTCTCTGCTTGTGAACACAGTTGACCACACCACAAATGAAAGTTTATCATCTTTTTCCCAGATCTGGGCTCAGAAGTCCTTTTGGTGGATAGAGGAATTTCCTTCCACACTTTCTGTTCCTGAAAAGTTCCAGGGGGTAGCCATGTTAGTTTGTTTACAGCAAAAACAAGTAGAGTTCTGTAGCACTTTAAAGACTAACAAATTTAATTTCTGCAGGCATAAGCTTTTGTGGGCTGCAACCCACTTTGTCAGATGCAAGAAAGAGAAATCAGATGGGGGTGTATGTGTATACACACACACACACACACACACACACACACACACACCCCCCACCCACCCACGGGTAAGGAACAACAATGGGATGGGTAGGTGTTAGCAAAGTCCATTCAGTTAGAGTAGATTAGGCCAATCCACAACCATTGATTAGAAGGTGAGAATGTGTGAACAGTGACAATTATTTCTTGTAATGAGATACCCATTCCAAATCCCTATTCAGACCCAATTTGATTGTGTCAAGTTTGCATCGGAGTTCCAGCTCTGCAGTGTCTCGCTGAAGTCTGTTTTTGAAGATTTTTTTTGTAGAAGTATGGAAACTTTCAAGTCAGTTACAGTGTGTCAAATTGACAGAGCCAGGTGGGTACCCAGAAGTTACCTACTAAAGGACAGACCCAACAAAGAAAACAACAGAACACTACTGGTCATCACCTACAGCCCCCAGCTAAAATCTCTCCTAACACATCATTAAGGGTCTACAACCTATCCTAGCAGATGATCCCTCACTCGCTCAAGCTGTGGGAGGCAGACCTATCCTTGCTTAAAGACAGCCCCCAACCTGAAGCAAATACTCACCAGCAACCATACAACAAGAACACTAACCCAGGAACCTATCCCTGCAACAAACCCTGTTGCCAGCTCTGCCTGCACATAGACTCTAGTGACACCATCACAGGTCCTAACCACATCAGCCACACCATCAGGGGCTCATTCACCTGCACATCTACTAATGTAATATATGCCATCATGTGCCGGCGATGCCCCTCTGCCATGTACATTAGCCAGACCGAACTGGCACTATGCAAAAGAATAAATGGACACAAATCAGACATAAAAAATGGTAACACCCATAAACCAGTCAGCGAGCACTTCAATTTCCCAGGACACTCTCTAGCTGACTTGAAAGTTGCCATACTTCTACAAAAAAAATCTTCAAAAAACAGACTTCAGCGAGACACTGCAGAGCTGGAACTCCGATGCAAACTTGACACAATCAAATTGGGTCTGAATAGGGATTTGGAATGGGTATCTCATTACAAGAAATAATTGTCACTGTTCACACATTCTCACCTTCTAATCAATGGTTGTGGATTGGCCTAATCTACTCTAACTGAATGGACTTTGCTAACACCTACCCTCCCCATTGTTGTTCCTTATCCTTGGATATATACACACCCCGTATCAGTGGTAGAGTCAAAGTTAAAAATAAATAAATAAATAATCCAGGTTTTCTGCTCATCTAGTGCAATGAAATCCAAAGTTAAATATAGCAGTGTTACTGTCCAAATCATTTGCTGAAGTTTTTCTTTCACTAACCTAATTTCTGATTTCTTAGGCATTTCTCTCATACTTTCCAAATTTGACTCCTGTTCTAATGTATAGTGGTATGAGTGACCGTCTTTCTTTTTGTATTTCTTTAAAGTTGTGTATTATAATATAAAGAGATCTTAAATATTCTCCTGCAGCCACCCAGATTCTTTACTGAGCAAAAAGGATCTGTTTTTTTTTTAAACAAAATCTATATCTTGATTGCAAACAGATCTCTGTAAACTATGATTAATTCGCAATGATCAGATAAATCACCTGATACTGTTAGTTCCCCAGCTGAATAGATGCACAGCCATTTTTAGTCAAATTTCGATTCAGTTTCTGTGAGCACTTGTGCCAGTAAGAGTCATTTCAATACTTGTGGAATGCAAACACAAAAGGGCCATGAGCATAGCAATTGGTTAAAAAAAATGTAAATGAACATTCTCAAGTTTTTCATGCTGTTTGCCCAGTTCTAACACTTTCCAGCATCATAGAAGTGTAACAAGGATTAATTAAATGCTTGCAAAGTGCTTTGGTGACTTAAAATGCTATGTATGTATTATGAACAAATAAGAGCAATTCGGTATGGTGGGGAATCCTGACCGGTTAATGAAGTAATGAGTTATACATCTGAAGAGAAAATAATTTTAAAATAAATACATCTGCACAGACTGAGAAGTTTAAAGCACTTTTTAGATAATTTGTAGAGCTTTTTCTCCCATAAATCTGTACCCTGATTTCCACAAAGACTCCCGTGGCATGTGTAGGCTCCTAACTCACTTGGATTCTATGAATGGAAACTCTTAATGGTGATAGCTGGAGAAGGCAGAAAGGGATTTATTATGGACATACCCATCAAGATGAGTCATTAGGGAACATTTTATCGAAGAGGGATAAATACTTGGGATGAGAGACCAGGATGTGAAAAAGCAACCGTTATGCAAAGGGTGATTCACCACTGGCTTCATGACCCAACACAAAAGCATCTCTTCTGACCACAAAGAGCAGCCAAGAAAGTTTGGAATTAGATATTTTAATGTACTGGTATGGGTATCAGGGCAAAAGGTTAGAGGAAATGAAATGTGGGAAGAGTAAGATTCTCACATTAAGCAAGCTGCTGATTCTAGTAGATGTCAGAATCTATTAATCTTTAAGAAATAAGCAATGCCAGTTTCCACATATACTCTTTTTTCTCATGTCTGTTGTTCTGGTACTAGTCCAACACAATGAAACCTACTGAGCGCGCTTAGGTCTATATTAACAAGACAGATTTTGAGAGAATTTAGGCATGCAATAACCACAATACAAAGGCAAGGCAACTGTACAAAAATACATATAATTTCCTATGTACATGTGTATATGCTTTTAGCAAATATAGTGCTTGTGATATGTACCAGACTGAGAGCTCAGGAGATTAAAGTACAGTAGAACCTCAGAGTTACGAACACTTCGGGAATGGAGGTTGTTTGTAACTCTGAAATGTTCATAACTCTGAACAAAACATTATGGTTGTTCTTTCAAAAGTTTACAACTGAATATTGACTTAATACAGCTTTGAAACTTCATTATACAGAAGAAAACTGCTGCTTCCCCGCCCCCCCCCCCCCCTTTTTTTTTTTTTTTTTTTTTTTAAAAGAAGTTTACATTTAACTGTATTTGCTTTTTTTGGGTCTCTACTGCTACCTGATTGCATGCTTTGGGTTCCAAATGAGGTGTGTGGTTGACTGATCAGTTTGTAACTCTGGTGTTCGTAACTCTGACTTTCTACTATAGTTTAGTAGCTGCAGAACAGGCACTACACAAGCAGAAGCAGTATGAAGTACACAAGTCCAACAACAGGCCTCAAAGTCTTCAATCTGATCTAGACTAAAAAGGTAGGTCAACCCAGCTACGTTGCTCAAGGATGTGAAAAATCTACTCACCTGAGTGACATATTTATTTGGCATATGCAATCCAGTAAAGTCAAGCCACAGCATTCTTATCTGAGATGTTCAAGGAATGAAGCCCTCCAGGAAGTTGAGCCATTTTGCAGTCCTCAACATGTGTCATGGTTTGTGGCTGCCCATCGACATAATGAACTGTCTCTAAAACACCACCGAAATTCTGTTGCAGCACAAATTCCATGTCTGATACAAAACCAGTTCAGAAGGCACCGTTGTGTTTGTGGTGAATCAAACCCGGGTGGACACTGACGGGGGTCTGAGACAAGATAAACCGTCACTTTTTCTGTGGACCATGAAGCTCACTAAGCATCCTAAATCCCTCCACAGGGCAGAGCAATATTGCAGGGAACCAGCAACCATGGTAGAGGAGTAGATTTAAGTAGTTAAGCCAACCTAACTCTCTGTGTAGGCAGCGTTAGGTCAATGGAAAAATTATTTAGTCACCTATCTACCATTGCTCAGAGAAGTGAATTATCTATGCTGCTAGGAGAACATCATTGTCTACCTTGAAGTGCTGCAGCTGTGCCACTGTAGTGTTTCAAGTCTAGACAAGCCCTTAGAGAGAGCCCTTTCAGTTTTAAAAGGATAGCTGTGTCTTCACGTCTATTCCATCTTTGGTTTCTCAAATGAAGCTTTTGACAAAATGTTCAACCTGAATGCTAAAGTTAGGTTCCTAAATCCATATTTAACACCTAAATGTAAGTGGTCTGATTTTGAAAGGTACTGATCACCTGAAGCTCACATGGGCTTCTGTGGGATTAGTGCCTCTGAAAATCAGACCACTTACATTTGGTGCTAAATATGGATTTAGGAGCCAGGTTCAAATATTTTGGCTTATTAATTAGTAAAAATTCTAATACTTTGCACTTTTGTAGTACTCTATTTGAGAATCTCAAGCCTACAAAGAATAATAAATTAAGCCTCTTAATTAACTCAAATACAGTTATTTAAGAGTTAATATAGTTAAAGTATTATCCTCATTTCCTCCATATATGTAAAAAGGCAGAGGCACCAAGAGGCTTCTCTATGGTCACACAGGAAGTGTGTGACCAAGTTGGGAATGGAATCCAAATGTCTTAGCATACAAACACAGGCTTTAGAAAAAACCCACAAAACGATCCTTCATCCTTTTGATGTGAACACCTGCTCAAGAGCTAGTGTGCAGTCAGCGACTTATTTCAGACATACCACCTAACAGCCATTGCTGTTGTAACAAACTTTTGGTCACTACCCTGTTTCAAGTGCATGGGACTGAAATAGTGATGACAATCTGGTGCAAGAGACACTACACCTTTCTTAGAGCAATTAATGCAGGAAGAAGCTGGAACTGAAATAGTAAGATCCTTAATAGAAAATTACTAACACTGCACTTTACAGAAACTTCTGCTAGATATTGGGAATATGGAAGTGAGGAACAGGAGACTTTCATATAGAAAAAAGACTAGGAAATACATTTCATCCCACAGTAGTCTAAGAAGGGGGGAGTATGTTGTGTGGAGGGAAATTGGAGGTGTAGGCAAAGGTATGTAGATAAGCCTGGGATGTGGGGGAAGCCATCAGCACACTTCCCTTTCTTTAAAAAAAAATAAAAAAATAAAACCTCTCTCCAAGGTTTCTTGGCTGGAGAATATTTGCCTAGGAACCAGTTTTTCCCTTCCAGACTTCCCGAGCTTCCCAAACAGACAAAAAAGCAATTGTTGACTCCAACTGCATTGGAGTCACAACATCAAGTTGTAAAAATAGTAAGGATTCATTTTTTATTAAAAAAGCTTTACCAGCAAAAAGTAATTAGTTTAGACTTCCTGAGGTGAAACTTGACCTTCTCATGATGGAGGCTTGGTTTTCCAAATCTTTACTGGCTCCCACCACAGCAGACTCCCACCCTAGAACTGTTTCCTGACCCTTTCCAAAGGTCATCTATATTTAGCTGAAGAAAAAACACAGGTACTGCATTCTGTTAGTCTATGGTAACATGGCCTCTCTCTTTTAAAAATGAGAGCTGAATTCAGTCCACATTTAAAATAAACCTTTTCTTTCTCGTGATAAAATGTCCTTCAAAAATACCTTTGCCTGGTTAAAGATTTGGGGACACAGGGGAAAATCAGTATTAAAAAAAAGTATGGAGAATTTGTTGTGAATCCTCCATCTGAATATTGCACCCAGACAGTATATATAGTGTCCTTTACCCATTACCTCATGCCACATATAAAATTTTCCTGAGCCAATAGCCTAGAAAATGTGGGCTTTTAACCTATGACAACTCCAATGTGCAGATAGAATAAGCATTGGTTACTTGGGCACCTGTTCAGTTAGGAAAGAGACAGCCTATTATTTGAATGTATACTCAGCAGGGTCAATTTAAAAAAAAAAACAAAAAAAAAACCACAGACCAAGAAAAATAAAGAACTGAATCCATTATTTAAATTCCAAATACTTTTTCTATTTCTAATGCTAAGCTACCAGTGCAATTAACAGTTACGATTAATTAACACTTCTTGATTTCTCTCTGCTCAGTCTTTCTTCTACTCCACTTTAGTTCCCATGTCTCTCTCGATCCACATCTTGTTCTCATGATTGTTTCAACCTCTTTCAGCAAGAGCCTTACCACTGCCACCCGATGAGGATCACACATCTGCTCCTATATAAACCATCTCCCTAGTGACATCAGAAATGAAGTAGAATCTGGAGAGCTTAAATAGTTTTGCTGACAGTGGCCCACAGGGCCCAAGCATAATTTTTTCAGGCCCAGTACAAACTTGTAACACGGGCCCTTCTCTCACACTCATACCACAATCCCTCATCCCATACATACAATCTCATGAGCCATGAAAAATTTTTTCCTCATGGTAATGGGGGTTGCAGCCTGGGCCGTGGCAAAGTGTACCCTTCCCCCTCTCCCCATGTGGGGGCGCTGGTGGCCCACCCCAGGAAAGCATTATTGAGCAAGACCAGATTGCCTGTTAGAACAATCATTTTCTAAGTTTCTCCTTTTTGGTTGCTAAAAAAGGATCTAAATTTAATCTCCTGTGCTGCTATTCTGAATTAACCCCATTTTCATAAATCAAGCCACTATTTTTTGCAGCATAAAAACAAGAGTTTAACGTGAGTAAGCTCAGACAATCTTTTTTATATTTATTTATATTAATATTAGTATTAAATATTTTTATATTTACTGATGTTTATCCTCCCTTTCCACATTATTTTGCCAGTAACATGTTGAAATTGCCAAGAAGTCAAAGAAAACTGAGAGAACACAAAAAGGTATGTAAGAAGGGTAACAATATTATATAACAAAATGGTATAAATAACCCACAAAAAAAGCCAGGAAATTTCAATTTAAGGTTCTCATTTCATCCTTAAATCTCTTCCTTATGCTGTACCTAGACATCAGAGCAAACATTATAATTCCAACCCTTCTCAATGTGTACTTAGTTCTGATTAACTGGAGTTATGCAATGGTGGTACAACAGAAGCAGAATCAAATCTTAGATTGATCAATCACTGTGAAGGAGGTGATAGTTTAAAATGGCAGAGTTAATTAAAAAAAAAAATCACGTCTCTGAAAGTGAGCTTATCTATTGTTACAACTAACTTCTAATATTACTGGACTTTAAAGCAGTTAAGATTTTTTCCTTTACTTTGTATATTTGACAGCACTTTGTCTGGGCTATGTAGGGAAAACAGACAAACTGAATATATGTAGTTTTCCCATTCACACAGTGCTCTCTTTCTCAGTCTGCAGAGAGTGCCAGAGCCTCTTCCTTTGCTCATTACTTTCCCAGTCAGTTTCACTTCCCATCTGACAAGACTATGGTCACTTTCAAAGCTAGTGTACAAAAACCAATAGGCAGATGTGAAACTGACAAGAACTTTGCCACTGCTTGGGAAGGCTCTGAACAGCTGCAGCAGCAGGCACTAGTGCTGTTCATGGAGAAGCTACCAATAAATGGAAGTTTGGGGATGGAATTGGTGGAAAATAACTGCTCCTTACAGAAGCTGTGATAATGAGGGATAAACTAGCAAAGACTACCCCTCTCTAAATCCATCTGTCAAAGTGCTTGCAGGCAGAGGAGTAAAAAACTGTTCCTTTTTCTGGCCAGAGAATGAGAAAAAAAAAATTGTGCATATTTGCAGTTTAGACACCTACTAACTAGAGGCCAATAAATATATAAACAAAGTTCTTCTCCCCCCCCCAATCAAACCTAGGAACAGTACCATGGTAGGAAATTCAGGACTTCCTTCTCCTCAACAGCTGTGGACAGAGCTGGACTTCTCACTAAGGCATTGACCTTCAACCAGAGTTGCCTCCCTTTTGTATCAGCCTCTAGCTAATCCTCATTTGATACATTTTCCAATCTCTGCCATTATGCTCAGCTGTGTTTTAATCACATGGTGAGAAGCACTTATCTCATTTAAAACTTTTTTTAAACAGCATTTGAAAACAACTATTTGATTTTTACAATTGGCATACCAATGGCAAACTCCAGCTGGCAGCTGCCATCTTACAGAAAAGTGACATGTCACACTATCAGTATGGGAGCCAACTATCAGCAATTGCCTCCCACCCTCACAATGTAATCTTTTCTCATGCAGAGCTACACAAAAAGGCAGGCTAGTGGAAAAGTGTAAGTAACTTTTCCAAGGACAACTGTGATCTCAAATGTAGTTACCCTTGCAAATCCAACTAGTTAGCAGGAGTGTTCTGCCCTTCACTAGGCAAAGAGCACAAAATGAATGTCTGTATATAGGGCAATTGAGTGAATGTAGCCAGAAGAAAAGGCCACCTGGGGTGAGCAAATCATTCATTTATTCTCTTGATTAGCAATATTTACAATAAATGTGAGAAGGGAGACTAATTTCCCTTTCCAATCTCAGATGGGATACACTATTATTTGCATTACAGTAGCACTTGGAGGCTCCATTGAGATTGAGTCCCCATTGCGCTAGGCACTATATAAAACACAAAGTTAAGAGTCAGCCCCTTCCCCACATAGTTGACTAACTACTAAACGAAAGGTATAAGGGGAAACCAAGGCACAGAGCAGTGAAGTGACTTGCCTAAGATCACACAGGAGGTCAGTTGCAGAGCTGGAAACAAAACCCAGCTCTCCCGATTCCCAGCCCAATACACTACCCCACAATAACCTCAAACTGGGTAATTCTGAAATGCAAGTCAGAATTTTGACCAACAGGAATTAGAGATGGTTGGAATAACATCAATTTTTAAAAAAAATCAATTTCATTTTTGCATTAACAAAAAATCATGCTAGCATGTTCCAAACAACTAAAATTACATTAGAGGGGTTTTTGTTTGACACCACTTGTCAGTCAGCCCTATTATTGTGGTGATTTGCAAACAGCAAGAGGGAAACATTTTGATTGTAAAGCCTCAGAGGCAAGTGCAGTACCTGAAACTCCTGACTAGATTTCAAATCAACTGCATTCCTTTAATCTCTTGCCTGTCTTCTGTAATAACCACCTACAAATATCACCACTCTCCTGGCCGGCTTTGCCAAGCCTCCCTTTCTTTCTTTGACTTCCTCCTCAAAACACACTTCATGGAGTCTTAAATCCTACTCTGGTTCTCTATCAGCAATAATACCTAACAGAAAAAATATAACATATTTGGTATCTCTCTACTGCATGCATCACTAAATAAAATACCATATGATCTCCTTCATTCATCTTCCATTCCTTCTAATGTTTGTAATCATTGCCTGTCATATTTTGTCAACATAATGCTTGATTTCTTTGGGGCAATGACCCTGAGCTTTATCTATTAAGCTTTATCCATTATCTGTAAGCGCCAAGTATATTTCCAGAAAACAATAAGTTTCACTTTTGCTTCAGGCTGCTAGACAACAAGGTTTTCCTAACCTGCAAAAACCTCCAACTGCTGAAAATATAGCATACCTTTTAAAAAAAAAATCCAAATTGATTTATATCAAATATTGTGAATCAGTAAAATGCAACTGGGCCAGTTAACAGAAAAAATACACACACTGTTTTTGAGGTGTTTGCAATGTAAATGTAACAGATGTTCTCTAGAGTCATGCTGCCAGGTGCCACTATACAACAAGTGGATGGTGGCACACTTGTAACAGAAGCCATAAAAAACATATATGAACTAAATAAGGCCAAGTCTACACTACCACTCACTTCAATATAACTTAAATTGCTGAGGAGGGTGGCTTCTTCACACCCCTGAACAACTTAAGTTACATTGACCTAAGCACCAGTGTGGACAGCATTATGTTAGCAGGAGAGCTTCTCACACCGACATAGCTATCACCTCTTGCGAAGGTGGATTTATTATGCTGACGGGACACTGCTGTCTCCTGTCGGCATAGTTTCTTCACCAGATGCACTACAGCGGTGCAGCTGCACAATTGCACTGATACAGCTGCACCAATGTTGCACTTCGTGTAGACTAGCCCTTAGTTTTTCAGGTATGACAATCCCAAGCAGCATTAATCAATCTCCAAGAGGAGAAAACCTACCAAACTGAGTTCAGCAAATTGCTTGCTTGTAGGGAATAAGAAGCTGACAGAGGTGCCATCAAAATAAGATGGTGCATTATCCACCACCACTCAGATTTTAATGTCCTTCCCTCTCCCCCGCAGCAAAACAAACAAACAAACAAACCACCACCACATAACACCAAAACATCATCTTAAAAAGAATGAGTTTCCCAAAATGTTTGAAATTAAAATATGAAAAATCAGCCCTCAAAGTTTAAAAGACTTTCTTTAAATTGATAATAAACTAACTAAACCATAATTGCTCAAGACAGAATGGCCCTCCTTTCTCATTGTAGCCATAAGCTATGATATTTCCAGGTATTATTACAATTCTATCCCAACATCACAAACTCTTACTGGTTATGTGGGCCAGTGATCCACATTTGCAAAACCTGAAGAAAAAAAGCGTACAGTGCACTATAAACCAATAAAGTTTCTACATTTTAAAATCCTCATTTAAAAGTCTCCAGAAATAGGCAATTATAAACTCTTATCTGAAAACTTTGCTGGCCTTAGAATAGAGATGAATCTGTAGTAAATTAGTACTGCATGATTAGCTATTAGGTTTTAAAAATATATACATATAATAAAACCTTAAATTCGAACTATAGCTTTTCGCTTAAAAGTGTTCTGGCATTTTCTAATAATTTGTAATCTCTTCCATACTCCCACTCTCTCTATTATAAACCTTTAAATGCTTTGTCTGTTTATTTGCATATCAATACCCACAATGCTCTTCCAGTTCACAGCAGTACAGGCATCTGAGCTCTGGGAACAAATTGAAAGGTCTGCTGTACTCAGCTATTTTCTGCATACTTTAAAAACGCTCTGATAAACATATCGCCATTTAATAGTTCCTTTGATAAATGTTTTGCTGGACTAGACTCAAACAGATTTTAGGCTATTTTACAAGTAGTAATAAGGAAAGTATAATATGCACTGAGCAATAACTTAGCTCAATGTACGTGTTTGTTCAAAACTGCTTTTTAAAAATACAATTTTCCCCCCAAAATGGACAAAAAATTTTGCAGTAGCTCTACCTAGCAAAATTAAACAAGTTCAGTAATTGATTTTATGTTAAACAGCTTAAGAGTCTTATAAAAGTGCATAATTGTTTTAGGAGAAAAGAGCAAACATCTTTTTCATTGTAAGCAAACTCCATATTTTAAAATGTTAGCAAGATCCACAACCTCTTTGTATCACTCTCGATAGAAGATGATCCACTTTAAAAGAAAAAGAAAGGTCTCAATGTTTAATGTAAACAGGCTGGAAATTCTAATCCAGAACTGTTGTATTGGCAAACAAAAATAGGTCCTCATGACTGATCAGGGCTAGAAACATGTGGGGACCAGTACAAATGCTTTCAGGACCAGTAAATTTTTCCAGACTATTTCAAGACAAGAATTAGAAATAATAATAATAAAAAAGCTTATTTCCATAATTCATGGAACTCAGAACTTCAAGTATATGCTACTACTAAGTACAATTTTAAATCAGATGATGAGGGCGTCAATCAGTAAACAGTATGTACTGCAGTCTATTTATGGCTTTAAAATATTTACAAGAGTATGAAGAAGGGTGAGAGATCACAGGTGAATCAGAGAACCAGGCAGTTTCTTCCTGCCTTCTCTTCCCAACACCAACCAAAATATAATAATTCAAAAAGCCAGTGACTGCTTCCATATTTCAGTATTAATGCTTAGTGCTTTTAAAAGATATGTTACAGAAACATAGTAATACATGCAATATACAATGGCTTATAGCTGACCTGCAATGGATAAAGCAAAACGGGAAACTGCCAGAGCACTGGTGGAAGAAGTCTGGGGTCAAATGCAATATATTACAACATACAGAATTTTTACAATCATAACTTTAGGATGCATGGTATGACAAAATGCTTCTTCACTTCCACAACAGGACACACACAGTCTCACAAGACTACTTGCTGGATCCATGCTGCCTCCAATCAGTTACAAAGTAGAGTTTTCATGTTACATTGAGGATAAGGGTGCTCAAATTTAGAACATGTCTACCTCTACACCTGCATGAAAACAGAGCACTGGCTGGAGGGGACAAATGCTTGTTCTTTACAGCTTGTTTCATCCAGCCTCATTCTCTGAAGTGCCTCTCGATGTGGTAAGGGTGCTCTGCAAGTTGGAGCCAAGTTCTTCTTGGAGAGCGAAGGTCAGAGGAGAAATATTGGGTCTATTGCACAGCATCTCCCAGTTTTGGGGAAGCTTATGGAGAGGATTGTGGCAGGACAAGTGACAGTTTCTGAGATCTCAGCTTTCCTGAATCCCACTCATTTGGATTTTAGACTTGCAACAAGCTACATTGATTACGGAGTTTTATGGAGAATAAATTGTCTGCACTGATTTTATAGTATAATCAGCTACCTGTGATACCATTGCTTATGATGTATTGTTAGTGTATCTCTGGTTCCATTAAGGGATACACAGTTGTTAGAATTATTCTGTTCATTCCTTACCACGTGGTGGTTTGGAGGCAATTCCTCTTCTGTCCTGATAGCTTTCATGTAAAATAGTCTGTGGTCTATTTCGTCACTCTTCTCATTCAGGATATTTGAGGCCATAAGGAGTTTGTAAACTGCAGCACATTCAGTACATTGCCTGTACTTAGCTCTGTGTTTCCATCACATCTGGACCAGCTGATGCAGTAGAATGAATAACGTGCAGTCCCAACTAGAGGAGATTACAGTAAATTAATCTTGAGGTGACAGAGGCATGTTATGGTTATTATCTATTTATCTACTGTAGTGCTTAGGAGTCCTACTCGTGGACCAGGATCCCATTGACGGTATATCTGCAGCTCAAAGGAAAGGTTGTGCTCCTCTGGCCTGACACAGATGAAAAACAAACATCCTTTTGGCTATAGTTACTAGATCTTCCAACATCAGAGATGAATCTAATAAAACTCCAAGAACACAAACCTGCCTCACAAATGGTAGCCTCATTAACAAACAGGGCTGCAGATGTTTCCCTCACTAACTCTTCCAGATTCTTCCTGCAACTCACTATCATCATGCTGGTCCTGTGCCATTTGAGCTGTAAACAGCTGACTCCAATTTCAAAGACAGTGTGGATTGGAACTACTGGAAGCTCAAGTCATTGCAGATGTCAGTCTCATATCTGTTGGGCAATGTGCCTATAGAACCCTAAATTAATGGGGACCCCGAGGGTTTGCCTCTCTTCTAATATAATATTAGCAGAATTGGGAACAGCAGGCATTCAAGCTATAGAATGGGAACACAGCTTGACATAGCTTCTGGTAAGACTTTCTTTCCCCTTCTTTCCCAGGTAGAAAGTCTGTCACTTGTCTTGCTGGCTGTGACGTGGGAGATGCATGGTATGTTCAGCATATTCTAGACTAGCAATTACATCAGAATTTGAGCTTTTATTTTAAAAAAGCAATCTACTAGCTCTCATGGTTGCAGAGAAAAATTTGCAAACATGAACTGAGTGTAAATGTAACCAAAGCAACAATATCTTCGTGTGTCTGAAGACTGCATGGAACAACAGCTCTGGAAGGTGTGAAATGCTTCATGAATCTTAACAGGATGCTAACTCTAAAACCAGTGGGTCTGGCATATCCACCCAAGCAGATACAACTGAGCTGCTGGAGTGGGTACTACCAGTACTCTGATGCCACCTCTTTCTAAATGGGATGGAAAGCAGGACCCACATGCCACTGAGGATATATCTATACAAATGGCGGCAAATTCGCTGCCGTCAGATCAATTTATCTGGATCAACTGAGCAGAAGTGAAGACCTGCTCAGTTGATCCAGAAGTCAATTTAATAAAACTACTACCCCACAAACTGTAGCGCTGCGTCGACGGGTATGCATTTCCTGTTGGCACAGTGCAGTGGAGATGGCGCTCTAAAGGCAAGTTACAAAGTTGATGGGAGTTATGCAAGCTACTCTGCATAGCTTGTGTAACTCCTGTCGACTGCCACCGAATTTCACTGGCAGTGTACACCAGGCCTGAGAAGGGGCACACCACTGAGAAGGGGCAGTAGAAGGGGCATATCACTATCCCCACCTTTGTGGGTGGGGTTCCTAAAGGATGGAGCCACAGGGGCCCTATATGCCTACAGCTCCAGACTGCCTTAATCCGGCCCTACTCATATGATATTGACAAAGCTGCCTCAATATGCTAGTCTAGCATTGTTTTGCTGAGCCAGTTTAGCATTTACTGATGCTATGCTAAAAAAGGCAAATCCTGTATAAACAGCTTTTTGGAGGCTAGAAATTGACATGCCATTAGGAGTCTAAGGCTTTGAAAGAAAGCCAAGTAAAAGAAACAAGCTATGCTCACAGCGGGGAAATTGACAAAAAGATTCCCATCAGTTCTAACACCAGCTCAACTGACGCAGCATGAGCTACAGCATAAACTAGACTCCAGCAGCCACACCTGTTTTAACCATCCTTTTAGTTCATGTTGCTGTACAATAATCTAATTGAAACAATGTAATAATGAGTTAGACTAATAAAGCCTGTCACTGGGCTTCCCACGGTTCAGTTTTTTTTTTAAATTAAGTTTCACCAGGGTAGACAAGGCCATATTGGCCAAAAACTTCTAGTGCCCCAAAGACAGCTATCACATTCAAGAGACAAAAATCAACCAGACAGGAACATCTGAACAATTTTAGTATCTAGGAAATAAAAATGGATTAGGGCACAAGAAAGCTAAGGTAACAAGTATGAAGAACATTCATGTAGCAAGAGTCCAAACAGATTTTCAGCAAAGTCTTAATGCATGCAATTTATTTCTGCATGTTACAATACAGTGCTATTATCTAGTGCTTCTATAACAATGAAATTGTGATTTAAAAATAGAACTTCTGCAATATTTAAGAAAAAAAAGGAATTAAGTTTGTGCACAATTCTTCCCCCCATCCCTTTCCACAATTCTTGGGCTCCTTTTTAAATTAACTGCTGCCACTTTTCACCAAAACTCCTTCACTTGGCCAGTTACTTCATATATATTGCTGTCATCAATAACAGATTTCTTTAGGTCACTCAGTTTCAGCTACAGTGATTTTTCTTGCTTCCATGTGGCGGCAATTCTTTAAACTATATTATAATAGCCAATTTAATAAATGTTTCAGTTGCTTCCTTCATTAGCTTTCTAGCTAGAGTACCTTAAAGGTACTTTGTTGGGTCTACAGTAATGTTATAACTTATTCTATTTACTGCCTTAAAAAAAACAACCTATTTTAGTCACAACAATTCCAAATACAGGAACATGGCAAAACAAGCATTATTTTACATTGGTTCTGTTTACTGTATTTTGCATAATAAATACAATACACAAAACTGAAATCAATCAGCTGATGTTTACCATCAGTCTAGTTTCTTGGGAAAGAGGAGTGGGGAGTCATTTGTTACCACGGACAGTATCTTCACTTTATTTCTTTGTCTGAAGACATTTTAAATGAAGACTTCCATTAAAAAATGGTCATTTTATAATATTTTAATGTCTTAAATCTAAGATTTGTGGGAAATGAATATTCTTTTGATTTTACCAGCACTTTTTAGGAGGAAATGGGAGAAGAGATGTCTTCTAATCACTTGAGCATGAAACCAAAATGGTCCCACTTTCCTGGCAGTAAAAGCTAATGCTGAAAAGGCACAAGACTGGTGCAGAGACATGGAGCTTTTCACTTCTAGCTAGAGATGAGCAAATAATTGATTTTTGGTGAGGGGGGCAAACAGAAAAATAACAAATTGGTTAGTTTCTCACCAAAAGAAAAAAAATTGGTTTGGATGGGGGGGGGGAGGGGGAAGGTGGGAGACAAAAAAAAACAAAAAAAAACCCAACCCCAAACGAAACCAAAAAACAAGCCAAAATGTGGTTGGTTTGTTTGTTTGTTTTTTTTTTTTGGGGGGGGGGGGGGGGGGGGGGGAAGAGGCTTCATTTTGGAGATGTTTTTAATCCAAAATGAAGGATTTGAGTTTTCCATTTTGTTTCCAAGTGCTTCACTCTGGCTTTTAAATAAATATTGTCGAATTTCCAAACTAAAGTCATTTCAAAATGAAAAGTTGAAATAGTTCATTTCAAAATGGTCAGAACAAACCATTTCTAAAAAGAAGTCAATATTTTCCATCTGAAAATATTTGCTGAATTCTACCCAAATTGAAGAACAGTTCTGGTGTCCCCAAAATGCATTTTTTAGCAACTTTACTATTTGCTGAAAAAAATTCATTCCACTTCATATCTAGCCCATTATATTAGCTTTAATTTTGTGACCACCAACCAGAGATGGATTTGAACTATCTGATGACTATTCAATAACCTAACTGAAGTAAGACAGCATTCTCTCATGTAAGTCCCTAACAGACATATCCACATCACACAACCCTCTTCTTCTCCATAATAGTTAACACGTTTATGAGAAGTTAAAGATGTCAAAGAGTGGGTATGTTCACTAAACTATATAATAGAAAGCTCTTAATTAATTAATAGATGATACATTTCACAATAATCCTATTACCCTAAAGCTACGACTACACTGGTCTTTCTATTTGTTTAAGTTTCTCACTGTTGTACCTCCATGCCTGGTAAGCTGCAGTGCAGGTGCAAATATAGACTGCGCACCAGCCTTTTTACAAACTTATCATTTAGCGCTACCCAGAGTAGGTCTACATAACACATGAGTAAAAATGCCAGCAGCCATCTCAGTCATATCTAAATTAGTAGTCCTATTGGTGGAGGCGCAGCACTAGCAGTATAAGAAGTATTTTTTTTTAGAAGTGTTTAAAGGCTGATGTAGACAAGGTCATTGTGGTGTTTTCACCAGATTAGGACTGACACACATTGATAGTAAAACCTGCACTACCTCTTTGCGCTGTAATTGTCCTAAGGATGGAGATGAATGCAGCCTGGCAGCTTCCATAAAGATAGCTCCCTTTAAGGTTTTTAAATGAATTTAATTCTGAAGATGCAGACTACACTGACTTCACACACACTTTTACTGTTTGGTGCCAACACAAAGTCACTATTCAGCTATTAGAAAAATGTAAAACTTCAACACAGACAAAAAGCACAAGAACGACACCACACATCAGTTACAGAACCAAAACAATTAAGTTTAAATGCATACAGAAATCAACCACTTAAGCCAAGAGGACATCAAAGTCAGCTAATCAAATGATGACAGGGCATTTCAAAGGGATAGATGATCAGCTGAGAAAAAACAAAAAAAACAGCACATCTTCAATACAGGGTAGAGAAGACATGCATTGTGTTTTTGTTGGCTTTTTTCCCCCCTCAGTTATAGCGATGTTCCCTTGAGTTACTTCCCTAGTGCTAAATTATCGTGACAGAGAGCAACCACACTATAGAGTAACAGTGGAATTGTTATAATGTCCTGGGTCCACACTGGCGTTTTACTATCTACTGTAAACTTTCTGGGGGCATACCCCATTGTTTGTAGTGCTGAGGAAAGCTGTGCCCCTCTATGCATACTTCTGCACTGTGTTGTGGAAGAACTCGTCTTTTCCTTCTGAGTATTCTGGCTAGAAGCAGTGTGAGCCCAGCAATTCATTAAAGGAACGAGTTTGAGCTTGACATCCTCCAGATTTCTGTCTATAGCCTTTGTTTCAACCAGTGGCAAGGCATGAATCTAGCTTGCATGAAATATCTGTACCTAACGTTAGCACTGATACAACTCTCATTTTGGCAAAAAGAAAGATGACAGGGTGAGAGACACAGTGGCATCCCATTCACTCACTTTTTCAGGATGAATGAACTTACCCTGGCATGCGAGGAGACTTATCATATAAATTTTTGAAGAAATTTAAATTAAAAAAATATTCCCAGCCAAAGATAGCCTTCCAAACATGAAATGAGTATAAATCAATATAGTGTTGCCTTTGTAAGTCTGCAGAAAGATCGCTTTAGTGACTCTGCTGCTGATCATAGAATCAGGTTAAGTGTAGATGTAGTCACCTCCTTGAACTCAAGGCAGGACTACATAATATATATAGACCATTCCGTACAGGTGTTTGTCTAATCCAGTGGTTCTCAACCTATTTACCATTGTGGGCTGCATCCAATACTACCTGTATGACCCTGAGGACGTCACATGGGCCGCAGCTGTGTGCTGACTGGGCCGCAAGCATCCCACAAGCTGCAGGTTGAGAACTACTGGTCCAACCTGTTCTTAAAAACCTCTATTGATGGAGATTCCATGTCCTCCCCAGGCAATTTGTTCCAGTGCTTAACTACCCTGACAGTTAGGAAGTCTTCCTAATGTCCAACCTAAACATCCCTTGCTGTAATGCAAGCCCATTGCTTCTTCACCTGTCATCAGAGGTTAACAAGAACAATTTTTCATCCTCCTCCTTGTAACAACCTTTTATATACTTGAAAACAGCTATCAAGTCCCCCAAAACCCTCAGTCTTTTCCAGACTAAACAAACCCAGTTTTTTCAATCTTTCCTCACAGGTCATGTTTTCTAGACCTTTAATCACTTTTGTTGCTCTACTCTGGACTTTCTCCAATTTGTCCACATCTTTCCTGAAATGAGTCACCCAGAACTGGTCACAATACTCCAGCTGAGGCCTTAGGCCTAGAGTGAAAGAATTACTTGCTTACAATGCTCCTGTTAGTACATCCCAGAATGATTTTTGCAACAGTGTTACACTGTTGACTCCTATTTAGCTTGTGATCCACTATAAAGGTCCTAGGCAGTCATTTCCCATTTTGTATGTGTGCAATTGATTTTTCCTTCCCAGGTGAGTATTTTGCATTTGTCCTTATTGAATTTCATCCTATTTACTTCAGACCATTTCTTCAGTTTGTCCAGATCACTTTAAACTTTAATCCTATCCTCCAAAGGACTTACAACCCCTCCCAACTTGGTATCGTCCGCAAACTTGGTAAGTACATTCTCTATGCCATTATCCAAATCTTTGATGAAGATATGGAACAGAACCAGACCCAGGAATGATCCCTGCAGGACCTCACTCGATATGCTCTTCCAGCTTGACTGTGAACTACTAATAACTACTCTCTGGGAACGGTTTTCCAACCAGTTATGCACTCACCTTATAGTAGCACCATCTAAGTTATTTTTTCCTAGTTTGCTTATGAGAAGGTCATATGAGACAATATCAAAAGCCTTACTAAAGTCAAGATATACCACATCTACTGCTTCACCACTATCCACAAGGCTTGTTCCCGTCAAAGAACACTATTAGGTTGGTTTGACAGGATTTGTTCTTGACAAATCCATGTTAACTGTTACTTTTATCACCTTATCTTCTAGGCCTCTAGATAGGAGGCATTTGATAAATCTTCGTAACTATACTTTTGCTTTCCACCAGCAAAGCAAAGACTGATCAGTTTCACTGCTACCATTCAAAAGCTTGTGCGCACCAGTGAAACTGCCAAAAACTTCAAGTTCAAGCAGTTGCCGCTTAGAAAACAATTAGCCACAGAGGTAGCTAATGCAAGCACTGGGGGTATGTCACAGGGGAAAGACCTTCCTTTAAAATAAATAAATGAATAAAAGTTGGGAGGTAGAGAGAAATATTATGGCAAAGAGATCCTGGACAGAAGAAAAGGACTACAGAAAGTTCTCTCTCCACACACCCCCTTTTAACAGCTAATGTGAATACAAAAGGTGGGGGTGTTAGAGATAGGTAGATATTGGTGGTGGAAATGTCAGCCTCCTCACCCCACTTCCCAACTGTTAATGGGAGACGAACTGGGCTTCTTTCTAAGGTGTTGCCCCTGGGCCTCATTGTTGGTCAGCCTGCACATCTCATCTTCCATAACTGCCTCTGGGATAGTAGAGTTAATTCTCCAGCTACAAAGCTTCTTGTAATCTTTTCAAGCCCTGGGCTAAAGGATTTAAGACAAAGCCAAGGAAAGATATTATGGTTAAAGTCAAGAATTTGGAATCAGGAGTTCCAAACCCAGTTCTACCACACTTTCTGCATCACACAGGAAAGTCAAGCTCTCTACCTGTTTCTCCAATCTTAAAATGAGGATAAATCTTTAATGCTTGCAAAGCATTTTGTAATCACTGTGTAGAAGATGCTTTAGAAAAGCAAAGTATTGTTAATGTAGACAGTCATCTCTGCCAGGAATTGTTAGAAAACATTAAAATAAATATTTTTAAAAGTGGCATTTTCATACTGAAGTAGTAGTAGAAAACTTTCATATTGAAGTATTAGCTGAATAGCATGTTGCCATGCTTATCTGGGTCTGTTACAGTTTCCTAGCATTTTAAATAACCATTGTAACCATCAAATAAGTATCTATTTTCAACATGCTGTTAGATATAGATTCTCAGGAATCACACACCAATATTCCAGAGTGACAGTACGTATGCTCTCAAATTCTATTCCCAGCTTTACTATTGACTTGTTATGTAGCCTTAAGCTCCTCCTACATGCCTCACTTTCCACATCTGTAAGTGAAGGATAATCAGGTCTTGAAAAATTTTCCAGTCACCCATGAACAAGAGGTCGAAGTCTAGTACCCATACACCAATGAGAAATATGCTTGCCCTCCTCCTTCAGCACATTTCAGAGGTAATGTCCAATAAGAAGGACAGCCTCCATCTGCTGGTAAGGGGAGTGCTGTCCCAGTCTTTCATATTAGCCTCTAGATGGGTGTTTGATAAATCTAAAACTGCTTCTCACTTCCAGCAGTTCCTTCTCTTTCCCACCCATATAGCTTCCCAGGTGCTATAAGGGGATTCAAAGATGTATTTTTACCCTTCCTCATCAAGGTAGATGCAGTTCCACTACTCCATAACTCCTCCAGCATACTTTGGAGTTCTCTTTCTCTTTGAATAGCTCAGCTGCTGCTCATAGCTCTTCTGAGCAGAAACAGCAGGACATTGATATCATTGCTCATCTGTTTTACTGCTAACCCAGGGGTCCCTAACAGTAGCAGCAAAACTGACCAGTGTTTTCAACTTTATTCTGTGACTGCTGAGCTCTGAAAAACTGAGAGCAATCTACCTGAAGATTGTTCAGGCTTTGCAAACACAAGAACTAAAAGCCTAAATTCTACAGGAATTAGGAGCTAAAGCTCCCCATTATGAGTGGATTTTCAAATCTTACAGCTGGTATCATCTACTAGACACGACCTCATAGTACAGTTGAGGTTTATGGAGTAAAGAAATTAAAGGACCATCACCACGTTTGGCCCTCTTGTGCCTGAAGAGTCATGGAGGTTTTATGAGAGAAGAGGCCTCAGACGCATTAGACCCTCCCTTCTACTCCAAACCTTCGTCCCCATAGCAGGCCCTGGTCCCCTGTCTGAGAGACAGAGCCCCGATTTCCTTTGGTGTCTTGGGATGCGGGCTAGGCAGCCCCTGGCTCATCCCCTCTTCTCCCTTCACAAGGGAGGTTAGTGGGGAGGAGGGGCCGAGATTGAATAAAGGCTGCTGGGGCTGGTGAGAGGCGGAAGCTGGAGGAAAATACGTTGGATCCCGGGGTGGGGGTGCCTAGGCAGGGCCCCCTTCCCCTCGGACCCAGAGAATGGGGATGCCCTCTCACCAGTGAGGCCCTCACATACCCACGAACGGGGAGAGAGGGGGCGAGAGGAGTCCCGGGGCCTCCCAGCCCCTCCCTACTGACTGACCTGCCGCAAGGTGTCTTTCGGGGGGAGGGAGGGGGTCCCGCTACGGCGCGCAATCCCCTCACCCCACTCAGTCTCCTCAGCCTCACACGCACTGCCGCATTACCTTTCCCCTTGCCCGCACAGATCTCTCCGCCCCTCTCGCACCCAGCCTCCCCGGTCCAGCTCCCCACGTAAGAGAAGCCGCCGCACAAGGCAATCGACAGCGGAAGCGGAGAGAAGAACCCCCGACTCCTTTCGCTACACCGTTGAGATTGGAGGCGGGAAGGCAGAGCAGAACTATTTGATCCTGCTGGCGGCAGTATACCTTTTCGTACGTACGCCGAGAAGACGTGACGGAATTTTTAAAGGGCCAGGCGGCGGGGTGAGCGCAATGCATGCTGGGGCTCGTAGTCTCCTCTTCCCCCTCTCCGACTACACCGCACTGGGACCATCTCAGGAAACCTTTCATGCCTACCCTGCGGCACCATACTCTTTGCCACCATTCCAGCCAATCGGCGAGCGCTTTGGGAGCTCGCACTCGTGGCTCCGCCTCCCGTGCGCTCGGGAGCGCGCGGGTCGCTAGACTCTTGTCTGTCTCCTTCGTCGGAGCGCGCAGTAGAGAGCTGTGGGACGGTTGGTGCCGCGCGCGGGGAAGGAGGAGGGGCAGTTGGTGTCGCGCGCGGCGGGGGAGGCGTGGTTTCTGGCTGTGGCCGCCCGGGCAGTTGTGTGTGAGTCGGTCGGTCGGTCGGTCGGTGCCAGAGACGGCTCCTCCGCGGGGCTCGGCGGCAGCTGAATTGAACCGTCACTAAGGAACTCCTCAGCCCCGCCACAGTTTCTGGGGCCCTTCTGAGGTAAGAGGGCAAGAACAGCGTGGGGGGGGGGTAGCTAAAGTGACCGGGGGGGGGAATTAAATGGCTCTGACGCGGGGGCGGGGGGCGAGGGTGGGCCTGACCCAATAGGTCCGTCTCCAGTGGAGGAGAAGGAGGAGGGGACCTATGTGCTGAGGGAGTCGGGTAGTTATTTGCCCCCTTTAACCGTGAAGAGGGAAGTCTGATGGGGGGCGGAGGGGAGGGAGGCAGAGCCATCCAGGGAAAACTAATTGGTTTCTTCCCCCTCCCCTCCCTCCGGCTCAGATTTCCTCTACAAGACGCCTCCTAAGTTGGGGTCTGGGTGGGGGCAGGCAGTAGGGAGCAATAAAGAGACCTATATTTCCTGCTCAGTGGATTGCTGGAGAAGGAGGTGTAAAAATACATTGGAAATGGCTGATCAACTTTTTTTGACATCCCCGTCTCCCCCTTTTCTCCCCTGGGGGGCAGGGAAGTGTGGAGGAATTGAAGACAGAGCAGCAAAGGAGGACACCTAATTATCTCTGTTTCCATCCTTCCACTGCCGGGGATTCATTGCCTGTCTCTTCATTTGCCCCCTCCTCTCTGGCTTCTAGGGCCTTAAGGGGGCTCTTCAAACTTAAGGGAGAGGCGGAGCTGCTTGTTGCTGAGTCCAGAGGATCTTGGACATAACTAAGAGGCAAGCAGCTCAGCCAGGATTGAGTCCATAGATCTCTCCCAACTGCTTCTTATTACAGACCAGTTATTTATTTGTAGGCTGGGAGGCCAGGGCAGTTGCTAACCTTACTATCTTTCAAATTAGATGTACTCTGACACTAGCTTTTTAATAAAGAAACATAATTTTTTTCTTCCTGTGTGTGTATATATATTTTGCATTTTCAGCATGCTCATTTGCTAAATATGTTGTGACACTGTCTACCTCAGTCTGCAGTTTTGAGATCTTTGTGGTCCATTCCTCTATTTCCACTTTCTAGGAATTTTACAAATAAAACATTGCTGCAGACTCCATGTATTTCTAGTCATCACAGACCTGGTTCCCTCTCATTTTTATTATTGTATATTACTGGCATGAGATAAAATTATTAATTTACAAATACCAAATTACTTTCTACATTATACTGTTTTACTATTCTCTTCTGTCCCTTATTTTGAGATTTGGCTGCTTGATCAATATGATTTTGTCTCTCCTTATCTCTTTTCCTATTTTCCCCAAAGATTAAGCTGGGACCAGATATGGAAGGGTTCAGAAGTTACTCATTAGAATTTGCTTTGTAACACTGGGTAAAAAATGGTATTTATGTAATACAGTGATTATCATTATTTACTGAGCAGCTGGTATCTGACACAAGATGGAAGAAACATTCATTAGTATGTCTCCCAGCTTGGAGTTCATCAGGGCCTCTTCTTCAGAAAGATTGCTTCTGTTTATATTAGTTCAAATTTTGGGTGCTTCTTTTTGTGGAACTCTGCTTTCTGTGCATTTTGATCAATTTGTAGGACTCTGAAGTTTCTTCTCTTATCCTAGATGTTTTAAGGGCTGTCTCATGTCTGTTGAAGCACTTCACTCCTGGATTTGTGATGCCATGTGTCTGTGAAAAATTTCACTTTGCAGGAGACCCTAAATAAAAGAATTCTCTACAAAATACTAAATCAAACAGTTGTAAGATCCCAAACTGAGGTCTGGAGACATTTATTCCAGATTTGATGGAATTCTGGAATTTAAATTCTGGAGTTAAATAAAAGCTATTTCAAAATTGGTTGTCCTATAATTAAAAAAAAAAAAAAAAAAAAGCTGGTCTCTGTTATAAGTTAGGTTAATTTAGTTTGGTGTGCCTACATTTAACTGATGATTGACTTGTTTCCTTGACCAGCTACGTAGTTGATTCTGAGCAGTATAGTCGGAGGTATTTGTATTGCTGAACATTTTGCTTGGCAAGTCTGATTTAGGTTTAACATGATTAGTTAGAGCTCTCACCTGATTCCATATTAGCTTACAGATTTTTATTCTGCAAAGTAGCTACTGATGATTTCTCCAGATAAAGCATCTGGCAAAGTTGTGCTCTAGCATGTGTTTCAGGAAAACCTCATATTGCTCTCTACAGCGTTGAAGTATGTAAGAAATGAATTATTCACTTTCCATGAGTAACTTTCCATGAGTAATCCTACATACTTCTTTCATGATGGGGTTACCTTATTGTCAGAGCGTCCTTATGGGTAGCTCCATTCCCTAACTTCCCAGATTACTTTTTTTTAATTGTTTGGCTTATCTTGATTCTGGTGACTCATTCACACATGAACTGCAATGGCAGGTAGTGTGTGTTTCTTAAGATATTGGACAGAAAATATAAATCTAAGCCAAGAGACAAATCTAGTGACCTGAGCAAGTTTAATCCTAGATCTTTACTGGTGCTGGTCAGTGTCACCTACTTACATTGAGCACAGAAATACACTATTAATATTATGGATAGTTTTATTCAAGGACAGGAGCTATTGAATTTACTGCATATTTGTTTTTATTTAACAGCATAACATATACTATTGTGTTGAAAAGTTACAGTGGTTTTTGCACTAAAGTTTTCGTTCAGTACATTTTATGGTGAAAAGTTCCAGAGGGGTAGCTGTGTATACAGTACATTTTATGCTTTTTTGGAAGGGGGAGGGGAAGAGGTATATCTGTGCAAAGGACCACTCCATACCTTGGATACATACCTATTTCTGTATATATAATTCTACATAGACCTTTTTTTTAGATTTTATTTATCTAATTAAATACATATTCTTTTGCACATGCTTACCAAATAGATTGATTGATTGATTGATTGATTAATTAATTATAATAAATCCTTGCAAGTTCATTAGGGGAAAAAAGGACAGATTTTTTATCTAACAGAACTTTAATGGTCTCTTGTGTAATCGGGGCAGTAAAATCTTTTGACATGAGCCACACAATCACAAGTTACGGTTTGGCATCACAGCTGTTAGTGATTGCTGTTAAGTCTCTCTGTCATGTTAGGAAACATATGTTCACAAAATAAACATACTATTAAAATACCTATCCTATCTGCTGTGTTGCCCTGATCTGATGGAAGATGCTTCTTTGACTCCTCTTTGTCTTCCCTTTTCTTCTATCTGGCCACATTCTGACAAGGTTGTTTTTTTGCTGCTGCTGACTGGGTTGTCATCTGTCTTGTTTTACACATGTGGCTGTTGGATTCCCTCTTCTCCTGAGCTCTTGACAAGAGAAGCCCAAGATTTCTAAATTAATTTTTAAGCATGGTTCAAACAGTAGGTCTATGTAAGCTTCCATACTTACTCCCAATACCTGAACTGTTATGCCTGATGGAATCTTGCTGAGCTGCTCCCTCATTTGCAGAGTCACAGCAAACATTCTGACATTGTCATTGTATTTTGATATTTTACTATAGATGTAATGATGGGAGAGAATTTATCATACAGGGAAGTATTGCAAATGTGAACACTGTAAGAAAATTTGTTTATAAAAAAAGAGATATTAAATACAGAAATGAGATTAAAATATCTGACCTGGTGATCTGGAGTTATAATAATTATAATGAAGTGTTTTATTCATTGTCTAATTAATTGTTGGTATATAATCCCATATTGTCATTGTCACTACTTCTTTACACTATGAAAACATAATAATATGTATGTCTTAGTGGTTTTTGGTTTGTGTCTTAGTTATAGCAAAGTTCTGAAGGGATACTGTCCAGTCATTTTAGTGCCAAAATGTAGTGTTTATTGGGGGGAGGTGAAGGGAGCCCAAGTTCATTCCACCTATATAAATTAGTAGTGTGGAGGTTTGTGGGAGGAGAAATCCATCACACAGTGCCCAGGCTGAAATAGAGGCTGCAGTCTTTAGGTGCTATTTGGTTAGTGTGTTGGGCCATTGAAACTATATCAGAGCATGGCACCTTCCTTGGCCAGCCCTCAGTCTTCCCAATCCCATTGTTCTGTGTTGACCAATGTGGGGCTGGCACAGAGACCATTTCTGTGGCTAATAGGGGATTTACAGGCGTACTCGTGTTGGTCCTGTTCAGGGCTTAAGTGGTGTGGTGAGACTTGCACTAGCCCAAGGATGAGTTTAATGCAATGTTAACAGAAACATTTTCGTGTTTTTTTCCCCCTTCTAAAATTCTTGTGTAGTAATCAAAACTCAGATTCCAAAGCAGAAAATAAAACTGACTAGTTTAGTTTAATTGTCAAAGCTGAGTGAAATATTACAAGTAAACAGCATAAATGGTGAAGTGGAAAGAAAATTACACCTGTCAAATTATTTTATTTCAATATGCCAGAAATGTTGGTGACACAAGTAAATAATTTATTTTTAATTGGTAACTTCAGCAGTTCTGTCTAGTTGTCTAATATTATAATTGTGTATCAGAATAAAAATTATGGTTTGGTGTTCCTGGTCTGCTGTAACTACAGATTGTCTGATTAGTTGAAATGTGCATAAAGTCGAGTTGGGCAATGGGAATGGGTCTAATGTTAAAGATTCTTTTTCGTAAGGACCCATCTGCCATAAAAAAATTAACCATGTTAGGGAAATGAGTCGCAAAATAGCAGTAGTGCAAATGTTATAATATGGTCTGGTTTTGTCTGTGTAGATGGAACTAAGTTGGCAGGTATTTACAGAACTGTGCTACACTTCTTGAACCCACTTCCACCATTGCTCTGCACCCTGTGTAGTTATTTACACTGGTGTAAAATGACACTAAGTCAGGATGATAGTGTGTTACACACATTTTGCATTGAACAGGTGTGAGGTAACAGTAAACTGAGCTCCTGCTCTTCTGAGGGCTGATCTGTACTAGAAAGTTAGGTTAGACCTAGCTACGTTGCTCAGTGATATGAAAAATTCACCCCTGAGAGACTTAGTTAAGCTGTCCTAAGCCATAATGTATACTGCGCTAGGTTGATGGACATTTTTTTTGTTGATTTAGCTACCACTTCTTAGAGAGAGAGATTTACTAACATGACTGAAGAACTCTTTTCATTGCTGTAGTAGGTGTGTACACCACAGTGGTGCAGCTATGAGGCTGCAATTCCCCTTTATGATGAGTGTGCTTGTAATGTAGATTGACTATGGCCTCAGTCCTATAAAGGCAATCATCCCACAGAACTCTACACCCTTGGAAGTCTCACTGAAGTCAGTCAAACCTCCCCATGGAGGGATCCCTTACATTACGGACATGGGCCATGAAGTTGGTATGGGCCTAATTTTCAGTGAGTTTCTTGAACAGCATTGGTACGAGATTCTCAGACAGGTTGCAGTTAATATAATTATGATGGTGCCAAATGGGCAACATTAAAATATCTGCAGCTGCACTTTGGTCACTAGTGGTGTACATCTGTGCTCAGTTAGACATCTTTTAAATTTAAATAACTATTATAAACAGTGTGGGTGAGGTAATATCTTTTATTGGACTAACTTCTGTTGGTGAGAGAGACTAGCTTTTGGTTTTACTAATTGATCCTGTAAAAGACATTACCTTACCCAGCTTGTGTCTCCAATATTCGGGGTCCAAGACGGTTACAACATCACAGCATATTATAAAAAGTATTTAACAGCATTAATCTACTATGCCTACATTAAAAATATTTAAAATCCTTGGTTATTCCTTATAGGGATTATTATTTTGTCAGGTTTCTTAGAACTGGGGATACTTTATTTATTGCATAGAATATGCATTTTTTTCCACCATTTGGGTGTAAAAAAGGGGAATAAAATCTTTAAAAATGTTTTCTATCCATATATATCTTGGAGATAATCAAGTGGACTTTTTGAATAATTAATTCTAAAAATCCATCTGATAGTTTATATGCCATGTTTAATTTGAGAGTAAGGCCTCAAGGTTAAGTTATAAACTCATAAAAATTTGTGGTCAGCAGTTACATTTAAAAAAACAAAACGATTAAATATATTGTTGCTGATGGTGCCAATTTCAAGAAGACAGATCAAGTTCATTGACGTTTTAGAATTGCACTAAATGAATAAAAAGGAAGTCAGTGATCACAACACAGACTGATAACATTTAATAAGATCTTTTAAGTATCTTGCTGACTCGGGGTCTTAACTGTTAGTCATGCTATTCTGAAAATGTAGTGAGTAGCCCAAAAACTGCAGAATAAACACAATCTATATGTGTTTAAAATTAAACATATTTGGGTTATTTTATAGTTTGTTGGTGGAGAGGCAGGGTATTAAAAAAAATCAGTGTTCCATTCTGTTGGACATAAATATTCTTGCATCAAACCTTAAAAAGTAAGAAGCTAGGCAATTTAAAAGATCATGGCCTTCATCCTAAAATGTGCTGTGCTTGTGAGGGATTTATCTGCATCTGTGGGGTTCCATGCAGTCACAGGGCTCCACACACAGGGAACTCGTAGTAGGGGGGGGACTATAACTGTAACCAAAAAAGAGTGGGTGGGTGTGAGTGCACATGTGTTTATCTTTATATATGTAGTTTTCTGGAGTCTGTTTAGCACAATATCTTATATTATCAGGAAAACCTTCATCTGTAAACTTTATGAAGATGTACTAGAGATTGTATGAAAGTGTAGAAAATGGGCTATTTTTACAAATAAAACATTTTACAAACACATGCAGACACTTTAAAAGGACATCAGCTTAAAAACATACTTTTGCCTAATACTTGTTTATCGATTGTTTAACTTCTACAGTCTATATAACTGAAAGAGATTAGAGGAAAAATATTTTTCAGTGTATTTACTGTGTACATTTGACAACAATTGACATAGATTCAATTAATCTTTTCCCCTCTGTTGTCAGTCAGTTTCTTCTGTTTGTGAGGGGTTTTTTAAACACAGCAACAAGGGAGGTAAAAAGAATGTTTAAAAATTGGAAAATATAATGTTAAAAAAAATTGCAAGGTAGATATAAGGATACATGTAATACTTGAAACTAATATCTTGTTTTTAAAATTTGCCAAGTTTTCAAGTTAATAATGTCCCTTTATAATTAGCTTTCCCCTAGTGTGTTCTCCTGAGCCTAGTTTGGGCTCCCTTCAACCGAACATCCCATTTGTATTAGACCCCAATCATTCAACAAATGCTTTGCAAGCTCAACCCTGAAACCACAAGGAGACCCATTGAAATCACTGCATCTCTACAGAGCCCAGGAGTCTGCCCATGCAAGGTTATAGTGAATACCCCAAGATTGCTTTAACAGTCTTTAAATTAAGATGTAGTTTTGAAAACTAGACAAAAATAAATCTTCATGTCATACCATGTTAAGAGAGACAAATTCAGAAATATAGTGAGAAAATGTTAGTGCAAGAAATCTTCCACTTTCTACTGTATTGTATACAGTGCTATCCATCTTTGAAGCCAAACTCCTCACTGATTCTCTTTTCACTCCTCCCCTCATTTTCTAGGATGGGTAGTTCTGCTTAAGATTGCACAATATGTGTGTGGTTTTTTTAAGTCTGAAATTGTGAGCGTGACTCTCTCGCTGCTTAGAATGATCCATGGAGAAGATAGTTTATTTAACAGCTTCTCTACTGTAAACCGGAAATGTTTTTAGAAGCAGGGAGATTACCAATAGTGTAGATGCAGAGAGAATTTAGTACATATGAAGCCTCAGGAAAGGGAAGGATTCACATGTAACCAGTTGTTACACATACAAAATAAGGCCCTGATTCTGCATAAACTTAGGCTTTATGGGTAATTCCACTGCAGTCAATGGAGCTACAATTTTTTATTGATTTATTTTTTATAAAGAAAGAGACAATGAAAGGTACAAAAAGACCGTGCATATGTGTATGACTGGGACTAAATGCTGAAAGATACTTTCTAACATTAAAGAGTAAAATTCATTCAGATAAAAACTCTGGTACCGTGTTTTATTTATTAGCATATATTTGGGCTGAATGGAGGGAATGTCACTTAGAATTTGTGCAAAAAAAAAAAAAGCATCAAACAGCTGAAAATGAATATACATTATGAAGCAATCATTAATGTGTCTTTCTCCTGTAATCATGAAATATTAAAAATACTGTGTCTAGGGTTGGTTGGTTTGTTTGGTTTTTTTTCAGTGAGACAATTCATTTTTGTGAAGCAGTACCTCTTTTTGCTTTGAAAAGATAATTTGGGATATTCAGGAAGCAAAGACATGTTAGGGCAAAGCCTACTGGAGCTTGAATTGTATCAGCACCTATGCATTCCTATGGGTAAGACCTTCTTGTGAAATGAAGGTAATATCCCTGTTAAAGAAACTGTCAAGACAGGCTGACTAAAACCTGCAGAGCTTAAAGCGCACTTAATTATTTCTCTGTAATCTTCATTGGTGCTGACAGCCACATCAGCATTACCATCTCACTCCAGTAACTTCTTGGTGTGTGGATGGTGGTCGTGTTCATGATTTCTTAAAAGTTAGCTATATATAGTTATATATCTTCTTCGAGTAGGAGAGAATCTCTTTCAAGGGTTCTTTTATGAGAATTGTTACTAAGGTGCTGCACAATAAAGAATGCTATTCTTGATATTCAGAGCACCTGTGCTTAGCCGTAGATAGAGAGAGACTGTTAGTAACAGTTGCCATGAAAAACCTTCTGCCACAGCTTTGCAGATTTAAGGTGAAATTGAAAAACATTTAGTCAGATTCCTCAGCTTCAGTGGAGCTTTAGTCATGGTAAGTTCATGCTGCGTTCCTTGTAATTGTATTTTTGCTTGTTGGAATGTGAGATGTATCTGATCATTTCTGTTGTTTGCGCAATCACTTTCAATAGGAATAGCTGAATCAGTTGTTTCTCTCATTGGAGTTACCCGTGTGCATATGTAAGGAATTTAGTGAATACATTCTTTAAATGCTATATTGCAAATCTTAGTGGATTAATACTGTAAACAGCAAGAAGTGATGCATTTTAAAAATCAGATTACCCAATATCCACTGTTGTTTATTTTACAAGCATTTAACAAGCTCTTAATAATGTGATGGTTAAAACATTGAAGTGTTTTCCCTTCTCTATCTTTTGCAGGTGGACTTAACTGTTTATTTTACTGTTTATATTTTACATTATCTTTATTACTGTAAATCAACAGAGTTATGGCTGAACGATAGAGATAATAGTCAGCTCTGAGATCTTTTGAAGCTAAATTTGCAGATTAAAGAGCAATATTGTATTGAAGCATGTTGAAATGGATATTAGCACAATCCGAATGCTCTGTATGCTCTACAATCAGAATGTTCGGTATGTTCCCATAAAGATGAGATAATGAAAAATACTAAATAATAGTGTTATAAAGCATTCCTCCCATACTGCCAGAGCTTTTGAGGAGGTGCACAAATATAATTAAAATGTAAAAATGTGAAGTCACAATATAAAGATGAAACACTATTGACCCCCACCCAAAAAAGCAGCATAAGTTAAAAGTAGGAGGGAAAGGCAGAGGTTTCACATAAGCTTTTTAATATTTAATTGCCTTTTACCATTTCTAATGTTGGAAAAAAATCTATTAAAATAAGAAAATAGCGCTGGTTTTTATAGTTGCAAAGACATTGTAGATGCAACCAACTGAGTCGTGTATGAAAGATTTATTGTGCAAGTGAAATGATGAAAAACAAGTGTCAGTAGATAAGCAACAGATTGCTACACTCTTCCAAAAGTCAGGATAGTGTTCCATTTTTAGTGCACTCCTAGAATGGTGGGCATTAGAGTTACAGCAGCAGCACATCAAACGTAACTTCTCCAGGGTAGAAGGATATGTTCTTTTTCAAAAGTAACTAATATACATGAGTAAAATTGATTTCAAATCATTTGAATCAATTTCATTTCAATGAAATGTCATGATTCTCAAATACCATTTTTAATGGTTGTCTTTTTTTAAAATGTGTGATATGTTTAAAACTGGTGTACAGGGAATGTGTCCAATTGTCATCCAAGGTTTTTTTTCTTTGCTTTCTATTGACGTAACCAGAAATCTGCCTTCACTTAATTTTTAGTTGGCTGTGTATCTGTCTGTCTATTTTTAGGGATTTCTACTGTTACTTTGGTATCTAAAATCAGTGTCTTTCAGTTAGTTAGCATTGATTTTAAACTCCTTGATTGATCTCCCATGTCACAAGATCTTTGTTCCCCTGGTCATTATTCCAGGAAGTATAGTATCACTTTAAGGAGTACTGATTCTACATGAGGTCCAGTATATATTGGCACCTACATGGTTGTTGGAGATGGAGATGCAAAATATCTGCCCCACTTTTACAGTATTTTTAAGGAGTTCTGAAAATTCTTTCTTCTTCATGTACGCGCAATGTGCCTCAGGTGGCACATGACCAGGATTCATCACTGAATTTGGTCCATTGGTTGGATCATTAGCTTCCCTGGCTCTGGCCAGGTACTGATGGGGAGTGCGACATGAACACTGATCCATGCCCTCCAATTCTTTCTGACTGGCTGTTAAAAGCACAGGGAAGGCACAACATCTGCTATTAGCACCAGTCAGTCAGGGAATTATTGATTTCCGAGTGTATTTACAGCCATGCCATCCATCTGTACCTCTAACAGTTTCTTCTCCAACATTATTATTTTATTGTTGGCTTTCTGATCAAGTTTAGAATGGAAAATTGTCAGACCATGGGGGGGAAAATGTCAAACTGGTTAATTTGAGAGGTTAGCTAAGCCTTCAGTTCTATTCCGTGTGTTGACAAGCTTAAAAATATGAGCAGACAATCTCAATTATATAAGGAACCTTCCTCAGGCTGGTGATGAGCACATAGTGACTGGTGTGGATTGGATGTAGTAGTGATATTTCAATTTCAGATCCTTGGGTGAAAATGACTCTGCCTGTCAAAAGCACGGAAATAGTCAAAAACAGAGAGAGAAAGTGGTGTGCCTCTTTGCTTGATACAAGTGTGTTGTCTGAAATGCTACGAATTTAGCCTTAGTAAAGAAAAATATACTGAAATACAAGTTTTTGTTCTCTTCTCAGGGGAGAAGAGAAGGAAAGCTTCTTATTAGAAGGGTAATTATCTTAAAAATGCTACTATGCAGTTTATTCCATCCCTAAAGGACAAGTTTTATCGTGGATACAGGGATCTGCAGAAAAGGACCGGGGGGTTACAGTGGATAAAAGCTGGATGTGAGTCAGCAGTATGCCCGGTTGTCAAGAAGGCTAATAGCATATTGGGCTGCATTAGTAGGAGCATTGCCAGCAGATCGCGGGAAGTGATTATTCCCCTCTATTCGGCATTGGTGAGGCCACATTTGGAGTATTGTGTCCAGTTTTGGGCCCCCCACTACAAAAAGGATGTGAAGAAGTTGGAGAGAGTCCAGCAGAGCGCAACAAAAATGATTAGGGGGTTGGAGCACAAGTCTTATGAGGAGAGGCTGAGGGAGCTAGGCTTGTTTAGCCTGCAGAAGAGAAGAATGAGTGGGGATTTGATAGCAGCCTTTAACTATCTGAAAGGGGGTTCCAGGGAGGATGGAACTAGGCTGTTTTCAATGGTGGCAGATGACAGAACAAGGAGCAACGGTCTCAAGTTGCAGGGTGGGAGGTCTAGGTTGGACATTAGGAAAAAGTTTTTCACTAGGAGGGTGGTGAAGCACTGGAATGGGTTACCTAGGGAGGTGGTGGAATCTCCATCTTTAGAGGTTTTTAAGCTGCGGCTTGACAAAACCCTCGCTGGGATTATTTAACTGAGGTTAGTCCTGCTTTGAGCAGGGGGTTGGACTAGATGACCTCCTGCGGTCCCTTCCAGTTCTATGATTCTATCTGTGATAAACATGTATTTTGGATAAACAGTATACAGTGTGAAAATAGGGGAAGTATAGTCTCGTCTGCCCAATTAAGGCATGTTGGAATTAATGTGTGCTTTTGAAAGACCCTTTTTGCATATTTTGGAAGGAATGATTCTTCTAGGCTTTGTGCTGTTCACTACATAATCTTTATACTTTGATTGTTTTAAGTATAGCCTGAAGTAGTTTGAGGAATATTTCATAGATATTCTGTAAAACTTGGGCTGTTTTGCCATCTACTGCTATACTTTTAAATTTTGAAGAACTGTATTCCCCAGAGTTCATGTAAGAGACTTTCTAAATATCTGACGCTCTGATTAGAAAAGACTGTTTTGTTCCTAGTAGTTTCAGATTTCTAAATAGCTAGTTGGAATTTACTGCACTGAAAGCTTTAAGGGTGCACGAAAAAATGTAGTGGCACAAAGAATAAAAACTATTTTCAATAATTTACTTTGCATTGTCATCAACATGCATACTAATTGTGCTTTTGCTCTCCTTTGTGTTTTTGGGTCTACTTTATTGCTATTAAAACACAATTCACGGTATCTGGAGAAAGAGGCTATGTATAAAATAAAATGGTTGAAATATCCAATGTTATAAGCAAAGTTAAAAACAGGATTTTGACTGTAAGGTCTTTTTTGGGATGTTGGGGGAGAGAGTAGTAGGAGGCACAGACTTCAAAAGAGATTGTTTCCCTTTCGGTCCATGTGCTGAAAGTCTTATGGGTTTTAAGTGAAAGATTGCCTCTGGCTTATTGGATATTTTAGATTGGGGGGACCAGATGTCCTGATTTTATAGGGACAGTCCCAATATTCAGGGCTTTGTCTTATATAGGTGCCTGTTACCCCCTCACCCCCGTCCTGATTTTTCATATTTGCTATCTGGTCATCCTATTTTAGACCAAGGCTGTACGACTTTTATTGATTCTTAGAATGTCAATTATTTTGACTGTAACCATTATTGCAAATATTCTTTACTGTCTTTCATATATGGATTAAACTTGCTAGTATCAATGTCTGCAAAATGACAAGCATTTTGAAGTTTCATTGATGGTTAATAAATTATTCTGGAGTACACATTATTGGTGCCCGCAGTTCTGGTAATTCAGTCAGGAGAGTTTCCAAAATAACTTGGATATATGTTTGTTCTTTATAGAAAATAATGTTTTTATTCATTTTTAAAGTGTGGGTACATTTTCATATTTGTGAAAAATAATCTGTAATTTTTAATGCTGTAGTTGAAGTGGGGCTCTCAGGTTTTAGTATCTTTTGTTGAAATAGGTATAGAATGGCCATGTATTTCAAAACATATTTTAGACCTTTATTATCATTCTCAAACCCAGAGATCAACAAGAGTTCCATCTTTCTCAAAAGAGTAGTATGGCACTGGTAATGGTAGTAAAACTTCCCCATAGTGTCTGGCCAGTATGCCTCAAATCTGACCTTGGAAAAGAAGAATATCTTGTGATAAGGAAATGGGCACTGGGTTCAATTTCTTTTCTGCCACAGACTTCTTGTGTGACCTTGGATAAGTCACTTAATTTCTTTGTGCTTCAATTCAAATCCCCTGCAAAATGGAGTAATGATTCTTTTCTTCCACCCTTTGTCTGTGTTCTGTTTTAGACTGTAAGATCTTCATGGCAAGGATTATCTCTTACAATGTGTAGTTACAGTGCCAAGGAGAATAAGGTCCCAATCTAGGATGCGGTTTCCATATACTACTGTAATAATAAAAATTAGCTGGAGGGAGAAATGCTAGGGATGAGACTCCTGCTTCCATGGTCAATTCAGTGCTTTGGAGACTAACATTTTGGACTTCTTTTTTTGTTATCCTGTCTAGTGTCAACTGGTTTGAGGCCATCAGACAGTGTTGTCAACTCTCACAAATCTATCATAATTGGCCACTGCTGCAGGCAGTCTCATGATAATATGAAAAGCTGCTGTCTTCACATGATTTTTTGAACCAAAGCAAGACAGACAGACTCCCACACACAATACTCTGAAAGGAAAGTGAGCCAATGGTGAGATCTAGCCTGGGACTTAGGAGAGTGAGTTTAATCTGCCACAGACTTCCTGAGTGAGTTGGGCAAGTCACTTAGTCTCTCTCTGCCTCAGTTCCCCATCTTTACAATGGGGATAAAAGTACTTCCTTATGTCACAGGGGTGTTGTGAGAATAAATATATTAAAAACTAAAATTCTACCATAATAATGCCAATATAGGTGCCTTAAATAAATACCTAGCCTAGTGGAAGATGCAAGCTTAGTTACCATGAGTTCTAGTCCTAGGTTTGCCTTTCACAACTTGTATCACACCTTGGCTTGTAATAACTTGGGGAAAAAGGGGGATAACCATCATTCACCACTTTCACGGCTAAGATAACAGAGAGCTTGCATAAAATCACTTCCGGTAAAGCTGGGACTATGACCCAGTATTCTGATTACAGTCTCATCCACTTTGCAACACACTGTTTTGGAAAAAGCACATTCAATTAGGTATCTGTATAACCGACCCTAACTAGTGTAGCTCTTTGTGTCATCTGGAGGTCCTCTTTATTCACCCTTTGTATGTGTCCAACCAATGAAGTCATGCTTCTTGGATTTTGTCAGCCAGTAAGGATTTTGGATTAATCATAATCATTTATGTTGTGAAACACTGTACGTAGAAGTGATTTTGGAGGTTGTGCTAATATTTGTCTTACTGATGCTTTTTTATTATTTTATTTGATTGATGAGAATTGTCCATTTTAATAATAGGGATGTGGCAGACTTGGGCTCATCTACACAGTGGGGTAATGTGTACTGTGGTGATGTGATTTCTAAAGTGCACTAATGTGTTGTGCATTTATTGGTTCATGCAGACTCTGCTGGTGAGCAATAAAACCTCCTTAGTGAACTTTAAAGTAATGCTGTTTAAAGCAGTACTGAGTTAAAGTCCACTAGGGGGTCTTTAATGCACACCTGCAGGGTCTACGTTAACTAGTTAATGGACAACACTTTAGTGTGCTTTAGAAATCACACCCCGTAGTGCGCATTATCCCACTTTGTAGACAAGCCCTCAGTGTCCATCCCTTGAGAGCAGTGTGTGGGAAACTTTTCCTGTAAATCCAGAGAGTGGAAGACTTACTATATCAGTTTCAGAAAGGTTAGAGCTTGATTTAATAAACATTTTTCCAGAAAGGAAGCCTCATTTGCAAAGGTGTAACAGAAACACTTGCTGGGAACTGGATGCTTTCACTTGTGGGTCACCAGTTTGAATCCTGCCCAGCTCAACAGTGATTTAAAAGTTGTTTCCATCCAGTGGATGTTTGGTATCCTCTATTTGACATAAATTTGGTGTTCATTTCTAATTCCCACAAACTTATCACCATGCTTTCTACTAAGTTATAAGCAGGGATTGTCTTGTAGCTATGTGTTTGCAAGGTGCCTAACACTATGGGGGCATGATCTCAACTGAATCCTTCACTGGAACTCCTGTAGCAGGGGCCAAAATCATGTTACTCTGTACATATGTAAAATAATTTTGTAGACGTTTGGAATAATTCCTGATTTTATGATCAGGATGTTAAACTAGTATTTATTTTGCCTTTGCTTTGCCATGTTTTAATTTTAAATGTGCAGTTGCAACCAATTACAAAAGCACACTATGTGCACCTTGAGAGGTATATACAGGAGTTCTTGATCTTGTTGCTGTAGCTTTAGTTTAGGACTAGGTTTCTGGAAATGAGACTCAGTAGGCAAAGTTTCACATATGTATCTCCTCTTTCAGATGTAAAAGTAGTGAGGAAGAGTGTAAGCAGTGAACAGATAGTGGAGGGCTCTATGAGGAGGTGTTTGTAACTGACTTGAGGCCTCCATACATGAAATTCATTAACTTAAAGCTAGAGCTTTATAATGAAAATGTGGTTTTCCATTAGGGATCCATTCTGTTTTTTTATGCTAGCCTTGTCCCCCTTAATATTTCCTACTGTTGATACCACCAAGTTAGCTCCACAGATGGTGTCAACAGCAGAGAGTGTTAATGGTCATTGGTGTTTTCACTATGGTGTCATTTACACTTACTATGCACTGGGTGCTGGCTGCTGCAGGAGTCCTGTCTATATAAACCTTTCCATTGATGGAGCAGAACCAGGTGAAAGTTTTTGTTTGTTTGTTTCTTATGTTTTAAGGAAAAAGGACTAGTGTAGATACCACTGAGATGGCCGAAACATTTACCAGGGAAAGCTCATTTAGTAATGAATGCAATCCAGTAAAGTTAATTGATACATTATGAGATGCTTCTTTTGTCTTGCAATTTTGAAATGTGCAGAGTAGAATCTAGCCATTTTAACTATCAATAAAAGTTGAGGGTAGATGATACTTGTAATATTAAAGAGGGTCTTTCTGTTCTGAAGCTATCTAGTGTTGCTAGCACCTTAGTACCGAGATGTCAATTTTGAATCTGTATTAAAGCTTTTGAATTAGCTCTTTAGTATTTTTTAAATGTTTGACTTTTGCTTGCTAATTTCATTTGACTTCAAATCTATACATGTGTTTTTGCAAATTGGATTAGATGTGCTGTAATTAGATACTGATGGCAGTTTTGTAGCAAGCTTTTAGTAGTTGTACAGTAGTACTGTGATAAGGGGAGACGACAAGGAGGGAGAGGAATTAGAAAAGTTTGCTAATTTAGCACTGTCTGACCATTGTTTAGTTAGATCACTTGGTTAATATGGCTTGTTTAAAATAAATTCTTTAAAGGACTATTAGGAAAGATTGTCAGGCCACCCTTTGGTTTCCAATCAATTTCCATTGTATAGCAGTCTGTAAGTCTCTTCAGTTGACATAGCCTATTAAGGAGGCCATGAGCAATCCTTTGTGTTTTTGGGTCAGTGATTTACAAACACTTTCGGACCAATGAACTGTGAAATCAATCATTATATCTTACTGACACTGCCTTTGAACTGCTTTATTGATGACAGTAGAAATGTTTGTCTCTGTATTCATTTATAAAACTTCCAAACTCATCCCCACTGACAAACAGTTAAACATCATTGAAGTCCCATTGTCCTTGGCATGACAAAGTGAAATGTATAGTCTTTTTGATGAGTCTTTGGATTTTGTGAAAGTGACCAACAAGAAAGGGGTCTGTACAATCAAATGATTTTGCTTATATGAACATTTTGTCTGTTCTAGAGAGGAACTCGGAAGTTGCTGTATAGAACAATCTAGTTGCTGAGTACTTGCATATTAGAATATTTCTTCTTTTAAACTAATATATTTATTGTTATATTATGAATCCTTGTTAAGAGTAACATTAAATATATTTGAACGTGCCCATTGAGAAGATAGGGGGTCTGAAGAAACTTGGACTTTTAGCAGTGGCGATTCCTGTTATATGCATCGGTATCTCTAGCAAATATGAGTGATGTAAAATATCATTTGGCACTAGGAGTGGTGTTAGAAAGTAGATTTGCCTCCATGCATAAGTTTCCCCATTTTGGTTCTTTTTACCCACTTTGTAAAATGCTTTTTCTGTTTTCTTCCAACAGATATGACAGTACTGAAGGGTGACTTGCCCTTCCTGACCCACAACTATTTTTCACTTAAAAAAAAAAGATTTTTATTCTTAATTTGTTAGTGATAATAGAAATACCAAACTGAGATTTCTGGAGAATGAAGTCTTTTATTTATCACAGGAAAAATACTAAATTCTGGCAGTGTGAGATTTCCCCACACACTACCTCCCTCCAGTGTGCCTTATCTTGATAAAATCTTGGGCATCCTTTCAGGCTCCTCATCTTTCTTGTCCCCTGCTTGTGTCTCACCACAACACTGCATGGCTCCTCTGTGAAAGGGCAAGTACCAAAGATTCAGATGAGTTCTTCAAATAATAGATGTCCTCTTTCCTGCATCAAATGTATTCTTATTGTCCTTGGCCTTATTGTACTGGACCTTAAGTTCTGTGATCTTTTTATTCTGGTTACTATGCAACATTTCTATGACCTACTCTAGAATTTCTATGACCTGCTCTAGAATTTTCAGAATCTTGTTTTTCTATGCCATTTGTTCAGCAGGTATGTAACATACGTGAGAACTAACCATATTGAAAAAGCTGATGGAGCAGGTTGTAAGAAATGTGAAGGCACTGTTTTTTTACTTATGACAAATGTTGGGAGGAAGCAATTGCTGCCTTAGTTCCTGGCAAGGCTTGTTGGTGACTTCCTGAAAAGTCACAGTAGTCTTTAATGGAAGATGAAGACAACTGTTTGAAACATCACAACATTCTGGGAGCTGGTTATACAAAGAGCACTCTTAAGAAGATTGTGATTAACACATTGGATTTGTGTTAAAGTTCATATGATATGCGTGGTATTATATGTTGTCTAGCTGTTAATTATATATGAGCTGACTGAGGTGTTTCTTTGCATATTGTGCATTTTGGAAGGACAAATAGCAAATGGTGAAGAAGGGAAAGAGAACTACTGAATGTTTAAGGTGCTGTTTGCCAAATCATATTTTGAGATTGATTTCTATTTTTAAACAACATAGTGGTTGCTGAAGTTGGCTAACTGATTGCCTTTGGATGGGAGAGGCGGCATCATTGCTCACTTCTCTGCTAAAAGGAACAACACTAAGAAAAGCGTGGAAGTGTTGGAAAAACTGTAAGAATGGATCTACTTTTTGTTGGCTCTACTTTGGTATTCTTTTTAAAAGATTAGATTTACATTAAATTTCAAATATGGTTGCTGCTCTCTTTTCTCAGTATTGTTGATTCTTCTTCAAAATTAATTTATCAATTAAGTATCTTTCTTCCTGTTTTGAAAAGTCCAGTAGTTTATAGAGTGTCTAGTTCCTCTTTTAGATGAAAGTCCACTCATGGTATGATTTCCTTAATTATTTGAAAGCGCTTAGTGATACTCAACTTTGAACTGAAGAGACACTTAATCATAGAACTGTTGTACTGAACCACAAAAATTAAATCTATTTAGAATACGAAAAAGACAACCAAGCTCATAAAGTAATAATACATTTACTAGAATAATTTTGCCTAAAACTTGCCATATTGGAAGGGAACATGGTCTAAGGGTTCCCAGGTCTTGTGTTTTTACACCAAGAGATCTGAGTTCTGTTCCTGGCTTTACCACTTATTTACTGTGTAACTTTAAAAATTGAGGCACAAAGAGGCTAAAGGACTTGCCCATCTATAAAATGAGGATAATATGTAACATACAGGTGAGTGTATGAAGCTTAATTTGTTATCTTCTGTAAAGCGCTTTATGGTTCTTAAATGGGAAGATATTTTTTTTAAATGCAGTGTGTTGGTGGTGATGATGAACAGGAATATTTGGGGCTCGTTGAGAGAGAAGTCTGGTTTTAGTGATGTCACTTAGCTTAGCTGTTAGTCTGAATCTTTGTTTTAAATGGTCACTTTCTGAGCAAATACTACATCATATTTATTGAGAAGTTATTCAGTGTTTTAGTCAATCTAGACAAGTCAGTTCTGGTCTTTGAGCCCTGAGCATTGAACTAAATGTCTCCAATACACAAGTGCACAAAATAATTAAAAGGCATAGGAAGTGGTTTGATTATATTCTCTTCAAGGAGGAATCATATATTTGCTTCTCTGATTGATTAAAAATAGATATTTGGGAATGTAAGATAAACACATTAGATGGGTGTTCCTGCTAAAATGATCAACTCTGAAATAGTTAATCTGAAGATTTAACAATTCATATCTCCCCCAAAGCTATTGTTGTCTGTCTGCAGACAACACAACATTGGTTACTTTTATTTAAATTTATTTGCAATCCTAAGTGCTAGAAACATGTTTGTTTTAATAGAGAGCATATATTTGAGAGCACAGTTAATTGGCATGGGGGGAACAGTTCTGAAATTCCAGAATATATGTGGGCCCTGTTTATAATGCAGCTACCTATGGGAAAGATTGCCTTCATAAAGTGCACACACCTACAAGCTGAATGAATAGTGTAAATATAAAATTTGTGAAATAAATTGAACGTGTAAGACTGTTAAAGCCTTGTGAAATAATTTCATCTCTAATAGTGATTTGATATTTTTAGTATGTTACAGGATAATGGTATGAAATCCTTTCCAAACATAGTTCAGTACATCTGCTGTACTCTTTCATCCTGGCAACATCCCAGATGCTCATATAGAGAGCAATTTGCATTTGGCAATGGGGCTAGTGTCTCCCTCTTGGAAATGTTATGCTACTGAAGTGGTAGGAGTTAGGATTTGTATCTTAACATGTCAGAACTGGATGGATGGATGGATGGCAGTGCGACATGATTAAGTAAACGTGTGTGTGTGTGTGTGTGTGTGTGTGTGTGAATATATATAGACTATCGATGTTCATTCAATAGTTATACTTAAGAGTAGAGTCATGAGATGTACTGGACAATAACTTTCTGAAAGCAGCTTTGTTTGCTTGTGTAGCTTAGTTATGAGCAAAAAACCACTTTTGAAGTTGAGTTCATTTGGTTTTCCTGGGTGGTCCATGTGGGGTTTAAAGAGAGATTGCCAGTTCTGTCTTCAAATTAATAATTTTCGAAGAATTTTGCCCGTTAAGTTTCCCTTCCTTATTTTGATGAGCCTTCATATTTTGGTGTGTTTTTATTCTTCCTTGGCTGCTGATTGTAATTTTTTCTCTGTGAAAGAATGGATGGGTTGAGACTCCAAAGTCTGACTGCCCCTTCTCCATAGAGACAGATTCACACTCATCTCCCTACCCCAATCCCTCATAAAGTGAATGGGCAAACAAATCTGTGAGATATGGATTCCTCTGTTTATGGAATGGGGTAGTCTGATATTCATTCTTCCTGTGACTCTGATATAAATGACCATTGATTAAGTGACACTTTGGAGGGGAGGAAGAGTAGGATTTTCTATTGGGAATATATTTGGGGTGGGTGATGCTAAAGTGAACAAGGCCTTGTCTTCACTAGGAAAAAGTGCTGTTTACTACAGTGAGCTGACTCAAGGTAAAATCCTAGTGAACACAAGCCAGTTTGTAGTGTTCACCCAAATTAGTAGTCATTTTAAGTTGATCCATTTTAACTCATGCGCATGAAATTCATGTACCAAGATGTGTGTTTAAAAAAAATTAGCAGAAAAAAAAAATTGCAAACCTGGAGAAATAACTCCTGAATAAAAAATGGATATCTGTATTGGGTTTCTAAAATGTTTACTAACAATAAAGCTGAATAAAACAATGATTTTTAATGTGGTTTTGAATATGTTATATAGGGAGTTCTTTCTGCATTATTCGTTTACATGAGTTTATAGCTTATGTATTTTTCATTCCTGATTTTGTTTTATCAGTTGCCTTTTTTGATGAGACTCCCGCTTTGTAATGCATGATCTTCAATCCAAGAATGTACAGTCAAGGAGATTATAGGACTGTTATCTAACTCTACCGTCTGAAAGGAGGTCCTGCTGTGGAAAACCAACATCTTCCAAATTCTTTTCAAATTGCACAGTGCTAGATGAATTGTGCTTCCAGTGTGAAAAGTGGTGCCATTACTTGTGATTCCAGAGGTGAGAGAGATTACCTGAGCTGGTCTGCACTGAAAACTTACATAGGCATAGCTTCATCTCTGAATGGTGTGAAAAATACACATTCCTGCGACATGTAGCTATGCTGACTTAACCCCTGATGTAGACAATGCTAGATTGATGGACTGTTTCTTTCATCGACCTAGCTACTGCCCCTTAGGGATTATCTACAGCAATAGGAGAACCCATGCTGTCGCTGTAGTGAGTGTCTAAATTTAAGTGCTATAGCGGTACAGTTGCAGCACTGCTGCTGTAGTGCTTTGAGGCCTTGTCTACACTTATGCTAGCAAAAGTTTTGTCACTCGGGGGTATGAAAAAAACACCCCTCTGAGTGACAAAGTTTTGCCAGCATAAGCGTTAGTGTGGACACTGTTATATTGGTGGGAGATGCTCTCCCGCTGACATAGCTACCACCGCTCATTTAGGAGGTTTTATTATGTTGGTGGGAGAGCTCTGTCCCGTAGACATAACGCAGCTACACAAGCGCTCTTACAGCAGCATAGCTATTCTGTTTTAAGTGTAGACTAGTCCTGAGTGTAGACATATTCTTTTATACTGTTGCCATATGGAAGGCACCACTATATGAAATCTATTGGAAATTTAGTTTTTGATTTAATCAATAGCTGCCTGGGTTGCTCAGTTGTTTGAGCAGCATTCCAAAAGCAGACAAACTATATAGGGTCTCAGCAGAGCCACAGTTATGTCTCAGCCATCAAGTTTCTGTTTTTCGGAGGGGATGGGGAAATCTCCAACATCCATTTTGGTAAATGTTATTTCTCAACTGTCTGAACAACAGGCTTCTTACCTCTGGTCTGGAGAGTGCATGCTAGCATATCAACAAGATAATCGTATTGTAGTTGCAAAGTTTGCAGTGTTCTCACACTGCAGTCCAGATACCCCATTTGCAAGAACATTTGGTGATAACATTCTTGTGGGTTTTTTTTATTTATTTGCACTGTGAGGTTGAAAGTTTTTTTATTTCAATCTTCTAGGTTTTTTTTTTTAAAGGTTTTGTTTTTGTAACAAACACGTATGGGGAGGTACTGGCTTTCTGAAAATACTGTGATATAAGACATGATACTGGTACAAGCCTACAGTGAATAATGGAACTAAATAAACTAAATGAATTAGACTTTTCAGCAAGGGAAAGGATTTTACATTACTTTCTAGTAGCTTTCCATTGTAACAAACTACAATTAAGCTCTAGGTGCTATAGCCCTAATTAAATGCAGATTGTAATGTTTAGTAATATTCCTGGCTGTCAGGCTCTGGCATTCCAGGGTCTCCTAATCAAAGAAGCAAGAGTTCTATGGATCATTTCATTTACCCTTACTAGATAAAGCAAAATATCTAATTTAATTTTTGCAAGGGAAGTTTAAGTTTCTTCATAAAACTATTTCTTGGATAAATCTCTTAATTAAAAAACATCAGGTAATAGGAATTATATAACTATAAACAGTTCTTAAAATAGTCCAGGGCTTTATGAAAAATTCTGATGTCTTGAAAAGAGAGTTTTAAAAATGAAAGGAAATTACTTAATGCAATAAAAGCATATTTTGAAGAAATCTAAAATACTAAATAGTCTTGCTTTCACTTTGTTTCTCTCCCTTTTGTCTGCTCATCTTAGTGAAAGTGATTATGCTGCTGATGGCAGTTTTGATTGTTTTTTTGTAGAAAATTACCATGTACTTTCACAGTAAACAAAAATGTTTTGTTGTTTTTTGAAATACAAAAAAAGCACAAAAATAACAGTAAAAACAATACGTTGACATTAATTTTTTTTATCCCAGATGCCTTCACTGCAAGCTCATCTGGGAAAGGATACAATACACAGACCTTTAAATTGGTTAATATAGGTATTCCCCCCTTTATATGAAGGGTCATGCTGCGACACTCTTTCAAAGCATATGTTCTATCATACCCTGGCAAATTGTCAATTCCTAAGCCCTCAGTATCCTTTCTTGAAGCCTGAGTTGAAAAGTAGGTTTTCTAGATGGAGATGGGGACTCTGTTCACAGTTAAAGGTACACTGCAAAATTAAAATTCAGATTTGTCAAATTCTTATTATTAAATAGTACCTTCTTTCTTCCCATCTGCATGTGACAGGTACATAAATGTCAGTAGGGAAACTTCACTGGGCTCTCTTATCACTATAGCAGTAGTGTTGCTTCAAGTGTATTCAATTTTGACGTGGTCCTGCTCTTACTAGTGTTCCCTATACATATATGAATTTACTGACGTCACACATGGGGAACTGGAGGAAGGGCATATTATATTGTTGAAAATTTTAAGGAGTCTTATCTGTGGAGCCTTTCTAAAAGCTTTGTGTTTAAACTCATTTGCACTTTTTTTTTTTTTTTAAATGAGACTGCTGAAACTTCCAGCAAGCATCCGACTTGTACATGTAGTGCCTGTTCTGCTGTCACTTCAACGTTAATCTGAAGTAATTTCATTAAACATCTGTAACACATTGGTGTAAAATCAGATTCAAGCCAATCTGTAACAGTCTGTGTTGTTTACTTTTGGTTCCTTCCCAGCTTCAGCAGCATTAGCAGGAATGTAAGTGCTAATGTGATGAAGGCTTTGCTGCTAATATGCTTAAACATATGGTACAAAAAAATAATTCCCCAAAAGCTTTTATCTGGAACTTTTATTTCTCATAATGGAGCATCTGGTCTGGACATTACTTATGGTCGTGGATTAGAGCTGCTCATTTCACCACAAATGCTTAGCTTTTCCTCCTCACCGTGCCAACTTACCTTCAGACTTCTATTGCAACATCCTCTGAATCCAGAAGATGACTTCCAAAGCTGAAACTACATAAAGTAGTAGAAAACATGAATAAAACTATTGCAAATTTTAGGATTAATAATTAGTTTTATTGTAAACATTTGAAGAGGGTATTTTGTATTGCTATGAGGAGTGTCATGATAATGGGCCTTTGCTTAGAAATTGGCTTGTTAGGTTGTGACTGTTTTATTTTCTTTGTTTTTCAGAGTTTGCATTGTGAGGAAGTGTAAGTTAAAATATTGTTAATGAGAGAGTTTAAAAAAGAGGCAATGGCAATGTCATATTACTGAAAATACCAACTTCTTGTGTTGTGCGCACACTGGACAAATTTTTTATTACATGGTTAAACAAATCCAAATAGCTCTGACCCTGCAGGCTTAGGATAATGTGACATTTTCGTCAATGTTTGATTCCTTAGTTGGATAGTGGTAGTTGCTGGAAAACATAAACTGTAATTTTAGACTGTATATGCGGCAACTTTCAGTTGCAAGGAGGCATCCTTCCACCTGATTTTGTAAAATTAGTTACATGGAGTTTTAACAAGTTTTTTTTTAATGTTGCTGGTAAATATTGTGTGTATTGGTGTGAAGATGCTTTTTGTGAATTATCTGTTGTGTGGGGACATGTTGCCCCCAATTAAAAATATTGAGGATTTTCTGCTTCCACTGAATGTGAAATTCTTTTAAATTCCTATCCTTAAGACTGAATATATTAACTATTCTTGCTGATCTCTGCACCACAGTCTGTTTCCTTAAAGAGTGAACTGGTTGGGTTATGTGACAATATTCTGCCTTTGCACCTGGATAGTTAAGGAAGTTAGGTCATCGTATTTGTTGTCCTGTGAGAAACTTTCACATCCTAGCCATTGTGTGGTCATCTGTGATTCCCCTGAACTCCCTTTATCTAAAGAGACTGTTACAAGATTATTTTGAGAGCACACTATGTAGAATAAGCGTACTTTCTCTAGAAACACTATTTGATATGCATTATGTAGAAGTTACAAGCTTTTTCAGCTTGATCTGTTTCTTGGAGGTATTTTACATGTACTTTACCTTAAAGCTCCACTTCTGTGGAGAAAGATGTTTATTTTGGTGAATGTAATGACATTTGGTTATAAAAGAAGTGCTAATAGCTAACTATCCAAGGGATTATTTTAAGGTCATCTAGTTAACTTGCTACACCTTTTATAATTTGCTAAATAGATTAGGATGGCTGCCGTACATTGTTTTGGTACCTTGGGTGAAATTCTTGTCCCATTGAATTCTTTGAGATTTTTACCATTGACTTCAGTGGGACCAGGATTTCATCCTATTTCTTGGATCCATAAATTATATTAGGCATATTAACAATTTAAGGGGAATTTGCATGTGTCATAGTCTGGAGAATCTTATGATTACAATAAAAACCAATAGGGCAAGATGACAGTAAAACACTGTACTGTTTCAGTGCAGGGCTCTAACAAGCAAACAAAATCAAACAGATTGAGAATGGTGTGTGTTTTTATGACATATAACTGTTGCTTAGGAGTATCTTGGCTGACATCACAAAACTAATTTCTCTCAATGGCTATGATAAGTAACAAATTCAGATATAAGAGAATGTTGTATTAAATTATTGTGCCATCAAGTCCTCTGCATTTATCATTCTATATCCCAAATAGCTCTTTTGCTTTTCAGACTGTCAGAATCAAGTAAAGTGGACCTTTTCAAACTTATAACTGTTTATGCTTGAGTAATGCAATTCATAAGTGCCTAAATACAACAAATCAAAATCTGTGAAACGATGCATGGCTTCGTGCATCTGTAATTTTGAGAAAGTACCTATAAACTTCCATTCTTCCATTCCAGAGAACCCTTGAAGGTATGTCAAATATTTATAGTTATTGGAAGTCCAACTGGTACATGCCACATTTAATGACTCACACCTTGTCCAAACAATGGAAGTCTTTCCTGGGTAGTTGAGAAAACATTACTTCATCTCAATTGCTGGTTCATATTTATTTATTGTGATATGGCGAACGCTATTTGTCATGTTACCATTCAACCTAATTATCCCCCGACAACACTTGTCTCTTTCCTCCTCCTCTTCTCTCCTTTCTTCCCCATAAACAATGCTTCTGGTGCTTTCATATTGGATTACACAGCAAAGATGTAGAAAAACAAGTCAGGATTAAATTGTGGATAAACCAAGACTTCATTTAAGAGGAATTTTGTAGTTTAATTATTCAGGGATTTATTCAGATTGTGAGCATCCACTGAACTTTGTAGTAGAGTGTCTAGGTACAGTTGTGCTTTTTAAAAAAACAACTTATTTTTTGCAAATAGAGAAAATATAAAAAAAAAAAAAAAAAAAAAGAAAGCTGCTCACATTATTATAGTACACTCCAAATAACAGATTATAACATACAATGAAATCTGAGACACCACCAAAATTAAATTCATTTCAAGATTTGCTAAGACCTAGTGAAATAATGTATTTTGACATTAGTATTCTCTGGTTTGTCATCAGCTCACTTAAGATTGGGTACTTATATTTGTTAGAAGTGTGTCAGAGATCTATAGTAATGGATGTCCAACTAGTTAATGTCAGTGGTATTCATGCCTTGTTTTTCCCAAACAGTGTAGCATTTCTTCTCATTTAATGGTTTTCACTGTTGAGTTGCTACATTAAAATCTGATCCACGCAATATGAATTCCAGAACTTTACTATTCATTTACTTATTTATTTTGAATTCAATATATAAACAATAGAATATCTGTCCTGGGATGTAGACAATCTTGGCAAATAATTGAAAATATTTGAAAATATAATCCAACAAAAACATTAGCGGCCTTCCTCTGCCCAAAAGAAGCTAGTCCACAAAACCCTAATCTCCCTGCACAAATACAAATCTCTGAAACATTCCAAGATTTCTGTAGCTACTTTCTATCTGTGTTGCTGTTTAAAAAAAATAACACCTCTTCACTGTTCTGATTGCACCACACAGGCAGCAGTATGCACATGAGATATGCACTATTAAGTTCTGCTGTAACCGAGATTATTGGGGAGCTCTGGAGATGGACAAGCCATATACGACAGGATAGGGGGCCTGGCAACTGGAAGCGTTTTCTCTCCTATCCTCCTCATACCCACTTTATCTTATAGTCTATGCAACTTCTTGGTTATTAACATCTGTTATGGACCCTTGATACCTGATATGGAAGAAAAACAATATGGGTTTACCATTAACCTCTTGACAGTTTTCAGACATATAAAGCTGAGTAATTCTGTCTTTTTGTTGATTCCAGTGGAATAATTTAGTACTAGCAGTGAAAGGATTATGTGAAGAATGACCTGCTCAAGATTGTCACTTCCCTAATTTACTTGCATCCTTCACCTTCCTTGATAGTTTGAAGAATGAAAACGCTCAACCCTGTTTCCGGTTTTCCTAAATGACACTATCCTTGAAATATTAACAGTTTGATTTTTGCATTTTGTTTAGGGAACTCAATCTGATTTTGAAAAGTGAGAGCCTACTTGTTACTGTGGATTCCCGAAACAAGCTATTGCCAAGGTAAGTTCTTTCATTGCCCTATTCAAGATGAAGTAATGCAGGAAAAGAAGAAGTGACTGCTTCAAACAATACCAATATTTATCTTTGACTTTCATTGGGTGGCGAATTGTTCCAGAGGGATAGCCGTGTTAGTCTGTATACAGCAAAAACAACAAGAGTCCTGTAGCACTTTAAAGACCAACAAATTTAATTTCTGCAGGCATAAGCTTTCGTGGGCTATAACCCACTTCGTCAGAGGACATCAGACATCTGACCAAGTGGGTTACAGCCCGTGAAAGCTTATGCTGCAGAAATTAAATTTGTTAGTCTTTAAAGTGCTACAGGACTCTCGTTGTTTTTATTGCGTCGTGAGAATGTGTGTGAAGTATAAAATTATTCTGTGAGAATTTTGTTGAGTATGTGACTTATAAATTAGATGAAATTAGCCTTCTGTAGTTTTCAGGGTATGTAAAATGCACTAAGCAGATTTGAAATATTTCCCAACTGTATGTGCATAGTTGGGTGTCTCTCCTTTTAGGAATATCACTTGAAGGGACTGAACTGCCTACCAAATTACTTTTTTCTGTCAGAAAATGCTGATTTGACATAATTAAAATACTTTGTGGGAACTTACCTACTTTGTTTAAAAAAAAATTATTCCTGGAAATTATCAAAATGTATCATTTCATCTGGGTCAAAATATTTCATTTTAACTTTATTGTTCTGAATATATAATAAAATATTAACAATATATTGTACTATATTATTAAATGATTTTACAGTTATGTTAATTATATAATAGTTGAAACAAACCATTTTGGAATATTTTATTTTGCAAAACATTTTGAGATTTCTTTTTGTCCTGATTCAGGACTAAATGAAATTTTGCAATCTTGGAATTTTCTGTAGGACTAGAATTCCATTTTTTGAGCGACTGCAGTCGTGACATATTTTATGAAAACAAAGTTTATAGGAAGCTTGTGCAAGCACAGTTGTTAATCTGTTTTTGAAGTAATTAGGAAGAAGCTGTTAATTTAATTCAAGAGTTAATGTCCAAAGTATTGTGTTAAGATTTCGATGGACTCTTTCTTCCAAAAACTGTTTTATAGTCAAGCCAGCAAACAGGTCCATAAAAGAGGTAGCTTCTCTGTACACAACATAGTGCAGACAAATGTAATTTGAAAACAAATTTACATTGTTACTGAAACCGTTTGTATGTTTTGAGGCAGAAAGTTCAACAGGTGTTTCATGTTCTTGCAAATTGCAAGACAGACTGTGCATAACATCCTGTTCACTACAATCTGTTTGTATTATATGTATTTTCACCCTCTTCTAAAAACACTAGTAGATTAAAAGTTTGACTCCAAAGTGCAGAACTGCAAAAATCTCATAAATCAGTGATCCCCAAACTGTGGGGCATGCCCCCTAGAGGGCTCAGACGAACATCTGGGGGGCATGGCAGGGTCTCCGCCAGCCCCCACAAGTGGGTGAGGATGGGGTGCCACCCCGCACCTGGCTACAGCTCAGCCCCCGCTGTTACTCCACTCCTGGTCCAGCGTGGCGTGGACACATTCTATTACTGGCAAGGAGGGGCGTGAGAGGAAAAATTTGGGGACCACTGTCATAAACTAAAGAGAGTATGCTAAACTTACAGATGACAGAAATATATTATCTGCTATAAATGTGTCATTCTTGATCTCCAGGTTTTCACTTCATTTAAGTAGAGAGTTATCATAAAACTTGGGTTAAAGATCTCTGTTGCTCATATGTTGAAGGTGATTTATAACTTGCAGTGAGCATGGGTGCTTTTAGAAATGGCATTTTCATTTGATTTAAAAGTGTTTCTCTGTCTACCTGCAAGAATTTCTCAAATACAACCAAATGACTGCCTTACATGTTACCCATACCATTTTGTAAAATTTTACTTGTTTTCTTCAAACATTGTTCTGCACTCCAAGTGCATCATATCAGAACAGACATTTTGCTCTTCCTTTAAGAACTGGTGTGCAACAGAGCCAATTGTGGCACAGGTTTTCAGACTTCCAAACAGTCCTGGGTTTCATGGGATTGTCCCGCTTTGACTCCAAAATTCCCCCATCCTGGTTGAAATAGAACATTTCTTGCATTCAGTGGCATCCACGATCGTACTCACATTACACATAGTGCATACTATTGCCAGGGACAGATCTAGAGAGGACAGCAGTTGCATCTACTTCTGGGCACGCTCAGCGGCTGCAGGGGAACTCAGGGATACTGCACCTGGACAGGTGGGGGCTGAGCATGGTGCAGGAGAGACATTGGGGCCAGCGGCTGCAGCTGGGGTGGCTCTACAGGGATTGTTGGTGATGCCTGGGATCTTCCCAACTCCCCCTGTGCTTGGTTCAGCAGTGGCCGCCAGGTTCAAGAACTGCTCTGCTTTTAGTTGGTGACTCTGCATCCCACTTTAGCCACTTGAAATATTGGGCGGTATGAGTTTTCGGCACCATCTTTTCTTCTGTTGCACTTCCTTTTCCCTTATTAATTTTCTGTCTCAGAAAAGAAAACATAGAACCCTGATATGGTAAGCTAGGCCTAGGAAATGTGGAGGATATGATCTTGCCCCTTGTTAGACTGCTGTGCCAATCTGCAGAAACTGTTATGAGATGCTAGATTCTACATTTACCAAGAAAAAAGGAATTAAGGCCAATTTTCAGGATACATTACCGGTGTTTAGGACTAGAAGACTGTTTTAAAGCCAATTACTACTACAGAGGCAGTGCTTATACATTATCAGGGTGAAACTATTATGGAGCCTGTATCATGAACTGCATCATAAGTCTACATTCCGACTTTTCCTGACCTTTTGACTGACTGACTAGATGGCAAAATAGTCATCAAATTCCTCTAGGAGAAACAACATTTTAACAACATTTAAAAAAAAATTATTCCTTTAATTTTATTTGTTTAGTTCAGCTTGAGGGAAGCTGGAGGACCTCAGTGGTTGTGTCAACTGAACAGAGAATGCCAGTCTTTGATGAAGAAATTCTAAATCTCAGCTTCTTTCATTGCAGATTGTGCAGAATTCTCTGTTTATTCATCTCAAAATTTTGAAGAGCTGCTTGCAGAATGTGGTTTGATGACCTCAGGAGTATCTTATTGGATGCTTTGCATACTTATATATGTTTAACTTGATCCATTGAAAAATTGTGTACTGTGGACTGTCAAGCAGTTTTTGAGGTCCTCATTTAGGAAAAATACAGCATCTGAATCCTCCATTGTTCATCCAGTGTAGATAGACTTTAAAGCCCATCTAATGATAAACCAATCTATTTATCTCCCTTATTTAGGTGAAATTTCTTTAAGTTGGTGTCGTTTGTTTGTTTTTGGGTCTACAAACTCATGACCTGGACCAAGTATCATTTATTCAAGGAAGACTTTAAGATCACATTCTCTAATTGAGAGCACTGTCAACGGACTTATTCTCCTAACTGATATAATGGGTATAAGGAAAGAGGCAAATATATGATCAGTCATCCACTAGAGGATTAAAAAGGTTTTGTGAGATCCTGCAGAACATAGTTTCCCATTAAATGTCTTACCTGTACAGTTGTGATCAACGTATGTTGTTTTTGTCTACATCTGCTCTTCAAAGTGAGTTAGATGGAACTATCAAAACTCAAATTTATACGTAGAATGGAACACAACTTCTCGATTTTCTTTCTCGTTTTCAGAATTTACCATTGGTATGATAAATGAAAGAAGCTCTTCATATCATAGAAGAAAAGGGACATAAAATGCTAAAAGGTCATGTTGCCTTAAATATTGTACATACTATGTTTCTCTAGTACAATATGCGGAAATTCCTCACCAGTAAAGCATCATTAGTAAAAGGTGCAATATTTAGTGTTTTATACATCTTTAAACATAGAAGAAAATAATCTTCTTCTGTCCTTGAAGAGACAGTGTCAGCTAACTTGCACATGTATATTTAAAAAAGAACATATTTGCCTGTTAGTGCTAAATTTTTTGCTTTACAGCTGAAGCCTGTGTGTGTGTATTTTAAGAGGATGGTGTTGGAGAGGAGCTTCATCCTGAGGACAGTCCTCGGCATTCTGGATGACTCAACCACAATATTTCCTGAGTTCTTGGGGAAGCGCATGTCAAAGCATGAAATGTGGCATCTCACCTTGCTTATGTCATTCCTTCTTACTGGCATGGAAGGGGTGTGATGTTATGTTGCTTTTGGCTTCTCTAATGCTGCTGTCAGAGGTAGATACTACTGGTCCTTATGCCCTGGGGGCCAGATTCAGTGCCATGATGGTCAATGGGAATCTTTTCTTTCATTCTATAAGTGTTAAGTCAGGACATGGTACTAGTACAAGGATCCATATAATGGCTTCCCCCTGTGCATATACACAAGGGAGTGAGGGGCATGCATACATTGTTATTCAGGCCTAGATATTTGGCATTGGATACTAGAATTAAAGCTAATGTTTAAACTGAACATGTGTTGTCTTACAAAATACTGATTACAGAATTTGGAGATTTGTAGAGTTTTCCTAGAGGTTATTTTTATTTTATTTTATTTTTGTGATTCCAGGCAAACTGTTAAACCCAGAAAATGCTTTTAACAGTTTTAGTGGTTGCCTTGAAACTGAAATATTCATCTTGAAGGTGATCTGAAAAGTGACGGTCAGTCACAGATGAAAATGTGTGTGAAAATATCCACTTGTTTATAAATGAAGTCCATGTGTATGTTTGTATTCTACAGTTCCATTTATTGTAGCTTTATTTGTTTCCCCCAAGCTTTAAATTTTGCTTCGGTTGTGCAAGTTGACCTGAACATCTAGTGTACATGCTCAGTTGTGGCAATGAAAGGACTGTAAGGTAAGAGCAGTAGTTGCTTGAAGCATTGTAATTCAAATTTCTGCTGACTTGATGCAGGTAAATAGTAACTGAGGTCTTTGGTGGTGGTACTAGAACTATCAAACTGCAACAACTGCCTCCCTAGCAATCAGAGTTCATTCTTCTCTATTTACCTTCTGTATTTATGGGTCCCTGCTAAAGCCCTGTGCGTAACTCTCCTTCAGTAATGTCCATGAGGGAAGGGAGCAGAAGATGAGAGAAAAGGGAGGAGATACAGCAGGCCAGGAGAAGCTAGCACAGCAGTTCCTGCTGCAACACTTTCCCTTCCTTTTTCACTGTCTCCCCTAAGTAGCAGGCACTCCATCCCAGCCTGGGTACCATGGAAGTGCTGAGATACCACGGGGGGGTGCAGTACAAGAACTTGATTAGAAAATATTTCTCTCTCTCTCTCTCTCTCTCTCTCTCTCTCTCTCTCTCATATATATATATATTGGACTGTGCAGATGGGCCAAGGCTGTGCTACCATGATTGATAAGAACTAGTCGAGTGAAACTGGTCTGGTACATTTTGGGACAATTTTGCTCGCTAATCTAAAACTTCCCATTAGTTTCCTTCAAGGATTCCTAGGCAGCACTTCTATAAGACTGAGGCAGCATGGTACCAGCAATTTACTCCGTGGTTTTTGCCATCCACTTTTCACGGCTGGTTATTTGTGGTTTTCATGGTTCAGAAGGGTTGTAGTACTTTACATTGCTGTGTTGGAAAACTTCCCAGCTCCCCGTGAACCAGAAAGACCAATGATTCTCATTCGACCTTGAAGACTCAGACTCCAACAAATTCCAAAGCCTGATAAAGAACAACAGCATTCCGTCCCACAGAATGAGGAGTTGAGGACCTGTTAAATCATTATCATCGTTTATTAGCTTAATCCATTGACACACTGGTCTCCAAATAGTTTCTTCCTTCCCATTGCCCACTCAGATGTCCTTGGTTTTATCACATCCTGTGTAGGATGAAGAGGGACAGATACTATAACTACAAGCTCATCCAATTGAAAACAATGGTCTAGGCCCAGCACAATATGGATTCAGTTCAGGACACTGAATTGAAACTGCTTTAGTTGCACTGATGGATCATCTCCTTCAATGGATAGAGCGCAGACGTCTGTTCTTGTTCTTCTGGACATTTCTGTAGCATTTAATGCTGTTGAGCATGAGATAGTGCTGTCTTACCTGAGAGAAATGGCAGGGGTTCAGGGTAATGTGCTAAAATGGTTTGAGTCCTTCCTGGATGGACACACCCAATTATAGTGATAGGAAACTGTGCTTGCTCCATTCACTTATGGAGGCCTACTAGAATCAATTTTCTCTCCAGTTCTTTTCAGCATTTATATGCAACCACTAAGTGAACTGATGAGATATGGACTTAAATGCTAACAATATGCAGATGAGACACAGTTCTACCTATCTTCCTTCACCAGGTTGGTCCATTACTTGGACGAGATCAGCTCATGATTGTAGAACTGCAGGCTGAAGCTGAACCTAAGCAAGACAAAGATGATGCTAATGGGCAGAGGAAAGAGAGCATTTTGCAGAATTTGCATCCACCATGCAGTCTCCTTTGGTTGAAGGGACACACCCACATCTGGTCAATTCAGTCTACAGCTTAGGATTCCTTGTTGACACCAAGCTCTCACATTGCAAGAACCAATTAGTTCTTTACAGCTTCCTCAATTCTGCATGAATTGGCCTCCTTCCTACGAGACTGTCAGTGTCAGCTCTGCAGGGATGAAATGTTCCCATCTGAGTATTTTTTCTGGGATAACAACCGAAACAGACTGTAGGCTAAGAAAATGTTAATTAAGTTATGCCACTAGAATAGACCATTGTCACAGAATAATGGTTTCTTGCTGCTGTTTAAACGCCAAAGCAAAGCTGAAAGGAGACATTGAGCCTGACAATATTCCATTGTAATGAATTTATATTTTCTATACCAAATGGTAGATTAAACAAATAACTTCCATTGCTGTAGGAAAGTGATGGTTGTAGACTGTACAATTATTAACTTTATGCACTCTGACTTTGAAAAGATACCAGTTATTGCCTTCGGTTAAAGGGAGACCAACTTATGGATAAATACTATTAAAGAATGCTATATTTTTAGGAGTAAGTTTTATTTCTAACTAGCTGGTGGTTTAACATTATTAGAAGATGATAGTCAATCATTTTTTAAATTTTTGGCTGTATAGTCAGTATGATTCCAATTGTCATAATTGAAGATTTTGATGTTAGACTAAAAGGAAGTAATGTTATTTTGCTAAACAAGATGATATGAACTGAAGATTCAGTTATCAGTTTAAAAAGACTAGTGTTGGATTTGTATAGAATACATTAATCTCCATGCCACAGTCATTTTCTTCATATACCATTTTATTTACAAAGTGCCCTTAAATGTCTTCAGGATACTGCATAATCAATTAAAATATAATACACTTAACAAGGAACAGGTAATATTAAATATTAAAAAGCCACTGTGACAATTAAAAAAAAAAAAAAAAAAGCATAATAAATGTTAGCAGAACACTCACATTGCTTGTCATTGGTTTTTGTTCATGATCTGGTAATTCCTAATATTTCAAATATTCTTTAAAATCATTTGTAAAGTCCTGGGTTGGAATATCAGAAACACTGAGTGGTTTGTTTAAAATGTCAACTTCCCTCTGATAAAATCAGTAAGATATTCTTTCTAGTCCTATTTTATGAGCGTCTGGGATTTCTTTTCCACATTCTTTGTACAAATTTTGTTTATCAGATATAATCAAGCCAAACCATTTCCACATTTTGCTTAAAGGTTTGTTTTGAAAAGGTGCTTTCCTCTCTCTAAATTAACCTCTTGAGGTTTTCACCAAAAATCAGGCTTCGTTTGTTTCGCTGCAAAAGCCTTTTTTGCAGTTAAGCAAGTCAGCTGCTGCAGAGCAGCAATGCTTGTGATGCAAAATCTCCATATTTTTGCAGCACCCTTGTTAGAGGAGTAACTGTTCATGCTTCTCTGACTATCTGGTTTTAGAGCTTCCAAATACTATGGAGGTGTTGTCATAAAATGCCTATAAATAAAATAAAATATAGAATACTATGTAGCAGTTGCACTTAAAAGAAAAGATGCATATTTCATGGTCCTCTTGGTCATTTCAAAACTGACTGATTGCCAGATTTGTGTTCACAGATTAGCTGTTGCTGACAATCAGTCAATCTCCTCTGTTTTTACTTTTCACAAATGCCCTGCACAGTTTAGATTATTTACAATACATAGAAAATGAATTTGTGAGCTGGCAAAATGCTAGGAAGGTGCCTGGGCCTGAGCACAGACAGTAATCAAACAGTTGCACTGAGCATCTAGTCTGGTTGCTTCTAAACAGGAACTCCAGTCAAAAAGGGTTACCTGCCATCAATAGAAATATAGAAAACCTCTGATTAATGGAGTACCATCATTTTATTCCAGTACTTGGTAGGAGCAATTATTTAACCACAGGTAACATGGCTGAATAAGTCTGTGTTCTGGGCGCTTGGAACAAGATGTAAGTGCTGCACAGAAAGAAGAAAGATACTTCCTAAATAATATCTACTTCTTTTTTCAAATGCTCTGTACAAAGTTCCCATCACCCCTCGTCTTCCCAAATACACACATAACTAGGTAAAATTACTGCTCTATACCATGATTAATATTTTGCTGACTATCCTTTTGAGGCATTCATCATCATCACACTTCCATGGAACCAGAACCCTCGCTACAATCCTGCTTTTGATTCTTTCACTAATACTCATAAAATTATACTTAATCTGATACATTTTACCAAAACCTGTTTATAAATGGAAAACTCTGTTAAAGTCATTGAATAATGCGGGATCCGAAAAGCTTAGTATGTAAGTTCAGCTGTAAGGGCTTATTTTTGGACATTGGAGTTCAGGAAATGACACTGTTACATAAGAATTGGAGCAACCAAAAGGAAAAGGAATTAATATGCTCAAAGTTTGGGGAGATCGGGGGTGGGTTGGGTTTGTTGGGTTTTTTAGTTAAATACAAAAATCTGTGTCCCAGCCATCTGGAATCAAATCTTTTAGTTCTGAGCATAACATGAATTCAGTAGCTCTGCAAATAATATTGATGGATTCTGCATATAAAGTGGCAAACTTTAAACTTTGTAAGAGAGATTTTGTGCAGAAACGTATATAGCTCATTCAAAAGGCGGGTATATTTGGCTTCCGGCATTCCTTTTTAGTGTACTCATTAGAATGCACAAGTGATATCTGATCGTTTGTATGGTGTCTGTCAGCTACATTGTTAATGGAGATCAAAAGAAAACTTAAATGATTAAATTATTTTACCATTCCTCATGTTTGAGTTACACCTTCACAACTGCATGTCTCAGTGATCTTCCTGTTTGGTTCCTGTGTTTTCTTTAAGAGGAAAGGAGAAAGATATATAGGCATTTATATAAGTATTGTGATGTTCTGGGGTTTAGAGAAGTTAATAACACTAGTGCTATTTAAAGTTAGGCTTGACTTATCCTTTTGCTTGCAAAGAAAGTGTGGACCTTGTTTATTCTGCTGCATGCAGCAACTTCCACAGTAGAGTAGACAAAGCAGATCATTTTGGAGAAACCTTTTAATCTATAACTCTTGGGTGTTCCGATTCAAGTATAGAAAATTTTGAGTTCTTCAAAGGAATTATAATTATTGCTTTGTTTTCAAGTATATTGATTTCATAGTGGTTTTCATTATTTCATATATTTGCATAAATATGTTATGTTTGACCCTGCCCACCTTCCACTTGCCTCTCAAAATGTGACTGACTGGTCCAGTCAGTTGAATATTCTATTTTGTATCATATGCTAGTGGTAAATGTTGTGTAGGGCAAGAGCTAGTGTAGTGATAGAAGTACATGTTCTTTCCTTAAAATACTTCATTTTAGAAGTTTTTTAATAACATAAAGGAATGTGTAGTTTTTTGATCAACTGCCTACAATGTGAGCTAATTTGTCAACAGGCTTTTTGTACCACCTGCACATCAAGCTGCTTCCTATAGGGGATTGTGTTTTGAAACTAAAAAATTGATATTGCATTACTTCTTGTTCATGGTGAAAATAAGAGAAATTGTGGGTCTCAGAAATATGTTAATAATCTAGAGTGGTCTAAGCTAGACTGGTATTTTATTATGCCTTGTTCCTGATGGCAATACAACAAACCATTGGTTTTTAAACCAATCAGTTTTACACAGTGTTTTGTGCAAGACTGTAAACTAACTGTTGGGGTGAGTGGAACTTGAAAAGATTCTCTGGCTGGTTTTGCAGATAGAGACAATAAGCTAATACAAATATGTGGGTGCAATTAGGGTGACCAGATGTCCTGATATTAGGGGATTTTTCTTATATAGACACCTATAACCCCCACCCCGTGTCCTGATTTTTCATACTTGCTATCTAGTCATTCTAGGTGCAAGTGATTTATATTCAGGGCCTGAAAAACTCACTTGGCTGATCTCTCATGGTAAATAAGAATTTGGAGCATACAGTTGGATTTAATGGAGCCAGGAAGGCAGCAGAAATAGGAATAGAGGGTTGCTGCTACTCACAGAGAAAGAAGTGGGGGAACACTAGAGCATCTCAAAGTGTTGCTACTGTGTTCCCAAAATGGAAGAGAAAGCAGAATGGGAGCTGAGTGGCCCAGCACTACTACAGCTTTCACAGCAGGAAAGGAAAGAGGAGTATATGAACCTCGTTGCTGCTTCTACATTAGAGTTTTGTTGACAAAAGCTGACTTTTGTCAACAAAACAGTGGAGGTGCACACACTGAAGTGCTCCTCCCATTGATATAACTTTTCTGCTATGCCGACATTATAAAACCATCTCAACGAGAGGTGTAGGGCTTATGTTGGTGTAGTTAGGGCGACACAGTGTCAGTATAGACACTGCAGTATAGACACTGCATGCCTTACATCGGGTGTTGGCTGTCATTCTTGTCAATTGACAAGAAAGCCGGGTGACTAGAGCCCAGCTGCCCTCTGCTCCCCTGGAGAGCTGAGCAGTTGGACCCTGCTCCCTCCTGGGAGCAGAGCGAGAAGCACTGGGCAGCTGGACTCTGCTCCTAGCAGGCAGAGGGGTGAGAAGCCCCAGTTGGCTTCCCCTAGCTCCTGGCAGGGAACTGGGGTTTGGTGCAGTCTGCTGAGAGTCTGGTGTAGCCGGGCTACGGCAGGGAGCTCTCAGTGGAGCTGAGAGACCAGGCTTTCAGTTCCCCATGCTGCCCCTCTTTGGTTGGTGGAAGAGCTCCTGGTGAGGATACACACCACCGACCCAAGGCGTACATCAGCTGTTGCAGTAGTTAATGAGGTGACTGTAAGTCAATCTAACACATGTCAACTTATCTTTTTAGTGTAGACAGGGCCTTAGAGGGAGGGAGTCAGAAATGAGGCTGTGAGTGGATGGCTGCATATGTCATAGTACATGTGTAGGTACATGGGTGAAAGAATGCCTGTGGAAAAGTGGTTTCATGAGTTAGGTACAGGTACAGTGGGTTGGTGGGATCGTCTGTGTGTATGGCTATGGGTTCACTGTTAACTCCTCTCAAGTTATCCTAGCTCAAGTGAGAATTGTGACACTGTAAAGTAACACTGCACAGAGTGATAGTGTTAGCAGCTGGTGAATTGTCCTAACTCTAGCTGTAGCCTATACCCCCACTGAGCCAGCCAACTTGAGTTAAAAGCTTCTCCACACTTGAGTGAAGGGTTTTTTGTGTATGGACAGGACTCAAGTTACAGGCAGCACTCAAGTTACATCTTGAGCCCTTTGTGGGAGTGGGCACATGTAGATGGGTGAGAGTAAGGAAGAAGGTGAGTACAAAAAATTTTGAGTACAGGAACAAAGCTCTTTGGGGAGGAATGGGAAAGGGGGAGATGGAAACTATAGGAGAATGTAGAGAGCAGAGACAATGTAGAGGGGGGGAAAAGGGAAAGGATATAAAGGGGTGGAGAAGAAAGAAAGAAAAGAGTGAATCTATGCTCCAAATGGAAGAAAAGATACAATATTATCTATAATAGAAAAGAATGGGCTAAGCCGTTAAGGGGAAACAAAAGTGTAATACAAATACAGGAAGAACAATAACTTTTCGTTTTATGAGTAACTTTTTCATTTTTAAACATTTGGTTTTTCCTTCTATAGAAAGTCTGTTGTGTATTGTATTAATTGTAGTATAGTTAAACAGTTTAGTCTGCTTGTTTTTTTTAAATGCAGGAGCGTACGTATTTGAGAATTTGAATTTGGTGGGTGAGAGAGAAAATGAAATTTAGTCCTCAGACTAATACGTGTCAGGGAATTTTTCAAATTCTGGTATTGTTCTACATACTTAGACAAAAGAAACACCTTTCTGTACTTGAGAAAGTTTTTTGGTATCACCTAAGGCCTGAATTTAAACAGATACAGGTATAACACTCTCCCCATTCTCCACCCCCATATGGACACTTTTATTCTGGTATAAGAGTAGCTTTTTTCAGGTTAGTTTGTCACTTGAGAAGGATTATAACGTAACTAAAAAGATGCTATGTTATGCCAGAATAAGAGCATCTGCACAGGCAGTAATACCTGTATAAACTAATACCAAATGAAATTAATAGGTAGCAGGTTTAAAACAAACAAAAGGAAGTATTCTTCACACAACGCACAGTCAAACTGTGGAACTCCTTGCCAGAGGATGTTGTCAAGGCCAAAACTATAACGGGGTTTAAAAAAGATCTAGATAAATTAATGGAGGATAGGTCTATGATGCTGTCTGGATTAGGGATGACCATTTATTATAATATTGATATAAATATTGCAAAATTACAATAATGCATACGAGATATGCCATGTCATGTACCATTGGAAAGGTTATAATTTGCTAAGTGTTATAATGTTTATATGTATGTATCATCTTTGGACTGTAAATAATGGATACGTGTGATATATAGCAGTATACAAATACTTGTGCTGTGCTGCTGGGTTAATCTGCCCAGGCAGATTAGTGTCAGCATTGATGACTTGTTGAGGGCCATTACCTTTACAATGAGCCCAGGAAGAGAAGCCAGGATGGCACCTGAGTCATCGGGACATGTAGGGATACAGCTGTGGTCAGGGGGACTGCGAGTACCTTTCCCTGCCCATGTGCTGTGAATTTTTGTTTGAAACAAGCCACATGGCAGAAACGATAAAATGCAGCTTCTTCATCTCCATCTTGTCTTCATTCCTGTTTCCTACCTCTGGATCAACTCATCTAAAATTGAAGCTGTGAAACAAAGGACTGAGACCCATCCAGGTTCTGCATGTACACCAGAGGAACTGTACAAGCCTGCAAACTCCACAATACTGGTAAGAATCTGATATATATATATGGACTTTGAAGTCATTTGTATGTATCTGATTGCTTTGATCATTTAGCAGCTCTCATTTTGTTTGTTTCTTTTATAATAAATCTTTAGCTTTAGTTCAGCAGTTCCTAAACATTTTCCCTTCATGACCCCATTTTCAGAGGTGTTGTTTCCCGCTACCCTAGACAGGATGGAAGTTGCAGTTTAAAAGTGATGTCCTCCCTACAGTGTGACCTCACACGCCCTGTATGTGCAAGGTCATGCCGCAAGGAGGATGCCATTTTGCTTTACAAAATGGCGTCATCTGGTCTGCATAATCTCACACACATACAGTACATGTGAGGTCATGTTGCATGAGGGACGCCATTTTGTAGAGCAAAATAGCATCCACCATGCGATATGACCTGCATGACCATGCATATGGTGCATGTGCATTCACACTGTGTGGAGAAGACCATTTTGTAAAATGGCGTCCTCTGCACACTCAGGATTGCCATGACCCCATCTGCTGATGAAGTGAGGTCATTTAGGGTCATGACCCACAGTTTGGGAACTGCTGCTTTAGATACTAAAGGATTGGCTGGCAGCATGATATTTTGAGTAAGATCCAAACTTATATGTGCCTAGTAATGTGGCTGATCTTTTGGGGATCAGGAGAACATTTTTGGTAAAGGGAATAGAGTTAATAACTTATCTCTTTATTGGACCTAGTGCTAATTGGGGACCAGAGACTGAAATGCAATAAAGGGGGCTGTGTAACTTCTTGTTTTTATCTTCTTGAGAACCAGTGTGGGGGATCAGAAGCACTGTTTTTGACTGGTTGGTGAATCTAACTGCAGTGGTAGCCACCAGTTTGGGAGAATCTGCTCTCCTCTTGCAGCCTGCCCTGACCTTGCCATTTTCAGGTAGGCTCCCCTAAGCACGGATGGGTCACAAGCTCCATCAATGGCTGTTAACCAGGATAGTCAGGGATTGCTGTTTGCCAGAAGCTGGGAATGGGTGACGGGATGGATAATTTGATGATTACCTATTCAGTTCATTCCTTCTGAAGTATCTGGCATTGGCCACTGTCAGAAGACAGGCTACTAGGCTAGATGGACCATTGGTCTGACTCAGTATGGCTGTTCTTATGTTCTTATAACCAGACCTATATAGCTGGAACATTTTCCTATGCAGACAAGGTCTCATTTCTCTAGTAATGCATATTACACAGTCCTAATGACTTGGCTGTCCTCTGTGCAGAGTAAGAGGCAGTTTCTAGAGCAGTCGTTTATGTGCCTGTTAGTAGAGAGACCAACTCGTGGATTACTCTACCAGAACATTTTGTTTATATTTTGACACAATTTGGATTCAACTTTTATTTGACGCAATTTTATTTATATTTTGACGCAATCCTTCACAATTTTAGATTCTTGGGAAATTATATAACAACAATACCTAACAATTGTATGTAGCACTTTTCATGTTTGAAAAACTTTACTAAACAAACCCTTCATTACCCCTGTGAAGTGAGTATTATCTGGTATTTACAGATGGGGAAGCCATACAAAGAGTGTTTGTGAGTTATTCAAGATCACAGATTTTTGGGGAGGGTCATTCTTGGAGCAGAGTTTAGAAATCAGATGGTCCTGACTTCCTGTCATGTTCTTAGGCTATATACCAGTCCAAATGCTATTTTCTTCTGTCTCCTGCTCCTAGTTATTTTTTGCATTATTGTACTCTTTTACAATAAACATTTTATATATAAAATCTTAATTCTGTGCATATACAGAGTGGACCTATGGATACCAAACTAAAATAAATTATATAAAAAGTGTTGGAGTATGCGACTTCAAATGATTTTCAAGCCCTAATTTTGATTTTCATCATTCCAGGGAGTCTTTGTGGCAGTAATTCTTATAATTATTTTTGAAAACATGTTTGTAATTAAATCTTCTGCGAATATTGAATATCATGTATTTGAAATATTCTTGTCTTTGAATTCCTGTTGCCTGAGAAATCCTGGTGGCCTCTAAAATGCTGTAACTTGAGAATCTGAGTAGACATGGAATTTTTAATTGCTTATCTTTTGGGATAAGACTAATGAAGCTAATGAATTATTAAGGATTATTATCATTCATCTCTTCCAGTCCTGACTCTTTCTTTGAATAGGAGCTATATGCAAAAAGCTGATCATTAGTAGGTAAGCTGGTAGTTGAAAGTATTCACTATTGATGGTATAGTGAGAGTTTCTCTTTCTGAAAAATGATGGTAGGTGAATAGAAATGAATATTGGGGGGTGGGTAGCAAATCTTAAAAAGGCTCAATGTGTTACCCAAGGATGGATTTTTTTTAATGGATTGTAAAGTGCCCTGGAATACAGTGCATGAAGCATTCAGTATAAAAGCAGTTTGTGTGTTGTAGTGTCCCCCTCAGAGTCTTTTTAGAGATCCAGCAGATTTTTATTACAACTCAGTAAATGGAGTTATGTTTGGAAAAGTAACTTTGTAAAAATGGTACCATTTTTAAAGCATTTTTGCACCATTATATCCATATCATATCCACTGGTTTAATGGACATTAGTAAGTTTTTACTGCAGAACCAGTGCAACTGTGGTAGATGGAAGTGTGATCTGGATTCTAACATGCCTTGTGTAACATCAAGCTTTATTGTCAGTGTTTATAAGAAGCAGAAAGAATATAACTTGATTGATCTTCGGCTGAATTTACAGCACTGGCAGTTAGAAGTTTTTTTATTTATATTGAGCAAATTTTATCCAAATGCCATCACGAGAAAATAAATACATAATCATAAATACATAATTTTTATAATCACTTTTCAGACTACATATGAATTTTAGAACATTTTTTAGAAAAGTCAATACACAGAAAAAATATTCTGCTCAGAACATTAATTCACAAAGAAAATATGTTTCTTACGAAATGGTTGACTGCTTCTGACTCTTCAGTGTACTAGTCAGATAGTATTTGTGGTAAGCAAATCATGCTCCATACATTTACTGAGGAGAAGAATACTGTTAGTTAATTTTCCCCACGCCTTCTTTCCCAATGGCGCCTCTCCAGAATTTGAGATGGCACCTAACTCTTGCATTGAAGTCACCCATGAGTATAAGCTTGTCTTCTTTGGCTGTGGCAGTGAGAACTGCATCAAGAGCACAGCAGAACTTCTCCTTGTCTTCGTCATCATCAAGTGTGGGAGCATACGCATTGATGAGTCTAGCATACTGGTTGTTACTCAGCTTAAGACGCAAAGTTGTGAAACGTTTGTTAATACCCATAGGGAGTTCTAAAAGATGGGTAGCAATCCTCTTGTTAATGGCAAAACCAACCCCATGAATATGCCTCTCTTTAGATGGCTTTCCTTTTCAAAAGAAGGTATAGCCACCGCCATCTTCTTTCTATTGGCCTTCATCTGCCTGATGAGTCTCAGTTAGGGCAGCAATATTAATGTCATATCTTGCAAGTTTTCTAGCTATTATGGCAGTTCTTCTTTCAGGACAGTCACTGTTTGGGGAATCCATGAGAGTGCAAACATTCCAAGTGGCAAACTTCATTACTTTGCTTTGTATGTTCTGACAGTAGGTAGAATGATCCCACTGGACACAGCCATCCAGCCAGGGGGTTTTGAGACAGCATATGTCTAGGGCACTTTTTCTAGTCTCTCCCCCTTTCAGGGTGACCAGCGGGGATCCTGAAAAAGATTGCTGAGTCATGGCTGCAGATGCCGAATTGCGCTTGTCTCACAAGTCTAAGCGTAAGATGACCAACCCATGCCTGCCACCTGCATGCAGATTTGTGACTAAGGTCTCCCAGAGATCACTGCTCCTGTTCCCACCACCACTTATCCATCACTGCCGGACTTTGTTAGTAGGAGGTGTTAAAACCCTTGGCAGAGGCCTATTCGTGAAATCTTTTAATATGGGGGGAGCCAGTGCGCAGGCAGCAACCTCATGAAACTTGACAGGAAAACGCATTTCACTTACCTTGGTAGCCCAGGCAGCCAACCTTGATTTGGAGGTCAAACATAGGATCCATTGTGCCAGCACATCCTTCGGAAAGTTACTCCATCGTGTCTTTATTGACAGAGATCTGCAGATGGAAACTTAAGATCCTGGTCTACAATGCAGTAGTCATCCTCACTCTTCTTTATGGGTGACATATCAAAGCCATCTTATTTGTCTGGAATGGTACCAAGAACACTGCCTTAAGAAGAATCACCATATCAGGTGGGAAGATTGTAGCACCAATGCCTTTGTTCTCTCTGCAGCTAATATCACCAGTGTTGACTTTGAGACAAAGATTATGAAACATCAACTTTGCTGGGCTGGTCATAGTTTGCGGATGGCTGATACATCTGAAGCAAGTCCTCTTTTCTCAACTTCGTCATGGTAAGAGGACCCGCAGGGGACAAAGGAAATACTACAAGGACACTGTGAAAGTACATCATAAGAAGGGAGGCATTGACCCCACAAATTGGGAAAAGCTGGCTGGCAATAGACTGCAATGGTGTCACATCGTACATCAAACCTCTGCCTGTTCTGAAGAGAATCGCCTTGCTCAAGGGGCTGAGAAACAGCAGAGGAGGAAGGAAAGTGTACAGCATCCTGACCAGCAGTTGTGCTTTCTTCAAGCAACCACTGGTCACATATATTGAAAAATCTGTAAAGCACAAATTGGATTCCTCAGCCATCTTAAGTCTCATCAGTGACTTTTCCCTCAGCAGACATCATCCTAGTATCGAGCGATAGCCGATGGTACTAATCAGTCTTTTCACTTCTGATTGCTGGATAACAGTCCTGTTGCACCAATCTGTCCTTTCTAAATGAGGGATGGTGAAGTGTTTTCTGATATTGAGCAAATTTGACACAGCATATTATTTTCTCTATGTAGAGTGAGTCTAGAGTTATCAGACTGATTTCAGTGTAACACTGATTTTTAGAGTAAACTGTCTTGCAGCCTCCAAATGAGGCTGAAGTTAAGAACATGAAAGTGGCCATGTTGTGTCAGACCAATGGTCCTTTAGCCCAGTATCCTCTCTTCCAGCAGTGGCCGATGTTTGATGCTTCAAAGGGAATGAACAGAACAAGGCAATTATCAAGAGATCCATTCCCTGTCATCCAGTTCCAGTATCTGACAGTCAGAAGTTTCTTTACTGAGAATGGATTTTTGATTAACCTGGGAGTTTGTGAAACGATGGGGGAGAAAAAGGTTTGTAGTATGAAACATAGCCATAGAATCTTGCACCACTGTAAGATCAGTCTTTAATTATTTCTTGAAATTATGTGGATTGGTTAAGAGAATAAAGGCAATTCCCAGCAGATAGTCATCCATTATATGCATTGCAATTTCAAATGCCATTGAAATAAAAACAGTTTAATCATCAAAACCTAGCTAGCATATAAAAGATATCTATGGTTTTGAACCACTGGTTTAGAAACTGCTCTAAATTACAGGTGTTTAATTATTTGCTATTTATTTCTGGTATTGTTCAATGTGCTATACACTTTCCAAACCAGAAAAGAATGCCTGATTCCTGCCATTGGAGCTCACAATCTAAAAACAGACAGAGGAGAAAGAGTACAGCATATATGCAGTTGTTTATGGATGTTCAGATCATCTTGAAAAATTAGAAATTTCAGTGAACATTTTCACCACATCCTTTTCCCATTTTCTCAAAATGACACAAGCTAAAACAGAAAAACGCATTCTTATTCCAGAAGAAGTGTGTCCTGATGGGGAGTTATACTGATATAATTATCCTGCTATCTTTCTGCCTGTATATTTTCCCCATGTAAACAAATCCTTGCTGTCTTAAGGGCTAGTTTACACTTAAAACTTACTGTAAGAGTGCTTGTGTAGCCCCGTTATGTTGACGGGGGGAGAGCTCACCCGCCAACATAATAAAACCACCTAAATGAGCAGCCAGTAGTTGTGTCAGTGGGAGAGGCTCTCCCACCGACATAATGCTGTAAACACAAGTGCTTATGACAGCAAAACGTACGTTGCTGAGTGAGTTTTTTTTCCACACCCCTCAGAAACAAAAGTTTTGCCAGCATAAGTAGACAAGGCCTAAGACCCCAGTTTAGCATAGCACTCAAAAATGTGCTGCAACTTTAAGCATGTTCTTAAGTGCTTTGCTGAATAAGAATAGATTTAAGCATATGTTTAAATAATGTGTCTATTTAGGCCACGAATCAACATCAGATGGCTAAGTAAGTAAGTCTTATCCCCATTTTACAAAATGCTCTTTCTGTGATACCTAAAGAAGCTCGTGTCTCTTATTGGGGGGAGGGATGGAAATACTCTGGTTTATAAACAACTCTGATCCTCGTCTGTTCATCTAAAGGATGAGTTGTCTCTACCCTGCTTTTATTGATTGTACATGCAGTACTCTTCATTAGTTTAACCAGTTACTGTTTACTAGAAGAGCTTAGTCCATCCAGCACTGTCAATTCCCCACACCAGTTTTCTTTGATTTAATACTGAACAATCTGTTTCACAGCTAGTTAACCCCTCTTCAGTTCTGATGGCTTTTCAGCCATTGAGCAGAGCAATACACATCTCACTGTCTTTAGATGGCAGTTTTATGTAGCCTGTGTTTAGTTAGATTGCCCTGTAAATCCCCTGCACTAGATTGTCTGCTTGCTATCTTGACATTCTTCATGGTGGCTAGCTCACCAGCTTGTCTTCTTTCATCATTTTATTGTTTCTTTACTCAGCTGTTTTTTCATGCTGTCCTCAAAAGTCCCAAAAGCAGATCCCACTTCACTCCCTAAATGGCCCACTGTATATGATATGTGGAAGTCAGACTTTAATGTGGAGGGATCAACTGTAGTTACTCAGAACTTCTGAGTTTTTTGAGAGGACTTGAAAGAAACTAGCTAAACATTATTTTTTCCACTGCTTCACTCTTCCTTTCCTTTCCTTTTCCTTCCCCACTTCTCTCCATTAAGCTTTTATACTCCTGCATGTTAAACTCATGGTATTCCCTTTTTGAATGTTCTTGCTAAGCAGTCAGCCAGTCAAGAAACAGTTCACCACTCTCCACATACAAAAAGTGTTCATTCATTTCAGGTTTGTATTTTTTAGATGAACAGCCAATAAAATATGCAAAATGGTACCCCACTCAATTCCAAGGCTACAAACCCTCCTGTCTCTGGAAATGAGGTCACATGCATGAGGTTACAGTAGAAATTAAAAACAAAACAGAAAGACTCATCATCAGCTTTCCAGAAAATAAGCCTTGTACTGTTTTAGAGAATATGCTGTTCTGTTCTAATCATACAGCCAATCTCCACCAAATGTCATTTTTGGTATTTAGAGTTTCTATTTACTTGGGTTGGAATTACCAGACATTCAATTTAATTTTAATTCCAAGCATATTACTCCCTTTCCCTGTCATATTTTGAGAGACCTGCAAATAAAATAGATGATGGTAGATAGTTAGGAGGCACTGGGCAGTTCGGTGCAATTTTTTTTCTGGCTATGCACTGAAGCCATATTCAGCAGCAGGTTAGAAGTTCTCCAACGTTGTCAGGTGCAGAAGAGAGCTCTGCTCCTCTTATGTATATTGGTTTAGTTCAGGAAAGGTAGCTGCAATAAATTGGTCTTTCCTTTGGGATAATATTAACAAGACCTCAGAGTATGGGTTGGGGGTAAGACATTACTTCTTTCTCCCTCTGTTTTTTGTAAATATTTCTTCATTAATTTGAAACTTCATACTTTGACACCATTTGTGGTATTTAACACCAAACATAAATTGGCAAAACAAAATGTTTTTAGTTTAGTTTTCTCTAGAGACTGGATTTTGTGTAATTTATTTAATTCTTATTTACAGTAAAACTCTGAAAGGGACACCATCATCTTGAAATCTAGTCAGTTTCAAAAAAGTGATGCAAAATATTTTCAGTTGCGGGGAAATAGCACAGAAAGAGTGAAAATTGACTAAGATCCTTTCTAAATATAAAATTGTGCATAAATTTAACTAAATTCTAAATTTAAATTTAAATCAAGGCATAAGCAGACTGTGAAATCAGTACAACCTATTTGCTGGACACTCGTAACTCTCTTTGAGTGCTTAGCTTAGGTCATTTCCTTTCCTATTTAACCTGCTGATTATGTGGATTCGCTGTATTACCTGAAGCTTAGAAGCAAACATAAACAATGAGAATGAGCACACAAAGACGTGATATCCCAGTCAGCTGTGGTGATTAGTTCTTCTGCTGGCTGACTAATGGGAAGCCAAATTCAGCCAACAGAAGCAGGCAAATACCACGTACTCACTGCCAGAATCTGGATTCCAACTGATGTTGAATGAGAAAGCAAGAAGGAATTCTTGTGTATGAACAGAAAGCCTACATTTGAAGATCGCCAAGGGAGACAGGACAAAAAGTCAGCAACTAGACAGACAAAACAGACACACAAACACTCACCTCACAGCTACCGCAAATCTTGTTCCAACTAATATTTTAGAGAACGGGATGTAAAGGTCAAAATCCTCTGTGGTATTCATCTCACCATTGAGGAGCGTGTCAGACTGAGGACACTCAGCCCAAACTGCAGACTCACCAGTGTGCACCAAAAGGTAACCCTGAACAGCGGGGTCTCCTGGCCAGAGCTGGTAACTATGGCCAAATCAGGCATAATTATAATCTCTCTGCAATTCCATGACTTAGCCAAACCTTACATTGTTCAGCACCCCATGAAATTCCTGTGCAAAGCAGAGTATCGATTGCCTTGAATGAAAATTGCTGCCAGGTATGTGACTGTTATGAAATGAGTGAAACCTTGTATGTCTGGAAATATATATTCCATAAGAGTACATACAAAAATTTTTACACTAGTGAGAAATACTGTATTTCTCATATAGAGGGGAAGACAAATGATAAGCAAAATTTGCACCCAAATTCTTTTAACAAATAAGAGATAGTATATCCTTCCTCTTAAATAGGTGAATGAATTTGCAAATTAATACAAATATTTAGAGGTAATTCTATTGCTGTCTTACAGTTTTAAAGAAGGAAATTGCACATCCTTAAGAAAAGAAAAATGATCAAATAATAGCCCAGACCAATGTTGTATATTCACGCACTCTCTTGTGTTGAAAAAACATATCTAGAAATTAAACCAGCACAATGCACTATTCTAAGACAAACATCTAGCTACCAGCCAACTTAGTGGCTGTTTCTCTCTGGACAAAGGGAAGGAATGTGAGTGAAACCAATCAAAATACAGCAGTTGAAAGGTCAAAGTGCATCAATACAAAACTCTTAATGGTTTAGACAATGGAACAGTTAAAATAAATGTCAGTCATTTAGAGCTAAGATTTCAACTCAAGTTCACATAGCTAAAAAGAAGAAAAAGAAAAAGTGGGGAGGAGGAGAGTAATTTATGAAAGTAGGGATAGAAAGAAATTTCAAGCTAAGTGCCTAGAAAGGGAGATGGTATACAAGGGGATGATAAAGCACAAAAGCAGCCCATATCTTGGGACACTAATGTGTAAGTGAGGTGAAGAGTAATGTTAAGGAATCTTACCAGAGGCTGTTTTGCAGAGCAACAGCACTCTCATACTAAGTAAGGTCTTGTCTACACAAACATTCAGTTGGTTGCAAGATGGGGCGTGACTACTCTGCACTAACCTGTTGCAGATGAACTGTCCCATGTGACCCTGTTGATGCACTAACAAACTGTTAATGCGTATCAGCAGGGTCCACTGGGACAATTAGTCTACGGCAGCATAGATTCACACCCCAGTTTGCTACAATTTAAATGTGTATGTAGACAAGCCCTAAGTTTATCTTCACTAGACTAAATGGTCTTTTAAAACATTAGTAGGTCTGGGTCTTAGACAGTCTTTCTCAGACAAAACTAATTTAAAGAAATATGAAGGTTGCAAAGTCAAGCACTTAAAAGTTAGGAAATGCCAAAAGAGCTAAGGTTGCTGTGCAACCTTTTATTTGACACCCTAATGTGTACGCTTTATTATAGTCTTTAATTACACAATTGAATAATATTTTTTCCAGTCTTTCCACGTTGTCTATTCTGCCCCCTGGTGCCACAGCAGCTCATCACAACCTAGAGGAGCAATTATGAGAAAAGTCTTGCTCTGCCCTTGCAGTCCTGGAGCATGCTCGGTGCAGATGGAATTTTGCTGACAAGCACTTAATAAGCCTCTACAGAAAACGTACAACTGGTGATTTTTAAGAGGCCCATAACTCAGCCAAATTTGGGTGGATTTTCTCAGGGATTGCAAAAGCCACCTCTCTAATTCTAAGATGATAGTCCCTGTTCCAAAGTATTGAAGTACTGGACCGTATCAACTAAATGGTTGTAAAGGATACTTGTCATTGACCATGCCATTGTGCCTTCTCTGGCAACTTTTTTTTCTTTTTTTGATAAAGTAGTCTATAAAGATTGACAGATGTGAGTTTTAGGAGTGAATGAGCGATTTCAGTTTCTGGGTTATCGTACCTTTTAAACTCAAGCATAACTGCTTAAAGGGTGAAGGGTTTTAAAAAGGAATAATTTTAGAAAGTGATAAATTTCGTTGTGGGACATTTTTCTTTAATTGGGGATGTTTAGTCCAAAGGACATTGTAGTGACAGTCACCTGACCTGATATGTGTTGGAATTCATTAAGTACTCCTGTAGTACATCTGCAACACTCTGCTTCCTACTGTGCCACTAGTGTACATCTAATATTAGTAGGCTGAGAATAGCATCTCTATACGTGGGAGTTAACCTCATGCTGTTTCAGTACAGCAAGTCACTGACTTGAAGACCTTGCAGGTCAGAAGGGGAGGGCACGTCACCTCTTTTCAAAGATTGATCATTCTACCAGATTAGGGTGCATTGAGACCAATCTCTGAATTGTTAACACTTTCAGAAATGAACAACAGAAATCTCATTTCTAAATTGTTTATTATTGTAAACCAGAACAAAAGAAATTAATATTTTCATTGATCAGTATAATTAATCATTCCTCCTTCCCAACCTTCTCATTGTCCTGTATAACTGAAATTTGTTTCCTTGCCAAGCGTCGCCCGCGCGCCCCCCCCCCCCCCGGGTCTCCACTGAAAATGCACATAAGTTTATTGAAGGGTACCTCATTAGTGCTCTGCTGCTGGCATTGTCTCCTTGGGGGTTGAGTGAAGAATTGTAAAAGCTATTAAGTATTCATTTTGAAGGGGAAACAAAACACACATACAAAATTGACCTTTTGCTGATTGTTCCTTCTCATGATCTTCTATTTAAACCTGTATATCTGTTCTTTTCTCTTAACCAATTTTCCCCCATAAACAGCAACACTACTTCTTACTCTTCAAGTTCCCCTTAACATACAAGCCAGCTATAGTCCCATGAATTCACAAGTTAGGCTATGTCTATATTTCAAAGATAAGTTGATCTAAGTTAGGTTGACTTACAGCTACTGCATTAACTACTGAAGTGGTTGATGTCTGCACTACCCTCCTTGGGTCGGTGGTGCGTGTCCTCACTAGGAGTTCTTCCTCCGACTGAAGAGGGGCAGTGTGGGGAGCTGAGAGCCTGGTCTCTCAGCTCCACTGGCAGTTTCCTGCTGGGAGCCTGGCTGTCCCACAGGCTCCTGGTGGGCTGTCCCTTCTCCCCCTCATCTCCTTGTTCCCACCCAGGAGCAGGGTCCAGCCGCCCTGGCTTCTTGCCCTGTGAGCTGGATCCAGGCACCTGGGCTTTTTGCCCCAGCTCCCAGCTGGGAGAGGGAGAGCCCTTGGGCTCCAAGGAACCGTGAAATTGACAAGAATGACAGCCAACAGCCCATGTAAGAAACGCAAAGTCTACACTGATACTGTGTTGCCCTAACTACGCAAACACAAGCCCTACACCTTTCATTGAAGTGGTTTTATTATGTCCGTATAGCAGGGGACTTACATCGGTGGGAGGAGCATTTCAGTGTGTACACCTCCACTTTATTGTCAACAAAAGCTGACTTTTGTTGACAAAACTCTGTAGTATAGACCAGGCCTTTAGTAATTTGGAAAGAAGTGGTGAATGTCGAGCTTCCAGGTTTCCACTCTGAGATCCAGAAGTCTTGTCAGATATTCTGTAGGGAGAATCTGTTCTCTGTTTCTTTCTTATTTCCAAATGTGCTGATAATCTTTGCTCTGTGTTATATATCAGTCTAGTTCACCCTTACTTCATAGTCTTTATGCAGCTGAGGGCACATCTTCACTACCATGCTAAATTGGCACCGCTGCCATTGATGCAGTGTCATTGATTTAGCACATCTGTTGAAGACGCATTGAGTTTTTGGGAGAGCACTCTCCCATTGATGTCTGTACTACACCTCAACGAGAGGTGGAAGATAGGGCTACGGGAGAGTGTCTCCCGTTGACATAGCGTAGTGTAGACACCGCTGCAAATCAATCTAAGGTATGTCGACCTAAGTTACGTTACTTACGTAACTTTTCAGCGTTTGTATAGACCAGGCCTAAGTTGATTAATTTAATCCTTATTGCCGTACCTTGTTGTTTTCCTCCTCCTGCGCTTCCTGATCAATATTTTCTACTATAATAAAATGACATGCTCTTTTGGCCCCTTTCTTTCTACTAGTTTTTGGTGGTGGTCTTCCTTCCCATCTTGTTTTCCCTAGTAATTTTATTTGCTTCTTATACCTTCAACTGTTTTAAAATCTGCCACTGCCTACCTCCTTCCAAAAACAAAAGCAAATAAACAAAAAAACGCCCACTTTGCTATGATTCATTGCTGCTTTGTCTATAACCTTCACTTCAGAGCAAAATGCTTGAGAATGTGCCTTCTGGCACATCACTATCCTTGACCATTTTCAAGCTACTTTTTTATTTGGTCATAGCACAAAGAAATCAGTCTCTTAAGTGTAGTTAAGAAATTACACTTTATGCTGATAATCTGTCGTCTTGTTCAAGTGATGATCCCTGTTGTATTCCACTGAGGGTTACGCATGTGTACCATGTGCCCTGGACTCAGAGAATTTGCAAGTAGTATCTGTTGGTCCGCTCATTTGCCCTGGCTTACTTAGTGCTTCTGTCTGAGGTGATAAAGAGCAGGACGGACTGACCGCATCTCCAGGTCCTTCTCATCGCCTCATGATCTGGATAAGAACTTCCAGTGTCCTTGTCTCTATCACTTCAAAATGAGAGTTGTACATAGTTTGAGTTTTTTAGTAGTTTACCAGTTGCTTGTAGTTTTCTTGTAGTTTTAGTGATTAGTTTAGACTTTGAGGGGTGTGTTCTTCACACCAACCCCTACCCCCACCCCACTGTACCTGTGAGTTGGTACCAAACTATGCTGAAGACTCAGCTTCAGACTCTGCACCTCCCGCCTACGCTCCTTCTCTGTCAATGACCAGCACCAGCATTGCCTCTACTTCTTGAAGGAAGCTCACATTGTGTCCAGGTGCAGTATATGTAGGTCCTTCCCTGCCACACCCGAGAAGGCTGGGCCCTCTGCCTCGGGAAGCACTTCATGGAGTTCACCACGAGGCCTCATTCAGGCCCAGCCAGGGAATCCCCCTGTACATTGCCCTGAGTCAGCGAGGGGCGTGCCTCCTGCTACCACATTGGAATCTGGTGACAGTGAAACCACCCCCACGGACTTCATGATGGGGCCTAGTCAGGAGGCAGGGAAGCATACCCATAAGCATGGGACTAAGTCTTCCTCAAAAGCAAAGAAAGTGGACTCCCCTTCCACGAATTGGAGCCATGGGGATGAAGCTTGTGCTGAGTCCCATGGGTATGAGAAGAACTCCCACAAACAATGGGGTCTGGTGGCTCCAAGCGCCAGTTCACTGGTATTGTCATCACCAGCATCCCACATGATTCAGGATCCTCCCATTCTTGGAAAATCCATGGTGCTGGCACCAATACCAGGTAAAGAGAGGGTGCCTCTGACACTGGAGAGATCTGGAACCATAGCCAAGCCACAACACGTTTGCCTTACCAGACCCGGAGTCACCCCATCCATCAGGCCCCGTCACTTCTAGAGAGATTATTTCTCCACCACAGGATCTACCCCTGGTACAGGAATCCTCATCATCCTCTACACCCAACACCATCTCTGATAGCACTACCATTTAAACCAGAGTCTGCTTTCTACTCCTCTGATGAATCAGAAGCAGGAGAGGAAGTGGCTACGTCCTTTCACCCCTATATGCCTTCACAGAGACCGCCATGTTTATTGCAGCATGCACCACATCCATCTCGGAGCTATTGGTACCCCATGCTGTGGGGGCCATCACAACCTCCCTTGGATCTGACCTACTGCTCATATGGGAGACCCTGTTCCCAACATCCTCCCCTTGGAACCGGCTCCATCAGAGAGAGAATGTTCACCTGCCTCCCCTTAAGGAATCCTGCTAGCTGGTGCTCAAATCTGTTGGTAAAGGAAGAATTCCGTAGTCCAGTTCCAGCGGTGCTGCAAGATTTCCCTCTTGGAATGCAATAACTGACAAACGGATATTGAATGTCATCCACCATGGCCATATGATAGTTTTTTTCACACTACCTCCTCCAACAGCTCCCTCTGTGACCCTCTTCAGGGACCACTCTCATCACAGCATCCTCACCCAAGAGGTTAACTCCTTATTACAATGAGGAGTGGTAGAATGCGTTCTCCCAGAATACCAGGAAACGTGGTTTTACTCAACTTGCTTCCTGATACCCAAGAAGAAAGGCTGGTGGAAATCAATCCTCTATCTCCGACAACTCAACCACTTCATTCACAAGCTCAATTTTCTTATGGTCACGCTGGCAGCGATTACCCTGATCCTTAATAAAATACATGGTTTACAGCTCTTGATGTGAAGGCTGCTTATTTTCACATCGATATCCATCTGACCCACAGTCATTTCCTAAGGTTCACAGTGGGCACCCATTATTTCCAGTACAGGGTGTTCTCCTTCAGAATAGCCACTGCTCCCAGAGTCTTTGCCAAAGTTTTTTCCATCGTAGCAGCCTATGTTAGATGTTACGTGGGGTCCTTGTATTTCCATATATTGACAACTGGCTTCTATCTGCAGTTCCAAAACAAGAGGCCCAGGCACCAACCTCCATGTTGCTCAACCTTCTTTCATCCCTTGAAGTCAGTGTCAACGTCGAGAAATCAGTCTTAGGCCCCACAAAGTCTCTGGACTTCATAGGGGCTATAATAAGTTTGGTCACAGCCCAGGCCTACTTACCGAAAGACAGGTTTTAGGCAACGAGCAGCGCCATAAAGTCTCATCGTGAGCAATCCTCATGTACCAGCCTGGGCTTGTCTATCCCTGCTGGGCCACATGGCTTCATGTACATATGTGACCCTTTTTGCATGCTTCTACCTCCGCTGCATTCAGCCGTGGGTCCAGTCTGTTTACTCACCAGTCACTCCATTGATTTTATGCCGACAATCCCCGCCAAGGTAGTGGACAGACCCATATTGCATATGCAGGGAGTTTCCCTTTCTTCCTTGCTCCCCAGATAAGACTGTCACCACCAATGGATCCTTGGTGGGGTGGGAGCCCACAATGATTTAGGACACGTGGACTCCCTGATAATCCAGGATACACACAAATATCCTGGAACTCTGAGCTGTAAGAAAGGCATGCCAATCCTTTCTTCCGTTCATTCATTTCCATTATGTTTTCATCATGCCAGACACCACCACTACTGTTTTCTATATTAACAAATGGGGGGAATGAGATCAGCCACTGTATGCACAGAAGCAGTCAGTCTCTGGAATTGGTGCATCAATCACCACATCCTCTTGTCCACAGCCTGTCTTCCAAAGACATAGAATGTACTCTGACTCGCTCAGCAGACATTTTGTGATCGACCATCAATAGGAACTTCACAATTCAGTAGTACACAACATTCCTACCCCATGGGGGACCCCAGCCAGAGACCTGTTTGATTCATAAATGAACAGCAAATGCTCCACATACTGCTCTAGGGGAGGCCTTTGTCACCACTCTCAGGATGATGCTCTTGTACTCTCTTGGCCAGACTAACCCAAATACACTTTCTGTCCTCTGCCACTTCTGCTCGGGTACTGCACAAGAGCCAACAAGACAAAGGGATAGTCATTCTGGTCACCCTGCTGGCTCAGAGAATTCTGGTTTCCCAATCGCCTTCCCATGTCACCCCGCCCACTGATTCACCTCCATGACTTTCTCGACCTGCTGACACAGTACAACAGCAAGATCAAGCATCCCAATCCACATGTGTTGCACCTCGGAGTGTAGTATTTGGATGGGCATCTGCTTTAGAATGCACTTGCTCTCCAGCCGTACAAGATACTCTCTCCAGCAACAGGAAGGACTCCACTAGGCAATGTTCCTGAACTAAAAAAAAGAAGTTTTACCTGTGTCCGCGGCTGGATTACATTCTGTCCTTGAATTCATCATGCCTAGCCCTCAGCTCTGTGAGAATCCATCTGGTGGCAGTTAGCACACTCCACCCTCCAGTGGAAGATTGCTCCATCTTAACACACCTACTAACGGCTTGGTTTAGGAAAGGCATCAGTAAACCTTCCCTCCCATTCAAACGATCGCATCCCCATGGGACCTGAATCTAGTTCTTTCCATGCTAATAAAACCACCCATTGAACCGTTATCATTGTGCTCCATGTCTCTCCTTTCCATGAAAGTCACTTTCCTTGTTGCTATCATTTCCACAAGAAGGGTTGGCGAGCTTGGATCTATGGTGGCAGACCCGCCTTTCATGGTTTTCCACAAGGATAAAGTCTCCCTACATTTACACCCCATATTTTTACCAAGGTGATCTCCCAGCTTCACATCAATCAATCAATCAATCCATTGACTTATTTATTTTCTTCCCAAAGCTTCATGCATCTGCAGAGGAATGTTGACTTCATTTCCTAGATGTCTGACGAGCCCTGGCCTCCTTCTGCCTACAAGGAACAAAACCTATCAGGAAGTCTCCTAGACTGTGTGTTTGTGGTAGCAGAAAGAGTCAGGGGGCAAGCCATTTTACACCCAAAGAATCTCCAAATGGATTTCAGGTTGCATCAAACTCTGTTACCAATTATCTGGACTACCTCCCCCCACAGGGGTGAAGGCTCACTCCACGAAAACTCAAGTCTCAATGACAGCCTCCGTTCAGGATTTGCTGCTTGTGGACATATGTAGGGAGCCCACACTGAGTTCTATGCACACCTTTGCAGCTTTAGTGCAGGACTCATTGGCAGATGTCTCCTTTGGGGCATCATTTTTCCACACGACCATTGCATCCTCATCCTCGCATCCTCCTCCAACTAGGTACTGCTTGTTAATCACCTTCTGTAGAATACAATAGGGACCATCACTTGAAGAGAAGGTTATTTACCTATAACTAGAGGTTCTTTGAGATGTGTGGTTCCTATCTGTATTCCGCTTCCCGCCCTCCTTCCTCTCTACTATGGATCTGTCTATTTGTGGTGAAGGAACTGGGGATGTGCGGTCAGTCCACCCCACCCGCCCTTTATTACCTTGGATGGAAGCACGAGGTGAGCCAGGGCTCATGCATGGACCAACGGACACTACTTTCAAGTTCTCTGACTTGGGCGCATGGTGTGCATGCGTAACCCCTCAGTGGAATGCAAATAGAGACCACACATCTCGAAGAACACTTCCAGTTACAGGTAGGTAACTTCTTTTTGCCCTTAGTGTAACCTTCTACTCTGTGGACCTTGACCTTCCATCCTGGACTACCTCCATGGCTACGTAAGTGGCATCAGTACCAGCCTGTCATAGTTCTGCACTCGTCTATCAAACCACTCCTGACTTCTGGCAATTTCTCTTCTGCACCAGTATCCTTCCTGTGTTTCACATCTCAGATCTCAGCAATTTTATATGTAACTTTAAACTTAAGCTACCCCTTAAATACTGTTACTCAGTGATTCCATTTTTCTGTCTGAGTTATACAAGTATGTTTCTGGCTTCATCTCATTTTCTTTCAGCTTAAAGTCTCAAAGACAAATATTTTCCTTGGGCAAGAGGGGTATTCTGCAATATAGCTCAACCTTCTGAGTTTCCCTTCTCAATTTACACTTTTCATTTGACATTGCTGCTTATAACTTTTGTGTTAAGCTTGATTCTGAAATTCAGTGCTTGTATATCTGCAATTGTATCACCAGATTGCCCATCTCCACTGTTTCTACTTCATTTCAGAATCCATTGAGAAATTGCCTTCTTTATCTTTAAAGCTCTGCCTGGACTTGCTCTAGCCTACTATACCTTATGTTCTTCGTTAATCTTCTCTGTGTTAATCTAGCACTGCCTTATTTATTGCCCATCATACAATCTTGCCTATGATGAGAGAGCATCCTAACATGTGAAACAGCATTCCTACATCTCTCCAACTCATCTCCTTTCTATTTTATTTTAAATCAGGTGTAAATACACCTTTTTTCTCTTGCTCATAACTTAATTTCTTTCATTTTTTGGTGAGTTGAGTTCTGAAAGGTGTTTTTGTATACAGTCCGAAAAATCCTTTACTAAACAAAGTATCTCAGTATTTTATTTTCAAAAATGGCACTTGCTATTTGGAAATCTGCAGTAGCAGCAAATAAACTGCATTGTTAGGGTCTAATGACAAGTTAGACTAGAGCAAGAATGAGATTTATTGTATATTGCCTAGTGTCCTTGTCTGTTCCCGTATTGCACAGTACAAATTGTTTTCAGCTTGCAGCTGTTTTATACAGCTCAATCTATGTGGCTGCCAGAAACACTTAAAGCTCCACCTGCTTGTAGCAGGAGATTTAGAATTTTTTAAAAAAATTCTCACTTATTTGAAAGGTTAGTATACTCTAAATTATTAATCAGATTCTTCGTTTGTAGTCCATTCATCTGTTTGGATGAATTTTTTGGTTATAGGAAATGGCAGTTGCTCCAGGCAATGCAACGCTACACTGTGATGGTTGAGTGATGGGAAAACAGGATAGTGTGAGATAGGAGGAGGAGAATTTTAGACCCCTTTCTCATGTTTAAGGGGAAGAGTCTGATTCTTGAAACACCTCCTGAATCCTGTGTGTCACTAAATCCCTGGTATAGAAATGTCAGTAAAGTTCTGTTTCTTTCACTGGTATAAGGACTTCTCCCCTGTCATTCTAAACATATTTTATTAGAAATATTAAGTGCTTGGTGCAATTCTTTACTAGGGAATTTTTAACCAAGGCTTTTCTACAAAATTCAAAGCTAAACCTACAACCTGTTTTGGGAAGAGCTTGTTATTACAAGGAATAAACCAATACTGGAAAAATCAACACAGTGTGCTTGTTAACCATAGAATCATTTTTAAAATAATCTGTAAGCAACTGGAGACTTTAAAATGTACATTAAATTTAAAGATTATTTTTTGTTCTGCTTTAATGAAAAAGCTCATTTCTTTAATGCCTTTACTCTCCATTCCCCTCATGAAAGTCCAAAATTTAGAGAACACAGCAAACTGAGAGCCAGGGCTGAGTGAATCTCTGACATGACAGTTTGATGCTATCAATTGTTTGAAGAGCCTCAATCATATGCAATCGTAGGAATATAGACTAAAGACCAACAATCTATAATCTGTTTAGCTTACTCTCTTATGACTGGAGAGGTGTTAACGGGTCACTTCAGTTTAATGGTCCCTTGAAATATGTGTATATGCGTTTATATTTATGCTAAACGATCAGTTCCACCTTATATTTAGCTGTGACACTCTGAGTACATTTCCTAGACCTGAAGAGCTCTGTGTAAGTGTGAAAGCTTGTCTCTCACCAACAGAAGTTGGTCCAGTGAAAGATATTATCTCACCCACCTTGTCTCTCTAATGTTCTGGGACCAACACAGCTACAATAATACAGCATAGAACTTTTCAATACATTTTAAAAGTTGAATTTCTTTCATTGTATATTGTTTACTTGATATTTCTTTCCACCTGAACATTGAAAATAGATTAGTCAGTTGCATTCTAGTTTAGTGTTCTCATACCCTCATGCAGTGCTGCAAAAATTGTGTCCAATGGACTTTTTAAAATACATGGAAATGTTGCTATTGGTCTTAAGCTTTTACAGAAAAAAATATGTAATAAACAGTAAAGTTGACCTGATAAGTGTTCTTTTTCAGACTCTGACCTCACGGCCATAGGTGCTGGAACTAGGAGTGTGGAGGGCTGGCTTGAAGTAGTTTCCATTATATACAAGGTTTACAGTTTGATTCAATGGCTCTCAGCACCCCAGCTCATGGTAGCTCCAACTGTTTGTCAAGATGAAATTAATGCTTGGGTGGATAGCTTTACATTTTTCCATTTGTATTCTTAAATTCCCATAGTTTTGTTTCCTAACTGTCAGAAGCTGTTTTCCTTCTTGTTGCAATAAGATTTCTTCATCTGGACATGTTTGTGGAGAAAGTTCAGTGTGACACATCTGGAGTTTTTCCAGTCTGTCCAATAATCCAGTTAACCACATGTCTGTAACCCACTGAAACTTCCTTGCTGGTATTTACGGGCTTTTTGTTGTGATGTAATATTTTGTGTTTAAAGCTGAGTCAATTTTCTGTACTAAATAATACCATGGTGACCCACACTGAGAGGTATAGTTTCAGCTTAAGTGAATCAGCAAAGTGGACATCTGACATGAAGATGGGAAATGGTTGAATGTTGGATTTGAAGAAAGAAGCCATAGTCAATTTGTCTTATTAATCTATCTCAATCATACTGATGATTTTGCATTTGTATTAAAAAATATTATATGCCATTTCCTAGTTTAATGTGGAAAAAGGGATTTCAGAGTTTCTTTTATAGTGCTCCTTGAGGACTTCTTCCTACTACAGCTGCAGTTTTTCCATTCATTAGATTTAGTTTTTCAGGTATTTTTTAGAAAGAATGAATGCTGCTGCTTATTCTAGTTATAGATAACAGATGGGGAAAATCATTACCTTTGATGACTGTTACAGTAGTGGCATTATTTATTAAAAAGTTAAATAAAACCACTGGGAAGATTTGTCTTAGTATAGTCCTCTTCAAATTTCCTTTTCTTCATTTCATCCCATTACTTCTATTTTAAATCCATCATGTGTCATCCTAAATAATTTCTTTGTCCTTGTTTTTGCACTCTCCAAGTATTCGTAGTCTTTTGTGTCTTCCCTTAGTTATAAATTAGCCTACCTATACATATTTAGCTCTTTTACATTTCCTGTTAAGTCAGTTCCTCATGCTCCCTACTTATTTTTGTTGCTGTTTTCTGAACTCACTTTAGTGTTTGGTAATTATGTGACCAAAACTGAACCCAGCATTCCAGATGCCATCTCAACAAAACAATATAATATAATGCATATATACATGAAGCCCAAAATTGCATTGGCTTTTCTGGTGCTAAAACTCATGACAAACTCATGTCTAAATTGCTGTCCAGCATCATCCCTAAGTCTGTTTCTGTATTACTACTTTCCAGGTTTCTCCTACCATTTAAATGCTTATATAATTATTCCCCTGATATTTGCATTTTTTAGAATTGAATCTCAATTTTATTTTCTACTATTTTCTTTTCTCTCTAGATTGCTTTGTCCTCACATCACTTTCAAGTTTTATATGTATGGTCTTTTTTATTAACGTGCTTAAGTATGGAATATGATCAGGCCTAACACCAGTTACTGAAGTACTACGCTAGCTTCCATTTTCCAAAGCCAGTATTTGGCTGTCATTACCCTTATTGTTCATGGTCCTTCTCCCAGTTGTAAGTCCTCATTACATTGCTTATGTCCCATAAGATTGTGAGGTTTTGACACAGCACTATATTAAATGCTTGAATACCAGCCTAATATATTGCCTTGACCATGTTACTTCCAGCCACTCTGTGTATTCCTGTTTTTAAAAGGAAATTAAAAAAAGCAATTGTAAAATTGAGAAGGGTTCTGGGACAGAACGTTCTACTAGTCTTCTGGATGGAAAATGCTCTTGTGTGTTCCATGCCCTTCCTGCCAACACACCTAGTGGAGAATTACTGATATGCTATCTTACTTGGAAATGAAGCCCAGTAGAAAAATCAGAGAAAATGGCAGCCTTGTATTTAATGGACATATTAAAGTAATCTTTGCCTAAATTTGGACCGCACAGGCAAACTTAAATGTGGCATTTCCCTTGGGAGTTTCAGGGGAGAGATGGTAAAATAGGGTTTTTTTGGATGTCATAAACAGAAATTAATGTAAACAAAAGTTCAACAGAAGTATTCCAGGCTTAGCCAGCCATAGGATTTGTAACTCAAGTCAGATCCTGTTTGCCTCAGATCCAAGATCGTTCTTGGTAGAGGGGTTACTCCTATATCTCTTATCCATTACAGAGTTTTAATGAGCCACACTTAGAGCAGTGAGTTGGCAAGACTCCTGCTTCTCTCAACAGGATGGACTTAGTTAAAAGGGTGAGTTCATAGGATAACACTGCCAACCCGCTACACTGTGCTGCTGCTGACACCTTACAGTGTGAAAGCAGGAAGATTCTAAGTCTTTCACTTTTTACCTCATATTTGTGCTTTTAAAAAAAAAAAAAAATTAACATTTGCTCTTCACTCAATTTGGGCACCAGAACCTGTCTGGTCTCTTTATAATCAGTTTCATTTTTTGGTTCTCTCACATTTGTCTCACATAGCTTTGTGTTTGGGTTTCTGACACTGCAGTGGGAGTGTGTGTTTAAATCTCAGTCCCATGTTTATATTGATACTAAAATATTCATGAAGAATTTTGTATTAGTTTTCATAACATGAATGTTGAGCCTGATCTCCTTGACTCCCTTGTCTCTTTAAGGGTCATCTAAAAAGTCCACCAACTCTCTGGGACATTACTTGATATTCTGAATGTTGGTAGCACATACACTTGTCTGTGATCAGGCATGAGAGAAACAGACATGGATACTAAATTGAAAACCAGAAAACAACTAAGTGGCAAATTGTATACAGTATAATTGAAAGACTGATTAGTGCATATGTTGCATAGTAGAATAGTAATTATCACCATCTTGAAAGCAACATACAGAAGAATGGGATAATTTGCTTCATATGGTGCTAGTAGCTTACCAACAGCATATTTTTGTCATCTACTAGTTTTTCTATGTAAAATAATATAGGTGACTGTTGGCTGACTTGGATTTGAGTAAATTGTTTCAGGTACACTCTAATAATATTGATTGGCTGCCCATTTGTTTTTGAGTGTGGTGTCATTCAGTTCAGCAAGTTTATGTCAATATCAGTCCCTCTTCTCACAAAAAATTAATTCTGCCACATTTGTGTGTGAATAAATTTCACGATGAGAATGCCAGGTCATACGTTCATGTCTGCCAATTTCCCTGAATACAGCAGTTCAAAGGGATTTTATGATAACCTTTGTCATACATTCATGAGTGTTTGTTCATGTTAATAGGGGTCTTTGAAACTGACAGTCATTGTACAATAGCAAGAGTCAACCACAGACTTCTTTGAGATGCAGCAGTGGAGTTATGTCTGGAATAAAAGTGCAGTTTTACATACAATTGTCTGTTGAAACCAGGATATCAGTCCTTACCAATTCAAGGACAAGAAATACACATTCACAGCAACTTACAAATTTATTCATTTATATTGTTTGCTTTCTGAAGCAAGCACATTACGTTGAATCAACTTCAGGTTAATTTCTGGATAGATTGTACTACATATAATTTTAATTTCTGATGGCTCTCGAGTTCCAAGGCTTGACTCTGCCCTTGTTTGTAAACATGCAGCCATCTGTGATGCTGTCTGGAATATAAGTCATCATTTATGACTTTATGGTCAGTCCTGGGGCCGGTTTTGTTCAACATCTTTATTAGTGATCTGGAGGATGGGGTAGATTGCACCCTCAGCAAGTTTGCGGATGAGACTAAGCTGGGGGGAGTGGTACATACCCTGGAAGGTAGGAATAGAATACAGAGTGACCTAAACAAACTGGAGGATTGGGCCAAAAGAAATCTAATGAGGTTCAACAAAGAAAACTGCAGTCCTCCACTTAGGAAGGAAGAATCCCATGCACAGCTATAGACTGGGGACCGACGAGCTAGGCAGCAGCTCTGCAGAAAAGGACCTCGGGGTAACAGTGGATAAAAAGCTGGATATGAGTCAGCAGTGTGCCCTGGTTGTCAAGAAGGCTAATAGCATATTGGGCTGCATTAGGAGGGGCATTGCCAGCAGGTCACGGGAAGTGATTATTCCCCTCTATTGGGCATTGGTGAGGCCGCATTTAGAATATTGTGTCCAGTTTTGGGCCTCCCACTACAAAAAGGATGTGGACAAGTTGGAGAGAGTACAGTGGAGGGCAACAAAAATGATTAGGGGGCTGGAGCACAGGACTTATGAGGAGAGGCTGAGGGAACTGGGCTTGTTTAGTCTGCAAAAGAGAAGAATGAGGGGGATTTGATAGCGGCCTTTAACTACCTGAAGGGGTTCCAGGGAGGATGGGGCTAGGCTGTTCTCGGTGGTGGCAGATGACAGAACAAGGAGCAACGGTCTCAAGTTGCGGGGGGGAGGTCTAGGTTGGACATTAGGAAAATGTTTTTCACTAAGAGGGTGGTGAAGCACTGCAATGGGTTACCTAGAGAGGTGGTGGAATCTCTATCTTTAGAGGTTTTTAAGATGAGGCTTGACAAAGCCCTGGCTGGGATGATATAGCTGAGGTTAGTCCTGCTTTGACCAGGGGGTTGGACTAGATGATCTCCTGAGGTCCCTTCCAACTCTAATATTCTATGATTCACACTATTTATTGATATCAATATTGCAAAATTACAATGAATCTTCCAAGATATGCTATGTCAGGTACCACTGGAAAGGTTATAATTCACTAAGATTGATAAGCATGTTTATATGTGTCAGATTTGCACTATGAGTTCTAAATATGTATGATATATTTGTATTTCAAACTTGTGCTGTGTTTCTGGGTGACGCGCAGACAGGATGTAAGGAGCACGAAGCCTGCTTAAAGGCCAATCATGGAAATGCAAATGTACAATGAATCCAGTGAAAGAACCCAGGGGATACACCTTATGAGTCACCATGACATGTAAGAACATGCCTGACGTCAGGGGAACTGCAAGTGCTTTTCCCTGCCCATATGCCATGAGCTTTGTTTGAAACAATCCACATGGCAGAAACTATAAAATGCAGGCTGCAAAAGGAGAGCAGATTCTCCCAGAACTGGTGGGTAACACTGAAGTTAGATTCCCCGACCAGTCACAAATAGTGCTCCTGGTTTCCTACACTGGTTATCAAGAAGCTACAACAAGAAATACACAGCCCTCTTTGTTGCATTTCAGTCTCTGGCTCCCAATTAGCAAGTACCACACTGCCAGCCAATCATTTAGTAACTGAAACAAAAGGTTTATTATAAAAGGAAAGAAACAAATAAGAAGAGAGATGTTAAATGGTCCAAGCAATCAGATACATACAAATGACTTCAAAGTCCATATATATATATATCAGATTCTCAGCAGAATTACAGAGTGTGTAGGCTTGTGCATTTCCTCTGCTATACATACAGTACCTGGATGGGTCTCAGTTTTTTGTTTCACAGTTTCAGATGTAGAGTAGTTAATCCAGAGGCAGAAAGCAGGAATGAAGACAAGATGGGGCAGCTCCTTCCTTTCAAATTTTCCTGTTGTCATATTGCTGCTGCTCTTTTTCATGTCCATCATGTATCATTCCCAGAGTTTCCATTCCAAGGCCAGTTACATCCATCCAGAAGATTTATAGAAGTCTGAAACACTACTTAAAAATCCATCTTTTCAGTAACTCTAAGCATAACAGTTTTGCTTTATCATCATGGCAAAAAACAGTACAAAGAAACCCATGGTGCTACTAACACTGTTACACTGAAGGCGCTCCTGTTCTTTCCTCCTGCCTTCCTCCTCCAAAGAGAGTGCACTTATTTGTTCATTTTACTAAGCATTTTTTTTGGTCCAGTTGAAATAAAACTTGAAAGCTAGTTTCCCAGTCACCACAAACTCGTAACATAGATGTATTTTCATCATCAATATTGTGCTATGGAAATGACTTGATTATACAACAGCATAGCTCACCAATAAGGATGGGTGAGTAGTGATATCTTATTCCTCTGTTTTATTCTCCTGGCCTTTCCTATAATGCATATAGGAATGTTTTGTTAAATCAGTTTGTTTAAGGCCTTGTCTACACTAGAAAGTTTTGTCAACGCAAGTTACAGCAATGATCAAAAAGCTCTGTAATTACAATGCTTGTGCCTGTCCACACAGACAGCACTCATTGTGTCACTGAAGCGCGTCCACAGTTGTTGCTCTAGCATCGACAATGAGAGCAGTGCACTGTGGACAGCTATCCCACTGGGCAACTTGCCACTTTGTGCCACTAGGAGTTGTGGGAAGGCAGAGAGGAACACAGTGCATTATGAGTGCAGTCTCAATGTCCCATGATGCAGTGATTTCCATCCCGTCATTCCATGGATTTCCGACTGTGTTTCGTGCCATTTTTCAACAGCCCCCGTTTCCTGTGTGCCTGCTATTTCTATCTGAAAGGATGGATCATGCACTGCTGTCCACTGTTGTCAGTGTTCTGAACTCATCATGACTTGTCATGCAGTATATCATGAGCTTCCAGTCTGAACAGGAATCCGAGGTGTCTGACCTGCTGTATGCCATACAAACAAACAACACTGGATTACTGTTTGCATTTATGGAGCATCTGCACATGGTGCACCACTGCTTTTGGGCACTTTGAAACAAGCACTGAGTGGTGGGATCGCATTGTTACACTGGTCTGGAATGACAAGCAGTGGTGTAGAACTTTTGAATGCGCAAAGCTACCTTCATGGAACTCTGTGTGGAGCTTGCCATTGCTCTGCGGCTCAAGAACACCAGAATGAGACCTGCCCCCTCGGTGGAGAAGCATGTAGAAGGTGGTAACTCCAGACTGCTACCAGTCGGTCACTAATTAGTTTGGAGTAAGAAAGTCCACTGTTGGAGCTGCGTTATTGCAAGTGTTCAGGACCATTAATCGCATTCTGCTGTGAAGGACTGAGAGTCTTTTAGAAATGTATGTGAAATAGTGGATGGCTTCGCAGCAATGGGATTCCCTAACTGTGGCAGGATGATAGATGACACACACATCCCAATTTTGGCCCCAGACCATCTTGTGATGGAGTACATCAACAGAAAGGGATACTTCTCTGTGGTACTGCAGGTGCTTGTGGATCACCATGGATGTTTCACTGACATCAGCGTGGGTTGGTTAGGGAAGGTGCATGACACACACATCTTCAGAAATACTGGCCTGTACAGAAAGCTGCAAGCAGGGACTTTCTTTCCAGGCCAAAAGATTCCAGTGGGGGATGTTGAAATGTCCATAGTGATCCTGGGAGAGCCAGCCTACCCCTTGCTGCCATAGCTCATGAAGCTTTATATGGGCAACCTGGGTAGCAGCAAGGAGCGCTTGAATAACAGGTTGAGCAGGTGCCGAATGACTGTTGAATGTGAGTTTGGCAGATTAAAAGCTTGCTGGCTATGCCTTTATGGCAGATTAGACCTAAATGAGGAAAATATTCCCATGGTTATAGCTGCCTGCTGTGTGCTCCATAATATTTGTGAAGCTAAGAGTGAAAAATTTCCCTCTGGATGGAGCACAGAGGCAGATCACCTTACAGCTGACTATAAACAACCAGTTATCAGGGCTGTTAGAGAGGCACAGTTGGGGACCATTCGAATCAGGGAGGCCTTGAGGAACTATTTTAACAATGAGCACCTATAAGGTGACTTTGTAAACAGTGCTATGCCATTCTATGACTGGTATCCAGCTTGCACTATATATCAATGTGAGGTGCAATCACTATGTGCAAGAGACAAATAAAGATTGCTTATTCTTCACAGAGTGTGTATTAAATAACAATTAGTTACAACACACATGAAAAGCTGGGCTGGAGGGGAGAAAGCAGTGAGAGGCAGTGTGAGCTATGACAGGTTGGTGTAAGTCCAGCTATTGTTCTGGAAGCTGTGAAGGGGTGGAGTGAACAGGGTACCAAGACGGGCCTGGAGTTTGGTAGGAATGTGTGGGTGGAGTTTGTGGAGGGCATGGAAAGCAGTTCTGTATTGGCTGCAAGGGGGGTAAACATGCATGAATTCAGTCTGCAGTGTTATTAGTGACTTTAGCAGCTCTGTTTGCTTTTCCATGGCTTTTATTATGTGCTCGTGACCTGCTATCACTGACTCCTGGTTTTCCCTTCTCTCCTGCCTATTGATTTTCTGATTTTTGGACTCCAGGTGTCTCCAGGTCCTCCTCCTCTTCCCTTGCCTCAGAGAACTGGAGGAGTTCTTGGAACATATCCTCTTTGCTTCTCCGTGGTCCTTTTCTTATCAGTCACAGGTGCTCGGCAGATGTGGAGGGGTTTCCCCTCAAAGACACATCTGTAGAAGCACAGTAAACAATGAACAGAAGCATTACTGTGAGTGCTGTAGCAGCACTGATGCATTACTGTAAAATATACTTCTCTTACTGTTCCCTGGCAAGCAGCACACAGTTCAACGATGAACCAGAGCATGGTGAGTTGTGCCCAGGGGAAAGGTGGCACTCAAGCTGGGGAAAAGGTTCTTGGTGGTTGTTCAGAGTTTTGATGCAGGTAGATAGGGACAGTATTTCAAGTTGTCACCATTTTCCACAGGCAGGAGCCATAGAAGCCGAAATCTCACTCCTGAGAATAAGCAGGGATGCTAGGGGAGAGTGCTTCAAACTGGGTCCCTATGCTCAGGGGCGTAGCTATGGGTGGGCAGGGCCCACCCACTTTGAAAGCAGGCCCACCCAAGCTCTGCTTAAACTACCTGCACAACTGGAGCTTTCTCTGCCAGTGGTTTCTGAACTTCCGGTCACATGGCAGGAAGCAGGAAGTTTGGGTTTGTCAGCCAGCCCAACCCTGTCAGCCAAAGGCCCTGCCAGAAGATCACATCTGGCTATGCCCCTGCCTATGCTGCTCACCTGTGTGCCGCTTTGGTTCTTGCACAAGTGATTGACGATTTGGCATGGGAAAGTTTCCTACAACAGGGGAAGAAACAAAGCAGCTCTGTGGAGGAATCTCCAGCAGAGGATTTACGAATACTTCCAGGAAAGTTTCCTAGAGATCTCTCTGGAGGATTCCCGTGAAATCTCAGAGTGCGTCAGCATGCTTTTCTGCCACATTGCCTAGCTGAACAGGGGAATGGGAAGCACAAGCAATCACAGCTACTCTTGTGCATTTCTATCCCTTCAACCGGTTGTATAATGCAACAAATCAAAGGATAGCTGTACCTCATGTAACTGAGCAGCATCAGCTCAAAAAAATCACTTACCCGATCTGCCCTCTCCTGCATGCCAGAGCTGGAGGGCTGAGACTGACTCAAAGCCTCCGGGGTCAATAAGAGGTCATGTCAGCAAACGACCCAGGCCCCTGCTCCTCATCGTCCCCCAACTCAACCTCCTCATCCACAACTACATTGTCGGGATTAAGTTCAGTGTCTGCTGCCTCCAGGCCCGTGGAGGTATCCAAAGGTCCCTTGGCAGTGGAGATGGGGTCCCTGCTAAGGATGGCCTCTATCTTCTTATAGAAGTGGCAGCTCTTTGGCTCTGTACCAGAGCAACAGTTTGACTCCCTAGACTTTTGGTACCCCTGCTGCAGCTCCTTGATTTTCACACAGCACTGCAGTGTGTCCCATTCATACCCCTTTTCCTCCATTAAAGAAGAAACTTGACCATACGTATCGAAGTTCCTTCAGCTGGAGCGGAGCTGGGACTGCACAGCCTCCTCCCTCCAAATGATGATCAGAGCCAGAAGCTCCGGTATCTCCAAGTGGGAGAGTGTTTGGTGCATGGACCTGCCATGGTAAGCTGGGAAGATGAGATGTAAGCTCTCTACGCCGGCCAAGCAGGAAGTGGAATTAAAAAAATTCCCGGGACTTTAAAGGGGGAGGGGTGGATGGCTGCAGGGCAGTGGAGTTCAAACTGATGGCCAGAGCAGTCAAGATGGGCATTGTGGGATACTTCCTGGAGCCATTTACCGTGAGATAACCAAGCATGGTGACTACACTGACACTTTGCTGATAAAAATTTGTCGCCAAAAGCTCTACAACTTTTTTATCAAGGTAGTTTTATTTTGTCGCAAAATTGGGAGTTGGGTCGTGGGGGGTGGAGGGGGATGTTGATTGCAGTGTGTATATCACCACAGTTTTGGAGCAAAAAGCTGACTTTGGTTGACAAAAGTCTCAAGTGTAGACCAGGCATAATTATGACACACCATCTATTCAAAATTCAAAAGGCCAAATTAAAGGCTAACATTAGTATTGATTTTAGTGGCTCATACCAGAACTCTTTGGTTTTTTTTAGCTGAAATATTTGTAATGTGGGATAAGTGGCTAAAGAGCAGCCTGACTTCAAGATGAATTGCTGTACCACCAGAATTATGTCAGTCAGTAATATATGTACACATACAAAAGTTGGTCCAATAAAAGATATTACATCTCTAATATCCTGGGGCCAATGTAGCTACAACAACACTGTATGTATACATATTATGTATTCTGGTGATTCAGAAGATCAATTTTGATACACAGAACAACTTTCAACTTCATGTTTTGACTGCTGCACTGTTAGCAAGGAAGATTAGGATGTGATCCTACTGGTTGTTAAAGATGCATATTTGGAGATTGTTTCTCTGGACCCAGGAGTACAGCCCACAAGAGAATTGACATTCCTCTTTCTGTATCCAGTTTTGTTGTAGCTGTTTTGTTCCCAAAACATTAGAGACACAAGGTGGGTGAAATAGTATCTTTTATTGGATCAATTTCTGTTGGTGAGAGAGAGAAACTTTCGAGCTTACACAGAGCTCTTATTCAGGTCTGGGAAATGTACTAGGTGTCCTCGCTAATACAAGGTGGAACAGATCGTTTAGCATAAGCACATTTCAAGGGACCACTCTAGGTTAGGTAGCCTGTTAACACCCCTCCTCAGAACCACTTTTTCATCTCTCATTTCCAGAACCAAGTAATTGAATAGTGTTGGTAGGTGAATCCCATAATTAGCTTAATTTGTAAATGGTATCTGATTGGCTTAATATGTAGATGGTATCAGTTTATACATGAACTACGAAGGGTTAATTTTAGCTCAATCATATAAAGAGAGTGCCACACCAGCAACATTGTTTTAGACCTGTTAATACTAAAATGATAAAACATAAATGTGTTTAACGTTTATTTTCAAGTAAGAGTCTAGATGGTAAGGAAAAAAATCTTCTGAACAGACAAAAATCATTCGCTAATAAGGACTTAAGAACTCTGCATCTGCATGGTCTTTTTGGTGTTCTGTGTTGATATTTACTGGGCTAGCAAGTTCTAACCTAGTAAATATTTTCTGCTGTAGTGCAGAGAAAACGTGAGTACATTTGAGTTATTTCCCTATTAAATAGATTAGTTTGAAAGCTATTTAATTGCATAGATGTATAAAGGAACATTGATTAAGTTTTGTTAAATATTATGCTCTTCTAGACCAATATGATTAATGAAATCCTGAGCTTAATTTTGCTTCTTTGCGTCTGTATGAGAGGGGCAGTATCTTGTTACAGAGGGAAAGATAAGATTGCTGAAATGGAGAATGCGTACAGAAATAATTGGTCTGGCATAAAATGAACCAAATTGGGTTGAAATAATGTAGTCTAGATACCTGATTATAATACCAGGACTGGGTTGAGAGAGGGATGACATCAAAGAAGAAAAAAGAATTAGCAGTTAATACTCCCATTAACCAGTCATCTAATATTATCAGTCTAATTTATTAGTTTATTTGGTGATTATCAATAGTATTATACAATTATCTCTGAACAGGTAGAAAAGCACAGAAGAAAGGAGAAGCTGTGATTATAAGGCTAATGTTGGTTTTATAGAAGGAAACTTGAAGACAAGTGAATATTCATTTTTATGTGTATTTTCACTTTTCGCATGAAACTCCCAGTTTGGTTAAATATTCTCATAAATTAAAAATTGCAACTGTCATGGAACCCCAAATGACCTTAAAGCTGTGGTAGGTATAAACCTCAGGGTTATGTGGTTGTTATGGTCACTTTGTTGCATTTTGCATAAATGGGTGTCCACTTGTCTGGGGACAGCTTTATCATGGTAATAAGCCTTCTTCAATAGAAATGAATTATTTGAAACAAAATAATAAGAAAGCTCTTCAAGTTTCTTTCAAACTGAGCAGTTAGTTTTCTCAGTCGATCAGTTTCATCAGGGAGGAAAGAAAGTTCTGAAAGTACCCACAAATTCTTGATCTAAATGGCAGCCCTTCTGGACATTTTCTTCTTCTAGAGTCAAAGAATTTACCAAATTCATAGTACAGAAGTCAGCACAACTTTCTTCAACAGCTTTGGTAACAACAGGTAATATAATTTTGCTGTGTTAGGAATCCTTAAACCTAAGGAGGACGTTAGACATTTTCCTCTCTCCTTCTGGACCAGTTCTTCCTCAATACAGTATCATTCTAAATTTCATACAAAAAGGGGGATGCCTTATAGGATTTCAAGTATTTTTTCCTGGTTCTCTTTCCTTTATCCTTATGTTAAAAGTGTATACATTCTGAAACAGGAGCTAAAATTCCAGTTCTATCCTCTGAGCTACACCTATTAGATTCCCCCTTCTTCCGCCTTTGAGTACAAACTCCCTCTGCTAGACTGCTACAACACTGCACTCTGACCCCCCAGGAGATGACTTCAGAAAGTGAAACTATATACATTATAAGAACAAAACTGCCAGAAGAATTGCTGTTAGATTCTAATTAATTTCAGAGGGTCTTCTGTTGTGTGATGTCATGAGAACCTAAAGAAGAGCCGATTTGGAGCTGAAATGGCATGTAAGATGGGAAAGTCATTTAAGAAGAAAAACCAGAACCAAGTCGAACAGCGAATTATTTTTAGTAAACCTGTGTAAATAGGTAGAAGGAGCTGAAGAAGGTAAGGTCTCAAAACAATTACAGGGGGAAAAAAATCGATGATTTATTAGTTTATTTATTTAGGCTGGAGGGGAAGTTAAGACTCAGTACCTCTGAAAATGACAAACATTTTTTCTTATAATTTTGCCAATAAATAGAAAGTGACGTTTAAAAAACAAAACAAAGCTATCATTTTAACAGTAGAAAACTGGCCAATCATTCAGGCTTAGTATTGTTATTCCATTGCTTACCTTGTCTTTCCCCCTCCCCCCCCATTTGTTCATTTTATCCACCTGTTATATCTTGCCACTTGTATAGATTATCTCTTTGGGGCAGGCATTGTCTTTCTTTCTTTACATATTGTGTGTGTGTGTGTGTGTACAGTGTCTAGTACAGTGGGACCCTGCTTTCCAATAAGTCCTGTAAGAAACTACTGTAAAATAAATAATATTAACCTTCAGTGTAGCATTAGTGGGGGAGTTGGTACCAACCCCTATATTTATGTTGTCTAACACTTTCTGTTATAAAAGATGCTTGCAAACTTTTTTTAGAAACTCTAATACCTCCACCATTTGCAGCAGTCCTGTGAAATTTGGCAGGGGAAAAGATTGGGCTAGGAGAGTGCCTTTTCTTTATCCTATGAAATTCCATTCAGATTTTGCTGAGATATAAGCTGTTGAAAATAGCTATTTCCTGTCTCTTGCCTGTATTGCTTGGGAAAATCTGGCATTATGCCAAAATATCTGAACATGAATATTCTAAGACTGAGTCCATGCCATTGCAGTAGCTGCAGCAGATACTACACTGGGAGCACTTGGGAACTGCTAGAGAAGTGATATAAGGTTGAGGGGTGAACACCAGACAGGCTTGCCCGAGTAAGCCATGCTCTCACGTGTATGCATGTAATAGGGTCTACAATCTCCATACTGAGCAGAGGCAGAAGAAGGTGGGGAGCGTCTCCTGCCCACAGGCAACCACACCCCCATGCATCTCCCACAACTGACAGTCCTGGAGGCAGGCATCCTCAGCAGCAGCCAATGAGGGAAACAAGGTCTTCTATAAAAGGAGAGCGCTCAGAGAAGGAGACAAGGCAGGAAGGCCTGGGAGAGTGAATGGGCAATACCCTTGCGCCAGGCTGCCTCCAGTGATAAAGCCCAAAGAAACCAAAGCAGACTTCTCAGCCTAATTAGACGTTAGGGTCCACGAACTGCCCTGATCAGGGGCTAACCAAGGGAAATCAGACAGGGAGCAGTAGAGACTCCCTGCAAGATCACACCAAGGACAGCTGACAATGCATTATGATAACTTAGTTATAAAAAAAAACTATCACATACTACTTTTTCCACAAGATCTTTGCCTCATTCAGTGAACAGGATGGACACACAGAGGAAGAACTACAGTTGCTCAGGCAAACTTAAATCTGAAATTTCCTAAGTTCAGGTGCTTGACTTTGCAACTAAACAACATTCTTTTAACATAGGGGTTTTTTTTATGTAACACTAACTAGCAAAATCTGATACATTAAATAATGCAAATGTTGACACAGCCTTAATAACCACAGAATATCTGATTATATTATCTCTAAATGAAGTGCAGTTCCTCTGAAAAGTACTTTAGAGCAACATCCTGTGCTCAGTGCTCTATTCCATTGTGTTGTATGAATTATTCACAGTTCACTAAAAGCTCAGTTATAATCACCCATAAACATTAATAAGAAAAGGATAATATCCATTTTCTAATGGATTGTGTTTTAGTTTTTTCCTCCCTCCACTTTCAGAAGTCATGTCTCACATGGTTGCTTTAGAAATATAGAATCCTTGTTAGTAATCCTATAGTGAGGTGCCCTTTTATTTAGTATGTATCGGCAATGCAGCTGACATGCAAAGATTCCTGGAAGAAAGGGCCATGATTAGGGACTCTTTTTACCCTAATAATCTCCAGATGCCAGAATTGATGGGCGGTTGGATGTAACATAGAGCAGTCCTATATTTTACACTTAAGTTATGCCAGGGACCAGAATGGTCCCTTGCCAGCCCAAGGATTGTGAGAACGTAAAGGTGACTTACATTACTTTTACCCCTTCACCCCATCATCTGCAGACTTGAGCTGAATGTAGCTAAGCCAGACATAACTTTGTTTTGCCCCCGACCCCTTGTCCATCTTCCTCAAAATGAAGCACACGTAACCATGCTGTCTAAACCAACAAACTTTGCTGTTTTCTAGTAATGATTCCCCCCTTCCATTTCCTTTTCCTCCTTTTCCATTAACATATACACTTCATTTCACCTCTTAATTCCTTTTCCCATTTACAAGGGGTCGGAGAAGCCTCCTAGTCCATGGCATGGGTTCATAGAGCTTGGAGTTCCAGTCCTTTTCTCTACAGATGTCTTTTGACAATCTTTCCATTGTGTCCCTGGTCTTCTACATCCTTCCTGGATGTCTTCTTCCTCCCATGCTTTCTTGGGTGGTGTTTCTTCCCCCAGCAAAGAATCTGGAGAGCACACAATTATCTATCATTGAGAGTGCCAAATTCATTTTCCCTCTAATTTCTTCCATGTACACTTTTGACTGCTCTCCACTTGCCTTCCATTATCCTCAGTATATTATTTTGTACTACCTGTATTTTCTTTTCTTCCATCTCCATAAGGACCACCATTTCCAAGCCAAAGAGCAGGCAAAGACAAACACACACAGCATACGCTTTTCCATTCTCTCTTTGTTGGCACTGTGTGTACTTTTCAAATATACAAATTATTTCTTTTGATTCAGCTTTTCTCCTGGAACTTGACTCAATAGCTATTTTTCCAGCTTTCCAACTTGAATAACTTCAGTTTTCTTTGTGTTTACCTTCAAACCATGGTCCTTGAACACATATGCCCATTCTAATATCATATTTACCAATTCCTCTTTGCTATCAGCCAAAAGGGCCAGGTTGTAGCATACATTAGTTTTCTCTGTCTCCCTAGGCTTGGTTCTCCTGCTACTTAACTTCATAACTAGGATGAAGTGTATTCAGCACACTGCCATGTCTCAATCACCTCAAAACTCTCTGAAATTCCATGCCATCTTAGCTCTTCACCCTCAGTACAGCTCTTCTGTCATCTCCACTTCTTGAAGTCCCCCTCCCATTCATCTCAATACTCAAAACACCAGCTCCCCTCGGAACCAAGTCATATGCTTTCTCAAGATCTGTGTAGCAGTTACACCCTCCGTTATTATTCTTTCAAACTTCTGTCTCATTGCAAATATTGAGTCTATAGTACACCTTCTCTTCCTAAAGCCATGTTGCTCTTCTCCTGTGCATTCAACCACCTTACACCTCAGTTTTGCCTCCAAAACTCTTTCAAGGACTTTGAGAGTTTGATTAATTGGGTGATGCCTAATACGTCATCATTCTTACCCTTCCAAAGAGGCACAATCAAACCCATTCTTGAATCATTTGGTATCCTTGCTTGATCCCAGCAAACACATGATAATCTATTAAACCATGTTATTCCAGTAGCTCCAACTGTGTTGATCATATCAACTGTTATCTTCACCAGGTGCTTTACCATTCTTCATTTTATTCAGAGCTGCTTCTACCTCCACTACAGAGATTAATACCTTTTTGAGTTGTAGGGGGGCACATGCCACTGTTTTGAAAACTTCTGGTATACAGTTTGGAGGAGAGTCAAGCAGCTCGGGCTAGTGAAGCTCAATGAGGGAGCGCCACCTCCACCCTCTGATTCACTCATTAAGTACACTGTAATTTAAGTACCACTAACAATCAGTAAATCCAGAAGTTAGACCTATACCTATTATTAATAGTATTAAGCACCCTGTCCCCCCAGATATAGAAGTCAAACTATGCCTATGCTTTCACCATTTTCATATGCTCTTGTCTCAAAATGTAGTACACTTTTTTGCTTTACTTTTTCCACTTTAGTAGGTCATCATGTGGGAGTCTCTTTTCTTCCAACCATGTATTCACCACTGAAAACCTGTTAAACAAATACAACAACCTGCTTCTCTCCTTCTGCATTACTTTTACCAAAGTCAAATTTACCCTTCACTTCTTCAGCTGGGCTCCTTCATCAACATGACAGCTTATATCACCACCTACCACTAATGAGGTATGACTCTTTAACTATAACCACCAACTCTGCCAGCTCATTTCTAAAGCATTCCTTCTTTTCCAGAGGTTTATCTTGTTTGCAGCATTTGCAGACATCACACATATAACCCTACTATCTATCCTCAACCATACTGCTATGAATCAGTCTCCTCTTCTTTTGTTCTCGTGGCACACTCTGCACCTCTCAATTCATGATGATTCTTACTCCTTTCATTTTAATTTTTCCTCCAGACCAAAATATTTTAAATTCATATTTCAAGCTTTTAGTTGTGCCTTCACAGGGTACCACTCTCCTGTATGTGTTAATGGAAAATAAAAATAAGTTGGTTACCACAGAAACTGAATTAGCAAAGATTTTTATGAAAAAAAAGTACTGTTTAAATAAACAGTACTCCTTCCCTCCCCCCACTCCACTCTGATATACTCTTGGACATTCTTTTCTCCTCAAAAAAGGCTAACATGGAGTGCTACTTTTAACTACCTGAGAGATAAATCAATATGGCTGATTAAATCATTGATTACTGGGGCTTTTTCCTTTCCTACTAATTGGTTGCAGTTCATCTTTAAAAGCAAGAGAGGACTTGAAAAAATGGAACATTTTAAGAGACCTAAGAGAGAGATTTGAATCCATCCAGATGATTTGTGTAAGTACAGGCTGAAGTGAAAGAATTTGTTGAATTCAAACAGTGAATGTTGACCTTGTTTATGCTAGGTAGATGGATGTATTGCCCTAGCTGTTGGGTTTATTGTGTAGGTGCTGGATGGTATTAGTGGTCTGTGATATACAGGTCAGACTAGATGATGTGCTCGTCCCTTCTGGCTTCAGAATCATAGTGTTTAAGTCATCAATTCATATCCAGTGCAGGTGGGTAGTGACAAAATGTTACTGGAGGTAGAACTTCCCCTTTATGGGAAATTTTACAATTTTTATGTTTATTTCATTCTAAATTGCACGGGAAAAAAAACCCAAAATTTTTAAATTTCCGGCGAGGCAAAATTTTAGGGGTAAAATTACTTTGGTTTCATCAAAATGTTTTGTTTAGATTAACTTTTAAATTTTATATTGTTTTATAAATAATAAATATCAAAGTGGAAAGTTGTTTTGAAACAAAAAATTGAAATGCTTAGTTTAAAAAAAATTCAAAACACACATTTCTTCAAAATGGACACATTCCCACATAACATTTTCATTTCGACAAATTGGCATTTTCTGATGGAAACACATTGTCAGAACATTTTTCAAATTTGCAGTTCTAATTTTAACCATCTGGTGACTGGCCTGCTTCAAGTAAGTTTTTGGTCTCAGTTGAGTTTCTAGTGGATTAGTGTTCCCATTACAAAAATCACTATCACCATTATCAGTAATGCACTTATCCTTGCAGGCAGGGATGAGGACCTGGAGATAGGGAGTGGGAGACTCGGACTCAGATGGGGAACCCAAAGGGGAAAATAGAGACTGGAACTGGGATGAGGATCTGGTTGGGAGCAGGGGAGAAGAGGCAGGACTGGGGCAGGGACTGGCTGGAAGGAACAGGCGCAGAATGTGTCAGTTTTGAGCTGAATGGGGTACTAGAGAATGCACTGTTCCTAGAGCCTGGAATGGAATCCAGAATTTGAAATCTCAGCATTCCTCTGCTGTCACAAGTATCTGTGAAACCATTTGTAAAATGTCTCCTCATCCTCTCCAGTGGCTAATCCACACATAGAGAATGACACTCAACTACTACTGCTGTTCTCCCTTTTAGCTCTTGTAGCAGAGATCTTTGATGTGGATCTAATGGTTACAGCTCTGCTGATGACCCATATCAATCCCAATATGATTGCACATGATGGAATTTCTGGGGAGGTTTTCAATTTATTTTTTAAAAACCTAGGAAATTTTATAGAAAACACTGTTAAAATAATGTTGAGGTTGCACAGTCAAGCACTCAAAAGTTAGGACATGCCAGAATTAAAGGTTGTTCATATCCTGAATGAGGCAGGATTTTGTGGGAAACAGTCTAATTAGATGATCACATACTAGCACATGCACAAAGGGATCAAATTAAGGTTTCACAAGCAACTTTAATTCTGGCACGTCCTAACTTTTGTGTGCTTGACTTTGCAACCTTTTGTGTATATTATATAATGGGTGGCCAAGCTTATTGACCCCCCTGAGACCTCCCTCCTTGCTGGACAGAATCCTCTAGCCCCACCATCCTGCCGCAGGGCAGATGCTCCAAGCTCCCCACCCCAGTGTTGTAGGTGTGGGGGGGGCATGGGTAGCTCCAGGAGCCCCACTTTAACTGTAAAAGAGCCGCATGCCACCCCTGATCTATATGATGCGGATTTGAGCTTCAAAACCATTACCAAACTCCTGATTTTAGAGAGACGTTATGCTGTGAATATACTTTTCAATGCATATTTTCCATGTTTTTGAACATTTGCTGATTTCTGTCTTCCATCATTTTGTACAGAGCTGTACTGTCCTCTTATTGAAAGAACTATAGAATGCTCTGAAATTCATCAGCTTGTATTATTAAATGTCTATATAGTTCTTGAAGGGCTGAGGACTGTAAAAAGAAGATTAATGGGCATGTTGAGCCAGTTACTTAGTTCCATCCATTATAAATCAGTAAAAAAAATGTAATTCACCAATTAAATAATTATCTTGACCAGCTAATTAATAACTTCTATCAACAATCACTTATATCTCTTAAACTTAAGCTGAGTACCCACTGCTTTAGTAGTTTAAGATTCAGCAATGCTCAGGCTTCAACCCACCCTCCCTAGTTAGCTCAAGCTTATAAAGGCCCAAGCTAGAGATTTTTGAGTGTGGATGGAAATTGGATTAACTTGAGCTACCAAAGATGTGACAACACCCTTAGATAGCAATAGTGGTGATAACCCATGTATTTCTTCACTCGGTGTTTTTCAGTTCTTTACCTTTTGCCCTCTTGTTTTCTCTTGCTTCCTCATTGCTAAATGATTCTTTCTATCCCTGTTTTGGTGTTCCTTCAAGGGACATATTTGCAAGTCTGTCACCATTGATAATAGTACACAGCGAGCCATCTGAAATGTCTGTCCTACAGCATGTCGCAAATTAATTTGTTACTCTTTACAATACACCGTATGTAGACATGTAATGTACAAGAAGAAACCAAAGACCTACAATGGAAAAAAGGTCATAATGCCCAAGTAGCATGAATCAAAGTAGCATAAGTTATGTTACACAAAATTGTTGTAAAGTGCACCCTAACCATTTTCAAGCAGCCAAATCATCCATTAATGTTCATTTCATTAAGAAAGATATTTTAAAAGCTGTCTTAGAGGATTTAGAGACAAACAGGTTGTTTAACCTAGGGCTGTTTAAGTATTTATATAACTATTCTGTAGGCACTGTTCTCAGATTCAGTGGATTCTAGATACACTTGCTTATTACAAGTGCTAAGGCAAAGGTGTCCCTCAACTAATAAAATTTGGAAAAGAGAACAAAAACAAAAAATGACACTTATTGCAGGATGGTTGTCATGACTTGTGGTTTCATTCACTTTCAGGAAGCTGGTACACGGTTGAAAAGATTAGCCAGTGGTCTGATTGGCTCATGTGTTTTAATGTTGGCAGACTTGCTAGCTTAATAGAGATCACTTCGTTATAGATGTTGAATCTTAGATGTTGCTGGACTCCTATCTTATCCTTAGTGGCTTCCTAGAGGGTGAAGGAAATATAAGCCTTTTTGTCAGGCATGATGGCATTGCATGGACAGAGACTAGCAGCTACTGCAAGCAAGCAAGCTGAACAATTCAAAAGTAAAAGCAATGGTTCTTCTTTCCTTCAATTTTTGAAGATAGTGGCTCCTTCCCCTTGGAATTTCTCCTCGGGTGTCTCATAGCAAATCAGAATGGGGTAGTCCATTTCTGAGGTCATTGGTATTGCTCAGTAGGTCATCTTTACTTAAACTACTAACCTCCCTACTCCAGTAATTTTGGGCTCTGAAACTCCATGGATACAGTTACATATCCATTCATTTGGCAGATCTGTACGTATTTTGAGATATTTGAGGCCATGGATCAGTCCACAAACATCTCAATCATCCCACAAAAATCCCAATTAAATAATTTAAATATGCAAGGCTAGTGTGACAGAAATTGAGCAGATATGTAATAAGATTATGAATACTGTAGGAATTGCATCCTATTAATCCTAATACATAAAAATTCATTAATAAATATTAATCATATTTATATACAATAATGATATGAACACTGCATGTGACCAAGTCAGTGAGGGGAAATTATTCTGTATTGGGATTAGCACAATGTTAATTTGGTTGCCCGTAATGCTTGAATTCAATGGGAATATCACAGGAAGGCAACAGAATGGCTTCCCAGGTGAGAATACCTAGGTACATACTTGAAAGACAATAGGAGATAGCTGTTTGCTTCAGAGATCCTGTACTTTGTCTCAGCAGGTTGTAAGCCTTGTTTTGCAGGCCGAATCTAGAGATCAAAAGAAGATTAAGGAGTTAAAAAGCCATTCTTTGGTGGTGAAGGGAAGGTTCACTTGTCAGTTGCTGTCTAGGGGGACAGGCTGGCACATAGACAAAAGGATGGAAGTTGTGAAGGAGTTTGAAAGTATTGAGTCTCCCAGGTCCTGCGAATGGTAAGTCTTAGGGAAGAACTAGATGTGTGTGGTATATATTATTGTTTTTAACATACACTTTCTCTGAAATTCTTTTGTTCTAAACAAATTAAAGCATTTAAGGAAGCTGCTGGGTCACTAATTACAACTGTCATTGCCACAGAAGGATAGAACTGTAGGGTCTGAGCCCAAGTCAGACCTGCTAAGGTGATCACAGTTAATACATAAAGAACTACCACCCAGTGTCTGGTCTGTGAGTCTGAGAAATGCATGTTTCACCCCAAGAAAGAGGTGAAGATCTAAGGCCCAAGACCTAAAATTCAGTACAAAGCAGATTGGTTGAAACTATTGTAAAGAACAAAATTATCAGACATATTGATGAACATGATATGTTGGGGAAGAGTCAACATAGCTTTTGTAAAGGGAAGTTATGCCTCATTAATCTATTTGAATTCTTTGAAGGTGTCAACAAATATGTGGACGAGGGTAAGTAATCCAGTGGACAATAGTGTACTTGGACTTTCAGAAAGGCTGTTAAGGAAAGTAAGGAGTTATGGGATAAGAGGAAAGGTGCTCTCCTGGATCAGTAACTGGTTAAAGACAGGAAACAAAGGGAAGGAATAAATGGTCAATTTTCACAGTGGAGAGAAATAAATAGTGGGGCCTCCCCAAAAATCTGTAATGGGACTTGTGCTGTTCAACATATTCATAAATAAACTGGAAAAAAGGGATAAATAGTGAGGTTGCAAAATTTGCAGCTGGTGTAAAATTACTCAAGATAGTTAAGTCCAGAGCTGACTGTGAAGAGTTACAAGGGGATCTTTTCAGTACTGGATGATAAAATGGCAGATGAAATTCAGTGTTAATAAATGCAAGGTGATGCATATTGGAAAATATAATCCCAACTATACATCCAAAATGATGGGGCTAAATTATTTTTTTACCACTCAAGAAAGAAATCTTGGAGTCTTCATGGATAATTCTCTGAAAATATCTGCTCTGTGTGCAGCAGCAGCCAAAAAAGCTAACAGAATGTTAGGAACCATTATGAACGGGATAGATAATAAAACAGAAAATATCATAATCCTATTATATAAATCTATGGTATGCCCACATGTGTGCGGTTCTGTTCACACCATCTCAAAAAAGATATATTAGAATTAGAAAAAGTACAAAGAAGGGCACAAAAATGATTATGGACATGAAACAGCTTTTCCATAAGAGGAGAGAGTAAAAAGACAGTAGCTGTTCAGCTTGGAAAAGAGATGATTAAGTAAAGATATAATAGATGTCTATAAAATCATGAATGGTGTGGAGAAAGTGAATAGGGAAGTGTTGTTTATTGCTTCACATAACACACAAACCAGGGGTCACCCAATAAAATAAATAGGCATCATGTTTAAAACAAACATAAAGAAGTACTTCTTCACACAATGCACAGTCAGCCTGTGGAACTTGTTGCCAGGGGATGTTGTAAAAGCCAGAAGTATAACTGGCTTCAAAAAAGAAAGCCAAGATGGTAAGGGACACAATGCCATGCTCTAGGTCCCTATACCTTTGACTGCCAGAATGCAGCTTATGTTGACCACATAAAGTATGCATCTCCACTGGTATGTGAGTTCCACCGACCTAAATCACGGTAAAATTCGACTTAGTAAAACCACCTCTGCAAGTGGTGTAGCGCTGAAGTTGAATTGTGTGGGTTGAATGAGCGTCAGTGTAGGCAGAGCGCAACGTAAATTGACATCATTGGCCTCTGGGAGGTATCCCATAATGCCGCATTGTGACTGCTCTGGACATTGGCAATGCTGCACCACAGCCACAGGGACAGGAAACACCTCTTCCCCTGAGGCCCTGGGAAAGTTTGAATTCCCATTTCCTGTTTGGTCAGAGTGGAGAGAGCTTTGTAGCTGAACTGTTCATGGCGACTACACACCCCAGATGCTCTCCAGCATGGAGCCAACCTGAGGTCTTGGATCTCATCAGCCTGTGGGGCGAAGAGTCTGTTCTGGCTCAGCTCTGAGCTAGCAAAATAAATTTGGATATCTACAAGAAGATATTGTGTGGTATGGTGGAGAAAGGCCACAACAAGGACACGCAGCAGTGTCACATTAAAATCAAAGAGCTGAGGCGGGCATATCAGAAAACTAGGGAGGTGAACAGTTGTTCCGACTTGTCACCAAAGACATACCACTTTTATGAGGGGCTGTATGCAGTTCTCGGCGGTGACCCCACCACTGTACCACCACGCAGCATAGATACCGCTGCAGAATCCCAGTCCAGGGTGGGTGAGGAAGAGAACGGGCAGGCGAGCGGAGCACCCATTCTCCCTGAAAGCCAGGGACCTGTTTGTTACCACAGAGCAGCCCAGCTGGACACAGGACACGTGACTGATGCCAGGGAAGGCACATTTGGTGAGTGTGAATAGCAAATCGCACTTCTGTGGTTATAGTCCCAGTCCACCTTCTTATTTCTTGGAAAAAAGGAGTTTGTGTTTTTCGTGGGGGTGGGTGTCCTGGATGTTGGTCCATTTAAGCAGAGGGTCACCCCCAGAACAGACTATTTATGTGCACAGGGATGCTCCGAGAATCTTCTGTGGCTATCTCCAGGAAACTTTCATGTAGGTACTCTGCAATCCTTTACAGAAGGTTTCTGGAGAGGGCAGCCTTATTTCTTCTGCCACGATTGGATACTTTCCCCCTCCACTCTGCTATTAAATGAGCAAGCATCATTGCGGAACACAACATAGCAGCATAAGGGTTAGTCCTGTACACAGATGCTTGCAGCAAATCTTCCCTTTCTGCTTGTGTTACCCTCAGGAGACTGATATCACACATCGTCACCAGGGAAGATGTCGCAAGTTTACAGTACCTGAACAATATAGTCACTGCATGTTATTCCCCTGCCATGGACGGTGTTCTGGGCCTCAGCACAGACAATTCCTAGCCATGACATTGTTGGCAGGGGTGTTAGGTGTCCGGGAACAGGTGCCCCTATTTTTTCTCCAGCGACACCTCACCCGCACCCTCCTCCAATCCTTTTACCACCTCCTCTCAAACCAGTCTTTGGGATAGTAAGGGGAGCCCAATGATCCTGGTCCTTGGTTAAGTGTGGATTGGGGAATTTAGTGCTACGGAGACTTCCCTATAATGGATGCCCCTTACTTACCGTGGCTGGAATGCCACTCCAACCTGTGCAACAGATACAGATTGGTATGCGGGTCTGGCTTTGCCTTGTGAATATGAAGGGGAGTTCTTTTTACATTGTAACATTTCTTTTCGTCCATGGGCCCAGCTTACAATGGAAACTTTGTGCTTTGCTTTCCTTACAGTGGATACCTTGGCCTTCACCCCTGCTTCTACTCCTACAGAGCCCCTTTCCCAGATTAGAACATGAAAAAAAAACCCTCAGGATGACATTTTCAATGAACTAATGAAGGCCTCCGCAGCTGCTGACACATCGCTCAGAGCCTGGAGGATGTCATTGTCAGAAAAACTGAACATTGACATGGAAAACAGAAAATCAGCCCAGGAGCATGCAATGCAACGAGATGTTGCGTATTACGAGGAATCAGTGAGACATGCTGAGGCATCTGGTAGAGCTCCAGGAGGAGCAGCAGCAGGACAGATTCCCTCTGCAGCCCCTGCAAAATGCTCAACCAACAAGCTGTTTCCTAGCCTCCACCGAAAGCACTCTTGGAGGGTGTTGAACAAGATGCAGTACGTGCTCCACTCCACACCGGTAGAGGGGAGCAGAAAGAGGCAATGGCCCCTTTAAGAACTGGGAATGTGTGCGCTTTGCTGTTTGCACAGTCACATTTTACTCAGGATGCCCAAGCAGCCTTATGAGAATGTTAAATTATCGTCTTTGCCCCCCACTGTATCGGATCACCAATAAAACTTTTCTGCTTTAAAAAAAACATTACTCTTTATTCATTGCGAGCTCGGGGATTGTCGGCAGGGAAAGAAGGGGAGGGGAACGATGATGCGAGGGTGGGAGATGGGAAGGAAAGGCACAGCACTGACAGAGATGTACATTACTGCAATTCATTGCAAAAATGGGTTTTTGGTGCTTCCCTGAGACGCAGCGCTCTGTGATTTGCTCTCAACGTACCACTGGTATCTGGCTGCTCAAAATTTGCAGCCAGCCTATCAGCCTCCATGACTATACCCTGCAGGAACTTCCCCCCTTTGTTTCACATACATTATGGAGCACACAGCAGGCAGAGATAACAGTTGGGATGTTGCGTTCACTGAGGTCTAACCTAGTGAAAGAACTGCACTATCTTGCCTTTAAGCAGCCAAATGCACATTCCACCATTCTGCACTTGCTGAGCCTATTATTGAAACACTCCTTGCTGTCCAGGTACCCAATGTAGGGCTTTATTAGCTAGGGGAGCAAGGCGAAGGCAGGATCCCCCAGGATCACTATTGGCATTTCAACGTCACCAATATTTATATTTTGGTTAGGGAAGAAAGTGCCGACCTGCATCTTTTTTAACAGACCTGAGTTTCTAAAGATGCGCACGTTATGCACCTTTCCAGACCACCCCACACTGATGTTGGTGAAAAGTCCCCTGTGATCAACAAGGGCCTGCAACACCGTTGAGAAGTATCCCTTTTGGTTTATGTATTCTGTGGCAAGGTGGTCCGGTGCTAAGATAGGGATCTGCATCCCATCAGTCGCCCCATCACAGTTTGGGAACCCCATTGTGGCAAACCCATCCACTATGTCCTGCACGTTTCCCAAAGTTACTACCCTTCTTAGCAGAAGTCTATTGATGGCCCTGCACACTTGCATCACAGCAGCTGCCATGGTGGATTTACTGACTCCGAATTGATTCCCAACTGACTGGTAGCAGTCTGGGTTGCTAGCTTCCACAGAGCAATGGCTACTTGCTTCTCCACTGTCAGAGCAAGTCTCAAGTGAGTATTCATGCGCTTCAGGGCTGGGGACAGCTCTGTGCAGAGTTCAATGAAAGTGGCCTTTCGCATACAAAAGTTCTGCAGCCACTGCTTATCATCCCAATCTTCATGTGATGCAATCACACCAGTCACTGCTTGTTTCATGGGACCAGAAGTGGTGCTCTACTGACTGAAGATGCTGCGTGACAGCATGCAGCAAACAGGAATTGTTTCGCTCTCTGGCAGGGATGGCCAACCAGTCAGAGCCAAAGAGCAAAAAAATAGCTGTTGGTAATGTAAGAGCCACATTTTCCTTACCCTCTGCTGACAATTCATGCTGATCCCTCATTTTTGGCGGCAGCTTTTCAATTTCACTTCTCAATTGACAAGCTCCCCTCCTCTCTTATCTTCCCAACAATTGGCAGTAATCAGTCAATTTCGGGGGCGGCTTGTCAATTTCACTTTCCCCTCCACCACTGCTTGTCAATTTCGGAGCAAAGAGCTGCATGCAAAGAATTGCGTGTGGCTCGCGAGCCGCATTCAGAGAAGCAAAGAGCCGCGTGTGGCTCGCGAGCCGCATTCAGAGAAGCAAAGAGCCGCGTGTGGCTCGCGAGCCGCATTCAGAGAAGCAAAGAGCCGCATTCAGAGAAGCGAAGAGCCGCATGTGGCTCGCGAGCCGCAGGTTGGCCACCCCTGCTCTATGGCACGTAGCAGGGCGGCTTCAGTAACATCGTAATTTTCAGCGCTGCAGCTCATGTTTTGCCCCTGAAAATACTGCAGAATAAGTCGGGAGGTGTTTGTGATGCTCACAATGATAGTGCACAGCTGAGTGGGCTCCATGCCTTCCTGGCAATGGCATGCATGCAGCAGAGACGAGTTTGGAAAAATGGCACAAAAAAGTTTCTGTTTTGGACGAGAGGGGTGGGGGGTATGCTGTATCATGGGAGGGTGACGACCTTCCCAAAAGGCACTGCTGGTAGTTGCACTGTGGATAGCTACAAGGCAAGTGCGGCTGGTGGGGATTATCAAGGCAAGTGCGGCTGGTGGAGATGCAAATCCACGACACAATGTGCATGGTGTGATCACGCGCCTCCAACTTCGTAAGTTTGGTGGGTGAAAGTCGACTGAAATTAAATCAACTTCACTCCACAGTGTAGACATACCCTATGACACCTGACAGAAAGTTGGAACTAGAAGTGATAGGAGAGCACCAGTCATGGAGGCTCTACAGAGCCATTCTTGTAATTTCCCCTTTAATATTTTGGTACTCAGCAGCTCAACTTTAAACAGCATTTTTTTGATGTACAAAATCTAGATGAAAGGTAGATTTTAACTCATAAGAGTAAAATGTCTTTTCTCCTGAAATCACAATTTTTGGGGGTTCAGTTTTGATGTGCAGGCCTATTTTCTTCACACTATCCTAATGAAGGTAATGATTGCAAAATTGAAGTGTTCCACTGGCTACTCAACTACTACAGGACTTCAACAGAATTTTGGCTGTCATTTAAAACCAAGTAATTTTCTAGACCTTGTGGTTATGGAGAAAAGCTTAAAAATGTGAGCTGAGAGCACCCTAAAAGGTCAAAAGACAGAAGACAAATCCCATCCCCCCCCCCCCCCCCCCCCCCCCACACACACACACACACACACACACTTATTTTTTTTTAAAATCATGATTTTTAAGTCAAACTCATGATTTTGGGGGGGCTGTGCCTTGTGTTTTTGTTGTTTTTAACATATAGGGTTTGCAAGACTGCTATTTTCAACTTTGCCTCCTTCTCCTGTAATCAGTGACTTTGACACAGACAGGCATTGTGACCTTTTAATTTGAGAACAAGACTAGAAGTCAAGAACACCTAAGTATCAATTCCTGTTTTGACAGTGACAACCTCAATTACTCCATCTGTAAAATTATGATAAAGTTTTTCACATAGCTGTTGCGAGGAATAGTTAATGTTTGTTTAAGTCTGACACTTAAAAGTGCTAAACAAGGGCTTGTCTTCACTTACCTCTGAGGTTCGGTGGAAGTCTACCGGAATTATGCAAGCTACGCAAAAAACTTGCGCAACTCCCGTCGACTTCTCTGCTTCTCTTCTGCGCGCTGTCTTCACTGCACTGTGCCAACGGGAACAGCATTCCCATCGACATAGCACTACTCTACTTGAGGAGGTGGTCTTAATATGTCGATTTCTGGATCAACTGAGCGGGCCTTCACTGACCACTCAGTAGATCCAGAGAAGTCGATCTGACAGCGGTGAATTTGCCCCCGTCATTGAAGACATAGCCTAAGTGCTCAGTATACTGTACTATTGATGAAGTTTGTATTTATTTGCTTCAGTAAATCCCACCTGCCCCCTTTCATTTTATATCTGTTGATTATTTCCTTTCCCTGCATATAAGGTAGGATTCTACAAATATTAATATCTATTAATACTATTAATATAATGTCTGTTGTGTTGTGGCTCTTTCCCCTCACAAAATATAAGCATGGTTTAGTCTCTCTCCTCTTAAAAACAATCATCTATCCTACACCCCATTTGACACCCAGTACCATCTCTTCTCCCTTTCATTCCTAAACTGATTGAATGCACTGTCTACAATCACTGTCTGGAGTTCCTCTCCACCAACTCTATCCTGGAACCTCTCCAGTCTGGTTTCCACCCTGTGCACTATACTTGACACCACATTTGCCAGTCTCTGATTACATCCTCTACCTTCCTTGACTTGTTAGCTGTCTTGTTACAAGGCTGGGGTGTGGACTTCATGTTCCTCTCTGGGTTTATAACAGGTACAGGTGAATGGAAGACAGACAGCACCACTGCACTTAGGATCCCCAAAAGAAGCTCATAATTAGAGAGTGCCTAAAGTTGCAGCTGCACCACCTGAAGTACCACTTCTGGTTTGTGTACCCAGAATTGGAAATTACTGCCTTTCCCTATTAAAAAGAAGAATTGGGAAGGGATCAAGAAAGGAAATGAGAGGAGAAAATGATCCCTTCACACCACCCAAACCATCTTGCATGTTTAACAATTGCCTGACTGATAAGACTCATATTTTTAAGTACCCTTCATGCTTGGGAGTCCATAAACACAAACATATTTTCTCAAATACTGTCTGTTTTTTAGCAGGGGAAGGGCTATCCAGCTTTCCTGATTAGGCACTGATATAGTGTGAGATAGTGTGTATGCAAGTGAGAATGAGAGAGTAATGCATAGACACACATCTGGAAGCAGTCGTTCAAATGAACAGTTAATTGGGTTAATTAATTTATTAGGTTAATCTGATGTATTTTTAAAAAAATATAAATTTAAATGAACACTACACCTTCTCAACATTGTACACCTGATAATACCAATTGTATAAATATTTTTTCCTAAATTTAGGTCTGTGGTATGAATTACCAAAAAAATGTTTAGAATGCATTCACAGTTTATAGCACAAAAATAAACTTAGTAAAAATATTTCAAAATTAAGTGTTCTAGCTATGTTCATATTCTAAGTTAGTTTTTTGGGGAGGTTTTTGGTGATGGAAAAATTAAATGTTACAATGATCTGATTTGTGTGAAAAAATGAAGCCCTGTGCATGATTAAGCAGTCTTCAGAAAGGAAACTAAAGCAAGTTAGAAAAACAAAGCAACAACTGTCCAAGTGCTATTCTTATTTTTGGTGGTCATTTGATACTAGGGTGTAGTATGGAGAGTTGTATAAATCTGTTCAGGCCTTTCACCTTGGAAAGAGAGCCCAATTCCAAATGAGTAAGATTAAGTAGAGGTCTCTGTTCAAATATTCATTACAGAATGTGAAAGATTGGGAGGGTGCAAGGGGAAGGGAAAATTTATTAGATCATATTTGAAACCTGTTTAAACTACAGCAGAGTTAACATTTCATCTTTCTTTTGCAGAAAACATTGCTTTCTGGTCTGTAGTTGCAAAGAAAAAGAGGTGAAAGAAGAAAGAAATCTGCCTTGGATAAATTGGAAGCACTTTGATTTTTCAAAGGGATTTAGTACCAGCTGCTACAGAAGGTTTTATGAAGCCACCTTTGGCACCGGAATGGATGAAATACTTCAAACCTAAATGGTAACATTAATTCTTCCATCATTTTATTTCCCTGGTGTAGCCCCCTAAGATAACTTGTACAGATTATAAAGGATTTTCTTATACTAGTTAGGCTTAAATATAGTAATCTTAAAACAGCTAAATTCTGGATAAATCTGTAATTTTGCAACTTGCATTTATTACAATGAAGTTGGCAGTTTTAGCTTCTATATCTGCTGTTTGTTTAAGGCTTAAAACCCATATTTTTTGGTAGCTTTTCTTCCTTTGGGATAGGAAAATGAAGATAAAGGCTTGATCTTACTCTATAAGTAACTATGGCTTTCTTCTAAACACATCTAATGAAACAACTGTTCAGAATTTGCCATGTGCATTTTTTGTCCCTGTTTACATTTATTTCACAAATAACTTTTTAAAACCGTTTGTTTCAATAACACAAGCCACATTTACTATGTTCTTTGGAAAGGAATATGAACCCACTGTATTTTTCTCGCTTCTCTTCCCATTTTCCCTCTCTCCACTCTCCCCCCCAGTTTCTTGCTTTGTTCTCATCTTCTTTCCCTCTCATTTCTTTCCCCATTTTCAACATCACCTCCTATGATAATCCCTCCCTCTTGTTATCTCTTTTCCTTCTTGTTCTTTTACACTTGACTTCCTGTCTTTTTTATCCTGTCCTCCCTGCTTCTCTCACTCTTTCTTTCTCAGACTTGATGTGTCTAAAATATGCCAAGATATTAATGATGATTACACTGTCTCAAGGATTACCTTATATCAAACACATGCTGGACAATAATTCAAAAACATAAATTTGTCTCTTTATTATTCCAATACAGATAAAATTCTTAATGTAGTTCTTCGGAGGAAGAAGAACTTGCCTATTTCTGTTCATAAATAGCCCTCAAGTATTTTCCAATCAGTGCCCTTCTTCAGTCATATGAACAGACAATTTGTACATTTCAGAAAAGGTAGAAAGAATATTTTCACTGTTCTATAACATTGGGAGGATTATCTTTTGGCTTTCCTATTCCCACTAGGCATGCACAAGCATTAGCTTTTTTTGGGGGTGAATTTTTAGCTATTAGTTGTGGTATGGTAAAGTATACAAAGCAAGATTGAAGTTGTAATAGAGAGAGCCTGGAGCAAGATAGGAGATATAAACCAGAGGCTTTGAACCAAAGTCAGGCCATGTATTAAAGCAGATGCTTACAAGTTCACTCTTTAGTACATGAACTTAGCATAGTTGTTGCCAGTGTACTAGGCACTAGATACTTAGGTAAATATATTCCAGTCAGTACAGGTACATCCTAGTCAAGTACAAGATAAGATGGTTTGACAAAATAATGAATAGGGATATTTTGTGCAAGATTATCAGGAACCAAGGGGAGGTAACAAAAAGTTATAATGAAATACATAGGTAGTGTGTAAGTTGTGTTTGTTAGTTTTTTGTGTCAGCCTATAAATGACTGGGTACTTTGCCTTAATTGTTTTTTTGGCGAGGGGGCAGCAGAAAGTTCCGCCGCTGACTGAACCGTTCCTTGCCACAGGGCACTCGTGTTAGTGTACCTTTAACCATGGAGCCAGGGCACTAGGATTGTGTTTTGATGGCAATAAACCTGGCTGAGTGCCTTCATTACTGAACCGTGCCTGTGGCCTTTCTTTATGAGTAATATCGAAGTCTGTTGAACTAACATGCTGCACTATCTACTAATAACATTGAAGCTTCAAGGACAGAAGCACTGAGAAGCCTAAACAGTGCTATCGAGATGACAACATTTCAGCCTCCACTCTTAACCAAACATGGTAGTACTATCAAGGTCTGCTGAACCAGCTATCTGTACAAAGTAGGGAAAGCACACAGAAAGAACACACAAACACGCAAGTCAACTGACAACAGAAGTATGTATAGAATTCATAGTATGGCAAATTCTGTCAGAAACTTCTGTCTAACGCTTAGAAATATATAAGCACAGCATGAAAAAACTGATTTTCTCACATCTTCTCTAACACTTTTTAAAACTGGACTGATTCTACTAACTTATTTTATGCTGAAGGTCACCAAACAGCTGTTTATATTGTAATGTCTTTGTGAGTGTCAAACTGGGTGAGATTTGAACCATGTACCAAAAAGTGAAAGGGTTTTAGTTTTCCAAGGCAGTGTCAAAAAGAGAACCTCATCTTAGGTCTCTCAGATGATTCTTCTCCTTGGAGCTTTTATTCAGTTTTCAAAGCCCTGTGCAGACCTTCTTTTGAACAGCTTAATACTACTCCCATTCCATATTGTCCTGGAGAGTGACTTTTTTTTTAGTGGCAATAATTTCAACTCACGTTATCCTTGCTTTCCTGCTCATACCTCCTTATTTCGGTCATTCACCAAGATAAAGTCATCCATAACCATTCCTATGACTTGTCTGTGCTGGGGATTTTGCACCATGTGGCTAAGCTAATATAGTAGCACTATTCCAGAATAAAAAGTTACTTGGACCAGTGCAGCTTATTCTGGTTTGAAAGGAAGAAACTGGTGCTGTTTAAATATTCATAGTGCAAAAGATGCTTTTTATTTGCACAGGACCCTAGAAGTTAGAGACCTTCCTTTTTTCTGTTATATTTAAAGGGGGAAAAAGTCTATTAGTATCTCATTTTGATTCTGATAGAATAATTAGAGCCTGCATTTCGGAGTCTTACAAAGATAGTTGTGCTCCCTTGCTTAATCAGACACAGGTGCTCACTACACCCAGGCATCATTGGCTGAGTGAATTAAAACTTCAGTGGGACAGTTGTGCAGGGTTGCCACAGTGCAGTCTCTTCATACTTTCTCTGAATTTTGTAGATTAAGTACTTGTCTACATGGCGCATTAGTCTGCATCAGTGGAGTGTGAATTCTAATGTGCACCACCAGCATGTTATGCACTAACTAGACCCTTCTGGTGCATAGTTAAAGTTCCCTAATGCCCGATAATCTAGTACTTTTTGAAACAGGACAACATTAATATGCACTGGGGAACTTCGTTTGTGCCAGTAGGGTTCATACTGGCCAGTTAATGTACAGCACACTGGCGGTTATTGGAATGTACACTCCACTGTACATGAAAACTGTAGCTCAAAAAGTAATTAGGTGTAAGTCATTTCTCCTTTTCAATGGAAAGATTTAAAAAAAAATATTTCCTGTCCTTTCCCCATATGGTGCTTCAGCTCCTCTTTCTTTTTGCCTCTTGTCTTTTTGCAGATTTTTATAAAGGCTAACTTCTGTTTAACTTGCACTTCTAAAAAAGAGCAAGAGGAGGAGGAGCCAGCTCAACTTTGAACACCTTCATTTGCCCAAAGTGCACAACTATAGCAGATTAGAGAGTTTATTAATTTTAGAAGCCATATTAAAATCTAGTATGTCCCCAAAAATATCAGAGTGGTATGTTATGATAATGTAAATCCCAAACCCACATGTATTTTCCTATTAAAAAAAAAAAGGTACCACACTGACATGTCTTACTGAACAAGACAGCATGTGAATGCAAACTTGAGTCTGTGACTGCAGTTATGTCAGAGTAACATTACAAAGGACTTGAAGCATTCTAGCCATCAGAGAAGCCTCTTTGTCTATGCCTGTATTGTACCATTGCTGCCTGCAGTTCAACCATTATATTTTAATCTTGCATTGTGTATGTCAGAGGTCCCCAAATTGTGGGGCATACCACCTAGGGGGCACAGAGGAACATTCAAGGGGAGCAGCAGGGCCTGGACCAGCCCCCATGTGGGGCAGGGAGGGAGCACCACTCAACCGCACTCTGCCCCCAGCTGTGGCCCTGGCCTTCAGCCCCTCACCCCGCCCCCAGCTGCAGCCCCTGGCCCAGCCACAGTTCTGCTTCCAGCCTCCGGCCCAGCCCCAAATTTGCCCACAGCTGCAGCCCCTAGCCCCTCTCCCAGCCACAGTTCTGGCCCCGGCAATGGCCCCGTTCCTCAGGGAGGGGCCACGGACAAGGGATAAGGGGGGTATAACATAAAAAGTTTGGGGACCACTGGTGTAGATGTTTAGAAAAGCATTTGATTGTGAAGAACTTTAGTTGGGGAAAAAATCATTTCTGATAGCTTATATCTGCACTCAAATTAGATTTTTCTTTACTACTAAAAGTTTAATAATGGTGAATGAGCTGGAACAGCCAGAGGATGCCAGCTCATTGTCTCTTGGCTCAGGAAGATCCTAACAAGCTGTATAAAGAGGGGTTGTTCTGGCTCAGGAAGTGCTGGAAGAAGCTGTGTGGGAAGAGATCTCCCTTGGGTAGGGAAGAGCTAGGGGTTGCCATTTGGGGAGGTTCCCTCTCAGCTAGACAAATGGACTGACTTGGGTGGGAAGTGCCTAAGGATGCCACGTGGGTGAATTCTTTCTCTATTTGAGAACAGCTGGAGGATGTTGTATGGGAGGGTTCTCTTGGCTCAGGGAACATGTTGTATGGGAGGGTTCTCTCTCGGCTTGAGAAAACATTTTTTCCGCTTGAGTCACTGAGTAAAATCTAAATGAGTAATAAAGCTTCTAAATTAATGTTCAATCGGTTAGAATAATAAAAGTAAATTTTTCATCAGGAAGGAAGACCAGAATAAGGGGAAATAATCTATTAAGAGGAGGAAAACCACCACCTTCTCAGAAACAAAGAAAGGTTGTAGAGAGCTGGGCAATGCCTTTATTAGACAAACTGATTTTGGTCTCCATCTACACAATTTACCCATGAAGACAAACGTTCTGCAAGTGTTAGCAATTCTAGATGCACAAACCTTTCTCTTTTTATTCTTTCGTCTCAAGGATGCTCTTCATTGTATGTATTCAGGATTAATCATTCTGACACGCACATATTATGTGGATCTTCCTATAGAAGTACTGGTTTGTGTACATGAGAGGAAACTGCCCATTGATTCCTGCAGTGCTTTTTTTCCTCCTGGAAACAACCCCAGTTTTGTTTCCTCTCTTTAACTTGACACACAGAGTGAGGAAGGAACACATAAAACATGTTGGTGCTGAAGCAGAATCTGATTTGACTGAAAAAAACATTTTAAAAAATATTTATTGTATATATAGTTGTGTTTTTATGTAGAGGATAGTTGATGGCCTTACGATAGATTTTCTTTAGGACAAGAAAGAACAGTCATAGCTACTAGTCAGACCTTTCTTTCTCTCTTTCTTTCCTTATAATGATCTTACATTTACAAAGCATCTTCAGTCCAGATGGAACTGCCATACAAGACAATAAATAAGATGGTGAACAGATTAACTTTGCAAAGCTGCATAAGAGAAGTTGAGTTTGAAGATCAGTTTGCAGAGAAAGCAGGCTAGGTGCTCGGTGAAGAAGAGATAGGAGGCTATTTCAACCATAAATGGTGTGCTATGAAAGAAAAGCCCAAAAGATGCTTTTGCCCATCTGTGAAATACAGTCCACTTCATGATGGAAAACAGGAACTGTGAAATGATGCCATGTGATACTTTAGGATAAGGAAGGAAGAATACTGCATACCATTTTATTTTTGTTCCTACATTTTCTAAAAATTTTAGAAGTCACATAGGCTGACCTTTACACTAGCCTATTTATTTTATGCACCATCCTGTCTGACATCCAGTAGTTTCTCAGTTTGTAAGTAGCAATACATAAGCTGCAGAAAAGGAGAGGTTATCACCTGTATATAAAAATAAATAAAACCAAGATCCCTGTATAAAATGTGATTGTGGCCTCATTAATGGCAACATACTTATCCTTTTTTTAATTTGCTGCATAATTATACTCCAGATTTAAGATTACATTTTAAAATATAATCTAGCCCTGCAGTTGTGAAGAAAACTTTCAAATTATGAAACAAATGTAAACCAATTTAGTGATGTTTATATGAATCTGCAGACAGACAGTAGCTCTCAGAGGTCTGAAATGCCTATTTCATCTAAGTAGCCTCTTCGCTCTGAAGCCCAATGAGGATACTAAATGTTAATTATTTAGCTGTTGACATTTTAGCAGAAACATCAAGTAAACTTACTACTTCATTATTAAATACAGTGGTAAATATTGTTGTCGAATGTAATAGTTGCTTTCAAGGTTGTTTGGGTGGGAAATGAAGAATTCAAACCCCCCCAGTCCCAAATATACTGTCCCCTCCATTCTTTCTTCAAAAGATGGAATGAAAGAAGAGATGCCTTTCCCACCAGTACCCAAAGCTTCTCAAGTCCACTGACTTCTGGTAGCTTTTAAATATTTTTTCTTTAAATAACTACTTTTTGCATGGTGTTGAAGAAAAGTGTGCATTTCCCTTTTTACTTCATTGCATACCCACAACAGCCTTAATTTCTTGGTTAATATCCAGTTCTACCACATTCTTAATATTGTTTTAACATAGAAAAAATAATTAGTTTTTTCAACCTCAACGGTAAAGTCAAGCCTTCTTTTATCTGAAGAATAATTGAACAGATTGAATTCAAATTTTGTTTTTGAAAAAAGTCCATTAACATTGAGCTGAGACCTTGATTTCCAGTGTTCAGCCCTAAACAGACTTTTCCAGCTGAGTTACAAACTCCTGAAGAAGGTGATTCATAAATGGAAACATTGTCAGGCCTAGTCATAATAAAAAGAAAATATTTATAAAGGGTCCTATTGTAAATTGTATTCATTTCCACAGTGGACTCTTTCTCTGGCTTGCTTTGTGACCTAGCCATTACTTAACTTCTATTCTGAACATATATGAACACTGCCCTCTCACAATTGTGTTAAATATCATATCTTGCTTTTATGCTCATCTGATAAGGAGAGAGATGGTGATTCCTTTCTTTTAAATTAATGCTGATGAAATGGCTGCCTCTGGAAATGTAACGTAAAATCAGCAGGACAGATATTGGCAAGACAAAATGGAAAAAGCATTTAATAGATTTTTGTAGGGTTCAAAACGTGCAGTTACGCTAAGCTAGCCAAAGGCTGCTGTGTTTTACATCCAGACTGTGCTGTGCTTCTCTTTTGTGATAAGACAGTACTCTCTATGTCCTCACATAGTGATTTCAATTTGACTCTTCACTTGGAGGAAAACACTGATTTTTATTTTCAAAAGTTTATTGATCTTCTCTTTAATGTTCCAAAAAAAAGTTTTATTTTGAAATGAAAATAGCAAAAGATGTGCTTTAGAACTAAATTCATAATAAAAAAAACTAGCCTGTGTTGTTGATGTTTTTTATTGCTTCTTTGATACAAAAATAAAGAGAGCTGGATTCATAATCTGAATACTGAGTCAGACTTACCAAAAAGACATTACAACAGACCCGTTGGTACTGAGGTTCTTGTTGCAACTATTGCTAGCAGTGAGTGTATCTCTGAAATTGCAATTTAGCAGAATAGAATAAATACAAATTCCATAATAATCTTCAATTCCTCATTCTGTTTAATAGTCTCACTGACTTTTTGATCGTACATTTTCTGAGGTTTTATAGCTCAGTAGAAGCAACAAATTAGCATTGTGTGCATTAAGTGAGATTTCATAAAAATGGGTAAGAATGAATGGGGAAACAACCCACTAGTTTTTTAAAATATGTATTCTCTACAGCTTGCCTGTTGAACCTTCCAGCCCAGGCCTTTTAATCATGTGATACGTGCCAATATTTTGGGAAGAGATTCCTGAAAATAGTATATAGTTAGTGGGTATTAAGGATTTGAAGGATGTATGTGTCAGCAAAACATTTTGTGAATAAGTTTGAGTTCAGAGTTCTATGTACTGAGGAAGTCGAGGTTGTTAAATGATGGTTGTTTTGAATAACTTTTATCTTCCTAATATCTATAAAAGTTGATTGTAAGAAAGGAGGTCATGCACTTTACTTTGAAATTATTTACAAAACTTCCTGGTTTCAAGGAAGAATATTGTGTTCTGTAAATAAAGAAATCTAAAGATGCCAGACAGAATCCAAAATGTGTGCTTAAAACCAATTGACCATCTCTGTTGAAGACTACAATCCTGAAATAGAAGATAGTGGCAAAGGGATCTCATGGGTTTTCCTCTTAGAAGGAAGGTTTTAACTATCATTTGATCCAAATTAAACATCTTTTATTTCTTTTCTTTGAATCACCATCTATTCCTAATATTATTTCACCACTCCCACCCAGGAATCAGACTGGTATAATTCCAAGGTTGGCAAAACATATAAGGACAGGAAAACTCCATAGAAGTTTCCCATTTTTCTCTCACAGTGGACTTCTTTATTGATCAGGTAGCAGGTATGTGAATATTTAGAGCTCCATGTCTCATAAGCCTTGCGGTTTTCTTTGACACATTCATCCTTCCTTATTACCCATTTTATTAACTCTGGGCTACTAAACATTGTATACTTTCATTTTAGTAAAGAAGAATTTTGTGTTTAATATTTATTAGATTTTACTTCTGTTAAGCTGAATTTAATTCTTCCCCCTCCTCCTGATACATAGTAAGGTATTGGCAAGGGATGCACTTCCAACAGGGAGAGGGGGTAATGTTCAACCCATACTTCAGAGGCTGCTAATTAAGAGATTCATTAATTGATTCGAGGACTGAAAAAGGCATTTTTCCTCCCCCAACTCTACAGCAAACAGCAGTGATTTTGTATAAAGCATGAGAATGACTGTTATGGAAAAAAAGTTGTGTATGCAGTTGCCATAGAAACATGTTATCCAGACTTCAAAACAGAGTTGCAGCCTACAGTGTCTCTGCTGTTTGCTGACACCAATTGTAAATCAAAGAGGTTATATTAACTCCCTTCTTCTCCCAATTATGAAATGGCATTTAAGAAGTTATATAAAACATGCCTTTGGTTTGGCACATTTGCTAATATTAAAAGGAAAATGAGGGAACAGGAGGTTGCTGTTTCTAAAAATGTAGTTGAGGAACAGAAGAAAAACAGAACTGCCAAGCGTTGCCTTAACACAAATGTCATTGTAACCAGGATGCTTTCAACAATATTGTGCAGCATTTTTCATAATGAAGTGATTTAGTTTGAAATCGTTAAATTACTTCAGAAACTTTGGATATAGTATAGCTTTCTGATTGCTTATCAGTGATATACTCTGTAAGTATTGTACTCTGTGCCTGATTGTTTGTCCTTATTTTTATGTATATGTTGCATTTCATACTAGCAGTAAGGCACAGCAAGTGTGCATTTCTGGAAAATGATTACACTTTTATTACATCACTATAGTCAGTCAACTTTTGGTCTCATGCATTATAACTTGAGCTAATATAACAGAAAAGATAGATGAATTCTGAGAATCTATGGGTTTCTGTGGATTTCTCCAGAATCCAAGCTTTCATTTGAATTTTTCTTATTGTCAAGGGTATTTTTGCAATGTAATCTGTTTTTTGAATGTATGAGATAGAAACAATGGAACCAATTTAAATGTTGTCTTTTACCATTCATTTTAATAGTAACCTAATGATCATAACTTCAAATACTAACACTAAATACCTTGATATTTCAGTCATAGAATATTTTATAGATAGATGAATAAATAATTGTTAATCCATTTAATTTATGATCATTCCAGTTGATTTACTTCTTCAGTGCAGAAAAAGTAAATTATTTATCAGTCTTTTTGATCATTGATCATTTTATTAATCTCTGATATGTGGATATTTCCTAAAAATAAGTTAGGCTTTTTATGTACTCAAATTGTCAAATATTCTATCAAATTACTTCTTCAAGTGCTTGCTCATGTTGATTCCAAGTAGGTGTGTGTGGGCCATGTACACAATCCACCGGAAAGTTTACCCCCAGAGTACCCGTATGGGTCGACTGTGGAGCCCCCTGGAGTCGCATCTCCGTAGCGCTCTATATATAGGGCTCTACCGACCCTCCACTCCTCAGTTCCTTATTACCGCCCGTGAAGGTCGCTGGAACAACCGGTTTCTCTTTATTGCAAGTGTTTCCCCCTTGATTGTTCTGTTAAGTATTCTACCTCTGAGGGCGTCAATCATGGACTATTTGCTTCACCTAAAGCAACAAGGCTTATTGTGATAATCGATTAAGGTTCATTTGGCTTGATTGTTCTGCATTTCAGCGTCAATCATGGACCTTCACCTAAAGCAACAAGGCTTATTGTGATAATCGATTAAGGTTCATTTGGCAGGCATTTCAGCGTTCCTTCCTGGGGAGTCGGGACGCTCGGTTTTCACTAACCCCTTGGTTACGTGGTTGGACAGGCTGTACCCGCCAACGTGTTCACCAGTGGCCCAATGGGACCTCAGTCTTGTCCTCTCAAGGCTAACAGGCCCTCCATTTGAGCCCCCTGTGTCCTGCTTGCTTCTCTACTTGTCCTGGAATGTGGCCTTTCTTGTAGTGATATTGGCCAGAAGGGTATCTGAGCTCAGAGCTCTGACTTCTGAGCCTCCTTACACAGTTTTCTTCAGGGACAAAGTCCAGCTTCGCCCTCATCCAGCTTTTTTGCCAAAGGTGGTCTCATTTCCATGCGAATCAGGACATTTTCCTCCTGGTTTTCTTCCTGAAACCATACACTAATAGTAGGGAGCGTAGGCTACACTCACTAGATGTCAGAAGGGCTTTGGCCTTCTATATTGAAAGGACCAAACCATTCAGGAAAATGACAGTTGTTTATAGCAGTAGCTTACAGAATGAAGGGGCTGCAAGTTTCATCTCAGTGGATCTCGTCTTGGATCACCTCCTGTATCAGGGAGTGTTACGACCTGGTGAAGGTACCCGCACTGATGATAATGGTCCATGCCACAAGAGCTCAAGCATCTTCTGCAGCATCCCTGGCGCAGGTGCTGATTCAGGACATTTGTAAGGCAGCAACGTGGTCCTTGATTCACACCTTTACAACACACTATGCTATTACTCAGCAGGCCAGGAGTGATGCCTCTTTTGGCAGAGTAGTTCTGCAGTCTGCAGGACTTTGAGTTCAGACCCTCCTCCTGTGGTATGGCTTGGGAGTCACCTACTTGGAATCGACAGGAGCAAGCACTTGAAGAAGAAAAAATGGTTACTAACTCTCCGTAACTGCTGTTCTTCAAGATGTGTTGTTCATGTCCATTCCAAGACCCTCCCGCCTACCCCGCTGTCGGAATTAGCTGGCAAGAAGGAACTAAGGAGTGGAGGGTCGGCAGAACCCTATATAGAGCGCCATGGAGGCACGACTCCAGGGGGCTCCACAGCTGATCCTATGGGTACTCTGGTGGGAAACTTTCTGGTGGACCGTGCACGCAGCTGCACACACCCACTTGGAATGGACATGAGCAACACATCTCGAAGAACAACAGTTACAGAAGGTTAGTGACCGTTTATATTCTGATGATAAAGATATTTAATGCAGTCTTTTAAGTTAAGAGTAGAAGTTGTGTTTATGGTTTCATCAGTGTTGAATTTCTGTGATGATGATAGGGGTATTCCAATTATCCTGAGGTTTAATAAATATTTTATAAAACTCAGCCTAGTAACAAAAGTTGAGAGAGTGTGTATATATATAAATATTATTGAAATTAACTTGCTATCTAGTATTTAAATATAAATGTAGGACCGAACAGAGTACAAAGCAAACAGAAAATCCATCGCAGAAATTCTTTAGATTTTTAGATTATCAGTTTCCCCACACAGATTTTCAGGGAAAACACCACAATTATTGGTGATACTCTCCACACTTTTATAACACTACCCAGGTTCTGGCTGTAATTGCTCAGAAATGCACTGTTTGTTTTCTTATCACTTCAGTAACCATTGCTTGTATGGTGCTAGAACTTTTCTTATCAGTTTTACTAGGTTAAAAAAAAGAGAAGATTTTATATTTGCTTGATGCAGACTTTCTGAAATAGACCTGAAGAAAAACTATGAGAGCTGCCCCTTGATATAAACTGTTGACAAACTTTCCCCCTTGTAAGTGCAACATGAAATCACAGCATAGGGAGACCCAAAAGTCATAAGCATTCAAGCTGATAGGAATTCAATTTCCAGGGGTGTCCTTTTGCAAGTAGAGAGAAAAAGGAGTGTACAACTTGCCTTGTTAGTACCTTCTTTCTCTTTTATACAGGTTGCCTGGAATTTGCTGCTATTCTAGTTTACATCTAAGGGTATGTCTGCACAGCACATTAAGCCTGGGTTTAGTGGGATCCAGGTTTGTGGACTCATGTTTCCAAGCTTGTGCTTGAGCGTCCACAGTACAGTGGAAATTCAGGCCTCTCACCTGTGCTGGCGCATCTGAACTGCACTACGCAGACTCTTGTCAGAACTTCAGCTTCTATGGGCATGTGCTATCATGCAGAAGAGTTCCTAGGGTACTTTCCAGCTGAAGCCCTCGGGGGCTTTCTCCATAGTAGGCTGTGGGAAAACTTTGTCAGTCCTGTGGAGTTGACCAGAAGTATTTTGGGAGGGCTTAACCTGCAAACACATCCAGCTGAGCCATTTTGTGTCTGCATGCTTCCTGCAGCCAGAGCTGATGTGGATCCTGCCCCAGAAGAACTTCTCTACCTCATACTCTCAGTCCTATTTTGGGACATAGGAGGAACATTTGCAAGATGCTGGTGGAGATTTCATTAGCAGTTTTTGAACTGCTGAAAGTGTACTAACGTGCCAGCTGCAAGCCAGTTAATGCTGCTCATGCCTGTTGTTGCCCTAACTGCATGTTCTCCCTGTACACTGGTGCTCCTGGAATAGGGCTACAAACAGACTGATGGGATCACATTGTCATGTGGACTGGGGGGGACCAGGTGTGGGTCCAGAACTTTTGCATGAAGAAGCAGGCTTTCCTCATGGTTTGTGCACCAGCTTGCCCCTACCCACCTGAGTTGGGACACCCACATGATGGTGGCCATGCCAGTCCAGAAGTGGGTCCATGGCTAACCAGTTTGGCATTGGCAAATCAGCTGTGGGGGTTGTGGCAGAGGATTTTGAGGCGAATAGGATTGTGATTTACCCAAAGATAGTATGCATAACAAATGTTCCTGAAATAATTGCTGATTTTCAGAGAATGGTCTAAGAACATACCACAGCTCAGAATGAGGAAAGAATGCAGAACAGAAATTTGCTAAATCAATTCTATATATTTTCATAGATTCTTGTGTCTTTGAGGATGGATCTTAATATTCAAGTGTCATCTTATGAGTGAAATTAAATGTAATGACTGAAACCAAGATGAGCAGGATGTGTGCACAGATCATAAATCACAACTTAGTGGAATTAAGCCCAAGAACAAAATAATTCTGCCACTTCTGCTGTAAACAAGATAAACCTCAGAAATTAGAGTACAAAAATACGTATTACAGACTATCATGTCCAACCCCTTAACAGTGTAAGATGATACCCCTTGTGACGGGTTCGCACCACTCACCACCAGACTGGTGCCTCCTGCTGGTCGTCTGGGGACTAGCTCCAGGTTGATGCCCACATCTGTGGTCTGCGCACCGTCACTCTTTCTCCTAGTTCACCTATAGCCTTTCTTGCAGCTCAGGAGGACCCGCAACATCCATTTTGTGGCTCGGCCCTCTGGTCGTCTCAATGTCCATGTGTTTCCCTTTCCAGGGGGGTGTATCTCAGTTCTAGGGACTAGCCACTTCCCTAGTGATGAGTGGGGGGGACCTGGACCAGGAACCTTGTAGCTAGCAGACTCACTGCCTCTCCTTAACTTCTCACCAGTACTGCTTCAAATTTCCTGGGCCACTTCCCTGTGGCCTCAGCACCTTCTTTGGCTTTTTCTCAGGGTCTCGATCCTGCAAGTCCCAGCAGCCAGCCCAGGAGATCTTTCTCTAGCTTCCCTGGTCCCTGCTAGCAGTTGCCCTGTCTGAGGTGCTACTCTCCTGTGGCCCTCGAGGAACCCAGTCTTCTCCCTTGGCTCCCTGCAGCAACTGATCACCTCTGGCCCTGCAGCTCTTTTGATATGTGCCTGCTGGGCCCTGATTGGTTGCCCTCTGCAGTCTCTCTGAGATTGGCTGTTCCCTGCGCAGCCTCTGTAGGCTGTTTTTAATCCTTTCAGTGCCAGTGCAGGGCAGATGCCCCATGACACCCCTATCCATAAACACTAAAATATTTAAAAATTTGTGAATTTGAAATAAGCATATGGAAGATTCCATTCTCAGGTGAAGTTATGTCACTATTTTTCCCTTGAAGCATTAACAATTTAGCACCCTTGATTTCCAAACATTCTGAATTAAATGTGCAGTCTATTATTTATAATCTTTCCAGAGCCCACTGGCTTAGTCAGTAGTTTGGTCTTTGTTTCTTGTGGTAACTTTATGTAAAATGGTGAAAAGTACAAAAATATGTCTTCCAACTAGCATGCTCTGGTAAGATATAAGTGAAGTATTGTAATGGAATCAGCATCTGCCTCTCGCGAGCAGCCCCCCGGTCAATGTCTGCCTGTAATCTCTTCATTTATGGTATCGGAATGACAACCACCTCTTGCAAGCGCCCCCACTCTGGCCAGGTGTGAGCCTGCTTTTCTTTCAGCTCTTACGGTGAGGTAGCACACACCTCTCATGAGCACCACCCTCCTCCTCTGGTTGATGTTTTTTTCAGCGGGTCTTCAGCAACTCAGCCCTCCAGCCCACACACTGTCCCCCTTTCCAGGATATACAGTCTCTAGTTCTTTCTCACAGTCCTGGTATGGGGTCATAGCACCAAGGCTTCCTTCCCAGAGGCACTGTCTTCTTTAACAGCCCAACCGGGGCCCATATCGGCACCCTCAGTTGGCGTCCTTTCAGCAGCCCTTGCCTGGGCTCCGTCTTCAGCTAGACCAGCAGGGCCCATCAGGTATCCTCGCCTGGTCTGGATAGGTTCTGGACTCAGTCCTGTCTGCAGTGAGCTGTCCGTGGTCCTGCTGCTCTTCCATCCAGGCACCCAATCCTCCCTCTTTGAACTCTAGGGAGCTACTGACTGCTCTGCCTCTGCTGTTTCCTTTTGGCCCTTCTGGCCCTGTTTGATCACTGCAGCAGCCCCTTTGATTGACTGCTTCCCTGCAGCCGCATTATGCTGCCTACAGGAGTTCTCCTCTGCTCTTTTCTGGTGCGGGGTGAGGCAAGACCACAAGGCCTCCAGCAGAGGGCCTCTGGATCTAGTCCACCCTGTCATAGGTATATATACATTTCATTTCAGAACCTATCAAGTTATTAATGCAACCTTGGATGTTCATGACTTTAAGAATTGGACTGAATGGATTTATATTTATGCAAGGGACATGAAGATTCACTCTAATTTTTGAGCTGTTAAACGTTATCAGTGAGCTGTGGGCAAATGATTTTTTCTAACGTTAAAAGGGTACGTCAGCACCAAGCCAGTAGAATAAGAAGTAATCCTTATCTAAAAATTATCCTATGTTTTACTAATACAATGTAAAGAATTTTTTTAGCTGGTAATATTGTACATTGTTTCATTTCACCATTTGGTACAAAAACTAACCTAGAGCATGTGAATGATAGTGATATTTACATATACTTGGTGTCTGCAACTGTGCAACAGTCAGTATTTGGTTACTGATCTAAATATCATTTAAAAAAACTGTCTCCAGCTGTCTCGAATCAGGGCTGAATTGTTTCATGTCTTCCGGACAATTTTGTTTTATTCATGGAATCCACAACTTTCCAGTTTCTCACTTTCTGTAACATACAAGCACTAATATATTTCTCAGAGAACTAGAGTGAGAGAGAAATATATTCTTAGGTTGGTATTATTAACATCCTTCTTAACTCTGACTTTGTCTTATGATGCATATTTCCATCTCTGATACAGAAATAATAACCTAGGAAAGATGTTTTTTCAGATGGATTAGAATAAATGGAGATTCTTAAAACAGCATAGTAGGTTCTACAAAATCTGATACATAGGCTATGTAAATCTTTGTTCTTAATGAGGGATGCCACCAACCTGTTGAGGGAAAAGAACTTCTTGTGACAACTCAGGGATATTTATGGCAACTAGCAGTTATTGAGTATTGAATAAAATACAGTAGCCATTGGATACAATGCTAGAAATGCAGTATATCAAATCCAGGTTGTTGGAATAATTCTCCCACTCCCCCTCTTTTTTTTCCTTATCCACTGAATTTCTGGCACTGCAGTTATTGGCACAGGCAGCTATGGATGTCTGAACTTCAGAAAGTCAGCTCACTGTCTGTTCTCCTTTCAGTAACCAAGTTGCCAATACCTGCCGTGACCTGTGCAGCCTATCAACTCTTCATGCCAATCCACCACCAAGGTCATTAAGTTTTCAATTACTGCATCTCTTGCAATAAGTTTGTTAGTCTTTGGAGCAAGGACCTTGCTGTCTTATTTAGTTGTGAATTTATCTAATTGAATCTGTCTATTGGTATTTCTAAAGTACCTATTGTTGGGTATGCAGTGGGGTCTGTCCAAAAGGGAAAAGCAAATATCCATCCTGATCTTTGGGAGCATTTACCACATTCTTGAAACCATGTAAAAAGGTTAAACTAACTTCTCAGTCTCCCAATCCTGGGGACAATGTATACCGGTTGAAATTAGGATACCCTGATGGTTCCTGTAATTTATGCCGGCAGTGCACAACTCTCAAAGAAATATATGACAGCCAGGGATCTCCAGAATATACCAATGTACCAAACATGCCCCTGTCAATTGATAGCAATCTGTCTCGGATGGTTTAGACAAAACAAATCCTGCATCTTGGCAGGGGGTTAGACTAGAGATCATTGTGATGCCTTCTAACCGTGTCATTCTATGATGCCACAATGGAGGTGGTGTAGTACAGTTATAAAGTGGCAATAAACCATCTAGGTATTCTCTAGTGAAGAGAAAATCCTCAAAGGTCCCGTTAAGCAGACTTGAAGGTTTCTTTATGCCACTGGAATGAGACCGAGCATCTGGCCCCATTATATACTCTTTTGTTTTTATTTGTCGTGTTAAAGGTATATATCAACTATACATGATTGCCTACAAAATAATTTTTGTTTACAAGTGTCTTGTAGGCATTCCAGAAGAAGTCAACCTTTAGGGAGAGAACAGCCTTACAGATCCCTTACTAAAAGTGACATTTGATGAAGGGATGAAGCTTAAGCAGAATTCTTTCTACTGCTTTTTTTTATTTAATGAATGCAAATAAAAACTTGTCATATTTAATAATCACCCACACTTCTCCTTTGATTAAGTGCCTGTGCATATGGGTACGCTCCTTTATCAAGCTCAGATCTACATAGAAGTACATAGCTAATTGAGACTGCGTGAGCACCCCGTTGCAGATTGTGTTTGAGAAATAGTATGTGTTTGCACAAATTAGAGTTAGGATTCTGTAAACACATGCACTTGTGAATACTTATTGTGCAAAGTAGAGCATATTCCTAAATTTTTGCAGTACTGGAGACAAGAAAACAATGTGTACACACAAGGAGAAAGTTAATTTTGTGCATTGAAACTTAACTTTTGCAGTTCTTTTGTGTGCGTGCGTGCCTGCCTAACTGTACCCTTACAGTTGCATTAATATAATTTTTAGCTGTCTGTATAAGAGAGTAGTTTAAACAATATTACACTAAACTCCAACTATAAAATAGGTTGTTATTCTGTAGAAGTGAGTTTTGTTTATTAGCAGAAAATAAATCTCTAATCTGACAGGATCTAAACAACTTCCTTGAAGCCTTCCAGTGATGATTTTGGGAAAGCAAAAATCTGAATACCCAAATAATTGGTACCTCACCTATGTGTAACATTTATCTGTACATATCTGTGTCTGTTTCAGCCCATAATCACACAGGTGCAAACATCTGCCCTAGTAGATCATATTGCAGAATTGGGGTCCAGATTGTAAGAGAACTGGAGCTGTGACTGTGAGTGTTCTTATGTTTATATAACACAACACAGAGCTGTGGTCCTCTGTAAATAATAATTTCATATTTCTACAGTTTTGCAATGGTTCAACGACCTCCCTGTACATTTTCTAATCATATAAAACATGAAAGTAAATTTATCATGAGATAATGTAATCGGTCAAATTTAAAGTCACGAAACCCAGGAAATTCAGAGTTAATGCAAAAACTCCATCTTAACTCCACTTATTGTGCCTAATTATGTAGTCAGACAGGCTGCATGTGAAATCTTAACTATCTCACTTCATCCAGAAGTTAAATGTTGTATATTCAGAATCCTGTTTATATTCATTACTTTCACTGTACATGATAAAAAGGGGTTTCTTTCAACTTGGTCAGAGCTTAGTGTGTATAACCATGAGACCTCTTTCCATAACAGTATTTACAAAAGTAATGCTTAGCCATTATGGAAGCCTTTTATAATGTTTAGAGTGTATGTGGCATTTCAACAATATCCAAAAAAGGCTTAGTTGTTTGGTCAGCTATAAAGGGAGACTTTACTGCAGTTTTGTTGTTTATTGTTTAAATGTTCCATCTCATTGAATATTTAATGTAAATAGAGGCAACTTGTGGAAAAATGTTTGTAGGTTGTATGCCTTGGCTGTTCTCATTCAAGACAACATAATGATAAAGCAAATCAAACTGGGTATAGTAAAAACGACAAAATCCTTGTCCAGGTGGTAGCTTCCCTAAGGGAAGTAAGACGGCAACAACATAGTCCTTGTTTGCTTTGGTTCCTTCTGCATTAATATCATGAGTATTTATTCATTACACTACTGTAGTATCTATATATACTTTACAAATGGGAGAGACCAAGCCCTGGTTTCCAGCCTGTCTTCCCTTGTTAAGACTATCCCTCCAGGAGAAGTCAATTCACAGAAAGTTGTGAAAATGATGTACATAGATGTTTTTGAACTCATTGGTCCATTACTCAAGAATATTTCACATCTTGGCTGCATCATTCCCTATATACTTAGGTGCATAGAGTTGAAGTGGCCATATTCTATTAATCTCTCTTTACACAGCCCTAGGACCAGAGTCTGCTCTCAATTACAATGATATACCTCTAGAGCAGTGGTTCCCAACCCATGGCCCAGGGGCCCAATGTGGCCCGCAGGATCTTTCAGAGTGGCCTGCTGCTCCCCTCCTGTTGGCTGCAGAAGGGAGCTGCTGCCTAAGGACCCAGGCGGAGCGCGGTGCCACGGGGCTGCAAGACTGGTGCAGACTCCTTGCTGCACCCAAGGAGACAGGAGATCAGCACTGCCCCTTCCTTGGTTCCAGCAGGGAGCATGGCAAAGTTCTCTGCCTGGGTCCCTAAGCAGAGCGCTGCTGGTGTCCCCTGCTGGAGCCAAAGCGGGGGGAGCACTGATCTCCATTGCTGCAGAAGGGAGCCACTTCCTAGGGACCTAGGTGTAGTGCATGGGCCTACAGGATGCGTGTGGTTTCCCTGCTGCAACCAGGGGGATGGGAAATCAGCAAGGAGGGAGCCTCCTTGCTGAACTCCTTCCGTCTGGCTGCAGTGGAGGGCAGAAGGTCAGAGAAGCCAGGATCCACCATGCTTGAGGAGTGGGGCAGGATTCTAAAAATCAGTGTCTTCCAGTTTGGCCTGCACTTAGCAGGACACTCACTGTGACTTAGCTGTGAGGCCATGTGCTTCAGTGTGTAGTGACAGTCACTCATCTACACTAGATCTTTGTTTGTGAGTGTGTGACATACTGTGAGTAATTTATAGGTGTAAAATAGTGAATGTAAAAATGAGCACAGTAGCATCAAAATGTTTACTTTAAATATGTAGTGATTTGTAGTCCTTAATGGTGTGTATGTCAATACATTTTTAATGAGTTGATAGACTGGTGGCCCTTCAGAGTTGTAAAAATGATATTTGTGGCCCTCGAGCCAAAAAGGTTGGGAACCACTGCTCTAGAGTAACTCCACTTAGGTCAACAGAATTACTCAATGTTATATACTGGTGTTCAGGAGAGCAGAATCTGGCCCCTGCTTTCTCACTCATCTGACACAGAGGCAGCTCAGGTTCCATAAGCCTCTTGGATCAGTTCATCCAGGCCAGCCAGGGGTCTTTTATTGCAGTGTAGACATACATACCCTTGTTCTACAGGGATGGTATTATTGTATGGTTCTGAGAAGGACTTTTGACTTCCTGCTCAGCCAGTACCAGGTTATTGTGTTAACTAAGGGAGGTGATGTCCCAGAATATGAAGGATTAGGAAGGGAATCATTAGGAATTCTTTCTAGATGACCTTAGACCTTACTGTAAGAAGAAAGGGCAAGCTCTGACTCTAATGCTTAGAATGGGAAAGAACTTGTTTTCAGAACCACAGTACAACAGTACCTATTTTTCCTACAAATGCTAAGGGCCTGATTTTCAAAACTGCAAACAAAACTATCACAGGCACAGAACACACTGCTCGTGCTGGCACTGTGGAGTAGGTCACTTTGGTTTGGTTTGAGGGATAGATAGAAATACAGGAAGGCCCTGCTGGCACAGGCTCCTCCTTCATTGCTCCCCCCGCTTCTACTATGGCTTCTGGGGAGCTATGGGCTTTACATCTAATTATTCAGTTTATTTTTTATTACTTTATGTTAAATTAATCTCTGGTTTTTTCACAAGTTTATTAAAAAGTTATTTTACCATATTTTCTAACGCCTCATGTCACCACTTGTGAATTGACATTCATACTATCAGCACTTATAGTAATCTATATTAATTCACAGTACAGTCAGACAAATGTTAGGCCACAAAGCTTTAATCAGCAATGAATCAAGAGTCTGCATGCCATAGAATATAATGGAACGTGTAGCACTTCAGGAGGGTGATGGTGAGATTTACAGGCTTGCTATTTTAGCCCAGAGCAGCTGTGTGTTGCTGGATTGAATTTCTGAGTAGCACAAGGCATTGCCATTGTAACAGTGGTCACACTTATTTTTGTTAATATGTAATTTTAGTTTCATTTGTTAACAATGGGCTTTTGGTGATAGAGGAAAGTACAAACACCTATTCTGCCTCCAGGCAAACTTTGTCAGAAATTGACAGTTAGATAAATCTCTTTTTGATTTTGAATCTGTATTGCTTCAATTCTTTTAACTAAAATTAAGGTAAAAAGATCTTTTAGTTTTTAAAATAGTTTCCACATATTTAACTGAAAAATATTCTTTTGCTAGTACATTTCTGCTGTTTATGCTATTTCTAATCTACAGACCTCTTACTTTAAATGGCCTGGAACTCCATGGAATTCAGGAAGCAACATTGATTTCTTTTTTTCTTTTTCTTTTTTTTTTTGGTAGTACGTTTGTTTTTAAGAATTGATTAAATACTTAGAGCATAAATGCTGTACATTAATATTTATAGGAACTTTCCTAACATTTAACAAGGCCATATTTTACTGCTTTCATTGCTTTCTTTCATGATGTGCAGGTTATAAAACATTTGTAATGTGCTGGAAGTTACACTTATATTCACTCAGTATTAATTTCATTGCAGGCTGATAGAGGCCATACTTGCCTCAAGGCAATAGGGGGGTTTCACAGTCTTTCTAGTTTCACTCATTGACACATGTTAGATGAGTCAAAATACCATGATAAATGCCATGTTTACCTACTCTTGTGTTACAAGGTATACAGTTAACAATGAGGATTAATTTTTCATACCATATGAATATCTGAATCACAGAAAACTTCAAGACAAAACTTTTGCCCCAATTTTTTTTTTTTTTTTACAATGTAGCATTGTAAGAAACAGTTCAATGGCTTCTGCTTAAACAGTGGTTCTCTACATAGCATTTGAGTGGCCCCAGAGAGCGCTCTGCAAACCAATTGGAGGATCCTACTGCTAACGCACCAAATGCTTTGGTCTTCCCTGAATGTACTGCACAAACTACTTTGTTGTCACTGCATGCTGATCATTTTGATAATAATTAACACTTTGTATAGCAATCTGAAGAGGTAAGCCACTATAAAAGAAAATGTTGACTGTTTCATGAGACCACTGAGAGGGTAGATTGATATTTCTATTTTACAAGTGAGGAAACTGAGTCAAAGAGGTTGTGACTTCCCAGATGCCACAGATAGTTCATGTTAGAGCCGGTGTTACAACTCTGGTCTTAACTCAGTCTACTAAGTGTCATTACTTGATCTCTTCTTCAAATCACTCCTAAAAACCTCTCTTCCATGAAACACGTGCACCAATGTCCACATATAGTTCCTCTGACTGCTGCCTGTATTAATTATACTTTAACTGTTTATCTTTAGACTGAGTATTCTTCAGAACAGGAACCTTGGGACAGAGTCTTATCTATTGTTACCTATTTAAAGCTTGAAATTAATGGAATTATTCAGAATTTACACTGGTTTATTTAAGAATTTAGCCTTTTGTTTTGTATTTCCATTCGTTTGAAGCACTGTAATGGATCCTTAACATAAGAACAGCCATACTAGTTCAGACCAATGGTCCATCTAGCCCAGTATCCTGTCATCCAACAGTGGCCAATGTCAGGTGCTTTAGAGGGAATGAACAGAACAGGCAATCAATAAGTGATCCATCCCCTGTTGTCCACTCCCAGCTTCTGGTGAACCGAGGCTAGGGATACTCAGAACATGGTGTTGCATCTCTGCCCATCCTGGCCAATAGCCATTGACGGACCTATCTTGTTTTTGGCAGTTATGTTTGGCAAATTATTTGATACCAGTGATTTTGCTACAAAAGGACTGCAAAGTGCCACATTATCTGTCAGTGATTGTATTAATCTGATAGAATGTCTAAAGCCAAACAATTTCGGGACAATACATCAAATGCCTTTGACAAAGTTCTCAGATTAACAGAGGAGCTTATACATTCCACTTTTCAATGCCATACTTTTACATCTTCCTCTCGAAAGAGAAAGCTACCTAATACGATAGCTGATTCACTAATTTTGTCTACTTCGGGAAAATCTTTCAGTGTTCATTGCAGTGTTGATTTGAGTTCTTTGTGGAACGAGATATTATACGGTCAGATCGCTGAGTTGAATTATTGTTTTCAAGACCACGTTTTTGGTATAATGAAAACTTCTGCTGCCTTTATGCCAACGTCTTAGGCCTTCAGCCAAAGAGAGATTCTTCAGCCTCTGTGCAGTCTGTACAGCATCACCATGGAGGAGGCTGAATTTATTCTGTTCGTACAGCAATTAAAGCTCAAAGTAGCCGAAAGTAAAAATTGTGGTTCTCTCGTCGAAGTGTTAGACAACTGCAATTTGGACATTTTCCCTAATGTCAACACTGTTTTAAGAGCACTGATCACTTTTCCCATGACAACTTGCACTGTGGAAAGGCTCTTCTCTACAACAAACAGAATCAAGACAGCAACAAGGACATCAATGCTCACTAGCTGCCTCAATCACCTGTCACTGTTATCGTTCGAAAGGGAACTGTGCAGTTCATTGGACTATGACAGCATTATTGCTGTATTCAACAGCAAGCCCTGGTGCCTCATTCTTTAGGGAAGGGAGATGGCTTCAAAGGTTTATTGTTGCAAATTAATAAGGAAGCAGCTATTGAATTATTTCATAGATCGCTGAAAGAATCTGGTTTAGCTAATACTCTGAATATTTTGTATTCTGTTTTTTTAAAACCTCATAAGTCCTTGTGTTGATGTGTTTTCTAGTGAAATTGCCATGTCAAGTTTAAAAGTTACATATTTGAGCATCACAATTTGGTTTTGCTGAGTGCTTTAAGTCATTAATAATACTTTAAATATTTTAAACTATCTCTGATATATGAGAACTTTTGCAGACTGTTTACGTACAAATCTGTAGTATCTGGTTAGCATAAACTAACTATAGCAATGTTCATATTAGTATAGCTAGCACGGCTCTTTCACTTTTGTCACAAAGCTTATGCCCCCATCTCAACCACAGGCCCTGCCAGAAAATAAGTCCTGGCTACCCCCCTGCCATATAGTACTCTGTAAAGGCAGTTAATAACATGTATGTAGGGGAATATAATTGAGTTTTAACAATGTATTGTTGCTAGCTATAGTTTGTAACATAATTTGTACAAAGATATGTTCTAAGAACATACAACAGTTCGACACTTGCGGACAGAGCTCATTTTCCCCTTCTCTACCCCAGTTTTTCCATTCATCTAGTGCTAGTGTAAATCCATCCTATGTGGTACACAACCTTTTGTCAGTTGTGGTTCCTCTTTTTTGCTTCACATTTTTTTGACTTTCTGCTTGTGAGATTTTCATTTCATGTATTGATTTCAATGTCCCCAAAATGTACATGAGCATTTCATAAATGGATGGATTACTTGATGGTTACCTGTTATATTAATTCCCTTTGAAGTGCCTGGCATTGGCCACTGTTGGAAGACTGGATACTGGGCTAGATGGATTATTGGTCTGACCCAGTGTGGCCATTCTTATGTTTAAAAAGGTAAATGTTTTTGTCTTAACCAGGAGAAAAATGGCACTGTTAAGAACCTACAGTCGATAAATTGCAGAGTAGAAGTTGTGACCCGTCCGTGCCTAAGGTAGCCACCTGAAAATGCCAACGTCAGGGCAGGCTGTAAAAGGAGAGCAGATTCTCCCAACAATGGTGGGTGACACTGAAGTCAGACTTTCCAACCAGCCACAAACCGTGCTTCTGATTTGTACACTGGTTATCAGGAAGCCAAAATATAAATATACACAGTCCCCTTTACTGCATTTCAGTCTCCGGCTCCCAATCAGCCACTAGGTCCAGTAAAGAGACCAGTTATTTAAAACTTTATGCTCTTTACCAAAAAGGTTTTTCCTGACCCTAAAGGGTCAGCCACAGTACCAGATCAGTATAAGTTTAGATCTTACCCAAAATACCACGCTGCCAGCCAATCCTTTAGTAAATAAAACTAAAGGTTTATTATAAAAAGAAACAAACTATAAGAGAAATGTTAAAGGATTAAAGCAATCAGATACATACAAATGATTTGAAAGTCCATATATATCAGGTTTCTAGAATAATTGTGGATTTGCAGGCTTGTATAGTCGCTCTGGTGTACATCTAGTACCTGGATGGGTCTCAGTCCTTTGTTTCACAGCTTCCGTTCAGTTCAGTTGTAGATGAGTTGATCCAGAGGTAGGCTGGAGACTAAAGGCAGACTAAAGACCAAATGGATCTCAGGCAGCTGCCTTTTATGTCCTTTGGTCTTTGCCATGCTGCTTGTGGAATTTTACAGGAACAAGATGGAGTCCAGAGTCCTATGAGTAAGTCCTGGTGACTCATCAGGTATATCCCTGGCTTCTCACCCTGGGCCATTGTACCTGTGAGTTTCCTTAATGGGCCATTAGGCAGGCTAGTGCTGCAGCCATCCTGTATGGGGTGTTGCCCAGACACAGCACAATTTGAAATACTGATATATCAAACATATCCATAAGTTCCATTATATATATAACACATGAACATAAACATTATCATCTTACTTAGCACATTATAGCCTTTCTAACAGTACCTGACATGGCATATATCACATGAATTACTATGATTTTGACATATTGATGTCAAACAACATAATAAATGCCTTCCCCCAATCTAGCCAGTGTGACAGAAGGAACTCTGGCCTTCAGTTTGCAACTGAACAGGGACACCATAGGAAGAAAGCAGTAGATGATACTTCAGCCAGGGCGTCTTACTTCATTGGGAAGGTAACTTTGTTCCCTGGCATTTGACCAATGGATAGTGAAAACCCTCCTTTCCATTTCTCCTGGCATGAATGATGTGACAGTGATAAGGGCCCCAGAGGATGTCATTTATTCCCTGATAATATGAAATACCGTGATAGTATAGTGGCTGGGAACAAGAGGATGGAGGGAACTTTTTAAAGAAAAAGGTATACTAGTTAAAATGATGATTTCCCATAAAATTCCTCTTTCTTTTTTCCCTGAATTTGCAAGTGGCATCTTTTCTATCCCCACAAATGGTTTGAATACAGTGATTTTTGGGAATTTCCTTTATGGAGTAATAATCCAAAAACAAACAAACAAAAACGTTAAGGGGGTGCACCACTGTTTTGAAAATCACATTTCTGCCTGTAACTTTCATACACACTATGGCTACAAATAACCTCTAATAACTAAAACAGAAATATTTTTCAAAAGGGGGGGAGTGAGTTTATGCTTGTGAAATTTTATTGTGAGTTATTGTGAGTTTAGCAATGTTTTTAAAGTCCCTGTTCCTGGGGGCATTTGGACACTATTGGGGATCCCCCTTCTGCTAGGACCTCCCCTCAACTATCTTGTTCAGTATCCTTGAGCGCATTCTAGGGTCATCAGTGCTGAGGGCATCTTTCTCCACTTCCTGGTACCGAGTTCTGTACCATCCAACCAGAACCCACTTGGCTGGTGTGAAGTCACTGTTTCACCATCACAAGACATAGATAAGCTGCTACCTCAAAAGCTGGTTGTGTCCTCTTCCTCATCACCAGACAAAGCTATTGAGCCAGAAAGTGATTCACTGCTGCCAGAGAACCAGAAAGCTCATCAAGATCTTTTGAGAACAGTGGCCACTTTGCTTGACATTTAGGCAGAGGAGGTGTATGAAAGCTCTCACAAGTTGGAGGACATTCTGGTAGTGGCAGCCCCTGCCAGGGTGGCTCTGTCAATTAATAAAGCCATTATGGAGCCAGTTAAGGTGCTTTGGCAGTCAGCCTCCTCCTTTCCTCCCACAGCAAAACAAGCTGAGAGGAGGTACTACATCCCCTCTAAAAGATATAACCATTTTTACTCTCATCTCTTCACAGGTTCTCTTATAGTGACAGCTTCCAACAAACAGGAGAGACAGGGACAACATGAATCAATGCCAAAAGGCAATGATTCAAAGAAGCTAGGTTGGCTTGCTTGCAAACTTTATTCCTCAGGAAGTCTACAGCTCAGGCTTGCAAACCAATAGGTACTCCTGAGTTGCTGTTACTTCACTCTCTGGGAAGACATTATAAAATTTAAAGATAAGTTACCAGAAGACTGTATGCAGGAGTTTGTGGTAATGGTGGAAGAGGGTAAACTGGTCACTAGGACTGCTCTCCAGGATACTTTATATAGTGCTGACTAGGCTGCTTGAACTATGGCATCAGCTATTCCTATGAGAAGGTGTTTTATTGCAGTCGTCTGGGCTGCCCGTCCAGGACCTTCCTTTCAAAGGTCCCTCCGTTTCAGAAGAAAACAGACAATAAGTTCAATAGCCTAAAAGATTCTAGGGCAACAGAAAAATCTCTTGCAATCTATAATCCAGCGATGAAAAGGAAACAGTTTCATCCACAGCAGCTTCCACCTCTTCAGCATCAGTAGGCTCATCCCATCCAGTGGCCTTGTCCAAACAGTCATGTTGATGAGTTGGTTGCGGGCACTGTGCCAGGTATCATAATTTCATGAGTTCCCCATCTTTTGTTTACCAATCACTTATCCCACTTCCTAAGTGCTTGGGCCCATGTAATATCAGATTGGTGGGTCGTCAGCACCATGGAACTGGAATATGCCCTACAGTTCATTTCTACCTCCCTTCATTGTCCCTCTTTAGGGTCCATCCTTTCAAGATTGCCCTTCAGCAGGAGGTCCAGTCCTCCAGCAGGAGGAAAGGCTTCTATTCCCATTCCTCATTCCAAAGGCAGAAGTCGGAGGTCTCAGGACTATTTTAGATATAAGAGATATGAATACATTCCTGAAGAAGAAAAAATTCTGCATGGTTACCCTAGCTTCAGTTATTTCCTCCTTGGAATAGGGGGACTGGTAGGAAGACCTTGACTTAAAGGGTGCTTAGTTCCATGTCACAATATGCCACAACCGTTGGAGGTTTCTCTGAGTTGTAGTGAATGGGTACCATTAACAGTTCAAGATGCTTCCATTCAGTCTTTCAAGAATCCCTGGGTTAGGGAGCTCATAGGGGGACCCTACAGACTCAACGTCTCTGGTGGTCCCAAGATCAGAAAATATAAATGTCAGGGAGTTAAGAGTGGTACATCTAGCCTGCTCAGCCTTCCTCGCCCACACGGAATCTATTCATTCTAACAGACAACTCTGCGGCTATGTTTTACATAAACAGATAGGGAGAAGGGTGATAGACACAATTGTGCCAGGAGGCAATTAGCCTCTAGAGCTTTTGCATAGCAAACTCAGTTCATCTCAGAGCTGTTTAATTTCCAACGAAGCAGAACCTGTTAGCAGATCAGCTAAGCAGATCCTTTTCCAGTCACCACAAGTGGTCGTTATCACCCAGATGTAGCCTGATCTATCTTCCAGCTCTGGGGTACTCCTGAAGTAGACCTGTTTGCAACAAAGACCAACACAAAATGCCTTTGGTTTTGTTCCCAGGGAGGGCTTAGCCCAGGCTCAAGATGCTTTTCTCCTATCCTGGAAGAATCCCCTCCTGGAAGCCTTGCCTCCAATTCCTTGGCTACTCAGGGTCTTGTTCAAAATCAAACAAGACCATGTTCTCCTCATCCTTATAGCACTGGCATGGCCTCACACGCACTTACAATGGAATTGATATGTGCAACACATCTTGAAGAACAACAGCTAGAGAAAAGTAGGTAACCATTTTTCTACATAATCTGCACATTCCACAGCAGGGGTACGGATCTTCTCTAATTTCTCATTTCAGATCAAACAGAAATAATCTGTTTAATGTTTCAAAATAACTACATACATTACCAACAATCCTGGCTTCTCTGAAAAGACGAAGATGTGAAAATAAGACTTGGTTAATGTTCTTACCTTTCATCTCTAGAGAAAAAAAAACCTAGCCGAGGACACAAGTGAAATAGTTTTGGTATCCATCTGCTCTCTACTGGACACTAATCAGCACTGTAAGACCGCACTGTAGTTTGCTAAACATGTTGACTTTATATCACTCTTGACTTAGAAGAAATCCAGGGCTGGAATAGTAGTACTGTAAATTGGTATTGGGGTGCATCTGGCAAAACTGTCATGGGGCCGTGGCAGTAGAATAATAGTTTGCTGCAAATCATATTTTAGGTGTATTAAACATAACTAGCACCTGTTTACTGAAAATAGTGGAAAACCTTTCACCTACAGCTAAAAAACAGGGATAGAACCACTTTTATTATATCAATGGTTTACTGATACATTTCAGTATCTCACAGGGCCCATATCTGACTTGAGCAGAATTACACATGAATACAAATGAAAGCTAGTACCTCTGTTGCTTTTGTACCTACCACTAGGAAACAATGTTTTTTTCTGTATCTTTCATCTCTGTCTCCTTACTCAGGCTCCTCCCTGTCCTTTCAATAACATAACAAAAATAAAGACATCATTTTTTTTCTGTTGTCACACACTTTAATTGCTAACTTATGCGAGTTTGTTTTATTTGTTTTTGATACATGGTTTAGAAATATTGTTCTATATTGTGGTTTCGCCAAGTGCAAAAAATACACTCTCAGATAACATCTCTCTCTTCTAAAGATAGAGAAATAATCAAGAATTCCACAAACAGAAGAAAGCTTTGTTTAATTTTATTTTAAATGATGACATCCTGATAAAAGCAGTTCCACTAAAGTTCAGGGTCTTCAGATGTGCTGACAAGGTGAGAGTGGGTTAGTGAGAGAGTTGCAGACACTTATTTTAGTCATTTAAAACTTTATTTTTGATATTTTTTTTAAAAAAAGATTCCATTTTCAGAAAGAGATGTTTTCAGGCTATTACTGTATAAGGGGACACATCTCAAAAGGTGCTGAGCACCCTCAGTGGGAGTTCAGGTTCTTTGCATCTATTCATGATTTGGCCCCCAGACAGTTTGAAACAATAATTTACACATTTGACATACAGCTACTGCATATATGCAGTTAATTCACTTGATAATTTTCTTTTTGTAGTGCATACCTGCATTCATGCACAGTCCCATTGATTTCAATGAACTTGGCATATATTTCTATCGTAATTAAGGCTTGTGGTTTAGCATTATTTGTACAATAAAAGTTTTTTAAACCTGGCTGATTTTTTAATTTTGACCTGAAAAATCCAGTCCTGAGTGTAGTAATGGACAGTTGGAGAGTGATTTTTGGGGTGTGTTTTTCCCCTGTCATTTGAGGCTCTCAAAAAAAAAAAAAGTGAGGTTAAGTTAGGACATAAAGAAAATCATCCAGTGATTAGGGAAAAGAAAAATTATAATATTTCTAGGGCATCCTGGAAAGAAAAGCCTGAATTGTTATGCAAAAACTGTCAAATAGTATTCTGCTGGGAAAAAAACAACCCTCTGTGGCATGGTTACATAAGAAACACAAATCAAAGCACTTTAACTTACAAAAAGGTTTTAAAAACAAAAATCTGCTCTCTCTAAAACAGAAATACAGGTTCTCCCGTCCCATGCTTCACTCCTGAAATTCTCCCCAGAATAATCAATATCTCTTAAGTCCAATGCCATTTATCCTTTGATGTATATTATTATCAAATGCTGTGCAAATATTAACTAATTTATCCTCACAAATAACTATATGGAATAAGTAAACATTCTTAGTCTACAGAAGAGGAAATGAAGATGCTGATTGACTTGCTGAAGGCTACACTATGAATCAGTGGCAATCAGCATTAGAAATTAGGATCGCTTGGCTTCAGACCCCTATTTATTCCATTAGATCATATAGAATTTCACCAGACTTTTGTATTCTATTAATAGCTATCAAGCTTGCGAAGCTTTATATGACGTTTTATGTGTGACTTTAGTGCTGATGAAAGTTTAAGAATTTTGATATAGTATTTATCTACAGGGCAGCAGTAGAACAAACTTCCACTAAGCACTGCCCTACTAGGATACCTGAGACCTGATATGGTAGGGAAGGTTAGTTCAGCTATCATGGCCGTCACAGTTTGTGGCCCACTTGCAGAGTCTGCCAGTGAGCGTGAAGCATGGTGCTGAGTTTGTGATGTAGGAGCTGGACGTGAGACATGTCAGACTGATTTCATAGAAGGGCTACCAAAGATCCATTAGGGAGCTATTTTTAATCGCTACTGAACTGGGCTGTACTCCAGTTGGTGACCTACAGACAGAAGGCTTGATAGCTCATTAGCAGTGCTTGTGGCATCCAGTCCCCAAACAAGTGCAAATGTTATACCTGCAGAGATCAGGCTTGCTTTCTGGAAAGATAATTTAATACACTTAAGATCTGGCATTTTTTTTAGAGTTTACATAGGAATGATCTTCCACTTTCTGCACATAGGTGAAATCTACATAATGCTTTCACTCTCCCAAAAACTGAGTTTCAGGCTTCAATCAAATGGCATGCTCTATTCTAGGGATATAGCTACAAAGAAATAAACCTGCGATGGGATCTCTGTGTTTGGGCTAAAAATTGCTTTGTAGATGCTTGGACTCATGCTGGAGCCTGAGCTCTGGGATTCTCCACACTCCTAGAGTCCCAGAGCTCGGGCTCCTGCCCCAACCTGAAGGGCGACGCAGCAATTTTTCAGCCCCAGAGCCTGAGCCCCATAACTTTGAGTCAGCTGACCCAGGCCAGCTGCAGGTTTTTTATTCCTGTGTAGACATATGCCTCCCATTAATCAAAATACAAAGGCTAAAACTATTAATTTTTTTTTTTTTTTTTTTTTAAACACAGCATCCAAATTCTCTTCTAAATAAAATGTTTTGTAATGTATAATTTTAACAGTTGCAGTAGGTCCCAGCACTAACTTTATAATGTATTTTCCACCTGGGTCATCAAGTAGTGTATGAACCCATGCCCGTCAGAGCCACAGTACAAATTTCTTCTACTCAAGCTATAGGAGTTACTGATAAAAGAAGGCAGCTGTTATCTTCTATGTGGACCAACCTGTAGAGAGAGAGAGAGAGACTGCTTTTTGGTTGCAGTTGTTTGTGAAATACCACTGGAATGGGAGCAGTGTGGTCTAATGGTTAAGGGTAGTCTAGCCAAGTGTAATGATATACTTTTTGGCTGTCTGTAGGAACTGAACCTGGGACTTCTGTATGTAAAAGGTATGAGCCTCTACCATTTGCACTGAAGAAACAGGTCTGTTGGCATTGAGGCAGTCACAGACTCATAAACTTCTTTACATGGGCTAACCTTACAGTGGAGAACAAAGAGCTGCAGTCACTGAGTTACCATGGATTACACAAGTAACATAATTTTGAAAGGAGGTGGCAGCAAGGATGAGAGTTGCATCTACCGTGTTAGAGATCTGAGTTCTATTCCTAGATCTACCTGAAATGACCTTGTCCATGCTTTATCTTTAACTATAAAATGCATGAATGATAGTTACTTCCCCTAAGGCAGCAGTAATAATGGCTTGGTTAATGAGGGCTGTGAAACACACAGAAGTGTTAACCATCCATGGAAAAACTAGGACTAGAACTCATGGTCTCTTCTCTTACAACTCAATGCCCTATAGCATAAGGGAAGACATACCCTGTGGAGGAGACAGTTGTTGTCAATCTCTTGCTCTCCATTTAACCAGTTTCCACTATCCAGTTCAAAATGCCACAGTGTTCCATTTGGAGTTTGTTTGGCCCTGCTCTCTGTACTACTTTGAGAACTACTACCTGGTCTCTTTATATTTAATTATATAACATTGGATTTTTTTGGCTTGGTTTGTTTTTATTATAGTTGACACTACTGAAAACATAAAACAGACTAAGGGGAAAAATAAAGCTTAAAGGATTGATAATGAGAGCCTTTCACATCTAGGACACCTATTCAAATTTGACCCAGGTTAATAATGACTGTATGTCATTGACATCACAGAACAGATATGACTGATGTAAAATGATTTGGTGCTCTTGGTCCACTTGTGGGGGGATAGGTGGTCACCGAAAATAATTCAATTGCTACTAGAATTTAGGCTGTAAAGTCCTTGGAGCAGGAAACACTGGATCAAGCTCAGAGGCTACAGCAATGCTTATGAGAAGAGCCTCCTGACTAAAGGAATCATAGGAAGCATAGTCTATAGCAGAGGACATAACATTTGAAGGGCAGGATTTACTTAATTCCAAAACAGATGGTGTCATAAAGATGCTGGTGGCACACTTTGATTCCTTGGGGTCAACATTTCAGCCCATAAAGGAAACACATCAGGCAGCCAGGTTAATCATCACAGAAACCAGCTCCTTCTCTACCCTTTTTCCACTACAGACCATCAGAACCACCTAGAAAGACAGTGTTTTCATAGGAAGATACTATCTGCTTCCTCAGCTCACACATCACAGACTGCCTAATGGAAAACATTTATTTTGATGGGTCAGTCGAGAGATGTGTAACCACTTCCAAGGATCCAGAACCACCAACACTTCCTTTTTGGTGCTCCCAGAGTTTCTTTAGCCATGCATGGTCCTCCATCATCTTGGACCATTGGATTTTGGAGATAAATACAGTGAATTGTTCTGCCCAGTTTTATACTGTGCCTATTCCCACCACTACCCTATATCATGAAGACCTGTTTAGTTAAGAAGTCCTCTCACTCCTTTCTCTCAGCATGATGGAAAGGGTTATTCTTCATTACCATGGGACAGGATTCTACAGCAAATATTTCCTCATCCCAAAGAAGAAAGAAGGATGATGGTCAGAAAATCTAAAAAGTTTATAGTGAGGTTCTGGAAGATGCCAAAGGGGTCTCAAATTGGAATGATTGAGCTTGATCACAGATACCAAGGATAAAAAGGAATGGTTTTATACAAATTGTAAAATGGTGCAAAGAAAAGATTAAAATTCTGTGACGCCGTTAGAAAGATTCAAGCCCTCTCCAGCCACTTGCTGTATCAGGTAGTAGATAAGATGTATTTGTGTATTGTGTGTTTTTGATAGCAAAGATACACTGGAAATGTGGTACTCTTCAAAAGCTGAATTGTTTAAAATATTCTCATGTGATATATTAAAATAAAGAACAGTATCTGGTAAAGAAGGAGGGGGAGGAGGATAAAAGTTATGAGTCTGACCCAAAAAAAATTATTATTGAGAAGTATTTTGTAGGAGGGGAGTGAGTTTGCCGGGCATACAGGGATAATATTCCAAGCGTAGGGGACCAGTATATGAGAGAGCACAGTGTCACCTGTGAGAGATGTAAGGGATATATAGCTTACTTAGATTGACGAAGTGTAGGTATAGCATGATGTACTCTGCAGTAAATTGGAGCTAGATGCTATAACAAGGCATTCAGGTTTTCTGTAGCACTCCGGTACAGTAGACTGATAGAAGTAAGTGGGCAGGAGTGGATATGTGAAGATGAGGGATTTGAATTTGATAGAAAAGAAGACTGACAGAATATGTTCTTATGAGGTGGGGGTAACTTGTGGAGAACATTGGAACACCGGAATTACCAGACTGGATCAGAACAGTGATCTGTTTAATCTGATATCCTGTCTCCAACAGTGGCCAGTACCAAATTGCACTTCTAGAAATCCCGTATGGGCAATAAGGGAATAATCTGCCGCCAAGATAAATTTCTTTCTAACCCCAGCTGGTTAGTGATTGGTTTATGCACTGAAGCTGGATGGTTTATGATCCTTATATTTTTTTATCCTATATAATGTAACTGTAGATGTTCTCATTATCTATATAAATGCCTAATCCTTTTCTGAATCTTGCTAAGCTCTTGGACTCAGTACTGTCTTGTGTCGATTTAATTTTATACACAATGCATAATATCCTTTTAACTGTTTTAAATTTGTTGCCTTTGAAGTTCAGGATTTCCCCTTGATCTTATTTTATGAGAAGGTAAACAGGAATGCCTGTTATGATTTGATTGATTTGATTTGATTTACCTTCTGTTTTCCATTAATAATTGTATTTATCCCTATCTTCTCTTATTTGTCTCATCTCTAAACTAAAAATCATAATCTTTTCAATTTCACTTAATATGAAAGACTCTATCTGTTTTTTGTTGCTTTTACCTGGACCCCTTCTATTTCTTCTAGTGATAACTAGAACTGAACACAATATTTAAAGAGTCCATTCCATTGATTTATATAATGTTATCTTCTGTATCATTTGTTATCCGGTTTGTTATGCATCTTAACTTTTGTGTGCTCTTCATTGTGCAGATATTTTTAGAACCATGCAAATCTGCGGATATCCACTTTATATCCGCGGATATCTGCATCCGCAGATCATTTTTGCGGGTTGCCAATCAGATGCAGATACAAATTTTGTATCCGTGAAGGGCCCTAGATATTTTAATTTAACTGTTTGCAGTGATATCTCAGCCTACTTCCTGAGTGGTTATGCTTAATTTAGAATCCAGCAATATGTACGAGTATTTCAAATTATTCCGTCTGTTGTGTCTTTGGCCATCATATATTTCATCTGACATCATGATCCTTATTCACCTAGTTTTGCTAGGTTCCTATGGAATTTATACAATTTTCTCAAGTCTTGACTAACCACAATAGTTTTGTATCATCTGCAAATATCACCACCTCACTCTTCATCTCTTATTTGAAATCATGAACGAATACTTTAAATAAAACAGGTCCTAGTCTGAACAACAAAGGTCCTAGTCTGTGAGGCTCACTACTGTCAGCCTTTTGGGAGGGACTAAATTAAAGGCTTTTTGAAAATTTAAATAAATATAAACTGTCTATTATTTTGTTGACTGAGTCAAAGAAGTATAGCAGATTGGAGAACCCATTGTAGTTTATCCTCATTATATCATGTTTATCTAAGTATTTTAGAACTCTCTTTAATTATTGTTTCAACCAGTTTTCCTGGTACTGAATTAAGGCTCACTGGTCTGCAATTCCCAGGATCACCCCAGCACTTTTAATAAAGATAAATACAATATTTGCTACCTTCCAGTCTTCCAATATTGTAGCTGATTTTAATGAGATCACATGTTTTTGTTAGTATTTCAGCCACTTAGTTCTTAAGTGAACTCTATTAAATCCGAATGATGTGTTGCTCTTTAACTTATCAGTTATTTTTAGTAGCTCCTCTTTTTTTCAGTGGCTGACAATGTCTTATTGTTGTTACTTGAAAATATCAGGTCTGGAGTAGGTATCTCCCCAACATCTTCTGTGCTCAAATTGATGCAAAGAAATTATTTGACTTCTCTACAATGTCCTGTCCTCTTTAATTGGTCTCTTTACTTCCTAAAAGTCCAGCAGAACTACTGTTTCTCTCTTACAAGCTTCTTGTTTCTGTATACTGAGAGAATTTCTTGTTGTTTGTTTTTATGTCCTTGGATAATTGTTCTTCAGATTCCTTCGTCGCTTTCCTCATTTCCATTTTGCATATTGTGTGCCATTGCATTTTGCTTATTTTATTAAACTGAAGAAGAGAGATGATATTTGGCAACAGCATGTTGGATAGAGCTATGGGATATCATGTGAAAATTGGAAAAAACAGAGGTTGTAGTAGTATAGGGAAAAGAATGACAATTACTTGAAATAAATTGAAATGAAAGGATTGATTGATTCAGTGGATAGTAATAAAATTCACTATTTTCATTTTCAAGCTGCATGATCAGCAGCGATGTAACCACAAACACCTTGCCAACTTTTATCACAATAGCAACAGTATCAGTGTTTTTCAGGTCTTTCATTGCAGTTTATTGTGCATACCCATGTTCTGCAGATGTTGCACACTGTTGTAAAGTTAATTCTCCTCAGTCATTTTCAATGTTCTCTAACAACTGACAAAAAAGATATGAGTGTAGGGTCCTGCAAATTGAATCCTAAATGTACTGTTGTGTTCCCAGTAGATATAAATCAAAGATAACCGAATTGGTCTGAAGAGAGTCTTACTGGTTCAGGGCTTCAGGGACTTGTCATACAATCTGATTAATTCTAAATGGAATTGTGCATTGAATCTGGGCACATGATTTCACATTTCTCTCATCCCTATAGGTTAGTAGAAAGAGTGAGAGGGTTACCCTAAACTCACTTCTACAACAGGACACATTGTACATTCCCCATTTTAGTAAGCAAGATAAACCAAATTATTTATAAGCCTAGTTCATCTTATTGGCAGTGGATTGCACCACCACACAACACCAACGCCACCCACAGACAATCTTTTCTTTTAATAAATAATGAAAATAAATTTTTGCATGAGTAAAAAGAAATGATATGCTAAAGGAATTTACGCTGCAGCAGTGTTTGAACAATTCCAGCTTTTTCTGTGTTCTGGTATATTGATAACGGTACAATGATCCTTCCAAAATAAAATATGCTACTGGGTGGACTTTCTCCCTGTGACCTGTCCATGCCTAGGGTACACCACCTGAAAATGCCAAGGTCAGGGCAGGCGGTAAAAGAAAAGCAGATTCTCTTAGCACTGGTGGGAAACACCAAAGTTAGACTCCCCAACCACCCACAAACCATTCATACTACGATCTACTTTTGGAGGGTACATCTTAAAGTAAAATTGTAATCGGGGTTAATATTTTGGGTTTTTTTGGGGGGAGGGGTTGTTTGGTTTTGGACTGTTTTGCACTGTCTGCCAGTGACTTGATATTTAACCTTGAGCAACTCATTTAACTTCTGTGCCTCTGTTTCCTCATCTGTAAAATATGCAAAATAATGCTTCCCTATCTTTATAAAGTGATGTAAACTGTATGGATACACTATATAAATGTAAAGCATCGCCTTTATTATTATATGCAAAGCTCTGCTGTAACACTACTAACATTGTACATATTTATGCATGTTTCACACTTCATTAATAAAACCTGCATGATTATTAAATACATTATGCTTCTGGGTGCTGTATATAAATAAAGCATGTATGTCTCTGCATGCCTTAACATGGGAACATGTCTTCTCTGGCCATAAAATTGTACTACTCCTGCTGTAGTCACTGTATCACAACAGATGTTGCAATTAGCTTCACTTTGGAGTCTCTTCTATTTGGAGCTGTACAAAGGAGCTAAACCTGGCAATTTATTTGAGAGGGAGGAGTTGGTCTTTCTCTTCTCTCCAGGCCATAACAGGCATGTGCTACATCTGTTTGGATTCAGTCATCAGTGCTAGATCTGCTCGTATTTCATTTGTCTGTATGAGTCAGTGAGTTATGCCTCTGAGTGGGGGATGTAGCAATTTCAGAAGGTGCTCCCAGCTAGTAGAAAAGTGTGTTGGGGGATCTCCAAAGTTATCCGTCCATAATCTAAAAATTAAAAGAAAGGCATGGAGAAGGTCAGACATCAAAAAAGATTCTGCATGAATTTTCTCTGCTTTTTTAAACTCATACTTTCTATGATGACCTGAGCACACCCAAATCACTATAATCTATGCCTCTCAAAGAAAATCGCTTGGGCAAGGCCTACTGGTTTTGTGGTAGTATTATGAACTCCCATCCAGGAAACCTATGTCGGATTCCCGTTGCACATTTCTCACTCCATGGGCTGCGAGTGCTGCAAAGGCAGCGTTCTTTGATGGTTGGCGGGTAAGAGAATCATGTATTGATTACTAGAGAAGCTCGTGTTGATTACTAGCTACATAGCTGTCAGGAGAGAATCTTGGTGACTGCAACTCTGTCTGGAAACTAAGAATGGTGGAATCGTCCCCACAAATGGACATGCTGAAGGTAAATACACTTGCCCTAAAGAGGAAAAACAAAAATAAAATTGTATTTTGATATGAAGTACCTAGTAATCTAAAGGAAGATGACAGTGATGGTAATGCAATGGCAAATGATTGAAACACATACTTGTCCATATTGCCCAGTAAATGTAACAGGCATTTATTTAAGAGGAGGTTTTTGCAGCATGGAGCATTGAAAACACATGTCTAATAGGTACATTCATTTTAATATACTCATTCATTGAGTAGACCTGATTAATTAGTGCGTGTCACCATCTGGTACTTACTAAGACTATTCATTTTTAAAATGTTGAAATTGGAGGGAATGGTGCACACCAATTATGTTCTTTTTAACTGAATTATGTTGGTATAAAGTTGTTGTGGAGGAGGCCATCATTGTGATTCAGCCAGCATTCATCTAAGGGAGAACTGCCAACCTGAAATGATTTAAAACAAAGGAAATATGCTTGAAATGCATTGTGGAAAGAGAAGAAAAATGCCTGAAATGCACTGTGGAACGGGAAGAAAAATGCCTGAAATGCATGTATTTCTATCTTTAGACACACAATTGAGATGAGGTCAATAAATGAGACCCCTAAAAATACCTCTGCATTTTTTATGCAAGATTCAAGCACCTGACATCAAAATGTCTCAACAGAGCCCTTGAATCTGTTATCATCCTGCACAACACTGGACTGAAAAGTGGAATATTTTGTTACATTTTCATGAGCTTGACATCAACTTGGGCCACATTCAGCCCTCATGTAAACAGTCACATATCTGTTGAAGTCATCATAGCTGTACATCCTTTTAATGGATTGAATTTGGTCTACAGTGTTGTCAAGTTGTTTTTTGCTGGTTCAGCCATCTAATGAACGAGAAAGTATGATCCAATGGCTAGAGCACTAAATGCGGAGGTGGGGCCTGGATTTTATTCCTGGCTCTTCCGATTTTCTGTGTGAATTCTAAGTTTCCTCATGTGCAAAATGTGGATGGTAATGCTTGCTCACATTTCTAAAATGCTTTGAAGTCTATGGATGAAAAAAATATCAGCATTGAGTATTATTAACTATTTTCCTTGAGAAACCCATTTCTGATTATAGTTAATATATGTGTTATGGTTTTAATTAGCCTTTATATTTCCAAGTAAGTCTCCTATCATTAATTATAGTGATCACATAGGGATAGGAATTTCCAGAGTTTTTCTCATTTTCTTTAATGGCTAGATAGCTTGTTGATTGGTGGTATGCAAACTATGAAGGGAGAGACAAAACATGTTCTTTTGATATCTGAAGAATAGTAAGATTATCAGGGCATCAGGGCAGGTGTATGTCAGTTTGGTTTTCTTCATGAGCACCTTTCTTTTGAATAACAGAACAATACACAAGCGAACGATGTTAGATTATCTCAATCAAATAAAATTTTAAATTATTCCTTTTTCAATATGATGTACTTTGTATATGTGTTTCCATTAGCTTCAGTGGACTCTGCTGCACACTGTCAAATGATAGCTGGTAACAGCTAGCAGAACAACTTTCAGAATGTAAGGACAGCACAGTAGTGAAGCTATAGTTAAGATTGAAAGAGTTTAGCCCAGGGGTATCAAACATACGGCCCGTGGGCCAAATACAGCCTGCCAACCTTTTTGGTCTGGCCCCTGGTGGCAGCGCGCGCTGCTGCTACATCTTGCGGCGTTGTACTCTCTGGCGGGGGCGGCGCACGCTGCTGTCAGAGGGTACAACGTCATGAGATCTCGAAGAGGCAGCGCGCTGCCACGAGATCTGTGTACTCTGGCAACAGCACAAGACACAGCACTCAGTAAGCGGTTGCTAGATATTTAACCTGTTTAACATTTTACTCACTGTTCTAAAAATCTGTTCGATGCTTTCAGAAGATTAAAAACAAACAATCCCAGTGGGGAAGGTAAAGTTGATAAAGGTAGGGGGAGAGAAAAAGAGAGAACTTTGAAATTCCAAAAAAGGAACAAATAACTTGCTTTAATTGGTCATTTATATTCCTATAGGTCCTGAAAAATAGGACCTGCTTCCTGATTTCCCTAGTAAAACAAGTGACCTCCCACATACTGTAAACAAATGTTCAATTTAATGGTTCTTCAAATTCCTATTCTAATTTCTTTTCTTCAAAAGAGTTGTGTTATTGCTCATTCTTGGCAGAAATGCCAAGAAGCAAATTAGGTTTGATTATATATATAATGAAATTTGTCAAACTTTATTATAATACAGTAATACAGTATAATATAATACAATAATTTTAATTAAAAAATTTTTGATTTATGGTATGTATGGCCCACTTGAAATACATTTAATTCAATCTGGCCCAACATAGAAAATGAGTTTGACACCCCTGGTTTAACCATTGTCATTTTTAAGGGGTAGGAAGGGAAGAAAGAAGTTCAGCAAAATATGTCAAATCATTTTTGAGTTATGTACCAGTGAAGAAATGTATATAGTTGTTTTCTATCTTTATAGAGTTCAAACACTGATTTTTAAACTTCAGGGTTGCTATGAATTTAGTTCTTAATATTGCAAAATGCCTTTGCTTTGATGTTTGAATTCCTTTACTTTTTCCAACCCACAAACAACACAATTTCTTATGGTTTGAAGGTGCACAGTTCCTTTCTTATAGCTGCAGGTGATTTCAGAGGATGTTACATGGAGCGCTCACAAATCTAACACCCTGTGACTGTCTAAAACAATCCTGTGACTATCTGGAAGCCAATTTGTAGTTTATGAACTATTAACTGAATGACTCTTGCCCACTTCACAGGCTATATCAGAAAACTATATGTCATGTCATATGGCTGTGTGTAATCCATTTATATTGTGTTAATATTCTAAAGGTTTAAAGTATGTATAAATAGTGTATCCCTAGCGTGTGTGTGTGATATATATAAAGCTCAGTTTCTGTAGTGGTGCCTTTGGGATATACAAGCATATGTTTGTGTACAGCTATGACTGTATCATTTTAATATTTTAACTTGAGCAGTGCTTTTTAAATATGAAGCTCCATGGTTTCTGCCAATTTCTACCGCTAACATTCAGATTAATTTTTCAGTATACAACTCTGATTTGGAGGAGGAAAAAAGCTAATCAGTTTCAGCGTCTCTGAACAAGAGAAGTAAATAAAATCAGTAATAGAACATTAAAACCTTGTAATAACCCAAAGATGTGAAATATGCTGCTCTCCATAATTTTTTACCACAACCTTATTAGCAGAAAATGTTTGGCCTAAGGGTACTGATCTATAAAACTCAAGTTGTGATAGAATTTCAAAACAGGGATATCCTGTCCATCTCTCAGAGAGGTAGTAAAAACCATCTGAACCTTAAAAACCACACTCACACTTACCCTTTTGTTTTAATTATTTGCTTAGCGATTTATGGAATTGAGGTATGTTTTCTAAGGAAACATTTAGTTTGGACTCAGAACAGCATCTTTTGTTCATTTATTTGGGTTTTTTTGTTTGTTTGTTTTCTTTTGCATAGTGGATACATAAAAGCAGGAAGATAACCAGAATGAGAGATTTTAGCATTTTCTTTGTCTCAGTTAAATATTTCAGGAGACTCGTTTCTTAAATGTAACTTTTATAATAATATGTATATGATGAGGTTCTGGGTGTTGAGCGAGCAAAGCTTCAAAGAGTTCAGTGAAGCAGGAAGAAGGGAAAGTCATTTTCCTTATTGCTATAAAAACCAAAGGCTTAACATTTGAATAGATCTGTATCTGGAAAAGCTAATATCTGTTGTATCACATAGTGCCAAAACCTTTCTATATCTTCAAGGCAAAAAGCTTTGTGTCTAAACATCATCAGTCAATGTATGAAATATGAGAACTCTGCTACGATAAATGTGCTGGATAAAACTGTTTTAGTGTTAGACTGCAGCCCCATCTGGTGTTTGAACAGGGTTGCTTCTTTTGCAGCTGTCCTATATCATGTGAATAGGAAGGCACCTTGCCCCACTGTACGTGAGAAAACTGACATGTATACAAGTACCCGATTTTATTAATAGCTTCTATTGTATGCCACACGTGATGAAAGCCAATTGTGTTTTTGGTGAATTCCAGTATAGCAATCCTGTTGATAACATGCCAACCACTAAATCAATTTGACTGTTGTATTTACTGGGTAGATTTATTTACACAGTTTACATTTATTTCTGTGATCAAAAATTTATATTGATCATTCAAACAGTCTAAGAAAATAGAAAGTGTTGCCTCTTGTTTCTTGTATTTTTACATGAAAAATGATTCTCTGAAGTCATGCTGGGGATGAATTTGACCCAGCAGGTTTAAATTGGTGAGACATTAGTTCACAAAAGACTCAAATCCTGCATATTCCAAAGGCTCACATTTAGTGGGTCCATTTAGTGAGTTTTTTATATGGGATTGGTTATTTCAGGAACTGATCCATCTCATTCTCAAATAGTTTCCAGCTTGCTGAGGGAAATCCCTACTTGTATTGCAGATTTGGTAAGAAGAATACAGGTGAAACAAACCAGTGACTAAAAGAAGCATTGCCTTGCATCATGCATATGGTTTAAGATAGATTTATTGTCTCTGTTGTAAGTTGACTAAAGATAATGCTATGAAGAAACTGAAGTGTGTGACTTTCTGCACATAGTGGCCCAATGTCTTTTATCCAGCTCTCTTTTTGGAGTAACCTTTTTCCCCTTGTCTAAAGTATCTGCCCAGTTATAATTTGATCTTGATGGAAACATGACTAAAATGACTGAAGGGCTTTTTGTCTGGTAACTATGATTTAAACTGGATTGTTCAGGTAGGTTTACTCAGTCAAGCAATAGCACATTCACCTGTGACCCTAAAACAAATGCTTTAAAATAAATCTAATTTGAGAAAATTAAATATATTCTTTCACCATCCCTGTTTGACATTTTGGAGGATGTTTCTGTGGCAATATGCCTTCTTTTTTAGTTTTAGGTCCCGTCTTCCTCAGCTTCTGGTTTATCAGGCAGAATTGAAGATCCATAGCACTGAATTAGTAGGGAATTAATAACACAATATAATCAGTTTCAATTATTTTGGTAATTTATTTCAAAATACCTGTCAGCAAATACCTCTGTAACAATACAGACAACAACAACAAAGATTCCCCCAGGAATAGAGAGTTAAAGAAACCCTTATAATAACACAGTTTCTCTTTCTCTGTTATGCTTTTGTTGGGTGCCTCAGTCTGGGTGTGTCATATGCCAGCTAGAAGCATCATGTTTGTACTTGGAGGGTGTATTTGGGGTGTGCTGGAGGGGCGTGTGTGTGTGTGTATGGGGGGTGTTTGTGGGGTGCAGGAGAGGTCTGTGTATACTGGGAGGGCACCGGAGGGGGCTGTGCGGGGCCCGCCCATTCCAGACACCCACCTCCCATCCTCTTCCAGAGCCCAGCTGAAGGGCCAAACACCAGCACCCTCCCCCCTGCAAAACCCAGCATGGGGCACCCCCTCTTCCCAGAACCCAGGGATCCATAGGAAGAAACTGTCTGATGCTGGTCAGACTGCGCTTGTATGGAGTTTCCTGTGGTGATTTCAGTGTTGGGCTGTGCAGAGGCCTCCATCCCCCTTGGGCTAGGTGCTCTGCTCACTGTGGGACACATGGCCCACATGCCACTTTTTTCCTTCAGGGCGTGCCAGGAACCACAGCTGTCAGGAACCCTCCAGCTCCTCCTCCCTTCCCTTCGGCTGTGTCCTCTATTTGTGAGCTGGGGTGCCAGGCTCTGCCAGGTCCAGCAGCCTCTAGTGGCAGCCAGCAACTCTGCATCACCAATTCTGCAGGGAAAAACGAAATTCTGCACAGAGCATTAATTCTGTGCAAGTACTGCATTGCGCAGTGGCACAGAATTCCCTCGGGAATGTGTGTTTGTTAAAGAAGAAACAGTAAGAATATGCGTATGAACACAGTCATTCACTTGTGATTGCATGTTGTTGTTTTTCCCCATTCTGATCTTTTGTTTTCTGTCTTTCATTTTTTAGAAAGATCACTATTTGAAAGAGTAACCAGAGTAAATGAGCAGAGTGAAAACGAATGGATGAAGTTCTTAACATGCACTGAACAGTGGAACATCAGGTGCAAAGTTCTGGGAAAATGTCTGCTTGCAACACCTTCACTGAACACGTCTGGAAACCTGGTGAATGTAAAAACTGCTTCAAGCCCAAAAGTTTGCACCAACTGCCCCTGGCCTCTGAAAAGAGTCCCCTCTCTCATGGTAATCTGAAAACCAATGCAAACCACAGCAACAGCCACCGTGGTAGAAATACAGGAAATTTCCGACCCCCTGTTGCAAAGAAACCCACTATAGCTGTGAAACCTACCATGATGGTGGTAGATGGGCAGAGTGTCAGTGTTGAGATCAGCACACTAGATCATTGTGAGAACAAGCCAGTAATTATAGGGTGGAACCAAAACAAAGCTGTCTTGAACAAAAAGCCACTGAACAATAATAATGAAGATGAAATTGAAGGTTATAGCCATGTTCATAGGCCTTATGGCAACAATGATAGTGCAGGTAAGATACCAAATAATAATAATAATGGACTGACAGAAGTGTTGAAGGAAATTGCAGGTTTGGATACCACACCTCAGATAACAGGAAATGAAATGAACTCAAGGGAAACTTTCTTGGGAAGAATAAATAATTGCTATAAAAGATCATTAGAAAGACAGATCCCTCCAAGCTGTATGATGGGTGGACTGAAAGATTCACATAGTAAACATGTTATCCTGAGTGGAAGCACTGAAGTAATAAGTAATGAAGGTGGGCGTTTCTGTTACCCAGAATTCTCCAGTGGAGATGAGAGTGAGGACGATATGTTTTTTGGCAGCATGCAAGAAGAGCATGAGAGTTGGGATGAAAGTGATGAAGAGCTGCTAGCAATGGAAATTCGCATGCGGGGCCAACCTCGCTTTGCTAACTTTAGAGCTAACACCTTGTCTCCTGTCCGGTTTTGTGTTGACAAAAAATGGAACACTGTACCTTTAAGGAACAAGTCTCTCCAGAGGATCTGTGCTGTAGATTATGATGATAGCTATGATGAAATTTTAAATGGTTATGGAGAAGAAACTGTGATCCTTTATGGGCAGGAAAGCATGCAGAGTATGGTGTCATCTGATTCTACATCTCCTGATTCTTCTTTGACTGAAGAGTCTCGCTCTGGAACAACCAGCAGTTCATCTCAAAAACTCTGCAATGGAGGGTTATCTCCCAGTACCCCTAAGGAGATCAAGTTGATTGAACCAGATTATGAGAGTCTTTGTGATAAGCAGCAAATGAAAGACATGTCAAAAGCTTCCAGAAACACTACAAAAGCTCTAGAGACTCACAAGGCAATTCTTGCACTTAGACTGGAAGAGAAGGATGGCAAGATTGCTGTACAAAGTGATAAGCAAGAAAGCAAAAGTTCTACAGATGTTACTGGTCAAGCAGTGACTATAAACTTGGTACCAATGGAAGATCAAGCCAAACCTTACAGAGTGGTGAATATGGAACAACCAGTGTGCAAGCCATATACTATAGTAGATGTGTCAGCAGCCATGACCAATGAGTGTATGGAGAGTCAGACCGAAACCTCAGAAATCAAAAGTACGCCATCTAACCCAAATTCACCAGGAACTCCAGGTGCACCCATTACTACTGCATCATCTGGGCGAGTAAATGCCAATCTAAAAAAATCCAGTGCCGTCAGATACCAAGAAGTATGGACTTCTAGTACTAGCCCACGACAGAAGATACCTAAGGTGGAATTAATTGCTAACAGCTCAGGACCTTCGGTCCCTCCCAGGAAGAGCAGCCACAAATCTGCTCCTACTTCACCTTCAGCCACAAATATTTCTTCAAAAACCATCCCAGTGAAGTCGCCCAATTTGTCTGAGATAAAATTTAATAGTTACAACAATGCTGGCATGCCACCTTTCCCAATTATCATTCATGATGAACCTACATATGCTAGAAGTTCAAAGAATGCTATCAAAGTTCCTATTGTAATCAATCCAAATGCATATGATAATTTAGCCATCTATAAAAGTTTTCTGGGGACCAGTGGAGAACTATCCATCAAAGATAAAACTACAAGTGTAATAAGCCACACATATGAAGAAATAGAAACAGAAAGCAAAGTATCTGAAAATATAGCCAATAAATCCACTGAATTTATCCAACCCAAGGGGGTAACTAATAACGCAGAATGTAGACTGGGTTCTGTGGCTCAGAAGGTTCAAGAGTACAATAGCTGTCTCAGCAAAGGTCAGACATCACCACAAAGAAGTCATAGCTCTGGCCACAGCTCCCCAACAAGAGTCCAGAAGACAACTCAAGAGCCTGCAGCCAAAATGGAAGGAGCACAGGATACTTCTAGTGGCAGCAGTAATAGGGAAAATGCAAACACAGTGCTTTCTCAGATTGTGGCTTCTATCCAGCCCCCACAGTCGCCTCCAGAAACACCTCAATCAGGACCCAAATCTTGCAGTGTGGAAGAATTATATTCCCTACCACCTGATGCCGATGCCACTAAAAGCAGCCTGGTACGACCCAAATCTCTCTTTACCCCACAACTCATCAATGATACTGAAGTATCCAATGCCACAGAAAGCACTACCACTAAAATGCAGAAGGATACACTTTCAAAGCCAATTACCACCCACTCTTCAAAGCCAGTGACAGGCACCCATAATACCACAAGTCCCAAAATAGAGCAAGCACCTCCATTTCCCCCTCCACGTTCCACATCTTCGCCCTATCATGCAAGTAATCTGTTGCAAAGACATTTCAGCAACTGGAGCAAACCAACTAGTCCCACTAGATCAACAGAGGCAGAGTCAATACTGCATTCGGAAGGTAGACGAGCTGCTGATGCAAAACCCAAGCGCTGGATATCCTTTAAGAGCTTCTTTCGCCGCAGAAAGACTGATGATGAGGAAGATAAAGAGAAGGAAAGAGAAAAAGGGAAACTAGTGGGTCTTGATGGAACTGTTATACACATGCTGCCCCCTCCTCCAGTTCAACGCCACCATTGGTTCAGTGAGTCAAAAACAGACTCCAATGAGAAGCCATCCATTGTTTTCATGTATAGATGTGAACCAGCACAGGCTGAACCAAACACTGACTATAACAAGGCAGTAGAGGAGTCTCCAAATGGAGATAAAGCAGCAACAGACAAAGCAGAAATGGAAGAGATGTCTCCAGAGCATTCTGAACAGAAAATTAAGAGTCATTCTTCACCATCTCAGATTCCCAAGAAAATCCTCAGGTAAACTGCTGTTAACAGCATTTGTCTTTTTAACTCACTTATTCAGTGTTCAGGAAAATCAAACATGCTGTACATTTTGCAGAAATGGGAAGTAATTTAAGGGCTTTTTATAGAACTTTATATGTACATGTGTAATGTTTTTACAGTCTTGACATTTTACTGGATAGTTATTTTCATTTGCACCTTTCTTCATATGAACAGCATCCAGTATTCTGGACTGTATTCTATGTTTATTACTTTAATAGGGCCATCTTGTTACACTGGATCAAACCACACATGGCCTTGAATTTTTAGATTAAGATGGTGTTTCTATGCTATAGAAGATCAAAGAATTCTGACATAAATGAAGGGTAAAGATTTTATGGAGAAGTAGAAAACATACTGACATGATTTGGAGGGTCATATGATATTATCACATACATGTGATTAAAATATTTGTTAAAATAACTTTTATACCACATTATATCATCATGTATTACATTTCTATCAAATATGCTCTGTATAAAAATAATATAATTACATTATTTATAAAGTACTCTCTCCACCTGCCAAAGCCTTTATGGTGTTAAACACACTAGGCCAGAACTTTAGCTGCATTCACTTCAATGGAGCTATGATGATTCACACCATCTGAGGCTCTGGCCCATTGATTTTCAGTTTTTTATGCTTCTGTAAACTAAACTCAATATTAATTTTGCTAAAATGAGTCCTTATTTATGGTTTCTGGTTTCCTAAAATTCTTTGATCAAAATATACTTTATTCATGTACCTTCTTGGTGGTTGTTTATTACTATTTTAATCCTTTGTTTACTTTGTTGTGTTCCCTTAGCCTACAATACATACCCTGTTTGTCTCTGAAAACCAGGAGCCAAGTATCTTTCCAGAATTTGCATGGGTGGGTTTCAACAACATACCCTTCAGCTTTGATGGCAAGAAAGCAGCTCTGCCATGACGTGGACTATCAATATGGGATACTACAGCTGGAAACATTTGTTTCTTTAATCTCTAGAGGAGCACAGTAGGCACTTAGGCCCAGATTTGTAAAAGTATTGAGGCATTGCTGCACTCAGCATTGCAAGGCCTAAATCACATTTTCAAAAGAGATTTAGGTATTAAGTAGTTAAATCCCAATGGGTTTAGATCCCTAAGTGCCTAAATCTCTTTTGAAAATGAGATTTAGGATTCTAAATCAGTTAAGTGATGCAACAATGAGTGCAGCAACGCCTAAATACCTCTAAAAATCTGGGCTTTAGTGCACTCTGGCAACAGCTACAGCAGTGTGTTGGAGCTTGTCTTCTGAGTCATTTAGGACTAGTCTACAGCAGAAGTGCTGTAGTTGCACAGCTGCAGTGTGTCTGATGAAAACATTATATGCTGACGGGAGAGAGCTCTCCTATCAGCATAATAAATCCACCTCTGCGAGAGGTAGTAGCTATGTCAGCAGGAGAGCTTCTCCCTGTCCACACCATGTCCATAGCATGGTGTCCATAGCACTGTCTGCACCGGTGTTAAGGTCCGTGTAATTTACATCGCTTAGGGGGTGTCTTATTCACACCCCTGAGCAACAGAAGTTATACCAATGTAAGTGGTAGTGTAGAGTAGACCAAGCCTTAATGAAAGCAGGCTACCAGTATATTAATTCAAAGGACATTTTAAAACTTTTGTACTTAATTATTCTTTTAGTTGCACCCTGACAGACAGAAAATTACAAATCATAGACTTGTTCCTTTCATACTATGTCTGACCCACTCGAAAGATAGAACAAGGTGAGGTCCTAAAGTTCCCTCACCCATTCGTTCCCAATACTCTTATCTATACAAGAAAGATGCACTGATTTAACTTAAAATGGTTTAAAATCATGCAAATCTGTGTGTAGACACTCTTATTTCAGTTTATTTTAAACTGATTGCTAAGCAACTTAACCTAAACTGAAATCAGCCTGTTTTAAACTGACCATAGGAGTGTCCTTTTGCATGAGTTTAAAATCATGCCTTTAATAGAACTAGTGCAACTTCCTCATGTTAATGAGAACTTACTTATTGTCTGCTTTTCTAATAGTTCTGTCAGAGTTGGAAAGCTCATGTTTTTGTTACAATGTTTTTGATTAAAGTTACAGGTATAAAGTTGGTTTTACCATATAAGGAAGCATCACCACACTTGTGTGCAGTAATAGCACCAGGCTGAAAACAAAGTGTCTTCAACTACCCTAGAGATGGTGCTATTACTTTGTTTTACCACACCCGCCTAGGCCCTAGAGTATGTTTGTGCTGTCACTGTTTTGAACAGTTAGTCTTTCGCTTTCCTCTTTCCATTGCCTTTTAGATAATTATTTTAAAAAGAAATAAATAAATTGAAAAATTGGGAGTTTTATGTGCCGAACAAGATTTGATAGCTTTTGTGGCATGTGGCTTTCAGTTATTTTTTTTATTGCCTTTGATGCATTTTGGTGCCTTAAGGTAAATTGTTTTTACTTGATTTGATTCCTGTTAATGAGGGAGAGAGAGAGAGACTTTAATTAATTTTTCAATACAAAAAATTAAGCCAATATTGTTTAAGGATTTTGAATTTGTCAGTCTTCCAGTATTTGTGCCCCAGGCATGGCAGCTTGCAGTTTTGGACCAACAGGAGGTATATTTGATTTACCAAGTGATGCTACACTTGCTTTGTATTAACTTATCAGATGGTTGCTAAAGGTTAATGCTAATTCAGACTAAAATGTGTGGAATGGAAAAGAAGTTCAAAATCTTCAGTTAACGACTGCAGAAGGCCTAGAGAAAAATTGAAGACATGAAGATAAAGATCAATGAACATGACACTTTTCTGAGAATGCCAACAATTGTAAAGCTCACTGAGAGATCAAATTGATGACCTGGAAAATAAGATAGGATTAAGAAATGTCAGATTGGTGTGGGGTCCTGAAGGTGTATCAACAGGAGAAACAGATTTTTTTTTAAATCCCATAGTGGATTATGAAGGTGGTGGAGATTGATAATTTTAAATTCCTTTAGCACTGTGTTGTGGTTATGATATCACTGGAAAGGTAAGTTCATCTAACAGCACTTGCAGAATATTCATCTCTTGAAATGAGAAATAAATGTTTGAAACTGAGTCTGTGATGGAGCCCTCAAGTGTTTTATCCATGTGACCGATTTGTTTCTCTTTGGCATGCATAGTGGCTAAAAAGAAGCTGGTAAATATGAAATTGGCATTTCCATTGCGGGATTTTCTGAAAATCAAAATTAACATTTTTCTCTAACGATAACAAAGTTTTCCCAGTAAAGATTTCAGATTGAGACTGGATATAACCTTTCCTACTGTGGTTTTTTCTTTTTTTAAAAAAAAAATCATAGTAAATAAGGGCATGTCTACACTACAAAGTTAAGTAGACTTAATTTAAGCCAACATCCAGCGGCAAAGTAATTAAGGAAGTTGGGCGTATCCACACCACGCTCATTGTGTTGGTAGAGTGCGTCTTCATTAGCAGCGCTTGCATCGATGCAGAGAGCAGTACACCGTGGGCAGCTATCCCACAGTACGACTTGCCACAGTGGGTTTTAGGAAGGGCTTGCAATGCCTCAAGGCCAAAATATTGTTACAGGGGGAATGGAAGTATAGCTTCGACCTCCCATGATGCAGTATCCTCCATCCCTACCCTAATTTCAGCAGCAAGGGGAAAGGGGAATTCGGTGATGTTTGCAGGCCATTTTGCAGGGGCTGCACAGTGAATCTAGCCTCAAGCTGTTTCTCTTGAAGCTCAGCCAGATGCCTCAACATGTCTGATTGCTCTTTCATAATCGGCAACATCTCATCCCACACACCATGATCATGCTCCTGGGCTGCTCTCCTGCTCTCCATGTCCAGTTTTTCATAGAGTGAAATCCTTCAAGCTCTTCGCTCCATGTCCACTGTTCTAGAGGTGTTCATTATCCCATTGAACATGTCATCACATGTTCTTTCTCTTTTTCCATCTTCTAATCTCTCCGCCAGTATGGAGGGTGATCTGAAGGCCACACTTTCCACTATAAAGCATGGTTGCCTTGTGCTTTGCATTGTCAGTGCACACCTTGAGTCTAGTGCACAGTTGCTATTTAAAAATCACTCCCCTTATTCTACTGAAGTGCTAGCCAGAACATAATCAGTATCCCTAGTTATTCAATTAACTGATTTGCTGTTCCAGCCATGGTGAGTATGGCCCGGGGGCATGGGCGTTGGGCCTCATGCTGCAACTTGTGGGCAACCCACTTGGAAGTACAGGTGGCCAGGTGGACAATGCCCTCTCCCCTTAGCAACAGGGACAGTGCATGGAGACCGGAAACCAGTGTGATCTTTGTCTGAGGCAGCTTCGGGAGGTGGGGGGTTGTGGCTGTGAGAGAACAAAGGAATCACCTTCCCTCGTTCCCTTAATGCTGCTGGTAGCAATCACAATGAGCTTGCAGATTCTTAGGTCAGCACTGCTCCCTGCCACCCAAACCACCAGCATGTTAGGGAAACCATGGTTGAGGGACCTACGAATCATCATGGGCGGAGGAGCACATGCTCTGTGTTTGCAATATAAGCACTTGTAATGAAAACTACCACTGTCTCCCCTAGGTGACCCTATGTGATATCAATCTCTTGAGAGTAACAGAGGTGGGAAGGAAGCAGATACTGCAAGCGTTTGGGTACAGAACTGGTCCTTATACTGTTATGCTGAGTACCGCAATGATGCCAGCAGAATTAATACGGGAGTGGCATTGGAAAGTCTCCTACCATGATGGAAGAAATAAGATTGCCCTCCCCAGAAATCTTTTGCAACAGATTGCAGAGTATCCATAAAAATTTCCTAGAGATCTCCATGGAGGATTCCCAGGCCTGTGCACATAAACACTCTTTTCCATGGGCCACCCTCTGCATAGCTGGAGTGGCCGCTGGGAATCAGATATCCACTGCACCTCACTTTTTCTTCTTATTAAGCATAAAATATAACTGTGTAACTTCTACAGCAGCGGTTCTCAGACTGTGGTTTGGGACCCAAAGTGGGTCACGACCCCGTTTTTATGGGGTTGCCAAGGCCAGCGTTCAACTTGCTGGGACCTGGGGCTGAAGTTGAATTGCGGAGGTGGAGTACTTAAGTCGACATAACAGGCGAGTTACATCGGCAGAAGGGACCTGTTAGTGTAGATGCATAGATTATTAGGTCGACAGAAGCTGTCTTACATCGACCTAAGGGTAAACCAGGCCTTTTATTTAATCAAATGTTTGTAGATAAACTGTATTGTGTTTGGTGGTGCAGCAGTTAATCTTCTGACCCTGGAATTTGAGTGCTTCTCTTGCAGGAAATTGCATTTAAGGCTTTGTGTTATGTCTGTGCAGAATGGAAGATGACTAGAGATAGTTTCAAAGGGAGAGAGAAAATATGGAATTAAGAGCAAAGATCTTTATTCCAGAGGATTTGAGGGATACCTCCTCCACCATTCCTCACACTCATTCCTCCCTCAAAAACCCTCTATCACAGCAACCTTCTCTTCTAGGTATGTCTACGCTGCAGCTGGGAGCTAGCATCCCAGCCCACGTAGCCAGACTCAGGCTAGTGGGGCATGAGCTAGCGCTAAAAATAGCCGTGTGGACATTACAGCTCTACGCTTGAGTTCAAGTGGTTAGTCTGAGTTTCTGTTGGAGATGCAAGGCCCACACAGCTATTTTTAGCAAGTTAGCTCAAGCCCCACTAGTGCAAATCTGTCTGCCCGAGCTGGAAGGCTTGCTCCCAGCTGCAGCATAGACATAACCTCTGCTGCGGAGGAGGGCTGGCTATAGCTTCTCCGTAGAGCAGGTCAATACTGCTTCTTGGATTGGCCGCAAGGAGGTACACTACAGATCAGTGTGAGTAGTTTTCAGCCCTTACTGTCTGGATTATGTTGTGAACTTGGAACCCCTGCTGTGCTGCCTGTTGGTAGAAATTACAAAGTTTTTTGTTTTTACTGATATGAAGTATTTTAGTACAAAGATTAAATCTCACTGTCCTCAATTTATGTTAGGTTATATGTCTGAAGGTCACAGCTGAGGTGAGTTTTATGGAGGGGGGAGCATAGTGAAGCTAGAGTTATAATTTTCTTTTGTTATTTATCACAGCTTATTCAATGGACTTCTTCCTAGAGAAATTGATTACAACAAGATTAGTCTTGGTAGATTATATTTTTCAGCACACTAAGGTCCAAAGACCCTATAATGGATCTTCAGCCTCCTGTGGTTTTGAGGGAAGAATATAGAGTTGTCAATCACTGGTTTAGAAATGAGGCCTTACAGGTACGCACATCAGTTATATCCAATATATGGGAAAGGTCCAAATAATTATTACTTCATGCAGACACTGATACTTTTTCTGATCCATCATCCACAACTACACGGGGTAGCTCCATCTTTGGATATTAACCTGTTGCTAAATATCCCCATAATATATTCTTCTGAATTTATAAAGGAGGTATTCCCTCTCTAACAACTGGGCTTTTTAATAGCAATTACATCAACCCGATGGGCATTGAAATGAAGAGTTCTGGCCACAGAACACCAGTACTCTATTTTCAGGTTGAGATAGTGGTTCTCAGGACAAAGCAATCATTCATTCCTAAAGTCTCAATGGAGACAGTACTGCAGTCTTTCTGGCCCAAGCCACTGTGCCCAGCAAAAAAGCTGTGGAACAACTTTGATGTCTGAACAATAAAAAAAATATATCTGCACAAAACTCAAGTATTCAGGTGATAGAGTTCATAATTTTGTCCTGTCACTTAGCTATAAGGAACAAAAAGACTTCAAAGTCTTTGATATCTAGGTGCATCAGATTATGAATATCAGAGGCATATGAGATAAAGAACTCATCGTCTTCTGCACTCAGGCAGCATTGGCTCCTGGACTGAGACATATACTTCTTAAAAAGAAACTTACAATGCAGTCATCTGGTCCTCTATGCATTCCTTCATAAAATACTTGCTATGCAAGTCTTTTTCAGTGCCGCTTTTCTGGAGAACAGTAAAGTACTGAAGGTAGTGCCTTAGTAAATCAAGGAACAGCCTATTTGTGCACACTAATTTCAGTTTTAGTTATATATTAGGCTAAATTAGTTTTGCTTGCTTTCTACAGAAATGGTTTTCAACCTGTGGTCTACAGATCCCTGGGAGTCTGCAGACTATATCTAAAGGGTCCACAAAATGTTGTCATTACCACAGAACAGTGGTTTACAACCTGTTAATTGTGGACCTCAGAGGTCTGCAGACTGTCTAAGATTTCCAAAGGGGTCCACACCTTCATTTGAAACTTTTTAGGGGTCTGCAAATAAAAAAAAGGTAGAAAACCACTGTTCTACACTGTTGGTAAATATTCATTGTAGGATCTTTGGGCCTTTCTTTGCTGAACACAGGAAAATGTATATATGCTTATTTTAATTATGCCTTCAAGCAGTGAGATCCACAGATTCATTCCACCCTGGGTTAGATAAGAGGTCACTTCTTGATAGCAAACCTGTGATTTGGCCCCCAACTTTCATACTAGAAGTTGTGTCATCTCTTCATCAGTAAGGTCATAAACTAAGTCAGTGATTGACAGGTCTGAGTTCCATCCCCAAAGCTGCAAACAGGCCTCAAGCCCATTATAGGATCCTATGTTTAGATATGGCCATATACATTTTCCTAATGCTTTCTGAATTTAACAATAATGTATGACACTCCACTGCAAAAGCTATACAATATATCAGGAATCCAGTTATAAATTCTGGAGATTTTGATATTGGGTTCCATAAATGTGAGAGGATATGGATGTCAAGACTATTAGATATGCCTTGCTATTCTTAGGATTTTATAATGATATCATGTTCACACACTGGACAGAGAGTTTGCCTTTGAGAACTGTACACACAGATTCCTGTTCTTGGGATTAATCACCCCTGGACTGGGAGTTTGAAATCTTTTGGAAAACAGTGTCTGTTGGGATCAGTATCCTTACAAACTTTCCTTCCCTTGTTCAAGGTTCCAACAGTATAAATAGGCCCCAGCCATCCTTCAGTTCTTTCTTGAAGTATGGAAGGTACAACAAACTCTGAAAACATTCAGTGTCTTTAGTGCTCCCCTTGTCATTTTGGTCCATTCTCTCCAGTCTGTGATTGCTATTTTTTATGTATATAATTAGTCAGTATTTTGTTTTTTAAAAATAAACAGTTTTTCAGTGCCCATGCCAGCTCTCTTGGGGGCCAAACACCAAGGGAAGCCTGATGTTGCCAGCTATGATAGGAGCCTGTCTTGATCTAGGAGGAAGCACCTGCCATCAATTCACTGTAACTGACTTTTATCTCCTGGGAAAAGAAAATGGCTTAGCAGGCATTTAAAGGCAAAATACAATCAGGAGCATGAACAATCCCCTAAGGACTCAATCCTGCATTAAGTTTTCTGCAAATGGGGCAAAGCTCTAGCTAATTACTTTTCCACCAGAGACGATATAAAAAATCTCTGAATCTATTCCAAAGATGGGCAGGATCAACACTTCTAGATGCCATTCTCCAGGATTGGGGTCAGAAGTTACTCATTCTCTCAACTCCTGTTGATCCCAAAGATCATCTGGAAAATTGTACAAGAAGGAATCAGAGTACTGTTGAAAGTCCCAACTTGGGGCCATCTAAAATTGATATAAAAGCCACAAGTCCATCTTCCCAATTTACTGGCTCTCTTGTCTCAGGATTGGAATGAAGTTTTCTATCTGAATTCACAGTCTTTCAGCCTGACAGCTTGTCTTCTGTATTGTTAGAAAATTAAATCAAGAATGTTCTACCAAAATCCAAAAGATCCTCCTGGAAAGCAGGAGGTCCTCAAACTAGTCAAACCTATTCATTGAAGTGGGAGAGATTCTACATTTAGGTAGCTCAAAAGGGAATGGAGCTGAGATGATCCTCCATCACTTTCATCTTGGACTATTTACTCCACTTGGAACAATGAATAGTGTCAGAATTCAGTCAGGGTCTACCTGACTGCCATGCTGACTTTCCACTCTCTGAAGGGTGGATTAACAGTTTTCATTCACCCCACTGTAACAAGTTTATGAAAGGATTGTTCTGTATATTCCATCTGGGGCATGAGCTACTTACATCATAGTATTTTAGTCTTTTTCGAACCTTTCTCAAAATCTTCTCTTTACCATCTCTCTGTGAAGGCTGCCTTTGCAAAAATCAATTATATGCACTCATTTTGAATACAGTATTCATTTCTATGTGCAGTATTGTTATTGCTGTGTATTAATTTGTGGCCATCCTGTCTCAAAAAGGATATAGCAGAAATAATGGGTGTTGAGATAGTCAGCAAAAGTCATTAAAGGCATAGAAAAACTTCCATGTGAAGAGTAATTTAAGAGATTGAGACTGGTTAGAGAGGAGACCAATAAGAAGGGACATAATATAATTATATAAAATAAGGAATGGTATACAGATGGTAAATCCAGCACTCATATGTATTTTCTCAAAATATAAGAACAAGGAACATTCAATTAAATTGAAAGGCAGCAAATTTACAAAAATATTGGTAAAAGGAAATATCTTTTAACACGGTGTGATTAAACTGTGGAACTCATTGCCACTAGATACATTGAGGCCAAGAGTTTAGTAACATTTATAAAAGGATTAGACTTATTATATGGATAATGAGAAAATTGTATTCTATAGGATTAAAAAAATAGAAGGAATTTAAACCCATATGCTTTAGAGAATGTCAACCTCTAACTGTCAGGAGCTAGGAAGAAACTTCCTTTATTGGCTGGCGGTTTCAAATTGTCAACTGTGGACTCTCTTGCACCTTCCACTGAAGCACCTGTTCCTGGCTCATGTCAGAGACAAGAAACTGAACTACAGAAATTACTGGTTTGATCCAGCATGGCAGTTCGTTTTCTTATTTCCATAATATAAGACCAGAAAGCTAGTGAGATACAAACCTGGTGGTTGATCTTCCCTACACTGTTTCATGAAGAGAAGGAGATCCTTTGTTCTGATTCTAAGGGCTTGTCTATACTTACCTCGGAGATTTGGCAGCAGTCGACCAGAGTTACGCAAACTACACAAAAAACTTGCGTAACTCCCATCGACTTCTGTGCTTCTGTTCTGCACTCCGTCTTCAATGCACTGCGCCGATGGGAAACGCATTCCTGTCGACGCAGCACTACGCCACTTGAGGAAGTGGTGTTAATATGTCGATTTCTGGATCGACTGAGCGGGTCTTCACTGACCGCTCAGTCGATCCAGATAAGTCGATCTGACAGTGGCGAATTCGCCACCGTCAGTGTAGACATAGCCTAAGTTCCTGTCTAAAGTGATGTTTAAATTCCAGCTCAATTAGAGCCATTAACTTGCCTGTAACTTTTCCTCAAGCTTTATTTATATTCAGGAAGTTCAGGCTTTAAATTGGATGACCCAAACTCCCTGGCCATGTCCATTTCTTCTGAGTCTTTTTTGTAACAAAAATTCCTGAAATAGTGAAAAAACTGAGGAAGAGTTAGGTTCATATCCTCTGTTTATTCCCTCAGAATCCAGTGCAAGAGGAGAGGATGCGGGAGAGGGGTAAATGGTTTTAACAGGCACTGCTTTAAAGAAAATTCTGAGCTTGTGCAGAGGGGCATTATAATCACAAATGTATGAAGAGGTAGTCATCTGCAGAACAACTGTTGTTATGGTAATTTTTATAGATGTTATCCTTTTCCAGAAAACTAACAGTAAGTTTTTAATAATGTTAAATGATCAGATACGGCAAAAATATTGACAGTGATCCTTATGGGTTAATTAGTAGTAAGGAATTATTTTCATTTTTCTCTATTCCTACTTCTATCCTTCATAAGTGATGAATAAGAGTTGACCTTTCATTATACAACAGCTGGTTGTAGCAGTGTAGTAAGGTGTCTTAGCTTGATCACTCAAAAGCTCTCCCTTCCCATAAAAAGAGAGGTGCTTTCTCTCAGGTATGACAACCTGACATCTCATTGCTGCAATTAATTTATTCTTTTTAGATATTAATGTTACTTTGAATGCAGATTAAAATTTTTCACGTACTTTTAAAGTTAGGTTAGGTTGAGCTCTTTAAAAGCTTACAATACATTTGGTGTTAGTTGATACTCTTACTTGACTAGTTAATGTGACTGTGAACATACTTGGCAAAATAAAATAGTGTTCCAGTAGAACTTAAACTGTATTTCATCTGCTACAGCAGTGAGAGAGTTAAGAAGGCTGGACTATAACTTTGGTAATAGTACATTCCTTAAGTAAGGTATTTTAGCACATCCCTCAGACCAACCCCGTAAAGTAAACATCAAGGTGCAGTAGGTTATATCAGTCTGTGCAGAGTTCAGCCTTCTTGCTCACAGCTTGCACAACTTGTAGCGCACCAGAACACTGTGGAATCAATGGCTCACCAGAGTTTCAAGACATGATTAAAAGACTCAAGAAGGCTCTGAGAGAATTTCCTTTAATGGGGAATTGTGTGAGTGAGTATAGTGGGTGAGTTGATTTTTTTTCTTTCTCTCTCTAGCTGTTGATATTCTTTGTTTGGCAAATGCTTCTGTACTTAGATTTAGTGTATGTGCATGCATGTGTCTGGGACTGGGAATGAGTGTCTGTTCTGTACCTCATCGATCAATACTAAAATTGTTTATTAGAGATGAGAATTTCTGTTACATGGTAGTATCAGAATAGCAAAGCTTTAATGGACAATTTATTTTGAACAAATATATTTTTATTGAATAGGTGCATACAGGTATGTATAAGATCTGTTGGTGGTAGGATAACCCCAGGTCTTTAAAATGATTCCTTTGGTTTTAAGGACCTTTTCACTGCTTTGATTTAATGTGTGTCTTAATTTGAAATGCCTTTGGTTAACTCTTTAATGTGCACATATGGTAATGCATATAATGTGCTGTCTGCATCATTCCCATGCATGTTAATAAAAAGTGATCAATGATTTTGACACTAAATGATTAAAATTACAGCTTTTTGAACTTTGCCATTTTGTCTCTGCTATTTTACTAACATGTTTTGGTGGTTCTTGTTTGTATAAATCTGTGCTTAAAATTCCACGAGTATGACATTTGAAATAGCATGTGCATACTATACATGGAATTTTGTATTATGCAAAGTACAAACATATTTTTAGTGTTTGTAGTCTGAGTTTAGTTTGGTTGGGAGACTGCATTTTGTACTCCATGGCCTGTCAGTTTTGGGTTGGTATAGAAACGTTTTTACAATTTATGACAGGTCTCTAAGGGCACAGTCCCTCCTTCTGATATGCAAATGTAAGATCAGGGTGTATCATAGAAAATGAGCTGCTGTGCTATGTACACAAGCACAATGGGGCAGGGTTACAAGATACATACCCATGTGTTCCGGTTTATCAGAAGTTAGGATTGAGCTCTGAGTTTTCATTTTAAAAGCTACACTGATGTACAAATATAGGGCCAGATCCAGGGAGGTTCTAAGTCTCTCCTTGGTGAAGTGCCTGCCCTAAACTTCTGCTGAAGTCAATGGGAGTTAGGGGTTCTCCTTATCTTTCAGGATCAGGCCCAAATCATGAGAGCTACTGAGATATTTACTCTCAGATGTTGATCCATAATGAGTGTATGTATGTGTGTAGACACAGAAATGTCACTGGTCAATGTCTAAAATGTAATAAATGGCACCATTATTGACAGTTGCTGAAATAATTGCAATAGGCAGCAATTCATTGGGTAAACCTGGACATATTACTAATTTTTATTTTGTATATGTTTTGCATCATTTTTAAACTATATGCAATAAATCTAACACTTGTGGCTAAATATTTGATTGTCACAGTTTTACTATGATGTAAAGCTATCAGTCTTCACAATTTGATTAAGAAGATTCCCATCAGTTAGGAGCAGGGAAGAAGAAATATCCCCATAGCATTGTCTGATGCATTAGTTCCTGGGTTTTAATCCTGAGAAGTATTTTGTGCAGGTCCCTGTAAGGAGATAGGATGCTGGATTAAATGAACTATTGGTCTGTGTTCCAGTATGACAATTCCTATTATGTTGCCAGAATTTGAAAATGTAGCTTTAAAGTTTTATACATTTCCTAAAGAATTTAGGAGTATATTCTCCTCTCAGTGTAAATGCATAACTCTCATCAAACAAGATCCTTCTAATTGGTTTTTAAAAAGCCTTAATTACTGTTGTTGCCCTATAAGTGCTGCAGATGCTGTATGATATGTACAGTATTGTTATCTATGTGCACTGCATGTACTTACATGTATTGACTATATCCAGTTGTGTGAAGCATTTGTGATACTTTGGTATAAAAGGTGTTTCCTACCATTAATACTGTAGTGAAAAGTGAATGCACCTTAGTGAGGAGAAAGAAAAACAACCTGCTAGAAAGTCATTGTAAAAAATTTGAAGAGGTGAAAGGGACACATTTTTGTTTCCATTTCACCCAAAGGTATTTTATTATTCCAAACCTAGTATTTTACTGATAGATAACATATGGGGGGTAGCTTTGGTCTCCAGGTGAATTTTGTTTTGTTTGTTTCAGCCAAGTGCCAGATGAGACCACGGTGGAAGATTTGTCTCCTCGGATTCCAAGAGCTGTGTTTGTGAAGCAGGACATTGGTGGCAATGCCTCAGTCATACCAGTGTCAACTCCCCATGTCCCACAAGGGGAGGAAGAAAAGGAGGAATATTCAGATTCTTCTGATTTGAGCCCTTGCAGTGCTACCTATAGCAATTTAGGTAAGTGCATTTACAAGACAAACTTCAGCCTGATTATCACATCCCACTTACTTGATGTGAGGGCTATTGTCTCTTAGATCACCTGAAAAAAATTGAGTTCTTAAAGAGACACTGACCCCACACTTCACCTACTTTTTAAATATCAGTTTACAGTTCTTTGTTGAAAAAGGATGCTAATGTCTCATGCCTTATGAGCAACCTTACAAAAAGAAGTCAGTGATAAAGTAAAGATTTATTCAAAATTCAGTAAGAATTTCATTTCTAAGCTTTCAAGAAATTATTTAAAACTTGGGTGAGAGAGGGGAAATATTTGTAAAAATATGAAAAATAGCCTCTGTGTTATCTATATTAAATGTCTTGGGTAAAATATGCCTTTTGAGAGAGCCACAATTTTTCCATATTCTTATATTTTCAAAGCCATTTTACCAGAGAAAAGTTTTGAAATAACTATTGTATAAATTATTTAACTTTTTCAGAATTATTATTAGACTAAAATATTTTTCCTGATATCCTCAGTGAAATGTAGAACTTTTTTTTTTTACAAACTAGATAATTCCTGGCATATTTTGAAGCATTTTGGTGAATAAGAATATAATTTAATTTTATCCTAAAAAAGTCAGTGATTTACTTTTAATCTTGCTGACCAATTGAAAAGATGTATTTTCTGAACAACATGCTGCATCATGCATCCAGCCATCAATCAATTCCTCTCCCATATTAAAGAGTTTAGGTGTTTGGGTTTTTGTGGAGGTTTTTCTGAGAGGCCAAAGGAGGGAAGTTATTCATTTTCAATAAGTGACATCAATATTATAGTTGTAATTGATTTTTTTAAAGGATTTTGATTTAAAAGTACTGTGAATGTAGAGATCGGAGTATATAGATTTCCTAGTAAAACAGAAACAATTAAAAAAAAACCCTATTTTGTACTTGCTTTATTTTCAAAAATATGTGATACCGGTCAAAATACTGAAAGATTTTCATTAAGGTCCTGGTCCTGCAGACATTAAAGCACATGTTTAATGTTTTGCCTATGATGAGTGGCTGACTGCAATAGGGCTGCTCCCAGGCATAAAGTTAATCATGTCCCTGTGTGTTTGCATAATGAAGGCCTACGTTTTTACGCCTTCAGTTGTATAAATTCTATAGATAGGTGAGTGATGAATATTCAGTGAAAAGTATTGTGGTTGTTGTTGGCTTAATAGCAGACAACTGGCTGACTCAGTTCCACAAACAAAGCATTGATTAGTTATTGTTTATAAAATCACTTTGAAGATGAAAGGGCATAATGTAACTGTTATGTATTTATTTATTTATTACTAATGTAACAAAATGCTCCAGCTGAGGAGGAAGCCCAAAGTCTAGGCTCTCCTAAGGAAGTATTCAAAGACATGATGGCTAGTTGTGGTTTTAAGCATCTGGTATTTGGGTTGGGGTTTGTTTGTTTTTTTATAAATTAGGGCACAGCTACACTACAAACATAGCCAAGTCAGTAGATCTCATTCACTAATATGTCAATACTACTGATGCCATTTGTAGTATGGATAAGATCTAGTCATATTTTAGCCGTGTCCTATAATCAGAATGACATGAGGTATGGCTATTTTAAATACCTCAGACTGTGAAATACCACTCATTGCCAATGGCTGCTTATCTGACAGTTTCTATTCAGTCCTTAGTTTCATTCTACTGAAGGACTACTTATGTTAAAATGCCTTTTAAATAATGACATCAAGAATTTCCTCCTGAGCCACTTGAAATATTTCAGCTTAAGTTTCTCTTGAAAGATTTTAATGCTGATAACAGTGTTGACCTGTCCGTGCCTAGGGTAGCCATCTGAAAATGCCAATGTCAGGGCAGGCTGCAAAAGGAGAGCAGATTCTCCCAACCCTGGTGGGTGACACTGAAGTCAGACTTACCAACCAGCCACAAACAATGCTTCTGATTCCCCACACTGGTTATCAAGAAGCTAAAACAAAATATACACAACCCCCTTTACTGCATTTCAGTCTCTGGCTCCCAATTAGCCGCTAGGTGCAGTAAAGAGATAAGTTTATTTAAAACTCCATGCCCTTTACCAAAACGGTTCTCCTGACCCCAAAGGGTCAGCCACAGTACCAGATCAATATAATTTTGAATTTTACCCAAAATACCACACTGCCAGCCAATCCTTTAGTAACTAAAACTAAAGGTTTATTATAAAAGGAAAGAAACAAACTATAATAGAAATGTTAAAGGATTAAAGCAATCAGATACATACAAATGATTTGAAAGTCCATATACATCAGGTTTTCAGTAGAATTGTGGCGTTTGCAGGCTTGTATAGTCTCTATAGCGTACATCCAGTACCTGGATGTGTGTCTCAGTCTTTTGTTTCACAGCTTCAGTTGTAGATGAGGAGTGAAGACAAAATGGATGTGGTGCGCAGCTGCCTTTTATGTCCCTTGGCCTTTTCCATGCTGCTTGTGGAAGTTTACAGAAATAGAATGGAGTCCAGGGTCACATGAGTAAGTCTTGGTGACTCATCAGGTGTATCCCTGGCTTCTCCCCTGAGCCCATTGTACCTATGAGTTCCTTAATGAGCCATTAAGCAGGCTAGTGCTGCAGCCATCCTGTCTGGGGTGTCATCCAGAAACACAGCACAAGTTGAAATACAGATACATCAAACATATCCATAACTCCCAACACAAATATGACACATGCACATAAGGAATATTATCATACTTAGCAAATTATAACCTTTGTAATGGTACCTGACATGGCCTATATCATATGAATTATTGTAATTTTGACATATTGATGTTAAATAATATCATAAACAGTCCCCCTAATCCAGCCAGCATCACAGACAGTTATCACAGGGTACATATACATTTAAAATGCTACAGTGGCACAGCTGTGCCTCTGGAGTGCTTCAATGTAGACACTACCTATGCCAATAGGAAGGGTTCTTCCATGAACACAGGTAATTCAGCTCCCTGAGAGGTGGTAGCAAGGTGCTATTTACAGTAGGGGGTTAGGTCAGCTTAACTATGCTGCTTGGGGTGTGGATTTTTCACACCTCTGAGTGACGTAGTTAAGCCGATTTAATTTTCTAGTGTAGACCAGGCCTCAGATTTTAGAACAAACATGCCTCATAGTGTAAAGACTGATTCTTTCTTCAGTATGTCACAGGATGCTCAGTCCTTTTTCCCTGGGAACTCCTCCTGCCAGCTCAGAGAGACAAGTAAAGCTCTCTTTGCATCCCTCCTTTGATTCCCCTTTCTCCATCACATCAAACATTAAGTTGCTTGTATTCACTTTCAAGACCCTTCACAATCTATCCCCACCCTGCATATCATCTCTTATTCACAATCCATGCTCACTTCTGATGGGCCCATTATGCCAGCCTTCATTGCCTACTTGTTACGTTCTCAGACAAGCACCTTTGTGCTTTCTGCCATGCTGTCCTTCACACTGGGGAGGTGTTCCCCATAAACATCTCCAAAACTATTCCTTCTTCTTCTTCATAACCCTCCGTAAAACTCTCCTTTTTTGTCATGTCTACAAAACATTTGACAATGGCTATGCTTTTCATGTGCTGAGAAAACTGCCTATGATGTAGACAATAATGTCACATTATTTTCATGTACTACCTCGTCTCTGTCTGTCTGTCTGTCTATCCATCCATCCATTGTCCAATATATTTAGATTGTAAGCTCTTTGCAGCAGGGATTATCTTTCTGTTGGGTGCCTAACACAATGGGGTCCTGGTCCATGACTAGAGCTCTGAGGAACTACAGTAATGCAAATAATTAATAATAATAATAATAGTATAGAGGTGATAGACTCATCCGAAATGTGGTGCTAGAATTTTGGAATCCATCCATTGTTTTGCCAGTGTATTTCCCACATAGTAATACCCCTGTATAAAGTGATGTCAAATGGTATCCCTTGGTGTTTATTTGGAGAAGACAGTTTTTCTCTTTCTCAGATCTCTCTCAGATTTTCAGTCATCTCAGTAAGCTAGATTTCCAGATGTGAAGAAATTAATAACTAACTTTAGGACTGGCCTGGCAAGCGTAGGTTGTATAAAGCATGCTGCCATAAATGGCAATGAATCCAGTGCAAATTTTCCTTGCTGGGTTGTTAAAACACCCCTCCTTCTAATACTGATCAGGTGGTGGCTAGGTTGGGAGATTTTATAAATAATAATTCTTTTTTTTAGATTTCACCACAGGCAAATGACAAATGTTATTTATGTACGCAGTCAATACATTGTTCTTGTGTCTGAATGGGAAGAAGAAAAAAGAAAGAAATGCTATCCTTTGATTTGACTCAGTGCCTTCTTCACTGAAACTTGCACCTACTGTTTTATTTCTCTAGTTCAGATTTACAATGGAATGTTTGTATTGGTAGATCATAGTAAATACATAAATAATTTTGATTTATTATATTAGTGTAGATGTGGTAGGATTGTTATAGCTCTTCAATTTAAATAAATACCCATCTCCTGAGATTTATAACTCTGGGTTGACACTTGCCTAGTATATCCCAAAAACTGATTTTGTAGAATTGAAAAAAAAGAGAGGAGCATGGTTTCATTGTTTACCTGAGTATTAAAAAAAATAGGAGCCATATTTTGATCTCAGCTACAGCATAATAACACTACAGCAACTCCATTGACTTCAGTGGAGGTACTTCAGATTTACAGTGATGTAACTGAAACTAGAATGTAGCCCAGGAGTTCTCAAACTGGGGGTCAGAATCCCTCAAGAGGTCACAAGATTATTATGGGGGGGGTCGCGAGCTGTCAGCCGCCACACATGCCAGGGCTGTGTCTGTCAGCCTGAGCCCTTCAGAGCTGGGTGGCCAGAGAACACTGGCTGCTGACCGGGTGCTCTGAAGGCAGTACTACCCCAGTGGCAGTGCAGAAGTAAGGGGGGCATGGCATGGAGGGAGTCATCACTTTTTTGGGAGGGATTGTCACAGCCTGAAATATTTTCAAAGGGAGTCCCATCAAAAAAAGTTTGAGAAACCTTGATCTTGCCTTTGTAGTTTATTAGTTTGGATTCTTTTATGGGCACTTGTAAGTAGGACTATTTCAGTTCAAAATAGCATGGTCTTTATACTGTGTAGATAAATAATAATAATAGTAATTTAACAGCAGCCATGTTACTGAAGTTTAAAACTCATCTTCAGCAAATGCATACTACATTTTTTTTATGTATTCTTATAGTGTGTGTTTGTTTTTATTGATAGCACACATCTTAACTTTGTAATTCACATCAGACAAGAGAATATTCTCTTGTATAAGTAATGCAGCTTTTTGAAGGAATTAGGGACATATATTAAACCCGAAGAACTGTTCTGGTGCATGTGTTACATAAAACTTAAAATCTGTGTAAATATAGAGATATCTGGGACAATACCCAAAATGCTCCTTTTTTTTCAGGACTTTTTATGAACATTTTATGTCTATTTTTGAAAGAGACATTATATCCTTGAGTTTCTAAAAAGTCTCAATCTGGCTTCTGATTTTGCACCTGAAATTTTATGCCTAGAAATATTTGCAGGCTTGACAAATTTGCATACACAGTCAGGTAATTATACATGTAGAGTAGAATTCTCAAAAGCACTCAGGAACAAGGAATGAAGGAGCCACCTACAGGATGGGGGACTATCCTGGGAAGCAGTGGCTCTGAAGACGACTTTGGAGTCATGGTGGTTAATTAGCAGAACGTGAGCTCCTTGTATAACACTCTGGCCAAAAGAGCTAATGCAGTGGTTCCCAACCCGTGGCCCACAAGGTCTTTCAAAGTGGCCCACCACTCCCCTTCCACTAGCTGCAGCCTAAGGATCTAGGCAGAGCATGTTGCTGTGGGGCTACAAGACCGGTGCAGGTTCCTTGCTGCAGCCAGGGGGACTTGTAGCTCTTACTTATAGTGGCATATGCAGCTCATATTTAGAAGAGCTCTGTGCACCCTCTATCAAATTGATGGTGAGAAACTGGGGCTATATCATGCATACAAATTAACTAAATGTTACTTTTTCCTTTAGCTAGGAGTTATTTACTGCTATTTTGGTGGTGGATTTCTTTCTTTCTTTCTTATTGTGTAATTATCTAATTCACTTAATTTGTACATGGAGTAATTTTCATACTGTAGTACCATGGATGCATTGACTGGGCATTTATCAGAAACTGCTGCTGTGAAGTGCTTTCTATGCTTTTGTGGTGGAGGATTATACAGTTGGTAATTTTATGCATTTGTTTTTCCTCATGGTTTGTTAGTGATTTGTATTAGTCATAGTCAGAGTTTATTGAGGAGTGAATTATTGTTGTATTGATATTGAAGCTCAATGCAAATGATCTGCTAATTACACAGAAAATCTTTTCCAGAATCTACTTTATGATATAAATACATACATGCAGACCAGCTGCAGCATGCGAGCCAGGGGAGCATATTTATAAAAACAAGGGCAACAGAGGGATAATATTGTACCAGGACATAAAGTACATCTCCTGGATGTAAATTTTCCTTTCTTTGAGAGTGTGAAAGGGTGGAATGTTTGAGGAATAGATATGAATAAGTTGGAGACTTAGTGGTAGTCCACTTAGTAGAATTGTTTTGATTAATTAATCAATCATATTTGGCAAGTGGTACAGGTGCAGAGGCAGTTGTCTGGTCAGCTTTGCTGTCTTCTTTTACTGAGACCTTATGTAATCATTGAAGATTTTTCTTTGAAACTGTTGGTCCTCAAATTTCATTTTCTTCTCACTCTGGAAATAGCCCAGCATAAGTTCCTTGTCCTTTTGAATGAACCTGCCAAGTCTCTTTCAAAAGCAGACTTTATTTTCTACTCTTCAAACTGGAAAGTCCAGTTCATCCCTCTCTTCATATTCAAGAATGGTTTTTATCCCTTTTCTTTTTTTGTGGACCTTATGTATCTCAGACATTTCACCTCCATATATCCAGTTCACCCGCTGTCATTCCTGTTCTGAGAGATCTGTGATGTTGTAGTGGTCATTACAATGAAAAATAAGAAATGGCAGGTTAATAAGAATAGCAATAGCATACCCATCCTTTGGAATACCAAAAAATAGGATAAAATTGACATTTTCAGTGCACGTTTGAATTCCAATGTCTTTCCACAAGGCATTTTCTTTTTAGGCCTAAGATGCTAATGGCATATAATTAAGAACAAGACTTAAAAGAATAAAGGGAATGAGATGTGGATTATTATAAGAAAGAGACAATGAAGTGGGATGGAAGGCCTGCGGGGCTTGTCCTTATTAGCATACTGGACTAATAAAGATTATTTCTTGCAGGCAAACAGGAGTCTCAAAAAATGTCTGTGCACAGAAAGTTCAAGGCCCCGTCAGACATTATACTAGACATTAGTAAAGAGCCAAATATGTGACCAGTTTCAGGAATTTGTACAAAGACTTGGTTTGAAGGAGGGATTCTCTGAACTACAGTCAAATCTCCAATTATTTTGATAGCACTTTATTTATATATAGTATCTCAAACATACTTGAGGAGTGCACACTGCTGAACAGGAGTAACAGAAAAGAAAGGTGTCATGTAGCAACAGTATTAATATAAATAAAATTAGTGCATGTTATTCACTAAGAAAAGAGAATGGAATGAAGTTGGAGTTTATGGTGGCTGGTATGTTAATTTCATGTCCCACAGAAGCATGAATTCACTGCCTCCCATCAATAGTGTCCTCTTCGAAACAGGAGTAATGGGACAAGAAGGCATGGGCTTAATCTGCAGCAAGGGAAATTTCAGTTAGATATTAGGGAAACCTTTCTAATGATAAGAATATTTAAACTCTGGAATAGGCTTCCAAGGAAGGTTGAGGAATTGCCATCATTGGAGGTTTTTAAGCACAGATTGGATAATCACCTTTCAGGGATGGTCTACTTGGTCCTGCTTCAGTGCAGAGGGCTGGACTTGATGATCTCTCCAGGTCCCATCCAACCCTACATTTCTATGATTCAGAGCTAATTCAAGAGAATGTTTCAAATCAAGGTATGAAGAATAAATCAGTAGCTTGGAGAGAAAAAATTATAGACATTTTATAGCTAACTTCATGATGTTCCTTTCTGATCTCAGAAGGCTGTTGTGAGGGTTAATGCATAAATGTTTAAAAAGCACTGTAAGAGTCTCAAATATAAGATGTTATGGCACTTATTCCTTAAAGTTGTTGTCTGCATTCTGTTGAGAGAACTATTATAGATTAACTTCTTTTCTCTTGCATAGTTTGGAAGCCTTTTAAGGACCTTTTTAAATGGTAGTTAATATTGAGCCTCTTCCTCCTCTTCATCTTCCTCCAAGAGTGAGTTCAGACTGTATTCTGTAATGTTAAAGAACCTGTGCGGGAGGCAGTGAAGTGAAAGATGTTAAGAAAGCTCAGGAGAGGTGATAGGCAAGAAGTAGAAACATTTGTTCTGCTGCTAACCTCTGTTTAAAAGAACTTTTTTCTTATTTACTTTTTTTTTACCCAGAGACAGTGAGTGGCAGGATTTAAAAAACAGACATTTTTCTTCCTCTGAGAGACTCTGACATAAAAATGGGGGGAGAGGCATGCAATGTTGCAGCAAGCTTTTGGAAAGCTGAGCTGAAAGATTTGGCCCTAGAGGCATGAGAGGAATGTACAGGGTTAAGAGGTCAGCATGAACACAGCACAAATATAAAGCTTTTCACTTAATGGATGAATTTCACTATGAAAAACTTGTCCTTGTGGGGAAGAAACTACATTCTGGCGTGACAGAAACAGATTCATTTCCATGGATTGGAAATACTGCAATGGCTTAAATTGGGTCTGAACAATTTGTATAGTAACTGTGTTCAGACTTGTATGTAAAATTCTCTGATGGATTCCATCATTACCAACAGACATCTCCAAGGATCCCTTCTGCACCAGATGGATGAGTAGGCTATCAACAGTCTTCTTTAAATGTACTGCTTATGGAAGAGGAAGAAAGGAGCATAAATCCCACTATAAATGCCCCAATGGTACTTTGATGCCCATGATTCCAAGTAGCTGTGCAGGAGCTGCAACTATTAGAAAGAGAAGAGCCAGGTTCCAAGGGCCAACCTCTTTCCCATCTGATTAGCCTGTGGAGGAAGGAAGAGAGAGAGCAAACAGAGAGTAGAGCAACAGGGAAAGCAGTCATATAGTTTACCCTCACTGCAGAAGTTCCTGCTGTAACTTGAGTGTGCATCTTCTTCCAATCTGTCTTCCTGTTGCTCCCCAAGTTTGTGTTGCAGCCCCTAATTTAGCCAGGCATGAAAGCAACATGCATTAAGAGACTGCATGCTGAAGTGGTAGCAGACAAGCAGCACTTGTCACCAACCACCAGCAGATGTAATAAGCAAAGAACTATACTGTGGAAGAGCACAGGAATAAGGAAAACAATCCCCTGTCAAGGGTTCCATAATACATTTATATAGGAATAAGGAAATGGACAGGTGAACTTGGAGGCAGGGAGTAGACAGACGGGACAAAGTCAACGGGCATTTGAGGAGACTTAAGGAGAGGTGCATAGCCACAGGTTTTGTAAGGGGGAAGTTAAAGAGAGGCTGATATAAGTTTAGATGAACAGTTTGGTAGATGAGAAAAAAAGGATAAAAACTGGAAAGGAAGGCACTTCCAGGTTGGGTAAGGAGGAAAGGGGAGCTCATTTGAATTTGTGCTTTGGGGATCCATCTTAATATTTTATGCCCTTGGCTGTGAACTGTGTGTCTTCTTTCTGCAGCCTCTGCCAAAACTAGCCTTCTCATCTAGTTTCTGTACTGCTAGGCTAATACCTGCTGTATTCAACCTGGCAGCTCTTCCAGCTAGTTAGTAAAAGGAAGTGCTGGGTGTAGTAGGAAAATTCAGTGCAGTAACAGGACTCATGGATCAGCAGGGAGCGGTAGAAGGTCATGTTTGTCTGTGTTTATAAAGCAATGCTGGCAGAGGCAGACTGAGATCCTCCACTGCCTCCTGTCTTTGAACATTTTTATTTCATAGGAACTAAAAGGAGACAGCCTGAGAGCAGTCACATGAGACCTTCCCTGAAGATCATGCCAAACAAAGCTACCCTATATGTCAGGGGTGTCAAACTCGCTGCTGGTGACGGGCCAGATTCTCATAAACTGCACTTCACAGGAGCCATGCAATACCCTCCGCCGAAAAATTCGGGCCATCTTACCCTTTTCAGCGGCGGGATTTCGCAAGGGAACGTATTGCTGGACTGAGTGCATTGCCGCTTTAAGGGATTTCTCTGCATCCGGCATCGACGCTTTAAGACATTTCACGGACTCCTAAACCGGCAAAAGTGCCAATGCCCTCACTTTGGGCGGCAGCACGTCTCAAAAAAAACTGGCCGGACGCGGGCCGGATCAAAAAGGTTTGTGGGCCGGATGCGGCCCGTGGGCCGTATGTTTGACACCCCTGCTCTATGTGGACATAAATTCTAGTTTTTTTCCTACTCATAACTCAGTGCCTCTCTCAGTATTATCACCAGGAAATTATCAAAAAGAACTCCAGATACAATGTTTTACTCCTTCTGAACTTCCACTGCCTTTCACAGTCCCAAGGAATACACACAACCCTCCTCAATCCTCTTCATTAAAAGATCTTATCAACAGTGTGGCCCAGTATTCCAGTTGATAGCGCATCTTGGCCTGTGGAGTGGGGGTTAACCATGGATTCTATTATATTCATAACAGCTGTGATTATGTATTTTAAAACCTGAGGAAGGAAAACACTCCTTTGTCAAAGGGTTCCCTAATACATTTATATTAGGTATGGGTCATATAATGAAATTCAAATCTGAATTAGAGCCTACCCAAAGTTCTGGAGTGTTTGGACTGAGGGGTCCAATCCAGGCCCATTTCTAATTTACAGCTCTTCAGCAGGACACCCCATTCCTATTCAACAATCAAATAGTGTCAGTATCTCTTATCTTGCTATTCTCTTCTAGGTAGAAATGCTCACTTGCTGAACTAGATAGAGTTCATTCCATGCTTGTTCCATTGCATTTATAGAAATTGGCTTTCTACCTTATCACTATGGTTAATGCTCCTCACAGATGTAGGAGAAAATTTATAAAATAACTCCTCTCAAAATAGCAGTTGATTTATTAGAAACAGAAAAATGCATCATTTTATTTTTATACAAGGAGCGGTTGACTCACAGAGCAGCACATTTGTCACTCGTCCTGTTTTTCTCCCCCTGCCCTACTCCTCCCAATTTTGAAGGATTCTTGCTGTTAAAAAACGTAATTGCCTTCTCTAAAATCCAGCCAAAACATATTACAGGAAGTTTTATCCTCTCAGAAGCATCTAAAATGTTTGTGTGTAATCAGGCTCCGTGGAAATTCAGTGTTTTTGTTATCCAAAACTGTGGATTGGAATCTCTTGACTGGTTCTAGATCAGGATATCTATGCACATAATACTCCCAACACAGCACCCGATATTGGGGGGGGGATAGAGAAGTAAGTTTGTATATTTCTGCAGTCCCAGAACCCTTTCCTGCGTTTTCTGAAATTAGTGGGGAAAATCTCGTCAATGTAAATGATAGTAGTTTTAGGCTCTTAATCTTTGGTTATAAAGTTACTAGTAAATTTGCAGAGACAAACTTGATTATCTCTGTCATTGCCTAGATGTCTATAGTGTGCTCTTTTTCTTGCAGCTTTCCTGGTTCATGTTTTATAATATTTTGAATGTATGTAGCACCTTTCAGATCAGATGATTCCAAAGTGTTTTACAAGTTACCGTGAGCATATTCACCAATGAAATGCAGTCACCTCTGGAGTGAAATACAGAAGTTGTGCAACAGTACCCATTCAAAATACATAACAGTTTTGAACAGGAAGTGAGGAAGAATACTGTAATCAACTGACTGCAGGGGAATTATGAGAGACAGAATGTAATTACTCATATTAGAATTCATCCAGAATTCCAGGCTTGACAGGCCATACTTTTTATTTGCATTCTCTTGAATGTCTTAAGTATGCTCTTGAAATGTAAAATGCTAGCATTGAAACCTCTTTTATGCACAGGCCCAGTTAAACAAGTCAAGGTATTTTTTATGTGATAGTATACATGCGGTGCTGGTTTAGTCACTTTAGTTTTTGTCCCCCAAAGCACCAACCTTACACCTTCACTTTTTGTCAGACTTGGTCTTGAGGTCCTCTACATCATCCAGCTATTTTGTCATTTACCCGCTTAAGCTTCTTTGTGAAGTGTGAATGTGCAGTCAGTAAATCCAGTGTGTTAAAGCTTTTGGGTTTTTTTTGTTTTGTTTTTTTGTATTATTACACAGGTCAGTCCAGAGCAGCCATGATACCTCCAAAGCAGCCCCGGCAGCCAAAGGGAGCTTTGGATGATGCCATTGCCTTTGGAGGAATAGCAGACCATGAGGCAACTAATAGCTTACAGCCAACACCACCTCCACTGCCAAAGAAAACCATTCTGAGAGCCAACACAGAGCCGATCCCCAAAGAACTCCAGAAGCAGATCCTGGAGAGCAATCTCTGTGTCGTGGCCAACCCCACATACGACATTGACACCAACTGGGAAGCAAGCAGTGCCTGCTCTTCAGTCAGCTCAGAACTCAAGGCACTGGATAATGAGTCAGGAGATTCCTTGGACAGGCCTTTAGAAAAAGGACAAGCAACCAACTCAGCCTCTAACAGCATTTCCAGCCTAACCACTCTCAGTATTAAGGATAAGTGTTCCACCAGCATTGAGTCTCTGTCAGGGAGAAACATATCTCAGACTAAGCAGAGCAAAAATATACAGAAGCCACAGAGGCAAGCACTTTATCGAGGAATTGAGAACCGGGAGGAGGTGGTAGGCAAAATCAGAAGCCTTCATACTGATTCACTAAGGAAGTTGGCAATCAAATGTGAAGACCTTTTCATGGCTGGACAGAAAGACCAGCTGCGATTTGGGGTAGACAGCTGGTCAGACTTCAGGCTAACCAGTGACAGGCCATGCTGTGAAGCAGGTGATGCAGTCTACTACCCAGCTTCTTATGCGAAAGATCCCCTCAACAATTATGCAGTCAAGGTAAGAAGGAGGTTCAAAAATGGTTCTCCCAGCCATCAATAATAATAATAAAAAAGCCTCTGTATATAACAATATACCCAGTTCTGCTAGGCAATATTAATGGAAAAAGATGCTGTTTGCAATGGCTAATCCATGTATAGTAACGATCTGCAGCCACTTGCCCTTCTTTCTTTAAAGTGCCCTATTTTCAATGGCATCATTAACCTCAGCTCTTTAGCTGGATCCCCTGTTCATTGCACTTCTAGGGCATTTTTTAAAAAGCCACCAAGTCTCTTACTAGCTGTTTAGCATACCTATTATTTAATGACTACAGGCAGGGTCTTGGAAGCCTTCAGTATTAGAACCTTTAAGTTAATTTGCCTACAGAGTCACCAAATTCTCATTCTTAATTAGGAGTGATGTCAAAGGCTTCTATATATTGCTCTCTGCAGATTTTATTTACATACATTCTTAATTAGCATACCTTTCCATTCCCTTACAAACCTTTAAATTCTCACCAGCCATCCCGAAGCCCTATCTTGCCATTTTTGTTGCCTTGTGTGATATATTCAAAATGAATGGAACTGAGGAACGTTGATTGCTTAGTGCTGAATTTCAGAAAAGAAAGACTTAGCTCTTTTTGTTTAATACACCATCCCACTGTTCATGTCAAAAAAACATCCAGGTACTTATTTTATGTGTAAATGAACAGTTGGTGATCTATCTTATCTTATAAAGGTGTGTTTTATCATGTTTGTAGTTCATATAAGAGATTTACTCACCCTCTCTTTGGGTGCCCATACCTCCTCTGCTCTTGAGATGACAATGCTCATCTGATAGGATGTGCTATAATATGGAGGATGACTAGGAGCCAGGAAACCTGTATTCTTATTCATTGCTCTGTCATACACTTCCTTTGTGATTTTGAGCAAGTCACTGAACCTCTGTAACTCATTTTCCCCAAGTTCAAAATGAAAATTATGATATTTCTTACCTCACAAGGGTATTGTGAGCCTTAATTCATTAATGCTTATGAAGCAAGTTGAGACTCTCAGAGCAAGAGTACTACAGAAAGGCAAAACGTAATTATTATTCCCAACTACCTTTATATATTAAAATAGAATGAGAAGTTAGTAAGTAAGAATATCAATACTAACTTGATATAAAATAGCTTCTGAATTTGAAAAGGCATCTCTTTAGGAGGGTTTTTCAAGGTTACGTATTACATTTAGGAGTTGCCACATTCTATTGGGTTTATATTTGTTCAGCCATCCTGGTCCTCTATTCTTGCAAAGATCATAAATGTAATATGGATGCCATTACAAGAAGATTAAGTGAACTGTCTATTGACTCAAAACAATTGAGAACCAGGGCATGAATAACTTTATGATGTATTATTTGTCTGGCAATCTTGTCTGGTTGCAAAATCAATGGTCTTCCATTGATTTTTTTGCTTCTAATGATGCAGAAATAATCTGCCAAGAAAAAGTGGCAGGTGGTTTGCTGCTTCACACACTGCAACTGGCCACCAGGTCTAGAGAAGGAAGTGTTACATTAAACACTAAATAAAAATGTTTCATTGATGAAGGTGACTTAAAGCCTTTCCAAACATGCAGAAGATGTATGTTGCTTTTGAATTTGTTTTTTAAATGTATTTAAAAAGGAGAGCAATAACCAAATGTTCACAGCCAAAGAGGAGGATGAACTCTAGTGTAACCAAATGTGTGCTGTTTTTTTTCTTTGTTACCTAAAATGTTCTTATTTTGAAAATCAGTTAAAAAAATTAACAGGAATGTATTATAGCCTAATAGGTATGATGGTCTCGAGAGTGAAAGATATGGATTTTATGGAAAATGCCATTGAATCAACGGTCACTATGGATTGTTGTGCTGTCATGGTGAAAGGAAAAGTTAGGCTTGAAAACAACTCCCCTGGCAGTGAATGTGATGTAGGAAGATACTTTGAGTACAAATGCTCACTGATTTCTTAGTAAGCAAAGCAGTACCAGCTCAAGGGATTACTGATGCCTTTCCAGTCTCTCCCTTTCATATCTTCAAATATTATGTTTTCAATCAAGACTGGCTCACTTTATTTGTATGTTTCCTTAATGGATGTTTTTATTATTGCAATCCCATTCTCTAAAATATAGTTAAGGGTTTTATTATAAACTCACTTTTAAATGGGGTTTATAACTGTACCGTAACATTTGGCTCCAGACTGAGCCTTAATATACAAGATCTCAGTTCAGGATCAAGTTTTTTCAAAAACTATAATGTAAGAAAACAAAAAATCCATTAACTGTTGTAAATTAAGAGTATTGGCAAAAATAGCAGGATTTTACTCTCCTACAAATTTTTTTTATACTAATTACATTTTGTAATAATCCATCTACAATGGGAATGCATTATACTTCTGGCATTTTAAACCATGAAAAATAGATATCGAGATCAAATCCTACAATGAATCCATAATATGGACCATCTATTATTGTTAGGCAATTTACAGTAGCAAAAGAATCATACAAGATATACCTTGAAGGTGTCTTAAGGATTATACACATGGGGCTGTATCTTCAGCTAGTGTAAATGTGTGTAGTTTCATTAACTTCAATAGTGCTATGCCAAACTGCATTAGCTAAGAAAATGGTCCAGTGCTTGACAAACTCTTACTAGGTTCTATGACTCTGAAAAGATCTGAAAGAGATTCTAACAATGGAATATTTTTCTCCTTTTGTTACTACTTTATAGAAAACAAAAGATAACTAACTGCACAAAATTATACTTAATGTTAATGTTGTAAATTATAAGTCCAAAAATTGCGTATTGGTGCTGAATCTTCAAAACGGAGAGCGTTTCTAATTATATTAAAAAGCAAAAACTGTGTTCCAGTAGTATTAAGAATTAGACTTTGGCCATTTGACTACTGCTGACTAAAGTCTTCAGAAACATCCCAGTAGAATGCACTTGTGTAGATGAGTATACCAAAACATCCTTTGTTTTATTAATTTTAATAGATAATGGCAACCTATTAGGTGTGGTGGAAAAACAGCCTGTCCCCAACACATCTGTTTTGCCTAGATATTAAAGGAATAAAACTGTTTATAAGGGTATGCAGTTTTAGCCATGGCATATGTCAGGACATGCCTGCTGAATAAATGAGCATGCAGAATTTAACCATGGCATTTGTGATATAAATTTTCCATTACTCTCACCTAATCTCCTACTAACAAGTGTCTTGTGCAAAAAGGCACAGGAAACCATGTGCAAGTTGCTTTGTCTGAAATAATACAAACCAAAACAATGACTCCAATCAGCTCAAAATTGCGTTTCAAACAAGCAAAAACAAGGATCTCTTCAAAAAGTGTTTATAAAATTCCTGACCCTTAGGTATTTTTTCTTCACAAACAAGAACAGATCCATATTCTAATAATTGATAGATCTGGGTCAATGTGTCTGTGTGAGTTCCTCCATAGCAGTGGAACAGCAGTTCCAGATTTGTAGTGAAAAGGTTACACTGAAATACAAGTGAGTAGTGAGGACTAGTTTTTTGCAAAGTATATTGGACAAGTGCAGTTTGGCTCATCCCAATACTGGGTGTTATCCTTGAATTTACTGAATAAAGCCAGCAATACAGCAGCATTAGCAGGAACAAGTGATTATTGAGAATCTTATCAACGTTTGGGCTATGAACATGGGTAAATACTGTTTCAGTTATACAGTGGAGCAATCTGAAGTGGAAACTATTTCTACTTTTAAAATTCAATATCAAACATTAACAAGGCTGAAACAGCACCAAAAATTATTGAACAGTATTATGCATACACTGAGATCATAGTTCAGAAGCCACTTTGAACAGTCAGGCAGCAGGAATAATTAAGGAAGTCCTGGCCTCAAGTGTGTGTGTGATATTTTGGCTGCAGGCAGGTACTTCATTGTAGCTAAGGTGGAGAGGCACATGGACTATAATGGGGTAAATAGGCTGGTAGCATACATAATTGCAAATACCCTAATTTATGGCTTTGTTATATCTTGAGTCCTTGCTTCAGCGTGGTGGGACTTTTCCTTGCAAGCCATACGACCTTAGAGTTCTTGCTAAGATGCATGTCCCAAGCATAAAACATAACAAAATATAAGTAAAATGCTGGCTGGCTGCCTTCCACTGAAATAAATGTACATTCCTATCTTTATCTCGTTTATTAGGGCATCAGAATATTTTTTTGATAACTCAGGCTCTAATTTGAATGACCTTCCTGGCAAAAGTCTTACGGCAGATCATCACACCTTGTAGTATGGATCAAGCCACAGTTTTATACATTAAACATTTGATCCACTCTTAATCCAGTCACAGTAGCATTGAGTTTCTGTGTCTTGGCATACCAGCAAAAGCATTACTCCGAAAGCCAAATCAGTGAAACTAGGTCAGTGATCAAACTGGACTCTTAGAAAGCAGGTTATGCCAAGCACAAGATATCAATTTGGGATTATCAAGCATTCATTTGACACTATATTTAATTTGCAGTTGTGCTTTTGTGTAATACAACAAAGTAGCACAGATGGTGCAGTGTTTGGGATCCTCAGTGTTTCTCATTTTCATCACTCTGTAATTCATTCTCCCCATATCCATCTCGTTTAAGGTTCATCAAGGCCTTGTAAAATGCATAGGACATAGTAGAAATGAGATTCCCTGCTGGTAAAGTGGAAGTCAGCTGACAGTATAATCTGACTGGACTCATAATGGAAAAATAAAAGCTAATGTAGAGCATTTTTTTAGAATCTTGTAATACAAAATTCTTGCTTCCTTGGGGGAAAAGGATAGACAATGGAAATGGCGAGATTATCTTCTTTTTTTTTTTTTTTTTTTTTTTTTAATAAAATTTTTTGCTATAAACTGGGGACGCATCAGTTGGAAGTGACAGAAGAGAAGGACCTGGGTATATTGGTTGATCACAGGATGACTATGAACTGCCAATGTGATGTGGCCATGAAAAAAGATAATGCAGTCTTAGGATGCATCAGGCAAGGTATTTCCAGTAGAGATAGGGAGGAGTTGGTACTGTTATACAAGGTGCTGGTGAGACCTCATCTGGAATACTCTATGCAGTTCTGGTCTCCCATGTTTAAGAAAGATTAATTCAAACTGGAACAGGTGCAGAGAAGAGCTACTAGGACGATCCGAGGAATGGAACACCTGCCTTATGAGAGGAGAATCAAAGACCTTGGCTTGTTAAGCCTAACCAAAAGAAGACTGAGGGGAGATAGGATTGCTCTCTATAAATACATCAGATAAATACCAGGGAAAGAGAGGAATTATTTAAGTTCAGTACCAGTGTGGACACAAGAACTAATAGATATAAACTGGCCATCAGGAAGTTTAGACTTGAAATTAGACGAAGGTTTCTAACCATTAAAGGAGTGAAGTTCTGGTCAAGCCTTCCAAGGGGAGCAATGGAGGCAAAAAACCTAGCTGGCTTCAAGACTGAGCTTGATAAGTTTATGGAAGGGATAGTATGAGGGGACAGCCTAATTTGGCAATTGACTGATCGTTTACTACTAGTGGTAAATATGCCCAATGGCCTGTGAAGGGATGTTAGATGGGGTGGATTATGAGTTACTAAAGGGAATTCTTTCCGGGTGTCTGGCTGGTGAGTTTTGTGCATATGCTCAGGCTTTAGCTGATTGCCATATTTGGGAACAGGAAGGAATTTCCCCCCCCGAGGGAAATTGACAGAGGCCCTGGGGGTTTTTCGCCTTCTTCTGCAGCATGGGGCACAGATCACTTGCTAGTGGATTCTCTTGTACCTTGAGTCTTTAAACAATGATTTGAGGACTTCAATAACTCAGTCATAGGTTAGGGGTCTACTACAGGAGTGGGTGGGTGAGGTTCTGTGACCTGCTTTGTGCAGGTCAGACTAGATGATCTTAATGGTCCCTTCTGAGCTTAAAGTCTATGAAGAACCTAGCTTTTTTGAACTAATGTACACTATTATAGATTGTATTTCAAGGACCCCACCTATAAAGGATGTGTATTGACATGGGCACCAGTGGAAAGGAAGTTGGAGACATATAATTAGAGCTTAATATTCATATCTCCCTTCTTTGCCTTTCCTCTCCCCATAATTTTCTATCACAGTATATAGAAGTTGTTGATCACTACTCTGTATCTATTGATCCATTCTTTAAGAACACTAGAAACATAGGATTTACTATACTGGATCAATCAATTCCTTCTTCAGGTGACTGCATGTGTGCATTCAGTTCTTGGTGTCGGTGCACCCAACGTGCAGCTGTCAGAAACCTTTTCCCTCAGCGGTACCCGTTCGGCGGCTCAAGCTCACTCTGCTGCTGCGTGCCACTGCATGCTGGTATAAAGGGCAGATCTGCCCCTAGCCCGCCTCAGTTCCTTTTTACCATCTATGACAGACGTTGGGAACCCTGTTCTCTACCAGAACAGTTCTTTCTCCCAGCCTTTGTGATCATAGTGTGTGTGTTTGTGTGTGTGTCTGTGTGTGTGTAGTTAGGCTAGTGTCTAGTCTTTAGTATTGTTAAGATAGTAACATTTATATAAAATATGTTTTTCTGACTTGTTGTTTTCCCCGTTTGGGGTTTTTTCTATTCGTGGTACCAAGGTATAACCCAATCAGTGGGTTACAAGCCATGTGCTTCTTGCTCCAGACCTATTCCAGTGAGTGATCCGCATAATAGCTGCTTGAAGTGCTTGGGGAAAGCACATATGAAGGACCAGTGTCAGATTTGCAGGGAATTCAAGCCTAGGACAAAGGCCAGGCTGAAATTCCTGTTGCTGGAGGTAGCTCTCAGGCCTCCATTGGAGCCTTCCTGGTCTGACTCAGTATAAAGTGCTGCGGCTTCAGTGAGAAATGCACCTCCAGCTTTAGCAAAATCCTGGTACCATTCTCCCTCGCCCTGAGGAAAAAAAGAAAGCTTCCAAAGTGGCATCGGCCAGGGGAACATCTCCACCCTCTGTCTGATAAGAGCGTTGAGAAGGAATCAAGTAGAGTGCACCTGAAACCTAAGCATTCCTCCTCCAAATTGCTGCCTAAGTTGGCTGTGGTTCTACAAGAGGCCCTGTCACCTTCGGCACCACAACAAGAGACCATCTTGTTGCCAGCTACCCAGGAGGTGTTTGCAGCGGCAAGAAACCTGCTCTGCCTCTTGGTGCCACTGTCTCTTTCCTTACAGGAGTCCAATTCTTCAGCACTGCTGCCACTTCTGCCAGCAATTTGACTTCCAGTACTGTAGTTGTCTGCTCCCCAGTCAGGCAGCCTCTCAGTACCATTCAAAGGGAAGCCTTCTGTGATGGCATCACTCCATCCATGACCAGTCTCTCACACTGGTCCCCAGCATCAACTGGATCAGCCCCACCATGGTCAGAGAAAGGGAAATCCTCGTTCGATTTGGAGGTGAGATCTTGCGTATCACAACCCTGAAGGAGGACCTGCCAACATCTGCACAGATCCTCTCTTCCCACCTATCACCCTGACCCTTTAATGGGACCTGCCATGGGAAAGTGGCCGGGACAATGGGGCCCTGCTCCATGTCAGTGGCCATTTTGGAACCGTGGGGGTTTTCCTCCAGCTTCCAGGTCTTCTTCAGACCTTCATGTAGAAGGGTTGAATCTACACCCAGGGCAGCTCCATCTGCAGTCTGGTACAAGATTCAATACAAGCATCAGGAGGAGGTTCCAGAAACAGAGCAACAGCTGATTAGAACAGATTCTACCCCCTCCAGTCTTGGCTGCTTCTTCATCCTGTCCAGACAAGGTCGTTACGTCTGGCACGACTTCTCCTCCTCCTGATGATGATTTTATAAAGTTTATCAGGAGTTGTTAAAAAGAGTGGCTGCAGACTTATGTGTACAGGTCGAAGAGGTCAGGGAGTTCTCATGTCTCCTAGTTGACATTTTATCATCAGTGGGTACTCCAGAGTAGGTCTGCCAATTAACAAGGTGATACTAGAGCCGTTAAAGACTTTATGGCAGATTCCATCCTCTTTGCCTCTCACCTCTAAAAAGGCAGAAAATACTATGTATCCCCCAAGGGTTTGAGTACCTTTATATTCATCCACCTCCGGGCTCATTAGTTGTCACAGAAACTAATGAGAGAGAATGATAGGGACATCAGGCTGCCACCCCCAACTCAAAAGACACTAAGAGGCTGGAGGAATGCTTAGGGTGATATTGTGGTGGGTGTCTGTTACAGACCACCAGACCAGGAGGATGAGATAGATGAGGCTTTCTCCAGTCAACTAGGGAAAGTTTCCAGTTCACAGGACCTGATTCTCATGGGGGACTTCAATCATCCTGACATCTGCTGGAAGAGCAATACAACAGAGCACAAACAATCCAGGAAGTTTTTGGATAGTGTTGCGGACAACTTCCTGGTGCAAGTGCTGGAGCAACCAACTAGGGGCAGTGCTTCTCTTGACCTGCTGCTCACAAACAGGGAAGATTTGGTAAGGGAAGTAGAAGTGGGTGGCAACTTAGGCAGCAGTGACTATGAGATGGTTCAGTTCAGGATCTTGACAAAAGGAAAAAAGGAGAACAGCAGGATACAGACCAGGGATTTCAGAAAAGCAGACTTTGACTCCCTCAGGGAGCTGATGGGCAGGATCCCCTGGGAGGCTAACATGAGGGGGAAAGGAATCCAAGAGAGCTGGCTGTATTTTAAAGAAACCTTATTGAGGGCACAGGAACAAACCATCCCGATGTGCAGAAAGAATAGCAAATATGGTAAGCGTCCAACTTGGCTTAACAAAGAAGTCTTTGGTGAACTTAAACACAAAAAAGAAGCTTACAAGAAGTGGAAGCTTGGTCAGATGACTAGGGAGGAGTATAAAAATGCTGCTCAAACATGCAGGAATGAAATCAGGAAGGGCAAAGCACAATTGGAGTTGCAGCTAGCAAGGGACGTGAAGGGGAACAAGAAGGGTTTCTATAGGTATGTTACCAACAAGAGGAAGATTAGGGAAAGTGTGGGCCCCTTACAGAATGGGGGAGGCAACCTAGTGACAGAGGATGTGGAGAAAGCTGCGGTACTCAATGCCTTTTTTGCCTCTGTCTTCACAGACAAGGTCAGCTCCCAGACTACTGCACTGGGCGGCACAGAATGGGAAGGAGGTGAACATCCCGCAGTGCTGAAGGAACAGGTCCAAGACTATTTAGAAAGATTGGACAGACACAAGTCCATGGGGCCAGATGCAATGCACCCGAGGGTGCTGAGGGAGTTGGCTGATGTGATTTCAGAGCCATTGGCTATTATCTTTGAAAGCTCATGGCAATTGGGGGAGGTCCCTGATGACTGGAAAAAAGCAAATATAGTGCCCATCTTCAAGGAAGGGAGGAAAGAGGATCCAGGGAACTACAGACTGATCTTCTGAATCATATGGCCTCTTGCATCTACATGCTTCAATATGCCAGACTACAACTCAGAACGCTGCAGGGCTGGCTGGCATCAGTTTACTCGTTAACAGGGTGGATAAAAATAATTTTTTTTTAAAAATTGGATTTTTTTATTTAACTCGGATTTTTTTTTAATTTAAATTGGATTTTTTTTTAATTTATTTTTGTAAATCACCAGTAAAATACTAAATTTCTCTCAGACAGAATATTTTCATCGTTTGGTATTATTCACTCAAAGCTAAAAAAATCGACTGGGAGTTGAAAAAGCAGGAAAACTCGTATTTGTGTTTCAATCTATGAAATAAATGATAGTGGGAGTGGGGAAGAATGAGAGCTAGTTGTAGAAGTTTTAAAGTTAGTGTACATTTAGTGTTGTGATGACTTGTTCATTAGAGTTACTCAAATTTGAAAATTTAAAAAAAAAAAAAAAAAAAAAAAGAAGTTTAAGGACAGCCATCAGCCAGCAACTCAGGAGACTGCTGCAATTGTAAATGTGAAACATTTATGTAACATTTAAGATTTAGTTTAATAAAATATATGTGCTTATTGTGTTTGTGTGTGTGATTTAGTTCTTACCATTCCTAATGTACTGCTGCTGCATATGCAGCTTGACACAGGTCATGAGTATTATGTACTATTTCCTAAATTAATAAAAATCAAGTTATCTAAAAAATTACACAAAATATACCCTCCTAGATGTTGTAAAATGCTCTACTGAGTTGTAAATTAACATGTTTTAGTGATCAGATTTGCACCATTATTTAAGAAATATGTGAAGTATCAGTGGGAAACTTGATTTATATCAGTGATTTACTCTTGGTGATTTAAGTCATGATTTAAATCAATCCACCCTGCTCGCCAAGCCGCCATCAGTTAGATCGGTGGTAAAAGCGCCCTCCCATGTCCTCATCTCCTTAGATTGGTGGACAGATACAGCCTACATATGTGTAGGCGTTCCTTTTGCCTGTCCAAAACCAACTCTCACATTAGTGACAGATGATTTGGCTCTGGGTTCAGAAGCTCACCTGGGTTCTCCACAAACATAGGGTCTATGTTCCTCAGAGGACTTAGCTTTCCACATCAATGTCAGAGAACTGAAAGCTTTCAGACTGGCATGCCAAGTATTGCAGGGGAAGCAGCCTATTAGTACTTACAGGCAACATGGCAGCAATGTTTTACCTCAACAAACAAGAGGGAGCCCACTCTTTTCCACTCTGTCAAGAAACAGCTCTACTCTGGGAGCTCTGTATTGCCAACTCAATAGATGTAGAAGCATCTTACCTGCCAGGCATACAAAACAACCTAGTATACCTTCTGAGCAGTCTGCGAGTCACCATGAGTCTCTTCACCCAGATGTGACCAGATACATCATCTAGCAGTGGGGGTTTCCTCTAGTAGACCTATTTGGGACGAAGTCCAACAGAAAGTGTCAGCAGTTCTGTTCTCTGTGGGTCACAGCCCAGGTTCCATAACAGACACCTTTTTACTGATGTGGTCAGGCAAGATTCTCTGCTTTTCCATCAATCCTACTCATTCACAGGGTTTTGCTAAAAATAAGACAGGACCAGGCTCGTGTCTTACTTATAGCCCATCAGCAGTGGTTCTCCACTCTCCTGACGCTGTCAGGAAAACCTCCACTTTCACTTCTCCTATTCTAGTTCTTTGATTGATGGTTCCTATTATATTCCACTGAGGGTTATCTGCATGCGCCCAGAGCCAGAGCTTTTAAAAGTAGTAGTGTCCATTGGTCTGCACATGCACCCTTATTCCACCTCATGCTTTCAACTGAGGCGATAAAGGACAGGGCAGACCAATCATGCTCTCAGTTCCTTCTTACCACCACCTGGTCCAACTCGTAGCTTCTGCTAGTCTCCCATCCCTTGTGATGCACTTTCCAAATTTCTCTAAAAAGACTGTTTTATCTTGTATATAGTTAGCATTTTATTGTTTTTGTAATAGCTATTAGTGTTAGTGGTTTTCTTAGGATTTAAGGGATTTGGAACGCTGCTTTGACAGTTTCCTGCCTCCCACCCCTCCCACCACCATCATCACCACACCCCCAGCGCCCATGCCTGGGTACTGGATTATGCCAAAGATGCCTGGGTTCAAGATCTGCGCTTCCTGCCCTCAGTCATTGTCAATCAGCGACGAGCACCAACATTGTCTTTACTGCTTGGGGGAAGCCCATGTCGCCTCAAGGTGCAGTATCTGCCTCTCCTTCCTTGCTCATACCCTGGAAGGTCAGTTTCTCCACCTCAAAAGCACCTTATGGAGGTCAGCATGAGGCCACAGTCAGATCCAGGCCAACGAACCCTCTCCTGTCCATTGGCCTGAACAGTCGAGGAGTGTGCCTCCTACCACAGAACTCCAGTCTGATTCTGCCGGTATCAGTGCTACGGACCTCATGGTAGGGCCTAGCTGTGAGGCAAGGATGCATGTTTATATGCATGACAGTAAATCTTCCTCAAGGCCCAAGAAAGACACTGCATCCTCCATGAGTTCTGGCCATGGAGAAGTGATGCATTTCAAGGTGAGATCCCCGCGTCTTCTGATGGATTCACCTCCAAAGAGACTTCACTCCCCTGCTTTGGATTTGCCACCTTCAGGTCGTGTTCCTGAGCACTCCCCATCTGACTCACTTGGTTCTGCCGGCTCCACAGTTTGAACATCTGACATCAAGGGGTCCTCATCTTCCCTTAGCTCAATGACTGGATGCTGGTAGCTCATTCCAGACATGAGGTTTGAGCATCTACTTCCCTGCTGCTTCTACTCCTCTCCTTCCTAGGGGTAAGTGTGAATGGTGAAAAATTGATGATGGACCCTTCAGTCTCTGGAGTTCATCAGGGCATGCATCAACGTGATCTCTGTGCATGTTTATCTACCACATGACAGGTTCTTGACCCTGCTAGAACTGATTGCTTCAGTGACCTCCAATTCTGTGGTTCCAGACAGATTTTGCCTTTCCCTTCTCGGCCACACGGCAACATCCACTAACATCGCTGCCTTCACTCATCTTTTCCGCTGTCTAGAGAGCCCATTCTTCGATGTTCCATTCCCTGGACACCCTACTGACTGTTCTCCCTGAGGTTCTTTCCTCCTTTCAGTGGTACATGGACCCAGATCAGGTTTGTACCGGAATGCCTTTCCTTCCCTCTTCCTGAAGCATAACAATCATTATGGATGAGTTGCTCAACAGATGGGGCACCCACATAGGCAAATACATGACGCAAGGGACTTGAAACGCTCGGGAATCCAGGATGCACATCAACATCTTAGAACTTCGGGCAGTACAGAGAGCATGCCGCGCATTTCTCTCCTCCCTCTGCTCCCGCCATGCTCTCATCATGTTGGACAGCATCACTGCAGTTTATTACATAAATAAGGGGCCATGAGGTCACCAGCGCTTTGTGCAGAGGCAGTTCACCTCTGGAAGTAGTGTAATGCACACAGTATCTTGTTGTCAGTGGCTTTACCTCCCAGGGGCTCACAACATACTTGCAGTTGTTCTCAGCAGGAATTTCTTGACCAGCCACGAATGGAAACTACAAGACTCTGCGGTTGCAGACATTTTTCACCATTGGCAGACTCCGGTCAGGGATCTCTCTGCCTCCCACACCAACACCAAATATAACCAGTACTGTTCCAGGAGAGGGCTTGGAGTCCACTCCCAAGGCAATGCTCTACTCATCGTCTGGTTGGACTGGATTAATTATGCCTTCCCTCCCCTACTACTCCTGCCCCGCATCCTTCACAAGGTTCGCCGGGAGAGAATGACAGTCATTCTGATTGCCCGGTTCTGGCCTTGCCAGTTCTGGTTTCCTCTTCTTTTCCACATGTTAAAGCATCCTCCATTCCCGCTACTGATGTTCCTGGAACTGCTCACACAACACAATGGCAGGATCAGGCAATCCGATCTGCAGATGCTTCACCTGAGAGCCTGGTTTTTGAATGGGCATCTTCACTAGCACATAATGAAAATGCGCATCAGCAGTGTGAGACATCCTCCTGATTATCAGGAAAGAATCCACAAGGCAGTCCTACCAAGCCAAATGGAAACATTTCACCTCCTGGGCCCAAAAGAAAAGTCTTGGTCCTGAGGCCATACGCATTCCTCTCCTTTTGGACTGTCTCCTGTCCCTGAAGGTGCTGGAGCTTGCTCTTAGATCCATCAAAATGCACATAGCAGCCATTAGTGCATTCCACCCCTCTGTGGAAGGGAAGTTGGTTTTCACTCACCTATTGACTGTTCAGTTCTGGAAGGGCCTTATGTGTTCATATCCTCCCATTCAACCCATCGCTCCCCAGTGGGACCTCAACCTTGTCCTCATGGCATTGATGAAGTCGCCCTTCAAACCTCTGGCCTACTGCTCCCTTTCCGTTCTTTCCATGAAGGTCGTTTTCCTGATAGCTATTACCTCTGCAAGAAGGGTGGGTGAATTGGGGGCAATGATGGCAGACCCTCCTTTCACCACATTCCATAAGAACAAAGTTTTCCTGCGTTTGCATCCTAAGTTTCTGCAAAAAATGGTTTCCCGCTTTCACTTCAATCGACCCATACGCTTACCTGCCTTACCTTACTTACCTTTCCAAAGCCGCATGCCTTAGAGGAGGAACAGCACCTTCACTCCCTTGAGGTCCATAGGGCCCTACCCTGTTACCCACAGAGGATGGAACGGTTCAGGAACTCTCCTAGACTATTGTCACTATAGCAGAAAGGATTAAGTGGCAGGCCATCTCCACTCAGAGAATTTCTAAGTGGGTTTCAGGGTGCATTATGCTTTATTATCAGTTATCTGTACTGTCTCCATCCCTTGAGATATAAGTCCATTCCATGAAAGTGGAAGCATCAACCATGGCCACACTTCACCACATACTGCTCATGGATATATGTAGGACGGCCACATGGAGTTTGATACACACCTCTTCCCATTATGCCCTGGTGCAAGACTCTGCAACAGATGCCTCATTTGGTGCGGCTGTCCCCCGTTCCAGGATTCCATCATCTTTCTTGCATTCTCCTCCTAACTAGGTACTGTTTGTCAATCATCCTAAGTGGAATACAGTAGGGACCATCACTCGAAGAAGGAAAGGAAGTTACTTACCTGTAACTGGAGGTTCTCTGAGATGAGTGTTCTCTATCTGTATTCCAGTCCTGCCTTCCTTCCCCTCTGCTGCAGATCTGGTTGATTTGTGGTGAAGAAGTAACTGAGGGCGCAGTCAGTCCGCCCCACCCTTTATCGCCTCAGTCGAAATCATTAAGATGGAAGAAGAGAGCATGTGTGAACCAACTGACACTACTACTTTTAGAAGCTTGGGCCCTGGCTTCATGGCGCATACACATAACCCTCAGTGGAATACAGATAGGGAACACTCATCTCAAAGAACCTCCAGTTACAGGTAAGTAACCTCCTCATCACAGTTTCCTACTCCACTCGAGCCTACAATCCCTTCACTTAGCTGCCTAGATGCTTCATGGCTAGACACTAGAGAGCAGGCTTACTCAAAAAGTGTTCAAGAGGGTCCTGCTAAATAGTAGAAAGCCTTCTGCAAGAAGTACTTACATTGCTAAATGGAGGTGTTTTACCAATATAGGGTATCAACAACCAGTTTGTCAGTTCAACATATTCTAAACTACTTATTATACGTGAAACGCCAAGAGTTAGTAGTTAGTTCCATCAGAATACATCTGGCTGAGTTTGAGTTTCATCCTAAAGTGGACAACCTATTTTCTCTGATGACATGTTCATATTGTTTTTAAAGGACTTAGTCAAATTAAATCCTCAAGTTCAAGACCTCATGCCCCTGTGGGATCTAAACTTAGTATCGTCAAGATATACAGGTCCCAGGTTTGAACGATCAGCTCTCTCCTTGCTGCTGTATCTATCAATGAAGGTGGCATTTTTGGTGGCCATTACCTCGGCCAGAAGAATAGGGAGCTGTGGTAATTAATCATAGAATCATGATTCATATGAATCATAGAATTGTAGGCCTGATTCAATAGAAATATTAGAATTGTAGGCCTGAAAGAGACCTTGAGAGGTCTTCTAGTCCACTCCCCTGCACTCAAAGCAGGACTAAGTATTATGTAAACCAACCCCACAGGCGTTTGTCTAACCTGCTCTTAAAAATCTCCAGTGATGGAGATTCCACAACCTCCCTAGGCAATTAATGTCAGGACCTCCATATACAATCTTTTTTTAAGGACAGGGTTTACCTGAGTCCTCATCTGAAGTTTATACCAAAGATGTCGTCTTTCCACATCAACCAGCTAAATTATTTGCCTGTATTCTACCTAAAACCACGTATGATCAGGGAGGAAGAGCGTTTGCATACCCTGGACATCAGAAAAGACTTGGCATTTTACCTGGACAGAACCAGTCACTTTCATAAATCTTTCCAGCTATTCTTAGCAATGGCAGACAGAGTAAGAAATCAATCATTCTTCAAACAGAGAATTTCTTCCTGGATCACATCCTGCATATGCATGTGCTATGATTTAGCTAATGTTGCTCCACCAAACTGTCAAGGCTCATTCGATAAGGTCACTATCAGACTTGATGGCCTTTCTGGAACAAGTCCTAATTGCAGACATTTATAGAGCAGCAACCTGATCCTTAGTCCGCACGTTTGCCTCCCACTATGCTGTGGCTAAAGACTCGAGAGACTATGCTAGAGTGGGATGTTCAATCTTTATTGAAATTGACTCCAATCCTGCCTCCAGTCTTAAGACTTGTGAGTCATCAAGAATGGAATGCACATGTGCAATCACTCAAAGAAGAAAAAATGGTTACTAACCTGTTCCGTAACTATTGTTCTCTGAAATGTGTTGCATGACTTCATTCCACTATCTGCTTTCTTACCCCTCTTCATCGGAGTTACAGCAAGAAGGAATTGATGGGGGCTGGGGCAGCTCTGCCCTTTATACCTGCATGCTGTGGCGCACAGCAGCAGAGGTAGCTCGAGCCACCCAATAGGTACTGCTGAGGAAAAAAGCTTCCAATGGCTGTGTGCTGGGCACACCAACACGAAGTGGAATGGACATGTGCAACACATCTTGGAGAGCTACAGTTATTATGGAACGGGGTCATAACTGGTTTTTCCATCAAGTGCATTATCATATATCATGCCTTCACAGCTCAACTACTCATATTTCACTAGACCAGATGCTAAATGCCCATCATCATAGCTTCTTTCAGTGCTTGTCTTTGATCAGTTAATAAATCATGGGTCCATCTTTTTCCCTTCCTGAGCCCTGTAGTAAAGATTCAGAGTACCACATGCGGTAAAAAGACAGCAGGATTTCTACTATTTTCTGGCCTGTTATGAAGGAAGGACAGAGTAGGGCTTTGGAAACCCTGTCCGGGGAATGGCTTTGTTTATTTACTCTTAACTTTGACATAGGACTAACTGTTACTAATAGAGAAGAAGCTGCTCATCTAGTACCTTTGGCAGTTAATGGTGTGATGTTTAGATCCTTATCATCAACATCAGATTTTATAGACCATAAATGCTGTCCTCTAAACCTTTAAAAAGGGGTACATAGGTATTTAGTTGTATGACTCTCGTTAATATTAATGTGACTCACAGAGTGAAAATCCCAAATACTATTTTAAACCTTTAGATAATACTTTGGGACTATTACATATATAAAATGCCTTATAATATCATTGTGGCCATTGACGTACGGAGACTAGTCACCATTAGCTACATAAGAGATTAGAATCCACTGCCTCAATTCCAAAATAGCAGCACACAGTGAAGGTCTGAATAGAAACTTCCAGATGGAAGATGATGAGACACTATGAGGGCCTGGCTCCCAGCAGCAATCTTTTCTGACAGCAAGTAGGACAGTGAACGCCTGTAAATATACTTTGTGTTCATTAAACTGCCTATGGACAGGAAAACTTGTGTGTTTGTCTGATTTCACTGCATTTTCCTTTTTCTGACAAAATATTTGTCAGTACTGAGGAAATCCGACCTGCCCTATCTAAAACTTGAGCAATTCTCTAGATTCATGAAGCTCTGTTTCAGAGGGGGAGAGGAGAGGAGCGGGGGAGGGGGGTCTGAAGAGCAAATAGATATTCATTTGAATGCCAAATTTTTGCAAGTTTCTCTTCAGACATTCTCTTAGATGCAGCTCCTTTATGAATTCAGACATGAGACTGATTTGTCTTCAGATTCTCATCTTTGGGTGCTGTGTGGGGGCAGTCTGGCTTTTCATTTCCTTTTGTCAATTACACAGCCAGTATATATTGTACAAATCTTAGTATTTAAATAGTCAGCAGTTTAATCAGCTTTAAATAGCCCAGCTGCCTCTTTCAGTTTTCATATTATTTTGTTTGTAAAGAAAGACAGGGAGCAGACGAGTGTCATCTCTAGTCAGATCTGAGTTCTCCCCCTGCCTTTTGTACATATCACATGCACATACACATATATGTCATGTTCTCCATATAGAACAGAGACCTTATGAGAATTTTTCCTGCTGTTTTCTCCCAGTAGTGCAACTTAGTCCCAAAAGTGTCACTACATTTTGAAGCTTCATTAAAAGTGATTGGTTGTCATCTTTTAACAACATGTGAAGGGGAAATCTTTTTTCTATTTGAAAAAAATACCTTTGACTAAAAAGGTTTAATAAAGAACATCGGATACAGGTAAAGAGTAAAAAAAAAAACTACTTTTTGTTTCTTTAACAGGTTTGCAAAGCTGGGCACAACTCCAGAACAAAAATCTGTTCTGAAAGGAGCGCGCGCCTCCTTTATTATTCAGCAGTATATATTCCCTATCCCGGCCGAAAGAATCCCTCCCTTCGTTCCCCATTGGCTGGGTACTAAAAGGTTTACACCTTTCGTGACCGCCTACTACATACATTGTCTTTTTCATACAAACGTCATTCCATGTTCATGCTAATGAACCAATTTTCTATGCAGGGTGTGCGATAATATTCTAACACCTCATTACGCATGCGTCTTTTAAGGTGCCTTTTTGACCTTTTTCTAACGGGATTGTTTAGTCAAGGGTTTTTCCTTTCAAGGAAGATAACTCCTGACTACTGGGCCCGTTAATTAACCTAGGTTGGCACATAGCCTTAGCAAAATCAGGAAGGGCGGTAGATGTTGATTTCTACATCTTGTGGTTTGCCCTTTATCTGTATCCAGGCGCTTGATGTCTGTTCGGCCTTCAACTTCTTCTTTATCTACTAGCCCCCCCCTTCTTTTCTTTCTCACGCATTTCTTAGGCTTGAAGCTGATTAAGTAACTTTCTAAGTTAATATATGCATATAGCAAAAGTATTACTTTTCTATACCTACAACTATTTTATTTCTTTTAGATTTTTACCTTTTTCATATTGAAGTCAGTAATCATTTTGCCATTGATATCCATGGTTACAGGATTTAGTCTTAACTGTATATTTCATTGCCACAATTATAGTGTTGCTGTACAGGAGAGTGTGTTAATATTTCCATTGTAAATAACAATGGCCTGAAACAAAACCTCAGATCTAAAAAACTCTTGAATTTGGACGTTTGGATCTATATTTGGATCCAAATTTCCCCAGTGGCCCTGATCTCCCCTCCCTGTCCCCGTCCCCCCACCCCACCTGCAACAAAACAAAAAACAGATCCAAACACTCCAAACATTTATGCGCACTTACATTCCAAATTTGGAGAAAGTTTGGAGTTGGATTGGAACTTTATACCTCAGGCCCAATTCTAATTTTAATTTTAAAGTCCATATTTTCAGAGGTTAATAGCTCATGCAAATTATATTACCCGGGCAGCTATTGTTCTAAGCTTGGTAGTAATTTAATAAATAGTTTGGAGTGGTGTGGGGCACAGATATCTTCCATTGGAGTGGTAGATGCTCAGTACTTTTGAAAATTAGGCCCAGAAAGACTTCTGAATCAAAATAGTTTGGCTGTTTTTTTTTTTTTTTTTTTTTTTAAAGCAGACAGGGATGGGGGGAAAAGGGTTGCTACCAGTGTAATATGAGGCATTGGAGTTCAGGAGTTAATCTTGATCCCTTGCTTCTGTGCTCTTATGGGATGGGGAGAAAGAGAAACACTTATATTGGTATTTAGCAATCCTTCTGTGCCATCAAATAAAGACACATAGCTAGGTTCAAAAGTAAATGCATCCCAGCTCACCTCTACCTGAAGTAGCATCACTGTGAGCTAGTTAGGAGGTATCGAGGATCGTCCCAGGACTCTTTGGGTGAAATAAAATGTGGTACATGAGTTATTTAGAGATGCTATTTTGTACTTTTCTTACCAAAAATAAGTTTGACTTTTAAAATGAAACTATTTTAAGATGAGTAGTTTATCATTTGGCCTATGTCATTTTGGTATTTAAAAAAAACAAACAAAAAACCAGGTTATTAATATTTGAAAAATGGCTGCTGCATGAGCACAGGACATTATTTTCTAGAATTTAATACTCTTATCTAAATTACTATCATAGGTGTCTCATTAATCTTGATTACTAAGCCTCTTATCATAGGAAAATTCATATTATGGAGATCTGGAGAGATCTATTTGTTTAACTGTAACTCTTTGGGTGCGGTATGGATTATGAATGCTGTGTTACCCCACTTCTCACCCTCACACATACACAAACTATCATGTACCAAAACCACCCTTCATTCAGTTGCTCTTCTGAAAGTCACAGATGGAGTGATTAGGAGGAAGATACAATGCCACTTGGGTTGAATATATAGAAACACCATTCCCTTGTGAAGCAGCTCAGATGACTTGGAGTGATGTATAATTTTGGTCTTCATAGATCATCTTGAGCCTTAATCTATATATAATCTACTGTAAATGTCAAGATATAAATTCAAGGAGTTCCTCTCCTTTGATTATGATTATTTATTATAAACCTTCCCTAACACAAGAGAATATTCTTTATTGGTGTTAAAGGCAAAAAATAAATAACTAAAATTCACACCCACACACATCTGGTAGGTTCACAGAATAATTTGTCAAACTAGTGGTAAATTTCATTGGCTTGATGGAGTTAGTGAATTTACTTTTTCCAACTCACTCTGAAAACAATACACCCCTTCCAATTGTTTACTGACAGACAATCACTGAACAGCACTAACAAGTTGCTATTTTTGAGATGGGTAGGGTCAGGTGTTCATCTATCATCATGACAGCAGAAACACAAACCAGGTTACGAATGTCAAAGTATACAATGAAAATATAAAATGAAGGGAGATACCTTTCGTAGAATTCAGTATGGAAACTGAGGAGCACTTTTGGATAGAAAAGGGACACATCATATCACTTTATTTTTTCTAATCTCTCTGATTTTACATTAAATGCAGGGGGCTGGAAGGCTTTGAAAATGGGGTATGCAGCCTTTCACGTCCAGGTTGCCAGTTCTAATTCAGCAAGTTAGTCTGACAGCATTTTGATGGCCTCTGCTAAATGGGCTGCTAGTGTTTAGTCCATTTCTTGTAGATAAGTGTCCCAAATCATAGAGAAACATCACCCCAACTGGAATGAATTGCCACCCTTGCTGTTCATCCCAAGAAAGAGGCCAAAAATGTAATTGGTGTGGAACCTGAACTACCCTTACACACCTTTCAAAATAGTTTTCCAGATGACATTTGAGGCACATTGGTGATATGCTATGCAGCAAGCTACCCCTTTTTCTGCCTATGCTGTATCTATTTTTTGGTTAAGCAGAGGACTTCAATCTCCCAGACTCGGCTGACACTTTTGACTTCGTGCATGTTTGCAGGGTCAGGGCCACATGGGCACTATCATTTTCTATATTTTAAATAGACTTTTGGGGGATATTCTATTTGTGAGATTAGGGTTAGCTCACCCTTCTCCAATCATTTAAAATGCATTTATGAATGTAAATTACCAAGTGCTAGTATTCAAAGCTGGTGACAATCAGCATTCCCTCCTGAAAGTGGTGCATTTTCCTTTTTAAATAAAATTGACTAGAAAATGCATTTTGTAAAGTTGCTTTGTTTCTACATGGCAGTAATAAACAGGCAGTTTAAACTCGTGTGTGTCTGTGTTTTGGGAGGCAGTGTGCGTCTGTGTTTGTGAAGTATGGAAACATTCACAGGATCAGAGGGAGAAGGATTGAATAAAAAATTTAGTCACCTAGCATGACTAATGGCATATGATTATCTGACAATGCACTTTTCTGATCGGCAAGCACAGAGGAATTAATCTCCCAGTTACAGTTGCTAATGTAAACACATAAAAGATGAAAAATACTTTTTTCTTTTTAAATTAACGGCCAGTGTGATTTGCCCTGCACAATAGCTGAGGGAAGCAGAGGGGATAGAAAGCCTTCCCCAGCTTGCACTTGTGTAAGGCTAGTAAGAGCTCTGGACTCCTCCAATGGAATGATTATGCATGACTATTTAGCTAGCCTTCTCAAAGGGCATGTGGAGAGGCAAGTTCAGCATTTTCTCTCTGTAGTAGCCATCAGAATTAGGATGGCACAGGAAGCAGCACACACTGTATCACGTAAAAGGCATAGCAGCTGCTGCTCTGGCCTGCATTGCCAGAGACTTTGTCTTCTCTAAGATCTCCTACCATAGAGGTGAGCCTCTTCTGCGGGAAGTGGCTGTAGCATAGAGAGACCATTTAGGCCCAAGTTTTCCACTATTTATCTGTTAAATAAGTAGAATCTCAGTAAGTTTCTACAGAGACAATATGATTGCCTTCGCTATAGGCATGTATAATTTTCCAAAACATCCAGACCCGATACCAACTCTGAACATGCTAAATAACAAAATCCTGATGATAATGGCACAGGCCTTAAAGATACTTCCTTCACATTGTTCAGACATGAGCTAAGACAAGCTTTAACTTCATCAAAATCCCAAAAGCAAACTTTTTCTGTCTTCATAATCTGAATTTTGCAGGTAGAAAGTACGGCTGCAGTTATACGAGCTGATCACTTAGGCCCCAATCCTGCAAAGACTTAGGCATGCTTAACTTCACACACACTGAGAAGTTCCACTGAAGTCAGCGTGTAAAGTCTCTGCAGGACAGGAATTGTCTCTTTATTATACGTTTGCTAGTACAATGAGGCTGGAGCCTATAGCTGCTAATGCAATGCAAATAATATGTAATGATATTGATAACTCTCATTAAACATCAACCACTTCTTTCTGCACATTTGTGAACTTGAGCTATATCAGGCAAAATGTCATATTTTTACTTAAATATGGTACATTTCCTTTATTTCTGCATAATTCAAACATACTTTATCAGTTGCTGAAGCGAAAGTACCGTTTTGCACAAAGCAGCAGCTGGAGGAGAAATTTAAATGGAATTTGAAAAATTTTATTAATCTGCAAAAATTATTGAAATTTTCTTCCCAAAATTGTTTGAATCAATAAAAGAAGTTTATGAAAGAGATCTGAGCCATATAACTTCTCAGAAAGACTCAATATCCAAACATTATGAACACTGATATAATTATAAGTTATTCTCATGCATGTGTATACAGGATTGTAGCCAAAGTTTTTAATTCATTACTTTTTAAACATTCTCTTCCAAAGAAATAATTTTAGAGACTACCAATCTAATTTACAGTTGAATTGATTGAAATGGGGTTGTAATGCTTGAATAACAGACATAATTGTAATGCGTGATATACTGGAAGATGGAGAAATAGAACTAGCAGAGGACAATTTATTAACAGCTTGAACAGCCCCTATGGCTGCTGTGGCCAAGGTGGCTATGAATTGTGCGATGGTGATGGGAGAGTAAAGGAACGCCTTTGCACTTTCCCATCACAGCTGGGTGTTACAAAAACTGATATCATACATTCTTTTCTACCTACACCTTCTTTCTGAGGCATTATATAAACTAAAGAGAGAGGTAGGGAAAAATAAGATTCTCTTCCAGGATCAGCCCAGAAAAGCAACATAGAAGTACATAAGAAATATATAAAATAAAATCTCCAGTGGGCTGTCTCACCACTTAACACCTCATGATATATTTCAAAAATTAATAAATAAAGTCCAGAGTCCTTAGCTTTGAATCCAAAAAGCAAACAATGTAAGCTGCATAAAAACACAATGTGAAAAAGTAAAAATCTAGATAGAAACTCAAAATGTAAGAGTTTCAGTGTGAACTCCCAGAGAGCAGAGGGAGAGATTTTAAGCCTCACTGTACCTAATTTCCAGTATTTAGAGTGGAGTTGGAAGCAGGCAGCCAGGTGCACTTTTAAAAAGAAAAAAAACATTTACAATTAAAAGTTATAATCATTGACTTTTGTTTTGTTTTCTTTTCTGCCAACAGATTTGTAAGAGCAAAGCTAAAGAATCCCAACAGTATTACCACAGCTTGGCTATCAGGCAGAGTCTGTCTATTAACTTTAACATCCAACAGGACTGTGGCCATTTCTTAGCTGATGTACCTGTTCGCCTTCTTCCATGGGAGGATCCCAATGCACCAGACGTGGAAGATGAACAGGAAGAAGAAGAGGAAGAAGCCGAGCAAAAGAACAAAGAAAGCCCTTCCTGTTTGGAGGCTCCACAGAAAGACAGCTCAGGCAGCCAGGGGACCATAAGCAAGCAGCGCAGCCGTGTTGTGGTCATCACACGGGAGGTACCATACCTAACGGTGGCTGACTTTGTGCAAGAGTCCACAGCCCGCCATGCAAATAACCCAGACTTCTATGAAAGGCAGGTATGCCTATTGCTCTTACAATTGTGTTCAGGCCTGGAGCACCTGAAACCGTATCACATTACACACTGTGATCTGCGCTTGGAGAACCTACTGCTGGTTCACTACAGCCCAGGAGCAGGCCTTCTGAACTATGAGCCTGTGGAGCCCAATCCCAACGCTGCTTGCCCAGCCAGGCTAATTGTGAGCAATTTCTCGCAGGCCAAGCAAAAGAGCCATATGGTAGATCCGGAGGTTCTACGAGACCAATCTCGCCTGGCCCCAGAGATCATCACTGCCACACAGTACAAAAAGTGTGACGAGTTCCAGACTGGCATCCTCATCTATGAAATGCTGCACTTATCCAACCCCTTTGATGAGAATCCGGAGCTGAAGGAGAAGGAGTATACCCGTGCTGACCTCCCCCGGATCCCCTCCCGTTCCCTGTATTCCCATGGGCTTCAACAACTCGCCAGCTGCCTGCTGAATCCCAACCCTTCAGAGAGAATCCTTATTTCTGAGGCCAAGGGAATCCTTCAGTGTTTGTTATGGGGTCCACGTGAGGATTTGTTCCACACTCTCCGCTCCTGTTCCAGTCCAGCAGGGAAAGATGCTGTGCTGCAGAACTGGTTGGACATCAAACGGACACTGTTGATGATCAAGTTTGCAGAGAAGTCATTGGACAGGGATGGTGGAGTCAGCCTTGAAGACTGGCTTTGTTCTCAATATCTGGCTTTTGCCACTACAGACTCACTCAGTCGCATTGTGAAAATCATGCAGCAACACTAGTTTGTACAAGCTGTTGCTTTTCCTCAAGCATCCCCTAATCTTTGCTCCATTCTGCCCCCACCCTCTTTATTCCAGGGCTCACGCTTTGCACAAGTGCTAAAAAAAATAGCCTAGATCTCAAAGCCTGCAACCTGAGCAAATAGGTTTTAATTGGAAATACTGTCTCCTACGGAAGATATAATGGAGACTTTATTCAATTCCTAGGTCTTCCATGTTTAATCATATGAACAACAATTATATGAATTGGATTATATACCTCCTAGGTTGCATTAATTTTTCAACAGATTGAAAAAGGAGAGAGAAAAATCTTAAGGAGACCACTATTTTTATATTACTACAGTGAATTAATTCCCCTCCTCCTCTGCGTGGGTCCTACCATTCCTATATGTAGCATTTGCAGAAAAAGCAGTGACCATTTATAACCATCAAGAAAGATGGATTCATCATTAATAGGAATCAAACGACCCACCAACATTTAGAGTTTCTCACCACAAAAATACTGCCCCTGCTCCATCCCCCATGAAAGGTTCTTCCTCTCAGCCTAGGATGAACTTCTCCTCCTCCTCATCCAGGTGGATTTTTGTTTTATTCCTACTCTTAAATCCTTTATTTTCCTCCCAAGTGAGGTAGTCCTCTGATCCCAGCAAGTAATCAGTAGGCAGCAATCGTCAGTGTCCAATGTTGTTGCCTTCTTCTCTGACTTGCTACCTGTCCATATCCCTTCTGATCATGGGTCCTGGATTCCAAGGATCCTGCCTTAATTAGCCCATGATCATCAACCTGTAGTATCTCCACTGACAAGCAAATAGAACATGCATGTTTCTCTTCCCACCAGTATACATGACCTGATAGTCATGTATTGTAAACAGAACAGTGCTAAACAAGAGCAACATAACATACCAAGAACAACTGAAACATCCCTCCCACTCTAAAAGGCACTAAAAGCCAGGCTTGAAATGAATAGAAATTACATAACCAATCCTCCTTCAGTTGCTGCTATGCATCAGGTATGGAAATAGCAGCCTTCTTCTTTGTGTTTTATTTTGGTTTGTTAGCCACATGTGGCATATTGCAAAACAAGACTGAAATTGGCAGTGTTGGCAGGAGATAGCCACACAGACTTATGCTAAACAGTTCAAGCAGGCCACAGGGAGATGGTTTTACTTCAAATGCAATTCTCTGGGAGAAAAACAAGGGGGCAATCACTGCTATTTAATTACTGAGAGAGCTGTAAAGTTTGGCAGCTACAACTAACAGTGACCAGATTCATTTTCCCCATAGCAGTATTTGGCTACATATCGTCTATCAATAACTAATGTTTACTAGGGTACTAGCTGCTTCCGATGACACCCTAAAAATCCCTAAAAAATGGAAAGGTTGTCGACATAGCTCAGAGATCATTGCAGATATAGTTTCAGAGTGAGGAGGCACTAGTGGGTATTAAAGTGATAGATTTTTTTAAAAATCCACCCTGAAGGAGCTTTTAACCTTTAGATGCAACTGCTGGTTTCCTTCCCTGAGATAGTGGCCTTTCCTATGAAACGCCTACAATCATACAGCTCTTTGCTCAGCATTGCTAGGTTCTGAATTGTCTCAATTAGCTCTGCAGAACATAACGGGGCAGAGGAAAGGTGATATTTAATATTCTGAGATGGGTGGTGGAAAGTAGACAGCACAAGTTTTGAGCCTGTGCTTCTCTCCTATGGATATATGTGCAATTCTTGTATGTATTTTTAAAAATCTGCATATTACAGTGTTTACGTTACTTACCAGACTTTACCTGATGCTAGATCTGCAAACTCTTCCTTTATTTTCCTGGCACATAAATGCGCAGAGTTACATGTGCTCTTTATATGGATTGATATTTCCTTTTTCATTGGTTGTTAAAACTGTGAGAAATCAGTTTACTTCAGTCTTGAAAACAAATAGCCACTTTTTGTAGCATATGCATGCTTGGACCAGATGCATGGAAACTGAACAAACAGTCCTGCAGGCATGAGGTCAGTGAAACTAGCTCTGTATACACACCGTACATTTGAAGGGGGGGTGAAATTTCTCTGGCATCTGTCAGAGCCAAGCCCTGTGTTATGTGGAAGCCTACATTGATTGTGCAGTAGTATATAGAATATTTTTGTGGCCTTTTAAAATGTTTTTAAACTTTCTGATTAAATATACTTTTGTCTGATTCATCTGTATCAGAGAGGGCTCAGGCAAGAATAAGGATAATGTATTTTAATGTGATATATATCACTTTAAAAATTGCAGAGTTAGTGGGAGGTGGCAACATTAATGCAAAAACTGTCCAATGCACTTGAATACAAACGCAGTGTACATGGAGTTGATGACTTCCACCACTTTGGGAAAGAAGCTTTCTACACTAATGCTGAACAGACTTATGGTAGAAGCCTTTACAAAGAATTGCACAATCATTAAATGCACCCATTTCATGTGGGCACAGAATTGTGTAATGCCTAATGGCTTATATACACTGAGCGTGAGTTGACAACTCACTTAAATGCTACCTGCAAATTATTAGTCTCCAATCCTTTAAGTTAAACACAGGACATTGCTTCTTCTCGTTTCCCCTGGTCTGGTTTTGTGGTTGTTTGAGGTTTTTTTTTAAGTGGCACCTATGTGCACATAACTTCTCACCTAACAAATATATGCTGTATGAGCAGCACATGGACCACTGGTCATTGTAGTAGGCACATTCCTTTAAGCCGCCTAATTTTTTGTGTGTGTGTATGTGGACACGTTCTCAGTGTCACTTTCATGTCAACACGCACATGCAAAGTTAAATATTGAATGTTTTACAACCTTATGTATTTAACGCAGCTGGTCCGAAGCCTTTGTAAGTCTTTGTTCTTTAGATATCTAATTTCAGTTCATATTTTTTGTGATTAAATTTGAATCAGTACTCATTTTAGTTTTGTAGTATAATCAAGCATGGATGAATGTTCTCTACCGATCTCTTTATTGTGCAGCACTGGGTAAACTTTAGCAATTTGTAATATCAATGTGATTTTTACTTTTTTCTTTTAAGAACAAAAGAATGGTCAAGGAGGACAAAGACAAACTGGCAAGAGCTTCCGTTCCTTGGTGGTCCTAGGGCTGCCTTTGAGCAGACAATCTTTGCGGATCATAACTCTGTTTATGGGGATCCTCCATGCTAAGAACCACACCGCACAAATATCTGAGAATGTATGCATGAAACTGACTGTAAACAAACAAAAGCAAAAAAATATAGGGAAGCTACAGCGTAATTTCTAAACAAATGAGGAAAAAAAACTGTTCCCTTTGTCAATGGGATTCTGTATGTATCCCAAATGGAATCCCTGCCCAAGTACATGCACTGGACATACAAATCCAAACTCTGTGCATGTGTAAATAGTGTAGCACTTTTAGCTGAGCTCAAGAAATGAGAAGAGCTGCAATTCTAAGATAACAGTTTTATTGTAAATATATATTTTTCTATTACTAAAAGCTGCCATTTGACTATTTTTTAAAATATAAATTATGCAGATTTTCAAGTGCAAAATAAGATCTGGAAAATCATGTAATTGTTTGATGAAGAATTAGAATAAGTGGTTCCCAAAACTTTTAGAGCCACTAAAAATCTTGGACGGAACAATCTAGATCACCAATTGAATGCACAATGTATAGTGCCTTGTGAAGGAATTAGAATAGTAATGGAGAGTGTCAGTTAGTCAGAATCTCTCTGCATCTGCAAACAGCCCTATAAATAATACTGCCCACACCGGGTATGGATGCACACCAGCTGGGTACCACACCGGGTATGGATGCACACCAGCTGGGTACCACACCGGGTATGGATGCACACCAGCTGGGTACCACACCAGGTATGGATACACACTGTGATTCCCAATGTGGTTAGACAGACACGTGCTAGATCTGCTCAAACTAGTGCCTACAAATAGCAGCATGGCCACAACACCTTGGGCTAGCCACCTAAGTACCACCCCGTTGGACCCCACAGGTATGTACTTAGGCAACTAACCCAAGCTACCACCCATGTTGCTACACTGCTATTTTTAGGCTCTTCAACCTCCCAGTTGCTGTTTAAACATACCCCTAGAGATCACAAGATGACTATAAAATAAAATGATGCTGAGTTAATCAATTTAATGAAAGGAACATTTTCTGGAAGATCAGTTAGATGAACAGGTTCCCAATATAAACCCCAAATGAGAGCAGGTCTCTGGATTTTTCACATTTGAAACTGTGGCTCAGCACTGGGTGAGAAATAGGTGAGATGTCACTTGGTCTAAACATAATACACTAAAATTCAAGAGTCCTATTGCTTTGACAATCTCTTACAGACACTCCAACCCCAGAAGATGAAGAGATTGAATAACCTGGGAAGAAGAGAATGTGTGTAAGGTGTGCAGCTCCTCATTTTATGTATAGTGGATATGCTGCACACTCACCTATATGTTGTGGGGGCATTGATGCAAACCACTGTTAATTTAGGAGTTTTGGAAAACAAGAATGTGTTATAGGATGTGGATTTCTTGTATTTCCTAAAAAATGGATAAGAAACCCACTTTATCTTTCAAGCCTCAGGTCTGGTCCAGTGAATATATATGGTTCAGGTGAACATCTAGACAGAATTTAGATGCCACAGGCGCTACAAAAGTTTATATGGGAATCTCCAGAAGTGAGAGAATGCAGAATTTTTTCTGAGGGCTCTGGAATGTCAGAAAATAGAGACCAGGCTTCTTTCAGAAATTCAGATTTCAAATGAAGACTAAGAAGTCAGTACTGAAGTTAGAAACCTCAGTTTGGAATACTACAGAGCTGGAAACCTCAAGCTGCAGTCCAGGGTGCATGTTGTATTTACCATCCTTCAAGCTACAATATCAACCTAGATTTTCTTTGGGATCTGCCAACAGCACCACAGGATCTGCATGCATCATCTAGTCATTGTAGGCCAGAGGGATTCTGATAGGTAAGAGCAGCAGCTCTCAACCAACAGGCCACTTACAGCCCAATGAGCACGAAGCTGCAGGCATGTGACATCCTCAGGGCCATACAGGTAGTATATGTATTGTGTGGATGCCTCTCCCATAACACAGCGAGCTGCATGTGCAGCCCACAATGGTAAATAGGTTGAGAACCACCGAGTTAGTGGGAAGAATGTATTGTTTAAATAAATCTAGTGCATGTTGGCAATCAAACACTGGGGAGGTTACCCAGATGCTTCCTACTCCAGCTCCCTAGCTTTGTCTGCCAAACTTGTCAGTTGTGGCTGAAATAGAAACATCTCAGGGGCATTATCCCATTCTGAAGCCTTATCTAAGTGAATATATTTTAACTTCCCCCTTTCCCCCCGTTTTTAATAGGAATCTAGTCCTGCTTATTGAAACCAATGAGAGTGTTTTGCCTTTGGGAGCAATATCAAACCCTTCAGTGCACTTTTCCCTCTCCCCCCAAAACTTGATACAGATTGAACATTCCGTTTCTGGCAGGTGTAGTAAATGGGTAGTACTCCCCTCATGACTGGGGACATGACATCAGTTTTACACTAATTTGATGGAGGTGCTGCTGCTGTTACAATTCTTGAAATCCCAGAGTACATCCACAGCCCTTCAGTCAAATGCTGTCCATTTGAAAAGAAGCTTTCTGTGTAGCACAGCCCATATACATTGCTATGAGTGGATCAGAACCTGTGGACTGCAATGTGGATGCTGGAGGCCCGGGTCCAGAAATTCTAAACCTAAGGTCAATATGCAGTGTGGACGCTCGATCTCTGGTTTTGCAAACCCAGGGTCTGAGTTCTCAAATCTCACTAACCCTGGGCTTACATTGCAGTATAGATATGCCCTGTGAGATCTGCTAGACCAAATCACTCCCTTAGATGAAACCAGAAAAGGCTTTTATAGTGTGATGATTTAGGTGTACAGTAGATAAAACCAAAGAAATGCAGGGCAGAACTTTAAATGCTGCAATAATCATATTGTCCCAAAACTCAGTCCAGTGGAGATGGTCTATAAACCAGCACATAGATTCCAAACAGATTTCAAGAGCAGTAAGGAACAATTAAAATGCTTCTGTAAAAAAAAAAAAAAAAAAAACACTGGTAAGAACTTAAGGTGACTACAACGCTGAAAGAACCAGAAAGAAGTCTCATAACCCTTCCTCCGAACCATTTGTTGTGTTATGAAGAATTCCTACTGGATGTTTGTCTAGATTATGTTATTCACTTTGAGACAATATTTGAAGGATTATGGTTTGAATAGATACAATTTAAAGAACTTTGTGCTTGGGAGATTTCTTTATGAATTTAAATAATTTTCTATAAGCCTCCTTGCATTAGGTGTTTGGCTTTCCATTCAACATCTAGTTAGAGACTGAATTAAGTCTACAGAAAGCTTTCTGAATTGGCAGGGGGGCATGAAATACTCAACTGACCTGTACCTAAGCATCTTGCCATTTTAAAGAATTTGTTTTATACTTCAGGCTAAGAGGGAGCCATCTCATCTTTTGTTTTCTTAAATCCAGGAAGAAGGTTTCAGGGATTTAGAAGAGGTTGGAATGTTTTTTATATAAGAGAAATATATGTTCATATATATATAAAAATTTTATTGTACTACAAAAAATTCACTTTGCCCCTCTTTTGTTGTGTATTTGCATTGTATATTATAGACAGCATATATAATATATGCTGTAAATTTGCTTGAATTTTAACATACCAGTTTCATAAAACCAGTTACACCCCTTTATTAAAAACTGTTTCAAAACTCTGGTTCTTTTTCTTTGCTTTGTTGTTTGCAGAAAGTTTTGCAGTTCAAATCCTTGGTTTTTTTCTCTTTTAATTCTTAATTATGCTGAACATTTAAGTGTAAAAACACTTGTTTTTAATAAAATGAGATCAAATTATTTTAAAATGAGAGATTCCTAAACTGGTGATCTTTTATATATGGGATTTCGTTGAAATTCCTCAGATAAGAAATTTCTTTTTTTTTATTTTGACTCCATTGCCCTTGGGTAAGCTTTATGTTTTTGAATTCCTGATTGCATTGCTTTATCTGGTGCTTCATATCTATATTTACACATTTTAAATAAATAAGTATATAAACTCCAAGACTTCCTTTGCCATCAGGTGCGGTTACACTCTGGTTTGCTGTGGTACTTTGCTGTGTACTTTGTGGCATTCATGTTACTGTGTAAATAAACTAGTTTTACTACATCGAAAGTTACATGAGGTTGTCTCACTTTTCTACCTTTCTTTCCTCTTTAAGTTTTCAAACAGCAGGGAGCTGTAATGGAAAATACTGTGTTTACAATAAAGATGCCTGTATATGGCCTCTTGTTGGATTAGAGCAAATGCAGAGAAAATGTTTTACTGCAAGGGAGCTGAATGTTCTTTAGTAATGTTCATTGTATTAACAAAGCAGACGCAATGTTTAATGTCTCCTGGTCCGTACAGAGAGATCAGACATACCATAATTAGGGCAGAGAATAATTCAGTCTTCATGTTCATTCCTCCCTGCGGCTTCTTTGCACTGTTCTATCAGTGTACTCCAACCTCAAGGAATTAACCTTTTCTGAAGTGAGAGAATTCACTCTCCACATTCATTCGGTCTTGGGCTTCCCTCTCACTTCTTAATACATTTCATTTCTGCCCTAGAGGAAGACCGACTTCTTGGGGTGAGAATTAAATCCTTTAAAGCCAACATAGATCAGGCGGTTTAGTCTTGTGTTTGAGTACTCTCTAGTGGCAACAGTGGAAACTACAGGCAATTGTGTGGACTCCAGACAGATTTTGCAAAGACTAGCCAACAGTAAAGCTTTGTCTTACCCTAGAGATATTTTCTAAAAGTTTCTGACAGTTGATAGCACCAATTCAGCTCCATCAGTGTTAACAGTGATGAGAGCCCCACTGTAAACCAGCTGCTGCAGCTATTTTAACCACCATGTTGATTAGACCTGCTCTGAAAAAAATGACATGACACATTGATTAAAATGGTGATGGCAGCATGCCTAGACTAGGGCTCCCATTGTTGATAATGAAGCTGAGCCAGTGTTAGCAATTTCCTTAATATGGACAGGGCTTAAATGACCCACTGTGAAGAAATAAAATGGCTTCAGTGAATTTTTTTTATACATTGTGACAAAGCAGGATTCCTCCAAGGCATTCATCTGCTGCAGAATTCACATTTCATCTGATCCGTTACCTTGAAGCATACGGCCAAATGGAGGGTCCGTTCAAAAGCAGATGGGATAATATAGGTCTTTCACAATCATGTAGACACACTTCAGTGACAGTGAGACAGAACAGTGAAGTTTCATAGGAAGATTTCATAATCAATAGTAGCTACAGATGCTAATTTATTAGTGTAGAACAGATAATGCAAACATCTGGAGTCATTCTGTGCTTCTGCATGAGAACAGCACCATTTGCAAAATTCTGTTTTAAACCTTGAGGGCTTGATTGTCCTCATACCCTGGCTTTACACTGGCATAATTCCATTGACTTCAGTGATGTTACTTTAGATGGTAATTGTGACGGAGAATCAGATCTCCCGAGTTTAACTTTGCTATGCACTCACATTAACATTTTAATGCGCAGTCACTGTTTTGAAGCACTTCCCAAAGCAGCAAACAGAATTTTAACTATTGTCCTCATCCTCTTCAAAAACACAAGCTTTTGGTGTCAGTAAATATGTAACATGTTTAATGAACTGACAGAAGGCATTTTGGCAGTGCTGGAGTAATCTCTTCTCTCTAACAAATTGTCATGGACTGAAGAAAACAAAAACCTGGTAGGTAGGATCATGCTTTTTTTCAGTGGCAACCATAACATACCACTCAGGAAAAATGACAGCCAAAAAATGTCTTAGGCCTTGTCCACACACAGCTCCATTAAATTGCACCAGCTCCATTAAAATCTGTTTAAAAACCAATTCCGTTAAATCAATGCAAATCATTATGTGGACGCACTTATTTAGTCTGAATCTGCCTGTACAGGTTTAGCTTGTGCCTGTATATTTATCAACACAAGCTGAACCAATATGAGCCAGGTTTAAAGTAATTTAAAGCATGTCCACACAGGGTTTGCACCAGTTTTAAAACACACCGTTCGATAAACTGGTGCAACTTCTGTGTGTAGGATGGAACCTTAGCGCTGATCAAGGAAACTTAAACATGAAAGCTCTGGGGCCCTACGCACGCCACAGCTCTTAGAGTTCTAGAAAACTCCATTTGGCCCCTGCTGGCATCCAACTGTTATCCTATTATCTGTGAATCATCCCCCCTCTCCCCTGGCCTTCCCCACCCTCCCTCTCCCCTTACCTAGCCCTATTAGTTTTAAACCTCAATCAGTAGCTCAGAGAGCAAACTGTTCACCCATTTGCTGCATCCCACCCATCCCATTTCTAGTGTCAGTTGGCCAAATTCACCCCGGTGTAGCTCCATGGACTTCAGTTTGGTAACTGTCTGTCAGTCTGTGCAGCAATGGGGAATTCAGCTCTCCTGAAGCAGGGCCATAACTGCCAGGCTTCTGGTTAAAAATTTAACTTCTATGCTGAGATAAGTTCTTTCAGCTGCACAGGAGAGGAAAGGGACTGGGTCGTTACCCCTCATAACTTATGGGGAGGGAAAAGTGTGTGCCCTCTTATCCTCAGAGTATTCTGTGTGCTGACTTGGACTAATACACAATCAGTTGCTAGCACTCTATTGGAGCCAGACGAAGCTTCATGGTTGATTTCATTCCGACAGTTGACAACAATGACAATAACAATGCAACCGACTTGAAGAGTTGACACCCCATTAGAAACAGCTCAAATAGACATAGCCCCAGATTAAAACACGGTAGTGAACAACCAGCTGTTCCCATGTTCAAAGGGGAAGATTCTATAATATAACCAGGCGTACCACACTTAACACTACCCAAACACACGCGAGTACTAACCAGTACCCTGGCTATCACAGTTACTACATATAGCCCAGTGTATGCCTTTGTGCAACATACAGTATGTCCTCCATCTTTCACGCGTTGTGTGGCACTTCACTTGTGCAGGGATGGTTGGCAAGCAACCACCAGGGCCTGAACTGCTCTTATCAGTTGTCCTGTAGGGTTTGGCAACCTGCATCAGCAGCAAGATCCTACCACTGCAACCCCATGTTCCGAATTGAGTTAATGTCAGTGCTGGGAAAGAAACAATCATTCACATTATCTTACTCACTCACTGAACAAAAGAAGCAAAACGCCAAGTTCTGTGTTGCACTGGAAATTGCATTTTTTTCTACACGATGCCATTGGCTTCTGTACAGTATAAAAAGGTGGTCAGGTATTGCTGCGTTGGATATGATGTTGGAAACTAGATAGGCATATGAGATGAGTTTTTCTCCATTTAATATCAACATTGATATATTTATAGATTTTTAAGGCCAGAAGGGGCCATTAAATCATCTAGTCTGACTCCCTTTAGAACACAGGCCATAGAATTTTACTCAGTTATCCTTGTATTGAGCCCAATAATTCGTGTCTGACTAAAGCATATCTTCCAGAAAGACATCCAGTCCTGATCAGAAGACAAGAGATGTAGAATCCATCATACCACTTGGTAGCAAGATAAGCATTTTGACTCTGAGTGATGTCTTCAAATCTTCTGAGGTTCACCTACCTACTGCTGCCATACAGCTGGGGCGTTAGAAATCATGGCTGACAGTACTATGAGTTCTCCTTTCACCTTTGAAGTCCGGGGCTCATGTCCTGCTTGGATCACCTAGGTTTCTCTCCTCTCTCTGTTGGTGTCAGTCCACCGCACTCAAACAAAAAACCCAACATGCACTTAGTGTCTGCTCTCCTGGGCCTCTGATATTAGAGATGGTACAGGTTGAGATGCATGGGGACACTTAAATAATGCCTGATCCTCAGCAGTTCTTGAGTAGAAAATCAATACACAGAGAGAAACCAAAAATTATGTATATCTTGAACTTCCTCCATTTGTGTCGCCTGCTCTTGTCCCCTGAGCATCTATTTGAAGCCAGTTGTGGCTTTTCCTATGGCTTTTGTTGTGACAGGTCACCATCAGTTACATCACCACTAGTTGCAGTTCAGGACACACATGGTGGAGGACTGCAAAGCCCAGGAAAGGTCATCTTAGCAAAAGGCACTGAAATCCTTGCTACATTTTATACTAGTGTAATATGTGTCTGATTTCTAATCTGGGAGATTTATTGCAAATCGTTTTTGCAATAAAACTGTTTTTATATCTACTCTTCATGGCAGCCAACAGACAGTATCAATCCTTCTGCTCAAGGCATAAATAAGATGCTGCTGGCTTATGGTCAGTGCAGTCAACCCACTTTGTCCAATATTAATTACACGTTCCATGTTAATACTATATAATCTCTTCGTCTTAGTATTATTTATATTACCGTAGTCCGAGACCAGGACCCCATGGTGCTATGTGCTGTATAAACTGAAGAAAATTTTCCAGCCTCTGAGGACCTTACAATCCAAGAATAAGACAAGTAATAACAGACGGATATAGCCAGATAGATGAGGGAGTACAAGGAACCAATGAGATAATACCGGTTGGCATGATAGACTGTGGTTCCTGCACACCAGCATCTTAACCATTGTAAAGTTTTTTCTAGGCATCACAGCGAAGGAGAGATTTGAAGGTGGATAATGAGGCAGCTTTGCAGATGTTTATGGGAATCTCCTCTCAAGAGTGATGGGCAACATGGGAGAAAACATGAAGGTGCTTGTTTGAAAATGTAACAAGTGATTGATGGACGCTAGCATCATGGGCTGATCGGAGGTGAGGGCCCACAGCTTGATAGTGTATAAGAGACTGTAGGTAGCGTGGGGATTGACCACGAAGGGCGTGGCAAATGAATTCAGACAGCTTATGTCTGATGAGATACAGAAGGGGGAAGGGATGCAACGTGAGAAGTAACATGGTCAAAGTGATGGGCTTGGAAAATGATCTTAACTGCAGCATTGTGAATGGATGTGAGCAGGCAAGATTGGATTTGTCAAGGCCAGAAAGAAAGATGATGATGAGCGCTCACGTCAGAGTTTTATCTATGTGGATGGATAACAAAGCCATACCTGAAGGTGCTATCCAGAAAGAATCGGCAAGGTTTCGACATAGCCTATATGTGAGGCCCTAAAGAGAGATCTAAGTCAACGATGATGCCCAGGCTATGCACATGAGTGACAGGCAGGATGGTATGAGTGCTGTCCGCAGTGCTTGAGAAAGGAAGGAGCTTGGGGGGAAGGGTTAGGGATAGAGGGGAGATTAGGAGCTCTCTTTCAGCCATGCTGAGTGTCAGCTGACAGCTAGACAACAAACCAGTGATTACCCAGCTAGGCTGTTGGACAGTGGGGGGACACAGGTGGGAGGTGTCTCTGGTGCCCTGGATCTGCCAGGACCAGTACAAGAGATGCAGGGGCCAGTTCCTGTAGCTGAGGGACCCTCCAAGGAACCCTCAGCATCTCTAGCCCATGAAAACATTCCCACTGCCCCCATAGACCCACGCTCAAAAGGCGTGACAGAATTATAAGGCCAGTTAACAGGTTAACGTATTATGCACCTGGGGCGAATAGTGAGGAAGTAATACACTTAGCTCACAGACTTGTGGCAGCCATAATAGGGTGCCTTAGACTCTTTGGGGAGAACTCATGTGGTTGGTACAATCTGGAGCATGATTTGCTGGGATGACAAATTCTCGGCAGGGGGGAGATGTATGCAAGGTCTGAGTGTCTGAGGGGCACTCCCCCTGCTCAGCAGCTGAAAGGGGGAGCACTTTATTTTCATGGGCTTCATATTTGCATGAGTACAATTAAGTACTCAGCATAGTGCATAAGCACATTAGGTGCTGAGCATGATGGGAAATGGTCAGTGTGTTTGGTATTGTGTTACAAATCACTTTTGTGTTACTGCAGGGGTACTGAAATGTTGTCCTTCGATTGAATGAACAAATGGCAGCAGATCTGTGTTTAGCCTGTTCTGATTAAAAATTCACTCATCTAAACAGAGCCCACAAGGATGGCAGAGGGATGTTTCAGCATTGGGAGGGCATCAGGAAGGGGGTAAGAAGGCTCCTGTTGAGATTGCACTAGCCCTGGGAAAGGGCTACCCTCAGGCATGGATTGACTATCTCCTCCCACTGTTAAAAGGTAAAATTAATTATTCTCTTGGAGTCCTTTGTTCTGCTAAAAGCAGAGACATTGCTCCTGTGTCAGCAGAAGGTTTTCCCATGGGCTGACAGCTGGAATTCACTAAGAGCTGTGATCACCAGAGGAACTGGGAAACCTGGACTGACCACCAGCAGTGGGAGCCAGGAGCGGTGGGTGCCTGCAGATGGTGGGAGCCTGCAGACAGCGAGAGCCAGGAGCAGCAGACAGACAGACAAACAGCACTTGCAGACAGCAGGAGCCTGCAGACAGCGGGAGCCAGGAGCAGTTGGTGCCTGCAGTTGGCGACGGAGCCAGGAGCGGGGACTTGGCAAGGCCCAGAGGTGGCAGAAGGCCACAGTGGAGAGGGCCTGGTCAAGCCTGCGTCTGGCAGAAACCTGCAGAAGGGGACTGGCTGAGCCCCCAGCTAAGAGGTGGACACTGCAACTATGACGGTCAGGAGAGGGGAAAGTCAGAAGGGAGAGGTGCAGGACATGCCCCCGTATTCTGGGGTGGGTTCGGCTCATTGAGTTCATGAATTCTGTTTGCACTGGTTCCAAAACCAGTGCTGTGTTACTTCCTCCCTTTTATTAAAAGGTTTACTTTCCACTCTCAGACTCTGTGCGTGCAAGAGGGGAAGTATTGCTTTTTGGGGGCACCCAGGGGATAGTGTGTGATTTCTCACGTGACTGGGTGGGGGCTCGAGCTGGTTTGGTGTTGTATTATTGACAGGGACCCCTAGATAGAGAACCCAGCCTTTTGCTGCTGCTGGCTCTGCCTGGCAGAAGGGCTACAGGGAGAAGAAAAGGGAACCAAAGAATGAATCCTGAGGAGCCCTTGCAGGAAGTTGGAGAATGGGTGAAGAGGATCCTCTGAAGGACATGCTGAAGGACAGAGTAGAGCAGTATGAGAACCAGGGGAGCACGGAGTCACAAAAACCAAGGGAGGACAGTATTTCAAGAAGAAGAGCATGACTGATGGTGTCAAAGATGGCTGACAGGTTGAGGAGGAGAAGGGTGGAGTACTGTTCTGAGCTTCAGTGAGGAAGAGATCACTAGAGACTTTGGCAAGAGTCGTTTCAGTGGAGTGCGGGGAGCGGAAGCTGGGCTGGAGGTGATTGAGGATGGAACTGGGACAGAGGAACTCCACATAGTGATTGTGGACTGCAAGGTGAATGAGCTTAGAGAGAGAGAGAGAGGAAAGGGGGCAGTAGCTGGAGAGGCATGTCAGGGTCAAAGATGGGGTTTTTTTAAGGTAGGAGAGACAGGAGCAAGCTTGTACTGTGAGGGGAAAGAGCTGAAGGAGGAGCCAGAGATTAAGAAGCGTTAACCTGACATCAGGAGTGCTAAATATGTCTTATCCTCAAGTTTTGATTGTGTCACAGTGGTCTAAGGTATTTTGGTTTGGGTTTCTCTGAGCAAGGGTCAGAAGGGGTCAGAATATAATTCAGTGACCATATTTAAAAACAAAATTTTTGACCAAGTGTAGTGTCATGCTGCCATCTAGAGGACAAAGTGATAAAAGCAGGTAACGTAAAATAAATCTGATTCTCCACAGAGTGAAGGTGGTGAAAGCAGTTGTTAAAAAACAGAGTTTCACTCTGTTACAGGGCTAATATCAAATCTGTGTCCTCTTTACACTGCATGTTTGGTGGTGAATTGTACTGGCCCAGGACCCTATTACACTGATTCTACAGAGACATTTCTGCACATAGAATAAGAAGATTAACCTTAATAAACCAAATCCTATACAATTGAAATGATGAAGAGTTGGTGGCTAAAGTTCTGCCCTTCAAAAGTGGGAAAGGGATATAGATTTTGTCTAATGAAAACAAGGTCTGGAACTGAAATCAAGACCCCCATTAAATTATCCTGATACCTTACATGAAAGATCAAATTATTGGTCTACATATACCAGTAACCTGCCTTCATCAGTGGCCAATGTCAGATTCATCAGAGGAAAGGGAATACTTCACAATCTATACAAAAATTTCACAGCTGGTTGAGTATCTAGAGTGAGCAAGCCTCTTTCCAAATATTCACCAATTTATTCCTGAAAGCTTGAGATTTACTTTCTCCCATATCTGTGCTCCATTGTGTGTATCAGTATCAATACCAAAGAGCCGACAATTAACATATACAACAGTGATACTGTACAAGAGATACTTCATTATGGCTTGAGACATAGAATAGGAAATATCTGTTGGATATCACAGGCTGTGGTATGGTACTTCTTCATAGACATTGATTTTAATGGCAGTAAATGTAAATGCTTGATAACTTATAAAATTTTCCACTGCTTTTTAAAATTCAGCCCTACAGTTTGTCTCTGACCTTCTGCAGCAGTGAATCCAATAGATTGCCTCTGTGTTGCATGAAGCATTTCCCTTTGAATTTACTGCTTTGAATGCCCCAATCTCTCTTCACACATAAATCCTGCCATACAGTCCCACTATCTTCATTGCCTTTATCCGGACTTTTCAGTATCCACTGTTTTTTTCAGATGAGATGACCAAAACTGAACTGAGATCATTAGAAAATGATATACTATCATTCCATAAAAATAGTCATATTTTTCTTCTCCCTCTTTATTATGGAATCCAAGCACCCTATTTGCCTGATGCTGGGCAGACATCTCCATGCCAAGCTACCCATGAGGACACCTAGATTTTTTACTTCTGAAGATCCTGTAAGCTTAGAGCATTAATGAAAAGTTTAGAGTATGTGAATTAGCCTGTTTATCCAAATCTCACCTGCCATTTTGCTGCCTGGCACTCCAGATTGCTTGGATCCAGCTGGAGTATCTCATAACCCTCCTTACTTTAAACTAGTCATTGACAGATTTCACCAGCTGGCCATTCACTTTTTCTTGCAGATCATCAATAAACACCTTAAGCAACATTGATCCTTAGGCACTGTTAATGTCTTTCCTCTCCAAGGAATATGTATTCATTATGAATCATTTGTTTCCTTGCGTTTCAATTGTTTTTTCACTCACACTGGGGTCAGAATCTATAAAGTGTCTGCCTCTCCCAGTCCCAGCCAAATTACTATTGATTACAGTAATTATCACATGGCTCTTACATAGCACTTTCCATCCACAGGTCTCAAAGTGCTTTATAAAAGAGGGACAGCATCATTGTCCCCATTTTACAAATGGGGAAACCGAGGCATGGGAAGTGGACGTGACTTGTCCCTGGTCACCCAGAAGGCTAGTGGCCCAAGTCCCAGTTTAGTGCTCTACCCACTAAACCAGACTGCCTCCCCTAATATTTCCCATAACTGCACAAACATTAACTCACACAAGGCCACAGTTAGGACCTTGGAAACTCAACTAGTTATGGACATAGCAAAAGTACCTATAACATTGTAACCCCATTTTACAATATCTTCTACTAATGTTTGTTTGAGCAGGAAAATGGTATCATTACACATCTTCCAAAAGTCAGATTAAATCCCTGAGGCCCTTTTAACAGCTCAGTCCAGCATCAGTTAAGTCATTGGGACTTTTGCTACAAATTTCAGTGAGACCAGATCCTAAAACAGAGATTAGAGAAATTTACCTGTCCCCTGCCAGCATTCTCCTGTTTCACTCTTCCCTTCTGCCTGAGAGTGCAGCCCTCTGTGTTCTGTTTTGCAGGAACAAGCACTGGCTTTGAAGTTAGGATTGAATGCCTCTTTTGTGACAGCTCTCACGCTTCAGCATTAGTGAACAGAGTCTTATCAGAAGGCCTTGGAGAACAGGTTTCAGGTGCTCAGCTAATCTGTTAACGTGAACAGGATCCATGCCACTAATTCCCTAGGAACCTCTATGAAAATGAACATATGTTAATCTATGGTCTAGAGGAATATACTGAGCCCAAACCCTCTTGATATATTATTATGCTGATTGATTTATTCAGTATCTATTGCAAGCGTCAAAACTTTACATGATTGCAGATTATAACCATTTAAGGTTCACGTCACTTCCCCTTCACTGGAATGCAGCCTCTATGGGCTAGAACACTGCAGCTATTATAACCATGCCAGTCATACAATACAGTAGCTAAAGGAGAGAAACTGTAGAAGAATTAGCATCCAATTAAAGCAATGGGAATTTAGGCAGAAAGAAATTACTCAATTACTGGACTTTGGCAGGATACTAGTGCTAGCTACCTATTGTTGCAAAACCTCAAATGGCCAAGACTTCTGCATTATGTTTTTAACAAAACAGAAATATTTCCAGCAGCCCCCACACCAATTTGGGGCATTGGTACAGTAAAAAGCGCACCTTCTGCTGAGCAACAGACCTCAGAACTCCGTTCGACTTGACCACTCAAGTGTCTGGGAGCTGATTACAATGGGATTTTAAAAAATCACAAACTCTGTTCTTCTCTGGTGGTCACTTCTTGACCAGCTGGGTTTAAGACATTACAGCATCCTTGCAAAATAGTCATGCAAATGTACTGGTAGATAAACTACTCACCTACTCATTACCATGATGATGGGGACGACTGTAATAAAACAAGGAAGACACCTGACAAGCTCATCAAAAAAAGTATTTGTTCTGGTTAACTAGAATTTTAAAAATCTTTACCAGTTTAGTAGATCTGTGGAAAATAACTGGGCCTTTGGTTTTGCCACATTCCACTGTGACTTTGCCACTGGTCCACGTTCCATCAAGTCTCACTCGAGTGTTTTGGAGGTCTCAGCAATCATGACTGTCACTTTCAGAAACCCAGAAACAGCAGCTATGCTTCACAGCCTGTGATAGAACTGTTGCAGCTAGTCGTAAAGGTTATCTGGAACCAGGCAGACACAGTGAAACTTTGTGTGAGCAAGACACTGTATGTATGAGGAGAGTGCCTTCCTAGAGAAATACTAGACAGAAAGACAGCTTTTACCTGTACGTACTGAACTGTCTAACCTTGAAAATTATAGAACATATAGGGCCAGAACTGGCTAAAACAGTCTTCAATGGAGCGATGCCAATTTACACCGGCTGAGGATCTGGCCGGCAAGCACTGTTAATTAGTTTCAATGATTTTGAGGGGAAATCATGTGAGATTTATAGATTTTCTGTATTTCTGTCAATACTCTTCCTGTCACTATAACTGAAATAAGTGTCTGAACCTGTTATCCACATGACCACAGACTGCATATCACAGTGACAAGGGCACAGAGCAGCTCCCATAATACCAATAACGGTGTCAGGCTAACACAACTTTTTCATATCACCTTCCTTCCCTGTGCTCTTTTTTCTTTGATTTTAATCAGAATTCCCTCCCCCCTTTTAATTAATTAAATGTCAACTTTCTATATATCTTGTAATCAGATTACCCATTAATACCAGCCTAAAGCGGTCAAAATTGATTAAAATAAAGGGTGGACATTACGTTATTTTTAATACAAATTATTTGGTTCATGAGGCTTGGATTGAATTACACGTGAAATCAAGTTATCTGGGGAATTAATTAAATTGGAAGCACCTGATTGCAATATTTCCTACCTCTCCAAAGAGCAGAAAGAAGCCAGTGGTAGTACCATATTCAGGTATTTCTCCCCTGAAAACACAGAAGAGCATTTTGTTGTTTATTGTATATGGCTAGTGCTGACTTCTGCCAGAGATTGCATGATGAGTGCTCAAAACCCTAAGCAATTTTTAAAGGGATATAGCGTAATAACAAAGGGATCAGACTGGCTAATAGCCACATGTTAGCACTACAGCTGAAGAATAAACTCATTACTGGGTTCTTATAACAATGCATAATATGGGCTGGATTTCCAGAAATCCTGAACACCCCCAACTCCAGTGGAAGATAACAGAAGCTGTGGATGCTCAGCAGCTCTGAAAATCATGCCATCTGCAATAAGATCAAGGGCTTGACTTTCCATTTTGATTGTCCTCCGCATATTTTGTCAACATCACTTTATGATAATCCCATCTTTCCCTTCACACAGTGAGCTCTGTCTAAAGTGCATTTACAATGGATTTGATATGAAAACCTATGTCATGATTTATATTTGGATATATGTACTGGCTCTGAATAGCATAGTATTTTAAAGATTCTAGGTTGGTGTCCTGTCCTGAGCAATCAATAGATCTATATTGGCTCAGGGAACAACATGAGGGGAGTAGCTGAGTTTTGCTTCTCAGTTTTAAAATTCACCTTCCTAGAGCCTGCTGCATGTCAAGAATTCCATCCTGGTTCTCCCTTCTGAATTCTGCCTTAGCATAACAAATGCACGGGCATGATTTGCTTTGTTTCCTTCTTTTTGGTGAGCGTTTAAACTGTTTTTGAAGAAATATTTTAATTGACTTAGATGGATTGTTTTCCTCCCCTCTGTGATAAATGCTAATTATTTAGCTGAGTATTTGGTTTGTCCTGAGCTATTTGGCTTCCCCTATAAATGTGTAAAATTACATTTTTCGTTACTTAAATGTATTCCTTTGTACTAATAAAGTGGTGCACCAAGTGCAGTGAGCAGATTATTCCTTTCAGTATAGTTTAAATGCAGTAGTTTGCCCTGCAAAAGCCATAAGCAAAGCAAAAGAAAAATCTTGGCATCCTAAAGTTGTGACCTAATTCTCTCCTTCTTGTCTCTAATGAGATTCCTCTTCCTCTCTCCAAACTGTTTTAGGTTCAGAATAGCTACCCTTATACAGAGCAGTCCTTCCTCTCTGCTCCAAATAGGTCACTTCAAGAACAAAGGAAATAACTGAGTAACCCTCTGGAACACAACATAGCCCCAGTGTTTAAGGTGCTGGTGAGGGCCTGGGATGCGAAACACTCTAGATCTTTAGAAAAGGCTTTGCTTGTGTAAAATACAGCTGCATTTCCGATGATAGAGAAGGAATGGCTCTATGTTGATTTTATAATGTTATCTGTATCCACTCACATCCAGGAAAAAGTGTCTGAATCGGATAACTGAATGCACAGTGGCCTGGTTCTGGGAAAATGCTCTAATGTGCATATGTCAGCTCTATTGTTGGATGGTGTTAAATGCAAAAAGATGTCCTCCATTTTGGAAGTTGGGGTGCAGACAAAAGGTTGGCTTGGGGTGAGGAGTCATGCACTTCACAAAGAGACTGATCCTGCTCTCATACATACAGGGCCAGATTCTCAGCTGGTGCAAATCAAGACAGCCCCACTGACAACGCTGGAGATATACCCGCTGAGAATCTGGTTCATGATGTTCAAACTGAAGGAGGGGTAGGCTTGTTACCCTGCCTTTGGTAGTGTATTTTTATGTATATACTGTGTCTTTTAGATGATAAAACAGCACGATAACAAGTTTAATCAGACCTAGCCATTTTAAAGGCTGAGTTATACAACCATAGAAACTGGAAGCTCAGAATGAAAGCTGGAGGTCCTTAATCACATATGGAAGGCATGGGGAGCAGATAGGGGAGAAAGATGTTTTTAAAATGTAACCATGCAGCTGTAATTCCAGCATAGTTAATCTCATCATATGGGAGTGTCACCCCGGTATCACCATTTTTGGTGAAATGCCACCACTAAGAGTCACTATATCGGTCTACATATTTTTTCCACTAGGAGGGCCCATCCAAGGGATCCCCAGTTCATAGTTTATTATGATCTTTGTGGTATGTGGCACTGCTGCATTCTTTGTCCCATTAACTGTTAGCTAGTTAGTGTCAATGTGGCACTTTAAAAATGTGAAGTGTTATATGCAGTCCTGTAAATTCCCTCCTTTCCCCCAGGAAATTCACTGCCCTATGAGGGAAACTCCATTGAATCACACAAAAAACCTGTTGTTCCTTCCTTCCTGCAGAGCAGGTGGTATGTTACAGCTCTACCGACTGTAAATGTTAAGCAGCAGTCATGGGCTGAGAGGGGCTGAACATCTACAATTCTCAGTGACTTCAGTGGTGCTCAGCATCATGCAGGATATGGCCTATTGTTGTTATCCATTCCTCAGCCTTTATCAAGACTCTGTGTAATATAGAGGATCTTTATGTATTAGTTATTCTGTTAATATGCCATAGTCAGCAGCGTGCAAGGTCTGGTGGGACTCATTCAAGCAAATTTGGGACACCTAGCAATGACATTCAATTGGCTACTATGGCTGCAAGGACCAAGATTCAGTGTATGACCTCACACCCCCCTCCCCTCCCAAACACACATTTTCCCTAAACTCTTGTGCCATGAGAGCTTGGGGTGAGTGGAAGGTTCAGAGCAACAGAACTGGTGCATGTTCCTGTAAGAATAAGAGGAGTGTAGGAGAGCAGTGGATGAGAGGCTTGGAGTGAATGACCTGCTCCATTTGTCCCCTCGGAAGGCTGCCCAGGGTCATTTTCTGGCATGAGGAGGCAACTTTGTCCTTATGGACAGAAAATACAAAACAACAATGTTCAAAAGAAGAAAGTGCATAAGATTCCACCCCATCAAGCAGGCACTGCTTTGTAAAAGGGGAAATGAACTGAGTCTGTTCACAGATAGACATATCACCTTCCACTGGCGTGTGTAAGTGGAGGGGCTTTTGTGCTCTATAACAAAACAGCAACTGCATTCTATTCTCTTTATATCTCCTTGGCTTTCCCCAGGTTACTGGATGCCTTAATACACTGGACTGGGAATAAGGGAAAGGAGCACAAAAATTTATTGGACACCTCTGGCACAGACAGTTCTTTCCCTGTAACTAACACACTGTCCCAGGATGCAGTGGATCTCATTTAAAACATTGGGATGAATTCTTTGAGGCTCATTTCTATTTCAGTCACTTCACAGTCCTAGTCAGGAACATGGATCCTGGATCCAACTTCCATTGGAGACAACTGGAAGCTTTCCAGAGACTTCAGTGGGGACTGGATCAGGCCATGGAGGGACATTACGTTCCTCCTTCCCGTCTTAGCATAACCTTCTTTGTGCCTCTAGCTACCCCTGTCTCCTCACCACCCATCATATATTGAGGATGTGCCAATTTATAGAAAGGCTGACCCTGTATGTATTCTGCTGTAGCAGTTTGGGTTTTTTTCTGAGTAATATAAGAGAATCTGATTCTATTGACTAAAATCCATCATAGAAGCCTTCTCACTAATAACTCTTTCCATTGGGAATAGTTTGCTGGGTGGGAGGACAGACTGTTCTATACCTGACAGTGATGATAAAAGTAAGAATGGAACACAGCAGCTATTTTTACTGCAAACATATCACTGTGTAAAAAAAAAGCAAGAGTGGAAAAAATTGTGTGAGCCATTGTGTGTTTCTTTCTAATAAAATGCCAACAATGTATTTGAAAAAGGTTATACTGAAGTTAAGACACTTCAAATTTGGCCTTTTCCCCTCCTGTTTTCAAAATCAAAGTGATTGTTCACATGATTTTTATTAAATAAAACCATTCAATATTTTATTCTTGCCATAATCAATCAGTTGCAGTAACCCAGAATCCATGAGCCATATAACTCTAATAAACCACGGTGCATAGCCTACTGCTTCTGAACAAACCTACAATATTAAACCAGTGAATGTACATTTCTTTTGGTAAGGAAACATTACTAAGCCCCCAAGGAGTTAAAGTAGACTATCATGAACCTCCTTTATCACTAGCTATTACAAACAAAAAATGGAGAAAAAAAAGTGAGTATTGAAATGGTTGAAGGTAGCCTCTCCAATGTTTTTTAAGCTTACTGGCCTTTTTACAAATGATTGCTTTTCTGACGTTTCTGTTGAAATCCAAGTATAAGGCCACACACCATTTTAACATTCACAAAACGTCCAAAATATCCTCCCACCTTTCTTGTAGCTTTCAAAGGCCCAAGAGTTTGACATACACCCAACACCTGACATCAGAATCTCTCTGCAACATCCTTTGAAGCCTTTTACTTGCTGATGATGCAAACACATTTGTTCTAGTGTGGTCATCCCTTGCTCTCATTTCACTGGCCATCCCTAGCATACCCTCGGCTATCAGCTTCAACAAAAAATCATCACTTGTAAAGCACAGAACATGAGCTACTGAACTCCCACTACCCCTTCCATTCTCCCTCCTACCCCCAAAATGTATCAAACTGGCTGACTGACTTTGTAACCAGGTTTGGCATATCGCTCTGTAATGCAGAGAAGCAGCTCTCTAATGAATTGACAGGAGTGCTGTATGAGAGAGCCTCCAATGAAAGAATGGCCTTAGTAACAGCATCCCATCCCTGGAGCAGCCACTTGATTGTTGCTGCGGGAAAAGCCTACAAGTTATGCACCTAGACATGGTCACTTGATGTTGTTGCTAAATTCATGGTCTGTTCTAGCCACAGGGCACTTTACATGTGAAATTAAGAAGAAGGCATTGTGCACATGAAAACCAACAAAATCTAACTAGAAATCTATGGCTGAAGAACAAACTGCTTGGTTTGGGTGAGATACTAGGGTTCTCCAGGTAAAGGGTCTGATTTTCTGTGCTGTTACATCAGTTCTGAGATGGTACACCTCCAATGAAATAGATGGAGCTTATGATATAACAGACTGGAGAATTCTCTGTCTGCTCTATGCTTAAAAGAAAATGAATAGAATTCTTGGCTTCTGGTGGTTTCTGTCGCATGTCTACATACATGAAAATAGTTGATAGATAAAATGCCAGCAGATGGCGCTTAAGAATATGTATTATAGTTCCTGGATTTTGTAGGACTGATCAAATTTATTGTGCACTGCAAATGCCTTCTTCTGGCAGCTCTTTGCATTGGCTGATAACAGTTTCTACCGGTCACGCAAAACCGTCTCCTAGTGCTATTCTGTTCAAATCAAATGTGCCCATATTGAGGTCAACCAACAAAGACATCAGTGCAGCAGTAGGGCAGCATGTCATGGCAGCAGCAGCTGGCATGTTTCAGGAGGACAGCACTAACAGGAGCAGTGAAGTGACAATGTTGATACGATCTGCACTAGTTCAGTATTAAAGCTGACATGACAATATGTGGGGCAACTGCAAAATGAGATTGAGGATAGGCCGAAGTGGAATAGTAATACTGGCAACCACTGAATAAACTGCTGCTGCAGTCCAGCAGGATTAGTGCTCCGGTCAGCATGGCAGCCAGTCATGGCTTAGTGCCAGACGTGGATATAAACAAATACCAACCCAAAGCAAGGGTAGGAATGAAAACAGTGAGTGTCAGTCTCTGGATAATTTCACCAACTCAATGCACTAAGGCCACAAGAAGGCCAAAAAAGAAAGCAAATTCTCCTGCTTATCTGTCAAAAACTCTGATACCTGCCAACAGCCAGAGAATGCATGGCCAAGTTGCATTTCTTAGAGGCAGCTGTATCTTGTGATCAGAACATAAGGACCCTATAGGAGTCAGGACTACTGGGATCTATGAACTGACTCACTGTGTGACTTTTGGCAAGCTATGTAGCCTCTCTATGCCTTTAGTATACTTTTATGGCACAAGTCACCAGATAGCACTGTTACATGTAGTCTGACATGTTCTTTTTCTTACCCTGTGAGTGCAGAGAGTCTTTGAAGAAATGCTGTATTATTGTTAGTTTCATGATGGAGCTTTATTGGCAGGGGACAAAGTGGTTCAAACTAAGTTTTCTATCTGCTTTAATCTCTTCATCTAGAGATTCTTGGTGCAAAGTTGCTTACTGAGAACTGGGCCATGGTGTTGGGCTGAGTTTTCTAAAAGAGGGGTTTGCATGCATGCCTTTTGTACGCACCTCAATTAAGGACTGATGTCTATAGGTTAAATAAACAAGTTGCACAAAGCAAATACCCAGATTTCACATAGTTTATTTCAGATGCAAACCTCCAAATGTATTATCACTCAGAAATGGGTACCATATAATAATTAATACCAATCTCCCAGTGAGGTGGTAAGGGTTAATTAATGTGGGTAAGTACTTGGGCTCCTCAGATTAATGTCATTATAAAAATTCAACGAATTCCTATTTATTATTAATACAAATCCATTTAACTCCACCTTTTACATCTTCTATCTAAAATGCCTCATACCATACATCTGCTTCAGTCAGAGGATAATTTTAAAAGACAATCAATACAAATATTCATAATATAGATCCTTCCCTTTCCCCTCATCATCACCTTTTAAAACAAGTTTCATCTCATTAAAAATATATTAGGAGTTACATGCATAATTCCTTTGTGTGTCAGAGGGACAATAGTACCCATGGTTTTATACACAGAAATGTTTACAGCATTGATTTGTTGTTCTGTGATGTATGCCCTGTAGGTGGCAGCAAACAGAATATATGGTAGTAAATATCGTCAAGATGAAAAAGTATAAACTGGTACAAAACATTCAACGTGGACACTCAACCCTGTCAGTTAAATGCATTTTTATTTAATCCATTATGAACTGACCTCATCTATTTTGTATATTATGGAGAAAGACACCAAAAGCAGCCTGATTCAAAGGAGATAACACACAAAGAATAGGATAAAGCATTTAGCGGTACACAACAATATTTTTCCCAAATTCATAAAACTCTGAATTATTTGAGCCATTTTCCCTGCAAATTGAAGGCTATCACTAAAGATTTCTTTACATAAATCAAGAAGACCATTAAAAATAATTTCAACTGGAGAGCAATTTATCATGAAATGAAGGTCAAGCTCATTACATCACTGTGGCAGGTATCCTAATAACATTCTGACAAAAATGAGCTAACATTATAAAAACTGTATAATTATTTTGTTTGAAATATTAGGTCATCATTAAATGAGCTCTAAAATATACCTTATGATGGAGGACATAAATTCTTCCCCTTGAAAAATTGGCCTTCAAGTGCCACAGGGGTTAAAGGGAGGCTGTGGACTCCGAACAGAGATTTGCCTGATATAATCTGCTTCTTTTGTTGCTATACTTGTATCGTGAGCTGTGATTGGCTAGCTGATGTTACCCAGAATGCTGCATAGACACAGATACAATGAGAAACTAGAATGAGCTGGAGAGAGCTTTTATTTTTCCTTGCAGCCAGTGAGGGGAATTGGTATTTGCCAACCGGAAAAAGACCAAATCTTGGTAGGGAGCAACAAGACACTTATTTTACAAACAGCTAACAGTAAACACCAAGCATCGTAAATAAAAGCCAAATATTTAACTTTGTACCTTTAATCATCCCTGTCACTTCAGAGAAGTTAGTTACAGGAGCCTCTCTCTTCAGATTTTCCTGCTCATAAACTTCTAAAGAGTCTACAGTGGAAGCTGGTGACATCTGGATGTAAATAGGCAAACCTGACTTGTGGAAAAAGGCTTGATCTTGCAGGCTTGATCATTCAAGATGCTGAACACTCTAGCTGATCCAACAAAACACTTTAAGCATTTAAATGGTCCCACTGACTTCAGTGGAACTACTAATGTAACTCAATACAACTTTGAGCACAAGCTGAAGTGTTTTCCTGGATGGAGGCCAGACTACTCAGCACCTTGAAGGATTGAGCCCAAAATGCAAAGAGCACCAGGCAAAGATCATTCTGTGCTTGACTCATGACAGGATTGGCAACATTTACCTACTAGGGCAGATAAGGGGGGCAGATGAGGTAATTCTTTTATTGGACCAACTTCTGTTGCTAAAAGAGACAAGCTTTCAAGTTTACACAGAGCTCTTCTTCAGGTCTGGGAAACTAACTTAGAGTGTCACTGCTAAATACAAGATGGAACAGATGGTTTAGTATAAGTAGTTAACACATATTTCAAGGACCATTCAAGGTGAAGCAGATGCCAAGTTTTGGAGACCCTTGCATCTGCTACAGATGGTGCAGACAGCGACCATTACAGCTGACTCTCAGAAATGAAAAGAGCCAAGTCTATTTGTGACGGTCTTTTTTTAAGATTACTTGTTTTACAAGCAAGTAATGAGCTAACATAAGTCACAATGGCAATGTTACTTAGGGATGGGAAGTTGTTAAAAAGTAAGAGTGCACTTGGGTTCCAGCCTATTTTATGTGATGAGCAGAAAAAATTCTACAATAAAACAAAAGACCTCCATAGGTAAAAGAAAGACTCTAAGCATGAGGAGATCCTAGACCATATTGGTTGCAGACTAAGAAGTAGCAATACATGTAGGTTCTACTGAATATTGGTTAGGCCCAGATCCTGCAAATTAAACCACATGCTTAACTTTACTCTTCATTAGTCCTCTTGGAGCTATAGGCTAAACTGGGAAAATTGGGACTTTGATTCTGCACCAGTGCAGCTCTCTGAGCAAGACCAATGATGGAAGCTATAGTATAGCCAGGACACAAGTGTTTTTATTATCATCACATTTATTCTGCTCTGCACTTGGGATATGTTCCTTTTATGATGAGTTGTTGACAAATATAGTGCAACTTTGGTTGATCAGAAGAATGTTCCTGGTACACAGTAATACAATCAAAAACAGAATACAGTAGTAGTAGTTTACATACTTCACTTCAAAAAAAGCCTTGTGTGGAAGGCACTTTGCCCTTGCACTCCCTTTGCATGTTGTTTTTGTAGTTATGAAATAGGAACCCTGCAGCAAACCTTTAGCTGAAGATTTATATTTAATCCTGTTGTTTGTCCTTTCATCTCCACTAGACTGAAATACAAGTGCTAGTGTAGATTAAAATTTTAACAATCCCTTTATACAAATATGGAATCCTGCCAAAAGTAAAGGGAGCTGACAGGAAGGCACTAGCTAAGCCCATGTATAACTGTCTTCACTTCTAACTGGATTCCTTTTGTTGTTGTCAAGGATTTTTTTTTCATTCTGGGATGCATCACAGAAGCTATGTATCTCTCAGGAATGAACTGGGATCAACTCTTAAAGAGCTCTTATTCTCTCACGTTCAATTCACAGTAATGTTCAGTGTAGACACAGAGTCCTCTGCAGAAATAAAATCAATCCAGAAATCAGTTGCTGTATCTTTGTTGACTTCTCTTTCACAATCCATTCAAAATGCAGCTACCAAGACCATCTTCCTTAACCTGGTAACATCAGCCAGTCACACTCCTCCTCTATGCACACATTTTGAATCCTTTGCTGCAGTGTCAAGTTTAAACTTCTTTGCCTTACTTCTGAGCCTTTTCACTATCCTCTCCCTTCTTACTTCAGGGACGCCAACCTCAATCACGCACTTTTCTTTGCTTTGTCTTCACTGCTAATAAAGGATGTGTTTTTATAGCAGGATAACGCATTAGTTATCTCTCTCTAAAATCCTAGTGGAGATAATTCACTGTAGATTTACCATGAGGTAAATGAGGTGAGGTCAACCATGGATAGGGAAGGATAGCAAACAAGTGTTAGTTATCCTAGTGTAAGAACCCCACCTTTTTTGCAGTATGATAGCCTCTGAAGAATGAAAGAGCCTCCATGCATTCTTCCACACTGACACATGGAACATCCTCACCAAACTAGTATGGAAAAGCACTATCTTCCACTCCTTCAAATTCCTCTTTCTAGCATGTCTACTGGGATGTCTACAATTAAATTGCCAACTAATCGCAGCTAGAAAGCAAGTGAGGATTACTAATTTTTACTTAGGCCTTGTCTACATGAGAGATTTGTATTGGTATAACTTTACTTATTCCTGCAAAAGTGCCTTGCATCCAAATACAAACTGTCTTACATCAGGCAGTGGGTGACAGACCTATCCTGGCTTACAGACAGCCCGCCAACCTGAAGCAAATACTCACCAGCAACCATACAAGAAGTCTAATCCAGGAACCTATCCCAGCTACAAACCCCGTTGTCAGCTCTGCCCACACATCGACTCTAGTGACAGCATCACTGGTCCTAACCACATCAATCACACCATAAGGGGCTCATTCACCTGCACATCTACTAATGTAATATATGCCATCATATGCCAGCAATGCCCCTCTGCCATGTACATTGGCCAAACTGGACTATCACTTCGCAAAAGGATAAATGGACACAAATCAGACATAAAAAATAACAACATCCATAAACCAGTCAGAGAACACTTCAATCTCCCAGGACACTTTGTCTCTGACCTGAAAGTTGCTATACTTCTACAAAAAAACTTCAAAAACAGACTTCAAAGAGAAACTGCCGAGTTAAAAATTATCTGCAAACTTGACACATTCAAACTGGGTTTAAACAGGGATTTGGAATGACTATCTCATTACAAGAAGTAATTTACTCTGATCACCCATTCTCACCTCCTACTCAATTGTTGTCATTAGACCTCAAGTACCCGGCTTTCATCCACCTACCCCATTGTTGTCTATGCCTTTGGATATGTATATGTTGCCTCCTATATATGTTGCCAATATTTGCTGTATTATTTCTACCAACTGCATCTGAGGAAGTGGGCTGAAACCCATGAAAGCTTATGCCTGCTGAAATTAAATTTGTTAGTCTTTAAAGTGCTACAGAACTCTCGTTGTTTTTGCTGTCTTACATCAGTGTTTCTCTCCATTTAAATTGAATAAAACTGCTTCACAATTGTAATAACTATTTATGTGGAGTCAAATCAGTTTAGTGGACATGTGGACCCTGTGACAATGGCTGAGCATGTCCCACTGGACAAACTCAGAAGATGGTACCCCTTCAGAGGCAGGCTGAAGTCAATGGGAGGCAGGATAGTGGAATTTGGCCATTATTTTGTACACAGTATCCTTTATAGGCAATATAACCAGAAAATGTTTTACACAGAGTCAGGTGTAAACTAAAGAGTGGAGGAGAGTTATGAAGCAAGATGTAAAGATAAGGCAGTGACTCAGTGACAGAAAGAGAGACAGGAGTCAAAAAGAAGAAAGTGACCATAGTTTTTAAGCCCCCACCTCCTCATCCCCATCCCAAGATCCTCTCACAATCCAGGGAAAGTTTGATGTTCTTGCTAAAATGATCAGCAGAGTAACTGCTAACAATGTTGACAAAATACTACGTTTTGATTAACAGGAGCAGTTCACACTCTTCTTAAAGATACCATTTTAGACTAACTGCAAGCTCTGGCTCTGTCTATGCCACAAACATAACCACATCAGAAGATCTAGTTATAACAGTTATGCTCTAACTTAGTTACAACACAGTTATAAATTATAATGTATATGGGACCTAAGCATGTCCTAGTAACCAGTTATAAGCTTTTAAATGAAAGCTCAAAACCTGCAGAAACTAATGGGAAGTGGCTGTGTGGGACACCACCACCTATTAAATACTTTCTTGAGACAGAGTTCCAATAGATGAGCTAGCAGGAACCTGAGCACAGTTACAGTATAAGCAGGAGAGAGATGAGACCAAGACTGGAGGAGTGAGCAAGTACGGAAGGGACTGTCAAAAAGGTTACTAGATTGGAGAGAACCACAAGGGACAGTGCCAGGATTTCTCCCTTTTTCATATCACAGAACAGGATGAACAAACGTATCTGAATCTAAGGCCAACCCAGATCTACAAAATTCCAGAGCAGTAAATGCAGTGTTAATACATCTCTGGGTAATCTGCCAACAACTGTAATTTATGTTAACAAGATTGCTCTCTTTCTAAATGGAATTATTTGTTAGTTTGTTTTTGAATTACTGTATTGATTTGGCCTTCAGCTATGGACAGTATTGTATTAATCAGATCGGCCTAACTATAGGCTTTTATCCTAATACTGAGGCTTTTGTGGTATTTCCCAGGCCCAAAAGGACTGCCTACAAAATCCTAGCACTTACCATAGTACCATGGCTGATGGCACCAAAATCATATATTAGAATAAAAAGGGAATTGAAAGTCCAGTTAGGCTACAAAGACAGATCTTGAATCCTTCCACTGCTTGAAATCACTTAAAATTAGGGATATATTATATCTTTGTTTTCCTGACTGATTGATTGACTGAAAACAATGTAATATTATCACATGATAGAAAGAGTTTATCAGCAAAGAGAAAAAACTCAGCCTTTTTATTGTCCATTGTAGTCAGATACGTGCCTGATGTTGGAGACATCAGCTCCCTCTAATTTACTACACAGACACTTTTACAAGTTCATTCTGGAAACTCTGTGACATGGACCCCATCCTTCCACCTGAGGAACACTGTAGCTACTCTCTTCAAAACCCAGTGATGGCCCCTTAATCAGCAAGAGGGAGTCAAAATTGACTGATGTGCGAGGCCAAGGTCCAGCTACAGCACTTCAGCCCCTCGCAGCCTCTGCTAGTCTGGAGAGCATGAAAATAAGAACCCAAACCTCCAAGTGGCAGAGCAGTACTATATTAATTTTTTGATTTATTTATTATTTTAATTATAGTAGCCACTATGGGGACCCACTCTATTAGGCATATACATAGCAAGCAAAGGTCCCTGCATTAAAGAGTTTACAATCTAAATAGACCAGACAGACTAGAGTGCGGGAAGTATTATTATCTCTGTTATACAGATCTTGCTTAGGGCTTGTCTACCTGTAGGGCCTGCCCTTATGGTAGACCTACAAAAGGTAGTTTAATTCCATCTTGATTAGATTGTAATCAGATGTAGGCAGCGTGAAAATAGATTCAGCGTGAATCTATGCGGCCGTGATGTAACGGAAAATGCTTATATAAGTAGAGAATTGAAATTAATAGAGGTTTCAGTATGTATCAGTAGGCTAAGAAAAGAATAAATCAGTATGTGTCAGCAGGTTAAGATAGGCCATTGACAGATCATGGGGCAGACAGTGGGCGCCCGCAGACAGACCGCAAGACAAATCAACACCAGAGCAAGACAGAACAACAATAGATCAAGACAGGGCAGCAACAAACCAATATGCAAATTAACATGGGTTTGGGACATATAAGCTGTCTGAAATTCCAGCAGCAGTGTCCACTTGATCACCTCTCCTCTTAGAGAGGTGATTGTCTTAGATCACCAAAGACCAGTCAAGAGGGACTGCGAGCGATCCAGAACCCCATAGCATTCGCCTTGAGATTTCGTTTGCCTGCCAGTGCTTGCGCCACAGAGAGAAAGAACTTCACGGGAAGGTGAGTCTAACTGAGGGACGGTGCTCAGGAACTAGAGGGGAACCAAGGAGGGAACTGTATCTTCACCAACGGAGATTGGGCTAATACGAAACACAGTCTTCACAGAAGTCCTTAGGAAACAGCAAATAGGATTGCCAGGGGAGGCACAGTGGTGCCGGGCACATTGGTGCCAGAGAGCTGCTTTGCTATTGTTGCTTGTTAATGCTATAAATGCTCAATAAATCAAAATTGTTCCAAAACCTCGACTAGTATCCTTTAAGATCCCTTAAAGGAAGGCTGTGCATCGGAAAGTGCTGTGTCATAAGACGCTTTCCCTTCACCCCTCCCCAAACCTGCAAAACAATTAAAAAAAGAAATTAGGAGTCTTGTTCCTCTCTAAACGAATGGTGTAGTCAACACCATTGGCACTATGCCCATAACGTGGCCTGGGATCTCCACACTACCCTGGGAACTTATTCCGAAATAAGATGAGAATATAAAATGTTATAGCTATTCTGGATAACTTTCTATGTGGACACTTTATTCCAGAATAATAGTGTTTCAGTCAATTTTCCCATGAAGACTGTAGTATTTAGCTGAGGTTAGTCCTGCTTTGAGCAAGGGGTTGGACTAGATGACCTCCTGAGATCCCTTCCAACTCTATGATTCTATGAAAGTCCCAGATCTATGTGCTGTGACACTCAGCATCACAGCACATAGAAAATCACAGGAACAACTCTACAATCCACAGTGCCTGAATTACACACTGAGGCTCCTACACAATGAATGGGGAGAGATGAGATAGGTGCCTTAGAATGAGATCCACAAAACCTGCATGCTATGCAGGGAGTCGCCTAAACTAGCCAAGAGGAGACACCAGCAAAAATGGTGTGTACTAAGCCCTGCCCCCTCTTGCAGTTCAGTGCCTAAGTCCCTGCTGCAGGGAGGTGCAGATCACTGCTTGTGATTCACAAACTGGAGAAAAATAGGCATTCAGACACCTAAGTTGCATGCATGACCCCATCTGGTAGGCAGTCTCAGAGGCCACGTACTGGATTAGACTCCCTCAGGTGGGTTCACACAAAACAGCTGGGCAGAGAGAAGGAGGACTTCCTTTATAAGTTATAATCTTTAGCCCAGTGGTTAGCATGCTTAGCAAGCATATAGAAGATCCCTGGTTCAAGTCCCCCTTGCCTGTTGGGAAAGGATTTGACTAGAGATCGGACACCTTTCAGGTGGGTGCCATATCCACTAGGTTATAGACCCCTTCTAATCTTTCACTGGCCCAATGAATATTTAGTTAAAGTGGAACAACTTCAATAGGAGAGATTTAGAGGCACTGTTCATCAGAATATTCCATAGCCTAGTGGGTAGAGTACGATGAGCAACAGCAAATCCCTGTTCAAATACCTTCTCTCACATCATGGGTCAGTACCCTAATCATAGGCTAAAGGGGAGCTCCACCTCCTTCTCCCCCATCCTATTTGTGTGACCTTGCCTGAGGCCCTGATCCAGTAAATGGCCTCTGAGCACTCCTAGTGGATCAGGGCCCACACGTGACGTAGGTGGCCAAACACCTATGTTCCCCAGCTGGCTCTAGGGCTAAGGCAGGACATAGTCCCAAGGCACTGAAAGTGAGGCAGCAGTGTGCATGAAGAGAGGGAAAAAATTAAATGCTGAATGAGTTTAGGTGCCTACCATGTTAGGCAGCAGCTGAACGGGTATTTTGTGGATTGCAGTGGTGCCTAATAACAGGATTTAGGTGCCTAAAAGTGGGATTTAATGGGACCTTTGTGGATCCTACCTGAGTGTCTCAATAGCTTTAGTCCACACTTACAGATGAGGAGCAGAGGCTCAGAGAGACCTGCACTAAAGCTTCAGGGTTACTTAAGAATCTTTCATTTCTTACCCTCATGGTTGCACAAAAATAAATAAAAAAGCTAAGTAAATGTGAATTCTAAAGGCTCCAACACTACAGGACAAATTTAAAAATCCTCAAAAATATATTTTTTTTAAATCTTATGAGTTTCAAGCCAATCTCATGATTCTCAGTGGAGCCAACTTATTATTTCTGAACATCTGTGACTGGCAATACCGCCCACCCTAGACTAACCATAAGTGGTCCATCCTCTCGCTACGGAGTTCCTGTATCCCAGCTCCATGCCTTAACCTCAAAACCACCTTAAGCTTCTCCTATGCTGCTAGTTCCCACAATACTTAAGAGTTTTCCTCACAACCCCGGCTCCTGGAGTCACGTGATTATGGAGGAATCTTCGCTTTAATCCTTTGTTTTATTTTAAAGCCATATTCTAGCTCTCCTGGGCGTGGGGAAAAACTTGAAACCATGACCTGAGTGTGTCCTAAAGGTGCAGAACTTAGAAGCCAAATAAAAGAACTGAAACTTAGTTTAAAAATCATGTGATTTAAAAAATAATTAACCTCACGATTTTGGAGACCTGACTCAGGCTGTTGCCTGCGCTGGGTTGGTGACACAGGGCCTCCTGTCTTCCTTGCCATGCCTGTGGAGGGCTGCGCTGGGCCTCAGGCCAGCTGTCCTTCCCCTCAGCTCGCCCACCCTGAGGCGCTCCTCAGGTGTCACATCCCCGCCCCCCCTTGGACAGCTCCTGACTCGGGGCTTTTCATGGGTCTCATGTCACAGGCCAGGCCAGGCCAGGCCAGGCAGCAGCCACCCCCACAACTGTGTGCATGGGGCATCGATGTAGGACTAGGGCCGGCCGGCTGGCCTGACTAACCCATTCTCTATCTCTCAGTTATTCCTGACAGATATGCCTCCCCAGGGTTGCGGCTTCTTTAAGAGCAGAAAGGGGCGCCATCTTAGGTACCTCCCCCATCATGTGACAAGGGCAGCCGCCATCTTAGGCTGCCTGTCTGTGGCGTCCCACCTTCCCTGAGTCACGTGAAGCGGCCGGGCCAGCTGGTGTGGCGGCGGTGGCGTGGCTGGGCGGAGCGTCGAGAGACCCCGGGGCAGCGGCGGAGGTTGGGTGCGGGACGGGACGGACGGGACGGGACGGGGAGCAGCGGCAGCCATGGGGCAGTGCGGAATCACCTCCTCCAAAACCGTCCTGGTCTTCCTCAATCTCATCTTCTGGGTGAGCCGCGCGGGCCCGGGGGGTCGTTGGGGGCGAGGGCCCGGGCTGACGCGCTCTCCCTCACGGGGGGTCGGTACCTGCAGCAGCGCTGGGAGGCCGAGGAGTTCTTGTCTCTCGCGCCCGTCAGTCCCAGACCCCTCTCCCCGGGCTCAGCTCCGGGCCGGGTATAGCCTTCCCCGGGCGGGCAGGAGACGGGGGTCTAGCGCTGGGGTAGGTAGCAGCCTCCTGTCGGCGGGCCGGGTCCCCAGCGGGTGCGGGCTGGGGGATCCCGCCCCTGCCCTTGATCCGAGCTGGGGTTTCTAGGCGCCGTGGTCGGGTCGGACTCGGGCGTGGGAGCCCGAGCGCTGCACCCGCATCTGGGCTGCCTGGGGTGTGAGTAATTCTAGTGGTTGCCCGGGTTATCACACTTCCTTCCAGCAGGTAAACCACCATGGGTTTGATCGGGCCCCCAGATCGCCCCACAGACGGGGAAAGACTGGAAACAATTTCATCTTCTGCGTCTAAATCAGGTTTCATGTCACTTATCAGATACCCTCCCAATTTTGGGGCACAAAATTTTAGTAAATACAAGTTAATATGATAGCTAGATTGCAGGGAGCTTAGAAGAACCTCTGGTGGAAGTTCCCAACTACTCGATCTCGATGGTGAATTCATTCACCTTTGTCAGTGCTGCTTGTGGTTCTCTAACTTCCAGCCTTATCCAAAATAATGCATGCAGAGGGAAAGTGGGAACACACATTTCTTTAGAACCCTTTTAATGTTATAAACAAAATAGTAGTGTGCTCTTGCATCATAGTCTCAACATAACTAATTTTTAATTTCTTGCAATAGCTGCAGTGTTTTACCCTCCCTCGAATCTTAACTCTGCTGTAGCTAAAATCATGCAGACAGGAAAACAAAAGCTTATCTGGGGTAGTGGGACAGTAGATCTCTGTAAGCCATGTTTATAAATGTGGGCAGATGGGCTATATTTGTAACATAAAACCCAGTGTCATGTTGGCCGTATCAGTCGCTTAAGTAAAGGAAATACGATTTACGAATGACATGGTGCTGTATTTAAAGTGCAACCTTTCTAAATTGTTGGATTGGAACTGGGATTACAGTAATGCAAAATTGTTGTCCCAGCTGTTCAAAAATCTCAGGCTTTGGAAGGGGAAGGGATAGTGGGTAATAGAATATTAGAACACAGATAATGTTGATATACATAGTTTCAGTCTTTAAGATGGGGTTGGTACTAAATCAGTATCTCCATGTTACATGGTGTGTGCTTTGGTGTTATGTATATTTAATGAAACATTTCTAAAGATGTATTTTAAAGTGATCCTAGGTCATACTGTAAAATCTGTACATACGTGCTGCCTCCTCTCCCATCATTTCTGGTTGGGTTTGCTTACACTGAAATGAAAAATACATTTGAGATTAGGTTGATTTTTAAATTGAATGATGCATGTGCCACTTAGCCACAATGTACTTTATAATATTGGAGCACAGTACTTTGTTGGGTGTAGTATTTAAAGGTGGGCATGTATTCTGTATTATGCTAGATATACTGTAGCTTGATCCAAATATTCATCCTGTGAAATTGCATGGTTGTAACTAGCCATGTAATCCTGTTGTAACTGGTATATTTTTAGTGGGATTTTAAAATAGATTGTTCTTACTTGGTTAATTATATAAATTGGATTAGCTATAGATGACCAGGAATTCAGTTCTGTTCAGTCATATGACTCCTTATGGTAGGTTTAGTAGTAATGTCTTCCTATGTTATGTACTTGAAAAAGAATGTGTTTGCATTTATTACATCCAAGTATGTTTGGTGACTCATTTATGTGGTGACTGTTCAGGATGAACAGTGGCTGGATCAGCTGACTGATGGCACATGGGAATTCTGTCTAGTTATGAGGTTAGAGGTTTACAATTCTTAATGCCATTACCTTGGTTTCTTGAGAGAAACTTGAGCATGATTAAGAATGGATTTGTGCTCTCAAAACTTAGAAATATTTTTTGGCAGGGAGTGAATTCAGGGTGGTTCTGTTAATATGATCAATTGATGCTGAACTGTTTGGAGAAGAGGTCAGGTGTGACAAAATTCTGAATTCAGCTGGTCTTTATTGTGATTTCATAATTGGTAGCATCAAAATAGGAAATGGTAGAATGCCTTCCTTTGCAAACATCAATTCTGGGATTAAAAATCTTGATCTTTAATTTTAAATGTTAGAAGGGAAGGAAGTAGTTCAGCTTTTGTTCCATCATCTACATTTTACTTGTTGCTTCCTGCTCTGGGCTCAACATATGGCATGAAATATTTGGGATCAGTTTTGTTGGTTAAGTAATAGGTTCCATATTATCTCAGCCATCTTTAATTTTTCATCTTTGTGTAGTTCTAGTTCTGTTAATTAGATCCTCCAGATTTCTACTAAAATTTTGACAGTAGATTACAGCCTGTAATCTGTCAAATAGTTCTGAAATCTCCTGTGATTGCTTTTATAAATGTAATCCATCTCTGAATCTTTATAACAAACTGCTGTTGGGTCTCAATGTAGAATTTTCAGGAGGATTGTCTATCAAGTTTAACTGGAAAGACTGGGTCATAAAATCTATCCCTTTTTATCAATCAAACATCAGGCAAATGATTGCACTTGAGAAGCTCTCACTTTTATAATCTGAACAAAGAACAAAAACCTCTTTGTACTTTTCCCTACAATCTTGTATGGCATTTTCAACTTGGACGTAGTATTCTGTGGTTTTGGATTTTTAAATATAGAATTAATGCTACTTTTCTTTGTATGAATGCACATAACCATTATTGGACCATTTTTCGTGTTTAAACTATCATGCTGAGTCTTTCCGTTTTTCTTTTGATACTTCCTCTTTCTTCATTTATAGTATCTGGAATACTGTGCGTTGAAATCTATCTAGAACAACATATCTAGGACAGGTTTCACTTAACGTTTTTTCCTGCTTGTTTTATCCTACACTGAAGATAATGCTTTCTTAAAAGAAACTTTCTTTTCAAGTTCAAGTTTGTTTTTTCAGTTTTAATGGCTGATCAGTAATTGATCTCTGCCATTTTTGGGGCAGTAGAGACTTTCTGAATTAAACTGATCTTGAAGAGCTGTTGTAAGGCCTCAAACTGGGACTTAAATTACCACATTTAGATGCTGACGGCAAAGATAGCATGGAGAACATCTTGTTTTCAGTATTCCCAAATTGTCTATGTTTTGTTCTTCCATTTCATTAGACAGTTTCATTTAATCTTGAAGAAACAGATCGTGTACTTCTTGAGATTAGAATGAATCTTTGTATCTTGCTATAACTCTTGAAAAGGTTTACTTCAGTATTATGTTTTCACTGTTTCCATTTATTCCATTACTTGTTTTCTATCATTTGTGAGTTACACTAGCGCTAAATGCTAATCACTCATTTGCAGAACAGATCAGCAGCATTTCTGTTTCTCTTAGAACAAGAAACAATCGGCTAAGAACGCCAACGGTGAAGACTGAAAAATAAGATGGACACCTCACTTCTATGTAGCCTTGTGTTATCAAATTCCCTGCCTGTCTTTCAAGTGTTCCTAGAATCTAGCATATAAAGCCTGCTAACAGGGAGCCCTCTCCACCCACTTCCAGCTCTTCATCCAGCAACTTAATTTCACCCACGAGGCTGCCTGTTTTCTCCATTCACCAATGGCTGTCCTCCCCCAGGAAGCTTCCAGACGGTTCTGTTACTTTCTTCCTGTTTCCTAGTGGGCATTGTAAGAACTTTAATGTGCTTTTTAAAAAATTTCATAGGATAAAATTTTTGTTTATAGGTTCAGCCTCTCTTGGAAGCTTGCATTTCCCCCCACCTGTCCAACATTAGGATTCTTCATTCATTTTATCCTGGTGATATCTCTAATTTTGTTCCCTTCTTTTTTTATAGGAGGTTGCCACTGAGGCAAGTTTTAACAGTTGGGGATAGGTGAGGTGGTATGGACGGACCCTGGAATTTGTACTTTCATACAGCCAGCTGGATGTATCCTCACTGGCCTTCATGGTCCTTTCCAGGCCTCTAGTTCAGAACCTTCATGATATGCCTGAGCTTCATTGGCATGGAAAACAAGAATTCAGAAGTGGCTCTTGAGTTAGTCTGCAGTGGACAAATGCATTAAGTTAAAACTAGGGTGTTAAAACAAACCAGCGTGATGAATTCATCGTAATATGAAATGGTATATTTTAACTGTCAATTGTAACATTTATATTTTGGATAATTCATATGAGGCATGATTAAAAAATTAAAGGTACTTTTACAAAGGAACATTTACAGGAAATATCAATTACAATTTGATCATCTCACAGGGGTCAGCCTGCAGATAAGCAGATATTGAACTTGTTTACCCCTTATTAATGTTCCGTTGCCGGAGATTAATCTTGAAGCAAACATGAATAATGAAGCAAGAAAGTCTTAAATTATAAAGCTATATCTAATTAATATGGCACAAGATTATTTTATGCAACCAAAGGACTGCATGTTCTTTTTAAAAAGCTGGATTAGCAATATCTAGATCTTTGGGAGACACGGCAGATCTTATGAAGAGAGATGGTAAAGGAATTAACTTTTGCTAGTACAGATAAATGAACATCTGAAGTTAGACAGCATCCATCAAACTTTAAAAGAAACCATAGGAAATCACTAAATATTTCCAGAGAATTTTAAACATAACTACAATGGAATAATAAGTAATGCTAAAATTTCATTTGTATTTAAGACAGGATTTAGTAAATGGTACACTTATAAGCTTGACTTAATAGGAACTAACTAAGGACACAGTAAAGGAACACACCAAGGCTATGTGTACACTACCACTTATGTCAGCAAAATTTATGTCATTCAGAGGTGGGAAAAAAATATCCCTGAGCGACATGACTTTTGCCAGCATAAGTGGCAGCGTGCACAGCGCTATGTTGGCGGGAGAGCTTCTCCTACCGACATAGCTACTGCTACTTATTGAAGTGGTTTTATTATGTCAATGGGAGAGCTCTCTCCTGTCGACATGGAGTGGCTACACCAGCAAGCTTACAGTGGCGCAACTGCATTGGTACAATTGTGCCGCTGTAAGCTCGCTAGTGTAGATATGGCCCAAATTGTAGTTTTAAGGATTGTTGCTGTACTGCCTTACAGGGATTGCGCTACTGTCAGTGTGGCAGGATGCCTTTAGAAAAAAGATGGAACAAAAACAGGTGTATGATCCAAGACTCACATTGCAGGGATACTTTCTGTTACCCAGTAGGGTGAAGTCCAGAAACAGCTTTGCTTCTGAAAATCCTTTACCCCAAAATACTTCTGGGCAAGGATACACAGTACCAAATTGGCAGGAAATGGGCTGCTTTTGGAGAATCTGGATACTTCAGAACAACTCCCTCCAGGTACTGATCTCAAACCAAAACATTGGTGTATTCTAAATAGAGCGAGAACTGGTGTTGCAAAGGTTGGTGACAGTATAACCAAGTGGAAGCTAAGGAATGACCCCAAATGTGAATGTGGAGAATATGGGCATTTGAACCACTGCCTGATGCAGTGCCCTCTGTCAACATCCTGTACTCCCAAGAAGCTATTTGAGATAAGTGATAATACCAGATCTTAGAGCGATAACCTATGATGATGAGTTTAAGGGCTACTTGTATAGATGCAAAAAAATGAATGGGGCAGGAAATGGATAAGATATTTAAGACAAAATACCTATAAATGGGACTAATTCAGAATAGAAGGCTGTGATCATACAGAGAAAAATATTTGAGAATAGCAATTTTTATCTATTAAACAGTATTTGCTTTTTATAATATAGTTCTGATTGGAAGAAGAGAAAATACATTTACTGGAGGTAAAAATTTGGTGAAGATACAATGCTTTTTATTGACTCCTGATATATTAGAAGCATGGGCAGGTATTTGGTTTATGTAAATCAATGACAAATGAGACCAGGGCTAAAAAATGAAGGGTCGGGGGGGCGTGTATCTCCTAATGCGAAAGCATTTAGGACATTGAAGGATAAAACATTCTGCTGAATTCTTATTTAGAGGTCTCCAGTATACAACATGCATCCAGTTTTCAGTGAGGAGTGGAGACTTAATCTTTGGGAACGTCATGCTACCAGATCAATTTCTAGTAATTTTTCATTCCCTTTTGTTTTCTCTTCACCTGTCTGTTTTGTACTTTACTCAAGTATCCGTAGACATAGAACAATCTCTGTGTTTATTTTTGCACTGTGACAACTTTGCCAAAGTAGTGGCAAGAGTAGTTTAAAAATTATTAGCTGATCTTAGTTACAAATTTGTGCTGCTGTGGAAAAGCATTATTGAGAAACTAAAGTCATTTAGCTTAACTTTGTGTGAATTTCATTGTTAGGTGAAGAAAGGCATGAGAGCAGTTCTGCAAAGGCTCTGAACACTCAGCACAGAGCAGTTAAAATTACATACTGGTATTAAATCATAGGAAATAGTTCTAATACTAGAGAAGGACCTGGGACATGTAGAATACAGTCTTATTCACTTTTTAATAAAAGAGACTATTAAGAATAGAAGATATGGGCAAAAACTAATGCATTAAGGGTTTTAATGAAAAAGTGAGCTAAATAGGGGGTTAGCAGTGACTAAACTTATAAACTAGCTGGCTGAAGTTTTCTCCTGTTGTGGTAGCTATAGATTTGTCTCCACTTCTCTTTGGAAGTTAAAATCAGAAGCAATTCTCAAGTATCATTCAGTGAGCATGGATTAAAACAGATTGATTCCCACTGGGTAGCCCCATGGCTCTTCAACTGTAATCCTGCTCCTGGACCACTTGTCATCTCTTGATGTGAAAGTGGCTTAATTTCTGCTGCTGCAGCTGTGGGAGTGGAGATCAGCAGGGCACTTTTGGAGAGTATATTTGCTGGGAATTTATACATAAAACACATTTAAACTTTTGAAATAACTGATAACTTTAAAAGCTGTCCTCTTGAAACTGATACAACATGTTTGAATTATTTTATTTGTTTTGAGACATTATCAGGCAACACATGTACGCCCCCGATGCTGGAAAGACACACATGCTTAACTTTAAGACCACTAATGACTCAATTAAGTAAAGCACATGACTAAGTTTTTGCAAGATTGGGGCCTTAAATGTTTCCAAATGCTGAGCGTTCCTACATTATTTGATTTTATAATGTTTTTTTAATAGGGCTTATAGCCAGTATCAGCAAAACAAGTTGGAAAGCTATACTGAGTAGTGTATGAAGTTTGAAATATCATTTTATCCAGCAAAGGAACACTTTACAGCAGGGAAGAATCCTCATTGTTCTTGTGCAATGCAAGGAATCTGGAAACAGTGGAAATCAGGTCAAGTTACAACCCCCCATCCCTCAATGATGCAATGCATACAAAAGGAATGGGTGTGCTAGGAGATTCTCTGTATATTTGAAACTTTAAGCCCAATGGTCCATTGCCTCTTGTAATTAGTGATGTTTTGTATGTATAATGCTAAGTGCAAATGAATCTTAGCTCAGCCTTTTGTGTACTTGGAGAAAGTAATGTAATCTTTATTCCGAAGTGATGTGTTTATCTCTAGCTCCTGTACTTTGGCATGTGGCATGTATACTTGAGTGTTACATTGCTTTATTAATTTTAAAACAGTCTAAAAATCATGAGCATTATTATTATCTTATTATACAGAAACAATTCTTACTGCTTATTTGCAAGTTCTTCTCAACAAACTGTTTCAGTGTAAGATCTGACAGCCTTTCTAGCAGTCTTTCAAAGTATACAGGTTGTGAAGGCTTGGTACAGAGGATGTCAGATCTTACACTGAAACTTTGTTCAGAAGAGCTTGCAAATAAGCATCAACACCTTAGTGTGTAGAAAAGGTAGAAATGAGGAATACCTTTATCCCCATAGGATTTATTAACGCTGTGTCTAGCGACCATGTAAGGCCAGATCAGGCTCTGAAAAAATGACTGATTCAAAGAACTCAGTATGGTTTACTTCCCTGCCCCCAGTAACACAATACCCTCAATAGTCCTTCACAAGGAAGCCTGTGACAGTTCTAGAAGAACTTGATGGTATTGTATAATCTTTATTATCATCATCCTTTAAAAATAACACAAATGTACAAAAAAAGCTATTCAGATAATCTTTCCTAATATTTAGCCATTTTTCTTTAATTGACTTGTTGTTACTAGTCCAACTCTTGTACCATCCTAAAATCACCTTTCCGTCCTGTTGATGCACATCACACTGTAGGTTTACCAAGGTCCCTTTCCCTGCTTGTGTGCAGATGTATCTTTCATGGTATGTCTACACTTAAGGCAGTATGTAGAGTAGACACTGCATGCCCAATTAGCGCAGGTATAAATAGCAGCATGGAGGATCAGGCGCTACTTAGGTGAGTAGAGTAGACATGTCAGAACTCTAGGGTACATACAACCTACATTGCTCTCTTTGCACCCGAGCAGTACCCCCCCCCCCATCTACACTTCTATTTTTTGAGGGTGTCACTCTGCCTCCCTGCTGTCAGAGCCTTCATGCTGATGTGGCACTACATGTATCCTACATGCCACCACGAGTGAAGATAATCGTTCTTCTTAAGTCATCCCTGCTGCACTGATCACTTCACCCTTTTCTGAGCCCCATCTAATTTGTGGATATTATTTTAGTCAATATCCATTTTGTTCAAACAGACCTAGGCCTAATTATTGCAGCACACAAGTTTCATTGACTTTCCTTTATTTGGGTATTCATAAAAGGTTGATACACTTATTTTCTGCAGTTCAATTTGTAATATTGCTCTTTACATTCTACAGCATTACTTATTAAATACATCTATTTGAATCAATTGAAATGCATTTGATTGATTTCAATTTAAGTGATGTTACAGTAAGCAAATTGGCTACCATTAAAATGGCATCTGTTTCTTCTGTGTATTCTGTTGCACCTGACTAGAGCGACTAAAAAGCTTTTACTAACTTTTACTAGTGCTAACTCTGCAGAGCCATTGCAATGCTGAGAATGAGCCAGATTCTTTTCCAACTCTAATATCAACTGAATTAAGAGTTCTGACTACAGAGTCTGTATTGGTGATGTGAGTGCCAGAAAACACTGACTTTCAGATTGGGTTTGCAAAGCTGTATTTTTTGATAGGCAAAGAATAAAACCTCAATGTCCTTTTTCTCTGATTTTAAATATGTTAAGATGTGTTCCCAAACTTAATATGACAATATATAGAATAATTTTGCTTCCTGCTTCTAACTTTAAACTGGTACCTTTTCTTAAATTAATATTTCTGAATTAATATTGATCAGACAATTTTGGTTGCAAGTTTATTCAAGCCAAACAAATCTCTTCTAGCTGGATGGTTTTTCTCTATGTTGATACATACCCAGTCTTTAAACAGGCTGTAAAAACAGAAAGCAGCAGCAATATGACCTTGATATTCATGAATAAGGATAGAAATTTGGAAGTAAATGTGGGAGATAAGTGAATCTGCACACTGTAAACTGACTTGCAAGGTTCTTGTGAATGATAGTGTAAGCACTTAAATGCTGTTACATGTGCAATACCAACTCTAATATCTACAGCTATGGTAGTCAGAAAAGAGGAGCACATCTGAGAAAACTGTTTGCAATCCCAATTAGTAGTACTGTCCCTGTATTCTCAGGTATCTTTTGCTAGGGTTTTTTTAATATAGATTGTGATTTCAGTCTTATAGCCTGTACTAATCAAGCCATAGGAATATCCTTGTCAGGCACCGAAAACTTGAAAACAGAGAGGTGACTTTCTTACAAGTTTTGATATGGAATTGTCATTATGAGATGGAGGCTTTTCTGGGGATAGGGGTAGCAATAGCTGCATAGCTTGCATGTTTATCAGTTAAATGGAGGTAGTTTCTTCATATAACTTTCCTGTATTTCTATTACAACAGTCAGTTGGCTATTTTTCTGCAGAGGAGAGGTGTAATATACAATTTCTACATCCTCCCTGGCTAGAGAATTGCTGTAGAATTTAGTAATGACTAAAGCAGTTCAGCTACTTCCAAGTTCTGTAGCTCCTGTCCTTAAAGGATCTGGAAAAACTACAAAGCAGCTGTGGAGTCAAAACCCAAGGCCTCATGCTGTAGTGGCTAGATCAGCCATTATATTTCTGAAGATTAAAAGGATTTAGTTAAGTTTTCAGTTGCTGTAATTTAAGTGCTTTAATGAAAGTTTTTACTTCAAAATATTCATTGTAATACATTTATTTGATAAGCACTGCATGTTTTATTCTGGACTAGCATTTAGATGGTATTAATCCAATTCATGTCCTCTGTGTAGATATTGACAGTTATTTTAGAAAGTACATCTCAAACTGTAAAAATTGTAGAATCGTAAATTGCAGGGATCCTAAAGTTATGCAATTGACAACAGCTTTGCAGCCAAAAATTTCTCTTTCCCAAATTATTCCTATGCAGCTGTATACTAAATCTCAGCTCTGCTTGTATGAACTGGGGTTTTCCTGGGGGGGGGGAGAGAAGCCAGTTAAATTCCATTTAAAACACAACAGAGGGGCAAAAGAGTCTCACAAATGGTGCTGATTTCAGTCTTCCTTTGCACTTTTCAAATATGGTGACAGCTGCAGTTGGTTTTTTTTCCTCTGCCACCTTGCAAAATACCACATTTCTGACAAGCATCTTAATCTTTTGAAGTGGGGGATGACATCATTCACATGCTTCATTGCTAGGCAACACTTAACAAGATAATTCCATTGTTGCATGGCTCCCCTTTGGTTCCTCACTTTATATCCCAAATGTGCATGTCTGCTTTGTTCTTTTCTGTACATAAAATGCTAGCATATTAGAATTGAACTAGAATTTCTGGTTACCTCTGCCCTGTGCTAAGCACCTATGCTTAATGGCTTATTTCCTTCAAAATTATTTTGTGCTAAAATGTCTCATTTTTGTTTTGCCCCAGCTGATTTTTCAGTTCTTAGTATCTATATAGCACCTTATGTATTGTGCAAATGTGAATTATTGGATAACTAATTGGAAGGGGTGTTGAGATTCCTATCACTTCCTTTTTATAAATAGAGATGGAGCGGCAGAGAGGTTAAATACCTTGCCCGAGGCCACACAGTGAATCACCAGCAGAATCATGATTAGAATTTGGGAGTACCTGAATCTCTCATCCTTGCTTATTCTTTCAAACTGTTACTGTTTAATGCATTATATAGTTGGATTTTCTGAATCTTCTGCATTTAATCTGTTGATTCAGCATCCATATTTCCCCCCCTAACGCTTCTGTTGTGGTAAATTAATGTAGTTTACTTGAAATGCTGTCAGATGTCAGTCCATTTTGCCTATGTTTCATGATGTGACAAGGGTATGGGGAAATTTCTTTTTTTAAAATAAGAAAGCATACTTCAAATGTCTTCGGATATTTTAATGGTCACTAATGAAATCAGTGATCAATTGTTTAGCGTGTCCACTGAAGGTAGGTCAAGAAGGTAATGCCCTTAATCCGTAGCAAGGGATTTTTAAGTTAGATATGAGGTTCTAAATAAAAGGTAGTTAAGTTCTGGAGTAGGCTTCCAAGGAAGGTTGTGGGATCCCCATCATTGGTGGTTTTTTAAAGAAGAGATTGGACAAATCTGTCCAAGGTGGTCTAGGTTTACTTGGTCCTGCCTCAGCACAGGGGATTGGACTTGATGACCTTGTGTGGTCATTCCAGAACTACACTTCTATAATTTATAAAACAAAAGGTGGTAGAGGGAGATAAGCAGGTGTAGAACCTGAAATCACTTAGCTGATATTTGATAAAAATTAGCTCTGTAAAACTGAAATATTTTGTACAACCGAACAGTAACATTTGTACTTTACCACCTCTGTGGCTCCTATTCTCAGAAAAGTCTGAAATTGTTTGGGTCCCATATTGTACATTCAAGAGGACTTGTAATGGTGAAAATGACTTTATCCTTTTTTCCAATGATTAGTGTTTTCTTCACACGAGACTAAGACCTGCTTATGAGAGCAGAGCATAGTTCTCATAGCTTCTGAAACTTTGCAGCAAGAGGAAACTTCAGCTGACATACAACTTTTTGATAATGAAGTTTCACACTAGTTAAACGACAGATTATTCCCTCTTTCCTCAAGATGTCCTATGTCCTACATCACCATGAATTCTAAAATAAATGATACCCAGTGAGCCAAAAATTGTAGCTTTTATTTTTAATTGACATGCTCACAGATCAAGGCTAATGTAGTTGCTAATACCTTAAATGAGCAGTGCCATTTTTAGGTACTGATCTGGGACTTAAAATAAGTCAGTATTTGGCTATGTATAAGTTTATCCTATTCATGCTTTACCATGTTTACCACGCTATTTAACATCTCTCCAGTGTCTCGACTCATCTTCCTTTTCTGTTCATTTAATATCTTCCTAACAACTTCCCTTCCTATAAATAGTTCTCTTTAAAAAAAAAAAAAAAAAAAAAAACAACCCCCAAAACCTGGAACTATATTTGTTGTTTACATTAATCATGTTGCTTGTATATCAGATCCTCCCCCATCCCTGCCCATACAATCCTTGTGTTTAGATTGTAAGTCCACCAAGGCAGGGACTCACTCCATTTGTACAGTTCTTAACACAATGGAACACTCTAGATCCTACTGTAATATAAATATGTTGTAGCACTGAGATACAAACACAAATATGCATCTGCAGTTAAACTACATAGCACGAGGGTCCCATCAGAAGACGCAAACTAGATAAACTCCCAGAGCTACACTGCATGTAACCTCATGTGGGCAGATTGTCAGTAAGAGGTATACAGAATTATCACTTTCATTCAAGTTCAAAACATAGTGTACTCATGGGGAAAACGAAAACTTAGATTAACACCTTTTTTGTGTTGGAGACAATATAACACATTAATTCTGAGTTCACTTTAGGATTAGTTTGTCACCAACTCATCAGTGCCTCCATGATGAACTATCTTGATCCGTTTTAACTATCAGTTTACATAAATAATGATATTCATGTTCATATAAAGACTCTGTAAAACCAGTTTGAATTAACGCAAAATGTTCTCAGTGTTCCAAAGTGACAGTCCATTTCCTTCAGTACAGCTAGCTGTTCCTGGACTAGGGAACTCTGAAGGTTTTGGTAAAGCATGTAGCTTATTAAATGAATATTAAGTACCAGCCATATTTCTGGCAGTATGCTACGGTAGACCAGGAGACCATGTAATGACTATTCATTTTAGTTGGCTTAAGGATGCCCTGTTAGACTCTATCAAATACACCTGAACAGATGAAATATTATAAGTGAGTACACAGCATCCGTTATTTTAATTGCATCAGCTTACATGATAGATAACAGTTTTCCCATTTAAGCTGTTCACTACAGAATTTAGCTTGCGGGTTCTAAGTATTGACATGGGCTTAGGAGGATGCAAAGAGAGGACAGTGGGTTCATTGTGTAACTAGGAAAGGGAATACAGAGGCAGAAGTACGTGCTGCTACTGGTGCATAGTGTACTATCTCATGGGCCCAGTTCTGCAATTTTGTGAATGTAATTCCATTGAGGTCAGTGGGAATTTTCCTGCATTAGGACTGCAGTATCAGAATATTGTGCATACACCAGTTTAGAGTCAGAATTTTGCAGTAAATTTCATGTCTACAGTTGTAGAGGGAGTAATAAGGTCTTCAAAATAAGATCTTCAGCACGAATCTGCCAGGTAAGTTCCAACAGTATAAGTAATGATTTAGTCTTTATGCAGCAGCTGGCTGGTACAATGAGACTTCTGAGAATGTTTCCTTTGAAGTTGAAATCTTACTGTATGCTGTAGATATGCACCATACTGATAATACCCAGCGATTGTGTGACTTGTGAACTGATCGTAGTGAAAAAGCTTTATTTTGACTGGAATTAATGTTACCTATTTAAAGATGGAAAGCTTGTTATATAGGCTTTACAAAAGGTATCTTGGTTTTAGTTTAATCTTTCCCTTACTAAATAGAGATAAAAATATTTACATGTGCACCCATTACTTCTAACAGTAGAAATAGATTATACCTCCATTAAGTGGCAAAATGGAAGAAAGTAATACATCTTAAAATATAAAACACTTCCTGTATCTGAAGGAAGAAATCTCTGGATTACCTGCAAGTAGCTAGCTGTTTGGATTTAACAGAATATTACTATCAGCAGTATTGGGAGTGGTGTATGACAGAGTATTTGGACAATCAGATTAGTCCATGGGACGTATGTTTTGGGAAGGGGGCAAACAGGAGTGCAGTGTACACAACACAACATCTCTTCCCTTGCTAAAGGGTATAGAGGCTAGGTTGAGGTGAACCTACTCTACATGCAGATTAGATTGGGGTTCAACCTTTTACCTAATCTAACCAATGTCTAAACTAGGTAAAACATTGGAGGTTAGTGGATCGCTAGCTCCACTTTCCCCAGTCTAGACATACCCAATGACTGGTGAACTGTTGGCTAAATCTCTATGGCTGTGGTCATACAGAAGGGCTGTTCTATTCACAATAGAAATGCTTGCTAAAGTACTCATTATGAAATTATAACTGCTTGTAGGGGATTATAAAAAAGAATTTAACCATTGGGATTTATGGAGAATTTGATCGCTCTTTTTTTTTTGTAGGCAGCAGCAGGCATTCTGTGCTACGTGGGAGCCTATGTCTTCATAACGTATGATGACTATGACCACTTCTTTGAAGATGTCTATACACTTATTCCAGCAGTGGTTATCATAGCTGTGGGAACACTTCTCTTTATTATTGGACTTATTGGGTGCTGTGCCACAATCCGTGAAAGTCGCTGTGGACTTGCCACTGTAAGTTGCTGTGTTTCACATGAATTTTTGAGGCTTATTGCATGTTCTGATGTATACTTGGCCTTAGTGTTCCCTTTGAATGAACTGATAGCATTTATAATGGACACTGTCAAGTATGTTTGACTTTTTAGATATTTAGTCTTGTCATCTTGTTTTACAAGCTCAGTACTTTCCATTACCTATTTTATCCTAAAATATTTGTGTCGGAACATATTAAATCAGCCTTTTTTGGTACTAAAACTTTATATAAAAGTCCTTCCAGTGTCCCTCTTCAGATGATACTTATCTGCTTAACACAAAATGGTTAATACGGTGAACTTTCTTGGTACACATTTATTACATTTTATATAACAAAAAAATTATTTAAAACACATTTGTGCTTAAGAGAGCTGAAACTTAAAAATCCTAAAATTATGTGGATGGCACTGGTGATGGAATCTCACCACAAGTATTTTGGAGTATAATTAAAGGTGATCTTTCCATGTTAGGTATTGGGGCTGTGTTGTCCAAACTGCACTTGTCTTTAAATTAGAACTTTAGTTTCTAGTTGCCATCTATTCACTGAACATGTATTTGAGTAAAAATAAAAGTACATGGTACTAGTGTTTTTTTTTAAAACTGTTTGTTACAGAATAGATTAGTCTCCTGTGGGCAGTAATACGTCACTTTAATTTGGTTGGATTCCATGTACAGGTGTTGATGGCCTGTAATATAAAGGAGTTCAGACTAGATATGGTGGGCCCTTCAGTACTTAAACTTGAACTCTATTTCCTTGTCTGACTACCTTAACCTTCTCTCACAACTGACGTTAGTGTACTCTTAAAGCTACTAGGATGGAGAAACATACATGACTGCAGTACGCCAACATGGGGCAGTATTACAAATGGACATTATTGCCTGGGTCTTTGTTGGCTTCTGAACCACGAGCATTCAGTTACTTAGATGAACTTAAGTATGGTTTGATTATTTGGAGTAAAGTATTCAGTTGATTATTTCTGTAAATTATTTGCCAAGTTAATACCTTGCCTGGCAACTTTGATAAATCTGAAAGGCAGAGTTTAGGCTTTCAAAAAATGTGTGGACAAAGCTTCATATTATATAAATATTTTGAAATTGTATTTAACAGTTTGTGATCATCCTCCTCTTGGTTTTCATCACTGAAGTTGTGGTGGTAGTTCTGGGATACATCTACAGAGCAAAGGTAATAAAAATTGTCTTCTAAAGTTCAGTAAATATTTTATTGTAGATTGTGATCAAACTGTTGGAAAAAACTTCCCATATTTACTGTAAGTAAACATATGTTTGCGGTTCTATTAAACTGCTATTGGGCATTGTACAGAATCAAAACATCTTCATGTTGCATAAGATGAAATAAAAGTGCAGACCTAAATTTTATAGCAAAGATTAAAAAATAAAACGTAGCAATGAAACAGACTTTTTCAGAAGGCTGGAAGTAATGAGGTTGGTGGTTTAAAAAAGTTATGGGGTACTCCAAACTTGGTTGAAAGTACATGGCTAATTACTAAATAAACTCATAACTAACTTGCTATTTAAAATAACATTTTATTCTGGCATGACCACAGGGCTACAATGTTTTGAAGGAGGTGATGTGGGTATAACGTATATGCCCACCTATTCAGCCTGAGGTTCTGCAGGCTTGTGTCACTGAAGAGTGAGGTGAAAAGCTGATCAGAACAGAGCAATGACTATTATTGGCATGTCTCTATTTGCCAAGTATTATATTGTTTTAAAGGCACTTGGAATCCATGTGCAGCATAGGTTGCATTGTATTTGGATATGTCGTATATCAGTGCTTGCCCTAACTTAATATCTTTATTTAGTTACTCTTCAAGGTGTTGTCATACAGTATGCAGCCCAAATGTACTGGGTACATACTGAGAAGTTAGAATAAAACAATCCAGCCGCACCTTTAGTTTCTTTAGTTATACATCAATACAAGACCCTTGGATTTAGACCCTTTATTCATTATTGATTGGCAAATATAATGGAAAACAAATTTAAACTAAGTCTCAGTTGTAGAAGCAAATGATTCCAATTTGTCTTAGTAATTAAAGTGAGACCTGCCATAATGGAAGGAGCATGGGACTGTAAGTCTAGGAACTTCTAAATACTAATCCTGGCTCTTTCTGACTCTTTGGGTAGCCTGCAGAAAGTCTTGTTTTCTCATCTGTAAAATGGGGACAGCACTTGCGTTCTCTGGCTTAATGCAAGTTGTAGATATAAAATGCTTCATAAGTGCCACATTAATAGAAACTGACATTTTCTGGCTGTGTCTCTGCAGTCCAAATAGAATAGTAAGATATTAATACTGTTGTAATTTGCTTTTAATTTAATATGGCATCTGAACAGCCTTCACCTTACCTTGGCCTTCTCTATTGCTGTAGATGGAGCAGGCAGGCACTAATAAGTTGGCATCCTCTTCCACTGCTTTTCCTTTTCATTAGTGTGCCCTGCGAGTGTATCGAACATAAACATATATCTTTTGCTTATTTCTTTGCAAAAGGAAACTTCCATCAAACAATCCCCCTCAAGGCAGAAGCTGAGAAAATAAATTACCTTGAACTGTGTCCCAATGTTTGCTGACTTTTGGAACTGTTGGAGCACTGAGTTCCAGAGTAGACACTTCTTCAGTGTAAATGCCCCATTAGGGATGTTTACATCTAGGTTCTGTTAAGCATATTGGGAGGAGAGGTGGCTACTCGGTAGTCAGAACCTTCAACCCTATAGGGCTCTATAGATCGAAGTCAACACCTTGAATAGCAGTTAAATGCAAATAGGAAGACCCTGCAGTTCCTGGAAAATTAATGAAACATGTTCCTTGGGCTTATTGTTTCCTAAAGGATGAGCAGCTGTGTTCTACACCAGAAGTAGCTTCAGAGTAGTGTTTAGGGGTAGCGCCAAATAGAGTACAATGCAGTACTCTAGTTTAATGATCAAAGGTATGGATTACTGTGCTCAGGTCTTGGTTGAGTCTGTCAGCTCATTCTCTTCCAAATCCCAGTCTCTAAGAACTGGAAAAACAAAACTCACATCATTCAGATCGGATGAAAATGAGACTGACCTGTATGTCTGCTGCCTGTTTTTGACCTTGGAAGCCAACTATATTTCTTAGGGTTGTCTCACATGACTCCAGACAAAAGGGACAACAAAATAGAGCCTAGACATCTGATGGAAAAGAAATGGCCCCCGACCCACCCTCTGCCACTTCTTGGCGGGGTTTAGGATGAATGAAATCACTCTAAACTAGTAGTGTCTTCTCCAGCCAATGTCTAGCAGATCACTATTGACTATGAAGTCTTGTTATCAAAGGCTGCTGACACCTGATCATTGTCTATTGCCAAGAGGAGTTAATCAGCAAAGACCAGAGCTGTGTACATGTTATATTTGGCACAAAAGAGTGAACAGATTTAAAGAAATGGTATCAGAGTTCCCTTGTCTCAAATTTCCACAGAAGGGAAGATTAAAGACTAGGCAATGGTTGGCAAGATTGAGTGTCAAGTGAGACTGAGCCTAATGACAGTTTATTTGGGGAAGCTAGCATTGTGGACTTCCAAATGAAGACATAAGAGAGAATTGGCATAAGAGAGAATTGGCATAAGAGGTAGTTGGTAGTTGGCTATCTTGATGCCACAACTTTTCCCCTTAAGTTTTACTACCCTGATTCAGTGTTCAGGACAAAGATGTCTGGTGCTGGGCGTATTATTTGGACATCACATTAAAACTCTTGGTCTTTTCAAGTAAATGCCCCATGATCTATCTTGTGCTCCATATCCAAAGCACTTCACATTCCTCAAATTTTGCCTTGGGCCTAAACCTAACCAGGTTGGAGGATATTTCCTTGTTTGATTCTTCCCCTTTCCAAAGGAAACGCCTTTGCAAACTTAAGTATGTAGTTATGGCAGCCTCCGCTTCATAATAAAAGCAATGAAAGAGGCAAAATGAAATATTTGTGCTGTGACATCAGAAACTTCCAGTTATTAATATTGCACAGATGTCCAGAAGCAGCTTAAGTTCCCGAATCCTCTGTAAATTAGTTATTCAAACTCGCTTCTTGTGCAGAGTAGTCTTAATTGTAGCTCTTAACCATTGGTAGTAAATTAGTGTTTGTACAAATTACAAACCAATCAGAAATCCTAAAGAGAAACCTTTTCTCCAAAGTACAATAATCTGTAAAACAAATTAATTAAGACTCAACTAATAGGGTGATGTTTAGGCGTACTCAATTATTTACAGCCAAAAAAGGACACTACTGCCCAGATTTGTACTATTTTTGTACCAATAGTTTGAAAGTGTACTATGTTTGCTTTATAGGTGGAGGATGAAGTTGATCACAGCATTCAGAAAGTGTATGATGCATATAGCGGGACAAACCCTGATGCTGCCAGCCGTGCTATTGACTATGTACAGAGACAGGTGAGAGCCAACATAATGGAAAGTTGATTATAATTGTAGATTTCATGTAGATTCCATATTGTATGAAGAACTCTGAATATTATGCTCTGGGGTTTGTATTAGATGCTATCCTCATTACAGCTTTGACCAAGATTGTAATCAGTAACTTGGTCACTATATAAACAGGGTCAAAATTACTAGTACCCATGACACTTAACTGTTTAGCAGCTGCAAGAGACCTAGGTTGTCACATAGCTGTCCTTCTGCAATCACTTGAACATGCTTTTTGGAAGGATTGTTTGCCATAGGAGCTGGAACTCCATTTTTTTCCTTTAGTACTTTTGGCCCCCCTTCAATATTTTTCTGCAGTAGGACATCCCAGAGCGCACTGACCCATCTTCTGGTAGCTCACTATAAAAGTGGACATGAAAAAGCAATTGTGATCGCATAAAAGCTCTTGTATTTACTTTAATGGAAGGGCCCTGATTGTTTCTGCCAAACATCACTTGCCATAGATAAAGCCAATCTCATCAAGTTTATACAAGATTCAGCATTTTTTATCAGTCATTTTTCAAAAACGAGACTCCAGAGTTCTCACTACATTAGAGTTCCAGTATGTGCATCAGAACAAGTGGCAACACTGGAAAGTGTTTTCTGAAATTCCCTGGTGAAGGGAAAGTATAGCCCAGAAGAACTGAGTCTTGTAATTCATCAATGATGCCGCTCCCCTGTTGGGAATCTCACTGGGGCGTTTCCTGTCTCCCCTATAGCCTCAAGTCCCAGTTTTTCTTCAAACTACTTAAGAAGTTTGAACAGACTTACAAATCCTTGTCATGTAGATATCAGACACAAAATAATACTAATTATAACAATTTTTGTTTATAGAAAAATAGAGAGATTTGATGATTATTTTAACAGGGTGTTACCATATTACAGAGTGAGCATCTGTACATTACCCCTGACATGCTGTTTCTGATGATTTTTATTAAGTTCAGTGAAATCTTTGATTACACATTTAACAAATCAGGCATATCTGTCAAACATTAATATTAAAAAAAAGTTGATCTGGTGTGCTCGCTTTTTTTGCAGACGAGTTGACTCTGAGTTTTGAATAAATGGTAACCAAATATCTAAGTATCTATTTGTCCTCTCTATTTTGCTGGGTACACAATTGGCACATTAGTTTTTCAATAACAACCTCCTGGTTTTTTTGAACCATTCCCCGAGACTTGGACTGTCTTTTGCCAATGAGGCGGTCAGTAGCCTACCAAACAGATGAGATTAATTTTTTCACTTCCTTTTGTGTGACCATTTGTGCTAGGAAGCCCCGGGAGGACTACCAAAGGATAATTAAGTGATAAATATCCAATACTTATATTTGGTTATGAATTATATCCCAATATTCTCGAATGCCTGGACATGTCCACCATAAGCATAAAATCTCCTCACCATGATTTCTTCAGTACTAATCACTATTGAGTATATGTATATATTTTAACCTGACTCATATGAGCTACTGTTTTGAAACAGTGTTAAAGAAATTTTATTTTATCATGCTACAGATTGTTTCTGGTCCTCCTTTCCAGATCAAATCCTATTCCCTTGGGATAATTTGTCTATCCAGGTCCTTTTCCCAGGTGTCCTATATGGACACTTCCTTTCTTAAAAAAGTTGTCTGCAAAGATTGATTATAAATTAACTGTATTTTTCATTGACTAGAAGCTATTGCTTCTATTAAAGTTAGCTTTCTGTATAAAATTGTTCTAGGAAGCTGAGAAACATGATGCCTAACTTGAGAGTACTGGTACCCTGGGAGAGTGGGCCAGTTAGTTAGCTTTCATCTCTAATTTAGAGACGTTTCCTGAATAGCTGGCCAACTGTGTGTATTCCATAGCTCTCCCAATTTTTAAAATGCTGTTTCATGATTTGGATTAAGATCGGGATTATTTGCAATTAGTGTCATTGGCGGTGGATAAGAGGTTATCTCGAATTCTGGCCCAAACCCATAGCAAAGGGCACACTAAAGGATGTTTGTAAATTTCTGGAGTGTGATTTTCTTTTTTTTTTTTTTTTTTTTTTTAATTAAATGCATGGTAAGGTAACAATATTTACCCCACCACAATTTTCGTGTTCAGTAAAGACCCATTATTTGATGGGTTAGAGTGCCCCAATCCACTACTGCTTCGAGCCAGTGGGCTTGATGGTACAGTATAACCTCAGAGTTACGAACACCAGAGTTATGAACTGACCTGTCAACCGCACACCTCATTTGGAACCGGAAGCATGCAATCAGACAGCAGCAGAGACCAAAGAAAAGAAAATACAGTACAGGGTTAAACATAAACTACTAAAAAAGTAAAGGGAAAGTTTTTAAAAAAAAAATTGACAAGGCTAGGAAACTGTTTCTGTGCTTGTTTCATTTAAATTAAGATGGTTAAAAGCAGAATTTTTCTTCTGCATAGTAAGTTTTCAAAGCTATATTGTCGCTGTTCAGTTGTAAACTTTCGAAAGAACAGCCATAATGTTTTGTTCAGAATTGTGATCAACCTCCATTCCAGAGGTCTTCATAACTAAGGTTCTACTGTACCATTATTGTTGTAATGTACGTCAAGTCACTGTGTTTAATGTGTTTGTAGAAATATCTGCACTCACTCTTGGTCTTTTATTCCATATAAATTCTAACAGCGCACACTGTTCCTGCTAGGATTTTATCTGGGATAATTACTGAAAGATTTTGAGATAAGGAAGATATCCTTCGCAAAATAATCGTTTTTGATTGTGGCTGTTCTTCCTTACCAAAAATTTGCATTCTTTCCCCAGCTCTCCAGATTTTCTTTCATTTGCTGAAGTAGTAGTTTGACTTTAAATTATAGAGCTCTTCTAGGTTGTTTGAGATTTGAATTCTCAGGTATCTTATAGAATTCGTTGCCCATTTGTACTCAAATGTTTTCTGGAAGAATGGCTTCTCTGTCTTTGGCAAACTTAGAGCTAACTTTTTGGATTTGGCATAATTTATTATGAATCAGACGTTTTCCCAAAGTTATGTATTACTTTATACACTAATTTTAGGGAAATGCTCAGGTTAGATATAATATTTTTATCTTCAAATGTGTTCCTGCAAGGAGGCAATAAACATTCCTGTCTAGACCCTATGTGTAATTCAAATGGGAGATTGAACCCAGTTGACTCACTTTTAAGATGGTATGAAGAGCAATCATCCATTAAGGAACTGGGGGGGACAAATGGAAATGGAAAGTTCCACTGTATTCTATCAAAAGCTTTCTCTGCATCAAGTGATAACAAAAGAAATGGATCTTTTGGATCTGGCATTGTGGATAATTCCAAGTACTCTCCAAATATTGTCCGACTCTTGTCTGCCCTTAATCCACTTCAATCTCTGTTTATATAAACAAAGAGCATGAACTACAGTTGCCTACCTAGTACTTTTGCTAAATATCTTTGTCAGGATTAGCAGTAATAGGGGCCTATAAGAGCTGCATGAGGTTAAGTCTTTCCCAACTTTTGGGAGAACAGTAGCTTCTTTAATAGGCTGTGGAACTTCCTCCCCCTAACAGAATGGCATTGAAGGTACCCTTCAAGAGATCTACTAATACTGCCTTAACTGTCTAATACAATTAAACTGGAAAGCCATCGGGTCCTGGTGTTTTACCACTTTTCATACCTGCTATTGAATCTAAGATATCTTCTTCCATTATTTTTTATCTAAGGTTTCTTTATCAGTTTTGTTTATCATCAGCAGGCCTGCTACTTCCAGGTATTTTTGAATTTCAGAGCTTGGAATGTCTGATATGTAGCGTTTTTTATAATCCGCAAAAGTCGCACACATTTCATTGGGTGTGTAACTATCTTTTGCTGATTTGTTTTTAATTGGTGGAATATGTTGCTCTTGAATCCTTTTAAGCTTTGAACTAATAGTTTATCACTTATTTCATTTTTCATAAAACATTTGTTTTGTTTTACCTGAGGGATTTTTCAGTGGACTCTGTCATCAACATATTCAATTTTCCCCTAGTATTAGTTAGTTCATATAGATTTTTTTTAAACCTTTTTCTTATGAAAGTCATCTTGCTTTTTCTGGAACTCCTTCATTTTTCAACAGAGAGGCTCTTTTTCTCAACTGACCCTAAAACTGCTTTGCCTGCCTCCACAGAAGACCTCTTTCTATACTGTCCTTAGTATTTATTTGAACATATTGAACATTGTCCTCTTTAATTGCTGCAACCAACATTAGTCCTGCAGAAGGAAGCAGTGTCCACTTTTTAAAAAAAAAATGGATTTTTGGGATCCATCCAAACTATTAAATACTGCTTCCAATGGGGCATGATCTTACCATGTAATGGTACCGGTTTCTGCAGATCTTGTCCATTTCATTAATGATTTAGAGATGAACATTAAGTCTAGTATATAAATGAGGGTGTGAATTAAATGTGTTCTCTCATTCTCTTGGGTGTGATTCTCTCCAGAAATCTGAGACTGAATTGTTGGCACAGAGAAAGCAATGCTGCACCTGCTTTCCTAGCTATCTTTTTCTTATCAGAACAGTCCCAGTAAGCAATCAGCATGCAATTAAAGACTCCTCCAACTTTAACTATTCCTTCCCCAAAGTATTACAATATTTTAAAGTCTCCTCTAAAAAATGTTTTTTATTTGCTTTTTATTGCTTTTTATATGCTAAGCCAGCTGTTGTTAACCTAGTAATTGTCCCTCCATTTCTCTGAAAAGTAACATGTTTGCCAACCTTATTGCAACTCCTCTTTTCTTTGGCTGAAGCAAAAAAGTCTGTTGAAACCAATTACCTTTTATACACATAGTTTGTCCCTCCTGAAAATTAGTTTCTTGGAGTAAAATCTTTAGTTGTGTTTGAAATTTTTTTTCCTTTCAATTACTTTATTTAGCCCTTTGATATTCAAAGATCTTACTTTAAAGGGAAGAGCCGTTGAAAATGACTATTTAGATAATTGGAAAAATTTGAAATTGTTTTTTTTTAGCTGTTTGACATGAACACTTGTGTGACCAATGTCTGTCTTGTTTCTAATTGAGCAGTATTCACAATTGTGTGTCTGAATATTGCTCAGTTTCTGTTCATGAACTTACACATCTATTTTCTTGTATTAATTTCCTTCATTACTCTGATTAAATCCAAAAATAAAATAGCCTAAGAATCATGCCCCAAATGACTGAGCTTTGCTGATCCTTGAACCCAAGTACTGTCCCCATGAATGGTACTCTGTCCGAGAACTCTTGGACTGCTTCTCTTGCATTCCAAAGGAGGTACTTTCTCCATGTATGGGATATTAATCCTTACCCTTAGGGGTAGATTACCATCTGATCATTTGAGTTATGTGGGGAGGATTAAACACAAGGCCTAAGTGCCCATCCTCATTCCCTCTGTATTTTCGCCAATCTCCTCTGTCCCTGGGACTCACCACCCAATCCCCCCTTTATTATTTATTTTTCTCTACTTTCTAAAATACAGAACATAGCTATGAGTTACGATCACCACCCATTAACATAAACATCATGCTGTTTTCTTTATAACATAGTTGTTGTTTAACTGTTCATTCTTGATGACTCCCAAGAAGTTCCTTCTGGTTAATCTTCTTGTTACTCCTCAGGTATCGGTGTTCTCTTGTTCGGTTTCACATCTGCTACTGCCAGTACATTCTCTAGAGTCTCTTGTCATTTCTTTGCTTATCGTTTTTCTCTTGAGTTTCATCTGCAAAAATTTTATCAGCATTTTATTCTTAATTTCTACCTCTGCAGTATCCTCTTGTACTTGATGTTTGGTGTTCTTTTCCAACTATCATGCATTTTTTTCATTGTGTAAAGTTTTTTACTGTAAATACTGATTTTTTTTTTTTTTTTTTTTTTTGGAATTTGAATGAGTTTAAATAGGAATCCCCATCTGTAGCAGCCATCTGGCTCTTGAGTTCTACTGTAATTTCTCCCAGCTGTCTTCTCTTTTATAGAGTTAGGGCAGAAAGGTCATGGGGAAAAAATGCAACTTGTGGCCTTTGAGTTTTGAATGCTGTCTGGCTTTTTTCATAATTAAATCTTTGTTTAGTGATGAAATTTCCCAATTAAATGTCTGGATTTGGTATAAGATCTAGTTTGAGGGGACAACGTCCTGTGTGTTCTCTCCAGTTTCACCTCTTCCAGAGAGTCCCTTAATTCTGACGTTCCATCTCACCCTGGGTTCTATGTCACCCAATTTAAGCTGCTTCTCTCTTTGCTCCAACAGTGGCATGTGGTTCTGCACTGCACACTCTCACCTTACTACTTTTAGGCTATTTCTTCACTGACGGCAACAAATTTGCCGCCATCAGAGCAACTTCTCTGGATCGACTGAGCGGTCAGTGAAGACCTGTTCAGTTGATCCAGAAATCAACATATTAAGACCACCTCCTCAAGTAGCGTAATGTTGCGTCGATGGGAATGCTGTTCCCATTGGCGCAGTGCAGTGAAGACGGCGTACAGAAGAGAAGCAGAGCAGTCGACGGGAATTACGCAAGTGTTTTGCGTAGCTTGCGTAACTCTGGTTGACTGCCACTGAATCTCGGAGGTAAGTGAAGACAAGCCCTTAGTCTTAGGCTGGTCCCTAGGCACAGTTGACTCTCTTGTGCCGGTCAGTAACTTTCTTCTTTAGTACTAGAAGACTGGGTGGGTCAGGTCATTTCTCATGGCCTTAATCTCTGACATTACTAAGTGTCAACCTCAGTGGCTATTTGATTTTCTTCAGCCCTGGCATTTCTACCTGACTTGGCTGCCATGTGTTCACTTGGAGTCTGAAAGTCCTTCCTACACTATGCTCCAGAAACGCTCTTCTTAGTGAGGTTTTAAAAAAAAAAAAATTGATTTTTTTTTTTTTTTTAAGAGAATCAACCTTGTGTTCTGAAATGTGTGCATGGGTGGGAGTGTGGTTGTGGAGTTTAGTAGATTTAGGGAGACTGATGGAAGTAGGTAGCTTTGTTATCCCTTTAGGGCTCAGGCTACAGGTTGCTGTTTTAGTCCATCCCAATGTTAATGCTGTACAGTGCTGTACTGTTTTAAACTTGGTTCACATTTTGAAGGCTTTCTTCACACTCATGAGGGCTAGAAATGTACATGTTTAAAATGAGAAATTAAATTCTGAAGCACAGTTCCGTGGCAAGCAATGGGCTCTTCAGTTGGTTTTGTAGCCATTTGAGCACAGGAAACCCAGGCCTCCAATTGTCTGAAGAAAAGTCTAATAGCATAGGGCATTTCTTAAACTTTTAATAATCCCAAATTTTTATCTGGGATGGAGGGCATAGAAAACTCCGTGCTAAACATTTAGCATTCCAGAGGTGGAATTTTAACAGTGTTTCATAGCTAGTTTAAATTAGTTTGAAGTGGGAAGTAATGCTAGTAACATTCAATCTGTAGTCACAATTATTAGCAAAATGTTTGTCATGCCAAATGGCAAGTGACCTGTGTTCAATATTTAAATAACACAGGCAGCCTGTTCTAATGCATGTCTTTTTTTTTTTTTTTTTTCATGACGTAGTTAGAGTTGCTGCATATTCTTAATGATTGTCCCTTTACTTGTAACTTTGATATATATGGTGGCTTTTTATCTATTTTTCTGCAGCTGCGCTGTTGTGGGATCCACAATTATTCAGACTGGGAGAATACTAAGTGGTTCAAAGAAACTAAAAATAACAGTGTGCCCCTCAGCTGTTGCAAAGCAACCAGCACCAATTGTACTGGCAGCTTGACCCACCCAATGGACCTTTATTCTGAGGTAAGCCAGACCTAATCAATTTATCAGTATGTACTAAGCTGACAGTTATTTACATTTACTTGTTTTGATGGCCAAAGCGTAGGTTTGGAGTATACCTCATATATCCGGAATCGGATCTGGATTCTGAAAAATGATTTATTTTGCTCTTCTCCCTGTCTCAAGTGGCTTTTCCATCCTAAAAGCCAACATTCCAATTGCTTAATTTTTCTGAGTTTAAAACCTTTAGCACTATAATTTTCCATCCATTCTACTTGTTGCCTTTGTCTGACATTAATTTCAGTTTATTAGTGGCTATGTATGCAAAGTTACAGCTAGGCTGAGCACTTCCTAAATGGTACTGCTTTTTTGTTTCAGGGGTGTGAGGCTCTAGTTGTGAAGAAGTTACAAGAAATCATGATGTATGTTATCTGGGCAGCACTGGCATTTGCTGCCATTCAGGTAAGATTTCAAAACATTTACTCTTTAGTTGATAACCTTCCATATAAAAATGAAACTCTGGACTGTAATCCCAAGTTACCGTGCATATGTGCTAGTCTTCAGCAATTTTAGTCTTTTGATTTTTGAGTTCCATTGACCCAAACGTCAATAACCAAATATTTTAAATTGATTACCTGTGGTTATTTCTAAATTGTTCAGTGCCTTTGCTTTTGCTAGAAAGTTTCTGGTCTCCATTCTATATACGATCTCAGTATAAATGACCAGTGCATCTGAACACACCTGACATTCATGCTGATCAAATATTTTTCATGGATACAGTAAATGGTAGTTACTATTTAAATAGTTAAAAGTTATTCGGTGTACAACTCCCTTAAAATGAATAGGGGCAATTTACACTTCTTTTATGCTGTTGTCAGGAAATAAATCAACAACTAAATTATGGTATCTCAGAACTATATCAAAATTAATTGACCACCTAAAAATATAGCCTGATATTTTTGATAGTTTACCGTATTTCCTTGGCCCCATGGAAAAGGGCAGTGCTCTGAAGGTTTCATTCAACTGCTGGGCTGGCACGGGAAGTGAAGTCCTGAATTGAGGACCCTCCACTGAGAATTCCCTGTGCACAAATCTAAGGAGTGTTAGCTCAAGCGATACATTTTATATTTATTAACTGAAATTCAGTTGTTCATTATGACAATCAGTGCACTATCTTTGTAACCCTGTACATATGTAGTATATTCTATTATATATGATAAGTTAAATGCCTTCTTGAGCAGGTGCATTGTGTCAGACTTATGATGCTGTGAGTGCCATAACTTTGAATCTTTAAAATTAAAACATGTTAACTAGGTTCCCCAGATAAATATTGATACATATTGAAACAATATTTAATTCTCTAAGTAAATGGACTTTGAAAAGTGTGTGGACACCTACTCTTAAATGTGTCTGTCTGGAATTCTGCTTCTCTGTTCATTAGTTTAGTCAGTTAATACCTCTAACAAATCAGACATTATAATCCGGTGTTTTCAGATGTGACAGTGGCATTATAGTGCGTGCTGATAGCTTTAAAAAAAAAAAAACTTAGCGAACTAAATTATCCCCAGGCCCTTAGCAGCAGAAAACTTTAACAGGTGCAACACTTTCTGCCTTCAGAAAAGTTAAAGCAGCTGAATAAAGTTATTAAACTTTCATAATTTAGCTTTTGGACTGAAATTTGTCATGTCTAAAGATGAATTTTTTGCCAGTGTTCAGCACCTGAAAATGCATGCAGCAATGGAACTCCATCTCAATTTTAGAATAAATTTGTGAAGAAGATAAATAGTCTCTGTAATAAATGCTACACATTTAATTTGGTTTCATTGTCTTGAGCTGTCTTATTTCAGATTTGTGAAATGCTGATTGTTGCTTTTGGATAGATCTGATTATTCCAAACCTTCATAGGAAGGTTTGGATCGCCTGTTGAAGTAATGCATTTTGCCTTAGTGTTTGAAAAGTGTGCTTAGTCTTGCACCTATATTTTCTTTCCTTGTGTAAACTTACAAATATGACTTCAAATACACTAAATTAAAAATGCTTGAGTTGTTTGCTAGAATTAACCATCTTGCTCAAGAGAGATGCTTGTGCAGTATGGGAACCTAATGTTGCTTGAAAAAACTTCCATCCTTCTGTCTTCAGAATTATTTAACTGTGAATATTAAAACCTACTTTAACTAAAGTAGTGTTAGAGCAGAAGCAGTTTATAATGGGGATAAGCAGTTAGTGCTTAGAAATAATTCAATGTTTAGGAATAGTTCTTATTTTGGAAAAGTGCTCCCAAATATTCAGCTATTGAGAAGGAAATTATAACAAGCTCTGTTGACTTTCTATCAAGTGTAAGGTAGCTGCCTCTAATAGGGTCAGAAATGGTAGCTGTCGCCTAACAGTTGAAAGCATATTTTTCTGTATCTTAACGTTCAGAAATCTGCATAGAACAAAATTGTTAAATGTTCTCAATGCCAAACAGCAGCAAGGCGACAGTATACATGACTACAATTAATTAAAACATTCTTTTCAAGAGCTACAGCAGTATGAACGTACTGAAATGAGAACATTCAACAGTACAGGGTGTTAAATCAAAATATGTTTTAGCTTTGGTCACCTCCTCTGGGGAGAAAGAAGAACAGAAATGGGCCCCAGAGATGGGCAGCCAGTATAATTAGAAGTAAGGAATGATAGAGTGAAAATAGTAGGATTGTTCTGTTCACACTCGAATCTACATTTCGGAGAATTTATTCTAAAATTTTAATGCTGCTTGTTTGAGGATATTACTGTTCGATTTAGGAAGCAGGCCAAAAAAACTAGAAGTTACATCCCTTTGTTAATCTCTGCTTGATTTACTACAAACTGAATTTAAGCTCATTGCAACTTGTCATGGAGAGCTTTCAGCATCCTAACTGCCCCTTCTGTGCTTTATCCAAATCTTCAGTATACCCTGTTTGCTCAAATATGTCACTCTAGGTATTCTGTGCAACCTTTTGTACAGTGTCTTGCTATCCTGGATTCAGTTCTGTTAGTTTGATGATTTTTAGTATTCCATTTTTCTGATTTTTGCCAGGTACTGAGTTCAGTGTTCACCAACCACAGTTGCTTTTTCTTGTCTGGGCTTAAAAGGTAGAATTCTCCCCTTTTTTTCTTTGACACATATAGGAAAAAAGTTTTGGAGTCTGATGTAGTGAAGACATGGGTCAAACCACCCCTCCCTCCCATCCCCCTACAAAATCCTAACTCCTCACCATGGGGCTATATAACCCATTGCACTCTGTGTTTCGATCATGGGCATGTGTGCCTCTGTGTTCCACTGGCTTGCCAGTTGTAAGCAGACATGCTTATTGTGTAGTCTCTGCATTTTGGGTAGCACTTGTGTTGTGGCGCCACATGGCAGTAATCTAGCTATCAGCAGGGAAAGTCTAAATTATGTCTGCAGCAAAGACTATATGCAAACACTGTTTGCCAAAAAATAAGGAAACATCAAAGGAGGTTTTCTGCCCATGCCAAGATATTGACGTAAGTTGTTTGAAATGTTTGCATAGTTTATTTCAGCTCTATATGCAACACCCATTAAGAAAATAGATTATAAACTCTTAACATACAGCCCTGTTGTTCAGAAAACAGTTTCTGTTACACACCTTTTAATGTTTCTGCTTAGCCCTGACTGCAATAGGAACTATCGAGCTTATTGAATGTCAAGTCATCTAATAGTTTTTGTTGTATAGTTGACAAGGTTTCAATGATGATGATTTTTTAAATAAGATATTGGTTTCATCTAGCTTGCTTTTGATATTATCAAGCTCTGTTTTCATATTAACCCTAGTCCTAACTTTGTATCTTTATGAAGTCAGCCTCCAGTAGACAATTGTAAAGCTGTAGAATGTAGTATGGCCATGCTTCTATGTGTAATACATATAAATGTAATTTCAGTATGTACTTTGTGCGTATGGTACAGCAAGACTATCTAAAAACTAATTGAAACATGGACAAGAATGTTGTAACCTTTAACAAAGGGCCCTAACCTAGTAAATGTGAATTAGAGTGGCAGTGAGCCTCCCCATTCAGTAAAATTTCTGATCAAACCTTTAAGAATGCACATAGACCCCATTATGACCTCATTCTGTCGTGTTTGTCATACAGTAAGAATAATGCTTCTGGCAGCTCTGCTTACTGCAGCTATGTTTTATGATTGTAACCTTAAAGTTTAACTTGTTTCCCCAGCTTACCAAATGTAGCTTTGAATATTTGTTTTAAGATAAAAAGACTCGGGCAATGAAAAGTTACCTAGCCCTTTTTGTTAAGAATAGCCCTTTTTCCTTCAAGCTGGTATTTTCCTGATATTAAGCTAATGCAGAACATTTTAATAGCAGAAACTCTAAACCAGTGGTTCTCAACCAGGGATACACATACCCCGGGGATATGCAGAGGTCTTCCAGGGGATACATAAAACTCATCTAGATAGTGGCCTAGTTTTACAACAGGCTACATAAAAAGCACTGATGAAGTCAGTACAAACTAAAATTTCATACAGACAATGACTTTTTTAAACTGCTCTGTATACTATACACTGGAATGTAAGTACAATATTTATATTCCAATCGATTTATTTTATAATTGTAGGTAACAATGAGAGAGCAATCAAATGTTCAATATTGTGCTGTGACACTTTTTTGTCTGATTTTGTAAGCAAGTAATTAAGTGAGGTAAAACTTAAGGTTATGCAAGTCAAATCAGACTCTTGAAATGGGTACAGTGGTCTGGAAAGGTTGAGAGCCGCTGCTCGAGACCCACCAGAGTCTAAAGAGAAGTTGATGTGTGACTGCTCCAATAAAGTGGTAAGGGAAGGATAAAGAAAAGTGGTAGCATAAGTTTTCTTTGACATCCTATACAAGTTCTATATACTGTATAGCTTGAGCTGCCAGAACTTACACCATCATATTAACTTGTTTTAGACTTCAGTTGAAGGAATGCCATCTATTTTTCATATAAATTTTAAGGTGGGTCACATTTTGGGTCTGTTTTGTGGAAATTCTCCAAATTCTAAATATATTTTTTTTAAATATAGAATTTTATCATTGACTGTCCCTCCGCATCACTATATGTATTAATTGGTGTTTGTTCTGCAAACAGTTTCTAAGAGGGAAAACTAAATTAATTTAATAGTTGAACTAAAGTTTAAGACTTTGGTAAAGTCTCCTTTTAGTACCAAGTAGTTATGTGGCTCTTCAGAATCATTACTGAATGACAGAGTAATAGACTTGATCTATACATTTCTGGATTTTAATTTTAATTTTTTTTGCTTGAGAAATTTCATTGAATGGTTTTTTCTTGTCTGTTTTAATTCTTAATTTGTGGGTTTTAGTAAATTCACTCAGAATTGCCTGAAGACTTTTTTTTTTGAAACTTTCAGATAAACACAAATAAAATAGCATAAAAGGATGAGGCAGAAATGTTACGTAAGTGATCATATAAAATTTTTAGCCTAAGATTATCCCTTTTTTTAAAAAAATCAGTAAGATTCTTCCATTTGGTTTCAGGTTTTCTAGAACTTTTTTCTGTCAAATTTAGCACAGTTTGTCAGTCTTCAGTCAAATGAGTTTGTGCTATTACAAAAGTTATTTCTGACACGTTGAAGAAAAAACTTACTGCTTCCTCAGCAAACATAAAATCTGCTTTTTCTTTAAAATCTTAATCAGTTGCTTGGATTCTCTATCCATTACAGCCACCATAATTGTTGTTCAGTTATGGTGGTGGTATAAGTTTGTGAGGCAGAATCCAGAATCAGAGTTAATAGAAAATGTAGGATCACTTTTCTTTTAAAAAGTCCATTTGAAGTGGTGTGCAGCCTTCTGGTCACCTCTTGTCTGTGAGCATTCAAAGGACTCAACCAGCTGACTGTGTGGGCCAGTCTCCTGTAAACCGTGAGCAAGCTGAAAGGGGCAAATGGATCTAAATGCAGGGGGCTTGTGCATACGTTCCAGATTAGCTGAAAGGACTTTATTCTTTTAAAAAAAAAAAAAAAAAAAATTTATTTTATAAGCTTTGTTCAGTGGTCCAGTGGTGCCATCAAAGGTGGGAGTTTTCTCTTAAAGTATTCCTGAGCAAGTTCTGCTTCCTAACACTTGCTTTAGATTTTATGAAATAAACCCAGGTTTTTATAAACTGCAGAATGACAGTACACTACATCGGTTCGATCAGCTAACATTAACCATTTTGTAATTTACATACACATCAGGAAGTAGATACTCTGTAGTTAAAATTACAATGGGCAAGATAAGAAAATAGATCTGATCATGGAGAAGTATAAAATTCCCTAAAATGCTTTGATGGACGGAGGTGTGATGATACAACTTTCAGAAATAAGCAGATATTAATTTGTGTTGAAGATAAGATTTATTGGTCCAAGATGTAAATACAAACTGCAGTGAAGTAGAAATCAATATTTTGGTGAATGTTAAGATCTTTATCATTCACTAAGGTTCTCTTGAATAATAGGTAGTACTAAATACTTTCAAGGTCTTTGTATGATAAAAAAACAAACAAACCCCACACTAAACATGGAAATCTTTTCTTTTGGTCACAAATTTCAACAGCATGTTTTTCTTCAGAGACTGACGTTCTAACAGCTGATGCTCTTGGAAGTCCATCAAACTATTCTGTGAAATTGGCTGCATCCCATTACATGTGTATCAAATCTCAGACATTGTTCCAGACCTTACTTGACCCAGCAATCCATAATTTGATTGCCTTCACTCAGTCATAAGTTGCGATTAGTTTTATGTGTAAGGGTTGTAAACATGGAATTCCTTAAACCACATTAGTGTTTGAAATATGGTTAATGTGAAATGGGTTGGCTTTCAGTGACATGCCCGTCAGGAATATTTATAGTGATGTTGGTATTGCTGGTGTTCGAAGACTAATTCGCCTTCACTTTTATTAATTTTGAACAGAACAGTGATAACTAAATTAATACTGGCTCAGAACTATAATGTGAAATTTAGCATTGATTTACTTAATCGTTAAACACTGATCACTTAATGTTACTGAATTTCAATATGCAAGTGTACGTACCTGGACATAGACACACACAGTTTAGTACATAACTTTAATAGCTTCAGATAACTGAACAAACGTTACCCAATGGTGTGTTTCCTGAGTCAGTAAATAATGGAAATCTGAGACGTGTGAATTTTCCCCTTTTAACTCAGTGGTCTTTTAACTCTGAAACCTAATGATGACACATCAACACAAATCAAGAAGATTCCGAATGTATTGGTTTGCCTGCCAACCTCTTTTCAGTTAAACTTGAAGCAAGACCACATTTCAGTTTGACTTTGTCTGACTTGCAATGTTCCATTCACTTTCAGTCCAAGATGTATAAGGAACCTATTGAATTGCTCTAAATGTCACCCTGCCGGTGGATATCAACTTATATAAGAGGGCCACTGTCTATGTGGCCTTTTTGGGAAGTACTTACTTCTGTTCAGACTTCTTCCTTGTACAGCCTTATGAAAAAATCAAAACAATAACTTGACTGGCTACCTTTATATAAGACATCATAAAAGGTAAAGCCAGACGTAGACTTGCTTGCAGGAACAGTTCCATTCTTCTCATGTATGTCTTCCTCAAACATTTAACTTTTTTGTTAAGTACTTTGTTACTTTCGGCTCTAAATACATTATCTCAGATTAACATGCCATGTATGTTTACATGCTAATTAGCTGAGCCCCCAGGTTTCTGGCAAGTTGCCCAATTTGCAGATGATACAAAACTACTCAAACTAGGTATGTCCAAAGCATACTGCGAAGCGTTACAAAGGGATCTCACAAAACTGGGTGATGAAACAGCAGATGAAATTCAATTTTGATAAATGCAAAGTAATGCATATTGGAAAATATAATCCCAACTATACATATAAAATGATCAGATCTAAATTAGCTGTTATCGTTCAAGAAAAAGATCTTGCAGTCATTGTGGCTAGTTCTCTGAAAACATCTATTCAATGTGCCACGGCAGCCAAAAAAGCTAACAGAATGTTGGGAATCATTAGGCAAGGAATAGGTAGGTAATAAGACAGAAGATATCATATTACCTCTTTATAAATCTATGGTATGCCCACATCTTGAATACGGTGTGCAGATCTGGTCGTCCCATCTCAAAAAAGATACATTGGAATTGGAAAAAATACAGAAAAGGGCAACTAAAATGATTAGGGGTATGGAAAAGCTTCCATATGAGGAGAGAGTAATGAGACTGGAACTTTTCAGCTTGGACAAGAGATGACTAAGGGAGTATGATATAGAGGTCTGTAATATCATGACTGGTGTAAAGAAAATAAAGTGTTATTTACTCCTTCTCATAACACAAGAACCTAGGGGTCACCAAATGAAATTACTAGGCAGCAGGTTTAAAACCAACAAAAGGAAGTATTTCTTCACACAATGCACAGTCAACCTGTGGAACTCCTTACCAGAGGATGTTGTGAAGGCCAAGACTATAATGGAGTTTCAGAAAAGAACGAGATAAGTTCATGGAGGATAGGTCCATCAATGGCTATTAGCCAGGATAGGCAAAGATTGCTTTTTGCTGGAAGCTGGGAAAGGGCGACGGGATAGATCACTTGATGATTACCTGTTCTGTTCATTCTCTCTGAAGCACCTGGCATTGGCCACTGTCAGAAGACAGGATACTGGGCTAGATAGACCATTGGTCTGACCCAGTATTGCCATTCTTATGTTCTTGTGATTGGCTTTTAGAGCAGCCAGTGCCTCCAATCTTTGCATCACTAACAAAGTTTTAAAAGGTGAAGACTGCAACCATGGACACATGCTTTGTCCAAATTGGGTACATTAACAAAGAGCAAGATTCTAACTGTACCATATCTTTGTTTACAGACAAATCAAATTGTGATAACTTAAAGTACAGGCTGATTTTGTTGATTCTGGATTACAGTAACTACACATCAATCAAATAGTATGATTCTAATTTCCCTTTTGAAATGTTATATCTAAGTGCCAGAAGCTCCTGTCATCTGGGGCAATTAAATGTTAAGCCACTTTACCTTGATTTCAGTCTTTTTCATATCAACTAATGTAAAGTTTCCACCCTTTTAAAATGAGTCTTGATTTGCATCTGTTTGGATAATAAAGGCAGAATACAACAAGTGATTCACCGAGGAGTAGCCTAATAAGACACTCCTTATAAGGTGATTTTTTTTGTAAGAATCAGATTGGAGCTTAATTTTATGTATCTGATCAAGTATTTCAAAAGTCATCTTAATTTGCCTTTCATCACACTTCAGGCTTGAAATACAGTAATTTGAAGCATACTGGCAACTAGCCAGTGATTGATGTCCAGAAATCAAATCTCTTGGAAGTATCTCCCGTGCACTCAGTTTTATTTTTCTTCTTTCCCATAGTTGCTGGGCATGCTGTGTGCCTGTGTAGTGTTGTGTAGGAGGAGCCGGGATCCCGCTTACGAACTTCTTATCACTGGAGGAACCTACGCATAGAAGATAATGCAAATCTAAGCTTGAATCTTTATTTACTTGGAAGGTGAATGGGACTGGTCTACTGCAGTAGTTTTCCTGCCTATGTAGACTTAGCTAAAACACACCCTGCACAGATGAGGACAGTTGTAATGTACACTGGTGATGGCAAAGCAACTTGGCTTTTCACATACCCATATACTTACCTGTGACTCACTATTTTAGCCAGCTATTCATGTATCTGAATATGTTTTAGTATACTAGAAAACTTTCTATTTGCAGATCAAGATTAATTTGGTTGACATGGAAGTTAAAGTGTGCCTAATTGGTAGATTACCTCTAAGCATTAATTGACTGATTCTTACATATATATGGAATCCTTTAAATCTTCACTATGTGGAACTTCTTTGGCCAAAGTTGTACAAAGGAAGCCGGCTGTATTTAATTTGTGACAGCTAATATATTAATTCTTACCTCTCACCAGTGTCGTTTTTTAAAAATGTAGGTGAAGTCCAGTACACTTTAAAGATAAATTGTATGAAATGACTACTAACCAAAATAATTTTAGAATCACATAAGCGTGCATCTTTGATCTTCTCAAATTCAGAGATCCAATCTTCCAAACTTTAGTGTTTTTAAAATAAAGCTGGCTTTTCAGGAGCAAAATGTATGCACTACTGTTCTATAATGAATTTTCATTTTTTTCTATGAAGAGCTGTTTTATGTGTTGAGTGAACTGTTATATTGTAGATCTTAAGTTGGTTTGGAAATAATGTAGCCAAGTCGTAGCAAAATAGTCTGTGAAAGTGATTTCAACTGTAAATAGTAAACCTGATTAAATAAAATCTCTGTATATCCTCCCTCAAAATATACCTGTTTGTATTACATTTTTTTAAAGATTGCAGCACATCACTTTATGCTGATAGCAGTCCAGCCCTTTTTTACTACAGCTCTCTAAGGTGAAAGCATCTATTTTATCAACAGATTTGTATCTTCTGGTGTTGGATGCACCATTCTCTGGATAAACACTAGGCCACTTAAGGTTTGTGAATGCTTGTACTAGATGATTGGTGAATCATGTTCTTTAAACAGAGTGGTAACAAAATTATCACTCCATTTGGAGAGAAGATTTAAAAGCACCTCTCAGTGGGAAGTTACAATCTGATATGCAGCCCAAGTTGCATTTTCAAAAGAGATTTAGGCACTTAAGTTCCTAGTCCCTAAGTCTGTTTTGAAAATGCAACTTAAGCGTTTTTGAAAATTTTACCCCTTTTCTCTTCAGAGCTCTTGCTTCCCTTCTTCATCTTGCTGCTTCCACAACCTTGCTTCCTCTTCTGTCACTAGGTGGTGCTGCAGAGACTCTGCAACTATTCTATAACAGGAAGTGCTCCAGAGAAGTCTGTAGTATCTCACCCTTGGGGGAAGGTGGAACAGGCTTATACAGCATAAGAGAGCAGAGAAGATGCTAGACTGAAGAAATGGAGGGAAGAGCAGGGGGGCGTGGGGGAGTCAAAATAGAAGGAGAATTAAAACAGAGCAATTTAAAAGATTTTAGGGAAGATATCAGAGAGACTGCTGGACACAAGGAGCAAATGAGCTGAGACAATGAGGAAAACACAGGAACCCTATTCTATGGGTCTGAAGATACCTTATGAAATTAATGTCGTGAGCAAGCTCCCATCGTAGCTGCACATGTTCGTGTGTCGTGGTGGTATTTCGATGGAATAAGCGGGGCTGCTTATTCCAAGATTGCTTACTCCTTGCAAAACACACTAATGCTGGAGCCTGGAAACGTAGTGATTATCAGAGAATCAGAAACTAAACAAACTGTGATTAAATTTGAGTGGTTATGCAAAACACACAAACTTTCACTCACTTTTTCAACAGTTGAGCTTGCAATTGTGGCAGATCTGCTAGACCCCATTTGTTAGAACAGCATCTTCTCCCATCCCACAGAGGCTGCCATGGGTTTGGGGGAGGCACAGATCCACCATCAATAGTGGAACTAAAATTCTGGAGAAAAGAGTTTAGGACAGGCAAATTTCAAAAGTAGGATATATCAAATAAGTGTTAAGTAACCAGCTACATACCTCAGGAGAACCACCTTGCTTTCTTGAGTATGTAGCTGGGGCATGTGAATGGACTTTGTCATAAAATGCATGGCATAAATAATGAAAATACTCTTCCTTTTACAAGAGATAAGACTTAGTTGGTTGCATATGAATCGTGTCCTGCCCACTAACTTTATATATGATGGTCTAATTCTAGTTAGAAGCAAATGATATCTCCTTGGGTAGCTAACTGGTACTACAGGTGGATTGAAAGCAAAGAATAGAATCAGAGTCTAGACTGTCTTATTGCATTCCAGAACATTGACATGCCTGTAATACAGACATGGAAGTGACGGCTAGCTTTGTACCAGTGAAGGTGGAATTCCAACTCTTGAGGCTGGAGAAGTGCAGAAAGTCCTACAGAACTTTAGACTGTGTATTCATCGTCAGCACTGGGCAATGAGCAATTACAGAAGTGTTGAGTGAGGTCTACATTCTTGGATTTTCCACTTTCCATACTATTTTGGGGAAATTTTGTGGCTTGTGTTAGGTCAGACTAGATTATCACAAATGGTCCCTTCTAGCATGGGAATCTATGAAAGACTATCTTAAATTTCAGCATGTTAGAATAAGCTTAATCTCCTTCCTGTCACAATATCACCTTGTATTCATATTTAATGAAACTCAGCATTCCTATTCAGAGTTTTTCCCTTCAATTAACATGTTAGTACTGCAAAGGAACCTGGGTAGGCATTTGCAGAAAACCATGTTATCTTTACACAACTTCATAGCTCTCAATTTTGCAGTGGTGGTGTAGCCATGTTGGTCCTAGGACATTAAAGGGACAAGCTGGATGAGGTAATATCTTTTATTGGACCAACTTCTTGTTGACAAGACTAGCGTTAGAGATACACAGAGCTCACCTTTTAATGGACCAACTTCTTTTAAAGAAATTACCTTGCCTTACCCACCTTTCCTCTCTCTGGTTACGCAGTTTTCTTTGCATGTTGATAGTTTTACCTGAGGAACTTTATTTTTACCTTTTGCTGAATTGTTAATTTATTCAGAGTAGTGTATCTATATAACACGCGCATATCCCATTATCATTTTTCTATCACATGGCTCCTCTTGGACAACGTTCAATCCATCAGAGATATTTATTTGATAACTGGATTACATTAGGGCCTAATTATCCTGGTATAAAAATGACCCATAATTCACTTCCAGTACAACTGTATTAGTGGTAGCAATGGTGGAAGCCGCAGTGTTCAGGCATGTTCTCTATTGTCAAGTGATTGTGGCTAGAATACATAAGTACAGGCAGCTTGCCTGGAGCCCTCTGCACAACCGCTACTACTGTTGCTACCACTACTGGAGATAAGCCTGTGATAGCAATAGTGGGGAATTTGGGGGGGGGCAGGGAACTGGAGGGGAGGAGGGGAAAAAAAACACGTAGATGCCCCTAGACCGAACTACAGTGTTCCAGATTAAAGTGTGTGTTTATGTATGTATGAATTCAACCTGACTGCACAGCTAGAAAGGGCAATTCATCCACACCCAGCTTTCGTGCCTTATGCCAAAGGAGTAATGTAGATCATTAGCATGGAAAGCAGAGGAGAAGTTGCTGTGAATAATTGCGCACACACTCTTATGTTACCTGGGGCATGGCAATAAGCCTAATACAGCATGCAACCTGCCAACAGCAATAAGTCTGAGGCTGTTTCTACGCTTAAAATGCTACAGCGGCACAGCTGTAGTGTCAGTGTAAACACTTGCTATGGGGACAGGAGGGGTTCTGTTGCTGTAATTAATCCATCTCTCTGAGAGATGGTAGGCAGGTTGAAAGAATTCTGTTTATCTAGTGCTGTCACACCCCTGAGACACACAGCTATGCCAATGTAAGTTTTCCATAGACTAGCCCTAACTTGATTTGAAGCATCTTGTCAACAGATGTGGACATTAGGCTACTGTTGCTTTAAGTTTTTCACTTGTGATGCTTTCCACGTAAAGAGGAGAGGCTGAATGCTGTTAAAATGACTTTTAAATACTTTACAGCCCATGTTCATGCACTGCCAGCTTCAAACAATCTAATGTAAGAGACAATGCTTCCCAGTGAGGGTACAATCCAATGAGCTGTCATCAGTCATGCAAGGTTCAAGTTAAACAGAAGAAAAATAACCTGTAAAGATTGCTACCACACTCAAAGTAATATTAGATTAAATACAAATTTCTTGTGTGAGGATGAAGGAATGAGGACTGCTGTGGGATCTTTAATACTCTGGATCTCAAATGAGATCTCAAAGAGAACGGTAAATGTGCCCCTGTCAGCCATCATAGCAGTGAAGGTAGTCGCAGCATTCAATAAACCTTGTGATTGTAGAAGTCATGTAGAACATGTCTTCCCAGCATTTTGGAGTGAGCCTCCAGCCCTGATCACCAACCTGGGTTTATGGTGCTTTGGCTAATGCACTTAAAAACAGCAGAGTCGATGACGCTTTAAAGTTGCGGCTTGGGATCTAGCTCCGCTAGCCTGAGCCTGTCACCCAGGGTTGGAGCCTCACTCCAGTTCAGTCTAAAATATTGTGTAGATATATCCTTAGGGGCTGATCCAAAGCCCACTGAACACCAATAGGCTGTCTCTAAATAGTAATAGTGATGGGCCAGCACAAAACAGAACTTTCCCAACCTTAGAAATTAACTGAATGAAACACAATTAACTATAAAATGGAAACTGTATGTGCCCATTGCTTAGGGCAACACGCAGCTGGTGGATGATAGGATAGCGGCAGACTTACCCTATTTCCCATTGTCTAGCACATAAATTACTAATATGTTTCTAGCCTAGAGTTGCATTCACTTCCATTGTAGCGCGCTCAGCCTTGGATTTACTCTGTCACTTGTCTGGCTTGACTTGGTGGCACTATTCCGTGAAGGGACTGACTTGTAGGAGGGAAGAGACAGTGGGAGTTGGCAGCACTACACTCTTGCTGCTTAATTGAGTGTTTAAGTGTCAGCTGTATCCACCGAGTCCGTGTCTGTCAGAGAACTGACCTTTTGGTATAATGCTATTACCTGTCAGCTCTGTGTTCTTGGGGAACCAGGGTACAAAACTCCGACTCTCTGGCTCACCTGAATCCCCCCCGCCTCTGCTTGAACCAGAAACCAAAAGCAATGAAAAGGCAGTGGGAGACACACCTAAACCCTTCCAAACAAGGGTGATAGGATTAAGGCAACTCCCCTAGGCTCATCTACATCAAAGATGTAAAAAGGAGGTAGCTCGATTAGCACGTCGAATGGCGAACAGAAGCCTCATGTACATCGAAGATGGAACAAGAAGTAGCATCTCGAATGGAGAACCAAGCTCCAAAGCAGGAACCGCACTGAACTCTGGGATTGGCAAAGCAGGAACATACTGCATGATGGGAGATCTCTGCTCCTGATGTTAATGAACCCCACACCTGCACACACCCAGCTCCGCAGTTATCAGAACATTTTAGTTATTGATCTCCAAAGCACTGAATCTGCCTGATTGCATTGTGAGCTCCCTGGAAGGAACACTGCCCATAGCCAGAAATGATCAGCTCCTATTGTCCAGCATAAACAAAACCACTCTGGTATACTCCCTTGAGTCATTGTTTACCCATAAACAAACCTAGTGTTCTCCCTTGAACCATTGTTTCTTCCCCACAACAGCCCTACCCAAGTTCAAACCTGGGTTCTGATGCCTGGATCCAAATGCTGCATCAGCTTCACTGGGACTTCCCCTTTTCATGACTGATTGTGTTGGGGGCTCTGCCTGTCTCAAGCGCTCAGGACCCTAAGTTGAACAGCCTGTCTCCTGGGAACCTTTGAGCTGCACAGAGTGTTGAGACCCCCACATCTGCCTCTAACACATACTTTCTCTCTCTCTCTCTTTTTTAGTCCAGATATAACTTTCAACTTTTGTAATCAAACCTGGCTAGCCTGGGTGGGAAACGAGGTGGGTCAGCATCAAAGGTATATTTAACACTCCTGCCAGGACCCAGGATGATACATCAGTGGGGGGAGAAGAAAATGGGAGAAACCAGCTCTAAAAAGAGACTGAACAGACAAACAGATCAAATATGGTGCCTACCCTGATGTGTGCTTGGTTAAAGAAGTTGGCACAGGGCCCCTTCTCCATCCAGGCACAGTGTATCCATTTATTAAGACTCCTAATGTCTCTAATAGAAGGACTTCTCTCTGTTTTTCTGTCCCCCACATGGTGGCTAAATCAAGCAGTGACCGTAGTAAAACCTTTAGCCGCTACTTAGCTGAACAAAGTCATTGTCACTCATGTCTTGGTTCCTCTCAATGGGCTGAGACACAAGAAGGGCCCTGCACTCTTTCTCTAAAGACAAAGCTTTTCTCACATCTATCAGTGCATTGAAGGCTCTTCCATTCACACTTGGGTTAATGTTCTTATCCTAGTAAGGTTAAAGTTCACCGTTTTCCCAAGAAGCTGCTACACAGACTGTTCCAGCTTGGAACGTCCAAACAATTCTTTCTTAGATACAGCTGTTGAGCACTGGCATCCTGGCAAAGAGGAAGGGACTGTAGCAAATTCCATCCCCCACTCCCTGTATTGAAAGTGAATGATATCTCATGTGTGCACCCCCTTCCCAAGAGCCAACTAATCTGATTACAAAATAAGCCAGGGCATCATGTATACAAGATAACGTGGCCTTTTTTTGTACCAGCTTTTCCACTGCAAATATCAAGCCAGCCACAATCAAAAACTGGCTTGTTTAGACTGAGTTTTGGGTTACACAACAACGATAATACTTAGCATGCCTATTGGCTTTTCAGGTGATAATCTCAAAGTGCTTTACAAAAGTGGGTAAGTATAATTATTCCATGTTACAGATGGAGAAACTGAGGCACAGCGATTTAGTGACTTGCCCAAAGACACAGTGCAGGTAATTTTTTTTTTAATTAAAATGCTTTGCTTGTGTCCTTTAAATAAGCCAAACAGTTCTGCATTTGCAAGAAATTTTAGCTAGAGATATGCTAGAATTTTTTTTTAAACTTTGTTGTGTGCTTCTATCTTCAAACAGAGGGTTGGGGGAGTGGAAGCCCACCTCTCTCCAATCAGGTGAAAGAAGTTTGATCAAACTAAAATACCAGTAAAGCTCTCGGTATCACCCACTCAGCCTTAACTCAGTTTGGTAGTTTAACTGAATTGTGGTGCTGCTTGCATAGCTGAGACCATACAAGCTGTGTGTAAAATGCACGTCATAGGATCTGACCCTGTTCTCACTGAATGCAGTAGTAAAACTCCTTTTGACTTCAAGGAGCCCTTCAGGATTCTTTAAGATCCCAAATAATTTTTTTTAAAATGCACGTGTGTGCTCTTTTGCCTAAAGAGGCCTGAATATATAAACAGATTATCCTACTCAGAGCTCAGTTCTGTTTGGTATTTCTCCTTGGAAATCTCGAGAATTCAAATTTGGTGTTCCCTGGAAGACATTTGGGAGGTCTCAGAGATGTTTATTATGAGTTTTAACATTTTGACTGAAGGAGCCAACGTGGTCATTGGAGATAAATTGTTGCTACCAAACCAAAAACAACTGTTTACATTGTTTTAACTTAAAGTTGCTTTGCCTTTCTTGTTGCTTGTGATGTCATCATTTCACTAGTTCAGCAGGCCATGAATTTCTAACATAAAAATATAAGCCAAAGTTCCTCGCCATCCTTAAAAAAACCCCACAAACCCACACCACCTTTCAGCCATGTGATTTACAAGAAGCAGAGAAAAGCCCAAGCTCAATTTTTAATTTTCTTTTGCAGGTTGCAGCAATGTTCTGTGAAAGCCACTCTCATGGGCCAATCAGAAGTAAGGTAATAGCCCAGCTCCTCTCTCCTTACTGGTGCTAAATATGCTGAGCATGCTCAGTGAAGGCCAGGTGCAATATAACAGCAGCTGGGTAGAGTTTTTCCTTGTTTTCAAAATGGGGTGAGGGTTGTTGGCAGAACAACTATAACTGATCCTGCTCCTACTTTCAGTTTTGCTAAGCAACAGCCTGCAATGTCACAACTCTAAAGGGGCTTAGTTGCCCAGTGCTGTAGTAATACCCTCCATGGCAGCTATAAGGGAAAGTAAGCAAAAAAAAGTTGCTATGTAGAAGCAGCAGCTGATTTTTCAAGCCCTGACAACTTGTCAGCTTTATGCTCTTCAAATTTGGTACGTGTGTGGACCAAAGGCTAATGGTGACCTTTCAGCACACGAGTGGACAGCCAACCACATGAAGTGCTAGTTAGAGGAGCTTGGCTACTCGAAACATGCACAGTTGAGCTAGCTAGCCTTGATGACGGGCAGCAGCTCTCTACTAGCAGATGCTCTGTGAACAGGTGGCTGAGACCGTACTCAACATATGCCAAACGCCTGGATTTATGGACAGGACACTTTCCCTGTAAGGGAAACAAAGCAAATAAAATCCTACAAGTACATCATGCCCAGGCAGTGTGTGTTAATACCAGCTATTCTATCCAGCAGCTGCTTAGGCGCAACTGTCCACTCCTCTGCTCACCCCACCTCCCAGCTGGCCTGAAGTAGGCATCACCTGAGGCCTGGCTCATAATGAAATCCATGTTGGTCTCCACCTGCTTTCACTTAACCTGTATACAGCAATCAGTGAGGTTCCTGCTGCAGTCAGGAGTCAGCGCTAGGGAAATACTTCCAGAGAACGAATTCAGAGGAGGTAAGGCTGCTTCTACTGTGAAGGAAAGAAAAGGTGTTGGCCATCAAGGAGAGAAAAAAGACAAGGTAGGAGCTGCTTTAGTTCATGTCTTGTTCACATGTTTTGTTCTCTTAAAGCTGAAAGAAGCTGAGTGTTTTACCTCAAGCAAAGCTGAGGGCAACATCTTTGATGTGGGAAACAATTAGGGTGTCTCATGAAGTCACCTTCTTGCCCTTCTGTTAACTGTAACAAGAGCTGCTCAATTAGTCAGCTATGTAAGGTGCTTTCTTAAGCAGAGATGGTTGTATAAACTCACTGGAAACACCTCTAGCTCTTTGTGCTGTGATCCCTCAGCTAAAATGAAACTGACTGCAAGCTGTTCAAGAGAGAGGCTGCCTTTATCTTGCAGAGCACTGTGTGTGTGTTGGTTCTTTAATAATGGGTGGTAGGAGCCAGCTGCTTCCATCCAAATGTCTAATGCTGCTTTTTTATTACTGTATTTTACAAGTAAGTGAGTTTGTGTGGTTTTCCTCAAACCTAAATCCATTAGTTAAAGCATATGTTGCTTAGTGACAGGCATAGCATCACACACACACCCTTGAGACCTCCTCTGCCCAAGCACTATTGGGTAGCCATTGTTGGTCAAGTATCTGCTATTTTTTATCTGAACTTCCTATTCTTATTCTTTTTAGCTACATCTCTCTTTGAAACTGAGCTCAGTACAAGCATTGAGGTGGCTGGTTTGATGTCCTGGATCATATAGGACTTGCCATATTTCAGTGATAATCTCTCTCTTTATAAGACGAGCATGTGACAGCATGCGCAGGAGGTGTGTCCAGGAAGCTGGGTTCTTGTAGAGCACTGTAGTTCCATGAGCAAACTTGAAGATGCATTAGCTACTGAATTTAGGCTCTCTGAAGAAGCATAGCTTCAGTTCCCACCTCCTTCCCTCTGGAAATGAAGTGCCTGGGCTGGAAAAAGCCTGCTGTTGCTTTCTCTCTCTTGGCAGTTATCCAAAAGGCCCAGAGAGCACTCCTTCAAGGGAGAGCATGTGCTGACCCTTTAACGTGTGAAAGCATGTGTGCAGTAATTGCCTCTGGTTAGCTCTTGATAAGTTGCAGGGGCCAAGTATCTGTGTCCTGTGTATATGGGATATAGACCATGATGCCTATATGCACTTCTCCTAGTGTGGGGCACCCCAGCTGGGTGTTGCTCAGAAATCTAGTTCAGACCCTCATTCCAGGGCTTGGAGAACTGTGGAGGAAGTATGCTCACTCAGTATAGGAGAAGATGCTCTCTACACTTTCGTTTCAGCAGGGTTTTATGGGTAGAGAACCCTGGTCCTCCATAGTATCTTCTAGGGTTCTAGGAGGACTATCATGTAGGCTACCTTATCTGGAAGGGTTCTGGATCTGCTAGAAGAGGGAAAACTTAGTCTGAAATGTAAGGGCTGTGAAGAACTTCCGGCAATAATTAAATTCCAGTGGATGTTCCAGATACAAGACTCTAAGGATACGTTTACACTGCAATCAGACACCTGCGGCTGGCCCGTGCCAGCTGACTTGGGTTCATGGGGCTCAAGCTAAGGGGCTGTGTAATTGTGGTGTAGATGCTTGTGCTGCAGTCTGAGCTCTGGGACCGTACCACCTCCCAGGGTCCTAGAGCCCAGGTTCCAGCCTGAACCTGAACATCTACATCATAATTAAACAGCCCTTTAGTCCGAACCCCATGAGCCAGAGTCACCTTGGGTGTCTACTTGCAGTGTAGACATACCCTAAGGATGTCTCTTCACTGCAACGTTAACTCAAGTCAACTGCTGGAATTAACCTAGCTTGTTTTAGGGTGGTTTTCATGGAAATGCTGTGAAATCACATTCCAGCTACACAGAGTTGATTGTGTGGTCACATGTTAGTTATCTCACCATAAAATCATATGGGAGACAAGGCACATGTAGCTTTTAAGGTAGCTGGAAGAGGTCAAAACTACATCCTTACCTGCAAAGGAGCTTGCACCATGAACAAAACTACAGTCTCTTGTCTCCGCTGGGATTTTACAGTGATGGAGGTAGTGTGCGGTAGTTATACCATTGTAAAAACACAATTTGGCAAAGTGAAGACAAAGCCCAAGTTCAGGACTAAGGGGGAACCTTCAGTTTACTGTTGCCTGCTAATCTGTATGAAAACTCCAAACGGCTTTGTCTTCACTAGGGTTTTACCATGTGATAGTTACTTTAGAAATATACCTGGTCTTTGTAGTAAAGACCAAGCCTGTAGTGCTGGGTTGGAAGTGCCCAGAGGAGAGACTACACATTATGAGGTGGAGCTCCCTAAATAGGGATAGCACTACTTGCCAAAACTTAAATTCAGAACCAAAAAACAACTCAATCCATGAGCTACAGTTCAGTTCCATCTGTGTGTCCTGGTCTTTCCTGCCCCTTTGGTGGGTCATGGTCAGCTGGGTGGATTGGCGATGCCTGCAGATTTCTTAGGGCCTGGTCAGGATTTCAATGGTTAATTGTGACAGGTGTGAAAATGCCAGCCAGAAAATGAATAATAGTCTATTGTGCAAACAGAGCCCCACCCTCTAGAGCAGAGTCTAACTCAGCTCGGTACATGTATTGTGTACCTGCCCTTTAATCATTCTCTCTGCAGTCACCGACCAGAGGCTTTGGTGATGCTATTGGCAGTTTCTCACTTGTGAAGCTGTGCACAAAAGCACGGGTGTTGCGTATTTCTAAACTTGCATCTCTGAAACAGGTCCATGCATGTGAAAGGAGAACTCCACGCCGTCCCAGTCAGACAGCTTATATGATTAAATGTGCTGCTCACCGCAAGTGTCCCATGAAACAAAAGTTCACTCTGAAACTATACAGCTTTGTCAATAGTTGTCATTTTGGCACTTCCTGTTGGTGGGAGCCAGCTTACTAAATCGTGATGCTGTCCAAGTGAAACCAGAAATTTAACAGCTCAGAACAGTCAAGCCAGATGCTTTAAAGTTAGTTTAACAGTCAGAAAAAAGGTGATGGTTAGCAAAGATGGTCAGAAATGGGCAGTTTACCTGAAAAAATCTTTGCAGGGAAAATCCCCTTTTGAAATTTTCTCATCAGGGAAATAACTGTTTTCTTAAAGGAAAACTTTGTGGGAAAAGATACTTCCCTCCAACTTTTTTCCATTTTTTTCCATTTGGGAAAAAAAATTTAAATTTACGGACAGTAGCATTTTTTCCACTTTCTCAGTCACTGGCTGTTTTTCAACTGAAATAGTCAATATTACTTTGTGCCTAAGTGAAAGTGTGTTTTTTATATACACTGTTCTTTCTCTTTTTTAAATCCTCCCCCCCCCCCCCCCCACCCTCCCAGGGGATTTTATTTTTGTCAAACAAGAGTTTTTTGGGGAGGAAAAGATCTGTTTTGACACAGCCCCTCTTTTGGGATAAACTTCTTTTCTGAAAAATGTTTAAGCATGAGAACTGGTCAAAACAATTAAACATGACTTTCACTGAAAATGGCCCATTTCAGAGGGAAAGATTTCCTTTCTGTTCCCTGAAATTGGGTGATCTGCAGTTTCACAACCACATGTGAAATATCTCATTTGCTGAGTGTCTGTTTTGCTGTGAAAGCACTGCACAGCTCTAGTGAGACACTGGCCATGTTTGCACTAGTGAGCTTACAGAGCGGTACAGCTGTACTGATGCAGCTGTGCCGCTATAAGATCTTTCATGTAGCTGCTGCTCTAGGCCAGTGGGGGACCGCTCTCCCATCGACATAATTAAACCACCCCCAATGAGCTGCAGTACCTGTGTCGGCGGGAGAAGCTCTCCCACCAACATTGCACTGTCCACACCACTGCTTCTGTCAGTGTAACTTATGTGGCTTGGTGGGGGGTGCGAGATATGTTATACCGAGAAAGTAAACGTAGTCTTTGTTTACAGCCCAATGCAGCACCCAGAATTTAACCCTTAGGCCACTTTCCACTCTCCAGAAAGGTGATTCCTAGAAACTGGATGCTCTCAGAGGGCTAGGATGTTTTGATCAGCGTTCTATTTCTGACACATGCTACCACGGTTGATGGGGTGAACTGCATAGTTAAACACATTTTTGTAACCAGTTATCAGCCAAGCCCTTCACTCTAACAGAAGAAAGGTAAATCATGAAAACATTGCAGTTGCCTTTCCACCTACAGAACAATCCCAAATTAGCACCCAGTGCGCAGATACGGTAATGATGGGTACGTGATAAATGCCTACATACATAACCCCTTCAGTCTATAATTTATTTCACTTAATCAAGGAAAGACTGGTGGAGATTGCAAAATATAAAATCTTTTTATGGGATGGCAAGATGAGCCCGAGAACAGCAGTCACCACTGCACAAAACTGGTTATCAGCTGAACATAACCTCATAGGATCAGAAATGCAGGTAATAATTCACCCACAGCGAAGGATTTTGCAGATAGCATGGTAGCCAGGAGGAGTGCTCCAATGCTTGGTGAAACCCTGTGAGCCTCAAGAGGGTGTGATCGTAACTGGATTACATATTTATGGTTCACACAAGATCTTGAGAGAAACTTTTTTTTTTTTATTGAAATCATCTACAAAATGTCTGCCTGCATCAATTCTGTCTGATTACCTCCTTTAATAGCAAGTCTAATATTTAAAACCACTCCAACTTTAGGTTTCATTTCAAAATCGTTACAATTTTTTGACTGGCCACATTGCAGGTATTTTAAGACAGCTGACGTATAGTACAGACCCTAGTCGTGGCCCATTGCTCTCCATGATTGCGTGGTTATCAAATTCAGACCTGATCACAGAAAGCATCAGCAACCTATAAGGAGCCCTTTATTGTTACTATTTATACTATGATAGCACTTAGAAGCCCCAATCAGGAACAAGTAGAACAAAGATAATCTCTGCCTCCCAGAGAAGTTGTCACAGTCACTCCTGCTCTGCCTTTCCGCAGCCAGCCCTGGGAAACAGCCCATCACTGCATCTCTTTGGTTTCTATGTTAATATGAAGCTGTAAGAATGTATTCAAGGCACTCCTATACATGCTGTTTACCAGGTCTAGGAGTGGGTGGACAGACTTGTGGGTTTCTGTGGGCTAACTCTAGTTCATTACCGTGCTACAGTCCGGTTGACTAAAATGCTGGAACAGTCCCTGTAGATTTCTCTGGCTTTAAAATCCTTACTCCACGCCCACAGTGCATCCTCACTTAAAAGATTTACCTGTTGATGGTGATTATTTGTGCTTTAATGTGACTTTGATTCAGTTTTAAAATCTGACATTTTGGCAACCAACCAGCTCATTCTGTCCCTAGGAAGTAATTTTCCCCCAAGCAAATTCTTGAAGGTTTATGTTGTGTCAGTAAATGCTGAAGGAGGCTCTTATGATCTATTGGGTAGATGGATTTTGGAAGTATTTCTACATACTAGTCACCTGATAGACTAGGAATATTGGTAAGAAATTGATCTATGGTGTACAAAATAGACAGCTTTGCTTATGAGAGCTTTAATAAGTGTAAGCGCAACGTGAGGAAGGGAAAAGGGACAAGAACAGACCAATTGCAATGATCTCAGTGATACAGAGGCTGCAGGAGGGCTAGGTTAGTCTGAAAACCCTGCGGAAGGGGCATCTGAAAGCGGTAAGGAAAAGATTATGCTGGCTGGGAGATGGGATGAGAGGAGATTAAATCAGGTAACATATGGGCCAATTACATGTAAGCCTACCAAGTGATTAGCAGCTCAATGATGAGCTCACAACAAGCCAGTCTGGGTAATGCAGCTCCAGAGAAAGCCTTTACTTAGTTTATTTCTAAATATGACCAATCATATTAAGGGTATGACACAATCCATCAAAAAGGCAAAGGCCAAGACACCAAAGACCAGGGTCATGATCTGTCCTCATCTCTTTGCCTTTGGATTCCACAGAAGGCTGGAGCAGTAGAGGACTTGGGGAGCAGGAGGAGTTGGTGGTGTGGTGGAAGGGCTAGTTTTCTTCTCTAGCCCCATGTATGTCACAATCTTTTAAATTCTTTAAAGCAGCATTTTGTGTTTATGATTTGTCACAGTCACTGTCTGATGATAAAATAGGTGGGGAATCCTTACCTATTTCTCCCATGACGCCCATGCATTGGGGGGACTGCATGAACTTCTGTCTCATGTCATATAGCGAAGACCAATGCTCTGTCAATGCTGTCTTTAACCTGAGCACAGCATACATGTACCACCATTTCCATATCCAACGCTACTGTCAAAGATGCCTAAGCTACTTACACAGATAAAGAAAGAGATCATTAGTTGGTAGAGAATATGACTGTTACCACAAAAGTATCTCAAAGCCTAGTCAGGAGGTGATACAGAATTACTGAGGGACTTTTCTCATTTTCCATTTTTGTAAGCAATTTTTTTAATGCAGAGAAATTTGGTTTTGTTTTTTCCATACTTGTCAGAACTTTGAGGCACTGATGGATTGTGTTCAATGCAATGTCGATGGAACAGTCAAAGGCTTACAGAGCCCTTTGTAGAAGAAAAACCCTGCAGTCTCTCTGGGAAAACTCCAGTGTGGAGAGAAAGGTCTAGGGAAAAAGGCATGGACAATTTGTTAGCCCCAAGTGATCATCTTAGAAGACAATGATATGCGCTCCTCTTGGTGAGCCCTGGCTGACCATGTGTGCTATTTTAGAGAATAAGCTATTTTTAAGGTCTTAAAACAGATGCATCTTTTCATCAAAGCTTTTCAAGGTAAGATCCTGGCACAAATCCTTGTTGACCATTCCTTTCTGCTGTCCACCAGCCATCCTCGTTTTCTGCGATAACTGCTACGATGTCTCCTGCACTGATATCCAGTTCGTCGGTGTTCTAAAAGGAGAGACCCAACACAGGGAGTGGAAATCTGGTTAGCCTCAGTACTCAGACCCTTCTGCATGTTGTGTGAGGTTTTTTCCTAGCTCCAGTGATCCTAAATCATATCCTTACAAATGTCGCTGTGATAATGAATCTGAAATATCAGACTTACACTCAATGAGTGGCTCCGTTTTTACTGAGCTGGTCATACTGGGAATGTCAACTTTCTTCCCATTTCCTCAAGATCTCCAGAATGGCGTAGAAATGTACCCATTCTGCATTCACTGCCTGCACAGATTAGATCTCATATCAGAGAAATATCCTCTGCTAGAAGGGACGAAGGCCAGGTGAACACTATAAACTTAACATTGGTATAACTGTCACTCGAGTGTGAAAAATCCACACCCTTGAGTGACACAGTTATAACAACCGAACCCTCAGCATTATGTTGATGTCCAGCTTCTTCGACATAGCTAACGCCTCTCACAGAGGTTGATTAACTACGCTGACAAGAGAAGCTCTCCCAACAGTATAATAGCATCTTCACAAAAGTATGCTTTTGAAATGTAGACATAAATGCAACTCCTTTCTGAACCAACCAGTCATGCTCCTTTGTTAGAGCAATAAAAGATTACATGCTCAAGGCAGATAAAAATGCCTTCACTAATCTCAGTCTGGGATAGATTTCCCATCAGGACAATTGATCTCGGGTCACCTGCGTGGTAGCACAGGTCCCTGCTGCTGAGCAATAGTGGTCAGCAGTGTTACAATGATTATTTATGAAACATGCTATTTCCCCACAGGAGACAGCCAGACAGAATGACTACAAGTCAGTCAATCGGCCCATTAAGTGATGCTGTCCTGTTTTCTGTGGCATGGGGCATCAATTCACTATCCAAAGAGCAATGAAATAAAAACAGTGACAGCACCGGCCTCCAAAATTTGCATTCAACAGATTAGATAAATCTAATTTGAATATGAGTGCTCAAGTGTGTGGAAGTCTACTCCCAGGTTAGGAATCTTCCATCTTCTAGAAAGGAATTGAATAATTCCCTCAAGGCAAAAAAGTGCCATGAATCCAGAGGTACATTACAGTGAGCCTGAACAGGCCCTAAAGCAAATCTCTCTCCAAACAATGAAAGAGAGAATAGAAAAAATGTGTATTTAAAAAGCAGCTGAACACCTTGTACTGCATAGGAAATTCTCTTCAGCTGTGCTGACATCATCCAAATTTGTTTGGCTTCAGTTAGAATGTGACTAATGCTGACCTCTTACAGAGTCTCCTACGTGACGTTTTCAATGTGGTTCTCACAACACAGGAACAAGGGGACAGTCAATGGAACTGAAAGGTGGCAAATTCAAAACCAATAAAAGGAAATATTTTTTCACACAACACACAATTCGACTGTGGAACAGTTTGCCAGAGGATCAGGGCTGTATTATCCATTAGGCACAGTGCCTAGGGCCTACGAAACTTTCAGGGCCTACGAAAAAATGTTTTATATATAATTTTTTATTTTTATTTAAAAAGCTATTTATTAATAGCTTAAAATCAAATTTGTTATTTCGGTCGGGGGGCCTACGAAGGCAAGTGTAGCTAGGCCCTACGAAGGTCTTAAAATGGCCCTGCAGAGGATGTCGTTGAAGCCAAAAATAAGCAGAGATTGGCCATTTATATGGATACCAAAAGTATCCACAGTTCATGCTAAGGAAAAGAGTATTGGAAGGGAGGTAAAACCTCTGGTTTACACCCTGAAACAAATCTCTTACTATTAGGGATTAGGATGAGATCATGAGGACAGATTATCCCACATCTGTTTACCCTGGGGCTCCATGCACTGTATTTTGGAATATCAGGCCATTGTCAGAGACAGGACCATGGACTAGCTGGACCTGGCCAGTAGGATTACTCCTATACTTCTGTGTTTCCTGTGTAGGAACATTAAGGGCAGTCATAAGGCTAAAGGCTCTTGGGCTGCCTTGGAATTCTAATCTATAAAGTGGTGATGATATGTACCTCCTTTGTAAAGCTATCTGAAATCTACAGATGAAAAGGTGGGTGATGTTAGCAAACTATGGCTTAAGCACATCAGCTTGTCTGCTGCTGTGACTTTACTAAAGATACCAAGCGTAATTAAGTCTGAAGCCAGGAACATTACAGTACCCTAGCTGAGGGTGCAGGTTGCTCACCAGTGTCTTCAGATTCAGTGAGCAAGTCAACCCTAGCTCCTTCCTATTTGCCCAAGCGGCCTGTGATGGGACTGGAAATTGACAGGAGCAATCCAAAGAGCACAGTGTATTTACATGGGAAATATGTGAGGTAGGGCTGTGCAGTATGATTCCACAGGAACCTCAATGTGTGTGTGTGTTAGCTTTTTCATTAATAATTTTTTCCTCCTCATGGATCTGTCTAATGGAGCTGAAATAATACAAATTCATAGTATTTCCATTATGTAGGAACTGGAATAGCAAGAAAAAGTCAGATCTTGTGGTGTAGTTGTTTCAGCCCCATTTTAAAAAATGCGGGAGAAGGGGAGGGACCTCAGAGGGGTAATTTAGTGAAAAATGGATACCAATATTTTTATTACAAATCCCCACAAAACCATAAATAAAACTGAGGTAGAAGTCAGGCTGGGAGTCTGTATCTGGCAATAGTTACGAACAGGAAATGACTTATTCTAAAATCCTTTTGTGCAATGGGGATTATGTTGGAAATCTGCCTCTGCTATGGAATAGAAATAACACGTTAATCTGGTGTTGGGGTCGGATTCTCCATGGGAGGATAGGGTCAAATGGAGAACAGCTTTTAGATAGTCTGTCAAATATTCTCACTCCTGTTTCCAGGCTGAATAAAAACCAGGGAAGATTTTATAACATGAGCTGCAATCATATCCCCTTGGGCTGTGGTATTGTAAAATTTCACAAAGTGAAGCAGGGTCAGAATGAGTCATTACTTGGATGGGAGACCGCAAAGGAAAACCCAGGTGCTGTACAAAGTGGTGGCGCCATTCCCTTCTGAGCTGCTGTCGACTCAGTGTCCCAGTATGGTGTCTGAGGGTGCTGTGCTATGTGGGGTGCTGTTTTCAGATGAACTGTAAAACAGGATCCTGACCATTTTGTCAGTGAAGATCTTGTTGTTCTCTTTAGCAAAAACAGTAAGAGGGTATTAGTCCTGTTATACTTCACAGATTCCAGTTGGAGTACATGCATTCTTCTACCCTAAACTCCCTCTGAATTTGTAACTGGATACAGTACTCTTCATCATTTCCTGCCCTAAATTGCTATCCAGATGTTCAAGATTCCAATCCTACATCAAGATCTGCTAGTGTGTACCTCTGTAGAGAACTATTTGATTCATGCTGGTAGGAGTTTGCACTGACAAATCCTGATTTCTGGATCAGGGCCTTAAATAACTTCTCTTTTATTGGGACTATTTTTATACATCTTCCTGTAAAGCCAGGTGGTTTAGTTACCATCAGTCAAAATGTCCAAGGCTTCAGTGTTGTATGAGTCTCTCCTATCCCTAAAGAGACAATGGTTGGGATGGTTTGGCGGTGTTATTTATGAAACACATTATTGTACAACAAATTGAAATAAACTATTGTATACTGTGTTATTTTGGGGGCAGTATGGTCTAGTGCAGTGTTTCTCAATCTTTTTGACACCAGGGATCGGCTTTCTATTCTGTGTCAGGGAGATCTCAAGCTTCCTATACAGTGTCAGGGAGATCTCAGGGACCGGTGCCGGTCCATGGACTGGTCGTTGAGAAACACCAGTGTAGTGGCAAGTGCAGGGACCTGGGAGTCACAACTCCTGGCTTCCACAGACTCTTTAGGTGACCTTGGCTAAGTAACTCTCTGTTCCATCTGTTTCCCCATCTATAAAAAGAGGATACCTATCCACGCCCAGGGGTGCTGAGAATTAATTGGCTCTTTGGGTCAAAGATACTATTTTAAGCCTAGTGCATTATGATGCATTCATTTTTTAATCCTTTGATTACCTGGGCTGTATAGTCATAGAGAACTCTGTAGTCCTGTGGTGATGTGGTCGCTGCTTGTTCACCCACATTAATGGATGCATAGACTCCATCCACTTTCTCGTCTAGAAAAACAAGGAAACAAAGAGTTCAGCTGCTTATAAATGCAAGGAATCATTTGCAAGAGTTCACAAACACAAGGGCGTCTATTCTTTCTGTGCACTGGGATGTGTGTGCCTAGAGAAGCTGCTATGAACCCTAGGTAAAGCTATGCACAACAGCTGCCACTGAGATGGCAAGACAACAAGGCTTCTAGAGGAGTCAGAAACTAGCTTTCACTTCATATATGTTACGACTGCAGGGTAAATGTTTTCCCTGCTAAAATATATCCCAAATGATATAAGGGAAAATTATAATAAAACTAGTTTGTGGTTGGAGCTGTGGTGTTTCTGAAGGGAAGAATAAAATCCTCATCTATATATAATGCGTTCCAAGAAAAGTTCAGTGAGCCTTAGTACTAGTAGTAGTAATAATTTAGATGGTGCCATGATGGCTATGTGTTACAGGCTTCACCTTTCTGAAACATGTTGATTATTTAATCCAAGTTAACTGTGGAGAGGAAAACATTCATTCAGTGTTATTACAAGAACAGATATAAATGCCTCGGTGAAATAGTGATAATTAGGCCTTGTCCACAGTTTGCGGTATAGTTAACCTAGAAAGCCCTCCCAGTGTGGAGGTAATTATGTTGCTATAATTGTGTCCACACTAATGCTTATGCTAGCGTAGCTATGTTGGTAAAAAATCACACCCTTATCTGCCACAGCTATACCAGAATAATTTTTAAGTGTAGACCCAATTATTCAAGAAGAGCTTGATCTTACAACACTGTAGCCAATGAGCATTTTGCCATCCGTCCAAAACTCCCACCAAGGCACTTTTTCAAAAGCATTTAGCATTGGCCTAATTCTGTTCTCATGGAAGTCAGTCACATTGCTTCATAATAACTAATGGACATTAAGGCAAAAGAAAGATCTGGTGTTTTAAGCACAGGCAAATGTCACACTATTGTTCAGATAAAAATCTCACAGGACAAACATTATGACTTTAGGAGTCTGTATTTAGCCAGAATTTGGAATGTAATTTAGGCCTGGCTGGTTAAAAGAAACTTGTTCCTGACATGCTTTACAGCATTCCTCCACAATGCTATACCTGCCGGGTCTGTCCTCCTGCTGAGGCATGAGAGAATTTCCCATGTAAATCTCCTGTGCATCCATGGGATAATAGAGCCCTTGCAGAGGGCTGAAAAGAAAGGATCCTTGTAAACCTTCCCACAGTAAATCCTGATCCCATGCCGAGGAGTAATGTGTGGGCTTTTTGATTAGTATGAGGAAAAAAATTTGGCTTGGATTCTTCAAATGACTGAAAGAACAATGTAGCAGGAAGTGAAGAAAACCACTATATGCACGAACCTGCGAAGGCTTTGTCTTCATTAGGAACGAAGTTTTGTTCTTCACTTGAATTAACTAACTTGAGGTAAAATCATAGTGAAGACTAGGCAATCTGTAATTTTCACACAAGTTAGTAAGTCAAGATAAACCCTAGGCTTCCCCAGAGTTATCTCAGCCTGCTAACTCGTGTGAAAACAACAAATTGCCTTGTCATAACCAGGATTTTACCTCATGTTAATTATCACAGGTTAACTAAGGTGGGCTAAGAACTCATGTTCTTCCTAAGACACACCCCAAGACACACTCCAAGAGTCTCAGGCACACCTGGACAAACTGGAAGAAGACTGTAGGTACCAAAACCCTATTGGATTACCATGTGTAAATTCTAAATTTAGGGGCATGCTCCTGCTCCCATAGAAGTCCGTGCCAAAACTCCCACTGATTGCAGTGGGTGAAGATCTGGCCTGAGTTCACTAAATGAGACACATTCTGTCAATGGATATGAGCATGGGGTTCCCACAGGAGCCCCCACAACCCATCTGTATCCAGTATTTGGTCCCTAGAATGTAAAGAGAAGTATCTCATTTTACAAGTCAACCTTTCTGCTCTGCTCCTTCAACAAAGTCACAATCCACCCTTTGTGACATCAGAATTTGCTACCATGAAAGCAATTCTGACAATAATTATCTTATAGTGGCCCTGATAAATAGCATGATCTAACTTGGCAGAAAAGAGAACTTAATATAATGTAGATGCACAAACAGCTGAGAGCAGAATGGGAGGCATTAAATGTGACAGAAGCTGTTTGTATGCTACTGTATAGACATTTGGGACCCAATTCTGGGAGGCACCAAATACCTTTAGCTCCCTTCAAGTTGTGTTCACAGGGACACCACTGAATTCTATAGAAATGGAAGGCACTTGGGCTTCTTTAAAATTCTGAGCCCAAGTCTCATTGAAAGTCAGTGGGACTTAGACATCTAAATGCCTATTTCACTATTGAAAATGAGTCTCAGGTCTCTAAATCAGTTAGGCGTTGCAACTCTGAGCAGAGCAACGTCTACATACCTTTAAAAACCCAGGCCTTGTGGATCTAGCCTGCATCAGTGGTGCTGAAAATTCCCTCTGTTCAGGGAGTCAAACAGAAGGGATTTAGGAGAGACTGTATTCCATTTCTGGGCGGTGGCCGAGTGGACAGGCAGACTTGGTGAAGGAAACTGGTTCAAACAGCGTTTGGGTTTTTTTTTCCATTGGAGGAGAAGCAGAATTTAAATCTCCTTGGCTTATTTTAAATCAAGCCAATAAAAATGTCTCAAATCATTATTTCCTGTGCTGTCAAAATATTGTGCTTTAGTGCCCTCTAATGAGAGTGTCAAGGGATTTGGTAAAGCTACATAACATTTGAAGCAGAACGGATTCATGTGTTCAGAGGGACACTAGTATGGGTCAGTGGAAGACTTGGAAAGGATTCCCCATGCTCTACGTAAGTAGTTTATGCCACATAGAAAAAACTCTGATTCTAGACATTGAGGTCTCAGTCATAATTTAAACTTCACACGTCCAGAGGAGGGCTTGAGTACAGTTTGGGGGTAGTTGCTTGCTGCATATTTGTACTATACTGGTGTTTAGAATATACTCTTATGCTAGCTCATAGGATAGCTAATATATGAATGTCATATTACATAGTTCATTCTCCATGCAGAAAACATGTAAATGATTAAGTAATAGGACCAGATACATCTTTTTATTCACATCTGGGAAAAACATACCAATAGGAGGGGCTGTGGGAATGATGTTTTCACCGGAGTTTCTGCTATTTCCGTGTAACAATCCAGAGAATCTGTGGAACCAAAAGAAGCCAGTGATGGAATGTACAGCATATGTTGTACATTTCTCAAACTTCCTGAGACCTAGTCCATTGCTGTAATCTTCCTCCTATTTGTCACCAACATTTTTGGCTATGTTTTCTCTTTGGAAACTTGTTTTTTTTGGGGGGTTTTTTGCACTACAGCAATAGACCCCCTTATTTTCATTTAAAACAAAACCTGGTAAACTAGCAAATCTTTAGAAGCTTGCCAATAACTAAATTGTACACAAAATACATTTTTATATTACAAATATTTTATTATAGTTTTATCTGATGGACTGTTCAAGATCCAAAGACCCATGCAACAAAGCTTAAACTATCCCATTCTGATAAATTTAAAGGGGTCTGAATGCTTTTTTGTTTTTTATTATTATGCTCATGATAATGCACTGGAACATAGAAAATGCTGACTTCTGGTACACTGTAGAATATAACAACAGTAGAACCTCCGAGTTATGAATACCTGGAGGTTGTTCGTAACTCTGAAATGTTCATAACTCTGAACAAAACTTTATTTGTTCTTTCAAAGGTACAACTGAACATTGACTTAATACGGCTTTGAAACTTTACTATGCTGAAGAAAAATGCTGCTTTTAACCATCTTAATTTAAATTAAACAAGCACAGAAAGAGTTTCCTTCCTTTGTCAAATATTATTTTAAACTTTCCCTTAATTTTTTTAGTAGTTTACGCTTAACACAGCACTGTGCTGTATTGCTTTTCCTTCTTGGTCTCTGTGGTTGCCTGACTGCGTACTTCCGATTTCAAATGAGATGTGTGGTTGATTGGTCAGTTTGTAGCTCTGGTCTTTGTAACTCTGAGGTTTAACTATATGCTCGTCTAAAAACTGTCAGTTTTAAAATATAGCAAACTATTTATATTTTTCTCCCTGGATGTTCCCTCAACCAGCATAAACTGCATTGATATGAGCACTTTTCTATCAATATAGTTGGGTACACAATAGGACTTTCATCAGTATAAATAGTCCTGTAAAAATCCCATGCCTAATCAACAAGGTTATACCACGAAAACTTTTAAGAGCAGACTAGGCATAAAGCTGTTTGCTACTCTGTGGCATGATAGTGTACTATAGTTTAGCACGGAAGGTATTCCTAAAAAAGACGACTGTCTGTCCCCCTCTCACCACATAAGTCATCTTTGTCACTATATGCTATGATCCTCTCACAAATTAGAAATAAGTGTGCCCCAATTACTTGCTGGCCAGTCAGTTTCTTTTAAAGTTGTCCCTTTCCCAACTTCCCACTAGCAACAATGTGAATAGCTAAACTTGCTCCACTTTAAATTCTGCTAAATTATTTATTGGTATATGTGTATGAGGTGCATGCGTATCATAATTTAAAAAGCAATTACTTTCAGGATCCTGATTTTTTTCTCCCTGCCTTGTGTGCATGTAACCATACAATGCCTTCTACACAGAATAACATTTCCACAAGGAACCAAAATTTGATACTCACCTTTTCATCATCCCACAAGACTGGGTTGGGCTGTCGCTACATCTAGGAGATTCCCTGGCATAATAATTCTCGTATCCTATTGGAACTACAATGGGATAATGTTAAAAACAAAGGTGTAAACAGGCAGAATGTATCCATTTTTTTTCTCCTCTACCAGCAATGCAATTGATTTGTTTCCATAGCATGGTGGTTCTAGAGCAGAAGTGGCCATTGGAATTCTATAGTGTAACCACTCTCCTCTTTAATACATAGCTGCAGCCCTTGGAGACCCGTGAGCTCATATACACTAGGAAAACTACTGACAACAGATGTTAGTAATGGGTACTGCTGAGCTGATGCTTAATACAGTTCTGCTGCAAGCTGCACATTCATACTATATTCAGCACCATTTCAATAGCTATGGTCAAATTCTAATCAAGGCAGCTGCCTCAATAACAGGACCTGTGCCATCTTTGTCATTCCATCTGGCTTTAAGGAGCACAAAAGATGATCATCCTGCAGCTTTCAGCTGCTGACTGGGGATGATGATTCAGTCAACTCTTCTGGTTCTAGAAATGTATTGGCAGAGAGATTCAGGAATTCCGGCCACATCTGGGGCATTTTTTAGCTTTATCACCAGATGTTTTAAAGCAGGTATTTCCTGGTCTCCATTTGTACATAAATATTAGCCTACTTCTCTCATCCCCAAAGAGAGAGTTTTGCTATTTACCCTTACATATTTATTCATTTCCTCTCTCTATACAAGACACTTCTCACTGTCCTCCATGGGGCTCAAACTGAGGTCTAGCTTTAAAAAAAAAAATTAAAACATGGCCTGTTTTGTTTTGTTTTTTAACCCCAGACCTCCTGAGCACTCGCAGCTCCTACTGGAGTGAGTTGGAGTGGGGGCTACTCAGGGCCAGAGTAATTAGTGTTCCTTGAGTGTATTGAAAGGTGACTCTCTGTCACCCACTGTACCTCATAAGACTCCACACCCACAACTCATGTTAGAATTAGTTTGAAGAAAGAAGCTTTCTTTTTAAGAGAGAGGTCTTCATCTCTGTGGTTAGATGATCTGTTTCTCTTATGTAACATAACATATGTGGTTGCCTCTGTCTCTTGCACTTTAAAATACTACAGCTTGCAGGCCACAAATTTGTCACAGGTTATGATGAGAACTAATGAGCTGCAGTTAAGGGTGAATAGTAGCATTCATACTGAGAAACTGATGACATTAAAAGGAAAAGAAACATGCCCTTTTATGCCTCTCTCTCTTCTTTATGTTTAAAGGAGATCTGAATTCTTTTCCCGTTTTTTATTTTAGAAATGTAGGCCTCATCTACACTTTTTTCATAGAAAACTTTTAACAGCTGGAGAACTGGAAAGCTTATTCACTGGAGATACTAACACAAGTCAAAAGTAATTGAGAGCTTGTTTTACTCAGGGCTTGTCTAAACACAAAAGTTGGAACAGTTTAACCTATGCAGGTATAGATAAAGCAGTACAACACTTGGTATTGAGTTTGTACAGTGCCTAGCGCAATGGAATCCTGGTTCATGACTAGAGCATTTAGGTGCTATGATAAAATAACAATAGTAATAGTGTGGACACAGTTATAGCAGTGTAAATATACCACTATAGCTTGTTCCTATATCTCATTGTCCCCACATGGGAAGAGGAATAGGCTATACTGATAGGACTGCATCCACTTTAGGAATTGTACCAGTATAACTATATGGTGGGGGCGGGGGGGGTCACACTCCTAATGACATAGTTATACTGGTGCAAAAACTGTATGTAGACCAAGTCTTAGGCTATTTAATGCCTTTTAATGTGTTAAAAGCGATTTCACCCCAATACCTGGGAGAAAAAATATTTTTGTTTGTGATTCAACATCCCACCCATCTGAGAAACCTCTATTTGACACCCTCTTCCCTGATGAGTCCTGCAGTGAAATCAAGGAACACCAGACTTGATATTCCTGTTGTTTGTAAGACCTGGTCTACACAGTTTTTCTGGCAATATAGATCTGTTTTGGAGTGGGTGGGGGTTGTGATTTTTTTTTTAAACCAATACAGTTATACAAGTACTTCCCACAGTGTGACTGCAGTTATATTGGTGTAAAGGTGCCTTATACTAGTATAGCTTATTCCTCTTCCTGTTCAGAAATACGCTGTACTGGTATAAGCAGTTTTATTATTTATTATTTGTGTCACCAACAAGGCTGCACCCAGTTAGAGGAGATTCTACCACTTCCGCTACAGATGGTGATGCAATGTTTATGTATCAACAGGCCCTAACATTAAAAGGTATCTATTCAGGAAAGCCCATTCAGTTTTTCTATTTACCTTCTAAAGACGGGGAGAAATGGGCACAAATCCACTTTTTCCTGCGCTACAAGTCACCTTGAACCTGGCACTATATCAGTGTAAGGGTTTCCATCATGCTAGTAAGCTGCTTTTTTAGTGGTGCAGCAGTAAGAGAAGTGCTGTGATGCAGGAGTTAATATAGCTGGTAGGTATTTTAATTGAATACCAAAGGAAACAGCTGTGTGTTTGTGTTTTGGGTGTGTGAAACATGAGGTGGCCTAGAACCGTTTCTGCTGATGATTCCTAGCGCTCCTATCAGGAAGGCTGCTCTCCTAGCTGGAGGCTTTAACAGTAAGTCAGAGTTCAGGATTATTCCATTTTACAACTGCTGTCCGTTCACTCTGTTCCACTCTGCAAGTCATCACCAAAGTCCTGATCCGTTGAAATCAGTAGAAAGACTCCCTTTGACTTCAGTGGTTTGTGGATCACCCCCTCCCCCTGCTCTCCCCGAGCTGTAGGACTCTCGCTATATCTGCCTGTCTTCAGCTGAGGAATCTTCCCAATGTTCTTGATGGTAAGATCTAGTGATGTACCTGTTCAAAGCCTTGTACAAACATCAACTATTTAAGCTGCCTACTTTCCCTGTGAGGTCAATAAGAATTGTATCTATTTTACAGAGGGGAGAAAATGAGGAACAGAAGTTTGACTTTCCAAGACCACAGAGAGGCAGAGTTTCTGTCATGTGGACTATACTTCTAACTGGTAACAAGGCCAAAAAAACCTGTGAGGTTTATTACGTGGTGGATTTGTTCCTGTCATTTTGTTCTTAATGAAGTAGCCCATGTCCGATTCTATGTTACAGTTCTCCAGGCTCAGCCGAACCTCTTCATACATCTACAAAACAGAAAACAAGGATTTAAGTTCTAGCTTTTAGTGACAAGCTCTTAAAACAGAATCCTCGGCTACTATTTCTCTCTACCTTAAAGGGACATTGTCCACTTTAATCATGTTGTGTATATAAACGCATTTCTCTAACTATGTTGTGGACAACACCTCGGAAACTTTAAAAGCTGATAAACCCAGGTACTAAAGGGTTCTTTTAATCCACTGGAAAAAAGGAATCACAAGAACCAATGGCAGGAAGTTAAAGCCAGACAAACTAAAACTAGAAAGAAGATATGAGTTTTTAACAGAGAGGATGATTAACCCTTCGAACAAATCACCAACAGAAGTGGTGGAATTTCCATCTCCTGAAATCTTCAAATCAAGATTTTTGCCTTTCTGGAAGGAAGCTTGAGCCCAGTAATGTGTGTTGACTAAATGCAGAGGTCAGACTAGATGATCTCATGGTCCCTCCTGGCCTTTAAATCTATTAATCAGTTTCAGCTATTGTTATTTCCAAAGGCATCCCTGGAGACCAGGCCCAGATCCTGTACAGAGAACCAGGTCCCCCACTATAGTCAGTAGAGCTCTGCATCTGTGCAGATCTCTGTAGGATTACACCCACTTGGGTGGGATGGAAAAGATTATTGATCTCCCCTCCTTCCCCCTCTTCCCTGGCATGCACACACATGCTCCCTTAAGAAACTGTCTACTGGGGGGAAAAAAATTTCCAGGTGACATGCCAGAAATTTCTCACCCAAAGAACTCATGGGAGCAGGGGAAGGGGGAAGTCAGTAGTTTGATAGTTCACACACATGTAAAGATTTGCACTATTAAAATGGAAGTAGTCAATTTTTCCCTGTATAAAAGGAATAATAATAAGAAATCCTTATTTAAAGCTGACCTGGAGGTTGGAGATTCTACCCCACAGCTTGGGGAGAGGGCACCAAGTTTGCTATAGAAAGGCAAACCTGGTTTGTGGTTTCTTTCCCTGGCCAATTGTAGTAGAATGTCCAGAATTTTACAACAGGACAACAACCATTGGTGGGGGCATTCAATGAGTGTGCAGAGGGGTGAGCCAGTATGGTGGCTTTAGAGGACACATTTTTCTTCATACATAAGGATTTGGGTTCCTTGGGGAAAAGCCTGTACCTCATCATCCTTCACACACTGCATGGACAGCTGGTTACAATGAACCCAAAGGGAGTTCCGAAGGATGGTGATACGATCACATTCCTGGAGCTGAAAGGCCTAAATCCAAAAGAAGAGATGTCAAGCATCATGGCAATTTATTATTATTTATTATGTGCATTGCCGTAGCACCTAGGAGCCCCAGTCATGGATCAGGATCCTACTGTGCAATGTTCATATACCTGCAAATCTTTCTGAAACATGCTACACCCAGGATGCACTATCAACTATTGACGATAATCTTAAAAATAAATCCACTTTTACATTTAGTTACTCAACCCGCAAACAGGAGATTGGGGGGGGGGGGTTACTTGACTTCTCTAACAATACCCAGCAATCCCCTCTGCCCACATAGCTCAAATTCCTGAGTGGCCTTGGGGGAGGGGGGGGCCTATGGTTTGGGTGGTGTCATGTGCCTGTGCTTTGATTTGGAGACCACTGTTATTTCATTAAGGAGTTTAATTGTTTCTGCTATCTTAAATGAAGGGCAGTGGTTTCACTCACCAGCTTCAAGGAGGTTTGACCCAACCTATAACTGTTTTCCGGACAAAAAATAACGGGTGTGGGGAGAGTAAAAGGGCATGGCACTGTGATTTGACTAGCAAATGATCCCAAGGATTTAGAACCCAGAATCCTGTTGTAACGAGTCTTTTGCGTTTATAACACAGCTAGTCCTTTAAGTTCTTGCTGATGCCTAATGGAAAGCTGTGGGAAAATATTCCAAGTAGAAATTGTTGGATTCGTGCATTGTTTCCTTGTTTATTCCTAACAGTATTTGCAGTACAGAACAGAACAGAGATTTTATTTCTTCAGAGTTCACTTGCTCCTTTTTCCTCTGCTTGAAGTCATAATGCTACTGCTGAACTATTTTGGGGGTGGGGGAGGGTGGCTTTGAGCGTAAATTCAGAAGGGGAAATGCACAGGTTAATTTCTTTTTAAATCTATGTTTACAGCACAATCAGAAATAAAATTGATCTCCAAGCGGAACTATTCTTCTTAACAGAATGTGCTTATCTGTTTTTCATAAGGTGTGGAAAACTCAGTAACTCTTCTAGCCATCTGCTTCCCTCTTCTTTTGTTACTATTTGTTTCCAAAGCACCACAAAGGTGCATAATGTTTTACAAAATATTCCCTGCCCTCTAAAGATCTCGTAATGTCAGAGAGAAAGCATGGCAAAGCAATTGTAGGAAAGTGTGGCGAGATCAGCTGGTGAAGAGAAAAGGGTAGGAAGCTTTCTGGGAGAAGTAGCTTTTAAGGAGAGATTGAAAGAGATGAGAGAGGGTATTTCATTTGGGGCAGCAATTCAGCAAAGCACTTAAGCATATGGCTAAAGTTAAGCACTAGAGGAGCTGCTGAATTGGTTACTACTAAGAGCTGCTCACAGGAAGCCATTTGCAGTGCATATCTATGCTATTGCTCATAAGTGTCAGTTCATTAAAAGAGACGCTATTATTCTTATATGCCATGAGATGGTGAACTTACTATGCTACCTACATAGGGACATGTCCAGATATTGGTTTTTATATACAACTTTGCTAGTTTAGAAATTTATGTAGTCCTTGATTTAGCCATAAGTACATGTAGAAGAAGGGGCCTAATAATTCCACTCACTAAAGAGTGATAAATCTGTACTAATTGCAGCAGGCAGGCTATGGGTTCTGAACAGCACTTCCAGTCTGGGGTGTGTATATCGTGATGGAAGAGTGACAGGGGGAGGGGGAAGGAGATGATTTTTAAAAAGGAAAATCTGAGTCTTAGGGGAAATTGCCGATTTTTTGATACCATTTCTGTGGAATGGTTGCCATGCCAGCTATGGGACAATTCCAGAAAGTGAAAGCTGTGGGAAGGAAAGGATGATGTAAAAATACCTGGCAAGCACACAGAAGCAGACCACAAACAGATTCTCTGTGGGCTGAGAAGGGCTGGAGACCCCTGGACTTAGATTGGTATTCAGGCACTTTTAAAATGTCTGCTTCTAACTAGTCACTTGGGAAATAGGTTTAATTTGGCTTAGATTTAAACATAGCAGCCCTAAAACTAGCAGGATCTTGTACTCCATCCTGAGTGGGATACCTTGCCAATTTCAACCAGCTGAGCAGCTCTGTAACTATGCCAATTTTAAGCAGCTGAGAATCTGGTCCCCTATATTTAATGGGCGAGCAAGAAGAGCATGAGCAAGTCAGAAGGCAAACAGCTATACTTTAAATCCACTGTAATTTCAGCTGTACTCTTGCAGCAGTCCTCTCTAGCTAATCACATGCCATCAAAAGTACGTATCCAATCCCTCCATAGTAGCATTGCATCTGGGACTGAGACAGGTGAGTGGAGTAAAATAAAAAAAATGCACAAACAAATGGTTACAAAGGTCAAAATATTTACCTCGCAGGTGCTGATGTGTTCCTTCTCCCACTCCATTCTGGCCTTATCGAGCTGTTCTATATAATGCTTGTACACCTTTTCTGTAAATAGAGATGTGAAACGGATGCTTCCCTACTGAGACAAAATAATGCAGCGCCCCACATCTCTTTCTGTAAGGTATAGAGTGGCTTTACTTTGACAAAACACAGCCCTAAGCTACATCGTTCAGAATATAGTACAGTTGAACCTGGTTAAGCAGAAGGATGGCGGGGTTACCTCATGATATTTTTACTAGAGAGAATGAACTCTCTGACTTGTCCACAGGTACACCACAAACATCTCTACTGGACAATGGGATGTTGATAGCAGCCAGGGGCTCTTATTCTTAAATGATACTGTGGAATTGCACTGTCCAAAGTGAACAAGGTGCCCAGGAAGGACACAGAAGGACCCACCCAACTGGCAGAGGGAATTCCTTGGTGGCTGGGGATGTGTGTGGAATGCTCCGTTTCACAGTAACAGAGCATGTGTGAGCTTCCTGTGTTTCTGATAACAAGGAAGTTGGGAAGCCTCCCCAAGCCGGGAGTCATACAAATGCATGAAAGTTCTGCTTGATTTAGCATGCTAAAAATAGTGATCTGGCCAAGGCACAACAGACGGACGCTCAGACTAGTTACCCAAGTACAATCCCACCCAACCTTTTGGGTACGTACTTGGGCAGCCAGGCTGCTATGTTTAGCTGGGCTAGCACGCATCCATCTCCTGAACTGGGAATTACACCTCCCAGCTGCAGTGTAGATGAACCCTGAGTTTGAGCCCATAGCCGGAGAACAGTCATACTAGCTTGTCAATGTGTACATGTGCACACATACATCTTCCTTGTCCTGGGTTAGGGTAGTTGAAGATTATTATTATATTAAAGAATATTATTAAATATTGGGATTAATATTAATATTGAATATTAAAAAATAAAGAACAAACACAAAAGAAACCCCATCATTAAAGTGTTTTAAATAAATGGTAGAATACATAAAGGGCATCCCCTAAATACACGGAGCACTGGATTTATCATCCTTTAGTGGAATGTAAATTTGGGCGTCTAAAGTAGTTGATAGTGCCCTTTAACAGCACCTTCATTTGTTTAGGAGTCGTTAAGAATCCGCACTTTACATGTGAGGCTTTTTCCTTTTGATAGCACGCCATTAAAATCTGCATGTTATATCAGCTGGGTGCTAGACTATGTAGAATGGTACCTGCTTCATTTGCTGCATCTTTGCATTGCTTGGCTTTGTTCTGACTCTGAAATATAAAAAGAAAACATTGAAATTAAGCCCTTTCCATATTCATATTTTTTTCAGTCACAACCCCCTGGTAAAACATGTCGGTCCCCGCAAAGAATTGCTACCTAGTTTAGTGTTATGAGCTGTCCCATTGACTTTGCATTATTAAAAGTAGAGGCCAGATCCACAGCTGCTGTAAATAGTCATTGCTCCATTGACTTCAATAGAGCTATGACAATTTACACAAGGGGAAGACCTGGTCCTAAGTACTGAACTGACAAAGACCCCACTATTTTATTTTGTTTTAAAAAATAGAGTTCGTAGAATGTGGCCCCATGTTTGTTCCCCCGATAGATAACTTTTATACAACGTTCACTATACGGCTGTTTAACGGAAGTTTATAAGTAGAAGTAGATGGCAATTGCAATTCCTCATCTCCTCGGGTACCATTCAGAGTTAAGTAACCAGACCTTTTAAAGGAATACTGTCAAACTTTTAAAATATTTTGTGAACACTAATGTTTCCTGGCTGTTTCCAATAACACATTCGTAGATTCCAAGGCCAGAAGGGACTCTGTGATCATCTAGTCTGACTTCCTGTATATCAGAGGCCAAGAACTTCCCCCCCAAAAATTCCTAGAGCAGATCTTTTAGAAACACATTTAAAAATTGTCAGTGATGGAGAATCCACCAGGACCCTTGGGAAATTTAAAAGCAAAATAGAAACTCTTCTTTTGCAGCTTTTAAAAATTGTATATCTGGGCAGGCTGTTGACATCCTGGCACTTCCTGGTTTGCCTGGTGATGACAATATGTTAATGCACTGAGTTTGAAGTCTGTATAATGTGTTCTCTCATTTAGTCCTTCAAGGCAGTGTTCAGATTAGGGATTCCTATAGCATACTCCTCACTGGCGTTGGGTGGCAAACATGTAGTGTGTTCAGAGCACTGCATCTTCCTTAGTCACTCTCTGTCCTAAACTGTTTGCTGGTGCTCCGCAGAATTTAAACAGCTGATGTGTTCCACCCAAGAGAGGAAAGTAATCACCCTAGGGCTGTCCTAGGTGAAATCCTGGCCCCATTCAAGTCAATGACTTTTGTCATTGACTTAAAGGGAGCCAGGATTTCACCCACTATAAGTATGATCTAATTTGTTACTTGTGGAAGATTTTGGAATACTTAGGATATAAAATCCATATTTCTGATGCCATTTTTAGATTGCTCCTTCCTGTCCTCCGCCCCCCAATAAAAATGATTTTGGATCCTCTCTGCTTACACTGCATTTGAATTTATGGGGCAAAAGAGACTTAATTTATTTTTTCTCCATTTGCTTCATTGTAAAATGTTCTCATGAAAGTTTAGTGGCTTGTCAGCTAAACACATATGATGATGCAATTAGGGATTGAAAAACAAGGCATTTCAATTATTTACTTTTTAAATTTGTAAATTCTGATGAAACTAAATTACTTTCCAGGAGAAAGTTTGATAAAGAAGAGGTATTTAATGTAAGGTACTGTACCTACTTTAGTTAACATGGGATCCAAAGGCAGAAACAGCTGACTAATATATTTTAGACTTTTTCTTTCACTTTTATGGAAAATTTGAGGTTTAAAAAAAAAAAAAAAAAAGTTTCTCCTTAGGATTCAGGAAGCAATTGAATTTGCATTCTAATGATAGACCGTACCAATTGCCTCAATAAATCTCTCAGCCTCCAATGCTTTTTAAAACACAGGCAACTGTGAACTTGTTCCAATTCTATTGATAGACTGTGCCTTTTGAACAATCTGTGGAGGAAAATTTCCTAGTAAATTTTACTATGTGAATTAGAACAGAAAAGCCTCTGAAATGTGCAAGCTCCTATGCAAAACTGGTTGTTCCATCACATTCTTCACATTCTGTGACTATGAAAACTACAGAGCTGTCTGCTACCATTGCTTAAATAGCACTGTGGTCTCAATACCTTTTCTGTTTGCTTTTGGTTGCCTGAAGAAGTTATCCTCTCGAGGGTCAGCTCAGCCTCATCCGCATCCTTGCACTTCTGCTGATAGGTCTTCTTTGACTGTATTAAAATAAATTCAAAAGAATATTTTCTTTTTGTGATCGATAACCTCTCCATGTTGACATGGTCTCTTCTGCAGATAAGGGGAACAAATCTACATTCAGGCATTATGATGGAACAATTTACGTTTTAAAAACTTTTTAAAAATTAATTTTAATTTTAACATTGAAAAGGAAACCATTTAAATTTACCCCGCAAAGAGATGGATCTAAAATAGAGAAGGAAAACCAGCCTGGGTGCTGACATGTCAAAGGAGCAGCACACGTAGCAGGCCACTCCAGCATCCCTGCATATGGTACTGCCATGGGTTTAGTTTTTGAAGAATCAGTGTTTTCCAACAGAGAGATTCTATCAGAAAATTTCCAACCAGCTCTGCTACACACAAGACAGACAAAGAGTGGGAGGGGAAATGACTTGCCCAAAGCACACAGCAGGTGAATGACAGAACCAGAACTCCTGAGTCCCAGTACCCTATTCAGCAGACCACACTGCCTCCCTAGGCATCCCACAGGATTGACTATGACCAGCTTACCCCATCTTTAAACATGACTCGCCCTGTCCACACTAGGTGCAAAGTCCTTTTTAAAATGATTGGCGATCACTTGCACTTAAGTAGCATCTAGGTGGCCTAGTTGCAATCCAGGGCTCCGTTGTGCTAGCCACTGTACAAACAAGCAAAACAAAAAGGCAGCCCTTCCCTTTCAGGAGCCTACAATTTAAGCAACAAAAAGCAGGTGGGTATAGCAAATGTGGGGAAGCGCAATGAAACACTATTTGTCCATGTGGTAGCCAGGGACTTCAGAACACCAGCTGCCTATCTGACATCAAGTTTATTGTGGCATCATGGAAAAGGAGAATTTTAAGAAGACATTTGAAGGAGAATAAGGAGTTACTATTATAGATTTGATAGGAAGCATTTCCCATGGATAGGGGCAGCATAAGAGAAAGCACAAAGGTGCACGTTTTTGAAAACTGAACAATTGGGTGATGGATGCTGGTATTGTTATCAGAGTGGAGGTTAAAATATGACCATTTTCCTCATTATAGACATGGCACTACTTAATCAGCAGAGCAGCTCTCTGTGTTTTTCTAGTCAGATGCTAACCTCCGTGACAAAAACAAGTTTTTTCACTGCTTTTCACTCTTGTTAGCCCTCCATAGTTAACAGCTTCAGCAAGAGGAGCTGGATTCTATTGTTGTTTATGCATCATCATAAGTTCAAAGGCGGAATGAAATTCTGCCATCATTTATACCATTGGAGTTGCACAGATGATCCTGATGTCGCATTTACCCTGTAGACTCTTCACTGATGGTGATGATGCATGAGCTAGTAGGAACTCACTTGACTTTCAAATCCCCAAGCAGAGTAGGCCAGGCTGAACGGCAGAAAAAAAATCTTAGCCTGTAAACTGTTGAAACCAAAAATGGAGCTGGCACTAACTCAAAGTTAACCCTCAAGGTGTGTAAGAGACCTTGAACTGGGTGTGGCAGGAAAACAAATTTCCATGTCTTAACCTCATGGGTTGGAATCACACACTCTCTCTTCACTTTATTTCACTAGATTCTTGACATCCCTTTAAGATACTGTCTGTGATGAAAATGTCTCCCTCCCACCCTAATTGTCCATAGTTTGCAACTGGATGAATGTATTATTAAACCTCATAACTTACCTCCATTGTTTTCTTATAAAGGGACACCTTGCTCTTTTGTACACGATCCATTGCAATCTCGTACTGTAAGAAACACACAGGACTAAGTATTTCTCCTTGCACAATTTCTAAGAAACACATTCCTGTGTGGAAAATGCCTTCACATTGCTTTGTAACTGACACAGTTCTAAATGACACAGAATGCAACAATGCAAAGCCAGGAAAAATGAATCCAAGATAATTTTGCTTCAGTGGTTTCCACTAATAGCCAAGAGGACGTGCCTTCATTTTCTCTCCTTTCCTCAAGAAGCTTAAATAGCATAATACCCCATCACACTGTACATTAGCTTTGTCAGCAGAGTTGTGCGTAATAGCACAAACACCGGGAGAGGATCTTGTGCTGCTGCTGTGTTTGTGCAGGCAAACCAGTGCCTCACCTTGCTGAGTAAGGACTTCTATCCATTCCAAATGTGAGCCGTTCCTCTGTGATTAATAACGTACCACTTTACCTCTGTCAGATGATTATGTTCTTGCCTAATTTTCATGTGCATCCACTGGTTAGTGTGAAAGGCATTGTCCCAGCCTCTTCTTCAGTCTCACATGGTTTGAAATACCCAGCCCCAATCTCAAAAACAAGAGCCTTCCGTATTCAGCAGCCAAACGTGACTCATCCCATGACAGTCTTTTTCACAGAGCTTGATCTGAACACAGCTGGCTTTGTTTCAGATTATGAAATTTCTATAGATGTAATGCTTCTCTCCCATTCTCCTTGGCTGATTACTGCTGTGTGTTAATCCCCCCCCCCCCCCCCCCTTTTTTTTTTAAAACTTTTGCTAAGCAGTTGTTTCTATAATATCCTGCCAGAGCACTAAAATATACTGAAATTGAAATGGTAACAAAAAGTTGGAGCTCTGTGTTGAACTTGATGCCTAGATAATCTCATTTGTGATGTCAGGGAAATTCAGGGAATCAAGAGTTCTTCACTGGGGAAGGTTGAGGGAGGGGTTTCATCCTGCAGTCTTTAGACCTTATTCAAGAAATACTCTCCCTCATGCCACCAGAGGTGGTGCCTGAGTACAGGCCAAATGGTGAATCTGAGTGCTGCTGCAGATCCAGCAAAAAACACACACATTGAGTGTTTTGGGAGATCACTGGAAATGCCGGCATTTTTTGTTGTAGTGCTACTTTCTCAGCAGCCATGTGCATGACTGAAATAAAAACCTGCAGTAGATATTTAGAATCCAGAAGAATTCTCTGCCTTCTCCCCAACTCCCATTAAAGCTTAGTCTTAAAGCCTTCAAATGCAGAATTTGAAATGCAGTATTTTAAAAGCTCCTGTTTCCATACAGCTCTCCAAGTAGTAAAATGGAGTGAAGGTGGAGATAAATACTGATTAAAACATGAAATAGACATGGAATTGTCTCTAAATTGAATGTGCTTCATGAAGCAGCTGTGGAGCTTGAAAATCAGAAGCAGCACTGAAAACAGAAACAGGATAATTTTTACCCACTCTGAAATTCTGGAGTGCTTCATTGACCTGTGTTCCCGTCTGTCCTATGCTATACAGATGACAAGGTTGATGCACTTGGAACTACCTGGATTTGTTCTATTTTGTTTTAAAGGGGAATGGAATGTGGAATTTTTGCATGGCTTCCACAAACCATCATTGTTTTCAGTGGCAAATAGCCAAGCCCTTTATTTATTCCCAAATAGAACCAGAGAGAATCATAGACAATTAGGGTCAGAAGGGACCTCAGGAGATCCTCTAGTCCAACCCTTGAGGGGAGGGCATAAAAATTAACACTGTCACTCTATTAGCAGATGCCTTGTTCAAAGAATGCTGAATTTGGAAGGATCGAAGGGGACAATAGCTGGCTTGAACATAGACATTTTTTTTTTATTCAATACCTCTGGCGAATACTAGATTGATATAATTTATAACAGGGATTTCTAATGTGCTTATTACCTAGGTTTCAAGTTCAACACAATGCACAAACTTTTGTTACTGCTTCAGTTTCAGTGTATTGTTATTCTCTTGCAGGATATCATTGAAGCAACCTGCTTAGCAAGCATTTTAAAAAGGGATTAAATACTTACAGGAATAAGAATAGCATCTGCAGTTACATTAGCTAGGGAGTGAAAGTGACAAAGCCTCTCAGTTTTCATAGTTCAGAGCATTATCTAATCACCAGCTGGGATCAGAGAGAGAGATTTCCCCACAGGACTGGAGATAGCTAGGAGCTTTAAGGGAGGTGAGGTTTATCATCCTCTGAAAGCATCCATAGCCCACTGCAGGAGACAACATATCAGAATAAATGGGCTACTGGTCTGATGTGGTCTGACCATTCTTATATTTCCTCACCTTTTTTCGTTGCTCCTTCTGTCTTTCTCTGAATTCCTCTATTCCTTTCAGTTCATCCTTCAGCATCACTGCTAGCTGGATATGAGAGTTTCCAACATTTTCAATTTCTAAGACAGATGTGAATTTATAGACAGTCAATGAAAAGGCCCCTAATAATACAAAGTCAGGTTTTTCAGCAGGTCTTAGCTGGTAGATGGCATGAACGCATTACTTACATGCACAGAGCAGTCTCAGAAACTTAGGGAGGACTTTTTTTGTTCAGATCATCATATTAACTCATCAATTCAATGAGTATAGGTCTCATCCCAATCCCCAGTCATGTGACCAGAACTGCTGCTGTTTGTGACACATGCCAAGATCATGCATGGTAGGAGCATGTAAATAGAAATAGTTTTAGCTGGCCCCCTTTCACTTCTTCAGATTCCTCCAACCTTTCCCCCTTTCTTTTTAAGGGCTCTCTCCTTCCCTCATTAAGGTTTGGGTTGTGAGGGGAAGGATTTCCCCCAATGCAGAGACCTGAGGACCTAAACTGGAAACAGTTTTAAGGCTCTTTGGTTTCTTAGGAATTCAGGAAGAAGGAGCAAAGGATCTTGGATGGGAGCTTGGCTGTTCCTCTGCTAGTGGATTATTAGTGGGTACATTCCATGCTATTCAGGAAAGGGCTTTTGGATTAAATATGGAGCTGTCTGGGAGGACTGTCCCCTGTGAATAGCCATCTCTCCATGCTGTGGATTAGAATAGTAAAGAGTGTAAATAATGGGCAGTAAAACACTTGGAATGGAAAATCTGTTCTTCTTCATTGATGGCTTGGCTCCAGGACAAATCCACCCCTCAATTAAAGGACTCCAACAGGGAAGGGAGGATATAAACTTACGTTGCTTTAGGACCTCAAACGCTGCCTTCAATGTGCTGAGAAAATAAACACACACTTATTAGGAAACTCAACCAATGACAGACTGCAAATCTAAAAAAAATTCCACTACCAAGCCTTTATTCTCAAAGAAACACATAAATAAACAAGTAAAACCTTTAATAGCCCAATCAAAAGAAACTGACCATGCAAATAGGAGAGATTACATTTATATGTTATTAAGAAATGCAATAAAATGGTTCATGAAGCAGGGAATTAAGATGTTGGCTTCTGAACTCCAGGTGCACTGTACCCTTCAACCCCTCAGTGTTAGCTGTTACACATGTTAATAGAAACTTGTCTGTACAACTATCGGTGTCTTGTTAGACCATGAATACAGGGAAAAACAAATGACCAATATAACTGATTTTTGGAATAGTAGCCCAAAAGGGGAGATCTCTAAGGACGGAGAGAGGTAAGACCTCTATAGTCAGAGCTCAGTGCTGTACTAGTATATCAGGTTTTTCCTCCTTAGTAATTCTCACAGCTGGAGCAATGCATTGGCTGTATAACATTACCTCCCTCTTGCACTTCTGCAGCACCCCCTTGTGGTACCATCTCCAAATTCTTTAAAGAAACTAAATTAAAACATGGTATTCAGAGCATCATATACACCTCTCTAGGAGTCTGAAACCATGGACAATGCAGTGGCTTTTCACAGCCTCCCAGTGCAGTATAAATAAGCTCTGCCACCAGGCTGCAAAATACAGAGTGAGACTAGCAAGACAAAACATTACACTGGTCAATATAAGCACAGTCAGATGGAACTGGGTCAAAGTAAGAGGCAGGGTCTTATAATGGCTTTTCACAGGAGGCTGGTAAAGGACAGTAGTATATTGTCTGTTGTTGTCCTGGGTTGAGTAAATAATGATCAATCGGGCAAATGAATAGGGAACACACTGCAAATGTTTTAATGAATCAGTAGAAAGAACAGCAAAGAGGTAGAAGAGTAATTCAGAGAGAGATGGCGTGGGCATCGCTGTTCCGTTGCACACAGGTGTAAAGAGAACGCGCACCAGTGGTTTTAGTATAGGGTGTATTGTATTTTGTAGCGGCACCAAATTTAGAAGGTAATCTGTCCAGCACATGGACTATGTGACCTCCCAAAGGTCTGTACAGGGGTTGATAAAGAGAGACCCTGATCTGACCAATGAGAGGGGAAGGGGTTCTCAGCAAAGCCCAGGAGTGGTGCTTCTAAAGTACTCAATGGCTGAAGGCATGAGATTTCGCCAACCAGGGAGTGGGGAGGGATGTGTGGCCCTACCAACACATGGGTGAGATCCCTGAGGAAATCATATACAGCTAGGGCCACCCTGGGAGGCCAGAGGGACACACACTGGAACCCACGTGCTCTGTGGTACTTTGGGCAAGGTGCAGGCTCCCGATGGCAGCCTGGCTTCCAAAGGAACAGGCCTGCAGGCACCTCACTCAAAACCCACACTCCAGGTCTTTGTACCCTGCGTAGTGCAGCCTCCTGCCCTCCCTAATACTGATGCCTCCTGTGGGAATTCCAGATGCTTTTCTTTTGGCTGAAACTTGGAGCCATGTTCAAAAACATTCCAGAAGTGGCCTTCACATCGGATTTAAAGAGAAAGCAAATTCCTGGCTTTTGTCTTGCTGCAGTCAGGTTTCATGTTAAAAACACCTCCACCATATGCAATCCTGGCAGAGCTGGTGCTGAATTAGCCCACTGGTAGCCCTTGTCTTTTCATGTCAGCATATCCAGTGTCTTTAGCATCCACAGCTTCGAACATGTAATCCAGTTCTGCAGCAGAGGGTTGCCATTCTCAGTCCTTGTGTGGACTGAAGTTGTTAAGCTCCACTTGAAAGTAGCAATTGTCATCTGGGCAAGAATTAGGTTTGCTTCATCACATAGACTCTCCTTCTGCCCTTGAATGCATGCATGCAGCTCTCGTTGACTTCAATCATGCACAGATCCAAGGACAGAAACTGGGCCTGCTACTGCAGAATTTCCCGTTGTACCGTCTACCTATGCTACGGGACCTGATGCTGTTATCTTTAGCACCTTCAAATATTGGCTGCCTCCCCATTCTTCCTGGCACATGCCTAGCCATCAGGGCAAGAAGTGTAGTCTAGATACCTTATGTCCTTCCACATGAGCTTTTTCAGGGTTTAAATTGGACATAAAGCAGCTAGGAGAAATAAGACCCTTTTTCAGTCTTGAAGCACCCTTGTGGACCTTTAAGGGAAGAATATGGACACAATCATGCAGGTCCCAAAGAGAATCAGGAAAACCTTCTTGAGTCCTGATTCAAGATTTGCTATCCTGGCTGCCTGTAAAATGTGTAAACAAAAAGCCTTTCAGCCAAAAATGATCAATATACATCTTATTTTCAAACTGTTTCAGCTGTTTGTGTGTATAAACCAACAAAATATTCCCTTCACTGCATTGTGAATACATGATGACTCTAAACAAAAAATTGTTTAAAAGCTCAAGTTGGTGCTCTCAAAATCCTCTGCTGTGTAAGCAGGCTCCAAGGTACCTGTGAGTCTTCTTGGATCACTAGGATATCGTTAAAAGGTTGAATGTCTTTTAAGATACACTCATCGTACTCCTTTGTTGTTCTGAAGGTGCCCTTACATTTCATTTTATCCCCGCATTTCCAAAATTGAATAACTTGGCTGGGGGAAACTTTTGATGCAAACTGACACTTGGAGCATAAGGGCTCAGATATGGAGTCTTTTTAACCAAATTTGAAATCAAATAATAAACTGACTACAATGGGTGACTTATCCATTTTTGCTTTAGATGGTATGAGTGGCAGGATTTTAAAAAAAAAGTAAATATAACTTACAATATAAATTGGTCATTGCTTTCATATATATCTTATAGTGAGGGTGGGGCATGCTATTAGAAACTTCATCAAAGCAGCATACAAATATTGATATAAAAACTAGAACTTTGAACCAAAGAGACAAACCCAGGACATTTACTGTTTGCGCATACTATTTGCACAGCATGTTGATCTACAGAGTTTTTTCCTGGAGCCTGAGGTGTTAGTTTCTGCCAGATGTAGTTAAATTGCTGTATTGGAACTGAAGAAAGATACATTCTCAATACCAGGGGAAAAAGGAGTTTACTCTCTAGTTTTGAGGTGGACTATGCTATTAGAATGATTCATGAAAGGAAGCCAAGTGTTGTGATTTACTTTCTTCTGAAAGCCCTTTGAGTGGGAGAGGATTAGTCTGTCTTCCACTAGGCTATAATAATGCCCCTGGCTACAAGCAGGTGGGAGATCAATTTGCCACACGTGTATACTCAGACTAGACTCGGGTTAAAAAAATCTGACCTTTCGCTTCTTGCATGAAAGAGTGACCTGCTCCGTTCCCCCAACACTTTTTAGAAGTAAGACCACAGATTTGCATGCAGATTAATTAGCATTCAAACCAATTCTCTTTTAAAATAAACAAGTCATTGAATTAACCTTTTTGTGGGGCTTGGGGGTATAGAAATACCCATAAACTTTGCAGTCGTGAGGGAGAATAGGTAGGTCAAATGTCAGGCCTAAGAACCTTTCAAATATCTCTTTAAGCACTTGAGGGCTACACAATATACCAGGTACAGCTTCATATATCAGCAATACATCACCTTCTGAAGCTCTGACATATAGATGGAATATCTCATTGCAATACACCAGGATGTAGCTGTGAAGGGGTTAAGAAAGATTTGACAGAGATGTATGTGCGAGATGCCTGTAATTTAATTTTGCTAGTAGTCTTGAATGCATGGTAACTAAATAAAGCCTCTCATTTCAGAGCCCCTCTCTCTGTGGGTGTGATTTCCTATTGAGATTTGTAATGATTTTGTTCTGATGTCTGTGGGGGTGGGGCTGCCTCAGTTTTAGTCCGTTTGAACAAAATTCATTGTCTCCACACTCACATTTTTAAGGGGAAAAAAGTGTTACTATGTCAAGTCTAGGAGGGTTATTAAGTTGATTACAGACAGTGTCAGCCTTAACCTGGAACCTCCACACAGCAAACCCGCTTGCTAATACCCTTGTGAAATGTTGCTAGAAATGTATCTTGTTTACTTAAAGCCTTGCACTTAGTCAAGCATGAATTTAAAGACCCAGTTTTCATCTGAAACCTTGGCAGAGAAATGACAAGGCTGAACTTGGGGTTGGAGTCCAGGGGGCTAGGGCAGATGAAGCAGTAAACAAGGAGTAACTTCAGGTGATTTTTGCCATCTAGTGGCTGAAACCTTTTTCCATTAACTAGGCTACTGACATGTACTAGAGATTTCATTCCTTGCAGTATTTTTATGACATTTAAAAATTCAGCACTGTTGAAAGAATTAAGTGTTTCCTGAAATATTTTGTAATGTGCACGTTAAAAACATGAGCATTGCTTTTCCAGGGTACTTAGTCAGAAGCAATCATCATGTGAGTTTCTTTCCTAGATGAGTTTATACCTTGTGTGGAAATATGAAGATGTGGGATAAGGAGCAGGGAAGATTTTCACTATAATTAATAATAATACCCGGCTCTTATATAGTGTTTGCCATTTGTAGATCTCAAAGCGCAATGCAGAGAAATGAAGCGACTTGCCCAAGATCACCCAGCAGACCAGTGGCTGAACCAGGAATAGAACCCAGATCTCCTGAGTCCCTCTCCAGTATTTTATCCACTAGGCAACACTGCCTCCCCTTGTAGCTTTTTTGACTGGATAGACATTGCAGGGATTGGTCACTTTAAAATTGACCCTGGTTTTCTTCTCTTTGCTTGCCCATCTCTCAAGGCTGGCCCTTGTTTGGTTCCTAATTTCTCATAGTCCACATGGAACTGCTGAAAAGAATTGGATCAGATTATAAATCTGTTTTCAAGCATTGATCATGCAAAGTATCCTGTGATCAGAAGTAGGATTTTGTACCGGGATATGGGATGATGATCCTTAAAACTAAGTTCCGTCCCTTATTTTTCATACAGATGTCATTTGTTTCCTTAAAACTTAGGTGGCTGCCCTACCTCCTACTCCTGTCCTTTTGCCGTATCTCCTGCTAAGCATTCTCTCTCTTTGCTTTATAGACTGTCTGCACTAGAAAATGTTGTTACCTGTTCTCCGGCAAAAGTGCAGTTGTACCAATGCTAGTGATAATGTCAACTCTAGCTGTGGATAGGACTCGGCACTTTCACCACTGTATCATGAAAGCCTGGTTTCATGATAGAGTGGGTAAAATCATCTGCATCCTGTCTGTGCTGGTGTTTACACCCTTGCTAGCACCAGTGCACAATGCTGTGAAACGGATACAAAATGTTCTAATGTATACTAGATGCACTTCCTGTTGCTAGCAACCCATATCTCTGCTTAGCTTCTCTGTAAGCCCACTCTCTCACTCTTTGTGCTCCAAGCTCCTTTCTCTATATCCACTAACATTTTTTCTGTGGTGTCTGTTTTTTACCCTTGCTTGCCCACTAAACGAGGTTCAGTTGTGTGTGAATGAGCTGTGGTTCAAAGCCCCTTTCCTCAGTTGTTGTTAAAGGAACCGTATATCTCAGGGAACACTGACCTCACATGTGGTTTCAACTGAAAAGTGGAATCTTTGCTGTGTCAATTTGAGTTTTTCTGAATGTCTCACCCCCTTCCTCAAGCTCAGAATAGTCTAACTCAGTAATTTGTGAAGTGCCCTTACTATTGATATACAGGAAGATATAACACTGACTCTTCTGACAGGAAAACCACAGTTTATTTTTTCCTTCGCTTAGTGAATAGAATGGAAAATAACATTACCTCAGTCATATTTTTATAAATAACAGCAACACGATGCACATTGTTCTCTTTATAAAAAGTGTTGTCTTTTTAAAACGGAGAGTGAGAGACCATTGCCTCTGCTATGCAGACTCTTCATCATTAAGGAGAACACTCGTTGCTGGCTGGGTCTACTCTGTGCCCCAGGTGAATTAGTCCCAGCTGCATATCAGGAGACCAGTTAAATATCAGTCCCCTTTCTTTCTTCCACAGCAATGGTTAACATCTGTTTTGGTTCTAAACTAACAGTATCTGGACTAAACTATGTTTTTAATTCATAGATTCTAAGGCCAGAAGGACTAACTCCTGTATAACACAGGCCATAGAACTTGCCCAAAATAATTCCTAGAGCAGATCTTTTAGAAAAATATGCAATCTTTGTTTGTTTTAAAATTGCCAATGATGAAGATTCCACCATGACCCTTGATAAATTGTTCCAATAGTTAATTATCCTCACTGTTAAAAATGTATGCAGTATTTCTTATCTGAATTTGTCTAGCTTTCAGCCAGTGGACCATGTTGTTCCTTTCTCTGCTAGATTGAAGACCCATTTTTAAATATTTGTTTCCCATGTAGGTACTTAAAAACTGTGATCAAGACACACCTTATCCTTTTCTTGTTAAGCTAAATAGAATGAGCTTGATAAAGCATGTTTTCTAACCTTTTAATCATTCTTGTGGCTCTGATGTAAACTCTCTCCAGCTTACTAATATCCTTCTTGAATTGTGGACACCAGAACTGGAGACAGTATTCCAGCAGTGTTTGCACCAATATCAAATTCTGAGGTAAAATAACCTCTCCACTCCTATTTAAGATTTCCCTGTTTTATGCATCCAAGGATTGCATTAGCTTCTTGCCACAGCACTGCACTGGGAGCTCAAGTTCAGCTGATTATCCACCATAACCTCAAAATCTTTTTTCAGAGTCACCTTTTTCCCAGAATAGAGCCTCCCCCCCACATCATGTAAGTGTGGCCTACATTCTTTGTTCCTTGAGGGACACATTTAGCCGTATTAAAATCTATTACTTGTTTACCCCCAGCTTACCAAGCAATCCACATCGCTCTGTATCAGTGACCTTTTCTTGTCGTTATTTACCACTCTAATTTTTGTGTCATCTGCAAATTTTATCCAGCAGTTTCACATGGCTGTGTTGTAGCTGTGATGGCAAGTAGAATGGACTTCCGCCTTGAATGATTCCTAGCAAGTCATCTTCCTTCAGCAAAAGTCATAATTAGGGCAATTTAGGTTTCCTAAACCTCTCAAAATTGCATCTTCTAACCTCATTCGTCATCAGCCTTATACTCTACTTCTGTCAGCCTCAGCTATGTAAGACTCCTGTAAAAGCATATCTTCTTCTGCACGGTGGATAGGACCCCACCATTGCAGTCATCTTATTCTCAACCGATGCAAGATGGCACTAAGGATCTCCTCATTTGTGACAAAATCAAACCAACGGACGTTAAGAATATGCCATGGCTTTTGACATTGAAAACTGTTTAGTTCCCTCTCCTCAGCTGTTTTTAACTGCCATTTTGCTCCATATGACAGAGTTGTCCTTACTACTGCATTGAACATTTGTATCTTAGCTGTAACACAAACATCCTGCCATCCAAACAGAGACCTTTGAAGATGCCGATATGCCACTAACGTAAAATCCAATGTGTGACTTCTTTGGTTAAGGAACATCCTGCTGTCAACTGACTACCCAGATAGATAAAACAATTCACCCATTCAGTGTCATTGCCATCTACATGCAGTGATGACAGGTTGTTTGTTTCTGTTGTCTAGGAGGCATGCATAACTTTTATCACCAATGAATTTGGCTCATAGATTCTGAAGTTCTTCACAGCTCTTCCATCCAGTATTAGCTGTAGTTGGTCAATAGTCTCTCCAAGTAAGGCAGCAGCATCCTCATACCTGAGATCCTCTAAAGATGAGTCTTTAAATTTCACACTTCCTACTTTGGCCTCAGTCTGTTCTGTCATCAGACGGCGGTCAATCTTTATCAGTGATGATTTTAAGTTTTATTCCAGTAACTGATAAAAATGTTAAATAGTGTAGGGTCAAGAAGCAATCCTTGAGGGACCCCAGTGGAAACACACCTGCCCAGTGATGATTCTCTGTTTACAGTTACATTTTGAGACCTATCAGTTAGCCAGTTTTTAATCCATTTAGTATGTACCATGTTAATTTGATATAGGTCTAGTCTTTTAATCAGAATATCACGCAGTATCAAGTTAAATGCCTTACAGAAGTCTAAAAGTATATTATAATATTACATCAATATTATTATCTTTATTATCATACTTGTAATCTCATAAAAAATCAAGTTAATGTGACAGGATCTGTTTTCCATAAACCCATTTTGACTGGCATTAATTTATACTACCCATTTTTAATTCTTTATTAATTGAGTTCTTTATTAATCAGTCACTCCATTATCTTGCCTGAAATCAATGTCAGATTGGCAGACCTATAATTACCCAGGACAGTCCATTTACCCTTTTAAAATATTGGCACAACATTAGCATTTTCCAGTATTCTGGGACTTCCCCGATGTTCCAAAAATTTTTGAAAATCAACATTAGTGGTCCAGCAACCTCCTCAGAGATTTCTTTTTAAATTTCTGGATCCACACTATCTGGGCCTTAAAAATGTCTGGCTTCAGTATCTGCTGTTTAACACCTGCACAAGATATTAGTGAAATGGAAGGAGTGTTATCCTCCTCATATGATATGACTGCAACATGTTTTTTCCTAAATACAAAACAAATATTTAAAGAACACTTCTGCCTCTTCTGAATTATTATTGATAATTCTACCCTTTCCATCTATTAATGAACCAATATCGTTGTTAGGATTCTTTTTGTTCCTAGTACTCTTAAAAAACCCTCCTCTTTAATGTCCTTAACTCTGCTGCCCATAGATATCTCCTTGTAGCCTTTTGCTTCCCTTATTAATTTCCTACAATTCCTAGCTTCTGATTTATATTCATTACTGTCAGCTTCCCCTTTCTTTTTTTGTTTCTAGATGGCTTCATTTCCCCTCTAAACCAGGTCTGTTTTTTAACCAATATAGCCTTCTTTCTTGATTGTGGCTTTTGGGGCATCTAGTAAAGTGTTCTTAAACAACTCCCAACTATCACTTACATTTTTTTAAATTAAATTCTTCCCCATAGCTGATTTGGCTCATAATTGTTTTCAGCTTCATGAAACTGGCCCTCTTAAAGCCCCGAGTACATATGTTACTGGTCTGGATTTTATTCTGTTTGCACTTTACAAATGTGATCAAGTCATGATCAATTGTACCTAAGCTACCATTCATTTTTAGTTGTGTGATGAATTCCTCTTTATCTGTCAAAACAAGATCTAATATAGAATTTCCCCATATCGGATGCAACATTTTGAGTTAGGAAACTATCATCTACGATATTTAGAAATTCCAAGGATGTTTTCACTCCTGGCAGGATTAGACCTCCAGCATATGTCTCTCAAATTGAAGTCCCCCCTGATCATGCAGTTTTTGTTCCTACTCATTATAGATAGGTGCGTAAGGAAGTGGTCATCCTGTTCCCTAGTGTGATTTGGTGGTCTGTAGCAGACACCACCTAATACCTCATCTTGCTTTATTTGTTAGGACATTGATCCATATGTGGTCAAGATCATTTTCTTGTGAGTTGTCAGTGACTTGGATACAAATAATTTTTTACATAGTGCCACTCCTCTCCCCATTCCTTTTGCCTACGTGATCCTTCCTAAATAGGTTATAACCACTGATTTTAACATTCCAGTCATGTGACTCATTCCACCAGGTTTCAGTAACACCAACTAGATCAAATTTATGCTCATAAATAAGCCATTCCAATCCCTCTTGTTTTTTACCCAGGTTCCTAGCATTGACTTATAGGCAATTAAAGAATTTTTTCGCTTCATGTCCTTCGGTTCCTTGGTTTAATTTTGTTCTCAACAATCATGCTAGTCTTTTGCAAAGTCCAAGGCTGTAGCATGGTTTGGGAAATGAGTTAAAAGGCTGTTTGTGTCATCCCACATATTATGAGTCTGGGGCTATGTTTACACTGCAAAAAGCAGTGTGTTTTTACATGGTGATGGTTATCTTGAGGCCAGGTCTACGCTAGAAACTTTTACTGGTATAATCACGTCGGGGGGGTGATTATTTGTATGCCAGCAAAACCCCTAACGTAGACCCAATTATATCTACTAAAGCCCTTTTGATGGTGTAGTTCAGCAAACTGGTATAAGCACACTTTTGCCAGTATAAGCTGCATCTACAGTAGGAGCGTTTCCCTGTGTATCTATACCAGTAAATCTTTTCTAGTGTACACTAGACACTACTACGGACAAGGCGCAGAAAACTTTTATCTCAGTGTGGCTAGTTGAGGTCAGCCCTATATCCCCCACCTAGGATTGACCTAGCTAGCTGCACCAGTTAAAAACTGTGTTGGGGGAATACCATATTGCAACCAGGCCCCCAATAGGGGAGCTTAGCCAGTACCAGATCTTATGTCAGGTTAGAGCATACAATTAAAGAATTTGGAGGCCAACTTTGCTAGCTCTTTTAGATGTATTATGATGAATCATAAATTCAGCCACTGCTCAACATACAAAGACTTTGCTTCTGATGCCAGGTTGTTTAGTCATATGCTAAGTATAAGAGAATGCAAACACCTCCAGAATCACCTATAACATTTGTATCATAAAGTTAAAAAAAATAAAGCAAGTAACATAATGGCTTTAAACATATAACTAAGCTTTTTCACTCATTTTTATTTAGATAGGAGGTAAATCTTTTCATCAAACCTATAATGAGAGCAATGGAAATATAGGTTAGTTGAAAGTCCACAACTTTTCAACAGATAACTGAGACTGAAAAAGTACACTTACTTCCTTAGTCTCTCCAACAATGACCCACATTCCTACACCAGCCTAACAATACCTAAACTACAAAGGGACTGATGTAGCATAACCACATCTTCTATAAACGATCTGTCGTCTCACGGCTTCTCTCTGCCTCATTTCATGCCAAATCTAATCTATTCTTGGGTCCTGCAATGGGATCCATACACCTGGTCCCTTACTCTTACATAGAGTCCTACTGACCTCAAAGTACAATGTGCAGACCCTTTCAAAGATCAGGGCCTGAGGGTGGAGAATAACAGTTCTGCTGAAAAGTTACCGTCCAGGGAAGCAGTCTTCCAAAACAATTTGAGCAGCAAGTCAGAGTGCCTTGTTTACATGCCCAATACAAAAAAGTCCACATGACCAGTACTGTTCTATGTAGGTTCTCATACTGTGCTTATCACTGTAGTATCTGAGTTCCTTCCTGTGAAAGACTTGCTATATTTATACATGGTGAATAAAGTCTGTCATGAATTTTGCTTTCTATTTGAGAGACTCAAGTTTATGCTCAGTGCAGGATTCTCACTGTTTCGAGCACTGTGGAGAAGTGCACAATGGAAATGAGCCTGCAGGAATGTCCCTTCCCTGTAGTCTGAAGGGGATGGCAGAGTGGGAAAGGGGAGGAAAAAAAGGAGGAGATAATGTGCATGAGAAGAGACAAGGACAGAAGACAGGCAAAGAATAAAAATAAAATAAGCCAACCTGCTAGGAAAGGCAAGACTTAACCAGCTTCTGCATCTTCTTTATTAGAGCTCCCCAGGGCCTGTTTCAGCTGGAGTTGTGGAGGCTCAGCATCTCTGAAAATCAGGCTCGCCAACTCATTTGCTCAGGGAAGCTCAGTGGTCCTGGTGTCACTCAGAGCCAGGGAACACTCCTGTGCTAGTGCATGGAGCCACTTTGCAGCACAGAAGGGCTCTTTCTCTTCAACACAAAGGGCACAAGTTTGGCTGTGAATCAGCCATAATGTGTCAAGGCACCGTGACTCTGCAAATGTCACCCAACCAGGACAAGGGCGGTCTAGCCTGGTGGTCGAGGTGAGAGTCAGGGACCAAGGTCGGAAGCTGGAGCCAACTGTCAAGCCGGAGTCGTGAACTGGAGCAGGCAGGGTAGCAGGCAAAGAGGGCTCAAGGCAGGGGCAGGGCATAGGCAAGCACCCAGGAGCAGCAGGAACCAGGTCACACAGGAGCAGGCACAGGGTTGGGCACGAGCACTGGGCAGCCAGCGAGTTGCTGCTGGCTTACCAGCCGGCCTGCTGGCCTATCCAGTCAGTCAGGTGGCGTGGCCAATCAGGCCGCTGCTGCAGGCCAGCGTTGTGATGCGGCTGCCTGGAGACAAGTTCTGCTGCAGGCCCAGGTTCTTGACAGTAAACTTACCCTGGAGCACTTGCAAACTCAGTGCAGCTTGTTGTTCAGTTGAAAAACCTTGCCATTTAAAAAAAAAACCTTTGGGGACATCCTGTCCCACTTGTGTGACACTTACCGATGTTTTCCATATCTTTGCCACTTTTGCCAAAATATGACAATCCGGTCTCACAGGCTTCAGAGTGATGATCGAGTCCAAAGATTGGAGGAGTTAAAAATCCTAAATCCATCCTCCCTCCTCCCCGTGTAACATTCATGCAGATGTGACTTTGCCTTCAATTTTAGGCTACAGTCATACAAATATCTTAGGTTTTGTTTCAGTTAAAAACTCTGAAAACCTTGACCATACTTGCACTGATATACCCTACTGCTTCCTTTAAAGTTCTGGTCTGGTGGCTGCTTTTCCCAGCTCTTCCAGTAGGGCCTCCAAGCCACCTGCACCCCAAGGTCCACAATGCACCAAGGCCCCAGCATGCACTGGGGGATAAAGATTATTAAGATATAAGGAGTGGCCCCTTGGACTGACTGGCCACTTCCCTCCTTCCCTGTCACAAGAACCAAGGTGGACGGTTGGGACTCAAGGGTACCTATGTGAACATGCTTGGAGAAAACCCCATAGGACAGGAGCTGGGATCAGGCCTGTGTCTCCTTTAATGTGTTGTAATTAACTAACCAGGGCTCTGGATAATGCCTCCGCCCAATTATGAGTTAAAGTTGTACTACAAGGCAAGAAAGAGCTGCGTATTCCACCTCAAATAGGAAGTAGCTTCCACAGCTGGAGAGCCCCAAGAAGAAGCAGTTACAGTGCCTAAGTTTGCCTGGATCAGTTGTGTATGTATAAAATAACTTTGGGCAGCTGGGGGTGAGCCAATAGTTTGGGAGGATTCTTATTATTTTTAAGAACAAAACTGGACTGTCTGTTTGCTCTTACGCTGGTAAGCAGCAGCAATTTCTCTTAAAAAGCCTCATTATACTAGCAAATGGAACAGCCCACAGCAGGACCCCCTCCGATCTCAGATTGAGAGAGCCTGCACAGTTAGTGTGGGCCAGACATGGCCATCTTCAATACCAGTTCACAGAGAGTGACTGGCACTTCCTGGAGCTCATTCCCACATGAGCCAAGTCTCAGCTATGCTTTCTGAACTAGTTTTGAAGATGGTTTTGTTTGTCCTTCACTGACATAAATAGTGCCGTCAGTACCAGCAGAGGGGGATCTATTGATGCAAGCCACTGTTCAGTGCACCTAGTGCCAATGGGGATAAAATAGGAACACCATGTTTGCCTCTTCTCGCTACTTAACCAGTTTTGTTACTGAAATCTTGAATCATTTGTATGTATCTGATTGCTCTAATCCTTTAACATTTCTCTTATGGTTTATTTCTTTCTTTTTACAATAAACCTTTAGTTTTAGTTACTAAAGGATTGGCTGGCAGCGTGGTATTTTAGTTAAGATCCAAACTTATATTGAACTGGTACTGTGGCTGACTGGACCTAGTGCTGATTTGGGAGCCAGGAGCTGAAATGCAGTAAAAGGGGCTGGGTGTATTTGTATACTGGCTTCTGTGGGGATTCAGAAGCACAGTTTGTGGCTGGTTGGGAAGTCTGGGTTCAGTGTCACCCACCAGTGCTGGGAGAATCTGCTTTCCGTTTGCAGCCTGTCCTGACCTTGGCATTTTCAGGTGGCTACCCTGGCCACGGGACAGGTCACAGATCTACTTTCCTGAGCTTCAGTCACCTACTTACCCCCACAATACAAAATTGATGCAGAAAGGGGTGTCCCTAGACACCCCTGAATGCATCATAGGAACTTACCCTCTTCAGTTTTTAACATGTTTCAAGGGTTTTACAAAGTATCAGGCACATGGTACATTTTTACAATTCTTGCATTAGCAACAAATTAATTACAAGATTTAATAATGGCATAAATATCATTAGCAAAATCATGTTTAGCGAAAACAGGCTTTTCTTTATGGTCTACTATGGAGGTAACAATGTTGTTAAACTTTTTACAAACATTTGTAAGGGTTCAGTTAGTTCACTAGCGATATACCTTCACCACTGGTTGTTCTGTTCCCTCTACATTATCCCCCTGCTGGGGCTAGGCTTTGGGCCCCCACTCTGACCCCCTCTAAAGAAACATGTTTTCATTGAGTCCTGACAAACTCATTCTGCATGTGGCTCCAATTCAGAGCTGTTCCAGGCACGCCCAACTCACTTTCAGCTGGCCTCACCTGCTCCGTGCTAACAGCTATGGGTGGATCTTCCTCCCCGCTGCCAGGCAGGTAATTTGCATTACCCCCACACACACTAGCTAGTTCATGAGTTTCCAAGGTCTTAACTGTTGTCTGATTCAAGTCTGGGCTTGGTTTTAAAGAGACATCGACCATTTTCACTAGCCCTTCACAAACAGGGTTCTGATGTTTTTTCACTGCCAATCTTTGACTCCACATATCACCAGATGAGCCTGAGTCCACTAAGAGACTACACAATACACCCAAAGCATTTAGAGGTGAGAGTTTGCCTGCCTCCTTCCCCCCCCCTTCTTCCAAGAGATCAATTTCACATCTGTCCTGTTGTGTAACTATAGTGGCCCAATTCTCCCTCTGAAACTGAGACACTATCTGTTCATTTACAGAGCTAATAGCCTGGAGACATTTAGATTCCAATATCATTGTCCTTCCATTATAACAACCAAGCACAGCCACTGGTCACAGGGCTGTTTTAAGCTTCCTGATAATTTTTACTTCATCTGGAACCTTTTTCAAGATATTCAAACTGGACCTTTCTAAAAACAAAGTCAGTGAATCCTTCCACCTGTGAAAAGCTCTGGCAGTTAGACACTGAACCAAGTCTATAACAGCTAAACTGTTGCTTGCCACAGGCAGTGACTTGTCCTGAGCCAACTTAATCAATTCACTTTCACACCCTTCAGTTGCAGAAAACTGCTTGCAAGGGATATCAGGAGGTTTTACTCCCTCAGGAGCAGCTTTAGGCAACAAACCACTTTCCACAGAAATTTCCTCTCTCTTTTCAGCTAGAGGTTGCCTTAAAGAAACATTTCCCTGAGCCCCAACAGACTCTTTCTGGTTTTCTGTTAAATCCAGGACCACCTCTGGGCCAACTGGCACATCCTCAATCAGCATAAGCGGAGAGTCACACCCTGTCTGCTCTTTAGACAGAACCTGGGAGATGAACTCTTTCTCAGCAGATAACCTGCCTTTCTTAACATCCAAACAATCTGAAATTCCCCCCCCCCCTTGTCCCAGCCCACATGGCCGTCCTAAGACAAGCTTTGGGGAGTGGGGTAACTTCCCCCATGGGCAAGCCATTGCCCCCAACAGACACAGGCTTAGGAACCTTTCCCTGCTGGGTCTCAGTTGAATCCAGAACCACTTCTGGTCTACCAACTGACAAATCCTCCACCAGCATAAGCTGAACAGTACTTTCTGCCTGCTTCACAGACAGTACTCTGGGGATTCACCTCCCCTCCCAGCAGATAAACTGCTACTTGTAACACTCAAACAATTTGACATTTCTTCCCCTTTGTCCCAGCTCACATGGCTGTTCCCAGACAAACTTTTGGGGACCGGGTAGCTTCCCCCAGGGGCAAGCCATTACCCCCCAACAGACACAGGTTTAGGAACACTTCCTTCCTGAGTCTTAGTTGAATCCAGAACCACCTCTGGTCCAACTGACAAATCCTCCACCAGCATAAGCTGCGAGGCACCCTCTGCCTGCTCCACAGACAGAACACTGGAGATTTTCTCTCCCCCAGAAGATAAACTGCTATTCTGAACATACAAGCTGCTATTCTCCACAATCCCAAGGCTAGAGACACTCTCTTCCTTGTCACAGCATACCTGGCTAGACACAGACAACTGCTCACAGTCATGCACCCCTCCTTCAAAAATTTCCCCGTTGATTACAGGTAGCTCATCAAAATCCCTGTAAACTGGAAAGATTTTCTCCCAATCGCTGTTAAGAGAAGCTGGGCTTCCAGAAAGACAGTTTCTGCTTTTCCAGTATCTGGAGTTGGAGTCTGGCTGCTTTCATCCACCTTTGATGAGCTTCTTTAGCTGCAGCCCTCTGTCTTTGAGGAGCCCTCTCATTTTCCTCATATTTTCTTTGGCGTTCACATTTATATTTGGAAAGTTTTTCCTCGGCTTCTAGTCTCAGCTTTCTGAGTTTCTCCTTGTGTTTTCTGTCTATTTCAGCCATTTCTCTTTCATGCTGCAGACGTTGTCTCTCTCCCCAGGCTTGCTGCTTGCTTACTTTATCTGACTGTGACTCACTCATCTTAACTAGCTTCAATCTTTAACACTCTCAATATAAAATTTTAAAATTTGGAATAGTATGAGGTTCTGATCCAAAACCCAAATGTTCTGGTTCTGTGGATCCTGTTACGACTATGCCACTGTAACCCATCCGTGCCCAGGGTAGCCATCTGAAAATGCCAAGGTCAGGACAGGCTGCAAACGGAAAGCAGATTCTCCCAGCATTGGTGGGTGGCACTGAAGCCAGACTTCCCAACCAGCCACAAACTACGCTTCTGAATCCCCACAGAAGCCAGTATACAAATATACACAGCCGCCTTTACTGCATTTCAGCTCCTGGTTCCCAAATCAGCACTAGGTCCAGTAAAGAGAACAGTTATTTAAACTCAGAAGGAACCCCAAGGGGTTAGCCACAGCACCAGTTCAATATAAGTTTGGATCTTACCTAAAATACCACGCTGCCAGCCAATCCTTTAGTAACTAAAACTAAAGGTTTATTGCAAAAAGAAAGAAATAAACCATAAGAGAAATATTAAAGGATTAGAGCAATCAGATACATACAAATGATTCAAAGTCCATATACATCAGGTTTCTAGAAAAATTGTGGAGTTGCAGGCTTGTACAGTTCCTCTGGTACACATCCAGTACCTGGATGGGTCTAAGTCCTTCGGTTCAGTTGCAAAGTGAATAGATCCACAGATAGGTATGTGTCTGCAGCTGAACAGGAACAAAGACAAAATGGTTTCTGTGGTTTGATCTTATATACCCTTTGTCTCTGGCCATGCGTCCTGTGAAAACTTACAGGAGCTAAAATGAAGTCCAGAGCCACATGGGCCAATCCTGGTCACTCTTCAGGTATGCCTTTAGTTTCTTCCTGGGCCCTTTGCTTCTGTAAAGGTTTTGATGGGCCATTAAGCAGGCTATTGTCCTGCCGCCTCCCCGTCTGGGGCGTATCCCAGCCAGCACAATTTAAAATACAGGTACATCAAATATGTCCATAACTTCCATTACAGATAGAACACATGAACAGAAGTATTGTCATCTGACTTAGCACATTATAACCTTTCTAACAGTACCTGACATGGCATATCTCACATGAATTATTATGGTTTTGACACAGTGATGTTAACCAATATGACAATTACCCCCTCTCCCCCAAATCTAACCAGCATCACACCCCCCAACGCGAGAGTGGTGTAGAAAGGAGTAATCGGAGATCCTGAATACACCTCAGGGGCCCCCTCATTCAGACAGCATGACAGTGTCAACCTAAAAAACTAGGAGTAATGGGATTAAATTAAGAGAGGGACCCTTTTTAAAATGAATATCTGGAAAAACTTCCTGAGATTGAGCTCTACTAGAATGTGAAATAATCTCCCAAGAGAATTGATGGAAAGCCCCACCACTAGAGACATTTAAAACTTGACTGGACAAAAGACTAGGGAACAATCTTGTACTGGCATGAGGACAGACTGAGTGCCCTGTGATGGTGTTTTTCCATCTCTAGCTTCTCTGATTCTATATACAGCAGAACACAGGAAGTTCACTAAAGTGTTCTGCAAGAAAAACTGAAGCTGTTCTTCCTGCTAATTGTTGAATATGAGTCACAAATTAGAATGCTTAGAAGAATCCTTAGTCAGGTTACATTTCAGATTTGCTGCAGCTCAGATTCATCTTCAAAAGCTGAATTTAAACATGCCAAGAGGTTTTATTCCCCATTCAGTCTAAACTGTGGAATACTATTGGGAGTGACCAGATGACATTATTACAAATAGACTTACAAGTTTTGTTTCATTTAGTGGCTAGGCAGTTAGAATGTAGAGAAATGTGTGAGGTTAGTTGTGGTGCAATTCTTTTAGAATCTTTTTGACTATTACCAGTATATTTGTTCCTTGTCCCCTCTGGCTGCATTGCTTTTTAGGTGCAGAGCTGCCGCCTGCTGCATATATCCAGGCAAGCAAACAAAAACATCACAAGGTATCAAAAAATGTAGGCCATCAAAACTACATATTATATTTTCATTAGTCATTCCATTAGTGCCCTGCTTAGATCTCAGTTTTTGTCTGGTTTATACCCAACATCTTTGGGACAAGAGTCCCTTCTAAGTCCGTCCGAATAGCTCTTTAAACAACCAGAGAAGATGCTGAGTGATGAAAGGTACTTTCTCACCTTCTTGACTCCAATATACCACTGGAGTGTGACATCTGGGACAACAGCATCATAGCAAAGAGGATCACTACCACTAGGCTAGCCATGGTTTTACAGAAACATCCCTTTCTCTCAATGAGCTTTACAACACACTATGCTGATGTATTCACCTCTTTGTTCATGCCAAAGTATTAAAAATACTGGGTCAAAATAGAGATGGGTCTGAACCCATCCAAGCCCTGGATCCGAACATCCCCAAACTTTAGGCTCGGGCTTCAGCATTGGAATATGGATCTGAATTTCCCGATCTCTAGATCTCTGTTACAGCTGCTGAGGACACTATTTCCACAGGTTGCCAACTGAAGTTGTAGGACAGCAGCCAAAGTCCTTCCTTTCTGTGTGCGCTACGTCTGCCAGCCCTACTTTGTCAGGAAGGAAATTCTGAAGAAAGTTCCTTGTAAATCCTGGATTTATAAAAGGCATTTTTGGGGAAGAAACAGTCCATCATTCATCCGCTATTTTAATTTTGAAAGCCCTGCTCCCTTTCCCCCCTCCTCCACCATTTTCACTCCATGAAATGAACCCTCAGGATGTTCAAAACCATCTTCAACAGAAATTGCAAGAAAATGATTTTCCCAGCCAAAGGAATTCTCCAGTATTTTTAACTTTTAACTTACTGAATTTTCTTAGAGACCTACAGCGAGAGAGAGGGCATGCAGAAAAAAAATGACAGCCCTGTCCATTAGTATGAGCCTCAAAGCTCTCCGCTGCTCTTCACTAGGCTCATCTCAGAGTTAAAATTAACGGCCAGAGTCAAATTCAGCATTTCCCTATAGGCCCTTTAATCTGGGATGTGTCACTGCATATGAGGGCCAGTGCTACAGGTGATTGATTGGTACTTGCATGCCGTGACGGTGCCCAGGAAATAATCCATGGGTTTGAGGTCAGATTTTCCATTAAAAACTAACAGAAATTCATGTGCATGTTGGGGGGGAGTGAGTGATAAATTGACCAAACCAGTAGGATGCAATTAAGAAATCAGATCTGGGCTGGAGGGGGTGGATGACCCTAGGGATCTTTAGTGCAGGTTTGTGTAGATTGGAGTCCACTCTTTCAGCCCTAACTACTGTGACCCCAAATCTTCATCCTCTTCCACCTTATTACTCCATTACTAATTATTTTTACTTATAACTGTGATGACAGGATGTCTCATTACTGCTGCGTCAATCAATAATAGCAGCAGTCTAGTGGTGCTGTTTATGAAGTAGAATTCCCCGCCAATGCATACCTCGCCTCCCTCCCTCCCCACTCCCAGTTTATACACACTGTCAGCAAACAGTAGAGGGCATGGAGAAGACCATGTGTTGTTTTAGCATGCCGCTGTACATCAGTTAATAGATCTGAAGAGTGAAGGCCTTTCAAGTTGGTGTGGAACTTGGCTTATATTTCTAATATAAGCTTTAACAAGATTTCTACATCTGCCCAAGTCCAAATCCCTTTTCCCTTCCATTCCTCCACAGACGAGCTGCAGTGGTGAGTAATACTGAAACTTGTTCAGGAAATCCACAGCAACAATTGCCATTTTACTACGAAGCTGCTGAGAGGGGCCAAATGGAGAAAGAACACTTAATGGGTGAATTGAGTTTTGCTGGATAATAAGGCTTCCCATGCCATTTGAAACTTAAGCTTAGTTCAGTGTAAAGTGCACATTCCTGCCCCTTTCCTCAATGAAGGCCATGAATCTGATCATTCAAACAGGATGCACTTTAATGCAATAAACTTGAAAAAGACTTACTTGATTTCTGTCTGTCCTCCTGCTTTTCGGGCAATTTGAACCAGCTCCTTCCCATATCTCTCTTCTGCTTGTGCTCTGTTAACAAAATTCCTTAGTTATTTTCTTCTATTGATGTTGGGCCCATGTTTGCAAGAATGTATTTGTAGCTGAATCTGAGATTCAAACAATTGGCTTGTAGCTGTCTTTATTCTCTCTCCCCGATTCCATTGCTATCAAGAGCTCATCTAAAAAGACATCCACTGATGTCCTCCTCCCACTGGGAAGAAGCTCTATCTGTTTACAGGGAATGCATTTTTGTATTAATTTAGCTCTTCTGTTTTTGCTTGGCTCGCAGTTGGGTGGAAAAGTAGGAATATAACTGAGGGGCAAATGCTTGGTGTAAAAGAGTAGAGTGACCAACAGGTGTCCTTTGGGTAGAATTTTCAGTAGCATATAAATCCCATTTTCAAAAGTGACTTAAACACTCAGAAACCCAAATTGCTTTTGAAAATGGGATTTAGGCTCCTAAGTCAATCAAGCACTGTGAAAGTTATCCCCTTTATCCAAACATAATTCCCAGACAAGGGTATGGCTATTTGGCCTAAGAGGCCCCATTTAAATTCATCTTAGCCCCATTTCCCTGATTTGTCACTCTGTCCTTTGTTGTTTATCCAGCACAAGTAGTACACAAGGTGCTCTCCACATGGATTCAGACAAGTCACAATGAGATTATTTGTTTGATTCCATCTTGAAAAATATCTAAGTTGCCTTTCAAACACTTCTCTGTATACACTTGCTGTGATGGGCCTTATTTTACAACCTACTGTACTTAATTTCAGGTTTTGAATCAATTATTCTGCTGAAATGTCACATCTTTACCATCTCCCTCTGTGGTCTGCCAGTTTATTGCGGCGGCTCACTGCAGAGGTGAGTGCCCTTCGGTGGCAGTCTATGTGCAGGCACATCAGTTTATATGTAAATGGTTTTGGGATCTTCTGGGACTAAAGAGAACTAAATATCAAGTATGGTCCCAGAACCACTTCACGAGCCCCTCCCCCCTTTGTTTAACACAGTTAATTTGTAAGAGACTTTTTCACAGTCAAATTGGCTAGTCTACTTTAATTGTCTAAACCGAGAGGAAATGCAGAGTCAAGAGTGAAAAATAAATTCATTTTCAAAATGAATTTAAAAATAAGAGATGCTGTCAGTGTCTCAGGTAAGCACTTTGGCCCCAATCCTCATCTGCGTTTGGGTCTTTTGCTCCACTGGAGCAGCACAAAGCAGCCCCATAGCAAATGTACCCAGCCCTGGGATGATCATCCAAGTGTAGGTGAAACCACAGGTAGCATAGAACTTGCATGGTGGCTCCATGCCAGAGGCCCCTCTTTGCATGTAGTGGTAGGGCATGGCGGGGGAAAAGGGTTGACCTCTGGGCTCCCCAGTATTGCTTCAGCTGCTGCAGTGGCCTCGGGGGCCGGCCAGCACAGTATCGGGGGACTGCAACGGTGGATTAACGCCTGGATGCACTGTGTGTTTTGTGGCCCCAAATGAGGACTGGAGCCGCTTTGTTGTTTTTTAAGAGATGATTTTTAACCCGGTGAGCTCTTTTTTAGATACAGAAACTATCTACGTTTTAATTTGTAATTGCTGCCCTAATTCCACATACAGGAAATTGGTTCAAACAAATGTGCGTGTTACACACGCGCCTTGTGTTTTAAACTATTGCAAAGCAAAAACCACAGAACAATGCATTGCAAAACCACTTGATCTTATGCAACGACTAGAGATCCTTGCCAGTAATGCCATGTCAGTGTTCAAAAGAGGGTGATGCCTGGACTACCGAAAGCATTTTAATTGACAATTGGGGTTGCTAAGGAAGTATTGAAAACAGACATCTAAGAGCTTTAAGCCTTTACTGTTTGAAGTGTGATCTTGTCATATATTAACTTCTTGTGTCCCCTTGTATATGTGCAGCTCAGAGCAGATCATTTTCTTACATGGTGACTAGATTCTCATTCTCTTCTCTCTAATAATGTTCTTAGAAGCCACATGACTTTTGATCTGCATGCAATACATGTCTGTTCTGAAGAGGAGGACTGTGTTTGAATAATAATAGTTGTACAGCAAGGAGCAGCCAATTAGACAGTTTATAGTTCTCCCTGCACATGGGAAAAGACTAAAGAGTGCTTAATTTTTGTTCTGTTAATACATGCTGATTCTTCTGTGATTATAGGCATGAAAATATGGATGATCATCCATGAACAAAAACTGCATGATAAATTAAGAAGGGTTTGTGCTAGGATTTTGTGTGTGTGTGTGTGTGTGTGTGTGTGTGTGTGTTTGAATTGGAAATGTGGAATCTTTTAAACCCACATGGTGCTATGACGATCAAATGGTGTTGCCAGCTCTCATGACACTGCTGTTTTTCTGAAAGCTCCAGGCCCTGGATTCAGGTGATTTGCATGAGACTCTCTGCTTATGTCTTTTCATTTAAAAAAAAAAAAAAAAGTTGGAGAGAATGTGGTTTTGGGAGCCGGGGTAGGGGGATGACTTTTATGTTTGAAAATACTGGATCTATACATAGGTCGACCAAAGCCACTGATAAGCTGGAGGGGGACTTATAGGAGTTGCACAAAATTCTTGTTAACAGAATCAACCTTTGGGCCCCATAAAGGAGAACCTCACTTCTCATTTAAAACAAAAAGTAGGTTTCTAGGCCTTTGTAAAGAGAGCCTGGAAAATATAACCTGACTGAAAGGAACAGGGGGTGGAAGGACCTACCAATCTTACAAGTGTAACATTTATGTAAAATGAGTGAGTTAAATTTGGCATTTGTCCCAAAGAACCATCCCCTCATCTTCCCCATACCCTTAGGCCATCTTTGTGCATAGAACAGGATGCTGTGGACAGAATTTGTTTGCATTTGATGGGCTAGGTGGCAAAACTGCACCCATTATTGGTGTAATCAAGGCAGCTGCTGAAAGGGCCTTGTGAAAATCACTGACTATGATTCGTGGTTTCTGAGACTAAAGGTTTGGTTTGTCCCATTTTTCACCCTCTTCTGTCCTCCTTCACACCAACATGCACTGCATTATTCTTGGAAGAGGCAGCTTCCATGCATTTCTAGCCAAAAGTAAAGGTTTGTTGACAGCCACCACATGCTTGAACATACATACACATACAGGTCTAAAAGTAAAAGCAGCGTGTTGGAGGAGGGTGAGAATTCATGGAAACAACTATTCCGAAAGATTTCTTCAGCTATTTGTTTCAGAATGGCTTTGAGATTAATCTCCTTCTCCTCCTTTGTGGAAAGTCCTTGTTGCACATATTGCAAGCCATGGTTAGGCTTATTCCACAATGATGGAAACCTCCCGTTTCCACCCCAAAAGACCCAAACCCTCCATAATCTCAATCACATATTATGATTCATAGCTACTACAGACACATGCAAATAAGTTTGACCACCATATGTTTTGAGAGTCACAAAAAAAGTAACTTTAAATGGGTACAGTTCACCTAACTAATGTCATTTTGAGACTGCTGCAGCATTGTGTGACACAATAAAAGATGCTTCTATTAGTAATGGAGGAAATCATTCCAAACCACTTTAATGTTTTGTGTGAGACTATTTATATTTCAGTGAGTTAATATCTTTGTGGTAAAACAATACAGTATATGTGGTGGCTTAAAATTGTTAATCCCTGACAATTAAAATTGGAACTAAATACCAAATATAACTTTTGCTAAGTCTCAGCTAAAAATTTAGGACAAAAATGAGAATTAAGAGTGGGCCCCTGTTTATATGTATTTTCTAAACAAAGAAACTAATGGCAGTCACCAGACATTGCTGTGGGTCAACTCAGAAAAGGGTTGCAGATGGACACAAATACACATAGTATATTCAAAGAGGGTCTAGGAACAAAGACCTAATCCTGAAAAGATGGAAGAATCATATGGTCAATCTGGAATGCCTGGGAAAGGTCTACAGAGAGCTATCATACATATCTCTGATCACACCAAAAGAATGACCAATTTTCAGTAATTATAGGAAATTGACCCACTGCAGCTAATAGCACATTAAAATATGTGTGAAGCATTGGCTTTCTGAAAATGAGGCAAAACTGTGATGATTCACTTCTGGATATTAATAAAGAGGAATGTGGCTTTAGTCAATAAGCAGGGCATGTGCAGTTAAGTATGTATTTACAAACACACAACTGATTAGATCCTGAATTTCATTCAAACCCATCTCTAAAGTCCATCCAAACCAACTCCTCTTCTCTCCCACCCTCCCCCATCCCCCCAAAAAAAATCTTTGGGAAAACTTAGACCTGAGTTTCAAAGTTAGGATCCCTCTTTACATGAAGTGTAAGGGGGAAAATCCTGCACTAGTAGACAGGACCAAATGATTTAGTCTTTCCTGTTGCTCAAGTCACGATTCCTCCTCCAAACATTGTATAACTGCCTGACGAGGAGTGACACTGACATGATTTCCATTCATTTCATTTTCGGAAATAGGTCTGAAATTAGCTATGCAGAGTGTGGGAAGGGGGATGGGTTACCATCCAAATGATTCATATGCAAACGTGGTGTCTGACTTGCTGCTAAGATCTTGTTGGCATTCAGATCATTTATGTGCAGACTTCTCTATAAAAACGTCTATGACTGTACTCTCAGAATCAGATTCTGAAGTGAGCCAACAACTCGTGCAAGAGTGCCCTGGAGTAGGTGAAATAGCTTTTCATACCTCCTTCGCCGCCTTTTCTTACCTCTGTTTGAGCAAGTCCTCCACATCTTTTGCCATCTTTCTCCCATCCAACATTCGCTGTAGAAGCACCTCATAGCCAGAGTGGACAGTAAATTCCTTGCACTGAAATCGCAAAGATGAACAGTTATGTAAACTGATTAGCAGACACTGTCCGCACGCACACTAGAAATCAAAGTAGTGCTAAGCAAATCAGTTTGGAAAAAATAAGACCCAGATTTAAGGTCTCTTCAGAACTTAAGCAATCATTTTGATATTCAAATAAAATAATTTTCAAAAATTATTTTCCCTGCTGCCTCTAAATATACCAGTTCTCATCATAGGTGGATGTGCTAATTTACCATGAGACAGCCTATTCTTAAGTTGTTGTTGCTCTTCTGCTGAGCAGCAGCAGATATCCAGGGTCTTGCAGGTCCGTCTCCCAGCGGCGCAGAAATTAGTGACATGGGGTCTGGGTATGGTCTCTGTGTAATTTGTTGTATTTACACACATGCACCAGCCCTGGAACAAACATGCTCAAAAGGACTGTAGGCAATTTCTTCTCTCAGGAATCTCAACCCAATACCAATGCTTGGTTCCTAGGGAGCAACTCTGCTTTAAGACTTGCCATTAATTAGAGACTAAGTCAGAGACCAAATTCTCCTGTTGATCACAAAGTTCAAATATAACAACACACAGCATATCTTTCCAAGACTGAATATTTGCTCATACACTAAAAAGAACTTGGAAGACTAAGTGTAACAGTGTCTTTGGTGACATTTGCCATAACATTACTTTACATCCCATCCAGAAGCAACAAGTACTGAAATATCCTAAATAGCCAGCAGAGATCTCCAGCCCAATTTAGCTGGAAAAAAGATCTGACAAGAGCAGAATCTTAGATGCATCTGAAATGTTGGCATTTATCAGAGAGGGAGAAATGGCTTTGAGCACAGATCTGAAAGTCCGTAGTTCCTATGTTCTGATCCTATCTCTGACACAAACTCACTCTGTAACCATCAGCAGGTCACTTAGCGTCTTTGCCTCCATCTCACCATGTGTAAGATGATTCTTAATTTCTTCCCAGGGCTTTTGTATGAAATTGCTCTGGTTGTCAGATAAGAGTTGAAGCTACAAAGTGCTATATAGATGTTAAGCATTAATATCAAAATTTCCAAACAATCTGAGGCTTACCCTTCACTATCTATAAGGAATGAACATTAAGAAGCTACACAAATAAATATTTCAGGAAAATATGATTATTTTAGTCCTTATCACAGTCTGTGATGATGATCCATAAGAATGGCCACACTGAATCAGACCAATGGTCTACCTAGCCCAGTGTCCTGCCATCCAGCAGTGGCTGATGCCAGATGCTCTAGAGGGAATGAACAGAAGGCAGCTTTATAGACTGATTCCCCCACCCCTGTTGTCCAGGCCCAACTTCTAGCAGTCAGAGGTTTATTGTCCAAAATCCACTGGCTTTTTTTCAAAATCTTACCAATGGATTAGAGAGCTTAAGTATCCAGACTACCTCAGAAGATCAACCAAGTCTATCAAATAAAACATTGAACTCTTTTAAAGGAAAGATGTAATGTAAAAATGAATATGGTAATGGTTCCACTGACAGGCAATAAAGTCTGTTTGTGTTTGTCTTTGGTTTTTACTCTAGCTTCATGGGGCAGGTTTTATTCTGGAAATCTGTCAGTTCTGGCCCTTAGGCTTTTGGAAAGGGACTTTGTGCTTTGTCCTTATTCAATAATAGTCTAAAACTTCTATCTGCTAAGCCAAGAAAGTGATATACAAACACTTTCCCCAAATCAGCATTTTACCTGTGCTTTAAACATTAAGGGCAAAATCCTGGCTCTATTGATGTAGATGACAAAACTCCCATTGACTTCTGCAAAGCCAGGATTCCACCCTAGACATGCTGTTAGAACGTCATAACATTTAAATATATTTGCAGTTATTTTTATGGCAGCTATACAGTGTATTTTGTTTGTACATCAGCTCACTAGATGTACTATTAGGGTGTTTTTTCCTCCTTTTGAATATGTAATTTAATTACTTGGACGTTGGTTTTGTGTTTGTTCCAGTACAACCTACAGCTGGTTGTCATCAGTGTATTGGTGGCATGAGACACCATGGCATTTCCCTGCCTCTCTCCAGGAGGTCTCATATATGCTGAAAAGGTGGAGAGATGGTACTGATCACTTGTGGGTTCTGTTTGAGGACTTGTGGAAAAGAATCAATTGCTCACCTTAGCTCTCTGAGAAGAACGGACAAAGCCATCCTACCACCCCCAGACTATCCATTCATGCCAGGGCTTCCCTGCAGGACAGCAACATGCTCTGATGCACTGTGTCTAAGGCAACTTGATAGTCCAGTTGTAAAAGCCTGAAGAACTTGTTTCATAGCCATGGGGTTGCACTAGTGTTTCTGGCCCATTGCAGTTTATGATATGGTGCCTCCCAGGCGAACTATTAAAGTCTACACACAAGAACAAATGAGGTATTTTACCATCCTACCATGGTATCTGCTGTTCTATTTGTGTATTCTCTTTGGAATTACTCAAACTGTGAAGAATTTTCCCATCACTAAATCCGTCTCCCACTAAAGTAGATGCAGCATCATAGGGTCTAAAAAGATGCAGCGATGCACAGATGTGCAGTGAAATTACAGGGAACTTGTGGGGGTATTAAACTGGTCCAAAGCTCCGAGAGTAGCTGCCAAGAACCAGGTTTTTTTTCTCACTATTGCAGGCAGTGATTTTTTTTTATTTTATTTTTTTAATTGTAGGCCTTGTAGTACCAGGCTCATTTTTACTTGCATTTGGCCACTTCTTACTGACTTGCAGATTTGTAAGGAAGCGTCAGTGGTGAATTAGATTCATAAAGTTGTTAGGGCCACCAAATTAGGGAAATTCCAGAAACTTAAAAAAAAAAAAAAAGGGGGGGGGGGGGGGGGAGGGAGAGATTATAAAACTGTCAGATGTTTAGAGCATAGCCCCGGAAGCCAGGACTCCTGGGTTCTGTTCCTGGTTCTACCACTGACTCACATTCTAGGCCTCGTTTTAACTTTTGAGAGCTTGGTTTACCTGTCTCTAGAATGGCTCTAGTATAAAAATACAGTGCTACACATTACATGAGTATTACAAGAATTAAACGTTAGTATTGTATTACATAGCACATAAAAGCTTAAATCAGCACATATGCAAACAAGCACATACAGGAAATTACAGTCCATTCACCAAATTGCATACTGTCCAATATGAAGTTTGCAAAAGCATTCTATGCTCATGTAGTCGTCATCTACTCGCAGACCTCCAAAGGATTTATTGTTTTATAAATGTCTTAGCTTATTGCCTTCCCACCAGAACTATCAAAAACTGGGTCCCTTTGGCAAGACTTAGGACTCTGGAAGAAACATCTGGCAACTAACAGCTAGATTCTTACATTTCATTTTAAAGCAAATACATTGAGGCTTCAGCCTGCTTTCTAGTTGTTACTGACTTTAAGAGAAGGAACTGAGGTTCAGGAAGGAATGTCAGAGTGACTACTGGCTTGTAGCATTGTGCAGCTGCTGTTCTGCTTCTGAACTGAGGACCCTGGGTTTCAGTGGTTCTGAGCAGAATGTGGCTCCTTGGATTCAGAAGCCTTGTTTCCCGCCCAGTGCTAAGTTTAACTTCTGCGGTTAATCTTTTGCTACCACTTGCAGATTTACAACCTTCCAATGCCACAGCTTCCTGACAGTGGCAGCTCCTTCCTCTCCAATGGAAACTTAGTGAGCACTGGGATGAAGAGAATGGCCCACACTAGTCAGAGACAAATGCCTCTATAAAAAGTGAGGCAATACAACAGCTTAAACAAGAGAAGGGGATGGTGAATCCACCAATGCTACTGGTGCAACCACAGGAAATTGATAGTGTTAGAGATGCCCATCCGATCTTTGCAGCAAATTACACCGCACCGTCTGTCCGCCCCCCGCCACACATTATTGCTGTTATGCTATGGTGGAAATATCTTTGACAGATCACATCTGTTGATAATATAAAAACCCTTAGTCATTGTCCCAGTGATTAAAATAAAGAACAAAAAACCAAACCTACACTTGCCATTTGAGGACCAAAGTAGGAAAGATACTTAGTAATCCCACTGACAGATGATTGCCACCTGTTTTCATCAGATGTCTTGAGAATTCAGGTCCCAATGGAAGTTTTGCTACTGCTGCTGTTGTGATAGAATCTCATTTATCCTTCCCCTGGTCTATGTCTGATAGCAATTGCTTCAGTCATATACTCCACACCCCCATGTCACAGCCCACAGCTGATTGAATTTTTCCAGGGAAATTCCATCACATTCTAGGAGGGTTTTTTCTCTCCATTTAGTTTTGTTTTGAGCTGATCATTCTAGTGTGGTCTTAGTGCTCGTCTTCACTACACAGGCTCTGCCATACAGCTACACTGGCATAGCTATACAAGCAAAACCCCTTGATTCAGATGCAACATATGGGGATAGAAGGAGTTTTTCTGTTGGTAGAGTAACACCACCTCCCCAAACGACATTAGCTATTCCAACAGAAGAGTGCTTCTGTCAGCATAGCAGTGTCTACACTGGGGTTTTTGCCTGCATACCTGTGTTGGCAAGGAGGTGTGGGGGGTTTTTTCATACCCCTAACTGACATAGCTATGCTGACACAATTTATAGTGCACGCCTGGCCTTAGATCTTGTCTACGCTCAAAAGTTGTGCTATTTTAATTATTCCTGTGTAGTTAAAGCAGCACAATCCTTCTACTGTGGGTGCGGTTATGCTAGTATAAGAGTGCTCATAGCAGCAAAGCTTTTTCCCCGTACAGGAGGAGGAACAAACTATGCCAGAATAAGGCAACAATAGCTTAAACAAAAGAGCACTTTTACATGTAATTGTGTCCACTGGGGTTGTACCAATATAACTATATCAGTAAAAAAAAAACCACACCCCAATCAATATAATTATACAACAGCTGTGAAGAGCAGGCCCTATTATTCATTGTAACCTTCTGGTAAAACAGAGGGGATTGGGAATCCAGTCTACAGTTGAGTGAAAATAAATGGTTTAGTTTCACAGTGGTTCAACCACATTTTGACTCTGATTTATAAGGAATATAAACCCTCATGTCTTATCACGTATAAGCCAGCAACTAAATGACGGGGGTTTAAAAGACAAGGTGGGTGAGGATTTTTTTTTGGGGGGACCAACTTCTGTTGGTGAGCAAGACAAGCTTTTGAGCCACACAGAGCTCTTCTTCAGGTCTGGGAAAGGTACTGAGAGTGTTGCAGCTAAATACAAGATGCAACAGATTGTTTAGCATAAGCACATACTGTAAGGACCATTCAGGGTAGAGTGGCCCATTTAACACACCTGCAGTCATAGGACAAAAGGGGGTAGGGGAGCTAGTGGGTTACAGATTGTTGTAATTAGACATAAATCCAGTGTCTTTGTTCAGTCCATGATTTTTAGTGTCTAGTAGTGTTATGAATTTAACCTCCCCAGCTCGTCTTTTGAAAGTGTTGTGCAGGTGTCCTTTGAGGATGAGGACTGAGCGGTCACATATAGACTGATCGCTTTGTGAAGTGTTCACCCACAGGTGATGTGGTGTTTTTATCTTTTATCATTTTCCTATGTGAGTTCATTTGAGAGCGAAGTGATTGTCTGTCTGGTTTCACCTACCTAGTTTGTGTTGGGCCCTTGAGTCCTGCTGGACATGGGATATCAGATTAGCTGGCCCACTGGTCTAATCAGCATGGCGATTCCTACCTCCCTGCATAGGGTGCACGGGAAAACATGGCAAGCACTGCCTGCCCCTGGACTAGCCACCTCTTGATGGCTAGAGGTGCTCCCGGACACAGGGCATTATGGGTCACCCACCCTTGCGAAACCCTGCCGTCGAAAAGGGGTAAACGGCGGAAGGGTTTCGGCAGAGGGCATTGTTCCCGCCATGTAGCCTGCTGCCGCCGAAAGTCCCCCCCCCACTTTTTTTCTTGACCCCCTGTTTACTTGACCTGACTGTACCTGACCCGAGTGGTACTCGGGGGAAAAAAGGTTGAGAACCGCTGCTCTAGAGTGACGCACAATGCCGCAAATTGCAATAAGAGCTTAAAAATGTAAGAAAGAAAACTTGGAAAAACAAAGGCAGATTTTTAACCCAAGAGTTCACACACAACAGTTGCCAAAGTATTATATAATGAATTCCCAAGCCACATGCCTGAGAGAATGGGGGCTTATCTACATGGTGCATTAGTCCTCACCAGAGGGGTGTAAATTCTAGACCCTGCTAGTGTGCGCTCAAAGTTCCCTAGTGTGCATTAACGTTATCCCATTTCAAACAGACTGAGGAGCCACGTCAGAGGTTCTATCTAATGTGCCTATCCTTTACCTGCTAAAAGTCATTCAAGTATCTATTTGTAAGGAAGTGATTGTTCTAATGTACAATAAATGTAAGAAAAAAGAAATGATACTGTCTGCATGTGTAATCTAGGGAATGAGAGGGAGCAGCGTTCTTCTGTAGCGCATCTACCCAAGAGGCAGGCAAAGCTTCCCTGAAGAGCTATGCTTTTGCAGGCAGCAGGGCTGGTCCATTTAGGGGCATGACTATGGCACGGCTTAGCATTCTTGCTGGAGTCCCTCAGCTGGTAATGGGACTAGCAGACAGTATTACTTTTAATAGCAGTAATAGTGAGACTGGGTTGCTTGCAGTGATTCCTGAAGGGCTCTGGGCTACACCTGGATCCCTCCTTATTCCCCTGCCTCATTGCATGTCTGAGTACAAAAGCCAGAATATGGCCCTTAATGTATGCAGGAATATTCCCATTAGTGAGAACACAGACAGGTCTTTAAAAGGACAGAGTGGCTTTCATCAGTAATTGAATTACACGGCTCTGTCTACATCACTGGAAGGGATGCCTTTGTCATTAACTTCTTTGGGAAAGGGCGTATGTACAGATAGCATCTCAGCAGATCTGCTTCCTCTTTGTTGCTTACCAACTTTACTGACAAAAATGAATTTTTTACATATTGGCTGCTCTGGCTCTGCAGTGTTGTGGGAGAATGAGCTGGCTTCTGTTCTGCTTTATTCATAAGCTGTTATCAGTCAAATTCTGAACTCTGTTCTTTCAGGCTCTTAATAGTCCCCATCCTGATTTTCAGATCTCAGGTTGAATTTTGCAGGGCTGGCAATTAGAAGAAGTATCTTTTAACTTGTAAATAGAGTAAATATGATATTGAGGCTAAATCACTAACCAATGGGAGGAGGCGAGAAGCAATTATGATTTCAAGTAATAATTTATTAATGAAGTTTCACCCTTGCCAAGGTGCTCAGAAGTCACACATTAAATGTCATGATGTTCTATATTAAAAATAAATTCTAAAAACTATTTTACCAATTAAATAAAATATCTACTAGATGAAACCCTGTTACTGATTTTCTACATTACCTCCAGTTTTTGGCCACATACCAGAAGACACAACAATATATATGTATTTGAATGATAAATTGTGGTTCTTCATTACAAATTTTGGAGGTCACTGCAAACATCAGTCTCTTGTGAGATGACTTGGACGTATATTTGTTTATATTAAAAATGACAAACCAATTAAGCGACTTAATTTTAAAAAAATTAGAAGAAATGTTTTAATAACTAATACATATATTAATGGTATGAGTGATAGACTTTGTCACATACAATATTTAACAGCTGTCTGAAATAGGAAGAGAGGTTAATTTGAAAAGCCACTGGGATAATTTTGTATTTGATTGTCAGGCAAGTAATTCCAATTAGGTGAAATTTACATGATCACAAAAGAGGATTTATCCATAGTCATGTTATCAAAAAGGATCATCTAATTTACTTTGTCCAGCAGACCTTATATCACTAATAAGAAACCGCTTGACAATTGTATTTTAATGTAACAGAAATATCTGGTATTGTTTTGAGCTTATTCCATTAATAGGTTGAATCCATTTTGATCTATGATCTAAAGCCAAAGAGTCCCAAACTTCTTTTTTAATGTGGCGGACCACATTTTGAGCGAGACACAGTCCTGACACCACCTTCTGCTCCCATTTATGATCACAGAAACTTCCTCTCCGCTCATTCATGGTCCAATGACATCCTTATGGCAAAGTCAGCAATTGCTTACATGAGAAAGTAAATATGGGGAAAGACTCAAGGTCTTTTTCCCTTCCCTTCAGCTGAAAGTCAGGAGAGAAGAGAGCCAGACCAATATGGCCAGGTAGTTCTCTGTAGACCAGCATCACAGAACTGCTTGGAGTCCACTGAAAGGTAACAGTTGTTTGAAGCTCTTGTACACTGCACTTGCGTCCCTAGTTACAACTAGTTTCGGCTTCAATGTACAAAAACAGACTTTTTTGGGGTAAGGGTTAAAAGGATGCTGAGGCACTGTGCTCACAGCTGTTCTTGAAATCTTATATTGACATTTTAATCTCTCTCACTCCTTGGCAACTCCTTTTTTCTTTACTAGAAATTTAAGTGGCTGCCAACGATCCAAAAGGCTACTTTGGGATTTTAGTGTATGGGTAAAATTTTCAAAAACACCTAAATCCCATTTTCAACACTAAGTCACTTAGGGAGCATAAGAGCCTTAATCACTTTTGAAAATAAGGTTCTTAAGTCACCTAGGCACTCTTGAAAACTGTGTTTTATATATGTTGTTTAGCAAATACTATTGCCAGCCCCATGTATTTAAAAATTATGAGTCAGGCCCCCATAAATCATGATAACAGCTTAAAATCATGAGGTGTAAATTTAAAAAAAAATATTTGGGTTCTGTTTATTTACCTTCTGGTTATTGAGCCCTTGGGTTACCCTCAGTTTACATTTTCATGCTTTTGTATGCAACCTTGAGGGCTAGAAAATTAATTAATTTTTTTTTAAATGAAAGCTGAGTTTCTCAACTAATTGCAGGCCTCCAGGAGCTGTGATTCTAAGAAACACTAGATATCATGAGTCTGATGATAAAATTGCAGAGTTGGCCACACTGAGCAAGTTATCAGACTACTCTGTGGTACTTCTCTCTCCCTGATGTAATAAGTGTTAGCAGAGCAGAAGATGCATGGCTTAGCGTACTGCTAAAAAGAGGAATTAACTTTTCACCTTTGTGCTGCTCCTTCATCCTCATTTGTTCTCTGGACTAGTAAAGTGATGCATAAATGTGTCATTTTTGTTGTTGCGGCTTTTCTAAATCTTCTTCTCCCTTATTAGTGTAGCTCCAAGTAGTCAGTGGCAGAACATTTTTCTGGATATTTGCATTTGGTTTGTTGGATAGTGAAATAAATGAATACGGGGTACAAGTTCAGAAAAATCTTTATACCTACTGTACCCCACAAGCACCATGTCTGAACTCATTAAATTCATCTCAATTCCTTTCAATCTTAGAAGAGCAGTACATACCTATCTTAGGGGAGGTCTACCCTATCGCTTAAGTTGATCTAATGTATGTTGCTCAGCAGTGTGAAAAAGAGTGCTCTCCCATCGGCATATAGCGTCTTTACCAGATGTGCTATAGCAGTGCAGTGCTTCTAGTGTAGACTTGCCCTTAGTTCTCCCTTTTTTTACTTCTCATAAAAGCTGGATGTTGTTGATTTTTTATTTTTTTGAGAACTTTTCTGTTTGGATTTTTTTTTTTTTATTTTGAAATATCAGGAACCTCATGTCTTGTCTTCCCTGTTTTTCTTGGACTACTAGAGAACTTTGTGGAAATAGATTCTCAGTCTTCCATTAAGGGATTTTGAACCATTCACAAGTGTTTTCTAAGTTAAAAACAGAGCTTTAAATCCATTCCTTTCAGTTGCTCAGCTGTCAATCTCTTGTGATGTTGTAATGCATAAGTTCTCCAGTCTTCCAAGGATCCTCAGCAAAACCAGAGAATTGGAGACCTGGTATTTCCAACATAAAAAGATAGTTTTTCTGGCCTCTTTCATACTGAATAAAGAGCTATATAAAAAGTGCTTTGCAGACCACCTTTAATTATCTTAATCTAAATAGAAAAGCAGGCAGGCACAGCCCACCCTCTCTTGACTCAGGCACATTATGATCTTTACTTGGTGTCATAAATTGGCTCAGATTACATATTAATTTGCCAGTTTCATTAACCCACTTTCAAATGCTGCCAGTTTTCACTGACTCTACAGCCCTGAAATAAAGTTCCTGCATATTGGGCCTCATTGTTACTCCATCTCTGCTGTTGCTGCAGAAGAAGTGGGATGGGGAGAGGGGATGCAAAGGTAACTTTAAATTTCCTTTGCTCTCCCTGTATTCTGGGGCCCTTTAGGGGCTTGCCTGACCACTGAGTCAGTTAGAGCAGCCTCAAGACTGCTCTAAATTAGACTTTGCTTCCAATCACCTCCCATAGGGCACAGGAAGTGGAGAATGGCTCGAGCACAGCAACACATCTCTTCCAGACACCTGACGCTTTACCTGTGCTGGAAACTGGGAATGGTTGCCAACATTATATTACCTTTGCAGCAGCTCTGTGCTGACCAGGGAGGCCCCTTCTGCAGGGAATATTTCCCCAGTGGCCATCTCCACCAGCTTTTCACCCCCTTTCTGCTGCTGCAGAGGTGCACAGGACACATATCACAATGGAGATTTGGAGTCACCAACCTCTTATGCAGTCCTGCACTGTGACACTGTCAACTCAAGGGTGTTTTGAAAAGACTAATCTAAAAAAAATGCCGATTTCTTAAATAGTGTGTCCTGACGTGTGTGACGTTCTTTGGCAATTGTTATACGGGATTTTCTGTTATCCTGTTGTGGTTTACAAGGGCCTTTTCAGCAAAGAGGAAACTGACTGAGAGATTATGCAGGTGATACCAAGAAACTCACTCTCTCTATTTCTTCAAATGCACAAAGCCAACTAACTACAAACACTGAGACTTTTTTTTGCCAACTTCTTCTGTTTATAATGATTTTAGGGGATTACCTGCAGTTGGGGCAAAATTTTGAGATAAATGAGATTTTCAAGGTAGTGGTGTCCCTTTAAAATCTTCTGTCATCAGGTGATTTATGCCTCAGTTTAATCAATAAACCAAGGTTGCCCCTTGCTGGGTAATCTAAGGACAGAGAAGCCTGATTCAAGCACTTGCACCTATTTGTTATGGAGTGAGGCCAGAGAGTAGTGTTGTTTTTTCTGAGGGCATTTTGGTTTCTGGTAGATAAAGGCCAGGTCAAAGATTGTGCCAGCATCTTATTAGATAATATTTATTTAATCACATCAGAGAAACTGAAAATAAAATTCGGGGAAGGCTCTTGGTCTCAGTCTAACTTCTGTTAATAGTTTATATGCAGCTATGAACAGAGAGTACAAAATTCAAGCCGAAAATCTTCCCCCCCATTTAAGCTTCTATCCCTCCCTATTTTATTTCCAGTCTGTCTTTTTAGAAAAAAACTTCTATCTTCAGATACACGTTCAGCTCCATCCTGAGCTGCCCCAGGGGGGTGGGAGAGTGAGAAGCAGTCATACAATTCTGAGCAGCTGAGGTGTGGCGGGAAAGGTGGATCTAAGCCACCTTTTTACACCTCCCTAAATTGTCAGCCTGGCCAGATGCCGAACTGTCCCTCAACATAATTAAAAGCATCCTGGTCCTTATGTAAAACCGATACTAGACTTTCGGAGAGCCATAAATATACTATTTCTAAGTAGCCAGCTGGTGCCACTGTTGTGGGACAAAAAATTACCCCTTTGGAAACAGAAAACTTCACTTCCAGAGTGCTTCAAGCACTTTCTGGTTTGAGGAGCAAGAGACTGTGAAGAGTTTGAACTGAGGACTCCCCTGGCTGGCATGGATAACTGTTTTGAGCCAGCATGCTGGCTGCAGTAGTGGTTTTGAGATGTGAGACATCGTCAACTGAGGACTAAAACTGTGACCATTCAATTCCCTTGAATTTACAATCTAAGCAGAATTTGATTCCAGATCTATAAAGGTTATGGAAAGTATGTTAATCCACTACAACAGCTACATGTCTTCTTGCTGACCAACTTTTTCTGTCAATTCTTCTTACAAAGCCTTTAAGTACAAACCAGCTTCACACTGACTTACTAACTCCTTCCTAAACTGTTGTTTCACTTTAAAGCCTCACAGCCATTCTCTCAGCCTTTTTCTCATCTGAGCCTGAGTTTTCTCAATGAGCGGTTTGTACATGGTAGATCTCTGGAATATGAAAGGACACATGTTTAGGATGTTTTTCTCAATTCCTTGTTGTGTATGAGAATAAATTCAAGGATTTCCTCTGGCTCCTAGCAGAGATAAACCATGTGGTTAGATAGTTCTCTCAAACTACAAAATCCTCCATTTAATTAAAGATCTTCATCTCCAAATGACTATTTTCAACACATCCTGTTACTCAATATGATGCAACATGACAACTCAATCAATCAGGATGGTGTGTCACTAAGCCTGAAATATTGTGCAATCTGATGACAAAAAGAAACTCTGCACATAGCTTTCCGTTTTCTGGCGGAAGCCTAGTATCCACACACAAGCTGTCTTAGGCCTGGTCTATACTTACTGGCAAATTCGGCAGCAGTCGACTTCCTAAAATCCATTCTGTGCACCAGCTCCACTACACTGTGCCGACAGAAAATGCGTACCTGTCAACGCAGCGCTACACTTTTTGTGGAGGAGGTTTTACTAAATCAACTTCTGGATTGATTGAGCGGGTCTTCACTTCCACTCAATCAATTCGGATAAATCGTTCTGATGCTGGCGAATTTGCCGCCGTCAAGGAAGACAGACCCTTACATTGGTTTCTCTTGCACCTTATTCCAGAATAACTAAACCGCTTTGGAACTGACAGCTCGATTTTGGTAGGAAGGTTCATATGGACACATCTGCATTCTGATACAAGGTGTGATATAAACACTTTCATATCAACATAACTGCTTCCAGACTAGGGGATTACACTGATATTACTCTATTGGTTTTAACAGCAATAACTATTATTTAGATCAGTCCTCAGTAGCAGACATTCTGGCATTGTGAATAGTCTCTTTGGCTCAGAGCTGCAGCTCCAACTAACTAGAATGAAATGCCTGTTCAACTGGAAGAGAAAACCAGACAGTGTTGATCCTTAGGTTTACAATGAAAGAAAAAGTTTCCTTTCTGGTATAAAATAAACTGCTGTTGTAACTAGTCAGTCCTATCTGCTGTTTTCCTTGGATTGTATGTCGTGCTGTAAAGAACTGCAAGATTGTCTGACTGCTCTCCCCCTGTGAGAGACACATTTCATGTTTGTGAATCCCCTGAGGCTCTCTCTGAGCACACTCTACTCACTGAGTGACCAACACATGACCAAGTCTCACTTGGCTATTACCTCTTTGGGTCTATTTTGAGTTGTGTATAGTGTATGGGTGCTGGGAAGGGTTGGTGGCCTGTGATATACAGGAGGTCAGGCTAGATGATCGGGTGGTCCGGGCTTGGAATTGTGATAAAGGATGAAACTATGTAACCAAAGGCTTGATTTTGCTGCATTGAAGTCTATTGGAGTTTTTATTTGTATCACAGTAGTGCCTAGAACCCCCAGTCAAGGCTGACAGCAAGACTGGACCCCAAGTTTGTATATGTTCTTTGTTCTTTTTTGTTCAATAAAGCCTAGCAGAGAGTTCTAGTCACTGTTTTACATGTGAGGTCTCCTTCAGGATGGAATGGAAAACCACAGCTCAGAGCAGAAAGAAAACATTTTGTCAAGAACAAATCGGGTCAAACTAGCCTAATCACTTTCTTTGAAAGGGTAACAAGCCTTGTGGATGGAGGGAAGTGGTAGATGTGGTATATCTTGACTAGTAAGGTTTTTGATACAGTCTCACATGACCTTCTCAGAAACAAACTAGGGAATTACAACCTAGATGGAGCTACTATAAGGTGGGTGCATAACTGGTTGGAAAACTGTTCCCAGAGAGTAGTTATCAGTGATTCGCAGTCAAGCTGAAAGGGCATATCGAGTGGGGACCAGTCCTGGATCTGGTTGTATTCAATGTCTTCATCAATTATTTAAATAATGACATAAAGAGTACACTTATAAAGTTTGCAGATGATACCAAGAGGGGAGGGGTTGCAAGTGCTTTGGAGGATAGGATTAAAATTCAAAATGATCTGGAGAAATGTTCTGAAGTAAATAGGATGACTGCCTAGGAAGGAGTCCTGCGGAAAGAGGTTTGCGGGTTATAGTGGATCACAAGCTAAATATGAGTCAACAGTGTAACATTGTTGTAAAAAAAAGCAAACATCTTTCTGGTATGTATTAGCAGGAGTGTTGTAAGCAAGACATGAGAAGTAATTCTTCCAGTCTAGTCCATGCTGATAAGACCTCAGCCAGAGTATTGTGTCCATTTCTGGGTGCCACATTTCAGGAAGGACAGGGACAAATTGGAGAAAGTCCAGAGTAGAGCAACAAAAACGATTAAAGGTCTAGAAAACATGACCTGTGAGGAAAGATTGAAAAAATTGGGTTTGTTTAGTCTGGAAAAGAGAAGACTAAGAGGGGACACAATAGTTTTCAAGTACATAAAACGTTGTCGTTAACCTCTGAGGATAGGATAAGGAACAATGGGCTTAAATTGCAGCAAAGAAGGTTAAGGTTGGACATTAGGAAAACTTCCTAATGGCCACTCAGAATGAAACCTTTATGTACATGTGCATAAGAGAGCATGCTGCCAAGGGTTCAAATGGAGGTTGGGGTGACAGCGTGCAAGACTAAGTTTAAATCCCATGGTATCGTGGGAGTATGTATGTCTGGATATACATTTTGGACAACAGTGATGAGTTCAGCACTGGAATAAATTGCTTTGGGAGGTTGTAGAATCTCAGTCACTGGAGATTTTTAAGAACAGGTTAGGCAAACACCTGTCAGGAATGGGTCTAGTTATGACGTAGTCCTGCCTTGTGTGCCGGGGACTGGACTAGATGACGTCTCAAGGTCCCTCTCAGTCCTACACGTCTGATTGTTCTATAGACTAAAAAAGCAGCTTCAGATCTGAAATATCTGTTGACCATGGGGGTGAGGGGAGAAGGAGGTCAATTGCTGTGTGGAAGATATGATAGTAAAGACCAGGAGTAAAAAGGGAGCTACATCCTCTTTTTCTTTTTCTCTCAGTTCTCCATATTCCTCTTCTTTCCGCTCCTCTTCTCTCGTCTATCTCCACTTTCTCACCTCTGCCTTCTTTCCTACCCACATCCCTCCTACTATTTTTTTCATCTTTCCTTTCAGGTATTAATTAGGCCTAAACAAACTGAATCAAATGAAAAAAAAATAGAGAGAAAGAGAGAGAGCGAACCAATGTCATGGGGGTCACAGTTTAGGGTGCAATCCAGACCAGTGAGGGTTGGGTCACCACTTGGCTGCCTCACAGTGTTTTACTGTTGAACTCCCAACCTGGGATACTCCCAACCAGCCTATCAGCATGCAGGTCACACCTTGAGTAACTGTGTATAGCTACAACTCTGGTTCAGCAGCTCTGACCCCAGAAGTCTATCTACAGCCCCACTCTGGCTTCCATTCAGCCTTGGTTACAACCATCAGGCGACCCCCAACACATTCCCAGTCCCGAATGTCCCGAAAACTGTGTGCCCTGAAGTGTCCAGTTCTCTCCAGGACAGCTCAGAGTAAGGTTCATTTTTCCTCTAAACACACAAAAACACATCACAGCTTATTAACGTAACTGGGGTTAATACACTCTTCCCTTGAAAAACCACATTGAGTTGGCTTATGGTAAAATAAAACAAATTTATTAACAATAGGACATAGGTTAAGTGATACTAAGTATAAGAAATAAAGTTAGAAAGGGTTACAAGCAAATAAAAGTGAACACACATCTATAAGTCTAACACTTAATCTGGCAAGATTTGGTTTAAGGGTTTGTTTAAGATAGTCTTTCTCACCCACAGTTTTCCAGTAAGATGGTGACTGACCCTTTCCTTGGTCAGGATCTCTCCCAGAGGCCTACGGGTGCTGGTGCCTTTTGTATTCTTAGGTTAAATAGCGAGAACTTGAGGTTCTCTGCCTCTTTTTTTTTTTTAATAGTACAGTGAACCTTTGAAGTGAATTCTTCTGAAGGTTAGTTTACAAAGTAAAGTTTATTCATGCGGTAAAGAAGGCTACATGGGATCTGATAGTGAAGGAGTCTTTCTTTCCCCATGTGTGTTTGCTGCCATCCAAATTGATCTGTTTCCTGCCATTGCCTCCCCCTGCTGTTTGAGGACCCTGCTTACTACTTATCTGTAAATTGAAGTAAAGACACTTTCCTTTGTGATAGACCTGTTTAACAACTGTTGTCTGCTTTTGAACATGTGCTAATATCATCATCATACAGGGGGAATTCATAACTATACACGTAATCATTTCACCATATTATTGACCAGGAAGTTACTAGTTTTCAAATGATACTTCACAAGGTATATTTTGTACAAAGATTATTGCAGTGGTGGATAGGGTGTGAATACAGGGGTGCTTTTGCTCACTACCAGCCAACCTGCCTGAGGTTTGAAAAAGTTGTTACTTTATAATTTTTTTTTTTTTAATTTGCTCAGGCCTCTAAACAGAGGAACAAGAACTGGTGTCTCTCTCAGCCCTCTTTTAACCCTTGCTCTGAACAGCTCTTTGCTAGGAGTATTTATAGAGTTCTCTAAGACATTATAGCAAATTGCTGCTTTTTTCCTTTAAGACAAAGATGCTTCAAGACTGTTCAGCTGCAGCCATGGAACTTTTCAATTCCTCAGACTTTTTCAATGAGGTTTTTTAACACATGGAAGCAGAATTGAACTCCATTTATAGTAAAGAAGTAACTTTTTAAGGAACTGAGAAGCTGCTGGAATTTGGATGTGCATATTTTCAACATTCTTTTCCTTTTTTTTCTTATCCTTGACCTCCAAAGCAACACTGAATGATTACAGTGTTGGGTTCTGTATGTTCGGAGCTTGATTCGGCCTAGATGGAATCCTGAAGTCCTTACTGAATGGTGTTGTCGCTTTATGCTATTGACTGTAATTGCTGAGGAATATTTTAAAACAAAAAACAGATGAGCCACCTGAGATGAAACAAGTGTATTATATACCATCTGACAGTCAGAATCCAGCTTGCTGCACTACGGCATGAAAGTAAAACCAAAAAATGTCATTGGTGAGAGAGAGAGAGAGAGGAACCAAAAATCTGCCGTTTCCTAGGCAACCTGATGTGCCATCCATACAAATGCTCAATAAATATAAGTGGAATGTTACTCAAAGAGCATTCCACAGCAGCTTCAAAGGAGCACAAGAGAATATGGCCCTCAAGTTAGGTGACGCAAAAAAATTTTCTCGCTAATTCTCTTGAATCATTGCAAACTTCAAAGAAGGAGGAATGTGGCTATGCTACTATGGTCCATTCGTGGCAATGTGAGACATGAAGTGGGGAGGAGAAGGTTAATGATGCAGTCCATAGCGGGAGGGAAACCTAAGTGATTAGATCTTTGAATCTAACTGATTTTTACTATGCCCAAAAACAGGTTTCCCAGCTGTGGGTCAATGGCATCCATACAAAGCTATGTCAGCCTAATAAAAATTGAAATTTGCATGTGAAGAGAATGTAGGGAACATGAGTAAAGAAAAGAAATTGCCCATTTGTGCCCAATGAAGTATGTAGAGCTGGAACAGGGTTGTCATTTTGAGTCTCAGGATGGACTGCACAAAGACAATTAGAACTGTGATAACTAGACAAACTGTGACAAGTAGAGAGTAGGTGTGGTAATAGCAGAAATGGTTTAAACATCATTGAATAAGAGCTCTGTGGCTCTTGCGCTGAACATGAATATTCTCATGGTAAGACACTTTCTTGTCGCAAAACATTGAAAATATTGTTTTAATTTGAAGTAACTCTTTCTGTTACTGTGGCAGCCTCAGTCCTGCTACATTAATTTAAACAACAGAAAAATCTTACTATGTATATGTCAAATAACGTTAAAAATTCTTCTTCTGAAGTTTAAATTTCCAAACTGGATTTGCAGTCTCATCCACTGGGTTCCAATATTGCTTGAATCATTGAAGTCACTTTTGAGCAAGATAGCGGTGCTCTAGATTAAGCTCAGGAGCCAGGAGCAGTATTGTTGTAGACAGTATTCTCATCAGTACCTGCTCTTTTTATACATTCATGTACTGTTGCAGTAGAGATGTACGTCAGCAAAGGAACTGGTAGTATCCAGTCTGTTAAAGAGCAGGTGTTAACTGTCTATTATTTCTCTTCGAGTTACCACAACTATCCCCAAAATAACTTGAGTGATAGTCTCATACGACAAGATCATTTATTCTGGGAAATGTATTTATTAAAGGGATCCTGCAAACTATAGATCGCAACATTTTAGCACCTTTTGTGATGACCAACATACAGTACAACCCCAGATGTATGCCATCAGTCTAGTTAAATTTCTCACTTTTGTATTCCAAAACCATAGACAACATATCCTAGCATTTACCTGGCTTTCAACATTTTTCTTTTACACAGTCTGGACACACACAGCAAAGGCATTCTCCATTAGTTCAGTGTTTACTTTTCAAAGCTTTCATAATGCCATTTTTGAAATTTGGTGGATGGCACTTTTCATTTGTTGTTTACTCTATGTATTTTTGTTTTTTAATTTCACTCTCTTTAGAAAGGCCCAGACTCCCCTTAAATTGCTTTGGGGACTCACTAACCAGTAAAAAAAAAAAAAAAAAAAAAAGGAGCACTCCCCAGTTTGAAATAATATTTCTGTGCTTATGATAAATGTTTCCATTCCCCTGGGACCCAACTCAAGTTTGCTGAAAGTCTAGCTGTACTGAATTTGCTGAAAGTCTAGCTGTACTGAATTACTATGCTATATCTACAAATATTAAAACTCATAAGACCACTGTGACATGGAAAAGTGCTATGCTTGTTTTCCAGATGAGTAAACTGAGACTAGTGACATGCCTCTAAAATCACAAAGGAAATCCATAGAAAAAATAGGAAAGAGACCCAAGAGCCCTGACTCCCAGATGCCTGCTCAAAACACTGGACTGCACTGCATGCTGGATGATTTATTCTAAGAGTTGTTTTTCACCAAAAGAAATCAAAACAAAATTGGACTGAACAAACCAGAGAGGCTCTCTGCTTACTTTGTGTGTGGACATTTAGAAAGAGAGGGTAATTACTGTGACAAAAGGCATTAGTTCTTCTAGTGGCAGGAGGAACAAGCTTATAAGAGCCAACAAATTCTCTCTGTTGTATGTGAAATACAGTGCACTGAAAATGCACTACTAACCTAGTCAGTTGTGATGAAATAAAATTAATGTAGCTAGAGTATTCCTACGTGGATATCTGCATAACCATTTCATTTCATTCTTCTGCACAGGAAGGGCCACAATTCCTATTCAATGGGGCTGGAGCCTCTCCCTTGCTGCTGTGAACACAAATTAACTCCTGCAAACTGTGGCTGTCTCTTTTTTTGGGGGGGGAAGTGTGTTTTTTACATGGAGATAGCTACCACAATGTAAAATCCTAGTGGAATCAAAGCACAGGTAGCTTTTACTTTGGTGTAGAGTGTCTAGGTCTAGTCCAGGGGTGAGTTATAGCATTGACTTTCATGTAGCTACATCAAGGTGAAAACTACCTGTGCTTTGTCTCCACTAGGGTTTTACATCGAGAGCCATCTCCATGTGAAACACATTTTTTTTCTTTTTGCAGGGAAGATGTAACTTGAGGTAGCCATGATGTCAGGCTGGAGTGATGGACACTCCATTCACCATCACAAAAGATCTAGGGCCTATGGGGAATCAGGAGTCTGAATACAGTCTCAGCTTATTGTAGATGACAGCAATGTGCACCCTACTAAAGGCGTTGCTTCCCTTGTTAAGAGAGGCAGCCTTATCATGTCGGTCAATACAATAGTAATGTCTTACCTCAACAAGCAGCAAGGAATCCATTCAGACATTCACACAATCCATGAAAGAAAAGAATCTCCCTGTCTCCCAGTTTTCCACACAGCAGGAAAGGACAACACTACTGCAAGATGGGTCAGCAGGAGAAAAATAGATAAGCCAGCGTGGAACCTACATGGAGCCAACGTTCATGGTCATCACAAGAAGATTTAGTTAACCAAGGGTAGGTCTGTCCGCACTCGGCCAGTCCCACAAGACAGTATTACTATATATTTCACCAGGAAGAGTCATGTCACATGGTCCCATATCTGATGGTTGAAGAAGCTGTTATATGCCTTCTCCTCCAGTACTTTAGTTTGAGACACTCAAGGAGTCAGGAAAGAAGACAGGCTTACCCTTCATTCTGGCCATCTGGGAGGGGTTAGCTCTCCTACTGAACCTTACCTCACGGACTCTGTTCTTCCTTTGCAGGAATGACCATCGGTTTCCTGCACCACAGGCAAGTCATACTTGGCTACCTGAAACTCATTAAGAAAATTCAAACCACCTCAGGTCCACCAATTCTTCATCCAGGACTTCTTCACTAACAGAGCTCATTCCACTGTATATGCCAAGAAAAGGGGTGAACAGGTTGCCCCAGAGATACTGTACTTCAATGTTCTACAAGCCCTCCTATTGGTGTGTCAGGAGGATGGAAAGTAGAATTCATGTCAATTTGTCTCAGAATTAACAGGTATTCTGGGCATCTTGCAGCACTGGTGAACTTCATCCTAGCTCAGTGGAACATCATTATGTCCTGACCAGAAAACATCTCTTTGAAGCAGCATTTCCAGCATCCCAACAAATGCTCAATGTTTCCTCTGGGGACCTAATCTAGTATTAAATGTTCACTCTAAAATGTCAAAGCCTTTCAGGGGTGCTTCCAATTATTCCAATCAGCAAAGCACTTTTCACCCAATTGCTTTCTCCTGCTGTGGATGAAGTCAGGAGCAATAAGCTGCTTTAAGAGAAATATAGGGCAGTGCATTCCATGGGAACAAAATAGCCCTCACAACAAACACGTTTTATACCTGCTCCCTTAGGCTCCTATGACAAAATGTAAAAAGACAGTTCAACTCAAAACCACAGATTAACCACCAGCAAAGCTCAATCCCCAATGCAAAACCCTCTCCATCAATTACTTCCTTCCTGGATAAAGCACAAGTCTATCATGTCTCTCCATCCCTAAAGACAGAGGTAAAAAGACAAGCCTTATCAAATTATGCATTTGTATTATTCCTGCACATAAATACAATCTTTTCCAGCTCTTTATTGTTGTTATTTCAGGAAAGTAGGCTCACATCTTGAGTGTCTAATGGTTTCACCATGTAAAAAGAACTTCCTTGTAAAAGAAAATATCAATCATAATAGTGTGTACTAAATATTATGTACGCTAAGTCTCTCAAACAGTTTTTATTATGCCCACGGAAATGTCAGACTGTTAGCTTTGTTTCTGGGCCTACATATGAAAGACCATGGGCTCTTTAGAAATGGAAACTTTTATGAAAATAACTATAGCCATCCGTGTACCCATAGCACATGTGTGTGCAGAAATATCAAGAGCCATCACAAAGCCAAAGTAATGTTTGACGTTCACATAGGCAGTAGATTTTTACAGTGTATCTTGCATAGAATGTATTTAAAAATTATGAGAGAGAGAGATGAAACAGCTTCTTTGCCAGTAACAATTGCTAATACCTTTTACTCTGAATGACCAGAGTTAGCAAAATGGTCTTGTAGATAAGTGCTTGTTTTCACATCCTCAAAACTTCCCAAAAGGTGTTATAGATTGGAGCATGGAAAACTTCAGCTGAAAAAGCACATTTTTTGCAGAGTTTTTGAACAAATTATTCCAGCTGTTGTTGAGTTTGTAGAGAGTTTAAAACATCCTTTGCATTTTAAAAAAATTCGAATAACCCTTTGTTTTCCCCCAGTCCAGTTTACAGCAAAAATGGCTGAATCTTGAAACTTGGCAAAATCATTTCTGTGCTAAATTTTCCATATGTTCAACTGAGGGGAGGAAATGAAAAATGAAACCAGTTGTAATGATTAATTTTCTGAAAAGAGGGCTCAGCTTTAAAAATATGGTAAAGTTGACGAAAGAGGCAGGATGAACTGCATGTTTTCTCTGCCCAGCCCTATAAGCAAAGGTCTGCAACTCTCAGGTCATGTATTCACTGCAAAAGAGTGTGTATGAGTGGGTACCGTGTAACAGAATGGTTGCTAACTCACAATAGCTCCCTCAATATAAAACCCCAGCGGAGACAAGGCACGGTTAATTTTTATCTCGCTGTTGTTTAGTCAAAGTCAACCCCAGGAGCGGGATACAATGTTGACTTCAACTAGCTATGAAAAGCTAAAAGCTACCTGTGCCTCAGCTCCCTCAATTTAAATCCTAGTGGAGATAAGGCACAGGCAGTTTTTTACCTCATGATTGCTAGTTAAGAACAACGCTACAGCCCTCACCTGGTGTTGACTTTGATAAGCTACACTGAGATAAGAACTAGCAGTTCCTTGTCTCCGCTAGGACTTTACATTGAAGGAGCTATCACAAGGTAGCTACCACGATGTGAAAACCACCTTGTTTTGTCATGAAGCCACAGTCACAGCTGTTGGGACACGTTGAATGTGGAAAATTAATCTTTCATTGAAAGAAACACAGCAAATCTCTTCCAAAACCTGTCTTACTATTGGACATAGCAGAAGCTCCTGGATGGGAAATTAACTGCTGATCCTGTGATTTTTAGTGCCCAGCTGTGGCAGATTGCCACATTGTGCAACATCCAGTAGGTTCTACATTTTTTTTTCATTGTGAAGATACAGCCACCAGATGTGTTTCTACCCTGTTAACCAAACCCTGTAAAAAACTGTTTGTAGCCAAACAATAGCAAAGACCCAGGTCTGTTAACTTTAAGGAGGTGTAAACATGAAAGCCTCATAAGAATTATTCAAATGGTAACATTCCAAACTATGGGCAATGGGGTTTTACTGGGGAAAAACACAACCACAACTTTGCTAGTGCAAGATCATCAGCTGGTGTAAATCAGCATCGCTCCATAGAATTCAACAGAGATGTGATGATTTACTCCAACTGAGGATCTAGCCCGTAGAAGGTAAATGCAAAAAAGGTATTATGTAAAATTTAAGTTGCACAGTTTAAAAAGAATTCTCAAAATGCAGAAGCTGAAGTTCCTACAAGAGTGCTAACTGGTTACATTCCCCATCTTGAATGTTACATTGTGCGTTTACCAACCAAAACAGAAATGAAGGGGAGAAAATCTCTCTTAGGTGGACCTACAGCCACATTAGCATTACAATAGGAACTTACATTTTTGTATTTTCTGGTTCTATTTTAACTGTTCAAACCTCCTCCTGTGGGAAAACCTCAGGACAGGAGATGATGAGAGGGAGAAAAGCTCACCAAGGCAAACCAATGGAGAGTGGGGCCTGGCACCTACCCCAGGAAGGAGCCCAGGGGTTGGCCTGCAGAACTGTGCATTCTCCATTATTCAGTGGAGATCAGGGTTGTCTGTGCAGAAGGCCTGTGCTTCAACAATAGCTCTGGGGCCTGCTGTGCGCCCGTTCTACAGCAACCAGCCATTGCAACTCCACAGAGCTAAAGAGTTGGACTCCCTTTCAGTAATGTAGTGGAAGGTAAATACAGGGAAGTGCAGTTTACCTACTTCTCATTTGGGAACTGTAGAGTTTAGTTTAGGTTAGCCACTTCGGGTTTTACCATTACTTATACTACTGCTTCCCTTTCCTTATCTCCCCAACTCAGCTCTCCCCTTGGTCCTTCCCCTCCACTTCACCCAAAGGGAATGCTGCATGAAAGTTAGTACAGCATCAGGTTTGAATTAAATTGTAAGTGGATTCTCTTCAGGTTTCATGAGGGGATGATGGGAGTAGTGCACTCATCTTCACTTCCTTCCCAGGTGTAGAGATCCCTGATCCTTTGCAGGTGCTTTCCACGGCTGGGGAGAGGTGAGGAGGGGAAGGCGGTGCGGGGGGGGGGGGGGAGAGAGAGAGAAGTGTCATGTTCCACATAGAGAGCCATACAACATTAGTTGTTTTTCTTAAAGCCCCAGCTCCTGCAGCCATGGGATTACTTACAAATCTCAGTTTTCATTAAAAAAAACAAATGATGTTTCTAACCCTCGAGTTCGCAGAAAAGAGATTGAAAACATGACAACTAAAGGCTCAGAAACCCACAGGCACATTAACAACCCCCCCAATGTATTATTAAAATTCTCATGATTTTAAGTCAATCACCATTTAAAAAAAAAAAAAGACCTTGACTCATGATTTTTGAACCAGGGCTGGAAATACCGAGCCCTTCCTGCAACATGAATGCCCTTTTGGATGTCTAAATTAGACACACATGGCTGGCAGGTGAGTTCATGGTCGTCTTCTGTGGGGCTGTCCTTTTGACTGAGGTTGCAAACACTCTGAAAGCAAGTATTTGAGAATTCATAACAGCAGCAGAAGCAACAGTTCACCTGCTCAGAGTAGCCACTGCCTAACTCCAACAACTCACTACCAGCAAGTGCTCTTGGAGCTGCAAGACAAACTAATCCTTGTTCCTTTCCAAAGGGTTTGCATACATAGTTTAGAAATAAAGCATCAGAATGTCACCTGTCATTTAGTCCGAACCGACCGTAACACTTCACAATGTCTCTTTCTTTCAAAGGTCAAATGGTTTTCATAGCAAACGGTATATTGGGGGGGAGGGGGAGAAGTTTAATCTGCTGCTATACTCAGTTTGAAGAGTGAACCATTATTAATTCATACAAACTCTCTTTAGATGTATAAATGAAGCTATAATACAGTAAATATAGAGGAACTGCATACTTACCCAAAATGCATCTTTGAACTGCAGCTGTGTCATTACTATTGATTTATGGAGGGGGGGGTAAAATCCTTTAACAGGTTTGCTCTGAGAACAGAGTAGCAGCGGCACTCAGCTTTCCAGCTATTACTAAAGCAGAAAGTAAAACACTTCCACAGTCTTTTCTCTTTTAAAGTGAAAAACGGCACTGAGCAGTTTGAGGAAGCTCCCTGTGGTGATCTGCTACTGTGAAAAGAAAAAAAAACCAAAAAACACTAACCAGAAAAAAAAGCCTGCCTAGCCCCAAACCTGTTTCTCTTCTGGTAAACAGTTAATATTGAAATGAGGAAGCAGAGATATGTCAAATGATGTCAATCTGCTCCTCGCCATGTGAGCTACTGCCCAAAAAAAAAAAAAAAAGAGTTGATCACAGGATCTGATCAACTACAAAGGGAGAGAATGCAAAAAAAGATAAGAAAACCAGCATAATAGAAAGAGACAAAGCAGGGAGGAAATCCGATTCAAACTGTAACATGCTGCAGAGGCATTGCAGAAAAAAAATCATGCATCACATTTCTTCATAATCTTTTTGGCAGAAATCCACACACACACAGGAAGTGTAGCTGCAAAGTTACATTTTGCAGCCTCTTAGCAGGACTAGGAAACCATGTCTTCATTTTAAATAATATATATATTTCTCTGATTTTCAAACTGCCTTCATACAAATGTCTTTATGACTAAAAAAAGCATGCACACTGCCATTTGAATGCTAATCCAGAGCTTTCTCCTGACATCATTGTGTGAGGAATTTTAAAATGTAATGATTCAGTAAAATGAGTGCTACCAATGAAACCCATGCGCTCTCTCTGTCAAGTTATTTGCAAATAAAATATTAAGGATAGATACTTTCTTGTTTACTAAAAAGCTGGATAAGTGAGGTCTAGAAGTAAACTCCAAATGCTTTAAAAAGCAAGGAGTGAGGGAGAAGTTAATATTAACAGCTTAGCAGCACAGAGGTCTGAAGTTAACCATTTTGAAGAGCAGACATCTAATTTAACAGTGGACAGAACACTACACCCATTGGAGCACTGAAATGCAGTCTTTAAAAAAAGTAGCTAAATAGGCTGACAGATATTTTTATAGGGCTGGAAATAATTGATACTAACATGATAATTTTCATTTTTTTGAAACTATCACTTGTCTGTGCTTTCCTCTTTACAATCAATGCAATTTGTGTCAGTCCCTCTCAAAATGTTTGAGGGGGGTTTATTTTAAAATTCTGACTGGAGCCTTTTGAATGTGGGGGTAGGGAATAGCCCATACAAAGCTCTGGAAGTCTGGCTTCCCAACAGCATACTGCTCACTTCCGAACCTGGCCCACTATATGTTCATTTCAACTGCCTGAGATGCACTCAGTTCATTTTTAAACCTGATCTATTAAAACAGCACTAAGAACAAATCTTCTTCAGAGGATCTCAAAGCACTTTGCAAGCATTGCTCCCGATCCTGCAGTCAGATCTGCACAAGCAGACTTTGTGGCCGCACAGAGCCTTCTTGACTTCACTGGGTCTTCTTGTGGGCATAAGCCTCTGTCTGATTGCAGGACTGGGGCTGCGATTATTGTTACTAGTCGTTTGTGTAATGATGCAAATGTAACTTCAAATTGACATGGTCAGTCCCCCCAGAAGTTTACAGTCTGAGAGACTAGTCACAAGACAACTGGTCAGATCAAGAAGGATGAGCAGAGGGTGGTATTGATGAGGAGAACAAGGTGGGAAGGATTTATGGAAGTAGTAGGATTGCAGAAGAGGAAGGGGAGGTCACTTGGTGGGCTAGACATGTGAGACTGTTTAAACCAGCACGCGCAGCGTGAAAGAGGCACAAAGAACCGTGAGTGGCAAGGAGGAGACTAAAGGTGCAATCATTCAAGGTGCTGAGTACATTAACCCTGATCAAGCACAGCCATTAAGCAAATGCTTCACTTTAAGCATGTGAGTTGTCCCACCGCCTGCTCACACGCTTAAATCCTTTGCTGGATTGGGGCCAGAGTACTCAGCATCTTGCACAGTCAAGCCCTAAGGGAATAATGAGAGAGAAAACTGGGAGAAGCCTAGGGAGTGAGGGCAGTAGAAGGAAATGAGAACAGAGATGTACAAGGACAAGCTTAGGAAGGTCCTCAAATTAATTAAACTTCCCTTCTCCTATGAGAAAGGGAAGTATCTCCATTTTAGAGACATAGCTTCCCTGTGTTTGTTTCTCTATGGTTTAGTCACAAAAGATAGTGGCAGAGCAGGAGACTTGGAGCCAGGATTCCTGGCTCCAACTACATATTCTTCTAGTTTATAATGATCCACAGCTGCAAATATATTGTTTCTCCTTTTTGATCAGAGCAGCTAGTCAAATTTTGGGGCTCTGTGGGTGGTCCAGGGGGCGTAGGAATTGATGGTAGCCAGGTATTTCCTTGATGCAATCTTGTTTTTTTACAAGGAATGTACAAAGTCCTGTGTCTCTGAACACAGAAGGAACCAAGAACAAAAGGGTTGCCAAGACGCAGAACTTAGAAAAGTATCGCTGCCAATCAAAATTAGCAGAAAGTAAGCATGATCATTTTGGCCGGAAGTAGTGACACACAGCTGTCATGTGACCAGAAGTGATGCCCATGCCTTGTGACCGGAAGAAGTGGTGCCCGCCTAGCATCTTATCACGCGTGATCAGAGGTGATGCACAAAACACACGCCCTCTGTGCTGTCACGTGACACTGCCACTCCATGTGCATCATGCATGCTGCAGCTGCTCTCAGCCAGCAAAACGAAATATGGCTGATTTCAAACTTCTGGTTCCAGTTGGGGCTGCTGTCAGGCAAGAAGCAGGGAACCCCCCAAAAACACACAAACCAGTGAGGTGCAAGGCAGGGGGAAGAATTGGGGGACTCTGAAAAAACAGGTGTCTTTGGTGGTAACCCTGACCCAGGCCCTTTGAGTCAACAACGCCCCAGACCCAAAAGTGCTCTCTCTAGCTCTCCATCCCTGTCTGTGACCTCAGGAAGTGTGTGTTCCCTCATATGCACCTACCCAAAACAAGACTCAGCCCAAAAGCTCCTGGCCTTTTGTCACACACACTTTGGTCTTAGGTGGGGCTGATGTTTCCAGTTATGTTAATTGGGGTGTGAGTTCACACCTATCAACCCCAACAGTGGTCTTACCTCAACCAAAAAAAAAACAAAAAAAAAAACACCACTCTTGTCAACCCACCACACATCTATAGCCTCAGGGTTAGAAATCCTGGCTTCATGCTCACAGGTTACTACTACCTGTGTTAACAGGAAAGTTAACTAGGGGCTTGACCCTGCATTGTGCTGAGCACTAGGGTGGCCCACACTGAAGCCTAGGGAACTACTCACATGTTTATACTGATAAGTGCGCGTTGATGTGCTTTGCTGGATTGGAAGCAGAGCGCTTAGAACCCTGCAGGATGGAGTCCTAAGGGAACAGTTCGACTGTCTCACCTGTTGAAGAGCAGCTACATACGGATGAACAGGTTTGATATACTCCATCCAGCAGAAAGCAGTATTCCATAGCACAGCTTTAGAGAATGAAATATCTGGAAAAATATTGCTTAGAGTGGCAGGTAACTGATATTGATAAGCAAAGTACTGTAGGAATTGTTAGGCAAGGAAGGGATAGGTGCATTTCACTGCCACATCAACCATTTAAGAAAGCTATTAACTATAGACTCTTCAACTTCTCATTTAAACTGATGTGCTGCGCTATGCACCTTATAATGGATATTTAGATTGAGGCTCACGTGTAATGAGGATAAATAGCATTGCTAGTCTGAGGTTCTTGAAAACTGCAAGAAGTGCATGATGTAAAACAGTTTAAGTAAATTATTATGTACTCCACTTCTAATGAACTTGGCTTGTACAAATAATTGTTTGTAGCTGCTGAAAAGTAAATTGAGAAGAGGTTTCTAATCTCAGAAGGACAGTAGGTGTCATTAATTAACTCAAGAAATATGCTAGTGCAGATACAAGCCCAGGCTGGGTAGCAGATTTCTCAAGCTCTTTAGGTGAAGCAAGCTAAGCTAAGAATCTGGCCATCCAACAGTTTCCATTTAACATCCTTAAATATATGGGACAGCCATTCCTTTATCTTTGGCATTTTCTCTGAAGATGGAAGAACAATAAGCTACTTAAATTTTGGGAGATAAAATATCTTTAAAAAGCAAGCCAGAATCATACCACCACAATGTATCTTTCATGGTAACAATTACACTTCAATAATAAAGGCAATAAGAATGTATACCTTTCTGAAACCCCTTTATCACACACTCTTTGACCGCACGGTAGATCTCAGGACAGGGTGGGCGGGTGTGCGCACTGCAGACAGGATCAAAAGTTATTCTATTTCTGCAAAACATTTAAACTCATTCTGCACCATTATTTTTAATCAGCACCAGCGTGCTTCACAGCTCTGTCCCTTTGGTTTCCGGAGAGCAAGAGGTACAGGGAAAGACAGTTGAAGAAAAATGGAAACAACATGTCCATTGCAATTGGCATCCCCTGTTCTTGAACCCCTTCATTTGCGACATGTTACTTGGCCTTCAGAGGGCTGTGCTTTAAATGTGGACTTCAAACGTTATAAAATAGAGCAAGATGGTTCCAGGGTTGTTTTTAGAGATAAGGTGTTTAAGAGGGCAACATGCAGTTCTGGAGGGAGGACATCAGTTCAGAATTACACCCATCTAGAATTTCACTGGTGGTGGTTGGAGGTGACGATTGTTTGCTGATAAAATCTGAAATTGCCTCAGTCTGACAGGGACTTTGTCATTGGTGTTCTCATCACAGGGAAGAAGGAAAGGACACGTGGTTTGAGTCTGAGCAAGGCCACAACTTTATTAGTCAAATTACATGCAAGGTTTCTGTCAGGAGATAGTGTGTTCTTTGTGTGATCTCACCACAGGGGCAGCCAGTTATCACACTAGGACGTTATCTGGGTGCGTCCACTCACCTGCTAGCATCCCGCCCCCTTTCAGTGGTTGAGGTGAAGAGGGGACCTTGACCCCCCCGCCAGCATTGCCATAAAGCGCATTGGCAGAGGTGGTCCCCCCAGATAATGTCCTGGACTCTTTTTCATATAGCCCCCATCTTATAAGAAGATGCCCTCAAGCTGGCCACTATGTTACCTTTTTTGGATCTGGAGTCTAAATCAGTGAGTTTCTGCACTGAGCACCTGCTGAAATTCGTGACAACTAAATAACTCTCACATAGGTCAAATGGTGGCCTCTGGAAGGTGAAAAAACCCTGCCCAGTCTCAGCCAATCTAGTGGTAAGGGGAAAAATTCCTTCCCAGCCCCCAAGTGGTGGCTAATAGCGTAGCCTTCCGACCCAGATAGGGGAGCAGGTTGTGGGAACCACCAAATTCACCCTTTGCTAGGCTCAACGCCCGTCTGTGGATTCCTTGTGGCATAATTCACTTAGAAACACAAGTAAATTATAGACATTGTTTTTTCAGCTTGTCTATTGCTCTCCCAGGCTTTTTTTAAACTAAGATAGTGTTTTTCATTTCATCAGAAACAAGTCCCATATGTGTGAACATTGAATATCATGAAAGGGGGGGTGCACACACACACGTGCAAAGCTACAGTTCACCACACATGAAGTGCAATAGTGTAGATCCACAATCCTAGTATTTTGTGTCCTTTTGTTTTACATAAAAGCTATGTAGGATGTTTGTCCTGAAGCATTTAATGATGGAAAATCCATTGAAAGAGACATATTAAATAGAAATGGCATTGAATATAATAAGCAACCAGAATGAAAGTAAGGGCTTGTCTACACTTAAACGGTACAGCAGCACATCTGCACCACTGTAGTGCTTCCGTGTAGACACTACCTATGCCAACGGGAGGCATTTTCCCATCAGCGTAGGTAATCCACCTCCCTGAGAGGCGATAGCTAGGTTGACAGAACAATTCTTCCATCGACCTAATGCTGTCTACCTGGGGACTTGGGTCGGCTTAACTAGGCTGCTCAGGGGTGTGGATTTTTCACAGTTATGCCAATCTGATTTTCTAGTGTAGACCAGGCCTCTGGATGCATTAATTGCACCCAGAGAGTCTTTAAGGGTTAGTCTACACTTAAAACTTGCAGCGGCACAGCTGTATTGTGCCGATGTAAGAGTGCTTGTGTAGCCACATTATGTCGACAGGAGAGAGCTCTTCCGCTGACATAATAAAACCACCTAAACGAGTGGTGGTAGCTATGTTAGTGGGGGAGAGTGTGAAAAAACACACCCCTGAGTGACATAAATTTTTCCAGCATTAGAGCTAGTGTAGACAAGGCCTCAGAATGTTTTGTGGATTTAAACACTCTCCTGTGTGTGGAAGTTGAAGCGCTGGGATTCCTTTGTATTGCAAAGCAGCTCTGCACAAGGATGGTGATCTGTCCAGACCATGTGGTTTGATGGGGTTCTTGGATTGGATTTACCCATCTGAAAAACTCAGGGACTGGATTAGGAAAGGACAACACTTGGATTACCCTACTTTAAGCAGTAGCATGTATGAGACCTGGTCTGGAGAAAGGCAAGACAGCTGCTTCTTGGGACAGGGCAGGGATGCCTTACCCAAGATTTCTGTGAGAGTTTCCTCTGTGCTGTTACCATTTATTTTCAAGTAAATAGGACTTCTGTAAATCAATTACACCAAGAAAATAACTGTCTCCATCTCACCAGTTTCTGCTCAGCACCAGAGACAGTGGTATTTATAAAACTAATCATTCAGGAGACATGTTCAATTAGTCAGAAATGTCACTGATATTAACCTCGGGGTAATCACATATAGAATTCCTTCCAAATGAATTGAGTCAATTATGAGGATGAGAGTGTATTAAATTTATTGGACTTCATTATTCATTCAGGCTTTTTTTTCTCCAGTCAGTCCCATTTGCCATGTAAATTGCATTTAAATGTATTTTCATAACTTTGGCAAGGTAAACAGAAAAGATTGTGGGAAGGAAGATTTGTCTTTATATTTTTAAAAAGTACTGTGAAACACACCTAGTGAAACTCTACTATTAGTGACTAGAATGAAAGTCTCAAATCATGTCCGTGTGTGTGCAAGTATGAAAATAGCAGTTTTAGTATTTGGGAATAGTGAAATTGTTGTTCTTTAAATGACTTCATTTTAAGAGGATACCACTATACAGTAAAACCTTTTGTAAGTAAAAATCCATGACTTAGTAGAGGATATTTTTAACTTAGTCTACTTAACGAAGTCTACTTAAAGCAAGTTCTTGGCTATAGAAGGGGGTCCTTAGGTTTTTTTACCTTATATTTTGCTCAAACTATGAAAAGATTATTGAATATATGGGCATTTTTCCTTCTGGAGTAGGTGGAAATTGTTATGCCATAATCCCACTTACTACCTCTGCTGCCTTACCTGGGAGAGGAATTTGGAAACACCGTTGAAGTATGGCATCACTAATTCCCGCCCTCCCCGCCCCATTTGATTAGTGCTTTGCACTTTGTGCTTTTCATCTGATGATTGCGATGTTCTTTTCAGACATACAATGAATTAAAACCCTTGCCACCCTGTGCAGAGGGAAGCATTATATTATGTTAACCTCTCTCCTTGAATCTTAGTTTACTTTGTTAAAGGATTAGTTTGACCACGTCTACACTACAAACCACAGTCCATGCAATTTACGTCTGTATGCAGCCACCACAGTTTGTATGTTGCTTGGGACCACGTATACTTGCCTGTTTGCATCAGAACTGCACATGCTCACTAGGAGAGCTTGTGTTGATGTAAAATGCAGTGCACCACGGGTAGGCATTCCAGCCTGCCGTGCACCACCATCCAGCACCATGTTAGTTTCAAGACTGTTATGACATTGCTGAAACGTGTAATTATGGCCATTTGTAGTAACAGCAATTTATGAGTTATGATGCAGATTCATGGTTAAGATGGGTTGAGTACAGATTTCAGTTCTAAATGCTTGGGATGGTTCAGACCAGAGTATTGGTTCTGTCCATTATAATGCTATGGAGTTCAGAGCTAGTTTTTTAATTTGGTCTCATCTTTAAATATGAGCATGGGGGGAGAAGAGAGGATTGTACACATCCAGTGCTTCAAACATGACACTTTTCACTGTTAGGTTAACGATTTATAGTTCTCTGATAATACAGACAATATACTTTTAGATAGAGGTCGGGTGGGAGACTCTATAGATGGAAATTATAAAAAGAGGCATATAATTAGATGGTAATACTTCAGACTGTGTGGGTATCTAGTTAAAGCACATGACATGTCTCCTTGGATAAATTACCATCCCTCAGAATCACTGTGCTTGTGAAATGGAAAATAATAGGAAACTCTCTCTCTCAGATCTAAAGCACCTGTCACAAAAATATCTAAGGAGCCCATCTTTAACATGCTTATATTAATGTTCAAAATTAAAACAATACAGACTTTAGCAGCCTAATGGGTCCTAAAGTGTATAGACACTGATACCAGCGAAATAGCACAATTTTCATCTCCCAGAGGGAAATCACAGCTAAAACTTCCAAGAGTTTTAACCAGTTAGCTGGAAGCTGCCATTTCTATTTCCATGGAAATGGATGTCAGATTTTTCAATGAGGTGCTCTAAAACTATCCTGAATTCTGTCGATTTACAATTATTTTACACCACCTTATCCTCGGTTTCCATGGAAACAGCAACTGCAGCCAGCAGGCCTCTGGGTGATTTGTTAGACCCCCTTCTAAAGTTCAGCTATGGCTGAAAGCTAAATGTAAAACTAGCAAAGTTTAGGTTTCAATGATCTCCAAAACTCCACAACATTAACCACAGGAAGGTAAATTAATCTTTTTCTAGCATATTTATGGGGGGGAGAGTGTTAAAAAAGAGCCTTATTCAACTACCTTGACACAAATCCATTACTTGTTATAATACAGAACATTTCTTTAATTGGTGTTTTGCTATAATTGAATTAACAGTTAACATGAAAACAAATCTCAGAACCCCCCAAATTAATGAAGGGCAATGCCACACTGCATTTCTTGATGATGATTAATACCTACCTCTTATATACTGCTGTTCACCTGTACATCTCAACATGCTTTACCAAGGATCTCAACCTTCTTTCCATTTTACAAAAGGGGAAACAGAGGCACAGAGAGACGTGACTTTCCCTAGATCATCCAACTGGCCAGTGTCAGAGCCAAGAATAGAAACTAGGCTCCCGCACCCCAGTCCAGTGCTCTGTTCACTAGGACATGTATCTTCCTGCAATGATGCAAATTTTAGGAATCAAAAATACCTGCCCACCCCCAGCACAGAGACCAATGCATTTATCAGGTTTCTTTTTTTCCTGACCTGAGTCAGGTCTCACGGAAGTCAGCATCAGTTTTTCCATTGATGCCATGGCAAGTTGGAACAAGGCCATGATGTTTGATGTGTGCACTCAGTAGATCTATTAGTTTTGCCTAACAATTATGAGATTTATAAATGGATTCTGTATTGTATTAAAATAGTCCCATTTAGTATTTTCCCCAAAATTATTGCTAGTATTTCAGTAGCCAACTGAAATGGGGGCCTTAGTGTGTTAGGTGCTGCGCTAATGTGTGGTAAGAGACAGTCCCTATGTATTTTACACGGTAAACTCTTTGGGGCAAAGGGTGAGAGGGGAAACTGGCCCAGGGTCACTCAGCAAGTCAGTGATAGAACTCAGGTATCCCAAGTGCCAGTCCTGTGTCCTATTCCCTGTACCTCATATCTTCCCCATATGGTCTTTTCATATAAGGCTTTTGTTAAGAGATATTTTAGAAATGAAACTTCCCTGTCCTTCCAGTCCTGCAGATTCTTTAGGCTAGTAGAAACCCAGAAGTGATTTTTTTCTTGTTCATTCTTAATGTGAAAGGCCCAAGTGCTTGTCTTTCACTGATAATCTATAGTAGCAGTTGGGCCACTTATAATGTTCAGGTCACCGATGTCACACTAGTTTGTTTTATGGGGAACAAAGTGGCTGAAATAATTTCAGTACAGACTGCTAGCCTGCATTCTAACTTGCTAAGAGGATATTATTATACTACAACATTGGATAAGGCATCAGCACCCTAACCTAAACTCAAACCTAACCCTTAACAACACCCACCAGCATTGATGAATGTGACTGAACTCCTGGAGTCCTTTGTACTCGTGTTAGAGACGAGCTGTAAGTGGCTTGCGGTGGAGAAAATAGAAAGATTTCTGTTTCTGTAAGTGCATTTCATCTCCTTCATTTGTTGCAGCTTTGGGTGAAGATGCTTTTTAAATCACACTGCTGCCCTTTGCACATTCTACTGACAAACTCCTAATGGTTGTTCATCTCTATAGTCCATTGCGTTCAGTCACAAATGCCTTGTAACTAACTATATAAGTGCTAGCTAAGTAGGCTGCATGTGCAGAGTTCAAGAGGTTTGTTTCCTAGTCAGGACTCTTTGAATACTCTCTTGCACTCTGCAGTGAGACCATATAAATGTTTTACAAACTTAAACTGACGTAAAGCCCACATACCGAGATTATTTTCTCTGCCATGGAAATGCAGTCACCTCTGAGGTAAAAGGTGGCAACTCTTTAGCAGCTCACAGAAAAACTAATCAGCAGATGAGGACAAAAAGTGAAAAAATCTTATCTGATTAAACTACAAGGGGAATATAGGAAAGTAAGTATTACCAAAGTTGGAGTTTGCCAAGAAATTCCTGAATCTTGTGAAAAATACACAGTGTCTTTAACTGATCACAAGTCATTAGGACCTGGTTCAAAATACGCCACTTCCAGCAGTCAGTGTCTTGTACCAAATGGAACACCTCCAGTAATATATTACCACTTAGCACCATGAGAGGCATCAGTTTGCTACTGACTTGGAGTACCTCTGCACTGCAGTTAGGAGGTGTAATTCCCAGCTCCAGCAGATGTACCTGTGCTAGCTCTGACTGAGCTAGTAAGCTAAAAATAACAGTGTGGCCGCAGTGACATAGGCAGTGGGTTGTGATAGCCACCCGAATACAACCTCATCCAGCATCCTAGGTCTGTACTCAGGCAGCTAGCCTCAACTGCCTCCATCAGAGCTAGCGCATGTACATCTATCCAAGCTGGGAATCACCCCCCACCAGGAGCCTAAATGTACCTTTAGGGAAGAGAGATGCTTTACTGAATCACCAGAACTATTTCTTGAAGCATCCATATATTCCTTGAGTTTACCCCTTCACCATCTAGCCTTATGTTATTCCCCTTGTAAGATCACTGCGCATGTGGCATACATGGCTACCATCTGGAAAAAGCCTATAGTTGTTGCAAATCTTTTTCAGAAGTATTTTATTTGCACAAATGGCAACCATGCTGTCGTTAGCAGAAGTAACTTTAAAACATTTAATCAGCACCTGGTATTCAAACAGTTTATGTGCCAGCCATTTGTCCTAACCATCACAGTCTACCTAAGGTTTTATTTCTAGGTCTCTAGTATATCAGGAATAATCCATTTCCTTTCTACTTATCATCCACATATATTAGTGACTCCTCTTTTTGAATCAACATTCCTCATGACCATAAAGTCTTTGACAGAGTGCTGCTCTGTCCCTGTGTCAGCGTGATTTGTTTCTGGGCTTCAAATGCCCTTATCCCTGGCCTGGTTACCCGTAAAACCCTATGTTCTCAGCTGGTGCTGGTAATTCACTGGCATAGCGTCTTTCATTCTAAGTTACACCAGTTTACACCACCTGAAATCTGGCCTGTTTTAAAAACTATTTATTTAGTGAGTTTTTACAGGTTGATATCAGAGACAAAACAATAATAATTACAACAGTGAGCTTTTGTTCAGAGAAACCTACAGTAGTATGATCATTGGATCTCTCTATTTAAAAGCCTGTTACCATATTGCTGAATGAACATCTTTATACTACACATGCCATGTTGTTTCTAGTGATTTTTCCTACATTGAATGAAATCTCCAATTACAAATATTTCACAAGACTCTGGCCCGTCCTTAGTGGGACAAATCCCATTTGCTGAGCTCCTGCAGTTCCCACTGACATCCCTGTGCCTAGGTCCCTGTACCAGGAAATCTGAAAGAACAGGTAGCTTGCAGGTAATTAAATTAGGTAATTAAAAGTATAATCAAGATTTCAAAATGAATGCAAAAATTCTAATTATTACTCTTGCTGCTCATAAAAATATTGTAGGATCTGCTATGCCACGTTGTCTCAGATTTGTTACATTCACTTGAATATAACTGTTTCACGTACTCTCTTAGGGATTTATATAACTCCCGTTTGTGACATCGCCGAGCAATTTTTAATGTACTTATCCTCCCTCACTCCTGTGAGACAGGGCAGTGCTATTAACCTCATTATACAGCTGAGGAACCGGGGCACAGAGAGGCTAAGTGACTTGCCCAAGGTCACATAGGAAATCTGGCAGAGCAGGGAATTGAATCCTGGTCTCTTGAGTCCCAGGCTAGCAGCCTTCCTGGCCAATAAACCAGCCAGTAATCTATTCAATTTGTTGCTACTGTAAGAAGAATTCTCTACAGTGTCTACTGTATAAGTAGTCACACACCCATGTCCCTTATATAAAGGAAACAATAATAATTAAAAAAATATTGTCCATATCATTCTGAATTATCCTGATCCCATTGGAGATTTTCACTGCAGAACTCATGTTGCTCAGAAATGATTAACTGATAAACCTTTTTTTCTGATTTGAGAATAGGTTTAATTGGGAGTCACTATTTTCCTGTATGTTACATTACATCACACTAGAAATCATTCAGTTTGTTATAAGGTCAGTCTTATTACATAGCATTAGCTGCAATATAGCATGGGCAAATATCCTTGTCCTAGTCACAGGAAGAAAGACCAGATGACTTAATTAGGCCGCAACCATATTCATTAATCTCTCATCAGTTTCATCTCTCTTGTCAATTACTAATTTAAAATGGTATGCAGTGACTGAAAAATATAAATAATATCTGTGAATTGATTCTTTGCTAAAAGTGGTACTAGAATCATCTTTGGATACTCAACAGGAATTTTTGGAATTGTACAGTATACTCCCTGTATCAATATTTTCCTCTGTGATGCTATGAAAAATGAACAAACTAAACTATTATAAATATTAGCTCAGGTTTCTTTAGGAAAACAAAATTTTCTAACAAATAAGTTCACTTAAGGGGCATTTTTATTAAATGCCTAATTTTATGCTGTTTGAGTAGAACAGCTAAACTGTAGAGATGTAGCAAGTCAAATGATAACATATTTTGTATAAAAAGCAGTGAAAACCAAAACTATGCTTAATTTTTTGAAAATGTAACTGATTATAGACTTTGCTTATTATTTGTAAATTTTGTCTATCCATTTACAGAACTGTTTTCTTGACTTTCAGACAAAGGCACAATAACTTAAATTTATTACACTTCAGACACTGGGTAGCTGTTTAGTCTCAGAACAAATCAGTTAATTAAATAACTCTACCTGTTTTAGAATATATTCACGGAAATATTTTGTCATGCAAACATGCCCTTAAATATATAAAGCACCAGAAAAAAGCAACAGTTGTTTCCACCATCATATGGTAAAAGTATTTGTAGCATTTGGGCACCAACTACTCTTCTTTTTGCAAAGTATGAATGCTAGAAATGTTGATCAGGTTGAATCATACTTCAGATGTTTAAGTAATTAGGTCTGGTTTTTCCATTAATGTTGCTCTTTCTTGTCTCTCTTTACTGTTATTATTGAGAGAATGATTTCTAGCTACTTTAAAACTTTTAAAATATACAAATTTTTGTTATTTTTAATAAACCCCCTGTAGATTAATTAATCACCTTCAATTTTTTTATCTTAAAACAAAATATGAATTTACTGCCCCTTTCAAAAATATAGTTTTCCAAGACTGGGGCCTCCACCCTAAATACCACAATGGTGATATGTATGCTTTGTCATTACTGATTTGTTAGGTAAAACTCAGTACAGTTAAAGACCATTTAAGGAGAAGGGAAATACCGCATGGTAGAATCCACATAAAGGGAATTAAAGAAAAAATGGACAACTTACATGACTCTAACAGTAAGTTAGGACACAATGGTAGACACTTAGCTATGGTGTTTCTTCCTCATGTGCAGAATTGAACTGATTGCCAAATTTGGGATTGTTAAAGAATTTTCCAGGTGTCACAGTTTGACATCTGCTGCTTAACAAATCATCAGCAGGCTTCGTCCATTACAATCAGATATTTGTCTCTCAAACAATTGATTTCCCAAGACTGTCAGGTGCACTGGCAAATTTCTGCCCTTCCTACCTTTCGTCTCTTAGTGCTAGATTAAAGGACCAATCTTAGTGTAATAAATAAGCAGCATATGCTACTGGGATGCCATTGCTACGGAAAACATTGCTTGATTGCATTAAGTATAAACAACATAATGGTTAAAGCAGACAGTGAGGACTCTAGGGATAAAAATTAGTTGACAAATGAACAAATTATTTAAGTACCATTTCTGCTTGTATTTCTCTATTAGTGCCTTGAGCATCAGCCATATAGAAGCAGAGGGCAGTGCCCTTTTATTGACAGATCATCTTGATTTTTTAAAATAATAATATGTAGTGAAGATGGGAACATTTTTTATGCACATATCCTCATTAAAGCATGCTGCTATGTTTCTTCATCAGTACACTCCAGGTACATTGGAAAGTACCTAAAAGGAGCTAGGTGGATCCCCTGGCAGTCAGTATACCTTGTACAGGAAGTGACTGCAATGAAATCACAGCCTACGTAGGAGAGGTTATTCTCTGATAAAAAAAAATACGGATCCTAAAATCCTTAATTATAAATCGCTTGGGACTTTCCAGCTTTTGAGACCACTTTTCTCCTCTTGAACACAACTGGTGTTAGTATGACATCAAAGTCCTCAAACTGGATCACTCTCCACAAACAAGCTCCCATTCCAGTCCATTGGCAGCACTCAAGACACACTGCAAGATATATCTAGTTGCATGGCATGGTGTGGTGGGTGGAATTTGATGGGAGTGAATTTTGTGTTTGGGAGAGGGTTGTCTTCTGCTGGCTGTTGGGTGAGGCTGCTATTTCATTTTATTTTTGTTTTGTAATTTGTAACATGGCACCTAGGATCTTCCATAGGTGTCCCCTTTTTAGTTGTGTAAGTCTAGAGAAATAATATTAGTAACCTGCATGTTGTGACAAAAGGAACTTTAAAGTTAACAAAATTCAGATCAATTTCTGCAAAGTCTGGTCATAGAGAGATCTCTTGCATTGTTGCTGCTGGCAGACTCTGGTACATGTAGACAGGTGAGGAATGGATAGCTTGAGAGGGGAAACTATAAAAATAGTATTTTTGTAAGATACAGAAACATTCAGAATTTTCCCTATCCTTTGTATAGACATGGTCAGTGTAGAGGTGCTCCTCATTCCTCCTTGACTATGTACATAAGACACATTCTGTATTGTTCATCAGAAACAGCAGCTGTTCTATTCTAGTCTATAGTTTCCTTCTCTGTTGTCTTCTCCATAGCATCTGAGCACCTACCAGTAGTGTATTAAGTGATGTGAATCATATATCATGAGGTTCACTCTGTTTCTGGTCATCTCCCCGGGATAATTTTGGGTGCAGTGCAGTGTGTTGTTTTGGTAGGTTTTAAAGATGCAGGCTGCTCTGTGCTCTGGCAAACTAGGTCAGATTTCACAAACCTTAGCTTCATAAAATGAATGCTCTTTCTAGATGCTGTCATGTTACATTCCCTGTGCACTCCTCCCCTGCTACATTTGCAAAGATAGAGTTCATTCAGAGGTCCAGGATGCTGAGGGGGGGAGTTGCACAGATCTGGTGTGTTAATGAATGGAGGGATTTCAGAACAAGCAGAGGAAATTTTCCTGTTCATTGTATTTTAGCAAGTCATTTAGTCACTGAGCAGTAATCTCTGCAACTCCGTCATGCAAGTTTATCCAAGGAATGATCTCAGTACAATGCAGCATGATTCCTGGTAGATGAAGACACAGGATTTATCTACATGGTGACACTCCTAAAAGTTAATCTGCATTAATTTAAGGGGTGGATTAGTTAAACTGATTAAACCCATGTGGACTCTCTCATTCAGAATTAAGTGGTCTTAATTCAAACAGAGGTTTAATGATTAAGTAGAACAACTTCTCCCATAACCAGGTTTAATCACTGTTGTAGCCATGTTCATCTCAGGATATTAGAGACACAAGGTGGGGGAGGTAACATCTTTTATTGAACCAACTGGTGTTTAGGAAAGAGACAAGCTTTAGAGCTACAGGGAGTTCTTCGGGTCTGACTTGAAGTACTGATCTACAGGAGTACACGTAGATTTCCTGCTTAGCATTTAGTTTTAATTAATCAGACCAAAGTTAGTTAACATTCAGATCTGACTTGAAGCTGAGCCCTGTGTAGCTCAAAATTTTGTCTCTTTCACCAACAGAAGTTGGGTCCAATAAAAGATCCTCACTCACCTTGTCTCTCTAAAGTTTAATCACTAAGTGGACCTATAAAAGCACAATTCTGATCAAACTAAGGGGAAATGAATTCATTCATTAATTAAAGTAATATTAGCAGTCCACTCCTAAAGCCAAATGATTTTAACAAGCATATTATCAGAAAAAAAAGACATCTGCATTAATTTACTCTGGGGCTCATTGAAAATGGATGTAAGCAGTCGACTGACTACCAATCTATTAATGACTGTCTCTGGCATTTTAGAATTACTGATTTTCATTGTGTAATTGGGTGCTTTGCTTTTTGCAGCTCATAAAATTATTTTATTAGACTGGAAAGCTGCAGGAGCACCATTTTTCAATGTGGATAAGACTGCAGTAAACCAAATTGGGCTAAATCATTAGCTTACAAAAAAAGAGAAACACAAGATTTTCATTCTCTTGCATACAAACTGAACTGTGCAATATAGTTTTTATACCTCGGTTTGCTATTCCACTCATCTTGCCTTAATCTTTCCACATATTCTTGCTGGTTTAGGCAAAATATTTTGCTGAGTCAGCTAACAAAGGGCCCTAACTTCTCCATAGAGGCGTGGAGAGAAGAGCCAGATAAGTTTCTTCACATCTGATGGGGCAGGACTAAAAATATAAAACTTCCAGAGGATTGTATAATCATGACCAATAAGAAGCATAGATTTATAAAGAACAGATCTCGCCACACATGGGTGAATGTTTTGGTGGAATTACAAAATTAACACACACAAGCTGTAATATATTTGGATTTTAGCAAAGCATATGATACTGTCTCATTAAATATTATCTGAAGAGGCTGTAAGAGAATAATGAGAAATTGGTAATGATAAATTGGGATTCATGATAAAGCAGCATGAAAGACTGAATTTCTTCACAAGATCTGGCCCAATGTTATCTGCATGTTCCCAATGAAATATACGACAGAGTGTTTGCATTTAATTAAATTCTGTAGTGTTCAGTTATACCAGATCTTAGCCACATTATCGCTGGTGTTGCATTTGCACTTTCTATGGTTTCTAAGGCCTGGTCTATACTATAAAATTAAGTTGACCTAAGTTATGTCGGCATACAGCCAACAGTAATTAAATGGCTTTTGCATGTCCATACTACCCTCCTTGTGACAGCGGTGCACATCCTCACCAGGAGTGTTTACCCAAGTTAGCTGTCAGCGTGGAGTTTGTGGAATGGCTTCTGAAGGGCAGCAATAGTTGATGTAAGCAACAGTGTCTACACCAGTGTTTCTCAACCTGGGGTTTTAGAGGGGTCGCAAGTGCAGAGCTGGTATTGGGGGTGGCAAGAAAGGCAATTGCCTGGAGCCACAGGGGCGCCATGAAACTAAGTTACATGCCTCAGCCCCGTGGGGGTGGGACTCAGGCTTCAGGGGTACAAGTTTGGAAAGGTTAAGAACCACTGGCCTACACTGACCCTGTCTTGACCTAAGCACTACCTCCTCTCACAAAGGTGGAGTGAGTTAGTCGGAGCTACATTTTAGTGTAGAGGCTTTAGGTCGAGGTAAGCTGCCTTAGATCAACCTAACCCTGTAGTGTACACCACGGCTTAGATTGACTTAATTTTATAGTCGAGACTTGCCCTAAGCTGTGAAAGTGGGCACCTGAGTGAACATGCCAGAGATTAATTTTTCAAAAAGCAAATTTCAAACAAATTGACTGAAGATAGTCTAGTTTTAACACTTAATTAAAAGTTGAAGTCTGAAATAGTACACTCTAATGTATTAGATACAGTTTCCAACTCAAAACTGTTACTATTTTGGTGAGGAATGAGGATGTTAAGTATGTTAAATGTGTCAATACTATTTTTAAAAGCCATTTTGCCCTTATCACATATGCTTTACTAATAGAGTTAGCAAATCAAGGGACCACCTACTGAAACCACCACTCAGAATGTCATGGATTGTTCTGAGAATCATTAATGCTATTGACAAGCACTCTCAAAAGAATGCATGCTTTTACTCACTAACAAAGAGAAGAGGGGCTGAGAGGATGGAAAAACCTAGAAAAGTACAACACAACACCAGTATGTAAGAGGACTTTATTAAATATGCATAGAAAAAATTAAATTAAATATCTCTAAGCAAATTAAGGTGCTTAGCTTTGGTATGACCCATATAGAGTTCTTATTTGGTTGCTGACTCTAGTTCATGAACTAGAACATTCGGCTGTTGAAAAGACAGAAACCAAACAAGTAGTTCACATGGAAATTTTCTTTACTTAATTTTAATCCTGCCCCCAAATAAAACTTGGGAATTTTCAATATGCAAAGTTAACCATGTGTAGCTCTTAAATGAAACCATAATGGCTCTCTCTTCCATCAGTCTGTGTGCAAAAAAGGATGTTTTTGAGCCTTTACACTTTGCTGTGTGCAATTAATGTTCTGGAACCTGTCTGTGCTACATAAATTAACTCTCATCTGTTAACATCAATGGAATAGACCACACTGTGCCATGTTCCAAAATGTATATATATTTGATCATGAACATTCTCACATGGGCATATGTTTAGCAGAGAGAATTGCGTGGTTATCAAGTGAATGTCTTTTTCTGAATAGTATTAAAAAAAAACAGTCTGCAACTCACGCTATACTTAAATAGAAGTTAAAAGGGGTGACCAAATAATTAAAGTCAGCAGAAATAGCATGAACTCTATTTCCAAGAAAAAGAAAAGCTGTGTAGGGGATGATTGAGTTTTGTAGTTTCGACATAATTTCCTTTAACACATTTTTCATGCTCTAAGGGTTTTATTACAAAATTGTAAAGGAAAAAAATGTAACCTCCATTACTCAATTTTCAAAGGCTTTTTTTTTTTTCTGGTACTTAGCTTTCATCCTCGGTTTCAGATTACTACTTAATAGGAAAGGGGACTCACTTTTCTAATGCTATTCATGGGGTATTACCCCACCAGAATAAGCTATTAGGTAATTACTCTAAAAATATTAGTGATAAGACTGTAGAATCACTGCTTTCTTCGCAGTTTATTTTACCCCAACTTTCCATTTTTATTTTTAAAAAAATACATCTTTCCATTCCATAATTCCAGGTTTTATTCAGAAAAATGTCAAATGCATGTTTAGCTTTTCTTGAATCTTCTGTCCAGTTCAGATGACATGTTCAGTATATAATGGTTGAGGATGCTATCTGATTCCATGGATGGAGTTTCACTATGTTGAAGGTAATAGAAATAAGGGGTTATATTTACTATTTCATATTTTTCTTAGTTGGCATAAAAAAAGGGACAGAGCATCACTTAATGTACAGCAGCGATAGGAATACCAAAGTTTTCAGTGGCAAGTAATGTAAATGATAAATTTTAATGTCTCAGAGGAGGTACCTTTTCCATTATCCCTTAATAAATATACTACAGTACACCATTCAGGTTACAGTAGTTGCTTTAGGTGATCAAAGATTAGGAATAAGTTTAGAAAAGAAAGATGGAGCCTTTAACTGTTTTAATATGACAAACAAAGAGGGTTCTGACACTGAAATACCACACGTACCTCTAATTATGAAGAATTATACATTAATAATTACTATCTGTACAGATGCAAAAATATAAGGTTTTATATCGTACAATTAATACCCTCTTTAGAAATCATTTAAAAATAAGCAGAAACCTCTTGAACAATTGAGGTATTAATCCTTCTGAATGTTCCTCCAGGAATATTAAATAAAACGCCTTTAAACATTGCTGCTTCCTCCCACACCCTCAACTTGTGAAAACGTTAATCACCTAAATAAACTATTGGTAATGTTTTGCTTACTACACCCTAAAACCTTTTTTCAGAATCATTCAGACTCTTCAACTAGGATAGTACAACTCATTTCATAATGAAGTACTAAACATATGGATTATTTAAGGTTGTTTCTACTTTTTTCAGATGCCAAAGATGCTAATGTTGCAATTCAAGGACTACTAATATTTCAGATTAGTTGAAGGCTGAAAAGGTCCATGGAAACGTGCAAAAATACTTAAGTAATTAAATTTAGAATGCAAACAAACATCTACACAAAAAACTAGTCTATTATCACACCATGTAAAAATTACAATGTAGCTTATAAATTTGAGTACTCTAAATAAAAACTCTAGTTCTGGCACAGACACGGCAAGGTAGATCACAAATGAATAAACTAAAGTTCTTGATGGTAGAAACGTTCATCATGGAGCTGCCTGCCATAATCTGTTGCTTCACTTGTAAGGAACAAATCCTGGTTCTCAAGAATCTCTGCCTCAGAGAGCTTTTTATCATCATTCAAATCCATTTCTTCAATCAGATGAAGAGCCTTTAAAAATAAAGGGAACAAAATGTGTTTTGTCCAGTAAGTTGACGGTAACATTTATAAATATGCTTTTAGCACTGATTTGTCAAATTCCTGCCATTAGTGTTAGAGGGACTGTTGTAACACTGTTGTAAAATGTCTGTCAGTTCTGAACCAAAAAAAACATCTCCTTTATGTTTAAATCACTGATTTTTCCCTTACAAGTCAAAACTGTACATTTAGAATATGGGTTTGTTTTCTCACAGTTCTTTCAGTCGTGTAGCAAAGTGATAATGCTGACTGTCTAGTCTCACTCGATTCTACAGCAACTTACCAATATCAAGCAGAAGCTTTAATGTATGGATAGAAAATAGTATTAAAACAGATCTCCAGAAATAGCAAAAGACAATGAAGAATCTTACTGGTAGAGCAAGTTTTCTTGTGTATTCCCCTGGTCAATGTGTTACACATCTCCCTTTCTGCCAGATCCACAGAGAATGAGTCTCTTACATCTCCCAACCACAGTATCTGGCTTTTCAGCTCAGTGTATAGGCATCTGGACTTTTACCTCTGGAGATCTCAGTTCACACCCCAGTGTATTGATTAAGATGGCAGCCATCACATAAGTGGGGCCTCATGTAGGATTTGAATTCCTCCAATGCTTGTAATGAACTTGCAGAGGAAGCATATAATCCACTGGTCAGCCTGTGTCAAATGTCCCCTTTTGTGCCTGATCCACACAGGATGCACAGCTGTTACAACTCACAGCTAGAGCCTGGCTCTTTTGATCAAGCTGTAGATATTCATGCCTTCAGCTTTGGACATCCCTAATTTGCTGGTCACCCTTGCATATTTTCTTCTTTAATTCTAACCTAGTTAATGGTTTGCATAAGAAAGTTACAAATCTCAGGGTCAAATATTTCTCCAGCATTTGAAGATGCCTAGTTTAAAGTATCTGAGGTACAGTGCTGCAGCTGGATATTTATATATTTATGATCAGTTAAAAAAATACTCAATTTCAAAATATGACAAGCAGATTTAACCATTAGACAGAAGCTTTCCTGGTAAAGACATAAAACACTTTCCAATTAAACAGGAAAATACTTTTACTTTCAACCTTGGAAGTGGGGAAATAACAGTTCATAAAGCTGCATCTGTCCGAGGGATATGTATACATACTATACAAGAGCGTCAACCTTGATGTTACTTTTTCCTCTACACTCAAGGCCAAAGCAAAACCCTGATTTTCAGAAGTGTTTGAGACAGCCAAGTTAAAGTCAAACAAAAACAGAAACACCAGACAACCATGTGCTCAACAACTACAGTAGATGGTTTGCAGAGTGTACAACCCTAATCCTCATTCACTTAAATAGTACAAAAGCAAGTAAATTCAGCAGTAAGATCAACATTTATTTTTTAAGAGTCATAGCTTGCAATGGATTTTAAGCAGGTCTCACGAATGACAATTAAGTTCTGCTTAAAAGCCAAACAAGTTACATTATGTGTCTCAAAGACAAAAGTTTATAATCTAGCACAGAAGTCTTCTCCTTTTACTTCTTGGAAATGCAGTATCTAGTCTTCACTGGATAGGTGCTGGAGTGAAGGTTTTGGAATGTTAGATGGTTTTCACACTACATGTTACAATACTCTCACACGCGTGTGTGCGCACACAAAATGGTGAATTAAGGAGTTGTACTAGCTTGACTTTATTAGTTTGTCTCAACTGACCAACTGTTTTTTGGTATTATGCAAACTACCTTACATTCATTATCACAAAGGATTTAAGAAAGAGAAACAGTAAAATCAGTCAAAAATATTTTTAAAAATTAATGACACTTTGCAGGGACCAAGGCTATCATAGTACTAAAGCACAAGGGAGTGAATGCATGAGATATTGATAATCTAGTGGTCAAGCAACATACAAATCACTTGCAAATATGAAAATGCAACTAAAGAACTTTCAAACTGCATCCAATGATTCATTCAATGTCTCCTTCTCCCTAGCCTGTAAGCTTTGGACGAGCCCTTGGTTCTGCAAAAGAAGGCAGGTATCTTGGTACAAAAAAATTTACTGAAATTCTTGCCGGGATAGATCTTTCAAAATGCTATGGCCTCCTGGAAAATTAAGGTGTCAGTTTGAAAAAAAAATGGATAAGCAAAAAGTTACTGAAAAGTTACAAGATCACACAGGATTTAAAGAAAGTACATAGACACACAAAGCCAGTTATTCAGCAAGAATAATATGATCCTTGAACAAAGAATGAAGCAGCCTGAAAAGTCAGGTTTGGGCAAGAAATATCAGGATAGTAGGGTTCCTGCTGGCAAAGATTTAATGTTATTTCAACCATTTTGCAACTTAACTTCAAAAAAGACCCGATATATTGAGACACAATACTGGGCTCCTGGCCAAGTTCTTTTTTCTGTTGACAATATGACAAAAATATTAAGAGGTGGGACTTCAGTAACCATTCTTTCCAAGACAGAGAATGTGCTACATTTTCTGACACAGAATGTGCTGTTTGTCTCTAAGGGGAGAACAAAAGGTGATATAAATGTGGAGGGGGAACACTTTCTTCCCTCCAATCTGAGATATCAAATGCTCTGATGCAGTCAAAAGAAGGAACATTTGGGTAATGAATGTAAAATTATTAGGGAGAAAAGGGATAGGGAGATTGTTTTGGTAAATGGTCCTCACTATTACTGAATATAGCAGATAGTGTCCCAAAACCAAATTCTTAGTTTCTCCCTAAGTGCTTCAATTGTCTGCTGGAAAAAAAAAATAAGAGGAAGGAAAAACAGCTAGAAGAAGAATCCATTTTAACTCCTTATAGCACATTATATGATTCAACTGATTTATTAATTTTAAATATGTATTACTGGATCATGGATTATGGTATACTTAGATTCTGTTTTGGTTTTATGTACATAGGTTTCTACTACCCAAGACATAGAGGTAGCAATTTACCCAGCTAGATGAAGGGTAACATCCTGTTTTGAAAAGGCTAAGATAAATTCTAGCAAAAGATGCATGTTATGGTCTCTAGTAGTATTTAATTGGTCATGTTACCCATCTATCACTTGGGAAAAATTTGTCATGGTTTTGCTAAAAATACTGTATCTTCCATCAAGCCAGATTGACTATTTACACCTTTGAGGAATGCCACTATTAATTTTACACCCTGACCAGCATTCATATAGTTCATAGGAACTCCAATTACTGCACTATGCAACATTTTTGTAACGATTTTCATTCTTTGTTAAGCTGATCATAATTTTATAAGAACTTTATTAAAAGTGTTATTAGGTGATATTCTTCAGTTACTGAGATGTAAAATATACTGTTTTTTGTACAATAGACTAAATTAACTCAGTATATATTTGGTCACTTTACATAGTAGCACAATATTTTCAAGAAATTTCATTGTCTAAACAAAAGCCATCAAATCAAACTTCATACCTCTTCTTGTGCAATACCCTGATTATTAGGTACTACCCAAGTCAGCAGTTCTTGAGGGTTGAGATTTCCATCATTATCCTTGTCATAATCATTCACAAATCGATCCTTTTCAACAAGTATCCATTCTGGATCTTCGTTTGCAGCTAAATAAAAAGTATTTTGCAAACTTAAGATGATTCAATATCTTAAACTGTTGTTTTCACCTCTTTTTTAATGCAAAAATTTACTAGGTTTAAGACTACGTAATGTCAACTTCAAAAAGCAATTTCACCAGTGCAAGCATTAGAGATAATTCTCATTGAATTACATCAACAAAACTGCCCAGAGTTCCCATGGATGTAAAAAGAATTAAAAACAAAACCTACAGTAGAGGAACACTAAGGTTGCAAACTTATAATTAAAGAAATGTAACAAAGGATACAATCAACTCAATCATTGCACTTCTGTCTCAAAGCGTTTTACTTAAAATTGTAATACTACTTAGATTAATCTAATTGAAATAGGAGAAAAGTGTTTTACTTTGTGTATTTGGCAATCTAGATAGTGTCAATTACTTTACACCTTTCTCTGCTTCTTCAATAATTTATTTAAAAGAATAACTATTTGTCATACAAATGTTGCCAGTTAACAAATGTTACAGTGAAGCATTAGCTGACAGATCGACATGCTGAACCTTATGAAAATCATCAAAAGTAACTGACATCACAGAGAAGGCTGAAAAAATAATATATTCAGAAATAGACATGCTTCCACTGTACATAAGGCATGGGTGAGGTCTCTTTTCTTGTTCCTCATTCAAGAGGATGTCTTTATGCAAAAAGGCTCTTGTTTGAGATCAGCAGCCCTTGCTGTTGAAGTCAAACTTGCATCACAACTGGAGGCTGCAGAAATAGTGTCTTCAGGTGGGGCAGGCTATAATTATGAAATAATCAATGCTCACATAGTTTATATCAATCATTTTGGCAGAGGTGTCAAATTCTGCTTGAAAACTTGCTCTTACAAAAAATGAGCTCAAAGTAGTTCCAGCAGGTACTAATAGCTGCTTCTGAGTCACCCCTGACAATTTGTGGTTTTATAACTATTTTTTTTTAAAAGAAGTTTATCCTCCCTGTTGCAGTATGGAAGCATCAGAAATGCCTCCCTCAGCCTACAACTCAGAGGTGGGAAGGCTTTGTCTGGGACCGCAAGGAAAGGAAGCCCCTTAAGAATTCCAAGCACACCACTCCCCTTTCCTTAGAGGCTTGGGAAAGGCGTGTAGCAAGAGAAGGAGATAGGGGGCCAGAAGGATTCCTAGCTGATTGACTGGATTTACTAGTCCCTTGCACCTAAATGGCATAAGCCATTTTCCCTGCCCAGGGCTCTGTTCTGACCCCAGGAGCAACAGCTCTCATCTTCCCCACCCCATTGGGATTAGACTAGGTCTGGTGTCTCTAGGCCTTACTATAAGTATCATCTTGGTTGTCTTATTTGGGCTGGGAAGGAATTTCCCTCACTGCCAGATTAGCATAGGTTTTTTCCATCTTCCCCATAGCAGCTCTGAGACCTGGTGGGTAAATTGTTCATGTTGTTTCAACTTTGCAGGTGCCCAGTGCAGATACATATTAATTTCAGGTGCAGTTTCCTGATAAACCAAAACTAGGAGCAGGATTAGGGGAAGGCATCCCCTAAAGAAAGTGGAGAAAGCAGATGGGAAGCCTAGTGTCTGGTAAAAGTGAGGGTCCACTCTTTTCCCTATACCATTAACTTTTGAAAAGGGGTCCCCACAATGATGGAGGCTGACGGCATCCCAAGTGGTACCGATTATGGAAGGAAGGTTGTCCCTAAGTTATTGGTGGGCAGCCTCTGAGTTGTGTTCTATTAATAATGCTGCAGCCTAGTTTTATTACATTTCTGGTGTAGTATCTTCCTACAATGTCTGGGACAATGGCAAAAGAAAATTACTATTATGGGAAACAGACATTACATTAACAACTGCTATCAAACATATACAAAAATGAGAGGAAAAGGAGCTAAGATGGTGTGCTCCTGGGTAGGCTCAATTTGTTTGTACTGGTTTTTAAAATGAGTGTCAAGGGTACCCAGAGCCTTGGGGATGTTCTTTGGTTAGAAGACAATAAACACACACTACTCACTAGAAAGCACTACTCACTAGAAAGCACAAAGAAGCTTTTGTTCCTTCCCCCCCTTTTACTTACTTGGGTCTCTTCTGTAGTCACCAAGGAACTCTTCCAGGCTCACAAGTCCATCACCATTTTTATCATGTTCTTCTAAAGCCTCCTGAATGACAAATTCCTTTTGTGTGCATATGTTTGTGAAAGAAACGTTAGTTGGTAAAAACTTAATATTAAGAAAAAACAGCAGTGTATCATTCTATTGGACTAAGAACGTATCCAATATTCTAAAAACTTATTAGTTTCAAACAAATTTCTTTTTCAGTGTAGAATAGTGCAACAATTAAAACGCCTACAAGTCCAGTCCTGAAGGGAAATAAGTCCAGAGTGCATATTCATTTGACTTTTAATGCAATCACATTTTACTGAAATCATATCCAAAAGGGATGGCTGGATTTGGAAGCCTGGGATTGAATTAATGACAAATATAGATATATATGTGAAATATAAATTTAAGAGGGGCACTGCCACATATTTTAACAAAATGGTTCCTTTTCTTTTTCTCTTGCTTCCAATATGGTAAATACCTTTTATAACTTTAAAAAAGTTTCCCTCACAAGTTTATAATCTGCCTTGGACACTATGTCTTCCAATGGAGTTAAAGACAACATGCCTGCTTGTCTAGTTTTGCTATGCTTTGTTTGTTCAACAATAATCACCAGTCATGTCACACAAACTGATGCCAGGTTTGCTTTGTGCTCCCTCTTGTGGCTGGCTCTGCAGTAGCAAAGAATTAAATGTTACATGTTCTATAAAGAAGCTCTCTCCAATTTCTTGGCAAGAAAGAGTAGTTTTAAAACAAAATCCTCAGCATATTTAGATTAAAAAAATCATAGTCCTCAAGTGATAATAATTTAAAGAGATACCCATTTAACAATCATACTTGTGACTGAAAATGTTTCATCTACTATAACCATTTAAAATTACTAGAACTGAAAGATTAGGATTTTCTTTTTCATTTTATTTAAAATGCTCTCAAAAGATAAACAGTTTTACTGTTTGTATCAATCTTTCATACAGCAATAGGGGAAAGAAAAACATTTTAAAGAAATAGGGAAATATGACTGTAAAACCACAAAAGTTGGCATGGAGACACGGGTTAATGTAGTACCTAAAACTTTAAACTCATTGAAACTGATGAGACTTCAAGTTGACAGGATCTCTTTAAAAGCAGTTCAAAATTAACTTAGATTATCTAAGTAATTTTTTTTAACAAAAGCACCATATATGTAATATAAGCAGTTGAAATGCATCCTTCATCTTGAAATTAAGAACTTTCTTGTAACCTAGAACTGTTTTATCAGGCTAGGAAATCTCACATTCTCCCTCAGGTCTGGTCAACCAAACCCATTCAATTCAAGTGAATGAAATTAACTTACTATTTGCTGATCTACGTTTAGAACTCCTACGACTTTCCAGAGTAGTAGAAAGTACTACAGACCTGTACTAGCTTATTTTGATTTGCTAGTTCTACCCGGATGCTATGTTCACCTACAGTCAGCAAGCATTACTGATCTTCATAACACTGAATACCAATAAGTAAACTCCACAAACAAACATATACAGTACACACAAACATGGCTTAATTTTAAGATTCATTGTGACTACAAAGTAAAATTGGGACAACCATACTGAATTGGACTAAGCATGTCTTAACAAGTCACTGAACAGTTTTTCCCACCCTGGCTGGTGCGTACAACAGTGCAAGGTGAAATAGCTTCTGCTATGTTTGCATGCAGACTCTTTTTAAAATGCAGTAATTTATGACCTCATCTCAGCTAGCATCAAATCAAAGGCTTATCTGTGGTCAGAAACGTGACCTTCTGCATCCCTTTTAGAGGGCTGAGGATTCCCTTCACTTAACTCTTTCCCATGCCAAAGGCTCCTTCTTAAGATCTACATCTTTCTGACTACGACTCTTTTCCAAGCTAGACATGACTCCCCTATCATAAATAGAACACTCTACTGCATTACTCTCATCCTAAGGGGAGAATCCAAGATAATCATCTAAACCCAACTCTTGTATGACAGTTTAACACTCCTCCACTAAATTACTGAGCAGGTTCCTAAACCCCAAGACTGATGATGAAGAAATTGTACACATCATATATATGTATGTTCTTCAACAGAGAGGAAGAGTAATTGTTCACAAGCAAGTTTTCCAAGGTTCGCTGGGCTAAAGACAACCATTAAAAGGTGCAGTCTCGATCCACATTTGCCTTTGGAACAAATGATTTTCCCTAAGTCTTACCGTCATATAGTCAGCTTCTTCAGGATGCTCAAAAGCAATAAATTCATTCAGATTCAGACCAGGAACTTCATCTCTATTGGCTTTTTCAAAACGCTTCTTGTCCTTTAAATGAAGCTTAAAAAAAAGTTTTCAGAAAACAGACTGCATTAGATCACTTACTGTAGATGTCATTGTTCTGCTGCATGAACTGCCTTACAGGATTACAGCTAGAAAACACAGTATTACCTTGTTTCACATAATACGTTCTGTTATACCCATGTTATGTCTATACTAATGTAGTTCATGCAGAGGTACAAGACCAGTGCTCTTGATTTAAGGTAACTTATTACAAGAAGTGCACATATGGAAACTTACTATTTGTAGACTCCAAGGACAGACCTTTAAAACAGGGACTTGGCCCAGACCTCAAATGAAAGAGAGGTAGTGTGACCAGACCAACCAGCAGATGTATTCTCAACACACATTACTCCTCCAAAAATCACCAATCCAACCACAAGCACCACTCTAGATCATGGCTAGTTGCATAAATTGAGCCCCAAACCACCTAGGATAGTACAATGATCATCATGGTAACCATTACTACTTCAGAACTTTCCCTTTAAAACTTTTCACCCTATGCACCTGACTTTCATTTACACCAAGGCCTCTGTAACAGCTCTGGCAGCATAAAGGGGTCTTGAAGGTATAAATGTAAAGACCCCTTATCGGTCAGAGGGATTTCTGGATTCTTTCATGTAAGGAAGAATAAGGCACGTTGCTTCTGCATATAGTTCAAATAGAGAATTCACTCTGTCCAATCTGTTGCAAGTGTGATTAGTGTATGCTTTTAAAAAAAAACAAACCAATTTTAATATGCAATATGTGCAGGTGGGTTAGTCTGAGAGCCTTTCACGTTTCCTGATTTTGTGGTTAGTTTGTCTTCCATTTAATAGTGAACAGTCTCATTAACCCATTCTGGTTTTTGAGGGAAGTATAGTAAGGAAAAGCCCAGAATGTTTATAACAGATCCACTTAAGTGTGTTTGAAGATTAATCAATGCTTGTAAAGTGTTCTTGATCCCGGGATAAAAGGTGTTTTTATATAGGTGCATTGAATTAACTATTATCCATTTCAGATTAATAGTCAGAATATGTAGAGATAAGTAATCCTACATCAGCAAACTATGAGAGCTCACAAATACATTAAATATAATCATGCATCTTAAAGAGGAAGAGATTCATTCCTCACACTATCATTTAAAATAATTAAACTGACATATTGCACTAGTATCGGAAAAGGGTGGGGGGCAACTAGTGGGAAACCAAGACAAAAACAAAATATTAGAGTGGTATGATAAAACTTTATCTTCCTCAAAGTGCCAAATATCTATTATATCTGACACTAATGGTCACTAATCTGGTTGGCAGTTCCATTTGATGTAAGTCTTGTTTATTTATTTAGAATGCAGTGTAGCTATGCAGTTAAGGGACCACCAAAGTTATTCTGAGTTTGTTCACTTCCTCAAGTGTATAAGAGTCATGGTCTAAGAAGATCTACTTCGGGCTTGGGCTTCTGTCTATACCCCTTGCACGCATGATTTTTAAATTAGAGAATATTGGCTGACACCTACTTTCCACCAAAAATTCCAAGTAAAAGGGACTTAAATACTCATTTACTGCTGTTTTGGGAACAAATTTTGTTGTATGTGTTTACAAATAAGCAACCTGCATGGAAGTCGAAACTTTTCTATGTGTGATTCTTAATATATCTTTTTCACTCTCCCCTCTGCTATTGACACATGCAAGTAAATACTTCAGAGAAGTTATTAATTAACAACAAATCTATTCATAATGGGGCCTTATTCTTGATCTGTAAGTGCTACCACAATACAAATAAATAAAGAACTGGTGGATAAAGTACATAATGAGCATTGTAAAGGAATGAAACAGTGATCAAAATTTTGGAGGACCAGTTAAAAGTGTATTGGTTGTAGAAGTAGATTTAGAGCTGTATTTAAAAGGGAGAGGGAATCCATGAAGGACAGAGAGGGAAGCAGGCATTTTTTCAAGCAGCTGTTGCAGCAAAATATAAACCAAATACGGGAAATGAGAGAGGGGAGTCTTACAGGCTAGACTTGGAAGAGTAGATGTAGAGAGATATGGATAAAGACATGGCCAGGAAAGATCTTGCAGTCTAGAAGATTGTCTATACTAGGGAACTTTTCAGATTTCTCAGCCACAGTAGGAACTATAGGGTAGGCAAGTGTTTGGCTGATGCCACTTTTCAGCACCATGTTATCTAACCTTTCTGGGAGCAAGTCCAATTAAAACATTGTAGTAAACAGTGTCAGCAGCCTTTCTCTACTAGCAGTCCCAACATTGTTTACACCATGTTAGCAGATCTATGGTGAAATTAATTGGCTGAAGGGTACAACATATCTACACATACTGTCAGAATGCAGCAAAATAATACATGGTATAGGCCCGATTCAGGAAAGCACTTAAGCACGTGCTTAAGTGCTTTACTGGACTGGACCAATAATTCTCCGCTGAATCAATTAACAATGCAAAAGATTTGGACATTTTATTTGGTATAGCATAAGAAAGCTTCTTTGTTATAGAATCTTGCTTCAGGAGAAGGTCAGCAACTTTGACAAGAAATCCGCTTTGCCATTTCTATAGCAAAGGGAAGCATAATGTAGCATTTATTCTGTGATATCCTGTAAACAATTGCCCGTGATAATGGCAATGGAGCAGACTAAAATGTAATTCATGTATCTATAATTTTATAAACTGGATTATTCATTTTTATAGCTCCCATCACCATAATATCTAGGCCATGGACAAGGTTCCCTTGGACAATATTTTATATATTTTTCCTCTTTAGCTCACTGGACCAGGAGATATACAGCAGTGAATAGTACTCTCATAACAGCAGAATTTAGGAAAGGATATGAACTCATATTTTAGGGCATAAGCCAAACTCTAATTAATGGGGGCTAGGAAGAAACTTTCCCTCTGAGCAGATTATTCCATAGCTGCTTACTACAGGGTATCTTGTACCTTCTTCTGAAGCAACTGGTACTGGCCACCACCAGAGAGAGGATAGTAACTAGATGTGTCACTGGTCTGATTCAGTACATTTCCATCCTACGTTGTCAAGAGAGTGACCAACTGAGGTGTGACTTCTAGGATTCCATTACCAATATATTTCCACCCCACTCAACTCTCAAATATGGCTTGTTCTGTCATTTATTTTGTTGACAGAAACTTCAATAATTCTGTTAAAACTTTAACTACTCAGCTACTTCAGACAGTTGAAGACGTTAAGTATGTTTGCTAGCTCTAACTGTGTTTAGCAACATAACAGAATAAAATGAGTAACTAATCTAACACCACTGCAATTTGCCAATGGTTTGTGAGAGCTAGTGCTTGGGTGTCTTACCTGTCGAAATGACTCTTCTTCTTGATCCTCCAGGACAGTATTCTCATCAAAGTCAATTAGACGGTCATACATTTGAATGTTGTACTCCTCCCAAGATACTAATCCATCACCATCTTTATCATATTCACCAAACTGTTGTTTAGCCTCTTGCATAACATACTGCTTAAAAGACTGCTGGATCCATGAACTTAGCTCATCTGTGGAAATTCCACATAATGCAATGAAATCCTTATTTTAAACTTTTTTTTTAATTTAAAAAGCAATTACAATAAATGGTACATTTTCTACATTCCTAAACAGTATAAACAATACCACAGGTATCTTCACATTCGAAGAGGGGAAGTTTTTACTTTTTAAAATAATCACATGCAATCACATAACTGGGGCTTCAGTTGTGCCACAGGAATCCACTTTCAAGCCAGCCAAGAAAGAAAACCAGCCAGAGCTAAAATCCTGTTTTTCCTTTGTAGTAGCTCTTTCTCCATTGATACGGTCAATAGCATGAAACTGATTAGCATCATGATGTCTATTTCAAATTGTTTACAAGGCTAGAGAATAAATGAGGAACACTATAACTATCTCTTCTGGCTTGCACAACAGAATTTTTAAACAAGTTTTGAATGCACAATGTGTATTAACTGCAGGAACAGGACATATATGAGGTCACTCTTTTTAAAAAGTTATTACTCTGAGTGTGCATACATGCCAAGTCTTATTACTAAGTTAAGTGCATGAAAACAGCATGCCAACAAGAGCATTACATTCTGTTGTGAACCCACCCTCATTGCTGTCATGGGTGAGGAAACACGAAAAGGCTTCCTCCAATGGAATGCTTTACTTTCTAGCATTTGACACAGAGCATTGACATCAATACACACAAAGCCTACTGCCATTGATCAGAAAAGTTGAAAACTCTGATATCGGAGCACCAATCTTAACCATGCCAAATCTCCTTCCTGCTAGACTCCAACTTGGCAGTGCTCACAGATAGGCAACTCTAAAAATGTTAGCTCACACATGCATAAAGAATAGTGATGGAGTAACATTTTAGTTATGTTATAATTTTAGTTATCACGTTAAGACCCTGAGTTTCTGTTGGGGAGGGAAGAAGAGAGGATGATAAAGTAATCTAATAAGAACTAATTTTTTCTTTTAAGGATCAGGGAAGAGAGGCACAAGAGGAGAATAAGGCTGGGGTTTTTTAAACACTTTAAAATATTAGACATGTTTCTATTTCAAAAGCTTTGTTAAGAGTGTGCAATGTAAGTTTGAAATGGCATACTGCACATGCACAGTATATCAGTTTAGTTACCAATGCAAGTGCGCACACAAGTAAATAAATTGTTTATTACAATGAGAATTCAAGCAAATTCGCATAGTACCTTCATTTGTCTGAGTACTTAGACGTGGGAACATAGAAATAAGTGTATATAGAATGCTAGTTTTAATGTACAAGTAGTCAATCTTTTACTATTTTCAAAACCTCATCGCAAGTTGAAATCATTTAGTTCTCTTAAAAAGAATGCAGGAAATTCACCACATAAATATATTATAGCTGAAAATTAAGTGTTAAATACAAAGTTTTTGTTCTTATAGCAACTACAATTTGATCACATTGTTAATATGTATAAATGCAATTCTACTCTGAATAGTGACTAAAAGTGACACTAGGAGGTTCTATTGCATCTCCATGATTTATGTACCAAATATACTTTCCTTCATAGGTAATCAGATTTTTATTCTAGTTAGCAGTCTGGAAACTTAACGTGGGTTCCAAACATTAAGCTGGACTCTTTTCTTTTGGTATATCACTACCAAAGACATATCTTATTTAAAATACTTCCTAAAAAATGTATTTCCATCATCTTGCTATGGAAAGTGAAAGTGAAGATAAGGCAATAAAAAAAGTGAAACAGATCCATCAGGCATATGTGCTATAGACCCCAATTGTACTGACACACACAATTGGACCCCTGTGTGCGAAGCCTCATATACTTTACCGCAACTCCATGCACGCTTCAGGAGTGGATCCAAATCTGACTGTATGGATCCAGTCACAGAAGTGGGGTCTTAGCGAGTAACTGCATTATTGTTATCCTTAGGCTCTCCCACCCCTTTGTCTAGTCATGTCCTACCTACATTGTGTCATGTCAGATTTAGGTTGTACGATCTTTGAGTCAGGGATAGTGCCTACTTGTCTTTGTGAGACATCACCGTATTTCTAATAAAGGTTCTGTAGAATCAGACCCTTCAGTAGGTTTGTACAGTTGTCATTGATTTCTCCTTAATAAACAATTCTGTAGAAGAAACTTAAGGATTCGATTCTAGCTTACTCTCTCTTAGCTGTGTTTACTATGAAGGGATAACAGGGGTAAAAGCAGAAACATCTTATTTTTGGCACTGAAATAATCAGATAGGACTCTGAATACATATAAGACAGTCACTTTGCAAGCTAGAACTTCAGTTTAAGGCACAAGTTTAACAGTAGATACTGTAATACAAGAATACTGCACAGGCTCAAGAAAGACAGATTGTAGAGACTGAGAAAGTTAGACACCTAGTAGCTGAAGAACTGAACTTACCAGCAGAGGGGAAATATAAAAGATGTGGGGAGAATCCCAATAGTGAAGACTCCACCTTTCATATCACATTCTGGCTAGAATATGTTTAATCTACATGCAGCTGCCCCCTTCTGATTGCTGAAAAGAAGAAAGAGTGAACTCTATCTTATTCTCGGACCAGAGCTCTCTCTCTGCTACCTGTTCCTCTATCTTTGAGGGCTGTATCTCTGCTACCTCTCTCTCTCCATCTCCACATTGAATCTTCCTGTCCTGTTAACAGCTCCACTGCTTCCCTTTCCTGCTTCTCACAGCTAGAGCCCTGTGCAGATACAAAAAAGTGGGCCTTCAACTGACCTACATCCGATTGAATTGATTTATATCTGACCCGCCATCCACAGTCTAGCTTTTCTATGGCATCAGCACTGGCAGCAGAGCGGCCCCCCCAATCAGCTGTTTGGAGGCCAGCCCCTGGTACAGCTGCAGCCAGTGATCAGCTGTTTAAGGGCTGCCCCTCTGAATAGCTGATGGGTGGGAAGGGAACAGCTGCTTCCCAGCTTTTGAGATCAGCATCCAATCCACCATCCACAAAAAATTGTCTGCAGATATTCAAGGATTTGCAGGATTCTGCTATTCAGGAAAGCTGTGGGTAGAGTGAAATCAACATGTCAACTTTAATGCTCAGCCACAAGAAAGAAGTAGTGAATTTGACCACTCACTTGTTACTATTGCTCTGCTATAGCTTCACAAAGCTATGAGCAGCAGCAGACACACACAACGCTCTGTCTGCAGACAAAGACCTGGCTACACTACTACATTTGGAAGGTTGTCCTTGCAACTCCAGATTTCTCAGTATCATACTGCATTACTTTCTCACTCCTACCCACTATGTAAATTGGTTTGTTTCCAGTGATACAAAATCTGTGCATACCATCAGTGAGGAATCCATCTGAGTCCAAGTCAATTTTCTTTATGATGGCCTTCAGTCTCTTTTGCTGTTCCTCTGGACTGAGTTTAGCATATTCCTCTGCTTCCTCCTTTGGAAGGAGAAAACAAACAGCACAAACTAACGCACACAACAACAGGTTAGCATCCCACTGTGCTTGTGCCTGGCCAAAACTGTGATACTGTACATCCCTTACATCCCTGCATTGCTGAGCAGAGGGGTGGATTCAAATCCCCCTCTCCCCCGTGACACACCCACACAAACATCACACAGCAGCCTATGTTCATTTAAAGAAAGAGGCGGGGCCGCAGACAAATCTCAGCGGTGTGTGTGTGTGAGTGTGAATGAATGAGTGAGTGAGTGTGAGTGAGAGACTGAGGGAGGATCGCCTTTCATCACCGCTCAATGAATCACAGCCTCCCGCGCTGGGAGGGGAGACAGGCTGCAGCTCTCGGCACCCCACCTCCAGGTTTACCTCATGCCGCCGGCTGGATGGGACCTGTCCCCTACCCTCCAGGAAGGGCAGGGGAGTGGGGGCAGTTCCCCGCCCGCCCGCCCGCCAGTGCTGGTCCGAGGGGGGGCCCCCAGGCCGCTCACCTGGCCTCCGAGCAGCGCCTCCCGGTCGTAGTCCACCCGGTGCTCGCCCTCCACGTAGTGCTGGTCGCTGTGTCCCCCGCGCGCCGCGCCCAGCAGCCCGAGCACCAGGCCCAGCCACAGCAGAGGCGGGGGCCGCATCGCGCCCGTGGCTCCGGCCCGCCGAAGGAGGAGCGGCGCTGCTGCGGCCCGCCCCCGGCTGACTCGGCAGGCTGAGGGGGACGAGAAAGCAGCTGGTAGGGGGCCACTGAACTCGCGCCGCATCGCCGCCGCGCCTCGCTAGCTAAGATGAGGGGAGGCGCGGCCGCAGAGCTGGCCACAGCGCCCCGCACGGGCGAGGAGCAGCCGCTGCAGCGGAGAGGAGCGCTGACAGGGCCCAGCGACCCCAGGCCAGCTTGGCTCATGGCAACTTGGGTTCCGCCTGCCCCACGTACCGCGAGGGAGTCCCAGGGGTGCGACGAGGACGGAGTCCTGTCCAAGTCACAGGCCTCTAACCACTAGGCCCTACTCTCATCCTGAGCTGGGAAGAGGGCCCAGGAGTCCTGGTCCCTTTGTAACCACCAGCCCACACTCCCTCTGGAACAGAACCCAGGAGTCCTGATGCTCAGGCCTGTGTTATTTGCATTCTTCCCACCAGAGCTCTTTAACTTACTATGCCCTTTAAAAGGCAAAAATTACAAGGACCTCATACATTTCTATTCCACTTACAATTCCCAGGGATCCCAAACACTTTAAACACCTTGATAAACAAGCTATAATCTATCTATCAATTGCACCTAATTATGAGTTGGAACATGGGTAGCAACCCTACGCAATAGTTAAGGCACAACAAAAACAGTATAGAAATCAAGACAAGGACATATAAACATGATAATTAAAACACATTATAGTACATATTGAAATACACCACTACCTCCCTTCAGATTTAAAATATATATTCCTGTTTTAAATGTGAAATTGTCCAAAATAAAAGAAACAAACTTTCCAGCTAATAAATACAGCAGCTTGTCTCTTTCACCAATAGAAGGTGATGCAATAAAAGATATTACCTCACCCATCCTGTCTTTCTAGTATCCTGGGACCAACACAGCTACAGCACTGCATATCACACAGTTATAGTTATGTCCATTTTGTAAATCAAAATTAGACTATCATTTGTCCCGTTTAAGCACTGACAAAAAATCTTTATATAATTTATTGAAAGGAGTATTTAAATAATTTATTCTTTTCAAAATTTGTTTATTTCTGGATTTGCTATTACGAAAAGAAACAAAAATATGATTAAGCTTTCCAAATTTCTGAAGAGAACTACTTTTAAAAGAAAAAAATATGAAAATGAAATGAGAGCTCTCCGAATTTACTATGCTTTTCCTTTCCTCAGAACATTAATAAATGAGTCAAATTTTTAATGATTTTGCCAATTTACAACTATTTAGTCAATCCCAAATCCTATAAACTGTGAAGAGCTAAAATAGCTCACTCCTGAAGATCCAAGAGTAAAGTATTATAAGAAATTAGTAATGCTTTATTGCAATTTGCTAAGTGTATAAGGAATTTCTTCCTATTCAAAATCAGCACAATAATTTAAATTTAACAGTTTACTTCTGACAGTTTACTGTTAAAAATCACATAAACAAAATGTGAATGAGATTGCACTACATTGTGGCATGTGTAGACAAAAAGCAATAAACTGAGCACATTTAATCTTGGGAAAAGAACACTGAGGGGGGCACCTGATAATAGTCTTCAAATATGTTAAAAGTTATTACAAAGAGGATGGTGATCAACTGTTCTCCTTGTCCACTGAAGGTGAATTTAATAGGCTTAATCTGCAGCAAGGGAGTTTTAGGTTAGATATTAGGAAAACTTTCTAACTATATGGGTAGTTAAACTCTGGAATAGGCTTCCAAAGGAGGCTATGGAATCCCCATCATTAAAGGTCTTTAAGAACAGATTGGATAAACCCATTAGGGATGGTCTAGGTTTACTCAAAGTCCCTTCCAGTCTTGCAATTCTATGATGCAAAGACAAGGACACATCCTGTTCAACACTGTTTCAGAAACCAAATTAAAACTTGATCAGTTTCTGAACTAGTGCTGACCACAATTTGTTTTCAGACCAGTTGAGCTGTACCCACTGCTAACACCTAACTGCAACAAAGTAAAACATCTTTGTAGAATGTTTTAAGAGCTGACAAATGTGCCACATACATCTCATGGTCCACAACTATTATAAAAGATTTCCCAAATAACATTAATTCAATGCAGATGTGTTACATGAAAACTTATTTGAAATGTGGTCATGCATCGAGATGACCAAAGATAGGAAAAGGGGAAAATATGATTACAGAGGTAATAAAACAAACAGAACACAAACATGTTTTATACTATATATTAGGCAAAAAAGTACAGCTCATCAATAACACTTACCAAAAGGGAAAACATAGGAGATCATATTCTTCTCTTGGCGGTTTGCCTGTGTCAAAATATTTCTCAACACTCAGTTAATTAGTCCTACCATAACATTCAAAATCATTCTACCAGGATCAAGACTCTCCCAAGTATTCCGTTTAACTGTTCATTTGTATGACAAGTGTTTTAGGACTGTTAACCTATACATAAAAAAGGACATAATCTTGATCACTTTAGAATTAGAAATGGTGCTACAGAAGAATAAAGTTCTTGCCCTCTGTACTTCCTGAATTTTCTGAACACCTGTGCCCTCAGATTGGGATTTATAGGGGACCAGTCCTTCATAAAGATCTCTACAATTTTATTGCTTAGTCTGTCTGATAACCATGTCAGAACCTACCAGTTCACTACAGGTAATATTTCTGATCTAAATCATCTTTGATTTTACTGCTTTCTTCATCAATACCATCAGTTAGGACTATGATAATAACATAATTTCCCTGCCTATGGCTTCATTAATTGGAACTGCTCTTTTAGTTGCAAAGGAGTTCTTTTTAGGAAGTTATGTTCCAAACAGATTTTGAATGTGGTGGATTTTCTTTGCTCCATTTTCCAATAACTGTACTCAATCTATAGTTTATATTGTTCTCTGAGTGCTTTGCAAATCAGAAACTGTTTCTATGTAACTGTCAGCATGGCAGCAGATGCCCAGTAACAAAGCCAACAGCATGCTTAACAATAATCTCGAACAGGCAAAATTGTCTGTTCTATTTGTTTTTTTACTAGAACTTTCTGACATTTCTAAATTTTAATTTTGCTGCTTTTCAGCTGACATAATGTATCTTGATTTTGTATTATTTTCTATTATGCATATAATTTCATATTATTTCATTGTCAGAATAATGTGAATCGAGCAACAATTCTGTGATAATTACAAAGAGCATAGTCTTTCACCATTCAAATGTTAAGCATACTGATTTAAAAATGGTGCTAATTTACTGAGTATCAATCACACTGCATTCTGAGTGGCATTCTCAATGATGACAATAATAACACCATTCATTAAGAAGGATTCAAAAGTGTTTTAGAAACTTAAGACACTACAGATCTGATTTTCCACTGCTTTACATTTAGCATAGCCATTTACACCTGGATGAACTGGTTATAAAATGCTACCATTCTGATTTGATATCAGATACTGGTATATCAAATCAGAATGGTAGCATTTGTTATCACATGCTCAAGCATGGTACAAGGGAAGAGTGTACAGACGCAGATGAGCTGAGGTGTGGTTGCACCTAAGACGCAGCTATTCTTGCTGGAGGGGATGGGGAAGAATATGGAAACTTGGTTGTTTTCAGTTCTGGGTATTGGGGCAGTGCACAGATGTGGCCACACCTAGATGTGGCAATAGGAGTAACACACAGCTATGATTGTGCTGAGGCATGGCAGAGGGAAGTGTGTAGATGTAGCAGTGCTCAGGCATGACAATAGTATAGTGTAAAGACATAACTATGCTCAGGGGTGGCAGTGAGGGGGAGGGAAGGAACGCACAGACATACCTGTGCTGGGGGCCTGGTAGCATGTTTGTACTAAGATGTGTCAGTGGGGACAATGCACAGATGTTACTGTTTGCAGGCATGGCTGAGTGATATGATGGAATGGTAAGACTGTACTGTAATATATAACCACAAGGTGAGACTGTGTAACCTATCTTATTGGAGTTGGTAGCTGTACCTGGCAGTACATTAAAGCAGTGGTTCTCAACCAGAGATATGTGTACCTTTGGGGGTATGCAGAGGTCTTCCAGGGGGTATGTCAACTCATCTAGACATTTGCCTAGTTTTACAACAGGCTATATGAAGAGCACTAGTGAGGTCAGTACCAACGAAAATTTCATACAGACAATGACTTGTTTATACTGCTGTATATATTATATCAGTGTTTCTCAACTTGGGAGTGTTGCAATTTATTTTATAATCATATGGTAAAAATGAGAAAGTAAGCAATTTTTCAGTAATAGTGTGCTGTGACACTTTTATGTCTGATTTTATAAGCAAGTAGTTTTTATATGAGGTGAAACTTGGGGTACGCAAGACAATTCAGTCTCCTGAAAGCATACAGTAGTCTGGAAAGATTGAGAACCACTTCATTCAATTATCTGAAAGAAAACACATCTGTTGTATCTCTCTCCGTGATGGAAGTTCCGTAGCCAGTCCAAATCTCATACAGAAGGCTGACCTGCTAGTATCACGCAACCTACAACCTACTGTGTACATGGAGTACATGACAGGGGGAATGCAGACATGACAGTTGAGGAATAACAAGGCCAGAGTGAGCATACAGATGTGGTTATGCTCAGGCATGGCAGTAGGGAAGAGGATAGACAGGGCTATGCTCAGGCATTGCCATAGGAAATGCACAAAGACACATCTGTGTTCAGGCCTGGCAGAGCAGGAGCATGGCTGTTCTCAGCTGTGGCAATGTGGGGGACACATACGTGGCTGTGGGCTATGGAGAGGGATCTACACTAGTGCATTTAAAATGGTATTTTATTGTCACACTGTTGTGTCCCCACACTACCAGACTGGTGCTGTGACATTCTTAGACATCTACATTGTACCTAGTGATAATAAACCTGGTTATTATTATTATGCACAAAATAACTTGAATACATTTGTATATATTATTTCAATGGCTTTCCTCTGCCCTCAGTCTCCTCAGGGATGGGGAAAGTGGAAGATTCTGTCACTTCAGTAGGTGTGAGATCACACTCTGAGGCCTAAAAGCACTATATGCAATACATCATCATTTCTGATTGAGGACAGCTGCAAGTCACTTCCCCTCCTGTGCCTCAGTTTTCCCATCTATAAATTGGAAGTGGCAATACTTATTTCCTTTGTCTATTGCTTTGAAATCTACAGATGAAAAGCCCTATTTAAGAGCTAGGTATAGGATTATCTAGGCATTGGGCTGGATTGTGCCTTGAACACCTCAGCTCTGGGGCAGAAGGTACCATCCAGCCCGGAACGCAATAGTTCCTCTATAGCTGGCACCCTAACGTAGTCTGGCAATCACAGCAGATTGCTCACCCCATTTCTGGTACCTTTTACCCCCCTTCCCTTCCCTAAGCCTGGGTTCCTCCCCCCAGCCACTCTTCCATCAGACTCCATCTCCTTCTCAACCCCATCTCCTGCACCCTGTCCCCAGTGCGGCCTATCCGCCCTTCCTTCTTCCACGTTTACCCTGCTTTGGACCCCTTTTGCCCCTCCCCCGCTTTCGGCCTCGCCTTTAGCCCCCATCCCTCCCGCACCATGAAGTAGGTTCTGCGGGCAAGGAACTACGGGCAGAGCTCGAGCAGCGCCTTCGCCGGCTCGTACTGAGCATGCGCAGGCGGCTCGGGACGGGCTGGGCACGGCATGGCCCGCCAGGCTGTGACGGGAGGCCGTTCCTGACACTGCACCGGCCACTGGCGGGATGCGATGACATCAGCTCGGCGGGACGCGCGCAGGCGGGACAGCGCAGCAAAGCGGAGAGTGTAAGTGTGGGTCGCTTCTTGCGCTCCGCGGAGTAAAGAGGAGGGGCGACCTGGTGAGCCCGGGGGGGACAAGATGGCGGTTGGCCTGCCCCGCTCCCCTGCCGCAGCCGGTCCCGCTCCACCAGAGCGGGAGGGGCGCCGGGGTCGGGCCTCCCTCTGCCCAGCGCTGGGGGCAGCACCTGGGTCCGTCCGTCCCTCCGTCCGTCAGACAAGGGGTGGCCGGCAGCCTGGCCTGGCTCCGCTGGCGGAGGGGGCGTCCCAAGCGGGCGTGGGGCTGCAGCTCATAGGCTGCCTGGGGGCCCTGCACCTGCACGCTGCGCCAGCTACAGCAAGCGAAGCGGAGCGGCCGTGCCTGTCAACTCCGCCACGGGGAGACCCTGCTCCCGCCCAGCGGTCCGCGGGATGGCGGGGGCGGGCCTGTGATGGGGGCCCCTGGCTGCGGAGGAGGGAGCTCTGCTCTGCTCGGGACCCCTTTGCTTAGCGCCTACCGTCAGCCTCTCTCAGGTGTTTGGGCTTGGACAAATAACTTACCTAGTTGCCATGGGAAACTTTCCTTGGCAAACGAGGTCTAAATATCTACCTCCGGTGTCCGGTAGACGCGATTAGTCTTGTTCAGGGGGCAGCTGAACCAGGGTATCCATCAGAAGACTTTAGGCAGGAGTCACCTTGAACTCTTATTTGAGCATTTGGCATTCAGTCTAACTAACCCCTCCACACATCTCTTCAGAACAGTTGTAATTTACCGATTGATCCAGGTTTTAGGCTTCTGATCAGCCTGAGCTCTGTGGCTGTTCAGAGCACACCAGTTCTGGCATACTGGGCACCAGTTCAGGCTTATAGTTAATGGGGGTCCTGACAATTTAAAGGAATACTTCAGTTTTTTCCCTACTAGAGTTACAAGGAACACCTGAGAGTATTAGACCTGAAAGAGATTAGGGGAAGATTTCTTTGCTTCTTTTATGTACTTGACAGCACTTCATGTATAGTCGTTTTCCGTGTTTCTGGTAATGTCCCCTCTTTTTGTTTTGTGAAAGACCTACACATAGATAAGTGAGAAAGAAACACAGAGACAGAAAAATTTGATTATAAACTCTCAAGTCCCTCCTGCTAGTTTTTGAGCAAGTGTATTATTGGAAACTACTTTAAACTGATTTAAATTGATCCTGTCCCTTTTTAACGGGTGAGAACAGCAAGAAGAGTTATAGCTACAGAAATTGGCAGTACAGCTTAATAGATACTGATATACTTGGCAGTGATTGAAAACTACTGTGCTAAAAGTTCTTGATATCAAGGTCCTTATGTAATCACCAAAATTTAAAGCAATACTATATAGTAAAAATTTCTAAAGCCCAAATTTCACCTAATTTAAATATTTTTAATTTGTTGGGGAGAAAAATTACTTTGATCCTAACTTACTTCACGGTGTAAATGCATAATTTTCTGAATCCTTACAGTGTTGAGGATTTCTTCCCCTTTTTCATCTCTTGTTTTGCCATGTTGGTTTGCCATGTTTTCTCAGTGTTGGTCCACATTATTGTGGGTGTCATGCTTCTGACTGTTCCCAGACAGATGCTGACCTTTTAAATAATGTTGATGCACAAGCACGTTTTATTTTGACAAATCAAGTGTTTGGTTTTTTTTAAACAAAAACAACCAGGTTAGTTTTACTTCTCTTCAAATACAGGCAAATCATTTCAGTGTTTACCAAATCACAAAATAAAATAAGCAGAGGGGGGAAAAAACCTAGATTTTTGTTTAAAAGAATGTCTTTAAAATAACAGAGAGTAAAGTGAAAGAAAGAATCTAGCAATTACCTGCTGGTTATTTTAAAAGCCTCTGCAACTTGCCCAGATTTTAAATATCTATATGAGTATACAGTATATACAGTCATACGTATACACACACAATATGGGGTGCAAGACGTGGAAAGTGTGACATACCAGTCTGAGAGCAGGGGAATGGCATAACTGTAGCTTAAAGAAAAAGTACTGCCATTTTAACAGTGATGCCCATCTAATCCAGAATCCTGTCTCTGACAATGGTTGGTACCAGATGTTTCAGAGGAACGGTATATTATGAATCCAATGCATGAAAAAGTGCTGCAGGATCATGCCATAAAGGAATATGCTATTTTCCAAAACGTGGGTAGTGCTTGTGAATGCACTAAGATAGGAAAAAACTCGTCTTATTAGTGTAACCAAAAGAAAATATATTAAAAAAATACAGACCTAGACTTTTTTGAAATTGCTGTTTTATTTGTAATCTAAAATTCTTAATTTAAACTGAGGAGCCTCTGAAAGGGCAGATGGGAAGTCCTGGACCTCAAAATTACCTCCTCCTAAAAGGGTTTTCGATTTCCAACATTTGTATTTTCCTTTGCTATATTAGGAACATGATATTTCCCAATACAGTTGATTTGAATCAATTTACATATACTTTCTGGTGTTACTGATATTTCTACGTGGAGATTTAAACTTTGCTACAGATTCCCCTTGTTTACCTTTTGATTTTCTGCTGGATGTTTAGCTGCCTTTTTAAAAGAATCTTTTAAACCTTTTCTTCATTTTCTAACTCTTCTAAAGATGACCAAAGATTTATGATGAGGATTAAATTTAGAACATAGCTTTTAAAATATACATGGCATAAAATAAAGTTAATGACTTGTTACATTTATTTTAACACAGGTATGAAAACTCCATGGGATCAGCCAAAAATGTGATAAGTGAGACTGTTGATGTAGCAGAGGGTTATAACATAACAATGGTAAGTCACTCGTGTAGTGCAACAGTGTTTTAGTATTTTCTTTGCCAATAAATACTGTGGTTTGTTTGCAGCTTTGCTTATTGTTATTGTAATTGAGTGTGTAAGTTTCATTTAAGTTAAATTTGAAGTATCTTGTGAAGCTCCTTCAGGTGAGTTTGTGTATTTTCTCTAAAGGTGAAGAACTATTTAAAAAAAGGTACAAATATTTTAATGATAAATTACTAATTTGCATCTTCATTGGTGTATATAACATTTTTTTCTCCAACAGTATGTGTATTTTTCTTATGGGAGACAGGCATCTATCTTTTATAGGAAGTATAGTCTATGGTTTGAAACAGGATGTCTTCCATGCACTTTTTATCTTTATTGTAGGTTAACAGAGATTAAAGCATGATATCAAAGTCTTGTATAGTCAGAATTTCTTGTAATGAAAATTTACTGATTATCCACATTGCAAAAGAGTGGGAAGCAGCATGCCTGACCTCTGAGGAAGTGGGAGCACCCTGCATCACACTCTTGTTTTTGCCTCAGACCAGTGGAGTGGTATTGATAAATCTTGGAGGGGATAGCATCCATCCCTTTCTTGTCTGAGGGAGGGTCACTGCAGTGAAGGGCCTTTTGGACAGAGTAAGTAAATGTAAGGGGGAAAAATATCTGACTTTAAGAGGCAGGAAAAGAACGGTCAACTTGAGAAATATTAGTGTTCTCTGAATTTTTGGTGGTCCAATAGCATTATTTGCAGAACTTGTGCACTTTATGTGTCTATGTTCTATACAAATTTGCTAAAATTTGAAACATCCGTTTAGCTTGTCTGCAGCTTGTCAATAATGTAATTTGAACATTTTGCGTGAAATCTGGCTCTGTTGGAATGAATTTGGAGTTTTATAAGATTTATGGTAATAGGAGCTGCTATACACAAAACTGTAATGATGGGGGTGGACTTTTTAGATATTTTTTAGATATTGTGTTGATGGTTCCATAGAAAGTAAATGAGAAAATGTATGTATCCATCTGTTTTATAATTACAAGTGGTTAATGTAAATTACCCTCTCCCAGACATTCAGTGAGCCAGGAAATTGGTTGATCATCACAAACTGAGGCCTGGTCTACACTACAGATTTAGGTCGATGTAAGGCAGCTTATATTGACCTAATGATATCAGTGTATGCATTACAGCCTTGCTCCCGCTGATGTAAGTGTCCTACTACACTAACATAATATCTCTACCTCCACTAGGGGCGTAGGGCTTATATCAGTGTAATTAGGGCGATGTAGTGTCCCTGTAGACTTTGTGGGTTACTTACATTGGTTAATGGCTTTCATCAATTTCACTGGCTTCCTGCTGGAGCCGAGAAATTGACAAGAAAGCCGCTGTCACCCCTGGAGCGGGTGGGAGGCTCCAGCTAAAGTTCAGCTGCTGCCTGGACTCCCTGCACCCAGCCAGGAACCAAGTTGCACCAAGGCTACCCACCGGGAGCCCAGCAGCTGTGGGGCGGTGGCCTTGCAGGTTGATTGATGTTTAGCTGGAGGGCGGCAGCCGCCCAGTCATGAAATCTGTGACCTCCATGATTGTTGTATTCTTAACTATTCCCAATTACTCAGTTAGCTCATGTTGTGGAAGTCTGGACTGTGGAATTCAAGGTGACAGTACTGCTGATGACCCACATAAGGGTCAATATGATTCCACATGGTGGATATTCTTTGTTTGCTTTTGTTGTTTGTTATTGTCGTGTTGCAGTTTGTTGTTGTGGTTGTGTTGGTCCTGGATATTAGGATATCTTTTACTGGAGCAACTTCAGCTGGTGAAAGAGACAAGCTTTCAAGTTTACCCAGCACTTTTCTTCAGCTCTGGGAAAGACAGCTGAAGTTGGCAGTTAATGCTTCTGTAGTCATAGGCTATAGGAGTGTTAGTAGGTTAAAAATTGTTGTAATGAGCCTTAAATGCAGTGTCTTTATTAGGTCCATGATTGTCTAACAAAGTTATGAATTTAAGCTCTTAGGCTCATCTTTTGAAGGTGTTGTGCAGGTTTCCTATGCGTATTTGTCAGTTTTGGCCTGAATATCTCGGTGCCTCAATTCTCCATCTGTAAAGTGGGGATAATAATACCACCTTGTGGTAGAGTGGCATTGTGAAGACAGATTCATTAATATCAGGTACTTTGGTGAGAATACCATAGAAAACCCCCTGAGATGTTTAGTAATTATGTGTTCAGTGCAGGGCTTGGATGATGTGCAATAAATTAGGCTTGGGGCTCTGCACTGAATGGTGAGGATAGAAAAGAGAGAATAGCTGCCCATTCAGTGAACACCATTCATGCGTTGCACTGAATGAAGCAGAGGTCTTCTGAAAAATATAGTATGTGATCATTTAATTAAAGTCCTTCTCTTAATGCAGACTCAGAAGGGGGCTAAAGCAAAGTTGCATAGGCAAACTTAATTTTGACATTTCCTAACTTTTTTTGAATGCTTGACTTTGTAACCTTAATGTTCTTTTAACATTTTTAATTTAATTTTACACATCTATTAGAAGCACTTTTAAGAGTCTCAAATTATACCATAAAATGTTGGTTGTTACATCTGAATCTTGGTAAGATTTTGCCTGCTTTGTCACTACCTGCATAGTAGTTTGGTTTGTACTGTAATCGTGCAGAGCTCTAGTAAGCATAATAAAGGTGTGGAGTGCCAGTGCCAACATTTTCAGTGCTTAGAGGGACTTGCCAATGATAAAGAGTTGTCTAAACAAAGCCCCGGTTAGCAACAACTGATTTAAAACAGCTTTTGCCTTCAGACCTTACTACCAATTGCTTTAAGTGATCTCTGGATTGGAAAATACTGAACAAATTGGCAATTCCTATACAAGTTGATTTCGTTACATGAAGATCTATTTTTGTTAATATTGGATAACATTTTTGCTAATCATTAAGAGTGACATCTTCTAGAAATTTTGTGATACAAGTTTATCATAATCAAATATGGTGGAAAACAAATCTGCAAACAACTCTACTTCTATTCTGTATGTACGTTTTATCTTTATTTTTTTGAGCAGGCTGTTTTAATCTCAGTTAATGTTGTATTTTCAAGAACATAGTGAAATATTTGCAATGATATAGCATGCAGTGATATAGCATGCAGTCTCAAAGTAACCAAATTAACTGATTTGTAAACTGACATTTTTTAAATATAAGGGGAAAATAAAAATGAAATTTGTCAGAGAATGTCTGTTAATTATGAAATCTTAAAGGTTAGTTCTTTACTGTCAAACTGAATTCTACGAAGATGGTCTGTTGGTAGGGTAGTTTATCAAATAAAATATTTTTTAAAAAGGTCTTGCACATATCTTTGTGTTTAGTAGTACATGCGTTATTAAAGGGAGGACGTACTGTTAGTTTTCTATCTGAAACTTCTTTATATTATTTGGTGTTATTAAAGATAACGCAGGGGAATTATAAAAGATTGTTGTGGTTTTTTATCTTTATATCCTTATTAGTTTAAATCATATGTTCAGTAGCAAGTTGTAATACTGGAAATAATAAAATTTAGAAATCTAAATTTAGTATCTGCATCTCATTTAATTAAAAAAAGATAAACTGCTCTTTTGAAGAATAAACAATGCTTTTCTCAAAGCAAAAAACAAATAAAATAATGCTGTTAATAAAACTCAAGAACAGAATATTTTACCTGAAGATGTCTTTTACTGGACTAATTTGGCAAATTCAGATAAATCCTAAAGTTACAAGAGTTGCACAACTTTTATCAGCACAGGGAAATTGTAAAGTTAAGCAACTGATGCAATACTACCATTCTTACTTAGATCAGCTTTCAACTGTATTTTTAAGAATTAGATCAAAGACAGATTCTATTTTTAGATGGGTTTGATATTTGAATTTGTCCTCCATAAAATAAATGTATATAACCAAGATGTAAATTTTAACTCTACATGTAAATTAATATTTTTTGTTTAATTACATGCACTTCTGTTAATGTCTTTTGGCAGCATTCCCTGGTCCACCTCAGTTTGACATATGCCATAAATAAGTGTCTTCAGTGATTTATGGCATAGGACACTTTCAGATCACTGCAAAGGAGTTCATAACTCTGTGTGATCTCCCAGAAGATAAATTCTTTATCATGAAACCTCCCATGATTGTGGGCGAGGAAGGGAAGAAAAAGCATTATTTTCTGGCAATATACAGGCTATGAAAGAGTTTTTGAGACCAGTTTGTTTCTTTATATATTACTTTTATATTGTCTTGAGGGAATACTAAGAAATGACATTTTTAATAGAAAATTAAGGCATTGTCTTATGTGCCAGAGTCTACTGTTCAAGGACCTTTAAAGAACACTTTGCAACAAGAGACTTTTAACAAATACTTTAAGTACCATTTTAATCTGATGTAGCAATTTGCCAAAGTTTTACAAACAACAGGAATGGCATTGTTTATAATTCTAAGCCTTTTTTGCAGTATCTTTCCAATCCCGAAGAACAGTACAATTTTAAAAAGCTCAGCTGCACAGGTCTGTTTTTTATCAGTGCCGTGATGCAGGAAATCCTCTAGACTATTAACACTAAGGTATCTGTTCCCTTGGATACTGTGCACTCTCAATTCCAATTGAAGTCAGTGGGAGTTGAGGATGCTGAGCAGCTTGCCAAAAATGCTTGGTCCCTAATGAAAGAGAGAGTGGAAACTGCACCCCAGATTTTCAGGGTATGTATTCAGCAAGGGGAGAGTGGGTAGATACAGTTCAGTTTTTGCTGTTTCACTGTCTCAAAGTTTAGGTTTTTTATTTCTCATATTAATAGCCAAGTCTTTTGTTTCTGTACATGTCATGTCTTTTTTCTGTTTAAATATTTGAAAGTAAAACAGTATATATTAACACATTAAAAATTTTGTTTAGTGATAGTTAAAGTTTCATCAGACACACCTCCATCACTGAAAACCTTAAAGCAAATAAGAAGTTATGGAAAAGGCCTCCATCATCTACAATGTTGTCAATAATCCACTCTGATATTCCAGAAAGCATTTCTTTCTGTCTTCAACAGATATAAAAAACCAGCATGTTCCCCAGCTTCATCCAACTCATGCTTTTATGCAAAACCTTAATAGTGACTTCATACTCTCTTGTACTAACAGATCAGCATATCTGACTGTCATACAGTCCATTAATTTGGAATGTTATTCTACCTTACCATAGCTGAGATCATGGCTAAGTTTTACTTGAGAGTGCAAGATGGATGAAATTGACTGTCTTGTCTTGATTAGAGAAATGTCTTAGTACATGTATATAGATAATGTTAATGAAGTAGGGTCCTCTAATATTCACTGCCACACCTCAGTGCATAATAGCTATTTACAATGAAATAAGGAAGATGGGTTGCAAGGAAATAGTACAGACCTAATAATAACTACCTAGTATGTAAGGGGTTAGCAGATTTGTAGTAGCTCCTCTTAGTTAACTGATGATTGTAACTCCAGCAGTTTCAGGAATGGGTAAAACGTAAGTATTTCAGTACTATCTATATTGGGGTTTGGGCCCCAAATTTTATCTATCAACTGAAATAGTCCTTACTACAGTGTGAATGACAACTTCATTCTAGATGAATAAAAGGGGCTTAATGTCTTGATGTCAACGACTGCCTTTGACACAGTGGATCACACTCTCCAGTTTGCTTTGTGACTGTGTTCTCCTGGTTCTTCTATTTTGCTGACTATACCGTCAGCATCTCCTTCAAGGATTTCATGTTCTCTGGCTTGTGTCCCACAAGGTTCTGTTCTTGTTTTTCTTGTCTTAGTTAGATTGCAAGCTCTTTGGGGCATGGAACATGTGTTGTTTATGTTTGTAAAGTGCTAAACTGATGGGTAATATAGACATCTTTTATAGTAATTTCAGGAGTAAGTCTGTAGTTAGCTATTTGTGCAGCTTTGTCTTGGGATATCTTTTTGTAGTCTCAAGACTAGGGGTATCAAAATAATCAATTGGTATCCTGAAATTTAATCTCTTAAACTATTTATTGAGTTCATGATGATGATATTTTTTTTTCTTGTTCGTATTTAGTCTAAATCTCACCTAACTGGTCTCCATTTTAAAAAGAGAACTTCTGTTTATAAAGGATCTCTAGAATATATTTCTGTAGCATTGTCTAGTAATTGGCAAATTTTTTATATGTGGTTTCATATCAGAGAAGTTCTTTCAAAGTCACAGATTATCATATTTGGAAGAGACATAATATTTGATTGTGCTAAGGCCAATACAAGACAAGGATATGTGGTTTTTCTGCTATTTTCTATTTTTTTTTTAAATGTTGAAATAATCATTTAAAAAAAACATGCAAAAACTATAGGAAAAGTTTTTATAAATATTTTTCAGAGTAAATCTGAATGCTGAGATGACTAAAGTTCTGTAGGACACCCCACTACTTTCCTCAGTTTTGGGCTTGTTCAGAAATGAAAGTGCACTGCTTTAACTAAAAGCATGTTTTTAAACTGATTTAGTGAAATCAGTGCAAAAGGATTTGTGAACACTGTCATTTTGGCTTATTTCAGTTAGGCTGATTTGGATAGAAATTGGTTTAATTTAAATTGAACTAAACCACTGAAACTGAAATAAGTGTTCATACAGGGATTTGCAATAGTTTAATTATACTGATTTAAAATTAGATTGATGTTAAACTGGTGCAACTTTCTTGTGTGAACAAGACATATAACATCACTTAGAGAGTAAAAAGAAAGCAGAATATTATGTTTTATGCTAATTTGTTATGACCCTCAGGCTCCTGACCAGTTGTTTGTGCATCGCTTGGTTGGGCATGCTTTGGGTATCTTTCCTGACTGCAAGTTGTATTGACAGTTTATAAACCCCTACATGAGTAATGTAAGCCAGCCCCTGAGAACACTTTTAAGTGCTTCTGCAGGAGTAGAGTTAAAAAGTAAAATATTATTTTGGATTGACAGAGATATTGGCTGTTTTTAACATTTCCTGGCAAGTAGAATAAGGATGAGTTGGAACAGTTTTAATGTAGGCCCCATTTTTGAATTTACCCTTCTTGGGGTTCCTTTTGAACAGAATTAAATAACTTGTCCCATTCATGTATTAGCTTTCCTCCTTGACAGTTCAATTCCTCTTTAATTATATTACTTTAGTGTTAAGGATGCTATAGTATACAGTAATGCCTCTGAGTAATTCTCTGTGTAGCACTAGATGGCACACTGTGGCTTTGAAATAATCTGCTGAGGATTTCTGGATGACAGGAGACTAGGTTAAAATATTGTTTGTATAAACATTCAAAATAATGTGCAGTTTCTCACACACATTTATTTCATTTCATACTACCATAATACAGATAGATAAAACAGTTGGCACTAGAGGAGGCACTGTAGTTTAATCTGCAGTCATTTTTACAAGACTTGATTATTAAAGATGATAGTGTTCCTGGATTGAAATGGTTGCAAGATTGGGGCCTCAAGTTGTAAGCATGGTGCAGGAAATGTCTTGATCTGTACTATCAATGCTTAAAATAGTCGGTTTATTAACTCTTTGTGGTTCATTTTCTCAACATGTAAGGGCTTGCTCCTGGGGGACTTTAACTTCCCAGATATAGACTGGAGGACAAGTGCCAGTAGTAATAATAGGGCGCAGATTTTCCTGGATGTGATAGCTGACGGATTCCTTCACCAAATAGTTACTGAACCAACAAGAGGGGATGCCATTTTAGATTTGGTATTGGTGGGTAATGAGGACCTCATAGAAGAACTGGTTGTAGGGGACAACCTTGGTTTGAGTGACCATGAGCTAATTCAGTTCAAACTAAATGGAAGGATAAACAAAAACAGATCTGTGACTAGGGTCTTTGACTTCAAAAAGGGCTTGTCATGCTGTCTGAATCGGGGGGCCCCTGAGGTGTATTCAGGAGCTCAGATTACTCCTTCCTACACCACTCTCGCGTTGGGGGTGTGACGCTGGTTAGATTGGGGGTGGAGGGGACATTTGTCATATTGGTTAACATCAGTGTGTCAAAATCATAATTCATGTGGGATATGCCATGTCAGGTACTGTTAGAGAGGTTATAATGTGCTAAGTCAGATAACAATACTTCTGTTCATGTGCTCTATCTGTAATGGAAGTTATGGACATATTTGATGTACCTGTATTTCAAATTGTGCTGGCTGGGATGCACCCCAGACGGAGAGGTGGCAGGACAATAGCCCACTTAATGGCCCATCAAAACCTTTACAGAAGCAGAACGCCCAGGAAGAAACTATAGGCATCCCTGAAGAGTGACCAGGATTGGCCCATGACTCTGGACTCCATTTTAGTTCTTGTAATATTCCACAAGACTGCATGGCCAGGGACAGAGGGTATATAAGATCAAACCACAGAAACCTTTTTGTTTTTGTTCCTGTCCAGCTGCAGACACACACCTACCTCTGGATCTATTCATTTTGCAACTGAGCCGAAGGAGCTAGACCCATCCAGGTACTGGATGTGTACTAGAGGAACTGTACAAGCTTGCAACTCCACAATTCTCCTTGAAATCTGATGTATATGGACTTTGAATCATTTGTATGTATTTGATTTGCTTTGACCCTTTAACATTTCTCTTATGGTTTATTTCTTTCTTTTTACAATAAACCTTTAGTTTAGTTACTAAAGATTGGCTGGCAGCGTGGTATTTTAGGTAAGATCCAAACTTATAGTGAACTGGTACTGTGGCTGACCCTTTGGGGTCAGACAGAACCTTTTTAGTAAAGAGTATAGGGTTTAAATAACTTGTCTCTTTGCTGGACCTAGTGCTGATTTGGGAGCCAGTTGCTGAAATGCAGTAAAGGGGGCTGTGTATATTTGTATACTGGCTTCTGTGCGGATTCAGAAGCACAGTTTGTGGCTGGTTGGGAAGTCTGGCTTCAGTGCCACCCACCAGTGTTGGGAGAATCTGCTCCCTTTTTACAGCCTGTCTTGACCTTGGCATTATCAGGTGGCTGCCCTGGGCACGGGATGGGTCACAGGGCTAACTTAAAAAAATTAAGGGAATTAGTTGGGGAAATGAACTGAACTGAAGAACTCATGGATCTAAATTTAGGTGGAGGAGGCTTGGAATTACTTCAAGTCAAAGTTTCAGGAACTATCTGAAGCCTGCATCCCAAAGAAGGGGAAAAAATTCATAGGCATGAGTTGTAGACCAAGCTGGATGAGTAAGCATCTCCGACAGGTGATGAAGAGAAAGCAGAAAGCCTACAAGGAGTGGAAGATGGGTGAGATCAGCAAGGAAAGCTACCTCTTGCAGGTCAGAACATGTAGAGATAAAGTGAGAAAGGCCAAAAGCCAAGTAGAGTTGGACCTTGCAAAGGGAATTAAAACCAATAGTAAAAGGTTCAATAGCCATATAAATAGGAAGAAAACAAAGAAAGAAGAAGTGGGACCACTAAGCACTGAGGATGGGGTGGAAGTTAAGGATATTCTAGGCATGTTCGAATATCTAATCAAATACTTTGCCTCCACTTTTAATAAGGCTAATGATGATCTTGGGGATAGTGGTAGGGTGGCTAATGGGAATGAGGATATGGAGGTAGAAATTACCACATCTGAGGTAGAAGCCAAACTCGAACAGTTTAATGGGCTTAAATCTGGAGGGCCTGATAATCTCCATCCAAGAATATTAAAGGAAGTAGCACATGAAATTGCAAGCCCATTAGCAAGAATTTTTAATAAATCTGTGAACTCAGCTGTACCGTATGACTGGAGAATTGTTAACATAGTTCCTATTTTTAAGAAAGGAAAAAAAAATGATCTGGGTAACTACAGACCTGTTAGTTTGACTTCAGTAGTATGCAGGGTCTTGGAAAAAATTTTGAAAGAGAAAGTAGTTAAGGGCAGCGAGGTTAATGGTAATTGAGATAAAATACAACATGGCTTTACAAAAGGTAGATCGTGCCAGATCAATCTGATCTCCTTTTTTGAGAAGATAACAGATTATTTTTAGAGAAAGGGAATGCAGTGGATCTAATTTATCTAGATTTTAGTAAGGCATTTGATATGGTTCCACATGGGGAGTTATTAGTTAAATTGGAAAAGATGGGAATTAATATGATAATTGAAAGGTGGATAAGGAACTGGTTAAAAGGTAGACTACAATGGGTCATACTGAAAGGTGAACTGTCAGGCTGGAGGGAGGTTACTAGTGGAGTTCCTCAGGGATCGGTCTTGGGACCAATCTTATTTAACCTTTTTATTACTGACCTTGGCACAAAAAGTGGGAATGTGCTAATAAAATCTGCGGATGACACAAAGTTGGGAGGTACTGCCAATACATAGAAGGATCGGAATATCATACAGGAAGATCTGAATGACCTTGTAAACTGGAGTAATAGAAATAGGATGAAATTTAATAGTGGAAAGTGCAAGGTCATGCATTTAGGGACTTATAACAAGAATTTTTGCTATAAACTGGGGACACATCAGTTAGAAGTGACGGAGGAGAAGGACCAGGGCATATTGGTTGATCACAGGATGACTATGAGCCGCCAATGTGATGTGGCCGTGAAAAAAGCTAATGTAGTCCTAGGATGATCAGACGAGGTATTTCCAATAGAGATAGGGAGGCGTTAGTACCGTTATACAAGGCGCTGGTAAGACTTCATCTGGAATACTGTGTGCAGTTCTGGTCCCCCACGTTTAAGAACGATGAATTCAAACTGGAACAGGTGCAGAGAAAGGCTACTAGGATAATCTGCGGAATGGAGAACCTGCCTTATGAGAGGAGACTCAAAGAGCCTGGCTTATTTAGCCTAACCAAAAGAAGGCTGAATGGAGATATGATTGCTCTCTATAAATATATCAGAGGGATAAATACCAGGGAGGGAGAGGAATTAAATAAGTTCAGCGCCAATGTGGACACAAGAACTAATGGATATAAACTGGTCGTTAGGATGTTTAGACTTGAAATTAGATGCAGGTTTCTAACCATCAGAGGAGTGAAGTTGTGGAATAGCCTTCCAAGGGGAGCAGTGGGGGCGAAAAACCTAGCTGGCTTCAAAACTGAGCTTGATAAATTTATGGAGGGGATGATATGATGGGACAGCCTAATTTGGCAATTGACTGATCTTTGACTACTGGTGGTAGATATGCCAATGGCCTGTGATGGAATGTTTGATGGGGTAGGTTCTGAATTGTTACATAAAATTCTTTCTTGGGTATCTGGCTGGTGAGTCTTGCCCACATGATCAGGGTTAACTGATGGCCATATTTGGGGTCAGGAAGGAATTTTCCCCCAGGCAGATGGGTGAAGGCTCTGGGGGTTTTTCACCTTCCTCTGTAGCATGAGGCATGGTGGATTCTCTGTATCTTATAGTCTTTAAACCATGATTTGAGGACTTTAATAACTCAGTCATAGGTTAGAGGTTTATTACAGGAGTGGGTTGCGGAGGTTCTGTGGCCTGCATTGTGCAGGAGGTCAGACTAGATGATCATATTGGTCCCTTCTGACCTTAGAGTCTATGAGAACTACATGAATGGTTCTGTTGGCTTCAGTGGGACTGCTCACACGAGTAGTTACTCACATACTGTAACTTGAAGTTTTAAATTAATTTTTGTACAGAGCACTCTTTAAGTAGTAAGTTTTAGATCTTTTTTAAAAATGTACTTTAAAATTTGTTATAGGAGCTTTCTTTTCCCCTGTTTACATATGGAAAAGTCTTTGGGATGGGCCTGAGAGCAACATCACCAAACTTTTTCAGGCCAGCCCTCTTTCCCTTCTCCCTTTGTCTCTGCGTACATACCTGACTGTTGCATCCTGCATTTCAATTTCAGCTCTGCTACTGTTGTTAACAGTAAACTCCCTTTTGCAGAGCATGAGAGAGGGAGTGTCCCATCAACAAAATAGTAAGACTTTGCACAGTATGCTGTCATTTGAACAAAGTAGACAATCTGAAAAGAGAATTTTTCCTTTAATCTCTTTTAGTTATGGTTATCTTAGCGTTTATTTATAATGATAGTAGCTACAACATTTTCAGATGTAAGTGTTATTTTCAAATTGACTGTGTCCTTTTAAGTGTTTGTAGAAACAAGCTCTGAAATAGACATGGTGATATGTGTCTGTAACTGGGCACAGGGGTGCATATGCACATCCCAGTGCACATGTGACAGCCTTTGTGCCTTTAAAACTTTGAGCTGTAGTTGCAGGTAACATGCTTCTAGTCCTGCTCTATAGGAAATCACATATAAAGCTTCCTGCCTCTTAGGTAGATAGAAGAGACCCTTGTCAAGAAAGGATCTGAGAGGAGGCTTTCTGTGTTTTTCAGGTGGAAGGTTGAGAGGGAGACATCTCCAGGGAGCAGGAGCCAATTTGCCAGGGAAAGAGGAGGGTTAGAAGGACTGTGAATAATAGCCAGTAGGTGCTATCAAAAGGGGAATAATGCATCCTTTCCCTTCCCTGTTGGTGTAGACTGGACTGCTTTTAGGGGAAGGATGCGTTCTCTCCTTCCTGTCTGGCTAACACAGGGAAACCTTCTGGGAATTATTTTCCAGTGTTTTTTGATAATAAAACAAGCCCTGAGGAAAAGGCTTTAAAACGACTTAAGGTTGGAGCTTTATATCCTTTCCCTGCCTGGTGAAGCTGCCCATCAACTCAGAGTATCTTAAAGGGATACTGCTAGGCTAAATTTATTACTTACAAGGTGGTTTAAGATCCTCAGATAGAATATGCTGTAGAAGTACATTATGCAAACCATATTTAAACAAAATTTTGGGCCATTAGTAACTGACAGACTCCTTTTACAGTATATCAAAATGACATACTGCAGGAATAAAAGTACAAATATATTCATTTGTAAGTATACATTTTTAGAATTTTTTTATCTAGAGTAAAATGACTAAGATTACTATTGATAACTTATTAACTTGGACTCTGAATCTCATTTACTGTAGTTACTTTTTTTAAATCATATTTTAAATATTAGGTGGTTTCAGTATAATGCAACAAAATAAAATCACAAGAAAGTGATCAGGTCAGTAATAAAAATTATGATCCATATTTCTTACCCCAGTTGTTTAATTTTGTTTTTAAAGTCAGGATTAGCTGTCTTTTTATTGCACTTTTTTCACCAGTTATGTATATATTGAAGTTAAGATTCTCCCTTATTTTCTGTCTTTTTATGATTGTACTGGAAGACGTGCAATGGCAGTGGAGGGTCCAGCTCTTGTATATTATGCCAGTTTCAGAGGGCCCAATCTGTTGACCTTCAATGACATGGCATAAAGTTTGTCGTCTTAGTCAGGCTTTTTCCTGTGGAGTGCCTGGTTGCATTCTGTTGTGAGGCAAGAATTTATTTAGTTGACATTAGTTCATTTATGTTAATATTTGTTTTATTGTATGCTTTCAAAAGCCTGGAGATGTGTATATTTTTACAAATCCAACCAAATGTGTTTTTTCTCAAGTGAGTGGGACTTATCCTCAGGGATCCTTCTTATATCCTTAAACTCCCTGCTATAGCTTTGTGTAGTAGTAAGTTACCCTCTAGGGCAGGGGTTCTTAAACTGGGATTCGTGACCCCTCAAGGGGTCATGAGCTTATTTTGGGGGAATTGCAAGATGTCATCCCCCGTGCATGCTGGGAAGGGTGGCATGGCATGGGGGGATTATCACTTTTTGTGTGGGGGTCATCATGGCCTGAAATATTTTCAAAGGGGGTCCCAGCAAAAAATGTTTGAGAACCCTTGTTCTCGGGCCTTGTTTCCACTAGGAAAAAAGGTGTAATTTTAACATGTAATAGGTAGTGCAGATAAACCTGAGCTCCTCTCTAGGGTTTCTTTACTAAGCTAACATGTATTTTTGGCCTAGGGTTTTCTCTACACTAGACTTTTTTTTTTTTACCTCAATTTAATTGATTGCCAATTAACTCAAGGTAATTTTATTACTACATTTCATCTTTCCCGTGCCAGTGTTGGCTCACAGGGCAGAAATTAGTCTAGTCCATTCTTCTGTCATTTGCTGCTGCTTTCATATACCTTCTGGTATTGAGATCAGCTGTTCTGCCCTCCCTACCAAGATTTTGTTTTAAGGTCTCTCTTGGGTACTTTCACTTTTTCACACCAGTTGGTTTCCACTCGATGACATCATGTGGGAGCCTGTGTGTTGGTATCTGGAGTACACCCCCAAATATGCCCCACACTTCCTTCTGGTTTTTGATGGAAATGAGCTACTGGTTGGTGATTTCTTGGGTCTCTTCGTTAGTGATGAAGTCTTTCCTTTCAGGGCCCAGAATCTTTATGGCCACTTACTTTTGAAGGAGTGTAGTTTTCTAAGTAACATTTTAGTAGAACTGCAGCTTTCGCAGCCTTATGTGAACACTGAGATTGTTTGAGTTGAAAATTCTCAATTTTGTTTTGGTACTGTGTATCTTTGATTTCCACACAGTATTGAGTTTAAAGAATGCCATGGGTGCCTTTGCTATTCTTGAGATCACTACCTTTTTGAGGTCTCCGTTGACTAGTGTGGTGCTGCCCAGGTAGATAAACTGTTCTATTTTCTTTATATTTTTGCCTTCTAATGTGATATTGCTTCTTTTACATCTGGGTTTCAAGGATATTTGTTTTAGCATAACTGATTTTAAGTCCTGGTTGGTCTGCTGTTTTTGCCAGGTTATCTGTCTTTGTTCGTAATTTTTCAGGGTGTCATAGCGCAGTATCTTTGGCAAAGTCTAGCTCTTCAAGGCATTTATCATCTACCCATCCTGTATCAGTGTTTGTATTGCTAATACACTTCGTTATCCATCTATGGCAATGCCAAATAGCAGCTGAGTTAGAATGAAGCCCTTTTTTACTCCATTGTTCACTCCAGTATGAACTTCGTTGCTTGGTTATTCACACTTACAGAACATTTTGCATCTCTATACATGGCCTTAACGATGTTGACTGCTTCATCTGGGATTCCAGGGATTGAAGATTATTCTACAACAGGGGTTCTCAAACTTTTTTTCCTGGGATCCCCCCTTTGAAAATATTTCACTGTGACGACCCCCCCACCCCAGAAGTGACGACTCCCCCATGCCATGCCATCCTTACTTCTGTGCTGCTGCTGGGGGCAGTGCTGCCTTCAGAACAGCCTTCAGAGACAGCCGTGGCCACAGCATGTGTGGGGGTTGACAGCTCGCAACCCCCTCATAATAATCTCATGACCCCTTGGGGGGTCCCAACTCCCAGTTTGAGAACCCCTGTTCTACAGTATATGTCTATGCAGGCTGTCAAATGCCTTTTGAAAATTAATGAAATTTATGATGAAGGGAGCCTGCCATTCTTCTATGATGGTCTTTAGTGTGAATATCTGGTCTACACAGGATCTTCTAGACCTGAATCCAGCTTGTTCTGTAAGCTTTGCAATTGCTGTTTCTTTCATCCTGTGTAGTATCGCACTGCAGAAGGCTTTCCATACAACAGAGAATAGTGTAACTCCTTTCCAGTTGTTACAGTCAGTGAGATAACCCTTTTTGGGTATTCTGACAACGATTCCATGTTTTTGCTAGTCAGGAGGGTCTCCTTTAACCAGATTTCATTAAACAGTTCTTTAAGTTTTGTTAGGGTTGTGTTATCAAGAGCTTGTAGCATTTGTGCTATGATTTGGTCGTTTCCTTCTGCTTTGTTGTTTTTCAGCTTCTTGATTTTTACAGGCTTTGTACTTTCGACATCTCTATTGGACTGATGTTAATGTCAAATTGATCAGATTAGCATATTTCATCAAAATGTGAGGCTGGGTTGGTTGAGGACTTCTTTGAAGTGCTTTGCCCATTTATTTTTCTATTAATTGTAATAGTTTTTTCATCTTTGCTTTTGACTGATCCATTTCCTATTTTGAAATTTCCATACAGGATTTTAGTTATTTAGTAAATATCTCCGTGGTTTTGACTTCAGTTGCTAAGTCATCAGCATATCTCCATTTATCTTTCTTTGCATTGCTTTTCACTTCTTTATCTGCTTTCTTACATTCCTCCTTTGGTTTTTCCAATATTTCATTGGTCTTAGTATTCAGGAGTTTTCCTTTCAGTACTTTCATTTCCTTGATGAGATGCCATGTCTCTTGGCTTATCCCATTCTTGCTCTGTCTATGTTGATATCCAACTGTGTCTCCTGCAGCTTCAATTACATTGCCTCTGAGCGCTGCCCATTTTTCTTAAGGTCCTGTCCGTCTCTCACCTTTGTCTGCCTTTGGCAGTGCCTCAAATCTGTTCCTTAATTCAAGATGGAATTTCTTACAGTACTCTTTCATTTTCAGTTTTGTACTATTGATTTTATTTGCCACTTTCTGGTTAAAAGTTGATCTTCTTCAATTTTATTTTCAGTTTAGCAATGCAAAGATTGTGGTCACTGCTAACATGTGATATGCCCTTGCATCTTGGATAGATGACCTGTATCCTTGGTTGATACACACGTGGTCAATCTGTTGGGTCTTTTTTGTTTTGTTTTACCATCTGGTGAATTCCATGTTTCTTTGTGTGTGTCTTTGTGGGGAAATGGTGTGCTTGCAAGAATTAGGTTGGATACCAATCACAATTCAATGAGTCTCTCGCCATTTTCATTGATGATTCCCAACGCATGCTTCCCTGTCTGCTCTTTCCACCTCTTATGTTAGTGTTAAAGATCGTCCATCACAAGGAGTAAATCATGTTTTGATATTCTTTCAGTCACATTCGGGAGGCAATAGAAAAGAACTCATCTTTATCATTGTAGCTGTGTTCCTGTGGCAGAGCATAGCACTGTATGAATGACATCTTTAGGAATCTGGTTTGGAGTCTGGCATATATGATGCATTGGTTGATGGGTGCCCAGTTGATGAGTGATATTTCCACAGTCTGTCATAATAAGTGCTGCTCCCACTCAGTGTTTATCACAATGGCTTGAATAAATGAAAATTTTCTTATCTTGCTTGAAGTGCTTCTTATCCACTCCTGTCAGTTTGCGATCACTGGTGTCCAGGATTTTGAGTCCATAGTTGTCCATCCCCCTCATGGTTTGCGAGATCTTTGATATTTGAAACATTGTTCTTGCATTCCAATAACCAGTTTTAAGGTTTTCTTGTCGCCATCTTCATTCTTTGTGGGGTCCTGGCTTCCACAGCCCAGCTTTCTTCAGGAGCCTTCATGAAGCATGAAAAATTGGCAGCTATCTGTACTGGAGTGGTAGCCTTGCTCCATTTATGTAACCATTGAGGTATTGTTTGTTTGTTTGTTTTTTATGGGGCTTGGTATTTGGCTTTTGTTCAGTCCTTCCCATTTTATCCAGGTTTAGGAGTGGCAGTCACATCAAGGTGCAGCAGGTGGGGTTAACGCCAGGTAATTAACACACTCATAAAGGTGTGAACACTCCTCCAATGCTGGCAATCAATTTAATCAAGGTTAAAAAAAAGTCAGGTGTAGACAAACCCTAGCTGAGGGGTCTAGACACTAGTTCCCATTCTGATAAACTATCTGCTAGAAGAAAGAGCTATGACACGTGCCTTTTCCCTGTAAAAATGAATGAGTATATCCAGGCCCCCCCACAGTTTCTAACAGGTGGTGAAAATACCCATCTCACATACTTTTACAAATGGTAGTTAATATTTATACTTATGTGAGGATTGTCAACTCTAAGTACCTCTTTCGATGTTTTAACATTAATGCTTTGAGATAATTAATATATTAGCTTAAAATAGAATGATACATTTTTTCTGTATTTCACATTTTCAGGCTTCTTTCCAGCGCTCCAATAGTCATGACAAAGTGAGGAAAATAGTTGCAGAAGAAGGTCGTACAGCAAGAAACCTTATTGCATGGAGTGTCCCACTGGAAAGCAAGGAGGACGATGGTAAGTATTGAACTTCTGTCCCCCAATCTCCCCTTACTCTCCTATCATCAAAAGAGCACTTTGTTTGAAGTAAAAAATCTTTGTACAGAAAAATTGTATCTTAAAATTGATAACGGCTTAAAACATGGATATCATTAATATTTTAAAATAATTTCTTCACTATGCTTCCTGTTTAATTCAATTGTAATTTTGTAAAACCTATACATAATTTTACAAAGATGTAATCAAAGGTATCTTTACTGTTTTATCCCCTTTTGCTGATTGTAGCCAGGCTGGTTGCCTCCCTTGTGACTGGGGGTACGCTACAGCCAGTCTGCCTCAGTTTCCCCTCTTGGACTGTTCAAATAACTTCACTTTAGGCTTTTGTTGATCAATAATACCTTCTTTGGGAACTTGGTTTATTAATATAAAATAATCTGTAAATAAAACTCAAAACCCCAAAACAAAGTCCATTCATAAGTCCACACAGCCCAAGGTTTTTCTTTCTCCTCCCAGGCCTCCCTGCCTAGAGAGCTTTGCAAGTTCCTCCCCTGTTTGGTGAGCGTCTCTCCCAGGCCTCTCTGCCTGGCGTGTTTTCCTCACTGTCTGAAGATTGTGCCACAGCTTCCTGAGCTTACCCCCCTTCACTGCAACTTCCTGCTCTTTTTATACGGGAATCTTCTGAGCCCTCTCAGATGGGGGTTAGCCTCAGGCACTCCAGCTGATGGGGCATACCACCCAGTTACACTGATGTTATCGGTACATCTTACTTACTACAATAAGCTTATTATAAAAAACACTGGGTTTAGAAAGAGACTGATTTAGGTTATCTCGCAGTCTTTGAAGGATAGGCTTGGAGTAAGCCAACCAATTGTCTCGATGTGCACCAATATTCAAAGACATTTATAAGAGTTTTTAGTATTATTTTAGTCTATGGTGAACAGTTTTGAAGAGAATTTTAGGGGAGGGAATATGTGGGCACAGAAAATAAAAGTATGGATGCCAGATTTTTAGGGTGTGGGAAAATCTTTTGAGCAGCCTTCAGACCGTTCAAATTTTCTCTGAATAAGCCTGGTGATTCAAGGAACCAGGAAGAAACTTTTTGGCTTTCCTTCTTCCCCTCAGCTGCACCAGATTCCAAATGGCTGGTCTTGAGAATCTACACTTAAATATTTCTTCAGCCCTGCTGTCCTCCTTAGGATGCTTCCTTTTAGTTTTCTGCAGTAATATCTGTGAAGATATTACAATGGGAAAATTATGCTTATGTTATAGAAGAATTAACCCTTGATCTCATGAAACACAGAACAATTTATGTTCCAATATAAAGAGTCCTGTACATCCATGTTCTAAATGGCATGTCTGCTCAGATGTGTTTACATTAGGATTCATAGTAAGGCATATGTTTCATTTAAAAATCTTAGTGCTGTAAACTTTGGTTTGTGTTGGAGGATAAATTCTGACAATAAGAACTTCAAGAAGAATCAAGTCAAACCTAATTTACCTGATAGTGTTTTTTTCAAAAGGAACAATAATGATACAAACCTTGGGTCTTATGCTTCCCTTCCATAGAAGGCAATACAGAAAGGGGAGCAGAGGTCAGAGAAGAAATGAATGAGAAGGGAAAATGCAAGAGCAAGGCATGATCCCATTTCTTTAGGATACAAACAATGGAGATAGATAGTATGGTGGGAATAGCTAAAACCTTACTCAGATAACCCATCCTGGAAGTGCTGACAACATAGAGGGGGAGACAGGCAACATCAAGCAAATCCTAAAATGCTGCAGGAGCTTCGGCAATGGGATATTCTGGGTCTTTACCTGAACTCTCTTGTTGAATTCCAGCAAACAAAGAGGGTAGCTATATCCTTTGTATTTATCTACTATAAAACAAAATGAACATGTGTTACAATTGCCCAGTATTTCAAAGGACATTGAGACTCTGTGGTTTCAGCTTCTGACCTTTTTACTGCAGCCTTATCCCAACTATCTTGTCTCACTGGAGTTCCTGCCTGAAGTGTATAAGCAGATTTTGCGAGGCTTTTATATAGCAGAATGATCAATATGGCACCTGTTTTTGCTGACTGATTACTGCTGACCTGTGAATCCTTAAATTATCCACATATAGGAAGACAAGGCAGAACAACAGCCAGTTGTCAAGAAGTGGCTGTCAGATTTATTTTGTCTCTCTCTGGATCAAGCTGGAGAAAAGGGACAACTGCTATTTCCCTACCAGATATAATAGACTGAACTTCCATGAGAAGGAAAAGAAGGAAGAAAGAAACTAAATTAAGGCTCTCTTTTTTTCATTGTGAGACTCAAGTCTCCTATCCCAATGTTAACTCAGCTACAGCAACACCTTCTATCTGTTTTCACATTAAACAGGGAAATTAGAGAGGTGTCCTTTCTGTTCTGGGGAAGGGTTGTAAAGACATAGGTTTGTACCAGTTTAGAAAAGAGAAGACGAGATAGTTTTACATGATTTTACACCATCTATATCAGTGGTTCTCAAATAGGGATATGTGAACCCCTGGGATACGCACAGCTCTTCCAGGTGATACATCAACTCATCTAGATATTTGCCTAGTTTTACAACAGGTATGTAAAAAGCGCTTGTGAAGTCAGTACAAACTAAAATTTCATACAGACTATGATTTGTTTATACTGCTTAATATACTATACACTGAAATGTAAGTACAATATTTGTATTCTAATCAATTTATTTTATAATTATATAGTAAAAATGAGAAAGTAAGCAATTTTTCAGTAATAGTGTGCTGTGACACTTTTTTTTATGTCTGATTTTGTAAGCAAGTAGTTTTTAAGCAAGGTGAAACTTTGGGTACGCAGGTCAAATCTGACTTCTGAAAGAGGTGCACTAATCTGAGAAGGTTGAGAACCACTGATCTATATCACACCTACAAAGAAAGTAAGAGAATTTGAAGTGTAAAGAAGGGAAAGGAGAGTATCTTTATGGTCTGAAGGAGGGACATGAATGGAACTTGTACTCTCTCAGAAACTGAAATATCTGAATAAAATAAAAACAAGGGGATAGAAAGAAACACTTTTGTCCCCAATACTGTTCCCTGGAAGCCTCCTTCCCCAAGCCCTGGATGTTTAAATGGGAAAAAATTAGGGAACCTGTCATAGCTCAAACACTGGGGTCTGCCTAGTTTTAAAGTAAGTTACTATAAATTGTTTGCTTTCACTGTGCACAACAAGTTGCAAATAATTCTTGCTAAGAAAGAGCATGTATTTTAAGAGTGTTACAGTGTGATCACATTCTTGTGAATGAGATGTTGCCACTGTTCAAGTAGAAGAACATGCATGTCTAAAACATAAATATTAAATTAAAAAATATGTTAACAGTAAATTGGAGACAGCAGAGCCGTCAGAACAAAGAAAGGAATTGACTGCATTGTTAACTTGCCCAGTTGTGCCCAAGTATAGCGCCCTTTCTTTGTCTAAGTACTTCTTTGGCCCTCATCACAGTAGTATCTAAGATATCTTTACTGCTACTTTAAAAAAAAAAAAAAAAAAAAAGTTAAACATAGATGCTGTAATTGCCTTTTTAATGTTTTCTCTGCATAAATCTCTTTATATTGGTGAGGGTCTACTCGGGTGTCTCAGCGCCTTAGAATGGGATGCAAAACCTTTTCTGTAAGTGCTTTTGTGAGCAAAGTTGATCTCTATATATGAATATGAAAACATTTTGAAAAATTACAAATATAAGCGCTCCAGTGCATATACAAACTGTCACTTAAAAAAAATCTTCTAGCAAACTTTGTTCATGTCAGAATAATAATATTTTAACACTTATGTACTATTTATCATTAGTGAACATCAAAGCATTTTCAAAATTTGAAATTCAAGATTTTCCATAAACTGTTCTGCCTTTAAAGGAAGATAATCGACTTAAAAATTGCAGTTCTTCCTGAATTGTTTTTAATCTCCTACTGTTACAGAAATGGAGGAGAGAAAAATATTTACAAAATTAGGAGAGTGTTGTAAAACCACAGAAACTGACAGAAGGATTCAGCTGTAGTAGCAGAAACTTCTTTAAATTTGCTAGGTTTAAGGTGAATAATACATGTTTACTTGGGTATGATAATGAAAGTAGGCTATCCATTTCAAAATCAGCGTTAAAATGTTCAAACAGGCACAATGTGAAGACATTGAATTTTCACTGGTGCTCTTGGAGTGCCATTTTACAGCTATACTTTTTCAGCTATGAGCTTAATACAGTATAATTAGTTGGGTAAAATTGTTGGTTTGTTGGATGTGAATATTAATTCTGCTTTTAAATTATACCATGGTGGTGCGCAAGATCAGTGCAAATGGTTGTCTTCCCTGGAGACTGAAAGCTTATATTTATAGCATCTGAGTACTTCTTTTTTCCTCAACCTGTGTTTTGGAAGATCAATTTTCTGAACATTTTAAAATGTCTTCAACTTAAAATAATAGTATGTTGGAATATTTTTCCTGTGGTAGTACTGTTGCAGCTGAACTAGTGTAAAACTGAGTTGAAGTGTTGCCATTAATTATTGTGGACCAGATCCTTTGCGTATATTGTCACTGGTCAGGTTACATATCAATACCAAAGTGAATACATAAAATAGGATTTTTTTGGGGGGAAGAAGGGAAAACATTTCTTGTAGCACAAAAACCTCAAATAAAAAGGGGAATCATAGCAATGTTGGGTTGGAAGGGTCCTTGAGAGGTCATCAAGTCCAGCCCCCTGCACTGAAGCAGGATCAAATAAATCTAGACCATTCTGACAGACATTTTTCTTGTTCTTAAAAACCTCCAGTGATGGGGATTCCACATTCTCTCTTGGAAGCCTATTCCAGAATCTAACTACACTTATAGTTAGAAAGTTTTTCCTAATGTCTAATCTAAAACTCCTTTGCTGCAGATTAAACCCATTATTTCTTGTCCTACATTCAGTGGACATAAAGAACAATTGATCATTGTCCTCTTTATAACAGCCCCTCAGTCTTCTTTCTTAAAACTAAACATGCCCAGTTTTTTTAACTTTTCTTCATAGCTCAGGTTTTCTAAACCTTTTATCATTTTTGTTGCTCTCCTCTGGACTCTCAAATTTGTCACCATCTTTCCTAAAGTGTGGTGCCTGGAATTGGACTTTGTACTCCAACTGAAGGCTCATCAGTGCTAAATAGAGTAGGACAGTTCCCTCCTGTTTTTTTACATATAACACTCTTATTAATACACCCTAAAATATTAGCCTTTTTCGCAACTGCATCATATTGTTGACTCATTCAATTTGTGAGCCATTAATAACCCCCTGATCTTTTTCTGCAACACTACCACCAACCAGTTATTCCCCCTTTTGTAATTGTGCATTTGATTTTTCCTTACTGAATTTAATCTTGTTGATTTCAGACCAATTTTCCAATTTGTCAAGGTCATTTTTAATTCTAATCCTGTCCTCCAAAGTGCTTGGAACCCCTCTCAGCTGGGTGTGATCCACAAATTTTATAAACATAATCTCCATTCTGTTACCCTAATCATTAATGAAAATATTGAATAGAGCTTGACCCTATGACTGACCACTGTGGAGCCCACTAGATAGATCCTCCCAGTTCAACAATGCTGACAACTACTCATTGAGTATAGTCTTTCAACCAGTTGTGCATCCATTGTATAGTCCTTTCCTCTAGGCCATATTTCCCTAGTTTGCTTAAGAGATTATCATGTGGGACAGAGTCAAAAGCCTTACTAAAATCACATTATACCACATCTACTGCTTCCCCCCACTCACTTAGGCCAATAATCATAAGAATAGTAGCTTTCAAAATACTCAGATAACCTGTTTTCCAATCACTGTGATTGTTTATTTGATACCTACAGCCATTCTGTATTTGTTAGTTTGTGTCTGTGGCAAATCTCATTCCTGCTGTTGTAGTTCAATAGATACAAGTCTTTGTTTATCATCTCTAATCACAAAATGTTCTAAATAGAGAAAAACAGATTCTTCAGAGTGCCTAATTATGTCTAAATATACAGTAGATTTAGAATGTAGAACTAGATTTTCAGCTGTAAAATTTAAAGCTTTTTTAATGAATTTGGTATGAGGAAACAATCAATTAACTTTTCATGCACATTTTGAATAACAAGAATATAGGGATATTTAACAGGAGCTATTTTTCATTGCTTCATTTACCGCTTTTATCCCAAAATGCATCTGTTTAGTCCCCAATCTTGCAAACTCACTTGTTAATGCTTAATTTTAAGTGTGAGAGTAGGTCCATTGACTTCATTGGGGCTACTTATATGCTTAAAGTTAAATACTTTTCTAAGTGTTTGTAGGATCAGGGCCTTAATCATTTATAATTCAGAATTACAGTTTTGAGGAAGGTAGTAAAGTGAACAAATATTTTATGATGCTGAAAGAGGAACATACAATATGTTTAGCAATTATATACTTGAGATATTTGTGGTAGGGAAGGTGGGAGGCTTCTCTTTAAACACCATTACTTGCTTGTAATAGTCTCAGAAACGTTCAAATCACTTTTTGCCAAGAGCAAATGGACTGTAATAGATCCACGTTCATAAATGCTTGTTTGTAGAGGAGCTTAACAGTTTGCTGACAGAGATGCCTGGAGAATGAATATTAATGTGAAACTCCAGCCTCTGTTACCATTTAAAATCACATATGAATTTGTTTTTCATACATGCTTGGGCATTACAGGTGAAGCTAACACCCAAACAGTCATGCCATAACTCATCATTTCTTTGTACTTATGGCCCTGCTGGCTCTATTTTAACATTTAACATGTTATACAAATGTAATTTCTTTCATAAATAACACAGTGGGCCAAATTTTCTCATGTATGGTCTGATCTCTTTGCACAGCCTAAAGTGACCAGAATCTGGCTATATCAGGGAACAGAGAATTGCCCTTGTGGAAGGGAACTCAGCTGGTGTAAAGATGGCAGAGCTATCTTCTTCACCACTGCCCCGTCCCTCAGCAAAAGGATATGTATGTTGTTGTGGCAGAGATCAACTCCACTAAGCTGAACTTTCATTTGTGTTATGGTTTCCTAACAACTATATAGCAATGGCATAAGTTAGAGCAGCTGCTATGCTGCTCTGATTCACATAGGGGCCTGTGTAAACCCGCTCACAGGATCAGGGAGTCTGGCCACCCTCCACTCTACTCTCCTGCGCTTTCTCATGATGCTCCTATGTTTAAAAAAGAGTTCTCTGTAAGAGAATTTCCAGTGCAGAGTGTAACTGATGTTATTGTAGTATGTTACATATACTGCTCTTCCTGTTGAAAAAATATTCTTCACAGGAAGAGCAAGGACATGGGCTTGTACTGTTGTTGGCATGCCTCTTGTCTCCATTCCCTTCATAAGTACATACTTGGTCTCTTCCCTCCCCTTCCCCCCTTCCTCTGGAACTTTTGGGTATTTATATGGAGTGGCTTGGATCAAAGAGCAATAATGAGGAAAGGCCTCAGGCAAAATTTTCTGACTCCTTGATCAGAAAGAATATGTAACTTATGTGGTTAATGAGCTATTTTACAAAGGGGATAGAAACTCTTGAAACAGCAAGCAATTTTTCTGTCTCATGTTTTGAAACAATGTATATGATCCAATATGTGAACTTCTAACTGTGAATAATGTGTTGGAACTGGGCAGTCCTCTTCAAACAAAACTGGATGGTTGGGAATTAATATGGAGATACTGGACAGCAACAATAAGTTTCAATTGGTGTGGTGAAGAGGTTACTTAACAGGATCTATTAATGCTTATCCCCTCTTTGTTTGAAGTCATTGGATTGCTATAGATGGGTCTGGCCAGGCAGAGTACGTTGCAGGATTGGGGCTTTAGACTGTAAGCATTTTAGGGTAGGGAGCATATTTTATTTGATGGAGAGGTGTCTGGCACATTTTGGGCACTTGGCAAATAATAGTGTATACTTTTAGAGAAAGTCTGATAGAGTGAATAGGCTTTGCAATATCTGATGGAGATCAACAAATTTAGGCTCTGTTGGACTAAGGGAGGAATAGCATACCAAAGTTGAGGACTCGTGACTGAAAACACCCTGGTTGAGCATTCAAAAATAGATAAGAGTCCAATAATATTATAAACTTTAATAATAAAATGAGAGTATACACTCATATTTAGAGGTCCAAAAATAATCTCTCTCCTCTGGTTGCTTCCTCCAGACAAGCAGCATCACCTTTGTTTTATTTCAGAAGAGCTTCAGGCAGCCACCTCTTATCCAAATGCCATCTTGCCCAGACGCTGGTTAAGATGAACAACTTCACCATCTGGGGCCAGTGAAAAAGATATAATAGAGCTGAGTGGTGTCAGCATAATGTCATGGCACAGCAAGCCAGACTTTCTCATTCTCTCTCCTAGATATCTTGCATACACGTAGACGAGGAAGGGTGACAGAATAGAACTTTGTGGGACACCACATGAGAACCCTGGAGAAAAATGTGCAATTACTCAGCCTTACCTTTGGAGTGTACTCAGAGAGGAAATAACAGAACTACTCAAGTGTGCTTCTTTCCATCCCTGTCAGGATTCACCGACAACACCTCATAGTCAACAGTGTCAAAGGCAATGATAGATGTAAAAGGAACAGGATGGCTACTTGATCTTTGTCTACCACTGTGGAAATTGTTGAGACAAGTTTGGTCTATTTAGTGCTGCTGGCTAGTACCAGATTGAGAGATGTCAGAGAAATCTGACTCCAGCTATTGCCAGAGTTGCATTCCTATCTAGTAAAGTTCCCCAAAAAAAGCTGTGAGACATAGTTAATAATTGCTGAGATTGTCAATATAAAAGATGTCGTCTTAAGTATAGTTTTAACAGTTGTTCATTTTAGAGATACTGGCACTTCGCCCTTCTGATGAGATGTAAAATCTCCATGTTTAATGGACCCAATCTCTCCCCACTAGATTTACCAGTCAAAGACAAAATGGACCTAAGTCATAAGTTATATCAGAAACTCCCTGAATACTTCAGAACTTCACTAATTCATTTATTTTACTTTTATTCACCTGTTAACAGCTGATGAGGTGGTGATATTTGGTCCATTCTGTTCCAGTCTAAAATTAAATAAGTGCCTCATAAGTAAAAGGCTTCATACCTGATTACCAGTCTCATGACTAGTCTAATATTTTACAGTTACAGACTAGTAGGCCTCCCAAATACGAATTGTCGAATAGCACTTATTTCGGCACTGCTCATGAATATAGAAAGACAGAAAGGAAATAATCTTACATGAGCCATAAAAATATTTTTTAAATAAAAAAGGGTAGTGAAGCAAGAATTCATGGCAGCTAATGAAAGACAAACTTGTTTGGCCAATACAGTGAAGAAATTGTTTAACTATCCTTGCAAAAATATTACCTATCTTAAATTGCCAAAATCCAGTGTTGACATAAATTTTGTGCTTTTTATGTGCTTGCCTTGCATATTAAATCTGCCTGGAAATTGCTTTAGTCTCTACATCTGACTTGTTCAAGTATTTCCCAGTTTTTATTCATAAATCATCTTTTTTTGTGCATTCTAAAGAGATGAGATTTTTTTGATTCTTCATTCTTTTTAGTACTGACATATCCATTATACTTGAAAATGGATTCATGGTGCAAGTTTTCTGTTCCATTTACACACAAAGAAAATTCTGCCTTCTGGGAATGTAAACTGTTTCAGAAGCGAGTCCTCAGTTATAGTAATATTTTAATCTTCCTAATCCTGGTTTACATCTCATCTGGAATTTGGGGTTTTCAATGAATAGGGAGTGTAGCATGTATTCTGTGGACAATCTCTCATTTCCTAACGCACAATATCTCATTTTTATTTTTGAAATCTGCTTATGTTGAGTTCAGAATCTTCTTAATTTATTTGTGTTTGTAGCTTTGGTTTACTCAATATTTTTAAGATGAATTCTAAAGCTGGTAATGTAGATTTTTGTCTAAAAGTGAAAGGCCTGGTTCACCAATATGCTCCAGTGACGCAAAGCAGCCACAAACCTGGTTTAATTGGTTCATCCAGTTGCATTGCATCACCAGAACAGTGCAAAACAGCTGATCCTGTCAGTGAATTTGACCCCAATAAATCTGTTAAAATGCAGTGTGTCAGTTCTAAAATCCAAGAGTGGTTTTAGCCTGGAATAGCAAGGACCTATATTAAGTCCATTAATTTGTTTGCTTGGTCTTGATCTCCAGCATGCTGCCAGTCCCTGGAACCTCGGCACAGTATGGAGGTGGAAGTGGGTACTGCTGTGCTGTGGTCTCCAAGAGAAAAATCCTCTTCGGAGCCTGAAGGGGAACCCTGTGTACCCCCGAAAGCCCAGCATCAACACCCAACCTATGCTCTGAGCTTCAGTGCTGGTCCCTTGGTAGGCACTTGGCCAGCAAGTCTCTGGCTGATGCAGTAGCCCTATTGGAACCCATGGGGTTTTCCTCCAGTATTGGGTCTTTCCTCCCACTGCTCCTGCTCAGTGGTCTCTGTGAGACGGGCTACTGCTCCTTCCTGCTCAACACCGGACTCTGATTCCGATACGGACCCAGGTATGAAAGTCCTAGAGATACCACTAGTGGACATAGTCGAGGTAGAGGAAGAGGAAGGAGCCTCCTCCTCTGGTGCAAGCCTCCTCCTTGTCATCCTCAGATGAGACAGTTGCAGGTCCCTGCAGACTACTTCCCCAGGAAGATCTCAAGGCCCATCAGGACCTTCTGAAGTGGATCACTTCAAACCTGGGTTTGGAGATCGATGAGCTCAAAGAGCTATTGCACAGCCTTATTGACATCCTGGCTGCAGCAGCTCCATCTAAGGTGGTCCTGCCCATTAATGGGGTGATGATGGGGCCAGTCAACACCCTGTGGCAAACTCCTTTCTCTCTGGCCCCCACTTCAAAGAGGGCAGAAAAGAAGTATTATGTGCCGGAAAGTGGGTTCTACTACCTGTACTCACACACCGCCCCCCTCCTGCCCTTCCCTGGTGGTATCTGCAGCGAACAAAAGGGACAGGCAGGGCCAGTAGAGTGCTACTCCAAAACAAAAAGACTCTAAAAAACTGGATCTTTTCGGAATAAAGGTTTATTTCATGGGTAGCCTCCAACTGTGTAATTCCAATCAGTAAGCTTTGCTGGAGAGAGACAGTTTTAGTTTATGGGACTCCCTGAATAAATTCAGATTCCATGCCCTAGGAGTCAGGAAAGGAGTTTAAAGACCTCTTAGAAGAGGGTCAGAATATGGCCCGGACCTCTCTCCAGACAGCTCTGGATGCTGCCAACTCAGCGGCCTGAACAATGACCTCTGTGGTCACCATGAGGTGCTGTTCATGGCTCCAGTCCTCTGGCCTTCTCTACAAGGTCCAACAGTCCATTCAGGACCTCCCAGTTGAAGGCTCCTCCCTTTTCTCAGAGCAGCTGGACATGTGACTTCACGGACTGAAGGACTCAAGGACCACTCTGTGATCCTTTAGCCCTGTATGCTCCATCTGTTTTTAGAAAGCACTTTGGGCCCGAGCAGCCTCCTCAGTGCCTCCAAGACAGGAGCCCTACAAAAGAAAGGCAGAGATTATAAATGGCACCAACCACTCCTGACACCTCAGCCTCCCAGTCAGGGTCTCAGAGACACTCTGGTGGGCCCAAGCACTCCTTTTGAAGGTGTGCTGAGGGTGCTGTACTAGTCACTGTTTCAGATCTGCTCCCTCTTTCATTTCTGCACCATCTGTTGCTCTTCAGCCCATCATGGGCATCCATAACATTGGACTGTTGAGTCCTGAGTACAGTGACAGTTGTGTATATTCTTCAGTTTTTATCCACCCCTCCCTCCAATCCCCATCCTCATCCCTCTTCAGCCACCCTTTTCACAAGCAACACCTCGTTCAAGAGGTGCAGTCCCTCATATGTATGGAGGAAGTTCCTCAAGACTTGAGAGGGAAGGGGTTTTGCTCCCAGTATTTCCTAATCTCACAAGACCATGGTTGGTTACTTCATCTGAACCTCTCCTCTCTGTACCTAACAACATGGATGCTGCATGTCTGAACCCTGAAGAACAGGTCTGCTCTAAACAGGTTTGGCAGGTCTTGCTAGGTAGTAGAAAGCCTTCCACCAGGGCTATCTACTTGGCTAAGTGGGAATGTTTCACTTGTTGGGTCTCTGAACATGATTTCTTTCCATCTTGATCTTCTCCTCAGTCTATCTTGGACTCTTTGCTTCACCTAAAGCAGCAGGGTATGGCACTGTCATTTACTAAGGTACATTTGTCAGTCATCTCAGCTTTCCACCCTCCAGTGAATGGCAGGTCAGTGTTCTTCCATGACATGATGGTCTGGTTTCTCAAGGTGTTGGAAGGACTCTATCCTGAGGTTTGTGAACTGACTCCCACCAGGACTTAAACCTGGTCCTATTGTAACTTAGGAGGCCCCACCTTTCAGAGGGTAGCATCGTGCTCCCTGCTGCTTCTCTCCTAGAAGGTTGCCTTCCGCTGTCGATCACCTCGGCTAGAAGAGTCTCTGAGATCAAGGTCCTTATGTCAGAATCACCTTACGCAGTGTTCTTCAAAGACAAAGTCCAACTGCACCCCCATTCAGCTTTCCTGCCAAAGGTTATGTCACAATTCCATAACAACCAGGTCATTTTCCTACCTGTCATCTTCCCAAATCCTCACAAGAACGCTGAGGAGCGACGGCTTCATATGTTGGATGTTAGGTGGGCCCTTGCCTTTTATGTTGAGAGAACAAAGCCCTTCTGCAAATCCATACTCTTTGTAGCAATAGCGGAAAGGATGAGGGGGCTACCTGGGTCAACCAAAAGGATCTCATTCTAACATAACCACCTGTATTCGGGTTTGCCACGAGCAGGTTAACGTCCTGCCTCCAAGCATCGTGATCACTCATTCCACAAGAGCCCAGGGTTGGTCAGCAGCATTCCTTGTGCGGGTACCAATTCAGAGCCACAACTTGGTCATCAGTGCATATCTTTGCATCCTACTATGCCATCACCCAAGAGGCCTGAGATGAAGAGCAGTGTTGCAGTCAGCATGTCCATGAACTCCAACCCCCCCTCTTGGGTACTGCTTGTGAGTCACATAACATGGAATGGACATGAGCAAGTACTCGAAGAAAAAACGGTTACTAACCTTTCATAACTGTTGTTCTTCGAGATGTGTTGTTCATGTCCATTCCACAACCCATCATCCTACCCCTCTGTTGGAGTTACCAGCAAGAAGGAACTGAGAGGGTGTGGAGTTGATGGCACCCCTTATACCACCATAAGCACGCTTCCCGAGGGTGCTAAAGCCAGCCCAATGGATACCACTAAGGCAGAGATCTTCAAAGTGTGGAGCGTGCACCACTGGGTGTATGTGTAGGAATGGTGTGGGGGGTGTGGGAGCCAGGAAGCCCCACCGTCCTGGGGCTCCCAGCGGGAAGCCCCTGCCATCTCAGGGCTGAGAGCGGAGCAGCCCCATTGCTGCAGAGCTGAGTGGGAAAGCCTTTCTGCCCTGCCATGGGGCTGAGAGTGGGGAGCTCCTGCTGCCCCGGGGCTTCCAGCTCGGAAGCCCTGCTGCCCTGCTGCAGCCCCCAGCCCTGACTGTGGCCCCATTCCCATCCCCAGCTGGGGGCAGCGGGGAGATGACAGGACATGGACAGGAGCAAGGTGGGCATGGCAGGGCATGAGAAATGCATCTTGAAGAACAACAGTTACAAAACCTTTTAGTAATCGTTTTTTCAAAAAATATCCCTTATTTCAATCCTGTAATAAAATTTGGATTAAAATAAGCAATAGATAAAATTCTTTACCTCCAAACACTAAACAATATTTGATCTGTATATAAAAGTGGTGTGTTTAACTTCTAGATTCTAATGACCTAGTTTTCAGAAGTGCTTAACACCTTTGGAAAGCAGTCCATACTTGTGTAGAAAAGCTATAATTCCTCTGTCTTGTGCTTATATTTTCCAACTTTTTAATTGTATCTTCAGTTCTTTTCTTCAGTTATAACCGATGAAAATAAGTATAAAATAATTTTGCAAATTGGTTTAATTCATTAGTTGTTCCCATCATCTATAATATAAATGTAGTGCACTGTTGTTAGCACACTACAAACTGGGGATGCTTAAATTTTAGAATAATGTATCTTCCTAAAATAGTTATTGCTGATTAAAATAATTGGTTTTTTTTATAGGTAAATCTAAATGGCAAGCAGGTGGAAAATCTAAGAGAATGACTCATGGAACACACAAAACTACAAAACAGGTGAACTTTTCAGTTTCTTTTTAATTTCAGTTACAGCATGTAAATGTTATGCATGAAATAGAATGAATACGTCATTTATTTAATATATTGTGTGTGTTCATGCTTGCATGTATATATATAAATAAGATTAGACACACAACTGTTTTAAAAGCAGATTATTAATTTTGCAAAGTCAAGTACACAGAAGTTAGGAAATGCCAGAATTAAGATTGCCTATCCAACCTTAATTTGGCTCCTGAATGCGTATGCATTATGAAATAGTCTTTAAATCTTCGAGTGATGTATGTGTATTCCAGATGTGGGTACTCCTGCACGTCATGAACCTAAGTCCAGAAGTTCATCAAAGCAATATCCATTGGCCTACACATGTGCAGTAACTTTCCTTGTGCTCCTTACCAAGGGTATAAGAGGCAATGTGGTTGATGCCTCTCCAGTTCCTTCTTACCACCATGTGGCCTGAGTTGGAATCATGTTCCCCTTCACTTCATTGCATAAATTTGCTTTACACTAAATTTGGTGCTGCTTTTTCTTAACCAGAAGGATACAATATATCTGTACACATCAATGGAAGCAACACGATAGTTTAGCTCAATTTACATTTATTCAGATTATTATTTACCAAAACATGTTTTGCATTTAAAACTAACTGATTTATTAAACAAGGAATTATCTGTAGTTAGTGATTTGAACTGATTATTTCTGGCCACCCTGGATTTTAGAACTTGTAGATCTCATCTTCTCACATCTTCATAGATTGGAAGAGAAAAACAAGCTTTCCTACTTTTTCAGCTCCCAGTTGGTTTCTTAACTTTCTAACTTTTAACTAGTCATTGAGTTGGACTTGTTGAATTAACTGAAATAAAAAAATATTCTCTTGGCACCTGCAGAAGAGGATACTGCTGTCGAATGCTGGCTTAGCACTTCAACAAACTGGTTCTAGGTGCTTACCCAGTGACTTCCATCAGTTCAGTTGTTTAATTTCCTTTAAAATGTGGCAGCAGACATATACTGCTTAATTTTATTTTTTGTATTTAATTTAAATGATTTTAATAGATTTTAATAAGATTAGGCTTTAACATAAATTGTCAATTTCAAATTTAATTCTAAATAGGTTTATTTAAAAAAAAATCCGCCTGTACTTAATTTAAATTTTAAAAACTACATTTTTTAAATTTAAAAAAAAGTCATTGATTTTTATCCACCCCATTGTCATCCTAATCCCATACTTCTTGCCCAGTCAGTCCCCGTTTCCCCCTCCTCCTGGCTCCTCATCTGATCTTTCTGTCTTCCTTATCCTGGCCTCCAGTCATGCCCGTCCCACTGGCTGTGTGTCGCAATCTCTCTCCACAGTGGATGGAGAGGAGAAAAGGTCATTATCCTGCCCTATCCCGCTCCAAATTGGCCTGTTTTAAATGATAGTGCAGTTTGCAAGTTCCCCTGCAAGTCATGCAGTTAGGGAAGTGATTGTCTCTCCAGTGGTACAATCCATTCTGGAGCTCGCATTCGGGCAGTGCGACTCTGCATTACCCTCATTGTGAGCCTACCCCTGAAAAGCATTACCTGGTCAAAAGCAGAGAATTTTGCAATGTGTGTTTATAAGTTTTACACTTCTCAAGAGGTGTGAATTTAATAAAATGGTGGCGCTGCAGAGTGCTTACACATTTGGCTACAGTATTGAAAATCTTCCCCTCAGTCCTTCATTTTGCTTGTTATATTTACTTATGCTGTTAAAAAATTATGTTAAATTTCTTTATGCAACTGGAGTAAAAAAAATTGGAATTAAAGATTTAGTTTAGCACTTTACTAATATAATATAATTTTTATTTAGAAATAGTGGTAATTTTGCTGATAATAGGCATTAAATATTGTACAGAATACAGTCATCAAGGTTATAAATGAATGATAGTATTTTCACATTAGAAATATTCAGGGTCATGACCATTTTAAAAATAAAAGTTGAATGATGTGTTTCACTTCAGAATAAAGGTGGTGCCAGTAGTGCGCTATGACAAAGCTGGTTAACAGCTTGTTCAGTTTGACCCTTTGCAAGTAGCTAATGGAGCTACAGACACAATCTGGGCTCTTTCTTAATGGCTGTCTTCCTCTCCCTTGAGTGGCAGATATCAAACAGTGACAATTTCAAATGTACAGTATTAGAACTGACTAGTACCTGGGGACTTAAAATAACCTTTCCATTAACTATTCACTGTCTACACTTAGCTATAGTTGTATTCACAAGAAATGTGTTGCCCACTTTATAAGGCAACTGATAGTATGACGGAACCTTTGCTGGCATAACTGCTGTATGATTTTATTGTTTGAATTGTGTAGCAGTGTTTTGGATGGAAAAATAGTCAGGTGTCAGTTCTTGCACAGTAATTGTACTGGTTGCTAATGTTTGTCTATATCTGAATTAAATCCATATTATAACACTAATGATGATGCATAACTGTAGATGTTACTCAGATTTTAGAATCAAGGGATTCCTATCTTTTACTTTGTGTGGGTAGAGTGTAAGTGCAGAATATATTCTTCTACATATTTATTTTTTCTGTTGGTTTTTTTTTTTTTTTTAAGTAACAAAACAGCATTTCACTATCACCAAGGGGCAGATCCAACTCTTATTGAAGTCAATGGAAATCTGGAAATTGGACTGGGCCCCAACTGAAGATCAGAAAGATCTAGGCTGGTTTTGTACTACAGAGCACTGGTCTGCTATCCAGGAGATACATTTAAGCTTCCTTTGCCCAAAGAGGCATTGGGCCTTCTCCTTCCTGAGCCAGTAGAGATCAGGCAAATCAATTAAGTGATACGTTAGAGTTTCCAGAGGGATAGTAAAAGTACCAAAGTATGAAAGATAAGAAATTTGGAGTTATGGTTAAAAAAAAAAAAAAATTGCAAGTCAGAAAGTTAGAATGCCATTTTAGTAGTTCAAAAACCTAATTGCTAGAAAATGAGCTTTCCAGGCTGTTTCCAACCCCAGCCTTGCTGTTCCCTTATTCTCACATCTTTCCCTTAATGGTGGGACAACCCCACTACTTGCGACATGTAAAATCAAGTCTTTTCTCTTCCTTATATGAATTATAACAGTATTTCAAAAGAAAAGAAAAAATTTAAAATTGTATCTGCATTTCTTATCTATTTCTTCCAAATGACAGTTTTAAATATACAGTGTAGTTGTAGCCATGTCAGTCCCAGGATATTAGAGAGAGAAGGTGGGTGGAGGAATATTTTTTATAGAGCCAACTTCTGGTGGTGAGAGAGACAAGCTTCTGAAGAAGAGCTCTGTGTGGCCAAAAGCTTGTCTCTCTCAAAAGATGGTCCAGTAAAAGATATTACCTCACCCACCTTCTCTCTCTAATTTTAAATATAATTTTTACTGGGAAGATGTCTTTAAAAAAAGAATTAAGAAGAATGCTGTCACTCTACATACTTATGTGTAAGAAGACTTCTGTGTAAGATCCTTCCTCTAGTCTGGATTTGAAGATCATTCAAAAAAATAAATTGACTCACGTTTAAATTAATTTTTGATTATATACAATTAGTAGTGGGGAGAAGCTAGGGAGTCTTTATAACGTCCACTAGGGACCTTGCTGACTTCTCAGGGATTTAAATATTTGCAGTACATACAAATTATCCAACAATTTAAAAATTGTTCATAGGAACTAAAGATCCTTAAAGAAAATTGAATAAAACAAAATCTGCAGTTCCTAGTCCAACCTGTTTTTTAGATATGGTATTACAGAAATTTTTTAGACGAAAAGCACTTGTTCATCAAACTCGTGCTTATCAAATCTTTTGTCCAAAGAGCCTCACACTTTCGGAATATATTGTTCTCTGGCAAGTGACCTATGAACAGTTTCAAGCAGTAAGGATGTCTACTGAGGTCATTTTGGGTTGGTTGACGTCAAAATTGGGTTTGCAATAATTGTGAAATTGCTACAGTTCATGTTTGAGTTTTAAACATTATCTTTACCAAAATACAATTGATACTCAAGAAAGATAAGCAATAAATGAATGCTAAATGTAGCAGATGTATAAAAAATCAGGAATAAATATAAAAACAGACTCCAGTGGTTATCTTAAAGATATGTTTAAAGATGTTCATTTCAATTTTGGGAAGTTCCTTAATCCTATTTTGTGATAATTCATTCTTTATATTCACTACCTTTGTTGAATGTGAATAGAAGCCTAATCATCTTACCAAGGTCATGTTTTTATAAATACAGACTGCAAACGGTATTTATGACACCGTAGTTAAGGTTGTGTCATCTTTTTCATCATAAACTGTACTTTAAAATAGTTGTAAATTAGCCAAAATACACTTTGGTCTAAAAGTTTACATGCAGGACAAAGCTAAGGAGCACCTTAAAAAAAATTGGAACAGAATCTGTGACTGTATGTTATAGGAGAAAAGTTCTAGTGGTTTCATATTCCTTCTTACATTTCTACATAAGGTTCAAATTGTTGGTGGCTCCTAACACATGTAAGCTGTATGCACTTGTTGGTTATGGGACATTGACAAATTGAGATACAAGCAAGAGTAGGGGAAAAGTCCTGTCCCATCTTAATAAATGTTAGTCATCGTCTTCTTCAGTAAAAGATAGAATTATGTTTTATAATTCTTCTACTAATCTGTCAGTGGTGTGTCATACTCCTTTGCAATTCTATGGGCAGTTCAAAGATGTCAGTCCTGGAATTTAAGATTGTAAACTGTGTCCACACAGAATTCCACCTTGAAGTTCTGTGTCAGTAGTGCAACAAAGATGGCAGGTAGCTTGCTCCCTCCTTAAGTATTTTATTACATTGGAAATACAGTTGAGTAACTTATTTTTCCTTTATACCCATTTATAAGTAGGAAAATCTTAAGGGATTTTATTTTTGCATTTAAATTAAGGTCAAGAGACCATAAAAGAGGGACCACATATTGAATAATCACACCTGGTGAATCACATACAACTGTTGTTTTTTCTTTGCATTCGCAAGAGACAACATGCAAAGACATGAGATCTTGAGACTTGAAGGATAAGAAACAGGGAAAAATTGTGCTTCTCTGCACCAAAACCATGCTATAGATACAAAGCCCACTGGTGAGGTTGATGCTTATGAAAAGGTTCATGATAAAACAACTAGATGGACATAGTTATAGATTTTCGAAAGGGTTTTGATGACATCCCTTGCAAGAGGCTATTTGTCTTTCTTTTCTTGTACTCCCTTATCTGTCCATTGTATCCATTTGTCATCTCTTGCACTGAGATTATAAATTCCTCTGGTCAGGGGCTGTCTTTTTGTATTATGTGTTTGGGGCCATTAGGCTGTGCTGCAATAAAAGATATTATTAATAAGGAAATAATAAATGTTGAGTATAAGTGGTAATATCTAGTCATAATGCTTACTGTTTATTTGTATTGCTGGATTAAAAATTAAACTAATATTAGAAATATAAACTCAGATATCTGCATTGACAGAGACTCCAGACATCAGTACTAGGAAAAAGCAGAATTTTCCAACAAAATTATGTAGGCTAGTCAAAATAAGGAAGGATTATGAGGAACGCCCAGCAACAGGTTACATTAATTTTAGAAAACTGCAAGACATATTCCAGGTAATACACATTTTGAAAGAGCAGTATTAACGGCTCATATGTGCAGAAATAACAAAAAAAAGACAACAGAAACAGGAGAGGTACAGTGAAATATAATGAGAATTATCTGGCTTCTGGAGGTGGCTTCCACTACAGATGGCAAGAGTATGGAGAATGATTTTCAGTGTGGTTTTAAGACTCAAGTTTCTTGTCTTCTTCTGTGCAGATTTTTCCTTAGTTTTTCACTTGTATAGTAAGTATATAATGAAATGCACTATTTAAAATATCAATATAATGGAGAATGTTTCGCAATTCTTTTATTTGCTGGTGAAATTTAAATATGCATATGGAATTGGCAAAGTCATAAATCTTAGACCTGACCAAAACCACTATTTAAATAAACCAAATGTGGTATTTGGTCAAAAGTATCCAAGTGTGGATTGTTTCCAGCAATCTGCCTTTCCTTCTTACAGAAGGTAAAGTAAGGAAGCTCAAAGTGCACACTTTTACTTTATTGCCATTCCAGTTTCTCATGCACTACTTTGGTTTGGTTTGGTTTGCAAAATTAAATGTGCTACAACTTTGGTAAATTTTATTGTGATAAAGAAATGAGTGCAGCTATTGAGATCATGGCCATTCTGATTGCACAGTGTGCTCCCTGTTAAACACAAAATGAAATTTACCAAATATTTTAGTACATTATATGATGTATTTTGCAGTGCAGACAGATGAGGAGCTATTTGAGAGAGAGACTAGAGAAAGCGCGGAGAAAAGCCATAAGAGGATCCAGGAGTTCTAACAGAGCTGATCTTCAGTAAACAGTTTGGCAGGTTTTGCCTTCGCAAACACGTGCAGTTCACTTCTGCTTGGTAGTTACATGTCTGATGTGAGCATAGCAAATGTGGCCTGTAGTTTAAAATCTAGAAAACAAGTAGAGACATTTATAGTCTTAAAAAACAGTCATTTAAAATTTATATGATTCTCACCAACTTTTCCACTTTCAAACGACGGTCGTTTTGTATAAAAATCTGATTTGGTATATAGGTTTTCCAAACATGCAGAGAAAATTTTATAATTTAAAGCTAGCATGATTTGTTGAATGTGGCATTGAATTTATTGTAGTGTCTTTATGATGGAATACTAAAAATCACAAAGAACCTTCTGAGTAGAACAAGGAAAATCCTCTGTGTACTTAGTATTTGCATAGTTTTGGGATCACTTTTGCACAAATGCCAACGTAAAAAAAATATTTTTCTAGTTTGCCGCTTATCCATCTACTTTACATTTATAACTTTTGAAGTTTTTGAAGTTTCCATTTCAAACTTTCATCCAAAACTACTCAAGTTTGTATTTTACCTTGTATCACCTATGGGCTTTAATGACATTTCTACAATGGTGCTCTGTCTCTGTTGAATGCAAACTTTCCTGTTATGAAACAAACTTTTGGCACAGGGGAAAAATATTTTCCAGCCTTTCGCTGAGGGAGCAGTAGGATTTGAACTGAAGCCAATTATTATAGCATCCTATTCACAGTATTGTAGTTAAGATTAGTTGTTTTAATTATAAACCCTGCTTTTCAAGGATTTAGTAACTTGAGCTGTTTTAAATCTCATTGGGTTTAATCTTGGAATACAAAAGTGGTAGTCTGTAAGCGCTTTTGTTTCAATAACTGATTTAAACTGTTGAAATCCTCATCCCTGGGTTTAATGGATGCATCCCTCAGGCACATTATATTGTTTTAATCATTTAGACCCACTGACTGAAAGATGGAGTTTTAACAAATTTGGAATTTGAAAAGATGCCACACTAAAAATGTACTTGTCAATTGTCAAAACTGTCTTGTGCAAGATAACTTTCTGAGGGATCTCTGCTATATAAAACCTAGGCCTGAAAGGAGTGTTAAAGGAATACTTGAAGATAAGAATTATTTAAAAGAAAGAATTTTAAAAAAATATTTTTTTCCATTTATGTTGCTTGATTGTTTTGCTAATGAAATTAACTGATCAGTTTTACTTTCAGTTTAAAGTTGGTTTTGTTTTCTAGTTCTCCTGACCTAACTAGCACAGTGCTTTGTTAGTATTGGCAGTACTGAAGGAGGTGTATATTTCTACCTTCAATCTGTAATTTTTATATGAAAAAAGGATGCATGAATATCTTTTTATTTATAATAGACTATTCTCCATCCTTTTCGTTTTGTGTTTGACTAGACATAATGTAATAGTTCTCAACATCTTGCCAATGTCTTTTTAAGGAGAATAGTGACAACCTTGTTCCCAAATTTCCTTTAAACAGTCGGGGAAGTTACTTGTTGCTAAAGATTTAAAAAATCTAAATTTCTTTTAATTATTTATTCATTTTTTTACTTTTTGAATTTCTCTTATTTTAGACAATAAAAATATAGTCAGTTTAGCTGATTTGTAATCACTTTAAGCAATTTTGTGTTCTCATGCACAGAAACTAGTGCAGTGCTGTATTATCTGGATTACAAATGCTTCAGAGCAATATTTATATATTTACAGCTGGGTTTGCAGCTTATTTTTACAAAACCTAAATTTGGGGCCAATTTTGATCTGTCAGTGACTATATAATTTTATTTATGCTTTCCTAAATTATGTATGCATATTTATATAAAAACCCATAGGTCAGGGCTTTTTTTTGGTCTGTTTTGTGCTCAGACCCAGTTAATAGATATATAGTAAAACTGCATGTAATTTTGAGGATCACTTTGGATTGATATGGGGTGCTTGCCCCAGTCGCTGGTGAGGAACTTGCAGCACTGTAGTATGGGAACTCCCCTCTTGTCTGTTGTTGTGGGATTGAATCTTAGGCTTGATGGGCCCAATATCCTGAATCTGGCTGAATTCCATTTTGAAGCTGTCAGCCATGAAGAGGTGCTTCACATCCTTTTAGAATGTCTTCCATGGCTGACTTACAGTGTATCAGTTAGCCAAGGAAAAACCTACCTCCCACTTTATAAAAAGGAATGAATTGAACATGCAAGCTGAGCAGATGTGTAAGGCTGTAATAGGCATTAGATGATTGTTTTTAAGATGGCACATAACAGAGCATCTCTGATGAAGCAATCTGAAGAAAATTTGGGGCTGATGAGAACCCAAAGAGAACAGAGTAATCAAATTTAACGTAGCGTTTATACCTCAATAATTTGCAGAGAGCCATACGTACCTTTATACTTCATTTCTTTTCTTTGAAAATGAGGGTAGAAGCTTATGGTGTTTTTAACACGTCTGAAATCATGACTAGAATCAAAGCAACATAGACATCTTCAGATCTGGCATAAGCAAGAGCAACACAATTAAATTCAATATGCTGAATTTGAATTTGCCTTGTAATATTTGAGTGTGAAGAATGGAAAGTCACCTATGCAGGCAAAGACATGAATCTTTTAAAGTATGAAAGCTTTTCGTTGTAACTAATTTAGTGCTTACTGACTTCTTTTCTACAGTGAAGCAATAAAACATTGATTAAAAGGTTGGTCACAGCTATGTTCATTGGCCTTAAGACTTGTACGCTGAAGTATCATATTTTAACAAAAAATTGAGACAAAATGTTTTATACAGTACCTTTACTATATCATTTGTTTGATGACAGAATGTACCTGGCATAGTCATTAGCAAACTGCGTTTGCATTTTCTGGAAACATACTCTTGTCAGAACAAGTAATGGGTAAATGCAACTTTCCCATCTACATACAGAGCAGGATATCTTCTGCTATTGTGCAGATGTAAATATTGGGTTAGAAATGTCAGAGAAACAGAAACTAGGTCCTACAAACCTGCCCCTTTTGTTTAAGGTGACAAAATTTGTTTGAAGAACTCAGTCAGTGGGATATGGCATAAGCCTCAATGAAGGATGTCTTGTTTGAAAGTGTTGACATATGTTGGAAAAAAAGTATGTTATACGGAAGCCCAACCCCTTGCCACATTTAATTGTGTGTTTTTTTTATGTTGTATCTCATCTCTTCAGAGCACTACAGTAGATTGTAAAATAGCAGCAGCAGCTGGAGATAAAAACTTTGACAAAAGCCCAACAAAAACAAGGCAACCTCGAAAAGTTGATCTGAGAGCTCGATATTGGGCATTTCTTTTTGACAATCTTAGACGAGCAGTTGATGAAATCTATGTTACTTGTGAATCGGATCAGAGCGTAGTAGAATGCAAGGTAAGATTCTTTCTGAAGTGTTCTGCCCCAGTTGTTGCAATGTGTCTCTTGGTGCTGTTCTTGTCATTACAGATAAGCTAAAAACAAGAAGCAGAAGCTCAAGAACAAATTATTGTGTTCTTTGGATTTTAATTGAGGGCCTTAGATAAGAAAGCTGAAAACATTTATTTATTTTTGCCAATAAAAAGCTTTTCATGTTATGCACTGATTGGTTTTGAATGATATGAAACTTATATCAGTATGTAACTTTTTATTAGACTTTTAACACAGCAGTAAGATTAATTTATATTTTTTTTAAAAACTAAAAAACACCTCATTCAGCCTGTGGTTGATTTTTCTAGCAATTGTCATATCCTTTCTCCTGCAGTACTTTTTGCTGTAGATGGCACTGTTGGGATTCGGCCTGCTTTCACATTCTTTAGTTTCCTGTTTAATGTCTTAATTACACATTGCTCTCTTTCTGCAGAGATAGTTATCACTCTTCTAATTCACTCTCTGGTGGTAAGAAAGTGCGATTGATGGCCAAGTATAAACAATATCTGGGTGGGATGTCATTTTAAGGTGTTTTTTCTATTTTAGATAACCTTGTGTTTGTAATAAGATGTAAAACAGAGACACAAAGCATAGTCTCTTTCCAACAACTCAGTAGGAAGATTATTGCCTTTTAATAAGAGTTCATTGTACACCGTATTACTTTATAATGAGTTAAATGATTACAAGAATTAAGAGAAGCCAGAACAGTACATCTTTAAGAAAATATTAAAGGTACATCTTTTTTTAACATTAAACATAGCTGAAAGCTCACCAAATTCTGGAAGCCATTATCTAATCATTGGGATATGTATAGTTTAAAGTAAATTTTCATCTTATCATGTGTATCTAGTTTTCTACTGAAATCAGAGATGGCCATATTGGCTTTGGGATTAGCGTACAAATATATTTAATTGAAACCAGGTTTCAGAACTGAACAGTAGCTGGAGGCTTCCAGACCGTTAGTTGGTCTAACACAATTTAACATTTTGTTACTGAACTGTCTTCCTGCTCAGGAAATTTCTCTGATGAATTTTTGTTTTTAAGAAAACAAATCTGCCTTGTCATGTAATCCGATTACCATTTTTAAACTTTTATAACTGAAGGAAAAGAAGTTTATTTGTATCATTATCACATCTTTATAGAGCTGAGTCCTCACCTAGAATTCCAGTCATACCATTCAGTCTGTGCTGGGAAGGAAATAATGTATATATTCCAAACCAAAAATTTTTATTTAAAAAACCAGTTAAAGTTGGTAAGTGACAACAATGCAGTTACTTGTCACATTGTTTGCCTACAAAACTCCCCAGGAACTTAAAAGCATAGAAATGAATACTTATGGAAATCTTAAGTCTTACACCACCAGACATATTTAGTAACCACATTATTTTAATCACATAAAGAAATGCTTGTTTCATCACACATCTTAATGCAGACCCAGCGATTGTTGAGATTTTAGATGTGTTGTTGTTGTTACAGTATCTTGCTTTTTGGAATTATCTTTTTTCAGGGATACCATTGAATGGACAATATTATTTGTTCATATATATTTTAATAAAATTGTTGATGAGATGTAGGGAAGATGGAAAATTAATTATTTGCGGCAAACAGTTATCAGTTATATTTGTTGAGCTGCTTCTTGATTTCTTTATATTGATTGATTCATTGTGCTCTTAGCTAAATGTCAGAGATACCTCTGGTACAATATAGGGCAATGATTTTAATAAGATGTTTGTTTTGATTTATGGCTAAGAGTAGAATGTTTTGGAAAAGTATTATTTTTGCCTTTTCTTAAGATTAATGTTGTGCATGTAGTTAAGCAGGAAAAAGGTATAATATAAATGTACGGTCAAATTATATTATATAAGTATGTGGGCTTGCATGTGAGACTGATCAGTATATTATTAACATTCGTGTACATACATAATTTTCTTTTCTTTTTCAAAAGGATTTTGTCCTGTGTAAGGCTGGTGGTGAAATTTAGGTGCAGCCAAATCTCTGGCAGAAGTTGGTTTCACAGTTGTGGCTCTCCACAGCCAAAGCTCTGCCCTCACTTCCTGCAAGGCATAACTGACTTCTGTCAATCAAAGTCAAAGTGCTCTGGCTGAATGCTGCTTTCATTTCATGGTGCAGAAAGAGGCAGTCACTCAGGTAGCTGGACTTCAGCCCACTGAGGGCTTTGTGATTGATGATTAGGCTCTTGATTTGCACTCAGAACAAGATGTACAGAGTTGAGTATGAAGCAGTGGTGTGAGACCTTGTCAACAGTTCTTCTCACTTAGTAGATGGGCCGCTGGATGCCTTAATTTAAGGGTGGCCTTGGTCGATCTCAGGCATAGTGCATTACAATAATCCATATTTGACAGAATTCAGTTAGGTGTATAAATGATGATAAAACTTCATAGCCATTTCTGATTTTAGAGATCACATCATCTCATGGACTTTCCAATTGGCAACATCCTATCCTGGTTATGTTGTGGCATGTTGTTCCTTGTAATACATATATACTAGGACCTGTGTTTGTTTTCTAACTCTAGTGATGAGATCTTCTCCCCAACTCCAGCCCTATTCTGCTATTTAAAAAGGCTGGAGTGGTGTAAAGGGGCACTAAAAGTCCTATATTCAACTAAAGGAGGTTTCTCCTCTTGGCACAGAAAATGTAGTGGAGAATCATAAAGCTGCCTTCAGAGGATCCTCTGCAGATATATGTACACTGCACTTAGATACCCACTGCTGGCCCATGCCCCCTGACTTGGGCTCGTGGGGCTCGGGCTAAGGGGTTGTTTAATTGTAGTGTAGATATTTGGGGTTGGGCTGTAGCATGAGCTCTGGGAACCTCCCACTTCACAGGATCCTAGAACCTGGGGTTCAGCCCGAGCCCAAACATCTACATTGCAGTTAAGCAGCCCTTAGCCTGAGTCAGCTTTCACAGGCCAGCTGCAGGATTGGGATTGGGAGGATGCAAAGGCAGCTTAAAGCTACTTTAGGCCATTGCTGCCTGGGCTATGAATTCTATGCTGTCTAGAGACAAAAATCAGAATTTCACCCACCTCTGCTACTGAGGACAAAATGTCAGCAACAGAATATTGCACTGCAAGATTTTTGCAGTTTGATTAATGAAATAATCTTATTTTTTCCCTATTTGCAGTGAAATAATCTTATTTTTTCCCCTATTCGCAGTGTTGTAGCCTGTTGGTCCTAGGATATTAGAGACAAGATGGGTGAGGTAATATATTTTATTGACCAATGTCTGTTGGTGAAAGAGACAAGTTTTCGAGATACACAGAGCAGACCTGAGGAAGAGCTCTGTAGCTCAAAAGCTTGTCTCTTTCACCAATAGAAGTTGTTCCAATAAAAGATATTACCTCACTTACTTTGTCTGTCTTTTTGTTCCATACGTAGACATGAGCAGCTGAATTTTTTCTGGATCCTGTTTTCTTGTTTTCAAATAACTAGTTAGCCTTCATTTATTAAATATTCCAATCAATTGTAAATAATATGTGAAGGAAATTGACAAAAACAAGGAAATTAATATTTAAGGTTGGGTTAAAGCCCTTTGAAACTGCTGACGTAACTGCCCACCTTCATTTAAGATAGTTGTCAGAAATTATTAAGCTCTTTTATGTAACAGGCAGCAGAAGCAATAGGAGCACCACCCAAAGCACAGACACATAATGGGAGGGAAGAAAAACCCAGTTGAGGATGGCATTTTCATTCTTCAGACTCTTTTTATTCTGTTTGTTGTATTACATCACAACCCTTTAAACAAATCACTTTGTAAAAGAGAAGCTATGTAATTTTAAAAACAGTTAATAGAGTATTAAGCCTTCCTGATGGGGAGCAAATCCCATCATGATTCTTCTCGCTGAGTGCAGGGCAGAGCTAGAAATCAATGGAGTCACAAAAAAAAATAAAAGATAGAACTATGATAACAAAATATAAAAAGCTGATGATGCAAAAGTGAAGCTTTGAACTCCTTTTGGCTTTAAAATACAGAATAGAGGTGTTGGTCAAATAAAGAGATAGAGGCAAAAGATCCCAAGAAATTACTTCTCTGTCATTCAAAATAATGAGCACTAGTAGTGCTACAGAGAAGGACCCCACTTGTTGTTCACATAAATAAGAGCTGATGGTTGGGGCACTTCATATGCTCTCTGATGCATGACTGCTTCCCTAAGGGCAAGAGACTTAATGGAAGACATTTTAAAGTACTTAAAAGGAACACTCTTGTCTGAAAGTATGATACCTCAGGGCTTTAGTTCAAATATAAAATCTACCTTTCAGAGAAAAATTACAGGTATATAATTTACCCTCCATATGCCAGACTGACCATATTCTTCTGAATCTAGTCTGCTTACCTGGTTAAGCACATATATGTTTTTCTAAACATATAATATTCAGCATTTACTTCAATCTTTTACTAAAAAAGTTAATTGTGACCAGATGCTTAACACAATTAATATTGACAACAAGGAAGAAAGCTCTTGAAAAAGAATGGATTAAGGAATACTTCGATAAATTAGATATATTCAAGTCAGTAGAACCTGACAAAATTCACCCCAAGGTACATAAGGAATTAGCTGAATCAATCTTTCAGCCATTAACTATTATTTTTGAGAACTCATGAAGGATGGGTGAAGTCCTGGAGGACTGAAGAAGGGCAAACATGGTACCTATCTTCAAAAAGGGGAAAAACGAGGACTCGGGGAATTTTAGATCAGTCAGCCAAATTTGGATATCCAAAAAGATATTTGAACGAATTATTAGACAGGCATTTTGTTCAAGCCTGGAGGAAAATAAGGTGATAAGTAATAGCCAACATGGATTTTTCAAGGACATGTCATGTCAAAGTGATCTAGTTTCCCTTTTTAACAAGGTAACTGACTTACTGGATGGGGAGAAGCAGTAAACTTGATATAGCTGGACTTTAGTGAAGCTTTTGACTCTATCCTGCATGATATTCTCATAAGCAACCTAGGAAAATATGTCCTAGATGAAATTGCTGTAAGGTGGTTGCAAAACTGGTTGAAAGACCATACTTAAAGAATATTTTTCAATGGTTCACTGTCAAACTGGGAGGGCAGATCTTGTGTGGCCCCTCAGGGGTCAGTCCTGGCTTCGGTACCATTCAGTATTTCGTTAACAACTTAAAGGATGGAAAAGAGAGTATGGTTTTACAATTTGTGAATGACATCAAGCTGGGAGTGTTTGCAAACACTTTGGAGGACAGGATTAAAATTCAGGATGATCCTGCTAAAGTGGAGAATTGGTCTGAAATTAACAAGATGAAATTCAATAAAGACAAGTGCAAAATACTACATCTAGGAAGGAAAAATCAAATGCACAAATACATAATGGGGAATAACTGGCTAGGCAGCAGTATTGCAGAAAAAAATTTCGGGGTTAAAGTGAATCACAAATTGAATATGAGGCAACAGTTTGCTGCTGCTTCAAAAGCAGCAGATGTTATTCTGATATATATTAACAGGAATGTTGTATGTCAGACAGGGAAGATAATTGTTCCACTCTACTTGGCACTGGTGAGACCTCAATTGGAGTACCGTGTCCAGTTTTATGCAGTGCACTTTAAGAAAGATAAGAACACGTTGGAGAGAGTCCAGAGGACAAGAACAAAAATGACGAGGTTTGGAAAATATGACCACTGAAGAAAGGTTGAAAAAACTGGGTGTATTGAGCTAGAGAAGAGAAGGCTGGGGTGGGTTGGTAGAGATGGGCACGAAAACAGTCTTCAAATATGAAAAAGGCAATCAGTAAAGAGGATGGAGATCAATTGTTTTCCATGTCCACTGAGGGTAGGACAAGAAGCAAGTAGCTTATTTTAACAAGGAAGATTCAGGTTAGATATTAGGAAAAACTTTCAAATTATAAGGATAGCTAAGCACTGGAACAGGTTACCTTAGGAGATTGTGGAATCCCCATCACTGGAAGTTTTTAGGAATAGGTTAGACAAACACCTATAAGGAATGGTCTAGGTATACTTAATCCTGCCTCAGCACAAGGGGATGGACTAGGTGATCTCTTTTAAGTCCCTTCTAGCCCTACATTTCGTTCTGTGAACCTGATAGTTATTGCAGTGTGTCCTCTAAATGTGATTTTAAGACAATAGTCTAGATTGCCCCATTCAGTAGAACAACAAGAAGTAGGAAGTACCTCTTTGCACAATGCACAGTCGACCTGTGGAACTTGTTGCCAGAGGATGTTGTGAAGGCCAAAAGTATATCTGGGTTCAAAATAGAATTCATGGAGCCAAGATGGTCAGGGAATGGAACCCCATGCTCTGGGTGTTCCTAAACCTCTCTGACTTCCAGAAACTGGGACTGGACGACAGTGGATGGATCACTAGATAATTGCCCTGTTCTGTTCATTCCCTCTGAAGCATCTGGCAATGACCACTGTTGGAAGGCAGAATACCAGGCTAGATGGACCATTGCTCTGACTTGATTCTTATGTTCTGACACCTGCAGGAGAGGGTTTGTGTGTGCAAAACAATGCAAAGTTCCCTTTAAAGAGTTTTCATGTAATTGTTCCCTCACAGAGGTAGAGATTTGCAGACAAAAATATTTTGGAGCTAAATCCTCTCCAAACTCCACACATCTGAGGGATCTTCAGGGAAGAGAGCCCCTTTTTGTGTGGAGACAGGAGCTGTCCTTCAAGGATAACTATTGCTTCTCTGTCTATCTCATTAGACGCCATGCTGCCATTTATCATGTCCTCCTGCAGCTGTGCAGTATTTGGACTCTAGCTCCACACCTTGTACTCTGTGGAGTTGTGAGAGGAGAATCTTCTGAGGCAAGAGAAGTGGTACTTCTTCCTCTTCCACATATGGACCCCTCTTTTTATAGGTTCTGGAGTGGATCTGCTGAGCTATCATGCATTGACATTGTATAAAAATAGTTCTTGGATGACTCTGATTTGGTGGTAAAACTAATTTTTCCAATTGTTTAACTAGCCATTAAAAGTGGTTTAGATATTTTTTCTATTTTTCTTATTAAGATAATACTAATAATGGACATTATTGCAATGGAAAAGACTAAGTATTATAAGAATTGCAGCTGGAAGATTTGATCCTCTCAGTGACTCATATAGTCTCTCTTCATCTACTGTAACCTCCCATGAACATGCAGTGAAACTGCAGTGTTGACAAAGATAGGTAATGTGTAGTAATTCTGCTGGATTGTTTAAACAATACATTTAAAATTATATTTTAGGAGTTAGTTTAGAGATTAAAAAGACCCCTCTCGTTTTCTGAATCTTTAAATTATATTTTAAGATGCAAATCAGTTTTATAATTAAAGTCTATATTAACGGTGGAAATATCTTTAATTTCACTTTCATGCTTACTTGGTAACACTTCATACTTGCCTGATGTCTCTAGATAAGTTATTCAGTGGTTTAAAACAGTACTAATGATATCAAAAAGAATTATCTTGTGGTACCAGACATACAAATCACTGCCTACCGATAAGTCGCACAAAGTACCAGTTATGAGGGATTAAAAGACATCGATGACGATAATGATGATAAACAGAAACAGTACTTGTGTTGATCTATATTTTGTTTTGTTGTTTTTCTTGTCTAGTTTGAAAGCTATTTGAACAGAAAACATATTGTTAGATATGTTTGTGAAGTGTCATTTATATTTACAATGCTGAATAAGTGTTTTGTAAAAATAATATTAGGAAATATAGTATCTGGTAAATGTTCGTCTAGCCTTTGTGTTACTTACTTTTATTTTTTAAATTGTCCTCTGAAAATAAACAATTGTAATTTAAAAAAAAGCTTTCATATAGATGTTATTAAAGTAATCTTAATTTATGATTTTGAATATTTCTATTTTCATCTGGAAAATTTTTCACCTTTGTCATATTTTTCCATATACTGAAAAAATCAAGTGACTACGTCATGCACTGTTTTAAATGCTTTAATTGTGCTAAAGGTAAAATTACAATAAAAGATATATACTTCTAAAATAAATATATAAAACCTGACCCTCTGACCAGCATTTAACACCTTCAGATTAACCCAGGATATCTTGAAAACTGTGTTTGTTTATTTTTGAACTTATACATATTGCACTCTTTTATGATTTGGAGTACTTGGTTATTGATTACATTGTCACTGTGGATAATGTTTATAGTTTCCAAATGGGACAGAGCTCTGCTGACTGGTTGTGGTTGAAATTGCAGACGAAAACGTTGTGGTAAGGATGCAAACAGTGGAAATGTGTGTAAAAAGATCAGCTGTTGTGTATATTTCCTCCTAGCTTTGGACGCTGCCTAAGGCAGTATCTCAGTAACTCTAGCTAATGATTTGGAGCTGAGGTATTTGAAACCACAAATGTATGTATTGATACTGCTTTGATGCTTCATGCTTAAGGATACAGTGACAAATTGGTTAAATTAGCTCTAAAGGAAGCAGGGTTTGTCAAGTTTAAACATAATCTTATTTCATTTAAATTAGTCTGTCCACTGGTTCAGTGGTCACAGAATTGGTGGATATAAGGCCAAATAGGAAACAAAGGTGAAATGCTAAATTGTGTAGATACTTGCTGTATTATAGTCCCCTCACATTCAAGTTAAATATTGATTTTTCCATGTATTTTATATCTGGGTTTTTTTTATCTTGCATTCTCTAGCCCAACAGAAGAGTAGCCAAACAGCAACCTCTAATCCTTTTGTAGGACTTGACACACACCCCAGTCCATAATGTGCTCCTTCCTTGTGAAATTTGGAGATGGTCCCAGTCTCATTGCCATGAACTAAGTTTTACCCCTCACTTCCAACTACCAGTTTTTGTGCCTCTGGCACAGGAACAGATTTAAAAGTTAGCTTGTCCCAAACAGTTTGCCATGTTCCAAGTTGCTCCTAAAGTGACGTTTTTGTACATGTAAGCATGTGAAATGACTATGTATTTTCTGATTCAGCCAGTCTTCCCTTGCTTGATGATGGTGATAGTAATTATTAATAGTAGTAATTTCATCCAAGGATCTTTAGTTACTTTCACCTACCCCCTGAAGGAGGTCAATATTTTTGTCCCCATTTTACATATGAGTAAGCCTGGGCACAGGAAGGTAAGATTACACAGTGAATCAGTGGCAGAACTGGAAATGAAATCTGGAGTCCTGTCTATCAGTCCTGTACGTTACCCACCAGATCTTCCCTCCCTTATTTGTACTTGAAATAGTTTTTTCTTCCCTTTTGCACTCTTATTTCCATTCCACCCCTCCTTGTTTAATATTGGGAAAGAAAAGAAAATAACATTGTATACAAATTTGTTGCAACTGAGAGCAATTAGGCTAGTGGTCAAGGGTTTTTCCTAAACTCAATGAATGGGTAATCTGTATTAACTCTCAGACATAATATGACAGCCAAATAGGGAGAATCGTGATCCCATCTTTATTGTTAGGATCTAGTTCATCTATAGAATTGGTATATCAAAAATAGGATTAGTTCTTCAGAGTTATGCTTAACAGGGATGAATAATTAAAATGGTTCCCACATCCTCTTGTGGTTTAGTCCATTTTATTATGTGGAGGCGAAACTTTGATTTTAGTTGTTTTTTTTATTTCACAGTATAACAGATGTAACAGGTTTGGCTCCAGAGGTGATCAGGACTGAGATACAGTGTCAGGTACCTTTCTTCTGAATTGGATAGGAAGAGAGGTCTATTATATGCCTTCCTTTTTTTCCTTCTAATCGCAGTAGTCTTGAGAAAGATATTTCAAGACAGCGGAGGGATGTGATTACTCTGGCACAGGCCTGGTATGTGTTCTACTTAGGTCTGTTATCCCTATTCCAGGGTGTCCGCTATCTTTCTCTTGTTCCAAATCTCTGAATAAAGATATAATTTGAGTCTACATTCTGATCTCAAAACTTTTCATCCAGCAGCTTGTTTTCTGAGTTTCTAGGTGACAAAACCTTTTAGTTTTCTAAAAAAAGCCCCTGAAAAGATCCTGCTGAAATTCAGGAATTTTTCCACAAGGATGTTATATTGTTTTGCAGTAGAAGTGTGTTCTTCTGTTGTCTGCCATCAGGATGCGTTCATTTATCTTCTATTTCTTCCTACCAACTACTAGTTCAGGGATCTTCCATCTCAGTTAGATTTTTGAAGGACCTATTACATTTATTTCTATCAGTTTGACAACCCCAAAACCATTGGATCTTGAATTGATTTCTCACTAGAGTTGAACATCTAGAAGAAAGTTTTGTTTATTTCAGAAGATGGCCTTCTTGGAGACCTGGAGTGTGAATAATCTGCAAGTTCTGTGGCTGATCCTCTTTACACTGTATTCAGAAAGACAAAAGTGGTTCTGAATCATCACCCCAAAGTCTAAGAAGACGATCATAGATTTTCATATTAACAAGTATATAACACTCTTGCTATGTTGTACTCAAGAAAGAGATCTTGGAGTCGTTGTGGATAGTTCTCTGAAAACATCCACTCAATGTGCAGTGGCAGTTAAAAACAAAAAACCTAACAGAACATTGGGAATCATTAGGAAAGGGATAGAAAATAAGACAGAGAAAATATCACATTGTCTCTTTATAAATCCATGGTACACCCACATCTTGAATACTGCATGCATATCTGCTTGCCCCATTTCAAAAAAAGTTATATTGGAATTGGAAAAGGTATGGAAAAGGAAAACAAAAATGATTAGGGGTATGGAAGAGCCTGCATATGAAGAGAGATTAATGAGACTGGGACTTTTCAGCTTGGAAAAGAGATGACTAAGGAGGGGATATGATAGAGGTCTATAAAATCATGAGTGGTGTGGAGAAAGTAAATAAGGAAGTGTTATTTACTCTTTCTCATAACACAAAAACAAGGGTTCATCAAATTAAATTAATAAGCAGTAGGTTTAAAATGAACAGAAAAGAATTTCTCCACACAACGCGCAGTCAACGTGGAACTCTTTGCCAAAGGATGTTGTGAAGGCCAAGACTATAACAGTGTTAGAAAAAAGAATTAGATAAGTTCATGAGGGATGGATCCATCAATGACTATTAGCCGGGATGGATCCATCAATGGCTATTGGCAAGGATGCAAAACCGTGCTTTGAAGTGTCCCTATCCCCTGTTTGCCAGATGCTGGGAATGGGCGACAGGGGATGGGTCACTTGATGATTTCCTCTACCATTAATTCCATCTGAAGCATTTGGCATCGGCCACTGTCGGAAGACAGAATACTAGGCTAGATGGACCATTGACCTGACCCAGTAAGGCTGTTCTTATGTTATTCACAAGTCTCATCATCTGCCAGATGAAATGAAGCTTCATAGATTACATATTTAAAAAGTTCTTAATACTGTTTGGAAAGAGCTCAGCCCTATTTGTAAAACTCCTTATTTTTGTTTTTCTTTGGAGAAATCCAAATTTCAATTCAGAGGCTTTCCAAATGGATTCTGGTTTTGTATATATGCCTTTTATGATCAGGCTGGAGTCCCAATACCAGATAGATTGAGTACAGTCCATGAGGTCTGTGTCTACACTGGCTACCTCTATTACAAATACGTTTATTCTTGAAATATGTTAGGATGGAGTTCACACCTGCATGAAGTATTATTCTCTTGACTCTGAATCTAGATCAGTTGCTCTATTCAGTAGAGCAGTGCATCAGTCTGTTTCTAATTAAGCACTCCCTGGCCTCCTCTGACTGTGATTCTGCTGATTAGTCTCCTGCAGAGGTAATTCATGAAGGAGAAATGAAGGTTTCCTAGCAATACTTGGAATTCTCAAAATATATAGCTCCAGATTCTACTCTGTTACCCCAGTGTAAACCAAGAATGACTCAGTTGAAGTCAGTGAAGTTGAAAAGACGTAAAATCAGTGCGAGATTGGTTGGAGGCCATTACCTATGTCGAGACACATTAATCTTCTTTCCTCCATTCCTCTTTCCATTCCCTTAATGGGTGCTTTGATGAGGAAAGAAATTGAGAACAGGTATAGGATCTTGAACATTTGAATCCTAAAGTGTCACAAGTATTCCCAACAGCTTTAACTACTAACAGTTCAGTGGCTTATGTGTATGGTACAAGACTGCTACAGTGGGGATTTGCAGAGGCAACATTATTTGGAGAACTTCAGTTATTGGCGTATTGTCTTATTTTTCTCTTCCACCACAGATTTTTTTGCCCCTTCTTTAAGGCCTCATGTTACTATGATTTTTCATTGACTAAGGATGATTCAGTGGCACTCAATTAGACTGAGTAAAGGGATTTACTTCTCCCCGTCCTCCACCAAGACTAAACGCACTGCTTTGGCAACTGTCCCTGCCTAGGCAGCAAGAATCCAAAGCAAGCCCTCTGGGTTCTTTTAAGCGTTTATAATTTAGCTGTCAGAAAAGTATCTCTGCACTGAAACTTGGTGTGCAAACTCTCAACCTCAGGGCAATTTTTAAGCCAAATTTCTAAAATAAATACCTGATTGTCCTTTTAAAAGTTAAATAGAAAGATAGAAGAGAAGAATACTAGGTTTGTCTGGTTTTTATGCAGAAATAACTGAAAATGGCATTTAATCCGACAAATATTTAATCCAAAATGTACAACATAATTACTCTGGGGAACTAACAACTTGTAGAAAAAACTCAATATCCATTTCCAGACCTGAGAATGAACTGAACATTTGTGTCTTAACTGAGTACTTTTCTTAGGTATGTTCTTCTGGTGGGAAATTGTTCCATCTTGTGGTCTCCTTTGCTTTTTTATTCTTCCCTGCATTTTAGTATGGGGGAGTGAAACTGAGAAGATTCCGTTTCAAAGTTCACTTGTATTAATATCCAAACAAACTAGACTCCTTTTTTCAAAAGATTATGGTACCAATTGGGACCATATCATTGTGGATTTTTCTTATACAGGGGACTGGAAACTGACTGACTTTCCTTCTGCTCATGGAGTTTCTTCTTGATTGTTCTATGGAAGAGGTAAACCCTGTCTTTCTGCATAGTTTCCAGGACCCACATGGCTCATGTAGGAGCAGGAACTGTACTTCTATGGTATCTCCTACTGTTGCTGACCCTCCCCTGCCCTGATACCTCTCATCCCATCAGTGTATGTATGTTGCACTCTGCTGTGAGTTAACCCATGTAAGTTATTTCTGACTTAGGTAGGAGGCATTAAATTATATCAGCAATCCCTGCTTAATTTGGGGGACATTATGGATTGGACAGCAACCATTCCCTGGGGTGTCCCCCACACCTATGAAGCCAAGTCCCCGTGAAGGACCTAGAGATGTGTTTCCATGGAATCAGACAGAAAAAGAGAACACTAATTTTGCAAAATATCAAGAGTAAATTTACTAATGAGGTCTCAGACATCCTTCCAGTGTTCTGCCACTAAGCCATTGCTATAAAGTGAGGAGAGAGTGTTTGTGTGTGTGAATTATAGGTCGTTAGGTTCTACTGTCTAGAGATCTGTCAAATATTTAGTCAAGGGTTACCCTCTTTAATTGCCCCCTGCTGAAACTTAGGTTGTTTTTTCAACTAACTAGGGAAACACTTTAATTAAATATACATTTTTTTTATTCCAGTTGAAAGATTCCACCATATTGATACTAAAATTGAAGGATGGTGAGGTTATTTCATTATTTAAAAAATCTTTTAAGTTACAGGAAGCCATATAGATCATGTAGTTATATAGGCAGTGAGATAACAAACATATATGCACTGTTCTGCAAATTCATTATGGTAAGTTTTCTGCAAGGTGTTTAGGAAAGGTGAGGACAACCCATGGAAAGGATTACCATGAGCCCCAAATGTAGGAACAAGAAGCATGGATTAAAATATATATAAAATTTTAAAAAGTTGGTGTTGTTTGAAATTAAGCTAATGATTCAGGAGGGAAGGAATAACGCTAAGGTAGAAGATGAAAGCATGAAGAAGATAGAATGATGCGGAGGGAATTTTAACATTGTATAAATTCTTCTGTTTCACATTACTAATTTTCCAGTAGACATTGGTTTTAAGACCATCCTCTTAACCCCAACTTGTTTTCTTACTTGTACTAGCCCTTTAAAGATCAGTATGGATTACACTTGACCTTGAAAAATAATGGGATTTAAAATTGTCTTGACTCTAGTGCAGCAGCGGCCTACCCCATAAAGGTTCCTTTTTGTCAGCACCTTCTCAAGTGGTACAAGTTTCCACTGCTTCAGCACCATAGGGTATATCTGCTACACTCAGTACTGTAGGTGAACTAGAGAACCAAGACCCTAGGGTCCTGTGCAGTAGTATTGTGTATCAGGAGGACAAAGGGATGGCGCCAACCGTCCTGCTGTATGCGCCAGTAACTAGAATTAATTACAAACCAATCGAATCCGTTGCAGCCAATTGGTAAACTAATTGGTAATTTTAGCTGTACATCTATATGTAGTTATCTGGATGCCTGTAACGGCGCTTTCAGAGCCACTTTTGTTCTGCTTCATCCTGCTTGACAAAATGGCCTTCATAGCTTTAGGGAGAAAGATGTGCATCAGTGAATATGGGGCCGCTCCAGCTGCTTGTCTTGTTTGTATTCCCTTGTTCGTAAAACATGACTCAGATTACAGCTGCATGGTACTGCTCTGATCATTTCTGATAATGTGTAGCTAAACATTCCTTAAAATAGGTTGTTTAAGCCATTTATTGTATTTTCTTTGTGCCTACTAGCTTCAGAAATATAACTCATATTTGGATTGATTCAGTTTTTAGTAGGGGAAATCTCAGTAGTAGACATTTTTAAAATAAATTATTCTGAATTAATCTTGCTTTCTAAGCTCTTACTGTTAATAACATTCAGCATAAGCTAATGTGGCTGATTTAAACTGAATTAGAAAGCTAGAATTTTATTAGTGAAATTGGAAAAAGAGGGCTGGCTAAAATCCATAATTTGTTAAGTTATTGTAGCAGACTTTTCTTACCAGTTGCTTTGCAATGCCAACTGCCTTTTAAGGAAAATAAATAAAATGTTTTGTTTTTGTGACACTTCAAAATAAAGATAAGGTTTATATCAACAATATGGCGCTGTTTGATTTTTATATATATTTGAAAATAGTTACTATAAATACACTTTTAGAATATGTCGAACAGATGTATTTGTAATTATCTTTCTATGTATATGTGTATATATAAAGTCTCAGTATTAAACAGTTTTGATTAGTATTTTTCAGTGAGTTCTTTCTTCCCTTCATTTGGATGAAAATCACCCCTGTACATAAGTCCATTCCATGGGCTATACACCACTTATGTCTCAGTTAAGTCCTATTTTGAGTGATTCAGTTGGAGAAAAGTGGTCCATAGGCCCTGTGCTGGTCATCCACACAGGGCTGAGTTGCATTTGTCTGAATTAAGTAGAAGAGAATAAGGAGTCTGATTTTAGATTATACGTGTAGCTGTCATTAAAAAAGAGAGAAACAGGTAAGAGCTCATACTTAGGTAAATCTCCCACTGAAATCAGTGGGAGAATTGCCTGAGTGAAGACTGAAGAATTGGACCCTAATAGGGGAAATGGTCTTTTAAATTTTAATGGTTGTTTTCTATGTTTAAAGGCAACCTTGACATAGTTAACACACTTCCAAAGCTTGAATGAGTTGGAGATTAGTATGTACGATGAATCATTTTCAAAGTAAAGCTTAATAATGGCTCTGCTACTAGTAGCCTGTAAAGACATTTAAATCTATTTTTCTCAGTCTACATTATTATTGTATTCCTAATTTTCTTCTTTAGATGTGGGGAATTAGATTCACATTATAGGTCTGCAGTTGTCAAACAGTATTCTTTGTTACTTGTCAGCGTATAAATGACTAGCTTCTATGAAATGAATCAGAACTTGCAAGACTCTGTTCATTATCAATTGCATTCCAACATACTGTGTAAGTCTGGCTTCAAGCCATGAAAGGCAGTCATGGATGCAACTTTTAGTTTGTCTGACTGGAATAGCTGATTTTGGATAACTTAAGAAATGTAGGTAAATTCTTGAACAATTATATTTCATTCAACAATATCTTTCCAAAAAGGTAATATATTCACTTATCCTTAAAAACAGGATGTGCCATCTGATTATAGGTTGTTATAATGGCCAAATATGTAATTATTCCAAAGCCATGAATGTGGAACTCTGTGATTTACAATTCTTAAAGTGCAGTTATTGTCAGAAAAGTGAATGTAAACTTTATATCCTGAGGGTTCTGTGCTTATCTCTCAGTTACTTCATATCAAATATATTCCGTTTACAAGTCAGTTGCCAATGTCATAATCTCTTATTGTATATTTTCTGCCTCCCAAACCATCACCAGTAATATTCTGTAATTATAGTATAATTTATAATTTTGTTGATGCTGAGGCGGAGTAGAATCTCATGTGGCAACATCACGTAGGCATTCCATAATCTAGACGACTACTGCTACACACCAGCAGGATGTCCTGTTCCCCACAGTTTAGGAAATCTGAGGAAGAAGGACTCTGCTGTTGGCTACAGAGCTAGGTAGGGTGCTTTGTGCCTTCCCCAACTGCTGAGATCCTAGGGTTCATTAGAGTGGACTCTCTCTGCTGCTGACTATACAGAATGTGCAGCTGCCCTCCTAATCACTTTACACACTACACAGCCGAGTGAATCATTTATGTTTGTGAAATGTAGTTTTCTGTACTATGCAGTTCATAAGTTTATCAAAAACCTATGCAAATATACTGCACATATCCAGCATACGCTTTTTAAAAAAACATAACTTGTCATATCAAAATCAAATTTCACTGGGACATTCAGACACAGTAATGCTTAATGAGAGATATTTACGTGACAAATTTCAGCTTTCTATCCTTAGCCATTTTGTTTGCAGAGATGTTCAAAAAAGGTCACAAGAATTATTTATAATAGGAAAAGTGTTTTTAACTCTTCTTTTACTTAAAGTTTGAACTGTTTTTACTCAAGCCTTTCCAAATCTCCACTTTCACGCAGGGACTAACACTGGTAAATTTCAGCCTCAAAAGTATAAGTTTCAGAAAGTTATTGGCAACTTGAAGCAGGGTCCGAATGGAAAATATCATGCAAACTTTACTAAAGTGGTTGCTTCCACTTCAGCTATAATAGAGTGAAATTTGTACCGTCTGGTCAGGTTTTTTGCTGAATTCTCTACTTCCGATACTCTCTTTCTTTGCCTCTTCTCCCTCCAGATACAAATACCTGATGTAAATTGTTGTTTTTCAGGAGGTTCTAATGATGCTAGATAACTATGTAAGAGATTTCAAGGCTTTGATTGACTGGATACAGCTACAGGAAAAGCTAGAGAAGGCTGATGCTCAAAGCAGGTAATCAGATTTTTTTCTTTTCTTTTCATCCATTTCTTAATATTCTCTGTGTGAAATTCACCCCAGTGCAGAGGTCCAGCCACTTAAGTCCCACTTAACAAGATTGCCAGCCACAATCATTAAAAAAAAATCATGACGAAGGTCCCATGAAATCATGGGATTTTAAAAAAGATAATGTATTTTGCGTTCTTTTTATTTGCAGGTTGGCAAGAGGGAACAAACTCAGGCTCCCTGGTGTGCTTGTCTTTATTACTATTTTTAGACATGTGAGATAGATTAAAGCCAGTGTTGGTGTGCCAAACGGTGCTACTATCAGGGTTGCAGTGTAGACATATCCTTGGACTCCTACATCATTTGTGTGACTTAGAAAATTTTACCTGCTATCTACAAAAAAAAAGAGCAGTCTGATTGTTTATTCGGGTTCCTGTTTTCCCAAGAAAAGCTAAATCCTGCTTTCTATAAGCAATTTCATCATACCCAGTTCTTCTCAGCAGCATCTGTGTAGGTGTCCCCACCTTAAAAAATCACTTAAGTAATTATCTGAGAAGAAAAAGCTTAGAATCCAGGCTCTTACATAGCAGTTTTCATCGGTAGATCTCAAAGTGCTTTACAAAGGAGTTAAGCATCACTATCCCAATTTTACAGATGGGGAAACTGTGGCATTAAAAGGTTAAGTACTTGCCCCAGGTCATCCAGCAGGCCAGTGGTAGAGTTGGGAATGGAACTCAGGTCTCCCGAGTCCCAATTCTATGCTGTATCCACTAGGCAACACTGCCTCCCTTTAGTGACTCGCAGACAATTATTTTAAAACTAGTTCAGAGTATTGCATTCAGATCAAGCCCTATTAGCTCCTCACTCAGTTCCATTTTTGTACTGTTCAGTAGTTAACATATTATAACCACTGGCTGTGCCTACGCTAGACTAGGTCAAATAAAATTTCCCATTGTTGCTATATCCCCAGCATCTATTGATTTTTGTTTCTATAGGAATATCCATTGAAAAATGTTGCAGTGACTGCTTAGGATTTACTCTTAATTCATTCTCTCCTGAATTTACAGACCTACTTCATTGGCCTGGGAAGTAAAGAAGATGTCTCCAGGACGCCATGTAATACCAAGTCCATCAACAGATAGAATCAGTGTAACATCAAATGCTCGAAGAAGTTTAAATTTTGGGTATGAAAACAAATAATAAAGACACTAAAGGAAAGCTAACCCATTTATTAAAAGAGTTCAGGGTTAACTGGTACATCATTTTCCTTTTGCAGCTAATGTATTGTTTTGGGAGCTGTTTGCTAAGCCAAATTTTGATGTGTTTGAACCCAAATGTTGATGTGTGTGAACATGAGAGAGAGAAATACCCAACACATTGTTTAAACAAAACAAAATACTACTAAAAGACCTCATTTTTTGCTTATATTTAATCAGACATTTTATTCCTGGGCATTCCAATGACCTGACGATAAAAACTAATCAATATACCTCATGTTAACTGTTTAATAAGATCAGCAGCCATTTCCTTCTACAAACAAAGGTCAAAATATATGTAATTGACATTTTAAAATTGCCTGTGTATGCACCTGTGTATGGCTAGCTGAGTATGCAGGAAGTTAATGTTGATCACTAACAATGAATGTAAAATGAAATTGATTTTGATGAACAGCAAAATTTATATTAGTCTGAAAGACAGAAAATACTTATAAAAATATCAAACCTCTTATTCAGATAAGTGCCAGTATATGGAAAAATTACATTTAAATTATTTAACTCTGATTCAGGGGAGCATTATCTTCACTAAAGCCCAAGTTCTGGAAAGTACTTAAGCACATTCAGTAAGTCCATTCATATTCAGGACATGCTTTAATTCCAGCCCATTGGGATTTACTGCATGTGCATGCTGTCCCAGATAGACCTCAATTCAGGAAAGCATCCCTAACATTTGGAATATGTAGCCACTGTGGTTCAAATGTTCAGCTGCCTTATATCAAATATTTCTAAGTTAGTATCACAAGTTATGTTTGGTAGATAAATTGGTGTTATTTAGAAGGAACTATAATATTCAAAAATAAATATGTCCATTTTAAGTGTCTGTCTGAATATCAAGTAGTCCATTCGAATTCTCACAAAAAAGAAAACTAGAAAACACTTCCCACTAAGGCCAACCTAATAATAATTGTCAAACCTCTCAGTGTACCAGATTATTGTTGTATAAAGAAATTAGCAGCTAATTCAGCTATTAATTTAGGAGGTATTTGATGACTTAGGCCCAATCCTGCATTGAGATGAATGGATTCCTCAGTGCTGGATTGGGGATTTATTTGGAGCTCTCACTTGCTGGGTTAATATGGATTGTGGATTGTATCAATGTCCTTGGCATGTAACAGGGTTGGGTAATTGCTAGCCTCTCTGTTCCTGAAACATATCCTGCAGGTTAATGAGTATATGAAGTTGGTACATTACTGCCAACTTCTGGGAATGTTGTCTATTTATCTGCTTATATAGAGAATGAAAGCTACCAAGATGAGAATGGGAGGAATGTGACTAAATAAAAGCAGTCGAATGAGAGATGAGAAACGGGGTGGTAGGAAATAGTATAAAAGCTCTTTAGACTAACAACCAAAATATATTTTTCACTTAAGTCATTGTTGATTGTAAGTGTGTCCAGCTTTGGTTTATTTTGCAAATAATAGTTTTAATTTTGTGTTTTGGGACTTTACATTGTCGCTAACACAGAGAGCTAGTTGGCAATTCCCATATGTTAATAAACCAAAATAGCAGCTAATGGATTGCTCTTATTTTGCCACCCTTCAGACATCTAAATTCCTTCCCTTCTCTCTTTCTCACTCAGGGTATGTCTACACTGCAGTCAGAGGTGTGACTGTAGTACGTTTAGACATACCCTCTTTAACTTTGATCTAGCTAGCTCAAATAACAACAGCAGTGAAACTACAGTAGTCTGGGTGGCAGCATGTCTTGTACAAACCCGCCTGAGACCCTGGGTATGTACTCGAGCGGCTAGCCCTGACTTCAGCCTAAGCTTTCTCCCCAAGCCTGGCTATTTACCTAGTTCCTTCTGACTAGACAGCCACCTCTACCTCTCTTATGGCCTGTTGGAGTTAACAAGCCACACAAGTCACAATGATTCAGCAGGTGCAAATACCTTATGGAGGAGGTTATGCAGTCCCAGCCCACGAGACTCCCCTGTACAGTGACCACCACCGGCGGTAAGCGTCCCTTTTGTGCACTATGCATAGCTTGGAACTGGCAGTACCAAAGACCAAGGACAACTCCTGGCATGAGAGCAAAAAACACTCATGGCCACAAGAGCCATTCTCTGCAGAGGACTGCTCACGAGCACAGCATTTCCTCCCCAAGCCAGGTCAGGTGAGATGTCATGTGTGGATCTAGCCAGACTGGTACCCAAGATCTCCTGGATGGAGGATAAGGCCAAATGGAAATGGGATCCGGCTATCCAAGTCTCTGGAATGTACCTGCTCTGCTGGTGTCACACGCCTGCCAGACAGGCTGGCAATACAGACGCCTCCAGCCCTCCCCCTCCCACTTGGGTATTTCCATCGGTGCACCACAGACCCCTGGCCCCACGGAGACATTCCTGATGGTGGAGGAGTTAATCCTTCCCTACCCGCAGTCGCCTATACTCTCGGGCCTTTCACACACCTGTGACATCCCTACGCCAGAGAATGAACCCTGCAGCTACTGCCAGAGAAGCCCGTCCTGCCGCCACCACACCACAGCCCTCCAGTACTAATGGTCCTACCGTTGCTGGAAGTGTCCTCAGACTATGAGGAATTCTTGGAGGCAGAACCATCATTCTGGTGCCATGCCAGAATCTGGATGTCTGACCCAGACCATCCTACCCTCTGGCATATGAACCAACACAGGAGACATGCTGCCGATTCCTATGGGGCCCGCTGCGTCTGATGGTCCTATCCTGCTGGCTATACTGGGGACCCTGTCAGACGCCACATACCATCTCAGGCATCCTACTGGGCATCCCCTGTACACCCGCCGGCACCATCGGTGTATGAAGAGGAGCACATCAAACCGGTATTGCTGGCTCTATCAGTCTTGACTGGAGCATCCTTGTCACCAGATGAGGTGATCATCCCCTTCCCACTCTCTCCAATGGATGATCACTGGCAATATCAGGATTTGCTATGGAGCATGGCTGTGGACCTGAGAATCCTGTTGGAGGAGGTTCAGGACCCACAACATTGGCTGTTGGACATCCTCCAATCCTAAGGGCCATCCATGGTGGCCCTCCCAGTCAACAAGGCCATTCTGGAACCAGTGTGTGCACCCACATCTAAGCGAGCAAAGAGACGATACTTCGTACCAGCTAAGGGGGCAGATTTCCTGTTCACCCATCCGCCCCCAAGCTTCCTGGTTGTTCAAGTGACTGCAGAATGGGTGAGACATCAGCCGCAAAAATCCACTCCTCCAGACAAGATGGCTACGAGGCTATACTTACTGGTTAGGAAGCTCTATTCCTCAGCGTGATTGGAATTCTGCATGGCTAATTATCAGGCTGTGCTAGCCAAGCATGACTTTGATAACTACAATAGGCTAGGTGACCCACACACCACGGTTCGCCAATGGCTCTCCCTCCTTGGGTATCTGGCAGCCTGCTTTTATGTGATGCCACATGCATAGCTCCACACGCTCTGTCTACAAGCTTGGCTTCTCTCCATTTACAAACCCAAAAGAGACCATATTGCCTCCAAGGTCACTATCCCAGTGACTGTGCTGTCCTCCCTCACATGGTGGTCCGATCCCTCCAAGATCATGATAGGCTACCCCTTCAACCTACCCATGCCACAAGCCACCATCACAACAAATACCTCCCTCGCGGGATGGGAAGCCCACTTAGTCCACCACACAGCTCAGGGAGTGTGGACGCTGCAGGACAGCAGACTGCACATAAACATACTACTTTGGGCAGTCTGCCTCGCATGCAATGTCTTCCTCCTGCTCAGAGAGTCCCTACATGTTCAGCTCCTCTCCGACAATATCGCAGCAGTTGTATATGTCAATAAGCAGGGTGGTGTCAGGTCTCCGTCCCTCTACTATTGTCCGGTTATGGAAGTGGTGTATCCGTAACCAGGTGACGCTTCATGCTGCGTACCTACTGGGTGCCCATAATTCCCTGGCCAACACACTCAGCAGACCTCTCTACCTCGACCAATTGTTGGAGCTACACGATGCCATGCTCCACAACCTCTTTGCAAAGTGGGGCACTCCCTGGTGGGACCTATTTGCCACTCATGGAAATTGAAAACTCTCCCTCTATTGCTCTAGAGGAGCTCTAGGAGAGAGCTCTCAAGGTGACGCTCTCCTTCTCCCCTGACAGGCGACCTCTGCTACATGTTTCCCCCCATTTCTGTCTTACTACAAGTGCTACACAAGATTCGCCGGGACAGAGCCTCAGTCATCCTCATTGCTCCTTTCTGGCCCCGGCAGTTCTGGTTCACAGACCTCCTCAGACGCTTTGTCCAGACACCACTCTGCCTCTACACACTCCCAGATCTCCTCACACAAGATTGATCTGGATCTTCTTCACTTCATAGCCTGGTATTTGGATGGGCATCAAGTGTAGACTGTGCTTGCTCCACCCACGTTTGGAAAATCCTCACCCAAAGCAGGAGGGAATCCATCAAGGACTGCTACCAAGCTAAATGAAGATGCTTCCTATCGTCGGCTCATTGCCACCACCCCTCACTGAGCACAGTGACCATTCTCGTTGTCCTCAACTACCTCCTTGCCCTCGAGGTGTTGGGCTTGTATTTCAGTTCTATTTCCATACATTTAGCAGCAGTTAGCGCCTTTCTACCACCTATGGATGGCACGTCTGTATTTATGCACCCCACCACTGTCCACTTCCTGAAAGGATTACTTAACACGTTTCCACCGGTGCTGAAACCCCACCCCCTTGGGACCTTATTCTCATCTTCTGTGCCCTCACAAGACAGTCGTTTGAATTGATGGCATCATGCTGCCTCTCCCACTTCTCGATGAAAGTGGTATTCTTGGTGATCATTACCTTGGCCAGGCGAGTCAGTGAGCTCGTGGCTATGATGGCAGACCCCGTGCAACGATATTCCACAAGGATAAGGCGTCCTTATGGCTGCACCCCAAATTCCTTTCTAAAGTGATGTTTGAGTTCCACCTCAATCAATCCATCCACTTGCCAGTATTCCGCCCAATGCCATATACCTTCCCCACTGACAGGGCCCTGCACTCCCTCGTCGTTCGAAGTGTACTGGCATTCTGTCTGCACAGGAGTTGCCCATTTTGGAAATCAACTACGCTTTTTGTGGCCATCGCCAAAAGGGCAAAAGGAGAAGCCCTCTCATCCCAGCAAATCTCCAAATGGGTTTTGGGGTGCATCCTTGAATGCTACAAACACTCCAACCTATCTCCTCCTAGCAGGGTCATGGTGCATTCTACGCGGGCCCAGGCCACCTCCTCAGCCTCATTAGCAGGTGTGTTCTGGCAGGATATCTGTTGAGCAGCAACGTGGTGCTCTGTCCACACATTCACAGCACACTACACCAGTACACCTGCAGCAGCAACAGACATGGCCATGGGTCATGCCATGCTTCAGACTTCAGCTCCATTGCCATCCTCTCACTCCCTTTTGCGCTGATCACCGCTCGCGTGTCACCCATATGTGGAATACAATTGGGACCATCACTTGAAGAAGAAGAGGAAGTTACTTGTAACTGGAGGTTCTTCAAGATGCGTGGTCCCTATTCCACTACCCACCCTCTTTCCCTTCTGCTTCGGATTGGATTATGCAAATGGTAAGAGGGAAACTGGAGGGGCGTCGACTTGCACTAGCTCTTATACCCTCAGCTGGGAGCCCAAGGAAACGCACTACACATGTGCAAAACACTTTTGGACTCAGGTGCGTGGCGTGCATGCACACCCATGTGTGTGGAATACGGATACAGTCTACACATGTCGAAGAACTTCCAGTTACAGGTAAGTAATCTCTTCTTTACATTTCACCTTATTCAAGATATTGTTCTCAGTGGGTTTTTTCCTCTAAACCAAATGCAGAAAAGGAAAAGTTGTGGCACAACCTATATGTATATATATCACTGCAATTCTATCCATCTAGAAAAGCAGAATTTAGGCAGTCTTTTATCTTTCTTAAGGATGGAAGAACGGCTCCCAATATCTACAATTTCTCTTTGCTAGATAAGTAATAGAAACCTTTGAAATAGCATGGATCTGTGGATTTATTTTAGCTAGATGTATAGTGGAAGCTTAGAAAGTATGGAGGATCCATGGATTTGTGTAACCTATATTTATGTCAGAATCCCACAACATAGCGGCCTTCCTGTGCTTGGCCAAGCTCATAGTCCTTTCTACAGAGGGCATTGTGGATTCTTGGGCAGAGAACAGGGAGCCTTCTTTGGGGGTGTTGTGCAACTGGCTACTTGGTGCTCCCCAAACACTTTTTTCATGCTTTATAAAATTGATGTCTTTCCATCAAAGGATGCCTCATTTGGGAGCCATGTTCTTTAATCGCCAAAGTACTGAGACCTCTCCTCTGCTATTAGCTCCTTTTTATTTTTGGTTTGTTTGAGACTTTGGTTTCTTGTTGAATTAAAGTTCCACTACTGTTTGTGTATGGAGAAAGTGTAAAGAATCTCACTCTGGGCCTTTGTAGCTACAGCACTACTTGCTTCTCCTCTCTGAAATTTTGTATAATTGGGAATGCTAAATGGTACCCATTCATATGTGTCCTTGGTAAACTAGGATCGAAAAAGAATATATTTTTTTAATATACTAGTTCCTTTCTGTGTCTTGGTTTCCACTGATGCTGTCATTCACCCTTTAGCTCAGTCAGAAAACTTTTGTAGGTTTTTTTCCAAGTTAAATATCAAGAAAATTTTCAGCTCTGGAAATTGCGTAAGTACAGAAAGAGAGATGGGGGCAAGAATAAGAGCTTTCCATTGGTTGCCAAGGGGTTCCATTTTTTTGGAGCCACACCTCAATCTGAGCCAACGAAAGCCAAGACACAAAAAATGAACAAGTAAGATATTCTCCGAGAAACCATCTCTTTATTTGATCAGAAATTGTTATATCTATGAATTATTTTTTTACTTAGGAGTCCATCTGTGACAATTGCTGCCACTCGTCTGGCTCCTTCAGGTGTAAGTTGGGCCGATAAGGTGAAAGCTAACCATGGAGCTAAAGCTGCCACTCCACAGCTAGCAACTACACAAACCTGTATGCCAACACCAGTGCAGAAGTCATCACGGAGAAATGGCAAGTGTCTTTCAGTGAGCTATTATATAAAACTATATTATTATGGCCCAGCTATTGAAAAGTTAGTTCAAACTGTGAGATGACTTATTTCATAACAAAAATAAATCTACTTGTCAAAATCACGTCTGTTATTACAGTACATCAATTTACTTTTACATAAAATATCAGTAAAATTAAATTAATTATCAAAATGTAGGTTCGTCCAATATTGCATTTTCATTGCTGCAGTTGAAGTTGAGGAAGATTTCCCATTGCAAATTGGTGTTTTCAAGTGTTGATAACTTTTCATAAACTAGTAACCTAGCTGACACCAAATATAGAAAAAAAAGTTACTAGAATTTTTGGTTTAATGAAACTATTTACCTTTCTTTAAAACTCCTTCAGAGGTTTGTTTTCTAGACTTCATCATGGACATCAGGGATCACAACTAAAAAGCAAAAAGTGTTTTGATTCTCTGGTTCAGAAATGTACAAATGGCCCCACAAGAATAATCTTTGTCTGAGATTTACCAAAAGAGCTTAAAGATATGTGTCCGCAGAGACTAATGCACTAGACCTATGCTAAAGAAGTGATAATGGATGGCTTGTTCTTTCTCTGAAGAGTTGCCACACTAGATTGTAGTTCCTTTCCTTTTGTTAAAGAGTGTCTTTGGAGAAGCTTTTAATTCACAATCTTTTGCTGTAGAAAAGATTGTTTCACTGGAAATAATAAAAAAAACAAAAAAACTTTACCTATGCTTGGTGAACTTTCTCTCTCTCTCTCTGCCAGCCTATAGTGGGATTTTCCAAAGATTGGTTTCCCCTTTTATCTTTTAATTTATTGACCCAGTTTCCTTCATGCAAACACAGCAGCGAGATAGTGGAAGTAGATATCCCAATAAAAATCAATTTAGAATTCAGTTTCTAAGATACTTAGTATCTTAAAGAAAAACTATTAGAAAAGAAAGACATGCACTTAGTGTATTTACACATTAAAAGTATTGGTATTAAAAACCATTCACAGTATATGGAGCTGTAAATTTTCATGATTTTTTACAAATCTAGAGTAATATGTGTTTCCGGCCTCAAAATATCTTTTAATTTAAATTAATTCACTTTTGTAACAGCAGTTTCCTATGGTCAGAAAAGAACAATTGAAAGCTCACTCATTTCTTGTCTCTCATCCATTCTGCTCTGTTATTTTATTGGTCTGTCTCTCTGAGCACCATTTTAAAATTGCCTTTTAAAAAAAACCCCAAACTGAACATATGTCTGTAGTTTCACTTCTACTCCTCAACAGGTTTATTTTTGTTGATTTTTTTTTTTTTTGGGTCTGGCATTTTTATATATTCTTGACAACATATTTATAAAATGGAAAACTGAAAAATTGCTGTTACTACATGACAGGACTGCCAATATGGCACATGATTTATTTCAGTGATATATGTGATTTTCACACAAAAATAAAATTAATGTACAGGAGAAATGAGGAGCAGCAGATATCACCAGCTCTTGTTTGACATAGGTGAACTATACCTCATACAGTAGTCAAAGAAGTCTTATTTATGCCCAGCAGACTGAGCAATCTGATCCATATTAGAGCTGCAATATTTTGAGCCTGCTGTGAAAAATGGATAACTTTAAAGAATATCATCTCAAACGACAAGTTTTAAGCGAAATGTGTCTGTTTAAAAACTCTTCACAAATTATTTATGATCATGAGGTGCCATCTCCTGAGGAGCAAATAAAGGAAAACTACAGAAAACATAAGGGTATTGACATGCTGGAAGGGAGAGAAGTGTAGTCTGTAGCTGCTTGGTCCCATATGTGCCCACCTTTGAATTGCATACTGGAAAGGGTTCCTGTAAGATTTATATTGTACTCTCCTTGGTTAGGGACTATGTTTATACCATGCCAAATACCGTGGGGTCTGTATGATTGTACTATGGTAGCGTCTAGAAACCCCAGATAATACACTTTGGTGTTTGGTGGTGATCAGACAATAAGATAGAAATTAACTCCCAGGAAAGAGGCTATAAGTTCCCATCTTTCTGAGAGCCCACTTCTGGAGGAAATACCATGATTTTCAAAGTTAGAGCTTGGTCTGTCTGTCTGTCTGATTTTTTTTTTTTTTTTTTTTTGGTTTCCAATTGTTACATTTTTGTAACAAAAAATTGAATACATTTTGGAAAGCAGCTGCTTCTTGTGCTTGAAGTGTACCACTGTTGCTTCAGATCTGCCTGTTACTGACAGCTTCTTCGATTCCAATGCTTTCAGTTTTAGTAAATATCTAATTTACTTTTTATTATCTCTGCAGAAAGCAAACATGTCATACCTCTCCATCTCAGTGGATTCCCACTCTTGGGTGCATCCTTTCAGGATGTGATTGTTTGCTTCCATACCGTCAAAATTCTGGTTTGTTGAAGCATGGAAATAGTAATTCTATAGTAGAAACTAGGCTAAAGGAAGATGATAAAGAGCACTTTTCATTTCTCAACACATCACCTCACAGAAGCATGAGCAAAGGACTTTGTGTCTGGTGGGGAGAGGAGTGAGGAAAGACAAGCCATGCAAAAGGATATTTAAGTTGTCCTGATTAAGGTGACAGACTGTTCTCTCAAAGAAACACATATTAAATGAAAGGTTGCTGATAGAAATAAAAGATTTACAGCTATCATTTGAATTGCTTTTCGTAGCCAGAAACAAGATGATAATATGTGTAAGTGTTGTGTTTAAGTTTGAATAATCTTCTTCTCTATAGTTCCTAAAACAGATGCAACTGCTTTGGCTATTCATATTGCAGAATAGATGCTGGCTGAACATCCCAGGAGATGGAAGAAATTCTTACTTTATAGGAGTAAGAAAAGAGGTGGGGGTATCTTGATCAGAGATATCCAAGGTCTTTAAAAAAAAAAAAAAAGCTCAAGAGAGGCTACAGACTCTGCCTCTAGGAGTGTCATGGGTTTCATATGGGTACCATGCCGATACAGAAAGTACTTTGTCTTTAAGGAGTACCAGGGAATGGTTACTAGTTACACTAACTAAATAGTAAAACTGAAAAAGAAAATGTTGATTCTTTTATTGGTGCACCAGTTCATACTGAGTACAGATGCTGCACTCGTTGAAATATTTGAGGGTATTTGTACCCTGCATCTTTGTTTTATTGGAACATCTAAAGGGGCCTTGCTCTATCACTGATGTTGCTAAGCCACTGACCAGCCTCTGTGTCCTCTTGGGGCAAACTTAATAGGTGTATTGATGAGGATTTGGGCTTCATCTTGTTCTTCCTTGGGCACTTCATAGTCTTAGTCCATATCAAGATTTTTCATCTACAGTCTGTGTCTTCATCACTTCAGCATTTCAAGCCCTGTTTACTCCTTTCACCAAATCTTTCCATCTGTAAACTTTGCTCAGCATGCTATCACTATGTGTTACAGGGTGCACCATTCATCGCTGGGCTGGCACCTTCTCCTGGTCACTCCGGGGATTAGCTCCTGAGACCAACACTCCCATCCACAGTTTGCATGCCATCACTCTACTATGGTCTGCAACCTCTCTCACTCTAGAACCTTCAGCATCTCATTTGATACTTAGCCCTCTGGCTAGGTCACTCAGCGTTCCCCCTTCTGGGGTTCAATCCATTAGTAGTCCTAGGCAGTCTTCCCATTCTCTGTCTCAGTTCTATGCCACATTCTCAGTGGCTGGTAAAGGACCCTGGGCCCACCCTATTTTCCAGTTTCCAGTCCTCAGCTCAGCTGTTCTGGGCTTCCTATCTCTGCCCTGCTGCTCCTTCCCTGGATACTCTGGTTCGCCTTCTCTCTCTCTTGGTGTATCAGCTCCAAGAACCCTCTTCCCAGGGAGTTACTTGCTGCCTACCTTCCTACAGCCTTTCCCAGCAGCCCCCAAACCTTCCTCCTCCTTCCCAGGGAGTGACTCTCCTTTCTCAGCAGCCCCAGTCTGTAGTCCTCTGTCTGGCTTTATAGGCCCTACCTGTTCCTGCACAGGTGGGCTGGCTTGCAATCACTTAGTTCTCTGCTCCCTGGCTGCTCCTCCAAGTGCAGCCTGGGCAGTTAATTGGCCTATCCGGCCACCTTAACCCCAGCCAGACCTGTGTGGGGGGACACCATCATCACACCACACTTCACAATGTCACTTGTCTCTCTTTTTTTCACCTTGCTTACAGGTAGGTAAGATGCCCAGAAGCTTTACTAAGTTTGCATATTGTAGAGAGAGTATCCTTTATGGACATGCATAACTACCATGGAAAGGTAAAGCTTGCGGAATTGTTTTGTATCTCTGTGGAGCATGCTCGAAGACCTGAAGTGCCTGTGTCATTTGCCTGTGTCAAGGCTTCAATTCCCTTAGCAGTGTAGTGTGCTATCCCATGGGACTTGGCACCAATTTTTCATAAAATATGGCATCATTGTCTTCAGAGCACCATGCTCAACCTATTTAAAGAAGTGAAAAGTTATCTCCCAGTTTGTGACTTACGCTGTCCTCAACACCTATTGGTATGGTTAGGATTTTGTCACAGTTATTTTTAGTAAAAGTCATGGACAGGTCACGGGCAATACACAAAAGTTCATGGAAGCCTGTGATCTGTCTATGATTTTTACTAAAAATAATAGGGGTAGGGGCTGACTGGGCATTTCTGAAGCCCAAGGGGAGGGATGAGAGCCCTAGCCCCACTTTGGGAGAGAGAGGGTCCAGCAACCATTGGCCATGGCAGTTCCAAGCTCCAGAGTTCCCCGTGGCGGCTTTGGACTCCAGGGTTCCCCCACCGCCTGCAATGGCTGATGGTTGCAAGGTGCCCCTGCCGCCCACAGTGGCTGAGAACCCCCAGTTTCCCTGTCACCCACTATGGCTCTGGGGGCTGGCCGCGGTGGCTGATGGTTCCGGGGCCCACACTACCTGTGGCTGCTAGGAGGTGTGGGAGCTCCTATGGTGGCTGGGAGATGTGGAGGGGAGAGGGTCCGTGCAGTGGCTGGGGACTGTGAGGGCCTGCTGCCACTAAAATCTATGATGTCCTCCACCGGGCTGACAACTTTGGCCCACCACCTGGTGACTGAGGTGGAAAGTGGTCTCTGGAAGTCACAGAATCTGGGACAGAAACTGGAGAGTTGACGCTGTATTCACTGGCTAGAGTCAAGAATTCTCTTGAAGTGAATGAGACCCCCGTGGTCTGACTCAAGCAAAATCTTAGTTTAAAATTATCTGGAATCTTATTTTTTGCAAAATGTATTGTTCCTAAATTGTCCTAGTTGAAATTCTGAGAGCACCGTCTTGCCAATAGGAAGATGCATTTTTGGAACGGAAAGGGAAGGCATTGCAAAATAAAGGGGATAATTGTCAAATGACTGACCTCATAAACACTATGACATTGAACTGGTGCTGACATTGGTAAGTGCAAAAAACTGTATAATTGGCACTTGAGTCTGCACAAAAGAGTTTGCAGTGTCAATACAGAAAGCGTGATTGAACTTTCAAGTTACACTAGCAATTAAACTTTTTCATCCTTGGATCTGGGGGACCTGTTGTTGATAATCATTTTCAACAACAGATAGATTTCCTAGTATAAAAGTGGACAGTGGTAGACTCCAGCCTTCCAAGCTGTTGATTGAAATGTCCCTCTCTGGGCTACTGGGGCTTCAGTGAATTTTATGAACTATATTGAAAATGTAAACTTTCAGGTGGGTAACATCTTCCTAAGGGGCTAAAAGGAAGAAAGCACCTTCCTCATAGTGGTAGCCTTAGAAGTTTAAAGAGTGAAGAATTATGCCAGTTCTAAATTTTATAGTCTGTCACCTGCAGCTGAAGAACTCCAAAAAAAAGCAAAACCTTCTAGGTCCTGAAGTACTGGCCTATAAGTTTTCAATGCGTTTTGAAATAAGTCTCAAAACACTTGAGTTCTAAAGCTAATGTCACTCTTCTTTTCTGAAGGGTTTTAGTTGGAAATTTGCATCTTGCGAATGTTTGCCCCAGCTTTTGATTTTGGGGACAGTAATGAATTTTTCATGGATAAATTGGATTATTATTAATAATAATAAAAAATAACAAATCATGTGCTCTGTACAGGTGCACATCTCACTCATCTTCTCATATGGAATGTCCCAGCCATAATGGAACCAATATGATTTTGCTCAAGTGAGCCACAGGAGTATTTGTGAAGTTCATAGAGAGATTTTACACAAGGGCTCCACATGTGTTATTGAGTAATAGTAGCAGGGGTGGGGCTTGTGCATCTGGTGCTATGCCGATCCACTAGCCATTGCACCCACATACACTATGTGGCGATTCATCGTCTTGTGGGAGGGTTCTCCCCTACCCTACAGTACCCCCTTTTCGCAGTGCAGAACCAGTTACTTGGGTTTTATGAGGGGCAACATTCCTGCAATGCCTTTCATATACAGATCTCACATTACTTTATAAATATTTATCAAGCTCAGAGCATTCTTGTGAAGCAGGTTAGTAATACATTGTATGCATTTTATGGTTGAGTGAACTGGGGAACAGAAGGTTTAAATGACATGGGATACCTGACCATTGCACTCCACCCTTCGCAAATTTACCACTCCTGAAGGCTACAACCTTGGTTTTTTGCCTGTGTAATCTAAGAAGTATATCTGTTGCATAGTATTTGAAGATATATGATCCTCAGAGCTGCGGTAAGCTATTCTGGCTGGCATTAGCCCCCAAAGGCCTTTCAGGCAACCAGCAATGCTGGGGCATAGGCATGCCACAGCTGTACTCCTCTTTCTCCTGGCTGTGTACACCCTGTGCTGCCAACAAAGAAGAGAGTGGTGTAGTGCTGCTACAGGGAATCCTCTACTACCTGGATTCACTGGATTTAAGTCTATATTGTGCTGACAGAGTGGGACCTGAGAATTGGGCCTATTATCTTCTCCTGTTGTTAGAGAAATGGGAAAGCTGCAGCTCAGATTTCAAGTCCTTGGGCTGACAGCAACCTTTTCCAGTTTTCCAAAGCCATCAAAAAGGGGAAAGTTGTGGTGGGATATTTCTAATTTAAAAGCAAGCAACATTTTTAATAAAAATAAACTTACTTCATGGTAAAGGGCACCAAAAAAACTTTCGTTTTCTTCATTTCCCTTTTAACTAGTAGGCCAGATGCTCAGTTTGGTAGCATAATCTTCAGATTTCTCTATGTAGATCTTTTGGATGACTACTGCTCACTAGAATCCAAGATGGAGGAATCTCTTAAGACATTGCTGAAGGAGAAAACAAAGTTACTTAACTCTAATGAAATTCTCAGAATGCACTGCCTCCACAGATTCACACTTGTCCTCCTGCCACCCTGTTTGTCTTGCCAGATGACTTTATGGAGATAATATTTTCAGATAACTATACTTACAGGTGAATAATCTCATTTTTTCCAAAACTTAGTTTTATACATTTTCATAATTTACAAGATTAATCCAAGTGTGAATGTCAAATAATAGGATTCTGTAATGAATAATAGCTCAGTGATTCTCTGTCTCCCTATTTAGTTTCTGATCTTTCTCCTCCTTCTCTGTCCATGGCTTGTGCAACAGTTGCCCACTCACTTTCCCATGCTGTATATCTGTGTTTTCTATAGATATCTTATTTTCCTCCCTCTCCTCTGTCTCTTACCTCCTCCCTTCTCCTCTATCCCTTGCCTTCTTACCCTTCCTGCTTTGTCTCTGTAGGCCAGAATGAATTGAGATTGACAAAATAGTCTTTCTTTAAAGTAAACAGTGGTTCATTCACAGAACGTGATATTTGTCAGGTTTACTTTTGGCTCAGCTCTATTCCTGCAAGCTTGATCTTGCTCCTGGTTATGTGTATGACAACATCAATAGACCTGCACTAGGAGCAAATTGGAGAAATATCACCACAGAGATCAAGGCATAGTTTGTTCCCCACTAGGTTGTCAAAGCAGGATTTATTGCACATTAAGGAGACATAATCCGTGTTGAAAATTGTACTTCTGTTCTCTTTTTCCTCTTCTCTTGTGTCATTTTTTTTAAATAGCGTTGTTAATGGTAGTTTACTAGATTGGATGATTTAGGTCTCTTAACAATTTTGCCTATATCCATTGCCTGAGTCAACTCTTGTGGAGACAATGCTTCTTGTTATGACTGTCAAGAGTTATTGCTTCTTACAGCATTGCATTTTCTTTGTATTTTCTTTACTACTCTTTTTCTTTCCTATTTACTGTCCAATATTCCTATTTTAGAGTTACCAGAGGTTGTGGTAAAATAATTTCCGTTCCTACTGGGCTCATGCTTCCGGACACTCATCTGTTCATAGCTCTACACAGTGCCTCTATAGTACCTACAGTAATAGTCTATAGATTTAAAATTTAATGAAAGTTACCTGTGACTTAAAGTTTACTAATGATGGGGAAGGCTAAGTAGACTTAGATAATATATCACTGGAAAAGAAATGTTTAAGTGACCCCAGATCTCATGAGGCAGAATTTCTTGGAGCATTGCATATACTTGGATAAATGTATCTTATTGATGATACCAGTAAGGCTTCTGTGCAGTTTTGCACAGAGAGTAACTTTGCAGGAATAAAACCCAAATGACTGTGAGGGCCTCAAGATAACAGATGGCTTGTTACTTTCATGTAATACCGGAGCAAGCAGAGACGGGGAAGTACAAATAAAACTAGAGAATGAATTATTCATTAACAAAACTGGGCAAGTAACCAAATCCACCATGTGATACTTAGCATGTGGAGAATGGCTAGCATGCTCTGTGAAAATAATTCAAGACTTCTGAAAAAAAAATTGTTATGCAGCAGGGATAACACCTTGGTGAGTGTTAATTTTACTCAAGATGAAGAGCTATGTGATGTAATATCAGTGAAGATATTAGCGCTGCAAAATTTTTGTTAAAATAGCATTGTTTATTCTAGCTGAGAACATAAGACAGTGATGCGTGAATTAGACATTAAAAAGATTTAAAAAAATACATGAATACGTGTCAGCTATCTAATATAAAGCTCCAGTTCTTCTTTGAGTAGATTCCCTATGGGTGCACCACCATGATGCTGATCAGAGAATTTCAATAGCAGTCTTCCTGTGCATGCGTGGCTCCCCATCTGCCATGAGGCTAACCACCGTTGCACGGGCAGTCCCTCCTCAGTTACTTCTCAACCGCCCCTGGCTAGAGACGGAGCTGAGAGCTGTCCATTCACAGTTCATTAACTCTTACAGTTTTGCAAATTTTTAGCTTCCCTTGAAGCTCTTTTCTTTTAGTATTTCATTTTTGTTAGCCATGCAAAAAAGAAGAAAACAGAAGAAGAGTCAGCCTCCCACCAACCCCAATGTGAGGGGGACCTCCCTGGACAAGGGTATGCCTGGCGCTCCAGGCTTCATAAAGTGTCTTAGCTGCAAAGAAGCCCTCCCAGTGATGGATGGACATTTGCAGTGCATTCGTTGCTTGGGGGAAAAGCACAACCAACAAAAATGCGAGTGATAGCAGCAGCTAAAACCCAGGCCCAGAAAGGACAGAGAGTTAAGGCTTAAACTCCTGCTCATGGAGTCGGGCCTTCAACCTCTGAAATCCTGGCAAGAGCTATCACCGCAACCTTCTGTGTCGAAGGTAGGTGATCCTAAGGTGATGAGCCACTCACTCAAGACTGATAAGAAAAGGTCTGTGAGTCCCCAGAGTGATCCCTGACCGAGTTGGAAATTATCTCTGGCCCCACTGGTGTCGACAGCACCAAGGCCATCTGGAGGTGGTACCAAGGGCACTCTCGGTACAGCACCAACAGAGCAAGTTGGTTTGCCCAAAGAGCCGATGGGTACAGGCAAGGAAATACTGGTACCTTGGGGGCATGAGAAATACAGAAAATCCTCCCTGGGAAAGGCTATTTTGACATGGTCTGTGATAGCGACAGTGACAGCAGTGCGTGCAGCACCACCGGAACATGTGGCTAGGTCCGTATTTCCGACTCCATTGGTACTGGTCTCTCAGCACTGACAAGCACCAGTACCGTCCTCACTGGTGGATTTCAGATGCGTAACGGACCTCTTAGTTTCTGATGCACCGGACTCACCCCTACTTAGTTCTGGGGCTTTGGTACTGAGTTCGCCCAGACCGCTGGACTAGATGACATCTCCGGGCCACATATCAGCTTTCTCCTCATCAGAGTTGGACAGTGAGCGAAACGATTTGGGCTTCCACCACTCATCTGACCTGCCATACAGGTCCCAATTTCATCAGGGACGCCAGGCATACTGCCCACCTGACCCGCAACCCCAATGTTTGGGCAACCAGGTTCTGGCTGCTGGCCCATTACCCTCAGTAACTGTACTTGGACCTCTGGTAGTCCCAGAGGCAACAGGCCTTCCAGGCACCGACTGTGGTGTAACAACAGCCAAGGAGACATCCTCCTTCAGCAGAGGCATCAAGGGCCTCAGAACCTCCTGAGGACCTGGGGGAGGAAACTGAAGCTGAAGTAGAAATGGAGGACACCCCTCAGATCCGCCTTTTATTGTCTTCACCTGACGAGGTGGTGACGCCCCCATCCCCAACCATGGCAGATGATTTTAAATCATTCCAAGAATTAGCTCAGAGGGTGACGGAGACTTTACAAATACAGCTGCATGAGGTGACTGAGCCCCACCACAAACCAGTGGATATCCTACACGCCTCCATCTCTGCCAGAGTGGCCCTCCCAGTTAACGAGGTTCTTCTGGACCTCGCCAGAGTTATATGGCAAACCATGCAAGCTGACATGCAAGTGGACAAACAAAAAGTATTATGTGCTTGCAAAGGGTATGGAATTTTTATTTTCCCACCTGCCTCCAAATTCCATCATTGTGGATGCAGTTAATTCTAGGGGAGGCCAATACCAGCACAAATCTACCCCATATGATCGAGACGGGAAATGCTTAGACATGTTTGGCAGAAAAGCATATTCATCAGCTACCCTTCAGTTCTGGATAGCAAATATTCAGACTTCGTTGGCCGAATATGGCTACCAAAATTATGTAAAGTTAAGCACCTTTATTGATCACATCCTGGATTCTCACAAGGACCAATCTATGGCCATAATCAACAGGGTCAGCTAGTGGCAAAACCGTCTCTCCAGTCCTCCTTGGATGCAGCAGACACAGTGGCACATTCAATATCCATAGCTGTGGTGATGAGAAGGGCTTCGTGGCTGCATCAGTATGCCATTCTCGGGAATTCGGCTACAGATGCCCAATTTGGCACAACCATACTGTCATCCATATCAGACTTGACTCCAAAGTCCCAGCCTCCAGTGGTGGGCATTGCTCAGGAGTCACCTACAGTGGAGCACACATAGGGACACTACTCAAAGAAGACAAAGTTACTCACTTTGTGCTGTAATGATGGTTCTTCAAGATGTGTCCCCCTCTGGGTGCTCTGTGACCCACTCTCCTCCCATCTACTTTGAAGTTCCCAATTTATTCTGCAGTAGAAAAGGAACTGAGGAGGGAATGCCCATGCATGTTGGTTAGCCTCATGGCAGGCAGGGAGCTGCATGTGTGTGGGATGGGACAGATTGCCATTGAAATTCTCTGATCAGAATTGTGGAGGCACACATACACCTACAGTGGAGCACCCATAGGGGGAGACATCTCGAAGAACCATCATTACTGTGCAAGGTGAATAACTTCTTCTTTTACACCTTTACCTAATAAATAAATCAACAGAATATTGCTATATATATTTTATATTGGAAGGACCTCATCAAGTAAGTAGTGTCTTATAAAATACAATAGCAAAATTGTTGTGCTATTACAGTCATTGGATTAAACGCTGAAGTAAAAATTGAGAGCCTGTGACAGCAAACAAAGATTAATAAATAAATGTATATATACCTGCCTCTTATTAAAAGGCTCCACCTGGTGGTAATAACAAATATATTATGATAGTTTTATGCTATTGTGTCAGTTTAATTATTGTTATTGATGCTGACCTTTGTAATGTGCTTTGAGATTTGCTAATGAAAAAGTACTGTATAAGTACAGTATGTATTCTTAATAATAATAATAATGGTTATAATTTTATTATTTTAGAATACCTAAAAGTGTGGTACACGTGTCAAAATACAATCTAGATTGCAAGAAAATATCTGACGGTGGTCTATCTTTTTATTAAAATTGCCATAGATATAAAAGATAATGGAGATTACCTGCGGCTACTTTTTGTCCTAATGTGTTAAATCCTGGGCTTTTCTATATGCTTTATCTTCTACAAGAGGTAACTTTACCTGTCTTTTAAACAAGTAGCAACTTGTTCACTAAGGACAATGTCAAATAATGAAGATTTACACTTTAAGGTACATCAGGAGTTATAATGTACAGCATACTCTGAGTTTAAAGAAATTATATCTAAAACTCTTTTAGTGCCTTAGCCTTCCTTATCTTAGAGGTGAACTCTAAAACATTTTTGTTTGGTTTTATTTTGCATGGAGGATAGAAAATATTATTAAAACTTTTCAAAACTGCATAATATGCTTAAAATCTGCCACTTACCTGATCCCTTTTGGCCACTTCCATTTTGCTTATAGCATTTCTGATTGCTCTTTTGTCCCAGAATGATGTATTTTTTGTGTATTGTGGTGATTAGATTCAGCCAGCATGGCTTTAAAAGATTTTTTTTTTTTTGCAAGTTATTCATTTTGGAATAATTTATGTTCTGAATGTCTTTTCCATGCTTGCTTTTGGGGCATTCAGCACATAATTGTAGGGTTAACTAATTTTCCCTATCTCTTTGTGACTCATCTTTAAGTTTGTACTTTTCTTGTTGTTTTATTTAACGTTAGCATGAATAACTTTGCGGCATCTACTTTTTTCATCCCTTTCAGAATTTAGTAAAGGACAGTGAGGACTCCTGTTGGAGTTCTACTCTTATCTCTTCTATTTATATTAATAATGGAATGATGATCATAATAATTAATTAATACATAGTATTTACATAGTACTTTAATTCCAGGATCTCAAAGTGCTTTCAATCCAATAATTAAGCTTCACAACACTCCGGTGAACTATAGTCATGGGCATTGTGATCCAAACCCATTGAAGTCAAACATATTTTAAATAACTTCAGTGGGCTTTGGATCAGGCTCTACCACTCCTTAAATATTATTGCCATACAGGGAAGTCCTGGGGCCCAAATCTGTCCTGACCTACACTTTTTAAAGTCATTGTGGTTTCATGGGTTGTAAGTCAGGATAATTTTTCCCATGATTTCTGAAGAAATTTTCCTGCTTCCAGTAACTTTGTGCAGAAACTTAACTGTAACCCTGTTCTGGCAATAACACTATTAGATGAGTTTAGACTATAGGTAAATAGTATTCACTTTAGAGATGGGGGAGACTGAGGCACAGATAGGTTAAATAGCTTTTTTGAGGTCATTTAGGGAGTCTGTGGCACAGCATGAAATAGAACCCAAACCTCTTGACTGCAAGTCCCCTTAACGCTAACCAGAGGCACGCTCTCATCTTTATTTAAGTATATATTTATTTATTTAAGTATATATTGGAGGAATAAACTTCGGCCTTCTGCAGAGGTATACTGTCTTTGGTTGCTTGATAAACAGAAAAAGTCCCTTTGCAAACAATGGGTCCTCTGAAGTAATATAAAGTAGATTTATTTGTAAATATTGGTTTGCTCTTATTGCAGCTGTCTTATATTACCAGCTTTGATGATATTTAACAGATAATAACATTTTATTTTTCTGCAAATTGTGAACATGGAATTATCATTAACAGCTGTTAGATCAAATGTATACATACTGTAATTCAATTTAAAAACAACAATTGGGGCAGATAGTCAGCTGTCGTATGTATCTTTATAGCTCCATTGACTTCAGTGGAGCCTTCTGATTTACTCCAGCTGACTATCTACTCTGGCATTTCCACATATTTGTTTTCCTGTATGAAATGGGGAAAAAAGGTAACTAGATTAAGCCCCCACTAATTGCAAAATGTTAGGTATTGACAGGTGATGAAGAATAAATACACAATTTAGGATGCTTTTGTTTTGTGTCCAGTTCCAAGTCTGTCTGCCTCCCTATGAAGTTGGACCCAATTCAGCTCCCATTGAAGTTAATGGAAGTTGAATCGGCAGTAACATTCTGTTTTATGCAATCTCCATCATTGTTGTTAGAAGTCCCAAGACCGTAGCATTGCAACACTTTGTAATACAATCCCTAGGTACACTGGAGTTCAATAATTTGCAGGATTTCGTACCCTTGTACTGGTTTACAATGGTGCTTCAGAGTTGTTGGCAAAAAGGATTCAAGGATTCTGGAACATAAAAATTGAGAGCAAGGCAAGGCACTCATATATATTGTAAAACAAACAAATGTGTCATACAAGGGAACAGATGTCTTATTCCTTCATCTCCCTAAATGGTTGTCTAATCACCAATACTTAAAGCTGGTGCTTTTAAGTATGAGTGTGGCTACTGGAGGGGTATAAGATTTTTCAAAGAGCATAATAATGCGCCCAATATATTTTTAAAAACTTTTTATATGTTCATTTTAAAAACCATGTGTCCAGTATTCAAATTTTTGAGTCTTTTTCTTCAACCACCTGGGCACATGTTTATGCTTACATACATGAGTTGACCTATCGGTATTGGTGGAATTACTTGCATGCATAAAATAAAGCTGGTAAGTTTAGTGTTTGCAGAATAGGGGCCTTGGTCATTAGAGAATGATGTAGAGCCTAGCAAGGCGAAAGATTATTAAAAGTACTAAAAGTATCTATTTCCTAGATTTTTTATTTTAGAAGCCAAGACTATTTGTACACTTTTCACATATTCTATTGCTTAATTTTAAGAGTAAAGGGCAAAATTCAGAGAACAAAGGCAAATATTAAAATGGACAAAAGCTTGTTATTTTCCACATAGCGTCTCCTGGAATAAATTTCCTTGTTCTTGAATGGATTTTATAGATAATACATACTCCTGTCCATTAGAGTGCAGACAATCTGCCAATATACTTATATGTTAAACAGTCCAAGTTCATAAAAGATTTCCTTCAGTTTACTTTTGAAAGCAAAAAAGTAAGTAGAAGCTTTAATAATGAGTCTTCCATAAACTTTGTGAGAACTGATTTGCTGATAACCTTTGAAAATAATGATAATGTTATATGTTCTTCTCTGTAGGGTACAAATCCTACAAAGTTTGATTGAGTAAGGCTGATTCTGCAAATATTTAGGGATATTAACTTTAAAAGCCTTTTAGATGTCCCCCAGAACTGAATCTGGCAGAAATCTGACCTGGGAATGATGGTATTATTCTGACTTAGCAGTTATTGGAAAGGATCTAAACCGAATCAGTACAGTTTATTATTTAATATTAATTAATCCAACACTATTAGGTCAAAACTATTCCAAATGATAGTATTTTTAATAAAATGATCTTGTATAAAACTGTGATCAATAGAAACATTTCCATGAAATTAAAAACAAACAAACAATGGAAACTGCTCTTCTAAACAAATAAACTTCCCCTGCAATTTGCAACCCAAACTTAGCAGCATTTTACTATTTCCTGAGACTTAGTAAGTGAAATTATCTGGAAATTGACACTAAATAGTGTATTTTTGTCATCCGATCTGAGAGAAATGCAAAAAGTAAACAGCTCACATAGAAAAATAATAAATTATATTTTAAAAAATACTTTCACTTTTAATAGCATATGGCCTCAGATCCTTGTGCTTGCATGCATGCCCACTGAAGTAATTGGGCTCTACATAGGTGCAAGAGTCTGTGCATTGAGCTCTGATTGCGGGATCAGGGCCTTAGAATGATCATAGAAACATAGATAGGAAAACCTATTGTTAAAAAGCATCTGGCTTCATTCTGCAAACACTTATGCTCATGAGTAACTTTGCTCATGAAAATAGCCCCTTGGAAGTTAGTGGAACTACTCCCATCAGTAAAGTATGTATGTGAGAGTTTGTAGGATGGAGGCCTATGATTTTTAAACTGATAGTTCCCCTTGGAAGGAAAATTATTGAACAGTGTCTAATAGATTTCCTAATATTTTTAAAGAGGAAAGAGCAAGAGCAATTGAGACAATGTTAATAAAATAGTTGCTAATTTGCAAAATTGTATTTATAAAGCTTTTTCTTGGTGGGGTGTTGGTTTTTTTTTTTGTAGAACGGAAGGATGCAGAAGGATGGGAAACAGTTCAACGTGGAAGGCCTGTTCGATCTCGATCTACAGCTGTAGCAACAAAAACTCCTTTAGTTGCAGAACTGTTAAGGTCTAAAGATGACAGTGACAAAGAAAATGTAGTCTTCAGAGCATCAGAAAGTAAACAGAAGAGTTCGTTCAATGGAGATAGTGCATCCAAAAATACAGAACCTCTCCAGAAAGATTCCTTATATCTAAGTGAGCATCCTCTTGCTGAAAGGACTCAGGTAAGTGTAATTTGAAAACACTTCTTTATCTTTTTATTTTGCTAATGTTTATATAGAAACATTAATCAAGGTTATTATGTCCACTGGTTTATTCTTTAACCTGTTTGTAAAGTTTTAAAATATTTTGAAATTTTATCAAATCTTTTTTTATGTTTAATGTACACAATATACATTGTGAATGACATTAATGTGGTGACATAAACTGACAGTGACGAAAAACTCATTTCAGATAGAGATGCACTATATATTTTACAATGTCTAGAAAAATAACTGGGCATACTTATGGTGGTAGGCAGCTTAGTTGAAGTCAGTGGATCTGCTCCCCTGTAAGAGCTGCAGGATTGGACATGTTATTTGTTGGGACAATAACCAAAATGTTTTAATTTTTTTTTAAAGTGTAAAAATCAAATTTGGCTATAACAGTAGTTTCTAGCACAGACAACCAACTAAAACACATCAGAAATATTATCTTTATTCACTTTTGCACAATGAGTGCCTGCCTATGTCATCAAGGCCACGTGCCCACTTTGGGAGTGGTTCAGACTACAATGCCTCCTGGAGTTCCCAGGCAAATGGAGTAAGTCCCTTGTAACTCTCATTAGAGGAATGCAGCCTAATCTCCCCTGTGTGGCTGACATCTCTGATGGATGATGTTGAGCGGTTGGTATATGGGATATATCCTTTGACACTTAAGGCGTGTCTGTACAGCCACGGTGGCAGGCATTGACGCAGTGGTATCGATTGAACGGATCTGTGTAGACCTGCTCAGTTGATGGAAGAACACTCTCCCATTGACTGAATTAGTCCACCTCCCAGAAAAGCAGAAGGCAGTGTCAACGGGAGACACTCTCCTATCGACATAGCATTCTGAAGACGTCATACTACGTAGACCTAAGTATGTCAACGTGAGATACGCTAAATATGTTATGTAACTACCGTATCTCACGTAGACCCAGCGCAGCAGTGTAGACCAGGCCTTACTGTGGCCCCTCCCCACTTCCTCTGGTGGTGACTAGAATCAGGTGACAGTCTCTGTACTCTAAAAATATGCATTATCATTAAAGTGACAGGTTTGCAATTTTACCTTGCTTCCATACAGAGAGGTGAGAAAAATAGCAAAGGAGTGGGAGAGTCCCTTGCTTCCTCTCATTATTGCATTTGTGCAAGGGTCAGGCAAAATCTGGCCATCAATGTAATCCTTTATGTGAAAATGAACTGTTATATGAGCATTGTATAAAACCCTAGCTGCATAGATATTAAAGTGCAGTCAAAGGAAATGTGTTTTGCTAGCAGTGCATGTAATAAAATCATTTGTAATAGTAGTAATGTTGGTGGAAATTATTTATTGGTCAATATAATTTGGTTAAAATATTATTGTTAGGAAAGCTTAGTAAGAAAGTTATAGCAGTTGTCTCCATTGTTGTATTGAAGTATTTTGCTGGAGTGGGAATGTTTGTGTTTTTCAACATTATTTCATAAAATTACCATTGATTTTGCCATATAACTATTGATTTTCTCATAAACAGTGTTGACTACACTGTAAACATAGTCAAGCAAATATAAATATTGCAAATAAGTATATTAGCAACATTGACTATGATATAAATAACGTCGATGCCAATATAAACAAAATATTGTAAATTATGTTTAAATCATTAGAATGATAACACTTAAAGTACGCATGTTGTTTGATTTTAACAATATGAGGCCAAATTTTGCTCTCATATTCACCATGTAATCCCAGTGAGTTTACAGAGTTACACTCAAAGAAGCATACCTGCTCCTGCCTCTGCAGTTCTGGATGGTCTCTTTGAAAAAGTATCAGTGTCATTCTTCTGCCTAAGTGGTGGGTGACAGGTTTCTAGCGAACCCATAGTATGCATATAGCTCAGCTCTGGGAGCCATCTTTTTGTAAGAATGCAAGAAGTAGGTGGGCTGAGGAAGGAGTATGGCCTGGAGATCTGCCACTGTACCAATCCTCCCATCCTCTTCTCTGCAGGGTAAGGCCCACATAACATTTAGCTTTTATTTATAGACAGGTATTAACACTGAATAGATCGTATAGCCTTTCTGCCAAATTCTGCTTTTAGTTATGCAGCAGTGCAACCTCATTGACTTTGGTGAGGCCACAAGACCCTGCATTTTGTTGCTTTGGAGATATTTCCACCCCCTCAACTCTCACTTGCTCTTCTCTGCACTTTAAAAGGGAGGGGAGAGTGTAAGCCTTAATAAAATAATGTTGTAGTATATTTCCATGTGTTATTCTTCTCTTCTTTTCTCAAAGTCACCTCTGCTACATCTTCGTGTTCAAAGTTAGAATTAACTCCATAGTTTTGAGCTGCCTATGCCCTGATTTTTCAGAGTACTTAACATTTTATATCACTTTCTGTATTTAGAGCAGTCTGCATTGATGTCAGTTGCGAGTTGAGTTCTCAGCATTTCTGCAAATCAGACCTCAGGTGTCTCAACTTGGATACCGAAAAATAACAAACCCACCAGTAGTTGTCACCTGTGAAAATTTTGGTGTATATGACTTTCCCAACATTTCATAAGAAATCTGGCAGGGGAAGGAATAGAATCCAGTTCCCCAGAATGGCATTCAGTCGCTTTAACCATGAGACCATCCTTTCTCTTCCTGCAGTTCCTTGCCTCATTTACAGCACACCTTCCAACTGTTTCAACAAATGAAGCAGGTATTCTGCAGACAACAGCCTCATTCACCTCACAGCGCTGATTTATTCCCATAGCACATTCCGTCCTGTGCACCACAGGAGGCAGGGTTCTGTACTGAGCATGTACAAACTCAGATTTTTCAGAGACTTGTAATATTGCCCAATTTGGCCGAATTTTCTCTAGGATAGCAAAAGGCACATCCCTGACACCAGGGGGACCCCTGCTGCTAGATGTCCCTACTCCAAAGCATGGAGAGACAAAGCTTTTCAAAGCAATGCTTGTAAAAAAATTTTTTTAACATGGGCAAAACGATGTCTCTTTCACTAACCTTGTTCTTGGAAATGGCTGAGCTGAAACTTAAAAAAAAATTGAAATAAATAAAAGCAGCTTCAGGCTGGCACTTTCAACCTGTAAGTTATGAGTAGATGGAAAGTGTCAGGCAATTGTAACTAAAGCTGGCACTACTTGCATCACCTAAATGTGAGGGTTAAGTATAGTATTTTATAAGCTTCTTTTTCAAGCAGTGTATTTGAAAATCAGTATGTTGCATCTGATTTATTTTGTAAATACGTCTTTTATTAGTTCACAGCACACACACTAGAAGATATCAGAAACACTGGCAACGTGGTTTTACAAGACAGTTCTTGCTTACAAACACTTTCTGAAATGCCTGCAGTTGTCATAAACACTGAACTTACTTCAGAAAATCTACAAATTGATGAATCTCCCTCCCTGATATCTGATAATAGAGAACAGCTTCAAGCAGAAAAAAACAAGATAGAAAGCGAAATGGACCCCTCAGACATTTCAAATGTGAGTGCTTCCAGATTGGTAAGACAATTTACAAGAATTCTGAATAAATTACAAAAATGTGCCTTGGGTTTCTCACTCTGCATTGCACAATATTTAGTTAGCCTGCTACAGAATAGTTAGCCTGCTACTGAAGTTGTGAAAAAGTCCATAGAGCTCCTAATGCATGTTGTAAGGAAAAAAATAATTTTTTGCATATGTTCTAGTACATTCAACTCTAGAATTGATTACAGTAAGACATCTGAGTTAGGCTAAATATACAGTAATGCACTGATTTGGATTACAAGGATCATAACTCCAGTTCTTTCTAGATATGTGATCAGGATGATTTTTCACTTCCTTTCATCTTTGTTGATTTTAAACAGGCTCACGTTCATTGTTGTAGTAATTCCACTAGTTGCTTGAATTGGAAGAGCATGAGTTACTGAAGTTCATTTGGAAACAAATATGGGAATGGTCAGACTTTCCCCACTAAAATCAATCCAACCCTTTTCTTATGTCTTTTATGCAGCTGGCAAACATGGCTGACATATTGTTTCATACCATTTCTTACCAGTGAGCTTGTACAATAGAAAATATTTCCTTATAGTTCTGTTTGTTTGCTTATTTTGAAGTATAAGAGGCATGAATAATATTTTATTTCTGATTCTTTCAACAATTGGGTACTTAAAAAAAAAAGTGCCTTAGTGCTGATGTAGCAATCTGAATAATAACTTTACTGTGTACAATTTAAACATGTTGCTCACTGTTCAAACAGGATTTTGTCTTGTCTAATAAAGCAAGCTAGAAACTATTTTAAAATCTCCTACATTAATTTCGCATACCATTAATGTCACACATGGATGTCACTTTGCAGCAAGAGGACTTCCCAGAACAGGCTGCTAATCTTAATTATAAGTTTATTTCATGATACGAAGTAAAATATCTATGACTTGAAGAACTATTTTCTACTAAAAGGTGTCACCTTGTTTTCAGATTTGGCAGAGGGGCAAAGTAATTAATGGTTGTGATGAATGAATTATCTCTTTACCACTTAGGTTTTGCCTACATTTGAAGATTTTAATGAGTATAAACATGGCTTCTAATAATTGAGTTAGCTGACATAATGTTGACCATGACTTTTTGCCTTGTATAGATAAGATGTTCATCATCATGTAGCTAGTCATGGTTAAATATTGATCCCTGATCTCTCATGGAATGGACATTCTGTATGCAGAGTACAGGATGCTCTCAAATTTTATATTGAGAACATAAAGAGTTTTTGCAATCTTCATAGCTTGTTTCTGGCTTATGAAGAATCCCATATCAAATCAGCAAATATCTAAGTGGATATTTAGTTCTACTGCAGTTCATAAAAAAGAGCCTCTTCTTGTTCTAGAGGTCTCCAGACTCATTCCACCAGAAATACTGCAGCTTCCAAAGCATGTGTTTTACCTGGATTCCTATTCTGCAGATCTGCAAGGATGCTACTTAAAACTCAGTTCATATTCCAACAGTATTGTCTAAATTCAGAGGCTAGATTAAATTCCTGATTTGTAAACTGTTCCTGCAGTTCATTTTGATTTATAATCTCTCCTTCAAATTGGGCTAGTGCTAGGTAATCTCCAAATGGAGGTGCGTGTAGTAAAGACAATTTTCAAAAATATCCCACCATGGTTAACACTGCTTCAGTTTAACTGGTGTTAGCAATGCTTGAAGCCCTAGGGTAGTTGGGCCTTCATCTCCTAAAGAAATTTTGACACTATTGATTAGAAAACATCTGTTCATCTATTTTAGCACTCCCAACTTTGCTAACAGCAAATAAGCTGAACCAGTGTTGGTAACAGTGGATATTTGAGGAGGAGGTGTCATTAAGAACTGAATGAGGTTCATTACCAGTAACTAGAGTAGAGTTCTCCAAATATATCATCTGCATAGACCCTCACTTGTCTTCTGAATTAATTCTGTGTAGTCACTCAGGAACTGAAAAGTAGGGTCTCTCCCTTTGTGGACATGTAGCAAGGCATGCAGACTTCCTTAGGCTTTAACTACTGTTAGTGTTTCTCAGTCTGCTTTGCTTAGTCCTTGACTCTAGCAAAGGGTTTGTGGAGGGCAGTAAGTCAGAGAATAATGGTTAATCACATTTTTGTTTCATTACTTTCAATGACCAGTAGTATCTTCTAATATTCTTTCGGTATGATGTGAATGTAGATAAACAGAATAATGATACCGTATTGTAACAAATGTTCTTTAGCCATTTAATTAATTAGTTTGAAACTACTAGCATTTTAGCCTGTTTTCTTAATTCATTCAATGTATCCTATAAATGTAAACAGCTGAAATAGAAAATAACTGTAAATTGACCTAAAAATGTAACATGATCCATATTTATGTAACATGATCCACATTCCAAAAATGTAACATGATCCATATTTGGGAAACTACTTATTTCTAACTTTCCAGTCTAATTCTAATTTTTGATTTTTCTATACAGTCTATGGCAGAAGTCCTTGCTAAAAAAGAAGAGTTAGCAGATCGCCTGGAAAAGGCCAATGAAGAAGCCATAGCTAGTGCTATTGCAGAAGAAGAGCAATTAACTAGAGAGATTGAAGCAGAAGAAAACAATTACATTAACATTGAGACTGACAATGATAGTGATTTTTCTGTGAGTTTTCAGTCTATTTTAAAATTACTAACTTTTAGTGGTTATAGATGTCATCAGAATGTAAGAATAGAATTTAATTTAGCGTTCCTACTTGGCTTATGCAGTTTATTTTATATGGAATGATAATAAAAGTTTATAAATGTATTACATTATCATGTAATAACTATAACAACTACATACATTTACAGAACTTTGCCTAAAGTATTTTTGCTCTTACTGTGTTTCACTTTCTGTATTTTGTGTTACTGTGTTTGCTAATTAGTTAGCCAGACCAACTAACTGGCAGAAAATCTAAGCATTCTATCTGGAAAGATCCTATACTACTTTTAAAGAAAGCAAAGATGGAAATTGAAGGGAGATGTTTGGTATGAGACTTTGATCAGCACATTTAATTTTTCAGTTGTCTTAAAGAGAAAATCTCCTGTTTGATTGGATCTATTTTGCCCTCAAAATTTCAAAGAAATAATTAAATTAATAGCCAAAAGCTCAGTTTTGCTACCATTACTTGCATCGTGTAATACCTTACTCCACGAGTAGTCTCATTGAAATCTATGAGCCCACTCATGGAATAGGGTACTATTCAGTGTGACTAACATTAGCAGAAAGGGGGTATAAGTGACTGTGAGAATTAGGTAACTAAAACCCCAGGTATCATTTTGAAAACATAGAGAATAATTATTTAGGGCCCAATCCTGGAAACACACATTTGTGTGACTTTCCATAGAATTTAGTTCAGTGAGACTATTCATCTGAGTAAAGTGACTCATATATATTTGCAGGTCCTTAAAATGTGAGCTCTTTAGGGTAGAGGCTATGTTCATACAGTACCTAGCACAGTGGAGCCCCAATCCCTACTGGGGCATTTGGACACTACTATGAAACTAGTAATAACCATAAAACGCCAGTTTCAGTAAAGAGGTTGTGGCACTTTATGGTAGTTTATCAGTCTTCAGAGATGTAAAATGTTTAGTAGCAGCAGGAGCTGTCATTTATAATAAAGGCATTATTCCGAAATTAAAAATTACTCAGAAAAAATTAGTTCTCTAGGGATTCAGTCTATTTCTGCAGGTTCATCTATTTTAATTGCTCTTAATCTTCAGTCTAAGTTTGTATGGAATTAAAAAATCCACCTTTCTGCTAGTATAGGATTGTGTAAAAGGGTTCAGTTTTGATTTCATGGATCATTTGTGAAATTTCAGGCTAGCATGGGCAGTGGAAGTATATCTTTCTGTGGCATGTCTATGGACTGGAATGATGTCCTGGCAGATTATGAAGGTAAAGATTTATGTATTCATGTATTGATCTAAACACAAAATAATGGTTTATGAGAGATGCTTTCTTTTCATACTCAGTTATGCATTTGGAACAGAAATGACCCCCAAATCATTGAGAAGTTCAGAGTGATGTTATTTGGACATTATGTTTTAAATTACATAAGTTTGAATGTTTCCTTTCTGTGCAGCTCGTGAATCATGGCGTCAAAATAATTCATGGGGTGATATAGTGGAAGAAGAACCTGCACGTCCACCAGGCCATGGAATACATATGCATGAGAAACTCTCTTCACCATCTCGCAAAAGGTCTTGGAATTTTCAACTGACTTGAATAGCCAAAATAGAAGTAGAATCACAGTTGCATAAAGTTATGATAATAGTTCTTATCTTCTTTATAAAGTACTTTGAGATCTGCGGAGGAAAAAAGCTTATATAAGAGCTGGTTGTTGTTGGTATAAAGTTTGTTACATTTGTACTGTATTGAACAGTAGTTTAAATGCTAAAACTGAGATTGAAAGAACAGTACAGGGATAATATTAAATACATTAATCAAATACTTATACATGAGATTAAATCAAATAAGTTACAGTTCAGAGGTATAGTGCTTTTTTTACTTTTCTAAATATGTTTGGATAGCTGAAATGCTTGAAGGATTGTCAATCTCAGTTCTTTCATTATTTTACTATGTTTATATTAAAAGAACAATAGCAGAATCTAAAAAGAAACATGAGGAGAAACAGATGAAAGCTCAACAGCTAAGAGAAAAGTTACGTGAGGAGAAAACACTAAAGCTTCAAAAACTGATGGAGCGGGTAAGCTTTCTATAGTTAAAAAGATTCTGTCTGTTTTCATTTAGAAGAGTATATTTTGTTCACATGGTCCAAAAACATATTCTGTTATGAAGTTCAGATCTAACTTCAAAATGAACCTTGCCTTCTGGTCTGAGCTAGCAGAATCTTAGTGCATCACACAAGTGACCTGAGTTTCTAGGAGGCTTGTATATTATTATTATTTATATTACCTAAAGATCTCATTGTAGATTGGGCCCCCATTGTGCTACGTGTTGTACAAATACCTAGGAAGACACACACTTTTCCCCAAAGATCTTGCCAGTGTAAAAAGAGAAACAACAGAAAAAGGATGGGGGAGAGGTGTAAAGCACATAAATCACGTGATCAGGGTGATGATAGTCATGTATCTCATTAGTTCTATTTATTTATTCATTTATTTGTATTTATTCATTTGCTTGTTTTGGGAGCCACACAGGGTGAGGGGAATGAAGGAATGGGTGAATAAAGAATAAAAGGAAAGAGGGACATTGATGGGGATGGAGAGATGGGGATGGGTAGGGAAGGAAGTCAAAATGGAGAGGTCAGGGGAATTTGAGAGTGAGGGATTGTACAGGAGAGGGATGAGAGGAGATTGGGGTGAGCAACCAACCATCAGAAGGAAAATCATGTCCATAGTTCAGATTGTAAAAAGCAGTCTTCTGATATTGTTAGCATCCAGGGGCTGTGCAGATATCTCTCCCTCCCGTGCTGCTCCAAGCTGTTACTGTGGGAATTCCTGCTGCTTCTAGGGATTGGCTTCATCAGAAGGTCCTGGTCTGCTCTCTGTCTGAGGGTTCAAAGTTCCTGTTGAGTTTGTTATATTACCTGAAGCAAAAGGCTTTTGTCAGACTGTGTACAGTAGTGCACTGGACTTGTAAAATAGTGTTGACATCATTAAACAAAGTTATTGCCAAATCATTAAGTGCTGTGAGATTTATGAGAAAATCTCCCAGTAACTCCATTTTACACAGGGAAAGTGCTCTAAATGCTGAGACACATCAAAAGAGCTCACAGAATTTCGGCATTTGGTGACTCCATTTCCTTTCAGCTAGACTAAAGTTACTGCAGGGTTTTGCAGGATAGCTTAACATTGTACTGTCACTATTGTAGCTAAAGATTACAAAATAGAAAATACTGGGGAAAATTCAGACATTAACTGCAGCATTGTAGGAGTAATGCACTAATACACTGTGTGTAGGAGAAAGATGTGCGAAAGTGGAAAGAAGAATTACTGGACCAGAGACGCAGGATGATGGAGGAAAAATTACTCCATGCTGAATTTAAACGTGAAGTGCAGTTACAAGCAATTGTGAAAAAAGCACAAGAGGAAGAAGCAAAGGTAGGATGTCTGTATAGAAAAACATTATTATTTATATTGTTGAGTGTGCTCAGCACTGTACTATTGTACATGGTCTCTATCCTGAAGGGCATATAGATTATCTGTTACAGGCAATATGGATCAGACATATGATCACCAGTCAAGCACATAAGGTTCAATCTCAGAATGGTGAAAGTTTTCCTTTTTAAAAAAATCCTTCATGGATGAACTATCATTGGGCAGGTAAGTGGAAGAAATATGTTTTAAGGAGGGATTTGAATAAAGAGCCAGTAGTGCTCTTGCCACCCTTTGGATAGTGCAAAGTATGCTCCCCTCTACACTTGATATTGCAGAAGGGATTTTGGGTAATTTGTACCCCTTGAAGGTTCACAGAAGGAGCCAGTGCCTTTAATTACAATTGTCCCTGTTGCTTTGCATGAGATGTGCAAAGTGGGGAAAGTTCATTGTGCTCTCCCTATATTAGACCTCCACTCTAGGACTAAAGGACAATCTGGCCCTTTAAATTGAGTTCTGTAACATTCTTCACATGTTCGTACTAATCCACTGTTCCTTCCCAATGGTTTGGATTTAGATGTGACTGGAATTCCAAACACAAGTAATGACTCATGAAACATGATTCAGAGCCCCCAGTATAGACGTTTAAAATGTACTTACTTCGTGGTCTGTGAAGTATCTAGCTGAAGAAACAAGAATGTAGATTAGAATATTAGTTTTTTACATTAATTAAAGCATTGATGATTGTGTTTTTAGCTGTTTTTTAAAAAATCAGTAAGGAGTTAGTAATGTTGTTAAACTACCGGAAAGCATGTAAGCAGAGACCTACATATGGCATAGTGAATTTATTATAGGAAAACAGACAAAATTTATCAATGCTTTCCTGACTTTGTCTATTTTCTTAAGGTTGATAGTTGCTGATAAGTGCTTTTTGTTTTACTTAATCAACAGTTTTTCAATAAACTAACTTAAAAGAGGAATATATTTTAAAACCACTTTTTTGCTGTAACAAAGGTGTCCCCTTAATACTGGAATGCTGTGTGTTATATTTAGTGAACCGCTATATCTGAACTATGATTAATACACCTTTTCATCTTTGTTAATTATCATAATCATGACAAAATTGGTTCAGCAGTTTAATTTAATGGCTGTTTCTGTTACTTAGTTCAGAATCTATTCTAAACTGTCTAATTCAGTTTAACACATTTATTTTCGGTATTATTTCATCAAACCAGTGTGATTTCTGTAATTCTATTAACTAAATCACAGAACATAATTCCCAACTCAGCAGATGTTTGAAGTGTCGTGTGTGTTTAAATATGTGAGATCTGCTGCCTCTAGTGGTTCTTTTGTTCTTGAAGATCAAGGTTAATTGGGTTTACAGAAATACTAGCCTAAGTGTAGTACAGTTGAAAGACTATGAAGACTGTTGCTGCCCAATTGGTTTTCCAAATTCCCACTGCTTGCTGTTCACTGAACTGCAAAATCTGTTCTGGAAATGTATTCCAGTCAGTAAAGAAAGCAGAAAATCTATCTTTTGTTTGGCCTTTTATTTGTTCCACAGATTTACATCTGCACAATCGTTTTATGGATTCACACAAATGTAATAGACAGATTGTGTAAGACAGTGTAGTCTCTTTTGTATTCAGTATTTCCTAATGTGTTTTGTTAATGCTAATAACTTTTTGTGATTTTTCCTCAATAACTTTCCTTCTGAAACATATTTTATTTAAGATTAAATAATAGTTTGTCTTTTCTCAGTTGCATATTCTTTTCTGAAACATTCACAGTGATGTAAATATTTTGTGTGTGTGTGGTGTGTGGTGTGTGGTGTGTGTGTGTGTGTGTGTGTGTGTGTGTGTGTGTGTGTGTGTTCACCAAAAACTTTTCAGCAGTTCTTGAGTATGCATAGTGGGTAAAAATACACTTACCTCAAATAATTTAAAGTTAAATGATTGTATAGCTCTAATGCGAAAACCACTGGGAAGACAAAGCTTAAATTTTTGCATATTTTTAATATATAATATATATAAAAAAATTAAATATCTGAAATGCACTTCAAAATTGGCTCCCGTGCATCAATTTTTCATGAGTCATTTAGTATGAATGTTCATTTTAGAATTAAAACATTATGTACTGTTCTTGGGTGGATCAATAAAATAGTAAATATGGATTTATTAAATAGATAATAACAAGGTATGAAAGAAAAAGACTACTGAGCTTGATGTATTTTCCTTAATTACAAATATGTATATACCCACTTTAAAACCATTCCATTTTGTGAGGTGTGAATATCAGAATTTAATAAATCTATAAATATATACAATTTTCAAAGTAAAAGATAGAAAAGACTGATTGAGTCATATAGGTCCTGATTCTACAAACACTCATGCACATGCATATTTTTATTCATGTGAGTGTATTTGGTTAGTGCATTATCTATTCTTGTTTTAAATATCCCAAATTTTGTGGCTTCTATAGCTTACCCTGAGAGAATTTCCACAATCCAGTAAGTTTCATTATTGGGAAAATTTTCCTGGTATTAAGCCTAAATTTAACTTTTTCTTGATAGTTTATCCCATTTCTTTTGTTTAACTATTCCTATCCCCATTTTGTAGATAGAGGAACTGAGTTACACAGATTAAATGACTTGCCTAAAGTCACAAGAAAGAAACAGAACTGAGTGATGTCCCTGTGGGTGCTCCATTTTACGTGTTCATGCGGGTTGTGTATTTTGCGTCCTGCCTAGGTTGCCGTAGCAACAGAGCCTAGCACGTTGCTATTGCAACAGAGTTAGAATATTAGGGGATACCTCAGCCAGTTCTGGCTGGTTTTTTGTCATTTAATAAAGACTTTCCATGGATTTACATCTCTCTCTGTCCCTTGCTAATTTCTCTCTGAATACAAGTAATTTCCAAGGATTTAACATAACAGTGTGCCCCTGCATTCATAATTGGAAATTTGTAGTAGTAGTGTCCTGGTTGGGTCACACATGCGCAGTCCCCATCTCATGCTGCTTTAGGTGGTTATCTGGCACAGTGCGACTGATCCCGCCTCCTCCTCAGTTCCTTTTCTACTGCCTTTGGCTCAAGTCGGAGATCAGCAGTGCCTCTTTGCCTAATCTAATTAGTGTAGTTTTCATTTAGACTTAGTTAGTGTATATTGTTAGTTCCTTTTATCCCCATTAATTTTTGTTAGGAAAAAAATTAGTTTTTCCCCTGAACAATGAAAGTTTAGGTTTCCATTTGAGCTGTTAGAATAGAGTTTTATTTCCCCTTCAAAGGGAGGGAAAAATACACACTTTAGGAGCATGCCTGATTCCCCGGGTTTTAAATGCTTCCTCACTTGCAGACTCTCAATATCGGTCTCAGATAAGCATTCACAGTGTATCTGCTGCATAGGCAAGGTACACATAGTGCAGAAGATCTTGCACTGCTACAATCTAAAACCCCGGGCTAGGAAAAGCAAGAGACTTGCAACTTAAACTCCTTATGGAGAAATCTCTCAGACCAGTGTCTGAGCCAGAGGCAAGAACCCCTCCTGGACAGAGATCTCCATCCACAGTCTCTGACAGAAGTCCATCTTCTATGGCTCAGTCTTAGGAGCAACTCACCAAGAAAGCTTCAAAAAAGTGGGCTACACCTCCACCAGTACAGGACTTGGCCAAGAAATGGTGTTCTCCAAACCGGCAAACCATCATGGTTCTAAATGCGCCATCTCCTTCCACAGCTGAAGTTGCGGGACCCTCCGGTACTGTGGATACCGCAAGACCAAGAGACCCTAAGCAGGCTAATTCCAGTACCAGCACTAAAGGGAAACAAAAATCCCATGCCTTGATACCAATGGAACTGACCAGGCACTCAGCACCCAGTGGCTCTGCAACACCACAGACCATGCTGCTGTATTCTATCACGGTGCACACACCAACAACCATTGCATAATCCTCCATACCGCCTCCAGCCATTCCATGGTACCAACTTTAGCAGCACTCAGGAATTCTTGTGCCATAAAGACTTAATGGTCACTCTGATACCCAAGTTGCCCATCCTTGGTACCGAGGTTGTCCCAGTACAGATGGTACCGAGTGCCATCACCAATCCACCTCGATCAGCTCCATCATGAACCTGAGGAGGAAATATATTCCTCTCACCAGTCTTCTCCAATCCATGTGCATACCAGACCTGCCACACCATTACACAGGGCTTATCATACTAGACTCAAAGAAGGACACTGGTTCAAGTAGCCATGGATGCCGCCGATGCCTTTTCCACCACAAAGGGCTTATTGGAATCAATGGGCACAATACTTACTGCAACACCACAAACCACCCAGCCCACCGAGGACGAACACACAACACTGGCCCTCATATTCGATACCAGAACCATTGGAACCCACTGAGGACATGGCCGAAGAGAAAGAACAGACCTCTGACCAGAAAATGGCTCAAACAGCACATTTTTCCTCATCTTCCCTTGATGACACCATTATGCCACCCCGTCCCAATATGGGTGATGACTTTAAACAATTTCAGGACTTATATCAGAGAGTCACCAGTTTTCTGAATATATCCCTAGAACAGGTCCAGGAAACACAACAAGAACTATTGAACATCTTACATATAGCCACTTCATCCAAATCACCTTGCCCATGACTAGTGCCATTATGGAACCTGTCAAAACAATTTGGCAGACCCCAGCAACGATTCCATCAACTTGCAAGAGGTCTGACAAAAAATACTATGTGCTGGCAAAGAGAACGGAATTTCTGTTCTTGCATCCTGCACCAAATTCCCTGGTCGTGGATGTAGTCTATGAACAGGGCAAACAATATGACCCCAAAAATATGCCATATGACAAGGACTGGAGAAGTCTCAACTTCTTTGTCCACAAAGTATATTCCTCGACAACTTTACACTCCAAAATTGCTAACTAAGAAGCATTGCTGGCGAAATATAACCACAGTCTACTAGAATTACGAGCTGTTCACAGTGCATGCTCCCACTTCCTCCCCATAAACAAAAACAAGACTGTACAAATCCTCACAGACAATGCAGCATGCATGTTCTACATAAACAGGCAAGGAGGTGCACATTCACTGCCTGTGGACAGAAGCCATATGGCTATGGAATTGGTGCATCACACACAACATCCACATCACAGCATCATACCTCCTGGAAATCAGCAGATGCACTAATGCAGATGCACTAAGCAGGAACTTTTCTCAAGACCATGAGTAGGAATTGGACATGCGAATGCTACACAACATATTTAAGTAATGGGGATTCCCAGCCACAGACTGCACACAATGCCAAATGTCCCCAATTTTGCTCCAGAGCGGGACTGGGCCATCATTCCCTGGGTGATGCCTTCCTTATCAAATGGAATGCTACTCTCTTTAACACCTTCCCTCCCATTCCCCTCCTTGCACGAGTACTTCACAAAATCAGACTAGAACAGGCCACAGTAATTCTGATTGCTCCCACATGGCCTCTACAAATGTGGTTCCCTTACCTTCTCAAAATGTCAGTGTATTGACCACGTACCCTTCCTCGTCTCCTTTCCCAGGATGCAGGTCAAATCCTTCACCTGAACCTAGAAACTCTCCATCTCAAGGCGTGGTTATAAGAACCCAAAATAGCCTGCTCAGAGAAAGTACAAAACGCCTTATTAAATAGTCATAGAGCAACTACCCAACACACATATCTATACAAATGGAGACGATTTGATAACTGGTGCCAAAACAGATTACACTGGCTTCTGCCACTCTATCCCTGATACTGGACTACTTACTAGAACTTAAGAAATCAGTCCTCTCCATTAGCTCAATGGGGGTACAACTTTCAGCTTTTAGGTATTTCACCACAATGTGGACGACCTATCCGTTTTTGCACACCCAATCACCGAAAGGTTTCTTAAAGGCCTCAACAACACTTATCCAGAGGTAAGAGCACTTAGTTCTTCGGGGTATCACCGGACCCCCATTTGAACCTTTGTCAACTTGCTCTCTTCTCCACCTTTCAGTGTAATTAGCCTTTCTCATTACAATCACATCAGCCAGATGGGTTAGAGAACTGGGGACCTTCATGGCGGACCCACCCTACATAATCTTTAAAGATAAAGTTATCCTGAGACCGCATCCCAAATTTTTACCTAAGATTGTCTCCTCAATCAACCCATCCATCTACCAACAGTCTACTGTAAACCCTATGACAACAAACGAGAATCGATACTTCATATCTTAGATGTCTGCAGGGCACTGGCAATTCATATAGACAGAACAAAATCATTCTGCAAATCTACAAAACTATTCATATCAATCACTAATCGCTCAAAAGGAGATGCTGTATCTAAGCAGAGGCTTTCCAAACGTATTTCTGACTGTATCAAATGGTGCTATCATCAATACATTCTACAGCCCTTTACAGGGGTTCATACACATTCCACTGGGGAAATAGCAATCTCGCTAGCATTCCTCAACAACATCCCTATTGAGAACATCTATAAAGCTGCAACTTGGGCCTCAGCCCATACATTCACACAAAACTATGCACTAGCATAATGTGCAAGTTCTGATGCATTATTTGGACTTACCATATTATCATCAACTCTGACGCCTCCTCTGTCCACCGGAGGGCACAGTTCAGAAGCCACATAAAGTGGAGCACCCACAGGGACATTACTTGAAGAAGAGAAGGTTACTCACCGTGTGCAGTAACTGAGGCTCTTCGAGATGTGTCCCCCTGTGGGTGCTCCACTATTCTCCCTCCTCCCCTCTACCTGGGAGTTTTCACACTAATAGCTCTGCAGTAAAGAAGGAACAGGGGGGGTTGGTCGCACAGTGCCAGATAAACACCTAAACAAGCACGAGACTGGGGCCGCAAATGTGTGACCCACGGGGCACTGCTACTACAAATCTCCGACTACACGAACACCTAACGTGAAGCACCTATCGGGGCACATCTTGTAGAACCTCAGTTATGCACAAGGTGAGTAACCTTCTCTTGTTGATATGTAAGATAATCTAGGTACATTGTTTTAAAATATGCCTATTTTCTCTATAATGTATATCCCAGTCCTTAACAAAGGATAGCTTCAGACTGAGACTAAACAGAAGAATTTTTTATGAAAAACCAGGGACAAGTGAAAGGGTACATGGTGCTGCAAACCTCTTGTTACCTGGAAAAATTAAAGATGCTCTTAGGATAGACTCCAGTAATTGTGGAATGTTACTTTAGCTCTTCAAATTTCTTGTACATTTAATTGCAGGTAAATGAAATTGCATTTATAAACACTTTAGAAGCCCAGAATAAACGTCATGATGTGTTGTCCAAACTAAAAGAGTATGAACAAAGGCTAAATGAATTACAGGAAGAACGCCAACGAAGGCAGGAAGAAAAGCAAGCACGTGATGAAGCTGTTCAGGTATAATTTAACTTTTCTAGTGGAACAAATAGTTGCAAAAATACAATAAAAGCAGTACATTTGTTCTTAGTCATGATTACACATGATTATGAAAGTTTGTGATTTAACTGTTGCACTAAATTACAAAAACCAAGCTTCCACATATAGCTTTTTTATAATGCTTCAGGAATCTAGGAGAAATACAATTGTTAAAATCTATACAAGGTTGTTTATACAAATACTGGATAGTTGGGACTCTTCATGTCTTCAAAAGTTCTGTTAAAATTTAATGGTTTTCTTGTAATGGAGTAGCAAATAGGTTTTAGCAAAACTGAGGGCTTTAGGATGAAAACCTGAACATATTCAGTGCAAAAACTGTATTTAAATAGTCATCTTATGAATGCTAACATAAATATTCCAATTTTATAGGGCTGCTTAAAACCACAAAGACAATGTTTGTGTGTTCCTGGAACTCTATATTTTTGACTACACCCTTCAGATGCTAGATTTCTCCAGCCTCGTACATCTGCTATTTGGCACTGGTTCCTATGTTACAATCCAAAGCCATAACTTTTTCTCTTATGTAAACTCCCTCTTCTTCCCCATACATGCCTCAGGTCACCACAAGTATCTTTCACCTGTGAATTCATGAGGAAATCAACAGGATGTTTTGTTAGCTTCCACATGGCTTAGCTTGTTAGGGGTGCAAGCAACTCCACAGCCATCCTTCTTTATTTCTGCCACGTTTCTGGAAAAAAATTCAAACGCCAGACAAATTTGGCACAAATGATTTTGTCACTTATAGTCTGCATGAACTACCTTTAACTGAAATGGATTAGATTTGTAAATGGAAAACTCCTTTCCCTTCCTCCCCATCACTGTTTCCAGATGGCTTATTACACTGTTGAGTGGTTATAGAGTGGCATACTTACAGAAATGGCAATGTAAGGTTGTTATTTTTAAGATATAGGAATGCTTTATTTAAAGATCTGTACCTTTCTCAAGTAAAATTTCATTTTCAAGGTGTTTTTGCTGTTTGCATTTTCTGATTGCCATTTTGAACTGTACATGGTGAAGAGTGGGTCAGCCAAGCTGTTGGTAGCATGCAATCCACAATTAGCAGATACATGCTGGTAGCCGCGGCTTCTAATAACTTTTGCATTGGTTCATAAAATGGAAATCCTTCCCATTAGTGTGTTAATAAGCATTAAAATGGAGCAAAAAACTTACCAGGCTTAGGGGTGGGTGTTGCAGGCTCCACAGCAAACTGTTCCTCAGGGGAGGTGCATCAAACAGCTCCTCCAGCTACAGCCCCAGGATATGCTGTTGCTGCTCCTGCCCCAAAGCCTTCTTTGGGACCAGTTTCAGCAACAGAATCACTTCACTGTCCTCTCCCGGTGCCTGCTGCTGGCTCCCATCAGTCCCCATGCTGGATTCTGAAGCTAGTAAGATGCCATCCCAGCTGATCACATCATCATGCGTTGCTGTTGGCTCTGTATTCGGCTCAGTATTCAGTACTACCCAGTCAAACTCATTATAAAATGAGCATGATGTCAGCAAGTTGCCTAAGGTGAGATTCTGGTCCTGGGTTTTTCTATACTCATTTGTAAGCCTCTTAATCCGCACCCTCCAATGATCACTTGTCCAGTACATTTGCAGTGCTGCCAACTTCTTCACTATTAGCTTGTATGCATGGTCGTTTCTGGTAAATTTATCAAAGTCCACTATTTTGCTGACCAGAGATTTACCAAAATGTGGCTTTGTTCCCATGATGCACAAGTTTTGCGAAAGGCTACTTCTGTTCAGTCTCCATTGCAAATGCAGAAGGTTGTCTGATGCTGTGTTTGCAGCTCAGTGTTCAGAAGACCATGGAAGGGTTAAACACTAATTTACCGAGTGTTGCACTACATCAAGGGGGACTGCTTCTGTTTCCCGGGAGTCAACTGGCAATTCTTGGGATAGAGATGACAAAGGAATCTAGCCCATGGGATTATGGAATACGTTTGGTGGACTCCCAGAACGTGTATCAATGGGGCTGCGTCTTCTCTGCAAAGCAGTAGAGCTGAAACCCTGGGTCTCAACTTGACTTGGGATCGAACCCTCCAGCCCTGCTGGGTCCTAAGACCCTAGGTCCGAACTTGAGCCTGAGAGATTTTGTGTAGGCAAAAGTGGGGTTTGGGCTCCAGCCTGAGTCTGAATCCAGGCTTACATTGCAATACAGACATACCCAGTGCTTAATTTGTAATGAAAGAGGTGCCAAGGCTCAAGCAATTTTTTTACTTTCATAACTGACATGGCAAAACCTGTGAACTGCCAAGCCTAGGTGTGCTGGGGCTCAGCCCTGGCAAGAATTAAACACTGGACATACCCTTAAAGAGTTGTGTAGGGGAGGCCCAGCAGGTCTATCGGTCTTTTCTGCAGTGCCCCATGATGCACTTTGTATATTTCATAGGGCAGTTTGCATTCTTATGCATTTATTTAATTGTACAATCACAGTCAAACGTGGTTACTTTTCTTGTTTACCTTTTTAAAAAAAAGGAAATTAAATGCAATTATGCAATGTTATTGAAATTTTATACACACACAAGTTAGAATAATCAGTTATGGTTCCCACAGTAACCATAACTCAGACACATTGCACGTGTATATTAATACATTAAAACTAACCCCATATATAGTAACACAGAATATTACATATGTGCAAAGGGGACTGAGTTTATAGATACTGTTGTCATTATAACATTGAATTTCCTGACTTTTATTAGTATAAAATCAGAACCATAGATACGTTGTTCTTTGCATTTAATACATGTAAAGATTGTATATCCAATACTTAAGTTATCATGCAAAATGGTTCTAGGGTCATACTTAAAGATTTTGGAGTTCTTTGAGAGCATATTTTGTTTTTGTAGCATACAGTGTTCAACCTCTAAGAAATGTAGAATATACTGAAATGTTACTGTTAGTTGGTCAGACTTTTTTGGGTGAGTTATTGAGTGAATAGAGTCTCTCGTGTTCACAAAAATGTATACTCATTTACTGCCTATAGTCGTGCATGCAGTTGCACAAATTATTATTTAGGTTATATTGTGGGTACATTTGTGAGCATGTTTTTATGCATACATGAAGGCCTCTTTCCAGTGCATATCTGGGCCTTAGAGTCTTTAATACAGGTAAAGTATTATTTCATACCATTGTTAATTTTTCAACAATAGCCAGTAGCTGAAAATTACTTTTCTATCATCAGGAGCGTAAAAGAGCACTGGAAGCAGAACGCCAAGCCCGGGTTGAAGAGCTGCTGATGAAGAGGAAAGAACAAGAAGCTCGGATTGAACAGCAGCGGCAGGAGAAAGAGAAAGCACGGGAAGATGCAGCACGGGAAAGGGCCAGGTAGTTCTTACTATTTTGGGCCCATTTCTGCATGGTGATCCACACAAGGAAACTGTTGCTCCTGTACCAATCACAATGCAGGCATGGGGCTTTGGTTTTGGTATTTTTTGAGAGTAATATTAATAAATATAATTGATAATATTGACAAATGTTTTCAAATACAGAAATCAGGTGAATCATATTAACGGTAAGACCTTTGTGGCAGATTCCTTATTCTGTGTTGAAAAAGTGCTGTGTAAATTTGCAGCACTACATGCATTATTATTTTATGATAGTATTAAAAATTGCTGTATCATACACTTTTATTATTAGCAAGATCTTCTGACAAATTGCCTTTTTCCTATTTTTTGTATGGTTTGTCCATAATCAAAAGTCCATGAAGACATTTTTAATGTAATAGCAATTTCAGCTGTTCACCTCTCTATCTCTGCTGGGCTAAATGTGAGTTGGATGTATGTATGAATTTTGACCCATTGAGCCTAGGCCCATCATTACATTGTATAAGAATGACTTTCTTCATGTTAAAATCACCTTCTGCTTAAATTATTAGTGTTTATTTCTTTTGTCTGAATCTTGTTCTCAGTCTTCGCCCTCACTCTCCTAAAGCATATATGTAAAATATATGCTACATTCTTTTTATGAGTGAAGTTTTTTATGATTAAAGATCACTGGTTTAAAAAAAACTTCCTCTTTTCTGAAAGTCACAGTTTGAGGTCTTCAAAGCCATTTTAAGGAATATTCTAATCAAATAACACATTCTAAATTTGTACTGATTTTTTTTCTACATCTTCCAAGAACATATTTGAATCTAATTTGATATCATACAAAAATCTAGCATGCCGTGAAATGTTTAAACATAACATACACTAAGGGCAAGATCCTCCAACCTGCTCATGACCCTTTTCACCTCTCCTGGATTGTGCAGAGCCAGTATAGGTAGCTCTATGAAGCCTCTGCCATAACAGGTATGGTGGGGGTGAAGAACTCCTTTGTGCCTTTCCTTCATTTTCTTTCATTCCCAGAGCACTTGAGGAAAATTAGGCGGAACAAAGACAGAGTGACATTAGTTGCATCACTGTAGGAAAGGCAGACCTGGTCCTTAGAACTTCTAGCTCTTTCCAAAGATTGTCCATTCACTCTCTACATATGTTAATTTCTTGTCCCACTACTGCAGTGTATCCAGACTTTAAGTCCCTTTACCTAACTGCATGGCTGTTTGATTTTTAGGACAGAATGTTTCATGCTTATCTGAGGAGATCCAGGCAATTGTTTGGGAGTTCAGGAAGAGTTATGCTGCCACAAAGAGCAGATTATAAAAGGTTGCTCAAGTTAAAAGCCTTTACCCTCGTTTCAGTTCATTTAGTTTTTTTCCTGTCTCTGGTGTAATCAAAGCTATTCCCGACAACTGTGTTTATTCGTCAAGCTGTAGTTTCTGTGCACCATGTTCTTATGTAATGACCACAGTGTAGTGTAATGCTGATTTTTAAAAAGGGCTCTTGAGACGATCCTGGCAATTACAGGCCAATAAGCCTTCAGTACCGAGCAAATTGGTAGAAACTAGCAAAGAGCAGAATTGTCAGACACATAGATGAACACAATTTGTTGTAAAGGGAAGTCATGCCTCACCAATCCATTAGAATTCTTTGAGGGTGTCAACAAGCATGCGGGTAAGGGTAATCCAGTCATTGTGGCATACTTGGATTTTCAGTAAGCTTTTGACAAATGTCCCTTACCAAAGGCTCTTAAGGAAACTAAATAGTCATGAGATAATGAAAGGTCCTTTCTTGGATCAACAATTGGTTAAAAGATAGGAAACACAGGGTAGGAATAAATAATTTTCACAATGAAGAGAGGTGAACAGAAGGGTCCCCTCAAGGATTTGTACTGGGACCTGTGCTGCTTAGTATATTCATTAATGATCTGGAAAAGAGAATGCACAGTGAAGGGCAAAGTGTGCAGCTGATACAAAACTATTTTAAATAGGTAAGTCTTAAACTAACTGTGAAGAGCTACAGGGAGATCTCACAAAACTGGGTGCCTGGGCAACAAAATAGCAGATGAAATTCAACATTGATAAATACAAAGTAACGCATATTGGATAAAAATGATCCCAACTACACATATCTAATGAGGGATTCTAAATTAGGTTTTACCACCCCAGAAAGAGATCTGGAGTCATTATGGATCTCTGAAAACTTCAGCTCAGTATGCAGCTGTGGTCAAAAAGGCTAGCAGAATGTTAGGGACAATTAGAAAAGGGATAGAAAATTAGACAGAAAATGTCATAATGTCACTATATAAATGCATGGTGTGCCCATACCTTGAATACTCTGTCCAGTTCTGGTCATCCCATCTCAAAAAGGATACAGTGGAGCTGGAAAAGGTTCTGAGAAGGGCAACAAAGATGACAAAGATGATCAAGAGTATGGAATGGCTTCCATACGAGGAAAGACTAAAAAGATTAGTCTGTTTAGCTTAGAAAATTGACGATTAAGAGGAGATATGATCGAGATATATAAAATAGTGAACAGTGTGGAAAAAGTGAATAGAAAAGTGTTATTTACCCTTTCCCACAATACAAAAACCAGATGTCACCTGATGAAATTGCTAGGCAGCAGATTTAATACAAAAGAAGTAATTTTTCACACAATGCACAATGAATTTGTGGAACTCATTGCCATGGGATGTTGTGACAGCTAAAAGTACAACAGGGTTCATAAAAGAGCTAGATAAGTTCATGGAATATAGGTCTATCAAAGGCTTTAGCCAAGATGGTCAGCGATGTAACCCACGCTCACAGCATCCCTAAACTTCTGACTGTCAGAAGCCAGGAGGGTAAGATGGGTTGATCTCTCCAAAAACTGCACTGTTCTGTACGCTGTTCCTTAAGAACTGGTACTGGCCATAGTGGGAGACAGGATACTGGGCTAGATAGACCATTGATCTGACCCAGTATGGCAATTCTTGTGTTCTTATATTTTACCATCCTTATTTCAAACTATTTTTGGAAGATCTTATGAACTCGTACTCTCCCTTTCCAGGAGGCAAGTTATCCTTGATATTTGAATTTTGTGTTAATCAGACTTATGGAAGGGGCTTGTAGATTGTTGCTTTTTGTACCATCTGTCACTGAAGGTCTCATTTTTAGTGGTCACTACCTTGGCTATGAGCATTTTGGAGATACAGACTTCGATGGCCAAACCAACTGTATACCATATTCCACAAAGACTAGGTGGTACATAGGCCTCACCCCAAGTTTCTAACAAAAATTGTATCAAACTTTCATCTCAGGCAGTTGGCGTCACTGTCTGTCTTTTTTCTCAAAACCTCATAAGCATCTTAGGCTTTTAGAGATAGTGAGGAACTGAGGGATGATCTCAGGGGCAGTTAATACCCTCAAGGCTTTTACACATTATCACTTATGTCAGCGTAACTTTGATGTCTCTCAGGAGTGTGAATAAATCACTTCTCTGAGCAATGTAAGTTACTCCAATCTAAGTGCCAGTGTGGAGAGCCTCTCCCGCCAGCATAGATCTTCTTCACCAGATGCACTGCAGCAGCGCAGCTGCATCAGTGAAGCTGTGCCACTGTTGCGCTCTAATGTAGACTAGCCCTCAGTCTGTGGAATGTTGATTGAAGGAATTGTAGTTGCTCCCTAACTACCAACTCTTGCACAAAAATAATTGTGTGTTCATGTGAGTGGGCATGCAGTATCTACATTGTGCCTCTGTGAAAGAAGTGCAATCAGAAAACTAGTTACTGTTGGTAAGTTATCCTTTTTTCCCATACCAAAATATCATTTCAAGTGTAGACAAGCCCTAAGATTATATCATAGAATTATAGAATATTAGGATTAGAAAGAGACCTCAGGAGATCATCTAATCTGACCCCCTGCTCAAAGCAGGACCAACCCCAACTAAATCATCCCAGCCAGGCTTTGTCAAGCCAGGCCATAAAAACCTCTAAGGATAGAGATTTCACCACCTCCCTAAGTAACCCATTCCAGTGCTTCACCATCCTCCTAGTGAAAAAGTTTTTCCTAATATCCAACCTAGACCTCCCACACTGCAACTTGAGACCATTGCTCCTTGTTCTGTCATCTGCCACCATTGAGAACAGCCTAGCTCCATCCTCCCTGGACCCCCCCTTCAGGTAGTTAAAGGCCGCTATCAAATCCCCTCTCATTCTTCTCTTTTGCAGACTAAACACTGTTAACTACTTAGGCTAAAAATCTGTTATATCTTGAATTTAGTTTTAATAGTCTGACTACCTTTCCCAGACCTGAAGTAGAGCTCTGTATAGCTCAAAAGCTTCTCTCTCTCTCACAAACAGAAGTTGGTCCAATAAAAGATATTACCTCACCCACCTGGTTTCTCCAGCATCTCTAGGGCATTTCACTTTGTTCGGCTACTCAGTAGGGCAAGAGTGAGCTTTGATATTTTTTACGCAAGCATTTGGGTTCAACCTATAAAAAAGGGATAAATCCACAATACCAAAAGCTCACCCCTTCATGTGCAACAGACTCCCTTCAATCCAGTTTTTGGCATCCTCGGACCTTTGTTTTATTTCTGTTCTATGTAGCATCCCTCAGTTAGCTATAGTCATGCCTAGGTCCTTAGTTCAAGTATATGAAATAAGCAGTTACTAGAGTTGATTCAATAGGTTTTGTATTGTGTGTATCAATGTATTAGATGCATAATGGATGTAAGTGCCTTCTTCATTGCTGAGCATAGCCAGTGCTGCAGGCGTAGTGCTTCCATGACCTCTTTTGACCCCTACCCAGGCTGGTTCTCTTTGTAAAATAGTAACAGCAAACACTTGTATTCTAATTTATAGCTAGGGTTTGAAAAATCTATTTATCTCACTTGCCACTGGCAAGTGGGAAGCTTGCCCTGGTGAATATGTGACCTTAATAATTAATTTCTGCAGAATTTAAGCTTTGTTCTAAAAGAACAAAGTTTCTAAGCCGTATCGTTTCAAATCTAATTTTTCAGGTATGAACTGATTAGGCACTGTCTGTTTGATTGTTAGCTCAGGTGCCTGCGCCCAAACTTCCCTAAGAAGCATCAGCAAAGTGAACTTCAGACTGAAAAATTTCACTGTACTATTCCGAACCCTGCAAAGAGCAGTGAAATGGTTAAGAATCATGTCACCCTGTGTTGCTGACTGTAAAAACTACTATTGGCAACAGAGAAAAGCACTGGAATATTCACAGGGCAGCAGAGCAAAAAGAAAAAATGCAGAGGAGATGCAGAGTAGCAGTAACCTTTCTCTCCTCGCATCAGTAAGCATCACTTCTTGCAGCCAGATGGAAACAAAGGTGGCTTCAAATGTATCGACACTCACTAGCCAGAGGCTGAGTCTAAAGATGGGTCAACCTAATAGGTCCAGAGACACAGCACCTTTTATCTCTTCCCAGTGGGGGGAAGGTAGGTTCAGGATCTTTCACCAGGGCTTTGCACATGGAACTTGCTTGTGATCCTTTCATTCATCTTGTAGGTTCAATCCTCTGGCTAACAGCTGTAAATTTCTTTATTTACAATATGATCATACTTCTTATTGCTTTGATCAAGAGTATATATGAAACAGCAAAAACAGCAGCAAAGCTTAATGTGGAGAACTTCAGAAAGCTGCTGTGATCAAATGTTTAGCCAACATCATTTTCTATCACTAGCATTTCCCCAACTGTTGTTGAATCTGTATTTGTATTTGGCCTTATCTGCGCTAGACATTTTGGAAAACTCACCAGTGTATTACCCCCTGTTGTCACTTCACAAGAGGTAGCAACACTATGAGTGCTAGTGTAGACAGGACATCACATTCATTAGAGTTTTTCACCACCATGTCGTCTATACTAACTGGGCTGGAATGGGGTCTGGAATCTGGAACCTGGAACAAGGTCTCAGGTGTCTGCTATTGTGAGACCATCAAGATTAAATGCATCTATTTATTATCTTCAGTAATTAAACTAGTTTCTGCTGAATACAGTACCTTTATCTCCCTCTTGAGCTACCTTTATCTTCAGTGGCTGTTAACTCCTTGTCTGGTTTTCTTTCCCCATCTCAAATATGTATTATAAATAATAGACTTTAAGGTCAGAAGAGACCATTATAATAATTTAATCTGACCTCCTGCACATTCTAGGTCACATAACCTTGCCCACCCAGTCCTGTAATAGACCCATAACCTCTGGCTGAGTTACTGTAGTTCTCAACTATAAATGTATATTTCATATCTTTACCACTTTTGCTATAATACATGTTCTCTTTTGGCAGAGATCGAGAGGAGAGGTTAGCAGCTCTCACTGCAGCTCAACAAGAAGCCATGGAGGAGCTACAGAAAAAGATTCAGCTGAAGGTATAAAGGGAGTAATATTTCTAACTGAAAACACATTTCTATTTAACATAGAATTTCTGCAAAATTATTTTCTTTAAGTACATTTTACTTATCAAAGTCATTACTATACAGCCATATCATACCCTGAATTTTGCTACTGTAGTTCAGGCTTTTTATCTAGACATCTGGCCTGTAAAAATGGATCTGATTTTGCTTTCACTGACACTGTGTAAATCAGAAGTAATGCCAAAGAAGTAAATAGATTTACTTAGTGTAAAATCAGCAAGGGATCAAAATTAGGTGTAAATGATTTTGTACTTTTGAAGAAAAGTCAAAATAATTTTGAATTTCTAATCTTATTATTAAAATTAAATTCTGGCAAAAATAAAGCTCTTGATAAAAAATTATCTAAAACTGATTTGTACAATTTGGTGAAAATAGTCTACAAACCAACGTTACATAGAAAAGGACATGGAAAATAACACAAATTATATCATTTTATGGGACTTCACAAGTATCGGTACTAGAAGTATGGCATGTTCTTTCCCCTTCAGTGCAAAGAATATGCTTCCAGTCCTGCAACTGGCTCCACTCAGAGCCCCGTTGATTTCACTGGGTCTCTGCAGAGGCACAGGGGTCCAACCACATGGAGACAGTTGTAGGATTGGGTCTATGTTAGGTAGGATTCTGTAGTATTGCAACACAGCTTGTGAAAGTCCTACCTTATGAAGAACCAAAGACAAATGATAAGAATTTTGAACATATATTTATTCTATTTTGAGAGGTATAAAGATTTCCAAAGTGCTAAGTGCCATTTTTGAAGTTCTGGTGAACTGCGAAAGTTAAACCTTTTATCAAAGTCACAGAATATTAGTAGTAGTAATATCATAACAGAAGCACCTAGTAGTCTCCATCAGGGTCTGAGGTCCATTGTGCTAAGTCTATACAATCATATAATTTTAAAAATCAGACCATTCTTCCATCTCTAAGTAATTCTCTACTATTGATCCCACTAGTCAAGAAGCATTCTTGCTATATATGCTGCCATTGTGAAATGCCACTCTTTGTCATGCAATTGATGTTTATAACCCAATCTCTAGTGTTAGGTAATATATAGGTTTTGCTCCATCCTTCTTATGGTTGATAGATATACAAAGCATTGTCTGAAAGGGTCTGGCGCACTGTAATCCCTACTGCAATCTAAATAATAATAATGTATACCTTTTTATTTTGATGCCATGTTGCTTTCAGTTCATCAGAGCAAGCACCATTACACCAGTAATGTTTGTGTGGTATTGGAAGTTGAACTGATTGAATTCTGTCTCAGAGTTCTTTCTGAAAAAAAAATACAACATGACAGCAGAAACTGAATGCAACATAAAACTGTAGGACTAGATTTACAAAAGGTGATAAAGGGATGCTAGTCCACATAAATAATAATATAGTGTTAATATTTTAAATTATATCAATAAGGAATAACACACTTAAAATGTGCATAGTGGTACAGCATGGAGCATCCTTTTTGGCATTTTGGAAGGTATTATACATAAGTTTCAATTTAATTTTGCATCATCTAGAACTATACAGTACTTAATAAATCTTAGTATTTCTGTACATTATTCATTTCTGTTTATTTTTATTTGATGTTTACCATTTGTTGTTTTATTTTTTATTTAGCATGATGAAAGCATTCGGAGACACATGGAACAAATAGAACAGAGGAAAGAAAAGGCAGCTGAATTAAGCAGTGGGAGACATGCTAATACTGACTATGCACCTAAACTTACACCATATGAACGAAAAAAGCAGTGTTCATTATGCAATGTCTTGGTAAGTTGGATTGAAGGAATGCTATCAAAAGTGATGGGCGTATCTAAATTTTCGATCTACCAGTTTTGTTGTGGTTTGTAGGCATGAATGTATTGAAAATGGAGTATCATCCTCCACTTTCCCCTGCTTACTCTGCTTTTATGAGCAGACAGAGTAATGACCAGAGCTCTGAAGTGCACCAGATTTTGTGGGATCTTTGGCATTGCAGTTGCATTAGGCTACTGTTCTGTAGTACGGCCAAGTCAGGCAATGTCCCGGAAATGGGGAGGGAGAATCATGTAGCCTATGGCACCTTTCGCTGAGCTGGGAGCTGGGAGTTTCTACCACACTTGTACTGATTACTGTTTATTTTTCTGTTCACTATAGACTCCTTGTCATTGAGCAAGGCTTCATAACCTACGCATAGGTGTAGTTTGACTGCTACATTGCGGGGCGTGATGCACACGCTGAAGACAGTTCCCCTGGCTCACTGGCTCCCTCTCCTGCCTGTAGTGGTACTTGGGCTGGAGTGGGGAGTAGGCTGGCTTAATGGGGAGTCCCAGCTGCTGCTCTGCCAAGGGGATGCCACATGCTGAGCTCCTGCTTCCCTGTCTCCATTCCCCTATCCCCTTCTCTTCCCCCTGCCCTATCCTATCCACCTTCTTTCCCCACTGGGGTACCCTAACTTGTTACTGGGACTAATCCAGCAAGCCCTCACAATACAATACTCCATGGTTAAAGCACAGCAGTACTGTGGCGTCCACTGCAGAAGCCTCTGACCCCAGACAGCATGCCCCCCCCATCCCTCCTCACATACCCTATGTGAGCAGCTGCAGCCCCCCCTCAAATTTCAACCACACCCATCAGATCAAACCCAGCTGCTTCACAGGTACAGGAACCCGTCAATTAGAGATCACAGAGGCATACTTTAATCACCAGCTTGGTGTTGTTTAAGGGCATTGGCTAATGGGAGGAAGGAGAGGAGAAAAAATGAGAACTACAGAGGTGCATTTGCATGAGGACTTGCCTGTTGCATGCAAGTGCACACAGTCCTCCATTAGTCATGCACATGGCAGTGGGTGGAGAGATCAATACACCATGCACACCCCACCTCCTCAGGAATGGTTGTAGTTCACAATTGCCTGCCTGGGGCTGCTTGGATAATTCAGTGTCTCATCTCCTCCCACCTCACTACCCTTCTCCCACATCCCCCCTTGCCCTGCAGCCCCCCTCCACGAGTACTCACCATTGTACAGGAAACAGGATGGGGGCCATGCAAAGCACCCAGCACACACAGAAGTGGAAGTCAACCGGCATTAGGACCCAGGATGCCTCATCCAATTGCAGAGGCAGCAAGCACACAGCAGGAGAAACAGCTCCATTCTGCCCTTCCACTCCAGGCCCAGGCCTGGCTTGTGATGAGAAGGGCAGATGAGTGAGCCAGAAACGTGCTGGGGCAGAGGGAGGTGCGGCGTGGCAATGACAGGGCCCCCCCTTCCTCCCCCACAGCAGGCCGAACAGAGCAAGCCCTGGGCAGCTTGGCACTCACAGCCATGGCAAGTGACTCTGTGTGTCCCTCCCACACCTTGCCTCTGTTTGGGGGAGCTGTGCCCCCCCATCCTCCAAACTATGCCCATGAACCTACTCAAGAAGTCAGTCAAGCATCCTTTCTTCATTTTACTGAAAGATTTCACAAGGTCGCTTCAGGCAGAGCTAAGAATAAAACCCCCATTTTTATCATATGGCAGACCCAAGTCTTGTCCACTCAGCCATACTTTCTGACAGAATGGATGTGCCATATCTATGTGCTCAGTTATCCTGTCTAAACAGCCATTTTTCTAGCCACTGTACCACACTCTCTTCCCAGAACCTGAATAGAAACCAAGATTCTTGAGCTCCATAATTTTACTGTTGTCCGGCAGATAATCATGCAACTTGCTGACAAAGTGTATATCAATTCCCCCTTTAGGGGCAGATACAAATAGAGGACAGTTGAAGTGATAGAGGTCTATGCTGGAGATCTCACGGTTCAGAATTCAAACCCTGCTGACAATCCAAATAAGTGTTCCTTATGGTTGCACACGATGGAATTTGCTTTTCCTGTTCTTTTGTTTAATACTGGTTTATTTAATTTAGACAGTGAGAAAATACCCTTAAAACAGGTTTTATAGTTAAAACCATTATAATATGTCAATTATGGCACAACATAAAAGGAAATATAGGTGTTCCATATTTTAATCATTTGTCACATATTGATTGCTTGTGTCATGCATTGATAGGCTTGAAGGTTAAGAGGTATGGTATTGACATTTACAAGAACGCTTCTATCTGACAGAATAAACAGGTGTTTGTGATTGCACACTTGGCTATGGAGCAGTCTCTGCATGTATGTTACCAGGCAGGCTTGCATGATTTCTGTGGACTATAAGCTCAGATACAAGTTGGGTGAGGTAGTAGCTTTTATTGGACCAACTTCTTTTGGTAAAAAGACATGCTTTCGAGCTACATAGAGCTCTTCTTCAGGTCAAGAGCTCTATGTAGCTCGAAAGCATGTTTCTTTCACCGAAAGAAGTTGGTCCAATAAAAGATATTCTCTCACCCACCTTGTCTCTCTAATGTCCTGGGATGACACAGCTACAACAGTGCTATAAGCACAGAGACATGACTGGATGCCTTGGATTGGTTTAAGCATCAGAGACACAAAGGCATTTCTTATTCCCAGTACCTTAGATCTTGCTATTACTTAGCAGAGTGCAATAGCTGTGATTCATATGTGGGCCTTATCTGCACCAGACAAAGTTAATGTTCTCACCGTCTTGTGCTATTCCTAGAATATCTGTATCACACCTCATGTCCAAACACAGAATTATTCCAAATGGTGCACAGGCATTCTAGTGGTAGTGGAATACAGCTTCTTCCATCTATTAAGCATTGTCATGTAATCATTAGTTATTTAGCTCAGATTACAGCATTTTTATTAGTGGTGTTAAACCTGTGCTTGTGATAGAATAATTTTTGCAACAAAAAGGTAACTTTTTTATGAAGAAGCAATTTTTAACACTATTTAAAAAAAAATCATGATAGATTTCAGTTTTGATCAGATGCAAAATTCTTAGCATATTTCCTTGTTGCTTTAGATTAGTAGACATTATAGATACCTTGTTGGGGAAAACGATTAATTATCATTAATTCTCATTCCAGATTTCCTCAGAGGTGTATCTTTTTAGCCACATTAAGGGGAAAAAACACCAACAAGCAGTGAGAGAAAATAGCAGCATCCAAGGACGAGAGCTTTCAGATGAAGAAGTGGTATGTTTTGTAAAATATTTTAATATTACTATTCTTCTGGTTTGCAGTGCCATCTGAAATGTAGTATTTTAAGACAGATTTGGAAATTCTCACAGAACAAAGAACATAAAAAGTAATGTATTATTGATGGCAATACTGACTTTTTGAATGTGGAATGTTTAAAAAAAAAAAAGGGGGGGGGGGGGGGGGGGGGGGGAGGAGAGGAAGAAGAAATGGAACATTCAAATACAATTATTCCAGTAAGTATCATATAGATTTCCTATAGAAAATGATGCAATGTATATAAATTAACTTTGTTTTCTAATAAGGTATTTTTTTCTGTCCCTCTAACCTGTCCCATGCTTATCACTAATTTTTCTATCCTTCATTCCCTCCATTCACAAAGGATTGATTTATTATGAGAAAGCCATGTCAAGTGATTCTGGCCTTTTGTTCTGCAGGTACTAAGGTTTGTGGTCATTGTGTTGTGTTCAAGGAGTAGGCTCTTTTTTCTCTATATTTCTTCTGCACTTATCTAAACTCTTCTCAGGCCACAATTTTTTTTTTAACTATACAACCCAATTTCAGTATAACTGCAAAACAGGGCCACAACAGGGCCCCTGGACTGTAACAGATAAAACAGCAACCACACACAACACACACACGTGCTAAACTACACACATGAAAAACCCAGTTTCCCAACACAAAATAGTATATATTCTTGTCCCCAATCTAGTCTCCTGCAGTTCTTCAAACAACCTCCCAGCCGTCCCGCAATATGTCCCTTCCCATCTCACACATCCCTCCCACAAGCACCTGGAAAAACGGGTGGATCTTGCAGCATGTCCTGAAAGTTGGTTAGTCGATCCTTCTGTCTGTCATACTTATATGCCCTCATCACCATAGTTATGAATACCTCACGATCTTTAATGTATTTATCTTCACAACTCCCCTGTGTGGTGTCAAATCTAGGCTCTAAGGAAGTGAAGAAGGGAAGTGAAATCCAAAGCCATCTTCATTTAGAATGACTTGCTGTCAGCCCTCTCCATTTAGATGAGGAGGAATCTGTTGGCATGAGTGCCTCAGATGACTTCAGCTATCATGCTGATACACATGGAGAGACAGTCTCGGAAACAGCTGACCCCAAACTTTTTAAGGCTCTAAAGATGAAAACTAATGCCTTAAACTTCACTTGGAAAACAATCAGTAGCCAGTGCAGATCTCTGGACATAGAATAATGTGGTCTTTGCTTGAGAGGACAAGTAGGCTGCCTATTTCTACATTTGCTGCAGTTTCCAAACAGTTGCAAAGGAGAATTCCATTGCAATAATCTAAATTGAGGGGACAAAGGCATGGATGATATGGTGAAAGTCTGCATCCAAAAGAAAAAGATATAACCTTCTTACCAAATACACATTGACAATTACTGATACATGTGAATCCAGCAGCAGCCAGGAATCCAGCAAAATTCCTAGCTTATAAATATGAGAAACAAGCCATGGACTCTTCCTAGCAATCTGGGAAGCTGGTATAATTTCCACGGATTCCTCTGCATAATTCCCTCATCTTGTAAAATTTGATTTAGTCTTGTCTGGATTGAGTCTCATCAACTTAGTTTACAGGAAGACAGGGAGCAAAACCATTCAAATGCAATTCTCTCAATCCCTGTTACGCTCTACATGTGTGTTGTCTGCACCTCTTGGTCAATAGTGCTGCCGGAAGCAGTATTAAGTTGTTTTTCCACAATATTCTTCTTCATCTTCCACAGATATTAGGGATTCAAGATGGGACAATAGTTATAGAGATTGTCCTCGGCAAGCAGTGGCTTTTTAACAACTTCTTTAAAAGAATTGACACTCTGATTCTTCAGGAGGAGTTGAGAAACAACTTTATTTCTTTTTACAGCAACTCAGAAAGCTATGCTGTCTCCAACAGAACAATTCTAAACAGTTGTGTGATTTAATCTCCATTGCCACAGCATGGCAGACCTGGAACAATAGTGTGAGAAACGGTTCAACTATGACACCTACTCTCTAAACTGTTTCCATCTGGAGGATTTGTGAATCAGCCACATGGTGTTCCCATCACACATTTACTAAGAAATATTGCTTAATCTGGGTCTCCAAAGCTGAGTCAGATTTGACTTTAGTGTTACAAAATCTGTTTCCAAACTAGTGGCGCCAAATGTTTCCATCCTATAGAATTTATTTTAGGTTGTCTGTTTATTTTTCCAACTGTGGCATTTTGGGGAGATATTTGTGCAGGCATATATATATGCACAAGCACATACATAAATATATATTTGTTGATATTATTTTTATTAGTAAAGGCATTTTCTTTGTGTTTTGTTTCTCACAATGTGTAGCAGTCTTTTCTGTTTTTTTTCTTCAGGGAAATTTATAAGTCTTCAATTGCTGCAACCCACCGATATGGCTATCTTTGGAGAAGAGATAATATAAAGGATTCTCTGGAGAAATACATCTTGGTGGATTGCAACTCACTTACCTCCCTAATCACAAGTTGAGGGTTCTCTAACTGTATTTTCTATCATTTTAAGATGGCTATTATAAGGGGAGTGTTTTCACTTCCTGTTTGGATGGAATTGATTATTGGGGAGTAGGTGTAACCTAATTACCTTAGTGGGGGGCCTCCTGCTGAGGCCAGAGTCTTAAACTTTGACTTGTGGAAGTTCCCAGCAAACTCACAAGCAAGCACATGGATCCAAGAATGATAATTTATCAATTTGTACATTGACACTCACAGGTACCTACTTATCTTTTATGCTTCTCCCTGCTGACTGAACAATGGTGCTTGTAACTTTTAACTGCTAGGCCACTGCCTCCCTTTAAAAAATGAGGAAATAAAAGTAAAATAGAATTTCCTTTGTCTGAATGTTATACACCAATCACAGCATTTAATAGCATAGCTCTTCTAGAAAAAAGAACCATGTGAGGGTGTCTACTTTAGTGCTCCAGACTGAGACACATAAACTCAACTACAGGGTACGGAGACTGTGTTGTCTTGTGGATTCATAAGAAGGAGGCAGTCTGGACTCAGAATTAAGGCTTCATTAGAACTAAAACAGAGTTACATAAGACAAAGGAGAACCATGTGCTCCTAGTTGTGTATGTGGAGAAGTTGACACTAGTCGGCTTCCAATGTATTCTTATTAGCATGTGCTCTGCTCTTAAAGGCACAGGTCTAACATCTCCCCTTTCCAGCAAAAACATCTCCCCTTTCCTAACATCTCCCCTTTCCAGCAAAAACAATCCCAAAGAATTTAACATATATGCCAACTGTTTCTCTACAAACAGCATAACATACTCAGCTTTGTTAGCAGTGCTCAATGAGTCTTTCAGGTGATCTGCTGTGAGGCACCTCTTCAGTTCTTGCACTAGCTGAATCAGAAGACTATTCTGTTTGCTTATCTGAAGAATCCTCAGCGGTTTTCTCAGTGTTTTGTCCTGTAGCTGTCGGTGAAGTATCTGCCTTTTTTCCTCCTTTTCTTCAGGAAGATGTTGCAGATGAAAAGATATCCAGTTCATCTGAAAAGTGCAGGAGTCTGTACTTAACAGGATTGTGGAGCGACTTCACAAATCACTACTGGCCTCTGTGCCCAGCAGGGACCATCATGAATCTGCACAGCACCTCTGAGCGTCAGAGGCTGTAACACACTGGATCCTCGGTCATGATACATCTTTACAGTTACCACATTGCTTATACACATCTAAATCAGTTTTACCATTAGGGATTACTAGTAAATTAGGGAATCTTGTTCTCAACTTCCTGCCAAACAATCTCCCTGCAGGTGACAGTCCATGATTCATTGGTGCTGCCCTATAGTTCAGTGTAGCCAAATATGGATGTGAACCTGAATCAGTGGCCTTTTTCAAAAGTCATTGAACAATTTTCACAACATTCTATACAAGACCATTGGATTGAGGATACCTGGGACTTGAAGTTACATGCTTAAATCCATATTCTCTAGCAAATTTTTTAAATTCATGTCCATCAAACTGCAGACCATCATCAGATATGATAACTTCAGGGATTCCATACCTGGAGAATATGGATTTTATGCACACTGTTACATGTTTTGATGTGGTATTTTCTAATAAAGCAACCTCTGGATAATGAGAATCATAATCCACAATCAAAACATAGTCTTTACCTGTTTATATAAATAAATCCACCCCAACTTTGGACCATACCCATAACAGTTGTATGTTTTTCAAAATAGACTCTTTTTTCTGTTTAGGTTGGTATTTTTGACATGTTTCACACATTTTATCAGTTTTCTCTATCCCATTGTTCATTTGTGGCCAATCCAATATCTCTCTGGCTCTGCATTTATATTTCTCCATGCCCAGATGTCCTTCGTATATTTTTGTGAGCATGTCAGCTCGTAAGATGTTATATACTACTGTTCTGTTTCCTATAAACAGTATGCCATCAATAACAGACAGTTCTGCTTTGAACTGGAAATATAAACGTGGTATGTAATGTCCTGGGTAATCGTTTTGATTATCCTCTGTAAAGTCTCCTCATTTGCTATAGCCTCAGCAAATTCATTCCACTTCCTTTCTGAGACATGACAATTCTTTTTTTATCAGGATGACCTGCACTATATCTAATTTCATCTTTGTTTCTACTATAGTTTTATTAAATGCTCTGGAAAGTGTGTCTGCTATCACCAACTCTTCTCCTAGTTTATATGCTATTGATAAATCATACAGTTGGAGCTGTAAAAAAGAGTTGTATTCTGGACAAAGTGTCAGCTAGCCCCTTCTTTGCAATTGATATCAGAGACTTATGGTCTGTTTCTGCAACAATTGGTCTTTCATAAATGAATACATGGAATTTTTTTATGACTGTGCACCAGGGCTAAAGTTTTCTTTTCAATTATAGTGGCATTTGAAAGGGTCTGGGATGCATATGCCACCGGTCTCCAATGGTTATCATATTTTTGTAGCAGTGTTTCCCCTATGCCTTCTTTGGAGGCATCAGTGGACAATTTGGTTTGTCTTCTTCTGTCAAAATTCCTTAAAACAGGGGCTTTCTTAATCAATTGTTTTAAATGACCAAACTTTTTGTCCAGGTTAGCATCCTATTTCCATAAATTATTCTTTAGCTGAGTACACGGTGATTGCTGGTTTGTGCAGCCAACTTAGATATAAATTTACCAACTAAATTAACCTTTCCTATGAACCTCTGGACTCCCTCCTTATTTTCTGTGTGTGGCATATTTGTTATAGCTTGTGTTCTGCGAGGATCAATACATACTACTTGTTCAGTTTAGCCTTTCTCCTAAATAAGTAATTTATCTGAGCTTGAATATACATTTTCGTTTATTTAGTTTCAGGCCTATTATTATAGCCCTGTCCAATGCTTTCTTTAACCTATAATGATGTTCCTCTATTGTACTGTCCCAAATGAGAATGTCCTGTATACACTTTTGTGCCTTCAATTCCTTCAGATATTTGCTGTATAGTTTCATGAAAAGCTTCTGGAGCAGATTTTAGACCAAACAGTAATCTAAGAAAGCAATATCTTCCATATGATGTAATAAAAGTACATAATTTGGAGCTCCTCTCATGTAAGGAAATCTGCCAGAATCCAGATGATGCATCTAAAGTAGTAAAATGCTTTGCACTAGCCATATCCCCAAAATGTCTTCCCTGATAGGTAACCAGAAGTGTTCCCTTTTGATATATTTCTTAAACTCCTTAGGATCTAAGCATAATCTCACTCTTCCATCCTTTTTTCTTCCCTGCTATTACTAGTGAATGCACCCATTCTTTAGGCTTTTCTAATTATGTCGATTGTTACTGAACAATCAAGTTCCTGTTTGAGCTTTTTTCTCATAATTAGAGTAATACATCTAGGGGCATGCATGATAGGACAATTTGGTTCTATTACTTCAATTTTATATTCAGTTACCAGTTTTCCTGTGCCCTCTAAAACATTCTCTCATGTATGCCTGTGTCCCTTATTTCCTCTACTCTATGCTCTCTTTGTATGAGCCCAAGGGCTTGGCATGGTTTTAAACCCAATATAGGTGCTTTACTCCCTTTAACTATCACAAAGTTTATCAATTCTGTTTGATCTTTTACTTTCACCTCTAGTACAAATGTACCTCTAGTGGGAATTAGTTCCTCGTGATAAGCTTTCCATTTAATCTGTTTGCTCATTATGTTTCCTCGTTTTGTCTTTAACCTTTTAATACTAATTTCTGAAACAACATTTATCGGAGCACCAGTGTCCAATTTGTAGGTAACCAGAGTCCCGTTAGTCTCTAAGGAATTAGTCCATTTGTCAGTTCCTTCCTCTTCAGAATCAGCTCCTAGACAGAGCTCCTCTTCCATGTTGCTGTCTGTGCTCTCTTCCTGGATTACCACATCAGCATTCATGCTTTGCTTCCTCTTCTGCATTGTCAATCCTGGTTGCACACTTTGACAGAATGAATGTATTTCTTACAAATGTTGTAGCACTTACCAAAAGCTGTATGTTGTTAAGGTCTGTGTTTGTGTCCACATCTTGTACAATCCTTGAAGCTGTACCTTGCAAACTCTTGTACTTTTCTTTTTTCTTGCTTCTCTGTGTTTTTTCTTTTCTGTAATGACTTACTGCTTACTAGGGTTTTTTTTCTTGTCACTCAATCCAGAGTGGCAGTATCTTGTTCTCCTTCCATTATATTTATTTTGTTCAGAGTGATTTCTGCTGTGTGATAGTCTCAATGCTTTATCCAAAGTGAGATCTGTATCCTCCAATAGACCTTTTTTACTTCTTAGAATCTCTGATTCTAATTACAATTTGATCCCTTATAATTAACTCTAACTTCCATAGTTGCAGGTTTGGCTCATTAGCTTCACTTCTGTGAGGAATTCTTCAAAGGACTTTCCTTCAATTTGTCTTCTAAGATGAAACATGTGCCTTTCAAATGTTTTACTCTTTTTAGGTACACAATACTCTTCAAAGTTCTGCAAAATTGTCATAACCTGCTCTCTCCACTGACTTAGTTGCATGTTATTAAAGACATCCACTGCATCAAGTCCTGCAAAGTTTAAGAAGATTGCTATTTTCTGCTGGTCTTCTTTCTCACCAATGCCAGCTGCTTGAAAACACACACACACTCTCTCTCCCTCTCCCACTATTTTATATTGATATATATAAAAAATATGTCTCAAAAGTCTGTTTGAATCTATTCCAGGAGTCTGTTGCATTACCTGAATTTCAACTCCTTGGGGGCTTTTAGTTGCTTCATGTCCAAGATGACTCTTATTTCTTCACCACAGTCCTCTTTTCTCTGTCCTATCTTTTACCTCACTCTGATACCGTGTGTTGTGTGGATTCATAAGAAGGAGACACAATCTGGACTCTTAGAAGTAAGGCTTTATTAGAATTAAAACAGTTACATAAGACTAAGGAGATCATTATGCTAGAGGCTGTGTATCTGGTGAAGTTGGCTCTGGACTGCTTTCAACCAATTCTTCCTAGCATGTACTGTACTCTGCCAGTATATACTCCTAACAGAGACTCCAGTGTAGTAAAGCACATGCTTAAATCCACTCCTTTCCAGCAAAGCATTTTAACGTGAACTCAGGTACCTACTTAACTTTAAGCGTGGGCTTAAGTGCTGTCCTTAAACAGGGCCTAAAGCAGGAGCAAACAGACTTTAGCGGGAACACCTTCAATTCAGTATACAATTTGACAGCTACAGCAGAAGATTGAGGACCACTTTAAAAATACTCTTAATTAATGTGTACATGTGCAGTGCAGTGGCTTACTGTGCTGCTTTCTAAAATTTTAATCTAAAGCCACCACAGTGATAGTGTGGTACCAACTTACTGACATTTTAGTTGCTAACCTTATATTAAAATATAATTTGATTTATACTACATTTCAGCTGCTACTGTGGGTGCAACAATGAACTATACAGTTGTAGTTTGAGATTTGTCTGGCCTGAGGCCATCTTCATAGTTTTCTTTTTCAGTACGTCAGTAATAAGATATGAACGAGGTATTCTCACGATAAAGTAGAAAACCCATTACATTTGTCCAACTAAGATCTATTTTGTTTTCTTTTCATTTGATATGCACAGGTAATACCAAACTTTGCCTTCCCCACAAATAAAGCACTTAATAATTTTAGATTAGGTCTAGCATACTTGAAAGCAAGTTTCCAAAACAATATAAAGAAGTAAATAATGTGTTATAGTAAGCTCTGTAATTTTCATAGTCACTAACCACTGAGTTCCAGTTTTAATCAATGAAGGTATCTGTAGTGAACACACTTGCACTACTTAAAGTTATTACTTGTCATCTGTGATGTCTTTATGTTTTATACACCTTGTCTGTGACCCTTCTTCTTTGACATATAAGATTTTATTTATACCACCTTTTGACCTAATAAAACTTCACCTTTGACCTTATGCACTTGACACCTCAGATAACTTACTCTTGATCTTTGACACATTTTGTTTTAAGCCTGTTAAGCATAATAAGTAGCTGCCTAGAAAGAAAGCTTTTATTTTTTATTTTTTTATTGTAATTTAACCATATACTTTCTCTAGTGTTGCTCGAGATGTCACAAAAAGAAAGGCGTGTGTTTAATTTTGTCCATGTCGTTATCACAAAATTTAAACTATAAAGTATCCCCTTAAAAATTTGGAAATTGCTCTGTTAATATGTTATACAAGCATTTAGTTGTCATGCTATGAGGATTTTAAAAAATTGTTTGACTACTAGAAGAACGTTAAATGGTCGGTGCTGGTTAAAAGTCTGATGTACTACATGAGCCCTGAAACACAGATTTTTCTGGGCAGCGTGAAATCTGGCTAAAGGTTGATCTTGCCCAGCATGGGGGCAAACCCAAAACTCTTGTATTATTTGAGTGCCATGGATTATTTATTTATTTATTTATTTGCGATAAAGTCCATGAGTTCTAAAATATTGTAAACATTATAAATGTTCGCTTTTAAACTATTGAGAGATGAAAATAAATTCCATATTGGAAATACTCATATCTTGTGCAGAGCAGGCATATAACATGTAATGAATAGAATGTATTAAATTGTTGTAAATTTGTATGTATTTTATAAAACCCCACACATGTAAGATAGTTAGGTTACTAATAAAGAAATTTAAAGTGAGGAAATATGAAAATATATCAGTATCTGTGACAAAGCTTCCTTAACATTAACTTTCTTTCTTTCGTTTGTTCATTCTTTCTTTCATTCTCTCTCTCTCTCTCTCTAGTCTCTAGTCCCCCCCAAAAGTATATTTCCCTCAAAGCACAATGTGAAATTGTGGTTTAAATATTAAAATTAATTAAATTATCTTTGAGTCCACTCTCATCTTCTCACCCAATGAGAGGTCCATCTTGCTTCTTTCGAAATAAACAGCAAAACTTTCATTGACTTCATTGGTGCAGGATTGGGCTATACATGATCACTCCTTCGTCTTTAAATTTCTATAATTTGTCATTTTTCTCACTGTCTTGCTCTAAAACTGTCCAGGCCCTGATTATTTGTTACAGTGACCATATCCCATCTGGCCTGCCTCCCCAACCTTTCTGTCCAAACTCTCTCTCCCATCACTTGACATCACCACCATGGCCTTGAATTTTCTTGGCTATTTGTCTCCTACCCCCTTGCATTTAACTCCCCATTTTCATATCAGCTTTGATTCAGCAGAGAATTTAAGCATGTGGTTATTTTAAGCATATATTTAACCAGTGGAGTTACAGTTATGTATTTAAAGTTAAAGTATGTGATTAATTGCTTTGCCGAATTAAGGCTTTAGTGCCTGATCCAAAGCCAATTGAAGTCAGTAGAAAGACTCCCACTGGGTTCATTGGGCTATGGATCATCAGGCCCCTACAAGGGCCCTGTATGATCTTGCTCTCCCTCATATTTCAATTTCTTTCCTATTCTCCTCTTTATTTCTCCCTTCTCCTTTTCCACTGGCTTGTTCATGCCATCTGTTATGCTGTCTTCTATGTTGGAACAATTTCATAGACCCATAGACTTTAAGATCAGAAGGGACAATCATGATCATCTGACCTTCCTGCACATTGCAGGCCTCAGAACCTCACCTACCCATTTCTGTAATACACCCCTAATCTCTGGCTGAGTTACTGAAGTCCTCAAATCATCATTTAAAGACTTCAAGTTACAGAGAATCCACCATTTACATTAGTTTAAACTTGCAAGTGACCCATGCCCCAGGCTGCAGAGGAAAACTAAAAACTCCCAGGGTTTCTGCCAATCTGACCAGGGTAAAAATTCCTTCCGGACTTTAAATATGGCCATCAGTTAGACCCTGAGCATGTGGGCAAGACCCACCAGCCAGACACCGGGGAAAGAATTCTCAGTTGTAACTCAGAGCCCTCCCCACCTAGTGTCCCATCATTGGCCATTGGAGATATTTGCTGCTAGCAGTTGCAGATCAGCTATATGCCATTGTCTCCCTAATATTAGTAATCCCTACAGCTTCCTTCTGTGAACTATTGTCCCATGTCTTGTCTGGGTCTTATCTCATTTAGATGATAAATTCTTCAGGACAGAGAATATGTCCTTATCTATGGTTTTAAAGCACTCTGTAAATCTGTGCACTTGTAAATATTTGTAATAATTAAATTTTGCTTCCAACAGAGTATGAGCTAAAAAAATTAGCCATACACCTGGCAAGTGAACTATATGCTAATTGTTTGCTAAAATTATTTGTATTCCAAAGACCACTTAATGAAGAAGTACTCATGAACATTTATTTGCACAAGTGAAAAATGAAAATATTAGCAAGAGAAGGAAATGACTGTTCTCTGTATTCTGAAATAACATTAAAGAAAATTACCATTTTGAATAACATCTTCAGATCAAAGAAACATAGAATCCTTTGGTGAAAGGATGAGATAGTTGTAGTCTGAGCATATATTGACAGCTTCAAAACTTGGAGATTTATAAATAATGATTGGCTGAGCTCACCACCCACATTCCTTTTAAGAAAGGGCAGCCAGCTCCTTTATGGAGGCTGTCAGGTAGGCCAGGTCTGCACTACAAACTTTTTCCACCATAAGTACATCAGTCATAGGTGTGATAAGGTGTGATTTTTGGATGACATATCTGTTTCGGCAGATGCCCCTAGTGTAGGCACAGATATACCAGCAAACTGTTCTTTTGCTGGGATAGTTTATCACTCAGGGGCATGGCTGGAATTAGCTATACTGTCAAAAGTGCTTTGCTGGTGTAGTATACCAGTATAGCTGTACTGGCTGAATCTTCAAAGTGTAGATCAGGCCATAATCTTTTGCTTTCCACAACCTTCCTGTATAATTTAAGTCTTCTGGCTAGTATTTAGGGTCTGATCATGAATTCTGTGTTAAACCACACATTTTAAACTAACCTTTGTTTTCTGTTTTCTCTCTATTCTTTTAGTTAACAGTTGCAACACCACATCTCTGACCAATGCAATTGTACCAACTCCCCCAGTGTAGACAGCACTATGTTGATGAGAGAGCTTCTCCTATAGACATAGCTACTGCCTCTCGGGGAGATGGAGTACCTACGCCGACAGGAGAAGCTCTACCGTCAGCAGCATCTTCACTAAGTGCTACAGCAAGTGTAGACAAGCTCTCTCAGAAGGCTATTGGGTACCAAGGCATTCTTAAAGAGGGTCAAACAACTCAGAATACCAGATATTGTCACAACGTATATTTAATACAATCTTCTATTTAGCGGCTTCTCCAGCTAATTTAGAAATGGTGTTAAAAATGGTGATGTAAAAGGAAGGGAAATTCTGAAGTTTATAGTGAATCCTCAAGGCTTTCAAATTAAGGGATTTCTGGAGGAAAAAGATTTGGGATTTTTCATACTTGACCTTTACTTGATTCCTTCTGTACTCATGATTTTCTTTCTTGTTTAGACACTTCCTGATTCCTGCACTTCAGTATATCTTTGAGTAACTGTGCTTTTGTCAGAATGGAATTGTATTTTTTTTTCTTTTGCAGACATTTTTTCTTTTAGCAAACATTGGAAAAAGGCCTCTCCTTTTCCATTCTGAATCAAAACTAAATAAAAGTATATTTTTTAACTTTGAAACCTTTCTATAAGCTTCTTTTACCTTAAAAGGTCCGGTTAATCAACATGAAAAATGACAACAGATCTTCTGTAGCATAAAAACTGCTCTTTTTTTCACTGTTTTCACGTAATCTACTGAAATAATTTGAGGCATTTACACCTTGAATATATGGTCTTTTAAAAAATGTTATACCAGTTTAATGGCTTCTTTTCTTCAATATAATTTGTGAATTCAGTGTGTTACATTGGTTCAAGGTAGGGCACAACCACTACCAGTACAAAATTATGCCGTTTAGATTCTCTACGGACAGATGGAGTAGTTGGGAGCACGGCAGCCCTTCTAGCATTCACAGCTTTGCTAACCATAGGCCAGGCATCTAGCTGGTACCTACTCTAAAAATAATCAATAACCATAGGCCAGGCATCTAGCTGGTACCTACTATAAAAATAATCAATCAAATGTTTTACACTATGTCAACTCAAGAAGTGAATGCAAGATTTTACCTTATAATGAGGCTAATTCTTTAGCTTCAAATGAACAATGTAAGATTCTTTATAAACTCAGTAAAATATAAATTGAAACACATTTAAAAGTGTAAACATCCTGTGTAGACTTAGTGTATAATTAAAATATCTCAATTTCAAAAGGGAGTGGCATTTGAAAAAACATATATTCATTAACTTTCTTGATTCATAGGCCATTTCTTTACAGGTGGGCTGTTTCCTTTTTTCTTATAAACCAATTTATGTAAAATACCTCCAGTGTTCTGAATCTCCTCCAAATTCTCAAGTATATTATAATTCGTGGCATACCAAAACAGTATTTGATCACAGTTCTATTTTATGATCCACTTTTAATAAACATTCATGTTTCAAGCCATCAGTGATTATAATGTTGCAGATTGAATTTTGCATCTGAAATAACTCTTGCTCCCTTTCAGCATGTATTTGCAATGTTAAACATGGACCTATTTTATGTGAAAAAAATGAGGAATACTGACAAGTTTTATTTAATTCTATAATAGAATCAAAAACAAATGTTCTTGTGGTAGTATGATTTAAAAGACCCCTTTAAAATTTGGCAAATAACGTGCTCTAAGAAGTGATTGTACACAAGTTAGAGACTGTTACTCCTGACATGGGTAATAAATATTGAAAACATTTTCATTTTCTGAAATTACAACATGCACTTTATTTGAAACAGGTAAAGGCACTGTGTATTTTAATCCAAAATACAGATGTGAACTTCAGAATTGATACTGATTTGCTGAAACATACATTTATACTTTATAACACACACTTTTTAAAACCAGTTTTCTGTTGATTTGTTTTAGTGCAAATAATGAATTACAGACTGTGCCATGATTGTGTTCTAGGGTAATAAATATTATACCTTGCTAATTTTTCTACTTTAGTTACCTTTAACATTGATCCAAGACATAGCATAAAAGCAAGAATTTGAAAGCTTTGGAGATAGGTTTAGATGAGGATCCAAAATCAGATACTTCATGAAATCTCCTGTACCTGCAGAATTGGGCTAGGAATCTTGTAAGATTGCCTTTTCTTTCCAAACTTTCTGATTCAAGTCAGGCTGGAAATAACACAGTATTTTGGCACTTCAGCTTCTGGTCATAGCCCGAATCCAGGCACACAGAGGGGAATGAAAATGAAAAGTAATGGGATGAAAACAATTAAAGATTTTCAAATTGCAAAAAAGGGTCAGTTTGGCTTGAGCATTGGGTGAAGATCCAAGAATGGAGGCATTGTTAATTTATCTGAGCTGGTTAACTCATGCATAAGGTTAAGAGTCTGTTGCGGGCATTTTTAGTAAAAGTCAAGTTCAGATTGTAGTCAATAAACAAAAATTCATGGAAGCCCGTGACCTGTCCTTGACTTACACTAAAAATACCCTGGAGGAGGAGGGAAAACAGCTGCCGGGGCTTGCAGCCACTCCAGCTCTGCCGCTGCTTTTGTGGCAGGGGCTGACCACTGCTGCTCTAGCACCAGGGGGACTGACCCAACCAGCCTGTCAGCTGCCAATCAGCTCTTTGGCGGCCCAGGTCAGCAGCCCTGGGGCTGACAGCTGCTCCAGGCCTGCCTCAGAAGTCATGGAGACTTGCATCAGATGCAAGACTCTTAACACTTCCCCCTTCTGCCTTGCTCACCTTGAGAAGCTCCAGATACAATATGACTCTAAGGATAAACTCTTAAATAAGTCCTGTCAAATGAAACAGTCCATAAAAGAACAACGCTCTTCTAATTTTTGTTTATTTCTTCCATGTTATACTCACTCATGCTTTTAGAGTAAAAGGCATTTGGGCCAGAAGCTTTCCTATTCATTTAGCACATTTTACTCACTGTATAGTTCTGTTTGAATATACATTGCAATATAAGTAATAGTCCTACCATATGTATTTTTCAAGTTAGTTATTTGCTGGCTCAATCCTCTAGATTATTGTGACTTTACCAAGTGATTTTAAAATATCTTGGTTTCAAAATTCATGCATTAAAATGTGTGTCACTTTGTTTTTTTCCATAAAGTTATACTTTAACATGGCCTAACTTTAATTAAAGGTGATGTCCTAATGTTTTAGGTCACCTTATACGTGTTTTTATATTTATTTTTGTCCTTCTGTATCAACAACGCATGAATCATTTTATACATTTTTGTTGTAATATAGTGTTTTAAATTGCAGTCCCTTGGAATGTGTCACAATGCTATTTAAATGGAGTTTACACGCTGTAGGAGGGTAAAGAGTTAAAAACTGGACAAATGGTCAGGCTTAAGTTACAGGGAACAGGGTCATGGCATGGGCAAACCTTGTTTCTGCTAATTGGTATGAATTCTAGTTGGAGTCTGTTCTCTCACTTCTTTTCCTCCCTTCCTGGCCATCTGTGCAGGGGATGAGGCTAACAAAATAACTATTCCCCCTCCTGCACAATGCCTTTGGTGGGAAGAAAGCATTATCTTCCTCCCCCCCGGCATACCTTTACTTCAAAGAATGGTTTTAAGGTGATGTGCCTGCCTTCTGTATGGTAATCCTGTAAAGAACAAACAGGGGCGGGTATAATTGTATTCATCGTGTAGTTGTTAATATTAATTTTATAGGTGTCAGTGTAACCAAATAAGGGTCTATCGGGAGTTGCTGGGAATGTATACATTTACATACTGTTATGGATAAAAGAATTATAAAGTAATCCCCTCATTGCTCACTCGCGGTGTCGAGGTGAAACAAACAGGCAATAAAGGGTTCTGTCTCCCCAATCCGCCCCAAGGACAACCTGTTTGTCTATTTCTAACACACACCAGGAACCAAATTTAATGGTGGCATATGCTGGCATAAGCCATTGCAGAAATGTGTGGCTGCTATTCCTGTGTGTGTCCACACATACGCACCCACACACACACTTTAAGACCTAGGAAGTACTGCAGTGCTAGCTGAACAGAAGGTGTAGACTGGACAGACGAAAAGTCTTTTTCACACCATGACTCTGTGGAGAAGCTCATATCAATGGAATACCTTGAGAGTGCTAGTGCAAACTAAAGCTTTAGTTTTTCTGCCATCGAAACCTCAGTAGAAGGCAGAGGTGAAAACCTCTTCCTCTTAGAGGGTCAATTTTTTCTTAAGCACAGTCATCTTAGTTTGTGTTCCACCTGCCAGTATACTGTATTGAATTTGCCCCTAAACATGGTAAAGGTATCCATAATTTGGTTTTTGTGTCCATCACTTTTATTTTAGATCCACATGCCAATTCTCATCCTCTCTTTGTTTATGTTTGGCAGTCATCTATTAGAAAAGCCCAAGGTGAGAACATCAAAATTTTGTCCTCAGTAATGTATCACTGAAAGGGTACATATTAATGAAACAAGAAATACATTCCTCCTAAATTAAATATTAATAAAATATACTGTGATGGGTGTTGGCATATCTTAATTCTTCAGCATGGAAGTAAGATGAAGTGTTAGTTACATAAATTACTTCTATTACCTCCACTACTATTTCGAATAATTTTAAGGGCACTTGCTATTTTCTTTCATTTCCTGACACTTTTCTAATTCAGAAGATAAATACTATGTGTGCTACAGTTCTATATGTTTTCTCAATTTATTTAAATACTTAAAATATCTTTAAAATATTAACTTTCACAATGAGATTTTTAAAGAACATGAAGATTTTATTTATTAATATTGTGGAGGGGTAGAAAGAATTATCTGCTTGTTAAAGGCCCAGCACTACTTACATATCCAAATTCTAATTCATATAGGGGGCATTTAGCTCAGCAAAACTGGCCACACAATTCATGACTAATGTGGCTTCTCAATGTTGTCTACTACTGTCATTTGTTACTTTGCCTCTTCCAGATGTTATTTCTTCACCAGTAGTCCCTGCCTTGGCAGCTTTTGCAGGATCCCTTTTCTGGTCAGCTGTAGTTACTGTTAGCATCATGTGCCTCATGGAGGTAAAGGAGTCTTCCCAGCTAGTGATAGACCAGGTAGAAGATGCAAGGATTGTGCATCCTCTGGACTGGTTCTTCTGTGAAGTCTCCATTTCTCCTCTATTTACTTCCTTGGCACACAAATAAATTCCTTTGAGGAGCCTTAGGCATTACAGGATTAATACCTATCAGGCCTCAAGGCCTTCTCCAGATACAACTTATTTCTGTGCTGTTCATCAATACCAAGCTATTCATGGAAGCCCTAGACTCAGCTATCAAAGAGGTGAGATTTTATAATCTCTTACGTCTCTTGGGACTGCTACAGGTCAGAGTAACAGAGCAGGCTGTTCAAATTCATGTGGAAATATTATACTTGTAATAATCCTGACTTTCCTTTACCATATCAGTTCAATTTTGACGTTTTGCTTTCCTGATGTTGCTCTAATACCAGTGTTATTTGTTAACATTGTCTCTTTTTTTTTCAAAAGCTAGTTTGCATATTAGAAATAATTCCATGAATAATCAATATAATAACTGAACTTAAAACTGCTTAATAGGCAGCAGGTTTTAAATGAACAAGAGGTGTTTCTTCACACAACACACAATCAACCTGTGGAACTCTTTGCCAGAGGATGTTGTGAAGGCCAAGATTATAACAGAGTTCAAAAAAGAACTAAATAAGTTCATGGAGGATAGGTCACTCAATGGATATTAGTCAGGATGGTCAGGGATGCAAAATCATGCTCTGAAGTGTCCCTAGCCTCTGTTTGGAGGAAGCTGGGAATGGCAACAGGGGATGGATCACTTGATGATTACCGTTCTGTTCATTCCCTCTGAAGCACGTGGTATTGGCCACTGTTGGAAGCCAGAATATTGGGCTAGATGGACCATTGGTCTGACACAGTCTGGCCGTTCTTATATTCTACGTAACTTTTACTTCAATTGACTTAGTCGACACTTAAGAATACAGTAATCTTTCTTCATATACACATAGTTCTCATCAACACCACTGGGAGCCATGACTAAATATCAAAAGTGAATCTACTGTATATTGTTTGTGTGTAATCTTTCCTCAGTTTTCAGGTTGGTGTGATTTTTTTGTTTTGTTTTTGGAGTTGGGGGGGGAGGGCAGGATTACTATGGAAATAGTCTCTCAGGAGTATTAGAGCGCCATTATGGCACAAAATACATTTAACAGTCTACTGTAGGTCAACACCCAGTAACGAGCAGTTTTGCTAGATACTGGACATTGCCAGTTGTGAATAAATCCCTGGATTGCCATCATGTATTGTATGAAGAGGATGTCAATCGGAAAGTTTATTCTCTAGCTGCTGTATTGCATAGAAAGGAACAAGGGTCAGAATCTGGGTTATTATGTGGTTTAATTCATCCAACTTAAGTGCATCATACTTGAATATATAATGTCTCAGCATTTTGTAGTACTTGCTTCATTTTTATGGAGAAATTTTATAACTGTATTCTTTGGATTCTAAAAGAATCATGCTATTTCATAGAATAACATTATTAATACTGTAATATCAGTAATGTAACTTTTCATATATAAAAGAAAAAGTTAGAGGGGTGGGTTGTGTGTAGAAGAATACCTGCCTTTGAGAAGTGCCTGATCAACTGAAAGCCTTATCTACTACAAGATCTGAAATTTACTGTATAGTTGTTCAGTTTCATGCAGCACATTTGCATCAGAGAAGGGGATATCCAGCAGGAGTGTGATTTCATGGGTGACCTCTTCTGGTTTTAGCAGTAATGGCTTTGTCAATTAAGTTTCTCATGCAGTTTTTGGACAAGCCACATCTGCTGCATTCAGCAAGTTTCAAAACTGTCAATGGCTGAAAGTGGGGAGGAAATTAAAACTTTCTCTGTGGATCAGTTGGTCTCTCTTCCTTATTTATGTCTAATTCTTCTAGTATGTGATTTTTAATTGCAAATAACCGACCAAATAACTTGACTTTTCTGTAGCATTGTTTCAGTTTAAGACTCCAGGCCCTGAAATTGCAGCATTTAAAAACTTTCTAAATTTCACACTATAGGATGATGCAATTTTTTAATGTTTTTGCACATTATAATATATACAAAGAGAACATATTGTGGGTTTCTGTTCATGACTGGAGTCATCCTGAGCACTAAAATATCATTATATTTATTATATAAATCACTATATTGATTTTATATTTTTTTTATAATTTGTGTACTTATTGTAATTATTGGTTGCTTTTCCTCTCTTTCGTCGTCTCAGCATGTAAATTATGTCAATTTAGTCTGAAATACTGGGCCAGATTCAGAGGTAGATTACACATTGGCAAATGGCTGTCAATCTAACAATCATCTGTTGTAATGTACACCTTGAGGGGGCTGAAAAAAAAGTTATACCAATTTAGTCTCCATTTAGATTCATTTAGATTTCTTTTTTCATCACCTTGTCCCTTGCTTGCTTGCTTTCTTACTTTCTTTCTTTCGAGGGGTGGGACAAAGGGGTTAATAGGGGTGGTGATTTTTGGATCTTTATGTGAAGATATTGTCTACCATAGGGAATTTAGCAAAACAAATCACCAGTGGAGCTCTAGTGTAGAGTTCAGTGGCTTCCAAAGCTTTTCCTTAATCATTGTTAACATTAGTGGAAAATTCTTTTGTAGACACTTCTTTAGCTACCTTCAAAATCTAAGAGGGAAGATAACTTGTACTCACAACTATTTAAAAAAAAAAAAAAAAAGCCAAAAGAATATAAACTGAAAAGAAATGCCACAATAAAATTGTATAGATAAATCTAAACCTTGCAGCTTTAAAACCTAGACAGTTAAAACATGAAAATACAAGACCTTAAACACAATTACAAAATTGCTGAATGTGTAAATTACAAAATTATATAAGTATAACCAAACTTACTAATAATAGTTTTGTTTGTTTAAATGAAAAAGCTAGTGGGCTTTTTTTTTTTTTTTTTTTTTTTAAATAAAAGAGCTTTTGTTTTAAAACAATATTCCTCTTCCATAATAAACCCCGTCCTTGACTTCTCACTCATTGGCTGTGCCACTTGCTCAGCCCATGGACTGAGTGTTTGCAGAGTAAGGAAATCAGGACCAAGCCCAGAGATTTTAGAACAGATTATTTTGGAAAAAAAACTGTGCAATTTCACTATGATCTCTTGATTTTTCTTCTTGAAAAAAATCTTATTTTTTTGTTCTGTTTGTCAGTGATTAATTTCCAAAATGTCCAGAAGACTAAAAGTGAGGGAAACTTTCATCATTTCCTTCTTATGAAGAATTCTGTGGTTGTTAAGGTGACCAGATAGCAAATGTGAAAAATTGGGACAGGAGTGGGGAGTAATGGACGCCTATATAAGACAAAGCCTCGAATATTGGGACTGTCCCTATGAAATTGGCACATCTGGTCACCCTAGTGGTCATACTAGCATGCTCGAGCCTTTCTATTTATTCCTAGGGCATTGACATCAAAACTATTATGTAACATAATCTTGAAGAGCACTCAGAGTAGTGGCATACAAATGAAGAATCTTTGCCTCTGTTACTGTATCCATAATTTGTGTGCTTATTTGCATATCAGTACTCAGTGCTCTTCCAGCACCTATCTGGCTCTGGAAAGTTTGAGCACACTTATATGTATGTGCAGTAGTTATTTGATACTTTAATTCAATAAACTGGGTGGGTGAAGGGTGTTAATCATGTTAACCAGATGGAGTTCACAGTTTGAAGAACAAGGAACAGAATCTTCCAAAAGAAAAGAGTTCATATTTGAAGAGCCTAATTACAAATTGGGCTTCCACTACTTTCCTGTTCCTTTCAATTTAGTGGATTTCATTAGAGGTCAGTTCATGTCTTTTGTCTACAGATCAGTACTGAAAAATGTAAATGGCATCGATTGGGTATGTAGAGATCCAAGCCACAAAAAAGGACAGTAGGTTTTCAAAATCTGGTGCATAAAATGCAGTATGGAGATTCTTGCAGATCTAGTGAAGGAACTGTAAATTAAATTATGTTCCCATATAAAATGCCATTCAGTATAAAACTCACATTTACATAATAACTCTTTCATGCCATGGTATTTGTCAGCTTCAGAAAAACAGATACAGTATACCATACATGTTTTTTAGATCATATATTCCTAGCACAACTTGGTAAAATGATAAAAGTCCCTGGAAAGAAACAGGAGTGTTTCTAGGCTATGAATTGTTGAACAGACACTAACCAAATAAAATATAGCAAAAAATTATATTGGCCAGATTTAAAGTAAAACAGAAGATGATGAAACCTTAGATATGTTAACACTGAATTATTCCTCTGTTTCTATATTTTATGGCTGGATATCATAGCATTGTATATACTAGATACTATATGAGGTCCAGCTTCTGCACTAAGCTTGAATAGTATTTTCCTCTGTGAGTTGACTGATTTCAATATGATTACTTGCAGAATAAGATACGACTTAGTGGGTATAAGGATGGCAGAACCTGACCATAATGCTTGTGGCATGTTTCAGTCTTTTGTTGGGGATGGGAAATGGTAATTATTTTATTTATTTAGAGCCCTTGTTTCCAGATAGCACTGGTACTTTTGGGAATGTGTGCAGATAGAATTCAGATCAGTCACATTAAAATTATGAAAGAGGTAGAAACTTCAAAGGTTTAGTAGATGTGAACACCAATCTCAGCAGAATAAGATTTCATTTGAAAATATTTTTAACATAATCATAAAATTTATATTGGATTAGTTCTACAAAGGGCTGGAGATTTATTGATGCACTAGGATCTTGGGGCACTCATTGTCTCTCAGTTGCATAATCAGCCTTATAGTGCTTTATACCCAGGCATTACTGTAGAAAACATATATTAATCCTCACAATGCCCATGTGAGGTAGGTAGGTAGGTAAGTAAGTAATATCTCTTGTTTACATCTACCATTTACTTAAAGAAGTGCTTTTGGCAAGAAGTAAATTAACTGCCAAACAATTACAATGTATTGTCTTGATTAGAAATCAACTGTGGGACTCCATAATGTAAATGTTTGTTGCTAAATTAAAAGCTTTTAGAAGAGTAGACCAATTTACTTACTAACTACTGTGCTGCATAGGGCCCCATTGACTTCAATGGAATACTCATGCAACTAAAGTTACATGCATAATTGTTTGCAGGATTGCAGACTTAGTATGATTTAGTATGGTAATGTGGACTTTAAAAATGACGTTATTTTAATACAAATAGTAGTCTAGCAGGACCTTAGGGTAAATATTCTTATACTGTTCTGAAGCATGACATAACAGCTGTTGACATAACAGTTCACAGAGTAAAATTGTCATTCAATACTATCTGAGCTATTAGTTGTACTGCTTAACACCTGAAAGGTGCTAAATCTGCCTTCTGTGATAATCCTACACTTTGATCTGTACCTTCAAGAAGTGACAGTTATTTGTGACACAAGGTGTTATTACTCTAGTCTTATTTTAATGATCTGTAAGGATGAAGTTTGATATTAATCCAAACTGCCACAATTGAAAGTTGAGAACTCTGAGAAACATACTCTGCTAAGGTGCTTGAGTTCATTTGTACAGCATGTTTTGTAGCCATCCCATGTTTTGCTATTGACAGCTAAGACCTTTTTTGGCCCTCACAAGATGATAAATGAATAAGCTTGTTGAACTCTGTAGTTCTGTGTGAGTCATCTATTAAACTAAAGATTAGATCAGGAAAGAGACATTAGAGCCTGCAAAGGGGATACAAGGCTTTGTCTCATTCATCATTCCCACCTATCAGAAATCTGATAGAGTGTTTGTAATTGTCATTGAGTGGCAGGGGGACAGCTGGTTGACTCTCATCTTATATCTGAATGAAGATGGCCTATATGGCCTTATTTTATATGGTGTCTGTTTCAAAGCAGAGAATTAGCTTCATTTTGCTCCTACTATCACTTGTACTGATACAAGTAAATTGATTGCACATCTGATAAATACACAAATCAGTTCCACACCTGTGGAGTCACAGGTTAGAAAAGTTTAATCTTTCAAATAACTTTAAAAACCTCATGAATTACAGAAGATTATAATTGTCCTGCCACTATGTGACCTATGTGACATGGTGTAATTAGAAGAAATGATTATAGTAACATATATTAAGGAATCAGTTTTAAAAGATGAGATCTCCTACTGAAATTGTTATAATTCTCAGTGTTATTTTATTAATCAAACACCCAAGAACATACCAGGCACTTGATGTCTCCATGCAAAACATTAATATACCAAGTAGATCCTTAGTTTTCTTAAATGAAAAAAATTAAACCAACAGGCCTTTGGGGCCATAGAGAAGCACTGATGAGACTTGTGGCTGCACAGAGTTAAACAGAGTTGGTTTAACATTGATGAGTGGCTTCTGCCTATACATGATGCTTAGCCCCTTGAGTACTAGCAGAAGCTGAAGGATCTTATGTCAGCTTTCCTTTCACCACAAACAGTCAGGAATAGACTAGAAGGGCAATGGTTGTGAGAGTTTGATTAACACTACTGGAGGCTGGCTCCTGCTCCATTTTTTATTGGTTCCCTTAGGGACCAAGAGTCATCAGGAGTTTGAGGAGTTTTGCCACTCTTGTGCTAGGGAGCTGAGACTCCAGAGGCAAAACCTTGTGGGAACATCCTAGGGGATGCAGAGTTGCAGGCCATTAATTTTTCTCTTTTCAGGGATGTTTGCAGGGATGTAGCAAAAATTAACAGGATGAAATTTAGCAAAAGAATATTCAAGCTGAGTATCAGAGGAAAGTCCCAAATAATGAGACCTGTTTGTTAGTCAGTGGAATAGTATTCTTTAGGGAAATGGAAGAAATCTCATTTCTTGTATAATCAAGAATGACGGAGCACTGAAAAATATATGTAACGCTGAATATATTAATCATTCTTTCCTTAAATGTATATAACATAATATATACAGGATGTGCAATATGACCACGTTAACATTGCATTACTTAAGTTTTAGAATTTCCTGGGGTTGATGTGCATGATTTCTTACTCATAATATTGGTTTAACATTCATTTTGCATACATCTGATTTAAGATAGAAACTTCCAGCCTTATTTTGACTTTGCTAGGCTAGATTGTACTGTAATGTTTTACAAAAATTAAACAGCCTTTTTCCAGGAAATGTCACAAAGATTTATTTAGTTTTTTAACAGGCATACATTTTTCCTGAACGAGTAAGAGAAAATATGATCAGTTGTTTTCTGGAAAATACTATCTGTATCTGTATTGCTGTAAAATTAGGCCCAGAATGTTTTTTCTTCTTGTTGTTTTTATTTATTAGTTTCAATTTTATTTATATTTATTTCAGTTTTAGTAACAATTAAAAAAAGAACAGGGCATCTTCTGATTACGATCCTGATAATTTTCAAGGTTTAATTATATAATAAGAATGAAATTTCTCATTTATTTTGTTCTTCAAAATGTGTTCAGTACTGTACAAGAACAAAAAAGAGAAGCCTTAGTATATTAATAAATGTAATACAAATAATATAGACACTGAAATGTATGCATCTAGTTAATTTCATGTTCCTCCTTGCCTTGGGCTGATTAGCTCAAATTAAATTTTGCTTTAATCAGCCTAAGCAGGTAAGATGCAATATGGGAATCTGTGATTTCCACTATTTGCAATAAAAATACTTTTGAGTGACATCAGGAGTGTATGAGTGTATATTTTAATCACATTTGGAAGCAGAAGTAGATCTAGGATTATACAAACCATTGGGTCACATGTTGCAGAAAATAGACTTTTTTTTTTACCTTTTTCTTTTTTAAAAAAACCCAGGAAATCACATACAAGAGTCATCATTTTGATTGCAAAAGCCAAATCTTTGAAAGTTAGGAAATTATAGATTTATGATTGTCCACACAACCTTAATTCGACCCCCTTGTGCATCTGCATTATGATACAATCTTTAATTTAGACGATCAAGTACTGTTTTTTCTACAACACCTTATTCAATACGCAAGATAAATGCAGAATTCCTTATAACTTAAGCTAAATAAGTTTTAAGGCACTCGTCAACTGAAATAAGAGTGATTGGTCATGGAGATTGCACTGATTTAACTCAATCAGTTTTTAAACTGATTTGGTTAAATCAGTACAATTTTCTCATGTAGACAAGCCCGAAGACATTCTGGAAGAATCAAAAGAAGGTATTATCTCAGATGGTGTTATTGAGCAATGAAAATTTAAATTAAAAGTTGTATTTATGAATGCCAAAGTGTCTGTGTGTTGTGGTTTGCTTCTTACTCCAGATGGCTATGCTGAGCAAAATGAGAGCAGAATGTTTTTAAATTCCAAACTTGAGAGAGTCCAGAACAATAAGAGAGAAAATCGCTCTCAGCATCTATACTGCTTTTCTTATGCTGTCTGTGTGGGCAGATCTTGATATTTTTCCAGCAGTTTGAATTTTTACTGATTTCCACATGTCTTTTTGGAGGTAGCAAATTATGTGTATGTGCACAAACTATGGTTTTCAAAGAAAGCTTTTGGTGCTCAATGAGCAATTCTTATGAAATTCAGAAGAGCTGCAGTAGAACTGCTATGCCTATTATTCCTGTGCCGTGGACCACACTATTCATGTGCGATGTTCTGTACAGCAATTGAAAGTACCTACTAGGGAGAGTGGATTGCTTTAATAACAATTTTTTAAAAAAGCAAAATATTTATCTTATGTAAAATATGTGTTTTGACATTTACTTTTCATACATGACATTTGATAAAAACTGAGCTACCTCACGATCAGGTTGCTCTTAGGAAAAAAGCTGCAGCCTACGGGGTGACTGATGTTATTTCACTGAAATGCAAATTTGAGCATGAAAGACAAATAACATTCCTTTCAATAAATTGTAACGCTGTAAGTGGTGAATATTTTTTCACATGTATTTAAACAAAAATAATTAATTTTAGAACAGTTTGATAAAGTGTTGAGATCTTAAACCTTAGTATGAATTATTTCATTTCATACAGTGAATTAGGTTGGTAGACCAGAGCTTTGATCTTATTTGGCTATAAAAGTTAATTCAGAGAAGAAGAAGGATATCAGCTTTGATGAGATCATGTCTTTATAGGTATCGGTTTTTTGACATTGTTGGACAAAACAATTACTCATCCCCTCTCTCCTGGCCACACCCCCACATGTTCCCTCCATGCCAGAACTATTAATTTTCCAGTGGCTGGATCCATTACATTTCTGGATCCTGAAGGAAAATAAATGGATTAGAATGCAACAAAAATTTGAGCCCCATAAGTGCAACTGGACTCAGAGGGAGTCACAAAAACCTCTAAAATGAACTAAAACAGATTTTCTATACATAAAAAAAATGACAATTGGAGTAAAGGAAATACATCTTTTATCCATAGCCTCCAGTGATGCTGTGAAGTATTGAATTAAATGTGGGTTAACGGTAACCTTATTGTAGAAATGTTATGAAGTATTTTTCAGATTTTGGTCTGTTCCGTGCACATGCAAATGACAATAAATGGGCATAAGGTACAATGTTATTCCCCTCAACCTACGACCCATACCTTGGCTCCACCTTTCAACATGCCAGTCAGTGCACTGGGGACATTTACTGTGCCAACTATAGGGCTGGCACAGGGTACGTCTTTCCTGGAGAAGGAGAAACTGAGAGACAGATGGTGACTCAGAATATGCTTCCAGGTCTGCTTCTGGAGGAGTGTAAAGCCACAAAGCCACAGTTGGTCCCTTTATATTTATAGGGTATGTTTTTGAGGGACTTTATGTTAATCTTTTTGGAATAATTTTGCTCTCCCTCACAGCACCAAAAAATTGGAGATGGGTGTAATTTTTTTAAAATGGTGTATAGACAACTGTTTTCTTAGTTTTTCTCACTAGTCTTGTTCTTACTGTATTTCACTTTCTATTTTTGCAATATTTGCAAACAATTTTTAAGTATGTAAATTTTAAAAACATTTTTAAAAGGTTTCAGTAAAACAAAAAAATTGAAAAATGCTGCAAATTTAAATGAAAATATTAACTCTATTTAAAATGCAATCATGAAATATAGTAATACTTATTTTTATAAAGGACCATAAGAATTGAGATATCAGATCACACCACTAGTCCATCTAATTCAGAGTTCTCTCTCTGAGAAACTGCACAGTGGCCAGTGCAAGATGCTTGCAAAGAAAATGCAAGAAAAACTCTGCAATAGACAGAGCCCAATCCAAAGCCCATTAAAATCAATGGAAGGACTCCCATTAACGTCACTGAGTTTTGGATCAGAGCCTAATGGAATAACATGCTCATAGGGAAAATTTCTTCATAATCCCCATCCGTTAGTGATTGGCTTATACCACGAAGTGTTTATATCCCTTCCAAACTTTTTCCCTGAAAATTTGGCTTTTATACTCAAATATCATAAGATGCTTCCCAGCCAGTTATAGTTTAGACATAAAAATACAAGTAAGTCTTCAGGTTATATTAGAATAATACAGGAAGGATCTGTGTGTATGATAGAGCAAGAGTAATCAGGGGTTCAGTGGTTAAGTTTCAGAGAACATCATTGAGGAAACTTAGAAATCCAGAGAGTAGGATTTATTTGTTTTGTTAAAGAAAAAGTTAGGAGTCATTGCCCTGGGAGAAAAGATGCATATTGAGATGGGTTATAAAAGAGTCAATTAAGCAAGAAAGGAACAACCTGGGAAAAGGATCTACCACTGAGTGTGAACACACAAGCTGGGGCAAAAAGAAATTGAAGAATTAGGCAAATGAAGGAAAAAGATTGGAAGAGATGAGGTTGGAGAGAAAGAAGAGAGATCCATGGAGGACAACAACAATATGGAGATTGTATAGTATACTTAGAAATGGACAGAAGACTGGGGAAATGTTGCTGATGAGTTTATATTTCTGGGAAAGGGTAAAGCAAGAAGAAACCCAATTTTTTACATATTGAAAGGTTGAATTCAGAAAGAAAGTGACATTGAGAATAGAAAGCCCTTCACTGAATGACTCATATTTTGAGTGGTTAAAGACATAAGAGATATTCACTCCAGCTGGAGCAGAGACAGTTGCACCCCACTGGCAGTGACCTGTAGAAGACAGTTAGTTATGTTTGCACCACTGCCGTCACTGGGCAGCCTTAACTATCAGCAAATTCTCTGACAAGCCTAGACATGCCCCACCCTGGCTAGCCTTGACCAGTTTTGGCCTATATTGGCCAGATTCATAGCTGGAGCAGGGGATGCAGAGGTTATTGTGCCATTGCTACCCCACTCCAAGCAGATTTTCCAATACCACGGGCCCTGCCACCTGAGATATACTGGGAACCTCAGTTGTTATACCTAGGCTGAATCTGTGCCTAAATCTTTAGTCTTCATCTCAAAATGCACCTTAGGTATGTGGAAATGTTAACATCTTGTCTCTTATTGTTTACATAATTACCCATTATTTATTTTAGTGGTATATCGACAGATATCTATAACTGATACGTTAGGTTGTTTTATTAGTGGCTAAGATTTTGCTTTGAGCAGTGTATTTTATTGCCTTTTTTTTTTTTTTTTTTTTTTTTTTGCTGTATCTTTATTAGCTTTCCATCCAGCATAAAATAAATAAGTAACATTTTTGGTTAATTGAGAATGGCATAACCAGTCTTCACTAGTTGCTAAAAGAAATTTAAAACAAACTTCTCTTTCAGTGGTTCATAAAAATGTTCATGGATTAAATGTCCCATTACCAGTATTAGTTAACTAGGAAGTAAGAAAAAAATTCTGGTTTTGCCAAATATAGGCCCTGATCCTGCAAACACTTAGCCCTGGTCTACATTTACCTGGCGATTTGGTGGCAGTCAACAGGAATTACGCAAGCTACATGGAGTAGCTTGCATAACTCCCATCGACTGCCATTCTTCTCTTCTGTGCAGAGTCTTCATTGCACTGCGCCACTTGAGGGGGTGGTTTACTAGCGTCGACTTCTGGATCGATTGAGCGGGTCTTCACTGACTGCTCAATTGATCCAGATAAGTCAATCTGATAGTGGCGACTTCGCTGCTGTCAGTATAGACATACCCTTAAGATGTGCTTAATTGTAAGTGGGTTTGGAGTTCTGTGGAAGACAATGTAATAATTACAACAAGATAAGTCAATGGAACTGTTCATGTACTGTAAGTGTTTGCAGCATCAACATCATAAATGGCTTTGTTTTTTTCTTGTCTTTTTAATTAAGTAGTATGTGTTTTGTTTGTGTTTGACTTATTTTCTTGAGCTAATATTGACTTGTTCATTGACTTTGATCTGACCAAAAGATGTGTCTGTGTGTCTTTGGTTTGTAATTATCAGAAAGTGTTCCCAGAAACATTGTCATATTACTGGTTTGTAATATAAAAGGACAGATGACATTGAAAAGATACAAACTCAACCTTTTGTTAAATATTTATCATTGATGTTCTTTTGATGCAGAATCTGAGTCTCCTCATGTGCTATAAAAATGAAATACACTTATTTTAAAATATTATTTCAATGTCTTCTGCAGGAGCACCTGTCATTGAAGAAGTACATTGTTGATATTGTGATTGAAAGCTCTGTTCCAGTAGAACCTTTAAAAGATGGAGAGGATAAGCAAAAAACTAAAAAGAAGGCCAAGAAGCTGAAGGCACGGATGAACTCCAGGTAATGCTAATATAGCTTTTCTCTAAACTTATCTTTTGTCCTTTCACAAGAATACTTTGGAACACAGAAAAAAAAGCGTAAAGTTATTTGCTTCAGAAATGTCTTGAAAATAACACTGATGAGCCTAATTTATAGCCACTTTCTCTGATTGAGAAAGAAAACTGAATATCGATCTGGAGCCCTTGCTTTCACCTGTTAAGAGCTTTTCTCATAATTGGATGCCAGTGCCCTGCCAAAACTGTAGCCTCTTCCAGAATACAATAGTATGTTTAAGTATGTGTAAACCATGCCTATTTTTCTTCTTAGCTATTGATTTTTAAATGAAGTATCAAAGAAAATCAATAGTAATCAACAAATAGAAGCCAGACTGCTATAGTGTCAAATCCCATGGCTGGATTTAATCAATTTTGTTGCCTGTCACAACAAGAAAAAGTTAGAAATATCTTAAAATGGAAAGTGAATTGTCAGACCTGTAGTTTGTCATTAGCCTAAAAAGTGACATCTGCAGATCAGAATGATATGCAGGGCATCATTATATTATGAACTGTGGTGTCTGTTTTATAGCTGAAATGTCCCCAACAGGCTAACACAACAACAATAGGATATCATAATCTGGATTTCTTTTTTAAAACAACCCTTGCACTTACTTTAAAAGAAAAAAAAAAAGTCTAAGAATTCATTAACACATTTTTTTCTTTCTTAATTGTGCTAAGAAGAAGTTATTTGAATATATTTATTAAAACAATAGTTAATTAACATTACTATGATGTAATAATGGTAACTTAAATCTTGCACAGATACACTTATTCTGTCTTTAATTATTTTGTTGCCTCAAATTCTTTCCTTCCCCTTTTGTTCTTTTGTACGATAGATTTTTTTGTCATTGGCTACAAGCCTCTCCTATATGATCACCAAATTAGAGTTCACTGTTTCACTAGATGCATATACTGAAAGTACAGTGGCTGCATTCCTATCAGGGTTTCTGATTGCTAGGGATAGCATGTTGCTGTTCATATATATTGCATTATTCATATTGCTGATTTACTGCACTCGTTGAGTCCAATCTTACATTCCGTACTCAAATAAAAGTTCCAGTGAGAAATGTGTCAGCGTAAGGAATACAGGATCAAGCCAGTTGTTTGTTATTGGCATCAATAACTGAAATATTCTGTCAGTACACCTTGAATTCTAATGTGTCATGAGTCAGCATATTTCAAAAACATTAATTAAAATTACACCACTAATATTCATGTGGTGTGATTTTACAGATTTAATTTAATAGGCTATTGAAATGTGCACTGAATGCTTCAAAATCTTTTAAAAAAAATTAGAAAAACATGAAATGCAAGATAATTAACACTTATACTTTTAGTTTCAAGGCATGGCCAAATAATTTTCTGTTATTTTAGGTCATTAACCTTGAAAAGAAAAGATAATTGTGAGTTAGTATTGAACATTTAAACATAGCTATAAGAGGCTCAGCAAAAATATAATGTATGGTTCAGTCCAGAACAAAGATTGTTCCATAAAATTTAAAGCAAAAACAAAATCTTAGTAAAAGACTTTGTATATACTCCATTTGGTAAATTAATTTTAACTGTGCAGATATTGCTTTACATTTAAGCTTACCAGTTGACACCTTAATAAGTCACTGTAGTATTGGTAAACACTGTCTGGATACTCTTATGAAATCTCATTATTGGTATGGAAGAGAAGGGTTTCCCATATTCAGAACACCGAAGAGGGCTTTATTAGACTAGATGGTTAAAGCAGATGAAGCAAGAACCTTAGTGTTATGAAATACTATATGAAATGAGTTATGTGATGTCTACCACATTTCTGTCAAACAGTAATCCGAATTCTAAGACCACCAAACAGTTGAGAGTCACTATACAAACCCAATTCAGAACTTAGTTGGACTGTAGATTTAAGAGCCTTATTAACTAATTTTTGGGGGTTGGGTGGAAAGTGAGGAGCATAAAGCAGAAATAATAATTCATTTAGCATTTCCCTGTAAGTCTTAAAGTAAGTTATCTATAGACCTTATTTCAGCATGTATTTACCACTGTTGTGCACCGTTTCATTAGGGAGTGATATGGTCCTAGGGAAACCCCCCTTAGGTTTGAAACTCAGCAATTATTAATGTATTTCAGTTTTTAGGAAATTGTAAGATTTTGAATTTGAGTTGAAGCTAGTAACTGCACTAAAATAGGTTCCTGTTTCTTTCTTGAGATGCTAGATTTTAAATCAGAATATGAAAGCAGCCAAGAGCAAAGGTGAATGAAAGGACAAATTGTGATCATTGGGTTATAGTTCAGGGTAAAAGTTTTGTTGGTCTATTAATAATATTTATAACCCTAAGCCATTAAACTGGTGCTGTAGTAATAGCTGATGTATATCTAGGCAAATTATCCCATTTTAACATGTATGTGGATGCTATCAAAAATACTTCAGTGTCTGCATGTCAGATTGATGATCAATGAGAACTAAATAATAAACTCAGACAATAGAAGAAACTAATGAAAGAATATGTTTTGTGATTTCTCATTTACAGTTTATTTTAAACCTTCCTTTCACAAAAATTGTGATACATATTTTAGGTGAATATTCATTTTTGGTTTACTTTTCTGGGCCATACTCCAAGTTACAGTGCCTTTGTACTGGATAAGAGACAGGAAACAAAAAGTAAGAATAAATTGTCAGTTTTCATCATGGAAAAAGGTTAATAGTGCAGTACCTCAAGGTTTCTTACTAGGTCCAGTCATGTTTAATATATATATTAATGATCTGGAAAGGGGAGTGAATAATGAGGTAGCAAAACTTTCCGGTGACACAAATGGTATATCTACACTGCAATAAAATAATCCACAACACTGAGTCTCAGAGCACAAGTCAATGGACTCAAGCTCACAGGGCTCAGGCTGCGGGACTAAAAATTGCAATGTAGATGCTCAGGCTGGAGCCCAGGCTCTGAGACCCTCCCCCTTGCCTAGTTTCAGAGTCCAAACCTGAACATCTACACTGCTACTTTCCACCCTGTAGTGTGAGCTCGTGGAGTCCGAGTTAGTTGACTTGGGCTCTGATATTCACTGCTGTAGGTCCTTTTTTTTTTTTTTTTGGCTATGTAGACATACCATATCCTAAGTGGTTTAGGTTAGTCAAGTCTAGGCAAGACAGTGAAGAATTTCAGCGGGACTGATGACAAATGAAGTTCACAGTAGATAAATGCGAAGTAGTGCTCATTGTAGGAAAAAATCGAACTATTCGGATATCTTAGAGAGTTCTAAATTAGCTGCGTCAACTCAAGAAACTGATCTGGGCATCACTGACAGTTCAGTGAAGACCTCTGCTCATTGTACAGCTACATTAAAAAAACAAACAAAATGTTAGGATGCAAAAGGAATGGGAATGGAGAATAATATGGAAAATATTACAATGCCATATAAATAAATTATATGCTCTCATCTGGAACTCTATGTGCTGCATTGGTGGTCACATCTCAAAAAGAATATTACATAATTGAGGGGTGCAGTTCAGAGATGGGTGATGAGAATGATTGGGGCAGGGAAAAGCTATTGTATGAAGAAAAATTGAAAAGATTGGGGTTATTTATTTTACAAAGGAAATAAATGAGAGGACATGATATAAGTATATAAAATAATGAATGGTATAGAGAAGGTAGATTGTGAGTGTCTGTTCTCCCTGTCTCATAACACAAGAACAAGGGGACATTCAATAAAATTGAAAGATAGCAATTGGATAACTGATCAAAAGGAAATACTTTTCACTCAGTATGAAATTAGACTGTGGAACTCATTACTATTGGATATCATTGAGGCCAATATTTTAGCATGATTCAAAGAAGGGTTGGACAGTCAGGGGTATCCAGAGTTATAAGAGTTAATGCTAAAAAATAGTTTTGGAAGGAATATAAAACCCAATTCTTTAGGCTTAAGGTGAAGAATGACTGTTAGCAATCAGGATGACACCTTCGTGGGGGGAAGATTATCTTATATTTGCCTACTGTGGGGTTTCAACACCTTCCTCTGAAGCAGCTTGTGATGGCCAGTGTCAGAAAAAGCCCACAGATCTCTGATCACTGGTCTGATCCAGTATGCAATTTTTATGTTCAAAATAACTCATTTCCCATTTGGGCACCTAAAGAAGTGTCCAGATTTTCTTTTTGCAAAGTCTGAATGACTTGCCGAATGTCAGAGATTGAGTCAGCAGCAAAGCTAGCAATAGAAACTTAGCAGTACTGAGCAGCAGCCTTCCCTAACCCAAACGTCACTACCCCTCCACATTAGTTTCTGCATATGGCGTCATTTTCTTTCTGAATATGAAGTCAATGTAGGTTTTTCTAATGGATCCAGAGCTGAATTTTCTATCTGCGCTGTTGAATATTTTTTTCACACTAGGACTCTGTAAGAAGTGAGAATTTAAATTTTCTGCATTATCATAGTATGAATTTGTTTCGCTAAATATATTAAATGTTAATGAATCGCTGCAGTGAATCCTCTGAGTTTGATGAACTGATGATGGTTATCACCTGTTGGCTAAGGCCAGATGGAGCCACGCTAAGCAATGGTAAAGAAGTATTGTCTCAAATTTTCCTGCACTTTGGCATGTGGCCAGTGTAAACAAGAATACTTTTAAGTTTCTAAACAGGTTTATGCTGTTGAGTCCTGCTTACATTTCCCAAAGTAAAGCAGACATTCATAGAGGGATTTATTTTAGAGTTTTACATCTCAGGAGGTACATTGCTATAGTACTGTCATTAGTGTTTCATAGAAGATTTAATTGTACCCTCAGATGTATGGACAATTCAAATGTTAATTATAACGCTTGTGATAAATTTATCTTTTGATCCATTAGACATGTCAAAATTACTAATGTTTTCATCTAGTCCAGTGATGACATTTTCAGGATAAAAATAATATTTCTCTCTCCATTGCTGTGTATTCCATTTATTATGATCTTGAAAATCAGCTTAAAATATCTTAAATACATAACAGGTGAAGTTAAAATTGTAACAATCATACCAAGTCACTGGCTGTTATTTAGGAACTAATATGGCTGATGAAAAGACAAAAATGGCTTACAAGTAAAACTGATTTTCAGAAATGTCAGTGACTTGTACATTGTCATGAAGTAGAATTAATCAAAAGTTAGAATTATCTAATTGATTTTCAAACATTGAATAATTAAAAAATAATCAATGTTGATAAATATTTTTCCCCAGGGCTAAGGAATATGAAAGTTTAATGGAAGCAAAAAATGCCACCTCTGAATCACCATACAAAGCAAAGTAAGTATTTAACTGTATATTTCAGTTGTATGTGTTTTTGTACATGTGCATCTGAAACTTTTTCATAGGGGCAGATGTGTAAACTTTCCATTCAATACTTGGTATACTGTCCTTTTGAACTACAGATCAATTACTGACACAGAAAGTCAGCACCATTACCACTTCAGTGATGAGATGTGAAATATCCTTCTCAACACAGTAAACAAAGAGGTTAGCAAAGACCAGCATTTTAGGTTCCAGTGACCCAAATGAGCCTACAGTATGGCTATGTCTACACTGCAGCACTAATTCAAATTAGCTTAATTCGAATTACAGAAAGCGATTTATAGAAAGCGCTGCAGACTGTCCACACTACAGTGTTTGTGCTGGTTTCTTGCGTCCACACTGGCCAGCCTTAATTCGAATTAGAAAGCAGTGCAATGTGGGAAGCTATCCCACAGTGCAACTAACCATAAAGTCTGTTGTGACGAGTGTCATCATCCCAGGATGGAGCGCTGCTTCTCCCACCCTTTTCCCCCACCCCCAAACAAACAGGAAAAGGATTTTCATGCTTTTTTTTACTCCCCTGAGCGCCATTGCTGTAGGCACATGGAGCCAGCTGAACTATGCTCTCATTTTGACTGTGACAAATACATCGCAGCTTATCCTGGATTACATTAGAACTGTATGCTGTTTGCCTTTTATGCTCCCCCACCACCCCCTGTATATTGCTTGCCTTTGATTTTTCCCTTCACCAAACCAACCCCCCCACCTGTATGCTGTTTGCCTTTTATGCTCCCCCTACCACCCACTGTATATTGCTTGCCTTTGATTTTGATTCTACAGGTGTCTGTAGAATGTAAAATAAATAACAACAGAGTCAGTTAGTATATTAATACAGTGATACAAATGTTTCCATTTCACTGATGGAAAGCATGATATAATATATCCACATGTAGCACTGTGAATAAACTCTTAAAGTATCAATTTCTATGATTGGCCACTGAAACAATGTAGCAAAGAATTTCCTCTCACTACTGGCAGTTAAAACGCATTCACCACACAGGGAGGGGGATGGGTGGTGAAATCTTTCAAAGGGACAAACTTTAAAGGGCTAAACTTTCAAAGGGACAAATCTTAAAGGGACGAACTGCAAAGGGCTTGCTGGGCAGTTAAAACGCATTCACCACACGGGGAGAGGGTGTGTGAAATCTTTCAAACCCTTAAAGAGACAAACTGCAAAGGGCTTGTGGTGTGTGTGGGGGGGTGATTGCAGCTTGGATTTTAAACCCATTCACCGCAGGAAATGAAGATTTAAATCTTCCCGGGGCTGCTTTGGGGGAGAGTACTGAAATGGGGCATCATGGGATACAGTCTGGAGGCCAGTTAATTCGAATTAAGTCCCATTGTGTCCACACTCACACTAATGCGAATTAACTGATGCGCTTTGGGCACTAATCCACTTGCAGAGGTGGTTTTATTAATTCAGTTTTAAAGACTCCTTAATTCGAATTAACAATGCGCAAGTGTAGACTTGGAAGTAATTAATTCGAATTAAGGGACTTTAATTCGAATTAAGCCACCAGTGTAGACCAGGCCTATGGTATAATGCCCATAAGAGAGAAAAGAATTTTTGCAGGTTTCATTTACGTCAGTTACATCATTTACGTCATTACATCATTTACGTCACAACAACTTTTGCCATTGGTAGTATATCTTGAGCCAGATCTTCATTGGCTTCACCAATGTATGCCAGTTGAGTAAGGATCTGGCCACTTTGCCTCTAGGCCTATACATTATTAACCCATTGGTAGGCAAATCTAGGAAGTTGGGGACCAGAAAATTTGTTTCAATTAAGTTAAAAATGGTATGCAAACCCAGTGAATTAACAGAAGTTTAAGAGTCAGAAGAATGATTGAGCAAATATGCACTCAGAATATGATTGTAATGCAGAAGAGACAAGTATAGAAAATAATTTAGAAATGAAATTGTTTTTACAACTACTGAAGCTTAATTGTGCAGTACCATCCATAATCTAGTCTGTCCACTGGTATTTCTGCTTAAGGTTCACCCAACCAATAATCGTTATGGCTTCTCATGAGTCCTGCACATAGATAGAGAAGATGATTCTGGCAACCTGTACCTCACAGCTCCATTCCTGTTGAAGATCTCGTTTGCTATTTGAGCAGCATTGCAGCCCCCTTTAAGGATAAGGAGGGGAGAAAATGTTTCTGCTCTGTTGGCCCAGGTTTGCCCAGGCTGTGAGACCTTCCATATAAACTGCCAATCTCAAATGTACATTACAGGGCCTTTGGAACTTTTTGGAGGTGGTGAAAAAAGTGACACAATAGATTAGGGCATGTTCTACCCCTCGAATCTGGGAGTGTTTTTCAAGGAATGAAGAAAGGTATCAAAAGGCGATTGGCTCTTAGCAAATAAGAAAGAAGATCAAAGATTGGCCTGTAGCATCTTGCTGTTTAGTTTCTAAAGACTTGCCTACATTGTGTGACAATGCACACTACAGAAGTGTGGTTGTAAAGCACATTAATATGTTGTGCATTAATTGGTCTGTGTAGAACCTGCTGGTGTGCACTAAAACAGGTTCTCAACCTTTTTCTTTCTGAGGCCCCCCAACATGCTATAAAAACTGCAGGGCCCAGTAGAGGGAGGCACCTCAGGGCTCCAGGCTCTGGGCTTCAGCCTCCATGCGGGGGGTGAAGGGCTCAGGGCTTTGGCCCTGCAGGGCTTTGGCTGCCAGGTGGGCATAGGTGTAGTTTGACTTCTATTTTGCGGGGTGGGGCTGCTCCACACGATGGAACCTGGGGAGTGAGCGCCACCTTTACCCCCGACTTACCTCAGCAGACCACCCAGCCTATCTGTGTTGGTGGGGGGAACAACCAAAAATTATAACTCGAAATGGGGGGCTCAGCTCAAAAAGTTTAAAAACTGCTCAGGGTGCAGGGAGGGGGTAGCTAGGGGCTGTGTTCAGGCAGTGGGGTGTCTCAGGGTGCAGGGAGTGGGTAGCTAGGGGCTGTGTGCAGGCAGAGGGAGGACCCCTCCTCCCTACAGTCACTGCTCCATGCGGGCTCTGCAGGCCCTAGAGCCAGGTCCCTCCACCCTAGCTGCTCTTACCAGCTGTGCAAGTAGTCAAAGGGGGCTGGGAGTTGAGGAGCAGCTGCAGCCCCAGGCAGCAGCAGGAGATGGGGGAATGCTGCAGCTGCCTGCTCCATGGTACCAGCCAGGGGACTGGCCCCAATAGGGAGGGAGAGGAGGATGTTGGGAGCATGCGTAGAGCTAACCAGAGCAGGACAGTCCTGGGTGCAAGGCACTGCTGTTTGGGGGGCAATGCCTCCCCTGCCTTTCCCCTAACTTGCCCCTGGGCTTGAGGCTTTTGCTCTGTGGGCCAACAGGGATCTGGACTCATGGACCCCCAGCTGAGAACAGCTGGACTAAAGGTTCCCTACTGTGCTTTAACCTAGTGCTGTTTGAAATGCATAAATAAGAAAATAGTAGTTTGGCTCATAAAGTTGTACTCTCTTAGAAGCTAAATCTTATGTTTCTTCCTTTTTGCCTTTCGAACCTTTGGTACGAGTTTCTCTGTTTCAGTTAATAGTTAAAATAGTATACCTGGTAGCCCAGAGGATGGGAGAACTGGCCACTTTATCCTGTAGATATCCTTAAAATGTTGTCACCTGTACCAGGTTTACAATGAGGACAATTGCCTAGCTTTATCTGAAAGTTGACACAAAGGACCTGTCATTCCATAACACGTCTACATTGCAGCTGGGAGGTGTGATTCCCAGCTTGGGCAGACAAGACTCGCGGTATCTCAGCTCAAGCCAGCATACCAAAAATCACAGTGTGAATGTTATGGCACAAGCGGTGGCTTGAGCTAACCACCCATGCTCAAATTCAGGGGGTCAGTCAGGCTTGGACTCGGGTGGCTGGCCCAAGCCACCATCTATGCTGCAACATCCATGTTTGTAGTGCACTAGCTTGAGCTGAGTTAGCACAAGTCTGTCTGCCCAAGCTGGGAAACTCCTCCCAGTTGAAAGCCCAGGGTTAATAGAACATCAATTAGCAGACCCTGGGTTTATCTAGTGTTTGAGCATCTACACTAATTTGTAACCCCAGGTTAGGAATTGTTGAACCTGGATCCTAGCCTGGGGCTCCAGCATCTACACTGTATTATGGGGGCCTGAGTCCAACCACCCATATCCCAGACTTCCTAGTGCCCTCCCAAAATGTCTCCTCTCTAGCATTTGTTCATGGTGCAATGTGGGAAGACTTAGCTGTCCACCAAACTTGACTATCCAGAGGACAAAGAAAGTCAGCCTGTGGGAGTGTGGAATACTTTTGGCAGACTCCCAGAGCACAAGTCCAGTGGGGCTGTGTCTATACTGCAAGAAATAGGGCTTGAACCCTGGATCCTGGCTTGACTCAGGCTCTAACCCTCCTGGCTCCAAGTCCTAGGTTAGAGCGATTCTTGTATAGACAGAAGGGAGGTTAGGCTTGTGTCTGAATTCTAATCCTTGGCTTCAATTGCAGTATAGATATACTGTTAAGGACCAAGAAATCAATCTATCTTCTTATTCCCCAAATCCATCTCCTCCTAAACAAAAGAAATGTCATTTTCTTGATATGTTTAGGACACTAAAACATTATCTTCCTAGGACCCAAGATGGAAAAGATCAGACCTTCTCTTTGTATTCTTTGAAAGTCCCAAGAAAGATCAGAAGGTATTGCAATGTCCCCTAGCGAACTGGATTCATACTTGTATTAAAGAGGCATGACTTGCTGAAGGATTTTTATGTCCCTTAAGAGTCAGGGCCCATTCAAAAGAAAGTTTAGCAACTTCATAGGCTGAATAGGAATCCGTTTAATTACTGGAGATAAGCCAGGCTTTTGATCCATACTTTCTAAAGGTACTGCTGAATAGATGTCATTGCTCCCTCATTCATGTTTGGATGACAGGTCCTGAATGGGATGGTTCTAAAACTAAGTTTATTACCTATTCATCTTGGCATTCTTTATAGATAATGGGTGTGCCAGTAGATAGAGCCCATTAGTTCTGTACCAGAGAAGTCTTGGGCACAAAAGGAAGTTTTGTTCTTATCAGTAAATTGACAGTTATTCTATAATAAATCCTGTTTGAATTGTTTGGTATATACTTTTACAGTTCTTAAAAAGAGAGAGAGGGAGAAAGAGTGTTTGCTAGGGAGAGAATTATCTGGAGCTGTGAAGGAAAGTCCCTGTTGCCAGAATCTTCTTTGCCTGTACGTGGGAGAATAAAGGTGTAGAGCACATTATATCCAGTCTGGGGAACCTGTTGTAGAAATCCATTGCATAGGTAAGGAACAAAATTACTTTTTCAAAGGTCTTAACCTAGATTGATCTTGCAAACTATACAAAATATGCTCTCGTGCTTCTAACCCACATTCAGGTGCTTAGGTCAAGCTTTCAATCAAATTCACCTTCGATTTTCCTTGCTTTCATGTATTTAAATTTATCTTATAAATTGATAATGTATGTGTTATAATTTAAGTATGGCATTCAGATATTTAAATGCAGTGTTTGGGAAATGTGCTTACAGTTTTGCACCCCTGCACCTCTGAAACCTCTTGGTCTCTTTGAGTGAACCTCCACTCAGGTCTCAGGCCTCAAGTCGTCAGATTCTCCCACCCTACTGGCTGCAGTACCCAGGAGCTAACTGCACTTCAACATGCATGAGTTATGTCCAGTAGCTGCAGTTCTGTTCCCTCTGAGCACTGACAGTGATATCCAGTAACCAGACATCTTTCTTAAAGGAGAGTATTATATACTTAGAATTCTTTTCTCACCTCCCTAAAAATAGTAATATTTCTAGATGGTGAACTAAGATGTTCACCTTGTTCTCCAGCCTTCTTAAAATTAAATTTAAATTAATCTTGTAAAATTGAGAATATATTTGTTGTAATAGTTTGAGTCTTTTAACCTCTCTTGGAAGTGAAAGCTCCACGTTTGGGTTGTGGAGTTAAAAGCTATTTGTCTAGCCTTCAAGATTCTCTCCTTTTGATCAAAACTAAAGACTTTATCTGCCAAAAAGCATAAATGCCTTACTTAGGTCTCAGTCTAGCATTTAATATTATGTAAAGAGTATGTCCAGACTAGGCTTCTTTATTACCAAGCATACCTATTGTCACTAGTTCTTTTTCAAAGTCAAACAAGACTCAGTGTCATTGACAAAAACTCCCTTTTCTTGGACTAGAGTCAGAAGTTCCTAGGTGTATTCCCTCTGATTCAGCTGGTTCAAGAGATCTGTCTGCAGGTCAGTCAAGTTGCAGCCAAGATGTTGTCATAACCATAATAGACTTGGCAATTTGGTTCAAACATCCTTCTGATGTTTGCTCGATCTTTGCCTGCAAGGTGGGCTAACAACCTGATCTTGAATCATCTCAGGTTGACATCCTGATTTCTAGATTGCTGATATGCTTGATGACAATATTTTTTGGATAATGAGGATAATCAATGGGACACAGTAATACCAGGGTACAAAATATATCAGAAGGACAGAGTAGGTCAGATTAGTGGGGGAGTGGCACTATATGTTAAAGAAAGCATAGAGTCAAATGAAGTAAAAATTGTAAATGAACCAAACTACCATAGAATCTCTATGGATAGTCATTCTATCCTTGAATAATAAGAATATAGCAGTAGGGATGACTACTTGACCAGGATGGTGATAGTGACTGTGAAATGCTCCGGGAGATTGGAGAGTCTATAAAAATAAAAAACTCAGTAATGATGGTGGATTTCAACTATCTCCATATTGACTGGGTACATGTCATCTCAGGACGAGCTGCAGAGAAGAAGTTTCTGGACACCTTAAGTGACTGCTACTTGGAGCAGCTAATCCTGGAACCCACAAGAGGAGAGGCAAACCTTGATTTAGTCCTAAGTGGAGCACAGGATATGTTCCAAGAGGTGAATGTAGCTGAACCACTTGGTAATAGTAACCATAACATAATAAAATTTAATATCCGGGGGGGAGGGACACCAAAGCAGCCCACTATGGTAGCATTTAATTTCAGAAAGGGAACTACACAAAAATGAGGAAGTTAGTTAAACAGAAATATAAAGGTACAGTACCAAAAGTGAAATCCCTGCAAGCTGCAGGGAAACTTTTTAAAGACACCATAATAGATGCTCAGTTTAATTGTATACCCCAAATTAAAAAACATAGTAAGAGGACCAAAAAAGCACAACTGCGGCTAAACAATAAAGTAAAAGAAGCAGTTAGAGGCAAAAAGGCATCCTTTTAAAAGTGGAAGTTAAATCCTATTGAGGAAAATAGAAAGAAGCATAAACTCTAGCAAATGAAGTATAAAATATTATTAGGAAGGCCAAAAAAGAATTTGAAGAACAGCTAGCCAGAGACTCAAAAAGTAACAACAAAATTTTAAGTACATCAGAAGCAGGCTTCCTCCTTCACAACCAGTGGGGCCACTGGACGATCAAGATGCTAAAGGAGCACTCAAGGAAGATAAGGCCATTGAGGAGAAACTAAATTAATTCTTTGCGTCTGTCTTCAAGGCTGAGGATGTGTGGGAGATTCCCAAACCTGAGCCATTCTTTTTAGGCTCTTAATCAAAGTAAGCTGTCATGGGATAAGAGGAAAGGTCCTCTCTTGGATCAGTAACTGGTTGAAAGAGATGAAACAAAGAATAGGAATTACAGTCAGTTTTCATAATAGAGAGAGGTAAATATTGATGTTCCCCAAGGGTCTGTACTGGAACCAGTGTTGTTCAACATATTCATAAATGATCTGGAAAAAGGGTTAAACAGTGAGGTGGCAAAATTTGCAGATGATACAAAACTACTCAAGATAGTTAAGTCCAAAACAGACTGCACAGAGTTACAAAGGAATCTCACAAAACCAGGTGACTTGGCAACAAAATGGCAGATGAAATTCAATGTTGATAAATGCAAAATTGGATAATGCTCATTGGAAAACATAATCCCAACTATACATATAAAATGATGATGTCTAAATTAGCTGTTACCACTCAAGAAAGAGACCTTGGAGTCATTGTGGCTAGTTCTCTGAAAATATCCACTCAATGTGCAGCAGCAGTCAAAAAAGCTAACAGAATGTTGGGAATCATTAGGAAAGGGGTAGATAATAAGACAGAAAATACTATATTGCCTCTTAGTAAATCCATGGTACTCCCACATCTTGAATACTGCATGCAGATCTGGTCGTCCCATCTCATAAAGATATATTGGAATTGGAAAAGATACAGAAAAGGGCAACAAAAATGATTAGAGGTATGGAAAAGCTTCCATATAAGGAGAGACTAATAAAACTGGGACTTTTCAGCTTGGAAAAGAGACGACTAAGGGGGATATGATACAGGTCTGTAAAATCATGACTGGTGTGGAAAAAGTAAATAAGGAAGTGTTGTTTACTCCTCCTCATAACACAAGAACTAGGGGTCACCAAATGAAATTAATAGGTAGCAGGTTTAAAACGAACAAAAGGAAGTATTTCTTCTCTTTGCCAGAAGATGTTTTAAAGGCCAAGGCTATAACAGGGTTCAAAAAAGAACTAGATAAGTTCATGGAGGATAGGGTCCTATTAGCGAGATGGGCAAGGATTGCTGTTTGCCAGAAGCTGGGAATGGATGACGGGATGGATCACTTGATGATTACCTGTTCTGTTCATTCCGTCTGAAGCACTTGGCATTGGCCACTGTTGGAAAACAGGATACTGGGCTAGATGGACCATTGTTCTGACCCCGTTTGGCCATTCTTATGTTCTCAAGTCTACTTTTTTTTTGTTAATTGAAAAGCAGAAGTCTTTGACTAAACAAATCCCTCTTGCTTTTGACGTTTCAAACACTCAGAACTCTTCCAGTCTTCTGGGGTTGCGATTTCAGTTTCCACACTCACATGCATAGGACACCAGGCAATTATTAACTTGCATATGTCAAAAAGTAATTAAACTAATCTGAAGGCAGCATCCATTGAACGTCATCTGTCTTTTTTACAGAATTTTCAAAATGTTGCTTGAAGCTTTAGATGTATTTTTTTAAAATGTCCCTTATTGAGATCTGATGTGAAAAAGTATAATTGTTCTCACTTCTGATACTGTCTTGACCTGTAGAGATAATGCTTCTCCTTCGAGTGCTTGCCCACGTCCATTCCAATATCGGTGAGTGCACGCCACCGTGCACGGGTTCCCGGAACTTTCTTCCCCTTAGCAGACCCATAGGGTCGGCTCTGGTGCCCCCTAGAGTGTCGCGAGCATGCCACAGTATATGAGGCACCGCCGACCCTACGGCCCCTCAGTTCCTTCTTTCCGCCCGTGACGGTTGCTGGAACGTCTTTCACAAGTACCATTCCCCTTGTTGAACTTTGTTGTTGTTGCATAGTTAGTTAAGTGTTAAGTACTGTTAAGTAGAGTAGTTTAGTAATAGAATAGAAGCCCTCAAGGGCTTAGGGTGGCTGGGCCATGCCCGGGTCACCTGGCTTTAAGCCTTGAGCCTCCTGCGGCAAGGTTTTTCCGTGTAGTGACCCTTACGATTGCTGCCTCAAGTGCCTGGGAGAGCAGCACCAGAGGGAGAAATGTAAAATTTGCAGAGCTTTCAAGCCAAGGACCCAGAAAGACCAGGACATTAGGCTGAAAGCCATCCTGATGGGAGCAGTGCTCCATCCGGCCTCCGAGCCACCTCGATCCACCTCGGTGCTGAGCGTCTCCTCGGTGCAAAGCGCACCACCGGCACCGGAGTCTACTCAGTGCAGAGAGGCATCTCCGGTGCCAAAGAAAAAGAAGCGGCAGCGCACGGAGCGCACACATTCCCCTGCGCCACCGGTACAGGCGGGGTCGAGTGCGGAGGTGCACCAGCCATGGCCTGTAGAGCTTGCTGCGGTGCCTGCATTTCCAAGCAGGGAGCCTCCCCCGACACCTGGTGAGTGCCCCTGCAGGTGCTATCGACACCGGAGGTTTGTCAGGCAGCAAGAGCCCTCATGGCCTTGCCCACGCCTCTGCTCCGCTTCCAGCAACCGTCACGGGCAGAAAGAAGGAACTGAGGGGCCGTAGGGTCGGCGGTGCCTCATATACTGTGGCATGCATGCGACACTCTAGGGGGCACCAGAGCCGACTCTATGGGGTCTGCTAAGGGGAAGAAAGTTCCCGGAACCCGTGCATGGTGGCGTGCATTCACCTATATTGGAATGGACGTGAGCAACACAACTTGAAGAACAGCCGTGACTGGTAAGTAACCCTGTTTTGTTTTTGCAGTCCTTGTTAACCTAGAATACCTCAGCCCAGGGTTGTACTGTTTGCTGATTCCCCACAAGTGGGAATATGTATAGGCACTTTAAAGAAGTGAGTCTGCTTACCAGTAATTCTTGTTCTTTGAGAGTGTTGCCTCTGCATAGTCACTTTCCCCACTTCCTTGGAGTATAAAGTAAAGAATTCTGAAATTAGGGTAGGAATTGGGATCATGTCAACTTTTATAGCTTCTGAAACCTCTGTGGAGGGGGAGGAATGAGTGGTCCTAACGGACACAGCTTGTTAGAAAAATTCTGTGGCTCAATGCCAGGGGCACCATATCCCACAACTGTAAATATGCAGAAATGATGCACTTGAAGAACAAATTACTGGAAAGTAACCTCTCTGTCTAAGCTACCTAAGTAATGGATGCAAAATTGTATCCTTAATTACTTATTTGTGCCCACAAGAATGGAGTCCAGTGCCTGAAAACTTTTTTAAATCCACCACTGTGCCATTGATAATTGGAAAAACAAATGCCACAGTACATGCAGAATCATCTACAAAGTTCTGTTCTTCACTACTACAGAGCCAGTCAAATCAGTGAAGGGACAACAAATTAACAAACATTATTCCCAGAGCTATGTGGACATTGTTGGCAAAGTTGGTGCATAACTAACTATTGAGGAAGTAAAGCACATTGAAAAGAGCAAGAGCTGTGCTAATTTCACCTCCATTGCAAACACAGCGAAACCCTGTTTGCCAAATGGAAAAGGATAGAATTGCAGAAGGAAACAGTTTACAGTTATATATTATTTTCATTCAAGAAAGTTGTAGTGCAGATAAAAAGGCTACAGATCAAAGGGCTTTGGAGATGGGTTGACCATGGGTACACAAAATAAACCACAATTCTTCCAAAACCCTTTCATAATTTCTTTCACTATAACAAATTCACATGTAATGATATAATATAAATGAAAGAGTCACACTATTAATATTTGGTATGGTGAGTCATTTATAAATACATATGATCTAAGCATGTCAAATAGCAACCAGAAAAGACAGCCAGCTCAGACTTTTGGGTACTTTTTGTCAGCAGAATTATCTATCAGCTGCTAGAGATGCCGCTTCTGCTTAGCTCATCTCTACTTGCATTGTCTTTTCCCCCTTGTTTGTGCTCTGAGTTTCTGATATCAGCTACCTTGTACTGCTAATAATAATCAACAGATTGTCCCCATTTTCCATGTGATTTTATCAGTGATGGCCATCACTAGGCTTGTACATCACCATCAGATGGCACATCATATCCTCCCTCGGGTGGAGGGTACTGCTGTTGACTTCCATTTCTTAATCAGCAGTGACTATTAGGACAGATTAATACTCTTGGATTTGTGCTTCCTGTGTGTGGCTGCCAGGAAAGTCATAGTAAAACCTGATGGTCAGCCAATAGCAGGATGGCTGTGTGCCTGTCGCTGCCTGAAACACTGGTAAACCTAGTACCTTCAGTCACCTGGCTCAACTGCACCACAACAGAAACTCAACAGTCCCCTAATTTTTCACCTGAAAATTTCCTTTTATTTTTTATTTGAACCAAATATAATGATATTTTGCTTCATTGGACTTGCCAGCCTCAGCCCCTCACTAGCTCCTGTGGCTTCACTTCTTTTAATCTGATTTTTCTCTTGTTTTACCTGTTTTCTTGTTTATCTTCTTTATTTTTATATCTCTTGTGTCTGAAGAATTTATAAACTCTGCAGGAATCCTATTCCTGGTGGCTCATTCTACTCCTGGTGGAGTACAGAATCTCCGTTGGGAAGCCGACAAAGTTTTTATAAATTCTTGAATGTAACAAAGTTTTCAAAGGCTCAGCTAGTCATAGTAAGTATTTCCAAAAAATACTCCTAATACACTAGTCCTCACTGAGGAGAACTGAGTAAAACATATCTAGTGTTCACTAGATTAACAATTTTTAGGATATAATGCCTGTAAAATTAGAAGATGTGGCTAAGTATTATGGGGTTTTCTGAATACTGATGAGTAGCGTATTATACAAATAGGTATTATGTAGACACAGAGCATATTTTTGGTATTTAACAATAAATAAATAATAGAAGTGCCAGATTACTATATAATAAAATGTGTTCATTATATTAAATCAGTTCTGTATTACAGCACTGACACTAGTGACAATAATCCGTAAGCGCTCAGAGCTTAATGAGATTGTCTCACAGTTGGAAATGTAGGGGGCAGAAGACAGATATTCGGTCCAGTATATTTAACTGTTATTATGTTCCAAACTAAAACAGGTGTTGCCAAAGTCCTGTAAGAAAAATCTCTAGGGCTGAATCCTATTGTCATGCCCTGCTTGCTGCCAGACCAGTCTCCAGTGCAAGTTAGTGCACCCTGATAGTACTCTACTGTGATCCCCCAGGGCGTGGCTATGCTTAAATTGCAACATTATGCAGCTGCAGTACATTGTCAGATTGCTTTCTAAAAAACATTAGATTAGATGGGTTGTTTTGTTAGATTATTTTCTAAATGAATATCTGAAAAATATAAGACTAGATGGTATCCTGACCCTGAATGGATGGACAGGAGTAGGTGGTGAAAAGAGCTTATGCCCCCCCCCCACAGAGGCTGAGCATAATCATGGTCCTTGCACTCATTTGAGTGTAGGGGTCATGTGAGGCTGGAATTGCAAGCCAACTCAAAGTAGAAGGGAAGGGATGAGAAGAAGGAGCAGCAGAGCCAACTTGCCACAAAGTGGCACATACACTACACCCTTTTAAGGGGGGAACAATGGATGTGCTCCCTTGTATGCCAGGAATCTCAGTTCCTTTTGGAGTTCCTGCAGGTTTGTGTGATTTTTGCATTATCCTAATGCTGGGCAGAATGCAGCCCACAGTCTAAACTTGTATACAGACCTGTAGAAAAATAGCAGTGTGGGACAGCTATTACTGAAAGATCTTCTGGAAAATTCCTTTGCAATATTCACACACTATCTAGTAATCAAGGTAGTGCTTAAATCCAGCTTCATCAGAAAGTCACCTTTCAGCATAGTAGCTTGAAAGCAGTTAATATTTCAAAAATAAAATATCTTTCTACCCAGCATCAGGACTTGAGTATTTGCCAGTAGCTCTGAGGTCAAGGCAATAGCGGTAGGAACTCCAGACTGAACACACATTGTGAAAGAGGGAATAGAAGACTGCCTCTGAGTCAACCAATAGCTCAGTTCAAAGTTTACATCATATACTGTGCCAGGAAATTAAGCAAATCTTTAACAGAACTGAAGACAAATAATCTAGGAAAGGTAACTTTATATCCCTCAGTAAAAGAGTGAATGAGGAGGCAAGCACAAAAGCCTGGATCAGTGTGGTTCTGTAGTGTAAACAGACATTTTTAACAAAGAAAAAGTTAAAAGGAAAGATTATACTGCTATTAAGCGAAGCACAGGGCCCTGTGTTACCTAGTACAATAGCTGAAAAAACAAGCTCGAAGAAAGGAACGGAGCAACAGTAGGTCTAGGGTGGAATATTATCATATTAATGAGAAATTTTAAAAAAATTAGACCTTTATCCTTTCAGCCAGAACACAGAGTTATGCACTGGGAGCTAATATTAACTGTGTTACTGTACCTGGCTGACAAAAAGTGAATTCTTGCCAGTATTAAGAGTCTAAAATCTATCCAACGCAAACTCGGAGCAAATCTGCGGAAGGACTGAGACATGGCCTATCATGGAGTGAAGGGAGTCAAAAACTGGGAATGCTAGTATTGAAAAGGAATGTATGACAGATTCTTAATTAACTTTAATGTCTGTAATAATACATGAGCTGGAAAAAAATTCTCTCATAAAACAAACATCAATATTTTCTGTTTATACTAAAAGAAGGTTTTAAGCAATCTAATTAGGATGGAATTATATTAATAAGCAAAGAAACTTTTCTCATTAGGCTGGGGAAGCTAAAGATGAACAATACATGCTTTCTTTTTAAATCTCAAAGGCTGTTTAAGATCTTGCATCAACAGACTATGTGTAGACTTTAAAATTACAAATACATCTATATTAGAGCAAAGTAATTGAAAATAATTTCCTGTTATATGTACCTGCTAAGATCTCAGAACTGTGTTTTCCTTTCAACTGTTAGTGTTACTAAAGCAGTTGAAGGAATGCAGTTCCCTGCATTCTTGTAAGTGTTAGTGATGTCATCAGGTGTTGCAAAAGAAAGACAGGACCCTAAATTTAGGGTCTTGGCAGGTAAAAAGCTTTTCATGTCACCTTTATGATTAAGCTACAGTAGTGTTGCAAGGACCATTAGTTTCCTGCTGCAGGTCACAGATGGTTTTAGTAGCTACAGTTAGTTTGCGTTTTGCAGTTTTGCACAACTTTTTGCATTGGCTAAGCACTGGATCAAATGTTTTCTAAACAGCACATTAAGTAGCTGGATGATATTAATATTAATCAGCAGCCTGGGCCTACCCTGCTTTGGCAGGCATGAAATTTGCACTTCTGTGGATTCCAGAGTACTGACTTTAAAGTGGTGGTTTTTGTTTTGTTTTGTTTTGTTTTTGTGTGGGATTGTCAGAAGGCTCAAAGCAGTTCTTTGCTAGTTTAGAAGATGGCCGATAGAGATTTCTAGTATATATGATGAGCAAATTTTGTCCCCCTAAATCTGAGGGAAATGGTCCCAAAATACTACCTATTCCTTAGAGGCTCTGCCCTGACAACTAATTCCTGCAGCCAATGAGACCTTTCCAAGCAAATGATCATTATTATTGCAGGAGGGTGAATACTCCCTGTTGATTTGTTCACTCCTTGGCTTCACACAGGTGTCTGTTGCTTCATTGGTCAACAGTGGTTCTTTTTTGGTGAATTGTTGAAGGTGAACAGATTCCTGGGGCTCCTAAGGTGTTAATTTTTATACTGTGGATCAGTTTGGATGTAATAATTTAATCCAGTAAACTAGTCTATTAAAATTACATTAGATGGATACCTATTCTCTTAGAGCTTGTCTACACTCACACTTATGATGAAAAAACTTTTGTTGCTCAAGGGTGTGAAAAAATACCCTGCTGAGCAACATAAATTTTGCTGGCATAAGCACAAGTGTAGACAGCACTTCATCGCTACCGCTGCTCGTTTAGGTGGTTTTATTATGTCACAGCTACATTCGTGCTTATGCTGGCAAAAGGTGTGGTGTTTGGTGGGGTGTTTTTTTCACCAAGTGTAGCATGAGTGTAGACCAACCCTTAGAGAGACAAAGTGGGTGGGGTAATATCTTTTATTGAACCAAGTTTTGTTGGTGAGAGAGAGAAGCTTTTGAGTGTAGCTCTCTAATATCCTGGGACTGACATAGTTACAACAACACGGCATGTGCACATTCTCTTAGTAATATCTATTAGAAGGCTGCACTAGCAGAACAGAGGAGGAGGAAAGTGGGTTATCACAAAATAAATTATACTTTGCACTTACTCAACACCTTTTATCCAAGGACTGTAGAGTTTTCATTATTAAATTAAGCCTCAAAACACCATGTGAGGTAGCAAACCCCATTACATAAATAGAGAAAGTGAAGCAGAAAAAAAGTTGAGACATGCTGCAAGTCATGTAGTGAGTCAGTAGCTGGGCCAAGAATCAAATCTTCCCAGTCTTGTGCTTTAACTACTAAACAACACGCCCTTCCTGCAAATAGCATATTTGTAAAATTGTCTCTAAACATCTCTAAAAAACAAAATAAAACTATCACAAAAAGGCACATGCTGAACACTGCAGAAATTCAAGCTGTCATTATCCTAAAAAGAGGATTCAATAGAGACGGAAGACAGGGAATTAAAAAGAAAAACTCCTAATAAAGTCTGCAAGAGAAGAGATGGGATATGTAGTTTGAGATATGTCTTGCATAGCTAAAAATTAAACGTCCTGTATATTACAGTACAGTCTTGTTTGTCTCCCAGTGCACCATCTGACTTACAGGCCAGAAAGATACTTAGGCCATTCTTGGTCTAATACATAAGTTACCCTATTTAGGCCAATTATAAGATATTAGACCAAAATATTGGCAACATTCAGAGACAAACCTCCATTTTAGAGGAATTAGTGGAAGAAGCAGATAATCCCAAATGCTGGAAATATTTGTGTAGAATTTGTTACTTTCCAAACAGCTGTGCAAACTATAAAAGAGCCAAAAAAGAGTAAATAAATCTCCAGTTTGTGATAAGTCATCCATCAGTTGATGGGAGGGTACATGTTCAAAGAATTGCTAGAGCTTTCTCCCTGCAATTCAAACTATTAATCCACAAACTGAAAGTATATTTATAGGATTTTTTAAAATTCAGCAGGTTTCAGATATCTTCCCCCTTTTAAGGCTATGCGGGACAGATATATGTATGGTGTTTAGTATAATGGATACAGTTTTTTCAATGTTAATACATAAAAAGTGGTTTTTCGTAAGCTAACCAGACGCTGGGCTACATTTTGCCACATGTGCCATCGAGCACATTAAAGGCAGTGCAAATGGGCCACAGAGCAGTTGAAATCAGTCACTACATAGTCCTTTAAGAGGATACAATATATGCTCCCTTCTGACTGTGCCAGGGCAAATACCACCACAGCCTTTCCTATCCCTTTTCAGGCATCTAGTTCCTGCTGGGGCAGTAAGAAGGAGCAAGATCTATGCTTCCCATTGATTCTGGCTAGTTCCTGAAAAAGAATGTGGTTCATTGCAACCTCCCACTCACTTGTAGATCTGTACAGTGTCACTCTATATTAATTCTCCTTTAGGTGTGTACAGTATTACATCCAAGGTTTTATGGAGTTAAACTGTAGAAATGGTGAAAATACATTGACAAATCAGTATTTTAAGCCCTTTCTTTAGAAATGAAGCTTAGCCTGAGAATGTTGGTATAGATGTTTTTTCCTTTCTGTTTCCAGTATGGAAATATTTAGCTCATACAACAAAGAAATTCTTGTTTATAAAATACTTTGAATTTGTTTTATTTATTTTTATTTATTTATTACTCTTTATAGAGCATAAAACCTTTTATATGAGCATCCCTCATTTTGGCATTTGAACTGTAAAAATGTCAGATAATGTATTTTTATTTGCTAAAATTAATATTTAGTTAATGTTTATATCTGATAGAACCTTCCAGCACCTCCCATTATATGCTTCATGAATATTTTTTCTAAAATCTGGATTATTCATGTTTGTGGGTAATATTAAAATCTTAATTGGTGAGGTGTAAATCATTGTAGATTAAAAAGACATATACTGCATTTATAGCATCCCTTTTTGTGTAGCGCTGTGAATTTTGCCCAGTTGTTTGTAGTTTCTATTATAAAAAAAGTGGAGGAACACAGAACTCAAGACAGAAAGGTAAAAAATTGTCATGAAATAGATGGAAAGATTAATTTGGAAAAGCTGTTTATGTCTATATAATCACTGGAGCAAACATTATAATCTTTCTATATTAATGTAGTAAAATACAAAACTATGATAGTCTCTCTCCTAATCTGTTGATATCAATGATTAATTCCAAATTCAAGCACATTGTACTAAACAAATTCCTTGGTTCTCAAAATAATTCCAAATGAAGAGAGCACCATCTTTTCTTTGCCCAAAAATTCAATTTAAAGACTATCAGGAGTTGAGATAACTCATCCAGGATTTAGCAGTGGGAAAGAACATTTCAGCTTCTGTCCTCCCAACAAGACTACATACTGTACCATTTTCCTGGCAAAGGATTAGCAGACAGTAGAACATAAGCCATTCAGGAGTAAATCTTTAGCATGAGGAGCTGGGAATTTCACTCCTAGAGTTTATCTATACTTCCCCACAGTTTGGACTATGGAGGGTGTGAATAGCGGTACACACTAAAATGTTAAGCTGTGTCTCCCCTATGTGGATGCTGCACGCACAAATTAAAAGATTGCTACTTTGCATTAACATAGTCCTCTTCAAATAGGACTACATTTGCGTGAACCAAAGTTTGTCTTTATTAAAAGATTCTGAAGTTATTTACAGTTGAAGTTGAAATCTGGCAGTCTCTTTCTTCAGAGGCCATACATTACCTTCAGTGTTTCGTCTGTTGAGGTAGGAAATTAGACATAACTTTTAGCTCATATTACTGAAACATCCCCCTAATTCTGGCATTCTTCCTTTAAGCTTAGGTTCAAATGAATCACCGTTTTGATTTACCTCAGGGTAAAATACAGACCTCTTGTGTTCAGTGAATGTTCCTTATGCCTTTTTAAACACTATTGGCCTTAGACTGAATATATGCTAAATTAATAAAGACACTGATATATAAAAACATGTATTCTATAGGTGTGTATAAGTACTTTGTAGTTCACTGTTTAAAATATTAGAATTGTTCTGTCCAGTGGTGAAACAGTCCTTCAACCAACGAAGTGGCCACTTTTCTGTCACAGAGTTGAACGTTTTACCCATAGTTTTACACTTGCTTTGCCTGATATCTTAATCTGATGGGACACTAACCCAAGTTCAAATACAAGAGAGAAAAACAATTTTTAATAGTCTTCTTGCTTTTATATTAATTTTTTATGTAGCAGTAGCTCACTATTGAAAATGTTAGTGATATGGTATATTAAGAAAGAGAAGCACATCAAAACTGCAAAGAAAAGAATACTCACACTGTACACTACAGTTCTGTGTAGTCAGTACAAAATCATATTTACATATTATTTTTCCACGTTAATAAAATATATTTCAACCTAAACCTTCATAATTAGACTGTGCCATTCCCAATGTGTCTCCATCCAGTCATGTAATTTGAAAGAAATCTTTACTAAGGGATTTAAGCACTTTCTTAAAGTTAAACATGTACTTAAGAGCTTTGATGAATAATGGTGGGCTTTAACGTGTGTTTAAATGCTTTGCTGAATCAGGGCCTAAGGCAGAAATATCATTGAGGAGATCCAGTGTATAGTTTGTTGGGTGGAGGAAGAGAAACAAAGAGTTCTTTGAGTGGTTGCATATGTGTATTCCACTCAGGTGTGTGTGTGCGCCCAGAACACTGGAGCCAGAGAGTTTTCTGCAGCAGTACCCAAAGGGGGGTGGTGTATGCATCCTGCACCTTCTCCTGGCCCTTGAGGTTATATAAAAGTGGCGCTGCCCTAACCCTCCTCAGCAGGATTAATTCTCTGCCTTTCCTGTAAATAGCAGTTAGTACCCCATAATTAGATTTCTTTTATTGTTTTACTTTGTTTTAGGATTTTGTTTTGTGTTTTAGTAGTTAGTCTTCAGTGCTAGGCACTGAGATATGCAGCGCTCACTGGGCTATTAGCAATGCCTGTCAGGTGGGGTGTCTATCCCAAATAGTGATTCTCACATGCTCTGCCTTTTGTGTCTTGGTGAGGAGAGGTGCAGTATTTGCCATTCTTTCAAAAAAAAAGAGTGCAGATTTCCAAAGATGTGTGCCTCAAGCAACACGTCATGAAGCAGACCATGAGACCCACCTCAGCCCTAGAGCTCTCAACCAAATACACTGTTGTCTACCCACGGTTCACTAATCAGGCTATAGTGGTCTCTGAGAGACCCCTTGGCTCAGTCTCTTCTCTGAGGAAGAGGCATTGGTTGTCCTTTCCAGGACTCCTAAAACAAACCAGAACCACTTGAGGTTGCAAATTTTTTAAAAGGAAGTACAAATCACAGAGAAGGAGATCCTCCAATTCTAATACGAATCAGTCAGCTCATCCTCTGTCTGCTGTTTGGAAGCAACACATTTGACTTCTCCTTTGAAGACAGCAATACAATCGTTGGTGATCTTCTTGCTATCTCCCCCCATGCATGGGGACAGATATGGCCACTTCCTCAATGTTTGAGAGGCCATAACCACAGACAAATGGGTCCTGAAGACTGTAAGACTGGGATAGTCTATCCAATTCCTTTTGCCCCCCTCCCCTACTTCCCAACATATCTACTCTATCCCTTTTTAGGGACCCATCTCACAAGTCAGGAAGTTCAGACTGTGCTTACTGTAGGGGCCATAGAAGACGTTTCCTTCGGCATTGGGGAAAGGGGCTTTATCTATGACAGTTTCTAATCCTCAAGTCCAAGAGAGGCTCTAAGTCCCATACTACACCTTGAAAATCTCAACAAGTTCATCAAATATATAAGATTTTGCATGGTTCCCCTAGCATCAATCCATCCTTCCCTTCATCACAATGGCTGGTTTCTACTTTTGCTCTCCAGAACGCCTACTTCTGTGTGACAGTACTGCCAAGTCACAGGAAGTTTTGAGAGCTGTAGCAGTGGGCCAACATTATCAATATACAGTACTTCACTTTGGACTGTTGTGAGTTTCACATGTATTTACCCAGTGCATAGCGAAGGTGGCGACCTTATTAAGGAAAAAGGGAATTCATGTCTTCTCTTATCTGGATGATTGGTTGGTGAGAGGCAGATTGAAACATCAGATTCTTCACCACATTTAGTTCATCATCCATCTCTTTGACTGTCTGGGACTCTTTCTGAACAAGGGAAAATCCATATTAGTCCGAACATAGAAAATCAAGTTCATCGGGGCCCTACTCCATTCTAGGAATTCAATGGCTTGACATGTCTCAGGATAGATTTCAGACCATACACAAGTTGTGCCTATTTCTAACGTGACATCTTACCACCACTGCCGTCTGAGTGTGTCTAAGGCTACTAGGTAAATGGCCTCATGTACTTATGTGACCCAACATGTCAGGCTGAGCCTGCACATCCTTCAGGAATGGCTGAAGTTTGTTTATTGACTAACCAGATACCCCTTAGACAAGTTGGTCTGGATTCCTCCTGCGATCCTATCTTCCGTAGAGTGGTAGTTGGATCAGAACAACATATATGGAGGCATTCTTTCTCTTAGCCTCTTCCTTCCAGGATAATTATTACCAATGTTTCTATGATAAGGTGAGGTATTCACTTAGAGGGGTTGCGAACCCAAGTGTTAAGGGAAGAGCAAGAGCGGCTCTTCATATCAGTGTCCTCTAACTCTGCGCAATTCACAAGATTTGTTGTGCCTTTCTTCCTCACATCAAAGGTTTGTCAATCCAAAAATTGACCAACAATACAACTATGATATACTACCTAAACTGACCGGGATGGAGGTGGTCCAATCAGCTTTGCCAAGAATGATGACTCTCTGGGACTTTGGCATCAAGGAAGGCTACTCCAATTGCATCTCACTTACCTGTCTCCCAGAACCAGATGGCCAATTACCAGGCAAGAGATTCTCCCAGAATGACAAATAGTCCCTCAAGAACAGTGTGCTGAGAACTATCTTTCAAGTCAAAGCAGTCAGCCTGTTTGTAACAAAAGACAAAAAGAAATGCCATCAGTTCTGTCCTCAGTAGGTCATAGTCCAGACTCACTAATGAACACTTTTCTGCTGAGATGGGGATCAAGTCTCATGTATGCATTTCCCCCTATTCTACTCATCTCGCAGGTTATTCTCAAATTAAAACAAGATTACACCAAGATAATTCTTATCATGCCAGTGTGAGACAGCTCTGGTTCTTGGATCTTCAGAGTTTCTGGATTCAAACCCATGGTTTTACTGTCTCAGCAAAACAGATGAATGAGTCACCCAGATCTGAACAGTCTGCAGTGCACCTCACAGCATGGCTGTTGAGTGGTTAGATCAAGTGGAGAAGGACTGCCCAATGGCAGTTCAGGAGATATTACTTGACAGTAGATAGAAATCCACTAGATCACTATATTTGGCTAAGTGGAAGCGTTTTTCTATCTGGTTTTCTACTCTCAGAATTCACCAAGCAGAACCTAAGATTCAGGAAATTTTTGAGTACCTGTTACACATCAAATCCTTTCTCTTACCTCCCTGAGAGTCCACTTAGCAGCAATCTTAGCTATCTGTCTTCCACTCAAGGGAGATCTGTTTTTTCCAGCCGCATGGTTTCCAGATTTTTAAAAGGGAGTGTTTGACTTTTTCTTTCTGTTAAAGTTACAGTACCACTTTGGAACCTCAGTACTGTATTAGTGGCTCTAATAGGTCCTCCATTTGAGCCTTTGGCCACCTGTTCTTGGCTTCACCTGTCTCAAAAGACATCCTTTCTCATCACCATTACATCAGAAAGGAGAATGGGGGAGCTTCAGGCTGTCATGGTAGTACATCTTATACACTGTTTTTTAAAGATAAAGTAGCTTCTGAGACCACATCCAAAATTGTAAACTAAAGTTCAGATTTTCATTTGAACCAAACAATGTACTTACCTCTTTTTTCCCCCGAAATGGCACTCAAATAGGGACAAAGACCGTCTGCATACTTTGGATGTCAGACAAGCACTGGCCTTCTGTCTATATAGGACTAAGACTTTTAGGCTGTCTTCTTGGCTCGTTGTTTCATATGATGGCAGAATGAGAAGTCAGGCAGTTTCAGCACAGACAATTTCCAAATGGATTACTTCCTGTATTACACCAGCGTGTGAGGTAGTGAACATCCCTCCTTCCCAAAGACTATTGGCCCATTCAACAAGAGCTCAGGCTACCTCAGTAGCTTTTCTAAGGGACATCTCCATAATGGACATTGGTAGAGCTGCTATTTGGTCTGCCATGAATACATTTGCTCATCATTATGCCATCACAACTGCTTCAGACTCTGATGCAAACTTTGGGAAAGCAATATTGAGTCACTGTTTAAATATACTTGGAGCCCCACCTCCTGATAGTACTGCTTTTGAGTCATCTGAGTGGAATACATGTGTATAATCACTGGAAGAAGAAAATCTGGTTACTTACCTGTACTGTAACCATTGTTCTTCAAAATATGGTTGCATGTGTGTATTCCATGACCCTCCCTCCATTCCCTCTGCATCAGAATTTTGAGCCACCGTAGTTCAGTGCAAAGGAATTGGTGGAGATTGGGGTTGCTGCCGAAAACTCTCTGGCTTCAGCACAATGGGCATGCGCACAACTGAGTGGAATACACATCTGCAGCCACATCTCAAAGAACAACAATTACCATACAGGTAAGTAAGGGCTTTTTCCCTTTTGTGTAATATCATTTTTGTGTTGCTCTAATTTAGGCTATTTCCTCACGATATTATCCATTGAAGAAAAATATTCAGTATGAAACAATCAGCGTTTTTATCCAAATATAATTAATCAAAACAGTTCTTTGCTATAAATATAAGATGTGGTCTACTTAGACTTGCCAGAGCATTCCATTAAAAAAAAAAAGATTTAGTATGGTTGCAAAACTGTCAATAAAACTGGAAAATAGTTCCCCACTTTGGAAATAAAGATCTCGGCTTCATTCCAATATGTCTATATATAAAGACCTCAATATGTACTTTACAGTGAATGTCTGTTATCTGTCACAAGATTCAGTTCCACTGACATTCTGTTACAGTTACATCTATAATCATAATAAGGACCTTGGTATCTCTCACTGCTAATGACACAATCCTTGCTATACATGGTCCTCATCCCTGGTAGTTGCTCCCTCAACCAACTTCTGTAGAAGCCTGGCTTATCCACAACTAGCTTCTAGTTTGCTCCTTGGCTTTCTTAGAAAAGGAGGGAACTTTACCCTCACCCCTCATTATCCCAAGCAGTGCCTTCTTCACTCATTCTCCTTTTTTCATCAGTAGCCCACTATCCTGTTTTGCAGGAGAAGGGGTGAGCCCATTCCAAACACTGGCTCCCTATATATATATATATATATATATATATATATATATAAATCTGTGTCTGGGTGTGTATAGTATTCAGCATATGCACTTTGAAATAGGTCTGTGTGGAGGTCGAGGAACAGAGTTAGAGAATATTTTTCCCTCGGATTTTTTAAAATACTTGACACAATCTGGTGCTCTGCAGAGTAAAAATAAAAAAAAAATGCTCTTCAGAACACTGAAGATTTTAGTCATCTCTGGCAAGGATGATAGATCTGTATCCAAGGAGAAGCTCCATCAGATTCATGAAATCACTGCATTTCTTCTTTCAATTTGATGGTAAAAGAGTTCCCAAAAGCCCCCAAGAGTACCATCCCAGCCCATCACTAAATTATTTTCCTCTCATAATTACCAGACTTGTTGGTTCATAACCCATTAGGACAAGACTTTCAATAAAAGTTCTTTTTGAGCATTGTTCTGTAGTGTATCTATTTACAATAGACCAGATTACGCCTCCCTAGACACACATGCTTTGGAGGGGACTTTTTGCATGTCAGCATGAGATAAGGAGAATCAGGGACTCTGCAGAGTTCCCAAACTCCACAAGGCAGAAAAGGTTAGGGTGGAGCTGGAGACTCTTTGGTCTGGTGTTTTCAATAATCAAGGAAATTGACAGACAAAAGGAAGTTAACTTTTCAGATAAGATTTCTCCTGGAAATAAGGAACATCACAGTTAAGAAACCTATTTCAACATATGAAGAAAAAACAGCTAAGATAGGTATGTATTTAATTACACTCATAATTTATATAGTCTGTAAATTAAATGTAAATGTGTAAAATACCACATTGTGTATTCTAAAAACAACCTTAACCCAGCCATTATATACTATTCCAGAATCCACCTTTCAGAGAGATACATACTATAACATACGCAACTTCAGAATTTTTAAAAATTATTGAGGAAGTAAGTCATCAAGATGCCATATGGTTCCAGTGCATAGATTGGATGGGTATCCAAAAATACAATAAAAAATTATTCAGACCAAATATTAAACTTAGAAATTGTGGTTGTTAATAATATCCACACTTTTTTTGCTCAGATTTTATAAAAAGATCTAAGAAAGTCAGTATAATCCAAAAAGAGAAGAAAAATTCTTGTTGTCAAACATGCAGTCTAACATTAAAACTAACCAGCACTTTCAGTAAATAATGATCATTCCAGAAGAAACAAATTATTATTTGGGGGGAGGGAAAATAACTGAATAATGAGCAAAATTTGCTCCGGCCATAGGTAATGTTCTAGTTTCTCAGTACTCCAACTTACTGACTTTTAATTGAGCATTTATACAGACTATCATTGATATGTAACAACATAACATTGCGTGAAAAAACTCAGCATTGCCAGGTGTATACACAAAGGTCTTTCCAGCTCAGGAAGGAAGCAAGGGAACTTGTCAGTGAAAGTGGTTGTTTAATATTATAATTATTCAGTAAGACCTTTTTCACTTCCCTCTAGTTCTTGAGAGGTGTCTTAGATAATGTTAAGTACTCTGGACACTATCTGATCCACATATAGATGTAGATAAAATACACACACACATTCTCTCATCAAAAGAGACTTAGATTTGCCATATATAAAAATGAGGCTTTATCATCTTTATCCGCCAAATTCTTTAAGAGCATAAGACTCCCTTCTTTGGGCCTACATGGCTGAGTTTCGATCTTCCTCCCATTTTAATTCTGCTCTTTTTATATTAAATGCAGCAAGCAGAATTCCATCTTGCTCTCTCTGCTCAGAATTGTGATTATGATGTTTCTCTTTTTAGTGACGTTTTTATGGGCTTTCCTCTTGAGAATGTGGTAGTCATTTTCAAAGAGATCTTTATTTAGATTCAGAACTCTTGCAAATTTTCCAGAAAATAAAGTAGGTCTGAATCACCTTCCCCTAAAATCACCTAGACCTCTTACATTTCTAGATCTTATTAGATTTTCTAAGTATGGGCTGCTGCCATTCTGCCTTTCACTAATTTTGTAACCTGCTTGTGTTGTTCAGTCATCGTCTTTAGTTAATAAGATTTGCTGTCCCAAGTCTACACTTTTTCTCCTTTTTTTCCATCTTTTCTCCCACTTTAGTAAGTACAGAAGAAATTTTTTCAATTTAATTTTTCACAGAGGAGATGGCACTGCAGAGAATATCTTGTTTGGACTTAATCCACTCTTAGCATTTCTTTCTTAGAAAAATCCCCTGGCTGAATGTCAGTGCATCCAGCTGACCAGATGGTAACAAGTCCTAGCCTCAAAGAAATCTTGATGATCATTTTCATTTTAACTTTTATTGGGTGTGTTAACTCTGCAGATTCAGAGTCTTATGAAGTCTTTTTATAGATTTATTTACTTACTATTTTTCAGAGGAAAAAAAAAAAAAAATCACCTTCCATTGATTAAGCAGGTGTTCTCCTTGCTTGGGCCTTTCCCTCATTTAGAATTTTTTAAAATCATTAACTACAAATCACCTCGATATATATTCTACAGACATGCTGACTACCTTTTCAACCTTCTGGTATTAGTTAAGATCATCTTCCCATTCCTGTCATTCTACCACAGTGTCACCCCCCACTGTGAATGCTTCCCGGCTCACCCTTCCACCATGCATGGTGTTCAGACTCTTTGTGATCAATTTCAAGGTCCTACATAACTTCCTTCCTTACTTATCCCTACCTGTTTCTTATTTCATCCTCGTACACTCATGCTAATCCACCAGTGCACATCCCAACATATCTCTACATATGCCACAGCTACCACCACACTTTCTTTTTTGCCCCTGATGAAGGGAATGCCCTTCCTGAACTAGTCTGTAAAGCCACTACCCTCTCTTAATTTCAGTCTCCCCTAAAAGCCCACTTTTTAAGAAACCAATTAAGTCATTTAATGTTGTATGCCCTTTACTCCTCTCCTGAGTGAATCACTTATCTGTATGAAGGGAGGTAGTTGAATGCTGGGAGAAGGAGGCAAAAGGATACTGGAACTGATGCTGGGAAAGATAAGTTGGCTGAATTGTGGAGGGAGAATGGGGGAATTAACTGTGTTTAACTTAAAAAAGACAACAGCAGCAGCAAACAAACATAACTAATATGTGCTTGTGATCACCCTGATCACTTTACTTGCATGCTGCCTCACCTCCCCCTTTCTTCATCTCTTTGTCTTTTTAAAGTGTAATCTTTATAGGCTCTGGCTGTCTTTCCTCTGTGGAGCACATTTTGGATGCTACTGCAATATGAGTAATAATACCTGTATGCAGATTTTTCTTAATCAAATTGAGGCTAATAAAGTCTCAGTAAGAATCTGTACAAAATGAAATTCTACTTGAATGTGACTTTTTTCTCTTTTAACTCATTTTTGTCTTTTGTTTAATGTTGAAGGCTGCAGCGATTAGCAAAAGATCTTCTAAAGCAGTTCCAAGTACAGGATAACAGTTCATTGGCAAACAACAAGGCTTCTGCTCTGGACAGGACTTTAGGAGAAATCTCTCGTATTCTGGAAAAAGAGGTATTATAACTATTATTGCATAATTAAACCATGGAATGCCCAGCTTAGTGGGATTCAAGACATGTATGTACAAGAATATAGGAGTTATAAACGTTCCTACTTCAGGGAGTTGTATGTGTAATGGATGGGAGTTAGGAAGAAACTTTTTATATGAGCTGGCTTTTACATAATTGACCATTCTGGAGCTATCTGTTCCTTCCCCGGATGCATATGATACTGACCATTGTCAGAGAGAGTATACCAAACTAGATGGACTTCTGGTCTGTATGGTATTTCCGATATTTTTAGATAGCTTTTTGCATGTGAGAAATTTTCTTTTTGCTCATCATAAAAAAAAACTTTTTAAGATTAAAGAAGTTATAGCATGATTTTATATTTTTACTGTTTAAGCAGATTTTTCCAATAAAACTTGAAATGCGGGGGATTGCATTTCTCTCTCTTTTCTTAATTTTGTGAAAGTCCTCACCCTTTTTAAATAGATAAGTTAAAGACCATCACCACACACGAGACACATATGAACAGTGATTTTCTCTGGGTATTCGTTGAAGATGAATATTGTTTTTAGTTTTGGATAGCAACAGGATTACATAAGCTTTCTGTGGTTTATCAGTAACTTTAGACATGTGTATGCTGTTACCACAAGTAAATGTAGTTTAAACAGATGGATTTGACATGGATTTTTTCCAGTTGCCTTTCCTGATATTTTAGTATACTGCCAAATTTAAGTAGGGATCCAGCTGCAAGTCTTATGAACCTGAATAAGTAACTTCATATCTGCCAAAGTTTATACACTGATGGAAGTTAGAGAAGCAAAGTTTTCTGTGACCCATGTCACGAAGTGTAATGTTGTTGTATTAAATTGTGGCAAATATTCCTTCACTTCAAGTTCATTCAGATTCCACAGATGCTCTAATAAAAATATTTAAGAGCTATAGAAGTCCTCCATCTGTGCTTATGCATACCAACCATGTCGATTATGGCAGTCACCCACATAGACAGAGGGTATGTCTTCACTGACAGTGGCAAATTCGCCACCATCAGATCGATTGTTCGGGATTGATTGAGTGGAAGTGGAGACCCACTCAGTCAATCTGGAAGTCGATTTAATAAATCTATTCCTGGAAAAAGAATAACGCTGCGTTGATGGGAGCGCATTTTCCATCGGCACAGCAAAGTGAAGATGCTGCGGTAAGTAGCAGTTAGGAAGTCGACAGGAGATACGGAAGCTACTCCATGTAGCTTTTGTATCTCCTGTCAACTGTAGTCAAATTTTACAGTAAGTGTAGACCAGCCCTAAGAGAGACTGTGGCCTAAATTCTTAGGTATACCCTTTTTTGTTTGGATGTAACTGAGAGGGGCTGCAATATAGCCAGCCGTGACTCTTTGATTGTGAGGCCAGTTCTGCACTGGCTATAGCTTCAACATCGGTTAGAGCAGCCTTGGCTGTGGTGCTGTGTGAGGTATTTGAATTCTGCTGCTGCCATGCTATTGCTCCCTTTTGTGCCCCCACTCTGCCCCCCACAGCTACATTAGTTTGCAACTCGTCTATATCCTTAGCTAGGAAGATTCAGCAGCTCTCTAGCTTATTTACAATGCCAGACTAGCACAAAAGGTTCCAAATAAATGAGAAAATCAAGCCTTGTAAATCTAAAAGTCTTTCATTTCTTTGACCTGTATATATTCCAAATGACTATGCTACTTTGACAATAAGCTTTCAGGTTTACTGGTGGACTTGTGTTTTTATTTTCATAGCACAGCAACTCTTAAACTCATAACATTTAGTTTAGAGCAGTTGATATCTTTTAAGACTCTCTCATTTTCCAATTTCTTGCCCATTTTTGAGAAGCAATTTATACAATTATTACATTAGCTTAGGAATGGTAGCCATTTGTGTTTCCTTTCCCTTCATGTTGGAAGATTAAAATGACATCATGCTGCCTATATTACAAAGTATAGTGGCTCACAGAGCGCAGGAACAGACTGCTTGGATAAACAGTACTGAGCAATGGTTTTCAGCAAAAAGGGAAAAACATTTATGTTATTGCTGTAAAAGTGAAATTGAAATATGGTTTATATTGCTAGTGAAACTTGCAAGCTAAGAAGGAAGTATCCAATTTTTTATTAGAAATGTTACAAAGAACTGAAATTTGAAGAGTTCTGTTTAGTTTGCTTTTTTTCCCCTATGTATTTGAAGTGAAAATTTTCACTGGTTGAAATAGTACATTCCACAGTTAAATAATTTACCTATATCTTTTTTTAGAGCCTGATCCAAAATACACTGAAGTCAATACACAGCCTTTCCACTAACATCAGTGGGCTTTGGATCAGTCATTTGATGAAGATGGGCCTGTTCTTCTCTCCCTTGCATCATGTATAGTCATTTACACCTGTGCAAAATGAATACAGAGTAAAATACTACCAAATCAGCACTTTGCACAGGTGTAAATAATCATACAAGGTGCAAGGCAATGAAATATCAGACCTGATATGTTGGGTGGTCTTTTTTGGGGAGCGGTGCAGGGTTCCTCTCCTGCTGGCAAGCCTTTTGTGTTTCCCCTCTTTTTTACTGCACACTACATGTGGCACCTGCATTGTAAGTCACCATTCTACAACGAAAGTAATGGCACCTATGTGAGCCAAATTTTGTCTTAACACTTTCTGCAAACCCATTGAAGCCAATGGGAATGATTCAGATTTACATTCAGGCCCCCTGATGGGGGTGGGGGGCAAAAGGGGCAATTGCTCAGGGTTCCAGCGGTTTTAAAAGGGCCCAGGCCACGGGCAGTGGTGAAAGCTAGCTCCCCACCCCGCCTCCTCCGCCTGTGCCCCCCCCCCATAGCCTACCACTGCTCCACCCCAGATCCCTCCCACGCTCGGCCCATTGGCCACCACGTCCCTCCCCACTTGGCCTCACCTTCTCTTTTCCACATCCTTCCTTCCCTCTTGGCCTCCCTGTCCCCGCATCCCTCCTACCCACTCAGCCTCCCAACTGTCACTTGCCATCTGGGAGAAAGGAGGGTGTGGAAAAGAGGAAGGGGCGTGGAGTGGGGGAAGAGGTGGGGTCTGGAGTGGAGCGGGGTGGGGCCTGGAGTGGGGGCGTGGCCTGAGGCAGAGCAGGGGTGGAGTCTGGGCAGGGCCACAGGCATAAGAGTTGGGGCCCTAGCTTCCCCAAGGGGAAGTTTCACCCACTGCCCATGGTCGTAAACCTCAGCCATTCCTTTCCAGGAGGGCGGGGGCCATGGACTCTTCTGCGCTGGGACCCGGAATTGCTGTGGGTGTGTCTGTTTAAATTGTCCCCTTTACACTACTCTGGCATTGTAAAGGTTCCTTAAATGGATGGAAATGCCCCCAAGAATTTGCAGAGAGCTTCCCTGGTGGGTGTAAAACTAGTAGAACGGCTCTACAGTTGCTTTGGTCCCAGACCTGAAGATATAGGGGTTAGCTCAGGGTGTCAGGATGCATAGCTGAAATTCCATCTACTGCAGTTATTTTCTGGTTGAGCAGCCTTGAGGCTCCACCAGCTTACACTGGGAACCAAACAAACTCCTGAATGATCCCAGAATACAGAGAACATAAAGGTGACTTAAACCTACCTTTAATTCCCCTTTAATTTCCCCTTCATTCCTGCCCCAAGCGCAGGACTGGAGTAACTGAGAATCAGACCAAATGGGTTTTCATGACAGGGAAGAATTTGGCCCATTGTTTCCATTATTATGGTGGTGCTAGGTATCTTAGGAAGTGCTGTGTCAGCTTTGTGATGGTACATTGTTTCATGACTGTGTTATAAGTTGAAAGAGAGACAAGGTGGGTAAGGTAATATCTTTTACTTGACCAACTTGTGTTGGTGAGAGAGACAAACTTTTGAGGTTACACAGAGCTCTTCAAATCTACAGCAATGCTGCATATTATAGGTTGAAATGCATTTTTATTTAATAGCTACAGTAGAATCAATACTTTGTTCAAGGGTTTTTGTAGTATAGAAATGGCAATACAATCTGTATTAACACAAGTGATTACTAAAAAATAGAACACAGTAGGCCAAATTCTACTCTGAGCTACACTGGAGTGAATCCTGAGTAATTTCATTAACTTCAGTGGGAGTTTGAGGTACTTAGCACCTTTCAAAGTCAAGCTGTTATTCAATAAGTTCCAAAACTGGACATCATTAGTACAATTAACAATAAATTTTTCCATTAACTTACAGTGTAAGAGAGAGAAAAATAATTATTTAAACAACCAGTATAACTTTTATAACTCGAAAACTTATTGTGATCCAATCCAATAGTATACAAGATGGATCATAGTTTTATCAATTCTAGTTTAATTATTGTATAAAAGAAAAAGAAATTGAACTCTTCTGATCTAAGCAGAAATTGAACTTTTCTAATAAAAGGCAAGCAAGCATATATCATATATATTCTGTGTTCTAAAGTGCTCTGTTCAAACTAAGGCTGCATATATATTTACCAGGAGAACATAGTTTATCTTTGTTCTATTAACATTGGTGCCAATCAGATAATGGAATAGTAGCTATCGTTGTTTTCAAGAAATATTGCGAACATATGCTTTATATGATGTTTTCAAAATGAGGCCATTGCTCAAGTCAAAATTCGTTTTTTTTCTATATTTTGCCCTTATCATACTTAAGGATCTACACTGTAATTATAGAATTGTAAAGAGTATGGAGTCTCTTTCTTTCTCATGCCACTGCTAATTTTGCTATATTTCAGTCACTTAAATAATAACAAAAATAGAAAGTACATGTGCATGAATTTTCCTCCTATCAGTGTCTCTCAAACAGATTCATTGTTAGTCATTTCACTACAGTTGATATCTTATGGCAATTATATATTTCTTATTTTACACAACTACTTATGTTAGCGGGAGAGCATAAAACCAATTTGAGGAAAACAAATTAGCGTTTTATTTAAATATATTTGCTTATAAAAGAGTAATATTCAGTAGCTGTTTTAATTGGAAGTGCATATTTTTGTAATACTCAAATTTATATATAAGTTAAAGTTTTTAATACTTTAGGATTTTATTTTCTTACATATGCATATGGGGTTATATAAGTAATGTCCATTAATGATGATTACCTTTGTGAAATAGATTAATTTCCCATAAAATTGTGCACATATGTTGGCAAAAGGACACCTTATGTAGCGGAGGAAATCACATGTGGTAATATAAAATGTTGGCGGTGTTTCATGCTGTGTTGAGGAAAGTTGCTATTTAAGGTCCAAATCATGACCTAGCTTGCTTGGTGATACAAAGCAGTAAGGGCTAAGTTCATAAAGGTGCTTAGGCATTGCAAGGCTCAGCATTGCCACACCTAACTTCTAGGTGCCTAGAAAATCAGTGGAATCAGAAAACCTAAGGGCTGGTCTACGCTACACAGTAAGGTCAACATAAGGCAGCTTACATCGACCTACACTACAGTGTCTACACTACAATAATCCTCCCGCTGATGTAAGTGCCCTACTACACTGACATCATAAGTCCACCTCCATGAGAGGCGGGAGAGTTATGTAGGTATAGTTAAGGCAGCGCAGTGTCTGTGTAGACACTGCATCCCTTACATCGGTAGTTGACTGTCTTGGCTGCCATCCCTTACATCTGCTGTTGGCTCCTGCTGTGAAATTGACAAAAAAGCTGGACAGCTAGAGCCCAGCTGCCACACGCTTCCCTGGAAAGCTGGGCGCTTGGACCCCGATCCTGGCTAGGGTGAGAAGCCCAAGCTTGGGGTGAGAAGCCCAAGTGATCTCGGCCTTGCATCTTGCTCCCAGCTGGAAGCTGGGGCAAAAAGCCCGGGCAGCTAGACCTCACTGATGGAGGTGTGAAATTGACAAGGCTGGCTGGCTACCATGTGGAGAAGTCATCTGGAGGGCAAGAAGCTGGGGCAGCTGGACCCTGCTCCCCAGGAGCGAGAAGCCCCAGGCGGCTTTCAACAGTTCCCAGCGGGGAACGGGGAGGGGAGAAGCCCTGGGCGGTAGAGTGGACATGAATCACCACAATAATTACTGCGGTGGCTGTAAATCGATCTAATATAGGTCGATTTATATTTTTAGTGTAGACTTACCCTGATTTAGGCCTCAGGCTTCCCTGTACAGTGTCTGGAGGGAGATATGCACCTTAGAATGGGATTCAAAAGCTAGCACACTATGCAGCTCCCCACCTAAGATAGCCAGCGGTGGGAAGAGTAGATAGAGCTTTGATTCTGCTCCCTCTCTCTGCAATGCTCAACAGCACAGTATAAACCACGCCAGATTACTCCTTCCCTAGAGGAAACAGGGAAAGTGATTGATTCTCCTGGGCTGCTGCAGAGGCAGCACATCAATGTGTTGTCCCTTGCTCAGAGCAGATCATATAGTTACTAGCCCCAAATAACAGAGTTTATGGTGGGAATCTGCCAAGCACAAATCCCAAAGAAATATTAACAAAATGTTGATATAGTGAAGACACAATGATCATACATACTCCTAGTTAAAGAAACATCAGGGGTTTGTAATATAGCCTAAGAAATTTTTCCTAGAATATTATCTGAAAAGCTGTGTTATTTTTTAGGAAATACAATTTCAGTTCTAATAAGTACAATTATAATAAATTTGCATCACCGAGTTTGACAGTGAAAACAAATGGAGCTGCTATATAATAATCTGGGGGTTGGGAGAACCCAGGCCAAGATTGCTATTTGTATAATTTGTCATTTACAAATTGCACTCTAGCTCCTTATTATTCTTTTCTGTCCTTGGGTGAATATTGTTGTTGTTAATTTAGTCTTTAGATTATATATATTTTTAACTTGGCTGTTTAAAGAAAGGAAGAGTTTTTTCATTTTGGTTTATATTTTTTAACTGCAGAAGACGTAAGGTTTAAAAACTTTTAACTAGGGAGAAAATGTGAAGTTTCAAACCATATATCTTAAGAAAATATTTCCTTTTGTGCAAAACTAAGAACGTAGAGTAATACTTCAGAATTTATTCCAGTCAGGTTTACTGAACCCTCCCTTACAAAACCTCATTGCTGCTTTTTTAATGTATGTGGGAGTATTATGCGTAGCCGTAGTAGTTAAGAGTAACTGGGAAGTGATGCATTTAAAAATCCATAAGAAGAAATGAGTGGTCTTGAGATCTGGATCTTACATAATACATTTTTAAAAATTGTTGGGATACTTGGGATCTCATACTCCTACCAACAGTAGTAACTTCGGATTGTAAAAAAGTGAATTCCAAAGGCTAATGACTAATTCAATTTCTGCAAATGCATTGTGTTTTAAATTATTGATTCTGCTGTTCTCTGCCAGCAGCTTCCTCTCTGCTGTTGCTGGAATTAGAAAGAGTGCACATCCTGCAGCCTCATCGTGATACTGATTTTTCCTGAGTGGGGAACTAGCCGCCAGCTGCATGTTTTTGCTGTAGCACAGCCTGATGGCAGTATGCCAGCGCCTGTGTATCTTGTAATGAAAACAATCCTTTACAATTATACAAATATACCAGATTGCCTCAGTGGATTGGATGACATATGGAGCCTTTCAGCAGTGAAGGCACTGGTTGAAATTGGTCTCCATGTCAGTAGTAACTATCAGAATGCTGTTCAGTGGTCTTTGTGAAAAAGTTGATGGATCCAGTCCCGTTTTGTCCACCTATGCAAAAGCCACAGCCATCACAATTGCCCCCCATATAGAAATAACATTTCTTTTAAATAAAAATACCTATTTCTCTTGCATTCATAGACAGTTTAGGTTAGAAACTTTATGGCAGTGTAAAAACAAAGGAAAATCCATCAGTGATGTAAATGTAGTGAAAATAGCACTTTTCTTCCTGTAGCAATAGCAGCCGTAGCAGCATTTCAGAGTAATGGCATTTATTGAGAGAGATTTTTCTCAACTCACGGTGTGAAATGCCTTGTCTGCTTGATAAGTTGCAGTTGTGCATATATGAATAACATTTCTTCCCTTTACTCCAAATAAGCTGGCTTTGTACAAGGAATTTGGTGTTTGTATGTGTGTGAGATGAGATGGAGTTGTGCATTTGGTAGTGTCAAAAAAAAAATGTTTACATTTGATGAAGTAGCAACATTTCCTCATGGATGCAGACCTTGCTACCATTAACCATGCCATCTCTAGAGTGGACTACTGTAATGTGCTCTACATGGGGCTACGCCTCAAATGTGTTTGGAAACTGAAGTGAGTGCAGATTGCAGAGGCCTGCTTGCTAGCCGATCATCTTGCCATGAGCATACACCACCAGTGCTCCATGATGTGCACTTGCTGCCTGTTGACTTTCTCACAGGGTTTTGCTGCAACAAACTATGGTACAGCCCCTTTCATAAACATAGATTTGTAATAAAAATCTGAATCTTCATTTTTAAAGTCTAAAAGAGAAGGAAGGAACTCAGGATTTTTTATATCCACTACCTTCTCCTGGTCTTGGCTCAACAATAATCTTTTCTTTTTATTTGGCGGGGGAAATGGTGGGGAGAGTGGATTATTCATGTTGATGAAGTGATGGAAAGGTTCTCTAGCGTCTCTAGAATCAAATCATTTTCTGAATGAATGAATTAGAAAAAAATCATTTTTTTATTTTATCCTTGTTTGGTTCCAGTTCTTAGTAATTAATTAGATCAAGCCAGATTTCCTCTAAAACTGTAAAAGTAGTGTAATCTGCCTGTAGTTTGTCAAATTCCTCTGAAACCTCCTTCAGTTGCATTTGCCATTTTAGTATCTCTGTAGAATTGCTTGTTTTGTAATATGTGTAATATGTGTGCTTGAGGAATTGCTTTGCTCACCCATTCTCACCTCCTACTCAATGACTGTCATTAGTCCTCAAGTACCCGGCTTTCATCCACCTCCCCCATTGTTCTCTATGCACTTGTATATCTATGTTTCCTATTTACTGTATCATTCTACCTCTGCATCTGACGAAGTGAACTGAGTCTCACGAAAGCTTATGCCTACAAAAATTAAATTTGTTAGTCTTTAAAGTGCCACAGAACTCTCGTAATTTTCCTAAGAGTTCCACTGAGTGTCATTGACAAGTGAGTGCAGCAATCCTCCTTTTTTAGGCAACTAACCGTGAGGCAGATAGTGAGCACAAACGTATTTTTGAACCTGCACTACTCCTGCGTGGAGGTGATGTTAAAGAGGTACTGAAAATCCATAAATTATTTAGGGACTTAAATTATCACCACAGTTGCGTATCAGTGAGGGTGAAGCTTCTGCATGTGTCCTGGAAGTAGGACTTATAGGAGCATCACCGGACTGGAGTATATTTGTCAGCTGCTTTTACATTTACTATAGTTACAGTAAGAAACAGCCACCTGGTAAATTCAACATTATGTACAATGAAAGACTGGAAAAATAAGATGAGCCATCCAACTTTATATAGAATTATGTTATCAGTTATCCTGCTACCTTTCAGAAATTTCTAGATTCTAAGAAACCAAACCCCCCTCCCAGTTTTAAACTCCACCTACTTTAGTGTCCATTCATCCACTCCCCCCTCCCTTCAGTATCCCCTGATATTTGATTTTACCCACTAACCATGCCCCCTTCTCCAATCAACAATATTTCCCTCTGCTCCCCTTCCCCTTTAGTGCCTAGGCAGTTCTTTAACGTTATTGTTGTTTCTTAATAGGCCCAGCAGGGACCTTGATATTCACATCATTTCACTTTTAACTTTTTATTTAACTAACACTAGAATAGTGTTTTCACAGATTGAAATTAGAGCCTTCTGTTTATAGTATTAACAATTTAAAATATGCTGTTATGTGAATACTGCAGAGGGATGTAAAAATTTGACAAATGAAAAAAAATCTCCAAAAGTTCACTGGGGTTTTCCTCTTAGAAAAATGGGTTTTTCACAGCAAGAGTTACGGCGTTAGAGTTGATTTTTAAAATCCTAATTAGCCTGGATCCTGCCTGCCAGCGAGATTGCATCTCTTCATATGCAGTAGTGATGTATATAAGATCAGCAGAAGTCCTTGAACTGGAGTCTAGTTTGGAGGGACTGTGGCAGGACATTCATCAGGAGTGCCCCTGGACTTCAGAATTCATTCCCTAACCTGGTCTGAAAAAGCACAAATGTGTTGACTTTTCAGGGTATGCTGCGAAGCCCATCTTTTTTGAATAGGCCTTTAGTGAAGGTTGAAGATGTGTGATGTGGGGATTTTGTTATGCAATATGGTTTTGTTGTTGTTGTTGACTAGTTGTTTTATGTATGGGGATGCTTTTCTGTTTTTATTGTTATGAACAATTTTTATTGTTCTTTTAATTGATGGCATGGTGCCTAGAACCATAGGCTTTTTTATATTGTTTAAATCAAAATAAAGTAACAACAAGCATAAATTCTCTTCCACAGAATCCTATGCCCTATTATACTGTTTTTTGATCCTTCTGGACAATATTGTTCGAAAGATTTTTCCAGCACTAGAATACATTGTGTATGCTCTCCCACCAATCCTTAGAAAATGTCACTTGTGAGAGACATTTTTCTTTCTGTTTCACAACTGTAGTCTTAGAGAACATAACCAAGTGTCTCACTTTGCTGTACAGCGTACAGATTACAGATCAGCTGCTGCCCAGTATAACCAGCACACACCAAAATTATATCATACCTTCTTCTTAGGGTCATATGTATCTAAATAGTGAAGATTGACTTTGATACACAAACATTTTTAAATCACCGCTTCCTCCTAGTGTTTTACCATTTACTTTGAACTGTTTAACAAGTTTGATGGTTTTCTTGAAACAATTTGTGCCGTGTTTTCAGTTTCAAATTTTTAAGAAATATCCATTTACTGTTATTTCTTTCAAAGTGTACAAGTCTGATAATTGATTACGAGTATGAAAATTCCACAATATTTCTGTTTGTAAGATGCTTAGTACTATGCAGCCTTTTGATGCTCTTTCATAAATAATAGTAATAATAATCATTAATTATGTTATTGCATAAACCTCTCATCATGAGTTTTCCAAAAATGATTTTTAAAAAGACACCTGAAGTACAATTAAACATTGATTATTAACTGTATAACACTTTGTTGCTAGTAGGCTCTACAGTAGGGAAAGGGGAAAAGAAAGATAAATTTGGTGGAGTTAATAGGCAAGGCCTCATTTTTTTTCTTTCTCCAAGCATTACCCTGCCACCAGTGAAGTCTCATTATTTCTGAGTGTCCTAATCAATAGGGTCATGAAAGATTGATTTCAGTAGCTGTCAGTGTGTTTATGACACAGATCATATATAGTCATTTATAGAAGTAGGCTGTAATTCTCTTGTTAACTTGTGAGTCAAGAAATCAGCAGACACATCTTGCATGTCAGTGGGTGGTGAAAAGAATCTTGATGGTGTCAGTCATTGACTGAGAGGAGGAGACTGACACTGTTAATTGAATTTCCCCAGGGAGCATAAAAATATACCATGGTGGAGGGGGAGGAGTGAGGGAGTGGGAACCACACAAGCTGTCAGTGTGTGTGAGCTGGTTACATTGATTTACCTCTGCTAATGGCCTGGGTTGGATAAAAAATTGCCCTAAGGGAGGACAGAGTTCACTACAATAGCTCCTTGCAACTTACTAAAAGTCTTTCAGACTTACAAATAGTGACATAAAAAAATAGTAAAATAAAATAGTTCTCACAAAGCCCTTTAAAGGCATAGTATAAACAGTTTTCATGCAGAATGTTTCTTCTGCTAGCAGTTCATGTTGATTGAAAGAAATATTTGGTCAAGGGAATCAGTGCTATATCTTAGTGCTTCAAACCTTAGTATTCAAACAGGTAGTTTCTTAAATGCTTTTTTCTTCACTTTTAAAAGTAACAATGAGGACAAAAATCTTAAATAATCTCACCACTGAAATAAAGGGTTTTTTTAAAACACAAATCAAATAAAACTTTCAACTGCTATTATTTTAGGTAAAGTAAAATACAAGAATCTTTCATTGATTTTTGTAACTCTTTGGAGAATGTCTGAATATCATTTTACTGTTTTAATTTTTTGACCTTTTTTATTAAATACTATCACATTTCAAACCATATCATATGAACAATATTTATAAACCACTAGAAGGTAAAGACATCCACTAAAGCAAAAACATATATATTGCTCTTTCAGCTACAGTATGAAATGGATCTATTTGCACCAAAACAGTGTGACTTTTGTTGCATGTTAATATGAAGTTAACTTGTTGTTTGATGCAGAACTTCTGAAGAGAGTGAAAGGTATATTCAATTTATGTGAAATCTCAGTTCTCTACCAAAAATACAGGTATGTGTGTGTGCATTCTCCAGCTATGAATCACAAAAGTAAAAACAAAACTTAAACGGTACTAAAGAATAAACTTGACTTATAAAGTTCTTATTGGATATAACCAAAATGGATAGCTGCTCCTTTATACAAGATATTTTCAGTGCTCTTCTGTGCTGCTTTCTGTAAATAACTTCAAACAAAACTCAATATTCTAAAAATCGGTGTATATTCCTAACATTTCAGCCCAAAATTTCATCCAGTGAAAAACACTTAGGAGAGTATAGTCACCAATCATTACATAAACAAACTGCAACACTCAAGAGTATATAGACCTTAGTATTCTCAGAAGGCAACTCTCAGTTTTTGTACATATTCACTGGCAGAATCTCGGGAAAGAAGTTATATCAACTTTAGTCTCCCTCTATATATCTGTATAAACATAAAATTAAAAACACAGTAACAGACATAATAAAGGCAATTACAAATGAGCCCGGATTGATATTCTATGCAGCCCTCAGCAAACACTGTTAGGTGTCCCCTCCTCCTCCTCCACAAGATCTTGGAAACTATATCAAATTTAAGCTCTCCTTCTGTCAAGGGACCCCTGAAATCACCAGTTTAGCTGAAGCCAAAGAATAAATTCCAAAGCCCACTGAAACCTAACTGATGTTTCAGACCCCTCAGACCAAAATGTGTCTCAAACTTTTTATTTTAACTTCATATGTTTAGCCATTATGGGCCTGATCCTACATCTCCCATCAAAGGCTGTAGGAATTTTGAGTGTGCAAGGAAGCCAAGGTGAGACTGTACATTTAACTTAAACTTGTTTTATACACAAGAATTACCTTTACTAAAAGTACAACTTTTAGAATTGTATTGTGATGCACTTCGAGAAAAAATAATACTTGACTTTGTATTTCATTTGGTAACTGACATCTGCAAGTAGACTTGGCACCTCTCAGGTCATGTTGCTCACCTTGTGCTCGTATTAGTCTGTGCCTGCTTTCTTGCAGCACTGTTTGGGAAGAGGTATGCAACCCTTTTGTGACCCTGGCTAAGCACCTAAGCAATTATCCCTTCTCCTACTTCCATCTCCCTGAAGCTTAGAAAAGAATTTTCTTCTCTCTGAGGTATCCAGCAGTGGTATTCCCAGTTTAACATTCACCACATACAATTTTTAAATTATCATAAATCACTACAAAGTTGATTTGGCATTTCTTAAAAAGAGAAAATGACAAAATGAAATAGTAATTAACTTTATCTAGATTGAGATGACAGGAGTGTCACTAGACAGACACAATGATTGTTTTACAAAGTATGGTTATATTACCAACAGCCCAGACAAACTGTTTCTAAGTCTAAAGGCTGATAGGACTTCTGCCAACTTGTCAGCTTAAAGTTTCAGCATATCTCTGAAAGTCCGTTGTGCCATGTCTCAGCAAGCTTTGTGTACTTCCTGCTTAACTCCATCCTTCTTTGGGCTTGTCTACACAGAATTTTTTGTACAAATTTAACTATATTGGCTTAGAAACTAATGTAGTTAAATGAGTGTAGCCCCCTAATTTGGTCACAGTTCTATATACTGCAGAGCTGGTGCTAGGCATAGGCAGACTAAGCAATTGCTTAGGGCACCGAACAGCTCAAGGGGGGGCCCTATTTGCTTTTTATTATGTGTTGGGAGGGGAGACAAAAATATTCCTGCTTAGGGCCCCTACTGGTTTAGCACCGTCTCTTTAATTACAGCATATATAGGAACAGTTTATTTCACTACATTTACGTGAATAGGCTGTACCAACTTTATACCATTGTAACTCCATCTACACTAGGGATGAATTTAACGATATCAGTTTCTAAATCAGTATAGTTAAATCTATGCAAAAATTGTGTGCATCTTACATCCTTCTGATTTGAAATAAAACATTTATCCAGATTCAGTACATTCTTGTGGAGGGATCCTTGGTATCCCGGCACAGTATTGAAGTGTTTTTTTGCTATTGTCTAATCATGGTTAATTTTTGATACAACATAGGTTTTTCTCATATTGCTTGAGATGAGATGAGATGAGTTGTTTGCTTGTTTCTGTTTAATTATTCACAAGAATATTGAATTGCATAGGAGAGTTTCCCCTGTTTCACCAAAAGCATTTATTTAAGACAAGGTGACCAACTGGTGGCTCAAATAAAATCGCATTAGAATCATTTGGCCTTAATTTCAGTAGTGGTGAGTATGTAGAACTCTGGTTGAAAGCATCTAAGACTACATGACTTAAATCATGTAGGCACTTATAAAAATCTTACCGGGAGGATAGGGTGACCAGATGTCCTGATTTTATAGGGATAGTCCCAATATTTGGGGCTTTGTTTTATATAGGTGCCTATTACCCCCACCTCCTGTCCCCATTTTTCACACTTGCTATCTGGTCACCCTACTCGAGGGTGCTGTTTTCAGTTGAATTCAAGAATAGTAAAATGTCTGAGGGGAGAGCAAAAATCAAATATGGGATTATTTTACTTGCAAATTCGAAGTATGTTTGTCCTGAAGTTGATTGTTTATTTCATATCATGATTGAACAGAAATGAAGATTATAGAAATTCCATTGAAGGGTCATGCCTGAAGGGTCATGAAACATTGCAGTGTAGGGCTACATTCTGACACGTGTGACACATTGCTGTAACGTATTAGGGAAAACAATCTAATGTGCCACATACTCTGTATGCACTGATATTCTTTTTCCTATTGCCTTGGGGAACAGAGATTTTGTCTTACTGTGTGTTTGTACGATGCCTAGCACTATGGGACCCTGATGTCAGTTGAGGTTTCTAGGGATTACCAAAATGCTAATAATAAATAATAATTATACAATTAGCTCCATATTAAAGTTGATATTAAAACTGACGATGGTATAACCATTTAATCCACATTTATGTCTTCTTTGTATATCATTAATAGGAACTGTACATATTGCAACAAAATTTCCAGTTACCTATTTTTCAACGACCCTCTAAACTTAAGAAGAAAATCATTTTGTACTGCTTAATGTCTTTCTTCATATAGGAAGTAGATTTCAGAGAAGAAAAAATATTCCCCTAGTAATGTTTATCTTTTCAGTTTCAGAACTGTTTGAATCTGTACATTAAGTGCCTACGCTTTTCACTTTTACACTACTCCTTTTCAAAACTGATTCACAACATTTATGACCTCTAAAAAGTGCTCCCCCAGTGACGACTAATGGTTTATTTAGTGTCAAACAACATTTTTATTTTCTTGATTTTTAGATAAATTGGCAGCCCATTGCAGCACCAGTCATGATGTCAGTTATTTACATTCCAGTAAAATGTTTGTCGTAACTTTCAAATACAGGGGGACTGTAGACAGACGGTGTTTATCACATTGCGGAGACTGTCAGAAATGGTTGGCCTCAACAGTACAGCATCAGATTCAGTATTTACATTTTAATCTACAAACTGTCAGGCCTTTTCTTCATAGTGACCAGTTGCTAGTGTGAAGATTAATAGAACAGTTTTTAGTAGGTACACCGGGTTGCCCTTGTGTAGGTTTCACTGAAGACTTGCTTTCTGTTGATATGGACCCTGCCACAGAGATGAGAAGAAACAATTAAAAACTGATGAGCTACATATTCATTAAATTAATCTGTGGCAAAAGTAAGGTACAGAACAAAGCTAACATTAAATGGAATCAATCTTTTAAGTATATATTAGACTTTAAACCATTTTGCGTGTTTAAAATTAATGTTTCTGAAGAGCTATGAAGAGTCCAACATTATCTATTATAACTGTTACAAGAATAGAAGAGGATACTATTGGGAATTATGGTGCCCAGTCACGTTTGGCTCTGGTGGTGCAAAGGGGCTGTAAAGCTGGGGTAAACATCTATGTAGGGATTCTCATAGCAAAGGAGGGACTGTTCAGATGGCAAGGAACTCCTATGTCAACTCTGACTGCTGTCTCCCATCCCCAACACACTGTTGCAGAGGACATAGCTAGAGGGATGCATTCTGGTGATCCACACCTACCAGAATGGCCACTTGGAACCTTGATCTGCCAGATGCACCTAAGTTACTCCAGAGGCCAAACTAGTCCCCAGTTGGCTCTAGGATTAGAGAGCTGAAAATGGAAGAAAATCCTCCTCCCCCAACTCCCCTCTTCAATCTTGCACTGAACACAGCTCGCCCAAAACAGAAGGAGCCATCCCCTGGTGTTTGTGATACTGTAATCGTCAAAGAGAAGATTATGTAGGACATTCTCCAAGGAATGCACTGGTATTAGCTACTGAAGCTAGTGCCCAACTTTTTCAGGAGCACAGAGAAGCCACTTTTCAAGATGATCTGAATTTGCAAGCTCCCAAATGAAATTAAAGTTCTTCTTATAAAATTATTTTATTTTGCCTTCATGTGGGGGTGAGGGCAACAGATGGATTTGTTGTGGGGGTCAAGAATGGAATATTCTTCCCCCACTTCAGTAACAGAGCACTTGTGCAGCTGAGCCACAGTCACTAGCCAGTGGGGTTTGGTAGCATCTCTAGCCCCTAGTCGCCATGCCCATGTGTGATTGGTCTAGTGTGGGAGTTCTTAACCTGGAGATTGCAATCCTTAGAACAATCACAACCGCATTTCAGCAGATCACAATGATCCTTCCCTTCCTATGTTGCTAAATGAGGGGGGTCCTCAGCAGGGTCCCAATATGGAAAAGGTTGAGAACTATTGGTCTAGTCACAGTGGATTTGCCCAGGTCACAGACACACTGGCCACCCTCTGATCCCACTCTCACAAAGAATGCTCCACTCCATGCCATGCTTGGACCTGAAAAGCTGCCTCTGTTTCGCAGTCTCCCTAAGCAGCACAGCCATATGGCGTACTGGACTGTTGGCAGCTGCACAATAAATCCAGCAGGATTTGTCCTCCAATTTTGTATATGTATGTGTATGTGCGCGTGGTGGTTCTTGAACTATTCTCCACCTCTCCTTTCCATATCTGTACAGCATCCCATCACAATCTGTCCCATAATGTACAGCCATACTCATTAGAATCAGGATTCCAGGGCACTGAAGCTGTTGGCATCTGACATCTCAAATCTGTAGATAGTTTTTGTTAGTAAACCTGTACCTAAATAGTGCAAATTACAACCTGGATTTAGCAAAAAGCTATTAGAGAAGGCACAAAGACATGAAAATGTATGCTAATAACAGTTAGCCACGCTATCATATTTCATTCTGCCAATATTTCTTTTGAGTACAATTTCTAAAATATGATATAGTAATTTAAAAGTTCACTAGAAAAGCCAAAATCCAATAGGTATCTTTGCGATAGAAAATCTTTCTCATGCTTTATAGCCTTGAAATTTTGATTCTCTGCTGTAGCCTCATTGGGGGCAGAAGGATTGTTTTTGTTTCTGTTTCTGTTTTTTTTGTTTTGAAATCTCTCATTTCTCCACTAGAGGACAGTACTAGCAGAAACACTGCAGAAATATTGTACTTTGAATCCTTAAAAGTGATAGAATTGCCCTCAAAGGTAAAACTTTGTTTTCAAAAGGGAAAATGCATACACATAATTTTCATTCACTTAACATTGATTATAATTATGATAATTTTAAATAAATTATTTTATATTTTAATTCTGAGAAGCTATTTTGTTTATAAAATTAAGCCTTATGATATTTTAAAACAGGAGTTATTGTGTGTAAATGATTATATATTAAAATGCTGTTTTGTTATATTTGACACAAGCCCCAATCTTGCTTAACTTTATGCACATGACGTTATGCACTCTTACTGACATGAGTGGGAGTACTCACATACATAAGTCTTTATAGCATCAAGGCTATGCTTTGTGCTCAACTGCAAATGTATTTACAAGTTACAGATATGTTTTCCTATTGAGCTATCTGTATTGATGTGTCTCTTCTTTTTGTCACATAGGATATCTATACACATAAATTACACAGGCCCTGATCCTGCCAAGACCTAGACATGTACTAAACTTTATGCACTTTAGTACACTAAACTTTATATACTTTCATATTTGGATTGATGTCAATAGGATGTCCTGCATGCACAAAGTTAAACATTCATAGTCCAGGCCATGCAAGTGTTAAAAAAAAATTGTTTGGTGGATAGCCATAAAGCCACACGTGATTGTCATGTACTAGACATTCATCTGGTGGCAAAATGTTTAAAAGTTAATGTTTGGATGTTTTTTATTTTTTACTCTTTTGGTATATATATCTCATCAATAATTGCTACCTAGAGCTTCATGTTAACCAGAAATCTTTGTGATGCACTTCAAGTAGCTGCTGTACCTCTCACAAGTTTCTTAGTTTTAATGAAAATTAACAATATTTGCATAATTTATATAATCCCTATATAATGAAAGTCTTCTTTCATATCAGGATTGTCTTTTCTTTCATTTTATATAATGGATGTTTAGAATATGAATGTGCCAAGTAAGTTCTCTGGCTTTAAATCTGACTGAGTTAACAAAATATTTCTGGTGCTTTACTATACTTGCCTAAACTTCATTCAAAACAGGAAGAAGTGTGATGACTCCTTGAGATCAGAGATCCACAAGTATCAAATTTTTAAATGGAGCAGTTTATAATGCAATTTATAAAACGTGCTGATTAATGAGACTAACGAATACATGCTAAAAGCTCATGTTGTCATGCAAATTTAATTAGGTTGTGTGTATAGTGCAATGAGATGAAGTGCAGGATGTAAGGGGGAAAAAATTAATGGTGGACTTTCAGATTGTCCTTAACCTAAGAAGAACTAAGGCAGAGCTTCCTGTTCTATTGTGTGTGGCATAATTCTTAGAAAGTCTAGTTGAAAAACTTTAAAACTGCTCTTTATTTGCAAAATGTTCACTAGCTGTCAAGCAGTGCCACTCACAGGCTTGAAGTAATATGATAACATGATCTTTCTCAGCAGACTGCAGGAAGGAAGCGTACCAAATAACAACATATTCCAGTGCCTGGGGAGTAGAGAGTGCAGGTTAACAAGCCTCTCGAGTCTAGTCCAGTGCAATGTGGTTCTTTACTGAGTGGAAAAGTATCATCATTTTGAAAAGTATGCTTGGGATCAAACACATTAATGTTCCATGTTTTTCAGAAATGGTTTGGTTTATAGTAATTTCATGTGTTCATGTCTAGTAACCATTACTGGGCTCTGTTGTTTGGATATCTTTCCCATTGACTTCAGTAGGAGGGTAGCTGAGAGCAGAATATGCTAACCATGTTGGCATAATATATTTATATAAAGGAAGGAATAGATCCCATTGTTATTAGAGGATCTCTGAATTGTATCACAGTAGACCAAATTCTTCGCTCAAGTACACGAGTGTAAAAACAGAGCAACTTCGCTGATTTCAGTCCTGTTTATCAGGATAGATTGCTGCTATGAGACATATGGCTTGCAAACTGATGTTATTGCATGTTACCAAAAGTGTATGTTTAGGATTTTGTTCTGCTCGGTTTTGAGAGGTTCACAAGAAGAATTTACCTGTTAAGTAAATGGAAGTGCCATGCAAATCTATTTTGGTGGTTAATTTATCTCCAGGCTGTTTCATTTTTGTGATGCCAATATTGCCAAAAGAGTGGGAGATTGTCAGAAATGTAAAATTTTACCCCAACGACACAAATAACACCATTAAAAGTATCAAATATTTAACAAAGTAGAAATACTATGATGATTTACATAAGATGCTCAAATACCATGAAAATGGGCACAATATAAAAACCCAGACAGATAATCAGTGTTAAACATTAGTTAAAGAGCAATTATGCATGATCATATTTTCCTAATAATATGTTAGTATAAGTTGAGACCCCTATGAACACTTGGCCCCTAAACACATTATTGATTAATAAGAAATATTTCATTACACATTGAGTTTGGAGGTTTTCCATTGCAAATTCTCTGTTTTCTGAAACAGTGTGGCTCATGCTATGTAGACTCCTTTTCTTCACAAAAGGAAGGCCAAGAAAGAGCATTCAAGGTAAAAATTATAGGAAGCATGAGGAAGCCAATGTCTCCTCATCTTCCAAAGGAGGGGAACTGCTCCTTTTTCATTTCTTGAGATTCAAAAATAAGACTGTTTGACTCAGAGGACAGGGTAGTTTTATAGAGCAAGTACAAACCACCTTAGACATCTCAAATCATAAATCTATTCAAGCAATTGTCCCCAAGATGTACCATCTAAAATATGAAAAGTCAAAGGGGAACTTACATCTCCAGTTTCACAATCCCTTGAGAAGATGGTGGATTTGGAAGAGATCCACTAATCACAGCTGTCACAAATTATATAAAATCCGAAAGGGAAAAATATACTGTATTTGCAGTGGCAGAAAATATTTATTCTCGTCAAGGGGACTGCCACTCTGGATGCTGTAGTGGACAAGGATCAGTCACTTATTTCTTTCATGTGCAGGTGCCAAGAAATGTGTAATTCCTTCCAAAGCATCCCTCTTGTGTGTATGCTAAACTTCAGGCTTTGTCAAGGATAAATATAACCACCAAAACCGTGTGTAGTTTGCTCATAAGTCTCCTATCCGCCCTGTCTTTTGTGGCAGATTTCTGTTCTGATATCTGTTTTTCTTTTCATTCTCTCTTTTGCACCACTGTGGTGAGACACAACATTTGGTTCTACATTTGGGCACAGTCTCCATTTCCAGACCCCTGTAATCTGGAAACCCTTCAGTGAACTGTTAACTGTCCTGGGGAGCCTAGATAAGGCCATCAAGGTTGCAGCTGACCTGAGCATCCTTCTGTTTCCCTGTTGGAAACAAAGAAGGTTAATTTCACCTGCAAAACCAGTAGGAGTTACAAAACACCTTTTTATTTCTTATGCTTTTACACCAGAAGGCACTTCTCCTTGTGCCAGACAACTAGGCAGAAATCCTCCTCTCCTCTCCAGAAAAGAACCCCAGTTTTCATCAAAAGCTTTCCAGTCCAGATCAGTATGTCTTGTAGAATGGCTGAGGTTTATCTTTATTGTGTGGACCATTTCCACCATGGACATACAGACCTTGGAATTACCACCTTGGGCTATTCAGTAGACGTTCCCTGCTCCTCCTGTTTACAGCATACTTTCTTTTCTCTCTCTACAGCTTAAAAGGAGATAGCTCTCCTGCAGAGGATCTACAGCTTGTTCAACATTGGAGTAATTCACCCATGCCTTCGTTGTTCAGAAACTTAAAGACTCACTCATATTATGTCATGGTGTCATAGGAGATTGGGGGTTCAGCCTAATTTCGATCTGTTTCTCCTCTGCCCTTGAATAAGGAAAGCCAAATTTAGGGAGAAGTTCTTGCTATTCTGATCCAGGATAGCTCACTAAATGATTTACTCTACCTGTCAATGGATATAAAGGATGCGTACCTCCATATTCATATTCACTCAACACTTCACAAGTTCCTTTGTTTTTTCTACTTTGTGGCCCTGCTTTTGGTCCTTTTGCCCCCCAAGATGTTTACTAAGATCACAGTAATAGTGACTGCCACCCTCTGAGCATCTCAATTGGGCAAACTCTTCATCTTCTGGGCTTGATGGTATCAGCAATAGTCACAGTCTGGAGGGCAGTTCTTCACATCTGGCCTCTTCAAGTCTTCATATTATCAGTATGGGATAATCAGGACAAATCTCTCAACAAGTGCATTCAGTTTCCTTCTTGGGCCTAGAGGACCCTTCATTGTAGTCCAAAAGCATCTGTCTTCCTGCAGATTACTATCACATCCCTCTGTCTCCAGGATTATGATTCATACCAGCCTCGGAAGCTACGGGCCATGTATATGCCGCAGGCCATATCAGATCCTCTGGTCCATGCTGGAAGCCTAGAAAAATATCAATTTAGTTCAAAATTAAGATTTAACAAAGGCGCTAAAAATAATTTAATTTAATAAAGAGGTTAAGAGAATACTGTAAGTACCCTGGGTTTGATTCTCTGGTTCACTAAGGCTACTTTGCACTGCATAAGTGGTACAAAGCAGCTTTAAAGCAGCTAGAGATGACCAGGGGAAAATTCCCCTGCACAGGAGAACTCTCCCATGTGTTCCCCCTTTTCCCTTAGGTACAGAGGGGGCATGTAATACCTTCCTGAGATCAGACATGGGTGGGATGGAAGGAGCATGGCACAGCAGTGCTACACCCAAATCTCCCTGACATGTAATAAGTTAAAACTGCTGTCCTGCTGCTTTACCTTAGATTGGGATAAGATGTCTAAGGGTCAGGAGACTCAACATATTCTTGCAGCCAACCATTCTCAGCCTGCGCTCTGCTCTTCTCAGGAGGACTGGAGAATCTGCCTACCTAGTCTGTACCAATAACTGTAGTTTATTGTGACTGGAATAGCATCTCTGTTCTGTTCAAATTTTGTTTTCATTATGATTTCCTCAAGAGATGGAAACTTTCGATAAGTAAATCATATCACTTCTGAATTTTTAAAATAATCTGTGTACAGCATAGAGTTCAGCTCAGATGCAGCATGCAGCTTTTAGTGATTTTTTTTAAAATGCTTATAGGCCAATTTTACAGCTGTGCTGACTGACTCAGATACAGATCAAGTATTTGTGCCAGGTCACATAGTGAGTGGCTCAGCTGTAATTTGAACCTTGATCTTCCTGTTCTTTGCTGCAATCACCAGATCACACAGCCTCTTTAAACTCCCCAAGTAACTAGTCAAGAGGGTTGAGTGCCCAATCCTGCAGCCCCAGCTCACAATTGTAAGGGCTAGATTGGACCTCATAATGGCAACAAGATGCCAGTGGGCCTGTCTTTCTAATCTTGTGCATCACAAACTTGGAATTCTAATAATTTGAAGTCCTCTGTTTGAGCTAATGTTTTAGCAAATAATTTTTATCCTACCACTAATTTCAAATTTTGTGACCTTAATATAGGGAACCCTTAATCTGCAATGTCTATCTGTATGTTTGTCATCAGTCACCATAAAATCTAGGCACTGATACCAAAGACATTATTGACAAAATGTCAACAACTTAATGACTGCACATCATTTGCACATCCAAATACTTCAATTTTACAGCAAGACAAATGCCCTCAATAATTATATTTGTCTATACTTATGTCTTCCTTGATTGGCATACAGAAATATCTTGCTTGAGTTCTCCAGCAATAAAAAACAGCAACTGATTGGCCTTTTCTTTTCCCTATGGTTTGTAGAATGAGGGCATCTGTGGTCCACATTTTAGGACTTAGTGCAACATATCAGGCCTTTGGGTTCAACTTTGAGCAGCACTGCAAAGTTTGCATTGTTTTAATACTATAGCAGTCACACAGGAAGTCATTAATCAGATTTAAAGGTGAATTGAAATGGGTTTTTTAAATAACTTAAAACTGTGATCCAAAATTATTTATTAAACAGATATATAGTCTTAAAACTTACAAATGAATTCATTTAAAGGTGAACAAAAAGGCTTTTTACCTGTCAAGAGCTCAATTTAGGCCCTTGGGTTTCTCTGTTTCTCCTGCAAGAGCTAATGATATCACCAACACTGAAAACAGCATAGAGGGTTGTATATGTACACTGGTTTTGTTGCTAGCATTAGCCAGGACTTTAGTTATACTTAGGGGAACCACAGAAACTTGAGAGCTTGAATTCAGGTTTTGGTCAGACAGGCAGGTGAAGGAGAAATTGATACTGATTTGATTTTAAACTCTATTTATATATAATTTTTAAATCTACACATACATTCTGTTAGGGTCTGATCTAAAGCCCATTGAAGTCTATGGAAAACTTTGGACCAGGTTCCTACTGATTTGAGATATCAGTTAATTGGATTTTTTGACTTTTGGGTTTTTTTTTGTTAAAGAGTATTTCACCTTACCTTTGAGCAACACACAAAATAGCACCAAATGTAGGGCCCAGAGAGATAAGAGTAAACGCAAGTCATAATTAATGCTATATCTCTTGGAGCAGATGAATTGGCAGATTAATCTTTTTCAAAACCGTTAATGCCAATAGTTCCAGAGGGGTAGCCGTGTTAGTCTGTATACAGCAAAAACAACGAGAGTTCTGTGGCACTTTAAAGACTAACAAATTTAATATTTGCAGGCATAAGCTTTCGAGAGACTTCAGCTCTCTTCTTCAGATGCAGTAATACAGCCTGTATTACAGCTGAAGTCTCTCGAAAGCTTATGCCTGCAAATATTAAATTTGTTAGTCTTTAAAGTGCCACAGAACTCTCGTTGTTAATGCCAATGCCGTATATTCCTGGTAACACTTGGTTTGTAGGATGTGGAAAGATACAGCAGAATACAAGAGACTGGAATATTTTTCATTGTACTGTAACTATTGTATTTACCAGTGGTCCAAATTACCACTGGTGATATAAATATGACTTCCCTGTAATCTTGCTTTAGATCATCAGTAATGCTTGTGCCCACAGTTTCAATAATCTGTGAATTAGCCTTTTCTCAAAATGAATTTATAAACAAGAACATAGTAATAGAAGTCAGTTGCAGATAATTTTTTTAACCTGTTTGCTCTAAGTGGTATTAAAAGGCAACTTTAGTTCATAGATCATCGCTACAGTGTTCTCATTCCAAACCTATTCAGATGGTTGTTTTACTGTGCACAAAATGTGTGGTGCTGAAAACTGGTGGACGGTTGATTTAACAACATTTTTGGTCTAAGAAATGTAATCAACTGTAGCTTCTGGGACACCTATGCTTTCTGTTTTGGTGGCATTTTCCTGCTGGATCTAATATTCCTTCTCTAACAGACAGCTTAAAACTGATATTCCATTTTGAGTGTCATTTTGGGGTATTTTTCATTTTGAGTGTCATTTTGAGACATTTTTCTCAAAAACAGGCACTTGTGTAGAAAACTATACAAATGATCCTGTATAATCAGATAATTGCTAGTTAATTTAGTTCCTTAGTATTCTGCTTTCTTGTGCTTTGGTCTTGCCTGCAATTTTTTTTTTTTTTTTTTTTTTTTTTTTTTTTGCGCACTGATGGAACTGTATCTATGCAAACCCCTGATGTGAGAGCCTTGCACTGGTTTATTGTTGGTATAGAAAAGTGACTTGGGCAGGTATGTTTCACTAGTGACGATAGCATGGTGGTGTCAGAAAATAACTGAGGTTAAATTATTCTGTGTTTTTTGGGACTGAAGTTTTTCCTTCATGTTGTTCAGCTGGTGTGTCTTGACACAGACATTTACTTAGCAAAAATATTTTAAGAATTACATCTCTTATTTGTTACCACCAGTAATTATCATAATACTCAACACTTGCCCTGTATGTAATGTTTCATGTTCAAAGTCCTTCACAATATTATCTAACTAATCTACACAGTAGCCTTTTATTACCATCTTCATTATGTAGACGGGGAAAACAGATACAGTGTCACAGAGGTCAGAGTAGAGTACCCACAGCCACAGAAGGAGTCAGTGTCAGAGCCAGGTTTAGAACTCAGGAGTTCTTGACTGCCATCCAGAGCTTCAAACACTAATCACCCTCTCCTCTACTACATTTTCCAGTTGATTTGGGTTGGTTCTGTTAAATTTAGTGGGCCAAATTCACCCAGAAACAGTGCTACCATCCAATGGCAGAGAGCCTCCCCGTTGGTGGGCAGTCTACTATGTAAAGCTATAGTGGTGCAAGAGGCCTGGAACTTGCCAGTCTGCCAAGGGACCTGCAGTGAAGAAGCACACTCCAGAAAGTGAGTGGTACCGTGTTTGGGATAAGAGCAGCTACTGATGTGTTTAACATATTCCCTTGTGAGCTTCTGCCAGTGCGGTTCCTGTCAAACCCCTTAAAATCTGCCTTGCCTGATAGAAACTCCAGGAGAAGGCAGGCAACAGTCAGTCACACCATCAGTGTTCTCCTAGGTGAATTTCTCATATGGTGCAACAGGTCAGCAGAGAAGAATTTGGCCCAGAGTTAAGACCTTTTCAGAATTTGAAATTAAATACTCTTCTGTTTGTAATTAGATGGGAAGCTTTTGTGTATGCTGGAATTAGATGACACAGGTGCTCCAATGCCCAGTGCATTCACATGTAGCACCTACAGGTACATGTAGTCCTATGTTTATAGGAGAGGTTGGCATTTTCCAATTTTGGCATATAGCATAAAGGGAGGGCAGGTGGCTGTGTGGGTGGTATTTATTAGAATAACTTACCTGATTGGCTAACAGCTTGCACAGCACTTTAGTGCTCACAAGCAGGTTTGCATTTGTTGAAGGATAGCCCAGGGTTCTCTTCAGGCAGAGTATCAGCAGAGGTGTTACTAGAATGCCTCTCTGACTCAGGTTTGATTGATTGAACCAGAAAAACCTGCAGAACTTGTGGAAAAAGGGAAGACTGTAGACAGTTTCCCTTTGTGACTTTTATCTTTTCATTTTTTTAAAAAACTGAGGTTTGACATACAATATGAGCAGAAGGCTGAAAGGGGAGAAGGAATAAGATACAGAACAAGCCTAGGGAGAAATTAAATTAATAACAGCAGTGTGCTTTTACCATATGCATAGGGACCAATTCTTTGTAGAATTGTAGTCCTAATATTAGGGCTCATTTCTCACACAGCCATACAATTCACAGAAATTCGGTTACTCCTGTGTATGCTAACTTTGCTCAACTTCAGTTGCTTCCTACAATGGTTTGGTCTCAAGCAGCTTGTTGATTCTCTGGTAGTCCGAGTGCACTTTCAGAAAGCAAAACAAAAAGCCGCCACTTTATTATCTTTAGTTTGCATTAGTGAGAAGAATAGCTGTGTTCTTATTACTGCATGTGCTTAATGTATCAAAAGTGAAATGAATCCAAACCCCCTTGTTTTTCATTTTCCTTGTACCTTTTTATTTGGTTTGCAAGATTGCAGTTAATGCAGTTGAAGATTTTGTAACAAAGAGAAATGTTGTCCTGCAGTTTTGGTTCCAGTATTGCCAACTTCAAGAGATCAAAAATCACAAGTCGAACCAAAAATCATGAGAGAGGCTAAAAATATGAGACTTTTTTAAAAGAAGATTATATTGTGTTTTTTAGGTCAGTCTCTTGATTTTTGAACTCCCCTTGCCCATCCACAGGGTGTGTGAATGTGACAATTAGTGTTGCCCACTCTCCCATATGTACTGGATAAGGTGACTTTGGCCCTGGCTGGAGCTCTCACTCCCACATCTGCCCATCTCCTACCCAGCAATTAATCCTGTCCTCCATTCCCCCATCAGTTCTGTCTCCACCCAACACCCCTCAGTTCAGCCCCTCCTTAGTTCAGTTCCCCAGTCTTCATCATCACGACCCCATCAGTTTGGTCCCCCTACGCCATTGACCCCCACCGCCTTAAGTTTACCCTCCCAACTCTCACCCATCTGCTCAGAACCCACCATCAATACAGCTCCCCCACCCATCAGCTCCCATCCTCTTTACTTCAGCCCCACTGTAGCCCTCAGACCATAGTTCAGCCCTCCCACCCTCACCTCTGCTCCTCTTAGGGTTCTTCACCCTCCCCAGGGCTGGAGGGGAGGCCGCAGTGGTGTTCCCTCTTCTACTTCCCAGGCTGCCCGGGGCTGACAGACAAATCCCCTCCTCCTAAGACTGACGGACGGTAGGAGTCCTGGCAAGTGGGGCTGAAAAAAAATCCTGAGCTTTGCAAGTTCTGTCGCAAGATCACGAAATGAGGCTTTTAACTTTACTTAGTAATTGCATCTCTTCCAATACATTCACGAGAATTGGCATGTCTGTGTACAGGTTCTGCTGCACAAGTGAAAGAATGGGAAAGCTCATATAGTGGCTGTGAATTACTTGTACATTGTGAAACAAGGCTTCCTGCATTCTCCCAGCACCTTATTAACATGTCAGAGGCTGGGGCTGAGGTGGAAAAAACTAGGAGAGGAGTTGGGTGATCAGGATTGATCCTCTGCTACACAGATCCACTGAAATTACCTCAGGCATAGTCTGAGAACAGAAGCCACGGGAGCTATCTCAACTTCAAGGCTGCACAAACAGCCCAATTTTCAGCTTGCAAGCAGGATTTTTTCCTATCTCCCTTTCCCCTGGTCCTACACACCGTCCCAGGAAGCACCCCTGTTGTTCAGGCATGACATGGGACAGGATTTGCCCTGTGATACTAATGGATTGACAACAGGTAGGGTTCATAATGTAAGTAAATAGTCCCCTTTTTGATGGAACACACACTTTTCTGAGCCCTTTTGGCTCATTTTTAGTACTATAGATATTTTAGTGTTTTTTTAAAATGTTTTAACCTTTTATAAGTAGAATTACAAAACTAGAAATGCTTCCTTTGGACTAGTATTGATTTTTAAGTATTGAAAGTTAAGGTTTTTCTCCTTAATGCCAGATCAAAACAGGTTTACAGTTACATAAACTGAACTTTTATCCATGGAAGAATGGTCTTGTGGCTAAACCAAAGCTCTGGGAATCAGCAGATCTGAGCTTTATTCTTGGCTTTGCCACATCCTTTCTTAGATAAGTCACTGAGGCCAAAATTTTCATACCTGAATGCTAAAAATTAGGAACCAAAATCCTTAGACACCTAAATAATTGATCTCTTTTCAAAAGTGCTGAATATCCATGGCTCTCATTAAGTTTAAGGTATCCTAGTTTGACTTTTTTGGCCTAACCTCTCTGTTTAGTTCTTCCATCTGTAAAATTAGGATAATAATACATACTTGGTCACAACAGTGCTGTGAGCCTTAATTCATTAATGGCTGAAAAGCACTTTGAGATTCTTGGGTGCAAGGGACTTAATAGGGAAAACTATTATTATAATACTGGTTTCATAAAAGAGAGCCATTAGTAGGCTCAAAATGCCAATTGTCATTGAAAAAAATATTTTGGGATACTTTCCACAGAGATTGTCGCTATATGAACTTTTAATGCTACAGCACTGATCAAAATGAGAACAGTTTTTTCTCTTAAGATCACAGATTTCACTAAAGTTCAAGACCAAGAAGTCATCAGAAATTATTTAAAAAAAAAAAAAAAAAAAAAAAAAGACAAGGAGCCAACCTGGGATCCAGCTGTCTGGATTTTTTTAAAGAGGCTTTGAACTGTATTTCTTAGCCACTGGCATTTTAGATAGAATCTCTGCTAAAAACTAGACTATAGGAGAGAAGAAAATATTGCTTAACTGTATTTTACTAATTAATTACAAACTCTTCTTTCATAAGCTGACCACTTCTGCTTCAATTTAATAAGTACAGAATTCAGTTTCACAAATTGAGTCAATAACAGAAGGCAGTGTGTTCAGAAGTATTTGGTTTTGATCCAGCGAGGCTTCCACACATACAACTCCAGTTAAGTTAACGTGAGGTCTGTATATACAGAGCTTTTTCATGATGAATCTTTTTATTTAGAAATAACAAAGCACCCTTTTGGAGATCATGAAGGATTCCTCTCTGCCTTCATCAAAATGGCAATGGCTTGGGTTTTTGGTTTTTTTCATAGCAGTAGTTTTAAAACAAGTTTCTTTAAGTTTTTTATTTTTTTTTAAAGTTGATGTCAAAAAGTTTAAACTTCAGAAGCTTTAAAATTGCATGATATAGAAATGGCAGAGTTGTCATCAGACCATTTCAGATAAAAAAGACTGACGTATTTCTGGTACTGTTTTACTGTGTAACTAATAATATAAGAAGGTAACAGAAGAAATATGTGAAAGGTGAATGCTTGATTTGAATGTTCTTTCATAGATTTTTAAGGCCACAAGGGATCGTTCTGATCATCTAGTCTGACCTCCTGCATAACACAGGCCATAGAATTTCATCCAGTAATTCCTGCATCAAGTCCATAATTTATTGTTAAATCAGGAGCAGGTATTTTAGAAAAATATCCAGTTTTAATTTAAAAGTTGAAATGATTGAGAATCTATCATATCCATTGATATGTTGTTCCGGTTGTTAATTATGCTCACTATTAAAAAATTGTGCCTGATTTCTGGTCTGAATCTGTCTAGCTTCAGCTTCCAGACATTGGATCTTATTATTCCTTGGCATGCTAGAAAACAGAGCCCTCTCCTGTCAGAAACCTTCTTTCCATTTAGGTACTTACAGACTATGAAGTCACCTGTTAACCTTCTCTTGTATAAACTAAATAGATTGAGCTGTTTTAGTCTCTTAGTGCCAGGCAGGTTTTTCTGACCTCGACTCATTCTTGTAGCCCTTTTCTGTTTGTCAACATCTTTTTTTAAAGTGCGGAACCAGAACTGGATGACGCTGTTCTAGTTCTGATCTCACTAAAGTTCTGAAGTATAGTATGTAGTATTCTAAAAGTGCTTTTTATTTCAGTGTGGGTGTTACTGTGTGTTGACTATTGGCTTCTTCAAATAAGTCCAAGTTTTTGCCTCCTACATTACATTATTTGCCATGGTTTCAAAAATATAAAATAGCTATGTAATATGAAGAATTGTAAAATAAGTAAATGAAAATAAATGTTGTAGCAATGAAGACACATTGACATGTTCATATGTGTTTCTTTGTCTATTGCATGTATAGGCTGATGCAGTATGATAGAGAATAACTGTAAATACTTTTAAGCTTTTTTTTTTAAATTATGAATTTTTGTTTTTTATTTTTAAAAAATTGATCAAAAACCCTTTTAAACTACTTTGGGTTAGTGAGCTTGCTAATGTTTAAATTTGCAGACTTGTCAAACCTTGTATCATTCTGTAAGTGGTGCTACTGGAGGTACCGCAGATGCCAAACCTTGATAAAATCCACCCTATCTTGTTAATGAACATGCAAACAGTTGTTCCCCATCTGTTGGCTCTGTCTAAAAGGCTAGGAAGCCCTTCCTTCTTGATCACAAAGGACATAATTATTGTCTGTTGAAGAGTCAAGTACAAAGACAGTTCATCCAGTCTGACCACCACTACACTGCAGGCCACCAAAGATTAACAGCTGCTTCTCCTTTGATTAGGGTAGGTAATAATAGTTACTTTAGTTAATAATTGGATGGATTCCCAGGCCATGTAATTCAGGTTTAGGCTGTCATTTTTTTGCTGGCATGTAGCTGAGCTGTATTATTGGAATGGAGCCTGTAATCCTATTAGTCAGTTGTCACTCAAGTCATAGTAGAGGAGATAAGGGCAATTCAAATCCATTAAGGTGTTGTAACAGGTAGGAAAATGAGTGAACCACACACATTCAGTTTTCAGGGAACTTTCTTGTTGTGCGTCTTTAATTAAATCTGAATCACTGTAATTATAAAAAGAAGAAATGTTTGTTTTAAATATTTTATTTTTCATAATTCACTCCTGCCATAGAATTGTATAGATTAATCTGTATAGAAAACAACAAATTATCTGGGTTTACTTATCTATCCGTACACAGATACTTCTAAGCAGATGTGTAACTCTTAGTATTTCACACTGAAATGGGTTGTTGTATTTTCTGTATGGCAAATATATAATAGTCTAAAGATTAGGAATGAGTTAGTCAAGTATGCTGGCTTTCCTCCTCTAGAAACAGGACCACTGTATTTCACAATGACAAATACTTGTGAATGGGCAAAAAAGCCCTTTTTTTTGTCCAGCATTGGTTTTGGTTACTGCTCTTGCTATCCACCAGATTACATCTCTATTATATGTTTTTTGTAAAGGTTAGCTCAAATCTAGATTGCTCAAGAAAATGAGTTTTTATAAGGTCTTTTTTGTTAAGAAATGTACATATTATAATGATGGTCACTTTTGCTCACTTGTTGCCTGTTCATTTGCCTCTGTTTTTCTGCACTTGGAAATCAGATTTTTTAAAATTATGTTGTGTCCATATTTGTGCAAATCTATATAGAGGAGGCACAAAATAGTTTCATGTGCTGTTTCAAAATCTAATTGACTTGTAGTGATTTACATTTTCAGAACAATACCTTTTATATGGATTAGTTTGAGGAATAACTTTCTCAATCTAAATATGTTACCCATTCCAAAGGGCCAGATTTTACGGTCAGCTTTATAGAATGGGTCCCAGATAAATGTCTAAACAAGTATTTTGGAAACTAAACATTTTAGGGATCCAGAGGATTTTTCAACACTGCAGAGTGTTTTATACTGGATCTAAATCCTCTTCAAATGGGGATGTAACAGGTACCCAGGATAGGCACTGTCATATGCTATGCTTGTAGATTGTCTTGACTATAGGGATCTGACCTCACTGAGACACCCGGGTACTACCACAATAAAAATAAATAATAATAATAATTAATAATATCCTGAAAGGCCCCCTAAATCTGATTCTTTCCTTCTGCACTGATTGGAATTGGGGCAAGCTGCAGTCAAAATGTTGTTTGAGCTTGTAGGTAGGATAGGAAATATGCCTCAACTTCCTTCAGTACCAAGCTACTGAAGAAATATCTGGAAACGTATGTTTTCCCATGTAACAGCTAATGAAAGCCTTAGCACTCCCGAACACTATATGAATTTGGGTCACATTCTGGAGGAGTTCATTTAAGGAAAAAAAAAAAAAAACTGCAAGGGAACAGATATATTGCTCCCATATTTTTATGCTTTCAAAAGGATTTTCTTAGACCAACACACAGACATTTCTAAAGATGATAATCACTTCACAGCAGATATAATATTAGAAGTATGTATGAAAATTCATTGACATATTTGGAATTTCATATTTGTGAGATTAACAAAATTGGTATTTTTTCTATTATTTTTAATATCTATACTAATTTTTATTTTTGGCACAACTCTTCTTTCTACTACAGGCCAGGATATACTAAATATAAGCTGATGGTGTCCTTCACCATACACACACAATTATTTTCTCACCGTTCATTCAGGTGCTATTTTCATTGTTAGGGATCCAGTGACACACAAGACTCACTCTGGGAACATTATTAATGCAGAAGTTACAGGGTATATAATACAATCAGGAAAAAGAACATTCACGTAACATTAACTCCTACATTTTCAAAGGGGTATTCTGCTCTGTGCTTCTGTAGTGAAAGAAGCAATGCACTCATTAAAAAGGTGAATGATCTGATTAAATTGTGTATTAAGACTTTACTAAGTGTACATCAAGGCAATTACATGCCAGACATATCTTTTAAATACTAAATTTGTTTTTAAATTTCAGTAAATATTCCATATAATTATTATTCTCTATTTGTGTTTATCCAGAATGCAGCAGATCAGATAGCATTCCGCATTGCAGGAGGACTCTCAGCCCTTGAACACATTCTTCAAGTAGTGATTTCATCCACAAATCTGAATGCAGTTTCACGGATTCCTCCTAAGTATGTATGTTGCTACAGTTGCTACTGTGAATCATTGCTAGATTATGCCATCCCTTATGGAGGATATTTTTTTTCCACTAACTCCGTTTGACTTTATTATTTATCTAACTGTTTGCTGCTCCTCCCTTGTGGTGTAGATGTTAAAAACCGAGGGTCAGAATCTACCCTGCCATTTAAGTTCTAGATGGAAGACAGTATTTGGCCCCAAAACTTTGGGACCAGTTTTAAAGCTGTAAGTGTTTCACTGCTTCTGTTTCTTTGAGAGGTGATCTCGCTGTCTATTCAGCATGAGGAATGCATGCTCATTCTGGAACAGCAGAGACCTATCTCAATGTAGAGAGGAGAGCCACTTTTTTAAAAAGTTAAACTATAAAGGCCCCTGTTTTGTTTTGTTTTTTAAAAGTGCTTCTATGTGTTATGATCCTGACTTGATCCAAAGTGAAACAGTTGTTCCTAGGTATCACCTTAGATTCCTTCTGTGCCGCTGACACACTGGACAGACCAGTTCCTCCACTGATGATAGTTACTCGCTAGTTATGGTGCTTCTTCCCAGGTGATGCCAGTGTATACCGTTTCCTCTGTCACTGTCTGCCAGTTCATTCTTGGCCTTCCTCACTTTCTCTTTCCTCCCTCAGATACCCAATTCAATGCTTGCTAAGCATGTCTCCCATCTTACATGTGGTGTACATGTCCCAATGTTCTGAGCTTTCTTTCTTTGATAATATTTTCTAACATGACCTGCTCTGTGAGTTCTCTGAGTCTCGCATTTGTTATTTTATCTTTTCATGAAATGTGTAATATCTTCCTCAACCATCTGTGATTGTCAGCCTTCAACCTCTTTTTGTAAGACACTGTCATCAACCAAATCTCTGCTCCATAAAGTAGTATGCTCAGTATAATCGCACGGTCTAATCTGACCTTTAATTTGGTGTGGAGACCTCTGCTTGACCAGAAGTTGTTCATCCTTCCCGAAGTGATATTTGGTTTTCCTGATCTCATATGAATATCTTTATTACAGCCACCTTCAAATGTCATCACACTCCCAGACAGTGGAACTCTTCTACCTTTCAAATTCTTTTTAGGACTGTCGAACAATTTTTAAAAAAAAAATCCCAATTAATCATAAGATTAAAAAAAATAGTTCTGATTAATTGCAGTTTTAATTGCACTGTTAAACAATAATAGAATACCCATTTAAATTCAGCATGGAAGCATCATGTCCTTTGGAATGGTGGTAGAAGCATGAAGGGGCATACCAATGTGTAGAGTATCTGGCACGTAAATACCTTGCAACGTTGGCTACAATAGTGCTCTGCGAATGACTGTTCTCACTTTCAGGTGACATTGTAAATAAGAAGGGGCAGCATTATCTTCCATAGATGTAAACAAACTTGTTTGTCTTAGCATTTGGCTGAACAAGAAGTAGGACTGAGGGGACTTGTAGGCTCTAAAGTTTTACATTGTTTTGTTTTTAACGCAGTTATATAAAAACAAATCTACATCTGTAAGTTTCACTTTCATGATAAAGAGATTGAACTACAGTAATTATATGAGGTGAATTATTTCTTTTGTTTATCTTTTTTACAGTGCAAATATTTGTAATAAAAAAATAATAATATAAAGTGAGCACTGTACACTTTATATTCTGTGATGTAATTGCAATCAATATATTTGAAAATGTAGAAAAATATCCAAAATATTTATACTAAATTTACATTGATATTCTATAATTGTTTAACAGTGCAATTAAAACTGTGATTAATCGTGACTATTTTTTAATCTAGTTATTTTGTTTTGTGTTAATCGCTTGAGTTAACTGCGATTGACAGCCCTATATCTTTTCCATCCACGTAGACTTTTGCATCTGTTGTCCAATTTCCTACCTTCATAATCTTGTTTTCTCTGCATCTACTTTCAATCCAATTTTTGCTGCTTTCTGTTCTACCTCTGATGTAAGGGCAATCATTCTATTCCATGTCATACTTAGAAAAGCAATGTCATCAGCAAAGTAAAGATCATATAACTCGTCTCTGCTAACACATTTTACATCATCCGTAATACCTTTTGTACTGCTTCATCATCCATCTACTGCTAATGCAAAGAGGATTAGTGATAGCACACACTCTTGTCTAACTCCAGTCACTATATCAAAGCACTCGCCCAGGCTTGTGTCTGATCTTACTGAGCATCTACTTTCATCATCTAAACGCCTTCAAATGTTGATCAGCTTGTATGAGTATTCCATAGCTTTTGCAATATTCCTCAGTGTCTCTCTATGGACACTATCAAACACTTTCTTAAAGTTGATTAAGATGGGGTTTTTCCCCAAGCGGTAGGTATTTTGATGATTTGTCTAAGAGTGATATCTATTCACACCATAATCTGTCTGGAAGAAACCCAGTCTGGTCTTCTCATAATATTACATCCACTGCTTTCTTCATTCCATTCAGCATAATAGAAACCAATACTTTGCCCAGGATTGATAGCAATATATAATACCTCTCCAGTTTGTGCACTGACATCACCCTTTTTTGGCAATAACATAATGATACTATTTTCTAGTCTTGTGGCACTTGTACTTTCATATTTCATTACAGAATTTTGTTAGCTGCTCAGTCAGAATTTTGCCTCTTGCCTTTAGGACCTCTACTTGAATTTTGTCAACCACAGGAGCTTTCCCATGTTGAGTTCTTTGATCTCTCAGATATTGCTGTCTGAAATTGCTACTGGAAATATATCAGAGTTCACTGGCAGTGCAGGAATGCCTCATTATAATGCATGAGAAATTAAATGCTGAAGATAAAGAATCAGGCCCCGGAAAAGGTTGCTAGATGTCAGAATGGGCTGCAGTAAGACATAATAAGCTGCAGCTGGACAGAGTTCCTGCAAAAATGGTAATTTAGGAGAAATTCAGTAATAGTATGATCTTATCTAATCTTTTAGCTGTGATTTGTACCCACTTTAAGGCCCTCTTACACTGCCAGAGGAGAGCAAAGGGGCTTTAGTGTGATGAAAATTGGAAGATCTTCTCTCTTGAACTGTTTTCATTGTGTGTTTGGAAAACAGAGAGATCACCAGCCATGTTTAATGTACTACCAAACAGCAATACTTCATAGATTTCCTATGGATTTTGAGAGCTAAATTGCCTGTTATAAAGTATGGTTGGGGTGGAGCTGCATCTCTAGAGAAAGAGTACTCAGAGGTAAAATGCCTCTTGGAGTTCCCCCTGGGAGGAAGGGAGAAAGAATTTGGTACACTCCTTCATGGTATGTAGCATACTCCTTCCTGCAGGTTCAGCCTACTCTACTGGTCAGCATGTAGAATTATTCCATTTCCAGTTAATTGTTCCTAGGGCAAGTAACTTGGTAGAAGTCTTTGCACTTCCCTAAGCACAGGAGCTATGATTGTAGGTGATCGTTATATGGACTGTACAAAGGTGAGAGTCCTGTCTCCTTCCTCACACTGTGTAGCCACATAAGGACCAGCCACAGTTTATCCCTAACTCATTAGAATGACATTTTTTTCTTTTCTTATTTTTCTTTTTTTTTTTTTTTTCTCATTTTGGCAATGTTTTGTTGAGGGGGCTTGAGAAAATTGTGTTTACATTACTGAGAAAATTTTGTTTAAAGTTTGCTAGACGGTATGAAAATGTATTAGTTTTGAAAAGAACTTGCTGTGCTGATAAATGAAAACCAACTTCAGCTACAACATTCATATAACTGAAAAAAAAATCTGAGAGGATATCATCATAACTTGTTTTTCTCCTCTTACATAGTAATTCCCCACCCTGTGTCTGGTTCCAGTGGTTCTTTACTTTCATTAGCACTAAACTTATTATTTTTAAAGTACTTTTTGCTTAAAATGTAATGCTTTATATTAACACATGAGCTTTTAACTATCTCTTAACTGTATTCCCAAATCAAATATCTACAGAGAATAGAATAAAATGTTAACCTTTCTGTCGGATTTATATGTCTAGCAGATTCACAGACATCTGAAACAATAACTTTGCTCCACTACTCAGAATGATTCATTTCAAGTTACTATAAATTGCACTCTATAGTAAACATCCACAGATATAAAAAATTAACATTTTTTTCCAGAACTAAAAGAAAACAAACTGAAATCTTAGAAACACTTATCACTGAAATGAACAGTGTCTAACTTCAGGGTGTGGTGAAACTTACTCCGAGGAAAATAGAGTAATAGAAACCTTCTCTAAATGAAAGGGTATTAATTAATACACCAAATCTAGGGTGTCTCTTTAGAATATCACTAATAATACTGTCAGATATTTTTGAGGAAATGATGGACATTTTTAAAAAGACACTCCTCCATTGGAAGGAATCAGTAGATCTTTCTCCATCCCCCAGGTACAAATAGGCATTGTTGTCTTATTCTCAGCAAAATCATAGAAGACTCTCTTAAGGATGTTTTTTCTCATCTATACACAAGATGGTAAAACCTTGACTTTTCTGGAAATGGAAACTCAATATTTTAAATCATTCTGCCCTCCTATATACTGTCTTCTGGAATCACTAGTACATAAATATCTTTAGGAATGATGGATAACAGTGGAGTATTATAGGGAATGATGACACAGGATGACAGAAATATAATCTGATATTTAATGAGCTAGTTTTATTAACACAACATTCCCTTTAGTACTTCTTTTAAGGAGGAATCTTACTGGAAGCAGTCAGTCACTTGCAACAATTATTTTGTGTGTGAGGGGGGAAAAATTAAAAAGCTGTGTACAATTAAGAAGACAAAACTTTACTCCTTATTTTATTCTTTTCTTCCAGAGAAGCCATTTTCCTTTTACATTGCATTCATTATATGTACTAGGCTATCAGTCTGTAGCCTGCATCTTTTGTAAATTTCCAACTGCCCTGAAAGTCACAATAGATCTGGTCACTGCAACACTACTTCCCAGTTGGGGAGACATTAGAAATAGCATTGGACCTTTATACTGAAGTATTTAAATAGCAAGACAGTTTACAATGTAGTTTTGACTTGGAGGAGTACCAAATTATCTTCCGATGAATAGCTCAGAACTTTCTTGAATTGTGGTTGGTTAATTATCTTTGCTGTTGACTAGCCACATACCATTAAACATTGTATCGAATTCAAATTTGTTTGTTTATATTTAAAATACTTTTTAACCAGTGAGGCCCACGTGCTGGGAATACAGTTGCTAGACAGTCATGCATTACAGCTGGGAAATATTTTCCAAAATGTAATTAAAATTTTTCACTATCTGAATAGCCTTCCATTGGCAAAAAATTGCAGCACATGAAGGAAAATCATGGTTTAGTAACTTATTGTGCAAGAAATAATGAATGAATATTTTTACTGTGATATATTTCATTCATTTGTTATTAAGGATGTGAAGCAGCTTTGATTTGTATTTGATTTATTAACAGTACAAATCCTGACCCTCTGAAAGGTATTTGAAAATGCTGAACCCTGTCTAGTAAGTTTCAGTTATTGCTTAGCTCAGGATATATGTTTTCAGATTGCTTCCTTATGCTGTAAACAGTTTGTGTATCAACTTGTGATTATGAGTCACTAACACATTTTGAAGTTGATAAAACAATTTTTCATTTTTAAGGAACTTACAAAAACCGTCAGATATTTTGGTATCTTTTATGTTCATTGAAATTGAAAGAAATGCTAACATTCCAAAATGACGCAAAACATGTTTTTCCAAACAACAGCACTGGGATGCTCCTAAGATTTATAAAATACAACCAGTACATTTAAAAACATAAAAATCATTCAAAAGCAGAGACATTCTAAATTTAATGCTGCCATTCTTTCCAACAGATGCAGTGTGAATACAGCCTTTTTCTGGGATTTTGTGTTGTATTTCTCTGAGGCATTGATACACAATTCCATTTACAGAATTGTCATAAGTGTTCAGTTCTACATAGACTAATTTCAGTTAAAATTAATATAACATTTTCAAAAGACCTATTCTGAGATTAATTTTAGGAGGAAAGGTCCTATTTAAATCCAGTAGTGTTTTACATTATGTCCATGCTATATGTATACTACCTGCAATATATGTTAATACTCTATTGTTATTAAGATAATCTACTGTACTGCACATTATAAAGAAACTGCTTTCGAAGTTAAATATCTCAGCTAGTTCAACAAACTGTGAAGATCTGCCCAAAAGGCATCACCAACAATATACCAGGTGGGCCTACGCCATAAAATAGGTTATTTGTTCTCTAAAGCATTAGCATTTCAATTGCTTGGTTTTTAGTTGGAAAGTTTTTGGATTCCTTTGAAACTTTAAGAAATTCTGCTTGCTGACTACATTGTAAATGAAGGAAACATGAAAGAATGAGACCAATTTTACATATTACAAATTACATAACTGAGGCTGAGAACTTGTCTGGCCAAGTTTCAGCTTAATGCAAATAAGAATGGCAGATTTATAAACTCTTCAAAAATTAGGTTAGAATGGAAACACAAACAGAGCAACAATGTCAAACTTAAACTATTTTTCTAGCAGATCTGTGAGAGATAACTATATGTTTATGAATACCTTTAAAATAATGAAGCTAACATTAGGATTTAGAGTATGTCTATTTATCATAGTATATAAAATAAATATGTATTGGCACCATTTCATATTTGGTCATGATTCATTCACGTGGTGTATATATTCCAAATCAGCTGTCGCCAAGATCAGAATCAATATAGTTCATTAGGTAGAAGATCAGGAAATCCCAGTTTGGAGCTTTTATGTTGTGTAGAGCTCATAAATAAATGTGTGTGTGTGGATATTGACATTTATGAAATTATAGTATTTTTATTAATGGAAAAGATTGCAATGATTTTTTTCAGTTTGTTGTCTAATAAGTGGTCAGGATTAATCTTTTCAAACCTAGGGTATTTGTTGCAACTCACTGAAGTAGAAAGACATTTTAATTATTTTCTTAACAGAACATCTTATACAATGCATATTTCGTCATGCAATTCATCATTTTTGTGTTTGCACCTGTATTTAAAATTACACCTAAAGTCTGGATACCCAACTGTATATCTTACATAAAGCCTGTGTTGTTACTCGTAAAAATCACTCCATCCAATGGATTGTGCTAAAATATGACCATTTTATGAGGATACAGAGAATCTGAAAGCCACCTCCCTGAAAATGTAGTTTTATTTGTCACATGTTAAATTGTTCTCGAATACAAATAGTAAATTCAAAAGAGTGGGACACAAATTGTACATATGCATCATGCCGGCCCTCTACACAGCAGTGACTTTCACCTTTAGAGACTGTGGATGCAGAGAATACAGCTTCCTAAGCATTCATTTACCTGGGTATCTGGAAATAGCAGTGTTCTGAAGGTTGAGATGTAAATTTAGTAGAACTTTTATTGCTGTAAGGGCAGCAGTATTTCTACCAGATTATGCCCTTTTTCACAAGCATGGATCTCACTTTGCTAATCAGGCCGTAAAAGGAATTTTCAGATTTGTAATTCAGAAACACATAGTGTTCAACCAAAATACATCACCCTTTCTTGAGTTTGATTTAAGTGTTTTTGTTAGTTGTCTGGCTATTCCGAAAGGAGGACGGGAGACACTGAATATGTCTAATCAGGCTGAAACTTTATTATTAGATGTCTGGGACTACCCAGCAGATAAAAGTGAACAGTGCAGGTAACTCCAAGATCATTTCAACATCTATCCAGGGGCTGCTGCCAGTCCATCCTTTTTTCCATCCTGGTCCCCCAGCAACCTTGCCAACCCCCACCCCTTCGAACAAGGTTTAAGGCGGGCTATAAAGAAGGGGGTTGGCTCCCTGTTGTACCAGTCATCGGAACCCTGAATCCTTCCCGCCACCCCCTCGTTCTGCTCCTTTAACAAAAAACTCCTTTTTAAGTCCTTTACCAGGCTGTTTATCTGGTCACTATATCCCTTCCACTGGACATCTGCCCCACGCATATATAATGAGCTGTGACATCATAGCCTAACTCCCTTCCCTACTCACCATAACAAAGGCCCAGCAAACCTGCTGTTGGAAGGTGAAAAAAAAAACACCCACTCCATTCTTGACCAATTCGTTGGTGAAGGAAAAATCCCTTCCCAGCCCCCCTGGAAAGGAATGACTATCATGATGACTGGCGGGTCTTGACCAAACCTAGTATTTTGCTTCCTCCAAGGGGAGGAAGGGTGGGTGCTGCTTCACCTGATCCAGAGAAAATGAGCTTCTCCTGCCGGGCTTTGCCCCTTAACTCCCCAGCCCTTTTGGGTCTCTGGGGATGAGTCAGCATTGCAACAGGAGCTTCTGAACTTCTCTCTCGCCTCCGTCCATAAAACAGTACTATACGCCTTCCCCTGGCAAGCCAGATGATGCCTCCCCATCCCTGGCTTCAAGGTGCGGTGCGGTCATTTGATGTTAAGTAAATTGCCCAATTTATTTCTTAGTTTATTCTTGTTTAGGGATGCTTCTCTTCTTTTGATGTTGTGAAGTGGTGACCTAGAAATTATTGGTAGAATTTCCTTTTACATAATATGAACAACATCTCATCAAGATTTATCTTTTTAAACAAGAAAATAGTATGTCATCGTGTAATTTATCTATTCCTCTATAGACCCAAGTACACCATGGAGTATCACAAATCCACATAATACTCCTGAGTGCTCTGCTTTGCATTTGGGGTGACAGCTGTGAAAAAGCACGTAGCCAGACAGTGGCTGTTACACACGTGTAGATATTGGATTGCATACCTTATTCTTGCTAAGGTTGCCTTTAATTTATGCATGAAATTTTTCTTCCAGATTCCATTTTTGCAGACAATATAAATATCTAGTGTATATGTTTTGTTATTGATTTTAACTAACACCACCATTTTTCAAACCAATATCCCCTTTTGAAGGGCTCTGCTAACACAAATCCATAGCTATCAAGTCTTTTTCTAGTGAATGGCAACATAATGGCAAAGCCTCACTTTGGCGTGGAGTCTGCTTTCTTTTTTTTTTTTAACCCCTTAAACGTACAAAACAAGTCGGCTTTAAAGGTTTCATAGAGAGTGTCCGATACTTTCAATTAATGAAAAACCTTCTGCTCCAGGTGACTTTATAGTTATTCTTTAAAGTTCAGATAACAGGAAAAAGGAATGTACTATATAAGTAACCTGTGACTGGGTTGTTGAGAGAGAGCTCTGATTCCGTAGGGCGTGCTCAGACTTGGCTGTTTTAAAGCAATCATTTTTCTACTTTCAGTACAGAGAATAAATGTGATCTGTTGCCTGTTAACCTGCTGTCACAAAAACTCCTTCATACTAACAGATTCTTAAATAAGTGGCTTTTTTTCCAAGATGAGAAATTTTCCAACTGAATCTCTTTAAAAAAAACAAAACAAAAAAAAAAAAAACAAAGCACAATCATTGGTTGTAGCTGATTCTTTAAATGAAAAATAAAATGTAAATCTGTTTTCTTCTTGCCTTAAGTTTTGAAAAAAGTTTACAATTTACTTTACTTAGGTCATTTTGTGTTTTGGTAGAATTTACATCTCTGTTGACTTTTTAAGTTCGAGTCCAGTAATATGGCATTGTCCTATGTTTAGCACTAACACAAGCAAGAAGTAAAAATGTGGAAATAAATTAAACTCAGTAGTGTCATTTATTAATTATTTGCTTGACTTCCCCCACCAAATAGATCTTGCTAAAGGATACCACTCCACATAACTAAAATAGACAGTTTATGTGGCATTGTCTGATTTAACCATTTGTGCTCATCTTAAATTAGGAATCTGTCTGCTATTTTGTGATGAGGTTAAGCTATTTAGAAGTAGGTGAGGAGATTACACGGGCTATTATCCACATCTCTCTTTCCCCAAAATCCTGGCAGCATGGTGCAGCTCAGAACTTTAATCCCATGTCTACAAGATAAAGCTTTATTATAAAAAGATTTAACAATATGCCTGTTGTTTTGTACTGCCCAGATTGTTAGTTAGACCAGCAGGACAGCAAATGCTGCAAGAAAGATGTGGCATTTGTAAAAGACAGATGATCCAGTTAGTGAGGGGGTCATTTTTTTAAAAACAAAGCACTCAGAGAGGGGAGGAGAAAGAAGTGGATTATAATAGGTTTTGTTATTGGTGTTAAGGTATTAAGAATTAGTATCCAGGTGTATTATTTCTGAGAGAAAAATTTTATAATATTCATAACTGATTGGCACTGTTCTTCATTTTTCTGATTACAGAATAAGCCATAATTTCTCATACTTGAGTAAAAGTTCCCAGTCTTGTGATATTTTATCTATGTGTCTTCCAGTAAAATCAAATGGGAGTTACACAGCAAAAATGCTGCAGGACTTAAAAGAGCCCAGGCAGGTACCAGGATTCCTGCCTCTGCCATGGTCTTGCTTACTGACTGTGGGCAAATCACTTAACCTCTCAGTGCTTCAGTTTGTTTACCCATTTTCCAAATGGGTAAAACAGTATTTACATATGACAGAGCGGTGTTGTGAGGCTTAAGTAATTAGTTCTTTGAGTAAATGGTAATGTGTAAATGCAAATTATTCAGAGGCTGATAGCAGACAGATAAGAGAGACATTGGTTACAATTAAAAACTTGATTGGAGCGGATTAATGTTTTTCTTTCCTTGTGTCTTGCCACACTGCTTCTTTCATTATCCATTCATAGTAAATATCATGGGAAGCCAGACTGAGCTGTAGCTATAGTATGTAGAAAATAGTCTGCGTAATATTGTGGATAGATTGATATAGTTTTTAGCATTTGCAGGGTAAAATAAAAGATTTTGTGGTGATAGGATCTACCTTAGATTGAAAATATTTCCATAGTTTGCTCTCCCATTTTACAATTTTTGACCTGCTTTATAAATATTTCATAATGTGGAGTGGGAGTGCTCTGCTCCTTCAATTTTAAAGTATTGTTCACAATGCTTGTTACCTGAGGTGCAAAACAAGCTTTCTCTGCAAGGTTACTCCCTCTGGGGAAACATTCACTCAAGACTGGCAGTTGGTGTAAGGGCATAAGGGTTCTCTGAAGAGAATGACCTCCTTGCAAGATCAACATCCAAAACCTGCAGCATCTGTCTGTTTTCATGACCATTTCTGTCTCTCTGTCACAAAGCTGGGTTTCACATCTGACAGTTGTCAAGCACAAAGCAACATTGCCCTGCTGCACTAGTATATGAAAAAACTATAGATAGAAGGTGCTTCTTTGGATTGTTTTGAATGGATTTTAGTGGGAACAGTTTCTTTCAGTTAATAAATCAGGGCTTTTGAACTTTATGCAGGAATCTGCTAGGTTCTACCATGAATGTAAATATTGGGAGTAAACTGTACACTTGATTTGTCATATGTCATATAATGACTTATTTATAAAAAGAGCAGGTTTCAAACTTAAACATTAGCCAGTGAAAAATAAAGGAGGTTAGTGCTGTTGGTTTCCACTATTTCTATTTATTAGTTGTAATCAGTCTTTAGAGGGAGAGCCCATTTGTCTGTCAGAGAATTTAAGATAGCATTGATGATATACAGAATAAACAGGTAACTGTGAATTATAAGGATGTCATTCCTTTGAGGATTTCCGAAGACATTATAAACCATGTGAGTGAAGCTCAAGTGTTTATGCAGTCTTCAAAATCTCAGTATGGCATTATAGCCTCATAATTCAACATTTTCCTGATTTATTTTTAATTTTATATTTCAAACCTTGTCTCTTCCTTAACTGTTCCACTGTTTGGCCATTTCGTCTCTTTTTCTCTCTCTCCACTCTTTAACTACTATCCCATCTGCCACCTCCATTCGCCTCCTTTTTGTCAGATACCAAAGCTTAACTGCTTTCTTTCCCTGTTGGAACAGTGAAAAAGCCTCTTGAGCAGCTCTCCAGGTACTATTCAGATGGCAGTGGTTGGTTAAACTTCGTAGTTCACCATTGTGGTAGCAGAACCACGAATCTGATTGTTTACATCTTTAATAACTCATCCAATAATTGAGCTTTTTTATGAGTGAGGGGTTGTAATGTATTTGGCCTCATGCCATGTATATTTAATTCTCGTCTTATTTCAGAGGTAGGCTATAACTATATGTTTGTGGTGCCTTGATTTTATGGGGCAAAGGTTAGGACTTTTCACCCGTATATCCTACTGCACAAACATGAATTAGTTTTGTGTTGTGGAATATAATTTTAGATATAGCCATGATTCTCCACTCATTTACATTAGGGTAAATTAGGAGTAACTCCACTCAAGACACTGATGTAGTTTAGAGGAGAATCAGGAACATAGCTCTAAACTGTTCGGTTCTGACTTGAAGATATATATTAAAGATAAACATTGTTCACATTTATTTATGTTCATATAAAATAAATAATATATATACATATATTTTGGTCTAACTTCAGGATAGAACTCTTTTCTGGAGCCAAAATGTGTGTATCACAAAGAGTGTATTTATAATTGGATTTACTCTAGTTTAGAGTAAAGCCTTACATCAGAGGGTAGACTTATTATGTGGTTTGAGTATACGTGCTGTCTAACATAGCTTTAAAGCTGATTTGTGGGTGTGATACAAAGTTTAGAACAACATTAGTAGTCAATAAACAACTGCTTTACGTGTGAGGAAAATACTCTATTACCTTAACGTAATTTTGATAGCTTTATTGATACATACATTTTTTTTAAAATGTGAGTAATAAAATCTTCCAGTACAAAAACATCAAAAAATAAATTTAGTTTTGCAAATTGGTAAATTTAAATTGTGGTTAGATGAAGTTCTGGCTTGACACACAGAGCATTCTGTGCCTGTCTCAGAGGCCTTGTGCAGAAATGGTGACAGTTGACAGCTGTTGTTCTCCTAATAAGATTAAAGTAAAGAAATTAGTTGTGCTGACTTTAATCTGCCATTTAACACTGCAAACCACCTGGGGCCTGCTTCAGTGCTGACACTTCCAATTTTGAATAAAAAATTTCTATAACTGAATCTTAGTTAAGAACATACCTAAATACATTCTAATCATAGCAGTCTATAGTTAACGAGCTTATGTTATCAATTAAAAAAGCCCCCTTTATTGTGAAAAATTAATTTGACAAGCATTTGCTTATGTCACACTTTTAAATGCATTATTTGAATCTTTGGAACTTCAAGTACTTTTTCGGATGTAAGAAACATTTGGGAAATACAGATGCATTACTTCAGCTTAATTTAGTCTACATCTAAGACAGAGGATTCTTCATTTTAGATCTATCTAGAATGACTGTTCTTTGGAATAATGAAATATGCCATCTACTCTGAGTAGTATTGCAGTAAGAGAACTTCATAATTCTAAACATTTTGAAATAAACTAGCAAGATGTAAAATTAACCTGTTACCTTTAAATTTCAAAGGTTAGGAAAATATATTTTCATATTTAAATTAATTGATCTTTCCTTCAGAGCTGTAGATGAAAGAGCTTTCCGAAAGGTGGGGAACTAAAACTTGTCCTTTATGTAGTGAAAATAAACATTGCCAGATGTCCTTTATGTTTCTAACTGTAATAGCCTCCTTAATATATTTTGACTTATCTTTGCTAGAAGAAAAATTAAGTCATCAAGAGCAGCGGTTCCCAACCTTTTCAAGTGTGTGGACCCATTTTCAACCTCCAAACATTTTGTGGACCACCACATGCTACTAGTTTTTTTACACTTCACTTTTATTTGAAACTGTACATTTCCTTGATGAGGATGTTATTCTTTTTCTTTTCTGTGGACCCCCTATAGTAGCCTCGCGGACCACCAGGGGTCCGTGGACCACAGGTTGGGAACTGCTGCTCTAGAGGAGCGTTTCTCAACCTTTTTGATACAAGAGACCGTCTTGCTGCCTTCCTAGATTGTGTCAGGGAGATCTCAGGTATTTTGGTTGCATGTATATTTTTAGTTTTAAGCATCAAAGATAAGCAGCATACCAGTTGAATTTTCCACAGAAATTATCATTGTAGATTGAAAAACAAGTGAATGACATTGCTGCTCAATAAGCAGTAATTTGATACTGCATTTTATACTGTTTCAACCACGTTTCCAGACGACTGCATTCCTGGCAGAGTGAACATGTTAATTTATAACTAGACAATATAAACAGTACACTACAATTATTTTTATTAATATGGTCGTATTCAGAATATTAACTAATAGGCATAATGATTATGGATTTCCATGCCTAAAAGAGGGGAATTGTAATATCAACTATCATATAAATAAGTTCTCCCAAAAAACATTCCTGTTCCATTTTTAAAGGGTGCAGCATGTTCTACATTCCTATCACAGTCTCAGTAATCTCTAAAATTTTACACACCTCTATCCTTAGTGCCCCATTTGCTGTCACTTTCCTGTTGGCCAAGGAAGGCTAGTTGGCACTCCCTTTAGAATCCAATAATGTCCGTTTTCAATTGGAGGAGAAGCAATTGAGCAACACAAAGGAATAATTTACTATAAATTCACTGTCTTCTGAGCATTTCCATCCCTTATTGGTTTGGGAAATATGGGAAAGAATTTTTAAGTAATATATATATATATATAATGCCTCTAAATTGTCAACCTTTAGAGCTAGGTGATCAGCTGCCACAATAATGAGCACAATATAAATAAATTCCTAGGGAGGCTTCCTAAATATTTGTAATAAATAAATCTTATTCAATAGGGGACTGCACAAAAACATATTAGTAAGATTCTGCTACAAAATGATGACCTCCGGCTGTCTCTCTATTCAATATTTTTCCACTCCAAGCTCACCAGTTGAAATAAAAAATAAAACTATAAAAGAAAGATAAATGTATTTAATAAATTTACAGTTAGTAAAGTCAGATGGTGACTTTGGCATCTTCTCTGTAAAAACTTATCAGTTGACACTGCCAACCCATTCTTGAATGTGAATTTTACCAATGCTCTCAAGTTTGTCTAGTCTTTTGAGTCTAGTTAGCCTCCCTCACCTTACTATTTGAGTGTTTTCCATGTATTTAAAAATAGAAATAAATTTTTTTTCTCTTAGCATCCCTTTTGGAAAACAACCTGAATTGCTTATTGACTTTATTATTATTTTATTTTATTTATTATATAGTTGTGTTGTGTGTCTGTGTGCCTGTACGTAAGCAAAGACATTTTTGAGGAGAAGCTAAGTCAAAGAAAATATTGTGAAAACATTTATTCTGAAAGTGATAAAATCCTGAGGCTTGGTCTACACTACAGTGTTAGGTCAACATAAAGCAGCTTACGTTGACTAATTATGTCAGTGTGCACACTACAGCCTTGCTCCCACTGTTGTAAGTGCCCTACTACACCAACATGAGACGTATAGGGCTTATGTTCTTTAGTTAGGGCAACACAGTGTCTGTGTGGACGCTGGGATTACTTACATCAGCTGTTGGCTGTCAGTTTTTTCAACTTCACAGTTCCATGTTAGAGCCGTGAAGTTGACAAGAAAGCTGGGTGGGTGGGTGGGTGGCTCCGGCTGGAGCTCGGCTGTCCCATGGTTCCCTGTTCCCTGCCAGGCTGCCGCCCAGGGTCCCCACTCCAAGCTGAGCTTTGCCTGGGGTCCTGGCTCCCTATTTCCAGCTGGGCTGCCCCACGAGCTCCCAGCTCACTGTTCTAACTGCTGGGAGCTGCCCAAAGGCTCCTGGCTTTCCGCTCCCTGCTGCCCAAGGCTCACCTCCAGGAGCACAGCAGCTGACAGGGCTCTTGGCTCTCCACAGGGAGTATGGCTGCCCACCCCCAACCCCTGCCAGGCTCTCTGCTACCCACTTCCTGCCAGGAGTACGACAGCCGCCCAGCAGGGAGTTAAAGAGTGTTGGGGAGGGAAGGGGGGGGGGGCAGCAGCCATGCTCCCAGAAGGGAACCAGAGCCTCAGGACGATGGGAAGCTGGTAGTCTGAGGGCAACTCCTGGTGGAGAGTGGGGAGCCAGAAGCCTTGGGGCAACATGCAGGCTCCCTGTGGGGAGCTGCATGTAGAGCTGAAAGACCAGACTCTCCGCCACCCAAAATTGCCTTTCTTAAGTCAGTGGAAGCGCTTCTGGTGAGGACACGCACCACTGACAGAAGAAGGGCAGTGCAGACGTGAACCACCTCAGTAAGGGTGACTTACATTTTTAGTTATAGTCATGCCCTTTGCTAGACTGATTTCCTGTGAGAATGAGTTCCATAGGCTTGGGACAGTTCTTGTGAAAGTTCTGACTCAACATAAAGCATTCACTTTGCATAGGAATAAATAATTCCGCAAGGTGCAAGGTAGGGAAGAACCAGACCTACTGTATATATTTTGAAGTGTCACGGCCCATTTTGTTTCTGGATTTTTTGTTTTTGCTCTCCCAGTTTTTCAGAATTGGTGCTCTCCTTTTTGCTATTGAAAACCTACCATTTCCCCTCAGATACGTTAGTGTAGCGCCCATGGTTGCTAATGTAGTCATGCACTCATGTTTACAGAACCTGTAATAGGGATGGCAATGATTCACAAAAAGAGTTCTTTGTAAACTCAAAATCTTGTCTCACTTACCAACAGAAGTTGGTCTAGTAAAAGGTATTACCTTACCCACCTTGTCTCTCTCAGTCCCAAAATAGTGAGGAGATCCACCTGAGGCAAAAGACTGATGTTTCACCTCTTTGTTGTTCTTTTGTTCAATACAAATTACTCTACCCCTCTACCTTCTTCACCTTGGTTCACTGGGACTGCAAGTCAGACCCTCTGTAATTAACCAGCAGGAAATGCTTACATATCCTTCTTCCTGAATATCCTGCTACCAGACTGACCAATGATCTTGTATACCTAGGTTACTTGCATGAGACAGTCAAATTCTGACAGAAGAAAACATTAGTTTTTCACATTGTGCAAAAATAAGAGTTGTACCTGATATTGTATAGATGTGCTTTTTTTCCCCTTTACTATATTTCTAATATACCAATGATGAAAAATATGAAAGACTGATTTTTTGTTTGTTTAATAAAGTGAGGATGTGTCTATTTAATACCACATGTAACATAGGAGAGTTTACTCTTTTAACATTACAGCTTCCAAGGCATGCAATTTAGTTTTAAACCCAAGTTCTGGTTCTAGAGCAGATGCAGCGGCAACACACTATGGAATTTGGAATGTTATGGGTGCACTCAGAACTTCTATATTCATGTCAATATTTAATTTAACCTACCTCATGCTAGTTTTTATCTTCTGTGGAACATGAATATAAAAAATTAATTAAACTTACCTTCATTTTAGATTGCCTGATGATATTCCTCACAGTCTAATATTGATATTTGATTTTATAGATTGATATATTTAAGAAGAAAAATATATTGACATTTCAATTTTTATTTTAGGTCACTCTGCAACACCGTAAATGCTTACAACCTGACCTGCAGTAATTGCACAGAAAACTGCACCTATGTTCTGTTTAGTAATAAGATCACTTTTTTAATGGACTTGTTGATGCATCAGTTAACGGTATGTAACATTTTTACCTTGAATTAGAAATTGTGTGTGTTTGCCTAGTGCCAGTATACTAGAATATTAGTATATTATACCTAATACCAGAAAAATATGAGAATTAAAATCTTATGCATTTCTACAATGGTATTGCCATTGAAAATATTCTGTATGTGCTAGGAAAAGGAGTAGCTAGCATATTTTCATTGGTGCCCATCACAACCAACACTGCACTCAAAACATATACCAATACAAATCACTGTGACAGACTATTGCTTTTTCATGTGTATTTGGTTACTGTGTATATACTGTAATTGTGTAAAGTTGAAAAATTTCTGCTAACAGATTCTGTGAACACACAAAATATGCTTAAGAACCAAACAAAAAGGACTTCAGATGCTCAGCCAGTGTTTTGTCTTTAACGCTTTCAGCTTCAATTCCACTGATAATAACATTCAGTGAATAGTTATCTGAGCTTTATTTCTGCACATATTCAGTTCAGGTATCTTTTAATATCTAAAATTTAAGTTTGCTTAATGTGTAGCCTTAATTTGGTTTGCCAAATCATTAAACAGCCAGGCCTATTTAACTGAGAAACTTTTAATTTTGCAAGGTTTCATTTCATTTCAGATATTATTAAATATTTTATTTGAAAACTCATTTTTAATTCATTGTGACCTGCTCATCATGAGATATTTAGTCTAGAATTTCTACTTATAAATTGTGTGTATGTATTTTCATGAGCCAAGCAGTTTGTTAATTGAAAAGTTATGTACATGCCTTAAATAATTTACATGACACTGTTAGAGTCAACAAGCCATAGATGGGACTGTTGATGAACACTTAAAAAGTGACACTCAAAAGGTCCTCGACAGACAAAGAAAACCTGAAGGTAACCTGTAAATTCTGCTCTAAGTAGTTGCCAGCTCGTGGTTTTTCACCAAATCTTTCCAAAAGGATTCCAGGTATTAGATTATAATTATATTTAGTGAAAGTTGCATGTATAGTGTTAGGCCAACCACAACATTGTTTTCTTTCTGCTGAATGAGCCAAACACAGACTTGTTTAATTACACAAGAGATTAAATACTATAGCACTTTACAAGTGACAAGATTCATTCTGATGCCAAATACCTTACCCTTCCTCATTTTAGTACTGTGCCAAGCCTACTATGAAGGACTAATTTCCACTTTTGTTGGAGAAATATAAAAGGTATTTGTTACATAAATAGAGACTTCAATCCAGGGCCACCCTCAGGTTGCTGGGAATCTAAACACTGGGGCAAAAGAGACGTTTTAGCCCCCAGTCTTAACACAGACCTTATTCGTCTCAATTGCTGTCACAGTGCCATTACAAACCACAAAAGAAAAAGGGAAAATTCCCGAAGCGTAAGTTATCTGGGCCGGAATCTTTGGGTCACTATCAGCCACCAGCCTCCAAGCACCACTTTTGATGGTCAGGTCAAAGTGCCGCAAAACAACTCCCTACTACTTACTGTCTATGATCATGCACCTATTTGGCCACCGTTTGGCAGCATTCGACAGTGCCTGGGAACACATAATGTTTGATCTGGGTACTCCATCCACTTCACCTCCCCACCTGCTCCACAACACCCTTCCCTGTCCCTTCTCACAAGAGTCTACTATGACAGGAAATAGAGCCACTGCTCCAGCTAGGAGCTATAGAACCAGTTCCTCAACATCTAGGAAGCAAAGGGTTCTAATCTCGTTACTTCCTAATACTAAAAAGGAAAGGAGATTGGAGACCTATACTTGGACCTCAGAGCTCTCAACAAGTTTGTCAAAGCTCAGAAGTTTAAGATGGTCACCTTATCGATGAGCATTCCACCGCTGGAACAGGAAGACTGGTTTTTAGCTCTTGACCTACAGGATACCACACCCCAGACTCCAAAAAAAACCTCCTTTGACTGGTGGAAGAACCCAGCCAATGTATGCAAAAAGGGATCCCCTTCGTGCAGAAGACACCATCATTGCTCCTTACCACATCACTCACAGGATTGGGCATGCATCTAAAAGACATCACTATGCAAGGCAAATAGTTGCTTGCACAGATATCTCTACATATCAATCTCCATGAACTGAGAGCAGTCAGGAATGCCTGCGCCACTTTCTCCCACTAATAATAGCAGGATCACACACGAAGATCCTAATAGACAACATAGCCTGCATATGTATTACATCAGCCATCGGGAGGTCAGGTCGCCCTCCCTATGCACAGAACCAATGAGATTATAGAATTGGTGCATCTCTCACAACGTCACCTTGTCCACAGCATACCGTCTGGGAATGCAAACCTTGATAGTGGACAACCTCAGTCACAAATTCTTGCACAATCACGAGTGGGGGATGCACCCACCAATACTCCATGACTTGTTCACACAATGGGGAACACCATCTACAGACCTGTTTGCCACTTATAAGCACAGGAAGTGTCCACACTACTGTTCCTGGGTGGGGAAAGGACAGCACTCTCTGAGCGATGATCTTCTTCTCCCCAGGGACAAGGATCTTCTTTATGCCTTTCCCACATTTCCTCTACTGCTGAAAGTCCTGCTAAAAAAAAAGGGGGGGGGGGCGCTCATGTCAATGCATGATTGTTCCTACTTGGTTGAGACAAACTTGGTACCTTTACCTGAAGCAGCTCATGACATGCCTGCAGAACTTCCTTCCGACTGCTCTGCACCTCCTTTCACAGGACAGAGGATATACCCTAAATCCCATCTTGGGGATTCCCTGCCTCAAAGCATGACTCCCTGCATAGTTCCAACACCTAGAAAGTTCATGCTCAAAGGAAGTACAAGAGGTTCTATTACACAGTAGAAAGTCCTTCACACAACATACTTACCTGCAGAAGTAGTCCAGATTTCAGATTTGGTGCACATCCCAACAAATCTCTTCAACATCAGCAACTCTTCCACATATTCTGGAGTGTGCTCTGACCCTTTAAAAATCAGAGTTATCCCTAAGCTCTCACAGCCTTTCACTAACCCATAGAGGGGTACTCAGTATTATCACAGCCAACCACTAAAAGGTTCCTTAAGTGTATAATGAATGTCTTCTCTCAACCTTGACTCCCTACCCATCGTGGGATCTCTAAACCTGTTACTGAAAGAGACTAGGCCCCTCTTCAAACCCATGGCCACCTGTTCACTAGCATATCTATCAATGAATGTGGCGTTTCTGATGGCAATCACCTTGTCTAGAAAAATAGGGGAGATTGCAGCTTTGATGGCACATCCCCAATATACATTATTCTTTCCAGACAAGGTTACACTCAGGCTGCATCCAAAATTCCTCTGTAAAGTAACTTCCCCCTTTCACGTAAATCAGTCAGTCCACCTTCCTATATTTTACCCCAAACCTCACCAAGACCATAGTAAGGCTATACTACAGACCTTAGATGTTAGGAGAGCCTTAGCACTGTACCTCAATAGGACAAAGGCCTTCAGAAAATCCCCTAGACTTTTCTTCTCTGTGGTGGAAAGATCCAAGGGCTCAGCAATTTCAGCCCCAAGACTCTCTAAGTGGGTCTTGAATTGCATCAGACAATGCTACCAAATTCACAATATGACCCCTCTAGACTCGATCCGTACACATTTCACAAGATCAGTTTCTGCATCTGTCTCCTTCCTCACGGATGTCCATAGCTCAGAGATCAGCAACATGGGTATCAGTCCACACTTTTGCAGAGCACTATGCAAACACTGGGGACCCTGTCTCCAATGCCATCTTCAGCTCCATAATACTGTCATCTGTAACTGACCCAACCCAGAAGTCCCAGCCCTCCAACAGGGATACTGATTGGGAGTCACCTACAGAGGATCACCCATAGAGTAATACATCTCAAAGAAACATTGTTATTGCACAAAGTGAGTAACTTCTTCTACAAAGATCTCTCTTCCACTCCTAGAAAAAGCCATTTGTATAAAGCCATATACTTCACGATACATACATTTGAAAATAAAAATCATGGATCTGTTCCTTATTAAATATTCCAAGGTTGGTTTTTCATCTGCTACAAAAACCTGTCTTTTTTATGCTTTAAAAATAACCTGTAAAAGGCATGACAATTTATTTTCTAAATATATGTTCTCAGATAGATCAAAGAGAAATTTCCAGAAGCTTTTGAAAATAATAAGCTGAACAAGATAGCCCAGGCTAGTAAGCTATCTGCATTCACCTGAAGTTGACTTAGGTGCTTTTGTTCATTCATTCAGACCTTTCCCTCTGGGATACGCCCTACTTTGTTACCAGTTAGTTCAAATGCATATTCATTAAGAATTAGTGCCCAATGCCCTTACATTGTTATAATTCTTTGTGGGCATAAGCATCCAAAATTAAATTGATTCTTTTTTTCCTTCTATTTCAAAGGGCACTCTAAATACCAGGGAATTATAGATAGTTGACTCACAAGAGAGACAATTACTGCCAATCATTTAATTTATTCATATGCATTGATATTAATTTCCCACATGCTTTTCCAATTACATTATTACACTACACACCATTAAACATTATCTATGAGATTATTTTTCTCTTTAAGATTAATTCCTAAAGGCCACAATCAGATGGGTTTTTTTTAGTAATCAGGTAATATTTGTGTAAACATGCATGATTCTCAACAGTTATCAGATTACAGACTCCAAATACAGATACTGTTGCATCAGAAGATTGTAACTGAGCCTTCTTAGAGGAAATAGTCTCAAAATATTATCAAAATGAAAGGAAAGATTGCATTCTATGAGTCAGTTCTTTCTCTGGACTCTGCAGAATTGCTAAGGAATTTTCCTCTTATTATAATTATTTTCATCCAAGTATCTCAAAGCATTTTATGAAGGTGTGAATCTAAATTAACAAGCTAAGTTTGTTTTGGAGCATTTAATTTTCTTATAGGAAGCTTTCCATATAATGTGGATGGATTTTCGTTATCAGTGCCACATGTTTATCAGGGCAGGCTTCACTGTTTAATCCCTGCAGAAATAGGTATCTTTGATACAGTATGTTTTGTGTTCATGGATATTTAAATATCCTTTATTTTTTTCTGTGAGAATTTATCTAAGAGCATCCTCTAGATAAAATAATCTTCTCTCCACCCACGAAATTATCTGAAAAGTCAAAAGGACTTTTTTTTCCTTAAAATTAAAATGAAAGCTACTTGGTTCTTTTAAAAGATAGGTGAATAAAGAAATTCTGATGTTTCAAGATATTTGAACTCTTGAAATAGCCTGATTATGTGTCTCATAGAAAACTTTAATCAGATGTACTCCAGTAAAGTTTTAAATTTGCAACAGTCGTCCATAATGTATGGATTGAAGGGCCCCTAGTGAACTGAAGGTGAGGAATTATTTATAATGAACACACTGAAATTAGGTTTTATATTGTATTTTCATCCAAAATGTTACATTTAATGTAACCAGCATGAAACTGAACCATCATTGCTGTCATAAAACAAGAATATCTAGTGTGATGTTTCTAAAAAGAATGCAAGGCCTTTCATCCTGATCTGACTGTTATAAACCTGAAGATTTATAGAAATAATAAGCACTTCTCAGGATACTTTGTGATAGACAAATTCTTGCTAATTGGTTTGGTTGGGTTTTTTTAAATAAATAGAAAATGCAAAGACTTTTGAACTATTTTGTTATCGTATCAGATAAGGTCAGTATTTGGGGTTTTTTAGATGTTCACTGTCCATATAAGATACAGTATTAAGATTTTGTCCTGCTTTTAATATACTGGAGAGTTTGCACACAAAATGATTGTCTTTCAGGCATTAATGTGGATATGGAACCTTGACCACAATTTACAGCTGCTTTGCATGAGAGAAACCCATGGGAGGCTAGTGGCTGCACTTCCAACTGCCCTTCTTAGAAATATCTGCTTAGATGCAAAGGGATGTAGATTGCACCCTTCTGCTCCTGCAGTGATGAATCAAACCCATAGTGTATAAACCAGAAGAATCAGTAATATTTTTGCCCATAATCTGAAATTCTGATGGGGAAACAAACTGGCTTTTCTGCTAGTATACCCTACAGAAATAATGGCACTTCATTTGCATTCTTAACTCTGTGGCTGCCATTCCATAATAAATGTGTGTGACTGTGTTGTTCTAGCACTGCCAACTTTCTGTCCCCAAGTCAAATTTTCCAGAGGTGGCTGCTATTTATATTTCTAGGCGAAATTTCAAAAATTTAAAATCTTGTGTTATTGTACAAGTTGATTTTTCTAGGTAATCTGCAAATGTTTGGGCCCTCAAATTTCAGTATAACTCATCATTTTACAACTCAAAAACCGTATGAAATGAACTGGTGGAAATGTTCATGGAAATGATTCTACCTGTTTAACCCAGCCCTATATATATTGTACTATAAATTAATCTCTCCATATAGATACACAGAAAACTACTAAAAACGAAACAACTTTGTCATTACATTACTTAAATCTATAGTCACATTATAGACAAATGGACTGTAAAATTTTATTCATACAGTACACTCAGTTTATTTGGGGTGAGTTAATCTGGATATCCAGTTACATGGGGCAGTTCCCAGGGAATTGATTTTTCCCCCCAGTGTAAATGGTTGGGAAGGACTGCCATTTAGTTGGTATGGCAATGCTCCTTGAACAGGACAGTCCATCCCACTGAATATACTCCTATCTCAACTCTGTATGTCATTGGTTTTGTGAAGCTTCTGTACTTTGCAGGAACTGAGGCAGCTGCACAGATTTTTAATTGCATCCCGGTCTCTTAAGAGTTGATAATCTCCATGTTGATAACTACAAGCATTGTAAACAAACACGTACAGAAGCTCCTCATCTGTTTTAATCCATGCAGAGTTTGTAATCTCCATGATGTTCAGTCTCCACAGGGTCACTCACTTTTGGACACATACAGGAACTATGAGGGGGAAGAGCTTACAGAGCTGCACAGGGGAGAGAGTCAAGGTACTTAGAGGAGTTGTCAAAAAGATAATTTGCAAGACACACTGTAGGGCAAGTGCAGAGCTTCTGCACTCCAGGGTAACTAAAGCAGCTTGCAGAGCTTCTCATCTCCAAGGCATCATCCAAGTTCAAGAGGCACTTAAAAAAACTGCGCCCTTTCTGACTTCACCTCCAGTTGCAGGGGTGAGGATCATCACACAATAGAAGTGGACATAGGGGAAATCTACTTAATTAGGATGTCAGGCCATCCTTATCAAGTAGTTTCTAATGTAATACAAGTCATGCTTCAGTGTTGGCATATAAAAAGCACCTGAAACCACTAGCATCTTTTTATTCTTTGCAATCCTGTAACTTAAAAAATGGTTTGAATCCATTTTCATATTTTATTGTGCAATTTGTCAATCAATTTGCTCTTGAGTGAAGACCCTGTACGTCACATTTCAGCCTAGAATGGAAGTTTAGAGCCACATTGCAAACCCTTATGAAAAGTGGGTCTATAGTAGAAATGCTGGCACAGCATATCCTGCAATGGGCTGCATGGCATTACTATAATATTCTGGTTAAATTGGTAGCCCTTGTTCTTCTTTGAAGAGGGAGCGTATTTTTATGTTTCTGCCGAAAGATTGAAGGATTGGAAATGCCAGAAGCTAAAGAACTCTGTTTATTCCTTGGCCAGGTACAGTTAGACAGCTGTAATGCAAGCTTTCTCTAGACCCACCCTGCTATTGACCTCAACCCTGACCTGCACAGACCACCCACCTTAAGAGTGAGCATTAGCTCAATTTTCATAGCTTAATTGTTCAATTCATATAGGGAGCCAGTAGTATTTACTGCAAATACTATTAAAAACTGCACATTTCCCAAAATGTTTCTGTTCAGGCAAGCCCAGTGGCTTTCTGTCTGCAGAAAGCACAGCACCGCGGCTGATTGGGCGATACAAACACAAGTGACTTAGTGAGCAGAGATAACATCACAAGGTGTGCAACACCCCTTAATACAGAAACCCTGAGGGCATGTTGCTTAGAAACCATTTATATGAGCAAATCCAGTCACAAAATATCACCTTATTTAGATTATCTTGTGAATACTTAGAATAGGCCTGTTTTTGGATCTATGGGCTTCTAACTTTTATAGGAGTGATTAAAAACCATAGGTTTTCAGGGACAGGTCCTCATCTGATGTAAATTGAGAGTCAGTGGAGCTATGACAATTTACATCAGATGAGGATCTACCCCTCAGGCTCTAAAAAGCTTTACTTCCAATTGAAATCTTATGAAGCTGACAATAACACAAAATTAAAGTTTGAAATATAACACTGGACATTTTTAATTCGAGAACTGTTCCGGGTGGTCTGTTGAGCAAACATTTGTTTTAAATTTTATGTCTTCATGCACATACTTAAAAATGTCAGTGAATAGTATTTCATTCCCTTTTATATGGCAGATATAATGCATTGAGATAGATACCAAATATAGTCTGCAAGGGAATATTGAAAATAATGTAAAATCCATCTCATTCGTTATTATTAGTCATGAATTTCTATCTGGCTTGATCAATGCTGCAGGGATTGCAGAATGGAGAATGTTGTCTCCTACCCACTCTAAAATTACAGTTCCCTGATCTGACAAAATCTGGATGGCAAGGCCCAGAATTAGTCTTTTGTAAATCCAGGCCTGTGTTTCTCTGCTCCCTTTTAGAGCTAAGGGCTTGTATACATATGGAGTTATTCGGGAACAGCTAACCCAAAGGGGCAAGCTAAACAGAAACAACCCGCTCTAATTGCGAAATAAGAGTATCCACACATGGAGTAATTCAGCAATAGCTGCTCCTGTCCACGTGTAGACAAGCTGTCAATGGAGGAAAAGCTATCAACATTAAGACAATATCTCTATCGGAAATAACACTACAGGCAACAGAAGCCACTCAAAAGACGTGCTAAAATTTGGAGAGTATCTGTGAACATTTTATATGTACTTTCTTTTGACGTCTAATGCTAATGCCTGGTGAGTACATATTACATTTTCTAAAGATTTCATTCAAAGTAACATACAATGGATTGTATATAGAAGTGTATTCTTGATTTGAAATTCCAAATGACAAAAACCAGTATGTGGTGCTGAGAAAGAAAAATAGTCGAACCAAAACAGAAGGGTCTGCTCCTACACCAGTTGAGGTTAATGAGAGTTTTGTTGTTGAATTCAGTGAGTGAGATTGGGAACAAGATGTTACACTTTGATGCTCAGTGGAAACTCTTATTTCTTTCTTCTATTGGACACATACAAAAAAGTCAAAATATATGTCGTGGTTTGTTTGTTTTTTGTAGAAATATTGAAGTACAACTGTAGTTGCAGTGTCATGAGTTGCTGAGAACCAGATTCTCAGCTGTGTTCAATGCTAAGTGCTTTGCTGGATCAGGGCCAGAGTGCTCAGCACCTTGCAGAATTAAGTCCTTAATGGTGGGCTCAGCTGAGGAGGCTATGCCAGCAAGGGATTTCCCCCACACGTGGGGAATTCTAAGTTGAACAGTTAAGCCTGCTTCAAGCTGCCAGGACAGTGCAAATGGGCTGCATCCGATCCAAGAATCTGGCCCTAGGAGTTTTCCTGATTTAAAAACAAATAAAGAATTCTGGATTCTAGTCTAGTGTTTGCAGTAATGCTGTTTTCCAATAACAATTGTTGAAACAGCACTGTGACACTGGATAAATCAATCAAACGTTGTTCTTTATTTCTTTTCCCTTTATCGTCAATGACTTAAAAATGCTTTATACCAATTACCCCAGACCAAACCTTTTTCAATATAGAATTAGGGTTGAATATCTGTCATTTAAAACATTAAAAATATCAAAGAATACTGTTTTTGAAAATTTAAAATGAACTATTTGGAAGTTTACAGTTTCATAGGTATTTGACACACATCATTAGCTCCACACTTGCATCTCTACACAGACAGCATAAAAAAATTAAAATCTGAAACCCATAGAATAACCCTTCCATAATTTTTCTATTTAAAACATAAGTTATTCACATCCACAATCTATATAATTATCAACAAACAACCTAACACACAAAATCTGCAGACAAAAGTATTCAGCCGCCCAACTTAATATTAAAAAACTAAAACTTAGCCCAAAGTAAAATAAATATATTCTTCCCCACTCTTTCAGTTTAGAGAAACAGAAAACATTCTACATCTCAGTGAAGATTAAAATGACCAATCTTCAGGAAAAATACTGGCTTTTTTCTTAAGCTCCTGCACATAAACAATGTTAAGAACCACATTAACTCATATACACATATTCCATATATAAATTGTAAAACTCAACCAAGTCTTGGATTTATTACTGAAAATAGATCTCCTTATTTAAAATAATTAGAAATAGCACATTAATATAAAATCTTTGACTTTTATAATCAGGTGCCATGTATTTAGAAAATATAACAACTTAAATATTTAACACTGTAAAAAACACAAAGCACCACCTGGCTTAAATGCTGTTCATTATAGCAAATGGAAGGCTGCTAATACAAAATATTAGTACTAAATAATCTTTTAAGAAAAAGGTTGCAAATCATTTTATATATTAATTGTGCGAGCAACGGATATGTGGTGGTAATTTTAAAACTTGGTGTTCACAGTGCTACCATATTTTTATATACACATTTTAAAACTTTTATATACACATTTTAAAATGCAATCCATCTGTTTCAGTGGAGAATCAAAACCATTAGGCATGAATTATTTTAGTCAGTGTAGATTACTGGAGCAACATAATATTATTTTTTCAATCAAACTTGAATAAGCAGCTGAAGACTTCTCACTTGCTGACTTGGCTCATCACCAGGAACCAGACTATTACAATGAGTTTTAAGTACCAACACAAGGCTCAGAGCTAATGAATAATAAAGAAATGTGCATGTTGTTCTTTGTCACCAAGTGTTACCAAATCCCCCCAGATACCTATACAGGGCTAAACTATGGAGCAACAGCATTTTATGAATCCATTAGCATATATTAATTCTAGAGGATTTTAAAATTGAATGAAAGAAAGCTTTCAGACAGTATCGATCATTAATTACAGGGTGGAGAAAGATCAAGTTCTCTATCATTAAATTGCCTCTACAGAACCGCAGCGCTGTGCAGATGTCAGCACCGTTAAAAACAGTGAGCCCAGCTAAGATGCATTTACCTAAAGTGACAAGATTCTGTCTGTAAAACTTGCACATCAATCATATTCCCTTTACTACTTGGGTGTGTGTTTGTTTGTTTGTTTGTTTGTTTTTTGGTCTATCTCAGATTCTGGAACCACCAGTGCTTATAATGGGTCAGATCTTCAGCTGGTATAAATTGTCATAGCCCCATTGACTTCAGTGAATTGATGGTTTACACTAGTTGAGAAATTGCTCCCAATTTTGTATCTATATATATTATAGCCTTCATATTTTACATGTTGTAAATCTGTCCAGGTATTACTACCATCTTTAGAGTAAGATGTTTCTAGCTGCTGATTTGCTCCCAGAGTCTAGCAAAAATAAGCTTTTCATAGCTCTGACACAGAAGAGTCTACAGCTCTCCAAGCAACCCCACATATTACATTTCTCACATGCCATCATGGTTGTTGGCTTCTGGTACTATCAACAGAAGGCATTCTTCATTGAGGAATTCAGGCCTCATCCAGGAGGCCTAGAGGGTGAAGTACTTAATTGGTCCTTCCCCATGACAAAGACAACACCTTGGCTAAGATGGAGGAGACAAGAGACTCAGTCAGATTTCTGGGTTTGGCTGAACTTATTTATAAACCCCAGGTGGAGCTACCACACTATCAGTTGCATCAGAAACATTTTCCCTGTTGTCCTTAGCAGTGAGAAAATATAAAGGGCACCTGCAAAAGGCAACTTTGGCTTCTGCTAATTGGTCTCATGTCATGCATAATTTGAGGCTTAACCACAGAGAGCATGAAACCAGTTGCCATCGTTCATTCTAATAGTCATTATTTCCCTTGTAAAACCATTAGCCCATTTCCTCCCTTTATGACATTCCAACATGTCATGTCAATGTGACCTTGAGTTTATGGAGAATGGCTATGCCCTTCAATATGAATTTGTGTCTCATCCAACCACCTTCTCACACAAAGTCTACTTTTCAAGGATCCTTCTGACAAGATTCTGTTAGGAAATATTTCCTAATCCTTGTCAATGGAAGATGTTACAACGAATCATAGAGGCCAGAATTTCTTTTCCCATTACTTTTGATTCTAAATTAATCATGAAACTTCTTGACCCATTCTAGACTTTGGAAGTTTGAACAGATTTCCAAACAGATCAAATTCTGTAGACTACAATAATTTCAGTGCCACAATCCTTTCCCAAATGCTGATTTGATGCTCTTGGCTTTTAAGATGCTTGCTTCCACATGTTAATTCAGAAATCACATAGGAAGTATCTTTATTTTCTGATAGTGTTGCAAGTTTTTACCAAAAGCCTCTGTACAGGTTTATCCAAACTTAAAATAATGATTCATGTGAATCATGACACAATCCTAGCAGTGATACAGGCATGTCTCTACATTTTTCTGGGTCTATTGAGTACAATGGAGAGGACGCTTCTCATGCCTAAGAGTACTTCTCTCTTTGATATGTTTAGCTTATTCCTGTATTTGGTTTTTTGAGTCAGTCATCTGGCATTGACAGTTTCCCTTCCTATAATCTGCAGTGAGAGTGCAAATAATGCTAAAAAGTTTAGAAGCTATTTTACACTAGCTTCAATACAGCCTAAGAGCAGCATGTCTGTAGGACTGAGCTAGTCTTCTCAGTCTTTCTATTAGCCATTCACGTATTAGGAGAAACAACTTCTCTAGAGATCTCTCTTTCAACTCTATGAAATGGGACCACTCTCAGTGGTCTAACTCAGCGGTGGGCATGGTTTTGTGCTTGCTAGGTCCAGCCGGAGATTAATCTCTTTGCATTGAGATCAACAGCAAATGGCACTGTTTTATGATAAGCTAGGCAGAAGCTAAAGAGCATTATTGGATGTCTTCCTGCTGACTGGAAAATGTATTTCCTGATCTGCAAAGTACTTTGCAATTGAGACAAAAATGAGCCCACGTGTGGCTCTGGCTTGTGTTACCTATATCTGCTGCTCAGATCTTCTAATATCCTTTTCCTAAGGGTAAGGTGATGCAGCCTCCTGATTCTATTTTTTTTCCCTGAATAGTGGTTTCTGAATTCCATCCTAATCAATAACCTTTTCTTTCTGTGTTTTTCTTTAGGCTCCATAACTCTTCTGGGACAACAATTTCACAAAAAAATAGACGTATAGGGTACACTCAATTTTTACATTGAGATGATAAAATCTTTCCATAATTTCTAGTGCCTCTTTGTTGCTCCTAGAGAAAAGTCCATAGGAGATTTGATCTTGGTATATACAGTAGATCTCATTCACATGGATTACGAAGTGTGTTGCATTTTCTATCAGAAGGCTCAGTTGTACGTACCATATCAAAAACACTAAAATCTTTCTCTACCAGCCATTTCCCATCAATTTTGCCAAATATGCACTCATCAATTTTGCCATAGCATTCTTCTTTCTGGACAAGGAGAGTTGGACAGTATTCTCACTGTTGAACATCTATACTTTTCCAAAGTCAGGCAGGTGGATCATCAGAGGTGCACTTTCCACAGAAGAGCACTGTGCTGCCTCTGTTGCATTCCAAGCTTCATGCAGCCTGAGAAACAAAAGATTAGACCCAAAGATCTAATTTGGGTCTTTCACATGATAATACAAAGTACTAATCAAAGAGGCAGTGAGCCATCCAATTAGTTTGTTTACTTTATAATTTAATAGTTAAATTGAAAATATATTTCTTTTTGTCAGTGAATTGTCATCAGACCATGCCTATAAGTAATAATTAATAATAATATCTTTATATAATTAGTTATATACTCCTTTCCTATAAGGTTTCTTTTTAGGTTTATACACACTGAATTCCATTTAAGAATTCCTTCTTTTTATCCATTAGAACATATTCTGCACACACATTTTGCACACGTAATTGTGAGAGGTTTTAAATGGCATTCACTGGAAATGGGAGATGGAGCAATATATACTTATAACAATCTGCCTAATAAAGGATGCAATATTGTATTTTAATGTTCATCAATAATGCTAGAATATTGTTTTCTCAGTTATTATTTATGGTTCTAATGCATGTTTGTGTATACCATCAGGCTTTTCTGATTGTTCTGCTGCATGCATTAATTAAGAATATATTCTTAGGAGAACAACAACAGTCTCTTTAGTTACATTTTACATATTTTTTTAAATGTGTTTATTGTATCTCTTTATGCAGGTTTGTGTTCCAGATGAATATAATGCAATATTAGGAAGAAGTGCAAATAAGCAAGTATTTGAAGGTTTAACAACAGGACTTCTCAGAATCATTGCTGTGGTTTTTGGGTGTCTGATCTCCAGTCTACCAGAAGGAAACAGTCGACCCACTGCACCTAAAATAATCCAGGAAGTGAAAAACAAACCCTCAAAAGTTGAGGCCTTTAACAGCAGGGTTCAGGACCTGATCAGGTAAAAAAATGATGAAATATCTTTAAACCTTTTTTGTTTTTATTTAGTAAAAGAAAATTATAAAGAACTGGCAATGGTAACAAGCTCCTTTAAACCCAACTCAGTAAGACTAACACCTATGTATCAGTGGCATACATTGGGGACAGGAGGGAGTCAGGCCCCCGGGTTCTGGCTTGAGGGGGAGGGATCGCCAGTGGGGCCCTTTATGATGTGCAGGGAGTTGGGGGCGCAGGAGGATCTGAGGGGCAGCTGGACGGAGCCCAGGGGTAGGCAGGGGCGGGGAGCTGTGGGTGACCAGGAGGAGGAAACACGTCCCCCCGCTATTCCCTGGCCGGGGGCAAAGCCCCCTTGCCCAGTAGTGGGAGTCGGCATTAGATCCAATTGCGCTGTGGTGAGGGAGAGGCAGGCGCCGCATGGCGGGTAAGTGCAAGTGGGGCAGCGGTGGCGGCAGAGCCCAGTCAGAGCCAGGGGAGCTGCCACCATGAGCACCAGAAAGTTCCGGGGTGGGGCGCAGGAGGAGGAAGGCGGCATGTCCCCCCTGCAGGTATGGACCGCCCCCTCGCTGGGGCAGCTGGGAGGCAGCGCTGTCTGGTGGGAGCCAGGGACCCCTCCTGCCCTAGGCAGGGAGTTGGCGGTGGGGCCACTAGAGAGCCATGGTACACCACTGCTATGTATGGTCCAGAAGACCACTCAAAGGCCATCTAGGCGTTTTCAAGTCCAACTTTCTCTTGTGATGTGGAGAAGTTCCCCAATTCTCTCCCCAACTACAAAATACCTCCTTATTGACACAGAAGTAAGTAAAATTAGCTGCAATAATATCACTGTCAATAAACATAGACAGAATAAAGGCAACTAATGTACAGAAAGTCAGAACAAGTTTTCATGAAGAATATAAAACATATATGAATGTCCACTTTGCACATTTGAATAGGACCTAATGATTAGCGAGGAATTCTGGTAAGATCTGGACAGGAGGAAGACCAAGCAGAACAAAAATTCCATTAAACTAGTTCCTTTTTTTGAGTTACAAATTATGAAAAATGCTACTTTTTGTTCTTAATTGCTGCTTTTGATTCTTGTTTCTCTAAATTAACTACATTTTACAATACAGAAAGAAAGTTAGTGCCAGGATTTTCCATAGTTTTCCTTCATGCATTGAATTATTCTTATATTTGCTATAATTTACATTGTACATTTTAGCATTTGTCTTTTATTTCCTGTAGAAATTTGTATCTCTTAGTGATATCTTTTCTGAAATGTCTTCTTTTTTTTATTTTTAAATAAGCATATAGGCTTAAATTACCTCACAAGATCAGGCCCCTATTTCGTTTAATTGTGTTGGATTAAACATGGCCCAGATTGTGCCTTTGCATATGCATGTTTCCTTTATGTCAGTGGGAGTCCTTGTATTATTTGGTTGATTGGTCTTTCTTTCTGTCCTTTTTTCTTAGATAAAGGTAACCAGAATTTTGCATAGTATAAGTTCCTCCAGTTCACAGTTAGCAACTTTGTATATGGATCCTTACTGTTATTTTTATTTAATATTTTTTGATTCCCAACAATGTGCTGCACAGTATACAAAACACAACATAAAGACAGTCTCTGGCTATAAAGAATTTACAATATAAAAACAGACACAGATAAGACAGTAGGAGACCTAGGCTACGTTTATACTGACGGCGGCAAAATCACCGCTGCCAGGTCAATCTTTCAGGATCGATTGAGCGGTCAGTGAGACCTGCTCAATTGATCAGGAAGTCGACTGAGTAAGTCCACCCCCTCAGGTAGCGTAGCGCTGAGTCGATGGGAACACTGTTCCCGTTGGCTCAGTGCAGTGTAAACAGCGCACAGAAGGGAAGCAGAGCAGTCGACGTCAGTTACGCAAACTATTCTGTGTAGTTTGCGTAACTCCCATCAGCTGCCGCCGAATCGTGCGGTAAGTGTAAACCAGCCCTTAGAGAGTGATAGTGTTGCTTTTTTTTTTTTTAATATGCAGTGGGATTTGCCTTTTACTGGGCAAAAACACTGTGTTGCTGTTTATCTCTCTCAATATTGAACGTACAGCCATTAAAAGTGCAATATATTCTTCCTTTTTGTTCTTACCTGTATCACTTCATACTTAATGTACATTCACTTTCAAAAGTTCCTTATCTATCCACACACATAGTCTATCCAAGTTATGAACTATGCTGCACTTCTTCTTTCTATTGACTCTCACATTCTTACTTAGTATTATTAGCAAGTTTCATCACAATGCTGTTTGTTCTTTCTTCTAAATTTCCTAAATTAAATTAATTCCTAGTTTAAATAAAGGTTCCTAATTAATCCTAATATTAATCCTTTTTGCACTCAACTACTCACCTCCTTCCATCTTGGGAGATATTATTCCCAATTTCTTGTCTTCGATATCTAAGGAATTCTTTACTCACTCAGATAGGCCATTCCCTTAGTGAACTTGCTGACTTTATCAGATTAGCCTTTGGTATGTTACTGTATAAAAAGCTCTCTTAGGACCCAGTCCTGCCAGGTGGCAAGTACTCTCAGTTCTGACTGATTTCGTTGGGAGTCAAGGACAGATAGGGTTGGATCCTTAATAATTAGATAGTATTGGAGGAAGCTAAGGACATTATTTAATTCCATCTTACTTCTTTAACTCTATGAGGTATATCAGGTGTGATCATCTTTTTGAAAATCCATGCTAATTATTGACTAGCCTCAGTTAAACCATAACATTCTTGAAGTCTCACTAGGTAGTCTCTGGTTTTGGTTTCATTATGTCCCTCTCAGGTTTGTAGTTTTCTAGATTTTCATAAATCTCTTCTCAGATCTAAGTGTTACATTAGCCTCCCCCCAATCCAGTACCTCTTATGTTTCCATAGAGGTTTCAGATCAATTTGCCAATGGGTATCCTATCTCTTTCTCTTTTGGAATAGACACTGTGTGGGCCTAGATTTTTTAGCAGTCTACAGATCTTCTAATTTCATGGTCTCTTCTGCTGAGACCCTGATTTCTTCTTATATTTTTTCCTCCTGTGGGGAATTTGTCTTTTCTGAGCATCTGTCTTTTAACCTCTTTTGTGAACACATGAGGCAAAGGATATGTTTAATTTTTTAGTAAGGTCTACCTCTTCAGTTAATAAATTACTTTTTTCATCTCATAGAGCCTGTCTGTCTCCAGCACTGACCTCTTGTTCCTTATGCACTTGAAAAAATTGTGATTTATCTTAACCTGTTCATATCAATTTTATTTTCATTCTCTTCAGTATTTTTTTACAATTTTAATACACTGTACTTTGATGTGTGTTCTTTGCAGATTTTCTCTATAATTCATATTTTATATAATACTTCATAATGTAACTCTTTCTTACCCTTAATTAATCTTTGCACTTCTTTGTTCATCCACACTACCTTTTTTACTTCTAGTATATTTATTGCTAGATGACATGCACAACATTTGGGTGCACAATAATTTATCTTTCTGCAATTTCTCTTGCTTTTTGTTTACTTTCCATCAGTTGTTTTGTGCTATTTAATTTCAACAATCATTTCCCTTTTTATCTCATAATTCCATGTGCTAAAACAAGCTTATGGACATATATACACATACATATCAGTGTGGGGTGGGGCTGTATATATAAATATACACACACAAACCATATTGTAGGCATAGCTTGTAGCAACCCCTATTATCATTGATTGCCTGACACACCCAATTATAAGATCCTTTTTTCAATTGCTTATAACTGTGAAATACTTGAACCATTTGGGCTGAAATTTTCCATACCAGGTATCTGCCACACGGTGAATTGTTTAGGAAATTTCAGTTCAAATTGCTCAGCCATTTCCGAGAAAGTGGTATGGGAAAATATGTTGTTTTGACCATGTTAAAACATTCTGGCAATCTTTTCTTTGTGAAGTTCTGGTGCCCCCTTGCTTTGATGCAGGGACTTGAAATTTGGCAGGGGGGTGACCTTTTTATCAGATATGTGCCTTTAAAAAACTGTAAACTGCCCATGCTTTATAACAGCTTGCTAGAACTTTGCAGCTTAATTCTCTGAAGTTTCTAAATGCACTGGGCATGCTCCAGCCTGGGGCTACAGGGGGGCTGAGCAGGACATTCCCTGCAGTCACAGCTCTGCAGCTGCTGTGAACTGTGCCAGGGTTGGGCACCTGAACAGAGAGTAGAGGGACCTGTCTCTCCTGTACTCTCAAAGCCCTCTCAACTGACGGGCAGGCAGAGAGAAGGAGGAAGGTGCGTGAGTGGAAAGCAAAGGGGACGAGAGGCAGACCTGTGGGATTCTGGCATTTCCAAACTTTTGAGTGCTTGACTTTGAAACCTTAATAATGTTCTTTTAACATACTTTGTTAACATACATACGCGCACACATGCTCTCTCACACACATTATAGGTTATGTAGACTGACTCCCTTTTTAATTTCAATTCAGTCTTAATGTTATATATATCACTCTTAAAGGCATAAGACCTTTCCTCATCTTTACATCAGTGATTTTGTCCTTTTATGTTTCTCAGAATGAAGTCAACAATTGCTTACTTCCTTCTTTCCTTTTACATTTTAGGAACATAGAATTTGTCATGTCAAATCAGGCCATTGGTCTGTTTAATCAGAAATATTATCTTCTGTAATAGTTAATCCCTCATGATAGAGACAAAGCCATAGAAATCCAAAATGCACCTAGACACTTGTGCAGTGCTTAACATAAAGGGGCAAATTCCTTTCTGACTCCTGCAAATCTTCCCTCATCCTAAAGGATGAGAATTGTTTGTCATTATGTTAGCCTACATTGCTACAAATGATGTTAATACTTATCTAATTACCCAGCCCTTTATAAAATCCAGCCACAGTGTTTAACTCAATGACCTTCTGTGGCACTGCATTCCAAAGGTTGATTATACACAGCCTGTACTAGTATTTACATTTGTTAGTTCTATATAAAGATTTTATAGGCTAAATCACTCAGATACATTCTTCTTCACTGTATGAGTTCATTTAGTGTATCCTAGGTACTTGAAATATCTCATTACTATTTTTTCTTTTTACAACTCTTTTTGGGTTTGTTATTTTCTACAGATTGGTTATTTGAGAAGATATGTGTAGCACGTTTCTAGCCTACCTATTCTCTTTCACTTGAGCCCAGACAGGCTCCCAGCTGCCCTTAGTTTCTCTAAGGTCGTCTTGTTGTATGTAAACTTTACCAAGTTTTCTCTAACTCCCTGTCCAATATCCTATCCATTGGGTAATGCTGCCTCCTTAAACCATAGATGTACTATTAGACTATACTATTAAAGTTTCCCACAAGTAATGTAGGTCCCCCAGAAACCTCATGGCCACTAAATGTATACCACATATGTAGCATTCAAAGGGTTAATGCAGCTGCCCCTCTCTTTTCTTAGCCTAAATCTTTGGCTTTCTATTTTTAGCAATTAAACAACAGAAAGTAATTACTGCACTAAATACAGAGTCCCACCACCTGCCCATTTTATGTCATTCTCATTCTTTACTGTTCGTTAGTTTAATGTCTTAATTAGGTTAGGAAATTGACATTTCTCTTGCAAAATGCTGGTTTATGAACCAGTTTTGCAAATGAAATAATTTCCTAAATATACAAAAATCGTCATGAAATTTTTATGCCACTACAGGAATAGAATACTTGTGGTGGTGCACAAGTGTGGCACAGGTAACATAAAAGAGCAAAGCAAGTACTTTAGTCTTAAATCCCTTGTACTTAAATTTTATAATTAGTGCATTTTACAACTTTTTAAAGTCTGGTAGAATGTTCACTGATATAAATCTAAGAGGACAGCTGTAGGAGGAAGGCAAAACAAACAGTTGTCATAGATACCAGTGACCTCTAAAACTTTATTGTTCACATGTAACCCCGCCCTCTTCCCAAACAGGTTTTCAAAGAGTGTGAAATTTCAGGATGTTGTATTCTCCCCATATGTGAATGAGAGGGTGGGAGGTCTGCTTATTGATATTTTGTACTGCACTGACATCTGAAACGGACTGGGCCAAGCAGAAACATACCCCAGAGCTAAGGAGATACATGAGAATCAGACTAGGCTCTTCACCTGGGGCACTTTAAGGGATCTGGTTCTAACAGGGGAATGAAAGGCATGGTGACAGAGTAATTGTGCAATTAGGAAAAAGGAGAGGGCGTGTTTTAAACTGGCCACAAAAAGACAAATTAAATATTATTAATGAGAATCTTTCACCTCCTGGTTCCTTTATCACGTTTCCTTTTGTAGATATTTAAACTAAGATGTTTGACTAAAACAAAAGTTTCAGTGAAAATATTTGCGACTTTATGAAAGTTAATATGCACAGCATAAACACCACCAACTAACTGCCACACAGTCTGTGTACCACAAGAGGAGCTCGGCTGGGCGGAGATACTGGAACTACTCTACCAGGAGAAAAATGTCTAACTAAAATGGAAGAGAAGGGAAGGGAAATACTCCACTGTATGCTTCATTCCTGCGGGAGTAAGCCCATTAAGGAATGGCACAGACAGACTTGGAAGAGTTCCCTCCATTTCTTTTCTGTCAGAAGTATGATAGTTTACAGCGCATTGCATTGAGGTTGGGCAGTAAACAAAGGGGGAGGGGGAGGGAATCCTTAGAGTGCCAATAAGGATGTAGAGAATTCCCCTGGAGAAAAAGGAAGAATAACATGGCCAGAAAATGTGTACCTTTGATAACCATTTATCATTATTAGCTTCAGTTCATCTCCTGTTCATCCCTTTTCCTTCCTGCTCCTCAGAGATACCCTGCACTTAGCATTTTACACATCTAACTCCCCAGCTGTCTTTCTGGATTTAGCTGCCAATATTGGAGAGCATGTTTATGACCTGTATGATTCAGGTGAATTGCTTAGATCAGAAATCTAATACTTACAGCTTTTCACATTAAGTGGAACATTCACAGAAAACGAATTTACTTGAACAGTCAATATGAATGTAACTAATAATCTCCAATCTTTTTTTAATAAGGTTTTAAATGGTTTTTTAATACTTCAGTCAGACTTCCTACTTTATACACAATGTATTTTTATTCATAATTACTCATACTGTTTCCAGTAGCTGTCTGTCAGCAGGGTGAACTTTGGCAGAAAGTCTGGCTTCTGGCCCTGCAACTCTTGAGGGCGGGAGGGTTGAGAGCAAGGTGATATATCTGGGGAGCAGCACTTTGAATGGAGTTGAAAGAGGCAAAATGGCATCAGCTACAGCCAGAAAGGATGAGGTTGCAGTAACCAGGGCTGAGATGATCAGGGCTTGGACAAGATTTTTAGCGACCACAGTAAAAAAAAAAATCATCTAACAGTAGAAACTGTTACCTAATTGTTATTTGTTAGGCAGTTAGTTGTTGCCTATAAAAAAAAAAGAATATGCAGTAGTCGTTACTGGTTTATGTTGTAATAAGATTGCATCTGGATAACATCATCTCATTCTTGTGTTATTGTGTTCTGGGAAGTTTTTCTCTTCATGTTAAAAAAAATCATACTACTGCAAAAATATAGAGATTATTATAAATCATTTAACTATGGCAAAATTCCACTGTCCTGCTAAGAGTATGGTAAAATAAACATTTTCATTCATCTTACTTGTAAAATATAATAGAAATTACCCTAAGATAGACAGATCTCTTAACAGAAACTTCTGATAGCTATAGAGGGCCAAATCTAAGATTATTGCAACTTGAGCTACTTTATTTAACCTTTTATGTTCATATATTTGTGAATTCAAAACCTGCAGTTTGTACAAGTTGACATTGATAATGATAATACTAAAAAAAGGGGTCATTGAAACTGGCAGGGTGCCAATTTCATAATGCAATGTTTTTTCCCTCCACTTCTAGTTATGTGGTGAATATAGGATTGATAGACAAGTTATGCTGCTGTTTCCTCTCCGTCCAAGGTCCTGTTGATGACAATTCAAAAATAGCTACTTTTCTGCAAAATGCTACAGCAGTGTTACATGGAATGTGTCAATTCTGTTTTGCTGTCAATGGAAGGTAAGTGCTCTTGCTGTTATCATATCTGATTTGCTCTTTCACCTTTTCTTTAAGCATCTGAAAAGCAGCAACCTTTGTGACCACAAGCACATCCTTCTCATATGGAACTGAACATTCAAGGTGAAGTTATAGAGTAGAACTACTCTTAGTTGAACCAGGGTTGGTAAAGACGCTGGTATCAACAGTTCACTGTATCCACATTTTGACTGTATACTAATGTTCAGTTACCTGCAACCATCCCCGTAGTAAGTAATTTACCAGAATTGTAAATTTTATCTCCTTTATTCAATCATCATAATAAATGTTTTATCACTAGTAATTTTAAGTGTCCAGTCCTGAGGATTTCAAGGTATGTTTTATTATCCGCTAAACCCAACTGTTAAGTAATTTATTTCTTGGATAGTCTAATTCAGTCCTTGCCCTTTAAAATTCCACCTGTAAGAAGGGAGTTACTTTTTTATAGAAACTCATTCAGTGAAATTCATTCTGGAGGACAGAAGGAATTTTAAAGGGTCAGGATTGTACAGGGCATCCTTCGCTGTTTGAATAGGGAATTTTACTTGAAAATAAATACATTGGCCACATAATAAATAAAAAACTTCAAAAAACTGGACAATTCAATTTGAAGTTATACTTAAATCTTTTACAAGGGAGTGATGAAAGGAGCAAATCCTTGTTTTCCTTTATCATTGTAGAATATTTTTAAAACATTCGTGTTAACAGATGTCCTGCAATTATTTTTTTTAATGAGGGAAAATTAACTATAGAATGCAAACATAGATAAGGAAGAAGAGGAAAAGAAACCAACACTGATGCAGCAGGCACTTAACTGCTGAAAGGAAAAAGTAAGATTAGTCATGAAAAAAAACATGAGTCAGTAAAACACAAAATATGGAACAAAGCTCTAGGTGGCTGTAATTTCTGATAAGAAGGCATTCCAGGATCAAGAAAAAGGTTGTAACTGCAAATATGAATCCACAAACACCATCCGTACTTACAGAAATTTGTCTTCTAGCCTCCTGTAGGCTGCCAACTTGCTGTTTTGCAATTCCAACACAGCACTGCCAAAAGTCAAATAGATACTAAAGAATCACCCTTCTCTTAGCAGAAAAAAATGATTCTAGCAACAAGAATAAGTGACATACTATTTGGAATTTCTAAAACAGGCCTATCCTTCCAAATCTCAAATTAGTGGAGGGCTTTGCAAATACCTCTTTCAAGAAAATCTGTACCTTGCAGCAGATCCAGAACATCAGGGAAGGTACACACTGCTTCTACAATATCTCAACATTTATGTGATTTTTTTCTATTTTCATATGATGACAATGCTGTTGATTATCTCACAATGAACAGAGCATTTTAAATCAGCTATGACTCATTTGAGCATACAAGGGAACACGAAAGATAGGTTTTCAGATTTTTAACGACTGTCCTTGAGAGATCTGTTGACCTACACTCTTTGATCAAAAGTTACATAGAAAGCTGTTGGAGTGGTAGTTTAAATATATGTTTTTTCTTCACCCATTCCACTTTCATTAAAGAAATGAACCAAAGGTGTGATTCTGCCATCGTGGGTAATATCTAATTTCTCAAGTAGCCTCATTGATTTCAGTGGACTTCAAAGTAAGATCTACTCAACACAGATAAAAGGACAGAAATGAACCCCATATTTGCTTAGCTGTTAAACTTGGTACAGTACAATAATACGATATACAATGCACAACCTACTGCCACAGAAGCAATCACTTTAAATAATTCACAAACATTGCTTAGATTCAGGGTAAATGGTGACAGGACTTGAACAGCATAACCTACTCATTCTGTTTCCACTGTTTTTGATGGCCAAATACTGCTGTAAATGCTGAAGTACCATCTTGATAAACATGAATAAGAGTGAACAAGAAGCACACCCAGATCTGCACACATTGAAATAGGATTATCTGTCTAAATTCATTTCAGATTACTACTGGAAAAATGCATAAATGCTACCAGTTCTATGACACTGGAGTGTTGAGAGAGGTTTTGACAGTAGAGATATAATTGTAAAAAACTCTTATCATGGCTGCAAGAGTTACATAAAAGGATTGTAACATGAATGACAGAAGCTTCCATATAAAGACCACAATAATTATTCCTCCTCCCCCCCCCCCCCAGTTCATATAGTTAATTCCCACTACTTACTACTAATGGAAATTGTGTGTTTACCAAGGGAAAAATATATTTCTTTATTAAACACAGTAGGTCACAAGACAAGACATTAATAGCTGAAGTAGTAGAAAAGCCAATATGTGCCTAATATGCTGAAGAAATAAAGAACAATTCATCCATGAAAACCATATGACCTCTTAATGCAGCCAAGTTCAGGGGGATCTGTTATGATCTGCTGTGAAATTGCCAGTTGCACAAGTTTAATCTACCCTGGAATAATTTTAATTTGCTACTGAGATTGCTAATATTTGGAGGAGAGCAGCCTACATAGCTTCTACTCACAACAAGATAGTTCAATAGGTTGATAGGCATGGTCTGTTGGAGTAAAAACTAGATTGTGCAAGGGACCCCAGCTTTCTCATCCCAGCACTGACACTGACTTCTTGTGCAGTCTTCTTGAAGTCAGTTAACCTTTCTGCCTTAGTCTCTCCATCTGTAACATGAGGGTAGTAAAATCTACCTTCCTGCTTACTACCTCTCAAAGACATTTTGAAAAACTCAGATGTTTGCCAAAATGCATGCAAACCCTGCAATGACTGAGGGCTAGCAGCTTGCAGGCCTTTGACTTATTTGGATAATTGTCCCTTGAAACACCTTCTAAAATCTGATAGACAGCGTAGAGGTTGCAGCCAAGCAGCTGGCTTTGATCTGCTGTGAAATGGCCAGTTGCACAAGTTTAATCTGCCCTGATTTTAACTTGTTACTGAGATTGCTAATATTTGGGGGAAAGCAGTCTATTTGGCTTCCACCCACAACAGGGCCAGTTCAATAGCTGGTTCCAGTTCTGTATCAGGAGCTTGGTGGCAACCCAAAGATTTCCCTTCTCTTTTTAAATAAAATAAATCTTGTCCCCTCTCTCTCTGACACTAGCGCCGTGTGTCCAGTGAGACACCTGGACTTGATCAGTTGTAGACAAGTTGTCACAACAATGATAATAAATAGAGAAAAATCTCAAATAACTTAATATGAATCTGTACAGCAGGTGTTAGCTGAAACGTGTGATTCATATACAGTAAAAGTTTAACTTTGGGATATAAAAACAAAGATTACAGATTGTATTCCCATGGTAGACATTGTACAGTAAGATACAATAAAGGACACTCTCACTAATTTAGTAACATAAATTTGAGTAGTCTTAATTTTAGCACCATAAAAGTTTAGTTATTGAAATGAAGGAATCCATTCTGAACATATGATATAAACATACATTATAAAGAAAGAGTTATCTTTTTTTTACTTATTGGCAGGGTCTTAAAAATGATTTAACTTTGAAATTGATCTTACCTTTCAAATGTTAATATTTTGATACTGGCTCATAAATGTTTGATTGATTTTTTTAATTTAAGTTTTGCAGTGGATGTGATATCACACTTTCCAAAACATCCTATGCTACATATAAAAGATCAGCTGTTGAAAACATTAATAATTGTCTCAAATGTAAGGTCTCTTTTCTAATAATTAGGTACTATGGTCTGATCTCTTACACCATAGAAATCAATGGGAATGGGTTGGAAACTTCCTACTTGAGAGACTGCCGTTGTCCTCATGTCATACAATCTACTCTACAGAGCCTGCTTTGTTCAGCAGTGTGTAGAATGGTATTTTGGGAAGGTATGCAGTGGTACACAGAGTGCCGGGAAAGTCTTTTCCAGTTGTTGTACCATCTACAGCTACAGTGTGTCCCCCACAAATCCATGCAGAAATGATCCACACAACAACAAATTTACTGAGTCCTCTCCAACCTGTCGAATTCACACAATAATTCTGTGTGCTGGGGTACAGGGAACCTTCAAGGAGGCCTGCTCCTCCGAGCAATGTCCACACCATTTGTATGGATTCATAGCCTTCAAGGCCAGAAGGGACCATCGTGATCATTTAATCTGATCTCCTGCACATTGCAGGCCACACAGAACCTAACCAACCCACTCCTGCAATAGGCCCATAACCTCTGGCTGAGTTACTGAAGTCCTCAAATCTTGACTTAAACACTTCAAGTTACAGAGAACCCCCCATTTATTCCTGAATCCTGCCCCACTGCACTCCATCTAGCATGACCACAACAATTCCAGTCCAGTCAGGGTGATTTGGCGCTACAGATGGGGAGCAGTAAAAATGAGCCTATAGCAGAAGCATAGTTTGACTGCTATATTTGGGGCAGGGCAGCTCGTCATGCCAATGGGGCTGCACATGAGGGGGCAAATTCTGCGCCTACCCGAGATTTGCAGTTTGGAGGGGCAACACCCATCCCACCCTCCCCCAAACTATGCCCATGGCTTACAGTAGTTGCCTATTTGCATCCCTCTTTCACAGTCTCCAGGTCCTTCACTTCCAGAATCTTTTGTTGCTTTCCTGATGGGAGAATTCATATGGATGATAAATTAAGCGGAGGAGATGGCTTTCTCACTTAAATTATAACGGAAACTCCAGATTCAGTTATGTGTATCATGTACCAGTGTCTGAGGCCAGGCTTGGTTTCAGAATGTAAATGTGGGCCATCTTTTATGAGCTGCCTTTGGACACACTCCTATCTCCAGCCCAGATTTTAAAACAATAGATTTTTTTCCCCTGCTGTATTGTGCAGTCCTAAATAAAATACAGCAGTTTTGTTTTCTTGATAAATCAGACATTGTGCATTGACATTATATGTGATTTTCAGATGCTCTCTGCATTCTGTTTAGAAAAATCATGATCAATTTATCTTATTCATGGAAGTTGAAAAGCAATTATTGATCAATCCTGTCAATAGTTAACTAATATAGTAATTATAATGATAAAATACAAGATTTAATATATATTGGATGAAATTTGTGAACCGAGGTGCCTAAAGTTAGGCTCCTAGATATATATTTAGGTGTGTAAATATAAGTACTAAGCACCTGAAGCTCCTTTTGTCTTCAGTGGGGTTTGCTAGTGCTCAGCACTTTTGAAAATGAGGCTATCTAAACTTGGTGTCAAAAGATTTAGGAGCCTACTTCAAGGCATTTGTGTTAGAAAATTTTGGCCATTGTAATTATCATCTACTAGTTAACCTTGCTTTTCTCTTTGCTCCAGCTACCCTTAAGCAGAGTTGAAAGCCAAGTTAGCTTTAAAAACCTAAAACAAAACAGATTATTAAAGAGTCTTCTTTTTACTGAGTAACAGCTTTATTTTTATATAAATCTGTTCTTGGGGACCAAGCAATGTGTGCCCCTCTTGGAGGGTTTAGTGGTGTTCACTGATGATGGCCCTGCTTCCCAATACTTACTGTAATTGTAGGAGTTAAGATGTATTTTTAGGCCTTGAATTCTGCGCAGCAAAGGTGTGTCATGTTGTGCCTGTAAGTACAATACAGAAAATGATGAACAGGTCAGGGATCGCAGAAACACCTGATCCAGCATTAATAAAAACATTGCCGTGCTTCCTCAATTTATTCCTTCCTAGTAGCAGGAGTGAGTCCTAAGAAGGAAAACATGGAGCCAAGTTCTTCATGAGCATGCTGAGGATCATGCTCATGCCCATTTCTCCTCAGATGTGCTCATTCATCACCATGTTTCCTACCCCTTTTTTTATCCTGAATACCTGTGAGTAAGACTGAGTATACAAGAAGTTTAGCAGTAGCTCCATGCAGAAAACTATGGCTAACGCTTACAGTCATTTGTGACTATTAGTAGCCTCTGCTTACGTTCGCACTGCAATTTAACAGCTTGTCATACCAGGCCACGCACTGCATAAGGACTTGAAAGATCAAGGCCTGTGTTTAAAAATCAATGAAAAATCAGCTAGCCAAAGACTAGTAATTCTCTATGAACCCTTAATGATGAACTATATAACTGATGCAAGGGAAAGGAAGAAAATTCTTCAGATGGTAGTACACCATAAGAGCGAGTTGTATCCAATCTTGTTCTCATTAAAGAATGTAAAATAGACTAACAATAACAGACCCAATGATAAAATTTGGTTGTGCATTAGGAGGATATTGCAAATAAACCACACTCAAATCATCAAGCTTTTTGGAGCATCAGTTTATAGAGTATATCTGCCATTGCTTGATGTGAGAACTATTTACAAGCTCCCTTGCTAATGTCATGTAAAAATACTCTGTGACATCAATACAGAAGCTGTGTTACTGCTACTGAATCTTATTTCAAAAGAGAACTGGACAGCGTGTAAATCCTTGTCAGTGGCTAATGAACCTAGACTCTGAATTACAAGCTAGAACAGTGGTATACAGTAAATATATAGGATTTTGTCCAGGAAAATAGCAAATGTCAGATCACAGAAATACAAGGGAAGTAGGCTGGTTTTTCTGTTTTATTACAGTAATTAAGATAATGCCTGTTTTGGCTGCTGGATGTAAGCATTTTGCTAGAGTACTGGTTGTCCTGCTCTCCATTGCTAAGACAGAGCAAATTCAGCAAGTACTGTAAGCTACATCCAAGTAACTATGGCTTACTTAGAAGTGAAGTAACTAAAAGGGTTCATGACTGTACATACCATACAGTGAAGTGAGGCCTACCTTTATTATGTTAATTATAGCAGGTATAAAAGTATTATGTGCTTATTTATTTTTTCACCTCCTAATTTTTACGTATCTATTGAAATTAAATAATTTAGAAGAAAAGAGCTGTTGAACTGTAAATCCTAACATGAAAAGACAGGTTACGTCCTCACAGACTTTTTTTTAAAGTTACTACTTTATTTGACTACTGTTATTAATCGTGTGTGTATATGCAAACATTAAAATGCATCCCTCACACAAACCCATGGCTATTCTTTAGATTAGTTCATATTTTTAAATATGAACAATTTTCTCCTATAAATAAAAGCTTGCATAAATTGTTCTTTTGTACTGTTTGTGCTAGAGAGCAACAATATCAATAGTATTGTTATATAAACCAATATATTCTCCAATAAAAATTCCTGTAATCGTGCTGCAGCTAAATTTGTCAGTATTGACAAATAATTTGTTTCAAGTGATACAGTAGTTAACCTGTAAATATGCTGTCATGAGATTCGTGTAAATAGTCTGCTGTATGAACATAATTAGTATTTTTACATTCATACTTATTATTTTTTATAAGTGTCTCACCCAGTAATCCAAATTCTGTGGCCATTCATGGATCCCTTATGGCAGAGCCTGAGCTCTAATGGGTACCAGATTCACACAACACTAGTGTAGACTCCTTGGCTTTTCTTAAATTAAAAATAACACACCCACCATTTTTGGAGCTGTGGCTGCAGTTCAAATACTGACCTGTTTTTTCATGGTAATGATAGCTAAGAGATTTGCCCTTAATGATTATATTATGATAACCACTCTTCCAGACCTATACAAGGAGTGAACCTCCTTTAAACAGGCCATTCAAAGAGAACGTTGTACAAGGCCAAAACCAAAGAGCGTAAACAAGCAAAATAAAAGTTCCTTTTTTCCCATAAGTATGGGACTACTTGTGGAATAAGATGCTCTTCAATGGGAGTAAGAAAATCTGAATCTGGCCTCGTGTATGGTAACTGACACATAGTTACTTGCATTTTCATTTCTGAAGTTCAGCATGAGTTTTATTCAGAACTGGTGTGTAGTATGTATTACATTATATTGTCAAAATTTGATATTGGTTACTGACCCTATGGTGAGAAAATTGTGAGTATTGTAATTTTAGTGAGTAGGAAAGAAAAGATGCAATGACTTCCACAAATAACTCTTCCGCAGAGAGGCTGTGCTTGTTGGCAGAACCCTTATTTTCTGCTGTTTCATTGTTTTACATACTGACTTCACACCTAAAATACCTATGGCAAAATTGCACATTCTGCCCAAGTGCTTTTTAAAACTTTAATCTGTTGCTTGACAGTTACCATTGAGTTTGCTGTTAGACTTGACAAGATTTGAAACAGATTCAAAAGATTTTTGAAAACCTCTTACATGTAAGAGATTCACGGTTTTACTAGGTTGAACAAAATCACTCAAAGCAGCATATACAAAAGTTCATATTTTATTTTCCCTCATCGCATATCATTTGTTTTCACTTTAAAGCTCACCGCTGGTATGAATAAGGTCTTTTACTTTTCTATTGTAAACATCTAGGGTTAAAGTGATTATAACTGACAGTTAAAACCAACAGGAGCCAGTGGCCTGCTCATGTACAAATTATGTGTATTACAGGCAAAATCAAAAATAAACATTTCCAACAGTTCCTTCAGTTCCACATTAGTTTTTATGAGCCAAACACAGCAGACGGAGGGTTTTTTTTTTTTTTTTCACAGTTATGTCCTCTGGTGTAGTTGCAAAATGTACAGTCTTTTCTGTGAAAAAATGATGCTTGTGTTTTTGAACCACTTTTACATCTGATTTCTTTTAATATATATTTCTGATTGATTCACGTTTCCACAGTAGTACAAAATTGCAAAGGAATTGTATCCAGCTAAATAAGCTTTATCATATGAATTTGTTTAGAACTATTAATGGGATGGGAGATTAAAATAAATTAACATTAGCCTCAGGTAAAATTGATCAATCTTTTCATTGCAAATAGTAGCAAAAATTGCTGTGAGGCAGCATACATGGTATTCATATTTAGGTTATATTTTGGTAATGAATAGTTTTCAGCTGATCATTCTTCCATTTTATACCATTGAAAATGCTAAAACATCATTAAATTAAGAAATGTTAATAGCTGAAAGCAAGTATGCTATACTTTGGTACAAAGGGAAAGAGTATTTTAGTGACTTGAGTATTAACATATCTGAGTAACTATATACTCTATTGCAGAATAACTAACTGGCCAGCAAAAATAAAATTTTAAAGGCAAGAAGTTCCTAGGGAGCTGACTGACATAGAAAGCAAAGTTGTAAAATTCTTCATCCAGTGAGTCTGGGCTAAATCATGCCTTTCCACATGAAAGCCAGGAAAGTCCGCAAGCTCCCACACCATGGTCTGAGCAGAGGGCATGGCCATCTCAATCCAGGAGCGTCCCAAAAGCTCTCTGAATCAGTATTTCCTTTGGAGTGATACTCCAGTTGGTTCCTTGTCCACAGCTGGGCTAGCCTCTGCCCCCATGGGGGGATGGAAGTTATGGAGCAAGTATCTGCATAATATAATAATGCTGACAGATTTGAAATAAGATGGTACTACAGAGAGCAGCTCTCTCCTGGCTTCATTTAGCCACACTCACTTGAAAAACACCTGAAAAGCCCCAAAGTGAAGGTTCATGAAGGAGGATTTCACAATCAGAGAGGAGAAGTGATGTCATATTGGCTGATCAAAGTACTGCCTTCCCCCAAACAAAATTTGAGCCCTAACAAGTAGGTTTTCTACTCCTTTTATCCTCTTCATGAGAAGAAATAGAATGGATGTTCTAGCTGCAATTAGACTGAAATGTTTGTTTCATTTTTTTGTAGCAGGTAGGTGGCAACAAATCAGCATTTTCATCATTGTTTTGCCTTACTTCAATTTGCCTGTTGGTAAAGCTTTCAATGTGATAAATTACATTTTCAAAGAATTCAACACTAGTAGCTTTTTGAAACTGTTGATGGCAGGATTTCTTTAGTGTATTATTAGGACTCTCAGTTGGTTAGTAAAGTCAGTTGGTATTAAACAAACACAGGCCCCATTTTGGAACCTGTACAATAAACTCAAACACATTAGTCTCTAGCCAAGTCTCTGCAAGTGGCTGACCTCTAACTCTTATGGTCCTAATGGAAGTAGTTGAGTGCCAATTGACAATAGCAAACAGGAGTTTGTGTAACACTGCAGATGGTACCTATAGGTAAATAGACACTGTTTGCTTCTTTTTGATTTTACTGCATTTCATCTGAAGCTGGTTTGCTTTCAAAGATTTTATAATGTGATTGTGTAGCCTTGTGTGTACTTTGCACAAGATAGGTCAACTAAATGTGAGAAGGACTGGGGCACTAAAATCCTGGAGGTAAAGGAAAAATATTTTGTAATTTAGGCCTATTTTCAGAAACAGCCATGGACAGACTGCTAATAGAATATTAAAATAAGCTTTGTCTTCTTACAGCAATTTCAGAGAAAACCATTCTTATCACATATGATCTGATAAACTAAGAGCATCGGTGGTTATTCTGAGCAATCATGCAAATTTAAATACCTAAAAGATCATTTATCAAGTCATCCATGCAGCCCAAATCCTGCCTCCAGTTGCCAGTACAAGTAATTCAGCTGGACACTAGGGAATTCCAAGTGGGAAAGGACTCCTGGGAGGCCAGGGAGCAGGAATGGAGCCGATTTGAAGCCACTACTCCAGCCTAACGGTTGGAATAACATGCATGGCCCTTGCATCTCCCTCTGCTTCCCCTTTCCCTCTACTCCCAAGACACAGAAAATGTTTCAAGCAACGGATCCGCAGGCTGTGCCCTGCCCAGCACCTAAAGCATGACTTCTCACAGCCACCCTTAGGGCCCACACAGACCTTGTGTTTCTGCAGTGTAGGAGATTCACCCCTCTGCTCTAGTTCCTAACATTTGCTCCACTAGAGAAGTACACTAATTCTCCTGTGGTGGGATCCTTTGACTCTGGAGGAAAGTGGAAATTTAAGACATAAGAAAGAGGGCATTTCTTTTAGAAATAGCTTGCAAATCACATTGTACAATGACATACTGCACACAGATATATTGTTTTGAATACACTCCCAGAATTCCAACATTATCATTGCTACGGAATAGTTGTGAACTCGAAAATAACTGTGCGTATTGGCAGGGATTTCCCTTGCGAGGTCAGCAGCTACATTATTCTCCATCTTAGAAATTGATCAAGTAGAAAATAAGCTTTAGGAATGCTTTAACTGTACAGCTGCAGGAGCAAATTTCAGTTCCAAGGGGAAGTACAGTAACCCTCTCTAACAGCTGCTGAATGCTGCATTAGGAATTTTACATTTAGCCTCTTCACAGCGATAGAAGCTTAGACTTCCTGCTGTACAACAGTCAGACTTAAGGGAATGACATTAGGGGCCTTACTGAGTATGGTAGGTGGTCCCCTGATGTGCTAGTGTGGGGGCACGTTCTTTGAGTAGTATCCCTATGAGTGCTCCACTTCAGGTGTGCATGCATCTCTTGAGCCAGTGATCAGAGATTTCTAGCTAGCAGGGTGCCATGTGCACCCTATGCTTCCTTGTGGTGGACACTGAGATTATATAGGGTTGCACGGGCAAATCGCCCTCTGTTCTTTCTCTCCCACCTTGGTCCAAGACAGAACACTAATATGTTTGCCTAGAGCACTCTCAGCCTCTTTCTTTATCCCCTTTTTCAATCAAAGTTAATTTAATATTGTTGTTAGTGTTGTATAGTTATTAGTTTAGGTAGGAGGACTGTTTTCCCTCTCCTGGGAGTCTTGTGCTATCTTGGCGGGGTATGCCTGGCTTGCCAGGCTTCAAACATTGCCACTTTTGCACACCAGGAGGCTATAGCAGTGAGCCACGGATACCCCAAGTGTGTCCATTACCTAGGGGAGTCCCACAGCACTCCATTTGTTTAACCCTTAAGTCCAGGGCTAGGAAGAATAGGGAAATAAACTCATACTATTGGTGTTGGAACATTCCTGGCAAACACCCTTTCAGCCAGATCAGGAGACAACCCCTGCCCACATCTTTTCCCGGACAGATCCAGCACTCCATCAAGCTCAGGGCACACTTCTCCTAAGAAAGGGAAGCCTTTGGAGCACTGGGAAAACTTCCAAAAAGAGGAGCACAGAGTATATCTAAGGAATCAGCTCCAAAAAAGACATGGTCCCGTCATGGTCCTTGGTCTTCGAAGGTACCGTTGAGGCCACAGATTCTTCCTCCAGTACTGGTAGGCCCATGAAGAGCCAGAGCTCCAAGGAGAGAGAGCACAACTCCAATAGAGAGCCCATACACTGCACTAATAAGGAGATTATGCACAGGGTATCATCGCGCTCAGCCCCGTCATCAGCACTGTAGCATTCCATTCAGCCATTGTGCACCTAAACCCAACCATCAGTACCAATGAAAGCAGCTCAGCCGGGGGTGCCTGTACAAGTGGTACCCTCGGTACAGAACAAGCATCGGTGTTTGACAAACCCTGTGGTATCCTCATCGTTACTGGTACCATTGGCTTCAGCCACGGTAACCTTAGATATGGCGTATGTACTGGGATCCTTTTGGTACATCAGGAGTTCAAATACTCAAGGGATCTCTGTCTTGGATGAACCAAAGTCCCTGTCAGGTAGCAAGCAGTTCGTTGTACCAAGACCTTAGTCTCTGAGTGGGCACTCCATGGCACAGGACTCTCCTCCATTCTTGTTTCCTGCCTCCCTCCTTTCCTACCCAACCTCTTCTCTTCCTCTCCCCTGCAATGGGAGGATTGAAGGAAGAAGACTCCCGGTCCATCTCTTTGATTTCTGTTAGGGGTTTTCCTACATACCCTATTGGGAATCTGCCCTCGCACAGGGAGTACTTTGAGGCTTGTCAAGGACCAACTCTGTACTAGCCCCCGCTTCCTTATGGACCCCCACAGTGGCCATATTGGGATCCCAGGCTGCCTATCAGCAGCAATCCAGAAGACCACCAGTACCATCCCTTAGGGAGACTGGGGTTTCACATCCTCCCTCTACCTTTTCACGGCAAGAGGAGGCGTTTGAGGAGCTGGAGGCTAGGGCAGATGAGGAAGTCACCCCTGAGACACCCATTTCGTCATCGTCACTGGATGAGGCAGTTATATCTCCCCCTCTTTCCAACACCGACAAGTTCAGACAATTCCAGGACCTCATTAGAAGGGTGGCTGACATTCTGCAGATCCCTCTGGATCAAAGATCAGCAGCACAGGCTACTAAATATTTTGCAGTCAGCAATACCTTCCAGAGTGGCGCTGTCTATTAATGAGGCTATCCTGGATGTAAGACAGTATGGCAGACACTAGCCACTGTACCACCAATATACAAAAGAGCAGACAAGAAGTACTACATGCCACCTAAGGATTCGGACTTTTTATTTTCCCATACCCCACCTAACTCTCTTGTGGTGGATGCTTTGAATGAACGACGGAGACAGCACTTTTTGAGAACCACCCCCTATGATAAGGACCAAAAGCAACTGGATCTCTTTGGACAAAAGTCTTACTCATCTACAACCCTGCAGTTTCAGATCACAAACTACCAGGCAGTCCTGGCCAAATACAATTTAATCAATTACAACACACATTCAACCAGATCACAAGCACCATTTGCTGCATTTTTTAATCACATCTCAGCTTCTATCTGGTCTTCAATCCGTACATTTTCAAAGCATTACTTCCTGCTCCATGCCATTAGATCTGATGCTATACTTGGCTTTGCTGTACTATCTTCAGTTCTGAATCTCCTTCCTCCTTCTACGGATACTGCTCAGAAGTCACCTGAAGTGGAGTACCTATATATAGAGACGCTACTTGAAGAAGGAGGAAATGTCACTCACCCTGCACAGTATCTATAGTTTTTTTGAGGTGTGTCCCCTATGAGTGCTCCACCACCTGCACTCTTTCCCCTCTACCTCAGTTGTTCACTAGGAGATGAATGAGTAGAGAAGGAACTGAGGACGGTTCACCCACATACCTCTATATGTCAGGGTGGGTGCATGGCCCAGGTCAAACGAGCTCTGATAGCTAGAAATCTCTGATCAAGGGCTCAAGAGGCACTTGGGCACCTCAGGTGGAGCACCCATAGGGACACACACATCTTAGAACTACAGTTACTGCACAGGGTGGGCTACATTTCCTTCTCTGGCTGACTTGACTTCAGTCAGCTAAGAAATCATATTTAAGGATTAAAAGCACTAAGCGAGACTCCCTATTTGGCAGTTTCAGAAGTCAGGTAGGGCAGTGAAGAAAAAGGTCATCTGACTTAACCCTGAGATTACCTGGAAGACAGAATCAGTCCATCTCTCTATCCAAGGCCATCCTGGGAAGTCATTCCAAAGCTAGGGTCTAGTGACTCCTACAGGCTGCACAGTTCCCATTGAAAGAGAGACTGTCCTGAGAATTGGAACTAGCAGCGTGCAGGAGGTGGCCAGCTCATTTACATGAACTCCTTTATGAAAACTTCCTCACAGGTTTCACAGCACAAGTGCTAGCCATAGAGACAAAGTTTTGGCTTCTATATCATGCTGAACTTTCCACTGTCAGCCTATCATAAGGCCAGAATCTGTTGGATAGACTCTCAAGAGAGTCATCAGCCTGTTGATGTAAAACAACCTTCTATTGGTGATCAGCAGTAGCTGCTCCATGTTTAGTATGGCTGTATTACAGGTAAAGTTTTCTTTCCATTATAAACCTAAGGCTCAGACTCTCTACGCTCTGAACAATTCCCCTAAAATTTCACATGCCACATCTCATTCCATGCTACAAACAATTAGAAAAGGAGATCTGTGTTCTAGAGAGGGGTTCTGCTACCCACTGCAGCCTGAGTATATTGTTGTGCCAACATATGGAGACTGTAAAATCCCCTCAGAACCCTTTATCTGACTGGGGAAGAATTCCCCTGATTTAGACACTGTGGAAGATAGCCATGGACTGCCCTGCACAGGCCTCTTTCAAGCTCCAGTATACGGCTCATGCCAGGGGCAGGGCATAGCAGGAAGCGCTACAGAGATTTGGGTTGCAGAGCTACCCATCAACTGCACAAGAGAGGGGCCAGATCCTCTGTTGGCCTATATCTTGCCTAGTTATTTGCACCAGGGCAACATAGTTGCAAAATGCTACTAAATCAGAAGGGTAGCAATTTACACCCACTTTCCATTCATTTTGTGTTGTTTTAAATGGAGAATCTGGGCCAAAGTCTTTTATCCATGTTAAATTTTAAAACGTAACATTTTCTAGATTTTAATCACTTGAAGTTTTGAACATGGGAAAAAAACCTCCCTCAGCATTCCTTTCCACTGTCCACTCCCCATATCCGACCAAGGTATAACTGCTCAGTCACTCATCCTCTTTGGACTTGCTCAAGTATGTATGAGAGGAGCTCCACTTTGATGCGTATCATAAGATCTGGCAGAGGAGAGACCCCCTCCTGTGGCCCTACCACACCTACCTGATTTAAACCTCTGGTGCTCGTTCACAGCCCAAAATTATCACTAAAACAAAGTGTTACTGTTAGGATTGTGTTTCAGTAGAGGCCAGCTAACATCAGACATTATAGATTCTACACAAAAATTCTACATCTTTAAAAATAACTCAAATGTTAGAATATCTGGAAATAAACACGCAAGGGATCCAACTACTTCTGTCAGCCAGCCCACCAGCAATATAATCTATCATCACTCACTATCACTGCACCTGACTTTGCTGCCCACCCAAACGTAGCATTTTCCCCCTAAAATTTGCAAAAATATATGTCAAGTTCAAAGCAACAAACTACTAGAAACTAAAATCCTATTTTGTATTCAAAAGATCCATTTCCAATATACTATATTATAGCTGTGTAATATATCCTATATCCAATATATTAAAGCACTCATCTATACTACAACAGTACAGAATATGCATTTTATTGTGGGTATGCTTAAAGGGACATTGTCAAAGATACTACATCCCAATTTTAACCCACCTGTAAAGTTTAGTGTTATAGCTGTGTATATGCCACTTACTGCAGCTCAATTGCTTTTTCTCTCTCTAGCTATTACCTCTCTCACAGTATTACCTATGCACCTTACATATTCTAGAAAATCTTGCCAGGACTAACTGACTAAAATGAAAAATAGCATTAGTTTATATACTTGTTCCCCAGAAACAAAGTTATAATTAACACTGTAGGGAAATAGTTTGGGACCCTGGCTAAGTGTTAATTGTTTCTTTGTTTGTTTTCAATAGATTAATGTATATTCAGTCATAGAAAGATGCATATAAAATAATATATAATAACTAAGATGGATTAAGCAGGTGGGTTAAATACGGACTCAACATTTTAATTAGCATCCTTTTAAATTAACATACATTACAATAATAAACTATCCTACTTCTAAAACCATAATCATATTGTATATGTTTTCCAGTAATGACGAATTGTCTTTGCCAAAGAATCTGAAGAACTCACCATGATTTAGTTGTGCTTAGTAATACTATAATTCACCCACATTTTCTGCAGCTACCAGCTCTGCTTTATTCTATTGTCTTGAGTTTGTGTTGCTAATTACATTCACATCTTGCCATATGATTTTTAGAAAAATGAGTGGCAGGTGAAATCCATCTAATAAGATTAAAAACAGTTCTGTTAGTAAGCTCAGTATTTCACGCTATATGCTTTGAGATCCCACAGTAAGGGTACAACGTATAGGAGTTGATTTCACAAGTAAAGTTATACAGGTACATTGAAAAAGCCCAAAAGTGAAGGTGGGGGGCACTTGTTAACAATTCGGAGTCACCTTTTCTACCCAAGGGAAATAGTTTTCTATTAAACACAAATTCACATTGATATGAGTATCTGTTTGTAACCTGGTGCTTTCTCATTCCCTTCTATTCTTCATTAGTAAACAATTAAGCACCAGCACAAGATGTGGTGACCAAAAGACTGACAGTTGTTCAGAGGCACATACAAAATCAGGTAGTGGTTTCAATCCACTTCTTAGTAGACAAATGTCCACATCACAAAAACTAATCTTAGTTGTTACTATCTGACACTCCCTGTTGGCAGTCTCCTAAGGACAAAGGAATCGCAATACCAGATCAGACCAGTGGTCCATGTAGTCTGGTATCCTGTTTTTGACAGTGAGTACCAGATGCTTCTAATGAAGGTTCTAGAATCCCCTTAATGGACAATTATGAAAATCTGTCCAAAGGGAAGTTTCTGACATTCTTATCCATATAAATATCTAATCCTTTTAAAATCCTTCTGAGTTCTTGTATATCTTATGGCAATGTGTTCCATGAGTTACCTGTTTGTTGTGTCAAAATGTATTTCCTTTTGTAAGATTTAACTGAAATTTTTTTATTTTCATTTTTCTTTTATTATGAGACAGGTAAGGGTGCACTTATTTACCCTTACCCCAATTTACCTTTCCTATACCATTCATTATTTTATATATCTCTTGTATGTCCTTTTTTATCTGTAAACTAAACAGACCTAATCTTTTCAATCTCCTTTTAATATGGAAGTCTCCCGTGCATCTATCATTTAGATCACCATCTTTGTATCTCCTCTATTTTTTTTGATGGGGTGTCCAGAACTGACCGCAGTATCTGAGGTAAAGGCCTGCTATCGTTTTTATAATTACATATTTTAAATACTATTTCTTATTACATCTTAGCATTGGATTGTTGTTTTGACTGCCACTGCACATTAAGCAGAGGTTGTCACTGAGCTCTCTCAGTACAAGGCTCAGTACTTTTCCTTAGTGGTTAAATTTAAAACCCTGCGACATTCCTGAATAGTTCCAATGATCTCTTCCAATGTGCATTACCCTATATTTGTCAATGTTTAATTGCATCCACCATCCTGCTGTCCGTTAGGTCTCTTCGGGAGTTTTCATAGTCTTCTCTAAAAATGACTGTCTTAAATAATTTTCTGTCACCTGCAGATTTTATCACTTCACCATTTCACCACCTTTTCCAGATTATTAATAGGTATGTGAAACACCACCAGTTCTGGCACAGATCAATGAGGAAACCCACTGTTAGCCATTTACCCTATTGAAAATTGACCATTTATTCCTATTCTCTGTTTTCTTCTTTGCCATAACAGAACTTTCATTCCAAAACTGTATAATTTCCTAAATAGAGCCTTGTGAGGGGCTATGTCAAAGGCTTTTTAAAAGTTCAGATTAATTAAATTTGTCAGTTTTCCTTTAACCATAAATAGTTTGCATACAAGAGATTCTGGTAGGTTAAGGAAGCATGGTTTTCCTTTACATAAGCTATACTAGTTTGTCCTTTTTCCTTAGGTTTTGCTACTATGCAGTCTTCTAGCATAGTAGCTGATTTTAATACGAGTCTGCATATCTTTGTTAGCAACTCAGCCATTTCATTCTTAAATTCCTTCAGAATTCTCTGGTGAATATTATCTGGTCCCGGTATCTTGTTGCTATTTAATGTATCAATTTGTTCCAACCACCTTCTCTTTATCACTTTAGGTGGTGATGATCTCTAAAGAGCTTCTCCACCTCTGCCAGCCATTGTCATAAAGAAATTAACCTGAAGTATAATTTGTATATATTGGAATATATTTGTAATTTTAATTGGAATATAATGGGTGTAGGCTAAATACCTATATGACAGGTGTGCATGGAGCTACTCTGAGTGGTCCAAGTGCTCATAACTTTAAAGCTATGAAGTTCTTACCTGGTGTCACACTGGCAGCATAAACCTAAGAGTGGAATCAGTGATCAATGTCTTCGAAGAAAGATACCTAAAGATAGGTGTATAATTATATAGAGAGACTTCATATATAAATTAGTGTATATTGTCAAACATTTTGTGGAAATACTATGGTTTGGGACATATTATAGACATCAGATTTTTCATGTTTAACAGTTCACTTGTTTTCTTCCATTTGACATATTAAAAATGTTAGCTCCTGTGGTAGTTTTCATTTTAGACAGTTTAATGTTTCTTTGGCAGGTCTTGGACTATATTTGACAATACACGTCAGGATTCCACAGGACTAACTGCAGTTCTTCAGGGTACAGATCTAGTTGGAGTCTTGCATATGCTATACTGTATTCTTTTCCATGGCACAATCTCAGACCCAAACACAGCAAGTCCTAAAGAGAGTTATACAGAGAACACAATCCAGGTTGCTATTCAGAGTTTACGCTTCTTCAATAGCTTCGCAGTTCTTGATCTGCCAGCTTTTCAGGTAACAGTTTTTGCTTTTTTAACTTGTGCTTAACATTAGAATGTATGCTGTTGTGTACATTTTGTTTTAATTTAGCCAAAAGCATTCTCTTCAAATGCATATAATTGTACGGTATTTAAAATTAACTTGAGGAACAGTCACAAATGAAATAAATACTCTTTGATCTTATTTCTGCATACACAGAATTGCTATTTGTTAATGTTACTTCCATTGTCTAACTATAACTATAACTAACAATAAATGGAATCTATTTTTTTTGTTAAAAGGCAGACATACAGAACACACAAACTAAACTAAATATGCAACATTACCTTTTTTTCCCCCATTGATTTTGAGGGTGACCAGTATTTTAATATATCAAGTCTTAATCTCCTGTATTATGAGCTTTCAAACCTTCTGTGCCCAGGCCCACAAACAGCTGTTTTTTCTCTTTTTGGAATGGGAAATGGTTTACTTGCGTGATAACTGTATTGTGAGCTGCTTTGGTGCCTTGAGCTGATGGCTGCCTCCCTAGATCACACACTGTGTTTAAATGTGACTTGCCACTTGCTTGAATTTAAAATGGTACAACTCAGCCAGAAAATTAATATATTTTAAAATTCTTCAGACAAACATTCAGGTCTTGCACCTGAGGACAAAAAAAATCTCTCTTCAAAATTTTAAATTTCTAAAATAAAATACACGTGTTGCCCATTTTTGACTTATGCAAGCTGCAAAAATAGACCATTTTTGTAGGAAAACAATTTCAGATTGGTTTCATTAAAAAAAGGAAGAAGAAATTTGTCTGGCAATTAGTCCATAATGCAAATTAATAACTTTTCCACTTTAGGAAAAAAACTAATATTAAAATATTCCAGAAATAAATGAGTAAAAGTTGTTTTTATTAATGTGAAGCAAAATTTCAAATAACATTGCCTTTGTAAAACGTATTTACTAATACCAATCTCATGCAGTATATCAAATGACATTTTTATGTCATTCAATGTATAATGGATACATTTGGCCAATCATATCGTACATCATGGGCTCTTTCCTGCCCTGCACTGAAATCAGCAGGAGTTTTGTCTGAGTGAAGAATGCAGGATAAGCCTCCCTCACCTCCCATTTCTTGATTATTGAAGTTTTAGTATAACTAATAGCCTGATCTAACAACTAGGTCTGTGCACGAAGACTCCTTCACCCACATGGATCCAATTGCAGGATCAAGGCCAGTCTTTTGTGGGGCCAAATTTCCAAAAAGTATAGGTTATTTCATATGTCAGTCTTGCATCTATGTGCACAATTAACTGACCTGTGTTTTTTTCAAGTAGTTAGTTGTCTTCTACATTGTGTTCTCTGGTTCTTACTGCTGGAAACATATGTTTATCTGTTGATGTAGACATTATGGTTATACATCAAGGGGCACATCCTCAACTGTAATTTTCTTGAGCTTTAATTCATGGAGCTCTGAGGATATGCACCAGCTGAACATCTGCCCCAGTGATTTCACTATACTTTTTAAAAATGTTTGCTTCCTAACATCATATTTGAATATTTAGCTTTACTACAAAATGAATTAAAAAGACACCCAATGATGTATGTATATGTCTACCCCAGTGGTTCTTAACCTGTGGTCCACTTGCGGCCCAATGAGCACACAGTTGTGGCCCATGTGACATCCTCAGGGCCATACAGGTAGTATATATGTTGTGTGTATGCACCCTACATAACACAGAGAGAGCTGCATATATGGCCCACAATGGTAAATATGTTGAGAACCACTGGTCTACCCATTGCCATTGTATCTGAACTTCTGTAACCAAATTTACATTGTATCACAAGTCCTCCATTTGATGTAACCATGTTCATTTGTGCTTTGTAGAGCCATGTGTTATAGAACTGATTGTATTAAATATAGCAATTACCAACTATGTAAATCTGACATAGGCTTCAATTCAATAAAGCATTTGTTCACTGCTTTGCTGAATTGGGGCCGTAGCAGGGTGACTACATGTCCCAATTTTATAGATACAGTCCTGATAGTCAGGGCTTTTTCTTACATAGGTGCCTATTACCCCCCCTCCACTCCTGTCCCGATTTTTCACACTTGCTATCTGGTCACCCTAGGCCATAGTATTGTTTTGAGAGACAGAACCACTGTTCCAATCTAAGGCCTTGTCTACAATAACACTTATGCCAGCAAACCTTTTGTCACTCAGGAGTGTGAAAAAACACACACCACTGAGCGAGAGAAATTTTTCTGGACAGTGCTATGTAGGCAGGAGATGCTCTCCTGTTGACATAATGCAGCTACACAAGTGCTCTTACAGCAGCACAGCTGCACCAATACAGCTGTACCACTGTAAGTTTTAAGTGTAGACTAGCCCTTAGTAAGAACTTGTCTGAATCTATTAGTGTTACTATTTCTTTAATGTTAAAAAGGCAGCACACACCTGAAACCTATTATTGTCCCTTCTGACCCTTAGGAACTGTAGCAGACTACTAGGCAGGAAAGAAAGAAAACATAGTTTATGTGCTGCCTGATGATTATTAGCTCCCAGGAATAGTTTTACCATGTAACAGTAAGACCACAGAACAGTTTTCTGATTAAAAGAAGAGGTCCACTTCTGGCACAGAATGAATTTATATCAGCATAGATAATCCCTTGGCTCAAGGGTGTGTACGTCATTTAACTTGACAGTCTAAACAATTAAAAGATGGTAGTGAGAAACAACACAGGATACTGAACTACTATTAATTCTGGCTAAAGAGGAAGCATAGTTTCCTTGAAAAATTAGTTTAACTTTTATACACAAACTCATGTGCCCCTTGGCCTGTTGTTATCAGAGAAGGTTAAACACAGAGCATTAGGTCACAGCATGCGTGGACATGACTAATTAAATAAAGGCTGGACCCAAAAACATATCACTGCATGATGTAAAGTGGCAAGTAGCTACTCTATTATGCTTTGAAGTTTAAAAGTATAACTAATTGGAGGTATTAACTATAGAAATGGAAGATATCCATTGCTGATTTTTTTTTAAATTAAAAAAAATTCAATTTTTCTGTGCTGAATTTTGATTGTTAAAACCTAACTCTAGCACAGTTAGCTTTATGTACATATAGTCCACACAGGCTAGAAGATATGAAATAAAGAAAACTTTCAGATGAAAGATATTTTCCCACAGGCCTGTGCTGTTATTTCATTAGAGTTAATAGACTGTCATGCTCATTCCTTATGCTTCACTTCTCCCCTTTGACCTTATGTCGCTCTGTCTGTTTGACATGTTTATTAAATAGAAGCTGTAGGCTGCACAGATAAAATCTAATTCTCCTGAATCTCCACATTATAGCAATTTGCCTAGTTTCAGAAAGTATCCCAAAAAAAAATTGCAGCTGATGGTTGTCTTCATTTGGATGTTTCTAACTTTTTGAAAATGTTTGTTTGAAAAGTTATTAGTTGTTATTTATCTTTCTTTTCCGTTCAGAACACACAAGATATTAATGAGAAATGTATTTTGCTCTTTTGCAAAAATATGGAATGATTTGTTTTCCTTTGCTTATTACGGAGAATTATTAGTAGTATTAAGTTTTCCCGGAACATGTTCTGCATGTTTAATGAAATTGGCCACTTAATGCTAACAGAATGCCAACTGAGAAGAATCCAAATTTTTCTTTGCCCATTTAAAACTAAAATTCAGTTTTATTTACAGTGGCATTTATCATATTAATTAGCATCCTACTGCTTAGTTTCTGAAAAAATTAAGGAGGGGTAAGGGTTTCATTTGGCTTTTTTTTTTTTAAAAAAACCAAAACCATTGTACAATCAACAGTATAACCAAAATCTTACTAATATTTTCTGATAATGCTGAAACGTATGTGATTTGTAATTTCAGCTCTCATTTGTTTGTTAGTCCCTATGATATATTGCTAGGTTATGATTTCTTGTTTTCTGTCAGTGTATTGTAGGTGCTGAGGGACTTTCCCTTGCATTCCGCCATATTATCAGCTCCTTGCTGTGGTATTGTTCTCAGCATACCTGTGAAGGACTGCTACATGAAGTCATTGTTTGTGTTGGGTATTTCACTGTAAACCACCCAGATAATCAGGTAAGGAAACTAGAAAATCTGATTGGGATTATTGTGCACAGGGTTAGGCCCTGATCCTAAAACACTTAATTGCCTGAGTAGTGCCATTGAGGCCACTGTGACTCCATGTGTGTAAATTTATGTACACGTGTAAGCATCTGTAAGATAGGAACCTCAATTTTGTTTTAGGACTAATATATCTGATTATAGTTGTTATCAAATTAAGACTAAATGAGGACTGTAAAGGGGGACATCATTCTTTTTGGTATTTATTTATTTTTTATGGTTGAAGGTGAATTTGATACTCCTATGTTTGAGATGCTGAGAACACGGACCAACCATAGTTAGGCCTGGTCACTGCCAAAACTGGACTGTTGACATTTTTCATGTCCACAGCCTTATGTCTATATATTTTTCTTATGTCCTTTCCTATTGGTTAGACATTTGTACCAGAGAGAAGGCCAAATTCTACCTTTAGATATATGCAAATGCAAATCTCATAAAAGCCAGTAAGAGCTGTGCATGCATATCTGAGAATAGAATTTATCCCCTGTTCTTCATTCTGCTATTAATTTTAACCCTTTCTGTTTGTACTAAGTGATATTAATAGTGCACTGGTCTCTGATTCCTGGGGGAATGACGCTTACATGCTGCTTTAGTTGTAAAACATAACCTGATGTTATAACGTTCAAAATCCCCTTCAACTTCCTGGACACTGCTGTCCACAGCTATAATGGATTCCCTTACACACTCAAAAGAACTACTTACAAAATAATCTGGATGCAAAACTTTGAGGATATTTGGGATCAATTTTTTCCCTTTCTTACAACTCACCCAATTTACTTGGCTTAGATGGAGTATACCAGGATATAAATCAGGGCAGAACTTGGCCCTTGCTCTATTTTTTAATACTTGGGCCTGACTGTGTATGTGTACATAGAAATTGTATTATATTGCATTATCCCTTGATATTATTCAGTTATATAGTGTATTTTACATCATCATTTGCCTTATTACTCCTTTACATCTGTTTCTGCTATGCCTCTTTTCCATTAAACTGTTTTATTCAGAATTAGAAGTTTAATCCCCTCCATAAATTGAAGAGCAGATGTAAGGGAATGTTTCAAGTTGTCAGTATAAGTTTTTAAAAAAAACAAAAAAAACCTTTTGAACTATGATGGTAGGGCTGTCAACTGCAATTTGAACATTGTAATATTTTAGGGCTGACAATGCAGTAAAAAAATGTAATTTCAGCGGTTTTGGCCACAGCTTCAGAGAGATTGCTGTAGGCCTGCTACCCTGTGAAGCCAAATCCTAATTCAGGATCCAAAAGTTGCCTGGCACTGGTCCCTCAGAAAACTGACTGTAAGGATGGTCCTGTGTTTTGCAGGCTAGTGTTAAGCATCTTTTGGAACTCGAATTGGGATTAGACTCCATTGAAGTAGAGAACCAGAAGTCCTGCAGAGATGCTGCTCCTTCACACAGACTGCCTGCAGGTGGTATTTTTGTAATGCGTTCATTTTGAGAGTGGAGTGGTATTGCTGAGCTTTCCAGATTCCCCATGCAGTATAACTGGTCCTGTTGGTATACAGAAGTGCCAGTGAACTCCATCTTGCTTTTCTCTCCACTTCAAGAATTCTTTTTTTGGCACACAAGTATAAACAGATGTGATCCATTGGAAAAGGGGCATGCACTGTTAATGTGCCAGTAATAGCACAGCAGAGGGACTTCTTTCCAAAGATGTCAGTTGTAGTGCTCTGTAGTGCCCAACGCTGTTTAGCATTTGTGCCCTAGGGCAAAGGTCCACCAGTTGTGAGCAGGCACCATGCCATCCTAGCAGATGGCTATGGTGAGTAGGTAGCCAAGAGACAAAGTATGTGCATAAATGTGTTTGTCTGAGGGCATGATTCCCAGCTGGTAATGTTGCAGTCTGTCTGAATCTTCAGCATCTGCACTTGTGGTTAAAGTCTTGTGCCATCACTAATTTACCTCTGAACTGGATTAAGTTTGAGTATTAATAAATAACGTGTTCAGCTACATAAAACAACTTTAAGTCCTTACTAAAATAAGCAGTGCTGGTCAGGCAGTAGAGGCAGTATAGCACAGTGGACTACTCTTGTGTCACTTCTTCAAGCCATTTATTTCTGTGACTTAGAGATATGCAAAATTAAGAGTCATTTTGTGAGCATTTCACTCATAAAAATGGCATTTTTCATTTAATACTTTGCAAACTTTTTTTTTGCAAAAAACAATTTCTCAAGCAAAACCACATTTCCAATCTTTTCACAGTTTGCTGAAAACTACCAAGAATCCCACACCTTTTAAAACCAAAGAAAAAATTCTGTTGAGGTCTCCTCCCCCTCCAGGGCTGGTGTTATCACTGCAGAGTTAGTATTGTACCCCCCCTCCCCGGAGTATATTATCTCTTAACATTGTTCCTTTCTGGTTGATCTTTGTTATCCCTGATGGGGTAGTGAAGGGGTCGTCAATCTTTCAGAAGTTTCATGCCAAGTCTTCATTCCCCCATCCCAGTCCCGCCCCGTACCCTCCCCATGTGACATGGGACCAGCGCCCTTGCTAGCAGCCGCTCCCGGCCCCAAGCAGCACTGTGCGGCGGCCACTCCCACCTTCCAGCCCTGCCCCTCCTCCCCCCCCCCCCGCCCCCGCCTCTCTCCCACGTGACGTGGGCCCAGCGCTCTGGCCAGGAGCCACCCCTGGCACCACCAAAAATTATAAACAACCTTAGCAGTGTGAGTGCCACTCAAAATCATCTTGCATGCCACGTTTGGCACACGTGCCATAGGTTGCTGATCCCTGGAGTAGTGGATCCCCCTGTATTCCCCATCCACCTGCAAACACTAATATTTTGCAAAATTTGAATTTTACTTAATCTGCCATTTTGCAAAACATTGAGAAGACTAGAATGCATCACTTCTTCTACCTCTGAGTTCCATCTCTGAATACTGTTGGGTAGATCTGTGCTGGACAAGCTCATTTCACCTTCAGCCTATGGCATGTTTGTGAGATCTCCAACTAGATGGCATACAAGTTTTGCTTTTATGTCAATGAACCTTGTAATTTGTTTTTTGGGTTTTTTGTTAAATCCAACGGTATTTTTAAATGGTTACATTTTGCTCCTTAGAGAAACTAGATATTCATGGCTTCTGGTCTGTTCTAATCTAAAGAAAAAAAAGTAGCATCGGGATCAACTTGATTCTCTTTCTTTCTGTAGGGTCATTCATGTAGGCTCAACTCAGGAGCATTTCTTCCACCTCAAGTTGAACCCTTCAGGCTTTAACACCCTTTCAGAAAGTTACATGCCTGCATTCTGAGGATAAGGGCACTAATTGGGTCTCTGTTTTACCCTGTTTAAGCATCAACTGTCTCTGGCCAGCTAGTAATAAAATCAGGTACCAAACAGGCACTGAGATTTGCATGAAATCGTTATTTTCATATGCTAGTACTGCTATGATTCCCAGTATTGACGTGATGTTTTCCATGATACAGGAAGCGCTTCTGGTTCATTTATTACCACTATAATGTTTATTCCTGAACTTTCTGTTTTTACATTGAGCATTTGTGTAATGCTAGTTTAAAAAAAAAATCAATATATTCCTGAATCAGAAGTCTTATAAAAAATGCTCTAGAACAGTAAACTTCAGCCTCCTTAAAGATACTGGAGTGTTGTAAGGAAGACACAAGTAGTAATTCTTCCGCTCTACTCAACACTGATTAGGTCTCAACTGGAGTATTGTGTCCAGTTCTGAGCATCATGTTTTTGATGTGTCAAATTCCAGAGAAGTCCAGAGATCTAGGAAACATATTCTATGAGGGAAGATTGAAAAATTGGGTTTGTTTAGTCTGGAGAAGAAGAGACTGAGAGGGGACATAAGTTTTCAAGTACATAAAAGGTTGTTACAAGGAGGGAGAAAATTTGTTCTCGTTAACCTCTGAGAATAGGACAAGAAGCAATGCACTTAAATTGCAGAGAGGAAGGTTTAGGTTGGACATTCTGAAAAAGTTAACTGTCTGGGTAGTAAAGCATTTGAATAAATTGCCTAAGAAGGTTGTGCAGTCTCCATAATTGGAGATTTTTAAGGGCAAGTTAGACAAACACCTGTCAGGGATGGTCTAGATAATACTTAGTCCTGCCTTAAATTCAGGGGACTGGAATAGAAGACCTCTCGAAGTCCCTTCCTATTTTACGGTTCTATGATTCTGTGCTCCAAGAAGTCAAAAGCATATATCCCAGATTTTATTTAAGAAGACAAATATCACGTAGATCCTAGTAACTTGTGTTTTTATATTCATCAAGTACATTTTAAGGGATCGTTGACTGGGCTATTTCAAATCAGCCTTCTGATGGCTCCTGCAGTCAAATAAATGTTTGTTTTGGTTTGCTTGTAGTTTAAACAAGTCTTTTCCTCTGTAGTCCCTTATTATGTCTTGTAAATTTCAATTCCCAGCTTATTCACAAGAACAAGGCAGAGGAGTAGTGTGGTGTAGCACAATGTGTCTGTGTGCATTCACATGTATGCCTACCAGCACAGACACAAAACCCAAGATGATGAATGGAACAAAGAAGCAGTGATATTATTCAGAATTTGGCAGCCCTATTTAAGAGGCTGGACAGATTTTTCAGCAGAGGAAATTTTAAAATAAGAATGTTTAGTAAGGTATGTTGTATTTTGGATCTGCCACCCTTGCCTAGACATGTCACTCTGGTTTCTGGTGGCTTTATTTGTCAGATCCACTACCTATAAAATTATTCACCTGTAGCTGAATGACAACTGGAAGAAGTATGAAATTGTTTTCTACTCTTACTCTTATTTAATATTTGTATTTCAGCAGCACCCAGAAGATATATTTAGGATTAGGGCCCCCTTATGATAGCCACTGCACACGCATACAAAGACAACGTCAGTGTCCCATTACAGTTGTCATTAGTCTGCTCACCATGAAATAACTTTTGGTCTGTGAATGCAAATGATCACTGCAAGCAGTGATCAGGACAAAGGAATTCTGTTTTGTTTGGACCATACTTGTTCTTTTTATTTTAAAATTGCTATGATTTTCTGACCTTGCCGACATTTATTGTATTGGTTTTAGCCTTTTTTCATATTCTGTTTTAATCTTCATAAAGCTTTTTCAGGGCCACTGAATGAAATAAATGGGTTGTGAAACTAAAGATTTCTAAAAGCAACCAGTCCTTTAATATGTTAAATGCGTTAGCATCATTAGTCAAGAGTAAACTGCACTGTCTGTTTTGTATCAGCACGTGAACTTTTATTTACTATAGGGTTAGACAGCTTGCATTTTTACAAGACAAGGAATTCCATAATCATGTGCTAGGGTAAGATTGCTTTATTAGGCATCTGCTTTGCATAAAGCATGGTCAGTGAAACTGGTTCTCTTTATTTGTCACCATATAGTCTATTAACTTAAGAAAACAGGTCCCATGATACTAAAGATGCACTCAGAATAATAATACAAATAAAAATAATGTCCCTATCTTTGATTAAGCCAATCGTCTATTTACTATAAGATTAAAATTTCTAATTAAAATGTTGTTGTTAATTAAAAATTCCCTCGTATTTTATAACATTTTCATTCCCTTTCCTACTTTGTCTGATTTAATTATTATAATGAACGTAATTGGTATGTGCTGTCAACCATCTACTTCATTTGCATTTTATATTGGATAATTGAATGTGGTCTGATAATTAAATTAACACAAATGACAGATGATTTGACTTCCTTCACATTACTGTTTGGGGAATAAAAATCTTTGCATATTCATTGTAGTTAGGGAATATTCTTAATTTGGAAAATCTTTGCAAATTAAAGATCTTAGACCCATGATCTTGCATCAAAGACTCCAAAAGAAGTTGCACTGTTCATCTGTCGTCTTGTGCCTGTATCATAAATCTGGCTTTATTACTTTCAGGATTTAACATAAACAATGTATTTAAACTGCTTTTGTAGGAGAGTCTAACTAACTGAATATTGGTGGTAGGATACAGAGCCCTATACCTCTAAATTATAATTTTAAACATCGTGTTACTAGATCACTGGGTATAAACTCCCTGTTACTAACTCGGGAAAAGTCATTTAGTTTTAAAATGTTTTTATTGTAAATTCATATATAATGTATAACATTGATGAATTTACAATAATCCATCTGTTGCAAATGGGAATTACATATATTGAAGGGTTAGTTTTCATTGAATATTGTCATCTACCTGCTAGGACACAGCAATAGTATTTTGAATATGGAAAATTTTATGCAAAACTGACAACCTTTTGTTCAACTACAACAGCAATGGTAATTTGAAAATGAAAAAAGTCTAGTGGACTTTTCACTCGAGGAGTTTCTCCTTTCTTAAAACTATTACACATCACACAGTAATATCACTAATATAAATATAATGCTAAAAGAAACTAAGAGTAAACACTTTGTTTCAACTATTTACATTAAAGTTAAAACAAACAAAAAGACCATAAAATTCTAAATTGGGCTTAAATTATATTTACACTCACTTTAAGGCCACTTCACGCTGTCAGAGTGGTGTAAAGTAGCCTATAGTGTAAATGAGAATGAAGCCCAAGTTTTTAAAGGGACCTCAACCTACCTTTAAAATTTGCACTTGATTTTTTTTTAATCCAATCCTTTGTGGGATTATTTTGACATTGTGACATTTATGGGCACAAATATTGATTACACGTGTGGGAAATATGTCAAGTCATTTTTATTAAAGTTGCTGATAAATTCTCTCATTTTAATGATCTTCCTAAATTAATATTTGCAAATTTATAATATTTAAATAGTTGTGTAACTGAAAAGCACAACAACATTATTAAATATATTGTTTCTGCAACATGAAATGATACTAACTAGTAGATACTTGCTATTTTACACATCTGGGCATTAGCTGGGGTTTGAGAAAGAAGAAGCAAAGCATAACTGTAAAAGTTAATTATACCAAATTTTACTCATTACTGTTTTCCAAGACGATAAGTTGAGATTTTCACAGCAGTGCAGGGGATTTCACTTTAATGGAAAATGTGTGGCTAATTCCCTGCACTGCCTTGAAAATTTCAGTCAGTGTCTGATATCCTTTATTGTTCTGAAATGTAAATGATGACAGGAGAGATATAGCTAGTATTTACTATCAGTTTTCTATACATACCATTTCTTAGACCCATAAGAGTATGTTGGTTTACTGGGAACCCTATGCACTTGGCTGTTCTCCAGCACACAGAGGAGGAAAAGACTTGGAATAAAGGGGCAAAAGGGCCTCTAAGCCATGGATGGGAGCGCAAAGCCAGTGTACCACACTCTCTCTTTCCCAAGCCAAAGGAATCCCACTGCATGAGTGAGGGAAGAGGAATGGAGCTAGGGAGCAGCACCTCGAAGCAGCATGCTCCTTCTGAAACAGTATTTCCACCAAAGGAGCCAGCTGAAGTTACTGCTGCTAAGAGAAGCATCAGCTAGTTACTACGATAGAAGCACCATATCATCTGTTTCCCTTGGATAGGGCAACCAGGACAGCCTCGCTACTGAGAGATCTAGGCTGCCGTCAGGAAGGAACAGGCTAGAGAGATGCAGGAAAACCCCCTCCTCAAGTGCCCTCAGCATCCAAGGATTAGAGCTTGCCCCTCTCTCAGAACCCAAGTCTCTTGAGTCTTGGAGGTTACACCTCTGGCACATTAATGGAATCTCAGACTCCTCCCCATACCAAGAGAATACATGGAAATTTATAGACTCATAGACTCCAAGGTCAGAAGGGACCAATATGATCATCTAATCTGATCTCCTGCACAATGCAGGCCACAGAACCTTCCCCACCCACTCCTGTAATAAACCTCTAACCTATGACTGAGTTATTAAAGTCCTCAAGTCATGGTTAACTTTAAGGTACAGAGAATCCACCAGCAAGTGAGCTGTGCCCCATGCTACAGAGGAAGGCAAAAAAATCCAAATCCTTTGCCAATCTGCTCTGGGGGAAATTCTTTCCTGACCCCAAATATGGCAATCAGTTAACCCTGAGCATGTGGGCAAGACTCACCAGCCAGACACCCCAGAAAGAATTATCTGTAATAACTCAGAACCCACCCCATCTAACATCCCTTCACAGGCCATTGGCATACCTACCACCAGCAGTCAAAGATCAGGCAATTGCCAAACTAGGCTATCCCAGCATACCATCCCCTCCATAAATGTATCAAGCTCAGTTTTGAAGCCAGCTAGGTTTTTTGCCCCCACTGCTCCTCTTTAAAAGCTATTCCAGAATTTCAGTCCTCTGATGGTTAGAAACCTGCATCTGATTTCAAGCCTAGACTTTGATGGCCAGTTTATATCCATTAGTTCTCGTGTCCACATTGGTGCTGAACTTAAATAATTCCTCTCCCTTCCTGGTATTTATCCCTCTGATGTATTTATAGAGAGCAATCATATCTCCCCTCAACCTTCTTTTGGTTAGGCTAAACACGCCAAGCTCTTTGAGTCTCCTCTCATAAGGCAGGTTTTCCATTCCACAGATCATCCTAGTAGCCCTTCTCTGCACCTGTTCCAGTTTGAATTCATCTTTCTTAAACATGGGGGACCAGAACTGCACACAGTATTCCAGATGAGGTCTCACCAGTGCCTTGTATAATGGTACTAACACTTCCCTAGCTCTACTGGAAATACTTCATCTGATGCATCCAAGGACCGCATTAGCTTTTTTCATGGCCACATCACATTGGCAGCTCATAGTCATCCTGTGATGAACCAATGTGCCCAGGTCCTTCTCCTCCTCTGTCACTTCCAACTAATGCGTCCCCAGTTTATAGCAGAAATTCTTGTTATTAGTCCCTAAATGCATGACCTTGCACTTTCCACTATTAAATTTCATCCTATTTCTATTACTCCAGTTTACAAGGTCATCCAGATCTTCCTGTATGATATCCCGATCCTTCTCTGTATTAGCAATACCTCCCAACTTTGTGTCATCCACAAACTTATTAGCACATTCCCACTTTTTGTGCCAACGTCAGTAATAAAAAGGTTAAATAAGATTGGTCCCAAGATCGATCCCAGAGGAATTCCACTAGTAACCTCCCTCCAGTCTGACAGTTCACCTTTCAGTATGACCTGTTGTAGTCTCCCCTTTAACCAGTTCCTTATCCACCTTTCAATTTTCATATTAATCCCCATCTTTTCCAATTTAACTACTAATTCCCCATGTGGAATTGTATCAAATGCCTTACTGAAATCTAGGTAAATTAAATCCACTGCATTCCCTTTGTCTAAAAAATCTGTTATCTTCTCAAAAAAGGAGATCAGTTTGGTCTGGCACGATCTACCTTTTGTAAAGCCATGTTGTATTTTATCACAGTTACCGTTAACCTCGATATCCTTAACTGCTTTCTCTTTCAAAATTTTTTCCAAGACCTTGAATACTACTGAGGTCAAACTAACAGGCCTGTAGTTACCCTGATCACTTTTTTTCCCCCTTTCTTAAAAATAGGAACTATGTTAGCAATTCTCCAGTCATATGATACAGCTTCTGAGTTGCACAGAGAAACTCAGTTTCCTGAGTCTCTTTTCCCTTTCCATGGTTTTTACCATAGGAGTATACAATTTGAGCCTGGGATATCCTCATTTAATCAGTGGTTTTATTTTGTTTTAAAATTATTGGTTTGCAATTTTATTTTAAATTATCATAGAAAGTGTCTAACCAGTCTTTGTCAATCCAAAAATCACAATTATGTCTGAAAATAATTTCCCTATTATTGTTACAAGTGACACCTAAAATTACTTCAACAATAGAATTTAAAGAAAAAATGGTTTACTTTGTGCATTTGATAACACTGTGTATTTGGCTGTTTTCCCACTGTAGTCAGTCAATATCCACTGTTGTCTGCATCAGCCTTTCAACAACAGGAAAGAGCAAAACTTTTAACAATAGGATAATAAAACAACAAATTGACAGGGTGGCTTGGAGAACAAGTGTAGGAAAGAGAGGTTGGGGACTCCAGCAGTAGTTTTGTTGGTTGAGTTGATTATTAATTTTTTTGTTATAGTCACATTGCTGCTGGGGTAGTTGTGACACATTGCAGGTTCACCCAGACCAGTAAGGGGTTGTTTCACTGCCTGCCCTGTAACCATGAGTGGCTCAGAGCCTTGACACCAGCAGCCTGCTTACAGCACAATGACCTCGCCCTGTCTTCCATCATCGTGGTTACGCCTTGCAGGGTGACATCAACAGCCCTTCTAGTCCCGAGTCTACCCAAAACCATCTCCTCTGCAGTGCTCAGCCCCTCTCACTGTAGCACTCACAAAACCTTATTGAGTTCGCTGCTTCTTTGAAGAGAGAGTATGCAGCACCTGTCTGTTAGTTTTGCTGAGCTTTTACCCTTCATTCTGAAACTCTGCACTGAGATGTTTGTGTAACAAAACAAGATTGTTTATTTATAAAGAACAAGATATTTAAGTGATACCAAGTAGAAGTAAATGAGATAGAAACAGTTACAAACAAAAGTAAAAATAAGCTTCTACGATTAAAACCTAATTTAACAAACTAGAGCCTTTGGTTCAAAGTAATTTGTCACCACAGTTCTTCCAGCACGGCTGGCCAGTTCTTAGCCAGGATCCAACACAGGGCTCAAAGTGCTTAGTTTCTTTGGCTCTTCAGGTGAAGGGTGCCAAAATGGCACGCTCTCTTTGTTTATATCCTCAACATTTATCTGTTTTTTCAAAGTCAGGAGGCCTTCCTGAGGGCTCAGCTTGCTGTGTCCACCAAGGAACTGACGCTGTGTTAATTTTTGCAGTCTCCTCTTTCCCCCACCCCCAGTCTAGATAGTTAAGTGGCTATCTCCCCTACTCACTAGTTCGATGATTTTATTTATCTTTTATGTAAATGTACTTCATTGTCTCTCTCCTTGCTCGGTTTACACTGGAGACCATTCAAGCAAAAGGGACCATGTTCCTTTGTCTAGGGTGGGGTGCTTAAGCTCTACCTGCCAAACACATTTTAAGAACGTATTTCCAGTACATATTGATTATTTTTTATATATCACCTGTATATATCATACAAAAATATTAATGCCAGTGTTACCAGTTAGCATATGATACCTTATGTGACAGCTTTTAGATACAGATTACAGCAGCAAGTTGGGGTACACTGAGCTGATCAGGCCAGCTAAAACTCACTGCTAGATACTAGGGAGCCTTGCCCTCTGACAGTGGAGCCCATTTAGGGTCCCAGTGGTGCTCTAGTGAGTTAGTTTTCAGAGTGGTAGAAATTAATCGTATTTTTAAGAGTCTGACAGGACCACCCAGTGCCTGGGATGGGTGCTCTCGTTTGTAATTAGCACAAATCTCAATAAATAAATACCCAAAACTACTTTTAGCTCAACGCTTTTATTAAACTAAGTAGATTTCATGTTGATAGTGTCCTTTTAACGTAAGATTTTAAATACCAAATTGACTATTTGTAGCCAAATTGTTTGCAATCTTTTCATACTAAAGAAAAATATGATTTTTTTCTATTGGAACTATAAAAATCATTAGGAATGTTCTTGAATACTTTAATATGTTCACAAGTGTTATGGCGTGTGGTAGTCTTGATTAAATGTACCATTTAAGAGCATTTCAACTTGTAAACCAGAAAAAATCCACTTGTAATAAAACTCACTGACTTAAAATGGAGCAAATTAAAAACACATCTTTAATGTATACAGTATCTCGGTGAGTTTTACATAACCCAAGAGGAGTTTAAGTGGACAAAGGCCTTTGGTAAGAATGATTTTCCACTCTAGATAGAATTGGAGACGCATGGGAGTATCTTGATAATTTGTCAGGACGCTTTTGTTGTATTCTTGCATCATGGATGAATAAAAACGTGGTGCAAAAAGTGCACTCTGTAAAAAGAATGAAAATTCTCAAACTGCTGTGCCTAAAATACAGTTAATAGCAGTGACTGTAGGTAATTCAAATAAGGCAAGATCTTTAATAGCTTTGTAGCTTAACTGCACTGATACATCACTAAAGCAAGTTCTCTGCTTTATGGGACATGGACATATCTGAGCAAAGATTTTATTATGATGAACCATAGTTACATTCGGTTAAGGATTTATGGTTTCTGCCTTTTTGAATTATTTGTAGAATAAACTTAGTCCCTGACATGGCGAAAAGTACTACTTTTTCCAGCCCTAAAAATTTAGCCCATAACTGAAGCTAGTTTGATGATTTTATTTACCTTTTTCACCTTTTATGGAGAAAATTCTAAGGTGAAAAGAGGACTGGGCAGACCCTTGAGTTAATCCAGGAGCCTCTGGAGGACTAGCTTCTGATTTTAGGACAGAAATAAAACTATCTTGGTGGCCTCATCTTAATCCATAGTGGACACTTGTCCATGTCAAAAAACCACAGAATTTGGCATGATTCTGCTTAATAGGCAGTTTCTTCTCAGCCAAGACCCAGTCCTGGAATATTATGGGTTTGGCCAGTCAAGATAGAGCTACTTTGGCAGAGATGTATGAATAAGCTTGCATGACGTCTGCCTTTACTCTGTCTGACTCTAACCAAAGGCTATCAGTCTCTCATTTTCATGAGAATTACATTTCACACAAAAATTTAAAACAAAAGTCTGAAGTCTGCAAATCTTTAATCAGTTGCTGAGAGCCATCATCTGTTTTGCCTAGTATGTCAGGGAAATCTCCTATAATAGCCTCATAGAATGTGAGCCATTCAATTCTTTCCATGCCCACGGTCCCCTCAGCGCGGAAAGGAAGATAACAGCCTGCTCTCTGTTTGTAGCCTTGTACTTAGGCAAATAATTACTCCTCTCTGTCTTCCTTGAGCGGCCAAAGTATTTTGATACTTCTAAAGGTGCCAACATGCAACAGCCCCAAATTTGTCTGCCGACCCAATTCCACTAGGCTGAAATAAAATAATATTTTACAGGAATTGCACAGAAATAGAGAAAAATATCAATAGTCTTGGAAAGATTAGATTTGTGTTGGTAAATGTTTATAAATGTCAGTTTCAACATACACATGCAAATTGACAAAAAAGTGTTTTCCTCAATAATAATCAAAATGTACAGATAGCCAAAGAAAGAAAAATGCTGTTTTAGGGTTAGATTTAAGACTATTTACTGTGTATATTTTGACGTGTGATGTTGACAATGTGTGTTTTAATGGTTATAAAAGTTTAACTTTGAGTCTCAGTGTCTGCTGTCATTAAATAATTATTGTTTGACCCCCCTCATTTTATTCAACTATGAAAATTTAAATGGATAAATTTAGGGGAAAAAGGTTTAAAATAAACATTCATGTTAAAAAAAAAAAAAATCCTGCCAAGCCTAATTATAAAATACAAGTTAAAAATAATCTTGCCTAGGTGAGTACTATGAAAAGTCTTAGTAGTCTGGACTAAACTTAGTTTCTAGTAGATAGGTCTATTACTATCAAGGCAGAAAAGTGTATTTTCTCATTTTCAGCTTACAGCTTTCCTTCTGCCATCTCAGTAATATAACACACAAAGCCTAGTTTCTGAACCTTTACAGGTTGGTGACCTATGGTCTGAAGTCAATCATTTTTACAACCACATTACATTTACTTTAAAAGTACAAGTACAAAAATTCTCAGTTACAGTATAAAAATGATAATGCTGTATAATGTATTTGTGTGTGTTTTGAGAGGTTGACAGAGAATACTTGACCTTGAAGGGTAAGGGTCTGCGGGGGTGGGAGAGCAAGATTTTCTTTGCTTTAGATTGTAATAAATTTTCCAGTGCCTTGCCACCCACCTAATTGTCTTCCATGACCCTCTGGGGGTCGTGACCCACTGGTTGAGAAACACTGCCATAAAGAGTGTCTCCAAGTGTGTTGGGAAAACCCTCCTCTAATAATCAGGTTTAATTCTTGAAGGCCAAGATTCTGATTCTTTTCTGATTTAAGTGTAACTCCATTCTAGTTAATTGAGTTACACCAGTGTAAATGAGAGAAGAATCAAACCCTGAATGTCAGCTTTTGATTAGAATTTGAGTATTGCATTGTACTTTGGTCCAAACTTATCTTAAATATTTATTAAGTACCTGTAAGATCTCATTTCCAAGGGATTCTTTTCAGGTACACATTTCTCCTAATCATCAGTCAACATATTTAAGGCCTACAATTGATGTATTACTCGTGTGTGTCCTAGTAGCAACACCGAAAGGCCACTCATTAGTAAGATTATTCTAGTTGCAGATACTGGGATTGGTAGAGTTTTAGACCCTCTCTTATCACTCACTTTGTACAGGTGTAAATGACTACACAAGACCATGGAGAATCAGTCCCACTGAGTCGATAGGAGATACCTAGTCCTCATACAGTCTTAAAGGACCTTCCCTTTAACACAGAAAATGGACCCTGAGGTCATGTAACCTATTCCAAACGCAGCAATGTTATTCATTCAGATACAGTACCAAAATTCAGTTGCAGAAAATGGCATGCTTCGAAGACTTTCTAATGTTGATCAAGCCAATGTGCAAACACTTGACACTAAGGAGTAGTTAGTGGGATATAGAATGGATATAAATACCCACATTATCCAGCACATAATTAGTATTTAAGTGAAAGCTGATGTAGTGTTTTATCACCCGACCAAGCATCCACATTTGGATGTTTTTTAAATGAAGTCCAGTTCCTTATCTGCAGCATACTGCATCTGAACAGATAGTAATGGCTACGGGTGTAGAAATTTCCATTCATACAAACCATTTCAACATATTTGGAAAAATGTGGCCACATGCTATGTGTGAATCAAACACAGATTGCCAACTATTTAATCTAAACCTGCAATCTGTGGTGCTTAGACTCCACCAAAATATCAAGTAAATAAGGACATAGGAATTCCAAGTCAGTTTTTCTAAAAAGATCAGTAGTCCACTCTTCGAGTGCTTGCTTGTGTCCATTCCATTTTAGGTTGGTGCTTATCCCGAGCACCGCCGCCAGAAAGCTTTTCCCTCAGTGGTATCCATCGGGTTGGCTCTGGTGCCCTTTGAAGTCATGTTCTCATAGTGCCCGTATAAAGGGTCCTGCCAATCTATCGTCCCCTCAGTTTCCTCTTACCACCCATGATTCTTACTACAACTACGACTTGTTCTTGCCTCTGCAAATACGCCTCAGTGGACTTTTCTCTGTTTTATTGTATATAGTTGATTGAATTTAGTAGTTAAGTTTCAGTTATTAATAGTTGATTAAGTGTTAGCAAACCCCACTAACCGGGGTTAGGCTGCCCAGCACCAGGGTTTAAGCCTTGTGAGTCTTGTCACAAGCCTATTCCTGTGAATGACTCCCATTCCAGCTGCCTCAAGTGTCTGGGGGAGACTCACGTGTGAGAGCAGTGCAGGATTTGTAGTCTTCAAACCCCACATCAAAAAGAATAGAGATATTAGACTCCAGTCTATCCTCATGGAGGCAGCATTCCGACCTCCATCAGAGCCAGCACTCAGACTCAGCACCAAGTACTTTGGAAAGGAGTGCCCCAGCTATACTTTGAGACAGTCAACATCATTTCCCATCTCCGGAACCGAGATGAGACCTCTGACTGCATCTAAGGATCCGCAGCACCATCAAACATCCTCAGTGCTGAAGAAAGACGTGCTGATGAGAGATCCTCAGCACCATTCACCATTACCGGTGCGTAGGAAGAAACAAAGGAAGACCGAGAGGCCTTCACTTACAATGAGGTTGGCAGGGCAGAGAGACACGGCCAGGCTGTGACCCATATCAGCCACTCTGTAGCACCAATAACCCACACTGCGCCGTTGACTCTGGTCCATAATAGCAGCCATTGAGTCTGGTGCTGATGGACTTGCCACCAATGGAGAGGCACCAGAGCCCCACTACTCTGCTGGTACCATCAATGCTGGAGGCATTTGTGGCAGCAAGGGACTTACTCGCACTACCAATACCACCATCCCTGACCATATGGGAACTGTCAGCAGTGGCACTGACGGGAAACACTTCTGCAAGCTTGAGGCCCAGATAGTGTCAAAAGGGAAACCAGCCATAATGGTGCAACCTCAGTCCCCTCCCTCCCAGCACCATTCACCGGCACCAGACAGCACCACTCCATCCTGGTCTCCGGAGGGATCCTCAGAAGCGGAGTCTTACGTCTTGTGAAGGAGCCGACACTGCCATTCTAGCCAGCTCTAACCCACTATTGAACCAAGCCAAGGAGTCCCACCTGCAGCATCACCACCAGGGCAGTGGCAGTTCCCCATACAGTGGCCTTTCTGGAACCCCTGGGCTTTCTGACTGCAGTCAGGTTCCCATTCAAGAAGGTCATATTTGGTGGCTTTGGAGCCCAGACCACTGCCACCACCCCCAGAACGCAATACAGGCTCTGATATGGAGGCTGGTGCTGTGTATCAAGAGTTAGAACCGTGAGTCCTATCTAGTGCTGCAGATGAAGAGCAGGGCCTGGTGCTGGCCCAGGCGTCCTCTTCCCCAGATAAGGTGGTCACAGGAACTGATATTGCACCCTCACAGGGGGATTACATCAAGAGCTCCTAAGGAGGGAGGCTCAGAATCTGGGCATCCAGATGGAGGAAATCAGAGTGTCCTCCCATTCTCTTGTGGACATTTTGTCCTCCCATTCCCTTGTGGGCTTGTGAGAGAAGGGTTGCTCCTCAATGATACCATCATGGACCCCATCAGGGTATTGTGGCAGACCCCAGCATCCCTTCAGCCAATGACAAAGAAAACCGAAAGGAAACTTTGTTCCAGCTAAGGGGTTCGAGTTCCTGTACACTCTGTGTACACTGGGCTCTTCAGTATTGTTGGGAGTCAACGAGTGGGAAAGGCAGGGCCAACAGGGACTGACAATCAAGGCCAAGGATGCCAAAAAGTTAGATCTTTTTGGGAGGAATGTCTATTCGACAAGGGGTCTCCAGCTCTGGACCGCCAATAACCAACTGAGCAGGTACGATTTCAACTCCTGGGACTCTATGCAAAAATGTAAGGAGTTGCTACCGCAGGAGTCCAGATGAGAGTTTGCGGCTCTCGTAGTGGAATGCAAGGCCGTAGCAAAGGTGTCCCTACAGGTAGCCCTGGATGTGGCAGACTCAGCAGCCCAATCCATGGCTTCTGTTATAACTATGCAGAGAAGCTCATGGCTTCAATCAGGCATATTGCACCAGGTCCAACAAACATTGTAGGACCTCCCTTTCAAGGTCTTTTCTGAGCAGATGGACTCCAAACTACACAATTTGAAGGTCTCAAGGGCCACACTTGAGTCCTTAGGTCTTCATACATCAGCCCCTGCGAGGAAGCACTATAGGCCCCAGCTGACAGCTTGCTTCATCCTGCTGCCCGCTCTACAGGACTATAGCAGAAGGAGAAGCAGGGGCTAAAGAGGAGGCCTCACCACAGTCTTCATCTGTGTTCATGCCTACACCCCTTCCCCCTTTCAGAGTCAAAGCAGGCTTTTGATTGGATGCTTGGGCACCACATGCCAGGACATTTTGTGGATCCAAATTCCCCAGTTTTTGTGGACCAGTTATCCCACTTCTTTCAGACATGGGCCCATATTACCTCCGACCAATGGGTATTATGCACAATAGCACTGGGATAAACCCTTTGGTTGTGTCGTTCCCATCCTTCCCCTCCCTGTCCCTCTTCAGGGACCCTTCTCATGAGCAGCTTTTAACCCAAGAGGTGCAGTCACTCCTAAGGGTGGGAGCAATGGCGGAGGTTCCACCAGAGCTAAGGGGCCAGGGGTTCTACTCCCGCTATTTCCTAATCCCAAAAGCCAGTTGCAGTCTCAGACCAATTCTGGATCTACAAAACTTCAACAAAGCTGACGTTCTGCATGGTCTCTTTGGCCTCCATCATCCCCTCTCTGGATCCAGGGAACTGGTACACTGCCCTTGACTTTAAGGATGCTTATTTCCACATTGCAATCTTTCAGGGACACAGAAGGTTCTTCAGATTCATTGTGAACCACATGCACTACCAATTTATGGTGTTCCCGTTTGGCCTGTCAGCACCCCTCGGGTGTTCATGTAGTGCATGGCAGTTGTTGCAGCCTACCTGAGGAGACAGGGTTCAGGTTTATCCGTACCTCAATGACTGGCTGGTCAGAGGTCAGTCCAGACCTCAGGTAGAGGCACATGTGAGACTAATACAGGTGACCTTCCAAGACTTAGGTCTGCTCATAAATATGCACAATCCTACTTTATCCCCAGCCCAGAGGATAGAATTCATCAGGGCAATATTGGACTCTGTACAAGCCAAAGCTTCCCTCCCAGAAGCTTCCAAGCAATAACAAGGCTTATAGAAAGCCTCAGGAGTCACCCCATAACCACAGCGAGAAATCACTTGCAGCTTCTGGGCCACATGGCATAATGTACCTATGTGGTTCAACACATGATGCTTTGACTCAGGCCTCTCCAAGCCAACATTACCTAGACTCAGTCATTAGAGTTCCCCCATCAGTGATTACTTCTCTTGAATGGTGGCCCCAACCTTCAGTGTCCCTCATCTCAGATGCGTTGCCAATGGGGTGGGGAGCTCACCTGGGTTCCCTAAGAACTCAGGGCCTCTGGTCTCCAGAAGAGCTCTTGTTATACATCAACATCAGAGAGCTTAGGGCAATTCACCTGGCCTGCCAGGCATTCCAACCACATGTAGCGGGCAGGTGCGTGTCAGTCCTTACAGGCAACACAACAGCCATGTTCCATACCAACAGGCAGGGCAGGACACGCTTCTCTCACTTATGCCAGGAGGCACTTCGCTTATGGGAATTTTGCATAGCCCATTTGATTCACTTTGAGGCCTCCTATCTGCTGGGTTCTCAAAATGAACTAGCAGATCACGTCAGCAGGGTCTTTTCCAATCACGAGTGGGCCACTCACCCAGGGGTCCTACAAACTATCTTCCAGAAGTGGGGAACTCCCCAAATAGATCTGTTTGCAATGAAGCACCACAAGAAGGGTCTCCAATTCTGCTCTTTCCTGGGTCACAGCCCCGGATCTCTGACAGACACCTTCCTCTTGCCTTGAATGGGCCATCTGTTCTACATGTTTCCATCCATCCCTCTCATACACAAGGCCTTGCTGAGGATCAGACAGGACAGAGCAGGAGTCATCCTGATACCCACAGTCTGGCCATGACAGCACTGGTTCACCACACTCTTGAACCTGTTGGTGGAAACACCAATCCAACTATCTCAGGTTCCAGACCTGATATCCTGGGACCATGGTCACCTGCGTCATCCGAACCTCGAGTCCCTTCATCTCACAGCTTGGAAGCTCATGGCTGAGCCCCATAGAGCTGGCATGCTTCGAACTGGCTCAAAACATTCTTTTAGGAGGTAGAAAGCTGTCCACTAGAGCTACATACCTGGCAAAGTGGAAAAGGTTCTTGATCTGGTCTGCACAGAAAAGAGTCTTATCTACGTGGTCATCAGTGCTATTCATTCTGGACTACTTGCTACACTTGAAGCAGCAAGGACTCTCTCAACGATCAGCGTCCACCTGGCTGCATTTTCGGCATTTCACCTCTGGGTAAATGGCTGGTCTGTCTTTGCGAACAATATCTGTAGTCGTTTTCTCAAGGGGCTTGACAGACTGTGCCCTCAGGTACAATAGCCAATCCCACCCTGGGATGTTAACCTGGTATTGTCAAGGCTCATAGGTCCCCTATTCGAGTCACTGGCAATGTGTTCTCTGCTCTACTGGTTCTGGAAAGTGGCCTTCTTGGTAGCCATTACTTTGCCCAGAAGGGTCTTGGAGATTAGGGCCCTTACTTCAGACCCTCCATACATGGTATTCTTCAAGGACAAGGTCCTGCTGTGTCCTAACCCAGCCTTCCTCCTAAAGGTAGTTTCACAATTTCATAGTAACCAGGACATCTTCCTTCCGATCTTCTGTCTGAAGCCACATGCCAACAAACAAGAGCAGAGACTTCACTCACTAGCTGTGAGACATTCACTTGCCTTCTACATAGAAAGGACTAAATCGTTTTGGAAAACTACTCAACTTTTTGTGGCTCTTGCAGACAGGATGAGGGGGTCTTTTCATCTCAGCCCAGAGAATTTCATCGTGGATCACTTCCTGTATCTGCACATGCTATCACCTGGCAAAGGTCCCTGCTCCTGCCCTGCCATCACACTCCACAAGGGCCCAAGCATCTTTGGCTGTATTCATGGCACAGTTTCCTATCCAGGACATCTGTAGAGCAGCAACATGGTCTTCAGTCCACACATTTGCGTCTCACTGTGCCGTCATTCAGCAGGCTTAGAGATAATGCTGGATTTGGCAGAGTGGTGCTACAATCTGCTTGTCAATGAACTCCAAACCCTCCACCTGCACAACTGCTTGGGAATCACCTACATTGGAATGGACATGAGCAACACATCTCAAAGAACATTACAGAAGGTTAGTAACCATTTTTTCTAAACAGTACTGTGCCTTGCCTTGAGCTAACAGATTTTTTAAATCCTCAATCACTTTGAGATGCTAAATATCTGTAATTACACAGAATACCACCTTGGCCAAGTAAGGAGGTTTAATATGTATATTCTGCTCAAACATATAAAGGCTTTTCAGGAGCCCTTTTGAACCTAAGTTCCAATAGTCTTAGTCAAAACTGAAGACCAGTGGCAAACATAGGTTCAATATGTATACAGATACAATTCTTGTTAATCGGTTTTGAGGTAATCAGGTAGGTCAGGGAGTTGGAGGAAGGATGGTAGATTTTTATCTAAATTTAATTAAGACCTCTTCAAAGATAGGCAGAACAAAGATAAGAGGTCATATTTCAGTCATTTTAATTTTGGATATGGATTTCAGACATTGCATGTTGATCCTTATTATTTACTGCCAAAGTATTCATGTATTTCTGTAGATACATGTGATTTGTAGCATATCTGAATTTGTGCTTGATAACATTCTCATCTGATTAATAATTACAGTGTGTTAGCAGGTGGGTTAGTGTTTTATAAGTTGAAGTTTATCGGGATAAGAAACTTAGGTCCCAGCACAGGAAGACACTTTAAGCATGTGATTAGTTGAGACTTCTCAAACATTTAAAGTTAGGCATGCGTTTATGTAACTTGCTGAATCAGGACATTAAAATTGGCTGGTTATCCAGTTATACACACCTCAATCAGGTGAAAATAATTTGCAAAAGACCATAATTCACCTTTTACTATTATGAGTTTATAAGTCTCTGAATGAACTTGCTCAAATCTTTAAACCTCTTTTCAGCTTTGACCACAGAAATAATGTGAACAAATACTGGTGTGAAGATTGTTGTGAATGAGATACAGAATGTATGAATTTATTAAAGAGTCATAAATAAACTTTGAAATGACTAATATAACTCAGCATGAATATTGAATATAGTTATGAACCGTAATTAGAATCTGCTCATACTGAACTTTCATGCAGGAAGCAGAACAAACAATTCCAAGGGGAACCTGTTTCACTTGAGAAAGCACTAAATCAGCCTATACAAAAAGATTAGCAAATTTTTGGCCAATATTTTTTAATGTTTAAACAGAAGTGTCACATAACTGTTCTGGAGCTGGCAAAAAAGGAAATAAAATATGACCATACTATATTGCAGTAGATAAGTTCAGGCCAGAAAATAATTCACATTAACCTTCCCTATAGTTGCACTACTTTTCTCATGGCACCCACACAAGACCTTAGAGAGTACTTCTAATTTAAAATAGACTACATTGGCCCAGGCTCATGCTAACCTTACAGCCAGAGAGCCTCAAGGCATCTGTGAATTTTTTCCATTGAGAGTATTGCAGCTCCTCTAACTTTTTATGCTGGAATGGAGCTAATCTTTTCCGACATCTGTTACTTGTATATGTTCTACTCATAACTGATTTTCGTCTGCTTTAGTTCTTCATCTCTATTATAGATTATGTTTTTTTTAATTAAAGCAACTACCTAAATAACATTTAAAAAAATCTTTTAGGCTGACACATTTTTGCTAATGTATTTTTAAAAATTTTAGATGAGGAACATATTGAACCTATATGTTTAGCTAGTTTTCTTGTTAGTATCAGGTTTAGTAAACATGTTTACATATTTAAATATGCAGCTTCATTTGTAACTACTCTTTGTAGTAAGCGATAGAAAGATTTGGGATTACTATACAAATAGTGTTTGGCCAAATTCTCCCTTCAGTTACATACCCATGCTAGACCATTAAACCCTAAAGCTATCCCAAAAAGGAAAATGCTAGTGATGTGGTCACAGCAAAACTAATGTTATTTCCAAGCCCTGTGTTCTCTAACTACCATTCTTTCTGGAAGCATACATTTCATTTTAAGAAAACAAACATTTGAGTTTTTCAGATAGACAAAATAATCATTTTTAACCTTGAAAGTACCATTCTGAACACTGTTTTCAATATAGAAATAGTGCTCTGATCCATTATAAATTTAGAGAAAAATTTACAACACACTTTGTTTAGAGAGTTAGAGCCTTGCCAATGGTGGAATTAGCAGAATGGGAAAAAAGAGCTTGACCTTAAAACAGAAGAAGAGCCTGAGTGGTGACATTCTGCTGATTAAATGCTAGCAGGATGGGGTTTGTTTATATAGGCGCAAAGAAATAATGCAGATCTAACTTTGAAGAGAAACTGAACTACTAATATAAAGACTTATTTCTTTTACAAAGTTATAAATAACCTGACATAAAACCCAAGCATTTAACTGTTTGATGGAATACTGTGCAATTAGAAAGAATAGCTGCAGTGTATTTCAGTTCCTGTTTAGTAAAATTATTAACTCCTTTATATAGATTAAAATTTTACATTTATATAAATGATAAATAAATAGAAAGGAAATAGTAATAGTCTGCATATTCACAATGTAATAGTAAAGGTCCAATATTTATAATGGACGTGTTCAGGTTTGGAACAGCACTCACACAAGATTCTGAAAATGGCAAGTGGTGCCCTTTTAGAACCATTAGCTTTTTAGCCTGAGCTGTCCTGAGAGAATTGCATCTCAACAGGGAATAAATTGTGGCAAAAGAACACAGTCAAGTAGAAGAGAACGTTTTGATGCTTCATTTAACAGGGAGTGAAATTTTGTTTAGAAAGATACATTTCTGGAGAGTTAGTTCCATCTCAAGCTGAAATGGAACATTTTATACAGAATATCTATGGAATATGCTGTAACATCAGCACATTTTTCTCCCGTCGAGCTAAAGGAAGCTTTAGTAAGTTTAAAAGCTCGTGTAAAAGCTTTCCAAACCACTGCTTAGACTTCTGCGTTAGACCATTCTTTTGTTCCCTCCCTCCTCATTTCCTTATGTTACAGTAATTCCGTCAAACTTTTCACCTGCTCAGATGACTAAAACTTCCAGGCATTTGATCAAATGACTGAAAATACAGAGACAAGGTGGATGAGGTAATCTCTCTTATTGGACCAACTTCTGTTGGTGAGGGAGATAGGCTGAAATAATGATATCTTCTGTTGTTGTATGCAGTGTAGTTGTAGCTGTGTCAGTTCTGCTCAAAAGCTTCTCTCTCTCACCAACAGACATTGGTCCAATAAGAGATATTATCTCACCAACCTTGTCTCTAGAATATCCTAGGATCAACATGACTACAACTACACTGCATACAACAATGGAAGATATCATTATTCTATACATATATGAATAGACTATCATAAAATAAACAATTAGTAATGCTTGAGTGATACAGCTGTTCTACTAGCTGAGTTTAATTCTAAACTATTGTGTTCTCTTCAACCTCAAAGCATCAAGCAACATTTCTTCCTTGCCCCTGTGAATGCAGGGAACTGTGAGAAGCTCTGGTAAGGCCACATATTCATCCACAGCAGCTGTGACACCAGGTGAACATACTCTCAGTCTTCATGACTGCAGAGCTCTAGCATTGTGTGTTCAGCTTCAGCTGTGGAAGGGGCAACAGGAAATATTGGTCTCCACTTCCACAGCACTGGCAGTAGGACTCTCCTCTAGCCCTACAGTTGCAGTTCCACTGGCTTCAGTATGGCTGTACTGCTAATGTCGGCAGCATATTTGACCCATGAGTTCTAAAGCAATGTAAACTGGACCATGCTGCATGTCTTGTGTTTTTGTGGTATATATTTAGCAGCATAAACCATGACACATTTTGTTAACCATATACATTTAATAAGAGAACTCAGGATAAAAAATGATACAGCATGGCCAAGTTAACGTTGCTCTGGAAATCTTAACTTTTGAATTTTCTGACTTTCTTGTGTACTTGATTTTTGGGAGGCAACATGAGCCAGTGGGTAGAGCCAGGGGGCTGGGAACCAGACAGCCTGGAGTGAACTCTTAGCTTCATTGGAGCTATCTCAATATTAAACCAATTTTTATTTCTAATTTGGGTCCCAAAACTGCAAACACTTAGACATGTGGTTAACTTTAGACACATGAATTGTCCCAGTCACTTGGGAGAGACTACTAACTTGCGTAAAATCAAGCACATGTGTTTCCAAAGTCAGAAATTTTTATTGTTTTTCTTTCCTCAATGAGGGTGTCATGGGACAGCTACACCCCATCATGGGGGTGTCAGGTCACATGTGACAAATAAGGGGTTATGGCTCAAGTGGCTAGAGTAGATACTGTTGTCCTAGGCTATAAAGCAGGGCAGTGGTGCCTAGCGACCAGAGTCTTTGAGGCTGCTTTTGCTCTCCAGGTAGTACAACCTAACAGCCAGTGTCTTTGAGGCTTCCCCTGCTCATTGTTGGTGTGGGCAGGGTTAGGGGACCCAGGCCCACCCTTCTCCACTCAGTCCTGACCCAGGGCCCTGTGAAACCAATAGTCCACAGTTCAGCTTGGTTTCCTATTTTAACAGTCATGTTCCCTGGGTTGCTTCCTACCTTGGGTTCATGCTCTGTCAGTTCTCCTGGGGATGTCAGCCTTCCGACTCACTCTCATCCATCAGGGTCACCAGGGGTTCCATCAGGGGTTCCCACTGACTCAGCCTCCATGGTGTGTTGCTCCAGCAACTTCCTGGCAGCAGCTCATGTCTCTTCTCCTCTGCCTCCTAAATTGAGCTGGGCCACTCCTTTTTATATTCTGTCTCCAGGTTGAGCATGCCCAGCAGGGCTGAGGGGGGCGTGGCCTCTTTGGCCATAGTGTGCCGTTAACCCCAGCTGGGTCAGTGTAGGGTAGATATACCCCATCACAGAGGGTTATAAAAGAAGGAGCCAAATTTGTAGTTCATAGCCATTTTTTAGTTACACCGGTACAAAATCCAGTCAGAATGTGTAAGGAGGGGGATATTTTCTTCCCACACACACAATTCAAGAAAACATTTCCTCAAACATACTTAAAAAATTTATTTTGAGACTAAGATAAGCATAGATTTCAGTTCAAAAGGGATTTGCTTGGGAGAAGTTATGAGCAACTGAAAAGATTGCAAGGAAAGGGGAGTTAGAATGAAAACTGGAACAGAAACGCAACTGTAGGATTTGCTGCAGGAAATGCCCAAGTACACACACACATTTTGCAATACTTTGAGCATATTCTTCCAGCTTGTTTAAGTTATATAAAGTGTAGCCATTTCTTCACAAAGCCCCCCAAATCAAAGTGAAGTAATAACAATAAAGTACATTTTCATGTTCTAGGTTAATTCATTATCAAGACCCCCATGTGCATTATACAGTAGCCAAGTGACATTGGTCTGATTGCATCTCCAAAGACCAGTTCTGATAAAATACCCAAATGCTGTATTTTACGGACTATGAATAATGGATTTTCATTGGAGATATTATGTACCAAGATGATTGGGATTATGTATATGTGCCTTAGTGGATGGGAAGTATTGTTTATCTCACACTGTTGATACCTTTTCCTCTCATACTAAAGATATCCCTCCATGGGTAGGGACCCCAATTATTAGGAAGAGACTGGTAATAGTAATCAGGGATTCAATTATTAGAAATATAGATTCAATAGAACCTCAGAGTTACAAACCCCTGGCAAATGGAGGTTGTTCGTAAATCTGAAATGTCGTAACCCTGAACAAAACGTTATGTTTGTTCTTTCAAAAGTTTACAACTGAACATTGACTTAATACATCTTTGAAACTTTACTATGCAGAAGAGAAATGCTGCTTTTAACCATCTTAATTTAAATGAAACAAGCAGAGTTTCCTTAGCTGGTCAAATCCCTTTTTAAAACTTTTCCTTTGTTTTTAATAGTTTACATTTAACACAGCATTGTGCTTTTTTTTTTTTTTTTTTTTTTTGGTGGGGAGCATCTCTGCTACTGCCTGATTGCATACTTCCGGTTCCAAATGAGGTGTGTGGTTGACCGGTCAGTTCGTAACTCTGGTGTTCGTAACTTTGAGGTTCTACCATATCTATATTTATATAGTTAGGTTTGTTATGACCAGGAGAACTATATAGTGAATTGTGTGCCAGGTGTGAAGGTCCCAGGTCTCAAGATACACTTATGTGCAATGCTGGGGAGTGAAAGGTAGGAAAGAGGTTCTGGAGGCCAAATGTAGCTGTTAGGTAAGGGATTAAGGTCCTGGACCTTGTGTTAGCATTCTCTGAAATACTTCCAATTCCACATGCAGGGCAGTTAGACAGAGCTGCAGCGTTTCAACGCATGGATGAGATGATGGTGTTGGGAGGAGGGATTTAGGTGTATTAGGAACTGGGGAACCTTTTGGGAAAGGAGAAGATTGTCCAGGAAGGATGGGCTTCTCCTACACCAAAACAGAACCAGATGGCTGGCAGATAAAATTTAGAAGATCATAGAGGAGTTTTTAAACTAAGGACTGGGGAAAGCTAATAGATGCAGAGAAGCACACGGTTCATGAGAGACATCCTTTACTGGAGAATTTATTAAAGGGGATACTATATATCAACGGTTCCCAACCTGGGGGACGGAACCCCCTTAGGGGGGGCTCCAAAGATTCCAGGGAGTCCATGAGAATTCAGTAATATTGAGGTCATTTAGCCCCTCGAGCTCCGAGCCAGCTGGAGCACAGGAGCAGCCCCCTCCCCCCCTCGAGCTCCACACTGGCAAGAGCGGAGGAGCAGCACCCCAAAGGGAGCAGCAGCCCTGAGCTCCAGTCTGGCCAGAGTGGAGGAGCAGCCCCCCCAGACCCGCTCCAGCCAGGTGCTCGGAGCAGCCCAGCCAACCCACTAGAGCCCACTTTCGTTACCCTCAGTCCATGAGGGATGGGAAGAGACGATGTCACCTGGGGTGTGTAGTGGCTTCGCCAAGGAAGGCTTAGCTTCTTACTCAGGTAAGAGTCAAATATTAGTATTATTATGTAATTAATGTTGTTATTATTATGTTGTTGTTATTGTATGTATTTATAGGGGTTATACGTTTTTATGGCCGGTGAGGGGTTGGGGCGAGGATGGGAGTGGGGCACGTGTTTTGCCTAGTGTTAACTAGTGGGGCTTTCACTCAAAAAGGTTGGGAACCATTGGTATATGCTAGTAAAGAGGAGAGAATAGGAGTTGATAAAGTACAGGTAGGAACTGAGGAGAAACAGTCAAATTAAAAAGAGCCCCATTCAATTACATCACATGAAGGCAGAGAACTAAATATTGACAAATTTTATAAGCACCTGTATACAAATGCTAGAAGTCTAAATACTAAGATGGGTGAACTTGAGTGCTTGGTATTAAATGAGGGTATTGCTATAATATGCATCACAGCAGCTTGGCAGAATTATGATAATCAATGGGACACAGTAATACCAGGATATCAAATATATAGGAATTACGGAGTCAGTTGTGCTGGTGGAAATGGGGCTATATGTGAAAGAACGCATAGAGTCAAATATATTAAAAAACTTAAGTGAATCAAACTACCCTAGAATCACTATGAATAGGAATTGGTGCTTGAATAATAAGAGTATAGCAATAGGAATATACTACTGACCACCTGACTAGGATAGTTATGGTGATTGTGAAATGCTCAGTGAGATTAGAGAGGCTACAAAAACATAAAACCCAATAATAATGGGGAATTTCAGTTATCCCCTTATTGTCTGGGTACATGTTGCCTCAGGATGGGATACAGAGATAAAAGTTCTAGATACCATTAATGACTGCTTTTGGAGCATCTAGTCCTGGTACTCATAAGGGAAAAGGCAGTTCTTGATTTAGTCCTAAGTGGAGCACAGGATCTGGTTCAAGAAGTGAATATAACTGAACCACTCAGTAATAGCAACCATAATGTAACTGAATTTAAAATCCTTGTAGTGGGGAAAATACCAAAGAAACTCACCACAGTAGCATTTAACTTCAAAAAGGGAAACTATACAAAAATGAGGAAACTAGTTAAATGGAAAATTAAAAGGAACCAGTTGCAAGAGTGAAATGCCTGCAAACTGCATGGAAACTTTTACAACACCATAATAGGGATATACCCCAAATCAATAAAAAAAATAAAATAGAACAGTAAAAGGACCAAAAAAATGCCACCATGGCTAAACAACAGAGTAAAGTGGGCAGTTAGATGCAAAAAGGAATTCTTTAAAAATTGCAAGTCATATCCTACTGAAGAAAATAGAAGGGAGAATAAATTCTGACAAGTCAAGTATAGAAGTATAATTAAGCAGACCAAAAAAGAATTTGAAGAGCAACTTGCTACAAATGCAAAAGCTAACAGCAACAGTTTTTTTAAGTAACCAGAAACAGGAAACCTGCCAAACAATTGGGGCCATTGGACGATCAAGATGCTAAAGGAGCACTCAAGGAAGACAAGGTCATTGCAGAAAACCTAAATGAATTATTTGCATCGGTCTTCACTGCAAGGATGTGAAGGAAATTCCCACACCTGAACCATTCTTTTTAGATGACAAATTTGAGAAACTGTCCCAGATTGAGGAATAGAGGAAGTTTGGAAAAAATTGATAAATTAAACAGTAATAAGTCACCAGGATAAGACGATATTCACCCAAGAGTTCTGAACGGACTCAAATATGAAATTGCATAACTAACTGTGGTATGTAATCTATTGCTTAAATCAGCCTCTGTACCAGATGACTGGAGGATAGCTAATGTAATGCCAAATTTTAAAAAGGGCTCCAGAGGCAATCCTGGCAATTACAGGCTGGTAAGACTAACTTCAGTACCAGGCAAATTGGTTGAAACTCTAGTAAAGAACAGAATTATCAGACACATAGAGGAACACAATATGTTGGGGAAGAGTCAATGTAGTTTTTGTAAAGGGAAATCATCCTTCACCAATCTATTAGAATTCGCTGAGCGTGTCAACAAGAATTAAGACAAAGGTGATCCAGATGATATTGTGTTCTTGGACTTTCAGAAAGCCTTTAACAGGTAACACACCAAAGATTGTTAAGCAAAGTAAGCAGTCATAGGATAAGAAGGAAGGTCCTCTCATAGATCATAACTGGGTAAAAGACAGGAAACCAAGGGTATGAATAAATGGTCAGTTTTCACAATGGAGAGAAGTAAAGAGTAGGGTCCCCAAGAATCTGAACTGGGACCTGTGCTGTTTAACATATTCATAAATCATCTGGAAAACTGGATGAACAATGGGGTGGCAAAGTTTTGTAGACAATAATAAATTACTCAGGGTAGTTAAGTCCAAGTTGCAAAGAGTTACAAAGGGATCTCACAAAACAGGGTGACTGGGCAACAAAATGGTGGATGAAATTCAATTTTGATAAGTGCAAAGTAATGTACATTGGAAAATATAATCCCAAGTATACATGCAAAATGATGGGGTCTAAATTAGCTGTTGCCACTCAAGAAAGAAATGGTGTCATCATGGATAGTTCTCTGAAAACGTCCGCTTAGTGTGCAGCTACAATCAAAAAAGCTAACAGAATGTTAGGAACCATTAGGACATGGATAGGTAATAAGACAAAATATATCATAATGCCACTATATAAATCTATGGTACAGCCATACTGAATATGCAGTTCTGGTCACCCCATCTCAAAAAAACAGAATAGAATTGGAAAAGGTATAAAGAAGGGGAACAGAAATGATTAAGGTATAAAACAGCTTCCACATGAGGAGAGAATAAAAAGACTGGGGACTGTTCATCTTAGAAACGAGATGACTAAGGAAGGGGGGGATACAATACAGGTCTAAAATCATGAATGGAATGGAGAAAGTGAATAGGGAAGTGTAATTTACCCCTTCTCATAACACAAGAACTAGGGGTCACCCAATGAAATTAATAGTCAGCAGGTTTAAAACAAACCCAAGGAAGTACTTCTATGCACAGTCAACCTGTGGAACTTGGATTAAAAAAGGAATTAGGTAAATTCTTTGAGCATGCATACATCCATCAATGGCTATTAGCCAAGATGGTCAGGGACACAATCCCACACTCTTGGTGTCTATACATCTGTCTGTCAGAAACTAGGGCTGGGCAACAGGGAACGTCTCACCCTGTTCTGTTCATTCTTCCTGAAGCATCTGGAGCTGGCCACTGCCGGAAGACAGAATATTGGGCTAGATGGAGCATTGGTCTGACCCAGTCTGACCATTCTTATGTTCTTATGAGCTCCTTTGATAGACAGGGACACAGCGTGACTAAAATCAAATGCTTTGGAGATCTTGTTCCTTTGACTAGTCTTGCAAGCTCATTTACTCTCCGACTATGAAGGACGACAGCATATTGTTGGATTTGTACCATGTCCTTTTTAACACAAAGCATAGTGACCAGTTTTTTTTTTTAACAGAACAATCCCATTTGCAGAAATAATTCAACATGAGTGAATTTTTTTTAAATTAATATACAAATGTTTTGGGACAGTGAAGTTTTTTTTATGTTGTATAAAGCTCTAAGCACACAAACAGTGCTCAGCAAATCATAATAATTAGCAGTGAGATCTGTACTACTGAGGATGATTTTCAAAAAATGTTTTATTGAGAACTTGACTTGTTTGAATGTTCAATACTTTCTTCTTCCAAATTTTGTTTTGCCTTTGTATACACATTAAAAGTTGCCACTGGTTTTGTCTTGCCTCTGATCAGACAATTAATTAGCCTCTTTCAAAGATAATTCCAGTGTTTTTGTCATGGATATGGACAAGAGTAACTGGCATGAATTATACCTTTCCAAAACTGCAAATGTCTGAGTGAGACATGGAAACCAAACCTAAATCCATCACAAAGAGTAAACTAAATATTCCTTTAAAAACCAGTACTTCTCATCGAGTCCTAGACTATAAAGTCAGACTCTATAGTAATCCTAGATTCAATTTCTACAGTATATGAGGAGCAGAAAAAACCATAATTGGGCTGCATAGTCCTTTTGTTACTTATAATAAAATTTCTTCTTTGAGTGCTTGCTCATGTCGATTCCAGTAAGGTATGTGAGTGCCACGTGCACTATCGTCAGAAGATTTTTCCCCAGCAGCACCCGTCATGTAAAAGCAGGCGCCCCCTGGAGTGGCGGCTCCATGGCATTGCATATAGGGCCCTGCTGACCCACTGTCGCCTCAGTTCCTTCTTACTGCCCGTGATAGTCGTTAAAGCATCTTGCCTCGTTCTTCAACAAGCTTTCCTCTAGCAAAAATAAAAAGTTTGTAAATAGTTATTAATTAGTTGTAGATAAGTTGATTCTGGAGGGTACCCCAATTCCCACCCTGGGACCAGGGCATGCCTCAGTCCCCAGGCATGCCTCAGTCTCCAGGCTTCAAACTGTGTGGGACCTGCCAGAAAACCCATGCCCAGAGGGGACCTGCACTAATTCTGCCTAAAATGCCTGGAAGAGGCACATCAAGCAGATAGGTGCAGGATCTGCAGAAGCTTTCAGCTAAGGACAAAGAAGGACAGGAGCATCAGACTTAAACACCTCCTTATGAAGACAGTGCCTCAGCCGAGTTCCAATTTGGAACTCAGCACATCGGTGCAGAGTGTGCCGGCCTCGATAAGAGAAGCTATGGTGCCAAAAAGGGATTCAGCACCCAGAGAACACCGGCACCAACTCTTCCTAGCACCAAAGACCCAGAACCGTTCTCACTCACCAGTGCCACAGAAGAAGTGGAAAAAGGCAGATGGGGTGTTCGCTGACAGAGAGGTCTGTAGAGTGGGGAGTTCCCCAGGTGAGTCTATTCACAACTCGGCTCAACAGGAAGTGTCAGCAGTTCTGCTTCTTCCAGGACCACAGCCTAGAGTCAATCATGGATGCATTCCGTCTGCCATGGGGAATATGGTCTAATGTATGCATTTTCCCTTTGCCTTTGTTCCAGAAGGTCCTGCTCAAGATCAAATGGGAAAAGGCATCACTCATACTGATAGCTCCAGCCTGGGCCAGATAGCATTGGTTCATGGTGCTGAAGGAGATGTCACAAGCCACACCCATAGCCCTACCTTGGGTGCCAAGTCTTATTACACAAGACTTCAGCCGCCTACAACATCCCAACCTCAAGTCCCTTCACCTTACATCAAGGAAGCTCCATATCTAAATCCCAGGGAGTCAGCCTGCTTGGAACTGGTTAGGGAGGTTTTTCTAGGTAGCAGGAAGCTGTCTACCAGGACAGCATACCTGGCAAAGTAGAAGAGGTTCTCCATATGGGCAGCACAGAAAGACACCTCCCTGACATGGGCGTCGATATCTTTCATCTTGGACTATCTGGTGCACTTGAAACAAAGGGCTGGCAATTTCTTTCAGAAAGATGCACCTGACAGCAATTTCCGCTTCCCCCCCGGGCGCATGTGAGCATCCCTTATTTGCTGATCCAATAATGACCCGTTTCCTCAAGGGTCTGCGTAGGCTCTACCCACTGGTCCAGAACCCGCTACCTGCATGGGACCTTAACTTAGTGCTTACTAGGCTGGTGGGGCCCCCCTTCGATTACCCTTGGCTTCCTGCTCACTCCTGTATCTTTTATGGAAGGTGGTAGTATTGGTTGCAATCACCTCAGCCCAGTGGCATACTGTGGGTCTCCAGCGCCCAGGGGCCAATACTTTCTTTTGCGCCTCTTCCCCCCCATCGGCGTCAGTGGCTGCAGCACCCCATGGGGGGCAGTCTGCAGGCCCATTTCCCACTCTCCCCCACTTTCCCCCCACTGTGAGGGCAAATCAGGTGTGGCTGGGAGCGAGAGTGACGGGCGGAGGAACCAGGTTGATGCTTCCTCCCCCTGCAGAGGGAGTCCTCAGCCACCAGTAGTGCCCAAAACTGTTACCTGCCAAAGTTTGTGACTTAGGTTGTACTGAGCACGCTCAGTAATATTTGCTTCAGCCACTGCCCTCACCCTGCCTTTGCATGGAGACATATCCTACACCTGAGCTGGGGTTGGCGTGGACGCAGGGCCCTAGCTGTCTGCGACAGCAGGGGTGGCTCCTCTTCCGAGAGCCTAGCCGGTGGGCATCTCCCCCCATGTTCCCCCTAAGTATGCCCCTGCCTCAGTCAGGAGAGTGTCAGAGCTTAAAGCATTAACGTCGGACCCACTGTATATACTGTCTTTCACAAGGACAAAGTGAAGCTGCGACTGCACCCGCCCTTCCTACCGAAGGTGATGTCCCAGTTTCATATGAGTCAGGATATCTTCCTCCTAGTCTTTTTTCCAAAACTGCATGCTAACAGCAGAGAGTGAAGCCTTCACACCCTCAGTGTCAGGAGTCACCTAATTGGAATCGACATGAGCAAGCACTCAAAGAAGAAAAGACGGTTATTTACCTTCATGACTGTTGTTCTTCAGGATGTGTTGCTCATGTCCATTCCAAGACCCACCTTCCCCTCTCTCAGAGCATTCCGGCAAGAAGGAACTGAGGAGGCAGTGGATCAGCAGGGCCCTATATGCAACACCATGGAGGTGCCTGTTCTGACCCGATGGGTGCTGCTAGGGGAAAAACCTTCTTACGACGGCGCACGCGGCGCATACACACCTAATTGGAATGGACATGAGCAACACATCTCGAAGAACAACTGTAAGTAACCATCTTTTCTTACAGTACTTAGCGTGTGAGCTTGGTGACATTAAAAACCAGTCTGTGATCTTAACTGAAGTTAAACTTCTTTAAATCTTTTTAAAGTTTCTGGCAAAATTTTAAATTCAGTTAGTCATCATCAATGTTTTCTAGACATAGTAAAATGTGTGCAATTACCCCTTGGAAATAAGAATTTTGGATTGTCACCAAAGATCTTTGTTACTAGGTTAAAAAATGTAAATCCTCTCAAAACAATTGATTAAGTTACTGGTATATGATTATGTTAATTTAGTAGTATGCATTTATATTTAAAACCTAGAGAGGTTATTGTAGACTTTATCCAGTATATAAATCACCATCTTCAACTCAAAGTTGGCTAATGTCAAGTCTTTGTTTTCCCAGTATTTACATGCATTCATTCTGCAGATTTGTAGCTTTGACTGCAAAGTTTTAGTTTGTTTAATGAAAAATATATTTGTCAGTCATGGAGTATTTATGCATCTTAGCCACTTATAATTATGTGGCTGTTAAGATTAGAGGATCCTTATCACAGTTTTTGTTAGAAAATAGTTACTTCAAAAGATTTGTCTTCTACTTTGAGATGTAACTATTAGTCTACACCACTCAAAAGCGCAGAATCCCATTTGTGAGGAAGATTTCATAATACTGCTTTGACATAAGTGCCTCTGGCTCCAATTTCATAGATATGTGTATACTAGTAATTGCATTGTGTGCGATCAAAAAGAATATAGAGGCTGATTAAATTAAACATTATCTAATTGGGCAGCTGGCCAAAATGGAGAGCCCCATCTTATTATAGGTCTTCTGTGTAAAGGTTCCCCATAGATCTACCTATGTCCCTGCCCATTCAAACAAGGTCATCTGCCCCTTTAGGACTGTCTCTCACTTCCCCAGGCTTCTCTGAGGGCTCTTTGTAGGCTCCAAAATCCACACAGGAAAGGAGAATAGCTTTGTACTACTAGCAGGGATATGCACCATTCCCCTCCACAGCCCTGGTGAAAATCCACTCAGAAGCTATTAGAGCCTTATGGTTATTAACTCCTGAGCAGAGCCCTTTCTGCATGTGGGACTTTCTTTTAAGAGGCAGGGCTCTTTAGGCACTCCAGTGGAGCTGTCTCAAAAGAGATCCAAGACAGAACTCTAGAGTCCAGGAAGAAGTGTGATGTGGATGACCTTACCCCCCATCAGTATCCCGGATCTCTGGGCTAAACCACTGCCAATTCTGTAAAGGAGAAAACTCTGTCTCCCAACAGAGGAATTAGGAAGAAATGTTGTGAGGGCAACCTTGTGTTTCAGAGAGGGGCCAATAACAATTTTTTTTCCAATTCCTTGTTTTGATTATCCTTCCTTAATTTCTAGAATGCTGTGCAGTATATTGCCTGTCACATGTCACTCGCATTTAGAATCTATCCAGCTGTGAGAGGCTGAGACTTCTAGACGGGTGCTATTACATACTTAGGAACATTTATGTTTGGATTTCTAATTATATATATTCTGCAGCAAGCTATTAAGTAATATCTTACATTTCCATAGTAAATATGCTGAATGAATGTTCAGGTTGGGAGTAAAAGGAAGGAAACAAAATCCCAGAGGCACACTACTTTATAAAGATCAGGTGTACTGTGGCCACTAGGTTCTTGCTGTGAATGAACTGGTTTAATGTAAGCTACTTCTGTATCAATAGACTTCCTTGTATTTCTTTCCAGCACAATATTTGGAAATGCATCTTGTTTAACTAGATAGTTCTTGGTGTAACACTGAATTTCAGACACTGCACTGTTTCACAGTGATCCATTACATATGTTAATTTTCTCTTTATCCTCTTGGGAAATATTTAACATGTAATCATGATAAAATAACAAAGCTGGCATTAAGGGTAGATGGCATAGGCTGCCATCTAGAGGCATCAGAAATGAGGAATTGTGCTTTCCCAAAAGATCAGCTTCATAAACACCAGTTCAGGATCAGGATGGCTCTTCACTGGTGCACAGTGCATGCAAAGTGCAGTTAGGGCCCAGGAAGTGCTGAATTCACCAGTGGGGCAGGGATGCTTGATTGTAGGCTACTGGAGACACAGGGTACTGTTGGGACAGGAAGGAGGCTAAAAGATCAGTTGGTGGTATAGTGAAAGACAGTCACAAGTAGTCATCTGCCTTCCTAACTGCCAAACTCAGACATAACCCCTTTTCCCAATGAAAAGCACCTCAGACCAGACACAGCCTTAGGTACCAAATTGTACACACACACACACACACACACTAGCTAGTGACAAGTATCCCCAATTTGATCCTCCTCTAGCTGCCTGACCTCCTTGCATCTCCAGCCTCTGGTGACGTTAGTAAGAAAGGTGTCCTTTTCCCTTTTAAAGGTTTTCCATTTTAAGAATTGTGGTCACCCTACACAGCCTGCTCAACAGGAGAGAAAATAGGAAGAGATCACCACATCAGCCTTCTGTCTAGAACTCTGAGCGCTAGCACCAGTCTTCTCTTGTTTTAATATGTGCAAATTAAATGCCAAAATTAGTGTAAGTGATTGGGAAGGTTGCAAAGGTCATTCAAGCAGAGACCAAGCATGAAAAAATGTCAGTCTTCATGGTGAATGTTTTGGAAAGTTAAGAATAAGTGAAAAAGAAAGTTAGAATGGAAACTATTTTTCAGACTTACGTATGTAGCTGTCATAACTGGTGCCCCTGCTGTAGTATCAAAGATTTGGTATAGATGTTAATTAGAACATCACACCTGGACCTGTAATGGACATCATGCAAATACATATACATAAGAAATAACAAACATATTTTGTGCCATTTTAAGTTGCAGTCTCAGCAAGTTCTAAACTTCAGCTTATATGATAATGTTATTTCAACTCTACAAGATGGAAGAGACCTTCTAATTTTAACACCAGTTAACTTTTGAATGGACTTGCCATTGGCCCCAATTCAACAAACCATTTAAATATGTTCTTAAAGTTAAAGACATGAGTAAGTCCATTCCTACACAGGAAAACACTTAATTATGTGCTTAACTGCAAGCATGTGAGTTCCATACTGGGGCCTTTAGCTCTAACATGTAGCTGGGAACTCCTGTCTAGTGTGCATTGAGCTTCACATTATGAGTTTTTGCTGTTATTTTACTTGTAGGCAGACATTATAAAGCAATATAAAAATCTTGAAATAGTTACTTCATCACTATTTTCCAGATACCTGTTTTCTGTACCTTGGTAGCTGCATACATTGTAAATGTGGTTCAGCCAATGTATGTAAGCATTAGTTGCCCATCTCTTTACTGGGTTATTTCCCTAATTATTTATATATTGGGCCAAAATAAAGCCTGATGTAAGCAAGTGCAACTCCCATGGAAGTTCTCTGGGACAAATCCAGCAGTGAGGTAAGTAGTAGAGCTTTATGGTTTTTTTAATTTCAACAAAAAACAAAAATTTGCAAAATATTATTTTTACTAGTTCTAATAAACAGTGGTGTAAATGAAACTCTAGGCTTAAGTTGGTCAGGAAATGGGTATAAAAGTAATATAGCTTTTACTGATTTGACATTTATAGTTCAACTCAGGAAAGCATTTAAGCAGATGCTTAACTTCATGGGATTTAAGCACATGCTTGAGTGCTTTGCTGAATGGAAATGGCCTACTGAATTGGGGATTTTAGTAAGTGTGACAAACAAGTGTATGCTCAGCAGGCTGGAGGAAGAGTGGCAGGAAAAGCAAGTTACAGGAGAATTACCTGTTCCAATAGACAATGAAAAAATCAGCACTTTTCCTCACTGAATTGTGGGAAGAGGGAATTCTAGCTCACAGTCTCTTTTATTACATCACTATTCTGATCCTACAGATCTTGCCAGGATCCCTCAGTAGAGAAGCAAATGAGGATATGATATTTTCTATTTAAAAAAAACAAAATGAGAGAACGAGAAATTAAGTTTAATGTTGAGACACTATTTATCCATCATAAAGGAGAATAAAAGGCAAGATTTTGATGTTTCCCTTACTGTTCACCATTGTAAGTCAGGTGCTGAATTTTATTTTCTCAATTCACAGACACCGAACGAAGAAGCTGTACTTTTGTTGTTGTTTTTTAATAAGAAACTAATTCTCTTGTTGGTTTCTTCAGAGTACATACTCCCTGTTGTATCAGTTTTATCAGCCATGTTAGATACAATGAACTGAAATCATTAAATTGATTCCATATGTAATAAATACCAGACTTAAAATAATCAGTGACTCTAGTATATTAGCTCACTGCATTTGCTTGTGATGCCTACATAATAACCCAGCCTTAAAACTGAAAAGAAAAAATGTTTAAATATTAATTCTATGAATGCAGTTTGGCTATATGTGGAGTTACTTTGGGACAAGGTTGTTAATTATCCATGCATTCTTTGAATAGCTAGTTAGAGTTGGTAGGGTAGGATGAGAAATGAAGTACCTTGGAAATCACTTTTCCTGCCTGTTTGTCATGTACAGTAGCAATTAACTGGAAGCCAGAGTTCTGTCATTCTTGAGTCAAAATTGTATCATTTGCAGTTATTTCAACCTATGGTGGAATTTTTAAATTAATTATTCTTGTAGCATTAGAGTTTAAAAGAGAAGAATACAGTAACATAAAAATAGTTACACAAGTAGGGTTGAAAACAGATAACTTATACATTAAAAATGGTGATCATTTGCTTACTGAATTTGTAGCTGATAATTAAATATAGATTCATCCAGATGCTTTATTGATAACGTAGATAACATTTTTCTCAAAAGAGCAATGTCTGAATGCATGCTAAATTGTCACATTGTGGGTTGTCTTTTTAAAATTCCTCCTGGATTTAAGAGAATTAAGACATTCCTATCAGTATTCTCTGAAGGGTTTTCAATGTCTTTTTGGCTATTGAACTAAAAAATGTGAACTATTACTTTGTTGATCTTGTTCTTAAACCGAACTGCATTATCAACTGAGAGTGTGTTCTTAACGTATTGTTAAAAGTGCTTTGAAAACTTGTAAATCCCTGTAATTTATGTTCCTGTGGTCTCCACTGCTTCTTTCTGTCCTTCTGGTTTTAATTTGAATGCAGTCCTGTCTGGGTGTGTACCTGTAAAATTGTGTTTTTCCAAGTACAATTTACAGTCATGACCTTAAGTTTTACAGTGTTCCTAACCTTATAGGAGCTTCCTCCTATACTGAAAAGCCAACTTTGGGTCAAGCAGCTCTTTCATATTATAATTGTCTAATCAAGGTTACTCGGAACAGATCTGATTTTGACATTTCTTAGTTTATCATCAAGACTTTGTAGTACTAGTGAGTAAATTAGGAGGGTTCCCCTGCAAGATACCATTAATGGCATTGCTTTATTTCTTAAGATGTACACAGTTGTAAACCTACCCTGCTTCATGACAACAGTTCCATTTATCTAAACAATTCTCCTTTTAGAGTCAATGGCACTGATAGAAACTGAGATAAGAAATACAGATGGGAGGATCTTTCTGAGTCTATACTTGCTGAAATTCATTGCTGTGCAACTTACAATCATCTTTTCTTTTCAGTGCCTGGGTGAATGTGTAGCAGACATCTACGATGAAACAGTCTTTTATAATTGCTAGAGAGAATTCTAGTAAAGGATGAACATGCTTCATAAGGGTTATTTCATTACTGGTGATCCCTTTATTATTTTTCTAAAAACATGCTTATTATATTTTAAAAGCATGTGTTTGTAAATTATTATAGTCTCTTTGCAGTATTTCTTTGTCTCTCTTGCAGCACCATTAAATGATGTATTGTAGTATTCAAATTTCTCAGTTTTTATTTGCTTAGGGTTTTCTTTTTAATTATGCAGCAAAAGGATGCTTTATAATCAAATATTCTTTACATTCTTGTGCTGCTATGGAAATACTCCTTGTACTCTAAAACAGAAATTTATTTTGATTAAATCCTCTGAGCTTTTCTTTTAGCATTCATTAAACATTTTCTTCTCAACCATGTTCTTTTAGTTACTATAGCTTCCAAATTGCTGCCAGCTAATGTAAGAGGAAGAGCAAATAGTCCAGGTCTCGCACAAGTATTCTAATGTTATATTACTCTTGTATTTTCAGGTAATTGTACAATCTGGCCGTCACCCCACTGTGCTGCAAAAACTATGCCAGTTGCCTTTCCAGTATTTCAGTGATCCTCGCCTAATCAAAGTGCTCTTCCCTACGCTAATAGCTGCTTGTTACAATAACCCTCAGAACAAGATCATTCTGGAGCAGGAGATGAGTTGTGTTTTACTTGCCACGTTCATTCAGGTAGATATTCCAGTGATATGCAGTTACACACAATATGACTACAATACTTTGGTCTTTCCTGTGCATATGAAATTAATTCACTTTAAATAATACAAATAAACAACATTTAAGTACTTTAAGACATCCTCCAATTATTTTTCAAATCACAAATTATTTCTGTACTTCAGGCTTCTTATAGTCCTAAAAGGTTTCTGAGTAGTTTAGATTCTCATTGTCATATGTGGGACTCTATTGTCATTAAAGTGACTGGACATGTTGGTGAGATTTGAACTAAATATAGCTATTACTAGACAATTTTTAAAATATTGATTTTTAACTAAGATACTTTATTGTACACATGTTGTTTCCTATAATGCATCTAGTTACAGATAGATACACAGCTGCATGCTGTGTACAACAGATTTAGAGAGAAATTAACAATCCTCTCTGTGTGTGTGTGTGTGCGCGCGTGCGTGCGTGCGTGCGTGTGTGTGTGTATACACTCACGTAAATAAAAATACCCAGAATATATATTAGGTATATATTATTATATATTAGAAAATATGTATATTAGGAATAGACTGATTTTTGCAGCCTTTACACATGCAAGTAAACCATTGAGTTAATGAGACTACTCTTATGAAGGAAGGATTGCAGGATTGTACTCTCTTTTTGTAAACTGATGTTCTGTGCTTTATTCATCAGATTATGAAAAACATTAAACATATTAATACAAAGTTTTATTAACTATTTTCAGATTAAAAAGTACATGCACCTTAATTAAATATTTTAATTTTTTTAATTTAAGCATATTTTGGTGTTGATTGAATTCTGTAGCAGTCAATTGAACGTTATAATTGTTGACAAAGCAATGTTGTTCGTAGCTGATGACTTATGACCAAGTAAATGGAGAAAACTAAGTTGTTGTTTTCAAAAGCTTTCCAAGTTTTCCAAATTTGAACTGGATATATTTTGGGGAGAGGACAGGAAAGCTAAATAATTATTAAAATGTCTTCAGATGACATCAAACTATTCAGTGTAACTTTGTATTTTTATCATTTTTTCATAATTGCTACAAGGAACACTAAAATTTAACAATGAAAAATGTGTTCATCTTGTAACAACTCATTTTGTATGCATATAAAATATAATTCATTTTTACTTTAATTTATTTTTAAGAAATATTAAAATACCCTTATATGAAATCTCTAGGTACCTTTGACATAACTTAAGAAACACAAGTTAAACACCACAAACAAACAGCAGTTTCCTCATCCAGAAAGGGAGGGAAAAAATCACTCCAGACACTAATCTGATCTTTATCTGGATAATTAAAGTTATTTACCTAGCTTTCCTTACTATAAGAGTGAAACTGGCATTTGGTGATGGTCTCTAATCGAGAAAGCACAGTATAAATAAAGTTAGAAAGGTTAGCTTTATTTTATTAAATATTAATTTCCAGTACTGTTTGTCCTGATTTGTAGTTCATAGAAATATTTGAAGTCAAATGCCAAAAGGCACATTCATTTCTTACATGTTTTTAGAAAATATTTTAACATTACAATTAAACTTAAATTTAAAATCTAATGGCAAAGCTTCAGCTGGTACAAATTGTCATAGCTCTGTTGACTTCAGTGGAGTTATGACAGTTTACACCTGCTGAGAATCTAGCCCAACCACATTAATCAGTACTGTAAGAATCAAGGCATTTGCAGATATCAATAAGCAAATAACAGATTTATGTCAGCTTACTGTCGTCAGTGGACAGACTGCAGTCCTTACTTGGGTAAATCTCCCATTTGTTTTAATGGGAGTTTTATCTGAGTACAGACTGTAGGATCTGCCCACCACATTAGAGAATGGGATCCTTTCTGCTAGGAAATGCAAAAAGAAATCCTTCTGGTTATTTGAATATTTGGCAACATATACAAATATATATCATTAAAATACAGTTGTGTTTTAGAAATGTGAAAGGCTAACTCAGAAGAGGAAAATGATTCAACCAGACTTTACAGTTATACGTTTAACATCACGCCAGAAACAGAATTATTTTCCCACTCTACATCATCCTAGTTATTTTTGTTGTTTCTAAATTTAGATGTAATGTGTTAAAATAGATCAAAATATTATTTAATAGAATAAACTTGATTTGATAAATCCTTGTTCTCATCTCCGATAATATCAGCATGAACCAAAAATATCAGCTATGTTCAACAGATACTTAAATGAAGGGCCTGATCCTGAAAGCCCTTACTGCTGTAAGTATTGGGAATGCTTACTTGATTAATCCTACTGGCTACTTATGGGCCTGAATCTGTTTCCATTGAAGTCAATGGCAAAGTTCAGACTTCACTAGGTGTGGGATCAAACCATAGGTGAGCAAGGACTACACACAGGACACATGGTGTGCAGGATTGGACACCTAGATATTTTACGATGATCTATAGCTATTGTACAGTCAATGATAGTATGATCTAGGGTTAATTACGTCTGTGGCAAAAATCCCATTGATTTCCAGGAGATCAGGATCAGACTCTTGTGCTGTAGGTAAATAGACGTAATATTTAGTGATGTGTGAGTAAGCATACATTAACAAAAGTGGAGAATGTAAATCTGACAGCACTCTAGCTACAGCTGTGTTTCTTTAAAACAAAAGTTTTGTTAAAGTTAAAATATATAATGAATGGTTCTAATTTCCTAAGAAGGCATTAAGGCCTTGCCTTGTTTGCACTCTTCCTGCACAAAATAAAGGAATTTTCTGAAAGTGTTATAAAACCAACAGCATATAGTAAGTGTTAGTACATATTTAAGTGTTAATAGTATTGTGTTGTCTTTATAACAAACAGATCTAAGTTAATTCATTCACAGGTTTCATTAGAAGTGTTTTATTTTCTTCTAACTATGAAAAATTAAATCCCATCTCTTTTTTCATTCTTCACATGGTGGATATGCAAACTAAATAACATTTATTTTATTTTTATAGGATTTCACACAGAATTCAGGCCAAACGGATACCCACTCTTCTCAACAAAGAGGTATGTCTCCAATGAAATTTACCAAATTAGCAATTACATAACAAAAATATGGAAGATCTTGCACTTTACTGTGATTCAGCTTTATATCTGCCCTCACAATAAAAAAAAATGCAGTAAACAGTAAAATAACATCGCAGATTTAGGGAAACTCTTTTAGCTTCATTTATTTACATGGCTTGCAACTTGTAGTTTCACTGCTTGTAGCATCAGAGAAGTTCAGAATGTAGATGTTGTTAGATGTGCATCCTGCAAACACTTACACATATGCATACATTTGCATAAATTTACTCATCCTCGTAGCTATCTCTTTAGAGGGGTTAGGTCACTGGAGCTACATGAACATGCTGATGCACCCCACTAGCCTCCCATAAAATGGCCTGAAACTATGAGTAAAATATTCCTCTGTGATTATATGCATAAGAATGCTGTCAGTTTGTAAAAGATTACAGCATTGTTTTCCTGTTCTTGCAAATACCTTTGGAATGTGGGACATGATTAACTACTGCAAGCTAAATTTTTTAAAGATGTTCATCTGAGACGGCCATTGCCTATCAGACTGGTTTGAAATTCAGATGTGCTAGTGACTCAGGAGATAGTCTTGGGTTCTCCGTATTCTCCATACAGTACGGGGGACCCTTTAATAGTCTCTTTTTTTTCCAGCCACCAAGAAATGATTCACAATAATAATCAGTTAGCACACTGCAGTACATTTAACAGGATACTGTCAGGCGGTCTAAGTGCAAAATGAAGGCTTTGAGTTTTATAAAGATGTTTACCAAATGTAATATTAGTAGAAGTTTCCTGATTCTTTTAAATATCAATTAAAACATTTTTGGTTTGGTTTGAAACAAACACTTTGCTGCAGGGTTTGTAACACAGACATTACAGCATTGTGTTCATACCTGAGAACCTGCAAGTGAAACAGACTAAAAACCAAAGAGAAAATGAACTATTTTATTTTCATTGTCCAAACTGAATGAATTTCACAAAGGAAAGGCAAAAAGTAAATGATAATAGATGAGTTTGATTTCTAAACTAATTCCAATTATAACAATCTAAAGTATGATTTATATCAGGATTATTTTTTTATTAAATACATCGTTTTAAACCACAACTGTAATGTCCTGTTAAATAAACAACATTGGACTTTCATTTTACTTCACTCTGAAGAGAGATTCAGTATAAAAAACAAGTTCCACTGTACCATGAAGCTGAATTATGATCATTTACAGTACCTGAAGAGTCTGATTTTACAAACCTTTACTTTTATGAGTAGTCCATTGACATCACTGGCAGTACTTATGAAAGGACCACTCATGTTAGTAAAAGTTTGCAAGATAGGATAAAGTTCTTGATCTTGCTATGAGTTTTTTGTTAGCAGATCTCTTCACCTTCATAGAGCCCCATTAAAGTAATAGGCAGCCAGTCACAATTAGGGCAACCTCAAAGTTGTTTTAACCTGTGAAGACTGAACTGGGGTCCCTGACTAGTCCCAGAACACAGGGAGCACAAAGTTACATAAAGGCCAGTTAATGTATATGGAGCAGAGTTTAGCTGGAACAGAGAGACTGACCCAATGAGTGTTTGGCCATTATTTCACTGAGATGGGATAGCCCCTTGCCCCCAAATAATGCAGCCATCCTTGTGTAGAACTGTTTCTCTGTGTTTATAGGAGGTAAAAAAGGTGAATCAAGTTGAAGCGCCCATATTTTCTTTATTCTTGTTTCATTACCATATTAAAAGAGAATAGTTGGATAATTTTATGTTTTCTCTTTAGCAGAAAAAGTCTTCACTTCCCAAGATTATCTTGAGCTGTCTAACCGATTCCCTTGCCAGGCCTGGGAAGAAGCTCGACAGTTCTTCTTGAAAAAAGAGAAAAAATAAGTGTTTTGTTTTATTTCCATTTTTAAAACATCTAACTTGTTACTGTTCAGCAATTTGTGCTAACTACATACTTTAAAAAAACTGTTTTGGAAACTTTCAGATATTCTAAATACTTATGTTGTAGATATATAATTTGCACTATTTATATCTTAAGTACTGAAAATACTTTAAAGCTCTGTTTTTTAATTTTGAAAATTGTTTATTTCATTTATATACTACGTCATGGTTTTGGTAGCTTCTACCCTGTGATGTGAACTTCTTGCACTGTAAAACTGCTGAAATTAGGTTACAAATATAGAAAATGTTATCTTCTTTATATCTTGTAATAAAATAACTTATTCTGTTTGTAGTGTGATTTATTCAAATTACCATAGACAACATAAACTCATAAATAGAAGTCTTGTGAGGCATCTTTTGAATTAATCAAAATTTTAACAAGTTTAACCTGATTTGACTCAATTTACAGTTCATTTTTACTTTTCTTGTGATTTAGAATAAGGTCATTTGTTATAAACGTCTTAAGCCACAAACATTTTTAAAGTTTGTATAAGACTTTCATAATAATTGTTAAAAAATTGTGAAGCATCTTGGTACTGTTAATGGTGAGTTTTCATAAAGCTTATGTCAAGCAATATTAAAACATGTAAATACAGTGTTTCTGTTGAAAAGAAGGGTTTTTTTTTGTTTGTTTGGTTTTTTTTGCATGTTTAGCAAGGCTAAAATTACTTCTCTAAAATGTGCAATCTGTGGTTATTCAGATTACTTTTATATCCTGGTAAATCGTAACACTTACCAGGCATATGTAAACATCAGACAAGAGAAGAAAAATAAGGATATTATAAACTTACTCAGAACTAAACTTGAGAGATGCATTAAAAAGGGTGTAACATAAATGCCACCATGTTGTTGTAAGCAAATAAAAAATTATATTGTAGAATGTTTAAAGAATGTTATATATTGTATTAAATCAGGCCCCAGGCCTACAAACACTGGGATGAACATCTTTAAAGAACAGTCTTAGCGAGTTCCCCACCATACTTAGGAAGAGTTTTAATTATGGATTTTACAGGTTCCTACTCTGTCCCCTTCCTTTCCCTATTTTTTTCTTTCTTTCCCCATTTTTCCTAAATGTCAAGATTTGTGCATGTAAAGACATTTGTCCCTCTAAGCCAGCCAGCCCCTGTCAAGTCAATGTGTTTAACATCACAATTTACAGGCACAGCAGAGATGCTGATGGCACAAAGCTCAATGATAACGTGAAAGAATGGGCCAAAGGGAGGAAGGGTAAATGAGAAAGGAGACAATGTAGAAAAGAATCTGAAAAATCAAAATTGTTGCCATAAAAAATATACAGAACACTGTCTGTCATTGTAGCAAAGCCCTGTGCACATTTACAGTGTTGAGTACACAATAATCAAATGTTAAAATATATAATAATTGCAACACTTTACACCTCACTAATCTAAGGATATCAAAGCACCTCACAAGCATTAAACAACCCTGTCAGGGAGGTATTACTAGACTGCAAGCTCAGTGGAGGTAAGAACAGTTTTTTATTGTTTGTACAGCACCTAGCACAAGAGCATCCTGATTCATGACTAGGGCTTTTTGCAGCTATAGTAATACAAATTAATAGTAATAATAATATCCCCCCTGTAAAGATGCAATTGGGAAGTGCCAATGCCATGCCCTAACCACTAAACAAAGCACACTTGAACTCTGTTGGTTCCTGGGCCTGCCCCTGCCCCTCTGCCGTGGGAGCAGGATGGGACCCTCTATTTTAAAGTGTTTCTGAGCACTTGGGGTGGTTGTGTAACAATCTCCTGCTGCTCACAAACTGCTGGCGGTGGTTGCTGGATGTCAGTGTCAGTTGCAGCTGGAAGGGTACTCAGTTCACAATGTCACCGTATTTCAAGGTTTCCTACTTTCATAACCAAAAGGGAATTTAGTATTAAAAATTCCCTAAAAAAGGGAAATCCAAGATGGCAAATATGAAATTTGCTGTTGATGTTAATAATGAGGGAACAAGAGGGCACTTTATTTCCTGACTCTCTCTCTGCCACTGCTTTTTATGAGCAGCCAAATGAGTTTGTGGGGGAAAAGGATTAAGATAGTTTGCCTTTTGTTTTCTTGTTAAGGTCTCTAAACCTATTTAAAGTATCCATCTTGCTGTCTGGAACAGTCTGTGGTTCTTGGAAATATGAAGCATTTGGGCTACAGCAGTCATTAAGTAGATTTAAAGCATTTGCAGACAGGTCCCAGAAGGATCACTGGAGCAGCTTTGATCACCAAGGATTCATTCAAACTTTTTTTCTGGGACAGGAAGGTGGGATAGTGGATGCTTAAATACTTTATTCAGTAGAAAACAGCCCCTTGCCAGCAGCATTCAGGGCAGGCTGAAGAAGAAAAACCCTTGTGTGATATTGGAGAGGTTTGGACCATCTCTTTCTGAAGGTCATAGTTTTTGGTTCAGTCGGGGCTCTGCCTGAAGGGGGGCCCATGGCTCAGGTGACTTTACGAGTCAAGGGGCAGCGACCAGGGGTCAGCAATGACAAGCAGGTAATCTAATGAGCTATGACTGAGTATACCCTCAGCTCTCAGGCCTACTGCTGGGGTGAGGGACACCCCTTTGATTCCAGATGCTCGGCTCCCCTTGATTTTGGTGAGTCAGCACAGAATTTGGGACCAGAGTCTTGGTTCTCCCCCACGCACACAGGACAAAAATTAAAACAAGCTAGAGAGGGGGCAAACTGACCTGTCCAGCAAGCTGCACCATGAGAAGAGCCCTGGGGTTTTAAATACGATTTCTGCTTCTTTGCTTTGCTAGCCCTCACAGCTTCCATTTCTACACCAGCCACAGGATCTTCAATCCTGCCAGAGTCTCTGGAAATTTGCCATGCCATCTATGATGGACTTTTAGGCACAATGGCTTCTGTAGCACAGCAGCCATGCTCTGCCCGGGTTCCTCTCCCTTATTATTAACCTGCTGTGACCGGGTGGCCCTCTCCCCTGGGCAGGCTGCTGGCATGGGGGAAAGCATCTTGTCCATTTCCCCCAGACCTTGCTGTGCTTCTGGCATGTGATTCACTGCCTTGATTTTCAACTGATTCATAAATCACGTTATTACTGGTGTCTAATAAACGTGCCATGACTCTGCTGACCTCAGATGGTGGAGACATTTGTCCTTTTAACCTAAAACTTCAACTCTTTGTTTTTCTCCTTAGTAAGGGAAACAGCAGAGTGAGGGAGCTGAAGTTAACGGGAAAGAAAAGGGGCTGGGAGACCATATTTAAAAAAACCATCCCTAGTTCACGTCTTACAGTTTTCTTCTGGGCCCAATCCTGCGCTAGAGAAACTGTAGCCAGCGCGAGTTTGGGCAAGTTAACCAGAGCAGAAGCTGGCTGTGGGACCCTGACCTAGTCCCCCCAAGGTATTTAGGCTCCTCCTGACTTCCACTGATGTCCGTGGAAGTTAGCAGCCGAAATTCCCGCGAGGATCTGCGCCAGGTTTATACCTTGCCCACCTTGTCTCGGTTTTGCCTTCAGGTGTCTTATAGCTGCCCGGCCCGACGGCCGGCGGGGAAGGAGGCGCTGCCTCTCACCGCTAGCAGGAGCGGCCTAGACCCGCCACCCGCGGAGCCGGGCCGGGGGACGAGAAATGCAGCGGGAGGCTGCGCAGACAGGCGGGACGGACGGATGGACCGACCGACCTCCTAGACAGGAGGGCCCAGCACCCTGCAGGTGTTCGCAGGGCCTCCCGCATCGCGCCTGCCCGTGACAGGCGACGAACGAACCGAACCGGCCCGGCCCGGCCCAGGGAGGAGGAGCGACACCAACCTGCGCCCTGCGGGGTCGGTGTGAATGGCTCCGCTCAGAAGCGACACGCAGCAGCGCGGCCGCTGGGTTTCCCTGGCGGCGTCCGCACGGGCCGCTAGTCCTCATCGAGCCGGGCGGTGACTCGCCTCCTCCCGGCGGCACAGAAACACCCGGCGGCAGGGCGGGCCCGGCTGCCCCTGCCGCTGCCCCGGCGCTAGGGGGAGCCGCGGCTCTGCTCCCGGCCGCCTGGTGTCAGGTTCCCTCTCCCAGGAGCCGGCCGCGCTGTCATGGCTGGTTCCAAGGCCGGGCCGGGCCGGGCGGCTCCAGGGGCAGCAGCTCGTTTCAGTGCAGGCGGGGGACGTGGCCGGGGCGCAGCAGGAGGAGCGCGTGGCCACCACGGGCGGCATCGCCTGCGGGCGCGGGAAAGAGCCGCCAACCCGCGGCCGGGGGGTGGGCAGGTGAGCGCTGACCCCGCCTGCCCCAGCGCCGCCCTCCCCCCCCCGGCGGCTCCCCTGCAGAGCTCGGCGCTCGCGGGAACGTCTCCCCTCCCCCCCACACTCAGCCTGGGGGGCTGGGAGCCGGGGAGACCCGCGCCGGGCTCCCAGAGACAGGCTGGGGCCCGCGGCCACGCGCCCTCTGTGGCCCCAGCGGCCTGCCCCGCGCCCAGCTCCTAGAGCAGCGCCCCCGCCCGCCCTGGCTGCCCTCGCGGTCGCTCCTTGCCCGGGCAGGGCAGCGCGGCCCCGGGCCTAGGGGGCAGAGCGCTGAGGTGATTTCCCGCGCCTCGGCTGAGCCCCGATCCCCGCCCTCGGCCCACTCCCTCGCCGGCCCGGCTCCCGCTTGCTCCAGTGGGGCAGGGCTGCCCCGGCCGCCAGCTCCCCTTTAACTCGCTTGTGCTAGCGGCCGTCCAGCCGCGGCCCTCCCACCCCCGCCTTGTTTGGGGACTCCGCTTTCTAAGCGACTCGGCAGCTCTGTGCCCCCCCGGCTCGCTTCTCCCTCCCCACACTCCGCCCGTGTGTGAACACAGCCGGGACCGGGACCTTCTCCTCGCTCCCTCCGCTGCCCGCGCAGGTGCCCCTTCTCTCTCCCCGGCCGCCTTTCCACCCTCCCCCGGCACGCCGCGGCCCAGCGCTGGAGACGCCCCAGCGCAGCCCCTCAGACCGGGCGCCGCAGCAGCTCCGCACACTGCGGCTCTCGCTCGCTTCCCTCCTCGGATCCGCCAGGCCCGGCCCAGGCGAAGCTCGGCGGCCCCGGCCCGCCCCGCACCGGGCTGCAGGACGCTCATGTTTGGCGGGAACCCGACGCCCGCCTTTCCCCGGACAGGTGAGTGACGCCTCGGGCTGGGCCCAGGGACGGGACGCACCCGCCGGGGCCGGACACGGCAGGGTCACCCCGCGGAGCGGCGAGGCCGCAGCAACCCACGAAGCCCTCGACGTAAAACCTGCCCGGTTGGGTTGGCCTCGCGAGCGAGGGGAGATCGCTCCGCAGCGGAGGGGACGGTGCGGGGAAACCCCTGCGGGCTGGCGGGACCTGAGCCTCCGCGCAGAGCCGCCACCAAGGCGGGGCGTGACCCGGCCCGGCAACGCCCTGCACTGACCGACCCGGGGCTGCGGAGGTCGCCAGCGCCTCGCTTAGCCCCGGCTAGTCACTCAGCGCCGGTGAACGCAACGGGCTCGGCCCGGCCCGGCCCGGCCCCGCCCCGCCCCGGGGGGCAGTTCGGGGGCGCTGTGGGGAGACGAGGCCTGTCCGGAGAGGAAGGGGCCTGGTGGGGCGGCCCCTGCCCCTACGGGAGATGCGGAGGCTTGAGTGGGCAGGAGACCCGCCGAGGCGAAGTCTGCCCGGATCCGGCCGCGCTTCTTCCAAGCCTGTCTGGGCAGCTCGGGGAGGCGAACCTGGTGCTTATGAAGCCCGCCTCGCTCGTCTCTTAGTTGGGTCTGCTGCACCCGGGCGGGGCGGGCCGGGGCGGGAGAAAGCGCTGGCTTCGGGCCCGTCGCATCCCGTCTCCCCATCACCCCAGCGCTCCGCCGCCCTGCTCCCTTCCTACCGCGCCTCCTTGAGTCCCCCGGGCCGGAGCGGCTCCGGGGGGGGGGGACACTGGCGGAGACAAGCCTCTGAACACAGCGCAGCTCTGGCCCTGCTCACAGCCGGTGACAAGGCCGGTGGGCCTGCCATAAATCCAGCCGCAGCCCCGCCTGCAGCGGGGAGAATGGCTCGTCTAGGCCTGGAGATGGCCGCATCCTTGCGCCAGGCCCCTGGAAGGGGGCAGGTGCCCAGGGCTGGGGGCAGCGAGAGCTGTCCCCGGAGTGTTAAACAAAGGGTTAACTAGTTGTGGCTGGAAACCCGAGCCTCCAGCTGGTGCCCTGGCCCGGGGGCCTGGTGGAGTTTCAGGATCTGCCGCCTATTTCCTGCGATCGCTAGTCAGTTTCTTTTTAAAAGGCGCACACAGGGCCGGCGGCGGGGTTTGAAATGTCACACCGCCCAGCTGACCTGGCCCCGGCCCGCTGCAGCAAGCGGGGCCCCTCCCGTCCCGGAGAAACCCTCCATTTGGGTCTGCAAAGAAAATAAACCCAGGACACGCCAGACTGGTTCTGGGAGGGGGACTAGCAGCGTCCGCGACGGAGGGTGGATGTGGCTCCTTTCAGTGTATCGCTTGCAGGTGATGCCGAACGCAGATAAGGAGCCGCCCAGCCTTCGCCTCTGTCTAGACGGGAGAATTAATAAATGCAACGAGATTGATCACATCACAAATCCAGTCTGGGGACAGCAAGGACAAAGCCACTCCCGGGGATCCCAGGCTGCTGTCACGGGGGTTGCACGTTAATTAGCCCCGTGCTACGTTTAAAGGATCGAGCAGGCCCGTGTCTGTTCTCCATTATTATTATTTTACTCGCTAGAGACTAGTGGTTCCCTCTGTGGGGGTTGCCCTCTCGCCGATCTCCCTAGCTTCTGCCCCTCGCCTCCCCTAGGGGCAAAGGGTTTTATTTCTACAGCCTCTTAGCCTAAACTGCTCTGCTAGCCGGGGCTAAGTGCTTTGCACTCTTGAGTGGCAGGCAGCGTAACAAAAAAAGCTACTTGTTGCTAAATGCCACTGCTTTGGCACCGCAGCCAGGGAGACAATGAATTGCAGACGGCTCTGTGCCTCAAAGCTAGCCCGCCTGTAACACAGACTGCAGCGATCCGAGCAGCCTGTAAACTGAAACCCAGCCTGATTGTTAGTTAGGCAGCCCTAGAGCAGAACCGAGGTGTGGGTGTCTGAGGGCGTCTGGTGAGGCACCGCTGTGCTAGGCTGAGCAGGCCAGCTTCTGGGGGCTCGGTAAGTGAATGCTAGCTAGGGAGGGCACCCTCTGCCCAGCGTGGAGCCTGGGCGGCTGTAGGACCTGACAACCCTATTACACCGCTGCGAACACACCTGGCTGCGTGTGAAATGGGGTTAAATAATTTGTGAATCAGCAGCAATATCCCCCCACCCCCGTGTTCCCAGCACAGGTTCTAGGGGGGGCTCTTATTTGAACCCAAGGGGCCATTTCACAACCCACTCCCCGCTTTTTCTCCCAGCGCCTCTGATAAACTCTGTTGTCCATCGCGGCCTACTGGAATTTTGCCTGGGAAAGAGCTGCAGGAGCGGGGCCTTTAACTATTGGAAGGGGAGGGGCTGAGTGGATCTTATCTCTGGGATGGGGGATGAGTTAATTAATGCACAGACGCGCTCAAGTAATTATCCCTGCTAACAACTAGGTTTGGCCCTCTTTTCCATCGGTGTAAATCCGGAATGGCTCTGGATTGACTACCACTTTCCTCTAGTGTAAGGGAGTCGGCGCCAAAGATCCGACTGCAGACTCAGCCTCATTCTCGTTATTCAGTAGTAAACTGTGTATAAATATATTTCACACGCCCACGCCCTCGCCCTAAAGCTGCCTTCACTCCTTCCAAGCGTTAATCAGAGACACCAGGAAATAAATGGGAAGGGAGAGGAAGTAACCCTTGGCCCAGTGACATGAGGGCTTGAATAGAACCTGCGGTCCAGGTGACTACAGCGCGCATTAACAGCATCCCTGTCCATCCCAGGCAGTTCACTTTCCCTGTGAATTAGGATCCCAGTAGCTGAACCTGGACAAATCCAGAGCCCACGCCATATACTGCCTTGTGGGGATGGACGCAAGGCAGGGCCAACTGCAAATGCAGTAACAGAATCGCAGGTGAGAGCGAAACGTCTCCAATTCTGGTGCTCAATTTAATAGATTTGTAGGGACAATCCCATTCGCTGGCAAGAGCCTATGATCTGAAATAAGAAGCTGTAAAGAGAAGCAGAATTATAGGCAGCCCTGCCCAACATTTCAATGCTGCTGCTCAGAAGGAGATCAAATCTCTGATATTGCTGCCCGGAAAACAAACCTTTTCACCAGTGATGCACTGGAAAGAAGGAAAACTCCACATTCTCTCTTTGTAACTCGCCTGGATTCTCTGTCGAGCACCAGTCTCCATGCTAATTTCTTTTATTTTTAAATCTTTCGCACTGGGATTTTGAAAAGTGGTTCAAATTTAAAATTGGAAGTAATTTTATTTACTAATTTTAAAATAACCTGAGTGATCAGACAGGATGCTTAAACATTTAGTGCCATGATTCAGGGAGGCAAATCGATTAAATGATAACACTTGGACAATTATATTATTGGGCAGCAGGGAGGGGAGTAATTAGGATTTTCCTATTAATAGCAATCTAGACAGAGCTACACCAACTGCGTTTTTTAAAAATATATGTTGATTAGAAAACAGTTACAAATAATGCAATAAACGTGGCTAGTTTTACTAGCTCAGTGTTAATGGGGCTCTTTATCTGCATGGATTCCTGCTGTTCCATATATTCGTTTAAAGCCTATGATACCATGGCAGAAGAGATCATTTATCTATCTTGTTTCTAGCGTGATCATTTTGACTCCGGATAGTAATTTCGATCTCCGGATTTATTTTCAAGGATGGCCCATTAGAATTATTTCGTCCGAATGTTGACCCCTGGTTTCTCTTTATTCTTCATCTAACAGAGCTGGTTAACAATCCACACACTGTGTTGCACTTTCCATTAGGTTATTTTTTATTAAAATCAAAATATTATTCCCACTGTTAACTGCTGCTCTGACAATAAATAACAATAACTTACTTTAGTTCTTTAAAGGCTCAAACAATCTGTCCTCCGTCCATAAGATAACTTAACATTTTCAATAAAAGTCTTATGTCCATATATATGTTTTCCAGCAATCATGCGGCTTGGGGGGGGGGTCTCTCTCCCCGTCCCCAAAAAAGGACAAGATTCTCAAGTCAGGGATAATGCAGAGTATGGAATGAACTCACTCACGTGGTGATGTGAGAGGCATTGAAATGGAGATGACTACTCAAAACACAGCAGCGAGCTGAGATGATTTGACTGGCTTCCAACCAGCCTTAGGAAGACACAGAGGATCCTTTTTTTCTTCCAAAAAGGAAAACAAAACGAACAAATGTACAAGCTACCATTATACCGTACGGTGGGGCTAATTTTAGTAAATCCAGATTTGCTTTGGTGGGGCAAAAACCAAAATCCACAGGGGGAAAAAAAGGGGTGGGAAGGAGTTCTCTCCAGTCTGGTGAAGGCAGCTAGAATCCTGGTGCTTTTTGGCAGTCAAGACATATTTTTGTTTGTTTTTAAATAATAGTTTGTTGGTTTTTAATTTAAAAAAAAAAAGTTTTGTTTGGAATTAGTCTGGGACAGCCTGAGGCTGGGCTCGTCTCATGCAGGGAGCAGGAGCATGCGAAAGTCCAGATCCGCTGGGGGTGCTTGTCTCACGTCTCCACAGGACTGGGTACCATGCTGTTGGGAGTGTCAGGTAACTGGGAAGATAAGGAGGTCACATCGCTGCCAGAAGAGTTACCCAAGGATCCAGATTCGGAAAAGGATACCTAAGAGGGTAGAGAAAGGGGGAAAGAAAGGGCATGGGTGAGAGCGATGTAGGTAAACTTCAGACCCACCAAACCCTGCCATGTCTAGAGTGAGGAAAGCTCTTTTCATCCTGGTAGATAACTCATTTTAATTAGGCGCTGCTAAAAATATTCTAGTACCTAGTGCAGGCAGAGTTTAAAAACTAGCTAGGATGCACCTGCACCAGATAACGAGTTAAAACACAACATGCCTTGCCTCCTCCAGGGTTTGTACACTTTTCCTTAAAACGTGTTTAAATAACACGTTTTGTAAACCTAGTCTCGACCTCCCCAAGCAGGGATGACCCACGGCTTAAAACCCCCTCCATCCTGTTCAGCTTTGTGTATTTGTATTATTTCTCCATCCTCACTGGTATTTGCAACTCCTCCTGTGCATTTCATTACTCTGCTATTTACTGCCTCGTTCAGATTATTTTCATTAAATAATATTGGTACTAATATCAATTGTTGCACCACGCCCCTATAATAATGTATATTAACCATTTATATAGTGCTTTTCTTGTCCTATAGATTGCAACACACTTTATAGAAGTATATTTATCTCCATTTTACAATCCAGGAAACCAAGGCACAGAAAGCTTAAATGACTGAGGCACCAGCTCGCCAGAAGACAGTGACGCATTTGTGATGAGCACCATTGGGCTGACATGGGGGACTGAACCAAGGACAGCCTGAGCTAAAAGCGTGAGACTTTCTAGCTTATGCTACAGGTCCATAGTCGGGGCCAGCACAAGGTGAGTGACACAATGTGCACAGCCGTTCATTCTCCCTCTTGCCCAAAGTAATTCAAACCCTAGCCCCTCCCCCCATGTCAGGAGGGACTGGGTTGGCAAAATCTTTATTACGAGGATACGACATCATTACATTTAACTAAATAAATAAACAAAGCTGATGAGAACCCAGGCGTCCTAGATAGAAGTTCCCTCTTTCTGGAGGGATCCTAGTGGGCACTCTCGCAAAAAGATCTCCCTAATTCTTAGTGTTGCAAATTGCACAGTCCTGATACAGTCCCCGGGGATTTCTTTGCAATGGGGAGCGGCTGTCCTGCCCAATAAGAAATCTGCTAGACTTTTCGAAGTTAATTTCAGACTAGGCAGTGGTCGAGTGGCTGCTGCGCAGGGCAGGGCTCCACATATCACAGGGTGATGATGTATGTGCAGCATATTTCATCAATTCGCTCTTCCAATGCTAGTAAATGATCGTTTAATTATTCATACCGCACTCCTGTCTCACTTTTCCATTCTATTAACTAAACATAACACAGGATTAATTTTTGATTATCTTCTAAAACATCACAGTCATTTCGAAGTAGTACATTAACGGGGGGCTGCAGCCACGTCTTTTTTAAGCCTGAATCCCCTCCACCGGCACCCAGCTCTGAGAAAAATTAGCGCAGTCTGGGCATCGGAATTGTCCTCTTACAAACCCCTGTGCCCACGGGCCAGATCCTGACCTCCTCGCCCAGTTTCCACTAAAGTCGGTGCAAGTTTTGCCTGTCTACTCTAGGGAGAATTTCAGCGTCTAACGAGGCGTCAGGATGTCAGGATCTGGCCCCTTGTCACTGTTTGTTAGCACAAGGTACGTTATAAACCACGAGCCGCTTTGTCCCTGAGAATTTCTCTAGCTTCTTTTTTCCATGTGCGATGCAAGTGGCCGGTGTATTTGTTCATTAATAAAGACACTTCCCACTCCCTCGCCAGGGAGCACTGCTCATTGTGGCAATGGACACGCACCGGGAACACCTTCCCAGCGTCTCTGGTCCGGTTCCCAGCATTATCGTCCTCGCTGTTCGCCGCTCCCCCGGCCTATTGCGGGCTGGGCCGAGCTCACACGATGCCAGCAGCCCTTTTCTCTCAGCCAAATCGAAATGTACCAAGTGACGGGAAGGCTGGGCTCCTGGAGACCCCGACCCACCCTCCCCTTGGCACAGGGTGACTGTCAAGCCCCACTTCCCCTCCTCCCCCCAATAAATCCAGGCCCAGAGATCCCCGGACGAAGTTAGGCGCCTAACTTCTGCAGCTGCCCGTGGGAGTTGGGAACCGCTGCGGAGCTGGGCCGGGGTGCCGGTCCCCTCCCGCACACCGTGGCCGCGGCTCTCGCTCGCTCCGAGGATGACTTTAGGCCCCGGACCAGGAGGGAGTGCGGCGATCAGGGTCCGGGGGTAATAAATCAAGAGCCGCGGCGCGCCTCTTACCAGCTGCTGGAAGGCGGGCTGGTCCAGGTCGCTCTGCAATGCGAATTCACTGAGCGCTTTCCAAGGCGGCTGGTAGGTCTGGACCTCCACGGCGTTGCCTTGCACGGCGCTCTCATGGCGGATGGGGCTCCCGGCCACCAGAGGGGTCCCGGTCAGGCCCTGCAGACTCTAGAGGGGGAGACAAGCAGCAAAGCCTCAGACCGGGCGGGCTCCGCGGGAGCGGGGCATTGCCGGGGCAGCAATGGGGAAAGGCTCCCTTCCCCACCGAGCCCGCCCCAGCGCTGCGCTTCCCGGCCCCCTGGGCCCTGCTCCTGCCCCCATCGAAGTGTGTCTGTGTCTTCCATTGCAGCGCCAGGTGCTGGGACCTGCCCACCGCCCCCCGCTCCGCGCTCGGGTTAGTGTCACACGGCGGGGCCGGGCAGACACGTTCGCTGCGTTCCGGTGGCAGCAAGAACGGGTGACACGTTTGGAAGCTGGGGCGGGTCACTTCCCCTGCCCAGCAAATCGAGCTGTGAACGCCAACACTTCCCCTGGGCTCCCCAGCGGTCCCTCCGCCATCTCAGCCAGGGACTTCACCGGGAAACGTTATGAGTGGCTTGGCGGGATTTACCTATCCCCGGGCGACCGAGCAGAAAAGGGTCCAACCGATATTTAGGGTCCTTTCAGCAAGTTAAAAAAACAACAACCCAGAAAAGTGTCTGTTCCAGCCCCCCAAAGCTCTGACACTTGGTTCGCAGCGTTATCTGCCGAACAACGCCCTGCATACACGAGCGAAGTAGCCGCCAGACAGAACAGCTTCAACGCACAATATCTTAACTCAATAAATACCTCGTCCTAACTGACACTGTCCGGTTCGTAAGAACAATTCGTGCATTTAAAAAAAATTAAATCGCCTCCTTTATGGTGCAAACTAAACCCTCGGCTTACGACCGCCGCACGATTGTTCGTTACATCTAGATCGCTGGTCCCTGCTCCCGCTGTCTGTTTACTCCGCGCATTTCCCCCGGCCAACGGACTGGTCCGCTTCACTTTTGGTTTCTGGTCCGTTTTAGCCGGTTTCGGTTCTGGAGGTTGCTAAAAAGGTGGCTGGGAGGGGGGGAGATTCGTGCCTTTAAAACAGCTTTTCTATTCGATGGTGGTTGTTGGTTTAATTCACACAAACAGGTTGGCGGATTTTAAGAATTGGGTAGCAACGGTTTGATGTCCAAACAAGGGCGGAACCGGTCCTTGGGAGCGGATCTGCCCCATACAAGGGCGCGTGGCGCAAAGGGCAGGTCTTTCCCCAGCACCCCGCCGCGCGGGGGCTCTGCTGTCAGGCGCCCACCCCCGTTTGCGTGTGAGTAATACTGGGGAGGAGGGGGAATCAGCGGCCCCAAAGCCAGGAGCCGACAGCCCTCGGGAATTGCAGGGAGAGACTTTCCCTCCTGCAAGATGGCCCCTGCCGGGGGTGCAAAGAGGTGCCCGGCTCTTACTGTCTTGTCGCTGTGCTGCTGCTGCTGCAGCTGCTTCATCAGGATCGATTTCTTCTTGTCCTTGCAGCGCTTGTTCTGGAACCAGACCCGGATCACTCGGGGGCTCAGGCCGGTCATCTCCACCAGCTGCTCCTTCATCAGCGCGTCCGGCCGCGGGTTGGCCGCGTAGCAGGTTCGCAGCGTGTGCAGCTGCTTCTCGTTCAGCACCGTGCGGACGCGGGTGGTCTTCTCCGTCTGCTTGTGCACGTGGGGCCGGAGAGAGGGCTGGCGGCCGGGCCCGGAGTCTGCAGCAGGGTGAGGGGGAACCGACCAACCCCAGTCAGTGCCGGGCTCTGAGCCAACCCGCCCCACCTTCCCGGGGCACCTCTGCGGCGCGCCCCCAGCCCCAGCCCCAGCCGGGCCGTGCAGGCAGCGTGGGAACGGATGGACAGTGATCTCTGGCCCGGCCCGGCTGCGCTCACGGCGCAGAGGATGGCAGGCAGGCAGGCACCCGCCCCTACCGCAGTGAAGTCCGGGGGGGTCCCCCACGGGGTTGACTGGGGGGTCCCCGGGGCGGGGCGCGGAACTAAGCGGCCGCTGGCTGGCCTAGATCCGCTTGCAGGGCTTAGGCCGAGCGCCTCTTTGCCGGTGCGGCCCGCATCTCCTCTGAGATGAAAGGCCATTTCCACACCAGCCCCAAAGCCGGGGCTGGGCCCTCCCCCCCCCGGCCCGGCCCGGCCCGGCCCGGCCCGGCCCTGCCCGGCATGCGGTTATAGCAGCTCCTGTTTCCCCAGCCGGGGTCACAGCAGGGAGAATCGGAGTCAAACAGGCTGCCAGGCGGTCAGCGGTTGGGGGGTCCCAGGGCTCAATATTTGACAGCCCACCGGGCAGTGGGGGAGGGGGATCGCTGCCGCCGCCGCCCCCAGAGGCAGGCCCTGGCCGCTGGGGCTCTTTAAAAGAGGGGGGGACAAGTACAAGTCACGCAGGAGGGAAATCACCCGGGCCAGGGCGCGCTGAGCTGCCTCGGCAGCAGCGGCTAGGCCGGGCCCAGACACCGCGCCGCTTCCCGGCAGCTACACCGGGGGGAAATCGGGGGAGTAAGTGACTCCTCCGAGCCCCTCTTTAAAGCAGCCCATTTAATGGGGGAAGCCCTGGTGGGGATTACAGGCTGGCTAAATAACCACCCCACCCAATAGTAATCAGTCCAAAACGGGCCTGGTGCTCCTGGGCCAGTGAGATTTGACAAGCAGATTTTAGATCAACTGCAACCCCGGGGTCTAATCCGGACTGGCCCCGCACCCCCACTACAGAGCGCGGGGCCCGGGGAACAGGGCTAGAACCGTTCGGGCAAATAACCCACCGCAGCCTGGGCCGAGCGGCCAGGGCAGGAGGAGAAAGAGCCGGATTAGCGGCGGAGAGCGCGCTGAAGTGCTGACTAGCTAGCGACTGTGACTGTTCGTTAATCTCCAGGCTCCTTCCTTGCTTTGGGAGTCGTGGAATTTTAGCCGCTTTTCGCATGTGGGCTGCTCTACCCAGTAAAAATCCTTGCCCGATATTTCTAATCGAAACCGGTGCCAAGGGAAGGGCTTTTAATGGGCCGGACGGGAAGGAGTCAATATAAGAGCTTCCTTATTAGAGATCAATAACACAGGCAGCATACAATCATCTCCGAAAGGGGAAACTCCGGCTTCCTCTGTCCTTAACTCGTGAACTGTCATTATTCAATAATTATCACTAGCAGAGAGGATCCCCCCCTCCCCAGGATAGAATCTGTATCGAGATACCGAGGCATTAACGACGTATCATCTCCAGATACACAGATCCTAATCGGCAAGCACAAATACACCTAAAAATAGACAATCGAAACCCGGTCTTCCGCCTTTTCTCCGTCTGATCGCAGCTTCTCGTATGCAGGGTTTGTTTTGTTTTTACCGTTCTCTTCCCTAGGAAGAGAGTCCTAATCTCGACCCAGTCCCCTCCCTACTCAGTGTTGCTGTAAGGGGTGGGTTGTTTTGCTTTGTTGTTAGTGGGGGTTTTAATTTTTTAAAGTCGATGTTTTTTAAATCCACATGGTTTTTTTCCCAGATTAGTGAAATCTCCCCCGCACTGAAAGCAAAGCAGGCTAATAAATGGACTAGGCCAGCGGGCCCGAGTGCCGTGGCCGGGTTATTACTCGAACGGTAAAGGAGGGCAGCCTGTGACCCGCACAGATTATTGTGCCCGGAAACATACACCCAGCCTAGCTGATTTTCTCCCCCCGAATTATGTAAAGCTGCCGTGCCCCGCGCGGCCCCCGACTAGGCAGTTACTGGATGGAGGTAATTGGGGAAACAACCCTGGCTTTAGCTCTCGTTTAATCGCAGCTTTCCAGCTATAGTCATGTTAATATTGAACGCGCCATTATACTGTAAACCGGCTGCCCCGCGGGTAGCGAGCACTTTACAGCCTGTTGCTGGGGCAGTTCAGTGTGACTTGGATGAATCCCCGTTTATTCCGAAACCTCCTAAGTGCAGCAGCTGTTTTGACTTGTCTTCACGCTCCCATTTGCTCTTCTACAATTCTGGGACTGGCTCTGAGCTTTAGGGCCAAGCCCTGCAGATCTATCTGGCTAGCTAATCTCCTGCGTTAGAGCCCATCACCCGAGTACCCGAGCAAAACTGGCTTGGCGCTGGGAGTGAGCAGGGTTCGGCCCTTAGCTCTGTTTGGGGCGGTTGAAGGCCGGCTATGGAAATGGCCTTCTAACTCACCCCAAGGAGACAGAAGCGCCAGCCAGCTCTCTAGCCTGGCCTGGCTGGGGTTGACATTCCCTCCCTTGCCTCCTGGAGCACTGTACGCAGCTGGAGCCTAACCCTCCATTCAACGTGCTTTTGCCCCCCTCCCCCCACCTTGCAGGTCTCTAGCAAGGGGGTCGCCCCTTTTGTCCCTTGCCCTCACGACAGTGTCTAGGGCAGGGTTAGTAGCTGCTCCCCAGCTCTGCCACGTTCCTCTAGCTTTTCCCACGAATTCTCTGCTGCTCCCTTAGGCAACAGGGCTGTCACAGTCCCTTTCCCTGCTGGCTCCCTTCATGAACTCCCAGCTCCCTCCCTCCCCAGGGGCTCTGGGTTTTTTGGCAGCAGCTACATGTAGCGATATTCAGCGGCCTGAACTGTTTAATGTTCTCCCAGCCCTGTAGCTAGTTCCATTCCCTTTTCAGCCGCATCCACCCACCCCCGCTCTGCCCCAAACCCACTCTGCCTCTCCCTCTCCTCTTCTGGGTGTGTACAGAACCTCACATTTCCTTGGCAAGTGGCCTGTAACGTCCAGTCCCTCCCACTCCCTAGACGCAGAAGAAAGAGGCCTAAATGGAGGAGATGGAAGTGGGGGGGGAGAGGTTCCCAGTAGGGGGCAAGGTGGGAAACACTTCAAAGACTGTCGAGTCTGGCCAAAGCCTCCTAGGCCTCCATCATCCAGCATAGGGTGGGTGGAAATAACAGATGTGTTTTCTACATCCATATAAGAGGAACAACTAAAGCTAAAAATGGCCCCGCAGAGACGGAATTAGATAAAAAATTATGCATACATCTCTCCATATAGCCCTAGGCCAGACACACACGCTATTGCACAGTGCAGGACATATTACCCCCAGATAACAATACATGGTGTGTGTATGTCTATACCCTGTATTTACTGAGCTAGCTCGCTGATAATCTCACACCCCCAAGTGGGCCCCAATGCCCGGCAGAGCTGCTGCTCCTTTACCTGATAGATGCAGGCCTCTGGTGCTTTGTAAGTGGCCGGGGCTCCTGGGACTGTCCGCCGAGTTTCTATCCAGCAGGAGGCTGTGGTCGGCCCGGCAGAGCAGCTCATGGTCCCGTAGAGAGAACTCGTCCCCGGGCAGCAGCTGGCGGCTGCAGACCGAGCAGCGGAAACATTCGATGTGATACACGTTCTCCCGGGCTCTCATCACCAAATCACTGCTGCTGAATCCCGCCTTGCACTTCGCACACTTTATGCCGAATAACCTGCAGGGAGAGAAAGGGCCATGAAGAGACACAGTCACCCCACCACCGATCCCAGCTCGCCCTCCCCAGTCACTCATTACCCCGGCTGAGAAACCAAAAGGATCCCCTCTGCTCTCTTCCTAACACGTCTCACCCACTAATTCAATTCGAGAAGGGGGCTCGGGTTCAATGGGAAATTTCCCCCTTAGCCACATTTTTCTATAGCAGGCATTAGGAAGCGTGCAGGTCAATATTGTCTCTTGTTCGCCGACATGACGGTTATTATGAATATTATTGTTTGGTTGCATACATTGTTGTTAACTTCCTGTCTCCAAAGCCTAATAAACAGGGACATAATTTGTCCTGCGCCCTCCTTTAGCAAGCAAGGGGACCTATGATTTCACAGATGGGGAGCTCTTGAAATTAGCTCTTAAGAAATGGGCCGGAGGAAAGTTGGTTTTTTTTTAAATGGATAAGGAGCTTTTTGAATCACCTGATATAATCCCTTTTACAGTATGTCTTGCCATCTCTCACAAAACAAGTGCAGGTTTCATCCAAGAACTGGCTGCATTCAGCGCATTTGAGACATGCTGCATGCCACTCGAGGTCCGGGGAGACCTTCAGGATGTACTGGTCATGGATCTGACTCCCACAGCCTACACACATGGCAATTCCGGGCTTTTCTACCAGTGGAAATGAGCAGAGGAAATTTAAAACGTACACTGGAGGCACATCATTTCTAATCAGAACTGTCTCAACGGACTGCAATCACAGAGGCATTCGTAATTACAAGGAGACATTCTCTAGTAATGTTCAGGCATTGGAAAGAAAGAAAGAAAAGGTGAAATGGATAAACTGCAGCAGCTATTCTCCGTATATTGTCACTTTTACAGTCACTTGAACTGCAAGGAGATTTTACAGAAGCAAACGGTAAGTGCAACTGCTAAAACAAAGGTTGGAAAACATAGAGCGGGTAGATAGTTAACACAGTGGAAAACGAGATGAACTTTATCTGCCGGTTATTTCATTTGCATTTACTGTAAGTCTTTTTAAAAACAAAAAACAAAACCGAGGCTCTTCTTTTCCTCTTTGCTTTTTCTTATTTTATATCTTAATAATTAATTACTAATGCCTGAGCGATTAGAAAAAAGGCATCCAAAGAGCAAAAGCCAACAAAACATTTATTTATTCTTTCAAAAGAAAAGAGAAACAACGAATTCTGCAGCCCGAGATCGTGACACAGCAAGATAAAATAGGTTTTAATTTAAAAAATAACAAAAAGCAATAGATTGAGTAAGAGCAAAAATAAGCCTCGTTAAAAAAATATGCACGATTTTATAATGTTCTCTAAAAGTATCTCAGTAAATAAACCACTTGTAGAATCAGCTTAACGTTTCACGTAAAATATTGACAAGTATCATTCAGACCAAAGATCAACTTACTCTTGGAATGATCCCCCATAGCACCCAGAAAAGGATAATGAAAAATAATATCCACCATGCAGAAAGAGATGTGTGCAAAGTGTTATGATGCAGAAAGAGCAGGCTGCCTGCCCAGTGCCTGCTGTTCGCTAACTAACTCCTCCAGCCTGGAGGAGTTACAAAGTGGAGACTGCCCTGTCCCATACGCAGCATGACGTCAGCACGCATCAGCCCAAGGCCCAGCACTGAGGAGGGAGGGGAGAGCAGTGACTTCACCGGGCGGCCAGAGCAGCCCCCAGAGACGATTGGAAGCGAGGGAGAGGGAGCGAATTGATTGGCCAGGAGTGAACAATGGAACGCGGAACGCTGTGCAACGCACGGAGGTTCTTTCTCGCGCAGGTCCCCCCACGCTTCAAGAAGCAGCAGTTCACTCACTGTTTACCTGCTCTGAGATTCCAGCCTAGACCAGCACCACTCCTCTGCTCTGCTGCCGAGCTCCCAGTCCAGAGGTGATTATTACACTTGTGTGAAAGCTGAAATCCAGACATGCCCTCAGCCCTCACTCCGTTTGGAAGGAGACTTTCTCCTTTCGGGATTAAGGACTAAAATCTCTCCCTCTTGTGATGAAGTATTCTCCTCCTTGTGTGTAAATCAGACAAGCTCGCTCGAGTATTTTAAAATCTAATTCAAACGATCTTATCTTAACGTGCCAGGAATTACTTGGGGTTTATTTCAGTAACACATTGCTATATTTTGTTATCCTGTGTTTCTTATTATGCTTTATTTATTATGTAAACCTATTTTATGCTGAGGGGCAAGACAAGTACCTCAAAAAAGCGCTTCTGCATGTGACGTTTAATGTGAACTATTTGTTGGAGAGAAAAGAAAGACATACAAATTAGCTGGGATCTTGCTCTTGAAACTGACAGCAGCTTAATAGATATTTTAAACAGAATAATACATTACACTTCTAGTTTCATCCCATCCTGCACAACAAATTATTTTAATTTAGTTTATTTCTCAAATCAAAGGTCATCATAAGAAACCAACGAACATTGCAGCTGGTATTGCTGTTGCTACCCTTACTGATCCGTTACTCTTTTCCATTTTATAACACCAATTTGTAATTAAAAATACATTTCTGATAGGAAGATCCTCTAATTTTTCATTCTGAATTTAAAATTTTGTTTTTTTAATTGTTTTAGTTGTAGAAATAGCGACGAAGACAGTGAAATGGGCCACTGTTTTTTTAGCACATATTATTTTGGGCAAATTGTTTCATTAAAAGCTGATTGAACTCATTTTTTCTTGAGGAAATTTTTATGGTCGATATTGCAGCTTTCAGTCACAGTGTCTCTTGAGCAATTCATGATAGCAAACTATCGCCGGAATTTATCAGCCCTTTCTGTGACTAGCTGCAAACGTGTGGCTCTCTTTTGATCTTTTCAAGTCCTCTCCCCAGAGGAAAAGGAGTGGGGGGATGTACCCTTCATAATGTGCTGAAAAGCTGCCTAAATAATCACAGGGCTAAAATGCCACAGTTCACAACCCCACACTTTCTGCACTGAGTCTTTTTTTTTTTAAACCTGCAACTTGGAAAAAAAAATCTTTGCATCATAAAGTTGAAACAAATGTTAAAAGGGGCTTCCTAAAACATCTTTGACTCTGATGAATTTCCATTTGCAACATCCCTGTATAACAAGATGCCCTGATTGCAATTCAAAAAAGTATCCAGTTGTTGTTTATTTTGGGGGGAGAGGGACGGACCCACCCTACAGAAACCTGTTACCGCGATCGTGGAGTTAATGTGGCTGTCAGTCACTGATGTTACACTGCATTTCTGTTCTCTTTACACGGTCCCCGCCGTCTGGTTTCCAGAGCCGGGTTCTGCATTTCACTCGGATAGAAGGACCTCTACTGGGAGAATGGCTAATCGGTTAAAACTTGTCGCCAGGCCTAATAAACCTCTAATCTTCAAGAAGGCGCATTGATGTAACATGAAATACTATTAATAATTCAGGGCTGGAGCTCACGGGGCGAGGGTGTACAGCTTGAAGTGATCTGCTAGCGGCGACATGCCATTGTTCATTCCCTTTTTAACTAGCTCGTGCCCATCCCCACTCCGAACGGACTGGGCTGCAGAGCTGCGGCAGAATGGCCTGGCGAGTTGGCTGGCAGGTCTGGCAGTGGCTGGTGTAGGGAGCCCGCTAGAGACCTGCAGTCTGGGAAAGGGCGATGGGGGAGGCGGGTTGCCAGAACAAAGGCACTCAGCATTCGTCCCGTGGCCCATCCCATCCCATCCCGAGCGAGGCAGCTCTGCTGCACGGACCCTCCCTCCCTATACCCACCCCAGTGTTGCACAGAGGTGACGAGTGAAAGCGGCTCCAGACCGTAAGGCAAAGGAGAGCGACTCGGGCAGGCTGGGCCTGCCACGTTTTACACTGAACGGTCCCTGAAGGTTTCAGTTCCTGCACAGACTGGCAGCTTGCTGCCCAAAGGACGCGCTCCCTGACACGAGAGGCGGGAGCCCGGCAGAGAGGCTCTGGCACCTGGCAGGCGCGTTTGTTTGGTTTTTTTCGTCTTGCTGCGCTCGCTCGTCAACAGAAACTCCAAGTTTAATTCTGTCATTTTTTTTGTAGGCGCCCGCTTGGATCCGAGCGGAGCCAGTGATCTCTCCCTGAGACCGTCCCGCAGATCTCCCGCCCTTTTCAAAGCACACCTCAGCTCAGGTCCCGCCTTTGGAGAGCGCCACAAAGGGGCAGTTTCTGGGTGAAGTTTCCCCTTCGCCCGCCACATCGCCTCTCAAATCGTTATTGTTTACACAAATCGGCCAGCTCAAGGTCAGGAATTGTCCAAAGGAAACCTGGTCCGAGGGAGATCCGATGTAAAAACAGCATCGGGTCACTCACAGCCGGGCGGCAATCGAGACCCAGCGGTGCCAGGCGCCAGGACTGGGGGGATTTACACAGTGCAGGGGTGAGGTGAGGCAGTGGCAGGGCCGGTCCGACGCATGAAGTGAAGTGTCGGGGTTTTCCCCTTAGCGGGACACGAACCAGGTAACAACAGTCTGGGCGGCTGTGAGACAACCCCCGTGACAGACACCGCGTGTGCGCGCCCGCTCCTTCGCACCCCTAACCCTCCTCTCCTCCTGCACGCAGGTCCCTCGGCGAAGTGATGCCAATGCTGGCCCCGGGCCTGGCGCTGAGCTTAGAACGAGAGGCGGCCCGCAGAGCCCCAGGTGAGAACAGCACGGGCTGTATTTTAATCTTCCGACAACCCCCCGGGATGTGTGTGTGGGGAGCAGGGACCCTGGGTCCCTGAGCTATCCTCCAGTCTGAAAATCGCCCCGCAGGTAAATCACCTGCCCCGTGGAGGTGTCCGATCTCTGAGTTCGAGACGGCCGGAGGTTAGCCTGGTGCTACAAGGTCCCGCCGCGGTCACACAACAGCGGTGAGTGTTAGCATGATGATAAGGAATAGGGAGCAGTAAAATGTGGCTCTAACCTACACGTGCTCGGCGATTAATACACTGGGAAAGGAGTCACGCCATAAAAGCGAACTGGTGACTAGCGATGCAACACGCAATGTCTGTCTTACTCATGGGACAATGCTGACTCGGGGTTTACTCCCACTTGCTTCAGGGATCCCAGTGCCGGCTTTGCAGGCGGGGTTCGTACAGAGACGTGCGTGGTGCATTTCCAGCCTACTGCAAAACAGTAACTAATGACCGCCCGGGAGAGGGGGCAGCTGCAGGGGCAAGTGACTTGATCCCAGATTCCCAGCTCCTCCGCCAGCCAAAATCCAGGGCTCCTCCTGGCGCCCAGACGACTGCTCCACGAACTACCGAGCCTGCTCCCTGTCCGTAAAGCTGGAGTGACACATCCCCTGCCAGGCTGTCCAGGGGAGTACAACCATCACGGAGGCAAGCTCTCCAGTGCGAAGGGGAACGTGCGTGCCCCTGCCACTTCGGACTGGAAGCACACCTGGCGGTTTCGCATGTCACCAGCACCACACGGCAGTTTGCAGTGCAGACCCTTCTCTGTGATGTGTGTCCTGGCGGGAAGGACGATCTACAGCCTCTACTCGAAAGCAAACAGATCCACACCATGCCCTCTGCACACCCCCACCTTCCCAGCTGGGCTCCCTTCTCAACCGGCTGGGGGAGACCTGAGGCAGAGGGTGGATTTTTACACCGCTCACGGTGGGATAGACAGGCTGCTTCCTGAAGGCAGCTCTGACCCTTTCAGCCGGTCACTCCAAGGAGAGCAGGATTCGCTTTGACTGTTTGTCTTCTCACGTCACAGGCCGGCTCAAAATCAGCTCTGAGCAAAGAGCCTGCCGGGCCCGTGTAACCCGGCGGCACCAAGCCGGCGGTGCTCTCCCAAACGTAGGCGGAGTCTTGGAAGATCCGTCGCAAGGGACAGACGGGCCAGGGCCGCTGCGGCTGTCTTGACGCTTTCCCTGTTCACATGCATGAGGTAGTTGTTTCTTTGGGACCTGTTATTTATTGCGAAGGGGAATCGGAAGATCACCCCCAGAAGTGGCTGAGCGATGCTCTACAGAGGGCGGCACCGAGGGATCTTCATTACACCACGAACCGGCCGGGGAGCAGAGAATGACCGAGGGCCACGGTGCCGGCTGGACTGGTGCCGCCAGCGATCGGGACACGCACGCACGACACGGGTGGACTCGGGATGTCGTCGCGGTGTCTGCACCGACTCGGCCCGCACCACGCCCGATTCGAAGCGGGGCCGCACGTCTAAACGCGGATCGCCCAGTTTCACCAGGCCCCGCACGCAGCCTGGACTCATTGCCAGCTGACCACCACGGCCAGTCAGTGCTGCGGAAACGCCTCGCCCCTTCGCACCCCTGCTCCGCCCGCAGGCGGGATGGGCGCGGGTGTCACCCCACGGGCTCTGCCCCAAACGCCTCCAGCGGCCCAGCCCCGCTCGCGCAGGGCCCGCGGTGCGGAGCGAACAGGCGCGGTGACTCCCGGGTCTGTGTTCCCAGCAGGGCCCGACCCGCCCGGCAGTCCCGAGCCGCTAACGGAGCTCAGCCGGCTGAGGATGCTGAAGGCGCGGGGCTGCCCCGGGAGAACCGGGCGGCCCCGGCCGGGCGGGATCGCTGCCTGTCTGCCGCAGGCACGAGGCAGGAGGAACCAGGCCGGTCCTTTCCCGCCTGCTCCGAGGGGCTCGAAGGTGACACCTCCGGGACGGTGCCAGGCCCGCTCCGCGCTCCGCCGGAGGGCACCGCCCCGGCCAGCCTGCAGCACCAGCCCCGGCAGCGATCGGGCGAAGGGCGGGCGGGGCTGCGGCCCGTCACGCAATGGCCGGAGCACGTGCTGGAGACAGACTGGCTCCCCCGCTCCAGCCCCGGGGCTGTAGCCCGAAGCGAGCGGCCCCAGTTCACCGGCCGCCCCAGGGGGCGAGGCAGCATCTTCGGGCAGGCACCCGTCTGCAGGGCAGGCTGGTTCTCCCCTCCCCTCCCCGCCTTCTTATTGACGTGCTGGGCTCCCGGGGCAGTCTGGACCGGGCCTAGCTCCGCTCGGGTTCCTAGCGCTGTGGGGGTGGCGGGGAAAGCGGCGATTCCAGCCTTGGTGTGTGAATCAGCAAGAGCAGGGGCAAGGGAGGCGAGTTACTCACAAAACTATTCACGCCGTAACTGCCACAGGTGGGGAAGCAAAGCCAGCCGGGGTTTCTAACCACCAGCCTCACTCACGATGCTGTATCTTGCTGAATGCGGGTATGTTTCAGTTTATCTGTGGGCAGCGGCTATCTTTGCTTCAGTTTTTTGTAAGGTGGGCCCTAATCCCTTATTGGGGCTCCTAGGAAATTGCTATTAATAAACAGTTAAGAGGGCACACAGCCAATCTAAGGTACATTTTCATAACACATCAGTCTCCCCAAATGAGCCTCTCACCTCTTAATTCCAGATTTCTGGGTCCTGACCAAACTAAGCCCTTTCCCCTCCAGAGCAGACCACAGTTGACTGAAAATACAAGAAAACCTTAGCTTGATTGATATTGAAAAAAGCATGAAAGGTTGGCAGCACTTGGATCTGAAATATTTGTTCCATGAGGGTTATTTTGGAAAGGTTCCCTCTGTCTATACATGAAAGGAAGTTTTACAACTAGTACCCAGGGAAAGTCTTGAAAAGGCTGATCTTTTTCAATATAAGGTGGGCCATGCTATATCTGACATCCTGCAGAAAATTCCTAATTACACAGAGTATAAGGAAGAAATTTCTTCTTCAAGATAAATTGAGGCAGAAATAGGACATTTTTTTTCCAGAGAGGGAGTTCTATTTCAGCTGCAATAAAGATTTAGTGGATGGTTTCTATAACATTTAGCAGCATGCGGCGTGGAGTTATCTGTTATTTGATGGTTGATGGCAGGACTTTTATTATTGTTAACAACCTGTGCTTTCCATTATCTAAAAGTGCTTAGGAGATTTCAAAGACAAAGTAGATAACAAATGCAATTTAAAAGAATGTTGACAGTGCTAATACTCTAGCACTTCAAATGAAAATATGGAAAATTGCCATAGAGAAGTCATTCCCAACGCTGTGCAGAGTATTTACCGTTGTTCATATTTAGAATGCACCAGTTTCTTTCACTTCAGTTAGGATAATGAAGGAAAGTAACTAGAAAATTACTTCCAACTCTAGAGTGCTTTCCTGCCTTATGTGAAGTTTGGTATGACTGGGTCAAAACCAAACCATATGGCTTGTGAAATAAAGTAAAGTGCAGTATTCAGGCTACAGTGTAAAAACGTCTTGTTTGAACCTTTTTAATTAGTCTTGACCACAGGCTTTCTCATATACTGCAGGTCCCTTTGAAAATTTCACTGAACTGCCTAGTGGCAAGCCTCTGATATTCTTTACAGTATACACATACATCTGAAAGATCTGACCCTCCAATCCAGATACAGGTAAATGACGCATTAACTTCCCTGACAGTTTTTCCAGCCTCAAGGCTGCAAGTCTGGGACTTAAGAGTGACTGGGGTGACCTGAGACAACTCCGAAAACCTGTTACAGCCTGATTCTGCCTCTGATTACATGAGACTAATTCTCATAGGAGTTAAGGGAGAACTCTGTCCCAAGTTACTATGTCTCTGAAGGACCACGTCTGGATATCCTGTCACTGCTCTGCTCTGCTGCATAGAGAGAATAAAAAGAAGTGGGTACTCCCCAGAAATGACTGCATTGCTGTCTCTGATCCCTTCCCTCCAACAACACAGTATTGACCTCTCCTTCCTCCAAACTTATAAAAGGCCTTGAGTGAGCTCCCCCTTCAAGGTAGGTCTTCCTGGGATTTTGGGAATTTAGCTGTGGGCAGCCATTCCCTGCCACCATCCTACAGAACTCCCAGCAGAAATACAACAAAGGGTTAATGCTGCTCTGGGAGCCACATGGATATGGTTGGTGATTTGTCCTGGTCCATGATAGGGGCTTGTAGGTGCCACTGTGATACACACAATAAACATTAATAATTAAGTTGGTAAAGACACCACACAGTTGGTGCACAACACCCCTCCAGCCTGCTCCTGCAGTCACAATGTCGGATTGGCCCTTTGATATGTAGCACTGGTTTTCTCACTCTGATTTCTGGTACAAAAGCAGTGAAAGTAAGAGAACCCTTCTATTGTTTTGCATGTATTTGCTGATGCAAAGCCCAGGACATTGAAGCCTCGTCTACACTATGGAGTTAGGTCGGATGTAAGGCAGATTATGTTGACCTAACTCTGTAAGCATCTCCACTAAAATGTCGCTGCCACCCATGTAAGACTCCACCTCTGCAAGGGGAGTAGCGCTTAGGGTGATGTAGTTAGGTTGACACAGTGACCGCATAGACACTGCATTGCTTACATCGCCTGTTGATGCCTGACAGCTGGAGCCCCACCATCCATAGATGACAGCTGGCTGGTGGGGCTCCTGCTGCCAGTGCTCCATACTGACAGTTAAGTCAGTGGAAGTGCTTCTGGTGAGTACATGCACCGCCGACAGAAAGAGTATAGTGTGGACATGAAAAACTGATTCAACTACTGCGGTGGCTGTAGGTCAACATAACTTTAGTCAACTTAATTTTGAAGTGTAGACTTGCCCTAAGTCTGATTCTTGTGAAATGTTACATGCCTGGAGATCTGGGTATGAACCAAGGAACACACTTTGTTTGAACTTTGTATCCCTTGTATTCAATTTTTTATTATTTGTTTTCCTCTTTAGTCTCCATGGGTTTCTCCTTTTGCCTTAATGGAAAAAGAGGAGAGCACTTCAGTGGCTAAAATAATACCTTTTAATGTCCAAAGACTTTGTAGCGTGGTGGATATTGTGTCTTCCTTCTAGTTCAACAGTATTGGCTCAAAAAGATCTTTTAAAGCTGGTGCTTGGTTAAAATTTCCATAACTTTTTCTGCCATGGGATTTCAGATTAATTTCTGCCACTTTTCTCAAGTTAAATTAAAGCAGGAAATATCTTCACACAGTTTCAAATACAAATGATGAACCAACCTGTTTTGCTGTGGAAAGATGTGATATCTTAAAAAAGAGTCACATTAAGAATTAAAGACACATCCTGTAAATACTTTTATAAGTGCTTAACTTTACACACTATGAGTTATTGAAGTTAATGGGAATGATGTGGTGCATCAAATTGGGCATGTACATAAATTGTTCCAGGACTGGGGCTTAAGTATCCCTCATCTTTCCCCCTCTGAATTGTTAGCTTTCTTATGAACAAAATAAAGAGGAGCAGTATCTTCTCAAATTCAGCTTCAGTGACATCTTTGTTAAATTATGTTTAAAAGTGGGAAATTTTTTCAAACATACTTAGGACAAAGGTATCAGCAGGATACAGTATGTATACACTTGTGTTAAATACATAGATTGTTTGGTACAGAATTGGCTCTAGAAGTTGAGACAGGATATTTGCTGTGTGACTCCCTCCCTTCTTATTTGACTCCAGATTTACACTGGTGAAACTCAGAGCAGTTGTTTTTTAGGTAATTTTTTCAGTCTACCTGGAACATGTCTGTCTAAATCTACATTAGCAAGAAAATTCTGAGTTGACAGATTCAAGTCTTTGTCTTACTCCATTGTTCCTCAGTTTTGCACCTTTTAAAAATCACCTGATGTTTGGCGATCCCTGCATTACTCATGCACAAGAAGGTGAACTAAGAATAGTGTTTTAGCTTTGATTCTTGAGTTTTTTGCTTTTCTGATTTTAAAGGCACACAGCTGTCCAGATAAAAATGCAATAGACAAAATCTCTCCTGTGTTACTAACAACATCTTAGGCTACTAAAACTGGACCAATGTTTAAAAAATTTGTTTTCTTTCTTCTATTGTGTTTACTTCTTGCCTTTCACTCAGTTTGTTCAATGAAACTAGACAGGTCTGTTCTGGGCAAAGTCTATAAGCATTGTCCATGTGAATCCTGCCCATGAAGTCAAGGAAATAAGAACATAAGAATGGCCACACTCGGTCAGACCAATGGTCCATCTAGCCCGGTATCCTGTCTGTGATAGTGGCCAGTGCCAGATGCTTCAAAGGGAATGAACAGAATAGGGCAATTATTAAATGATCCATCCCCTGTCATCCAGTCCCATCGTCTGGCAGTCAGAGAGTTAGGGACACCCAGACCATGGGTTGCATCCCTGACCATCTTGGTTAATAGCCATTGATGGAACATCTCTAATTCTTTTTTGAACCCCATTAAACTTTTGGCCTTCACAACATCTCTTGGCAACAAGTTCCACAGGTTGACCATGCAATGTGTGAAGAAGTACTTCCTCTTGTTTGTTTTAAATCTGCTGCTTATTAATTTCATTGGGTAACCCCTGGTTCTTATGTTATGTGAAGGAGCAAATAACACTTCTTTATTCACTTTCTCCACACCATTCATGATTTTATAGACCTCTATCATATCCCCCTTAGTCATCTCTTTTCCAAGATGAATACTCTCTGACTTTTAAATCTCTCCTCATATGGAAATATTTCTGTAACCTTAATCATTTTTGTTGCCCTTCTCTGTTCCTTTTCCATTTTTCCATAGATCTTCTTTGAGATGGGGTGACCAAAATTGTACACAGTATTCAAGTTGTGGGCATACCATGGACTTTATATAGTGGCATTATATTTTCTGTCTTATTAGCTATCCCTTTCCTAATGGTTCCTAACAAGCTGAGCTTTTCTGACTGCTGCTGCACACTGAGCAGATGTTCTCAATGGACTAGTCTATTCACAGTGACTCCAAGATCTTTCTTGAGTGGTAGCAGCTAATGTAGACCCCACCCCCATTTTGTATGTGCAGTTCTGATTGTGGTTTCCAATGTGCATTACTTTGCAATTATCAGCATTGAAGATCCAGAGCAAAATGGGCCAGACTGTAGTTCTCAAATACAAAGCCATGAAGGATTCATTTTGACTCCATTGGTTGCTGCAGAAGAGCCCATATTCTGAAGGTGAAATCCAGGCCCCACTTCAAGGGAATGGGGATTTTGCCATTGACTTCAATAGAGACAGGATTTCACCGTGGGAGTCCAACCCAAAAATATGATGAAATTAGGCACGTCTGCCTACTGGTCAGAACAAAAGACCCAGAGGGCACATTAGTTTGTTAGGCAGCATAGAAAAGGCTGAGACTGCAGAGTGCAGTGAAGGAGACAGTGTGGCCCATCAGCAGGTCCAGAAAAGCACGGGCTCGTGGGTACCTCAGTATTTGTACATGTTGTTATAATAATAAAAATAAACTACCACCAGTGGGGGACTGATATAAGAAAGAAACGTAAGTAAGAATACAGTATATTGACAAGTACTTTTTTTTCTTGCATCATTTTTCAATGTTGAGGGCATCAAATCAGAAAAGTGTTTTGTTTTTTTAATTATCCTTGTTTATTTATATTTCAGTTGGGGAGGAGGTAGTTTGGAAGCATAAAAACAAACAAGGATAATTAAAAAAAAAAACCAAACCAAAACCTGTCTGATTTGAAGCCAAATTCTTCTTTCAATAATGCTGGTGTAAATCTGAAGTTGCACTACTGAATCCATATAGGTGTAATCCATCCATAAACAGGTGTAACTGAGAGAAGAATTTGGCCCTGTATGGCAAGTTTTAACATGTCATCATACCCCTTGCACAGCTGAGTAGAAATCCCAGAAAAAATCAATTTGTAATGGAACTGTTGACAGATCCTAAACTAAAATAGTTCTAGCAGGTGAGGCTCAAAAGGCTATACAAATATTCTCCACTATAATACTAAGAGGCAGTGAAATCAACTTGCCTGAGAGATTTGACCTGCATTTGATAAATAACTACATTTTGATTTTTTGAGGGTATATTTCTTCACAGAACAACTGTCAGTTCACTTACAATCACTGAAAATATGTGATTGCCAATAGTCAAAGTAACCTACATATTCACAATTAATGTTTCTTGATTTACTTTTCTTGCCAAGGGCCGAATCCTCAATTAGTTGTTAGGAAAAACTCCTATTGATTTCAGTGAGACTTCTGAGTATGTGTAATGATGTCAGGGTATGGTATTAGGCTTGCTAATAGGGTTTTCAGATTTTTTGGGTATAATTTTCAGTTTTTGTCACAAATTTGAAGTATCAGTCCCATTTAGAAACAGGAAACAATTACTTTTGCAGCAGATTGCAAAGGCAGTAAATGCTGATTCTTTCAGAGCCAGTCATGGATTAAGTCCATTATAAAATTAAAACAGATGGAACACCATTTCACTTACAATACAAAAAGGATAGGAACCATCTGCAATAAGATTTAGCTTTGCAAAGCTATTGCTATCATGTTACTATTAAAAACCTTTGAATGATTTTCTTCTCTTTCATAAACTTCACATGAATCAAATGTCTTATTTATTCCTCTTCCCAAGAAGATAATCATATTTTATTTAAAAAGATGACATCTCTCAAGGATCCATTTCTGGGTTGTAACAGAATGTGTAAAAACAAAGAAACTCAGAGGTTTGGATCTGTGCACAGCCTTCACAGTAAAGATTTATCAAAAGGACAGTTCCGCATTCATTTTCCCTTTAAAAACATTTTCTTGTGCTTAGGGACAATGCCCAATACTGAAAATAGATAATTAATGAGATAATGGGATACTGTATGTCACCTCCTGTTCAATGGGATTATCTGATGGCTAATTATGGACAGATTGTGATTAATGTGATTATGGATTGGATATTAATCTGATTCTGGATTGATCTAGTTATGTTTTAGTCTGCTCCAAATGGTTAATTGGATCTGAGATAATAGAAATGCAGCTTGCACCAGATTTTGCCACATCAATTGATGAAGTATCTTTTGATCTGGTTGGGTTGCGAACAATAAATTATTTACAGCTGTTGAGGAAACTACTCTCCTTTTAGAATTAGTCATTTATTTTATTTTCAAGAGCCTTTGAAATTAAAATCAATATCCTTTTTAAAAGTCTTGTTGACAATTGAAAAGTGTGTGTATAACTCACAAACAAATGTGACAAAATTAAACAGTGGTTAACCCGCTGGCCTAATATCTGGTATTGCTCTGCACTGCTATGTGGGAATGCTGCATTAAATTCTCAGCTTCAGCCGCCAAGACCATCAGGGTTTGGAAGTTCTGCAGAGGCAGAGTGTATAAAACTGCAGAAAATGAGTTTCTAATATTGCACAACAGCTACTGCTACCCCTGTGACTGATTGAGAGTCAGTTTTGGTGCGACTACAAAGGGAGTTCTCTCTATTTTTCTCAGTGGAAAGGATTCACTAATATCAAGATTTTAAGGTCAGAAAGGACCTTTAGGATAATCTAATTTGACCTCCTGTATAACAAAGAACATCAAATTCTACCCAGTAACTTTTGTGATGAGCTAGAGTACATCTTTTAGATAGACACCCAGTCTTGATGTAAAGAGTTCAAGTAATGGAGAATTCTCCATATCCCTTGGTAAACTGTTCTAATTTATTACTCCTATTTAAAAATGTGCACCTTATTTGCATTTTAAATTAAATTCCAACCACTGGATCTTGTTATGCCTTTGTCTGCAAGATTTAAGATGGACATATTGTGGGGTCTTGAGATGCAAGGCAGAAATGAGCGGAACGTTTTGGATTTCAAGACAGGATACATTGCAGATAACTTCTCCTATCCTCAACCCATACAAACTGGTTGCAGTCATAGTACTTGTATGGTCTACTGGTTTAACTACAAACCCTGGAGACCAGGAGAGCCGGATTTTGTTCCTTTCTCCATCACAGACTTCTTGTGTTAAAGTGGGCTGGTCTTTTTTCTCCTATTGAATCCAGTCAGAATAGAAATGGATTCTTAGCTCCTCCATGGCTTAGATTCCCCCTCAGTACAATCTGTTTTATAGTTAGACCTGCCTGTGGTGTGATGATGCTGACCTAATTAATAATGTGAAAAAGGGCTTTAAGATCTATAGATGGAAGGCCCAAAAGAAGTGCAAAACATTGTCTACATGGTCAAAAATTACTAATGGTTTTTACTGCTTTGATTCTTGAGTAACCAACTGCCTGAGACACTGTAAAGGGGTCTGATGCTCTGAAGGGCTGAATGCTTGCTATCTGAAAACTGGTCCTGCTTATGGTGTTGAAAATTGGACATCCAAAAACAAAGGGATCAACAATCACTAGAAACTTTTGAAGAAAGAGGACAATTACTCTGACTCCAGCATTCATCACAGAAGTATTATTTTCTAGGTTAAAATTTTGAAATCAGCTTTCCACAAGTGCTTGGAAGCAAGCATAAAAAGTGTAATTCTCAAGAGGCAATCATGTTAGACTGGATGTTCTTGGCTTTACAGGGAAAGGCTCAGGATTGTGTGACTAGGGAATAGTGAGTGGCACGCAGATTCTTCTTTAGCCTTGTAATTGAGGCATAAAAAGCAGATATATGTTTAAAAAATTATGGCGATGTATTCTTCCATTGAATTTTACACATAACTCCCATTAACTTCAATGGGGGCTCTGCACACAGAACATTGTCTAGGCTAGCCAAAAGTCTAGGCTGACAATGTTGATTTGTCAGTGCAGACATGAAGAGATGGCTGTATTTCTATCAATCCACAGTGGTGTGAATTTTCCCAAGCAAAACTGCATTGCAAATAGTGTAAACCACAAATATTATTTTCATGGAAGATTCCATCTGTTTTTAAATTAACTTAAGCCTTCACTTCTAAAAAGATTAACAATTCTAGCAATACTGCAACTAGATCATTTGGTTTAATGAACACTTGTACTCCTTCTTGCAGAACCTAATAGGCCCTGATTCTGATCTCATTGAACCATTACCATTGACTTCAATGGGAGCAGGCTCTTTATTACTGTTAGTGATTTCACTCTCTGGGAATAATGATTTATGAAAATGTGCATAAGAGAACATGATGTGATACTGTGGTTTATCTTATTATCCAGAAGAACATCAATATTTAGAGCTTAATTAGGAGGTGCCGTTTGTAGGGAGACTGCAGGGTGTCTGCACTGTGGCACAGTAATCAGAGCGGCCCTGGAACATTTGGATTCTGTTCCCAGTTCTCTCTGATTTGACAAGGCAATTGACCGCTCCGTTCCTCAGTTTCCCCAACTGTAAAATGGGGATAATACTTCCCAACCTCAAAGGCATGTAGTGAGTGTTAATTCAATCAAAATTGTAAATTGCTCTGATATACTCAGATGAAAGATGCTATAAAGGGCATCATAAATAATATCATGATATTATATCTTTCTATAGAGGAATCTAGTCGTCAGACAGGCTGAGACTTATTCTTACATTGGTGTGAATCAGGAGTAAGTCAATGGAGCTCCACCAGTGTAAAACTGGTGCAAGTAAGAAGACCATCAGGCCCTATAGAGAAAGAGGGGTCTCATTTCATTCCTATGTTTCAATATTTATGCACTGCAGAACTGAATGCCAGTAGGGGAAGGATCAATATTAACTGGATTAGAAAAAATGAAAAAGGCTCCAAAATATAGCGAAATGACCAATATTTGCACCTTGCCATGGCAAACATGCACATGAGTAACTTTACACATGTGAGTAGAGCCACAATGGGATTACTCATGTGTAAAGTTACTTTTATGCATAAAAATTTGCAGGGTTGGGGACTAAATGATTCAACCACAGAATTAGCTGCTCCATGAAATGGGATAATGTAATTTTAAATTATGGCAATAATTATCCTCGATTATCTTCTCTAGTAACTCTTGGTCACTTATTTTATTCCTCTATTTTTCTCATCTCTCATGGTGCATTGCTGCCTTGCTCTCTTTTTGACTCACCCCCAGTAGTGTCAGGTAGGCAGATACTGTCTGTCCAATTTGTAAATTCTTCAGTAGAGTGGTAAGCAGATTCTGATTGTTTTAACATTATTGGATTTTGACAGATTAGTAGGTGAATCCTTTCAACTGTTGGTAGAGCTCCTGAATGAAGCTCTTTAATTTATCTCTGAGTCAGCCATACTCATCATGATTGTAGAAACAGTAAACTGAGGCTGACCCATACCAAAAAGTGGCATTGCAATTTAAAAAAAAAAACACTCGTCATCTTTACCCTCTTAGTCATGAGTGTATTCGCTGGTTTCCATATGTCTTATTAGGAATTATATATTTTACATGAACCAAAATTCAGTTCCGGCATATATACTTTTTGTACCATTCTTATTTCATTTCCCCTGTGGGCCATACAGTTACTGGAGTAGGGTTTTTTGCTATGTTTTCACTAAGCTACTGTATTTAAAAAAGTTTGAGCAATCCTCAGTATTGATCTAACTCCACACTGCACAGTGTGAAAAAATGTAATTCCCTTTACAATGAAGAAATTGGGTCAGCAGATCCTAATGAAATAATCCTGGATAACAATGCACCGTACATAGGGCTTCTTCCACTAATTAATTATTCATTTTTTTTCTAAATGTATAATAACGTTCTCCACTTGCAATGGATTCTGAATCCACGGTTTCATTGGTCCCTGTGTATTTTGTGTTTTCCTCTTTTATTATCAAGACCCATTACATGTGAGATGAAATAGAATAAAGCTTTTTGTCATGGTTTAGTTAATGTGGATCATGCTGATATAATCCCTACCTGATTACAGATATAAGCGCCTAAAACACTAGCCATAAGTGATAAAGACTTCCTTTGTGCATCAAGATGTAATCCTCATCAAGCCAGTTTCAATAAAGATTACGTGTATCTGAGGTGCTATTTAGATTTTAAATTAACATTCAAACAGAAAATATAATATCAAGCCTGACATTTTTCTGAATCTGTGGCACTTTTACTTTGAAATCTGACCTAGTGTTTGCCAGTGTCAGTTTGCTGATCAAAATATACATACATTTGTTATTAAATAGATTCATAGAAAGAGTTTGACTTATGCTGAGCTGTTATCTGGACTGATAACATTAGATCAATTTTGGCAACATGGATCATTTCCTTATGGTCTAGTTAATAAACAACACACAAAAATAAACAATCTAACTATACTTGTTCCTTTTAAAGGCTTTATTCCACAAAATATGCCTTCTGCTTATGCACTGTGAAAGCTGATTTTTTGGAGGCTTACAGTAGGATTACCAAGGGGTGTGCGCCACGCTTTAATGAGTCATTAATATATTACATATATTAATTTAAATAACTTAGTGTTAAATAAAGAGTATATGAAGAGCATCTTTACCATATACTCAATTTGTTTGTGTTCCTTTATTAGGTTACTTGTACCTATGATGCAGAAAAAATATTTTCCAAAGCAACTGTCACAATATTTGGTCCCTTTGGCACATTTATAGGAGGCTCAGTTGTGCCTTTAGCACACAGCTGTCAGAAAGGAGGGAAGGAAGTTGCCTCAGCCCAGAAATCAAGGAGCTTATTTTCCTTTCACACAAATTTCATAGCACTGTGACTCCATGAAGTTACTCTTATGCACACCACTGTGAGAGGAGACAGAGACCTGGTGACCTGAGTCATGTTTAAATTTTTCTGAGGTGAATTATTTCCAGAATTTAGAGTTGGGGATAGGCCTTGAAACCTAGAGGGCTGATTCCTTAGCACCACTAAGCTCACAAAGTGAAGAAAGGGAGGAAAAGATGGCTCTGTTGTCACCTTTCTTCTGCCTTGATCCTGGGGCTGGCTGGGACTCAAGCCAGCCCCTGGTTTAAGTTATAGTAGCTTTAGGGCTAAGGGTCCCAAGACTACTCTAATTTATGCCATCTGGAAGAGTCCCCTAAGGATGATCCCATCAGCCAAGATTGGCAGAGCACAGTCCACTGGAGCCTTGCCTCTTCTAGTCTTTGTCATACCCCTTCACAGGGCCTATACAGCTGTCAATGCACCTGGGCCAGGAAATGGAATAGGCTATCTAGCCATAATGGTTATCTCAAATCTCTTCACCTTACAACCAAAAGTTAAATGTCCAGCAATACAAAATATCTGAATATGCATGGATACATTCTGCAGTAGGATCTGTGTATTTCTTGGCATCTGACATGAAAGGCATGTGGAAGGATGAACTTTGGCTGTGAACTACCTCTTAGCTTGTGAAAAAGCTGAAGAACAAACCTGTCATATGCCTTGCACTTGTCTGAGCGAGATCACAGTGATGGGTGCCATAGAAATACACAGACAGGATATATCAGCAACATGCTGCAAACTGCTCACACTTTGGAAAAAAAATGCATTGTTGTGAAATAGTTAAAGAATGCAAAGAATATTAAGGATAACAAGGAAGAAACTGAATTTGTGACTCACCATTCATTGGTTTCAGGTTTCTAGAGCCTGTAGTGTCACAAATCCATAAGCTCTTAGTACTGCGGGACTGACTGATTTGTAACTTAAGTGAAGAGGCTGTTGTCAGTCTCTCTGGGACTTCAGTGATCACATTTTTTCAAAGATCTATCATGCAAATTCTTTTAGGGGAGAACTTGGTCTTAAACATTTTGCTTAATATATTTTTAAAGCCATCCCATCCTTCTGCAACTAGGAAATTTTAAAAAGCAAATCAATACCTGATATTTCTTTGGAACCTAGTGTATATTATCATTGCTTGGGAAGTGTCAGAACCGTTAGGACAAAGTGCAGAGTTTTGTATGGTCCTTACTGTAGAGTAGATTCCTGCATTAATATGGTTTATTAGGACAGTGGGCCTGTTTCAGATCTTAGTTACGTGGGTGTAAATCTGGAATGAGTCAAATGAAACTGGGTTTACATTGGTGTAACCAGCATCGCAATCTGACCCTGTGTGTTTAGAACACTGATCAGTAATAGAAGTCCTACTCAGTCTGTGGCTAAATAGAGGCTGATCTGTGGGGGAAATAGATTAGATACCATCATACAAACACTGAAATAGCTATTTAAAAATATGTGAAGCTGCAATGTTAATGATGCAGTATGGAATTTTGCCATCTCAGAATTCCTTTAAATATATGCAGGGGAGTCCAGGGACATGGGTTCTAAACCTCGCTACTGACAACTTTCTATGCAGCCTTAGGCAAGTCACTCAGGCCTATAGATTCAAAGATGGCCACTAATTATGGCTGACTGCTTGAGATACCTGTGTCTCAACATGGACAGCCAATGTATGAGTTATGTAAAATTAGTGGTCACATAAAAATGGAAGACCTCATGTTTCTGTGCCTCAGTTTCCCTATCTGTAAAATGGGGTTAATGAAAAAATTACGAGCTCTTCAGATGGCAAGTGCTGTATAAGTGCTAAGCTAAACTCAGGTTGATTGCTCTCCCAAAATGGTATTGAAAATAAATTGGATGGAGAGAAACTAAATGTGACCGTAGCTGTTAACATAACCAAAGGCAAGTCTTGCCTTGTCTATGGGCATATACTAGCTGAAGGGTAGTGGTTCTTCTGCACTGTGGGGGCAGGATGTAAGGAGACCAAAGGGGTTAGAGACCTAACCCTAACCCTGTGTGTCATAGAGTTTTGCTCTATGGATCTCCTTAGTAGTAGTGAACAGGGAGGTGCAGACGGTGTGGGCTAGAGAGGGATGTGACCCCTGGAGCTTGTGTCTGTGGATCTACTGGACAATCCCCTCACCTCTTGAGTGGATTTACAGTTTTAAGGATAGTGCTGTAACTTCGTGCCTGTAATCATGGCTGCAGTGAGATTCTGCTGGCACTATACAGCCTGGCAGGGAGGATTTTTATCTCCTGAAGAGCATCGTTGCACAAAGCCATTTTACTTGGGTTTTGTAGTTTGTTGCAGGAAGATTGACTCATTTGCTCTGGAATTGCAGTGTATCATCTGTTTTCTCTATATAGCAGGGACACAGCAAGGATGCAAACCATATTTTGCTGATCTTCCCTTTAATCAGTTTCATATTGTTAAATGAAATATAATCCTGAGTAAAATATATTCAGCTCCTTAAAAATTAAAAGACCTATAAATATTAAAAGCAAATGAGCTATTCTCCAAAACTGAAATGGGCTTTGTGGCCTCTGCTGTCTATAATGCTGTACGTGAGGAAGGGGCATTGGCTGAAGCAGTTATACATCTGTCCTCTGTAATGGGGATACCATACTGGGCTGGTGTTACTTGACTGGTCTTTGAAACGTCAAATTATTTAGACAAGTGGCAGGTCCTGGAGTATGGAAAAAGCCTTGACGTCTGGTCTCTCCTCCCATGCTTCAGCACCTATGGACAGCTGAACTAAAGTTTTTTTTTCTTTTTCCTTTTTTCTGTAAGTCTATACTAGATGCAAGAGAGAGATTTACTATAGGTTGTGCTCTGATACAAATGTGGGGTTTCTTGGTTTTGGCAATGGGGCTTAGAGGGGTTTCCAGGAGTTGTCTAGAAAGAAACTTAATTTTAGTTTGGGAACCAAGCCTCATATGTTCCCCTTCTGTGTAGAAATGCACAGAGATCCATGGTTATGTAAACAATCTACCTCCCAGAAGGCCATGGGGGCCAGTGGGCTTGTGCTGCAGTTATGAGGCAGGGCCCAAGAAAGGCAGCGGGGAGTTGTCAATCTATGGGAAACCAAGCCACATGAACCCTGGCTAGCCACATGGAGGTGTTCTTCCTCTACACTCCCCTCTGCCCCCCAAAGTAAGGCAACTCACTGGGTTGAGGTAGCCATATTGAGGGTTGCTGCTCAGCCCATAGCTGTGCCGTCTGTCTTGCCACGCCAACCTCCTTCAAGCAGCGTTACATTTCCACAAGTGTTTGTGCAATACACGTAGCTTTCACAATGGAACATGGTAGTTGATGTGACTGTTGCCAGGCCCTTTCCCATCTTGGCCACATCCTTTTCTCACATGGCATGCCAGCTGTATGGCTCTGCTGCAATGTGGAGGAAGGAGCATTGCTCACAGCCACCATCTGTTTTCTGTGGCTTTGTTCAACTTTGCACTGCGCAGGAGGGGAGGAGGAGAACATAAGAGCTTACTAATGCTTCTGCTCTGTTCAGCCCAGTTTGTAGTCAGGTCTTTGGCCTGTCTGGTCCACAGAGAGAATGAAAGATGGCCCACAGCAATGCCAACATCACCTTGACCGAATTGGGCCTGGCACAGGACTCTTACAGACAGACGTAGGCCATTACCTTTAACTGGAAAACACACATGACTTGCACATGCTGCAGTGTACACCAACATTTCATTGCCCGAGAATTTAGAGCAGGAAACATTTAGGTTAGGAAGGACGTGTGCAAATGTACCAACGTGCCTTTGGATTCTTTTCTGTCTAGTCACTTCTGCAATTTACACCATGCAAATCGGGTATAAGATGCTACCGTTCTGATTTGGTAGTGTTCTACACCCCAGTCTTAATCTACTTTGCATTGGTATAGATGATGCTACGAGGTGCAGGGCAGTGGAACAGGACCAGCAGCAGTTGAGGAGAGTCTGGACACTCCTGTGCTCTCTGGAGCAATGCGCCACAGATGTCCTATTCATAGTAATTGGCTATGAGTTTGGGGCATGGGTGGGACTATCAATGTGAATACATTGATTATACTCTGCATTGACTGTGGAGGTGGTCGGTGCCCACAGACTTCAATAGCAGCTCCATAGGCTACCCTGGCCTAGAGGATTTCCTCTTCCTGTTTACTTTGGTTTTGTACAAGGTGGAAGAATTTCGGCCTAATTCTGGATACGTGTCTATATAACTTCACTTCCAGGGGTGTTATTCCTCTTTAAATACTTTGTCTAACTCTTGGCAAAAACAAACACATGAATAAAAGAAATTCCAGGGAAATGGATTCAGATTTTTTTATCATGTCATGCACCTTTTTTTAATTAAATCTGGTCAAGGGGGTGGGGGATATAATGTTTACCATTATTCCTCACTATTATCTAGTTGGTTGTCCATTTGTCCTCAAGACCATCTGGATCCTGTCATAGACAGTATGGTTTTTGTTCTATTGCTGGATGAGTCTATCCCAGTCTTTCCATTCTTGGCTTGTGAGCCCAGTCCATTAAGTGTATAGCTTTCTTCTCCAACATTAGCACAAAGGACATCCTCTTTGGTTCCTTTCCTAAGTGATGCCTGGGAACCATATTTAGACCCTTCAGGGTGGAATTGGCATACATGTATATTATATGATACTGCTGCAGATGCCAGAAATGTTTGTTAGATCATCTCTGTCTCTGCCTGTAACAGTTTCTGGCTAGTTTTGAAGCGTGCATTAGCAACCGTGGAAGTGTGTGCGTGTGAAGCACGTAAAAATAAGAAAAGTTTCTAGGGGTGCTTAAGATCAAAACCATAAACATTTGGCTATTAACACCAACCTAATCCTTCCCTGCCGTTTCCATCCAGGGCCAGTGTGGGCATGCCCCGCTCAGCTGTGATTTGTTTGGACAGATGCGACGCTGAGCTCATTTGGATCTGGTCTCTGCTCTCCCGGCTGGGCTGTACCCAGGGGAACAGTGGGGAGCTGAAGTTGCTAAATGACCCTGATGCTGGAAGGAGGTTTGGCAGGTCACAGGCTCGTGCGAGAGTCACGTTTTACGCTTCGCTGCGGGCAGACCTGAGCGCTGACTAGAGCGGGCCAGGCCGCACGTTGTGCCCGTGGGTCCAAATCCGGGGTCCCGGCTGGGGCCCAGGTCTAGTTCTGCCGACTTCCCCGCCCGCGAACGGGAGCGCGGTGCCGCCCCGCCGCGGAATGGGATCTCTGTGCTGCCGGGCGGCGCGCGGCGCTGCGGGGCGGGGCGGCGCGCGGCGAGTCCCCCTCCCGACCCGCACGCGCCGGCCCGACCGGCACCCCCAAAACGCGCTACAGCTCGAGGAGCTTCCCCCCTCCTCTGATTGGCTGCGCGCACTGGCCAATGGGGGGCGAGGGCAGGATCTGAAGTCGCGGGCTAGTCCCTTCGTCGCTCTCGCGAGATCGCCGCCGCCGTCTCGACGCTCAGGTGCTGCTGGCGCGGCGCGGGGCGAGGGTCCCGGAGGGAGTCGCCATGTTGCGGACGGTCGGGCTTCGGCCCCTGAGGCGGGCGGTGAGTGCGGCGTGGCGTGGCGTGGCGCGGCGGCCGGGAGCCGTTCCGCAGGGAGTGGGGCGCCCTGTCAGCGCCGGGCGGAGGGAGCTACCTTCCCCTTGGGAGCCCTTCCCGGGGCCCCGCACGGCCGGCCCCGCCGCAGCGCCGCCTTCCCCCGCCGCTCTCCGCCCTGGGGAGCCCCGGGCGCTGCCTGACGCGGCCCCGCAGTTAGGGCCGGGCTGGGCCGGCTGCGTCCCGACTTGGGCCAAAGGTCACCCGGAGCCAGGGCCGCGCCTGCCCCCGGTCCCGGTCCCAGCCCCAGCCTGCCCCACGGCACGCAGCGGCTGGAGGGAGCTCGGGAGGGCACCTAGCCCACCCCCTGCGCTGGGGCAGGGCCAGGTACATCCCGACCGTCCCAGCCGGGCCTTCGTCCGACCCGTTCTCAAACCCTCCCCCGGCGGGCCGGGAAACCTGTTCCCTTGCCTGTAGTTCCCGTGCAGTTAGAAAACTTTCCCTCCTGTCTGACAACGCAGTCTGCTTGGCTGCCAGCTGAGCTTGTGACGTCTTCTCTTGCCCGTGGTGGGCTTGGAGAACAAGCGATGCTGTTGTTCAGTTTTAATCGTCATTTAAAAGAACAAGTGAGGAAAAGAGGCAGAGCAGGAGGTTGGTTTGTTGGAATGTATGTTGCATTATGCAAAACCGTGTCTATCGCATACTCTGGGCACCCTGGACAAGCTCTTAAAAACACATATCCATAGACCCCTTGTTTCGCTTCAAATAATGGCTTATGTGAAATAAGACATTAGTCTAATAACTAAAGCTTAAAAAGTTGTCCTGGCCTGCACTTACTGCAGGCGGGAATCCCTGACACTTATTTTCAGTGAGAAAGACCTTGCATAGCACACTGATGAAAGAAAATAAATTTACAGCAGCTGTAAAAGACTCTTGGTTTTAGTGACTGGATCTTTTTAAGAGTTCATAAAAGGTCATGTGTGTATCAAGCAGAGGCTTACCCAGATTTGTGGTGATAAAATAGGCAGAGAATGGGACTATGCCTTAGTACCACAGCAAAGCAGAGAGTGAATCTTGGTTCTGAGTGCCCTCAGCTCTAATTGACTGCATCTGCAGTGGCAGTTGAATGCACATATTGCTTTGCAGGATTGATCTTAAAGTAATTTAACTGGCAGGCATGCATGTAAAGGTGGGATCTGATCACTTTTATATGTTAGGCCGTAGCAGGCTATTTACTTTCTGATGTATCATACTTTGTGTTCAGGCTTCTGTGTTGCGAAACTTTATAATTAGGTGAATACTCAGGGTTACTTGGCGTGGGTGGGTGAAGGAGTCTTCCTACATATATTATCTAATCTGTTATGCTGTAGGGGGAAGGACATTTAAGCAAGTTACTTACACGCCACCTATCTAAGTATTCTTTTTGGTAAAATATGACAAGTTTAATTTGTAAAGTCCTTGGGTATCCTCAAATGATAAATGCAATGGAAGTGCAAAGTATTAATACTATGGATATGTCAATGAATTTTGTCAGTAACAAATAGTGGTTTAGTAGAGGGGCAGTGGATAGGCTGTGTCATGTTGGTTTCACTGTTTTTTTAAAAGGTAATGTCATCCTGACCAATTTGTTTGTGATTTTTTGTGTGTTGATATTAAAGGTTCTTTAGGACAGGGATGATCTTTTCCAATATGTCTATAGCCCCTTGGTTGTTTTGGGTGTTATTGTAATAGAAATAATAATCATTTCTTATAATGACCAGTTTACAGTTCCAAGTTCCACAAAATGGGAAACACAAGGTCAGACTCTTGAATTCTCTCTTCCCAGCGGATTTTTAAATAGGGAACATTTATAAAGAGAGAAGGAAACTAGTAACTTCAAAATATTTATCCTGTGCAGCAAAGAGGCGGCACAGGAAATTTTAATGGAGGAAACCTGTTGATATCAGCTGTGATGAGGATCATATTTAAATGTACAGTATAAATGGCTTTGTAAATAAGAGCACAAAACAATGACAAGGAACCAGGAGCATCAACTTGCCTACTGCAGAGGTAGCTGCACTGGCCTGCTTTACAGGTATAAGGTATAACCTATTTGTTCTGCAGTTCAGTTGAAATTAAACAGATGTAAAAGACCAAATTCACCACTGTCGCAAATGGATGCGACTTCACTGATTGCAATGGAGTTGTGCCCAGTTGATTTCAGTTAAGTTTTGTAAGGCCATGTGGATGGTGAGAAGGAATTTGCAAATATTGGTGACTTTCTGTCTATACTAAAATCCTGGAATTTCCATTGGAAGTAAAACACATTTCCCTCATCTTTTTATATCACCTAGGTTTGATTATCTTAAAAATCAGGGAAACAGCCAATTTCAGGCATTCTAGAAGATAATTTTCTGCTTAACGCAACTTTTATTGATCTACTTTTACCAATTAGGATATCTTTATCATCTTAATCTGTAGTTTCTCCATTTTAAACTGGGCCATAGTCTTAAATTAGATTAACAGAGTTGTCTGCTTCAAGTTCGGGTATCTTGTTGGAAAAGTGAAAAAAATAATTGAGATATGCCATACATTTCAGTGGAGCTCTTATTTAGATGCTTGCAGATTTCTTCATCTAGAAAAGAAGGTAATGGGAGAAGAAACTAACTAAAATTGGGTAGCCACAGGGTTTATATCTGGAGCCAGTTGATTTCTAATGTGTGCTACAGAAAATACAAGTAAAACTCCCTGCTTCCTCTTCTACATGTAAATAGAGATGGCTCAATACATTGATAAGCTGCATTCTAGATAAGGCACATTGGTTTTAGGAGCTCTATATGATGTTAGTGTTCCAATGACTCTATTAGTTTTTGTCTTAAATTGGTGCCCTAATAACTTCATAAAACATTGTTCTATGCATACTTCATATCCAGGGCATATGTTGGTGAGTTAAAATAATAACACTTCTGGTTATGTGGATAAAATTGAGGAAAAGGTTTCTTGCCTTCCCTCTTTTGAAATTTTCCTTTTGATTCAGGTTTTTAAAGTTTTACAAATATGCAAACACTCAGTATTATTTTTACCTAAATGGTCATGCATAAAAACCTACTAGTTCTCTCTCTGTGATGGGGTGATATTTGAGGAGAAAAATATTTTGGATGTTAGTTCACTATTTTTATGCTGCTTCCAACTCTGTCATGGCCTTAAATATCAGTAAAAGCTGTTGTCCTTTTTTTAGGTTTCAATAACTTTTTTTTAACTGCACAAAAGATCTTAGATCTTCTTAGATCTGTTTTGGACTCAACATATCTATACATTCTGTAATATTTCCCACCTTTTTATAAAGATATATTTGAGATCCTTGGATGAAAGACAATGTAAATCTAATTTTTATTTTTTCTCCATGCCTAGCAGACTGGTGTTCGATATTTTTTTTTCTAATAAATCTAGTAGTCTTTCACTAAACTTTTTTTTCCGTGATTGTCAGAATCTATTCTTGCTGTGCCTTTACTTCTTTTACTGTATGGCTTGATTTTCAGCACCTTGAGCATTTTCAGTTCTTGTTGACTTTGGTGCAAGTTTCGGGTGCATGGTATATCTGAAAATCTGCCCATGGTCTTTATTTTACTCTCCACTGCATCCTCAATAGCCATTCTGTTTTTGCCTGAGATGGTCATTCACATAAATAGGTTTTCTGAAAGATGACCTGAGCGCTACAGTATGTCACTTGAAATGATTAGTTTTCAATTGGTCAGAGTGCAAAGGTCTTTAATGTTCGAAAGAAATTACCTTTACATCAGCCAGAATTAAAAACACCCATTGAAAACTTTGGCTAGGAAGCTGATTGATCCACAGGCAGCCAAACCCTTATTATATAGTAATTACAGAGGAACATGGCTAAGATTTCTAAGAGTTTACAATAGCATTATAGGTCATAAACATTGCAAAACTATGTGAGTATATGTTATACCCACTTAACAGTTTTTTGTTTTGTTTTTTAAATTACAGCATTCACTGTGTGAAAAGCACCAAAATAATAAATGGTACTTAACTTCATAGACTAAAACAAACCTAAAGAATACAAACCTAAAAATCTAAAAGAAATAGCAATTTAATAATGAATTTCCATGGTGAAGTGGTGGCAGTGGTTGAGTGCTTTTGGCGAGGTCTGTACTACAGCCTGTGTTGGCATGACATGTCGCTCAAGGGTGTTAATAAAGCATCTCCCTGAGTGACATAAATTATACCAACATAAGCGCTCATGTGCACAGCACTATCCCACTGACATAGCCTCTGCTGCTCACGAACATGGGTTTTTTTATGCCAATTGGCAAACTCTCTCCCATTGGCATAGAACATCTTCACCAGATGTACTGCAGCAGTGCAGCTGGATGCATAGACATGGCATTTGTCTTGTGTAATCACCTCTTGTATTTTACTTCCTAAAACTTGTGGGTTCCCCTCTGAGGGGATGGGAAAGAGAACTCCACTGTGTGGAGTTAATTCAGCTTGTTGAGGATATTAGCAGGGGGAATGTTAACATAAAAGAGAAGGTTCATATCTAAAACTCACTGTAGCTCTTGTATCTTTACACCACCTTTTGGCCCCCTGCAGCTTCTTCTCCTGCACCTGTCAGCACAGCGGTATTACTTCTTGAGCAGTAGTGCAGAGGTTCTCAAACTGGAGGGTGTCCGTCCCGTCCGTGTGTCCCCCCCCCCCCAACCACCACCACCACCACCCCGAGGGGGCATGGAGTGTATTCTGAGGGGGGGCATGAGAAGCTTTAGGAAAAAAAACTTACTGCACACATTTTACCCACTGCCATGAATAACTAGCCAAGGTGATCCCTCCAGACAGATCAAGTCCTCGGCTGGCACTGTGCATTGGACTCAAGATGGTGCTGTGTATTTGAACGGATTTCTGTTAAGCTTGCATAGCATTATACAAAGTTGTTGCCATCTTATTTTAATCCATTTGCTATGATGCGGTGTGCACATTTAATTGCAAGCATCGATTTCCAGGGCAGTTTTGCTTTTGCTCTTATTACAATGGATCATGGGCTCTGTTTCAATCAATACCTTGCTACTTTTCATATTTAGTGAGCGTTGCATCATGTTTTTTTATTGGTATATGTAATTGTGGGTGGGGGGTGGTGGGGTGGTAAACTACTCCAGACACGAAGGGGACGTGTGATCAAATAAGTTTGAGAAGCACTGAAGTAACAAAGATCTTGGAGGATCCTCTTGGTGCATGTGTCCTCTAGGGGCTATGTGGCACTAGGTTTGCAGGAAATACCTGGTTGCTATCTTATGTGGTTGCTATACAGGCTTATGTGTTGATAGATAGGGAGAGATTTAAATATATCATGGCTTAAATCCTTTGGAAAACAGTGCAGTTGAAAAAAAAATGCACTCTATAGGGAAGCCAGTCCATGTAGTTAATCAAAAGGACTACCTGTAATAGTTTGTCCTGTGATTTTGTATACCATTTGTGAGTGGCCAGTGCTTGGTTTTCTTAACTTCTTATATGATAAACAGCCTGTAATCAAACCAAACTGAAGTATTAGTGTGTGTTGCCTGTTTTAAAAGTGTGTGTGTGTAATTTCAAATGTAGTTATGAATGTTTTCTTCTTCAGGATCTTTGCCTAAGAGCTAGTTTCTAAGGGTTTGGCTTTTTCTTTGCTCTGTTTTTAGTATTCTGTTCAGTTAGCTTATGCTCAGGCACAGGGAGACCTTCAAGCTTTGTGTGCCCACATACTTAAAAATTTGGTGTCATCAAATTAGATGTAAGGTCTGATTCATGGTACAATATATCCATAGTGCTCAGGCATAATCCATTACTCTTTTTGACTAAAAGAGAAATTCTTTCCAATTTTGACACTAGAATCAGTTGACAGAATGACAAAAAGCTGCTCTGGTGATGCAGTACCTATTTCAGGGGGAACAATAATTAAATATATAGTTAGAATTAAATGTGTGTTTTTAAAATGCACACAAACTAACTCTTATTGAGCATGTCTTTAAAGAGTCTGCAAATCCCAATGAAAATTTAAAAACATCAGAATCTTTCAGGGACACAGCCCAATTTCCCCTATGACAGGACTATAAATTGTAGGAAATGGGCTTTTTGCCACAAAAGCATGGATTTAATCTCAAATAATGACTAAAATCTCATAACTTTTTATGGCAAATGATGTATGAAACATAAATAAAAATATAGTGTCTGATATTGTTCATAAATAGTTTAATTGGTAAGTCATTTGAAATAATGTTAAAATCTTAAATTGTAACAGCCATTCTTAAATATGTAAGGTGAAATGCAAAGTATTTTTACAAGAATCTATTTTACTCAGATCAAGATTACAAATTATGGCTTTGATCCTGCAAAGACTTATTCACATGGTTAACTTTATGTACTGTGTGTAGTTCCACTGAAGATCCGGGACTGCTCACACAGTGTGAAGTTGAAGATGTTGATAAGTCTTTGCATGATTGAGGTTTGTATTGGGAATTCTAGCTCTCAGGTCTTCTAAAATAATCTTTTTTTAATTTAAATGGAAAACTGTCCATTTTGGGGCACATAATTTATTTTGAATTAATATATTTGCCTGTTTTAGGGTTTCAGTTCTAGGGGTGCCTTAACATTTTTTGCCTAGCCACGTTAAAAAGAAATAATTCCCCATCTCTCCCCTCCCCCCCCCCCCCAAAAAAAACAAAAAACAAAAAAAAAAAACCCCCAACCAACCAAACAAAAAACTCATGTAACAGTGGAACTCTGTCAGTAACATGAGTCCTGAAACATGTTACATTTAGGTTGACCAATTTATTAGGGTTGAAAAGAGTTAACTTATTTTTGCAATACTAGCATTACAAGAGTAATGCATTCCTGGCATTTCATTGCCACCTGGGACATACTGAAACAAAGTAACAACATTAGAATAGTTCTGTTTCCTTTCAGTTTGATCCTCTTCCTGTTTTTGCAATTTTGTTTTGATTTGTGAAGTGCTACAGAATTAGTTCTAATGAATGATTAGAATATGGTAGGTAGGTTGGTCAAGTGATTATTTTAAGTAGCCTTATTGGACTCTGATGGAATATTGTTTGAATGGTCAGAAAAGGGTTGAACATTTTAAAATAAAATATCAGACTTGAATCTAAGTAATATACAGTCCAATAGACTTATCTGTTGTTTTTCTTTAGTCTGCAAACCTGCCTACGGCTCTAATTGTTAAATTGTTTTCCCAATTCCTGACAGCTATAATAAAGGCAAAGTAAGAATACAGTATTTTTTAAAAAATTAAATAAATGCAGGTTCTTTCCCTAGAATTTTAGTGAAAGCCTTGTTTGAAAAAATATATTTCTTTCAAGCAAGTAATTATCTGCTTGCTTTATAGCATTGTCTCCTGATTCCTTTCCCTTGTGGATTTCATCCTACAACCATCCAAACTCTTAAATTACTTCCATATGCTCAACAAACCATTTAAGGCATTTAACCAGGCTGATCAATTGACCTAAAAATCTAACTAATCAAATTGTTATCCCTAGTCCTGACCAATATCTTCCTATCAAAGCATATCTCAAAACTGCTATGCAGTAAATAGGCTGAGGTTAAGAAGATTGGCACTTGCTTAGTGCCAGATACCTTCAAAGTGCTTTATTAAAAATGCCTAAGTTAGTTCAGTTGTTTTGTTCAGTGTTACTGGTTAATGTAGTTTTGCACAAGTGAAATGCTTTCTGTAAGGTATTATGTGGTCTCTGTAAAATACTATAAAATATTGTTTGTTCCATCAACATTTAGTGTTTTTTCTCTCTCTTTTTTTAAGGCCTCATTGCTCCAGCGATTTCAGAGTACGTTGGTAATAGCTGAACACACAAATGAGTCTCTTTCACCCATTACACTAAATGCTATCTCCGCAGCAAAGCGGCTTGGAGGTGAAGTATCTTGTTTAGTAGCTGGTACCAACTGTGACAAGGTAAGAAAACTGATTATTTTTCTGTCCAGACATGTTTAACCAAAGTAATGACTATAATTAAGCAATAACAAACAAGACTTGGGTCAGTTTGAATGATGTCGAACCAGGAGGAGCTATGCCAGTGGTCATGAGTCCCAAGGAAATGTCCTGCATTTAAACTATTGCTCTTCTAAACTGCAAATATGCATATGTTTTTTTTAAAATAAGTGACAATATGAAAAGGGACTCTGTCAACTTAAATTCTGTTTTTTAAAACAAAACAAGAAGTTCTTCTAAATCACAAGGCTAATAGAAATCTTAAAATTCCAGTTAAAATAGCTATTCTAAAACAAATATTTCCCTGTAAAGTTTGAAATCCAGATATTACAGCACTAAGAATCTGAAAGCTAAACTCATTGACTTTTATTGTCCAGACTCTGAAAACTGCAAAAAGTAAACAGAGCATAAAGGTTGACAAATAGAACTTTTAAAAATCTCACTGTTGTTAATCAAAGGCATTGCTAACATAGAGATTTGTTTACAGTGTATGACTTTTAAATTGTTAGTGTTTGCTGACTTCATTGTGTAGCATGCTTTTAGAGAACTGATGCCTGCCTTGTGTGCTTGCCAGGACTGTTGCTTGGATCATCATCAGTCTTAGACTAGTTTTGTTACATTGTCACTAAGGATTTTAAGAATATCCTTTTTAGCACTGATCCCTACATGTCAGTACACTGTAACTGTAAAAGGACCGTAGAAGTGATGATGATCATGTCTGGTAATGTGTAAAATTAAACTGAGTTAGTGCTGAATTGTTTTTCTTGTAGTGATTATCTTCGGTAGAGGACCAGACACATGGCAAATGCCATTAATGTCATTAACGTTGTGGCATCCTCTCCATTCACAAATCTCAGGAGAAGGGATTATAACTAGACTGTAAAGATTAATTCTAAATTTAAAACCTGGCATTCAGGACCTGCGACCAGGAGTAAATATTTACCAAGTTTCAGAAAAATCTGTTGGTTCACATTTTGTAGCGCCCCCATTTGCACTCCTTTATTTTGGAGGCTTTTTGCATTCATAACTAAAAAGTAATTGGTGAAATTTTATCTTTTAATACTCCAAGTGTTTTGTGTGTTGATGACCCAAGTTATTTTAGAATACAATACTGCCTGTAAGGCGAACTTTCTTTTTAAAGTTGTAAGAATGTGTACAGGTGGGATGAAAAAGTCAATACATAAATAACTGTTCTGTAGTAGCCACTATGGTTTTCCCTCTTACACCCCTTGTTTTGTTGTTTGGGGGATAAAAGTAGTGTTCAGGAAAGCAGGGAAGTAGTGCTGGTTGGGGCAGGGCAAGTGTCTCAATGCAGTTTTCTCAGTCTCCCTCAGTCTGATTTGCAACAACCCTTTTGTAACTTAAACTTCGCTTCTGTGCATATAATATAACAAAACATAAGTACACATCTGAAACCAGTAACTCTATAGCAGTTCAACAGCTAATAGTGTCAGACTTCAGTACAAAGGATTTCTGCTGTAATTAACAAGAAGACTGTAACATCTTCACTTGTTTTCCTTTGCACTTGTAACATAGGACCTATGTCATTTAAATAAATTGGCAAAACTCATTGATTTCAGAGGAAGTAGGATTAAGCTCTTGAATAATTAGATAAAATCAGCTAAAACAGCATCCTGATTGTTTTTAAGAGTAATTGTTTTTAAAGGATTTTATTATAAACGTTTAGAATCTTGTGGGGGTTCTCCTAAACCTTTTTAAATTCAGACCCCATTTTTAACTTGGAGGCCCCTCCGTGGCCAGGTTGCAATGCCATTCACTCAAATTTGCCCCAACCACTTCTCCATCAAAACGGAGAGGTGGTTGGGTCAAATTTGAGTGAATGGCATTGTAACCTGGTGCTTGGCACCTCAATTTTACTACTATTACTGAAATATTTGAAGGCTCACTGTCCCACCCTATTGAGAACCGTAGTTCCAGTATAATAACATAAGGTTATTGCACTCTGTTTACATGAGGCCAACATGTCTGATGCTGGTTTCTTTTGCAGTTTTTGTCTTATTCAAAAATGGTGTGTTTATATTGGAGATGCAGCATAGTGTAGTGGATAGGCACTGGACGGGGGTCGGAGACCTGTGTTCTGTTCCAGGGAATTCTGTTACTGACCTGTTATGTGACATTGGGCAAATCTGTGCTTCTGTTTCACTCCTGCCTTTGTCCTGTCTATTTAGATTGTGAGCTCTTTTGGTAGGGACTCTCTCTTACTACTTGTTTGCATAGTGCCTAACACCATGGGGACCATAAGCTCAACTGGGCCTCTAGGTGCTGATGTAGTAATAATAATAATATTACTTTTATAATCATAGGTAGCACAAGAGCTCAGCAAAGTACAGGGCATTGCGAAAGTTCTACTGGCTCAGCATGATGTATACAAAGGATTTCTACCAGGTGAGCATTATTTGTATACAATTGTTGACCAAAAATAGTCTGGTGTCATTTGTAGCAATGAGAACTATAATGGAAAAATATAAATGAGACTGTTATAAACTGTAACATGTATTTTTCCTCAGAGGAGCTGACTCCATTGATTTTGGCAACTCAAAAACAGTTTAATTACACACACATCTGTGCTGGAGCATCTGCCTTTGGGAAGGTAAGCAGATAAGAAATGCACCAAAAATATGTTTCACGTAAGAAGTTAAGAGCCCATTACACATAAGAGTGAGTCAGAAATCCATGAAAGACTTTTAAATATATTCTGTAGCCATGTTGGACATGCTTAAAAAAACAAATAGGACCTAGAGATCTAAAATCATTATACCTCCAAAAGAGAGAGAGAGAGTAGTACAAAAAGGAATCCCATAAAAAGTTAGCTATGGTAGCTGTTGTTTTACTTTAAAGTAAAAATTAGCATCTTTCTATTTAGTTGTGTGATTTGCATCTATGAAGAAGGAAAACATACATGCCTTTTTAGCATTGAACTGTTTTGGTTTTTTTTTTTTTTACATATGTCTATGGAATAATTCAGACTAGAATAAAAAAATATTAAATTGTGCATGAATAATACTAACTGTAACTCCAAGTTTTGTCTTTTTTTAATGAGAGTGCAGCTTTCAATACTTTTTATTTTGTGTGTGAACTCTTAAGTACTCTCTTTAACAGACCCAAAAGCCTCAGTATTAGCAACCCTGTCAGGTCCACAGTACAGCTAATCTAGTAAAACTGGTGTGGTAAAAGTCTGACAGTCTTTCACATAAGCATTCCATGAGTACAGAAATTCAGTTAGACTTCCCTTAGATCACCTTTCACTTGCAATCAATATCAGTCCTTATACGTGTTTTTAGTTTCATTCATAGAGAACTTTAGATGCTTTTGTGTCCCAATGCAAATTTTCTTGGCAACTCTGACTTGGTATTTAGCTGGCCAAAAATGGTAGCTTCAGCTTTCTTGTCCTAAGATGTTTGTAAGATGAGCCTATTCTTCTAAGGTCTAATTCTGACCCCTTTGTTCACACTGAGTAATGCTTTTCTATGGGAGTAATTCGGTGGAACTGTTTCTGTAATAAAGTACTTCTTAACATGATTAAAGGTACCATAAGTGTGCCCTTTAGTTTGTGCATGTTGTACCATGTCGGGAGGAGGAACTTAACCCTTGCTCTCCTTATTGCATAGAAGATTTGTTTTTAAATCTAGCAGAAGAACATCAGGGAGGATGTGAAGTATTCTTTTTTTAGTATATAGTTGACTGTAAAAAATTCTGTCTTAAATTTTGTCACTTTAATATTTTCAGTGTCTTTTTTTTTTGTCTGCTCAAGTACAGATTTGTTCCTCACTCTTGGTATTTGGGAACTAACTTCTAAATATATATATATTTTTTAAATTTCTTGTCAGAATCCAGCAATCCTTAACTGTCAATTTTAAGAGTAAATGGCATCTATATTCAGTTTTAAACTATTAAAGCAAATAAGGATCATAATTCAGCATATTGAATTAAGGGTTTACTTACTGTAAGTCTCATAAAATTTCTAATGTTGTTACAATAATGGGCTTTCATTTGATCGCATAGGCTACATGAGTCACCATACTAGCAGCCTATAGTTTTGTGTGTCTCCTCACACAGGCAGTATTATATAAAAGTTAAAATTAGGGCACTGACTCTCTTAATTACCGTATGTATGCCAAACAGATTTACTTTAACTTTCCTTACATATTCAGGATACAGCCTGTCAGCAGTTAGAAGATTTTGCTAATTTCTCATATTTAACTTTTTAGAATCTTCTTCCCAGAGTGGCAGCTAAACTTGATGTTGCCCCTATATCTGACATCATTGAGATTAAATCACCTGACACTTTTGTGAGAACTATTTATGCAGGTGAGCAATACAAGATGGTACTGTACAATAAGGACCAGATCCTGCTTATCTCTATTACCAAAACTTTCATTACTATAACTTGGATGCTTAAGCAAATTCAAGATAGGGTCCTAAATTGCTATGATTAACAAAGAATGAAACTGGAAAACAGAAGGGATTTTTGTAAAAACACACAGAATTTTCTCTGGTACTATAGGATTGCAGCTCAGAAACCAGATCTAGCATTTTAATTAACAATCACTGGTGATGTTTTTCATACGTATTGTATTTCTCTGTTAATGTACTTCTGATCAGATTTTGCAGAATGTAAGACGTTCTGATAACTGTCTGACTTTATTTAATATGGCTAGCATTAGCTCTGATTTCAGATATCCATAAGGTTATTTTTCTTAGTTATGTAGACATTGATCTGATTATTTGTAATATTTAATTGACTTTCTTTAGTAATTATTTGCAATCTTTGCTTCAATCTAGTTCTCTAATGTCTGTATGATCCTGTTTTTAATTTTTTTAAATTTAGACATGAACTCATTAGCCTGTTTCTTACATTTTATTTTAACAGGATTTTATTTCCTTCAGCCTACATAGTATCTTGAGAGAATTGTAGTATTATGTCTGAGATACGACATCCAAATATAGATGAATTGCAATGTATTTTAAGTTGCTTCCTTGTAATTCACAGGTTTAAGATTTTTTTTTTTATGGGTAGCTGGAATTCTAGCATTTCCTTCCCCTGCACTGTTTCCCATACCTTCAGTTGAGAAAGATTAGTCAGTGAAGATACCCAAAACTTAACATTTGATGGAGTGGCATTGATTTTTCTTTTGTTGATCAAATCATGTGACTGGTTTAAAAGGCCTGTTCTGAAATGTAGGCTTTTCACATTCTGTTATGAAGTTTTCAGTTTTACAATCTTGACCTTTGAAAATTAAAAGTACCTAAATGTGCTCATTTGAATGCAACCATGCTACCTTGATCAGAAAAGGGAAAGACACTCTCTTCCTACTGGCATGTTTCTGAAATCCTGTGTGATAGGAAGGAAACGTAAAATATTTGTAAATTGCAGTTTTAAGCCTCCTGATTTTCTAATTTTGGTGACCTGAAACAGTGGTTCTCAACTTTTCTAGACTACTGTACACCTTTCAGGAGTCTGATTTGTCTTGTGTGCCCCCAAGTTTCACCTCACTTAAAAACAACTTGTTTACAAAATTAGACATAAAAATACAAAAGTGTCACAGCACACTTACTGAAAAACTGCTTACTTTCTCATTTTTACCATATAATTATAAATCAAATGGAATATAAATATTGTACTTACAATTATTTCAGTGTATAGTATATAGAACAGTATAAACAAGTCATTGTCTGTATGAAATTTTAGTTTGTACTGACTTTGCTAGTGCTTTTTATGTAGCCTGTTGTAAAACTAGGCAAGTGTCTAGATGGGTTGATGTACCTCCTGGAAGTCCTCTGCGTACCCCCAGTGGTACATGTATCCCTGGTCGAGAACTACTGACCTAAAACCGTCTCCCAAAAATTGCAATCTTGTGATTTTTATATTGCATTTTCTGTTAGAAGCACTATTATTTCTTGTGACTCACTGATACTGTTATGTTTTTACAAAATTATATCTTTCCTAGGAAATGCTCTGTGTACTGTGAAGTGTGATGAAAAAGTAAAAGTGTTTTCTGTACGGGGAACCTCTTTTGAAGCTGCACCAGTGAGTGGTGGTAGTGCTAATGTAGAAAAAGGTGGGTGTTTACTTTGATACATTGTCATCTTTTGGTTTTAGTTTTGTGCAAAGCATAACTTGAGTTCAGAAAATGTCTTAAAGTAAACAAATTATTATCTTTGTATTGCGCTTAAGAGCGTGTACTTTTTAGTTTTGCCAGGAAAGGAAAGATATGTATTGTCAGCCCACCTACCCTTTCTCCTCTTCTGATTGCACCTGTCTAAATACCACGTAATTATTTCACTCACTATGCCTGCTTATTGGTCCTGTGTTGCAACAATCTTACAAGTTGTTTATATTTTAAAATTGCACCAGTTTAATTTTAAATTGCTTTAAAAACCAGCTTGGTTAAACTTGTGCAAAACAGTGGGAACGCCGCAATTTGATTGAAACCATGTCTACATCAATTTATCTTAAGTTAATTTCTCCTCACATTAATAAATTGATAAACAGATTTAAATCAGATTGAGTGTCCCAGACTGTGTTTTGCACCAGTTTTAAATAAATAAGTTCAAAATAATACTTTCAGTGAAACCAGTGCAACTCTGAATACAAAAAAGGATGTAGTCGCATCTTTTTTGGTTTGGGGCCATTCAACACTGCTCTATGGGAGGGAAGTCACTAGTGCCATGCTAAGTATTTCTTTTTCTCATCAATAATAATGTTCAGGGATGCTGAGCTACTGCTTCTGAATCATTCACCAGCACTGACCTTGTCAGCTAAACTCTGATCAATGAATAGATGTTGCACTGCCATTAGATCACTTAGCCAGCTTGACTCTCTCTTTTTTTAATAATAATTGAGCAGCTTCTGCTGGGGAGATATAGTATGTTTGTATGTTACAAGCATTCATTTTAGTCTGGTTTATTATGCACAGTGAAAATAGTTTTCAGTAAACATTGCATGTAGCACTACAAAAAATTTTAAATGATACATAAGTATGAATAAGGAGATAAGCTATCTTAGTGGCTAATAAATGAACTTGTAGTTCAAAGACATTAGGGCAATTATGAATAGAATTGTTATGGAGACATATGAATAGAATCAGTGCTGGAATGACTTCCGTTCACTTGGTTTCTTATGTTGTACTTAAAGCAGAAAAGATATTGCAAATTTAAAAAAATTAAGAAACACACTTTTTTAAATATTGTGACATAAGCAGTAACGGCTCCATCACCAGTTGGTCAGTCTGAATGGATTGAGCAGAAGCTAACAAAAAGCGATCGGCCAGAGCTCACGAGTGCAAAGGTGGTTGTTTCGGGTGGTAAGTAGATAATATTTAACTAGTGCTGAGTTTCAGTTAAACTAATAGCTGTAGCAAAACTCCATTTTTGACCTGTTCCACTGTGTCTAGATATTAGTTTATTTACAACATGCAGCTCTCTTTTTGGGAAGAGGGAAGATGCCCAACATATCATGTAATCTTGTAAACAGCAAACTGTGAAAGCTTATAGCGAAACACAAATATTTTAAGATCATCACCACATTTAGCAATTCTGTAAATTTAAAGGGGGGGGGGGGAACAAATATTTTTAGATTCAAATGTGTCTTACATTAAAATTAGTACAACTGGTGTACAATAGCCCAAGAATTATCTGTTTAAAATTCATCACTCTGTGTGATCAAGAAAATAAAAAACTGTGACATATTTTTATTTTTGCTCTGCAGTAGAAGCGCTATATAACTATAGCCAGCAGAGGGAGCACAAGTTAACAAACGCTGTTCCCAGACTTCAGAGAGGATTGATGATGCTGTTGACAAACAAGAAAGCAAACAAGACAGGGCAGTGTTGATGCATGGATAAGAAATAACCACATATTAATCAAAAGGAACAGAAAAAAATCTGTATAAATGTATGTTTTTATTTTCAAGGTTCATAAGGGTACTAAAAAACGAGTTAAAATGTCAAAAGTATCTTTTGCAAAAAACGCTTGAGTGCCTCTGCGAATACAAGTATTGGTAATGGGTGTCATGTATGTATACATTCTGTATTACAAGGTATTTGAACACAGTATTGAATGTCTCCTTCCTTTTTACCTTTAAGGGCGAGGTTTGAAGAGTGGTGACAACTTTAAACTGTTATATGATCTTGCAGATCAGTTGCATGCTGCAGGTAAAATGATTTTTTTATTGTTTTAATTGTGGGTGTTTGAAACTGAGACAAAAAAGAACAAGGCTTGATAGTAATATTAGTGTTTTTGATGGTCTTTAAAAATCCCATCCAACTATTGATGTAAAATTGTATTTTGTCTAGCTGTTATGGTCTGTTTTGCCAATGATGGCATCTAACACTATACAAAGGAAACCTTGTCTTTTCTTCAGTTCTGCAAGAGTTCTGGTGAAATATCTGAATGGTACTAAAAACTCAACATGGGGAGATTTTTCATATGTATTTTTAAATGACAACATCACGTAAAGTTTTGGATCACAAAATGCAGACATTCAGTGAAAATGGAATCCTAGTATATGTTAAAGTAATTGTTGTATATCTAGGAACGTCTGTCTTTGCTAAATGTAAACTTACGTGTCCACGATAAAAAAATCAAAGATTAACACTGGTCATTGTAACCTTTTTAGTAGTACTTTTTTGGGTAGATAAGGTGATCTGTCACAAAAAGAAGCACTCTTTATCTTAACTCACTTCTTTTAATTGACTACATTAAAATAGTTTTAAGTATTGCATCTGTGCGAGAGCTCCCCTGACAATTTTTATAGTTTTACAGTCACATTTTCTAATTTTATTTTTTTTAAATCTTTCTCCCTCTTTTGCTCTATGATATAAACAGAAAAAATTACTGCATAATGTGGTGGCAAAATATACAAAGGAAAAATATTTTATTTGTATTCAATTACATTTAAAACCTAAAAATTATTATAACAGTAATAGGTAAATATTTTCAAATACCATTTTGTTCTAAATTGACCTGTTAATGAATTGACTTTCAGGCAGCCTTTAGACACTTTAGTTTACAAATAACAGAAAAATCAAATTTAAGCAAAACTTTTAGTATAACTGACTTCTTATATCCATGAGTGTGTTATGATACAAATATACAGTGCAAATTTGAAGAGTAAGGGAAAACATTTATATGCAAAAACGTTTTTGATAAAGTGAAAGGAGGAAATAATGGTAATATACCAGACTGAAATCTTTAGTTTTAAATAATACAACTCTTTGGTAGTAGGAGTAGGGATTTCCTGTTATTTATGAAATGCATTAGCACTTAGTAACTGGAAATTACAATCGATGCAGAGGGAGTACTATAAAACTATAATCTTAGTGGGGAAGTTTTCAAATACATACCCTTGCATAGGACTCTTTGCTAATATACAAACTCTTTAATCAAGATCTAAATTTGGCTTGCTAATATTTTAAGAGAAAACACTGGAAATATTTTCTTTCGACCAGTTGGTGCTTCCCGTGCAGCAGTTGATGCTGGCTTTGTTCCCAATGACATGCAGGTTGGACAGACAGGCAAAATAGTAGCACCAGTAAGTATGGAAATATTTCTTTTTCATAAGAGAATTGTATGTATTTATTCCCTGTCATTAATAAAAATATAATCATTTTTCTAATGTAATGCATACAAATGAGTCAAGATTTAATATTGAACCTAGCAGCAGCAGCTTCCAAGTATTTGCTATATCAGGGATTCGCGCCCCCCCCCGGACCTCCTTTGAAAATATTTCAGGCTGTGGAACACACACATATCCATCATCCCCCCCCCCTCCCCCCCAAAAAAAGGTGATGACCCTTCCTCCCATGCTATGCTACCCTGACCGGCATGCACAGGGGCTGACAACTCGTAACCACCCCCCCTCCTTCCCCAGTAATCACAATCCTCAGTTTGAGAAGTGTGCTATAACAAAGGCACCTTGCAGTGCATTTTTAAGGCCATAACAGCAGAACTCCTGGTGTAACTTCTCCACTTTATTATTCATCTGAAATTTTCTGCAAGTTACCTCAAGGGTGCTGGATTCCTTTCAGTTGTCTTTGTGAACGCTTTGCGTCTTTCAAGGAGAAGTCATTGACCTACTGAATGCTTTCATTGCTGGCGTTGGCTTCAAAGTCTGTGGATGATATAACTGTTAACGAGTAATTTTGTACTTACGGACTTTACGGAGCTGTTCCTCACATAAACACTAGTGATGTGGTGGTCTAAGCTCTTAAGTAAATCTTACTGAATTGTTGCACTGTGTGCTAGGCGAAGCTTGTGCAACAGATGAAAATTTAAAAATAAGCAGTTGTATAGAGCATTAAAACTTAAAACTTTTTTATTTGAAATAATTGTTTCAAGTTAGCTATAGTCCCAAATTGCAGGTCAAAATGCAATATGCTGTAACTTGCAGATACCCTGTAAAAATAGTTTATGTAAGTTGGAATTTAACTAAGCTGAACTGATAATAAAAAGGTCACAGTTACTAATTGGAAGAGATAATTTTGTGCCATGATGCTTGCATACCCTAGATATGAAAAGGTCTAAAAATGCATACGTTTGACCTCCAATGAATCCGTCATGCTGCAAGTTAACTAGTTTAAGCTTGTAGTCACTTCAGTTTTAAGATGTACTCTCTAGCTAGAGAACTAAAGAGGAGATTCACCTAGAAAAGTTATATCATTGGATTCTCTGAAACAGAATAAAGCAGTGGTCCCCAAACTTTTTACCCTACACTACCCCTTACTCCTGTATGTCCGTCGTCGTCGTGGTGTCCGTGTTCCCTCCCCCCCCCCACACCCCCCCCAGCTGGGGCTGGAAGCGGGGCCACAGTTGGGGCTGGGGGTCTGCGGCAGGGTGGCGGCCTTCTGAGCTGGAAGTCCCAAAACAGTGGGGCTTCCCTGCTCTCAGCCCCAAGGAGGGGCTTCCCCATTGGAAGCCTTGCAGTTTCCCTGTTCAGAGCTCTGGAGTGACAGGGGCTCCTGTGCCCCCCACAATATTCCTCCACGCCCCCTATGGGGGTGTATCACACACTTTGAAGACCTCTGGAATAAGGGCATACTAGATATAGAACAGTCATCTGAAAGAGCTGACTGCAAGCTTTGCTCTGAAGGATTCCTAATGTTAGCTGTATAGCAGGAGCCTATAGTATATCGTATTCTGTAAGCTTTTACTTTGCTTTGTGACTGCACTCAGCTAATCTTGTATATGTTAACTAATCACATTACTTGAGTCATTAGTTTTCAATTCAGATTAGACAGAATTGAATTCTGACTGAAATCATGCACAGTTGTATTTGTCGTAAAAAGCAGGAAGTAACTGGTACAAGAAAATGCTGGAGTGTGAGATGTTTATGCTTTTTGGTGTTTTTTAGCTTTTGATGGGAAAATATTTCAAGGTAGGCTCTTCCTATTCTATTTATAGCTGCTTGCAGAACCCTGTGGGGGATGGGATGAAGCTGCAGTTGGGTGTGTCTGGGAGGACTAGGAAGGTGGAGACTAATTCTGCAATCTTAGAGGCAGAGGAAGAAGGATGTGAGTTTTGCTTCTTATTGCCTTCTACTGTGCTCCCATCCAGTTAACTGGTGGAAGAGGTGTAATGCTCTGAGATATTCGACTTTTTCTGTCCTTGTTTCTATCCCTTGATTGTGAATTTGTGAGAGGAGAAATTTTGGTCTTTGACCCTTAATTTTCCTTGGCTAACTGACTACAGATTTAAAAACCCAGCTCAGCTAGTGCATCAACTCTCAGCTTATCCACTTTTTTTGCCTAGAAATTGATGCAGTACACTATGTGCAGTCTCTTTGGTTTTGAGTAGAGAAGAGTACCTCTTTATCCAAAAAATGGGTTGGATATTTTTTTTTTAGCCATCATATTCTATTACAGGCTGCTCTCTCACTTTGTTATCCATTAACACATCTGTGTCTCTCAGCATTATTGCCTGAAATATCTCCTTCTAACCATCTCTTTGGAGTGGGATTAATTTTGAAATTCGCTTTATTTCATGATCTTTTTACTAATCTTCTTAGGCACATTTTATATTATTTCACAGCTGGAGATAAGGAGAGAGTGGCTAACTGGAGCCTCAAAATCTCTGTGTTGGGACTATGGGTTCTCAGGTCTCCCAGTGACCTATCTCACTCCACTTTTGGAACAGGAAGCCTCACCTTCAGAGGTCTAGCCTATAATAAAACTCCAGCTCCACTAGGGAAGTAACAATGAGGAGCAGTTGGGGCCAGGGGAGAAGTAGAGTGGGTAGTCAGGATTCTCTGATCCTAAGACTTCAGGAGCTACTGTAATTATGAGCCAAATCAGCTGGGAGGAAGAATTTAATCAGAAAAATGTGAATGATAATTGGGAATTGTTTAAGAACACTTTACTAGATGCACCAAAAGCCACAGTTGAGGAAGAAGGCCATATTGGTTAAAAAAACTGACCTGATTTAGAGGAGAAGTGAAGGCAGCTATTATGTATATAAAAATAACAAATGGAAGAAAGGGGAAGTTGATAGTAATGAATATAAATCAGAAGCTAGAGATTCTAGAAAATTGATAAGAGAAGCAAAGGGACACAAGAAAAAAATCTATGACCAGCAGAGATAAGGATGATAAGTTTTTAGAAGTGTATTCGGAACAAAAAGAATTCGAACTATGGTAATGGTCCATTACTAGATGGAAATGTTATATTATCAATAATAATGTAGAAAAGGCAGAAGTGTTCAATGAATATTTCTGTTTTGTATTTGTGGGGAAAAAACATGATGTAGCCATATCATATGATGATATAACTAACACACACTTTCCATTCCTATAGTATTTCAGGAGCATGCTAAATAGCATCTACTAAAGTTAGACACTTTTAAAAGAGCAGATCCAGATAACTTGTATCCAAGAGTGTTAAAAAGAGCTGGTTGGGGAGCTTGCTGCACCACAAATTTTGATTTATTTTTTTCCCAATAAGTCTTGGAGCACTGGGGAAGTTCCAGAAGACTGGAAGAAAGTTAATGTTTTGTGCCAATATTTAAAAAAGGTAAACAGGATGATCTGGGTAATATAGACCTGTCAGTCTGACATCGATCCTAAGCAAGATAATGGAGTGGTAATATAATTAATGCCCATCAACGGGTTTATGGAAAATAGATCCTGTCAAACTAACTTTACATCTTTTTTGATGGATTACAAAGTTGGTTGAGAAAGGTAAGTGTTGATGTACTGCTTATACCACTGTAAGGCATTTGACTTGGTACTGCACAACATTTTGATTAAAAAACTAGAACTATATAAAATTAACATGGGCACATATTAATTGGATTAAAAACAGGCTAACTGATAGGTCTCAAAATGTAATTTACAAATAGAGAACCATCATAGATCGGGTGTGTTTCTAGTGGGGTTCTGCAGGAATTGGTTCTTGGCTCTATGCTATTTAATATTTTTATCAATGACCTGGAACAAAACATAAAATCTTCACTGATAAAGCTTGCATATTATACAAAAATTGGAGGAGTGGTAGATAATAAAGAGGGCAAGTCACTGATACAGAGCAGTCTGGATTGTTTTGTAAGCTTGGCGGAAGCAAACAATATATATTTTGATATGGCTAAATGTAAATGTATACATCTAGGATCAAAGAATGTAGTCCATACTTACCAAATGGGGAACTTTATCTTGGGAAACAGTAACTCTGAAAAAGATTTGGGGGTGCTGATGGATGATGAGCAGAATATGAGCTCCAATGTGATGATATGGCTGAAAGGGCTAATGTGATCCTTGGATGTATAAACGGGGATTCTCCAGAGAGGTTATTTTACTTTTGTGTTTGGCACTGGTTGTCTGCTGCTGGAATATTGTGTCCAGTTTTGGTATCCCGAGGAAGGATGTTGGTATATTGAAGAGGGTTTGAAGAAGAGTCATGAGAATGATTAAAGGATTAGAAAACATGTCTTATGGTGATAGATTCAAGAAGCTCAATTTGCTTTAGCTTAACAAAGAGAAAATTAATGGGTGACTTAATTACAATCTGTAAGTACCTACATGGGTGACAAATATTTAATAATCTGCTCTTCAGTCTAGCAGAGAAAGGTGTAACATGATCCAGTGGCTGGAAGTGGAAGCCAGACAAATTTAGACTGGAAATAAGGCGTATATTTTTAACTGTGAGAGTAATTAACCACTGAAACAATTTACCAAGTGTCATGGTGCCTTCTCTATTACTGACAATTTTTAAATCAAGATTGAATATTTTTGAAAAGATATGATCCAGGAATTGTTTGAGGGCAATTCTATAGCCTTTGTTATACAGGAGGTCATACTAGATTATTACATCTGGTCCTCTCTGGCCTTGGAATCTATGAATAATTCTATTGTGATTGGTGGTTGCAACTAATATTTCAGTAGAAAAATGATGACAAGACTAAGTGGGAGAGAGAAAGCAGGAAAATAGTAGTTGAGAAAGATACTTCAGGATAATAGTTTGCAATGTGATAGAGCATAAAAGGCTTTTGTAGTTGAGGATTGTGTATGTTGAGACACGTCACAGAACAGAGAGACAGTAATCCTTTGCAGTTCTAATGTGGCCAATTTTAGAGTATTGCAGGTCTGAGCACCGTGGGTGAAATCCTGGCCCTGTTGAATTTGATGGCAAAGCTTCCTTTGACTTGGATGGAGCCAGGATTTTACTTCATATTTCCAAAAATATATGAATAGGTTGGAGGCACTTCACAAAGAACACCAACATTTACCTAGCTGATGGGAGGGATCGATTTAGAAGGAAAAATTGAATGAGTTAAATAGATAGATGTAGTTTAATACAGCGGTTCTCAGTCAGGAGTCTGCACCTCCCTGGGAGGTCATGAGCAGATTTCAGAGGGCCCGTCAAAATAAACCAGAGAGCAGGGCAGGTGTTAGACTCGCTGGGGCCCCGGGCAGAGAGCTGAAGCCAGAGTCCTGCCATGTAGGGCTGAAGCTGAAGCCAAAGCCTGAGCAACTTAGCTTCAGAGAGCCCCTGTGGCATGAGGCCTGGGGCAATTGCCCTGCTTGGAACCCCATAATGCTGCCCTGGCTTTTAATCTATTCTATTGGATATGCAGAAAAACAGTTGTTGTGGCATAGGTGTGCTGTGGAGTTTTTATAGCATATTGAGGGGGCCTCAAAGAAAAAGGTTGAGAACCCTTGGTTTAATAGACATGACTAAGGATGGGATGTAATTTGAAAGGCACAAACACCAAGAATAAAGGGGAAGAACTTTAGGCTTGTGTAGATTTCAGAATTAACTAGGATTAAAATAGGATATGAGTTTAAAGAACAATAAGTATTTCTGAATAACTCCATGTCTGAGTAACTCATTCTGAGTAATTCCCGAATGAGTGTCCACACATGGAGTTACTCTGAAAATAGCTAGTGTGCTTTAAATCATTGTTTTTTGATGACTGGTCAGTCCATGCACTGGTGCCGGTCCCTGAGAGCTCCCTGACACAGTTTAGAAAAGGAGCAAGCCTGGTCCTTGGCATAAAAAAGGTTGAGAATCGCTGCTTTAAATTCAGCCTCCATATGTAGATAGTCTCTTTCCATGTGTAGACAAACCCTAAAGTGTAGTACATCCCCTGTAACTAGGAATAACAGGATGAAATTGAGAGAGGAAAAATGGAGCCTGAATAGTAGGGAAACATTTCCTGGTGGTGAGATACATGAGGCAGTGGAAGAGGCTCCTCGGGCGTAGTGGAAGCGTCATCACTTTGGGCATTTAAAGACAGACTGGACAAAAAAATGGAAACATACTTTTCTATGCGCACTGTAGTTGACAATTTCCCCTTCATGTGATGCATCACACTTTTTTGACTGTTTTGTACAGTCCATCTGAGGCAATATCATATACTTCAAAACTGCATTATTGCATTTACTGTATTCCTTTCATCTGCTAATTCCATTATTCATTGGGGAAAAACAGCAATAAAATATTTTGTGTTACCGGATTTATTCTTTATTAATGGCTCATGGTTCTGTTACTCACTTAGGTGCTTACAAATTCTTTTCTCAATATTTATTCCATTATTTTCCTTGGGATTATTTACTTGTCCTTTTTAGTGAATTGTTTCTATTAGACTTGTTCTCTTTTTTGGGGAGGTTGGTATCACGTTGTCTTTATTTTAGTATTCATGGTCTTTCTCAGATCTTGGATTCCCTTTCAAAGTAATTGCAAACAATAAATGAACTAGTTAATTCCCTTGGGTCCCTAGGCTGCATGTCATATGGACCTTCTTATTTGTATATACTCACTTTTTTTATAGTATTCCCTCTACTTGCTTATCAACTATATGGATAAGATTTTCATTACTTCCTAATTGTCCATATGTATAAGAGCATGTTGAAACAGCTAAAGTTTCAGTAATCTAGCACATGGTGAATTACTTCTGTTCTCACACCTATAGCTAGCTTCTTTGTGGGAATGTGTTGTTTGTGCATTACGTTTGGGTATTTTATTAACAGACCAGCAGGTGCACTTATTGTATAAATGGTTGAGTTGAGGTCATTAGGTAGTTAGCAGCTGGGAATAGCTTTGGGAAAAATGGCTATGCTTAGGAAATTTGTTTTTTGGACTATCTCCTCTGAAAATTCACTAGTGTTGAAAAGTAGCTCTGCAGCAGCAAACTTTAGAGAGCTGTTTGTATGCAGCTGGGACTGAATTTACAGACTACCTTTCTCTGACTTGCTAAAAAGCTAAAGATTGACAACCCTTTCATCCTGCATTATCCAGCATGGCTTTTAACTCCAAGAGAACTGTGTTCACAAATTGATGCTCTGTTCCTTTGGGGTTGGTGCAGAAACATTAAATTGTACTAAAATATTCATATGTGAGTGCATTTAGCTGAAAGCAATTGATGTGCAGTTCCCAGGAGAGCAAAAAGAAATGCTGTATGGCCCTGTACTCTAGCAGACACCCTAAGCATGCTTCTTAAGAGTAATTACATGCCCTGGCTGATCAAAGCTCTTAAAGGTTCTTTAAGTGAAAAAGATTAGAACTGGATGGAAGTGCAATACTTTTGTGTACTGTTTAATAACGTCTGCTACTTGAATGTAAGATATTCAACAGCCTCGTTGCTTAGTACGTTTTTTGGAGTAATTGATACACAGTGTAATATATATAATTAGTGTTAAGCCATAAAATATTTTATTGGGTTAATAGCTTGTAATTGGAAGGGATCCTTCATGTGAAGTAACTCTCATAGCTAAGATTTCTTTCTAATTCCATTGTCCTTTCACTTTTACAAAGAAAATAAAATCTCTGGGCTCTGTGGAAAGAGAACACGTGCCAAAGGGGTTCATTAAACTAGCTGTTTAAAAGCATGCCACTGCAGTGATGACAAATTGATGTACATTGAAAATTTTAAATGTAATTCAAAAATTGGGATGAAAATCAATAGGAACTGACAGCACACTTGCAAAGGAACTACCTCATCTCGTGTTACACCTGTGCAAGATACAAAACAGTACCTTCAGAGAATTCCCCCTCATACTGTAAAAGAGACTAAAAATTGTTCTTGTGGCTCTCTTAAGCAAATGTAACTAACTGCCCTAAGGCAGCCTTGGGCATTTTAAAATAATCTTATCAGTAAATATCCAGTAATGTTACAAGACATGACACATTAGGAAATCATTTCATAAATAATTTGGGGATCTATGTACACATGAACAATATTTTACATGGGTCGACTGGTAATTATAATAAGTGTGCTCTATAGTGACATGTAGGTGAAACTCCATAAAACTTAGTATAACTGGGTATATGGACTTCAGATGCAATCCCACAAGCTTCTGTATAAAAAGATCCCATTGACTTTACCGGGATTACTTGAGTAAGGGTTTGCAGGATTGGGTACTTTGATTTTGACTCTGAACGGGTAGTTCAGGGAGAGATCTGAGTAAATATTGTTCTCAGCCTACAATTCTGGCTACTTAACTTCAGTCAAAATCTGGATTGTACATAGAATAAAATCAGGGCTTTACGTGGTGTTTCTTTTTCTTTAGAGTTGGTCTGACCCAAACTTGCTGCTGCAGCCTCAAGAGGTGCCAGGGATAAATGCTTGGGTCTGTGCTCCCACTTCTGCCATTACTGTGTGGTTGTCTGGGTAGGGTACAAACTCCCCAGCCACAAGCAGAGCCATCTCTGGCCGCTACTGTAGCCCTCCTGAGGAGTCAGGGTATGAGGGGTGAGTGTTTTGCTGGCCTTCCCTGTACCATCTGCACACGTTTCATCGCTGCCCTTGTGGACTCAATTCTGCAAATAGTACCTCTTAAATTTCAATGAGAGTCATGTTTGTTAGTATTGTCTTGCTCATGCTTCTCTAACTTTCCATTTTCTGCTCTCTTATACTATTCACAAGTCCAATCATCTTCCGTTCTTCTTGGTTCTTCCATTCCATGCCATCTCCCCATTAGCTCTCCTCTTTGCCTTTCCCTTACACTCACGTGGTTCATATTTACCAAGCCCCTCTAATGTAGATGTTCCTTCATAACCTTAAAGGATGTTTAAATTATTCAAAACCTTTAACTTGAGCATATAGTTTTATAACCATGTCATCATTTCGAACATCATTCTCCCTTCCCCTCATATTACTTACATCCACTTGCTGCATCATTGCTGGACTGTGAGCTCTTCAGGGCAAGGACTGCCCCTTTTTGCCACCCCAGTGATGTAAAGAGGCAAGAATACCCCTTGGTGAAATTGCTCCTGTGCAGGAGCAGCATAGGGCTAACATACGTGGCCCCACACCACTCTTTGACATAGGCCCCCAGCAGAAATGTGAGAGTAATTCTGAGCTGCAAAGCAGCCCACAGGCAGCTATGCGATGTGGCAGAAAGTTTGGCAGAGCAGAAAGGCTGATCTGACTCGCTCCAGGGACTCCAAATCTTGGAAACACAAAGAGAGTGTAAATCCTTTTTTGCCCACCCCCCACCTGGAAGGTGTCTCCTGAGAGGCTCAGTACGGAATCTGACCTCATGTTCTCTTGTATTTTTAAGTAGCACATTGTGCATAAGAATGGCTATACTGGGTCAGACCAAGGGTCCATATAGCCCAGTATCCTGTCTGACAGTGGCCAATCTCAGGTGCTTCAGGGGGAATGAACAGAACAGGTAATCATCAAGAGATCCATCCTGTGCAATGGGGCCACAGTCTTTACTGGGGATTTTGGGCACTACTACAACAAAATAATTCCAAAAACTTCAATTTAGAGCTGAGATAGAAACTGAGTGTTTCAGTAAAGGCATGGAAGTAGAATGGTTTTTGTATTATTTTTAAAAGAACTAAATAAAAACAGGAAATATGGCTTTCCTAATCTTCCTTATCTTGGCAGGCGATGTGGCTTAGAGCCTTGTGGGTGACCAGTTCCTTCTTTGATGATGTTTATGTTGCCACCTAGCAGCTTGGAATCTTTATTGGTCAGATCAGCTTGGTACACTTAATTAAACTGAGTTTCCTTCTAATACTTGGATTTTTTTTTCAGTAGGGAACTATTAATAGGAAACATGCTGTCCTGTACCGTGTCTTTATAATTAAACATTCAGATGAAAATGTTGCTTACTTGAAGTGATCTACCACACAAAATAAAAACAATCAAATGGTTTGGATATCCTACTTGGGAAGATGAAGGCAGACAAACTAAAAGGCTAGTGATGTGTATAGGTCTTAAATGTACAGTTATTTCATTTTAGATAAAGAAATCAGGTAGTGTATAAATGATCTTTTAATAAAACGTCTTTGTCTTTCCTAGATACGTTAATAGGAAATAGATATGAGTATCTGGTTTTTGATAAATTGGACTCCTTCCAAAGACTGGTCTTTAAAATTTAGCACATTGATATGAGGAACCTGGTAGTCTAGAAAACCAGCACTTAATGAATCTCTCTAAAAATCATATCACAGTAACACTTTTTAAAATAGGCTTGTAGTAAAAACAATACAATGTGAGATTAATCTCATGTAGCGTCTATTTTCTTATTTGAGATCATTACAATATCACATTCTAACCATGTGTCCTTCTGTGTATGTATTAAATTACACGTTAGACATAGCAGCTGCAGTTAAAATGGGGTGACCTCAAGTAGTAATCTATTGAGTAAAGAAAAAAAGATCTCAATGAATTTTTGTCTTTAGTTATTGGATATCTTTGTGGAAATGCTCAGAATTGAGATGCATCTCATAGCCTTATTCATCTTTTTCCTGCTCCTTATAGACTTCTTAAATTCAAAAGGAAATATCCTGCCATCACTCTGCCCTTCTATGTAATCTTTATCACTTTTTAGAGAGAGTTTTCTATATAACAGTGAAAAAGTTTCATGAATACATAGGTATAAAGTAAAATTTTAAAAGCATAATTTTTGAAGACTAGCTTGGCAGAAACACATACATTTCCTTCTAATTTATGCATCCAGCCACCTTAATTCAAGCATTCTGCTGTGTTTCCCCTGAGGAATGGGGTGGGAATTTGGCATCAGACAGTAATAGTCAGTGCTATTTGTGTGCTGGGATCCAAAAGAATAAAACGTGCAATTGAAATAGGTGATCTCCTAAATCCTTGGAAAGGAGAAGCCTCATGTACGAGTTGCTAAAATAAGTCAGGATGGGGGAACTCTGGATTCTAAACTTGTCCTGTGCATGTAACTTTGAAGGGAAGAATTGAACAGCAGTGGGTAAGCCATTAAGCTAAGGTGAATAAAAAGGGAAACAGCCATATCCAAGACGTGCTAGTTGAAACATCATGCTGAGAGCCAATAAAGCTGCACTTTAGTCTATTTCCTTTATCTAGATTCTTGCACACAATTTGTAGCTTTTGGGCCTCTAAGCTTGCAGAAGGAAAAATAGATCTCACCTCACTTTGAAGCTAAATGGGAAGGTGCTTCAGTTAGTAGGGTGTGTGGGGGGAGGGAAGGGTATAATAAAGACCAGGGAAAGTTGGGGCATCATTTTCTGACTACTACCTGCCTGTTGTATGATTGAAGAAATCAAGATTAGAAGCTCCAGGCTGATTTTTCTCAAAATTAAGCTGGGGGGACGGTGTGTGTGTGAGTGAGCGAGAGAGAGAAGCAGGTTCTTGAGGGATCAAAATTGAGACCTCAATCTTGTGTCTAGCAATATTGTAATTGAAGCACTGTAACAAAACAAGCGTGGGCTTGAAGAAGGCCTTTGGTTAAGGACAAGGACTGTTACATGGTCACTTTCTAATATTTGTTGTACTATATAGGGGACTTTATCCTTGTGCCTTATTCTGTATTCTGCTCTTTATATATGGTAACTTTTAGTGTATGGCTCACATTTCAAGTAAGATAAAGGGTTAAACTGATAGAGACAAAGGCTGGCATTGTGGGAAAAGGATGTACAAACCACCAGTTGTGCTTTCTGGGTCCCCAATACATTTACTGACCCACTTTTTTATTTAAAAAAAATATAAAGTCTGTTACATCCTTGATCATAATGTACATTATGCTCTTTCTACATTGCAACATAGGTTTTAGCTTGTTTTAATTTTTGTTTTCAATTTGGAGGTCATTGACTAGGAAGTGAGTGAATAAGGGGCATTGAGAAATGATGACTTAAGTTAGACATTCCTTCTGGCCAGCAGCTCCTTGTCTTGGTCTTTATGAATGAGGTGGTGAAAAATACTCTTTGGTTCTCTTCAGTGAATTTCTGAAGGTAGCCAAGCAATAAAATGTTGACTGACATTTGGGCTATTTGCAGAAATCTATTGCTCCAGGAGTTCAAAAAGTGCCTGGATTTGGGTAGATTAAAGTTAGGATGACTTTCAAACCAATGGGAAGTAGTTTTTCTTCTGTAAATTAAGACTGCCAATCTTAATAAGCCTTTTTGAAGAATTTGGATTATTTGCATATAAATTCTTACCGATTTCAAATGTAAGGTATATAAAAGTTGCCAAATTGGCAGCCCTGGAGATTTAAGCCCTATTTATGTCTGCAAAATAGACAGCAGCAGGGTGGATTGATTTAAATCACTGGTTTTAGTCATGATTTAAATCAAGCCGAAAACCTTGATTATAATAATTGATTTTAATCACATTTTGCATATATACATTTTAGTTATTTTCCTAAAGAAAAGTTGATTCCTGTTGGTAACTATTAAAATATGTTCATTTGCAAACCAAATGTACTCTTTACACTACATTTGCTAGCCTAGTGGATTCAATATATCTATGCACATTTTTTTAAAGCAATTATGTAGCTTACCTCATGTTTGTTCAGATTCTTAATTTTTACATTTTTACTAGATGATGATTAGTTTTCACTTTAGATTTGTGTCAAGCTCTATTAGGATGAAAATTCAAATTCAATTAAATATGCACAAAAATATTTTTTTAATTAAATAAAACTACTTTAAGCATGCTGATACATTTTAAAGTTCATCAAAACATGTTTTACATTTAAAACTGATTTGTTAAACAGTTTATCTTTATAAATAATCTGTAGTTAGCTAATTGAACTGATTGTTTCTGGTCATTGTGTCCTTCAGTTTTAGAACTGGTAGATCTCATTCTCTTACATCTAGTTTTCATTCATAGATTGGAAGACTACAAAAAATTTTCCTGCTTTTTCCACTTTCACTTGATTTCTTAAATTTAAATAAACGTTATTGCACTGAACTAGTTGAGTAAACTGAAAAGAAAAAAATTTTTTTTTCTGCACTTGCAGAAGAGGTTGCTGTCAAAAGCTGGTTTAGCATGTCAGCAAACTCTGATTGTAGGTGCTTCACAGTGACTTCCAGCAGTTCAGTGCATGACTTTTTCTTTGAAATTTAGTAGCAAACATGCACTGCTTAATATTATTTGTTTGTTTAATTTAAATGATTATAGTAAATTTAGGCCTTAAACCAAGGGTGTGAATTTCAAATGGAATTTTAAAAGTTTATTTTTAGAAATGTCTGTTTTAATTTTAAAAAAATCTTTTTTTGTTTTTTGTTTTTTTGTTTTTTTTTAAATCCACCCTGAGAGAATCTGAAAGACCCTCTAACGGTGACATTCCGACCCTTCAGCTAAGGAGTAGTATGTACTAGGATGCATTTACAACACTGCAACTGATGTAGACAGGGCCTCAATGTGGCGCGCGTGTGTGTGTGTGTGTGTGTGTGTGTGTTTTTGTTTTTTTTTTGTCTTTGACACCCCAAAACTGGCCAGGTGGAGAAGAGAGCCAAATCTTGTTCCCTGGAATATCTGCCTATTGTGCTATGGCAGTGCTATCTTGGATTTCAGTAATCTAGACCAGAAATTACTTAAATATTAAAACACTCTACAGTATTGATTTTGTTAAAGTTTGTTATATCTCACTGAAACTATCACTTACGGCAATAATTCTTTTTCTTCTAGGAACTTTATATTGCTGTTGGAATATCTGGAGCAATCCAGCATTTAGCTGGGATGAAAGACAGCAAGGTACAGTCCTGCATGTATTAGAAAAAACTGAAGGAAATTTTTTCCTTGACAAAATACAGATAGCAGTAAAACCTGTTCCAACATTTGTTGAACGTGTACATAGAAAGATGATTGGTTTGTGCGGCCGCATTAAAAATGTCAAGTCTTAAGTTCTACATTATGTTAAAACTGTGAAAGAAATTTTCCTTTAAAGGAAAATTGTTGCAAAACCAGAAGTCATTCACTGGAAAGAACTAATTGATTTACTGTATTGTATAAACAAAAATTCCATGCTTGAATACTACACAATAGTCCCACTCTCTCATATTTCAGAAGCTGACATATTAATTCATGCATAACAATGTACAATTTGAATTATGGACTTACTATTCCATAAAGTAAAAGATGCCTCTGACATTCCTGCATTTATCCATTCAAATGGAAACCTATTGTAAAATGGTAATAAAACTTTAAAAGGTTTAACTCATTAGTAGCTGAAATGTATTGGCTAAATTTGGAAATTGTCACTGTCCAGTCGACACTCCAATTTCCTAATAGATTGGCGGGATTATGTGCTTTAACAATGACAACAATAGAAAGCTGTAGTGTGTTTTAAAAAAAAAAAAAAAAAAAAAAAAAGCAACAAGTAATTTTTAAAACAAGTCCTTTTTTTATACCTCTTCAGGAGACTCTCTTAAAATAGATTTATCAAACAGACTTAAATGTGTTTTTGCTGTGGCATCCTGCTGAAGCCTGAGCAGCTCCTAAAGCATTGGAAAACCTATGAGGGTCTCCCATTGTTTTACATGTGGAGCATACATTTCTTTCTCACCTTTGATAAATGGATCATCTTCATCTTTGAAATTTCAGGAGAAAAGTTCTTAAAATTCCCTTCTGTCCACAGTAACAATTTTAGTTTGGTTAAGTATTCAATGATATTCTTTGCATGAGCCAAACTGTATAGTATGATGATCTGCACTTATTGTAGGACCTAGTTTCTTTTGGATACTGCAATTTTGGTGTATGCATTTTAAAGTGAAATGTCAGACTTTTATGGGGGGGACACAGGAATGAGTGGATGCCAGATTTGGATTAGAGTAAATTCCATTGAAGATGCAGTGCAATACATTTTGCATAGCCGTCTTCATACAAGCTGTGTCCCATGTCTCTTCAGAGTTAATAGGGTTGGAAAAATAACCTGAGCAAGAAATTAAAGGATATGCTGCTGGCAATAGAGAGAAAACCTTCAGTTGAGATTGTGAGGTGGAGAGATGCAGATAATAGGATTGCAGTGGAGGAGGCATTTTTCATGCCCTTACTAGTGAAATTGTGTAGCATTAACCTCTTCTCTGCTAGATAAGCAGAGAGAGGTGTGGGGGAACATGATAAAGAGTAGCAATATTACATACTACCACATTGGTTCTTAAATTGTGGCCCGTAATCACTAGATGAAGGTCTAAGGAGAGTAGGTAAGTTACTATGTCCTCATTTCCAAGTGTTCTGTAGGTGATTACTTTTTTATCATCAGGGTAATTTATATTACTACCAAGCAAATTTGTGCATATGATTTATCACTTATTTGATCTGACCCCTGAGAGTTCAGTTCATGTTTGTATCTACACTAGTAATACTGGAAACTTGACTTTTTTAATATCAAGCTTTCCAATCGTTTTGAGTTTGAAATAAAGACTGTTTGAATTCCTGACAATATCATAAGAACCCCTGCTCTGTTTCCTCAATATTGTGTTCCTGAATTTTGAATTTTTTTGTCCCAATTACATATAAAAGATTAGGTGATTTGAGTCACCTAGTACTTGGTTTAATTTTTTCTTTTATAGTATTTATTTTATATTTAAACAAACCTGTGTATCTTAAGTCTTATTTTTACTTTTACTTGAACTGTGACCTACTTCTGTTTTTAGTAGAAGCAGTTAGGTACTGTATTTACTGAAAAGATTCAATTTATATTACTGTTTAAAAAAAAAAACCCACCCTGTAACCATGGCAACAGTCTCTTGAGTGATTTTTTTCCCCCTATACTGTGAATTATCTGGCATTGTGAACTTGCACACTTAAGGATATGTTTTCAAAAGTAGTTAGAGAAGCTTTCTCTGAGTGAAATGTATAATTTATTTGTACTTCTACAACAAGGTAGAAAAATCAGTTTTCCAGAAGGCATGATCTATGTTAGTTGTTTTGTCTGTTATGGATTCACAATTCTTTTCCCTTCTAGGAGGTTTGCTTTTTTGAGATAAATCTTGCCTGGTTTACAAGCAATCGGATTAGCATAATTTTTTAAACGTACTCAATCCAGTCATTTTACAGAACAGTGATTAAAATACAAATATTTCAAAGCTATTGAAATGTTGTTAAAGATTAGTGTTTTCAGACAGTATAAGACCTATTATTTTAGGGCTTTAGTGGAGAGACATTACCTCTTACTATACCATTTAGGGTTGTTTATTTGTTTTGTTGTTTCTCAGAAGTTCGCATCTAATGATTATTTCCTTCAGTATTTCATGGAAGGATGATGAATCTGTAAAATGATGAAAATATGACCAGCTTTCATGAGCCTGCAGTTTCTCATCTGCTTTTGCTTTTGCGCCCTTAAAACTCTGAATTATCACACAAGGTCGGAGATAAATTGTTGTCTGCCTTGTTGCCAAAGTACACAGTTCTAAGTTGTAGTGAATGAATTTTAAAAGCACTTGTTTTAAGGGTAAAAGAGGGAGAAAGGAGACACTGACTGCCTGATCCTTTGCTATTGAGATTACATTTCACAGTGTAATTTAGTCTTGAGAAACCAGCTCTGATTAAGAAGTATCCAGGTGACTGAGGTTCCTTGAATTAGTGGATATGTGAGAGGAGAAACTGTGAGGTGTGTTTGTGTTCACAAATCTATCTGTGTTAAGGGTGCATCTCCCTCTTCAAGAGGCAAGTGGTGAATATTTTTCTGAGTACCTATTAGACAATACAGCCACAAGGTTCTTCTAGAGCAGTGCTCTACAGCCTTTTCAACCTGAGGGCCAAACACCTTGTTTCAAAATGACAAGGCGCCTCAATCAATATTTGGGGGTAGATTTTTGGCCCTGTGCCCTTTTATCCTGCTTAGGCAGCATAGGAGGAACAGAAACCACCCTCAAGAGCCCTATTAGCGGTGTCCTCACCACGTACAACACCAGGATAGCCAGCTTCTATGCATCCCTGTAAGCAGTCCTTGTTGGAGTGGCCACAGCACCCTGCAGTGAGGCTGACCCCTTGGGAATATGGTTCCCAAGGGAACACTGCCAACTGGCAGAAGTTAGAGTAACTCCCATGCTACTCTAATTGGTGACCAGGCTGGGGAAGAGAATTGAGGAGCCATGCTGGGTGGCTATATTGGGGAGGAAAGATCATCCTTTGCTAGTTGTGTCTGTAGGCCCCAAGTGAAGTTGGTCCAGCTACCATTCTGCTCTCCTGTGGGCTTCCATAGCCCAACAGGAAAATAGCAATGGAGCAGCGTTCTCCCTCCCTCCCTTGCAGTGGGTTCAGGCAACCAACAGGGCAGCTGGAGCTGGGAAAGAACATCAGCTGCTCCTATGGCTGCAGGTTGAATCAAACACGTCTGTTTAAAAATCATATGGCATGTCTCAGGGAACACACTTAAAGAAAATTTGTATTTGATCATGTATTAACACCCTCAAACGCCACAGGTTGGATACCGCTTTCTAGAGCATGTGACTTTTAGTAGGAGGCACAGATTTTGAATGTCAATCTAGTTATAGTTGTCACAGTTAAAATCATCTAGATTAATTTAACAAAAAATCCTGGGGAATGTATCAAATGAGGTGGTCTTGGCAGAGCTGCTCACTAGCAGTCAGAGGGCTGTGGGAGCCCTGAGGTAGGTTTTTCTTTCTTACAAAGATGGTGAGGTATTTCATTTTGGGAAGTCACATAATATAAATGAGCTGTGAAGAAAACCATTTCTGTGATTTAGAAACAGGATTTTCTAACCTTGTTGCATTGAGTTATTGCCACCAAACTTTTTGAGCAAAATTAATGATTTTGGTAGAATACTTACAGTGGATGGAGAAAAACAGACATTTGAATGAAAGGTCTCTTGGAATGGCAGATAAATGTATGAAGAATCTGTTGATTTAGAATTCTTATGTGGATTCTCACAGCTTTGAATTGGGGTTTAAACTTGGCAGTGCTTAGATGGTATAGCCAGTATAGTGTTTGTTTTGTGAGCTGTATAGCTTTCTGCATTTACAGAGCTCTCCTTATCCCCCAACAGACTATTCATCTGGGCTCCCGCAGTCTTTGTGCTGGAAACTATCATGAAGCTATTTTGAAGTGATTTGGTCTAGAGGTACAGACTCTGTCCTTTAGGAGAGGGATTTTTACTGAATTTAGCACTGGAATTTTAATAGTATGTACTTTTCCACTGTGTAGTGAACTAAATGATTTTTCCCACATTAAAAGAAATTAACATTGAAGTCTCCAGTGTGTGGCTTTATGCTCTTTTTTTCAGAATGACTCCGTTTTTCTTTGTTAAACGTCATGACCCTTTTTTTAGTGGATGACCTTTTTATGATAGCATTTTAAGGATGTATCCTTTTTTTTTCTTCCTACATCAAGTGACAGCCCTGTTAATTGAGCATGGAATAGCTAGAACATAGTGTTTCCATTATTTATTGTAGACATTTTAATTCACTTATTGAGATTTACTTTATAGTCTTGCTTCCCATTTCTGCTTTGAAAACATTTGTCAAATGCACTTGACCAAATGAGCATAGAATAGTCAGAGCTTAACAAACTTTTCCTCTATTATTGTACACATTTAGTTCATTTATTGAAATTTCCTGTATTGTTGTTTTCAAGGCAGAAATGGGAAGCATTTGTCAAATGCACTTGACTATATCTGCTCGGTCTAATATTCCAGTGTGAATTTAAGGCACACTTTTTGTATGGGAAAAATTATAATCTACAGCTGTGTATTTTAAACTTGATTTTGTGTTTACTTTCAGACCATAGTTGCTATTAATAAGGATCCAGAAGCTCCAATTTTCCAGGTTGCGGACTACGGATTGGTAGCAGATTTATTTAAGGTAAATCTAATCTTGAGAGAAAACAAACTCCTTTATGTCTCTTAGCTATCACAGCTTGATACATATTTTTGACTTGCTCCTTCATGAAGTTTTGAAGTAATAATAAAGATGTATTGAAAAAGGTGCTAGGAAAAAATCATGTAAGTGTCTGCCACCGCATGTGGGTTGCTTGTAGATGAGACCCACTCCTGATAATTGTTGGAAAGTGTTCCTTTCATTTCCATGTAGACTAATTATAATTTAAATATTAATCTTTAAATTGCTGTGTCTGTGCATCTCTGTATTATGGTGGCACCTGTTTATCAGAAGTTTAGATTACTGTAAAAAAAAAAAAATCACACCTAGGTGGGAGCTGTGTGCAATGAAGTCTGAACTAGGAAGACAGTTCAAAATAATCTGTATTAAATCAGACTCATTCTGGAAGAGACCCTAAAATATAGGAGGCAGCTTTTTTCCATTTACACAAACTGATGGCTACAAAGTGTCATGTTTTAAACAATAGTCCATAACTGTGTCCTGGGATCACTCTTTTACTTAAATAGTAAAACTGTCACTAGCTATTACAGAAGCTGAAAAACTGCCCTTTTAAAGATCTTCTATCTTTAGGTCTGTTATTCCTGCAACTCCTCACAATCAGGCTTTTTTCATGCTCCTTACACCAGTTGGCATCTAGGAGCACCTTTTAGGGACGGGCAGTATTTATTTCTGTATTTTGGATTGAGTGCCCTCAGTCAGGAACTTTCTTCCATCTCCTGTTTCTCACCAGAGGTTATAAACTTACTTTCAAGACTAGATCACAGTGACTTTCCTAAAAGTATCATGCACAAAGCAAAGTTTACTGGAAAACCAAGACTACGTCTACACTTGCTGCCAAATTCGGCAGCAGTCAACGGGAGATACTAGCTTGCGTATATCTCATTGACTTCCTAATTTCTACTTACAATGGTGTCTTCAGTTCACTGCGCTGGCAGGAAATGCCTTCCTGTTGATGCAGCGTTACTCTACCCAGAGGAGGTAGATTAGAAGCGTTGATTTCTGGGTTGATTGAGCGGGTCTCCACTTCCGCTCAATTGATCCGGATAAATCGATCTGACGGCGGCTAATATGCCACCGTCAGTGTAGACATAGCCCAAGAGAATGCAAGTTTGGTATATGACGTTTTTCTAAGCCTATATTCTGGCTCCTCTGTGCAGCCCAAAATGTCATTGAAATTAAAAATAAGTCCTGCGTACTGTGTCTTGGGCTATCATGTTCTGTCCCTATTTTCAGCACCCCCCAGTTTCTCCCATCTCCCCTCTGTTTGGATGCATATCTCCGAGTTGTTTGGAAGCTAGTTACTCTTACTTTTGCAGCGAAGGTTTGAATAGCCTTAATTGTTGTATGAGCTGGGACTTCCGCTTGGTATTTGTTTAGGGATAATGTTTGCTCAAGTTTAGCAGTTCTGAAATTGCAACATACATTTCACTGTTACTGACATGATCATCATCATCATCATTGTATCATTTTAATGACAGCCTCCCTTTCCAGGTCTGCGGTCTCATTTTTCCAGTTGCTTCTCATGCAACCCGCAGCACTTCAAAATTTCTTAAAACGTGCTCTGATGCCAGCAATATTGTAACTTGCATAAATCTTAGACTGAGGTTTTTCTGCACGAGTATAGGTATCTCCCTGTAGAATGTGGTTGTGTTTGCCTTGCGTTATTTTAACTACAGGCAACTCTATCTTGGTCCTAAAATTAGGACTATATTTTATTAACTACAATATGATTTCCTTTAGCTATTACCATTGCACAAATCATGCTGCTTATGAGTAATAACCTTTGGAGGATCCAGTACCTGTTTTACCAATCAGAACTTCTCATTGGCCCTCATTCAGTAAAGTACTTAAGCAGAGGCTTAAATCCCATTGATATTAAGGGGAAGTCAGCAGGTTTACATTGAAGTCCTTTGGGGCAGCTCTCCCTCTCAAGCGTCTTTCTCTCAGTTCACAGCAAGACTGGCTTGCTTGAGGTGCCAGGTTTGAGTTTTGTGAAAGAAAAGTTTCAAGTTCTGTTTCTTGTCTACTGTTGATTCGCTTTCGAGACTCCTCTTAATCCTGGGAAAGTTGTGTCCAACAGATATCCGAATAATTCCCATAATGTGAACGTGGGAGGGGGAATTCTATCAATCTGCAAATATCTATTTGCATTTTATTTGGATTTGTCCTAAAAGAGCATCCATCCTGTGTGTTAGTCTCTGAAGAGTAATTGTGTGCTTAGGCAAGGATCTCCCACACACTGAGAGGTGTTTTAGCTGTACTATTATGTGGAATCTTACTCTTTCTACATAGGAGTCTGTTTCCTCAAGGTAGACTTTCCCTCCTTCATTTGCCTCTGATCTGTGTTGTGTATTGAAGGCATTTAATTTTTGCTACCATTGTGTATCATTCCTGCATTACAGCATATCTAAATAGTCAAGATTGACTTTGTTGGTTGTTATCCCAAATGCTTCACTTTCAGAAACTAACAATTTGGTTTCCTTTTTTGAATTTATTATAGAAAAGAAAGACCAAATATTGAACAATCCCTACATTTTTTTAGTTAGTTGAAGTCTGAACAAACATGGACTTCACACTGAATTTAGATATGAGTGAATAGAGTTTGAGTCATAGTTCTGGTTTTGTAAAGTGAAATAGATAAAGCCTGTCAGTTTCCAAATATTAATAGATTTACCACCTGAACTTCTACTGTCACCCATAAAACCTGTTTACTGTAAAGTGGAAAAGCTTGAATATAGAACGTTTACTAGAACTTCACAGTGCTGCTACAGGTTACACTTGGGGCTCTATTAGCATGTAATCTGTATGACTGGCATGAGCTCATAGTATATCCACTGAGGAAAGTAGGCAGAAATGCTGCCAGCACTTAATGCCATTCCTGAACTAATGCCTGCTGGCTCGGCAGTAAACATGGGCCTTTTAATAAGCTGGAGACAAAGTGACATTCGGAAGAAACAACATGTAGACAATTTCCTTAATAAATTTTGTACGAACACATTATTTCCACCTAATGGAAATGTAGATCTCTTAAATAATTGAGAGGCTATATTCATCAGTGGTGAGTTCAGCTGGGATCTCTGTGAGCTGGGGCAACCTGCAGCCTCCTTTGAAAGACAAGGTAATTGATATTTTACACAAGTGACTAGGATAGGTTTTCAGGTGTATTCTATAGACTAATCTACCAACTCTTTACATGCATAACTGCTTCCTAGTGCTAGTCAATTACAGTGCAGCATGGCTGGTGTTTTAAGTGGCAGAACCACAGCAGGTGCCAAGAGTTTGGCACTGACTCACTTTAAAAGGATTGTTTAATGCTAGTTAAATCAGCGTTTCCATTTCCCTTTCTTATTACTTAGTTACTAAATTTGTGCATGCTGACTTGTAGATGCATTTCATCTTACTAAACTATTTTTTTGGCCATGGTGATGGCTTTACTGCCTATCCCTTTCTCATCTCTTCAGAATTAAATTTTGCTTAAAATTAAGAGGAGCTAAACCAGTTTCCCACATAAATCATATAAACATATTGTCATGTCCTAAAGCAATTTGATATAGCAGTCCTAACCAGGCTGGAATTAGAAATTTTGGGAACAGCACTGTTAACGTAAAGATCTTCAAAAACTAACCCGTCTGTTTGGTTCTGATTCCACTGACTTCAATAGGAGAAGAATTGGGCTGTAACTACTATCTATCTTATGAAGTTTTACAATAATGACAAAGGTGCTTCTCATAGTATCAACATTGCTGCATCTTAGTTTTTCTATTGAAAATCACCAAATATTATTTAAATATTGAACAGGCAAATTGTAGAACTGTTCAATATACAGACAGTGCAGTATACCTCCAAAAAGTGGTTATTCCATTAACAGGTGAGATTAGAATCTGGCCTTCAGTTGGGTTGAGCTCAGTATGCAAACATGGTACATGTTTGTGGTTTTTTTAGACAAGTTAAATCTAAACGAGTTCATTAGGCTGTAATTCAAGAAGTGAGAGCTTGGCATATCAAATCATGTCTTGGTATTGTCAGTGTCTTATGAGCTGTAAACAGAACTTTTTAGAACCTGTTCCTTTCCCAGTTCTAGCACAACCTTTTCTTTGACATTTGTACATTCTTACTGTATCTGTTTGTTTGTTTGTTTTTAAATTTGCAGGTAGTTCCTGAGCTGACTGAAGCATTAAAGAAAAAATGAAAGCACCCTTAAAATTTGAAGAAAAGACCTATGTGCAATGCCATTGAGTTGCTGGTTTCAGGCAGATTCTGAAACAATGAAAAACTGTACAAATTGCCTAAATTCTGACTGAGTATCTGATTTACTACACTCATTTACCTTCTCAGTTAATGGTGCACTATAAACAATTTTTTTCTAATTCTGTAATAAAACATACATATAAAATCTAGCAGCTGGTAGTAAGTCTGCTTTTTTAACTCAGAACTGGATTTGTGATCTAGGGGACAAAAATGATCCTTTTCCAGAAACTTGTCTACACACTGTAGCAAACTTTCATTTGAGCTATATTTTAGTTCTGCCTCACAAGGCCAGCCGATCCCATGTCTCTTTGTTCAAACCTTATTAGTGATCTTGCCAAATCATGTGCAGTCTTTCAAAACCTTTATTCCAAATTGAGAGTTAAGAACTTCCCTCTGCTATATTTAGATTTAAGTCTATATGCTGCAGGATCTAACACCAGAATGTCAGCTTTAACCCTTAATGTACTGATTTTGGTTTAATTTTTTACTACCGGTTTCCTTCTGCCTTGTAATTTATTTTATACTGATGTGGAAGGGGCATGTGAGTGCACAATTGTCACTCTATGATCGGTTAAATAAAGTTTTTTAAAAATGCATTAAATGAAATTCACTGCTTTTTTATTTAGAGTTTTGATCCAAGAGCTTTTACCAATCATGTCAGTTAATGTTGTGACAAGCCCAGTATTTGTTTATGCAAAGCAAACTCCTTGAGAGTTTTATATTCATTTTGGACCAACTGTTTTGCTTGTTTTTATGTTTTAAAAGAAGTCTGCAGCAGCTAGACTACAATGGGAATTAAATTACTAACTTTTTAAGAACTGTCATCTTGAAGAATGGGCTTTAAAGCCTCCAGAAATCAAGATATATTTTTTAAAGTCAATGTGTTAATGTTTGAGGAGCTTTTACAAAGCTCGGTTTTGGTCTCTCTCTAACGCATTTGGGTGGTATTATAGAACTGTTAATATTCCAACAACAGAGATCTGTTCTAACTGTGGATGAATTACTTGGAGATATAGTATTGTAGAGCATCCCAATATCTCTGCAATATATGAAGTATGCTTTCCACTTAAAATAGTGCTCTATTTGTTAGTGAGGTTCGTTACATAAAGTATATACTACGTGACAGCTTTGTCCAAACAGTGACCCCTGCTGGAAACTCTTAATATGCATTTGAACACTTAGTTCTAGACAGTTTAATGTCACTTCTAAACTTTGTGTCTTGATTTAACAATTACAGCTAAGCAAGCACTGTTAATGTTTAGAAGTGACATAGACAAATTAAAATTCTCTAACTTTCATACACGTCTTGGAAATAAGATTAACTATTCAATGGAAACAATAGCTAACACAACCAATTTACTAATTTTCTTAATAGCGCATCAGGCTGTGGTTAATAGACCCAATGGTGGGTCCTTGGGAAATACACTTTAAATGTTCTCATCTCTTGATTCTTTCCTAGCAAGTTTAATAGTTTTACATGGTCTTCCAGTTTTAATTTACCTTGTGATCTTCTGTTCCGCTCTATCATGATCAGTGTGTTAAAGTTGGTGTTTAGCCTGGGATTTGTGCATTCCCTCATATTTGTCAAGACAGCTTTCATAACCACAGAGGGACTAGCTGCTCCACCAAGAACAGAAACCTCAGAGACAATGTCTGTGATTGTTAGGAAGATAAAGAAACCACCAAGCAGAAAGAGAGGAGAGTCAACCGAAAGGAAGTATGGAGAATGCTATAGAGTTCTTAACTACTATAAAGGATTCAGAAAAAATGGTGGAAAGTGAAGCCACCTCCGACTCCAATAAATGATATAAGCAAGTGGGAGTTCTGTTGCAGGCTCATCAAAATAATTTAGATACAGGAAATGTAGATTAGGCCTAATTGCTAATAGAATAATTTATGCAACAAAGTGCTCTATACTTTCCCCATTCTGTAGGCAATATAATGCCCCTTCTGTGAGCAGTGTCAGCAAACTTAGTCTGTGATAGCTTCCTGGGACATCAACTGAGAATGCAAGACCAATATTTTTTCTGCAGAAAGACATTGGCAGTTGGTGAAGGTACAAAAGAAGATCTTAGCTTAATTATTATCCTCAATCTTATACCTGCAGAAACCCCTCCCCGTGTACACCTTGGTATAGCCTCCTAGTCAAATTCTCCATGTTCCAAATGCTGCTAAGTAAGTATGGCATTGTTCATCTCTGGCTTCTATCCCCTCATGGGAGGAGAAGGGTTTCTTTGCTGGGAATCAATGGCAGGACATTAAGGCTGGCTGGCTTCATGCACTAATGCCCAAGATCTGTGTGGCTGAGTTTTCCCTCATCTTCCTGCTGTAGCTCTGTCTTTATTCCCACTTACTGACCCTAAAAAGCTGTGCCAGGGTGGATTTGCTTTCCCAGCTGCTTACAAAAAGGACGTGTACACAGTAACAGTTTATGTAGCCAAACAGTTTGATTAGTCATGTAAATGTACAAGTCATTAGCTAAATGTCATTTGGCAAGTAACAGTTTCAATCACTGCCCATATTTAATTCTGCACTGTTAAGACTCTGGCATTGCTTACAATATGCTCTGAAGCAGTGCTGACAAGGGTAATACTCCATGCTGCATCAGAACTGTAAGGTGTAGTCAACTTTCTATCACGATGATCTACCACAGTGTTTCTCAACCTTTGAAGTAGCAAGTACCCCCTAACTTCTGAAAATTTTAAGTACCCCAAAACTCAATTTTCCCCAGGAGTTTATATGTTGAAAGAAGGGCTGAGTATACAAGGCTCTGATATGACAGATGTCAGATCTAGTGTGGGTAGGGTTACCACCTTTACACCAGGGGTGTACAACTCATGTATGTACCTGGGCTAGAGGTGATGTTGGCCAAAGCTAGGAGGCTTTGAGCGGCATGCCAATGCTGGGGAATATAAAGCGCCATGCCAAATTTATGCTATAGATTTGAGAGGAGGAAGAGGTGAGAGCGAGAGGAAAAAGAGGGTAACTGATGAAATCTGGGGCTGTCATAGTTGTCAATTTCACTGCTCCGAGCACTAAAATTGACAAGTTCTCTGGGTACTGGGCTGTGAGACAGGAAGCGGGGCTGCCACCTGACTCCCAGACTGGGAACTGGGCGACTGCCACCCAATCCGAGCTGGAGCAGAGGCGGCTTCTGTGCCAGTGGGACCCAGGGATGTGGGCAGGCAGCTGCTGCCCATCTTCAAGCAGGGGCGCTGGAGGCTGTCCCTTGGCTCAGAACTGGGGCGTGGGTGGCTGCGCGGCCAGCTCACGAGATGCAGGAGGCTCCCACCTTGGAGCTGGGACCCGGCAGGAAGCAGGGGGCTGCTGCCCGCCTTCCCTGGGGGCTGCCGCTCGCTTCCCAGCTGGGAGCTGTGACAGGGCAGCAAGCAGGCGGCTGCAGCTGGGCTTCTAGGGACTGTGGCGGCTGTTGCCTGCCTCCCATCTGGGAGCTGGGACTGGGTGGGAAGCGGGATTCTGCTGCTGCCTGGCTTTCCCAGAAGTCGGCAGCTGCCGCCCACCTCCCATTCACTGTTTTTTCCCTGGGTACCCCCTGTTTGTGTCTCGTGTACCCCTGGGGGTACGCGTACCACAGGTTGAAAAATTATGATCTACCACTCAGTCTTAGAAACAGTCCCTTCAAGAGTATTTTTTGTAGAAGCAGTAAATTGGTTTAAAAGTTACAAATCCCTTTGAAGCAATTTGTGCTAGGAGCTAAAAAATCCAGTACACCAAGATCTAACAGAACCCACCCTAGCCCCTAAATACAGGCAACTGTACAGAGATGGAGTGTGGAGAAGTGGGATTATACAGACACTGAGCTTCCCCCAAAGTACAGTATTTGGAAGAGGAGGATTCCTGATGGAAGGTACCTACTATTGGCCGTAAATCAGGCCAGTTTTGGCTATAGGGTCTAAGGACAGTGTCAAAGACACACAAAATGGCTGATGGGGGAAAGCAGAGCTTGAGAGAAGCATGGATGTGTGGTGTAAGAAATTAGCTTTTTCCAGTAATATTTTGTGGTGGCACGGGCAAGAACAGAGAAAACTGAGGTGTGGGTCTGACGTGACCAGGGAAGTGAAGGGAAAGGACGAAAAAAAGTGGGACAAGGATATTGTTGCAACGAATACAACAAATCACCAGACCAGCATGAGCACAAGGTGGGCAGCAGAGAAGTCCAACTACTAAGTCCCCACTACCACGCTGGGCTGCGTTGAGGTTTTCTTCAAAGGACTAAGTGCTGGCTGGGCTTGAGGGTGCTTAAATTAGACATTTTCAAAGGCTGGCAGAGGCCAAAGCCATAGCTGACTGCTCATTTTACTGCACTAGCTGTTACTATAACAAACCCTCCTGCACTGGTGGGAAGGGGAGCTAGAGTGTTTGACTTCTAGTGGAACAGGTCAAAGCTGTCATTATCTGCTGCTGGCGGTTTGACACGGGCAGGCCTGGCCCCAGAGGAGATACATCTATGGTCTCACTACAGGCACCCGGCGGGTAGTTGTATCAGAAGAGTGAATGGGCAAGGAGGCTGACCTACTGGCTCACCCTTGTGCGCTGCTTGCTGTGGTGATACAGCCTCCTGTATCTGTCCGTCACTTCAAGGGCCATCTCTCACTGCAGGCCCAAAGTTGCCTAGGTTTCACACACACTGGGTGGCCCCCTTCATTTTACAGCTGACAATCATTTCCAGCGGGCACCATTGCCCTGAGTTTATAAAAGTTATTTACAATCTCACAGCGTGTTGGTGTCCCCCACACTTGGTCCCATCTTTGGAATCCATGCAAAAAACATTCTTAAAACGTGGAAAGAAGTGGGGGGAGGGAGTTCCTTCTGCTCCATTTTCCCCGTGCCTGGCGCTAGCAGACAGACTCTGTACAGGAGGGGAACCGAGTACTACTGGATGGTCCCCAGCCAACAGCCTTTTCCAGGACCAATGATAAATTTCAACAATCAGCTCTGGAGCTAATTAGATTAAATATTTGCCAGCTGCCAAGTCCAAACATCTCCGCCCTGCAGCGGAACCTATGCAGCCAAAATGCCTCATTTCCTGCTGTTTAATGCCAAACTGAAACATTGGGGCAGAAGCCTTGTAGCTCAATGGCCTTGGTGGAGCGTTAAGAACCTGCTGCAGGTGTGTGTGCAGCCCTTGTGGTTCGTGCTATTAAACAAGACATGCCTGCAATGCCATGGCGGTGGCCAGGTGGCTTTCCACAGAGGTCCCTCCCCCTGCATCGTCCAATATACACAGCATGAAACAATCAGTCAGTGTGTGTGTGGGGGGGGGGGGGATGGGACCCACAAACATACAGTGCAGAAGAGGCGTGAATGGCAAAAATTCAGGACAATCGACATCTCCACCCACTGGCAAAGTCTAACTGGAGATTTCTAGTGTCTTAGCACACTAATTAATACCCCATGCTATGGCAGGGAGGCCTGATGTGCCAGAAAACTTGGCACAATGATTTGGTTTAATTTCCAGTTCTTTTTTGATGAGAACACAGCAGTGAGTGCATCATCTAGCCTAGCACAGGCCAGTTCACGTCCTCTGCCAGCTCTTTTTCACTTTCACATCATTAAAAAAAAACCAAAAAAAACCCTGGCTCTCTAGTTCTGGCTGCTCGCTCCTGCGGCCACGGCGTCACGTCAAACATGGAGGCCAGTGTGTATCATTCAGCAGGCTGCTCACAGTGCCTGTTAAGGTTGCTTGACACATAGGAGCCTGTTTTTGGTTGCTAAGAACTTTGGGTTGAAATTTTGCACGCCTGTTGCCTACATCAGGCTAAATAATAATTATTTTTATTTCAACCAAAATGGTTCAGTTGGGCTGAGAAGGTGGGCAGGGACTCATACACTTTTTTGCCCATGTTCATGGCAAGGAAAAGCTCTTACGCCCCCCCCTCCTCCCTGGTGCTTTGAAGCAGGGATTGAGATGGGGAGCAGGCCCTGGCGCTGTAGCTCAGGGGTGAGAGCAGTGGTCTCCAACACCTGTAATCACCAAGTCCAAGCTCAGTGGGGGGCCTGGCTAGCTGCCTCAGGCTCTCATCACTCTACCACCTGCCTCCCTGGGCTGATGCTGAGGGGCCCCAGGCTCAGGTGTTACAGGTGCCTTTTGCCATGCCTGTGGAAAGCTGTCCCCAGGTGGCCACGTTATACACCTTTTTAAAATTAAACTGCACTTGGCACCTGCTGAGCTTTTGATTTTTGAGCAGTTTTCATCTCCCCCAAGTCTGGCCTCACTCACACACTTCACGTCTCTCACAGTGGTTAGTGCGGAGTCTGACCTACCTGGCATGCATCATCACCAACACAGCTGCTCCATCCCAAGGGTCTCTGGAATTGCTGCGCTGACTGGGGTGAGCAGCAGAACATCTGGCTCACTGGTGCTCGCAGTGATTCCTGCTGTCAGCCAGCCTGTGTGGGAAAGGACGGCACCTGACTTGAATGCAGTGTAGACACAAGCTGGAGCAGTGGGGAGGGACAGGAGACCTTTGGGACAAGGCGCCTGGTAACACTGGATCTGGAGCAGGGTGAGGGAGACTGTGACTAGGATGTGAGACTGGCTCAGCACGGCGATTGGATCTGGAGGAGACCAGGGACAGGGAAGATGTGCGGGGAGAAAAAAAATCAGTAAGGGTGGATGAGGAGTTTGTGGGGAAGAGGAGACTTTGCGCTGCTGGGAAAAGGAGACTGGGACTAGGGGGAGGAGGGAGAACGGGACGGACAGAGCTGACAGGGACCTGGGACATGCAGGGGGGGAGGGGGCGCAAGCTGGGACAAAGAGACTGGGATGAGGAGCCAGGGAGATGGTGGGGAGAGCCTGAGACTGGATGAGGAGCATCAGAATGGAGGCTGGAATCCAGGTTGCGGGCAGTGGAGTAGTTACAGCTTGGGTGACGAACCAGGCGGGAGACCTGGGCCTGGCCCTGCCTGGGCAAGGAGGCGGGGCAGGAAAACTGGGACTGTCTGGTCAAAGCGTTTAGGGCTGGATGTGGGTATATGGGACAGAAAAGACGCCTAGAGAGGGAGCCAGGGCCAGCATAAGACGACTGGATGAGGACTGGGACATGAGGCCAGGCTGCAGGAAATGGGCAGACGAATCTGTGGCCACCAGCGCACACTTCCCTTCAAAGCCTGGAATGGAAGCTATGATTCCTGAGATTCACCTGTCCTCTGCTGTCAACATCTAGCTGTGAAACTACTAGCAAAGTGTGCAGCTCATCCCCCCTGTAGAGCCAGTCCACAGAAAGGATAAGAACCCACTTACGCCCGCTGTCAGATTAGCCCCAGCAGTGAGGTCTGCATGACAGCGCTAATGGTTCAAATCGTGTGTACATATGCTGCCACGTGACAGAATGTTCAGTGTTTACTTTTTTTAAAACCTAGGAAAGGGCATAGCCAACTCATGAGTGATTGAGGTTGCAAAGTCATACACAAGAAAATGACAGAACTAAGGTGCCCGTGCAACCTTAATTCAGCCCTCATGCATGTGCATGACGATCGTCTTTAATTACATGATCACAATAGAGGACTTCTGCTTCATTTAGTGCCAGAATAGCTTGCTCTGGCGATGACTCTGTAGTGAAGGAGGCTATTGTCTGTAAGCCCCTGACATTTATTGTAGAGGTTGGAAGGTCTGTAGTGAAAGGACATCTCATGGAGGCTTAGATTCTGTGCCACGGTGTGTGCCATTCCTATATGATGCTGGGCAAGTCACTTAACCCAAACTTTTCATGGGTGGTCCCTAACTGGGCACCTAGAAAATGAGGCACACACAACTTGAGCCGCTCAGGGCTGATTTGCAGAACTGCTGAGCACCCCCAGCTGCAGACTAGGAGCTGTGCTTTTACCATATCTAGTGCTAAGAACTTTGTCTCAAATTGGGCACCCAAAATTAGTGGATATTTCTGACATTCTCCGCTCCCCTTCTGTGAAATAGGGATAATACCAAGCCTACACCTCAACGGGTGCTGTGAAACTAAATGGTGTGTGACGCCCTCAGATACTAAAGCAATTAGTGCCATAGAAAAGCCCTTGAGCAAATTAATAATTCTGTCTTCAGAGTCTGGGTTGAAGAGTGGGCAGGAAATAAGGCATGGACTATGCACTGATTAATGAGGATAAAACAAGATACTGAATAACTGCTTATAAATTGAGCATCATGCCCAGCCCCTGCCCTAAATGAAACAGAGGATCCTGTGGAAAAATATCGTGTAATTCAAGCCTGTCTCTTAATGCTTACACACACGAGGGGTGATTTACGGCTGGACAGGCCACCTTAATTTGGGGGGTTTCCTCACTGGTAAGTGCTTGACTTTGCAGCTTTAAGTTCTTGTAACAGGTTTTTTGTGTGCAAATATGAAATAACCCCCACCCAGGGCTAACGTTATGTAAATTAAGTGGCAGAATTAGGGCCACACACATTATATATATACACACAAATATAAAATGGACGTGTGTTGGTACAGAGCATGGAGGATGGGCTATTTCTAAATGAGATAGGCGTACCTCAGACTGCTGGAAACTGGGGAGGGTGTGTGTGTGTGTGTGTGTGTGTGTGTGTGTGTGTGTGCACGCACGTGTGTGCGTCCGTCCAGACACAGTCTACTGTGATTCCAGAGGTTCTATTATTCAGTGTTACATGCTAGTCAGGGTTGAGTACAATTCACACAAGCACAAATTGCAAGCACAAATCTAACTAGTGTTATTCTCCAATCCTTCCCCCACACCCAGCAGTGAGACAGCTGCACTAGCTCAGTAGGAAAGGTGAGCAAGGTCAGAGATCTTTGAACTCTACCCCCGCTAGATAGCGTGCAGAGACACATCACGGGGAGTGTCAGAGAGTTACCTGTGAGTTCTTCTCTTCCATAAATCACGGTGGCAGTCCCTTTGGTAGCTTGTACCCCAGAGCAGCGAGGGCTCCAGTCCTTCCTTCTTTTTAAAGGGTTTCCTTTTTTTCTTTCCATTTGTCCTAGTTCATGTTGTTAGAGGAACTGGCACTGTGCGGCCTGGAAAGGAGCCGGAGCAGGAGCAGGAGCCGGAGCAGGAGCAGGAGCAATCTCCTTCCACCCATAAGAGGGACTGAGCTGCAAACAGCCTCTTCCTGCAAACCCCCGTCTTTGGGCAGAGGCAAATCCAGCTGGAGTTGATTGAGGCACAGGTGGCCTGTTAGCAGATCTCCGGCCGGCAGTGGATTAGGCAAGGGCCTGAGCCGTGACAAGGCTGGCTCAGGCTTTGGGAGAAGAGGCACAAGTTGTGGGATAAGCCAGACCTGGGGCTGCCCCTTCGTAGCTGCAACTTGGAGAGATTTTGCTCTTTGCCATTTTATTGTATTTTATTTCCCCTTCTTTTGCAGCTCGGTGTTGTCCATTTTCCCGTTTGAGTCCTGCTGATTAGCCCCACTCTACTGCGGGCTGCGTTACGCAGAGATGCCAGCCAGAGCTACAGGGAGCTAAGTGCATGACAGGTCCCCAAAGCAGGGCCCTTTGGCTTCTGTACACAAATAGACTGAACACCAGGAATGACCGTAGCACTGGGGAGAGAAGGTAAATCTGGCCTCACGCACAGAGAAACTGCACTGGTCTGTGTCCTTAGCAGCTGCCTGTTGGTCACGTCTGCCTGGCTGGCTCCTCTTAGGGCATGTGGCTCTTTCCTCACTGCATCCTACGCTGAGCCCTAACATTGGCCCCTGTCCCCAAGCTCATTTGCCCATTGCCCAGGACATTACACAATACCGCTTGCTGTTGAAACCACTAGCGTTGATGCTACACCGGTATCAGCAACTCCAGCCAAAATAGGTGAGGGATGTGGCTGTACAGATGTCAGAGGTCACTGGGTCCTTGCTTTTCCCAGGGATTCGCTTCTCCATCTGTGGTACTGTTAAATTACAATGCCAATTTGAAATTTAAACTGGTAATCTCTGCTCAACGCTCCCTTCCCCCACCTTGCACTGGACTATCAGGGACGGTTCAAGTCACGCTGGAGGCATCTTGGTAAGCCAAATGGGGAATCTTGGGATCTATCTGCAGTGGGTGTGGCTCATCCACTCAAAAGAGCTGGCAAAGTCATGCGTTTGGTAAGCCAAGCTGAGGTAAAGGAGAGGGCATGCCGAGACGAGAATAACCCTCCCCCTTTACAAATCATATGGGTAACCTTAGCAACAAACTGGGTTCAAGTGCTTACCCCTTGCCTTTATTACCTGCAGTCTGGGAGCTGCACCCAATTCACATAAGGAGGAGGTGACGTTCTGAGAGCGTCCGTGTGTTTGGTGCTGTGAGGAACATCTCCCTTGGTACCCATGCATTCCACGCGTCTGGGCCACGTAGCTTCTGACTTGCAAGATGGCACGATGACGTCATGGAGTGGCGGGGGGGAGGGGATCACAAAAATACATATATACTGAAACACCAGGAAGGGCATGAATTAATTTATCAGCCGCAAATTATGGCACCTTACTTGGTCCACAGAAGCACTGCAGTGGATGCGCATTACAGCGCATAACATAGAACAGATAAGCTCATGTTCTCTTTTCAGATGATCGTGCAGGCAATATCAAACCACAACTGCATGAATGAGCCCCTTGACTGCAGTACAGTGTGATGAGCGTGATCTTTGAAGTGGAGTTACACCGCAACGCCTAGCACTATTAACATTGTTCCCCACGGGTTTGTAGTCATTGCTGCATGCGATTGCTTTTCCTGGTTTGTACGGGTGCTGTCTATGATTCTAAGGATGGGGGCAGCATCCATTACATATAGTTACAGTCAGGGAAAAGACAGAAGAGCTGTGAACTAGCTTGACCTTGCGGGCATGGGGGATAGGGGAATGTCAGCAAAGACTGAGACTGATCCCAGACAATGGACTCAGCTGTCTGTCAGGGAGAAATTTAAAATATAAAAGGATCCAGGTCATGAGAACAAAATAATATGACCAAAATAAAATACAATAAAATCTTTCATGTAACACCTCAGGTAATATAGGTCCAAATGCAAGAATGAAGAAGATGTTTTCAAGTAATAGCAGCTTTCTCGGGGTGAAGGAGGGTTTATCATTAGCATGAGCTATCAAGCCAAAGCAGCCGAGCTCTTTGGTTTTTTAATTCAATTTCTGTGGCTCATGAAGATCAACAAACAGCTTTTGTAGGCCAGATAATTTTCTGATGAGTTGATTGGTCATGGGTGGAGGGAGACCTGAGAGCTGATGCTGCATGCCATAGGGATTCTATGTTGAGGTTAGTCCTGCTTTGAACAGGGGGTTGGACTAGATGACCTCCTGAGGTCCCTTCCAACTCTAATATTCTATGATTCTATATTGCCTTAGCAGTTAGGATGCAAGAAGCTGGGGTTAGTTAGTTTCAAGTAATACTGGAACTTGAGCTTTCTTTATGACATAACTTTATGACTCCCACACCTGCAGCTCTTCAGTTTAAACAAAACTCTCTGATTTTGCTTTAAAGAAAGTAAGGGATCATAATAAAAATGGGCAGTGAGGACAATGGAAGAAATAACCCCCAATGATTTTATTCTGCCCCCACAGGCTGTGATACCTTAACATTTAAATGGAATAAGCTCTGCGTGTTGTACGTGAGAATGAGCAGCACTTTTTAGTGCTGTATGCTGAACAGAAGTTAACTTTAGTGGATATAATCTTCTACCATTCTGAAGCTAGACTCTCTCATTAAATTATGATATTGGAAACTTAAACCTCATCTCTTCCAATTATACCCACATTAAATCAAGATCTGGTGACAAGTCAGCTGGCTTGTTAGTGTCATTTCCCTTCCTCCTATGCTCTCTCCCAGCCTTTTCCCTCTGTGGCAAGACAAAAAATGAGTACAGCTTACTATTAGTTATCAATTTGTCATTTCAACACATCATACTTACCTTGCAGAGATATACACTGAACTTCATCAAGCTGTTTAATGCATTGGCCACTTATCTATGTAAATTACAAATACCCACAGCATACATGGGTTACAGAAGTGTGTGATATGCACATTTCATTGCGTTAACATACTTTGCAATTTGCTAAAAATGAATTCTTCAGCCCTGATCATGCAAACAAACACTTACACACATGCTTAATTTTACTACTGTTAGTAACAAATCTCTAGTACTACTCTCGGTAATAAAGTTAAGCTCATGCATAAGTGTTTGCCTTGGTTTTAAAAAAAATTAGTTACACAACTTTCCAGTACCAGAAGCCAATCAGGGACGCTGCATACCTGGAAGGAGTTCGACAACGTCAGTGTTTGACTGGATGCTTTTTAAAAGCTAGGTGTGTCAGAGAAAGGCAAAATACTCCCATGCGAAGCAAATAATCTGTTGCTTTATCTGTGGAAAAAGTGCAATCAATGCAAAAGTCCCTCCAGTACCCAGGAAGGAAGTTGGCTTCTCCCGAGCACAGCACTAACGATCCCCTTCAATCTATCAAATTCCAAACAGTCATCCAATTTTCGTTCAAACATATTAATAGTACTTGACTTCACCTCCTTACTTGGACGCTCATTCTACCCCCTCGCCACTCTTTGCACGACTCAGCGAAATGCAAATGAATAAGCATTTATTCTCCAAACATATAAATGAGAGGCATTTGTAGACTGATCCAAGGTGGAGCAATTTTGAATGGGACCCTTATGGAAACTCATGTCTCCGTTTTAACATTCCCAAGGGACACAGGTGCAAGTTTGGGGATGTATATGTGGAGAAATGTATCAACCTAGCAAATAATAGGACAATATATGGCATTTCATTAAAACCAGACAGCACATACTTCAATTAAAAAACACAAAAATTTGCAGTTGGCTACCTTGCAAGAATCTCTGGCTAAAGGGAACTACATTTAAAAAAAAGGGAATGCAGTTGTGCTATTTCTGTTGCATAACTTTTTGACTGATCCTATTTTGGCCATTTCCAGAAGTACTTATCACCCAGTAGCTCACATTCAGGTGCCTACATGGGAGCTGAGCACGTCTGAAAAAAGATTCCTTTACTGTCCGCTTCGTCTTGAGAGCCGAAATAGTGTAATTTGTGAATTGGTTTTATAGACAGCCATCAACCAGAAGAAGAGGGCACTCACTGAAATTAGGATGCAGCAAATTAAAAATAGAACATGGATATCATGTATAACACAACTCCCTGCTGCAAAATATTATGGCAGCAAAAGTAGGTTTCATAAAGGCTTAGATATTTATATGACTAATAACAGCATCAGCAGTTTCAGTAGCTAGGGTACATAAGTGGATCACCAGCTGAGGTCTAGAAAGTCTCCCTCTTTTCAATGGTACAGTAATACACAACTGGGTGCACTGTGTGGGTTTTACACCTTCTTGTGAATCACCCAGCACTAGCCACTGGTTGGAACAGGCTATTGGACTAATGGACCATTGGTCTGACCTGCTAATGGCAGGTCCTATGTTCTTATCCCAATCTACAGCTGAAATACTTGAACGTGGAGCAGTCTAACAAAAACATGAAAGAAAAATGAATAATTTCCTTAGATTATTAACCAATTGCTTCCTTTGATAATGCCCAGTTTTCACACAGGGGCGAGTCTTCTAGGTCCCGACTGTTCCTGACAGTCCATGGGTAACTTCCACTGAAACCGTAGGAGCTGCGTGTGTGTGTTTGCCAGAACAACTGGGCCCCTATTACTTGTACAGGTGGATTTGACCAATACACCTTCCCAACCTTCCCACACAACCAGCACAGTATCGAAAAGAGGCAGAAAGGCACATGCATTTTCACTGGATCAGTTCTGTAAATTGTAATATCTCAATTATATATAAACAGAAATAAACTCAATGCCATGTATCCTGAGCTGTACTGTGGTTGTTTTGTGCTGACCACTGGCGCAAAGAAGCCTTAAAGCCGCATGCAAATAACAATAAATAAAAACCGCTGGCCATAGGAGGCTTACTCCACTGCAGGGGGATCTGCTAATGGCATACAACTGGTGTACTGGTTCTTATGCCATCCTTCGCTCTGTGGCTTTAGATGGTATGCAGCTGGGGAACAGAGGTCTGGCCACCATATTGGCCTCCTGAGGCTATTGGCAGTCAGCACAAGTTAAAGCAAGCAGCCTTCTGGCTCTTCTAACTTATCCCTGGGCATAAGCTGAGCATGCAGCTGGCCCAGCTACTTTGGCACACACTCCTGAGTTGTACTGTGCACTCCTCAGCCACAGCTGAGGATCTGGGCCAAAGGCTCTACAGGTACTGCTAAGTACTATTGGGTTAGGAGAGTACCTTAGCATTAATCTCAAATTGTCTTAAGTAGCTGAACTGCCTTAAAAGTTATTGTGATTATAAAAAATGTTTGTGTCCACTTTCAATAGTCACTGTACATTCAAGTGAGTTCAATATGCTACTTCATTAAACTCTTGAGTCAAATGTAAATGATTAAAATATTTTCCAAAATGAAAGATTTAAAGACAAACTATCGCAGAATCTAGCCTACCTCTAAATCTGTGAATAAAAACACGGAATGAACATCTATTTTGTTTGTTTTTTAATTAAAAATGAATTTGCAAAATGTCCATTTTTCACTCGTGTTGACTCGGAGGTGAAAACGATATTTTCTTTTCCAAAATATTGTTTCTAAAGAGTTCATGCTAAAATAAAAACAGATCACACTTTTTTCCTTTAATCTGTTTTGGCAAGAACAAAAATAATTGCAGTATTTGTACAAAGGGGTTTACAGCTGTCGTCATGGACAAAGGGACAGTAAGAAATCTTAGAAGGAGAAGTTTACATCTGCGTGGGCCATACCCTGCTGAAGCTTGACCTGATAGAAGGCTGTTCAGAGTTCCATAAAAATGGTGGTTGTATTTTTTAAAAAAAACCTCACAAAACCAAGATTAAGAATCTGTACATCTTTGAGGTCATTGTTTTGTAATACAGAATGCTTTCTCTTCATCCAGGGCCTGGCCTGAGGACCTCTGAAGCTAAAAATGTCATGGATTCATGTTGGCTCTCAGAACTCATGCATTTCATGAATACTCAATTTATTCAAGCTATCCAGCCAGTGATTGTTCTGAGGGCGCCATTAAAGCTCTACAATGTCCCCTGTCTTTTCCTACCGCTGTGGAGAACTATGAATCTGGGACCGTGTTCAACTTTTGCTCTTTGGATTCCAAAGATCTGTACTTTTCATTGATCACGGAGGCATTTTGCTGAAAGTGAATAACGGGCTTGATCTGGAGCACATCAAAGCTCTCCTGGTTCTTCTTGTTGTAAATGTTCACTCTGTGTTCCAGCTCAGGACTGGCTTTGGTAGACCCTGCTGGACTAGGGAATTTAAGGTTGACTGGATCTAATCCTTTTTGTGTCAAGCAAGAATCCTCTGACAACGACGATAACAGTTCCTGAACTACTGCATTGTTGACCCTATGCCTTGCAGGATCAATCTGATCATGTTTTGCATTCCCAGCCCTGTCTAAAGGGCAGTATTCAGAGGATTCCTCCCGGGTTGTACTGCAGTCTGTGGAAGAGCCAAAGATTTGGCTGCTGTCACTCTGGGCTCTGGTTACAGAGCTGTCTGTAGATCTGGAGGCACTGCCTGAAGTGACGCTTACAGAAGTGCCATGATTTTCTATCTTCATGGGCACTTCCACTGTGAACAGGTCGGAAGATATGTTGGGGTGGTGTACGTCAATGGCTGCTGTGGTAATGACACAAATGCCAGCTTCAGGAACTCCGCTGTCTGCAAGTAAAATAATAGAAATGTCACTTGAAAAAGGCTTGCTTCTGGAATCTGTGAAGATAGTCCAGACAGCACTTTTTCATGTAAAATGGTTTAATAAGTGGTGAGAGCTGATTATATTCATAGAAATATTATTTTTTATTTGTATTTTCTGTTGAACCCAGGAGCCCTGTTCAGAAACCAGGAACCTATTGTGCTAGGTAGTGTACAAATACAGACCAAAAAAAGACAGGCCCTGCAGCAAAGAGCTTACCGTTTTAATATGTGTATCCAAAAACGCTGTATTCACAAGTGTCCCATTATGGACTGAAATACTCCTGATTATTTTTAAACACATTTGAGAATAAATTTTTTTAAAGTGGAATATAAAAACACCACATCAGCGACAGTATTTTTGTTAACCAAATTGGCACAAAGAATCAAGTGAACTGCTTTACTGCGTACCTTTTAAAATCCAAACTACTGTGTATCCATGTATGAAAGCCGTACAGTGCAGTGCATAATGATATCCTATGACCCTTTAGCGGCTACAATTCAACTCCAAGTAAAGAAATCCATTTGAAGTACGATGCAATATTACTGCTCATATGTCAGTGTTGACTGGCGTTGAGTTTTCTTATCTTTCATTCAGTTTCACCTTCTAAAAGGTTCCCAGCATGGGGTTTGTCTAAGTTAATGTCCAATTCATTTTCTATTCATTTATTTCCTCCATAGGTTTCTTTTCCATGGCCATTTGAACCACTTCATTGACTGGATAACTTACTCCAGGAGAAAAGCACACCTGAATCTTGAAACCATTAGGGTTGACGTCCGTGGGAGCAAGCTTAAGTCCCTTATCATTTAGAGACTATCGCCTTGATATCAACTTTCGTGGACAATAAGATAGGTTCAGAGATTGGTTTAATTTCCCAGGCTGATCTACTTAATTGCTCAGTCTTGCTTGTTCTATGTCATTCAATGCAAATACAGCAGTTACGAATGTCTGACATTCTGAAATTCAGTTTCAATCTAAATCTTTAAAGAAAACTTACCACTGCTAGGCTCATTGTAATATTGACTGATGTAGTTGTTCATATCATCCTTGACTATGTCCTCTGGAAGAGTAAGAGGGAATGCCATTAGAAAACCATTTATTTGGTTAATTTTTCTAATCCAGATGGTTGAAATACCTCACATATTGTGATAAGCTGATTTCAGACATGTAATAGTGTCTTTGAAAGCAGTCTCACAACAAGCCTGATCTTGCAGCCCCTCCTTTGGCACTAAGGATAAATGGGAGTTTGGCCTGGATAAGGATTTTCGGGCCAATTTCTTAATGAGCAATTTCTAAGTTTCTTTATATGGCAGCAAATGGAAGACTCCTAAGAAGTGGTTCTAGAAAGACAAAACACAAGGTTCCTAATCCAAATTCTAAATATTTTATTCATCTAATTCAAGCCTTCGCATATGAAGAATGGCAATGCCATCATTTAAATGAGATAGACGGTTCAGTCTTGTGGGAAATTTCTCGCACCACAAAGTAAAATTAATGGCATTCTTTGCAATCAATGGTCATTGATTTAAAATGACAATAATGTTCAGTTTGGGGCTTGACTCTCAAAGGATCCTAAGCTGTTTGGACATTTAACTCGGTAGGTTACCTTCCTTGATGTCTATGTGCCGCTGAGCATTTCCTTACTGAAAAGGCTTACATCAGAAGTCTGCACATATTGTATGGTGTTACTGTAATTAATCTGAAAGCGTATGCTACAAAATTGTGGTTTGTACTACTATAGAGTTGCATTCAGGGATCTCAAAGTGTCTTACAAACAGCAATAAGCACAGCAACCCTGTGGAACAGCTGCATATTATTATCCTCAGTTTACACACTGGGAAAACCAAAGGAAATTTTCCCAAGGGCACAGAAAAAGATTGTGGCAGATTCAGAGGCAAAACGCTATATCCTAGCTCCCAGTCCTGTGTCTTAGTGACAAAAGCCATCCTTCCCCCTAAGATTAAACAACATATACAACCTGTAGGTATTCTACCAAGTCAGATTAAATGAATGCCATGAACACAGATTTATTAAGGATAAAAGGAAATGAGCTGGGAACAGTTACTTCTGTGCCGTGATATATGGCTGAAAAAAAAGGACTCAGTTAACATAGCAAAATAAATCCAAGGAATTACGTATTATCTAAGGGTGTTTCCTTTTTCTACTGTATTGTCACATTACTATCCAGAATGTCTAGACTATAGAGGCCTCATTCATCTAGAGAGTAGCTCTGCTTACTTCAGAGGGGTTACACCATGGATAAATGCTGAGTTTTGGGGCCAACATGCTCAAAATTAATTGTCTAAAGCTAGGCACCTAAATAAATGGCCTGATTTGCACAGGTGCTCCTGAAATGGTAAGCAAATCATACATTTACGGTAATACAATGTAGCCAATTCTGGGGCAGTCAGCTGACACAGAACAAAAACAGAGGAAGAGGGTAAATTTTAACCTTGGCAACTCCTTATTCCTATAAAACATGCCACGGGATTTTTAATGTCCATACAGAGCCTTGACCCACACACCCATCTGATCTACTTTAGAATGACAAAAGTTATTATCAATCCTGCTGAGATCTGAGCCTTTTGTACCAAGGAATAAAAATATTCTAAATCTGCTGTCTGAAGTTACATTAGTGAGCAATCTCCTTCCACCTGCACACTCTTTATCAAGGGACTGATTCACTATGGCTTTGGAACAGCAATGGTACTCTTGTGTCATGTTACTTTAGTCTTACCTATTAATCATGGCCTCCCGCTTGTGACTCCATGCTGACCATTTCTTACCAATCTGCAGCCATTCCCTTAATCTGTGAGTGATCAATACCTCTAGAAGCTTCTCTCGCATGGGGGATCTGACTTGCAAGTCTTAGCTTTTACTTAGGGGCACTGTTATTTAAGTTGCCACCTTTTTCAGAATTCTGGGATGCTAACCATGTGCTCCTTGCGCTCTCTCGGTTCCACTGGTAATTTCTTTTTTTAAACCTGTTCTCACACTACATTTTGATGATTTTTAATCTTTCCCTCTGGAAGCTTCGCTCTGTTTCTGGCCTCTTTTCCCTCACTCTGGATGTTAACTTGTTGGCTCTGATACAGAGTTAACTAATAAAAATGCTACACTATACCCAGTATGTTCATATAAGCAGAACAGGGAATTTAGGTGGGGGAAAGAAACTACACTATGCCACATTGATCACCTGATAAATCAAAAGAACACAAGATTGTTCCAGAATTTATCAAAACCAATGCAAGTTATGCCTCAGAAGAGCACAATGCTTGAAATGCTTGAGATAACGAACAACAATCCAAAATGGCAACAGCCTTCGGGCTAGATTCTGAGCTGGTGTAAATCCACAGCGCTCCATTGGTGTAAGCAATGTTAATTTATACCAGCTGATGATCTGACCCCTTATTTATGCAATGTTAATTATTTTCGGAAAGAAGTAAGGGCCAGGTCATTGGAGGTGTAAGTTCTTTATTGACTTCGCCTGAGCTCTGACACTGACACCAGCTGAGGATCTGGCCATAGGATGTAACCACATATATAAAATCTGCATCTGAATTTAGGCTGTACACTGTGTTACAAGGGCCCTAACAAAAAGAAGACCAGCTGTTCTGTGCATTTTATAGTCACTAAAGAAGTTCTGTTTTCCATACAGTAGATGACTGTTAAAGGATTTTTTTCCCCCACCAAGAAATAATTATCTTATGGTAAAACAATGAGAATTTTACAGTAGCTGCAAAATATGGAAAATATACACATATTCTGTCATGATTTTTGAGCAGAACTGAACTATTATTGTTATGAAAATAAAGAGAGAATCCAGGAAGAACTTCTAGCTTCAAAGCAACCTGATCTATCCAATTTGTGGTGTATCATATGCTTTAAAAGCATCCTCTTCTTTTAAGTGCTCTTTCTGATACCATGTTTCAGAAAACCATGCATCCCTATGAGCCAGATTTCCCACATCCCCTTGGGTCTCTGTGGCTACAGTCCTGCCTTTTCACAGCACATTGTGGTTTACAGGTGAAAGAAACAGATGTTTTCTGTGGAACACTTTCTCCACACAACAAGACTCAAACCACTAAGCACTCTGTACCTGAAATAGCTGCACTCATAAGATGGCAATCTAACTTGACACTGAAAGGGAACGTGGTTGTTTTCCTGGTTTCATTGGATCTTAAAAGCTTTTATGGCCCCTGTTGATCTTTAAATGCCTGCAGTCAGAGGTGTGCTTTGTGCTAATGTCTGAGTTTAAAAAGAGGCCTCAGAGTAGCTCAAGGCAATACTACTGGATTAGGAGTACATTGCAATGCTTTTCAGCTATCTGCTCTTAAAATACACTTCATTTCAGTCATTCATAATTTATACTATAAATGCCACAACCTTCACAGCTAGTATATGTACACATTATAGATCTAGCATGCAATTTTCAGGTGTATAGATAACTTTCTGGTGCGAGCATCAGGAGGTGCAGATAATAGAGCGTTGATCAATTTAAAGTTCTCACTAAATTTTCTATATGTCACAGAAACCAATTGTGTTCCTGGAGCAACATTTGATTCCACTTCAGAGCTGACTTAAGATAGAGAAACTATTATGTTGGGATTCATTATAATGAGAAAGGTCACATAGCCTACCCTGAAATAAACAGATACTTGTCTGCTTTTGGTTCTGTATGTCAAAACTCATAGTGGACATCAGAACTCCTTCCAGATTTCTTGTGTGTGTCAATCCAAGAATTTGTAAATCAATCGACATAACATTTATGATGTGTGAATGAATAGTTTTCAAACAAATCAATGTAAGATTTGTCATATTGACTTGGACACCATTAGTTCAATTAGTCCAGCACCTTGACCTGGGCAACGGCCAATATCTGATGCACCAAAGGAAGTCTCCCATAATGCACTTAGCTAACTGGGCAGTGCTGTACATGGAGGGAAAAATTCTATCAACCATGGCAGACAATCCAGCCTACACTACAGAGTGTGAGACTTGATTGGCTTTATTATTTCCATTTACATTGTTATTAGTGAGCATAACATTTCCTAGCTTTTTGACTTGTGACGCCTCTGCAATAAAGCACTATGACCGAGCAACATGAGGATACACATATCGGGCATGACGCGAGCACTGGATGATTATATTGAAGCAAACTGGCAATTAAACTGTTTTTTAATCTTATGGGAATCTCAATTGCTTTAGAAGCAATAGGTTATAATAAACTCAAATTATCTCAAATTGTATTATTCATTATTAACTTCCATTCTGTTGTACTCAAGGATTTTTAAAAAATAAAATTGGAAACTTTTGATTGTTATGTGTATTAAAAAAACTATATTATTTATGCAACACAATATAGCACCATAAAGGCAGACCACAGTGATTTAAAATCAGATAAAAATGTCCCTGTGCTTTATCATGTTAAATTGAAATTGGATCAAGAACATAACTAAAACTGTAGGAAGGATGTCAGTATATACAAGGAGGGGAAAACAGCTTTTGGGAGAGGGCAGATTGTTTATATCATCTAAAATTCTATATAGTTCTCTTCTCTCAAATTCCATATTGATTCATCCTGCCTCCTCTTCATGGGCAGAATTTTCTTTTGATTTTATTCCATGGACAACTCAGAAAATCCAGGAGATATAAGACTATTTTCTCTTTTCTTAGATAGCTTGGATCTTTATGAGATACAGTGATGTGGCCTCCAAATTCTCTTCCACAAAGCCAATCTCATTCCCTAGTCTAAGCTGATGGCCTGAAAAGCAAGGAAAAATATAATTTTCCTCTCAGACATTGGAGATGGTGACCTTGGAAACATGGTCATGGACGTTGGACTCTAATAGTTTTGATTAGAGTCCCACCTTGGTCTCCTTTCTAGTTTGATATGCCTAAAGGAATCAAAGCATTTCTATATAGGGACTGGAGCTTGTTTAATTTTTAAACAAGCAGCAATATTGTTAATAAAAGCCATGAGATCAGGATCTCTCTTACCCATCGGAACCCCAATTTATCTGCACATTCAGCAAGTGAAGATGATGATTTCACATTTCTCAGTGGATCAGAAACTGTGGTATGTGGTAAGGAGAAGTGCAGGGCCTGGAAAGGAGAAGGTAGGATACACTACTGTCTATGGCACAATACTGCTCAACGGATTGGGGTGTAAATCAATGTTGACCCAGACAAAATTAGATACAAGGGATCACTTCACCTACCAGTGAAATGTGACTGCTAGATGGATGTGGCAGCTGTGTAACAGCATTCAACACTATACAACAATTCAGGATAGGAAGTGAAGACTAATATTGAATCCAACTAAGACTACAGGGAAAATTTCAGTAGGAAGGAAGATAATTATCCAAACTGGAGTTTAGCCAAGACACTGGGGTTAACACCCTACCTCTTATGAAAGCTGAAATAACCTTTTTCCCTGAATTTACAGTCAACCATTTTCTGTGGGTCAGCTGCCTGAGCTGCTGTGTGCGTTATAAAGCCCGGCTTATCCCTTCTCTTCAGGGAGGAATGAGGCTAGCAATTTAGCCTGCTACCCAAAATCTTGCCTTTGAAAAATGCGGGACTCTTAGTCAGGAACAATCACACAGCAACTGGAGAATGTTTTATGAAGAGTTCCAAATAGTCTGCCTGTTTTTTCTGTAAAAATAAAGAATATAAACTGAAATTTTCCTGGGAATAATAAACTATTTGGAATAAGTCCCTTCCAACCCATGGGATGATAAAGTAATCTCTCTCTCCTGAACCTATAAAAACATAATAAATTTGGTGGAACACATAAATGCCATTCTGTCCATCAAGGCTGATTCCTCTTCTAGTCCTCTAATCCCTCCATAGTGACTGTAGCAATTGTTTCATCAATGACCCCAGTGTATGAGCCTGCAAATCCTCTGCATGCAATAAATACCGTTTGTACATCTTTATGATTTTGAGTCTTTTTTCTAAAAGAAGTTTCTTCATGTTACTTTGAAATATTTGATTATTAAAAAGCATTTTATTTCATTTTTTTATTGCCACTGATTCTGCCAACTTCTGTCTGTCGGAGTTGAATTTCCTGGACCGGGGAGTTATTCTTTCTTAAGTTGCAGAATCTCTGTGAGGTCATGAGTCTTTAGAGTGGAGTGATACAACGTTATTACCTCTCACTGTTCAGCCACACTGCCCACTAGGAAATAATCTTTACTCTGAGGTTTCTTAAGAATGAGATCTTGCAGCTCCATCACTGGTATCTGGCACTGATATCTTTCCCCTTGAGTACCAGTAGCATTTAGAAACTTATGAAAAGAAAAACCACGATAGAGGAAAATGACTACATAAGTGCAGCAACAAAGGCTGCTGAGCCACTGTTCAGTACATTCCTTGTCATGTTAGGACTGGAACCTGTCAAATTTGAAACCTGGTAACTAAAAACCATTTCAAAAGCAAATTCAAAGTGATAACAAATGTGACTGCATATATTTCAACTGGAAACCCAAAAGCAGATTTCTGTGCTTTTTCAGTATAATTTTCCCTATTGTTTTAATAGAGGGTTGTCACTGGTATATCAGCTCTGATAAGAAACGGCCTAACTTCATTATTGCCTCAGGATTTTGGCTCTCTTTTATTATCTACGTTAGCAGGCTCTCTGGATAATATAACCATATTCAAAAATTTCAGGTTCCATTACAGCTAATTGTTTTACTGTGAGACTAGACAGTGGCTCGCTGATCCATGCTTGATGTTTGAAGGGTTGAGGACCCAGCACTGAGCTGACTGCAGTCAGCACCGATGACTTAAATGTCATTCCTCATCAGATAACAGAGTCTCTCATACTTTGAGGGCAATAAGCCATTCAAAATGGAAAGCTGTCTGGCAACTTGGACATTGTCCTGTTGGCTCAGTTCACTAAATCGTTGCAGCTGGTTGGCCAAGCAGCAGCACGCATTTGTGTGGCTATTAATGTGGATAAAACTAAGTCCAGGGCCTTTACCACCAAGCAGCCTCTAACTCCAGATTACAACCAGCTCAGCATTAACCTGTTCAAACAGGACACTGAAGAGGTGGCAACTGTCAAAAAACTTGGGAAGCATCCAAGACAGTGGCAGAGGATGCTTGAAAGATGTGGATGCACATAGCAGCAGCTGCTGCCATGTTTTGGGCCCATCAGTGGCCTCTGTGGAGATGTCGTGCCATTAAGATTGCTACAACGCTGTGGAGCTCCACAAACACAATTATAATAACTTTATGTATGCCAGTGAAAGGAGGGTGCTGAGGCTGAACAGTGGTGCATGGCCATTTTTGATTCTCATCATCTTCATCAGCTCTCCCATATGGCAGCACAAGATCAGCAATGAGGATATTTTGTCACTGAAACCAGTAACTGCCCCTATCAGCACTCATTTGGTTCTGGCAGTTTTCTTGGTACAGACATTATTAGAATGGAAGAATAACAAATGACGAAACGTGTTTACCAAGGAATGCTGCTAGATGGCCAGCAGTCATATGAGCGCCAAGAGGCTCAGTGGGGTGATAAGATCGTCAATGATGGACACAGACGGAACATCCTGCCTCACCCTTTTACGGACCTACCCGGAGATCAATCTGTGTGACACTTGATCTACAATCCCTTTGGGATTTGCCATGATGCTAATGGTGAGACAGTGGCTCAGGGCTAGAGGAATAAAGAAGGGGTAGGAGCTCCATATTAATGTTTCTGTCCTGCAAAAGGCTCCTTATTCCTTTTTTCCTTATTCCTTAATCTTTTCTGCTTTTCATGTGACAATTAATTCATGTGGATCACAGGATTATATAATCAAGTCTCAGTTTTCACATGGGACCCCCACTGCTCACCTGTGTATTTCTAGAATTAAGGGCTGTGAGAAGCATTGGGCTATGCTGTCTTTGGCCCCTGGTGCTCTCTATCAATCCTCGCCTTGAGTTCCCATGCAAACAGAGAAGAGGGTTAGTATGATGCTGCCATACAGTAAGAAAGCAGACTGATATGTACCCTAGTGCATACATGATTTAAACAAACCCACATTAAAATAAAGCTTTTGATCTAATATGACTTTTAGAGATCATACTGCCAACCCACAAAAGTGAGTTTCCCCAAAGACACTGCAGCTTCATATGCTTCATTCCCTTATGACACATGGGTGCTTCGCACTTTATAATCGTTGCCTCTCTAGTTCAAGATCCTGAGCCTCACCTACAAACACTGTTTAGGACTCCCCTACCTCTGTTTGCCTCTCATTCTGTGCCTCAGAAGAGCAGCTGTGGGCAACAAGGACTTCAGTGGACAGAGCTCAGGATACCCCTCATAAGTGGTTGGGGCAGAACTGTCTTTGTGCAGTGTCCTTGGCTATGAAATACCTTTCCACTGAAGCCTGCGATGAATCAGTCATATAATCTGCAGGACATGGTGAGACACCCATCTCTTCCTGCATGCATTGTCTTTAGGGAGGAGCATGATCCTCCTTGGAATGTGACCCTTCGGACAAGAAGCTGTGCAGGAGAGGGGCTCACATTTAGGGGGCATTCCAGGTGGGATTTTTCAAAAGTACTCCGTGTTGACCTAATTCTGCTCCCACTGAAGACAAGGGGAGTTTTACCACTGACTTCAGTGGGAGCAGATTTGGGCCAACACTGAGCACTTCAGAAAATTGCAGCCTTCATGCAATCAACAAACTTACACAGAAATGCCTAGAAACTATGCTGCTGGCACTGCAGAAATGCACGTACTCTGATACTGTGTTACTTATTTACAATTCACCTTTGGTACCTCAGAACTTTCTGATCTTAACCATCTGAATTCTCCCTTTTCCTGAACTCTGGAACTGACCCCATTTCCAAGCAAATGTTGATTTCATCAATCTGTTATGAAGTCACCTACAGCCAAACATCAATAGGGTAATGTCAATGCCCTCTCCTCTGCACTGTACTGTTCATCCTAATGGGTTTGAACAAGATGACTTGAGTGGAATTTCAGTCCCTACCTTGGTGCCACTACCAAGTCTCTCTTTCACTCTAGTGACATGGAACACATCTGTCAATGGGACAAGGGTGGGTGGCTGGCAGACTTCCTCCTGTTTTCTGTGCAAAAGCAAATTCTCACATTAGTGATTGCTGCATGGTTCACAAGACTTTCCCATTCACACAAATATGCAATCACTGCAGAGACTGGCTGTGTGCATGAGAATTTGGGAGGGTCTGCTGCTTCCATCTGGAAGAAATGTCGACGTTAGTAGCCACAGGAGACAAGAGAAAGAGAATCAGTATGATTCACAGTCAGAAATACACCTGAGATGTAGAGGGGTAGTTGGTTTGGGAAATCCTGAGACACACTGGCTCTTCCTTTATCAGCAGATATTACTGTAACAAAAAACCTCTAAAAATGGCAGCAGATGATTTTAAGGGTGACTTTGGCCCCAGTTTTAGCGTATAAATCTTCAAGAACACTGTGTGTTGATTTAGTCAATGTGTCATTGGAATCTGCTGTAAATGAGGTCGAGATGCCCAGTAACATCTTTGACAAGAATATGTTAAAAATTGAAAAATAAAAAATATACCTTGATTCAGAAAACCAGTGATTGCTATATCATGCCAACACCACTAGTCACTGACCAGAAGGCTGGTTTTTTTGGTTAGGGCTGGGGTCTTCAAAAGTGCCCAAGGATGAGTCTATACTGCAGGGAAAAGCCTGTGGTGCTGAAGTCCCACTAGATTTTAATTCTTAAAACGATTTTCAGTAGGATGTGTGCTTTCAAGTCACTTCTGAAAAATTTCATCCTCGGTTCCCTCCACATAGGGCTCCAAGTTACACTTTGTCTGCAGTTCCCTTTTATTTCAGTTGGCTCATTAGCTCTGTAAATCAGGCCCTATGACTGCAGAATCCTGGTTTGAACTTAATTCCCCCTGGAAGTAACTTTACTTGACTACTACACACTTGCAAAGCAGCCACAGTCTTGAGGCAAGGTGGTTTAACTTTGTGCAGAGAATCAAATGTTCACTGCTTCTGGAAATGCAAAGGGTATCTTCCCCTTAATATTGTTAATACACATTTCAATCACTACACACAATATGTGTGGAGGTTCTGTTTTAAGGATTGGTTTGGATGACTCCTACCCACTCTTGTGAGCAACCACTGCATGTGGATCCAAGAAACACCGTGTGTTCTAAAAATCAGACACATATAGAAAAGCCAAACTCTCAGTCTTGCATGGACAGAACGAGATCTAATAAGACATTTTAGTGTGCTAGTGTAGTGTAATCAAGATATCATTAGGTCTACCTGTCAGCTCAAAAGGTGTATGCTTCTTTCCTGGCTTTAAAAAAACAATTAAGTAATCTCCTATTGTTCTTTACAAACAAAGCTTCCATCAAGTCATATGGATGAGGACAAAGAAACATACAAGCACCAAAGGGAACTGGCTATTTGAAAACCAAATTTGATTCATATAACTGAATTACCACTATCAGCTGCAATTAGTGAAATCCATTTCCACTGTACTGCTTTAACTTTTCTGCCTGCTTGAGAATAATCCTAATGGAGTCCCTTTAAAGCACTGGAATTCTTCATATCTAGCTAATGCCATTTTCTTTAGTTGATTTGATAAAGACATACATAAAAGTAGGTATCAATGGGTACAGGAAGCTTCAATTTTCACTAAACATGCTCATACACTGCAGCAGTATTACCTTTTCCCCAAAAGTAAAACTTCATTGCCAACCCCATAAAAATGGAAATTTGTCCCAAAATAGCTAAAATAACCCTTCTGCAATGCAAAGTAACAGAGCTGGGATTCTGTTCTCCTAGCCTAGGGCTGTGTATTAATTTTAAACTATGCCAGTATTGTAGAATTTCAAAGACTGAAATGATATATGCAGAAAAATATGGAATTTCCACCAGGGACTGTAATTCACATATTATGGGACAGATTAAAGAATAATAAATTTTGGAAGGAAGTATTAATGGTTATAAGGGGGCACTGTGAACTTGGCATTCCCTGAAGCATGGAACTTTGTATCTCAAGCTTTAAAAATGATTTGTGCAGGAGCAAAACTAAACAGAAAACAGTAGATGTTATTCTGACCATTACCAGTCACATATTGTATGAGTCAAGAACTTGACAAGAAAAACTTCCTTTATAATCTAGAGATGAACAATTAGAATAATTTTTGCTATTGCATCACTGCTCTTTTTCTAGGAGAAAGAGAGGAAAGAAGGTAATATCTAGAATATTTCTTTCACGATTAGGTAAAGAACGTCCATGTGATTCCTCAGAATGACTTACTACCACACTTAGCATTTATTTATAGCAGTTTTCTTCCTCAACTCTTTACAAACCACCCTGTTAATTCTCACAACACTCCTGTAAAACAGGTAAGTATTATTATTCTCATTTTACATTTGGAGAAAATGCATCATACAGAGAGACTGGCAATGTCAGAGCTGGACTCTGTAATTCCTAGCTCCTACTCTCGTGCTCATATTATTAGTTTGCACTCTTTTGTTGATATTCATCCTTTATTGTTATTGATAAGGGCACCCTATTGTTTACATATTAAAGTCATTTTTTTAGCCTCCATATTTGTCTGCTTTACAGATCTATGTGTTGGAAAAAATTTTACTAAAGTCTACACTCAGGATAAGTTTAAGAGGAAATGTTTCCTGCCTCTCTTGGCCAAACTGGCCCCAAAAGATATCCTACATTAGTACACTTTCCACACAGCTATTGTTACCACAGTAGAATTCTCGTAAGTGCAGATGCCAAAACACGCCAATTAAACAATTGGTCTGTTATTTACAGACTTAGCATAAGACTGATTCTGCTATGGAGGCCAGAAAAAGCTGTCACCTCACAAAAGTGGTCCTTCCAAAACAAGCATGAGGCATGTCGGCAGGACCATTTTGGAATGCTTCCGTGGCATGGACAGAGCACTTCACTCTCCTACAGGGCTACCTGCAATTAATTCACTTTAGAAACAAAGAAAGGTAAGAAACGGTTGTGCAATAACAAAACCAATGCGAAAATGTACATTGAAATAAACCCAAGTTGTCAGTGCATAGAGCATTCTCCTGGGGTATGTATGTACCGTATGTCCTTGAGGAAGTTTGTGTCTCTGAGGTGCTGTGTGTAACATGTGATTCAAGTTACCTGACGTATTTTATTGAACGCTGCTGAAAATGGCTGCACAAAATCCAGTGTAAATACCACAGTGCAAGCTAAAGCTGCCCCTGAGGGGCTTTAACTTATGCACTGTCCATAAAAGTCACATGCAGGGAAATGAGCAGAAGTCTGAATGCTTTTTTATTCTGTAACCCTTCATGGTAAAGTAGTTCATAGTGAATGTTTCCATTGTTCCTTATGAAACGAGGGAAATAAGATTAGCTTTGGAGGGAATACCACATTTTCTCATGCACCAGGTTCTTTAGCCAACCAAAGCCCATTGGCTTGGCAGAATTCAGAGCCCCCCAAACCTGGAAAGATCTTAGGTTTGTCACAGTATTGTACTATTCATACCATTCCCTACTTCAGCTGCTATAGGCATTCCCATGTATTCTTCATAGCTCCTAGATGCCATGAGATGAACTACCCAAATGTATTGATATCTGATCAAAAGTGGTTCTGACAAGACAGAGAATTTAATGAAGAGGGGCACAGTTGGGAGAAGATGTAAATAAAATGATTCCTAAGACTGTTTGACTCAAAGAAAGTTTACAACGTACAACCCTTGGGCCAAAGTAGCACAATCAATGTACAGAAAAAAAACTGTGGGCTTACTGCTCCGGACAAAGGATTGAAGAAGGCCCTGCATTCAGCAGAACAAGTGCTGTTTTGGGGTGCGAAAAGGGGCAAGAATGCACAGTATATGGGCATCATCTGCCCTAGTATGTAGAAGGTTTACTGGTCTGTGTGGGAAAAACAAGGGATCTGGGATAACTGGATTTCCCTGCCCATGCTGGATGGATGGGATGCCCCAACTGCAGTAGCACTTTGAGTTATTGAAGTGCCCTTTCTTTATTCCAAGAAATTACATTCAGATTTTGCTGATATATTCTATCAAAACTGCTATTGTGTTGCTCAGGAAATTATTTGGCAGCATTAAAATAACGTTCTATAAGGTTGCAAAGTTGAAAGATTGGAAATGTCAGATTTACCATTGCCCATGCAACATTAATTTGACCCCCTTCTGTGTATGCATTATGATACAGTTTCTAATGACATCATCACATCCTATTTTTCCCATAAGACCCCTGCTTCATTCAGTGCACAGGGAAACATCAAAATGATGTTTCCAACTTTAGGTTACAAAGTCAAACACTTGAAATGTTATTTTAACATAGATTTTTTGTATACAATGTATCATTCATAATAGCGAGAGTTCTGTGGCACCTTAAAGACTAACAAATTTATTTGGGCATAAGCTTTCATGGGCAGAAACCCACTTCGCTGAATGCATCTGCCCACAAAAACTTATGCCCAAATAAATTTGCTAAATTTGCTAAAAACAAACTAACACGGCTACCCCTCTGGAACTCATCATTCAGAATGAAACTCTTTCCTTTACATTTTCAGTTGATTACTTGACACCAGAGATTAACTGTAGATTTCCAACAAGGCCACTTAAATCTAACATAACAATATGATATTCAGGAATAGAACATGTAAAATAGCAAATATTTTTATTATTTGCTAAATGTACACTTTCAAGATTTCAGTAACAATCATTGGTATCTATAAGACACACTGCAACCTATTTGAATTCAGAAATTAATTCTCTTGATTGTGTCTGCCTTATAGTATGAATGACTGGTATCCTATAAGGAGATACAAATAATGTGTGTTTGTGGTAACATAAAGTTTAGGACATATATAGCTGAACCGTTTTTTAGATGAATCTCAAAAGCACTATTATTTCAGCAATCGTATTTATACCATACACAACTTTCTTCAGATCCAAATGTAACCCTCAAGGAATGCTTGCATAAATTATAAAGTTTCCTCCTGAGGAAACCTCTGACATCTTACAAAAAGGAGGAAATACATTTATGAAGCAGGATACAAACACTTTTTGCTTTTTCTAAATACAATTTGAAAGCTCAAATAGTCATTGATGTGGATACAGTGGCAAAATGAGGACAGACCCATGCATAGAATTAAGTAGCAGGCCCCAATTTTTATTAAACTTTAATACTAGGGAAGGATGCTACCTGCCCAACACCCATATTCTCCTATATCAGGCATTTAATTGGCTCCAGTGCAGAGTCTTGGGACGGTGCTGAATCACTATATAGTATCACAATGGACAAGTTTGGTGAGCCTGAGTGCTAGAGGATTCTGGGAGCAGGGCCTCATAGCACTAGACTGTGGAAAATCACTGTAAAGGCCAAACTTGCACTTGGCATCAGTGTGTGTCACAAATGTTTGTCCAGATCCTGTGTAAACAGCTATGCTAATGTGGAAGACCAATGGTCACAGTCAGCCAACGGCCAGTTTGCCTGGTGTGTAGATATGGGGGCATGTAACGGCGAATCTGGGACGAGCTGACTTGGGTCAACTGACCCTATAGAATGACGTGACATCAGGTGGCTGGAGGGGAGTAGTCCATGATAAGTGATTATCAGCCAATCCCTGCAGCCCACTCCCAAATTATGAATGAATTGGAGTATGCCACATTCTTCGCTGGCAAAGCATATTTTGGGGACATGTGACTTCTTTGGGAAGAGGGTATAAGGACTGGGAAGATCACATGGTATCTAGCTTTTCTATCTATATCTCATATATCTAAGAGGACCAGTGATATTGTTGGACAGAAGAAGGATTAAGACCAGGGATCCTCGGGGTAACCTAGACCCTGCTCCGAGGGATCGTAGATTAGAGGGCCTCGGGGTAGCCAAGACCCCACTACGATGGACTCAGAAAATAGACCAAGGACCTGAGGGAACCTGAAGAATAAAAAGACAGTCGTCACCTAGGAGTGGTAGCTATCACGCTTTGCTTGCTAATCAGGATACTGTGTGGGGCCAGCATAGTTACTGAGGGTTTATGCTTGGGAAACTGAGGCTTACTAAGGAGAGTCCTTTCTATTCATCTGTGATACCTGCTTTTCAATAAACAATAGCTCTGCATTGAAGATACTGACTTTTTGGTCTTCACTGGCATGGTCACTGGGTGCCCAGCTGTGGGCACATGAATTGATCTGAATTGGTCCCCGGCTCAGCACAGAGGTTCCAGGGCTCCTGATTATATAACCCGGAACTGGTGCCTGGTTACAGGGCTCCTTACCATATAACCCATATGGGTTAGACCCCTGAGGACTTAGCGTTCTCTTACTCCAGCACCTTTCCCCCTGCAAGGGGGACAGAGGATGCAATGAGGTGGGAACCTCAGTCTGTGAGGGCTACAAGGTCTGACCGTATCACTTGAGCCCAAGAGCCATAACCAAATCCCAGCTCTGCTAAATCTGAGAACCATTCATTTTATTCTCCTAACAACCCTGCCCTGTATTGTACAGATAACAGAGAGCCTCTACTACCAGAGAATCAGCTAGGAAAGGTTCCAGTCTAGCACTCCCTGGAATGCTAGGAGGGGACCTCAGCTAATAGATCTGCTGGTACGCCACAGTCCCCTTCACCTATCTTGTTCTATGCCAACAGAACTGTTCACAGACCTACTGGTTACAAATACGGATGTAAAATATCATTTAAAACGGTACCCATTTAAACTGCTAAAACTACATCGGTTAAACGTTTAATGGTTAACAAGTTAACAATCTGCCCCACAGAGGCTGGCCTGGCCAATGATCTGGCACCGCTTCAGCAGCGCCTTTCAGGGGCAGCACTTCACTGCCCAGCAGCTAACCAGCGTGGGGTGGTGCTGGCCAAAGATCAAGGCTCCGCTTCTTCCCCCCAGCTCCACCTCTCTCCCAAGCCGTCCCTGCCCGCCCTGCTGGCACGCACCGGCGAAAGGTGGAGGAGCTGGCGCCTGTGATTGGTACATATTTGCTGGTATTGCTGTGGCATTTTTTATGTGCACATTCCCAACCATACTGCTCCACATTAGGCAACGTTGAATTAATGCACTAAATGGTGCCACTAATACTTACCGGTTAAATGGTGAACCGTTTAATGTTTTATATCGCTAGTCACAGGCCAGTCCCTCACACCCCGTAGCTTTGCAGCTTAGACATGTAAAAGAAAAACAGGGCTCTGCCCACAGTATCTATTGCTCCAGTTCTTGCAACCTCCATTTTCATAGCTGCTTTCATCCAAGCACAGTCTTGCAGCCAAGTCATCGATAGCTTTCAGAGCCACATTGTGACCATGAAGAGAATATAAATCACAAACTGAGCGTCATCACTTTAAGTGTCTGGCCACTTGCATATCCCTGCTGGGCAATGTGGTGACACGCTGGATAAGCATGAGGACTGGTGTGTCTCAAAGATCAGCGCGCCCCGCTGCCACCTTGTCAGCAAGACGGTCACAAAATGAGCGTTGTGGTGGCATGATAGTAACAGCAGTAGGCTGAGTCATGTACTGCAGCAATGGCTCATACGGTGCATGACATGAACCCCGATAAGTGTTCTCCTAGGTTAATTTAGTTGCCTTCTTCGCTATCTCTTTATATTCATACTCTTGCTTCCCGAAAACCAACACTCTTTAGCAATATACTGACTTCCAAAAACTAGGTACAGATTCTCTTTTACGACCAGGGCCATAGAACTGTTGTAACACACAATGGGATAAAAAAGCTAGTGGTACCTCAGCCACTTCGAACACCCGATGTATCTCCAACAATCACAACGCCCTATTCTATGCCTTTGAGTGTATGGGGCGGGTGCCTGGTTCCATAACAAGAACTGTGCACTGTGAATTGTACAGTCACAGCTGATGTCATGAAAAGGCAGCCCTGCGCTTTTGGTGATCATATTACTTATTCCATTTCAGCAACCTGGCACACGGCATCACCCTACTTCATTAGCAATATAACAGTGCATGGTTATGGGACATACTAATGTGAAAGTCAGAGTGCTAGTCTCACAGATACCTTTTTCCTGGTGTGAGCATGAAACCTCTATAGCCTTTACAGTAAAGGCTAGGTAGGTCTCCTGATTTATTGTAGGTTTGCAGCTTTTCACCACTTCCGCACAGTGGACACTTTTTTTGTTTTTACTGTTTGCTAACCCAGTATTAATGTTCACAGAATATTATGCAGCTCCCAGCATACTACAGAAGACACAAGGTTTCTATGGAAACTTTTGTTTAAAATTAGGCACCAAAGTGAGGGTGCGTAATTTTGCGTTTGGGGACTAAAATCAGACACATTAGCACAATAGGTCAAATAAATCCCTGATGTAATGGTGCTGATTACACCAGGGACAAACGTGACCTAACATATTTAATTTGTTGCTACAAATACCCGTATAAAGAGTGTTTCACTGTAAATATTTGAGTACTAATAAAAATACTTTGAAACCAGGCTGCTCCATAGACAGACCAGCAGATGTGATATCAATTGAAAACTGCCCTGGGCCTGCTTCAAATCACAGAAATGTGGGTGGCCCCAAGTCTGATAACGTTTTTCAATGTCCCTCCTGATTTCCATGCTTTTATCACGGAGTGAATTTTTTTGGCCAATTCTGACTTGCTGTTGCACTTGAGCGCGTGTCGGATATAGGCACCAGAACAATGAAGGAGTGCATCAGAATTGTTTTCTGCCACGGCCAGTTTATTGGCTCTGGCTAGAATTTGTTCACAAACAGAACATCTTCCGCCATTTTGAAGGAGACCTGGCTTCCTTGCATAATGGGGAAACGCAGCCTCCGGAGAATGTAATCAATTCACTTGTAAAATGAGAGTGTTCAGTGAATTCAGCAATTCCATGTAAGGTAACAGCAGCAGCACAGCACTCACCTCGTGGTGGTGGTCGTAACTCAGAGATATTTTCAGTGGCCTCATCATCCGAGTCTCCGGTTGCCACTACCTTGTACCGATTGCTGCTCTGTTTGCTCAGAACGTGGGGTGCCTGCAGCGCAGCCTCTCTCTCAGCAGCGAGGTCCAGATCTTGCTGAGCGAGGTGGGCTCTCAACTGCCTAATTTCAAACTAGGGGAAAAACAACATCAAGTGATTGGCTACAAACAAAACCCGCCTGGAAACCACCATCCCCAGAGACGCTGAGCTCAGAGCAGCGCCCGAATTGCTGGGTGCTCATTCAAAGCCTGTCACTCGTGAGACCCACAAAAATTGGTTGCTTGGCTGAAGATGGTATTCCAATAAAGGTGGAGGGAAATTATATTCATTAGGTTTGGAGATGCCTCCAAACTTCGGGGTAGTTTCTTAAGAGAAATAATTGCCTACTAAAAGTGTGACACCCAGCACAGGTTTCACTGTATAATCACGTCAACAATCATTCAGCTTGAATCCTGCTGTTGACACACAGTTCTAATATCTGGACTTGGCACTGATGAGTTCCATGGAGGATATTCTCCCCACTACACCCAAGGACCTCCTCCCTCAAACAACTGAACCCCAGCAGTTCTGCTGCAGCCAGGGCCCTCTAGAACTACAGGGAGGGGAGGGCAGGATTTGACCCATTATTACTATTATTTTTGCATAGGCTACCTCCCATGTTGGACTGCACAGTTTAAAATAAAAGTGACAGTGACTGAGAGATACAGAGTCGCAATCTCATTGACAGACCAAGCATATTTCCTGATGTTTGACATGGCTCCCTCTGGCAGGAGGGGTTCTCTGAATCCTCATTTGAGGACTGAGGATTTTCTGACTCCTTCCTCTGCATTACAACCCCCCACATCCAAGCCACCACAATTTCGAGGGAAGACAGCCCTGGGTGGCAACTCTTTCAAAAGATGGAGAGGTGTGGTGGTGACCAATGCAATTCTAATTGTACATCGTGAGAGGGAAAAGAAAATTAGTGAAGTAATAGGTTAATGCATGGTGCCTCTTAACAAAAAGGTCTGAAAGAAGCTTTGCACAACCAAAAGGATAGTATTACGGTGTGCACTTTGTAATGCACCTGTCACTACACTTTTACAACTGAAAGGAAATTAGCAACTGAACTCTTAAAAACTTATGTGTAACGGCACATTAGCTAACTGAACATGGTTGTGGCTTTCCCCTCTGAGATGCTCAAATCCATTTTGCTGTCAGATTATAGATGTGGTGGTCCTAGTTCATTCCACGTAAGGCAGAATTCAGTTCATTCTATGGTGTACATTTCACTGAGTTCTCTGTCGAAAAGCCATGATTCAGCAAGACTGTCAGGCTATCACAGCAATGATCCTCATTGATTTAGTATGAACACTGGATTAGTGGTCACTTATAGAGAGAAGTGGGCTCTTCCAGGTTGAGATTCATGTATTACTGGTGTGGGAAATGGAAAGAAGCTTCCCATGTACTAAAAGAAAAAGATACCAGATTGGCAGCCCTGGAGACTGAAGTCTTCTACCCACAGTATGGGGAGGGGCACTTGGCCTGAAAGACACACATGTAAGGAGCGAGAGTCATTTAGTCTCTGTCCCTTGTCAATTGTTGAGCTCTCCACTGAAACTTTCAACAAACATAATGACAGTAGTGGGTTTTGTGGCTACCTATCAACTGAGAAAGAACAGGACTGGGACCACCAACTCCTTTCACAATAGTTCCTACTTCAACAGCCAGACGATGACAATGACTTTTCATAAATGCCAATTTGGGCCAGATATGAACCAACAATTTATAGATGAAAGGTTTTCTCTTTCATTACCAATCCCTTGACCTATCCATTGCCTGTATAGATCTCTCTGTTTTCCCGATTAGATACGACAATGAGCAGGTGGATAACAGAATTTCAGCTTTCAATATTGAATCTTTACAAGAATGTGTACTAAAATAATGCAATAAAATCTCACAAAATTTCATCTTTAAAAAAAATCATACAAACCACAGGCAAGAAACAGATTATGGGGAAGATTTACAATGGCATGGAGGACACTTAGGTTCCTAGCTCCTGTTGACTTTCAATGGGAGTTAGGCACAAACAGTCCTTAGTGCCTTTGATAATCTCCCCCTTTATTAATAACATTGAACATCAGAAACCAAAGCACCAGGACATATAAGAATTGGACCAAAAAGCTTTAATTCTAGTACAGATGGTGTTCTTTTTCTTTTAATCTTGTTCATAACCGATTGGAAAAGAAAAGCCATTTTTGATTGAAGGTGTTTTAGAAAACAAAAAGATTAAACTATTTACAATAAGTAAACAACATGTGGAAAGTGAGGCACAGCAACTGACCCAAAGGTCACACTACAAATCTGTAGCAGAAATGTAAATAGAAACCAGATCTCTAAACTCCCATTTCTGTGCTCTAATCATCAGACAATTCCACTTCCTCAAAGCAAATCTTTAGAACATAAATGGGAAAAATTCATATTGCAGCTCTAATTGGTGAGTGAAACTGGAGTCACAAATATAATGAACAACAGTAATGCAGGTGAATAGCCCAATACTTTTGAAAAAGTAAAAAAACAGAAGTGGTTTTACTGCCATCTTATGGCCAAAGGACAAAACCACACACCACACTGCCAGCCCTCTTGAAGTGAACACCTACGTATTTAGATCTACAAAGCATCTAGTTTTATCTGCCTTAGAAATCTCTATTTGACACCGAGGCAGTATGGAAAGTTTCCTTGGTCCGTTTCTGAGGCATAAGCATACACAGGCCTGATACACTTCCACAGTGAGACATGAATCCCTTTTTATTGCTCTTTGCAAATATGATCCGGTTGTCTGTCCTGATTTTACCTTTACCTCTTTGCTGGTTCCACTGGGCTAAAGACCAGCACGAAGGATTAGAGTGGCTGTCTAGGGAATACACTTAGAGGACCAGATGCTTAGCTGGTGTGAACTGGCATAGTTCTATTTACTGCAATGGAATATGTGTGTGTTGAGCAGGAGGATGCAGACATGTAGCAGAAGCTAATAGCAGAAATACTGATGACTCACATTTTACTGAAACCCACCCAACTGTAAACAGTTGAGGTAGGCTCTCTTCCCCATTTGGAACTGTCAGCTTCTAACTTCCAGTTCATCACTGCCATGAAACTTGTGCAGTCATTTACACCAGTGGAAAATGGGCATAAAACGCTACCATTTGTCTGCTATAGCACTGCCAGGGCAGAATAGTGAGTGTGTTGTATTAATGGTCTTCATGATACTCCCACTTTGTCCATTATGTAAGGTAACCTATACAGTTTGGCAGGCTGAGATGCAAACCCTTAAACTGATTACTGACAATAGCAAATAAGATGTAAACATTTTTTAACAAAATTGATTGTAAAACAAAAAAAAATTAAGTTAATTTAAGTTAGCATGTTTGAAAAGCAGGGAGGAGAAATCATCATTTAATGCTATTATAAACAAATACTGCGGTGAAAAACAAATGGTTATTTAGTAAAATATTTAGGGAAAAATAAAGGATGATACATGACATCTTCTAATCATTTTAGCTCACAAATGGGATCTCCCAAAAGATCATTTTAAAATTAGTTACATCCATTTATTCATCTAGAGAGACTACATAACTAATTTTTTGTTGTATTTTATGTTTAAGATAAGACATTTAAGATGCTGGAATACTGTGATAGGATTTATTATTATCTAGTATAAACAGGCCAATAAAAATAAGGGACATGACTAGTAGCGAGATGGCTCCTATCTATCTTCCTTATTTTAATATCTTTAGTTTGAGTTTAACTGACTATCGAAGGGGTTTCTCTCTTCCTTAGTATTCAGAGAAAGTTCTCAAACTATCTGGCTTGGTGGCGGTTGATGACCCTCTTCCAGGAAACTCCAAATATTTCTATCAGATTTGTAGGTAGTTATCTTTTTCACTTCTCCCCTCTACCCTGATGAGTTAAGTATTCTAGCATCAGAATTTCCCACACTTTTTGATATCACTCAATAGATTTAGAGGGCAGTCATTCCTCTTCCAGCACTTTGTTGTAATAATTACCGCAGCAGTGGGGAGATGAGTGATCAATTCTTTATGGCTTTTATAAGATACAGAGTTTTCAGGACAATTTATCATAAATTTAAAAATGTTATTAAAGATAAGGTTTAAAAAAATAGTCAGGTACAGAGTTTAAACGGAAGAGTTTGTAGACATCCAGGTATAATGTACAGATTATCAGTGGGCACAGAGTTTGGTTGGGAGTCAGGGAGTACAATGAAAGGATAATCTGTGGTAGCCTGGATGGGGGGGTAATAGGTTTGACAGTTAACAGTACAAGCAATCAGTAATTCGGGAACATCACTTATTGCAGGGGTTACATAGGATGCGGTTAATGGGGAGTAGGTATGTCCATAATAGTGGATTGTCCCTCATTGAGACAGCTATGTGGTGTAGAGGTTATCTGACCATTAACACCCTATTATCTCCCATATGAAGTCTCCAACGGCTTTCCAAAATGTCTTAATTTTTGGGCTTATCTATCTGATTGTTATAACTATGTATATTGTGGTAGAACCCAAAGGCTGCAATCAGGATCCTATTGTACGAGGTGCTGGGGGAACTCTCTCCCCCAACCACTAGAAAACATGGTTCCCGCTCCTAAGATCTTACAATCTAAGAAAAAATGTATCTAAAAGAAAACATGTTTCCAGTAATTTCTGAAAATACCAGGTAGATTACATTTCTTTCTAGACCTGGTAGAACTTATCTTGTTGTCCCTTTGACTGAGAGTCAAAACTTATGGGACTTTTTTCAGCTGTACCTCTGGACCGTTCATAGGATTTGGGTCATATACTTCTTTTGAAACTGGTAAAAGGAAGAATTGGCCAAACTTAAACTCACTCAATGTGGACAATTTGTTAATTATGTCTCCATTATTATTTAATATATGAATTGCTATAATAATGATGCGTTTCATATTTATATGTGCTGAGGTACATAATATAAATGTGTTGTGCATGACTGATGTGTATTAGTGCTCTCATTATTGAAGCAAAGGGATTTGAGGCCATTTTCTGTGGGATTAGGGAATTCCTTTTTTCTGTTGTGATACTGGACATAGTATTTATTACCATTTCAGCCTATAGTATCAAACAATTATGTCACTGGTTGAGCAAGTTCTAAAACAGAACATTAAGCGCCTCAAGATTTTTCTTTTTTTTTTTTTTTTAAAAGCTTGTGATTTGGTTGGTAGTTACCCTGATTTAAGAGAAACTGCCTTCAAATTCTGATTGGCTTTTGAAACTATTCAATCATTCTGTAAGGATTTAACAAAAGGAGTCATAGCTAGATAGTAAATTTTGGAGGTACAGCTCATTACTAAATTGTTGGGAGAATTAAACTAATCTGTCCTTTGCGAAATTCGTCGTACATGCTGCTCTAACACAATTAGTAATGCTTTGGCAGTAAACAAAAGAGTAAGAATCACAGTGCATATCCACACTTAATGCAATGCACTAGGTCATTATTTATAAACAGATAAAATGACGGAGGCCGATATGGAACTCCAGGGAACATCTGCCTTTATCTGACAGAATTTATAAAGAGTGCCACCCATGCTGTCTATTGTTCTACAACACGCATATAAGAATCAAGAAAGGACAAAATTAGCTGTGAATCATATGGTACTTCTCTTTAACAGTCCAGCAACAGCATATGATTGACAGAGAGATCAATGAACACTTTAGCCAGAAGCTTGCTCGTATCTAATGCACTAGCATTAATTTTGCTCAATTCTATTAGTGCTGTCTGTATAGAATGCCCTGCCCTAAAACTCATCTGCCATTGGGATACAATCCAATGTTTATTTCCATTAGTTTAGCCATTGTTGGTAACAATAAAAATCAGGAGACAGTTGCAAACTAATGATTTATGGTCAGAATGAAACACGGGATGACCTTGGCTGCCTGCCATTCACTAGGAAAATGACTGGTAGTTAGAAATAAATTAAAGTTATTGCAAAAGGATAACATAAGTTATTTCTCTGATAGGTAATTTTACCAACTAAATAGCCCTTCCATTAAACTAGCAGCTGTTTTACAAATTACCAAGTTAAAAAAAATCCTAGCTTCCATAGTTGTTATGGTTTTAATAATGATGAAAAACCCAGGGCTACATGGTTTGACAGAAAAGTAGCTCTTGTGATATGACTGTATTTGCAGTCTTGGTTGGATCAGAGACAGCTGAAGGATTCTTAAGCAGGACGCAAGAATGTTCATAAACTGATGACCTATGACCAGGACTGGGGATGGGATGGAAATTCCCTCACAGTTGATGCCAATACAGCTACACCCTTCTTGATTGGAATTTGCACCATTAATGAAAGCTTTGGATTCATTTTTTAAATTTTAAATTAGTCCAATAATAATAATAATAAACCTGCTTCATCTGCAACTGAGCGGGTTATTTAATAGTCTTTACTTCAAAATGACAATGTGTATAGTTTAACCCAGTAAATGTTATAAATACTTATTAGTGCGAGCTTTAATGTTTGGGAGGTTTTGTGAAATAATGCACAATTATGCCATTTCAGTATTTTCAATATTTTCTTCCTTGACTGCCTGTGACATGCTACTTTTTTAATTACATCTTTTCTAATCTGTGGGGAATGAATAAAATACCAAAAATTCAAACAATTTCAGTGGGACACTGAAAAGGTCAAAATAGTGGTGAATACTACTTTAATTCATAAAATATATTCTTTCAAATGGATAGCCAGCCAAACTTCAACATCTGGAAAGAGTTTTATGTTTGCAAATGTATGTCTCCTATGCCATTCGAGAATGGATATGTACTTTATAGATGTGATACCTGATCATCTGCCAATCTCCCTCCACCTCTCCCTAAAAAAAACCCCCAAAACATTAAAAATTAAAAAGAAAGAGCAAGTCAAAATTAACTTGAATGTTTTCTGTTTGTTAACTTAAAAAAAACCAGACTTCACAGTTACATCTGCTCTATGATCTACTCTGAAACACATTTACAGAAGGTAAGTTGTACACACAACTCACCATGTTATGTGAAAAGAGGTATAATGTGACCTGTTCATTTTACTCTCTTTAAAACTGAAACTGTCATATCTATAATCATTGTCTTTCTTCCTTCCCTCCCCTCACCCCATAGGTTTGCCGTCCTAGTCTCCTTTCTCCCTTGACTTGAGTCTTAGTCTCCTTGCTCAGCTGGTCCTAGTTTCACCAGCTCAGCTCCCAGTTTCCCACTTTCCAGCACCTCCAGTCTGAGTCTCTTCTCATTCCCAGGTCCCTGGTCTCAGTTTACTCCCCAGGTCTGTCTCTTGTCCCCTCATCATTTGAATCAGGCAGCTTCCTCCTCCACATTGCCTGGACCTAGCACAGGGAGCAATGAGAGCACAGGAGAGACAGTCTCCCCACTCTCAATTCTGGTGCCTGGACTCAGCCTGCAGCAGCACCGAGCTCCAATTCCAGGGCAAGTCCTGCTCAGACCTGTCTGGAGCATACTCAGCATGGATGGAATCTTCAGGGAATTTAGCTGCAAATCCGCAGCTAGTCTATGAAGAATGAGCAAAATGTGATTTTTCAAAGATCAAATGTGGGCAGATTTTCACAGGGATGGCAAAAAGCACATCCCTGACGCACAGGCCACCATCCTGCCAAATGTGACATTTTTCCTCCAAAGCACTAGAGGACACTCAAGAAAAGGTTGCCAGAATTTGATTTTCACATGCGCAAAACAACAGCTGAACCATTTTGCATGAAATTTTCCAGAAAAATTCAGCCTGAGGCAGACAGCAGGAATGGAAAATTTCAGCCTCTATGGTTAATATTTGGCAAAATTATAAGAACTGAAAACAGGGTCTTACAATGGATAGTGTCAGGCAGGCTTAACTACAGTCAGTGCTACCAGCCCTGTCTCTAATACTTTGTAAATCAATGCAAATCACTAGCATGCTCACAAAATATAAACTTCAGGAAGAGGACTCAATGTTTCTCTCTTGTTCAGATTCTTTAGACTAAACCTGAGCTCCTAACTCAAGCAAAACTCTCACTGAAGTCAATGAGAGTTTTGCCTGAATAAGCAGCTCAGGACTGACTCTTACAAACACACACAACTATGAGACAAATCCTCAGCTGGTGTAAACTGTTGTAGCTCCACTGGCCCTATGGGAATTTACACTGGCTAAGGATCTGCCCTATATTTTTAATCTCTCACTATACATATGCTGCTTTGAAACTTAAAAATAATGATGTTTCCTCTTTGCATATGTCTTTTCCAGATGTTACCATCTTAGGGGAACCTGTTTTTATTGGAACTTTCTTGCGCAAAATCCACACAATTAGCTCAAAAATATGAATGTAGACTTTCAAGCTAGCAAGATGGAAGAAGAAGAGGCCTGCATTTAAAAAACTAAAATATGTTAATGATGTAAAAGCAAGTGTTTGGAAGCCCTGCAGAATTTTAGCTATTAAAGAACATTAAGATAAGTTTTCTCAACCACAGACTGCATTCAATGTTAACGTTAATATTACAATGCTGACAGATTGTTCTCGATTCACTTATGAAGCTGGCAGTTTATGAAGGGAGGATGCAGTTCTTGTGTCAATATCTTATGGTGCTAACTGCGGCAAATTACTGCATTTATCTCACAATATACAGCTCAGACATTTGTTTGGCAGGAAGACAAGATATTAAAATGAAGGAGATTAGTATGCTGTCATTTTTCTTTAGTATGTATTTTTTCTGTAGCTGATGCCACCTGGAAGCTAGGAGAGACCCTGTTCAGTCATGTATTTATTCCATCAAGCAAGATAGTATTTCTTTTTGTTTGATGCAGGGGTGCCCTAACCATAGCAGCACAGACTATGGATGCTAGGTTCTGACAGTATTTAAGCATATATGCAAGATAGTATTTGTAGAGCTTTCCTTTGCTCTGATTTTCTGGCACTTTACCATCCCTCTAAGTTGTATGTTTTCCTTTGTCTTGTGCCCAGTGCTTGGGTGGTGCCCCTCTTACATCTTGCTTCGGCCTGGCTCAGGCTGAGTGCCAGAAATGAGCCCCTCATCTCTCTTGACAATTGACCCTGCATTCTCTGCCCACCCAAAACTCCCAATGACTAGGAGATTTGCCTGAGTAAGGATAACAGGATTTGGCTTCCTTCTGAAACATTTCCTCCTAAGCACCATCAAGCCAAATACATTCCCAAAATTTAGGTTTTGTAAAAAGAAAGCTTTCACCAAACCTATGACCAGGAGAACTATAATAATTCATTCCTCCCATTTCAATGAAAAGAGATTTTAATTGAAAAACTATAAGGAAAATCAAATCATTCCCCTGCAGTGTCTCAAACTAAAGACTATAGCCTTGTGCTAGCATATGAGAACCTAAAAGTGTAATACACTCAGAGAGAGAAAAAGGGACTGGCTTATTCTTGTTGTCCAATATTAGGAAAATGAAGCAAGAAAAAAAACACACACAAATTATGAAAGATTAGATATACTGGGATTGGATTCTCATTTACTCTAAGGCCCTTTTACACCACTCTGTCAAAGCCTCACCCATGTTAAAGACAGTGAGAGAGAGAATAAGACCCAATACTTTTAAAGATTTAATAGTTGAAGGAATTACCTGTATCATGGACACAGAAATGCATTTATTAAAAATGTTCCAGAGGGGTAGCCATGTTAGTCTGAATACAGCAAAAACAACGAGCGTCCTGTAGCACCTTAAAGACTAACACATTTCTGCGGGCATAAACTTTCGTGGGCTGCAACCCACTTTGTCAGATGCATGAAGGGGAAATCACAGATAGGAAGTGTATATATATACATCCAAGGGTAAGAAACAACAATGGGGAGGGCAAGTGCTAACAAAGTCAATTCAGTTAGAGTAGATGAGGCCTACTCACAACCGTTGATCAGAAGGTGAGAATGTGTGAACCAAGTCCCTATTCAGACCCAGTCTGATTGTGTCAAGTTTGCATATGACAAACAAACAGCTCTGCAGTTTCTCACTATTTCTGCAGTTTCATCTACTCTAACTGAATGATTATAACCTGACACTGTCTTTTTAGGGAAGAGTTTCAACAAAAAAGCGTGGGCTAGCAGATTAGAAACTGGAATGGGATTCAGGAAATCGTAGGTTCAAGTCCCCAATCTATCAGTGATATACTGCATGGTCTTAAGTAAATTACCACTTCTCTCAAACTGTGATGATAATATTTACCTACCTAACCACCAAAGGCATTAGAAGGATGAATTAGTTAATGGATGTGAAGTTGTGCTAAGCATTGTTACTAACATCTGGAACAACTAAGGCCCCAATCCTGCAAAGACTTACACATGTACTTCAATTTAAGAGTGCAAGTAAGTTTTTGGAAGCCCTGGGGCTTAAGCCTTGGAAACTTGTTAAGGCTGAAGTTACAAACCCTGTCCAAACAAAATATGAACAACTGTCTTTGAAAGCAACAGGCAGCAGAACTTTCTAAACTCATACTATACACAACACCCCTTAATGCCAATACATTTGTCAACACCGGATCATAGAGCACTAAGAGACCAGAGGTTTATCTACACTGCAGTGGCTACAGAGACATAGTTACGGCACTGCAGCAGAGCCACTGCAGCACCACAGTGTTGCTTCCTACATTGACGGAAGAAGTTGTTCTGCTGATGTCGTTAATCCACTTCTCCAAGGGGCAGGGGCAACCTAACTGCATCTACAGTGGGGGTTAGGTTCAGCTAACTATGTTGCACAAGGCATAACTTTTTTCACAGGCCTGAGTGATGTAGCTAGGTCTATTTAATTTTTATTTGGAGATCAGACTCTGGATACTATTCTCAGTTCTCCCATTGACCTGTTGTGTGACCTTGGGCAAGTCACTTCACCTTTCTTTCCCCTTCCACTGTCTGTCTGACTTGAATACGTAGACTATAAGCTCTTTGGAGTAGGGACTGTTTCTCACTTTCTGTGTTTGTACAGCACCTAGCACAATGAGGCCTCTAAGTGCTCCTTCAATACAGTTCAAATTGACTATTACTACAGAAATATTTTCTGATTTGAAAAACAACTAAATGCTTGATTTAGGTTGGGCCTACTGTATGTGACTGGTTTCTACTGAAAATAATCGATTTAAAAACAAGGAATTTGAAAGCCCATTTTCATGATATTAACAGTAATTCAAAATACTTAGTTTGCTGCTGAAACCAGTGTTTTCAAACCAATATTCCTCCCTCTTTGTTTTTTAATGTAAATGTGTTCATTTGAAACACTTTCTTTTTAAGATTGACCTTGCTTTTATTTTAATACTGAATTACTTAGAAATTTTGGACCATGAAAGATCCTAAAACTTTGAGTTGCTTCCAGAAACAAGAAGCTTCTACTGCAGCAGTTCTGAGTTGGTCAAAAGAATCTCTAACTGATGTATCAACAGTTGATAAATTAGTTATTAGGGAAACGTTCATTTCCTATTCCTCCTCTCTTCCATTAAAAATTTAAAAAGCAGTTACTATCCCCTTAAAGATACACATATAGGGGCAAGGGGAAAAGACAACTTTTCAAACAACAAATGTTTGTTTGAAGATATAACAAGGTTACTTACCAGTAACTGTTGTTCTTCGAGATGTGTTGCTCATATCCATTCCATCATAGGTGAGTGCGCGCCCCGTGCACGAGCCTCCGGAAGCTTTTCTGCCCTAGCAACCCCCTGCGGGTCGGCTCCTGCGCCCCCTGGAGTGCCGCGCTCATGTCGCGGTATATAGGGAGCCTGCCGACCCCGTGGCCCCCAGTCCCTTCTTTCTGCCGACTCCGACAGCGGGGACGGAGGGTGGGTTTGGAATGGATATGAGCAACACATCTCGAAGAACAACAGTTACTGGTAAGTAACCTTGTTTTCTCTCTTCGAGTGTTTGCTCATATGCATTCCATCATAGGTGATTATGTAGCCATACCATGGAGGCGGGTAGGAGTCACTGTTGAGTAGCCCTTCTTAGGACGGCTCTGCCTACGGCCGCGTCTTCTCTTGCCTGTTGTACAATGGCGTAATGGGAAGAGAAGGTATGGACAGATGACCAGGTTGCTGCCCTGCAAATGTCCGTCAGGGGCACCCGTTCCAAGAAGGCCGCTGACGAGGCCTGGGCTCTGGTCGAGTGTGCCGTCACTGAGCTGGGAAGCGGCACCTTCGCCTGCTCGTAACAAGTGCGGATACATGCGGTAATCCATGTAGAGATGCGTTGAGAAGACACAGGTAAACCCTTCATTCTTTCAGCAACCGCGACGAACAGTTGGGTTGTCTTTCTGAAAGGCCTTGTCCGATCGATGTAAAAGGCCAGGGCCCTCCTGACATCTAAGGAGTGCCATCTCTGCTCCGCCTCCGATCCGTGGGGTTTGGGAAAGAATACGGGGAGGAAAATGTCTTGGTTACAGTGGAACTGGGACACCACCTTGGGTAAGAAGGCTGGGTGGGGTCTCAGTCTCACTTTGTCCTTATAGAAGACAGTGTAAGGGGGCTCCGAGGTCAAGGCTTTTAACTCGGAGACCCGTCTGGCCGAAGTAATGGCTACTAGGAAGGCCACCTTCCAGGACAGGACCAGCAAAGGGCATGTAGCCATGGGTTCGAATGGGTGTCCGGTTAACATGGAGAGAACCAAGTTCAGGTCCCAGAGAGGTACCGGGTCGCGAACTTGCGGGTATAATCTCTCTATCCCCTTCAGGAACCTACAGGACATAGGATGAGAGAAGATAGATCTCCCTTCCATCGGCCGGTGGAAGGCCGAGATGGCCGCCAGGTGCACCCTCAGGGAAGCCAGTGCGAGGCCCTGCATCTTTAGGTGAAGGAGGTATTCTAGGATTGCCTGTATGGGCGATGAACTAGGTAAGATCCCCCGGGACTCTGCCCAAAGGGTAAAGCGCTTCCACTTAGCCTTATACAGCATCTGAGTGGAAGGTTTCCTGCTCCCTAAGAGGACCTGCTGTACTTGTGTTGAGCAGGCTCTCTCCCCTTCAGTTAACCACAAAGCCTCCATGCCGTCAAGTGGAGGGAGTCCAGGTCCGGGTGAAGGAGGCGGCCCCGGTCCTGGGAGAGGAGGTCGTATCGCCTCGGCAGCGGTATCGGCTCGGCAATGGACATGTCCAATAGCATAGTGAACCAGTGCTGCCGGGGCCAGGCTGGTGCAACGAGGATGACATTCGCCTTGTCCCTCTTGACTTTCAGGAGCACTCTGGGGAGTAATGGAACGGGGGGAAACGCATACATCAGGGGCCCCGTCCAGTTGATTAGAAAGGCGTCCGAGAGGGAGCCCTGCTCTCGTCCCCGGAGTGAGCAGAACCTCTGGCACTTCTTGTTCCACGCAGAGGTGAACAGGTCCAGTTGGGGAGTGCCCCACTTGTGGAAGAGAAAAGACACCACCTCCTTGTGGAGTGACCAGTCGTGGCGGGGTACGAACGACCTGCTGAGGCGGTCCGCCTCGTCGTTCCTGACCCCGGGGAGGTGAGAGGCAGAGAGGTGAAAATCGTGCCTCACCGCAAGGTCCCATAGCTGTATGGCTTCCTGGCACAGAGTGGAGGAGCGTGCCCCCCCTTGCCTGTTTATATAAAACATGGCTGCTGTATTGTCCGTGAGGACATGTACTGCTCTGCCCGTTAGAAACCTGAGAAAGACCTTGCAGGCGAGACGAACTGCACGTAGCTCCCTGACATTGATGTGAAGCTGAAGTTCTTGTGGCGACCATAGACCTTGTGTGCTGAGGTCGCTGCTCATGTGGGCTCCCCAACCCACATCGGAAGCGTCCGTTATCAGCGTCACCGATGGGGTTAAGTCTGTAAAGGGAACCCCCCGAAGAACCTCGCTCGGGTCTGTCCACCAGTTGAGGGATGTTAGGACCTGGGGTGGGATGGTGACCACCCTGGAAAGCGAATGTCTGGATGGGGTGTACACCGAGGTTAGCCAACCTTGAAGAGGCCTGAGTTTGAGGCGAGCTAGTCTCACCACATATGTACATGCCGCCATGTGACCCAACAGCTGAAGGCAGCGCCTGGCTGTCGTCGTGGGAATTCTGAATAGTTCCTGAATGATGGCGGTCATGGTCTGGAATCTGGCCATGGGGAGGAAAGCCCTGGCTTGGACTGCATCCAGGGTGGCCCCTATGAAGTCTATCCGCTGTACTGGAGTAAGTGTGGACTTCTGCTCGTTGACGAGCAGGCCCAGCCTGGTGCAGGTTGTGCAGGTCAGGGCTAGACTGTTCTGTACGTGAACCCTGGATCTTCCCCGTATTAACCAATCGTCGAGATAGGGGAAGATCTGGACGCCTCTGCGGCGGAGGTGGGCCGCTACCACCGCCATACACTTCGTGAAGACCCTGGGTGCTGAGGAGAGGCCAAATGGTAGGGCCGAAAATTGGTAGTGGACACCTGCTACCATAAAACGAAGAAAACGTCTGTGCCCAGGGAGGATAGAAATATGGAAGTAAGCATCCTGTAAATCGAGGGCAGCATACCAATCCCCTGGATCTAGTGCGGGAATGATGGAGGCTAGGGAGAGCATCCGGAACTTGAGGCGTCTGATAAATCTGTTCAGACGACGAAGGTCCAGAATAGGTCTGAGGCCTCCCTTTGCCTTGGGGATAAGGAAATAGCGGGAATAGAACCCCCTGCCCCTCTCCGAAGGAGGAACTTCCTCTACCGCCCCAAGGCGGAGAAGAGAGTGAACCTCTTGGACGAGGAGTAGCTCGTGAGATGGGTCCCTGAAGAGGGACGGGGTAGGGGGAGAGTCTGGAGGAAATGCCGAGAGTTGGAGAGCATAGCCTCGTCTCACTATGCTGAGTACCCAGCAGTCCGAGGTTATTCCCTGCCACTCTCGGAGGAAGGGGTGTAGTCTGTTCATAAAGGGGGGGGTGGAAACCAGTGGGATGGTGATGGTTACTGGGCTGCCCTCGAGCGTCCCGTCAAAAGGACCGCTTGGTATTTTTCTGCTGGCCCTGCTGGGAGCCCCCTGCAGGGCCTTGGCGGTCTCTTCTGTTCGACTGCCTGAAGCGGTCTCGACCTCGCCTGGATGGAGTTGGTCGAGGAGGCAGTCGAGGGGCAGGCTGCTGTTGTTGCTGCCGTTGGGGTCGTTGTCTGCCCTGGCGCCTCGTGGCCTGTGGCATATAGAGGCCTAAGGACTTAAGGGTGGCTCGAGAGTCCTTGAGGGCGTGTAGTTTACTGTCTGTTCTATCCGAGAACAGGCCCACGCCCTCAAAAGGCAGATCCTGGATGGCCTGTTGCACCTCCAATGACAGACCCGAAGACTGCAACCACGCGGCCCGGCGCATCACGATGCCCGATGCCATAGCCCTTCCCGCTGCGTCGGTGGCATCGCTTGAGGATTGGAGGGCCGCTCCGGCGACTGTAGCTCCCTCCTGCAGGATGGTGTTGAAGTCCTCCGCCATGTCAGGTGGCAAGGCGCGGAGGAACCGTTGGAGGGAAGCCCACAGGTTCAAATTGTACCTGCCGAGGAGCGCTTGGTGATTCGCAATGCGGAGTTGTAATGCCGCAGTCGAATAAATTTTTCTACCAAATAAGTCCAGTTTTTTATTTTCTTTGTTCTTTGGTGTACTGGACTGGGCCCCCTGTCTGTCCCTCTGATTAACCGCATCTACAACCAACGACCCAGGGGGGGGGTGGTTGTAGAGGTATTCAAAGCCTTGGGCGGGAACGTAATATTTGCGTTCCGCAGTCTTAGAAGTGGCCGACACTGACGCTGGGGTCTCCCACAGGGGCTTGACCACCTTTAACACCCTATCGTGGACAGGGAGCGCGACGCGGGAGGGGCCTGCTGAGCTAGAGGTCCCGAAAAGAGGATCCTCCTCCTCCGAAAGTTCTTTTAGGTCGAGCTGCAGATTGTCAGCTAGCCTCCTGAGCAGTTCCTGATGGGTCTTATAATCAGGCAGGGGTGTTCTCTGGTCCCTGGAGGTGGTGTCAGGAGGAGAGGAGGAGGAGGACTGGTGCAGGGGACCCGTAGATGGACCCTCCATCGGGTCGGACTCCTCATCCGAGGATTCCGGTCTGTCCTGACTAGGATGTGGGGGAGGGGGCTGGACCGCCACTGAGGGGACCGACGCCGCACCCTGGGTCTGTTGTTGAGGCCATGGTCCCCAATATGGCCATTGCCAGGGCCCATGCATCCATGCTGGCACCGGTCCCGGTGCCGTGGATGTTGCGGGCCCGGAAGGTGCCGGGCTACGGGACTTCGGGCGCTTCCCCTTGTCCTTGCCCCGATCCTGCAGTGATCTGCTCCTGGAGGAGCGGGAGCGGCTACGGCGGTATCTGTGACGCCGGCGCGGCGGGGAGCGGCTATAAGTAGACGAGCGGCCCCGGGACCGTCTTGCTCTACCGTGGCCAGGCGACCTAGAGCGGTCTCTCCCTCGGCTGCGTCTTCTCCGGTGCTCCGGAGAGTCTCCGAGTGGCCGGGCGTGCGGCACCGGGGACCGCCTCGGGGTAACTCTGGGGGCCCTCGCCGATGGCGACTGGTGGTAGGGTTCCGGGGCAGGGCGACCCCGACGGCTGCCAGCGGATGGGGAGCGATGGCTGTCCTGGGAACGCTCACGGGCACGGACCGGAGATCGTGACCGGTGACGAGGGCTGTAGCGGTGCCGAGAGTCCGACCGGTGCCGAGAGCCCGACCGGTGCCGTATAGCTCGGGGCCGAGAGCCCGACCGGTGCCGAGAGCCCGACCGGTGCCGTATAGCTCGGCGCCGAGAGCCCGACCGGTGCCGAGAGCCCGACCGGTGCCGAGAGTCCGACCGGTGCCGGTCATCACCAGGAGAGGGTGTTCGGTGCCGGGAGCTGCGCACCGGGGAGCGAGAGTGGCGCCCGCGCGGATGTTCAGAGCGCCTCTGCTCCACTTGTGAACCAGATCGGTGCCGAGAGGTACGCACCGAAGTGCGAGGATGGTCAGTCTCTCTCGGTGCCGGCAGGCTCTCCTGACGATGGAGGGACGCCGAGGATCTGGTGGGCGATGGAGAGTGGCCGCTCTCGGAACCTCGGGACCGCTCCAGTTGCTGCGGTACCGAGGTGCTCAACGACATAAGGTCGGAGCGAGGAGGGGGGGATCCCGCTTCCCCCGTCCTCGACCGTCTGGGGGGAGACGATGGTTCCTGTCTCCGCTGCCCACCGGGGTAACCCAGCACGGATCTACCCCGAGACGCCAACCCTGACTCCCTCGGCCGAGGGGGGGATGGAGGCGTTGGCATGGCCATGAGGGCTCGTGCCGCTACAAACGCCTCCGGCGTCGACGGCCCTTGCAGGAGAGGTCCCCCACCCCCCGGGGTCGGGGGAGGCTCTCTGCGTGGCGACGCCGGTGTCGGCTCTAATCGTACCCCCTGCTGTACCGGTAGCAGGGGGAGTCCATAGGCACCGGGTCCAGCCGCTTCTTCTTCTTCGGCACCTTTAGCGCCGGTGCCGCTGTCGGTGCCGGGGGCGCGCTGTGCGCCGATGAGACGCTCGGTGCCGATGGAGATCCCGAGGGCTCGGAGACCGGGCGAAGCGCCGACTCCATTAGGATCGTCCGAAGGCGGGCATCTCGCTCCTTCTGTGTCCTGGGTTTGAAGGACTTGCAGATGCGGCACTTGTCCTTCCTGTGGAGCTCGCCCAGGCAGCGAAGACAGCGGTCGTGCGGGTCGCTGATGGGGAAAGCCTTCGAGCATTCTGCGCAGGCTTTAAACCCCGAAGTGCCCGGCATGGCGCCGGGAGCCCGTAAGGGCTAACTAAGTACTTAAACCACTAAAACTATTACTACTTTTTTTTTTTTTTTTTTTTTTTTTTACTATACAGGTTAAAACTATGAACTTTTAACAACTAACTACAACTATAAAACTATAACTAGAACAGGTTGAGGAGATTGCTACTTGCGATACAGCAAGGGGCAGCGTTCCAAAAGACCGTCACGGGCGGAAAGAAGGAACTGGGGGCCACGGGGTCGGCAGGCTCCCTATATACCGCGACATGAGCGCGGCACTCCAGGGGGCGCAGGAGCCGACCCGCAGGGGGTTGCTAGGGCAGAAAAGCTTCCGGAGGCTCGTGCACGGGGCGCGCACTCACCTATGATGGAATGCATATGAGCAAACACTCGAAGAGAGAACTACCTGTTCTAAAGTTGTGTCAGTTTCACATATGGGAGGTCAGGATAAGTACAACACAGGCTGCAATTTCCTGTAAGTAGCTAGAAACTTTAGCATCCTAGAGGGTTCTGTCTAAAGTTGGTCTGCCATCTTTCAACGGAATTCCTAATGGTAATTTTTCAAATCTCAGACTTTGGCAACTTATTTGAGCTATTTCAGTCACCATGAAACCAGCATCTTTGACAGACAATATGTAAATAAAAATATAATGAAATTTTACCCCTTGTTCTTGGCAGATCTGGGTTAGTCTTTCTAGCTGCTCATCTTGAATGACCTTTGCCTTCTCATATTGTTGAATCACCATCTCCATCTCCACTTTAACTGGCAGCACATAGGCTAGAAAAAACAAACAAGCACTTGAAGAAATTCAGCAGCAGTTTAACTTATCAGAGGAGATGTCTACATAGATTTTAAAACCAGAAGGGATCATCATGATCATCTGATCTGACCTTCTGCATAACACAGGCCATAGAATTTCACCCAGTAATTCCTGCATAACTCCTGTATGAAACCCAACAATTTGTCATTGGACTACAGCTTCTCTTTTGGAGAAGGAATTCTATCACATGCAATCACAAGGACCCCCACTGAGTCATCAGCAGGGTTTGAACCTTGGATGTTAGATCCCCAACCACTCACCATCACTTGTGTTGCAGGCAAAACTAGAGCTGAAATGTACATTGCAACCTTGCCCAAGCATTTGCACTAATGTAGATCTATTCCAGCACTTATCATAGATTGTCTAAATGGCTGGTCAAGAGCATTTTCTGCTTTGTATTCTGCACGTCTCCATAACATTTGAAAAGCGTAGCTGTGTACCAGCTTCTTGGAGAAGAGCTATTCCAGAGCCCTAAGCAATGTAACAACAACTCCTAAATAGAACTGTAGGAAATAACTATATGACGGAAATTGTTGACTAACGGTGAGGTTTTCAAAGGTACAAACGGCAAATTAGGCACCTAACTCCCTTTGACTTTCAATAGGAGTTTGGCACCTATAGTTTGAAAATCTTCACCAAGTCACAATTAAGGCAAGCTCACATTGTTCAGGGTGACTATGCAAAATTTACTGCATTTTTTTATGTTCTTCAGAACCTGAATCAGATCCCGAACAATAGCCTCAGTACTTCACCACAGGGCTACATCCCCTCACTTTGGAACTTGGGAGACCTCAGTATCTAGAGCATAAATGCCACTCTGACACACTCACTCTCTCACAGAAGCAAAGTGATCCTTGGCCTCATTCATTTTGCATTCCTCTTCCCTGCATCCTGGAATCCCGGACTTTTATAGCAAAACAATGTACAGCTTGTTAATAGATATAACTGCCCTCCACTATGCTACTATCCCCTTCCTTGAATTCTTGTTCCAAACTCTGACTCTGCTCCTGTTCTCTGCAGTCTTAACTCTTTAAGCTGCTCTCCCCTCTCTAAGTGCTTCCTAATGGTGGTGTGTTCTGGAATCCTGTGCAAAACAGCACTGGCACACAGCTAATTACACGCAAATTAATAACATAGACAGACCTGTGGAAAACTTTCAGTGGGGAACTTCCAAGATGCAAAGAAAGCATGAGGAATCAAACACAAAGTTATCCTAGAGGCAGGAACTGAAAGTAGAATGGATCAAGATAGAGGATGTTGGGGCGAGCAAAGAACAGCTGCAAGAAGGATCAAGCAGGTTGGAAGCAATTATTTTGAAGCATATGGGAAGGATGTCTCATGGTAAGCGATGAGAGGGAAATCATATCAGAGACATTTCCTTTTCAAGATAGGAGATGTCAAAGTGCATCACAAAAAAATAATTTCTAAAGGAGCATGTGGAATCCAGCCATGAAATTAATTCCTATTCTCACCAGTGGTAGTCACAACACTAAAGCTTTTAAAATTTAGAGGAAGGAGAACAATAAAAATATTCTCTACAAGCAATGCCGAGGGTTACCAATCCTTTTTTTTAAATCAACCAACTAATTCTCATGACAGCAAGTTTAATCCCCACTTACCATCAATAATTCTCTTAACTCTCCAAATTCGCAGAGTGATAATGAGACTGATGGCATCCCAAGGACTGCTTGGGCCATTTGCCACTGTAGAGGCCACCATTGGAGCCAAGGATAAAATTATTACTGCACCATCGAATACCTAAAATGAGAGAGATTTTTAACGAACAGCATTTTCAAACTCTTTCTAAAGGTCACAAACCCTCCCACCCTTCTTAGTGTTCTTGGAAGGCTCTTAACACACAAAAGTGGTTCAGTTATGATAAACTGTGTGTGTTTCGTGGGGTGAGCAGGCCAAAAAAAAAAAGCTAAATCCTCTGCATGCTGTGAATGTCTTAGAGATTTCATCCACCGTTTTAGAGGTGAGGTGGAGACATGGCCAGGGAGGTCTGCAGTTACACAAATCCGTTGGCCAAAATCTTCATGTACAGGTGATGCCCCAAATACTATTACAACCCAAGAGCTCTATTATTGTTGCTATTTATTACCAGTCATTAGGTGTGGTACAAACATAAAAGAGGACACAGACCCTGACTAAAAAAACTTGCATTCTGAAAAGATGCAGGGAGAAAGAGGTGGAATAAAGCGGAACAACAAACGAGTAAAGCGATCAGCTGGCACTTGATCACATCCTGGCAATTCAGTGGTGGGGTGTTTTGTGTTTGTCAGAGATATAAAGACTATCCCCAAGGACTCCATGACCATGTCATTATTAGCTGGCTACCTTCCTGTAGGTGTCATGGCAAACGTGGATTTCAGGAGAGACCTGAATAAGGAGAGGTTAGTGGCCATGGGGAATCATTCAGAAAAGGCAATTCCATGTGTGAGAGGCGATGTGGAAGAAGGCATGGAAAGGTTTGTGGGAGAAGCGGACAAATGGCATGTCAAGCCTGGAATTGTTAGCAAAGCAGAGAGACTTGAATTGAGGGTGATGCTAATAATAATGCTTGGGCTAGTCCACCACAACCTGGAAAGGCATAGGGCAGAATTCTGTGCCACAGTCCCTGTGCAGAGTCCCAGCGTAAGGCCCATTTACTCATGGTTTGCACAGGGAAACAGGACATACCCCACTATAAGCAACATGCATCAAGAACTGAACATAAACTCAATCCACTGGAAAGACGCAAACAACAGGTCATAATCCTCACTGTCACCATCTGGAGGATGCTAGGATACAATATTTCCCTTTAAAAAATGAAATGAAACTGTTGAAACTGGTGTTTTGCCAGACAACATCAAATAAAACCGTAAGACTCACTTGGAGTACGCAAATCAGGTCAAATGGTTTGAAGTTTAGTTATGAAAGATTTGCACACCTTTAAATGTGGCTTTATTTGCAATACAAACCAGGTTTCCTGACCCCTTCTGTACTGTATTTAGTTTATTAGCACTACGTTTCATTTAATCCGTTTCTATCACAGCAATCCTCTAATTACTGAAATTATAATGTGCACTAACTACTGTTGCACTTTAGCTGTGTACATTCTTAAGTAATTACCATTTTGTTATTATGTACGTTAAGGCCTTATCCATTCTTGGTCAGAACCATAATAGCTACAAACATGCTTGAACACAATTATTGCTACCAGATTCCAGCCATGGTTTCCTTGACAAGTATGGACAGGAGTTTGTTGTTTGTTATAAAACTATCTGACAGATTATTTGTATGGTGAGGGCCTAGTCTATGCTTTGTCTATACTACAGCCAGAATCAAGCCTGGGGTCTAGGTTAATAGCACAGATAAAAAATGTATTGCAGACAACACTTGACAATGTCCACATAAATGGGCTATATACTTGGACTCTCCAGGGTTTTTACTGGAGCTAGTCAGGAAAGTGATTTTTTACCCCATGGAAAATTTTGAGATTTTGATTATTTTTTTCCATCCTAGATTGGGAGGAAAAACCAAATAAAGAAAATTTTGAAACAAACAAAAAGTCTTTTAAAATAAACAAACAAAAATCTGAAGTTTTAGTTCAGAAAACATTGAAATGGGACGTTATAACATTTTAAAAACTTTTTTCCCCAAAACGAAATTTTGTTGAAATCTATATGATGTAGTGAAAAATTTCGGTTTTGTTAAAACAGTATTTTCCAACAGAGACTCTTTTTGATGAAAATTTTCCTATCAGCTCTAGTTTTAACCTGGTAATGGGAACATGGTTAGGCTTCATACACGACAACTCTCAAACATATCGTTAACCAGATCCTCAGACTCTGTTATCGTTATAATGTCGAAAGGGTTTATATGTCACAGTTTGACTCGCACGGTTCTCAAAAAGAAATTCTTGTCCACACCAGTCAGCAAAATCACAGCTAACATTGCGCTGGCCACAAATGTGTTTAAAACACTGTTCTAACCAGCATCGGTCTGACACTTCAAACTGTGGACAGGGCTTTAATCTGCATCTCATTTCATTTTTGCGTGCAGGGAATAACATGCATAAATCTCTGTGAGTGTAAATACATCAATTCCTATAACAAAATCACATACTGCAGGAACAGTTAATTATTCTTACTTTGCCATGCTGAAATATAAACAGCCTTGACTGTGGCACTTTTACTTACCTCTATTTTGTTTTCAATATAATCCCATATACCGAGAACCACAATTCTCATAATAGTCTAACATGAAATATTAAGAAAAAGACAGCAATTTATTATAATTTGCATGGCACACATTCAGAAATCCCTTTGAATTAATAAGATAATTAACCTCTACATGCTCCCTGGTTGCTGTTCTCTCTCTTCAGAGCAAAGAGGCATTTTTAAGTCCCAGGGAGTCAAGAGTATAAGGGGAGAAAATGTCTGCACCAACTTCTGCTATTAACAAACAGCATAAGGTTAGTGTAGTTAGTTAGAAAAGAGCACTAATAAGTGAACATACCATGAAACAATGATGAATGCCTATGAAAATTCCAACAGCATCTTTCTCATTTTTTGCTGGTGTTGGTGTTTTTAAAAGATCAAATTAAAATGAAAAAATACAGTAATTTCACTCACACAAAAGTTAGGGCTTTATTCTGCCTGTGGCATTGCAGAACTCAGATCAAAATGTACTTTACATGCAAGAGGAGGATTAAAACATAGACGTGTGGCTTGTAAAATACACCAAAATGTTATTCTGCCTGTCTAAAAATATAATTAATCAAAGAGAGCTTGGTGGAGAGATGCCCATGCCAGGAAAAGAGTCAGAACTGTGCAGGAAAAAAAAAAAGAAAATTGCTGTGAATATACGTCTCCTATTCATTCCAAATACAAATATATTAAAAAACAAACAAACTCTGGGTTTATGCTACTACCTGACTCAGAACACAACACCTGTAACCTAACCACAGAGTAGTACTGGGTTCTTCCAGATAACACTCTTCATACTCAAGAGCCTGATTCTTCACTGCCTTGCACTTTCTGTAGCCATTTACACCTGAACAAAGTGAGTTCAAACTGCTCCAAATCATACGGGTAGCCCTTTAGACTCACTCTACACAGATATAAATGATTACACTGACTGCAAGGGAGTGCAGAATTAAACCCAGAGTTTTTAAAAGAACAATACCAGTAGTTCAGTGACCATGCAGGCAAATGGATCAGCTACTGTGCAGTTAAAAATAGCTCCACACAGCACTGGACATCTGAGTCTGTTTTACTGTGTGGGGGTATTATGCCAGTCAAGATAGTTAGTGTGGTTATCCTGTTTCCCCGTTGAGAAGTGTTATGGGTCCTTGAACCGCCATCAGGAATCAATGCTGTCACTGAAACTTACATATATAAAGTACCTTTTTATCTGAAGGATCCCAATGTGATTCACAAATTTAGTGAACTGATAGACCATTCACAGGGGTCACCAAGTTAACTGGTTATACAGCCGTCTGTGGGACAAGATGGCAACTGTTCATCCGCAGAAAGAACTTCCATCTGAGGAACAGCTCCTCTAACAATTCTACACTCACCGGTATTATGTGGGAGCATGAACATGGGAGTAAATTCAAATCCTGTTGCAGAGCTGAAGTCAACTGGATTGCAGGTGCTCAGCAAATCTCAAGATCAGGCCCTTAGGACATTTGAATAGTCCTGCACTTACAGCATTTTCATTACACAGCATTCCCATTGAAAACACACACTGGCTGACATTCCATACTTGTCCTATAAGAGTCAGAGTTCTCAGTCCTTGCTCCAAAAGAACAAGGATCTGGGAAAAAAAAAAAAATTATATTCAAAAGTTGCTCCCCAGAAAAGGAAATCCTTCCAATCCTGGAAGGCATGTCTATAATGGAGGATTCATTTCTCCTGTAAGCATTTCCTGAGCTTCTGATCAAGAATTTGCATAGGAAGGTTTCAGCAAGTAAGTTAGAAGCCAGGCAAAGTAAATTCTGCAGCAGGCTTTTAATAGGAAATTTAAAAGGAAACATTTCTTCATTTAAATCTTAGGAACTCTTCCCTGTTGCCACTCCACTGATTTCAATGGAGTATTATGAGGGATGAGTTTGGCCTATTTTGTCATAAGCTTAGAAAGTATTTGTTAAATGCTAAGTCAATGAGCAATTGGAGGACTACTAAATAGTTAACATATATTCAGAAACTGCTTATGAAATGTGTTTCTTTTTGCCATGGGCAGAGAATGCACAAAGACATTTTATCTTTGGAATAATAAGGTATATCCATTGCAAAGAGAACAGAACACTTCTTTGGCCCACAATCCTGAATATAGGTTATATGAAATGTTCTATTTATGGGGCATAAAAAAGATTTTTGATATAATGTAACTGCTTCTTAAAGTCCTCTCTGCAATGTTTCAATCAGGCTGCAATACTATCATTTTAAGGGGTCTGGCTTGCTCATTGGCTTGGTTGCCAGACACAAAGGTTTTTACCTCTATTTTGCTGGTGTGAATCGGTGCAGGTCAGCAATCACTGAAAATAATTATTTGACAGCTGTTTCGTGGTGTATGTGGAATGAACTGGTGGGTCTCAGTCCAGTTTCTAGATGACAGGTGTCCACCTCAGGGAAAAACACACTCACAATCAGCACCCGTGTTGACAGTCTCTGGACAGACACGAAAGGAAGAGCAACTACGAAGTCCGCACCAGCCTCTCAACCTAGCGGTAGAGTCTCCAGAACAGACAACAGGCACGTGGGAGAGATATGTTAACAAGACTGACAGCTGCTTCTTCTGTGGACAGTTGTCTTCAGTCTTCAAAATAACATTCATTACAATGTTAATTTAAAAAAATTGTAAGGAAGTATTTTTATGTTTGCTTTCATTTTCTGCTTTGTGGACATATAGGTCAGAGGGCATGGCTAATGTGACTTCAACATTGTGTGTATCCCAACATACACCTGCAGTGTTCTTCGTACACATCAGCCAATGATTATTAATGTAATTCCAAGCTAATATCACCCTCTCTCACTAACCCCTTGCCCTTACAGAGAACACATGTTGGCAACACACTTGCCTGGTTGTTGTGAGAACTCCTACGCTCAAAAGAGCTTCACTAGACAAATTTCCAAATACAGTATTTTGAACCTAAAAAGTTAAACAATAAATAGAGAAATATTGGAATCAAAAGATATGTTGGTGTTACTTAGAACTAACATTTTTTATATATTTTACAAACAATCAAATGTATTTCATGAGCAAACAAAAATATATTTAATATGATATATTTGCACAGTACATTTAAAAAACAGAATCTCTGGCAGGATCTGAAAGACAAAGAAGGAGAATAACGATTAGAACATGTTGTTTGCACAATGAAAATGTAATTGAATTAAAATTGAATTGTGATTATAATGCTTACCGAGCTTTAAGCATGAACTCTAGCAATCGGATACAATGCCACTTAAACTGGTCTCTGTAAGAAAAAGGCAAAAATGAGAAGTGCTGTTATTCTATTATTTCTATACAGACATTTTCTATTGCTATAGTAGATGTGTACCTGTAGATGTTCTGTTTACGATGAAGCTGTCATGTCACATTGCAATTTTGATGTGTAAACTTGAAAACAAGCAGCTAATACACATGTCCACATTTCTTTCGGGCTTAAAGGGACATTATCAACTTGAATGATTTAAAATTGAAAAAACTATAAGATATTCAGTTTGTGATAGAGCATCTTTTTAAATAGAACACCCTGAACTACTTATAAAAAGTTCCTTAAAAAACCAAACCAAAACAAAAAAGCTTTACAAATGTTTTTCTCTCTGATGTTTGTAACGGTCTTTTCAACAAGAAAGAAACTGATTAACTGATTACACAAATAGTGCTATCAAATGCACAAAGAAAACCTGGAAAAATATTTTTAGTAAATTATTTTCATTACAGAAATCTTACGTGTAACTAAAAAAAGGTACACGGTTTTCAGACAGAACTGTAATTTTTCAGTTAATACTGTCCCTTTAACAATGTGGCCTACTATTGTCAACTAAAGGGAATTAGCTCTCTGCAGTGGTGCTTCCCTTCATAGCATTTATCATTGGTTAGCACAGTTACTCTGAAAAGCAAACTTTTGCTTTGCAATGCACCAGATTATTTAAAATACTTGGAGTAAACCTTTCCCAAGAATACCTTGTACTCATCTATGAGAGTTTTATCTCCTGCAACCTGAGTCATCCCACAAATTACTTAGTTCAAACACTGTTTAGAAGTGTTTTAATTTACTTTTTTATGGGCTGCCAGTACTTAGAAGTGTTTCCCCAATTATTAGTACATACCATTCCCATACCACTGAACATGTTATCGTCTTTAACCTGACACTCTTCTGCATCTAACACAAGGGTATCATCTCATATAGCTTCTCCTCAGTCAAAGTTCTCTACAAGGAAAAAGAAAAAAAATGGGTAACAGATGATCACATCTCACACATTATTCAAACAGCACAAAATATTTTCCACATGCTCTGTATTATAATTGTTGTGGTTCTATTGTACATATACCTACAATAATTAATAATAATTAACTGCAATAGCATAGTGACACCAAGATTGCAGACATAAACACCTAAATTCTCTAACAACCATCAATATTTTTTTACTATATTACATAGTATCTAAATTCTACAGGTGCATTCATACAAACATTCCTGTAACATGCATTGTATCAAATTTGTCCTTAGAATATATTCACTGAGAATGACAATGGATTCTAAACTCAGAATTCTAGATTCAGAAGTGTTTTACGGAAATGGCTCAGTGACCTATTGGCTGCAAATCATGCTACCCTGAGGCAAATATGAATTTGATACAAACATGGTCTTTTTCTTCCCTACATCAGAAGTTTCATCCTTCATGTTTGGACCAGGGGTTTTATACATAACCCTGGTGCATGGTGTAAGAAGGTGCAGGGATCTCATCAGCAGCAAGAAATGAAGCTTGAAGAGACTCCAACTGAAGCACCAGTATAGCACACCATGTGGGTCAGAAATGTTCTTGGGGGGAAAAGGGACTGATAAGAGGGATGAAATATTTTAGGAAGGCTTTGTGCTAAAGTACTCTCCTTTCACAAAATCTTATGCTCTCCTAAATCCACCTTGTTGTGGAGTGACAAAGTGTGATGGCTTAGAGGAGCTAGATTTACAAAACATTAGAAGTTAAACTTCTGCACACTATCAAAGACTAAACAGCCAGAGTTTAACTTGGTTTTTTATATCAGTTTATAAAATCCAGGTAATTCTTTCTAGGTTTTCCTCTGCACCACCTGCTCCCAAAACCTAATGTTGCCAATACCAGTTCTTCTTAATAACTCCTCCAACACACATACACAGCCAGCAAGCCAGCACATTTACGAAACCCTACAATAATAAAACTAGTATACATATAGAATGGAGAAAACATTCAGAAAGGAGTAAAGGTACAGTTCACTATGGAAGAATCATATAATTTTCTATTAAATACTAACCTTTCTATACTAGTAGGTTGCTTGAAACATACTACAGAATTTAATAGAAAATCATCTCTCTATTATAGAATTCTTTAAGATTCTTTAGAAAAATATACAGACTGGATATTATTTTCTATTAAATTCTAGTTACTTTCCCAGTAATGTCTACAGAACTCTGTTGGTTTAATACTTATTACATTCTATAGGATTCTTCCCTAAAACATTTAAATCTTCCTAGAGATTGTTATAAACGAGAAGTAATAGTATAAGAGACTATAATGAATATTTTTGGTTTATAAGTAATTTGAGTGATATGTTTAATTTTTTTTCTCTCTCTTCTTAATGTGACAAGCCAATAAATAAGTTTTAACTCAAACTTCAACAAAACAAACAAATAAATAAATAAAATAGACAAGTAACACCTCAGTAATATCCTTTAACTACTACTACTACTAGTTATTCCTTTAACTACTGGAATCCCAAACCCTGATGAATGCTTTCCCATTCCAAAACCTTTTCCTTTTACACAATGGGGAAAAAAGGCCCTGATTCAGCATGCGCTTAACTTTCAGCATGTGAACAATCCTGTTGACATCAACAGGACAACTCATGTAACTAAAGTTAGTAGAGTGCTTAAGTGCTTTGCTGAATTGGGCCTATATAAGGCAATGCAACAGCAGAATACTACAGGCTAAAAGGGCCAACACCTGCAGGCCTCTCTCACATGAATAGTCACATTACCTTCAATGGAACTACTGGAGTGAGTGAGGGCTGCAGAATCTGGCTCCTAATACCAATGTCATAAGACTATTAAAACATACTCAGAATCCACTCCACTTACCAAAGTCAATGCCAAATTCTCTGTTTGCCTTTTCTCGTCCAAGTGCTATCAGGGCTGGTTTTGCCCTTTTGAAATGGTGCAATCCTGAATTTGCCTTGACTGCTGCTGTTTTTTGCCCCAATATCCTTCTGACATTCTATCTCCTCTTCTTTCTTAACATCTGGATATTGTTTGGTGTAGGGGCTTGACATATGTAAACAGAGACTAACAGGCAAAGCATCACAACCAGTAAATCTAATTTGAGTATTTGCAAAAAGTTATATGCTTGTCACTGAATAAAGACATTGTGATATGCTGGAAAGTCTGCAGAGACTGACACGAGGAGAATATAAAATTAACACAATGCAGTAAATTCAGGTCAGACTTTTGGCTATAGCACAAGCGTAAAGATAGAAGGAAAATGCTGGAGGAGCAGCAACTTAATTTTGTTGGCAGCTGCAAGTTCCTGGCACATTTGTCCACTACATTTTAATTAAGCAGAAACCCAAGCTCCTATTTAATTGTAAGGAGACATTAAAATGGGTGCTAACAGCACACACGATAGTTAAAGTTGCAAATGTTATCCATTATAACCCCCGATTTCAATCAGTCATAATTTTTCAAATTTTGAGCACAAGTGCCTTTGTGTGGTTTGCGGAAAACAGTATTATAACGGATCAATCAAACTCAACAGGCATCTGATAATCACAATCCAATGAAAGCCTGTCCTCTTTGTGAAATCATTATACCATCTCTCTGCCCAGCCTGGTCTGAACATCATGTCTCACTGAAATATCGCACTGAAACACACGGCAAAATTCTTTCCTACCCATCCCCAAACAATGACAGATCTTTCACATCAGGAATAGGAAAAAATTACAGGCATCAAATAAATAAATGTAATGAAAATGCTGTAAGAGATCCTGTGATTTTTTTCAGGGCCTGCAATTTCTGGAGCACTGGATGATATTCTGGAAATTCTAAGCTTTCATGTTAGATGAGAAAAACAAGTTTCTCTCTTCTATGTTGATGATAAACATCACGATGCCAACAGATGGGTTGCTGCCCTGTTAATCCAACTTTGTAGAAAACTATCTCCAGCAAAACAATATCAGCAGCAAAGGTGAGAAACTCACTCTTCCCTTCCCCAGTGGTTCTCAATCTGGGGTCTGCAAAGCACTTTCAGGTAGTCTGTGGAGTTGCTTCTGTCACAGTAGTGAAGTACATGATGTTTGCAGCTAGTATTAGCCCCGTCTAGGACTCTTAAATTTCCAAAGGCTTGATTGATGAACCGAACTCCAAAAATCCTAGCCCCTTTGTGCTCTTCGCATGGCTACTTCAAGTCTTTATTGGTGGGTTTTTCTTTGGCGTAAATTCAAACTATGGTCAAACGGGTGAATGAAATTAATCAATTTGGAAAGACAGAAGCAAACTGCAAAGTGGGTCCTAACAGGATTAGAACAATGGTTACTAAATGCAGTCAGGAGAGATTCACTCCCGAGCCCAGAGAGAAGAAAAAATACAACACAGATACCAAATGGGGATGGAGGGTAGCCAAGCAGCTTTGCCCATGGTATTCAAAATAAGTTTATTTTAATATTTTAATTTATTTCTGCACCAAAATCAGTAGGGAAAGTTTAGACTCAGGATTTGGAGGTTGGGAGCAAAAGTTTAGGGTTGTGTATACTCATTGCTTAAATTTGATATGACTTTTTTAAAATCCATTAATAGAACCATGGGCTGGTTTCCAGGGTCAGCTGTAACTATCAAGGCTCCTGCTTCTTTTAAAGGTGAATACTCATAACCTTGAGCTAAACTGAACTCAAATCCTTTCCCCTAGTGAAACTAGAGAAATGTTCTTCAGGTAGGTAGATATTCCAGGGAATCTTCTGGCATGGCATGGATGTTGGTGTAATTTAAAAACACACAACCATGTAATAGGATTTTTGTAACAATCTGCATATTATGTCCTGGAGGAATAATCCCTATTGCTGTTTTGAGAGCACTTTAGATATATTATTAATATTTCAAAACAGATGAACTTTTTTTTGGAATGAAGTTGCAAACTATAACCAGTTATTTCAATGTAGTCATTTATTGTATTATCAATATGGGCTTTTCCAATTAATGAATTTATTCAGTTATGGTACCAATACACATTTGCACAGAAATTCACCATTGTTTGTTCTCTTACTATCTAATGATATCTAATTTGCTGTATTTAATTACTTTACTTTATAGCAATAATATAGAAGTAAGGAAAATATTTAGAAAAACCAGAGAGAGTTGCTTAAGTAAATCATAAAAGAAGATGATTCATTCTTATTGAAAACCAAGTTTTCTATAAGATGAAATCCTGGATTCCTTATTCTACTGAAATTCCCACTGAGGCCAATAAGAACTTTCCTGGAGTGAGAAGTTCAGAACCAGACCTGTTTCCCATCATTTAAAGGGACCTGATTTGAGATCAGGCCTGCTGACAGGGAGGACAGACAAGGGGGGCAATTGACCAGGGGCCTGGCGATTTAAAAGGACCCAGGCAGATGGAAGGATATATATGTATCTTCCTCTCCTCCATGCCCTTGTTCCCCAGAGGCCCCCCTCGCACATGCTTTCCACCCCTCCCCTCAGTCAAACTTATTTATTATGCGCCATGCAGGTTCCCGGGCAGGCTGAGGAGGCAGTATCTGTTACTCAGCTTCCTGGGTTCATCAGTAATTTCCCTCGGGAGCCCAAGGAACCTAGGAAGCTGAGTAGCAGATACCGCCTGGGAACTTGCATGGTGCATAATAAATAAGCAAAAACTTCCAGCAGAAGCCCATTTGGACCTCAGCCATTCCTTTCTAGGAGGGTCACTGACGGTTCTGCCCTGCGGCCCAGAATTGCTGTCGGTGGGCCGGTTTGAGATGATACAGATATAATTTTCCCACCTCAAAATTTTGCTCTGATATTTATTTTGTAAGGTAACATTCTCCCATTTTTCCTGGTCCATTCGAATGACGAGAACAATGACTGTCAATACAAACAAAACCTTTTGGTTTTCCAAATACGAATGGCAAAAGCTAACTTTTTTTTTTTTTTTTTTAAATATAAACACACCATGTGCTTGCTCCTGTTCATAATGAAGTCAGTGTTAAAATTCCCACTGACCATCAGTGGGAGCAAGACTGGGCCCTGCATCCAAATCAACTGTGTTACACCATGCATTATACATACCTCTGAAAAGAACACAGACAGGATGACTAGGCTGATCCAGTGAATAATTCCTGCAAACTGTGATGCACTTGAAACTGTAATTAACACAATATAAGGAAGCATAATTTTAGTATCAGGTAGCACCTTATATTTATTTATATTTAATGGTGATTAGTACCATCACCACTTACATATAAGAGAAGCATTCCATTTGAAGCACTATAATGAAAATATAATAAAGAGACTCAGTGTAATGGGACAGGGAGCTTTACCCTGTTAAGTTGCTCATTTAAATCAATTCAGGTCAGTAGTGACCATAAAGTTGTTATCTGATGACTGGTCAGTGCCTTATATAAAATCAGGAGGTGATCTCACTCATTGTTCCCACTGGACAGTTGCCAACACCACTAAAACCTACACTAACTGGAAGTCTCAGCAGAGAGGCTAAGGAATAATGGATTCATCCCAATTTTCTATTTTAAAATTGGGTCACCTTTGTGGTAGGCCATCTGCAGAAAGGAGGCTGCAAGTAACTCCAGTAGGGAAATATGCAGTTGGAGCCTCTGAAAAATAAAGCTAGGCTGTTGGCAGGGTGGTACAAGAAAAGAAAACTACTTCTTAGGAAGGGGCTTTTATGCCACTCTCCTCTAAGCCAGGTCTCCTTAGCAATCTTGGAGGCCCTTCTCTCCCTTTCTTTACTCGTGCCTTTTGGGGCAGTGGGTATCAGGGACTTAGAAGGTCTTTAACCCTGCTCCACAGGGCTCTTAGGTGCTCATAAGTTCCAGTCCACCCTAATAATAAGTTCCACCTAGATCACTATCTGCTAACTGCTGTCAGAACTGAAGCTGAATTCTGGCAGAAGACTCCTATCCTGGGATCTGACTGGTGAAACGCTGACTGGTCCCCAGCTTCTATTTAAATCAAACACTGGAACAGGAAGTTATCCATGCAAATTGGTTACCCCTGCTTAGGACTGCATCCTTTGCAGTACCTGCTCCTACTGCCCACCTCTAATCTCCTGGTAACCTGACCCTGCTTGCCTCTTGACACCTGACTCCCAATTTGCCCTTTGACCTCCTGGTATCTGTATTGTCATTGTTCCAGGATATCGCTGCACAAATCCCATTGGCTTTACTAGGAGATGAGATTAAATCCTGTAAAACTGAAAACTTAAGAGTAAAATTCTAGAAACTGACAAACAAACAAAAATAATTACTCATTATTTTTTAATCTTTTTGTTTATTCTGGAAGACCAATAATTGATTGGACCAAGGTTTTCAAAAACAGATGCACAAACTTAGACTCCTTTATCCATACTAGGCACCAAAGAAAGTGGCCTGATTTTCCAAAGTGATCGCTTATTGAGGTGTCTAACTATGGAACATATTGGCCACTGCTTTCACAGAAGAACAAGACATCAACTGGATCAAGATCCTGCCCCACTCACAGTTAGTTTGATTCTACAAAACCAAAATGAACAGCTGCAGTGAGACCAGTATTAAAAATACCTTGATGCACCAGTGTAACTTTTAACAATATATGATCCCTGGATATGAATCCAATTGAGCTGGATTCGAAAAAATGTGCAATATCATCTGACATCAAACCACCTAATAAAGATGAATTGCTAGCAGAAGAATACACATACTAGGAACACATTTAACTCTAAACTGTATTAACAAATGTATGGACCCCATTGATAAAATGCTGTCGGTGGAGGTTCAAAAAAAGAAGAATGTATTACAGGTATGAAACTACTTCCTACAGTGTTTCAGTAAGCATATAGCTGTCAAACTGTCAAGTTTGTCTTTATGTTACACCACTGAGAGCCGCTGCATTACCATGCCAGAGATTCAGGCCTGGCTTGTCAATACAGGGTTAATGTACCTTTGAGACATGGGGGACTTTCTAGACAAGATCAGTTGCATGGTGGGTGTCCAGGATGAGGAGAACTTTGTTCATCTAGCAAAACAGAACACTGACTGAAAAGACGTTCAGTACATGTATCACTGGCAATAAGTTCATATTCCTGCAGTCTCAGAACAAAACGTGAGAGAGACAAGAAATTCTCCTCCAAACCCTGTGTCCAAACCCAGATCCTAGGAGCTTGTCTACAAAGGAGCAAAACTGTTTGAGAAGATCTGTGAGCGGAAGCTAAGGGCTGGTTCACACTGACCGCGCGAATTGGCGGCAGTTGACGGGAGTTACACAAACTACGCAGAGTAGTTTGCGTAACTGACGTCGACTGCTCTGCTTCCCTCTGCACGCTGTTCACACTGCGCTGAGCCGATGGGAACACTGTTCCCGTCGATTCAGTGCTACGCTACTTGAGGGGGTGGACTTACTCAGTCAACTTCTTGATCAATTGAGCGGGTCTCACTGACCGCTCAATCGATCCTGAAAGATCGATCTGGTGGCAGCAATTTTGCCGCCGTCAGTGTAAACATAGCCTAAGTTTTGGCTGAGTTACTGCACAACAGAAAGGTGTCTTGAGTGTCAATGGCTTTGTGTGCATGAAGATGCCAGGTTGTGGCAGAATGCAGGGGTGGGAGAAGGCGGATTAGGATTCAAGGAATAAACATCAGTTGCCACTGATATTCCTTAAGCTGTGGTAATAGGGGGTCATTTAGAAATTGCCATTCATGGTATCACAGAATTTCAGTAGAGAAAAAATTATTGATTAATAAAAAGAGAAATAAGCAGACAATACTTTAGACAATTTCAACAACACGCTGCTAAAACAATAGGTCAGGGCTGGAAAAGCAGGGGAAGCCATTTGTGGGGAGACAGTCTAATAGCAATCTATTTCCATGCAGTTCTCCAACTGCTCACTAGTGTGCAAGCAAGGTATAACATTTGGGAATTTGGGGTGGGGATAAATGGATTTCTCATGCAGAAACATATGCAGCAAAGACTGCTGGATATACTGCAGGATGGTGACACAATTGAAGTGTCCAAGTAGTATCAACAGTCAACAGTTTCAAATAACCTTCCAGGCAAGAAGTTCCTGAACAAGAGCTGAATCAATGTCCTACAAATTGAGTAGACAATTTCACCACTCTCAATTGTCTTCTCTTCCTTAAAGACATCCAACTGAACATACAGATTTCCTCAAACTGAACTGTAGAAACAAAATGATTGTTTCAGAAACACTACACTGTTCAATGTAGACAGAGTTACAGTAATGGCTATTATTTCTGTGTGAACCTGGCTTGTTGTATTAGTGCAGCCTTACCTCTGAATTTCTTGGGTTTGTAAACTTAAAAAAAAAAAAAAAAATTAATCTTAAAGAAAAAAAAAAATCAAACAAACAAAAAACTAGTCAAAGGCTACGGCTGCTGTCTTTTTATTTTCTTCACTGAACTCCAAAGGGAGCGGTAGATATTCAGAACCTCTAAAAATCACTGCATCTCTCTCTGAGCATTTTCAAATTTGCTGCAATTCTTTTCTGTGCTGTCAAACTATTGGTGCTTTAACACTGCAAAATGATCAAACCCTTATAACAAACAAGGCCAAACAAATTCCCACAAAAGCAGGGCTTCATCTTTGTATTCATTTTCATTATACAACTATGCAAATACTTACATAGGCCCAGATCCAGCAAGCAGATACATTCAGGTGGACTTCTGCACCCATGTGGAGCCCCACTGATTTCAACAGAACTTCATGCAAGTAGTATATAGATACACCTACATGTATCCAATTGCAGGAAAAGGGCTGTAGTAAGTTGGCTTCCCATCATTAGTCACTCCCACCACTATTGGAAGTGGTTTGGCAAAGAGACAGAGGTGCATGGTTTAGAGAACTGGATGCCAGAAACTAAAGAATTCTAATAATAGCTTTGGTAATGAACCACTCCTCTGGGATCTTGGAGAAGTGACTTAATCTACCTTCATTTCTCCATCTATAGAATATAGAATCATAGAATATTAGAGTTGGAAGGGACCTCAAGAGGTCATCTAGTCCAATCCCCTGCTCAAAGCAGGACTAACCTCAGCTATATCGTCCCAGCCAGGGCTTTGTCAAGCCTCAGCTTAAAAACCTCTAAGAGGTTTTATTTAGTTTATGTATGTAAACAGTCTGCCATAAAAAATATGCTACATGCTAAATTCACTCAAGGTCTATTCATTTCTCATTTTCATAATCTGCACTTTTGCGGATACAATTTCCATTGATGACAACAGGAGTTCTGCCCACTGAACAAGTGCAGAGTGCAACTGAGATCTATACTAAGAATCTGAGAGGATAATATTGCCCTGGCATTTTAGCAATCATAGAAGCTTGATTTTTTGTACAATATTTTTGCACATGTAACTCAAAACCATTAAAAACACTCATTTTTAAAAAACCAGATTTCCTCAGTGATTGCAGTCTATAATGTGGATTAATGGCTTTTATTAGAAACAAAATTGGCTGTGATGTACCATAGCACATGCTTAATACACTTGCATATGCTGCTTTCATATACTACAGGGAATCATCATACACTACGAATACATTTTTTAAAACCATAATTGCACACTAATGGCTTTTAAAAGATTAAGTTAAAAGTACACTCTTTGTTTCACATAATTATAGTACTGATGTTAACCCCTCCCACACTTTCCACAATGGGTTAAAAGAACAAAACCCAAGGAAATTAACTTAACAAAAGCTACATGAAATAATGAGAAGCGTGGTGTGTCGGTGGTTTCGGGTCAATGCAGCGCACTGCCATGCAGCAGTTTGAGCTGGGTCTTCATTCCCAGGGCTAGCAAGAGTGGAGAGTAGTGCTGAGGTAGAATGCTCAGCCTCTGAAGGGAACGCCATCTCTTGGTCTGGCACAAACCTCTCTGGCTGAGGCTTGGGGTAGTGGTTGGTGGGCACTGACAGATGTCACATACAGCACTCCTCAGAGAGAAGGAGTGTCTCTTTTTGACATACAGGCCTTTGAGGATATTCTGATGGGAGAACAAAGGGTAAAGAATGCTGGCGATCCCTCTAAAATAGCGTTAGACGTCTCAGACAAACCCACAAAAGCAAAGTGTTTAGGATTCAACCATTAGCTCTTTGGCTTTATTAGCTGTGGAAATTTTAGGCATATACAATGGGCCTTAGGCCCACATCTGACCTATCAAAGTGTCATCACTGAATCTGTCTGTGGTGCTCTCTTAGTACAGCTCTAAAGATTGAATCCCATAACCAATGACCCCAAATGCTTGGAAAAATGTATTTTGGTGCTGCCTCCTGGCTTCCCTGTCCCCACAGGAGTTGGATTAGCAAGGACTGCAGAGCCTCACAAATGGCTGATGGGGTTGTCTGAGGCTGGAGAGGGTGTTTTCATAGAAGTGTTTCAGGTATGCATACATAGTGGTATAAGGGAACCAAGTCAAATACTGGTAGGGTGTAGGGGCCTACAGGGCTTATAAAATAATAAAATAAAATAATAATTACTAAAAACTAGGGCTGCTTCTAACTAATGGGCTCCCTTAATATTACCTTTACATCATTCCATTACACTACATAACCTAGATCTTTGGGACAAAATCCTGACCTCATTGAAGTCAAATGGCAAAGCTCAAGAATTTCACCTTAGAGTTCCTTAAACGTTAACGGTACTTTTTTTTTTTTTTTTTTGCATTTGTGGATGTATCTAAATCCCTTATTATTTCTCTATATATTTTAAGATAATTTCTTTCTGAAATAACACTCTTTAACATTTAGAACAGGAAAACTTGTGGCTGGTGTTCACATTCAGATGAGGTTTGTATGACAGCAAAAAAAAAAGGAGGGAGAGAACAATGAAAGAACAGCTCAGCCAGGAAGCAAAGCAACACAATTAAAAATTGCATGTACCATGGAACCTGTGTAGAGTGAACTCGGTTATAGCAACACTTCAGTTGTGTTGTTATCGGTCTTACAGTATGTTAGTGAAATAGAAGGAAAGCCTTATTTGTTTCAATGCATTGCCAGATACAAATTGCAATTTCAGTTCCAACAAATCTCTCTTTAGAGAGACAAATTACCAAACGAGAGAGCACCAACTGCACCAGCAAAATCTATGCACACCTATTTGCATACATACATGTGAATGAACATCTGGGTAACTATGCATAGAAGTGTCCTTTGGCCTTCACAAATGTGTGTGCAAATTGGAGAAGCTTATCATAACAGGAGTGTGCAGTTTTTGCAGGTGAACAAGATGTGTGTACATTTTTGCAGGTGCATTCTACCTGCATCCTCTGAAAATCTGTCCCACAACGAATTTGCTCTATAGGGAAGGCAGATGGGGAGGACTTCACTATACCAGAGTTCCACTATATTAGAAGTACAGTAAAGGTCATTATCTAACTTTTAACTACTTATATGACCAAATCCCATCCCCCAAGCAAGTTAAATCCAAACATCATTTATCTTTGATCAAAATTTTTAAAAAGCCTGCTACTCACACTGGAGAAGCTTTATATCTATTAGGAGTTCCAGAGTCAGGAGAATCACCACCAACACTACACAGGCTACCAGGAAACTGTTGAGACTTGCACTGAGCAAAAATACCTGCCACACAGCTGCTCGTCTCCCACAGCAGGGCTTTAGCCAGTTAGATCTAAGGAAATAAAACAAGGGGGAGGGGAGAGGGAGAGAGAGAGAGAGAGAAAGGAAGAGAGGGTAAAGAATAATGGACTCTAAATGAGAGAAGTTCTGCTAGAATAGATGCGACCATCAATAAAGTTCAAAGACTTTCCAAATCCCATTTACATTTATTAATCTCTCTGTTAAATTCAGCCTCTTCTCTTATCCAATCTTCTGAATTAATATAGAGCTGGATACTAATTACATATATCCCCTGAAATGACCTGAATTTAATGGGCATCCTTAAATGCACCTGTAATATGGAGGAAGTTCTCTCTGGTCTAGAAGACTCAGCAAGACCCTCTGTTCTAGTCACATTTTTATATCAGGCCCATCACCATAGTATTTGAGTGCCTTCCAACAACGCATTAAGCAATATGACTAACATTTATCATGGGTGGTCCCTTCTTCAATCCCCAAGAAGAAAACATTTCTTGTGTGTTTGTTTCGATGTATGTGCTATATGCTTTTATTTGTGAAGGCCAGGGCGAAGACCCATTTTTTGTAGTTAGATTGGAAAATGATGAAGTTGGTGGTGGTCCCTCTGGGAGTGAGAATTATGGTCTTTGTCCACTACACCACTTAATCTTTGTGATAGGTTGGGAGGGAAAGTTGCCAAAATAGGCATGCAGTTGAGCTTCAACCTACCCTGTGCACCAGAGCCAGTGCCTAAGATGTCACGAAAGGTGGCAGTGGGTGTTTGGAAAGGGGAGGAGTGGCAAGAGCAGCGATCAAGTGGATGCAGTGGTTCTAACACGCTGTGTGAACTAAAATGCTAATACACGGATATTGGTGGTACTTGGGAGAGGGAGATGGCGCACACCACCTCTGAATTACTAATTCTAAATTCAATGGAGGCATAATTCATAGGGGAGTCAAACATATGGAACCCACCCACCCATATCAATATCACACAGTCTTCCCTGATGCATCTATACCCCACATCTTCAAAAATGAGACACAGGGGGATGTCTCAATGCCACCTAAGCACCCCTCAGGGATTTAGAGCTCTCAGGAGGCTCTTCAGAAAGGAGTGTTCAGTGAAATGCTCCTTCTCCCAGTAGATTGATTGCCTAACCCTAAAAGACCTCCCATGCAGACACTTTAAACTTGAAAGAAGATCTGGCAGGTTTTACAGTATATGGACCTACCCTTAGTTCAAATGCATCAAGACTCTGGAGTAAACATCTGAAATCACCAGATATTGCATCTCTGTCTCAAACATGCTGACTAAAAAAATGTGAAACAAAACACTACTATGTGAACCATAAAAGACTGGGCGTACTAAATTTTAAAACTATTATTAAAACAAAAAAATTAAAACACCAGAAAGATAGAAAAAATAGAAAAATTAAAGACACATTCAGGTGGTTGGGAGACGAGGGTGCCGCTAACCTTCTGCCCAACTTTAAGGTGAGACAGTGACAGGCTCCTATAGGAGTGGCATTTAGTCCCTCTCAGCTGGTGGCTCAACCATAAGGCCTCTGGGAAGAAACAGGGTTTTGAGGTAAAACAAGCGGGAAAATCCTCACAGCTGTCTGGGGCACATAGAAAAATTACAACTTGATCACCAGGGGTAAAAATATCTCATAGATGGAAGCTGATGTAGACTCCCTTGTCTTCTGTATCCCGTGTTAGTGTTCACAGCTGCTCCCAGATCTGAACAGCTCGAAAGCTGGTCTCTCTCACCAACAGAAGTTGGTCCAATAAAAGATATTATGTCACCACCCTCGTCTCTCTAATATCCTTGGACCAATACAGCTACACTGTAAACCTGTTTGCTAGGTCAGTCTACAGAACCCGGCTTTGAAAGCACTCTCAATGCCACATGCCATAAGGAACATGACTGAAAAGTGAAGCAAAAGTTGCTCTTTTTGGGGAGAAATTTTTCTCCTCTCTCCCCCCATGCTGTTTTCAGAATTTTTGCTCTTTTGTGGGAAAATTAAAAAAAAACCACAAAATTCTGAAGTTCTTCTATTTAAAGATCTCAAGATGCTTCACAACACAAATAAATTAAGCCTCATTCCCAAGATCCCTGGTAAATCAGCTTAGTACATTTGATTCCCTTTAACAGGCAGGAAAACTGAGGCACACAGAGTTAAGGCAGAGCAGAGAACAGAACCTCAAACTCCTGTTTTCTGGTCATGTATTTTAATGACTACACCATCCTTCTTTTCAATACTCAAGTGCTAATCTTCCAAACTGATATATCAAGACAGACCTTTATGTGGACTGAGACCTTCTGCCATTAGATTTATTGGGTTTTTTAAAAATTAATTTCAAAACAAGATCACATTCTTCACTGTGACTGTTATTTTAGTTTTTCATCATTTTCTGATCAGCCTGCTGGTGGTTGCGTTTTTATTTACATCGAGGAATAGCCTTATTTATTTTCCTAATGTTTCTGTCTTGTTCTCACAACTTTTTTCTGTTCTGTTTCCAGTGTTTGGCTCTTCCTTTTCAAGTAGCTTAACTCTTCTTTTCCCCTTTTTCCTATTCTCAATATGATCAGTAGAGGGCCTACCTACATACTTTTTAAAATTTCCATATTATCAAGACTTCTAAGGACACTGAGCATCTATATAAGATTAAATAGATTACATTACTCAGCATATATACTATATACTGGCACTATAATGATTAACATTATTATTTAATTGTTTAAGTTAGTAACTACTTAAGAAACTAATAATGCATGAAAAATAAAGTTCACCTCTCTAGCTCTGCATTAGCCGTCTTTGCATGTAGCAATATTTTATTCTGTATAAAAGCTTCACAACAAAAGTATCGTGTTATAGTTTGGAAGGCACTGTTCTTAAGGGTGAATTGCAAAGCACTAGCAGGTTTAAGATTCTATATAATTTACAGACTATGTATCTTTATCTTAAAATTACAAACACATTTTAAAATTAAAAACTGGAAAACCACTTGCTCCTTAACTTATTAATAAGGTGCACTTACATATAATCTGTCATTTGAGGATTTCAAGGAATTTTACATGATTAGTTGTCTTTCTCACTTCACATATTTGGATAATTATACAGAGAGGTTCAGCTATTTGCCCAAACTCATGTAGCAAGTCATCTGCTCTGACCACCAGACACATACATAGCAAGCCGGAGGTGAAGATTCTGTGTTACCACCACAATTGAAGACATTGCAAACTCTGAACTCCACAGCAAGGGGGGAAATGGAACCTGGGACTTGGTGTGTGAGTGAAGATGGGACAGCTTTTCTAACATTTTATTTTAAATATGAATTTATTTTTAACACTAAAGCCTCCATATATATCCAACTAATTATTTTGGATCTTTATTATTCACACATACTTTGTAAATCACCTTGAAGTCAATTTCCTGGATGTACCATGAATATTAATTATTTCATTTTTTCTAGCTTTCTCATGTTATAATTTAATCTTCAAGAATGCGATACAAAAGTTCAACCCATTTGAACTGCCTCAAATCACTTTATGTCAGTATAGGCGGTGTTGTATTCCTTCTGGCTAAGGAGAAGAGAGCTGTCTTACAGTCCCCACTGCTACTCCTTTCTGTCAGAGTGGTTGTTGTTCAGCACATCAATGGCTCCTGCTCCATAGACTCTCCAGCATGCACCATGCTGGCGTCATCAAAAACATCAGGAAAAGGGAGAGAAAAACAAGTAAGTGCCATTTTAAAAAAAGTATCTTACATGGATTTGCAAAGTTTTACATGTCTTTGGTCTGCATTTCATCAGGTTTTCCTTATTTTGGGTTTAAAAATATTTTTAAAACTTCCAAACTTTGGAAATCTGTGCAACATACCAAGACAACAGCACTTAGCTGCTCTCCCATCCCAGTGAACCTATCCCCCAGCTAGTGAGTATGAAATCATCACCATCAGGCATGCTGGAACATTACGCTGAGAGGGACATTGATTTGTGTCTGTTTTGAAAAAAAGTTTATAAGTTGGATGCCAGATACCTTCTCTACTATTGTTAATGCAAAAGTCTGCGAGGTGCTTCACAAACAAATATGCTTGACCCTATCCCTGACCCAAAAAGTTCTCAATCTAAATCTTTGACAAAATGCAAACATGGTGGGACATGGAAATAACAGAGAGGAGGGAGGAACAAGGTTTCTATAAAATAAAGATCACAAAAGTTACTCAGCTCAGTTATGCACACAATGGCCTTTTAACAAAATATGTACTTTAAACAGTATTCAAACTCAAACACACACACACACGGTTGAGTTAGGGGAACAATATGCAATTCAGGGGCATTTAGCCTCAATCAACCTTTTATTTTCTCCACACCTTCAGAAATCATGAACACCAATGAACGCTGCACATTTTTTTCTGTCTGCTTTGTTTGCTCGAAATTCTCCCCTCACCTCTAACTATGATCTTATGAACTCCTTTCTTCCTCATCCGCCCTCTCCCTGCCTTTATATTTGAAAGAAAAAGTATTTTAAATGTGAAACTTAAGTCGTCCACATAGCTAGTCTATGTAACTATGATTATATTACTGTTACCTTTGTCCTCCCCCACTTCCTTCTATAGTATATTACGTTCATTTGTTACCTCTTGTCCGAAATGAAACTGCAAGCTCTTTTAGCTATTTTGCTACTAGTAATATAAATAAACGATAAAACAATAATTTCATTTACAATAATTAATCTCACCTATGAATTTCCCCCCTTTCCTTTAACCCAGCAAGCCCCAGCCTCTCTCAGATGAGAATCATTCCCCTCCCACTGTACAAAGCCCCATCCTCTCAACAGATGATTAATCCAGTATTTAATTCTAAAATGGATGCACCTTTAAAATCAGAGTTATTTGCCTCTCCCCCGCCCCAAATCATGAACGTAACATATATTGGAAAGGTGTGTACACACACACACACACACACACACACACACACACACACTCTCTCTCTCTCTCTCTCTCTCTCTCTCTCTCTCTCTCGAAAAGCTGGGCTCCAATTTCAATTTGCGAATGAAAATTTTATTCTAAAAAAGTTAAAAGGATGAAAACATGAAGGTTCTAGTTATGCCTATTAAGTAACAATCTACATAACAATTACTAGATCTGTTTATCGTCACAACACCCATGGGAAGTGGGAAATATTTATCCCCATTTTCCTAATGGGGATCAGAGGCCCAAGAGATTAAGAGGCTTGCCCAAAGTCACATAGGAAGTCTATAATGGAGCCAGAAATTGAAACCAGATCTTCCAAGTCCTAGACTCATGTCCTAACCACTGGACTATCCTTCCCTTAATAAGGAATGTGGTAGGCCTTGAAGGGGAAGGGCAATGTCTAGAGTCAATGACTGAAAAGAAGGGTGTTGCTAGTGGATTAAATCAATTGCTATTGGATAATGAAGTCAGGGGAGTTGATGGAGTTGTGTACTCTTGAGGGAGAGGCTAGGTTTGCTACACTCTAGAAACTTCTGGATGGGGGCATGGCATCTGATAATGCAAACTATTTGTATACAGCTAGCTCTCTGATCTTATTTTCCATTCTTCACTATGCTGAATTCACTATTGGGTTGTTTCTTTAATTATAGTAAATATGAAAGCTGCTGATCAAGACTACAAATGGTTGGTTAGTGTTTGATCATCACCAAACATCAGTAATTTAACATATCTGATTCAACCTGCTTGAAGTTGAAGAAAGTGATAGGAAAGGACCAACTGAAAGAATCAATGCAAAGAATATAGGTAATTCTTCTGAACTAAAATGTAAATATTGTCAAGTTGTTAAGTAGCAAGACAGAGATATATAAGAAGAAAAAGACTGACCCTCCCCCTGACTTACATAACTGTAAAAATAATATACAATTCTCTGCTATTAGAACATTTTAGATTTCCTAGCAGCTTTGCACCTTCATTTAAAATTATTTAGATGGTAGAATACAATAGTATATAGTGGGTTACCTGAAGTTGCTGCTTGGTGGGTACAACACATAAATTACATGTTGTATGCATGTAGCCGGGAGGTGTGGCCTCCCTCAGAGATTGACGGCGAGGGAGAGCCAAATCCCCTCTGGGGGGCAGAGCCTGGGAGTACGGCAACACCTGACCAGAAGCAGGGAAGTGGGTCAAGAAGTATATAAGAGGCAGGCCTTCTCGCTCAGTCAGGGGACGGTGGCTGAAGGAGATGGATGTCTCTCCCTTGGTACTGGGGCCTGAACTGACACCTGACTGTTACCCGGAGGAGAAGCTGCCGGAGCTGCCCACTGCCTGGGGCCCAGAGGAGCCGGAGGAGACCCTGGGACCTGGAGGAGCTACTTGAGCTTCCAACCCCCTACGGGCTGGAGGAGGCCCCCGGATCCAGCGACCTGGAGGAACTGCTCTCTGCGGACGATTCCGAAGAGTTCCCAGACCTGCCGTCGAGTGACGAGGCTGAAGGCTTCCGGAACTTCCCTCGGGCAGAGTTCCCCAAAGAACCGGGGTTCAACGGAAGGGACCAGGTACTATAGGAAGAGGGTGGGAGGGAGTAGCCCAGGGGTAGCCAACTACGGGCCAGCTGAGCTTCGCTCATCCTAAGGCAGCGTGTTTCGGCTGGAGCCCCGCTGACGCAGAGCTGGGACACCCTGTCACTGCCAGGGCCCTGGGCTGGGAGGCAGTGGAGACGGGTGGGCCTGCGTCCTCCTTCCTACCCCAGCCTAGGGATGATCGTCCGCTGAGGGCCAGAGCCTGTTCCCCGCTGTCCGCGCCACTGTGCCTAGCGGCCAGGGCTTTGGGACTGCTCGCCCCTCTGGGGGCTAGAGACTGTTTCCCCCATTGCCTGCTTGCCCTGCCTGAGGGCTAGGCCTTGGACAATCTCCTCGCCCTGCCAAGACCTAGACTGTTTCCCCCCTGCCTGCCCACCCTGCCTAAGGCCAGGGCCCAGAACTGCTTACTCGCCCTATGAAAAGCTAGAGACGACTTCCCGTTTGTTTGTTTTGCCAGCCTAAAGGCCAGGGCCTGAAGCCGGGATTCACCCTGCTAAGGGCAGGAGACGGTCCTTTTTGTTTGTGTAGCCGGGAGGGGTGGCCTCCCTCGGAGACTGACGGCGATGGAAAGCTGCTGGCCCCGCCCCCACAGGGGACCTTTATAATGCATCTACATCACCATCACATAAAGAACCAACAGTATGAATTCTTTCTTTAAATAAAAGTTTTCATACAGAGGGGATTTACAACCTTTCTCTTCTGACAGCTCTGGTATAGTCTCCTCCTTTAGTACAGTATTACAGGTGTGCGAGTGTTTAATGGGAACCCATCAAAAGGTGAACTATGTAGGGTTAGGCATGTGAAACAGCAACTGCGCTTGCTTTGGGGCTTTTATTATACTAGGAATACTACCAAGTATTCAAGTTACATTCACACTGGCCTTTTCCCTGAAATTCCCACCATTGCTACTACCACTGCAGCTCTGTACTGTAATGACTAGCTACTCACAGCAGGTCTACATGGCATCTAGGTTAAGACAGGCAATTGCTTCATTATCTGTATGAATGCTTCCAATAGTTTAGCTTTACCAATGGGAATACTGGTGGGAAATTTTTAGGGAGAAAGGCTAATGTCGATAAGGCTGAAAGGGTCCTGTCCACCATGACACATAGAGAAACAACCTACCAGAGCTAAAAGCATTCACATGAAGACTTTGAATGATCTGGGTCAAAAAAGAATCAGGAAGAAGTTTCTCAATCATGGAACACGTTTGTAACATACTGACTGGGAGTGCAACATTTCATATGTTCTGCAATAAAGAGCAGGTTATTATGCAGAATTTAGAGTGCCAAATATTCAAAGTGAAAAAGAGGGAGAACACTTTCTGCTGCAATGCAGGTCTTAGATTTGGACCAGGGCACACAGAGTAACAGTGATATAGTACTGCACAAGAGAACAAATCATCATTACAGTCTCATTCAGTACATTTTGCTGTTCAGCTTTTGTTCCATCTTTCTGGCCCCAGTTCATGTCTGGCAGTTATGAATAGGTTTTAAAAAACCCCAATAAACCAACCAACCATCACTTTTGTAAATAGAGAGAGAGAGTTCACTGCATGATACAGTTCAGCCTTAAAAAGCTCTCCACCTCATCTCCCTCCTTTGGGCTGGGTTATTCATCATGGATCAGCCTGATATCTTCATGGACCTGCATGAGTTGAACAGAGTAATTGAGAGGCGTGATGTAGGACAGTAAAAGCACTTACAGTATCAAGCGGTGAACCAAGGAAGAAAGGCAGAAACTTAAACTCATTTTAGTTAATGCCCCTCTAAGTCTTGCAGCAAACAACTAAAACGCAAGACAGAAATCAAAATAATAATTCAAAGATTTGGAAAAAAACAGAAATGATGAAGAATCTAGCACCACCGGATGCAAATATAGAAGCCAGACTAAGCTGTGTCTAAAGGAGCAAATCTATCACATTCTTGATGTTTTACAAATAAAAAAAGAAATGAGATAAAAAAACAAAATGAAAATGAGGAAGCAATGTAAAATGCCAGAGAGAATGGAATGTTTAAATCCGTTATAAGACAATAGGAACAAGGATGAAAAATAAACGTAGAATAAGAATACTGAACATGTCAAGAAAAGCAATAAAAAGAAATAGCAACACAAAGAATAATGAAGGAAAACACCACACAACATTCCATAGTAGTAACAGAAGTATTTTGGGTTGAAGTACTGTAGTGACATGCAGCTTTGCACAGCTGCTATGCAAAATCTTCCATAGTATGTCACTACTATAGCTCTGATCTTGTAAAGACTTATGCACATGCTTAATATTTACATACTTTATGACATACACATACAATTATGCATGTCCATAAGATCTTGTAAGATTAAGGTAGTTATTGTTTCAGTTAACACAATACCTGTGATCTTGTGAGTAATGTACTGCTTTCTGTATGCCACAAACTTAAACAAAAGCTTTTATAGATTCTAAAAAGATACGAAGCATGTTATGCAGAGATATTTAATATGCAATTTCATATCTTGGAAAAAGAAAACATTCCTTTACCCCAAAACATCACGTCTTTATTACAAAACAGAAATAACTAACAGACCACTAAAAGCACGGAAATGGTCCAAGCAACAGGAGAAGATGGAATTACCTCGCATGGTCCACCATAAGATAGAGAACAAGAGGTTTGAAGAAATGTACGTTCCCCAAGCTCAGTAACTGTAGGAGAGGAATTCATTCAAGAGAAGAGAAACATGACGGACCTATTTTATAAAAGTACAGGCTATGCCACCTTGTGTCAGAGGGCTAGTCTACACTTACCTCTGAGATTCGGCGGCAGTCGACCGGCGTTACGCAAGCTATGCAAAAAACTTGCGTAACTCCCATCGACTTCTCTGTTTCTGTTCTGCACACTGTCTTCACTGCACTGCGCCGGTTCCCGTTGACACAGCGCTACTCCACTTGAGAAGGTGGTCTTAATACGTTGATTTCTGGATTGACTGAGTGGGTCTTCACTGACCGCTCAGTCGATTCAGAGAAATCAATCTGATGGCGGCGAATTTGCCGCCGTCAGTGAAGAAGTAGCCAGAGTTACCTCAGTTCATCATAATAGTAATGGTGAACAGAGTACAAGACTTCTGGTAAAATCCTGACGCCAGTTAACTCAATGGTGAAGCTCCCAGACTTCACTAGAGCCAGTATTTCACCCTTTGACTTTATTAATCTTATTTTATTAAAGTGATTTTACTGTGGGTCATCTGCAAACAGTGGAATCAGGTCATTGTGGAATAAAATAAGCCATGCTGTAGACTATGAAAAGGACTTTGATTAGAAAGAGAAGAAATTTTGAAAATATTCTAAGACTGAGAGATCTAGGTGCAAGAATCCTGAATCACATCTACATAAATATGCACTAAGGTGACCAGATAGAAAGTGTGGAAAATCAGGACAGGGGATGGGAGTAATAGGCACCTATATAAGAAAAATCCCTGAATATCAGGACTATCCCTGTAAAAATCGGGACATCTGGTCACCCTAATATGCACTGACATTTCAGCTGGAAAAGGGGAGTGAAGCAGCATAAAGATGTAACCCAGTCTCAATTCTACACTTCACATCTGGAGAAAATTGCCAAGAATGCTGCACAAGAAGAAGAAATCATTAAGATAAACATAGGAAAGTAAAATAAAATATAAAGTAAAAAAAAAAAAAATATATATATATATATATATATATATATATATATATATATATATATATATATATATATATATATATATATGAGGCCAGAGGCACTTTATTGCTGTTTCCAGATACAAAAAGGTCAAGCCCCAGTCCACTGAATTGATTTACAATAATTGAGGGTATTTCAGGGTGCAGGGTCCATTCTTCTTAATCCAACTTCTGCCATGTAAGTCTCATCTCCCTGTGGCTGGGCAGTCCACAGAGACAGGAAATTTTACTTGGCCCAGGACAGAAGTTGATTTTTATTCTCCTTGCCTCAACACTCTGCACTTGCTCTAGCTACCACCTGCAGAGTGGTATTTTTGCCAGTTATGTGCCAGGGACTGCTACAATTTGCCATATGACCTGTATTCCTTTCCATAGTGTCTGGCAGAAGTCAGGATTGTAAGTAGATTTTCAATGAAAATAGCCTCAGCTTTCTGTAACATTTTCTATTGTATCTTTAAAAGAGCTGGGAATGGATTTGCCTGAGCATAAGCTCTGGGTCACTCAGGAAGGTACAGGCCTGAGGTTCAAAGAAGGACTTTCACAGAAGCTCTACCTTTCTCCTGCCTGGGAAGTACATAGGCCACATGAGGGTGTGTTTTCCTTGGAGGTGGCAGCCTGGGAATCCCAGGATGCCTGTTATAGAGGCAGCAGGAAGAGGGAGCTAGACCCAAAGACATCTTGCTGCAGTCTCTAGTGTTGGCAGAGTCTGTGCTGGGTCCAGTGACTGAACTTCACAGCTGGGAGCATAGCCGCTGGCCTGGATTATTGGGACGTATGTGCAATTTACCATCTGGTATACTGCCCCTCGGAAGTCATTCCCATCATGGAGACGGGGGTGGGGGAGCTGCTTGCCCCTGGAGCCGGCTATTCCAATCCTTCCCACTTCCTTTCCTGTGTGGGGAAGGGTGGACTGAGGTAACCCTGCCCAGATTGGGCTAATAGAAGGAAGCTGCACTCTGCCCACAGAAGAGCCAAGCTCTCCAAAAAAACACTAGGAAAGAGGGTGAAACAGACAACACAGACCTTTGCCTTTTCTCAGCCTAGATCACTCCCTGACACCTACAGGGGCACCAGCCGCTGCAAATGCCTCAGAAGAGGAAGCACAGTTGAGGGAGCAATCTTCCCACAAGGCAAATGAAGTCTTGGGACACTGCTGGGAATTACACAGACATTTTTCAACCAAAATGCTAGTCAGAAATTTGAAATAAAGCCTGGAATTTTCCACAGAAAAGCAGACTCGGGCATTTCCTTGCTGCCCTTGACTGGCTGGTCTGTTTCTGTACCCAGGCTGCCAGCAGGCTGAAGTACCTATTGTAACAGATCTTTGGACTGAAGCACAATGAAGAATGGAGCTTCAGATGGTAAAATCTGTAGCTACTAAGGCTGAATTCTTGCACTAAACTTGTTTTATATTTATCCAAAAGCAGTATAGCCTCAGGCTTACACCTGTATACTCAAATTAATTATAAAGTGCCTCTTCAGACACACATGGTGTTGCATCATATTTATATAACCTAACTGTAATTTATTTCCCCTTGTTTGGAATTTCTGAAGATGTCTCATGAAGTCCAATTTGGAAAAAAATTAATGGCAAGAGCTTTCCCCTCATTTTGCTTCCTGACTGCAGCATGGAATACCTGCTGAGTGTAGATCAAGGATGTCTCATCTTTGCTGATTTCTAAGTGTATATTAAAACATATTAAATTGTTAATAATTTGAGGCTTATATAAACTTTTTTATGTCTTCATCTTGAAGGCTTAGGATGACTGACTGTGAAGTGTTTTTAGACAGATCTTACAGTAAAAGTAGCTATATACATTTGGTATGATATAAAGTGAAATAGTAATGAACAGTAGCTATATAATCTGAAGTTGGGCTATTGGGCTCCTTATCACAGGTGATCCTAGTTTTCTATAGATTCACATACTGAAGGAGGACAGCTTTCCAAATGCGTCACTGTGCAGTCATTGTACAACAACATGCACTGTTTTGTAATAAATGTGCAATTAACGGTGACAATTACCATAAGTAAAATGTGTATTCATGCTATTTGCTACCTGTAAATTACAGTGTAATTTTGACTTGTTAACTGTCCTTTGTAAAAGGCTCAGTTTGGCCTTCAGATCAACAGACATTCCATCCATATGTCTGAAGGCAGAACAGAGCCTTCTATGGTCATTTTTCTACACCCCCCAACCATGGGTATTCCTTGTCTTTAGACGTTGAAGGTGCTAGGTTTGTTAAATTTTTAAGGTAGCTACTTACAAACAGCTATTTATAAAAGTAATGCGTCTAGATAAAGTGCTTTGCCGTTCTCATATATATGGTTATTCAGTATTAAACATTCTTTTAGTACCTCACAGTTGAAGAGTAATATTTAGCAAGTGTTTTAATTCTCTCATTTCCAAAGACATTTTCTAACAAATACAATGAGCTCGATTTGAACTCCCTATATAAACGGAGCCAGAATGGGCACACATGTTCCATCAGAACAACATTATTCGGCATATATATTCTGATTAGCAATAGCCTCATTCATAGCCTACCGAGATCAAATTACTTTGCTAGAAACAGAAATAATCTGCATGAGGTTTAGGAGGTTGGGTTGCACAGTCAGAATCACCAGGTCAAGAAATGTACACAGAAACACGTGGACCACCATCACTGACCCCTGCATCTCACCATGGAACACTCTCCTGAGGCACCTGTCACAGTGGGCCTATGAAATGGCTTTTCTGCATTTTTTTTTTTTCAGGACAGAAGAGCCAAAAAAGTCAGGGCAAAAGACTCAACTTAGGGCTTGTTTATACTTGAAATGCTACAGCATTTCTGTATCACTGTAGCACTTCAGTGTCAACGCTGATAGGAGGGGTTCTCCCATCACAGCAGGTAATCCATTTCCCTGAGAGGCAATAGCTAAGTTCTGTCGACCCAGCACTGTCTACACCAGAGGTTAGATCGGCTTAACTACATCTGCTAAAGGATGTGGATTTTTCACCTACTAGTACTAGCTACTTTTACTATAAGCGCTATCTAAAAACACTTCACAGTAAGTCATCCTGAACCTTCAAGATGAAGGCCTAGCTTGTTAATGTGGACCAAGCCTTAGTGTTTTCTCTCTGAAAGCAGTTTTCTAATATGCACTGTGTTCACATGGTAGCCAAAAATTATTGCAAGGAGTCTGAAAAGAACTAATAATAGCTACATTAGAAAAAGTTGCTTTTAGAATGGAGTCAAGTGAAATTGGCTGGCCTTCTCCATCTCATCGCTTTCCCTTCTGTAAACAATGAAAATCCTTTCAGATATATTTATAAACAAAATTATATCCTTTGCACTTACCCTTCTCTTTGGTACTCCTCATCCAAATTGGACAAAAGCTGGGACCCTGCCACCGAGAGATCAAGCGCAGCAAGGGGTAAATCTCGGTAAGTGAAGTTAACGAGTTGTACAGGAGCTAAGCTTTTGGTCTCCTCTTCTACTTGTTGTGAAATGATCTCAACTTCTGAAACTCCACCTTCTATTGTAGGCCTAAACAATAATAAATAAGCAAATGGAAAAAATATAAACAGTACTGAATGGGAAACTTCCAAAAGTAGCAGGACTAAAATTTACTTTAATAAAAGAAAAAGGCTCGATTACTGGTATTCATATGGCATTGTTGATAATACATATGAAGAAATGTTATATGGGTCCAAAATCTATCCTCATCTATGAAAGGTCACTCTCACTGAGGTTAATAGGAACCTCACATGCACATGAGGGCATAATTTGATTCAGACAGCAAGACTGAAGCCGTTTCATGCACATAAAGTATAAACATAAATATTCATCTAAACACACAAAGAAACAAATTATGAACTAGGTAGCAAAGTACAATTGCAAACTAGAAAAGGGAGTCAATGAAAAGAAGGCATGTAGTTACATGAATTAAAACCCCCTCCTTTTTGTGCTGAGATCAATGAACAATGCTCAAACTTTTTACTGACCAGTATATAAATCACTCTAAGGTAATATATAGATTTTATTGCCCTTCACTGAATACCTCTGGTCGACATTTAGAATAGTTCTGAACGCTGCCACCTCTTGCCCTAATCAACCAGAGAAAGGGTTACTAATGGTCTAGGACTTGTAAGGACAGTTACAGAGTAAGAACATGAACAAAATTATAGGAGGAACCCAGAGAATTACAGGAGGAACCGATTCTTCCCACCTGTATATGCTTAGAGCATAATTTTAAAATTGGTTATGTATTTTCTGTCCCTCCTAATTTTAATGGGAACTCCGTGCACACACGCAAGGGCAGAATCCAACCATGCACGTACGTCTATATCACTTATAACAAGATACCACTTACAGAAAAAATAAGTTATTGCCAGCTACTTAATATAGAGTGTATGTGATGTACATATGTGTAGAGGGTTTCGTACATGTAGAGGGTTTGCCCGTCAAGTCCCAGCAGGGATAGATTCTTTGCAGATTCCAGTGAACGTCTCCCTTTCCATTTGACTCGCATTGTGGCATAACCATAAACCTCTTTAATCCAAGAGGGCTTGTTAACTTCTGAAGAGATGCCAGGCTATTTCATTCAGGTTTTCTACAGATAGGTGTGATGGTTGGGAAGGTATTTTTCTTCCATAGGAATACAGTTAAAAATACTTAATTTGCAGCTTTCCTCTCTTACTCGACTGCAAAGGTTCCATTGATTTTTTTTTTTTAAAGCTTATTAAAATCCTCCAGTTATTCAACCAACCTGAATAAGAGTTGATCTTCTCAGAAAAACTGAATAATTTAGAAGAACTCTGGCCTAAATCATGTGTCTTGTAAGAGTTTGGAACCAGGAACATAAGACAAGGATGAAGACAGACAAAAGTCTAAATTGAAGAGTTGGGAAAAGATGGTATTGCTTCGAGCCTAAGGGAGTAGAACTACTACATGGATTACATGGGAAGATCACTTTAACAATGTGAAGACACTATTATGACTGAAGGATAAGGCTGGGAAAGACCTATGATTGTTTCACACAATCACAGAAATTAGAGGTGGCAAAGACCCTTTGGGTCATCCAGCCAGTGTCCCTTCCCAAAAAGTATATATTTTTATTTAGTTCTTTGTCCAATCTAATTTTACATGTCTCATGGAATGAGACTTACCACTTCCACTGAAAATTATTTCACTGTCTAAAAGATCTAATTAGGAGATTTTTTTTGGTATTTGACCAGACTTTTCTCTTCTTTGATTTAATGCTTTTGTTCCACAGAATATCTGAAGATGCTGGTTTCTAGTCTGGGAGTGGACCACAAGCCAACTGCCAGAATTTCAGAACAAACTGTGAAAAGAGTTAGAGGCACCCTTCCAGCTTCCAATTTTGTTTTTTTAACTTTTTGGACTCTTAAGTAGATTAAATAAGCACTAGATAATGAAGTGACTGAGAAAAAGCAAATGGAAGTGTTGAGAAATAGTCTTAACAAAGGCTTGTTGTCAGAAAAACAAAAATTTAGATAGACCTGAAAATAATTAGTTCTTGGTCATTCTCTATTAATAATACTTCAGAAAAGTTTACCATATTAATTTTCTTGTTGCACTAATTCAGGGTCTGCAGAAAACTGAGCAAATCCTGCATCTCTTACCCAAAATTTAAAATTCCCCTCCCAAAGACACCGATGCAACCTCCTTGGGATCTGAAGAATTTGGCACAGAGTATTTTGTGTGAATGGGATTTGACTCATTGAACAGAAAAGCATTTGTAACTTTCTCATATGGTACTTACTGGGGATTGGTCATGTTGGAAGATGCAAATAAATCAGCAGTTGTTCCAGTATTTAACTAAATTCAGCTCCTCTGCAGACAATTTTCAGCATTTCAAGGCAAGGTTTCTACAAGAGGTAAAACAATTATCTAGAACTCAGTTGCAGTTAGTGTACATATCTCAGTTAACATTCATTTTCATATAATGTAGTTTGTACAGCAGTTTTATTTCCCACAAATGTCACCCCCCCTTATTTTTTTGGTGGTGCTTCTATTCTGGGTTAAGAATGCCTCATCACAGAACTGCAAATGTATTGTAATTTTACATCCCCCATGTGCACACCCCCTTACCCAATTACTTCTGTGGGATTTGTGATGCTAAATCCCTTAGCATCTTTAGAGAAGCTCTTCTTGGTCTTAACTCACACTCTCATGCATAATGGTCTGTCTAGTATGTAGAGAAAAATTTTACCTATCAAAGCCACTACTCTGTTTGACATAATGAGTAATCTTTGCTCAAGGCCAAACATACGGCTGTGCATTTGTGCTGTATGACAGGAGTGAGGTCCAACCCCAGAACTGAAGTGGACAAGCTCACTAGAATGAAGCCATTGGCAGCAGCTGATGTGCCTTGCTATCACAAGCACTAAAATTCAGCTGTAAATCTTAAGAAACAAAGTAAAAATCCAAAATATAAATCTAAACAAAACAAGCTACTGTCCTTTTAAATTAAGTATTTGGGAAAATGTAGTGATAAAGAATAAAAATGAGTGTAAATGACATAATCAGAGACTTTTAAAAGTTATTTCCAGGCTCATGCAGTGCATGTAATTAGCCACAATGAAGTTAAGGAGATAGTTGGTGAAAGACAAAAATGTACTCTTATTAATTAAGAGTACATCATAATGAGTGCAACACAAATGCATGAGGTCAGGATATAATTGACATTCACATTGAAAAATTGTCATTATTGTACTAAAATGTCTCCTGAATTTTAAACATTGCCTGAGCCAATTACAAGTTCCAACATTAAAAGCATTTAAGTATCCTAGCATTCTTTTTCCAAAAATACATAAAATAAGTAAAAAAGTTACAGGATATGATAAAGATGTTTAATATATTGACAGTATGGCCCTCAGAAATCACTTAATATCATCAGACAATTAGCCTAAAGTTGCACTACTAGCATAGCAATTTCCAAAGCATTATTTCATATACTGTATGCCTGTAACACAATAAAAGCCAGTTAATTCATTCTTAGATTGTCTATATGCTTGAGGCTTTGTATTGTGAAGCTTGTAGCTTCCTAAAGCTTCTACCTTTTGAGCTGAAATTTTCTAATATGATTTTTTCTAAAGGAAAGTTTGATCAAAACCCCATCCACTGTTTTTGAATGATGGGAGGATAAAAGAAAGGAGAGTCTACTATTGACCACCAAATCAGGAAGAGGAGGTGGATGAGACATTTCTAGAACAAATAATATCCAAACACAAGACATGGTAGTAATGAAGGACTTTCACTACTCGGACATCTTTTTGAAAAAATAATATGGTAAAACATAACATTTCCAATAAGTTATTGGAATATATTGGGGACAACATTTTGTTCCAGAAAGTGGAGGAAGTAATGAGGGGGACAGCCATTTCAGACTTGATTTTGACCAACAGGGAAGAATTGGTAGTGAATCTGAAAGTGGAAGGCAATTTGAGTGAAAGTGATCATGAAATTATAGATTAGCTAAATTACAGATTTCATGATTCTAAGAAAAGGAAAGAGTGAGAGCAGAAAAATAAGGATAGTGGATTTAAAAAACAGACTAACAAACTCAGAAAACTGGTAGGTAAAGTCCCATGGGAAGAAAATCTAAGGGAAAAAAGGAGTTCAGGACAGCTGGCAATCTCTCAAGGAGACAAATTAACGGCACAACTGCAAAGTATCCCAATGAAAAGGAAAGATAAGAAGAATAGTATAAGTAATAAGAGGACACTAGGGTTCCATCATGAGCTTTCTAATGACCTGAAAATTAAAAAGGAATCCTACAAAAAATGGAAACAAGGACAAATTGCTAAGGAAGAGTACAAAAGAATAGCACAAGCATGTAGGAACAAAATCAGAAAGTCTAAGGCACAAAATGAGTTATACCTGTGTGATGCTGGCAGACCAGGTACCAGCTCATGCCAGAGCCCCAGGCCAAGTCACTTATTTATCAGGATAGATCAAAGTGATTATTATTTGAACAGTGCTAATTACAAAACAAGTGGTCCATGTGGGTGATGATCAGAGGTCAAAGACTCAAAATGCATTTCTCATTCTCTGTCATCAAAGGAAAAGCCCATGTAGGTAGTGACACTGTCAGCTTGTTTTCTGTGAGAAGAAGCTATAAATATGGATTCAAGGAAAGATCCTGGATTTCTGGACTCTTATAGGGAAGTGTACCAGATGCAAAGTGGAGAGCTCCAGAGACAATCTGGGTACCCTGAAAAGATTTTTGGGAAACTGGCAGTTTATTACATCATTGCCACTATTTGGAATTACAAACTATGACACATGTCCATGTATTTTACCTGCTTTAATCTCTTAATAACTCTCATTTCCTTTTCTTAGCTAATAAACCTTTAGTTGGTTTAAGATAGAATTGGCTACCAGTGTTGTCTTTGGTCTAAGGTCTAGAATACCAACTGATCTGGGGTAAGTGACTGGTCTCTTAGAACTGGAAGCAACCTAAATGTGATGTGATTTTTGGCGTAAGTAACCATTTTATCACAAAGTCCAGTTTGCCTGGGTGGCAAGATAGGCTGGAGAGTCTAAGGGACACAGCCTAAGGGGACTGTCTGTAACTCCATGGTAAGACTGGTATAGTGATCCAGGAGTTTATGTCTGTCATTGGCTTGGTGAAATCTAATTATAGAACACATCCCCAGACTGGGGTGTCTACTCTGTTTTCTGGCAGTCTGTCCTGAGATAGGCACTCTCAGTCATGAGCCACTCCAGACAGCGTGACACCTAGCAAGAGACATAAAAGTCAATAAGAAGAGGTTCTTTAAATACAAAAGGAGCAAGAGAATGATTAAGGAAAGCGTAGGTACTGTATTTAGTGGAGAAGGAGAGCTAACAATGGATGACATCAAGAAAGCGGAGGCGTTTAATGCCTGTTTTGCTTCAGTATTCACTAAAAAGACTAATGGTGACCAGACACTCAACACAATTAGTATTAACAACAAAGGGGAAGGAATACAAGTCAGCATAGGGAAAGAGCAGGTTAAAGATAAGTGCAAAGTATTTCACTTAAGAAGGAAAAAATAAATGCACAAATATAAAATGGGGAATAACTGGCTAGGTGGTAGTACTGTTGAAAATGATTTAGGGATTATTGTGGATCACAAACTGAATATGAATCATACCCATGATGCAGCTGCGAAAAAGGCTAATATCATTCTGGAATGTATTAACAGGAGTGCCATATGTAAAACATGGGAGATAACTGACCTGCTCTACTCAGTACTGGTGAGAACTCAGCTGGAGTACTGTGCCCAGTTCTGGGAGCCACACTTTAGGAAAGATGGTGACAAATTGGAATGAGTGCAGAACAGAGCAACAGCATGATAAAAGGTTTAGAAAACCTGACCTATGAGGAAAGGTTAAAAAAACTGGGCATGATTAGTTTTCAGAAAAATTTAAATGGGGGGGGAGGATCTGATAGTCTCTAAATATGTTAAAGGCTGTTATAAAGAAGGTGGTGATCAATTGCTCTCCATGTCCACTGAAGGTAGAATAAATAGCAATAGGCTTAATCTGCAGCAAGAGAGATTTAGGTTAGATATTAGGAAAAAACTTTCTAACTAGAAGGGTAATTAAGCTCTGGAATAGGCTTCCAAGGGAGGCTGTGGAATCCCCATCATCAGAGGCTTTTGGACAAACGTGTCAGGACTGATTTAGTTGATCCTGCCACAGAGAAGAAGGCTGGACTTGATGACATCATAAGGTCCCTTCCAGCCCTATATTTATATGGCTCTCTTTTGTGGCTGCAGTTTTTGGGCAATTCTGAAGTATTTATATTGTGGCAGTACCCAAAACATGCTAGGCACTTTTCAAACAGACATAGACAGTTCCTGCCCAAAAAGAGTGTACAATCTTAAAAATTATATGCTAAGACAATCACTGTTTTATTTATTTATTTTGCTGTTAGCATGAATCTGGGATCATTTTGAGGACTTTTAATTGACTGACTTTGGTATTGTATGGTTTTTATGTTCCCCTTTTCCTCTGTTTTCTCCTCTAGTTTTGTTTGTCAAGATTAATCAAACGCCTCTTATCATAATAGTGTTAAAATATACAATTAAAATACAGCGAAGAATTTAAGTATCTTTTTAAGACTAATACTTGTAATTTTTTCCCTCGTAGAATCATAGAGTTGGAAGGGACCCAAGGAGGTCATCTAGTCCAACTCCCTGCTCAGAGCAGGACTAACCTCAGCTAAATAATCCCAGCAAGGATTTTGTCAAGCCGCAGCTTAAAAACCTCTAAAGATGGAGATTCCACCACCTCCCTAGGTAACCCATTCCAATGCTTCACCACCCTCCTAGTGAAAAACTTTTTCCTAATCTCCAACCTAGACCTCCCCCCCTGCAACTTGAGACCATTGCTCCTTGTTCTGTCATCTGCCACCACTGAGAACAGCCTACCTCCATCCTCCCTGGAACCCCCTTTCAGGTAGTTAAAGGCCGCTATCAAATCCCCCCTCATTCTTCTCTTCTGCAGACTAAACACGCCTAGTTCCTTCGGCCTCTCCTCATAAGTCTTGTGCTCCGGCCCCCCTAATCATTTTTGCTGCCCTCCGCTGGACTCTCTCTAACTTCTCCACATCCTTGTTGTAGTGGGGGGCCCAAAACTGGACACAATACTCTAAATGCAGCCTCACCCATGCCAAATAGAGGGGAATGATCACTTCCCGTGATCTGCTGGCAATGCTCTTACTAATGCAGCCCAATATGCTATTAGCCTTCTTGGCAACCAGGGCACACTGCTGACTCATATCCAGCTTCTTATCCACTGTTACCCCCAGGTCCTTTTCTTCAGGTTCAGTCTGTTCTGCGCTTTTTAACCTGAAATTTGTTATGTACATAGACCCAGCTGGTTTAGACCAGTGGCAAAGACGTTTCATGCAGATCTCGGTTTAGAGCCCAGACTTGTTCCTTCTTACTGGCATTGACACCACTGTGGGGAAAGTATGCTCACCCTGGGATGGAATGAACAACTCACACTGTTCTGTAGCAGGCTACTCTGATAGCACCAATGACTCCAGAGGCCAACTCTCCTTAGCTGAAAGAATAGTTACCATGACACGAGGAGGTTACAAAGGTAAGGCAAGTAAAGTGGAGGGGAACAGGGAGGAAGAAATCAAGACTCCAAGCGACTCAATGGAACCCTCCTCAAGGAGAAAAATGGCAAAAGTGAGTAATTTTTGGTTCAGATCACTACAGTTTTAGCTAAAACATGGAATTAAAAAGGGAGACAATTATATATAACTAAGCAGGCCTCACAGTTAAACCCCTCAAACTGGACATAGATTGTATATCCTGAAGGGGTTCTGTTCATTCATGCTTCACTTCTGGACTTGAAACTGTCAACAGAAACCTCCCAAGAGAAACATTGTGGTTTGCAAGTAATTTGTCTCTCTGTCCTCTTCTCTCTCTGTCTGCATGTTACATCCCAAGGCCTTCCTGCAAAATTCCTTTACAGCATTATAAAATCTTTTATGTTCATTAGGAAATTTCTGTAACTGAACATTGTTTAAACGTAACTAGGAGCAGCAGGAAGATTTAATTCCTTTGCCCTTATCTTTTGCTTACTTTCCTGGAGGCTATAGCACAGGCAAAGACTGGTGATGCAGCTCCCTCCCTGACAATGGGAAGGGGGAGAGGCATGGTACAGAGACCACCCCTAAGGACGTGCCTGAAACACTCTCAAGAGGTTGAAACTTTTGTAAACAGACCCTTCCCCACTGTCCCAGCCAACACTCTGCAGAGGAAGATGGTTTGATCTCCTTTGCTTTCCAAGGGAAAGTGCTGGCACTTCCAGTTTTTCTCCAAAGAAGAATTCAAGCCAGATAGCACATGGTGTATAACATCAGCGCTTAATTTGTACTGAAAGAGGTGCTGGGGCTCAAGCAATTTTTTTACTTTCATAAATGACACAGCAAGCCCAGAGGTGCCGGGGCTCTGAATTGCCAAGCCTTGGCACAAATTAAGCACTGCTTAACATGTTTCCATGTGATGTCATTTTGTTAGAGATAAATAATTCTGTTCACTCTCTGGAATAACCAGTGTTTGCAGTGAGGGAAGATATAAGAGGAACATAGTTTCCCAGGTTATAATAAACCGAATTAGTTTCATGAGATGATACAATGGAAAAGAAAGAGAATTTCCCTTAAAGGTCTCCCATGCAAGCTGTCGGTAAAGTATAACAACGTAGGGGCATTCACTAGGCTGAAATCATTAAAATACTAGTCTGCACTTATTGAGAGAAGGTCTGGAGCCAAGACACAGGCTACAATTTGATGTGAAGCATGATTTTATCATCCAGCCTTCCTAATCTTACATATAAAATGGAAAAATCAGATTTGTGGGTTAAGTCTCTAGTTCATAAAGCATAGATTCCCTGGAATCATAAATTCAAATCTCAGCATGTTGACTCAGTCCTTCACCCTTCTGGGGTAGATTAATTAAATTCTATACAGTTCACTGTGTGTCCTTCTCAGATGAGTCCTTCTTAAAATTTCCTGTCTGCTCTGCCTGGATATTATATATGCTGTGGTACTAGAGTAGGGGTTTATGCTGGTGCTGTTACCCAGAACTCTTCCCTATTTGAATTACTTTGTTAATCTTTATGGATTGCTTTCCATATTATTGGCCATACAGTGCACTAACTGGCTGTTGACTTCCAAACAAGAGGTGGCTGCGTTTCAGTGGGACTATATGCATATGCAATAGTGTGGAAAGTGCTTTGGGATGAAAGGTGATACATAAAAATAAAAAGTGTGCAAGAATGTGTGTATATATTGCACACCCAGATTGTAATTACAAAAATTCAAGATTAATCTTAAAAATCTGTACCCTGGTATTTTTTCATTACAAACAGGATATTTTATTACACAGACTTACCACATATATGCAAATACAACAAGCTATGTGTGCACTGCAAAATTAAGAAGGGGGAGGAAGCGAGGGAGAGAGAGAAGGAAGGACAAGGGGAGGGGAACGTGCAGTTTAAACATTCTGGACCAAAGTCTGTGCTACCTTGTACTCTGTGTGACTGAACTGAGGTCACTGTATATCAAGAGCACACAGTTCCAGGTTATTTATTTTTATATATTTATTCACATTCCTTTAAAAGTACGTGTCACACTACTCTAGGTTCAAAAAAATACACAAAAGAAATGGAAATCTAAAACAGAACTACTTACCTGACCAAAGCAACCACATTGCACAACAAAATTTAACCTCCACTACCAGCTACCCCATATCCCTCCTCACACCACCTTTGCAAAACCTTGGGAAAAATGGAAAACCCTGGCAGCATGTTCTGAAAGTGAACAAATTCAGCAATATTAAAGTAAGAGCTGGAGCGAATGCCAGGAATGCTAAGGGTTGTTTTACAGGGTTTTTTTATTTCTATTTTTGAACTTCTCTGTGACTTTGAAGCATTTACATGAAAAGAAAATAAAGTGGAAAGTTTTTTACTAGAAACATTAAGATCTAATCTTAATCTGTGAATGAAAACTATACCTAAATTAAATTAAAAGGGAAGTGATGGGAACATCAAACCCATCACTCTTGCTAACCCTGTTAGCCAAACATAAGTAAGTCATGGAGCTACCTAGAAGCCTAGAAAGTCAGGGAAATGGATGGAGTCATCATAGGAGAGAAGGGAGTGGTTAATCACCTAATAGTACTGCTCTGGGACCATTCAAAAAGAAAGGAATAGAGTGGCTCCACCTACCTCTGCGTATGAACCACAGATGTGTCAAAAAACTTCATGATCAACAGCATGGAAATTAGAAGACAGCTTTAAAAAAAAAAAAAGAAAGAAAGAAAGATCAGTATGGGCGTGACCTTCACTCACTGTCAGGAAGAGATCATTAACTAGCACTATTAGTACAATTTATGTACCTTACTAGAACCTGAAATGCTATTGCTTGGAGTCAAGAAATCCTGAGAATTCTGGATGCTGTCTGATTCACCCTATTATAATCTTCTCCATCAGCCCAAATAAAGGTTCAGAACAGGTCCATAGTTGGAAACATTTTCCACACCAAGTGATAGTTTCTTGATCAAATGCCTCAAAAATGTTTCCTGAAGACAGAAGGGAGGCTGCACTTCTGAAGGGAGGTACTAGGCATCTCCACTGACAGAGAACACAACACTTCCTTGCTGGCATTCCCCAGTCAGGAAAAACTTAGGTCCAGTTTACAAATTACAGCCTGAAGTTCTGTTACCACTGCAGTGAGCAACGATCACCACAACTCAAGTGAAGCGGGCTTAGAATTTGCCACAACAGAGGCCGACAGCTCAGTACAGATTCAAGTGATTTCCTTCATCAACATAAAATCCTCACAACTGGAAAAGATTCCCTTTTATAACTATGTGAAAATAACTGGGATGTGGCAGACTGTTCACTTCCTCAAACAGTTCTACTGTTTGGGACTCCGCAGATGCCGTGATGGTGGTGTCTTTCACCACCTCCTACACAGATATGGCTTACCGTTTAAAATGAATCTTTTCTCTTACAACTGGTTAGTCTTGACACATGACTCGCACCATCAAGGCTCTAGTGAATACATTTCTCATTCTAAATGAATGCTTTTGGAAAGTTTGAAGGAAACCATGCTGTTGGTTTTGAGTGTAAGAAGATGCTTTCTGTACTTATTAGAAAAAAAAGGGGTCCTGTTCAGAGAAGTCAAGTTTTAGAGCTCGTGGCATGTAGGTGGTCTAACAAGATGAATACTTGCTTTGCCTGGTTTGAAAAAAACAAAAGAAACAGCTGTTGAGAAAAAGTGTATGAACATTAAAATATCACATATTGGGCATCAGTAGTAAGTGAATTTCTTTATCACTTTGGATAGATGCTGGCGTATGTCAAATGTTACACTGCAGATTCCTGATCCTTTTGACAGCTTTAATGTAAAGGATTCCAGAGGAGTTTGCAGGGGTACAAGAGGGATTTCAGAAGGGTTCATATTAAAAAGAAAGGCAAAGGAAGGGTGGACTTTGCAATTGTGAAGACTTTACTGGCCAATAAGTGTAAATACTATATTACTAAGAAAAAATATATTAGAAGAAAGATATTTAGGTTGGAAAATCAAGCACTCAAACATGAGGAAATGCTAGATTTGTAGTTGCTCATGCAGCCTTAATTCTACCCTCTTGTGACATCATCCTGTGCACTGAATGAAGCAGATGCTGTGGAAAAATGGTATGTGATCATATAATTAAAGTCTATATCATAATCCATATGCAGAGGTTATTTGTATGTAATTTCCTACTTTTTTTAAAATGTAAAAATAAAATCTATTATGTACAACTGTAACAGTCCCTCCATTATGTATCATTACCAAGGTCTGAATGCTGAACTTTCAGCACTGCAGCACAGCTTGAGCTACTGGACCTAACATTAGCTAAAAGCAGGAGGTTGTTACCTACGGTAGGGAAATAGGACTCTGGGTCCATGTGCAGGGTTCAGAGGGAGCCCAGTCCAGCCCTTTCTCTTTCCCACTCCTTGGGAGCTGGAGTGCTTCTGTCCCATGTTGCGTTTCCAGAAGGGAGGAACGGGCTGGGGCTATGTACTTGGAGCAGGACACTTCTGGAGGGAGCCCAGCCTGAATCTCTTCCCACAACCCCAGGAATTGCAGAAGCACCTGCTCAATTTGGTGCTCTCTCAGAGTGGGAGGCAGGGGTATAAAATGCTATGGTGAGGGTAGGAGGAGCCCGATATGGCTTAGCACTCCCCACTGCTGCTCCAGCAGTGGCCAAAGATTCTCAATGCAGTGGGGACTTCCATGGCACCACAAACTCAGAATCTTCCACGTTTGTGTTCAGTTATTATTTTGGTATGCTTACAAAATTTTCCTGAAAAAACACATATCACAGCAGGGAAAATCATGATTTTTAACAATTGGGAACTTGGCTAAACCTGAACAGAATTTCATGGGACAAAGAAAAGGCACTTCTCTAGCCTGAGGGCTTTTTCCCTGGTGAATTTTAAAGGCCTGCTGCAAACAACAACGGTGTTAGAAAAAATAAAGCCTTGGAAGAATCTTTTATAATAGAAACTGTACGGCAACCTAAATATCCCGGTCACTACTAGCTCTCTCAGTAATAAGCTCATTAATTAGGGCAAGCACTGGGACCTGTTGGAGCTTTTATTGAGGGACAGCAACCTCTTATTCTCACACCATCTCTCAAATTTCCAAATGATCACCTGGGTGTAGTTTATTTTTCTTCAGTGAATAACAGTACGTTTGTAATAGCATGCTTTAAAAATTGGTTTTACTCCTCTTTATAATTTTCAAAGGTAAGTAGGTTTGGGCTGGTTTAATAGCAGAATGGGTGACCACCTGAGAATACCTCATGTTCTCTGTTTGTTGTCCTGCCTAACATAAGTATTCAACAGAGCTGTGTTGCCAACTCTCACAATTTTATCATGAGCCTTGCAATATCCAATGCCTTATTTAAAGCCCCAACTCCTCAACTTTCATTTAAAACAAGTACGTTTCTAGCCCTTGTGGCTGCAGAGAAAAACCGTGAATATATGAAGAGAGTGCATCCTGAAGGCTCCAAAACCAGAAGGCAAATAAAAAGAACCCAAAATGTATGTATTTATTTAAAATCTCATGATATCTGGGGCCCAGATCATGATTTCTGAATATCTGCAGTTGGCAATACTGTAGATTAAAGATTTGGGCCAAATGCATTGCTGGTGTAAATGGGTGCAGTACCAACTCAACCTCCCTGAGTTGCATTTGCTTGGACTAACACAGCATTCAGTCTCTGATTTTGTTTCCAGTCTTTAGCTCATTCCCTGGTGATCCAAGGAATTCCAATGACTGAAAAAAGTCACTAACTTGCAGCCATGTCCTGTGATCTGTCAGCTCTCACAAGCTGAGCCAGGTAAGCCCAGTGAGTATTTGGAGGGGGTATTAAGGTAAGAAGGATTCTGTAGGCAAGCTATGTTTTGGTGTGCTAAACTGCACCTATTTCATCTCATACAGAAGTTTTCCCTACAGTTCTGGTTTGCATTTCTCTGCTTAACTTTTTAAGAATTTTCATACTTATTTTTAAAAAACAGTTAATTGTACATATGAGGTACAAATCCTGGTCTCATTGAAGTCGATGACAAAGCTCTCATTGACTTCAATGGAGCCCGGATTTCACTTGTGTTTTCTAAGGTAAATGCAATGTTAAGATTGCCTTTTGCGTTCTTTTTATTCCAAGGGACTCTTCAGTCCTGTTGGAGCCTTGTGGACTCCCACTTCCCCCAATTAAAATTCCTCACCCCTGAAAACCCAAGTCATATGCACCATCCTTCTGGACTGGAACTCTTTTGGAGACCATCAGGGCAGCTCTTTAATTTTCCAGAGGAGTAAATGTCAAACAATGAGCAATCTCCGTTCCCACATGCTCAGAGCACTTCCATTAGGATAGAAAATAAATGCATAAAACCCAAAAATAAACACAAACCACTTGCATTTCTATAGTTCCATGCATCTGAAGATCTGAAAACATTTTTACAAACACCACCCCTGAGAGGCAGCTAAATAGAATATTCATATTACAGATGGGAAACTGAAACAGAGGCTGACTCTTGCAAAGTGTCATACACAGAGACTGGCGAACAGCAATGAATAGACCCAAATATCCTCAGACCATGTCTGCTCTTCTAAATATTGGATTACACTCTCTCCTTCCATGCAGAGTTATATTATTAAACATATTTGGAAACTTATCAAAACAAAAATTAAAAAATTGCACTGGTAGACTGAATACTAAAGTCTGTTCCAACATTATGTGCAGCACAATTTTTGAATTATGACCAGGCTTTCAAATACTTTTCTTTATAAACTGGCACAGAAGTCAAATTCAATATCTGTAAGTAAAGGTTTTACATTAAAAACACTACACTACAACAGAAACTTGCTGCTACTGAGAAATAGCTAGGTTCCATCATCTTTCATAAATGTTATGGGCACCTTTCCAGAAAGGATATATTTAATTTGTATGAATTTGTAGCTTTACTGCATATCTTAATGGCAACTGCATAATGGCACATGGTCAGCCTATTAATATGAAATACACTGGTCCTCTCCCAAATCCAAAATAACTCCCTGTAGTTTAGTTTTTAGTGACAAATAGCCTAGTGGCTTAGATTGTAAATTCACAATCAATTACTGTATTTCACTGTGGTGGCACAAATTGCATATTGTTAATCAAAATCTTGTATCTTGCACGGTGCTTCAGAAGGTGAAGCAGCTCACACTATCTATATGGCTTATTGTGTAATACTATACATGGCGGTAAAATTCCTTCCTGACTCTTAGAGATCACTTTACACCCTGAAACACGATTAGATTGCCTTTGTTTTAGCATGACCACCACTAATAGTCAGTAATTATTTCCAAAATCCAATTAGTGCATTTATCTCTATGACCTCTGCCACCACACAAAAGGTAGTGAATTCCACAGATTGATCAGGTGCTGCAGGCTAAGTCCTTGCTCCAGTATCTTCACGGTGTGGAACTCAGCCTAGCCTGAGCCCTGAGCCATGGAGGTTCTACATGTATTCTGAAGGAATTAACCCTCTTTCTTAGACTGGCCATGCAAACTGCTGTCCAACACTTCCCACACTCAGGAGATGGCTATGCTGAAGATGGGAGTTCCCAACGTTTTTGACTCGAGGGCCACAGATATCATTGTTACAACCCTGAAGGGGCCACCAGTCTCCACCAGCAGCCCACCCAGCAGCCAGATGGAAGGAGTTCAGCAAGGTGGCTGCCTCCTCGCTGATCTCCCATCCCATCTCCCTGGCTGCAGGAGGGAAACTGCACCCATCCTGCAGCCCCGTGCACTCCACCTGGGTCCCTAGGCAGTGGCTCCCTTCTGCAGCTGGGGGGACAGAAGATCAGCGCTCCCCTCCCTCTGGCTCCAGCAGGGACCCCAGCTCCTATGGACCTAGGCTGAGCACTTTGCCGTGCTCCCAGCTACAGCCAGCGGGAGGGGAGCGCTGATCTCCCGTCCCCTTGGCTGCAGCAAGGAGCCTGCGCCGGTCTTTTAGCCCCGTGGCAACGTGCTCCACTTGGGTCCTGAGACAGCGGCTCCCTTCTGCAGCCAGCGGAAGGGGAGTGGCGGGACACTTTAAAAGCCCCTGCGAGCCACTTTTGGCCCCCAGGCCATAGGTTGGGAACCACTGGGAGAGTACCTCCCAGCTCAGATAGAGAGACATGCACTAGTTCCGCTTCAGCTACTGGGCTAAAAATAGCAGTATGCATGCAGAGGCACAGGCGGTGGCACAGGCTAGCCACCTGTACTCTGATCCAGGGGGTCCGGTAGGCTTGCATGCTGGCATGTAGCCTGAGCTGCTATCGTTCCAGAACATCCACACTGACATTTTCTTCTTGAGCTATCGTGTTTGTCTACCCAGGCTGTAGACATACCATCGGGGCCAACTCTGCATCTCTACCCCCGCTGAGTTCTGGAAGATCACATCAGGAAGGAAATGCACATACACAGCACATCTTCGGGGTCTAGTTTCCTTCACTGCTCACTGTGAGTCAGTTGGGTGTGAATGCTTGTACTTGGGAAGGGGACAAAGGGGTCTTTTTTGGGGGGGAGTGGGAGATGGAGAAGGAACTAGTTTTGAGATCCAGCTCCTGTCCCCTTTCTTCTCCCAGAGCAGCTCCTCAGAGGTTGCTATATAGCTTTAGGGTACTACAGGAGAGAGATGGAGCAGCACGACAAACAGGCTAGATAAAAAGCCACTTGTGGGGAGAAGGTACAGGGAGCATATTTGCATGCGCTAACCACCCCAGTCAGCTCAGAACCTGACTCCAGGGGCCAGGGAGCAAACCCCCGACCTACTTCACCAACCATAGTAAAAGTCTGGTGGCCCGGTGCAAAGAGGAGCATTGCAGATGTGTAAAGGGCTAATATGCCCAGAGTTACTGTTAGTCCAGGCACAAGTACGGTCTGAGATATGGCTCTGTGAAGATTATTTCCTTTTACAATATTTCTGCTGCACAAGATTTTAATTTGTTTTTCATTTCTCTCTTATATCGGACAATTAAAGTAGTTATTTTGGAGTTTAATTAGGTAATTATGCATGTTTTTCTAAAATCACTTTAGTTGCTAATCATTCAGTGTCTGTATCTGAATTGTATTTTGGAGATGTGAGGCTCTAATTTTTCTCTGCAGTGGAATTGAAATATTAAAATAATTATCAATTTTCTATGTAACGGGAATGTAAGCAGTAGATTTTACTAATTGAGGTGTAATTGGGTTTTCAGAACTTATTTGACTGGAGTTAACTGATTCGTTAGTTATTTTGGGTAGAGGATAAAGAGGATTACTGAAGTACGAGAAAGGAATAGTTTAAGAAAGCACAGAAAATAAAGGATTTTTTTTTTTTGTGCTCCAAGGTGGAGTCAAACCTTTCAAAACGTATTATATATTTCTCGAGAGAGACAAGGTAAGAGAGGTAATATCTTTGGTTGGTCCAATAAAAGATATTACTTCACCAACTTGTCACTCATGTGCCCTGGGACCAACAAGACTGCACCAACACTGCAAATAACTACGGATAATTTATTTATTCACATTTATGTTTTTAAAATCACATACCCATAGTTTTAGAAGTTTTGTACAAAACATCATACACATCAGGAGGACAAAATTCCTTAACTGAAAGAATTAAAAAAAAAAAGTCCAATTCATCAACCTCATACCATGAGATCACCTACATAACTAAAACAACCATTCCTGTCCAACCATTAGATCCTTCAAAGCCCACCCACTCCAAACATCACACAAATATATCACCACACATCACAATCTTTAATGTTTTTATCCTCATGATACCCCTGTGAGGTATTATTATCCCCATTTTACAGACAGGGAGAACTGAGGCATAGATAGCTCAAGTGACTTGCCCAAAGTCACATAGGAAGTTTGTGGCAGAGCAGAGAATTCAACCCAGGTATCCCAAAATCTGTGTTAAGGTCCTAACCATTAGATAATCCTTCCTTTCAATAATCCGCCACCAGCTGCCTTCCTTTGAACCCAGGGGATTAGGTTGGGCTCTTCCACTGGTTGCAATTGTGATAGTGTCACATACAAGGAAATCTGACGTAAACAGATTCTGTATTACATAGGAGTTCGGAAGCCTATACCCCATTCAGGAAATGTTGCAAAACTGTTACTGTTACTAATACTGGTTTTGCTTCAAGAGTACTGACATGGGGAGTCTTAGTATATATAGATTGGGGACTTCTGTCAACAATTTAAGGACTGCATCATCTGAGAAGATGGTCCAGTGGTTAGGGTGCTACCATCAGAACTCAGGAAACCTAAATTCAACTCCCTCTTCAATCACAGACTACCGGGGCAAGTCACTTGGGCCATCTGTGAACTGGAGATAATCACCCTTCCCTACCTCACAGGGGCATTGTGAGGATAAACATATTCAAGATAGTGAGGTACTCAAATACTATGGTAATGGGTGCCATATGTATACCTAAGTTATCTAGACCGATAGCTCTAATCTGGCCCACAACAGGTCTAAGGGGCTTAAACCACTAGAGGTAGCTAGCAGTCTGCCTACTCTAGCACTTCTGTATTACTAGGACCAGCAACAGGGGGAAAATCTTTGAGAACGTTGGGTAAACAAGGGTCTGATTTCAATTTCACTGGGAATTTTTGTGTAATTGTTCTACCAAATATTCATCAAAAATATAAAAGAAAGTGGTATGATAGAAGTAAAATATAAACACACACAATTTCCTGACCACAGTTTAAAATACAGGATCACTAATGTTCTGGGGCTGGGTGAGAGAAGAACAATAGAGAGCTTTCTGCTGTCACCAACGAATTTTATTCTCAGAGGGAAAACACAAACAACCACCACCAACTCTATTTGAATCAGATTATGGCTGTGTATGCAAGGACAGAGGAGAGGTTAAAGAAAGTTTTCCTCCACCAATGCTCACCTACTCATGGGGCAGACAGAATCCCAGAGCCTGGCCTACCCTTATTAAAGAGATATAGCAGTATTCTATAGTATTTGCCTGAAGCACTGCAACATCTACTGTAAAATGTAGTGTTGTCAACCAGTTTGTGCAAATACCTTTGCTACACTGGAGTAAAGATTCAAGAGATTTATCACCTGCCTTGTGTGAAAAGGCTTTATTTAATAGAATGTTTCAGTTTAAACACAAAAACTTTAAATAGTCTGGAAATTCAAAGATAAGGTTCCACTTAAAAAAGGAAAAACAAAAAAAGAGAAATGCTGGCACGGTCCACCGCTGCTCAGGCTTCCTTGCCATCCTCAGCTCAATGAACTGTGACCTCCTGAGCTCTTACCATATTTAGTGCCTCAAGCCCCATGACCTAATAAGGAGTTTCCAAGACACTGGTCAGATAAAACAGTGTTTTCAAGCAACAGTCATGCAAAGGATCATACTCTGCAATTACAAATATACAATGAAAACACCGTGGGGCTGAATTACTTAAAAATAAATGTCATGCATTTTTCATACAAGTGTTCTTTGTATGTTGTCCCTACCTTCAAACTGAGCTGTGGCTACTAAAGCTACAATAAAGTCCTTTGTTAAGACAGTTATCTATTTACATCTTTTAATTTTATTAAATTGAGAATTCTCAGAATATTGTAGCTATACAATTTTTTTTTTTTTTGAAAGGGAAGAAATTCAGAGAGAATGTTAAAAAACAAACATATAAGAGACAGTAAGTTAGGAGTTGTGTCAGTAGTTGTGTTTAAAAACTAAAAAACAAAAACAAATTAAATAAAAACAGTACCCAAAAGTCTGGAAACACACAGTTAAGATTCCCCCCCTCTATCCAATCACCATCCCCAAACTCATGTTCCCCTAACAAGCCACGAGCCCTCCTAGCACATCAGAGAAAACCATATGCTAGCCTGTAAACTGCCCTCATCCACTAATTAGAATCGAGAAACAAAACCCAAAACCATGGAGCAAATCAGTGCCAGAGCCGGGATTAGAACTATTGTGTTCCTGGCTCCCTGCCCAGTGCTCAATCTGCTACACCAACGGTTTTCAACTGGGTATCCACGACTATGTCTAAGGGGTCCGCGAAAGGTTGTTACCACAGAACAGTGATTTTCAACCAGGGAATATGTCTAAGATTTCCAAAGGGGTCTTCACCCCCATTCAAAAATTTTTAGGGGTCCACAAAGGAAAAAAAGTTGAAAAGCACTGTGCTACACCATGCTGCCTCCGGAGAGAAAGTGAAACCTCCAGTCTCAGTATATCATACTCCCTGTAAGGAATAGATATTAAATCTTCTGTCCACCAAAACTACCAAGTAATTTTGTTTTAAAGGCTTGTTTTAATTAATAATATAAGAGACAGCAAAATCAACAAAATGTCTCCAATAAAACAAGGATACATACAAAGAATTAAAAGTTATACTGGCCTGAGAACAGTGCCAACAATATTAGATCAAGGGTTCAGTGTCATTCTTGCAATCATTCATTTCTAATCTTTATAGTTCATGAGATACTAATCCTTAAAAATCACGTAATTCCAATTACTTGCACCACCTCTTCACTCTCAACACACATTAATTCAGACATGATTTTAGCAACAGACAGCTCAGGAATGGTTGAGATTCACGTTTTATACTATTTGAAAAAACTAGGATTCCAGGCTTACATTTGTTTCCAGTAATAGTTGTCAGAGATCTCAGCTGCTACAACCATGACAGGATTAAATGGAAAAAAGAGCAAGAGGAAAAAAAGCAGAATTATATGATTTTTAAAATCCCAATAGCTAACAATCTGTCTGGGCTAGAAAAATTGGGACACACTTTCTATTATTTATACAGCATACAAAAACATGCTAGATACTTTATGGAGCAATTTCTTTTAAATGACATAGGCCCTGCTCCAAAGAACTCACATTCTAATTTTAGACAAAGGTTTCAGCAATACGATGACATGGTTACCCAAGTGTGGAGTAGCTGTACATCTTGATAGTTCCATTAAATTAATATTTATAACATATCGCACTTTGTGTGAATGACACTGAAGATATGGTGGTTTTAGAAACGATTTGAAGGAAGAGCAATTAATGGCATGGGAAACAAAGAACAGGTATAAGTTTCTTTTCAGGACCAGTAAACTTTTCCAAGTATTGGTCTTGGACCTATGATTGTACAGAAAAGCTTTTTCTGGCAGGTATGCCTTTTTAAATGAACATGAACTTTCTATAATAATCCAGTGACACAGACACATCATCCCCTTATGCACACAGACTGCGAAAATTTCCAGTGAAAATGTTGTGAGGTTGTTGTCAGAGAATATGCATCCTGAGGAAAGGAAGGCAGCAGCACTCAAGGGGCTGGTAACAGGATTTGCCAAACGCAAGGCCCATCAGGAAGAGCAGACACAACTGGACCTCTTGAAACAGCTACATGCTTTCAACCTCTGTAGGGATTCTGAGGCTGCAGAACAGCTTGTCCAAACCCTAGCAGCATTCATTTATAATGTATTTTGCCACTAACTCATGTGCTGGTTTGTGGACAGCAAGTGGAGCATGACTCTATAGGGATGAGGCCAGCTCAAAACACCATGAACCTTGACATGCCTCATTTCAAGAGCCCTGAGGAATCCTGCGCTCTATGTGATTATGATGTATGTCACACTGGAAGCATGGTACTCAGGCTGTTCTCACTCACATAAACTGTTGCCTGCCTCATCTTGTAGCAAATCACTACATGTACCTCCCTTCATTCTGTGGAAAAGAGAGTATGTATGGGCCATACAAATAAGAGATGCTACACAGATCTATTTTTCCAGTCTGTTTTCACTTGATTGTTGCTTTGCTAAAGGAAAAAAAGTGGTCCAAAACACAATCATATTGTGTGCCAAAGGCTTTCCCTCTTAGGATAAGAAAATGTGGCATTCTAAAATATATTCGTGACATGGGGACAAACTCCGCTCTCTCTCACACCAGGAGACAGTGGAATTACTTGAATTTACACTAATGTATGTAAGGATAGATTTTGGCATAAAGGCTAAAGTTTTAAGCCACTGACCTGCCCTTCCCAGAGCACTGTCTTCACCAGATGGCGTGCAAGATCTACCTGTTCTAAAGTAAAAACACAGCTGAACAAGTCAAATTAACTTATTTAACTTTGGAGCCCAAGATCTGACTTTTCCAGATACTGAAAAATAGTGAGTAAGACTACAGATTCTGCATCCTTAAGTACACGGCAGGATTTACTCAAGTATCCAAAGATACAGTACACATAGTAGCTGATAGATCAGAGAACTAACCAATGAAAGTTCAAGAGGTCGATTTTGTAGTCTGGAAGTTCTCAAACTGTGAGCCATGGACTGCTGATAGGCCTCAGAGAACTGGTTGGTCACAAAATGCTGGTTTATCTGACTCCCCTCTACCCCCAGCTATTAACACACACACATATACATGCACCCACACTTTTAATATTGCTTCTCCCCATAAGCATTTGCCGTAGTTACCACAAAGATGTTACACAATCATGAACGGTAGAGAAGTGGTCCACAAGACAATCTGTTTTTAAAATAGGAACCACACTCAGAGTCTGAGTAGCCCTGCCAGGCTGCCTTTGACGGAGGATTGAAGGCTTGAACACTGCAGGATCAAGGCTCAGATCTGCTAGCATGAGCTTTATCAAACACTGCTACATGAAAATTATCTATGTACTGCACATAACAATTTAAAACAAAACAAAACACACATCCCTTTGTCCTGGCTAGCTGTAATAGTATAGCTATCTCAGACGTGCATTTTCTAGGGTTAGTATTGATATTTACACTAAGGAATCCAAATAGAACATAAGAATAGCCATACTGGGTCAGACCAAGGGTCCATCCAGTCTTCTTCAGTGGCCAGTGCCAGATGCTTCCAAGGGAATGAACAGAACCAGGCAATTATCAAATGATCCAGCCCTGTCATCCAGTCCCAGCTTCTGGCAGTCAAATAAAGTAAAAGGTTTGTGAAGAAAATGTGTGCTACAATTTTCTAGACAAACGGTTTGCACAGTATTACTATCTATTGCTAGATTTTTAGTTATTAGATTCTTATTTCTAAAAGGCCTCTGAGCATCAACCAAAATACAACTGAAAACAATAATAATCAAAAAGGCAACATGGGCCAGTGTAAAAACCCTAGAACTGGTTTATATGTAAAGAGAGAGAGAGAGAGAGAGAGAGAGAGCTAAATACACACCAAAAGCAAAAACCAAAGAGACAAAATCTAAAAAGGATAAAAATGTCATCAGCAACCCTGACTATGCCACAAATGAATTCTAGTACAAAGCCACTACAAAATTCCAGCCCCCCTCCCCCTTTTTATTTTGAGATTGTACTCTGAGATGATTGGCAATTCAAACCCTACCAACCTAAAATGCCATGAGAGGAGGCCAGGGCACCAGGTGGCTCCATATCATATTTGATTAGCCCTTGCCATACATTTCCTCCCTTGTTTAATTCACAAGAATCCCGGTGAGCTGATGGGTGGTTCCTTCAGTGACGAATGAGAGGGATCTCTTAGTCATGATATGAGAAAATAGTAATTTAAAGTTAAAGTTAAACCATCAGTCAAGTCTTGTTGCCCAGGATAGAGGGAAGAGAAAATACTGTATACGGGTCATGTACTGAACCTGACCACTAGCATGAATCAGCTTGTTTTTCATGCTGACTGATCTGTTTTTCTGCCTCTCTTTTCAAGGCAAAGCGAGGTCATCAAGCCCAACCCCTATCGAGTCAATCCAATCCCTCTAAATATACAGAACTTACCTGAAATACAGCCCATCTGTCCTGACATTCCCATTGCTTAGAATGCACAAAGGGTCTTGAGGAGAGCAGCTTTATTTCTGCTGAAGTCAGCAGGAGTGATCAGGCTTCCGTTAGTTATATCTGCACAGAGCCATGAAAACCTGGAGTTTGCCCTCTCAGAGCTTTCCCTGGGGAGATCATTTTGACATCTGAGTCTATTCCATTTTTTGCTCCCCTCTGCTAGAGGAAGCAGAAAAGGGATTTTGGACCGTGGTCTTGTGCACCTCATTTTTCTCTGCTAAAGGCAAAGGGCTATCTGATTAGATCAGTACACAATTTACTTTCCATTCTTTCCTCGATTTCAGAAAAGACAGATGAAATACCCTTGTATTTAGAATATTCATATGGATTTTAAACTTTCTTTTGGACCAACTGTATTGTACTGTTTTGTCTTGCTTCTTCCTCACATTCTAGGAAAGTCACATCAGTAATTAAAGTGACCAGGGACTGATCCAACAGGAGTACATCCTTCAGAAAGATATTCTCCCTGAACCACCACTGTGACAAACCCAGTCTTTTCCTAGCAGGAATCATTTTTAATCCAGGTCACAGTATTGTCTTTGGATTCTCAATTTTTGGAGTGAGCATGAATATGCTCTGGCCCTAGGACTAGGTCAAGTTAGGATGCTCAACAACATCATGCTCTGACACACTAGAATGGTCTCTTTCCAATGGAATTCTCTTGTCAGGTACCTTCATCGGCACCTTTCCAGATTTGCTCACTCATATCTGTTATTACTCCAAAATGGGAGCTTTTGGAGAGCACTAAGGGAGTGATTACCTTAATTCACCATCCACTCCACTAAGATCCTGGATACTGCTCTCTTTGTTCTCCTTGCTGGTCTAGTTTTTGGCAGCTATTTATGGCAGATTCCTTTATGTATGATAAATGCTACAATCATCACATCTCCTAGGGGAAGGCAAAGTGCTGATCCTAGCCCAAATGGGTATATAGTTTGTACTGAAAATGTAACTCATCTACTGCAAGGCAGGGAGTTCTTCGGTGGCCTGAGAAACCAGGCATATGGAATAAACACATTAATATTATTAATTGGTATCACTGTACTTAGTCACAGGCCAATTTAATGTGTAAGGCCAAAATTTTTGGCATTTTTCAACAGTCTAAGTTCCACCACCCTGTTGTTTCTTCTTTAAAAGTGTGAGTGATAGGAAAGAGAAAATTAGATGCCTGACTTAGGCAGAGTGAAATCTGGAGAAAAGAGACGGCATCAAAATAGAGATTTCCCGCACCCTGAAAATTCTCTGTGGCAATTGGTGACTCTGGCAGACTGACAAGTCCAAAGCAGGAGCCCGTATATCCAGAATAGCTGCAGGCCAATCTCAGAGCTACATGTTTTGTCAGACTTGCAAAAACTATCTGTCACTAATGAGACTCTACTACAATTAATAATTTACCATTCAACAGCAGCTTCCATCTTAGGATCTCAAAGTACTTGACAAACAAATTAATTAAGCCTCACAAACCCCTGTAGATGCATGTTATTTCCCTTGTACAGATGGGGAAACTGAGGTACAGAGGAGTCGAGTGGAATGCCTATGGTCACTCAGGAAGTATGTGGCAAGGCCATAAATATAATTTAGATTTCCTGACTCCCACTCCTGGGCCTTAATCGGAAGCTTATTCTTCCTTCAGTTTGGAAAACAGAATAGTGTAAATATCCCCAAACATTACCATTTTTTCTTCATTTCTCTTTATATTTAAACAGAACTTATATTCAATTAAATTGAAATATCTTGGAAACTTTTGGAATTGCTAGTACCATACAGAAAGTGGAAGTGTGACACACAACATAATGCGCAATGTCTTTGCTACTGTAAAAATTTCACTTAACACAGCTCCCTTCAGTTCTTACATCAATCAGGTAACAAGAGATTCAAAATTTTCACACCCAGGCTCTAATTAAAATATTGCTGTTATCTCCTTGACAGAGACCAATCATTCAATCAATGATCAAGCTGTTGCGTACGTTCGGAATGACTACACCATGTCATTTGATAATGTGGTGTCTTCTTACCCAGACAGAGCTGCCTACAGTATATAATTAAAGGTTTCAGATATACTATGCTTGCTCCTGCCAAATGCTGTTCATGCAATATGCTTTATGCATTCAATGAAACTAATAGCAAAACTGTCTATTTCAGCCTGTGAACTGGTTTGTTAAACTGTTTCAATGAAACCACTGTATAACACCAAGATCATATGTCCAGAGTCCTTCCAGAGGAACAAAATACCACTAAGCCACCTGTTTCTCTTCAGTAACAAATTTTTAATTAGCAAGAGCCGTATTTTTAATGCTGGCCCTTTGTTTCTTTTAAACACTATTATTATTGATAATCATTTACATTCTGGTATTGCCCCAATCAGGATCAGGGCCTTAAGCATTAGGCATCGTACAAACAGAAGAGAGAGTTCCTGCCCATACAGCTTACAATCTGAAAAATCAATACACTTCAACGTGAATTTTAGAGCCTTTGAAAAGGCATAGATGACGGACGGAGCTGTGAGTGAAATCTTCTATTCATCTATAAAACAGTCAATAACACAAGCGCAAGCTTCCAGGCCAGTGTGGCTCAGTGCCTCAATCGTGATCTGGAGGTACCAACTTTAAGTCTGAGATGAAAGCTCATTTTACATATTGCCCACTAAATCCATACCCTCTCCACTGAGGCTGTCAATTAGCACGCCATTGTTGTATGCAGTGTTGTTGTAGCCGTGCCCATCCTAGGATATTAGCGAGATAAGGTGGGTGAGGTAATATCTTTTATTGGATCAACTTCTGTTGGAGAAACTTGTCTCGCTCATCAACAGAAGTTGGTCCAATAAAAGATACTTCACCCCACCTTGTCTCTCTAATAAGCATGCCAGTTAAGGTGGTGTCTTTTGGAGGACGTGGATGCCTGCTCACTAGGAAATGAACTGATGTCAAACACCCTATTTCATCTAAGCCACCAAAGAGCCATCAGATACGAACTAATTCAATCACTATCAATCACGGCCTTTTATTTCTAAATTTGTCAATTGAACAATACTTGATTCTTCTTCTTCTGTCTAGTTAACTTTATCCAAAACTTTCAAACACAAGTACTGACAGGCATAGCTTCAACTATATTTTCTACACTCCCATTCCACAACCCCGGAAAAGCAAACTCATTTTAGACTCAAACAAGTTTTTCAAAAGCAACAAATTCTATACAAATATTAAAGGGAAACAGTGCATTCACTTTATGTTTAACGGTCAGCTGCCAGAGGACAACAACTGTTAAATACCTTTCCACTGCTGACAAACTTCGGGAGAACACAAGAGAATTGTTAAAGAGCTTCTTTGATCAAGTGAAAAAGGAGCTCTTAAAATATCTTGCAACTGGCCAGCATGTAACTCAATTTTCAAAAGCATGCAAGAATCATTGAGCCCTTATGTCTTCTCTCAAAGAATAAAGAGGATTACTCTGCCACTGCAGGCTTTACTAGCATTCCCAGGAAGGAATTCTTTTCGACTGCACATCAAAACTAACGCCTTCTGGTGTGTCTACTGATGAGGGAAGTGTGTGCAAATTCAAAAGCAGCATTTTGGGACATCTGTTAAAAATAAAGTGCTCACTTTGGCTGAAGTTCCATCTTCCCACATAAGTAGCAGGATTATTTCTCTTACTTATATCATTATAATAGATGTGAGAAAATGGTGGCTATCTTTAATCATCTAAGCTCTTAACTTCCTCTAATATTAGGGCAGGAGGAATTGTGGTGATCTATGGACTGATCTTGATTTCCAGATCATAATAATTGTCTTGTCAGGAAGCTAAATTTAAAAAGAAACATATTTCTTAGAGCTGTCTAGAAAAGGATATCTATTTATTTTTATGCTAGAAATAATATATAGTGACCCATGTTTGTGAAAAGAAACCATCTATGAATTTGAGCATGTCAGAGTTATATCTACCACTGATTTATCTTTCAGCAAATTCCTGCAAGCTTAAATATTTGAAATTATTCCAAAAGACTGCAAGAAAAATACTGCATATTTTTAAAAATAATACAATAAATATAATATATAATGAAAGTTTTTTTGTTCTTGATTTATTGTTAATGCAACTCTCTTATCTTTTATGCAGTGTAAAAAACTACCGTTCCCCTGAGAAGAATTCCAGAGGACCACACATAAGGTGCAGCTCCATCCTGAATACTAAAAAGCACAACTAAGCAGGGACTTGCTGAGCCACACTGTGCTCAGATAGCTTTGGTAGGCAGGGTGGGCTGCAGTTAGTGATACTGACACTATGAACATTCAGCTATAGCCCATCAACTGATGAGACAGTGTCAGCATGAAACTGCAATAATAGCCAGCTGAGTGGCCCTTTCTCCCAAACACTCATGGATAGCTACATAGGTAGCCCAGTTTCTCAGTTGTGCACGTGACAGGGTTTCCTTTTTCATACATATTGTAAAGGTGTGTTCATCCATTAGTTTTTGAAGGATCATTATTAATTTGATTTAGGCCTAAAATGCAGGTTTTCTTTAAAAAAAAAATCTAACATTCACAGTTCTGATTGTTTTTCTAAAATTAAGTGAAAAAAAGTGCATTGTTTTGTGTTTTAATCTGAAACATTCCCCTGCCATCTTACAGGAAATCTAAACAATGTTGTGCTAGTGCATGAGAATTAAAAAGTGGCAACCAGACTGGTTTTGATGTTCAAAGTGATGCTTAAGGAATAGTCAAAACGAAGTCCAGCCAATTTTTTAAACAGTATTGTGTATTGCCTACACATTCTAACAGGAAAATAGGGCCCCACAGTCATAGGCACTGCACACACACACAACAAAAAGACAGTCCCTGTTCCAAAGAGCATAGAAGGTAGTTTCAAGTAATACACAAACTTCTGATACCCCCACCACCTTTTTTTGTTTTATAATCATGTTTTCCTATTTCAATTTTTTTCTCTCCCATGTTGTGGTGTGAAAGATCCAAACTAATGACGGGGGAAATAGGCAGCACACATAGGGCTAACGGTCAAATGCAGAGAGTAAACAAACTGAAAAAGTAGATAAAATTTCTTTGAACTTTTAGCTGTATTAATCTTAAGGGTTACTTGCAGGTAAGAAGAATCCAGTCAAAACTGTGATTTTTTAATATACTTATTGGTATCTCTTTAAACCAACAAAATACATAATAAACTGTTGACTGTTAGACTGTTGACATTATTTCAGTTTTTAGTAACTTGAAGCCCGATTACGGCAAAGGAATCTACACAGACAGACCTTTACACTCATATGTTGTCCCACTGGAGGCAATGGAACTTGATTCTGTAGGATAAGGTCCTTAAAATATCGTAATCCAAATATGATTATTTTAATGTCCTATAAATAAATAAATATATATATATATATATATATATATATATATATATACACACACATACACACACACACACACACACACATATCACAGCTTGGGACTAAAACCCCACATATAAAGAAGCAGCATTTTAAAAAGATATTTGTTTAAAATTATCAGATAAAATGATAAAAATAGAAAGTATTTAGGATGTTTGGTTTTGCACTTAAACAACATCAGAATGGAAGTTTGTGCTATGGAGCAAAAACACAGAGACTGGATTACTAATTAGATGTACACTAATTACTAATTAGATGTACAGTACTATCTACATATCTAAGGTATAATAACGTCACCATACGCATTATTCCAACAAAAACTATTTAGACTTTAAACCCACAAGGGCAGAGACTGCCTCTTACCTATGTTTGTACAGCATGCAGCACAATGGGGGTCCCCAAGCCTTACTGACTTTGATCATTACCATAATATAGCTGTTTACTAATATAGGAATTTGGGGTTGCACAAATGGGTCTGTTTTGTTAACTCTGCATGAATAACTCCCATTCACGGGAAAGAATACACACCTAAAGAGCTACTGAAGTGCATGTGATTTTTTCCTGCATAAGAAAAGTAGGACAGGTCCCTGCATGAGGACTGCATGATAAATGCAAATATAGCAACCCAGTGGTCAATACATTGCCATATGCTCCACTCCACTGCAAGGCAGGGAAGTGAGCAAAGATAAATTAAACTGGGTGTAAAAGAAAGAAAAGGGGAGGAAGGCAGAGCAAGGAGCATGCTGCCCACCCCATGCCAGGGCCCTACATAAACTGCTCTGCCCCTGCTCCCTGTAACTTGGGACACAGAGCTCAGGGTAGGGAGGGCAATGCTGAGGTGGAGCTAGAGAGCCACTGCTCTCTTCGGCATAATCATTGCTAGACAGGTGAAAAATTGCCTTGTTACACTGTGACATTCCCCCCTGCAATCTGGACTGGTGTGTAGCTGTCACCCCAATTCCTAACTCCTGAGCCCCGACTTACTCTGTTTTGCTGTGTGAACCACCAGCTCCTGGCTCAGCCTACACCCAGCCTTCTGCGAGTAACCAGTCCCTGGTCCAGTGAAGGAGCGCTTCTGGCCAGCTGCTCATGGGATTGACCCCCAGCAAACACCCCCAGTCCCATTTGCAACCCCAGGAACTGCTGGCATACAGAGTTCAGTGCTGTACACTGCATCCTGCAAGCTCATTACATTGTCCGTCAATTTATCAAAGACATTTATATGCACCAGCTCTGTCACCCTAAGTGAAGTCTCTACACATTCAATCCACATGCACTGTTTTAGATAAAACAAAAAAATAAGTTTACTGACTACAGCAAGATTTTAAGTGAATATAAGTCAGATTAGTATGAATCAAGAGATTAATATGAATCAAGGAGTTGGTCACAATTCACTAAAAGGTAACTCACATCCTAAACTAAGCTTAATATTTCAGTAGCTTTTCAGTCTGTGATGTTAGCTTACCCACAGCTGGCTGAGATGCCTCTTGCAGCCAGGCCTCCCCACGGGCAGTTGTCAGTATACTTGATGTTGCTGTGTAGATGGAGTTCAAGGGAGAGCCCTGAGACAACGATGCCTCTCTTTCTTAACAAGTTTCCATGACCCCCTCCTGGGGTCAGGTGACCAGCCATGCCTGGCAATGGGCATGATTTCTTCCACTTGAGCCGAAGTGCTCAAAGGTGCTCAGGCCAGTCCATTGTTCCTGCATGCGTGCCTCTGCGAAGCGTGGACCCTCAGCTTTGTGTTTGTCTGCATCTATTCAAGCCATGTGGGACACACATTTGGGGACATGACACAGCAGAGTTTCATAGTTGTACATATGTATGACACTGTAGGGAAGATGTTCCCATAACAATAATGTTCAGTATGTCATGGGCATTTCAAAAACACTTTACATGACATACTTTGCATTAGACAATACACAGTTGCACTATAAGGATGAACATGAACGATACACAAATCACACGAGAAGGGTGTACATGGGGTACAGCGTGTCACATACACCTAGCAGGATTAACTTCCTGAAAGACCCTTTTGAGAAAGAGTGGGTGTTGCACAAGCATGGGCGAAAGAACCAAAGGCACTATGCCTCTTGAGGTGGGGGAACGTGTGTGGAGGAAAACACCACTACGGAGAGATGTCTCTGAGCCCTCCTGAGCATTTGGAACTTCCTTTTTCCATGGATCACTGAGCCCTTAGAGGTCTAGAGGCCATGTCTACTCCACAGTCTCCTCCAAATTTCTTCTTGCCAAAGAGAACATGCATCAGAAACTCTTAAGTGAATTTTGGAGCTTCCTAGGCCCTGTTGTCCCAACTGGAAGATATGATATGGCCACATATTATAGTGACTCCAAAGAGTTTGTGCCCTTTTTGAGATATTTGTTATGACTAACACCTTAAAAGCTAAACACTTCTCTTTATTTAGTTTATTATCTGTTTCCTTGCTCAAAAATGCTGCTTTAAAAAAAAAATTAAAAAAAAAATCAGTGAACAAATGACTTAGGATGGGAATGGGCAGAAAGGATAGAGAAAACTGATGAATAACAGTTACAAGTGCATATTTTAAAAGGTTCTTTTATTTATGGAGCAACTGTGTAAATGAACACTTGCACCTTGAGCTATCTCCTATTTCTATTTTTTTTTTAAAAAAAAAAGCTGTTTTCCAAACCTACTAATTTTATCTTTCCAGATAAGGATGTGATAATTTATTAGAAGGGGCCTGTAAATTCCACTGGCCTATTAGATATTGAGAAAAGTCATAGGTTGTTTGCTGACTGATGCACATCACATGCCCAGTGCTCATACCTTGGCAGTTTGCTAATGTAAATTATTACGGTTACAAGCTCCTGAGCGAACTAAAAAACTTTTTTAGAATTCAGTTTTTGCAGCAAGAAGGCCTGAGGCTTCATGTGGAAATGTAAATCAGTAGAGGTAAACCTTCATCAAAGGTGGCGGATAGTTCAGATTGTGCATTTCCCAGCAGAAATTAGACAGCGGACCTGGACAAATAAACACATTGGGTGAAATCCTGACCCTACTGACATCAGTGGGAATTTTGCCATTGGCGTCAATGGGTATGTCCATACTGCAGTTTAACAGCTGTGGCTGGCCCATGGCAGCTGACAGGCTCAAAAGGCTCAGGCTGCAGGACTGTAAAATCGTGGTACAGATGTTCAGGCACTGGGATCCCAGGAGGGAGGAGCCCTGCAAGCCCAAGTCAGTTGGCATGGGCCAGTCACAGCTGCTAGGGTGGGAGAGGAGGAGAGTTGAGGGGAAACAGCCAAGCCAGGCTCCCCACAACCACTCCCCTGGAGCACATAGGGCAGGAGCCCCCCTAATGCCAGGGGAGAGGAAAGTGGGAGATGTGGGCTGAGATCCTCCTTCGCAAAGACCCAGTACTTGGTCCACGTAGCCCATCCCTCAACTCTGTGACAACCACCTTCTCCTTCTGCCAACTCGTGTATTTAGTCCTGCAGCTCAAGGAACAGAGGTTAGTGCCGCAGGTTTAAGGTTAAAATCTTCCTGACACTATTTCCTTGGGGGAGGAGGAGACTTGGTAGAGTTGCACATGGCAGAATGTTTTACCTTTTCTGTTAGTTGTTGTTTGGTATTTCTGAGGTTTTTCTATTGTTACAAGATTGTTATTTTGCCTGAAAAGTTAAGTTCTTGAAAGTTAGAAAATTCCATTATTCAGGTGCATTTTGATATAGCATTTAATTATAAGATTTCATACCTCTTTTTCCACAGGACTCCCTTGCCTCATTCAGTATACTGGATGTACACCCAAGGGGGTGAATCAAGTTTGCACAGACAATCTTAATCTGGCATTTTCTAACTTTTAGGTGCATGACTTTACAACCTGAAGTTCTTTATACAAATATAATTACATTAAAAAAAATGTTAATAGTGCCAGAGATGTACATGGTAATTTATAAAACAAGGAAAAACATGGCACCAGCCCTTAAAAGCTCACAACCTAAATGATTCTAATAGCATAGGACGATGAAGGAGATAAAAGGGAAGTGGGACAGCGGGAGAAATCTTTACAGTGAAAACACTGCAGTTTTGAATGAACCAAGGAATAAGCAGATGTTTGGTTAGTAATTCTTTAGAAACTGAATCACTTCCATATGCTTCTCAAGTATACAAAACAGATTCTGCCTCTGCTTAAACTCATGCACCACCATGCCCTTTGGTGGAATTACATGGGTGCAACTGAGGGCTGATTTGGACCCTATAATTAAATGAAGCATAATACATTATTCTCATCAAGCCAACTCCAAGCACAGCATGTAGTTTTAGTAACTGGGTCTGCAGGGACAGAGACTGTGAAGGAATCCTCCCACTACCTCTAGTGCAGTTTCAAGGCCTGCTGCACCCTGTAACCATCCTGCACATTGGTTCCCCCCTGGAACCAAAGGGTGGCACAGGGTAAGTTTAGCCCGACAATAACAACAAGCAAGAATTTTTATTTTATTTTTAAAAAGTATAAAGCTAGAATTTCACAGAATACATTAAAGTGGAGTCAAACTGATAAGCAACGCTAAAAGTATTGGTGATGTTTTATATTTATTCTGGCTTGGTGATAATCATATCAATTTTACAAGTCAAAAGAACAAACGTTCTGTATGCCACCACTGCAGACTCAGGGCCTGCTCCTGCACCCATTGAAGCTAATAGGAGTTTTGCCATTGTGTTCCATGGGAGCAGGCACTCAATCTAGGATTCAAAATAAATCTAACATTTTCTTCCTCTTATATAACCACTAGCAATAAAGATTCTGCAAATAGAACTTAGTTGACACTTTTAACGACAACACATGCAGCAAAAGAAACTTCAGCTCACTTTCCCATGGCTATATTAGCTCTGCAGCGTTAACAAGGATGAAACCTTTTGTGCATAACGTAAGCCAGTTATCCAGGGAGCAGATGGGTTGAGTAAAATGCCATCCTTACATTGGGCCTCATTCACTACTCCTTCAAAGAGGTAAAAGTAATTCTCCCGTACATTTACACTACGTAGCACAATTAGAGTAACTGCTTGTTCTGCATTCAGGTAGGGCAGGAGATTAAAACACATTCAGATGCTGGAACATGTAGATGGTTGGCTTCCAGTAAAGAGGCTGGACTTCTGCTGGTGGGCAGTCTAACTCCTCCTACTTCTGTTTTGGATACACTAAAACACAAATGCCCTCAACCATCCCAGAAATTTGCTACCTCCATCCCCCTTTGATAAAGCATTCCTTGGGGCAACACACAAAGGAAAAGTCAGCGCTACCTTCACCATACATTATCACACAGACCATCAGAGAGGAAAGGAGCATCCAGCAATCTGCCAACCACGATGCAGGAAAACTGCCATCAGCCATCGCAGCAGAAATAGCCATGTGATACAACAAAGAGAATGGTGGTGGGTACTGAACTGCATACTCCCCATCGTGCCCCTCTAAAACAGCTATCAACACCCACATACTCATACACTGGAAACAGACATGGTGCCTATGGGAATGGCTAGACTCTATACCCTATGTCGCAACCAGAATATCTGTCACCGTCACATTCAGTGTTGTAGCTGTGTTGGTCCCTGGATATTAGCGAGACAAGGTGGCTGAGGTAATATCTTTTATTACAGCAACTTCAGTTGGTGAGAGAGACAAGCTTTCAAGCTTACGGAGACTCTTCTTCAGGTCTGGAAAATGTACTCAGAATGTCACAGCTGGATTTATGGATTATTACAACAATCTCCAGTTTTATTTCTTGCCCTTATGACTGGAGAGGTGTTAATGAGCCACTGGAACTTGAATGGTCCCTTGAAAGATGTTAACTACTTACGCTAAACAATCTGTTCCATCTTGTATTTAGCTGTGACGCTCTGAGAACATTTCCCAGATCTGAAGAAGAGCTCTGTGTAAGCTTATCTCTCTCATCAACAGAAGTTGGTCCAATAAAAGATACTACCTCACCCAGTTTGTCACAATCACAGACATTTCAAATGAGCTCTAGGTTATTCATTGCACACACACACACTGCAAACATGACCCCATGCATGCTAGGTCAGGGTAGAGCTCTGCTTAGCTGACCTTTGTCATGCCCTTACTAACGCACCCACTGCCTCCCCATGAACTGGCAGAGGCTTTGTCTGCATACAGCCAGTTATTCTAGTTCTAAGGCTGAAATAATTGCTCACTCTTGATACACATTACTTTTGTGCAGTACTGAATATAGAGAACTAGCCACATATACTTTCTTGTCTGACCCAGACCTTTTCATCCTTTGTCAGAGAAACACACCACACTGTGTACAGGGGCTGCGCAGCAAATTCTGTAATTCAGTGAAGAAAATGAACATGGAGTTACTACACTTTGTCCAGAAACATGCTGGAGTCAGTGAGCATATGCATGGCCTCAGGTACACAGGCACTTTACTCACAGATTTGGACCTGCAGTCACATTGCTGACCATCAGCCCACTGTAATGCTGCCCAGAATACAGTGTGTCCAAAGCAACACACCATAGTTTCCTGCTCTGAACCTTTCGCAAGAGAGGGTGAAGCATTCCTTTCCTTTTCTGAACAAAGTACACTGTCTCGCAACAGTTCACAAGCTCAAGGTAACAATTATTTAATGCTAACATCTCATCTCACAACAGAAGACTCTATATGTCAGTACTGTACACCCGTTGTCTAATTTGTATGGAATATCCCTAACGTGGTCATACTAAATAACGAACTTTTTACAAGTATCCAGACATGCCTGATCTGCAGAAATGTACAGTATCTTCACAAGAACTAGCAGGACCATACTGTACCAGTATAATCCCAGTCCAACTCTGTACAGATAATACAATATATTAAATATATTAAGCAAAAATCAGAAACAAAATCTTGCAGTATTTGTAAATATCAGCTAATGGTCACAACAAACATAATAATAAAACAACACTGGTTTTCACTTCAATGGATACAAGCAAGAAAATCTTCAGATTAAAACTGCAACAAAATAGCTCAGTCCTGTTATGTTAACTTTTTCAGCAAATATATGGCAATGCACTGTCACAATATATTACACACATTGGGTTCAATATAGAAGATGTGTTTGTATGTGTGTGGTTACACCTATACTATATATTATACACACTTGTGTTAAACCTATTATATAGAAAAAACCTTTTGCACCTACAATCAAATGTGGCTCAAGGGGTGTGCATTCAGTCTGGCGTTCAGCCAAGTGATTGTCTGTTGTCAAATATGCATGTACAGAATACAGAAATTTACAACAAACCAAATTTACAAGCGCCTTTATATATGGACAATTGGACAACAAACTAAAATAGCGATTCATGTTAAATTAGGAACCTCACTAAATGAAGTTAATGTGACATGCTAGTACATGCTATATTTGCATGTGGATCTCCAACATTTACTGATTTCATCCCAAAACATACTGTAATGGAAAAAAAAAAAAAAAAAAAAAGACTGCTAATTCTGCTCTACATAGCTAAGCAGGTTACAGAAGGAAAACTAAACATTTTCCTGATAAAAATGATTCCTTATTGATTTGGCCTTCAGGAACTACTGCTGGTCTTCTTGCAGTGATGTGATACCACACTAAAATAGGTCAGAACCTTGTTGGCAAGAGTGGCAAAAGTCACAACATAATTGTATGGATTTACAGCATTTAAAATGAAGGCACGATTTAAGAGGCATTACCCTGAAGACACACTAGATGGATTTTATTGGGGGGAGGAGGGAGATGACATTAATGCCCCCAGATTTCTGGGATTGTTTATACGTATATCTGGTGATGAATATGGTGTAAGGTGGTTCCCAAGGTTTCTCTCTAAGATCAGATACATAATTCTTAGTCATGCACCTGCTAATGGGTTAATTACTTGTATCCTCATGAAAGACCCAGTAATGTAGACCAAAGCCAGCAAGGTAGAACTAAGCAATGATGGAAAACAATTTTTCTGGTTTTATGGCTACTGACAAATCATGGAATTGGGAAACTCATCAGCATCCGAGAACTGGATCAAACCATAGTCAACCTTCCACATATTTCATACAACTCCACACCAGCCAAAGGTTACATATTTTTGTTTAGCTTTTCTTTCTTTAACAAACAAAATAAATTACCAGATTCTTAACAGCTTCCAAACTCACCACCATATCTTCAGTACAAGTTATTTATGGCTCGATATCTTCTTTTTCTTAAAGTACAAATATTTTGGAGTCCATTTTCCCTCCTCTACTTATATTTATTAATAAACTAAAAATTGCACTCAATAGAAATAATGAGCAAAGAAGTTATCTAATACATGATGTGAACCAAGGCCAATCACAAAAACAATATACTACTCAAATACACGACTCTCTAGGGAATCAAGAATATGCCTGTTGTACAGAAGGCTGTGCATTGCCATATATATTATTACAGGAATCCACAATCCACCTGTTATTTGTATGGTGGGTGCTACACTACCATGTCTCACCTGCAGAACCCCAGTACATGTCTATTATACTGGAAGGAGAGGATGGACTGTCACATCACCCACTAAAGGAACTCCACAGCACACCAGTTTTATATATTTTTCTTGGGGACAGAGAAGACAGGCAGATCATAAGGCACCTTGCCACAGGGACTCCACAGAAATCCCAGTATGTGGGGCGGGCAATACATTGTCATGCACCATGCCATCGGGTGCCCACAGCCTGTTCCATCGGATGGATGTTTGAATGCTGACCTGTCCTGCTCCATGCCATAGCAACTTTACAGCCTGTTAAATGAAGGGGGTTGAAAGAGAGAAATGTTCTGCCCTACAGCCTGCTAGATGGGGTTGAATTCCCTGCCATAGAACATCATATAGGGGCTGCCTTGTCATGAGGACCCCACAGACTGCCTGCTCCCTGCCATAGGGACTGCACAGCCCTGGTATATGAGAGAATGCCCTGTTCCCTGCCATATAGATCCACACAGCCCCATTATATGAAGGATGCCTGCTCCCTGTCATACAGCACTGCACAGCCCTGTTACATGGCAGATGCCCTGCCATGGGGACTCTCCCAGCCCCATTATATGGGGGATGCCCTGTTCCCTGCCATATAGCGCTGCACAGCCTCATTATATGGGGGATGCCCTGCTCTCTACCACAGGGACTCTCACAGCTCCATTGTATGAGGGATGCCCTGCCATACAGCGCCACACAGCCCTGTTACAGGGGGAATGCCCTGCTCCCTGCCATACAGCGCCACACAGCCCTGTTACAGGGGGAATGCCCTGCTCCCTGCCATACAGCGCCACACAGCCCTGTTACGGGGGAATGCCCTGCCATACAGCGCCACACAGCCCTGTTACAGGGGGAATGCCCTGCTCCCTGCCATACAGCGCCACACAGCCCTCTTACAGTGGGAATGCCCTGCTCCCTGCCATACAGCGCCACACAGCCCTGTTACGGGGGAATGCCCTGCTCCCTGCCATACAGCGCCACACAGCCCTGTTACAGGGGTTATGCCCAGCTTCCTGCCATACAGACCTGCACAGTCCCGTTATATGGAGCATCCCCTGTTCCCTGTTACAGGGGCCCACAAAGCCCCATTCTATGGGGGAATGCCTTCCTCCCTGTCATAGGGACCTGCACTTCCCCATTACATGGGAGATGCCCTGCTTACTGCCATAGGGACCCACGCAGCCCGCTGTGTGACGGATGCCCTGCTCTGGCAGAGGCCGGAGGTGGTTTGCAGGGCTGTGAGGTGTATTACGGAGAGGGGTCCCCAGCGCCTCCCACTGCGGGTGGGACTGGGCACGTGTGCAAATCCTGCCTTGCGGGAGTGCTGAGGGGGGCGGGGCAGGGAGACACATACCTTGTGGTGCCCGGAATCCTGACACCCCGCTCCGCTCTGCAGCAGCAGCTCCCGGGATCAGGCTGGCTGGCTGGCACGCGCTCCCCAGGGATCGGGGATTCAGCGCGCGCGCGCCCTGGCTCGCTGTGGCGCGTGCAAGTGCCCTGTCCTCCTAGCTCGCTCTCCGGCGCGCTCCCTTTCTCCTGGGTCGCCTAGGAAACAACCGGCTGTGGCTCAGTTCGGCTCGGGGCGCACGCTCAGCGTCACGTGGGGCATGCAGACCCAATGGAGACGACGGACTGCGCAGCGTAAGGCTCGTAGTACTACGGTAGTGGAAGTGGGCAAGGCGGGAGGGAGCCCCTGTCGGGGGAGGGGGGGGCCTTGAGGCAAGGCCCCAGCACACAAGGAGGGGGAGGGGACCCTGAGGAAAGCCCTTTCGGGATATAGCCCGGGGCGGGGACGTGCTCCAGAATGACTCCGCCCTATGGCGAGGGCTAAGAGTGACTCCTGAGAGACCCCCCCCCGCCCTAGATTGGGGAGGGGAGGAGCTATTGGGGAGACCCCTCCCTGCCCTAAACTGGGGGAGGGGAGGTGCTATTGAGAGACTGGCACCTCCCTGCCCTAGATGGGGGGGAGGAGCTATTGGGGAGACCCCTCCCTGCCCTAGATTGGGGGAGGGGTGGCGCTACTGAGGAGGGAACCCCACCCTAGAGTGGGGGAGGTGAGTCACGCAGGAGGAGCACTATCCCAAATGGGGCCCTGTGCAGAGGTGTTGCTTTGGACTGGGGGCAGGAAGGACAGGTGTATACTAACCTGGCACCAGAGTTGTTGCTCTGAAAGAGGTTGGGTGTTGGTGCAGGCTAAGGTGCAGAATGGTTTTATCTGGTTTTTCCCACGTAAGAATGGAGGTACCTCTGTAGCTTCCTGGTGACACTCGCTACCAAATCTTTAATATAGAGGGGAAGATGAGAGGCATCACCATGCTGATTTTGGTCCAAGCAGCACCACAACACAATACCAAAGCCCTCACCCTGTCACAATCTTTTTTTAAGCTCTGTATTTCAAGAATCAGGATGTAAGGGAAAATAAGGACCATTTGACAAATCCTGGAATAAGGGAAAACCTCTCAGTTCAGTTGTTAGGGCTAATGAGGCCCTGGCTCATTGTATCCCTATTTAATCCTAGTGGAAAGTCCATTATAGTCAGGATGGTATGTTGCTACTAAGACTTCTTGTCTCCTTGAGCTCTGATGCTTGGATTTAGCATCTCCTTCTAAGGATCATCTTTTCTGTGCATTTGGACCAAGATGGAGCATTGCATGTTAGGATTTGTCTTTTCAGCAGGCTATGTTGTTCAAGTCAGTGTTTTGAACCTTGGGAGCCATCATCTCTGCAGGCTGAGGTGGTTGGATGATTATGAAAACAAATGTTTGCATGCTGGACTCCATAATTTTTACAGGCTGCATTGCTAGAGTAAAAATGGATGCTAGAATCCGTGCATGCTAGGACTTGTAGTATATAGGGACTATATCTTCATACTAAAGATGAAGATTGCAACAATCTATTCTGTTTTATGAAAATTAAATGGAGCTCTGGAGCTCCTGGCATGTTGCAAATGTAGTCCTCAATTGAGCAATGTTTGGGCCCTGCTAGTATGGTGCCAAGTATGACTCCAACAATTTTGCTTTTATGATAAAGGATTTTCTTTTTACACACACACACTTACATAATCAGAGAAAGCAGCTGCAAGATTACATGATGCAGAGTGGAGATTACATTGATTTAGCAGATTGTCCTAGCTGAGAAAGATTACACCAGTAGAGTAAAGAATATTAATTTACTGGGGTAAGTGCCAGTCAAATAGAACAAATTAATACAAAATTAAATGCAAAGAATAAACATCCAAATAAGGTTAAGAGCCTGTTTTAAACTGACAAAAGTCAGGAAATTAAGAATTAAGACTAAAAACCATTTTTAAACACATCCTTCCCCTAGGCCTAGCTATTTTACAGATTTCTAGACAATTATTTTGTGCTTGGATTGTGCTTAGTTTATAAAAACTAGATACTTTGAGCACCCAGTGACCAAATTTTAAAATTAAAGTGTTACAATATATTTTTCAATATTTCAAAAGTGATACTGTCCTATTATTTTGTCAAATAACCACTTGCCAAATTGGTTATTAATACACCAATTTCTAATAAGAACGGTTTGAGCTGTGATGATTGGATCTGAATTTAAACTTTACCAAAATTTGAGAGCGATGCAGAGCTGGGATTCAGGTAGGGAATATCTATAACTCTGAATTATGACTATAAAAAGAAATCCTGCATTGGCAATCTTAAAATATTATTACACAAACTGATTTTTAAAAATAGCTTTTAAACAAATGTGTGTTTGGGGATGAGACTGTATGAGTGAGATCTGGGATCATAGTCGAGAAAAAATGAAATGTATGAGCACACAGTGTGACTTGGGTGGGGGGGTTGGTGGCATGTATTTATACCAGTTTCTCAGCTAAAACTGATTAATAATTCCCCTTGCATAGACCCAGAACTTGAATATGATTGTGAAGCTCCATGTGAAATATCAGAAAGTGCATACCCCTGAATGCACTTGACAGGTTTGCAGCAGCTTCAGCTCAAAATTGTAGCTGGGCTGAGTACCACAGTCTTCAGACAGGTCAGGAAAAGTTTAATACCTATTACACCTTGAAGCTTCATTACCCACCAGCTGTTTATATATTTATGTATGAAATGGGTCTATGTGGGGCAAACTTTATGAGCACTATATAGTTCATGTACTTGGAGGAGTAAATTTTTCACTGGTGGCAAATAGAATGCATAATATTCCTGGGCAGTCTGTTTGTATTTTGTGGGTTTTAATTTATGGTATAGATGCACAAAGTGTAGGAGGGATGTCTATAAATATTTTTATAAATTTGAAAGAAATTTTAATAAACCTACTAAGTAATCTCAGTAATAGTCAATACAAATTATTAATATGTTAGACATTCTCTGTTTAATTGTATTAAGAGTGTGAGAAACAGAGGCATAATATGATTGAAGACTTTACCATGCCTCTCATTTAATGAAATGCATGACAAACTTTTTAAAAAAACAAACTAAAACTTAGAACTTTGGCTGTGATGGGTCACAAGCTAGACGATAGCTCAAGATATGTCTTTCATTTAATTGGAAAGCCTGTCACAAAATGCTACACTCTTGAAAATATCTTTTAGTCAGATAAACAGTTCAGCCCTGTTTATTTGCATTATTTAAAGGACATCCAAAACATTTTGGGTAGGGGTAATCAATTATTTTTTGTCAAGATCCAAATTTCTTGATCAAGGTCCAGACTACAGAGAAAATAATGAAAAAAAAGATAAGTAAAGAAAAATGTTGGGGTCTGTTCAAAAGCATCTGGCAGTCCAGATTTGGTCTGTGGTTCATCTATTGACTACCCCTGATTTGGGGTTTTAGATAAATGGAGTTTATTGTATTGGGGATGTTACACCTTGTCCTTTGGTAAGCTAGGTATAGCTATACAAGATGCACTGTGCTGAGCTATGTGTAATTAGCCATTATATAGGATTAATTAGGATGAAAAAAAAAAGGGACAAATATCTGACACCATACAACCGGGGATTCTGAATATATGTACGAACAGTTGGATGCAAAATCCTAATAAAATGTTAGGAGTGGAAGATTTCCCTTAAATTTACTATAAAGTCAGAAATTTGATCTGTGACCTCCATGTCATGATAAATTTTGGTAGTTTTAGTATAATCTTTAATGAAACGGATTATGATGATAATAATTAGTAATACCTAGCATTTCTATAGAGCCTTAAGATCTCTGTAAGGTTGTCCGATTCATAGCCTATTTTGAACGGAGTGTAAACACACTACATAAAATAGTTCAAACTTACTACCTTCCTAGGGTTTGTCTGTGTTGGCAACATGTATAGCAACATAAATCTCTGACTAAGTTTTCTTCCCAAGCTTTGCTGTCCCTTGGGTTTCCTTGCAGGATTTCCTGTGCACCAGACTACTTTCTATTCCAGAGAAAACACCTCATATCTTGGTTGGAGCTAACCAAATCCAAAATGCCAGAGTGATACAGCAGTAATTTTTTTTTATGCAGCGTTTTAGCTCTGGAGCTTACTGTTGCTCAACAGATAAGCCCGGCATGCCTGTGTAGGGTCTTAGGAACTGCATTATGTTACAGTCTGAATGGCTTCCTACCACCCAGTCTCTAATGCATCAGAGAACAGGAAAACTGACAAAGTTTACAAGGCAGAATCCCACCCAAGTTCTTTGGTTATGTTGATAGTATCAGAGAAAACAGATTTTGGAAGAGGACATTCTCTTTTCCAGTCCTTATTTTAATAACTACTAATTACAAGCAGTTATGGTTTGTTCCTTTGAACAACAACAATATCCCTATGTCTGGAAAATATCCCTGAGAATAAATAGTCAAAGGTTCTTGAGATTTAAGATCAGTGGTTTGGAAGATACCCTTTTGTGGGCCTTTCATGAAATTTCAGGCTTGATGACTAGGTCCTTGGTAAGGACTATCATCGTTCGCTGGCGCTCTTGGCTATAACATTCAATTACCAGATTAACAGCTATGTCACTGAGGCCGAGTCAATCTTTGTATAAATAGCTCTTTTGCTGATATCAAAAGGTCAGTCCTTCCACTGTTTCTTCAAGGAGTTTCCAGGTCAAACACCAGTTTGGACCCAATCATTCGAGAATTGCCAGAAATTATTCATTAGGCATCCATTGGATTCTATGTAGGTACCATGAAACCAGTTTTGCTGAAGGACATAGAACCAATTTTAATTTCAGCTCCTGATTGTGTAAATTTTTTACAGGCATGGCATGATGTCGCTTTGGTGCAGAGTTTATCAAATGGGACTGTGCCCTTCAGTTTTAGGTCATGCCAAAACTCTTTCCACTTCAGAAATACTATTAATTATACACTGCTATTGGATGAGGTGCAATGTCTTCTAAAAATGGAAACTAAAGCATTGGTGCTGATGCCATGGTCTTATTGCAACTCAAGAAAGTATAATCCTTGCTCTAAATTCTCAAGATTGATTTGGGCCCTCAACCTTCAAGCTGTATACTTGCGCATCTCAATAAGGTAGAAGCCCCGAAAGTATTTCAGGTTAACTGTTTTCTACCCAGTACTATAAGGTTAAGAGAGGGAATTTTATATTTGTTCTAATAACTTGTGTTAAGGGGTTTTGAAGTATTGATTGAATGTCCCTTTTTATTTTTGTATAAATGTAAATAAATAAGAGTATTAAATAAAATGTGTGGCAGTCAGTCTTAATGACATTCAGGTTCCATTATTTATAAAGGTTTCCCAGAACTGGAGGAAGGTATTAGCTTGGCTTTCACAATGAAAGTATCTAGACACCTAGCAGATGATTTAGATTAATTTTTTTAGATTAATTGATTCCAATCTCAAAGACTAGATTTCAAGGCAGTTGCCATATGAAGTATTGCCCAGAAAATCTCTCACAAATAAACATGTTGGGGTTGAAGGCCATCTAACTTTCCTTTTGTGCTTTTCTTTTTCTGGATTAGAAGGAATGCAGTGACAGTTCTCACAAGACAACGCTCGTGACAATGGTATATTTGAACAGATGGAGATACCAGTCCCCTATGGTGTGACAACAAGTCATGTATCACTTCTTTGCAATTGCTACACACATAACAGGGCAATATCTTCAACTTGCATTTTGGCATGAGAGAACATGCCAGCAGTTAAGTATCACAAGATGATATCAACACTTAAAAGATTCTAGAACTAATTCCCATTTTGTTTTTGTTTGTTTTTAAACCAGAGGAGATTATTCATATGTGGTTCTCTTTGCAACAAGTGAGAATACAAAACATACAATATTTTACTCCAGGGCATCCACAGTCCCAGTTTAGTGTCAAATAAGTTTGTTACATTGGGGAAGGAAATGCACATACTATAAGCCATTCTTCACCTTTTCCTCTCTTAGCAAAATTCCAAGAAGATTGAGCAAGAAGGGGCCAGAGAGATTCTGGTTGCCCCATCTTGAGTTTACCATATGTGATTTCCAGTTCTGTTAGCCCTGTCCGAGGACAAAAAGTCCTTTGTTCTCTTCCTGAGCCCAGGCCTCTTGTCTCAACAGTAAGATCAGATGCTTCACTCATACTGGAAATGTTCTTTATCCGATGGCCTGGTTTCTTGATTGTAATCCTCTGGGAAAGTCACAGGTATGAATTTGGAATCACAGAAGTCTTCTGCTAAATGGCCACATAGTTGTACGTGGAAATAGTTTAAGGATTTGGAGAGAGTAGAGAGACCACTCCACTCTCTTACCCTTTTACCAGTCATTTTAGAATTTTCTTTGTCCCTAGATAGATACAGGATTATAAAAGGTATTTGTGCCATCTTTGCTTTACATGCACAGGTGCAAGGGAACTCAGTCGTTTATCATCTTTAGACAACTGTATATTAAAGGCTTTATGAGCAATTGCATTTAAAAGTTTAACCTATGAATCCATGGAATTGAAATCTTGGGTCGGACAAGCATATGAGGCTATTTTTGAGCTTCTTGGTACCTGCTTCTATTTGCATCCATCATTAGAGGTTCCTTATGCATCTTGTAAGAGAGTTTCAGAACTGCACACTTTGATGGCAATTCCTCTTAATACAAATTTTTAATAAAAATGAAATAGTCTTAACATCCCATCCCAAGTTCTTGACTGTCACTGTCATCATGGTCTTGGATTTTCATTTAAATTACACAGCTTCTTTGCTACTGTTTTCCTGAAGCCTTCTCATATTCTGGGCTGAGCTTAATTGTGCACCTTGGATGTTAAGAGGTCCATTGGTTATTATCTTGACAAGACAAAACTTTTAAGAAGTTCTCAAGATTGTTTCTGGCTTTTGGTAAAAAATAAGAAGGGCCAGTCCATTTCAGTCAAGAGGTGATCTAAATGGATCAGAACGCTGTGTTCAGATATGCTTTGTGCTTGCTGAGGCTGTTGTCACATAATGAACAGATGCTGCAGTTTTTGTACAATCGTTGACATCTGCAGAACTGCCATCCAGAATTTGATTTCTTTATAAAGCATCATTCTCTTGATAATACGTTCAAATCAGGTTGGATGCTCCACTTGGAAAAGTACTGTTTGTCACTTTTCAGATAGTAATACTCCTGAGCTCTCCTGAGTATTGCTACTGCTAACAGGTCACACAGCGTAGAGACGTTTTTTCCCCTCTAAAAGCATACTGACACTGCAGATCCACATTGAACTTTCTCTACTTCAGAGATTTTAAAGATGTGCTCTGAGTTAGAAGAACTGAGGAAACAGTTAGGGTTGGAGACTTTTGTACTCTTGGTTCTATAATGCTGGAACAGGAAAGCAAGCACACACACTCTTCCAAAAGGCTAACTGCTTTGCAGTGACTTCCATTAACCTCATGGGAGGAAACATGACCTTACAGTGTACATATGTGGAAGAAATATATTTGGAGAACAAAAATTAAGTTGGGAAGTAACCTCTTCTCCTCCACTTCATAGGTGGCCTGAACTATGGAAAACCAATCTTAGGGGAACTCTGCAAATCCTTAGGAGCAAGACATAGAGCTCTGTAGTAAATCTCCATAGTGGAATATAGAAGAGGAGAGAAGTAGATATGTTAGAAACATGGTCAGTTGGTCCATGTACAATGCATATAATCGTCTGCTACTCCTTCGTTTCCATAATATGCAGTAGCAGATGTAACCCATTGATCTCTGGATATTGCTGGTAAAGTTGAGGATTCCATCCCTGAGCCCCACAGAGCAGAGTAAACTTGAAGGTAGAATAGATCCTGTCTACTTGGCCTTTGTGCATTGTCTAGGATTTGACCCATAATATTAATAACTGAAATAATCTATATTATCTCTGGTAAAGAAATACCCAGAAAGCCTGTCATGAATTACATTGCCAGAATACAGCACAAGGAACCTAGAAACAGATAAGACTTGCTCATACATATTGATAAACAGTGACTAGGTTTGCTAAAAATGTGGACATGGAAATTCCAGCCTTAGCTGCAGCCAAATCTGTTCAAACAAGTAAGGATATGCTATGGCTTTGGCCCCCAGCCCCGGGGCGGCAGGGCTTGGGCTTCAGCCCCGGGGTTGAAGCATGTAATTTAGCTTCATAGGGCCCTGGGCAATTACATTTTAATATAACCATATTCATAAATTGTTTTTTTCAAGCTATTCTTTGCAATGAACAATGTTGGATCTTGCTGTAGCCAGATAGAGACTTCTGCAGGAATTTTCTGAATCCAGGAGATACGGTTTGATCCTCTTGTACAATATAAGCTCTTTTCTGCATCACTGAGGCCAGGTCTACTCTGCCAGCAAAATTCAGCGGCAGTCGATGGGAGTTCCGCAGAGTAGGTTGCGTCACTCCCGTCGACTTTGTAACTTCCCTTAGCGTGCTGGCTGCGCTGACAGGAAATGCGTTCCCGTTAACGCAGTGCTACGCTTTCTGGGGAGGTGATTTTATTAGATTGACTTCCAAATCGATTGAGTGTGTCTTCACTGCTGCTCAGTCGAACCGGAAAAAATCAATCTGACAGCGGCAAATTTGCTGCCATCAGTGTGTACATAGCCTAAGTGCAAATAAATTGGTATTTGCCTCAAACCAATACTAGATGTTATGCATGCTGCACTTTCAGAACACAAGAAACAAAAGTCTTGCCACAATGCTCTTATTTTGTATTTGTCTCTTCCCCAATCTTTGAAATCCTATCTGTCACTGCCCTTATTTTCAACCTTTGAACCTTATTTGAACTTTTTTTTTTTAAACTATTGGCAATTAATACTCTGATTTACTTTTGCAGACAAACTCTGTGTTACATCAAGAGCAAGTTCATTCTCACTTTCTCCATCTCTGTAATCATGTATTTTGCTGAATAGACATTTTGTTGGTTCCTCATCTCCTCACCTCCCCCCATGACAGAGGAGGAGAAAGACCTGGGTGTATTGGTCAATCACAGAATGACTGTGAGCTGCCAACCTGGTGTGACCATGAAAAAGGCTCATGCAATCCTAGAATGCATCAGGCGAGGTGGTTCCAGTAGAAATAGGGAAGTGTTATCACCATTGACAAAGTGCTGGTAAGAACTCATCTGGAATATTGTGTGCAATTCTGGTCTCCCATGTTTAAGAAAGATGAATTCAAACTGGAGCAAGTGCAGAGAAGGGCTACTTAGATGATCAGAGAAATGGAGAACCTTCCTTACAAGAGGAGACTTAAGGAGCATGGCTTGTTTATCCTAACAAAACAAAGGATGAGGGGAGATATGATTGCTCTCTATAAATACATCAGAAGGATAAACACCAGGAAGTGAGAGGGGTTGTTTAAGTTAAGGGCTAATGTTGGCACAGGAACAAATGAATATAAACTGGCCATCAATAAGTTTAGGATTGAAATTAGATGAAGGTTTCTAGCCATCAAAGGAGTGAAGTTCTGGAACAGCCTTTCAAGGGGAATGGAAGGGGGGCAAAATACCTAACATGGTTCAAGACTGAGCTTGATAAATTTATGAAGTGGATGATATGATGAGATTGCCTACAATAGCACATGGCCCAGCTATTAGCAAAACAGCCAGCTCTCTGTTACTACAGAGAATTCTTTCCCAGGTGTCAGGCTGATGGGTCTTCCTCACATGCTCAGGCTCTAGCTGATTCCCTCCTGACACCAAATATGGCAATTTCCCCCAAATCAGTCACCTTCCTCTGCAACATGGCCCCAGGCCACTTGCTGATTTGAACTACAGTAAATGATGAATTCTGTGTCACTGGAAGTTTTTGAATCAGAATTTGAAGACTTCAGTAACTCAGCTGGAGGTTATGGATCTATTACAGGAATGGGTGGGTGAGGTTCTGTAGCCTGCAATGTGCAGGAGGTCAGACTAGATTATCATGATGGTTCCTTCTGGCCTTCATGTCTATGAGACTCATCTGATCACTTTTTGCCTTTTCTTTCAGTATAAGGCAACCAGTGGGGGACCCTTTCTTGTACATAGATTGGTTCTCTGGTGGTGCAACTTCTAGGGGTTCTTGTTGTATCAGGGATTTTGCTGCTGCTTGTCCTTTCTCCTGGATGTTAAAACATCCAATGGTGGTCTGCTGATGGTCCTTCCATCATAAAAGTGAAGAATTCAGTTTTGGGGACAGGTACCAGCAACAGAGTTATATGCGGTAGTATCACCATCGGTGAGCAAAGGAGATCATTGAGACACAAACACTAGGTCTATTCAAGACTAAAGTAGATTTAGTTTTAGGCCTTAATCCAGCAAATTACTCCATGTAGGCAGTTTTCTGCATGCACACTGAGCCGTGTGTGTGTGTGTGTGTGTGTGTGTGTGTGTGTGTGTGAGAGAGAGATTAGCAAAATGAAACAGTGCTTAGATACAGAATGAAGATAAGTGCATTGAAAGAATTTCTTTAGAAGAACAAGTTTAGAATAAAAATCTTCATGAAAAGTAGTTACTATGCATGCACTGCAGTCACTTGTAAATATAGGAACCTTGCCAATTACTTTTTTAAAACATAAACACCACATTACAAGTTACCAGTATGAAAATGTCTACTTAAAAAAATTAGCCATTGTTTTTAGTTACAGGAATGCAAAAATCAAGAGTTATAAAATGTCTATTGTGTTTTGTCAACTTGGTAGAGACACAAACTGAAGTTTTTCATATTTCCACCTGCAAAAATACTGCCAGGCCAAAAATAACTTTTTCAAACCAAAAGATATTTGAATTCCCATACACTCTTGCACAAACATTCAAGCATTTCTGACATGAAGACTAGCTAGTATATATATTAACTTACAAAACCTCATACCTGTTATATGACTAATATGCATTTGTACTCACATGGATCATTTTCAGTGCCTTTCGGTTCACCTTTAATTTTGAGATTCATTTCTTCTGTCTTTGTTGTAACCCTAGACTTAAACCAGGTCAAAATTATTGCTCTATCAGAAACAACAGGACACATTGTATAAACTGTCATATTTGTCAGATTCTCTCTGTAGCTGTCTTCAACGCTCAGTGCAAGGTCTCTCTATTCAGGATAGTTCATCTTTAACTGTTGTGTCTACACTCTTCACTAGCTCTTTTTTTTTAATTATTATATTTTTCTTAGTTCTTCTTCTGGCAGAATAGCTGCTTCTCTCTGAGCCAATGGGCCAGGCTCAGTGCCTAGCAATATGGTGATAGGCAATATATAAATAAGTTATTCTTTTCATATTCCACTCTAGCAGTGACGTTATCATTTGTTCCACAGTAGCAGCTGAGAGTTGTGATAGAAACATGTTTCTCTGCCCTCAAAATCCAAAACCAACAAGAAGCCACCTATCCACAGTCAAATTATCTTAATTTCACCAAAAGCATGTCAGATGCTGGATCCTGCTTACAAATTGTAATACATATCAGTCAGGTATCAGCACTGAACAGACTCATTTGCTGAATTATTTCAGCTATACTCCAAAAGTTTAATTGCTCCTCTGCTCTTTTGCCCTGTTAGTTCCATGTGCCTATGACATCTCCAATATGATTTATTTGGTAACATTCCCTTTTATTTGATTTACAATTCAATGTCATTGATATTGGATCTAGTCACATGTAACTTTATAGCTTGCTTGTGCCCCCACCCTTCCCCCCATCAAATATGGCTGACAGGTGAAGAAGTAGAAGCAATGGGGAGTGAAGGATACCCTTGTCAGGCTCTCGTTCTTCTGTAAAGATTACATTCACAGTTGGTAATGCAACTAAGAAGAAGACTGGATTATGGCTTTAAGACACAGTCCCATGGCAGGCAATTCTCAATGGCATTTGTGCACATGGTAGGCACTTTGCCTCTGGAAGTGCTGGGGGAAAGCACAAAACAGTAATTGCTGAATCCTGTTACAGACTAGTGTATGCTACCCCACAGCAGTCCCTCTCCGCTGGCTGATGCTCAGGGAACAGAGCCTGAGCATGGCTCTCACACTATTCCTTCTCCTTTGGGGAGTCTAAAACTGACATCATCCTGGGCCTCTGGCCAATGTAATTTGGGGCACATTTCCATATTTGGGGTGAAAAGGAAGAAATACTTCTTTGAAAAATTCATTTTTAAAAGGCATCTGTTTGAAGATGCTTAGCTGTTTGGAACATGAGGCTAAGACCAGGGGAGATGGATTCGTGGGCAAAATACAGGTGCAGCAAAGTAAATAAAGCTATCACATAGCTGTGCATATACATAAATACATTTCATTTATATGTTAAATTGCCTTGATATTTTTTCTTACTTTACATAAATTACAATAGCAATAATATTGAATTAATTATGTTATTAATAGAGATGTCATGAGCATTTCCATAGGAACAATGATTAATGTGAGGAAGCATTTAAATGCTTTATCTCTTATATCAAGAATTTTAGATGTCCTACATATAGAACAAGTTAGTATTCCAAAGGTTAAAAAGAAACGGGGCAAATTCTGCAGCCCCTGCTTGGGTCAGAATCCCACTCCCATTGAGGAAGATGGCAAAACTCCCACTGAGTTCAATCCTGCTTTTACTGGCCATCACTCACACTAAACTCCTATTGACCTCAGTAGGAGTTTTGTCTGAGTAAAGACTACAGGATTTGCCACAGAGACCATATATTATCTAAAAGTTTTACAGTTGTCACTTGTACTGTCTGAACCCTAGTTTTTAGAAGTGATGATAATCTGCTGCCAAAGAAGAATGTCTTACATGTTATAAGGGATTAGCTACAGGAGAAAAGAACCCTTTCTAGTAAAACCAGACTGAAATCAATTCATGTAATCTTGTGTTGGGGGGGGAGGAAGGGAGAGAGGGGGGAAATGAAGGTCACTGAGGGGTTCCTATTGCATACACATATAAGTGGAGTCCAGCCCTCCCAAAAAAAAAGTTTTGAAAAAAATACAGTGAAAACATAAACCAAGTTGTACATACAAAAATACACCATCACAAAACACTTGAGACTTCATTAATTACTGGGTGCTAGGAGAGAAGACCTGAGCATGGCTAAGAGGGGAAGCCAAAAGGAAACCAGTGTCAGCTCTTTAATCTTGGGAGCAATTCTATGCTGAGGGGTAGCTCATGTAGATTAAAGCTGCCAGGGGGTTCTTGTTGGTGAAGGAAAAGGGAACAATAATGTTTTTTCTGCCAGATGCCCTCCTTGATCCCCTTCCCACACACAGGTCATGAACCTTACAATATGGATTCTGCACGGAAAGAATGGTACCTTTTCAGAAGCATCTCACTTGCTCTCAGTCCCTGTGGCTGGAAACTGCTGGATGTCTGAAACTTCTGCTGATAGGAGCAGAATATAATATGGCTCATTAGGAGGGCAATCTGGCTGCAGAGGCTTTCCTGGCTGTTGCAGTGGCCTTTAAGATCTCCTTTATAGGTAGTTCTATATATCATGTATGCATATTCCTTAACTTTTGTAAAAAGACCTCTAAGTCTCTCTGACTCTCTCTTCTCCACCACATCAAACATAGCTTCTGGTTCTTACCTTTAAGGCCTTTCACAATTTACTTCTGCCCTACACATCCATTCTTCTATCACCACATTTTTCCTGTCCCTTCCACTCTGCCAACAATGCCAGCTTCCATTGCCCATTTCTCTCATGAGCACCTCCATGCTTTTCTCCAGGCTGCTTCTTATGCACAATACCCTTTAGACCACTAATCTGCCCACTTTCAAATACTTTGAGATCTAATTTACTGTAATGCCTGTAGAATACTGCCAATTTATAACTGCTAGGAAAATGGACAATAGGGACTTACAATATTGTATCTTTTTATATATATTTTAATTTACTGTTTAAAATTAGTCTATTCAAAACCACCTAGCTGTGTCCTAAGAACCTGAGTTTATATATTACTATTTCTCTTGTCCCACTTCCCTCCTTCCTTCAACCTGATTGTTACAATCATTTGTATCTTCTTTTATATAGAAAAGTTTTTGGGGAAAGGGACTGTCTTTTACTTCGTGTTTTCACAGTATACAAACAGGTGTTTGGACTAAACACAAGGATAACAGGGTGAAATTCTATGTTCTGTATAATACAAGAGATCAGACTAGATGATCTAATAGTATATTCTGACCTCAAAAATCTATGAATACATAGCACGGTGGCCCCAATTCTGCATGGGGTCTCTAGATACTGCTACAATAAAAACAATAACAAGTATTTGAAAACTCTTAATAGAAAATCTACTTCAGAAATTTATCATCTTTAGGAACTTTTATGGAGATTGTTTTTAAAAAATGTGTGTGGTGAGCAAAGCGCCACAAAAATAGGGAAATGCCGTTAATTTAATTCCTTTTTTTTAATCTGACTGTACATGCAAGTCCTCCAAATTCCCTTCCTCTTGGGATGAAGCAAGTCACAGATGTCTAGAATAGCTGGCAGTTTAAAAATATAAATTTAAACTCAGGTACACAGGAAATTAATAGTATAAAAGATTCATTGTTAGTAAGTATGCAGGGGGTAATGCAAACAGGATCATTTAGAGATAGATCCCAGGGCTCTGAGCAAAGGGCTCCTCTTAACCTTCAACCTCAGCAAGAGGCACCCTCATAAATGGGCTGCAGTCACCACTGCAAAGTGAGCAAGCACTGAACAGAATCCACTGTTTTTCTGTTATGCAGTGTTGTGGTTCAGTGGATCCTACCTGTGCAGAAACTCAATGACTGTTCCTAAACCATAGCCCCAACAAACCCACCCTGTACTCTAGTGCAGAGACCTGTTGCAGAATGCACACGTGTGTGTGTGGGCCCACCGACTGCAAAGATCGCCCACCATGAAGCAGAAACCCAGCTTTCCACTGTGTTTAGAGCCTTGTGTTTCTGGATAAGAGAATATATACATTCAATACCTCACAAGCTCCAATTCCACAAAGCATTCATGCACATGCTTAAGTCTCATTGATTTAAATGGGACTATTCACATGCCTAAATTTAAGCCTATGTTTACATGCTTTGTAGGATCGAGGCTATTGTTATTAACAGATCTAATTAAATGTGATAGATTACAGAATTCCAAACATTATAGCCTACATTAAAGACATATCAAATAGAACCTTCAGGTAGTAGAAAAGGCTAAAATATAAGTATAGCATTATGTTCTGATGACATTAGAATTTTTTAATGTATGTGCTGTAGTCTGTCACACAATATTTATTGTCTTCAGAACTGGTATTATGATAAGATACAGAAAAAACATCTGAGTAGAATTGATTGAGGTAGGATCCTGTATAGATTGTGTTTGTTTTGGGTGGAATACATCAATGTGTCTCAAATTTTCTCTAACAAGATACCAAGTAAAGTGATGCCATCTAGCAAAGTGGGTCCTACTGTCATTTCTAAATTGAAAGATTATTCCAATATTATGTAACAAAAAGCTTCTCTCAGATAGTCCCTTATTGCTAGAGGTTTTTGTGACTTTCAGGACTCCTGGCAAAATTCATCCCAGATGTAACCTTTTTTAACTTCAACAGTGTTACACCAGGGATGAATTGAGCCCTCTAAGTTAAGTAGGGGTAAGATAAAAATTACAGGTCTTTAGCATTAAAAGATACTGTATTTGGTAGAATGGTAAAAATAAAACAGATGAGAAATGTGTTTTAGTAAAGGTTACACCTTTTCATAAAGGTTTCAGTCAGAGTAGGGTCAGGGAGTTTAAAATCATATGCCCAAAGTTGACATTGCCAACAATGACATAAGTATTGAAATTATTTCATATTTTTCCCTTAGCTGAATAAAGTTACTTTTGATAAGAGGCATCTTCCATGGCATGAATCCTCATTTGCTTCCAGGATCCAAAGCTTAAAGAAGAAAAAGCCTGAAGTAAGTTACTGTTTTGTTACAGCGGGTAGTGCATGGAGATTGTTATTTTCAACTTGTTGCTTTGTGCTGGAAGTAAGAATTGTGATAGAATAAGGGTAGAGGTTTGTTAGCCTGATTCCCCACTGTCTCACACCTTCTGTAGTCATTTATACCTGTGCAATTTAAATGTAAGAAGACAACCCAATCAAAGTTCTTCATTCACTTTAGTAGTGGTGTTTTACAACCTAGTTTGCACAGATGTAAATTACAACACAGGGGGCCAGGCATTGGAAATTCAGTCTCTGCAAGTTTCTGATATGTTGGACTAGTATAGGGATTTGATAGTGGAAATTTGTTATGACAGAGTTAACCAGATTCAATTATGTATTGGATGTCTAAAAAGTAATGGATTATGGGCCAAAATGTACCAGATTGGAGAAAGTGAATTTACTTGAGATTAAGCAGGGCATTATTTGTTTCATATTTATATTAAGAACAGATATATCTTAAAGTACAACTAAGTGTTTGCAATAGGTACAAACAACTGGATAGGATATTCCTTTAAACAATGCATAGGCAAGCTATCACACTAAAGGGGAGATTGCTCTATCTATACAGAATCAGTTGAATCTGGTAAAGGAGTGTGAAGTTGGGTCATGTATTTTACTTAAATTGATTGGGATAATTGCTCTTGGTTATTTCACAGTAGTGTGGGACATTTTGAAAAAAGGAACAATATATTTTATGGGACAAATTAAAAGTAAAGTTTTCTGGTTTGTTTAAATTGACCTTGTAATCAGATACTTGATTGCAATGTATTCTTTTTATGTTGGAATTTGGACACTGCTTTGGAGTTCAGCCAAGTATCATCTATAATACAGCATTTGTTTATAATTGAGGATCTGCTAGGATTACAGTTGTGAACATGTGAGAACTCTTTTGTGAGCACAAAGAGGCGTTTCCCATGGCCAATACTTGGCTTCTGTGCACACCTTTGTCTTTGTCTCAGCCTCACCCACATTGCACTATGCACACACACAAATCTTCAGCTTTTTAACAGCAGGTATACAATGCAAGCCTTGGGTCCTGCTGAATATACCACAAATATACCAAGATAATTTATTTGTTGTAAACATTTTAGTTGTGAGGTAAGTAATTTTGAGGATTTTTTTGTTTGTTTGTTTTGTGCCATGTCCTATTTTTAACTGTATTTTGTTATGTACACTTAAGAAGATAAAGTTGTATGTATGTGTGAGAGGAGGACTGCCATTTTGGTGGAGACCTTGGTATTACATCTTTGTAATGTAGGGAGTTGCCATTTTAGAGTTCTCTTGTATGGTTGGGACACTTAAAGAAGGAATAAAGAAGTGATTTAAGTTTCTGTGAGAAACAAAATTATCTACTTACATTTCTACAGTAAGTACAAACCCTTTTAATCTTTTGAAACAGACTTCTATATAAACTTGTTTTGTACAAGTAGAGAGGTTCAGGCTTAGGCATTTCTTTCTAGTAATGCTCAAATTCTTTGTTTTGCCATTTAACCAGCAAAATGCTTTTAAATGGTGGAAGGAAGGAAATCCCTCGGATGGATGATGCAAAGAGAGTAAACCCTGCATCCTCTTTAAATATGATGTAGCGGTTATCCTCCACTGGTGATATTGTGCTCTTGCTTGGGTTGGTACTTCTCCATATTTCTTCTAACCTTTGGTGGTATGCCACAGTTAATTTAGTCTTAAATATTTTATTTTTAATGGTTTACTATACAGTATGATATGTGAATTAAAACAAAATAAATTGAGAAATAGGAAATTTTAGAAAATAGGAATTCCTTACCAGACCAGTCCAATTCAATGATCCATCTGATCAATAACCTGAAAGTGGCCACAACTAGATGTTTTAGAATAAGGTAGATGAAATCCTACAGTGGACAATTATGGAATAGACTTCCCATAAGGGAAACAATAAAGAAACAAAACCAGGAATTATGAGACTGGAAGTTTCACATACTAGTGAATTGCAAAAATTGGGCCCAATCCTCCAGCAAAACTTTATTTGACTTCAGAATCATGACTGGGTTTATTATGTGCACTGGAATTTATAAAACAGAGTTTAATTAGATATCAATAAATGTGTAATGGGGTGGCACCCACCTCTTACGGGTACTCCCGATCAAGTGTGTGCATGCCTGCAGTTTTTCTCAATTTCCTCCATTCATGGTGCCCCCAGTCTGCCACTGCACTCATCAGGTGGGTTTTTGGTGACTCAGACCTCTGGCCAAGTCATACTCTGTCCATATACAAAACAAACCAATTCCTTCCGGGATACAAGTCCAAAATGTCCTGCAGCTTTCAGGGCTCAGTTTTCTAAGAGTTCAAGAGGGTCCGTTGTGGTACCCTCTCCATTGATCAACCTACAGCTCTCCCTAGGTCCTTAATTAATCTAACAGGGGCCTAGCCTCCTTCAGTTGGTGCATCTTCCTGTAACCCTCCCTAGACTCAGTCTTTAACCAGTTCACTAGGGTGTATCACAGTACTCTCGGTTGATCCAGCTAGGTTGCAAGGTTCCTACTCTAGTGTTGAGCAGCACCCTGAGGGCTTCTTCCCTGGGTGACTCCTTGCCTCTACTGGAGTCCTCAGTGACCCCAGCAACCTCAACCTTCCTGCTGAGCCACCCCTCTTGGATTTAGTCCACGGACCAGCACTCCCCACTGAGTCAGTCCCAGTAGGGCAACTCCCTTCCCTGGGGTGCCACAGTTCTAATTCTCTTCCTTCCTTTAAGTATAGCAGCCTCATGATGCATCCCTTTATTAACGGCTACTCTACATTTCCCTGGGCCACTTCCCCATAGCCTGTCTTAGTTGAGTCCCAGCAACTAGAAGCCAATGATAAGCTCCCTCCTTGCTCTCCCAGTCTCTGTCATTAAATACCTGCTTAGATTCAGCAGCCAGCCAGGAGACATTCTTGGGCTCCCCGGTCCTGCCAGCAATTGATCTGTCCAGTCCTTTCACCCCTGCAGCCAGTCAGGACCACTTCTTGCATCCCAGCCAGCAGACTGAACTCATATTGGGCGCAGCTCCTTGTATAGAGTATGCTGGGCCCTGATTGGCTTCTCCCTGCAGCCTCTTTCTTGATTGGCTGCATCCCATGGACCCTCTCTAAGCAGCTTGGAGGACCCTCTCTACTGCCCTTTTCTGGAGTGGGGTGTGGCGGGGCCTCAGGGCCTACTCCACCCCATCATAGTAGATAATAATGTAGATTTTCTAGAAGCATCAAGCACTGTAATTCCTGAATTACTACATTCTCTTCCAGGAAGAATTCCTCTGCAGAACTATTTTTCAATGTTTTAATTGTTCAAACAAGTTTTAAGGTGTATCTGCTTTATCAGTAGCACTAGTCCATAAAGGTTTATTGAATTTAACAGTATGTATGGATGTTTGACATTAGTTTTAAAATTAATTCAGTTTACATATAGTATAACAGAATATTGCTATCTACATTAGGCAAACTTCTTAGTTTGCAGCATAAATGAAAATACATTCAAATAGCTATTTACTCATGCAAAATACAATAGGATTAAAAAGAAAATGCTGAATTTAATTTTTTGTCTTTAGGTGCTGTTTTAGAAAACCAGCCTCTGACCAAGAATAAAAATTGTTGTCAGAATAATATGCGAACAGGTAATTTCTTGTAAGTTTATTTTTACTCAGATGTTTAAATAAATATATTTATAGTTCACTATAGTTGCAGTGATTACCACAACTAGTGAAGGATTGTTGTGGCTTCTTCTAAGAGCCAACTTCACTGCTGGTGCAGTGGACTTTTGTAAGGAGGGATTAATTGGTCAATCTTAATACTTCTAAAAAATTCTGAGATTGGCTGGCATGCGGCCTGGGCTGCTTATAAAAAGGAGGCAGGATAAAGCAGATCCTTTCTAATCTGCCCCCTGACAGTTTTGAGTTCTTTTTCTTTTTGATTCACATGATTGCAACTTTAGGCAATGTTTGCTGGGTAAACAGCAGTTAGTTTAGCCTCTGGATTGGGGACAAAAATGTGTGGGGAAGGGACAAGTGGTTTCTATGGGGTTAGGTGGTTTTGAGGATTTTTTCTGTTAAACAGTTATGGCACTCTGGCCTAAATTTTCAAATAGGTACAGACCAAAGTGTGCATACAGTTTAGTATATGTATGACCTGAATGTGCACACACTGAGCCCAGTGCATGAGCACAAGGCAGCTTGGATTTGTACATATGCATACACCTATGTGTGCATATAAAGTGTTGAATATGCCAATTTGAAAATGTAGGTCTTAGTTATAGGAGTACTTAGAGGCTGCTATTGCCTCTTCCACTTTAAACCATTGCTGGGTTAGGGCTGCAAGAATCAATTTTGTTTAATTTTGCTTCAGTAAAGGTGCAACTGTTTGACTATTTTCTAAATAAAATCTGTTGGCCCCCCTTTATTTTCTGTCTCCAGTAAAGCAATATGTCAAAATACAAATATACATGACATAGAATATTCATAATATATTGGTACCATTTCTACAGGAGTTTATTTTGTCAGCAAAGTACAGTACTAGCTAGATAAACTGGGAGGTCTTGTTATGATCCTATAAAAACAGTTTATCTCTGCAGAAAGTATCAAGCTATACTCCACCCTCCCTGATGCTAACATACCTAGGTTCCTACCTGTATTAGGACTCATTCTGACATTCATATAATACTTGTATCACAATGTTCCAAATCATTGGATGTAAAGTTAAAAGGGCAAATTTTGGCCGTGTATACTCAAATTTGACTCCTACTGCCACTGGTGAGAGGTGTGCCATGCCTAAGGGCAGAATTTGGTCAAAATTATCTAATGAGGTGAACATGGATTGTGACGTTAATTGTAATAATTTCTCTTGATATTATAGCGTCTTGTATTTTATAATAAAAACGTGTAGGCCACTTTACATAGTGTCACTTTTAGTAAATACAGTAGAAAATCAGCATTACGAACTGAGCCAGTCAACCACACACCTCATTTGGAACCAGAAGTACACAATCAGGCAGCCGCAGAGAGAAGAAGAAGAAGAAAAAAAAGCAAATACAGTACAATACTTTGTTAAACGTAAACTACTAAAAAAAAAAAAAAGGGAAAGCAGCATTTTTCTTCTGCATAGTAGTGTTTCAAAGCTTTATTAAGTCAATGTTCAGTTATAAACTTTTGAAAGAACAACCATAATGTTTTGTTCAGAGTTATGAACGTTTCAGAGTTACGAACAACCTCCATTCCCGAGTTGTTCGTAACTCTGAGATTCTACTGTAGCACCAAAATACTATTTGCTTAGATCAGAATGACTGAAAAATATAAATGAATTGATGAGATACTTGGCCCACATGAGTGTAAAGGTATTCTCTACGTAGCTCATTTATTGGCAGCTACTTTAAACAGATGAAGAAGTAATGGCTCTTGAAAGTGGCAGCATATCCAGGAATTAAGCCTGTGATGAGAATCCTGGAAGAACTGGTTGTGTTGATGTTACTGTGCTCCCAGGAATGATAATATTCATTATTGTAATTTACACAGACCCACACCATTATACTCATTAACTCAGAAATTATTCAAATGGATTATCTTGACACTCATTCTTTCCAGAGTTCCTGAGCATTTTGCCAAGGAGTAGAGACATATCTAATGGGACTGCAGAGAGGGCAGATATTCTGTGTTCTATAAGGATGTCCTGCAGATTTCAAAACATTTGGGAGGTTGGCTGTGGCATCAACTACTATTAGGTCCTCCTCCACCATGGCAGCATGGCTTTTGAGTGAGCCAGGCCTTTGCCCTACTCTTACTTAAAGACCAATCACTGGGTAGGAAATTAACAAGGGTCTCATTTAACTCTTATGAAAATTTTCCTGTGGATATAGCAAGAGATGCTGCTGTATAAACTTGTTTTCCCTTGGCCCTGCCTTCCTTCAACTGACTATCCCAGTTTGTAGAGTCTCAGCAGCACTGCATTCCCTTATATGGGCATCCATAATCTTGGGGAAGTTGGGGCGGTGGAAGGTCTGGGAGATTTGCTACTTTAGCTTCTCCCCCTTCCCTCTAACAGTTTCAGAGACAATAGAGTGGGATATCCACTTTTTTCATTCCCTCCTTTCATTGGAGGGGGGCCATGACTCCAAATCTGATTATACTGACATATCTACCATGGAGATACTAGAACATCTTTAATTTATTTACAGCTGTTGTACAAAAAGACTAGTTAGTAAATTTTCTCTTTATCTGCCTCCCCGCCCCCTGAGTAAATGCTCTGAATTTACACACGTGGAATACTTGAAAAAGTACTTGACAATAAGCTTGCAATAAACAAATTGTCAATGTGTATTATAAGTATAGAAATCATCCTGGTTAAAAGTGAAATAGTACTTTATTCTATGATCTTAGTGTGAACACATATAGTTAAGTTGTGCCTGGTCTTGTGCGGATGCACTAAGCCTGTGAGGGCACAAAGAGCTTTCTGCCTCCCCTCCCCCCAATTTGCACCCTGGCATCCTTGCATTCTGAGCACATGGACATGGGAGTTGAAATCCTGGCCCTGTTTCTGAAATCAATAGTAAAACTCCCGTTGACTTTGAAATCTCAGCCCCATTTTAACCAATGGGAGTTTTGCCATTGACTTCAATGGGGCCAGGATTTCACCCAGATCTCTACCACCAACTGCATCACTGTATAACACAAAGAAGATAGGAAAGGACAGAGACACAGGATTAGTTGTGTCAGCCTAGTGCACTGTATGGGTTATGGGGAACATTTCACCTGTTTCAAGAATGTGGCAATGGCTAAACTCTCCCAGTGCTCCTGGGAGCATTATGCCCACTTAACTTGTAATGACTCTGGGAATGCCCACTGCTGTGGGATATTTTAACACCGCCTGCTAGTTCTGACAGTTGTTTACAGCCACAGTTTTGCCCAAAACTTGTATGCATAGGAATTCAGGGGAGCTGAACTGAGCTACATTGGTGTATTCCAAAAAAGTAGATATGAAAATGAAAATCAAGATACCTTTTCCACCACTGTATATTTTGCATATGCTACTGCAGGCACATTTTGCTATATATGAACAATAGCATTCTATGGTCTCATTTTCAGATACTGCTAGAAATAACAGTGAAAAAAATCACACCTAAAGTGTGAGATGACACATGATTCTCAGGTTTGTGATGTCACAGGTCTGTTCTATTCCTGTTTTAAGGGAAATGCTTGGATTTAATGAGTGAGATTAGTAAAATAAATTCACATATATATGGCTATATACTCACTTGCATATACCACACACACCCCATTTTTAAAAACATGGGACTTCTTAGTAGGATGTCCAAATCCTGCATTTGATTCCCCAGATTGGCATTTAGGAACATAAAATGGACAATTACTTCTCTAAATGCCAATCTGAGCATCCAAATGCAGGATCCAGATAGTTTATTAAGGAGCCCACACTGAAAATTCATGCATAAAACCAATCATGAAAAATGTACTCTTGAAATTACATTATAAGAAACAAACTTAATTGTTTGAGTAATCTTATATTGTAGTTTCTCCACACAGGTATTAATGAAATAGCTCCTCAGCTGAGCCAGAGTGGTGCTTGGTGCAGCTGGGTGTGCCAAAGTGGGTTGGAGCAGGCAGTGGTTCAGTTCTCAGTGAAGGGTGGAGTAGCCTCAAGGCCCAAGGGGTCATTCACAGTCAGGGACAGTTTGAATGCAGTAGCACTCAGGTCATTCTCTCCTTTCCGTGGCCCCACTCCTAGGCTGGGAGGAGAGGCAGCATGAGGTTGGCTATACTGCCTCCACATCTGTGGATTCCTGTATGTTGGAGGAATCCCCATGTAGCTGGTTTTAAAGAGCAGTACAGAGCAGTCTTGACAAGGGCCAGCATCTGGCCCAACATATTCACTATGCTCCCAAACGTGAAAGCCATGAGGAAGAGTTCAAAGACCTGTCTGTGATTACAAATGAAACTGCTCCCACTTCCTCGAACTTTAAGTGTTTAAGCCTGCTTTCTGATATGCTGGTACATTTGCTATATATTTTGTAAAATCAACTGTAGTAATTGCATCCAGAGATACAATCACTGATTTTATTAGATATATGCTGTTACATACTGATGTGTTGGAGGGTAAGACTGGTCCCTTCTTAGTTTCTTTGTATCTCTGTTCTTTTCAGATCATGAAGAACTCTGTGGCACTAGTTATGGATCTTTTTGTCTAAATGGCGGAATTTGTTATGTGATTCCTACTGTATCCAGTCCATTTTGCAGGTGAGTGAAATTTAAGCTTTTGTGTTCACACATTGAGTATTAGCTATTGGAAGGACAGATACTGTGCTAGTTTAACAATATTTCTTTAAAGAAATATAGAGTGGTAGGTGAAAATGCCTGGGTATCCATAGCTTTTATAAACATGTTTGTATTTGCAACTTAAACAGTTCATGATCATGTGGTTTAATGTTTCTGTCTGGTTCACAGAAAGGGCAATTTTTCAAAAACTGTGCTTGAAAAAATTTTGGTGGATGAGGCAGTACCTATTTATGTATTCAGAATTCAGATTGGTATCTGAATTGGTAACTAGGAGCTTTATGCTCCCTTCGTCTTATGCAATACAGAAGAGAGAAAAATGCCCTTAATCTTATGGAGAAGAAACTGGAGGAAGGGCATGCATAGACGCAATAACAGATACAAGGTATATTCCCTCCTCTCCTACACATTATATAGCAAAGTGCTATAATATAAAAAGGGCGTGGCTTGAGCAAAATGGGGAGGAGTCAAGGAAGACAGCATATTTACTTGGGGGAGGGGGGGGAAGAAATGTAAGAGTCCCACAAGTATAAGCGAAGGCTGTTTATGATCTATTAATCCAATTGAAACGATCACAAAGCACAGCTTCAGGGGGACAGCTAAATGCCACTTGACAAGGAAGCAGCATGGTATCTGTATATGCTGCACTCATATGACCGAGGTTTATGGGGCTTAGAGAAAGCCAATATGTGACCCCCAAGTGGGGAGCATGTAACAGAATGTGGAAAGACATAACCCTGCCTGTCTTTGCAGATAAGTTCTCCCCTGCCACTTGTAAAAACAACTGCTATCTTTTTGCCAAATCACCAGTCAAAGACACAAGAAGAATGAGAAGTTTACCCAGTATATTATCTTAGGTCTGCAGCTACTAATTTTAGACTGTTGTTCATTTTAGATAAATGAACTGGTTAACTTAAGTGGTTCAACTGGCAAGCTGGCACTTATACTGAAAGCTTATGTTTATGGATGTTAGGGCTCTCTTTCTCTCCTGCTTGTTGACTTCTGTTCCCCATTCACTGGTGGCTTCTTTCAGCCTTGAGATATAACTAGGAGTAATGTGTTTAAATATTTAGGAAGAAAACACATCAGGACAACTTCTAATGGTGAGATCTGTTAAACTGTAAATCATCTCACTTTGGACGTTCCAATCTAGAATAGACAAAATCCTGAAGAATAGACTGCAGGGAGCAATCCTACATTGTTTCCTAAGGGATCTCATAAGTGTTGTTTTCCATTTCTTACTTTTATATTGTCTAGCCACAATAGATACATTTTTATTAACTATTTCTTCTAAAATTATCACCAGTGGAATAGTTAATAATGTTGACATTTTAATCAGCATAATTAGGATTCAGAATTAACTCCTACTGAAATAGGTCAATCCACCTCTCAGCTATTGTTAAAGAGGTCAATAGATTCAGCAAGACAGCACTGCTAATTGTCACATTTGAAAGGTTTCAGTCATAAGGGGTAGAAACTTAATTTATTTTAAATGAAAACCAAAATTCTTCTGAAATGTACAGGCACACCAGAGAACTACTGGACCACTGTTATGGCCCATTCTGTCTCTCTTCTAGTCCTGTTTGTCATTGGTTCCTCAATTTTCAAAGCCTTGCATGAGATTTTTGCCATATAATTCCCATTAACTCAATGGAAAATGCATAGCTAAAACTCTGCAGCACATTTTGAAAATTCAGGAATGTTTCTAGCTGTATGTAGAAGTCTTGTAACTTTTAAAATTAAATTAAAACATCATACTTCAACCCAGTCTATCAGAATAGAGAATGTTCACAATTGTTAATTGATGCATTTTAATAGAAAAAGCAAGAAGTATACACTGTGGAAGATTCTTTAACAGGATTTCAATAATTATTAAATCTTTCAATTTCTAATTTAAATGAAGTTAGCCTTTGTACCCTACTTATTTCCAAAGATCTTAATGTGCTTTATAAATATTAGTTAATTTATTGTTTACAGTATTGTAGACATATTGGTCCCAAGATAATAGAAATATAAGGTAGATGAGGTAATATCTTTTATTGGCCCAACTTCTGTTGGTGAGAGACAAACTTTCAAGCTACAAAGAGCCTGACCTGAAGAAGAGCTGTGTAGCTCAAAAGCTTGTCTCTTTCACCTACAGAATTTGGGCCAATAAAAGATTTCTTTGTGATTTTTAAAAAGTGCCTTGTATGCATTAAAAAAGTACCAAATTTTTCTAATACATACAGCTTCTATGCAAGATTAATCAAAATCAACACCTTTATCTCCCTTTTAATCATTGAATGAAATCTCACATTTTTCTTGTGAGATACGTAATAAATATTCTAACTTTACAGATGGGTAAACTGAAGGACAGAGTGGTTAGTGTGGCTGGAGGATCCCCTCAGAGTCTTAAGACTCTACCACCAAATTAAAGGTTGGGTGTAAGTAATTTCCCTGCTTGTAGTGTATAATGGTAAATCAGTTTTGCCAGAGATTACTTATCCTTGAGGCTGAAAAAAACCAAAATCTGAAGTGCACATTTTTGCCTTTGAAATGCACTAGATTACACTAAATCACAACTATATTCAGAAAATGTCTCTGGGAAGGATGCACTCTAAACTAAATAAGTCTTCACACACTCAATTTATGGCAAAGTGTGTCTGTTCATTTACTTTTGCTTTTCCATCTGAATAATTACCCAGTCCCTCCACTCTTCTCTGCAGGCACATGCACCTCTGGCTGGCCCTGGCACATGGGTTTATCACACGCTAAAGGAGAACGTTTTTGCTGGAAACTCTTGTTAAAATATTCACTGCACATCACTGGGATTATCCTTGAGGATAATTGTCCAGCATCATAATGTACAATGAATCGTTTGGATAGATGAGAGCAGAATGCAGGAATCCCGATTTCCAGGTCATTTGTTCTAGCTACATTAACTCACATTACATAATTTAAATTAATGCACAAAAATTGAAAATAAAATAATCTGTCAAGAAAAATCCCTATTTTTGTTTAACTAGAACGAAACCCTCCTTTCCAACATTTTAATAGCAATAATAAGGGAAAAGTGGAACATTAAAATTAGATGGTTTTGGTTATACAACTTTAGATACAGTTTCAAGGCACTCTGTTTTAGGAATTATCTAACCAGAATATATAGTGAGGAGGTGCATCTAATGTGATAACTATATATTTGGAGTAACAGACTTCCTGAACAATTAATTCTTTAGCAACGCATGCTTTTAAGCATAGGTGATTTCTACTTTAAAAGGGTTCCAAATGAAATCTTCTGTAAATCAGGTACTGACTGGCACTAGGGTATTTTGCAATCTGCAGGAGCAAAAAGCTAACTTCTTTAGAGTATCTCTGTTGTACTCAGGAAATCAAAATGTATTTCTTCACTACCCCTTTTCAACTTTGAAGTATTTTTCCTGTGTATCTAATTGCTGCTTATCAAGTTATATGAATTTAAATAGAAACATTCTGTTTAAGCATGTTCTCATTCCAAACATGTTCCTTAATCAGTCAGAGAAGAAGGCTAATTATAAATGAGAAAGGTTCTGTTTACACACAGATATCTGAGTAATCAGCAGTGATGCGAATAGAAATAACAGAAAAAAGTGCATCTCCCTGTGCAGTGGAATGAACAAAAATAATTGATTCTTTAAAACTTGTTTAAGACTGACATCACCAAGCAAGTGATCAAATTTTGTGTTTCTTATTCTTTCCTAGCTACTCAGGGTAGCAGGGACTTGGCATCATCCTATAGCATGACCTCCAAGTTGCTCTAAAATGACCAACTCTGGCCAATGCAAAGAGTTACTTTAGGGTTTAGGGCTTCGGAACCACATTCTCCAAGCCAAAGAACGAATCCCTGACATGGCATCATTGAAAAATGTGGACCTGAAAATTGTTTGAAAAGCCCTTAAAATAGATTCATGTAAATAGATAGCACATTGTGATAAATGTCTTGCAGTGAGCAGGGTTTACTCAGGATACATGATGCAATATAGTCTGATGGAACTCTGTGAACTATAATCTCTATGTAAAGTAGAATTGCATCATCCTTTAAAATAAATATGATTATTTTATAGAGGATATAGAAACTGATAGTTACTGTTTGCTTTTATATATTTCACAGCTACTTTCTCTTGGCAGAAGTGGATATTTGTATGTAGTAGAAATATGATAGCAGCAAAAACTTTCTCTGCACAGCAAAATATTTTCAGATTCTAAATGCACCTGGCATATGTTAATGTATTGTCAGCTGCCATCTTCACTTTGTGCCATTTCTAATACTGGCTTAATTTCCTCAGCAGCCAAAGGTGCACCTGTTGCCATACACAGGGTCAGATTCAACACTGAAGTATCCAATTTAAAAAAAAAAAGTAACAACATATAGAACATAATGTGAAATCCAAATGCCTCAGGTGTGTTGTAAAGCCTGAGGCTGACAGATGTTTGACTGAGCACCTGATGTACAGCTATCCCATTATCATTAACAACCTGGAGAATAGTTCTAAATTGGCATTTTGTCATCTGTGGTACAAATCTCATACTAAATTATTTCTTCTTTATTTTATCTTACATCTGTGTAGAGGAATTTGGGCACTCGGACAGCAAAAGGAAGCAGAATGTGGGCAGTACATGCTCTTTAAACATTTCTGTGGACGGGAGTCCAGCTATGGTTGGGGAACCCAATACTGAGAATATATTTTAAAAGCTTCACTGTTATATAGTGCTCTGCTCTCCAGGCATTGCTGTTCTCCTTGTTTCTGAATAACTCCCTTCTCTTCCCCATGAACTCCCCTTCTCCCTGTCCACTTAAGACACTTCAGCAATCCTCTGAGGGGAATCTGTGGACTTCAGGAACAGCACTGTCTCATCACTATCTGAACTGATAGAAAAGCTTAGGAGATAGAGGTCAGGAACAGGAACTGGTCACCGTTGAAATCAATATTTAAGTTGAGTACATTCTCTACTCAAAGGTTGCAGCAATGGAATAAGAAACAGAAGAGGGGCAGGTTCTATACACTATGGCATTGTTTTAAAATCTTGGATAGATGCAAATAACTATCAAGGGTACTAGTGTGAGTGAATTAGATGCCCAGGCAATTTTCACAGCTGGTATTTGGCTGCTTCCAAGTTGCCTGAGTATACAATACTTGGTGAGATTTTCTAAGTGCCCACGCAAATATCTTTGGTGTTTAAGGCTGAGCAGAAACAGCCACCACCTGTACAATAAAGTGGTAACTGACAGTATGATGACACCTAGCAGTGAGCAGTGTAAAAGCAGGTTATTTTCAAGTAAGGCTATTCCCAGTGGAGGGTGGCCAGAATCACAAGGTTTGGGGAAGGCACAAATGATAAGTCAGAGGCAGAGAGGATAAGAGGGCAAGAGTCAAGCCCAGCTATTGACTGAGACAATCTGGAGTCCTAGACATACCACAGCCTAGGCCCCACCCCCTGTGGCTCCGCCCTGAAGAGCCAGCGGCAAGGTGGGCCTGACCGCCCTGCCAGTGATACAGGGACAACTCCACTCCATGAGCAGTTGCAGGGGCCTCCCTCCTCTTGAGGATCGGCAGAATGTATCTGCACTTTTCTCCTTCCATACGAAGGGCATTTTGTTGGAGTGATGTTGGAGGGCCCTTCAAAAAGTGGGTCTTAGTGTTAACACCCCATTAAGAGGCAGGCTGTAGCTCACACCTCTCAGTACAATTGTTTAAGGCTCTCTCTAGAGTCAGGCAGATGTTAATGCATCAGTAGGCTGCAGACATTTTATGGTGGTCTCAGATCAACTTTGACATTGAGGAAATTGTCAAGACCTATTGCACATGCCAAAAATACAAGACAAGTCAAGCAAAAGAGCCAATGTTGGTGGCACAGGAAAAATTGGTCCCTTGGTGCAAAATAGGCATAGATTTGTTTACATTTACTGGGAAAAAATGCATTACTATATTATTCTTCTAATTTCCTTGAGATAGCTTTACTAGAAGATATTACTGCTGAACTGGTGATTGTGCATTTCACATTTATTTTTGCTAGTCCTGGTATAAGTGACAAAACATCTGATAACGGGCCTCAGTTTGGTGGCAATGAGCTTAAGCAGTTTTCAGTGAAGTTTGGGTTTAGACATATAACCTCTAGTCCCCATTATCCCCAATCCAATGAGTCAAGCAACAGATAAATCTAAACAAAAATAGCAATATGATTTGTGGTCCCACGAGCTGCCATCACTTCATGAACATGATACAGTGCACATCTATGATGGAAATCAGTGGTCACACACGCTAGTGGTGTCTCATGAGATTGTCCCATAGTCTTATAAGGTTTTCACTCCAAACGGACATATACTAAGGAGGAGTAGGTGACACCTCCAACTTCCAGAAGAGAGAAAGATAAGGGACACAGAGTTTGCCCTTTTTCCTGAGAAGGTCTCAGTCAGGCAACAACCACATATTAACACAACTGAGCCTAGTACCTAACTGTGCCAGAACAAATGGACTGACCATCTTCTGAAAACAATCATACTGATATTTCAAGGAAGACCTGCAAGTCCAAGTGACAATACAGTGATAGTGTTCCCAGGTTTTCTAGCTGAATTAGTTATTTTTAAGAAGGGCCCTAGATATATTGAACCTGGCCTTTTTTGCTGCAATTAACCATCTGGCAGAAGTTTGCATTTGCAACAATGAGGACCAGACATTTACTTTAAAAAAACAAAACAAAAGTCTGACCCCATCACAACTCCAGGAATTGAGGCCCTAGGCATAGGCCTGTTGCTCCTGGGCCTTTATCCAGCCCTCTCAGTTGCACTGAAGCTGATGCCATAATTAAGAATGGCCCTCCTCTTGAGAGTTCAAGGCCCTCCTCTGGCACTATAAAGCAGAGGCACCAAGTTGTGGTTGTTAACTGGTTACATACTATAGGGGACAAAAGCAGAACGTGGAAGTGGTGGCATGATTCTGGGTAATGATCTAGCACAGCTGTAGACACCACCCATGTGTCACATATTGTGCAGCTATCATATCTATGGAACAGGTACATTTTCTATTTCAACAGACTCAGTGGTGCAAACCCTTGAAACATTTTATGTTTAAAAAAAAATTTCCCAGCTCCTGGAGGCAAGACATTATGTGAAAATCTCAGCTTTTTTTTTAAATCAAAGTATGTTTCTAGACTTCATGGTTGTGGAGAAAAGCTTGAAAACATGAATCGAATGCATCCTAAAGGCTCAAAAACCAGAAAGCAAATAAAACACACAAAACTATTTTCAAAAAAATCTCACGGTTTTTAAGTCAATCGCATGACTTTTGGGCCCCAGCCTCATAATTTTCAAATGCCTGGGGTTGGCAATACTACAGATGGCATAGTTTCATTTTTATCCTATCACAGAGCTGTGCACCATGTGACACTACAGATTGGAAATAATCCATGGCTTAGAATTCCTGTATAACTTGATGGTGGTGGTCTGCCCATCCATAAGGAAACTAATGTGGGTCTATAACCCTGAAGAGCACAGCTTTAGGAAGTCCTCTACTCACTGGCAACTCACTGGCTGATGTTAGTAGTGTCCCCAATAGTCCTTTGAAAGGACCTGAGTGCAGTGACCTTGATGCAGACAGAGGGGGTCTGGATCCTCTAGGTCAGCCTCTAGCTTATCATGGTTTTACTGATTGTTTTGGGGTAACTTGTGCCTCAGTGAGGGTGAGAAAGCCCTCCAAGGCTCACAGAATCCCTTAAGGTGACAGCACTTTCTCCTTGGAGCCTCTCTCTTCCTACCACCTCATTTTTTGTACAGTCCTGATTGATAGTCAGATACTGTACGTTTTCTCTTTTTCAAGCCTGCCCCTCAACCTCACGCCCACTCCTGCAACTCCCCAAGGAGCCACCTCTAAAAATCCAATATGAGTGGCAACTATTTCTACTTCCTCCCTTCACCTTTCTTAGCCCCTACTCCTGATTCTCCTCCATCTTTCTTAGACTAATCCTATAAATCTTCAGTAAATCCTGTTTGTCTCTGTCTGTATCTTTCTCTTTCCCTATGTTTGTCTGTCCCTCTCTCTGGAATAGTTGCATGAGAGAGTCCTTACTCTGTGTGGTGTCTGTCTTCAGGCTGCACACTTGCAAACAGCCAGTGAAGGGCTGCTGCGTTAGCACGCTAACCTGTACCTCCTGGCTTTTCTTTATGCCTCAAACAACTTACTTTTGAGCACCTCAAACAGCCCTTGAGCACCCCAGGCCCTTATGAAAATATTGTTTGGGTAACCAGACCCTAGACTACACTCCACTCTGCTTCTATGGTGTGCTGAAGCCACTGGGTTCTTAGGTTGTGAGAGGAAGGATGGTTCAGTGGTTAGGGTGCTAGGCTGAGACTTGGGTTCAATTCCCTGCTCTGCCATACTCTCTCTGTATGGCTTTGGGCCAGGTACTTAGGATGGGATCCACAAAGTTCCTTAGGTGCCTAAATCCCAGTTTTGGTTTCACTGCGAATCCACAAAATGCCTGCTGAACCATGTAGGTGCTTAAACTCATTCAGTGCCTAAGTTTTCAGTGTAAAAGTTCCCACGGCACCTACGTTTTTGCTTCTGGGCATGCACGCTGGTTTGTGAATTGCCTTGGGGCTTAGGTGGGAGATAGGCATCCAGACACCTAGAGGGAGGCAGCAGTGCACATACTCAGAAGCAGAAATCTAGGCGCTGAGGGAACTTTTGCCCTGAAAAAACTTGGGTGCTGAATGAATTTAGGAGCCTACAGAGGTCAGTGGGAGTTGTGTGGATAGCAGTGGAGACAAAACTGGGACATAGGTGCCAAAACGTGAGACTTAGGCACCTGAGTCTTGGTTTTAGGCACTTTAGTGGATCTGGGCCATCATGTCTCTGCATCTCAGTTTCCCCATCTGTAAAATAGGTTAATAATTCTTCCCCTCCCTCTCAGGGGTGTTGTAGGATAACGACATTAAAAACGGTGTGAGATACTCTGATATTCTGGTAAAGGGGGCCATATAAGTACTGTAGATCATTTACACTAAGGAGTTTTAGGAAAAAGTCCTTTTGGTTTGGCTTCACGTTGCTCAGGCTCCCACCACTGTTAGCGCAGGTGGGCATTTTAGTTTTCAAAAATGCCCTCGTGTAGACATGGCCTCAGACACACAACCAAACAGGAGCTTTGAACGATGTCTGGGCACATCACTTTGTCTCTAGAAGCCTCCGAAAACAGCTGTTTGTGCTTGCCCATGCTTTTGCAAGTGTTGGCCTTAAATGTTAATATTTTTCATATTTGATATTCTGGTTTTTCTTCCACTGGGTCAAGATAGTTTGTTCCCCATACACAGATTCCTTGTGGTTGGCTCCTCCTCCAATGCAGCTGTCTCATTTCTGCTGCCTTTAAGTCTGCTTATAACCCTTTGACAGGCTATAATCTAGCCTTTAAAGTATGTATTTTACAAGGCAAGTTGAAATCTTGATAACTGTCTGAAATCCTGTTTTCACAGTTTTAAAGCTCACAGCTTTACTAATAGTCCTTTGAAATCTGTTTTCTTCCAACATTTTCTGTTTAAATTAGAAATTCTAATTTCTCGTAGGATGCAGTAAGACTATATTTTGCCTTTTTAAATTCATATTAGAATCCTACATAGTAGGATTGTTAAAGTCAGCAGATAATGTATTGCAACAGCATGCAAGTAACGATTGCTACAGCAACACTTGCCCTTGTGACCACAAGGCTTAATTAGTATAATTCCTTCTTACTTGGCCTTACTGCAGGGCTTCTGTCTCTTGCAGACACGCTTTCACAACGCAGCAGCATTTATCCACTGAATTGAGCAACTGCAAACACATCATGATTAATCTGTGTTCTTACATTGGCTGCCTATAACATGGCAGATTTAAAATCAACTGTACCAGTTTATAATCAAAGCCCTTAAAGTATGGAGCTTGGCCTCCTTAGAGACCTCCTGTTACAGTTTCAACCTGATGGATATCTGTGCTCATACACCACATGCTTTTCAGAGGCAGGAGGCTGAATTTTCTTCTCACTTGATGTCAATCAGAAACACTATTGAAATCATTGGAGTTATACTGGTGTAAGAGGATAATCGGGTTCTTAGGGTGAGGAACTCATTCAGCCTTGAAATCCGCTCAGTCTGTCTTTTAAAAAAACAAATATAGTAAAAATGTTTTCCTTCCTTAGGAGGCCTTAGAACAACGGTTGCCCTGATATTTGTTACAGTTCCTCACCTTTCTTGTGTACCAGATCCAACAAATGTTGTTTCGTTTTTAACTTTAAGAAAGGTGGTTTTTAATAGAATGTTTTAGCCATTTCTAAAAATGCACTAATGTCCTAAACCAATTGGTAGGGTCACTGTATTCATAATTTTGTTTGTAAAGGTTAAAAATGTAACCAGTACATAATCCAATACCCTGACATTAAGCATTCCTGTTTCTATAAAGGGCTTCATTAGTTTATAGTTCACTTTAAATGGTGCTTTATATTTTTACAAGGAATATTTAGGCTATAGGACAATATTTTCCAAACGTTGGCCTTCTTTGGGGGAAGGGGCACTAGGTTAATCTACAGGAGCAGTAGGGGAAGCTGCAAGACCCCCAGATCAACCCGCACCTGATTTTACAAACATGCTACTGCAATGGTGGGTAGAACAGCTGAAAAGTCCTTAAGAGACTTAAGCATAACAGGTTCATTATGCTATAACTCAAGAGTTAGACCACTATTTCTGTGGTAAAAATTTGCTTTGGTCTAAAAGTGGAATGGAAAATCTCAATTTTGAGTGCAAAATTTTCAGTACAAAATCTGAAAGAAAAAAATTGAACATTTTAAAATTAAATGAGAAAAAAATGACCGTCTGCTGTTCAGACCTTTCTCCTCCCCTCTTCATTTCCCTTAGAGTGTTTTTTTAAAGTACTTTTTTAAAAGATGTTTTGCAGTGCTCTAGTTCATACATGTGAAGTATATTTTGTCATCTTGGCAACAGATAGATGATTTATGTCTTGAGAGAAGTGTCAGGTGAGGTTTTTTGGCCTGCGATTCTATAGACTTAATGAAGTATATACCTGGATCACAGAACAACAGATTTTGGGTTACATTCTGCCTCCCCCAATAATCCTGGTGATAGAAGCCTGACTATCTGTTACCTTTGATCTTGTGCAGCCATTTACACCTCTCTGAGATGGGGAGAGAGAGTAACTGACTGCATTAAGTACAAGTGTCTTGAGAGATGATGTAGTCGATGATCAGGCCCTATGTCTGCTCCAGGAACACCTCTCCAAGAACTACTGCCAGAGCTATTGCCAATGTGCAGCCCCTTTGCGCAGTGCAGTAAAGTCTTAATTTGACCCTTTGTACAGCATTTACTGGCTATGAAGGAATTTCTTGAGCTATTAGTATGCCAATCACAAACTACCATGCCAAAAATCACAAATCTGTGTTCTACTTAGAGGCTAAAAATCCAGAACTCAGCACTGAGCCCAGATAGCCAAGATAGACACTGGACAGATCTTCAAGACAAACCTATTGGATTAGTCTTAGGAGCTCATGTAAATGCTTGCACACACTTCCTCTTTTCTTTATTACCATAAAACTTGAGGTAACATAGTCTGTCTCAGGATGTCATGAAGAGAAACTATGAAAGATCACAATAGGTACAAAATTTATGGGGGTCACTTTTCTGTTTTGTAGTTTAGTAAAATGATTGGCAGTTTGGAAAATCAAATGTGTACAGTGGTGCTTGGCTTACCTAGCTGTACACATACAGTTCAGTGAGGTGTGTGACTTTTGCACACATTTTAGCACGGCCTGTAATTATCAGTGACCAGACACATGGGTGGTCGTGTCCAGTGGCTTGAGCAGGAGTCAGTAGCCAGTAATCCAAGCAAAGCATCAGATTGGGAGTCGGAGACCAGGCACTAGAGCCAACAGACAGAAATGAAGTCAGGAATTGGCGCAGATGGTCAGAACCAGGTGACCTTGGGGGTCAAGGCAGGAGCAGGGCAAAGCAAGGCAGGAGCAGCTATCAAAGCTGTGGGCAAATACTTTTACCAGCCACTGAACTGGAGCTGCTGCTGGGCAGGTCTGCTGACTCTTTCAACCAATCAGGCAGCCTGTTTCATACCAGCTCAGCTTGTTAGATTGCTGGCAACTGGCACTGCTATATGCCTTGCTTCCAGACTAGATCTGGTGCAGGCCCGGATTCCTGACAATAATATACACTTAAACAGCAGAAATGTTGTTACATTGTGTCAGAAGCTATAGCAATCTCCAAAGACGTTGCATCTCCTTAGTTCTGGAAAAAATGTTGAGAAGCTTGACACAAGATTGCCATTATGTCACTGCATATACTACGAATGTAACTGTCATTGCAATTTGTTAAGTGTTTTTCATGCCTCACGTCTCAATGAATGCCCATTTCCTTGATCTGTCATAACAGTAGCAAGCTCTTGGACAGAGAAAAAAAGGGAGCATAATGTAGCTACTGGATTCATAATGCACATATAGGAAAGAAATCATTTAAGAGCACTTTTGGGGAGAATGATGCTTCTTTATCCCAGTCCAGTCATGTAAAAAAGATTGAAGGGGATGATGTCAGAAATTCCCATTAGTCTATAAATAGGATTGATGTGAATATGCACTATAGAAATAAATATAAATTAATTGTACTGATTCAGAAAATGACTCCCCTTCCCGCCAAAAAAGAAAAAGAGCCAGCTTTTGGTTTTCATATTAGATGATAGTGTACAAAATCTAATTTATATAAAACTTGGTTTCACAGGTGTATTGAGAACTATACAGGAGCCCGTTGTGAAGAAGTTTTGCTACCTAGTCTCAAGACCCAAATTAAAAGTGAACTGTTTGCAGCTTTCTTGGCTTCAGTTGTTGTTCTAGGAATTCTTGTAATTGGAGCATTCTACTTCCTTTGCAGGTAAAAGTGCTTCAGAGTACTGAAGCTATTCAATCAAGTAGAAATATATTTTCTAGTAATCATGTACTAAGTATTTTAATTTAAAATGATTATGTAATGAATTATCCATTAGATATGCATGATTATCCAGCAAAATTAATGTACCTTTTGCTTTTAATATTTTACTTTCTAGTTTGTAGTTCTCTGGAATGCCTTTTTCAGCTTTGTCATCTGTAGTCACTTTACAAAAGCTCATTGTGACACACACTGTTTCCTATCATAGCTAAAAGCATATCCAGAATCAGAGTGTATAACACATCAAGGTACAACTCCCTTTACATTGCCAGTTTGCAAAAAAGTGGAGGTAGAAACCTGTCAGCTGCAGTGCTCAGAAATCAACACTGTGAGTAACATTTTCAAAAGCATCTCATTATACAGGATCCTCCATCCCATTTAAAGTCAACAACTTAGACACTTTTGAGAATTTTACCCTTCAACTGTAAAAATAAAATGTACCATAAAATTACATGCAGAGCCAATTTATGATTCCCTCGGTATGGCTGTGCTGGGAATAGGGAGAGCAGAGCTATTCTACTGAATCAACTTGGTGGCCACGCTAAGAGGATTAGCTCCAACCCAGGAGCACTAAAGGCAGGGACAGAGGATCTGAAGGAGGCAACCTAAACAGCCAAGTACAGGAATAAGCGCAGGTTGAAATTCGTTTGTTATTTAAGTTAATGAAAAAATGCAATGAAGAAGACAAGTAATGCACACATACTGGATATGATTCAGTGCAGTGTGTCTCAGCCTTTCTAGACTACTGTACCCCTTTTAGATTTGTCTTGTGTACCACCCCAAGTTTCACTTCAAATTACTTGCTTACAAAATTAGACATAAAAATACAAAAGTGTCACAGCACAGTATTACTGAAAAATTGCTTACTTTCTCATTTTTACCACATAATTATACATCAAATGGAATATATTGTACTTGTATTTCAGTGCATAGTATATAAAGTATAAACAAATCATTGTCTGTATGAAATTTTAGTTTGTACGGACTTCGCTAGTGCTTTTTATGTAGCCTGTTGTAAAACTAGGCAAATATCTAAATGAGTTAATGTTCCCCCTGACAGATCTCTATGTACCTCCCGGCTATGCATACCCCTGGTTGAGAACCATTGGTCTAGTGCTAAGAATAGGATGGGAATGCCAGTGACTTACAGCTACTGTTACCTTAGGTCTGACCATACTTAAATTTTGCCAGTATATTTATGTCAGTTAGAAATTTGGGGGAAGGGGGAAAAGAATCACATCCCTATCTGACATAGCTATGCCAGCAAAAACCCTAGCATAGACACAATTAAACTGGCAAAGAAGTAATTTAATTCAGGGAACTGGTATAAGCAAGAGGACCCTTTTTCTGATATAAACTGCATCTCCGTTAGGAGTGCTGCCTGTATAGCTAGCTATACCAGCAAACCTTTTCTGGCACGGACAAGACCGTACATGTTCGTGCAATTCAGCACGAACAGTAATCCCACAGTTACTACTTTAAAATACATTTGTAGGTCACCTTAAAACATAGGCATTCCAACTGCCAAAGAATGTTCCTGAAACATTTTACAGTTTTAAAGTTTTTTTTTTTTTTTTTTTTTTTTTAAAGTGGTAGGCGTTATACTGGAGACTAGGATAATAATAAAACAGATTCTTGTTCCTGTATAACACAGGAAGCTTTTTTACACTAATGCACGATTCACTGTCTGCATTATTCACGTGTACTTGGTTTGCTAGACATCTCAGGTATCCCGTTTTCACTTTTGCTTATTGTCCTGCATATCTGATGGCTGTAGTTAACTCAGGGCTAATCTAAGTGCCCAGAGTTACTCGGATGTACGTAGGTCAGCCCAATCGGTAGTCACACTTTACTCCCTTGCTGTTAGATCATCAGTACTTTTCCAGCTCACACCCTGGCATAAAACTATCTGGACATATTTTCCACCTTTACCAGCCAGCATATTAATCCCTGAAATCCAGTCTAGTTCATTTTTACTATTAGTGTCCACTAACTTGTGGTTGAACTCCACGAGCTGTGACTTTGCTCCTATAGCTCTCACACATCGCTCACTTACAGCCGTCCCTTGGCTGTGACTGACTAGGCCTCCTGCACTTCTCCTTTCTTTATCCTTCCAAATCCATGTTGGGTCTTCTGTGGAGCAGATTCAGTCCCTCTACTAAAAGTCCCTTTACGCAACTAGACTTGTTTCATTTCAGCTGATGTAATCAAAACTTGATCCTTTTTTTTCCTTAACCAAATACAATTAGAAGAAGCAAAATCTATTTTATACAAATACTCTCGATAGTCCAGAGGCAGTTGTTGTAAAAGGTACCAAAACCATTGCATAGTCACCATTTTAATTAAATCAATCCTGCCTATCACTGGGACAGGAAACCCTCTCCATCTCATTAAACTCCTCCAGAGGAGCTAGTGGCAAGAGACTACATTTCTAGAATTGCTGTGAATTAACTGAAATAATAATAAATGAGACCTTCACTAACCTTTTAAAATACATGCCAGCAGTCTTACAGTTCTTTAGAGGTGAGATTTGCTTCTGGGTAGAGGAGCTGAAAAATGCCTCCAATGCAATAGAACTGCAGATGTTTCAATATGCACAAGATGCATAGCACAGGAGTGATCAAGCATAGGGACTTCTTTCTTCCTGCAGGCAGCAGAGCTGGAGAAAGAGTAGAGGCATCAATCACTGGATCCTCAGTTACATGGACCTAGTGGCCACACGTCCCTGTGCCAAGGGTGTGAAGGGGAGAGTGCCACTGTTTTAGTTCAGGGACTAGAATAACATTCACAAAGAATGCATGCAGCTTCCCTGCTCATTGGTTTGCAGGCTGGATCCTAAATTACATATCCATTGACACAGGCTTTGTGCACAGGATGGACAGGATGATTTTCTGCCTAGCAGAACAACAAAGGGGCAGCAACCCAGTTTTTATATATTAGACCTTGAATCCAGAGTATAACACAGACTATTGTGGGAGATCTCAAAAAGCAGTGACTGATTTCTCTAGCCACTAAGAAGGGAACATCACTTGCTGCATAAAGGGAGTATTAGCCTTGCAGTCTTCATTATTCCACAGAAGCCTAATATGGTACGCTTCCCTACTGCCAAAGTCTCTATATATAGACAAAAAGTTTGCCAGATGAAAATCTTTAGCTCTTGATTGAGGTGATCAGATCATAGGTTTTTCAAGGTGGATGCTTCAGTCCATTCCCATTTCTTCAGAGTTATAAACAAGGATCATTGATACCAACCATGGTTAACAATCTCTACTACCTGGTGCTATTCTTGGTTTAAAATACATTGTTACTTACAAATCAAGCCATCCCATCTATCATTTAATCTTCTGGGGCTTATGTGTAGGTTTTCTGGTGGGTCAGCCCTAGAGTTCATGTCATTCTTGACTTGTCCTTTTAGAGTTTATTTGTCTGAAGAATATAAGAAAAATTGGGTGTTATCCAATTCCCACTTCTTCACCTGTCTTTAACCTAGGCATTATATTTGATCTAGAATTGAAACTCCACAAAACAAAGTGGATTTCTCTGTTGTATTTATTTATGAGTAATAATTTCTATGGCTCTAACACCACAGGATCTTAGCATTTCATAAATGTTAATGAATTTAGATTTATACTCCCTCCTGAAATTAGAAAGTATAAGTATCACTAATTTATATATAGGGAAAATGAAGCACATTAGTTGACTTGCGTAAGTCACATAGCAAGTCTGTGGCAGAGCTGGGAACAGAACCCAGTTCTCCTGATTCCCAGGCTTTACGGTGTTACTCTCTACCCTGGACTGTGTCACTATGGCAGATTTCTGGGCTGTGTATGTATGTGTGAACAGGGCTAGAATATTCCCCCTATTTATAGAACTCAGGAGTGATTGATGGGGACAGTAGCTCACAAATGGGGATGACTATGTGGCAAAAATAGCTGGGTGAACAGTAGGGAGCAATCCTGGCTTTCATATGTATCTGAATAATCCAATCTTTATCAGCTGGGCTCTAAAAGAATTTCAGTAAAAAAGGACACTAGGATTTATTTTTTCTTATGTCAGAGGTGCTTTCCAACTTTCCAGCAATCTGAAACAGTTACATTTTTATACTGTATTTGATCATGCCTAGGGATTCATCAGGACAGCATGCACACAAAACCTGCACACAGAGGGAAAATGGGAGAGAATCAGTGATGAAAGAGGGAGCATTTGAAATGGATAGAGGGACAGAGAGGGTGCATGAGGAAATGAAGGAAGGTCTGAGTGAAATGGGAAACTGTTGAAGGGAACAGAGCAAAATGAAGAAATCGACAGAGTAGTGGGAGAGCAGGATAGAACTAAAGGGATAGAGCCAGGGGGAGACAGGGTAAAAGTGCTAGGATTTTCAATTGGCCCTAAGGCCCAGAAATTATCTTGGTAACCCTTTCCATGGGAGGGGGAGATGGGACTTTCTTTTCTCCTTTTGCCCCATCCTGCTTGTACTGAAATAAATAGCAAAAGCATCATAGACTTTAACAGGTGCAGGATCCGCCCTTTGTGGAGCTTTAAAGCCTTTCTAAAAGATCCATCTCTCTTCTCAATGAAATTTTTGAGAGTTTTGCTATTTATCTCTGTGGGATCAGGCTGGGTCGTCAAGAATGGTAATTCTGTGTCATCATCTCCACCCAGACCCCTCAGATACAGTTTGTCTATTTTTGGTAAACAGAAACTGATAATCACCTACCTTTGTCATTCAGAGAAATCCAAAGTAATTTTCAGTAACTTGAATCCTACAGTCTTCTTGCTTCCACTGATGACATTGCATGCTTGGCTCCTATATGTAAAAGATCACTTCCCTGGTTACTGAAGTGCAGCCTGCTCTGGGGGAAATATGGTGGTTGTTTAACAGAGCAACATATTACACAACAGTTTAGAACAGGACATCCTGACTTCCCTGATGCTACAAGAAAGCTACAATATCTAACTGAAACCATAGGGCTGTATGTACATTGGGTTTTTCCTTCCCCAAATTTCCTAGTGGTGCAGTTCCATCATGGCTAGTAACAATGGAGAAATAGTGTAGAGAGAGGTTCTGTGATTATTTTTACTATCATGTTGTTCAGTGCTGCTCAGATTGTAATAGTTTAGTGGTAAAAATGCTGACTGATGTGAGAGCCTGGTCTAGCTTAACACTCCCATCATTGCTAGCACCTATGGAGCTAAACTGCAGTGGCAGATCATTTTGGGAGAAAGGCTAGTTTAGACCAGGCCTCGCTGAATTTAAAGAAGGCAAAATGTAATTAGTACCCAGGTTGGAATATGGCGAGGATACTGGGATTTACATGTTTACTCTTAGAAAAAATGCAAAGGGACCTTTAATGGTCATGTAGCCAAGACCCTGGTTTTATGTTTCTTCAGAAAGAATGAAGTCTTGTAAAATTATTTTGTATCTTTACTGGGACACTTGCTCTTCACACCCAAAAATATTGTATTATGTAGCAGGTACTACAAGTGACTTGAGTTTTAGAAACTTAGTTTTTATTTGATGCTTTACCGAGCTCTATTCAGAAATTTTCTTCTGTTCCATGAACAGCAAAGCAGACATGCCCAACTCTGCTTGTTTAGAAGAGGGAGCCTGTAACTTTTATCAAAATGTTGTACAATTATGTCCACACTGTCCCTTCTGAAAGTTTACCACATAAGAGTGTTCCAACTGTCCTCCAGAATTGCTGGTACCTACAGCATAATGTCAACATTAACCAGAGCTAAATATTTACATTGAGAATTGAAAAATGGGATTTCAAGGATTCTTTAATTGAAAGAATTGGTTTCATGTAGGCGAGCGCTGAATGTGAATTTCTGCTTTAACAATTATCAATGCCATTGGGCCAGTTTCTGGCCTGACTCTGGAGCAGCATAAAGGGGCCATATAACTAGCTTAACCAGTTAGCTGAGCAAGAGCAAGATGGAGTGTACCAGCTTCCTGTATGGCACAGAAGGGGGTGGGAGAAGAGACGGCTCCTTGGACACTCCCCTCCCCACCCATGCAGATCTAGGCACAATCTAGCTGTTGTCTAAATGGAACTAAACAAAATGGCATGAAGAAAGACTACTGATGTGTCACTGAGGAAAGACGGTATTCAGTGCTTGCTGTTAGAGTAGAGGTGTTCCTAAGAGAGCAAAAGGCAAATTTCATTACAAGCAATTCAAGAGTCCCGGTGCAAGTCCACCGTGAACCCTAATCTAAGGAGAAGGCTGCACAAGGTATACAAGAAAACAGTAAAAGCGGTGGCTGATTTGAATGTAGTCTAGAATCCACTGAGACAGAAAGGAGCAAAACTGACAGCTTCTCTCAAGACAGCTGTCTAAAGTGTTTTGTTTTTTTAAAAAAAAGAAGGACAAAAGTGGGTGAGAATGTATTTTATTGGATCAACTTCTGTTGGTGAAAGAGAAAAGCTTTCAAGCTCCAGAGCTCTTCAAAAAAAGGTTAGCTGTGTTTAAACTGCTTTGTAGAAAGCATCCCTTCAGCATTTTGAAAGGGCTTGTTAGATTTATATGATTAATTAGTTAAAATTTTATTATATTACCAATTTTATAACAAAGCCCCTAGAGGCAGCCTGGAGCAGAGGCAGTAGCTGGGAGTCATGCACTTGTGAGTTCTAATCCTGGCATGCTGTGTGGTTTTGAGCAAATTTCTTCTCTGCCTTCCCCTCCCCCACTGAAATGTTGCTCATACTTAGCCTACCTCAAAGTGGGTCCAAGTATTAATTAAAATTTGTCATGTGTTTTGAAGTTTAAAGGGCTAATATTACATTGTCAGTGAAAGCACCATTCATTTACTGAGTCTCTTTTCTCTCACTGATTTTTTTTCTCATTCTGTGTTCTTCATTTGTCCCCCATCCCTCTTTTTTTTTGGTCACTTATTCACGGTCAGGAAAGTCCACATTCCAAGGGCCAGCTCAACAGAGCATGGTGCCAGCCTGGTTGAGACTAGCAGCAGCAATGGCTGCAACAGTGAGTACATTTAAAATTAAGTGGTAGAGTTCTTCTGGGGGAGGAAGCAAGAGAAAATTGTTATTAATAAAAAGACCACTTTTTTTCTCCACTTTTCAGAGATAACAGAGTAAAGCAATAAAACAGAGGAACCATGGGAGAGCAACACGCAGAACAACCATAACAGGTGTTTGGGAGGGTCTGGTAACCAGGATGAGCAAAGAAGAAATTAGAAACAAATAAGTCTGCTAATGTGCTGGGAGAAGATGACACATAGATCATAATAAGGAAAAATAGTTACGTTTATCAGAGTGCCTGATTATTTTCAAAGACGGGAAGTCACAGCTTAGAGAAATCATTAGAACCATTTTTGAATTTTCTGCGAGGCTTTCCCATGACAATGTATTGCAGACTCTTTACAACCAAGAAGTTTTATCTGGGAGTTCTCTCTTTTTCCAATGCAAAGATAGGAAGCATGAGATAATCTTTGAGGTATTTCACTATGTAAAGAGTATGATCCAATCGTAAAGGCTTTGACCAGATCATCCCCTTCTCACAGGAAAGCCTGGAAGCAGCACACAGAGGGCAAGGGGCTGTCTCAGTCCAGTGGTTTCAAAACATATCTGGGATACATGAACAGAAATTGGCTGACTTCAGACATAGTCACCAGATGTGGATAAATGGGCCTCTCCCTCCACTTTCTCTCCAGCTGATATAAGAACTACATGTGATTCAAGACAGTGTGAGGAACCATTGAAACATCAACTTGTTGGCCAGCCTCCTAGCTCAAAGACTTCAACTTGAAGTAAAATAGTGTTAAGATGAGAGGATTTATAACTGTTAAAGGAAAACTATTGGGCAGAGTAATTACCCTGTGCTTGGTATATGCCCCTAACATTGGACAAAGAGCCTTCCTCAATGCTATTCTTCCTGTCCTAACATTTTCTTCTGAGGATCTCATTGCTGAGGGAGATTTAAATCTCTCCTCAAATCCTACAGTTGATAGATCAGACAGTAGAAAGATGGAATCCAATTCCCCATGCCCATATTTGAACCAAAATCTTTCCCAGCTGAATGTACTCGATTCATGGAAGAATGTGAAGCCATTAGTGAGGGATTATTTGTTTTATTCATATCCCCATTTGTTGTTCATGCAAATAGATTATATATCTTGCTTAAAGGATTTTCTGACAGAGGCAAAGAGAGGTCAGTTGACATGGTCAATCCATATTCCTGTCATGACAACATTTAGAGATTTGTTTGGTTGTGGGAGCCATAGCAACGGGGAACTGAATAATCCATTATTTAAAAACCCTGTAATACTGAATGCTGTAATTAGCAAAACCAATATTTCTTTCAATAATGAAAAAAATGGAAAGTTACCTACCAATACACTATGGAAGGTTTATAAGGCAGTATTGAGGGGGAAATTAATTGAGACATCCTCTAGAATTAGAAGTGGAAAAAATGCAGATGACAAGTTTCTTCTCTCTGAAATAAAAAAGTTAGAGAAGTTTAACAATAAGAGAGGTGGAAAGAAAACTTTGAATAAACTTAACTCCTTTAGAGGACAACTCTGCGTTCTATTGTCAGACAAAAGAGAGTGTGTTATATATCAGTTTAAACAAAAGTACAATTGGATGGGAAATAAGGACCATAATAATTCAGCATATAGGCTAAGACAGAAGAAAGAAAAAAATACTATGTTTAGTATCAGAGAACACAACAATGAGATGCATTTTCATACAAGTGCTTACAATGGAAAAGCTGGGCTCCCCATTATAACTGAACTCCTGAAGAAAGAATTCAAGGAAGTCAAATCAGTCATTCAAAATATGCTCTCAAGTAAAGCACCTGGTCCAGAAAGGTTCTCAGTTGAACTGTACAAATCTTTGACTTTTCAGTTTTCCCCAAAACATCTAAGTAATTCTCAGGACTTCAAAACAATAGCAGATATTAAGAAAGAAGTCAGTACTGCTGTGATTTTAAAGGCCAAAAGATACAAGACTGAATGTACTTCACATAAATACATCTCATTGTCAGATACAGAGTTTAAGAGTTTTGCAAAGGTGTTGACAGAAACATTTATGCTTAAAATAACTAGTATATATCAAATGGGATTTAATCAGGGAAGACAGCTACTATATAACATTCATAGGTTAATGGTTGTGACCTGTTCAACCCCATTAAAGATAAAGAGGTCAGGTATGTTACTTTCACTAGATGTGAGAAAGGCCTATGAGCAAGTTGAATGGAAGTTTATGAAGGGACTAGATCTAGAAAGTAAAACAAAAAAATGGACTGAAATCTTATACCAGTCTCGAAAAGCTAAAGTAAAAGTCAATAATAAATATTCAGAGTCTTGCTCATTTCGTAGAGGCATGTGGCAAAGTTGTCTATTATTCCCCACCTTGCTTGCATTAACCAGTAAACCATGTGCACAGAAAATTAGAAAAATTCAACAAATACAGGATTTAAATGCAAAAAAATCACTCCATAAAATAGCACTCTCTGTGGATGAAGTCCTATTTATGATTGCAGAATACCACAAAACAATGGCATTTGGGGAGGTTGTAGTGTTTAAAATTAATTATACAAAATTGCAAGTCTTGTCAATTGGCCTTAAAGATCAATGTCAAACTAGGCTACAAATTCATTTTAAGTTTAAGTTAGTCAAAAAAATCACATAAAAGTATGTAGTGGTCATTTTTATTTTCCATTTAATAACATTATATGAAGCCAACCATCTATGCTTGCTGAAAAAAAATTAAAAAATGATTGAAGGGCAAGAAATGATTACAGTGTGGTTTGGCAAAATTACTGCCATAACTATAATGTTGCTCTTGAGGATCACATTCCTCTACCAAAATCTTCCAGTAGAGGTTTCCCATAAGATAGAATATCCTCCAGTTCATTTTGGGGGGAAAAGTGACTAGCATTAGCAGGAAAACTCTTTCTAGAACTAAATGCCCAATGGTCTTATTGGGTGACCCATCTGAACATGAGTAGCAAGGTACACTGAAGAGAGAAACAGGTGGAAAGATAACAAGAGAAGTTACCTATTTTACTAATTGCTTTGATTTTTATTCCCAAAAACATCAAGGGGAAAACAGGAAGAAGTCTACTTGATAGCCCCTCTTACACTAAAGTTACAGGAAAAAATAAGGGTTAGAGATAGCCCAGAATCTTCCACACTTACTGTGATAAAAACATGATTTTAGTCTTCCTCAGACTTTTTGTTTTTGTTTTTTCTTAATAAAGGAAAGAGATGAGCTTTTGCAGAATGACTCAGTTATCTGTAAAGGGAAACCAGTGAACAGATTAAATATGTTTGCCCCCATTAGGAAGTCCTCACATTTAATTACTTCATATTTAAAAACCATTGATACGATGAGTTTGCTTTAGTAGTTAGAGCCTTCTGAGAATTAAAAAAAAAAAATTATGAAATCTAAGGAATCAGAAGAAATAATTCCTTCCATGTATTTAGTAATTATTAAATTATAAATTAGATACATAAATGGGAGAAGTAGTTGTGCAAAGAGATCTTTCATGAACAGTGGTCATGTATGTGGCCTGAAGCAACTTTCTTTTCTACATGTATTACCATAAAAAATACACTACAAAATCATATTCCACTGGTATTTGACTTTCTTCACATTGAAATCACGCTATAAAATATGTTTCAAATATTTGCTGGAGGAATTGTGGATTGGTTGGTATTCCCCCCCAATTCTGATTGGACTAGTGTAAAATCCAGGAATATTAGTCTGTAAATACTGTCATTCCTTGGCAATTTTACCAGGGTTAACAGTTAAGCACATATTTAAATCACAAAACTCTGATTTCTTAACATACTTGCTGATAACAGCCAAATATTCAGTTGCAGAGCTATGGAAAAAATAAGAACTCCCCCATCCCTTGATAACACTGGATAAGTCAAAAGAATCTAGGAAAATTGTTTGTCTTTTTTTTCCCATTAAGAGTAATGCTGGAAGGTATGAACTCCTTTTAGACATAGCTGCCTTCCTTATAGTTTGAACAAAAAGATCATTTGGATATCAAAAGGACACTGAAAAAATTTCAACTGTTTTTCTTTATTATACCTAAAGTTACCCATTTCTCATGTATTCCAAAAGAATATATATCTGGTTTTGCTTCCTTTTTGTTCATAGTCTGTGTAAATTGATGTATCTCAGCTGTAAAGCACAAAATAAAAAGTTAATAAAATACTTAGTATAGGCAATGTGGCAGCTCTTTCTGTATTTGGGACCAATATTTAAGAGAGTTTTTCCCAGAAATGTTTGCCAATTTTCATATTAGTACATGAACCCTAAAAACGTGGCTGAGCATCCACTCATAGGATTTTTGAAAGAGTCTACTGTATGAATCCATGTTTTTCTGACCATTCTTTTCTTCATCACAGCATCCACTACTCTGGCTGTTACTTCTGGGTACTCTGACACTTTCCGCCAATCTTGGAGGCAGGTTGTAAGAGTTCCTCTTTTTTCCCCCCCAGGAAGCTGCTAGATCCACCTGCTGGTATACTGACTTCTCTGCCTTTTCCCCCTGGACAGGCCTCTTTTAAAAAGGCAGTTATTACTTTATAATTGTTAAGAAGACTTGGAAAACAGGACATGAACATAACCACTTAAGTGATGTCTGCAAGCACTTTTGGGGTGGGATTTTCAAGTGCCTAAGTGATTTAAGAACACAGCCACCATGATTTAGGAATGTAATTTTGCTCCTAAATCACTGAGGTGTTTTTGAAAAAGCCCACCCCATGTCACTGTTTCACTACTGATAATTCTAGCTGAAACATCCAGCAAATGTGCTTTTTCTCATAATCCAAAACTGATTTCCTTTTCTTCCCCAACAACAAAAGTCTCCAACTGTCCCCTGTGCAGCTTCTGAAACCTCCAGCTTCTACACCTTGGTTACATGTTGTCAATATAAAAATCCACTATTTAATAAAAGCTGAAATTGTGCGGACAGCATAAAACAAATAAAATTCAATATCAAAATAAACATCAGGGTTCCTGTAATAATTATTCTTATTTTTGTATTTCATTACAAACCTTAATTTTTTAAACTTACATGAAACTGCCATAGAAACTTCTCTTGTGCCACAGAATTTAATCCCACTTGCCCTATTGTATAAAGGGGCACATCTCTGAACAGACAATTGGAGAGGACATTTCCAAACTGGACAGTCAGAAGTCAGGGATGTTCAAAGCTGATCTGACCTCTACCTAAACTGCATCATTTATCAAATGCAGACAGGGTTTGACTGACAGTTGTGTTCAGGAGACAGTAACACACCACATAACCTATGTCCAAACAAAACAGTTCAAATTTCATAGAGTTAATATGTACAGTAGCCATTTGTATTTGTGAGCCTACCACTGGCTGATCCACATTCGTGTAAAACATTCAGTGAATAATTTCAAAGAACAGATTCATGGACATCATGATCTAGGGTTTACCTGGATCTGCTAACACCTGCAAAAACTACATCTGCCTTGTCCACACTAGGATTTACCATGTTTGCTAACATAGTAAACCCCCCCACCTTTTTGCCTAGTATAAATGCACTGTGAATGTGCCAGCTGAAATTTTCTTCCCAAATATATACATCCTCATGAAAAAAAATCAGCTGACAGGAACATTGATTACATGTATTTATTAATGCTTCTAAAGCACTTGATTCTCTGCTAGATGGTGCTAAAGCAAAAAAGTTGTTTTACATAAAGCATTCACTACATCTGCAGCTATTCAGATTAGACCAGATGCTATGCTAACTTCTGCACAAAATGTGTGACTTTTCTCATCTGAGTAGTCCCATTGACTTAAATGGGATGACAAGTAAATATTTTATTTTGACAAGTAATTTTTTAACACCTTCTCTGACTTGGCCATTAATGATTCAGATTTGGAGGAGTTTGGAGATCTATCAGAAAGCCATTCTTAGATAAATGAAGACTAAGTACCAGTTTATTGATTTATGGTGGAAAGAGAAACTTCTGCATCTTCCAAAAGTGGGGATAAAATATGATGAAAAAATGAAACAGTACATAAAATGAGAGTATTACCCTTTTTTTTTTTCTTGGCAGGGCATCAGTGAATTCCAAGATCCCATTTGATATACAATAGAGCTGGATTTTTACCTAAAAAGTAAATAAGAAAATGAACAATTTTTAAATCATCTGTTTTTCCAAAATCCATCATTGAGGGTCATAGTCTCACCAGGCACCTCTGCTGTACCAGAATGTGTGTGATATAATCATTTACAGGATCCTGCTATATTGCTCCTTGCAAAGAGGGTTTAATTCACCAGACACAGAGTCTTCCTCTGTTAAAATAAAGCTTATTTCATTATTAACCTGGGCCAAAAACAATCTGCAGGCACAGAAAATGACAAAAAGCACAGATTTACTGTCCCTGCAGGTTTTAATTGAAATCCCTTTTGGATGATGCAATTGTGAAGATTTGGCATCATATGATTTGTGGTCTCTTATCTTCATCAGGTTATTCTTGCTTTCTTCCAAAGGTCTACTGTAAGAACACACAAGAGATAAGGGATTCCTTATCCCCAATTAAACCTTATGCCAGCTAGGCTTTTTGAGAGAAAACTAACAACAGGAATACTCCATTCACTATACCTACTTATAATACACAACACTATTTTAAAAAATATCTCAAATATATTGTATAAACAAGCAGGAAGTTGCCATTTGGGAGCATGACAATACACTTGGAAGAGCAGAAAAATGCACCTTAACATCTGAAGCCCTGATTCTGGAAAACATCCCTATTGGGGACTGCACAGGTACTGAAGTCCAACTGAAATCAGTGGAATTTAAGCCAGGTGTAAGAACTGTCCTGAATAGGGATGGACTTTGCTTAAGGACTTTCCTTGAATTGGGGCTTGAATGCCCAAGGCAGAACTTCAAAGCATTTTTTGTAAAAAATAATATAATGCATCTTGCAATAACTTTTAGTTTCCTACTTTTCCCATTCATCTGAAATTCTGGAGCCACATTTCCTCTGTCAAAGTGCATTATGTCAGATTAGAAAGTGTCAGTCAAATGGCAACTACATAGGACACCAGAACCAGTTATGGAAGTATGAAAACATGGGCCAGTAGCTCTGATACAGGATTACAGTCATTTGAATGCTTTTTCCTGTGAGTGCATGTGTGTGTGTGTGTGTATATATATATATATATATATATATATATATATATATATAAATAAAACATTATGTAGTAAATATTTCCTTGTTTATGCATGTAATCATTTCATTTTTCCATTATCTTTTATGATTTTATTTAATCCATCTGCATCCTTATCTGGAGGATATAGGCTATTCATTTTACAGCAGCGTAAAGAAACATTTAACAGGTCTGATCATATTCAACATGCACATGAAAGCAGGATGATATTTACTGCCTATAAACCAGAACAGTCTTAAACAACACTTTTGGCCTGCAGATCTTGACTTTGAAGTATTCGCTTCTTCCTTTTTTCACCAAATTCATCTCCATTCTGCTTTGTGTCAAGGAGATGACATCCCTACAGAAGATGCATTGCAATCAGTTCTGAACTCGTGGATAAATGTTTTTCAGGGAAGTCCTTGAAAAGTTCTGAAGGATGCCATGGAAGCCTTTTAAGTTCTTGCTCATTTCACTATTTAAATGCTCATTTGTATAAATGATATTGTCCAACCTTAAACCTTCTGCTTTATTTTGCTTGGTGCATAATGTTAATGCATAAACACAAAATTCCAAATTAATAATTGGGGAAGAGCAGAGTAATACCTTTTGGTACATTCCATACTAAGTTTACACTCTCTCTCTCACACTCACTCTCTCACACACAATTTATTTTGAATAGATTTTTTTGGCTTAGCTGTTTTGGGATAAATTGCACAATAAAATGAATTAAACATTCTCCTTATCTAAATTTTCACTAAGTTAAATCATAGCATCAAGTAGCCAAAAATGACTGAATGTAACACAAAGGAGGAAGCTACCCAACTCTCCCTGAAAGGCCTCTTTGAACATCACATCCTCAAAGGGCAGTACAAACTTAATACCACAATTAACAGCTTTAACATCCAGTATGATAACTAAAAAGATGTACACTTGCTAATCTCCTGCTTTAAAAAGCTGAGAGTTCAGAGCACAACTTGGTATGTATTTTTCTAGTTTAAAAAACGAAGAAAAAGCCAATACAGGGTTCTGCCTAAAGCCCAGTGATGTCAATGGAAAGAGACAGACTGAATCAACTGAATTTGAATCATGGCCACACTATAATTCCACTATAATTATTTCAATCAATCATTCTATAGCAAATGGTTACCAAATGCTGCACTGAAACTACAGATATCTTCTTCAGAGAGAGAAAAAAATAAATACATCCAATCTGCAGCATTAAGTATCTGATTCATGAAGAGAATAAAAGCTGCCGGTGCTCAGCATTTCTTGTGATCAAGCCATATATCTGAAATATGTGCCCTTTAAAAAGTTCTTATGCAAGCTTTCCTTCAGCTGCTGGTAAATTATACTGCTGCTGATTCAGCAAAAAATTCAGCATCATTGACTAGAAAGAGGTATATAATTTTATACCATAAAGCTTTTGAAGAAACCTGTGACAAATGTCTGTGGGAGTATAAAGAAGCAAAAACAAAAACAAAAATCTAAAAATGGGTAGAAATAGCTAAGGATGAAGAACTACAATATACACATACAAAGTTAAATATGGTCAGAGCAAAGCAGTACAGTGTTTAGGCTTTACCAAAGGCAGGATAAAAGAAATGAAGCAAGCTGATGTTTCCTAAATGGCAAGATAACTTGGTAGAAAATTAAATAACCCAATGATTTCTTCCTTAGGGCAAAACAAGTTACTCCTGATATAGCTATGAGGGTAAATTTCAGCTACAAATTTTCCCTTGACATGTCATCTTGCCAAAAAGTTGCAATGTATGTACTATTGATACAGTAACTTTCAACAGTTTACAGAAAAGCAAGCAATATGTGCTAGAACAAAAGAAGCATCCCTTTCCTACTGAAGATCAAATAACTACATTGAATCAAAATCTTCCTCCTGTTTTAGAGCTTTCTGTGAGAGTTCCCAATCTGCCCTGATGCCAATGTACAACATAAAGGATAGGATAGTTTCCAGATTTGGAATGTAGAGATAAGATGAAATACTATATAGTAAGAGTGGGTTTCCTTGTCTTTATTGTATTGATAAATGAAAAAAATATTTGAGTTATAATAAAGCTATACTGCTCTTTATATAAAATTCTGAATTTACTTGTTCTGACTTTATAAATTCACTATCTAGTAAAGTTAATATTTTGTCAATCCAGCTGTATTGCATAGAGCGAGTAATAAGAGAAAAACGGCATTTAAAAACTTCAGTCAAAAGAAGCCTGGGAAAAATTCTCTGTTCATTATAGTGAAAGTGAGATAAATACAACAAGCAGCGCTATTGCAAAAACTAATTTATAAAAGGGACATGGTGTGGTCTAGGCTTGGCCCACAATTTAGGGTCAGTAAAAATGTCCAAAACTTTTAAGGAACTTGAGGCCAATAAAAACGTTTCCATTTTTATTTTTAAGCTTCTAAAGGGCATTTTAAAATGAATAAACAACCCTCTGCAGCACCTACCACCTCCACAATGCAGCATTGTGCTTGTACAGGAGAATCTAAGAGCAAAGGTGACCAGTCCATTTTCATTGTCCAAGCTGAGAAATGCAAAAGGAAAACAGCAGACACAGTAGAGTATGTCAGATACTTTAAATTGTTTTAATCCAAGATGTTCTTGAAATGAGTCAGTTTGTTCCTTTCAATTGGCTTTTTCTCTAAATATAGAAGACACTATACCTTTTACATATATTTTGTATTTTATTTAACAAACACTTCATGATTATTACCTGAATAGTCTCACTCATTTGACCTAATAAAGAGGTATTATTGCCTGTAGATAGGGCCCAGTTCTGAATCTGGATGAGATGTACATATCTCTGCTGAGAGAAGATTCAGGTAAAGGTGGAACCAGACACAAACATCAGTAGTTTTTCAGGACTTCTTTATATATAAGAGACCAATTCAAAATACTGATGGTTCACTTCTGTATACTGTTGAGTGTTGATGCTGGACTACACTGCCATTTGCACAAACTCTTCTAGCCTTAGGAGAAAGAAAAAAGCTTCCTTCTATTGTAGAATTCCAAAACGTGTACATTTACTTGCAATTCTGACTTGTGCACAGTACTACAAAATGCAAAGCTTCCCCATACCTATTGTATTAAATTCTATCCCAACTACATGATTTTATAACATTACAAAAATGATTACTTTAGATTTTGGAAGGTGCTTTCATTGTATGTTTGTACATCGTCCCAGATTTTTCAGTTTTCGGGAATGGAAACAACTGAATAGCTCAACTGGTGTATTTAAAACACGTTTAAACTTGGTTTGCTTTAGTTGAACCAAGATGAATAAGAGTCATAACTGTAGTATAACCATGGAGCAGATCATCCTTTACGTCATTGCATTCTCTCAGTATGAAATTCCCAGTGACTATTCGATCACATCCTATTTCTCCATGTCCAAAAAAGCCAAATAGGGGAACATTAGGGAACAACTTCCTAAATGCATCTGCTTCAAGATTCCTTTTGGTTTTGTAATATTGGTATCCCCTGCCAACACATGCAAACATGAACCCAATGGTGTTGTGCTCAGGAATGTTTGCTGCTTTGAGACGCTGCATTGCTGCTTCTACAGTCCTCTCATCAATTACATCCTGGTCTAACAAAACCGTAGCACTCTGTAGCTGGGGTCCACTGAAAGCCACTCCAACCACACCATAGGAATCGCCAACCTCAGTGTTACTGAAAGACAACATACACCAAATTAGAAAGGATTCCAAAGGAACTGCTCTAGATTTAAATAGAGGCTTCAACAGAAAATTATACAAACTGAACACCCAATATAGACAATATTCTAGAGAGGTTCTACAGTCACCCACAAAAGCAAGAAAGATGCTCCAATAAGTCAAGTCAAAGGCAGACAGTATCACAGTATTCACCAGCCTAATGGCATACCTTTCCTATGTCTCAGCAACGGGAAGATGTCCTTGGACATTTGGCATAAACCAACCATTGTGCACCAATACTGATTTGATCTGTGGGATCACTTAATTAGGCACCAATTCAGTAGTTTGCAGGGACTCTTATCTATTATTTAGTCCTTGAAATTATATAGTCCTGCTACATTCTGAACAAATTACTACTGAGAATTCAAGTAACAAAACTGAGCAGCAGGAGGAAGAAGACAGACAGACAGTAAAGGCTTGTAATTGTTGTTGCTTCTCCCCTTTTCTTAGCTGAGAGGACATGCTGGCTTTAGGAGTTACCTGAAGTTGTGACCTCTTAGCCATAATGGACATATATTGATGTCTGCCCTCATTGGACCCTTTCCTTGGCAAACATATATCACAGCATTTTACAGGACACACCATTCTCCAATTTGCAATACCTATGCACAATGGGGTTTAAAGAGTACTTCAATCATAACATTGTCTGAGCAGCCATTACTGCAGCTACATACTGAAGCAGCATCATATTGTCAGCATCTGTCTATACAATTTTTCAGGAATCTCAGGCCACAGAATTTTCAGAAAACCAGGGGATTATAACTGACATCTCAACACCTGACAGGAAAATATTAAATAGTTGTTTCACATAACAATGGACAAAAATGGAATCAGTAGACTTAAAGGATGATTTAACACAAATTGGAAGACATGATAGCAGCCAGTTACACATCAATGATGAAATCTGAAATGCACAGCACAATGCTGGAAGCTAGCTTTTATAAACTGACTGCCCTGCCTAAAATGAGCAAGCTATTACAGTCTTATGATATAATGCATAATGAGAAAGAAGAGAGCACAGATGCTGAAGAGTAAAGCATACAGAAGACAGAATCCCTTTCAAGTGAAGAACTCCCAAACTGGAATAAACTCTCACCATTAGAGAATCTTCGAAGCAGGAAATTTCCTCTCTAATTCACCTAAAAATTGGTCTCTAGAATCCAAGATTCTAAAATAACTTTTTGTAACAGGCCACCAAGAAAAGCTATATGACAAAGTTTGCAGTGTTTCCTACTGGAGTATATAGCAGCAGCAGCTCTGTATCTTCTTTCCCAATACATGTTTCACTGCTTTCAAGACTTTCCTTAATACTTTATTACTACTATGAAAAATAACCCTACTTAGAAAAAGGAAAGTCCTTGGGTATATCCTCTCCTCAAAAATGACATCACTGAACTTGTATGTTGCCCTTCACAGATGTCTGATTCAGCCCCTATTCACAGAGGTTTTATGTCCAGGGCTGTACCCATTTACCATTCCACAATGTTTCATCACAAGTTAACTTGAAAGAAATACCCACTTCTCAGAGGTCAGTGATGTAAAACTCTCCACATGCCCCCCAGCCAAGATGATACTTTTTTCATTTAAAAGATTGACTATCTGATGAAGAAACCGATTAGCTCCTGGCTTCCAGGAATTGTAGACAAACAGAAGAACCACACGGAGCTCTGGATTATTCTTAAGACCTGAGAATATAAAAAAATTAAAATAAAAACTTTTACCTTTAATGCAGGGTCTCTGTCTCTGAAATCCAAGCATTTGAATTATTCTCATATTTATTTTACACCCATCCACAAACACTTTCAATAGTACTGCCTAGCTCATTGCTGTCACAGCAATGGGGAGAAGCAAGTCATCCTGGGCCCTCCAGTGGCAGGCTAGATGCTTTGTATTTCTGAGGATACATTTAATGATTGATACACATATACATCCCCATTAATGAATGCTGAGATTCTCTTGCATAGTGGCTCTGTTAGCAGGAAGACTGTACAAACACCCTCCAACTCTCATTGACTCCCTCAATATTTAGTATTTTGGGTTTTTCCAGTGACAGATGAGGTACCTGTCAATTCCCAGAAGTCAGCAGGCTCATAAAAACAAACCGGCCCATTTAGTCTTCTCAAGCAAGACATTTTGCTGAGTACATAGCGTGTTGACTGTGTGTTACTTTATATTCACCAGGGGATTCCTGCCCTCTTCCCTACCCCACTGCTCCTTACCAGGGCACATGATTTGGAGACTAGGGATGTTAAAGTTTGAAACAAAAAACCCACAAAGCCCAGTTTAAAAAAAAAAAAAAAAAAAAAAAAAGCATCTGAAACGTTTCCAGTTGCACAGTCCTGATTGTGTGATGACACTTCAATAATGCAGGAAGCTACCAAAAAGAATGACTGTACTGAGAATTGCAACATCCCCACTCATGTGCTGAGCAGGAATGAAAGGATTGCTCAGAAATTTAACCAAAAAGTTCCAAGATCACCTCTCAAGATTGCATTTTGTACTTTAGCACCCTGTCGGGGGAGGAGGGGGAGTGAGAGGAGGAGGAGGGGAAGAAGAGGAGAAGGGATGGACTACACAGGACACAAAGTTATCAATCACTTGCAACCTTGCATTTGTATGGTGTCCATGCGACACCTGATCCCACCCACCTAGCCAGGAATTTAGCAACAGTCACAAATACAGCAACTCACTTCATACAGAACCCCAACAAAACTGAGGAAACAGCACAGAAAGTATTTGATATAAAATTAAATTACTTGCCTGCTTCAGTGAATTTGCTTTCATCAAAGACCCTATTCTTCAAGTCTTTAAAAAAATGGAAGGTATGGATTTTCACACCATCAATTTTTGGGAACAATAAAGCGAAGCCAGCTTCACCATCTTCAATTTCTTGAGGTCGATTGCTGCTTGAGCCCATTGGAGTAACTGATAAAGATGTTTAATGTGAATATCTTGTTTATTTTTATTACAATACTTTTGCCTACATCATGACATACATAAAAGGAAACTGAGTACAAAAATGTGAAGGTACTTTTGAAAATTTTACCCATGGTTAAGTTGAAAGTTAGTCAATTTAAAAACAAAATCTCTCTGCCAATTTCTGTGGATTTACAACTATGTGTTCATACTTTTAAAAGAGACAGACTCCTCAAATATGGGAGATTTTCTTAACATACACCTAGGGGACAGGTCAGAAATATGACCCCAACCAAAAAATGTAATGTGTGCTTCATGGCATCCTCAGCCTAAGATATATCAGAGCCTATGACCTCTCTGCATAGCTCTCTCTTATTTTGTAGATGCAGTCACATCAAATATTAAGAAATATGAATACTGTATAACTTGCCCGGACACAAAGTACCACTTGGGTCTTAAAACAATAAAAACACCATAATAATTAGGTGTGGAAGTTAATATGATCACAACTTGGTTAAAGATTATAGTGCTGTCCAAAGTTTGTGTCTGAAAGACTAGAAATCATATCTGAGTTGGTCAAGTCTGCTATACCATTGACCTTTATATTTGACTGCTGAATAGGTTTCTCCAGAAGAAATTCCATATCAGCCATCAGCTGACACTGAGGCCTTTGATCCTAGTTCAAATCTCTAGCAGATCCAATTTTTTCCTAAGTAAATCTTTTCTATGCTGACTGAAAAATTAGAGCTAAGAATTTTGAAGTCACACCATGTAACTTAGCAGCTATGTCATGAATTCTTTTAACTGTGGCAGACACTGAGCAATTTAGAATTAATAGACAGTGAGACACTATTATGTTCTATGTACAAATCTGTAGGACTATGCCTCATTTGAGAGTCTAATAAATAGTAGTCTGAAAAAGTTAGCCATCTGATAAGTATCTTGAAATCAGGCTGTTATATGACCACACATTGCTTCCTCTTACCTACAATTCCAGGAGTGACCAGTCCCAGAACTTGGCATCTTTTTGGCAACAGCTTTTCTAATGCAATTGCTGTTTCTTTACTATTTCTTTTCCTTGCTGTAACAAAACAGGAAACACTGAGACACAGAAAGGTTAAAGTGATTGACTACAGACAGAGGCTCTATGTAACCTGTGGCCAAAGTCCTCTACTCTAAGCAGTAATAGAACTGACTTTGCATATGGATTAAAGTGTCTTACCATCAAACCCAGGCTATCAAACAATGCAGCTCATTTGTCATGAATCATATACCGCTAAATAAATGTTACAAAACTATAGTACATAGAATAGGAAGAACTAAATATCCTGAATAGGATGAAGAAAAAAATGAAGTCTAGTACAGTCTGCTGTATAACTATTATATGAACCTATATAGAATAGAATAGCCTAAATTTATATGGATCACATCTCTTGACACAAACCCAAGGAGACAGTGCCCCCTTTACATTTTTAGCTAGTGATTTGCTTTCCTTTGAAGTTAAATGGTGACACTATCACATTACCTGATTGTTTTCCTTTAAGCATCCTACTTCATTACAGTTGTACATGACAAGGTTCTTCTAAAGAAATATAGGTAGGATTTATACTTACCTCTCTTTTGTCTGCGACACTCTTCATGTCCACTGAAAGTCTCTGCATCTGCTAGGTACAGCACTGTTTGTGGTAGCACATGTACATTCTGTAAAGTACGAAAAGATAAATGAAAACACAGTATAAGAAAAGCAGAATCTGTTACTTAACTTCAGGTTGCCACACCTTTGTCCCAAAGAGAAAACCAAGACGAACTAGAGGCAAGAGAGGGAGATTCCTGGAAGTCAGTGATAGGAAAGATCTGGCTATGACAACCATTGGTACTTCTCTAGTGCCTTTACTGACATTAATTCTCATAACTGGCCAAACAGCAGTCAGGTGATAACGACTTTGTCACTACTGACATAGCCCACATTTGTGTCCCTAAAGGCAGAGCGCTCCACGTCCAGTTGTAAATCTCTACAGCCATTCCATTCCCACTTCAAGAGCTGATTTTATCTATATAAACAATAAACCTATCCAACTCCAGTGATTTGTACACCTGTGTTACCAGATAAATATTCTGTATAAACATTCATTGTTGTCTGGATCTAGAAATACTTTCCTCTTTTGATATTCTGTGATCCAAGTTCTCTCCAGTTTGTATCAGTGGCGGTGAATGTCATCTGCTTCAGCGTCACTCATTTCAAAGTGCTGTAAACCATGCATTTGTCATTCCCCAATGTATGTTTAAGTAAGGGTTAGAAAGCAAAATGAGAGCTTATATCAGTGGTTCTCAACCCATGGCCCACTTGCTGCCCAATCATCACACAGCTGTGGGCCATGTGACATCCTCAGGGCCATACAGGTAGTATATATGTTGTGTGGATGTGGCCCACATAACACAAAGAGAGCTGCATATGTGGTCCACAATGGTAAACAGGTTGAGAATCACTGGCTTATATTCTCCAGAATGCTGACAAAAGGGGACCCCAGACTTGTCACAGATAACTTATTACCTGACACGGTTTCCAAGTCTTGTTTAGCTGTACTGCTGTCTGCCTGGTTAGACACAGTTGCTTAAAATTCTCTCAAATTAAGGATTAGTGTCAACATAAGAATATATTTTAAAATGAACTTTCCTTAGCCAGGTTACCACCATCACCTTAAATTATTAAAACACTATAAAAAATTTACAATCCAGTTTAAAAACAGAAATCCTGCCTATTACAGGCTGGCCCAGTCCCACTCCCTGGACAGACACCAGTCTGGAGTCAGAGGACCTAACCCACTAGATCCAATGAGGTTTGAAGCCCCATGGCACTGGGCAGTAACTGGTCACTGTTCCTAGCTGTAGATCTCTCAGGCATGCTCTCAAGTGCAAACGCCATGTCTGACACTTCTTGGGCAGTGAGGCCCTGCATTCCAGTTGCCTGGACTCGGGAATCAGTGCCACAGCCTTCCTGAACTCCCAGTTCCTTAGACATGTTACCTCCAGAGTCCACCTGGCTGTGGGAGCTCTGGCTTTTAGTTAAACCATTCAGGGACAATGTGGCAGAGAAGCAAAGAACACAGGCTAAGCAAAGGAACTTCTTAACTATAGATACTTTTCTCTTAAAAAGTGCTAGCGAGTTAAAGATACACAAAAAACAAAAAAATCCTGAACACAACCCCTCCTTCCCCAAGTCTGATCTCTCCACTTCTATGAGTCCTGGCTTTGGACAGTGTGCTTAGGCTTAGCAGCCTTTCCTGCCTTCTTTAGCCTGGCCTCCTTGCCTATGCCAGTGGACTGGCCTCCTTGCTTAGAGCAGCATCCCTCTTTTAAAGTAGTCTCTGCTCCCTTTAGTCCACGTTCTTCAGCTGGTGCAATTCTCTCTCCCCCAATTCCAAGTCAATGGTCCTACCAATAGAACCCCCATCATTCCAGTAGGGAAGAGTCATTCAATGTTATTGGCCCCTGACTGCTCTGTCACAGCTTTTCAGACATAGTTTTTCCAATACGTGTCAACTCCCACCTCCTCTCCTTCCCCCTCCCTGCTCCCCCACAATGGATGCCCTAATCCACAGAGGAACTTACAAAATAATATGAAGGTCACACTTCAAAATGAAGGTTACAATACAAAATAGAGCCCCTGAAACAAAATGGGGAATCACAAGACAAAATGGGGTTCTCTGAATTCAATGGGTGAAGGGGTCAAGACCAGTAAAAATAAATTGAAATATGTCTGATTTGACTGACCGACACAAATTTTATAATGTCTTTTTAGTGAGTCAGACAAGTCATGAAACTCCACAATGTGATGCTTAAGGCCAATTGACTAAACATTGCCTGACCATAAAACATCTATATAAGACAAATATGAATTGAAACTTAAAAGGTACACTACAATAACAATATGAAAGAACTGACTTTAGAAAAATGTATCACCACAGACTCACAAGTGTGCATGTGGATTATACCACAGTAGTTAGAAATTCACGTTGGCCATTCCAATGTATGCAGTTAACAGTGGTATTTTACCTACCTCAAGTTCTTCAGCTAATGCATGGACCAGTGAATGACTATCAGATGGACCAGGCTCAAGTGCAGAGACCCACGCTATGCTCTGTTGTGTTCTCAGTAATCTACGGGCACACTCCCTCCATAACCGGGAAACACTGAAATACAAAGATTTATTACAATATACAAAAAGGAATCTTATCAGCTGTCAGTCAACCATTTTTTTCTTTTTGACTTGGAAATACCTTTCCCACGCTCTTATGAGAAACTCTTGCACTTAAAAAAAAAAAAAAAAAGCTGAGTTTAAACCACAAAGTGTAAATTGTTGATTTGGTTTTCTAATCTGTTCTATTAAAGAACAAACAATGAATTATTTATGTGTGTATTGAGTTGGTTCTGAATTTCAAAAACATTCTGGCAATTTTGACAATGAATTGCCTCACTCAGTACCAATGGCAATAAATTAAACAGATGTGTCAGGGGGTTGTTGGTCAGAGTCAGTGTAGGTCAGGAGCACAGTGATGTGCCATTTTAAGTTTCTCGCCTTCAAAAATAAAAAATGTTCATTTGAAACATTCAAAACAAAATAAGGCCTCAACATGAATTTAACACAATCAGTGAGTTTTAAAAGCAAACTTGTCGAGCAGCCACAAAACTCCTCCTTCTGTAGTGCACGTGCCAGGCGGTCACAGCTCTGCTAACCGCAACAGGCACAGCACCGCGCTGCCCCAGCGCCTTGTACCCAAGGCCCGCAAAGCACTTTGTCAACATGTACGGACGTGACTATCGCTGTGGCGAGCTGCTCCGAAAGCTGGGCGCGCGGCGCGGGACAGCAGCTGATCGCTGGAAAAGCAACAATCCCGGCGTAACGGGCAGCACCGCGCACTCCGTGCAACTCGGCCGAGCTAGAGGGAGTGTTTTAAACCCTTCTGGGGGCGGGCTTGAGAGGAAGTTCCCTCGTCCCAGGCATCCCCTGCTCGCCTCAGGGACAGCGAGTCCTGCCACCCGGCCGGAGCAGGGCCGAGTCCAGCCCTCTCACACGGTGCTCTCGGGACTTGCAGCCTGGCCGCTGGCTTCACGTCAGCCCGGCCATGGGCCCAGCCGCTTCCCCGCCAGCGCGGGAGTGAGTGACCAGCTCGCTCCGCAGGGCCGGGCCCGCGCTCCTGGAGCCCAAACCCTCCTCGGGCTCCGCCCCGCGCGTGAGGCGGAGCACGGACAACCGGGGGAGCGACCAGCGCCCAGGCAGACGAACGGACGGAGCTCAGCCAGAGCCGGGAGTGCCCGAGGGGAGGGGAGGGGAGGGGAAGAGGCTGTGAGGTACGCGAGGAGGCAGCCCCCGGGTGCGGATGGAGGGGAGGCCCGGTCCTCACCAGGCCGCCCGCAGCAACGCCTTGGTGGGCAGGAAGCTCAGGATCCGCTCCACAACCTCGGCCAGGTTACTCAGCACATAGGCCCCTTTGGTGTCCGACTCCATGGCAACCGTCGCCCACGCTCTGCTCCGCCGTCCCAGCGCTTGCCTCGCGCACCGAGCGGGCGGGGACTAAGGGCAGCAGTCAGGATTGGAACAACCCCCCCCACGGCAGCGGGCGCGGCGCACTCCGATTACGTCATCCGTACAGCGCCCGCTTCCGGTCTCCGTCTCTAGAGCGCGTGAGCGGCTGCAAAGCGCTTCCTTGTTCTGGGGTGGGCGGGCCGTGTTGCGAAGTGACACGTGACGAGACAGACGCTGGCTGGCTGGCTGGGGCGGTGACTTCCGGTGCTTGGCAAAGAGGCTCCAGTCAGGAGCCTAGAGCCCGGGTTTTACATCCCCCGCGAGCGCTGCCGCTGTCGGTGACAGCGGGTGAAGAACACGCTGCGGGAGGGCGGGGCTCCATCGGCTCTGGCTCGGAGCACGAGCAGGATGGCACGCGCCCATGCTAAAAGCTGTGTGACTGGGCCGGCTCCGGTAGAGTGACGTGAGCGCGGACGTGCACGTGCACCGTCCCCCGCTCCCCACAATCGCTGCCTGCGCCCGGCCCAGCGGACTCGGTCCGAGTTCGGTTACAGCTGGAGAGTGAGGTTAAGGAACCGGCTCCCGTAGCTGGATGAGCGTGGATCAACTGCCCCGCCCACCTCACCCCACCTGCCTAAGAAAGGGCCACACCCCCACAGCAGCACACCCTAACAGGTAAAGGCGCCCCCCTCCCCCCAGTTTATAGAGTAACGGTTAAGCTAAGCGCGCCGTTACGCCGGTTAGGGAAGGGGAGAAATAAACAAACTAATTTTAAAGCCACCTACAAAAAAAGCCGGTAAGGGGGAGTTGGGCAGCGGTAGTACCCAACGCTGCTTTTAAGTGTCCTTTTCGAAAGTGAAGCTCTGCTTAACTCAAAAGCTTGTCTGCTTCTTCCACCAACAAAATATGTTCCCCTGGAAGAACTCACCTGCCTTTTCTCTCATGTCCTGGGACCAACACACCTACAACAACGCTGCAAACAAGTTTTAGAAGCTGGCAGCAGTGTCTCTGTTAGTGTCCCTTTAATGCAGATTGCTATACAGATAATAAGACTTTAAAGTTACTTCAGTATCAACTTTTATCTTGAAGGTGACATTTCCCTTACCAACAACCCATGCGTCTCAGCAGTTGTTGAAGATGGAAACGTTTTTGTCATAGGCTCCCATACAACTTATGGTGGCAAAGTAGAGTTAAGATGCATCTTACACAATTTTTAATTCTTGAGGTTTAGGAAAATTTTCCATTTTTGCAAGGAAAATTGGGATCAAACTCAAATGTGCTCTTACTGCAGAACAACTATTTTGTTTCCTGTTTCTAATTTAACTTGTAAGCTCAAGGTAGGGATTGTTAGTTCTTTGACAAAGGGAAGTTATGGGGTAGCAAATCATTCTGTGCTGTCTACTTCCATTTATCAAATAAGGCAGGTCCGGCTACAGTGCTAATGATTTTCAGCTCTCCCTCTGATTGCGACTGTGAGGCCTTTTAGCTTTCCTAGCAGCCACCCAATATTAGAGGAAGGCTACTGTGGGAGGCTTGTTTCCAAGAAAGTTAAGGTGTTTGGATGGGGGAGGAAGCTATTCAGAGGAAGTGAAAGATTGAATCTGATTGCTTTCCTCCAATTTACTCACTTGTTGGTTAACAAGATGTGCAGTTTGAAGGTCCCATTGACTTTAGATGGTAAACTAGCAGCAATGGAGTACTTCTGCTCTGTGGGTGTGCACATCAATCTCCTCTTAATGGGCCTTACTACCAACAATCCGTGTGATTTTTATTCATTAGATTATAGTGCACTTTATGGGCTATATTTGAAGACAATTTAGGAATTTCATCCAGTGCAGAATGCTTTAATGTACATACTTACTGGTGCTTTTCACACAAATGTTTTACACCAGTGTTCATGACCCTGAAACTCAAAAGTGGTTTTGACCTGTTGACCAGTTTTCTTTTATACATTGCATTGGTTGGGAACGAACAAAAACAAACACATGTTCATGAACAGAAAGCTGTCTATATTCAGAGACAGTAACCACAAACAGAATAATTCTTAAAATGGTTCTTTATTCATAAACTTGATGCAAGTTTACAAATTACTGTACATTGCCAAATAATTCTGCAATGAAAAATGAAATCCAAAACAAAGCATGCCAAAATGTGCATCTGTCAACCTGCTAGCCCATTAGAATATTAAAGAATTCAATAATGTATTCAAAGATTTTAGCCTCAGGTTTTAAGGAACTTTAATGCTTAATGAGTTCTGCCTTTCACTTAAGGTTGCTATCTGAACAATTGGCTACCAGGTTTGTATACGAATATATGTACAACCAAGTAAGCAGAAAGGCTGGCAAGTCATCCACTATACTCCCTAGAAGACTATTTGAAACAGTACATAACAGGAGTAGTGCCAAATCCCATCAATCTGTTCTTTCCAGCTAAAAACTGGATCTAGAAGCAAATGCACGAGGGCCCATGGGTGCCTGATAGAGAAAAGAAGAGCACAAATTTGATAGTTGTAACTAAAAAAACCACATGCTTCTGGTCTAGAAAAAGTGCTTAATCCATGGTACACACCCTTATATCAATCCCTGGAAGTACAAAGGTCTAATCGCTAATACTACAACCAAAATAGAATTGATTTAGGTAAGGCAATGAAATATAGTAATTATACAGATCCAGATTCATTTCCTAATAATGAAAGAATAGTTCCTGTTAGTCTTTCAATAACAAAAAGCACTGTCATGACTATGGCAACATTATTTTTAGAACTCTGAATCAGGTGATGTCTTTTTGTATTTTATTGTAGCTTTTATATAAAAACTTTTGATCAAGGATTTTCATCTTGATTTGTGCCAATCACGTTATAAGTTCATTAGTTTACAAATGATTGCAACAACCCGTTAATAAAATGGAACACCTACAAAGATTTTTAGTATCTTAAATAACTTCAAGCTTCATACTGTGACTCCTTTTGTTAAGTAGCTTGAGCCAACAAGTAGCAGGAACAGCCCAGCAAGATTCTGATGCCCCAGTGGAAGTGACTAATTATAAGGTTTTATTGGCACAGCCTTGCTCTGCTTAAAAATACAACAATCTAATTAAGAGCATCTCTTCCAAAAAACAGTTCATATCTTCATACAGCCATGAAAAAAGTTTAATGACTTAACATACATGTTGTTTTCCTATATCATTAATTTGGCAATACTACAAATGTTTTCATTTTAGACCAGAAAAACTACTGTGATTTACAAGACCTGAAATTTCCTAAAACAGTATTAAACAATGTATTAAACTTTGTTGGCTTTAAATGAAACAAATACAATGCAAGTCTCTGCAGTCCATATTCTGCAAAAGGTAAGAAGTATACAGAAGAGTGCAGTGAGTGACTCCTATCGAATGATCTTTTAGTAACTCAATAGCCAGCTTTAAAAAGTTTACACTTTTAAATAAAAGGAGAAGAGAGGGAGTGGCCCAAATATGCTTAATCCATAGGGACAAATACAGTAAAGGCCAAAACTGCTCAGTCCAAGAAACCTAAGAAGAGCGAAATGGTAAGGCTGTAAATTATACTGGATGTGTCAGTTGACATATTATCCACTAACTTATCTAATAGCTGAAGTCTTCAGTACGGCTGTTATAGGGGCACTCATAGCTTGAGTCTGTGTGTGTGTTGGAAAGAAATAAAAAAGAGCTCATTTGACATTGGTCCAGGTGTACAACAGTCTACAATATTAACCATCTTCTTTTGGAGGAGTGTACCACCCTACAAAAGAACAAAGAAACACATTAGGGACTCAACTACTGTGAGACAGCTTTAGGTTCTATTTTCATGTGCAATTGAAACGTAATTGTATTTGAAAACTAGACCAATCCACCACATGCCCTAAACTCCTGTTGATTTGAGTGGCAGCTAAAGCACTTATCCCCTTGCAAGATCAGACCCAATATTTATATCTGAAAATAAAGCATTAACATTGAGCTCCTGTTGGTGGCAGCCATCCTGCTGAATTAGTCAACTCTTAATACACTAATATAGAAAGCAAAGAGTAATGTGATGTAGTTTCCATCTGCTTCAGTTAGAACAAAGACCCAGATTCTGGGATGTTGTAAATTTTGTAAGCAAGACACGAGAAGTAATTCTTCCACTCTACTCAGCATTTATAAGGCCTCAAAACTGGAGTATTGTGACCAGTTCTTGGCACCACACTTTGGGAAAGATGGACAAACTAGAGAAAGTCCAGAGGAGAGCAACAAAAATAATTAAAGATCATGACTGAAAAACCTGGGTTTTAGTCTAGAGAAGACAAGACAGAGGGGGGAAGATGATAATAGTTTTCAAGTACATAAGAGCTTGTTACAAGGAGGAGGGAAGTAAATAGTTGTCATTAACCTCTGAGGATAGGGGAAGAAGCAATGGACTTAAATTGCAGCAAGGGAAATTTAGGTTAGACCGTAGGAAAAACTTTCCAACTGTAAGGGTAGTTAAGCACAGAACAAGTTACCTCTGTCATTGGAGGTTTTTAAGAACATGTTAGACAAACACCTGTCAGGGATGGTCAGAGATCAGTGGTTCTCAACCAGGGGTACAGGTACAGCGCGGTACACAGAGGTCTTTCAGAGGGTGCATCAATTCATTTAGATTTTTGCCTACTTTTACAACAGGCTGTAAAAAGCACTAGCGAAGTCAGCACAAACTAAAATTTCATAAAGACAATGACTTGTTTATACTTCTCTATACTGAAATGTAAGTACAATATTTATATTCCAATTGATTTTATAATTATATGGTAAAAATTGAGAAAGTAAGCAATTTTTCAGTAATAGTGTGTTGTGAAACTTCTGTATTTTTATGACTGATTTTGTAAGCAAGTAGTTTTTAAGTGAGGCAAAACTTGGGGGTATGCAAGACAAATTAGAGTCCTGAAAATGGTACAGTAGTCTGGAAAGATTGAGACCAGAGTGCTGCCTCAGTGTAGGGCACTGGACTAGATGACCTATTGAGGTCCCATCCAGTCCTACATTGCTCTTTTCAATCCTGCAAGCTATGCATATAGTCATTTGTGTGACTACATTGGTATATGCATATGAAAATCCCATGCTGCTTGTGCATGCTCAAATTTTGCACAAATGTTTGAAAATATAAACCAAGATATTCCTGGTGTTACAAGTCAGTTTCATCCTGCTGAGGAGGGACTGGGAATGAACTGTAACAGCAAGTTCAGAAATGCCAACTAAGCAGTTAACCTTTCAATATACATTTCATTTGCTACATACCCAGAATAAACTTCTGATTCTGTGAAGGTTCAAGCTGGTGAGACCAAATTGAGCAGTGTTTTTTTTAAAACAGATGCTGCTAAATCTAGATCGTGATTTAAATTCTACTCACCACTCTAGCAGAAGTTAAAAGCTCTGCCTCAAATTTTGTACAATTAGTACAGTGCCTACTTAAGCTGACCGTAAGGATCTATAATAGCCATAAGTTAACGAAGAAGCCTTTAAACATCTTTAATACTGTGGATGTTTTGTGTATTCGTAATCAGTGTAGTCAATGTAGCGTATAGCTAGAAGTAAATAGACAGCCATATTGACTTGTTTAGAAGAAGAAACACAACCAAAAAGCTCAAGTAATAGCAGCTAATCATAATATTTCAAAGTGTTTTAGAATCAACTATTTCCAATTCACTTCATTGGTACAGAAGACGTGCTTATTTTACAGATAGGAAAACTGAGGCACACAGGATAAACATGTCCAAAGTCCAACTCATAGAACTTTCCTGGCTCCCAGTACTAGATTTTAACCACAGGATCACACCCTGTACCTAGATGAAGATTCTTTGCTAAGTCAGTCAGTCAGTAAGGCAAGAAAGTGTCGATAATAGATACTTCTCTTTGGAAGTATTTATTAAACAATGGAGATGTGCTTTAAAAGTAATTGACAAGGCTAGGTGAATTGCCTAGTGGCAAAACAATGCTGAATCATGGTGTGGAAGGTGAGATCAGTTATTTGCTCTCAGGGGGCTTCCTCAAGCTGGAAAGTACCCATACTAATTTCTAGAGGGAGCCATGTCCACCTTACCACCAGCCAGTTGTAACTGGTTTTGTATGTGGGAAAAGCATACCACCCCACTTCCAGAGCTAGACTGAACAATTCTCAGGCTAAACGTTTTCATTTTCAATCTTTGATCCTCCCCTTCGACTTTATTCACCCATTGATGGTTGCTTTCACTTGTCTTGCACTATATTTAGATAAGCTCTTTGAGGAAGGAAAGATGTCTTATTTACAGCGAAGCATCTAACACTTCAGGCACAACAATAAACTTTGGGCAATCAGGTAGAAACAAAATTCAAAAGAGAGAGAACCCTTCAAATACATGGAAGGAGCATAGGCCATTCTTGCTTTATCCAAAATAAATCAGGTAAAACTTTGTATTGTATGGCAATTATATTAGTTTCAAGCACTCATTTTCCTCAAGCAGGAAGATAAACAAGGTATAGGTTTGTTTAAGCAGGTGAAAACCCTCTAGCGTTTTTTAACTAGTTTTACCCTCTAAGAGGTGGGTTTAAAAAGCAAATCTAGACAGGAAAGCATTTTGTATGCTTTCCCATGCCACAGGACAATTTGTACAGACAAGAACATACAACATTACAAAATGTAAATATTTACATACCATTTTTCTCATGTATTTGTACTAGAGACTTATAGGACTGCTGTGCTCTTGCTAGATTATATTGATTCTGAAAGAAAAAAGTAATTTAATAATGCCATCAAGTAGTGACATCAAGCCATGCAGGCCAAAAAAATATGGACAAATATTTAAGCAAAATACCATAAAGTAACGGTTTTAAAAGTTAGACTATGCAATAAATAGCACAAAAATGTCTGTATTAAGAGGTGCCATGCAACAAAACCAACTGAAGTCTTAAAAATCCATGGTCTCCGGGACTGAAGAGCTGATTTTTTTTTCATCTCATCATACTAAAAAGCCATATACAGTAGTGTGATGGGGCTTGCTAATGAATAAAATACAGTGCTTTAGGTTTCAAAGTGTACTGTAATAAAGTGCTGCTCTTACACCCAGAATATTCACATTCCATTTAAATAAGGCTATCTTAAGACATTGCATTCTGAAGCATGTACAAGTTAAAAAAAAATATTTTTGTCATGCCAATACAGGCAAATATTAGGACAGTTAAGAGTCTGGCTACACTGCAGTAAAACACCTGCACAGCTGAGTTGTGCTTGAAGGGCTCAGGCTGCAGGGCTATAAAAACTGTAGGGTAGATGTCCGGGCTCAGGCGGAAGCCTGGGCTCTGGGATCCTGAAAGCAGGAAGGACCCCAGAGTCTGGGTTCCAGCCTGAGCCTGGACATCTATGCTGCAATTTTATAGCCCTGCAGCTGGAACCCCAGACAGCTGACACAGGCCAGCCACAGATGTTTTATTGCAGTGTAGACAACATTTCATAGATGACTAACTTTTAGGGTAAGGGACATTCCATGAGGACAGACTTCAAAATCAACCTCTTACATATGTTTAAAAAGATTCTGAATGTCAAACTAATTAGCCATCTTCCACACAAGGCTTGTAATGTTAAATCCCTGCTCTCAGGGTGAGAAATTCTTATTAAAAAAAGTGGAGCAGGTGGAAGTGGCACAATTTGCATGTGCTCAATATCAAACACCTCTACCATCTGCAGGCTCTCAGAATTTGAGATGGTTTACACATTTGTGCTACAGTTTGGAGCAGAGGCCTAAAAAGCCTGTGGTCCCTAGAATTCCACTTGACCACAAGAATACATATCTGAACAGTGTTAAATTATAACAACACACTAAGACAGACACAATGGAAATTAAATTTAGGTTGATAAGAACAGAAAAACGGCTTAAGTTTTAACAGTCAATGGACTTTAAAGTCACCAACAGGACAGCATCTCCTGCCATAGGGTAAGCAGAAACCATGGGTAAAAAAAAATGTAAGAATGCGTAAGTGATCTAGGCTCTTAACTCATTTTCAGAAGTAATTTAAACCCTTACGAAATGTCTGACATTTAAGTGCCTAATCCACTTTGAAAGTGGGACCTGGGTAAACATTTTTAAGAGTACCTAACAGCATGATTTCTCGTTTTGTATTATGGTGAATTACCAGTCTGTTTCTATGCACACAAAGTTGAAGTGTACCTTATTAAAGCACAGAGCAGGTGTCCCATTAATAGTGGTAAGGTCAGAATCACTTTTACACACCCACACTCAGGATAGTACTTTCATTAATTTTTCATCCTTTATTAAAATACAATTTTGTTTACCAAAAAGCTTCCTTCAGACACTTTTACTCAACTACCAAGAGGAGGCAAAAAAGTTAACTTGGATCCAATAACCTCCCTGTACCAGAGTGACATACTTCAGAATCCTGTATAGGGATGCAGAGCTCCTCACTCATCCTATCATGAAAATATAGCATGGACTCAGTTAGCACCAATCAGGATTTAAGAAGGGTTGGTGCCTCTCCTCAGAAATAGAGGGAACTAGGGATAGAGGGACAGAGCACTAACAGAGAAAGCCTTAAGAGTCAATCTTGGGAGAAAAAAGTTCAGGCTGAAGTTTATGTTGGATTAAATTACCAATAGAAACCAGAAAGAGGACAGTAGGACTTTTACCTGCTTATAGCCCCCTTCCATGTAAATAAATTTGTCCCCCCCAGCCCACACACATTGTTTCCTAGCAAACCATATAGTTCATTTCCAACAAGCTAACTACAAATACACCAATATGTCTCAGTAGACAAACATCAAAAAGTTTATATTGATATTAATCTTCAAACCAACAGCTGTTTTATATTTGAGCTTTCTATAAGATGTCAACATAAAATAGAATGGAAGATAAAACAAGTGTTTAGCCATAACACAAAAGTCACTTCAATAATTATACATAATATATTTACCTTATTGGCTCCAAACTGTACTCTGGCTTTTCCTTTGACTAAAGTGGCATTGATCTGCATGATGACCGATTCTATTGAATAGGCACTACTCCAGCCCTAAAGGAAGAAGGAAATACTTCTACAGAATATGTGCTTGTATTCTTATGCTCACCTTGCAAATCCACTTTGGAAAGTATTCTTTTTGCTAAACTGTAGCAAACCATGCTATTTTTGGTTTAAATATATAAAACAATTAGTTATTCCCAAGAGAAATACAAGAAACTAAAGTAAACTATGTTAGCATAAAGAGCTTGTAGGAAAAAGGAAAAAGCCAAGTTGCACACATTTCCAGAATCTGGTAAGACAAAAAACAAAGAAAAACACAACTACATTATAGTATTCTACTCATTTTCAGCTGGCTTTACAACAGCAATTACAACTTTAAAAAAGATTGCTTTTAAGAAATCAAGCAATTAAGTGACCAAAAAGATCTTGCTCCCACACAGCTGGGCAGCCTTTCTGGCACTGTTTCACCTCTCCAGGGTTCACGCAAGTCTCTGCTGGACTTTTACAGGAGATGTTTTTGTAGGGGAGGTGCTGTCCACTGTGTTCTCCCTTCCCTATGCAGCAGATATCTACTCCTAAGTTAAAGCTGCTTCCAGCAGCATTAACCAAAGCTCAGCACCTGTAACCCATATCAGATTTTGTGGGGCAGCTGATAGGGTAGGAGGTAGGCAGAGGGCTCAGAGGAGCAGGACAAAGTGATCTTGCCTTTTATTGGACCTGGGGGTTCCCTCTCTCACAGACCCCAAGAATCCACCAAGTTTGGGGTGTGGTGGGGAGAAAGAACAGCACTTCTGTCTTCTTTCCCTGCCCAGGCCCTCCAGTGTGAAGGAGGAAGATCTGATGCAAGTTCAGTAAGGGGTGACCCTTACAGAGCTCAAGCTTCCTGAACCTTGTTCCCCTATGGCAAGCATTTCCACAGGAGTGTATGATTTAGCCCTTTGTTCCTAATAGGTGGTGGTGTTTAAGCTCACAAACACCTACTTATTACTGCTATTATTCTTAAGAAGTATACTTCGTTCTAGTCAGGATGCTAACTGCTATTACAATCACTTCTTTAAACTTAGCATTGCACCCTTCAACCATTACTCTTGACAATTTAAAAAAAAATACAGAAGATTTTGATTTTATATTCACCTGTTTAGTAAGAAGTTCCATGCATAATGCTCCCCCACCCAGGACATACCTATTAAAAAAAAGATAGATTAGAAATTTTCAATCTAACATGGCTTTTGTTTGGCATCTTTCAAGACCAGTTAGTAAAGAGATTACAATGTAGTCATACCCTCAGGCTTTTATGGGTTAGTCTATCATACTGTTTGTTCAGCTATAAATAAAAACTAGAGAGCAGTTTCAAGGGCAATATTTTGCTATTTGTTAGCCATATACATTTATTTATATAGAGCAGAAAGATGTCTAGAGACAAGACAAACTAATTTGCTTTGCCCAACCATGAGGGAAGTCTTAGTGAGAATCAGTGACTCAGCTAGTCTGCTCAGTTTACACAGTCAGAACTGAAAAATGTGGCAGAGAGATGCTATTTTTGATGGCTCTATTGTGGACATAGTACTAATAGATAGTTTTTACAGTTACTTCTAAAAAAGAATTTCACACAATTCTAGCAACTTTGTAAGTATGTGCAGTGCCCTCCTCTTCACAGAACAGACAGGCCAGAGGGACATCATTATTTATCATCTTAAAACTCACCTTCTCCCAAAGCACTTTGCTGCTTCTAATCCAAATAACTCCCCAGTATGCACTATATATACAGGGAAATCACTCTGAATGAACATCAGCAATCCACAACATACTTAGGCAACAAAGGGAATGTGATGGAGCAAGGGCAGTTTTAAGCCCACAAAGTGCAGAATGTCGTCCTTCATCTGGATTACTGGGGGCATTCTGGACACATTTCTGAAGATGGAAATGTGTCACATTCCTCTGCAGATAGTCCTTAAAAACCTAGATCTTCAGAGCTATTAACCTTTTATTTTCCAGCAATTTTGCCCAGGAAGCATCAGTTTAAGCAAGATAGTGAGCTTCCAAATGGATAATGAATGTGCACTGTTTTCATTTTACTTTTCACATACTTGTGTGTGACAGCAGCAGTAACATCTACCATTCAAAAATCTTGAATCTTAATTTCTTGAATTAAGGTTGACAAGAGGTTAAGACAGAGTCAGAATCAGTACCAGCTTCCTCAGGCTCTAAATTCAGAAAAATTAATGAGAACTTACTGTAGGAAGCTGAGTGACAGCACTAAGGCTGAATTCCATCCCCTCCCAACAAATATCCATAAGCTTCCCCAACACAGCCCAAGCAACGTACTTCAGTAGTACCCTAAAGGAATCACCTTTACGAGTAAGGTGGTCATCAAATGTAATGCTCTTTGGCTATAGTTGCACTAACCTTTTCCCTAAAGCTCCCCACTGTTAACAGACCTGCAGTTCCACTGGTGTGAAAGCCAGTGTAGACTGGCCACTAGCATTAAAACCACCACATCATCTGCTCTGCTCAGGGCAGGATTAGATCACATGGAGGTAAAAACACTGGTAGTTATCCTTACTGTTATACCTATCACTGCTATTGCTAACTTCAATAGCAGGAAGTTCTAGGGAAAAGAATGAGTGTACCCACACCCTTTGAGAAGTCACAATGGTCACTAAAATGAACTAAGCCAACACATTTCATATAGACAGCCAGCTGGAAGCTACTTTAGTTCACTTATTTGAATTAGCAGTGGTTGAGAAGCAACTCTCTGGCTCTCATTTCCTGAGCATTGTCATCACATTTTGTCCTACAGTAGTTTACCAATACACATCATGGGGCGACGCTTTAAAATCCAGTTGTAATTCCCAGAAATCTAGAGTGTCTTCAGCACAGTTTCTACTACAAAAAACATTTTCATACAAATCAGAGGTTTAAAAAACAAAAACAAACTTACCCTCCCGTGAGCACAGGAGATACCACTCGCACAAAGGGAGGATCAAAAGGAAAATTATCCTGAAAAGCATAATGAAGTATAGAGTTAAAAGCTATGCTGCAACACTGATTCCCAGTAAGAAAAAGATATTTCAATTTATTCTTTGGGAAATTCATAGTACATAGATTTTGAAAAATTAAATTTTCATCTTTCGTTCATGTAGACGTGTACACTACTTCCAGCAGAAAAAAAATTAATAGCCTTGGAATGTGATAGTAGCATACTAAAAATCTTATCTGTTTTTGAAAGCTATGCCATCATTCTTCAAACAGAGCACATGGCTTACTATAATTTAAAGTGGTTTCTACATCCAGATAGTAAAATTTCCACCCCCCAGTACTTTACTGATACCCGTTTACCTTAAATGAGAAGTTGAGCAAAATGTATTCTACGCCTTCTTTTTCTTTTAAGACCTGAAGATCACTATGTAACGGGCTGTCAGGATCAACTCTAGGAATTAAAGCGGGGGGAAGGGAGGAGGAAACAAAATTAAATGAATTGTTTGGCTTTCCATAGAAGAGAAGTTACCCTTTAAAAGTTCCTTTATCTCCTTTAATGTTCTTGCAATTTCAATTAACTGTAGAAAATCAAAGCACAAATACAAGATAAACAGTCTGCAACTGAAAGTAGCCGTAAGAAGATTTGCTGCAATGTATCATATTCTTACCAGTATTTATGTCATTGAAGGAGTATGAATGCAGACATTCAAATAAAAACTGTTTTGTTTCAAAACAGTAATTCAATTTTCTTCACTGAAAACTGATATCCATTTAAAAGCATTTAACTTTTAGAAGGAGATTTTTACACTCTTACTCTGACCTGCAATTTTTACTAACTGAATTAGTTATATTGATGTATTCTGCCAAAGTTCTAGATCAGTGGTTCTGAACCAGGAGTACCCATACTACTGGGAGCATGCAGAAGTCTTCCAGGGCATGCATCAATTCATCTAGATATTTGCCTAGTTTTAAAACAAGCTATATAAAAGACACTAGTGAAGTCAGTACAAACTAAAATTTCATAGAGTTAATGACTTTTTTATACTGCTCTACATACTATACGCTGAAATGTAAGTTTATTTATATTCCAACTGATTTACGTTATAATTATATGGTAAAACTGAGAAAGTAAGCAATTTTCCAGTAATAGTGTGTTGTGACACTTCTGTATTTTTATGTCTGATTTTGTAAGCAAGTAGTTTTTAAGTGAGGTGATTCTTGGGGTATGCAAGACAAGTCAGACTCCTGAAAGCGGTACAGCAGTCTGGAAAGCTTGAGAACTACTGTTCTAGATTACTGTAGAACCAGAAACTGTGCATCTGTGGAATTAGTAAAGCCAATGGTATCAGCACAATTTCAACAACCCTGTTTGTTGTCAGACACACGGATGGCAGGATTACAAATAGCTACTGGCCTGATTATCAATTCTTGCAGTGTCAGGTTAATCCTACCTCAAGACCTGGCATTCCAATAAGCTTTTTAGTAAGAACACAGAGAGTCTGTTGTAAGTTTGGTTACATAGGTGCTGGATGCATCATGCACTCTGCTGAAGACCTTAGATATTCCATTGGAAGTCTGCATAAATTATTACTGCTGAATCCAGCAGTACAGTTCTCTGAGTGCCTACAACCACAGTCAAAGAGGGTAACCAGATTTATGTCCATGGCAGCTCAAAAGGAAGCCCTGCTGCTGGAGTTGGGACAGTGATCCATGGAGAGAGGGTGTTCCCTCACAGCAGCAGGCCTGTGTCCATGCAGTTCTGGGAGAACCTGGTAAAAGTGGTGGTATGAATCCCATCAGACTAAGGGATGAATGTAACTAGCTTGGTTTGGGTGTGTTTTTCTTTCCTAGAGGTTAGTCTGTAGGTTAGCATGTAACCCTATCACCAGGGATGATTTCAAAGGAACTGCTCTGGGAATATTTTTTAAGATAAAAGATATATACACATTAAAGTATAGATGTGTCAGTAGTATTGGCCAACATGTGTAAAAAGCATAACATTTTCACTCATTAACATTTCATAATTCACACACACGGATTAGGACTATATCCTGGAATTGTGTTTTTTCCAATTTAGGCATATCTAAGGTTAAGATTTTTGTCATGGTTATTTTTAATAGAAAAATTCACAGACGCCTGTGACCTGTCCCTGACTTTTACCAAAAATTACTGGCAAAATGGAGCTGACCGTGGCAATGAGAGCCCAAGCCCTGCTGAGGGGAGGTTGGGGGGGGCGGCTAGCACCCACTGCCAGTTATGGGGCCCTCTGCCATCTGGGAGCTGCAGGGGCTGTCCTCCACTCCCAGGGCTGAAGCAGAAAATATCACAGAGGTCTCTAGAAGTCATGGAATCTGTGCCCTCCGTGACAATCTTATCCTTAGGCATATGTCATTGTTGAGCCATAATAAATAAAAAGCTGCTAAAGCCAGTAATACATTTTGGTTTTTATATAACTTGAACAGGACCAAAACCTATTTATTCTTCAAGTTAAAAAAATTATTCAGTATGTCAGGTTCATCATGAGAGGTTTTTACTTTTTGTATGGGTTTGGAGAGGGTATTTTGCTAGTCATGAAAGTTAAATGAATGCTTTTTTAGCACGACAGTGTAAAAACAGGTATATTCTGTGCCAGCTCTAAGAATGCAGTTCAGTTCCAGTCTGCATTAAATTCCAAAGACCTCTATCCATGAAGTCTTCATAGTACATTCTAGCTAGACAGTTTCAATTCCATATTGTTATCTGTGTAGCAGCATTAACATGGTTTCTTTAGGAGAGAATTTTTTAAAATGTAAACTTACTTTAGAAGTTTAACGTGCCACTCGTACAGGCTGTCATTTACAAGTTCCACTGAATAAATCCCTGTGGAAGTATTAGACAAGTTATTTAGGAACCTGAATATACTGTTCTGAGTTTAGCGTGTAACACCATCCCAAACAGATTATGTTTTATCATCTTTAATAAAGGAAAGCATGGGAAATCGGTTACATCCTTTTAAGTGCCTGACCAGGGCAGTCTGTGGATATAAGCAAAGATTAATCTATCAAATACATCAAAAGATAAGAGGCTGGATTCAAGATGCGCTTTTCCTTAGATAGCCACAAGTACTTCCAGAATAAGGTTACAGAAAACGTCAATATCTATATCTCCTAATAGCGTCAAACGGGAATACCACACAAATCAAGGGTATTCTATAGGCTTTGGCTATTCTAGAATTTCTCCACTTCTGTTCTCTTCGTATTTCTTAACACCTCTATATAGCCACATCTCGTTCAATGATCTCCTGTACATATACACAAAGTGTAGTATTATGCACATTAGTCCAAAGAAGCAACTTCATAATTTGCAGGTGGGGACCAATCCAATCAATGCTGCTGGAACAGTAACCCCTAAATGGAAAATAAAAAAAGGGTAGTGACAGACACTCTAATAGCAGACCAAAAGGATGACAGTCTCTGGCAGCCTGTGAACGGCATGATTTGAGACTCTGATCTGTGTATGTTTAAATTGTTTATTGTACAAATTAGAATTACAGATTTTACTGAAAATTTGCCTGTTGCCTTACATCACTAAACTTCACCATAGCATTTTAAGGAGTCATTATGTTAAGTACAGGGAAAAGTAAAGTAAACTAAACCAAACCTTTAACCATATAAAGCAAGACTGACAAGTTTTTAAAAGACATGATATTTAACCATATAAAAATTACATTATTACACAGACAGGAATATCCTGAAGATTATAATTCCAGCAACAGAATCTGGTAAATACGAAGTCTGTAAAAATCCACTCCTTTCTGAGGGAATATACAATTCCAATAATCTTTGATACCCAAGGTTATAATTTTATCACTGGTAATCAATGATGATTATATTTATAATCAGTTATGAGTTCACTTACATTTGGAATTAAGTGTTGGTGCGAATCTGTGAGCAATGGATGACCAAGCCACTCAGAGGTCAATGTATTTTGAGAGATTTCTCATAAAACTATGTTAACCCAGTAAAAATGGTGGAGATATGTGACATCACAGCAAAGACACAGAAAGTTCTGCATGCACTTGTCTTAGACCACAATTACACATTCTCTAGCACCAAGACTATCAGTAGGGAGAGAAAAAAAACCCAACAACTTATCTACAGGGCTCTCAGGCTACACCATTCGACAGCCACATGGTTTCAATACTTTCATGCCATGCAGTAGCCTAATCTTAGAGAATTAGCCCATTATGGCAGTCTATAGGTGGACAATCTGCTGAACACTTCATACAGGCATTTAAATAAGGTGCTCTGGATCAGTAGTTGCTTCTGAAATGACACTCAATACCGTTAAAATTCACCTGTGACAGTGCACACGCATATTTAATAAAGGTTTTAGCCATCAGGCATCCTGTCTTTCAAAGGGATACTGCTCTTGCTGGAAATGGTTTTCTTAAAATGAACCTGAAATCCCCACATAGACAGCAAAGCACCCTCCATGACTCAATGCAGATTAGAGTGAGTGGCCTAACTAGATTCTTCTCAGCCCACTGACTAACCTCTACTGGCTTGAAGGGGTAATCTGAACATAAGACATATTGGGGGGAATAGGGTTACAAAATGAGCACTCAGCAGCAGGCAACTTTAGACTAGCACTATTCTGTATGATTAGATCTACATGTCAAACAAGATAAATATAGGAAATCCATGATAATGTTAAAAGTAAATATTCTGAACTGAGACCATCTGACTGGTGGTCTTGTTCAGTTTTGTCCTTTCTTAAATATAAATTAAAATACCAAAGCCATTGAGTGAGTCAAGCTCACTAGAATGAGAAAACTGGTAGTAGCTCAAAATAGGACAGGCAAAATGCAGAGAATGCCTTTAGACAATTGCAGCAGCAATCACTTTTTAATTTACTTGCGAACAAGGCCATAACCTCTTAGTCTGACTATTGGGACAGGCATTTTCCTGTCAGACAAGCAAATCTGAAGTCTTTTGATCAGGTATTCCCCCTATTCCCACCCTGAGTTGTACCTGTATTCTTTTCTTTTGTGTGGGAAAGAAATAAAACATTAGAAATACGACATTAGATGGTATGGATATATTCTGCTCTGGAAGTTACAGCAGATGAATATACTATAATAGCTATATTAAAAACGTCTATTCACTACAGAAAGCATCCAGACAACACAATCCATTCACCCCACTGCTGTGTTATTTCAGGCAATATCTATATATGGAGCAAAGAGGATAGCCAGCCATTATCTGACTAAGCTAATCTACAAGGTAAATGATGAACACTTGTTTACAAAGTAAACATAACCATGGTTTTTCAATAGTTTCAGTAATTGAAAGGGTAGGGCATGTATATGCAACAGTGTGCATACAGAATCTGAGCAGAGTGTTGTCAAAGGATAACTGATAGATAAAAATTGTGACAGACTAAATCTCACTTAATGCATTCAATAGCAAAGGGCTTTTGAATCAAGTGTAATCCCTTGTGTGGAAGAAGTATTAAATTGCTTCAAATATAGCATGCAGTACAACATGAACAGGACAGCACTGCAAAGTTTTTGCCCCATGCACCTGGGGTGGGAGGGCTTGATCCCAAGAGACACTGAAAACCCACAATTCTGACTAAAGTCAATGTGATCTGTGACATTCCACATCACCTCTAGACAGCACTCAAGTGGTTATATTAATGCTACTAATTTTAACATGAAATTTTATGTAGCAAAGAAGCCAAGTCAGAAAAATATGAAAACCAAGCAAAAATGCTGTTTTGCAGGTAGAATGCTTAAAGAAAATTCAAGTAATTAAACTTCAAAATCTGAACCAAGATTAAAAAAATGTACATCATGAAATAAAATACAAAACAAAGAGCTATTAGCAGAAGATATTATTAAAAAGCTTCTGAACTGCATTTCTAAGGAGAGAAATGTAGAGCAGCACCTTACCTGTTTTATAACTCTGTGATCTGTATATATCCCTGAGCTCTTTCATAAGTCGATCTGAAGCCTGAACTGACCCGGACACTGCACCCTAAAATAAAAACAAAACAAAACAAAACAAGGCAATAGTTAACACAGCTTCATTTGTATTACTAATGCTTTAAAAAAAAAAAAAAGAAGTCTGTAAACCTGCAAAGTCTATACAACTTTACTGTTTTGTGGTAGTTTAGAGCATATTAATTTCACAGATCTAGCATTCATGTAGGTTGAGAAGTAAAGCACTCTATGTAGTTAGCCTCCCCAGATCATTCCCAAAATCCTACCTCAGCAACATGTCACATACTGAATATTATGGTACATTAAATGTTTACATTTAACAAAGAAAACTGCAAAGAATATATACATGTAACAATGCTTTACGGAAGTGCAAAAAAATTCTAGCAACAGATTTAAGGAAAAAGCCCAAGTTCCTTCAATGTAATAAAGGTAGAGTGGTGCAATCCAGTGGTGTTTAGGGACTGTGCAGCTACAGCACCTTCAAAATGCATGCCAGCTTTAAGGGGAAAAAAAATTCCAGTGCTTCCACACAAAGCTGCTGGCTTTGAACATCTATCTTTTTATACATGTAGCTTGTTTTCAAACTCTTGTTGAATTTCTAAATACAGCTGGTACTATGAGTACATGAGTTCTCATCATAACATCCAGGAAAGTCTTTCCCCTTTTCCCCACTGACAAGTTCTTGTAACTCAACTGAACTGATTTTGCTCAAAGCTTTGAAATAAATTAATCTTTGATTCAAGATCAAGCACTGACAATTTCTGCATAAAAGGAATTTTGAAGTTTCTGAACGCAACTAAGAAGAGGCCATCCCACCAAATGCTGTCTGTTAAAAGTAAAGCAATGTAGTGGAAGATGTAAATATACACACACACACACGTGCACCTTGTGTTGAAGTTCATTTAATAAAATAAGCCACAGCATTAAACTGCTTTTAAGTACTCTTACTTTTCTCTATTAGTTGCTTTTTTCTGTCCTCCTGTCCCCCAATGTTTACCCAGAAAACGATGAAGTTTGTTTTTTGCAACCAATTTTCACCAATTTTTTAAATTTTGTAACAAACATAAATAAATTCCCAGGAAATCATAAACAAAGACCAATAGTGAAGGGTCTTGGCCCATACATAGGATTGACAGAATTCAGTTTTTATTTTTATAAATTTCAATGGATATCAGTACTTCTTAAGCACCTTTTTCTATTTTTATCTACTTAAATTTTCACTGTTGTGGGAAATTATGGGGCAGGAGGTAAAACAATAGGGGCTGACAATTTCTCAATGATAGCAGATGTTGAGATACAGCTTTAACTTTTTTAATAACTTAAAACAGATTGTCAACATCACATCAAAATATACAAAATTAAATATACTTAAGTTCTTAAGCAACATTTTTCTCTTACTCTGTCTATCCGTAAATTTCTTTTATCAATGGGACTATATGTTGTTGGTTTGTGTGTAAAGTAAAATATACTGATAACCTAATCCCTCCAAGCCTACCTATACAGAGTACCAGTAAAGCACTCCCAGTGTAGGCATGGCTTTCATGTCTCACCCCAATCTATTGTATTGTACTAGTGGACACACCGGATGAAGAAAATGCAGGTGCTCTGTAAAACTGCCCACACAATGTAACTGTTATTAATTCTAATCCTCTTTGAGAAGTAATCAGCTCTGTAGAAAAGGACTGCTATGACAATACAAAGTGTATTGTATTGCTGCTCACTTCAGGCACACAGAAATGACATTTCAGATTCTTGCCTGTATTTACAAACCTAATACCTCGTTCAAACTCCTCTTAAACTTCAATCCTTATCTTCCATTGAATCCATGTTATTATTTGTCCTGTACAGAAAGAGCTTATTTTCTGGATGTTTACAGGGCACCCAGGAATCTGAAAAGAACCCCTTAAGTTAAATGTCAGATGAGTCGGGATATATAAATCTCTAACAATTAATTCATTAGAAAAGCATGTACCTCTTTATGAAGCTAAGGCAAACAACTGTATTTGTACTTCAGGGTGATTTTTACCACAATTATTCAGTGAATAAATACGATTGGTACTGATTTAGAAGCCTCTTCCTGAAACTGGACACAAAGTGGGGGACAGGAAATATAAATTGACTGAAACCACATTTTATTTCCATTAAGAAGAGCCAAGCATACTGGTATGCCTTTGAGTTTATCAGCAGCTGAACTCAGACTAGCAGAATCTGAATGAATCTGATGGTATAAACTTCCTCTAGGAAAGTGGCTGCTACCTAAAACTGAAAGAAATTAATGTTTGAAGATTCCTGGGGATGTGGTAGAAAAAAAGTGATGGCTTCCTTGCTTTATATAAAAGAGATGTGAAACCTCTAGACCAGTGTTTCTCAATTGGTGTTCCGTTGGAACACTGTTAGGGTTCCAAGAGCAGCTGCTCTCCGCGCCGCCAAAAAAGGGAAGATGTCTCGGATTTTCCGGCGGAGGGTATCCAGTGTAAGTGTAATTTAAGTAAGAAATGCTGACCTTTGCTTATTTCAACATTTGAAGACTGCTAAGAGTTTGGGGGGTTCCACAATTATGGAGTTCAAAAGGGTTCCATGTCCAAATTTAATTGAGAAACACTGCTCTAGACACCTGATAATGTTAGCATCATCGCCGCCGCCTCCCCCCACCCCCAGTCCTTTCCCTCCCCTCCACTGCACACAAAGTGTACAGAGGCTAGAATACATGCAAACGTAGTCAGGATAAAGTTTGAATTTTACATACTACTGTCTTTAAACTTTCAAATGATAACCGGAATTCAAAGTAAAACCAAGAAAAGGAGGAGCTTAATATTTATCTAGCACCCCACACAAGACTAATTTATTACCAACATAAACACATCCACCTACTGTAAAGTAATGGATTTTTAACACTCCGTATTTTCCTGTACGAGTGGTCAAAACCCAGGTGGTGGTGGTGGTGGTGGGGGGGAAACGGGGGGGGGGGGGACACGGACGGACGGGACACGACATGACGACGACAGTTTTTTTAAAACCCAGGAATTTTTCAGTTAAAAAAAAAAAGTAAAAACCAAAAAGCGCAGGTCTGACAAAGCACTCCTAGCATGAATGCAGTGACCTTGTAACCCTCCCCCCATGTGTGCAACAAGCTACACCAGCAAAAATATAGCTCTGCTAGTGTAATCGCAACTACACTGGGAACTCTTGCTGGCTAGGTCAGTCAGGGATCACACCTCTGACACAGCTATGTCAGCAGAAGCCCATAGTGTAGATCTAGCTGAAGGATATTCCTCTGGGGGCATCCAACTTAGCATTCCATTGGATCTGCATTTACAAACTGAAATTTCACTAGGTTCTCTTAATACATAGTACTTGTATGGTCTGCAATTAGGCATTTGGACAGAGGCAGAGGCTCCTCTGCATACCAAATGAAAGGAGACAGAGCTGCAAAATTAGGTAAATCAGGACACAATACATCAAAGGAACCATGGCTCATTGTCCAGGTAAAAAGAGGCTTTTCCAGCACACCCCCCTCCCTCATATAAATACTCTCCCCTTCTGATCACCTATGAGGGGGAGAAGGCAAAAAGGATGCCAGTCCCTCTGCTGACCTGGTCAGACTCTCCTGTTTCCTAACTGGACCAGGTAAACCGTGTGTGTTGGTGGTGGTGGGGAAGCCTTAAAGTGGCAAGGACTGCTTTTGTACCAGTCCTGCCACACTTGCAATTAAAGGGGCAATGTCTCTTCTCCATTAAGTCAAAGAGCCCCACTCATTAATATGCAAAGGGGTAAGTAGCCCTGTAAGTAGCCTCTACCTCACTAGTGGACATAACAAGGCAGAGGAGAGTGTTCTATTGCTGTCTAGCAGTTGCATATGGATGGAATTTTAAAAAACCCAACACTAAAGATTCCACATAAAAGCTGTATTAGATGAAAATTCAAACTGCAAAATGAAGCACTCAAATCTGTAAATGCAACGTTAATGTCTGTGCAACCCAAACTCGGAAGGAGACAGAGTTAGTATGATACAGTAATTACATGGTCACATGCAGCTTTCTGCAGAATTGTTGTACCAGTCAGTCTTCAGATTGGATGGTGAATGACAGGGTTGTGTGGTGAGTTAGGAGTGGGTTCAGAGGAGTGCTACCTTATGTGCAGCAGAATATGAACAAGGTGTAGTGAATGAGAGGGATCACCAGGATCCTTGCCTCATTCAGTGCAGGGGCTGCATGAAGTGCAGTATATTATGTATAGGGCACACAATGAATGAAACAGTTTTTTCATATTTATCTTTCATCTTTAAGAGTATAATCTACCTGTCATCTTTAAGGTGATTTTTCTTTAGAGCACCTTAGTTTTATCAAGTGTATTTTTAAGATATGTGCCGGGGCACTAGTGGGAAAAGGAGCAGCAAAACACATCTGGCCATTTAGTATTTAAGTGGCAACTGTTTAAGTGTGGGTGTCCTGAAGTTTACACAGGCAAGGTAATCTATAATCTTTTAAAGAGTTGCTTAATTAAACTTTCCTTGTTCAAAAATCAGATTAATAAATTAGGTCAGGTGAACATGGTACAAAGCAAGTGTCATAGCATGTGCCACTTCCTGTGGCCTTTGCAAATGACACACTGTCGCAACAGAGTATGCAGGAGCCTGTAGACAGTCTAAGATTTGGCAGCCTTGCTTCTCGCAAAGGCAGTCTTCTTGCTATGCACAGTGCAGTTTGTAGCTATGACTACTTTCTTAAAAAGAAAGATTTCCAAGCCCTGGTCTGCTCCTCAGACACGAGTAATTAGAGTACTGGGGGATTAGATAATACACTTTTACTGTTTTGTTACTTATTCAAAGTACTGTAGTTAAGTCAGTGTTATTGGAAAATAGCAAAAAAAACAGTATTCAAATAAAAATTTGAGCAGTCTATCAGATTAGAAGCAGAGTGGACCTACTGCCTCGTATTAAAATTAGTGGGACAATATTTTATGCTTAAAGATTTCAGGTAATTAAGTGTGCCGTCAAAAAGAACATAGATGAAAGAACACAGCTGATTCAAAAGGGAACTACAAGAAAGCCAAGGCTCCTGCATAAGCACTTTAACAGTTTTAGTATCTGCACAGGCAAGTGATCACTCGCCTTTGGAAATGAAAATAGATCCTTGTTCCATGGGTGAAAAAGAATATGGAAGTGGCACCTTGAAAATAACTTAATGAAGTCCAAAGATGAAGGTGAAAACAGATTTGTAAGTATACATTTTTCCTTAGTAAGAAACAGAAAAGTTTAGAAAACGCTGTTACGAATTAACAGAGATGTGCTGGTCTCAAGTGGGACTGAATGGGAGAGACTTAAGATAAAGAAGTAGTTAATTATTTTATATCCAAAGTTAATGAATAAAAGGCTTTTTTCATTCCCATCAAGCAATTGTGTCTAAAGGAGTTATTACTATCTCAAAAGAATCATTAAATTTCTCAAGTTATTGTGCCAAAAGTTATAGAGAACCTTACATTTGACATCTGAAACTATTAAGAGGAATTGGATTACTGACGCTGCAAGGAAAGAGGGTTTTCTACTTCTGTATACATTTACTTTGTCATCCTCTGAAGAAGGTATAGTGAAGAGTAACTGTGTAAAAACAAGGTAGGAATTTAGGATTTGCCTTTGTGCCTCAATGCATTGTGAGTATTCTCCCTGACTGGGGTCTAAGAAAAGAAAACCTAATGCCAAGGAGTTTAGCGTCAAAGTTTTTTTCTTAGTAGGTAGGGCACACTGCACACCATTTTGGAGTCAACATTCTGCTGTGGTTCCACCTTATGTTGTCTAGTAGTGCAGCAGTGGACATTAATGCAACTATGAGATTAATTAATGCAAGTTCCCTTTTGACTGAGTGGTGGAGCTGTAGCTTTCAGATCTCAAGTCCTAAGGAACAATCCTTTGAGGCATTTACGCAGAACAGGAGCTACTATTTCTGGTGACCCACCAAAATACTGTGGCTCCTTAGCAGCAGCTGAATACACCATTCCCTGTGCTCAGCTGACCTTGTTGATGCTGGTGCACAAACAAGAGTGTGTTGGCATGAGAAAGAGCTATTATGTAAGTTGAAGCTGCTGTTGTGAAACAAAACAGCAATGTTCATTTCAGCTCAGAGAGAGAGAGATGAGGAAAGCCAATGTTTGCCAAATGGAAGTAAAAAAATCTGTAAAAAAAATTTGCAGCGTAAGCATATAGAATAAAATTAACACTGCAGGGATCTATTTTCAATTCCAGTTAATTTAAGTGGTGAGAGTCAGAATGATGACTGGATTATATCACTCACACTGTTGTGCAAGTTTTTGTTTTTTAAATTGTGATCATTATACCAGCATCATGAGATCATGTATTTTATATATACATAGTCCTTTAAATGGTGTCTATCCTGAAGCTCTAAGTGGTTGTACACATTTAAACAGCACTTTTTTCTTTTTCTTTTTTTAAAATCGAGCTTTAATGGCCAAGTCCTTGGATGGCTAAAGCAGAGTCCAGTTTGATGACTTGTTATTCTTAATGCTGTTTTTTGCTCCTAGATATTATGGTGATAACTGGCCTCTACATGTTTTAAAGATAGGAAGTTTAGGGATATATTCTGAACTGCATAACTTACCTGACCCAAGAACCTGAAGTCAGGATATGGAGTAAACAAAAAAAAAAAAAAACACAAAAAAACCCCAACCCAAACCCCCCCGCCCCCCAAAAAAAACAAAAACAAAAACAAGCAGAGTCCCCTCCATTTCCTTCAATCCACCACCTCAAGAAAAGCACAATTCTCAGAGTGCTCCACAAGGTGTAACAAATGTCAGGCTGATGTGGGGACAGGAGCAGTTCTAGTTGAGGAACCTTCATGGTGGTTGCCTTGCAATTGAAATCACTCCCTTTTTAAAAGCAGAGTGCTATTTGGCTTCAGCTCCTCCACTTATTTTAACTGGGATGGTACTGAAGAGGGAGAAGCTGTCTCAAGTAGCCAGATCCTGAACTATCTAGGGCTTCATAGGTCACACAGCCTAACAATCACAAGAAAAGCTTAAAATAGATCTGGATGTGTCCCAGGCCCAGCTACAGAAATTGTATTATTGGCTCCAGTCATAAGCTGCAGTACTTTTAGTCCAATGTTTTCATTTTAGCCAGATAGTCTCCAAATACCCACATCTACTGAAATATCAACAGCAATTCAAAGATTCTTTATGACAAGATAAAGATTTAGGGACAAGCCAGCTGGAGTATGTAGAAGGTGCTCAAAAATCCAACTCAGGAAAGCATTAAATAAGAAGATGCTATACTGTAACAACTATGTTTTGTTTTATAGCAAGCAGGCTGTGGTCTCTAATCTAATTTCCATTTCTTTAGAAGGAGTCTTGTCTCCAGGAATAGAAGGTTTCAAAAGCTGTTTTATTTGAATCACCTCAATTTAGAATCAAGAAAAAAATCTTGACTTTGAGATGTTATGCAAATTTTTAGTAAGAAAAGAAACTCCTTCATAAAAAGAATTGTCTATTTCATTAACAGGTCATATCATACCCGCCCACAGATTCACTGTGGGAGGTGGAAGATTATTTGGCAGACTGTGAGATTTGCTACATGAAGTTCTCAAGCCTCTGAGGAGAGGACAGAAACTACAAGGCTAAGCAGTGCTTCTACTGCTATATTTTCTGGGCATCTCTCGCCTGGCTTTCCAAAAGATGATATTGTAGATCAAGATCACAACTGCCCCCAGTTCTGCCTCCTGAAATGGATACATATAAAATTGCAGCATCTCAACTGCTGCTGCTTACACCCTGTCTTCTGTGCTTATAAAATAGATTTTACCAGTAGTCAAGCTTCTTTGAAATACTCCATGCCAAAGTGAAGAGGGTGATATGACTCAAAGCTGTTGTCTTTTAAAATGAAGTACACAAATGTGTAAAAAAATACTTCAGAGAGAGTGTAAAATTCCTGAGTTAAAAATGCAAGTACTGACTGCTTTAGAGGTCACTGTACTTCGCCTTTTGTATTTTTTTACTTGTTCTAAAGAGGTATGAGCAACAGTTCTCGCTCACAACGTAGCTGCTTCCTATTGATCCTGCAGTGAAAACAGTCCTGTTATCAGAGGAGGCAAATACAAGACAGACTAGGGAGAAGGAGAAGCAGCTAGATACCCCTGGCAAGAGAGCTAAGTAATGTTAAAGTGTGAAAAATGGATTTGGTGCAAGAGTTGCATCTTTTTTCACTCTCACCACTGTGAAAGTCATTTTTCAGCTGAAACGCCAGAAATTCTTTAATCCACCTTGACAAAACAAGTTTAATTTAAACTAGCATTTTCCGGCTCAGATGAAAGAGGCATGCCGTGGAGAACTTTGAAGTTGTCACAGTGCCTCTCTTGGACACAGGCTTCCAGCAAAACCCCTTCAGAAAGAAGGATTTGGAAAAAAAAGACATTAGGGTAGTGATCAGTTTACTTTGGAGTTTTAGAAAAGTCTTTTGCTAAACCATCTTAGCAGAGTTTAGCTTCTCCTCTTAAGTTTCATGGCTTGAGGTTTCTTTTCCCAACACATGGTAGAAATCAACTACAATGTTTATATACATAGTAGCAAATGTTATTTGCTAGACACTGCAGCAGAACAGAGTGCTACATAAGTGTATTAAGTTACCTAGGTACACTTACATTTAGGTGGTCTTGTCTTTGATTCTTTCTGATTTTTTCTAAAATTGCAAGGTTTTCTTTTTCAATGCCTTCATCCTCAGATTTCTTTCCATCGACAGGTTCTTCCTCCTTCATGTCATAGTGATCTAGGTCTTCAATGTCCTACAAGATGAAGGAAAATTCACTGAAATATATGAAGTGTAAGTTCCAGTTAGCACAAAAGATAGCGCTCCATGTTGGGGCTTGAGGGTGTACAGTGAAGAGTACCAAATTAGTCCTCTTTTGACGTTACTTTTAATTTTGCCTAGACTTTGCTATCACCGTTAACAGGATATTCTCTTGTAATTTATTATGGAGCCTGTGACACTGTACAGAAGGCCCAGACTCATCTATGCTTCTGCCGGCAGAGACTCTGGTGGCAAAAAGGTAGCTTTGTGGGATGGGGAGGTTGCTGTTTACCAGTCCATTGAGATAGGTGGAAAACAGGGGTCTAATACACCTCTGAAGCAAGCAGAGAGAATGTGGCCAAAGAAGCTGGAAATGAACCAATCCAGAGCATCCCCTACAGAATCTTAAATGCAACTTTCCACTTCCACTCCACAATAGAAACTCAGAAGTTTAAAACTTTTGCTAATCCACATTTGATGCTTGCCAATCATGGAAGGTCACAGCCTTTCCAAGACAAAAAATGAAGTACATGTGAAGCTTTCGTCTGAAAGAGGCCAGAGGGAGCATCTGCACTACATAAACATTAAAAAGGATAGAAGAGGCATGTCTCACAGTTGAAGACATTAGACAACAACTCTGATCTGGCTTCAGATCTCAGTTCCATACTCATTCTGACTTTGGACAAGTCCTTTAACCCCTGGGCCTCTGAAAATAGTGGAGACAGTATTTCCTTACTTCACAGGGTGTTATGAGGCTAAAAGTATTTTTAAGTTGCTCGAGTACTATGATGAGGAGGGCTATGCAAATACCTAGGTAAGTAAGAGATCACAAGTCACTAAAGCAGGATTTGCTCTAGGGTCCTTAGCCAAGTTTTCCCTTCCTGCCACGGTTGTGCTTCATTTGTCCCCAAAGATGACATCCTCCTTGCTAAAAGGAGGCTGAATTTCAGTAATGCTGCAAGTATACAGGATAATATACTTTGGAATCCTTCAGTATGAAATGAAGTGTTATTTACCCAAGAGTCCAGACTGGTCATGTACACCATATGCTAGGAAATCTTGAGGTGGTCAGATTACCTGAAAACTAGGAAAGGTTTTAGAAGTGTCTTCACTTACTTTGGTGCATATGACAGCACTTTGTATGCATTTCCCATTTGTGATGCAGATAGGAGACAAACATTTAAAAAACAAATAATCTTAAGTAGTGCTAGTGGTGTAATACCCCAGATAATATGGTTTTAAAAATTGGACTAGATTTCAAATTGATTGTGTCTGACACTCATCTGTCTTCAGGAAAGCACTACATTGCTTCTATTTAAGTGAAGACAACCCTTTTGCCCAGTGTCATTTGTATAGAAGTAGAGGGGTGGTTGAAAGCAAGCAAGTTAACACACACTTCTAGAGATGCTCCAACACTAGTTGGTGTGCTCTACCTGCTCAACCACAGCAGACTCCTTCAGAGTTATTCCATTCCATGAGGTACATATATTTAGGTTCTTTTTGAAGAAGTTCTCTATTCCAAAAACCATTCTCTTTTTTTTTTTTTAAATATCCTTTTAATTAAAAATATAAATTTGAAGTCTGAGCGGTTCTTGTCTAATAAAACCTTTATACTTGTTTAAAAACACAGTTATTTATTTCTCTTGGAGCCATTCTAGCATTTTATGGAAGTAATTATGAGTGCGGGGTTGCATATATGAAGGAGCTTATTAAAACAAGCATCATGTTGGCTATACAATCATATTACCCACTTAAATTTTAGTCTCTGCTGTTTCACGCTTTACTCCACCCTTCAATGTATCTGACAGTAATATTTTTTTAAAATAGTTCAGCTGATTTGTAAGAGTCGAGAGCAAATTTGCTACCAACCTGAAGCCTCAATTTAAACTTGGGAAACTTTTAAAAACATAAACAAAGACAATTTATCAACTGTGTGAAATAAAGGCTTACAGGGCAAGTCTGTTGACATGGCACAAGATTTTTATATATTGTTCAATAAACAATGAACAGATGTTTAAATTTCAATATCCAAGTACCTCATTCTCAGCAGACTACTTTGAGAAACCATATTTTCATGGATGAAGGATTATCTGAGAACCCCAGGTAAAGCTTCAAACTTTATGGTCAACATTCATACTGTGGCACTTTTCAGAAGGCCACTTTTTGCTAGGAACACGTGCATTTTGTTTACATTAGCATCAAGATAAGGATTGTGCAGCCTCTTGAACACAAATATCAGATCTACAATATAACAAATTCCCATATACACATACTTCACCCATATCTTCCTCCTCCTCCTCCTCCGATGTTACTTCTTCCGTCGTTCCGTTCTGGAATACAAAATTAGATTTCTTCATGAATTGTCTGGATTTTTTTTTTGGCCTAACATCGTAGTAGCAGCCCTGCTATGGAAAGAAAGAAATGCAGTATGTATGAAATTTACATTCACACAGGACTGCAGGTTAATCTAAAGGGATTAAACAGAAAGGTGATGCATACTCAGTCTTATTACTCCGTTACCAGGAAAAGTGGTGGAGATAAATTTTTGTGCAAAGTCAAGTTAAGATGCAGCCATGCCATTATTAGCTTAACTACTGTATTATTAAATCTAACAAAGTGGATGTGATACAAGGATATCTATTTAAAAAGACAGTAGTAACAACTGTGGTAAACTACTAAAATGAAATAGACTGCCTTCTGAGGTCATAACAATCTTCTGTTTTCAGAACATTCAGCATCCACATGGATATTATGGTGGCCTCAATAATGAACTAAAATCTATGTACTTGTTTAGTAAATATGAATTGTTCAACAGTTATTTTAAGCTATTGACTGTGGTTTCGTTTGAATTTTTAATGAATTGTCCCATATTATATGGAACAGCAAGTTGAATCAATTCTTCTGCAATTTGCTGCTGATTATCTCAGGGTTAAGGTAACAAACCACTCCAGCAAGTTTGCCTGGAGCTTCCTGGTGTGACCAGGACTATTGAGTGAAACTACTTCCTTGTAGGATGACCTAATGACTTAAAAGTCCATCCCAGAGTGGAGTTTCCTTGTGTGTAATTGAGGGAAGGACAAATACACTACACAATTATAATCTTGCTTATCTCTGGTCAGATTACAGTTTAGTCATTACTATTTTACTGTAAGTTATGTCACCACATGACAACTGTCTGCTTCTCTACAGGAGTTTAGAAGCCATGTTATCTTAATACATACAAATAAAAGGAATATTCTCAGAGCCTATTACAAATACAATTTGATATGTCAACTGTGTCAGTAAAGACTCACTCCAGATACCACTTCATATTCAGCACAAGATAGAATGTTTTAATTAACCAGAGCACTTCATGACACCATGCGACACTGAGTATTTAAGAGCATGGTAGGCACCTCATAAACAAACAACTTCAGTTTATAGACACTTCTTACTTGAAGTGCAGTCTTGATTTCACATGACACTGCAAAAGGGAACGAATGGGGTGGATGAAGTTGATAATGAGATCACTTTATTACTCAGTAAGGCGTGCACACTTCTTGATTCGATTCGCTTTCCTGTTTAATTAGTTACTTCTCCTCAGCTTCTGAGAAACTGCATTTGGGAAGGACTTGGGGGCATAGAAACTGGCTTGGTGAACAGGTTTAAGTTAGTCACTAAGCATAAAGGGGCATGTAAGAAGGTACAGAGAAGGAAGTGATATTGAGACATCAGCGATGGGGGCGGAGGGGGAAGAGGGGGCACAAAAGGAGAAAGCCATGTCAAATTTAGGCAGAGGCTCTGTGGGGTATGACCAAGATGTTGTGTGCAATATGTGGAGAAGTAGCCAAGTGACTCAAGTTGTGGTGGGCAACAGTCAAGTGACAGACAAAATTAATCAAAATAATTTGACAAAAAGACTAGCTTCTGCTTCAGTTACTGTAGTTAGGCTGTCTCTAAGCAAATTGGCTAAGGGGAACAGAAGGTGGAGTGGGTGGATTTTTGAGGTGTCAAAGGAAAGAGCACCAGGATTTGGCACAGCCTGGATGTTTATACATTTGGGTGGAGAAGAGAGGTGTTGAAGATTACAGGTACAGGCCTTATTTGACAGGGAGAATGGTAGGGTCAACTATAACAAAGGGGCTGGGAGGAAAGATAAGCTAAGCTTTGGCCCTGGGGAGTCTGAGATAGACATCTCTGCCTGGATGTTAAGACAGCCAAATAAGAGATCCAGAGCGGAGAAGTACATTTGAGAGTAGATGGGCCCACGTCAGTGGAATCTGTCCGGGTTCTATCCTTGGACCGCTCCTTCCAGAGAAGGAGATGCCACCAAAGAAGCAACTGAAAGAGTTTCTGCAGAGATAAGAAGAGAACAGTAATGAAAGATAAGGAAAGGCAGGTAAGAATCAATAGTATCTGAGGCACATAAGAGATCAAAGAGGACTGAAAATAGGCCCCATGCGACAGCCAGAAAGAGAATGAGCAAGTGACATCAATTTCCATGAAATGGAAAGGATGGATTGTGGATTACAGTAGATCCAGGAGTTTGAGGTGAGGAAGGTGATGCAGTGGCTGTAGGCAGACTGTTTAAATTGAAAGATTAAGTAGGAGGGGGAGGCAACATATTAGTCAGAGTCAAAGTTTTTGTTTTTAAGATGATGTGGTATAATAAGGCACATTCAGCCCCTTCCACTCTGTGTACAAAGGAGAATTTTACGGTCTAAAGGTAAGATGCTGTCTGTCAGAGAAGTAGGAGTTGGAAGAGAATAGGTGAGAGATGAAGATCAGTGACTAGCAAGAGCAGGAAGATAGGAATAAAAGACGATAAAACAAACTCTCTCCCTGAAGACAAGGGCATTGGTAGAGATGAAGAAGCATGTCAGACAAGAAGAGGGGATTGAGGATGTAGTTGAAGATGAGACAGACAGACAACAGGGGCTGAAGACAATGGATTCAAGGAGTAAGCAGTAGAGTCATTTGGCGAGCTAGATATAATGGCAAAAGATAAAGGGAAAGTTTGCACTGGCAGAAGTTTGCTTGATCTCTAGATTTTCTCTAGAGAGTTCAGTGCCATGGGTGCTGATATGGGTCAGGGCTGAGGCTAAGTACAAGTGTGGCAGAGGGTTGCGGTGGCAGAAGTGATGAGCATCCTTCATCTGAGATGATCTGAGAGATGGTGGAAATTGCAGCCTATGATGTAGATGGTTTGCAATGTCTCATGTGACTAAATAGTCTAATCCAAGATTTCCATAATCTTTGGCAGTTATTGCAAATATATCTGTCTTGGTTGGGAGCTGCTTGCTTCCTACAAGCTCTTTTCTCTTAGAGCTGTAGTAGCCAGCTCCTGTCATGGACTCTGATGCCCTGATGAGTCCAGAATGCAGAAGAGACTAGAGTTGAGGGAATCTCTGGATGTGATGGATAACAAGAATGGTGGAGAATTCAGAGATGGACTGAAAATCATGAAGCAATAAGGGGGTGAAAGAGTGTTGTGGGATGCTGATATATTGCCTGAAATCAAGAATTCAGCGAGAGAGGTAACAGAGGGACTAGTACTTAGTGAAGACTAGGTCCAAGGAATGACTGTCTTCTTATGTGACAGCTGAGTCAGGGTTGAAGACTGAATAAAGTGGTGAGCAAAAAGGCAGGAGGCCAATGGGTCAGATGAGACAGTCAATATAATAGTTAAAGTCACCATGGATATGATTAGATGACAGATAAAGAAAAGCAGGGAGCCAGGAGTTAGGCAGTAGATGACAGCTGAGTGGAAGGTGGAGGGGAGAGTTAAATTTGACAGAGAAGCCCAAAGGATGGCAAATACAGAGGAGGAGAAGGAAGGAAGCAATAGTGGGAGAAAAGGCAATCACTGTCAACATGTCTCTTGCTAGCTGCTTCAGGACATGGGATGATGGAAAAGGAATGTCCTTTGTTCACTAATCACCTGTTGATATATGCAGTAAAATAATGAGAATGAAAACAGTTACTCAAAATTGTTGCAGAAGCCAGGGGGAGAAAGATGGAAAGTGTTCTACACAGGTTTTGAGTCCCCAAACTAAAAACTTGGGCCAAGTTCACAACTGATAGTCCAGAGGTTGTATACATGAACAACTCCCCCCACAATCTACTCCTCCCAATCCCAATTCCCAGTAAGGGAATCTGCACATTATTTTGACAGCAACAGAAAAGGTAGGTAAATCCTACAACAAAATTAAGAGGAAGGACTGTGCCCTAAGTTTTGGTATAAAGCAATAGTCCTCTGTGTCCAAATATTGACTGCTTTAAGATTATTCCTTTCCTTCTTGCCATATACAATTTTGTTAGAATTAAAGAATGGGCTTTTAATTTTCAGTAGCTATCTAGATCTTTTGGATTTACCTGTCCTGTTGGTAATGGCTGATCTAACATCTCGACATCCGGATGCTGAGGAAGATTGTATAATCTGCAGAGGTCACATATCAATCGCTTCAGTTGTTGAAGAAGCTATAAAAATTAAGACAAGTTTTATTTCAACACAGTTTAACATATTTCCACAGTTCTACACTGGAAGATACTGAACTTTCAATGAAATCACTTTAACATATAAGCACAGAATTAAGTCCACATAGTATTAAATCTACAGAATTGTAACATGAGTAATAATGATCACACTCCTATAAACTCCTAACTCAGGAAACCACCAGCGTTGCAAGCCAGCAATGGTAACTGTAAAGGTTTTCTGGGGTTAACAGCTCAAGGACCAAATTTGTGCCAGCAATGTTCACGGAGCTGCTCTACCTGAGAGCAGTGAAATAAATTATATCCCAAGAGGCACAATCTATTTCCCAGCTTCATGTCTTGAAGAGGTTTTTTTTTTTTTTTTTTAAATATGAACAAAGCCTACCACCCCACCTCCTGGAGCCGGGTGGCCATGGCCTCACCTTTTCCCAATCCACTTTGGGCTAACACATCCCTGGAGCAGTGGTAGGTAGCAGCCCCAGCACAAGCATTGAGACTGGCCCTTATACAGGGGTAAGAGGAACAGTACTCTCCTCTCCTCACACGGTCCTCCTGTGTTAGGCTCAGGCATAATCTCAGCCCAAATTACCAGAACTATTGAATTCCAATAGTTCTTAATGTACTATTGGTTACATTCACATGGTCATTGTACATCCACAGCATAGGCTGCAGAACTGGGGAATGCATGTGGCTACCCAGTCCATGGTCTAACCACCTTTTGGCTAGGCCAAACCTGAGTGACAATGCAACTGAGTGAGTTGTGTTGCAACCTGTCACATGGATTGCAGCACCCCTCAGATTTGTGCCAGATCACAACATTCATTCAAATTCAGAGGGGGCAAATGTAGGCATCCATAGGTCATGGGCAGTGTCAGGCTGCTGGTGGTGAAGGAAGGGGAAGAAAAGGGTCAGGTGGGGCAGGGGAGAATCTATGCCCTTTCCCACTTCCCTGCATAGAATAAATTCCTTTATTTCTGCAGATGAGGAATATTGGCCTCTTACCGCTACCCTTGAATTGTGCACATGAATTCAGTTCCATGATTACTAACATTCCAAACCTCTGAGCAACTTACAAACACCCACTTAAAAAAACAAACAAAAAAACCCTCTATCAAATGTGTTTCCTTCCTCCTTACACAACGTGAATCAAAAGAAGCAGGAGCGGAGGATTATATATTTGCTATATGATCAACAAGGACTATGCACGATAGTACAGAAGATTAAGCTTACAGGAGCTAGACATACAGCACTAAAATTGCAGCCAGATGTAGATCTCCCTTCTACAAAGATATTAGGAAGAGTTTTCCTGCCGCTTTCAGAATGCAACACAAGACATCTCTTTACACAGGTCTTCTTGCTGTAGCAGCAGCTATTTTTAGGCCAGAAAGCCCTGATTCCCCTTAAGAATTTCCCCCTAAGAAAGAAGGCTTAGGCAATACAGTCTCTTCTGCACCCCTGGTAAGGCTATCAGTCAGGACAATGCAGACACTACAATTAGTTTATTTTGGTGTTTAGATGCCATGGTGATTAGTAATTATATTTCTTTAAATTGTTAATTCCAGAACTAGCGACCATTTTAAAGATACAAGGCCTTGTGATTAACTGAGCTAGATACACTTACCTTATCCCACTGGAGTTGAAAATCCATACTTTCCAATGGCATATAGCACTTGTTTATATATCAAGCCAATAGCAAGACAGTGATTTTTAACGACTGACAGAAAAGCTGCTTTCAAAAAGTTTTTTAAAAATGTTAATGAGTCAGTGTTTTCCCTCTTTATAGCCTAATTCCGATTAAAAAGGAAAATTACATACAGGGAGAAGGCAATGAATTACAGTACCAGTACATTGAAAAAGTGTCTAAAATAGCTCTTTTGTATCTTACCTATGCCACACTTTCTATGTCTTTGTGGCACTTGCAGGTCATCCTGACAACTCCCCATGAAGAACATAGGTCATGCCCATAAAGCAATTTTAGCTGCATAGCTAGGAAGACTGCATTCCCCATGAGTTGTGCTATTCTTCTATAGCTTTTTATTTATTTTCTAAAAGCCATGGTCTGACATTTCTCTGTATTCTGAATGTTAAGAGTCCTAGGTAGATTGATTAGTGGCTGGAGTGCAGATGAGGCAGTCAAAGATGTATGATAAATTATCACATGGATGTCTCTACCACATATGTATATACACACACACCTAGGACTAGAACAATAGCACTAGAACTCAGGGGTAACTGAGCCAACATTTAAAAAAAAAAAAAGTTTAAGTGAACTTTATTGTTTTTAAAAAAAAGCACTCCCCACTAAGAGCATTTCCAAAGACCCAATACCTTTGGTTAAACTTCCAAATAATCTGTTTATTTTTCATGTGGCTACCTATAGCTTTTGAGCAGATGGACTTTTTAAGGCCATGTCTACACTACTAAATTATGACAATCTAATTTACTTTGGTATATAGCCACTACTGTTATTAAATTGATTGTATGTGCCTGCACTTGGTTCCTAGTGGCAGTGATTTGTGTCCTCACCAAGAGTGCTTGTGTCGATTGTATTGTCAGTGCTGGGCATTGTGGGACAAAATCTGAGAGCCATAAAAAAATCAATGTAAGCAGCGCAGTGTGTAAATTGACAGTGTGTCCAGAGGCAACGGGGGGGGGGGGGGGGGGGGGGGCGGCAGGAAGAATCCCACGAAAAGTCATTCCCCCCCCCCAAGATTTCTCGAGATACCCAGCAGCAAGGAGGCAGCAGCTCCCCCTGGCACACACCCTGTGTTCTGTGCAACACAGGGAGGAACAGCAGGGCAGCTGGCTGAGCTTCCCGCCCCCACTACATGGGGCTGCTTCTCCTTCCCTGTTGCTGGAGTCCCAGTCTTTCCCGCTGCCTGCTTGCGGCCCACCTACCAACATGAGTCAGGGGGCCATCTTAGAGATCGGGAAGAAGAGTTGGATGTGGTGCTCAGTGCCAGGAGTCCAATCCAGCCCAAGAGCCCCAGGGGTCAGTGAGGCGAGCAGGCTGGGGGGTGGAAAAGGGGGAGTGGACCCTGCTGCTGTATCAATGCACCACCAGCTGCAGCCTTCCAATGTGCCCCCCTCATTCCTCCTCCCCAACAAAAAAAGTGACAGATAATTCTTCAACTTCTTGTTAATGGAGGCAATCCAGCATCTAGCATCCTTGCACCCAGGTGCCACCCACCCTGCTGGCCCAAGGGGGACTGTACAGCTGTCTCTTTTGTTGGTCTTATTTTGAACACTTGCTAAATTGATTGAGGGTAGTTCAGGCAGGGAGGGATGCCTGCAAGCTTCGCAAGGGGTTGAGCAGCCACAGGACAGAGCAGCAGCAGGAGAGGGTAGTTGCAAGTGTATATTATCTACATACATCCCATAGCGTAGACCAGGCCTAAGATTTAGCTCTGCTGTTACTGAGGGGTAGCGGGGGGGAACAACAAGGCCACGAGCAGCAGCATAGGATGGGGTGTGATCACAGAGAGAAGGAATAAAAGGCTCATTTCTTCTGTTGCTTCCCCCCCCCCCTTTTTTTTTTTTTTAATTAAAGAGGATTGAGAGAATAAGAAGCCACTTCCTGCCTCTCTCCCTCCCCTAAAGTTTCCCACTAGGATCCAAGGATAAGAGAGAAGCTCCCATAGTCAGGGGTGGGAAAGGAGAAGCTTCCCACTCTTCCGTACCCACAAGGACAGAGAGGAGCTCCTCTTTGCTTCCAGCAACTGAGGAAAGATGGGGAGGCTTGGAACAACTTCAAAATTACTTAATCCCAACTAGACAGGTCTGGAAGTAGTGTACAATGGGCTTCTCAACTTCTATCTCATCCCCTTCTTTCTGGATAGTACTAAATACTTTGCAATTCAACAACACATTGGTCTTAACTGCCCCGTGAGATACGCAAGTAACCTCATTTACAGAGAGAATGAGACATTAAGTAAAACTAGGTGCTCTAGGAGATCACACAGAAAGGCTGCAGCAAAGGTGGAAATTAAACTCCAGGTCACATGTTTTAACCACAAGGCCATTCTTTCCCATTCAGCCTGGCTATTTCCAGGGTTTTCTTGCACCAGTCTGTCTCAGACACTAGCTCCCTCTGCTAAACTTCACCACCTTCCTTAAAACCAGCAAGATTAGCAAGCCACAAATTCCCCAGTCAGAACACTGTATAAAGATGCGGTGATGAAAAAAGTGTCTGGATTACTTATGTGTAACTTAATTTCCCTGTTCTATTTTGTACTATCACCTGCCTGAATGCATAATGCTAAATCAGAGGAAGCTACAGTGGAGGGTGTTACAGAATGCAGCAGGTGAGATAAAACCATGACAGAGGCAAATCGGCCTTACATACATGGCTTTAAAGGAGTTAAGGTAACAATGGCTGGGCCATCCAGTAGCAGGAGAATTTACCTAGCTGGCTCCATCCAGGCTAGGACATTTTACTCTTCCCAAAGCTAAATGGGGATCAAAGAAGATTCACAAAACCACAGAGACCCTAGAAAAGGGAGGAGTTATTTTTGGGTGAGCTGAAAGACTGGCCAGGATGTGTCAGTGATTAGATATTCAGAGATAAGGAGTGAGCTATTTCTCCCAACTCAGAGATGGGCAATAAGACAAACCTACATGAGATAGGTATACAGGTTAAGTTTAGGTAAGAGAATACAGTCGTAGGTCTGTTATTTTAAAATCCATCTTTAAGTGCTGTGCATCTTTTGAGAAAAATAAGTCATACTTTACTTTGAAGAAGCTGTTTCTATCTCACAGCAAATATGTACTGCCACAAGTTCCCAAGAAGAAACCCAGTTGGACCTGCTGAGTCAGTCACTGTCGGTACCCAAGGTGCTGTAACTCAGGTCACAATCAATGGGGAAAACTTGCAGAATTCCACTTCAGGAGAGGAGTCAGCCTGACACCTCTGGTGCTCTCCACTTTAGAGTCCTTAAATTTTATCCCAAATGAGGCAGCCCAAAGCACCATGACTGAAGAATAGACATCTCACGATTAATCCCGTTTTATGATTTAAGAGCTTGAAAAGATGACAGAAAAATCAGAAGGAATGGAGCTACTCCTGAAAGGTATTTGAACCAGACAGTTGTTTTAGTTTGTATTAAGCAGTAACCAGGACAAGTGGTTGTACTAAGGCTCCGACAAGTATTAGAAGAAATAACTCAAAACAAAGAAATTCTGGCCACACTCAGATATTGTACCTTCCACTCACCCTTCCCCCCCAAAAAAAACTACTCCTCTAAAACAGTCATGGTCAGCTTTCCACCTGTGCTATTTGGGCTGCCACAGTCTGTTATCTGATTTGTCCAAGTCAATCCATGATTAGTGTCAAGAGGGTTTTTTTGTTTTTGGGGTTGTTTAAAACGTATTGCTCCCAAATTCTCAGAAAATCTGGGCTAGATCTTATAGATCCAGGCAAGTCAAGAAAGATGCAGTCTTTAAACCAGAACACCAGTGACTTGTGTGGGGGGGGATTCCTCTTCCCATTAAGGTATCTGGAGTACATTCTAGACTTTGACAAGCCAGAGAATCTTCAGAAGAGACTCAAGTTCTTGAAGAGCTACGACCTTGGCTGATGAGAGGCCTACCCAGTCCAACCTGTGCACATTTTAATGACAAGTTCAGTTGCAGGCTGACTGGCTGAGACACCTCATCTCTCAGTACCAGTTTAGATTTTATTGGTAAGCTTAATTTCAGGATACTTTTGTTCTTTTAGCAGAATCTTAGAAAGAAGATTCTACAGGATGGCAGAAGGACATTAGGATGTTTTCCTAAAAACAAGTACCACAGGAGGACTGTGAAATAGTCTTGCACACACCTGAGTTATATCAGGGTACCTGAGAGACTCCAAATAGAGCTATGAAATTATTCATACCCCTCAAGAGTTCTGAGAACTTGTTCTTGCACTCGCCCTGATGATGTTATAGTTCCAAAGGGATGTTTAGACATTCATTTCTATTTCCTGTATTAATGTTTTATGAATATGAATGTTTTAAGAAACAAATTTTATTGAACTCTGACCCACACAAGAGGCCCTTTTACATGTTCTGAGGCTATCTCAAAAGGTGTCTGGAGTGGAAAGGGGGCAGGATCCAACTTCTCCACCAGACTCTGCCTGGCAGGGGTGTCCACAGGCACTGAACTCAACGTACTCTTCTGCGGACCCAGAGTTGACAGTGCTGCTTCCAACAGAGTGGGTGCCGTGTGTTCCTATCCAGCATGCGCACCCTTATTGTCTCTTACCACTGATCTCACCATGGGCGAGTACCCTCTACCAGTTTTCTTGGGCCTCTTGCATGGCACTGGTGAGTGGGAGTGGTGCCAGGAGTCTTTCGGCGCCGAGCTCTCTGTGTGCTGCCAGCTCCCTGATTGACGGCGGAGCACTCTTCACCATAGTGCTGCAGTCTGACTGGCCTGCCCGGTGGGGGGCATATGAAACTTAACGACTAATAACTGATTATTAAACTAATTTAACTATTTACAGGTATCTACGATCAAGACACTAGGGGAATGCTTTCCAAAGCAAGAGAGAAGAGTACCTCCAACTGACCGTCATAGGCAGTAAGAAGGAAGTGAAGAGGCGGCAGGTCAGCAGGGCCCTTTATACAGCGTTATAGTGGTATGACTCCAGTGGGCAGCTAAATCGACCCGACGGGTACCGCTGGGGGAAAAACCTTCTGATGACTGTGCACGCAGCACACATACACTTGCTTGGAATTGACAGGAGCAAGTACTCTAAGATCTTGCTTCACAATATTGCATCCAAGCATATTCAGCAGACTTCTTAAGTTTTAGCAGAACAAAACGAAGCTTCCACCCTGCATGATCCCTTAGTGCATGTCCAGTCTGCAATTAAAAAACTTGCGACTAGCCCATGCCAGGTTACTTGGGCTCATGGGATTCTGGGTATGGGGCTGTGTAATTGCAGCACAGACAGACATTCAGGCTGGAGCCTGGGCTCTAGGACCCTGAGAGGTGGGAGACTCCCAGAGCTTGGGCTGAAGGCTGAGCCCAAAATGACAAACACTGCAGTTAAATAGCCCCTTAGTGCAGTTGTTCTCAACCAGAGGTACACATACCCCTGGCAGTATACAAAGATCTTCCGGGGGTACATCAATTCATCCAGACATTTGCTTAGTTTTACAACAGGCTACATAAAAAGCACACGTGAAGTCAGTACTAACTAAAATTTCATTCAGAATAGCTTGTTTATAGAGCTGTATACGCTATACATTGAAATGTAAATATAGTATTTCTATTCCAATTGTTTTATATTATAATTACATGGTAAAAATGAGAAAGCAAGCAATTTTTCAGTAATACTGTGCTGTGACACTTTCATATTTGTCTGATTTTGTAAGCAAGCAGTTTAAGTGAGATGAAACTTGGGATATGCAAGGCAAATCAGACTCCTGGAAGGGGTACAGTAGTCTGGAAAGGTTGAGAGCCACTGCCTTAGTCCAAGTCAGCAGGCACAGGCCAGCCGCAAGTCTTTAACTGCAGTGAAGTCATACCCTTAGTGATCCCAGCAGAAATACAGTTGCTACTGTTTGAATAATTTGCATGAGGGAGACTGTTCTTCACTGAAATGTAAGTATTTTAATTCATAAATCAGGAAGTAGAAGTTTTAATGTGCTTGTGGTTACCTTAACTTATCCACATTGCAGACATCTATATAGTGTCAAAAAGAAGCACTCAATTTCAGAAATGCCAGAAATAAAGTTGTCCATGCAACCCTAATTCAGCCCCCTTTGCATATGCATTATGACTAAAGATAATCACATACATTTTTTAAAAAAAAGTATAGTTGGATAAATAGTTTCCCATTTTTCAAAGAAGCAAACTGAAAAAGTGCTATCATGGAGGAGGTCCAAGCTGCAAAGGTGAAGTAGATAATCCAGGATGGTTGGTATTGACACTCATCTGATAGTTGGTTATTGGTCACCCACCCCATGAATTGTTGCCATTTGTCCTGGTAGCAAGCTCTGGTAGCATGGCATCAGCTGCAGGTGGGAATGTCTCTCACGGGCATGGAGCATGCAATGTCTATCCGTGAGCCTCATCCAAGTACCAAGCTGCGAGGTGTGGGTTGGGGTGGTGGATTTGACCTTGTTATTGCCTGAGGTGGTCTGGAAGAAGGGAGAGACGTATTGGACTGTGGGTGGAGAGGCAAAGGTGCTCTGAGAACCAGCATTGGTGGGGCCAGAAGAGGGCTGAGCATGAGGACTGTGCAGGACTTGTGGGACACGTAGAAATGCATAACAAAGTCCCAGTGCCCATGGGAAGAGGAAGGTGTCTGCCTATGAGTTCTGCCCTAGGGCTCCCCTGGAACAGAAAAGGGGAAGCTTGTGGTTGGTTGGTGTTGCAAAGAGATCCCATGTTGGCATGCCCCAATGTTGGAATATGGAGCAAAGAGTGGGGTCATGGATCTCCCACTCATGATTACAATGGAAAAAGCAGCTGAGCATATCTGTTAGGGTGTTGTCTGTGCCTGGTATGTGGATTGCATGTAACGTGAAATTGTGTCATAGATACTAGTTCCACCGGCAGAGTGCCTCTCTGCATAGAGTTGGCAATTTGGCTCCTTGCAGTTTGTTTTTACACACACACACACACACACACACACACACACACACACCTTCCTATTGTCTGAGAGAAGTTGCACATGTTTGGAGTGGACAAGTGGAAGAAGTACCTGAAGCACACAGGACTGCTCATAGCTTTAAGATACTGATGTGCATCGCTGCTTCTCTGGGTGTCCATAGGCCCGGTGCTGATTGTGCCCACATATGTGGGCACACCAGCCCGAGTGAAACATCCATGATAAGAGTGATTTCGAGCACGGGGGGCTTGAAGGGAATACCCGCCATTACTTTGGAGGGGTTGCACCACCATGCTAGGATAGGTACCACCGTGGGTGGAAGGATGATACATTTGTTTATGTGTCTCTGTAGGTCATACATTAGGCGAAGCCACAATTGCAGGCATCTCACATGAAATCATGCATATGGGGTGATGGCAGGACATGCTTTTATAGGTCCCAAGAGCAAAAGGCAATTTCTGACATGTGTGCGGGGACAGTGCTGGAGGTGTGCAATGAGAGCCTTGAGACTGGTAAAACAGACTTTTGGTAGGAAGGCTCGTGCCTTCCTAGTGTGCATGCAAAGCACCTATGAATGTGAGCTCTTTCATAGGGACGAGAATGGACTTCTCCTTGTTGATACAGATGCCCAGACTGGGGAGTTGTCGTTAGGTTCAGATAGCGTTGAGGCGGCGTTCACAGGATGATGCCACTAGGAGCGAATCATCTAGATATAGAAGAGTGAGTGATGCAGTCTACATGTGATGCCAGGGAAAACCTTTGTGAAGATATAGGGTGCAATGGTTATGCCAAATTGGAGGATGCAGAATTGGTAATGGGTATACCCTACCATGAAGTGGAAGAACTTGTGGTGAGCAGGGTGGATGTCCACATAAAAATATGCATCCTTCATATTGAAAGCTGTGAACCAGGATCCAAGGGGAAGAAAGGGGATTATTTGTTAAAGGGGGACCATACAAGTGGAATTGTTAGATATATTTGGTTCAAGGCCCTTAAATCCAAGATGGTGTAAAAGGTCCCCATTTTTCTTTGGTATGAGGAAATAAGGGGAGTAGAATCCACAGCCCCAATAACAATCTTGACAGTAACAGATCGTAAACCTGACATGTTTGGGCATAATCCCCCCGCATGAATAGGATGCCCCGAGGTAAAAACTTGAATAATTAACTAAAAGACTAAGTTCTAACCACTAGATTCTACAAAATGTAACGGTTTAACACTTAAAAAACTTCTGTTTTTGCTACGCAGCAGGAGAGATGGAGAAATGGTCTGAATCTGGCCATCTGGTGGTAAGAGGGAACTGAGGGGGTGTTGACCTGCACGGTCTCATAGCACCTCGGCTGTACCATGTGGTGAATGCACAATGTGCACAGGGGTTGATGGAGACTAATCAACCCGTTCCGGTGCATGGTGTGCATGTACATCCCTGTCTGGAATCTACATAGGACCAGCACTTGAAGAAGGGATAAGATACTGTCAGGGGGTTTACAGCTATTTACTGACAGAAATAAAGAGACTCAGAACCTGGAACTGCACCCAGTAGTCATGGAGGAGAATGTTCAGACATCCTTCTGCCTCCTGCCCTCAGCCAGTCTGTCCTCCAATGCCATATACCCCAGGTAACTCCCTCAAGCTCCTTCTCCCCCCTGGAAGAACTCCATCCCCACACATGGCATTTCCTCCTCACCAATTGGGCACCAGCAGGAGCATTGAGAAGACAGGGGCAACTACCTCCCTATTCTAGGCATAGGCACTGAGAATAAAGTACCCTTTGGCTGCCAGGAAGAGTCCTGTTCACCCCAGGTTGGAACAAGCATGGTGCAGACTGAATATTTAGAGACCTAACTCTAACAAGCCAACTAAGCATGTGCAAACTGCTATTTTTCAGAGGCTTATAACTTGACCAAATTTGGGGGAAATTTACACAGGGATAGCAGCAAAAGACACACCTGGCGGGAGGTCACCCCGCTGTCAAGTTTAGAGTCCCTGCAGATTTCCCTCAGCATAGCTACTTCACTCTTAAGCCACTCCCAGCCTCTAGCAGCTAGCTCCTCTTGTGTGGTCCAGGCTAGTTGCCACAGAACCTAACAAGCCCCACTTATTTCTGGGGTCCTGCTTGAAATCCATGGCTTTCTGACCAAGCCACCCTCAAGGTCCTAGACAGGCAGTATCTCCTACAAAACAATACAACTGGGAGATGAACAGGTCGCTAACAGGTATGACTGTTAAAATAAGTGACTTTCCCTGTGAAGGTAGCTTTCCTGATAGAGCACAAACAAAAATCAGTGTTCACTCCTCCAGCTCATGAGCTTTCCTTGGGCACCAACTAATATTTGCACAGATAGTGTGCACATATACTGTGCAATTCAGCATGACAAACCACAGATAAGTCTGTGACAAGTTTACTGGCTTTTTACAAGTTGTCATGTAGTTATCTAAACTACAAAGCAAAATTATTCTACTGTTACTGAATAATTTGTAACTGAACAATGATGAATTCACAACAAAAGTGTTGACCTCTAACATGCCAAGCAAGTTTTGACTGTATCAGCTGTGACGCCCTGCACCCCATGGTCACCCTTATATGACATTGTGTATTGTATTATAAGACGTTTTTGGAATGTTCATGGTGTACTGAGCATCATCATTATAGTAATATGTTTGTTGCAATGTCATGTGTCATGAGGCTTCACTCTGTAATATTCCCAAAGATGTGTCCTCGTTGTTTGAAACATATCCAGGCAAAACTCCAGGAGCAGAGGGGCAGTTCACACCTTGTCAAGGTGTTTATAGGACAAACCCAGCTCAGTTTTCCACAAACAAAGGGCTGGCCTGGGCATCAGAGAAATCAATGGGACTTGAGTAAATCACCTCCCTTCCTTTGGCCAGCTTGGAACCACACAGTTAGGTTGTGCTCACTGACTCAGGACATGGATGAAACCATAAAAGGACACGGTTTGTCACCTGACTGGGGGGGGAAGAGAGAAAGCAAAAGCCCCAGAAGGGAGAAGGAACATTTTAAAAAGGGGAGACATTTGCTATGATCTCTTCCACCTCCATCTATAAACACCACCAAGCAACTCAAGTGCTGACCAAAGGGGAGAGCCTGGCTGAAGGGGAAACCAGCCAGCCCGTGGTGAGAATCACAAGTTTGTAAGGTTAAACTAAGCTTAATGCTTTCAGCAGAGTGCGTTTTGCTTTTGCTTTCTCTTGACCAAATCTGACTTGTTATCCTTTGACTGATCACTTAAAATCCTTCTATAGTTAATAGATTTATTTGCTTGTTTTACCTAAAGCAGAGCATTTGGCTTGATGTGCGCTAGAGGCTCCGCCTGGAGTAGCGAGGCTTGTGCATATCAATTTCTTTGTTAAATTGATGCATTTATGAACTCACATTGTTCAGTGGGCATCACTGAACATTGTAAGATGGAGGTTCCTAGGGTTGCATCTGGAACTGGGGGTCTAGCTGGGGTAATTTTGTTGTATAATCCAAAGAGTGGCTGGCTAGAAGCACTCACTCAGTTGGGAGCAACTTGCTTGCTGGAGGCTGTGCATGAGCAACCCAGGAATGGGGGTTCTTCACAGCACAGTAGAGTAAAGCAGGCTCCAGGAGTGGAGGATTGGAGTGACTCATCCATTCACCAGCCCAGATTGGACCAGGGGAACATCACAACAGGTATTTCAGGACACCAGTTGTTTGGCCATATGTTCTGACAATCATGGCCAGAACATGCACACATTAATTACCATTATAACCCCTTCTGCTAAAGGTTGTAATAAAAAGCTAAAATTAAGAAACCTACACTAAGAACTACAATTAGAAGAATGTCCCACTTATACCAAAAGCAGGAAGGAAAGCCACAACTGTAGTTGAAGTTTACACCCTGTTTCCTCACACAAGTAGGTCCAACAGGGTGCACTGAGTTGTTAAAGTGGTGTCCCTACAGGTATGCCATACAGCATTTTGGAGCCTGTGGGAGTGAGCCTTCCAGCCTGGGGCAACAGACACTGGTTAGTGGGACTCACACTAGCGCTCTAAAAACACCCATACCAATAGCACTTTGGGCTGGACCTCAGTCTCTGAAGCCCATCCCCCTCCCTAGGCTATTTTTAGAGCACTAGCACAAGCTTCACTAACCCAAGCCTGTTGACTTGACTGGGAGGCTTGCTCCTGCAGGCTCCAAAACACTGTTGATATACTCTGTCTCTAATTACTGGAAGACGTATGGTAAATTTCACCTTCAGTTATTTCCTAGCTATTTCTGCTACAGTCCAAATGGTCTCCTAAATGTAATTATCTGAATGTAAAAATGCACTGTATAAATTACAAGCCACACATCAAGAATCAAGTCTACATGCTGAACATTTCCAGCAAGTCACATGAATATTCCCCTTCCCTCCTAATCAAATGCATTAGAGGTCATATAATGAACATTAATCCATTAATAACCTGCAAAAGGTTAAGATTTTTACCCCCTTTTCTTTTTTAAAAGCATTTGTAGCAATCAAAAGCTGCTGGGGAGATAGTCCGTCACCTTCCTTAAAATGTAAGAAAGTTTCAGTTTGTTAGGCTGTTAGTTATATTTTAGCCTTTGGGAAACTTAAATACCTTTAAAATAATGTTTTATGCTGTTCACAAATATATTTTGATGTCATAGTATCAGATTTGTCTTCAATATATTGTAGAGAGATCATAGCATTATAAGACACTATGCATGTATCAAAATTAATACTTCCAAATTATATTAAAAGCAGCCCTTCCTTCCTTAGTATAAGAAAGTAATGTTTTGATTAGATACAATTCCAATAATTACACCAAAGAGTCCTCACATCAAAAATAATGCCAAAGACCCTTCACTGGTACAGAACTTGTACTCCAGCAGTTTTCAGTTTCAACAATCTTTACATTAGTCTTCCAAGTCTGTCATGTCAGTGCCCAATTTCATTACCACCTCCACTGCAAAACTGTCTAGGACAAGTTAGCTATCTGTTAAAAATATCCCTACTAAATAAGCAAAGAGTTTGAAAAACCTTCAGATTTAAGTTTTAGAAATTTTACAGCTGTGGAAACCAGTTCCAGCTGAATTCTGGAGCACATTTACTCTAAAAACCACACATTAAACTCTACCCCCAAAAGTAATGAAATTATAATTTTTGCATAACACACACTAATGACTAATGTTCAAATGCTTCCCATTAGAGCTTAATATGTTTAAAGTTCTTACGTGCAAATCTATTTAACTATTTTCAGAATGCATGACTTACACCATTGACAATTGAACAAATGTTCAGATATTAGTTTCAAGTCGTCCAAAAACCTCAAGCCTTTCGGGATTACTCTTCAAGTATTTTAATAAGAACTGCCTGCCTTCCACTGTGAAAGTTTATGAAACAGCCAAAAATACGGTGGAGCCCCTCAGCTGAAGCCACTTTTTATTGAATCTGACCTACAGTTAATGGAAGAGTAAAAAAAACTACTAGTTCCTCACCAGAGTATTGCTCTTCTTAATATCTTCTAATCGCTCCAACACTGAAGTCAGGTTTGGGTCATCTGATTCCACAAACCATATTGGTGATGAGGAGGGATAAGATTCCTGTAATAGAAATGACAGTTAACACAAATCCATACCAATAGTTAAGTAACACAGTACTAGGTGTCAGACTAATTTAAATTGCTGGATTATGTAGCAGCATTGATGCTTTTACCTCAGATTTTAGTTTAATAAAAAAAATTGACTTTTCCCCAACCTCTCTACTCCAACTTGTTACTTAAGCGGTTTTCCTGCAGTTTTAAACTTCAGCCTATTTTCCTCTCAGTCCAACAATGGACACACAAGATTGAGGGTTAAGAGTATTTTTCTTCACTTATAAAAGTTTAAATCTGGAGGGAGGGAAGGGGATACCACAGAAAGTCAAGGTACCTCGTATTGCCGGAGTCATCACAGATTACAAGCTAATGCTATATTTTGAAGGACAGGAGTCAGACATACCAATATCCCAACTTCCTGTTTGTCAACAAAGCTTCAGACTCCCTCAAGTAAATAAAACAAAAACATTAAAACATCTGTGGCACTGTCAGGGTTGTGAATAAGCAGCAAAACAGGCACCAACATTTAACCCCAGCTCAAGTTTCCCCTAACTGTTTTGGCAGTGTGCCTAGGAGACCATAAGTAATTCAGGTAACATGGAGGCCAAAATGGGGACAAGACTGGACAAAGGTACCGATTTTATCTATGCTTCTGCGGGCTTGTGAAAGGCCCTCCAGAGCTAAAGTTCTGTCTTGTGGAGAGCATGGTCTCAAAAACCTCCCTCTTCAAGGCCGCTTCAGGGTACCACTTTGACCCAAAAAGGTTTTTAAAGTCTCCAGCCCAAGAGATCTTAGTGGCCAAGTTCCACCTACTGAGCCAGTCACTGAACTTCACTAATTTAGCCATCCAGACATGGACATTTGCAACCCATCTGTGGAACAACATTTGCCATCAACACCACATCCATTCCGCCCCCAGTTTTGTACAAAAAAAAAAAAAATCTAAGTTTTTATTCACAGATGAGCCATTGGAAACACCACAAAGCCTCTTTTCTTGGCTTTGAGTGCATCAGTATCACATTATCACGATGCTTACAGTGAAAGTTTATTTCACAGCTTACTAACGGCAGTTAAGATTCCCATTTCTACTGCAAGATTACTGGCTGTTTTAGTGACTAATAAAATTAATGGAAGGGGTCAAGTGTGCACTATGTTTATGTTCTTGCACTGTTTCCTTGTGATATTTATTCTTTGCTTTACAGTACCCAAGGGTGTGCTGGGAATTTTCGCAGAAAGCATGATTCTTGCCCCTAAAAGTTTACAATCATTAAAACACCAAACAAAGGTTTTGAACAAGCTTTGGAAGTGCAAGTCATGGATAAAGAGATTTTGTTAGATCTATCAAAATGCTTAATGCTCGGTAGGAAGTTTGTAAAATCACTGTTTCTAAAAACAGAAGTGCAAAATATGTACCACCAGACTTAAATGGAGAGAAATACAAGCATAACAGAATTGGCTCTTACTAGCACTAGACTTGCTTCACAGATAACCCTTCTAACTGAAGAAAAGCTGATTTCTGCAAGAGAGGTCATATGATTAGACAAGGTACAGCAAGTTTTGGCAACGAAGACAGTGGAGTGCAGAATGCATACTTAACATGTAAACAAAAAGATTCCAACCTCAGTTTATAAATTTCAGTAAATAAGATTTTAGTAGACAACTTAGCAACCAAATTCTACTGCAGTAATGGACAAGTTTTATAAAACTGAGTTTTGCTAGACTCCAGAGAAGCTACTTTTCCCTAAATGTTAAAATTGCTTAAGAGTATCATATGGGAGGACTTAATGTGTTATATAGCGAGGAGCAGTGATAAAAATCAGACATTTTTCCACTTTGTTTTCAAGCATGCTGTAAAACAAAGCAGAGCCCCTGAAGCCTCTATCGAGTTTTACCTCCCAGAAATAGTCTCAAGTGTTTTTCAAGATACAGAAATAATTCAGTCCATGGCACCCAGTTTGGTGTTTTTTATTTATTTATTTATTTTGGGGGGGGGGGGGGGAGGCGGGGGAGGAGGGAAGGAGAGGAGAGGATATGAGGTAAGGAAAGATCAGGCCAACTAGTCACCAGAAGTAGGTTTGTTTGTTTATTTAATAAATTGTCCAAAACAGCCAGGTTAGGTTTTTCATTTTCTTCCTTTTCTCAATATATTTATATTAGTGGTCATCTTAATTCAATTTTCCACTCACTCACAGTTTCTTTGTTGAGCCTGTTAAACTTGCTCCGTAATTGGAGGTTATTATTGAGCACTACATAGCACTCCTTTCCCCAGGATCCTAGCATGCTGAGGACCCAGCCAATTTCACTTTGAAAGTGGAAGGGAGAAGGGTGCAATTCTTTTCACGATTAAAGCCACTGAATGAGGTAGTTTTTGATCAAATGTCGGATGTCTTCTTATCTTAAGGATATTTAAAAAAAAAAAAAAAAAAAAACCACACACTTTTAGCAAAGATTTACAATTTTTATCACAAGATAAGCAACTTTGCAGGTTCTACTAAACGATCCAACCCGATAAAATGAAAAAAAGTTATATTGCATTTAAAATATTCCACTTTGTAATAATGACACCTCTTTAGTCATAGTACCATCCTCCTGCACTAGGATTGTGCCCTTTTATAATACCCTTCATCTGAAGATTTTGAAGTGCTTCATCAACATGAATGGGTTAAGTCTCACTTTTGTGAGGCAGAGATGCAATACAAGGGACTGATCATGGAGCCTGCACTCATGTGACCATGGCTGCAGGATGAAGTCTTAATTTTTCCAGCTGGAGTATATTTTCTAGGGCTCTGCCTACTCTAGCTTTATATGTCATGAGCTGTGGCTTCCACTAATTACTAAAGTGACTAAAGAAAAGTTGATACAGATCCAAGCAACGGACAGAGGGGTCCAACAATATTTCAGTAATCCCTATGGGAGAATATGCTGAAGTAGACTTCCAATCCTTCAAACAGGAGAACTGATGTCACCATCTTCTTACAGTCTTCATGTGCTAAACTGGACAGTGATCCTATTCCAGAAAATTCTGATACAATTCCATGAACAAATAATTTAGACTCTGCAGATGAACACATTACAGTGACAAGTGGGTTGTCTTCGCCTCTTTAGAAATCTATTTAAGGTGCAACTATTAGAGGGCCAGGAGTCTGCACCAATTCTGACATACAAGTCAATCTGATTATATGAAAAAGTAGTGTGTGCTGCTTGGAGACAGATGATTCTGGACTGTTCTTCAGGGGCAGCCCTAAGCACAGGCCCTGAGCAAAGATCTGGTCTGCCTCTAGGTGCCACAGAGACAGGGCATACCCCACTGTGAAGACTGTCTGATATGGAGGGGATTGAGAAATGTAACTTTAAAATAAAGCCTACACTACCAAGTTTTAGAAATTGTTAAAATGGCTGCTACAAGTCCAGAGTTTAGAATTTTCCTCTACCGTGCCCCCTATGCACCCACTGTAATTTAATTTACCTACTGGTCTCCTGGTTTACAATTAGAGATGTGCATATAGATACAGGAGTTATTGAACAAATATAAAGAAAATGCAGGACTAAGATTTCTATCTACTGGTGACTGCAGTAAGTCATTATAAGCTACAGAGAAAACAAGCAAACTCCATCACGTGGGGAAGCATATTAAGACACAGGCAATATCCAATCCTGTTTTTGTATTGCACACTTCACTTGTCATTAGGCACTTATTTTCTCTTTTTTTTTTTTTTTTTTTTAAATTGAATAAGTGTGGAAAAAGCAATTACAGTGACCATACGCTAAGCATAGTATTAATGAGATTTAAACATGCCAGAAGAAAAAGGATCTTCAAGTTCAATACCAGCCCTACGCAGTTAATGCAGGAGAAAAACTCATTAAGTTTATGTTTTAGTTTTTACGCTAATTGCGCAGGCACTCACTTATTGTATATTCCAGTTTGGCACATAATCCAGGTATTTAAAATTGACTGTTGGTGGATATATTTACTTCACAATTTTAAGTGAGTTTAACATGCTATTTTTTTTTTTAAAGTATCAAAATATTTTATAGATGAGCAGTTAAATATTAACTATTCTGTGACAGTTGTGTTATAGTAGAGATGAGTCACCACCCATTTTGGAATATAAAACAAGCATTTCAAACAAACATTCAAATCTATAACTACAATGAAACAAAAAGCCATGGTAATTAGGATATGGCAAAAAACTCGACTATACTCATGGTTTGGACAGTCATCTGTACTACTCAGCAGAACTCAGGTTTAGTCCTCTGGGCCAGGGGGAGAAGTTGAGGTAAGAGGAAGAAATATTACCAATGTGGTATAGGGACTACAGTTTCACCTGTGCATCTCTAAGTAACTCACTGCCTAATTATGACATTTTAGGAAAGCAGCTCTAATTCAAGGAATACTATTGGATTGGATACCTGCTGTTATTAATGGTATTTAATTACTGTTATTTCTCAAGTGGTTGAAGGGTACTTTACCTTCGGCGTTTTGCCACACAATTCAACCAAGACGAGGGGGTTGAATACTATTCAGATAGAGTTATTGCTCATATTAAATGGTTGGCTGTTTTATTATTGTAGTTCTGCAAGGGATCATATCCCTTCTCTCCACAAATGAGAGCAGGAATTTGTCACAAGGAGGTAAAGCACGCATGCTTAAATTTGGGTAGCTTTTTACAAGCTAATCTCTGTACTGTAAAACTTGCAGCAATGATGTAATTGCTCAGTAACACATGACATACTGAGCAATTACAAATCACACTTAAACTGTACTGAGGCCAGAAGACAAAGGCTGAATGTTTACAGCCAACCTAGATACAGTTACAATTCATGGTATCCTTACATTCTGGAGAGTGTGTACTAACAAGAGGCCAAATTGTATTGTCAAAACCTCCAAACCTTCGTCTAGCTTCCATGCTATATAAAGCATCCAAATAGCTAAACAGTATCAAGATAGCTGTTAAATCTGGCACATTACTAGGAATTCTTCCCCCTCATGTATTTATTAGCTTGCCACTGCAGCATAATTTTTAGGACTACATGTGTTAGTTGGCATAATGCTTTTCATAAAGCCACAACACATGGAGATCCCACACTTCAGAGACCTAGCTTCACAATCTGACAGGTGCTCTTCTTACATTTTGTCAGAGCTCTGACTTTTTAAAGGCAATAATATTTTTTGTAATTTTGTAGTTTTTGCACCCCATCTTCTTCATAGATTAGACAGATTTGTCATTTGTGTTTAAGTATACCCTATACAAGACAGTTCACCCTTAACAAGGATGTTTCTGAACTTGCCTTTAGTATATAATCTTTACTTGTTTGACATCACAAGTTACCACTATTTTAAAAAAGAGAAAATATAAAGTATGCTATAGAAATTACGCACAGCCCCAACTAGATTACTTCCAGAGTACTACAGTATTAAGGTACATGAAGTCATAGTGAAATGCTGTGTTGGTCATATGTTACCATGAAAGCTTTGATTTAAACAAACTTTGTTATCCCATTCCCTGCAAGCTGCATAGCAAGTGAGCCTCTCCTTTACATAGTGGATCTATTATACCCCACTCTGCCATTGTAGAGTGTGGCTATGATAAATAAAACAGTTTGAGTATAAATTAAATGTTTTTATGTGCATTTACTTGCTACCTCTTTCCTTCTTCCCATTTTATAGGAAAATTGGATGTTTTATAGTTTTTTCTACCAACAATTAATAAACTAATGAAATATAAAACATGGAGTTAGAGTTGCAATAGCACAAAAGTTTCCAAAGTAGTTATGTTTATTTTAAATCAAGTTGTTTAAAATCACTCAACCTTACCATGGTAGCTGATCAAAAATAATCAAAAGCTTTTTTTTTTTTTTTTTTTAAAATTAAGCATACTACTGAAATTAATGGAAACTAGTTCTCCCCTCCTGCCCACCAGATAAACCATAGTCAGTTTGAATCAGAATCAAGATAGTTTTGTTTAAAAGTGGTGACTTCCTATCAGCTATCATCTTATGCCAACATTTTTGCCCATCATTTTTTGTCACTGCAACACTGAAAAAGTTTCAGGTTTGTTAATTGCTTCTGAAAAGCTAGCAGAGGACACCCAAGCCACTGTTTGAGGCAGCACACAAAAAAGTCTTGATCTCAGGAACAAAGTAGTAACTTTTATTACAGGAATAGAGTTAAAAGTCTGCCCTCAGATGTGCATTCATGCAACTTCTATTTACTTCAGTGGAAGTTGCTACATGCTTTTCACATGAGAACTTGCACTACAAAAGTTCTTCTATATAGCAGCCGGGAGTCATAATTCCCACGTCAGGTGGGCATGCTCAACCTAGTGAGCTAAAATTCACACCAAAGCCACAGCTACACAGGCAGCCATTGGGCCTAGCCACCACCATGTAGCTGCAGTTAGTGCTGATTATTGTGCACTGCCTTGAGCAGAGGTGGTGTATGCACATCTATCTGAGCAGGAATTACACCTCCCAGCTGTTGTGGAGATGTACCATCAAAATGCACAGTGTTTATCCATCAATAGACTACTGTACTATTACCAAGGCCATGGTGGATACATTTAGAAATCAATTTTAAATCAAGACTTAAAATGAGCAAGCAAGAAACCTTGATTTAAGTTATCAAGTCAAATCTTGTTTTGGATTTGTACTTTTTAGTAACTTTCCTAAAGAACACTTCATTCTTTGTGGTTGGTTTAATCATTTAACTTGTTTATCTGAAACTAAATATAGCTTTTACACCAGATTTTGTACTAGCCAGGAGGATACAAAGTAAGCACATTAGATTATATATCTTAACATAACCTAGAACATGAATAAGAAATGTTTGAAAATTGTCAGTGATATTTCTTTAGATTTTTTTAAAACTCGTGATTCATGCAAGTTCAATTTCCAGCTAAATGCGAATTCAATTATGGATGCACAAAAACATTTTTAAAAAATTTAAATTAAATGTGCATCTTAAATGTGCTGATACATTAGGAAAAATATTTATCAAGACTTGTTTTGCATTTAAAACTGATTTATTAAACAAAAGTATAAACTGTAGAAACAGTAAACTGACAGATTTAAAAAAAAAAAAAAAAAAAAATCTAGACTCTGGTGACCAGAGGCATGCAGATGACACCTCTAACAATGCCATTTGGTACTCATCTGCATCTTCAGGCACCTAAACAGCTTTGAAAGCCTGTCCCCCATGTTCATAAATTTCATCTTCTCAAACCTGGTTTTTATTCCTAGATTGGAAGAAAACAAGCTTTCCTGCTTTTTCCAACTCCTAATTGGTTTCTCAGCTTTGAATGAGCCAGTGGGTTGGCAGGGTTCTGTGGCCTGCAATGTGCAGGAGGGCAGAGTAGATCGGTGGTCCCCAAACTTTTTACCCCATGCTTCCCCCAATCTTTCCACGCCCCCTAACTGGGGCTGCAGCTGGGAGCAGAGCCAGGGCTGGGTGGGCTGTGGCAGCTGAGTGGGCCCAGGGCCCAGAGCAGAGCTTAGGGCAGAATGGAGCTGGGTGGCACTCCACCCTGTGAAGGCTTGCTCAGGCCCTGCCATGCCCCCTCCTCCCAAATGTTCCTCTGCAATTACAATAGCACGCTTAATTTAAAAAAAGATTACTCTAGGAGGACATGCCCCAAAGTCCAGATGTTCCAAAACTATATGATCATGGAGGTCCCTTCTGACCTTAAAGTCTAGGAGTCCAAATTAAGGAAGTATTGTCAACACTGACCAAAAGTAATTAAGGCTAAAGCCCTTCTGCACAACAAAAACTGAAAAGTACTTGCATTTTTCCAAGTGTAAATATCAGCATTTACTCCATTGTAAAGACTGAAAATCAGAGGCTTAATGTAATTAATGACATGTATAAACCTTGAGTTGAACTCAGAAGTGGGAGATTTTCCACCCTGATTCTGTATTAAAAGCAGCATCTTTTAACTCATCACAATTTGAGGGGGGAGTCATTAATTATGTTTTATTAAACTGTTCTTAATATATTACAATAGCTTTAGACCTTAACCCCATTTTTTAGGAAAAAATACATTAAAAAATATTTAAAATAGATTATCTGCCCTGAAAAAGGTAACATTTTCATCTGCCATACCACCCACTTCTATTTATGTACTATAAACAAATCCAGCCTTATTCATACAGTTTTAGCTAGGCAGATTTTTTTTTTTTTTTTTTTTTTTAAAGTGTGATGCACATAGTATAGGCAGAACGCTTATGACAACAAAAATGTTGGTATTTTCTTTCACCCTCCATACAGTCAAAACCCATGTACTCTATGACAAGCAACCTATGTTTTGTGGCAGATTCCCTGGATTGCAAGACACTAGTGCAGAAGACTACAAGGTCTGTTAAAGCTTCGTTTAAGATAAAAATAGATTAAAATGAGGCTATTATAGTAATTGTTCGTATTGTCATATTCATTTAATTTATTTATTTAATTATTTATTTTATAAAAAAATTCAATTTGATGCTGTCCCTATGCAGATTTTGTACTGACAATGTAGACCTACACTGGAAGAGAGTCATGGAGGAAACTGAATATTTTCATGGCTACGTAGGTGTCAGTGGGGGCTTTACTCATCTGGGAGGTAGGCTAGAGCAAAATCCCATAATCCTGTTCTATATAAGTTCTAATACTGTGCAGTAGTATCCAAACACCTTTCAATAGTGCATTAAGCAACAGGACTAACATCTGTCATGTATTTGTTCTTTTATCCTCTCCCTGTGTGTGTGTGTGAGAAGAGAGTGGTGTGTGTTAGCATTGTGGCAGTGTTTGGTTTGGATTTTTTTTTTTAAATATATAAAACAAAAACACTCACAACTACATGTTTGAGAAGCCAAGGTCAAAGAAATGTACTCTGAGCTAAAAGTGGGACATGGTAAGGTTTGTGATGGTACTTAGGTTCCTGCAAGAGTTTATTCCAGTCTTATGCCAGCCCCCATGAGACATCTGTCTCCTGAACAGAAAAACTTTACTCTTGTTGTAGAAAGTTACAGTGTGATAACATTAGGTTGATGTTTCTGCTTAAAAATTAGCAGAAAGTAGTCAGCCATCATCTTTAGGGTTCACAATTAATAGCGTTGAGAAGATTGGAACATTTCACACCTCTAAGCTATCATTTCAGCCTTTTATAGATTCAGGCAGACCATCATCTCACTGTACACGTTTCAGTGTTTTCTTTGCAGGCATATGGACTAGAAATATTTTTATAAGTAAGCTGGAAGCTTGAATTCTGGAGAACAGTTCTGCAGCAGGTGGTGGACTCAGTGGTACATGCCAGTGGCAGTATTCACAGGACAGTGACCACAGAGTAATTTTAATATATATTTAAGTAAACTAATATTTGGGTTAAAGTCCTCATCTTAGCTGGAAGCTATTCCATAACCAAGTTAGTTCTACAGAATTTTCTTGGATTTGTTACAGAATCTATAAGTGTAGCTGAATTAAAAAAACCCCATCAAGGCAGTAAGTAAAACATTTTAGAGAGCAAGAGTATTACTTTAGCTTAAGGAAAAAGAAAAAGCTTTTTAAAAAATCTAGTGCATTTTAAATTGAAAAGAAAAAAGTGTAACAATTCTGGAATTTGTAAGCTAAAATGAGTAGGTAAAGATTGCAATTCTGAGTCTCTCTGCCTTGTGCATACAACACAACTCCTCCACCCCCGTCCATAAACTTCCTAAAATAACCCAGCCCTCTAGTATCTATACACCTTACGACAAGCCAGGGTGTCCACAATGGAAGATGATAACTGTCAGCAAAAAACAGATTTCAGTTAAGTTGTCAAGGTCATGAATGTAGACATGTCCTATGATACGGTTATTAGGCTTTAGTAGGCGGAGTTCTATAGCCAATTAGCCTGAATAATAAACTCATTTACCACGCACACTATCACACAATACCTACTGCTTTACTGAATGCAATGTGTGTAACATCACATCAACCTTTGGGAGGTTATGGGTTGTGAGACCCACTTCCCAGATGTGGTTTAGTCAGACTGCGCAAGTTTCAGGTGGCACATCCCCTTGCTAAATGATAACCATAAGCAAGATACTTAAAAAAAGTAGTGTGCTACAGGAACTTTAATACTGAGAGGTATAATTAAAGCAAGCCAGCTGAGGGGGGAGCATATTCTTACCCATCTGAAAAATGAAAGGTCACTATTTAAGATAAAAGTTACTGGAATTTTTAAAAGCTATACTTTAAGATAAAGCAATACATATTTATTCTCTAACATCTAATCACCAAAATGTACACAAAGAAATTAACAGTTCAGGTGGATACAACTAAACTTGTGAACAAAACCCACCTGTACACCCACAATGGCAGTTAAAACCTGTTGCTGCTAATGCATCTACAAGAAATGCAGCTCAGCGCTGAACTTGGTTTACTATCAAGTGCAGCCAAAGATGAAGCGTTTTCTGCAGTTTCAGAAGTCAAGGTCAAGTGCTGCTCTTAAACAACTGCCTCTGAAACTGGTATTAGTCCTCAACTACACTAGTTAAACCATGTTCAAGGGCACCCTCTCGCGGACACTGCTGTTTCATTGGCAACTGATGATCTTCAGTGTAAATAAGACGACAGCGATTCAGTGACTTGCCCAAGATCACACAGAGACTATCAGGAAGTCTGTAGCAGAGCTGAGAGCCCAGATCTCCAATTCTCAGTTTTCTCCATTAGCCACATCATCCTACAAAATACAGAGACTTCACAAATGCACAGGATCTTGGCTTTAGTCTACATGCCAGTAGTGTTACAAAATAGTCAACCAGATAAAATTATACAAGAAAGCTCATTACCTAGTAGGAATTTTGAGCCCCGACTTTCCTGGCTTGTCACGTTTGTGCCACAATCTTGATGCTACAATTTTGTCAGGGAATCTTTGTCTCAGGAATCCCAACAACAAGTATTTCTCTTGCTTTATGTTGGTTATCCAAGTGTATATATGTGGTCACTAAGTTGCCTAATGAGCATTTTGATTCACTTTCAAGATTTGGGGTCTTATTCTATTCTTAAGTCGTCATGAATTTTTGTACCAGAATCTGAAGGGGCTAGTATCTTTCAGCTAATGAAACGCTGAATACCATACAGACCTTAAATTTCTGAGTGGCTGGAAGGAAGAAAAAAAAAAAACAAACAAACAAAACAAAAAAAACCATCTTTGATTACCTGAAATCAATAGTCAACTTTGTATATTTAAAGGGAGTTATTCACATTTTATTTCTATAACCATGTGGTCAGATATGTTCAGCTTCACTAGAGAAAGTTTAGCTACTTATATGGCTAAGACAGACTTTTACTTGATCACCTTTAGGTTTAGAAGTCAAAGTAAGTGGTGAAAGCTGAACCATCATATCTGATATTCAGTTCCCCTCCACTTCCCATATCTTACTGATTTCAAAAACAAATTATCTGGCACAGTTCTTGTCTCCCCCGGCTGCTCCCCAAAGGCAATTCCCTCACCCATCAGTCAGAGGTCTCCCGTCCACTCTTACGCTAACATTCATACCTTCTTTCTCACCGTTAGTCCCTCTTCCTCAAGGAATTCTGATTTTTCCATGGGTGGATCACACATCTTACCAGCATCTCAGGGATCACCTACATTACAAAGACACAAACTATCTCCTCTTTCACTGGTGAGCAATTCTCACTAGTTTCTCTACACCCATTTTTGCCACCGTACCAATGAATCTTACAGTTTGATTTACCTACCCTACTCCTGCTTCCTTATTCCTCCTATGCTTGAAAAGCACCCCAATCAACATCTTCCAGGTTCCTTAGTTCCCTTTCAAAACACAAAAATCCATACCCAGATGATATGCACCAACATCCACACACAACTCCAGTGACCAACACTTGCACTGTTATTGTACCTTTACGGCAAAGCTAATTAATGCAGGACTGTCTTCCATTTCTAGATTATCAGTAATGTTAAACTCCATATAGATTGTGTATGCCTTTCAAAAGTAAAATACCACACCTATGCCACAGTTATTTCAAGTTTCAAGAAAACCTGTGGTATTTTGGACATGATAATTCTAGTTAAAAAAACATTTGCCAACAGTTAACCTCTTTATACTTGCTCTTTATAGATATTGAACCCCCATTCCTATATGAAAGTTAGGACTATTAAAGTATATTGCTATGAAATAAAATATTTTATCCAACATCTTTTTATAGGAATGTCTGTAGCTGGGATGAAGAGGAAAAATACTGATTAAATAGGGTAACTCTTCCGACAAGTATTCTAAGGAGGCATGCCCATTTACAGGGACTTCTCATCTGCTGGTTTAACATGACATTTTTGCAGTTTGGTATCTGGAGGAACTTGGATTCCAAGATATTTTAATCCAGTCAGAAGAAAGTAAAGCTTCTGATTTGGTAAAAGTGTTCTATCCCAAATCTGAGCAGGTTGTTTTATTAGGTCTATTAATTTGGAAGTCAATTAGAATGATTTGTGAGGAGTAAAATAAAAACTGCTAGTTTTCTGATATAAGGGCTCTTATCAGTTCTAATACCACATCAAACAGAAGCAGCAAGAGTAGGCATCCTTGCTGTTTACACCTCGTCAAACTAAATGGAGAAATAGTAATACCATTTACAGAATGTCACTTGGAGTCACAGAGCACAAAGCTATTGCTCAAATTCTGGCCCAAAGCAAATTTTTTGATAATATGAAAAATGGCCACGTTAGGCCACCAAATGCCTTCTAGTCAGCCAATGTAGTAATCCTGTAGTACATTCTAGTTTCTGTAGATTAAGTGAATAATTTAAGAAGCCTGCACAGATTACCAGTGAGTCCTCTAAATTTTACAGAGCCACATAGTCTGTGTTAACATTGGGAAGCATTAACTCTAATCTGATTAATCTAGTATGTAAGCTAGGAGGAAGGATAGTCCAATGGTAATGGCACTAACCTAGGACTTGAAGATCAGGGTTCAATTCCCTGCTGTAGGACAGACTTCCTGTGTGAACCTGGACAAATCACTGCGCTTCAGTCCACCTGCCACATTCACCACCTGTAAAATGGGGATACTACTACTTCCTTACCTCACAAAGGTGTTATGAAAATAACTATATTAAGATTGTGAGACACTCAGATACTAGAGTAATGGGGACCATATAAGTACTTAAGATAGATCAAACTTACATCGTCACATAATTTCATTAATTTCAGGTAGGTTTTTTTTTTTTTTTTTTAAAAAGATGCCTGTTTTGGGGGTCACATGGCCCCCATCCTGAAAATAGTTACAGGCTTGTAGTTCACACATGCCTGAGTAATCCTATAAGCATCTGAGTAGTCCCATTCATGTCTATGGTTTGATATGTGGAACAAACATCTTCAGGACTGAGGCCTATGACTGTTGCTTCATGTGGTATGTTAGGGGCAATCATATGATTAGAGGTACATTTTATAGAAGGGAATGAGAGCAATTTATCTGCAAAGCTCTTGATATAACTTTTATGCCATGAATTCTTGCTACAGAGCACCTGTATAACAAAACAGAAATTACAGAAATCATAGACAGCCTTCTTTCAGTTCTGGTGAAGATGGAATTTTTCCAAAACATGTTGTTCTATAAAGAGTTAGTGTTGTAGTTTGAGCTTTGCAATACAAAAGTATATTATACAGCTAGAAAATGCAGCATTCTTTGAATTTTAGCATTTGCATTATTGAACTTAATTTAAAATTTTTTGCAGACGTGAATTCCTTAAAAGGAGGAACCCCTTACTATTTTATTATTCTCTTAATTTGTTACATAAATAAGAATATTCTGCCTCCATGTAACAGATTCTAGATTCTGTCTAGCTCTTAGCAGTTTTTTATATTTTAGGATGTGGGTATTACAATATTCCTTTTCTCAAGACAGGAAAAAAAAAAAGGTGTCCAGTGACTGTTTCTGATTGCTCCTTATTTCCTATGCAGCATATAAATATAACTTGGATCACTATAAGGATTTACCACCCTACAAGAAGTTGGATAGTTTCTTTTGAGTTGGCAGACTATTAATTATGGAATTAGTTTGTGTATAAACTGAGCATCCTTTAAAAAATAGCTTCCAAATCATATCCTTTCTAGGTACTGCCTTTAATATTAATACCTAGAAAAAAAGGTTGCATGATCTGATATGCCAAAAAATTTTTGTCTGTACTAAATTGTCAAAGGATTGTGAAGTTAACAGAAAAGTATCTATTCTTTTATCTGTTTTGGTTCAAAATGCAGAGTTAGACTGAAAAGTAAAGTCCTTTCCCATGGGTTGCAATTATTTCCAGACACCACACCCCCTTAAGTCTTTCAAAGTAGCTTGAACTCTGATTTTGCAGCAGGCTACTTTTTCAGGGAAGGCAGAGAATCCTTCTTTCCATATGAAAAGGAACCAAATCCCAGAATAAGTCACATTATATGATTTGTAAATGGTAGTCGGTTAAGTATTTGGTACTCATCTGGGGCAAAATTCAGCCCTTGTGCAGACAGCTGGCACAAGGACAATGTTCAACATAGGCCCCACATAAACACTCAAGTAAAACCTGAATGGTGCATAAGACTTCTGCTATTTGTCTTGGATAGATATTAGCAGAGATTAAAGTCCAACTTGTCCCTCCACTGCCTCCACTCTAAAGAGGTCTCATAAGGCTATCCAGTTTGAAGATCTGTGCATATAAAATTACTAGAACAAGTATATTTTCATAAATTAATTGTAAGAATAGGTGTAAAGTGTTCTGATGGAAATGAGTTTTTTCAAGTTTGTCCATTTAATCACAGAAATGAACCAATTAAAAAACTCTTGCAGAACAGTGAGTTTTACCCAAAATTCACTCTCTGCACTTCAGATGCTAGTTCAGATTAGTAGTTCCTTCTCTTTCAGAGAAGAGAAAAACTGAGAACTTTTGGTACCTTATCAGCCTTGTGCAGGGACATCTCCAGTTGAAACTCTACAGCTCTTAAATAAAGACATGTTTAAGTTAGAAGCATTGTTATAAAAATCAATTTTTGTTTTTCAAATCCACTGATTTGCTTTCCCCCCCCAAAAAAAATGCCCTAACAGGAGAAGAGTATGGAGCTTGTAACAGGTCAATTTTGTTCAGCCTGACTTTCACTGAGGTGCAGTTGCTAACCATAAAGGGAGCACAAAAAAGGTAGATGACAACTCCGGAGCAGAGATATTGCTCTTGGCACAGCAAGTGGGAATGTAAGAGGTACATGGCCTGAACAAGTTCAATAATTAGATAGTTCTTAGACCCAAGAATCAGTATTTCTGACAAGGATGACTCCACCCTAAAATTCCTCTTTGAAACTAATTTGATTAACTATTTAAGGTCCAATATGGATCACTCTCCTGGCAAGGGTAAAGCAAACAGTTTCCTTGAAATCTGACTGGATGCCTGTTTGACCACTTATCCTATATCCAAAAGGTGGTAAGCTATCAATTTAATTACATCTTGATTTTATTTCATGAGTCTTTAAGAATAAGGTGTAATATTCCTGCAAAGTTTTATAAAACATTGAACTTTGATAGTTCAACCAACAGATTTTCCAATGAGATATTATTCCAGGCCTTCAAAGTGAAAATTACATCTCAGTGGGAAATTCCAGGACACATATTGCTAGCCAAAGTATGTCAACTCAGCACACTGAATGTCTTGTAAGAACCTACCGTACATGTTTGCTAATCAGAGGCAATTTTTTTTAGCTCTTCTGTGTCTCTCTAGATTGGAAAGTGAAAAGAAATTCTCTAAGGTTAGCAAGAAAGTTAATTTAGTAGTTTTTAATGCCCATACCCAATGCACAAGTGCTTATATAGCCACAACATTGTACATGTGATATTATGGTTCTACAAAGTAGAAAGTTATTGCTAAGTGACACTATGCAAAGGATCACATGGTTAGTTGCTATTCATCTTCCCTGATAAATAGGATTCTTTTGGCATTCAGAAACCCACTACTGTTAAGTAGCAAGCATATATTCCAAATTGATTAGCTGGAAAAAAGTTATTTAACACCATTTAAAAAAAAAATAGTCAGATAGCAGTTAATGTTAGTTTCTGTGACATCACAAGAGGAGGAAGGAAATAAACTATAGCCGCACTGCTAGGAGTCCTCTTCCAGAGGAGAAGAAAATATTCTTGAGGATTTTCAGCATTGTAAGGGTTAAGTTGTCTAGGACAGGCAAACAATCTAAAAGTTACATGTTTGCCCTGCAATTCCAAAGCCTGCAGATAACTCCTCCATTAGAAAGAGTTTCTCCAGTGAAACACAGATGTTTATCTTCAGCTTTATAGCATTACCAGTTTGTGTGTGCTAGCACTGTCATCAGAAAATATATTCTAGATCCTAGGATGCCCTGACCCAGGTCTCTAGAAAAAGCACTCTAGATCCAGTGCAGGATGAGGATCAAGAATTGTATCTTTCTAAGCTACAAAATCCAGAGACAAAGCTGGCAGCACTTCGAAATCAAAACCACAAGACTGAGTAGGAGTCTGCTACAGGGAATTCCTTTTACCACTTCAAGCGGTAATAGGAAGGTAAGTGTACCCTTGTGGCAAAGCACCAGGCATAGGAATCAGGAGACCAGGATTCTATTCTAGGATCTTCCACCGACTTCCCACGTGATTTTGTGACTGTCCGCTTCTGTACCTCAGTTTCCATCCCCATCTGTAAGATGGATTGATTAAAGTCATTCTATTCTTATTGTGAAAAAAGTTAAGTGGTTTTGTAAAACACTAACCTCCTCAGGCAGAAGTGCAAACTATAACTTCCAAGAAGTTTTAACTGACCACTTCGCAAAGCAGAAGCCTTGACTTTTCTGTTTGAAACAGCCATTTTCAGTTCCCTTTGGACAAGGTCACATGCCACTTAAACCAGCATAACTATGGGGTCCTAGTCCTTTGTGGCAAGTGACCATAACAGCACAGCATAGTAAACAGATACTACTATAAGCTGATGAAAGCCTAGGTTGTTAGTTTTCTACTCTGACATAAGACAACTAAGCAACTACCAAAAAATACTAACCAAAAGACGTATTAGCGCCCGCATTCAGAGTGACCTCAGAGGTAGAGAAAGGCTGGACACACACCACAACACAAACCCAGAATCCATTGCTACTGGCTGCCTGACTAACAACCCATCACCCTGAACTGATGTTCCAGGGTGTAGTAACGCTATGTTATATTCTTTTCAGAAATTTATGAAAGAGGTCATGCTCTATGGAAAGTAATCAGCATCCTCGGCAAAAGCAGTACAATTTTCTACTGAAAAGAAGATATTTAAATGAAGTCATGAAACTCATCATCTGATCTTTCTTTCTATACATAGGACTCGAAAACATGTTACATACTGCACTACAAAAAGTTCCTGGTGTTTTAAAAAAGTACACTTGAATTAAGTGCTCTCACTTTCAGCGGCTTGTAAGCAGCAAACAATTCCATGACCTTTAACTGTCAAACCTGCAAATCCTTTTAAAAAATAGTTTTTCTATTCTAAGCTCATTGAAGGCTGTATGATACAGGTCAAATGCAGCTGATTCTATTACATTAAAATAATTAATGTTTGTGTTGCAAGGTTGAGAACTCTTAATTTAAGTTTTCAGCTTTCACTACTTGGGTATTTGCAGAGTTAGACCCTTTGATGTCTGTTTGAAGGCACTTTCATCCTTTTCTGACAGGCAACAAAATATTTAGTCGTCATCTTTACTCTGACCCACATCATATTCAACTCCCATTTCACTTAGTTAAGCCTTAAAAACAGACTACCTTTAAGAACAGCCTTGCCAAAGAGACAGGTAAATTTACCTTTACATGTCCCCAGTGCTGCAAAGCGATCCTACTGTCAGTCCAATTCCAGAGAGTAAAGGTCCCATATGTTCAAACACTTTGGAGGCTCAAGGTCTAGAGTATTTCTAAAGTTGAGGAGCAGTATTTTATTAGTTTAGACAAAAGTGTACTTATCTTTACCATGAGGAGATTGCTCCCTCCCCAACACTGTTTTATTCACTCATGTAAACAAAACAAAAACCAAATGAGTTCTTCACTCCAGAAAAGTGAAATGTTGCCAGGTTGGTTAACACCCCCTTCTCAAAACACAGGCCCCCTCCCCACTAAGCATAAAATACTTTTATTGCCTAATATTCAGCAAGTACTGTTTTATCCCTTTAAATGGGCAGTAATTAAGTTTCCTCAGCCTCCTTGCTAACTCAGTCACTTTCAGAAGTGAAATCTCCTATTCACCATTACACACATTTTAAAACTGCATTTTAGAAATGCAGATAAAGTAAATGCCAGGCTGTAGAAGAATGTCAAAATGTGTCCTCTACCATCCCACCCCCAAAACAACAGTTAGCTTTTCTGTGGCGTTCACTTGGCTGGGTCGCACAGAAAGGCAAGTTGCTCAGCTCAGGCCTTGGTTGTATTGCGTATTCAGTAATGTGCACACACTCCACCTTCTTCCTGGGCTTCCACCTTTAGGGGGAGGGAACAAAATACTTACCATGTCCAACTAAAATCCTTTAGGGAGGGGTTCTTTCCGCCTAAAGCCCCCCCTTTTCCTTCTCCTCACCCATGGGTTTAGGGCACAAAACTAAACAGCAGGAAGCTCAGGAATCGTGGGGATACAGAGGAGGGGGTGGCTCTCCGTCTCTCCAGGGCCTATGCTCCCTTTGTTTAGGGCTCACAGCTTCTCCAACTCCCGAACTAAGAAACAGACACGCAGCATAACTAATGAAGCGGTGGGCAAAGCCCCTTTCTCCCTCCATCCCGCAGGCTAAGAAAGGCAAGATTTCCAGCCGAGAAACAGAAAGCAAGGGGCGCTGATTCAATGCTTTGAGGGGAAAGAAAGGGGCAGCCCGAAGCAGCCGGGGTCGGGGCACAGAACGGGGTGTTTCTGCCCCGCTGCAGGGGGATGAAGAGGCTCTGAAGAACGCAGGCTCCACGCCTAGTGCCTCGCTCGCCTGCGGCCCCCTTCACTGTCCCCGCCGCGTCCCAGGGCCGAGCTCGGGGAGCGCGACACAAGGCGCCGCCGGCTCACAGCGGGCATGCCCCCCGAGTACTGGTTCTAGGTGCTGTGCCCCCCTCGGGCACGGAGAAAACTCGCCCCTGCAGGCGAGGGATTCACCTGGCTGCCGTCACCCCCTTCCGCTAGGTGCCAGATGCTGCTTCCCAGTGGCGGCTGCGTAGCTCTGGGTGCTGAGTCACCCCGCGCCGAGCCCCCCGAGCCCTGCACCCGCACCCACACCCTATGGGAACGGGGGGCGCTCTACCCCTTCCCGTGGGGGCCCGGCGCTTTGGGGGAGCGCCGTGGGCCCGCACCAGCTGCTCCCGGCCGAGCGGGCGCCCAGTGCCCCCATCGGCAGGGCGGGCGCGAGGTGCCGTGCCCGTGCCCCTTCCCCCCGCCCGGCCCGGCCCGGCCCGGCCCGCACCGTGATGTTGCAGTGGATGGTGAGCGGCGGCGGCGGCGGCGGGCTGCTCCCCGGCGGCGGCGGCAGCAGCACGAACTGGCAGTGCAGCTCGTCCAGCTTCCAGGAGACGATGCGGAAGCGCTCGTGGTCCTTGTCGAAGATGGACTCGAGGAGCTTCAGCTCGGCCTTGAGCCCTGACACCGACATCCTGGCCTCATCTCCGGGCCCAGGCCTGCGCCACCTCGCCTGCGGCCTCACGCGCCCCGCGCAGCTCCGGCCCGGCCTGACCCGGCCGCGCCTGCTGGGCGGAAGATGGCGGGGAGCAGCCTGAGCCGGTGGAGGAAGCGAGACCGAGAGTGGCGGCGGCAGCTCCCTTTGTACCAGCCTCCAGCACCCACTCACACGCTTAAAAGGGCAACAGCGGAGCCTCCCCCCCCCCCCGCCCCACAGGACCGGGCCGGGCCCACTAGTCACCCCAACCCCGCCCCACGCAACAGGGCAAGGTCGGTCCCTCCTCGCTCCGCTGCCCTCAGACACATCCCCGCCTCCCTTCCCGCACGCGGAGCCGGGCCAGCCCCATACTCGGCCATGGGGTAGGGCAGGGTCTGTCACCCGCCCCCACCAACTCAGGACCGCAGCGCTGGGCCAGCCCCCTACTCACTCCTGTTCCCTAGGACCAGGCTCACCCCCCCACATCCACACTACCAGCCCCCACCCCAGCCGGAGTTGCCCAATGCCCACACAGCAGGGCAGGGTTCAACCCCCTCCTCCTCCACCACCACAGGGCTGGCCCAACCCTGCCCTCCTCCCTCTACTTGGGGTCAGATTGGCCCCTTCCCCTAGGCACACACTGGGGCAGGACCCTGACTCACGCCTGCCCTGCCCCAGACACATGTCCCACACCAGGGCAGGGCCCACCCACCCATAGACCCAGCAAGGCAGAGTTAGCCTCTTAACCCAGATCGTAGAGCAGGTGGCCATCCATAGGCACCTGCAGCACATTTCATTAGGGTGTGCACCGAGGGCATCTTCCTTAGGGTGTGCACCCAGCGAATCTTTATTGGGGTGTCAAACTCAATTCCACCGGCGGGCAACATTTGAATTACCCGCCGGCGGAATTCTCACCCTGTCAGTCTCCGCCAAGAAATGACGCAAGAGAGGGTATTTCAGTGGCAGATCCCATCTCGCAGCTCCGTCTGCCGAAGGATCACGCACCCTCTGCTCTTTCAGCGGCAGCTTTAAACACAGCGAGACGGCGCCACAGGCCACGTCAAAAAAGAATCGCGGGCCGGATAAAAAAAAGTATGTGTGATACCCCTGGGCACACCCGGCACAACCCCATGCGCACGCCTACGTGGCCATCCCTCCCTGTTAGTTTCAGGAGGAGGCCACATCCACTCCCTACCCTGCTCTGGCAGGGCTTGGCTCAACAGGGGGCAGCGAAACAGTCCAGTGCCCCCAAGGCGGGGCAGCAAATAGTCCAGGCACTCCCAGAGTGGTCAGGGAAGGGGGATGCAGGCCCACCTGACTCCACTGCATCCCAGCCCAGGTCCCTAGCCATGCCAGAGGGGTATGCCACAGAATCAGCAAGGTTCCAATCGCAACACACTGACTCACTGTCCCATCCCCCAGTCCCTGGACTGGGTGTCTCCTCCCCTGGGCTACTTCCTGCCCCCTTTCCTTTGGGTACCTGGTGTGCAGAACCCCTCGATATCATCCAGGGTAGTAAGTCCGGCAGCTCGTTGGGGAGGTCGGCGTGGGGCAGTTCCTCCAGCCCCATCAGGGCCCTTGCCTCGTTGTCGGCCTCTGGCAACTCCTTCAAGGGCAACTCTTCCAAGTCTAGCCCCATTAGGGCCAACTCCTCCACATCTGCATCCAGCAACTCCTCCAGGTCCTAGCCCCTCTGGATCACTGGGTCCGGCAGGGCGTTTGGCTCCAGGGATGCCTCTGGGCCCCAGGCCACCCACTGCTCATTCACCAGCACCCAGACCCAGGCCCCAGTCTGCTTACTTGGGTACCAGGTCCTGGTCTACTCACCCAGGTACCAGGCCACAGGCCGTTCTCGATAACAGGGCGCTCTATCCTTCCCCTGCAGGAACTGCCCCCTGACTGAACTCCTGGGCCTTCCTTTTATACTTCCTGCCCCACCCCCTCGCTTCCTGGCAGGTGGACAGGCAGTCTCTGGCTCTGCCCCCACAGGCCCAGCCTGTTCCTCCCTGTCAGTTTCAGAGGGAAGCCACACCCACTCACTACACAGATACAGAAGTCAGGTCCCTTACTCAGGCTGAATCCTGCCCTGCCCTGCCCTGCGCACACCTCATACCAGGGCAGGGCTCACCCTCCCCCCCCACCAGTGTAGAGCCAGATCATTCTCTATTCACTCTTCCTCACAAACATGCCAAGTCTCTGCCTCTCACCTCCCTCCTTTCCCCCAGACACATAAACCAGACACACACACACACACGACTAGCCCTGTACCTCAGCCACTATGGCAGAGTGGGGCACCTACTCAACTTCCCCCTCCAAAGACATACACACTAGGTCAGGTCCAACCCAATGCTCTATTCTGCTAAGCATGCTAGGGCTGACCTGACTCCCTACTCCATCCCTATCTGCTAGCCCTACAAGCTTCCCAAGAACCCCTTGATGCCAAAGGCAAAGGAGGCACTGTTCTGTAACAGCAACTCCTATCAGGCCTGACTAACTCACTAGCCCTAGCAGCTTCCCAATCTGTCCCCCAACCATCCCTGCTCTACTAATCCCACCAGTCTGCCAATCTTCCTCAAACTGCTCTCACACACACACACACACACACACATACTCTCTGCTGGGCTGCCCCTACAAGCTTCTCAGTCACTCCTCCCTCATCGTGTTCTGCTCATTAGCAGCTTTTCACTTATCCCTTATTAAACATAGTTATTGTCTAACATAACAGGTTTGTTTCTCCCATTGCTTTCACCATCCCTTCAAAAAGCACATAATTTTCCTTTCTCAATGGACTTTAATTTTCTGGGAATACTGCAGTTCAGATTTCATATTGATGTCACTAGCCCATTAATTCTCTAGTCTTCCAAAAGGTTCTCCAACATCAGCAGGAAGTCGAGGTCTGAAATTTTGAATGGAAAAGTGATTTTTTAAAACTCTGTATCCATTTCATACATTGTAAAGAAGCAACAAATGGGCCAGCATAGTCTTTGTATGCAATTTACCTATAATAAATTGTCAAATGCTTTCAGATCCTCCAGTGAAAGGTGCCACAAAAGTATGAGAAGTAGCAAAGTATAGTGAATAGGTCCTTGGGTTGGGAGTCATAGGCCTGGGTCTACACTCCCATGCTGGGTAGATGTGAGATACACTGTTTACGTAATGTAGCGTATCTCATGTCAGTGTACTTATGTCTATGCAGTGCGGTGTCTTCACAATACTACTTCAACAAGGGTGGGAATGGACTAATTCAGTTGACCGGCAAGTGCTCTCCCATCGACCGAGGGGGTCTATACAGTCCCACTCAATCGATGCCATTGCATAGATGCCTGCCATGGTAGTGTAGACATGCCCATAGACTCATAGACTTTAAGGTAAGAAGGAACAGAACCTCACCCATTCACTCCTGTAATAGACCCCTAATGTCTGACTGACTTAAAGACTTCAAGTTACAGGGAATTCACCATTTACACTAGTTTAAACCTGCAAGTGACTCATGCCCCATGCTGTGGAGGAAGGCGAAAAACCTGTAGGGTCTCTGCCAATCTGAGCTGGGGGAAAAACCTTCCTGATCCCAAATATCATAATCAATTAGACCCTGAACATGTGGGCAAGACCTACCAGGCAGACACCTGGGAAAGAACTCTCTGTAGTAACTCGGAGCCCTCCCTATCTAGTGTTCCAGCTCCAGCTGTTGGGGATTTTTGCTCCTGGCAGTCGCTGATGTGCCACATACCATTGTAGGCAGTTCCATCATACCATCCCCTCCATAAACTTATCAAGCTCAATCTCGAAGCCAGTTAGGTTTTTTGCCTCCACTGCTCCCCTTGGAAGGCTGTTCCAGAACGTCACTCTTCTGATGGTTAGAAACCTTTGCCTAATTTCGAGCCTAACTTGTTGATGGCCAGTTTATATCCATTTGTTCTTGTGTCCACATTGGTGCTTAACTTAAATAACTCCTCTCTTTCTCTGATATTTATCCCTCTGCTGTATTAATAGAGAGCAATCATATCTCACCACCATCTTCTTTTGATTAGGCTAAACAACCCATGCTCTTTGAATCTCTTCTCATAAGGTAAGTTTTCCATTTCTCAGATCATCCTAATAGCCCTTCTCTGCACCTGCTCCAGTTTGAATTAATTTTTTTTAAACATGAGAGACACAGTATTCCAGCTGAGGTCTCAGTGTCTTGTATAATGGTACTAACAAGACCAGTCCCTGAGGAACTCTGCTAGTAACCCCCCTCCAGCCTGACAATTCACCTTTCAGTATGACCTGTTGAGTCTTCCCTTTAGTCAGTTTCTTATCCACGTTTCAATTTTCACATTAATCCCCATCTTCTCCAATTTAACTAATAATTTCCCATGTGGTACTTTATCAAATGCCTTACTAAAATCCAGGTAGATTAGATCTACTGCATTTCCTTTGTCTAAAAAAAATCAGTTATCTTCTCAAAAGGAGATCAGGTTGGTCTGGCATGAGCTATCTTTTGTAAAACCATGTTGTATTTTATCCCACTTACTGTTCACCTCTGTCCTTAAGTATTTCTCTTTCAAAATTTGTTCCAAGACATTGCATACAATTGAGATCAAACTAACAGACATGTAGTTTCCTAGATAATTTTTTCCCCTTTCTTAAAAATAGTAACAATATTAGCCATTCTCCAGTCATGGGGTATGACCCCCAAGTTTACAGATTCATTAAAAATACTTGTTATTGGATTTGCCATGTGCCAGTTCCTTTAATATTCTTGGATGGAGATTATCTGGACCATCGATTTAATCCCATTAGGCTGTTTGAATTTTACTTCCACCTCAAATGTGGTAATTTCTACCTCCATATCCTCATTGCCATTACCCACCCTGCCGCTACCCCTAAGCTCTTTGTTAGTCTCATTAAAAACTGAGGCAAAGTATTTGTTTAGGTGTTGGGCCATGCACAGATAATCTTTAATGTCCACCTCATCCTTAGTGCTTAGCAGTCCCACTTCTTCTGTCCTTATTTTCTTCTTATTTATATGGCGATAGATCCTTTTAGTATTGGTTTTAATTTCCGTTGCAAGGTCCAACTCTGTTTGACTTTTGGCAGTTCTCACTTTATCCATAAACTTTCTGACCTCCAAGAGGTAGCTTTCCTTCCTGATCCCTCCGATCCCCCCCATCTTCCATTCCTTATAGGTTTTCTGTTTTGAGATGCTTGCTCATCCAACTTGGTCTTCAACCTTTCCCTATGAATTTTTTCCCCTTGCTTGGGATGCAGACTTCAGATAGCTTCTGCAACTTTGATCTGAAGTAATTCCAAGCCTCCTCCACATTCAGATCCTTGAGTTCTTCAGTCCAGTCCACTTCCCTAACGAATTCCCTTAATTTTTTAAAGTTAGCTCTTTTGAAATCAAGGACCCTTGTTTCGGTTCTATTTTTGTTTATCCTTCCATTTAGTTTAAAATGAATTAGCTCATGATTATTCAAATCAAGGTGGTCCTCTACAACCAGTTCTATGAGGTCCTCGCTACTCACCAATACCAAATCTACAATGGCATCACCTCTTGTTGGTTCAGCAATATTAGGCAAAGACATCTGTCAGCTATCACATCCAGGAAAATCTGGGCCCTACTATTATTAGTAGCATTTGTCCTCCAATCTATACCTGGGAAGTTAAAGTCTCCCATAATCACACAATTCCCAATAGTATTTGTTTCATTAAAAACATTAAAGTGGTCACTATCCATATCCAAATGAGATCCTGGTGGTCTGTAGCACACTCCAAGCACCATATCAGGGGAACCTCTAGTAGTTTCTTCCCCGAAGTGATTTTGGCCCAAACAGACTGTCTTATCCATTCCATCACTTCTAATTTCTTTACAGTCTACCTCGTCATTAATATGCAATGCCACTCCATCAACTTTGCCTTTATTTCTGTCTTTCCTGAACACCACATACCCTTTGATACCTGTACTCCAGTCATGACACTATTCCACCATGTATCTGTTAGCCCTATAATATCTGGTTTCTCTTCCTTCACTAGTAGTTCTAGTTTCTCCATTTTGTTACCCAGACTCCATGCATTGGTGTACAAACATCTTAATCATCACTACTTGGCTTTGCCCACATTCCTTGCCCAAATGGGTACAGTCATTCTACTCCCAGTATTGCCTATCTGACCATTATCGGCACTATCCTTCCTCTTAATGTCCATTCGCCTACCCATGGCTGTTCCTTTCACCATTATTGTTTCCTTTCTTACTTGATTTTCCTCCTGCTCAATGTTAGAATAAGGTGTGGAGATTACATGACCATCTCCTAAGGGTCTCCCTTGAGTTCCTAGTTTAAAACTCTTTTAATGATTTGTGCCAGCCTCCATCCATGAAGTCTATTTCACTCCCTACTAAGGTGAAGTCCATGCATGAGAACTGTTCTCTGTCCATGAATGCCTTCCAGTGGTCAAACATTGCAAAGCCCTCCTTATAGCACCACTGTCTGAGCCTTCTGTTCATCATCATAATCTTATCTCACCTTCATTCTCCTCCTCTAGCAACAGACAGTATCCCATTGAAGATCACCTGAGCCTCTGTTTCCTTAAATGTCTTCCCCAGCGTGGCATAGTTGCCCTTGACATGTTCCAGCAAGAATTTAGCAGTCATTTGTTCCCACATGAAGGATAATCAGTGGATTCTTTCCTGTTCCCATTAGGATCCTCTTGAGCCTCAGGCCCACATCCTGTATCTTAGCTCCTGGCAGACAGCATACCCTTCTGTTCTCCGGATCAGCTCTGATGAGAGGCCTGTCTGTTCTTCTTAGTAGGGAGTCCCCAATCACATAGACCTGCCTTTTCCTGGCAATGGTGTGATTCTCCGGCCTTCCTCCTATTCTTTTTGGCTACAAGTCCTCTTGTCTTTTATTCTCCCTTGCAATCTTCTGGAATAGGAGGTTGTCTTCCCTTTGGTTGCACCGACATTTTACATTTATTTATAATTTTTCATTCCAAAGGATCTGTCAGCATGCCACAAGCTATGAGCTCAATCTTGTAAGGTGATGTGCATTCTAGCCCTGATCCAGGAAAGCAGATGTCCACATGTCTATGTTTAATCAGTTATGTAGTCCCATTGAACTCAGATCAGATTAGGACCACAGTGCTCAGCACCTTTATATCCCTCCACCGCAGATATGCCTCCAGCATACAAAGCAGCAATGAACTAGTACCCAGCATGCTTCTCTACAGTTGCAGGAAATAAAATAATATATATAATCATATACATTCCTTAGATTGTGAGCCCCTCAGAGCAGAAACTTCCTGTGTGTTTTGGAAGCACCTAGTATATGGTGGGCAGTACTCAATATAAATAATATAGGAGATGGTTTATTTTAAATTGAGATTTTTAAATGTCTCATTTAGAGATAAGGCCCCAAACCAAATTCCATTTTCAAACACTTCCCAACTTTGAAGAAATTTCAATCTAGATACAAATAATGCAGATGGTCCCATTCTCTCCAGCGGTCCAAACCAAAATACTGGATCTGAAAGAAACCCCATGCCTTTGGCCAGCCATGTGATAATAGAAAAGAACCACAGAAAAAGCTAAGTTTTTCTAAGAATGAACAGGGAACTTCATTAGAATAAAGAAAACAGTATTATCTCTAAAGCTGATCTATTTAGCTTTGTTATAGAGTTTCTTCCTAGATCCTTCCCTGCCCCCTTCTGCCTGCCTTCTTGCTATAGATTTAAAGAAACAATACACGTCTACATAGACTCTACTCTCCTGTAAATCCCCTGTCATAGTTATCTATATTTAGTTCTACATTGTTCGAGCTACAATGTAATAGGACCTCCTGTGAATTCAAGCCTGTGATAAAGACCTTCAGAACACATCAGGGATCCTTTGCTCTCTGGAATAAAGCACACTGCTTCAGAGGTGTAAGAAATTGTTCATCGTGTCTGATTCATCCCTATTGGGATGGGATTGTGTGCTGAGGGCCCTGAATTACTTAGCATCTAAAGTTAGCAGGGCATGGAGATGGGCTTTGAGATGTATGGGTGAATGGGAGCAGCTTATCAATGAGAAGATCCTCAGGAATGTTGTGTGAGATTCCAGCAATCATTCCTGGTTTTCCGCTGCTGATCATGCTTGTGATGGCTGCAGGACCTGTTCTTTATGGAACAGATGGTCCCCAGATTTCTACAGCTGTGTGGGTATAGGAGTGCTATACCAGTAGAACATTTCTTGGCCATCCTCCTGTGCCTCCTCTCTGTGTTGGCCATCTTCCAGCAGTTTGGGTGAAGGAGTGGAAGGGTGGAGGAAAGGGTGCTTCCTTAAGATCAAAAACTCCCTCTCTAACTCCCAAGGAGAACATTTTCTATAATGTTCAAATGCAGAGAACCAGCTACGCTCAGAATCCGGTTTGCAGAGAAATATACAAACATTTTTGAAAGATGTTTAAAAGAAAAGATGGCCCAGCTGCAAATAAGGAATGAATCCTGCCATCTGCTCTACTTGGAGGCAGAAAATTCAAGGTAGGGTTTCTAAGAGAGGACCTAAGGCCATCCCAGGTTCAAAGGTCAGACCTGTCTCCAAGCTTCTGAGAGAGAAGAAAAAAACCTACACTATAGTATGCTTCACATGCAAGAGTCAAGAGAAGTTGTATCACTGGCTGCCTAGATATAGACAACAGGCTGTTAGCCAAATGCTTGCACTCACCTATGAATTTACAAATATGTGCGTGTACTATTAAAAAAAGTGGTTGAGATTTTAGTTTTAAGGGAAGATATATATCTAAATCTCCTAGACTGTTTTGAAACTCTTAACCTACATTAAGAGAGTATTAAGGTTGCATGGTTAAGCATTGAGAAGTCAGCAAATTACAAAGGTAGTTCTGCCCCCTTGTGAATTCCATTGTTACACAATCATTAATTATCTGTATAAAATACAACAGAATATAAAACAATTATTTTCTATGTAGGATTTTGTAGTTCTGTGTGCTACTCTAGACTTGCCAGACAAACAGGATCCTTGAAAGTCATTATGGAGACATCTGTACTGACTCCATAGTCAAGGCTGCATTGAGATTATTTTAAGAAGGACTAAAATCCCTTTTTTCACACTTCAGTGATTGAAGTTAGTCTCAAAATATAGCACAGCAGACAGTTTTGTCTTCAGAGAACAATTAAATAGTTATTTAATTTTTAAAGTAAATATTTACTAATTTTTGTAGAAGTTAAATTTAGAAATTCTCCCTTTGAGAAATTTTGTCCTGTTTTCATCATGTTTCTTTGGGTTCATATAGCTAAATAGCTACAGACCCCACAACCTGTCCCACCCAATCCAAAATTAAATACAGAAAAGGTAATTCCCCTTATTTAGGGTAATTTAACTGAATTTCACAAAGAGTAGCCAATCAAACTGCTCAGCTCCATCAGCTACTTTTTCCTGCTGCTGCTTTTTTGGCTAGAGTTGGCCAGAAAACAGGGAAAAAATAATCAGAAGTGTTGGTTTCTTTTTTTTTTTTTTTTGTCAAAATTTTTTTTCCATCAACATTTTACAACCAGCTGTCTCTGATTCATCAGTGACACATGTACCTGGTGAGCAAGTGAGGCTGGCTAGGCAGCAAAGGGGTACATGGAGAGGATCTCTGGGAAAGAGATGGGAATCTGGCGTGCCTTTGGGGCGGAGGTGAGTGAGGATTTAGAAGGGAGAGGCAGAATGAGTACAGCTTTGTGGGTGTCATCGGGGGCCTTTGGGAAGGGAATTCCCTGCTGCATTTCCACTTTTACCCCTCAGCCGCCTACATATTTTATGTAGAGCGGTTGCTCATTTTGTTGAGACTCTGCAACCTGGCACAGGATCTATTTCTTTCTCTGGGAGTATTTTACAGATTGACATTGCTTGTCCAATTCACTTCCCAGCCCTTAGAAGAGTTCCCAGTTTGGGCCCCAATGCAGCTCCATGAGAGGGCTGAATTTGATGGTGAGTTTCAATAACAGAAGTTGTTGAAGAAAAAGCCGCCATTTTAGAAACAAGACTCCTTCCCTTAGTCCCTTTGAGTCTTGGAAGAGGGGGAGAGAGGAGGAAGGGACAGGAAGGGATCTGAGGAGTTTACTGGTTTTAATGAAGGAAGATGTTATTTATCAGACCACTTGCTAATAGCTGAATCCCAGAACATGAACAGACACTGTGTTATGGTTTTTCTGAGGCAACAGCAGAACTCTGAGAAGAGAAAAAAATAATTGCTAAGGCCCAGGCAGAAATAGACAAAGCCAAGAACCTGGGCACAGAAAGGTTCCATCATGGACAGAAAAGCAGTGGATCAAGCACAACTTGGAGCCAAGAGGGCTAGTGCCAAGATCCTCTTTGCTCAGGCTATGATTCAAGCTATCCAGACAATTCAGGAACCCAAGTTTTAGCCCAGGCCACTGACACTTCTGAACCACTGCCCAAGACTCAGAGCATCAAAGTCTCTCCCAGGATACTGAAGCCACTTTCAAAGAATCTGAGGACACCAATGCAACTGATCAAGATATTAAAGGCACTGAAACTACCGAGCAGGGCCATCAATGCAATTCCAAAAAACATTGGGTGACTCCATGCATACAGTGGACATGCAATAGCTTAGCTCCTCAAATAACTGGATTACTTACAAAGGATAGAGTTGTCATGAAATGACATTTCAAAACCTATTTACATCTTCATCCAGCTAGGGCAGCTGGTTATACTGTTGCCCAGGCTTTTATGCTGAGGTGTTGGGTTGATGTCCGTAAGCAGTTGGATACGATGGTGATGAGCTCAGTATAAAAATGCAGACAGACAGATAGGCAGACTGGTCAAAGAATTGCAGAAGGCAGTTTCAATTATGCTTTCTCTTAGCGCCTTCTTGCTCCTTCTCTGGCTAATGGTAATAAAGTTAAGTATCTCCTTACCTAGGAAGTTTCTGTTCAGACTATGGAGGAATTTTGTAAGCTCCATAACCCTAAGTAGGAAACAAACATTTTTCAAAGATTTCATTAGTACCCCTCAATTTGTAGCTCTGACTATTTTGTGTGAAGTGCAGAAATAGTCAGTAGATCTCTGCAAACTGGGGCTAATGATACTTCTCTGCCCCATAGGAAAGTTGTGGAGTTTAATTCATTAGCAGAAAAGTGCTATAGAAATGCAAAGCAATGTTACTCCCAGTCTCATGGTGCTGTAGATGTGGATTAGACCCCTCTATAAAATGTATCATATACCTAACTCTGTGCATGGGCCAGCTTAAAAATGCAGGTTTGCCATTAAATGTGCACAGTATTCCTTCAGTATTTTAATAACTGATGCACTCTCAACAACGGATAAAAATGTTCTATAAAAACAAGGAATATGCAGTCATATTCTAAGTGTGATGACTAATAATAATAATGTAATCAGAAGGCAGATTGGAAAAAAGAAAAAGGTGATGGGCCCTTTTCCAAACTCCATCCCCAAAATAACCGCATGGGACACTGCTCACAACAGACTGTAAAGATGTTCAAAATACAATCACACATGCCCTCTGGGTTCCTCAGGCATGTCTCCTCTTCTCTGGGTTCAAATCACACACATAGGCTCTGCTGGACTCCTCCATGCTTGTCTTCCCATTGGTGAGGTTCATATGCCCAGTGCAGCTTATTGAGTTTAGAAAGAGAGGGAAAAGAGGATCAGGGCTCAGATGCCATATTGAGTTCTGTTAGAGTCCTTGGCCTTGATTGGTGGGGAAAAGGTAGGTGCTGGTAACTTCCTACCATCAACCACTCATGGTGCAAAAATGAGCTGTCACACAATAGATTTTGCACATCTTCATACTGTGATCCTCCCTCTCCTTATGCGCTCTGATGAGCACTGCAATAGTTAACCATGTGTCGCCTTTAGACATCTGAGCTGGCACCCATTGAGATGAATGGGACAGATCACAGAGTTAGTTTCAGGTTCTGCTAATGCAGCCAGACATCACTGCATCAGTTAACCTTGAAAACATGAACTGAATGTATCTCAGCAACCAAAACAGCTAGAGTCACATATTTAAAAAATTAAATTAAAAAAAAGCAGCAAGCTTCAATTTTGGAGCACAAGAAGGCAGCATGAATGAGGTGCAGTGACCATATTTGCTCAATTTGAGCCCTGAATGTACATGTTTAAAAGGTTGTACAAATACCCAGCGAAGAAGGCACAGCATGTATTATTATCCCATTTTTGGATGGGGAAAATCAGATCCAAAGAGCCTAACTGTGATCTCACTAGCCCTAGTGTAATTCAGCTGACTCCATTTGAGTGAATCCTGATTCACACTAGAGTGAGATCAGAATCTGACTCAGAGTGCTGAAGTAACTATCACATGGCTACACAGTGAACAAAGATGTGATTCATGCTAAAATACACTTAAGTCCCAGCTTCTCAGCTGCAGCCAGCTTCTGGTTGAAGGGAGGGTGCAAGGTAGTTGGTAGAGGATCCCTAATTCTGGGACCAGGGCTCCACAAGCCCCAAGCCTGGCCTTACCATAGATTAGAGCAGGATCTGCTCTAGTTTACACTAGCTTTCTCTGGTACCTCATACTCCCACTCCAACACTCCCCCTATGCCAAAGGCTGCCAGGAAGATAGCACAAGAAAGCTGGCTATGCATGCTTTATGATTATTAGCAATTCCTTCATGCTGGGAACTTCCAGCAAGGGAGATTTGGCTGCAAGAGAGTCAAACAGGGATCAGGACTGAGCCTTTAGGGATTTAGTAGGTCTCACTCCAATTGGAAATAGTGCTGATTCTTCAGTATAACCTCTGGGTTACTATTAGTAAAGCAGTTATGCTCTGTTGTAACCACATGTGCTTCTCTGTGCTCCTTGCTCTCACCAGCACTACAACAGAACTTCCTGTTCTTGTACCTCTAGACCACACAGCATTGTTCAGTATTAATGATGAAGTAGGTAATAAAGATATGTCTGTTACGTACATGTGAAACCACAATAACTATGCTATTACCAACTTTTAAGCATCTAATGCATGGTAACTAGCCTCGTAAAGTGCAGCATTAAAGTGAAGTACATTTGGAAAGTAGCCTCTACATCAGTGTTTCTCAATTGATGTTCCGTGGAACCCTGGGGTTCCGTGGGAACACTGTTAGGGTTCCGTGAGCAGCTGTTCTCCGCGCCGCCGAAAAAGGGAAGATGTCCCGGATTTTTCGGTGGAGGGTATCAAGTGTAAGTATAATTTAATTGAGAAACGCTGACCTTTGCTTATTTCGACATTTTTTTTTGGCCTCATATGTAAAAATACTGTTAAGAGTTTGGGGGGTTCCGCAATTATTTATCGAGTTCAAAAGGGTTCCGTGGCCAAATTTAATTGAGAAACACTGCTCTACATTGATAAAGTAAGGGTGATATTACAACTGGCTCTAAATACAGACAGTTTATAGAACAATATGAAAAGTATAGGATCCAATTATTTTCTTGCATTACTGAAGAAAAGTCACAGAAAACTGGAGAGGACCTAGGAAAGCAAATGTAATGCCAATCTTCAGAAAAAAGAAAAGAATGATCTTAGTAATCACCATCCTGTAAATCTGACCTCTTTCCCCACTAAAACAAGGGAACAAATACTGAGAGAACGGCCCCCTCCCCACGTAACAACTACAGAACAATGGAACCACAAGCAATTATATTGGTACTGAAAGCTGATAAAGAACAGATCTTGCCAGACAAATTTTAATGTTTGTTTTGATCAATTTACAAAACCAGTGGATGAAAGGAAAGTGGCAGAAGTAATGTATTTGGATTTAATAAAGCATTTGAGACTGACTCACAAAAATCTAACTATAAAATTAATTCAGATCAGTTTGGACATAACTGAGCACTCGCATGGCTTGAAAGCTGGTTTAAGAACTGTGAACAAGGGACTATAAGTAGTAAATTATTAAGCTGGGAGAGGTGTTTAGCCCAATACTGAAGGGATCTGTATTAGGTCTGGTCTGATGTCTTCATTAATGATCTGGGAGAGGGAGTGCATACTACACTGACAAAATTAGTAGAGGATACTAAAATGAGTAAAAGTGTGAATACTAGTGAGGACACAAAGGGATCTAGAGAGATCAGAAACAGGAGAAGGAAATAAAAATGCAGATTAATCCAAAGTGAGATAGAAACCTGGGAAAGAGTAGTGCCTGATGAGACCAAGGGCTTGTCTAAATGGTGCTGTAGCTGCACCAGAATGGTGTACATTTTAGTATGTACTAGTATGTCATGCACTAACAGGCCCTTGTGGACCCTGCTGGGATACACTTGATGTTTCCTAGTGCATGGGAATGCAGTATTGTTTGAAACGGGACTACATTAACTCACACTAGGGAACTTTTGGTCTGAGACAGCAGGGTCCACACAACTTATTGACAAAGTGCAGAGTTCAGAGAAAAGCAAAAAAAATTATCAAGGGGATTGGATGGGCAGATTTACAAAGAGAGATTAAAAGAGATAAATACCATGGGCTTGATCCTCAGGCCTAGTCAAGCTCCACTCAGTGCAGGACCCTCCTTTATGCTCCTCTTGGAGCTGTTGGGAGGTCATTTTGGTCCCTGCCACAACATATAGCAGCCTCAGAGTATAAGGCAGAAACGTAAGTGTGGTTGGAACAGGATCACAAGAGTGAGTCAGCACTCCAGCCATATCCCCTAGCCAAGACTCTAACCTGCCACCTCTGCAGAAGGTTGCCAAGGAGGTAGTTTAGGGCTGGTTAAAGTGGCTGTGAACCACTAGAAGATTCCCTTTGCTCATCCAGTGTAAACAAATTTAGCACGGATGAGGAACTGCCCCCTCTGACTACCTTGACTAAATGATAACGCAGGATGACATAACAGTCTACAGGTATTTGCAGGCTATGAACACCAAGCAAGGGGAAGAATTTTTAGCATGGAACATAGGGGACGGTGTCCTAAATAGGAAGAATGAAATCAAATTAAGAAAGGACAAATGTAGCCTGAATGTCAGAAAAAAGCTTTCTGACTGTGAGATGCAGAAGACTGTGGAATAGTCTCCCAAAGGAATCCTTGGTGCTGGAGGATCCTGTCCTAGCAGAGATTTGGACTAGATGGGACCTACCAGTCCTTTTCCATTTACAGAGTCTGGGATTTTTTGGGAGACAAAACCACCAGTAAAGAGCAGGAACTGTAGCAGAGAAAAATTACGGTTAGCATGAAAAAAAGGCCAGTTTGGACAAGCTGCCTGGGAAGGTTTGGAATCACTCTAACTTGAGCTATTTAAGGCTGAGGTTAGGCCTCCACCTAGTGGGGACCCTTAGAGGCGAATGAGCCAGCGAGGTCAAAATTAGAGAGCCCACCCAAGAGCTTTCCCAACCTCAACCAAGTCTAAACTTCTAAATACACTTGCCTACATACTTTTAACCTTTGATATGCTCCTGACAATGTTAGCAGTCCTGCAAAGAGCAAACAACAGAGAAAAGAATACCACCCTGATGCTGTTTTAACCAAATCCTCTCAGCAAGCATGAAACTAGAATTATTGAGTGAGCTCACACTGCCACTTGGTGGCTAAATAGTTTGCTGCAGGAAGAGGGTTAAAAACTAGTAGCTTTTCCAGTGAAGATCAGCTCCGGCATAGAAAAGTGCAGTTCAGGTCAAGAGCTCTGGCCAAATGTGTGACTCCTCTATTTAATATGGTGTATATTTCTGCAGCTGCTTGCAGTCTGGGTGACTTAATTTATGTGTGTTCAGTACAGAGTCACATGGGAGATGAAGCAGGCCCAGACCCACTGGGTCTGGCAAGCATTAATGATGCTGTCATCTCTGTCCTAGAGACATGTACACTCTTTGTGACAGGGGAGAGGAAACATAATGCCAGTCGGGGTGAACAGCTGTCAAAAGAAAGAGGGCAAACAACCATTTTCATATTCCAGAATCCCTCTGTAGCATTCAGCATGGTCAGTCACATTTTACCCATCACCTGAGAAAGGTGGCAAGAGTCCAAGGAAATGCACTGAAATGGTGAGAATCCTTAGACTGCACTGATTTGTGCCAATGGCTGAATTGGCCCTTGGCCAACTCCATAATTAAGAAACAAAAATGTGGCTTACCGCCACCTTTGCCTCTCCCCTCCTTAGCTGCAGAGTATGAGCAGGACACCGTTGAGGATTCAGCCCAGGATGGTTTACACAATACAAATAATCCCAATCTGCTTTATATGCAGTTTGCAGTACTGAGGCAGCTCTCCCTTTGTGATGACCTCAGGGTGGAGTTAACAGGACCTTTCTATTCTCCATTTGGTCCATGAAACTGGATAATGCTGACTACAATGTCTCATTTATTCCTTAGACCAGTACGGCTCATTAATAAAATACTATTATGGATTGGTTGGCATCTGTCTTATTGCCTTGGTATTTGAGAATCAGCAAACTCACCTGAACGGTCATTGATTTGTTAAGACTCACAGCCTTTCCAGAAAGAAGATTAGCCGGTAATATTTTCAGGTCCTTTTCATTCATAAAATCTTTGCTGTTTGCAAGCAAAGCTCTTGGAAAAGTATAATGTTATTCTGGCGGACAGAGCTGAGCAAATAGTGGAAAGAATTCTCCACAAACATTTCTTTGATTTTGAAAGCGAATTGTGACTCGACTTTGTGACCTTTCACATTCATTTTCCAGAAACATTTGAGCGCTCAGTGGCAGATCCTCAGCTGGCGTGAACTGTCACAGCCATATTGAACTCCCTGGAGCTATGACAATTTACACCAGCTGAGGATCTGCCTCTTGAGCTTTAGTAGCACAAATACCCACAAAAGATTAATTTTTAGCTTGAACAGTGGAGTATTTATTTTAGGTCCAATCCTTCACCCACTGAAATCAACAGACAGGTTCCAGTTGACTTTAATGGACTTTGGATCTGGCACTGACAGTGAATTTCAAATTGTATTTCAATCTACTTGCTGTATAGTTACAGAAATCAGCCAGCCAGGTCAATAGAAACAACCCCTTGTGACTCATGTAACTAACGAACACAATCCAAGTTGTGAATATATGCAATAAACTACCTGCATCCTTCTTCTGACTTCCATAAGCATCGGCTCAGGCTGTATCTACAGAGCAAAATTTATTTCCTGAAGAAATATGCAAATAAATCTGATAATTTCAGAATCAGATAAAAAGCAACATGTGTTGAATAAGTAATTGTGGATTGTTCACTTGGCTCTACTTGCTAATATAAGTAACCCTTTGTTCTCAGATATACTGTCTCATAGATTCAAAGACTTTAAGGCCAGAAGGGACCATCATGGTCATCTGACCTCCTGCACATTGCAGGCCACATAATCGCCCTCAGGTCAGGGCGGCACGGTCTAATGGCCAGAGTCAGTAGTCGCCCTCAGGTCAGGGCAGTGTGCTCTGGCAGTCCGTTGGGGTAGTGGGGTGCCCCCTTTGGGGGGGTGGCACCCGGGGTAGGAGGCCTCAGGCCTTCCCTGCTCCTCTGAGCCCCAGCCCAAGGCCCTATTAGTGTCAGGCTAGCCTGACACTGGGTCAGCAGGGATCCTCCCGAAACACGCTGACCGGTGCCTCCCTCCACCCTCAATTACTCCATGCCAGCCCACAGGGCTACTTCCTACCCGATCATCGATGGGGTCATCCCTTGGGCCTCTGGGTTCCCCTTCCTGCTCAGTTGCCGCCCATGTCTCCCCTGGGTCGTGGAGCCCCCTGGCGAAAGCGTCTCCTGGGGTGTCTGGCTCCGGGCAGTTGACGAAGGGTGGCTGGTCTCCTGGGTTCTTGGGGATGAAGCAGCTCCTGGGTCGGAGCCTCCTGCATGCCTCCTCCCTCCTCGGTGGTCAGCTAGAAAGAGCTGGACTGCTCCTTTTTATGCTAGAGCAGCAGTAGGAGCATGCCCAGCAGGGTCTGGGGGGTGGGACTTCCGCCACCCATAGAGTCGGCTTAACTCCATCAGTGTGGGGTAAGTCCACCCCGTCACAGTGGCCTATTGAAGCTATTTCATTTGTAGTAAGATTCAGAGAACTAAATATCGTGGCTGTGTCATATGAACCTTGCTGATGTAAATCTGTAAAATTTCACACTCTATTTCAAATGATACTTAAAATATGAATGGAATACTCAGTATTGCCAACCCCAAGCATTGAAAAATCATGAAGCAGAGACCAAAAACACGAGATTAGCTGAAAAATCATGAAATTTTTTAAAACAATATATTTTGAGTTCTTTTTATTTAACTTCTGTTTTTTAAGATTTTAAAATTCTACATTTTCAAGCTTTTCTCTGAAACCAGGAGGGCAAAAATCTCCTTTTGTTTTAATGAAAAAAAGAGATTCTGATACAATTGCATAACTCCAGGAATTGAGGCTTTAAAAAAACCCATTAAATGTCACAAGAGTTGGCAACACTTAGATTACAAACATACAGTATTAAAGTATGACTGCTTGTCACTGTCAGACTTTTTCAAATCCAGTATTTAAAATCTGATTCTTTTAATGTGGCAAACTGAATTAAAAAATGCCCTTATCTTTCAATGTCTAATTACAAAGGTATTCATGAAAACCGTTCTTGTTATGCAGAGACTCTTTTCCTGGTCTCAGAATGAAGTGTGATGTGATATAACTGAGCAACCTACATCTTAGCATGTGATCAGGCCACTGCAGGGGGATTAAATAGGACCCATCACTTAGGCCCCAATCCAACAAATACTTAAGAACACGCTTAATCTTAAACCTGTGAGCAGCCCTATTGAAATCAATGAGATTTCAGCACACTTATAAAGATAAAAGTCAATGCTTTACTACTTTGCTGCATCAGGGCCTTAAACTTTTGGGATGTCATCTTCATTTCCACAGCAACCTGTTGTGACATTACAATTTGGGAGGGGGGGGGGGGGAGGATTATGATTTAAAGGTATACTGTCAAGTCTGGCCTCTCTGAATGACATGGGCCCAGCAAATCATCCACCTTGGCTTCCCTGTGTATGAATCTCTCTTCCATGTGGATGAGGACTCTGCCATTCCAGGCACCATCCCAACTCTCTCCATGGAGACCAGGGTCTTTGTGAGGGCAGACAGTGGAGACTGGGAGGAGGAGTGAGTGGATGTACATTATCTCCTCTCTGGCTCTGCAGATTTTAGGCAAAAAAGTAAATTCAGCCTCAGGTTGTAATCTCTCTTCATTTAACTCCCCGCAGGAATCCTAGGGGGAACTGCAGCCTGGGAGAGTCCTGGTAGCGTGGCTATGATGGAGCTGCACTGCCAAGGAGCCTGAAGCTGGAAGGCTCTGTCAAGGACAAAGCCAGCATGGAGGCATAGGAGCTTTGTGCTGTTGGTCCAGGACGCCTGCAAAGCTCCTAAGACCCACAAGGCCTTTTCAGAGGGAGGCAATCCCAGCCACCATGATGAAATGATGGACAGAGATTCACCTGCAGGCTTTTTCTATGGCTCACACAGCCATATTAAAGACATGGATGACTTCAATAAAGCCTCATGCTCCCAACAAAACTATTATGTGAGCAGAACAGAAACACTCCTGGAAGAGGTTACCACTAAGTGATCATGCTTAGCAGCATGATTTCAGCCTTCTAGACAATGGAGGTTCCATTTCATTACTGGCTTGTGATTAACTTGTTATGTTTAGCCCAAGAACTAGGCAATTCTCAACCATCAGTTCTCAGAAGAAACCACCCACATTCACAAATATAACTTGAAAAAGGGTTTCAAAGCATCCATACAGGTGGCTTTTGGAACACGAGCCAAAAACAAGTTTGAAAACTTAGCTTGGCTCAGCTGCGAGTGAGAGAGGAAATGCATGCCAGGAAGCGAGATCTCACACCCTTCCCCTTTAGCAACACTAGCCTACATTTTAACAGAAAATCGTTTACTCTACAATCCCAGAACAAATCTGGCAGCTGTGGGGTTGCAATGCTTTGCCAGCTTCCTCATATACCATACATATTCATAACAACCCAAGGAAGTCCCAAGACTGTTCTGTCCAGCACTTGGGCCAGGTAGATGAGGCCTTCAGTGTTGCAAAGACGTTCAACAGGGGCTTTTAAGCAAGGAACCTCCTTTATAGCAGATACTTCTTTAGAGTCAGAGACGTGCTTTACCAGAGAGGTTTGTGCCACTGTGCTTTGAAATAGATCTTATGGTTAAGTCATCATGTTCTCTACAGATACAGTCACAGACTATAAATAACCACTGTATCTTCCACCAGAGGATGCTATGCAAGTCTCCTCTTTAGAAAACAAATGAGCTCACTGTAAGATAATTTCATGGTAACCGGATTGTCTCAATGTAAGGTTGAGCCCATCATCATTAGCCCAATTAAGGCTCCTTTTTGTATCAGGAAAATAACTGATACTCAGATAGATCTGCCTCTTTCTCGTTGTTTGTTCATCATCCACAGCTGGTGTGCGCACTGCCTGGTAGTCAATATGGTTCACTAAAAGGTTTATAAATGAGTTAACTCTTCCAGGAAAAGGCTGGATTTCTGGGCTATATTACTTACAAAACCTCATCATTTTTGTCTTGTGTTTCTTTTCTTCGCTCTGAGGCATTCTGTTCTCTTTATCCTCTGAGGATAGGACAAGAAGCAATGAGCTTAAATTGCATCAAGGGCAGTTTAGGTTGGAAATTAGGAAAAACTTCCTAACTGTCAGAGTGGTTAAGCACTACAATAAATTGCCTAAGGAGGTTGTGGTATCTCCATCATTGGAAATTTTTAAGAGCTGATTAGACAAACACCTTTCAGGGATGTTCTAGATAATACTTGGGGACTAGACTAGAAGACCTCTCGAGATCCCTTCCAGTCCTACAACTCTATGATTAACAACAGCCGAGAGCGGATAGTACACACTTCAGCTAGGAGCTGTGTTAATGTAATATATTATTATTGTAGTACAGGCTCAGATAGGGGAGGTAGTCTTGAAGTTAAGGCACTGTCCTGGCGCTCAAGGGACCTGGGCTCAGTTCCAAGCTCAGCTGCCCATTTCCTTGGAAAAGTCACTTAATTTCTCTTGGTCTCAGCTCCCCTTCTGTAAAATGGGAACAATATTCCTTTTGTCTAGCTTGTTTATTTAGATTGTAAGCTCTTTGGGGCAGAGATTGTCTCTTTCTCTGTGTTTGTTCAGTGCTAACAATGGGGTCCTGATCTTGGTAAGGGTTTCTAGGCACTACTATAATAGATTTAAATGTTTTATTAGAGAAAATGTTTAAGCAAAAAACAAAAAAGCAAAGGTCAGGGTTTAAAAGGCACAGTAATACAACATCCAGGGATGGTATGCAGTGGGGGGGTTGGGGAGTGATCGGGGATCAGGGGATGGCAGCAGCATGATGAGCTGTGGCCCCGCAGGAGGGGCTGGAAGTGTGGGGCTTGAGGGTTGCAGGGGGGTATGTGGGGAGAGGGGGACGCTATCCAGCGTGGGGGGAGGGTCCCTGGGAGGCATTTGCCAAGGAAGGCAAGTGAGTCCATGTGTGGGAGTGGAGGTCTGGGGAGTACAATGGCATGCAGGGGGTTATATGGGGAGGGGGGATGCTATCTATCGTGTGGGGAGGATCCCTGGGAGGTATTTGCCAAGGGGAGCAAGCAAGTCCATGCATGGGGGTGGGAGTGTAGGTCTGGGGAGGACAATGGTGGGATGGGCTGCAGTATCCCGGATGGGGGGTGGTGGTGTTAGGTTTAAGGTTTACAGGGAGATATATGGGCATGAGGGAGCATTTCAATGTATAGCAGAACCATTGGGGGCATGTTTCAGTAGAAAGAGTACATAGGTCTATACGGGGTGAAATGTCTCTCATTAGTCCAATGTCCCTCACAGTCGATTGGCGGGTCAGTCCTGTCTTCTCCTGTGGTGGTCTTCGCGGCGTCTGTTGTTGCGCCCACCGCTACCTCTGGTGGCGTGTCCACCGTGATCTCTGGTGGTGCGCCCCTCGACGAGGCTGCTCGGGTGGGTGGAGTCAGCGGGACCGGCTGGTTCCAGGGGGGGCTCTCCGGCCCGCTCCTCCTGGTATTGCCGATGTCCGGTGATATGTTCGACATATATATCCCTTGACCACCGGATGGCGTCTGACACCATGAGGCGTCGCATGAGTTGGGTGTAGCGCTGACCCACACCGCAGGCCCAGAGCACGGGTTCGTTATGGGGGTTGCAGACACCCAGGGACCCGACGAGCAGGGCGTGCACTTGGATCTCGTATCCCTTCTTGCGCAGGGTGTCGGCCAAGGGGGCGTACTTCTCTTCCTTGTGGGCGCGAGCTATCAGGAGGGCGGGTGCGGTTCTCAAAGGGGACCGTGACGTCTACCAGGATGATTTTCTTGCGATCTTCATCCGTGATGATGACGTCCGGTCTCAGCTGGCTGTTGGTCCCGGGGATGGAAGAGCTGATGGTCACTGTTCCCAGGCGGGCGGGGATGGCCTTCACCAGGCAGTCCTGGACCGTGTTGTGTCTCAGTTGCCACGCTCGGGCGTGGGGCGTGCAGCCTCAGATGACGTGTGGCAGAGTCTCGTTGGGATACCCGCACCTTCTGCAGCGCTTGTCTCGGTTCCCGAAGTGGATGGCTCCATTGAGCAGGAAGCAGTTGAGGCGGGCCCGGTGGACGAACTGCCAGTCGGCGAAGCGGGTGTATTTGCCATCCGCCAGGAAGTGGTTGCTGGCATCCCACTGGCTGGTGACCTCGAACACCTTTCCCTGATCCGGCTTCTTCTTCAGGCTCTCGACGTACAGCGAGTGCACGGAGGCCTTCAGGCATCTCTCCAGCATGCCTCAAGCGCGCGCCGGGGGGGGGGGGGGGGGGGACAACCACCACCACGGACGACGATGACGACAGACAATGGTGTGTCGGAGGGCTCTGATCCTGGGTACCAGGACCGACAGCTCCTGCCGCTCCTCGCATCATGTCCAGTGGCAGCCGGTGCGCTTGCCCAGGCGTCGGGTGGCGTTGCGGGCTCTTCCTTCTGATTCTGTCCATACCCTTTTCCCTGTACTGCAGCACATACCTGCAGTATCACTCCACTTCCAGAGAAACGTCTCTGTGAGCAGAAACTGCTAACTTCATCAAGCTGCCATACAGTTTAGCGGTGTAATGATATAAACTAATATATGTAGGGCTTGAATTAGGTGACCCAACTCATTTTATGTTAGATGCAAAGAATTTAAGGATATAAATGATTCAGGGCCTTACTTCTGTCATTTGGGCCCAGATAAGTCACAAAAAGCCAAAACTACATCTTTCTAAGCAACCCATACATATTAAATCTGTCATGCCAGAAGCCACATTCCAGGTAGCAAACAACATGTAAATGAGCCTCTCTCTCTCCATAACTAATCAACATCTCCTACTAGGAAAGACTGTGAACTTCCAATTCAATAGTAGTGGAACTGCTGCAGGAGCCTCTCTCATTTAGCACTTAGGGGGAAAAAAAAGTAAATGCTGTCAATTAATGAGCAGAAGGCCTGATTGGCCATTGCCCTTCACAACAAGCAGTCATTTAGATCCTCAAAGATAATTAGACACCTTCCTCCCTTTGAAATCAATAGATGTGAAGTGTCTAACTACCTTTCAGAATCTGGGCTTTAGTGAAAAGCAGGTGTAAAATGCCACCATTGTGCTCTGGTAGCATTTCTCACCCACTTTGTATAGGTGTAAATGCTGCATAATTTGCACAGATAAAGAATAAGATCCCTGGTTTTTTTTTTGCTTAGGGTGGTGGTTCTAACATACCTGTGCAAAGAGGATCGTTCTTGATCTGCAGCATTGCTCAGATGATTGTTAAGGCCTCCACTTGAAATAATTTAAACACATCCACTGAGCCTGCTCTAAAAGTTAATTCTACACTGTCTGGTGGTAATCTGCGGAATCCTTGAATGCTTCCATCAGTTCCTATAGCCAGTCTCATGCTAGCACTTGCTAAGGAACAAAGCTGAGTGCTACACAAGTACAGCAGCATTATAGGAACAGATTTTGGGGGGCTGAATGTTATAGGTTTATGGTCTATCATTAAAGTCAAATGGTGGGCCATAAAGATGCTGGAAGTATGTCATCACACTCTTCAAAGCAAGCTGAGGACCTCTTTATACGTGCATCACTCTCTCCAATTGGTACTAATGGCAGAAATGCAAAAGGGCAACAGGCCCTGACAGCCATCAACATAGAATCACAGAAATATAGGGCTGCAAAGGAACTTGAGGTCATCTAATGCATCCCTCTGAGTTGAGGCAGGATTAAGTATACCTAGACACATCCGGTTCTCCTACTGACTTTATTGCTTCTTCTGTATATAAGTCGAAAGCTATGTAGTAGAATGCACCAAAATCCTTTTGGGAGATCATTGATGCTTCAGACTCAATATCCAATTCCATTTTAAGGGATTCCCTTCTACCTGGAGTTCTAATTTGCTTTGTGTAGTTGAGAAGGGTCAGATGGCATTTGAAACTCTTGATATTCAAATCCTTCAAGGGTAGAGGAAAAGGTGAATGGGTTGATTACAAGCCTCTAATTTGATTATAATAAGAAAACTATAGCTGAAGAGATGATCATGTTCACTTTAAATTCAGTCAAGCATCCATACTCAGTGCAGTTGCTGCAGGAATGATGATAAAGAAGACCATGAGGTATGCATAGCAAGCTATCTTCCAGTTGTCACACCTAGGAGGAGAGTATGTGTTCTAGAGACAGGTGCACCGAGCGGCAGTGAACTGCACATCACTCCAGGTTTACAGCCATCCCTTACAGTCACAATCTAGTTATGGTAAGTCAATAAAAGTTAGGAAAACCTTCAATAGAAAAGTATTTTTTGAAGCTCTACCTCTGTCCTGGATTAAGGTCTCCCCTTTGAAATTTTCAGCTGATCATTTTGGTTTTAGTGAAATTAAGGGAGTGGATCAAAATCAAGCTTATTAATGTGGAAAGCTTCAGCTATATGTGGACACTGAGTATTTTAAAAATCACACCACTATCAGAATTTATTTAGTCTACTATTTCTACAAGTATCACATCTAAGGTTACTGTAACATAGAAAGAGTAGAGCAAACTAACACTTTTTTTCTGTTGTTTGTATTCAGTTTACTTTCTGCATATGGCAGCACTTTGCAGATAGAGTTTCTCTGTTTCCCTGGTATTGTTAATTTGTTTCCTTTGTTTATGGGGGGCTTTCACACAGCAGCAGGAAAGGACAAACCACCTTTAAAAATTGGAAAATTTGGCTGTAAAACGCAGAGTGGTAGGGGGACGCAGGGACAGGTGTAATACCTGAAACTCCTATTAACACTAATTGTTTTAAATTGACTGGATTTCAAATTGGTTGTGTCTCTTTAACTATGGAGGGACTCTCATCTTTCTATAATTAAAAATAAGAGTTCGGGTCACCAAACTGCCACCATCTATCACAATGTCAAAGTGAGTTAAGGAAACATGAATTAATCTACACTGCTTAGATGACACTGACTATATAACAACAAAAGACTCTCAGTTCTTTTAAATTCAATGACAAAGTTAATTTCTGCTTCGAAATTATTTTCATTCTTTTAAACACTTTTAAAAATGGAAGTTGCAGAGCTGAACAATAATGCATGCAGGAGTCTGTTAGTATCTAGAAGATGGTTCTTCTTTCTGATTAAAAAGTACAAAGACATTTTTTTAAGATGGAAAATCCAACATTTTTCCCCCAGATGTTCTCCTAAATTGCTGAGGATCTCCACAATGTTCCTTCTTTTATTTCAACTAATGTCAATCATACATTGGGCTGAAAATTCTTCCATTAAGGAGGGCAAAATATGACTTCTTCTGGAGATGGGGTTTGGTTCATAGAATCATAGAATATTAGGGTTGGAAGGGACCTTGGGAGGTCATCTAATGGACCAATCCCAACTAAATCACCCCAGCCAGGGCTGTCAAGCCACACCTTAAAAACCTGTAAGGATGGAAATTCCACCACCTCCCAAGGTAACCCATTCCAGTGATTCACCACCCTCCTAATGAAAATGTTTTTTCTAATATCCAACCTAGACCTCCCCCACTGCAACTTGAGACCATTGCTCCTTGTTCTGTCATCTACCACCAATGAGAACAGTCTAGTTCCATCCTCCCTGGAACCTTCTTTCAGGTAGTTAAAGGCTGCTATTAAATCCTCCCTCACTCTTCTCTTCTGCAGACTAAACCAGCCTAGTTCCCTCAGCCTCTCATAAGTTATGTGCTCCAGCCCCCTAATCATTGTTGTTGCCCTCCGCTGGACTCTTTCCAATTTGTCCACATCCTTTCCGTAGTGGAGGGCCCAAAACACAGTACTCCAAATAAGGCTTGCCCAGTGCCAAATAGAGGGGAATAATTACCTCCTAATCAATGATTGTGAATAGCCTCAACTACTCTAACTGAATGGACTTTGCTTTTATCTACCTTCCCCATTGTTGTTACTTACCCTTGGATATGTATATATATATATCTCCTATGTGATTTCTATTCCTTGCATCTGACGAAGTGGGTTACAGCCCATGAAAGCTTATGCCTGCAGAAATTAAATTTGTTAGTCTTTAAAGTGCTACAGGACTCTCATTGTTTTTCCCTCAATATGCTGGCAATGGTCCTACTAATGCAGTCCAATATGCTGTTAGCCTTTTTGGCAATAAGGGCACACTGTTGATTCATGTCCAGCTTCTCGTCCACTGTAACCACAAGGTCCTTTTCTGCTGAACTGCTGCCTCGCCAGTTGGTCCCCAGTCTGTAGCAGTGCAAACATTCCTATAGTCAACTCTACTTTCCAGTACTGCTTAAAGCACCTTGAGTCTCAGTGGAATTGAAGAACAACTTGCTACATGGAGAGGCTGTTTCCTTCACTCTCTTGGCCCTGCCATTCTCAGCCACATATGGAATAATGGTCCTACAAAGCAGATAGCGCAGAACAGCTAAGAGGTAGGAGGGAGGCCCAGCTCTCTATGTGGTTTTGGCCTGTTCAACTCCCCTCTGTACAGTTCATTCTGTGGCTTCCTGCTCCCACTATAGCATATAGGAAATGCCATACTAGTTCCAACCAATGGTCCATCTAACCAAATATCCTGTGTCTGACTGTGCCCAGGACCAGCTGATGCAGTGGAATTTGCAAGAAACCTCAAAGTAACCAATTATGGAATAACTTCCTCCATGATGCCCCTCTGTGCTAATATTTCCACCCTTTATAGTTATGAAACAAAAGCCAAACACTGAAAAGAGAGTCTTCCTTTGGGTCACACAATGTGTTTTGTGCAGCCTAGCTATTTAGATTGTATGATCCTTTGGACAGAGATCATGTTGTATCCTGTGTTTTGCACATAGCTCTTGAAACTTAATAAATAATACCCTCTTCAGTGCATATATCTACAGGCAAGTACAGCAACTCAGCTGCCTTTTGTATCCTTTGTTTATCATTAGTCCTAGGTCTCCCACAGGAAAGCAAGAGACAAAAATAAAGGAAAAGAAATAGTAAATATCACCCCAAGCAAGGACATTTTACACATCTTGACTCACTCCTGTGGGCAACAGACCAGGGAAGGGATGGGGTGTATCCTCTTGAACTGAGAAACAGTTAATATGGAACAGTTGGCCAGGAGATGGCGCCTGAACAACAGTTATCAAAGAAAGTCACCAGCTGTGGCCTTCTGATAAAGACGTTGTTCTGTGCCGGATTCTGCTTTCAGTTCCACTGGTGTAAATCTGAAGTAATCCCACTGAATCCACCAGCTTTACTCCGGATTTGTACTTGTTTAACTGAGATCAGAATCTGGCCCACCAAACATACGTATCTATGAGTTGCCATGGAGGGAGTTCGGCTCACTTCCCACTAAGCTGATGTTTTAATTCTGCTGGTACAGCATAGCTGAATAAGCCTGAGGTTAAATAACTATAAAGTTCAACCAAAGAGAATCATTTCTGGACAATTATGTATATTCATCAATATCAAATTCTTCAGTCTGTTAACAGTTGTTAAAATGTATTCAAGTTATGTCTATGACATTTTCTGTACATGTCTTCCCAGTTAAAACCACTTGAATTCTACTATTATAATTCGGAACTAAAAAATCAGATACTTTGCAAATAAATGTTCCTTTGTCTATCTAAGATGAGTGGGAAATGTACCACACATTGTACAAAATCTGCTGCCGGACACCTTAGGGAAATGAATGTGTTAATGTCAGCCATTGGTTTATTAATAATGTTTATTCCTTATAAAGTTGATTACAATGGGCAGATTTACCAGAAGGGAAAATGTTGTTATTCTTATTATGGTAGCACCTGAATGGCTCGATTGAGACTGGAGTCACAGAGTGCTAGGCACTGTACAAACACACACATAGAACAGTCATTGCCCCTTAAGAGTCACAGTGATTAGGCGAGAAGGCAAAACACAGCATTCACATGGGTGAGACAGCTGGCTCTGCTATCACAGATGTTTGTTCTTATATAGCTTCCCTCCCTTCTCGGCCTTTTGTCTAAGAGTGATAAAAATTATCTAAAAAGTTATATCTGTTCTTATCAGTCTCAAGAGACAAAGAGAAGCATATGCCTACCAGGCAGCTGTGAAAGTTTGACAGTGGTATATCACTTCACAGCATGCACCACCCCATAAAAAATTTCTGAAAAATAGTGGTACAAGTGCATTACCCAGTAGAGGGAACCAAATCTACAGCAACCATTCAGGAATGGTTTTGAAGAAGTCCACAGGGAGACCCAGTCCCATGTAGCTCCCCACTGCTGAAGGAAAATTGCTACTACATGAGTCTTATGGGACAAAACAGTGTTAACTGGGGATGGGAAAAGGGAAAATGAAGAGATTCCCTTCCCCCCAAGTGAAAGGAACATACAATACAATGATGCAATAAATTGCCACAGATATGCCTATGGAAATATGTGTTGGTAAGGTAGATAATCTCTTTTAATGCAAAATATGCATTTTCTAACAAACAGTTAAAGAAGTTGATTTCAGCTAAGTGTACTCCCCTGTGTGGCAACTCATAGCCACGAGTGTGCATTCTTGTATTTTGGACTGAATATGCCCTCATCCTACTGCAGTGAAAGGTATAACTATCGGTGAGTCTGTTGGAAAAATGTATTCCAGTCTCAGTGGCATTCTATTCTCAGTTTTAGCCCTTTAACACTGGTGAATGCTTGTTTGCTGGTGATCATTTCCAAGCATTCCAGAGTTTGCTTTTATAGTTCATTCACAGAATAACAAGTGGTATTTAAAAAATGCCAGTAAACCACCCACTGTAATGAACAGAGACAAATGTGCACAAATAAATGAGCCTTATAATAAAACCCGAAGTTTCTAGTTAGTAATGGGCATGCTAAGACAGGCCTGGGATACCTCGTGATGAAAATGGCAAAGGTCATAAGCTTGGTACTATTAGGGAGATTCTGCTGCCACGGGGAAGCAGCGCTTGAACAGACACGGAAAGATTGATATAGAGTAGATTGACTGGGCTGGAACAGGACTAAGAATAAGAAGCAGGAAGCAGAATGAGGAGACTGTGACTCTGTTCCCAACACCGCCACTCTCTCTGTTTCCCCATTTGTAAAATGGGGATAATAGTCTCATGAGGAGTTGAGAAACATAATTAGAGTTAATAATGCACTTTGAGATCTTCAGATGAGAAGTTTGTGATGCACCTGTGAGAGGGCATGGCTCTAAATTACACCAGTTTGTAACAACCCCCTAGAGACCATTACAGCAGCTGGTGATCAGCAGACTGGTGGGGCTAGGAGGCGGTAGCACAGAGTTAACTATGCTGGCTCTAGGCCAGTTGAGGATTCCCCCTCACTGGGGAAATCCCTCAGCTGTTCATTGGACTGACAAAGAGGATTTAGCATGGGACAGGACCTGACATTGAACCCAACCCCCAGAGCCAAACCTTGGATCTGGATCTAAGTTTACAGTTCAAGCTGATTATTTTGCAGTGTGTGGGCAGTCCTTTTACTTTATAGATACTACTAGCAGCCTGTTTTCTGTTTAAAGGTGAACGGCAAAGGCACAATGATTTTTCATTTTTGCTCTCTGACATATGAAGATGGCCTCAGAACTTAGTTTTATTTTTTTTTCAAAGTTCTTTTTCCACTTGTCTTTACACTAGAAGTACCAGGCTCTGACTTCATCCTTTTAGCTGGAGAGCCTAAGTTCACCTTTCCAGGTGCTGGGGACAGGGCAGGTACTAAGCTCAATCATCTAATGCCCTAAGAAGGGCATATGAGAGCACAGGCAAACACAAAGGTAAGGAGCAATCTACAGGATGGTCACTTGGCAAAGACTGGCATTGGAATGGGTGAGATAGGAAGGGGGCTAAATGACAAAGGCTACATTATACACATGCAAAGTGAAGAAGTGAGAAGAACTGGGATTCTTTCCATTGCTCCATGCCTAGCCAGACTCTTCACCAGCACCCAGCGTGCAATGTCCTCTCCTTCCACCACTAACTCCTTCTCTATGATTTATATTAGTGCCAGCTTCCTGTTTACGAAAGTATATTTCTTCAGGCCCACACTCCAGTGGAAGCTGATGACACTGAATGAATAGGCAAATGTGGCACAGCGGGACGGGGGAGGCAGTTGCTCTAGGGGGTTGGGAAGATGCTCCCCCAGATAAAAATATGCACATTTGAACGATCATTGGGGTAGTGCAGTTCATTTAACCATGTTTTCAATGCCAGTAATCTCCTGAGCATGTTATACTATGATAGGTCAGGAATAGGCAAGCCTGGCCCTAGGACATCTCACTTCAATAGACTTGACTGGCACAACAAGGGACAAAAATATTTCCAAAGTTAAATAAAGCCCAGTCAAATCTAGGACTTCACCGCAGTCACGATTTTCCATTCCACGAGCAACATTCCGCACTCCTTTGCACCGCTACTTTCTGTGGGATAGCTCCTTTTGATACAAGCCTAACTGAGAGCACGATTGTTACCTTATATCCATTTGCTACTATTATTTGTTGATCACCACGGATGTGCCCAGACCTGTACAAAACAAATATAAGGAGTCTGTGCCCTGAAGAAATTACAGTCTAAGCACAGTCACAGATAAGACAAAAAACACTGGGAGAGCCAGAGGGCGATGTCAACTCCGATTTTCTTTTATGGAGAGGGCTTTATATTAAGCATGTTTGAATAGTTTTTTTCCAAATACTTTTTCTTGCCTGGATTTGTTTAGTCCCAGTCATTCTTCCTCCTCTCTGTTCCTTTCGTCTCTTTTTTCCTTCTCTTCCTTCTCACTCTGTCCCAGATTTATTCCTGTGCTCCACTTTTCCCCCTCTCAAGCTGTACAACGAGTTTCCCATGAAATGAAGGCGTCCTTAATGCAACTAAGTCTAACCACATATAAATACACTGCACTGAACACTGTCAAACAGCTGTCTTCCTTTAAATGGTGAAGGGAAGGACATTCCAGCTGTAACCCTGGATGCTGCTTTAAAACAAACAAATACACACACACAACCAAAACAAGACTTCTTAAGAATAGAAGGAGACTATAAAATTTATGTTACAAAATAAAAGAACAGGAAGGCTGCCTAGTAAGTTTGGGGCATAAACACTTTGGATGCTCAGCATAGTCACTGTTTAATCACAGAGACGAGGGAGTTATTTAATTTATGATACAATTTGTATGAGTTAAAGAAATAGTGAGGAAACTATAGAACATAAATTTGGTTCCATCTATGTAACGCATGAACTTTCCTACTGTTTGGCTGTTCTTTATCCTGAAATATCAGGCTACGACCATTTTAATAGTAGACTTCCTACCATTTTTCAGCTTTGTCTCTCAGCTCTAAAGATCCTTAAATATCAAAGAGGTGATAGATATAACAAGAATTTCTGAAATAATTTTTGCATTAATATGCTTTCTCTTAAAAGTGGAAAGGAAAGTTTGTTGGCATTCAATATACCTCAGAGATCTGGAAAAAACATCCGGCTATTTCTCGGTTATATTTAGTAATATGCTAGTTCTACCTTATAAACACTTTATGATGTTTAAACATAGTATGACAACATTTCTCCATGAATTGGCAGCCTACAGAAGTCAAGTGCCAAATTCTGGACTCAGTTACGTTGGTGTAAATGTGGAACAACTTGCAACCCATCTGCCATTGCCTCAATGTGTGTTGAAACAGCCAGGAAATAGCTGGGACATAGGAATGCCCGTCATACTTTCTTCTGTCCTCTGCAGCACACCCACAGCACTGGTGGCTCTTGTGAGGGAGAGGGGCATAGAGTTGGTTCTGTGCTTCCCAGAGAGGTCTCTTTCACTGGGGATGGTCTTTGTAGCCCCTTTGCATTGGCATAGCTCATGCAGAGAAATGAATTCCCCTTAGCGTGGGAGAAAGAGAGAGGGAATGTAGCAGGCAGAGTAACTAATAAAGGGCTGCAAGAGTAAGGACCCTGTGTTACCCTGATCTAAATCTGCAGTAACCCCATTAAACCCCACTGCAAAAAGCAAGTTAGACACGCATTGCAGAATTCGACCTTATGTTCTGCATTGTATTCTTAATTCTGGTTCTACATTATCAATTAAAATCATTTCTGAGAAGGAAGGATGGAAAGCCGTTTGATTTCCACTAAAGCCTTTTCGACAGAAGGAGGTAATGGGACCCAGCCTTTTTGCACTGAAGTTATTGGGAGTTTTGCCACTGACTTGAATGAGAGAAGGATTGGGTTCATTGTATGCCAACATCAAATGAATAGTAAGCAGCCCAAATGTGTTACCAAACTACCTCTGTTATTTAGCTACTCAAACAATGCATTTTCAGCTTTAATTTCACTGTGAAATTGTTTTCTGAACCTACATTGTCTAGCTATAAATTATTCTAAAATGAATTAAATTAGATGTCTTTTCATAAATTATAATTAATGTAAGAAATTTCTGACATAACATTTTAATGGAAAGAGCTATCAAAACATTGTAAATCTACCATTACAATTAGCAATTAATTGAACATCTGGGCAGTTAAACTAAACCATCACAATCCTTTGATTAAAACATATCAATTTCACTGCAATTTCAATGCGAGCAGATTTCATCAGAAGACAGTTTTCTCTGCAGTGTAGCAAAAAAAAACAGCCAAACTGCAGTAAAAGCGTTAACTCTCTGTGGTTAAACTGCAGATATTTCTCACCTGGATTATAACATCTGGCAGATCTCATTATCCATGGTCTCTAGTTTTGCTGGAGATGTGATAAACGAATTGCAGTGCATTTAACTGATGTGTTAGTCAGCACACAGGTGCTGCTAATATTCTGCCCACCTGCGCTATAATGATAAAAACTTTTTAAAAAATCAGCTTTTCAAGTACCACACAGTGTGTGAGAGTTTTAAAAGAAACCTGCTTTAGCTCAAAGATGAGCTGATGTGGGAGTGGAAAGCTGCAGAGGCACATTTATCATTACTTACTTGTAGTACAGTAGTACCTAGTTGCTTCAGTTGAGATCACGGCCCCATTGTGCTAGGCACTGGTCAGATAATTAGTAAGAAAGCACTCCCTGCCTCAAGAAGTTTATAACCTAAATAGACAAAACATGGGAGGGGGGAAAAGACACAGAGGGGATTTGACTTGTCACACTTCAAGTCCAATGCCCAGCTGTAGTAGAATCCAAGTTTCCTCTGTCTCTGTCTAGTGCCCTATCCTCTAGACCATGCTGTCTCCTGTGATACTTTGGGACTCTGCACTAGAGTTTTTCTGGGCTAGAAGTTTGCTTAGAACATAGCACCTAGTATCCGCCTCTCTGCACACCCTCTCTGTCCAGCTGTGCAAGCTTTCAAAGCTTTGCATCGCTGATGCACTGAAACGCTCTCAAGCACCAAATATATGGCAGAAAGTTGGGTGAGTGCAGTTGTATTCAGAAAGGCAAACAGTGATGGGGCAAAGACAACAGCTTCATCTCCTGTGTAGGGTTCTAATTCCGCAATCCACCCCTGTTCAGCAAAGTACTTGAACATAACTTTAGTCATGTGCTTATAGTAATGTATGTGCTTAAGTGCTTCACTGAATTGGGGTCTAAATTCAGAGGTCATTCCCCCAATGTACTGTAACTGCCGTGCTATGTCTAGTTCATCTCTACTGTTTGGGCCATTTGTGCAATTTAATGTGCATCATCTCCTTGATGCTGAACATTCCTCATCACTGCTGTGCTGATCCGCACTGCCATTTCCAGTATGCTGTACTCCTTCCTTCCTTCCTTGGCGGACTCTTAAGGATTTGGTTCTTGTTATTCTATGGGTGCAGGAATATTTCTGCCATACAAGTGGTTTGCATCGCACACTATGGTTTTGAACTTCTTTGACGGTGTTAGTACCCCGAGGTACTTATAGTGTGCTCGTCACTGTGATATCTCAACAACTTTCTTCCCATCTGGACTGTAACACTATTACACACACACAGCATAGCCTATATGAATGATATTGTTTCATTTGTAAATAGCCCAGTATATTCTGAACCCTCTAAAAGAGACCTTCATGTGTTCTGGAAGGACTGAGTACACATGGCTATGGTGATCTTAACTCAATGTTTCTTTGAATTTGTAGAGGTGTATATCACTCATAATATCATGTCAGTATAAATTTTAGTGTTTAATTCCATTTGTTTTTTAAAAGCAGCATAACATGCGTTGAAATCCTTTCATTTTCCCTGCGATTGACATTTCCACAGAAAGCCGTTGAATGTACTGTTGTTATAATGTCATATTGAATTATCCTCAGCAGGTCTCTCCTGGCTTGTATTAAAGTCATTTTCCTATTGTAATCTTATATAATGGCCTCATAATGACATTCTAATAGACATCCAAAACTCAGACTGTTTTTCAACTTTATCATCTTTTCTTGGTATGAGCATTATAACAGAATAAAGGGGTTTTCGGGTGTTCCTTCCAAATTGTTTTACCATGATAATGGTGTCTCTATATGCACGCATTGACATTCTGAGATTATTGGGACAATGTTATAGAACCATATTTAATGTCATAAGAAGTTGCATAATGAGTAGCTGGTGTAATTTTCAGATTTGGGGCCCAATCCTGAGTGGAAATCCAAATAAATCTTTAATGATCTCAATGATTTTATTTTAAAGAAAAAACAATCCACTTATTTGGGTTATGGCAACAGGATTCCAAACTAGTGTTAATATACCATTCAAGAGAGTTTTCCTTAGGGAAGATATGCATCCTCTATTGAAGTTAAATGTCTCGTCAGAGAGACTACATTGTATGTGACATAATGAAATGTGTATATTTAATTAATTGCTACCCAAAGGGAAGAATTCAGACAAGCTGATACTTTGGCAGAAATAAAAGGTAAAGAGTTGAAAGAGTATAAATGGAATCCAAAAATCTAGTTCTTGGTGTAATATGTCAGGAAAAACAGAGAAATGAATAGTGACCACTGTTGGTCACCAGAGGGGGACTCAGTTACCTTTGTGTGAGCCCAGGTATGTGTCAGTTGAGCCTGGAACAGTATGATCCAAGTACTCCCCTACATTAAACTCAGTGAAGTCAAGAGGGAAAGCTGAATTTTGCAGAGTCCATTATAAATCTCCTCCTATTAAGTTTATCTTGCTCTTAAAATGATACACTATGTAACAAGATTTCCTAATTGACAGACAAGTGTTTCAGTCCCCACATGGGGCTGGTTGGGGAGGAGAGGATTGTCCAGTTCTAGTCTCCCTATTTGACAGAGCTGGTGGTTTGGCAAATTGCTGCCAATAAGCAGCCCAAGGATCTCAGGGTGTCCCACTGAGGAGGCCCATACAGGAGCAGGGCGTCATGCAGGGTTGGTTCCACCACACTTGTTGTTGAGCATGAGATTCTTCCCTGTATGGATTCCTGATATATAGGAGAACCTTGTACAGATATCAAAAACTGACAGGAAATCTCCTTCCTCCTACTCAATATCCTCCAATGGGAGGAGGGGCACTAGCAGAAAAGGGTGGAAAGTCCAGCGCTACTGGGAGGCAATGGTAATCTGAAGATCAGGATCTTAGTATTGAGAGACACTTGGGTACCCTGAGCAGTAGGGATATTGGTTCATCCACCACAGACAAATCCTTAGAGTACCTGAATTCTTGCGGTTCTGAGTAGGGGATCGGTACTGATGTGGTAGCCAAAGACAACAGTACTGTTGATTGGGAGTGTATCCATGCAAGTGCTGATCATAGAATCATAGAATATTAGAGTTGGAAGGGACCTCAGGAGTTCATCTAGTCCAAACCCCTGCTCAAAGTAGGGCTAACCTCAGCTATATCATCCCAGCCAGGGCTTGGTCAAGCCTCAGCTTAAAAACCTCTAAGGATGGAGATTCCACCACCTCCCTAGGTAACCTATTCCAGTGCTTCACCACCCTAATAGTGAAAAACTTTTTCCTAATGTCCAACCTAGACCTCCCCAACTGCAACTTGAGACCGTTGCTCCTTGTTCTGTCATCTGCCACCACCGAGAACAGCCTAACCTCATCCTCCCTGGAACCCCCTTTCAGGTAGTTAAAGGCCACTATCAAATCCCCCCTCATTCTTCTCTTTTGCAAACTAAACAAGCCCAGTTTCCTTAGCCTCTCCTCATAAGTCCTGTGCTCCAGCCCCCTAATCATTTTTGTTGCCTTCTGCTGTACTTTCTCCAACTTGTCTACATCCTTTTTGTAGTGGGGGGCCCAAAACTGGACACAATACTCTAAATGCGGCCTTACCAATGCCGAATAGAGGGGAATAATCACTTCCCATGACCTGATGGTGTCTGATGCTGTGGTTTGCCCGCTACAGAGGGTTCTGAGTGGGCAGACACTGAGGGCAGGGCTGTGCCAGATGATAGCAGTCTGGAGAGCTTATCCTTGCCCTCCTTGTCCCTTGAGATGATACCAGGGTTCTGTCAGAAGTGTGTTTCTCTTTAGAGCTCTGATATCAGAGGAAGAGTCTTTTGCCTCTAAGGTACTGAGCCAAAAGGTTGAGAATTCCAAGACCATGAATCTAGCAGGGAACTGGGGCCTTTTAGAAGCTGGCTGCTTATGATGAGTGCTTGAGCTCCTCTTCTTTGCAGCTTTCCTTGTGGCCGCCATAGCCTTCCCTTTATTAGGGAAAACCTGTGCAGAGGTTGAAGGGTGCTGGATCTCTCTGGAGACAGAGGGAGAGGGGTGTCACCTGACCTGACTCAGAAGCCAGTTGAAGGGAGCGCTTCATCATCATCAGTCTTAGTTTAATCTCCCTGTTGTTCCTTGCCCTGGATTTGAGGACCAAGTAGATGTTGCACTTCTGGGCAGTATGGGACTCTCCTAAGTGACAGATATACTTGGACTGGCAATCACTACACAGGTATGGCCTTGTGGGAGTGTATTATCCATACACTGACCTGATGCCTACTTAAGTGGAAAGTTACAGCAGGCCTGGTGGTGGACACCGGGTCAAGTGAGGCTGCCTACAGGGAGCTGGAAGGTGGCCACTTTCACTCAGGCGCCTCACTGGCGGCGAGTTCCGCGGACTTGGCCGCCATCCACTAGATAGTAGAAAGTATCCAAGGTCGTAAACAAGAAAGCTATGTAAGCTAAGAAGCTACCAATAATATGTAAGCTGTTCCCATGCTAAGTGTGTGAAATTATATAATAGCCAATCAGCAATTGTGTGACCATTGTATGCAAGGATGATAAAAAGGTATATAAGCTGGAGAACAAGATGGAATAAACGATTCTGCTTGCAATCATATTGGTTGTTGTGCTTTATCCGTCCCGCATCCTCTGCCATCAGCAGTGGAATCCTCCCTCGTCCTCTGCTATCAGCATTGGAACCCGACAAATGGTGACCCCGACGTGATAGCAATTCAAGTGGATTGGATTGTGCGTCGGGCAGGGAGAAGAAACGCGGGAGTTATAGCCGCTGCAGGAGGTACTGCGCTGGACGCAGCTCCTGGTCGTCCAAGAGGGACGTGTATGAGCTCACAGGAGATACTGCGGTGAAGGCAGCTCCTGGTTGCCCAGAGGCAGGCGTGGTCGCCCAGAGAGGCAGGCGTGGTCGCCCAGAGGCAGGTGTGGTCGCCCAGAGAGGCAGGCGTGGTCGCCCAGAGAGGCAGGCGTGGTCGCCCAGAGAGGCAGGCGTGGTCGCCCAGAGGCAGACGTGGTCGCCCAGAGACGTGGTCGTCCGAGAGAGACGTGGTCGTCCGAGAGAGACGTGGTCGTCCGAGAGGGACGTGTTTGAGCTCAAAGGTCATATTATACTCACCCGATGTCCAGTTTTTGATCCTGCCTCATTGTTATCCACCCTTTGTAGAACCCAAAATTGATTTTCTATGTTATTGGCTCCTGTCAAAGAAATTTTAAAGGTATTCTTGTGGCTGATTATGCTGTTTGTTCTTAACATGAGGTAATTAAAAGTAACCCTTTCCCTTCTGTGAACCCTGATCAAGAAGCTAATTTTTTTCCTGTAACTACAGTTTGTATCCTGACCGAAGGTAAATTTGTTAATGATTCCCATTATGCCTTTGGTGTTGTCCATAATTATGGTTAACTCTAAAAACAAAAAGGCTTCCCCACTTTGGGAGGCTTCCATATTAAATGAATTTTATGTTGCTGCTTTATAAATGTTGTATAGTTATTTTTTATTATTGTTGTTGTTAAATGTTTAGTTTATTGGTATGTTGTAACAGACTCTGCTGTTAAGGCTGCAGTCCTTTCTGCATTTTAGGCCATATTTATGTTGTTTTGTGTTTATATTGGTCCAGTCTAATATGTATTAGTAATTGTATGTTTATTTTTGAATGGGTAAAAGTTTACCCATGTGCAAAGGCTGATATTGTTATAGTCAGCAAAAGGCTTGTGAAGGAATTTATCCCTTGCTTTGGGATCCCTCTGTTTACCAACAGTAACAGGTCAAGTTATAAAAGAAGTTTGCAAGGCTCTTGATATCCAACAGAACTTTTATTGCCCACATCACCCTCAGTCTGCAGGGGCAGTGAAAACACAGAATGGTGTTTTGAAAAAATAAACTAGCCAAAATTTGTCATGAAACCAGCCTCAAATGGCCAGATGCCCTGCCTTTAGTCCTTATAAGTATAAAATCATCATGTAACAGAAAGACTGAACTCTTACCACACAAAATCCTAATGGGCTGACCCATGAGGCTTTCTAGCTCTCCACCAGTATCAACTCACCTACTGGATATTAATTTAGCTGATGAAATTGATTTGACTTATTGTCAAGCATTAATGAAGTGTGTTAAGGCTTTTCGTTCACAGGTCCAAGAAGCCCTTCCCCAAAACCCTCAAAAAGCATGTCATGATCTACAGCCCAGTGATTGGATTCACGTAAAGGTCCACCAAGACAGACAGCCCTGGAACTGTGTTGGAAAGGCCCACTCCAGGTACTTCTCACCACTAACACTGTTGTAAAGTGCCAAAGTTCCCAGTCCTGAATACATGCCTAACACTGTAAAAGAACTTCTGCACCTGTAATGACAAGGTCAGTGGAACAGGGTGCAAGTGCTTGTAACCTCTCCCCTGCTCAAGAAAAGGATTTGCCACTCCAGAGCGAAAAGGATTTGAAACCACTCCAGAGCGAAGAGGATTTGAAACCACTCCAGAGCGAAGAGGATATACCACGATGTCATCCCTACCACCAAAGACTTAAAAACTCCCCAGATCACTGGTTCCCTAAATGGGTATGGCTAGTGATCTTTTGGATGTTCTGTATTGGCCTTATCTGGATGACTTTATTTTGATCCAAGTTCCTGATTAACGGTACACCTGTCGAGAAAATCCCCAAGGTCCATGGGGAAGAAGACCGACAACCTAATGACTTTGAGGTACAATTAAAACCCAAGCAACTAAACCATAAAAGACAACGCTTCTTGGACTATACTGACACATCTTTATAATTAATTAATCAATTACAAACAGATTTAAATGTGTCTAACTGTTGGATTTGTAGTCATGTTCCCTTGCATTTTGAAGAAGGTATACCCGTGGTTCTGATTGTGTTAAACACCATGTAGTAAAGAGATTGAGAAGTTAACACTACAGAGTTTGGAGGGACAGTTGAAAGTGTGAAAAGTGTTATAGGAAGAGAATTTTTAAATTTTTTTTTTTGCAGCCTTCTGAAGAAAAAACAGGCCCTTCTCCCAAATAATTGGTCTGTAAATATGTAAATAATCAATTGTAATTAATTGCTGCAGGCTAATAGACAATCTGATTTAAATCATTTAAATATGGACAATTCAGTCAAAATTACTGAAAAAACTACTAATTTAATGCACATGACATTTTACAAATCGCATCATTATTCCATACCATTTCCCAAGATGATATGTTATGGGGTTTCACAGATTTATTTTATGCCTTAATCTTATGGCTACCAAATTTATCCTGGCTTAAGTAATTGTTTGTGTGTATAATTTGTTTTATTGTTATTTTTACCTGTTGTTGTTTTTAGTGTTTGGGTATTTTGCCCTCTGTTTGCTCTGTTTTTAGTTGGTTTGTTAAGGCCAGAGTGCCTGTCGTGCAAATGTTAATTTAAGCTGAAATTATTAAATTTAAGCAAAAGCTAGTTCAGGTTTATAAGTGAGCCACACTGGTATTACAGTATGGCTCAAAGGGGGGATTGAAGGAAAATAATTGTCTGCTTGATTATAGTCATTTTATTTTAGTTTTTTGAGTGTTTTGCTTTTTGCTGAAATCACCCCCCTTCCTTTTCCCATAGTGTTTGATTTTTTGCCAGGGTCAGAGAAAGGGCAAGGAGAGAGTCAACTAGTTTTAATTAGTCATATAGCCTTTTGAGAGAGAGATCAGACAATTTTAATAGAAAAGTAGAAATTTTTTGTTAATATGTTATCTGTTATGTATATTTTTTAAAATAGAAACGTATAAGTTAATAGTAATAGTAGTAATATTTTGAATATACCTATAAGCATCAAAAATTTATGCATATGTAATTTTTTTTTGTCTTGTTTGTATAAATATGTAAAAAAGCATGTCTTCAGGGTCTCACACTGACCACATGCTGGGAAGTGTAAAAGAAAGGGGGAGCTGTGGGGGTATATTATCCATATGCTGACCTAACGGCTGCAGAATCGTGCAGCTATCGATTTTTTTGTTGGCACAGGGACACGGTTGTGAGGATTTTGAAGGCATGTGTTGTATGAATTTATCAGATTAGTTATATTTTGTTCATGCTTTATTGCAATGCCTTGCAAATAATATGCATAAGATTATGCAAACTCATAATCCCTTATGGGAGTGGCTTAGCAACTTTGGCTGGCCCTCTTGGCTTGTTTTATTTTGTTATACGGGGATAATCATTTTGGGAATTGTACTCCTCTTCCTTATTTGTGCCCCCTGTTTTATTTGCTTATTGCAAGGTAGTTTGGAGTGTTTTGTTGAGCGCATATTTAAAAGAAAGGGGGGAGATGTGGGAGTGTATTATCCATACACTGACCTGATGCCTACTTAAGTGGAAAGTTACAGCAGGCCTGGTGGTGGACACCGGGTCAAGTGAGGCTGCCTACAGGGAGCTGGAAGGTGGCCACTTTCACTCAGGCGCCTCACTGGCGGCGAGTTCCGCGGACTTGGCCGCCATCCACTAGATAGTAGAAAGTATCCAAGGTCGTAAACAAGAAAGCTATGTAAGCTAAGAAGCTACCAATAATATGTAAGCTGTTCCCATGCTAAGTGTGTGAAATTATATAATAGCCAATCAGCAATTGTGTGACCATTGTATGCAAAGATGATAAAAAGGTATATAAGCTGGAGAACAAGATGGAATAAACGATTCTGCTTGCAATCATATTGGTTGTTGTGCTTTATCCGTCCCGCATCCTCTGCCATCAGCAGTGGAATCCTCCCTCGTCCTCTGCTATCAGCATTGGAACCCAGATACTAATAACTAACTACACTAAACTAATCCTAAACAAAAACCTATAGGTAGCTGTACAAGAGATTAGGTGAGGCACACTCAAGGTGGACATGCTAAGGCTCTGTCTCAGGCCAAGGCCATGAGAAGGAACTGAGGGCAGTTCACCTTTACAGCCCTATATAGCCTCAGTGTGCGGCACAAAGGTGCATATATGATGCATGCACAAGCTGAACAGAGACTGCTAATGGAAAAATCTCCAATCAAGGGCTCGAGAAGTACATGCACACCCCTCAAGTGGAGCACCCCTAGGGATCTTGAAGAACCACAGTTACTGCACAAGTTGAGTAACCTCTTCTTCTGTCTTCAGAGCAGGGTTTGAACAGTGTGCAGGAAATGAGGCATGTGGCCACACATTGAACAATGGAGATAAAACAAGATATTGAATAGCTGCTCATTCAGTGATCACCATCCATCCAAAGCTGTGAATGAGGCAGCAGTCCTGTGGAGAAAATGGAATGTGATCATATATTTGAAGATTGCATGATAATGCATAAGCACTGGGGGGGCTGAATTAAGGTTGTCTGGGCAACCTTAATTCTGGCATTTCCTAACTTTGAGTGATGGACTTCGTAACTATAACATTCTTGTAATGTATATTTTGTTTGTAATAAACAAAGTTCATGCAGATAAATGCATGAGGTTATTTATAATATATATGTGAAGGGTTACAAAAGAGGGAAAGAAAAAGAAATTCACCTGGGTCTTGGGTTTCATTACATTGGGTTTCATTACATTGGTGATGAATATTTTTATGTATATATTTATATGTACTGTTGTTTCCCACAGTACCATTTCATTACCATTTTCCCATAGTACCATTTCAAGAGTGTAACTAAGAAATCCTCTCCCTTCGTTATTAGATATGCAAAATCCAAATATAATATTCACAGCAAATATTACTGAGGCAAATTCAGCCCCCAGTGCAACATACACAAACTTGTCTGGCTATGTCTATTCTCATTTTCAGCCTGGCTTATGAAAGAACAAAAAAAGCATGTTCAGTGAATGTTAAGAGTCTCTTATACTCATTTGTGATCTTTTCCTCCTCTTGTAAAGGTTCAAACATTGAAATTACCACTAAATGTTCAATTACAATGACTATGCCAACACATATTGAGTCTACAATGTATCTATGGTGTGAGGACCTTTCAGTAAAGACAGTCTGAAAACCATCTTCACATTTTTCCTCAAACTTTCAGTTTTAACCTCCTAATAAACCAGAGATAAATTGTTCTGCCAACCTTAGTTTATGCCTAAAGCATTGAGTACTGAACCATTTAACTGTTGCAAATGGCAGCAATTCTAGCATATTCTACTGAAATGCTTCACTGAATTTCAGACTAGCCTCATGAAACACACCAGTTTCATTCCCATGTACAATACATTTATTTGTGCATCATTCAAGGAAATATTATTTCCTCATTCTTTAGAATACTTAAATGATGTTACAGAAGAGTGATAAATAAGAGCTTCTTCCAGCTCTCTGAGCACTTTGGTTTTACTAGTACTGATGCTGTGCTTACAGAATAAAAAACTTAGGTGCAGGGATCTCAGTTTAGCTGTCAGTCAAACAAACATTCTCCATGCTCAAGTTTATAACAAAGTAGAAGAAGGTATCAGAGTGTGCAGGATGCAAAAAAGTCTGCTCAGAAAACACCTGTTATACATTTAAGTGGTAGATGAAAGTCATCAGCAAGTAACAGACGTTATATACATGAATTAGCTCAATTGGAGACTAGGTGGTCTACTGCATTATCAATGTGATTGGCAGATGGGAGATGTAGATTCTAGATCTAGCTTTGCCACTAACTCACTGTGTGGCCTTGGTTGTCACACCTACCCTCTCTATTACCCAATCTGTAAAATGAAGGTAATACAGATTCAGAGGAATGATGTCAGAGCCTGTTAATGTTTCTAAAGAGCCCTGAATAAATATATAAATACTAAACAGTTATCATTCTTCTCTTGCTAGCATACAGTGGTGAGAGACTAAAGTACACTGTGAATTGTCTTGGAGTTAGCATAATGCTCCTTACTGCCTGAAAAAGCAGTTCAGTCTAGGTCACATTTGACTCTAGCTTCCTGCACTTTCTTGACATCTTGTATTTTTTTGCCTGTAATCAGTAGAAAGGGATTAATTCCTGTTGCTCAAAGCAAGCTGTCTCTTTTAGGTATTTTTGCTATACTCATTCTGACTGATTTTTATTTTTTGACAGCAGAGCTCTTCTTTTTAACCTTTTATGTGACTACTTGTGGTAAAAAAAAACAAACTATGAACTCAGAAAATCCAGTGCCACTTAAGCCTGGTAGTGTGATGATGATGATGATGAAGAAGATGGGCACTTTTGAAAATCCCACCTACATAACTTAGCAGCACAAGTCCCATTGACTTTCAATGGGGGATTTGCGCTCCTAAGTTACTTTGGGTGGAATTCTCAAAAGCATCTATCATCATAATGGCTTGGATTTCCAAAGGAGCTTAAGGGACCTAGGCACCCAAAAAAATAATAATACCCTGAGAATAAATTGTCCAGATTCTCAACAACAAAAAAGTGAGATGGGAAACCAGACATAGCTGGGGAATCAAAATGTATTCTTCTTCAAATGGTTACTGGCTGAAGTGCTCTTTGGGAGGTGTGATGCTCTATCCCAGGCGCTAAGGCAGGCCTCATGCTGGCTTGAGAAGAAGCTGCTTTAATCTCAAGTCTCTGGCCACTTGTGTCCTCTTTTGGAAAGACTTAGAGATGGAGCACCTTTCCTTAATGTGCCACTCCCTAAGGCACAGTAAACTGAGTGTGGGTGTTGCTATTAGGGACAGATACCCCACACGAGGGACAAGGCTAAAAACCTTGGATAGCTGTTTCCTGGTGGGATGCCCTAACTAACTAACTACTATCACTAACTAAACTAAAGGGTACTACTAACTCACTAGAACTAATAACTATACACAAAAGAAAATCAGAGAAAATTGTGACGCAAGGGTGAAGTAAAAACCACACTGAGCACTCTGACTGTAGCTGAGGCAGTGAGAAGGAATGGGGAGTGGGGAGGGTAGAGCAATGTCACTCTTTTATAGCCATGTGAAGGGCAAAGAGGAAAGGGCATGAGTGCCACCCTACAGATTCTACTGGGCAAAATTCTTTGACTTTGGTGGGCTGGGTGTACACACATCCCAGTGGAATACATACCTGCACCCAAACCTCAAAGAAAAGTTACGATACAGGTAAGTAACCATCTTTTAGCTGAGGACATACAAAGACTTAGTTTTTTGTAACACTATTATTTAGTGATGGAGAATCTGAATTTAAAGCAATGTGCCAGCTTTTAACCTCTTTCCTATCTTCCCTTGAATCCTCATGCCTTCTTCTGCCTCCTGCCTCATTAAAAATTGAGTGTTTTTTTCTGAGATCTCATTTCATTTTATTTAGTCAATATTTATGTAGCTCTGTACACAGTTTCATTCATTCACTGTATGAGGGGAGATGAATTTTTCTCTGTTCTAACACTTTTCTGCCCTTCTTCTGCTGGGGAGTATTGGGCAACATGGAGGCATTCATTCCCTTGTTCTTCTGCTTTTTCATAAATATTTCCTCCTAGTTAACTCCACCTGTTGGTGTAGGAACTGATGCAGTTAAACCACTGTCGAGTTTGGGCAGGAGAGGGTAGGCCATGCTGACAGAGAGGGCAGGAAATAAAACACTGAAATGTAAATAAGATGAATTGGGTGGCAAGCTGTTTAATACTTAGCTCTCAGTTTGAAGAAGTAGTGCAATTTAAAATTCGAAGGAGGGATGGGGCTGGGATAAATATATATTGTACGGTGATTCTGGGGCTTGGGGATATATGGTTCTGTCTTAGCAGTGAGGTGCTGGATTATGTGACTGGTAAATACCTAATTAAAAGTGTATATAGCTCTGTGGTTTGGGATACTGCTAGTCAAGGCTTAACATCTTCCTTACAATCTTTGTTTCTAACAAATTGATACTGAGATATCTCAATATCAGTGATCAATGTTTCAGCCAGTGGTTTTTGGTGAACAACTTGATATAAACATGCTGACACTAGCATGATGGGAGCCATGTAGGTTGATCAGATTAGGCAGGAAGGCTAGCCAATCCCTGGTTGAAAAATCAAGTTAATATCCTAATGGGTGACCACCATAAAAGAACGAAATACCTAGTTCTGATGGAGCAGATTGCTAATAACCCATTTCCAGGATTCACTTTCATGGATATTTACTCATTTTGTAGTGTCAAGATGAAAACATCCACAGTGAATTCTAGAGGATTTCTACTCCTCTTGGGTGGATGAAGTTACTTAGCTTTCAGCTTCATACCACCACTTGAGAGATGCAGAATGAAAGATATAGAAGATGGATGTTCAGAAAAGCAAAGGAAACTTGTTTCCCGAGTAGAAATAAACTAAACAGAATAATAAAACACTCAACAGGGTTTTGTCAAACCCAAGTCTTATATCTGAAGATATCTCAATATAAATTTTCTACATTGTAGAAGAAGAATGTAGTCTGTTTCGGTGTTCTGCATGTGGACTAAGACTGTATTTTTGGACCTTGGTCAGCAGCCTTCAATCAGCCAGGGATAGAAAGTTGGTCTTGTGGTTAAGGCATGGACTAAGAATCCGCATATCTTGGTTCAGTTCCTAGCTCTACCACTGACATCCTATGTGACAGCTGCCAGGTCACTTACTCTCTCTATGCTTCAGCTCCCCATCTGTAAAATGGGATGATAATACTTCATAACTCCCTCCCTGTGTGTCTTATATGTAGATTATTAAATCTTTGGAGCAATGGTTGTCTATACTAAGTATTTTTATGGTGCATAGCACTCTGGGGCCTCAGTCTAAGTTGAGACCACTACAGGCAACCATAATACAAATCAGAATTATACTTCATCTTCAAATTAAGTTATTGCACATACAGCTAATGGATGCAGTGATTCACACAACTAGCTAGGATAAAAAATTATAAGGCAGTTATGTCTTGTAGCATAAGAGTGAACATATGCCTTATAATTATCTTCCTGGGGTTAGAAACAAACGTTTCCCACAGACGTGATCAGAAAAATTGAGGTTTTTATACCTTCGTCTGAAACATCTGGCACTGGCCACAGTTTGAGACAGGATACAAGACTAGGTTGGTCTGATCCATAGTGGCAATACCTATATACCACCCTTAGGATTGGTCTACACTTAAAAGTTACGTTGATATAGCTATGTCGGTCAGGAATGTGAAAAGTTAACTTATTTCTGACCGATGTACCTATGCTGACCTAACCCCTAGTGTAGACACTGCTGTGTTTACAGAACTAACTTAGTTTGGGGAGGTGGGGTTCCTACAACAATGGAAAAAACCCTTCTGTCAGTGAAAGCTGTATCTGCGCTGACATAGCTATGCCTGAATAGTCTCCATGGTGTCGACATACTCCAAGTCTTTTAGTGATGCTCTAATCTAGGACAAAGATCACCTCTCTATCGTAGCTGAAGTGTGCCATTGAAGATCTTCTAAAAGGGAGTTTTGTATGGACAGCATGGAAAGTACTCGCAGCAGTTACTGTCACCTAAATTGAATGCATCTGACAGCCAACTTTATATGCTTCATATGAGTCTTAGTCATTGCTTGATGGGTGTCTTATTAAAGCTATATCAAAGCTGTCATTTGCATACTCTCTCCTCTACCCTTTGCTTAAAATTATAGGTGTAAACTCAATTTAAATTTCACATCATTTTAACCAACAATATTTTTCCTTTATTAGCATTTTCCACCTGAGGATCTCAAAGTGCTTTATAATCATTAATGAATTAAACCCCATGAGATAATCAAGTGTTATCCCCATTTCACAAATGGGGAAACTGAGCCACCAAGAGATTTATATACTACAATTTTGCTTGGGCTCTCTCATTCTACATGCAGATGACTTGGTTTTAGTCTTTTATTATACATGCACAAAAGAAAAATAAAATATCAGCACTTCCATTGCAAAATCATTGATTGAAGAGTGTCAAGTTACATTAAAAGCACAGTCATTGTAACTGATTACTTCATACACTATATTTACCATCCTCTCTCCTGTGTAATCATGAAGAATTCACTGGCTTAAGGACAGGTGAACAAGCAAATTCAGTCTAGATTATATGGAAGTGAGGGAGATTGCTAAAAATTCCTAGAATGACTGGGCACTATGAATGCATATAGTAGATTAGTAATAGAATCATCTTTTTAGTATTCAAAGAAAAATCTTGAGAATTCTCAAAAATACTCAAAGACTAAACACGGGTGCAAGTTGCAAAACTCATCTCAAAATCTCATCTTAAATATTTGGTGATTGCCAGACATATTCTGCATGCCATTGCTGCTGGTGCTTCCAGGAGGTGAGTGCCAGCCAATAGCATTACCTGCTTTCAGGGCCAGTGACTTCAGGAAATGCACCAGTAATCCAGACAGATCAGTCACCCTTATTGCGATCTCCGAACACTGATATGTTATGAAGCACTGGTACATGTTTGCATCTGTTGAACTATGAAAATATCTCTTCTGTCACCCACAAAATATATACATCCCAATTCTCAGTTACACTAAGTTTTTTTGCACTGTCAGAGTACTGTTAAGGGGCCTTCACGTGGGCATATACACCCACTTTAAGCCCTCCTTACATCACGTAAATGAAATTCAGCCAATAATCTTTTAGATGAATTTAAGGAATTCGGAGCTGCATCAGATGAGAGCACAGCATCTGTTTGTCTTGTGCAAAAGCATCAAAGAGCTCTTTAGTAATGATTGCCCTTTTCAATGCCTGGTGGTCTAGCACATACATTAATTCTCCTGTAGGATCCTGGCTTCTTTTAAAACTCTTTATTTCTTGATATCTGATAATGACTTATCATCCAACTTCTTCTTAGTCCTCCCAATCTCCACCCTATCTTTTCCCAAAAGCTCAGAAAACTCAGCCTGGGCCCCTTAGACTGACAAAGGGTTAGAAACCTAGCCCTGTCTCAGACACAGGAGAGTGGAATGAACTGGACTGTTTGGGGACTGTAAGACTGGACAACTTTGCCTTTTTCATGTGAACTATTGTTAACTCACAGAAAGGGGAAGGAATTGCTTCCATGATACTGGTAACTGAAGAGACACAGCCCATCTCCAGATAGTATAGCAACCCCTATTACAGGAGGCAATGGCTGGGGACAGAGGAAGTGCCCATACACACCCCAAATGGGTGCTTTAGTGGTAAAGCCTATGACACTGTGTAACAGCAGGCTTTTTGGCTATCTGCTGGTAGTTTCAGTCCAGTGTACAGCTGTCTTCTTTGTAATAATACTGAGGTCTTCTATAGCATCTTTATAGATAGCTCTCCAAGCACTTTACAGAGGGAGGTAAATATAATGATTCCTCTTTCTCACTAAGGGAAATGGGATGAAAACCCTTCCTGAAGATCACGTAACTGGTCAATGGCAGAGGTGAAAATAGAACCAATGTCTCTTGACTCTGTACCACTAGTCTTAGCGGCAAGGCCAAGGAACAAATGAACATGTGAACTAAACTAGAGATTACCCCTTACAAATAAGACACACACACACACACAGAGGCAGATCAGTATCACACAACTTAAACTCCCACTAGACATGTGTACATGCTCTGTAGATAAACATGTGGTTTTAGTTTCCAGACTTGTCAATCTGGCACCTTTCATGAAAACTAAATTAATTTTTAAAATGAAAAGAGCTGAGCTATTGCCCAGAAGAAGCTGTGATGCGGGGGAAGGAACACTGGGCACGAGTAGGGGTTGCACAAAAAAAAGTGCATGAGAAATTCTCATGTGAGATATATGTACTCTGAGCTGTAACTGCAATGAACTAACATGCTAAATGATTTATAGAAGTAGGCTAACTGAGTGGCATTGAGACTCTACAGAGTGGTAAATAATGAATAAAAGAAATTGTTTTCTTGTTAGTCATTTGACTTGTTGCCTGATGGGTCCTATAATCAGCAGCTGGAGGGAGACAAGAATGGTGGGGCAATGGGAAAGAATGGGCAACTTCCTAAGCTTGGATTGCAAGAAAGCAGACTCTGAAGTTGGGTTCTCAACCATCCCAACAGTGTTGCTGCTCCTTACGCCATGTGGATATTAAGGGTAATAAAAGATAGTTAATGAGGCAAATAAGGAATAAATTATGCCCTTATATATTATTAGAGGATATAGGGCATAGCCATGGATGCTGCTCAACATCTTCAACTCTCACCTAAGCCAACGGGAGTTGAGGGCAGTTGACATCTTGCAGAATTAGACCCATCTGGCCAGATCCTCCATGAAACTATTCCAATTTACGCCAGCTGAGCTGGACCCTTATCTTTTCCTACTTCTCGCTGATCTGATCAACCCCAGTACCATGGGAGAGGGAGGCCTGACAATTAGGCAGCTAGATATAGTTTCAATCTACAACTGTGGATAGATCTTTGAAATCTACCACTGAACATAAAGGAACTTAGAGACAGAAATGTGACAACTGACATGCAGATAGCTGGAGCCAAATCATTGAGAGCTTCCAGCACACAGCAGGAGCTGCCCACTCAGATGAACCCTTTGAAAAGAAACTGGAATGGCGTTCTCCTGCCAGTGGGAAGTGAAGGCCAGTCTGAGTTATGGCGTTAGGTGTAATAAGGGGGTGATGCACAGGAAAGCTGGCAAGAAACAAACTTTATTTCCTGGCCCCACTCTAGGTCAGAGTTGCAGAGGTTGAGTCCCTTGTTACATGACAAGACTAATTATCCACTACATCCAATGGCTACAATTCCATTAAGCCTTGTGAAAAATGGTAGTTAGTTCTAACATTCTAAAATGTTATATAAATAGTGGACTTTCTGTAATCTAAAGTCTTTAAACCAAGATTTGAAGATCTCAGTAACTCAGCCAGAGGTTATGGGCCTGTTGCAGGAGTGGGTGAATGGGTGTAGCAAGGTGCTACCAGCAAGCCTGGACTAGCCCTGTTACTGAGCCCTCATTAGGGGGAGATGGGAGTCAGCTGAGCAAGCCGTCCTGGAAGGAAGGAATTAGGAACAGCTGTAGAACCTCTGAGGGCTATGAAAGCTCCAAGGAAGAGGATGCTGGAAGGAAAGGAGAGGCAATCAGCCAGAAAGGGAGAAGCTACAGCATGGGAAGTCTGAACACCCTTTGACTAAAGGCTGAGTCTGTAAGACCCCTGCGACTGGTAGGAACTGGCTATATAGAAGGTGGTGAGCAACCCATTGTAAATAAAGTGCACTGGTGGAGCAAGAAGCCGTCTGGAAATCGTTTGTGGGGGGCTGAGGGTCTGGGCAGCAATGGGGCGCAGCGCAGCCCACGACAGTGGGGTTTTGTGCAATGTGAAGGAGATCAGACTAGATGATCAGGAGGGTCCCTTTTGGCCTTAAGGTGTAGGAACATTCCAAGCACCAAAAAAAAGCAGGGAGGGTAATATATTAGACCTTTTTATAAGTCACTGAGAGGCATAAATGGACTTGCTTAAGAAGTTGGCCAGGACCCAGGACCCTCAGAGGACTCTAGGAAAGTAGGTTTGTTTTACACAAGAAATGTGTGAACAAGAACTACCCCTCCCCACCAGCCACATTGTACAAAGCTAGGAAACTGCATCGTTCATACATAACTGTCCAGTCATCACCTGAATACTGGACTTTTTTCTCTGCTCCCTAATTGACATAACATAAGCACGTGCTTGGTTCAGGGAGGGTTGACTTGTAGATCATGCCAGACCAACCTGATCTCCTTTTTTGAGATAACAGATTTTAGACAAAGGGAATGCAGTGGATCTAATTTACCTAAATTTCAGTACGACATTTGATACAGTTCCACATGGGGAATTATTAGTTAAATTGGAAAAGATGGGGATTAATATGAAAACTGAAAGGTGGATAAGGAACTGGTTAAAGGGGAGACTACAATGGGTCATACTGAAAGGTGAACTGTCATGCTGGAGGGAGGTTACTAGTGGAGCTCCTTGAGGATTGGTCTTGGTACCAATCTTATTTAACCTTTTTATTACTAACCTTGGCTCAAAAAGTGGGAATTTGCTAATATAGTCTGTGGATGACACAAAGTTGGGAGGTATTGCCAATACAGAGAGACCGGGATATCATACAACAAGATCTGGATGATCTTGTAAATTGGAATAGAAATTGGATGAAATTTAATAATGGACAGTGCAAGATCATGCACTTAGGGACTTTAAGCTGGGGACGCATCAGTTGGAAGTGACAGAGGAAGAGAAGGACCTGGGCGTATTGGTTGATCACAGGATGACTATGAGCTGCCAATGTGATGTGACTGTGAAAAAAGCTAATGCAGTTCTAGGATGCATCAGATGAGAGATTTCCAGTAGAGATAGGGAGGCGTTAGTACCATTATACAAGGCGCTGGTCAGACGTCATTTGGAATACTGTGTGCAGTTCTGGTCCCCCATGTTTAAGACAGATGAATTCAAACTGGAACAGGTGCAGAGAAGGGCTAGTAGGATGATCCAAGGAATGGAAAACCTGCCCTATGAGAAGAGACTTAAAGAACTTGGCTTGTTTAGCCGAACCAAAAGAAGGCTGAGGGGAGATATGATTGCTCTCTATAAATACATCAGAGAGCTAAATACCAGAGAGGGAGAGGAGTTATTTAATTTCAGCACCAGCATGGACACAAGAACAAATGGATATAAACTGGCCATCAGGAAGTTTAAACTTGAAATTAGATGAAGGTTTCAAGCCTTCCCAGGAGCAGAAAGCAGACTGAACATTGATGATCATTGGAGTTCCTCCATACTCAAATGGCATTTTCTCCTTCAGAGAGAGCACAAACCAAGGCCCTGAACTTGCAGTGAGTTCTGTGGGGGAACAGAGGTCTGGCTGCATGGCACTCAGCTCACCGCAGGATGATGGCCAAAGTCCTATTCCTGTTCTTGGGCAAGATTCAGCTCCCACTGAAGTCAATGGGAGTCTTTCTATTGACCTCAGTTGGAGTTTGGATTGGGTCACATGTTATTTGAAACTGGTTTAAAGGAGCAGAGGTGGTGAACGCAAAGCAGCCTCAAGTAATGAATATAAGTTGTGTACACTTCAGTGATTATTTGAAATGACAAACATTCAGAAAACAGTCAGACATTCATCTACTGAAAACAAATTTACTGCCCACATGTAGTAATACCAGCAAAGTTGAAAACAGACAACCACAGCAAAGGTCCAAAAGGGCAGCATTCTAAATGTCACCAAAGAAAGTGTTCCATATTTCATATTAAAATATGCAACAGGTATATAAATAGAAAACTCAACTGAAGTTGTAATATCACTCACATTCCGGGTGGATAAAAATCAATGATTGTTTTTTAAATCAAAAGGGATTTAATTTTTCTTTTTAAATCAATAATACTAAATTTCTCTTGTTTAAAAAACAACAGTTACAATTAAATTTCATCACAAACATGCTAAACCTACACTTAGTCTCATAAAAATGAATTAATGGCTCTAGTCTATCTAGCCTAATTACCAGCTCTTGCTTCTTGAGTTCTGGGCTTTCAGTTTGTTTCTCAGCAGACTAAAGTCACATGTGCAAAGAAAGACACAGGCAGGATAGGATTGTTGTTGTTCCGTGCTTATGTGCTAGTGAAGCTTGGCCAAGCACGGCAGAGGAGTTAGTTGAGACAGCGTCTTAAAGACAGAGAGACAAAGGACAGAGGCAGAGTAGAAAGGAACAGTGGAGTGGACTGGAAAGAAAAAGTGAAGACATTCAGTACACACACAGCTTCCTATATTCCCCCACACTTTTGCCATAGAAAAACTGTCATGGCTTCTGGGTGTAAAGAGACCCTTTCTGGGAATATTTTGAAGAAATTCCTTCCCTGGGTAAAAAAGGAAAATGTGTCAAGTGTAAGCAGTGCAAGGAGGTGGTGCAGGGCCTAGTTGCAATAATGAAACATCATAATAAAAACTGCTTATGGGGAGAAAATGATGTGGGTGAAGATGTGGATGTCTGAAGAACAACGCGGATCAACTGGTTAGTAATTTAAATAATTAACTTTGCAATGCATCATTCTTCAAGACTCTCTCTATGCCTTTTAGTATAAGTGTGATTTAAACAAGTAAATTCCCAAGCTGTTTGCTATGTTGGATGTTGCTAGAAAAAAAGTTTTAGCTAATCCTTACGGCTTGTTTAATTAGGTAACTAGGTTTAGAATCTATCACCAAAGTATACGGTACAGAAAGTTGCAGTAAGAGAAATCTAGGCTTTCCAGTTGCCACTGGGTGTCATTTTCTTATTTTATATTACATAATACATGCCCCTTATTTTGGAACATCATGGCCACAGACCATAATGGTAATGCTATAAGTCTATTCCCTATTTTACTTCAGCATAACTCAGCTTTTCCAAGGGAACCTTATCCTATACTTGTTTTCTCAAAAAACAGAAGTGCCAGTGAGTTCTATGGGGCTTACTCCAAAATTAAGTGCACTCTAAGTGCAGTCACTCTTAGCTTTTTTGGTAATTTGGAATTGGATCTCTATCCTTACTGAAAAAAAATGTAATTAATTGAATAATAGAGTGAGAAGAATTGAGAAGAATGACTATTCAAAATCATTTTAGAATTTTGTTTCAGGATCTCATTTAAGCATAAGAGACTTTGACCGACTGTCTATCTGCAACAACTTCAGAGTCATCCATTGGTACTTTTAGCAGCAGTGCTGCAACTAAATGTATTTCAGACAACAACGTATCAGTAGCAAGCAAAAGATTTCAATCATCCAGTAGAACCACCACAATGGATGGGTTTGTAGTAAGGACCAGCAAATAACAAGACACTGTAGATGAAAAGATTGCTCGGTTCATTTATGCCACAAATTCTCCTTTTCACATTGTTAACAACAAACACTTCATTGACAAGGTGAGTCCTTACAACCAGGCTCCACTCCACCTGGTAGAGCAGACATTGGTGGAAGGTTGCTAGATACAGTGTATGAGAAGGAACTTGAACAGTGTGCAAGAAATACTGAGGGGAAATTTGCCAGTTTAAGCCTTGATGGATGGAGCAATGTACACAATGATCCAATAATATGTGCTTGTAATGACAACAGAAGATGGGGTTGCATATCTTTCAGAAATGATAGGTACATCGGGAAATGCCCATACAACAGAATATTTAAAAGAAGTGGCAGTGAAAGCTGTAATAAACTGAACAAAAATTCAACTGTCACGTGTGCAGTTTTGTCACAGACAATGCTGCAAACATGGCAAAGATGAGAAGATACTTAGAAGAAGAAGAAATGGAAGGATGCTCCTTAATAACATGGCTGCAGTGCACATGTAATGCATCTTTTAGCCAAAGACTTAAGTACGTCTTCACCAGGAATAAAAGAAAATGTTGCTGAAGTTGCAAAATACTTCCGTAACAACCATTTTGCTTCAGCTTCACTAAAGAGAGCAGGAGGATTCAAACGAATTCTCCTTCAAGATGTTCAATGGAATTCTGTGGTTGATTATTTTGAACACTTTATTAAGAACTGGCCTATTCCCATAAAACTTTGTGAAGAAAACTGTGATAAAATAGATGGAAGCATCTCATACAAAGTATCTAACATTATTTAAATTGCCTTGATTTAAATCAATCCACCCTGCTCAAATGATCATTTGTGTATTTAATATATTTTTGGTGGTGAAGTATTGTCATAAAAGTAACTTGTTATTGAAGCTCTCATTTTATTGACTTGGTCTGTCTTCCCAGCTCTGCTCATCACACTAAATGGTCCCACACAACTGATGGATTTGGTGCCATGCATTATAGAAATGGGATTGAGATGGAATGGCTGGGTAGGTCTGAACATCTGAATCATTTCCTTGCAATTGGCAAAACTGGACAGAAAATGCCTTCCGCAATCAGAGCTGTATTCTCCCTCATGCACATTTAGCCTGAGGGTATGTGCGCACTGCAAGTGCAATAGCAGCACGAGTAGACACACTCAAGCTAGTTTTGATATAGGTCCACCCATCCAAGATCCTGGATGCACACCCAAGCATCCATTGCTTGTGCTGCTGAGGTTTCACTGCTATTGTTACTTGAGCTAGCTTTGCACTAGCTACTCCTGTGTGATGTTATGTACATGTGTAAGTCTTTGCAGGACTAGAAGCTTAGAAAATATGTTCTAAATCATGCACATGGAATAAGTCCTGTAAATACTAATCCACATTTTTCTATCCTGGTTTTGGCCAAAAGCCTCAAAACTGAACAGGTCTGCATAATATTTTCCAAGTCACACATCTGTCACTTCTTGGTGCATAACAAATACAGTCACTGTGAATCCATGGAGATTGGGAGACAGATGGCTTGGCAGCCCCATTGCAAATTCCTATTACCATATTAAATTAATTGGCTTTAAAGAATGAAGAATAATTAGGGAAAAGAGAATTTACATAACAGGAAAACATATAGCTTTAGTGAACACTGACTGCTCATAATTCTGCCAATAGCAATCTTTTATTTACAAGTGCATATTGTAAAATAATCAGATAGGTGTTTTAAGAAAACATGGAAATTAAAACACAGAGTTATCAAAGTTAAAGAGGACAAAAGAGAACTAGGGAAGGAGATGGTAGCATGGAAATTGGGGAAGCATGGAGAATTTCAAGGAGAGGGGGAAAGAAAGATGGGGCACTGGGGTCATTCACAGAACCAGGATGTAAAGGGAAGCAAGCTCAGATCGGGGCAGTCATCCCTAGTCAATGATAGAGGGAAAGCGAAGCTGAGCGAATGGAAATGGGACTGAGTCTGATGTACAATCATTTGGGAATGAGTACATGGATGTTGGAGGGGATAGTAAAAGAAAATCAAAAGGATCCAGACATTTGGGGAGAAACAAATCCAAACTTTCTAGAACCTTTTGCGATATGCTCATTGCTAAGGCAAAAATAGAATTGTGTTTGTGAAATGTCATGGTGACCAGAAGAGATGCTATGTCACCAAGAAAAGTAATAGAGAAGAAATGGCTGCCTGGAGATTAGTGCTCATAAAAGCTTTGGGAATTTCAAGACAGTTTGAAATACCTTGTTATGAAGAAAACCAGAGAGGAACAGGAAACCTGGGCTGCCACTGAACCAAACAAATTGGCTTCTAACATACAACCCACATTCTGGGGCTTTGTGAGATGTGGAAAATGGAATCCTCTCTCCAGGATATGGAGATCCAGCAGAACCAATTCCCTCTGGCCTCAAGTCCCCCTTCATGGAGCTTTGAGAGATCTGCTGTGCTCCATGGTATGCATGATAAACAGTCTCCTTGTTTGGCCTATCTGGGTATCTCTACACTGCAATATAAACCCATGCTTGAGCCAGAGTTCAAGTCTACCTCCCACTTCCTGGTAATGTGCAGGGTAGGCAGTAAATTTTTCCCACAGTGCACCATGGTCCAAGGGCTGCAGTAACTGCATTTCAGGGAGGGGGCATGTGGATGCTAGAGCTCTAGGCGCGAGAATGGGTTAGAAAAGTGTTACCATAGGATCAAAATACATTATAGAGTAGACACTCAAACCCAGAGTTCTAACACAGGTCAGCTGACTCGAGTTCCACTAACTGTGGACTTTCATTGCAGTGTAGACATACCCCCTCTGTGACTGGATTGCCCCCCACCCCCGCAACAGAGACACTGTGCCAGTTCTGCTGCCTGAGACTTCCTACCTATGAGTCACAGGATTTATCCCATGGAAAATGACTGTGCTTCTTTTCTGCATTTGGGATAGAGGAATGATCCAACTACTCAGGGAACAGAGACACTATAGCCTGAAATGTGTTGGCCAGTTGCTCATGAAATACTAACCATGCTTTGTATACAAAATGGTTTCTTACACTGTTCAGATAAGCCCCTTTTAGATAGACCTACCAGCTTTTTACTGAGGACTGTGAGAGTGTCATGGCATTATCACTGGGAGTGGTAGTACTTACAATTAAAACACTTGCTAACATATCAATTTGGTCTGGATGCCATAGATTGTCAGAGGCCTCAGAACTACTGGGAACCTTAGAAATGCTTCATAAACTCTGCAAGCCCACATCTTCTATGTATACTTAGTCAATGCAGAAGAACTCCATGTTTTTTGTGAGGGAAAGGGATTTAATATAGCTCTTATAAGAATCCCACTGGCAGTGCACATTGCATAATGTTAAAGATGCTAAAGCCTCTGTGGATCTCAGGCTATGCTTGACACAACAACAGAAGTTTTTATTCAAAATATACTGGATGCCACAGCCTTGCACAAGAGAAAGGCCTTATCCTGATGTTTTCTGGCACTGTAACAAAGGAAAAGGAACCCTGATGCATATGCTGGGGGACTGCCCAACAGTCAGGCAGCTGTGGAAAGAGATGAACACAAGAGTTAAAGTAGTGCTCATGTCAGCAGCCAAACCTCTGCTGAAAGTTATATCCTAGGTCATTTACCTGCCAAACTGCTTTTAACTCCGCCATAAAGACTTTGCCTCTTGAGGGCTGCAATGATCACCAAGCACACGATTTTACAAAAATGGAAAAGTAGGCTTATGCCCAGAATAAAGACGTGGTATTCGAACCTGTCTGAGCTAGCAGCCAAAGAAAGAATAGTTTATTGCTGTAGAGAGTAATTATATGAATTGGAAGAAATGTGGATCCCATCTCTAGATACCATTTGGATACAAATGTTCAGCTGGTTCAAAGAATGCCAGACCTTCATTCCTTTTAACTCCTTCTCTTTTGCCCCGCCTTGATCACCTCCTTCCCTCCTCTCCCTATTCATGTATATCTTCTATTTTATTACTGCTACCCACACCCTAGCATATTATGTCTATGTAGTATTTATTGTCTCGTTTTGTACTGTCTGGTCTTGCCGCTTTGATAAGTAGTAAAATTCCATAATTGTGTAATTCTATTGAAGAGCCCAAAAAGTATATAGTATTTGGAAACATATACAAGCTGCAAGTAATCTACGTTTTGTACTTTTCATCCTCTGTTTCTTTAGGAAATTAATAAAAAAAACCAATTACAAAAAATACAACTAAAACATTATAATAAAACCCAACTTCTTAAAATTAAAAAATTAAGACCACCAACTGACAGGCTTCCCCAGAACAAAGAGACATAAGACTAAATTCTGTTCTTGGTAACTCTGGGATAAATGTGGAATGGATCCATTGACTTCAGTGGAGTCACTCCAGACTTTCACTAGAGTAGCTGAAAACAGAATTTGGGCTTTGTTTAATTTAATTTAATAAGACTCTTAAGATAAACAAATGGTAGAGTCCTTATATATGCAAAATTATTTATTCTGCTAACATAACATTCTGGGTAAAGATTTATGTCTCAAATACACAAAATAAATTACTGTTGCAATAAAAAAAAAAATCCATCCTAAAGGAAGTCATTGCTAAATTGAGCTGAGGAGCTGCTATGGTGATGAGGTGCTGATGCATTGACTTTGAAAATAATGGACATTAAAACAACATTATTAAACTAATAACCCCAAAGAAAGCCACATACATATCCACATTCAAGGACAACCAAGGTAAAGACAATGGCAAGTATAAGCAATTAAAGCTAGGATTATCAAAAGGCACCTAAGGAAGTTAGGTACCCAATTCCCAGTGAAACTCAGTGTCATACTGGTTCTTAAACATTTTAAGGCTCCTTTGAAAATCCCAGTTTAAAAAACTTAAAAACACAATGCAGCTCTTACTCTCTTCTGTGGTAATGAAGCCGTCAAAGTTCTCTAATTAGAGAGACAAGGTGGGTGAGGTAATATCTTCTATTGAACTAATTTCTGTCGGTGATAGAGACAAGCTTTTGAGATATACAGAGCTCTTCTTTAGGTCTCATTTCCCTCACCAACAGAAGTTGGTCTAATAAAATATTACCTCACTCACCTTGTCCCTCTAATATCTTGGAACCAACATGGCTACAACACTATACAAAATTCTCTAGTGACAGGTAGAAGTTAGAAAACTATGGGCTAGGTTCTGATCCCACTGACATTGGTGTAAATTCAGAGCGATTCTATTGATTTTAATAGTCTGGATTTACACTTGTGTATCTGAGATAAAAAGATAGCATCAGATGCAGCAGCATCCAAAAGGGGTCACAATGAGAGCTAGAACTGATACTATAAACACACCAGTTGTGAAGAAAATATTAGAACACTGTAGACTCCACGCCATTACCGTAGAGTGGGTTTTTAAATTTCTCACCAGGAAACAGATGAAGTTGGATGTAGGATAAATTCATTGGCACATATTTTGATATTAGTTATATGGATATAAACCTGGAGTAACTCCACTCATTTCAGTGAAGTTACTCTGAATTAAACTGCCATAAGTGAGAGCAAAATCTGGCCAGGTGGGATTATTTATTTTCGCAAGTGAGCCAGTAGGAAGCATTTCCAATCACACTTTGGATAACTGGAATATTCAAATGCTTCCCAGCCTCCAATATTTCCCTTTCAGATTGTATTGGGAAGAAGTTTCCTAGGTCCTATAATTTACCTTATAAGTTAAAACTTTCCAGTGGGCCACTGCATTCGTTTCTTCCATTACCTTCTAGCCCAAGGCGAGAGTTCAATCTCAGTTCAACTGGGGTAAATTCTGAGTGATTTCAACAGAGTTACTTTGAGCAGAATTGAGCCCATACACTTCAGGTTATTGAATTAGAACTACGGATCTGAATATTATTTTTCCTATGGAAACAATGGCTCTGGTAACTTGGCCCAGGGCAGAGACATACGAGATATTGCTCAAGATCACACAAGGGGACATGCAGTTAACTTGTATCATGGTCATAAATCCGACTTATTTTTACTGGGTCATTCTTTTTACCCATTTGTGGATGCTTCGCTATCCTTGTGCTTTTTACGGTAAAAACACGCGTCCAATTAATATTAGTAAACTCAGATGTACAACAAAGGGATGGCATATGTCAAGTAAAAAAATCAACCAAAACGAAACATACAAATTGTTTTTTCAGTATTATGCTACTTCCACTTACAGAATGAAATGTCCTACATCAACTATAAAAAACTAGGCGCACAGCCAGTGAGCAACATAAAGTACTAGTCAGTACCATCAATCACATACTGTGAAATCACTCTAGCTGACAGCTCTAAAAGCAATTAAACTTCATCTTGGTTTAGGCTACCTCCATTTGCAAGGAAAACTATTTTCCTATTAGTCCCCTGAGATATTTTGCAAGCTGTAGATAAAGACCCTTTTAAAATCCTTCCCTACACTGTGCATGTACAGGAGTTTATAATACCAGCGGGAGGCTAGGGGTGGAGGGGGAATCATAACATCCCATTGGGTTATAGCATTACCTGAATTAATGCGTAAAAATTTGGAAGCACATTATGTCCAGTCATAACACAACAGCTTTGCAATATATAACACATTCATATTATTGTACCCCAAATCCTAGTATTTCTGCACACCATGCAGAACTAGAAGGCAAATAAATAGCTATTTGATAGAAAAATATGCTTTTAATCTATTGAAAATTTCTTATAATACAGATTAAAAAAACCCTACAACATAGGATCAGTTTGTATCAACAAAATTCCTTCAGATAGACTAGGGATGTTGTCTGTTTTTGGACATTGCAGTAGATTAGGACCAAAATGTGACCAATTTTAAGACAGCTGTAATCTGGTAGTGAATGTCCTCCTATTCTAATTTATACCTTCCTATTCGTCTATTTCTGCTCTGCCAGGACCTAATTCTCATTTACACAAGAGTCCTTTCACTCTGCTTTGGCAATATAATGAGGCTTTAAAGTGGACATTAAACTGGCCCTTTTTCACTGGCAGAACAGTATAAAAGGCCTTCATGTAAAGAAGAATCAGATCCTCAGTGTGTAATTTACACCAATGCTGACGTGCAGACATATAATTTATGTGACTTCTGAATTTTGGTCCATACTATGGGTGGTCCAATTTGCCTAAATCAGTCACACAAATTTCACAGTTTCCTAAATACATGTTTTTGATGCTTATCTGTTGATGTAGGTGCCTAATTTTAAGCAAATTTGTTATTCCTTCAAAAGTGAGCTATAGCTAGAGCGATGTGGAGTTTATTGTTTTCTCTTTGCAAAGGTTGGTTGAACATTTTCTTTCGTTTTGACCCAGATAAATTCTCCTCTCCCTCAAGCATGACTTTGAGAACCAACAAATAAACCTGACATCTCAAATGAAATTTAGCTGAAACTGTGACGTATAAACTTATACTATTATGGCTCTATTTCTTTGTACTGCATTAAGTCTCTAAAGTACTCTAAATGCGGAGGTTGTACACAGTTCAGTGTAGAATGATGCATTGTGTGATCTCACAGACACTGTACTGTTGTTACTTCTTTGGCTGCACTCTTAATTGGACTAAAGGTTCCGTTTTCTCTTTGTGTATGGAGAATCTAACAAACCATCACCTGATTTGCATTGAAATTATACAAAACCATGAACTTTGAGTGATTTCAAAGCAAAAAACTCCATCACATTCAGTTCACTCAGCATTTTGGCCCTGTTTGCTAAAGACATTCGGAACTTTGGTGAGTGTTTCAGCAAACACAGGGCCTACCTCTGCATGGGCTTATTTTCTGTGCAACCTTACTGAAGTCAACAGAAATCCACAGGGCATAATCAAGGCACAGTTTGCTTCCATTGCTGAATTTTAATTTCCATGTTTGTTACGTAACTAAGCAGGCATGTCTGACCTGTAGTCACCTTCTGCTGACCAAGTGGGCTCTGCTGAGGACAGCCTCAGCTGCTCCTTCGACCAGGACCCCTTAAAAGAGTACACACTGGATATTCAAAACATCCCCGTTCTGGGATCCAATTTATCAAGTCTACCCAAAGTCTTCAGAACAGAACACAAACCTACGAAGTCTTCATCTCAGTTTCAGCTGGGTTCAGCCTCTCTACCCTATCAGTCTGTCCTTTATTTAAAATCTGTTTTTTTTCACACCAGTCCCAAACTGGGCACACCACCTCCTCTCTGACAGTCTGTCTTCTCCAGCTCCAGTTTTAAGCTGGGCATAGCTCTTTCCCCCTAGGATCCATCTACCTGCTCTCCCAGCAACTCTTGCTTGGAGTATGGACTTCTCCACACGTCTTGCTCCTACTGACTCAGAGCTCTGCAGGGAATTTTCTGCTCCCTGTAGCATCTGCAGGCACTTGCTAATGCCTACCTGCAGCTGTCTCTGCCTTTATAAGGCCCAGGCGCTTTCCCATAAGCCCAATTGGGCAGCATGTAATCAGTCCAGGTGCATTGCACCCCACTCCCACTTAAAGGGGCCAGTCACATTGTGTCAATAACCCAAAACCAAGGGAGTTTTGAGTGGGCACAGGATTTGTTGAGAACATTTCACAGACTCTAGTTGTGACACACATAGCAGGAGCTGGGGCCAGTTCTGCTGGAGAAAGACAGTGCCATATAGGCACCTTTTGCTTCTGTCCTAAATCCATTCATTTCTGGTTAAAACAGATCAGTTGTTTGAGAATCAAATGAAAACAGGCATATCAGGAGAGCTGCGCATTTTAAAGGATGTCAGAATTCCAGTTCACTTGGAGGTCAGTAAGTGTGCTTCCAAACCAGTGCCTTTTAACTTACAAATACTAGAGGGGGAGACATGTGGTGTGGATCTGACCCTCAATATTCAGTTTCATTTTTAAAAATCTATTGCTTGTATTGAAAAGCTACAAGAAAAATATAGTCATAGTTTATATCACATGCAATGATATGTGCTCTGCTTCTTCAGAGGCAGACAGTTCACCAACAGAGGTCTGATAATCTAACTAAATGACTCCTGCTTCTGGAGTTGGAGGAACAGAATGGTTGTTTCCATGCTGCTGTTGCCATCAAGGATAAACCCAACAAGGCGATGTTCATTTCCGCTTTACTGAAACAAAGGATAGGTCTACACTGCAATTAGACACCTGCTGCCCACTTGTGCCAGCTGACTCATTCTGGGGCTCAGTCTAAGAGGCTATTAACTGTGGTGTAGACTGGGCTCAACCTGAGCTCTGGGACCCTCCCACCTCACAGGGTCCTAGAGACCAGGCTCCAGCCCAAGCCAGATTGTCTACAATGCAATAAAACAGCCTCTTAGCCTGAGCCCTGTGAGCCTAGTCAGCTGGGATGGGCCAGCCAAAGGCTTTTAAATAGACATACTCAAAGAAAACAGGGAGTGCCTCTAACGCAGAAATGAACAGAGGTGGGCAGGGCATGGTTTTCCCAGAATTTAAGATTTCACAATTTCTTCTTGTCCCAAATTGGGATGAAAAGACAAAATTTAAAAAAAATTTTACAAAACAAATAATACGAAACTTTTTCAGAGCGGGTGAACTGATGTGTTTCATTTAGATAATTCTAAAACATTTCAACCTTTTTAAAACTCTCTTTGGTACAAATTAACTAAACTTTCAAAATGAAAAGTGATTTCGAATTAAGAAACAATTTTTTTTGTTCTGAAAATGTCAAAACCAGACATTTCAACAATTATGAAACTTTTTTCCCCAAAATGTGCTGAATCAGGAGTTTTGTGAAAATTGATCCTTTCTTGCAAACAGTTTCAATTTTGAAGAATCACCATTTTTCAATGGAAAAACATTTTATCTGAACATTCCCCACCAGTTTAAGAATTAAGTCCTTGTCTACAAACAAAAGTTGTGTCACTAACTGTATTGGAATAGTTAAAGTGCATCTCCAGTGTGGATGTACTTATACAGTTATAAGTATGCTATTGCCAGTGTAACTTATTCAGTATGGGAAGAGGAACCAGTTATACAGGTATAAAGCATCTTTACACCAGTATAAATGCAAGAGGTTGAACTGATATTCATATAACAGGAAAAAAATCCTGACAGTTATATTAGTACAAAAAGTGTGTGTAGACCAGATCCGAGACAAATTGACAGGTCAATGTGGGAAATCCGGCACAGACACTGTCCTTGCTGTTTCAGTCTCCAGGCCTTTTCATTCAGCACCTTTCACCAGCACTAACATTCACTGGAAATATACACAGATATTTTAAAATTACACTACGTATAGAGGCAGAGGCAGTGCCATTCACACTGTTTTTATTATACATGGCAAAAGGGCCTACTGATAGAAGAGAGAAATGTGCTTTCACTAACAGACTGTGGCAGAATTGGCACTCTGCTATAAAAAGGAAAAGACTGGCATATTGACTGAAATTAATGCTTATACAAGAACTCTTACAGATAATTTATCTTTACTGTTATGTAAATAAAACCCTGCAACCTGACAAGATACAAGGATGCCTGGGTGCAGTTTCTTTTGTGCAGCCAGGGTAAATTTCATCACTACCATCAAGTTCAGATTTCGACAGGAAACAGTCTTTATACTCAGCAGCAGAAGAGAAAATTATTTCCATAAAAATCAATGCAGGGAAAGAAAAAGTGCAACTATCCACAGTGAAGCTGTTTCTCAGAACTGGATCAATAACTGCTGTTGCAGTACCTTCAAACTAAAAGGGAAGAATATGAAGTATTTTAAGCTGAGCACACCCCAGATTTGAATGCAAATATTTAAAAAGTAGCACCACAGATTTCCCTCCTTTCTTATGGTAAGGAAAAATGAATGGGTGACCATGATGAATTATAAGACTTTCCAATCTTCATTGTTCCTACGAGGTGAAAGCTGTCTGATTGACAGCACGGGAAACAGAAGTCTTTTGTTTCTTCCCAGTAGAGTGCAGCACCAACCCTGCAAGCTGCTCCTCTTACCCCAAACTGCTCCATTAAAGTCTCTCGGCATGGAGACATCACCACTAGGCTTAAAGGATAGTTCAATCTCCAGGCCTATCAAAACCTTGGCCTCAATATTGAGGCCATCAACAAGGGTGCCGCCATTAGTGCTAATTGTGAGGGTGGTGTTTGTGATGTGGTCCACTTGTCCACTAGGAACTGGACTGAGACCGAATACAAACTCATTTCATATAGGCAGCACTGAGCTCTCAGTAGATTTTATTTTATTTTACAAGTGAGTTTACAACCCAGGTAAAAAGCTAGGAAAGCATCTCTGAAGTATTCTCTGACTCAACAGCGTCCCATCTGTTGCTTGGAAATAAAAAAGGAATTCATAAGTGTTTGTATACTTTGATTACCTCTCAGATTAAGAAATATGTGGGAGTCAAGACAAACATACCTGTAGGCATGGGAGTAATGTGCTTTTCCCCAAACAGCACATGGATGATTATTTCATAATATTTTCATTTTTGATCCCGTGTTCTCTCTTCCCAAAAAGCTTCCCTCAAACTTTAATTTGCTCTAAGATTATATTAAAGTGAATGCTACCAACACAGCAGTATTTGTATGTTTCCAGATTTCTCTTTCTTTTGGTGCATACACTCAGACCATTTGACACATTCTTCTCTGTACTAAAATTGTTGTGGAAAAAGCAGACATTTGTGGGTACTGCCAAGAATATAATCAGCTGATTTCAATCCACAGTCTATCAGAAGAGTTCTGCTCTAATTCAAGTAATAGGATTTTTGTACATGAACAGTTCTGTTGTTCTGTCAGGGTGATTTTGTGAATACCAGTCTTCCACTACATTTTCCAGTGACAAAGCATTCTTCCTTATTAAGCCTAGCTAATCTTATTTGTGCTCTTTTTCTCAAGCTCACTGATGGTAAAAAGTCTGGAGAATGGCACAAGAGAATGACACATCCCAGCACTTTCAGGAGATATTCATTTTGTGTTTCCAAACACAGCATATCTCAGAACCTTTGTCCTTTACTTATACTACACAAGGGAAAAATCAACCACCAAGTATTTGTTTGAAGTACCCAAGTCCTTTTCCTCAGAGAATTGGAAAAGGGAAGAGGTGAATGGGGGTGGGAAGGGGGAGAGCAGGTGAAGGGAGGATAGGGGTACAATAGAGAGAGAGAAGCAGGAATGGTAAATATTATGTAGTTAGAATTAGAACCCCAGCCCAAGATCCCCCCCTGAATTTCACTATTCATGTCCCAAATTAAACAATCCATAACTTTGGGGAAGTCCATATTTAGATTCAAATCCAGTTCCAAATTTTGAGGCTTGGGCCCATTTCTACTTACAATTGACATTAGAAGGGTTACTCGCACCTTCTTCTGAAACCAGATAAACAAACAGGTTTAGATCAACTGCTTGTCTAATCAGGACTGGCAATTTCTGTGTTCCCTAGTGAGGCCTGGAGCCTACACCACTGAAGTCAAAGCAAAATTTATCACAGACTTCAATGAGAGCACGTTCTGTCCCTGAGGCTCTTGGTCCAGATCACAATCCACACGAGGCATGTTTGGATGCAAGGTTTTCGTTTGGCCCATTATATATAAATGAATCAACTGCAAAGTTTAGATCTGGACCCAACACATCCTGAAACTCATTCATGTCTTGATTCAGGCCTATCTCCAATTCCCGGGTACCTTTTCACATTGTCCTTTTTGATTTTTCCTTGAAAATTCCAGTGCTGGATTTGATCCATGGTTAACCCCAGCCTAGGCACTATGATTTCTTTCCAGCCTTTTCTGGAATTGTATTTTGGTTAAGAAAAAAAACCAAACAAATCTAAAATAAAAAAGATTTGAATGCAAACTGTCCAACAATTCTTCAACCGCAAATTAGAACTACAAAACAGAAACGAATAACTGTAGAAGACACTGCCTTCCTCCCTTGCCCTATTTTCAGCTCTTTTGTATACTGTCCTGATGACTGAGCCACAAATCACCCTTGTCTGTAGCTTTCTTTAATTTGCATCAGCTTCATTATATTTCAGTAGAGCACTGTCAATCAAAATGACACTTGGTCCATTAAGACTGGCACCAGTCAAATACAATTTAATGTAACTCAAAGCAGATAAACTTACTCACCATGTGTTCATCTCCTTCATACATAATTTTTTAAAGTCACATCTGAGTAGTTACTTTCATTTCTGCTTATCCTATTAAGTTATCAAGTGATGCAGTGCTGGAGTCAATCATCCAGACAGTGAAAATTAATAGCCAGTGGAAAGGTTGCGTGTGATAGACTGAGCCTTCACGTAAAGAACATTGGAAATGAAAGTGAGAGTCAATGGAGTGAGCCAGGGCTGCTTGGGGCCCTGCCAACAAAGTGAAAAATATTCACAAAACACATTTTACAACTTGGTGCAATCAGGCTGCCCCTCAGAGCATTTACCAAGAAATTACTCAGCACATGGAAATGTCAAGTCCAATCTGAATGAGCTTCCTACTGTGTTCACCAGCCACAGGATGGAGCTGATATCAAAGCGGCGGGAGAAAGAGATAAATGCTTCCTGAGTAATTTGAACATGGGTGTGTGTGGCCTGTTTGAAGGCCACAGAACGCATAGTCCTTCACCACAGCTTATCTGGCATTTATTCACCTCTCTGGTTCAGCCAGCATGAACTGATAGCAGCTTTACTAGTGGAACACACTAAAGAGAAATGATTATTGCGTTTGCTTTTTTGACGGTATGTCGTTTTGAGTATTCTAACATACTTCAGTGTGTCTCACATGTCTGGTCACATAGTGCTCCCAGTAATTTTGCAAGACTGACATTGTGCAGTCATCCGCAGTTCACACAATAACTAGAACTGTAAGATCCACTCCAATAGCAATTTGTGAGCAAGAGTCTGATGTTCAACCTCCTGAGAATTGCAGAAAACAGATAATTCAGTACAGAAACTGTCTTTGTTCCCTGCCTGAATGTCATTGCTGTTCAAGAACTGGAAAATTAAATCAAGGCTGAAACAATCATCCTGTTTTGAAAGGTGTGTAAAGGCTACTGAAGAACACATGCATTTGATGAAGTAAGGAGGGTAGAGAGCGTGAAGATGCTTGTATGCCCAACAATTCCTCCACATGAATCTATTCACTTTAGTAAATATTGCTCCCTTTTATAACCTTGGTCAAAGGAACACACGGAATTGTCTACACTAAGAAAAATTACATAACAGACCATCTAACATTATCAGTCACTAGCCAGAGTCGAGTACACTGCTGATGGTTCATCAGACAAATCCTTCAAAAATGATGGTCATGGTGTCTTTACATAGGGGCCTAATGGCGAGAATACAAGAAAGAGCATTATTTTGGGATAGATTAGCTTGAATTATATGGCTGAAATGAAAGCTATTCTCACGGCACTACAAGAAAGAAACAGAGCAGAAACAGAAGATGTTGTGATGTCTGTTAACTTGCAGGTGGAGATCTTCAGCTCCTTTCTAAGAAACCAGAATGCTATCAACAACGCAATTTATAGGAAAGCAAGGCAATAAAGTAACTTTTTGATGGATTCCAGCACACATTGGTATACATGGGAGTGAGGTAACTGATGATATGGCCAAAGCTGGAAGATCAGAAACTCAAATAGGAATCACAATGGTCAAGGATATTGACATTTTATCTAGGAAAACATTAGCTGAAATAAACAGTTGAAAGATAAAAGATTCTCTGGTTGATATCAAAGCATCTCAGTGAACAACATCCACTAGCGTGAGATCACGCACAGGGGCACTGCTGGAATAAGAATCAATACAGAGGCAGAGATATATCCTCTCCGGTTTTAACACCTGCCCACATTTTTGAATGTGACATTGTAAGGCAAAGTGATGCTCTTCAGATTTAATATCTTGGATCAAGCCTTAAAATTGACCTTGAAAGAGTTTCTAAATTCAGTCTAGTGTTTCATGGCCTGATATGATTATTGTGGGAGAAGACAACCACAGCCACTTTTTTGGAAGGAGGGTGGTGTTTCATCATTCAGAGTGTGAGACAGTGTTTAACTGTCTGTCAAACCCTAGACCTCAAAGTAGCTGGACTATACCCCTCTGTTCCCCTGCCCCAGACATTTAAAGTAAACTCACCTTGTTTTGGCTGTTTATACATGGTTTTTTTCAGTGGAAATAAGACATGAACCACCAAACCTAACAACTTTACATCAGGTGGACTGCAGTCAGCTGAATTGCATTGTACCACAGGGTCCGGTCAGACCTCGTGGTTGTGGCCCTTCTTTGGGCCCCGGCTCGGAGGAAGGCCACTGCACCTTCCTTCAAGGGGATCGTTAGCATCTGCAATGAGTCTGGTGCCCCGACCCTGAGGCAGGGCGGGCGAGCAAGCAGTCTATCGCCCCGGCCCTGGCAGGAGAGCAGGGGACAGTAATCACTCCCTGGGTGGCAAGGACAAGGGAGAGGGACGCAGGCCCAGCCGACTCCACTGTGTCCCAGCCCAGGGCCCTAGCAGTGGCAAAGGCATTGCCACTGTGTTGGCGGGGCTCTCATTGCAACACACCAACAGGGCTTGCCTGTCTCAGCCACGGCTATGGCTGTCCCTGGGCCACTTCCTCCCCGTTTCCCCAGGTACCTGTGTCTGCCAGGTCCTCGGGGTCGCTGGGGTACATGGCCCGGGGTAGACCTGCCAGTCCCTCCTCGTCCAAGGAGGGAGCTCCTCTGCGAGGGGCAGCTCCTCCAGGGGCTCAGGGGATGGCTCAGCGTCAGGCAGCTCCTCCAGGTCCTGTCCCGTCTTTGGGGGCTCGGTGTCAGGCAGCTCTTCCAGGTCGGGTCAGGTCTGGCCTCAGGGGGATCTCCCAGCCCTCCGGCTCAGTGGACTCGGTCCAGTCTCTGGGGCCTAGGGGTCTGGCCCAGTTCTTGGGGCCTGTAGGCCTAGGCCCTATCCCTTAGGGGTTGGTCGCTTGGGCTGCTCCCGGGGTCCTTGCTCTAGGAGACGCTCGCTTGGGGCAGCGGCCCGGGCCTTTGCTGCAGCCAGCAGGATGGCACATCTGCCTCCAGCAGAAGCTTGTCTCCCTCTGAGCTGTGGGGCCTGCTTTTTGTACTCTCAGCCCTGGTTGAGGCTCCGCCCCTCTGTTGCCAGATTGGTTGGCCGGCAGGACCTATTGCCAGCCAGCCAGCCACCCGGTTGCTGGGCAGACTGGGCTGCCGGCCCTTTTACTGTCCGGCCCCAGGGTTGTGGCCCTTCTTCGAGCCCCGGCTCAGAGGAAGGCCACTGCACCTTCCTACATGCATGCAAAGCAATTAATAATGTGGGTTGGCCATTCTGGCTCCCTAACACTATTTTAATGATTTCCCATGATACTCTTATTATAAAAGCATATACACGGTCACCAGTACATAAGAGGCGAACTGAGGCACTCTACAGCTTATCACAAAGGATAATCTTGGAATCATGGGGGCAAATCCTAAAATCCGCAGGCAAAAGCAATCCCTAACTGACTTCAATGCAGCTACAAATGCAATATTACAATTGAAATTACTGGTCTTACAAATTTCCTGCAGGGCCAGATTCTGCATACCCTTCCTTCCTTATTTATGTGAATGAACACATTGATATTAATGGGACTACTTGTGAGAGTAAGGTTTTGTTGCAACCAACCATATTTATCAATAAGCAGCTGTTAGAGTATCCCTTTAATGATTTTGGGGTTTTTTTTCTGTCAATATTGCTTCTCTCTCACTGCATGACCTATATTGAAGGATCTCAGCAAATCACTGGAAAATGCCTTCTTCCTTTGTAACTTCTGACTATGTGGATGTTCCCTTGCAATATTAATTTAGATGGAACTATGTATTTATTACCCATAGGGTTTTGTTTTATCTAGTTATCTTGATCCTATAGATAAGAGAAGCACAAAAAGATCGTTTTCAGTGCTCTAAAATTCGCATACACATTTTTCCTCATCTGCAAGGTCTAACTTGTTACACTCAAAAATAAACCATGTGCTTATATAATACCACATTGATACAATCTTCATAACTATCTTACATGCTGAGATTTTGCAAAGGAGAACACGTAAAGGTGTATTTGCCTCTTGATTAACTAGATCTGTCTCTCTGCATCAAAGGGAGAGTTTACCTCTAGGAATTGATCAGCCGTGCATGCACGTGATCTCTGTTATAGTTCCTAGTCATTTCAACTGAGAAACGTAAATATCAGTCTTTAGGAGACTAATTTCTGTAAGGCTAAATTGAATTACCTTTTGGAAGAAGTGACATCTGGCTAGCACTCTATTTAATTCAGTCTGTCAGTGCATGTTTTAGAGCTCTGTGCTAGAGGTTGAGTTAGTCCAAGATTGATGGTCTCTGTTCTACAAATTGAATCCACTGATGCATAATTGAGCTCTTGACTATATCAAGTATTTTCTTTACTAGACCCTCCTCTTGCTTACTTGCTATATTTGGTTGATGAAAAACATATTTCCTGGTGCTTAGGAGGAGAATGAAAAATTTAAATTCCTGATCATGGGAGATGCAGAGTGCTTCATCTCCCATTACACTACCATTACACTCAACTGGAGCTGAGTGTGCTTGGCACATCAGGTGGGGCCCTTGATTTCAACTGGTTTGCTGAGAGTCTTAAATCTCCCACAATGCGTTTTTAAAGCAAGTTATATAGTAAATGGAAAACAGCTAATGTTAATGGCACATTAAGGCTTCAGCATCAAGTGCTCCTCGCCCTGTAATGACAAAAACCAGACTCACTGCGTGGCATCCTTTTATTCTACGCATACCAGCAGATTTGCACTCTGCTTTCGGAAAGACCTCTAGGGTAGAATCTGGAACATTTCCTAAAAAACCGTATCGTATCCTGTCTTGTCAATAGATCATATATTATACATAATTTACATTACATTATACATTACATTCTAAGAAGGGATGACTCCTCTTTAACTGTTGTGTGTATAGTTTGTTTCATTGTATTTTCCTCGTTCAGCCCAAGGGGAAATTGATTTCTATTTGCTAGAGAATATCAAGATTTGTTTTTACTATTAAAAAAGAAATATGAAATAGTGGGGATTTTTTCACACAATTGGGCACCTATTCCTAGGCCTCATCTAAACTAAGATTTGGAAGATGTCAGCTAACACCTGCTAACTGCTTTGGGTATGTCTTTGCTGCAGAATTAACTAGGTGAGCAGCCATACAGCAAAGCCTTACCTGAGTTACTGTGTCCTCACTGGTGCAGCACTCTCTTCTGAGTGTTGCTAGAATTTCTGGGGACATAGCTCATAGTTCTTCGTGCTGCAGGAAGCTGCTCTGCTCTGATTCTTTCCCAGTAAACTGAGGAAGAACTTGTCTGTCCTTGGCATACAGGGAAGGGATTTGTGGGAAGTCATTGGAGGACTATCAGCATTCGAGTGATTTTAAGTGTTGACAAGGCAAAGTTGTACGCCTCTAGCACTTGTTAAAGTAGTCCACCTAAACCTTGTAAGGCTACATCTACACTTGGAGCTGGGGCCATGATTTCCAGCTTGAGTAGACATTCTTGTGCTAGCTTTCATTGAGTGAGTACGCTAAAAATAGTAGTGTAGCTGCAGTAGCTCAGGTAGTAGTGAGCGGAGGCACAAGCTAGCTGCCCCAAGTATGTACCCATGAGGTCTGCGCAGATGTGTACTCAGGGAGTATGTCTGCAACTAGACATGCATGGCTAGCCTGTGCCAGCTGACTCAAACTTATGGAGCTCAGGCTAAGGGGCTGTTTAATTGCAGTGTAGACGTTCGGACTCTGGCTGAAGCCTGGGCTCTAGGAACCTGCTAGGTGGGATGGTCCCAGAGCTTGAGCTGCAGCCTGAGCTCTACACTGCCGTTAAAAAGCCCCACAGCCCAAGCCCCATGAGCCCAAGTCAGCCAGCATGGACTAACTGCAGGTGTCTAATTGCAATGTAGACATACCCAGGGAGCATAGGTGCTGGAAGTAGGAGTGCTGAGGGTGCTGCCGCACCCCCTGGCTTGAAGTGGTTTCCATTATATACAGGGTTAACAGTTTGGTTCAATGGCTCTCATCACCCCCACTATAAAAATTATGCCAGCACCCCTGCCAGGGAGGCTAGTTCATGCCACTGCTCTCCCCTGCCTGTGCTACCAGGCTACACTACTATTTTTAGCATGCTAGCACAATGACAACTAGCATAAGTATGTCTATTGATCTGGGAACCACCCCTAGCTCCTATGGAGGTAGCCTAAGTGTCTTGCTCAGGTGCTCACTTGTTAAGCCACAAAATTGCTGTAGCCTTGTTACTCTGGGACTCAGAAGTTCACTGCACTTGTAAGCTGCACCACACTTTGCTCTGAGTCTATTAAGCTCTCAGTCATAAAATCTCTTAAAAAACTTATTTTTACTTGTAAAAAGTGTCCATTTGGGGTCAGTGAAATTCAAGCCTGTAGTTCCAGGGAATCTAGGCACTTCAACCCTAATTTTTTAGATGAAAGATGGTCTTGTGGTTAGGTCACTGGACTGGAGATCTGGGTTCAAAACCTGCGTCTACTACAGACCTCCCGTGTGACCTTGGGCAAGTCATTTAAGCTGTCTCTCTCTCAGTTGCACTTCTGTAAAATGGCGATAATATTTCTTTTGTCCATTTTGTATATTTAGAATATAAGCTTTTTTCAGCCAGGACTGTGTTTTACTATGTATGCATACAGCACTTAGCACAACAGGGCCCAGATCTAGGTTGGAGTTGGTAGACACTACCATCATATAAATAAATAACAGAACCACTATAGCCATCACACCTGGGTAGTATGAAAATCAGATTTAGTTTTTAGTCTGATGAAAGAAACTTCTGCCAACATTAACATTTGTTTACTTGTTTTCCCAACAGAAGTTATAGATTAGAATATCTGCACAGGAAACAAAGTAATCACAAAAAAGGAAGTAAAATAGTATGCAAAAAAAAAAAAAACCCCAACAAAACAAACACACTGATAAACCGGTGGAAGTATGGCAGCTGTATAGAATTTTAAAATGCACATATAGACAAATGCAGAAGTTTGTCTTATTAACTTATGAAGTAACTTTTAACAACTTTCTTCTTTCCAGGTTTATACCTAGATTTAACAATTTGTGGTATTTATATAAGATTGATGTCAGCAGCACATATAAACGATCACAATTTTCATTTGGAAACAAAATGGAGACAAGGTTGTTACAAATTTTACTTTGTTTGAAAGCCCTGGGGTCTTTCTGCACTAGTTACATTGATTGCATTTGACATGTGAGTTGCATTTGCAGATGTCACTCATGGACCAGATAGGTTAAAAGTAGCTTCTATCATCCCACTAGCTGTAGAGGTCACTGCACAACAAAAATTATACTTAGTGTTGGATTAATAGTTTCTGTTTTTTAACTATTGTTGAGCAGACAGTCTGATGCTATAGTATAAAGCTCCCATATTTAGCACTTTCAAATTTGCTTCCCCACATAATTTATGCCATATACTGTCCATTGTTCTGTATTATTTCATGCCTAGGGCTTTCAACATCTCACCCTCAGTCTCAGGTCCAGCACGACACTGGGCATGAATTATGACACTATTATTCACACCCTGTCAAGTCTCAATATCTATTTATTCAGTAATGAAACTAGTTAACTATTTATGGGTAGACTTTGTTAGCAAAAGATCTGAGTACATTACTAATCACTCATCAGTCAGAGTTTTTCATCACTGGCCTATCAGATGAAATTTAGGTGGGCTAATATCCATTTTGGGATTGGAAATTTTAATGAGGCCCTGTATTGTGTTTCTGGAAGGGTTCTTTAACTGACATTGGATCCATTTTTAATTCGTGTTTTACCACCTAATGATGGTGTCAAATTCTGTGAATGCACTTGTCAGAGTTCCAAGTTATTTGCATCTCAGTCTCCTTTGTGGCCTCCTCAAGGTTACCCCCATTCAGGTCTCAGGCCTCTAGTGGTCACTTTGCTCAGGGTGGGAACCCATGTTCTTCTCCCTCCAGACCGGGGATTTGGGCTACAAATCCTCCTGCCGTTCACTGCAATCACTTCAGCAAATCTGAGGTTACTTCAACACTTGCATAAAGCAAAGTATTTATTTAGAACAGAAGCACTAGAGAAAAAACATCTCTTGAAAAAAATACTTGGCTCATAGGTCTGCCTGTCTGACCAGATGTCACCCATCTTCCACCTAGAGATCCTGCTAAATTCTGAAGTCCTTCAAACCTTTCCAGCAGAGTTTCACCCTCTTGAGCGTAGTCTCCTGTCAGTTCTTGGATTGAGTATGGCTGATCTCTCCTCGTTAGCATGCTGTCCACTTTAAACAATTCTCAGTCCTCTGTCTGCCAGGCCTCTTGAACCTGGTCAAAACCAGGCAATGCAATGTGGCAGGGCACACCAGCCCTGCACTGGCCTAGAGGGGGTTAATGACACACTGCATGCTGATGAGGCCACACCCCTCTGCCTCCGCTAGGCATGCTAGCCTGGAAGCAAGGTATAAAAGGAAGCAACCCAGCTCACTCTGGGCTGGCTGTGGAGGAGGCAGGATGTAGACTGCTAGCTCTCTCCAGGCAAATTCACTGCCGTCAGATTGATCTATTCAGATCTATTGAGCGGTCAGTGAAGACCCACTCAATTGATCCCAAAGTCGACGCGTTAAAACCACTCCCTCAGGTGGCACAGTGCAGTGAAGATGTCACATAGAAGAGGAGTTACGAAGTCGACGGCTGTCAACTACCGCCTAATTTGAAAGTAAGTGTAGACCAGGCCTTGGTCAGCAGGCATATCCAGGGAAGGGACCAAACCAGCAGGAGTAGCACCAGCTGAGGACCCAGGAGGCCCTGGAGAATCAGGGATTGCCACTACGGGAGACAGGGTAAGAAATAGTCCAGGGGACTTGAACAGTGCTACAGTGGGAGAATCGGGGAACCAATCAGCATGTTTCAGGAGGATCCCTGCTGATTTGGTGGTGTGTGACCCTTCTACCAATAGGGCCTTGGGCTGGAGGAGCAGGGAGAGCTTGACCCCCCAACCAGGCACTGCACCACCACCAGGCGGTGCCCAACTACTCAAAAGGCTACTAGGCCCTGCTGCCCCAACTAGAGGGATGCTCTGTTGACTCCAACTACGAGGCCAAGCTGCCCTGACTGGCAGGGCCACGCTATTGACTCGGGTCATTGGGCCGTATGACTGTGTTTGGTTGTCAGGGTTGCTAACGGGAGACTTAGTCAGTGGCTCTACAGCTTTTCCCTGCCTTCCCAGCATAAGTGACCCGACGCCCGTGGTGGGGCGTACCAGCCCTGTGACATACAATGCCCCCCAGGAGGTGCTACTTCTGCCAATATGTTTACCTGTCTGAAGACATGCAGTAATTACCCCTAGAGATATTAGTTCCTAATAGTTCATCATGTGTCCCTCAGTCACTGCATTGCTTGTCATGTTTCAAGAAAGAAGTTAACCCCTTCCCCTTGGTGGAGGACAGTGCAAGGTGAGACGGGAACAAACATGCATAAAAATAAATTGGAATTTTCCCAGTTTGCCACAGCACTTAGAAAGATATCTTATTCCTCCAAAAACAAATAGATGTGATGAAATAACTAACACAGTGCCCGGGGTGCCAGGATTCCTGATTTCTAGTCTATGCCCTGCCAATGATTCTTAACTTGTCTGGGCCTCAGTTTCCCCATATGTAAAATGAGGATAATCATAATTACCCCACTGGATGGATCAGCGACTTAGTGAATGCATGTCTGTGATGTGCTTAGAGTTCCTTGGAGGAAAGAGGTATAGAAGCACATGGTATTTTTACCAATATAGTTATAGAAATGAAAATGACTATTCCCTAGAAGCTCCTTGGGCCAGGTTCCCCCACTGGTGATAAAATGTGGAGGATGGAACTTCCCACAGTTTTCCTACAATCTCCTCTGGCAGGTGTAGTTAGAGGGCTGTGGCTTCTGGAGGAAACGTCCCCTCCTAAGTCCATGGATCACAGGGATATAAAGTAAAGGGAACCTCCCTCCATTCACATCCTGTAGCTACCTTGCAGAGATCTGTTGATCTCCTTTCTCTGGCAACAGCTGTGCTGCTATTGGCATTAACAGATGTGGAGGAGACTCAGTAATATAGCTCCAAACTCAATTCCACATACTAATCTGGGCATAAAGCAGGGTCACCAGCACTTCCTTGGTTGCACTCTTCTGGGTGAACCCCCAGAAATCTGTGGTGCCCTTTATGCCTAGAGCACTGGAAAGAGTCACACATGGAGGGTCCCCTTTGCATGCAGATTCAGGCCTTTGTAATGAATAAAGAGGGAGTTTTATTATATTCCTCATTTGCAGACTGGTGAGAGAATCCATAAAACCCATCCATATACTCAGTATAAAGAAAGCTGTTAGGTAAGAGTTCTATAGTGTTGAGCCTCCGACAGTAAATGTATTTCCACTGAATTGAACTGATCTATTTGTAGGGGCCAATGGTTTTTAGCCTCTGAATAAACACAAGAAAAAAGATATTTCATTGACTGAAATGTCTGTACCATGGTAAAGTATTGCTCTGGGCAGACCAGGGTATCATGGATAATGTAGGCCTCAAGCAAGTAACCTAAAGCCCCTTCCACTGAGTCATTTTCTAATTATTTTCTTTGGGCCCATGTTTATAACAAACATACATTATTAATATTAATAAAATAATAAACTGTACTACTATGACACCTTTCATCAAAGGATCTGTAAGCACAAGGCAAATATTTTATTAAGCTTCATAGCACTCTTGACAGATGGGAGGAAAAGAGGTGAAGTGACTTGTTGAAAGTCATACAGCAAGTCATTGACAGAAGTTTGAAGAGATCCTGACTCACCATTCCCTGCTCTAACCACTAGTCACTGTATATCACAAGGCACAGGTCTTACATAGTTTAGTTCTGAAGGGAAGGGAAATAGAGATTTTTGCAAAACAAAAAAAGAAAAAGTATGAAGCAAATATAGTAAATTCCAACTCTATTGCTGGCAGGTTTAGGTAAAGTCATCAGTATATCAGATCTACTGACATTTACCCCACTCAGCATCATTCCAGAGTGTTCACTCTGGAGTATTCCATATCTACTGAAGTGATCAGCTAAACTAGTGTCTGATGAAAAGTAGGCAACTTAGGAGCAATTGCAACTTCAGATCTGAAGAGTTCAACGCATAGCTGAACGGGTGTTTGAAAGCCTGCATCTTTAATAAAGTGAAGCTTTAATGCAGTAATTTGCTCTGAGCAAGTTATTCCGGTGATGTTTACTGTAGTTATTTAAATGTTAGAACATTTCTGCAAGCTAATTAGCAGCCAAGACCCACAAAGCACCATCATAAAGCACCATCAGTTTTTGAAACACTGGTAGCATAATCTGCACATGCTTGTTGTAAAGTCAAATCAGGATTGCAACCCTTGAGACAATAAACTGCAGACAATTCAGAAATTCCTCCACATCAGAAATGGTTAATGTGCAGTGTTCTATATGGGAGCCAGGCAGAGGTTGTAGTACAGAAGAACATACTATCAGATACTGATAAAATAGACTTTTTCAGGGGAGTAACTCAAATATTCCATTCTGGGATTTTTCTGTGACTAACACATGAAGAAGTCATCTAAGGAGTGTCTGAAGTAGTTTCAGGTGGGGAGAGCGCTCCCAAGATCTATTTCTTCTTTCAGTGCTCATTAGCAAGTAATTTTCTTGATGCCAGTCCCAGATCAGTCCCAGAATGGAGGTGCTTGCCTTATCTGGATGAATACTACTGTTGCCCATTTCATTACTTCTACCAGATTTTATTGGTTAAATTATTCTAAAATAAACAGAAAAATACAAGTGGTTACTGGACAGCTCAATGGGAGGCTGGAGAAACTCAACATTTCACAGAATCAGACCCAAGGTCCATTGAAAAGGCACATGACATCTGGTATTAATTAGCTTGTGTTTGTACAGTGCTTTGAAAACTTAGAGACCTACATAAGTGCTCAGTACAATTGGCTGGGGAAGCCCACTATAATTCAAGTCATACCAGCTACATTAATACAACACGAGTGTAAGACATTACTGCAATGTCAATTGAAATTTTTCTGATTTAACTGAAAATTCATCTCCAGTTAAAAATGATGGATGCTGAAAAAAGAATCTGCTTCTTTTAAATGGCTCCCAAAATGGAGTTTCATAGAGAACCCCCACTGAGTCTGATTAAACGACAGATTATTAATTATGATAATTTCAGTAGCACACAGAGGTCCCTGCAGAGATCAGGACTCCATTGTGCCAGGCACTGTACAAACACACAGTAAGAGAGTCTCTGTCCCAAAGAGCTCCCACTCTAAATAGCCAAGATATAGCATATGTCACAGAGATGCAATGACTTACCCAGTATTAGACTGTAGGTCACTGGCAGAAATGGATGTAGACTCTAGGCCTCCTGAATCCAATCTGGTGCTCTAATCAGGTTTAAGAATCAATTAAAATATAATAAAACCAACTTTTAAATTAGTGGGAGAAATATTAGACCTTCTCCCTCCCTAGTGGGTCTGTCTCCAAGTGCTTTTCATTATAAAAGATGTATTTGTGTGGGGGAAACCGGAACATTTTTTTTTTTTTAATGAAAGCTTCATTTGGTGTTAAAAGTAACTTCTGTTTGTACATTACAGATCACTTTGTGTATAGTCAGTTTAACTGTTTCCCCTGTAGAGACCATAGTTAATACATTTCACCTGTTTGTGTGAATCTTTCACATAGTAACAGAGAGAGACAAAAACATTAAAAAAAATTAGAGCATGTGGTTGTAAAACCTAAACAAGTATCAGAGTGGATTTAAGGGCAGGCGAAGTACCTGAAATTACTTTCAGTTTTTTAACTGACTAGATTTCAAGTTGGCAGTGTCCCTTTAAAATATAACCAAATAATTATAGTCTTAATGAAACATGCAGTTGCATGAATTACAGTAAAAGCTCAGTTACAAACACCAGAGTTACAAACTGACCTGTCAACCACACACCTCATCTGGAACCGGAAGTATGCCATCAGGCAGCAGCAGGGACCCAAAAAAGCAGCAAATACAGTATAGTACTGTGTTAAATGAAAACTACTAAAAAAAAAAAATTAAGGGAAAGTTTAAAAAATCTGACATGGTAAGGAAACTGTTTCTGTGCTTGTTTATTTTAAATTAGCATGGTTAAAAGCAGCATTTTTCTTCTGCATAGTAAAGTTTCAAAGCTGTATTAAGTAAATGTTCAGTTGTAAACTTTTGGAAGAACACTCATAACATTTTGTTCAGTTATGAACATTTCAGAGTTACGAACAACCTCCATTCCCTAGGTGTTCATAACTCTCAAGTTCTACTGTAATATAGACTAATTCACATCTAACTGCATAAGAAATCACTTGGCTAGTGTCATTATGATTAATACTGCATGAATCACTTACTGCAACACAATTCATGCCCCACTGTTTCTTATTACACATAAATAGGAAAAAGTGGGTTTTTTGCTATTTTCTAGTAGATATGATAAATTGCTATTTTCACACATAGGAAACGGGGAAAAATGAAGAGTCCATTTAGTTTGAATATAGTAATCTAATGGCACAGAACTTTGATTTTCATAGACAAAGTTAAATGGCAGCAGTAAAGCACTTGTTTTAATCATGTATGAATTGCTCTATAAAGTGGAGTCTGGTAAGAGCCAGAGAACTCATATAACAACTTTTACAATAGAGCGGGAGAATTAGGTGTTCATGAAAGATGCCAGACTGAAAACACTACAGTCTTCTATTTAGCCATAGAATGGGTGAAGCACTCCTGAGCCTTGTCTACACACAAATGTTGCACCTCTTTAACTTAATTAAGTTTTAAAACTGATTTAGTTAAACCAGTGCAAGTTTGTATGTAGACAGTCTTATTTCAGTTTAAGAATGGCTTATTTAATTTTAACTTAATCCATTTTTTGCCTTGTCTACAAAACAAAAATGTTCTGAGTGAATGGACATGATGATGACCACTACTTATCAGTCACTATAAACTAGGATAAGTTGTATTTAGCATCATGTCAATCAATTATCATTAACTCCTAGTCCTGATCTACACTGACTGCTAAGTCGTGGTCAGTATCATCTCAACTGCTCACAACTCTGCTCAAGAACAGTAACACTTTACATTCTAGACAAGTCCTAAGAGGAAGATTGTAGTGAAGGGACTTGTCTACATGAGCTCTTAGTTCATGGCAAGCTAAGGTGTAAATTTACCCTGCATTAGCCTACTGAATACTAAAGGTCTGTGTGGACCCAGCTTCTGTGAATTAAAAGTTCCCTAATGTAACCTACTCTCATTTCAAAGCAGAGTAGATCAAAATGCCCTAGGGAACATTTATTGTGCAGAAGCTGGGTCCACACAAACCCTTAGTTCATAACCAGCTGGGGTGTAAATTTACCCCGCTGTGCTAGCCTGCCACGCACTAGTGTTCATACTTCATCACTCCTTGCCCTTGTTGCTGAAGATACCGCCCACAAAGTGGCCTGGGGCCAACTTCATTTCCTATTCACAAAAAAAATGGGATAGGAACAATATTCATTCACTACCAAACAGGCTCATGCCAGAGCTTGCAAGTGAAACCAAAATTTCACTGCTTCATATGATACGCTTTTTAAAAAAAGGGTAGTTTATCATCATCTTCCCCTTACTACTTTCTAAGTGCTTTCAGGGGTGCTGTCTAGATGGTGTTGCATGACACACAGGAAAGAGGGAATTAATTAATTTTGCATTATGCCTGTGTATGCTATTAAAACCCACAAAGACAAATGGGAGACAATGGTGAGCTAGTGCTGTCAAATTTCCTTTTCAATATTTTCCTCTTAATTTTTTTCCATTTTGTGGTAGAGAGGTTTTCTGGGAAGGAGAAATTCATGTTCTATTAAATGTTCACTAACTGTATTTATGTTCTATTAAATGTTCACTAACTGTATTCACTTCAAAACAGAAAGTCGTTTCCCTTGTAGGAAATAGAGGTGGGACAACAGATTAATGCACTAACCTGGCGCCCTAGGAGACCTAGATGGTAATGCGGTTAAGTGAAGAAGAGCTTGATGGTTTCAGTCAATTTCCTTTCTTACTCACATCTCCACACCACAAAACCAATCAACATTACAGCGTTTTCTACTCAGGAGCATCTAAGGACTGAAACAACAGTCCTTTTGTATTGAGGTGCTCTGACAGAGCTGGGTAGAAGAAACTTGCACTATATATAGCTATTGCTATTAGTCACAGGTTTTCCTGAATCCCAAATAAAAGAAGCAGAGGTGGAGAGTGGGAAGGGGGCAGGGATGAATTTGAAAGCGGGGAGAACAACCTGTTTTTAAAAAACAACTAGAAACTGACCAAAAATTCTGGAAGAATTTGGGGGGTGGATTTGTAGGACTGCATGCTCCTAAATACATATGTAAGTTTGCACACACAATTATTGCATGTATGATCATACAAATTGCACATGCAAGTCAGAAAAAACACTGAATTAATTGTGCATGCACACAATTTTTAAAAAACCCTATCCTTTCAATGCAAAAATAAACCCCAAAATCATCATATGCAAGTTATAGCTTTAAGAGGGACTTGTATACTGAAACACACTAAGCCAATAGGAACTATAAAAAATGGAACAAAAAAAATCCCTTTTCAGAAGCCACAGAGATGGGTATAATATCAGAACCCAGATAAACAGACACATTCTGAACATAATAAATTAAATAGACCCATCTCAGAATAAAAAAAAATGAATGAGATTGCAGGAACTGCTTTACCCATCACTGAAATGCAGACACATCTAGTGTGGAACCAAGCAGATGTTTAAGAATGCACAGAAACATCTACTTTTTATGGCAGGCCCAGAAGAATATCACATCATATGGAAACTTCAGAATGCAGGCAGAAAAGCTGAAGCTGAGGTTAAAGTGCTTAGTCTTGTGAAATGTGCAGATGGATCTTTAACGGTGGACAAGTCTTGTATCCTATGGGAACATCTCCATCAGTCCAGAACCTATTAACATCACACTAGGAGGTTATTGATTCAACACAAGGAGTACCACCTACTGAATCACCTGCACTACTTACTGCAACATCATGGGTTTTCACTGGAGGTTTCACAACAAAGTACTAGCTTAACAGGTGACCACAGCTCATGGTAGATGTCTCTAGTTTCCCAGAAGCACATCTGATCAGATTGTTGAGAATCTAAAGAAGCTTGTCCTACCTCCACATCCTATTTATTTGCCTTTAACTGAACACTCCTGTGAGTATGAAGAGGTCTCTAAAGAAATTAATCCTCCACTCATATTTCACTGAGACCATTGCTACATTCACACAACTCATTTACTCACTGAAACCATTCCTGGCTGACAGTCTATCAGAAAATTGTTGCTAACATTTTATCACTCTCCTGTTTTGCTTGCATAGATGGTGAAGAGACCTTTCTAAGTTATGATTTACTTGAGCTTTGCTATTCTAAAACTCATACAAGACTAAAAACATTTTCAGAAATGTAGCCCTCACTGGGAGATTCACTCATGGTTGATCTTCAAGTACTGCCTTTTCTGAACTCACAACCTTACCAGTGCAAATAATTATTTGAGAATGCAATTACTGCCACTGTAAATGTTGGCACTGTCAAGTACAATACTTAGACCTCTAAGTGACATTAAGTTTTACCTGAATATAGTGTGATGCTCCCCTGGGCCGAGCGCTTTTTACTGGGGCGGGACACAAAATGGCCACCCGGGGCTCCCACCAGCCTCAAGATGGCGGCCGTCTCTCTACGGACCGGCCTTCCTACAGGTCTTCGCAGGCCGAGTATTGTCCTTGGGACCTTGGGGTCTAGGGTTTGGGGGTAGGGGGTGTGTTCGGACACCAGCCCAGAGTCCCTGGCTGACAGCAGTGGGTGGCTGCTGCTCTAAGGAAACTATAAGTCTTTTCTCTGGGCTGCTTCCCTACCCAGGACCCCGTCGGGGCTAAGTGGCCCCTCTGCTTTCTTCTGGCTTCTGCCACTCACGGTTCTCCTTCTCCTTCCCCAAAGCTCCTTCTCCAAATTCCAAAACTCCTTCTCCTTCTCCTTCTCCAAAGCTCCTTCTCCTTCTCCAAACTCCAAAAACTCCTTCTCCAAACTCCAAAGTTCCTGCTCCTTCTCCAAACTCCCAGAGCACCCTGCCTGGCTGGCAGGGACCTCATATCTGCTCCCTGGCAGTGCTTAATGGGAACCAGCTGGCTCTGGCCTCAGCTGACCCTAATTGATCCCAGCTGGCTCTGGCCTCAGCTGACCCTGATTAGCCTGGAGGGAGCCTTGGGCAGCTTCTAGGGGAACAGGGCTTTGATCACTAACGTGACCCTCCGGTAGCCCCTGTCACAATAGATACAGGTGTAAAAATTGGGACCACACTTTGATACCTGGTCTTAAACATCTGAAATAAATTTGCTTTCAATCTCTATTTTTATTCTCCATGGGCAAAATTCACTCCTGTATGGAGGGGCCAACACTAAGCATAGATACTACTGACATCCTAGTTTGAGAACAGAAATGGGGTAGTGGACAAACATTGTGCTGTCTTCTCTGCACAGAGGTATATTTCCATTGAAAACAAAGGGATTTACTCTATCCACTAACCATCTGCATCATGTTTTTGTTGTTTTTATTTTTTAAGATACTTTTTGGTAGCCTCACTCTTTTCATTTAGGTTCTTAGGCTTCAGCTCTTCCTTTTTGTCTCTGTGTCTCCATGAGTCTTCCAAGAACACATATTACATTTAGTGTGTATTGATGAACTAAAATCACACTGTGAATTAGGCCATTATTTCAGAGAATTGCTGCATGATGGCATCTGCATGAGATAATGCAGTTAAAAGAAACTTCTGTTAGGATTTGTAAACTCCTTCTCACAATGCTACAGTTTGCCTGAAAGGCTGTTCAGGAAACTCTGATTTCCAATCAACTAATGGATTTCCAACAGATTCTGGTGTCCTGGTGAGTCAGAAAGACCTTCCTTTCCAGCCAACCCTACCATAAAAGTGGCAACCTGTTGCCCAGCATGGAGGAATGTGCAGGAATAGGAATCATCCCAGAAGAGGCAAAGTAAAAGGCAAAGTTGTCAAACTGCAGGTGAAATTCACCTTCTGCAGAGGGTCTGTGGAAGGGGTGTTCACCATTTAAGTCCTACTAAACGCTAGGCCTTTTGTGGGATTTAGAGGTGCATAGGCTTTGGGCCTCTACACAAGGACAAATTTAACCTTGTGTGAGGGACAAATTCAGCCCCAATTAATGGAGGTGTAAGTCCTGCTGCCTTCAATTGTTTTGTTTTTTTTTTCATTTGTGACAGTATTGAGTTTGGGCCTTTAAATAGATTGCTAGTGTGATGGGTAACCTCCTCCTGACCGCTCTGGGGATTAGCTTATCAGGTCAAAACTCCTTCCTGTGGTTGCAGACCATCACTCTCTCGAGTCTGTAACTCCTCTCTCACTCCAGGAAATACAGCATCCTCTTCATGACTCAGCTTCCGGCCAGGTCACTGAGCATTCCCACCTTGCAGGATATATCTAAGGCTATGTCTACAGTGTAGCACTAATTCGAATTAGCTTAATTCAAATTACAGAAAGCAATTTATAGAAAGCACTGCAGACTGTCCACACTACAGTGTTTGTGCTGGTTTCTTGCGTCCACATTGGCCAGTCTTAATTCAAATTAGAAAGCAGTGCAATGTGGGAAGCTATCCCACAGTGCAACTAACCATACAGGCTATTGTGATGAGTGTCATCATCCCAGATGCAGCGCTGATTCCCCCACCTTTTTCCCCCACCCCCAAACAAACAGGAAAAGGATTTTCATGCTGTTTTTTTACTTCCCCAATCGCCATTGCTGCAGGCACATGGAGCCACCTGAACTATGCTCTCATTTTGACAGTGACAAATACATCGCAGCTTATCCTGGATTACTTTAGAACTGTATGCTGTTTGCCTTTTATGCTCCCCCTACTACTCCCTGTATATTGCTTGCCTTTGATTTTGATTCTACGGGTGTCTGTAGAATGTAAGATAAACAACAATGGAGTCAGTTAGTATATTAATACAGTGATACAAATGTTTCCATTTCAGTGATGGAAAGCATGATATAATGTATCCACATGTAGCACTGTGAATAAACTCTTAAGAAAGTATCAATTTCCATAATTGGCCACTGAAACAATGTAGCAAAGAATTTCCTCTCACTGCTGGCATTTAAAATGCATTCACCACACAGGGAGGGGGTGGGTGGTGAAATCTTTCAAAGGGACAAACTTTAAAGGGCTAAACTTTCAAAGGGACAAATCTTAAAAGGGACAAACTGCAAAGGGCTTGCTGGGCAGTTAAAATGCATTCATCATGCGGGGAGGGAGGTGGTGAAATCTTTCAAACCCTTAGAGAGACAAACTGCAAAGAGCTTGTTGTGTGTGTGTGTGTGGGGGGGGGGGGGGGGTGATCACAGCCTGGATTTTAAACCCATTCACTGCAGGAAATGAAGATTTAAATCTTCTCAGGGCTGCTTGGGGGGAGGGTACTGAAATGTGGCATCATGGGATACAGTCTGGAGGCCAATTAATTCAAATTAAGTCCCATTGCGTCCACATTCACACTAATGTGAATTAACTGATGCACTTCAGGCGCTAATCCACTTGCAGAGGTGGTTTTATTAATTAGATTTTAAAGGCTCCTTAATTTGAATTAACAATGCACAAGTGCAGACACGGGAGTAATTAATTCGAATTAAGGGATTTTAATTTCAAATTAAGCCATCAGTGTAGACCAGGCCTAAGTCTTTCCCTCAACAGTCCTGTGCAGTCTTCCCATTCACTGCCTCAGGTGCCATTCCTTCAGTGGCAGGTAGGGGAACCCAGGTCCCCCTCTACTCTGGGTTCCATTCCAAGGACCCTCACCCCAGCAGTTCTGGACTTCACTGTTCTAGCCCTCACTGTTCATTCCCTGGACTGATCCCTACCTCTCCTGTTTCCCCCTCTTTCTCTGGGGATAGTAGCTCCAAACCCTCCTCCCTCATTCCAGGGAGTGACTGCTGCCTCGCCCAGCAGCTACTATCTGATGCCACCTTCCTGGTTTTATAGGCCCTGACTGTTTCTGCCCAGCTGAGCCTGCTTTCAATCAATTTCCTGCTCCCTGGCTCCCCCTCCAGGTGCAGTCTCTGGATTTCATGGGCACACCTGGCCATTAATTGGCCCCTCCAGTCCTGTGTGGGGTAGACATCCCACCACAACCAGCCTCAAATCAATTAAAAGGTTATACAAATGTATAACAACTGTATACAAATCTCAATCTTTGTAGCATAATGGGGCCCTTGCCTCTAAATCAGCTGTTGTTTAGGCCTTGTCTACACTAGCACTTATGCTGGCAAACTTTTGTTGCTCAGATGTGTGAAAAAACACCCCCCTGAGCAACATAAGTTTAATTGGCATAAGCACTTGTGTAACGGCATTATGTCAATGGGAGAGCACTTTCCCGCCAACATAATAAAACCACCTAAATGAGCGGTGGTAGCTATGTCAGTGGGAGAATGTCTCCCACAAACATAGTGCTGTCCACACAAGCACTTATGCCAGCAAAACTTATGTTGCTCAGGGGAGTGGGGTTTTTTTTTCCACCCAATTCTACTCACACACATCAGAGTAAATCTGGAATAATTCTTGGAAAGCAGTAGAATTACACTCATGTTTAAAATGAAGATGTACATTGAATCCCTCTTTCAAGGGGAAGTTATTTTTCAGCATTACATCTTCCAGCCAAATAAAATAAGTGACTTGAATAAGAGTCCTGTCTGGTTGGTTGTTAATTACTTGTTCCTTTTCCCTGCATGCATTTTCAGTTTTTTCCTGCTTAATGGAAATAAATCTGGAGAGATTCACACTCACATATGTGACCACTTATAGCTGGATTCTCAGTGGTCATTAGCACTGCTCTACACAAAAACAAATACAATGTTACCCACAGAGATCTGATCAATAGTTCCTGCTGCTTCACAGATTTCTGCCAGGTGTCACATGGAATATGCACCCCGCTCAGCAATCTCTGACTACAGCCAAGTCCCCTGAGGATCCAATGACCCTTCTCCACCCCATCAAGTGCTTTTTCACCATTACAAGGCTTGAGATAGAGTGGATTGCTCATTTTGCTGGATATGCCTGGAGGACAAAGATGCACTGAAGTGGTATTAACACCGGTTCAGCTAGAGACATCTACATACCTCTAGCCTATAAGTGCTGAAAGAGTTGGGGGAAAAATAAACTAAAGATCACACAGCTACTGTGTGAGACTCAAGGCATTTTAGACATTGGTATCCTTGGTAACAGTAAGTTTTCTAAAAGAGACCACTGATTTAAGAATAACCAATTACTGTATATGGAATGTCTGTGAAGTCAATATAGAATGAAGGCGTAAATTACAGCCTTCTGTATTTTTACAGGCATAAAATTCAGGGGTCTTAGAGCAGGCAAGATTTGAGAAGAGCTCTTTTCCCACCACTATACATGCACAACAAGCAGACACTGTGGCTGGATGTGGGCTAGGAGTGGCAGGAGGTGGAGGGGAGCTCAACCAACACTGCTGGGCTGATGTCAATACTCTAGCTCCAGAGGGGTTGTGTCTGGACCCAGCAATGGCCCCTGCTCCTGAACACCATCTAGCAGCTGGGGGCAGCATAGTCAATGGAGGAGATTTTCAAAGACACAAAAGGTAGAAATGCACCCAAGTAAACAAGAATTGTAAGTCTAGGTCCTAGTAGTGCCACTAAAAATCTCCACCTACATATGTAGAACAGAAAACGCCAGGTCCAAAGCCCACTAAAGTCACCGAGAATCTTTCCATGGAATTCAGTGGACTTTGGATGAAGTCCTAAGTGTACTCCTCGAGTCATTGTCTGTTCCTGGCTTCCAGTAACCCTCACTGGAATAGTAAATTTCCTTATTCCTCCTCACCCATCCATGAGTTAGGTTAAATGGTTAAACATTCCTTTTGTAAGCCTTCTGCCAGTTGGAGTCAGCAGCAACAAGGGCCGGGTTCAATATCAAGGGTTCCTTTCAACAATACAGCACAAAACTAGCTCGAGCCCCCACCCGGTAACCTGGGATAATTACACGCAACCCTTTGGGCACCTACAGAGGCAGTACTTCCCCTCTCACAAGCACAGAGACTAAATGTATAAAAAAGACTTTTAATAAAAAGGGGAAAAGCACCGCGGCATTAACTTGGGAAAATGCTACAAGCAGGAATCACACGCATAAAACCATGAACCAAACACCCACCCCAGAGTACAGGGGGCAGTTTCCTTTTGCCTCAGGTTCTTAAGTCCAGCAACAGGAAGTTTCTTTAATGTGCCCCTCCCTTCACAGCACCCTATTCAGAGCTGTTGTTCTTAGACAGGGCAGACCCAGAGTCTAGAGGCATAGCTGCGGAGTTCACCTCCCTCCCTGGTTGTGGGGAGGGCAAAAAAGGCCCCTTACTTGTTCCACTGTCTGGCCGCTACATTCTGGCCACCCTGCTGGCCACCCTGCTGGCTGCTTACTGTTCCACCGGCCGCTTGCTGCTCTGCAAGCTGCCCCCTAGCCACTGCACCAGCTGCTCTTCGCCAGATGCTCCGCTAGCCGCCCTGCCAGCCACTCTGCTGCACACCCTTACCTTCTACTACCACCTGCTTCTCCACTCTGACTTCTGCCTGTTGGTCTCTTGAGGTTCCACTCAGCTCTCCGTGATTTCAGCTCTTAGTGGGTGAACCTCAGTGCTGAAGCTGGGCAGGAGCCCTGTCCCATAGTAGACGTTTTCAGCTCTAGCATGCACATCACAAAACAAAAGACACTAATGGAATCTTAATTAGCTCTATCTTTTAACAGTGTGAGGGGGGAGTTAAATCATGTCTGGGGCTCTTATGCAGAGCCCTCACTTCCAGGCAGGAACAGCTGTCTCTCCCCCCCCCCCCCCCCCCAATCAACTTTCAGGTTTTGGGATCCGGCCCCTTGCTTAACCAGTTCTGTTCAGATGATAGTGACCTTTCAATCAGAGCAGGATAAGCACAGTTCTGCTGCCCTTTGCTCATACAATAAGGGGAACAACATGTCATTACCCCTGCATATAACCTTAAAGTGATTTGTAACCCAACACCAGCCAAAGGGATCGTTTGGGCAAAGCACTCCCATCATGCTGAGTACCTAAGCGGGGTTGGTATACTCATGCAAATACAATCTGGCCCTGATTCCTGTTTCCTTGCCCTCAGCCAGCTCAGCAGGGAAGAGCTCATTCAGATCCCACTTACATCCTCCCCCCAGCTGAGAATTTGTCATCCTGGCAAATAATACTCCGGATTTTACCAACTACATGAGTTTTCCCCAAAGGGTCTGAGGAAATCTACTATTGCTTCCAAAGCCTATGAGCTAAGTGCATTGCTTTTTCACTAATCACCCCAAATGCATCATAAGTTAACCTGTTTACTAGCCTTATAACCCTGTCACGCCTATTGAGAGTGAGCCAGAAAGGTGCAGGGAGGACTTCTTCTTGGGCTAGCGATGGTGAGCATCCCTCAGCTACCGGCACAGGCCCCTGCATCTCCTGTGCTGGTACTGGAAGGTCCAGGGCACCAGAGATACCTTCCACCTGTATATCCTTACTGTCCAACAGCCTAGGTGTGTCATCACTGGCCTGTTTTTCTTCCAGGAGATCTGGAAATGTGGGTGGGACAAGCTCATTATCTCAAGCTGGTCTCACTGTTGGTGTAGGTGTGCCAGCAACAGTCCTAAATACTTCTGCCATGAGATTTAGGGCTGAAGGAATGGAGCTCTTACCAGTTCAACTGATTGAAGCCAGAATCTGGTCTCCATCCCAGGTGCATAGCCAGAATTTTTTGGCAGGGCAAATTTTTTGACAGGGCCTGTGGTTAACAGGGATAGGCATAAGTTCAACCATCCCAAACTTCCGGCTTCCGGCCACATGACTGGAACCCGGAAGTTCGGGATGCAACCAGCCGAGAAACTAAGCTGCCCAACACTCCAGTTGCTTAAGCAGAGCGTCAGCAGCAGAACTTCCTGGTTGGGCCTGCTTTCAAAGTGGCTGGGCCATGGATCACCCAGGCCCACCCGTAGATACGCCAGTGCTCCATCCTAGGGTACACCATGGTAGTGTCTTCCTCTTCACAATCACTCTCATATGTGCTAAGTAGGGGTGGGTTAACCCCGGGGGGGCCACTGCATGTGTTGGATGGTGGATTTGGTCCAGCACCCCTTATTCACCCAACCCCCTATCATGGTCCATTCCATAAGGGGTGCATACCAATTCCCCCACAGGTAGTAAGAGGTTTCTATGCACTGTCTTTATCTGCCTGGTTTGCCAGCAACACCCAAATTTCACAGCAGAACTCTGTCCCCTGGCTGGAGCTCTTGCAAACAAACCCTAGCACCATACCAGTGCTTGCTACTATCTGAGTTCTTGCAGGCAGTAGCTGTAACTAAGCAATAAGCAACCCACAGCTTTTCTCTTAGTCATGCAACATACTGCTGATGTGTCTCATAGCTATCTCCATCCTCTGATACACTGAAGCACAAATCTATGGGTAATTTTGGTTCTTGCCCAAACATTGAGAGATATGGGGTGACTCCCGTAGCATCATTCTTTGTGGCATTGTAAGCATGCACCAAAAAAGCAACATGCTGGCTCCAGGATGCCTTCTGCTCTGGACATAAAGTCCCCAGCATATTCAACAGTTTGTTTAAACCGCTCTGGCTGAGGGTCACCTTGCAGGTTATAAGGTGTTGTCCTGGACTTTTTAATTCCTGCCATCCTCATCACCTCCTTCAGAAGGTGATACTCAAGTCCCATCCCTGGTCAGAGTGTATCCGTGCCAGGAATATGCAGTGATTCTGTGCAGCACTCCCTGTATCAGTGTTAGTTTGCTCCATTCCCGCAATAGCAGTTTACCTTTAGGGGTAGACTGAATAATTACAGCAGGGTTTTGCCCCTCCCTTTTTGCAAGTAGTGACATTCATGACCCACTATCTTGCAAGTGGGCTTTTTTGCCATTTGGCAGCATTGAACATGAGCAATGGAGATTGGTCCAACACAATATAGTTCAATATAGGTGGCACACTTTCAGGGGACAGGTCCAGAGTTTCTGTGGCACAACCATGAATAATTTCATGGGCCTCTGACTCTTGACAACTCCCACTGCAAATATCTCTCACTCCATCCGTAGGAATCACAGCAATGTCCAATGCTGGTGGATGTCAGGACAATGTATCCGCCTCTACATTGCTTCTTCTTGATCGGTACTGAATGCTGAACTCGTAGTTAGCCAAAGCAGCCACTCATCTCTGCCCTGTAGCATTCAACTTAGCACTTGTTAACACGTAAGTCAGCGGATTGTTGTCTCTCCACACTTGAAACTAAGAACCATACAAGTAGTCACGAAACTTCTCAGTGAAGGCCCACTTCAAGGTCAAGAACTCCAGCTTGTGGATGGGGTAACAAGTCTCACTATCAGACAGTCCTTGGCTGGCAAAAGCCACAAGTTTACATTTGTCTTTAACTTCCTGTTGTAGGACCGCGCCTAAACCCTTCAAACTAGCATCTGTATGTAGGATAAATGGCTTGCTTGGATCAATAAAGACTAGGACGGGAACATGAGTTAGGCAATTCATGATTTCTCAAAAAGCCCCTTCACATTTCTCATTCCATTGTGGTCCAAAGGGCTCTAAAGGGCCATAGTGTGTCTGTTCAGAAGGCCTCGGAGACTCCCCTTATTCTTCGTCTTAGATGTGTTCTTGCTCGTTGAGTATCCCATGGTGAGATCATTCAGAGGCTTCATAATGGCAGCATAATTCTTCATAAACCTGCAATAGTAGCCACTAAATCCGAGAGAGGTCTTAAGCTCTTTGTAATTACTTGGGCATGGCCATATAGTGAGTGCTTCTATTTTATCTGGATCAGTATTCACAGCCTCTTGGAACATGATGTGACCCGTGTACTTCACTGATGTTCTGCAGAACTGGCATTTATCAATTGAAAGCTTCAGTCCATAGGCATCCAACTGGTCAAGCACTTTAAGAAGTCTTTCTTCATGTTCCTCCAAGGTTTTTCCAAATACAATCAGGTCGGCCAAGTAAACTAAGACTTGCAGAAGGTTCATGTCTCCCACAACTTTCTCCATAAGATGTTGAAATGTGGCAGGTGCTCCAGAAATCCCTTGAGGCATGCTTTCAAACTGATAAAACTCTAATGGGCAGATGAAGGCTGTCTTCTCCTTATCTTCTGCTCCCAGAGGGATCTGATAATATTCACTTTGGAGATCCAATACTGAGAACCACTGGCTCTTCAGCAAATAGTCCAAAGCATATTGAACCCAAGGCATGGTTTACTGGTCAACTACAGTGTGCCTGTTTAGAGTGCAATAGTCGATACACATCTGGATTTTCCCATTCTTTTTACGGACTACCACAATGGGCGAGGAGTATGGGTCGAGGGACTCTGTAATAATGCCAGTCACAATCAGCTCCCGAAGATGATGTCGCACATTTTCCATGTCTGAGAGAGCAATCTTCCTAGACCTTTCCCTGAAGGGTTGTGAGTCTTGAAGTCTGATGTTGTGTTCCACTCCTTTTGCACATCCCATGTCCCACTCATGCAGTGAGAATACCTTGGATCTTCCACAAACTTTCTTCATCTGGCGATCCTTCTACTTCTCAGACAATGGTGAATCTCCAAAGTCAAACTTGTAGGATCTATTGCCGGAACTTACATTTCACACTGGGGTCTCACAATCGTTTCAGGCTCGAAGAGGTCTTCTATCTTCTGCCCTTGGTTCACAACAACATCATGGATTGTTTAATTAGCAATCAGTATAATCACCTTTTCTAGTCACTGAGCTTCAGTACGTAGGGTTATGATTCCACTGGGTAACAGCACTCTGTCAGGCGGCTCTCCCTCAGCTGGCTGCTTTACCATTACGAATGTTCCTTTACTGCCTTTTAGGCAGGTACTCATGACAATCACCTCCTTTTCCATCATAGCAGGCATCAGTAAGGAGGTACCTGTGCCTGTGTACCTCAATGCTCCTATTGGTAGCTCAGACATCTCCTTCTTAGTGCTCTCAATTTTCCTATAGGCTTCAGCACAAAGCATATGAATCAACAGGATGTTTAGGTATGGGTTCCCAGCTCATTGTCCACAGTAAATAGCGAGTACCTTGAAGAGACCAGAGTTGGTCCCTATCACCACCGACATTAGAGATTCCTTTTAGGTCAGGGCATATTAAGGCAGTGGTATCCACCTCTTCTCTTACCCCGGCAACCTACTCTGGAAATTCCAGGTGCACTATGACATACCCTTGATAGGGGTTGTCATCCATGCTGAGGCAACACAGGCCAAGCCCTGTCAGCGGCTGTGTAGGCAGGTGCCTAAGCGCCCATTGGTAAAATGACGGATATATAATAACCACTTGTGATCCAGTGTCAAGCACTGCTTTATATTCTGCCCCTTTGATCCTCACTGTGACCTCTGCTCAAGGCCCTATCAGCCTTGGTGGGATCTCAGCTTGACAGTCTTTTCCAGGGGAGCCTTCAAATTCTGTGGGCCTGGGTGCCCCCCTTTCCAAGCCCCTTTGGCAGTTCCTCGATTGCTCCCAACTGATCCTCAGCTTTCCATACACAAAGGAGGGATTTTCTTCATTAAGACACTTGGCAACACTATGTCCATCCTAGCCACACTGGTAGCAGAAGGATTGTCCTTTTCTCCTTCGCTCGGGTGGGATGGTGGCTCTGACTTCTCCCTCTCCACAGCCAGGGGCTCCTTATGCCTGAAAGTCTTAGCTCAGTCAATGGTACTACTGTAGCTCAGCTATGGCTGTGCTTATAGAAATATAATCTTGTCCTGATGCCATTCTCTCTCCCCCCAGCCACTCGGCACATGACAGCTCATTTAGACCCTGCTTACACTTATATAGCAGTCAGTACATTTCTCCCATACAATGTTCAGTGCACGCTATTTATGACACTTTAAAGACCAGTGTTTACATTGTGAATATTTTCAAAAGAAAAATACTGGTCACAGAGCAAGTGTCACCATGCTACTGATGCTGTCAGAGTGAATGCAACAAGGAAAATATGAATATTGAAAAGTGGAATATTGCAATAGTGAATTTGTGGTTAAAATGATTAACTGTGAGCCAGGAGCTGATGAGCTCCAATCCTAGCTCTAACACTGATGCCCTTTGTTAAAAGCAGATGTATAATGAGCTGCACACAGGAAGCCATTTGCAGTGCATAATTTTTATTGGGCCTACAAAACCCAAGAACTATGTTACATATCTTGAAGGCCATCTACTGACATCTTATCTATTAACTAGCTCTTTGAATACAGTAGAATCCTTATTTGATTAACTTATTGGGGATTGAGTTCATAAAATAGAAACATTAATGAAATTGAACATCTCAAAACTACAGTAGGCACAGAGCACAAGCTGCAGTATGCTGCACTGCGTCACTTTCTTCTTGTCCTTCAAACTATTGCAAAGTGATTTCCAATGCACTGAAAGTATGAGAATGTGAAAGGATGTCAACTGGTTCTTCATGGACATCACTTCTGTTGTGTGATTTTTTTTTCTCCCCCTCTCCACTGGGAAAAATGGTTCATATAACTGGTTATTTGTAAGACTGGTATTTATAAAATTGAGGTTCTACTGTATATATGCAGAGCGCCCTCAGCCTTCAGCAAGTCACTTGACTTTTCTTTATCAGTTTTCATATCTGTAAACCAGGGTGATGGTGGGGAAAGGTGTAAGAAGTCCTACTTTCACAGAGGTGTTGTGAGGAATTATTATATGTAAAGCACTATGCCGTAAAGCAGATATGTAAAGCACTATATGTAGTAAGTGCTCTTGAGCCATTGATGGGGGTTAAATAATTAGTAATTGTAAGGATTATCAATGGGTATTTATTAACAATGCATAATTAATTGTTAACATGTATTATTTATTTACACTCTGGTAATACACAGATCATGTTAGGGACCATCCATACACAATTATGTGCATTTATTCTGCAAAAAGAGAAGCTTCCCTGCTTGTTATAATTATCTGTGAAGTGGAGGCATTTCAGTACAATAATACCAGTTCTTCTTTAATTTATTATTCAGTGTCTCTGGAGCCCTAAGGGGCCTGCCTATATACAGGAATTGACTTCTATTCCACAGATCTATAATAATTCTATCATCAAAGCAAGTTAAGAACCAATACCAAGAAAATAATGTTCAAATCTCCTTTGATCTCTCATTAGAAAACAAGGAAGGAGCTGAACTGGAAAAAATAAAAAAACAAACTTTCTAACACAGAGAGAAAGTAACCTTCATGAACAGACCAGAAGCTCAGAGATGGCAGTCAGATTCTTTTTTTTTTTTTTTTTTTTCCCTATATTAGTGTCAGTCTGTTCCAATCCAGGATTTTTACAAGCATGCTCTGTCAGTTCTACAGGGGAGCAGGTATAGGAAAGGGTGAAAGAAAGTCAACAAAATAAACAAACACTGAGTGCATCCCCTTTTTTGGAGGCCTCAGGGATAGCTGGATCTATAATAGCACACCTTTCAGGAACAGCCAAATGGAAAAGGCATATATATTTAAATATTAATAATTTTTTACTGCTCCACAGAATTAGAGACAGCTTCACTCACTCCACACTAAAGAACTGATCCTAGCACCAATGTATACCTACTATTATTCTCCTAATGCCAGCAGAATATTGTTTTTCTTTTCCTTTTGTGTGTGTGTCAGGAGTCCTCAAGCATGTCATCTCACATGCCTGGGAATCTTGTCAGGTCTGGCAATGTAAGTTCCTCTGGAGTCTTTGGCCATCTCTTTGTACAGAGTAGCTGTTTTACCATATCATCACTCCCTGCCTCCTCATATAGATGCACTTGCTGCTATACTCACCCTGCAGCTGGGAAATGAAGCAGATTCAAAATCTGCAGCCTTGTGCTTAAGTTAGCAGATAGTGGGTACTGAAGCATGGCATTAATTGAACCCTTCCACCCCCTCTGACGGCAAATGGGTTGCCTCTACAATGCTTCTGGCCCATGCTGGGCAAAGAGTGAGAAACCTGACTTATTTCTGAACCTGCATCTGCTTCAGGCTAATGCATAGCGCCATTTAAAAGACTACTGGGTTGCCCCTGTTCTATACTGTGGGTTAGATCCTCAGCTGGGGTACACTGATTTAGCTCCATTGAAGAGGAGTTAAACCACCTGAAGATCTGGCCTAGTAACTTACATTAAAGTCCCTTCCTTCTAATAATAATCGTACGAGTAGAAAGAGGCTTGAGTCACAAAGTGCAGATCTAAATGACCCTAAGTGCCAATCTGGGGCTTTGGTTTAAGTCCCATCTCTGCTTTAAAGGGACAGGGGATAAATTTAAACCTTCTGGAAAAGAAACAATGAATTTCAGTTTGAATCAATCTATCTAGCTGTTCTGGTAAGTCTGCTCAGGCATTCAGGCTAAGAGTTTGTCCAAATGCAACTGCAAATTAGAAAAGAGGGGAATGGAGAACCTGAAAAGTGTTGGGCTGAAATTCCTTCAGTACATTTTTAAATGCTCTAGTTGTTTGGAAGAAAGCACCGTGACTGCATGGGAATAAAAGTAGCTCACATTGTAAACTAATAGAGTAGCTGACATGAGAACATTAAGTTCCATCTCTTTCTAAGAATCTCATCCCTTCTCTGTTCACAAGACCATATCATGGATCTATGGGACACACCTTTTTCCTTTCTACTCTTGCTTCCAAGACTCCATTCCGCTCTCTCAGCTCTCTGATCCCAGTTTCCAGGCCTATCTCTCTTTCTTCTTCTGCACTCTCATACACCTCTCCTTCTTGGTGAACAGGCATCCATCTCTCAGAAACACTATGGGGCCCATCTGTTGCACATTCAGCTTCTAGGTAACTCACCTCTCATCTTCAGGAAAATCCCATTCTCAAGGACCCCATTCTTCCTCAGACTTTGCATCCCTGGCTCCCATCTTCCACACTCTTGCTTCTAGGGGTCCCCCTCTTTGTCTTAGTTCAAGACCCCCACATTTTTCTCTGTTTCCTGGGGTCCCCAGTTGGCTTGCAGCTTTCAGGGGCCACATTTCTTTCATGCTATTTCCAGGGCTTCATCTTTCTCTTTCCTCAGGCTATTACCTTTTCTTCAGGTGCATGCCTTCCTTCCTTCCTTCCATTACTCTATACTAACCTAATCCAGAACATCTCTACGACACAACCATGCTAGTCAGAACTCTTTTGATCCCACTATCAATTTCTGCCTTCCCAACTTCTTCATCCTGGCTCTTCTTGCAATGCATCTGTTTGTCTCACCTTCTACAATATAATCCGTGACTCTAAGGAGGAAATTCTTTTCTCCTGCACAAAGCTGTAAAAAAGACATTGCTTACATTCAAGCCACAATTCAATATGATTCTGACTGCAGCTTTTGAGCCTAAAGCCTGCAAAATTCCTACTACATTCATTTACTGTGCGCTACATTTTACATGAACCCTTTGACAAGGATAAATTCAGATACTTTCAGGCAGGTATTGTTAGATGAAAGGTCTCAGTCAAAATGTAGTTAATAGATCACAAATATAGGTCTGTTTATTTGATTTACTTGTCACTTCTCATCAACTGTGCACACTGTGAAAGTCCACCTTGCTCCTGGCCAGCTAGCAGGCAACCCACCATTTCACAGATTGAAGTGAGTTTATTTATAGGTGCCTCTTTCTTTACAAGAAGTCCTAAAGACTCATCTGTCTAGAACAGCCTTCCTATTGCCACCACCTCACCACACTTCTGGCCAAATTCATTCCTTGTGTAACACAGCTTAAATCAGTGGATTTTACGGCAAAGATTAATTTGGATCTTTGGGAACATATCTCTTCTGCCTTGCTTGTGCTATTAATCTCTTTACCTCTGCTGCTATTCATGATTTAACTCTGTGTGTTTTACTCTACAGTGTTTTGGGACACAGTTTGTGTGACAGACACCATACAAAATACACATTATTGAATTGTCTTTTTAACCAACATGCATCTCAAATACAAGATTTTTTTTAGATTAGATAAATTAGAGAAAGTATGTTAGGGTTTGTTTATTTTCCAAATGCTTGATTTTTTCCCTGTTAGTTTCCCCCAAACTGGAAACAGCATGTTTGATTATTTTGGTTACAAAGATCTGAAGCAACATCTACCTCATCCCCCAAAATGCTGATCCTTATGGGCTGGCAGTCAGCACATCACTTTGTCATAGCTCCACTTGTAAGCACTCTGCCTGCTCTTTTGGTCTGTTCCTATCTTTCACTCCAAATGCTTGCTGGAGAAGCCTCTCATGGTGGGATTTCTAAATTCAAAGCACGTGAACCAGTTTAGAACTGCCTCTCCACTTCAGGAAGAGATCTGTTTTTGTGTTTCTTAGCTAAATTCAGGATGTTTATTGCCACATACAATTGAATGGGGGTTCCAGGGAGGATGGAGCTAGGCTGTTCTCAATGGTAGTAGATGACAGAACAAGGAGCAATGATCTCAAGTTGCAGTGGGGGAGGTTTAGGTTGGATATTAGGAAAAAGTTTTTCACTACGAGGGTGGTGAAGCACTGGAATGGGTTACCTAGGGAGGTGGTGGAATCTCCATCTTTAGAGGTTTTTAAGCTGCAGCTTGACAGAGCCCTGGCTGGGATGATTTAGCTGAAGTTAGTCCTGCTTTGAACAGGGGGTTGGACTAGATGGCCTCCTGAGGTCCCTTCCAACTCTAATATTCTATGATTCTATGATCCTATGAATGTGTACAAATAAAGTCTAGCAAGGAAAGCAAAAACTAGATTCTCAGACTCCCTTTCAACTGTTCAGACAGGACTGTGAAGCTGGAAAGCCTGCCCTGAAGGATCAGCTTACAATTCTTTTGGAATAGGGAAATACCATGGTGGTACAGCTGCCTCTGAGCTACCCACTCACAGCCTAAGGGGCATATCGGGATGGGCGAGGCGTGTTTGCAAAGTGCTTTGTTCCCCAGCAATCCCCAACTAGTGGAATGGTGGTCCCTGGGAAACTGTTAATAGTGATGTAAGTGAGAGCAGAGCTATGACTGAGGCTATATCAGCCCAGGATTGGGAGACCAGAACAATGGGTTAGAAATACTTACCCCCTATACAGGTTCTACTTGGAGCATTGCTTGGATAGAACTGAGGATCTGATCCTCCATATTCTTTAACAACAAAGACACGGTACAATTTACATCTTTTTCTGGATGCTTGCCATTACTGAAATTAGGTACGTGCAACACATGTGCTTTTTGCCCTCTGCACTTAATCATGGTCTAAATAAACATTCCACTGTCACTTATGTGATCTCTGTAAAGTACAGAAGGTCTGAATCTCTTCTCAGACTGGTATTAATCACAGAAGTCAATGGAGTTAAACCTACATCAATATAAAGCTGGTGTGAGTGGAGAACAAGACCCAGATTTTGCAGGAGTGTTTCCTTCACATCTGGGTTTTCAAATGCCTTAAAATTTAGGGGTGTTCAGTCCAGTTTATATAGATGGAACCAAATGCAAAATTTGGATCTGGATACAGGTTTGGATTCTGAGCTGCACTCCCCCCAACATTAGGGACAATCAGTCCTGGTGTTTGACTTCAGGATCATTTCCAAGTATAATATTAACAGCGTTGACCCTTTCACCATCCTCAGCCCCCAATGGTAACACACCAGAGCTTTGAAACAACTACAGTAAACAGCAATACAAGCACATTACTAAAATCTTTTCCTCATGCTAAAATCTAATTGCAGCCAGAAGCTTATTAATATATAATCATTGTATTTCTAGGTTTCATGTCAAGGACCTGTTTGTTTTGGCTAATCTAGATGGCATGAACTGCAGAGAAAATGCTCACACCAACAGTGCTGAGACTGCATGATGGAACAGAGAGGTGGCCAGGGCTAGATGAGATAGCTTGGAGCAAGTCCATGGGAGAAGTTTAGAAAGCAAGGCAAGCAATTTTTTACTATATCCTAAAGTGAAGAAGAGGAGGGATGATGTGGCCATGCTTCTTTGTACCCACAAGAAGGCAGGCAGAGACATTCTGCATCTGCTGGTGTCTCAAGAGCTGGGACCTAGAAAGACCATAGAGAAAGGTATTTCAGGCAAGATGAGAGGAGGGCATGAATAAGGGTAAGACAGAGTGCTATTGGCCATACTCTGGAATAATCCAGTGAATATGAAGTCCAAAGGACAAAGGTCTGTTCTGACTTGCATATGACTGGAAGTGTTAGTGGGTGTTTACCTGGGATAGTACAAAGTCCCAACCCTAGGCCTGCTCTTTAATCCTAGACAACTAATGGAATGTAAATTCTGTGACAACATCAGTCCTGGGACACACAAAGAGCACCCTGCTCAGGTGGGTATCCTTATATCTTCTGGCAGGTCAGGCAATGTGACCATAGGCTGGGACCCTGGGTCAGCTAACTGCAGCAGGCAGAGCACCCTCTCTCTCCCCTCTTCTTTCTGCTCTCTTGGGAGAGAGCACTGGCAGGGCTAGCTGGAGGGCCAGCAGAACGTTGCAGTCCGTACTAGGGTCAGAAGGGTGATAATGCTCTGTCCAAGCTCTCGCCTAAGAAAATCACTCCTTGGTACTTAGGATTCTCCCTCCTCAGTCTGTTCTAGGTCAACGGAACCCAAGAAGTGGAGGAGAAATTAGTGGAACAAGTTTTGTTTTGTTTTGCTTGAGTCCCAGCTCATGTTTACCCAGCCTCCGATGAGAAGGAGCAGCACAACACAGGCACACCCAACAAGGCCACTCTTCCCACAAAGAGGCCACATAACGGCCCCATCTGCATATTCCTCCTAGCAGCACATAATCTCAGTGTTTACATATGTCTGTGAGAGCAGGAGATTTATTAAAATGTTAAAAGACTAGATGCTTTTGAAAATAAGCACCTACAAAAAATTCTGGGCATTGAATGAAGAGACTATCATCAATGAAGAGATCCCAAAAAATCGTCAACCAGAACCTCATCTCCACCAGAATCAGAAAGAAGTGCTGGACATATCTGTGGCATGTACTCTGGATTCCAACACACAGACTCTCACACGAAGTCATCAGATGGAAACTGAGTGATGGGGAGGACATGAGGGCACCCACGAGAAGCCTTAAGAACCCTTAGTAGGGGAGCCGAACAGTCAATTTCAACACCACAGAGCAGACGTAAGCAGCAGCAAATGACAGAGCCAGGTGGAAGAAACTAGTTTCCATCCTATATGCCAACATTTGTCACAAGAAGGATGTAACAATAAATGATACACAACAGTAATAATAATAGTTCTCATTAGGTATTAGAGATATCCCCTAGTGAGATGAATGGGGCAGTTCACATCTCATGGAACTATTGTTTCAGATTCTGCAAATACATGCAAAACTGAATTAGCTTGCCTGGAAAATGCGAACTGAGTGGAATCTAACAACCAGAAGAGCTAGGAACCTTCATTAAAACAAAACAAAAAAAACCTTAGATGCTGTAGAATTAGAAAGCAGCATGAAAGAGATGCTGTTACACTGTATATATCTATTTATGTACTGATGGTACTTATATAGCCGCCATTACAATGGTATCTGAGCGCTTCACAGCAAAAACAATGAGAGTCCTGTAGCACCTTAAAGACTAACAAATTTCTGCAGGCATAAGCTTTTGTGGGTTGCAACCCACTTCGTCAGATGCATGACGTCAGATGCATGAGCGCTTTACAGTTTTTAATCTATTTTCCTCAACACCCCTATGAGGAAAGGCAATGCTATTATCCCCATTGTACAGATGGGGAACTGAGGCACAGAGAGACTAAGTGACTTGCCCAAGTTCACACAGGGAGTCCATGGCAGAGCAGAGAATTGATGCTGGGTCTCCTAAATTCCAGGTTAGCACCCTAACTAGCATGTCAAATTATTTTTTGGGTTATGCAAAGTTTTCATTTTCTGAGTCACATAGGCAGGAAAAAACCATTTCAGAATAAAATGCTTTCCACAAACCATGGAAAACTGAAGAAGAGTAATGCAATAACTTCAAACCTGAGAGCCTTACCGAGGCTTTCATCCTACAACCATGCACGCAGCCAGATCCCCTGCATCCCTGTGGAGTTCCAGTGATTTCAACGAGGCTCCTCATGAATGCGGGCATCCATCCCTGCTGGTCGAATTGCAAGATCAGGGTTCAGGTCTCGCTTACGCAAAATTCGCACTGAATTCAGCAAAGTATGTTTGGCCCAGGCTTTGCAGGATTTCCACTGACTCTGAAGAAGTCTTTTTTATCTTGTTGTTTAGTGGTAAGGGAGGTGAAACTAACTGGTGTAAAATAAAATTGACAATGGAAAGAGCAGCTTTGCCCTGTGGCCATTCTCATCTTCCTGTTCTTTATATTATTTTAATTAAGCTATTGGGCAATGATGAACTTGTGGGTCTTTTTTTAAGCACTTATAGATATAATTAAATAGCTGCAAGGCAAAACACAGCTTCAAGTGGAAATATATGAGTTATCAAAGCTACACAACATGGGACTTTCTCAATAAGAGAAACAGCAGGAAATCAGTTATGATAGGAGCACCAGCAGCAAGTTCAATGCCATGTCCATAGCAAACTCTAGAGTGGCAGCAATCATCCAGGCCCCAAAATAAAATCCATCTTTTCTTGCCCCTGAAGTGGTATCCTGGGACCCAAGCTATTAATCTACTGCCATAAAAAAGTAATTAACCTTTCCTATGCTGCAGACAGTGTAGAAATTCTCCTTCAGCAACCTGATGACAGGGCCAAACTGTTTTTTTAATTTTATCTCTGCCAGCACTTATTTATGTCTCTCCAGAAATATCTTTATTTAAGCTAATAATGGGTGTAATAAATACAGGGCCTACAGCCAGGAATGCTACTGTCTTATTTTCAGGTTTGCAACTGAGAAATTTTTCACCTAACATTAAGGAACATGAAGATTACCCCCTGTACCTGGAAGTTCTTTGAAATGCCTGGTCCCTATCTGTACTCCAGACGTGGGTGCACATGCACCCAAGTCCAGAAATTCTCACAAGCAGTGTCCATTGGCACGCACATGCGCAATCGTTCACATCAAACCCCAGACCAAGGGTATACGATTCAGTGAGGGCAAACACTTCCAGTTCCTCCTCTTATTGCAAATCCAGAAGGATCAGAAGCAAAGGGGACAGAGGGTGGGTAGTGGATACAGATAGGGACCACACATCTTGAAGAACCTCCAGTTACAGGTAAGTAACCTTTTCTTCTTCAAGTGAGTGATTGACAAGCAGTATTCAGAACGGAGGAGCGAGGATACTGGGAAGAAAGACACTTGAAGTACTGCAGCTCCCACTGCTGCATCCACAGCAGAGGCTTGAGTTAATGTGTAATATTTTATGACTGTGTGAATGCAACTCCAGGTAGCCATTCTGCATATGTCCAGTAACATACTACTTCCTGCAAGTACTGCTGTAGAGGCAGCTAGTGCTCTGGGAGAGCGTGCCCTGACCCTGTCAGGTGAAGGGATATGCGCTAATTGGTAGCATGCAATGATGCACCCAGAAATCTATTTAGAGATCTGAGAGGATAGCTTATCCTCACAACCCTTCCGCTATGGCAAGCAATACCCTAGGTGACTTTCTGCAGGTGGAATGATAAGGTGCAACTGACATCAAGGAAATTAAGCTTCTTCTCCTCAGCAGAGGCATGGAGTTTGGAAAAGAAAATGGGTAAGTGGACAGCTTGGTTGACACGAAATTCCAAGTTAGCATGTAATCGACGAGACCTTTTCCTTGTGAAAAACAGTGTTCCACATTTTCAGTTTTTGCCTATTTTCACTGATATTACCAGGGTTTTTTTATTAAAGGAGATTGGTTTTTACTGATCTACACCCATTTATCAATCCAGTCAGTATTTTTGGGTACTTATTTTTGTTAAACACTAAGGCTTTACACGATTGTTGTGTCCTACAGCTCTGAGACTGAAGCAATTCCACAGTGTAAAACACAGAACACACAAACAGTGGAGGTCAGAAAATCAAACCATGTTAATATTGCACTATGGTTGGCTCACAAGGAGATGATGCCCACCTATTTCTTTGCATCCGTTTAGTGTGGCACTGAATTTAAACAATCAATCCTGTACAGATAAAGATTTGTAATGCACCCTATCCACCTGGTTACCTCCTTTAATGCCAATTTCCTTACAGATTTGGATGGACAGCCCTGGGTTCTCCTGGATCCCCACACAGCCAGTCCTGCCCTTTCTGTGCTTGCTCCAGATTACCCCCAAAATGGCTTCTACCCCTTCCTCCCCCAGGGCTCCCAAAGGAAGTCATCTCTTTCCTGATTGGGCAGGCTAGTTCTTCCTGGGCTTTCCCTTATCAATCATTAATTCTGCTCCTTGCCCTAATTAGGTACGCCTGCAATCCTTCTCCAAACCAACAGGGGCCCCTCTTGTTCTACATGGTGTCTCTCCTCTCTCCTTGTGCATTGCTTACAAGACTCTGAGTCTGGGCTTGGCTCCCCCTTCCTATCAGGGACAGTATGCCTCTCCATGGACTACCAGCACACAGAGCCCCAGGAACCTAGGTAAGCTCCATTGAGGGTTACAGAAAGAAAAGGTAAAAAAGTAAACATGGGGCAAAAATGCAAATCTATGCCTGAATACCAAGAAGAAAATAATTGCTAAGAAATTTTCAAGAAAAAGTAAAGACGGGAGTGAAGAGGATGCATTGCACTGCAAGTACTGCAGCACTGAACTCAGTGACAGACATTGAGGTGCACTGACAGAACAAAGGAGCATGTTGAAAGCAGGTGATACAAGAAGCTTAAAGAAGAAAGTGAGCTTCAGGATAAACAGTCGATATTAGAAGCTTTCGTCAGGGCTTTAATGAAAAAGAGGACACAACACGACTGTGTCAATGAATTTGTGTGTGATCTTTGTTTTGCTGGACAACAACGGGGTCTATTGGTGACATTGTGTGACAATATTGTCCAGCAGCAAAACCTTTCCCAATGCAGACAACCTCACTCATCAGTATCTGAAAGAAAATTATGATGCTTTAGTATCTAAACTGATGGAACGAATTGATGGAAATGTGGTGTCTAGTCTGATTTTTGACAAGCCTCTTGATGCTTTGGAACATCCAATTCTTGGCCTTTTGTTTTCATTTTTTTATTTCAAAGCAAATAAACCCGCACTGTTTTGTGCTGATATGACATTCATCCCTTCTGCTGACAGTTGTTTTGTCAATGCAGCAATAACTGACATGTTTGAGATGTACCAACTAACTTGGGAAAATGTGGCCATAACTAACACAGATTCTGCTTCCTACATAGCTAAGTTTGCATGGGAGATTAAACTCAATCAGAAACTAGAGCCACTACATATGTCCTGCTCACCTGATTAACATTGCTCTGTCAGCAGCTGTGCCACAGAAAAAGTGAAAGACATGAAATCTTGCATCATTGGATTTGGGGCTGTTTTCAAGCATGTGAACAAGTTAAAGGCTTGGTTTTACACAGCATGAGACAAGTGCCGATTACCTACTCCTATTGTTCCACGTTGATGGATGAGTTTGTATTTTGCTGCCTGTCAAGTAAATAAAATGTAGACTGTGCTAATACATCTCCTGAGTTTGTTGGTTCTAATCAGAAACTCTGAAGAGACTGGCAAATAACCAAAATGACTAACAGATTCTGTGCCCCAAGGTAATGTTCATTGTTGAAAACTTTGAATCAGTGTGTGACACAGAGAAAACACTGGAGTTTTCTCTGACTACTACCAACACAACCAATACAGAGGTTTACCAGATCCTGACAACCAAAATCTCAGCTGAATTGAGCATAAAAGCTGCAGGAGAAACACATGGTGAGAAAACCCAGCTTTTCTGGAAACCCTTCCCACCCTGAAACATGAGAAAACGAAAAGAATGTTCAAAAACTTGAACACAACTCTCAATGAGAAACAGGAGACAACTGTGGCCCGTAACCCAGAAGTGTTTGGTGCTGAAGATTCTTTTTGGAATGTCATCCAGGTGTTGCACCCCATCCTCCAGGTGAATTTTGCAGCAGACTATGACCGTTATGCCGGAGTGTTTCAACCATTTGCCACTAAATATGAAATTTCAAATCTGAAAGGGGAATTTATTATTTACATGAACTTGCCTAACCTTGACAATGCGAAACTGTATGTCCTGACTTTTTGAAACAGTCATCAGGACACATTTTCCAACTTCAGCAAAGTGGCATGTCAAGTTTTGAGTGTATCCCCTGAATCTATTGATGCAGAGTGCATATTTTCAAAGTTGGACTACCTCCAAGACCAGCAAGAAGCTCAGCATGAGAGAGGATACTTTGAAGAAAATTATGCAAGCGTATGGCAAGCCAAGATTTCTGGAAAAACTACTAGCTCTGAGCAAGACAAAATATACATTTGTACATCATAAAAAAGTTTAAATTATACTGTAGTAAAATGTGATAGATTTTTTGGGGGTTTTTTTCCCTGAACTCGATTTTTAAATTTTTAAAATTTTTAATCTGATTTCATCCTGGTTTTAATGTTTGGAAAATAAACAGCTTCATCCGCAAATGAGGAAGAGATTCCCATCGGCTGCAGATCTGAATTTATGCCCTCTGCCTTGTACTCCAACAGATCCAGTTGGTGTTGTGTAGGATTTCAGGGAGTGAGCTGAGTAGAGCATAGGCTGGCAGGAGCTAGACTTGGAAAGACCATGGGATCTGCTGCTGTGCAAGTCCTTCCATCTTCCCCCTATGCACTGAGATGGCGCAGCCTCCATGTGGAATGGCTCCACAGTAGCCCAATAGTCTGGAAGCGAAGTTTCCTCCCCCTGTGCACCTGCCCAACACATGGCTCAGCTACTCATGCTGAGGACATGGCAGAAGATTTGCCCCCAATTAAAGGCATAGCCAGAAGGATGGTAGCACAACTCAGAGCTATGTGTAACATGACTAAACATAAATGTGTTTGGGCTTAATGAGGAGCACAGTCTTATGGACACTGTAAAAAAACCCACATACTATGCTGTTCCAGAGCAGGCCACTGGGCCTGCTGGTCTGATGTCCTTCCTCCAGCAGTGACAATACCTGATGTTTCAGAAGAGAGTGGGAAGTACAGACCCAAGTCTATTACATATCAGACTAACTATGCAATTGTTTCTGGGGATGAGAGAGAGAAGGTTTTATTCCTGACCCCTGTGATGATCAGCGGACTCTTTGAAGCATGAACTGTATACGCCCTTCTCCGAGCATGCAAACCTGCAGTCTTTAGTATCAACCACAAAGTTATCCAGCAAGGCCTGGAAGTATTCATCAGAAATAACAATCTACAGTGCCATGCAATAATACTCCACACCAGCTGGCCAATTATGAAAACAAGGCTTCTAAAAGCAAGAAGTACTGCGCAAGGAGCTTTCCCCGATCCCTGCAAACAGCACTTCTACTGTGTGTTTGACATGTGTTTGCCCAAACTTTTTATTATTGTCGTTAAAGCACAGGTACTGCAGTGATCTATTTCAGCAAAGCTCTAGTAAGGCTGTCAGATAGTCTATAAGACTGATTGTTGGATCCAGCCAAGTTGCACTTTGGTAGGGACCAGGTGGAAAGAGGTCAAAGCTAGCTTACCATCTGTGCAGTACTTTGAGCCTGGAGCCAGTTTAGCTCCCATCATTAGCAAGAGCAGCCCCAGGGTTGGTTTAACCTATATCCAGCTGTCTATGACTTAGTGGAGTTGATATGACAGCCAGGAGAAGTTGATGCATAAAGATTCTCTGGACATATCCCAGCTGCAGGAATTGTCGTGTGGTCAGTGAAGCTGGCTTTACATTTCCTTTGCCCACCCCAATGTGGTGCAAAGGGTCCACATCATAACAAAGATTAGGGCTTGTTATCTTTACAACAACAACAATTGTGGCTTTATGAGGCTCTAGTAGTAACTTCTCGCACACAGTTTTCTGCTGGTGCAGGAAACTGGATGCAGTGGTTTAGGTGGTATAAATTTAAATTCAACAAACAGGAGACCGATGGGGGGAATGGAAAATACATCATAAGAGCAGGTTACTGACTTTAGAAGAGACAGGGACAATAAGAAGTGACAACCCTGCTATGCACAGAAATATTGTTACCTCAACCTTTAGATAGGAATGACACAGTCCCTGAGATTTCAAAAGGACCCCTAAACCATTATACACTTGACATTTACTGTAAGAACCTGAGCACACATACCATACCAAATAGAAGAGGCAATCCCCTCAGCTCTCTTCATATATAGCACCCTGTGACTGCTCTCACTGCAGATGGAGCCCTTCTTACTGGTGGAAGGAAAGCAGACCCCTTTCCAATCCCCATTTAGCCTGCTGCCTCTGGGCTACTGAATGTGCTCAGGACTGATTTTCTGATTTGGCCAGTATGTGGCAGTCCTGCACCCACCAACCCACATGCAATGGGAAGCCTCATTTCTGAAATCCTTTTCCCGAGAGCATTTACTTTACCTATACCAGAGAGTAAAAAATATTACATCACTGTTACATTTTTAAAATATATTGTACTCTAAAGGTATTTATGGGCTCAGACACTTCACACAGACTATCCCAGGTCACTAAGGGTTAATTTCATATTATAGCATTAAGAAGTCCTCACCATAGCTAAACTCATTAAGTTCCGCTTCATCAAGGGTGGGAAGGGGCCGCAATCTGGGACCCTGAGCAAGAGGTCTGTGAGCCTAATGGGCCAAAGGGCTCAGATCTACATGGTGCTCGCTGTGTCCAAAAGTGCAAAGTGAGTTTGGGGACAAAGCAGGAGATCTATTAGCCACTGCCTATCCTCCTCCACGAGAGTAGGTATCCAAGTATAAATTGTAGGATATATTCCTGTGGGAACTCTCTTTCCATCAAGTCGATCACTCAGGCTTGGTGTAGGGGGTAGAGTTTGCTCCTAAATGAATACACTTGTTACAGATACATCACTGAAAAATAAAAGTCATTGCCCCTTTCAGCAGGTGACTTCCTCAGCCAGAGAAAGGTTGAAGCACTTATTAAAAGCGTATTGTATTGTTCTAGAGAGTTGCTTTCCTGAGTCTACCTTTTTAAGGTTCTGCTTACATTAATGCATGCCTTCCAGGTCGTCTCCCTTTACCTTGTCAGTGCTCTGTCTGGGAAAATACCTGCAGCTATATTTGAGAAAATGCACAAGAGTAAATAAGAGCAATTCTGTTAGCTTGAAATTTTAATTCACTTCATTATTGACAATTCTGTTCTTATACCATGCTCATCTCTGTAGTGTCAATGTGCCTTCCAGTAGTGCATTAAGCAATGTGATTACACGTCTGTCATGTGTTGTTTGTTCACTTCCCCTCTCCGCAGGGGGAGAAGCATATGCTGCGAGTGTCTTGTTTTGGTAAGTTTTTTTTGTTTCACTGCTCTTAACTTTTTAATACAGCTCAGCTGCATTCTAGTGCCGATGACTCAGCTCCAACAGTCCTACTCATAGGTCCCCAGTGTTGGCAGCTAAAGGCCAGGAAGGAGGACTAGCCATGCCAACATACCCCCTTTGGTTAAAGATGGGTTTGTAAATTGTGTGGGTCAAAAATAGGCCTTGTGCTCTGTTTTGCTTCTTTGTAAAGCCAGCCTGAGAATTTAGTTGTTTAAGGGCTGTTGGGATTTTGGGTTTGTTTTTTGTTTTTTGGGGTTTTTTTGAGGGGGGGGAGGAGGGCAGGGGTTAACAATAGAAATATTAAGAACTCAGCTCTAGTCTGTCTTGGCTTTGCTACAGAGCTTTGGAAGGTCTCAGGGACATTTATTTTTAGCTCTCACATCTTAGCTGAAGGGAGAATCTTTAACAAAGATCAACTTTCTGCTCCCCTTCTCCAAAATGTTAATTATACACTGACGTTAATTAGTGGTTCAACAAACACACACAAAACCACAAATCCATTTCAAACAGCCAGTCTGAAAAGGCCCCCTCCATCTCTTGCTCTTAATTCATGTGTTGCTGTCATTTCTCTGGTTCTCCAGTCATCACTGTCTTCCAGGCTAGATAATATAAGAGTTTTTAAATGTACAAAAATAAGCAAAAGCTCCCTTCTCCACCTTAACCTTCCAGAAATTTTCAAGCACTCTTCATACATCATAGAGAAGCAGATGAGTCACAAACCCACTAAGTTTTTTCTTTGCAGGTCACTTTTAAAAGGGAGAAGATCACCTGTACTGAACATGGGTACTGAAGGGATCAGGTACTGGATGTCATGCATCCATGCAGACAAACCATTACATCTTTTTTTTTTTTTTTGGTCTGATGATATATCAAGCCTGCTGCTTAATCCTTAAAATTCCTATCGGATGCTTGGGAACACTCAGATTAAACTCTCTATAGTCCATTTTCCTTTTAACTCACATACTTTAAAGGCCCTTTAAATTTTCCATCCTGAAAGTTTTGGCTTTTAGAAAAAAATCAAAGGTTTAAAAGGTAGGTTTTATGGTAGAAAACAGGATAACAGTTCCCTGAGAAATCCCCTTCCCATCTCCTCGCCCCTCACCCTGGGCAACAAATAGTGAACATAACTGATACCTAGCAAGATCTGACTGAAGAACAGTTTCAAAAGTACCCAATTTCCCACTCCTCTCCTCTTCCCTCTACAGCTAGCGTAATTTTTACAAGAGAAAGAGGGCTTCTCAGGCACATACTTTCTAGCAATAAAAACATTCATTGAGCTCAAATCTCCAAGAGAATCTGAAGGAGATGGGTATGGCCAAACCCTCAGAAGCAGAAGCATTTAGGGTTCACATAGTTCTACCAGTTCAATGTGCAGCAGCAGTCAAAAAGCTAACAGAATTTTGGGAATCATTAGGAAAGGGATAGATAATAATACAGAAAATATCATATTGCCTCTTTTTAAATGTATACCCACATCTTGAATACTGTTTGCAGATCTGGTCAGCACATCTCAAAAACGATATATTGGAACTGGAATAGGTACAGAAAATCATTTAGGGGTATGGAAAAGCTTCCATATGAGGAGAGATTCATAAATTTGGGATTTTTCAGCTTGTAAAAGAGACAACTAAGGGGGGATATGATACAGGTCTATAAAATCATGACTGGTGTGAAGAAAGTAAATAAGGAAGTGTTACTAAATTATAGGCAGAAGGTTTAAAATGAACAAAAGGAAATATTTCTTCATACAACTCACAGTCAACCTGTGGAACTCTTTGCCAGAGGATGTTGTGAAGGCCAAGACTATAACGGGGTTAAAAAAAGAACTAGATAAGTTCATGGAGGATAGGTCCATCAATGGCCATTATAGGCAGGGATTGCTGTTTGCCAGAGGCTGAGACTGGCCTGAATCATTTGATGATTACCTATTCTATTCATTCCTTCTGCAGCATCTGTCATTGGCCACTGTCAGAAGACAGGATACTGAGCTAGATGGACCATTGGTCTGACCAGTATGGCCGTTCTTATGTTCTCTCTGCTTTCTGACACAGATTTTTTGCCCCAGTGCAGCTTTATACACTGCTATGATGGTATACAGGGGCTGTACAGGCACCGTAAGAGGCCATGGGAGAATTACTGCAGCGCAGGCATAGTGTAGAGCTAATGTGGGTGACCCTACACTCTGCCTCTTGGAATTCTTGGCACAGGGGCAGGCTGAGAGCAGATGGAATGGTTACTCACCTAGTGCAGTAACTGATGTTCTTCGAGATGTATCCCCCTGTGGGTGCCCCACTTTAGCATCCCATGCCCTTGATCAGAGGTCTTTTAACAGTACTCGTCTGGGTCACGCACAGATTCCATCTCTCGGTGCCTTTGGCGTGTGTGCAACCCAACCCCTTATTTCCTTCTCTACCGCAGAGTCCCCTTATTGATCTCCGAAGCTGAGGGGAGGAGGGTGGGTAGTGGAGTGCCCACAGGGACACACATCTTGAAGAACATCAGTTACTGCAGTAGGTGAATAACCATTCCTTCTTCTTCAAGTGATATCCCTGTGGGTGTTCCACTTTAGGTGACTATCTAGCACTGACCATCAATTGGTGGAGGGACTTCGGCATACGGATGAAAGTACGGATAGGCCTATTGTGCTGTCGCTGGCGGATGCCTGATCTATTACATAATGTCTGGTGAATGTGTGAACTGAAGTCCATGTGGCCGCCTTGTGTACATCCGTGAGAGCAACATTATTTAAGAATGCCGTGGTAGTGGAAATCGCTCTGGTCAAGTGAGCTCTTGTACCTGATGGAGTCTGTAGGTCTTTTTGATGGTAACACGCATGGATACATTCTTTTTATCCACTTGGATAGCCTTTGGCTGTATATGGCTTTGCCTTTTGTACGTTCACCCAATGAAATAAATTGAATGTTTTTGTTCTTTATACGTAGAATGATAAAGCCCGTCTGACATCGAGTGTGTGGAGTGCGGCTTCCTGTGGATTCGTATGCAGTTTGGGATAGAAGGTAGGTAAACGAATGAGTTGGTTAATATGGAAATCTGAGACAGTCTTTGGCAGAAACTTTGGATGGCGTCTAAGCATGATCTTATTTTTATGAGAGATTGTGTACAGGGGATTTGCCATGAGTGCACTGATCTCCCCTACAAGTCTGGCTGATGTGATAGCAACCAAGAATGCGACTTTCATAGACACATATAACAATGAGCATGTTGCCAGCAGTTCAAAGAGTGCTCTCGTAATAGCCTTAATACTAAATTTAAGTCCCATTGTGTTACTGGAGAACATATGACAGAAAATACTCTCTGTAACCCTGCTAAGAACCGTTTTACCATGGGGTGAGTGAAGATTATAGTTTGATTGATATGGTCATGGACTTCTGAAATAATCAAGGGCCCGGGATGTGACAACCCCTGAAGTGGAGCACCCACAGGGACATCACTCGAGAAGAACATATTCGGGCTTACAGCATATGGGCCTGTGGACAGTTTAGACTGTGCAGCAACCCAGTGAACTGCCATAAATTAGAGAAGCCAGGACTGTTCTAACTTACTCCAGGGGCCATTTTGTGCCCTCAAGCAGCCCAGACACTACAGGGCACAAAAGAGGCATAAAGTCCCCTGCCTCCTGGAGGTGCAGCGAAGAATTGGACCCTTTCACATCAGCATCCTTTTTTATAGTCCATCTCTTGCACAGGTGTTCAGGGGAAGGGGGAAGAAATGCTGGAGTTAACTCCTTGGGTACTGGGGGTTAGGCAGTGCCCCTGCACCTTGCCACAAGCACTATCCATTTTCCCAGCATTGTATTAACATCAATCCATTTATTTTTAAATAATATAATTTTGTAGCAATTGCTCCCTAGCTACAAAAGAGAGAGACAGCCCAGCCCTGCAGGAAGAAGATAGAGCTGCCGGGGTAACCCAGACTGATCTGTGGGGTGGATCTCAATACAGTTTCCTGTCATTTTACAGGTTAGTTGGACATTATTTGTCTGCAGCAGTTATTTATTAAGAAGTCAGTGGGACTGAGACTGGGAAAACACCATAATGGAGCAATCGCAGACTGGAGGCCAAATGTCTTCAGGAGGTGTGCTACATCATTGAACCAGAGACAGTGTGTGAGCCTAACAGCTACAGTCATTATAAAGGTTTTTTTATTCTTATTTGAAGTGTAGCCTGATCTATACTGATTACTTAAGAATTCCCAGTTATCACTTTGAGGGTTGGCAGGGTCTTGTCCCAAGATCAGGCCCAGTATTATTCAAATTATTACATAGTTGGGAACCCTGATGTGCACAGCCACAACATTCACAATGTAGGAACTCTTCTATATTTACAAACAGTTTGTTAATACATTTAGCCCAGTCAGAAACACCACAACTCAGAGAGACGACAGAATGTACATCTGCACATCCAGATACTCTCACCATCCCTTGTAGAACAGCCTGAAATGTTAGCCATCATCTTCATCTCTTTCCCCCTCATCACCAGTGGCCATTATTCTGAACTACATCTCCTTCTCCTACTGCCGCTAGGCTTGAATACAACTTTTATAATATGATAATAATGCCACTATGTTTGATGCATATTCAGTAGTGGATTTTCCCCTTTTCCTTATTTATATTTCCTCACCTTACTACTGTTGGAGTGTCCTTCTTCTATAGATTAGTATATCAATTATCTCAACTTATAATCATATACATCTATTTGTTACCATGGCCCACTTGTGATTAGGTATCTGCAGATGTAACTCATGTACTTGTTATGTATGTACCTGTTATGTACGTCAATTTATTAACTCCCTTTTGGGTGGGTTATGTTCCTGTGGTCAGAAATTTCCCTTAAACACTCTATTTTCAGCTCCCCAATACTTGGGGGTTTTACACTGGGCCGTTTATCTGCTCAAACTTCATAGGCCTCAAGCCTTATGCTAGCTTGCTGAAGCTAATGTCTTACAGAATGTAGGTTCCTTACATTACAGCTGAATATAATAAAATCAGCTAAATATAATGAGGGAAAGGCAGTGACTATCATAAAGGCAAGCTAGCCCTAAGGGCTACAGAAGTTGTGTATGTGCTCAGTAGTGTGGATGCTGAAACAACTGGTTATGTAACACAACAAAATGTTTATATTGACAATTAAATAAGACACCTTGGGTGAGTCTACATTAAAGTAGAAGATCTCCAATTGTCAGAAACAAAATCAATACAGGAATTGGGACAAGGTATATATATATATATATATATTCGCGAGGGGGGCTAGACTTCATGTTATATTCATTTTAAAGGAAAATAACAAATTTCTAATGAGCGTTGTTAGGGTGCATTGTAACTGCTGTGCTATAATTGGGGCTTTTTTTAGCATAATTTCAAATTCCATGTAATGAATAATTAACTGTGTGCATGAGTATCTGTCTTATGGTAAAGACTGGTACTGGATTCCTAAGGAGAGAATGAACGTGAATCCTATTATAATTTCTATTTTTAGTATTTAGAGGGTTCCTATAGAAAATCCAGCTGTAGTCTCTTGCAAGGATAGAAATTCATAATCTGTGCAAATACTTTGTGAGACAGAGGAATTCTGTAGCACAGAATAGGTATGTCAATTGACTTACCTCTCCTCTACATAGGTTACATAAAAATGGGGTGATTTCTCAGCTAGTCCTACAAAGGGGGTGTCTGAAAAGTAAGCAAGAGAAATACATCTGTGTCTCTGATTTCTTTATTAGATCTTTCTTCTCTCATTTACCCTCTTGTATTCCCTGGAGTTTGTCAAGGCTGTCTTGTTAAGAAGCTAGAAGAATTTCTGTTAAGCACATTTGTGAGATTTTTCAGGAGGTCCCACAGTTTAAAGAAAACAGGCCAAAAACAGACAAAAACAATGACAGGCAAGTGAATCTCATAATGCTCCACTTCTCAGCGATGTCAATGCAATCCAAGGAAGCTGCTGCACCAATGCAAATGTGCATGCTCCGCTTTGCTTAAGGAAATATATTGTCAGATGACACAAGAAGCAGCTAGTAACACTGCAGTCCAGGTTTCCCAAAATTTAATTAGGAATGTGAAAATTAATTGTGACCAGCTTTGTGACTGCAAAGATGTATGATGATATGTGCAGCATTATTAAGTGCAATACAGAAATTCCAAGATGCAGCAAAGCTTCTGAAGAGACACAACAGCCTGGAGGACAACTGGAGTGGGAGTTAGATATAGGACATAACCAAGTTGGCTGCAGTTTGCTCTTGTGAATTCCTTTAGATGTCAGGCACATTCTACTGTATCTATAAACCACTTGGGTGTGGCTTGCCAGAATCTTTCAAAGACTGTAAGCATCTGCTATGGTAGGGTGTGGTATGCTATGCGATTCGGGGGGTGTCTATTAAAAATTACATCAGACACTTCACCTAGGAATAAGCTTGAGCTCTTATATATAATGATGCCTAGTTACAGAGGGGTAATCAGAATCCATTTAGGAGAGGCAAAAAATTCTAGCCCAGAATTTACTTGTGTTTAAGGTAACCAGATAGCAAGTGTGAAAAATCAGGACAGGGTGGAGGGTAAGAGGCACCTATATAAGACAAAGCCCTGAATATCAGGACTGTCCCTATAAAATCGGTACATCTGGTCACCCTTCTAGTGCTGGTCTCAGATGAAATGTGTGGGTGATGCAGGAAGTGGACTCCCTCCTCTGCCCATTCCTTGCACACGTGAAATTTTCACAAGTGACTATACAAAGTCAATCCCAACTCATAGTTTTAGCCTAGTCTAAATTGATTTTATTTACTCAGTTGCATGGTGTCACGCTTCAGACCATCAGAGATAACAACTAGATGGAATTTTAGATCTCACCTAGTATAATTCAAAAAAGATTTTCAGCTAAGCAAGGTATTATGCTGACTACAGATTTTCAATTATACATTAAAACTATAATATCCAAGTTATTCTCTATAAATATATTCAGTCTTATTTAGAAACAAATATATTAACCCATATACCAACCATCATTCTTAATTTGGATATTTCATATGGCATTGAATGAACTCACTATTCTACTGGACCACATACTAACATAAATATGTCACATAGTAAAGCTGATATAGGTTATGTGGGCTTCTGTAGATAAATCGCATACACATATGTACAAATTAATTATTCAGGAGGGAAAAAATAGATCACCTACTGAACAAGACACATCACTCATTAGATTTTATATACCACTTGCAGAAGCAGACAAGTCAGCAGACAAGTAATCAGATCGCTGATTCAGATATATTCAGATATATTGCTTACTGAATCGGATACAACATCTCTTGTAACAAACACATCACTTAAACCAGGTGCAATACATCACCTTCCATGTCAGATAACAATGCTATATACTAATCTATGCTAATTTAAGATAACATCCCCAGACTCAAAGCCCCCAGCATGATACAATGGTTACGAGAGCAAATGTGATCCTGGGATGTATAAGCAGAGGAAAATCAAGCAGAAGTAAGGTGGTATTATTATTGCTCAGCATTAGTGAGACGGTACTGGAATGCTGTGAACAGCAGAACTGAACACTATTTTAAAAGGATTACAAACTGAAAAGGTTCAGACAAGAGCTGCAAGAATTATTAAAGCCTGGCAAACCCTCTTTACAGTGAGAAACTACAGAAGCTCAATCTATTTAGTTTATCAAAGAAAAGATTAAGAAGTGACTTGATCACAGTCTATAAGCATCTATAGGGGGGAAAGATTTCAGATAATAGAGGGCTCTTTAATTTAATCAAAGGCATAACAAGATCCAACAGCTCAAAGCTGGAAATAAGGTGAGATTTTTAACAGAGAGGGTAATTAACCATTGGAATAGTTTATCTAGGGATGTGATAGATTCAATCACTTGAAGTCTTTAAATCAAGATTACATGTCTAAAAGATATATGCTGTAATTTAATCAGAAGTTATGGACTAGATGCAGGAATCACAAGGTGAGACTATAGCCTATATTGTTCAAGAGGTCAAACTAGGTGATCATAATGGTCTCTTCTGGCTTTATAATTCTATGAAACATCACATTGATATAGAATCAAATATATTCTTCTTGTGACGTGTGTATGTACATAAAAATACACACGCAGGCTAAAATATAACTCATTGCATCAGCTACGTATCGATATATCACATCCTGAAAGAACAAGGGTACAATGGTTAGTAACCTAATACAGTGCATCAACTCACCAGCACACACTTACCTCACATCCAAGTCAGAGGTGGTCCTGAACTGGAATTACAGATATAAACATAGACATCTCACAACCTATAGGGAAATCTGGATTTGGATTTGGATCCTAATCTGAACTCTATGAGTCAAGCCCATCTCACCCATGAGAAGACAGGATGGTCCAGGGAACGTGACCTGGGAATCTGGAGAACTGGATTTACTCCTGATCTTTGAATTTCTATGTGATCATGGGCAAGTCACTGAAACTCATATACCTCCATTTCCCCAGTAATGATACCTTGACAGCTTTCTGAAGTGTTTGTGGATCTATGGCTAAAAAGCGCTACACAAATGCTCAACGTTATATCATCAACTTTGGTCTAATGTCACACTGCTGCAGCAAATGTTCAGGTCACCCACAGTTCCACAGTAAGAAACTTCCATTTTGTTTAATTTTTATTTTAGTAAGTTCATACAAACATTTTTAAAAATACAAAAGAAAACCATGACATCTCCAGATACAATTTCTGGACTCGCTCCCTTTGCAGTGTGAGTGAACAGGAACAGATTAACAAGAAGTGAAAGGGATGCTTTTTCAAGTTATTAAAGTTGGAGCTGGGAAAAGATAATAGCACTGAAAAGCTCATGAAGGAGTATAAATGGAAGAAAAGGAGGAGAGTATGCATGAGAGATGGTAAGAAGCTAGTAAAAACAAACCACAACTATCAGGCAGACTCTGTGACAGGATATTATGTTCTGCACAAACCCTGCATGGAGATACAAAGCCACTCTTAGAGCCCTGCAAATCTGTAGATATCCATGACTTTATATCCGTGGCCCATGTTTGTAAATCAGATGCAGGCACAAATTTTGTATCCATGCAGGGCTCTAGCCATTCTGCTGACTTACTGTGGCACCTAGAGCAGGTAGGTTTCATTAGTTCCAATTTAGGATGGTAAAAGGAAGAGAGTTTCTCTTAGGCAAGAGAGGGTGCAGAAAGTGAGATAGGAGACGTTGCAGGTAAAATCCTTATAAACAGCCAGCTCAGGTTTATGTTTCTTGTTCTCAAGAATAAAAGCTTGAGGGAGGGGAATGAGTTCTAGATGATAACCCAGAATGTGTGTGTTGTGTTGGTGTTGGTCAAGGTGGAGACTCTACTTGTTAACAGACCCAAAAAACGATTTGATTATTTTCTAGTCTAAGGACAATAGAGTCATTCTGTACCAGTCTCCCTGTCACTTTTAAATGCTGGTTTTATTATTAGATATATTGCTGTGGAACCAAGGATCAGGGCCACATCATGGTAGGCCCTGAACAGATATGCAGTATAAAGCCAGTCATTGCCCCAAAGAGCTCATAGTCAAAGGTACTTCAAACAAACCCCAAACCTCACTAACAGCACCCAAGCATTCTATGAACACTTATATACTTGCATAGGAATCATTTTGCCCATAACTGAAGTGAAGCCACCTCTGGGGAGGAATACCACAGCTGCTAAACTCTATACAACAATTTAGGGCAGGAAGTGAAGAATACCATACACATTTAGAACTGCAGGGGGAATTCAATGATCATACACATCTCTATTACCCGCAAGTAAATCCACTTACCTCACCAGAGAGCTCCAGCTCCCATTCATCACTGCCTCAAGGAGCGATACCCCTCTTGAGGTACATACTGTATTAGATGGGGGATAGCAGGGATGGGGGAAATCTCCCTGGGCCACATGGAGGAACCTGAAGAGCTGTCCTCTCTGCAGACCCTGGTCTGGACCTCAGCATTCTAGGAGGAACACAAGAGAGAAGGAAACTATTACCTCAGCTGTAAAACAAAACCTAAAGCAACAAAATAAGAACAGGAACTTATAAAACTAACTGAAACCATGAAAGGTGGTCACAGAGTCAAGTTCCTACCTCTAAGTGCACCACCATCAAAAGATGTCTTATACATGTGGACTGCCAGAGTCAGAAGCTCAGAGATGGATGGCAGACTCTCTAGCATGGGCTCTGCATGGATAGCATGAAGGGGGATATCCCTGGCCCTTCATGGTGTTCACTGGCAATAAGTGGCCTAGCAGCAGGCAGAGTTGTAGGAAAGAGGACTCTATTCAGAATGCTGAGTGGTCAGTTATATGCTGGGGCTCTCAAGATTGAGAGCTAGCAGTCTGGACTCAACTTGCATTCCTGGGGCTAATCAGTCTACATTCCTCCTGAAACCCAACCCTCTTTCCTCAGTTCCATTCATCATGATACATGTGGCACCCGTATGGCTTCGCAGGTAGGACAGAACCATTCAGAGGATCCACTGGAACAAACCAAACGTGTGATTAGGTGCAAACAGACATTCTATTCTTCAGACATTCTGCGCTAGCTCCTGGGAGCTGTAGCATAGACACAACGCTGGGCAAGGAATGTTGTGTGTGGTGCACTCCATGCACCTGAACAGGATGGCTAGGGGGAGCGCCCCAGCCCTTGCAGCAGTCTGCAATGCTCTAGTGAAGGCAAAGGCCTTTGAGCCCTGTCAGACACATGCCAACGATCTATGGATACTCTATGATATCTTCTTCAGAGTCACCTAAAATTCCTGCATATCAGGAACAGATACCGAATTACTGTCCAAAGAGAGTCCAGTCTTCCCCACTGGAGTCAATGGCACTCATTGGATTCAGTTAGAACAAAGTCTGAGCTATAGTGTCATAATTTCTGTTTACTAACAGGACATCACAAAAAAACCTGAAGGTGTTAAGGCCAGAAAACATCTGAAGATCTTTCCTCTGTCCACAATGGAAGTAGAAATAGGGGAAGTCTTGCAGGCCCTAGAAATGGCTCGGTCTTTATCACTATTGAAGGGACTGCATGGCCCTTCCATGACAGGTGCACTGAAGAAACTGGTATCAGCCACTGTGGGCCCAGAGAAAGCTGAAAAGCCAGGAGAGCGAGGCAGGAAGGCTGCGATGCCAAATGCTGCTGTTGTCTGATTTAGAGCAGGGAAAAGGAGTTTTGTGTATTCCTCTTTATTTGTCTCTTTTAAGTGTTCTCTGTTCACACCCTGCTCTGCACACACTGATTTTACTCATATATTTGGCCATTAGAAGGACATTAAGAATATTTGTGCTCTGACTGACTGTGCCAGATCCTGCCCTGTGCTGTGCAGATGCCCTGTGGAGTCAGAACAGGGAGCTCCTTCCCCCAGGACACTCAAGCAGCAGCACAACAGGATACCCTCCTAGCACTAGGATGGGTTTCAGCTCACTGGCACTCCATTACCCACGGTGGCTTGGAGGTACAGTCATGCCCTTTTCCTCACCATGCACATACAGTACAATCCACAGTAAATATCAGAAGGGAACCACATACTAATACTCTCTTGAGCAGCACTAAGGTGCTCACTCTCCAGAGCGTAGTCCCTCCTGCAGACCTTCCTAAGCCTTTTTGTGCTGTCGCAGGATAGCAGCTCAGGGACCCCAGGATCGCTCACCCTTCCTTTCTTTGTGCAGCTAGTAACATCAAGTAACATCAAAAATCAACATACATTTTTGCCCTGTGTGCGTGTGCGTATTAGATAGACGCTCATTGCAGGATGTCATTTCTTTTAGAAATCAAATGGAAAACATTAGGATTCCTTGTTCCCACATTTAATCAGGACAAATACCCTCCCGTGTCCAAGCCATGATGGGTCTGACTTTGCTCTCACTTAAACTGGTGTAAGTCAGTAGTAACTCAGCAAAGTCTGTGGAGTTACACTAGTTTAAAATTGGCATGAGTGAAGAGTAAGGGCTAGTGTTTATCAACGATCACACTATTGCCTCTGATTTTTGAAATGCTAATAATTTGTGAGTTCCTTTTTCACTTTGAAAAAACAAAATCACTCCTGAGTTCTAATAAGCACAACTGCCATGAAGGACAATAAAGAGGTTACAAAGCTGAAGTCCTCATAATGATTTCATTTCAGTCATAACTTATTACATCCACATAATAGAATCCCGAGACAACTCTAACGATAGCAGATTCAGTCAGCATTCGAGACGCTGTGAAACTGCAAAAATTACATCCCATTATCGTCCTAAATTATCGAAAAGTTTCTCCCTTTAGTTGCTGATATGCAACATATTTTTTCTGCAAGGCAGTTAGATAAAGTCAGTACAAATTACTGCTTTCCACACATCGCAGATGATAGCACCAGAGGCATTAAAGAAGCTTAAGAAAACCAAATCAGAATAGACAGAAGGAACTGCTCTCCTTGACTTGGAAATAACAAATGTTTGTAGTAGCATGCTGGATAAGCCAAGGGAGAGAAAAATATCTGGGTCACTCAAAAAGCTTTACAAGCTCCATATAATCCAAAATCAAAACTGAAGTTTAGATACTTTTTCTAGATGAAAGAAGAGCAATAGAAATCTCTATCTTTCAAAAGAGATCTACAGCTCTACATTGGATATATACTGATATGTAGTAATGGTATAATAAACATTTTTATTGCTTAAACAGGAAAACTTTACATCTGGCTTTGTAAATAGATTTAAAATGCTTTTCTACCCTGTCATCTATTTGTTGTGCCTTTCCCAGTGGGGCACAATTGAAGAAAGGGTAGTTACATGATAGGAAGTTACATATCTGTGAAAGAATCACAACTACTAGCATTCTTGATCACTTGATATACTGATTATTAATTTGAGTCTAGGAAATTACTCCCCTATCGTCATAGTTTTCCTTCATTACTGCACTCTGTTGCATTAAAAGTCAAGCTCTAGGTTGCCACCTGCTGTTTCATTGTTTACATTTCAATCTTTATGATTGAGAGAATGGGCCATTACAAGAAATCTTAAAGGGGATTGTTAACTATTGGCACAAATACCCCCTTTACAGGAAATTCTGCCTGAGAGCTTTATGAGAGGAGGCCTCAGAGAGTCTCTTTGTGAAGCACTCTCCAATCATTCTGTAAGGTTGAGGCATAGTGCCCACTCCACACCAACTGCAGAACAGGCCCTGATGTCCACCCACAAACCCTGCAGATCCCCTAGATTCTGCATGGATCATTGTCTGACTAGGACACTGGGCTGGAATTCAAGATAGCTGGGTTCAGCTGTTGTGGCTGGCACAGACATTTTTGCAGTGACTATTACAACCTTCTCATACCTTAAAACACTGTGCCTGGATTCAGGAGGTTAAAAACATGAACGCTAAGATTTTTCATGTAATTAAGATTCTAGGCTTCATAGATGTGGGGAAAAAACCTTGAAAGTGTGACCCAACCGTAAGCTAAAAGCTCAGAAACCAGAAGACAGATAATAAGAACCTGGCGTTTCCTTGTAAGTGATTCCACTCACTGATGCATCTCCCCTTGGTGTTGTACCATGGCACTGCAGGCATTTTCATCCCTAGCTCTTTTGTTGACCACTTCTATGGTCCTGCTAGCCTGTTTCTGCTAGATCTTCCATGGCTCAGCCCTCAAGCCACGTCAACTCTTTCCAGTGCTGTTCCCTTCCAAGGTAACAACAGTCCAACTAAAGAATCCATCCTAGGTGTACAGAGTACTAGAAAGGTATCCTGCCCTGTTGCTGTTTGAGTGTGCTGTGGGGGAAGAGCTCCTTGTTCTATCTGACTCCTCAGTCCACATAGTACAGGGCAAGATCCACATAGTACAATGACTATGCATCCACATAGTACAGGGCAAGATATGGCACAGTCCACCAGAGCACAAGCATTCCCTTTCTTAGGTTTTATCTACATTGCTCATTTCCAGCTCAGGTAGATATACACGCCCTAGCTCTGATAATACACTAAAAACAGCAGTGTAGCCACGGTTGCATGGGCAGCGAGAAAGGCTAGACACCCTGAATACAATCCCATCTGAAACCCTAAGTACATAGCTGGGGTAGCTAGTCTGTCCTGCTGCCATGCTACTATTTTTAGTGTGCTAGCTCATTCAGAGCTAGCGCAGCTACCTCCCCCTGATTTTTCACACTTGCTATCTGGTCACCCTATATCCCAGGCATCTGTTTATGAAAACTGCTCCCTGGTTGCTCTATTTTTCCCACGGCATAATACATATTTACATTTGTAGTAACTGTCTGTGTGCAGAAACAGTCTCTCATACACACTTCACTTTTGTACATATATTTTTTCCTCAGTCTAAAATAAATTGCTTTAATCTGAAGTTCTCTTGTTCTTTTTATACAGAAAAGAGTATGGGAAAATTGTGATACTGAGCTAATCCTGCTCCTATTGAAATCATTGGTACAACTCTCATGAATTTCAATGGGAGCAACATCTACCTCATAATCCCATTCTGGTTTTTTACTGTTAAAGCAGAATAAGAAACTATATTTTTTTAAAATCCTCTCCCAACACAATAAAAATACAAAAGAAATTCAATAAAAAACCTCCTGTGCTGCACTTTACAAGACCACTGAGGTTCAGCAGCACTCTTAACATGCAAAACATGGAAAGTGGAACTTAGAAACCTAGTGGTCCCTGGCTTCATGGGTCTGGGCCAAACCCTTGATGTAATTTTAATGTTGGTCACACTGAATCATTGATGATGCTGGCTATTTCTCAGGGTGCATTCTATCAGGAATTTAGCAGGTTTTAAAACCACATTTTTTTCTCTTAATCACAAATTGAAAAAAAAAAATTGAAAAGCACCTTTCTGACAATTAGCCCCTAACTAGGACTGCTGCCAAACTAGATTTATGAATTATTACACTGCTTTACATTTTACAAGGGTCTACTGCTCTTACACAGCTGGTTGAATCCCCACTGAGAACTGGAAATCAGGCAAGAAACAATCTTCAAATATCTGAAAGGTGTAAGCAGAAGGCTAGACTGTGACTGTGTTAATGCCTCCCCCCAACTCCTGTGTGCATGGAACTGGGCACAGTTTGGCTGGTGAGCAGGGACCTGGGAGGAGCCCAGAAGGAAAGAGAGTTCACACCCCTCACTTGCAAATGCTGCCAGAGCTTCTACTCTGCCATGTGAAGTGCCAGGAGGAATAGTTTCCAAGTCAATCAGAATTCCTCCAAGGGTCACACATGTAGCCCACCCTTCGCCGCCTCGAGATCCAAAGGAGATGAAGTAATTCTTTAGGACTCTGTTGTGCCTGTTAGGTGCTGTGCTGTGCTGCCCCCGAGTGGCCACTACCCCACTGGGAGGTATTTGCCTTAGGAAAGCAGAATGGCCCCTGGAGTTTGAAACCTCTTAGAGGCTGCATGCCCATTGCTTTGGAAGGTGCATCTTACTTCCTGCTCTCTCCCGCAGCTACTCAAGTCTGCAGATGGATGCACTGGGGGGACTAGAGCCATGACAGCCCTGCATCCAGCCATCCTTCCTTACATTCCTTGTGTGGTGTACTCTGAGAGGGTAGTAGACAGGATGCAGCCCCTGCACTTCCCAGAGCATAGGCCTCGTGTTAGCTGTCTGCATGGGGACAAGTTTCATCCATGATGCTTCATTTGAGAGAGCAGTACCCTAGTTAAATCTGTTGCTGTGAAATAAAAGGAAGGGTCTTGCTTCTGGTGCATCTGTTTTGGACATACAAGTGCTATCTTTAGGGTCCAACAGATGAAAGACAGTTATTCTGCCATAGCAGCATAATGGCATGACATATAAGCGTGTTCTCTATTGATCTGGATTATTAAAAGGAAGATCATTCCCAAGGTGATATATTGGTATGGAACATCATCCTGAAAACTCTAAACTCACTTAATTTACTATATGGAATGATCACCCAAACACATCTGGACAAACCCTCAAAGGCTAATGAAGAGAATGATGGATAGAGATGTGCAATACAGGCAGTAGGAGGAAAAGCATACTGTCTGAGTTTTCATTCTTATCAAGGAAAATATGCTAGGGGCAAACTTTGGCCTGATCCTGAGATGTGCCAGATGCCCTCAAATCCCATTGCCTTCAATGGTTGTTGAAGGTAATCAGTATCTTTCAGGGTCATTCCATTTATTAGGACATTTCTAGTGCTCTTACTGTTCCTAGCATCACAACAAGTTTTCTTTGGGGAAAAAAATACTCAAGGACTTTAATTAGACTGGGTCACAGGAGAGAACTCTGAACAAGGGGCTCTATTCTAGTACTAGAGTCATAATAACAGATCTTCATAGTGGAGGAACTTTTAGCTCTGACTTGCATAAGGACAGTTAACTAAAGACTCTCAAAATGATATAGGATTCAGCTATCTTGTACCCGGATAGGAAACCTAACTTGACTAAATCATTGAATCACTCTTCAACCATTTTTCCAAACAAAGCTCCTCCAGTTGCTCAGACCTTTCAGGCATCACATAAACAGACGTACCTAGATGCATGTTCAAGAAATGCTGCATATTGTGAGCCATCCTTTTGAATTAAGCTGTGGTCCATCTCAGCCTTCAATTCTCCGGAATCCGAACAAACATGAATCTCAGACATAGCTTTTCACACACATCTTTTTTGCTTGATTACATACATTTTTGAGGGCATGTTAGAAGCCAGTTTCATGTGCTCTTTAGCACTACACTGGTGCTGTTCAGCCAGTGACTGCAACTACTGGCTGTACGTGAGGGCGGTGCTACAGGTTACTTCATCTCATTGACTTGAATCAAAAACCTTGAACCATACAACTGAATCTAGCAAATACTGATCTTAATACAATCTTCAGCCTCAATACAGTACATCCCACACCACCACCTGCTTCTTTTCAAATATTTGAAAGATGTCAGTGCTTGTTACACTTCTATAATTTGAAGACTCAAAGCTTTGACAGTGGAAACTGTCATGTGCCAGAGACTTCACAATCGTATTTTCACATACCATGAAAACTTATCCCACCTGCTAGTCAAAAATGAATAATATGATTCTGACATTCCAAAAATCTAACCAGCAAAATAATTTGTTGTTCCAGAAGAGTGAGCTGCTTTGTATACTCCCAGACTCAAACTGTGACTGCTTCCTAACCGACAGAATGCTTTCTGATTTAACACATGCATTCACATTTAGATAGCTGGGGACAAATTCAGACCACGTGCATCTCCACGCCTCTGTGGCCTTTCACATGGCTGTTGTCATCCCATTCCTATGTGTGGCAGTTCTTCAGACCATTTTTGTGGGTTTGGAGCATACCCATGATGTGATGTGTCAGGTTTCTATGCATGGGCATCACCATAATTTAGAATGCCAAAGAAGTAGTATTTATCTGAACATTCGGCAGCATCTAGAAATCTACTTTCCACTGCCATTTGCAGAAGAGTGATACCATAGTATCTTGCCTAAAGAAGGTTTATTGTAATTATCTAAACATTTTAGTCAGACACCACTTGGATTAATAATATGATCCAAACACTTTTACAGAGATGTCACAAGAAGTAGATTCATGGTATTTGATCTTACACCCAGGCAAGGTCCTTCATTACAAATTTAAAATATTGGCATTGGGTTAGTTTGTCAATAGAAATTGCTACTGCTAATCAGAAAAAAGTGTTTCTAGTTCCCTACCATGCCAGATTATTCTGCACCACAGATTCCAGAAGACTACATGAATCCTATTACTTCCTGTTAATGAGCTGTATTGTATGAGGGCTTCTCTAGACTGGGGAAATTTGCAGCAGTTCAGCTACATCAGTGCAGTTCCACTCACGCAAACCCCACATGTAGACACACTACACCAGTGCAATTTACTCAGATAATTTACAAAATGAGGTGCTAAGGTGCAAGCCCTGTTTTATACTAGTACAGCACATCTTTAATAGGGATTTGCACCAGAATAGCTATGTTTGTGCAAAAAACCTCCAAACCCAAATATAGACAGGGCCTTTGTCTCAATGGTCTTTTTATAATTAACTCATTTATATCATTTTCTCCAGCCATCACCAGGCTGGAACCATATTGCAGGTTTGCAAAAGATGAGTCACTTGTGACTGACTCCATTCTCCACTGGAACACAGAGCTGAGGAAAACATCCCTCGACTTTGATTACATGATTCATGACCCAGATTTAATTAATTCATTAATGTTCACTCAGATGGAAGGTGCTACAAAAATGCAAATATTGGTATGTTTGCTTTCCCACTGACATTTTTCTGTAGCAATTTTCAGCAGTAAAGTGATAGCTATTCTGCTAGTTCAATATTTACCAAGCCAATCTGAAGTTTCTCTTCAATTCATTTTAGCCACTCACTAAAACCTGAATTTCATTTCAATGTAACGACTATTTGAGGGAAATGGTGGTTCTTTTCACCCGGAAGCAATTTCTGTTTGCAGTGTTCCTCTTGTACCTTGTCTCAAACAGGGATCCCAGCTATGCCTCAGGCTGCTTTCGCACAGCTAGCTTCAGTATCTGTGCCTAGTTCTTCAGTAATGCAAGTGGCAGCCTGAAAACACTGACAAATCTGCCAAAACACCAGCTAATTTCTTGGGCACATTGTGATCCGGCATTCCTTACGCACCCAAACTGCCCACTAAAAGGAAAAGATGTTTTGGGGAGTGGAAGGAATGCAGTACAAATCACTGCACATAGGTCAATTAAATTGATAGATTTGTTCCCTCACATCTTCACAGCTTGTGCAGGCCATTAATATGTGACTCCAGAATACTAAAATGCTTGGTAGAAAGGCCTTTCATCTCAGGATCTCAAAACTCAGTACACACTACTAAAGCCCCACAACATCCCTGTGGGGAAAGTATTATTATATTTAATGTACGTATTATTTTATATGTACATACAATATTGTATACAATATGCAACACATATTGTATACAATAGGTACATTAGTTCATGTATATATTGCTAAAATGATGCATAGAGAGTTTAAAGGACTTGTCCGCAGGGTCACACAAGATGTTAATGGCAAAGTAAGGAACAGAACACAACAGAAAATAATGTCTGCCTGTTCTCTGCCTTCCTTATCTGATTCTAGTTCCCCCAGCCACAGAGCAGTAGCAGTCAGTGAGAGCTGTAATCCTTGGGCTACTCTGGGCCACTCACATTAACCCTATTCTGGCCCACCCACTCTGTGAAGCATTCCAGCTAGCATGGCCATCTCTGCTCTGTTTGTTCTGATTTGTCCTCTGCTCTCTCATGGCTTTAGACTGTAAACTCTTCACAGCATGGACCTGTTAATTGTTCAGCACAGATCACCCATTCTATAGCACCACGTATACTAAAGGTGTTACCCAAGCAACATAATATTCTGCTGTGAACTGTCTGCAGGAAGGATATAGGTGCAGAGAGGGTGCAAAATGACTCCAGGGACCATAAATCCATTACTAATGGGACTGCTGCTGAAGCCCATAGCTATATTCAGTTGGCAGATGGAGGTCTTTTCTTTAGGGAGAAGAGGGCCAGAAGTAGAGAGGATAAAAATAAAAAAAAATTTTTGCATTTTTCTCCCATCAGAGTGACACTTTGCTCCACCACAACCTCAAAAGCTGAAGAGAATGGCAATGCTGACAGCTGCCCTGAGCACAGTTCTCTAAATATTACATGACTGCCGCCAGGTAAGTTCAAAGATGTAGGAACCTCTGTGGCCATATGGTTGATCCACAGGCCTCTAACACAGCCTTTGACACACAGAAAAATAAAGTATACCAGTTTGAATGCGCGTTTTGATAGGTAGTGTGAAGTGGAGGAGTACGGTACAAGAAATCCATCTGGGACACATGGTATGGGTTACAACTTGCACAAGGGGCTGGTCTTCTGGTGGAAATAACATCTAGAACTGTAAGAGCTTAATTGAAGGCTGCAGGTAAGGGGCAAGGACAGTGTTATATTTTGATGCAATAAGTAGAATTAAAATGCAGTCACTAGGCTTGCAGTGGCTTTTTATCCACTCAGACACAGATAAATTCGCAGCTCCTCCATCCTGTCTTTCTCTTCTCAGTCTCCTTCCCTAAACTCCTGATGGTGTTTTTGAAGCACAAATTCCATCTACTAACTACTGCTCAAATCAGTTAAACTTAGATATAATGCACAGGCAATAAAAAGGAGAAAGAAGGTAATGAGAGTGATATAAAAACTTAATACAGCACGTAGCATAATGAGGCCTGATCCCTGGTTGGGCTGCTTGACATTACCATAATATAAGATTACCAAGGATTAGATGAGGATCTAGATAAGAGGAAACATGCATTACAAGTGACTACTTTTGGAGGATAAGGACATTAACTAACACAACAGTAATTCTTAGATATAGAGCTTTTTATCCTCAAAGCTCCTTATACAAACTTAAAGATATTAATAAAGAGAGTAAAAATCAGACCATGAACAAAATTACCTTATATACCTGTAAAAAGTTTAGCAATTAAAACAGATTAAGAGGCACAATGATGTAAAAAAGAAGGTGCTTGATGCAAAACACAACAATAAAATCTGCAAGATTATAACTAAGGTGTTAACATGAAAGGAGGCAGGTTGTTTTAAATAATAGATAGGTATATGGAGGAGCCTTTGAAAGCACTATCTGAGTGAATTCTGTTGAGAATGCTGCTGCATGGTTGGTATGAATTGAGGTTTCAAAATTTGGAAAAGCAACAGCAATTTATAACAGGGCACCCGATCACAGGCAGTCTGACGCTGAAATGATTAAGAAAATAAGCAAAAGTATACAATAAATTGGCAAGTAGTATAAAAGGAAACTATCTGGGCTTGGAGTGAAGTCTGTACCGGGCCAAATTAATCCTTAGTGATAATTCCTTTAAAGTCAGTGGAACTACAGAAGAGAAGACTAGCCCATTCAGTGAAAAATAGAAAGCTGCAAGAATGTTTAGGGTGATGGTAATGAATTGCCCAACACTACATTAATCTGACGTGTAGTTTAAAAAATTCCCTGGTCAGATTAAGTTTATTTTAGAAGCAAAACTAAAGTTTATGGGCCTAATACTGCTGTAAATTATACTGGTGTCAAGCAGGAATATCTACTGAAGCCTACAGAGTTAGATTGATGTAAGACAGGAGTGAGAGCAGAATCATGTCCTATCGCTGACTTCAGCAGATCAGGGCTGGGCAATAATTTTGGCCTTCTGAGCAGTAATTTCAAACAGCAATAATCTATCATTCATTCTTTCTGTCCCTGAAGAGTAGGTGAGCTTTCTTTCCCCCCCACTCCCTGATTCATGACTCTTCATTATATCTTTCACAATACATAACATTTTCTACACTTTATATACTGGTACAGGATCTGAACCCTCTGAACAGTAACAATGACTGGCACTGTATTTTCCTGTCTCTCAAGAATGTCTTTATTATTATTATTGGTACTATTATTTCTCACCAGGCGGATTTAACCTCCCTTTTAAAAATCCTGTCAATGTTAATCACAATAAATTCACCATCCCCCTCCTGCAGCTTCCTTGAGCTTTCAAAGATCTAACTGAAACAGACCACACAGTCTGGGTTTTGAAGATAAAATAGGTTGGTAGTGGATGATCAACATTTCCACTAATGCAAAAAGTGATCCTAATATTTGAGTCATAATTCACTTATGTGAGTTTCATTAGCTGGGTGGGCTTCTGGAATACAGTTATCTCTAGCTCTTTCCCAGCCAGCCATCCCCTGCCAGCTCCAATTCATCCCCTAATGAAAAAGCCCTTTAAATGTTACATAATAGCAAGAATTATATATTTGTCTATTACAGGCCATTATAATTCCCCCTTGCTTATTTCATGGTAGCATATTATGTTTCCTCTTTTCACATGCTTCTGCTTTTGCTCTGGTTCTTTAAACAGCTGCAAAGGGGGAGGGATCGCCATGCTCCTGAAAGCTCCACTTTGCAGATCAGATCTACTGGGTCCTACTGTCTCTCTCTTTCCAGGGAGTTAATACCTCCAAGGCTCAGGTTTGTTTTTATCTCTCATGCCTGTGCAACCCTGATAGCTGCGCCTATCCCCAGCAGTCTCTACTGAAGAACAGTAATTTACATCCTCTTATAATTGCCATGAGGAATACACACAGGCTCTTTCTCCTTGTAGTGGTTTCTTTTTCTTTTAATGGTGAGTGGTCTTTTTGGATAGAGTTTGTAGAACAATGTTGGCATTCAGGGAGGAAATGGGGGCAGTGGGGCTACTGATTTCAAAATGTCTCTAACTTCCAGGGGGATAGTTTACAGTCTTTAAAAAGATGCATGAAATCTGTTATTTTAGTGCTGTTTTTATCTTGTGTGATATTAATGAAACCAGGATGTAGCAATGATAACTTGGATTTAACCAATAAAAGCCAGTCAGTAGGAAAGGATGGTCACTGAAGATCCTGCCTGGATCATACGTGATAGTGATGAGGCTGTGTTTAGAATGACTGAATAGTAAGGAGAGAAGTGTGTCTTCAGATAATGTGTGACAAAGATCCCATATCTGATTCTACAACTACAAATCAAATATTACTTTATGCTTTCTGATTTGTGTATTGTGCAAATACTGTTTCAATTAAGTTTAAGTATGTAAATATATGTTAAAGAATTCAAGCATATATTAAGAACATTTTTGTATATAGAATTTAGCCAACACACAGACATATGCAATAATCAGGCAAAAGCATTAGTTTACTGGTGGTAGTAGATATTAAAACCTCCTTCCCAAATGACTAACTTTCCCTTACGATCATTATTATTTCTGCACCCAACATTTTCTTAGTTTACCCATTAAATTTAAACTTTAAAAAAATCTGTTTTAAACCATAATATTTTAAAAGTGAGGTCTTGTTTAGATTAGAAAAAGAACATTGGGAAGACAAGCTTTAATCCCTGTAAATATTTGCTATTGCTTTGCATTAATTTTTTATTGGAAATTAAAACAAACTTTAAAATGAGGCTCCATTAGATGCTACTTGTATTGGAACAACCAGCATTAATACTATACCACAGTATAGTGCAGCATAGTGTAATGGCAATGGATTTTACATAAATAAATAATTTTACATAGAGTATTTTGAGAAGTAATAACAATGTCAGTAAATTATGTAAGAGGAGACAATGGAACATTCTTATTTCTCTTCCCTGACAGTAGGAGAGAATCTGGCATGTTCCCATGGTCAGTTTAGTCATTTTGTAGGGGGAAGAAAGAAGAAAAACAACATGCCATGGAACAACATGCTATTTCTAAACATGACTCAACATTTGTTAAAATATCTTAAAAGTCAGGAAAACAAAGGAAATGTGATTTATGTTTGCAGTTTAGAAGGTGATAACAGGGCACTCAGCTGTAGTCGCCAACTTTACTCCTTACTTCTTTCTGTGGAAACCAATCCGACATGTTTGTTGTCATGCTCTCAAAGTGACTAGCTGTTGAAGGTGGTGAGTATCTATTTCAGTCTCATCTTATATTATTAATTACTAGATTATGTAAAAGAGAAACTTTGCACTGGTGCTTTAAATAAAACGTGATTTTGTTTCTTTTAGTATGAAACTCAAAATAGCATGGAAGGAATTTGTGGTAGCACATGAGCTGTGGAAACAATCTTGCAGCTGAAAGGTATCCTGTAAATTACCTACCAGAGGGGCGGGCTATTGTACTGTAGCATGTCCACTGCTGCTATGACAATTTACACCTGCTGAGAATCTGGCCCTTGCTGTTTTATCCATTTCTGTTTTCAATATGTGAAATCATATGTCCACCTCCCAATTTACAGCAGCTTGATTATTCTTGTTACAGTCATTTGTCCAAAAGCATCAGTCTACTCCAATGCAACATTTTTGTTGGTTACTGCTATTTGGAAAACATTTTGCCAAAGAAAGAAGCACATTAATATATATATATATATAAATACACTGCTACTGACATTGAGAAATATATATGACCTTGTCCACTTGGCTGATGACATCCAATTAATATGTACTTTGGCAATTAGAAAATAGATTATAAAATGACTCAGGAACAAAAATAATTTTAGATGGTACTTGCAGACGTAGTTTGATCCTGGAATCTTTAAGCCAATGCACTGGTGACATCTAGTGGCATCCTATCTATGCATCTGAATTATGATGAATTGTCATTTAAAGCTAGACATGAACGAATAGTTCATAAGAATTATATATTCCTCTTTCCCTTGCTTGTGACTTGCCCAAGAACAGATGGTAGTTTCTTAAATGTACTCATTAATTGAAAATATTTGCATAAGAATTTCTAAAAATAAGTCTTAGTCTGTAACTCATTTATGAACAATTTATTGCAAATATTCGATATTCCAAACATGAGCTGTTCTGATTGGACACAAGTCCCATGGGCTGTTTTGGTTTCCTGATTGGATGCAGATGAGGTTTAGAATCAAATTTCCAATGGCAAATGCTCATGAACACAAATTCAAAATTCGCTTTCTGCAAATATTCTGCAGTATGCATTTACTATTGGCCATCTGAGCAGATATTGCAGGGAGTAAACTCATTTGCTAGCGGTGTGAACACAAATATAGTGAATTAAGAAATTCAAAGATATATGCACTGCAGTTCATTAGACTGCATTTAACTCATCTCCATTTAACACATACCAAACTACGGTCCATTTCTATCTGGCTTTCTTATGCAAAGAAGCTAGAAAACTGTGTCTGTTGCAGAGGCTATTTGTACATCAAAGTTACCTTGCTGATTTTAAAACATTATCTTTGTGTTTAACAAAGATTCTCTTTTCAACCACCTCAAGACATCACATCTAATAAACACACAATTAAAATTAATCATTCTGGGTCTGTAGCATTTTTCACTTTCTTTACTGTATAGATATTTACACTCTATGTTAGTGAGAAGATAAAAGAAAAGAAAAGAAAAGAAAAGAAAAGAAAAGAAAAGAAAAGAAAAGAAAAGAAAGCATGCACAGAGTTCAACATGGATCAGCACAGTTCTCTCTTAATAGGCCTTTGATGAGACAGACTTGGATTTGGAAATGCCACAGCTAGTATGAATATGGTATTAAAATCTCTACTGGTACTATGTTTTTTATAATTAATATTATGGAGGAAAAGTAAGTTTGAATAAAAACAAAACAAAAACCACCCAGAAGCACTGGTCTGAAAAACTTTTCAAATGGCTTTTCATGGAGGCTGTTCTGATGTACAGAGATAGAGTTATCTTATTTTTTCTGGTGGTTCATTCCATTCCCATATAAACAATTATTAAGTAGATCCCCTCATCCTTTCCCCTCCCCAATGGGAGGGGGAAAAACCCACACAGGTTTCAAGATATTCTAACTGAAGATTGTCTAAAATCAATGCTTACAGAAAGGCTTGTGAGAAGGGTGTGATTGGGAGGTGTTATATCTGAATACTGATTTCTAATGCGGATGTAAGAACTCTCTTTCTGGAGCATATGAGAAAATAACACAAGACGCAACATGAAACAGGAACTTTGTACAGTATTCTGATGCAATCCTGCACCACAGAAGTCAATGGGAGAAGGTCATCTGGCACAAAGGGATGCCTCCACTGTAACGTATTAGAGTTGCTTGGATTCATAAGAAATAATAGATAGAACAGCCTCACTATAAACTATCCATGCTGCCCTGCTGCTCCTGATGGACCAAAAGCCTACAATCTTCATGGCTGACGTCAATACACACTGTTAGGGTGACTAGGTTAGGTATTTCAGGAATGGAGCCCCGGGTTCAAGCTGTGACAGTTGAAAACAAATGTGGCAATCTTCTCCTACCAGGTATCTGCCGCACAATTGACAGTCTGCTCAAGAAAAGCCCTGGAAAGAGGTATCAGGGTGCTGTAGGTCAAGATCAAAATGCTGATTCAACAAAACTCTAAAATGCATGCTTAACTTTGAACAGGTGCTTAAATCCCATTGATATCTCAAACTGAATGTCAGCCATTCATAGAATGTAAAAAAAGAAAAGCTAGCTAATTGCTTTGTGACTCAAATGAATCTCAGGTAGGGTGACCAGATAGCAAGTTTGAAAAATCGGGACAGGGGATGGTAGGTAATAGGTGCCTATACAAGAAAAAGCCCCGAATATCGGGACTGTTCCTATAAAATCGGGACATCTGATCACCCTAATCTTAGGGTGGAAACTTCTGAATGGTGTCACTGAAAGAGCTTCCCTTTCCGAACTTCTAGTAACACAGCTGGCTTCCTGTCTCAGTACAAAACCTAGTGATAGTTCTAGACATAAGATAATGAAGTATGCTATATTCTTTGGGTTAGATCCTCAGCTACTCCAGAGTTGAGGATGGGGAGGGGGAAATAGGTTGCTTAAAGTCACCTTTGTCTTACCAATTGCTGGGGCTGCCAGGGTCCAGTCTGGCCCTGATGTAGCTTAGAGCAGTCTACATTACACTGGCTGGGGATCACTGGAGAATCGGCACAACAGCCACACATTCTCAGGCCACTCCATACAGTTGGTAGTCTGGTGGGGCTGATTTAAAGGCAGTTACACCAACTCGGCACCAGCTGAGGTCTCCTCCATTTCAGAGGAATTTCATCTGCCAGTTTAATGCAGCTTTACACCTCTCTTGTAGTGTCAGAGCAGCAAAGGGACCTGACTGCAGGTCAGAATCTGGCCTTTTATGTCCATAACATATTAGAAAATACACCAAGGCAACTGAAGAACAAAAAAATTGCCCTGAAAACACCCCAACAGTGAAATTAATCACAGTACAATAAACTTGGAATTTTTTACTGCAGGGCTTTGTGAATAGGAGCAGCTAGGAACAGGCAGCTATTAATGAGAAAAGGAGGCAAACTGAACAAACTTTCTGTCACTCAAAATTAGAAGAAAATGATACTTTTCTATACAGTTCCCAGGCTGGAACATGAGCTAAGGGTTAATGTTGACGTGGGAAGGAGTGGGTGGAAGGAGTGTCAAGGATCATGCGTTCTATTCCCAGCTAGTCTGCCGGCTTCTATTCTTTACTGACTCACTCTGTGATCTTGAGTATGTCATTTTGGTTCAATTCTTCTTGAAATCAATGGGAGTTTCACCCAACTGAAATGTGCTGTAGAAAGGCAATGTATGATCATCTTCATCATTAACTTTACTGTTTTGTGTCTACTCAGACAGCAATCCATTGCCAGAGTATGTATCCCAGCCCCAGGGAAGAGAATCACCAGTGGTACTGGCCAAACATTTCCACAAGAAGAAAGGAGGGATTTGTAGTTGTCTGTTGCCAAAGAAGTGATAACATATGTAATAGTTCATTAATAGTAGTGAACAAGAAAAAATGGCTGTATTATTGAACATTATAATCCGAGTTCCTTGTCTTTTGTGAAGGAAAGAGAGGCATAAGAACAGCTGTGGAACAGCAAGGCTCTTCTAGACAAGAACAACACACTCCTTTCCCTATTCACTGGAAGGTGGCCCAGCATGCACTGGAGCAGTGGATGAAAGAGCAGCATGCTAATGATTTTAATGTATCTTTTCAATTTTCCATTTTGGCAAAATAGTAGGGGGCTGGCATTTGATGCTGTTGCTGCTGTGACTAAGACTAAAGAGACAGGAATGAACTGCTAGCTCAGCTTTTTACTGTCTGCATTAGACTGAGGTTTTGTGAAACATTCTGAATGACTGTTGCATAGTATATTTCTGTACCATGACATATAGAGTAATAACTCAACAGTAAATAAAAATCTTTTCCTACCTAGCTGCTGCTTGTCTGGAAATTCTTGACCTAAACAAATCATTTTGAATTATTTTGATCACATTTGGTAACTGGTCACATGGTTGTCTCTTGCTATGGGATTTTCTGCAAAAATGGACAGTATTTTCAGAGCTGGAGAGCTACAGAACCTACATTGAGTGGTCATTGAAACAGACAGCATCTTAAAGTGATTGGGCATTTCTAGTTCAAGAAGTAAGCAAGATGTTAAATGACGAGCAGATATTTTTCTAAAGGGGGGGAGAATCTCCACTTTCTTTCAATGATCTTGACGATCCCCTGAAGAATATTGCATCTACCTTGAATTCAGGTCTAAGGTGGCTCTCCTATCCAGATGGAAGTGTTCAAAAGTGTGCTTATATGGCATTCCCAGTGCAGGCATACCATGAGCCTGATATAAAGATAAATAAAATGCCCACATTGTCAACACGCTGCATATAGATACTCTAGTTGGCTCTTGAATGCCTCATCACCCCGTGGTAGTGACTACCAAGTCAAGTTGAGGGCCCATGTATGAACTGGGAGCCCTAATTTAGGTGCACGTGTCCCATGAGCCATATTGTCTTCTCATTTACAATGGTACATCTCCATTGTCTTCAGTGTGGTTGCAGCAATGTAAATGTGAACATAATTTGGCACCCTCTTTTTTCTGCTATTACACCTTAAAATCACCAGAGGCTACATAAATCATCAAAGAAGGCATAATTTCTTTTTCTTAGGGCTCTGTGAAAAAAATCCTACTTGCTGAAGAAACCAACTTCTCACTAGAATTTTTAGAGAATGAAAAACATAACACCTGTATGAAACACCTTGTTGCTGGCAACACCATTGACTGCAGTCAATGAGCAGACCCATGACTTACCAGAAATTTTTCCTCCTTGGGTCCATGCCAATCAGGTTGGATCTGAATAATTTTTTTTTTTTACTGGCAAAAAGAACTTTGTGAGCACAGAATGTTGACATTTCTGCAATTTTTCCTTTTGTAAAATTTCACAAATCTCTTTCTTCACAGTGGAAAATATGCAAAATGAATACTTGGCATTTTGCTTAACTCCATCTTTAAACACAGGCACTGATCACTGCTTGTTGTACATCTTATCTTCACCCATGGAAATGTCAGTAACGTAATTAAAGATGTGAGGCTAAGTTAGTGAGTGTGCATTGTAGATATATTTGCAGAGAAAGAAGGTGTACATTTCTGTCATGCATTGTGTAAATCTGCTATGCTATCAATGCCTTGCTAGATGCTGGTTCTTAAGGGAATGAACAATGTTAATATTCACCTCTCCCTTTCGTCAAAGCTTGAGCAGATCCTGCTCTGAGACTAGATTCTACATTTTGCCATGCCTCTCACTTCTTTGTTTAAATGAGAAGCAGAAATATGGAGAGGCTCTTCTTGTAGCATTTCTATCCTGGGTGGAATCCAAAAGTACCAGGAATCTCAAGAGAAAGCTGGTTCCCAAGAGATTTTAGCCTAATTCATGGTCAAACTAAGTAGCTCTTCAGATATGCACTCAGCCACTTAGAGGATTATCTGATACAAACTTTCTGACTTCTGGTCCTCTCTAAGTCTTACTGAAATACTAGAGTATACTGAACATGCTATCCTAATATACTTCAAATGTGAAATATTTGTAATGCTGAATGGTTTTTACTGCACATAACTGCTTTGCAGTGGCTATGTTTTAGGAATATTGGGAATATGGGTGAAGAAGGTGTAAGTGAAGGAAATATTACCTAGGGTCAGAATACCTGCCCCTCCCCTCCAGATTTTTTTGGGATAGAGTTACTTGTTTATTTGGAAGGGGAGAAGATATTTAAATTACTGATATTTCTATTCCCTGGACCAAATCTCTTCCCATTCACACCAGTGTAAATCAGGATTCACTCCATCTATTTCCATCAGTGGAGTCACACCTGTTTAATAGAGTTACTTTGCATTTACCATTATGTAACTAGGAAAAAATCTAGCCCTTATATGAATTGCCTGCTTCCTATAGAGGATGTGTATCGCTTTGGGAAGCTGTTGGGTCTTTAACAGCAAAAGTATTGATCATTTAGGCCCAAATTCTACTCAGAGTTACACCACTAAAGTCAGTTGAGTTTCTCCAGATTTACACTAGTGTAACTCAGAGCAAAATTCGCCCTTTAATCTGTTATGTTATCAACAGAAGTTTACAGAGGACAATACTGGGAGCTTGGTGAACCCAAGCAAGAGCCTAACAGATTTCATTATCTCTGGAGTTGCAGAATAGATTACTTCAACTAACGGAAAATGTTCTGGGTTGCTTGATACCTGGAATCCCTCAGATGTTGTATTTTGTAGTCACTTAAATCCTTGGTAATTGCCTAGAATTTTAAAACATTATGATGAGTACTCTATAACTCAGTTTTTGTTTCCAAGTGTCAGAAGGCCCAAGTCTAAAATAATGCGTTGAGTTTTCCTATACTCCAGCAAAATAATCTAGAACCAGCAATATATTATGCTCTTTAATCATTTGAAAAGCATTTTACAGTTTATCCCTAGCCCTTCCCTACGTATATCAGACTCTTTTCCTACCACACATGTGCCTGGGATTCCACATTCATCTGCTAGGACAGTTAAAGGAGAGCCTGTCAAAGGCACAAATGGGAGTTGGGCATCTGTCTCTTCAAAAATCTCTTCCTAAAACATGAAAAAGGGCTGCTAGCTTTCAATTTCTATTTCACACCATACCACAGATAGAGTGTCTATGGGTTTGGGTACTACACTGATGAAGAAAGTTTCTAGTTTTAACATGAAAATTCTAAATTCTGCCTTGATTTATGTCTTGTCCAACAAAGTTGACTTCAATAGAGCAGAATTTGTCCCAAAGAGCTTTCATAATAAAACCAGAGCTTTCTGTTTCACATTCAGTTAGGATCTTTCAAAAATCTAGCGTCTTTCTTATTTCAGTTGGATGAGCTGATGGATGGGGAGTCTGTGCTGCAATGCTCACTGCATAATGCAATCTCTTCTTCATTGTGGGATCCTGTTCTGTGCTGTTTTACAGGAAGCGACGCAGCAGATGCTGAGGAGAAGCTAATGAACCATCTACTGAGCCCTGCCAGGTATAATAAGTTAATTCGCCCTGCTGTCAACTCCTCACAGTTGGTATCTATAGAACTGCAGGTTTCCCTGGCACAGTTAATCAGTGTGGTAAGTTTGAATAAGATGTGCCTTTTCATTCCTTTCTATTTGTACAGAACTTTGAAGTAGAGCACTCTGTCATTGCTAGATAGTACATGACTGTCTCTCTGTTATTATATGGTTTATATAATTGTAAGTGACCAGGGCACATACATTTGTTTTCTTATCTATTTGTCCATTAGGCAATATTCAGCATAAGTATAACCTTTATTAAAACAAAAGAAGATCTGTTTATTGCTAAATTATAAAGAACTGAAAAATACAGAGGTAGATCCTTAACTGACACATTCTGGCATACTTCCATCATCTTCGAGCTACACCAGTTTACATCAGATGAGGATCTTCTCCATAATGTGTATAATGATAAATTATCTGTTGCTGTGTACAGTGAAGAAATATGGTTGAATGGTCTGAACACAGAAGTGAGCGCCAGGAACTCCTGTACAAGAGCTCTGAATCTCTGTGGAGTCAAGGCCAAAACGCTTAGGAAAGCACTTAACCAATCCCTATTGAAGACAGCATTTAGATTTATGCTTAACTTTTTGCATGAGCTTCAGTCCTATTGACTGCAATGGGGAACAAGCACATTCTTAAAATTAAATACATGCCTGTGATGGTCCTTACTCGGGGGTTGGTTGGTTGAGTAGCATCACCTAATGGTCAGGGATAAGGTCCATGACTTGCAGGTGAGTTGTTAGTAGGGGAGCCCAGGTTCTCCCACTCCACTGAGCTCTGACCAAGGGCCTGAGAGCTATCAGTGATCTGATAGCAAAGGCTGCCCTCCCTGGCCACTTCCTATTCCCCCCTCACCCTCCGTGATTGTCCCAAAGTCAGCGTCTGAGTTAAGGCAGTATGAAGGGTGCCCGCTCACCACAAGGCATCTTCTGGTGGTGGCATGAAGCATGATAATTCTCTTTCTTAGGCAGCAACTGCCTCCTCCTATGGCATGGCCCACCCTCCTAGGCCAGCTCAGTCCAAGGGCTTTCCCCTGTTGGGGTAGTCCAAACAAAAAATAATGGGGATTACCAAAGTCCAGAGTTCACATGAGAGGGAGAAGAGAGTGCTTCCCTGTCCAGCTGTCTCTGTGGCAGGTCCTCCCTGCTCTTACAGAGACATGCCCACTTCTGCTCACAGAAAGGGAGGGGAACTCCAAACCATAAAGCTTATACATGCTATATTGCAAATGATATAACTCCAAGTGTGGAAGGAATCCTATCCAAAGGCTCTTCCTTGTCTTTCATGCAGTAGGCTATCCACTCTAAATTTGCCAAAGTGCCTATTTAGCCTAGATGCAGACTTCCACCTTCTTGACACACCCTGCTGTACGGCTGGAGAGGTTCTCAACAGCTACCTCTGCAGCTTATATAAAGACACAAGACTTTTCATAACTTCTGGAACAACTTACCCAATCCCCTCTCCCCAATCACTCTGATGTCACTATTGTTTTAAGACCAATCTGGTTCTCCCTTCCATCCAATATATCTGAACTGCCGGGTGCAAATGAAACAAAGCCATGCTCTAGGTCTATGTAGGAGTGAAACAGTGTGTTGTCCTTTTATCAGACACTGTGGTGATGAGCATGGTATAAATGCACAGATAGATAAAATTAGCTAGCCTGAACAGTCCACAGACATTTATTTCTAGAGCTCCCCATAAGATAAACCACAAGCATTTGTGGAGGTCCTAGACGCGAGCATACAAACATGTTAGCTAACAAATTAATCAACCTTAAAAAACACTAGTGCAGACAAACTCTTGGGCCATATCTACACTAGAAAAAGAAGTGTTTTTAACACCTTAGATAACAAATTAAGATCTTAGGATAGAGAAGGCAAGTTGTAGTTTCAATAGCTGTTAACTGGAGGAATCCTAGAGTGTGCCTCGACCACTTCACAAGTTAAATCTATAAATTGTCTTGTCTACACTAAGATCTTAACACATTAGTTAACATATATTTAAAAAACCACCCTTTTCCTAGTGTAGACATGGTCTCAGGGTACGACTAAACCATAAATTAAGGGGCAATTGTAGCGCAGATAGGTATACCTGCTCTGGCTCTAATTTAACTAGCTTGGGTACCAAGAGTAGTGAAGACACGGTGGCATGGACCCCAGCATAGGCTAATAACCCAAGCACATACCCAGGGTCAGAGGTGGGCATGTACTGAAGTGGCTAGCCCATGTCACCAAGCCTTCACTGCCCTCGTTAATCATGCTATCAAGATTAAATCTACCTTGGGTATGCCTACCTACTCCACAATTACACCTTAATTTGCACTGTAGACATACTCTCAGAGAGCAAAGTGCAGGGAGCCTGAGATTTACTATTGCTCATGCATAGTCTCCACTCATATTGTTACAGTAATGCAACAACCCTACATATCCTGCTTCCTATCATGAAAGTACTTCCAGGATCCAGGCCCTCACATGATTTAATCTAGAGCATCCTTACGATAAACCTTCCTGTAAAATGAGAGAGTGTGCCACCGACCAACTTGTATGGTATCAACTCAGACAAATAATGAGGGAAGGGATGGATTTATTAAGTCCAACTGACTCCAAACAGAATAAATAAGATAAAGGGAAGATCAAGAAAGAAAATAAAAACAAATAATCTAGTTATTCCTTATACATATTCTGTGAATTTAAATAACGTTGTTAATTTGAAGACAGAGACTCAATTTCTACAGATAAGTAGGACATTGGGATTAGTGAGACAAGGCTAACCCAGGACAATGGCTGGGAAATTAAAAGCAGTTAGCAATATTGCTAAGGGACAATATTGAGTCTTAATTGATTTAGTTTATCTTTGTCTTTTGGCCTTTTCTCTGGCCTTCCTTATCTGAAAAGCCACTCCAGTTTCACTTTCTGCCTGTCCCCTGCAGGTCTGCAGCAACATCTAAGGACAGCTTGATTACCTTTTTGTCCTATCTTCCATCCAAATTGTTTTTAATCGGGGCTGCCAAACTACTTAATTTAAAGGGCCTCTGTGTTTAAAGCCAACTAACAAGAAAAAGGGAGTCAAGGCAGTTTGATCAATTTAGTTCCCAGGTAGCGATATTTAAAAGGAGACTCACCTATTTCTAGAGATTTAGTGCTGGAGAAAGGTGTACAATTGAAACCTCTGTTTATTCACAGAATGGGCAGAGTATAAGAAGCAGCAGGGGAGGCTTCCAGTAATGAGCCACATCGCACAGCTAGAGGAACCACTTCTACACATGAGAAACCAGATAGGTCTCCATATCCATTCAGTTTTTGACATTTTGTTGAGACTTCCCACCAGGCTGCACATTAGTGCTGGTTATGTTGGTTTTTTGTAATGTGTCCATGAGGAACTGGACTGAGACCTGTACTGCTTCACTGCAGAGGCTATGGGGGAGAGCCTCACACTCCAGCCATTCTTTTTAGGTGACAAATCTGAGGAACTGTACCAGATTGAGGTGTGAATAAAAGTAGTTTTGGAACAAATTGATAAATTAAATAGTAATAAGTCATTAGAACCAGATGGTGTTCATCCAAGAGTTCTGAAGGAACTCATATATGAAATCACAGAACTACTCACTGTAGTATGTAACCTATTGCTTAAATCAGCCTCCATACCAGATGACTGGAGGCTAGCTAATGTAACATCTATTTTTTAAAAAGGCTCCATAGGCAATCCTGGCAATTACAGGCTGGTAAGCCTAACTACAGTAATAGGCAAATTATTTGAAACTAGAATAAAGAACAAAATTATCAAATGCACAGATAAATATGATATTTTGGAGATGAGTCAACATGACTTTTGTAAAGGGAAATTGTGCCTCACCAATCTATTAGAATTCTTTGGGGAAGTCAACAAGCATGTAGCAAGAGTGATCCAATCTATATAGTATACTTGGATTTTCAGGAAGCCTTCAACAAGGTCCCTCACCAAAAGTTCCTAAGCAAACTAAGCAGTCATGGAATAAGAATGAAGGTCCTTTCATGGATCAATAACTGGTTAAAAGATAGGAAACAAAGGGTAGAAATAAATGGTCAGTTCTCACAAAGGAAATATTTAAAGAGCAGAATCCTGCAAGGATCTGTACTGAGACCTGTGCTTTTCAACATATTCATAGGTGATCTGGAAAAGGGAACAAACAGGGAGTGACAAAATTTGCAGACAATACAAAATTACTTGCCAGTTAAGTCCAAAGCAGACTGAAAGACTGTGAGAAGAGTTACAAAGGGATCTTACTAAACTAGGTGGCTGTGCAAAAAAAAAAAAAAAAGATGAAATTAAGTGTTGATAAATGCAAAGTAAGGCATATTAGAAAAAATAATCCCAATTATACATACAAAATGATTGGATCTAATTTAGCTGTTACCACTCAAGAAAGAGATCTTGGAGTCATCATGGATAGTTCTCTGAAAACTTCCATTCAATGTGCTGCAGCAGTCAAAAAAGCTAACAATGTTGGGAATCATTAGGATAGGGATAGATAACAAAACAGGAAATATCATAATGCCACTATATAAATCTCTGATATGCACTCACCTTGAATACTTTATGCAGTTCTGGTCGTCCCATCTCTAAAAAGATATATAGATTTGGAAAAAGTACAGAGAAGGGCAACAGAAATAATTAAGGCTGTGGAACAGCTTCCATATGAGGAGAGATTAAAAAGACTGGGACTGTTCATCTTAGAAAAGAAACAACTAAAGGGGGATATGATAAAAATCTATAAAATCATGAATGACAGAGAAAATGAATAGGAAAGAGTTATTACCTCTTTCACATAACACCACAACTAGAGACCACCTGATGAAATAATAGACAAGACGGTTTAAAACAAACAAAAGAAAATAGTTCTTCACACAATGCACACTCAACTTTGGAACTCATTGCCCAGGGATGTTGTGAAGGCCAAAAGTATAACTGGGTTCAAAAAAGAATTAGATATGTTAATGGAGGATTGGGTCCATCAATAGCTGTTAACTAAGATGGTCAGAGATTCAACCCCATACGCTGCCAGAAGCTGGGACTGGATGACAGTGGATGGATCACTCTAAATTGCCCTGTGCTATTCATTCCCTCTGAAACATTTGGCACTGTCAGAGAGAGGATACTGGGCTAGATGGACCATTTGTCTGACCCAATATAGCTATTCTTATGTAACTAATTTTAGATAATATCTGATGACCACTCAGTGTCCTAACAGCTTTCAGTCATCATTCACCTGGCTACATTTGAACCAGTAACCCAGAAGTGAAAGGGTCTATTACCCATTAGCAGTCTCCCAAGACATCTAGCCTCCTGGCATAGTGGAGCAAGGGGTTTTTACCCTTTATTGTTTGGAATACCCCTTCCACAGTTTGAAAATAGACTCTCTGCAATGGAGTGATGGATTTTTAAAATAAATACGTTTAGAATGTGAATACTTCTCGCCATTTTCATATAGGACATTTGGGGTCTCTGCTATTTGACAGTGTTCTGTTCCTGCCAGCCTCACTCAGGCATTAGTAACAGTCACAGAAGGTCACTCTGCTTTACCCTCCTTTGTTCTTCTCAGCCTTATTTTTTTCCCCACCATCCCTGTAATTAAGGCTGCTGCTGCTCTTGGATCACTGGTGGAGTTATTCGCATTGTTGAATCAACAGAAAACAGCAGTGAGAATAAGCCTTGGTTCTATTGCTAGGATCTTTCTGAGTTTTGTGGTGTGGCTTCAGGAATCTCAGTTTTATAGAGATCTGTCTGTAGAATTTGCCTATCCTCATTATTTACCATTCCACTAATTTTTATATCATCTATAAATTTTATCTGCAATGATTTTATATTTTCTTCCAATCATCAACAAAAATATTGAACATAGGGCCAAGAACAGATCCTTGTGGGACCCCACTAGAAACATTCCCACAGAATGATGATTCCCCATTTACAATTAGTTTTGACAATCTATCAATTAACCAGTTTTTAATCCATTTAATATGGGCCTCACTGATTTTGTATATTGCTAGGGTCGCTGTTGTTTATTTTTTATCAGAATGACATGTGGGACTAAGTCAAATGCCTTGCAGAATTCTAAGTATATTACGTCAACGGTTACCTTAATCAACCAATCTCATTAAAAAAAATAAATCGATGTCAAGATTGCTTGACAAGACCATAAAATCATGTTAATTGACATTAATTATGCTGCCATTCTTTACTGACTGAGTCCTATATCAGCCTTTCTAGGATTTTGCCTGGGATCATTTTCAGGCTAACTGACCTACAGTTGTCCGAGTCATCCGATTTATCCTTTTCAAATAGTGACACAGCATTAGCTTTTCTCCAACCCTCTGGAACTTTCTCAGGGTTCCAAGATTTGTTAAAACTCAACAGTCGTGGTTCAGAGGGCTCCTCCTACATGAAAGTTCAGAGTGGATGTGAGCGCCATCTGTATTAGACCCAATAGTGCTCTAAGCCAAAAAGACAAGTCCATTGGCCTGACGAATATAAAAAGATTGTCCGAAGACCATTACTCTGCCCATTAATTGTTCTTAGGTTTTTAAAACTGCTTCTTAAAGATGCACATGCCCAAGTTCATCCTAGTTAATAGTTATAACGAATTACAGAGTTGCATGATACACAGTACCATGTTTTATGTGATTATTAATGTAGTGTCACAATTGTGCATTTTAGTGATATACCAGTAGACAGAGAAAGAGTCCTAATGTTATAAAAGGTAGATTTTACATTATAGGCAATGGTTTTAGGCAGCCAGGAGTTTGAAGTATTCCTGAAAGACTAATGAATAAATCCTAATAATAGGACTAAAACAGTATAGTTTTATAAATGTTTTTTCCTTCTTTAGAATGAACGTGAGCAGATCATGACCACAAATGTCTGGCTAAACCAGGTAACCATCCTAGGTGGATACTATTGCAGTCTACCAGCATATTGCTTTCTTGTTGTCAGTATGACTTGACTGACACAAAATAATTCTGTAAACTGTACAATTCTTCCTCTAGGAATGGACTGACTATCGTTTGGCTTGGCAACCCTCTGACTATGAAGGCATAAATAAGCTAAGGATACCTGCTAAGCACATCTGGCTGCCAGACATCGTGCTTTACAATAAGTAAGTCTTGATAAAAAAAATTGCAAAGATTTTAAACAGAAACAAAAACCCTATTGACTTAAGAAGAAAAAATCCCAAAATATTTTCCTTTGCAGAAATAATAAGCTTAATGTAAGCTTAGAATATTATTTAAATTAATAATATTGTATACTGCACAGTGAAAAATGTCTCCAAGAAGAGAGGTAGTAGATCCCTGTACAAATCTCTCCTCATCAGGAAGAGGAGGAACTAGAACTAGCGGCCTCCCACATCCCAGGTGATTACCCTAACTGCTGGGCTAAAGGTTATAAGGGTGGGCCTCTCCCTCCATCCCCCCAGCTGTTTCATGTGCAGTTCAATGGCCTCTGAGCACATACTGGATTGGGCCCAGCACTCAACTTAGGTGGCAGAACATTTGTCTTCCCCCCCACCAGTTCATGGATCATTAGCACAGATAGGTGCTTAAGTCTGGGCTGCAGGGAGATGCCTATCTCTGTGAGCAGGACAGGGCTGAGGACATATTCCTCTGGTCAGACTCTCCCAATGCCCAGTATCAGTGGCTTCCTGCCTAGCATGCGGGCTTTTGTGGATTGTATTCTAAGGAGCCTCTCTCTCCCCATGGATTGTATATGGTGCCAGTCTCTAACTCAGGCTTTGTGGGTCACAGTGTTGTTCCTGTGATTTTCTAGACACCTACAAGTTAGGCCTTGTGATGTTCTGCATCGCAATACTTAGGTCCCTTTGCAGATCCAGGCCTATAGGGCTAGCATGGAGAGATAAAATGAATAAGTCAAAGAGTTTCTATGTTGACTGGCAATGGATTAAAGAGCCTTACACTTCTATGCTGCTAGCTGTAATGCATCCAAGGCTGGGGCTTGCCAAAACCAAGAGAATTTGTGGGCACTAAAAATCCCATTGCACTTTTTGTAAGAGCAGAAGCATTAACCACAATTATCTTTACTAAATTACAACTCATGTAAATGCATTCTCTCTGCCTATGTTTTTCCTGCATTCCCAACTGAATATAGCATTCTTCCTCACTTCCTGCTCTAAACTGTTTAGAAGCATTGCCTTGCACTGTTAATGGCTGTATTCCAAAACATAGACGGCTGCAGTTTGGTGATAGGTGATCTCATCTTTACATTTCTTTACATACCCCATGGAATGTAGCAATGCTTAATTAATTGGTTAGAATATACTTTGTGATCATTGGATGAAACAGGCTATAGACATGCACATTCATTATCATTATTATTTATGATAGTTTGAATACTGGAGAAAGTGCTAATCCCCAGGTTGAAAAAAATGTATACATCATTTTCATTGTCAAGTTATAAATACCTGAAAAATGAGTTTTATAGCTGAAAGGGTACAGAAGTATAACACTAGCAGCGAAAGTGGAACCTCTTTTGGATTCAGCAGAGGGGGCTGAGAATATATTAGCTTGTCCTTTTCTGTGTTTTGAACCCATATTCTATGTCTTCACAGTTTCTTTATTTTTTCTCCCATTTCCTCAGCGCGGATGGTACATATGAAGTTTCCCTGTACACAAATGTGATTGTAAAGAATAATGGAAGCATTTTCTGGTTGCCTCCAGCCATCTACAAGAGTGCCTGCAAGATTGAGGTGAAGCACTTCCCATTTGATCAACAAAACTGCACACTGAAGTTCCGCTCTTGGACATATGATCACACAGAAATAGATATGGTACTTAAAACTTCCATGGCAAGCATGGATGACTTTACACCGAGCGGAGAATGGGATATTGTAGCACTCCCAGGAAGAAAGACTGTAAACCCCTTAGACCCAAAGTACGTGGATCTGACATACGACTTCATTATTAAAAGGAAACCTCTTTTTTATACGATCAATCTTATAATTCCCTGTGTGCTTATTACGTCATTAGCCATCCTGGTGTTCTACTTGCCTTCTGACTGTGGTGAAAAGATGACCCTATGCATATCTGTATTGCTTGCCTTGACTGTGTTCTTATTGCTGATCTCCAAAATTGTCCCTCCAACATCACTGGATGTTCCACTGATTGGGAAGTATCTGATGTTTACAATGGTATTAGTAACATTCTCAATAGTTACCAGTGTATGCGTATTGAATGTCCATCACAGATCTCCCAGCACCCACACTATGCCTCAATGGGTAAAAGTGGTTTTCCTTGAGAAACTTCCAACTTTTCTGTTCATGAAACGCCCAGATAATAACTCTGCAAGACAAAGGTTAAGCAATCGCAGAAAGAATAAATCTGAGAATCTATGCACTGATCCAGTCGACCTATACAAAAACTCAACCTACTTTGTGAACACAGCCTCTGCCAAAAAATACAATTTGAAAGTTACTGAGAATCTGGATAACGTCAGTGGCCATCAAGATATTAGATTAAGATCTTCAATGAAGTTTTCTCCAGAAGTCCAAGAAGCAATTGATGGAGTCAGTTTTATAGCAGACCACATGAAAAGCGAGGACAATGACCAGAGTGTAAGTAACAGGAGAAATCATTCCCATCTTTCCAAGTTTGCTTTCCCTGATGCCTCAGATAAGTGTGTCCTTCTTCAGAAGGGAAATAAGAACCCAACTGTCTTCCTTAGTTTTAATGTTTTAAAGAGATCCTAACAATAATTTTCATAGGCAATCACTGTTATTAATAAGTTTCTTTTTCTATGAATAACAATTTGATAAAGCTGATACTGTTCTGGCAAGAGTGTGGATAGAACCATGATCTTCACACTGCAAAAGCTGAAGCTTCTTCCACTTGAGCAAAAGGAGACTCTCCATCAGATATTAGCAGTATAGGACCTAGCTAGCTAGTACATTAAAGCTCATATAAATATCCACTGAATAATGCTCTGCAATACTCAGAAGGCTCAGATGAACACCCATGAATTTTCCCAACCCTGACCCCCCTTATCCATGAAAATTCCCTACATGACCCTCCTCTGCCCCGACTCCAAATCCAGTCCTAGGTTCTCCATTACTGCTCTGACCTCCTCCTCTCCTGTTAATATACAGGTTAAGTAAATGTGAAAGCCTGGCTCCTTTTTAACTTCTGTTCTTGAAGGAGTCTCTCTTGTAGCCACAGTGGTGACTTTCTTGCATTTTCAAGGGACTAATTATTGGTCAGTAGAAATAAGGAAGAGAAGATGCTAAATCTGTAACAATAGCCATAAGCTTAAACCAACTGAAATGGACATGATGTGAGCACAGGCCTCACAATCCTGAAAAAGTGTTTACAAAAGCACAGGCAATCTTGAAAAATTTATACTGAATATAAAAAGATTTACAAAATCCCGGTCCTCACCCTAGACTAAAGAGCAATTTTCCAAGGTATTGTAAGTTAGACATTAATTTAATGCTTTCTGCACACAAGTCCTCTGACATTAACTAAAGTGCTTAGTTACAAACCATTATTTTCTAGATTCATAATTCTAATCTCTACTTTTTCCATTAGTATCACAGTCTGATAACCACTGTTCATGTACCGACAGTATATTCTCTTCTCATAATCCTGTAACACCCATTAATGGCAATGGAAGATACATGTGTGCAGTGAGGGGGAAAACATGTAATGGTCTAGTACAAGGCAGAAGTTAATTGGGAAGTACTGTAAAGTCATTAAGAGGAAGAGATCCCATGTGTAACTAGAGTCAATTATAAAGGAAAAACTAACTGTGTGATAAAAAAAAAAGATGAATACTTCCCCTTTACAACTCAGTAGCATGCCTGCAGTCACTGTAGTGTAAGAACTGAATATAAGGATAGGAGATAAAATCCTGGCCCCGTTAAAGTAAATGGCACAACTCTTATTGTGACTTCAGTGGGACCAGGACCTCACCCATACCGGACAGGGATCTGAATACAACCAGCAGTGTTAACATGTATTAAAACCCTTCATACTGAGAAGCAAAATCAGCTACATAGTTCTTTTCTTAAGAGCAGTAAGTATTGTTCATCCCTATTAATTGAGATTAATAGTATCAGCAAATTAAAATTCACAAACAGGAATTTACTGCATTATGCTGAAGGTCCATGCAGTCTAACACCATGTATTTAGTAGAGATGCTTCAGAGCAAGGTGAAAACTATTTATAGCATCCTTCACCAACTGTCCAAGTCTATATACGAAAGGAAATTCCTTCCTGACCACTGTGGTGATCAGTACCCTGAACCTTAAGATTTGTTTCCTCTTATTTTCATATACAAACTACAAACATTGAGCATCAACAAAAGAGAAGGAGATGAACATGGTAAATTGCTATGCATCTTTAACTGGCTTTTTCTTTCAGGTCATTGAAGATTGGAAGTATGTTGCCATGGTAGTGGACAGACTGTTTCTCTGGATATTCATCTTTGTTTGTGTCCTGGGGACTGTGGGATTATTTCTCCAGCCACTTTTTCAAAACCACTCTGCTGCTGCAAGCCCTTAACTCTCCTTTAAAACTATTAAATACTTGCACAGACACTGGGCTTGATTCTGCTCCCTGTTCCACTGGTGTAAATCCAAAGTCATGGCACTGAAGTCAGCTGGGTTTACACTGGTGAAACTGAGAGCAGAATTTGACCTGCTATGTTTTCATGATGTTAGGAATTTTCCAGAAGACAATCTTTTTTTAATTTAATTACTTTTGGTGAAATATTGGCCCTTTTTTTCAATCTGTTTAAAAATTTTGCAGATAATTTTATTTATTTCTACAATTTGCCAATTTTCCTCAAAGTGCATAAGGATCATTATTAAAATGGTATTTACTTATGCCACCTTGGGCAAGACATTGTGTTTCCATAAGATCTTGCAGTTCACATTGCACAATTTTGCTGTTTCAGGAGAAAAAATTGCTTCACTATTTATTTCCTTAAAATGCATCAAAACTCTGTGTTTGGTTTATAGAGAACTTTCTGAATGGAGTTATTAAATGTTTAACTGCTTTGAAAAGGATATTCAAGATACAAATGAATAGTAAACAAAGCCATGATCTTGGGGTAACCAAGAGACAGTTTATAACCTTACCACTTCCACTAAAGGATCCCTCAAAGGAGCCCAAACCAATAAACATATTTATACACTCTGTTCATTGGTGAAATCTAATTAAAACGTAAAAAACTCTCCTTTAAATAGCCTTACTCCTGAAACGTTCCAGTAGCCTTTATAACTCAGAAAATGGGAATTGGTATACAGAACTATGAATCTGAAGCTCAAACAGTGAAGTGTATAAGGAGCAGAGGCAAATGTGGAGAAGCAAGAGAGGTTGGACTGCAAGTTCAGTCTGTGGCAAGGAGAGAAGTGATAAAATGGGAACCATCCTGTTTTATTAGAGTAATTTATTTTTGGGCATGAGTATGGATTAAGATATTTTACAATGAGATCCTCAGAAAATAGCTGAGAAAGTACATAAACATATTGTAGGGTCTTAGGAGAATAGGGCACTCAAATCTCCAGTGCCTACCACAGAAGAGGATTTACCACCTACTGACTTCATTAGCTGTTACTCATACCCTGCTGCAGGAGAACTGCATATTTTGTGCTAGAGCAGTCTCAGAATCATCTGTCAGGAACATATGTAGTCACTTTAGCACCAGTAAGCAGCTCCACTGAAACAAATCACTAAGGTGCATCAGTGTTTCCAAAGGAGAAACTCTGAACTGTTGTTTCCATATGAGGTTAACAGAATAAAAGTTTAAACCTAGTAGATAATTCACATTTAAATAAACACCATTCATTTTACCCAGGCTGGTTTCTGTATCAAAAACCAATTAGCATACTACATGCAACCTACTAAATAAAGTACTTTCAGGAAGCCACCATGAATGGCGTACAGAAGTAGGGTGAAGATGGCAATATTCAGTATGAACTGCAATGTTCTCCTTTTTCGGAGTGTGGTAGTGCCTCAGGGTTTCCCAACAGGAGATGTTTTGGCAATATCCCTGTGACAATTTGTGGACCCTGGGTACAGCTGAAAGGGTCAGGCCTGCTTACTTCATGTGGTGAGAATGCATACATGCAGTAATACAGGCAGGATTCCTTGTAGTCCAGGACTAATTCTGCAGCTGCAGGATTTTCACGTCTTGTCACAGAGTTGTGCTCTACAATCCAAACTGTTATATAAAAATGTGATGGTTTTTGAAAACCTTATGGTTTGAAAACCTTATGGTTGTGAAAAAACCTTACAAGCGTAACCAGATGCCCAGCTCTGCGGACAACCCAAACCAAAGTGTCAACAGCCCCTAACAATCTCAATAGGGGCTAATGCTGAAACCTAACAATGACACTATAAATGTCAATATTATTATTATTTTTTTTTATATTAACTATCGAATTCTTTCATTAATTTTATCAAAACTGTTCAACTAATCCCACAATCCCAAACCACTTCCCTGGGTGCCAAAAGCCCTAACTGTCCCCTTCCCAGCAGCTGAAACCTTCAGCTTCTCCCCTTACTCTGACAGCGTAAGGGGACAGAGAGCTACCCTCATAGGGCAGATGAGAAGGGGAACCTCCAACAAAGCTTGACTGGACCCAGGGATCTGGCCTCAACAGCTTAAGGACAGAATAAAATCAAAATTAATTTAGTATAAAAAACAAACACCACAAGGGATGCTGCTCTCCAGTCTGCCCCTCTAGAGCGACACAGAAACTAGGGAGCCTTTCCTGCAGAATCCAGCCCCAGCCTCCCCCAGCGTACACCAGGACACACAGCATGAAACGTCAGAATGGCTCTGCAGGCACCATATCGGATATGCTCCCTGTCTGATCTCAGCCCATCTATTGCGCCCTTCTGCCCCTGCACCCCACAGCCAGTCTAGGTGCTCTTTCCCATTGCCCCGACTGCCAGTACCGGTGCTAGCCCACTGCAGGCCACACGCAGGAATATTTTTGCCTCCCCCTCACACATCACACACTAATAATTAATAGGGGGCTCCCTTGAACTGCTCTGGTCCCTAAGCGATTGCTAAGTCATTTTATGCCTAGCACCAGCTCGGCCTACAGCCTGTCTGCCTACTCCCCACACACCACCTTACCTCTCTGCACTCACATCAGGCTGCTTCCGCCTTTCCCTCCATGCTGCCTGGGTGTCAACAGGGCTGTGTCACAGCGCACAGGAGGGTCTCTTTGCTCTCAGGTCTGGTGCCAAGTGCCACAGCAGGCCCCGCCTCCCTCTAGCCATTACAGGGAAAGGAAAGGCCTCTTCAGTCCCCCTTTGCCCTGGGCTGGAGCATGCTCACTGCAGACAGAATCCTCAGCAAATAACCGCCAAACGCTAACAGTCTCTACTGAGCGCGTGCAAACCGCAGGTTTGGAATTTGGCAAAATTTTATTTTACTCTATTTCAAAGTTTATTAATTTGGCCAAATTTGGGTGGACTTTTCACAGGGACAGTACACGGCCTGTCTCTGGCACCACATGACCTCCCTGCCAAATTTCAAATCCCCGCTTCAAAAAAAAGATGGAGGCATTAGAGAAACTCAATGAAACCACTGCAAGAATATTTTATCATGTACTTTTATGTATCATGTACTTATCTATAATGTACTTTTCCCTAATCCCGCTCTCAGAGATGGCTGACCCATTTTTGCTGAAACTTTCAGAAATAGTTCAGCCTGTGGCGACACATGGCAGAGAAAATTTCAGCCCAAACTGTTAGAGTTTGGCAAAGTTTAAACAGGGTGTTTATAAAAGAATGTGTTAGGCAATGCTACCGGCTGTTCCCAGTACAGCCGGTCAGAAAATCATTTTTTATTGACACTTTCCAGAGAGAGGGAAAAAAAACTATTTCATTTAAATTGTTAATGGAAAATGTTGATTTTTTTGTCAAAATATCAAAAATCAAAATATTTCCACCAATAACTGAAATAATCCTATTCAAACTGGCACTGTAGTGCCTCATGCTCCTATTCTTCTCTGTGGGTTGGACTCTGGTTTTTGGGAGAGTGGGTTTCATTTTTTCAATGAAAGACGTTTTACACAGAAAGCAGACATGTCTCTCAAAAAAATTGTTTAGTCAAAAATTCTGTCAAAAAACAGTTTCAACAGAAAATTTTCAACTACTCCTTGCTCCCCTCCTAGTGGGGAAAGTCCCTGCCCAAGAGACTGGAAGAGTGTTCTCTTTTCCTTTCAGAGCTACTTCAGCCTGGATTGACCAAGACTGGTCCCAAAGTCCCTATTAGCAAATCACATGTTGCATTTTTAGGTGGTGCTGCACACATGTGACACAGATCCTGCTCAATTTGTTTGAAACTGTGGTAGCAAAAGGCAAACAAGCAAGAGCAGTGGGCAACAGCTGAGAGTTGGTTTGTTGCAGGGGTAGCACAAATATTGTTTAGGGCAGGAGAAAAATCCTTTTTCCACTGCCTCATAATCTGAGCTGGGTAAGACTTGATTTTGGGAAGCGCTTTTATACAACACTTTGTTATGAAGAGCAAATGCCATGCAGTTGTGTTACTGCAGCTATTCATGGTTGGATGAGTTTCTCTCCTTTCTGCACAAACCCTTCTTCTGCATAGTCCTGCAATTGTCATAATCACGTTTATGTTGCATCACCATCTGTTGCCATGAAAATAACCCTATTACTGATCCAGCCAATTTCATCATGAGCTCCAGCAGGTGAGTCAGAAAGAAGATCTTGCTTTTGAACACAAATATCATTAGGAATTTGCAAAAACAACAAACCTAATTAAGGCAAAATACCTGAAGCTTAGAATGGCTTGTAATTGCTATTAGAGGAAAACACCCCGGGATCTTTGGGGGAGGCTGGATTCAGATCTGAGCTTTGAAGCTTTAGCTCATCTCTTGCTGCTATAATTTATTTTTTCTAGTGCAAAAACTGCTCATTAATGAAAATGAAGAAGGAGGGTGATTAGAAAATCCTAGAAAGGCTGAGAAACAAACACATCCATAAAGAGTTAAGCTGTAGGACCAAAAAGGCTGAGATCCTATTGAAAAAAAATCAAAGGAAGATACAGCCCATTTCCTCCAGCCTAACAGAATTATACAAATTATCAGAAGAGTGTGCATCTGGGATGGAGTGAATGATGCTCTGAGACAGATAAGCAGAGTAAATAAACTCCATACTGAGAGCATAGAAAAATAATTCCTCGACATTTGGCAGTGAACCAGCAAGAGGGTAACTTGGGTATGTCTACAGTGCAATAAAAGACCTGCAGCATGATTGAGGCTGGCCCAGTCAGGGATTAGGGGTCACAAAGCTCAGGCTGCAGGGCTAAAAATTGCCATGTAGACGTTCAGACTCCAGCTGGAGCCTGGACTCTGGAATCCTGCAAGGGGGGAGGGTCTCAAAGCCTGGGCTCTAACCCAAGCATGAACCTCTACACTGCTATTTTGAGCCCCACAAGCCCAAGTCAACTGGCCTGGGCTCTGAGACTTGGTGCTGTGGCTTTTTTATTGCAGTATAGATACACCCTCAAAATTTCCGTGGCTTTAATCAGCATCTACCACCATAGCAGTCTTTTCTGTCCCCACTTCTTTAAGCAGTCTAATTGTCTTACTAAATGTGGTGACTTGCCCAAGGTCACACAGGAAGTCAGTGGTACAGAAAGGAATTGAACAGACATTTCCTGAGTCCCAGGCTGGGCCCTAACCATTGGACAATCCTGCTCTCCAACTAGCCTTTTCTCACATCCACATAGAATGAAAGGCCAGTGTCAAGAATCCCTCAAAACTCTTAACTCAGACATATATGAGCATTTCTATTCCAACTTAGTTGGCTGGAAATCAGTGTATTTCTTGCAGGGCACTCAAAATTCTCATACCGTAAAGGTGACCTGGAAAGAGAGTTCTTAAAGTGGCTGTGTACTATTTTTTTGTTTCATTATAATGTATGTAAAACAGTTTAGAAGGATTTTTTTTTCTGTTGGTTTTTACTTTAGGGACATAGTAAGCATGTCAAGAGATCTTCCCGGTCTTTGTCGGAGAATCTTTGGGAGGTCTCAAAGATGTTTATTCATAAACTGCATTGATAGAGAGTGAGATTCATTCCATGGTGAACTGTCAGAACCCACAAAACAGATTTTCACAGTGCCCAGGGGAGGAGTGGCATTTCTTTGAGAAGAGTCTCCACTGTCCAACAAGTCCACAGTCCCAAATATGTTTTTGGCTCTTCTGCAGATGCCTAAGGCACCTCAGACACTTGCCTTATATTTCTGGGTTATTTTAATAATTCCTTCTACCCAGCCATAAATTATCTCCAATCAGTTTTTTCAATTAATCCTGGAAATACAATCTAACACAGACCAACTGGGTTAAATACAAACCTGGTATAATTCTACCAGGCCAAATTCTGTTCACAGGTATGTGTGTAAATATGAAATACAGCCATTGACTTCAATGTAATTGAGATCAGAATCTAGACTACTCAAATGTGCCAATCTCAAGAGAGAAAAAAATCCTGAGAAGGTCCCTTCAAAAATATGAGTGTTTGGGTTTGTTTGGGTTTTTTTTTTTTTTAATAAAAAAGGCTTATATTGTGTTTTTTGGTCAGTCTTGATTTTTGAACTCCCCCTTCCCATCCCCAGTGTCTGGGAGTGACAGTTAGTGCCCCCTACTCTGTCATACGTATTGAGTAAGAAGATTTTGGCCCCTGATACAAGAGTTCTCACTGCCACAACTCTTGTCCCCTGCCCAGCAATTAATATTGTCCCAAACTTCCAAATCAATACTGTCCCATCCCCGATCAGTTCAGTGCCCACCAAGCCTCACCTCTGCTCCTCCTGGGGTCCTTCATGCCCACCCAAGCTGAAGGGGGCTGCAGCAGGGTCCATTCCAGGGGCTATTCACCACCCTCTTTACCCCCTTCCCAAGCCAGGTGTTCTGCCCCAAGGTGGGGAACAGAATGACTTATTGCTCACAGCAGAGGAGAGAGTAAACAGCCCCATTGCTCACAGTCGGGGAAGAGGGATTATGGAGCACATCAGCCCAGAGCTGTTGGACTCTTTTGCTCTCCTCCCCTTCTATGTGAATGGCTTTGGGTTGCTGAGGGGAGGGAACAATGCCTGAAACGGCTCTGATTGGTTGCTCATCCCCATGACACAGGCAAGTGGGACAACTAGCCAATCAGAAGGTGTTTTCCTCCATGCAAAGCTCAAATTTGGTAGAGGGCTGGAATTTCTCCCTTTATGGCCCAACTGGCTTCAGTGCCGGGCAAACTGTTACAATGAGGTTACGAGAGTTGATAACAATGACTACTGTCTGGGGGCCCCACTGGTGAACCTCTGTCACTATTAATATCTGAAATCAGCAGGAAATGATGGCATTGCCACTTCATTTCCTGTTCGTTTGGGGTTACATTCTGTGGTTCAATACCATCTTGTCTGTCAAGGTACTAACATGGCCTCCGCGCCTGTATCCAGCACTTCAAACACAAATAAGGTCTCCCCACCACCCTTGTGAGGGAAGCATGGTTAATTAGTCCCAGTTTACAGATGAGACATTGAGGCACTTGTCCCAGGTCATACAGTTAGTCTGTGACAGAGCAGGGAATTGACCCAGGTGTCTTGTGTCATTCCACTGGATTGCGACACAAGACCATCCTGCCCTTCCCTACCATTCTACAGATGCTTACTGTTACTTCTCTCCTCCCTTTGTTTCCTCCCTATGACTAGAGGGCTGTTAACAGACCACTTCACCTTGAGTGGGCCTTTGAAATATGTGGTAACTACTTATGCCAAACAATCTTTTCCGTCTTGTATTTAGCACTGACACTCTGAATTAGTTTCTCAGACCTGAAGAAGAGCTCTGTGTAAGCTTGAAAGCTTGCCCCTCTCATCAACAGAAGTTGATCCAATAAAAGATATTACTCACTACCTTGTCGTTCTAATATCCTGGGACCAACACAGCTACAACACTGCATACAAAGAAAAACTCTAGCAGTTAAAAAAAAATCAAACACATTTGATGCCCAATAGGAATTTGAAACAGTCTCCTTTTAAATTCAAAGGAGAGGCACCAGTGAGCTCTCAAGCCACAATCATTGCTAGAGATGGACCTTAGCCAGAACTTCAAACCCAACCCCTCTCCCTGAATGTCAGGTTTCAGAGGAATCAGTCTGGAATCCCTGCATCCTTCCCATCCATTTTGAATTTGGTTCCAACATTGGATTTTCCTGACCCAAGACGACAGGATTCTCACAAACACAGCCATTCTCAGATTTCAGTGCTGTTGAACCCAAACTAATTTGACCTCAAAGACTGTGGTCACTCAACCTTATGTCCATCTCTGGGCCCTGCCCTACAAATACTTACACATACACTGAACTTTTCTACTGTGAGTAGTCTCATTGATTTCAAAGTAGAGGAGCAAGTCTACTGCCTTCACAGAGCACCCCCCGGCAAAATCAGGATGAAGTGAAGTAAAACACTTTCACAGGTGCCTGCAGGTTTGGGGCTCTTCTCACTACAAAACCTCAACCACAGGTACAAATTTTTACCTGTGTCAGTTAATTAACTGTGCACCTGAAGAAGGGTTCTGTGTAAGCTCGAAAGCTTTCCTCTCACACCAACAGAAGTTGGACCAATAATAGATATTACTTCACCCACCTTGCGCATGATTCATCGTTCTGGACTCTTAGGCTCAGTTTACTGCTAATTCGAGTGTCTCTAATGTCAATATCCATGTCAGCACAGTTCAGCTATAAGATTTTCATTAATTAAACCTGTTCTAATGGCTTGTCACAAAGTTCCTATATAGATTCAAATCCTGAACAGAAGCTGATGGGAAAAATCTTAGCATTATCCAATTACTGGGCTCATTTATGCATCGCTAATGGCCTCTTGCCTGTTGCCAGATGATTGCTTCTTGCCTACAGTAACTACATCTATTTTGCCTACAATTTATTTTGTGTTTCCATTACTCTCTGTTTATGACAATATGGACAGCTGGAAAGGGAGCAGCACAGCATTTCTAATGGGATCTTCACTGTGCAGAACTGTTCTTCAGGGTCCTGCAGTCTGCCTTATCCAAGGATTTTATACATCGGAAGATTAGAGCTGTCTGTATTCTCAAACCAGTGCAAACCTAGCAGCTGGGCTTGTCTCCAGCAGTCTCTGTTGATGAGCAGTAATTCATAACACCATGGGGAGCACACACACTCTGTTTCTAGCTGCTGTGGTTTTCTTTTTCTTTAAAGGTGAGTAGTCCTTGACTTTTTATTTTTAAAGGAGGAGGTAGAAGGAGGATGGGAGATGGCTTGGTACAATTGTTTTTAACTGGGCTGGAGTTAGCTTCAGCACTAATAAGTGGCATGCTACAGGATTCATATGAATCCCAGCTTCTTTTGTTAAACGATTTTTAAATCTGTCTTTATGAAATAGTAACAAATAGCAGCCCTGATTTAGCATGACAAAGTTGGTTCCCATGATCCCACAAAGCCATTTAAACATTAATCAAAGAGTTGACAATGTTCAATATGGTTTTATGGTTTAGCTCACAGTGGATATGTGCTCTAAACTGCTGAAGCATCAGCAGAAATAAATGATGCCAAACAGCTACTTGAGATAGATTTAAAGGTGGCTCTGAACAGTGCATCTTATCTCTGCAGAGCAAAGATCTCCTTCTTGCTATTACTGGTTCTCTGGAATGACAGCAACTTTAACCAGTGTTGAAATATTGATTTATATACATGTAATTACTGTTTACAATGTGATGGAAGCTGAATATGTGGTAAAGACAGAGATTTAATTCACATGTTGTGGAAATGTAAATTGGCCAACAGGATTTGTGAAGGAGCTGGCAAAAGGCTGAATATAAATCTTAAAACACACTTACATAAAGGACTCAAGTGTATTTAATCCAGGGGACTCTTGACTTGCTAATAATTATAGGGGAGAAGTTACTAGATGATTAGAACAAGTCTAATGGCTAAAACATTAATTTTCCAGAAATAGGAAAATATGAAGCTTAATCTGGAGGGTTGATTTGAGTGATCTGGAAAAAAAACAGCCTTCAAAGTGACTAGAGAGTGGAGGTTTTTAACTGTATGTGGTTGGACATTTTGCTGCTCTCAGACTAGATGTCAGCAGGACTTCTAGAATAGGTCAGAGGGTAGATATTTTGTTTGTGAAACATTATAGATGAGTTATTGTGCAGATGAATATTTCTACTTCCCTTCTGTTTGCTGGAAAATAACCTAGGATGAGTGGGGAAAAAAAGCCAAACATGTCCCAGGAACTGCATGTAAATCTATATTCAGACATGCGGTCATATTTTAAAAGATCTATAGATTTTGTGTAGCTATTCCAGATTTACACAAGTGTCTCTGAGAGCAGCATTTAGCCCTAACTGTTAGTTTGTCTCACCAGCCATGTTGAAATATAAAGTTATCTATAAATGGAGATGAGATCTGATTTTTTTTTAATGAAAGGATTTGGGCATATCACATCCAAGGACCGTAGAGGGTCTCCTTAGGACAAGGCCACCAAATTCCAGGCAGGGTCTGCCTCTCACAGTGTTTATCTGTTGCCTATGAGAATAGAAGCATAGTTTAAGGGACAGAAGATTCCCAATTGTGCTTTGAGCCCTTCAGTTTACAACCATAAGATAGCAAAACCAGCAGCAAAAAGGAACAATTGCAAATAGAATGTCCTCCCTTTGAAATGGCGCATCAATTTTGTATCTTTGTTTATAATGAACAAGCTGTTAACATCTTTGTAACCATCCTGAGCCTCAGCCTCCAGGAAAAGTAAGATTTCCCAGCAGCTGGTCATGTTAGAAAATATAGTTTTAGCCTCATGGACCTAAGTTTGTAAGAAATTTTTTTTCCTCTGACTCCACTCCACTCAACCCCTTTTTGTAGTGATGAGGGACTAAGTGGGCCAGGAGAAAGGGCTGTTTCAGCTCCAGTTTCTATGATTTTATGAAATTATCCTTTAAACTCCATTTGCAGAGAGACACATGAAAATCTCCATCTTCCATTACATTTTATTCTTCTATTGGCGATAGGGAATGGATCACTTGATGATTACCTGTTCTGTTCATTTCCTGTGAAGCACCTGGTGTTGGCCACTGTCAGAGACAGGATACTGAGCTAGATAGACCATTGATCTGCCCCAGGATGGCCGTTTTTATGTTCTTATTTTCACCTTAAATTAATGCCAAAAACATCCTACTTCACACTGGCATGGGTTTGTGCCTTTCTCCAAGTGCTTGTGCATACATAACCAATTAATCAGGTACATGGCAACATGGATTTATGCAAGCAGCTTTGTCATCTCTTAGTCCAGCCAGCTGGCCCGTGTTTGTTACAAACCCGTGCAGAGCAGCCCCGCAGGTTTAATGGCTGGTTATTTAATTTTCAAAGGAAATAGCATTTGGCCACATGAAGCTTCGTGGATTGTTTCAAAATCAGAAGCCAACCTGTTCTCTTTCCAGGTTGCAGTTGTTCAGAAGCGGAGCACAGGCTGTTTGCAGTCTTGTTTGCCAACTACAATCAGTTTATCAGACCAGTCGAGAATGTGTCAGACCCTGCCATCATTCAGTTTGAGGTATCCATGTCACAGCTGGTGAAGGTGGTGAGTACAGGCTTCTTTCTGAATTTAGAAAGTATTACATTATTAGGCCAAAGAAAGGCCCACTCCTTTTTCAATATGGCTGTTTTTCAGGATGAAGTGAACCAGATAATGGAGACCAATTTGTGGCTGAAACATGTAAGTAAAAATAATCCCAATGATGAGAATATCAGCTCAGTTAATTTTGCTTTTAATGTAAATATGTGAGCTTTCTTGCTCTGCCCTCCAAGGCAATTTGAGAAGCAATATGTTCTACTGACCATGCTATGCATAATGTTCATTAGTATCAGCATTTATCTAACTAGCATAAAAATGACATATGCTTTATAGGAATTTTCATCCAGAGATCTCCCAGCACTGTAGACAAGTGGGAAAGCATTATATTCCAATATTATAGTTGGGTGAACTGAACAGAAAGGTTAAATGATTTGGTCAAGATCCCACGGCAAGCCAATAAACAGAATCCAGATCTGCTAACTCCATGCTCTAACCATTCAACCACACGTGATTCTTTGCTGTAACCATTAAATCACATGCTAGAGTTCCATAGTCCAACCATTAGGTCATCCTGAATCCCCATATTTCCATTCAGTAAACTGCTACCATTAAAGATTTGTAAATAGAAATATTTAGGTCAAAAGCAAGGAACACCAGCTAAATAAAGTTCCAGAGGGGTAGCCGTGTTAGTCTGTATACAGCAAAAACAATGAGAGTCCTGTAGCACTTTAAAGACTAACAAATTAAATTTCTGTAGGCATAAGCTTTCGTGGGCTGCAACCCACTTCGTCAGATGCCAATAACCCACTTTGTCAGATGCTAAATAAACTGGACTAGGAATATTTTGGGAGGAACAGAGGAGGAAAATGTTAAACATTTTGATAAATACAGACTGTTACTATTAAGTAAGGGTAACTATTATGTAAAGTAAATAAAAGGTCCTTCCAGTGCTGTTTTTCATGACAACAGCAAAATGCCTCAGCATAATTGAACAAAAACCTAAATAAGCTAATGCTCAAAGATACTGGGACAGTCTTCTAAGCCAGCATTTGTATTGATTTGACTTGCATTTAAGGAAAGGAAAGGAAAGATCACAGCATCAGAGGTGGATGGTAGGGTGCCATGCTGCTTTGGTACAGAGAACTGGGCTGGCTACACTAACCTTAATGCATTGCTGACATCTAGTGGTTGGCTTTTTATTTGCATTGAATAATTATGGAGCCTCCCATGGTAAAACTCACAGAGCAGCACAAGGAACCTAGGAAACTCTGTGAAGCTCATCTTGTGGAGTCCCCAAAGATAACTTCCCTTAAAAGTGAGGGGCTTGGTAAGTAAGACCTGTATGCCTGGGGGTCCTATAGTGACCATGGGATTTTAAGATGTTCAGATCTTCAGAAGATGCCTCCCTTGGTTAAAAATAAGTGGCAAGATAGGTTCTAGAGCTGGGTGCAGTGCTTCCAAAAGAGAACAACTACACGCACATGTAACAGGCACACTGCAGGTACTGTGCAGGTTTCCCCAGTGCATGTCTGCTAGTGCACTTTGGCTTTGCAAGGCTTCTGCAAGTCCAACCTGGAATTCTTCTCAACCTAGTCTTTGGTGAGCTGGGCCACAGGTGATTGCTTTGGGCTGTGGATAAATGCCTGGTAGAGGCCAATACGGAATCAAACCCAAGGCCAAAATGTGCTTGGCCTTTAGAGAGGAGCAGAGGGAGATGAAGAAAGCAAGGATCCTTCCTCACCCCCTTTTTTGCCCCTTCCATGGGGGGCCAGGCTCACTTACAGTCCCTTGACTTTGAAGATATTAACTTCAATGGGAGCTAGAGTCAAATCCTGCCTGAGCACAAGGTCACACAGTAAGTCAATGGCAGGCTTAGGAATAGAATTCCCAGTACAATGTTAAAGCACTACAATCACCTAATATAGGAGGCTGCTAAGAATAATCTCTGCCCCTCCTTTGGGTTTCTAAGTGCCCTGAATTGTAGAATACCATATTGCTACTTCCTGAGAAACTGAAGAACCTGTAGCGATTAAGGTGTTAACTACAGGTGGCCATACTGTTCAGAAATATGTCAGGCACAGGATGAATCAATTAAAACTGTCATCAGCTGCAGTATTAACCTTTCCAAACTGAAAACACAGACCCATTAATGATATTTTTCATCCAGAAGGATCCCAAACATACTACCAGTATAGACATATCTATATTCAAGAATTACCTCACCCACCACTGAAACATGGAAATACCTTAACACCAAATAGCAACCCCACAATACAGCACAAAAAGCACAGAATATCTGACCCAGTTGAAACTTCAGGGGACTTTATGTAGAGACAATGTAATTATCTATACTGCAGCTTGGCCCAGACAACAGTGTTGGCACCCTGACTCTTAAAAAGAACCATGGCATTTTAATGACCACAGTTGGCCAAGATTTCAGTTTTTCTGTCTCAACAAAACAATGATACTTTCCACTCGCCTTAAAATATGCTGAATTCTTCATTCAATATTGACTCAGAGGGAACAGTATGCAGTATTATTGTAGCCATGTTGGTCCCAGGATATTAGAGACACAAGATGGATGAGGTAATACATCAAAGCTCTTCTTACACAAAGCTCTTCTTCAGTTCTGGGAAATTTACTCAGAGTGTCACAGCTAAATACAAGGGGGTACCGATTGTTTAGCGTAAGTAGTTAACACATAGTTCAAGGGACCATGCAAGGTGACGTATCCTGTTAATACCCTGCTAGTCATGAGGAGGAAAAGGCGGGGAGGGGTGTTCATCAGTGTAGCAGCAAAGATGTGTCTGCAGGTTTTTCATCTATTGTTCTGGTGGAAATCTACGAGGGAGTTTGTCGTCTGGCCAAAGGATGAAAATATCATGGATATATCTCAGGTATATTGTCGGTTTTGTGGTGCAATCTCTCCAAGTTTATCATCAGAAGCAAGCTCCCCACAGATCAGGACCCACCACTCAAAGTGGCACCAGACCCTGCCAGAACAACAGATGCAAAACCTACAGACATATTTCCACTGCTACAATGATCAACACTCCCTGCAACAAACATTTCAAGATTCATGGATCCTTCACATGCCTATGACAACATGTGGTGTACCTCATCCAGTGCACTAAATGGCCCAATAAAAGATAAACACACCTCATCACCTCTGGCTGAACACTTTTCACAAAGCAATAACTCTATTGACCTATTAATCAGTCCTCATCCTCATAGGACACCTGCACACTTTCAAAAGATGAGCCTTGGAGCATAAATTCATAATTTTGCTAGACACTAAAAATCATGGACTGAACAGAGATACTGAATTTATGGCTTATTATTACAACACTCTATAGCCCACTAACGATCCCCCTCCCTATGACTGTCAGAGTGTTAATGGGCCACATCACCTTGAATGGTCCCTTGAAATATGTTAACTACTTATACTAAACAAACTGTTCCACCTTGCATTTAGCTGTCCCTCTCTGAGTGCCTTTCTCAGACCTGAAGAAGAGCTCTGCAAAAGCTTGAAAGCTTTTCTTTCACTAGCAGAAGTTGGTCCAATAAAAGATATTACCTCACCCATGTTGTGTCTCAGAGGGAACAGCATCCAATACTGAATTACTATCCATCACTGTTTCTTATAGTACTTAGGCATTCCTTTGATATCTCCTATTCAAGCATTAACCAAGCCCTACTCTCCTGTGCTACGTTAGCTGGAGGGATCTGGCAGGAAGCTAGCACAAGATGATATGATCTCAGAAACCTCTCTGGTTGCTCTAGAGATATTGTAAGATTGATCTGCACTCATAATGGGAAGCCTAGTATGATAATATCAGAGCAATTGCATTCCAATATAATTGGGGGCTAAGGGGAAGAGAAGGCAGCTGGGTCTAGTGTAAAGGGAACTGGGACTGGGCCACAGGAGACCTGGGATGTATTCCTGGCTCTCTGGGGTAGGAGCTTTCTCACATGTTTGTACAGCCCCTGGCACAATGGGTTCCCAATCTCTGTGCTAACGAATACAAATAATTAACACGTTCTTAAAAGATGATACATCTAGTCATTGAGCTTCTGAAATAACAAACACCAACTTCATAAAAGTGACATTACAGCGCTTTGTTTTAATGAAAAAGAATGGACAGCAGTTCACAATTTCAGCAGGGTCTTTTGGTAATTCTAATGCAGTTGGGTTTCTTTCACACTTAGATCTGGAATGATTACAAACTTAAGTGGAATCCAGAGGAATATGGAGGTGCTCAGTTTATTCGAGTTCCGTCTGATAGGATCTGGAAGCCAGACATTGTCTTATACAACAAGTAAGAATATGCCATATCAAGTGCCTTTACTTTTAATTTGTTTTTGTTTTGTATCATAAATTTTAAAAATTTGAGCATTCACATTAATATTACAAAAGACCTAAGATTTTGATAAAACCCAGTAATAGTACATGACGACTATGGGTATGTATTGCAAACTGTCACTTCTTTAGTAACAGAAGTACCTCTCAATCACTACTTCCTTTGAACATCAATACTTTTGGAGTCTGTTGAGATAATAATTCTAAAAATTCAAAACATACACATTTTAACAAGAGAAAACAGAGAGAAAACTTCAGACTCCGCATCTCTGTGCTCCTTCTCTCCCCATTCTTTCTATAAATATTTTCTGCACTATATGCAAGCCTGGCAGTAAGAAGGAGCACATGGTTTTGCTCAACAGCTTTCCTCTCATTTACAGATGAGCAACTCTTCAGTGATTCAGACCTTTAATTGAAAGGGACTACTAGATCCAGACATTTTTGCAGTTAAAATTGCTAGCCATCTGACATCAAGAGCATAACTATATAAAAGCCTCAGGCGTGGTACACTCCTAGGACTTTTGCTTCCAACAAGTCAATAGGAGACTAAAAAGGTTACTGAGATGGTATGTTGGCTATATAAGGAAGATGGCCTCAGTGAAACATGCTCAGAATACTCTCCAATACAGGAGTTCCCAAACTGAGGGCTGTCCCTACACCAAATGGTGCCCCAGGCAAATAGTGTCTTTGATACCCCCCTTACTATCTTGTTTTTTATTGCATGGGTAGCTACTTCACAACTATAATGCACGATTTGCATGCATGATTTATCCCTGTCCTATCAGACGATACATTTTTCCCTTTTATCACTAACAAAAACAGCACTTCAAGCCTGGCATTCCCCAAGCCTGGCACCCCCAAGCCAGGCCTGGTCTGTAGAGTACTTGCTGGTGGATCCATGAAGAGCTGGCTGGTTATGTAGTGCTGGCTCCTTTTCTGCAGTTGGCTAATTACATAAATAGCTAAAAATACTTTCCTAGTCTTACTTTTCCATGTAAGCAACAGTTGAAATTGCCTGACAGGGATGTTATGGAATTGTGAACAGGGTGGAGAGATGGCCCTGCTCTGATCCATGTATCCACAGTGACAAGCTGTAGCAGGAGCCCTGAATTCCTGCTTGCATAGAGGAGTGATAGAGAGAGGGTGGGTCAAGTGCAGTAAGGAAGATCATCTTGTCCATCACCTTGTTCTGACACAAAAGAGCTCATGTTTGCTGCCTTAGCTATGGCTCACATTTGGCCATGTTACAGAAGTAGAAAATACTACCATCTCAGTCTTCAGTAGTTGTAAGCCTGTGCAGCTCCACTGTATATACATATACTCATGTTCTTAGCCTCTTATAATATGAAAGTAATTTGATGAATTGAGTTGCCTGACTAGCTTTTTTTCCCCCTCCTGGTTTATTTTTGCAGTGCAGTTGGGGATTTCCAAGTTGATGACAAGACAAAGGCTTTATTGAAATACACAGGAGAAGTGACTTGGATACCTCCAGCTATTTTTAAAAGTTCATGTAAAATAGATGTAACCTACTTTCCATTTGACTACCAAAACTGCACCATGAAGTTTGGTTCCTGGTCTTATGATAAAGCTAAAATTGACTTAGTTTTAATTGGCTCTACCATGAATCTCAAAGACTACTGGGAGAGTGGAGAATGGGCTATTATTAAAGCCCCTGGCTATAAACATGACATTAAGTACAACTGCTGTGAAGAGATATATCCAGATATTACCTATTCTCTTTACATTAGGCGCCTGCCTTTATTTTATACCATCAACATGATTATCCCATGTCTGCTAATTTCTTTCTTAACTGTTTTGGTGTTCTATTTGCCTTCAGACTGCGGTGAGAAGGTGACACTATGTATATCAGTCCTTTTATCCTTAACTGTATTTCTCCTAGTGATCACAGAGACCATCCCTTCTACCTCTTTGGTGATCCCACTTATTGGAGAATACCTCCTCTTCACCATGATATTTGTAACTCTTTCCATTGTCATTACTGTGTTTGTACTTAACGTACATTATAGAACACCCAAGACACACACAATGCCTAAGTGGGTGAAGACCATTTTCTTGAACTTGCTTCCCAAGATCATGTTTATGACCAGGCCTGCCAGTGATGAAGAGAATAATCAGAAGCCAAAGCCATTTGACAGTGCTGAGTTCTCAAACTTAAATTGCTTCAGCAGCTCTGAAACCAAATGCTGCAAAGATGGCTTGATATGTCAAGATACGGCATGCAGCTGTTGTCGGTACCAACGAATAAAGCTCTCTGACTTCAGTGGCAACCTTACAAGGAATTCAAGCTTTGAATCAGTAGATGCTCTGCTTTCATTTTCAGTTTTGTCACCAGAAATGAGAGATGCCATTGAAAGTGTCAAGTACATTGCAGAGAATATGAAAATGCAGAATGAAGCCAAGGAGGTAAGAACAAGTTTCAGCATTAGGTTCCTAGATGCCCAAGTGACTTTTGAAAGTGTTCCCTCTATTTGTCTAGTGTAGCTTTCACCTTCAAAGATCTGTGCCAACAGAAGAAGGGCCATGTGTTCTGAGGTCCTGCGTGTTTAGTGAAAAGGACAGTTCTATTATCTTAAAGTAGAGTTACAAAGTTGCGGTTAACTTTGAAAGATCGCCTCTGCAACTCCTGCAAAGCAAGTTTCAGCCGTAATGAATCAGAAACCATGGGGATGAGGGGGGAAGGAGAGATTGTAGTGAATTCTGCATTGCTTTTGGCTTTACTACAGAAAAGACCATTTCAGGATGAATGAACTTCTGCCACCTCAAAAGCCAGGGTAGAAATTGCGTTCATATGAAAGAGGAAACATTCGATACATGGAAGAGCTTCCATGTACATTTTTGCTGAACATAGAAAAGAGCTCTGATATTGCCAACCGATTTATTGAACAGTAATCTTTACCTTTATAAGAACATGCCTATATATACATGCCTGCTTCCTGCTTTATTCATCTGTGTTTCTATTTTTCAGATTCAGGATGATTGGAAGTATGTTGCCATGGTAATTGATCGCATTTTTCTGTGGGTTTTTATTCTGGTATGTATTCTAGGAACAGCAGGATTGTTCTTACAACCATTGATGGCTGGAGATGAAATGTAAAAATTCAAAATACTGTGTTGTAAAAGAAATTTGTTTGCTGACCAAACATTTTATGCTCTTTTTGTTTCACTAGCTGCTTCTGTATATGTTGTTTTATTAGTAGAATAAATATATTGCTAAGCTCATCATGCTTGACCCAGAAAGCTTCATTATAAATACGAAAAGCTTTAACTGATTTTCAAATGTCATGACAGGTAATCTGAAAGTAATATTCTCCAGACTATTGCCAGGTATCCTTTACAAGAGCTGGAAAAAATGCCAGTAGTATATAAAAGTTCAGAAAAATGTTTGTTAAAAAGCATTCATGATATAGACAACAGAAATTGGAAACCACAGCATTTCCACAGGGATATTTAAAAGGACTGACGGAAGGCTGAAGAATGTGGGTTACCTGACCTACTTCCAACACTCATGTCCACTGCTACATCAAATTAAGTCCTCCAGGATGTGACTGGTTCAGTACAATTCTTCTGGGAGCAAGATCATAACTGGTGCCATAAAGCCACTCAAGTATACAGACTTTTAGAAACTATAGCTCTTGAATTGCTGTACTAATATGCAACTTGTTGGTATATGATGTACCCATTATTATGCCAGGTTTTGAGGGGAACAAAGAGTGGTAACCCACTCTTACTTTAGAACAAGGGCAACTCATTTATCATCACATGATTCTGCCCACCCCCATTTTGGACATGGAACAAAATTGCTAGAAAAATGTCAAGGCATTCAGACCTAATAATATTATAACCCCCCCCCCCCCCCCACACCCACACACACACACACCCCCCCAGTGGAGACAAACAGACCACATGAAGGAATTAAGATCCTACAGGATAGTTTTGTTTCACATGCTATAGACAAATACTTTAATAAAAGGTAGGTAGATATAAAAATTTCATGTAAAGTGTAGTAGAACTGCTTCTCCATACATTCATCCCATTTGTTTTTACCACAATATACAGATATTTAAACAGGAGCACGAACATAATACAGTATGCTAAAGGGGTTGGAAAGGCACTTGGTAAAAATGTGAATTGTTCTCTGTGCAAAATTGGAACTGTTATGGAAATGTGGAAGTAGTTAATAGTATTATCAGATATAACATTTTATGAAAATAAAGAGAATTATGTCATTGCAAAACGTATTGGTTATTTTGGTTGTATGACAATCTGTGTAGGGTAACATTAGCTACTATTTGATGTACTCAGAATCCAATAGTTCACAGAAGCACAGACCAGGAGTAGGGGATCTATTAGAAATTATTTGGTTTTAGAACACCTAGAGCAGCAATCTGAGGATGAACCATAGAGGCCAATAATTGTGGTGTGAGCTATCTTGTCCTTATGTCATATCTACAAATTATGGAAGTGATTGAAAGCTTTCCCCCATTTTGCAAAAATATTATTGATATAAAGATTGGGGCTCTGTAGTATTAGAACCTGACAATCAGCTCAAATGTAAATACAGCATCATTTTCATTTTTGTATTGAAGCAAGAGGGGGAAAAATACAGTAGCAACAAGGTGGTTAGAACCAGGTATCCAGTCCATACTGTTGGTCTCGTTTTCATATAACATGCCTGCAGAATTAAACAGTGTGCCCACTACCATTGCTAGCAGAAGCAATGAAGAAAATATAAACGTGAGAGGAGATCCAAAACAAGCTCTGCATTACCACTCACAGTCAATGACTAATGATGCACCTTAAAACAAGGAAAGATAAAAATTGAGTTGTACCACAGGTCAAACCAGATGCCTTATTAGAAGTCAACTTTTCAAATGAACTAGAACAACAAAGAAAGACAAGTTAATGTCTGATTACATGTGACTATATACATGAAGGAGGGCAGTTAGAATCTTCTCAATCACATGTACCTATAAATTGAAGGCCAGAAAATGGCAGCCTGCACTTTTTTCTACTGCTTGAGCGTAATTTATACACTATTTGAAGCCTATAAAGTTACTCCACAGATGAAATAAGACATGAAGTAACAATCAACTATATTGAAAATGTTCACAAAATAACAACTTCTATAAACACTAAATATGAAGTAATTCCAACCAGTATGAACGTCAGCATGATACCAAAGAGGAAGATAAAAAATGAGAAAAATCTGACTCCTCAAGGCTGCAGCCACTACCATGTGCCATTAACATCAAAGGACGGAATATTGTAATTTTCACAAAAGAAACACCTTATTAATACCACACTGCAATTTAGATAAAACTCCTTACAGTAGCTAAATAGCAAAAAAATCTATTTAAACACATCTTAAAGGAAGTTATTCTTTCAAATATTCTTGTTTGTCTTACTGAACTAAACCTGCATGTGGGGGTGCGGCTATGGTATGACATATACATGCTAAACACAGAAGTGTGGAAGACTTAGGGTGATCTTAGATTCTATTCCAGTGCACATTATGAGCACAAATTCAATCTGGTTGGTGTTACTGAAATCTAATGGGATGGTTTGTATGATTGGAATGTGGCAATCAATAGCTATAATCTATTAGAAAGGATCAAGTGGGCAAAAGAAGAAGGGGAGTGACACACTGTCAAAAATGGCATGACCTGTTTCCAAGTCATTGATAACTCAGAATAAAATGATTCTGAATGCCTAAGAATCAATGTCCTAACTGATAAAGCAAAAGATAGGGTATTAGTAGTTGGTGTCTGCTTACAGACCAACAAATCACACCAGGGAGTAGGATTACTGGCTCCTTATGCACCCATCTATAATGTGCAGGGGGAAAAGCTGCATGATCATGGGGGACTTCAGATTGGGTCACATATGTTGGAAGTCTCATGCTGCCAGTACTTAAACATCCTTGGAATTTCCAAATATTATAGATAACCATTTCCTAACTCAAAGTGTTGCATCCATGGTGGGGGGAATTTAAAAGAGTTGGCTGGACCATTAATAACGATTTTCAATAAATCTTGGAACTTTGAGAAAGTTCCAGAGGACTGGAAGAAAGCTAATGTTGTGCCACTATTTAAAAGGGGCAAACTGGATGGCTCCAGTAATTATAGACTTGTCAGTCTGACATTGATCCTGGGCAGGATAATGGAGCAGCTGATTTGGGAGTCTATTAATATAGAATTAAAGGAGGATAATATAATACATACCAATCATCATGGGGTTTATGGAAAAATAGATCCTGTCAAACTAACTTGATTTTTTTTAATGAGATTACAAATTTGGTTGATAAAGTTAATAGTGTTGATGTAATATACTTAGACTTTTGTAAGATGTTTGACTTGGAACTGCACAACATTATTACAAAACTAGATATATATATATATAAAATGAACATGGCACACATTAAAAGGATTAAAAACTGGCTAACTAATAGGTCTCAAAATGTAGTTGTAAACAGGGAATCATTGAGAAGGTGTGTTTCTCCTGGTGTCCCACACATCTGTTCTTGGCCCTATGCTATTTAACATTTTTTCTCAATGACCTGGAACAAAACATGAATTAATCGCTGAAAGTTTGCAGAGGACAAAAATTGGAAGAATGATAAATAATGCAGAGGACATGTCACTGATTCATGAATCAGTGATCTGAATCACTTGGTAAAAGCTGGACACAGGCAAACAATATGTGTTTTAATATGATTAAGTGTAAATGTATACATCTAGAACGTAGCCCATACTTACATGATGGGGAATTCTATCCTGGGAAGCAGAGTGTCTGAAGAAGATATGGGGGAGGAGGATGGATAATCAGCTGAACATGAGCTCTCAGTGAGATGCGGGGGCCAAAAAGACTAATGAAATTAGTGCATGCATAAACAGGGGAATCTCAAGGAAGAAAGAGGTTATTTTACTGTATTTGGTGTAGGCCTTGCTGGACCCCTAGGCATAACTAACACTGTGAACCAAAGGCTGTGAACCAGAGTAGGCCTGTTCGTGGCAAAATAACAACACACTAGGAATTATCTAACACCAAGTAAGCACATTCCTGACCTGAGAGGATAATACAGGACACCCAGAGTTCTCAAATAACTACATAAACACATTCTTAAGAGATGGTTCAGTAACACACCAACCCCCATATGGTAAGGATGAGATGACAGGATAATGGATAAGGATGTTTTGTTCGAACTAGCAGGTACAAGATATAGGGTTGATAACTAACAACATCTGGAGCATAATACGTAACTTGTGTGTATCAGTGTGTAAAAGGAGAAGTCACGGGGGGAATCTTTGGCAAGCCTAGGGGGCAGCGTCCCCGTGCGCTAACTGAGTTGGTACCATTATCGTGGGCATACGTGTGTTAGTGTACCTGTTCTGGGGTGCTAGCACCATGCTTTGTTGACAATAAACCTGGCCGAGTGCCTATGCCACTGAACAGAGCCAGTGGTTGGTCTTATGAACAACACCGAGGTCTGGTGAAATAACATGCTGCAGTGTCTGCTAGTGTAGTTGACACTGGAACTCCAAGAACAGTAACAACATTACAGCAGCAGCAACATTCCTCAGCACTTAACAACTGGCACTGCTGTGATAGCTGCTGAAATACGGTGTCCACTGCTAGCATCCACAATTCGAGAAGCATGTTGAAAAAGTGGAGAGCATTCAGAAAAGAGCCAATGGCTGGAAGTTGAAGCTAGTCAAATTCAGACCCGAAATAAGGCATATTTTTTACACAGGAAGGATGTTGTGGGGTAGGCACACCACATTCCCTGGTTTGGGAGGCAAAGGGGGAGTAGGGCATCCCTGCAGCCTCAGTCTACCAGACTGGTCTCCTTCCAGCTATATGTCTCCAGGGTCCAAGTCAATAGTCACCCTCGGGTTGGGGTCGTGCAGCCACAGCCAGTGAATAGTCTTTCCACCTAAGCTTAATTCTTATAGTTGAGCCTTATCCATGGATCCAAAAGTGAAGGGAATCTATGGAGACTATTTTATTAAGAATGTGGATATTAAGTGTTTGAAATTTGAATTAACTGAATTTGGTTAAAAAGGCATAAACAGCTTTCAGCAGGTTTTCTTCAGAAACCAACACTGAAATTCTTGTTTTGTATTAGTGTTTACAAACTTCATTTTGAGAAACAAAATGTTAGGGAGGATGTATAGTATTATGGTTATAGCACAGGACTGGGAATCAAGAAATCTTAATTTATTTTCTGGTCTTTCAGAATTCCTGTGTGACTTTGGACAAGTCATTTAATTCTTTGCCTCTTTTTCCCTACCTGAAACAATAACTACTTACCTAAAAGGGGTGTTGCGAAGTTTATTTTTGGTAAATTACAGAAGTGCAAAATAGTATTACTGTAATTCCAAACTCAATTTATAACTGAGCTATGTCTTTAAAGTTAATAGCAGTTTTCATTGAAAATGTATAAATAAAGACAAATATAGAACCACAGATTATTATTTTTAATTTACATATTACAACAAATGCATTAAAATAGATGGTTAATATTTGTAATTTACTCTAAAAAACTTGTTTTCCAGCAGTCAAAAGAACTTATTCTCTTAAAATCCTCTTCTGCTCATTGTAGTAAGTTGAAGTAACCAACCACAATGTTATATACATAAACATCTATAATTGTTTAACACTCAGTAATACAGTGTATAGTTTATATAGTATTTTGCCAATTCTAAAACAATTAGCAACTAAAATGCTTTTTAAATCCCTCTAGTTCTCAGCAGTTATCTATGTGCTGTATTTTTGGGGGGCATACCATACACGCAAGTATTCGAAAAGGTCTGTTTGATTTTGCCCACATTTAGAAATGAATTAGTAGGCTAGCAGCTAAGCAATAAGTATTGCACATGTCCTAAATTGCCATGCTTAAGTATAAGCAGGATTCCTTATACTTACGTTTATAATTCTATTTAAAAGTGTTCCATACACACTATTTGCATGAATATAGAACTACTATGTACCTTTTAAGAATCACGTTCATAGCAGAAGTGGTACCCCACAAACATTTTATGTATTTGTATTTCCAATGTGGACTGGTACTACTATATTTGCCCATTTATAAATGACAGGAATAAACAACCCAATTGATCCAATTATTGAAACCAGAAGAAAAGTCCATAAAAACATTCGATCAAGCACCTGAGCTATAAATTTCCAGTCTTCAACAACCTAAAAAACAAAAAAACAAGAATTGCTCAATATTCTGAAACATTTACAAATGCTGGGCCAAATCCTACAGTCTTGATTCAGGCAGAAGTCCTATTGATATTGTGATGTCAATGGGACTTCTACCTGAATAAGGATTGAAGAAGCTAGCCCATAGTATATATTTTTCAATTATGCCAGTTCCATAAACATTCAAGATCACTTTTCTATTGTTACACTTTGAGTTAGGGCAAGAGTGTCACTCATTTTGCAAAGAGGGCAGAATACGTTAGTTACAGCCAATGAACCAGGGTCAAAACCTGCAAGGTGCTGAACACTTTCAACTTTCTGGGAGATGAAGGTATTTCTCACCTGCTAGGACTGGGCCCTCTGGGCAATCTGCTAACTTCAATCTACAGCACCATTCCCAGAGGTCAGTCAGAGGCTTGTACAAAGATTCAGGGTAGAATATGGCTCTTATGTAGTAGCTAAACCTACATTTAAGTAAACTTATTGTTGCACTGAGTATTATATTAGGAAAAAATGTGCAAGGCACTTTCTGGACTACCATTTCATTGCCATTTTTTAATATGATTATTTGCACATGCAGTCAATCAATTTTGCGCACACAGCTGCTGTGGTGGTGCATGCAAATTAAGTGCACAACTGTAAGCTGATTTTTAGTTGCTTGACTATAGTTACTCCATTTTTGCAGCTTCTTTGTTTATAAGGCAAAGCCGTTCCACTCTGTGCACAAATCATAAAAAGTTCTTAGAAATGCAAAAAAAAATAAGCCTCAGCTAAATTCAGCAAGCTCTGCAACCTTAATAAATAATTTGTAGTTAGCTGCAAAACATCTATAAAAGTATTTTATAAATAATATATGCCAAATAATATAAACCAATAGTTATAAAAAAAATAAGTTTGTGCCCTTATAAAAAAATATATATATAATTTTGTCATAAATGTTTAAATAGCAATAAAATATAAAACTGTCTGTAATCCTTTGTTCGGGGTCTTTTTCCACTGTCCACTTGTGGGCTTGGGAATTAACCTTCTGCAAAATAAACTCTTTTAAAAACTGTCCAGCCTAAAATCCTGTGTAAGTCTCTTATCAGTGCAAAGTAACAAACCACACTTAAAATCTTTTTCCAACACAACTGAACGTTTTCAAGTGTGGTTATTAGATTTCAGAGTTGAATTGCCACGGGTAATTTTAATGAAATGTCATGTCACTTAGGCCTACAAGTTCAGAAAAAGGCAATGTTATGTAAGTTCCCATTAGGTTAAGATTTTCTTTGCAACCGTAAGTGCTAAAAAAAAATTTAAATAAAAACATTCTCTAGAAGGGAGCCAGATAATTATATCAGACAGGCTCAGTATTTGACATACAGGGTTGGAATGTGTCACTATAAAAATGAGGACATTTTTTACAATGGTTAGTAATAGTGTCTTTTTCTGTATTCCTCTTTAGTAAGACCAATTTAAGTGTGTTATACTAATATTTATACATGGAATCTTAAATTGCTAAATTAAAGGCTATTCCTACAGAATTATATGATAGTTATTAAAAACCATTCAGTAAAATGTCCTTTTTAAAACAACTTTAAGATCTCCTCCTAACTGGCTATACAGCCGTTTTGAAGTACCTTACTACTTTAGAGTGACTCAGCAACAACAGTGAACATTTTGATGGGTAATAGTACTTTTAATTGTTTTGATAGCATTTCATTTTAGAAAAATGAATATTACCTCTCCCAAAGTTCCATAAAACCATAATTTTGCCTTGATTTTATACTCTTTTTAAGCTAAATCAGCAAATTGTTATTGCATTTAGTAGATAATGGTTTTTGGGGCAGACACCAAAGAGTGTGAGAATTGTACCTTAACAACTCTTCAATCATCCATCAAAATGTAAGTCAGCAAATAAGACTTTCCATTTGTATTTGATCTCCAGCAGAGTACTCCAACCTTATATTCGAATGGAAATCTATGGTGCAAGTAATTCCTGTTGAGGGGAAGAAACTCAAACTAAGATCCAGAGGTGCAAAGGGGTAATGCATCTCTTGAGATCAAGATTTGAGTTCCAGGTCAGTATACGTGAGAAATGAGTTTGATGGTCTAATCATAGAGGCCTTAATTGGACATTTGTCCATGTCACTAAACTGCCACAGTAGTCTTTTCTCAAGAAGATTATAACTGGAATAGAATGAATTTTGAAGTTTAGAAGAGAGAGGTACATTTGCAGAGTTTCATGAACTTATGTACTTGTCTTTTTTGATGAGCACTAAATTCATCCACATGATCTTTAAATAGCAGTTTTGCCAGTAAGTGATGGAAATTATAATCTTCCAGAAGACATTATCATTCTATAAGTATATCAAAGAGAAAGATTAACCATATTGGATTTTATCTAGAAGGTTTTGAATAATTAGCCAATAATTCAATCTGAGAAATAACCAGAAATCTCTAAGTATGAATGAGTTATAGAAATTGGTTTCTTTCACATCTGATGTTTGTTTTGTAATTTCTTTATGCAAGTCATCTTCACCACACAACCTGAAAGTGAACAGACTTTTGGAGCCTGGTCCAATTTCAAAGGCAAAACCAATAACTTAAATTTTACTGCTTTATATTAAGATAAATCAAAGAAAATAGATGTGAAATCTAAGATTTCTGTATTATTCCTATATTGTTATACTTTATTAAAATTAAACAAATTATGTATATCTTTAAAATTGAGGAGGTATGATACTGTTGGCCTCAGTCAAGAAGTGTTTTCCTAAATGTTATAACTGCATACTAAAGATACACAGATAGGGCCCAAACCTGAAAACTGTTGTTATTACTATTTATTGTGTGTATTACCATAACACGTACTAGCATACTTCAACAGCAATATTCTAAGTAGTAAAAACTTCACCTACAGCAACTGTTCGCACGATTGGACCCACAATGAGAAATAAAATTAGTTCTGTTTTTAATTCACTTATTGAAAGATAAGTAAAGTATTTACAAGTGGTCCAGCTAGTAGACTAAGGCCCTGATCCTGCAATAAGTTCTGCACAGATGCTGGGGTCTACCAAGGGAAGCTCATTACAGGATCAAGACCTTAGAGATTATGATTTTTCTCTCTCATTCATATTTTCCCTCACAACAATATAGACTATATTTATAAATACATATTTGAAATATTTAAATTAAGATAATGCTACATTATGGCAAAGAATGCAAGTGATAAAAAGGAAATTGACCCAAAGCTATTGTTGTATCCCTAGCACACACACAGGTCTGCAGTTATTTGAATGTGTAGCTGCTGGATGCATAAATACACTTGCACATTTTTTTCTTTAAAAACTCCTCTTCCCTTGTAGTTCAAAGCAAAAGACTTATGTTGGTGCAACATTATAGTTGACAAATTAGGCATAGGTCAATTCTCCACTCACTTATTTTAGTGTAAATCTAAATCAACAAAGTTACACCAGTGAAAGTGAGAGAAGAATCAGACCCATAAAATTCAAAGTTATGGCTCTGACAGGAGCTATATTGTAGCCATGTACATATAGAAAATATTGTACACACGAGATACTATATATAAAATGCACAAAGATAAGATACCAATATAGCGCCTAGCACAATGGGTCTCTGGTCTATGACTTGGTCTCCTAGGCACTAGAGTAACACAAACAGTTAATAATAATATATATGCACTGAGTTATTCCCATTGCTCTCCCATGAGAACAAATGTCTGGAAGCAAATAAACCAGCTTGCAACTAGGGCCAGACAGGGGAGGAGGCGGGAAGCAGGCCAATTTTCCCCAACCAAGTCTGCCCTGGCTGGAGAAATGTTGGAAGACTCCCCACCTTGCCAGAAGACACTGCATGATTGTTCCATATGACCAGACAGCAAAGTGGATGTGCTCACATTTCCAGACACTTCAATAGTGCCCTGATTATGGTGCTTAGGTTATAGAAGGGGAAAACATAATATATAGATTTAAGATGCATTCAACTGATGTTGAAGTGGCATTAATGTCCATTAAGAATGGTATTCTTTGGTTATAAACATACTGACTAAAAAAAACCCTTTAAAAATGCTCTGCCTTAGCATATTTTCATACAAAATATACATTGTTTACCACTTTGGTAGTACGTAGAGAAGGATTATTATAGTTCTTATCTAGAATTGTTCTGGTTTGGACTTGGGGCTGCAAAATTAAATTTAGTTCTATTTTTGCTGAACTGCAAATAAGGCAGCTTTAATGTTTTTAAAAAACATTATAAAAATCAATTAAATTTAAAATGACAAAAGATCTTGTCATGCGTTAAAATTAAGAGTGTATACTTGCCCACAATAATGTGAAAATGAAACATTCCAGTAGCACCCGACAGGAAAAATAAGATTTAGAATATTCATTTACTCTGCTGTTGTAATTCACTAACCAGCTCTAAGGGATTTATAATTATAAGAAAATATTTTCAGAAAGACCACAGCAGGCTTAACTGAAAAAGGGAGCCATACAGATTTTGATCATCATGGCAGAAAGAATCCAAACGAGTACTGTACACCATCAAACATGTACTTGTTTACTGAAAGCCCTTTTTATCGTTTCCACTGGAAAGTAGGACATCTTGAAACAAGGCTAGAATTTCTAGCTATTTCAGGAAATAACTGGACACTACTATACTACATAAAAACAAAGATAGGTACTCTAAGCCATTGTTTAGATTTCTATTCTAATTTCTAATCTTAACAAATGACCACAGCATCACTAATACACACACCTCGCGAACATCGTTCTCCTTCATGATATGTCTTGTAATGTATCGGATAGAATTTAGAGCTGCTTCCAAGGTGTTCCTGGATGATCCATTGACATTGTTAGTTTCTTCTTTCTGAGCAAAATATCTATCTACATGACTTCTCATGCAAAGTAGTTTTGGAAGTTTATGAAGAAATATCTTGCGGACCCAAGGTGCCATAGCATTGTGAGTAGAAGAGGAACGATGATGAATATTAATAGCAAAGACAGTGATCACAATGGACAATGTCACAAATATCATAGTAAACACCAAGTACTCTCCAATAAGTGGTATGACTTTAGAAGATGATGGTATAATCTCTTCGATAACAAGAAGAAAGACAGTCAAAGACACCAGCACCGAAGTACAGAGAGAAATTTTTTCACCTTCATTTGAAGGGAGATAAAAGACAAGGATAGTTAAAAATGAAAGTCCTATACAGGGAATAATGAGAAACAGCGTGTAAAAGAGAGGCAACCGCCTAATTACGAATGAATATGTAATAAATGGGTACCAGCAACATCCATCAGTTCTGTTCCCTTTGCTCCCTGTTGCAGTTACTATTTCCCATTCTCCATTATCAAAAAAATCTCTCTTGTCAACATCATAATCTTCTAGAATTATATCAACCTGTGAGCCATCATAGGTCCAGGAACCAAATTTCATAGAGCAGTTTTGGAGGTCAAATGGAAAAAATGTAACATCTATGGTACAAGAACTTTTGTAGTTCGCTGGTGGAGTCCAAGCAACAGTCCCATCATATTTTACTACTGTTTTTGTGGATGTTCCTTCAAAACGACCATCTGCACTGAATGGAAAAAATATACATATTTGGCTATATTATTATATACATTGCAACCAGATACTTTTAGTTAAGGTCTCCTATTAAGTGTTTCCATTCCAAAGTGTCATTTCAGATACTTATCACTCTCAGATTTTTAGCTTTAGAGTTGAAATTTTGCATGTTTATCTTCAGATCAGGACTATTTTTTTAAGTTTAAGCTGTTTGAGAAAAAACACAGAGTGAAAAAACATTTTCCTATTATAATATTTGTCCAACTTTTATGAACAGCTCTAATGCCTCAGCACAAGATAGTTAAAACTTGACTTTTTACAGGAATCGTCCCTGCTTAACAGATGTGCGTATTGGTGGGCTGGTGAAAATCCATTTTGCTTTAACTTAATTATGCATGCAAAAAACAAACAATACACTTACCACCACCAAGTTTTTTATTTTATAAATATAATAATCAGTATTTTACTAAACAATCTACCCGTGTTCTATAGGCACTGTGTATTCAAATGTAAATTGAAAAGAAACTTTCTTTCAAAATTCAGTCTCTCCTAGTTCTATTAACTCTCTGCATGGATGTATAAGAAAGCTGGGTAAAATTTCATTTTTAACGTCTTTGTACCCTGAGTATTATTAAGGATAAGATTATGTTATGGAAGGGGGGAGGGGCGCCCACACAGCTCCAAGCTGTGCAGACCTGACCCACCATGGGGGCCCCCCACAGACCCAAGCTGCTGTGGTGGTAGGGGGTCCCCCCACCACACACCCAGAGTTCTGATCCGCCTCAGGATTCCCTTAGCTTTGAGCCACTGGCCTCACAGGCTGCTGGGTGGCCACACAGACCCGGAGCTCCCAGCTGCAGCCCTATAGCTCCGAGCCATGGTCAGTGGGGGTCCCAGAGCAGTCAGCCACAGCAGCAGAGGTTGCTGTACCCTTCCCTCTCCCATGAGAGCTCAGGCTCTCATTGCCCCAGTCAGTCCTATTTTGTCAGAGTTATTTTTGGTAAAAGTGAGAGACAGGTCACGGGCTTCCATAAATTTTTGTTTATTGCCCACAATCTGTCCCTGCCTTTTACTAAAAATAACCATGACAAAAATCTTAACCTTAAGTATTATATATGAGCATGTATATTTCACTGCCTCACCCTATTAATTTGTATTTAGAACTGTGCACTCATTCAGGTAGGGCTCTGCAGGGGCCCTTTCATAACTGAATCCATAATTGTGCAAGACAGTGTTCTATGTCTAGCAAATCATTCCGCATGAAGGAATTTAACTATTTTTTTTTAAATCCTAGAAAATTCCATAGAAAAAGGCAATGTTAAAAACATTAAGGTTTTAAAGCAAAGCACTCAGAAGTTGGAAGTACCAAAGTTAAGGTTGTCTGTACATTTTTAATTCTGACACTTTACTTGGATGTATTATAATGCAGTCTAATTATATGGTCACACACTATTTATTCTGCAGAATCCATGCCTCATTCTATGTGTAGACTGGATAGTGAATGTGGCAAGGACAGATTTATTTTAGAGAAAAAGATTTAAATCTTACTTGTCATACAACACAATATCTGGAATCCAGATAGATTCTGATGGGACACGAATAGATGTTATTCCAGCATAATCTTCAGGGTTCCACCTTAATTTTACATCTATCCATTCCTATAAATGCATGATAAATGTGATAGTATCTGTAAAACTTACTTAAAATTGGCAATGCATAGATATGTAGATAGTTATTGGATGAAGGCAGAAGTAGAAGGGATGTAAAAGAGAGATCAGACATTTTGCTTTCATATCTTGCATATTAAAATGAACATGCTGATCCAGTAAGAAGTCCTTATCTACCTGGTCTAATTTTTCTTTCTTCAGTTTTAAGAGCCACTAAGTTCAACAATACTTCTGTATGGAGTTTTAAAAAATATTACAAACCTCTTTAACAACTTATTCACATAAATTAAAGCAGTTACAAAATAAGGATGGGCAAACTTGAAAAAGTTTGGTTTGAATAAGCATTCAAAAGTTTGGAAGCTTATCTAAAACTGATCTGAACTTTAGGGTCAGAAAAGAAGATCCTGCTGTCTCATAAGATTGCTGGTGCTTTCTGGATCCATCAGCACTAGAAATAATATAACACCACCTTAGTATTTTGGTACTTTTATTTCTGAACTAGAAAATATAGAAGTGCAAGAAAAAATAGGATCTCAAAAGATTCGCAATTTGGATAGAGCTTTAAATGCTGGTTTAGGCCACTTATTTTAACTGAACTAGATCATCTAGACAGTAGGGGAGGGCATACGTGGATTCCAACAGACTTTCTTGCTATTCTGAAGAAGTAGCAAGTGTTGGTAAAAGCAGGTTGCTGCTTCAAGAACCAGTGTAGGAGAGTTCTACATACTCCCTACCGCATTCAGCTATTTAATAGCTAATCACTTGATGATTACCTGTTCCCTTCATTCCCTCTTGAAGCACCTGGCATTGGCTACTGCTGGAAGACAGAATACTGGGCTAGATGGACCACTAGTCTGACTTAGTATGGCCTTTCTTATGTTAATCTAAAAACAAATGTTTGAGTATACATGAGAGACAAAGTAGGTGAGAATCTCTCTTACTGGACCAACTTATTTTGGTGGAAGGTACAAGCTTTCAACCTACACAGAGCTCTTCTGGTCTGTTGAAGGAAAGAGTAGCTCTGTGTAGCTTGAAAACTTGTATCTTCCACCATCAGAAGTTGGTCCAATAAAATATATTACCTAATCTCCCCTGTCTCTCTCATTTCTTGAGACCAACACAAGTACAACAACACTGCAAACAACTGAGTATATATGGCAGTTATTATGGGGAAGAGGAAAACTGAGGAAGTTCTACAAATATAATTTAATAAATTATGTGCTCACTGCAGGTAGGAGCAATAAACTTTTCTGAAGTGAGGGGGCAAGGAAGAGTTAGACAACTGAAGATAGTAATTGGGATGAAAAGAGGCCATGTTTTTAAAACATTTTGCAACAATTTAAGGGTAACTTAGTGACAAATAACTGCCTTAGAGTTTAGTTCTGGATTGTGATTATTATAACTTGAGGGCCCTTCCTACTTATGAGTTAATACCTATGTCTAGGCAGAATAAACCAATTAGGTGTTTATAGCAAGCCCCTCCTCCTCGACCTCCAGATAGATTACTGGCTTTGAGATTAAAAATCCTGGGCCTTGTTAATCAAAAAAGGATCAAAAATATCTTCATGTAATTTTAAAATAACTTTTTACGAGCAGTTATATAAAGCTACACTATCTTGTGCTTGTGACAGTTTCTGACTAAAAACCGGATGCTTCATTACAGGAATGATGTCTGAATATATGCACCTTGTGGCAAACGGCTGGCTTCACCCTAGTGGGTCTCACGCTTTTGCCTCTCATAGTAGGCCAGGACGTCACCAGTTACCCCGTCTCCCCAGGGAGGGGGGTAGGGACCCGGGCCTGCCCACTCCTCCAGGTCCCAGCCCAGGGGCCCTATGAGTAGCAGCTATATGCTGCTAGCACCGTACTCACAGCTGCAGTCTTTTCCCCTGGGCTAATTTCCCCCCTCGCTCCTTCTGACTTCTCAGGCCCTGCTTCCTTGCTGCCTGGGCTGGGCTGGGCTTCCTTACCCAGGCCCCTGTGCCTGGGGAGTATCTCAGTCCTGCCAGGGGCCGGTTTCCCCCTCCTGGGCCCAGTACCTCTCTCAAGACTCCTCTGCTCTTCCATGCAACATTATACTTCTTTCTGCTCCTCTACACAATCTCTGCACACCTCTCTGCTCCTTCACACAGCATGGCACACCTACTCCTCCAGCTCATGCGCTGTCTGTCTGGAGCAGAGGGTTATCATCAGGCACCTGGCTTAATTGGCCTCAGATAGTCCTAACTGCCCTCTAATGACTCTGGCTAATCTGCTGGGAACAGAGCCCTGAGCATTCTGGGGACTAAAGATGACATTATCATGTATGAAATTGGTGACCTTTTCAAGGCTAAAAACCTCATTGATGTAATGAGAAAAATCGCATGAAACTTGTGAAAAGTTGCTCCGTCTAGGAATTTTTAGACAGGTGGAAGTTCTGATTGATACATGTCAAGGAGATGATGCCCTTCCAAATGGGTTAGATGTAACATTTGAAGGAATCACTCTCCTACTGCCCTCTGCCCTTGCTATATCACAATCTTCATTTAACACATTTACCTAAAATGCTTGTGTCACTCTTATTAGAAATTTTATTTTTTTGAGAGCTTTTAAATTTTTTTAAAATTATTTAACTGAATTTTGTAGCTATTAATTCTTTCAAGCATTTGGATGTGCCTTTTGTATGAAACATTCTAGATCAAGTATAGGTTACTATAGTTTTTAGATGAAGATCCTGTAAATACACAACCACCTAAAAAATTTTCATACAACTTTACATTTTAGTCATTCAGTGGACTCTTCAGTTGACATTTGCACATACCTGTTTCAGCCAAACATTTGTTGTCATCAACTGATTTTTCTCATCCTATAAAAAATGTAAACACCATGTTTTTATGGAAACAATGATTTTAGACTGCTTATTCACTGTAATCAACTGTGATTTTGTTCAAAGAAGGTTCATAAGTTGCAGTATAAATATATTCATTTAGAAGGACTTCATTTGAAAAACACATTTGTCTGACTATTTTTTCTAACTACTATTGTTACAGCCACCACCTAAGATTACTGTAACCAAAAGAAGTTAAAAAAAGTGATTTCCCCTCCCCCTCACGTCCAACATTGATTTACTTTGTACATTTTTAGTGCTTCATTTGTAGTAATACTGTGTCCCTGTACAGTCATCAAGGAACCAACTGACTAACTGAAAAGACCCTTTAAAACCATTAAGAAAGGAGCAGAAAAAGCCTTTACAGATTTTTTTAAAAAATCAGAATATACTTTTCAAAAGATGCTCAATTAGGAAACATATTTTAAATTAGTAAATGAAAAAAAAAATCAAGTTGACATCTTTAATATTCTATGCTATGCCATGCCAGTAGATTATCTCCTCTTTTATGGAACTGACATGTTCACAGACATTATCTTTATTTCTTCTTTTTTGTGCAATAATCTCTCCTATATGTTATGGTTATAGAACCAACAACAAAACAGATTGCTACAACTTAAAAACATATTTTTGCATTTATTCATTGAAATTAATTTTAAACAATAGAAAACCCAATAATTCTGCAAATACTAAAAGCTTCAGTTAAAGTTTACAGAAGACAAAAATAAGTCTAAGAGCCACTTATTTTCATCTCTCTCTCTCTCTCTAGCCACTGACAACTCTCTATTCTTTTTTCATCTTCACTTCTCTGAGCTCTCTTTCTGGGGCTTCCCGCCTCATTGCACCCTTATTTTTAATAAGTTTCATTTATTATATTGTATTTATATCTAAAATGTACATAATTATTTAACAATAGGATATCAAGTTATTTTTCATAAATACTTCCCTATTCTAAAAGTTTTGCTCAGTTTTTGGGTTTTAAAATTATTTACCATACATACCACATCCACTAACTGGGAGATCGCAAGACCAAACTTTATTTTTATTGTGTCATTCAAGCGTTGGACTGGGCGAACCCATTTTTGATAGTCTTCAAATAGGTGTTTAAACAAACAATCTTCACTTTTAGCAATAAAAGAAGGTTCTGATATACCTGCACAACAAAAGAAAGATGTTTAATATATACATATGAAATACAATGTACTCATTTTCATGAACATTAGTACAACTTGATATTTAATTACATAGATTCAGGTATGTACATGTAGAAATGTATTTCTCATCTAATCCGCTTTTTGTCTGTGAGGGTGGTGGAGGTTAAGTCACCTAGGGGTAGCTTGATAAAATTCACTGATTTTATTATTCTTGTTAGCATCCTCCCATTACTATCATACTTTCCAAATCTGAAGCCCAAGAATAGTTGATCCTTATCCCACCATCTATGAGTAACACTGGAAAAAGTAAGAAATATAACCAAAACATTTTCTTGCACCATTACCACAAATCATCCAGGTACCAGGTAATTGTAAGAATCCTACAATGTTTTTTAAACTATATAATCCCATTAAACTAGCTACAGCTGCTTATTCATAACAGCGTGATTTCAAACAACTCTTAAACCACATTAACAACGCCTTCTCCAAAATGGGTGTCACACAATGTAAGTCTTGTCCTCCCAAGATGCAAACATAAAAACCGAGTCAGAAAGAAGTGGCAGCATCCTTTATAAGTGGGGTGGCTGTCAGGTTTTTTTGCCTTCTTGTTTCAGTGGAGTGAGGTTGAAGGAACTCAGACAAAAGGAATACTTTCATCTAATGGTTAGGACAGTATTAGATACAACCACATTAGTGAATGTTTTTCTTACTCTACTGAACCTTGTATGTAAAAGAAGTTTGTTTCAAATCTGAGCAAAATGAAAGTCTCCTGTGTATTTTTGTTCTTAACACCAGGTAAGCAAGTTTTAAAACTGTTTCTGTATTTTTTGGTTATTTAAGAACTCGTGTTCACTAAATTAACTCATTTGGGAAGCAGGAGTTGCAGCTACTTGGGGAGAAGGGAACTCTACTTGAAAAAAAACCTAGCAGTAACTTGGAAATGTACCCAAAGTAAATATTGCCTGACTCTGGCTCTTCCCCATGCCTCCCAACCACAAACCCCAACATCAGGATGTAAGGGCCAGTAAGAAAGTAGAGCAGCAATTCTTCCGCTCACCCCCAGCTCTGCTGGTTTGGTTCCTATTGTGCCACCCTCTGCATTGTGCAGTGGAGGGTAACATGGTTTGTGGTGAAGGAACTGAACATGTGCATTGAAAGAAAATTTAAATGCTCATATATATCAGTGGGGTTCTAGATTGACTGAAACCACTCAGAAAAAATACCCAGGCTGCACTGTGGCCTGCTCAAGACAAATGGAGTATAAAAAAACAAAACAACTCCACACCAAATATTATTCTCAATCCCTTTCTTAATACAGATTAAAAATATTACAATGCCGTTACATAAATCCATGGCTGGTCCTCACCTGAAATTCTGTGCTCCATATTAGTATCCATCTAAAAAAGGATATTACAGAAATAGAAAAGGTCCAGATAAGGGCAACAAAAAGGATTAAAAACATGGAATTACTTCCATATGAGGAAAGATTAACAAGATTAAAACTATTTAGTTTAGCGAGAAGGTGAATCTAGTCAACACACAGAAGTAAATAAAATAGTGAATGTTACAGAGAAAGTCACTCAGATACTCCAATACACCCTGTCTCATAATAGAGGACAAGAGGAAAATAAATGCAATTAAAGTAATATTTAAAACCAATTAATAATATTTTAATACAAAAATTAACATGCAAGACTCGTGACAAACTATTAGTGAGGCAGAGATTAGTAGGATTTTAAAAGATGATTAGATGTTTATATGAATTATTGTCCTCAGTTATATAATTTTTCATCCTGGTTAATGTATGTGATCAACCTTCATGCTTCAGGACATAAGTAATCATTAACTCCCTAGGATTAAGACCATCATGGGGTTTTTTCACTTTTCTTTGGTGCAGTTGTTACTGGCCAATTTTGACTACTGGACTAAACAGACCACTGATCTGATCAATGCTGCAATTTTACAGTCCTATAAAAACTGATAGACAAAGAATGAAAATATAAGTGAGTCTGACTGCTCATCTCTCTCTGTATATTCTATGGCAGGCAGCCATGCTACATTGTAAGTAATCCCTTTGAATTTTGTTTCTCTGATACAATACACAAGCTTTTCCATTGTTAATACATAACAAACCTTGGAAAATACAACTATCTGTGATGTGGGATCATTTTCTTCCAACAACAGGCTATGGAAAAATATTATTGCCATCAATAGGTGACGGTAACAATTATTTTTGCCTTGTAGATAGTAGACTATGTCCTGAGAATCCTATCAACTATGTTAACAAATTTAGTAGTAGCTCACAGTAATATTAGTAATATTTCGTATTTAAACCAGAATTTCCTTCCTAAAAATCTGAATGAATGGACATGAATAAAAAAATGAATATGAAATGGACCCTTATACGCTAAACCATAAATTCTTGTTCACTGAGGAGGAATGAGATTTCACGGAGCCTAAACTCTGACAATTCATTAAGCAGGTCGCTATACAGAATTGTTAACAGAATGTAAAGGTTTGGGTTAAGTTCACCCAGAAGTTCCAAGAATATCAATTTGATGGGTAAAACCAAATCAGAAATAGCAAAGTTTCAGCGTTAATACCCCATTCATCCGAATGGAATAGATCACATACTTCTTAGAGGCAAATAATTCTGTCCCACTGTGGAGGGTCCTCACATTTCAGAACACAACTATCAGTTTTACAGTTCTTTTAATTCATGTTCAGAAAGTTATCTTTGCAGACATCCTAAGGGTTGGAAATTTTTTGTTTGTTTTTTTAAAGTGAAATCCTGTATTTTGTAGAAGCTGAGTGTAAACCCTCATTAGCCAGAGAACGTTTCCTATTTGTGACTGGTGAGTGGGCAACTGGATTTGACAAGCCCTACTTTATACAGCAGTTTAAAATTATACTACTTGAAGACACAATATACTGAGAGAACTATTCCTCAGTCTCCGTATTTTTCATTTCTTCATCAACTCGAAGTTTTTTCTACATTTGAGCCTAATCCTTTGTGAATCCATGAAATATCCTTTTTTACATTACAATTAATACAATTTTCTTTTCTATTATTGACAATTATCTACTGAATTTGTCATACCATTTTTCAATGACTATGTGGTTTGGCATTCTTTCTTCATGAGCTGAACTTGGGACAGGGGCATAGAAAGTTGTGCATTGGTTGGTGGTGGTGATCTTCTATATTTCTGTAAAGAGACATCTTGAACAGAAATTTGGTATCTTCAGGCTACACATGCTTCTAAATGCACACATGGAACTCCTATTAATCATAGAATTTAATTCACTGTTGTAGATGGGATGTTTATTTTAGACATTTGGCATTCAATTCCATTTTAAACAAAGGTGAGCAAAACTTTCCAAAGATCTCATTGACTTCATTAGAGGAATACATATGCAAATAATATGATGCCTCTTAATTCCTTTTCTATTTCAATACCAAGGATCAGTACTTTTTCAAATTACCCCCACCCATATTTATAAACACCTTCAGCTTCCATATGAAATTTTTTTGCAATATGATAAACTCCCAAATCTACACACCTTACGTTGGCCTCCTTTTCATACAGGTTGTATGTGTGGCAGCTTTTAACAAAAGTTTTTAAGTACCCTCCAGATAGTAACTTAGGATAACACTCAATATCATTTTGCCAGTACTCCTTTTTTGTGATAAATTTTAAAAAAATCAAACTGGACTGGATGAAACAGGGCTAGTAATGGGGCTGGTCCAGGCTGCTCATTCAAATTCAACCTCCATCATTAAAGGCTGTAAGAGCCCAGAAGAAGTTTGGAAGACTGTGTGAAATGAATAATTTGGTTCCTAATAAGCAATATATATCTTAAAATTAGCACCCTGACTAGCATCTTTCTTCAAGTCTCAATAGAAAAGCCAAAGATTAAAAGGACAGCACAATGCAGAATGAAAAATCTTTTGAACCCTACTGAACATTAGTGGTCAGGCACATAGGCAGAGCAGTATGAGAAAGATTGCACAGCCTGTACCACACCTATGGTATTGAAATGCTTAACCATAGAATTCTGTACTGTTAAGCCACTAGGCGATGCTGTGTGTAAAATAGCGAATTTAAATGAACCTCACCCATACCTGCAGAACATTAAAGGACCTTATGATGAACACATATGTATGAACAAAGTAAAGTGGGAGGTGGAAGGAGAGAAAGGAAAAGACAGTATGAAGGACTTTAAGGTTAGAAACATTGTATTCATACAAGTTTCATTTACTCTGTATGCATCATGGAATTAAATCGACAATTTTGTAAATACTTGTATTAAATAAGACACAGTGCTCAGGCTCCTGGCAAGTTGCCAGGGCAGCCCTTGATGCTGTGGAGATTGTGCACTGGTACATCATCTGTCCACAGCAGAATTCTGCTCCTGCAGCTAGATATCAATCTCAGATACACAGGTATGTATTGCCCCATAGCTTGTACCAATCAGGTACTCTGCTTAAATATGCAAGAATGGTACTAGATTTCAGAAGATACTTCTGAAAAACATACTGGTGTATTTGCCAGTATATCAAAATCAAGGTTTTTATATCTGGACAGAGTGGAACTATACAAGAACTCCCTTCCCTAATTTCTCTACTGTCTACTAGAAAATTCAATTTTTTTTATATTCTCAAAAAGAAACAAAATCATTTAAAGGAGAATCATGATGTAAGTAAACTGATAAAAATAAGAAGATTTGTCCTACATTTTTTAACAGATGCAGCTTCTCTCAGAATTCACTTCAAAAACCTAATTTTTATTCTTTAGGTTGAAGCTCTGCATTACAAGAAACTTCATTGATTTAAAGGCAATCATCTCATATTTTGTTTTGTAATACACAACTACAGTTTGTAAAACTGGGATACTCCAGAAAGAAAGTTACTATGTGCACATTCACACATAGCCGCATTGTAATAAATTAAAAATTGAAGTTTAATTTTCAAGATTTTTGGAAAGTATACATAATAAGCATGTCATGTAGAATTTAGTTCACCTACATCCGATAAGTTGTTTACTAAATAACTTGTAAAGGATTTTCCCCCACAATTTTTAATATACTACTCTAAAGCAATACTGTAATATAGTTTTACTGCCCCAATTCTCCACAGTTTTCAAACTGATTAAATATCTACCACCAATTTCCATTTTTTAGTAAATTACATTTTACTTTAGATAAAATGGCCAAGAGAGAAACAAACTCTCCCCCCAGGTATATACTGACAGTTCTCACTGAAGACAAAAGTTGCATGCTTGTACCCCAGGGCAAGATTTGGCTCTACAAAAGTACTTGGCTATGACCTTTTTAGACAGCTCCGGATAATTAGTCTTTCTACAGTACTGTGATGAGACTCATTTAGTAAAAATATATCATTCTTCCAACTACTATAATTCACAGTAACTTTTTTAAAAAATCACTTTTGGCATAATAGTAACATAGGTAAGCATTTGTTACATTTTAAACAAATAATAATTCAAAATTTTAAACCAGTTTACATTTCACTATTTGCATGGTTTGTTTATTTTTTGCATCCCAGTTTAGAAAATGAAAAATCAGTTAAGTCAATTTCACTTTTCCTTCAACTCAATTTAATTTTCAGGCTTTTAATACTGCCATGTTAGGACTTCAAACTGGGTAAAATATTTACTTAAAACCAACTGCTTGGAAGACTCGTACATTCCATTGCTCTTAAATTCTGTAAAAGCAATATTTTACAACATCTATATTTTAAGACACTTGGACACACTTATGTGTAGTGCTGGGGAGGAGCCAGGTGGTCATGCTACATGTAGGTATTAATGACATATGAAAGGAAAGGAGAGAAGTCCTGGAGGCCAAATTTAGGCTGCTAGGTAAGAGATTGAAGTCCAGGACGTCCATGGTAGCATTCTCTGAAATGCTTACAGTTCCACACACAGGGCCAGTTAGACAGGCGGAACTGCAAGGTCTTGATGCATGAATGAAATGACGGAGTAGGGAGGAGGGGTTTAGATTTATTAGGAACTAGGGAACCTTTTGGGAAAGGGGGAGCCTATACAAAAAGGATGGGCTCCACCAAACCCAAAATGGAACCAAACTGCTGGCACGTAAAATTAAAAAGGTCGTAGAGCAGTTTTTTAAAAAGGCTAAGGCAAAGACAACAGGTGAGGAGGAGCACGTGGTTCCGACAGAGATATCCCTTATGGGAGGATCTATTAATGGAGATTCTCTATATCTTAGTAAGGAGGAGAGGATGGAAGAGAATAAAATATGGGTAGGATCCGATGAGAAACAGTCAAATGAAAAAGAGTCCCATTCACATCACATAATGGCAGACAGTTAAAAAGTGACAATTTTTTAAAGTGCTTATATACAAATGCTAGAAGTCTAAATACTAAGATGAGTGAATTTGAGTGCCTCCTGCCTGGTATTAAATAAGGATATTGTTATAATAGGCAACACAGAAACTTGGTGGAATGAGGATAATCAGTGGGACACATTAATACCAGAGTACAAAATATATCGGAAGAACAGATAGGTCATCCTGGTGGGGGAATGGCACTATATATGAAAGAAAGTGGAGTCAAATGAAATAAAAATCGTAAATGAACCAAATTGTGCCATAGAATCTCTATGGATAGTAATTCCATGCTTGAATAATAAGAATATAGCAGTATCTGACCAGGATGGTGATAGTGACTGTGAAATGCTCAGGGAGATTACAGAGGCTATAAAAATAAAAAACTCAATAATAATGGGAATTTCAACTATCCCCATATTGACTGGGTACATGTCACCTCAGGACAGGATGCAAAGTTTCTTGATACCTTAAATAACTGCTTCTTGGAGCAGCTAGTTCTGGAACCCAGAGAGGAGAGGCAATTCTTGATTTATTCCTAAATGCAGCACAGGATCTGGTCCAACAGGTGAATATAGCTGAACCACTTGGTAATAGTGACCACAATATAATAAAATGTAACATCCTTGGGGAGGGAGGAGGGCACCAAAGTAGCCCACCACAGTAGCATTTAATTTCAGAAAAGGGAACTACACAAAAATGAGGAAGTTAGTTAAACAGAAATTAACAAGTACAGTGCCAAAAGTGAAATCCCTGCAAGCTGCACGTAAACTTTTTAAAGACACCATAATAGAGGCTCAATTTAAATGTATACCCCTAATTAAAAAACACAGTAAGAAGACCAGAAAAGTACCACCATGGCTAAACAAAGTAAAAGAAGCAGTTGGAGGCAAAAAGGCATCCTTTAAAAAGTGAAAGTTAAATCCTATTGAGGAAAATATAAAGGAGCATGAACTCTGGCAAGTGAAGTGTAAAAATATAATAGAGGCTACGGCTACACTGACGGCGGCAAATTCGCCGCTGTCAGATCGAGTTCTCTGGATCGACTGAGCAGTCAACGCAGATCCACTCAGTTGATCCAGAAATTGACGTACTAAGACCAGCTACACAAGTACCGTAGCACTGCGTCGATGGGAACAGCGCAGTGCAGATGGAACGCAGAAGAGAAGCTCAGCAGTCGACGGGAGTTACACAAGTTTTTTGAGTACTTTGCGTAACTCCCGTCGACTGCCGCTGAATCTCACAGGTAAGTATAGACAGGGCCAGAGAAGGTCAAAAAAGAATTTGAAGACCAGCTAGCTAAAGACTCAAAAAGTGACAGCAAAAAAAATTTTAAGTACATCAGAAGCAGGAAGCCTGCTAAACAATCAGTGGGGTCACTGGATGATTGAGATGCTAAAGGAACACTCAAGGAAGATAAAGCTATTGTGGAGAAACTAAACATTTTTTACATCAGTCTTCATGGCTGAGGATGTCAGGGAGATTCACAAATCTGAGCCATTCTTTTTAGGTGACAAATCTGAGGAACTGTCCAAGATTGAGATGTCATTAGAGAAGGTTTTGGAACAAATGGAATAATTAAACAGTAATAAGTCACCAGGACCAAATGGTATCCACCCAAGAGTTCTGAAGGAACTCAAATGTGAAATTGTAAAACTACTAACTGTGGTATGTAACCTATCATTTAAATCAGCTTCTGTACCAAATGACTGGAGGATAGCTAATGTGATGCCAGTTTTTTTAAAAAGGCTCCAGAGGCGATTGCGGTAATTACAGGCCAGTAAGCCTAACTTCAGTACCAGGCAACTTGGTTGAATCTATAGTAAAGAACAGAATTATCAGACACATAGATTAATACAATTTTCTGGGGAAGAGTCAACATGGTTTTTGTAAATAGAAATCATATCTCATCAATCTACTAGAATTCTCTGAGGGGGGTCAACAAGCATGTGGACAAGGGTGATTCAGTGGATATAGTCCCTCACCAAAGACTATTAAGCAAAGTGAGCAGTCATGGGATAAGACGGAAAGTCCTCTCCTGGATCAGTAACTGGTTAAAATATAGGAAACAAAAGGTAGGAATAAATGGTCAGTTTTTAGAATGGAGAGAGATAAATAGTGGTGTCCTCCAGGGGTCTGTACTGGGACCAGTACTGTTCAACATACTCATAAATGATCTGGAAAAAGGGGTAAACAGGTGGCAAAATTTGCAGAAGATATAAAACTATTCAAGATAGTTCAGTGCAAAGCAGGCTGCAAAGAGTTATAAAGGGATCTCACAAAACTGGGTGACTGGGCAACGAAATGGCTGATGAAATTCAGTGCTGACAAATGCAAAGTAATGCACATTGGAAAAATTAATCTCAGCTATATATATAAAATGATGGGGTCTAAATTAGCTGTTACCACTCAAGAAAGAGATCTTAGACTCATTGTGGATAGTTCTTGGAAAACATCCACTCAATATGCAGCAGCAGTCGTCAAAAAAGCTAACAGAATGTTGGGAATCATTAGGAAAGGGATAGATAATATTGTATTGCTTATTTATAAATCCATGGTACGCCCACATCTTGAATACTGCATCGCCCCATCTAAAAAAATTTTTTTGAATTGGAAAAGATACAGAAAAGGGCAACTAAAATGATTAGGGGTATGGAAAAGCTTCCATCTGAGGAGAGATTAATAAGCCTGGGACTTTTCAGCTTGGAAATGAGACAGCTAAGGGGGGATACGATACAGGTCTACAAAATCATGACTGGTGTGGAGAAAGTAAATAAGGAAGTGTTATTTACTCCTCATAACACAAAAACTAGGGTCACCAAATGAAATTAATAGGCAACAGGTTTAAAATGAACAAAAGGAAGTATTTCTTCACAAAACGCACAGTCCTTGCCAGAGGATGTTAAGGCTATGACTATAAAGGGGTTCAAAACAGAATTAGATAAATTCCTGAAGAATAGGTCCATCAACGGCTATTAGCCAGGATAGGCAGAGATTGCTGTTTGACAGAGGCTGGGAATGGGTAACGGGATGGATCACTTGATGATTACCTGTTCTATTCATTCCCTCTGAAGCATTTGGCATTGGCCACTGTCAGAAGACAGGATACTGGGCTAGATGGACCATTGGTCTGACCCACTATGGCCATTCTTATGTTGTTATGGGACAAGCTTGAGCTGTGTACTTTTAATCTTTGTATACTTTTATCAACACATTTTTGTTTTGTGGAGTGTTAAACTGTACAAGTCAACTCCTTGCTTTGAGATTAGCCCCTGGGACTTCAATAGGGTTAACTCCATGAACAAGTCAAGCAGAATTTTATCTTAAATCCATAAGAATGGTATTTCAACAATATGAAAGATGTCATGTAACATAAGAATTACTAAAATATATTGTGTTTATCTACATGCCAGAGGTAAACAAAGCAAATACATCACAAATCCACGACCACATCAGTTGTGAATAAGTGCAATGCACCCTACAGAGAATAATAAAACAAAACAAACAAACAAAACACTAAGATATGACAGTACGACAACAATAGTATGCTTTATTATTTGGAGTAGTTGTACAACTGCTTAATGAGATGTGGTGGTCAGTATTTGTAATGCATGCACCCAGAGGAAAAAAAAGACTCAATATCTAAACAAGGTGGTTAGTGCTCCTGTTTCTCTTCTGCTAAATAAAGCTGAGTGTCTGTTTAATCACAGGCTCTCTAGATTATTTTCCTTACAAATCAAATACAAAATTCCTCTTCTCTCTACCTCTGCATTATCCCTAAGAATTGCAATGTTCGCTCTCAAGCCCCGACGTGTCCCTCAAATCAGGATTTAATATTTTTGAGTCTGGTCTTTCAAAAAATTGAGCTAGGATACAAAATAAAATACAAGGTGTGGCGATTTAAATCCCTGCAGGATTTTCCAGGCAAACGGTGTTTAACTCCAAAATCCCGGGTCGTTTCTCGACACGAAGAGCTTCCACTCCGCCAGCTGCGCATCCGGCGGCAGCCCCGGCAGGCACGGTGACCCCACGAAGTCCTAAACTAACTATTCAGAGGGGTGCGGGGGGCGCAAAGAGTGAGCCGGGAAGGGAAGGGCAGGAGGAGTCTGACCCTGGTACCCGACCTTGTCGGTTTCGGATCTTTGAAACCCACTGTTAAAAAGTGCCATCCCTCGTGACCCCCCCTCCGCTCTCCCCAATACACTCCGCCAAGTCCCCCTTCCCCACCCCACCAGCCCCCGCTTCTCTTTCACTCCCAACGTGCACTCGGCTGCCCCCCGACACGCCCCAGGGCTCCACCCAGCCCACACGGAGGAGGCTGCAGCCCTGGTCGCCTTACCCGTGTAGGGGGTCCGGTGGCTGCCCCTGGCGGCGGTGACGCTGCCGGCCGGACCGGGCACCCCGAGGAGAGGCACGAAGAGGCAGGTGAGGAGAAGCAGCAGGCGGCTGCCGGGGGAGAGGACGCGGCGCGCCTGAGTTCCCGGTTCCGCCATCGCTCAGCCCGGCGCGGCGCGGCCGCCTCTGAGGAGCCCGGAGCGGAGGGAGCGCGCGGAACCCCGGCCTCAGGCAGCGCCGCTCTGCCTCGCCTGCGGGGAAGGCGCCAGCAGCCTCCCCCTGCCGGCGCGCGCGGCTGCCCTGCCCCTCGGCGGGAGGCGGGGGAGGAGCGAGCGGGGCACGGGGCGCCAGGCCCCCACTCCAGGGCGCGCTGGAGGAAACCATTAGGGACTCCCTGCGGGGCGCGCGCGCGCTCTCCTCCTCATCCGAAGTGAAGGGGGAGGGGCGAGGAGCTGCCTGCTCTCCAGGGACGAGGGGGGGTGGCCGGGCCCCAGCCTAATTTTTTCGCCGAGTACAAACTTGTAACACGGCCCCTCCCCCAACACATGCCCATGGGGGTTGCAGCCTGGACAGGGCCCCCAGGCCCCAGTAAAGTGCACCCTCCCCTCCATGTGCTTACAGTGGTCTGATCACCTGCAGGGGCTATCCTGATCCAGGAGCTTTGGCTTGAAGCATGTTCTTCAGCCAGGCCACTTGATAACACATTGGTTTTGGCCAGGTCTGCCAGCCCCGCTTTAAGCCCTGCCGGGAGGGAGGGGCGGACCAGATAGGCCTTGGCGCTGCAGGGGCATCACACCTGCCACGGCTGAGGTAATGAGGGGTTTGCTTCTCATGCTCCTCTCCCTTGCCATGTGGCATGCGGGTGGCCCTGTCCCTCAAGCAGCAGGCAGCTAACCTTGGGCGTGACGGGGTTGTCCCTGTGTTTGGACACCGTATTGCACAGTGTGGCCCATGGGAAGAGGCTGTGTGCCATGGGTCTGGCATAGGGCAGGCACCACAGATGGACCTGGTTGGACAGGGTGCCAGAGGTGTACAATACTATTGTTCTGCTGTAGACAGTTCAGTACTGTCAACCACCAATGCTCAAAAATCATGAGTTAGACTCTCCAAAGTCATGAGACCTTTTTAAAAGTACTACATTGTGGTTTTGTTTTGATTGGTTGTTTTTGATCTGCGGCTGTTTTTTGAATTCCTCCTGCCCATCAGTGTGTGTGTGAGAGAATTAATGTTACGGACTTTCCCAGATTTATTGGATAAGATGATTTTGGCCCCCACTGCAGCAGCTGTCCCTCTCACATCTGCCCATCTGCCCCCTGCTCAATCCTGTCTTCCCAGCCCCCCCATTATTTCTGCCCCCAAGCCACCCACTAAATCTGCCCCCACATCTGCCCAGTCCTACCTCTGATCCTTCTACAGCTCCAGTGGGTCTTCCCTACCCTCCCAGCCCTGAGGTGGGGACTTGGCAGTAAACCTGATTTTTAATACACTAATAATTTTTCCCATATCAATATAATACATACTTCTTAAAAGATACATGTGAAAATAGTAGTAACTGACATACTTAAACCAATATATTTCTGATTTGAAGTATTATCTGATAGTACTTTTCAGTTTGTGGAGACAAGCAGGGAGGAAAAAATAGGTTAAATGACTTTAATGCAATCTTTATAGGCCATTATGTTAAAAGTTATTTTGGGTAGTGGTGGGGGTACAAGTGTGTAGCTGTGTCTCCAAAAACTCTATTTGCAGAAAATGAAGAACATTTTCAATTCAGATCATTTTTAGCAATTCTTTATCTCCCTTTCAATATGTTTATTATATATTAGGGATTTCATTGTTATACATGTTAATTATCAAAACTATATTTTCTACCATTTGTTTTACAGAACAGACCATTGTGCCTATTTGTATACATCATATTTTTGACACCATCATAAATGTTCATCATATCAAACCCTGATTTACCTTAATGAAAATGAATACTTAAACACTTTTAATTAGTTTCCCCATAGTCTCTTAGTTTTAATATGCTGAATACTGTACTGCAGAAGATACAATGCAGTCAGCATAAACAATCTAAAAAGCAATTGCTTACATAGTAGTTTTTCCAGTATAGTCCCTACAGTTGCCTGTTTTATGGATTAGAATGCTTTGTAGTAAAAAATGACATTTCATACAATGGGAACATATGTCTTCCTGTTTAATGTTGACAATCTCTTGCTTTATAGACATTGAGGGATTGATTCTGCATTCATTGCACATCAAGAATTCCCATTAATTTTAGGTGTTCAAGATGAAGGATTTGATCCACAGTTTTCAATTTGTAGTTTACGTGCAGGATTCAATATAAGATTACAGAATTAGACATTTTGGCCTAATGAGTATCATGAAAATATGTTCTGTTCTCACATAGTAAATAGACTTTTAATATTGTCACAAAGTTTGGAGCAAGCAATTTTCTGAGCACTCCAAAAATCAGTCAGCAACATTTCTATTGTTTATCACAAATCTAAGTTCTGGCTGCAATTGGTCTATGATCACATTCACTGTGTGTGTGTTCCTAAATCAAATATGCTTCTTAAGAGTTATACCTACTAATTTTATTTGGGAATTGCATGAAAGGTATTTTATTGTTGTAGTTTCTGGTTAAACTTTCCAGGGCATAACAGAAACTTTTTGCTTGCAAATGGGTGCCAGTTGGGTAAAATAGATGCTGCAAGGTAGCAAAGGATTACAGTCTAGATTATGTGCCCATCATTATGCTGAATATTTTATAAGGGGTCATCTGGCGCATCTATAAATATCTTTACTATGACAGTAAATAAGAAACCAAGTTTCCACTTCTGTTTCAAACTTGAACAAAATGTTAACATTACAATAGCTAGCATTAAACGTAATTGTGCATGTCCAAATAATTGCGTAAGTAATACTTGAATTTCAGATACCTTTAAACTTCTCATTTGATATCTTAACCAGAAATGGAGAGTTCTAAAAGGTCCCCACTAAAGGGACTTCTATGAATCTTCCATCAGAGCCAGTAATGGAACCAGTAAATTGGTTGACCATAGTTTCTATTATGCAGTGCAGGTCATTTTAACTTGTAAGCCAACTGTAAAGTTAATTACAGATAAAAAATGGCCAACTGCTCAGTTTTACTAGTAAAATAAGATGATTTTCACAAAGTTCTGTGAAGTGCGGGGTTCCCTCCCCCCCGATTAAAGCAAAGTAGTATGAAATTAGTGAATAGGATACTCAAATTAATCCGCTAATTTAAAAGCCCTTTCTGAAAAACATGTTATAATAGAAGTGAATGAAGCAATTAAAACCTGAAAAGCAGGGGGTCTTTAGAGTTGGAAAGTTCTAATGGAGAATATTTTAAGTTTTTGAAAGAAACTGGGAAAATGTTTGGATGATATTTTTTAAGTAGGAGTCTTGCCAGAGACCACAAGAAAGAGGAAACTTGCACTACAATGATCTGGGAAGCATAATCTCATTGCACCGAGGTGATGTATATCAGTGTTTCTCAACCTTTTAAGTAACAAGTACCCCCTAACTGTATCCCAACATTCAATTTTCCACTCAGGGAGTTGGGACCGGGTGGGAAGCGGGTGGCTGCGACCTGCCTCCCTTCACTGGGTTTTTCGCCACATACCCCCTGCCTGTGTCTCACATACAGGTTGAGAAACTATGATGTATACTACTCATTGGTCGGAAGGTGTAAGGGAGTTTATCATCTGCTTATTTTAGGTACTTAAATAGCCTTCATTACCCTATTATCTGAGCACCTCATGATCTTTAATGTGTTTGTCTTCACAGCAAACTCTTGTGAGGCAAGCAAGAACTATTATCCCCATTTTACAAATGGGGAAATGACGACAGACATAACAATAACAGACAGACTTAATCACGTACCCAAGATCACACAGAAGGTTTGTGGCAAAGCAGGTGCTCCTGAGTCCCAGGCTAGTGCCCTAAACACTGAACCAGATTCCTCTCCTTAGTCTGAAATTAAAGCTCCAATTCTGCAAGATAATCAACACAGGTGGTCCCTTGCATCTGCATAGAGACCCACTGAATTCAGTTGCAATGCTCCATTGAAATCAAGGAGTCTCCCTGCAGATAACAAAAGATCACCTACACAGAGCAGTCTGCGGGATCAGTTAGCTAGTGTAACTCGTACCAAGAGACAAAAAGGGAGAAATACAGCAGAAAAAGAAACTAAGACAGGAGGATACATTCAAATAGTTCTCCTCTCCCCCTTTAACTTTCTGACATTTGTTCAGCATATAAATTACACCAACAGATTGCTTTGCAATCATTTAGACTCCTTACCCCACCCCCACTTACTGATGTGTAACTTATACCTCCATACACGATTTGTGTACTTTGACTCTCTTCCTTAATGCATATACCTATTGATTTGGAGTAGTTTTGGCCTTGATAGATGATTTGTACTTCTGCGTATCAAAGGGATCAAACATGGAGCAACAGTCTCAAGTTGCAGTGGGGGAGGTCTAGGTTGGACATTAGGAAACAGTTTTTCACTAGGAGGGTGGTGAAGCACTGGAATGGGTTACATAGGAAGGTGGTGGAATCTCCATCTTTAGGGGTTTTTAAGCTGTGGCTTGACAAAACCCGCGTTGGGATTATTTAGCTGAGGTTAGTCCTGCGTTGAGCAGGTGGTTGGACTAGATGACCTCCTGAGGTCCTTTCCAACTCTATGATTAATAAGTCAAATAATGGACATTATTTTCATCTTTGTGATATACGGCTTTACATATTAGTTATTGCCCTGAGAGACAAGCATTGCAGCTGCTGAAGTCAGACCTGCTGAGGTGATCACAATGAATTACAGAAGTCTGTAGCCAGAATCCCTGGGATGGAGACAGACAATTGTGCAATCCTATCCTAAGAAAAATGTCAGCTAGACTAGAGACCTGAGGCTTTAGTGGATTGCCCTTAACTTGAACTGTGATAGCCTTTTCAGGCTATATTTATGCAAAGCCGATAGTTGTGTGTACATCATTATAGAGTGCACACACAAGCCAACTGCTGCATAAGATTCCCAGCAGAGAGAGAGTTTACTGAGTATAACTCCATCTGAAAAAGATGGGGTAAGTCTTCAAAAATAGTCCATTACTTTTGGCTCTGTCACTTCTGGGATCTTTCTAGGTACTTATATGGCCCGCATCATTGTAATATCTGTGTGCCTCTGTGACGTTAAAATATGACAAGGCTCAAAACTTCTGGCATACCTACATATTCTATAATAATGCTCCAGGAGCAACTCTATTATGTCCAAGAATTTAAGCTTCATTTTTGGGATGCCCATATATAATGAAGGGAATTTAATATTTTGCATTAGTCTACATATAATGAACAGTTTTAGTCAGGATTTCATTTTTTCAGCAAACTTGCTCTTATGGTTGCAGCTAAAACTGAGTGTCTAAAATTCTTCCTATTCTCATTAACTATACTGTTATAGTTACTGATTAAATAAAATACCCATTACCATTATTTTTAAATTTTATTCTGTAAAACAAAACAAAAAGACATAAGAAATAAAGGAGTTCCAGAATTAAAATAGTAATTCAATGCCAGAAGTGGTAAATCAAGTATTAAACTGTATGACAATTGAGGGCCTGACTCAAATGATATTTCTGGTTTTTCCACTGTATGAGATTTGCAGGTTTTCATGAAGTGGAAATCCAAATCTTTTATTGAAACAGGTCCCATATAATCTATAAAATGCTTGATTTCATGTTTTATTTATCTTTTTCTTTTTGTTCTTTTTCCTTCTTTTCACGCTCAGATTTTGCTTCTTCTGCTTCATGTTGTTTTATCAACTGTTCCACCTCTTTTTGCTTTAGTACTCTAATTGTTGTCTTCCCATTCTCTCTTGTCAATGTTGCAATTTCAACTGAAACAAAGGGCAAACATTTGCATGGTCACTTTTACCTAAAATCAGTAATATTTAATAGCCAAGGTCTTTAAGATTAAGATTTTCAAAGGAACCAGGTGAATTAGGCATCCCACTCAAAATGGGCTCCTTTGAAAATCCCAGCTTAAGGCCCTGATTTTGTCAACACTTTTCTACATGTGTTACTTACTCATGTGAGTAGTAAAAAAATAAATGGACTATTCTCATATAAACAAAGTTAAGCACATGCTTGTTCACAGGCTCAAGGTTCAGAGTTAATAATTCCTGCATCCCCAAAACCTGCTATTGTCCACTGAAATTGAGTGCAATATAAGAGAGATGGTGGGAGAGGAAATATCTTTTATTGGACCAACTTCTGTTGGTGAGAGAGTCAAGACAAAGCTCTGTGTGGCTCAAAAGTTTTGTCTCCCTCACCAAAAGAAGTTGGTCCAATAAAAGATATTTACTTCACCCACCTTGTCTCTCTAATATCCTGGGATTGACACTGCTACAACTAACCTGTGGCAACATAATAGTTTGTTTTCTAAAACTCCATCATCATTGACTTATTTTTTTGACTAAAAAAGCAATTGTTTGAAACGCATCGAGTTTACTGTAATCTTTTCACAGCAAGCATTTGGGTTTTTCAGCATCAACAAATTAAAACAAGCTCAATATGGGAAAGCAGTACTACTGCTCACCTTTCTCTGCAGAGAGCTTACTAACATCCATGGTTTTGTTTAGCACTTTGATGGCTAAAGCAAGTGCAGATTTCAAGGTCATTTCTCCTTCTTTATAATCTTGTTTTAACATTGACACAGCTGCCTGCAAGACAAAGAATGGAGATTTAGTTAATGTAAAGCAACGCATATTGGCAATTTAAAGTTCTGTTGTGTCAGATGTTAGAGAACATTAATACTAGTGGCATTAACATTACTGTAGGAAATGTTTTATAACTATTTCTGCTAGTAGTAGTAATAAATATGGAATTGTGTAGTTAATACAGTCCAACGATAAACTTATTTATCATGAACAAATTAATTTATTTTGTTTTTATTAAGAAAAAACATCTTACAGCACTATTATTCCCAATGCATGTGGCTTTCCATCCTCCATAGTTTCCACTAGGATCACTCTGATACAGTTGAAATCCATAATGCTTATCCCAGCCAATGTACAGCAACGAAACGCCAAAAGGACGTTTTCCTGTTAAAATACAAGGGTATTAGTGATCTAAATTTAGTAACAAGATTTGTCCTGAACACTACTTAAAAAAAGTAGTCAAGGAATATTGTTAAATCCTTTCCTCTGAACTAGGATTTAATAGACTGCTCTGTACTTCTGCTATTTTAGATAAGCTCTACTATAAATCCTTCTATTGTTTCCTTCTAAGATGTGAGGAAGAAAAGAATGCTGCTGAAGTCTTATTTCAATCTCTTACCATAGCAGCAATTTATTTCCACATCCACAAACTGGAATTTACCACCTTTGTATCTTAAAATAAACCCTCAATGACCATGCTTTAAATTTTTAGCATAAGAGATCCAGAAACCAAGTATATTAATGGTCAACTCACACTACAAATATTGTGGATGCTTGGAGGTTATAAGCCAGTTCTGTATTTTAACACTTTTATTGCTTGTGTTTATAGAAACATCACAGTGCTGTGTATTTGGAAACACTCCCTAGGCTATAACATTGTTCCCTAACAGTCACAGAACCATGTTGTCTTATACACAGGAGTAATTAAAAAGTGTTCGAAGACTGATGCCCCTAGCCACAGCAGACAACTCTGCTAGTGCCTGGTTACCATCGGTACAATATATGGGTCCTAGGTTAACTAATTTCCTCCTGTCCTTTTGTTGGGATTCAGGACAATCGTGCTCAACATGCCCTACACATCTCAGCCATCAACTTTTTTAGCATCTATAAATTCACCATCATTGCAGTACCATAAGTTGGAAACAAAGTTAATTTCTTCAGTCATTTTTCAGGTGTCATTTACACCTAAGAACTTTGTAGGACTGGCCAGTGACCAAGTATTGTAAACTATTCAATAAAATAATTCTTTAGACATTTAAAAGTTCACACATTTCATTTATTACCTCCAAACTGTGTATAAGCTTGCTTGATATCACACAGTGCTGTTACCAACTGCTCACAAGGAATTGGTTCTTGATACTGCAACAGATACCTAATATTAAAAAGAAAGATGAAAAATAATATATTTTTCAAAATAATACTTTGGTTTACTGGCTCCATGATTCAGGTACAGAGCTCAGCACAGCAATACTTAAGATATTATTTTGATTCACAGTTCTATCAGAATGAGAATGGAAATCCAAGAACACACACTTTATGCTGTTTACCAACTGTGCTACACCTCCCTATTATTTAGTAATTCTTACCAGCCAATCTGCAAAGTGGCTGTGATAGCAATCTCCCTGGAAACTGTGCTTTTTTGGAAGAAAGGAATGACAAGTAGTAGTTAGCTAGTAGAAGGATGATAATGAGCAGAAGGTAATACAAAAAGAGTTGCTGAACAAGATCCAAGGTACTGGTGTCTTTATTACCAAACTTTATGAATGGAAAATGTGTGTCAAAATTGTTTCACAAGGCTTGATAAAAAAAACAAATCACTTTGAATTTTCCCATACTGATCAGGTTGTACATTTGTCACAAAAGTGAGTGGGCTCAGTATACTGATGGCCAATGAGCAGAGATCAATGAATCTAGAACAATCTCTTTGGAGCAAAATAAATTGAGAGAGCAAACAGGTGGTGGGGCAAGACAGGTGTTTTGTAAAAAATCAAAACATGAAAGCAGCATGAATCTTACAAGGAAGGCTATACAAGTGGAATGATGAATAGTCATTTATCCAAGAAAAACTGAGGTGTCAAAACAATTTACAGAGTTAATTTACAGAGTTTAAACAATTTAAAAAGTACACATGCCTGTAGCTTTAATTTCCACCACAACTTCTATTAATTGTGATATTACCAACACAACATCTGTAAATTTACTATAACAAGACTACAGCTATAATAGTGATAAATAAAGAAAACTGTATTAAAGTAATGGATCAGGATCCTCGGGTGTAATGAAAATGTACACTTTCACTAATCAGGGTGATAGTATGCAAACATAGTTTAAAATAAATGAATGGCTTTGTACTCCATGAGATGATTTGGTGAATGTTTCTTTAAAAGAAACCAAAGTTATATTTGAAAACACTTTCTGTGATTATATTATTTTTGTATTTAAGTAAACTGTCAACCCTGAAGCTGCTATTTTATCCAATATAAAGAAACGGGGAAATTATACTGTCTCCTTTATTGATCTAAATGAGTAGAGTCTCACATTTATACTGGAGCTGTCCAGAATATATAACAAGATAATGTAAAATAGTTCGATATATTCTTATTTTCCATTTTCTTGGCCTGGTTTGTCACATCATCTATAATTCAACAAATGTATCTTCTCCTAATACATTTAATTATATGAATAATGTTAAAGTCAGGTATACAGTTCATAATTACATATTCCATAAAAAGGAGGCTCACACGCAAGGCATTGTACACAATTGCACCAAAATAGTAAATAAGAATTATAAAATAAGCAGATCCAGGAGTTCAATTTGTTGACTGGTACCAGGTATTCATTAAACTATTGGTTAAGTTCTGGTAGATGTTAAAGCAATTTTAGAGTTACTCCTTTTAGTTCACAACAGCCAACCATACATAAAAGTTCAAGCAAAACTTAATTTAATGAGAAACAAAAACGTGGAACATTTATTCCTTTTTTTTTTTTTTTTTTTTTAATTAAGCTTTGTTTTATACGTATAGAGAGAACAAAAGGGGAACACTTTCCTTGTTAGAGGATTAGATTTGAAGTCAGGGTTAGTCTGAAGTCCTTACGGTCACACATTACAGTTCATATGTAAAGCTACAAGCATATCTCTAATCATACCTTTGTGCAATAAGTCTCAGTTCATTTGTTAGAACATTAGCATCTGAAGTTATACCTGCAACACTGCAAGCCATGTCCCTGAAATATAAATACACAAGTTCAGTGGGTGGTAATTCATTCCTGAGCAACAGTATTATGCTGTGTTGCAAAGGAAGAACACAGTTTCATCCCTACGATCAAACCCATACTCTATAAAACATAAAAAAGGCCATACACTTCTGCCACTGCATTATGTCAGATATATGTTGTAATGTATATGTTGTATGTATGTTCCATAGCAGTACACAAAATAGCAATCTTGACATAGCTCATTAGGTTTATACATTACATATTCTTCTACAAACATGAGGATTAGTCCATGGATTATTAAATTCCAGATTCTGACAAAACACATTGGACATGTCTAAAGGAAATAGATATATACATTACCATTTTGCAGGTCGCCTTTAATATTCTGACCACCTTTTATTCAGGTAATACATACTGTGTGCTTGGCCAATTAAAAAAAAACCTTACAATTCATATTGGAGATTCTGAATGGATATTCAGTGTTTGCACAACTGACAAACTAGTTTATTATTGGAAAAAACAATTTGGGAGAAACAACTGATTCAGATAAGAATGGATAAGAATTTGCTTAGCTGCATTTTTTTTTTTTTTTTTTGCAAAGATAGTTGCATATCCTTAACTGTGCCAAGTAGCTTAAATTTAGTGTTTCTCTTGCTGAATTTGAGATGGCTATAAAATATCCACTGTTCAAGCAGACAGGATCAAATAGAAAAATAATCCAAGTATTTAATTTAGAGAAAAAAGTAGGAGCAAACAAGTAATCTCTCCTTTGATTGGAAGTAACAAGACTCCTGGATAATCCAGGTCTTTCCCCCCTGCTAAATCAACCGCTGGCTGTCCCCAGGATCAGGGCAGAAAGGGAGAGTGAGAGGACAGAGTCACTTAGGCCCCATGTGCACCAAGGAGAACTTCAGTGAACCTAAGCATCCAGTCCTCTATTGGGCAGAGTGGAAAACAGTCCACAGTATGATTCTTGTTGATAACCCTGGTAACAAATTTCTGAATAATTAGGGGGAAAAAAGACTGAGAAATGGAGATGTGGAACATCTCTACTACAGTTATGTCAGGAATGCTAACACATAATTTACTCATATACACAGAAAATACAATAGACTGAACAAATGCATGATTTGAAATGTGACTTCTAGCCTATACAAATTAAAGGTTGCATCTGAACAAGACAGGGATCAATGTTACTACAAAAATAATGTGCAGAATTGTTCAGTTTTAGAACAGAGAGCAAGTGAAGAAAACCAGTGAAAGTGGAAGGTAATGTACATAATGTGCACGTCACTGAAATGTGAAAACCTATTAGTAATCAAAGCAAGAGGTAAATTATTTTAGGAGAAATGAGGGAATCAGAGAGCACTGCTCCTGATTAAAAGATTAGGGCACATTTCTTTGCATGCTTTCTGCTTTTTTCAATCACACTTGGTAAGGCGCATTACCACTTACATGCTAATGCAGTGATAGCACCTTGTACTAGGAAATACCAGTTCTCATTGCAAGAAACATTCCCATATTAGCTTTCATATATAGGTTATTCATTCTGTCTAGAAAAGGATTTTGCTATAACCCTAATCTTAGAGAGCTGTTAAAGCTAATGCTGATAAAATAATTTCACTCAAAACTCCTCAAGTTACAAAGATAACTTGAGATTATGCTGCTTGAATGACAAAGGTAATCAAATATCCTACTAGCAATTATAATAGCAGTAAACATGTTTCACCGACATCTCAACTTACTCATTAAGCTTGTATATTTTCTCAGAAAAAAAGACTTCATCAAGAAGCTTGTGGATGTTACGCCGTTCTGCTGCTAACAATACTCCATCATTTGCTAAAATTCCCAGGCAGGTGCCTGCATGTCCAATTGCTTCCATAGCATATTCAACCTGATATAAGCGACCTAGAAATAAAGGTTTCAATTGGTAAATTCAACCACTTAACTCTGAAGAGGGCCTATTCTACCAGGTGTTGAGTACCTCCTATAACATACAAAGCATAATTCAACCAACTCTCACTGAAGTCATCACCTCACAGGATCAGGTCCTACATTTGTTGCTGGTAGCAAGTTAATTGGTCAGAATCAAGTCAGAAATCCTATGAACACATACAGTGGCAGGTTCAGATAGAAACAAGCCTTGCCCTTACAGAAACAATTTTTCATGCAAGTTATCTACAAAATTTACAGAAACAGAAACTGAGGCAAACATGGATTTTTCAAGATTCAAAAAGGAGTTTTTGAATAAGTAGCATCAAATGTTACACTAGGTGGGATATTATTGCATCCTCATGCTTCAAGGCTTAGCCAGGATGTCATTCCACCACTTAGGATAGTACTGAAAAATGGTTTGAATTATGGAAGGTTTACATCTTCCTCTGTTGCATTCAATATTAAACACTGTTGACAAAAGGAAACAGGATACTGAGTAAATAAACTTTTGGGTCTGTTCCTACATGAACATTATTAAGGTTTTGCAATGCTCATTTGTGTATTTTGGAATTATAGAGATGGATGCAGTTGTTCTTCCTGAAAACTGTGGATGTAATTCAGGCTGGCACAAGCAATCCTCTGGCTGACAGAGAAAGTTTACTGCAAAATCTCACTGCACTTTGGCCAAAGCTGGACTGAAAAAACATATCCAAACTTACTACCAAAAGGGTGTGGCAGCCAGCCCCTGTGCGCATGAGCACAAACATCACTGCCAGTGGGAAAAGCAAGAACCATATATAAATTAAGCTGGAGAGCCTTCCAAAAGAAATGTAAAGAAGCAGATTTCAATTAGAGGAACTTTTGTATTTCTATTTTTAAAATTATCTGAATTTGTATTAAAATTAAAAGCTTGTCTCCTCTATGGCCATGAATTCCCTTATAGTTTTGGGTGTTGCTCTTAATATGAAGATCTGATTTCTGTGTCACATATGAACTCAGCCAAACTGTCAACTAACACTCAAGTCTTTTACAGATTTCAGCTGCTATTTACAATTTTTTGAGAGGCACAAGGAAAGAAGTTGATGGGTCAGGTGGTTCCCATTTACAGAACAATACCTTCTGGAGAAAATATAGTAGTTCTGGAATCATATCTTCGAGACTGTAACACAAACAAAACACAGAACTCCTGTTATTTTTTCCCTTTAAACAGAAAAATCTTTATTCAGTAATATTTTCAATCACAGTAGTCATATATTGATTTCAGTTTAACATATGAGAGACGTACAGCATTACAGCTAGTTTTGTTACCATTATTGTACTAGTTACCTTTTGTTAATAGTCAAGGGATGAAAGTGTTCAATTTACATTTACATCAATGCTTTTACCTCTTAGCCCTATCCCAATCATTGTCTCCCTCACAATGTTTTACAACCAATGCTGTAAACACTTATGAACATGCTTAACTTAAATTTAAAAAAAAATCCCAATTTAATTTGGGTAAAGTTAAGCATGTATGTAAGTGTTTGTGGAATTGGGGCCTCTGTGATTTAAAGTAATTTGGCTAGAGAGAGCTTAAGGATACAGCTGAACTAAGGCACAAAAAAGTATACATTTCATGCATAGTAACTCACCATTTTGCTTGTATGTTACACTGTAAAAAACAAAAACAAAAAAACCAGCATCAGTCTAGAAAAAGTATTGGTTTATAGAACACAATAACTGCATATATTTATCAGACATTGAAAAAGTATGTATGAGTACTAATTACAGTAACACAACCTCCATTTCTTTATTATTCTTATAGAAGGGTGTTTTTTTTAAACGTTGTAGTTAAGTTTTTAATACACACAAATCTCAGTGATGAGCTCATTAAAAGGCGGTGTGGGGATCACCCTGACAGGTGGTAAGTAACCCCAATTAAAAAATCCCTTTCCATGCATCGTGTCAAAGCAGAAATCGGTGTAGTGGAGCAGATCGGTGCCTCTCTCTGCCGAGGAAGTGATGAGGTTTGGGGCAGATTTCTTCCGCTCAGTCTCCCTACAGAGTCCCTATTCCCCGAGAAACTTGGGACGGACAGACAGACAGACAGCATCCCCCTCACGACAGAAAACGGGGGGCAAAATCCCCACCACCACCCAGCCCCCCCTTAAACCACGACCCACCGTGAGAGAGGGCCAGGGCCACGGGCTATGGGGTGCCCCCGGCCCAGGGAGGCCGGGCTGAGCCCGGTTGGAGGCACTGCAGAGTCATCCCCCCTCCCCCGCGCAGCACGGGAAGGCCCCACTACCTCCCGTTCACACCGGGGGTTGCGACTCTCCTCAGGCCCGGCCCGGCCCCGCCCCTCGGCAGCCGCCCCGCACTCACCGCCGCGCTAGGTGCACCGGGAGGCCCGCTCGCGCTGCAGACACTGTCCTGCCACCGGCACCGGCCACTCAGCAGCAGCAGCAGCAGGCCCTCGCCAAAATGGCCGCTGCGCACGCGCATTACAGGACGCCCGGCCCGGGCCGCTCCCGGCTCAGCAGCGAGGCGCTGTGGAGGGCGGGGGGGCGAGCGCCACCGCAGGGCCTAGCGGGGAATCGCTGCCCTGCCGCCCGGAGCCAGGCCTCGCTCGCGCCACTCCCAGTCAGGGGGCCGCGGCAGCAGTGTTCCCGGCCCGGCGCACGCAGCTCCCAGCCGAGCGCATTGGCCTCAGTTATTGGTTTCAAAGCAGCGCACGGGCAACGGCTGGGTGGGGCTTGGGCCTTGTCCCGTCCTGCTTTGATCATTTCCCCGCCACCGGCGTGACGTTGAGTCGCCGCCGAGAACGGGTGGCCTGGGCAGGGCGGCCGGGCCTTGAATCTGCTCGGCCCAGCGCCACGGGCTCCTCGTCCCTCCTCCACTAACCTTCAGCCACCCCGCACGTTATTGCCGGGCCCTGGCTGCCCCTGCCTTGTGGTTTATCCATGGGGAATTACCGCTGTGTCCGTCTCCTCCCTTTGAATTCTCTACCAGACCCTGTCAGAAGTCCACATGAAAAGAAATCGCGCAGGGGAAAGATGACAAGGACAAAATAAAGCGGACATTTCTGTATTTTGCCAAAATTAAACATGGGGAATATATGTGAAAATACACGTATGTGATCACACACAGATGGACAAGTAGGATTAAGAACTACATAGATCCAAAGCTCACTGAAATCAAGGGGAATCTTTCAATGGCCTTTGGAGAGAGGCTTAAGGGAAAGTAGAGACATGTTGAGCTCACTTTTCTAAACTGCACAGGGGCAGTTACCTGGGAAAAAAATGTACAATTTCAGTGCACATTTAGCACAGCACATGTTGATTTATACCTGATTGGCTGTTTGGATGTGCAAGTATCCAATTTGCATGCACTATCCTAGCAATGGAACACAGTAGACAACATGTAGTTTTTAAAAAAATCATTGTCTTAAGAGCCCTTGACATATCTATGAAAGCATTCTCAATGCATTTATTTTATCTTAAAATTACTTATTTAAAAAACTTAGTGAATACAAATTGTATAGTTACATATATTGTTAGTTGCATGTTTACTTGTGAGTATGTGAACATTTATTTCTGGAATAAAAGTATGAAAGCTACACAGGTTCATGATTCGTGTATGCTTTTGCGGTCTCAAACCAAATCTTCTCTACAGCTTCTTGGCCCATTTCAAACATTTTTAGTAAGTGTTTCCACCCAGTTTTTGCTGTGATCATTAGGTATTCTTTATTCTCAGGATATAAGAGGGACTTGTATGAGGCTATTACAAGTGACTGAGAAAACCTACCACTCACCAAGAGAAACAGGGCATCTCTCTCCTCTGTTGTCAATGGTACAATGCTTTCAAACCCTGCAAGAACATGCCCTCCCACAGTGAAAGGATCCTTGCTCTCAATCATCATATACATGATAGTTATTGCTAATTCAAATACATAGTAACCATAGCTCATGTCACTGAAGTCCAAAATACCAGACACTCTATATTGTGGATTCTCAGGTGAAGCGGTGTTGGAATCTAATAAGATATTGTGGTCATTAAGGTCCCCATGATTGATACCTAAATGCAGAAAATGGAAATAGTATTACGTATGCATAATAATAATAAACAGAAGAAACTTTCCTCTGGCTTTTTTCATTCACTTAAGAAAACTATACTGAAAATATGCACTTGATTTCCTCATCACATGTGAATACTCAGAATGTAAATGGATACATATATTGATCTACCTCTTAACATAACTAAAGCATGACAATATTCCAATATTCCATCATGCTTTGCTAAGTCTTACTGCTTCCTAATAAGAATCTTAGCTTCATTAATCCTATATATTAGGTGACTAGATGGCAACTGGCCATGGGATTACAATGATTTATTATTTAGCTTGTGGCAGCACCCACAATATACTAAGTACATTCCAAATGCAAGGGATTGCACAGAGGGCTGAAGAGCCTTTCACTGCTAGACTACCACTGTCACTACTAATCTGGGTCACATTCAAAGACATTGCCATATGATAGCTGTCTGGTGGCCTATATTACATGAGTTAGTAGTCTCTGCCTATTTCTATCATTTGGTGTCTACATCATGAAAACCTTCACTGTAGGTGTCAGTCTCAGCAGAAAGACCAAGGAGTGAGAGAGACTGAACTCCCCTTTCAAGCTTTGATACGATCCCTCCCCTCCCAGTCTTGTTTTTGAGGCATCTTCATGGTGCATTGTGGGGAAATTTGTACATGTCCTGTGGATAAAGTAAATAATTTCTGCCTACAGTGCCTTGAGTTTGCCAACTCTTACAGGCACTCAAATTCCCTTAAAAATGTCTTACATCACATCACAGTATAATTGTATTAAAAATACTCACTGGCTCGAAAATTGCTAAGCTTGGGTACTATTTTATCTTTGAACTGCTGAATAACTTGCTCCACAACTTCACGATAGCTGTTCTGGCCCAGGACATGAATATGCTGCTCTAGAAGAGGAACATTTGCCAAGTTCCAAATAAACTTCCCTCGATGTAGACTTTTTATTGATGGATGATGGAATTTCTTAAGGAAAACACAAGAAAGAAAAAAGGCTGCATACAATAGCTCTGTACAATGTAGAACTTGGCCTGATCCAATGCTCAGTTAAGTCTGTGGGAATGCTCCCATTGATTTTAATGGGCTTTGGATCAAGCTCAGGGAGAGAGGGCTTTGCTTGGACAGTCATTTCATACTGTGTGAAACCTTGATGTCTGAACACCCTTTCCTTAAGATGGTTGTAAAACACTTAAGGGACCACACCTAAAACAAGGCCTAACAGAATCTGCCCAGAAACTAGCACCATGTAGGTGAGAGGGTTCCAACTTCTACTGCGCATTGTGACCAGGTGTGTGTGTGTGTGTGTGTGTGCGCGCGCATGCATGACAGAGAGAACACACAGAACTGAGGACACACAAGAACAGAGAGAGAGGAACAGAGGCAAAAAGTGAAAAAGCCAAGCAGTAGCCTGTGAGTTCAGTGTCACCCTGGAACAAGCTAGAGAGAGCTTTTGGGGCTGTTGGCTAACGAGGCTTGAGGCAGTAAGCCAAGAAACTGCTCCTTTTGTTTTTGGTTCCTCCTGCATTTGGAGAAACAGAACTTGATACATTCCTTGTAAATAAACAAGATTGCAATGAAAGAAAATATCAGACTTCATCAATTTCTACTTCCACCAGGAACGTCCCCAGCACCCCAAAATTTGACTAGCTGCTCAGAGCAACAATGCCAACAGTGTCCTGGAAGATGGTCGGTTTAAATACGTTGACACCCACCCACATATTTTAGTAACAAAGATTAACTTAAGCAATTCTTTAAAATAGCTTTAAAATATTATAGACGTGATGATAATATCTTACATTCATGTAGAAACTTTCATCCCTAAGAATCCCACAGTGCCTCTTAAACTGCATACCAGCCAATAACACTTTATTGGCACAACAAGCTCTATGTAAGCAGAGGAATGGTCTTGCTGTTGTGGGAAGCTTTCCTGGCTCATACACTACCCGGGTGGAGTTGGTTAGCAAAAGGATCTGAGTCCTTGCTCCCACTCCCTTTACCCAGAGGCCTGCCTGACCACAAGGACTCTCCTTCCACTCCTCTGTGTGGTGGAGTCCCTGTAGCCCTGACAAGGCTGGGCCCAGGATCCCTGGGGGCTTGACCCCCAACCTTGTCATGGTCACTTAGGACAGGGGCTAGGGTGTCTCCATTCCGGGGTACTCTCTCTGTACTGGACGCTTCCCTGACCCACTGAATGATGCATATAGTTCAAAGCAATACAATTTACTAAACAGTAATCAATTAAAAAAATAAAGAAAAGATTAGAAGGATTCAAGGAAAACACCTAATGCCACCCCCTGGGCATGGAGACACCACACACAGTGTCTCTGGGGTGTAGGGGACATTCACAGTCTGTTTCTCACACGTTGCAGGTCTCCGTCCCAGGCCCTGGCTGCGCTGCAGGGATGCAGAGTCAGACACTTGCTCTGGCAGTGGCCATACACTCTCAGGCTCTAGGTAGCAGGACCCTTCTCCCCAGCAGTGGTCCCCCATCAGGATCACGATCCCCCTCCAAGTCCGGCCTGCGAGGCCTCTTGGCTGGTGACGTCTCCCTGCTCTGGGCCCTCTGCCCAGGGACCCCCTCGCTCTCCTCAGCTGCTCACTGCACCCAGCTCCACTCTGCTTCAGTGTGTCTCTGCACTGCACAGCAATGCAGTGCAGCTAGAGAGCACACACTCGACCGACACAAAATGAGCACGGTGTGGACACGCCTGACTGACAATTATTGCAATGGTTACGTCGACTTACATGAAGTCAATTTAACTTTGTAGTGTAGACATGCCTAGGTATTTCCAACTTAATCTTTAGGCCACTAAAGCCATTCTCTCTCTAGCTCATGCTCAGGTAATTTCTGAAAGTAGCACAGAGGAATAGCATAAAAGTGCCTCTCTCAATTTCACCACTCTTATATTGACACGATATCCTTGGGTTGGCTTGGCTAAACTGGCTTTAGGGCCAGATTCTGCCAGCTGTGCAGTGCAAAAGCACCCTGCACTGGCAAATCGAGCACAGGTTAGCTTGGTATAGTTGAAACTAGAAGTATAGATGAAAATCACCGATACAATAAAGAACAGGATATTGACTCAGAACTAAAATGTGATTACATGCTATTACAGCATCGCTGATGCAGTAAAAAGCACTGCACTAGTAAGAACAATGTCACTTGGTGATTAAACATTGCAATTTTAACCCGCCATCACAGGCAGTGTCAGCTGTTCAGGAGACAGGGACACCATCCGTGTGAAATCTAGTCAGTTTTAAAATACAAGTTATAAATTATTCAGGTTCCACAACGTCCTATTTTTTTTATGATAAAATGTTGCTATTTTAAAAAATGTTTTTCTCTACCCTGTTTCTCTGTAAGACCCATACATGCAAACGGAGAATCTAATAGGGGAAACAGTGAAGCTTATTATACACAAAGTGCTGTCAAATGCACAAGGAAACTAACTGGAAAAAAAGGAAAATGTATTTTTTCTCTACTATCTGTCAGCTATAGTAACCTTAGATTTTGTGTGTCCCTTGAGTGACAAGAAGAAAGTTATTCCTTTTCAATAAATGAAACTTTTATAACCGACATTTCATCAGTTATGGGACATATGGATTTTTGCCCATTCTTCCTTAAATTTGATCATCTAATTCTCTCTCTTCAGAAAATGTAACATACGTATATTTTGAGAGCAGCTTGTCTCTTTAAATAGTTTCAACTGTACTGCATTAACACTGTGGACTCTTGTTGCACTAAATTAATCTTTCCCAGATTGATAAATGCTCTTAACATTTAAGAATGTGGTCAGTAACACAGACAATTCAAATTTCAGTAGCATAATTAACTAAAGTCTGTAGCCAGAACATGAGAAACAAAGGTTAATGAAAAGCACTAAAGGGTGCAATGTTCTTTTATGTAACAAAAACTTAATTTCTAGCTGATTTATTGGCCTTCATTACTTCGTTTAATCAAAGATGAAAGGAAGGCCTTACTTTGCATTCCATCCTGTTTAAATTTATTTGACTGGCAGCAGCACATTCAGGGAATTGTCGTAAACATCTGCTCATTAGCACAACTGTCCTGTTAGAAGATGTACCAATAACTGGTCATGGTTCAAATAGTTATGATAAAAAAAAGTCTGATCAAAATGAATTTAAATAAATTCAGCTAGCTGAGCCTCTGGGACATCTACATCACATAATAAATAAATAATAGTCATGCTCCCTTGCCGTTCTTTAGCACTTTCCCTGTGAGGATCTGAAAGCACAGTACAAATTTAATGAAATCAGCCTCACAACACATCTGTTAGTTAGGTAGGCAATAATATCTCCATTTTGCAGATGAGCCACAGAGAGGTTAAGATCACACAGCAATTCTATTATGGAGGACAGTCTATTAATAGCTCTTCCTAGGGGGAAGGATTATGTTAATTATGGCCAGGGCTAAAGGCCCCATAACTGAACTTTGGCTTTGAAGACTGTCAGTGGGGGGTTAGCACTAATAGAGGAAGGCGCTGCAGACTGACACAGTAAGCTGATTCTGCCCAGTTTTCTTTGGGTATATATTTAATGTATATAGAATTGATCATATCGACCTATCTTAGGTACTTATACAGCCCCCGTGTCTGCACACCTCACCATCTTTAATGTATTTATCCTTACAACACCTCTGTGAGGTAAGGAAGTACTATTATCCTCATCTTACAGACAGGGAACAGAGGCGGGGAGAGAATAAAAGTGGCTTGCTCAGTCACTCAAGAAGTCTATGCCAGAACAAGGAACTGAGACCAGGTCTCCTGACTCCCTATCCACTGCACCCTCCTTCCTTTCTAACAGTATTGTCCTGTCTGTTAGCTTTATTCACTCACAAAAAGGGCATGCCTCTGTTCTGATGCCCTTCAGAGACCGTCTCTCATGCACTGGGCAGCTCCTGATATAAGCTGTAATAATGACAAAGTGATCTTCAGATGGCAAGTGTACATAGTCCAGTCACCAGCTGCTAAAATCCCTAAGGATGGCTGGCTTATGAGCTGTAAAGTTTGGGTTCAGATCCAAATGCTCACAAAGTCCAGAGGCATTTAGATCCGACTTTTGATCTGCCCCCATCTAAAAACGGTCCAGCACAACCAGGGGGCAAACTGGGTCTGGAAGCTTTTTGACCTCCAAAGTTGCAACAAGCTCTATGGAACAGGGCACTGATTATCAGGGGACCCTCTGTGGGGCTCGAAAGCTTGTCTCTCTCGCCCACAGAAACTGATCCAATACAAGATATCACCTCACCCAGCTTGTGCCTCTGTAAGCAAGAAAGACACACAGGATGAAATTTGCAGCCCATGCAGTAGGAGTCTACCCTCCTGTTGCTAGATTTCGTAAGGGGTTGTAGAAGCCCTGGCGTAACTAAGCCAGCCTTTCCCTGTAAAACACAGCATTGCCCAGAATCTCCACACGACTGCATTCTGAAGCCCCGCCCCTTCCACCATGCTACCTATGCCAGGGCTTGCAAGGGGGTCCTCAGAAGCAGCCTCAGCACTGTCTTCTGCAGTGACTCTGCTAGGGAAATCATCCCCTGGCCCGAATTGAGTCTTTTAGGACCCCTTTATGGTGCTCTGGCCCTTTAACTCTGTGTAAAGGGCCAGAGTGGAGAGGAGAATCTCAGCTGTATTGTTTGTGTTTATCATCATGAAGTCTTCTGCATTTCCATAGTCCCTTCCACTCAAGGATCTCAAAGAACTTCACACACATTTGTATATATAGCTTCATAGCTCTTGTGTGTGATAGGTAAGAAAGAAGCATTATCTCCATTTTACTGAGAGGGAAAGTAAGGTGAAGTAACTTGACCAAGATCACAGTAAGGCTGTAGCAGAGCTGTGAAGAGAACCCAGCTCTTTAGACTCTCAGTTTTGTGCTTTAACTACCAGACCATCACACCTCCCCTAATGTGTAAGATAACATAATGGACAGACATACTGTTAAACAGTAAAGCCACAGGTGGGCTTGAGCTTGGTGACCTTGTCTAATATCATCCACTACTATGTGTGCTGAGGAACATGGCTCAAGACCAAGGACTGGATTCTCCCTTTCATTAAAGATCCATTCAGCATAGGATTGGGGGAAGCCAGTTACCGCTCCCGTTCTGTGGGCTGGTCTGCACTGCACCACTTCTGGCATAAGATAGAGCAACCCTATGGCTGCTCTAACTTATGAACTACATGCTCTCTGAGGTGGAGGCAGCTGGCAGAGGAGGCAGCTCAATCTGAGCAAGAGGATCAAAATTCTAACCTTGTTGTCACAGAGGCATTCCAGTTGGTCACCCTGTGCAACATCGTGACAAACATGGAGTCCTAGGTGGCTACAGATTTGTAGTATTTAACAACCTGGATGTCTTCTTTTTTCAGACCTGGAAAGCATAAGGGAAGCCCTGGCTAGGACACAGCGACTTACTACAGAGCCATGTACAATTGCACTGCCATGTGTGTTGAGTACTCTATGTCTGCAGTGTTCAGGCTGTGTTTGTAGGTAGCTCTGAAGCTGCAAGAGTTATGCAAGTGTCTCTGATGTTACAGCGAGATGCCGACAGTTACACTTCTTATGAAATGCATAAAACACTAGGAGGGAATGGATCATTCCCACTTGCATACAGAGAACAAAAAGTCCCACCTCTGAGAGAGTTTTATCCAGTCGGGCAGCTAGCTTCCCAATCTCGTATAAAATGTGAGGATTTGTAGAGCTTGTTGCCACGGTGAGGCCTGGGAGGTAGGTCAGCAATCTCACCATGTACTGTTTTGTCACAGAGCCAGTACCTAGTAACAGGCAAAGAAATACATTGTGGATCATTTCAATACACTCCACTGATGATCATTGCGTACAAGAGCAAAGAGGTTTCTCCCATCACAGAAGAAATCAAATTCGGCTCATAAAAGAGACAATTCAAAGAACTGATTTACTAAGTGACACTGGAAAAGGCTCAGCACACGTGGAGTGTAAGACCCCTTGCCTTTACTTATGAGTGTGACACCACTAGGGAAGGCTGATATTCCACTATGCACAAAGGGCCAGATCCAATGTCAGTGGCAGTCTTTGCATTGACTGTAGTGGGCCTAAAGAGAACTCAAGCTAAAATAAAGTGTTTCTTTAGCAGAGTGGGGAGTCTCACTGGTTCTGGTTACCCTACTGAAATTACAATGTTGGGGGAACCAGGTTCCAGTACAGTATTCCCCCGACATGAATGATCTTGCATTGTAGATGTGTTTGAATCTATGTCCCCAAACCATGGAGCTGGGGAAATAATTTGTAACAAGATTTATTTAATGAATCTTGCCTTTTTTTGTTTGTGATTTGCCTGCAAGCAAATCAACATTTTCTCACATTTATTCATTTGAAGTTGTTTGCTGAATAATTTGTATGGCTCAGTCTTTTTCTGTTTTGCTTCTCTTTGTGAGCAGTTTGACACAGTCACTATTTGAAGTTCAAGCTGTTTTGACTGAACATGTAAGGATACACAGCATGTTTCTGTTCCCTTAATGGATGAGAATTGCCCATAGACGTAGCTTTTTGGTATGAATACACGTGATTATGAATTCCAAATTCCTTGTCAGGGGCGTGAGCAAGGGAGGGAAAGCAGAGGCACAGGCCCCCCCCCCAAATGGCAGGGCACAGGACTCCTCTGGGGCTGGGACAAGGAGAAGGAGCTCCTCTGGCCCCCGCTGCGACAGGAGATGACAGCTCCTCTGGACATGAGAGAAAGCCAGCTCCCCTGGCTGTGGGGCCAAGCCAGCTCCGGTCGCAAGGGGCACAAAAAGCACCCCTCCAAAAGCGGCCAAATTTTTATTCCTGTGCATGCTCCTGTTGCGATTCCTTCTCTGCAATATTTGCTAAAGTTTGCTGTTTCTACAAACAGTCCTAGTAGTAAACTCACTTGCTGACTAAAATATTTTGCAGAAGGCAAATGCAAAAATGGCCATAACATGGTTGAAGCAAGTTAACTGAAAAATTAGAATTAATATATGTAGAATTCTTTTCAACAATTCACACTTCTCCGCTGAACAATGGCCCTGTGTGAGATAAGCTACAGACAAACTGCTCAGAGACCTTCTTCTGGTCAAACACCTTGTGCAATCTATTTACAGGGATCTCCCCACCACCTTTACAACCTTGTGCAGCTCTCTATTTACAAGCATACGATCCTCAGCTCACTCAGCCAAGGCGATGGATGCCAGAAGGTATCTTCCCGCTGACAGATCTCTCCTGGCGCAGGCTCTCTCAAGCCTGCCAGTCTCTCTCTTCCCCTAGGGCACTTCCTTCCTGTGCCTCTTTTGCTTTGTGGGCTAACAGGCTAATTAGCCCTTTGGGCTTTCCTCATCCCATCCCAGTCTATCAATTAGGCACAGCTTTGTCCTTCGGGTTTGCTCCAGGGCAACTGAACTGGTGATCCAGTGATCAGAGTGCTGGTCCAGCGGCGGTTGCCCAGCCCCATGTCACACCCTGCTAAAGCTACATCAGAGAATGTTAGCCTAATACACGTCACATGCCGACACACAAAAGTGCTTGCAGCGGTGCACAAGCGTTTTACCAATGCTTTTGCAATTCCACTTGTTCTGAGCAAGGCTCTCTCCTGCCCTGGGTCTCCCTGCACCATGGTAGTGTCAGTGTAGGACAGAAAGCACTGGCCTTTCACCTGCATACGTGCAATTGGTCTTCCTAGCCCAGTTCTACAGTGCCCCTGCTATGCTGGCAGTGACCTTTCTGCTCAAGGCTCTCTAGTCCAGAGCAGAAGTGATTTTTCACCTATAAAGTGCTTATATTTTAGAAGTAGAAAATTCGATGGGAAAGCAGATTGAAGCAGTGTCTGGACCTGTAGGATAGGTACCTACAACACACTCCTACTGCAACAGTTCAGAGTGCGCTGAATGTGCAAGCTGAGCATCAGAAAGAGGGTGACTGTTGGGGATATTCTGCCCAGTTGCATGCATTCTAGTCCCCTCATGCTGGTGTGGATTTCAGTGGAGCTACTCCAGATTTATCCCACTGTAGCAGATCAGAATGTGGCCCAATTGCTATTACTGGGACAAATCCTTTGGGATACTCAGTGGTAGCTTGTTGTGGCATGAGTAGGGATATGCAATAATTTGCAGCAAGGGCACGTGCTCCTCCAGGGCCCCCGGAGGAAGGGCAGGGACACAGAATGTGCCCCTCCAAAAGCACTGGAATTTAAATTCTTGTGCATACCCTTGGACAGGAGGATGACAAAGCAGATGGTAATAGGATGGTATTTTTCAGAGGATTTTGTAATCTCTCACCTATTGATTCTAGAGACATTATGTTACCATCTTTAGTAAGACGAGGCATAGGTGAAGGTAACCCTTCATCATTCAAAAACATCATGATCTGGGTCTGCACTTCAATGAGTTCAGGATTCTGACTGTCTTCACAGTTGGTGATTTTGAGGACATACTCATTAGCACAGTCTGCTGTCCCCTCACATCTTGAAATGTGCACGTGAAAATTTTGGTCATCATAGCTGGGGAGTGATCTGATTGCAGACACTTTTAATCCAAACACCCTTTCAGCTATTTCAGTGGCTTCTTTTTCACTGAATGCTGGTTTAGTGAATGTCTGGGATTGCTGGATGTTTCCAGAAGACATTGTGTATCTAGGAGAAAACAGATATTAGAAGATTTCAGTTGTATTCTGCCATTTAATACAGGCATAAATTAGTGCAAAAAAACTCCCAGAATAGCAAATAAGACTTTTGAGAAGAGGGCTTCAGACATTTATTATCTGGGGGGAAAAAAGTTTCCAAGTTTAATGAAAATGTAACCATTCAGGATTCTCCATGTGCATTCTTCTCTTTCTTCATCAATTTCTCATTTTAATCCCACTTCCTCTTTTCCTGCAGTTCCCATGGTAAGGCCTGATTAAAAAAAAAAAAAAAAATTGTTGTTTTTTTTTTGAGAAATAAGACATAAAAACAAACAACTTATTGGACACTAACTAATAAAATTAATAAGCACAAAATATAAAATATATCCAGTCAACGTCAAGGTCACCAAGCACATTGCTAATATACCAATAGTTTCCTAAGAAAGAAAGGGAAAAAATTACTATCCACTGCTCTTAAATTCAGATCCAAGATCAGACAACCCTTCGAACCAATGTTTACTTATAAAAAACAAATGTAACCCTTCTGTCAGGTGCTACCATTCCAAATCCAAATACATTCAAGAAACACTCAGTGCAAATCAATCAAATAAATATCACTACTTTCAAAACAGCAGGACCATTCAACAAATCCAATGAAGCGCTCCATTCCCAAATGGTTCCTCTCCTTTTTTTGAATCCAAGGCAGCCTGTTTTCAGTTTTTCCGTTGAAAGGGCTAAGTCAACAATTCTCACAGCCTCAGCCAGCCCCACCTGGCTGCACCTTGGACTCTGCTGAAGTCAGCAGCCTGCCCTGTCCTTTGCACATTTTGGTGTGGGATGCGGCATCTCCTACCCATCTGGGTTCAAGGAGGGACGGGAGAGTGACTGTTCCCAGGGACCCATCTACAGCAGCAGAACTGTGCTCCCCAGCACCCCGTTACAATCTTATTCGTAGCTCAATCTTGATACAGACCAGTCTGGTCGTGTGTGACTAGACAGAACCAAAGGTCGTTGCAACTGCTTTTCTGAACAGCGCGGCAGCCCCTGCCTCTCTCGGATAGCCTCTGGCCCTGGGATCTTGACCCCCTTCTTCTTACACCTAACGCCTACACGTCTGCCAGCTGTTGCTACCCCTACTGAGGAAGGCAGGACTCGCTCCTTCCTCCTGCAGAGCGAGCAGCCTGGTCCAGAGCCAGCTGCAAGCTCCTAGTCTCTTCCCTCTCCATGGCCCATTGTAAGGAAACATTTGATTGGTAGCTGGATGCCTCCTGCCTTTGGTGGAGGGCCAGCATGACGTGAGTCACTCTTTCAATTACCACCGGGGACCCAGGGTTAGGGGCCCGGCAGGGGCAGATCCTGCTCTAAGGCCCCTGGGCTCAAAGTCTGAGTCCTTCGTTGGTTGTGAAGGTGCCAAGCTCTAAGCCCGGGGGTCAGAGCTGTCTGCGCTCTTGCCATGCCTTGTAACACATGTTCCCAATGCCAAGAAAGTTCATAGCCACAGCGAAGCAGTCCCATGTGGTGAGTTACTGATCTGGAGGCGGATAGTACCCCGGATGCTGTTCAAATGCTAAAACATTAGTGCCTGGTCCTGAAGTGAGCTCCACTGAGAGGCAGGATGGTTGGGTGGCTCAGGCACTGCAGAGGCGCTCAGGAGATCTGAATTCAATTCCTCACCCTGCTGCTCGTTTTCTGACTGGGGCCATGTCACTTAATCAGGTTGTGGCTCAGTTCCCATCTACAATATGGAGATGGTAATCCTTTCTTTTGCCTCATCTATGTAGATTTTGAGCTCTTTGAAGAACTGTCTGGACAGCTCCTAGCACAATGTGGCTGAGGCACTACTGCAATACAAATCAGTCAAGGAAGATCCAGATTGTCCTGGCCCATGTGTAACCCCCTTCTTTTTCTGGGTTACCTGGGAGCAGGCAACACTCACCGGTGTGCAAGGGTACCTAAGGTTGCTGACAACAAAGGAAATCCTGAGCATCCCAGTGATGATGTAGGATAGGTGGGAATCCTCCATCCACCCCTCTGCTGCAGTCCCTTTACTCCTAAAGGAATTTAAAACTGGCCGTGCCTCCACCTGGCTGGCCCCTGCACACGCTCAGTAGTGGGCCTTGGGAGTTTATAGGACTAAACCTAGCCCAATAATTATAGTAATCTGTGGCATGGGTCTAACTCAATAATTGCAATTATGCAAACTAAACATCCAATATACTTAAATTAGAGTGAACACACCTTTACTTAACCAATTAAGGGAATATGGCATAACAGACGGAAATTAAACATCACGACTATTTTAAATCCACAGGGGCCGTTGAATAAATCAATTAATAAAAACAGTATTCAGTAATCAACGAAACGTGTCTCTGGCATTTACACTGCCACTATTTACCCCTCCTCCGGCGTGCGCACTCCCCTAGCCCCGGCTTGCCTGGGCGCGCCTGAAGATCTGAAGAAGGCACCAGCACTGTGCTGGGTCAGTGCACCAGTCCAGCCCAGGGATCACGCTGGAGATTTGGAGTCAGCCCAACCAAATGTCAGCAGTCCTGGCCCTGCTGGAAGGGGCTCTCTCTCTCTGCCTCCTCTCAGGACCGGTCTAAGCCTCTCTGCTGTGCCCCTGCCTTTACAAGCCCTGCCCCAAACAAAGGGGGCGGGCACTCAGCCCACCTCAGTCAGCTCCAGGCTCAGTCCCTGCCCTGGCTCAGGCAATGCCACCAACCTCCAAGTGAAGAACTCCCGCAGGCGCTCAGCAGCAGCCTCCACACCCCAGCAGCAGCCAGCCACAATCTTCCAGCCTCCGCTGGGCTCCACCCCACAACCAAACATGGAGTCCCCGCATGCTTTTTTTCCCGAGCTTCCTGGAAGGGGGAGTCTCTCTCCTTTTCCCCCACGGCATCATGGGAGTTGTAGTCTCCCAGGATCTTCCCAACTGTAAAACTTCCAATTACATTCCAAGGCCCCTGAAGTACAGGGTGCCTACACATGTATTAACAGCTCTCTAACACACAGTCAGTGTGTCCATCCTACTGACTGATACCAAACATCAGTAGCTGATTGTGGGTATGGAGTTTCTGAATTTTGTCAGTCATCAGATTCCTGGATGGTGACACACAGCATGGTTTTACAGGGATCAAATACCCTCTATTCCCAACCCAATTTTGAATTAATCTGTGGCAAAAGCAATATGAGGGTGCAAGCTTGGGATTTGGGAGACACGGGTTCAATTTCCTGTAATAGGACTTCTTGTAATAGAACCTTAGGCAAGCTACTTACATCTCTCTATGCCTTTTCCCATTCTGCATAATGGAGAACAGCACTTCCCTACCACTCAGGGGTGGTCTGAGGATGATGACAGGAGGCACTCAGATACTACAGTAATGGGGACTGCCTACTTAACAGCCACTGAGGCATTTAGAGGTTCATCCCTTTTCATAAGTTGTCTGGGGACTCAAAAGTTTGTTGCAAATCTCTGCTGTTTCCTTAATAATCTTCCACCAGCCAGTTGTCAAGTTGACAGCATAGAATATAGACTTCAGTGATTAATAATACTGTACTTACCAGCAGGCATATCTGAGGTCCAAGTTTCTAAAAATGTCAGGCAGAATTCTGAGAATTTTGCTGAATAACCCTAACAAGCCAGGAACTAATTACGTGAGTAGGAAGATAAACCAGCCACACTACTATGACATAAGTAGCACCATGGCTAACTTTTTTCTTTTTTATGCTGTGTTCATTAATTCCAGGACTATGAAACAAACAGATGGTTATATTTGATACATCATTAAAATTTGTATTAGCAGGTAAAAAGATATATAAGAAATATGCTCTAGCTAGTAAATGACCTACAGTTGTGCCCTTTCACATTTGAGGAAGTTTCACTACCAAAGCAACCTTAAACTAACATGTTACAAGTTGCTTGGACAGTATTATTTTCAATAGGAATGTGATCAAGAAGGTCATATACCCAATTGATAATTAAAAGGTTTTTTACAGTTATAAATATTACTTTGCACATTTTAATATCCTAAAGTAAATTCATTTTATAAGCATAATCAATCATCTTTATTTTGCTTTCCGTAATTTCTTATATTCTCAAATCCTATTGTGGCTAATAAAATTTATACCTTTATAAATAATTTCATCAGTCCAAATGTTAGGAAAAGAAGAGACATTCAAGGACTTGGGGAAGGTAATTGGTTAATTAAAATTACTTAATCAACAAATCTTTATATTCCCTCTGGTTTTCACACAATGTTGTATGCAGAAACACACAGTTAGACAGACACACACCCTCCCTCCCTCTGCAAGGGGCTGAAAAAAGACTAAAAATAACAGATTTTTAGAAGTGCTCAACTCCAACTGACTACAGTTGAACCAGTGAGGCTAGCGTTCAGTGCTTGAAAAATTATAGCCTTTATGAACAAGGAGGTTAATAAGTCCCAAATACAATTCTGTGAACTGGTATTGTGTCCCTTTAACAAATCTGAGGCATCCTATATCTGAGATAAGTCCTTTAGAGTGCATAAGTGTTCAAATTCAGAGTATACCCATAAGTCTAGTTCAAATGACACTGACTGGTCAAATTTGACCCCACATATAGGTTTTGTGAAAACAAACTAACAATGTTTTACAATTTTATTCACATACCAGACCCTCTCCCTGAAGATGGATGTTTTTGCTTTTGAAATCTCAAAGGAAAACAAATAATATTAATAATGAAAGACATTCCCTGCAATGTTTACAACCTCAATTGTTGCAGCACCAAGTTTGTGAGAACAAGAAAGTGAAGCTGACTAGAAACAAAAGTGAAAAGGACTCATAGGGAGAAATGAAAAACCAAATTTAGAGCATGAATGTTCTGAAGTAAACCAGATTTTAAGAATTCCTTTAGTACTCTGAGGTGTTATTTCTAATGTTTGTGTTTATTTTAAAATGTAGTTTTTAATCTGAATGTCCTTCCCTTTAATTTAGGACATGGAAAAATGAATCTCAGAAGTATAGCATTAAAATATTTGCCATAAAAGAAGGAGGGAGGCAGTCCTTTGCTTATTTTTCCCCCTTTCTGAGCTGTTCAGCTGCAGTTTGAATTGCCAGTGATTTAATGTATAATAGTTCCCAAATTTTGAGAGAAATATCCTTGCTTATTTTGGGTGGGAGAAGAGGGGGGATTAATAATGCAAGCAGATTTTACAAGGGGAATTCAAGTACTTTGTGGAGAAAATCTTCAAGACCCATTCCAGGTGATGGATCCAAGGTGAAAACCTGTGGATCAAGGCTGGCATACGTGCAAGAAAAGATTTTCTTGCCAGCTTTTGCTTGTTGCTCTTGTTAAAGGTGCAGACAGGTTCATAAACATTCAAAATATAGATATGTCTATGTTCTCATCATTACACAAAGAATTACAAGAAAAAGTTGCAGTGTGTTTTGCACAAAAGAAGATCTGTGGATTGTCTAGAAAAAGCTAGTCTCACATTTGGTTTTCAAACAATAGCACAAACAATTCAGCCCTATGTATCCCACTCTCACCGACTCCACAGGACAACGTGCCTAACACCATAATGCTGTGTTGCTATGATGCAATATACAGGGCTAACATTATACTTTTTTAGTCCAGTAAGGGAAAGGCTTGAAAAGTATATGGAAATCTGAATACATTTAAGCCAAAATTTTCAAGAGTGACTAGTTACTCAAGAGTACCTCAGTTCAAAGATTCTAAGGCCAGAAGGAAGCACATTATGATAATCTAGTCTGACTTGCTGTATAATACAGGCCATATAATTTCTCCAGAATAATTCCTAGAGCAGATCTTTTAGAAAACTATCCAACCTTGATTTAAAAATTGGCGGTAATGCAGAATCCACCACAATCCATGGTAAGTTGTTCCAATAGTTAATTACTCTGTTAAAAATATATGCATTTCCAATCTCAATTTGTCTAACTTCAACTTCCAGCCATTGGATCCCATATATTCCTTGTTCAATGCCAGTCTGAGGCACCTTTAAGGGACTAGATTTTCAGAAAGCATTCAGAATGCAACTCCCACTGAAAATCATGTCCCTTTACAGTGTTTCAAAGTAGGGTGCCCAAAAACTGAGGCACCTAAAAAATTACAAGTCACTTTTGAAAATCTTGGCTTCGGTATTTTCCTTACATATCACAAAAATACTTGTTTGATTAATATCGGTAATACGGGATATTCTAAAGATCTTCCCCTGCTTTGATCTGGGTGATCACATATCCAACCAGAGGCACAATTCACTTCTAAAGGGATACAATACATGAGTTAAAGCTCAGTACATCTGGCCCTTGCCCATGAACACTGCTTCCACACTGATTAGAAGGAAGAGCTTTGTAATCTGTGATATGCAGCTGAATATGTGTGGTATGTTGATTTGAAAAAGGCTAGGCTGATGGGTTTATGACAGACCTTCCTTTATTCCTTCCACTTTTTATAAGGAATTATACTGGCATTTTAAACACATTCTATGTGATTTGTTTTAAAACAGATGGTTGCATACAAATAGTGTGATACAATTTTCTTTATTAAAAATAATTTACAACATCAGTAACATTTTATGCACAATTGTCAGCAAATGAACTTTGTCTCAAGATAATATTTCTATACAATACTTAACATTACTGAACTTAAAACTGTTATACTGTTTTGTTGGCTTTAAATAGCAGACACTGATTTGCAGTTACTTATATGTGATTAATATACATTTTGTTTTATGTCCCTATATTTCTGTGTAAAATTTATAAACATCAACACTACCCCAAAGTCTGGGGGGAAAATATTTAGAAAAATCAGAATAAAATTCTTTTCCAAATCAAACTGAAGAGAAAATTCTAAGTGAAATATGTCTAACACGTTGAGAGTCACTTTGGTATTTTTTTCTTTTATGCTTTAAAATACAGGAGAGAGAGCTTATTGAACACTATTTTATATGGTCAAAGCAATCCTCTAAGTAGACTGTATCCTGCCACTGCTGTGAGATGGATGTCATTTAGTTGGGCTCTCGCATCTCAAACTACTAGATCCTAGCACTATGTCAAAGTTAATTTGCTTCCCCTGCTGCTGTGTTGAGAGGGTGTTTTGTAATGCCTGTGATCACATGCACGTGAATGATGGGGGAAGTCAGCCAAGCAAGTTTCTTCATTTCTACTGCAGTTTGCTTATTTGTGAAAAGCAAAACAGACAGGGGTTTACGGTGTCACTTCTCTCAGCATCCACCATGCTTCAAACTTGTGGGCACTGAGGATCTGATCCAAAGTCAACAGAAGTCTGTGGAAAGATTCCCATTGACTTCAATGGGCTTTGGATTGGCTCTAGTGTAGTAACAATGGCAGGACAAACTATGAAAACAGCAGCTTATTTTGGGGGATTCATAATATTTTTTCACTGATTTTAAAGCATAAGAGCAGCAGAATTAAAGAAGTCACTACTGGAATGACATCAGCATGCCTCATCAGAATTTACTAGCTTTAATGTTGGAAAAACTCATTTTAAATTGCATTTAATCTCACAATATTTATTTACTTCTGATTGTGGCTTGTATCACTTCTCTTGAGTATTTTACTGCTACAGCAACAGGTGTTTTATTGCAAGAGGGAGAAGGTGGTATGCTCCACTCAAGCAATGATAGCTGTATAAGAGAGATGTTTAAACTAAACTCTTTTATGCAAGATTTCCACTTATGTAGTAATCTGCTGGGGGACATCATCGGTTAGCATAACTGTTTGTTCCCCAATAATGAACACACATTCCCCCCTTCACTTGAACCCAGAGAGAATATACCACTCATCTGAAAAACAGAGTCAGTTTTATACAACAAACAAGATTTGCTCCTCAATAACTGTCATTACAAACACCCAAGATAGAAATGGATATTTGAATACTTAATTCACACAGCAATCATACAGCTGGGAAGATTTTGTCTTAGATGTATTAAATTTACTACCCAGTGGCAATTTGTCAATGGTTTTTACTTTTGCTAAAGGAAAGCACAGCACAGCTGTTAAAATGTAAGAAAAAATTACACAGAATTTTGGAATTTGTATAGAAAAGCCTTCCTTCTTCAAAAAGCATATTATACACAAAGGTGTTTAAATGCCACGAGGGTTGTGACATAAAATGAAATAGCCAAGGAATTCAAAGTTCAGTTTGACACCTATGTTATCATCTCACAATGTCATGAAAATTAATGCCACCTAAAAGTGCTCTAAGTTTGACAATTTTAACCACGCCTTTTCAGGACTCTGCCAAAACTGTAACATGGTCTAAACAGGATTTTGTTTTTTTAAATTATATTTCCATGTAAAAACTTGAAAGGTATTTTTATTGCTGGAGCATAAATTAGTAATTTACATTAAAATGTAACCCCCTATCTATGCAATAAAGCTGAAATGATTCTCTTAAGAGTTTTGATACATGCTATTTGCAGTAGAAATCCTGAAGCATAATCATGGAAATAATTACTGGGCATGTGCAGTGGACTAGCTAATATGGAAATGGTAATGTAAGTTACCTCTCTCCCAAAAGGAATTATAGCCCATATAATAGACCATCACAAGCCAGCTTTTAAAAGGAAGTTCTTTTCAAGTTACAAGAGGACAAAAATGGGAAATGCTGACTTACACAAGTGATTCAAAAATCGTTATAACATAAAAGCTGTAAAATGTTTTTGAAACTAATGAAACCAAATAATTTCCTGTGCTAAGACCATGTATTTCCAATTGTAAACTCATGGAAAACAGGCTTTTATCATGGAAGTGCAGAAACAACCAAAGTTACAGCAGCTCAAATGGCAACACCATAAGAGCTAGCTTCGGTTAGCAAACTGGGATCTTAAGCAGAGTTCTGGTGTCATGGGAAGAAAAGAGTATTCTAAGGATGCATTCGAAGTTTTAAAAGACAGTATGGTTACCTCACCTATGTAATGTTTTACAATGTAATTTAAGATGAACAAACATAGTAATTGTAGGCCACACTTAAAAGTAGAGAGAAGAAAATCTAAAAGCCTAATACATTTTTTAAAAGTAGGTTTTCACAACTCAGTTCGTCAGTTAGTACTTTGGTTGGCAACGTTGCAAACAATACACGTTAACTCCTGGTGTCATACAAAGGGGACAACCATGCTGCTCCGGTTACAGCAGAGATGGCCAAACTGCCCACTTGAGGGACATAGTAACTTGTCCAGAGCTAGAGAACTGCATCTCATTTTCATGAAATAGAATTTATTGAAGCCATCCTCATTTATAAATACAGAGGTGTGGCCCATGGAGACTTCATATCCCCAGCATACAATTCTTCATCTTACTCTAGGTTATTTTTCATCTGGATCAGATGGAGCATGCCATCTCCACAGTGAAGGTAAAGAAAGTCACAGTCTGTTACAGGACTCTGTGGGCTTTGTGTGGACCCTTCTTCTGGTCAATCCACAATTTAAAGGATTAATTAATTCAAACCTTAGAATCTGGATTCTCAGGTACTACAATAGAAGAATTCATCTGTCTTGCCTCTAACATTTCCTACCATCTGCTACCCTTAAACCAACAAACAGCAGTACACAGTTACAGGTGCAAAACTAAGTGAAAACAACTGCAGGAAGAGTCTTCTTACAGAATAATCTTCAGCACAATTCGGTTTTGGATTTCACATCCTTTATTTACAAAATGGTGAGATAAAATATCCCCCCCCCATACTTACAGCTCTCTGCCACAAAACACGTATTTTGATTTTAGCAATGTTAATAGCACCATTCGAATATTATTTAAAATCAGGAAGGATCTTGTTGTGGTCACTACGATGATTCACAATCTTTTACATCCATGGACAAAATTACTTTGAGTGGACTGGGACTGTTTGCAGTTCCATAGTATGGATTCCTGGGTTCACACAAGGCATTTTCAGAATTACCAGTTATGCAAGGTATCCAGATAGTCAGTAGCTACTACAAGAATCTTCGAGCCACATAGTTTAGAATTCCACCATGTTTATATATTGTTATTTCCACATCATTTTCAAACAAGGCAATCACGCTGAACACTTTACCAGTGTTTGTCTTCAAAATAAAAAACAAGAACAAACAATTAGTGACTTGTTTCCAATTTTTGAATTCACACTCTAACCACAAACCATAAATGAGACAAACAAATTAAATCTGCATATGCCAACTATACCAGGATATTCACATTTCTAAGGCCAGGCTTATGTTTCATATTAGTGCACATTTTAGATAAACTTCGGGAACATATAATGCTGCATTATCTGTGGGAAGTAGGAGTGATTTCTCTGTGGATATGCAAAGTCTGCCATTGTTGGCATTGAACGTGATGTCTAGGTGGAAAGGAATTATGCAGACTGTTGCCTTAATCTGCTATTTCCTTGTTTTTAAGTGATTATGTGAGTGGGATTTCATTTAGCTTTAACTGGCCTTTAACAAAGTTTCTGTGTTGGGGGAAAAATAGAAGTGATTAGGGGCTGCACATGTAGAGACAAGTAACAGAACAGGAAGGCAACTAAAATTATATGCACTTTAAAAGTATTCTGGCAAATTATGTTCATTAGCAGTTTAAGCGGATGGCAAGACTGTTTACTTTTTCAAGTAAATCAGCATATTTGTAATTTCAATGGTCTGCACCTTGAAATAGAGATGTTCAAATAAGTATTTTAGAAATACCTTAATATCCAATGTGATTCCTGGAAACAGCTCTTGAGGAAAAGATATAGAAAACTGTTCTTTGCCAGTGAGGCCCAAAATGTTTGCATTTTCCCCAGGAAGGAACTGAAGTGGAGCTATGCCAATTCCAATCAAATGACCTTTATGAATCTTCTCATAGCTTTCAGCTATCACTGCCTTAATTCCCTATAAAATGTAAATAAAATAATTTGTTTGATTTCAGTACAGCAGTCTGCATAATAATGAAGTTCAATGAAAACAACTATTAATATAAATTCCAAATATTCTTCTGATCAAGCTGGTGGAAGTCAGGTTTATAGCACGTACCTTGTTATTTGGCTTTGCAGTTAACATGGGTAAAATGCAGTAATGACTTATTTTTGGTACTAAAGCAAGCAAATGGCAGTGAATAAACCCAAGAGGCAGACCAGTGCAGTAAGGTGTCATTTTTACAGTTATTTTTCAGAACATTACTGAACCTGAAATCTGTTATGGGTGCATGACTGACCACTGTCCACAAAGGGTTTCAGAGTCCATTGTTATTTGCTGGTAATTAAGGGGATCTTTTGACATTTGAAGACAAATTAAACATTTCTCTGACAGATTTAAATGTTCATTTAAAGCTGCTGAGGTGCTTGAAATATTAGATGCTTTAGCAGAGAGATGCAGAGTGTAGATGGGCAGGAAGCAAGTAATACAGAAAGAGGTATCTGTAAATGCATATCCCCTGGCTGTCACCACCACATACACAAATGAAACAGCGAAAACCTTCATAAAAAATGCAGAACATTGGTAATAAGAGCATTAGTTTGTCTGGACGTTTTCCTTCCTTGATGAAGAGTTGTACTTTTCCAATACTCACTGAAAATTGGTGGTGATCTAGCTCACTAGTGAAAATACAACCCCAAATAATGGAGTGCAGCCTTTCCACTCACAAGATTGCAAAATGTGGACTGAATTTAAAACAGAAATTCAAACACTGAAAAAACATTAACAATTTTAAAATAAAGCTTCCAAGAAAAAAAAAAGTTGCTCTTTTTGCCTGAAAAACATTAACAGACTAAAGTGGGAGAGCGATGATGCCTCGGAAGTGAGGGGAGAGAATGAAACTTTTAAAAGTTTAATTTAAATTTAAGAAACTACATAAAAGGTAAAGGATAATTAGCAGGCTAACCAACTCCAAACATACTTTTTTTTTTTTTTTTTTACCCTAGTTGCTTATACTACAGCCAAAGCAGGCACTGAAAAACAGCTGGCAGGCTGGCTCCACTTTACCTACTATGAAGCCTGCCCTCCATTCCCACTAACCCCAATGAGAGTTGGGGGTTACACAGAGCACTCAACAGGACGAGGGCCTAGACCAATTGTGCGTGCGTGCGTGCGTGCAAGCGATTTATATAGCTAAATCTGGAATCTCTTCTGTTGGATCCCCGTTTTGTGGGCCAAACCTGATAAATTATACATTTCTGAAATTCAAAAAACTGGCCCTGTAACCACCTGTTCTCTTCTATGCAGAGAAAAGGAAAAACTACAGATTATGTGTTTTCAAGCAAACAATATTTTGCAAAGATTTAAATTTAAACTGAAGACGGCTTCTAACATGAATTGATGCCTAAAGACATCCTTTTAAAATAACACATTTAAAACTAACTTTATCAGAACATAACAGTACCAATAAAAAAGGCCCCTTTGCAGTCCAGTCTCTTGAGCTACCCAGTCCGTATTTCTTCCCTGCTAAAATAATCAAAGGAATGCCTTCTTTCTGGTACAATTCTGCAGCTTCAAACACATCTAGCTGCAGGAAAAAAAGAAAGAAATCATTAAAACAAGCTCTAATCCATAGCTCTTAAATAATACAGTCATCTGAACAAATATATGCTCACCGTTTGTCCTGATGGGAAATGAACTGTTTTCGGAGCTGGTTTTCCTATGAATTTATTTAAAAGCTTGATATTTGCAAAGGTACCTCTGGTCATCACAGCATCATTACCTCTTCGAGCTCCATAAGAGTTGAATTCACGAGGTGTGAGGCTACAAATATCATATGACAGTATTTAATATTCAACAGAAAGTCTACTGGTATTGTTTTGGACCATTTTTGCCATTAGGCAGTATTGAGCACTAGCTAATGAACATTACAACCATCCCCCTAACTGAACTGAGTCTGAAGTGGCTTTTTGTTCACAAAAACTAGAGGACTAATTTTCTAACAAATGTGGGTTAAGCAGTCTATAGATGAGGAATATCTGTAAATTCTATTCTCATGATTGATATAGCTGCATTGGTAGGATGAATCCATTTTTACTTCTGGAGAGTACCCTTCATTTAGACCAAGTGAGATAGTCATGGGCAAACAGTGGGCACTGGAAGCCATTATTTTGAGATATTCTGCTGATATAATACTAAGGTTTGCTGGTACAGTACAGTACCATTAGTCCACATAAAATGCTAACAAATGGAAAATCTGATTCTGTGAGGATTTCTGCACCTCCTCTGAAGTGCGAAGTACTCTCAGACTTCACTGGGAGCTAAGGGAGCTCAACATCTCACTGTATTGGGTCCAGAATTCTTGATTTATCTGATATGAATCAATATCAAACCTTCAGCCAAATTCACATTTATACAGGGGCAATTCAGTCTTTAAAAGAGGCATGTTTATGGACAAGCTGGTGTCTGATGTGTTCTGTGCATCTATTTTGCTAGTCTGCTCTCTTTGACAAGGACAATAATTTTGCAACAGCAGTGGAGTGAGCAATTACTCCTATACTATGTTCAACAGCCATCAACTGAAGTGAAAGCATCAACATTATAACTTATGTAAAATTAATGGCATAGAACAAAACATTAGCACAAGATCAGTGTTATCTGCTTTGTAAATTAATTCATCTTTGCTTTGGCATGGATTTGTCAGCAGACCATTGTCCTTTTACAATGGTCTCTCTCATTGATGTGATCTTTTAAAGTAGATTTCAGTTGTTCACAAAGCGAAAAGATTTCAAATACATTTCTGGAGATGGTCTACAATCACAGCAATGACCAGTTTACATTTTAACCAGCATATATACAATTAATCCCTCTAATGCATAATGGCATTTACAGAGCAAAGCAATTTTTGAGGATTGGTTTTTTATTTGGTAAATTAAGTTCCCTACTGAGACAGAAAGTAAAGCAGTTTCATTTGTTTCATATAACATACATTACAGTCCATACCCTTTGTTTGTCAGATAATTAGCAGCGGCGCTATTCCTGGCAATGCTTCCAGCAGGTGATATGTGATCTGTGGTTACAGAGTCTCCCAAATATAGCAAGACATGGGCATTTTCAATTGGTTGTAGTGAAACTGGCTCTTTGGCCTATTGGGGGGGGGAGAGAGGAGGAGAAAAAAAAGAAGAAAATACACACTTTTTCCCTCAGGATTCCTAGCACAAAACAACCAAGGTTTGTTCACTACAAAAATAGAGCATCCATTCATAAGCTCCATTCATTCCAATGGGATAAACATCCATTAGAGACAGTTAGACATGGTTAGTGGATCAGATAAACAACTAAACTTATTGAAACAACTTTCTCCTTACTTTAGTATTCAACTCTTTCAAAAATATTATTTTAGACGGAACCACTGTACTTACAAGCTTCTTAAAAAAAGAAGGACATCTGATGTATGTGGACTTCAAATCCCATGGAAACAAAGCTGACTCTGGTGCTTCCAGAAAATTCCATCGCTTACTTCCTTTCTACAAAAGGAGATTATATGAGCCAATGGACTACCAGGGAAATTGATTTACAATTATCTTATACAGTCTTAAAGCAAAACCATTGATTACTGGTTTTCTTCTGAAGTTGTACTATACTGTGGGAGATACAATCACAGAACCCCAGTATAATCAAATACAGGTGGCCATATCTTTGTCACTTAATCTTAGTTCATGGTAACACAACCTTCCGTAACAGCTGCTGTTTCAACCAGAAGATATAGTAAGAATATAATGAAATGCACTGTTTTCTAAACTATTTAAAATGACAGACCTATCTTACCTCCATTTTTTCTTTCAATTCTTTAAACATGGATGATATCACATACTCTTCCTCAACTTGCTGAAGCTCTTCTCGAGTTGGCCAAACATCATGCAGGTAGATATTTTTGCCATTGGGGTCTATGCCTACATAAAAGGTTTTTTGTGAGCAAAAAAAAAAAAAAAAAAAAAAACCAAAAAAACCCCCACTATATATGTCGAGACTTTATTCAAAGATGCTGCAGCAGATTCTAAAACAATTAATTAGCTAAGCGATTTTTTTATTTCTTGGCTGCTAGGAATGACAAGCATGATCATTCTTTGTCTAGTAGTATAGCGGTGTAATGTTCCCTGCATGCTCAAATGCCAATTAAATGAAAAAACCTTGTGAAAAACTGGGGATATTATATGTAATTTCCCCCTTCTCTTGTGAGACAAAATATTTTAATATAAATAAAAGAAAAGGGATGAAGTGGTCTAAGGCGGACAGCCCTGTTCCATAACAGAAAATGCAAAAGTTGCTGCCATTTAAAAGGTCAGAAATTTTAAGCCAAAGCATCCAAAGAAAACCTAGTATTATTCTGAAATATGAGATATAAAGAAATAGTTACCTAAAGGCTCAGTCTGGAAATCTATATTAACAGTGCCCGCTATAGCATAAGCGACTACTAAAGGTGGAGAAGCAAGGTAGTTGGCACGGACACAATCGCAGAGACGGCCTTCAAAGTTTTTGTTTCCAGATAAAACTCCACAAGTAACTAAATCACCCTGAAAGGCAGAAACAAGTACATTTCTCAGCACTCCTCACAAACTTATTGGTACATTGATGACAGTTTGCTGATTTCTGTTGCTTTTTAAAAAAAAAAAAATTAAAAAAGAAAAGAAAAGAAAAGAAAACAAAACACTAAAGGCACCCTTTAGTAGCCCTTAAAAGGAAAGGTACTTTGCTCTCTCCCACTATCATTCTGATTCTGTCTCCCTCCCTAGCCACAGATCTCACTCTTGGCCTCATGTCTCCTCTAAGTCAGTTTGATTAGTTCTCCCCTCCTTTTTTTCCCTACTTCTCATCCTTACCTTTTCCCAGGCTGATGCCTTTACTACTCTCCTCAACGCTAACGGCAGCCTGAAGGACTGAACAGCTTCTAGTACTGACATGGCTATTTTAGACACCAAATTAGTCATGTTATATACTCCCTTTTGGCATCCAAAAACGTATCTCCAAATGCACTGCAAAATTGCAGCCAAGGACAAAATATATTATTTTATACAGATTGTTTTATTTCCTCATCATTTGAGTATTCAAGCATCTGCTACCTCGTATAATGCACTGTCAGAATCTTTAAGCTATACCTGTTTTATTGCATTCCGAATTGCTTCTGGCAAGGGGGCAGTGTTTCCAACACACGTTGAACATCCATATCCAACAACCTCAAACCTGCATTGAAAAACTGGAGTAAGTAGCACATTCAACTATTTAAAACAAGTGTTGGCAAAACTTTTGTTAAAGCAGAGGGAATTTTTTTTTTAAACTAATTGGGCATTTTACAATGAGTACACTGAAAAGAGCTAGTTATCCTTTTACTTTTCATTTGTCTTGGTGAATTACAAAAATTAAGTCAGGTCTTCAAAGTATCTCCTGATGTATTGCCATGACTTACCTAAATGTAAGCAAGGACAAGAAAGTTCATGCATAAAGCAGAACTGGGCCTTTATTATGAATTGTAAGCTAATACACAGTATGATCTGAATCTGATTATTATTGCTATTGAGCATTCAAAAGTAGAGGTGTTTCAGACAAGCAAACTAGGACATGGTCCATGTCCTGAAAAACAAGCAATCTAAGGCTCCAGTCCTATGGAGCGCTGTTGAAAACAAAAGAGTTCTGCTCAGCCACAAGGAACCACATGCACAATATAAATTGTACACTCAGGGGCCAAGACCTTGGTCCAAAATAAATTTATGTGTATGCTTAGTTTTAAGCATGCATGTAGTCCCAAAGTCAATGGGACTATTCACATACTTAAAGTTGGGCAACTTGATGAACTGTGGCCATATCTATGGACTATGTATAAATCCATTTACACACGCACCACTTTCCCCTCTATCAGTGTGAATAAAGAAGTTAAATTTACCCAAGTTTACTGAGGTAGGGTAATACTCCACTTGAACTGAGGTAATGTGTAACCATTCCACTACCTGGAGATAAACTTGTTCTTATATAAGGTTTAACCATCAGACCAGCTTCGACAGCTTTTCGGGCCAACAGACCTAAAGAAAAACAAATCAATAATTAAATAAGACTTGTGCATATTTATTGGAAGAGCGACTAGATTTATAACTACCAAGATGGTGGCAGGTAGGTAAATCACTGTGCTGAGGGGAAGAAACTGTTTAAAAGGAGTATATATTTGTAATATTGTTTAGACAAGTAATATAACAAAATTGCTTTATCAGTAATAATATAAGTCACACTTCTTTTCCTATTCAGATCAAGCAGATGCCCATTTTCTTGCCCTTACCTGACAGAAAATCTCTTCTCCTTGTTTTAATTGATGGTCTAGTAGTCAGAGCATGGATGGGTAGTCTGGTCTAGGTTTTATTTCCAGTTCTGTCATTGACTTTTCAATTCCTGCTGTTAAAGTTCATCTAGCATCTGACTGTAGGCTAAATTTCACCCTTTCATTCAGGGATCAATGCCTCGAAAACTATCAGTCAATATCTATAATCTTCTGAAAGGTGCCCTAAACAGATTGTTTACTTTATGATCTGACATTACCAAATACAAACTTATTAGAACTAACTTCACAGGAATCTAGTTTTAATAGATATCCAATAATACCACAAAAACTTTGAAACTATATAGCACTGTGTACAATAAAAGCCACTTCTCATTAACACTGTTCTCAATAACTTAACAATAGAAATTCAGACCTAAAGGTACAATGAACTTTCAGCTTAAAGATCTGGACACTGAGAATTCCCTGCACTGAGCACTTGTAGAATCAAGTCAAAATTGATGAAGACCATGTAAACACCAGATTGCAAAAGTGAGCCAAAGTTAGTTGTCACTAGTCATAACATACCTGCAGCCAGCATGACAGATGGATTGCAGTTATTTGTACAACTGATTACTGCAGCAATGACAACAGATCCATGAGACAGTTTATACGCATTTCCTTCATACTCTACAGGCACAATGTCATTTTGTTTCTCAGCGGCAATCTGAAACCCTTTAAAGCCAATCTAGATGACAAAATATATAACAAGTCAAGAGTAGACACAATTCAACAACTACAGAACACAGTTAAAACAGATATGTACTTCACCAGAGCATGATTATGTGAATCAACACTTAAAACTCATATATGTGGAAGCGCTTATCAGTCATATCTGTGGACTGAAATTTAATAGGTTCCCAAAGAAGTCTTCAGAGATGAATGGAAGGCCTCATTTCCCTCAAATGCTAAGTGATGCACTCACCTATGTATGTTTATAATCACCATTGTTAATGGTACAAAACGTGTGGCAATGAGTGCCTACATATCAAAAGCAGGATCAAATCCCTAGACTGTTTCCCCCCTTATTTTAGGAAAATCCCCTTATTTAAAGGAATAGTACATTCAGGTATATGTAGTTTGCAAAATGAATAATGCATCTATCACATGGCAAGGCTCAACACTATTTTAATATAAACCATAATTGGTCCATTAAAAACTCTTCTCCCAGCATCATGTACAAGATACTCTACTCACTAAACCTAATTAATTACATATACTTCCCTAAGCACTATTTTATAACTGTCTGAAATATAACAAAAATTAGTTAATCGAACAGGAAGATGTCAAACCAAGTTTGATTGGGAGAGGATTAAAGATAAATAGGGCCTGGGTCTGTAACTTTTAATCTTGCAGAAGTCTTCACGAACCACCCTGACACACATTCCCACTCAGTCCAAACAGCTTCTCTATGATCATCTATTTTTCTCACTACCAAGTCTTTGACTTTTCATCTCACGTCAGGCAAGGCCACCACACACTATGGGTCTTATCCAAAACCCACTGAAGTCAATAGACTAAGAGATTTCAATTGCCTTTGGATCAGGCCTTATACTACTTGCAATTCTCCTTCTGACTCAGTGCTGTAAGCAGCCCTCCTTGATCCCTGAGCTTAACAGTACATTAGGATTGAAAACTCAACTCATTCAAAAGCACTGGAAATTGAAGTTTCATGGCTGTTAAGGCAAGTTCTGGGTCTTTTGGGTTTTTTTTAAAGTTCTAGTTAATTTAACATCTGGGTAAATCAACTGTTATATTAAGCTGAACTAAACTGAATTTACTGCCCAACAACACTGAGAATCAGTGTTTCAATTTTTAAACAATGAAGCTGATTGAGGGATTTTTAACTCATTCAAAAGAAATGGCATTATACAATTTTTACCTCAATTTTGTTTTAAAATAGAAATTCTTAAAAAAAACCCACCCATATGCCTAACCAATTTAGCAATTATAAATTACTTAAATGGACAAGCTGTAGAAGTTTGGAACACCTGATTACTTAACTTTTAACTTTTCTACTTTTGTAGATTCTTAGGTCCATAATGTGAACTGAGACTTTTTGCAATTTTTATTCAAATTTTCTGTCTGAGGCCCAGTAACATTCCTATGACTGTTAGCACACAGAGCTATGCTCAAGGAACCCTCTATAAGGCAATAAGTATTTGTAAAACAAATACTTTAGATTACTAACTATGACTTTATAAACATAGTGTGTTCAGTATGAATGCCAAAAAATGAGTTGCAATCCATTTATCTACCAAACCACCAAAAGCACCTTTGTAAAGTTGTACACACCTTCTCATTTAAGCAGGCTTGGAAATCGCTTTTCATATTAGTAATAGCCACTCTATCCTGTGGCCTCTTTGGGCCACTGACATATGGCATTATAGAACTCAGATCTATTTGTATTAGCTGGAAAAGAAAAAAAACCAACAACATGAGCTAGGAAACATTGCCCAGTGTGTAACAGCACATGTAGCCCTAGTTTTTCAAGACAAGTAGGCCCATCTGGTGTAGTAATCTGAATATTCTGTGATGTTTTTCCATTAAAAAGTGAGGCTTTCATTTTTAAGATGGCATGTGACTGACAACTGTTTATCATTAATCTGTGAAATTTGACACCAACTGCCAAAATCTCTCATCTTAAAGTCAGACTTATATGATGCCCTGAAAGAGGTGAATGATGAGAGATTCAGCCTTTTCTATATTATCATGTTTAGGGTTGTTTTATTTTTCTGTAAAATATCTAACTACCCAAAGCTATGAGTTAAGACATTCATGTACAAACATCCCATTATTAAAACGTGACAACATTTACAATAGAGTAAAAATTAATTTATGAATAATTAATACAAATATTTGCAAAAGTAAAAGCTATTTTGTAAGTACCTGGGTATACTCAGGTTCCCCTGAAGAAATCTGATCATTTCGAAATAACTTCACAGCTTTAAGATATGCTTCCATGGACTCAAGCTTGGCCTTGTCAAAACCTATGGAAAATATTACCAGACATGGAAAAAAAGGTATGCTACTGAAAGAAAGCATAACTTATTTGTAACTAGGGTTCTCAGAAATAAGTATTGTGACAAATTCACACAGAATCTGTGTGCCATCCCATGGATTCCATGAACCAAGCCCTTTTGAAATGCATGATAATTCTGACTTTGCACTTTGATAACTGCCTTGAACATCAGTCTTCTTGTCACATAATCTGCCCTATTCACATTTTACTTCTGTTCTATTAGCAGCTTGATGAGCCCACACAAAATCTAAAAGTGAAATATCTCAATCCTTGAAACGAGGACTGAAAAGCCACACACACTGAACAGCTTCCTGAAAGCATATGTACTATTAGTTCATAAATAAGAGCTCTTTTCATTTTCATCTGATCACCTCACTCCCAGTCTAAATGGAACTCAGAAAAGGAACATTCATTCATCAGATCCTTTTCTCATTACGACACAGTGTATGGGGAGTGTCAAAACAAACTCCTTGATCCTCTCAGTCAAATTAGGCAAGAGGAGAGACTGCATTTCACCTTCATAGGAAGTGAAAAGGGAGAAACCAAAAGGTAACTCAAAAACCAACTAACCTGAGAAAATCCTGCAAAAGACCCTTCTCAGCAGGCTGAGTTTCCCAGCAGCCACCAAACTCTGTCAGAACTTGTTTTCAAATTATTAGAAACCATTTTAAACGTGGGTTAAAACCATTTTTTATTATATGAATTAAACATGGTTTGCTTGGCTGATGTGAACCAAACATAACTGATTATCTAACACTGTTTCAAACACTGGTTAGATGAAGAAATGGCTGTCAGGGCCAGGCAAATCACGTTTAACCCATTTTAGCAGAAACCACTTTTAAATATATGCTCAGGAATCTTGTCCTATAATATAAAAGGAAGATGTGCCAAGGGGAATCGCTTTACCATTTTGTCATTCCTGGCCTTACTGAATAACTCATGAGGGAAAAGAAATGGTCTGTCTTTTTTTTTTTTTTTTTTTAAATCAAAAGCTCCACATGCTCAAGAATAAGGTGACCCTGAACAATGAAGGCAATGATTAGACTGAATCGGAAGCAGACAAAATATAACTTGATTTGGTACAAGTTTCAGAGGCACACCAGCTATCCATCTGTCAAGATTATTTAAAAAAATTATTTCCTAGCTTAACTAGAAAAATTATAATTACTGAAACGTAGTGCCATAAGGAAATGTACATGCTCTGAGGACCAATGGGCAATTCCAGAGAGAAAGGTGGTTGATATTTGCTAAAAGCAGTATAATTTTTATTAAATTGAAGATTTCATAATCTTCATGAGTAAGGCCCTACTTAATTTGTGATTTTGGACAATTGCAGATTCCGCAATATTAGGCTTCCACCACAATTTTGACAGTGGAGCCCCCTCTCTGAACCCCAGTGGCCGACAGCAGAGAATCATGGAAAAGTAATATTGGACTTTATTACCACAAATAATAAGGTCCATCATTACTTTTCCACAATTTTCTATGGTTAGTCTGCAACTCAGCCACAATTATTTTGACAATCATCCTGCAATTCAAGTAGGGCCTTATCCATGAGGCTATTCATGGGAGGAATCTGCAAAGTAACTTCCCTGATACAGAATGTTATTGCACAGCAGAACTCATTACATTATCTCCATCCAGCAGGTTATAATCCTGAAGAAAAATACTGTTCAAATGTAATGCCTGATGCAGTTTTAGATAAAATACTTGCCATGTGAGTTTGAAATGCTAATATGCTGAATCACATGCATTTTACCTTAATTTCATTCTTACCTGTATGCTTTAAGTGCTTTAGCGTCACATTATCAACAGGGAAAAAACTCAGAATAGCACCGTATTCAGGACACATGTTTGCAATTGTGGTTCGGTCAGCAACAGACAGCTGGGAAACGCCAGGCCCAAAAAACTCAACAAATTTTCCAGCCACTCCTGCTTGCCTGAGTTGCTGTTTGAAAAGAAATGCATAACTATAAAACATCTGGAATACGAGGAGATATAACACAATGAATGTATGGTGCAACAGTTAGAAATGAGTAACAATTACTAGTTTTACAGTAGGAAACTTCTTTAAATGTGTATCACATCCACAAAATCAAACTTCAAAACTTTAACACTTAGACTGGACTCTGACAAAGGTAAAAACCCTCAAGATGTCTCTCCCCACCCGCTCAGTTCTGCAGATTTTCAAGCAGTGAGCATACCCGTGCTTTTTAAAAAGTGTTGCTAGGAGTCACATACTGCATTCATAGCTAGGATACCCTGGGGAACAAGAAAATGGGAAAAGAACTCTAACAAGGCTTTCCTGTGAAATGGTGCAAACTCTTGTCACTACCTCACTGGGCTTGGAGAGCAGGGGGACTCATTGACATTTACCACCATTACACTTTCTGCTTTATAAGGACAAAATTTCAAAGTACAGTGAAAAACTGAAAAATAGAAATGGATTAAATCTTGCTAAGGGTTTAACCAGAAAGGAAGTGTTCACTGTACCAACAAGAATCACTCTGACACCATTCACCAGAGGCCACATAGACCAGGAGTGGAGATCCAGAGATACAGGGCCGCATTCTCCTCTCACTACATTTCAGTTACACTATTGTAACTACTGACTTTAGCAAAGTTACTTCTGATTTACCCCAGTGTAAGTGAGAGCAAAAGTAGGGGTTTTGCAGGAATGCTTTGGAGTCAAGATGGCATTAACAGAAAGGGAGTTTCTGTAGTGGAAAAACCTACGCGCTCTCACTAGGGAATACTGACATTAGTTACATTTATAAAATGTCTGTAAATACACAGTTATATGTAAGGCCTGTAAGGGATCACGTGTAACAAGAAAATAAATAGGCCCTAAATAAGTAGTTGTGTACTTAGCGGTTACTGGGGACGTTACTGTTTCATAAAGCTACAGTTAATGATGCGGCATCAGAGACTGCCAGTGTCTTTATTTCACTTCCCACACATTTCTGGTAGAACTCACACAATAACAAAGTCTGCCTGATTTGGGATCAAACAGAATTCTAAGTTACCTTAGTAATGCTTAGGACAACATCTATGGATGAAGCAAGTGGGCTAGCTAAGCCTGTCAGCTCACACCCAACCACTTCAGGCAAAGTGAGTGTAACTGGCATTCCCAGCATTACTGTTTCTGTTTCAATACCGCCAACACCTAAAGGGAGAATATTAAGCTGTTTTTATTATGCTAAGTAATTGACATAATAAACGTTTTGAAGTGCATATTAAAGTCTAATAAAGTTCCTCCTACTGAATTAAAGGTTATAATAATCTGCACAATAACGGATCCTTATTTATATCTGACTCCACCTACTGAAAGACAGTATGTACAATACAGATGTCTTCTACTAAAAAATGGACATGAAAAAATCTTGCAAAACTACTACCTAAATTATCACATTTTAATCCTGTTGGGCTTGTGTATCATATCTAATTCTGATTTTTATACAACAAATATACTAATATTATAATTTTACACTACATTCAAACAAACAGTATTTATCTGAACATTGAATTAATTTCTTTGGAATCTTTTTCTTTAAATTAGAAAAAAAGCAATTTATTGCTGGTGAAAGGTGTTGGCTAGAAGTTCTCTCCTCATCCAGAGAACACATGCAACATGGACAATAGCTATGGAAGCTTCCCCACACTGCCATGCTAATGTGCCTCTAGCTACAGTAACAAGACCTTTGCAATATCATGATTACCTTCAAATCCCTTCTCAGGATACACAGTTCTTGATTGATTTCTAATGACAACATAAAAGCACTCATCTATGCATTATATAAATGTCTAAAAAAAACCCAACTGTTTGATTCCCAAAATAATAGTCATTCACAACCTAAACTAGCCTTACTATATGGAATCGTTCTAGTTTCTTTTAGAAGAACTGCAAACAAAACAATTTTACTCCATTATTTGTATGTCATGAAACTCTACCTTCAAAGTATGTTGCCCCTAAATAAAATTTCAGGTTCTGGAATGCTATTAGGCTTAAACCAGAGAAATATCCAATACGAAGAAAGTATTAAATAGTAATTATTTTACATTCTTATAGTAAGAAAACTTATCAACTCAACTGAAATTATCAATTCATGAACAGTATACTTACCCCATCCCAAGATCCCCAAGCCATTTACCATAGTAGTATGCGAATCTGTGCCAACTACGCTGTCTGGATATAGGTAATCTTTAACTTCAAAAACAACTCTTGACAAATATTCCAAATTCACTTGGTGTGCCATTCCTGTTCCAGGTGGAATTACAGCAACTTTCCTAAAAACCTTTGAACTCCACTTTATTTTTTATGAGAGAGAATAAAAAATGGTTATTGTGTTATATATAAATCAGCTGGGACTTTTTTGTGTTTGTAAAGAAGGCATGCTAAATTCTGTGTAGCGAGATAAAGCCACATAACTAGTAAAGAATAAATAAATAAAATTATATGAACAATGTCATCGTACTCGCTCTTAACACGTAATTAATTAGCTGTTCAAGTAAGATGGGAAATGCACAATTTCAGCCTTTAGACATGGTTCTCTTCTGAAAAGTGACTATGTAAAAATCCACGTATCTGTTTCCTGCGTATATACAGAGACGTATCTTCTGATATACTTGGCTGTTGTTTTCACTCCTATTAGTGCTGCAACGCTATCACAGCTATGTGAGAATGAGTTGGATTCTATTCCTTCTTGTTCATCAACAAAATTATTTACTAAATTCCAATGAAAGGCTTAATCACTGATATGTGCAAATCTAATGAAAGCTATGGGCTCACACAAACTGCACGGAGACAATGGGGATACACAAGTGTAACCCAGGATAATACTTGGCCAGCAGAGCCTTCAATACTGATTATGTTTTATGAAAAGGCAAAAATACAGTTTGATTTTCACCAACTTGGCTGAGATTGCAAAACTGACAGTTAGAAAAACATCTTTTTACTTGTAAACTGAGCACCCAAACATGGAAATCCAATTTTCACAAGTTACTTTTCAGAGTAGAACTGCACTTTGTTAATTCCTTTGTTTTTTAGTTGGCTACCTGTTAAATTCATTATATTTAATGATATTACAGAAGAAAAATGCCCTAGCCAATCAGTAACATACAGAGTTAGGTATCCTGTCTGTTTACTCAATAGCAGCACATCATGCTGCCTTACAGGGATCAGAGTTCAGGTCTTAAGTTCCTAGGCTAGTAGCAAGCACTACAGAAATAACACATTTAGTCACATGGAGGGAAAAATTACTTACATCAGTAAAGCAATCCTATAACGGCTGGCTGGTTCTCAGAGTGGCAATGACTTGTACCCAAACCCTGTTCAAAAGTAGTCCCACTGACTTAAATGGGACTATTGGCTTAAGACACAGATTGGCAGGATCAAGGATAAGACTGGGGCAAAACTCAGCTGTATTTAGGTTTTAAGAACTCCCTCATATATGGCAGTTATTTCCAATCCTCTTAAGGCAGATGATTGTTGATTCAACAGACAGCATCAACTTTTAAGTACATGGGATCTATTGTCTACCTACTAAAAATTCTTATCATACTTTAAATGAAAACACTTTTGGACTGGTGAAACAGTTAGCCTGTAGAGATGCAGCCAGATAATAATCTGTAGCAGATAACTGTGAGGTGCTGAGTGCTCTCAACACACTTTAATTTCAATGGAAATTCAAGATGTTTTGCGCCCCAAAGTATCAAGTCCTTAGTATCTGGTCAGTTTTGCTTTTGTTTCCAGTTAGCATCACTTCTGGTTCTCAGGTTTGAACATGATACTGTTGATTTTTGGGTTATAAACACTTAAGGGAATGTTTAAATCCAAATAAATACAGTGTTTCAGTTAATATTAGCTTATTCAATATTTCTATTAATATTGTGTACTCTTCCTCCTTTAAAAAAAATCCACACACCTTAATTAGGGCCCTATACTGCCTAACAGAGTCATTAATTACTTGGACATTCTTCCAAAAAATTGTACCATCATGTTATGCACTAATCAGCTGTACTAAAATATACTAAAAATTCTGACTTGAAAATCTAACATTTTGAAAGTGATGTAATGAATTCCCTGGACCACCCTGAACTGCCAAAAGCCATCTGAAAGATGGACAAAATATCAAGTCAAATAAAAAATACAATATAATACAATGTAATATAATACGAGGGCTGTAAAAAAAAAATGGCATACCTTAAAAAACTGAAGCCTCTCTCTATTTCTGCCAAATTCCACCTCTTGGTTTTTTAACACTGTTTCAGGCCTAGAGATTAATTAAAAGTAATTAATAAACAATGGTATGCTTTGAATGATAAACAATAAAATGTGCTTTTTGCTTCTATTTGCTGGAATGCTCATTCCAGATATTGCTGCAAATAGCAGAATTCTTTTAAATGGTTTACTAGGCAAGACTGAGGCAATTTCTTCCAAACAAGGAAGTGAGGAAAGGAGATGATGCCTTCTGAAAAAAGCAGAGAAAGGGACTGCTCTTCTCATCACACACAGCATAACAGAGTTGTAGCTCTAGTTTGCCCCAAGCAAATAACCTAAAAAAAATACCCATTAGAAAGATACCTTTCCAGCATGATAACTGCACCATCATAAAAGGAAGGCATTTCTTCTAACAGATATTCTGAGGGGTTGCTTCCCTCAAGCAATTTGATGTAGCGAAAGAAATAAGGTGTCTAATTTATGTTACTGCTGGCAAGAGAATTGCTCATTTTCAACTCTGGTCCTCTAACTGCTGACTAGAACACCAATAAGATACTGTATAATTTATTTGTAAACGTGTTCTAGGAATTGTATTCATTTACTTATGTATTGGTATTTCTATGGTGCTCATTACCAGAGTTTCTAAACATAAAAGCAGATGACTAATTTTCATATGTTTGTGTAATGAAAAGCGTCATTTTAATAAATGAGTGAAGTTCATTGCTGGATTGTGTTTTTATAGCTACTGTTTCTCTGAGAGGGGGGGGAGGGGAGAGAGAGAGAGAGAGAGATCCTAAAACCCTTTTCTAGATGATGTTTTAAGACTGCATTTTACATCATGACCTTTCCCCCTTTCTCTTCTGCAGCAGAGGAACGTCATATGGTGTATTGTTTTGCAAAGCCCTAAGGGACAGTCATCATTCAAATTATAGCTTAATGAATGCCATTCCTGATAGAAAAGGGTAATACTGTCACAAGCAACATCCAGATTGCGAGAAACATTTAAATACATTTCTACTCCTGTGTGAAGAAAGCAAAAGAGGAAGGAAATAAACTTTTTAAAATAAAATTTGCAACACAATCAATATACTGTGTTGCTGTGGGTCTCTTCTTTGATATAGTTTTGAAATTCTAGATGTGTCAGCCACAGAAAGACAGAGATTTAGCCAATCTATCAGAGACGATAGATGGCAGTTGAAAGATGAGGGTGATTATATATAATTGTCAGAGATGGAGTACTGCAAAAGGACCTATAAATAAATGAATCTTGTGAAAAGGCAAGCAGATGAGGCCTTTGTGGGCTGTTACATATGCGGAATTTCAATTAAATGACAGATGGATTGAGAGGTTATTTGTGGCCTAGGGGATGATATATAGACTGCTTTCTTAGCTGATATGGGGATGTCCAATTCTCATTAGGAAGGAAAGGAGTTTAAGCCTTCTGTAAATCATTTAAATGAAATCTAAAACAAGAGGAACTTTCAAATCTTAAACCAGTGTTTCAGTGGTGCCTTATTACATTAATCACTCTTTAGAGAACTATTCCTATGTATCACTGCCCTTGCAAGGCAATGAAGCAAATCTCCAGCTCAGATTTAAAAAGACAATCATTAGCCAGATGAATGATCCTCTACAAAATGTTCTACCTGAGTTCTTCTCCTGTTTTAGGCCAGTTCAAACACCTGTGGCTTTAGACATCATCCTAAATACTCAGGCCTGTTTCTGGCTGGAGTGGATGAAGATGCAGAGAGGCACATTTAGCACAGAGCAGCATCTCTGTCAGCTGTTGCAGGCATTCTGGATGACAACTAAAAGGCCCTACACCAGTGCAGCTTAAGGCATACAGCTGGCTTTGTGGAGGACAGGCAGCTTACTTTTTTGTATTTTGGAGGCAAAGTTTACATTTTACAATTAACTTCAAAAAGTTAGCTGTAATTAGCCAACAGACTTATGCAAGGCAGGTCAACACTTTAAAAGCTGTACTGTTGTTCTGGGGACAAGCCTGCATCACCTGATAGCATGGTACAATTGTTCTGCTTAACCTTAAATTTAAACCAACAGCACTACATACTAAAAGGAAGTGCTGAACTAGGAGACAGCACACAATAAAGGTCTGCATTCCAGTCAGTAAAACACAATCGTGATTCTCTCCAGCAAAAGAAGGATCTTACAATTAAATGTTAAGCAATAAAAGCATTTCATACTCAGGCACTGGTTGAAGATGAAATGGACAGAGAATAGGGGTATTCTCAATCTGCGCAGAAAATTTTCCTGAGTTACGACTTGATTCTCCAGCATCACATGGCCCTCTGCAGCCAATCTGGCCTCTGCAAGGTACCTTCCGAGGTTGCACTTTATGTGGAGAAAGCTTTGTCAATGGCCTTTGTAAGTCACCACCTCCAGGATTTGGAGCATTCTGTATTGCACTGTCATTTTAAACAGAAAACAAAGCAAGTGCATAAAAACATTTTCCTACTGCAAAAGAAAAACCCCAACAAATGACCAACTGTATCTAAAAGGTCACCATTTTATTACAATCCTGGTGCAAAATAAAGTAGCATTTGGTAAGTTTAGTTAACCAAAGAATACAGCACAGTCACAACGCAAAAAAGTTTTACTGATCTTTGTTAGCTTTTCTAAAATAAACTATATTAAACTGCTATATAAACTACTCCCTCACCTGGTCTGTCTGCCAAACACCACATTTATTAACAGGGGACAGTGCAAGAGCCATCTGTTTACTCAAGGTCTGATGGAAAGGGATGTGAGTAAGTCTTGTCCTAGGGATGGGCTGGGGATTGTGTTTGGTTTTACTCTCTATTGCAGCACTATTTACGTTTGTTAGATCCATGGGAAATTGTCTATTGCTGCAGTTTACCCAAGGCCGTAGTTGTGATATTTTATATTTAATTGTGTTTTTGAAATAAGTGCTCAAGCAATAAACATGTATTTTATAACTACAAATATAAAATGACTATGCTTCAGGCTCTATAATATAGCATAAGTAGATACATGAAACACTGTAGGTAAACATTTTTAAAACCACATCTATACCATACTACACTCAATTTACACGACATTCAACCTTAACATGAACACAGTGAAAAACCCACTGTGAAAAATTGATTTTTTTACCTCTTATGGTTACATTCATTAATTTGCCCACTGATAAATAAGGTTATCGAAGTTTTTGCTGCTCTAGTAATAAAAAGAATGCACTTCCATTGCCTAGTGGCAGGATACCATACCACTTCATAGGGCATTTTGTCTAAGTCTAAACTCTGTTCACAATCCCTCAGCTAATGGTAATTGGAAGCTACACAGCGGCAGCACATGCAGCACCTGGGGGAAGGGCCTCATATCATACTCTAGCAGATACTGACAGACTCCTGTGGACTTTCCAATAGTGAAACTAGCAGAACTGGCTGTATCAGGACAAAGCAGCAGGTTGAGATCTCTTGCCAACACTCGGCCTTTCTGATAATTTCATACTAGACTAATCACAATTTGGGCTTTTCCCTCCAAACACAGGGAAGGGTGAACAAAAGAACTGGACTGCTGGAGAAGCAATATCACAAAATAATCCTCACTTCACAGCTATATAGTGGAATACAATTATCTGATCTAATTGGGACCGGGGCCAGATCGGATAACCAAAAACATGGATGAACCATAGAATGGGCACCTGGGGTTGGCAGCCTGAGCCCCTGCCACTGTCAGCCTGAGACAGCTGGTGGTTTGGTTACTATGGAGAGCAGGAAAATAGAGGGTCGGTTACATGGAGTTCTACTGTACTTTCTTGCTTTTCATTCTTCTAAATTACTATTGCCAAAATTGGAGTTGTGTATATATTTAAAGGGTCCATGTAAATACACACAACACTTTCTTTCATAGCAGTATTGAACTTCTCCAACTCCCCAGAGACTGAAATCACTATTAACCAGTTTACACCAGTCAATATGCCCTTTCGGAGACTCCAGGCTTTGAAAGAAGAAAAAGGAACTGTAATCACTTAGGGTATGTCTACACAGCAAAATCTGTGCATGGGCTAGCGTGACCCAAGCTAGCGTCAGTCCAGCAAGAAGGGTAACAATAGCAGTGAAGACAGAGCAGTGCAGATTTCAGCCTGGGTACTAAAAGCCTGGCACGGTCCCATGGTACATACTCCGCTTGCTAGCCCTCACTGTGATGTCTCCCCACTATAGTTATCCATGCTAGTTGGATTTAAGCTAGCTTGAGTAGGTAGCCCCCAAGTACAGCGTCTGCTGTGCAAACATACCCTTACATGAGTGAGCCAAAAGGTAAGGGTAATTTAAAGATTTCCTTTTCCATATTGTCAAAACTTAAAGACATAAAGGCGAGCCCCAAGCTGATCTCATGGTATCACTGCCTGTCAGAACAGAACAGGGCTGTCATGGGGTTACAGGCCACCTCTGATCCCTTCTCTAGCCTCTCTGAGCACCTGCTCAGGTATGAGACCTTGTGCTTCTACCTTCCTGGACTGGGATCCTGCGATTCTCCCAATCTTAGACCCATCTTTGGCTATAGCCCTGCATACCAGCTGTGATTTTTCAGCAAGTCCAACTGGGCTCAGCACCTCCAAGCCTGCCTTTCAGGAGGTATGACCAGCAGTTAATACAGGGACCAGACAGCTTTCTTAAAACAAAGCACTGTTTAAACTTAGCTATCCCTTGGAAGCTTAGGAAGATCCAACTGCTTCAGACTTCCTCCTTAGGGGTGTGTCTTTATCAGCCTCTTCCTCCTCAACAGTCCCTGACAATTACTTTCCTTTTCCCTTGAGAATGTCACTTTTATCCCCACAGAAGCCTTTTTTCTTAAGTTCTCACGTATCTACAATCTGTGATCACCCACCCACCCAACAAACTGGGCCATGGAACATGAAAGGAGTTTGAGTGGGGTTAGAAGCAAAGAATCTAATATTGTCCCTCAAGTGCGCGTAAATGGGTGGTTATCTCAGGCTACTGCCCTCTTTCCTACATATGTACAACTGACACATACCTGAATTCGTCCTGTTTAATCAAATAGCAAACCCCTTTACATCAAACTTATAGAACGTATGATATTAATGTATTATTACATAACAACATGACAGTCACATCGATTATCTAGTCTACAAATGGAGCAGTGAACAAAACAAGATTAAAAACACTGACCACCACTTGAATTTAATAATTAAACAGAACTGTATTTTGCAGTTTAAATACCATTTACTGAAGTCAATCTGCAAAGAATGGTCAACAGTGAGATCAACTGGGCAGGCGGGCTGGACTTTCATAGGATCTCCTCCAAGATTTTTCACTGCTTCCCTCATGGCAGCAAAATCCACCATTGCAGGAATTCCACTAACAAAGAAGGACAAAGAAACAGCACTTTACACGTATTATGATGGATTGACAACTCTCCAAAATAAAGCTAACTGTAAAAGCTTGTTTTTAATTCACACTACACAGCAGCCTATTTGAATACCATCTCATAATAGCTTGTTTCACTTTGTGTAACATGTTCCAAGGAACATTAAGTATTCATGTGTTGGATTTATTTAAATAAAAACTGTGCACCATCCTAACTCCAAGCATAACCACCACCACATTTCAAGACTATGTCAAATGGGAATATGCAAACTCCTTGGCTAACTGATTACATTTGGCATTTGCGCCTTTGTCTTATGTTCCTGAATTGTGAGGAAACCTTGGCACAATGCCTACTTCTGGATGCATGTTAGCTGTACACCATGACTTTGCTATACAAATGAAGGCATATACTACATATTTTAATACTACTTTGCAATTTAGAGCAGTATTTATTTTAGGATCTCAAAGCACATTACAAAAGTGGTTAAGTACAATTATCCCCATTTTACAGCTGAAAAAACAGCTCTTAAAGGACAACATGCAAAATTGAAGGATAGGAGAATACTGCTGTAAACTGAAATTCTAAGAAAATCTCTGATTTGGTTTGCTAAGTAAGCACTTGCATCACTTCCATATATTTTTATATATTTCTAGAATACTACTTAGAGAGACAAGTAATATCTTTTATTGGACCAACTTCTGTTTGTCAGAGAGACGAGCTTTTGAGCTCACACAGAGCTCTTCTCTGTTCTGGATGGCTACTTGATAAATGACTGACTGACCTGGCAAATTCAAATATGTTTAATTTAATACCTCGTAGCTGCTTAGGGATTACCTTTTTAGACACTTCACATCCACAAATCTCAATAATCCATAGGTAACATTCTAACAGACAAATCCTGCTTTTCTTATTCATGTATGTAGTCCCATTGGCTTCAATAGGCCCACATGCATCAGTAAAACAAGCAGGATTTGACCATAGGTTATCACAAGTAAGATTTCTAAACATTTAATTGCACCATCACACAATCCTGCTATAGTTAAAATGCTACCAAGCTAGTTCTTTGGCGCTTATCCTGCACGTTACTCAATGCAGACAGACACCTTCACCCACATGGCATCTCACTGAAGTCAACAAAATTTCACATGGGCACGGGCATCTGCTTTCATGGACCAATTTGCAAGATCAGAGGCTTTATTTACATACAATGTTGGAATATTACTGAAGGTGCACTAAGCAAACAAAAACGATGGATTTCCATTCAAAAAGGAATGCTTAAACTGCACAAGGGCCATCTCATTTTGTTTTCAGGCCTGAGAAAAGATTGGTAACCTTACTGAGCACTGTGAAACTTTGTTAGAAAAACTTTAAAAAAAAAAATCTCACTTACGTGAAGTCTTGAAGAAGAACTCTGGCAGGATAGAAGGGCACTTCAACATTTTTCTGTTTTGTTTTCCAGTCTAAAATATTCATAGCATCTTCCTTTTTTACTAAGAAGCCATCACAGTTACGGACAGCAGTTTCCAACAGTACCCGTATGGAGTAAGGCAGAGTATCTGGGTTACAGGAAAGTAACTGAATTAATCAGGGAAACATTTTTAGCCTATATATGTTTTAACTAATATCACCTTACCATACGAAAGAGATTTGAAAAATCATGCAGTGAAAACCATTCCAACCCCATAAGAGCAAAGCAATACAATTTACAAGGAAACACTAAATCAAACAATATGTATTTGTTTTCTCTATTATTTGATAGCACCCAGAAAGGTGCTTTAGCGTTTTACAGAAGAGAAGAGGACCTACTCTTTAATATGAAGAGAGTATGGAAAAAGGCCTTGATCCTGCCATGGGCTTTGCATATGTGAACCCAGACAGAGCACTACTGAAGTCAATGGGATACCACACAGGTGCAGGGGTCCATTTGTACAGAGCTCACTGCAGGGTCAGGACATTATTACAGATGGATCAAAATAAGTGAGGGTGATAAACAGTGGAGTCAGGATGAAAAGGATGAAGATTACAGCAGTGTAACTAGGAGTGTGCACATCTGGGAGGTTTGGAGATTTTATTTTAAATATATAAAACCAACACTGAATAGTAAGTAATTTATTATGGGCACTGCAGAAGAGGTAAGTTTTCAAGAAGGATTTGAATGAGAGAGAATAATGGCTTGATGGAACAGAAAAGCAATGAAACTCCATGCATAGGGTGAAAGAAAGAAAAGGCATGGAGAGGCTGGTAGGGGAAACAGCAGTAGTATGGAGTGCCAAGGCTATCATTGACAATGCAGAGTCATGCAATGAGATTATGCTGCTAACTAGTAATACAAGTAATTTTTTGCACTCTAAAACTTGACCATTTAATTACTTTGTCAAGTTAGAACTGACTTTAATAACAGAGTACGAATCCCTATGTGCAGTCTCCTACTCATTACTTTAGATTACATAAAGCTTGGAAGAAGCTTTCAAGGAAGGGAAAACACAGATGATAAAATTGCTGACAGCCTCCACTGAAGGCAGTAAAGGAGAACCCTCTTAGGTACTAAATTAGGAGCAATCCATTCTCTCACAAACCTCATTCCATTCAACAATAATTCAGGTGGTCAAATGACAGTACAATAATAGGGGGAAGTATAAAGGGTGCTAGGTAACCGGTCAAACAGGTTCACATACTAATGTTTCAGCTCTAGAGACCAAAGCTCAGATCTGAATAATGTTAACAAACAGATCAATTTGGCAGTTTCAACCTAGTCCATGGACTTTGTCTGCTTACAAACTATTGCTTCAGGGTTTGTTGGCTTCAGTTACATTAGATACATTTTACCAGGCACTCACTGTAATTTCCTAATTAGATGATTCATATGAAAAGCAAACTGTATAGAAATCTGATTAAAATAAATGTGATGTAATGGCAGCACTAAGTGTGTTTAATATTCAGATTACCAGAACAAAATGATCTTATAGCCCTGTCAGCTGTGTTCTTCCCTTTAATGAAGAATATGAGCTTTCCAATGCACTACCTTTCTAGCTATATATTTACAGTTCAAGAGCTGGCCAGAAGAGAAAAGGTTTTTCAGTCTCAGTCACCTAGCTACCATTTTTCCATAACTGCTCCCACTTTAAATATTAAGACAAGCAGACTCTCTACAGCAATTTGGAGCCAAGGAAATCAGCTGAGCATTTAAATAAGAAATCAGAGCTGTGAAACTATGCAGGACATGACAAATTTAAACAAGCACTTATTACCAGATGGTGGTAAGAGACTGCAGGACAGAGGAGCCACAAATGAGATACAGTATGGATGACCTGGTAAGATGCCCAGTCCATCTTGCAGGTGCTACCAGAGTGCTGTCTCAATGCCTGCTTTGGAACCCTATCTTTCATAACAGTCTCTGGCTAATACATGTTTGATAACTTTGAAGGCACCCATATTTGCTGGAAGAGAGAGTTCTCTCTCTCTCTCGCCACTCAGGCTGCTGGAGAGAATCACTATTTTTTTACACAGTCCTTTGTCCTAAATAGCTCCAGTGATTTCTGCTGCTCCTCATAGTTTTCCAAAGCATCCAGCCAGAAAGTGAAATAATTCTGTTCAATTTCAGGGTTGCCCTCAACTTCTGAAGAGCAGAAGTGAAACTTACTGGTTTTGTTAATTCTATTCTACTGATACTGCTTGAAAACCTATAAGCAGAGACAGAGGAGCTGTCTGTCTGCCGTTCATATTTATGTTTATGTTCACATTTGGAAAATTATCTTTGCTGCCATACAAACTAGAGATTTTTTTTTAAAGTGTAAACTTAAATGCTGCATAAATTGATGGCCTATAAAATAGCGAATTTTTTCAAGCTCTGAACCTATATTATATATAAACTTCAAACCAAAGAAAGGTTACTGCTTGACTGCTCCCAAACATATATATTAATGTAAATGAAACATCCATTTAAAACAGCAGCAAAGGAGTGCAGCAAAGGTCCAGTGAGCACATAAGTATAATCCACACCTCCCAAAAAAATCACACCAAAACCCTTCAAAAGTGCCCAAAACTCCTCCTCTATTTAACTCAGGATTTTGATTTGCCCAGGGAGCTCATGATGGAGGTAACTTTTACTTAAATTTTACAGGGAAGTCTATTTCACATTGTCACTGATCAACAATATTCTGTATTGTATTTGCATTGTGTAATTGTATTTTTATTTTTTATATCATGCATCAAGGCAGATAGGCCTAATAGGTTCATTTTAGACATCTAAAAAGTATATACAAATAAAAGTGTTATTTATACAGTAATTTATCTGCTGAGGTGAAATATTTGTCTACCTCACAAAAACTTCCATACAGTTCAGTTCAGCTGAACCCTCTGCAACAGCTGCAATAGAAACTATGCCCTATCTAACAACAGTGAGTAAGCAGGACAGTTATCCAGGGTCTTGAATTGCTGAAGAGGAGAGAAATGGGATAGGCTTCTCTCTTTGGCACTGTTTCTTGCTAACAGCAGTAGTCCTACTGAACATAATTGGGCTTTAGGGAAGTCACCAGCAACCAGAACTATTAGGGAAGTGGACTTAGTCCCACCAAGTTCACCACACAAAATGCATGAAACACAAGTGATGCATGTGTAGTTCTCTACTTATTAGATGAACAGCCCTGTGGAGCCACAGCTGAAGGAAAGTCAACTGCAGGTCAGGACAAAGGTGTATTTGAAGAACTCTATGAGAAAACGTTCATAAGGTCTGCCTGGCTCTAGCTAGTTTCATCATTTTAATGAACACCAAGTTCACCCAGAAAATTAAAACCAAGATCTGACATTTATGATAGTATTCTGCAATATCCTGGGCAAACCTTATGGAATTAAAACCTATTGAACTTAAGTTTTACACCTTTGGGAGCCATTGCATTGAAAATGCTAATGTTTGTGTACTATTGTGGAATTGTATGGAACTTCTTCAAGAGGCAAAAGAATTAATGCAATCTCGAGGAGATATTAGGAAATTCAAAGGACTTTTTGGAACAATACATGCAAAGTGGATTTCCTAAGAAATACTTGGGGTGAGGGGAATGCAAATGAACCACTATGAATCTATGCTTTTGAAGCTACACCCTGAGGTGAGAACCCACCCAATTGTCTACTGATTACCTGCTCTTGAAAACTCAAGTTCAAAGACCTCCAACTGTATAAATAGGGCGTAAGCCAGGGATAATCAATAGGCGGACTGCAGGCCAAACTCGGACCACCAGAAACTTTTGAACGGGCTGTGAAATCTTTTTATTTACTTATTATCATTGTTTTTTTAATTATTATTTTTACCCTCTCATTCTCTCATAACGTGATCTCCAATACATTGTACTGTGAATTAATGACTGACTGGTTCTCTTTAAATCCTTATTTGCTTAATCTGAGCTATCATCTTTCTTGAAGGTTATTTTTAAGTCATACAGTGGTTTAATTTTTATTTTTCATTTAATACACTAAAAATATAAGCAATGGGGTATACTACTAAAGCACAGCATTGTATGTGTTCACTGAATAGGGACACGTGCGGTGTGAAAAATGTTTCTCTGGACTCTTGACCTTGACTATACCTTGACCAAGAAATATGTACCTTGATAAAAAATCATTTTCTATCCCTGGTCTAAACTATTCATGAGTGTGCTTGTTTTCAGCAAAGGCTGTTATAAACTTGTGACCACAAAAGAGACCTCTTTGGAGGGATGCTGAAGGACTCACTTGCCAGAACCCATACTGGAGACAGTTGAGGTGATCTCTGGTAAGCTTATTAGCATGCATGTAGGTTCTTTGATTTCTTTAATGTTTTAACTGTAATGCTTTTACCCAAAGAATAAATATGCTTGCATAAGAAGTGCTGAGTGGTAACTTATAAATGTGGCAATGGCAGTTAACCATCTCAGAGGAGAAAGGCAAAGCAGACAGTCTGACTTCGATGGTGAATTCGCAGTATAATCAGGGAACTGTTCAGCCTGGAAATACCCAGCCTGGAGGGAGAGGGATGTGTGTCTCCACCCGGGAAAGACAACAGCTAGGGAGCCAGAAGCCTGACAACAGGTGCACTTGCTGGACCACTTCGGGGAAATACAGGGGCATTTGGCCCTGAACTGGAATACAAAGAAAGCCTCAAAGAAGTATGTGATTGTCATTAGAGTAAATGGGTCAATGATGCATAATTCTTCTGCATGTATATGGACACCAAGAATTCATTTCAGTACAAACATTTATTTACATGAGAGGTAACACAGATTTTATATTTTAGTCATCACTTGTTAATTCCGTAACAGAAGTGATGATTTTCTGTAGTGGAAATTTTTTATTACTATTTTGAATGTATTGTGTAAAAGGCCAAGAAATATCCCTCACTTTTCCCTAAGCAGAAAAATTTGGTGAAGCATCATTCGTTTTGTCCCACTTAAAGCAAGCTATTCATCAACTTCATAGAACAGCATGTTTAGAGTAAAATTACACGCTTTCATACAAACCTTCTAAAGACAACATAGTCATTTCTCCTGCATCTCATAAATTATGCATATTTACTAGTGGAACCATATTAGTAAAAAGCTATTAAAAAGAAGCATTACCATACTTGGTGCCTCCAAGTTTAGGGATATTGTAGAACTTCTTTTCTGGATTGTCATTTAATGTTTCAATTAAGTACTGGAACGGGCATTCTGAAAAATAATGCAATCATTATTAAGAAGAAAGGAAGGATGGTGCAGTGGTTCAGGCACTAGCCTGGGGTTCAGAAGGCTATGGTTCTATTCACCACAGATATTCCTGGGTGATCTTGGACAAGTCACTCCAGGTCAGAATATCAAGATAATTAGGTACCTGAAGATGCAGATAGGTACCTAGTGGAATTTTCAAAACCTCTAAGGGAGTCAAGCACTCAGTGGGAGTTAGACACTTAGACATCTTTGTAAATCCCACTAGTTGGCTACATACCATTACAAATCTGACCTCTAGTCTCTGTGTTTCAGTTTCCCATCTGCAAAATGGTAATAATAGTAGTCCCCTATCTCACAGGGGAGTTGTGAGGATAAATGCATTAAAGATTGTGAAGTACTATGGTAACAAGGGCCATATAAGTACCTAAAGAGAGTAGACAGAAATGCACTTTATAACAGAGCTTATTTAAAAAGTGAATATAAAAAAAATACGTAGAAAAGAACTGCATTTTAAACTGAAATTGTTTTAAGAAGGAATGAAATTTACAAAAAAAAGTATTTATTGCACCTCAGATACTATTAACCTAAATGGACAACGTCAGTAATATCTCTTAGCAAGAGCCAAAGAATTCAATAAAGTGCATGTTTAAAAATTAAAATTTGGTTTTAAAACAAAAGTTAAAACTCTGACACGTCCCACTCCCAGTCCTTCAAACATTTACACTGAAATCAATGGAACAAGTCAGGTGAGTAAAGTAAGTATATGCTTAACTGTGTGCAGGCAGAGGGCTTTTGCTGATTTTAAAAAGACTGTTTCTACACTTTATACTTTGCTTACATGTTCATTGTAATGTAAATACAGCATCATGGGTACTTCACAGATTATTTTGGTTTTGTGGTAACTTAACACAGGCATGATAGGTGATAGCAGCTAATCATTTAGACTCTGAATCTGCAAACATGCTTGAGTAGTCCATTTATGGGCATAATGCTCATGTGCCTAAATGTTTGCAGGATAAGGAACTTAAAGAGGAACCAAAAATGGGCAACAAAAACAACAGGGATTTGGAGATATTTTTTTTTAAAGGGAATGAAGCATTTAGCGAGATAGGGTATCTATTCACAAATTTGAAGCAAGACAGTTTAATAAACAGTAACAGCGTGACTCTAAGCCCTTCAACCTTCTGAAGAAATGAACTACATGGGACTCAGTTATCTACATGGTGGTCTTCTGAATGGAAGCTTAAAAAACAAAGCCCTGTCTGCTCTGTGCCCATCCAGTGGCAACGGTATTCAAGAAGAGGATGAAACCCATTGTTTTCAACTCATTTCTGATCCAGGACTTGGAAAAGAGCCCAACAAGGATTGAGACTGGGATCACAAGAAGGCCTGTCCAGAGAAATTTGGGGCTCCAGTACAACATGTTCACGGGGGATCCCCTCCCTCCTTTTTCACTTCACCTACAGAGATTACAGGTGTTCGGGGGGGGGGGGTCCCTCCGGTGTGGCTATTCCCCCTCCCCCCGCGAACCCCCGTCGGCCCCGCTCACAAGGCAGCTTTTAGCCATTTTGCTGTGGGAGGGGGACAGGGCAGGGCAGGGCTCTATTTCCGGGCCACCCCGGGCTGGGGGGCAGGGCAGGAGCAGAGACGGCTCGCTACGCAGCACCGTTAGCTCTACACGGAGCCGTGCCAGGGCTCGGAGCGAGTGGGCAGCTGCCGGCTGCGCCGCACTCAGTGGTGCCCGCTGGCGGCTCTCCAGGCGCCGTAGGCTCAGCCGTGGGCCCGGCCCGGCCGAGAAGAGCCGCCCCCGCCTCGGCCAAGCCCCCGCGAAGACAACGGGAACGTCAGCGCGCGCCGGCGATACGGGCCAGGGGCTGAACAAAGGGGGCGAGAGGGTGGGAGCCAGCGACGGCATCGAAAGCGGAGCCCCGCGGGGAGCGACGGCGAGATAAGGGCGGCGGGGACAACCCTCACGCCGGCGGGGGGCGGCCAGGGCACCTGCGAGCGGGGGTCGCGGACCGAGCCGGGGGCGCTGAGGCTGTGAGGGGGGGGCAGGCACCAGCCAGGCCGCTAACTGCGGGGTCGCCGCAGGCCTGGAACGCGGGGCGGAAGCGGGGCCTCTTGGGAGGGGAATCGCCCCTCCCCCGCCCAGGCCGGCTCGCACTGACCTGGCCTTGCGGGGTCCATCGCTGGCGACCATATTAACTCTGCGTCGGGCTCGGGAGGGGACTGGGACGGGAGAAGGAGGGGGGAGAACGAGGAGGACTCAAGGAGGGGAGCGTGGGGGCGGAGCCCAGTGCCAAACGCCGCGAGACTCCGTCCGTTCGGTTCGCCGCGACAGCTCGCGCGAGACCTTGACTCGGGAGGCAATGCAGGGACCGCAGCGTGGATCTCGCGAGAACTGGGCGGAGAGGAGCTCGCGCTAGTGCCCCAGGCTCAACCCCGGACTGGGTGGGGTGGGTGAGCGTGAGGTGAGCGAGCGGCAGCCGCCGCTAGCCGGGCCGGGCCGGGCCGTTCGTGTGGGCCGGGGACGTGCGTTTGGCCTGCGTGTCTGGCTCTGGTAGGGCCCGAGTCGCGCGACGAGCTCAGCCTGCGGCGCCTCCCTCCTTCCGTGCCCCCTGCCTGGCCATGGTGGCGCCGGGCGGGGGCAGCAGCCCCGGAGACCCACCCGGGCGGGGCGGGGCGGGGCGGGCCCTTCACCCCCGAGGCTCCGCTCGCTTTACTTCTCCGCCCTCGGCTCTGGCCCCCATCAACCTTGGCCAGTCACGCGGGGCGGGGGCGGGGCTCGCGTCCATTTCACGCGGCGGTGGGGCTGTCGTGAGCTCGGGAAACTGCCCGTTCAAGCCCTCCCCTGTCCGTTCATTGGCCCCCGAGTGTGGCTGGGTTCACTGGCTCTCAGGGGTGGTGGTCCGCGCTGGCGGGCCGAAGAGCGCTGTGTCCTGCTGTGGTCTGCTTGGTGCGACTCCTGCCATGTGGCGCAAGCGTCTGGGATCCGGAGCCGACCCTAAATACAAGTGAAATTGACTAGCCCAGTCTCAAGATGAGGTGAATGCAAAAAGCAAACAGGCTAGATAATGAATAGGAGTTGAGGCTTCATTAATACTGTAATTTAATAACAAAGTGGATTAATAATGCAGCAGAAGAGGTTTGTTTTAATAACAGTCAATTTCAAATAAGCCAATAAGTGGATTTAAAGTAGTTTGAGGTGTTATGTGTAAGGCCAGTAAGAGAGGAAATTCAGACTGAAGAATGACGTTTTTTAAAAAGTCAATCATGTCCTCTGCACAGCTGGGTGATGACCAAAATCCAATATTTGACCTTTGAGGCAGAAAAAATTAGGTCAGATTTGCTCTTGCTGGCATAGGAGATGTAAATGACACCTCCAGGCAACTGTGCCCCAGGCAAAAGAGCAGGTTGTCACTTGCACTGGTTGGGGTTTTCATCAATATATGTGTGTAAGTTTCTTTACTTTCCACTGAGGATTCCAAAGATGTTCTAGCAACATGCTGCAGTTAGGATACACCCTGAGCTATTCTAGTTACTTCCCTCACTAACCAACACTGACCTCTTTTTGGGCATCCTCCCTGACTGCTTCCCCCTGGCCATTAGTGGGTCCTCAGGAGTATGCAAGAAGGTGGCTTCTTTACACCATTGCTATCTTCCCCAGTGAACTTTTTGTCACTGTGGTCCCTGCACCTGCAGTTATAGGTGGCGGCCCACAGGATGCACTGTACCCGCTAATCCATTATTAGGCTGTATGAATGAGACCACTCTTGCATTTCTTGTTTGCTGGATTGTAGGGCACCCTGCTGAAATGGACAGACACCACCATTGCTTGAAGGACTTCACCATCCCTCCACTACTCAGATTCATATCTTTGGACATGTTATACCTTTAGGACCTCAGATGATTTGCTGGGGGGCTTGGAATCCCATTTCTGGCTTATCAGAAGAAGCAGATGACCATTGCCTTTTAACCTTGGTCAGTGAGTAATTTTGTAGTTTAACCCCTGAAGAACAGCAAATATGCTATAGCAAAGACAAAATGTGTTGCAACTAAGAACTTTCCCCCCATTTCTTATGCTGACTCTTGGAATTTATTCTTTCTTTTCTCTCCTTTTTTGGAGTATATTACACACATCTTTTGGTGGAATCTTTTTTTCATATATTTATATGGATATAAGATGTGAATCACACTATGTACCATAAATGGAAAGGAAAGTACATAGGGGGTGTGATTCACATCTTATATCCATATAAATTTATATATTCCATTTATACTAGAAAGGAAAGTATATAATGCACAATATTTATTTTATCCACCTTTAGTTTTCAGTTGAAAACTTACTTTAAAAATAGATTTACCCTTGGGTAGATATGTCTATGTGCAGTAAATCCCTCCTCCCTCACCTTCTGAAATGTCTGTTATTGCTTGCAGAGTGCAGAATTAGGTTCAGGAGAAGGGATCCGGACAAACTCCACTTGGTCACATAAATTGAGCATGTACAACTCTCAAGGCTTTTATAGCCTCTTATAACTTGTATAGCCCCTTATTTATATTAGGGAGTAGTTATTCACGTGAGTAATTCCAGCAAAGTCAGTGGAATTCAAAGTCTGGCCCTAAATACAATGAGCAAAGAGTATAAAATACTCCTACTACTTAGCTCTTATATAGTGCTTTTCATAAGTAGATCTCAAAGCACTTTACGAAGGAGGACAAAATCATTACCCCCTTTTACAGATGGGGAAAGTGAGGCACAGAAAGGCACAATGATTTGCCCAAATTTACCCATAAGGCAGTGGCAGAAATAGAACCCAGATCTCCACTGTCCCAATATAGTGCTCTGCCCATTGGGCAACATGACCTCCCATCCACACTGCCTCTAAAAGTGTGCTAGTGTTAATGTGGAAAATCTCTTACTCCTGGACGTGAAGTGTGACAAAAACAAATTGTCTCTACTGTTACAAGTTTCTGGGAGAAACTTGTATAGGAATTAGTTTGTTCAAAGCCATGCAACTAGTTCGTGCTTTCTAATAAAGTTCATCTTGGCACTTCTAACTGCTTCTCAATTTCTCCACCTAACTAACACAGATTTTTACTGACAGCCTGAACTTCCACATTCTGTCACCCATACTAAGGTTAAGCCAAAGGCTGCTGGTATTTGTCCACTAAGCATCCAGCCAAATGAGGAGGTTTAGTCAGAATAGAATGTCACCGGAAGGGATGAATATTGGTGGAGAAAAGAGAGATCACCCTTGTACAACTCTACACTTGCTGTTTTTTCCAAAATCTCTCATCGCTATGTTATAGCATCTCCATTGACAGGAGTACTAGGATAGACATGGGTCTAGAATTCTCCAGCGTCATTAAACGTTGGGCTAGTGGCACCATGTTAAAATGCTGATGGCCAGTCTACATTAGTCTTCCCACTATTGCTTCTGCCATTGGAGTTGCACCAGTGATAGGTGTGGAAAATTCCAGCACAAACACAGCCTTAAGGCCTTATTGGGTATGTCTACGCAGCCTGCGGTAATGAGTCTTCTAGCCCAGGTTGATAGACTTGGGCTAGGGGGACTCACGCTAGCTCTCAAAAATAGCTGTGTAGACAGCGCTTTGAAGTTGTCGCCCAGACTGAAGCTCGGACTCTGAAGCCTAGCTTAGGCTTTAGAGCCTGACCTGCTATGTCTACATGGGTATTTTTATCATGGTAGCGCAAGCTCCACGAGCTCAAGTCTGTCAACCTGGGCTGGGAGGCTTGCTGCCATGGGTTGTGCACATGCATCTACATTAGCCTGGTTTTACCCAGTAAAGGTGAAGAAAGCACATTAGTTCCTCCTGCACAAGCTGATTATACACCTGCCTCCTTAAAAGTGGCCCATCTGTTCCCAGGATCAAAAATTGTAGGGGAGCTCCTCTCCCCCACATCAGTGGGACCCACCGCGTTGCTATGGTGAGGAGGTGGGAAGTATGTGTGAGCATTCTGCTCTGTTGAGTTGTCTTCTGCTGGCCTTAGTCTCGCTCTGTCTCCCTACTAAGCCCACAGGGCTACAATAACCCTTGTAGAATATCTGCTAGAAGAAAGAATGGGTTTAGGATGGCTCCCTGTAGTACTTGTCACTGGCTGGTTGTAACACTTTAAAGTCAAACAGACAAAAAGCAGTGACAAGGCATGAAAATACAATAGTTTCTGTTCTTTATGCAAGCGCTTTGTAGTATACTAGTGAATAGGCACAGCATTTGGCTCAGCCATCTTTGCTGAAAGGTTGTTGAAGTGGCTGGGTTTTACTTGAATTACAGTAGTGGAGTAGCAAAGCGTAGATTAGTAAAGGTCTGACTGTGTATTAAGATGGCCACAAGAGGGAGTTCTGTGACTATAATATAAGCAATGTTGTTGTAACCGTGTTGGTCGCAGGATATTAGAGAGACAGAGTGGATGAGGTAACTTCTAAGTTGGTCCAATAAAAGATATTACCTCATCCACCTTGTCTCTAATATAAGCAAATTGATAATGGTCAAAAATTGACAATGACCAACATAAATTAATGCTGAAACATCTCAACCTACTTTCTTTAGTTCATAATAAACATATCTGTGTTTACAAAAATCATAAATAATTGGGATGGATCACTTGATTACCTGTTGTCTTCATTCCCTCTGAAACACCTGGCATTGGCCACTGTCAGAAGACAGGATACTGGGTTGGATGGACCATTGGTCTGACCCAATATGGCTGTCCTTATGTTCTCATGTTATGTTCTTATGTTTCTTTAACTAAAAGCAGTGGTAGAAGGAAAGAAAACTGGCTAAATGTTTGTCTAGAAGCTTGCACAGCTTTTAAATTGTTATGTGATGTTAGACACGGCTTAAATTCAGCTGGAGGTGTCCAGAGTGGAGCTCCAATAAATACTTTCAAAGCTGGGGGGAACCCCAGCATGCCCTGCAGCGCAGAAGATTATAGATAGTTACTCTAGGGAAATGGCAAAAGTTCCAGTGCTTGAGTCACATAAAACAAGACTGGAAAAAGAACTGGAGAACATGCTCTAGAGAACTATCCTATAGTGGTCCCTTGGAGACAGACAAGATGGGACCTACTCACTCTCTTCTATTTCTAATTTCTATTATTCAGTTTAGTATTTAGCTACAATAGAAATAAAGCAACTAACCTTTTTTCCACTCACAAGTGAAGTCTGAGAAGATAGGATGACAGCTTTAAAAACTTCTGTACAACATGTACGTAAGAAATTAAAGTCAAGCCAGTCTAGCAATTGTCATCTGAAGTACACGAGCAAATCTACACAGATAGACCAGTAATCTGTGTTTAGAGAAACAATTATGAAGATATTGTTCAAAGGCATGCTAGTTTAAAAAAAGAAGGAAGAACCAATTTGACAGTGACAGTTACCCATCCATAAAATGAACAAGAGTTTTAAGACTCATGATTTTGGACAATAGTAGGAAGAATTAAAGAAGTTGGGCCAAATTCAGCTACACCCTATGCTGCTCCATTGAAGTCCCTGAGATTGCACCAGCTATAAATCAATGCAGAATTTAGCCCAGTTACTAGATGGGCTGGACATTAGTGGGAATTAATCTGTAAAGAATGAGTTCCCACATTAAGTTTTGTTGTGTGGTTTGATAATTCACACACTTCAGTCATGTAAAGAAAATGATATGAATTTTCTCTTTGACACTACTGTATGCATGAGGGCATCTACACAAATTTAACATCCCCCAAGACATCAGGAAGTCTTCAGAGAGATTAATTTGAGCCCTTTGCCCCCATGGTTGTGTAGTTTGTCATATTCTCATCTCTTTCTACTGATATCCCCTCTCCCCCCCCCCAACAGAGAGAGAGGGAGAGGGACGGGGGACTAAATTGTGTTTCTGGAGAGAAAAAGTATGTTGAAACTGTAAGTAATATCCAGGGGAGAAGACGACTTAAAATTTAGATGCCACTCTTCCGGTAACAATTTATATAAGATGGAATTAAGACCCCAGTTAGAAATAGTGTTCATGCCAATTCTGTAGGGTTCTTATTTGTTAGTTGTAAGAACATAGCACTTAGGAGCCCTAATTATGGATCAGGACCCCATTGCGCTAGGTGTTGTACAAACAGAAGAAAAAGATGGTCCCTACCCCCAAGAGCTTTTTTCTCATCCTATATCTCATATCTGTTCCAGGTATTATTTCTTTGGGTTTGAGTTTAGTATCTGGTTTACTAATAACCTTTCCAGTTATCTTTTTGAATGAAAATATCCAAGATGTTATTTGGGGGGAAATTCAATAAAGTGTGTTCTAACCTGGCCCTATGCCAACCATTCCTTCAGCAGGTGTACATATTTTACAGAGAATAGAGATGACAACATTAATTAAAATTCCCAAAGTGATGTTCCAGCATGCATGGGTGTCTTTGTAAAACATAGGATGGATTCTTTGGGGATTGCCTCTTCAGTTGTTTCAAAGTTCTGGTTAGGAACATGCAGGGATCCAGCCATCAAGGAGACTTTTCTTCACCCCCTCATTTTGGGACATTTTATCCCTTCGCTGCACATAATGATCTCACCAGGCTTAAATTTTTTTTGTAAAAGACAGTTAACTGGGAGGGAAGCCCTGATGTAAGGGTCTTGCTTAGTCCAGGTCCTAAGAGAGAAGACTAGGGGGAAAAAGCCTACCCACTTTAAGGGATACATTGAGAGACCTTAACTATTCATTTCCTGGTTTTCAGATGTTTGAGTCTGTGATTGTGAAGTTCCCCATGATAGAAGGGCACCAGAGGCAGAAGGCACTCGTGTGGCAACAAACAACTCCACCGTAATGTTTAATCCACTGCCCCCTTGATTTCTCTCCGTAATCCCGAATAGGCTAGGTAAAATACAAATTCTGTTAATGCTATAAATTTGTTCTCTACAATTTGTCTGAGGATGAAGCCTGAACAGCTGGCTGCTGGGTGCCCACTGGTTTACGTAGTGGTGAAACAGACAAATCTTCTAACAGATTGATAAAAATCAAAGACTGGAGAGGGTCCTGAAAGAACTGGACAAGGATATGTTGAGACCATGAGGATTCTTACCTGAGATGCCTGGAAGTTTTACTGGAGAAGATTGAACCTGGTGACTTTGGGCAATCAATGTTTCTTTTACCACCCTTTGTCTATGCTGTCTATTGGTAATGTGAGCTGTGCAGAATAGGGACTGGCTTTAGTACGTTTGTACAATTTCTAGGGCAATGGGGCTCTGATCTTAGTTGGAACTTCTAGGTGTTACTGTCATACAAACAACAACTGGCTACGATACTGTCAACCCAGGCAGTGGGTCACTGTGATAGGCAGGGCAGCCACTGATCACAGTACTCAAGTCAATTCAAAGCAATACATTCTTTAGACCCATAGTTCTATAGCAACTCGTTGGAGCAGATCTCAGAGATGCTTGGAAGAGCTCACATATAAAAGCGAAGCTGGCTGGGTTGGAGATACTGTAGTCTTCCAGGATACTGGAGATTGCAGGAGGTCTGGCAAGAATATTAGTTATGATAAGACCAGGTGAATTCTCCCCTGTAAAGTAAATGTGTCATTGAACAGGCAGATGTTCCCTAGGAGTAAGCCCAGAGCAAACAACACAAGGCAGCCAAGAGCAGCAGTGAGTCTGTAGAAGATGACAGTTTTAGGAGTTAAACCCTACTAAGGAAGAATATCAGCCTTGCCATTTAAGGACAAGCAGCTGAAGACTGTAGCCCCATTGCCATTGATACAAGTGCATGAGAGGCAGGGAAGATACCTATCTCAGCTCTCACATGAATCCTAGACAGCTGCGTACTTTAATACAGAATTCCTTAAAGGCACAACAGGCCAGACATGACAGCAGTGTTTCTGTTGGATTTAGTGACTAGATAGCCTTCCCCACAACCCACCAACATTCCTCATCTTAATCAAAATGGCAGAATCTAAGCTGTGATATTCTTGACCAGAATAAAAGACTTCAGAGAAACGGGGTGACCTGCTGCCTGTATTAAATTAACAGCTGGACTGTCCAAGAAGTGATGGGCCAAACTGGATGTACTGATTGAAAAAGTAATTGATACAATTTTTAGAAAAACCGTAGTTGAGATTTGCACAGCCAGCTAGGGGATTTAGTTACACAAACTCCCATTGACTATGAAATCCGCAAGTCAGTTTTGAAAAATATCAACCACTCTATCTAGCTAGAACCAACCCATTGAAAAAAAAAAAAGTGCTGTCAATAAAGAAAATTTCACTTTCAGAACAAACCCTATTGTAGCTCAGAATGTATTCTGCCCTCTACTCTGCTGCATTCCTTTCCCTTTTGGATTGGGCACTTCCTCTTCTAGACTCTGACACAGGAAAACAACTTCATTCTGGATACCACTTAATCACCTGCTTAAGTTTAGATCCTTTAAGAGTCCATTGATTTCATATGCTTTTCACTGGGTATGTCTTGGCTAGAGTAAAAAGTTTATTGTTTTAGGTTCTAACACATTCCAAAGAGCAGATTCTCAGCTGGTGTAATGTGTTCTATTTCTATTGAGGATCTATCCCCTAAATCTCTAGTGTAGACAAGGCATAATGTAGATTTTAACATGTGCTAGCTGCTTGAATTGGAGCCTAGCCACATTCACACAACACATCCTTAAATCCTAGTCAGGATAAATGTGCAAAGGCTACTTGCATAGTTTCTTGGAGCCTAATGTAACCAATTTTGAACAGATTGAGTTACGCTGATGCAGCTTTCCTAAAATAGACAAGTCTGTGGTCTGTGTTAGAACTGTTTCACTGGTGGAGCAACATGGATTAAAGAGAAGCTTAAACTAGTTAAACTGCATCTGTATCTGGGGATTTGAACTCAAGTAACTAGTTAACGTTTAAAGTGATATCATGACATACATGCAACTTTTCTAGTACAAATTAAGCTTGGATCTCTGCAAGTCCTCAGGCTGGACTATTGTTCTCAGGCCTCATGGAATTTGATGGAAAAGGAAAACTGATTATTTGGTACCTATTGAGGTTTGCAACAAAAAGTGCCTTTTGAAAAACTATGCTGCTCTGGAATGCTGGGTGCCTCAAATGCCCTGCTGCTCACAACCTGCACCCCAGCAGACAGACAGAGTACCTGTGTGCTATTATACATCCCTGGATCTGCAACTCTGACTCTAGCAGCCTCAATAGAGCACCAGAGCCCCAGTCTGGCTACTACCAGCCTTGGTTGCTATTTACAGGATGATCCCAACACTCTAAGTTCCAAAATTTTCCCCTAAACTTTGTGTTTTGAAGTGTCCACCTCTCTCCTGAAACACTCAGAGAAATAAAGTCCATTTGCTCCTTTAAAGAGATACACACATTGCAACCTATTGCTTTTACTGAGGTAAATACACCTTTCCCTTCAAATACAGCATTGAGTTGGTTTATTGTAAAAATAAGTTTATTTAATTCTAAAGAGATAAGTTTTAAGTGAGTACAAGCACAAGAATTAAAATTAGAAATGATTACAAGATAGAGAGAAAATGCTGTCCTTGGTAAAATGTTAAAATGTAGCAACTGAATCCCTTGATACAGTGTAGCAAATGATTCCCTCTCTGCTTGTATTTTAGACCCTTACAGAGAGGAACTGCCGATACTGTGGGGGGGAGGGAGGCAATGTGTAAGACACAGATTTGCTGTACGCAGCAGGGTACCAGCATTGTTCTGCCATGATGCTGGCTACCTTGAGTGCAGAGAAGAATCCTGCCGTGGAGGGAGGAACAAGGCAGCCCTCCCCCGAAAAGTTTTTCGAGGGATAACAGATTACATGCATTAAATTTTACATGAGATATCAGCTGATGATAAACGTAGCATTTCTTATCACATAAATCAACTGTTCCTTGGTTAAACACACTGTACAGTCACAGAAACACCTGAAATCCACTTCGAGCCTCCCACCCCCCTTCCCGCCCAATGAAAAAGGACAGAAATGCTAATAAGGAAAAAACTCACCGGATGTGCCTTCCCCAGTATCTTCTGTGCTGTCCTGTGTGCTGGTGGACTGCTCAGTTGTCAGGAATAAGGAATAACTTTGTGGGAGAACGAACACCCTGCTCTCCTGCACCCTCTTCTCCTCAGCTTCCTCCTCCTCATCCACGGAGTCCTCATCATTGATCGTGGACTGTGACGTAGCGGAGGTATGGATGCTGCAAGGAGGCACCATGGTAGGATTGCCACCGAGAATTGTGTGCATATCATAGAACCGGCATTTTTGGGCGAGGAGCTAGAGCGGCTGTCAGTTTCCCTGGCTTTCTGATACGACTGGTGCAGCTCCTTGATCTTCACGTGGCACTGCTGATCGTTCCTCTGGTGTCCCTTCTCCAGCATGCCCTGGGATATCTTCCCATAAATATCCAGATTCCTTTTGCTGGCTCTGAGCTGAGCCAGAATGGACTCCTTGCCCACAGCCCAATGAGGTCTAAGACCTCTGGTCGACTCCATGCTGGAGTAGCCATGCGGAGAACAGTGACAAAGCTCTCCCCACACTGGCATCACAGGAAATGAAAATTCGAGTCTTCTCGGGCCTTGAGGGGAAGGGACTTTTCCTGATAGCATGACCACTGAGCAGTACAGCGCGACTGTCCAAAGCAGTAAAAACGGGGCATTGTGGGATAAATTTAATTAATTGACCCCCCAGAATGAAGTTCCGTTGTGTCTACACTTACACTAAATCAATTTAACAAATTCAAATTAGGCACTATGCCACTTGCAGAGGTGGTCTTATTAAGTTGATTTTACAGGCACTTTAATTCAAATTAACAGTGGTGCCAGTGTAGAGGCAGGTGTAATTAAGTTGACTTAAGTGACCTTTAAGTCAACCTAAGTCACCAGTGTAGACCAGGCCCTTCCTTGTCTCTCTTGTACTTAGATCACAAAGCGATCCTAAATAACTCTCTGCCCCTTTATATGTCGTGTGCTTCTGCCTCCTACTGCACTAATAGGCTTCATTGTGCTATTATTCTTATTGCAATCATTATCTACATTTGAGATGAATTCTAGGCTTTGTTCATTTCCAGGCTCATTTGGTCCTTTGTTATTTTCTTGACATTTTCTGGGAAGAGTCTGGCTCTATTATCTGCTGCCATATCCTGAATAGTTTTTAGAAGGTACGTTAATGTGCCATTCGTTCTATCAATGTTTTCCTTTCACAAGTATTTACTTTTATGCATGGGTTTTTGAGGCACCTTCCCACATGCATGCTTGGCTTTACCAAGTCTAGAGCCTACCCTTTTCACCTATTGAACATGATCCTAAGAAGTGCTGAGAGCCTTCAATTCCAGCTGACATCATTGGGATCTATGCAGAATTCTGCATTCTGAACCTGTTTACTCTGATGCCAGTTTATTTGTCTTTTGCAGCTTCATTACTCATTCCTGCATCTCTGTCACAGCTAGCAAACAAATGGTTTTCTAGGCAGTGTAGCTCCAAATACCTGTTTATGCTGAAATATTCTAGCAGCTGAATATTCTGCTTTCCCAGAATTGTAAATTCTTTTGGCTCACAGTCATGGTTTCAGAGGATCTTTTTTTGCTTCTTTCAAATTAAGAGAGGAGTTTAATGTTCCACACTGTTGAAACTGGAAAAAAAAGTCATAAAACAAATGTGAGCTATGATAGTCAGTAAAGTGCATACCTCTAATTACATGATAGACTTTTTTTTATTAGATGCTTTCATGCCGTGTCATGAGGCAATCCAGTGTTTCCACCTCCATCTATCTACTGCCATATTTCATACTCCACTGTGTCTGTGTCCATGACAGTAACATCTAGCTCAATGATTTTTTTATATGTCATCTATTGTCCTCTTTTCCATCTTCTGCCACGTGGTACCCAGTCAAGGGCTTATCTAGGAATAGTTTTTTTACATTTGTACAACATGCCCAAACCACTTCAGCCTTCTTTTTCTGATCATTATCCTTACAGTCTGTTGGCCAGTCCTTTGTAACACCTCAGCATTAGTTACTTTATCCCACCTGCTGACTCCAGGTCTTCTCAGCAGGCATCTCTGATAGAATGCATATGTATTACATTTCCTGTTGTGGGCATCTAGCGTTGGCCAAGTTTCAGAAGCATGTAACAATGTGGAGATTACAATAATATTGTGAAACTTCATCTTAGTTCTTGTATGAATCTCCTTATTTTTCCAAATATTTGCCAGTATTGAAACTACATGAGCTGAAGTGGAAATCTTCTGGTGACAGCACATATTTTATCTGTGCAGTTGGAAGGCCACTGTTTAGACATATACACATTTGGGTTTATCTGGTCACCCTCCCTTCAATTCGGTTACTCACCAGTCAAAAAATGATGAAGGGCTGAGTCAACTCTGCGGAGCTTCTCACTCCCATGCACCCTAAATGTTTCAAACCTGATGCTTAGACTCTGAACCCCACCCCCTCTTCAGACATCTGTCTGATGCACTCCCTTTTGCCTTCAATCTCTCCCTTAAATAGTCTCCATCTCTGGCGGTGACCTAGATTGTGTTCCCATATTATTATTATCAGCAAATGGTTTCTCATGGCATTTCAGCGGAAACTAATCTAGAGCCTAACCTGTGGCCAGACTGACCTGGGCTTCCACTCATCCCCCAGCATTTTGTTCTGCACACGAGCAATTCTATTTCTGCCTTGCACGTGTATCTGTCTGTGAACAACAGATACCTAATTACTTGTTCTTAGAGACAGATTCACATGCAAGGCAGAAGTCACGGAGATGAGCCATAGTAGCCATAGATCCCTTTTTTCTCTCCAAGATCATATCTGCCACTGGCTGCAGAGCCTTAGACGTATACATGCCCCCCTTCCAGATTTCAGAATTTTAACATAAATAATATTGAACCTGTGAGTAGAAAATAAAAATCCCAAATAACTGCAAAAACCTTACATAAGATTGTTAATCACACCCCAGCAATTATCATGTACCCCAGCTTTACTGTGCTAACCAATATGCCAATTCAACCGCATATTCTGTGTGGAATCACACAGTCAATAATCAACCAACCATGCAGAATGCAAGATACGTGCATTAACTTCTTCCATTAGGTTAGGGATCCTCAGTGCCTCTTTAATCTCAGGTCACTGATGACAATATGGTGGAAAGAAACATGTATAGAAAGAGCCTCAGATTATAAAACCATTTTAAACTGATGCAGTCTGTTAGATTTCTGCATGGAAATGATTATATTAAAACAGCCTTTTGGGAAGAACATTTAGTTATTTAACACAGCTAAAGTATACTACTACTTATACACAGCTATAAGCCACACCTAATGTGCCTGGCAACTTGTGCTTTGTTTATTCATTTCTCCAAGCCAACCCTTCTCCTCACCTATCTAGGGTCCCTCCCCACCTGGTCTGCTATAAGCAAACCCAATGTCTTTTCTCCCTGCCCTCCACAGCAGTAATTCCCCTCCTTTAGAGGTTGAGCAGAGACTCCTGACATCAGAACATTTAGCTTGCAAGGTCTCAGATCCTTACTCACAAGAGAGAAGGGTGCAGTTAAAGACTTGCTGGTACATCCAGGTTCATAAGGGCTCTCCCCCCATTCCTTGAACCTCTCCAGAGAGAGGGTATTGTTGAACATGGCTTTGGAAAACAGAATTCCTACCCGTGAGTTAGTAAAAGCACATATTTCGGTTCACCGTGTGGGTACCTGCAAATTCAAAGGTATGTGACGTCTCTAAGAGCATCCACAGAAGATGTACCTTAGTGTAACAAAGAAAAAACCACTAACATCTAGATCATCTGCTTGTGAGTCCATTGGGTTCATTTCTGCAGAGTGAGTAACTTATTCCAGAAGAGAGCTCAATGCAACTCACTAAAGCTAAGGCAATGTTACCAAGGGGTAGGGAAATCAACTACAGTAACAATTGGAGCCATTGGGAAGGGGGGGGGAGAAGGGCAGTGAGCTTCCTTTCAGGGACATCTGGCCATTGACCCTCCTGGGACTAGGGTTTTCAGGTCAATTCATTGTAGCCAGTAGGACGGAGAGAAGGGAATCCTAACTTGGTGCAGCAGGGGCTTAATCACACCTTTTGGGACTTAAATGTTGGTAGGTATTGATTGAGGTAGGGCTGGGTAGAGAGGGTCACAGCTGCCATCATCTTTCATGGGAGGTTGTGGTCCATAGAGACCACAGATTCTAGCATGCAATGTTCCATATTGATTCAGGGGGCCTGGCAATTAAAAAGTCCTGTTTATTGCTTTAGGCCATTTGCTTTCCACTACATGAAGCCAAGCAGGACTAGCCAGCCAGCCTGGCCATGCAGTGCAGGCGGATACACTCAGCCTTACCTCCACATTAAAGCGGAGCACAGCTCCTTGCCCACACAAATTAGGTGCTGTCTTCAGACTCCACACAACTGTGTGGAATGGGCATCCCTGGACTGAGCCACAACGGTTGACCCCCATAAGGTGACAGTGATGTGTAATGGGCCAAGTCCCACACCCACATGAAACGTAGCGAAGGGAGGCACTGAAATAGAGGGGATTATGAATCTGCCTGTCTCATTCGTTGCAGTTTGGTTCATGGCTGGGAAGGAGTATTTACAAGACACCAAGTACTGGCAGGCTCTGGGAAGAATGGAGCTTTTGTTCCTACTGGGGTTAATATTGTTTCAGGAGAGCCCCCACCCAATGAAGTATTTGTAAGGACTGGAGGCTTGGGAAATTCACCCGCTCCTGTCAGTTCTGTGGCTCAAAACATATAATTTCCTGGATGAGAAACTGGTGTATGTTTCACATACACAGGCAGGGCTTCTCTCCCACTCCAACATATGCACAGCCACCTCCCCCACACCCACTCTTGCAATGAGGTTTGTTTTCTTAACAAAAACCAGCAAACAAACAGTAGAACAGTCTTAATTCAGGCCTTACTTTCAAGTTTCAGCTCCACCCCACTCAGTGCCCTCTGGCGGTTTCCCAGGTCTGACTAGTTCTGCTTCTTTTCTGGGGCAGCAACCTCAGGGCTGTGTCCTGGTGACCTTGCTCCAGGAGACCCACCGCACCATTGTCATGTTCCCGCCCCAGCTGCTACCTGTCTCAATCAATCCTTCCTCTGCCTTCCTCCCCCAGCAGCCCTTTAAAGGCCCAGGTGTTGCTCAGCTCTCTTTAGTTGGCTGGATAGGACTCACCTGCTCTGGTCCAGGGGTGTTGGGTCTAGTCTATGAACAAGGACGAGCTACTCTGTGACATTTCTCTTCCTCTATTTTCTGTGGTTTGTATTATCGGTCACTGAATATATGACAACACGCTCTTTACCTCAGCTGTAAGACCTTTCTATGGAGTCCCCTCAACCTTAGGACATTCAGAAATAAATCACCCTATCCCCCAAACCAATCCTTTTTTTTTTTTCCCCCATAATTATATTCTCAGTAATAGTTATGATTACTCAGTTTATCATGATCACAGATACCCAGGCACCTGAACAAGACATCCAGATTCCAGGTATTTCCAGAAACAATAGTGTACTGTATTTCATCACATGCCACAGAGAATACAAGGTCTGTGGTGCAGGCTTCTTGTAGACTCAGATCCATGCCTTCTGGCTCCTGTTGCCACTTCCAGAATTGGAGAGCATTTATTATACTCACATAAGGCAGATACTGCTACTAAAGTCATACACATTTAGCGCATTATTCATTATTGATTGACTGATTGCTATTACCATAGCACCTAAGATGGTTATTTTTATATGCAGTGTTGTTGTAGCCATGTTGGTCTCTGGATATCAGAGGGACAAGGTGGGTGAGGCAATATCTTTTATTGGACTACCATTGATGAGATATGAGCTTTCCAGCTACGCGGAAATCAAGAAGAGCTCTGTGTAGCTTGAAGGCTTGTGTCTCTCAACAACAGAAGTTGGTCCAGTAAAAGATATTGCCTCATCCACCTTGTCTGTCTGTTATTTTTACAGTCAGACATGTGCATGGCACTTTGCAGACATTCCCGATGGACACTTAACAGAGAAACCCTCACCCCAATAATATAAGGGCCTCATTGTGCAACACTTACTCATATGGAGTAGCACTTAAGCAAGTCACCCTGATATCGCTTGTTGTGTGAGTAAGTACCGCTCATTGTAAGGGCTGCTAGACTGAAGTCTTAGTTGGATGGCTAATAAACAGCTAAAGGAAGCTTGAGAAAGGGAATCTAACAAAATTGTTACAGACAACATAGAAATCAGAAAGCATTTGTTAAAAATGGATTGTCACGTTTTAGTGGACATGCCATGCCACTGGTCAAAAAGGAGGAAGACGCATTAAATTCTCAACCAGTGAGCCCCAAAGTGTTTGCAAGTTCTCACCCTTTTCTCTAGAGACCAGGCTTATCGCATCTATTTATGACCAGCTCATCTGAATTGTCCCCTTTACCAGACATACACTAGTGAGCTACCATGAGGCAGTCATGCTCCATTCCACATGAAAGAGTTGCTCCCAACCATTCCAAAGTAGCACTTGGTGCTTCTGCATCTGGTTACCCAGCTGCAATGAGTGCTATTGGCAAGCAGAACTCTTCAACCATCTCTTTATTTAATCAGCTCCAGGAATTTATTTCATTCACTTTTTGCATATTGATAATTGTTTTCTCATTCTTATTGTTGTCGCCTTTCCCAAGATATAACTGCATATTTCTCACCTAGACATTTCCCTCTCCCTTTGGTTTGTCTTCGCACACAAGATAATAAAAACTGGCTAAGTGGCACCCTAATTACTTCAGCATCCCAACGACAAGCTTCAGGCAAAAAAGATCATAATTACTTATTCAAAAGCATTCATAAAATTAACATATCCTGAATAAATTCAGACTTAATTTAACAGGCCACTTCACTTATTATGAGCATTTAGTACATGCAATTGTTTAAACTTAGTCGAGAGCAACTTGCTCTTTCATAAGATATCAAGGTCACAAGCAGATGAAGCAGCAGTTCGCCCTAACAAGAGGAAATGTCAAACGGTTTAGGGGGCTAGACAGCAATCTGTTCACATGTATGTAATTTAAAGGCATTCAATGAAGCCATTCCCAGGCCTGTAATTTATTGCACAGATTTCTAACTGCTCCTAAAATGCTGTTTCTCACCCAATATTTATCAAGAAGGAAAAAAAATCCCTGTGGAAGAAATTATAAGGTCTCCTTCTGTGGAGCCGATTAGGGGCTTTGTTCACAAGCAAGACCCTTCTGTGTTTCCAGATATTATAGTCTGACTTTTTGCACATATATCTGCAGTACCGCATGCACTTAATTACCACTGTGCCTGCTATTCACGGGTGGGGTTTGAATTGTTTTGCACAGAAATGAAGCATATAAAACTGGTTTACAACAATGTCGGTTTTCACAGCCAAATGTAAATGTTTTATGAAAATCATGGGATTCCTTGTACATTTCAGCAGCGCTATCCATCATTAAAAGTTCAAATCTGCTGGACTGTACAGCATTCCACGCCATTAACAACATGGCGTCAGTCACAAATCTCTCATCATATTTTTAACTCTCCAGACATCTAACAATGTGCTAGTGCTGGAAAAATGTACTACGTCAGTGAGGCCAGGGGCATACTATACTGGTACAAGACCGGTTTCAAGATGATTGCTAGAATCCATTTTAAAGGGAATAAAACTGTTTTGTGGGTGATCTCACTGGTGAACCATGAAACTAACAAGAGGCAGCCATATTGAGAGCTCAGTTACAGTCCCATCTATCCAAGGGTTGTGTCTACACAGCAAAAAAACACCCCAGAGCAGAGAGTCTCAGAGTTGAGTTCACCTGACTTGGTTTCATGCTGTGAGGCTAAAAATTGCAGAGTAGACGTTCAGGCTCAGGCTGGAGCCTGGTCTCTGAGACCCACCCCCCTTCGTCAGGTCTCAGCCCCTGGTCTCCAGCCTGAGCCTGGACATCTACACCGCTGGTTTTAGCCCTGCAACATGAGCTCGAGTCAGTTGACCCTGGCTCCGAGAGTCGCTGCTGCGGCTTGTTTTTTTGCTGTGTAGACACACCCTAAGGTGCTTATATGGCTTTATGACCATAGTGCCTCACAATCTTTAGTGTTTATCCTCACAACACTGAGAGGCAGGGCAGTGGTAGTATCCCCATTTGCAGATCGGCAACTGAGGCATCGAGCAAATAAGTAACTTGCCCAAGTTCACAGAAGACGTCTGTGGCAGAACAGGGAATTCAGGCTGTGTGTCTTAAATCCTAGTCTGGATCTGAACTATCCTTCCTCTCCAGCTATACTACAAATATTTATCAGATACTAGTGAAACTACAGTAAGCCCATGACTCCCACCTCAAAACCACCCTTCCTCTGTCCTCTGTCTGTTATCTTCTTGGAGGAAAGTTCACTGGTCCGGCTGCTCCGATGCCCTGCCCTCCTCTGCTGGGATATTGAGAGATGCTCAGGTCTTTCTCCAGCAAAGTGAACTGCTAGGAATTATTCACTCTGCTGCTACTTCCTACAGTTACTCAAACAATAGCATGAAACAATAGGTCTGTCCATGTAAGTGGTGCATTTATGGCACTTTTAGCATTCCACTGGCTGGATCATGCTATATCATGGCCTGTTTTGAAGATTCTAACAGCTGTTGCATGAAGCCACCAACCACGATGTCTGTGTGTAATCTTCTCCTAAGGGGCCAGTTGCAGACTTTTATTATCCTTTGTGCTGGCTCTAAACTGTTGATGTCAAACTAGTTACTGGAATTGGGAAATAAATGACATTTCAGGGATTATTGTGCCAGTCAGATCCAGATTATTCCAATTTAATTCACTAAACCACAACATTTTATATAAGCACATTGTCTGCTGGCATGCCTGAAAAGGACTTGGATGTCAGGCTCTATAATATCTGTAATATGTCCCACGCCTCCGGCAATGTCATGGCCCTGCTAAAGACAGTTTGAACTCAGCATTAAAATTGATGAAACTGACATTATTAGGTAATCACATTGGACATGTGCAGGCCTGGTGTAAGCAGAATTCTCATTTAGATCATTGTGAGTTTCATGTGAGTACGGGGTGCAGGGTCATGTGCAACTAATCTAATTGTTCGCAAATTGCCCTGTTGTAGTTTGATTCACTAATCATCACTGTGGCAGAGTACATCCTCTGCACAGATGTTCACACAGAGAACATTTAGCAAAAGAAATGTACAGAAATGGCTTCAATAACCAGCAACCTCCTGGTAATATGAACATCTCTGCATTGACACTGGCAATAAAATACTGGCTAAAGATCGCTATAAGTAATTGTCATTGTAAATCATTTGTCGTCAGAGGTAGCCTGCTAGTGTTGTCTAGTGGATAGTGTGCTCGACTGGGATTCAGAAGACCTAAATTCTATTCCTAGCCTGCTGGGTGACCTCATGCAAGTCACTTCCCCACTCTGTGCCTCAGTTTCCCATATGTAAAATTTGGATAATGATACTGATCTCACTTGTAAGGTCCCTTGAGCTATACTGATGAACAGCAATATATAACACCTGGGTATTGTTATTAGACCATAATCCCATTAGTGTATGTTTTAGGCCTTCATTGTAAAGGCAGAATGAAATCTAAACACGCAAAGGGCATCAGGAATGTTTTGCTATTTATTTCACTTACATTGTGTCAAATCCTGCAGTCCTTACTCCTGGGGAGTAGCCCCATTGGCATAGCTGAGTGCAGGACTGGGGGTGATGGTTACTCTTCAGATGCGCCTCTGATAGGACACATTTAAAAACAAACACACGATTGTGTTCTTAAATTGAAAATCTGGCATAGGTGCTAGAACTGGGGGGAGGGGGTGCTGCCACACCCCCTGGCGTGAAGTTTTTTCCATTATATACGGGATTTACAGTTTGGCTAAATGGCTCTTAGCACCCACGCTATACAAATTGTTCCAGCACCCCTGAGATCTGGATAAAATATACCTATCGTCATAATCACCCTATTTATTTTTGGAAGAATAAGGGTGGTGACTGGGATGTCAAATTCCAGTGTAGGGAAATTACATTCAGCCCATCTACATTTTCTCTGCAAGTAACTGGATGTGCTGCTCTTCACTTCTTGTCCTAAAATGGCGTTTATTATTGTCAAGAAAACCACATCTTTTGATCATTGCCACTTGGAGTGCAAATCTTTGCTCCATGTAACTGTAAGATTCATTCTCTCCATGTTGCAGGAAGCAAATGACTCATTCTGCAGCTCCGATTATTAGAGAATTTTGAAGGAGGATCTTCATAGACACAGGTTATCCAGGGATTCCTTGTTCAGATACCAGAGAATCCTTGATGACATGGGAGATTCTCTACAGATAGACCGATATTTTTAACTTCCTGGCACATTGTGGGATGCTCTTGTAATGCATGCAAGACTTGTAGCAGTATGTAGCTCTGTACGTTTTTGTGGAGATTGGTTGTAGCAGGGTTTACCCACACATGCGTTGTTTAAAAATGACTTATTTTCTTATCCCCTTCAGAAAACCACCATGCTAATTAGTAATGTTGGCATTCTGTGCTCAAGAAGTCCCTGGGACACAAATAGCCAGTTTTTCTATTCTCCTCATCTTTCTGGACACTTCATTCATGTATGGTTTAAAGGGAAAGAGCAACATCTTCTGTGGTAATACTGGCGTGGGGGATCGTGAAGAAAAATGGGGTTCCTGGCTCATTTGCATCTCAGTGCCCTGAAGGTCTTCCAGCTTGGATCTAAACCGTGGATCTAACAGTGCTGGTGTCTGGGCTCTGCTCAGTCGGCATGGAGATAGCTTGAGGACCAAGAAAGGTTGGTCCCCAGAGCCCTTTCTGGCTCTCCAAAGGTTGAGATGTTGAGTCATGAGCAGGAGTAGGGTGCTGAGAGATGATGTGGATCCATAAGAAGTTCTCACTGTTATAAGTGATCCACAAAAGGAAACATTCAGAGACCCCCCAGCTGTAGACTTTCCTCCACTCTACCCTTTAATGACAAAGAGGAGTAGGCTTTCTGGACAAATCTAAGATTTTCTGGTGTGATGGCAATCACTGTTAGAAATTATGAAAACATTATTTGCCTTTAAATCAAGTTGAGGTCTTATTGTGAGTGGCTAATGGCTGTCACCACGGGGTGAAGGTGAACTGATGCTACTGTTAAAAGGGTGGTTCCTACATAGCCATTCTGTGGGCATGTAGTGGGAGGTGAGAATAAAGAGCTTTCCCCACATCGCATGGCTCACAGCACAGCTTCAGTTCCTGCACTCACAGGAGCCCAGAGATTGTTCCCACAGGGTGCCCCAAGAGGCTGTGAAGGGGTAGAGAGTAAGCAGAACCATGGCTCTGCAAGAGCATGCTGTGTCCCTTAAAAAGGGGTAGTAGTTTATACACTGGGTAGCTCTGGAAGGCATGCAGAGAGCCGCCAGTGCTTCCCAGGGTCAGAGAGATACTGCACTGCCCCCAGCATGGGGCTGGGCCAAATTGGTCCAGACTAGCCCTAAATGTTTTATTGAGCTTTTGATCACCAAACAATGCAGCTGTGAGTTATGCCCAATAAATTTAATAACTGATCAAACCATACAAATTTGTAACTACAGAATACAAAGTAGACAGAAAAGTGATATTGTTAGATGGGTCAAACGGAACAGTGTTTGTTATGCAAAAGAAAAGCAAAATACACTTAACAGCAGACAGGGATTCTGATATGACACACATGGTCACATACAACGCTGCATTAGTAACAGTACACATAGATATTCAATATGCAGGACTTCTCACAATGGCTGCCTCTTAATCCTCCACTCCATCCAGGTGACAAGTCAATTGATCTTCATTCTCTTACATAAATTCTTGTGCATACAACATCATCGGCACCAAAAGTCTTGAAAAGAAACCAAAAAATCAATCAGCAGAGATGGAATAGGCAAAAATTACAAACATTTTTAAAGGAGTACATTAATTTTATCATAGCAGCTAGTGGTATAGCAGACATTCCATTTCCTGTACTAAAATGCAACCGAGGAAAAAAAAATTGCAGCTTAAGACATAGGTTTTGAAAGGGTAATATATTGGAGGTGGCTCTCTTTCCAATGAATTTTGTCAGAAAGATAAATAACCCAGAACCTCATAATTTTTCCACAGTTTCTTGGCATGCATTTGTGACTGGCAAGAGAAGTTGGACTGTACTGTGGCTTTTATATTTGAAAAAGAGTCACGATCTTTGAATGGGTTGGAAGGGTGCTTAGGGTGAGATTCAGATCCGATTGCCGACAAGTACAAGACTGACTGCTCAGCTGACCAGTTCCTCAGCAAGTGTAAATCCATTTAGCTCCAGTGAGATCAATGGACATGGCAGCCCTGCAGATTGCAATCCTCTTTTGCCAGTGTGGTGTACCCAGTGTCAGTGTGAGTATCCCCACATTGCTCTGACCAGGGACCCTGACGCGGATCTCTCTCCCTTAGGAGTGAGAGGGTAGCTCAGTCTCCTTGTGATGCCCCTCTCATCCTCTGCCCCTCTGCTGAGTCCACCAATAAACTTGCCAATTCTGCTGCTGATTTCTGACATGGATACTTATCCACTAGGAATCTGGCTGAGGCCAGACTAATTTTCCATCACCGAAAAGCCATCAGATAGCACCAACTTTTTTGATCACTGCATACCCGAGAGTTGCTGACCTAGAGATCAGAGACTTTATATCCCATAAGAAATTCCCTAAGACATCCAGTTCCCCAACCCCAGTCTGTGCACTTGACCAGTTGATCAATGCTCCAGGTACCAAGAGCAGTATTCCTGGTGTTATCATTGATTTGAATGGAGTTAAAGATAGACATCTGGGGGCCAGCTGTGCTTTAAGTCACCAGTAGTACTACACTGTACTTAAATGGTAATTCTACTGGAGTGATATCACAGTATTGATTAATTAGGACATCGGGGTAGGATGATTATTGTGGGGGCCAGCTGGGGAACCAGTGTAAACACCAGTGTGTTTCTAGACACCTGCAGTACGGTGACGGATCAGGCTGACTAACTGCAAAAGCTAAAGATTAAATAAAATATTAACGGTGAAGGAATCAAGCACAGAAGAGTCAGGAAATACTAACAATAAATAGTTCAAATGCAATATTCACTCAGCCACGTTGGACATTTAGTAACCTAAATCCAGAGATTTTTCAGGCCTACATTTAGCAAGTTATGGGGTAGGATCCTCAGCTGATGAAGGCTGACATAGCTCCATTGAAGCCAGCTAATTGGGATCAGATCCCGGGTAATGAAGATTTAGCTGTGGTTTACTTTTCAAAAAAATAATTCCAATGCTTTTTTTGGACTATCATCTCTTCAAAACAGTGGGGAGCCTAGAAACTGCAAGTTTTTTTTATTTTGTTGGCTTTGCTGAGTAGAAAAACCTTTTAATAGGCTTTTTGAGGGGAGGCAGAGGGCTGGTGCAGAGTGAAAAAGTTGTTTTTATGTGTATAAGAGCTTACGTATAAACCTTTATACATAAAAATGGCTGGAAATGAACAGTTAAAGGATTCAGCCAGTTCCCCATTGCTGTATAATCCAGCATCACTCACTAATACCCCACCAGATTTACACCATCTACCCCATCTTAACAGGGCTTCTTAATAACGTTTGCAAAAATATACGTACACGCCAGATAATTTCAGCAGGAGCTATGCCAGAGAAAGGACTGCAGGAATGGTGTCCCCGAGGGGTTTTGTTGCTGTGATGGTTTTAAGCAATTTTATTTTGATTATAAGAGTTTTGAGACAGGGATGGTCTTTTTATTATGTTTGTATAGTACCCAAACACAATGGGGCAGAGGCCTCTAGGTGCTACTAGAATACAAATAATAAATAACACTAATAGAGATAAAACTTAAAATAAAAATGACTGTGCAGAGCTTCTCTGCAAGAGTTATGGGACAAAGAAGTATAGACTTCTTCTCTAGCTACACATGCAAAGAGATCAGACCCATGTTTGCTCAGGATTTAGAAGACTCATTAATAGTCGCCTATTGAGTGCTATACATTGACATGACACTTTTCAAACAGAGCTAGACATGGTTCCTTCCCTGAAGAACCAGACTAGATTATGTGATTTCTGGGATGCTAGAAGAGTGTGTTGCATTTTTAGCTCTGATGTATTATAGATTATAGGTAAAGGTCCTATTTTTAAAACATGGGTGCCTAAAGTTAGCCACCTAAATCCACAGTGAGGCACCTAAATAAGTGGTCTGATTTCCAGCCCCTTTGAAAGTGGCTACTTAAAAGTGCCTAAAAGTGGATTTAAGTTGTTAACTTTAGGCACCTATGTTGGAAAATTTTGAAAAGCCTAACAGTTTAGCATAGAAGTATTATTAATGAAACACCACTAAAACACTGTTGAACAGAGAAAGCTATGTATTATAGGGACATACTCATACCTGCTGCACTTCTTTTCTTTGCAGTTATACAGGACACTGCTTCACAGATACATGTTAAGGACACAGCTGTATGCCCCATACATTGGTGAGCATTTAGTCTTGTGAGGAGTCCCATTAAAGTCAACAGGACTGATCATGTAAGTGCTCCCCAGCATAAGAATGGCACAGTCAAGCCTTAAATCAATTTAACATTCCACTCAACTACCAAAAGCCAGATCCTTAAGCCCTTCCCTACATGTAACGCCCACTGAGTTCTGCACACAGCTGGCCCATGAGATCAGTTCCTTAATAGAGAAAATCAACTTGAAGGAAGAGCTACAACTAGGCTTCTGCACAATATAGGTCCAAGTCCTGCTGCCACTTCATGAGCAGAACATCCATCAACTTCAGTGGGTGATTCTCTTGTTCAGGAAAGGCAGAACTCAGTCTCGATCATTCCACTATATTATCTGAACTAAAACCAAACAGCATGTTTGTGTACAGACCAGAATAGACAACATATGAGACCAGGAAAACATGTTATATAAACTGCATGTGCCAGCATTTCACTTGGCAGCTAGTAGCATCTCTGGAATCTTAGCCTCACTGCTGAACTGCTAGCAATTTGTTCTTGGAAATCTTGATGAATTTGCTCAGTGATAGAAAATCCTTGTAATTTCTGAAGACTATCAAATCAGCGTTTCTGAGCTGCAACCACTGAACAAACCAAACAAACAAACATAGGAACATTGCTCTTTAATTTAGCCCGTTTTTAGAAGTCTGCTTTAAAAAGTTACACACTAAAAATATAAATAAGCAGTTTGCAGAGAGTTTTATTTATCAAATGCAGTCTACAGTGAGAAGCAGATGCAAAAAAAACCCTTCAACCACTGTGGATTCCTTCACTTTTAAACTGAAATGGCTACGGTAGAGATAGGCCCAAACTTAGGTGCAGATTCAGATGGAGGGATTCTAATCTAACAACCCCTTCCCTGAAATTCATAGAAGATTTGGATTCAGGGATGAGGGGTGGTTTGAAGAGAGTCCCTCCATCTGAATCTGCCCCTAAGGTTTTGGTTCTAGATTGGAAGAAATCTCATCAGAACAACAGATCTCATAAAGAATTCCATTATGCAAGAGGGTAGAAATCGAGATAGACAGTCCAGCCTGTCCGGGGCTGAAATCTCCAAAAAGCAGCTTGGAAGAGTGCAACACCGTCATTGATTTCAGATTTGACAAAGAGTGGGATTTCCAAAAAGGTCCATGTGAACTCAGCATCTAACACCCATTGTAAATCAATGGGAATGGGGCACCCAATTCCCTTAGGTGCTTTTAAAATTTCCAATCCTTTTTCATTAGCCTCACACCTAAACTTTCATCTAAACTTAATCTGGATCCAAACCCATATAAGTGCCTTTTAACCAGTCTCTTGCTTCTGCCTAGCAGGTAAAAGTGTAAGGACAGAGCTATCATGTGAACCACAGGGAGCCAGGAATCAGCTCTGTCTAGACGGAACACTGTAAGGGCTGGAATTCACAGCTTTCGTTTATAGTTACATACTCTGCCACTGCCTCGCTGTAGAACCTTGGGACAGTCACACAGCCTTTCTCCATCTGACTTTCCCCATCTGTGCAGTAGGGATAAAACTCACCTTACAAAGATGCAGTGAGGCTTCATGTTTGTAAAGAGCTGGGGTAGGTGCTGTATCTAAACGTAATTTATTATAGTGTCTTATATTTATTATTTCTGAAATTACAATATAGCTTCCTACACCTGGCTTGGTATAGCCTGTGTCTGAACAGGACAGAAAACTCAATGCAAACAGTCTGTGTCAGGCAACCAGGGTGAGAACAGTCTAGCCTAGTGGTCAGAGTGTGTGTCAGGCCTAGTTGTCAGGGCAGGCATCAGGAACCAAGGTCTAGGGTCAGAGCTGGAGTCAGTAATTGGAAGCTGGAGCCGAGGGTCAAGCTGGAGTCAGGAACTGAAGCCAGGAGGATTCAAGGCAGGGACAGGACAGAGGCAAGGCTGGGTGCAAGCACCCAGGAGCAGCAAGAACCAAGTAACACAGAAACAGGCACGGGGTGGGCACAAGCACGAAGCAGCCAGTGAGCTACTGCCTGGCTTAGGAACAGGCCTGCTGGCCCTTCCAGCCAATCAGGTGGCGTGACCAGTCAGGCCGCTGCTGCAGGCCAGGACCTGATCCAGTGCACATCAAAGTCCATGAACAGCCCCCCTTGGCATCAATGGACATTAGCTCAGCACTTTAACAGAGACCGCCACATGTAAACCAACTTTTTCATAGATTCCCAGGCCAGAAGGGACCACTGTGCTCATTTAGTCTGACCTCCTGCATAACATGGGGGGTAAAACTTCCCCAGAGCAATTTTTCTTTGAACTGGATCATATCTTTTACAAAACATCCAATCTTGATTTAAAAATTGCCGGTGATGGAGATTACACCACAGCCATTAGTAGAGCGTTCTAATGGTTAATTACCCACACAGTTAAAAATATATACCTTATTTCCACTCTGAATTTGTTTAGTTCCAATTTCCAACCACTGGATCTTGTTATAGATGGAAGAGCGCATTATCAAATAGTTTTCCCCATGATGGTACTTACAGACTGTGGTCGCACATCAACCCAGAGATGACCCATGCCTGCTGATAGTGGGGAGCACAACCCCAGAGCAACTTGAGTCATGCCCCCCCCAGCAGCCCTCTCCTGGAAAGCAGCACCCCCCCACACACTACCTCTCCCGGAAAGCAGCAGACTTTCCCTGCAGCTTCCAGCTGTTCCTCGTGCTTCTGCCTCTCCCTCTCCTCAGCTGACCCACAGGGAGGGAGCCTGGCTGCACCAGGTGACCGAACAATCTGGGGGGGACATGTAACCCCGCATGCCCTCCCAATGCATCACCTCAGCATCACCCCTTCATCTTCTTTTTGTTAAAATAAACAGATTGAGCTTCTTGAGTCTATCACTGTGTCACTAACATCAGTTTCTCATCCTCTGATCATTCTCATGGCTTTTCTCTGACCCCTCTCCAATTTATCAACATCCTTCTTGAACTGTGGACACCAGAACTCGAGTGGTTACACCAGTGCCAAAGAGAGAGGTAAAGTAACTTCTCTACTCCTACTCAAGATTCCCCTGTTTATGCATCCAAGGATCACATTAGCCCTTTTGACCTCAGCATTGCACTAGAAGCTCAAGTTCAGCTGATGATCCACCATGACCCCTAAATATTTCTCAGAGTCATGGCTTCCCAGGACAGTGTCCCCCACCTTGCAAGTATGGCCTACATTCCTTGTTCCTACATGCATGCATTTACACCTGCCTGTATTAAAAGGCATATTGTTTGCTTGTGCCCAGCTTACCAAGTGAGCCAAATCACTCCGTATCAGTGACCTGTTCTGTTTATTATTTACCATTTATAATGCCCGTCAATGCTCAGTACTTCTCAGTATCAGGCCACCTAAGTTTAGGATACCCAAGTCTGAAAATTGTTGGCTTGTGCAATGTGTCCAATGTCACAGAACAAGTGACAAAGGCAAGAATAGAAGCCAGGTCTCCCGACTTGCAGTCCAGTGGTCTATCCAATGGACAACATTATCTCCTAACTTATATTACTACTACCTATACCAATCAGTCAGCTGTATTACAACAGGATGCATATTAAAATAATGCTTTTGGTATCTCCAGAACTTAAACATGTTTGGGTATTGGATTCTGGGCTTTATCTTGCTTGTATTGAGGCCAATGGCAAACCACATTGAGTTCAGTGAGAGCAACAGTACTCAATTTGTAATGAAAGAAATGCCGCGGCTCAAGCAATTTTTTAAGCCCAGAGGTGCCAGGGCTATGAACTGCCAAGCCTAGAAGTGCCAGGGCTCAGCCCAGGCAAGCCCCAGCACAAATTAAGCAGACCCTCCACTTGATTACTTAAGATCATACTTTTTTTTAAATATAGGAAGCATTAAACTTTTAAGTGGTTTAATTCTGTTCAAAACAAGGCTTAAACCCACCCAGACACTTTGGCACTCAGCTGTGCAATATCTTCTCCAATCTGTGCCATATTTCATTTCTGAATCCAGAAATATCATTTTAAAACGTTCACTCGTTCATCTGTGCTCCACAGTTCACCAGTTTTAATCAACTATAGCATGATTTTTTCAGGGAGAGGAAGGGGAATGGAAACCATGCCTCAGACCCCTCAAACTTCTGATCTTTGACCCTTGCTATAATTGATTCTGAGAATCCCTGTGTGACATGTGAACTGCGCAAAATTTGGTTGGAAGCTGTTTTTTAAAGCCAGGCTTCAGAAATCATCTACTATCTAGCATTCACACTAAAATTATAAGGGGCTGAGCAGTCATGAAAGCAGCAACACAGAAAAGAAAGAGGATGAATTATTCTAATTTGAACAGCTAACATTTGAAGGCAGCATCCTTTAGTTCTGGGTAAGAGCAGACCCTTTGTCCCTCCTAATTTGCATAAGTGATTGACAGCTCATTAATGTCACCATAAAAGTGCAACATCAGCAAAAAATAATAGATTCACAATGAGAGAGTAAGGAAAAAAGACTATTTTAAAATAACTTCAACCATAAATCTTCATTTTTAGACCTGTACATGAAATACATATGCTGGGTCAGACTGATCCTGATTACACTAGCATAAATCCAGATTAACTCCAGTGAATGGAGTTCTGGTGTAAATAAAATCAGAATCTGGCCCTGTATATGTATTCTAATCTACAGGTTAAGGATACTCTCAAGGTAAGAAATTTGAACTTTGACATAGTTCCCTCCTCGCCTCCCCTTTTGTTTGTGCACCCCATGAAATCCTTTATATCCATTTTTATTACAAATGATTTGAAAACCAGAGATTTTCAATATTAAAAAAAAAAGCCAAAAACAAACACACAAACTCCCCACACAGAATTCTAACATTTATGAACAACCCTACACTAACGAATGTGTGATGGAGAATAATAATGGTATTAAATCTGACGGCTCCCTTGTCACACTTTCAATGGGATTACTAAAAATAATAGTGGGAAGGAAAAGCATCTTTAAATCTCTTTTTAAAAGCATTAACGTGACATTTTGCAAAACTGGGGCCTGATCCTGCCTCCAAAGCTCTCAGGCCCTAGATGAACATGATTTATTCTCAATGTACCAAAAATATCTTTTCCCAAGATAAGATAAACAAAGAGCAAAGATGATTTTGCGGGAAGACAAAACACAGACACACACAAAAATTCACCTTGGTGGTGAAACGTATGATGCTATAACTGGAATAACTCAAATCTGTCTCTTCTCATAGAATCAGGCACCAGCCCTGCACGGCTCACACACTACAGCACAGGTTCTGCTCTACGCAAAGCTGCAGAGATCCAAGGCGCACAGAAGTGGGGCTTCCTCCAGCTCATTTCTGGAGCTCTGCCAGAAAGGAACTGGGGTAAACTGGCTGAGGAGCTATGGGAAGGATTACAGGAGGAGAAGGTGTTTCTTGAAGAGGAGGGAAGGCCTGAGATGGAGTTTGGAGCTAGGAAACATTAAGCTTTAAACCAATGCTTGCAGAAAATTGCACCTGGGTGAATTTCAGCTCCCAGTCATTACGGTTCAAGTAAAAACCTTCAAGAGAGAGAGCCTTACTTTTGTCCATCATGATGCCAATCCTGTGGAGGTAAAACCAAAATGCAGCACTGTAGAGCCAGGCCCCAGGAAGAGCTCCAATCACAGCAGCAATCCGTTTGAGTGAAATCTTTGTTCACTGATGTAAGGAGGGTAACACACAACCCAAACAATTCGTGAATTATACCAGCGCTGAGAGCCAATCATTCTGAGAGGATCCTCTGTGCCTCCCAAATTAGAAGGCAAGTGTCCCCATTCCCAACTTGTTCCCATTCTTGCAGCTGACAGCTGTGATACACCCTCAGCTCAAAGAGCAAGATGGTCAATTTTCATCCTCTTAAGTGTGATTAAGTTTTAACGGTCTCATGATGAGGGTACGTGTCCTTGGGGTCCTAAAGCAATGGACTGGAGCCAAGAAAAGTGAGCACTCGTCTCTCTTGTCCCTTCCTGTCCCCCAAAGAGGAGAAGCCTGGCCGGAGCACTGACCATCCCAGCCTATGAGCAGGAGCCAACAATCCCATGTACACCCAGCCTGCACCTAAGTAGTGGCTCCCCATTAGTGCAAAGGAACTGCTCCATCCGAAAGTTGCTAGGCAACTTTGAAAATCTCATTCTAAGTGTTGAAGCAGTGACTTGGGGATTGTGGTGGATAATCAGCTACACATGAGCTCCCAGTGTGACACTGTGGCCAAAAGGGCTAATGTGATCCATGGATATATAAGCAGGGGAATATCAATTAGAAGTAGGGAGATTATATTATTCTATATTTGGCACTAGCACAAGGACTACTGGAATATTGTGACCAGTTCTGGTGTCCACAGTTCAACAAAGATATTGATAAACTCAAGAGGGTTCAGCAAAGAGCTACAAGAATGATTGAAGGAAACATGCCTTATAGTGATAAACTAAACAGATTGAGCTCCTTGAATCTAACACAATAAAGTTACTGGGTGACTTGATCACAGTCTATAAGTACTTACTCGAGGAGCAAGAAATTTGATAATAGAAGGCTCTTCAACCTAGTAAACAAAGATACAACAAAATCCAATGGCTGAAAGTTGAGCTTGACCAGTGTTTCTCAATTGGTGTTCCGCGGAACACTGTTAGGGTTCCACGAGCAGCTGCTCTCAACGCCGAAAAAGGGAAGATGTCTCGGATTTTCCGGCGGAGGATATCCAGTGTAAGTGTAATTTAAGTGAGAAATGCTGACCTTTGCTTATTTCGACATTTGAAGACTGCTAAGAGTTTGGGGGGGGTCCGCAATTATTTATGGAGTTCAAAAGGGTTCCATGGCCAAATTTAATTGAGAAACACTGAGCTAGACAAATTCAGACCGAAAATAAAGTGGAAATTTTTAACAGTCAGGGTAATTAACCAATGGAACAACTTAACAAGGGCTGTGGTGAATTCTCCATCCCTGGAATTTTTAAATCAAGATTCTATGTTTTTCTAAAAAGTATGCTCTAGGTTCAGTGGTTTTCAACTGTACTGCGAGAGTGGAGGGCCCCAGAGCTCAGGCTCCAGCTTTAGCCTGAACAATTTTTAGCCCTGCAACCCAAGCCCTGCAAACTCTAGTCAACTGATGCAGCCAGCTTGGCTGTGCGGCGCATCTTTGATCCCTGTGTAGACATACCTTCACTGGCGCAGGTGGAAGGGATGCAGTTCCAGATACATGGGGCAGAACTGCTGAGCTATTCCAGCACAGGTGTGGAGTGTTACAGAGGAATGGAGAGAGGGAAGGCAAGGGCTGAAGAAGCAGATTGATCAGCGCTGGACATGGGTAGATATGAACTCAGACATAAGGAAGAGTGAGTCCATGGAATCTTGGAAACAGAGGGTAATTCTGAACGAAGTTCAGAGATGAACAGGGATTCACAGGTGACAGAGGATTGGGCGACATGTTCCTGCTTATCAGAGGAGGTTATATAGTGCTAACAGTATGCCAGGCACTCCTTTGTCACATGCCATGTGATAAGAAGCAACTTATTACACATGTACCAAAAAAAGGAAGAGGAAAAGGATATATTTTCAGGTAAATCAAAGCAGGCAGTTCTCAAGACATTAGGTCAAATTCTCTGCTCTCACTTACACTGAGAAAATCTGCAATGACTCAACTGAAATCATTGGAGTTACTCTGCATTTATAAAGCTGGATTTGGCCCATTATAGTTATTTCACCACTAAGTGTTTAGAAACAGCTAAAACAGTAGAACATGATATGTTTTGGTTAAGTTATTTGAGAGCAACAATTTAAAAAAAAACATTGCGTGTGAATTGCACTGAACAGGATTAGGAGCATCATGGCTTTTCAAATGCATTTAATATAAAGGAGCGTGTTTCACCACAATTAATGGAAAAAAGTAATAGTCACAGGACACAGCAACAAAACCTATTAGTACAATGTATGCATTGGCGGGGTGAAAGGTTCTTACCAAAATCAGCTCATCGTTAGCTAATTCCCGAGTCCAATATGTTTTAGGGCCATCTCCCTCAATAAGAGTTTGTTTGCAATAAATCTTGTTTTCATTTTCCCAAGTGGCTAAACTCTGCAGGCAAGAAAACCATTAGTAACATTAATTATATTCCCTGGCAGTATGAAGCAGAGAGACAACAATGAAACACTACGGAGAATAATTGCTGCAGTAAAAGAGCAACACATGTTAGATAATAGCAAGGGAGAAAGTGGTAAAAATCAAAAAGGTTGTGGATGGCTGTTTTGTAGATACATACATAACATCAACAAGAATAACTGCAAATCTGACTTCTCAATGTAACTCTGCATTTTTTCCCATGCATCCAAATTAAAAAGTCCTTTAATTCTCATAAAAATTTTAATGGAGAGAAGCTTAATTTATTAACATGTAATAACTTAGCACCTTTGTAAAGATCTGACATGTTATTTACTACCCCATAGCATAAAGACAGCTATAATCACACGTAACATTTTACAATCATAAATAATGCAATATTTGCTACTTATCATTATTCTATATGTCACTGTCCCAGGTTACTTCTATGTTTAACATGGTTCCAAAAAGCCAGGGCACATAAGCAATTCAATAAAATAAGTAGTACTAGAATTTGGGTGTTTTGTGATTTAAAAAAAATTAAGAGAGTCTGGAAAATGAAATACACTAGGACATTTTTTCAGAGCACTTGGAATTATTACTACAGAGCCATTTTGGGTGAGGAATCATGGGATTTCATATTGTTTTAACAAGCAGGCAAGCACAGGTTCTCCATTGCTTTTCCTCCCAGTGCTGAATTATTATTCCACAATGCAATGGAACAGCTGTGCAGAAGGATGCCCCATAATGAATGTACAAGTAATGGCTTTACAACGAGCACATGGGAGACATTCATTAGTCTGTGATCATAAAAAAAATTAAAGTCAACACTTCCCTGACTTTCCAAAGCAAAATAAAACTTTTCTTTGATATAAAAATTGGCCATTCCCTTTATATAAAAGAATGATTCCTTCAAAATGATGGCCTTTGAAAACCAATGGGGCAGAGTTGTACATGTTATGCTTTTCATTCCCTATTTGTTTGTGTGAACAATAGATCGAGTCACATTGCAGAATAAGACCCTCTTTTCCTGTAAAATATTTCAGACTCTATAAACATTCAGCTATTTTGTCAGGTATTGCAAACTATATTCTGACATGTTATTTTTCTGTCTGTCAATTTCTTTATCATAGCCACAGCTCAATTTTATATTGAGCTCAGCAATTCACTCATAATTTCGCACATGGAAAAATGTACTACATCACAAAACACATTTTAAACATTTTGCCCACTTTCAAAATAGACAGCAATAATCCAATATTTATGTGTTATGCATGATCAAATTTTACTTTCACTAAGAGAAAGAAATTAACAAAACAATGAGATATTTCTTTAATTTGCTTTTTAAGCTATATACTTTGTTCATTCTAGAGATTAAATGGGATATTCAGTATGTCCCCGGATCAAGTTCCCAATTACACTCCAGAGCGTTTGTACTAAACTTGATGAAGTTACTCTGCATTTACATCAATGTACATGAAAGGAATTGGTCTTGAGATGATCAGAAATTATATTTTTGCAAGTGAGATATTTTGCTACTACTTTGCCTTTTAAAAATACTATTAATTGTTTGGGGCTATATTCTGATATGCATCTTACTCTGCAAGTGGTTTCATTGACATCAGTGACACTACTCACACTGAGGAGCACCTTTATTGATGAGTAGCATCATTGACATCAGAGGAACTACTTGCAGAGTAAGGTACTACTCAGTGTGAGTAAAGGATATCAGTACTTAATCCTTTGTGACCTTTTTTCATACAACCCCTTCTCCCACCAAAGAGGCTCCAATTCTCTATTTCCCTTTACCTTGTGCTTTCATATCAGTGTAAAGTGGGTGTTAAGATGCTACTAAATCAGAATGAAGCATTATACACCCACTTTCCACAAGTATAAATGACTATACCAGATACAGAGCAATGGAAACATCAGGCCCAGAGTTTCTCATCAGAGTAATGTGTAAAAAAAAACCAAACCCAACAAACCAAACCAAACAGATGAGGCATCTCAAAGATAACATTGAACAAAAAGTGGTGTAATCACAATAGACAGCCATTGAAGTTTACACCCATAAAATTAAGTATCACAATGCAATATTAGATCAAAGATACAAGCAATTAATAGCTAGCAAAAATGTTAAGACATACATTTGAACTATGATAATAGAATTTCAAGTCAGAGCAAAAACCATCCTGCAATTCTATTTGAGACTTAGGCTGCTTTGTTTTAGGATAAAAGTTATAAGCAAGTTTGTACCATAAATCCTGCACAGCACTCTGAAGGCAGAGATCTTAGTTGCTCATCCACATCTGTTACCACAACAGACAGAAATCAAAGAATGTCTTTCACCAATAGGGACATGTTAAAACAGAGAGCAAGGAAAAGCAAACAGAAAACAGATTTCTGCATGTGAGGGATAGGGAGAAGAATTGTGTAAAATCATCTTGCGCTCTTACTTCTGGACCTGATATTTTCTGCTGCTTTTAATTTTAATTATTAAACTGCCCTCCCTGAGGAACAATCCCAAACTGAGGAGTATCAATGCAAAAACCAAACACTGCAGATTAGGGATGTGTGAGGCAAAGAAGACAGAGTCAATGAGTAGGTGGTGAAGCCATTGTCTTGAGACAGTGGAAACGTATTTATTTGCCTCATATAAAAATTACAGAGCAATCCACCCCGGGAGACCAAAGGGCTTTTGCCTAAGACACGGGGAAGCTAGCTGTTTTGTTGCTGGATCATACCTCTGGTTCGCTGTGTTCTAGTCAGACTCTGACACCGCTTCCCTCACCAGCCAAGGATGTGTGTACACACACACACACACACACACGGTTCTCCCTCTCCCTTACCCTGCACTTTCTGCCATCCACAGTCTCCTCTTCGAAGCTCTCCCCTACTTTGAAGTTGATCTCGGTGGTGCGGACGGTGGTGGACGTTTTGATGTAGAACTGGTCCCCGTCCTGGCGAATCTCCACGTGTGGTTTGGAGGCAGCTGCCACCGCCACTTTCCTGAGCATGGCATTGACACCTGGGCGGAGGGGCAGAGCAGGAGGCAGAGCATTAACCCAGCCGTCCGCCTGCAGGGCCGGCAAACTCCGGCGCCGTGCCTCGCTGAGCAGCGGGCCCGGCCGGCCGGAGAGCTGCGTTCAGTAGCCTGCCGGCACCACTCGCCGTTCATTGTTCACCTGCCGGGAGTCACTAGGGTTAATAAACCCGCCTGGCTACTCGGGTTTATCGCTACACCCCCGGTGCCGGTACCGGCCCGCACGGCTCTGCATTGCTCACGGGCGTGGAGCCGCTCTGCACGCCCGAGAGCAATGGGCGTGCCGCTGCCGCCCGGCCAGCCCGCACGGCTCTGCCGGTGCCGGTACCGGTGCCGTGCGGGCTGGCACCCGTCTGCGGGCGCTGCTCTGCTCTGCTCGCTGCCCGGGCGGCGGGGCGCCCCGCCCTGCCCAGCCTCGTCTCTCCGCCGCCGCGCTGGGGGCAGCGGAGGGTGCGGGACAGAGAGGCAAACCCCCGGCCCGCACCGCCGCCGGGGCCGGGACACGTGGCCGCAGAGGCAGCGGCTTGGCTGTCAACTCCCCGGGCCCGATCCCGCGCCCGGCCCCCGGCCCGGCTCTCCGCCGCCCGCTCCTTACCCAGCGCCTTCAGCAGCTCGTCGAAATTCTCGCTGCTCTTCATTTTCCAGGTGCCGGCGAAGTTGGGCATGTCGGAGGCGGCGGGGCGTGCGCGGCGCGGCGGGGCAGGCGGGGGCGAGCCGGGCTCTGGCTGCTCTCGGCTCCGGCTCCGGCACCTTGTGAGCGAGGCGGACCGCGGCGCTGGCTGTGAGTGAATCTCCCCCACCCCCGCTTCCACCTCTCCTCCCTTGGGACTCAGCAGCGTCCCCCACCCCCCCGCCATCCACCCATCCATCATCCCGCCCTGCCTTCAGCCAGCCAGCCACCTCCTGGGGCTTCCCCCAAAGGAGACCCCACCTGGCGCTCGCCCTGCAGCTGGGAGCCGGTTAGAGATTCACCATCTGATGAAAGGAGGCAGAGGCAGAGGCGGATCCGAACAGGCCCAGGGCTCAGGGTGGACTTTAACTGGGGCATTGTCCCCGGAGCCAGGCCGGCAGTGATCTATTACCTCCTCCCGTGACAGCTCCTCAGCCTCCTAAAGGGGAGGAAGGGCCCTTTATAATCCCACAATCGTGCAGCCGTTTGGGCCAAACTCATACCTGGTGTAATGGGATGAATCTGCCCTACTATTTCTGGTCCAGAAAACCTGGATGCTGAAATGGGCCTTGGACTTTTTTCATTTGTGCCTTCTTTTCGGGAGAGGGAAGGGATACAAAGCATTTCCTGAGCAGCTCTAGCAGGCAGGTTTGCCCCTCTGTGGGCAAGGCTGCAGATCCCCGAGGAGATCTAGTAGATCCCCAGGAACCTGTGCAGAAGAGCCTCTCTCCACTCCAGCACCCTGGCTGCATGGCTCCATTGTAACACGACCCAGCCTTGCTTCCAGAATTCACAACCACACAGCCGCATAGGAGCACTGAGATTACTCACGTTTTTCAGTGATTGCAGACTGGGGCCTTAGCTGTCAGATAATAGGCGTGCGTAGCTCCCATTCAAGCAGGTGGGAATCACTCAGAAGTATCTGAGAGCAGAAACTGGCCCAAGACATTTTTTTGGAGGGGAGGCACAGGAAGTCTTTGTCTTTAGAGGGGAGTTTAGTTTCCATGCCCTTCACTCCTTTGCTGCTGACTGCCGACAAGTGTTTCAAGTGATGCTAGCTGAGACAGTGTTTTGGGGATGTGGTACTTGTTTACTAGGTATTGTACTGAGGCCATCTACCCATGACACGAAGACCAGGAAACAGCCTTCAGTGTTATGACATTTAGAGACTGGAACAGAATTGAAAGAGTAAGTAAGTGGCTTAGAGGTTAAACTCTCCATTGTGCATTAGCAACACATGGAGATGTCAATCCTTCTAGATGCAAGTATAATAAATTACACTTTTATTAAGATGATGATCATGCCCAAAGGCTCCTGGGTGTCTTTACATTTATATAGTGTCCTTCATAAAACAAAAGTCCAGATATACTGTTGGGTATCTAATCAGCTTTGTCTGGCAAGGTCTACACATTCCAAGGCAGGCATCTCACTTGTACAAAAGGCCCAGTTTCCTTGAAGTACTGTATGATGTGGGATCAGTAACTCTGTAGAATTAAACCTAGCGATTCAGCCATCTTCTGAATTGCCCAGATCTGAGAATGTGGAGGTTTTGTTCATAGTGCAGAGCTGGAGAAAGGCATCAGCATTTCCAGAGCAAATTTCATCTCACCAAATATTCTCCATGTGGACAGGACACTGAAATCAAATGCTTCCAGCCATTTTCCCTTGCCTTCTTGCTTTTTGTTTTGTTTTATTTCTTTTGTGCTTTTTTAATCTCTCTTTTAATCCTTTTACTTCCTCCCTTATTCCTCCTTTCTAATCACTTCCTCCTCTCCATTGATTCACTTGGGAGTGAACAGGAGTAATATTCATGTAAATGAGGGAAGAATGTGGCCCCAAACCTACAAATATAGTTATTTCATTCTAACAAAATGGCCTTCAAGCAATACAAAGCTTTTATCATGTTCCAAAGTCCATAATATGGCTGAGCCTGGCTGAGGAAAATGATCCTTTGCCTTTTCCTCCATATGTTACTTAGATGCTCCAGAATTTGGTCCCATTGTGTTGCAGAGTAAATAGAGCCCACCTTACACTGGCCAAGTAAAGCAGTTAGTTATTATTTAAGTTGCAGCAAATTTAACATATTTTGCATTCAACTCATGCTAAATAATATGGATACATATGGATTTTGATCAGTTTGCATGGTGCCTTGAATATATTTGACAGCTAATGACTCGGATCCTCAGCTGATGTGAACTGGGGTAGCTCCATTGCTGATAGTGGAGCCATGCTAACATATCAGCTGAGAATATGGCCCATGTACTCTAACCATGTGCATAGATCCTTACTCTAGCACAGCGCCTATAAGAGGCATTTATCATGCTGGTGTTAAAATGATCCAGATTAAGAAGCAGGTTTGTTTTTCTTTCAGTCTATGTAGCTGTATTTCCCCATTAATGTTGTGGAAAATAGCTTTGATTTTCAAAGTGTCTCCTTCAGCAGTTCTTTCCCTTGGCATTTATTTTAGCTACCTGAATCCCCTAAGGCTTATCTTTCCTTGCAGATGGACCTAATTAATCTTCCCAAAGGTACCCCTAAGACAAAAGAAAGTAATATATGTACAGATGGGACCAGGTACTTCATCATCCATCCAAATAAGTGACCAATAATGTGACCAAAACTATCCCCCTGTGGTTATTGACTGACCACTGTGAAGTCACATTAGGCTCAGTGGAAACAATAAATTTTATTTACTAAGGTGGCACGGGAAAAAAAGATTGGTATGAGGGAATACATAATAAATTATTTCTGACATGAATAAATTATATATCTGGAAGGCAAATTGCTGTAGTAAATTTATCTGCCAAATTAATTTACAATGGAGCTCCCAGCATGACAATAGGTGAAATGTAATATAAATGTATGCAGAATAAAAAGCATTTCTGCAGTTCTGCTTTGTATCGTCTATTACACTCATTAAAATATTACTGCATCATTAGTTTTGTGTTTAGCATCAGCTGCCAGGATACCTACTGTTCTCTGAGCTAAAACACTGGAGAGATTCCTCCACAGCCCCCCATGTAATGTTTTTTAAAAAAGGCATAGCGTTCTATTGCAGCAAGGTGAATTGATCCCTGCATTGCTGAGCCTGAACAGTAAAGAGTCCATCAGTTTAAATATTATTATAAGCCTACATTATAAGTGAAAAAATAAATGTGATTATGTGCCTTCATGGATATGATCTTCCCAATATTCTCCCACGTCACCTCCTTCCCCAACAGGAATGCAGTTGACCCCAGTTCTCTCCCAAATCCAGGCCTCCAATTGGCCACCTGCATCTTCCATCTCCCCTCTTTCCTGTCAGGGGAATACAATGAAATTGCATATTTTTCATAAATATAATACAATTTATTGCCCTTACTGTTTTGTGTCTTTCAACCATAAGAACAGGGAACCTGAATCTCTTCTCACTTGGCAGTCAGTCTCAGAGGTGCTGAGCACTCTGGCCCTGATCCAGCAAAGCACTTAAGCATATGCTTAATTTTAAGCATGAATCATCCCATGGAGCTGCTCATGTACTTATATACTTTGCTGGATCAGTACCAGAATGAATTGGTTGAAGTCAGTGGAGTTACATTAGTATAAAACAAGTGAGAGTGGAAAATCAGGACCAGTCCCCTTCCCAGACTAACAATTTGCAGGAGTCTTTCCATAACATTGACTAGTGTATCTCACTATCTAGTAGAAACAACTACAAATTGCTGAGTTGCCTTTGGAGAGAGAGCTGATGCAGAGTCATAGTAATATATGACCAACATCTAATAATTTTTAGCAGACATTCTGTTTAACACACACGCACAGAAAACCACCGAGACCATAGACTGCCGGGCTCCAGAGAAGCTCTATCAGGCCAACAAACCTTGGGTTAAACAAAACAGAAGTTAACATGGCAGAATATAATGGTTTTGAAGGAGCATTTACAGTCTGTCAGTTTTAAAACATGGTTTTGTAAGACCAGGGAAAATCTATTTACATAATTAAAAGAGCTGTTATGCTTTGCTGGGTAAATAATGTGCTTAGAAAAAAGGTGGGGAGGATGGTGGGGTGAGAGTTAGTGAATGTATGAGCCCAAGATGGTAAAGAACTGATAGCAATGGTTAGAGCCAACTTAATGCTTGCATGCATTGTACAAGCTTCATCAGCCAGCTCTCTTCATGCACATCGGCACCGAGATGCAGCACCATTGCTCTTCCAGTAATGGCAGAGCCTTCCAGGGGGCAGCTAGAATACCAGTGCTGAAGTAGATGTCCTTGAGTCCAGCATTCAGTTGGTTAGCAAGAATAAAGACACCAACCTCTAAAGGCGAGGGGCTTGTTGGGGGAGCTGAATTCTGTACCTTCCAACTGCTATATATTTCATTTAGTCAATGAATGAAATTGCATTATGGCTGATGCAGAGCCATAATTTTTGCTTTTTGACCAACATCTAATAAAGATTTTCTGTAGACAGCCCTTTTAAAGCTTACGTCAGTAGACCACTGAGACCAGTCACACTGGGCTCCAAAAGAGCTCTTTCCATCTATCTGGCCAATAAAAGAAGCTGAAGAGCCTTGTGTAAGTGCACCCCCATAATTCAAATCTCCCAGCCCGAGAAAGAAACAGCCTCACCTCTTGTACCCTTATTAAGGAATGGTTGGAGGGTGAAAGTCACACCTGTAGAGAGCCAGCACAAGGCTTGTTCACCACGCATTGGGGTTATGTCAGTCTGAAATGGTGCATGTGCTGGCTCTCTATCCGAGGTGAATTTCTCCTTAGGTGAATACTTATGCCCTGTAGCATTCTGGAGAGTCCATAAACATAAACTTTGCCAGACCATCAAATGAGTCTCTAGCTCCCTGCTCTGTCCTCCATCACACCCCTAGCTCAAGGAAGTCCCATGAAAGACTCTACATACACTTCTAGGAAATAAAATCAATCCATCTCTGAGTTGGATAAACTGCTAGTGGCCAGTGGCCAAATGTCTGTTCCCCAATCAGAGGGCTATTAATAAATATATAGTACGGTGTTTTTAAACAGAAACCTAGCTGTGTGTCCTTGAGTCAGATGAGCTGGAGATATACAGTCAATCAGCCCTTGAAAACCGTTCCCTTTCTTTGGGCCAATAGCAGTGAACTCACTAAGTGAGTCCACGTAAGTCATCGGATATCATCACTGGGGGCAGTTTACCTTATATGGTCCTGAGAGAAGTGAGACTTCCTGCTTTTATGTTTACAGAACCCTGAACTAAAGCTGTGACATCGCTTCACAATTCTGGGCTTTGTTTGCTTGTTTGTTTAATGGTGATAGCTGTTACAATGGTGGACTAGAGATTTTTACATTTTACATTTAGAGGCTTCCATGGAGTCACCTCACTTCTCATTTGACTTCATTTGTCTTACTCAGCAGAAATGCTCGAACAACTGGAGCTGTCAATATAAGAATGATCAAACCATGTCAACTTCTCTTTGAAGAGTCCCCATGTCCGTTAGGATTCACTTCCCCAGACAGATGGGCAAAACTAATTTACTGAATCTCTTAGTTACTGGAACTCTCAAAAGATCTTGGTCACCAGAGATAAAAAGATCATGTGACTTTTTCCATCTGACCAGAAAAAGAGTGAGAACCCAAAGGGCGACATCTTTGCTCATGTAATGGAAGCAGTGGCTTCAGTGAGGGCTGGATGAGGCTGTGAATCTACAGTGGCCCAAACCATTTGCACAAACCAAGATTTTCCTTTGCCACCTGGCCCTTGCTGTGAATATACCAAATTCGAAAGCTTCTCACTACCACTGACAAGACACAAAAAGAAGTTTGTTTTTAATTTCCTGAACACTGAGTACTTTGGCATTCCATATAAATTGGAACCCCATCCTTTAATTTAATTTAGAGTTATAAATGCTCCTTAGTACATTACTCATCATCAAAGCACTAATAAATTTAGGGTGTAGGGGCCCAATCCCCAGCTGTTATAAATTAGTCAAATTCAACAGAGCTGTTCCGATTTATACTGGCTGAGGATACAGCCCTGGGTATCTCCAAGTTGCTGGTGTCCTGACTCCCATTCACTCTTCTCCATCTTTGCTTTGCCATGATTGCTCAGAAAATGACCCAGAAAACAACAGCTCCTTCCATTGTTAACCCTCTGACCTTCTAAACTAACATCCTTTGCTCTTTCTGTTAGGAAAAGTTTCTGGGTCTTATTAACTAAACAGGCCAAGTGACTATTTCCAACTGAAATCAGAGTCTCCAACAAGGAGGTCACTGTTTCCCATGCTTCCTTCCCTCAGTACTAGGTGGGTAGATTTCAAATTGAAAAAGAATAAGGCAGGCATTCTTTGTTGAAGCATTATCAATTAGGGGAGGGCAAATACCCCTCTTTCCCCCAAAGTTTTTGCACTTGCCCAAAGTTCCACAGGCCACAGAGCTGGGGAGATGATGGGGGATGATTTTAAAGTAGCAATCCCATAGTAAATTCATATGGCCACAGCCAGAGCTGTTTGGAGTGTTACTCTGGGCTGCATGGTCACAATACCACATTTGACCCAGCTGCTCCTCTATACAAGGGTCCCTGCTGGGGGGATGACTGGAATTATCTCTTTTTTCCACCCCCAAGAAATATCTGAATTGGCACCACTGGCTTCAGTTTTAGCTAAGGGATCACAAAGACGCAACAAGTCAGATCTTGTGAACTATCTTATCAGAATAAGGACTTTTGTCTTACATGTCCTAGAACAGCTGAAAACTCTGGCCTAGATATGGGAACACACAGAGTTTTTCATCCCCCATTAGGACAGTATACCTATATTCTGGAACTCAGGCAGCTAGTTAGTAGATGGAAGCCACACTCCAAAGAAGGGGTCACATTTTTCTCAAAAACCCCTTCCTCAAAAGAATCCACTCAAAGTCTAAGTACTGCATTATCCATACCTCAACCCATCATATTTCAAAATGCCCCTGGATCTCTTTCATTGTAAGGTCAGTTCCCAAAGTGCACCTTCTGTAGGTGATATTTCATGGGAGAGGAACTAAGTAATATGCAATTCAATGGGTAGGTAAAATCTCATAGATAGAGACACCAGCTGCACCCATATAGATATGTTAGATATTGGATCGAATCTTTGGGAGGGTATTTGCAATACAACTGGAGAGAACTACGTCAGAAAAGACAATTGCTGTAATTGTATTGTAATCCATGTAAACATGGATTTTCCATCCCATGAAAAATTTCAAGATAAAAGAAAAACTCTCAAATTGAGATTTTTAAAAGTCAAAATTTCAACATTTTTCACTACATGAAATTCTGGGGGAAAAATCATTTTGGGTCAGTTGATTTGTTTTATTTAAATTTAAACCCTTTTAAAAATGTTTAAATACAATTAAATTTCAAAACCAAAAATTATTTAAAAACAAAAAATTAAAACTTTTTCTCCAGTTTTTTTAAAATGAAACTTCACTGATATGATTTCACAAGAAATTGCAGGTGCTTCCCAAACCATGTAACAGACTCTCTTCCTCTTGTAATAGCATCAAGGCAATGTGAATGTTGTATAGTATAGAGAGTTTGTTTAGTAAATTTACTCTCTCTGCTGGTGTTTGTGGCTTTCAAATCAATTTTTAAAAAGAGTAATTTGCATCTTCTGAACATTTTAAAAGCAAAGTCCCTTCTTTACCAGAAAATAATAGTTAAGTACATCAATCAAGCTTACTTCTACACAAAGGACATTGTTTTGGTCTATTGACAGAGACAGTATTAACCTTAATTACTGTTTCTGATTTGCATTGCAGTATCATCCATTGACTCAGTCAGGATCAGGGCCCTACTGTGCTAGGTGTTGTACAAACAACTGTCTGCCATTTTGCATCCACAAACAACAGCAAGTGCTATTTTGTCAGCACAAGCAAATCCATGTACGCATCTAAACTACCTGATTGCACCTGCCTCTGTCTTCTACATACCCTCGTTTGCATCTGTGACAGTTTGGGGATATAGGTCTGTCAACTTAAGAATTCCATTTTGCTTTATGAACAACATTTATGACCTTCCTTGTGATTAGAGCATCTGTTTTGTAGCAGAGACTTGACTATGTGGACCTGCTGTCAGAAAAGCTGTGACAGAGCAATCAAGGGTCATCAACATTGAATGGCTCTTTCCTATTGGAACAATGGGCATTCCACTAGCAGGGCTATTGATTTTGAATGGACTCTCTCTACATAGAAACTTGTCTCTGAGGGGGGATAGTTTGGAATCCCTCAGTCAGAGCACGTGGCTGGGAGACTTGCAGTGGCCCAGCCTGATCACTTGACTAAAAGAGAGACTTTATTTAAGGAGGCTGCTTCTCTGAGGGCAGGAGGAAGCCGATCTACCTCCAGAAGCAAGATAGCCAAGAAGGATGGAAGGGCTACCTGCCTGGCCAAGGACCTGGCCCAAACCATAGATGCACAGATATGGTGAGATCAGACCCAGGGGTTGCATTCAAGAGCTTATTGTTTTCCAGAGATCTGTAATTCTCTTGTGCTTTTTGAAAGAGTTTGTGAATAAGACTCTTTTTTGATAAGCTTGTGTTCTTTGTTTAATTGCCACATTAAACTAGGAAACCAGAACTCCCACAGCCAGGTGGATTCTTGGAGAAAGATGTCTAAGTAACTGGGGGTTTGGGAGAGTTGTGGTACTGGTTCTGGGATCTAGGTGGTTGGACTGCAGGGCTTCACTGCCCAAGTAGGATGTCAGACACAGGGTCTGCACCTGGAAGGGTGCTTGAGAGGCCCATGCTGGGAACAGTGACCAGTCGCTGCCCAGACACACGGGGCTTAGAAGCATGTGGGTTGAGCTGTTGGATCCACTCACAACAGATTGATGTCCATCCAGAAAGTGGGACTGGGCCAGGCTGTGACAAAACCCAGAATTATTCCTGCCCACTGCTATTCATGGGAGAAGTTTGCTGGCACAAAAGCAAACCCCATACCCACCTTTTGTAAAAATGGAACAAGCCCTACTGGTTGGCAGGACAGCATTCCACAAACAAGGCTTGCCACTGGGAAGTTGGCTGGCTGTTCATCATGCCCAATACTGAACATTTGCAATGGCCAATTACAACAATTATTGAACAACATGCAATCCATCATTACAGTCAGGATGAATTGTAAGCATATAAACTCCTCATGACTCACTATTAGATTAAGATTTGCATTACATTAATATATTCATCGCTTCAGATAACTGTGCCTTTGGTTATGATAGGACAGTTTGTACTTTCACAATCACCTCCAAGACATTCCCCATATTAATACTCTAATGATTGTGACAAGCTGGTTTACTGCTGACCAATGGTTCAGAATTCTGTCCTATTTAACAGTCATAAAGGGTCTGATCTGCCACACTGATTTATCTGGAGTAGCACCTTACTCTGTGGGTAGTCACACTGATTAGAGTCAATGGGACTAGCACACAGTAAGGTCCTACCCAATGTGAGTGAAAGCAGAAAACCAGAGCCCAATACAAGTAAGGTGTCTGACTCGATTTAGGCACTACCTCACACAAGACTGAAATGACACACAGTTCCAAGTGAACTGGCACACACAAGTTCTGACCTTGGAAGAAGCAGGGAAAAGTGCAGCTACAATGGCAGAGTATCTGATGTAGCATGTTGGGTCTCCAACATTTTGGGAGGTGGAGGCAACTAACATAGCCAAGTGTCTAGTGGCGTCCAGTGTGCATTTTGATGCCAAGGAAAGGTGTGCTACCATGGTGGAATTGGGACAGACTGAAATAGAGGGAAAGGTAAGAATGAGAGGAGAGATCTGGAGGGGCAGAATGGAGAGAAGAAGGACATGCTGAAAGGGAAAGGCTAGACAGCTGAAGACCCAAGTAAGGCTGGCTCTCAACTACAGTAGTACCAACGAAATCACTCTTGAGGTCAATGACTGTGTTTAGCACATTTGAGTGGGAGTCATGGGTGCTCAGCGCATGGCAAGATTTGTGACTAATGATTTGGCTTGGGTCTTGCATGAAAAGAGGGCTCCCCATCATTGCACCAATTGGGTAGGAAGATCTGAGCTGTGGTCTAGCAATTCTGAATGTGCACACAACATGGAATTTAACAGTGTATAAAGCCAACTGGGCCTCAGCCTGGGAGTTACCCTGGATTTAAGTGTATTATGGGTCTGAATATTATATTTTAAAAGACTGTTTGCTGCCATTGTAGCAGTCCAACAGCAGAGCAGCAGATGCACATCAATACTTAGGTTTGAGAATAGATTCAAACCTTTCATTTCCTGGCCCTGAACAATGACAGCAAAAGAAAAGGGAAGGTCATTTATTCATGATATGGCAGCTTGCTATGGAGCAACTCTGCTTGACTGACTCTTTGTAGTCTCTAGACATCATGTGGTGTGGTAGCAGATGAGTCAGACAGGCATTGTGTGTGCGTAGAAAGAGTGTGAAAGTGCTGAAAACAATCGTTATACAATGCCATCTAGCCTACAAACCATTCTATTGCAGCAATTTTTGAATCCTTGTTATTTTTCTCAGTCCTACTGTCTCATTCTTGGGTGGAATCAATATTTGGAATTTTATAATAATAATTTAAATAAAAACCTGATCTCTTGTCCTGAATCATAAAGATTGTTCAAAAACAACCAACAAGAGTCCTGTAGCACCTTAAAGACTAAGAAATTTCTGCAGGCATAAACTTTCGTGGGCTGCATCCCACTTCGTCAGATGCATCTGTTATATGGACCTACATATTACATATTACACTTTAAAGAGCACCATCAACTTAAAGAAATCACACTCCTATCAGCAATTACCACTGCAGTGGTTCATGGCCATACTACCCTCCTTATGTCAGTGGTGCGTGTCCTCACCAGCAGCACTTCCACCGACTAAAGAGGGACAGAGTGGGGGGCAGAAAGTCCAGGCTCTCAGCTTTGCATGCATCTTCCCGATGGGAGCCTGGCTGCCTCCTCTTGCTCTCGGCTCCCCACCAGAAGCATGGCAGTCAATATGTTACTGTAACAGAGGAGTTGGAGAAAAAGATATTCTTCTGCTATTTTTTCAGTTTTACTCTGTGCATTTTACTTTATAGTAAATTCCAGTTTCCCCTGGTTTGTCCTTTAGGCCTCAGTCCTGCAATTTGATTCATATGGACAGACCCTGACTCTAGAGTAGAGTCCCAGTGACTTCAGTGGGACTCTGCTCGGGCACAAGGGTTACCACATGGATCCATTTGCATGATCAGGGCCTCAGTTATTCAGCTTCTTCCACTGTTTCTTTCGCACAATCCCAGGGGGAGAAAACCAATTAGGAAAATGTGATTGTGAAACCACAAAAAAGTGGCAGGGGAACTCAGGGACAAGTGAACCACCTGAAACTATTTTAACTCATTTTACGAAATTGACATGGTTTCAAACCCACAGTGTCTCTTTAATGTATATGTTCAAGAGGATGCTATTTGGAGAGATAATTAAGAACACAAATACCCTATGTTTACCCTAGGTGCTAAACTCTGAATTTGATAGAGAGGAGACATATGGAAACAGAATTTCAGAAATAACTATGGTTCCATCATCCCTGCAGAAGGGATCTTGACAGAACAAGTCTTGGGTCAGATAGGAGAAGAAAATTTTAAAAAGACAAGGACTATCCCATTTTAACTCTGCTAAATTAATGCTAGCAGCATAAAATACTTGAGATGCACTGTGCCAGAACTTTTCACCTCATATACTAGTCTGTTTTGCTTCTCTAGGAATTAATTGTTTCTTTGTCATTTGGAATAATATTACCAAGATCAGCTCATATCAGAATAGATGTGCCACTGTGTCAGTATCTACTCAATTTCTTCATCATAAAATACAGGTGGATGCTTCATCCACAATATTCTCGGTCTCTCTAATTTTCTCTTTTCCTAATTTACACAATTGTGTAATCCCAGATGTAATAATAATAAATTTCCCACATAACTTATTTGCTTGATTAAAGTAGCATTCATATTTCCAACCATTTCTTTAGAATATCATGAAAACTGGCCAACTTTACATCATTTCCAGTAAATGTACATCAAATTTCATAAAATACAAAACAAATAAATATATTTTTCCACCAATGTAAGAAGGCAGCCATTAGTGAATGAACTTCTAATGCAAGTAGAATGGAGGAATGGACACAAAGGACAAAAATCAGAATGGGCAAGAACACAAGAGTCTTTTTGCACCACAGATTCTACATGTATGGGTCTTTCATCCCACACTGATAGAAAGCTCACTCTTCAAGAACCATAATTATAAGAAAACCTTAATGATCTTCCATCTTTTGACATTATCTTTTCCACACAAGTTGGTGTTGAAAATCTAATATAGAAAAGCAACAACAGAAACAGACTTTCATCAGAACCATATGTACAAACATCAAGAACACACAAATGAGCACAGTTCCCTCTCACCTTGCAGATACTCATAACAATGCATTTCAGCGGCTATTCTAGAAAGATCCTAAGTCATGGTTTCTATGGACATTTTTTTGTTCAGTAAAACTGCTACCTTCAATCATCTCTCAACATTTGTGTGCCTCACTGGGACCACAACGACTGCTTCTAATTCATTTAATGGCACTTAATGAGCACTTAATTAACATTCATTTTTTCAGACAGCTCTATCACTATCATGAACAACTATTAGCAACTGCAAACAGGATACCTCTGGGGTGAGGTGGAAAGAGGATAGAACAAAAAATAATAAAACCAGCATATAGGTCCAACAATATTCTATTTAGTTCTCACTAGACCTGGCTTTGAACGTACAATGAAGCAACTACAGAGCAATATTGCAATTCTCTTTAAACATAATCAAATAAACTCATATGTAATTTGTCTATCTGCTAATTTTCTGACCCAAGTTGTTAGGAAACAGGAGGAAATAGATATTTTAGTAGTCGAGACTTCCATCCACTGGTACTTTCTGATATCCTTGATTCATAGCAGATGTTAATAGGTTGACATCTGTTCCTGTTACTTTGGACTATTCGGAGAACAGTCCTAATGAACTCACCTGGAGATGATTTTTTAAAATATAATAATAGGGGGTGAGATTCTCCCACCCTCAGTCACAGTGGGTAGTAAGTACCCGATTGCTTAGGTATTCCTACTGAAATCAAAAGGACTACTTGAGGAATAATGCATTACTGTATCTAGCCCAGAATTATTATTTGTATTACCATAGAGCCTGTGAGCCTCTGTCATGGACCAGGATCCCATTGGTCTAGAAGCTGTACAAACACAGAACCAAAAGATGGTCCCTGGCTCAAAGAGCTTACCAGTATAAGACAAGTGACAAGAGATGGATTCTGACAGATAGACAGGGGAAGACAAGGAAACACAAGAGGATTGTTCAACACAAGAGCTAGACAGCTATTTAAGAGCAAACAATATATATTATAGCCATTAGTTAGATACCTAGATCAAACTCCTGAGCTTCCTTTCAGCCACCAATGGTTCTTTCTTCCTTGATATGCTATGATTATACCAGGCACTTGTTGATAAATTGTAAAGTCAGTTGCTTGACCACACTTTGTTTCATAATGAAACATACTCAGAAGTCCGAATAACCAAGGTCAGCCAGGTTTATTAATATGATACAGGAAAAAAGTTTCTAAACGATGCCAGTCTCAAAGGAGCTGTCCCAGGCAGTGAAGTTACATTCACCTTATACAGGTGAGCTCCTCAAATTACACACTTTAGCTGGTATTTTTTATGTGATGATTTTGCAAGTTGCACATCTCTTTACAACATGTCACTAAAATCCAACTCATTAGTTTGTCCCAGTTCCTTATCTTTGATTTGGATACTAACATTCCAGATACTGGTCCGAGAAGGTACTTCGTAGTTTGTAGTAAGACATAGACAAAAATGTATCTTGATGTTGACAATTTTCCTTTCTGTTTGTTCAAAATGCTTACTTCAGCAAATGCAAGGAGTTATGGGATACTTAGCATAAGTGAACAGGATTATGGTATAGGCCAGTTTAGTTATTTGTGCTTAATGCATACTAATATTATAAATATATGGTGCAGATAATACGTATTATTAATAGGATATGTATTGATAAGCTAGCCAGCATATATTAGTCAAAACATTTATTAACCCAGTTGTGCACTCTCAATTCTGGGAAGACACCTGCTAAAGCCAATGAGAATTTTGCTTAGGGTCCTGATCCTCTGAATGGATCAACCTACATGAAATCCCATTGACTTGGAATTAGGGTTTTTGTTAGAGTATCTCTTTGCAGCATCAGTGCTGAAGTAACAGGGTGCAGCATGGGTCTGTGATTACACTTTACATCACAACATCCACATGAGATCTGTAAGTAAATATTGTTTACCCCTTATTACACATAGGAAAACTGGGGCACTCAGAAAATAAGGCCAAAATTTTCCAACCTGGGTGCCTAAAGTTAGGCTCCTTAATTCATAGGTAAGCCCTAAATGAAAGTGCCATGATTTTCAGAAGTGTTCAGCACCTGCAAATACTCTTGATGTTCGGGAATGCAGTGCCTCATAGATGAAGCTCTGCACCTCTCAGCACCAGGTCCTACCATTGCACGTGGCAGCCCATCCTCCATTTGCTATTAGCTAAAGAGTTCGCATGTCTCTATATATAAGCCTCACATCATATCCTTAGAGCACTTACATGAAAAGAACAAGAGATAGTGTGTGCTTAGCACCACACCTGCTACTGTAAATAGTTGTATATAAAACAGATTGTACATTCAGTGTCCCATGGTGCACATTTTCTAGCTGAAGCTGATAGGCAGGCATCTCTATGGGGCAGAGTTAAGATTATTTTGGTGCCTCATCTGAAGTGCAACCTTAATTCAGCATACTTGGGTTTCCAATATTTGTAATGGGGGGCAGTTAATTCCAACATTTTGAAAGATAATATGCATCCAAACCACAAATAATGTGCATATAATCTTAACTTCATTTGAACACATTTGTTTGTGCTGGAATATATTACAATATTAATATTTTAAACATCTGAGCCCTAAGATAAATAGTTCCCTGACTATATCTCATTACATGGTAGATGTGTCTTGTTGGGATTCCCTGAGACCTTATTTTATTCAGCTTTCCAAGAACTCAGTTTGACTCCAGACTTCGTCACTTAGGTATTTTTATTTGGCATACAGCATTGTTACGCTGAATTAATTAGACTTAAATGCAGGCAGTGGGTGCAGAGCACATTACAGATCTAAAGTTACACAGAAGCCCTCTCCCTGTATATACATTTACACATCTCATTGCATTTACTATACATTGTATTTACGTTTTGTGATTGGCTTGGTTACTTTGTAGGAATCAATCCCTGTACAGCATATTCTGTTTACACACTGTCCATGTCTACTCTTTACTTCATCTTTACATTTCTGACTTATTTTGTCCATGTTATCTTGTTCTTTGTAAATGGTTCCCTAGGTGTTCCCCCTCCCTTATCTTAGCTCGTTCAGACATTCTGTCTTTTAGCTCACTGACCCATTTACTAGTTAGCACAAACATTTGGTTTTCAGTCAGCTGATCTATTTACTTCCCTAATCCTATCTTCCAAAATATAAAGCCTCCCGCGTGTTGAATTACTTATGTCAAGCCAACCCTACATGTCTTAACTACTGCGTATAGAATATGGAATTCATTTTCACTAGAGAGAGGTACTAAGGCCACCCCATTTAGGGCAGAGTTATGATTGGTCCTTGCCTGGGTACACAGAATTTTGGGGCCAGACATCTCCTGGTCTTGCCTGGCCTGCCAAAGGCCAGGCACAAGAATAGTCCCTGGAAGCAGGAATTGCTCACCAGCTTGTCCCTTGACAAGCAAATTGCTTGAAAGGGATTGGAGAGGATCAGGAAAGAGGGGAGGCCATGATCCCAACACCTTCTATACCAGCTTGTGGAGTGGGGCAGTGCATTGGCACAGCAATCTGCACTATCCTAATGGATGGCAGACAGTACACTCCTTCTCACCCTCTCGCTATGTGTACAAAGCGTCAGAGATATTTCTTTCGAGGCACAATCTCTGCTTGTGCTCCTGGGGATTGTGCTGCTACACCTTGCCCTCTATACAGGGCTCTCTGCAAATTGCGCAAGCCAGCCCCCACCATAGATGGAAAGGGAAAGAAGAAAGGGTAATATGGTAGCATGGAAGACAATCCAAGTGAAGAGGCTATCTGTGCCTTGTATTGAGTGTAACAGTCTGAAAAGATCCAGATCCCCACACAGCAACTGTGTTTCCCACTCTCTCACAGCGCATCTCAGATCCCAAACCATTTCTCCCCTTCGTTTGTTGATGGCCCCCCAGATCCCATTTCCAAATCAAAACACAGTCCAATTATCTTTCCAGCATTTTGCTGAGAAGTTGGTCACTGATGTATTTGGAAAGATACAAGAATACATTTTCCAAGAGATTTCATTCCTTTAAGGGAAGAGCCTCCTGTCACCACTCAGTGGAGAGGACAGCTGCTTTGGGAACTGTCACAATGGATTTCATTACAATGTCTCAATGTGACATGACTTTATAAGGCAACAGAAAATGACCCAATTCATACGAAAAACAGCTTGGTCAGACACCCACATGAAACACAGGGAGAAAGTTTGCAATTCAAAACAGAGCATCTTTGCTTGATAAGATTAGATTTTCTTTAAGTGGATATGAGCTGTAAAATAAATGCTCAGACTCACATTCTTTCCATTAACAATTGACTTTCACCCATTTTCTCTAGCAGAGAATCTGGGCCTCAGATCCAACATCTTGGTCACTGTAACTGAATAGATCAAATCGTGAAGTGTATATTCAGTTTTTATTTGGTCTTTATCCAGGCAAAACTTTTCACTGAAAAGGACTTCAGGACTTGCCCTATTGTTAGTAGCACTTTGCCTGCAGTTTCCTTAATATATTTTCTTTAACAAAAGTAACTAATCTAGGAACTCTGCACCCACTGGACCAGACTGTGTTCTCATTTACACCATTGTCGATCCTGAGTAACTCGATGGATGTGAGAGCAGAATCCAGCCACCTGTGTGTTGCAGAAGAGTTGTCTGCAGCTGCAGATTAGCAGGCAAAGTGGGGATGCTAGAAGCATGGTACTTCTACAGCGGAATTAGACAAGGCTCATAATGCGCAGGGAAGGAGCAGTGGGTTGTTTGCTGCTTCTGTACTTCTAGGACCTGAAGGTAGACTGGGCTAGCTGTACAGGACGCAAGGTCCTGAAGCATATATTAGCAAGCCCTCTTTGTGCATTAGCATGTTAACCTCAGAACAAAGCCCTTCTGCTGGGGCCCTACTCCATTTCTCAGAAGATGTCCTGGTATAGAAAGCAGCACAAGGAAATGAGAATTGACTAGTGTTTATTTCTTACTTTGGAAATCTTTCATTAGTTTTTTTCTTATTTTAAATCATTCCAATTCTCAACATGTGTTGGAAAAACTGCTTTTCAAGATCAAAAGCTGCTGCACAAACCAAAGCTCACATGCTTTGGACCATGTTTGTTGGACCATCAAGCTGCTAGGACTGTGTTTTCCATTCCCTCCTCTTATATATGACAGGGCACCTTTAATACACTGAAATGTGACAATCATCTCTAAGAACCAAACAGCCAAACCTTGTTGCCCTAAATCAAAACTCCAGGTGACTTCAGTGGGAGTCTTCCCTGAGTAGGGCCAGCAGAATCTGGCCCTAGATAAACAGCCAGCAATCCATAGTCATTTAGGGCAAGTTCAGTAAAAACTCATTCCATATGGAGTACACCCAGGCATGTCCTCTAAAATTGACTTCTCAGGGCTTGAGCAATCTTCTGCACTGAGAAACATGGATGCAGTTTGATTAAATTCAGCTCTTGTTATTAAAGCCCAGATCCAGCAAAGCACTTGAGCACATGCTTAATAATCCCAATGACTTCAATGGGGCTACTCACACAGCACGTTTTTAAGTGCTTTGCTGGATCAAGCTAACTCCTCTAGCAAACTTGCATGTATTTTTTCTGATAGTTCAAATTAAGAGCACGCTGGAATTAATTAGGGTTTGTTGTTTGTGTTTTTGCTTTGTCTTTTTGAACATCAGACAGTGACTGATGTCTTTCCAAAAATGCCCACCAAGAACATTTGTCTTGAACTCCACTTCTCTTTTCATTTTTTTCATAATCAAGATATTTGTGTCAGAAACAGCAGCTCTCTCTTTTTTAAGACTATGGATATCGGCAAAAATTAGACCCTTATTTCTCCAACAGTGTTAGCAATGGTGGAAGCTGTATTGTAGCAGGGCTCCAACATTTTTTCCTCCACGTTGCCTAACTTTGCTCTGGTAGCTAAGTGGCTACAGTAAAGTTTCCACCATTGTTACCACTGGTGGAGTTGCACCAGTGCTGAAATATGTGGCTGGGCTTTCCCTAGTGTAGACAAAGGCTCTTCTCAAATTTATCCAATGAAGTCATTTCAGAGATTGAGACATCTCAGTGATTTCCATGGCAACTGCAGCATCTCAAACAATGAGCTAATACATCACAGAGGGTGAAATTCAACCTGTGCACGGTGGGTATGCCTACACTGCAATAAAAGACCTGCAGTACCAGGTCTCAGAGCCTGGTCTATTGACTTGGGCTTGTGGGGCTCAGGCTGTGAGGCTAAAAATAGCAGTGTAGACATTCAGGCTCAGGCTGGAGCCTAGGCTCTGAAGCCTGGCAAGGAGTGAGAGTCTCAGAGCCTGGGTTCCAGCCCAAGTGGGAACGTCTACACTGCTATTTTTAGCCCTCACAGTCCAAGCCCAGAAAGCTTGGGTCAATTGACCTGGGCTCTGAGACTCAGTGCTCCGGGTTTCCTTTGCAGTGTAGATGTATCCAGAGGGGCCAGTACAAGGGCTACACACACCTTAAGCTTGGTTTTGAATGCTTACGTGGTGCACAGGCCTTGCCCTGGCCCCTCTAAGCACTTGACTAGGAAGAAAGCAGCTTCTGTCTGCAGACTAATGTCTTAGGTATGGGATGGGACCAATACTTCACTATTCACCAGGCACAGCTCCTAGTCTACTCACTGAGAGATTCACAAATGTAAGGAGTGCAGGATCAGGCCTCCCATCAGCAAAGGTAGTAAGGGAAGTAGGGAATAAATGAAGGCTGGTAAATTGGGTTTAGTGACTTACTGAAAGTTTGATGGTATGTGGCAGGGCCCAGAAGTTGTGGGGTCAATGGTTCATGCAGAACCAGCTCTGGCCTGATGTTTTTTATGACCTGCTCTTCCGTATTCCCAGGTGTCATTACAGAAATATCTTGCATGACTTATTTCCATTACTAAGTGCTGGGAAGCTGTGGCTGAGCTAACTGGGTCATGAATACAAACATCGTGTTAACATTCCTTAGCCTGCTTGGTGCAGCTACACAGACTCGTGCATTTTTCTCTTTCAAATAACTCTTGAAGGTCACTAAGCCCCAGTGCTGTATTTGAGGACTCTGCTCATACTTTTCAAGCAGCAATATGGTGAGCATATTTAGTGGATCTCCTAGGTACAAAAGCTATCTTAATCCAAGTCACCTCTGTTCTGTCTAAACAGTGGAAGCAGCAGTGCCAAAACCCCCCAGGAAAAGCTGTCCTGAGGGAATTTTCAGCTCACCCAAAAGCAGAAAATGCTAATAAAATTATAAGATAGCCTGTTCCCATGGGTTTTCCCACGCTATTTTGTAGACCTACAAGTCCTATTAAGAGGGCACCTGAACTCCTGAGTGTATACCCAGGCTAAACTTCAAATGTAGAGGTCTCCCACCACTAGTCTGTAATGACTTGTGTCCATCCAATATACTAACGCAGATGTTGCACTCTTTAGAGGATAAGCTTTCCCAACAGAGCGTTCACAGGGCCAAATCCTCGCTTCAGATAAAACAGGAGATGCAGTGTCCATTGATGCCAAACTCTGGAGTGTCTTGTGCTGCTGGCAAGAGTTCCCCACTCATTGGAGCTAATCCAAAGCCCAGTGAACTTAATGGGACTCTTTCAATGGACTTCAATGGGCTTTGGATCAGGTCCATACAGCTCAGGGACCCATGTACAAGAACTGCAATCTCTTTACCCCTTCTCTCCCTCTAGCACGCAGGGCTAGCCATCAACTGGCCCAGAACAACACAGGCACCACTTCCTTCAAGGTCAGGTATTTTATTAATGTTATATACCTAAAAGCAAATAGCTGTGGTCACCATGGTACTGGGGATTGAAATTATCATGGCAGGAACTCACATTAGTGGGGACAAGTGTACAACACACTAATACAGTATTTTAGGCACAGATTCAGCACAGCATTTAAACATGTGCTTGAGTCCCATTAAAATTAATGAGACGTAAGTGTGTGCTTTGCCTAACAGGGATGGTTTGCTGAATTAGGGCTTTAAACAGTGCTTCCCATCTCCACACCCAGAGAAGGATGACATAGGCATGTATTATCCCTCTAATATGCTTTGGCATAAGCATCTCATTTGAAGCCAGTTTAACATAACGGTATGTCGATGTGTTGTGCTCAATCTTGTTCCGATTGAAGTCAGTGGGAGCTTTGCCACCGATTTCAATGGGAGCCACAGCAGGCACCGCAGTGGCATTTAGCTCTTCTGCGCAAGTTTAATACTGTCAATAAAATTCAAAAAGATGTGTGAGACAGACACACAAGCCGGAGAAGAATGAGCCCCTCTCACTTGGGGATCAGTACATGGTGGTTGCCCAGTAAAGTTATCAAAGCAAACAGCATGAATGAGACAGTGTTGATAGAGACAGAAGTGGCATTGAAGGCTACAATAATAAAGCAGTGCAGTGACATGGAGTTAAGTAGCAGAGAAACTGGCTGGCTGAGCCAAGTGTGAGTCCTTATATTCAGCCTGCTAGGAGCCCACAAAAATGGGCACTGGGCATTAAGGCTCCCTAGAATCTATTTACTCTAGAAATAACCAAAGCGTTGGCACAAAATACAGAGTTTATCAAACAAAACTGGGAGGCTTTTGATAATGGCTGAGTTAATTATTGCAGCCAGGCTTTGCACCCACTGCCAATCAGTAGAGTTCTAACTGAATTTTCTACACAGATGTATGGCACGTCTATATATCGTGGGCTGCTCTAAAAGCTATGTATTCTGGGCTCTGCACACAGAAAGTCCACTGAAGTAAATGAGATGCCATGTTTATGGGGGTCAGATCCTGGTCCCCACCTCAGCTGCTTTATACAAGAGACATGATCACATACACTAATACTCTCTATTACAGAGTTAGTGTTAGCTGCTCTTATGCTAGGAACCGGCCCCAACATCCAGGGACTGCAGAGATAGCATAAAGTAACTTTTGCCTTCTTTTCCATCCCTGTGCTGAGTGCAGCTTGGCCAGACACAGAATCTGGTCCAGGGTGGTTACAAGACTTCCCCAGCTCCCATCTAGTGTTTTAAGCTGTATGCCTGCAGGGGCCAGAAAATAATTTTCTCTCGCTCTCGTCCCCAGGATCCTACATATACAGCACCATGTGACTAGCCTGGCACAATGTCCTGTGGGTAACATAATAGATTCACAGTCAAGACTGTTGGGTTCTATTCTAGGTCTACCACTGACTTTCTCTGTGACTTCAGACACCTCCCTGAATCCCTCAGTTCCCCAAATGTAAAATGGGGATAATGCTCTACCTCAAATAGATGCTGTGAAAAGATCATTAATATTTGTGCCCCGCTACTGTGCTGATGAGCACCATAGAAAAGCCTATAAATATATAATTGTACGTGGGAAGTGTTCACTTTTCTCTGTAACAGCATGCACCAGACACAGCCAAAAATTTAAATAGAGCAATGAGCAATCAGGTAAAAGAAATCCTACTGTGACAGAGTGATTTTGCACATGTGATTGTGTCCTTCTCTAATGGCTGGCCTTTTCCTTTAGCTCACGTATTAGAGGCCTTTATTTTTGGTGTTGAAGGTCTTAGGTTTGATCCTTGCTGATTATCATGTATGTAAGAAGCCAACATACCACCTTTGATACATGGAAGTTCCTGTAATGTCCAAGCACATAAGACTCATCAAGATGGGGGTCCGTTTCACTAGTAGTTTTGGATCACAGCCTAACAACTTGTGCCTTCAAGAGCAGATCACATACACATTCAGAACATTCTAAAGTGCTTTATTCTGATCCTGACAAACACCAGACGTTTCTTTGAAAACTATTGCATTTTGAGGCAGTTCAGCATTTCAGGACTAGGGGAAGATTTCAAAAACCTTCTCCAAACCCCTCCTGTAAGAGTAACTCAAAGTGAGAACAAAACCAAGAATAGCCCCCACAAGAAAGAACCATTCCTATCAAAAGCAATGAAGAACTGCGGGAAGATAAGAACAGAGGAATTCTGAAAGAGAATATCAGAAGGAGAAAGACAAGATGGGAAGAGAATAGTAGATGGGCTTAGTTATCATTAAGCACAGACTACTAGCTAGAAAATATCTCACAAAGGGGAATGCTGCTCTTTGGTACTTTTTGATCCTCTTCCAAAACAATTCAGCTCTTAAAGGCTCCCTGTGACCTACAAAAGCCATTAAATAGGAGAATGAAAGGCTTGCAATTCTGTCTGACCCTTTTGTTCTCCCTGTAGGAAATAATGGGACTGTGGATGCTTCCACTGGAGGATGAAGTTTAGATTCTAGGATTTATTTGTTTAATTAACTAACTGTTTTATTTTCCTCTTTTCTTTCCAGGACAAGCTAGCTGTTCAGTCACTCCAATTCCACTGCCTACATCAGACCCTCTGATGGAAGGGGCTCTATAGGCCAAGTTCTTCCCAGATTCGCACCCCATGCAACCACACAGGAGCAGGATTGCATACAATGCCAGTCAGAGAAGGATTTGTCCAAAGTGCCAAATACTGTGTTATTGTCATCATCATTAGACAGAGTTATCAATTTGTAGAGGGGAGTGTTGGGGGTGAGGAGGGAGTGGAGCGGAATAGGGAGAGAGAGCTAGGACAAAATTGCATCCAACCCCAAATTCCCAGGTCAGTGGTCCAAATATTTCATGCCTTCCGAGACAGGGTTCCCTTCTCAATATAGTTTTCTGTTATTATCATTTGCTAAGTATAATACGACATGCTCTTCATGCAGCTTCAGGACCTCTGGATAGTGACATCCTAGCTTCACCCACTTAATAAACCTTGCTAATATTTTCCTTCCCCGCCTCAGTTTCGCCATCTGTAAAATGGGGATAATGATTTGTAAAGTGCTTTGAGATCTGCTGATAAAAAGCACCATCTAAGAATTAAGTATTATTATTGTCTTGCTTCTGCCAGTCTCAGCCTCTGGGAGATTCATTTTCTTTTTCATTTCTGTCGGCCCTATGTATTTGCAACTGCTGATTGAGTGAATGGGAAGCAGGATTTGTCTACTAGTTGGAGTCCCAATTCAGTAATCACTTAAAAAACCTGAAACACATGCATGTGCTTAACTTTAAGCATAAGTGCTTTGCTGAATCAGGGCCCAGAGCAGGAGACTGGGTGGGTGGGAAAAACTCCTAGGTTCTACTCTTGGCTCTGCTACTGACTCACTTTGTTACCCTGGGTATATTTCAAGCTCTTTGGGCCTCAATTTTCTCCCATCTGTAACATGGGGAGAATAATTTCCCTATCCCACAGGGCGAGGAGGCTGCATTAACATTTGTAATGTTTCAGATTCATGGAGGAAAGGTGTTCATTATATCATCCTCCACTTTGGCTTTGCCAGTACTTTAAATGGGAGTGCAAGAACGGCTGTGATTTTAAATCAGATCCCATTTGTATCCCATAATGTCTGTTATGACTAGACGAGGCACCACCATATGGAAGATGTTACAACTTTGGCAAGTTTTAAGGGTGTTCTGGGTAATCACAGGACTAGGAAAATGTAAGAGATAGGCTCAAAGAAAAACCCTAGATCTGAACTTCCTTGAGCTTTAGAAAAACTCAGATCTGAGCCTTGATCCCAACTTTGTAATTTGGGACTAGCTCTAAGTAAAATTCTATTAGTAAAATGGCCTGGGAATTTTGAATGGAGAAGGAAGGAGGGGGAAAGAGTACAAGAGAAAAATGTACGGGAAAAAAGACAAATGAAGTGATCAGAGAAAGAAACAGGAAGCAAAGCAGCAGAAAAAAATTGTTATTTTACCCCACGTCTGTCCCAACGAGCACATTTCAAAACAGAAGCCGAGGCAGTGGAGCTTATGTCTGCTTATGTAATGAGAATCTTCCTATTATCTTCATTTCCCTTGCTCTCCAAGCATGTTGCAATGCTGCTGGCATTATGCTTATACTGTATTTGTCAAGAAAGACACACGTGTTGTCTGCATGACTATCCCAGTGCCTGGCTGAGACTTGCGTGAGAGGGATAGACACCACTGAAATGAGAAAGCAGCACTAAATGTTGCCTCGATTCATTCCCAAGATGACTGCTCCAGCAGGCATGGATTCCGTGGAGGCACATCAGGCAACTCAGGCAAAGGACTCTTTCCTCCTGCCACAACTGGTCAGAGTCTACTTCTCCGCTGCCAGAACACAGAGTCTCGGAATGATTAATGTTTCATTGCGAGGACTGCATGTCTGCTACCAGGGACAAGCTGAGATAATCTTGATGGTGCTGCCCCTCAAAGGGCAGATGGTATAAATCTGCACTGTTTCTAACCATTGTGTTTAGGAACCCTTTGTCACTGCAGGGGCTGCAGGTGTTACGCTTTCTGTCAATGGCCCCTTTCTGGTATTCCTAGCCCTCTCTAGGTAGGGAAATTGAACTTGAACCTGCTGGAACAGTTCATTGATTTTCATTGTCCTAGCAGACAGGAATATAAGAAAGCTCATTTCACTCTCCTTGTGTGTCATACGCTTTCCTCCCCCCACATTTCTGTCTTCTCTATTTAGACTGTAAGCTCTTGAGGGCAGGGACTGTCTACTATTCTATTTGTACAGAGCTTAGCACAATGGGACTCTGTCCTTGATTGTTATGGTATTGACTAAGGACCAAATATGATTAATAATAATAGTAATAAAACAAAGAGCATAAAAATGGAATTGGATTTTAAAAACTTCTCTCTTGTAATATATTTAAGGTATTAGTCACATGAGTTAAAATTGTTCATTGACAAAATATTTTTATATAGCGTCCCTTTATGGTTGCTACTTTAACAAAGTTAAATCAATTATATCAAGGCATGTTACAGTAAAATAGTCTAAGAAATTAAAAATATGGAGGTAACGAGCTAAGAGAAGGCACGTATGTTCAAATATTCTTACAATTTATATAAGCACTTAAATAAATGTAAAATATTACACTGCACATTCAAAAAACCCTATCGTCCTTAATTTTGCCGCTGAGCACCTCATTAACTTCAGCCCATAGACCAAAGTGAGAGTTACAATGGAGAGCAAATTGGCATGAGAGGACTTTTGCATCTCTATTATGGGCTACACATTCACACAACTCACCATTCACTCTTTCTGGTTCACAGACCATCCTCTAGTTCACCTGCCATTGTTGCCAATATAGCTCACCTTTTATCCTCTATCAGAACCAGACTTGGGCAGGGGTGCTGGAAAAAATGTTATAGGGGTGATGCTGATTATGGAAACCATGAAAACGATGTACTTCGTGTTTGTTATTACTACTGATACCGCACCCAGCACCCTTAGTTCCAACACCACAGCTTCTGGTGCTAGTCAAGACACTAACTAATTTTTATGAGAAAGAACTCCCCCTACTGGTATGTCTATATAGTTACAGGGTTTTCTTGGGCACTGCTCTTTGCATTTGTTAACACAATTTGTTCTGGTTCCATGTGCCACACAGACATACGTACCTCACACTGCGGTTCTCCCCAGTGAAACCTAAGGATGCCCCAAAGCTCACAACACATTTTGCAGATGTATTCCCAGATCAAAACTGTTCCCTAACTACACTCCTATGACCAGAATTTTTAGAAGAACTCTGCTCCTATTAAGGCACTAAAATAAACAGCCAAATTTTCAAAACATTTCAACACATTGGGTACAGAGCTCCTTTGAAAATCTGGCTCTTATTTTTAGGTGCCTAAGTGAGACCTGAGCTGTTCTGAAAATCTGGCCCCAGTCGTGCATGCTGAGCACCTGAAACTTTGCCCCTACCTGCACCAGATTCCTCACTCTACCTTTCATATTGACCATCCTGATAAACCAGAGACCCGGCCTTCCCAATACAAACCACATACCAACTTCCACCCAATCCATATGGAGCTTCAAACACTATGTACATCATTCAGCAAACCCCACCACTAAACTAATTATTGATTATGGAGGAGAGAAGAGTTAACACGTCTGCTAAGTGACTCTGCAGCGGCTGAGTTTGAGTCCTGCACACCTCAGACAACCCTCAGAGCTGAAGTTGCTGTTTAGCAAACCTGCTGATTTTATAAAGATTTCAGATGTCTCCAAGACCTTAATAAATCAAGGTTACCTGCACATCTGCCATCTGATAAAGGCTAGGCACGTAACTGAGATTGCTGCTCCTGTCTCCCGAAAAACTGCATATATCCTATTGTTTTCATCATCTTGTCTTCCCCAGCCCCCACACACTTGTTTGTCTCAGCTATCTGTTATGTCTGCTCTTCCAGAAAGTAAGAGCTTTAGGCCAGAGGCTGTCATTTGCTATGTTTGTACAGCATCTAGTACAATAGGCCACAATTTATGGGACCTCAATGGGACAATATAAATGTTGAATAACAATCATAATAATACTTTTAAATGTTCTGGGTTTTTCACTGTAACATTTTTTTAAAAATTGGCCATTGAACACTCAGACAGTCATAAATTATTATCCTCACTAGATTCAAAATAAATGTCCATCCAGACACAAAACACATAGGTGCTCAGGAATAAAGAAAAACAGATACAAAAATACTCCTAAACTCTGACATTAAAATCACCATGATTTCAACAGATAGTTCTAGCTGCAGAACAAATACATGATACATTTTGTTTCAGGTTATCCCTGATGCACCAACACACTTGCTTTCACTTTAATGAACAGAGACAGTTTAATCTGTGTCACAAAAGATATAAGAAACACCCCACATTCTCACTCCAAATGTGCAGGGGAACAATAATGAACACTTGAAGAGGTAAGATTTCTTGTGTGTAAAATATATACATACAGTAGGCTGGTGATTTTCTTTATGATAAGACATCTCTAGATTTGAAGCATCTGATTCCTGGGCATTATATTCTGATTCTGCATAAACAATTGCAAAACCCAGTCCTGGTCATTTAGACAAAGGATAGTAACAGGGTATTTTAAATGGATGACTTCTCAGATTGGAGAATCCAGGTTAAAAGAAAAGAGCTAGTCACTGCTCTGACTTTAGGACTATTGGATGAAATTAAGGTTACTAATAGATTTATCCATTATCTACTGAAGAGGAAATAAGCCTTAGTTAAGGATAGAAAGTGTGTACATTTAACACTTAGTCAGTAAGGAGGTTTCTCTTAAAAGTCAGTCCACAAATAACCAGGAAACCACAGGATTGTGAAATTATACTAAATATTTTCTAGTGTTTCATTATTTTACTACAGTATTGTCTTGGGACAAATGCAGAGGTCCTGCCTCTATTTTTACTTTGCTTACAGAGGCAAAATTTGACAAGTAAAGACTGATTAAAAATCATGGAATGATCACTGAATCTCACGCAGGGATTTTAACTTGATGCCCCAGTATAAATTAATTTGTACAGCTTTTCCACAATCTTAACACACGGGTAAGGGTTAGTAAATGAAATTTGGAAATGATCCCACTCGCTAAAAAGCGTAGCCTACCTCTTCTGCATGGTCATGGATGGTTGCCAAGGAAACTTCCTCTTTCTTCAGCAAAGTTAAGAAGCTCACAGTATTTTCCTTGGAGAAGCTATCAGTAGCTGCATAGATGCCACTGCTAGAACATTAGCAAGAACATGGGGAGTCTCTTCTACATGGAGCAATCAAGGGCAAGAAGAAATTTCTGAACAAGTTCCTCCCTGACCACTCTTTCACTACTACCAGTCTTTCACTACTTTCCTACGGCCATGACAAAAGGCAGCCCCAGCCAGGTACAACTCACGCCAGTAACTCTCCAAACTGCTGAGTCAGCCTTTTAAGAGGCCACTCCCAAATCTTGTCAATTACATTCTAATGAGGGTTAATTTTTTGCTACAGTTTATTAATTATTTTAACAAAAATAATAATTGTGATGTTATTTGGTGCCCAAAATGTGCTAAGTGCTTTTTTGGACAAATACGAGGACTGAGATCCATGCCCTCCGGAAGTTACAATCTTAATGGACAACTTTTCAGTGGAGGATGGAGGAAAGGATGTGGTGCACAAGTGAGTCAGCAGTGAGGCTCTGCCTGAGTCAGGGTAGTATGTACCAGCCGTCTCACATCGTTTTTTGGAGATGGTGACGAGGCTGAATTGTGTTTTAGGGGGGACTTGAGAAAGGAATGGATGGAGGTCAGGCCAGCTTCCAGGAACGGATGGAGGTCAGGCCAGCGGGGGGTTCCAGGAACGGGGCAGCCATAGAGGCAAGTGCAGAGAGGAGAGGGGTGGGATGGGGCAGCTGGCCAAGGGAGAGGGGAATGGCTGGAGCTGGCTGCTTAGCAGGACTCAGCTCGGTGGGCAGGAGACCAGGAGCAGGGCTCTGGGCGTGAAGTGGAGGCGAGGGCTGGAGGTAACTGAGGAGGGTGTTCAGGGCAGCACTCTGTTGGGCTGAGGTGATGGGACTTTCCTGACTGGCCACAGCCCCCGGTGGGCCTGGGCGCACAGAGATGCTCGCCTGGCACCCTGGACGCCCACCCACTGCGCCCTGCGGCCCTGGGCCCAGCGGAGTCAGGCTCAGGCTAGTGACTGCGCTGCTCCTCCGAAGGAGACGAGAAAAGGCCCCAACGCGCCCACGGCCCAGGCGCGAGGGAGGAGGTGTCGACCTGCGGGCGGCCTGACGGTGGGGGGCGGGGCTGAGCAGCCGTCGAGTCGGCGAGGGGAGGCGGGGCGGTTCAAGGGGCCTTCTCGCCACACGGTGGCAGCACACGACGCTCTGGCGCCAACCGCTCCTAGTCCTTCCTCCATGATCACTGCGGGGAGACGGGCACCGAAGTCGCGGACGCTCTAGCCCTTCTCTCGATGGTAAGAAACCTCATCATCACAGGGCGCCGGCGTCGCTGGTGCGGGACTGCAGGTGCTGGCTGGGTGGGTGGCTGGCGGTGAGTTCGTGTCTGGGACGCGGCCCCTGCGTGGCGCCGGGTCTCGAGCAGGGGGCGGCGCCAGGCGGGGTGTTACCTGGTGTCGCGGGAGTGGGGGTCAATGGGAGCTGGCGCCGGGGACCCGAGGGGCTGTGTGTGCCTGGGGTGGGGACGCCGCTGGAGGATGTGTGCCTGGGGTGGGGCCTTCAGACGGTGATGATGGGGGGGTTGGGAAAAGTGGCTCGGGCCGCTGCCCTGCATTCCTGTTGGGCAGTGCCCACCTGGCTGCTGTTGCTCTTGCCCCCAGTATCCTGGTAACTGGCCTGGCCCGGCCCAGACTGGTTCGTTCCTTTCCTCGGCAGCACTCTGTGTAGTGGGTGGCACTCCCCTCTCCCTCCTCGTAAGCTGCCAGTTCCCCCTCTTCTTTGTGTGACCCTTTCACCCAGCAGCAGGGGAGAGAAGTTTAAAAAAATAACAGGAAAACGTGACTATAAAACTCCAAGAAGTGGCAGGGGGACCTGGGGCAGGTGTAGAACCTGAAAGTCTTTTAAGATCACTTTTAAAAATCAGCTTGATTTCAAGATGACAGTGTCTGTTTAATCTATGGCAATGCTGGAAATCCTGAATCTTAAAACTAGAAAATGTAAGTAATGAAAAATGGATTTCATATTTGCTTTACTTCCACTCACAAAGCTCTTTGTATGTATGTATGGCATTGTATTTCACCTTTTGCATTTTTCTGCCTTGAAGGGTTTACAATCTAAGGCCTCAATTTTAGAATGAGCTCCAAGTTGGTGGATCCTTATTCCCATAGGAAGTACTTTGCAGGATCCATTGCCGTGGACCTATGAAATCCTACAAAGTCCCATTGATTTCACTTGGATGCCATATAGGTGGAGAGGTATACGGTAGTGGATCCTGATAAAGACTGTGATCTTGGAAAAAATAGTATCTCACTGTGCATATCAGAACATGATCTGACTTACAAATCTCTCCTCCTTATTGCTGCCAATGTACTTTATATGCCAGTGTGTGAATCCCAGATAGGTCTCAGTGGCAACTTTGCTTTGGAAGGTTAAATAGTTCATCCACTTTTTTAGTTTGTTCTTGTTGTGGTAAACCTGGGAGAAGATGGAAGGGTAAACTGTCTTGTGAAGATTGATTTGAATTCTTATTTCTGAACCTAACTTTTTTTTTTTGTCTTGTTTCCAGAGTATTCCTATGCATATTCAGTTTATATAAAGAAATGACCACACAGGTAATAAATTTAACTAATTAATTAATTAAACTAATCTCTGTAGTTTGACCTTTTGACCATTTATATAACATGGATGTTCTTTTTCATTTCAGTACAGTATTCTCTTCAAGCAAGAACAAGGTGAGGAGATACTAACATGCTATTGTGCTGTTAATTTTTCTTACCTAAAATCTTTACTTTCTTGGATGATATAAAATGAGTACGAACAGATAGATTTGTGAAAATCTCACGTGGTGTTCTCACCAAGTCTAAATCTGAGTCAGTTTAAAAAACTCTTTACAGTATTTTAGCCTCAGTGATCATGGTAAATAAAATTGGATTTAATGCTGCATGGGCATGATCCAAAGCATGCCAAAATCAACAAAAGGACTGTTGACTTCAGTGGGCTTTGGATCAGGGCCTATGAGAACATTCTCAATCCATGTTACTTGAGAATGCATGGATTCATAGGCAAGGTAAGGTAAGGTATTGTCCCCATGATCCAGTAGATTATTTACTGTGACCAAAGCCCATTGTATTCTGTGGTTCTGCAACATGTGCCACAGAATCTTGCAGCAGAATCTCATGCTTTTATGTGTGACAATAGTCCCAACTGCAGGTACCATGAGCTTTCTCCCTGACAACTTTTCCATTGTAGTTATGAATTGTCAATACAAACATCTACATCACATTTGATTTATGGTGTCCCTAGATCTCTAACACACACAATGAATTTTATACTGACGTATTTTTCATTTTTGAATCTAATTGTTTTTGTTAAATTTCCCTGTTTTGTTTTGTAAACAATCTGAGGCTGACACAGAATTACCAGTCTGTTGTACTAAAGTGCCACAGTAACCAGAAGTTTTGCTGCAGAATTTTACAGCTGGCTATAGGGTTCTCTGGATCTTGACCAGGACTTCTATTGTGCTATGGGTAGGGCCTAACATGGCTGCTGCTGCTGTCAAATACCATTCTTGCTAGCAGCTTTCCATTCTGTGCTGTCTATAAGATGTATACGTTCTCAGCATGACATGAGAATTCTAGGTGAGAGAGGAAGGTACGTCTCTGTTAGCTGATTCAGCACATTAATAATGCTTCCTTCTGCTTATAGCAGGAAGTAAAAGCAAGCAGCTGCTGTGGGTAAATATACCCACTCGATTCCAAGATGCAGCATTGTTTTCTCTCTAATATTTGTATTCTCTTCCAGCACATGATGATGCCATCTGGTCAGTTGCATGGGGAAAGAATAAAAAAGATGGTTCTGAAACAGTAATCTCTGGATCTTTAGATGATCTAGTGAAGGTCTGGAAATGGTAAGTGAGGGGTTCAATAAACATTTGTTTAAACTGATTTAACAATCAGAAATATGTCAGCTAGTAGTGAAATACAATATTCTTTCCTTTCTCTAGCCCCCAGAACATAAGTAACTGTACACTGCACAGTGAGTAGCAGAGCACTTTACGTTGCTGAAATGGGGGCTAGGGCTGGGAAAAGAAACTGGAAAAAAGTTGTAAGTTTGTGCTACGCACAGATTGCTATCTGCTTTCACTCTTCACGTGCAGTCAGTTCTCCCCTTTTGCTGTGCAAAAGGTAAGAAATGCTATTTAAAAAAAAAAGGGGAGGGGGGAGGCCTGCCGGTGGGTGGAATTCCTGAAACTACTCTTAATTACTTTATTTTGTTTGTGTTTTTAACAAAAGGACGGATGAAAAATTAGATCTACAGTGGACTTTAGAGGGCCATCAACTGGGTGTGGTATCAGTAGATATCAGCCACACAGGTACCATTGCAGCATCCAGTTCCCTAGATGCTCATATTCGCCTTTGGGATTTAGAAACTGGCAAACAGATCAAGTCAATAGATGCTGGTCCTGGTAAGATCTTGGTGCTAATCTGGTTATTTGTAATCTCTTCAATGAGTATATTTATCCAGTATAGTATGGACCTAAAAGACATGAGCTGGTATTAGCTTTATAATATCATAATGGCCTCCTTCCTTTTGAGAAACAAGGATATGAGATTGTATGCAAGTGAATGCCTGTGAATGTGATGCATGCTAGTGTAAGCCAGTGTCTCTTTGGGGTTGCACTGACGACAATCTATTTTAAAAACTGATTTAGTTAAACTAGTGCAACTTTAGATGTTAAGGCCTTCATCTAATCCTGTTGTCTTTACTCATACATACACTAAAGTGACTATTTTTATTTGAGGGTGCATAAGGCAGAATAGAATCCAGTTCTCTCATAGGTCTATTGATCAGAAGGTCTAATGATGGCAAAAAAAACCAAAAACAACCCAACCCCTATTCAAATACACAGTGATGGTTGAGATTTGCATACTAAGAAGGCCCCAAATTTGCTGCAGGTGCATTTTGAAACTCAGTACCATGCAAAGGGTGCTTGTCTATGGATTGTATGGCTATGTCTGAAGGTGCAAATCAAAACAAATAAGGCTTGCATCTAGATGAGCCTTGACAAATACTGAATTCTAACTTGGAGTGCACAAGATCTTCACCAAAGGATTTAAATGTTAAAATAAGGAATATTGGTAGACCAACCATGAAGGGTCTTGGAGAATGAATGACTAAGCACATAGATAATAAATCTGAGGCACACAGCATCAGATTAAGTAGATCACTGTAAAAAGTCACCATGTAATTCTATTTCAATGAATAATGATCTGTCCTGCACTCTTCCCTTCTATCTGTAAGTGCTTCCTGCCTCTGTTGCTGTGCCAACTCCCTAGTACTGCTTTTGACAAAGATAGCAGTTCTTTCTTCTGCTTTTCAAGTATATAGGGGAATTTTTTTTTAAAGGCAGTGATAGCTAATGCCATTTAACACTCTTAATGCACTGCTGTTTTACAAGAGTGCCCTAGACTAAGATCTTCCTGGAAAATGTAACTTCTGATTAGGCTGAAAAATAAACCCCTTAAGCATTCATTCTGTTACCTTTTGTTAGCTTAGTGTGAATTTAGCTTTTGTGGCTGAAGTGCAGGGGAATAAATGATCTATAAACAGGTTTGCATGGAATTAACATCGTTTTTAGTCAATAATCAACAAGATTAAATATATACAGTACTGAATATATTTTTTCTCCTTTTTGTACAGTTGATGCCTGGTCGTTGGCTTTTTCACCAGATTCCCAGTATCTTGCAACAGGAAGTCATGTGGGAAAAGTAAACATTTTTGGCGTTGAAACCGGAAAAAAGGAATATTCTCTGGACACTAGAGGGAAATTCATCCTTAGCATTGCATATGTAAGAACTTACTTTAAAAAGAAGAGACTATCAATTATCATCCGTGTAATCTACTGTGAATCACTCATTTTCTGATACTATATTCACAATCTTAACAGGAACCTTTATTTAAAAAAACCCAAACCTTTCCTATCCTACCTATCCACTCCTAGGAATAACCTCCTAAAGTAAGCACTTTACTTCCGCTTATCATCATCATTGGCCTTTCCTGTATGTATAATAATCCTTTTCTCCAATTTATCTGATGAATTGGAACACCCTTAATGCAATATAAGCTTTCCATAATGCTCTTGTGCTCCCAACAAGGATATCAGACCATTACAGATATCAGTTAAAACTCTGAATTTCCATTTAGGAGGTAACTTTATTGATAGTGAAACTGAGGCACAATAAGTTTAAATGACTTTTCCTAGGTGACACAGAAAACTTATAAAAAACCACACTCGTGACTGTAAATGATTACACTAGAAAATCCCCTGTTGCTCTATTCATCCTGATTTACATCATCTAGTAAATGAATCAGCCAGGTAGACATTAAGGACATCTAGCAGTTTGAAAACTGTTTGGAAAAGACACGCCTGCTCTTGCTTACGTGTGTATTATGAATTTCAGTCTTAAATCTTAAGATTTTTCTGTGTCCACCATACTAAATACCTCACATGACAGATTGTATTGATGTTACCTTGTCTATTTTCACCTTCCCTATCCTCCCAATACAAAATAAGAGTAGTTATAAAATGTGTAATGTATGTATTGCTACAGAGTCCAGATGGAAAATATTTAGCTAGTGGAGCAATAGATGGCATCATCAATATTTTTGATATTGCAACTGGAAAACTTCTGCATACGCTAGAAGGTAAGTCTTGGAATGTTTGCAGTGTGTAAGTTATAGCTTTAGTCCTGATTAAAATGTTAGTTAAGAAACAATTTAATGTTGTATAATACATTGGAAAGTCAGATTAATTTGTCCATCCTGAACATTCACTTGCAAGCTTATAACGATGGACATGTCTCCAAGCCAGTCTACCTATATCTGTGCTGATTTAGGCACCATCATTTTTATGATTCTAAATGCTGACGTGTGTAGGGAATCCAATTGTAAATCTTAAGCATGTACCATGGATGTTTCTTAGAATACATAGCCAGTTCTGTTTAACTGGATTCTTCCTAACATCAGTTTAACTTTCCGCAGTACTAGCAAATGAAGCTTGTCTGTCACTGCTGCCTTCCTCCTTTTTGTTTTTCCCCCCACTGGTATTGATATTAAAAAGTTAATTTCCATGACTTTAAGAGGGATGGAACACACCACCTCTCTTGCTATAGAACATTGCAACTCTCTAACAGGGATGAAGAGATTCTCTTAACTGGTTTATGCAACCTCCTTTTTAATTTAGTCTTAGAAAATATATAAAAGACTAAAGATAAATGACACACAGCACAATATGACTTCTGATCCTATGGTACTGAATTTTTGCTGCAGTTCTTCTTAGTAAGACCCATAGCTGTAAAAACATGGTAATCCTGTGTGGAAATGAATATGCTCTGCCATGAGGGAGACTGCATCAGGAATCTGGAGTATTCCTGAACACTACTTATACTGACTGTAATAAGAAGAGTTTTGAGGGGCAAGGGAGGAAGTAGCCGAAGAATGAGGAGCCTAACAGTTATTCAAATATGTAAACAGAAGAGTATTTCCTTGCTTTGAGGAAAGAAATTATCCTGGCTTAAACCTTTTTTAATCATTCTTCTTACTAATGATAGAGTAGTTACAAATCAACCATGCCTATTCTCAATTTCAGGCCATGCAATGCCTATTCGCTCATTGACATTTTCTCCGGATTCCCAGTTACTCGTTACGGCTTCAGATGATGGATATATCAAAATCTATGATGTGTAAGTTGTTTCACAAAACGTATGTGAATTGTAAAACATTAAATGCTGTGAACTTGAACTCTTTTAAAAAGGTGCAGGGGTGGATGGCAGATCTGACTGAGAAAATCGATGCCCCCCTGCCAGTATTTATTATTACAGTATACCTCCTCCAGCCTCATTCTTATCCTGCATACTTCCCCCCCACCTTTTGAATTTGTGCTTCATGCCCAAGATACACTGCCTCATTCATTGTTTTTGTCCTCAAACTCCACTGAAACCCTTGGCTGTCTCCCTGTTGCTGCCCTCTTTTTCTGTAGCTTATCCACTCTCCTGACTCTCTTCTTCCTCCTGCTATCTGGGCTTTCCTTGATTTCCTCTGTCTGGCTTCTATCCTTTTCTCTCTGCTGAAACGTCTCTCAAAATCACTAGCTACCTTTTCCTAGCTAAGTCAAAGGTATTTTATGCTCAAATCCTAGGCCTTGTTAGTTCAAGCATCCTGTGACTCACTCCCTACTGGGGGAGAGGCTATGTCTCAGATAACCATGACCTAAGCCCTCAATATCTTTAGAAACTAAAGTCAGTGCCTAGAACTACATCCTGATGTGAATAAAATGCTAGTGCACCTGTCCAGGAGCTGATATAACTGATGTTCTTCAGATAACACCACCTAATATGTTGGCTGCTATATTTTGTATTAACTTTAGCTTCTGAATGGTCTAAGTGTAGCTCCATAGAAAGAACCTTGCAGCAATCCAATCCAAAAATGACAGAGGCATGGATTGCTGTGGCAAGATCCAGATCCTAAATTAAAGGTTGCAAGTGCTAAACCAGAAAGTGATAAAGGATTTTTCTAACGGGGGTTTTCTGAATAATCAAGAATCCCAGTGTAGCAGCAAGTCACAAACCACTTGAGTAAAGGGTAGATTAATCCCTTCAAATAACCAAGGCATAACTCACTCCTGTCATCTCTTCAAAATCCTTCTCTAGCCTAACATTTATTTGTCTTAGAGTAGCTTGTAGGAACACCAGTCGAGGATCAGAGCTCCATAATGCTAGGCACTGTACAAACAAATAGCAAAGAAAATAATTGTCAGAATTATCTGTTCTATCTGAATTGAGAGTAACCAGGTCACTTTTATGACCCAATCTCTATTAGATAATAAGGAAGCACGTATACACCACTCTCTAGGTGTGATTGAAAACAAGAGTGTCAACTGTATAATGTACTAACTGCACTGCAGGCCAAATTGCTTCACAGATCTTCTCCAGTGCTCTTATGTCTATGTTGACTAGAAAAGGTGACAAGATAGGACCCCAAAGAGCATTAGCAATTATCTAAAAAACACCAGTTGCGACCTTTCAATGAGGAAAGAACAGAATCATTTTACCTATGCTTCATGCAGATTGTTGCATGCTAGCTGTTTAGCTCTGACCTGGAATTTGTATACTAAATTTTAATGCATTTTTTATTATATGGTCTCTAAACTTTTTGTCTCCCACAGACAGCATGCGAACTTGGCAGGTACACTAAGTGGTCATGGATCCTGGGTATTAAATGTGGCTTTTTGTCCAGACGATACTCATTTTGTTTCCAGGTATTTGGCATTTTTAATTTTCTTAGATTTTTATGAAGAAACTTAATCTTCCATTTATAAATTGAGGTGCATCACAGAATGTATATATAAATTGTAGTGGAGCCTAGATAACTTGTATTAATGACTGAAAGATCTGTTACGATATCCTTACTTACATCCAGTAGTGCCTTTATACAAACAGTCCCATTGATGTCAATGGGGCTTCCCGTGAAGTTCAGATACTTCTGAATGTAAATAAAGGTATCACAATCTGGTCCTAAATTTTTGTAAAGTAGCAAGTAAATGAACATATCTAACTAAAGGCAAAGATACTGATTCTCAAAATGCATGTTAATTTATTTAACCATTGTAGCTTAGCTTCTAATGATTTAATTGACGCTTCATCCCACTGTACTACCATGTATTGTAAAAATAATGTCTTGGTAATAACCTTTAGAACAGCACAGACTAGTGAGGGTCTAACTAAATTGGGCTTTCTTTAGTCAGCTGATGTGCTTCAGAGAATTGGTGATTGGTGTGTTTTGGAATTCTCATTTATTTTTCATGTTAATAATTGCATATTGAGGCCAATGTTTTTAGAACTTGCTGGTAGATCTTCATTTGTTCTGTTGCTTTCCCCCTAATTTTGAATTTTTTATACTGTAGTATCAGATATTTGATATCTTAATTATAGTATAATCAAATTGCTACTAATTCAGATATTGATCAAAAATATTTTCCAGTTCATCTGACAAAAGTGTAAAGGTTTGGGATGCTGGAACAAGGACCTGTGTTCATACCTTCTTTGATCATCAGGATCAGGTACATTAAGAATGTAGAATATGTATTCTCCTATCCGGCCGCCTTATCTAGGTAAACTTACTAAGGGCTTGTTCACACAAATGCTTGCTGGAATAGGAGCTCTCACTGAAGTGGTAGCTGCCTTTGAGACAGGGTGCGTGCTACATGTTTACCAAACTAACCTCTTTCCTTCTAAACATTTTGGGCATTTGAGTTTGAGTGTTAAAAACAAACCAAAAAGAAAGGGGGGTGTTTAATTTAAAATAAAATAATTAAAATCAAAGCCAACCCTCTCTTCTCTGTTAGTCAGGTTTCACATCCTTGGTAATTTTTTATGTCACCTTTACAAGTTTCCCCCAGTTGTCTTCGAGGATAAACAGGGTAGAGAAGACCTGGATTTCTAATTGTTAAAAAAGTGAAAGTTTTTTGAGAACTGTATCAATGGCTTGCTCTTGGGAGACTAACACACACTAGTGCCCTTCCAGGTGTGAGAAAAGTGTTAATGGAAAGTTGTGGTGGAACTGACAAAGGCTTTCCAAAAGACTTTTGAAGACCAAGCCCCTTTGGTAATAGCAGGTTAATGTGCTTTTTAACATTTTATCTTAAATCTTGTAACACTACTAGGAATAATGTAAGGACTGACCAGACCTCTATAGGGTTTGTATTAGTACCTAGTAAGCCATTAGATGGCTGTCAGGGTTTACCATCTGCTGAAGGTGGCCATCCTTCAACCTGGTGCACCCCTGCATTTTTCATGCTTTGCTTTGCTTCTTTCCTTTCCTGAAATTACTGTAGTTTTAGCTTGGAATGGAATAGGCTAACATAGCTACTGAGAGAACCCAACTTGCTGAAATATATTCACATTAGAATGACCGTTTTGTACATATCACCTTTCATTCTTCCAGTCTGTTGGGGAACCAACTGCATATTCAGCAAAATGGATGCGGTAGAAAGATTATTGGGTTTTGATAGTATTTGAACAATATCAGGGTTCTGAAGATGGAAAGTGAGACTAGTGCTTTTTTTAGACAGATGGTGTCCCTTGGTTACAATAGCTAAAGGTAAATATTCGTGATGAAGCCATGGAACAGAGGGAATAACTTTGCCTTTGTAGTGGAACTGATATATTTAACTACCATCCCCACAACTTGCTGACTACTGAAAATGTGAAATGATAGCATCTTAACTTGTTACCTACTTTAATGAGCCTTTGTTTGCACTCTTACATTTGTAGGTCTGGGGAGTGAAATACAATGGAAATGGTTCCAAAATTGTATCTGTTGGAGATGACCAGGAAATCCATATTTATGACTGTCCAATTTAAATATGCTGAGCCAAGTGTACTGATTGATTCTGATGTATGTAAATATTTTAAGTACCACATTTCCCATGTGTTGCCACTTACTTAAAGATACTTCTGATTATTTTGTTATTGTGATAATGCATTTTAACAATGCTGAGCTGAATTTTGGACTCTATTGATACAATAGAAAAATCAAAATATTGATAAGGTTTATATGTATCTTTATCACTTTACGCTTGGCATGAAAGAACTTTAAATATGTAAAGAGTAGTAGTAACCATTGTAGCTGCAAATAACTACTACTTTCTCTTACACAGTCTCTGGAATAGCATATATTTGGAAATATGTACTCCATGTGAAGTAACTGCTTATTTAAGCTACCTCCATTATTTTTTCTCCCCTGAACTGTATAAATAGATTTGAATCTGAAAGTGTTGACTGCCTCTGGCTGAGAGTTAATTTAGGAAGCATTACTAGCTCTTAGACCATGTCTACATGTCAGATGTAGCAGTCTTCATATTGGTTGCTGAACAGTTGTCCTGGTGATGGGACAGGGTCATTTAAACAACAAGTTCTAGCACCTGTGCTAAAGGCACATGGTTCACTAGTTATGCTGTCAACTTTAAATGTTTTAAAAAAAGCACAAATGTATATTCCCTTTATTAGTAGTGTATTAGCTGTAAATTTTGACTTATTTCCTAGCCTGCTGTCCTAACTGATTCTTCAGGGAAAATGCAGTTTGATACATAGAAAATATATTGGTGTTCCAGTTAAAATTCAATCTCTTTTAAAAACAAACAAAAAAAAAAAACCTCCCCCAACCAAACAACCCTAAAACCAATGCAAGCTGTGGAGGGGAACTTTCCTTTAATACACTGTTTAGATAACTTGTTAAAGGGAATTCTTTAAACGCTGTCTCATTGTAGGGCACATGGCAAGTAAACCATTGATGCGGAACATCTGCATTGTTTCAGCTTCCAATTTCCCTGCTGCATTAGGTTTTAAATTAACTTCTTGCTAGTTTTTCAGTGCTATATTGATGCAGAACAATTTTATATCAAGTATACCATTAATTTCTTCCTTTCTAAGGTTGATGCTACACTTTACTACTTATATAAAATACAGGTTTAGTTTCATACTTTCCTTCCCCCTATCATATATCCTTTGGAAAAGGAACAACTATGTATGGTCTTGTTCTTTCTGTTAATTAGCAGATTAAGGAAAGACTAAACCATTTAGAGGTGAAAGCTCTTACTAGCTAGAAATATTAAGACAAGTTAAGTGTCCCTAAACTTCTATGCGAAGACATTTCCTGTTAAGTTTTATCATATTGACCATTACACTGAGTGACAAAACCTCAACAGTGGAAAGATGACTTCCATCTGCCTTCTACAAGTGTTACTTTTATACTCTCCCTTCTATGTAAAAACCCTGTTCCTACCTCTAGGGCAGGATCAAGTATTATACATTTAAGTGTAGCATGTAAGCTGCTTCTTACTAGAATATTCCTGTCCCCTTAACTGTAAACAAGCTGCCTCAAAGTGGGGTAAAAGTTAGTGTGCTTCATGAAGGGATAGACGTAGGTATTTACAATAGAACTCTACCACTCTGATCAATGTTGTGTGTGTGAGACTTTGTCCTCTTACTAGTGAAAGGAGGCTCTGAAGGTTCAAGTTTTTGTTGTGTGGTGGAAGCCTTAGCTTCAGACAAAGATGCCTTTTCCCCTAAAGGAATTTAACAGAATTGAGGTATGGGCTATGTTACAAGGAGTAAATTATGTAAAGGAAGCTGTCCTTTTTGACCCGGCTTGAACAGCACAATTACCATGCTGATTCACAAGTAGCCTTGTAGGGAACAGTATGCTCCTCTGACTACCACCACAGCCGTCACCTACATAAATAAAAACAGATAGCTTACTTTGAATTTAAGCCTGGCTGTTGTCATTCTGTGTCTCTAATGTTAGGTGCTAGGAACCAGCCTTCACTTTGCCATTCAGCAACACCAGCACATAATCTATGTAGGATTTATCTCAAGTGACTACAAGATGCTAGTGGATTACAGGTAGAGTGACTACTAAAGACAGTATTACTTCAAGTACAATTGCCAGGTATAGAGGGGCCCTGTACATTAGGTCTACTGAGCACAGCTGAGATTTTAGAACGAAGGGATTCTGAATAGGGATTTGATATGAAACTAACTGTAATTTTACTATAATTATCTGCTGTAATCAAACACGCCTAGCTGTGTGTGCAAGTGAGCCAAGAAAGATTTTCCTATCCTGTTTTAGGTCCTACAAGATGATGCTGGAATAGCAGGAACACTAAAAATTGTTTTACAGTTCCTTATTGCCATTTTAACTTGGTGCTGGAATAAGATCTAAAGAGATCACTCTACAAGGCAGGTCCCTCTAGCTACTCTAGAACAGAAGAGTAAAACCGAAAACTTCCTTAGCTGGCTAATGCAAGTGGCAGGTAAACCTGATTTCTCTACTCCCTTTAAAGGGAGTGTGAATTACAGACAGGGAGGAGATGGCTAGAGGCCTGTACTCACTGTTTGGCAGGAGAGTGGAGGAAACAGTCTAGGGCTTGGTGTGCTGAAGAGAGAAAGCTGAGTTCTAGAGCTCACTCTTCCTCTGGGTACTTATTTTGGTGGAAGTGCCTTTCTTTCCCCCCCACCCCCCATTTAGCATGTCAACTTTGGAAAATGGTTCCGCTAAACTGAAGTCATTTACCAGATTAACTATATTCCTCACAAAATTATACTGGTAAAAAGTTCCAGAGGGGTAGCTATGTTAGTCTGTATACAGCAAAAACAACAAGAGTGCTGGAGCACTTTAAAGTAACAAATTTAATTTCAGCAGGCATAAGCTTTTGTGGGCTCCAGCTCACTTTCTCAGATGCAGTTGGTAGAAATAATACAGCCAACTCTGGCAACATAGATAGGAGGCAATCTATACCTATCCAAAGGCATAGACAACACTGGGGTAGGTGGATGAAAGCCAGGTACTTGAGGCCTAACGACGACATCTTTTCTGCTACTTAACCATTCTAATGCTAGCTGGTAAGACAGGCAGATCAATGTATTACTCACAGAAATGATTAATGAAAAGCTTGTTCTGTGTAAGGGTATGTATGCCCAGAGAATCAATTATTCATATGGAAATTGAGGTAGAAAATAGTACTGTACTAACAAGTCTTTACTGCTTGTTAAAACTACACCTTAAAGCCCTAGCAAGACCTGCACAGCAATCGAGGGATAGTCTTTCAAAAGTTGAGACACTAAAAGCAAGCTAGGTTGGAGACTGACTGCTGCACATAAGAGTCTCAGGTCAACATGTGGTTCTGGGCTGATATCAGGAACAAAGATTTATAGACCTCTTATACACAGGCTTAATGATAAAAGGAGCATAAGAAAAGGGTACTTTTCAGATAGGTCCAAGAAGAAATCTAGGATATTTTTATTGTAGGAAAAAAATAACTTTACAGTGTGAAAAATATTTACATAGGACACTGAGCTGGTATTGCAAGAGTCTTAAATAAACAGTACTGTTGAAGTCACTCTGCTTCTTGAGTAGTCTTCACTAAAGCTGCAGCCCTTTATAGCAACTCAGATATACCCTAACTCAATTTTCTCAGCTTCATAACTAGGAAATGTTAAGTTACATGTAAAGACTATGAATACTTAAATATGAATTAGTTACAAACATGGACAACACAGCAACTCAATTTGCTGAAGACAAATAAAAGACAAGTAGGGGCTATTAAAGCCATGCAGTTTTCATTATGAAAATTTACATTCCAGCTGACATCCATTTCATTTTAAGATGTCTGGCATTGCACTCCTGTTCTGGGCCCTTCATCTTCTTCATATATTTCTCTACTATTACGGCAAGTTTGCTCTTTTGGATCAAACTCTGTAAGTTCTACCTGCTCCATGTCATCTGTAATCATGACTTCTTCTCGTGGAGGAAGCAAAGCTTCCAATACTGGCAGTTTTGCCCTTGGAAGCCACTGGTGCTCTGGAAAGATGACCTACAATAAAAATGTTTTTCCCATAAGTTAATTCCTTGCCTTAAATACTCTAAGCATCAAGGGGAATAAAAAGCAGTGAACTTACCACAAACTGTATAATTAAATAGCCTTTGTCCAGTGGAGATTTGTAGATAGGCATCCCTTCATTAAGTATGCATTTTAGGTCACCATGCTTTATCACTTCACCTGCCCACAAAGAGATCTGAGTCAGTGTACATTTTGATATCTTTACATTTGGCTTTACAGCCATAAAAGCAAAGCTTTATAATAGTCATAAAACCAGGAATGTTTTCTCTCTCTTCACCATTGCTGTGAAAGTCCATACAAACACCAAAGACAGCTGACGGTACACAAAGTAAAATGAAAAAATGAAGTGTTCTCTGATCTTAAAAGTAACCCTTAACAAAAGGTGAAAATCCAACTTGGAGAGTTTAAGTTGATTTCCCTTTAAGGGATTTTCTTGCAGACAGTTTTTTTTAGCTCCACAGGGAGTCACAGTAATTTGGTGGTTCTTCCCTCAAATTTCTAACTTCATAGATGTTTGACTCCCATATTAATTTTGGCAAAATTATAAGCAGTCAAAACCAGGATCTCATACTATAAATTGTCAGGCAACCTAATTTACAGGCAGTACTAGCAGCTCCACCTGTAATAAAGGAAGCCAACAAGTTGGAGTTCAAGAGATAGAATGGGAGAAGGAACTAACAGAAGTAACTCAATCAAATCAGAGTGACTCAGGTTTTTAAAATCCTATTCCTGTAACAAATTCAGCGGACTATTAAAAAGGTGTGAAGTGTCTTCTGCCAAGCAATTTCTAAAAACAAAACTCTGAAAACTTACCTGGTCTAGAAGTTATAACAAGGACTCTATTATCCAGTGTTTCAATGGTTCTTTTGAAGCTACATAAAGCCTCAGAGAGGTTAATTTTCATTTTCACGATTAAATCATGTCCTCGTCTCTGAAAGACATTGTGATCCTTCTGATCAAGCACAATTATAACATCACCAGGTTCCAGGTCCGGTTCCTGATCACCTTCTCCATGAAATACCAACTTTTGCCCATCTTTCATACCTACAAAAGGAATTTAAATTAATAACCTTACTCTATATCTGTTTTGTTAGACACCAAGACTAACATGTTTTAAGAGCCCATTAGAACTCATTTTAAAACACAACTCAATTCCTGGGACATAAATCTGTACACTTCAAAGATTTACACTAAATTTGAGATTGGGCTACTAATTTAAGTATTCTTACCTTTATCAATGTGAACTTCTATGATCTTTTTCTCTCTAACAACTTTACATCCATTGCAGTTGTCACACCTGTCCTTTGGGTTTATTCGTTCACCTTGGCCTTTGCATTCTGAGCACATAGTTTGAATTTGCTGTACCATACCAGGTCCAATCTGCTGAACAAGAACTTGCATTCCTCTTCCTTTGCACGTGGGGCATTTTTCTATTGCTCCTTTCTTTCCACCATATCCTTAAAGCATAAAGAAAATCTGAGGTCAACACCTTAGGGACAGTTATTCATTCAATACCATGCTATACTAAGACTGCTTGAACCCTAGGTCTGTTCTTAGCATTAAGAGGTAAGTTCATTTAGCATGTAGTTTGTGTAGCAATTTTCCAATAAAACTACCACAGCCACTGTTTTGAATTTAGCTCAAACAACTCTCTTCCAAGTTAATTACTGCAAGTTAAATCAAATAAATTTGGTATAATACCAATTACCCACACTTAATTTCACCTTTCCTTTACATTTGAGCAATTTTCAATGAATGATCAACATGTTTATCATTTCTTGGAAATGTAACTATTTGGCATGCCAACAGCATTCTAAAACAAAGCTGCTAGAATTTTAATTAAAAAGTATCTTGTGTCTTAACACTTGAAGATTTATGCTAGTCAACAAGGCCAGACAATTATGTAAGCATATGATGTTTAATGGACATATAATAGAAGGCTTTAAGAGCATAAAATAGTTGGTTGTTTAATGTTCTACAGAAGTGACCCTCTTAACATCCTGTATCTTAATTTGATTATTGCTATTGAAAGAAAATAATTGTTTGCTTGACTACAGTTAATTTATTTTGTTGTTTTTAGTGTTTTAGTGAAGTCCAGTGCCAGCCAACGCCTCAGCCGGCAATAAAGTGAGTTCACCCAAAGGGCTTTTAGGCTTTTTTCCAACACTCCTCAGGCACCTAAAATCTAGGTTCTAGTCACAAATATACAATAAGGCCATTGTTTTATGTGAAAGGAATGGTCTTATTCCTGGGTAAGTGTAGTGGGAAAAAAGGCTTTCAGACCCTTTCATTGATGGCTAGGTGCAATGGTAGTGATGGACTCAAGAGATTCATGTAGCTACTCCGTGTTTTGTTCCCTTAGTCTGTGTGCTTTAAGCTGAATTTTATATACTCCACATTACTGAAGTTCTTACCTTTACACTTCTCACAGATTACATTCTTTTGTAGTGCCAACTTCTTTGTAACTCCATTATATAAATCTTCAAGAGAGACACCCAATTGATGCACAACATTCTTGCCTTCAAGGAAAAGAGTTTAAAAAGATTAAAGGCCAATACAAACATTGTTAATGGCAATTTCTTATTACAAGGTCTCTAAACAGACTGCTTGTTAGTATATGCTCAGTCTCACTGAAGAATCTCAAAGTTTGTTACAAATTTTGAAAGCCAAATTCAATCCTGGAGTAAGCAAATGCAACTCCTGTCAGCTTCCACTGAATTGCATATACTTACATCAGAACTTAATTTGGCCATAAATTAGGCAGCCCATTATTAACCTCATTTTGTAGTTTTAACAGACAGCAAGACATTTTAGGGATATTGTCAATGTGAGATCTAGTCAATTTAGAAGCACTAGAATACTCCATCTGACTTCATGTTCCCCACCAGTTTGTGGCATAATTCAAAAAAGTTTCTCTCCGCTGTTACTACACCCACAGAAATGGGGGAAGCACACCAAGAATTCTTATTTTAAATTTTATTTCTCTTACACCCGCCAATCGTTTGTTTGTAGTGTTAGATGTTAAACATAACAGTATTATTTTCCAGTTGATAGTATCCTTTTAAGCAATTTGTCCAAGATATATCAGCAAGTCAGCTGCAGACCTAGAAATAGGACCCAGGAGGTCTGATTCCCATTCTTCTGTTCTAGCCACTAGATTGTACCTCTTTCTCCTCTAGATTATCTGTGTCCCTCTTACATAACCTAGCCATATCACTGATTTTTTTTTTTAGCATCAGCTACATGTTAGAATCTTATTTCTCATCAATAGATCAGCTTATACTTTATATGAGCTATACTGTTGCTACTAATAACCACATGAGATGCATTTTAATAAAAAGCAATACTGCAGCACAGTTAAGTGTCTTACGCACTAGTGCATGATAGGTTTCTAGAACTTCTCTTTAGAGCTATGTACCTCTTCTTTCTCTATTCATTCGGCCTCCACCACCAAAGAACATGTCAAAGATGTCCATGGGTGAAGAGAAGTTGCTGCCACCCAAGCCTCCTTCTTTAATAGCCTGCTCCCCACCCTGGTCATAGATGTCCCTTTTCTTTGGGTCCGACAGAACTTCATAAGCTTGCGAAATGAGCTTAAACTAAAAAAGAAAAAGAGAAAAGCTCTGAGCTACTATGACCAATGGCAAGAATAACCTACATTTTACACAAGAGTTAATTAAGAAGATTTGAACTGCAACAAGATTTTTCTGCATACTTGTAATCCTTTTGTGGCAGAAAGTGCCATCAACAGAAAGTTAGTTAATGTATAAACACTATTGAAATATCTGTGTTTTTGCAATGTTTTCTCCAACACATTAAGTGATTTCTATGTTATACAAAGATGGTAAATACAAGGTTACAACAAAGTCACAGCAAGCCTTCTCAACTGTATGCCACCTAAAGGGACACATTCTGTTTCGGTGTTATTACAGTTTTATCATAGAAGACTGTACTACTGGCCTGTGATAACTACCTCACTCACCACTGACTGCAGCCATTTCTGGGGTGATGTGGCAACACAACAGCAATGAAGGATTTTATATCCAGTTAAACCTGCATAATTTAACCCTAATATTCTCATCAAATTAAACTTGACAACCCTTCTCTTATGAGAAAAGACAGAGGTGCTTTATTGACATTGAGTCCAAGTCAATTTTCAGTCTTGTCCAGAAGTGGATGTATCCCTTGGTTTTAAAGGAAAATTTATTATATTCATTCCGACCTACAATTCTCCTATTACTGTGCAACAGGTTGAAGACAAAATGACAGGAATCATTTTTGAACTTTTTTCTAGTGACCTGACTCATTTGTCAGTTCTGTTGACTATAATTTTATGATCTGTGTTCCACAAGAAGTCTCATGATCTTGTGTGTCACCTGCAGTTCTTTTCCCCTGACCAAGATGCCACTGTAAGGCAGTTACAGTTCTTAAGTAAGCTAATCTTGCATTTTTTTGGATGAGGTTAGTTTCTTAGAGAAAAGACTGTCTACACTGACTGTTTCTGAAAAGGCTTTTGATACCACTGTGGAGCCAGAATGTACATACAATGGTACATGCATTAACAAAATTCCAAAAACAGAACCTGCAGTGGACATTAGTTAGACCTTATCTGCTATTTCAATTTTTATTCTGCACACTGCTCTGTAAGAGTAGAGATATGGATTTCACTTTTGCCTTTTGTTAAGGCAGTTTCCAGAAGCTTCACTAAATTCATAACCCTATTAATCACACTACAACTAGTTTTCAAAGCATGCTAACTACACTACTCTTGTCATCTTACCAGATGATGTTTGAGAAAAGAACTTTCCTTCTGACCATCCACAAAAACTTTCTACTGTAATTAATTCCATGTGAGGAGAGCTGACATGGCTGCCCCTGGACAATTAAGTCACATATACATTGATTTTCCTCGGGCACTTTAATGCTGTTGCCACCACAAACATAGTTCTACCAATTCTAACTGCAGTGTAGTACAGTAACACTGGTAGTAGCTGCCAGTGTTTTAAGTATCATGGCAGTGCTCATAACAGTCAGTTGGGTTTTGTCTACAGTGTAACTAACACCGGTGAACTGAACTTCTTAGCAACAGTGGTCAAGTTTTAGAAAAGGACAGTACAGACAATTCCCATGAATCAGAAGAGAAGAGACTGCAGGAACCCAACTCCAACAACCCTGTCAATCTGTTTCCTCCACAAGCTTGTGACAGCTGAGCAAATAATCCTCTCCCTTAAAGTTTATGAAAGCATATGTTGTTATATGCCTCATGCACACATGGCTAAATATAATTCACTTGCTTTCCAGGGACCAATCAACAGTCTTGATACCCAGTGTTCCTAATTGCTACTATTTTGATACCATAAGCATCAAGATACTGGACAGTTGGACCATTTGTTTAAAATGCAACTGACATCATCCATGGGAAGCAAAGTAAAGCCCTAGACACAGCCATGCAGTTGGTCCTGTGGAAACATAAGGCTTAATGCAGAAAAGCAATAATGAAGTGAGCATTAAGGCCCGTAAAAAGCCAGTTTTCATGGAAGCACAACTGGTTTGCTCAGCCTGGAGGGGCGAGATAAGCTGCATTTATTTGTTATATGCCGAAACTGAAGCACCTTTTCCAAAAGAGCTTTGAATTACAGCTGTGAGCAGCGTCGGGGGCGGGCCTCAGGCTGCAAAGCCTGACAGGCGGTAACGCTCCGACTTCGCCCCAGTCCGTCTGCCGGCGGCTCCAAGAGCAGGCTGGCCCTGGCCGCCGGGAGGCGCTAACACCGAGGGTCTGTGGCCGGCCCGCTGGCTGCCGGGGAGACGGGACAGCGCCCTCCAGCACCAGGGCCCGCCGGGGCAAGCAAGCCGCTCCCCGCGAGGCAGGCGCTTTTCAACACCCCCTCCCCCAGGCTGGCCCTAGGAGTCACTGAGGCTTCCCAGCCCCGCCTCCGCAAGGCCCGAGAGCCCTGGGGAGAGCGGCGAGGGGTTCGCAGCCTGCTCCGGGCCGGGCCCCCACGCAGCTCGTTGGACCGCAGCGCGGCCGACCGCCGGCCCAGCGCGGGGCGCGCTCCCGCCCTCCCTCGCCTCACGTACCCGCTCGCCCTCGCTGGGGTTCTTGTCGGGGTGGTACTTCAGCGCCAGCTTGCGGTAGGCGCGCTTGATCTCCTCCGAGGAGGCGCCGGGCGTCACCTGCAGGATGTCGTAGTAGGCCGTCTCCTTCACCATGGTGCCCTGGGCGGGAGAGCGGGGCCAGCGTTAGCGAGCCGGGGGCCAGCCCCCACCCCTACCGGCGCCCTCACGGCGCTGCCAGGCCCGGCGCTAGGCACGCAGCGACCGGCTCCCTCAGCCACCGGCCGATCGCTCCAGACAAACGGGCATCCCTGATCCCCCGGCCCCCACGGGATGGGATGGGATGGGACGGGACGGGACAGGCCCAGGCCAGGCGGGCCGCTCTTACCGCTGTCGCACTCCCAAGCCCCCAGCGGCGCGGCGCGGCTCGCTCCGAGTCCCACCACCGTAGTACTTAGCACAGCGCCCGGCCGGCTCCGCACCTTTTATAGCGACAGCGCCGAACCTTCTGGAATGACGCCACCCTGCGTCACAGCACTGGAACGGTCTAGAAATCCCGCGCATGACATCACCGCCCGGCCGTTGCGGTAGGAGGAGCCGCGGCCGGACAGCCTAGGTAGGCGCTACCCCTTGTTACTAGGCAACCGCTGCTACCGGCGCTAGTTGCCGACCGGCGAGACGGTGACTCCGTGTGCCGGCCTGGTGCTTACACAGCCGCACAACCCCTGCTGCTCGCCTAGCACACCGTGAGAACCCCCGCTAAGGCACTTCTTCCATTGCTGCCTCTACAAGACAGTCCAGGCCTCCGTCCTCTCCAGCCTCCATTGACTGACTCATCTCCGCCCACCTGACCCAGGCTGCCCTCCCCACCCCACACACCCTACTACTACACATATACCCTTTCACACTCCGCACTCCCTACTGCACACACTATCACACTCTACTGCTACACACGTCACACCCCACTGAAGACAACCCTTGCCCGAAATATCCCTTACTCTTCACATTAGAGACACAACCCCTGACTCTTCCTGACAAACCCACACCCAGTATTCTCTGCATTTGCTTCCCTAACAAACTCCTAGGTTGCCCTTCCACCTGAAAAAATCCTCCAGCATTACAATGCCCACTGCCTCACCACAACCTCAGTCCACAACACAACTCCATTGCCACCTTATCCCAGACACACTGCCACCCCCACATGTAACTCCCCACTGAGACACCTTTAGGTCACACCTTTCCCAGCCCCAAGACACACCTGTTATTCCTCCCTCCAAAGCCTGCTTGGCTCTCCTCAACGCAAAACACAACCCCTGTTGCTTCTTCATCAATCACTTCATCCCCTTTTCTGAGACACCCTCTGTGGTGCTCCCCCAAGCACAACCATGCTTCCTTTTTCATGATTTATCCACATCATTGAGATTCTCTGCCACTGTTCCCCATTCTTCTCAGTGCCTCCTGAGGCTTCTTCACTGGCTTCCCATGTCACCTACCGTCTCAGGTCATTATACTGCTGCCCTGACATACTGCCAGGAGTCCATCTCCCACCTGCCATATCAATACCCCATTTCTGTCACTATTCCACTTCCACTCGCTGTATTGTCCATCAACCTCTAACCTCACCGTCTCACCTGTGAGACTGGGCCCAATGCATCACCTTCTTCCGTCTAACATCACTCTCAATTCCACCACTCTTGTGCCTCAGCTTTGTGATCTGTTCTGTGACTCGCTTTCTTTTGGCTTTCAGCCCCTAAAAACTGGGTCACATACTTCTGACTTGTAAATCCCAACGTTGAATGATGAGCTGTGCTCTTTATAGGTTATCAGCAGAGGAAGGAATCATGAAGAGAAGGAACTACTGAAGCCAAAGTCTCATCACTCAACAGTGAACTATTCTTACAGCAAAGACAACGAGAGTTCTGTGGCACTTTAAAGACTAACAGATTTAATATTTGGAGACATAAACTTTCGAGAGGCTAGCTCTCTTCTTCAGACGCAGTAATACAAAAATAGGTAACACAGAGATGGAAAGAGACGAGGTAAGCATGCAAAGGGAAAGATGGCTGGGGATGGGCGGTAGCTACCCCTTAAAAACACAAATTTTAAAAAAGATACAGTGCACAAGACAGAGTTTTAATCCAGGAACAAAATAATAAAAATAAAGATTAAGTTAATGGGTGTTCCCGTCGACGCAGCACTACGCCACTTGCGAAGGTGGTCTTAGTACATTGATTTCTGGATCGACTGAGCAGGCCTTCACTGACTGCTCAGTCGATCCAGAGCAATCGATCTGACGGCAGCAACTCCGTCAGTGTAGCCATAGCCATAGTCTTTTGAAGACTGCTGTAATGGGAAAGTATCTTTGTGTAATGCTGGAGAGGGGGAACTACTCTAACATACCTCACTGATTTAGGTGCCCTTTACTCCACCAAAATATGAACTTAAGCATACTTTGCATAAGACACACTCTATTTGACGATTCATGCTCATGTCAGAATTTATGCCTGTTTTTGAACTCAGTTACACCAGTTTAAAACCAGAGTAACTTCGTTGAAGTCAGCAGAGATAATCTGGATTTATACTGGTGTTAATAAAAAACAGAATTTAGCCCTTTTTAAACCTTCACAGCAAAGACCAGTTAATGATGCCTGAATGCCTGATCTTTAGAGATGCTGAGCATCTGCAACTCCCATTGACTTCAGTGGGACTTGCTGATGCTCAGCACCTCTGAAAACCAGGCATTTGCTATACTAATGTACGAGTTCACTCAGCCCTGGTCTACATTTACCCGGCAATTCGGCGGCAGTTGACGGGAGTTACGCAAGCTACGCAGAGTTTCTGCACGGCATCTTCACTGCACTGCGCCACTTGAGGGGGTGGTTTTACTGCATCAATTTCTGGATTGACTGAGTGTGTCTTCACTGACCGCTCAGTCGATCCAGATAGGTCGATTTGACAGCGGCGACTTTGCCGCCATAAGTCTAGACATACGAGTTATGCTTCTCAGATGCCAAAATTTCACACACATTGCTTTTTAAGGTTCTTTTTACACAAGTACAGTATTTGGAATCACTGATTTTAAGGCTAGAAGGGACCATTGTGATCATCTAGTTTGAGCATTGTGGTCTTTGAGGGTAAATGAAGGACGGAATGTTATTCAGATAGTTTGTTCTATAATGTGAATAATTTGCACTTTAAGACTATAAATATTTTATTAAGAATGTTAAGATCTTTAACTCATTTTAATTATTTTTTAAAAGTGGTACAGTTTACTTTTAGGGTAGGCATGCAAACATTCTTTGAGGACACTAGAGAGAATAAATTTACAAATAGAGTGAATAGCCCTTCCAGGTGAAAAATAGCAAGCAGTTCAAGAAAATAATTGTGGCTTCAAGCCAGAAAACAACAAGCAGCAATAATTTCAGGCAGCTTATTAAGAAGCAAAAAGGAGGTGATATCAATTGTGTTTTTACTTAATATAAATCTTTGGATACATAAGTTTCTTTGTATATAGCAATCATTATTTCATCTGTTTCAAACTGGGGACTGCAAATGTTTTAGTAACTAGACTGATGAAAGTATCCTTCTGGTACCTGGAGAGGTTCTGTGTATTCTGTTTAAATTCTAGTTTTGTAAATTGCCAAAGCAATATATAAGTTTCCTTTTGCTTCATGAAGAATATGATACTAAGTGGTCTGTTTTCCTCTATCAGCTAGTGAAGTAAGTAGTGTCAGTAATATCTAATGCCACATAAAGGCCTCTTGATATTGTTACCCACACAATCTAGGGCACCCACCCCTACTCTTCTGTAGGCTCAGAGCGTAACCCTTTACAGGACCTTTTACCGGCGAAAGAGCTTTTACACAGTAACATCCTTTAACTTGTATTTATTAGCGATTGACCAACGGAATACACATGCTAAGCATGCAATGCTCACCACTCCCAATAAACAGACTAACTTTTCCTGATGGCCAGTCAGAATTGGGTTGTCTGGGGCTCTGGCTTCTGCACAGTATAGTTGGCAGGGTGTGAGGGTTCTAGTAGCTTTGATCTTGGGCTGCGTCCCAGAGTTAGGTTCTAAAGAACTTCTTTTTGGACCCCAGTATATATAGTTAAACTTAGGTCTTGCTTTTCTGTACCTTAACCAATCGTTTTTACTAAAGTATTACAAAACAATTTTTTAACCAATCCTAGCACATTACCAAACAATTCTTTAACCAATCTTATCACACCATCCCCTACATACAAGAGTCAATTCAAATGTTGTGAAACCAGTTACACAACAGACAGAAACAATTAAAGATAAAACAAAAAGTAATTATGACTTGCTACCTTTGGGTCATAGGTTTCCCAATTTAAACTGCTGATAAGTGGTTCTGCCAGAGTGTTATCTTGCAAAGTTTTTTTTTAAGCTTTTTAAGGTCTGTCTGTTTATTTCATCACTTGTTGATGCCATGCCTTTTTAGGGCAGGAATGCTTTCTTAACAACCAGATATTTTATTGTTTTGTACAGTTTAGATGGGATCTGACTCCAAACTTTTAGGTAATGGCTGCTGCTCCTTACTGCAGAAAGGCCTTAGGGCTATTCTACACTTAAAACTTAGTGGCATAGCTGTATCAGTCCTGCTGTACTGCTGTAAGAGGACTTGTGTAGCCGCGTTATGTTGATGGAAGAGAGCTCTCCCACCAACCTAATAAAACCACTTAAACAAGCAGTGGTAGCTATATCCACACTAGTGCTTAAACTGGCAAAACTTATGTCATTCAAGAGGGGTGTTTTTGTACACCCGCGAGTGACAGAAGTTTTGCTGGCATAAGTATAGTGTAGACAAGGCCTTAGACTACAATGTTGCTGTTGCAGAATGTTCTGCAGAATTTACAGTCCTTCTCTCCTGTAGAATTTATTATTTTATATATATATTATTATATATAGCTTTTGGAGATTTTGAATATATTCATGAGTAGTCAGATGCAAACTCTAGATTATTAAGAAGGAAAGGTCATATTACATGTTACTGGAAAGTTATTTTTTCTATTTATATAAATTAATGTATCAGATTTGCATTAGAACTTACGTACTTTGGGCATTTTTAATGTAACCAATCTCTGATGGTACCTCCACTAGATGTTCTGTTCTTCTTCCATTCTGCCTGTCCATAGATATTTTTTTCTTGTTTCTTCCCTCTGTGGAAGTGGAACAGAGTACTCAGCATCCCCGGGTGTAAACATTGCCTTTCCTGTTGAGAGGCTATTCCAGTCAGTGACAAAAATTCCTACTGTATATGCTGTCTGGGGGAGTCACACCTCCCTCAGAAGTGTAATCTCTGCCTCAAATTAAAGTCAAGGGCCAGAAAGAACCGCGAACTCATCTGCTTATGATGGAGAGCTTGCTCCAACTAACTTCTGACCCTTGACCAGGCATTAGGAGGAGATGTTACAGGAGGTGAGCTTTTTAGTGTTTGTAGGTGTGGCTGGGTATGTTTGTGGCTGGGAAGGCAAATTTTATGAGGTAAATGATGCTTCTCTTGATTAATGACTACTAGGTCATCCTCGTGTTCCAGTCTCAGTGACTGGGCAGTAGGAATGGGTAAGGGTAGGTTTTGTTTTTTTCTGTGGATGGCAGATTCAACTAGGGGAAGGAGTTGCCATCAAAGCTGTGATAAAAGAAGGGGGAGAGGGGTTTTGCTGGTGTCACAATGTTCTCTGGGAGTTCTCTTGAATTTTGGAACCTAATCATGTCCTCCCATACTTCAGTCCCAGATAGCCCAAATTTGTTCACCTTCAGGGCATGTGCAATATGCATTTGTTTACCAAAGCTTGGGCAGGACAGAAACAGGATTGAGGTTTTGAAGGGAGGTTTTTTTTTCTCACTTTCATTTTATTGTTTTTGTGGGGGCTTTAAAGTTTTCTGGTTCAGGAGTATTTGCTGACTTTTACTTTTGACTTTATTGTATTTTTAATTTTGGGCAAAGATGTCTAAAGCCCAGTGTTGGTGCTTTTATTTTATAACAAACTAAAACCCAAAATATGTTTAAAAATTCTGCACAAAGACATATATTTAATGTACAGTTCTCAGCCATAACTCTACCCTATGCCAGCTGGGGATATGGCCCAATGTGTTTAAACATATTTGTAAGAAAGTAATTTGGTTAATGAGTGATTATTTCTTCATGTTGTAGAAATTTTCATTTAAAATAAAATTAATTTGTACAATGACATCAATGTACAATAATATTTATCATTGTAATAATAATTTAAAATCCACAAGGACCAAACTCAGTCCTGGCATAACTCCTCTGAGTTAACAATATCTTATTGTTATGTCAGGATGAATATGACCCATAGGGTTTCTTTGTTAATCTTCTATTCACTATTGTTTTCAAACAGCAGAAAATTTAGCCTCAATGAATCCTTTGTGCATTGTTTAATCAGTCATACTAAAGTGATATAGACTGATATCATGGAGTATTAACTGGAATTTTTAATGTAGAGGAAGGGGTCAGGATGCTCAGAGAGCTGGTATTAGCACAGATGAACAGCAAGGAACATTCAAAATTAGCATCCTCTACTGCCCATATATGGTAATTGCAATTTATCATAGTTCACATACAACACTCTGGTCTATCAAGAGCAGAAATCAGAGCGCATGTAGCTATCAGCAGTTTCATGCAAATTACATAAATGTACATGTTAACTGTCTCTATTTAGGGGAGAGAATCCTTTAATGTTTTTAAGCAAAGCTATCATTTTTAACACTCTGCTACTCTGAAAAGCTCTGAGTCCAGTTTGTGTTTAAGTGGAGATAGGTACACAGCTTCTGTCTCCCCAAATGTCCCTCTTTATAACTTCCTGTGTTCATACATGTACATAAAATTGTCCGAGTGTATTCTCCACTCGATACATACATGTAACTAATTTTATTCTGATGTCTGCTGTTTTGATATGTTGATAAAATAAGTGCTTTGGATGTACCTAAGTTAGACAGATAGAGGTGCACCTCAAAGTGACCAAACATAGATTGTTGCATGTAAAGAGTGAAAGTGCAGGTCCTTCCTTCTTTAATGCTTCAGGTTGTACTTGTTTGTAAGGAAGTATTATTTAGAACAGCTGGAAGAGAAGCTAGAAACGTCGTGCAGGAACTGAAAGTTAGTACAGATTTTTATTGTTCACATTATTACAGTGTCACATTCATGACACTCTAATTAGGCTGTCAGGTTGTGATGAGTTACCTCTGAACCTGAGCTCTGGTCTACAGTACAAACTTACATTGGTATAACTACGTCGCTCAGAGGTGTGGGAAGTTAACACGCCTGAGCGACACAGTTATGCTGACCTAACTCCTGGTGTAGACTGCGCTATGTTGATGGAAGGTGGAGTATCTACTCTGACGGGAGAAGCTGTCCCATTGGCATAGGTAACAAATTCGCTAGCTCTGAGACTCATAAACCTGAGTTATCTTTCAGCCTGAGCCTTCTTAAACCTGATGAGTCATCTTTGAGTTAGGCTAAACCTAAAGCCTCATGAGTCAAGGGAGACTGTGATGAGTCATCAGAGGCAATTATCTGTAGCTCTTGTGATAGGCCCCTCACCATTCATGCAGTTCATAGGCATGGATCCATGCAGGTGATCCCAAGGCATGTGTATAGGCTCCTGTGGGGAACAGTCTCCTCAAATATGCTTACTTGTCTGGGAGTACTTCTATTGCCTAGCAATTCTGACAGACTGCTCCAGTTCACCATTGCTCATGGTTTAGCCTGCTCCTACTCTAGTCTGTTCCTGTTTCCATGTTAGCCAGCCTGTTCCAGCCTGCATCTGCTCCTGCCTGGCAATTCTGATACAGGTTCCTCTGTAGCTGCAAGAAATTTACAAAGAGGTTACTATAAAGCTATATAGTCCAAACATCTTTCTAACAGATCAAACAAATCGTCTCTACCTTAATGGCTTAGCTAACTTTGTCACTGTGCTTCAGCTCCTCATTGCTTGAACTTGGGAAAAGAACAAGTATTGATAGGATCTGTGACTCCTTTCACCCCCACCAATCACTGAGCCCCTAGCTTGCTTCCCAAATGCTTTCCTGTGAACTTGGGGAAGGTTGACAAGTTTTCCCTGTTCTCCTGATCCTAAGAAAAGTAAAATGTTTTAAAGACCAGATCTCTGAAGTGGTTTAAAAAAAAAAAAAAAAAAAAAGCGGGAGCACTCGTTTAGGGGACAAGTTTCAGAGTATTTTCATCATTACTCATGCTTCCCCCATGAGATCTGCTCCTGTCATTGAACCACCCAAAACCACAGACGGCAGCCACCCATAGAAGCCAGTGATCTTCTACCTGGAGTCCTTCACTTAATATAGAAGGTAAGAAATTCTAGGTGGAATTTCTGTGGAAATGTGGAAGAAAAAATTATGGTGAGAAGAAAAAAAAAATCTGAAATTTATTCCTATTGAATCTGGGCTTCTAATAAACTGAATACCCACAGACAAAAGCAAAAGGGCCCACTTGGTCTGCAATGGCCTGTTACTTTGTTATATGCTACAATTAAAAAGTCTGCAAGCTGAAACTAACATATAAGGTCAACCCAGGCTTATGTACTTTTTCCTTGTAATGCTTCAGGAAAACCAGTAATAGGCTCAAGAGGGCTTTCTAGATCCCTGCAGGAACTCTTTTGAAAACTGTCCCCAAACCAAAGGAAGAAGTAGGGAGATTTCCCTTGCTGATGGATTTTAATCACCCATCACAAAAATGCTTATATATGGGCCCCATAAATATACACATTTTTGCCTTTGTAATGTTTCATATTGTGCTATTACATATTTTCAAACACATTTCTGGGGGTGGGTAGGATGAGCCGATGGGACATCTTGGGACCCACCTCTACAGTTCTCTCTTTCTCCCCATCATTTCAAATTGCTCTTGATAAAATGATACTTATTGAATGCTGTGCTACGCTGTCAGTGTACTGGGGATATATTTCAGGAATAATACACTTCTAGCAAAGGAGATAATATAAGTTTAGGAAAGAGAAATGTATTCACTGAGTGGCCAAACACAGATTTCTTAAATTCTGACAGGCTATTAGTTAAGTGATTAGTCCTTTTCAATATAAATGTTAAGCCTGGTCCTGTGAGTTGAAGTAAATGGGAGCTGTTGGCACTCAGCCCCTTACAGGAATGGATTTCATATGTGTCATTAACTTGAAGGTCAGAGTCATATCCTAATTTAATTAATCTACATTTTTATAGAGAAAATAGTTTACTTGGATGCTCTATTTTGAAACTAGAATTAATAATAGATTCAGAATTGCTTTAGTTGTTGTAAGCTGTGAACTGATTGGTTAGATAGCCTAGCAAAAGAGAAAATTTGCATCTTAAAGAACTATGGTCTCATTGAAATTCTTCTCATGTGTAATTACAGAAAACTGAGTAAAAAAGAAAAGTTTTAACAGTAAGCAACTGACAGGCACTGAGGCATTTCAAGCATGTTAAAATTGGAGAGAAATAGAGCTTTAGTCTCCTCCTCTTGCATTACGTCTTTATTTGAACAAGTATCCAGTTATTGTTAGTTTCTTAAATGGTCTCAGGAGCTTATTTATGCCTGAACCAGATAAATCTTTAGCATATTTGTTTTAGAGAGTTTGTCAGAATGGCTGGTAGCGAAGAGACCCTTGAGAAAAAATTGCAAGATGAAAATGCAATTGCAGAAAGCCATGAAATCAGGTAAAGTAACTTGAGAATTTATACTAACAAACAGTTTTAAAGTCTGTGAACTAAAGATATTAAGGGCCTGATTCTGCTCCCGCTAAAGTCAGTGAGAGTCTTATTCACTTAATGCTAACTTTACTATTTACTGCAGAATGACAAAAGTTCTTTGTTGAAAATAGAATGCAAGAAAACTGCCAGTGATTCTGAACTGACAATCTCCTTCGCTAATCCATAGATTGTCTGAATTTTATTGCTATTTTATTGCTATTTATTTATTATTCTGTACAGACTATGTCCTCTCCACATATCATAATTGTCAAAAATTTGCTAGATCCTTTCTGGAGGTAACACAGAATGTCCTTTTGTAGTGTGTGTGGTGTTATTTATAAAAATGTCCAGTTTGCACAGTCTCTGGCTTTTTTATTTTAACACCTATGTCTAGTGGCATAGTGTTCACTTCATAGGACAGAGATTGTTAAATCCAGAAATGGGTGCAGCAGAGATAGGGTGTGGGGTGGGGTGGCGGAAGCAATTATCTGAATGCTGATGTGAAGATTTGTAGTTCTACAAAAATTGAAAACAGTTCTGAAAAAAAGAATTTAGAGTTGAAAAATGGTTTAAAAGTTACTGCAGCCTCAGGGCAGCAGTCATTCTCAGCATAATCTGGTTCTCCCCACCCCCCCTTCAGTGCACATATATGTGAAGCGAGGCAAATGGTACGGTAGAACTAGCAGCCTGCTTGTGGTAGGCGATAGCCAATATCAGTTAATTTCAGAATCTTGAAATTAATTGTCTTGATTTTTCCATTACACAAAGAAGCTTAATTCCTGATAGACACCTTATTCTAGACTCACACTAAGCACTGACAAATCATCATCAGCACCTTAAAACTTTGTCTAAATAAGATTCATTTTTATTTCCTTTTTAAAGTATTTCCTTTCCTTTGGTCCCATCCCTTACGCTCTTGCTTATTTTTCATCTTGAATATATGACTGCTAATATTTCTAGAGAAAGAAATAGTAGTTATCTCTATTTTGCATTTGTTACCAAAATATCTGGTGTGGGTAGCTTAATATAAGTTGTGTTTTTAAATTTGTACATAAGTGCATAGGGTGGAATCCTGGCTCTGTTGAAGTGGAAGTTTTGGCACTGGCTTAATAGGGTCAGAATTTCACCCTAATCTGCCATGGCAACAGGCACTTGATTAAATATAATTTAAAGGAAATTCAGGTTAGGAACCGATCAGTGGATTTAGCTATTCCAAGGTGGCATTAGACATATCACATGAGGGACTTAGTTTCAAGGGTGGATGAAATCACCATTCTTAGTATGCTGCTTGTTAGCCAATCTTTTTGTGCAATGTGTTTAATGTTTAACGTGAAACAAGATTTTAAAGACATTTCACAAAAGGCTATCTTTACTACATTCAGAATATTTACCCATGTTCCATCAAGATGCAGAGGACTTGGGATTCAATAAATAAACTATAAGTTCAGCTCTATTACAAATGTACCAAACGAATGGCATGAAATCCAATAAATATATCTTAATGCATAAAAACATAAGAAAGACCATAATGGGTCACACCAGTGGTTCAGCTAGCCCAGTATCCTGTTTTCTAACAGCAGTCAGTGCCAGATGTTTTAGAAGGAGTGAACAGAAAAGGTCAATTATTGAGTGATCCATCCCCTGTCATCCAGTGCCAACTTCTGGCAGTGGAAAGCAGCTTAATACTTTGCATTGCAAAATAAATGCCACACTAATATTGGTGTAATGTCACCACAAGCAATAGCTTACTCTATCAGTTTTTAAAACTCAAGTATGATTCACAGTCAAATGCAGAAATTCATAGCTAACTGCTAGACAAAGGTATATGATTCTATATGAAATTCCCAGACCAAAAATTTCAGTAAAGCGTAAATAAGTTTGTATAATTCATTTATTAAAAGAATCTTTATTAGATTTAAAACCTTCTGACTTTTTGACCATTTAATGAGGTTACACCAACTCCCAAGTGTCTAAAAATAGGAAATGCACAGTTAAGACAGTCCAGAAAACCTTAACTATGCCCCTGTACCACTTTCATGTGTCTTGGAAGCATATACTAGCAGCTGGGAATATTCTGAATCCCTCCTATTCCACTCTGGGCTGTAAGAAGTCCACATCTATGGGTGTAGACATATTATATTTCATATATTTTTCTGGTTTGAATATGGACTTTCAGAAATATCCAGACTGTGACTGTGGATAGCTTAAACTAGGCCTCTCCCATCTTTCCTGTTTAGGCGAATGAGCCCTGATTTTGGTGTGAATTCAGCATAGAAGTTAAGCACGTGCTTAACAATAAAGTCAATGGGACTTAAATTTAAGTTTGTACTTAAGTGCTTTGCTGAACTGGGGCCTCTGTGAGAGTCTACAGTGTGGATGGGGATCAGGGTGAATATTTGATTCACTGTGGATGTTCTGATGTCCGACTACCAGGATGCAATACTGCCAGTGCTTGTGATTTTATCACGACTCTAGCAATTTTGATTACTTTTCTTATGAAAATATGAGGAGAGGTTGCTAACTTGTGAATTTTCACATATTCAAAATGGCTACCATCTCCCATTACTATCAATGGGGCTGAAGCCAGGAAGATGGCCACCATTCACATACAGTCTATCTGCTTGTGGAAGTGAGGCTGCCCCTAATAAAGCTGTCTGTCACCTTCCACTATTTTCAGTGAGATTTTGCGTGTGGTCATGGCTTCAATGGTTGTTACTGTATAGTTTAGGGGGCTAGATAGGACATGGATTGTGAGGAGGTGCAGAAGCACTGGAAGGTGAATGGGGAGAATGAAAGGAAGGAGTCAGTGTAGGGAGCAGAAGGCAGATATAGGCAATGCAGCAGAATGATGCAGGGGTATGTGTGGCAGAAGGTTGGCTGAGGTGGGGCTGTAGGGAATGATGATGGAGGTGGGAAATAGAGGGATTGGATGCCAGCTCCTAGAACCTGGTGGTGGAGGTGGGAAAGGGGAGTCTCCTCTAACCATCCAATGATGCTAACTCTTGCAAATCAATTGCAAGTCATAGGATTTTTGTGCCTGCAGGAGGAGCTGTTGTGATGCAACAAGCTCCTCCGATCCCATGATTTTCAGGGCTGATTATGTAGGCAGAGTTCTGTGAGAGAGCCTTGGGGCTAAGGATGCAGACCTGCCCTTCTTTCATATATGACCCTTGAGCAGGGAGACTGTTGTAGGGTAGCAGGAGGCAGTGGAGTGGGGAGCTGGGCTAGTGGTGCTGCTGAATACCCAGTAGAGAAGTCCCAGGACACCAGGAGGCATGGAAATGTTGCTGCTGGGTCAAAATAGTATTAGGCAATGGATGTTCATTCCCATATCTTAGAGGTGAGGAGGGCGTAAGTGGAGTCTCCAACTGAGCAGCAAGGGAGAGATGAACATTTTTGTGTGATTAAAGATTGACTTTTCAAAGATTCTCACATACATTTTCCGAATAGTAGAGGAGAATTTAAAAAGTCAAAAGACAGTCTAAAAACATGATTTGATTTAAAAAAAAAAAAAAAAAAAAGCCTTATGGTTATGATCTCTTGAGGCTGGCAATGCTGAGATATTCTTGAACAAAATAAGCAGAATATTACAGGGCCTACACCATAGGATCCTGATCTTGGTTGACATTTGTAGGTATTACCATAATATAAATTAACAACAACAAACTAATGATCAAATCCTAGTATAGAAGACCCTTTGAGTTACAAACTCCTTGGGAACGGAGGTTTTTAAAACTTCGAAATGTTCGTAACTCTGAACAAAACATTATGGTTGTTCTTTCAAAAGTTTACAGCTGAACATTGACTTACTACAGCTTTGAAACTTTACTATTCAGAAGAAAAATGCTGCTTTTAACCATCTTAATTTAAATGAAACAAGCACAAAAATAGTTTCCTTACCTTGTCACATTTTTGTTTAAACTTTCCCTTTTTTGTTTTAGTAGTTTAACACAGTACTGTATTGTATTTGGTTTTGGGTTTTTTGGGGTTTTTTTTTTTTGGTCTCTGCTGCTGCCTAATTGCGTACTTCCAGTTCCAAATGAGCTGTGGGGTTGAGTGGTCAATTCGTAACTCTGAGGTTCTACTATAAATGCCCGGATGAATGCCCTCAACTCCCCATCCTACACTATTGTAACTCTGATTTCAGTGTAGTTACTTCTGATTTATATGGATATTTATATGGATGTAAGTGAAAGAAGAATCAAGCCTGCTTTGCAGAGCTGCCAATGACTACACAGGGTGCCAAGCAAGGAGAAACAGGCCATAAGAGTCCAGACTGGCATCTCAACACTACCTGAAGTAGAACAGGAGCAGACAGACTGACCCATCTCTTGTGTGGGAAATTGCATACAAGAAGAGAGAGCAAGGGCATCCTCTGAATGGTACCTCAGGTTTATTATGACAGTCTCTGTCTTATGGCTTGTTACTATGATTTCATGGGGAAATTTGAAACTTAATTTAAGGTTATGAAATGACTGATAATTACTAGAAGTTCATCATGTCCCACTAAAGATGGTGGACTGTCTAACTATTATTGGTCATTACTTTTTTTCCTATCTGGTAAGAGCAGAAGGGAACAAAAATAATGACTACTGTTAGTATTACTGTAATGAGGCTCTTCCGGCATACACATCCCTCTCTCTCTCTCAAGACTCTTTGGAAAAGTGTGTAATAATAATTAGTAAAAAAAATAATAGCATGCCTTACAACAGTCCTGGGTTCCACGGGACTGTCCCATTTTGACCCACTAAACCTCTTGTCCTGGTTGAAGGAAACGATTTCCTGCATTCAGGGGTGCCAACAGCCATACATATGGTGTGTATCATTGGTGGGGGCAGAGCTGGGGAGGGCAGCAGTTTCAGCTACTCCTCGGCATGTTTAGTACCTTGGGAATGCTCAATAGTTACAGGGAGTTCCGGGATGAGGAGTGACATTGCACCTGCCTGCACTGGAAGGTGGAAACTGAGTGTGGCATGGACATGGTGAGGGAGGCACTAGAGCCAGGAGCTGCAGTGGGGACGGGTCTGCAGGGATTAGCAGTGACCAAATCCTGCTTATCTGTTCGGAAGGTATGTAATATAAGCAAAAATCACACAGAAGACATTTTCTTCCCATAGTATTCATATTACTACTACTTATTTTACTATTGTTTTTTGTAAAGTCTATTATTGCAACAATTAAATAAAGTGATGAGAACACCACAGATGTGAATTCCACAGAATTTTACTAGAACAACGGCCTCACCTTTCCTGTAAAAATGAAGTTAGACTTTATATTTCCTCAGCCATCTATTAATCATAAGTATAAAACTCTAGATAACAACTTACGTTCACATATGGCCAGGTAGATTTGCTTGATCATCAAAGGTAATTTGTTAATTTGGAGCATTTTCAGGCTAATACCTTCTTGTATCAAGGATAATGTATATTTTGAATATATTATACATTCTCTTAAGGTCAAGCTATCCATTAGCCTTTTGTACTGGAGAGTAATATTTGATATCCTCTTCATGGGCCTTCAATTGGATTGACTTTTTTTGAGTCTTAATGCAGCTAAAATAGGAATTTCTTTTTTAATTTATATTTTGTCTAAAAGTCAAAATGAGGTTTGTGACTTATGTAAATATCCATATTGTAGATAACTCATAAAATCTGTGCTTTCTGCAAATTATAAATAAAGCCTCTTATTCAGTCTTTGCATACTTTTACTCAGCAGTTGTCAGGGACCTTGATGCATGAGCAAAGAGGTTTTCTTCACACTGGTCAATAGATATCTGCTAAAGGAAAAAAATCAAGAGTAAAAGATGCTGATCTGTAACTTTTTATGTTACCTTTGGAAGTTATGGGTGCAGTTTGACCCTCTCAAATTTTGTTTTCATTTTGGGAATGGGGTGTTGCTTGGTCTTTGCTGATTTTCTGTTAAAAGTAGATTGACAATACTGGAGTTTAAAGGACTGGAGAGAGTGATTTGAAATATTTGAGGTATTTTTGCTTATATGGTGGTGTTTGTAAAGAAACTGGCATAGTACTTGTGATCCCATCAAACATCCATATACATTATCTTGAGTTTGGGCAGTTAAATTATGTGTGTAACTGTGTGTATGCTGGAAAGAGGATTCTAAAATGAAATGGCATCCAGAACTCTGATATTAAGGAAGATGAGAGAAGCACAGAATTAATGAAGGGGAAAAATACCTTCTGTGACATGTTTTTAAGTCTGGAAACTGGATTGCTGTTACTTGAGCAAGGATGGGGAGGGGAGAAAAAGTATCCAACTCAGCTTCATTGCACGCTCTACAAATGACTATACAGAAGTGGTCACTAGAAAGTTTCCACTGGCTAGCTGGATATCTGCTGCGTAGGTCAAAAGGAAGCAAGCAAGTCTATTCCAAGGTCATTCAAAGACTGTGTCACATACTGTATCTGCTGAATAAAGCCTTTTTGACTAAAAAGCTTGATACATTATTAATTCTTCCCCATGCTCTCATATAGTTTTTAACCATATGCTAAATTTGTCTGTTCACCAAACTAAAAGGAAAAGAATCAACTGATTCTTGATGATATTTAATCACTACTAAAGAGATTTTTGTCCTTTTTCTTGCAAATCAGGATAGCTGTTTCCACTTCAAAATAGGTTATTGTTGGCAGCAGGGGTGTAAATTGGCGGGGGGAGGGGCATATAGGGGCATTACCCCCAAAACTGTATATGTTGGGATTTTTTTCAGTAGTTTACAATTCAGATTAAAAAACATTTTCTATGCACCCGTGATTTCTAATGTGAGGTGGACCCTTCGGATCCCACTGGTTCTGCCGGACCCGCTGTCATAATAGCAGGAGCAGGATAAAAATTCAAGAAACAATCCAGAAGTGGGTGGGAGTGGGTATTGTGGGGTGGCACAGGAGCAGGATTAAAAAAATAATCCTCTCTGGCTGCCCCGCTCTGAAGTTCTGTGCTGCTGCTGGCAGTGGTGCTGCCTTGAGAGCTGGGTGGCTAGAGAATGGTGGCTGCTGGGCGGGGACCCTGTCCCCCCAATATAGAAGTCAAACTATGCCTATGGTTGGCAGCCATTCTTTTATAAAAGCTATCAGCTACCTGTGAACTTTAGCAGGCAGTAATAATGATTTTTTTATTTTATTTTGTTCTTTAAGATTAATGTGGCTTTTACATATGAAGGAATTACATTAGTAGTTTGAGAAAGATTGGTTCAGTGTTTATGAAAAACAAGTTTGCACATTCAGCGATGAATACCACGACTACTAGTAGTTTGTAAATCAGCTGAGCCTGTCGGCAGTTAGGATTAGTAGGGGTGAGTCTTTGGACTAGTGCAAGTGTGAGAGAAGTGTATTTAGCATAATTTTATCTTCTGTAGAAAGGCAGCCGGGATTTCTTTTAATTTATTTATCTTGTGGCCAACGTGTGGATATCCTCCTTTACATTATTTATGTCCATCGTGTTGAGTCATTGGTACAAGTGGGTGCATGCCCAGCTTTCCACGGCCTGAGGATGTATTCCCTGGTACTATAACCCATTTTAGTGAGTGTGCGGTCATAGATTTCTGTATAGCCACTGATGAGATGCCAAAGTAAGGGGTTTACACACTGGGGAGCCTCGGTGTCATATTCTTATCTCACATTGATGTAAAGGTAGAGTGACTCCATTGCCTCAAATGTTTAGAATTCTTAGTGCAAACTTGTGGTCTTTAAGCCACAGTCCATGCAGGAGGGGCTACATTGCAACAGGAATTACCAAGAAGAATTCAAGCTGATTCAAACACATTTCCTCCCAGAATTGCACCTTTTACTACTTGTACCTTCATAAGGGTGGGCACAGTTGAGCCTTTAATATTATCTAAGGATTCCAGCATGTTTACATATTTATTTAATGTATCTAAGGGCTCAATCCTGCCCTGGGGAGGATGAACTCCAGTAGAGATGGTGTGAGGGTTCCTGCTGAGAAGAGCAGGGTTGTAATGCACCTGGAAGGGCTGAGGTGGCTGTCCTGGTTGAAGGACAGAAGAGGACAAAGAAGAGCCCAGGTGTGATGGAAGATGCTGAAGCATGGTAGATGCTTTGCCCAAGGCTGGCCTTACGGGTTGGTGATGTGGGCGACTGCCTAGGGTGCTGTGATTGGGGGGGTGCCATGATCAAGAGGCAAGGAACAGGGCAGACCTCGGGTGCAAGGCCATGGAAGGGAATTCGAGGGAATGGGAAGGAAAGGCAGCAGAGGTCAGGGACCAGTCGGGAATGTGACCTGTCTGTGCCTACAGTAGCCCACCTGAAAATGCCAAGGTCAAGGTAGACTTAAAAAATGAGAGTGGATTTTTCCAAACTGGTGGCTAACACTGCAGTTAGATTCACCAACCAGTTACAAACAGTGCTTCTGATTCCCCATACTGGTTATCAAGAAACTAAAACAAAAAAAATTACACAGCTCCCTTTACTGCATTTCAGTCTGGCTCCCAGGAGCCACTAGGTCCAATAAAGAGATATGTTATTTAAAACTCTATTCGCTTTACCAAAATGTTCTCCTGACCCCAAAGGGTCAGCCAAATTATCAGATCAATATGGGTTTGGATCTTACCGAAAATACCACGCTGCCAGCCAATCCTTTAGTAACTAAAACTAAAGGTTTATTATAAAAGGAAAGAAATCAATGAGAAGAGAGCAATCTGATAGATACAAATACTTCAAAGTCCATATATATCAGGTTTTCAGTAGAACTGTAGAACTCTGGAGTTTGCAGGCTTGTACAGTTCCTCTGGTGTACATCCAGTACCTGAATGGGTCAGTCCTTTGTTTCATAGCTTCAGTTGCAGGTGAGTTAATCCAGAGGTAGGAAGCAGGAGTGAAGACAACATGGGATGGAGCAGCTGCCTTTTATGTCCCTTTGCCATGTGGCTTGTGGAAATTCACAGAAACCAGATGGAGTCCAGAGTCACCTGGGCAAGTCCTGGTGACTCATAAGGTGTAGCAGCCCCTGCATTCTTTCTCTGGGTTCATTCTACCTTTGAGTTCTCTTAATGGGTCATTAAGCAGGCTTATTACTGCTGCCATCCTGTCTGGGGTGTCACTCAGAAACATAGCACAAGTTGAAATGCACCTATATAAAACATATCCATAACTTACCATACAAATATGACACATACACATAAACAATATCACCGTACTTAGCAAATTATAACCTTTCTAATGATACTTGACATGGCATATCTTGTACAAATTATTGTAATTTTGCAATATTGATATTAAATATTATAAATGCCCACCCCTAATCCAGACAGTGTCACAGGGGGGTGAGTGGGGAGCTCAGGGAGGGAGGCAGCAGGGGCCAGAGGCAATGGGGGTGGAGTCTGGGGAGACAGCAAGGGCTGGGGGAAATGGCAGGGGGGAGGCCAGGGAGACAGCAGAAGCCCAGTGAGGGAGCAGGGATGGGGGTGATGGAGTGGAAGTCCAGGGAAGCAGCAGGGGGCAATGGAGGTGGGTGGGGAGCACAAGTAGGCAGTGGGGGCCAGAGGGAGCCAAAATACAAGTTTGCCCATGATGTCATTTCCCCAAGGCTGGCCCTCGCTTTGTCAATGGTCTAGAGCAGTGGCTCTGAATGGCTACTGTATCCCTTTCAGGAGTCTCATTTGTCTTGCGTGCTCCCAAGTTTCACCTCACTTAAAAACTATTTGCTTATAAAATCAAACATAAAAATACAATTACTATTATTATTAATACTATTACTGAAAAATTGCTTACTTTCTAATTTTTACCATATAATTATAAAATAAATCAGAATATAAATATTGTACTTACATGTCAGTGTATAGTATATAGAGCATTAAAAACAAGTCATATGAAATTTTAGTTTGTACTGACTTTGCTAGTGCTTTTTATGTAGCCTGTTGTAAAACTAAGCAAATACCTAGATGAGCTGATTTACCCTCTGGAAGACTACACATACCCTGTTTAAGAACCACTGCCTAGGGGATGTGGGATTTTAAGGACTATATAAACTGGGTTTGAGAAATGGACCAAGTCTGGGACTTTCAGTAATAAACTGGTCCCAAACAGGTAATATTGATGCAAGAGATTGTGGAGTTACTGGGGCCTCTGAAGGAAAACTAAGACAGTCACTTGTTCTGCCACAGGAGGGCACTTCAGACGGGCTTGCCTTAGTACATGCATTTTTGGGGGCATTGAAACTATTTGCATTTTGGGTCAAATTTGGCAAATATTTTTGACTTAAAAAAAAAACTGAAGAAACATTTCAGAAATGTCAAAAGGTTTTATTTCAAAACTTTCTAAATGAACTGCTTCGACAATGTTGATTCAAATCAACCTTCAGAACATTTTGTTTGACCCAAATTAAGTTTTGGGGGATTTTTCATTTCTCCAAGAAAAACCAACAAAAAAAAAATTCGGTTTTGGTTTGAAACTAACCGAAATATTTTTTTTTTATTTTTGTTTTGACCACTGAACCAAAAAATCAATTATTTCTCAGCTCTGCCTAGTGGGAGACACTCCAGACCTTGCAGGTTTGGCATCAAATATGCTACCTGAATCTAGTTTGGACTGGGAATAGTGGAATGTGTGTAGAAAAGCAATGTTGGGAAAGTATATACCAGGAGCTTAACTGATGTAAAAAGATACTTTCTTAACAATTGATCTTTTGCTGTATTAAGACACACTGGCGAGGGGAATTGGGTTCCTGAGAGAATCTTTTTCATGTACTTCTAGTATTGGTCACTTAAATCATTTTGTTTTTTGAACTTTTAGAGAGACTTTTAGTACTTAAAATTGTCCTCAGGAGCAGTAGGCAGTGAGATATGAAAGCTATGTTTGATCAAAAAGTTCTGCTGTGGATAAAAATGGCATGTTTTCTAATTTAGCGTCTGTGATTAATAGGTAAGTTACACACACAGACCCATGTTCATTCATGCAAGGAGCCTCCTGAAGGCAACAGGAATGCATTTATGAAGAAACTATTTGCGTAAGAGGGAGTTTGCAGGAGTCAGTCCTAAATTAGTAAAGACAAACAACTAGACATTGCACAATAATTCAGGTAAGATAAGGAGTGGAGGGATTAATGTGGAGGAGGTACACCTACTATTAACAATATATAGCAATCAGTAGCCAAAATCTTAGTGCCTTTAGGAAAGCAGATTGCAGGGTGAGCCAGTAAATGATTTAGCAGCAGGAGCTGCTGAGTAAATGGAAGAGCTACTGCACTGTGGAACCTGATGTTGGGAAAACACAAGCAAATCTTTCCAAGTGGAGAAGCAGCTGTCCCACAGGAGGAGCAAACGGAATCACTTCTAGAAGAAACATGTGAGTGATAGAAGAGATTTATGAACTGGGAAGGCAGATTATCTGAGACAACCACACTAGAGGCTTGCACCTTCCATTTTCAGGGTAATGTAATTTAATGCAAAACAAACAAACAAACAAAAAAACCATACACTAGTGCAAGAGTAAGGTTACTCTGGTCAGAACTCATAAGTCAGGAAATGCAAATGTTACGGTTGACCATGCAGCCTCAACTCTGCTTCTTGCATATACAGTGGGCACTGTTAAAATAAGACATTACAATAATTTCTTTCTCCAATAATTTATATGTATTCAATATCTCAACTGAGTATAGCTGTAGCATATAAGACAAGGTGGAATGCCTTTTGCACTGTGGGCAGTATATAGACATTGGAAGGTGTGAGTGGAGAAGCTATGCAGGGGAGGGGAGTCTATATCACCTAATTGCTAGGGATGGGGCATTCCATGCTGGGTCCAAATCAGCTGGCGTAGAGGCTAGCCCTGGCTGTGAGCCAAGGTAAGGACCATTGGATCAATGTATGGCCCAGAATACTAATGGTTTGCGGGGTGGATTCAATCCCCAAACTCCTGCAGAGTTCCTCTACAAAATGTATTTTCTAGCTCTTTGTGGTAAGGGTTGAATTTGACCAACCGTGACCAGTGTTGTGTGGGGGATGTGAATATAAGGAGTTACAATTAAATATGAAACTTTAGGTAACTATGACACTAACATTAGTGAGTTCAACCTGCTCTACATTAACATATACGTTAATATACTATTTTATACATTAGGTATTTAATACCTGGTAAACACGCACACTTTTCCCCAGCTTATGGAAAGTCACGTGTCATGGTTGTTTAATTTGTAACATTAGACGTATAGGACCAAATCTTCAGCTGATTGTAAATTGGTATAGCTCTTGCAAGGTTATGTAAGTATCAGGCTATGAGAAGAGAACAGGAATGGTGGTGGCCTAAAAGGCTAAAGTGCAATCTTCAACAAACAAACCAAAGTGGCTAGCAATCCACTCTCTTCTGGGGTCTCACAATAACTTGACAGACATGTAGCAGCAATGCTCATTTTAATGCAGGATTGGGTTCCTCTGCACTACCTGACCAGTTCAGTACTTTTTACCTTGTGCTTATTATGCATAACTCTTGGCACTTGCAGTACACAAGAATAAGTTGAAAACAGGAAGCACGTTGAACCCAGAAATGTACAATTATTTTTAATGTTCATTTGCTCAAATTAAAACTCAAAAGAATTCTATAGGACATTCTGCTGTGCATTCTACATTTAAAAAAAAAAGAAAGGAATCGCTATGAAATCCCTGGTACGTACTATAGAACTTTTCTGTAAGGGGAACTTTAAAAGAGAACATGTGACCTGACTGCTTTAGAGACGTCTGTTTTGTGTGACTGGGGAAAAGGGAATTACTGAGCAATCACAAACACAGGAGAGGAAAGAAATCCAGGATCTATGGGAACCAAGGGTTTGAACGAAAGCTCTTTGAAATCAATGGGAGTCTTCACTTCATTAGTGACTTCAATGGGCTTGTAATCAGACCCTCAGTACTGGTATCATAGTAGAAACTAATTCCAACCTTCCAATGCATATAATTCCAGCAGGCAAACATTATCGGACTGATGGAGTGGGTTTGGAACTTCATTACTCGTTGAAGTGCTGTTCTATTTGGAAGTGACTCTATAAAAACAGTATTGTGAGGTTTCATGTATTCAAACTGATTCCAGCAAATGTGCACAATTTATGAGGGTTTTTTTTAAATCACCTTTTTAAAAATTTCCAGCCCACCAAACTCATGCAGCATATTTTCCTTCTTGCATATAATCACCAGTAACCGGTTCTAGAGGACGATTTGGGCTATCAGTTACACTTGTGCAATCTTCCTATTATACCCTCAGTAACATCTGTACAAACCCATTGCTGTCCTTGGGTTTGCACAGGTGTAACTAACTAATTAGAACTTTTAATTATTCTGTGGGCTAGGCCCAGGAAAGAAGGGAATCCAGCTCACTCCCTCAAAGGGCTTGTCTTTACTGAAGAGTTAACTCAAGTTATCTCTTTTTTTAACTAGCTCAGGTCAGGGCAGCCACTCTGCAATAACACTTGAGCAATAGAATGGTTAACAATCCACAAGTGCTACACTCAGTCTTTAGCCTCTAAATCCTATCATGGGCCAGCCAGCTCAAGTTAAAAGCACCAGCGTGCTCAAGTTAAAGGTTTTTGTGTGTGGACAGGACTTGAGTAAGGGGCAAGGCTTGAGTTAACTTTATAGTGAAGACAAGCCCTTAATAATGTTGGGCATAGTTAAAAGGAGTAACAGCAGTAAAAATGTCTCTCCTCTAAAGTGAGCGGCTCTGACACTGAAAACACACCAGATGTTTTTGGATAGGAGGATGCCATTTTTACAACTGTATTTTTCAGAACAAAAAATCACTCAAATTAGGAATATCCAAGAAAGTGAGAGCAACTGAGCTACTTAATTTAGATGTACACTGTATACCTTAGAAGCACATAACTCCCCACAAAGACAATGGAGGTTTGCATGCTGAGGTAATGGAGGAGCAGGTCCAAGGGTCTGGACAATAGTTGTTGATTGACACTTCTAGCATAATAGAATCATCTAGAGAAAATACTGTAAATCTGGCCAGAGCCTTGTATTAAACAGGCAAGAACAAGAAGTGACCTGACAAAGTGCAGGGCTTCTCAGACTGAAGATTCCTGAGAATGGTGGTTGTTATGAATCCTAAATAGAATTGAAATAGTGATTGAAATGAATATGTACAACATACTATTTTGCTATAAAGTTAAGCAGAAAGTCACTGTTTAACACCTACATCCAGGAACTCTTGGAACAAGTTAGGAGTTTAATGGGGGTCCACAGATGACCACAATGATTTGGGTATCCAAATTCTAAAGCTGAAATCTACAGTGTTACCTAGCATCTGTGGTTCCAGCCCCAAAAAGCTATTGACATTCTAATATCTATTGCTTTGACATTAATCTTAGGTTCCGGAAAAGACTTCTCCTTGCTGGAGCTGTGAATGTTCGAAATATCATTTTGAACAGATTGCAGCCGAAAGGAATAAATATACAAAGAAGGTAATTTACAAAGAGGATAATTTTTCACATTTTGTTTGGAAGTCTGGAGTAAACTACAAGTTGTACAGATGTGGGGGGAGCTACATTACAATCTCCTCTCTATTTCTAATGAACTAATGGCTCCTTGATTCTTAACTAATTTCCTTTTAGCCTGATATATCTGATATCCAGCTACTCAGTTGTACTTCTGAATGGTTTTTGCTATGGTTTATGCAATAGTGAGGAACATTTGTAACATTCGTTTACCTTTTGACTGAGACTTAGTTTTCATTTATTTATTTTTTGTTTCTTGATGTAACATAAATATAGTTTAAAAGATCTTAGTGTTTGAAGTATATTTAAATATAAAACATTTTACTGATCAATATTTTTAAACATCAAATATTTTGTTAAAATATGCTAACAAAATATAAGAACTATGTCAGCAATATATTTTAGATGTGGTAACATGGTAAAATATATATTTAAAAAATAGTTTATTACTTATTCTGAGCTTTTAATATATATTTTAATTGCTATGGTCATCTTCCTGGCCCATCACTCTGTTTATGTAACTAGAGTTGGCTGGAAAAATTCTGACAAAATATTTTTTTGTTGGAATTTGCTGATTCATTGAAATCAAAATGTTTTGTGAAGATGGTTCTATTTTGACAGAGTTCCCACAGAATGCAGACATGGTTCTGATGGGAAACCTGTCTGGTTTCCTGCTGCCTCGCCAACCTAGCACCTCATCAGCCTGGGCTTCTAGGGTCTGAGACTTTGGAGCAGCCCACCATGCAGACTGCCCTAGAGCAGGGGTTCCATTTTACTTTCAGGAAGAATTCTGAAACTTTTGGTTTTGGTTTTTTACCAGGATAAAACCAAATTTCTAAATATTGAAATCATCCAAAAAAAGAAAATACCTTTTTTCACCCAAGTGTATATATAAACTCCTCCCACTTTTCTTTAAGACCCTCCATCGACTCCCGCTCTTCCATTGCATTGAATACAACCTTTTTGTCTCTACTTTCAAAGACTTCCACAATCTAGTCCTAGCATTCATATCTGACAGTTTGTACAGTGGGATCCACTTTGGTCGAGGTATTTAAATGCTATCTCATTGTGAATGATAAATAGTAATAATGATTTCCAAGATTATCAGACAGTTGTTCATTGTACTACGAAATATGATTGTTAAAATAAGAAATATTAGTCACTGAGATAGGGAATGAACAGAAGGACTGTTCTGACTCTGTGCTATATGAAAGTCACTTATGCATTGTTGTTTTTTTGTTCATTTGACTTTTAAAACAAAATGATAATGTTATGTGGGATGGGGAACGCTTCTAGTGCTCCTGCAGTAGTGGAGGGATGCTAAGCCTGTATAGTGAATATTGCTTTCAGGGCTTCTGAGGGGTGAATACAGAGGAATGGGTCTTTGATACTCCTTTAAAAAACTAACCTATGTTTCCTTCAGTGCTTTCCTGGTGGATCTGTCCAGAGGGTGAGGATGGGCAGGGTTAAGAGATTCTTAGTAACACAGTTCAGTTTAGAATTTCAAGTATTAATAAAATCTGAATGACTTTGTTGAAATACACAAAGCTATTTAAAAAAATTCTCTGTAATGCATTGCGTTGTGCAGTCAGTCACTTCAAAAGGCTCCACTCATTGACCATTCAGAGTTCTGCTCATGGAGTCCCTGCAGGCTGCTGAAGTTTAGCTACCGCATAAGCCAGGGTTTCTCAAACTTTTTTTGCTGGGACTCCCTTTGAAAATATTTCAGGCTGTGATGACCCCTGCCCCAAAAAGTGACGACCCCCCCATACCATGCCACCCTTACTTCTGTACTGCTGTCGGGGGTGGCATTGCCTTCAGAACACTGGCCAGCAGCTGCTGTTCTCTGGACACCCAGCTCTGAAGGGCTCTGCCTGTCAGCCATGCACAGGGCTGACAGTCGCAGTCCCAAGCATGTGTGGGGGCTGACAGTTTGCAACCCCTCCCCCATAATAACCTTGAGACCCCTTTAGGGGTCCCGACCTCCAGTTTGAGAACCCCTGACATAAGCTCTTAGTGATGAGAAAGATGAGACTCCTGCACTGCTGTCTGGAAGATCTGGCATTGGGAGAAAAGTAATACTTAATGGCATTATTCTAATGTTTCTAAAACCATTTTAGTAATGTTCATGAATTGTGGGACACCAAAGCGTTTTGCTCCCTATTTTGGAGTGTCTGTGTTTTGTAAGTTTAAATATGAGCGTTGTTGCCAGCATCAAATTTTGCAAAGTATTGCACTATACCAACTGCGCCAGCCTGCAGATCTGGCTAGGCACATGGAAGAGCAGATGCTGCAGCTTCTCCAAGTGTGATGCAACAATCTTGCAATAGTCTTGATTCTCCAGTGATTCTCCTTGCACCTTGTGTTATCATTTACACCTGTGAAAAGTGGGCATAAAAAGCTCCCAAATTCAAAGCCTACACACACTTACAATGCTATCACTGGTGTAATGAGGGGAGAATTCTGATTCTATAGCATTGTGCACAAGTATCAAGGACTACACAAAGTCTGAGGCAATGGAGAATCGGTCATTGTCTCCAGAAGCAGGGTCTTAAAGGCACAAATGAGCCCTAAATACCTGAAGTAGCCAGCTGATTTTTGTTCTGGTGGCCATTGTGTCTTGTGTGTGCAAAGGCCAGTATATGTTGTTTCCATCCCTGCAATAAACTTCTGTGGAGGGGTGAATTTCATCCTTGTGATAAGGTTTCTGTTGCTTTGACAAAGTTTTTTTTTTATTGTTTGTAACAGGTGCTAGATTAATAGTACTTAGAATTTAGAGTCCCTTTCCCCTAGCTTTTAGTCCCTTAAACAGATATAGTACAGATATCAGCAGTGAAATCTTCCACATACGCTATTGCCAATATGCTCACACTTTATGCTCAAACAATTCTTGTCCATTCTGCTGTGGCTGCTGACAACAGGTCAATTAGTGCCCAGTGTAATGATGTATTCTATGATATTAACTTTATTCAGTAAATTTAGATGGAGATATCATAATCTACACCATGTGAAATGAGAATATCAACCATCAGATAGGAAATGCTTTCAGTCACTAATGTGGTCATATTAGAACCAGTCATCAAGAGGTGAAAAGGCTCTCCACACTTGTGAGCAAAATAATCTCTCCATTTTGTATTATGTAGTATTTACCAGCTGATTTTTAAAGGTACACTGTAGATAATTTTTTTATAAATGTATCTTTTGTCTTAGAACACTGACAGATAAACAGAGCATCTCAGAAGAATCAGTGATTTATTCTGAGAAGATCCAAGATAAAGGCAAAGAACCCTCAGGTAAGCAACCTTGTTTGAAAACTTGAGTCATTACAGCTTCGTTTCAGTTCTTCCAGTGACAGTAGTGACTGAAAAAGTCATGATATTCTGCATAATTTATAAGTAGGAAAAGAGACCTGAAATGAGAGAGAAATTTGCATTAGTAGCATATTACGGGTAGTGGTAGCTGCTCCATATTTAAAGTGTGTTTGAGGGATCCTTTTCTAATAATCTTCTACTAGTGAGTTCATTTGGCCTTTGTATATTCTTGCAAATTGTAGTGAATAAAGTTTAAGGCTGGGAATTATGTGCATGACAGATGGGATGATGGTGAGTGATGAAGAATGAAAATAAAACTTGAACTGAGGCAAATCAGGGTGACCCAAAACTACTAGGAGGTTTTTGTAAACCCATGTGACCGGACCAATTTTACCAAGCTCTGTAGTGGCCTTCATCTGGTTTGGTGAAAATTACATAAAAGTGAAAAAACAAATCTAATTGTAGGCAGAATCACACATCTCCTGTTAGCTTTGCCACTGAAGCCTGTTCACAGGTTTTGAAATAATAGGAACCTTTATGGGATTCTGTGTGTTAGGCAATGACACTAGGCTGGAGGATGAAGAAATGGGAACACTCCACAAGGATCTTGTATGCAGATTTTTAGTCACAGAAGAGCCATTCTAAGGTCACACAAAAGGCTTTTTCTTTAACAAAGGCCTGGACAGCTGGCAGATTCCTTCTACTTATTCTGTAAAGCAGTTTACAAACCAGAATAGTCAAAAGTGATTGCTAACTGTCCAATGTTTAAAGTTCAGAAGTATTTTGTAGGGCCTTTTGGGACACATATTACATGTGTAGATAGTTACTAAGGCTCTGATTCAGAAATGTGCTTGCTATGTGCCTGACGTTAAGCATGAGTTGTCCAAGTACCTTGATAAATCAGGGCCTTATGTAAGTTTTTATGTTAGCTTTGTTCTATCATTTGTTTCAATGAACCTGTGGCTGGGTTCAGAGTCCCTGTTTGTTATTTGTCAAACAGAAAGTTAAATATGTGTTGTGAGATCATATACAAATACAAGAGCTGAGTCACAAAGCAAGGTTGGGGACTGAAGGCCCAAGAACGTTCTCAGAATTTATATAGGAAAAATCTATAAAGATAGTCACATGGTAAGAGAAGAAAGCCTTTAAGAAAGGAGAGCACCACATCCAGTTGTTACTGTCTCTGTTGTGTACCTAGAGAGGAAGAGGGAATCCTGTTTGTTTTCTATTTATAAAGAACTCTTTTGTGATTTTTTTCCTGTTGTTGTAATCAGTGCATGCTGAAACCTCAGAAATATAATCACGAGACATAAAACTGATATATTTTTATTGCTGAGCCAGCAGATCCACTCTACCTTGTCTACAGAATCGCACATGCTATGGGGTCAGGCCCAAATTTTGATTCACTTAATCAATATAAATCCAAAGTAACTTCACTGAAGTCAGTGAGAGTTACTTACTGGTTTAAAACTTATGTAAGTGGGATGAGAACTGGGTCCAATTCTAACATCATTGGCCTGATTCTTTTCTCATGAATGCCAGTTTTACATTGGCACTGCAACATCATTGACTTTAGTGGAGTTACTGATTTTCCTTGGCTTGAGACCAGGATCCAGTTAAAATTTGTCTTAATTGTAAGGGCCACCCAGCTTGACTAATACAATATTATGAGATTTGTTTTTGACTTATTTGTTTCCTTTCCAAATCTCCTGTTTTTTGTCGGGCTACTTAATAGCAGAATCCAGATGAGGTATTCTTTGAGGGATATTTTTTATTTCAATGCCTATAGATAACTTTGCCTTAATAGTAGTTCACTGTAGCCACTGAACAATGCATTCTGTTATATTTTGCTAATGCTGCTTTTTCCCGCACAGGAAAAGTTACAAGGAGGTTTCATGTACTGAAATATTTTAGTGCTTTAGCCTAATTGAAAATGATGTCTGCTATTTGTTAAACATCTTTTCTTTTGGAGGCTAGAAAAACCTCTGTGCAACTTTCCAGCTACAGGCTTATAATGAGGGAATTGATAAAATAGTAAAGGGGCCCAAAGGAGTGGTGCAGAGACATAAGGAACAACAACATAAGGAAAGAGAATGATAAGGGCTGATGAGTATGGAACAGAGTATTCTTTCATATGGGACACAGTAAATAAGTATTAAGAGAAATTTAATGGGAAAATTAAGGGAAAATATAATATTTTGCTAGCTTGTTAAGCCTCATGCTTTTTTGTAGTGGATTTTATGGCTTTGTTGATCAAACCATATTGGAAGAAAAAGGATGGTCTCTTGGTTAAGGCTCAATTCTGGGAGTAGCAAGAATTCAGTTCTAATGCCAGCTCCATCACAGATTTCCTGTTTGAAGTTGGGCCAGTCCTACTGCCAGATCCTGGTTCCATTCAAGTCAATGCCAAAACGTGTATTGATTTTTAACAGCCTGATCCTGTTTTTATTGTTCTCTTGGGCCTCTGTTTCCCTCACCATAAAATGGGGATAATTCCTACTCCACAGGTGTGTCATGAATCTACTTAATAAAAGCTTGTAATATGCACTGAGATCCTTGGATGAAGGGTGCTATAAATATGAGTTTGGCAGAATTAGATTTTTATTCTTTTATAATTTCAATAGAAATATTAATGTTTATTTTTAAGCATTTTTTCTATTTTTAAATTTTCACAGTTGCAGGAACTTATGGAGAGGGGAGTCAGACGACAATTATTTAATGGCAGATATTGAGATTCAAAAAGTTAAAGATTGATAACTGTTAAAACACAAATTGTCAACATCACATGTCAAAATAGACAAAGTAAATAGCTTTAAATCAAACTCTGATATGTTCTCAAGCAACATTTCTTACTTTACCTATCTGTAAATTTCAGTGATCATTGATGGAAATATTTTTTCATTGGTTTATGTGTGTATAGTGAAATTATGTTTATTAACATTTACCTATAAAAATCGAATCCTTCCATACTTATATAAATGTACATAGTGCTGTTATCTATACAGTGCTTTTCATCTGCAAAGCATTTCACTAATTGACAAGCATGTGCATGGGCATTGAGCATTTATGCTTCAGTTATTTATTTGCATATGTGTGGTCTTTCCCCTCACCTTTTTTAATCCCTCTGTTGGTTCGGGAGCCTATGAAAAGAGTAAACACACAGGAAAATATTTTACTTTATTCCTGTTCAATAACATCAGGATCATATGGAACTCAGTGCCCAATAATTCTGATTTATTATTTCCTTTATTCCATGCAAGAGGAAGTTTGAGGGAGAGAGGGCAAAGTCCCAGATTTTCAAACTCATTTCCTTAAATTTAAGCACATAACTCCATTTGTAGGAAATAAAATAAATAAGTGGCTTGATTTTCAGAGGCAAGGCACTGTCAGGTGGAATGAACTCTGGTCAAACTGGAGTTTTCGCATTCTAAGGGAGGCACATGACTGTGCTCCTGGCAAAATGAGAAGGCGTCAGGACAGTGAGGAATCCTGGATGATGACTGACTGTGAGGAGCACTTCCTTTGCTCAGCACTCTCATGTCCCATTAGAGTCAAGCAGCACTTAGCCCTTTGTAGAATCATCAGGTTCATAATGAATGTTAATGTTCTTCAAGTTATGACTGGATTGGTTTTAGGCATAGGCTAATTAAACAACTGCTCAGGGTGGTGCATTTAATAGGACACCCCCAAACAGCACTTGGAACTGCTGTAATCCCTCCTCATCAGGTCAGTCTTATACTCAGTGTCTCAGTCTGCCAATTTGTTTCCTTCTCTCAGATGTGAACTTGTTTCTGCTGAGCCATGTGCAATAGACACCTTTGGGTCTTATATCCATCCCAGAATCCGTCTAATTTGAATGTCAGATTTTCTGCACCCCAGAATCATATGTCCCAGAATTGGAGCTGGTAGAGTTAAAGTGATTTTAAAATATTTTTGTGAATAAACATGATGGGGGGATTCACTCCCATATTTTTCTTGGAGGCTTATATTAGTATTCCCCAGCATGCAGACAGTCAGCAGTTGGATGGCTGAAAATTTGTACCAGAAATTGAATTATTTGCTATTTATCATTTGTTACTCCATTTAAAAAATTTTCAGCCATCCAAGCAGAGAGTGGAAACAATACCATGTGTCATAGGGATTCAATCATATACCATGAAATGTGAATAGCAAATAGTCAGTAAACAGTTCACAGATAGCCCATAGGCTGTCATAACATATTTAGCAAAATTTGTGAATGACAACTATATTTATATAAAACAGGGTCTGTTCACTAATGACTTGCAAACAGAAAGTCAGAGCTAACCTGGTCAGAAAATACATAATCAAGAGGACTATTCTATTGAAACTGTTTTTCAGTAGACAACTGGGTTTTCGGTTAAACAAAATTTTTCACAAAAAACATCTCCTTTTTGTGGGAAATTAAAATTTTTGTTGAAAAACCAACTGCCTGAAAACCACAGTATTTTGATTTAGATTTGCCACTGTGGTTCCACAAGAGAGCTGCAGTTCATTTGCCTTATGTCCCCCATTCTCTTCTAAGACCAGACTTCCCATGATACACTGCTCCCCCACCAGATGGAGAGACCAGGGTGCATCCCAGAAAATTTAATCCAATTAGGGAGCTCAGCCCACAGAGGAGAATGGGAGCACAAGGCACCCAAACTGCAATTCCAATAAGGCACCACCTGTGGCATATCTGAATCAAAATATTTTGGATCTCAATATTTTGGACAAAAAAAATCCTTTCTTGGGGAAAAACAAATGTACTGACCAGCTCTAGTATGAATTCAGTGATTCAGCCAGCTGTCCCCAGTATTCAGACACGTAATGTTAATCAGTGTCATGCTTCTTTAGAGAAAAAATGACTCAGAAGTGTCAAAGGGGGCAGGAGCAATCGGAGCTGCAAGAAGAGGGCACAAAAACCTTTCTATTTACTACACCAAGGAATTTTAGGCTGTGCTTATTTGTGCTAAGCCCTTTGAGCTGAAATGGTAAAACAAGGTTACTTACCAGTAACTGATGTTCTTCGAGATGTGTTGCTCATGTCCATTCCAATATAGGGTGAGTGCACGCCACTGTACACGGTTCCCGGAACATTTTTCCCTTTAGCAGATCCTGTAGGGTCAGCTCTGGTGCCCCCTGGAGTCCCGCGCACATGCTGCAGTATATGAGGCACTGCCGACCCTACGGCCCCTCAGTCCCTTCTTTCTGTCAACTCCGACAGTGGGGACGGAGGGTGGGTTGTGAAATAGACATGAGCAACACATCTCGAAGAACATCTGTTACTGGTAAGTAACCTTGTTTTCTTCTTTGAATGATTGCTCATGTCCATTCCAATATAGGTGATTAAAAAACAATACCTTGGAGGTGGGTAGGAGTTACCGGTGAGCTGCCCTCAGCACAGCTCTGCCGAATCCCGCGTCCTCTCTCGCCTGCTAAATGATGGCATACTGGGACATGAAGGTATGCACCGACGACCAGGTGGCAGCTTTGCAGATGTCTTGCAGGGGCACTCTCTCCAGGAAGGCCGCAGAGGAGGCCTGAGCCCTGGTTGAGTGCGCTGTGATGACACCCGGAAGCAGCACATTCGCCTGCTCATAGTAGCACTTGATGCAGGATGTGATCCACGCGGAGATGCGCTGGGTGGGGACAGGTGATCCTTTCATCCAGTCCGCCACTGCGATGAAGAGTTGCGTCGATTTCTGGAATGGCTTTGTTCTCTCGATGTAGTAGGCCAGGGCTTGTCTCACATCCAGCGAATGCCATCTCCACTTCTCCTCTGAACCATGTGGTTTGGGAAAAAACACAGGGAGAAAAATATCTTGGTTATAATGAAATTGGGAAACCACCTTGGGCGGGAAGGCTGGATGCGGCCTCAACTGCACCTTATCCTTATAGAATACAATATAAGGGGGGCTCCGAGGTCAAGGCTCTAATCTTGAAGACCCCCCTAGCTGAGGTAATGGCCACCAGGAAGGCTACCTTCCATGAAAGGAAAAGCAGAGGGCATGAAGTTATGGGCTCAAAGGGGGGCCCCATGAGCCTCGACAGGACCAGGTTGAGATCCCAGGGAAGCACCGGGTCATGGACCTGGAGATAAAGCCTCTCCACTCCCTTGAGGAACCTGACCGACATGGGATGGGAGAACAAGGATCTCCCCTCTAGTGGCTGATGGAAGGCTGAAATGGCTGCCAAGTGATCCTTCAGGGAGGCCAACGCCAGACCTTGCAGCTTTAGCTGGAGCAAGTACTTCAGGATCGCCTGGATAGGAAAGAGGCTTGGCAGAATACCCCAGGACTCCACCCAGCAGGTAAACCGTTTCCACTTAGCCCGATACACGACCTGTGTTGAAGGTTTTCTGCTGCCCAGCAGAATTTGTTGGCCCTGCACCAACCAGGCTCTTTCTCCCTCTGTCAGCCACAGAACCTCCAGGCTGTGAGGTGCAGGGAGTCCAGGTTGGGGTGTAGCAGGCGGCCGTGGTCCTCGGAGAGAAGGTCGTGACATCTCAGGAGCTCCATGGGCGGGGCAATAGACAGGTCCATCAGCATACTGAACCAATGCTGTCTCGGCCAGGCCGGAGCGATGAGTACCACATCCGCCCTGTCCCTCTTGATTTTCAAGAGAACTTTGGGCAGGAGCGGAATGGATGGAAACTCATACATGAGGGTCCCATCCATTTGATGAGGAATGCATTGAATATCAATCCCGGCTCGTGACCCTGGAGCGAGCAGAACCTCGGGCACTTCTTGTTCCAGGACGACACGAAGAAGTCCAGTTGGGGAACACCCCACTTGTGGAAGATCGAAGTCACGACCTCCAGGTGCAACAACAAGTCGTGGTGGGTAGAAAGGACCTGTTGAGACAATCCGCCTTGTCGTTCCTCACCCCCGGGAGGTGAGAGGCAGACAAGTGGAAGTCGTGCCTCCCAGCAAAGTCCCACAGGCAGATGGCTTCCTGGTAGAGGTCCGAGGAGCGTGCTCCCCCCACCTGTTTATATAAAACATGGCTGCAGTGTTGTCCATCAGCACCTGCACCACCCTGCCTTTCAGAAATTGGAGGAACACCCTGCACGCTAGACGAATAGCCCTCAGCTCCTTCACATTGATGTGCAGGTGCCTGTCCTCCCGCGACCAGAGCCCCTGAGTGCTTAGGTTGGTGGTGATGTGGGCTCCCCATCCCACATCCGAGGCATATGAGATTAGGGTGACCGATGGAACCAGGTCTGTGAACGGGACTCCCCTCATCACCTCCCTGGGAGACCTCCACCAGTTTAAAGAGGCTAGAACTGGCAGGGGGACTGTGACTACCCTGTCCAAGAGGTGTCTGTTTGGCACGTATACTGAGGCCAACCAAGCCTGAAGTGGCCTGAGCCTCAGGTGAGCTAGCCTCACTACGTATGTGCAGGCCGCCATGTGGCCTAACAGTCGCAGGCAGTGCCTGGCTATTGTTGTGGGGCACTGGTGCAGCTGAGCGATGATCGAGGCCATCACCTCAAACCGTGGCTGAGGGAGGAACGCTCTGGCTTCGGAAGCGTCCAGGGTGGCCCCAATGAATTCTATGCGCTGCACCGGGGTTAGCGTGGACTTCTGCTCGTTTATGAGCAATCCCAGCCTGCTGCGTGTAGAGCAAGTGAGGGACACGCTGTTCTGCACGTGGGACCTGGACCTGCCCTCGATTAACCGGTCGTCCAGGTAAGGGAGTATCTGCACACCCCGGCATCTCAGGTGGGCAGCCACTACCGCCATACATTTGGTGAACACCCTGGGGGCCGATGAGAGGCCAAAGGGCAGGACCGTAAATTGGTAATGTGAACCAGCCACCATGAAACGGAGGAAGCGCCTGTGGTTGGGGAGGATAGACACACGGAAGTATGCATCCTTCAGGTCGAGGGTGGCATACCAGTCTCCTGGATCCAGAGAAGGGATAATGGAAGCTAGGGAGACCATGCAAAACCTGAGTTGTTTGATGTATTTGTTTAGACAACGCAGGTCTAATATGGGTCTTAGACCCCCCCCTTCGCCTTGGGGATGAGGAAGTACCTTGAATAGAACCCCTTCACCTTTTTGTCTTGGGGAACCATTTCCACCACTTCCAGGTTGAGGAGAGTGACCACCTCCTGCAAGAGAAGTTGCTCATGAGAGGGGTCCCTGAAGAGGGATGGAGGGTTGTTGCAGGGGAGGAGGGGATGCAAATTGTAGGGCATAGCCCCGAAGGACTATCCCGAGGACCCAATGGTCTGACGTAATGCTTGCCCATTCTGCATAAAAGGGTCTTAATCTGTGCAGGAAGGGACGGGGCAGATCCAGGGAGACGGTAGGGGCGCCACCCACGGGTGCACCATCAAAATTGCCCCTTTTGATTGCCCGACCCCTTGCAGGGCCCCTGCTTGGAGCCTGAGGATGAGCTAGGGGGCCAATTTCACCTTCCAAACCCCCTATTTCTGTCCCTGCCCCTATGGGGCTGGAAGGGCCGAGGTGGGGGCCTTGGTTGCTGCTGCACCTGGGGCCATGACTACCGCCTAGAAGGCTGGGGCATGTACAAGCCCAGGGAGCAAAGCATGGCCCTGGAGTCTTTAAGGCTGTGTAGCTTCGCATCAGTCTTATCTGAAAACAGGCCCAACCCATTGGGGGGGGGGTGCTGAATGGACTGCTGCACCTCCTGTGACAGCCCCGAGGAGTGCAGCCATGAGCACTGCCTCATGGGGATGGCGGAGGTTATTGCCCTACTCGCCAAGTCTGCCTCATCGATGGAAGTTTTCAGTGCCGCCCTAGCCACCGTGTTCCCCTCGTCCAGGACCATGGCAAAGTCTGCGGTCTGGTCTTGGGGCAAAGCCTCAGCGAACTGTCTGAGGGAGTCCCATAAGTTAAAATTGTACCTGCCCAGCAGGGCCTGGTGGTTGGCAATCCTAAACTGCAGGGCTGCTGTTGAATAAACCTTCCTCCCAAACAGGACCAGTTTCTTATTGTCCTTGTTTTTGGGAGTGGACCCCTGATGCCCTTGTCTGTCCCGCTGGTTGGTCGCATCCACCACCAGGGTCCCTGGGGCCGGGTAGGTGAACAGGAACTCAAACCCTTCAGCTGGGACATAGTACTTTTTCTCAGCCCCCTTAGATGTAGGGGCAACCGAGGCAGGGGTTTGCCACAGGGCTTGGCAATTTTAAGGACCCTGTCATGGATGGGCAGAGCCACCTTTGCTGGGCCCTCTGCCCCCAGCACGTTGAAGAGGGTATCCTCTTCCTCCACTAGTTCTTTGATCTCCAGCCTTAAATTAGAGGCCACCCTCTTTAGCAGCTCCTGGTGTGCCCTGAAGTCCCTCAGTGGTGCCACGTGGTCCCTGGAGGCTGCCTTGTCTGGGGAGGAGGAGGAGGACTGCCAAGGTGCAACCTGTGACTGTTCCCCCTGCTGAGGTGCACCCGTGGAGAGTCCCTCCCCTGGGTCTGATTCCTCATCCAAGGAATGGTCCCTATAGGCTTTGTCCAGTGTGGGAGGCGCAGACTGGACCCCCAGTGATGGGACAGACTGTGGCCCTGATCCCATCTGGATGCTGCATGGGCCCCAATAAGGCCATTGTTGTTGCCAGAGACCCTGTGGCCAAGCAGGGGCTGGCTGTGGCACTGGCTAAGGTGTCTCGTGGGGGCATCGGCTGGCCTTACTAGCATCCCCTCGGCTGCCCCCCTTTTGGGACCCCGAGCCACTGGAGCGGTGGTGTCGAGCCTGCCTCCAGCCCATGGTGCCGCTCCGCGCCGGGGACGACCTCTTGATGCCTCTGACTTGGAGGATGACGAGGACCGCCTCCTCCTCCTCGATCGGTGCCGGCGAGTGGAGGAGTGCTCCAAAGAGCTTGACGTCGTCGAATGCTGTCTTGGCACCGACGACTTCCGGTGCCGTTTGCCCCTAGGACAATGGGAGCGGTGCAGCTGGGAGCATCGCGATGCCGAACCCAACTCCATAGACCGGGTGCTGTGCTTCCACAAGGATGACTGGGTTCTGCACCGCGCTGGTGTGGGTGAACTCTTCGGTACCAGGCTCCTCAAAGACGAACAAGTTCTGCGCCGATTCATTGAGGGCAACTCCTCGGTACTGGGGATCGAGAACTTGAACTGTCCTCATGTCGCACTGCGGACCTCGAGCGGCACCTCCTTGCTTGCGCTGCCTTCGGCATCGGGGACTGGCTTCGGTGCCGAGAGGAGGGTCGGCTCGACGAGATAGACTCGGAGCGACTGTTGGGGGAGCGTCCACACTCTACCCCCGATGGCCATCTGGCGGGAGACTTTTCCACTGCCCTTCGTGGGGACCCAACACGTGCTTGCCCCGGGACACCAGCTCTCTCTCCCTCGGCAGGGGTGGGAGCAGAGGTGGTGTAGGCAAGGCCATCAGGGCTCTTGCTCCCTGAAAAGCCTCCAGTGTCGACGGCGTTGGCAGGGGTGCTCCCCCACTCCCAGGAGTCCGGGGAGGCTCCCTGCTCGGAGATGCAGGCACCAGAAGGGACTCGACAGGCCGTGGTTGGTGCATCTCCACACTCGACCCTGCCCTTACTGGCAGCGCAGGGGAGTGTCCACACTCCGTGCGCTGCCGCTTCGTCTTCCTCGGCGCTGGGGATGCCTCTCTGCACTGAGTCGATGTCGGTGCCGGAGGTGCGCTCTGCACTAAGGAGACGCTCGGTGCCGAGGTGGATCGGGGCGGCTCGGAAGCCAGGTGGAGTGCTGGCTCCATTAGTATGGGTTTTAACCTAATGTCCCGGTCTTTTTGGATCTTTGGTTTAAAAGCCTTGCAAATTTTGCATTTCTCTCTCCTGTGCTGTTCCCCCAAGCACTTAAGGCAGCGTTCGTGGGGGTCGCTGAGTGGGAAAGCCTTCCCACAGGAGGCACACAGCTTAAAGCCAGGTGACAGGGGCATGGCCTGGCCACCCTAAGTCCTTTAGGGCTTCTAATCTATCTTCTAAACTAACATTACTTAACAGTATTTAACAACTACTTAACTATACTAAGGCAATAACAACAAAGTCCGACAAAGGGGAATGGTACTTGCAAAGAGCAAGAGTCATTCCAGCAACCATCACGGGCGGAAAGAAGGAACTGAGGGGCCGTAGGATCGGCAGTGCCTCATATACCGAGGCATGTGCACGGGCCTCCAGGGGGCACCAGAGCCAACCCTACAGGATCTGCTAAGGGGAAAAAAGTTCCGGGAACCGTGCACAGGGGCGTGCACTCACCCTATATTGGAATGGATATGAGCAATCACTCGAAGAAGAACTTACTTTGCAGATAGACCTATATGTACAGTTTGCTAGAGACTTCATAGTGCATTTTAAAAAATAGTATGAAAGGATCTTTATTTTTATTTCCACATTGGTTTCAGTTAGTGCTCTGAGTTCATATCCAGTCTATGCCTCTCTATTATATAATCTGATCTTCAGCTATGCATGGTACTTACTTTGCTTTTCTGAAAATGAATAATCATCTCATTCAGCCTTTAGCCAGTAGTTCCTTCCCAGGCTCTTTCTATGTCACCACGTACCTCTGCTATGTGAGAGGAGAAAAGTTGTTTTCATTTGCTGCTGCTCTTACAAAGTTCTCCAGGAAATGGAACAATCAGCTCCTTTAGAATCCTTTGATTTATTTTCCAGAATGTAGAACTGTTTTTAGGTTTTCTTTTTCTGCAGGCAATCACATTACAGAAACTGAATTGATATTCAGGTTCATATAGCTATCCTGTATTCATGTGTAAGGGACCAGGTGTAGGCAGTCTTGCCTAGCGGTCACAGCTGGGCTGAGGCCTGCCCAACAGGCCGGAGTTGGAGAAATTGCAAGCCCTCTCTACCACATAACTGGAGGATAGCTAATGTGATGCCGATATTTAAAAAAGGCTCCAGAGGCGATCCTGGTAATTATAGGCTGGTAAGCCTAATTTCAGTACCAGACAAATTGGTTGAAACTCTAGTAAAGAATAGAATTATCAAACACATAGCTGAACACAATTTGTTGGGGGAAGAGTCAACACAGTTTTTGTAAAGGGAAATCATGTCTCACCAATCTCTTGGAATTCTTTGAGGGGGGTCAACAAACGTGTACTAGAGTGATCCAGTGGAAATAGTGTACTTGAATTTTCAGAAAGCCTTTTGACAAGGTCTCTCACCAAAGGCTCTTAAGCAAAGTAAGCAATCATGGGATAAGAGAGAAGGTCCTCTCATGAATCAGTAACTAGCTAAAAGACAGGAAACAAAGCGTAGGAATAAATTGTCAGTTTTCAGAATGGAGAGAGGTAAATAGCGGTGTCCTTGAGGGATCTGTACTGGGACCAGTGTTGTTCAACATATTCATAAACAATCTGGAAAAAGGGGCAAACAAAGAGGTGGCAAATTTTGCAGACAATACAAAATTACTCAAGATAGTTAAGTCTGAAGCAGACTATGAAGATTTACAAAGAGATCTCACAAAACTGGGTGACTGGGTAACAAAATGGCAGATGGAATTCAATGTTGATAAATGCAAAGTAATGTACAACATAATCCCAACTATACATTCAAAATGATGGTAACTAGCTGTTACCACTCAAGAAAGAGATCTTAGAGTCAGTGTGGATAGTTCCTTGAAAACATCAGCTCAATGTGATGCACTGTTAAAAGAAAATCTAACAGAATATTAGGAACCACTAGGGAAGGAATAAATGACAGAAAATATCATAATGCCACTATATAAATCCATGGTACTCCCACACCTTGAATATTATGTATGGTTTTGGTCACCCTCTCTCAAAAAAGATATATTAGAATTGGAAAAGTTGTAGAGAAGGGCAGAAAAATAACTAAGGGTATGGAACAGCTTCCGTATAAGAAGAAATTAAAAAGACTAGGACTTTTCAGTTTGGAAAAAGATAACTAAGAAGGTGTTATACTTGTAAAAAAAAGACTAGCAGAATCTTATTCAGGGGGACATGGCAATATGTTCTGTTTATTGTAAATGTAAGAACATTAAAAAGCAGTCACATTCACACACAAATTCATACCCAAGAAGTTCTGCAAGCCAGTATCATATAATTACCAGTCCTTTTATGTGTTGCTTGAGCCAGCGTAGTGGCTAACTAGGCAGGGCACGAGGAGGGAGCCAGGCCTCTGTCGGTTGCGAATCCGATGCTCCAAGATGACAATTGCAGAACGAGACCCAAAGTTTCCATGTTTTTACCCCATCTTTTATACTTGCTGGCTCTCGTGCCTTGCTGTGTCATGCTGCCTCTAAGTTCAGTATAGTTGTTAATCACCAGGTAATTGCAAGCATGACTATCTCTTATTTCTGTACTTTGTTTGTTCCCAGGGTGGATCCTTCTGTACTTTAGGGTCGTTTATTTGCACTTTAATAGGTTGTTAATAGGTATTCTTCGGCCTTCAGGATTAGGATGGCAGTTGGTGTCTTTATTCCCCTTTCTGGTGTTAGATCAGTTTAGGTTAATGTCTTTTTATGCCCTGCACATACATTCCTCACTCACACACACAAAGAGAATTTATCAAGATATTTTTAGGTTCAATAGTACAAGTTTCAGGAAAGAGCTTACTTCAAGAAACTAACAAGATGGAGTCCACTTATGCCACACTAAACAGTATACCATTATCATAACAGTAAAGGCAAAATTTCTCACTACCTCTATCTCACTTATACAATAAAACAGGGAGTCTACATCTGATTTGTTTGCACAGCTCCTGGGGATGGCTCACAAGTGGATATGATAGAGGTCTACAAAATTGTGAATGATGTGGAGAAAGTGAATAAGGAAGTGTTATTTACTCCTTCACATAACATAAGAACCAGTGGTCACTCAATGAAATTAGCATGCAGCAGGTTTAAAACAACCAAAAGGAAGTACTTCTTCACATAATGCGCAGTCAACCTCTGGAACTCATTGCCAAGGGATGTTGTGAAGGCCAAAAGTATAACGGGGTTCAAAAAAGAATTAGATAAGTTTATGGAGAATAGGTCCATCGGTGGCTATTAACCAAGGTGGTCAAGGATGCAACCCCATACTCTAGGTGTCCCTAGCTTCTGATTGCCAGAAACTGGGAGTGGATGACACGGGATGGATCACTCAATTGTTATCTGTTCTGTTTATTCCCTCTGAAGCACCTTGGACTGCCCACTATCAGAAGGCAGGATACTGGGCTAGTTGGGCCATTGATTTGACCCAGTATGGCCATTCTTATTTTCTTACGTGAATTGAAATGACACAGTTGTGTGCTGCTGCCTTATGTTTAATGTGGGATATGTTAGTTGAATATTATGGCAGGGGTCACCAGCTGGCACTGGTGACACAGTTTTACAAGCTTTTTTCTTAGAATGTGAGCAAATTTCTAGTCAAGAAATGCTATATTGTTGTTTTGTTGTATAGTGGTCCTCTGAAAGAAGCTATGGCAGGTAGCAGACAGTTTTCATTCTGCTTTACTCTCCATTTGGAGGCAATTCCTGAGACAGGGTTGTGTCTGCTCCTGCTTGGCAGGAGGTGACACTGGTGTCAGCAGTGAGACACTGTTCTTGGAAGAAGAAGAAATATATTAAACGAACACTCAGGCAAATTACTAACTTTTTAGCAATGTTTAACATTTTTCAGTTGGTTACTGCTGGCTTCTCTTTGAGGTTCCCAGCCTCTGTCAGTGAACTTTCACTTCTTGTGAACTTGAAAAGTCTCATTAACGTAACTTCCTGTGCTGTCTTCCTTTATTCTCTACTTTTAGCTTTATCTGTAATTTTTATAATTCTCCTCTACAGATAAGCTGGATCCTCTGGTCTGATTAAGCTGGGCTCAGCATCCAACCCAGAGAGCAAAGTCGGCTTTATGCTACCTTTGTGGCTCCTCGATCCATTCATTTCAGTTGTACTTTATTTCAAGAGACATTACTCATTTTAGTTCCCAAGTTACTTATGTTGCATACATATTTGGTATCCCCTCATTTTTATTGCTGAAAATTATTTACGTCAAAACTGAAGGATCATGGAACTGAGATTATAGCCTGTTTACACTAATGGGATGAATCCCTCAACATTTTAAGTTTCCTGCAAAAATAATTTTGTGTGTCCCTCATTTTGGATCTTTGTCCCACGTTTGTCCTGATCTTAAGATGTTTTGGAAGCTAGTTTGGCTGTGGCACAATTTAGAACAGCTCCAGGGCTCAGGGCTGCTCTGAGTTGCTCCCAACTTCCTCTGGCCCTATGGGGCCATTCCAGCAGTAGAGTGCAGCTGCTTTCTGGCCACATCCTCTTTTCCCAGACTATGCTCTCCACACTGACTCTACCATACCTGGGAGTTCCCCTTATGTTAGGGGTACTCAGGATGCCAACTATGTCAGCTTTGTGCTGTCTTTCCACTGTTCTGGATTTCTTTCCCACCCATTTTTGGACATATCTGGCTGTGTACACAGGTGTTGTTTCTAAAGCCATCATGTCCAGACTGTGAAATAGACTTCTTGTCAGCTTCAGTTTCGGCATATGTGGAATCATTGCTGGGAATGAAACAACTGAGCATGAACTATGGAAGAACACAGTCACAGCTTAATCATTTTCTGCCTCCCTCTCCCCTAACCCATCAACTGCTAGATATGTGATTTTCCCCTGAAAAGGATAGGTCAGCTCTCTGGCAACCAAAGTGAGGTTTGATGTGAAAACAAAAAATAGACCATTGAATGACAGTTGAAGCATGGGAGTGGGAATATATCTTGCTGTCTGGGAACTGAAAGGCCTACTTAGTCTGTGCATGTGCTGGGCTATTCTACCTATTGGCAGTTTTCCAGATGCCAAGATATATCAGCTAATAAATTCATTTTTTGTTCTAAATCTTAATAGTGTGTTATGAGGCAGTATTGTGAAAAAAGGCTCAAAGTTTCATAGCAAGTCAGGCAAGACAGCTTAAGGTTTGCTTTCTCCTTTGTTTCCTTGCAAAACAGTCAGACAGCAAAAGGATTAAAACTCTGGCATGTGCAAAGACCTTATTTTGTTTGTTTTGAAATATTTATAACAAAAATCACTAGCTGAGTGTTAGAATTTATAATAATTCATGCCAAATAGCAATCTACTGTTTACTGGGCTGTGCCAAATTTAACCTTGTATTAATAAGAGAACAGACTCACTTCCATTCTCTGAATCTTGTCTGATGGTATATAAAAAACAAAATGAATATCCGATACTTCCTCTTGGAGTTGACTCCAGTTCTAATTGACAATAAATGGCTTCTGTAAAGGAGGCTATGACACTGGCAGTTCGCCTGTATGTTAGTTTGCTCAAAATAGTCTTATAGGAATGTATTTAGTGTTTAGACTCTATGAAATGTTTGTAAGTTGCTGCATGTATTAATTTCACATATAATGTCGGTATTCCATGCTGTAAGAAAATATGTAAGTTTTGCTTTATAACTTTGAGAATGTTTGCTCTGAACTTCTGAACTCAGGCACAGGACTTCTGAATTCAGGCACCCCCCATCCAGGAACATTGCAATAAAAAAATTGGTTAATGGCCTCATCACACCTTGGAAATGCTATGTGCAAGGAAGCTTGTCCTGTGGACTTGGAAGCTGAATGAAGGAAATAAAACAAAGTCACAGGAACATTTTCCATCTTTTTGGCTGTTTGAACTCTGACAGGGCTAGACACACCTAACTGATGCAAGTGATCCCCAGGGGCTGCCTCCGGGTTCCTTCCTGGAAGACACTTTGAATTGACAGGTCACTAAAACTCTGGCACTCTTGGGATTTAGATGATAACTCATTTGTGTGTATATGTTTGGTTGCTTTAACCTGTAAATAACTCTCATTTCTTTTTCCTAGTTAATAAACCTTTAGATAGTTTATTACAGGATTGGCTACATATATTGTCTTTGGTGTAAAATCTAGGGTACCAATTTATCTGGGGTAAGTGACTGGTCTCTTGGGACTGGAAGTAACCTGAGTGTGATGTGATTTTTCAAGTAACTGACTGTTTATCACTAAATCCAGTTTGTCTGGATCAGGTGGCAAGATAAATTGGAGAGTCTACGGGGACTGTCTGTGACTCCATGGCAAGACTGTTATAATGATCCAGGAGTTCACATTTGTTACTGGGTTGGTAAAATCTAATTCTATCTTCGAGTGATTGCTCATATCCATTCCATCAGCTTAGGTTGTAATGGACAGTGTTGTGGCTCTAAAGATTGCAGCTCTGCTGATGAATCATGGAGAGTGAATATGGTTCTACATTATGACATTTTCCCCCAATTTTTCAGTTTTCTAAAAAATGTAGGAAATTTATACTTAAGATTATTTTAACATAGGTTTTTTTTTAAGGTTGCAAATTCAAACATGCAGAAGTTTAGAAATGCCAGAATTAAGGTTGCCCATGCAAACTTAGTTTGACCCATCGTGCATATGCATTATAATAGTAGTCTTTAATTACAAGATCACACGCTATTTTTCCACTAATATACTATCTTGATGATAATTTGCCTTTCAGAACCTTTATGGACTACATTTGCTGATGGTGTGGTCAAGCTGAGAATAGATCAATCATGTTCACAAACTCCAATAACTGTTCATCAGATGTTCAAAGAGACAGTGGAGCGATACGGGCCTCTCAATGCTATGGCCAGCAAAAAGAATGGAAAATGGGAAAAGATCACATTTTCAGAGTATTACAATCTTTCCTGGAAGGCAGCCAAAAGCTTCTTGAAGGTATGTGTTTAAGAAAACAACAATCCAAACCCATACTTGGTATGCAAGGTTTTTTTAACTACAAGTCACAGCATGAAAATATACCTGTGGGTTTTCAGTCTTTATGAAGAGTAGCAATTACTGGTGACTGCTAGAATCTGCAGCACAGCTTTTATTGAAGTAAATCTCCCAATTTATTATCCTTATTAGATACAGCTTTCTATGGCTAGTAACTGTACCATCCAAATGAGACCCACTCAATCCGTAGTAGAGGATCAGTGCCATCCTGGAATCCCTCATGGGATTTACCTTCCTTTTAAGGGAGGTATGTTTGAGGACCCCAACAAGTTGAATATCCCTTAAATTTCTGAATTGCCTAACAACTTTCTTTTTATGATTGACCAAGTCAATGAGAGGTAGATTAGTAAATATTTCTATTTAATATATTATATTGTTATAGTTATATTTGTTATACTATTTTAGTTGTATTTCAGACAGGTATTTTCAATGGTAGCAGATGGCACTGATGCCTGTGCTTGCAAAGGTGTTGGGAGAAACAGCGGCAAAATCAATAAGTGAGACCCTGCTTGTGAAAGCAGTTGTAATCAGGGAGACAAGGATGGTAGTCACAGAGATGCGATACGGGAGTCTTGGGTGAATGTCTTTTTAGAGTCAGTGATGCAGATTGGTGAAATGACTTTTAGATTCTCTTTGGATGCTAATATGTCAAGTAAGTTACTTTTCATTGTGTTTTAGAAACTAGTGCATGTTTTTCAGAAATAGTTCAAAAGAAAATAATGCCAACAAAAGTTGGCACAGGTGACATCTGTCATTATGTACAGTAACAATAACAGCAGCGCTACATGAATACCTAGATTGTGCCCTGTCTCTTCATGGCCTAAGGAGGGAGGACACATAAAGCCTTCTCTTCGTGTATGCCCCTAGATAGGGACAGGACACAATCTCAGATCTGGTGCTCCTGACCATGGGGACTTGCTCCTTGGGGATGCAAATTACATAGAGGATCAAAGAAGGGGTTGATTCATGGCCCACCTTGCACAAGCCCAGAGAGGGGACTGGGCATGCCAGGATCACCTACTACACCATCCTTAAGGGGTAGTGCAGCATGCATACTTCTCCCTGTTCTCCAGGAATCTTGAAGTACAATCTCTTACAGAGTGCTGCCGGGGCCATATAAGACTCCTCATTTGGGGTTGTGTATTAAGTCCATAATCTAGCCCTAAATAAAACTAAAAAAAACCTAACCTGGCAAGATTAAAAGGATTGAGTAAAGATTCTGAGTATGGGATAAGTCTAATATTTGTTGAACTTTAGTTCATATTGCAAAGCCCATCTGTTTTTCAGGCCTTCTTTGGGGAGCTGGGCTGGGCAGATGGGAAAGAGGGGTGGGGAGAGTCTTATGTTTGCATGAGTTTAGGGAGTATTAATTGCAGACAGTGGTTCCATTTGTATTGTGTCTATTAAAACATTATATTGGGTCTATTAAAACATTTTACACATATGCCTAGAGAGATGGATGGGCACATTTTAAATACATAAATAATAAAGAGCTTCAGATCTTCTAGGTTTATTTTGTGTTCACTATATCTTTCTCTCCAAATGCCGCATTACGTATCCCAATGTTTGCTCTTTTGTTTTAAGCTTGGTCTTGAACGATTCCACAGCGTAGCAATACTGGGATTTAACTCTCCAGAATGGTTCATTTCAGCTGTTGGAAGTATTTTTGCTGGGTAAGTTTTGGATTGGTGCTAGGCCTAGTAATGAATGGTTTCCAGGGTAGCATTTGATTCTGTAGAGTCTGACCATTCCCTCCTGTAGAAAGGGGGAAAAGAGAAACCACATTTCATGCTCCTTGTGCACCCCAAATAAACCAACCCTTTTGTCTTATAGCCACTAAACATATTAGGGTTATCATGGCTCACAGTACCTCAAGGTGTGAGTTAACGACCCCTTAAACTATGATCTGTGGTATGGTTTCATTTGCAAATATTATCATCTCATAAGTTGTGCTAGAATCCATTAGTATGTTCAGTCATATGGTGGGGACCCGTTGCTTTCCCTGTATCTAAAGTAAACAATCCAAAACCTCACAAAACGAACCTGTTTGCTAAAGGCCCAGCTGCGATAGACACACAAGATACTGTACTGTCTCTTATCTCTGTTCCTTGAGCAATATGAACCAAAGCCCACCAGTTTCCCATCAGTGCAGCTAAGCCTGCCCATGAACTGATTCCTGGCTTGATCCCAGTGCAGAATACGATAACATGATTGAAGTGACAAGTGAATCACTAATTAGTCAAATTTTGTCTGTCACGGCATCTGTCTGTATATTTCCAATAATTGATACTCTGTTTGGTCTCTCTGAGGTTGCACCTAACCCAGCAACATTCAAACTGGTAATTTACCATCAGTGCAGTTCCATCAGTGACAGAAATAGTGGAGGCTGTCCTATAAAGAGGACGTAGGCATTTTTACCACTGCATGGTCTAAGCCTACTCTAGTAAAAGTGCTTAGTCCTATGCTACAGCCTCCTCTATTATTGCATCCATTATGAATTTTCCTATTGTAGACACTGCCTTGGGTGCTTCAAACATTCACACTACACTACCACATGATGGTGCTGTTTTTCACATGAAGTGCTGATCTCTTTTCTTGCGTCTGTTACTGTTTAGTTGTGCAGAATATCTGGGGCAAGCCTGACAGCCATATCCACGTTACACACTGTGTATACCCAAACTCCTGTGTACTCCACTGGATTTCATACAGTCTCAAATTCCTTTTCCCTTTTGAACATATGTAGTATCAAGGGAAAAGTATATCATGTGTTCAGTGTTTTCCTGCTCATCCCTCAAGTTCACTTTTTTTTTAAATAGAGGAATTGTCACAGGCATCTATACAACCAACACTCCTGAGGCCTGCTACTACATTGCTTATGACTGCAAAGCCAATATTATTGTGGTGGAAAATCAAAAACAATTGGACAAGATAATGCAGGTATGGGGGGGTTGCTTTTGTAACTTCTGAGTTGTAATTCCACTGCTCTTGATGCTGTCGAAGGCCAAATATAAAATCTTTTAGCTGTATGATGGTCATTTGGAACATCTCACGGATAAGGATAGAACTAATATTTCTTGCCCTGAAATCACAGGTCTCTGCCCCTTGAGATATTTGAGCTAAAAGATCATCTCCATAGCTGTTAAAAAATACAGTGCCTATGACACACAACTTAGCAGTTCTTATTCTATTCAGTAGAGAGCACACTAGCCAATTTATTACAGTGTTATCTGACAAGCCATTTTCTGATGATGAGCATCATATCTTAAATCTGAGTGGGATATTACAGTCTGCTTCAATGCAAGTGATTAGAAGGGCAAAATTAATTGCAATTACAATTTCACTACAGGATTAAATAGTGTAATAATGCTGAGTTCTGACTGACAGGTTGATCTTTTATGGGCTGACCCATTTAATGTGACTTGGATCTGGATTTCAGAAATCACAAGGTGACTTCTTTCAGCGAAGTTACTATATCCCAAAACAGCTTCACTTATCATTGGAGATTTACCCCACTGTAACTGGGATTACAACCTGCATTTTGCAGAGCAATGGAACAGATCCAGGCTTTTGTTCAATCCCAGTGAATTTACTCCATTTAGACTGAGCCTGCTTTGGTTTCCATTGAATTCGATGGTAAGTCCAATTGGTCTCCAATGAGCAAATGAAATATTGGTTAAAGAAGGGTTATCATATTGGAGGAAACTTTTAAGTGCATACCTCTTATAACAGACATCCAGCTAATTATTAAAGATATTGGTGTTTAGAGACTGAATCTTCCCTCTTCAGAACATCATCTCTTCCAGCTTGTAATGTTAACTACTGAGGCAGGTGTGAACTACAATCCAGTATCATGGTGACTAACATGATATAACCACATGAACAGAGGGGGAAGCTCTTTATTTAAAATGTGTCACAATTTTGGCAAAAGTCATTGAAGGCTACAAATGGGGCCATTCTGCTTCTCCATATGGGGCCTGATCCAAAGGCCAGGGAAAGAGAAATGTGATCTTTCCACTGACTTCAGTGGGCTTTGGAGCAAGCCCAAGTGAACAACATTGGGTTGGGTGTTTCTTTCAGTGATATGCTGGAAGAGGCTCTTGGGGATGGAGGAAGAGAGGTGTCTCTGGAGCCCCCTTGCTGAAACTGAACAATGTGTTGATTGCTCTGCCTCTGATGGAGTTCACTCCTTCTGTGGATACTGCAAAAAACTCCCCCTTGCCAGAGATAACATATCCCTGAGTCTTGTCAAATGTACTTCTGATGAGTCATGTGTTTTTTTTACTCATGAACCTCCCTACAAGGCTTACAACCAGAACTGTTTCCATTTACACTAGTTGAATACCATGCTATACTATCAAAAGCAAGTGAGAAAGGTATCTGAATCATGATGCTTGTTTTTTTGTCTATACACATTTTAATCTAGAAAGTTAAAATGAAGCCTGTGGCCAGTACTGTTTTAACCAGTTGAATGTTTTCTGTGGTGCTTTTCCAGGAGAAAGCTATGCCTCAAACTACAGATGTCTTGTTTTTCAGCCTGTGTGTTTATCATGCTAGTAATACACACATAATGGCTAGAGTAGAGGCACTAAACTGTTGCTATTTACACAGGTACAGTCTCACTAGTTCAGTTACCCATGATTCAGGTCAATAACATAGGTGTAGCTTTGGCTGACAGTGCACCATGATGCAATTAAATGCAAAGGCAAAACTGCAAGATCGAAAGTGAAAGAAGTAACTCTGGCATCTAGTGGTGAAACTGTAACCTAACATTTTTAAAGGCTAAACACTAGCTGAATATTGAAATACAATAGCACTCTTTCAATTTTTTCTGCTTCTTAGAAATTGCCAAATTGCTTTTATTTTTTAAAACGATATATATTTATATATAAAATGTTTAAAATAAGCAGAACATTTTTAAACAACTTAACCAAGGCTTGATTGAGGCTTGGCTACTTTATCTCTGTCTTCATGTGATAACCATGGTGGCTGTAATCAGCTCACCCTAAAAGCATCACTGTCACTGGTTGAAATGCAAAGGGGCTGGTGGCAGGACATTTTAAATTACAGTTCTCGAGTTAGGACCGTAGTTGCAGCACCATTGTCCAACATAGCATAGTTATAATCTCTTCCAGAGCATGCTGCAAGGCTTGTGGTGTTTCCCCAGGGGAATTGGGTTGAACTGGGTCTGAGTAGCTTTAGGGTATTTGTGGTGGGCATGAGGATTTTTCTGGACATCAGTCCAATTCAATTTTTGGAAGCTATTGATAGACACTTTTAATTAAATCAGAAACAAGTGAATAATAAATTATATACTGTTGTTTTTTAAAACCCCAACAGATATGGAGTCGTTTACCATATTTGAAAGCAGTTGTGGTGTACAATGACTCTTTGCTAGAGAGCCATCCCAATATATATACGGTATGTGAATTTTAGAGTTGTGTAGCAATTCATTTATTTGATTAATTTCATCTCCTTTTCTGTCTGTGGAATGTCTGCCAAAGGATCACAATGTTTTCAAATGTGTTTGTCTTCAAAATATTTCAGTGTAATTTTTCATTAATTTCATTCACTCTGCAGTTTGTTTGATAGTTGATATTCAAAATTAAAGCTACATTGCTTAGCTGGGCTTGGTCATGTGTTATTGTTTCAGTTACTTGATTGGATCAATATAATATTTACCAGACTTCTGGTGAGACTATACTTGCAAAACTTTTTTTTTTTTGGTTAATACATTGTCTGTCCAGCTCTAGTGAATACTGAATTGTGGTCAGGTATGCTGGGAACTAGAAAATGCTTGAACTCTCACAATCCATAGTCAATATGTTGTTGTCCTAAGAAACTTCCTATTCTACTAATCTTTTTGTTTGCAGCAAATATTTCTATCCACAAGCAACTGTTGAATACAAGCAACTATTAAGTATGCAAAGAATAAAACAATGGTTCTAGTGTATTCAGGGTCTTCCTTAGCCTACGCAGTACTTAGGCAGCAGGATTAGGGTCAAGATTTAGAATCAAACTCACTGTCAGCTGTAGGCCCAAAATTTAGGTTAAAAATAGGCTTTTACAAAACCTAATATGTGCAGAAGAATTTTCATTATTTAATTTTTAAATGTCATTGAAGACAATTTTCTAATGTGAACATCAAAATCAGCATTGTGCTGGAAACTGATTGTGAATTAAGAGTGGAAGTCCCCTGCTTAGTTTCATTGCCCACGCTGAATGAATTGCAAAAAGACCACAACATTTAGTAGAGAGTGAATAGTAAATAAATATCTTAAGGCTTTGGATATCAAAACTGAAAGTATTTTACTAGTAACAGGAGGGAAGAGAAAATGTTTAACATGTTTATGCTGACATTGGTCCTTCTCTTTGTATTTATTTTCATATTATAAAACACTTAACTATACAGAGGTATATAGATATCAAGAGTGTGCTATACAAAATGTAGTGCAATAAGAAAATTTAATTTGCAGTATAAAGAAGAGCTTATTTAATTATATACATTTGTTATTAAATAACAGTAAAGAATAGAGATTAGTTCACACTGAATTCCAAGTGCCTGAGAACTTTGGAAGCGAGAAATGACGTGAAATTTATATTTTCTAATTGTGGAGGACAAAATGTAACTGAAAATGCCACTGATCCAGTAACAAATCTGCCACCTTTTTTCAGTGAGAGAGGATAATTGTTACATCAGTTGTGTTGATAAGAATTGGCAGTTGCCGTGTTTGTATTTCATTCAGAGACTATCAGAGCTCAGATCACCAATGATAGAGAAAGTTGTTTTTTAGCTTTGACACAAACCCAAACACACAAAACACAAGATATTGATAGGAAAAGGTTTCTGTGTAACAGATTGACAGCTGAGATAATTGTACAGTAATGAGCAGTTGCTACAACTATGTCAGATGCTTAGTCCTCTGGACAGTGCATGTTTACATAAATCAGTAGATGTATGTGCCTGGTTTTGCCCTTCAGTCTCTGTGGAATGGAAACACTATCCCAGTGCAGGTGCTGTTCAAGTAAACAAAGCCTAGGCAACAGGCACACAGATATCAATGCCTTGTGGCATGAAATAGATGAAGGTTAAGAATACAAGGCACAAAGAGTCAAGTCATATAGGAACAAATCCTGGCCCCGTAGCATTGCCAGTTGCTAGTGGAATTGATGCAGCTCCACTGTGTGGGGAGGAGCACGATGTGAGGAAACCATGAAGAGGGTCCACACCCCTTATATGCCGTGAAGCTGTGCTCTGTAGTGGCTTCTGCATGCTTTTACAGGTGTGGGTTGGAGGAGGGATGGGGCACGAGTGATGTGTCAGTGACTAAAATGGAACCCCACAACAGACTCTGCCATGGAGGGGGAGGGAGGGCTCAGCTCCCATGGAGAATACTGCATGTTTAATTCAGCAGTACTGATCACAGAGTGCATCCTCCTTAGCCACATAAACTCTCCCTTGCCACCCTAAAGCCCAGTTACAAGCTTTGTGCAGTGTCCAAGATTTGCCCCTAAGACAATAGTGTGGAGTTACCTTGCCAGATATAGAACAGGGGTGCTGTCCTCAGTCATTGCTCATGGACAGCTGTGTAAACACTATATGAATAATCCAGTCTCAGTGAGAAGTTAATCCTTTAGCTGCTGGTTCTCCTTCCCACATGCTGTGACTACCCCACCTCCATCCCCTATTTACATTGAAACAATGGGATCTTAATGTGTACATGTTAAATTCAGGCCCATTATAGATGCATTCCACCTAGACATATCTGATAGTAACCAATAAAATATATTGGCCCAGATTCTCCATTCTGCTAAGGCAACTTTGTGATGCACAAAGGAACCATATACCTTATGCAATCCTTTGTTCGGGGGCTGGACAACCCTGAATCAGAGAGCTTCAGCCAGCTTCCTGCATCTGCTCATCTTCCCTAGGTAGTGAAGAACTAAGGCCATTGTTCGCACATTTAAATAATAAGAATACTTTGCTTTTACATAGAGCCTTTCATTCTAGGATCTCAAAGTTCTTTACATATAGAATAAATAAGAAGTAACATTGGAAATCTAACAAAATTGGACAACTTACTTGGTGTTTTAATTATAAGCTGTGATACAATTTATTTTAAATATGAATCAAAACATTTCTAAAGTGAGGTCTGAATCAAATTTTCAACCCACATGGCTGATCTGTAGTACATGATTAGAATAGGGAATAACATTCCTATTCACTTAGTAGTCACCAAAAGGATTAGTAAAACTTCACTGCCTTTGCACACTCCACTTTTAATAACTGTATGTTAGGGGTTCTGATTCACAAACTGTTGGGATAGATATTGGAAAAGGGACTGTATGACGTACACATCAAAACTGAGGTCTTGTATTGGGCTTAGACGGCCCACAGAGATAAAATTCCAATTTACCTGAATGGATGTTTTGCCTAAGAAAGGTCTGCAGAACCAGGCCCATTTTAACTTTTCTGCCTTTTTTCCAGCCTGTTAAAATATTGCAGTTTCCACACTTGCTATTAGCTGACTCCTTGAATCATTTTTCCCCATTTCATTTTGTAGATGGAAGAATTTATGGAGTTGGGAAATGAGATACCAGATGCTACACTCAATGACATTATTAACTCTCAAAAGCCAAATCAATGTTGTGTGCTAATATACACTTCTGGAACAACTGGGAAGCCAAAAGGAGCCATGCTGAGTCATGACAATGTATGTACTCTAGACACAGCTTTACTATAAAGACTCTCAAAAGCAGGAGAATATTTATTTCTATGCTTTTTTAAATAAGTGGGATCATGGCACAGTCTCCAAGTATCCTGTGGTACTCTGTTTTAAGGATGCAATAGAAAAAGAAACTGTATCCAAACTATATATTTCTGAAAAAATACAAGCACGTCTCATGGCTGAGTTTATAAATGACGTTCTTTGGTTCATGCAGTTGATTGTGTGATAAAACACTATTACCACAAATATCAAGATCATTTTCAAAATAATCGTATGCCAGCTAGTGTCACAGCAGCCTGATATTAGAAGCTTTTTCAAGGTTTTATTAAACTTGGCCCTTTATCTGTAACATTATTACATTTACAAGTTACATTAGTTTTAGTGCCTCCTAATTTAGTAAAGAATAGCACAAGTTTGGTATATTCCACAACCCTGTTATTCACAAAATCCCTGTCTATGTTGCTGCAAATAGAAAACTCTCCAGTGCTAAGGAGAGGCAAAAAGTCAAGTGGAAAAAAGACTTTCCACAAAAGTCTGCTCACAAAGGGCTAGACTGTGGTTGGCCTGTACATGGCTATGCAGTACGGGGAGGGATTAAGGAACTTGCATTAACACTTGCACAGCTCTTAAAGGGTTGGCTGGAATTGCAACCTCTGCTGTTTGATGAAGCACAGGAACTGATATTGAGCTGCACCCTCTTGGGAACAATTCACTCTAAAGTAGGGAGTAGTCAGAGCAATATCTGGAGGTAGGTTACACTGGACTTGATGGACCAAAGGTCTGATCTGACATGGCAAATGCTGTGTTGTTCTGTGTCACAGGAGTCTGGTATAGTTTCTGTTTTGCTGCCAAACTATTCCTGGCTACTGTTCACAAGCAGGCTATTTTTATGCTGATCAACACAGTGGAAAACATCCTTTGCTTGTAACTGTGCTGCTGCCTTCTTTAGTCAAAAGAAGTTTCCTTTTGTCCTTACTCAAAACCTGTGCTGGGTCAGGGATTCATCCTCGTTATCCCCACCCTAATCTGACGTGTGAACATGATTGTGTGTTGAGGGATTTTTGGATGCTAAGCAGATAACGCTGCGACACATTTAGACAACATCTTGTCAAACCTCTATGTACTCTTCTCCCACAAGCATTTGCCCAGTATTGCCTTCTGCACCTAAAGCAGCCTCCCTGACCTTATACACCATTGCTAGTATTCCTAATGATAAATATCATTGGTGATACTAAATTCATTTGTGTAGGCAAATTACCTTTCTCTGTCATGTGAACTCACTGTTCTATAGTATTTATTGTTGTTTTGTTTCAAGTTACGTCCTATAAATGCAGTGCTGGTGAAAGGTGACAGACTGACCTTCCTGGAAACTGGAGTCCTCTTTACTCACAGTAGGGCATCAGCACAAGCAGGGACAGTACAAGCTTCTTCATATAGGTCTCCCTGTATATCTCAAGCCTGACTCGGGTGAAATGGAGAAATGGTCTAAAATAAATAGGTGAAATTCAATAAGAACAAATGCAAAGTAGTACCCGTAGGAACGAATAATCATTTGCACAAATACAAAATGGGAAATGACTGCCTAGGAAGGAGTACTGCAGAAAGGAGGGTTATAGTGGATCACAAACTAGATATGAGTCAACAATGTAATACTCTTGCAAAAAAAGCTAACATCATTTGGGGATATATTAGCAAGAATGTTGTAAGCAAGACACAAGGAGTAAGTTTTCCACTCTGCTCAGCACTGGTAAGGCCTCATTGGAGTATTGTGTCCAGTTCTGGGCACCACACTTTGGGAAAGATGAGGACAAATTGGAGAAAGTCCAGAGGAAAGTAACAAAAATGATTAAAGGTCTAGAAAACCTGACCTACGAGGAAAGATTGAAAAAATCGGGTTTGTTTAGTCTGGAGAAAAGAAAACTGGGGGGACATAACAGTCTTCAGGTACATAAAGGTTGTTATAAAGAGAAAGGTGACAAATTTTTCTCCTTAACCACTGAGGACAGGATAAGAAGGACCAGATAAGTTGCAGCAAAGGAAATTTAGATTAGATATTTGGAAAAACTTCCTAACTGTCAGGATAGCTAAGTACAGGACAAATTATCTAGGGAGGTTGTGGAATCTCCGTCACTGGAAGTTTTTAAGAACAGGTTAGAGTTAGACAAACACCTGTCAGGGATGGTCTAGATAATACTTAGTCCTGTCTCGTGCAGGGGACTGGACTAGATGACCTATCAAGGTCCCTTCCAGGCCTACATTTCTGTGATTCTATGAACGTGTAGTTCAGTTCCCTTGTCTATTCAGTCCATTGGCCCTCTGGTGAGGCTAATCATGTCAGCAATACCAATTGTGTGTGGAGGGGGGCAGAGTTTTGTTCACAGTGCAGCAGGGGGGAAAAAATAGACTGCCACCATTTTGTTATGTTCCTTGCAGTTTATTTGCTCTAAATAGGCCTTATAGATGAGTGACAATCTACCTATTGTAAAAGGCAATAATATCTCTAACAAAGCTTACAGACAGCTTCATAGTTTACTAATATAGCAGGACTGGCTGCTTAATTTGTATTAAAAGAAAACAAAATGATATTTAAAACCTTGTTATTTATGTGAACAGATAACCTGGACATCAGCGCATGCCAGCAGAGCAGGGGATATGCAACCAGCAGAAATCCAACAGGAGATTATAGTCAGTTACCTCCCACTCAGCCACATAGCTGCTCAGATATATGACCTCTGGACTGGAATCAAGTGGGGAGAGCAAGTTTACTTTGCTGAACCAGATGCTTTAAAGGTCTCTGTAGTACTTTACGTTTACATTTAAGTTATTTTTTTCACCAGTAGAAGCACTAAGTAGAGCTTTTGGTTTTGAGGAGATGATTGCAAGTTCTGTGTAACCATTCTAGAAAAGTGAATCCAAAGGGTTTATATGTGGGTCCAAGACACCAGTGCCCTAAGGCCCATTTTCCCCTAACCCGAGCCATGCCTGGAACTTTGGTCCACCAGCTCCAAAATCACAGGCCTCTATCACGTTAGCTAAAGGAGAACTCCTGTAACTGATAGCAATAGTGGTTCTCTTATCCTCTCTGTACACAAAGTTCATTTCATTACAAAATGAAAAAATAATATGGCCAGAACTCAGCCCCTCTTAAGGCAGCGGTTTGAAGATTCCCCTGACACAGGAGGGACTGTAAGGAGTGTCCCAGATAAGCAGGATCGGGGAAAGGTATGTCAGGATTGGGGGGACAGAAAGGAGGCGTAAAGCCAACTGTGCGCGCCTCAACGCACATTCAGTTGTGTCAAGCACTATTCCAGCTCGTCTGGGGCTCCAGCTGAAATAATGGGCTTGATCCCTTTGACTTAAATTATATTATTCATGTAAGTGCTGTTAGACTCAGTCTCTTAGGAAGAAAAAAATCTCCGTAACACCAATCCTGACTGTTTGCAATATATTCTCTTATTTTAACAGGGCAGCTTGGTCAACACACTGAAAGAAGCACAGCCAACATCTCATATGGGAGTTCCACGAGTATGGGAGAAAATCATGGAGAAATTAAAGGACATGTCTGCTCAGTCGGGATTTATGAAAAAGAAAATGTTATCATGGGCCATGTCTGTTAGCTTAGAGAGGAACCTAAGCTGCTCAAGAAGGTACACTTAGTAACAAGTACTACCTTAGCTATGCCCAAGGAACCCCATCTGGCATCTGCCCTCAATTATCCCTAAATAGCCCCATTGACCTCATGAGGGTGGACTTTCTGTTCCCAATAGCACAGATGTTTTGCCTGGTAGTTGCCATTCAGCATTGTAGTTTTATATTTTGGTAGAAATCTGTGAGGGGAAAAGATAGTCAAAACTGATCTTGGATTCAGTGTCTGCTGGACTATCTAGTTTTGACTGGATTTTTAAAGATAGGTTTTGTGTATGGCACAAACTATTCCATGTCTTTCATCCAAGGTTCTGCCCTGGGCTTTACTGTAGTTTTCCACTGGAGATTTTCTTTATCTTTGTTGCATGTTTCAGGCTTTGGCATCCATTCAAGCGAATCATCATTATCAGTATTTATCTGATTTTCCAGGGTCTTAGAACTCGTTGCCAGGGGATGTTGGCCAAAATTATAATGCGGTTCAAAAAAGAATTAGATAAAAGTTCATGGAGGATAGGTCCGTCAATGACTACTGGCTAAAATGGTCAGGGATGCAACCCCATGCTCTGGTGTCCCCTAGCCTCTGACTGCCAGAAGCTGGGAGTGGATGACTTGATGATTGCCTGTTCTGTTCATTGTCTGTGAAGCACCTGGAATTGGCCACTGTTGGCAGACAGGACACTGGATGGACCATTGGTCTGATCCATTATGATCATTCTTATGTTCTTATGTTATCTACAGAGCCCTGAGGATTAATTATTCACATTCCCCTCCAAAAAGGAACAGTTTTATAGAGGCCTGAGGCATGTTAGCACTTGATTGGGAATTTATATACTGCAGGGGAGAAGACCCTATAGGATTATGTCTACACAGCAATGAAAAACCCGCAGCTGGCCTATGCCAGCCAACTTGGGCTTATGGGGCTCAATGTTTAATTGCTGTATAGACTTCTGGGCTCGGGCCCCGGGCTCTACAACACTATGGGGTTGGAGGGTCCCAGATCCCTGGCTCCAGTCCAAGCCCAGAAGACTATACAGCGATGAAACAGCCCATCAGCCCGAACCCAAGTTGGCTGGCATGGGCTAGCCATGGGTTTTTCTTTGCTGGGTAGATATACCCATAGAGAATCCAGAAAACATTGAATGTCTGTACTGATTTACTTGTATGACTTTTCAGCTTCTCAGACAGGTTTATCAAACTGCCCAGACAATGAGGTCTTGTTATCCTAATGATCATAGATTTTGGTGGCACTGGCACACATTTAAGCGATGAAGAATCAAAGAATAGTGAAAATAGTGCCCTCCACAATGCATTTCATCAGTCCTTCATGAACCTGCAAAATTGGGACATCCCTAGTATTTGGAGTTAGTATTCAGGAAAGGACATTCTGTAAATGATACAAATGGGAAATAGTGTGCCTAGACATCCAAAACCAAATGATGAACAGGTAACTGAAACAGACACTTGGTTTATTTTGGAAATTAATTAAATTTCGTTTGAATTCCCCTGTCTTTTTCTGTGTGTTTTCCACTCAGCAGTGACTTAAAGCCTTTTCGAACAAGATTAGCAGACTACTTAATACTTGCAAAAATCCGCAGTGCTCTGGGATTTTCCCACTGTCAGAAGCATTTCTCTGGTGCTGCTCCTCTCACTACGGAAACTCTGGATTTCTTCTTGAGTCTGAATATCCCCCTGTATGAGGCATATGGGATGAGTGAGACCTCAGGCCCACACTGCATGTCTGCGCCATCTGTTTACAGACGTCGCAGGTAATTTTACAGAACATTTACAGAACATACATGCAGAAACCAAACAATCCTGCCAACATATGAATGCCCATGATGCCTGCTGTTCCCACTGCTTCTCTTTCTCGCTCCCTCTTCCATTTCCTTGCTTCTATGGCAGTTCTGGGTAATTAAATCATGGTTCAGAATTACACATTATTCTATGAATTTTCCAAATCTTTGTCTTTGCTTTCGGAGTCAAAATCTGTGTATTTCAGGTAAATAGTCTAATAAAAGCAACATCCTATGAAACACTCTTTATTAGGCTAGCAAATGTTCTCCTTGCTTAAACCAGGTTTCTTGATTCTTCTGAAGCACTCAGCTTTGTTGAGTCCTTTGTAAAAACCAGACTGTTGTGTGCATCCAGACTGTGAGGTTACCTGTCTACAATAACTTTGTAAAGGCACCGTTGATTTTATCTAGGTTTCATATAAACATTAAGATGAAAACCTTGTTTAAAGCAGTAACAGCAGGTGGGTTATTATTTAATCTTCCAGTTTCTTAGATTTAACCCTACATGGATTATATTCATCCATTGGCAGAGGGCCCTCCATGCTGCGAAAGCTCTTCATTGTTGTAGATTTGAATCATCCTGTTATGTGTGTGATTATTATTGGTGTAATTTTAACTGTTGAGACCCAGTAATGCATCTGTGAAGTTAACATAGTTTCTTGTACCAGCTTTACAAAGTTTGATAGGCAGTACTTGTCCTTCACCCTAAACCCTTACCCAACCTGTGAGGAACCTGGGTGGAATGATTACATAGGGGCTGCAAGCCAAGGACGTGAGCAGACCGTCCCTGAATATGTTGGTACAGAAAAGAGTGTTGGGCTGGATACTGGGAGAAGCTATTCGGTTCTTGCTTCCCTGGTTCAATTGGCCAAGAACCTCATATAGGTAGAGAAAAGGGTGAGACTGCACTGGATCGGGGTGCATTTTTCTCTTTACTTCCTGAACAGGGCAGCTACACCAAGCTTGATTTGATCAGATTTTACGTGAGATTATAGTATTCATTCCTGTGTCATTTACATTGTTGAGTAATTTTGTGAACTAGGCACCTTCCTAGAATTTTATTTCACTAGTCTGTTATCCTAAATGTAAATGAAAGATTAGAAGTGTGAGGTGAATCTCTAAGGGCCCTTTTCTTTTACCTAAACCAGTGTTATAAACCATAAGAAACTATTTTCAGAAGTATGAAAACACCTTGACTATGAGTTTTGTGTACTTTTAATTCTACAACACATTTTCTCCTTCATTTTCCCCTTCCCTGTCATATTCTTTTCATCCAGGTGATGGTGTTAATATTCTAGCAGTACAGATGTGGTGATTTCACAAAGAATACTATGATTTTAGGGGGTTTGGTCCAGCTCTAGTATACAGCAGTGTTGAGCAAGTTGTGGAAAAAGACATTGATGCAATAGTGGTAAAATGAAGAATCAGTTGTGCTCTGAAAAAAATCTGGTATAAATGTTCCAACATGCTGATACTCTGTTTGATATGATGTTCTCTAGCATATGAATTTCAGACTGCTGACAAGTTTTAGTTCAAATGCAACACTGCTATACATTTTTGTTGTCTCTTTGGAACCCAAGAGTGATTGAGTGTACAGTGAATGCAGAATCAGGCTTTTGATGTACAAATCACCAGCAAATATCAGATCCCAAAGCAGATGGGTTCTTTAACATCTGTCAAGAAGAGGCATGCGCAGTCAAGTTATATGCCACAATGTGATGCCGCAGTGAATTCTGAAAAAATCTGGAGCTGATACTCAGTCTGCATTCGAAATTATTTATATTTCTGGCTAATGTATATCCAGACAACTATCAAGTACTCTGTAGTTTCTCTGGGCTATTAATTGTCACCCTCCTACTGATTAATTTAAATAGGCACAATTCCAATGTTGATATTGTTAACTGTTTCATTGCTGATCATTTTTGGCAGAAACATCAATGTGCTCTATCCCAGAGTCCCAAGTTGCCTCCCACATCTACGTAGCTGGCAAAAGCCCTTATTGCACTGAACCCAGCTGCTAAAACTTCTAGTTTCACCCTTGACGATTTCTATCTCATATTTATGCATTTTTACTACAAAAATCTGAAGCAAACTGAAAACGGAAAATTGGGAAAGGACAGAACGAATATAAAAAACAATATATTTTTTATATTGATTCAGTAAAATACTCTATTTTTGTAATGTATGAGAAGCTGCTACAGTATTTCCAGTTTGCTTTGCTGTAGAATTGATTCACCTTGCTACAGTGTCCATTGAGCATTGTACTTGAGAGGCAGTGTGGTCTGGGGGCTGCAGTGCTGGACTGAGACTTGGGAGACATGGGTTTTCTTCCTGACTAGCCTGCTGGGTGATGTTGGGCATGCCACTTAGTCTCTCTGTGCTTCAGTTTCCCAACTGTAAAATGGGGATAATAATACTGAACTCCTTTGTAAAGACTTTGAGAACTGCTGATACAAAGCACTATATAAGAGCTAGGTACTATTATTATTCTCCTATGAAAGAATCTAGGATGGAGAGGGAGCAGATTTCAGTTTGCCTACAGCAGCATAACCCTGAGAGCTGAAGCTGAAGGCAAGCCCTATTGAAAATCAACCTATTAGTGGCAGGCTGGACACATCAAGAGCTACCTATTGAACAGTGGAGTTGCAAAACTGGAGTGCAACATGAGAAGGTGCTTGTGTTGGGAATACGTGTGGTGACTGGCATAACAGCACTGGAATGAGGAAAGGCAAGGTCACGTTAGAAGTTTGTGTTTGGGAAGTGGGACACTGGGAACTCAGAAGTCATTGATAAAAGGGATCAAAGGAGAAATGCTCTGTTTCCCCAGTAGTAAAAAGGTGAATAATGACTCTTACCTTTTTTGTAAATCACAGTGAGATAGGAACATAGGAATTGCCATGCTGGATCTGACTGTGGCTTGTCTAGTCTGGTGTTCTGTCTCTGACAGTTGGCCAGTAACAGACACTTCAGAGGAAGGTGCAAACCTGGAGTGAACAATTATGAAGTAACATGCCATTGTTTCCTCCCATCTTTTAGTTGGACCTGGGTTTATTGTGATGCTTTGGGGTTCAACCCATACCGGTAAGAGGTTCTGTCACCATCTGCCCTGGAATCCTGGGTGTCTCTGTGCTGTGCAGCCTTGGATCAGAGTATGTTCACCAATAACATGCTCACAGCACAATAGCCTCACCCTGGCTTCCATCAGCCTTAGTTACTCTTTGCAAGGAACTCCAGCACCCCTGGTCCCAAATTTCCTCCAAACTGTCTGCCCTGTAGTGTCCACCCTCCTTCTCCAACACTCACAGGAGTTAAGTTCACTGCTTCTTTAAAGAGGCAGTAAAGAGCAGCTCAGTGACTTGACTGGGGTTTGACAAACATTCTCATTTCAGTCACAGAACTGTGTTGGTTTTATATTAAAAGTAAATCAAGATTATTAATCAAAGAGGCATGGATTTAAGTGATACCAAGTATAACGAATAAAGATAGAAAAGGTTACAAGCAAACAAAAGTAAAAAATACACTTCTCAGACTAAAACCTGATTTAACAAACTAGACTCTCTTGTTCAAAGAAGTATTTCTCCCCAAGTCTCTCTTCCAGCATGGCTGACCAGGCTTTCTGGCCCAGACCCTTCCTGGATCTCAAAGTGCTTGGTTCCTTTGTCTCTTCAGATGAAGGATGCCAAAATGGCGTTTTCTCTCTGCTTATATCTTCCCAAAGTTCATTGACCATGTTTCAAGAAGCAGCAAGGCTTGCTGGGGGCTGCAGTCTCCATCTCCTGTTGAGATTAAGTGGTCATCTTTCCCCACTTGTTCTCCTGTTGGCTTTGTTTACCTTGCATGTAAATGTGCTTTTCTTTGTCTTTGGTCACACCTTGATTAATTTACTTTGGAGACAAATAGCTGTCTTCCCTCCTGTCTGGCAGAAAACCTGTTTCTCCCTTTGTTTGGTCACAGACTTTTAAAGCATAATATTATAGATATATAAGCATATCCAGAATTACTCATATAAGTGTTAATACATTTCACAATGATATTAATCGCCAGTGTGTCATTAGTTTTCAAATGACACCTTTTAGATACAGGTTATGATGACAGTGTGTTAGGTGTAGTGAGTATACCTGGCCCAATGAGGGTTGCTGACACAGAGCAGAGATTAGCAATAGTACTCTAACCTGCATATAAATAATGTTTCTTCCCACTCCCTTTCAGTTAGAGGTTGGTTTATGCATCCAAGTGTCAGGTTTTATATTCTTTACCAAAAAAAAATTACCCTATCCAATCTGACAATCTCATTAGCTATAGGTAACTTATACTTACACAAATTGGCTGTTTGTCCGGGAGGCTCATAGTTTTAGATCCCAGAAGTCACGGAAGAGCCCAGTGTACCACAGTGCCTAGATAACGTGGTGGATGCATTATAGATACATACAGTACTGGGGGCTCAGTGAGTTTTGTTCTATCTCTGGGAGATATCTACTGTATTCTTTAAAGATTACCTACCTTTGTTCATTCCTTTAACTTCCCCATCTTCAAGGCTCTGTGTTGAAGCTCAAGACAGTCTTCATGCTAGAAGCTTAGCATGTTGCTTCCACTCACTTTGACCCAGGGTGTCAGTCAAACCCAGTTTCCTGCATACTGCACAGGGCACAACTACTAAATCAAAGGGCTGGCCTAGTCAAGAGGCAATAAGGTGCAAATGCGAGATTTCAAACAGAGAAGTGTTTTAATGCTCGAAAAGAAAAAAAGTACCCTTCAGCAGCAACACAGGGCAAAATCCTCAGCTGGTGTAAATGTACATAACTCCACTTACACTGCTGCTTTACATCAGCTGAGATTCTGGCAATAACTTTCTAATTGTGACGGGAAAGAGTTTATTTATACCTTCTCAAGGTCTTAGAGATGAGATATTTTAAAGGTTCCCTCTGTATTTTATCTGGCTTTTCTAGCTTTCCTTATTAATCTTTTCCTTCTTCTTCCCCTGTAGCTGTGGCAAAGCAGTGCCTGGCTGCAAAGTGAAACTGGTGAATGAGAATGCAGATGGCAATGGAGAAATTTGTTTCTGGGGAAGGACCGTTTTCATGGGTTATTTAAATATGGAAGATAAAACAGAAGAAGCTTTCAATAATGATGGATGGTTGCACTCTGGAGACCTAGGAAAACTAGACAAGGATGGCTTCCTTTATGTTACTGGAAGAATTAAAGGTAAAAGGCAATCTCTTCCCTCCATTTTATAGTAACTATTCAGTGTTGTTCAGTCACACAGCAGATAAGCACACAGGAATTGCCTTATTGAATCAGGCTTGTGGTCCACCTGGTTGAGTATCCTGTCTCCAACTCCAGCACCAAGTGTTTCTCAGAGGAAAACTCACAATAAGTAAATATGAGAGAATCTATCCCCATGAAGGTCTCATCCTTAGAGATTGGCTTAAGCATTGCAACATGAGGTTTTATCTCCCTTCCAGTATTCATTTTGCTAGCTCTATATAACTATAACTCTGGGTATTTTGTTACCCAGATAAATGTCCAGTCCCGCTTCAAATCTTGCTAAGTCCTTTGCCTCATTGACTGATCAGAATATTCAGATGCTAATGTTAGACAATCACGATGTTTTGTATTCAGTTATGAATCATGGGGCTACATGCTAGAAAAGGGTGCCTAATGAGACCCAGGAAAACTCACTGTACTCTTACTGCCATGTGGGAGCCGGACACCTGAGACGGCTGTAAGCTCTGTGTTTCCAGTCCAGTTGAACAATGCTTTCTTAAGTTTTGAGGGTAGAAGGATAAGTTTAAAAGCAAAGAGGCATAGCTGTGTCTGGTAACAGTAATTTGATTGAAATGTTGACCAGGAAAGGTTTTGGTAATTTGTTTGCATGAAAGCTCTCTTCCAAGATACATACTCAGAAGGGTGATATTTTTTCACAGTTCAGATGCTTACTAAACCACCTTGTGTAATGAGTAACTAAACCCCAGAAGACAAGATGAATCATGAAGAAAGTAGCTGCATTTGCTGGTGAATTTGTCACAGGATAACGTTACCATGTTCAGTCAAACCCAGTGGGCTTTATTAGATGCTATAATTAGCCTTCACTGAATGTGATCATTTTGGCCTCCCTTGATTCTCTGCATTTCCCTTTTCTGGTTACTTTCCTTTCCCCCCATGTTTTTCTTTAACAAAGAGGCCCAGTTCTATTATCATAATGCTTGCATTACACTTATACCTTCCATGATGGGAGTGCCATTTAAAAAATAAATAAATACTATAAATTAAGAATAAATTAAAGCTAGGTGAGCCAGTTTGTATAAAATAAATACTGTCTGAATTTCCATGCAAACTTCAAAGTCAAGTCTAAAGTCAGTGGTTCCCAACCTGTGGCCCTTGGGGGCTTTCAAAGTGGCCCACCACTCCCCTCCCACTGGCTGCAGAAGGGATCTGCTGCCTAAGGACCCAGGTGGAGCACATTGCCACAGGGCTACAAGACGGGTGCAAGCTCCTTGCTACAGCCAAGGGAAGGGCAAATCAATGCTCCCCTCCCCCTGGCTGTTGCAGGGAGCACGGCAAAGCGCTCCTCCTGGGTTCATAGGCGCTGGGGTCCCTGCTGGCACAAGAGGGAGCAGAGATCAGCACGCCCCTCCCCTGGCTCCAGCAGAAAGCAAAGTGCTTTGCCTGGGTCCCTCCGCGCTGGAGTTCCTGCTGGAGTCAGAAGGAGGGGAGCACTGATTTCCTGTCTCCCTGGCTGCAGAAGGGAGCCACTGTCTACGGACCCAGTTGGAATGCACAGGGCTACAGGACGCATGCAGTTTCCCTGCTGCAGCCAGGGGGACGGGAGATCAGCAAGGAGGCAGCCTCCTCGCTGAACATCTTCTGTCTAGCTGCAGTGCCTTACGGTTTGGCATGCACTTAGCAGGCCACCCACCGTGACTTAACAGCCAGGCCATGTATTTCAGTGTGTAGTGTCAGTCACTCATCTACACTAGTGCTTTGTCTGTGAGTGTGTGACATACTGTGAGTAATTTGTAGGTGTAAAATAGTGAATATAAAAATGAGCACAGTAGCATCAGAATGTTTACTTTAAATATGTAGTGGTTTGTAGTCCTTAATGGTGTATATGTCAATACATTTTTTATGAGTTGATAGACTGGTGGCCCTTCAGGGTTGTAAAAATGATATTTGTGGCCCTCAAGCCAAAAAGGTTGGGAACCACTGACCCATTTAAAATATTGAAAGGTTAGATAAATTTCCCCCTCTCTCCTTGAACCTGAAACAGGTCTCCTCCTTGCTGAAATCCATCTCAGCAGGTCTGACTGGTGTCTTGAACTTTCATGAGTTCTGGTGGGATTTTCAGTGCATCAAGGATGAGATGCTGTTTTGTGATGTTTCTGACACTTAAGATTTTAATAGAGTCACATGTCAGAGATAGTTAGATGAGAGAACCCCCTTAATAGAAGTTTGTTGGGGGTGAGCCAGAAGCAGTTACAAAATTACAGGGGGTTTCCTGGGTTTGGAAAAGTTGAGGTGAAAAGTTGAGGAGGAGGAAATCTCTAAGGTTTAGATAAACATCTGATTTGTGGAGGTATAGCCAGACATTTAAGATTTGATATAGTATAGTGTAGACTCTCATCTTAGAAATATAAATTGTGCTTCATAAAATAATTCTGTACACACATTATATTAGCAGGAAAATAATTCTGTTGTATTGACTGTGCCAATGTATATGGATTTAGCAGACTGAACAATGTGTATAAAACAAACATGAGCAGGGAAAGTATATAATACACTAAAGCCTCCAAAGCTGTTACTGAGCACTCATGAAGTTAGGACCTAAACCTGTGAGTAATAATTTCCCCTGAGAAGTGCTGAGTTCCCTCAAGTGCCATTGAAATGAATAAAGCTCAGTAGCAAATGGAATCAGGTACTGAGCTATTGAATGAGCTATCTTTGTTAAGCTTTTCCACCTCAGACTTTTAAAAAACTTGATAAAGATAACTATTTTTGTATCACAGAGTATTAAAACACTGAGACAACTGATTATCACAGTTAGGAAGTTTGAAAGAAATGCTGATCCATGAAGTATAAGATATCTGAAGGGGAGTGTAAGGAGCAATAAGCTGGTTTAAAAGTAAACACTGAACATCAGAACTAATGGCTTTCTCCTCTCCATTCTACTTTCTCCCTACCTCACTACTCACTGTAAACTTGGAAGAGAAAGTTAAACTATTTCTCTTGGCAAGTATGGCTGCCAAAATGGTAGTTTTACCATAATACACAGCACACAAGTCAGACAGTCTGATGTTTCTCATAAGAAATAAGACACGTGTCAGTTTTCCATAACCTTTTCTTTCCTTCTCATTTTCTCAGTTTCCTTCTTAGACTCACCTGTTTGTCAGACTTAATATGTACTGCAATATGCAAATTTTGATAATTTAGAAAAACATAATTCCACTGAAACAGTTAGTCAAATTTCTATCATCTTATTGTATTCAATACCATGGATTTTGGCAAAGAACCAAATTAAAAGTAATACAGACAAGAAGCCTCTTAGCTAATACCGATTATGCTATTGGCAACTGAGAAACTGATTCAACAAATACTTACAGATGCTTACTTTCATGTGCAGTAGTAGTGCCATTGACTTCAATGGAAGTATGTAAGTAAAGTTGAGCACTTCCATATAAGTACTTCCAGGATCAGGTCCCTTAATGTTATGACTTTCAGTTACAATATTACACAGAAGTCCGGGATAACATTTGTCTGCCGCCTTCTGTACTGAGTACATTATTTCTTGAAGTGTTTTATATATTTAAAAGGACACAATTCATTTTAGGCACAGAAGGAGGACACCAGTTTAATGCGCCCATAGTTTGCGTATAGGATGGTGAAATATATTAAGAATTGTAGTCATCAAAATATTTCACTTTAATTGTCAGGCATTCAAATAAAAATGCACGCTCCTTCCTTATCAAGAGGAAACAGCAAAACATCACAAGAATGTTGCCCTTGTTTGGTATTTTTAAGGTTATTTTTAGGCACATGTCGATGATAAAAGTGAAGGCAGGTGCCACACTCCTGGTCCTCTGCACTAGAGCTGGGTTCAATTTTTCAGTCAAAACGTTTTCTGTGAAGAATCCAGATTTGGCAACACTGACAAATTTGTGTCAAATTTGGCAAATGGTTTTGGTAAAAAGGAAAAAAAAACACCCTAAAAATTCTGAAAAAATCCAAATATTTTATGGACTTTTTTTAAAATCAATTTTTAAAATTTGAAATGACTCTTCACTTTAAAATGTCCTCTGTTTTTAAATAAAACTAATCAAAAACATTTTAAAATGGTCAAAACCAAAACAAATCATTTTGATTTTGGAAAAAACAAAATGTTTTGCTCAAACTGGAATGAAATTTTGACTTCTTCTTTGAGTGGTGTCCCTGTGGGTTCTCCACTTCAGGTGTTGGCACATCTTAATTGGAGATTTCTTTCAGCAGTGCTTGTCTGGTTTGCGCATACATTGTCCCTATCTCATGGCACTGTTGGCACCTTGCTCAGTGCACATGCAACCAGACCCCTTCTGTTCCTTCTCAACCGTCCATGGTCCAAGAAGGAGCCCTCAGCTGTTCCTATCTTTAGCTTGTCCTAACAATTAGATAGTCTTTAGATAGCATTAGTTTAGTCATTAGTTAGCTACTTACCTTTCCTCATTTACCCACTAAAAACAATTTTTCCTCAAAGCATAGAATAGTTTTTTACCTCAGGGAACCTGCTATTATGCTGGATTCACCAGGATTTAAAAGATGCATGTCTTGTAGAGACACGATCCCAGCATCAGATGCATACTCTCAATGTGTTCGATGTCTGGGTGCGAGACACATACCCCAAAAGTGTACCATCATAAGAACCTAAGTGCAGCGCCAGAAGGGGCAGGGACTCAAACTCATTTTAATGGAAAAGTCATTGAGACCCACCTCTGATTCTGGCCAGGAAACCTTATTGTTAAGAGTCCAGAAGAGCTCAAACCACAGAAAAATCTTTGTGGAAAAGAGCCTCAACTCTGCCTCAGAGAAAACCTGCAAAAAAGAAGAGCTCACCAGCAATATCTCTCTTGGAAATACCAACAGTGCCAAGATTAAATATTTATGAGGCACCAGGTTACTCAGGTACCATCCATTCAGGGGCACTGAATGGCTCTCAACATTCCGGTGTGGAGTCAAGAGTCAAAAATAAACCAACCTCCTCCACTACGGCACCGACAAAACATGTGGCACACAGACAAGTTTCACAGGTCAAACCGCCGCCAACCAACTTAACATTAATCTCTGCACCGATTCCAACTACCGCACCAATGCTGACAGTGGCACCGATAATGGTGACAGAGCCGACCCAGTCCTCGGCACCAACTCCGACTATGGAACTGATCACGACTACGACACCGAGTTTAACGACGGCACCAATAAAAAAGCACAGTACCGACATTGGCACCGGGACAAGAACACACCTCAAAATGTCATTACTGCCATCAGAGAAAGATACATGTAACATCCACATCTCAGTCACCGCTGTTCAGCACAGATATCTCCCCAATGCACATTGCCCCTGATGAGGCGCTATCTCCCACACCATTTTCCAGTGGAGAGGATGAGGGTGAGGAAGGAGTCTTCTCCTCCCAATGTTCCTCACCTGCCAAACCAACTGCTGAATATCCAAAATGTAAGTCACATAGCAGACCCATAGACAATCATGGTATGGACAACCATCGTTCAGGCTGCCTACACCTATCCCAGTGCACTGGCCCAGCTGGGATACATGATCCGCCTATACAAGGGGTTATAGCAGACCTCCTGACTCCTATAGGGACAAAACCAGATCTCCACCATGAACTGTCCCAGTCATTTCTGAACCACCTCTGGAGATTTCTGAAGAAAGGGAGGAAAGTATTGAGCAGGAAACATCACCTCCAATGGAAAACTCATCTTTCTCATTTGATGAGGCAATAATACCTTCTCCTCCTTCAACTGCAGATGACTTCAAGGAGTTTCAGGAACTTTTTAAAAGAGTAGCAGAAAATCTGGAAATTCCACTTGAAGAAGTCACTGAAATGCACCACAAGCTGCTATGAATTCTTCACACCACTTCCTCATCAAAAATTGCCTTATCAATTGACGAAGCACTATTGGAGCTGGCCAACAACATCTGGCAAACTCCAGCAACCATTCCACCAACTTGCAAGAGGGTGGATGAAAATATTATGTCCCCTTTCAAGATATGAAATTTCTTTTTACCCAACTCATCCCCAATTCCCTTGTTATAAAGGTGGCAAATCCACAGGGCAAACAGCCACAATATTAGTCTACACCACATGATAAAGACTGGAAAAGGCTAGACCAATATGTGCGCAAAGTGTACTCATCTGCTACATTACAACTATATGTAGCTAATTATGTTGCATTGCTCTTGAATGATGACTACAACAATTACTCTAAAATCATGGAATTTATTAATGAAATTCTGGAAGAGAGAAGAGAGCAATTCAGATCGCTTTTTGATAATTAGCTTTTTGATAATCATTGATAATCATTGTGAGGAATCAGAAGCACTGTTTGTGACTGGTTGGGGAATCTAACTTCAGTATTAGCCACCAGTTTGGGAGAATCTGCTCTTCTTTTGCAGCCTGCCCTGACCTGGGCATTTTCAGTAGGCTACTCAAGGTACAGATGGGTCACATGCACACCAATCACTCTTCCACTACACAATGACCATCTATTCCAAGACAATGGTTGAATTCTCCATCCAGATCTAGAGAAGCTTCACCTGAAAGCCTGGCTCATACATGGTTCTGTCCCAAAGAACTAAACTGTTCGGAATAAGTTAAGCACATATTACTAAATAGCAGAAAATCTACAACACGAAAGACTTGCCTTAAAAAACGGTGGAGAGTGAACATATGGTGTCAAAACAAACATATTATTGCTGTATCCATACCAATCCCAGTCATAACTGAATACATCCTAGAACTAAAGAAATCAGGTTTTTCAATGAGCTCAATCAAAGTTCACTTGGTGGCCATCATCGCCTTCCACCATAAAATCGATGGCACCCCACTGTTCGCACAACCAACAGTTAAATGCTTCATCACGGGTATTCAGAACTTATGCCCTCACATGCACCCACAGTGCCATGGGATCTGTACCTAGTCCTGCGAAGTATTATCAAGCCTCCATTCAAGCCCTTAGCAATGTGCTCACTTACACACATGTCCATGAAGATGGCATTTTTAATGGCCATTTTTCATAAGGACAAAGTCACTCAGACCTCATCCAGAATTTATACCAAAAATCACCTCAGCTTTTCACATAAATCAGCCAATCCTATGTTCTTCCCAAAACCTCACAATAGTGCACAAGATGCATTATTACATACATTAGATTTCAGACATGCACTAGCTCTATCTAGAAAGAATAAAATCCTTCAGAAAATCCTCTAAACTCTGTATCCATCACGGCATGATCCAAAGGCATAGCCATTTCCACACAGATTATCGAAATAGATATCAGAGTACATTCATTTATGCTATCAACAAAAGAACGTGCAAGGCCCCGAAGGGGCCAAAACACATTCCATCAGAGCACTGTCTTCATCTATAGCATTCCTCAATAACATACCAATTGTAGACATATATAGAGCAGCTACTTGGACCTTGACACATATTTTCACAAAATGTTATGCTGTTGATCAGGCTTCCAAGTCAGATGCATCAATAGGCCTAACAGTACTGTCATCTATTCACCCAAGTAATTCCGAAGTCCCTTCCGTCCAATAAATCCGAAGTCCCTTCCGCACTGTTCTAGAGTCACCTGAAGTGGAGCACCCACAGGGACACCGCTTGAAGTAGAAGAGAAGGTTACTCATCCTGTGCAGTAACTGAGGTTCTTCAAGATGTGTGTCCCTGTGGGTGCCCCACTGCCCACCCTCTTCCCCTTTGCTTTGGAGTTCAAGGTAAGGACTCTATAGTAGAGAAGGAACAGAGGGGGTCTGGTCATGTGTGTGCCAAGCAAGGTGCCAATGGCACCATGAGACGGGGGATGATGCATGTGTGACCCAGATGAGCACTGCTAATAAAAATCTCCAGTTGAGGATACGCCAACACCTGAAGCGGAACTCCCAAAGGGGGACACATCTTGAAGAACCTCAATTTCTGCACAGGGTGAGTAACCTCCTCTCCTTGATTTGCTGAAAATTTTAAAAAATTGAGTCAATTTGACCCAAAATAATAATAATTTATTTAATTGGCAGCAAACAAAATATCTATTATTCATCCAGTCAGGACCATCCCTGGGGGGATTTGGGGCCTGGGGCAAAGTACACTGTGTGGGTTCCCCACCCTGCTGCTGTGGCATACCCTGGGTCTCCGGTGCCTGGGGGGCAAGCCTGCATTTTAGGCCTTTCTTCCCCAGGCCTCGTGCTCCTACCCCAAGCAAGGCAGGAGGGTCCCTGACACCTATAAGATGGTGCCGCCCCCCAGCCACCCCGGGGCTTGAGGGGGAACATGCCATTTATCTTCTCTTGCGCAGGGCGTCTCTTCTCCCTCCTCCCACCTCCACACTTACCCACCTTATGACACCCGGCTCTCCCACTCCATCCCCACAGCCCAGCCTCACCCTCTGGCCTGGGGGGGGGCACCAGGCTGGTCCTTCATGACCTGCAGCGGAGACGGGGGGCGCGGGAGGCTCTGAGGGGTGGCAGGCTGCACCTCCTGCCCAGCTGCAAGTAATGAAGGGCCGACTGGCGCCCGGAGGCCTGGCCCCCTCAATATGTGACTGCTCGGCTCCTGCCCAGTCTGGCGTGTAGCCAGGAGGCAGGCTGCAGCTGCCCTCCTCCCGCCCAGTCTGGAGCAGGGCCCACCAAAGTGCAGGGTCTTGGGTGGTTGCCCCGATCCGCCCTGCCCTAGGGACAGCCATGCATCCAGTCCTACTCAGGACTGCCTCAGCTACTCCCTGGCTGCTTTGTGCATGATCTGCTTCTTCTAAAGATCCCTCTCTATGTACTTGCTTGTACTGGCCTGTCCCCTCTTGGTGGTTTAAAGAATTGTTTTTTTATTATGGTGCCAGCTGTGAAAGATCTTTTTGGCAGTTTAGGAACACTAGAGCATAAAAAGAATGCCAGATAGCGCTGAAGGGATCCCAACTCCTGAAAATCCCAGCACCAAAATATCAGTAATACCTCGAGAGTTGTAATTAATCTTCAGTTAACCAAGAATTGAGGTTATCTGCAGTCTGGTATAATGTGTTTTGCTTTGTATGCATAGTAGTGTGTGTTTGTGTGTATATTAGAGAGAAAGAGTGCCCACTAGGGATATTGCAAAGGATTTATCTGTTTTTCAAGAGGGTTAATTTTGACACATAAACAAGTTTTGTTCTCTTTGAAAGCTATTGGTATTCCTGGTATCTTCTATTAGCAGGAATGTGATAAATGGTTCTTAGACAGCTGTGAGGAAGTGATTTGAATTTAACTAATGTGTCTTTTTATGCCTAGAGCTAATTATTACAGCTGGAGGTGAAAATGTGCCTCCAATCCCAATTGAAGATGCTGTCAAAAAGGAACTGCCCATTGTTAGCAATGCTATGTTGATTGGAGATCAAAAGAAGTTCTTATCAATGTTGCTAACCTTAAAGGTAAACTGCTTTTACTGTTGATTTCACACAATCACACCCCACTAAACTCCTGAGATTTAAAATCTTTCAAATATTTTGTTAGTTTAATGAAGCCTGAAGTCTAGAGGTGAAAAGATTTGAAACTTCCTGGATATTTTTCTGGTTTAAAAATTAGCAAAGGTGTGTATGGGTGTGTGTAGTTCCACATTGGGAAAAATGTTCAAATTAGAGAGCAAATTCTGCTGGCTTTACTCACATTTGCTGTGAGGTTTTTCACAAGTAAAGCAAGCAGGACTTGGCCATAATGCTTTATAGTAGAAGAAATACTTCACATCCATTTCTGATATTCTTCCATACACAAAACTCTGGACAGGCAGAGTCCTTAGAAATTTAAAGTCTCAATACATAAAAAAACAAAAGACAACATTAATTTTTTAGCCACATGCACAAGAGGCTTTTCTGGCCATGTTTGCTCATTACAATTTGTGCTTAACAGAATGTTTGCTTTCTAACATCTCCTGTTCCCCATCTATTTGTTCCTTTTGGGAAGAAATCAAAGAATGAATTTAAGAACAAGATTATGAATAGCTGTGCTACAGCATCAAGCCCAACTGAAAGATCATTCTTTGTTAAAATGCAAATATTTCAGTAACAGAATGAAAACAAGAGCCCAGTATATTATCATATAAAACTTCTTGTGTCTCAGTTGTCCCAGCGTTAGTCACCCTGTACATTTATTACCTCTGTCACTGATTCTTTCCCACCTACAAGTGTAAGAACAATATTTTTTCTAATTTTAAATAGCAGCTCTGTCCCAAGAGATCAAACCTAACTGTATGATTTTCAATGATCCATTTTTATAAATAGCATCTTGAATAAATTTCTTGATATAACAATGGAATTGATTTGGAAAAACACAGAGTATGTCTACAGTGCAATAAAAAACCCACGGTGCTCAGTCTCAGAGCCTGGATCAGCTGACTCAGTTTGTACTGTTTCACTTAAGTTTGGATACTCTGAGATGCACCCAACACTGATTTGAGTAAGAATTAGGCCATTTAGTGCCCTATATGAGCCAACCATTAGAACTGAAACTGTCACTTGACATTTTAGAGTACTCTGGACCCAGATACAGCCGAACCTACTGACAATCTGACTGAGCAAGCCAGAGAATTCTGCCAGAAAATTGGGAGCAAAGCCACTAAAGTGTCAGAGATTGTGGCAACAAGAGATCAGGCTGTTTACCAAGCCATTCAAGAAGGAATCAACAGAGTCAACATGAAGTCCACCGCCAGTGTTCAGCATATTCAGAAGTGGACAGTCCTGGAAAAGGATTTCTCTATTTTTGGTGGAGAATTTGGTAAGACCTTTGCGTACTAATCTATATTGAGATACCTACTGAATACAGGAGGTGTGTTGAATGCAGTAAGATTGGGATGACTATTTCTCAGGAGTGGTGGAGCTCAGAGTTATATAGCTCTTTCCAAATAGACTCTTAGACTCTAAGGTCAGAAGGGACAAATATGATCATCTAGTCTGACCTCCTGCACAATGCAGGCCACAGAACCTCACCTACCCACTACTGTAATAAACCTGTAACTTATGACTGAGTTACTGAAGTCTTTAAACCATGATTTGAAGACTTTAAGGTACAGAGAATCCACCAGCAAGTGAGCCATGTCCCATGCTACAGAGGAAGGTGAAAAACCCCCAGAGCCTTTGCCAGTCTGCTCTGGGGGAAAATTCCTTCCCAACCCCAAATATGGTATCAAATGCCTTACTGAAATCTAGGTAAATTAGATCCACTGCATTCCCTTTGTCTAAAAAATCTGTTATCTTCTCAAAAAAGATCAGGTTGGTCTGGCACGATCTACCTTTTGTAAAACCATGTTGTATTTTATCCCAATTACCGTTAACTTGGATGTCCTTAACTACTTTCTCTTTCACATTTTTTTCCAAGACCTTGCATACTACTGAGGTCAAACTAACAGGCCTGTAGTTACCCAGATCACTTTTTTTCCCTTTCTTAAAAATAGGAACTATGTTAGCAACTCTCCAGTCATACGGTACAGCCCCTGAGTTTACAGATTCATTAAGAATCCTTGCTAATGGGCTTGCAATTTCATGTGCTAGTTCCTTTAATATTCTTGGATGGAGATTATTCGTCCCCCTCGATTTAGTCCCATTAAACTGTTCGAGTTTGGCTTCTACCTCAGATGTGGTAATTTCTACCTCCATATCCTCATTCCCATTAGTCAACCTATCCCCAAGATCACTATCCCCAAGATCATCATTAGCCTTATTAAAAATGGAAGCAAAGTATTTGTTTAGATATTTGGCCATGCCTAGATTATCCTTAACCTCCACCCCATCCTAAGTGCTTAGCGGTCTCATTTCGTCTTTCTTTGTTTTCTTCCTATTTATATGGCTATAGAACCTTTTACTATTGGTTTTAATTCCCTTTGCAAGGTCCAATTCTACTTGTTTTTTGGCCTTTCTCACTTTATCTCTACACGTTCTGACCTGCAAGAGGTAGATTTCCTTGCTGATCCCTCCCATCTTCCACTTCTTGTAGGCTTTCTACTTTCTCTGAATCACCTGTCTGAGATGCTTACTCATCCACCTTGCCTATGAATTTTTTCCCCTTCCTTGGTATGTGAGTTTGATAGTTCCTGCAACTTTGACTTGAAGTAATTCCAAGCCTCCTCCAACTTTAGATCCATGAGTTCTTCAGTCCAGTCCAGTTCCTCAACTAATTCCCTTAATTTTTTAAAGTTCGCTCTTTTGAAGTCAAAGACCCTAGTCACAGATCTATTTTTGTTTATCCTTCCATTTAGTTTGAACTGAATTAGCTCATGGTCACTCAAACCAAGTTTGTACCCTACAACTAGTTCTTCTGTGAAGTCCTCACTACTCACCAATACCAAATATAAAATGGCATCCCCTTTTGTTGGTTCAATAAGTATTTGGTGAAGGAATCTGTCAGCTATCACATCCAGGAAAATCTGGGCTCTATTATTACTACTAGCACTTGTCCTCCAGTCTATATCTGGGAAGTTAACGTCTCCCATAATCTGACACAGTTCCCAGTAGTATTTACTTCATTAAAAGTCTTAAAGAGGTCTCTATCCATGTCTAAATCAGATCCCAGTGGTCTGTAACACACCGCAATGGCAGTTAATTGATAACAGTGCACACTATCAGATTATGGAACAGTGATATTGGTACAGTCTTAAGGACGTCAACTAGTCCAGGATAAAATCAAATGAAACATGGGATCTTTATAAAAACCTTCATATAACATACTAGCACGTTAGCTTCAGGTTTTTTTTAAATTAAGAAAATCAAGAAGTCCCACAATTTTGGTGCTAGAATAAGAATAAAAAATACCAAAAAAACAAAACAAAACCCAAAACAATCTATACACCAGTCTTTTAAATAATGCTTAAGGGTGTCCACAGCTTTTTCTTTTTTTAGAAGGTCAAATGAAGCTAGTTTAATCAGAGAAAACAAAACCTTATTGTAAGCCTTGCATAAAAATTAACCAGGAAATCAAAGCCATTTTGTAGCCAGTGTCTGTCTTCTTTGGGGAGGGAAAATATATGAGCAATAATTAAAGATCTGTTGGTGAAAAATGTTCTAGTTTCTTGCTTCACCAACTTGAACTTCTCACTAATGCAATATAGAGTATTTATGCAGCCTCCTGTAAGTATTTACAGATGTATTGTATGAAAGGACATTATTGCCAAATACACAGAACAAGACTTTTCCCATCTAATAAAGAGAACATGTAAAAGGTGGGAGGTTAATAGATATGTAGGGTGCCTATTTTTGTCATTGTTAATTTCTTCCAGGTTATAATCTTTGCCTTGAGCAGCATCTTGGATACTATCTAGGAGTAAAATTTTCAAAAGTGCCAAAGTCACTGCCAATTGTCCGATACCAGAATGATTTCTGATCAAGTGACTGAACTGTGCTGGTGGATGGAAAGTTTCCTTCATCCACAACATTATTTCAGGACACTAAAATTCCTTATTCTAGTCTGTGGCTGATTCTGAGATGTCAGAAAAATAGTGTGGTATACATTCAATTATATTTCTGTAATACTGCAGATAGAATGCTGTGCTTCCTCTAATCAGACTGTGTTAAGTCCTTTGAAAGAATGGGGTTAATGTTTACCAAGTGGATAAATGAATTGTGGGGCCCTGCTAGTAGGTCCTGCTGCAGGCTGAGGCAGATCTTAGGGAAATAATACCTCCATTTCTACAGCCATTATGACTAATTTCTTTCCACTCAAATCCATCCACACTCTAGCTATAGTTACCTTTCTTGCTCGCTACATCTCATCCTGCTGACTTAAATCCACCAGTTTCTTGACTCATTCTGTCTCAGGTTCAAACTTAAGCTTCTCCTTCAAAGCTTTGTAGTTATACTGTCAAATGATTATCTACAAACCAGTTCTACTCTGTGCCTGCATGGCATGTGGCTGAGTGTGGTTCCTTTTTGAATAGTAGTATCTGCTATGCCTGTGGCTGCATCCTTCCATCCTCCTGCCTAGTGTAGCTGAGGGCATAAGAGGTGGTGGCCACACCGCCACTCGGTTCCTTCTCTCTCTCTATTCTGACTCAGCTTCTTCCTACAGCCTCCATGAGTAGAGTGAGCATGTGACACCCAACTCCCATCTGAGCCCTGGCTACAGTGATGCTGAGTTATTACATTCCTTGCTCCTTTCAGTATTAAAATGATGTTGTCTTTAGTGAGTATCAGATGAGATCTAGGGGAGAGAGAAGAGTAAACAAAACCACATCACCTAAGGCAAGATGCAGTTTCTGATGCCCTGGGAATAGACACAACATTGCTGAGAGAGGTCGCTTTAGATGAGGTCATTAAGGGAGAAAGCTTGATTAGTGCTCTGAAAGTATTACTAATCTAGGCAGTAGCAACTTTGTTACCTCAGTCCACCAAGCCTGACATTGCTGTGTCCACAAATCTTTGGACTGAACTTTTCTGTTTCTGCCCCAGCTATTCTACAGTTCCTATGGAAGATCAACCATTGAAGCAACAGGCACTTCCACTAGAACCAGTTCGTTTGGAGGAATGATATACTAGAGCTCATTAACCCTCCAGCTAGGAAACTTTGCTGTAATTTACCTCTTCTCTTGTAACCAATTTTGGTTTGTTTTTTGGTGATATTTTTTTTTAGGTCCTACGATGAAATTAAAACGACTTGCTGTGCTTGAAAAGTACAAAGATGAAGTTGATTCATTTTACAAAGAATAAAATTTGTCTTCATGCCAATTCACCAACGGTGTTAGGCAAACAACTCCCAACAAATGCATTCGAGGATTTACTTCTCTAGGATAGTACACCTACCATTTGTTTTGCACCCTATGCAACAGGCATTAGAAGAGAAACATCCATATAAAGATCTAGTTGTAATTCTGCCTGCAATATAATAAAATTTCTTGCTACAGATAAGTATTTATACTGTCCTGTTGTGAATATTTTACTTTTTGTCTTAAATGAGAAACTTAATATGCAAATGTGAGTGGAACTGCTTATTGTAAGGACATAGCTCACATGCTTATAGGTTGGGCAAAAGAAGTAGGGAAGACTAAAGCCCGATTGACATTTCCTTACAATTTTTGTAGTTCCATAATAGGCTAAGTAATTACAGAACAGATGGTGTTTGGTAGACAGGACTAATCTAGTGCCACTGTTGGATGAAACTGCTACAGCCTCCTAGTATCAATGGGCATTAAACCCTAGCTGAAATTAAAAGATTAACAGTTCTATATTTTCAGTGAAGAGCCTCTGAATAGTCTTCTACCAAAAGAAATGCTACACCTTATGGTCTAATTCCTCCCTCTTTCCAGGCTTGTAGCTTGTCAAATGAGTTCTAGATTGACCATCCCAAAAAAAAAATCCCCCAAAGGATCAAGTGATGAGAGATGGTGGGCATATTCAGCAGTAACAGCCCAAGATCAAAACATAGACCAGGGCAAATGACATCGCACTTAATGCAGGGGCCCTGATTTAGAGTGGATAAAAGTTATGGTTTAAAAAAATTTAAATACAGGTTTATTTTTTAAAAACCTTTGACATTGACAGCGCCTAAAGCTAAACTTATCTATTAATCATTTAAATGAAATAAAAAGATAAAGCAGTACATTTGCTGTTGCGTTTTAAAGCTGGTCAAAGCACTGGAACTAGAGTTTGTTGAAGTACTCAACCAGCTTTTGACAGCAGTAACCTCTTCTGCAGGTGTAGAGGGAATATTTTCTCCATTTCAAGTTTATTCAGCTAGTTCAGTTCAATGACTAGTTCTTTCAAAGTTAAGAAACCAATTGGAAGTTGAAAAAGTAGCAAAGCTTGTTTTCCTCTTCTGACTAAAAACTAGGTATGAGAGGATTAGCTGTACTAGTTGTAAAATCTTGATGCACTTGGTGACCAGAAAGAATCAGTTCAATTCACTAATTGCAGATATTTCCTCTGTTTAATAAATCAGTTCATTTTAAATGCAAAAAATGTTTTAATGAGGAAAAATGTTTGTATCCAGAACATTTAAGGTATTTAATTAAAAAATTAAAATGTTTGTGCATTTAATTAAATTTGAATTTCCATCTAAATAAATCTACACAATAGCAAGTAAAAATTTAAGAATCTAAGTTAAACTATATAACTTCTAAGTACACAGCTCGTGTATCCTCCTGTTTAGCAAAAAGAAGCACCAGGTTTAGTGTGAAGGATATATTTAATTGCAAATCAATGCTTTAATGGTCACCAACCAATGAGAATCACCCTTTCTTTAGGAAAATAACTTTATTACTAATGCAAAACAATTAAAATCAGTGATTTAAATCAATCCATCCTGCTTTGATAACAGGCCAGAAAACTCACTGGAATACCAGGCATCTTGAAGTTTTCATCTATTGCCAGCACTTCGCAAAATGCCTGTATCTAAGATTGAAAGAGGTATGTGTAGTTGTCTACTATGTCCCAATGACATTTTTTAAGACACTTCTTAAGTGTTGAAATCTCATTTATAGATCCTTAAAAACCTCTGTGGTGCACTTCCTCTTCCCCAAAGCAAACTGCTTAAGGAACCTGATTTTGAGATCTGGTCCTTATCGAATAGAAGATAGTAACAGCTGAAGCAAGCTAAAGTTCTACAAAAAGTTTGTCCTTTACTGAAAATCATGTGTTACAGCAAGTATCTTGTAAGAAAACATGCTCAACTGTACATCATATATACATGCATCTTAGTGCAAATATCAATTATCTACTCAAAGCATTAGACAAGCCAGCAACTCAGACTTTACAAAAAACAAAACAAATGGTATGACTGTGGGAAGTCTTTATTTTTTCACTTTGTGCGTAATAGTAACTCAGCTGCTTATTTAGCATAATACAAATGAATCAAGGGAGCAGCAAACACAATCTGCACATTCAAATCAAGCTCAACTTCTGCTCCTAAGATTTCTAGTCTGTCCTGTGGTACATCCAAAAGAAAAATTATCAGAAGCAGTTGAGTTCACAAGAAAAAAACCCAAACTTTGTCCCTTTCACTGCCATAGGATAGCAGAGGTATAACAGAAGCTGGGATGATTATTTTGCGGTACAAAATTAAGTGACTTTGCCTCACTCAGTTTTGCTTTTGTAACCCGACTGAATGAGGAAATAAGTGAGAGTAAATAAGTGGCATGGGACCCGTAGACAGAATTTAGCTGACTACATAGAGCTAGGGATACAGATCAGAACATAGCCAGGAAGTATAAGATGTATATGTATGTTAAAAGTTGTAGGGATGGAGCTATTTTAAGACATTTAGGTCAGTATCTGTCACATGTCTATGATATCACCATATAGAGATGAGAAGAGGGACTTAACTTCATGGTTTTTGCCAGGCTTAGTAAGCAAATGCCTGGAAACCTCATATCCATCCATACAGTGAAGACAGGTAGGTTCCAGAAACATTTAAGCAACACAGCCAAAACCATAGCTTATTGTCCTAGATAATACCCAGTTTCAAGCTCTGTAGCAATCCCTTGTTATCTAGTCAGTTTCTCAAATTCTGAATGTAAGTTACAAATGATCATAAACATCTCAAAACAGACAATACATAAAAACAAAGGACAACAGAAAAATTGTAGTAGAAATCTACAGAAAATTTATATTTTCCCCTCAGTAGAGAGCAGAAGTCAAGGAATTTGATTATCTACTCATTAGGCAAGCTCTATTGTAAAATAAATAAGAGTCTTGCTCTCAGAGCCACCTTACAAGAATATTTGGATACACAGCTTTGTATAATCGTTTTATTTTACTAGTATTATTTCTTACCCCTGTTTTGATGCCTTGATTTTTATACACAAAAATATTTTAAACAGATTAAATATCTGTAGGGTTTTAAATCTTTATTCATGCATTTAGAGAATTTTTTGTTTTTCTTGGAACATCCCAGCACCTTCAGAGTTTCTTCATTGCTTTTGATACATTTCTAGTAAGTTTCATACCCGTTTATTTACAGAAGTGTCCTTTTGTGCTATTTTAAGGCTGAAAAGCCTATTATGTTCCATTCGGATAAGACCAATAAAATAAATTAAGCTTTCTTTAAAGATGCTTTGTAATCTTGCTAATCCAGTCATCTTGATATTTACAGCAGTATTATTTCCAGAAACTAAAACCCCCTTAATTGAAACGTAAAATGGTAAATATTTGGAAGCAATACAATAAAGGAATCCACTTATACAAAAATATTTCACCAGAGACAAGTAATAAATAAAACAAAGCACTTGGAAAAAGTCCACTGAAAGCAGGCACAAGAGTTATTTGTATCCATTTGGGCTACATTTATTAACAAAATGGCCCCATCTAAAAAGTTTGCTCTCTCAACAGATAGGCAAACCAAATGCATACAAATTGCAGATGACTATATAATGTATTTGTAATGTGTCCACTCGGAGTGATTACAACATTAGTGATATGAGGAATCTTTAGTCAATATCCTGTACCCTGCGACAGATTTCTGCTGTGTAGTCCGAACACTTAGCATTACCTCCCAAATCTTTTGTTAGGACCTGAGAGGGGAAAAAACAGACATTTGAATTAAAAACATTTAATCTGACTATTGCAACGTCTAAATTAAAGTTACCTTCTGGACACAGAGCACGTGGTACTATGCATGCAAGGGAATAATGTCAACTGTCAGAGGTTCCCTGTACCACAATGTTATTAGAAATGAGCTTGCAAACTGCAGTGTGTACAGAAGCCAAATTCAAACAGCAAGTTTTCATCATAGTAGTAGATTGTTATCACGTTAAGACTTTAGCATCATTATTACACTGAATAGCCATCTCTCTCAGATGGTTTAGACACAACAAATCATGCATCTTGGCAGGATGTTAGACCAGATGACCCCACAGTCCCTTCTAACCCTATGGTTCTATGATTAGTGATTATCTTTATTCGCAATTTAGCTGAAATTACTTCCTACAACATATTTAGCTAAAATTTTTGAAAGCCCTCTGGCTTCCTAACTGCACAGTAAAACAGCTCCAACTATTACAACCTCAATCTTCCAACAATTACCTTTCTTAAGTTTCCTTTGGGACTAAAGTTTTAAATGCTTAAGTTCAGGGCAAAGGTGAGTAATTCTTACACAATGAAACTTCTGCAGGGATTTTATTTATTTATTTTTAAAGAATAACCACAAAACAGCATAATTATAGAAGTTGAAACTTAGCATGTTAATAGTCCTCTAGGAGAAGCAAGATCTTTGTTTAATTGGGGAGGGGAAGAATGCAAAAAGAAGTTAAATGATGGCTACAATGGACATCTGTTCAAATCAAATTTTTATCCCACCACCCTTGTAATGGCAGACTGTGGGATAAAAGCATTGCCTGGCCCCTTTGATAAGGCATGGCAATGGGGCAATTTGCATGATAGAGACTAATGGTCTCAGCCATATACAACAAGATCCTAAAAAATTGTGTGACGGGAACTGCAGACATAAGAAGAGATGACAATTTATAATTTTAGGGTTTTGTCATTTTCACTGCATTGCCCAATTTTTAATGAAAGCCGAGTTCTCTCCATTGTGAGCATATATATCCATCACATAGTGTAAGTATTAGTTTGCTAGTGGCTCACTATCAGCCATTGTGTTACTGACCTACATCTAGAGGACTTCCACTTCAGACAGTAGATCTGGTGCTTTTTAGGAGCATTTCATATTCACTCGTAATTTGAATAGCATTTTTAAGTGTCTCCTATGTACAGTATGGCAGCTATCACAAATAGCTCAGTTATAAAATGAACATCTTTTCATTTTATCTTGTTCAACATTTGCATAAAAATCCTCTTATGAGGAATTACAAAGCATCCTCCCCTGCTCATGGCCCAAAGAATTCCACCAGCATGGCTAAGTAATGATCCTTTTTAAACACACCCTCTAGAAGCCAACCAACTCCATTTTAAAGATGAAACCTCAACTTCTGGAAACATCAATTCAAATTTTACTCAAGTTACAAATGAAAATCAATTTGGTGGTTTCCAAATCTCTTAGATACTTACTGCATAAGAGAAGTTATACACACAACTAAGCAAAATCTAATTTGTGTGTCAAATTTTGACCTCATTTACATCCATGTAACCCTACCAAAGTCAATGAGATTGCAGGGAAGAAGTTTAGAAAAGACCTGAGCCCAGAATGGAAACAAAGGTGGTACAGGTCAGTAATGAAATGCATTGGGAAAGTTGTGTGATGATGCCTGTGCAAGACATACAGACAGCACTGGTTTCAACCAGACATAGGAAAACTGATTCCTTTACCTTCCTGAGAACCAAATTTACACACACAAAAGAATTTGTATTTTATAATTTAGATTCCACAAGAACCAACTAAAGGCTACTCCTCGCCTGTGCATACAGGGGCCAGGCCCAATCCCAGCTCTAGGTTTTCATAAACGGAGATGGTCCCAACTAGAGGGTGAAGATGCACAATGGACATTTTCAGGTTCTGAAAGTACTCTTTCCAGACAGCAGAATCTATGAGCCCCCCAGCCTCTCTCAAAGCAGTGTGACCAATCCTGGTTGATCCTGCTGGGACAATGAGCCTCTGCATCCGCCTCGTAATCTGTAGTTTAGGCCTTGGTGTTCTATATTAATTATTGTAGCTACATGAAAAGTGGTAAGGTCAATACTTTGTAAACCCTGATAATACCTTTCTATCTTTAATTGTATCAAAACATGCAGTCTCAATTCTAGTTGCATATTCGTGCAGTCCCATATGACGCAGCATCATCACAGCACTCAGAAGAAGGGCAGTTGGATTTGCTAAATCTTTTCCTGCAATGTCTGGTGCTGTTCCATGAACCTACAGATAAGAAATTAGCTTTTTTATGAAGTCAACACATCAGAAATGTTTAGTGCCTGTTTTGTTGTCTAAAGTACTTTAGACAATTGAAAAATGTATGATTGAGTTAACACTGTAAGTCACTTCAAATATAATTCTTTTGAACAAAGCACATTAATCCAATAAGTTTACTAAACCAGAGTACTTTAAGGTGGAGATAAGGGGTTTCAAATATAAAGAAAGGGGATTAGTTGTGTTGCCCAACTCCCACTGCATGCACATGGGAATTGGACATTTAGCTCCTTTGTATTTCTTAAAGTATTCCCCCTAAAAATCCAGAGTACATGGATACCCTAAAAAGGGGATCTCTCTGACAACTAATCATTATTCAAAATCCTTTCTAAAACAGGTGAATATATTACAATTCCTGCAAAAACTAACTATATATTTGAAATCCTGGTTTCAAATTGCACTGACCATATTATTTCCTTGATTAGTTATTTTGATTGGCTTTTAATGTAATCATTTTAAAAGTAGCATTTCTTTTTACGGAGAATTTAAGTAAGCTTCACAATTAAAGCAGTCATACATTTTGCAGAGAATGTTTTTCAGTAATGGTTACAAGATATCCTGTAGTTTTAGATTTTTGAGACTAGGCAAAGTTAGTTAATAACATTTCCTCTTGTCCAAGATATCTTACAGATTCAAAGATTGCGATTCCATTAGCTCCAATGTTCCCGCTTGGCGTTACTCCAAGGCCCCCAATCAATCCAGCACACAAGTCACTGGAAGAAAAAAAATCTCTTCATTTAAGTTACAAAGGTACAACCTCCTACCAACAAGGTATACAGAGATTTTAATCACTTATTCTATATTAGTAAAACAGAAGGTTTAACACCCAACGATTAATGTGTTTAGCACTGTGGCAAAAAGGACATGTAATAAGTTAGCTATACTACAGCTGCATGTTTGAAGATGAGGGGGACTACTAGACCAATAAAAACAGCTTAATGAGGACAATGACGGGAGCTTCGAATTCCAGGATAGTGCTTACCAAATGATAGGGCTAGGTGGAAAATATTACAAACTTGCATACTGTAGAAGAAAGTTTGCATAGCCAATCAGCACAATAAAAGAGTACCCAACCCCCTTACAATACCATTACAAATCTTAAAATAAAAAAATCAGATAAATATCAATGGAGAGGTTTTATGTAATTGTTTGGAAGTCTTTCAATGTGTAATCCAACATTTTCCCCAAGAAATTACAGAAATATGTTATAAATAAGAGCTGCCTATAAAGAAGCCAGAACTTTGCTCACAAGAGATCTGAATTACTAACAATTATTATACACAACTGAAGGAAACAGGTGATAAGTGATGCAAAATTGCTTTGCTCCTTCATTGTTGAAAAGCTTGTATGATCTGTGAGAGTATTAAAGAAAGCAACACAAAAGTCTGGCTTTAGCAGGGTTTCCTCCAAGATCAATATGACTGAGGACAAGCCAACCAGTGGTCATAAAACACAATCCTGAAAGTGGAAGACATCAAACAAGCATCATAAAATGTTGATATTTAGAACACTACTCAAGACCCACTTCTATTCCAATACCTATAAGAAATTAGCCAGCCAGTAAGTGCTAAATAAACAGGAAATGGGGAATAGTCTATAAAACAGTTTTTTTAATTTAAAATACAGGGACTAGCTTGGCTTGTATGTTGTATCCCCCTCCTCCATCCTTTGTCATTTCAGGTATGTCATCCAATATCTGTTCAGAGGGTAGAACATTTTGGGCACTGTCATAAAGCACTTTAAAAAGCCACAGGGGCAGTTTACAGGGAAGAGGAGTGTGTTGGGGCCACCCACCTTTACGAGAAAACCCTGCTTTGTCAAAATTGGGCACAAATGTAAAGTGCGCTACGACATTTTCATTAGAACTCAAATTGATGGGGAAATCTATATGAGGTGAAAATTACATAAGCAACAATGTAGAGAATCAAACTAGGATGTCAGCTAAACCTCAGGAAAGTAAGCAGAGCTATCAGGTAGAACTTTCAACAGCAACCACAGAGAAAACACTGTATTAAAGCACATAGTATTAATCTGAGCTCTATTTTGTTTAACCAGAAGTTGATTAGGGAATACAGTAGCAAAGGAAAAAGGGTGCGCTTCTAAGTAAACCTAAAGGAGATCTGCTTGTTGAGCTAAGTGATCTTTTCCCTACTGTCTATAAAGAATGTGAAAGATGGATTCTACAATGAGTTAGTTCACAATGGTATTTACACCAACTTTACTCAACCTTTAACAGCCAAAAGCCACTTCGTCATTGAAGGAGGATGCCAAGAGCCATAAAAAGCATTAAACCTATTTAAAATGCAAAAATGCCTGTAACAAGCACTGTAAATTAAGGTAATCATTCATCCACATTGCTAGAACAAAGTTACAGTGAGACTAGTACTAGGATCCATGGAGATCCCCTAAGTTAAAACCTGTTACCAATTCACTTCTACTTACCTCAGGATGTCACCATACAGATTTGGCATAACAAGCACATCAAATTGTGATGGATCCTGTACCATCTAGGAGGAAAAAGTATTTTAATTTTAAGGTCATGTATTGTAACTATAAAAAAAACTTGATATAATGGATTAGGTACTCACATTCAGACACACAGTATCAAGGTACATTTCATTAAATTTAATATCTTTACAGTTTTCTGCAGCTTCCCTGCATTTTCTCAGAAAAAGCCCATCAGACATTCGCCTGCAATTAGACAAGTAAAAGAATGTTATAGGGCATGGCTAAGTAAACAAGTTATAAAAAATAACTGCACCAAGGTAAGTATGAATGCTCCTCTGGAAACAAGGAATAAATAGAAGAATTTAAAGGCCAGATCCTTGGGTCCAATAAAGCTACTCTGGAGAACCCAGTGGTGGCTTTTCACCACTTTGTTCCTGGGACCAGCCAAGAGCTGGTTCAGCTGTTGGAGCAAATTAGGGCAGGTTCTAATTTGGGCTGTCTTGTAAGGGACCCCTACAGGCCATTTCAGTGGCAGGAATTGCTAGAGAGAAGTATGTTTGACCATGGCCCTCTCCCTGCACCCAATACTCCCCTACATGGGAAGGCAGATGCATGTATGAAAATGGTGATGCAGAGTTGGCTCTGCTGGCTTTACATCACTTGGGAATTAGCCTCACAACTGGGGGAATTCCCAGCTGCCTGGTTAAAGGAGTTATAAGGCTGTTTTATGTCATGACTCAAACCAACCTTACTAGGGGCCAAGATCTGGCCCTAAGAGTCTAATTTAGCAACTGATCAAAGAATTCAAATGTTAACTTCTCTGATTTCATTGCATTAAAAACATTCTTAGGATTTACCATAAATGGATACCAAAGTGTTTTTATTCTCATCTTTGACAGTTTGGAAGTGAAGGTTTGTTTTGTTTTGCAATACACACATCAGACTTCTCTAAAGTGTTTACTACACAGAATGAGAGCTAGGTTGTCAGAACCCTCAAAGCTGATCTGAACTACCTCCTCAATGAGTTCAGTTGCATTAAAGAAAGTGAGAATGATAAAGTCCATCCTCCCAACAAGCACATTTTGTACTATGCAAGTGTTCTTTGGCAAGAACACTTCAATATCCACCTCAGGTATGCACTACTAAAGCAAACAAAAGCGATACTTTTGTAATTAAAGCCTGTTGAATATACAAAAACAGGCAAAGAAATATTATGCAATTCCTTAGGTATTATGGCTTAGTTCTGAGGCTTACTGTGGAGTACTTTGAAATCTTTGGATGAAAGTCACTGTCGGTATATCTACACTTCAGCTGTGCCACTACAGTGTAGATGCTTCCTACATCAACAGGAGTTCTTCCATCGCTATAGGTAATCCACCTTTCTGAGAGGCCATAGCTAGCTCAATGGAAGGATATGGCTAACTTGACAGAAGTGCCTCTACCATGGATTAGATTGGTTTAACTATGTTGCACAGGATGCAAAATGTTTCACAGCTGAGAGCAACATAGCTAGGTTGATTTAATTTTTAAGTGCAGACCAGGCCTGTAGTGCAAGTTTCTCTTAGTATTTTTATTCTTAAGTTTACTTTTAAATAGGTAAGAGCACAGGGAGCAGGGATGGAGGAGCAGACGCAAATCACTAACAAGTTAGTATGTAACTAATGCAGTCCCCTCAACACTGGGTCAGTTCTCCCCATGTTGCTTACTTTTTTCCCACTAACATTAATGGGTATTGCACATCTGGGGAGATTACATAAATTATTGTGCATCTCTAAAAGGCAAAATTCATAGTTTTAAAATCCATTCGTAAGAATGTTACTTTATGATGTCAACATACATAATGTTTGCTTTGTGCACTGCAGTAACATGGCTTCTATGATTGTTTCTGGCATACTCGAAAGCAAAGTCAGCAATACGTTTGCTAGCTTCCTCTGTGATGAGTTTGATACTCTGTACAACACCATCAACAATCTGAAAAACAGACAATAGTCATCACAAGTAAAAACCTAAAATGATTTATAAAGCAGAAGTTGATAATGTGGAGATTTGGAACAGCATCATATAATTTTCATGGGCAAGTATCTGCAGACAACTGTACACAAGGCATTTCACATTAAAAATAAATTCTGAATCAGAATAGTTAATTAAAAAAAACCAAAAAACAAAAAAACACTTTCCTAATTTTGCCATACAAGGTTGCAATTGTAAGAAAAGAAAGAAAACACTGCCAGAAAGTGAACTGCTTCCCAACAACATACCACGTGCTCAATTCCGCTGTATTCTCCTTCTGTGTTCTCTCGAATTGTGACAATATTTACATCTGTGTAAGGGGTTTTGTATCCTTCAATTGAGACACAGGGACGAACATTTGCATAAAGGTCAAAGGTTTTACGCAGCAGCAGATTCATCGAAGGGTGCCCAGCAGCTATTGGAGTTTTTAAAGGTCCTATAAAACACAACAGGAATGAGTGAGATAGAAAAGCACCAATCTAGAGTTTAAATTCATTTCAGACATCAAAGGTAGGTCTAAAGCACTGTCACGTGGGAGACCTGGGTTCCCTTGTTAGGCTGAGGAACTCCCATTAAAGAGTGAAGTTATTCTGCTGTTTAAGGACCAAATTGTGACCCTTTTATTCAAGTTGAGTAGCAATTAACACAACAAGCATTCTCATTGAATTCAATAGGACTACTTGGGGAGTAAGGTATTACTCAATGAGAATAACATGAATCACATTCTGGCTATGAAGTATTCCAGCAGCAGGGGAACTGGTTTGTGCTGTTTTAGATACTGGCTCCAGCGCATTATGTTTTATACCAGTTCAGGGTTCTATTAGTAATATTCCTGTCTCTAATACTCCTCTTAGTGAACCCATGAAAAGTCTGACACTACAGACTGAAGAGGTGGGTGAAATAATATCTTTTAGTGGACCAACTTCTGTTAGTGAGATAGACAAGCTTTCGAGCCTACACAGAACTCTGATTGACAACATGTGGCATACACCTTCATTTAGGCTTTCAAAAAAAAGTCACACTGTGAAGGGGGTATACCCCACACTGAGACAAAAGCATTAACGAAGAGAACTTGATTAATACGCCTGCAAGGTGGGTCAGGTTCAATTAAAGATGAGTCCCAGATGGGAAGGAGCTGGATGGTTACTATAAAGAGGAAGCCCAGAATAGACCAGGGCTGCAGGAAGAGAGGGGAAGAACTTAGAAATCCCTGTTGGGGGTAAGAGAGATCTGCTGGGCCAGGGAAGGACTTCAGGGCAATAGGGGGAAGAGGTGGCCAGGGAGAGACAAGGTCTTGGGATCCTCTCCCAAGAAGTTCTGAGATGTAAGGACACTGGACTTTCGTTTGTTGGACTTTGTTACTCTGGAAGGGAGGACTATAAGTGACCTGGTCAGAGGGCAAGTCTTGAGACACGGCAGACCACTGCAGGGTTGGAGCAGCTGTTGGCAGGGGGCACTAGAGGAGGAAAACCTGGTACACTATGCCAGCCATGAAGGGCCATGCCACTGGTGAATCAACCCTTCCACACACCCCAATTGCTATATTCATTCCTTGATATGCAACTCCATTTATGAAATGGTGTGGGTGGATCTGTCGATACCGGCTAGGGATGTTCACTCATTAAATGAGAAAACTGCACTAAAAGCTGAAATAAAGGGCATGCCTTGAAGTTTCAAGGGACTGCTGTAGTGTAGTGTAGTCTGCACTCTAGAATTCACCATTCTGTCATGGTGCAGAGTACTTTTGTCTTTTACATGCCAAACATACTTCCAAGAACATCCCACCCACAGTACAAGCAACAACTGCATTTAATATCTCAACATTCACTCCTGAAGTACCTTTCAATCCCATCTTGTTTTTATCCATGGATTCTTTGGCATCTGGAGGAATCATCCACTTTCCTCCTGGTCCCTGGATAGCTGTAACATTTCTCTCTTCCCACTGAATAGGCGCCTAAACACATTTGTTCCACATTATCTTCTGTATCAGGAATTTGTGTGTGCGCGTGCGTGAGAGAGAGAGTGTGTGTGTGTATATATTTACAAGAAGAAATACTGAACACATTTTGCTCAAACCTTGTAAAGTAATTTATTTTGGAGCTGACAAGTATGGACTATTTCTGATCATTATTGTACTTAAGTTGAACTGATCATTGTTGTATTTAAATCCATTCCCCGTCCCACAAAACTGAACTATCTATTAGCTCTTTAGTATGAAGTAATACTGCCATATAATCAAGAGTAGTTAGTCTATGCCTTTTTCACAGTTGGGTATGTTGTAGTGGAAGTAGAATTTTAAGGGAAGGATAAACTCCTTTTTGGTACCAATGGTGGGGAATCATTTTAACTGACCACAATTATTTCAGAAGAGGTACATTTTGATTTTGTATCCATCTTCTCTCAAATACGGAGTAAGTTATCTGCATATGTACTATATCAATCTTTGGACATGCTGGGTTTCCATATTGCAAAAGTAAATACGTTTGAAGCAATAGTGGATTAATTTCGGATACACTGTTAATAACAAGCCAATGTTTTTAATGTACGCTTTTCTTTTATTTGTATCCACAAATCAAAGTGGATAAAAGAACACTTTTCTATCAGTGGCTACATATTTAGCCAATACTAAATTTATTTCAGATACTTATTTCACATAAAATAACTATGGCTCATATTTCTAAGAATTAAAACCACACTATTTGCTGTGAGCTCCCCATTCCTTTGCCAAGAGGTACAGGTCCTGTCTTGATATTGCAACCCTAACTGCTCTCTTATGTTATATGAAGCATCAGTATTTTGTTTCTTTTTAGCAAGACATACAACCCAGAAATCTGGCAATTTGGTACAAAATTCCAAAGTAGAACTTCCACAAACTTAAATAGGAGTCGCAAGTAAAACCCCTATCTACTATGTGGCAAGTTGAAGTAGTATTCAAATCACTTCAGTGAGCCATTATGCTTTTGGTAAAGTTGTAATGTACATGACTAACAAGGGAAATGACTCGCTTACTTTAGCAGCATCACAAATCTTCATAACAGCAGCAGAAATCTCCGGTCCTATGCCATCTCCTGGGATTATAGTTACTGTCTGTACCTATGCAAAAAGGTCAGATAGTACACCTAAGGAACATTGGCATTCATCATAGATCATTTACAAGTGTTTTGGTGAAAACCAAGATAGTTGCTAGAACAGAGAACAATCAATTACCAAAGTCACTCTAAAAGATGGCACTGCTCTAAAGAGGAGTGCAAGCAGGAAGTCTGATTTCCAAATAAACAGCTTGCACGGTATTCCAAAGAGAGGTGTCTTAGAATCCATCTGGTGCCTCAGTCTGTCTGAAATACAAAGGTGGCTAAGCTAGTTGAAAAGCAGCCTTCCTGCTCACAATCCTCACCAGTACACTACAGTTATTTATTTCTTCCTGGAACTTTGTACAGGAGACAGCATTGTACAGTTATGTCACATATACTAGGACCTCTCCCACACAGCAGCTGGCTCCAGTCATACTAATCTATTCCTAAAGAAGATTTTGTTTGGTTATTTTCTTTCATTCTTAACTTTCCAACATTCATTTTAAAAAAGCTTCACTCATTTAGCTTTCACAAGTGATCTCCTTCCTAAAAACTTATTTTTTTTTTAGCAAAATGAAGTTATTTTTCCACCATAACTTCTTCTGAGTTTCCCCAGCACTTGGTTTCTGATGTCATCCCTGAAGCAGAAGAAACTGACTGCACAGCTCGGACTCATCAAGTATTTAGGGAAGCAAATGATCAAACTTGGTTTAAAGATGTAAGTATTGCTACTTAGATTCCAGGTTTACTTTTACCATTCATTTTGAATCTTAGAAATAAGTTTTCAGTTGTCAGACCAACCTTCACAGGAATCTTTTAATTCAATAAAGCAGCCCGATACAATGTTATTTGAAAAAGTCCTGATTAGAATCAACTGTGAAAACACAAAAGGTGTTACAATTGGCCACACAAGAGACTCAGTATTTCAATGTATATTTTGTATCTGAATTTCTTCTGAATGAAACAGTCATTGAGGTTAACTATAGAGACAAGAGAAAATGGAGATTCAGAGAAAAACGAACTAATGGTGATATGACGACTACTATTTATAAGGCTCATCAATAATGTTAAATACACCATTATTTGAATGCCTTCAAGCATTGCCATGTCCTCCAACACTTAAATTGACTGCTCGGCTGCTATGCTTGTGTTTTCTTTTCCCCACTAATATAATTGGTTATACAGCAATGTGTGACTGGAGTAGTCAAAAGAAATGTAAGATCTTATATAAAATTTGAAATGCCAACTTTGATGTACCAGGAGCCTGAGGTACAACACCATTCTTAACTCTTTCACTAATAAACAAGCCATGGAAAACTTATTGGTTTCTCTTTTTCACAAATGTTTTATGATTAAAAGCCACAGTCTCTGCTGAAATTCACACTTCCCATGAAAGAGAAGGCATTGCATTGATGCATGCATCAGTCTGAGCAGTTTTCAAAACCCTCTTTAAGTGAGGCTTCAAGAGCATGCTTGTGTGTATTTTGTACATACACAAAGAGGGTAAGAAACCCAAATGTGATCAAATCACTTATACAAACAAGCTCAAGAGAGAAATTATACAATCATATTGTAAACTAAAGTGAAGTATTATAGAGGGACTTCAAAAGGGCAGGCCTCTAGATGCTGGATATTCTAAAAGCAGCAGTTTTTAAATGTCAATATGAATACTGGTATTAAAGTGTTTATAGAATTATTTAAAGAGTTCATAGGTATAGATTTGAATTAAACTATAAGGTAGTTGTTAAACAGCAAGTAAGTCTACTGCTTATAGAAAATTTTGCAAAATAAAAAGATGATTAGAAGCTTCTCAACAACTTTGCCATTGAAGTTTCTATAAAAGTTTCAGAAGGGTTGATTTCTGACTATCCCATTAATGTAATCAGATTATGTGAATTTTTTCCATGCAATTGCTATAATTTTCCATAAAGGGTTATTCAAATAATTAGTCTAAGCTTATATGATTCTTTTGAATGTGAAACTGTCAAAAGATATTGGCACTAAAGTTAGTCAACAGAAATCCAACATGGCATAAGAGCATGGCCATTGTACTTAGGAGTTTATTTTTAAAAGTGTATGGAAAGATAATATAGCTACCCTATCTTATTCAGTAAGTTGCTCGGTACTTTTTATTGAGAAACTTCTCAAAAGAAAAAAAATACTATTATACTCACAGCACTACTAAAACATCTGGTCACCTGTTTTTGGCTTTTGAAAACTCCTAGCAACCGAGACATCTGTAAAAACAAATATTTTAGTGTGTGAACAGAAAGAAAGACAATATTGATTTTTAATACTGCAGCTGGTTTGCATTTTAAAAGTACAATAATTTCAGTTCACATTTTATACTAGGAATATCTTTGCTAATATTAGTTGCCATACATTTAGTATGTAAATATTTTTTTCAGATGACAAGCGTTTTCAGTTTGCAAACACTTTATTTTAATTATTTTGTCTTCTATTTTCAAGATTTTTAAATGTACAGTCTGCTACCAACAAATAATTTCTTCCGTTCTTTATTAATTTTGACAACAAGCTTGTAATATATTGCAAGAATGTTAGGAAAAAACAGTAAATTCCACTACAAACACTATGTGGATTTAGAAATTAAAAGTCTAAAATAAGAGAACTTTAGATTCTCCCTTAAATATTTGTCCTTGTGTCCAATAAATTGTGAGACAGACATGTTTTATTATAGGAAAAAAATCTGTATAGGCAAAGGCCAGGAAAGTCATGCAAATGATAGAACACAGAGATTACACATTAGACACAAAGAAGCCATAATGGTTGACTAATTTTTTTTAATCTGTATGTCTTTAGCACCTAATAACTAACTCTAGTAAAGTACCAAGATTCTAATGTGATAGGCACTACATAAACAAAACGAAAAAAGATGATCCTTGCCCCAAAGAGATAGCAGATGGATACAGACAGGAGAGTACAAAGAAACAATAAGCTGAAGATACCCCTTCAAGTAGAGAGCTGATATAAAGCTGCAATGGAACTTGTGACAAGCAGAGAAAGTAATGAAATATGAAAACACTGTCTTCTTTACACATATTGAAAATTTAGCTCAAGATTTTGCTGCAAGACTTGATTAGTAGCTGCCCTGATGGCACTTAAATACCTGGGATAGGATTTTCAAAAGCACTCAGCATTGGCCTTACTATTCCCATTGAAGTCCATGGAAGTTTTACCACTAGGAGCAAAGTCAGGCCAATGGTAAGCACTTTTGTAAACAGCATCCTTAGCATTTTCATATCTGGATTACACATGAATATAGTGGAATTTTAACTACAAGTCTGTTTTAAATGTGATATTACTAGTACTGTAGCTGATGCAAAGATACTTAGACAAAAGAAGGGTGTATACCGAATTTAGTTTGAAAAAGATCTAGTTTATCATGACCCATTCTGCCATACACAGTAAAAAGTAGTGTATAGACAGACCAAACTAGAGAGACATCATGTCATACTAATGTAAGCACCAGTTGAAAGGACTGGATAAAGGACAGTTGGACACATTTCACCTGAAACTTACTATCATAACTTCCATCATAGATCTTTGACACTTATGCTGAATTGGCATTAAGAACATAGCTGTATGACAAGGAGGGCAAACTGTAGGCAAGATGATTAGAAATGATGTAATTCTCATCTAGGATATTGTAATGAATGCTGTAGAAAAAGTAATTACAGCTAGGATTCATTCTGACCTGTAACTGAACATGAAATACATAAGGTCATAACTGCAGGCAAATATTGCATATCATACCAAGCTGCACACTTGAGAGAGAAGCCACAATAGAGAACTGCCTTAGATACATAAACACCTGGGTGTCTTCGTGGTATAGTTCTTGCCTGTGGTGCCACTGGGTAACTTTGGAGACAAGTGAAAATTATGGGCTGCTAGCATGGTCTAGTGGTTGGAGCAGGGACTAGGAATCAGACCTGTGTTTACCAGAAGTTATCAGCTTGATATAGGATTCATAAAATGAAATTCTATAGCCTGTGTTATGTAGGGCATCTACTAAATGATCAGAATGGTCCATTTTGGCCTTAATCATGTATTTATGAATTACTCAGAAGTGTTTTTGTCCAAATTATTAAAAATTTAATAGAAAACTCAGAGGTTGAATTTTTCAATGATTTGCCTATGCTATTATGTTGAATGCAGGTCTAATAGTAAAAGTTTATCGTTTGCTGGAAAATACTGAAAAGTACTGGGACAGTAAATGCCCACTATTAAGTATAGGTTGGGCATCTTTCAAACAGATCCAACAGTGTATTCAGAGGAATTTTACTCTTGTTTATGCAACACAAGTGACTATGTCTATGGTACAACCTCCAGAATAACTACCATTTTCAAAAAAATAAGAGTTGGTGGAAACGAGTCAGAATATAAACAAGTCAGAATATAAACACGAAGTATTAATATGCTTGTTTTTCCAATCAGATGCCAGAAAGAGAGAAAATTAATTCTTTGTAAAAGTGGTCTTTTTACTAGAATCCTATTTTTAGTAATCTCTACAGTATTAAATAAAAGGAATATAGAGAAGCAAGTTGCTAGTAGCTTGTTCAAGAACACTACTAGTAGTAAATGCACTAAAAAATGCACATTACTGAGCTTGAGGAAAGCTAATTATCTCCTGTTTTACTGCTAAAATATGAGGCATAGCAGAAGTAAGTTGCATTGCTGCTAGTTTGAAGACTAAGGGCACATCTACACTGATGGTGGCAAAGTTGCCGCTGTCAGATCAACTTATCTGGATCAATTGAGCAGTCAGTGAAGACCCACTCAATCGATCCAGAAGTCGATGCTGTTAATCCACCCCGTCAAGTGGCATAGCACTGCGTCAACGGGAACACGGTTCCCATCGGCGCAGTGCTGTGAAGACGGCATGCAGAAGAGAAGCTATTCTGCGTAGCTTGCGTAATTCCCGCCGACTGCCGACAAATTCCCAGGTAAGTGTAGACCAAGCCTAAAGGTTTTATTGCTCTGTTATGTGCAACCACCAATGTATGCAAATTCACAAGAAATAATCAGAATACCTACAATACTAATTAAATATTCTCTATATGCGAGAATGTATGCAATTTATGCAATGCAATTTAACCTTGGCAGTCACTAAGTGTGCGTCCATAGACAATACCAACATGCTCCAGACACCCCATACAATCCAACTATGGCAGCATCTCAGCAAACCATGGTCTCCTGGACACACACAGCACTGAATAGGACCTTGGGCTGTGGTGGATAGAGAATGGGGATCATTACGTCCAGTACTATCCTGAGAACGAATCTCGTTTACAAAGATAAGGAAGAGACAATCAGGAGAGGAAAGGGAGCAAGCGCAGCTCAGCAGGCAGCTGAGAAGGTTCTTCCCCTTGCTCAGGTGATCGCGAACGAAGATGTCCAGTTTTTTACTGTAAAGATTAGCCCCGCAGCTGCAGGGAAGCAAGTAGCGGGGCTGGTTAGCCGGCTCCCTCCGTCCTCGGCGGCGCGTGGACAAGCCAGCGGGGTCACCGACCGTCCCAGCTCCTTCCATCCCCAGAGGAGCGGGACGATCCCGCAGGGGAAGGAACAGGGCCCGACGGCGCGCTGCCCCGGGAGCGGATTCAAGGGCAAGGCACTAAGCAGGCTCCGCCTCGCCTGAGCCCAGGGCAGCGGCGTTTGGCCCCCTGGGCACCGTGCACCCCCCCGAGCAGCCAGGCCCGTTTCCTCCGGCCGGCGGCTTCCCAGCTCCCTGCAGCGGGGAGTCAAGGGCACGAGCAGGCCCGGGGCCACGCCGCAGCCATCCGGGGAGCGCGAGCCAAGGAGCGGCGCGGGCGCCCAGAGCCGGACAAAGCCGGCCGGGAGCGGCAGGGCCGGGCCCCGGGGAGCCGCTTACCGTGGGCATCCACGCGGCCGCGGCCATGGCGCCTCCTCCTACTGCCTGGGCTCCGGCTGCGCGGACCGACACCCGGACCCCTCCTAGGCAACCCCTCCCCCCTGCGCTCGCGCTCGCGCTCGCTGCTCAGGGACCGGCACGCGCACGCCCGGCTCCGCCCCGCAGGACACGCCCACCCGCCGCTCATTGACCCGCCCAGCGCAACGCCGCCCGCCCACCCCAGAGCGAGGCTGTCAGTCAGACAATGGGTGACCCTCGGAGAGGGGGCGGGCCGGGGGCTGTGTGGCGCGGGTTGCCTCAGGCTGGCGGAGGCGCCCTCCCCCCCCCCTCGCCTCAGAGTCAGTCACAGAGCAGGGGCAGCCTGGGGTGGGGGTGTCGGTCGCAGGGAGGGAGCGGGGCTTCGTGTTCCCTTCCCGCCTGCCAGCAGGGTCCTCTCCCCCTGCCTCTCAGCCACCGCCCAGTGCAAAGAAATAACGCCTCAGGGCAGGGCTGCTGGGCCTGCTGTCGCCTGACCCGGGGCATGAGTCCCGCCCAAGCCACCTGCCCCTTGCTGCCCCTCCACCCAGCCTGGGCAGAGTGAGCAAGGCACCCAGCCCACAGCCAGGGGGGCCCCGAGGACGGGGCTCTGGAGACGGGTGAAGAGAAGGGGTAACCGGAGGTGGGACAGTGCAGGGCGTTCTCCTGCGTAAGGAGCAGCCAGCTCACAGCATGGCCAGAGCCAGCTGCAACCCACTCCACAGAGTTATTAATTAGCACCCAGGATGTTCTCAGCCTCGCCCGCCCGAGGACCTGCTGCCTTGTGGCGCCCACACCTTGCCACAGGCACCGAGCGGGCCCAGGCAGTGCCTGCGGAGGGCGAGGGGTTGCCCTGGGCTTTGCGAAGACGCAGCTAGGATCAGGGATTTGTTGCGTTACCATCTGCCATGACTTTATTGCAACTCACAAGCCTCACGGCAGCTGGTGTTTGTCTCCTGGACTCAGCTGGTCACCACAGAATCTCGGCTTTCATTTCACACAACAGAAAAGTGAGTTTCAATCGTTCCAGGGGGTGAGAGAATCCTACGAGCTTCCAAAGCAGAAAGCAAATAAAAACAATCCAAATGTATTTTTTTAAACTCATAATTTGTAAGCCACTCTCAACATTAAGGGGCCTGACTTGTGGTTTTTGAATGGTTGTTGGCATTCCTGGATAGCAGCAACACCCAGCCTTGCACATGGTCCCCATGAAAGGCTCTGAGCTGGGGATCATCCATGGATAAGGCCCTGTTTAAATCACCATTGGATGGACTGCATGGAAATAGTGAAATTAGTTGAATGATGTGAATTCCCCAGTGGGGAGAGGCAGAAGGGGGAATTAAAAAAAGGAAAGAATCACTGTATTGGGCTATTTCAGCTGCTGGTAAGGTGTTAGCTTTCCTGCTGTCCTGCAGGAAAAGTGGGGTGGTGCTGACAACAGGTAACGATGATTAGGAGCCCCAGCCTGGCCCATTCCACAGTGGTCCCTGGCAAGGAACTGAGACTGGGATCCACTGCTTGAAAGAGGAACAGTTCTGAGAAGAGGCCCTGCTCTGGTGTGAGGATCAGAGGGAGACCAGCATCCATCCCCCCACCCTGATCCCGCATCCAAGGCAGGGTCCCTTCACACCTGTAAGCTGTTGGGCTAGGGGGCATTTCTTACCATGTGCATGAACTATACCTAACACAGTCAGGCCCTGATCTTTAGGAACTATATAGTATAAATAATAATAGTGTTCACACTCCTTAGAATTTTATCAAGACTTCATGATATTTGGTTATTTAGCCCCAAAGGTTGTGAGAAAAGCCTGAAAATGTGATCTAAATGTTCAGAAGGCAAACAAAACCTAAAACTTATTATTTTTAAAAAATCTCATGATGTTTTTAGGGTGTGATTCATGATTTTTGAATGCTTGGGCTTGGCAAGAGTGTTATCAGCATCTTTAATTTTTTTAATTTTTTTTTTTTTTTGCCTTCCCCATCCTACATATGCTTAAGGAGATAGTCATAGTCTTAAAGTTCTGCCCTAAATTTGCTGATCCCTGCAAGAATTTGGAAGTGTGAATGAATAGAAAAAATACAGAAGTGGTTCTGTCTTCATCCATATCATTATGGTTTCACACATCTTCATGGGGAAAGCAGGCCGTTTGCTACTTTCTCTCAGGTGCAGAGCAGCAGCGGGGATCCAAATGCTTTCCTGTTACTAAGACATGCTTTTACATGTTTATTTTATTATTTTTTGTGTGCATCCAATTGTTTTTTTTTTTACAGTGTTGCATTTTACTGGGAGCAGAATTGGCCATAAGGCCTTGTCTATGTTGGCAGGCTTTGGGAACTTTCTCTCTGCTGCATGGCATCAACAGTAGGAGTTCAAGCATTGAACAGCACATCTGCTCTGAGCAGGGCTAGGCAACATGGTGGTAAATGCTCCCACAACTGGTCTACCCTTGCACTCCCACACTTGGTAGCATTGGTGGAGCTACACCAATGGTAGTGCTTGGCAACAGTGGTGGGAGTTTCCCTGAAAATAAAATCCCACTGTAGAGACAGCTATATTGTTTTCTAATAACCATTGCATTCAGGGCATGCAATGACATAACAAATGTAGTCTGCTTTGTGCCACCATTAACTTAATCTGTAACTTTTTAAAGGATATTTTGCACAAGACAGTGTTTGGTCTAGGGACAAAATGATAAACATAATGTCACATTTTACATGAAATATTATGGTTGAATTAGGCTTAATGAAGTGCAGTCAAAACCCACATCTTCCAAGACAATGTAGTGAATTTTATTAGGCCAGATGAGAATTACTGTGAAAGTCAAAAAGTTTGGCACAAAATCTAATACGTTTACTTACTCCAAATCATTGTAACTGCAGTATAGTTCAAAGAGTAGATAGTAAATATCTGCCATCCATATAAGGAGAACAACAATGTAGCTAGACTTCTGTTTCATAACCTTTTCTTTTCCTTTTCATAATAGATTTTGTGTGTGTGTGAGACACCCCGTAAAGACTTGGTTCTGTCCTCAGACATGTAGAGTACACAGTGCCATACACATTGGAAAATTAGTTGCCATATACGGCTACTAAGCAGGATGAAACCTGGGATCTTATACCCAGTATGTAGCACATACTGTAGCAATGAAGCATTTTCCACAGCAGATTCAGCCTGAAATCTTAGTGGGAGGTTGCCTTGCTTATTTTGTTTGCACACTTTAAACCACTCATTTAATTTATTATTCATAGAGCACCTTAAAGGGTACATAGTGCTTTATAAACCTTGTAAAGGACAAGAGGCAGGGAAACACACAACAAGGAGACATTGACAAGTAGATTAACATAAGAAAGCTTCACAAGAAAAGTGGGTATTACAGAAGGATTGGAAGGAGGAAAGGGAGAGAGCTTGAGTCAGACACAGTTCCAGATGTGGGGGACAGCAAGAAAATAAAGAGTGTAGAGAGTGGAAGAAAGAGACAAAGGAACCAGTTAGGAGAGTGAATACTGAGAAAAGCAAGATGTTTTCTAGATATTTAATGCAAGAACTATTGAGTGAAATTCTATGGCCTCTGTTATGCAGGAGGTCTGACTAAATGATCATTGTGTTTCCTTCTAGCCTTAAAATCCATGATGGTTTCTAAAATTGTGAATAAGTATTTGGCCAGTGGTTTCAGTTCTGAATCCATAATATGTTATTTTTAACTCTGGTAGCTGGTTATTGCTAACATAAACTCAGAATTTGTGTCAGATCCTAGTTTGACCAAAATCATTAACAAGTCTCCTACTGACAGAACAAGGAACTGGCCACATATGAGAAGTTTGGTACATTTGGATTTTTCCTCACAAGCTGCTGTTTCCTGGGCTATATCCCTGTGTGACACCCTGTATCCCATGTTCACCATTTTTATATGGTTATAATATTGTGTACAAAGTATGCCTTGTGAGGTATCATTTGAAAACTCATTATCTGCTGATTATTATTATCCTGCTGAAATGTGTGTAGCATCACTGCATGTCAAATTATGAGATTTTGCTATATGATTGTTACTGAACTGAGTTGTAGTTCTGGGTAATGCCCACAAACCTTTTTCTCAGAGACGGACACTAGCACCAACAAGGTGCCAAAGAGCCTATTTAACTAGCCATTCTTCAGCAGGGGGAAAGGAACTTGTTTTATTGTTTGATCTAAACCAGCGTGTTTTGGTTGAAGTATTTGGAAAGCTATACTCAGATCAACAAGGCTGTTGCATATAATCATTTTCCTTTATTGAAATGACAGACTTATTATGAGCTTGCATTGTTCAGTAGTGTGCTGGACAGTACAAGATGCACACTTCTATGGGATAAGGCTGGGACTGAGGATATGTGAGTGTCACTCTGTATGTAATTCATGGGTAGCGGGGCATAGCAGTCGTGTTCAGCTGGGAGTGATTTTACATGCTAGTCGCTGTGTGTGAGCAGAGCCTGAAGGGGTTGCTGTTCAACAGCGGAGCAGTGTAAAAGATATCACAGGTTGGAGAGCTAAGGAGACACAGCAGTCCAGATTGCACCCTGGGGAATGTGACATCCTGACTTTGGTGAATTAGAACCCTTTTTACCCTGCACCCTAGTACATGTAAACAGACATCATGCTATTCCCATAAGATTCTGGTGCTGATTACTTTCAATTAATTTTAGAACTGAGGGGTTTTTAGATAAATATTAATAACAAAAAAGGGGAAAACATCATAGAATTCTTACAGCCACATGAATTACAAATCATCCAATAGCAAAATAAAGTTTAATTACTTTTGTATCATTGTGGGGAGTGGGAGACCTGGATCTTCTTATATAGGTGTGCCAAGCACTAAAATGTTAAAACACTTTTAGATAATTCAGGAGGGTTTTCTGGGATTAAACCTCTGAATTTTGGTTTCTTTTTTTTTAATTTAAGCAGGGCTCAGGGGACTGGTAATGGAACAGGGTCTTTCACCTGAAAGTCACTGGTTCAAATGCAGTAGTCACTGATAGTTGTTCTCATGTGATGGCTGTTTGGTGAGCACCCTACCTGTGTGAAATTAATTCGAAGATCACAGTCCAATTTCCAGTGGAAAGGTCTTCACATCTCAGACAGAGCCATCTCAGTTGTAACCTTTGGTAGCAATCTCATCAGAAAGACTAGATATCTGAACGGTCATGCAGCTTGAACTACCCTTTCACCCTTAGAGATGGTCCTTCCAGTAAATGATGAAGCACATTGTAATGGCAGTGTGGGAGAAGCTTGTATGATTGTTGCCTGTATCAACATAGGACAGAGTGAGAAGCTGCTTATTCACTTCAGTTTCTTTTATGGATTCAGTCAGTTATCTTATGTCTTTGTTTTAGAAATGATGATTTTTGCATTGCTTATGTACAGTAAAATCTCAGAGTTACAATCACTAGAGTTATGAACTGACCAGTCACCTAGACACCTGATTTGGAACTGGAAATATGCAATCAGCAGCAGAGGAAAAAAAAGCAAATATATTACAGTACTGTGTTAAATGTAAACTACTAAAAAATAAAGGGACAGTTTAAAAAAATCGACATGGTAAGGAAACTATATCTATGCTTGTTCCATTTAAACTAATATGGTTAAAAGCAGCATTTTTCTTCTGCATAGTAAAGTTTCAAAGCTATATTAAGTCAATGTTCAATTGTAAACTTTTGAAAGAACAGCCATAATGTTTTGTTCAGAGTTACAAAGATTTCAGAGTTACGAACAACCTCCATTCCCAAGGTATTCATAACTCTGAGGTTCTATTGTAGTACCTTTCGTAGTCTTATTAATCAGTTATTTACGATAGCTATATAAGGACTATAATATCCCAATGATTTCAAAACAAAAGAGTATCAGTGCAAAACTGTTTTCTTTCAGGTTCTCTTTCTGTACCTTTAACCAGGATTCAATTCTGTCAAGCATTCCTTGATATTTTAGCATTTCTTTTACATAATTTTGAGTTTGCATTTTGGGATCATGTGTGTTTAAAGTCTGTTTTCATGCACCATTAGCAGCATAGGTTTTTGAGTCTCTGAATCTTATTTTAAATAGTATCTAGGAAGATACTTGTTTAATTTATCCTCTGTTTCTGCTTACAAATTTTACTATCCTTTCTTTGTTTGCTCTAAGGAAATCCCTCCTTAACTCTGTGATGCAGTCATAAAAGTCTGCTTTGCTACCTAAATCCTAGACCTTTGATAATACCTTTGATTCTGCACACACCATTTCTAAAACTACTTTGATATAATTTAATGAACGCAAGCAAACTTTGACATTGTATAATGCTTTGTACAGTAATAATAATGCTTTGCAGTTCTGTAGCACCTTCAGTCCGAGACATTACCAAGCACTATATAAACTTTAATGAATTAAGCCCTACAACACCTGTTTGTGGGGGATAAACATTATTATCCCCAAATTACTGATGGACAAACAGCAGCACAGAGAGGGGACAGCTAGATAAATGAAGGCCTAAAGAGGTTAACTGAATTTCCCCAAGATAACACAGACAGACAAGAACAGAAATGTAGAACCTTTTTCTCCCCTGCCGCAGGATACAAGTGGCTCCCATTGACTTCAGTAAGTTAGTATCACTTCAGTAAGATTGGAGTGGTTGCTGTAATGGAAGAATAGGTTCTTGGGAGCCTGCCTCCACTCCAGTTTTATTGTAACCATTAGACAAAGCTCACTTCCATCTCTCCTTTATTCCTTCTCCTGACTGTGCACCAATGCATAGTAAAGTGCCATCTGCTCCTTTTCTTTTGCAGCTTTTTAAAAAGAGATACTATTTTTCTTCAATACATCTACTAGACCTTGTTTTGTCTCCACAGAATATTCTTGTTTATGCATTCTTACTAATAGATTCATTTATAGTATAAGAAATGTAGTTTAGTTCTTAAATCCAGTAATCATTACAAGATTGTACTATATATATTTCAGGGCTTCTAGATACTCTATAAATTCCACTAGTGGACTGTGCATCAATGGAGAGTCATTCCTAGCTAAAATGTAATGTTTCATGTTATCACTCCAATGCCATGTTTCTATCAAATAATATCAAACTTGTCTGTGATCTGTTTCTCCTGTGGCAAATTAGGGACAGGATAAATGTACAAACAGTCTCTCTAAATCAAAACTGTTCTTTTGGGAGGCAAATCCAACATAATTTTTCAGCAGGGTGAAACTTTACAAGGAAGAGCTAACTCTGCAAGGAAGAGAAGGATGGGAGAAAAATTAATGGAATACGGGGTCTAATGGCCTTATAGCCTATTGTATCTCAGGTTCTGGTGTTTTCACATTTAACAACATAGCTTAGAGGCAACTGCAGTTTGCTCTGCCTGCTCATCTGACACCTCTACTGATTTCTGCTGCCTGGAGAGAGAAAGAGGCTTTGTCCAGTCACAAAGACTGAGATCCAGTCTTCCATCCAAACTTCTGATGGACCAGGGACTCTCCCTACCTGAAGAAGTAATCACAACTCTTGCCCAAAGCTGATAACAAACATTGCCATCTTACCATGGAAAGGAAGCTTTATTTTTCCTTCTCCTATTTTTAATTTTACGTATTTGTTGGGGAAAGTTGCACGATAAAACTAAGCTTGTGAGTAAACTGAGAATATATCAGCATAATTTAAGACAGAAAAGCTTCTGTTGTAACCTGCACCTTTCCTGCAAGTTTATGTTAATATAGTGTAATAGAAGGGATCAGGTTTAACCATGTCTGGTTATTAAGGAGTTAAAGCTGAAGAGTGCATTTTCACTAGGAACAAAGATGTCATCTTATCTTGAATTAGCAAACACATGGTAAAATCTTACTGAGGACAAGACAATTTGTTTAGACAAGTTAGCAGATCAAGTTAAAAAGACAATGGGGAACCTAGGGTTGACCTGCTAACTTGTGTGAAAACTATCAACTGTCTTGTCTTTGCTAGGATTTTACCACATTAATTAATTTGATTTAAAAACATCTTTTTTCCTAGTGATGACGAGGCCTCCCTGTGAAAAAGAGCCTTCAGTTTTAGCACTAGCCACAGGTGCATGATATTGCAATATGTAATTCACTCAAATTGTGAATGGCTACACCTTTTATAAAGGTGTAGCATAAGGCACTGCTCAGTGTGTTCCCTCCAGTATCCATAAGCCAGTGCACCCCAGCATGGCTTAGACTTATAAGAGAGGTAGGCTGTTAAGACCTACTATAATGTAACACATCATACTACACTCCAAGTGAGACAGAACAGCACAGAGGTTGGCCAGAGTTAGTTGGATTTACAAATTAATCGCAAACAGATCCTGAGTTGCAAATGTCATCAGAGTTGGTTAGTATTTACTGAATAGTTTGGATGAATAATTTTCAAATGCTAGGTTATTTGTAACTGTTCACTTAAATTATTATTACTATTAGTTATTATTAGTATTGTGGTGGCATTTAGGAACGCCAGTCATGGTGCAGGACTCTATTGTGGTAGGCACTGTACAATTAAAGAACATTAATTACTTTGCTATTAACTTTACTTATCTGCTATTCACTATACATGCTATGTGAATAGACCAGTAGTATATTTTCTGCACCCTGAATGAATGAGTGAAACTTTTTAAACATGGCTAATGCACTGTGCTCTCCAGTATAAATGTTAGTAAGATTATTGCATATATCCATTCTTTTCTGTTATGTTTACTGAAAGCACTTTATAAGTTTGATTGTAATTGATAAACTTTACTTTGCTCAATAGTTTAAGTGCAATCTACTTGATAAATGTTTTAAGACTATTAAAAGTATGTGATGAAAGACATGCTTCGATAATACTATACGGCCTTTGGCCTTGTTATGTACATAGAAGTGTGTTGATTTCATGAAGTTATCTCTTATTACAAATAGAGATGAATGTTGCATAATAGTCAAGTGACCAGTTAAAGCACTCTTTGGTACATACAGACAGAGGGAGTGATAAGAAATTTGTACCTTATGCCAAAGTCTGTAAAACCTAACCAGTTAATATAGCATGATAATTATGCAATGAAACAGATGGCAGTGTTATAGAATAAGGTACTTCAGAAGAGTTTGCTAATACTATAGTACCCCACCACTTCTGTGGTTTGTATGTTCTTTTGTTGAAATAATTCTCTGTATTATTATTATTATTATTATTATTGTATTGCATATATGAAGAGACTCTTCAGACTGAAGAAAGAAGTCCCAGAGATACAATTTCTCTACCTATCTCATATTATCCCCAGGATGCATTTCCTTTGAAGGCAGAGAATTATTGGGACATCCTTCACCTAAGAGCCAAATTCAGACCTGCTGTATGTGGGGCAACTGCATTGAAGTCAATAGAGTTGCACACCTTTTGCCACCTTTGCACTTGATTCTAGGACCACGTTCTTTGTACCCTTAGAAGACAACTTCATGTCCCTTTTTCCAAGTCAGTGCACTGGGAACATCAGGGGTTTATTATCCATTGTGAATAGTCCTAGAAAGTCAAGTTATGTTTCTAAAATTTACTGAAATGCTTTTAGGCCCTGCCTTGGTGAGTCCAGTGGCACAGGCCATTGACTTTAGAAAACCAAGACTCAGGTCTTGTTGACGTGACAAGTTACTGCATGGAAGCCAGAGAGTGAATCTACAGTAAACCAACTTGCTGCACAGTAATCATCCATGTGGACACTGCTTTACTCCACTGAAAGGCCTCATTTATTAGACTGAGAGAATTCCAAAAAGCATGCCTCTAGACTGGCTTCTCAAACAAACCAAATAAACCTAGAGTCGGAGACTTGATTAGCACTTCTCCCTCAAACTTTCTGCAAAAAGGTAGAGAGTTAACTTCATTCCTTTAGAGCCTGCCATCCCCTTAGGAGCCATTTGTAACAAAGCACTATAAACCAAGGGATTCAGGTGTTCTCTCTTAAGTTTCTTTAGATTTGCAGGGAATTCTCTCCTAGCTTCACTTGGAGTCCTTTTAGCCCAGCTTCTCTGCTGCTCTTTTATTATGGAAACTGGATGGGGGTGCATGAGGGCTCCAAAGGGTCTGTATCACCTGTCTTATACACAGACCTTAAATGCTGCACAGTAGCAGATGTCTGTCAGGTGTGGAATAGGAAGCTGCTCTGTATATGTAATCCACTGGTCAGTGTGTGTTACCCCTTTCCCCTTTCTGAATAATCAACAGGGCATATGATACCTAAATCACACTGACCAGTGAGCTCCATATTTACCCATGTCTGAGGAATCTTGTCCCAAGCACCTGAGGTCCAGAGCAGTTCAAATCCTGTGCAAGCCCCCACTTATATGACTGCTACCATCTTGACTGATGCACCAGGGATTCAATGAGTAACCTCTGGAGCTAAAAGTACAAGTTGCTATATCTTGAGCTAATGAGCAACCACTGAGGAGAAGCTGTCTATGGCACAAAAGCCTGTGTGACCTTTCGCTGCCTGTGCTGGTGCACTGAGAATAGTGTATTTGAGTGCTATAGGTAACCCACTGGTCAACGTGTGTTACATGACACACCCTGTATGTTGCATTGGGTCCAAAGGGGGACAGGTAACACACTGACCAGTGGATTATATACATACCATTCAGCACAATGGAGAATTATGAGACTCGATAGCATTGTTTTTTGCTGGGATTCTTTAATACCATTGGAGTCAAAGGCAGGCACTCCCATTGACTTCAAGGGGAGCTGGATTAGGTCCTTTCTCTTCTTAAACCCACAGAAACTGGAACACCTCAGCTTATTCCCATGTTTTGGCTGTGAAGTCCTCAGTAACATCCCAGATCATTTATCAGTCATTTGGCTCTATACTAAGATTGCTCCGACACTGGGGAGGAATTGGAGTAGTAAATGTCTCCTGTGGTTTCCTTCTTCTGATGATAATGTTTACTGTAGCTGCTAATTGTACTAAGATTTAAAAAACATGAATCAGGAATATTAAGGCAGGTAAGAAGTGAGAAAATGAGGACATGTCACTATTTTAACCATAATAATCCTCTCAGTCCAAGTAATCACAAGATTAAAAGACTCTGGGTCCAGTCTATTCCTGGTGTAATGCCAGTTACTTCCTTGGAGTTGCCCTGGGGATGGAATTGGCCCTTTAAATCTAGTCTGATCTTCTTCATAGGCACACAGTTTGAAATACACGTCTAGTTTGAGGAATGCTGTTTAACCCAAGCATCTCAATGCCAGCTATTTTGCTCCCACTGAAATCAATAGCAAATTCTTATTCATTGCTGTGGTACAGAATCTCAGGTACTTAGGATAGTTTTGAAACATCCCTTAGTTTTAAGCATGTGAGTATAGTCCCTCTACAATCAATAAAACAATTTATGCTCAAAGGTAAGCATATGCCTAAGCATCTGCTAGACTGGGACCTTAGTCACCTTAAATGGCCATTATTGGCTGCTGTACCTGCTGACCCAAATACTGTAGTTATAGCCTGTTAAATCAGAGAGAAATCAGCACGAACACAGAGAGATGCACACCCATGAAAAGTCTATTGAACTAACACTAAAACCAGCCAGGACTGGCTGAGCTATCCTAATAGTCTAACTTAGAGCATCTCTGATAAGTGGTTGTCCAACCTGATTTTAAAAACTTCCAATGGAGGAGATTCCACAACCTCCCTTGGAAGCCTATTCCAGAGTTTAACTACCCTTCTTATTACAAAATTTTTCCTGTTATCTAACCTAAATTTCCCTTGCTGACTGGTGTAGAGAAAATAAATAAGGAAGTGTTACTTACTCTTTCTCAACACAGAAACAAGGGTCACCAAATGAAATTAATAGGCAGCAGGTTTAAAATGAACAAAAGTATTTTTTCACACAACGCATGTCAATCTGTGGAACTCCTTGCCAGAAGATGTTGTGAAGGCCAAGACTATAACAGGGTTCAAAAAAGAACTAGATAAGTTCCTGGAGGATAGGTCCATCGATGGCCTTTAGCCAGGAGAAGCTGGGATTGCTATTTGCTAGAGGCTGGGAATGGGCAACAGGATGGATCACTTGATGATTACCTGTTCTATTCATTCCCTCTGGCATTGTCCACTGTCAGCAGATAGGATACGGGGCTAGATGGACCATTGGTTTGACCCAGTATGGTCGTTCTTATTATCCTCCAGATACCTACAGATTTATTGTTTAATAATTTGTTCCACTATCTTTCCAGGTATTGAAGTTAAGATGACTGATCTATTAATTCTGAGGATTCTCTTTCCTCTCCTTTTTAAAGATAGGTATTATGTTTGCCCTTCTCAAGTCTTCTGGGGCCTCACCCACCTTCCAGATAATTGCCAGTGGTTCTGAGATTGTTTTAGCTAATTGCTTACATACGCTAGGATTAATTTAATCAGGCCCTGCCAACTTGAATTCATTTAACTTATCTAAATAGTCTTTAACCTGTTCTTTCCCTGTTTTGGCTTGCATTCCTTCCCCCTTGTTGATATTAATTGTGTTAAGTATCTAGTCACTGTTAACCATATTAGTGAAAACTGAAGCAAAATAAGCATTAAACACCTTACCTTTCTTCATCAATTATTAGCTCTTCTTCCTGCTAAGTAGAGGACCTACGCTTTCCTTTGTCTTTCTCTTCTCCTAATGTATTTAAAGAACCTATTACTGCCTTTTATGTACCTTGCTAGATATAACTCATTTTGTGCCTTAGCCATTCTGATTTTGTTCTTACAAGCTTGTGCTATTCTTTTTTACTCTTTCTTGGCAATTTGTCCATGTTTTTATTTTTTGAAGGATTCCTTTTTGACTTTCAGATTATAAAAGAGCTCCTGATGGAGCCCTATTGGCCTCTTAGTATTCTTCCTGTCTTTCCTTTGCATCAGTATAGTTTGCAGTTGTGCCTTTAATTTTGTCTCCTTGAGAAATTGCCAGCTCTTCTGAATTCCTTGTTCTCTTAGATTTCTTCCCATAGGACCTTACGTGCCAGCTTTTTGAGTTTTAGTCTGACTTTTTGAAGTCCATTATCTTATTCTGCCACTCACTCCTTCCTTTCCCTAGAATCATGAAATCTAACATTTTATGATCACTTCACCCAAATTGTCTTCCACCTTCAGATTTGCCCCCTATTCCTCCCTGTTGGTCAGAATCAAACCCAAAATGGCTGCCCTCCTAGTTACTTCCTCTCCTCTCATACCTTTATAGAAGCTCAGAGTTGGCTATACTGGTTTCTATCTATCCTCAAAATGTAATTCTTGATCAGAGCCAGTTTTACAACTTTTCCAAATGTGAGAAATTCCCACTAGTACCAGTTTACAAGCATAATACAGATGTCTGAATGAGACCAGATGGAGAACAAACAGCATTTGGCAAGTGGCACCTACTAAAAAGTCCTCTGATTAACAGACACTATTCTTGCTAATACTTCAGTATTTTTACTTCCGGATTTTTAGATCTGAGGTTAACAGGTATACTCAGTGATACTTAGCACTTTCATCCATAGTTCTCAAAGATCTTTATAAGGTGGGTAAGCATCATTTTCCCCTGTTTACATAAGGGGAAACCTGAGGTACAGAGATTCAGATTAAATTAAGGCACAAATTTTCAGAAGTATCTACTAAGTTTGGGTGCCTTAATTTTTGGATGCTCATGTTGAGGCAGCAAGAGTCTCTTAGGGCCTGTTTTTCAGAGATGCTGAGCACCCACAATTTCAGTTTACCATTATGGCTTAAAGCTGGGTCACTCCAGCACTGTGTTTTACTCTCTTTGTTCCTGCCATTTTTTGTTGATACTGGTGATCTTTTGGGACTGAAGGAGGACTTGATCTCATTGCACCTTGAAGAAATAAAAATAATTTGCAGCCAGAAAAATAAGAGTCAGTTTGGTGATGTACCAAATGCAGGTTCAACCCTTTGATGTTCTAGTGGCTCTTTATCACACGTCAGATAGCAGCACTTAACTCAACACTTACAGACAGTAAGTATTATTACAGGAAATCATTACAGGTCAGGGAACAGGTCATGTTTTTGGAGCTTCTTCCTTTTATATTTTCAAATAAACAATATATTGTTTGATGATTGGACTGCTATGTTTTCAATATTAAAATTCAGATTCAGTATTAAAACTCTTGCTTGCTTCTCATTAATAAGTCTCAGCAAATGCATTGCCATCTGCTAAATTCAAACCATTAACTTGTAAAATGCTGTACTGTCTTGTGCCTTTACAGCACCATAATGGGCTGATACTGTATTTCAGTGAATCTAACCTTGCATTCCTACTCATCATGATCTGAATTAAATATCTGCTTTGGAACTTCATATGGTTCTGTAACTCCCAGAGCATGTTTACTACAGACTGGATGCATTTACTTTCAGTCATACTATTATGGATTTTTCCCTGTTTCCAGTTGCTGTATACCAAGGCAAATCTTATTTCTAGCACCCAGCCCAGCTAGCAGTCCTGGGTAATTGGATCTGTACAGGGAGGGGCAGAGCCCTAGGAGGGTCAGGGTCAGTAATATTGCACCCATAAAGTCAGACCTCATGATACGCAATGTGCTCTCACAGCTATCTATTAAATATATTTTAGTGAATTTTGGTGCTGGGGAAAGGTGCTGGATTAATAGCCTTGGAGACTGAGATTTTATATTGACCAATACAATAGATGTAGCAATGTCAGCATCTGTGCAAGCCGCTCCCCACTGCCTAACTATCTGCAACATCTGCAAGGGTGAGAGAAGAGTTCATTCTCCATAATGAATTCAGTCCTTGGCCTCTCCTGTCAATGCCAGTGATTGTGATGCCTTTTTTCGATGGACTTGTGTCCATTAGGTAGTGACCACTGACTTATTTCACATAGGCCACCAGACAGTGAGAAATTCTGTTCATTGTCCACCAAGGCCCTGATTTTTCCTGTGCTGTGCTAGTGCTGAGCTGGGCTTAGAGATTGGAGGGGAAGCAATATGCTTCCTCCAACATTAAAACCCTGTCTACACTTACCTCCGAGATTCGGCACAGTCGATGGGAGTTACGCAAGCTACGCGAAAAACTTGCCTAACTCCCGTCGACTTCTTTGCTTCTCTTCTGCGCGCTGCCTTCACTGCACTGTGCCGATGGGAACCGTGTTCCCATCGACACAGTGCTATGCCACTTGTGAAGGTGGTCTTAGTACATCGATTTCTGGATCGACTGAATGGGTCTTCACTGACCGCTCAGTCGATCCAGGGAAATCGATCTGACGGCAGTGACTTTGCTGCCATCAGTATAGCTGTAGCCTAAGAGTGTTGGGGGGGGGGGGGGCTGTGCTTTCCCCTTCCAGGCCATACCCTGAACCAGAGAGAGACTGGGATTTGTACTGTGTTGGGGGGAGAATCTGACTTCAGATGCATTGCTTCCCTTAGTGCTCTGTTCTAACTGCTGGCATCACTGCCTGTCTATATAAATTATTTTGTGCAATGGTGGTGTAGCTGTGTAGTTTCCACTATCTTAGGGAGACAAGGTGGATGAGGTAATATCTTTCATTGGACCAACTTCTGATGGTACGAGAGACAGACTTTCCAGCTTACACAGATCTCTTCTTCAGGAAGAAGCTGGAAAGCACGTTTCTCTCCCCAACAGAAGTTGGTCCAATGAAAGATATTGCTTCACCTCGTCTCTATATAAATTAGTAGCAATCTTCATTCAGTTATTAAGGTTGTTCTGAAGCAGGCCGGAGAGTGGATTTTGACAGTAGTATGTGGCAGGGAGGTGGAATCCCATTCTGCTGGAGTCTCCAGTAGGGTCATATTTTAGCTGCTGTCTCAGAAAAGCTAGTTGTAGTTTGTCTGGAAGCCCATTCCACTTACAATAACATGGCCAAGGGTTTTTTTTACTCGGGTTATTGCTCTTAGCACAATGCGCATGTTGCCTGCAGCCCCTCAAGTTCCTCGTTACACCTTATTCCTGTATTCCCTTGACTTTTAACTGAACACAGCGCATAGCAGCATTTCCCTGCAATAAAAATCCACACTTGGATTGTGTCCCTGATGCCCTGGAGCAACCCTTCACACCCGCTCTGACTGGCCTCCTGCAGAATATAAATGGGTTATTGGGTGACACCTAGTGGTGCAGAACTACTCGTACACCGGGAAGTTAAGAGAGGGAGTGCTGCGGAGAGACAGAGACTGGGACAGCAGAGAGCTGGTTTCTTCTGACACTGAATGCTCCTCATCAGTTTTCACGCCACACAAGCCCTGTATTGTACTCGAGGAAAACACAGGAAAAGGCGAAGATGGAATCACTATTTCTGGGTGACACCTGCCTAGGATTTTAACCTTATCCCTCCTGGCACATCAAAAACCAGCCTTTGCCAAGGTTCCCAGAAACGGCTTCATTGCTCCTTGCTAGCAGGACAGTTGCAAGCAAGTGCAGTTCAATGCGGGCTTGGGGATTTCTTCAGCACAATCACGAAGTGTCTATGCTCTAAATGCCTACAGTACAGAGGACTCTTGCAACTTCTTATGTGATGCATTTGCACAAAGGGAGAATTCCTCATTTAAGATGGGTAATAAGCAAACGATATTTACTGATGAACAGCTAGATGCCTACCAGGTAAGATTCTTAAGTCTGTATTAAGGGCAAAGAGGGAGATCTGAATGTGCTGCTCTGGTTTTTGATGTATGATCCAACTTAGCTTGTACGGACATGTTTATATTTTACTGTCACTCTTCCTCACCCCTTAGACCTGTTAATAATACCGTTAGTCTGGGTTTCCACATGCATTTTAGTCCAGTCCCCTATGTGGGTGCAAAAAGAACCCCCCTACTCCACTAGGGAGGGGAATCAAATTCCAGACACCCAAGGCCAGGAAACAAATTAAAGTTTGTGGCCGCAGTGATAAATGGAAGGTTTTAGAGTGATCCTTGCATTGAGCATATTTTAAAGAAGAGATTGTATTGGACACACTTGCACTTTGTCCCTGATCCCTTCAGTGGCAAGGAAATTTATAGAGATACATCAGTTTCATGTCTCTTAAAGACTATGTACTGCATTCATTGCTCATGAAGCTGTAGAGAGGTGTTTGTTTTAATCCTTTAGATATGGTTGCCCTAGTTTTGCTCAGACTTCTGGGTGGAGATTTTTCTTCTCCCCCTGACAGAGAGAGATCTGCATTTTGGGAGCAGCACTCTCCGGAAGTGACAGTAGTTTTTTGACATCTTTTTGAATACAGTATGTTACCTCAGTTGCATTTTTCTCTGCCCAGCAAAGTCATTTCCAATCTCCATTCACAACATCTCAGCACACCGCAGAGATACCTGAAGCAGATTGGGAAGCTGCCTGCACTAGCAGGCATCTTGCACAAGTCCAAGAGAATAAAAGATGACAAAATGTAAAATAGGAGAAAGCAGAGAAAAGGGGGAGTTGAATAATCATCCTGAGAAGTAAGAGGTCTGGCTGCTCTGTTCTCTTCTACAAAGAGTTCAACAACAATAGAATTAATAGTGCAGTAAATAACATTGCAACAGTCAGCTTCCCTCCTGACCAAGAGCCTGATCCAAAGTCCCCTAAAGTCAATTGTCTTTTCACTAACCTCAGAGGGTTTGGATCAGGTTTTAAAATGGAATGCATAATTTCAGAAACTAGATTAATCTGGGGTTGTTCTAAATGGGGGCGTTCTCAGATTTGTGAATCTTTAACAAATATTCAAGTAGGCAAATGGCAAAGCTATTTTGTACTTTGCCTCTTATTTCTCACCTTAAAACAGCTCTCCCATGGTGAAAACAGGATATATTCGTAATATAACATGAGAATAAATACCTTCACATACTGATCCAACATTCTGGCTGGATTCCTCCCTTTCATAATGTTACAGACGTGTGCTTTGTCATGTTCATATAGTGATCACAAGCAACATGCGGGGAAGGCTCATTTAGCCTCATTTAGTTGCTAATCTCTCCTCAACCTGCCGTTGGTCATTACAGTATATTCTGTAGCCTGAGCGACCTTAACCAAGGCTATGTTTACAGCTATGCTCAATATGCTTCAGAGAGGGAAAGTAAAGGTCTATAAAACACCAAATGTCTGTATTCCTACTACCAATAAAAGTGAACACAGAGCAGAGACACAACTGCAGTAAAACAAAACAAGACCTGAATGTAATTAACATTAACATCTTGGCACAGGCTGGCAAATGTTAGAGCTGAAATGCCATCCTTAATTCATTACACTTCATCTAGAATTTGCAGCCCATACCTTTCATAACATCAGGAAATTGATCTCAAACCCTTGCAGTAGCTAGGCACAATGGGTTGAGTTAGCCTATGGGATTTCTCTTCTGCAGGAGGTCATAAAATTAATTAGAGTCACTGTATTTTTAAAAGGACTGGATAATTTTATGACCAGTAATAACATTTGTTGTTATGCATGTTAAGATAAGGGCAATTGAATCTCATGCTTCAGCATATCAGCTAATCCCAGGTGTCAGGAAGGAATGCCACCCACATACATTGCACAGATAAGTAGCAAAGTCTTTGTTTTGTTGTTTATTTGCTTTTCTCTGGAGCATCAGTTATTGCACATTGCTGGCAGCATGAGTGAAGGAGCAAAAGACTCAATCCTGCTTGTCTCACACATTCTTCCTCTTTCTTCTCTGAAGGCAGAGACAGGGGATTCCATCTCGTCAATGTTTGGATCCTCTAGATCCATACAGATTTTGGGAGTACCACTATAGTCAGGGAGCATATGCACAGAGACCTCTTGCCGCCACACTGCATTCTGCTCTCCCACTCTTTGCCCTGGCTTCCTGCTGACTCTAGGCCCCTGAGTCACAGGAGCCATGTGGAGTGTTTCAGAGGGATGAGGAAGAAGCATACTCCAGAGTAACTCCATTGAAGCTGAAGATTTACACCAGCATAAGTGAGGCAAGATCTGACCAAGAGTATGCAGAATGTTATGCTGCTTTACTGTTATGTACTCTGTAATGGCCCCCTGGCTGCAGTAACTTACATGCTACGCTGTGTAGGTTTGGGGAGGTGGAGAATTGGGTGGAGACCTGCTGGCCCACCTGCCCCCTTTCCACAATGGAAATTCTTCAAAGAGGTCTCTGCTGTCCTGGAGATAAGGGAGCATGGAGCACTGGTATCACAGCTTTTTAAAATATGGACTTTCCATTGTTTAGAAACAGTGGGTAGAAAGTTCAAAGGAAACTAAGAAAGCTAGGATAGCAAATCTGTTGAGCCCAGGACTTCCAGATCTAAACAGAAGAACCTCTACCATTTGAGCTACAGAACCAACTCCTTAATAATATATGGTGTTATATAGATTAGAGTACCCTTGATGTGCACCTGTGTGCATGTGATTCACAGATTGTTTTTATAAAAGAGAGAACTCACAGCAGCAACATCAGGATTGTGAATTATAAACATTACTAATGAAATGTAAAAACTTTTAAAATGGACCTTACAGTTTGATGAGTCCTTATTTTGCACTTTTGGAAATGGGGATAGGTAGTTCTTCCCGCCCTGCCCCACCCCCACCTATCTAGGCATTTGTACCATACTTATCTGAGTGGCATCTGAATGCCTCTTTGGCAACTGAGGCATTGCCTTTTTATACATGGTACTCTAATAGATCTATACCACAGAGGCTCAAGGAGTTGGTCTTTTAGCTCATGTGTTTGAGGCTCTTTCATTTAGATCCAGAAGTTGTGGGTTCAATCATTGACAAGATGATCCCTGTGTCATTACACAATGTAGTGTGTTTTAAGGAGAGGTTTATATAAGTCTGGAGATGAGTGTTTGGCTGAAGTTGTTTGTAAGAGAGCTGTGTAGTGAGACCTGATTATATTTAAATCCTCTCTATCTCTTGTTTTAGTGAAAGATGGAGGCAAATTAACCAATTCTACAAAGGTATAAATCTCCTAATACCTTCTCCTATCATTTGGCAACCTTTATTCCCTTCGTGTAGTGCACCAGTTTGAGAGCTCTTTAAATTATCATAAGCACATTGAAAAGCTTTGAAAATTAAAGGAAATGGGCTTTTGCACAGATTGGTTTCCCAGCAGAACTTCACATCAGTTAAAAACTATATACCAGTAGGAAAACAAATCCTACCAGGGCTTTCGGCTTTCTTCTGCCATTGCCCTATGCTCAGGTTAGTGAAATCTTTTTACATACAAATACAAAATAGAAGTAAAGTCTGGAGGAGAAGAGAGTAAATGTTAGTCAGTAGAAAAGAAACACTTCTCTAACAACAAAGTGTATTTTAAGATCAAGCTTCTAAAAGCTGCCTAAGGGACAATGAACACTCAGTTTCCATTCAAATTAACCCCCTGGGAGCTTTATCTGTCACCCTTACTCACACTGAGTAATGTCTGGCATGACTTTGTGGGTGACCCCATGATTTCATTCAGACTATTTGTGGAATAAGGACTTGTCTACACAGGCAAGCTCTTCCAGAATAAGGTAGGGTTTGAATTTAAAGCAGACTAGCTATTCCAAAACTTTTCCACGTTTACAAATAATTTTGAAAAAGGCACTCTTATTCTGAAATAAGAGTGTCCACACATGAAGTTATTCTAGAATAGCTATTCCAGAAAAACTCCATGTGTAGAGAAGCCCTAAAATATTACTGAATGTCCCTAGGCCCGTCTGGCAAAGTACTTAAGCACATGGTTTACTTTAAGCATGTGAGAAGTTCCAGTGTCTTCACTGGGACTGTACATATGCTTAAAGGTAAATATATGCTTAAGTGCTTTGCTGGACTGGAGCCTTAATCAAGATTGTGCCTGTGAAAGCTGCCACATTGACAACCCTCATGACCAAAATCTTCTGCCTATCCACAGAGCATAATTAAGCTCAGTCAACATCAGTGTGAGGTTCCTTCCACCATCCAGGAAATCTGTATCATCCCTCGGCTCGGGGGATCAGAGCTACGGTGGGAGGGTGGTTCTGTCTGAGTCATTAGCCTTGAGGCTGGCTGAGACTTCCATGTACCAATTTGATGTGGGCTCCTGCTTGCTAAGAACTAAGCTGCAACTTCCTATTCATTACATGTAGGACAGGGAACAATTGTCAGCTTTTGATTAATGTTGGTCAGAGCCAGACTTGAACCCGATGTCTATGGGTCTGATCTGAAGTCAGTGGGTGTATTTCCACTCAGTTCAATGGACTTTGGATCAGGCCCCTAGCGAGGAAAAGTGCAGTCCAATGGCAAACCCCTGAACTGATCAACTTCTTTTGTAAAACAAACAAATGGTATCATTTCTAGTTGCAATATTATGCTGCCAAAGGGGAGATGAGAAAATAATAATAATAACAAAAAAGGATTATAAGCTACTGAATAAAGAAACTTAAAGCAATTGAAAGTAATAAAGAAATATAATAAAGCAGTGTCAAGCCCATATACTGGCCTCAATCCATACTTGCATCTGCCATTGAGAGACATTGCTGTAATGAGTCGGATATGAATGGGAGCTGCACATGCAGAAAATAGAGACAGTATGAGCCATTGTCCCTCTACCATCAGTGGAGCTACTTGTCTGAGTAGAATGAGCAGAATTTGATTCTATATTGTCTTTTGTGCAGATTAACTAATGAGGCACAGACCTTCTTTGTGTTAGATTTTGCAGCTCAGCTACTATTCATTGCAAGCCTGTAAGCTGCAAGCTATTTGGGGCAGGGACTGTCTTTATTACACATTTTTACAGCATTTAGTACACGGGGTTGGCTTCTAGACACTTGCAATATATATGCTAAATAATAATACCAAACAGATGAGCTATTGGCTAATGTCAGCTTTTAGGTAAGACTGTTATACAACCCATATGAATTCCTTTGTAAAAACACTTTTCACTATAGGGTTAAAATATCAATTGATGGTAACAGCACTGTACTGAGCTGAAACAAATTACTTTTATGGCCTATCAAGAAACACCATTTATAATGTAAAAACAGGCCAGGAAGTTACATTTAATGGATTTTAAAAACTCTGCTTAACCCGATCATAAGCAGTGTATGTAAAGAAAATAAAAATCTAATCACAGGAGGCTAGGTAGTGCTACCCTCACTCACACTAGGTGGTACCTTCTTCCACAAGCTGTCTGATTGAAATCAGTGGGACTATCCATAATGGAAAGTATTATTCAACATGAGAAAAGGGATTACAGTTTAGTTGTTGGGCCCTGATGCTACAAACATGAATAGACTCATTGACTTCAATGGGACTCGTGAGATAAGTCCCTTGGTTTGATTCCTATTTCATGTTACCTTTGAATATATACCACACCAAATTACTTTTACTGTCCATCAATTTCTGCCTCAATTTACAGCTGCTGTCATTCCAAATAACAACATGAAGATCTTAACTGCTCTTTTGTGATATTCTGACAGCAGATTTTAAAGGAATAATTTTGCTTTTTATTCATCAGTTTTTGGTAGTTTTGGCTTTACTGCTGTAAATCTTGCTATAGTTTTAGGTAGTTTAAATGTTTAAATCCTGCATTGCACATTTTTAGACTTCTAATCCAGCTTGTGTTTTTCTGAGATGAATCAAATGCCCACTTAATAGCCACCATCATCAATATAGATCTAGCTGGCATTTTGATGGGCAGTTTTAAAAAATTGGTTGCAAGGTCCCAGTTCAGCAAGGTACTTAACTTTAAACCTGTGAGTAGCCCGGTTGACTTCAATGGGACCATGCATGTGTTTAAAGCAAATGCTTGAATACCTTACTGAATGTGGATCATATTGATTTAGAAGAAGGGTAAAATCAATTTCAATCTCACGCAAAACCTCAAAGATCATCCTAAAGGACATATTTTATCTGTATGGCAATTGATTACATTTGTAGAACATTTGATGATCAAAATCTTGAAAACCTACTGGAATCCCCCCAAAAATGACTGAATTATTATAGTTATGAAAAAAAATCACTAATGGACAGTGAGTTGAAATGGGGATACTATTTGGAGATGATATTTGTTTAAAGTGGCAAGAACTCCAGTAACCAATCACTTGGGCAGACTCTGGTTAATTCATTATGTGATTCCCTGATTGTGTCTTGGCAAAATCCTCTTTGCCTCATTGCAGTACAATATTAATTTTGACATACTATGAAAAGTAATTGGGAATTTTCCAAAGTAAAACCTTTGGAATAAATCTTTTTTAAAAAATTTAAAACAGATGCAAGTGTTGCTGCCTCAAATACTACTTGTTTCTAGAGGCTGCTTTTGGAATTTAAATACAATATATATTTAACTTTTAAGGGCATGACCCTGCTCACATTAAAGTCAGTGGGTGAAGGATCAGGTTCTTGTTACTTTCTGCCTCAGAATGTCATCCTCTTCTGGAGTAATTGGAATTGATATGGCCATTTTACATTATTATTAGTTAGACAGGGTGGGTGAGGTAATATCTTTTACTGGACCAACTTCTTTTGGTAAGAGAGACGAGCTTTGGAGCCATACAGAGCTCTTCTTCAGGTCCTGCATACGTGATTATTAATTTATTACAGTAGCACTTTAAGGTCCCATTGTGCTAGGTGCCATACAAACACACAGGAAGAGATAGTCCCTGCAGAGAATTTATAATCTAAATAAACAAGACACACAAAGGGGTGGGAGAGCAAAGACAGAGGCCCAGATCCTCAAAGGTTGCTTAATTCCCATTGATTTCGATGCAGGTCAGGCACCTATGTACCTTTGAGGATCTTGCCCAAAGTCCCAGCAGGTAGTAGCAGAGGAAAGGCTAGATCCCAGATATCCCAACTCCCACTCTTGGTCCATACTCACTAGGCCACCCTGCCTTTTACTACTGTAGAATAAATCTTTCCCTTGTATTAGTTTTAAAATGAAAGTAATCACCTCAGGACTGATATTGTGTTGAGATTATGGCTCATTTGGGGTTGATCCATTGATTGCAATTGTGCCTCATTTAATGAATGCCCATTTTCTACCGAAATACTTGCCAGGTTATTTCATCATTCCTAGAATCCTCTGATGAAGCAGCTGCCAGTTCATAATAAATATGCCTTATATAAAGCAAGTGCAATATAAAGAGCAGAATTATACACTTGTAATCTTTAAAGGGAAATAAACCTGAAATAATTGATGTGATAACTATGACACTGGAGTAACCTCACAAACCTGAAGCTTTAGTCTGTTGCAGAAATTTAAAGATGATGATGCTCTGATTCTTCCTGCATCCCCTCTTGCTTTTTGTAGCCCAACATTGTGATTCATGGGGAAATGTCTCCTTGATCCTATGAGGATTTCACTTAGTTCTGTTAGCAATCTACATTTTATACATGACAATATTTTCCCCCAGAATTAGTGAATGGTTGTAATTCACTCAGTGTGCTCTGCTGCTGCCATTCATAAACTGCAGGCTGCACTTTTGTGGTTGGTGACATCAGCAGATTCCACTGAGGGAATTATATCCTGAATATACTCTGGGGCCATCTATCATGCTATGCTCTGTATGTACTCTTGACATTTTTGTAAATGTAAGTATCAGCACTCCCAGCACAATTATCTATCTCTTTAAGAGTTAGTACTAATGAACATTTGCAAAGATCCAACTAATAGTTTACAGCAAAGGATTATAGCAGGGGTAGTCAATTATTTTTGTCAAGGTCCAAATTATTTGCTCAAGGTATAGTCAAGGTCCACACTCCAGAGAAAATAATAAAAAAAACCCTATGGTAAAAATAAGTATAACAATTTTGGGGTATATTCAAAAGTGTCTGGTGGTCCAGATTTGGCCCACGGTCCACCTATTGACCATCCCTGGTTTATAGCACTGGGTGAGAAACTATTTGCATTATGTCAGTGTGTCACTGCATTTCAGCCCCCCTAAGATCTATTACTATGCTAACATGGATCCCCATCCACCAGCTGTGACACATTCATGGGCACAGACCAAAGTCCTTCCTAATCCCTTAATATAACAACACATATAGCAGCCTCTATAGTGTGCTGTGTGTATCTCTAAGTACTTTCTAAAGGTGGGTAGAGACCATTAGCTCCATGTTATAAGCAAGGTTTGAGGCTGAGCTTGCCCAAGGTAACACAGCCAGTCAATAGCAGAGCCAAGCCTGATTTGCTAACTCAGTGCTTTATCCTTTGGACCACAGGACCTTATGAGCTTGACTAGTTCAGCCCATCTGTTCCCTATTTCTCTCCTGAGCATAGCATCTCCCAGGATGATCAATTAGCATGTGCATCCACACAGTAGCACCCTAATCCAGATTATAGCTGCATTTAAATAAAATGCTGCTAATTTAAGGACTGGAGGAAAAATGCATGAAACTGTCAGGCGGCATTTACATTTAATTTCACCTAGTCACATGCTCTGAGAAGCTGTGCTGGAAAGGTCTGTGAGGCGTAATTACAAAGGTTAAAGGGGTGCATTTGTGCAGACTCTTGTTTTCTCAGAGAGTAGCTCATGACATAAGCTATCAGGACATCTTAACTCCAGAAAGGGTGTCAGTAAGGGAGACTCTTGTGTTGAAAGGATCCTAAATGCATGTCTGTTCCTTAGCTTGGCCTTGTTGCTTTCCCTTCAAATTGTCTGTTTCATGACTCCTGGGAAAACATCTGCAAAGCAGGACCAAGGGTTGTTAATCATTGGGCTTTAGGTCTGTGTCCTGACATACGCAAGATGTATCCTGTGAAGGGCATTTCTCTAGCCATATAGTGCATAGTTTCTCAGTCTGTAGTATGCGTACCCCTGGGGGTACATGAGACAAAGGCAGGAGGTACCCGGGGAAAAACAGAGTGAAGGGGAGGTGGGCAGCAGCAGCCCACTTCCCACCCGGTCTCAGCTCCCAGCGGGGAGTTGTGTGGCAGCCCCTGGCTTCTCAGGAAGGCAGGCGGCAGCCGCTGCTTCCCACCCAGCCACAGTTCCCAGCTGGGAGGTGGGCAGCAGCTGCCACAGTCCTGGGAAGCCAGGCTGCAGCTTCCCCCCCCCCACTTCCCGCTAGGTCCCAGCTGGGAGGTAGGTGGCAGCTGCCGGCTTTTGGGGAAGGTGCGCGGCAGCCACCTGCTTCCCGCCTGGTTGCAGCTCCCAGCTGGGAAGCGAGTGGCAGCCGATGGCTCTTGGGGAAGTAGGCGGCAGCCCCTGTTTCCTGCCCGGTCTCAGCTCCCAGCTGGGAGGCAGGCCGCAGCTGCTAGCTTCAGGGGGAGGTGGGCAGCAGCCCCCGCTTCCCGCTGGGTCTCAGCTCCCAGGTGGGAGCCTGGTGGCAGCCTCCTGTGTCCCGTGAGCTGGGCTCACAGCTGGGTGGCAGCCACCCACGCCCCGGCTCCGAGCCAAGGGACAACCTCCCGCGCCCCAGCATGAAGACGAGCAGCAGCCGCCTGTCCACATCCCTGCCCCAACCCAGATTGGGTGGCAGTCGTCCAACTCCCGGGCTGGCAGCCAGGCAGCAGCCGCCTGCAACTTGCCCAGGTGGCAGCCCCCTCCCTGGCTCAAAGCCCAATGCCCAGAAAACTTGTCAATTTCACTGTTCTATGACAGTCCCAGATTTTACCAGTTACCCTCTTTTCCTGTCTCTCTCGCTCTCGCCCTCCTTCCCTGTCTCCCCCTCAGCCCTTCCTCCTCTCAAATGTATGGCAAAAAATTTGATGCGGCGCTTTATATTCCCCAGCATTGGCATGCCGCTCAAAGCCTCCTAGTTTTGGCCAGCATCACCTCTAGCCCAGGAACATACTTTATTTGTGCACACCTGGTGTAAATGTGGTAACCCTACGCACATTAGATCTGACATCTGTCATATCATGGCCTTATATACTCAACCCTTCTTCCAACATATGGCTCACATTAGTCTGTAAATATAAAATCCTGTGGAAAATGGAGTATTTGGGTACTTATTAAAATTTTCAGAAGTTAGGGGGTACTTGCTACTTAAAAGGTTGAGAAACACTGAATGTGTAACTGGATAACCCATGGATAGTCCTTAAAAATCTGTACACAGAGCATGGCACTGCCAGAGTTCATTAAGTGCTTTGCTAGTTCTGGCAAATCTAGACTCTGGACCTGACTTGCCACCGTCTTGTCCCTTTTGTAGCTATTTAAACCTATGTAAAGTGGTGGTAAAACTCTGCCATTCTCACTTAGCGATGTTTCACACTGACTTTGCATGAGAGCACTGTAAATAAGTACAAAAAGGGTACTGGAGTAACAGGCCCAGTAAACCTGCTCATGGTCCCCTTAAAGTTAATGGCAAAACTTTCATTTACTTCACTGGGAGCAGGATTGAACCCTGTGACTACAATCCAAGCTTTAAAAATGGACATCAGCCAAAGGTATTGAATGAATCTGCCAACTGTACTTGTGTTCTGCTACAGGTGAGATACGTATTGAACATTTATCTGTATTCTGCCAAATGCTACAGTAGATGGTTTTATTCTTATTGGTGTTTAGGCAGAAGTCTTCATTATTTCAAACTTCTTTTAATGCTAGAACCAAGAGTTTGAGTCCAAGTTTTTTAACTATCCCATTTTACAGCTTGGGTGGAAGTCAAAAGTCTCAACTCTGTTCCCACTGAAGTGAATTGAAGTTTTGCCATTCACTTTAAGGTTTAATGAACCTGATTCTCCAGTGGCGCTTGTCTAGGTGTTCATAATGCTCCTATGCAAAGCAAGGGCCAAGCACTACCGGATTAGAATGATAACATCATATCCCCACATTACTGGGGGTAAATATGTATTATTAAATTACAAACATTTAGGGCTGGTCTACACAGAGTTTTTGCACTGATTTATTAACAATCTCTTTTAAAAATGATTTAACAAAATTGGTGCCAAAATTGCTTGTTGACCAGCCCTTGCATTAAAAGAACATTAGGATGCAAATTGAAACTCTCAGAAATCAGGAATTGCTAAATTACAGTTATCCACGCAACCTTAATTCATCCCTCTTGTACACATACTATTTTTGCCACAGAACCCTGGCTTTAACCAGGGCTTTATCCTGCACTAATTAAGTTAATGGGAATTGTTCCTTTGGTTTGAACGGGAGCTGGATAAAGCCCTCAGTGCCAAGTTTGGACAGTAAATGAAGCAATTTTCTAATTTGGGCTGTTTTTGTTTTTAAAGAAAAATTAAAAAACACCCAAAGAAACTCCATCAAGTGCATTTATATGTTAGACAGCAGTAGAACTCTGGGTATCAGGATTCCTGGGTTCCCTGTCTGGTGCTAGGAGGAGAGTATGTTCTAGTGGTTAGACCAGCAGACTGAAATTTAGAACTCCTGGGTTCTATTTATAGTTCCACAAGAGAAGTATGTTCCAGTGTTTAGAGTAAGAGACTAAAATTAGGACTCTTGGGTATTTGTTTTTTTTAATCTGTAGGTATCATAAGGGTAAGTATGCAGAAGTTGCCCAGTTTTACAGAAAGCATAGCCAAACCTATAGATTTGGCATATTCTTTGAGAGAAAGATGGCTCAAAGAATGTTTGCTCAGGGCCTTAATGAATGTTTGGTGTGCTATATTAGAGATCTCATTTCTAATTCTAGCTCTGCCGGATCTGATCTGTAAAATGATGGAAATTATACTTGGTTCCTTCATGGGGTAGGGGAATGAGTCCCTGCTGAATAATAAGGGTTGTATAGTGCAGAGGGTGGGATTGGAGCTCATGGCTGCCTGGCTCTGTGTCTATACACTTTTTCTTAGGCCAGAAGGCATTCTGGTAAGGAAAGTAGGAGCAGGCACCCTTTTGCCTGTGTTCTCCTGAGCATTTAGAATTCTGTGTTCACCTTGAAGGGCTGTGGGATGCTCATTAGGGCCTGAGAACATGTACAGTACAGCCTGGCAGGAGATCCAATTGTGCCAGAAACTTCTGCATCTGCACAAATGATGATTTTCTGTGGGTTAGATCTTGGCTAAATCTAGATAGATTTTCATGGGGGCAACGAAAGGCACCTCAGGACTATTGCTCTGCTGAAATTCAAATCCCTGCTGCAACCTTGTTCCTACCTTGTGCACCTAGGAAAGGGTGGCTGGAATTTATCCCTTGACGCACAAGATGGCCATTAATCCTCCCATTAGAGTCTAAGAGAAACCCCCCCTCCCCTTTGTATTAATTCCCCACCTTTAAAACAACCTCTTTCAGAAATCATCCAAATTAGGGTTAAGAATTGATCGCCTATGCTGAAAGGACAGTATTTCACTTGTGCTAATTAAAGCCACAGATAATAATACTACTTGCAACAAATTTCAGATTCTGAGCACATCTGAACAGACTCCTAGTTCCTTGACATTTAGGCCCAATGTTCAGTTTAAAGGCAACGGAGGGGAGAAGAATTCTGAAAAATTAATTGGACTTTGGTTGGTTTATGACAAAAAGAAGCTCATTATATTCACTGCCACAGTCAGACATATAGAAAAGAGAAATTTAATGGTGAATGTGCATTAATAGATAACGTGCACCTTTGGCTACATGACATCTAACTTTTAAGGATATCAATGACCCTTCAACAGACATCTAGTTAACTTTTATTTTTAAGGGCATTGGGATAGTTTGAATGGAACATTACATAAAAGTAGGAGCCATCCGCTCAGTGGCTAGAGCATGTGACATTGTGCATTTCCTACTTGGAGAGCAGGGTCTTGACTCTAGAAACTGTCACACACAGAGAGTACCTCTAGTAGGTTGAAGGTAGTTCAGCCATCTGTGTAACCATGGGGATCAGAAAGGAAGGGAATATTTTGGCCAGGGTCATGGGGATAAACTCTTGAGGGCAAATCCTCTGTGCAAATAGTTATAGCTTGGTTTACTATGGAAATTTACACCAGCTGAGGATCTGGCTCCTGCTTTTATGGAAAATGCGTTCAGAGCTTCAATACCCATGCAATGCAAACAGGTGTGTGGTTGTTAAGGTCTGATCAGAAAGACCCACATGTGGTAATGTAGATGGTAGTAAATGTTCTGGTGCTTGGAAAGATGAGGTGATTCTCCTGGGTTTTGAACTTCTAGTTTGAGGGAGGATGGGTATTGCCAATCTAATAAACCATGTCTCTCCTAGTCTTGTCTCCCCTCCACTATGAAGGAGGTAATATAACGTGCTAGTTTACTACTTATTCTTTCTCATTATGTAATTTTCTGTATGAATGAAATTGCCAGATGAAAATTAGATGATTCACGTCCATGTTTATCCCGGCCAAAAGTCTTTAATTAAATTGGAATTAAATTGCCAGAGTTCCAGCTATTACAAAATTTAATAAAATTATTTACTAATTTGCAAGGCGGGACCAGCCAATCTTCTTGAAGGCAAAACACTTTTTAGACATTGGGCTGACATTTGAACATGTAGTCCTGAATGAGTTTATAGAGTGTCTTCCCTAAAGTGCTGATAAAAGGGATGATGCCTTTGTTACCAGAGAGAAAATTGAACCAAAATCTAGGATGCAAACATCCTCTAAGTTTCTATGATGGAACAACCAGAATTGCAGCTATCAACATGCCTAAACTTTGTGGGAGTTTTAATCTTATCCACACTTTGCAGCTTGTCCCATCTCTAGGAGCCAGTTTGCAGCTTGTGTAAATCACTGACTCTGCTGACTCCATTAGAGCTGTGCTGATTTACTCCAGCTAAGGATTTGGCTCTATAACTTAATCCCCACTAATTCCCCCCTTTATATTCCTGTCATAAAAGGCCCAGGATTGGAGAGAAGGGCAGATATGACATCAGCAGCACAATGGCATCTGAAACTTTATGAAAAGTGAAAACATTTTGGATTTAGATCTGAATGTTCAAACCATCCATAAACATTGACAAGCAATTAAGGAGATTGATAAGGTCTGTACCAGTACAGTCCATGCTTCTTTAATAGGCTATGTGGGGGGAAAATGAATGAAACTGGCTCTCGATAGCACAATTTACGCAGAAATTTAAGTGTATCATCAAATCCTTCCCCAAACAACTCCGAGATAAACTCTATAACCTCATCCCACACAAACACCTCACAGACCTTCTACATGTTTCCCAAGACAAACAAGGGAACCCAGGCAGACCCATCATATCTGGTCACAGCACTCTTACTGAAGGAATATCAGGACTCATAGAAACCATCCTCAAACCACTCCCACACAAAAGGCCAGCTTCCTTCAGAACACAACTGACTTCCACCAGAAACTCTACAACATTGACAACCTCCCTCAGAACAACCATGGATGTCATTTCCCTACATGCCAACATCCGTCACGATGACTGCATAGCTGCCTGCCTCAAATATCTACAATCTAATGGACAAACCCCCGATATCCAGCCCAAACACATCACCAAACTCATCCATTTAATCCTCATCCATAACAGTTTTACATTCAACAACACTTTGTCCAAACGACGGGAACAGCCATGGGTACTAGGATGGCTCCCCATTAAGCCAACATCTTCATGGGCTGCCTTGAAGAAGAATTTTTGGACAAATGCACCATGAAGCCAATGCTGTTCCAGAGATTGTCAGTTGACCAGGATGAAGGCAGTCTAGCCTAGTGCCTGGAGCAGGTAGCAGGCCTAGTGGTCAGAGTCAGTCACCAGAGACAAAGTCAAAACCAGAGGTCTGGAATGGGATACCAGAGCCAGAGGGTCAAGCCAGAGTCTGTAGTCAGGAGTCAGAACTGGATGTCAGGAACTGGAGCAAGCAGGAAGGGCTCAAGGCAGGGATGGGACTGGATGCAAGGCGGAAGCAGCAGGAACAAGCTAGCATAGGAGCAGGCACAGTGGTGGGCATAAGTGTTGAGAAGCCAGCTGCTCTTGCTGGCCTCAGAGCCAGCTTCAGCAGCCAATCAGGTTGCGTGGCTCATCAGGCAGCTGCTGTAGGCCAGTTGTACTGATAAGGCTGCCTGGAGACTGGCACTGCTGCAGGCCCAAATTCCTGATGGTTATGTTGATAGTATTTTCATCCTCGGGACAGCCAACCTAAACTCCCTCATAGATTTCTATTATAACTCCAATAATCACCACCATCCAGTGTAATTCCTTTAGAATATTCTCATATTAGCATCAACTTCCTGGACACCATGATCAGCTTAAATAATGGAACACTACAGACAACTATATAAAAGAAACCTGTGGATCACCACACCTACCTTCACAGATACAGTAAACACCTCAAACACACTGAGAAATCTGTTATCTTCAGTCATGCACTCAGATAACCCCAGAATATGCTCTGAGGAGAAAGTCTGGGATATGCACCTTAACCCACTTAAAACTGCGTTCACCAAACAAGGACACTCCACCAGAGAAGTAGATCACATCATAGAATGGGCCATGCAAATATCCCGAGAGAACTTGCTTCAATACAGAAATAAAACCCCTTCTAATCGCACACCTCCACTTGTCACCTACCACCACATGCTGAAACCTATACAGGGTATCATCAAACTATTTACAACCCATATGTGATGGGGACCACATCCTGAAAGACATCTTTCCTGAACCCCCTCTTCTGGCCTTCAGATGATCCTCCAAGCTCATCATCAGAACCAAGCTCCCCACAGACCAGGACCCACCAACTCAAAGTGGCACCAGACCTTGCCAGAAAAACAGATACAAAACCTAGACGTATCTCCACTGCAATGATGATCAGCACCCCCGACATCCATAGATCCTAGACATGCCTATCACAAACTGTGGTTTACATCTTCCAATGTACTAAATGCCCAATAACACCTATGTGGTGAAACAGGACAATCACTCTTGAATGAATTCACACATAAAAATGATAAAAGACAAAAACATCGTATCACCTCTGGGTGAACACTTTTCACAAAGCAATCACTCTATATCTGACCTCTCAGTCCTCATCCTCAAAGGAAACCTGCACAACATCTTCAAAAAGCTTAAATTCACAACTTTGCTAGATATTAAATATCATGGGAATCTCCCAGCCTTTTTCCCCTTCTTGTCCCCCATGACTGATGAGGTGTTAATAGGTCACTTCACCGCGAATGATCCCTTGAAATATGTGTTAACTAGTTACGCTAAACTATCTGTTCCACCTTGTATTTCACCTTGTATTTAGCTGTGACACTGATTACATTTCCCAGACCTGAAGAAGAGCTTTATGTAGCTCAAAAACTTGTCTCCATCACCAACAGAAGTTGGTTCAATAAAAGATATTACCTCAGCCACCTTGTTTCTCTATTCTACTGTAAAATCCCATTTACATTATAAAAATAATCCTGTTCAGACTTGACTGAGGGACATTGGCATGGCCCACCCCTGTAATAACATGGGTTTGTTTTTTTTGGTGGATGGACTGTGGAAAGCTACGTAAAGGATGGACTCCCAATTGGAGGATCACCACCACCATCCCTGGATGGCCTGAGGGGAGTCCTGAAAGCTTTTTCTTTTGTAAATGGGGTCACAGTTTGGCAAAGGTTGAGATTCACTGATGGGAAGGAACCAGGGGAATGGAGAGTCTATATTAGGAAAGGAGACTAAAAAAGCTTGGAATGTTTAATCTAGCAAAACAAAGGCTGAGAGGGGATATGATTGCTGTGGGTGGAAGGTGGTAAACATCAGGGAGTGAGAAGCTAAAGGACACTGATGGCATAAGAACAAATGGGTGTAAACTGGTCATGAATAAATTCAGGGTGCAAATTTAAAGAACGTTTCTAATCATCAGAGGAGTGAGGTTCTGGAAGAGCCTCCCAACAAGAGTAGTGGGGGCAAACAACCTAACTAGTTTTAAGACTGAACTTGATACATTTGTGACCTGGATTGTCTGACAGGGTTGCCTGCAATAGCAGTGGACTCGATTTGATGACCCTGAAGGTCCCTTTCAGTCCTGTGTCCTATGTTACTGTGTTTTAGCCTAAGGCTCTAACAGAATTAAATCATTGCTCCCTAACATGATTAAAACATGCTTTTTTCTGTCCCCACACACAAAAAGAAACTATGTTATAAAATAGCTGGGCCACCACTATGTTTCCAAATCATCTTTAAGCTGCTTATTTCTGGAATGTAGAGCAGCTTAAGTCATTCTTAAAAGGTAATTTTGTCTTTTTTATCTTTGCATCCACTTGCACATAAATCCCCCATTAGCTCTCTAGTTGAGTAACAGTTTTCATTGCTTTCCTGAGTCTATATAATTACAGGAAGATTGCTAGTGACAGCATCACATTTATTTGTCAAACTACACCAGCCGTTCATTGGTAAATGAAGTGTCTTTAAACGATAGCTTGACAGTAGGTGTTACATGTGCTGGAATTAATGAAGACTTAACCAGCTGGTTCTTATTTCACTTTGTGCAGTTCCAGACAATGTGACATCACTGTGCAGCTCACAAGGAGCCTTCTGATTGTGCCCCTGTAACACTATTCTGTTACACAATATGCGAAAGGAGGAGCGGCCTCTCCTACCACTTCATATAGAGAGGAGCAAGACAACTTAATAATTGATGGCAGCAGGCGTGATCACCTACCTGGAAACCTGAGACAACCTAGAGGATGATGCTACAATCAGCTATGATGGATCTGTTTTACCCTTCCTAGAAGGAACAGGCAGTTGGCCAAAATGATTCTCAGTGCAGAAAGTAAATGATTTTTCTTCAGGGGTGTAAAGAGCAAGAGTATTTGCTTCCCCAGCAGCTCTAACCAGACATTTAACAGATAAAACATTATTACCTTGCAATATATTTTAAATTATTTACATTAAAAGGAAAATAACTAAGGGCCAAATCCTCATGCCAGCCTGATTAAGCTGGGCAAGTGCAGGGCACAGGAGTGTGGTAGGATGGAGTAGGAGGAATCCTCCTGCCAGACCATAGAGTTACACTGCGGAGGCTCTGCTCCCTTTGTGTGCCTCAGCCATAGGCTGGAAGACCAAAAGATGCCCATTCCCTGTGTTTCCTTCTCAAACACTGCCCTTCCCCTCTTGTCCAGCAGAACGGCACCAATTCTGCTACAAGGGAACCCACCCCAGCTGTGAGGCAGGGGCAGGATTTGCTCCAAGTGGATAACATTATAGACCAGTCAGCCTAATTTTGATATCTGGAAAGATACCAGGACAAATTACGAAACAATCAATTTATAAGAACCCAGCGTCTAATAGGGAACAGCCAGCATGGATTCATCGAGAATAAATCATGCCAAACCAACCGAATATCCTCCTTTGACACAGTTGCTGGCCTTGTGGATGGGGGAAGCAGTAGATATGATATATCTTGATTTTAGTAAGGGTTTTGACAGTCCCACATGGCATTCTCATAAGCAAACTAGGGAAACATGGTCTCGGTGAATTTACTATGAGTCTATGCTGGAGGAAGGTGCTGGATTAACAAACCTGGTGACAGAAGAATTTTCTGTTTGTCCACAAAACAGCACACTGCAGTATGGGCAGTGGCAGGTTATGCTTCCCCACACTGCTCATCCTTCACTTCGTATTGGATCTTGCCTCAATCCAGCAAAGCATTTAGGTATGTACTTAGCAAATGCATTGTTGGATCAAGGTCAGAGTACTCAGAACCTAACAGGATTGAAACCCTGGGGTACCCGCTTATGTAGGTGTGCATTTTCCACAGCCCATTCAGTTGCTGGCCATTACTGAGACTTCCACCAAAGGCACCAACTAGAACCAGTAATGACAATGGGTTTTCTGTGGTATGGACAGAAGTGCCAATCTTCAGACAAAACCCCATTCATATGAATATTCATAAAAAGTGACTAAAAAAAGAAACCAATATGGTTGAACCAAATAGTCCTCGGAATCGCCATAAGCTCTGGGTGCTGTGCTTGGTGGTAGTCAGCCAACTCTGTTTTGAAGTTTAGTAAATTATTTCCAGCTATGCCATGGCTTATCTCTCCAAATACCATTGGCAAAGTGGATTAATTTGTAAGCTCGTTGGGGCAGGGACCATCTTTTTTTTCTTCTATGTTTGTACGGTGCTTAGCACAATGGGGTCCTGGTCCATGACTGGGGTTCTTCAGTGCTACCACAATACAAATAATTATTAATAATGATAGTTTGCTAGTTAGATTGTTGTATATATTTTGCAGTAAAATTTTAAAAGTTAAAAGACAGATTCCCCAAAGTCCATTTGCTGCATGTTTTAGGCACTTGACCAGACTAGAAAGGGGACTAAGGCCAACATCTCACAATTCTGTGGCTAACCTGAGCAATGCCACACACAGCACGAATAGCAGACATGATATGTTTTCTGATGTTTCAGTCCATCAATAAATAAAACCCTCCTGAAAGCCGCATCCTCCTCAGTTTTAATACAGTTCACCTTTCAGTTATTTTACAGTCTGTATTTCCTAACATCTCATCTTGAGCCAAAATCAGGCTATGTGTAAGTTTACCTTTTTTTCCAGAAAGCTAGAAGCCATTGTCTTGCATTTGATATCTGTATCTCTCTAGTACATTAATGTGTTTTCCTTTTTTAACAGGATTGTACCTTCTTCACTCGGAAAGAAATCCTTCGGTAAGCAAATCATACTCCATTCTTCCTTCATAATTTGTATAGAAAGGGCCAAATTCTGCTCTCCTCACTCATCTGAAGAAACCCCGTAAAGCCAATGGGACTACTCATATGAGTAAATGAGCAAAGGATTTGGTCCTCAAATGTACCTAGGATACACAAATGTATGCACTCACTAATACCTTTCTAGCTTGGGAATCAGTTCTGCAACTGTTCTTATTGTAATACTGTTACATTGGCAAGGGAAACTCAGGGAAGTCATTCCACTGTTGAGTGCCTGGCAACTCATACTGTCATCAAAAAGAAATTTGTGTTTGCTAAACCTGCTCAGTTAAACCACTAAGGGCCCCATCCTTTCTTGTTAAGGTCAGGTGCAACCTAAATTGCTGTATTATTAAGATATGTTGGGTTATGGCCAGCTTAATTTTTATGAAGATAGTAAGGCCGAATCCCATCCTTCTGACTCAGGCAAAAGTCTCACTGACTTTAGTGGGAGAGTTTTCCCTGCATCGGTAGTGCAGGACTGAGCCATACTTCAATCATCTGTGAGAAATGGCAGGTAAAAGGTTTTAATCTTTGCAAATGTTAGGCGCTGTTGTGAGCTCAGATATAAATGTGTTGTTCATGGAAAACATTCCTTGGCTTTGCCTTGTGTTTGTAATGCACAGTGAGTCAAATGTTCAGTGAGTTCTGCCATAAAAGATTAAACAGCTCATGAGTGCACAATTACTGGGAAAGTGGAGGTGAATTTTAGCCAATAACTTGGATTATCTCACTGTGCACAGAGGAAAGGATGCAGCCCTATTCTGAGCTTCACCGGTGACACGGAAAGATGCATCCACTTATGCTGGGACTGAATGTGTCCTTGGTCTCTACTTTCTGTAATTTATTATCTAAAATACTGCAGGGCTGTTGGAGAGCATTTATGTGATGTGAATTGCCACAATTGTGTTAGCTCTGAGCATGTGTGTGTGTGTAAGGGTGGGCAGTGGGTGCAAGGGCTAGACAAACCCAGTCTCTGAACACAAGGTGTGAAAAAGCTGTTCCAAGCTAGCACCACCAGAGTCACTAATGTCCTCACATGTATGCTGCACCAGGAACAGGTGTAGCAGCTGCTACTCTCTCACCTGAGTCCCCAAGACATTGAACCTTTCTCAAAAGCAGTTCCCTCAGGAGTTCCTGCTGGGATTAGGCAGCTCTGCACCATTCCCTACCAAGGGCTGTGGCTAAAATTATCCCACAGGTTGTGATTTGTTGTAGGCCTGGCTGTAACTACTTTGACAAAGCGTTCCTCCCTAGCTGTGCGCCCCCAGGAACAATACGTTATCATTACAGCTGGAAAGACGTGTCATTTCTGTGTTCAGTGTACCCTACAGAAAGCCATGCAGATAAAATAAAAATGAATGATAATTATATTATATGTCCAGTCAAGGCTGCAGGACTCTCAGTTCTGCTGAAGAACAGCAACTTTGACAATAACAGAATTTGTCACAATTGGTACAGAAGGGTGGTAGTGGGTACCAAACTAATGGATACATTGTAATATAACTTTTAGAAGTTGTTCAGTGATATTCCTGTGCATTCTCCACCCACCCCCAGAGTTTGATACTGGGGGAAAGCAGTAGCTTCCTGTGAAAATTCAGTCTTTAATGCTGACATGGCAACAGTGTAGCCATCAAGAGCTCTGTAAAAGTCAACTAATGTTGCACTCCTATTTCCCAGGTTAATTTGATTCACGTGTGTACACACACACACACACACTTTCATACATACAATATATCTAGAGCAAACATCTAAAGTCCCTTCCATCTGTGAAACTCAAAGATGTTTACAAATATTAATGAATTAATTGTAACTGGACTACATTTCTGTGAGGGAAATAATTATGATGTTCTCCATTTTATATAGGGGGAACTTGGGGACAGAGAAGATAAATGACTTGCCCTGTTTCATACAGCAAGTCTGTATTTAGGACTGAGTTAGAATTAATACACAGCTCTCTTGATTTCCACTCTTGGGCTTTAATCTCAAGGCCATTCTCAGCAGCACAAGGGTGGAGAATGCTTTTGATCATTCCCATGTTGATGAATGAGGCATGTGGACAGGAGCTGAAGAACAGGAGGCCAGTAAGTCTGACTTCATTTCTGATGAGAAACTAAGAAATATCAATCTAGGAGAAGGTTATAAACCCTTAATAAGGTGGAGTCTTGGACATACAGGCTGGAGGCTGTCACAGTAGGCATCCTTCTGATGCACTCTTATGTGACACAAAGTTAAGTGGTTTACATTCAAATTTCTGGTCAGCTGTGAGTTCCAATTTCATAGGGACATATTAACAGAAGGTCTGAGCATTTGAACCTTTTTTAGGTGTGGCTATTTGCCAGGCCTGATTCAATGCCACCTTTCTCTCTGGAGTCATTTCTCTCTCCTATTAGTCCATTTCTGAGGGCAATGCCGGAAACACTCAGTAATAGAATCAATAGCCTGAGAGAAGCATTGACTTCACCACAGGCAGAGATGGAATGAATTTCTGCTAAACATACATTATTCAGGACGTGCAGTCCAGAGAAAAAAATTTACAGACCAATGAAGAATCCAGAACATGTGCATTAGAGCTCTGACTGAGGGTCTCAGGTGATAATCAGTGACAACTAAATTTGTGGCAAGAATTTAATATTTGGAAAAAACAGATTTAGGTTAAAAAATGTGGAATCCCAGCAGAGAAGAGAATTGAGGATTTAATTTTCTTCATTAAAGTTCTTATTCCCAAACTGCTGAGCTGAAGCTGAACAAGAAGAAGAATTTTCTTTTTCTAATCAGAGAAAAACTGCTTAACACCCAGCCCTATCACAGCCCTGCATCAGTGATGAATTTACTTCAGTTGTCTCTCTGGGCCAGAATCTCGGCTGTGCCAAATCTAGACTCACTACAGAGTGGGAAGGGAAAGGTGGCTCTAATCTACCTTTGTGCTTCCCAATTCTGGATTATTCTGGGGCCAAAAATGGCCCCCAGCATAATTTAGAGCAGCCTATGGGCTGTTCTAAAGTATGTCATCTATAGCAATCCCAAAGTAATCACAGTAATCTCAAAATTGGCAGATCATAGCTGTTACACGTAATTTAGAACAATTTGTGTGGTCTCATTGCTCTGTACGGCACAAGTCTGTGTAATATATGGCTATATATATGAAATTTGAACAAACACAGAAGCTAATGACATTTAACTGGATTTGAAAGAGACAATGTAAGAGAACAAATTCCCAAATACAGATGACAGTTGATGTGTTCTTGTAGGGGAAGCCCTAATTACAACTCCTGATAGGTGTCTATACAAAGAAAATGTTTCTGCAATAACAGCTCAACAGCTGCAGAAATAGTTAAAATGGAATAGGTTCAGATGCTTATATGGTTTAAAAGCTCGTTTGAGCAATTCTCTAGGTTATTATTGATTACCAAGCACATGTCCATTTTACGTGCTACCAACTGATGTGGCAAGCAATTGAATCCATCCTTTGTTTCTATAGACATAAGACTAACTGATTAATGTTGTCCTGCTCCAGCTGGCTGATTGAACTCATAGCCAATCTATCTGCATTGACAGACAGTTGTCAGTGGTAATGAATCTCTGCATTGGTGGTAAAGTAATTTGTTCAGCAGGATCCTCCCACATGTTATATTCATTAGTATTTTTATCTCTTTGGCCCACTGCCAGATTGATTGCCTTATGGTATTGGCTAGGTCTCTGGTCCCTGTTACACTGATTGGGTCTCATCATGCAAAGGACTTGTGCAGTTGTCAGTTTCTAGGCTCAGGAGGTTTTCTCCTGATGACTCTGAATTAATAATAGTCTACTTTCTGGGCATCATAATCATCTTGATTTTTTTTAAAATTATTTAGCCTTGGTTTTAGCAAGGCCCCTTCACAATGATCCTTGTTAACATTATGTGATCTTAGTCTCACAAGCTGGGAAGTATTAGCTAGTATGTTTGAGCTTTCTGAACTATCTGACAGAAGGAAAATCTAAAATATCATTTGTAGAAGGTGATAAAGGTATCTGCTTATTGTAGTCATTGTCTACAATTTTTTTATATGTACAGGCATATATTTCAGTGGACAACCTAGAGATGGATTGAAGCCAATGCAGCTGAATTATATCCCTTTTGTTGAAGCAGAAATTTTATTTGGAGACTTTTCCCTATAGTATTTCATTTAATGACTCTAGCTTGCAGATGCTGATGCAGTGATGGCTCAGGGGTAGGAGGTCTTTGTCCACTGTTAGAGTGCAGGCAGTAGCAATGCAAGCTTACCCATGCTGCCCTGTCAATGTGCCTGATCCCTGATCACTGACCTAGAGGGGAACACCAGGACTGTCTCAGATTCTCAAAGATATTTAGGCACCTAACTCCCATTGAAGTCAATGATGGTTACATACCTAAATACCTTTGAAATGAACTATACCCATTCAATCACTGGCCCATTCACTGAGACTGATGGAAGGAATGTCAATGTAATTGTGTTTTGTGTGATCTGGAACATGTCCACTATAAGAGAGAACTGGACTGAGATCAATTTATTTCACATAAACCACGGAACAACCTCTACAATTGGTAGGGACCACTGGTCACTACTGACTTGGGTCAGATATGAATGGGCGACCCAAGGAGATAGGTTCTCTGTCCCATTATCACTTCTGTGAGCCATCCAATTATTCAGCTATGTTGTTTTAACCTACGGTTCAGACTGTGCTATTGTAATGTCAGGAGCAATATCGCTTTGTTATGAGGACATAAATACTCTGTCAGTAACTGTCTGCTGTCCATATAAGGTCCTCGCAAACATTTTCACGTTTGCTTATCTTTAAGCAGGCAAGCTGTGCCTCTGATGTCAATGGAACTACTCATGCTTTAAGTTTAAGCATGTGCATAAATGTTTGCAGGGTCAAGATTTAAGAGACTGTATCAGGGAAAAAGAACTGCACAGGTTTATTATACAAAAGTCAGGTTTTTAAGAGTGGTCTCTCATCAGCTGAGACACAATATCAGTTCATTTCAATGTTCCTGACATTACAAGGGGCAGGAGAGTCACCAGAATTACATGTAACATAAATCAAATGTTTCCCTGGGTTAAGGAGGCATATTGGCAATGGGTCTCCTGTCACACCTTCTAAGATGCTGGTAGGCAGAGTTAATTCCCTAGAGGACCCCACTTTGCCATTTTCTTCTGGTGGGAGATGGTTCAATAAATGGTGCCTCTATAAACTAGGAGCTTCAGGGACTTGCAAGAGGCACAGGTGAAAATGTAATTGGTGCTGATTGAAGGGTAATTATATCCAGCTAGCAAGGGAGCTGAGATGCATGAAAGAGGGGGGGTTGTTTGTTTTCCCTCTTCCTATCTTGTGTGATCACAGGGTTGGTTGTTCTCAGGGTATTTGATGATCCTGTAAAATTTATGCTCTGTTTCAGTTTTATTTTCCATTTAATCAAGGTGATTTACCTATAAGGTAGGCATACACAAAAAGATTCAGTTAGGCAGGCAAAGGTAACCACAAAAGCACAGCTGTGATGGTTAGTTTTGTGGAAAATCCTTCATCTGTATTCTCTTTTGGGGAGTTTTCTCAGTAGACTAAACTAATGTGAGCACGATCACCCTTCAAAGCCATTAAGTGGGCTTTATTTCCTCCTATGTAACAGATGGTTACGCAACATGCTTATGTTTAGCTTGCAACAAAATATCCAGTACAAATGATGCAGCCTTGTGCTAGAGCATGTAACCTAAAATTGAGACTTGTATGAAGCATTCAAAGTTAACTGCCACCTCTGAATATATGAGACACAACAAAAATTGTATTTAATTAGATCATAAGCTCTTTGGGCAGGGACCAGTCTTTTTTTTTTGGTTCTGTTTGTACAGTGCTTGGCACAAGGAATCCTGTTCTTTGTGTGGGGCTCCTAGATAATATTACAGGAACACAAATGATACATAGTAATGATATTAGGAACACTGGAATTGCTGTAACAGATCAGACCAGTGATCTCTCTAGTCCAGTGGTTCCCAACCATTTTGAGTTCAACCTTCAAGCATTTTGCAGAGCACCACATTCTACTAGTTGTTTTTTACACTCCATTTTTATGGAAATCTAACATAATAACAAAGAAATAATATGTACTCAGTAATAATTTCCTTGGTAAGGATGTTGTTATTTTTCTTTTCTGTGGACCCCCTGTAGTAGCCTCACGGACCACCAGGGGGCTGTGAATCACAGGTTGGGAACTGCTGCTCTAGTCCAATATCTTGTCTCCAACAGGGCCCGCCCCTATCAGCTGTTTCTGAGGCAGGTGCAAGAAACCCCACAAAGAGTAGCTATGGAATAACTTGGTCCCAGAGAAGCGAGGTTGGAAAATAAAACATTAGATAATTGCTTGTAGATTTCAAGGCCAGAGGAGACTGTTATGACCAACTAGTCTGACCTCCTGCATAGCACAGGCTCTACAATTTCGCCAGCTGTTACCTGCATCTAGCCCAACAGGGCTGGTTTGTGATCTTCAGCATGAAGGTTTATATCCCACCATTGCCAGTGCCAAACATTGAAAAACCATGAGTCAGGTCCTAAAAGATCATGTGATTTCTAAAAATCAGTTTTTTGGGTGCTTTTTATTTGCTTTCTGGTTTCTGAGCCTATAGAGTTTACATTTTCAAGCTTTCTCCACAACCATGAGTGCTAGTAACTATTTTTTAAAATGAAAGCTGAGATTTTTATGTAATAACATGACTCCATGAGCTGGGGCTTTAAGAAAATCAACAAATATTGTGAAACTCTTGATGAAATCATGAGTTGGCAACACTACACTCTTGGTCTTTTAAATATCCTTTTTATAACTCTGGACATTCTTCTCCATATAAATGTCCAGTCTTTGTTATTAGTTTCTCTTCATTGTCCAAGTTCAGTGAAATGCGAAAATTAAACAAGCAGTGAGAACTAAAATAGATCTTGAAAAATCTTTCGTCTAGAGCAAGGTAAGATGTCAGTAGTACAGGGAAGGAAAATTGTATTACAAATAGGATAGCGCTGAGAGTCCTTCCTTAATGTTAGGGAACCTTAAAGTCAGAATTTGTATAGAATTATATGGAAGCAAATAAACAATCTATGGACTATTTTCTCTTGCAACATGTATAAAGGCACATAAGTCTTAGCACCGTAGATTGTCAATATCGCAGTACAGTTTTGTGTAGCAAATTACTCAACCTGCTCTGGACAGTGATATGGTTAAAATTCAGGGCTAATTTATCAAGGATAATTGACCTTGAAGAAATCTGTGGCTTGTATTGCTTTTTATTCTGCTACTAATTTGAAAAACTATAATGAGGAAAAATTACATACAAGTTCTTGCACTGCAAAAATATATGGTCATCTAATAGCACATTAGTAATACGTAGCCACAGATAATGGATGAAGATGAAGAACAGACTCCTACAAAAAGCTGACAGGCAGCAGCTTATGTAGCACTACTCAGGGGGAGGAAGGATTGTGTGTGTGTGCAGTATCAACACGATACCTCATTGAATATGGGACCCATGGTATTGGTGGCGATAGCTAGGTATTTAATTTTGTAAATAAGAGCCCAGCCAGGTTCTTTCTTTTTACTTCCTCAACCCTAAGAGATTTCTGGGGCTAAATATCTCTCTTTCCTTCTGATTTGGGCATAGTGCACAGTATTCTAAGTGACTCACTTCTGGAAATACAATTTTACTTTTGCCTTTTTCAAACATGTATAAATTTGGCACTTATTCTTGAAGAAAAATATCTAGTAGTATTTCCCCCTGCAAGTGTGATATGGCATAGAGCAGTGGTTCTCAATCAGAAGACCTGGGTTCTGCTTCCTGCTCTACAAATGCCTTTCTTATGTGACCTTGGGCAAATCACTTTATCGCTATGCTTTCCATCTTTAAATTGGAAATAATTAATCTTATACTTCTTTTGTAAAGTGCTTTGAACTCTATATATTAAAAAGCCTTTATAGGTAGAATTATTTCTAAAATATCTATCAATTTGATCCTTAGGTTCTGCAGCCCCTAAAATCCCTAGGCTGGAATAGGAATTCTGATTCTTGGGCACCCACTAGATAATGGTTTGTGGATACCGGATCTGCTTTAATTTTGGACCACTGGCTACACCCATTCCCTTTGCCCAAACTCTGCCCCCATGGTGGAGCTTGTGTGGATCCCACCTATACCACTTACAGGGGTGTGAAGTGCACCTGATAGGTGTTGGATTGAAATTCACCATTCAGCAGATGGGTCTAACAAAACTTTATTATGGCAAAACACCAGCAAGCAGTCATGAGTTAATTACAAGTGGGAAGCATATCAGGATGATCTCATTACTGTCGTTCCAGCACCAGACAAGTCACAGCTTCAATTTACATTTATTAAGTTGACTTTATACAGCTTTTTTTTATACATGTGTATTAGTTTCTTATTTCCCTATCAGTTCTCCAGCCCTGTCAGTAAAAGGTTTGTGCTAACTCAAGCCAGTCTTTTCTAACTCTGTAGTTGCTTGCTGTGACACTGTCTGGATTAGGAATGACCATTTATAATATTAGATACCAATATTACAGAATTGCAGTAAATATCATATAGGATATACCATGCAAGGTACCAATGAAAAAGTCGTGATTCACTAAGATTGATAAACACGTGTATATGTATGTATCAGTTTTGTATTATAAGTTATAAATATGTATGGTATATTTGTATTTCAAACTTGTGCTGTGTTTCTGGATGACACCCCCAGACAGAATGGCAGCAGCACTAAGCCTGCTTAATGACCCATTAAGGGAACTCAAATGTACAATGAATCCAGTGAAAGATTCATGAATCACCAGGACATGTAGGAATATGCCTATGGACAAGGGACTCTGAGACTTTTCCATACCATGTGTTGTGTAGCTTTTTTTGGGACAAAGGAAGTATAAGCCTCATGGTAGAAACTATAAAATGTAGCTGTACCATCTCCATCTGGTCTTCCTTCCTCTGGATCAACTATTCTACATTTGAAGCTGTGAGACAAAGGACTGAGACCCATCCAGGAGAAGGGCTTAGGTTAACTGTAACTGCTTTTACAGTGTTAATGTGCAGGTCAGGACAAGGGATGAAACTGAGGCACCACTTCTCAACACTTTCCTCTAGAGCTCCTGTGCCATCCCAGCCAAAGATAAAGTTACCTGCATGGCAGAGAATCTTCAGGAAGGCATCAGGAGTTAGAGAGGATGGATTATCTCATATTGAACTGAGACTGAGATGGTCTGGGGTCAATCCTTGGGTCTGCCACAGTTGTCTTGTGTGACTTTGGATAGGTCACTGAATCTCTCTTTGTCTTTATTCTCCACCTGTAAATAAGGGGATAATACTCACTTTGTCTGGCTTGTCTATTTAGATTGCAAGCTCTGTGGAACAAGGAGAGTCTCTTACTGTTTGTATATAGAGTGCATTAGGGCCTTGATCTTAGTTGAAGCCTTTAGGCTCTGCTGAAATATGGATTGCACATAGTGCCATCACCTGCCCTCCCATCAGGTGAGTTGCATGGAGGCTATCTAATTCAGAGAGGTATATTTCACCAGCATGGGTGAACCTGGCCTTACATGTGGAGTGATTAAAGATCAGGGAAAGGGATGTGCTGAATTTTGCAAATGGCAAATTGTATTTAACTTAGAACCTCTCAATGAATTGGGGAAATAAATGTTTCTAGAAAATCGGGGGGGAAACTGTACAGAAATGTAAACAGAGCACTGTCTTGGCCCACCCCTATCAATTCAGTAAGACACCTGGGGCTAAGTGATGGCACTAATGACCCCAGAAATGGTGACAATTTATTATGAAATTCAACTTGCTGCATTTTCCTGTGACAATTATTTGTTGTTATACATCACAGTCTGACAGCCTCAAAACCCTAATATATCCTGAGTATCATAACAGAAGTTGTGAAGAAGCAATATTTCATATCAGGCTCTTATGTTTCCCTAGACACACAGACCAAAGCATGATCTTACAGTTTAGATTACTTTGGTCACATAAAGAAAACATGGGGCTCATCCTGGGGTAAGATTCCATATGGACAGTGAGAGAATTCCTGCCCGCAAACCCCCTTGCAGGATGTAGGCCAAAGAGAGAGCAAAGAGCACATCTCCATGAGAGAGAGAAAGCAGAGTACAAGTCTCAGATCCCTGAAAACAGGCTTGTGAAAATAGATGTTCTGGGGGATAAAGTTGAGATTTGTAGTGAAAATGGGTTGTTCCATGAGCTGAAAAAATGATAATTTCTGATGCACAGTGTGTAGAAGAATAAAAACATGTGAGTAGCTCTATCAAAGGCTGAAAATCATGGGAGGAAGGAAGGAATGGAGACTTCTTAGGATTCTCATGTTTCCTCTTTCCACCAGTGTGACGGTTCTGCTTACTGAGAAACTTTATCTATAATCAGCATACATTAGCTAGCAGACAGTAACCCAATCAGTGACATTTTATTTACTGTATAATTGTTTTAATTGAGTGCAGAGTATTATCTGCAGGATAGATTGGAGTGGGAGTCAGTTCTGTTCCTGTTGCTGGTGTATGAGCTTGAGCAACTGACATCCTCTCGCTCTGTCTTAGTTTTTCAATCCGTAGAACGGGAATAATACTTAACTACCTCCTGGGGCATTGTGAGGTTGAATTAACTATGAATTGCAAAGTGCTTTGAGATCTTTGGATGGAAACTCTTTGAATACAACTGCTACATGTTGTAATCACTGAGTATGTCTCAGTTCTCCAGTTGCACTTTTACTTAAATTATACTCAATTTTCATTTTTCACTGAAAGATGACTGAGTACTCTCTCTTCCCTCAAGACCTATACACTATGGAGAGCGATTTAATGTCTGTACACAAATAATGATCTTAAAGCTCTGAGTCAACAGCTTGGACTTCGTTCTAGACCAAGCATTGCCTCATTATGGTGATGATCAATGCACAGATAAGATCTGTTTTAAAAAATAATTTTAAAATGTATTAAAAAATAATTGAGTGCAGGGATTAAGAACAAGTTAATTTAAAAAATGCAGGACCATCAGACTAGGCTGCAACATCCTACACATAGCAACACTCTTGATGGATAAGATCTGCTGCTTATGACTAAGGCCATGGATTTAATGTGGAAATGGGCAGGTATAAGCCACCGATCAGTGTGTGTTAGGTATACCCCTCTGTGTGCAATCCACAGAGAATATGGGTCTGTTACAGATGCCAGCAATAGCACGTGACTCTTTGGCTCTAGATGTAGAGACTAAAGCATTTCTCTCTGGGGACCTCTAGCTCAATCTTTGGTGGTGATCAGCATGGAAACAGTCACACAGAACCCAGTAGGAATATGTGTGTGTTTTCTGGCCTTTCTATTGTCTCCTTGCCTCAGAACCACACAGGTTCAGTTAACTCAGCACAGCACTGAAGGCATGTGCACAACCTGTTTCTCCTGTCATTGCAGAGGTAACAAATGGTTAAATTGTCCCCTGTAAGGCAGCTGGTTAGCTATGGTATTTCTGTTATGTGTTTTGTCAATCCAATTTTCCAACAGACAGGTTTTTATTCCGGTAATAACATTTCTGTTGGCCAGTCCATCTGTTTCTATTTCTTCCTCTAGACTAGTATAATTTGGCAAATACCCAACACTGCAAGCACAGGTGTTCAGGAATGCTCCGCTTTCCCAGTCAGAACACACCAACTTTGTAAATAAAAGTTATAACGCTTGAGACTGGCCAGCAAACTATTGGGGGAACATGGTGCCAAACTGCATGCTGCAAAGAGGGTGGGCAAATGCACCCAACAAGCCGCAAAGCCTGCAAACGAGAGAGAAACTGCTGCATTCTCTGCTCTGCCCTGAATACTACAGGATCCCTTCTGTGCATGCCTGCCAGGGGTAGAAAGGATTGCCCTGTGTAAGGGGATCACTGCCATGGATGGGAAGTAGCTGCTCAACATAGCAATGCTCTCTTCAGTTCAGAGTGAGTTTCCAAGTAGAAATTTGCCTAGAAATCATACTGATCAGACCAGGGGCTGGAAATCCTTCATTTAAAGGGAGCAAGTGCAGCAAACTACTATACTGATGAGGGACTATGCTGTTCTTACTAGAGCAAGCTGCAGTGCAGAAAAGGGGAGTTGAAACAGTGCAATGGCTCTTGTTCTCTACACACATTCTTACACTGTTGCCCCACATGGGGTGCTCAAGATCCACACAATTAAGAGGGGAACCCCTTGTATGTTCAGCTTATGAAGGAACTCATGAGATTGTATCCAACAAACTGATTTTGACAACATTCTGTTAGTAGATTGTGATCTTCCTAACCTGCATGGGAATAGTGTATTACTTGAAAAGTCTGTAATTATGGCTCTAGTTTTTGATAGTTCTAGTTTTTAACTAATGTTTCTAGTTCCTTGAATGGAAAATGTGATTTCCATATAAGTGTCATCCTCTGCATCCCCATTCAGGTGCGTCTTGTGGCAAAGCTTTCCCCTTTAATACCCCAGTCGGGATGGACATTTTCCCTGGCAGTTTCAGCTAAGACAGGGACTGAACTATTCTGCTCTCCAGGAGTGGTTCCTAGAGGTCAGAGTTCAGGCACACTAGCAAGATGGGGAGTGAGTGAGTGGGTGCATTGTGGCAAGGGGAATATGGCAGTCCTTAAATTGTGCTGTGGATAAGTATGACTGCAATGTTGGGAATAGCAGCACTACATTCGCTGAAAGATAAAGAACAAATCTTAATGCATGAACACAATTTTCACAGTGGTTTAATTATTCTAAAATGAAATGGTCATCATAGTTGGCACAGGAGCTTGTCAGCACAAGTGGAACAATACGTGGGTTTTTGAATGAAGTACAGGTAGTGGTGTGGTGGGTGGAAAAATATTTATTTAATATTGGTTGGAGTGGGTTTTACAATTTACTTACTGAATTTATAGAAGGAATCAAGCTACATTTGACGTCTACTAAAAATTGACTAATGCCCACCTGCCTGCTCCTTCTCTTTCTTGTCTTATCTTATTTTATTGTAAACCTAAATTTTATAAATAATGAGAAGTTCTCCTGTGTATTTCTGTTCAACGTAGAGAAGATTTAAAAGGCCAACCAGGGGTCTGGGCTAGAGCTAGTCTCCACAGTACTGCTACTGATCTGTGGAATGGGGACGCCACATATGGATAATAATTGAGCTATAGGCCACACTAATGTATGCCCTACACCTGCCCCTTCCTGAGCTCAGTGGCTCATTCCCTCGGGTCCTAACACCAGGTCAGGTCAATCATGTTTCCCAGGCTAAACCCATTTGTCTGGGCACCTTGGTTGCAACAGATTATTTGAACCTCTTGAAGAGTCTTGGAGAGCAGCTCCCCATGTGCACCTGAGTTGTCCATCTATGTTCCTCTCTGTTCAGCTTATGCACCTAGACAGGAATTACTAACTGTCCCAATAAAACCCATCACTTTGATTGTACTGAATAGCTGACAATGCTAAGAAGAGCAATTAAACCACTGCTTTGGACCTGCTGCTGCTACAAAAGATGGTGGGTGCAACTCCACGCCACACCAGGCCATTACCCTGCCACCCTCTCCTGCACTGCTCCTGGGGCAATGGAACTCCACACTGTCCCCTACACAATGATCTAGAACTTGGAGACTTCATTCTTATCTCCAGTTTGCTAGAAGCAGTTAACAGTTTTTCTATGCACAGATTAAATTCACCACTGGCATAAGAAGCTACAACTCATTGACTTCATTGAGACCAAACAATCAGGCTTATAATGACCAACTCTTCCATAGTTGCACTTCATGTCCTAGTCTCAAATAGCCATGTAGCAGGTAGATTTTCTGTTTCCTACAGGGTTTAGACTGTCACTAAGATCTTTCTTTTTCTTGTCCAACAGACACTGCTGACTTACGGTGAAATTCACTACTGGAATGAAGCAGCACAACTCCACTGATGCCAATGGAATAGTGCCTGCTTACACCAGGAGTGGAATTTGGCTGCTGGTGTGGTTTAACCTGACCACAAAGAGCTTCAGTGGAAGCTGTGAGGGTGCATAATACCTTGCAAGATTGGACCCTAGAGTAAAACACAGAATTCCTCTGCCCACATAGAGTAGCTAATGCACAGAGAAGCCTACCTTAGAAGTAAATACCTAATTCATGTGTTAAATTACTAATGATACAAATGGTTTGAGAATAATGCATTAAAAATTTGAGTGTTTTGAATGGTACACCCTTATTTGGGCACAATCCATCTCTGAAATGTTTTTTGCATAAGGTAGAAGCCATATTTTCCACTGGAAGAAAATTGTATTGAGAGGAGGTAGGCTGATTCCTGTTGCTTTTGTTGCATTATCTTGTGATGGTGATGGGCTGATGTGATATGAGTCACCAGTGGATGGTAAACTGGGCACTGAGCACACAGCTGGTTTAGAATGAGAAGATGTGACCTAATCAGCATTTCACTTGATACTGATAGTGCTTTCCAAGACACGCCATAGTCACTGGAATCCACTAAATCCATTTTGCTGTAATTTTCTATAAATATGCAAAGTAATCTAGAATTCAACTTTGGACATTTTTATTTTAATGATTCACACTATCAAATGTATTTGAATAGATTCCTGATGTATAGGAGAATATATAATATTCCTGAATAAATGTGTGCAATCTATTCTTACTTTGCCTCTACTACTAGCTTGTGATATTGTGAAAGCACTACAGAGTTAATGAGATGTTTAATGTATTAGGGTCTAATGGCAGCTAAAGCCTCTACTTATTTCTAATCAATGAGCCATTACCAGCTTTTATCTTTTGTTTTCAGCACTCCCCTGTGTGTAGAGTTCTTATTATCAAGGCAGTGTAGCCAGCTATAATGTGTTGTCATCGCCTAGCATGGTGGTGATTTATGGGTACCAGGCCAAAGAAGAGCTTGCCTTTGAGTCTTAATTTAACACATCAGGAACCTTGGCAAAATCTGAGACGTGCTCAGATAAAAATTCAATAGTAAATGAAAACAGTCTCTGCAGCTGTGTGAGCTTGGAAATCCACTTGGTCATTTTACGAAAAGAATCAGCTCTGTAAATCCACACGTGACGTCAGAGGCCTGGGATGCTCCCTTCCCGAGATCTGTTGCCAAAGCAAACCCTCAACAGAACTGCTCCCTTTATGTGAAAGGGAAGATCCTATCTCCTCCACAGCATCAACATCTTCCTTTCTCCCCCCAACCACCCAGAACACATACTGCATCTGCAATCTCCACAGGGTCAAGACTGAGCAGCCCAGAGCACAGAGTGGATGGGTGCTCATCCCTTCTCTGATTCTGTGGATCTTCCCTGGAGAAGATACTATACTTCAGGACTGCTGCAGCCAATGGAACCATGTTGCAAGGGAAGTGGGAGCTGTTGGGGGCTAGAACAAGGGTGGTCTCCAGTTTCCTCCAGATCTCTTGGTTTGGGACAGGCCCTGAAATCTTTTCTGGGGGGGCAAACTCCATACTGCCCCTTTATGACAAGATATGAGTTTTTTTTATGAGGGGGGACAGGACCAGAGTAATTAAAGCAATTTAAAATTAATTCCAAATACCCCTCCTCTTTGAAGGGAATGGAGAGCTCAGAATCAAAATAATAGGAGAGAGACCTTCATCTCCTGGTCACTGCGCCATCAGATCCAACCCAAGATAATAGTGACCAGAGGTCATCATCTTTCATCCAAAGTGTCTTCTGCTCCTGTAAGAACACAGCAAGTGTAGGAGCTGCTAGCCTTTAGCACAGAGGTTCACTGATGTACTGTATGAATTCAGGAGTAATAATAATTTTCAGCAAGAGATGAGTCTCAGCAGACAATATTCCATGCAGTTCCATTCACTGCAACTTTTGGGAGTTGGTAGCTGAATCTGACTCTCAGAACTCAGAACTCAACTTGTTCCAAATAGTAGCAGTTGCATGACTGACTGCAGGGGCATGTGCAGGAATTTAAATTCCAAAGCTCTTGAAGGGGCACATTATGTTCCCCCTCTCGCCTTGGAGCCCCCGAGGCTGGATAAGCTGTTAGCTCCCACCAGGGCACTTGGAGCTGGAGGAGCTCTGTGTCCCCCTGCTGATTATTGGGGGGAAAAAAGGGGTGTTGCCCCTGCTTGTCTCCCCTTGTGTATGCCCCTGGACTGATGTGATTATCCACTAGATAAAAATAGGAGGATTGTGGCCCTAAAATGAAGCAAGTATTCAGTTTAGGAAATAGCCCCTCTACACTTGGACTTTTATGGTGTGATTAGAAATGCATCCACCCCCCCTGTCAAAATCAAGTCTGCAGAGGTGAAAAGCTGGTGGAGTAACCTAGGTAAATTGCAGCTTGTTACTAAAGTGCATTCCTGAATAATTATACTACACTAACACTCAATCAGGCAGTGCCACAGCTGCATTGGCACAGGAGCCAGCACATGGAGCTGAAAAGGGGAGTTTGAGTGGAAGCTTGCAAAGGTGGTTTGGGGAGGGGGTGTATGGTGTTCTGGTATTATTGGGGTGGTCATTGGGGATTGTTTTGGTGGGTTTTTTGTTTTTGTGTTTCTCACTGACAGGAACTAGGCGGAAAGGCTATGACAGATACAGAGGCAGTAGTGGTAGTCACTCAAGCAGTGGAAAAGACACTGTGGAAGCTGTGAAATGTACATGATCCTGGAGGGAGTACCTCAAAAGAGCTTTGTTTGTATGAAGTGCCAACTCATAGAGCTAATGGAAGAGAAGATTCGAGGTTGGAGATGCAGGTGGAAGCTCTGGTTGAGTTTAGAAGGGGGTTCGAGCAGATGATGGAGCAAAGGAATGAGGAGGCTGAAGGGAAAAACCCAGACCTGCAGATGGAAGCGGGACCAATGAACTCTGAGGGGAGAATGCTGGATGAGGAAAGTGGCCAGTGGAAGCATGTGACTATGAGAACGTGGCAGAGGAAAAGATGGGCTAGTGAAGGAGAAATAGAGCTCAGAAACAGGTTTGCGGAGTTGGAAAATGAGGAAGGGTCCCAGCAGGTGGTTGCTGAAGGTGGGAGGGCAAGGAAGAAGAGAAGAGCAGCTAATCCTATACAAAGAGTGGATGAGCCAATGGAGATACCGCCAAATAAGAGCCCCAGGAGGATGCAGGAACGGTTGCATAGAATTCCAAAGGAGAATAGTAGGCGAGATGACTTGCATCCAGAAAGAACAGGGGATAGGCCAGAGAATCACACCGTTACCAGGAAAAGGCAGGTCTACGTGATTGGGGACTCCCTGCTGAGAAAAATAGACAGGCCTGTAACCAGAGCTGATCCAGAGAACAGAAGGGTGTGCTGTCTGCTGGGTGCTAAGATACAGGATGTGGACCTGAGGCTGAAGAGGATCCTAACGGGAGCGGGAAAGAATCCACTGATTGTCCTTCATGTGGGTACAAATGATATAGCTAGATTTTAGCTGGAACATACCAAAGGAGACTATGCTAGGCTGGGGAAGACTCTTAAGGAAGTCGAGGCTCAGATGATCTTCAGTGGGATTCTACCTGTCCCTAGAGGAGGACAACAAAGGCCTGACAAGATTCTGATGATCAAAAGATGGCTCAGGCAATGGTGCTATAAGGAGGGCTTTCGGATGTATGATCACTGGGAGGCATTCACGGGCAGAGGACTGTTCTCTTGGGATGGATTTCACCTGAGTAGGGAGGGAAATGCACTTCTAGGATGGAGGCTGGCACAACTGATTGAAAGCTTTAAACTAGGAAGCTGGGGGAGATGGTTGGGAGATGCCCAGGTAATCTCCACGCCTGATTTTAGCACTGAGAAGGAGGAAAATGAAGTAAGAAAGGACACAGAAGTGAGGAGCAGAATAGACATTAAGAGGAAGGGTAGTATAGATACCAGTCCAACAGGTGATATTGGCAGTAGAATGACTGTGCCAAATTAGCTAAGGAAAGTGAGTGAAGCCAAACAGCAAAAATTAAGATGTTTGTATACCAATGTGAGGAGCCTGGGTAACAAAATGGAGGAACTAGAGCTACTGGTAGAGGAAGTGAAACCAGATATTATATGGATAACAGAAACATGGTGGAATAGTAGTCACGACTGGTGTACAAGTATTGAAGGGTATGTGCTATTTAAGAAAGACAGATATAAAGGCAAAGGTGGTGGAGTAGCATTGTACATCAATGATGAGGTAGACTGTAAAGAAATTAGAAGTTAAATAGTTACTGAACCAACAAGAGGAGATGCCATTTTATATTTGGTTAGTAGTGAGGACCTCATAGAAGAACTGGTTGTAGGGGACAACCTCAGTTCGAGCTAATTCAGTTCAAACTAAATGGAAGGATAAACAAAAATAAATCTCTGACTAGGGTCTCTGACTTCAAAAGGGCTAACTTAAAAAAATTAATGGAATTAGTTGGGGAAGTGGACTGGACTGAAGAACTCATGGATCTAAAGGTGGAGGAGGCTTGGAATTACTTCAAGTCAAAGTTGCAGGAACTATCTGAAGCCTGCTGCATCCCAAGGAAGGGAAAAAAATTCATAGGCAAGAGTTGTAGACCAAGCTGGATGAGTAAGCATCTCAGACAGGTGGTTAAGAGAAAGCAGAAAGCCTACAAGGAGTGGAAGATGGGGGGGATCAGCAAGGAAAGCTACCTCTTGGAGGTCTGAACATGTAGAGATAAAGTGAGAAAGGCCAAAAGCCAAGTAGAGTTGGACCTTGCAAAGGGAATTAAAACCAATAGTAAAAGATTCTATAGACATATAAATAGGAAGAAAACAAAGAAATAAGAAGTGGGACTTCTAAGCACTGAGAATGGGGTGGAGGTTAAGGATAATTTAGGCATGGCCAAATATCTAAACAAATACTTTGCCTCTTTTTTTAATGAGGCTAATGATGATCTTGGGGATAGTGGTAGGGTAGCTAATGGGAATGAGGATACGGAGGTAGAAATGACCACATCTGAGGTAGGAGTCAAACTCGAACAGCTTAATGGGACTAAATTGGGGGGGGGAGTGGTAATCTCCATCCAAGAATATTAAAGGAACTGGCACATGAAATTGCAAACCCATTAGCAAGAATTTTTAATGAATCTGTAAACTCAGGGACTGTACCGTATGACTGGAGAGTTGCTAACATAGTTCCTATTTTTAAAAAAGGGGAAAAAAGTGATCTGGGTAACTACAGGCCTGTTAGTTTGACCTCAGTAGTATGCAAGGTCTTGGAAAAATTTTTGAAAGAGAAAGTAGTTAAGGACAGCGAAGTTAACAGTAATTGGGATAAAATACAACATGGCTTTACAAAAGGTAGATCGTGCCAGACCAACTTGATCTCTTTTTTTGAGAAGATAACAGACTTTTTAGACAAAGGGAATGCAGTGGATCTGCTTTTACCTAGATTTCAGTAAGGCATTTGATAGGGTTCCACATGGGGAATTAGTTAAATTGGAAAAGATGGGGATTAATATGAAAATTGAAAGGTGGATAAGGAACTGGTTAAAGGGGAGACTACAATGTGTCATACTGAAAGGAGAACTGTCAGGCTGGAGGGAGGTTACTAGTGGAGTTCCTCAGGGATCGGTCTTGGGACCAATCTTATTTAACCTTTTTATTACTGACCTTTTGCACAAAAAGTGGGAATGTGCTAATAAAGTTTGCGGATGACACAAAGTTGGGAGATATTGTCAATACAGAGAAGGATCGGGATATCATACAGGAAGATCTGGATGACCTTGTAAACTGGAGTAATAGAAATAGGATGAAATTTAATAGTGGAAAGTGCAAGGTCATCCATTTAGGGACTAATAACAAGAATTTCTGCTATAAACTGGGGATGCATCAGTTGGAAGTGACAGATTAAGAGAAGGACCTGGACGTATTGGTTGATCACAGGATGACTATGAGCCGCCAATGTGATGTGGCCTTGAAAAAACGTAATGCGGTCCTTAGATGCATCAGACAAGGTATTTCCAGTAGATATAGGGAGGCGTTAGTACTGTTATACAAGGCGCTGGTGAGACCTCATCTGGAATACTGTGTGCAGTTCTTGTCCCCCATGTCTAAGAAAGATTTACTTAAACTGGAACAGGTGCAGAGAAGGGCTGGAACAGGTTCGGAAACCGGCCTTATGAGAGGAGACTTAAAGAGCTTGGCTTGTTTAGCCTAACCAAAAGAAGGTTGAGGGGAGATATGATTGCTCTCTATAAATACATCAAAGGGATAAATACCAGGGAGGGAGAGGAATTATTTAAGTTCAGTGCCAATGTGGACACAAGAACAGATGGATATAAACTGGCCATCAGGAAGTTTAGACTTGAAATTAGATGCAGGTTTCTAACCATCAGATGAATGAAATTCTGGAATAGCCTTCCAAGGGGTGCAGTGGTGGCAAAAAATCTAGCTGGCTTCAAAACTGAGCTTGATAAATTTATGAAAGGGATGGTATGATGGGACAGCCTAATTTGGCAATTGACTGATCTTTGACTATCGGTGGTAGATATGCCAATGGCCTGTGAAGAGATGTTAGATGGGATGGGTTCTGAGTTATTACAGAGAATTCTTTCTTTAGGTGTCTGGCTGGTGAGTCTTGCCCACATGCTCAGGGTTTAACTGATTGCCATATTTGGGGTTGGGAAGGAATTTTCCCCCAGGACAGATTGGCAAAGGCTCTGGGTTTTTTTCACCTTTCTCTGTAGCATGGGGCACAGCTCACTTGCTGGTGGATTCTCTGTACCCTAAAGTCTTTAAGCCATAATTTGAGGACTTTAATACCTCAGTCATAGGTCAGGGGTCTATTACAGGAGTGGATGGGTGAGGTTCTGTGACCTGAGTTGTGCAGGAGGTCAAACTAGATGATCATATTGGTCCCTTCTGACCTTAGAGTCTATGAGTCTATATAATACTGCATAATCAAAGCTACTCCACTCCTTCATACACTGTACTCTCTGCCAGTTCTCCATGATAGAGACTGATAATACAATACTCAGCTCCCATAAAATACAGTGTGTGATTCCCAGAAACAGCCTTCTAGAGAGGAACTGGTCTGCTCGACAGCAGCATTATCCTGCCTTAACTGTTTATTCATGTATGACATGGAAGCTCAAAGCTCACAGTGTTTAATCACAACAGTTGAGACTGTTACTGAAAATTCTACTCCATCTCTTGTACTTCTCTCACTAATGGACAGTCCTGAATGAAATGTTTTTCAATAAAGCAATTATTTTTAAAGTTCAGCCGTGAATATCATTGTCGCAGACTTGGTTCTGTCTCCAAAGACTCTCAGAAAACTGTCAATAGCTTGTGTCTGTCAGACTCCAGAAAAAAACAGGCGCAGCCTTTGTTTTTTGTCTAAAAGGTTAATTATTTACAGAAAGTGGCTGGAAATCCTATTCCACTTCAATGGATGTATTCCCAGCTCTCCACGCTCCAGGATCAATGCCGGAATAAACGTTATATGAAAAAGCATAGACAAAATCAATAGATACATTTTGGTAAAGCCATCATGGCAGTGAGATGAAAAGCCAGGTGATCAGACAGTTACCTGGGTGAATAATGGGATAGAATTTAGGGCCGAATGGGAGACGTTTGTGACTCTGGGTTTCAGTTTAAATTGTCAGACTTGCTTCTCCTTTCATCTGTGAATGAGCTAGAACTAAAGCCAATGGGCCCAGTCCTCAGCAGATATAAATTGAACTTAATGGAGCAATGGTGATTTACACTAGATGAGGTTCTGGTCCATTTGCTAGTAGGTGGATAGGCCCCAAAAGGGAAAGATCTACTCTGAGATAACAAAGAAGCAAAGCAAACAATAGAGAATAAATGTTATTTTTTTCTGCCATTGGGATGGTGGCATTTGAACTCTTTCTGCCCTTTACCTCACAATTCCTCTATTGTTTCTAACTCCCTGGTGTTTTTATGAGTGGGTGGGAGGAGGGAGGACAATCAGATGGGTGAGCAACTTAGTCAAAATGACTGTTAATTATTAAATCATTTATATAGCACCCTGCCATATATCCCTGCTTTCACAACCTCCTGTGCTGCCTGAGCCTTTGTTCTAGCATTGACGGAATGGCTCTGATAAGCACATTATTAGTTCAGCTTTCTTTAAAAATAAACCTTTGTGTGTCTTCATAGAGAGACTTCTAGGTAAAACACACAGGTGCATTATTACTTTCTATAGGTAAGGACAGATACTCAGGTACATGGTGCTGTGTTTTTCTACCTAAGAATAAGCATTTTCCTTTTGATTCTAAAAAACAAACTTAGTTTTCTGATCAGAAGTGTCGTCCAATTCTAAACTTCTGGCCATGCCTCCCTGCAATAGGGCAAACTGGAATGAGTTTTATTTTCAATCTCTGTTTAGCTAACCACATGGAACATGCACCTCTCTATGTCTTTTTGTGTTGTTGTGTAGCTTAATCATTCTAATAGCCTGCCAAGGAATATTGCTTGTAATGTTCCCTTGGTGATGCTTTCTAACTCTAGTGTACTGCTGAAATGCCACAAAGAGATGCAAATGTGCTGCAGGAATATCGTTTTCCTTTATACAGTTGCAACAGTTAAATGTTTAAGCAGTGGGGAACGCACAACCAAGGAGACAGGATGCATTGGTCAGGGAGACACTGCTCTTGGACATTTTTACTTTCCCAAGTGCTTTAGAAGGAAACTAATTATGTGAAATGGGTCCATTTTAAATAAGATGAGCACTATTGTTGGCCTTACACTGGAAGACACAAGTTGTTTGGTACGCTATGGGTCAACAAAGACAGTTCTATGATCTAATATGAAACCCAGTCATTTTTCTGAATGGGACAAGATTGACAACACCATACTCTTAGGGCTTGTCTACATTACAGAGTTTTGTCGACACAAGTTATGCCGGTGTACAGTCACCACTGTAATTAAAACTCTGTTGCATGTCCTCACTATGCTCCTTGTGTCAGTGGAGTGAATTAACATTACCAGCTCTTGCATCGACACAGGAAGCAGTGTACTGTGGGTAGCTATCCCACTGTGCAACTGCATGCAGGGTGCTTTGGGAAGGGTTTGCAGTTTCTCATGGGGCAGGCACAGCATCACATGATGAAGGTATTGTTCCATGGGCATCAGCGGTTCCCAAAGTGTGGGTTGAGACCCTAGCTGGGGTCAAACTCTTAGCAGATGGGGTCATGGCGATCCCTCCTAAGCGGAGGACATCATTTTGCTTGCAGAGCATGACCTTGAATGTGCACTGCATGTGAGGTCACAATGCATAGAGGACACCATTTGCCCTATTAACTGGCATTCTCTGCACAGCATGAACTTGCACACACAACACGTATGAGGTCACATTGTGCAAAGGACACTGTTTTGTAGAGCATGATGTCATTTGTAGAGCATGATTTGATTTGGTTTCTGTGAACAGTATAGGGGGTTCATCAGCAGGAAAGGTCCTTTTATTTCTCTTGGGGTGTGTTTACTTTGTGCTAATGTTGTATCTGTCAAAAAAGACTGAGTCTTAGTTTTTATACTGAGCAAAAATAACTGCTATTCCAACTGCTGCTCTCTTCCTAGCCTTCCTCACCATCCACCCACTGAGCCCCCATCTACTGCTGGTATTTTAAAAAGACAGCTGTGCACAAACAGGACAGCTGGGATACATCATTGCCATCTCTCATTACCATGGCCAGTGTGTTGTTCCTAGCAGAATGTTACTTTCACAGTGGACATCGTGTCTTCTGACGCCAATTAATTTTGTGAGCAGCACAAGATGCTGTTGTATCTCTACCAAAATTTCTCTCAAGACTAGGTGAAATTCTACCCCCTGTGTTGTGCAAGTCAGGCTGTAATCCTAATAGTTCTCTTTCACCATAAAATCTATGAAACATAGACTGTTGCTCTGATTTCTGCAAAGCATCCTGAAAAGAGCTATGGGGAAATGCAGCTTTGATATGACTAGGAGGTTACATTAGTGATTAGTAGCTTTGCTGAGGGAAGTTCTGGTGGATGGACAGGTCAGAAGCCAGATAGGAGGGGATTAAGGAGAGAATTGGAGAAGAGGAAATCTAGGAATAATCAATAGGCACATAGTGCCTTGCAGTTATGCTTTGGAATGGAGTCCAGAATGATGCCCAGCCATCCTATTGACAATACATGTGGGGACTCTTGGAGGGAAGGGAATACCCCATTTTTGAAGAATGAAACTTCATTTCAGTCTCTGATGGCTAAAAAGGTTAAAACATTAATTAATCCTAAAAATTAGTATTGGTTTGGAGGTTTTGCTTTTGGCTGCTTCTCCCAGTGCATTTAGACTGACCGTTTATTTCTACCCTTTGTTTCCTGTCTTTTAACCAGTTTCTGATCCAGGAGAGAACCTTCCCTTTTATCCCCTGACTGCTTACTTTGCTTAAGAGTCTTTGGTGAGGATGCTTGTCAAAGGGTTTCTGGAAATCTAAGTACACTATATCCCCTGGATCACCCTTGTCCACATGCTTGTTGACCCCCCTCAAAGAATTCTAGTAGATTAGTGTGGCATGATTTCCCATTACAAAAACCATGTTGACTCTTCTCCAACAAATCCTATTCATCTATGTGTCTAATAATTCTGTTCTTTACTATAGTTTCAACCAATTTACCTGTAATTGTCAGGACGGCCTCTGGAGCCTTTTTAAAAAATTGGCGTCACATTAGCTATTCTCTAGTTATCTGGTACAGAAGCTTATAAAATTTATAGGTAACATTCCACAGTTAGTAGTTCTGCAATTTCACATTTGAGTTCCTTCAGAACTCTTGGATAGATACCATCTGGTCCTGGTAACTTATTACTGTTTAATAATTCAATTTATTCTAAAACCTCCTCTAATGCCTCCTCAATCTGCAACAATTCCTCAAATTTGTCATCTAAAAAGAATGGCTCAGGTTTGGGAATCTCTCTCACATCCTCAGCCATGAAGACCAATGCAAAGAATTCATTGTTTCTCCAAAATAGCCTTATCTTCCTTGAGTGTTCCTTCCGTATCTTGATCGTCCGGTGGCCTCACTGGTTGTTTAGCAGGCTTCCTGCTTCTGGTGTACTTAAAAAAAAAAATTGCTGTTACTTTTTGAGTCTTTTGCTAGTTGTTCTTCAAATTTATTTTTGGCCTTCCTAGTTATATTTATACACGTCACTTGCCAGAGTTCGTTTCTTTCTATTTTCCTCAATGGGATTTAACTTCCACTTTTTAAAGGATGACTTTTTGCCTCTAACTGCTTCTTTTACTTTGTAGTTTAACCACAGTGGCACTTTTTTGGTCCTCTTACTATGTTTCTTAATTTGGAGTATTTAAATTGAGCCTCTGTTATGGTATCTTTAAAAAGTTTCCATGCAGCTTGCAGGGATTTCACTTTTGGCACTGTACCTTTTAATTTCTGTTTAATTAACTTCCTCATTTTTGTGTAGTTCCCCTTTCTGAAATTATGCTACCATGGTGGGCTGCTTTGGTGTTCTCCCTCCATCCCCCCAAGGATGTTAAATTTTATTATATTATGATCGCTATTACCAAGCGGTTCAGCTACATTCACCTCTTCCACCAGATTCTGTGCTCCACTTAGGAATAAATCAAGAATTGCCTCTCCTCTCTGGGTTCCAGGACTAGCTGCTCCAAGAAACAGTTATTTAAGGGTCAAGAAACTTTATCTCTGCACCTCACCTGAGGTAACATGAACCCAGTCAATATGGGGATAGTTAAAATCCCCCATTATTATTAATTTTTTTTATTTTTATAGCCTCTGTAATCTCCCTGAGCATTTCACAGCCACTATCATCTTCCTGGTGATATAATCATTAGGGAAATGTAGGCTAAAGTTGAAGCAGAAATAAATACCTGCAAGATATCCTTACTGATATCTGGAGATTAATCCTCCCTCTGAATTTTATCTCCTATCACATGGGAATGTGAGAAACAGTCTTCTTGGACCCTTTCACACCTGGTGTCAAATCCTGACCCCACTGAAATGCATGGGAGCTTTGCCGTTGATTTCACTGGGGCTAGTATTTCACTATAGGAGTCTGACTTTTTTTTCTGACCCCATTCTAGCATTATTCATATACCTACAAACCTCAGCACCAACTAGTTAACTGAAACCGTATGTCAAAAGGCATTGTAAATGCATTTGATAAATCAGAAGCTTGCTGACAGAGAAACATCCATTAGCCTGTAATCACATTGATTGTACTGTGAGTGTGCTGAAAGCAGCTTTTGCACAGTGATAAGGAAAATGTTATTTCAGTAGTTGCTGATGGTTATATGAGCCAGAAGCTGATTCAAATGAGCTTAGAAAACTTTGTGGTGTGCTGCTAAATATGACGGTCAAGACTGAGGTTTGTTAGTATTTGCATCCTTTGGACTGTTAAATGAAATACATCTCTAAAAACCTCTTCCCAATACTTTTTCTATCTAAATAATACCCTCTGTCGTATCATTGGATTCATTTCATGACCAGATTTAATACCAACTAGATCTACAATAGATGGAAGTCCTGGGTGTTTTATATGCTCTTTTTCAGCACTTGATGTCATAAGTGACCTCTGAAAAATGCATGGAAAAAACATAATCTCAGAAGAGTACATAATGCAAAGCATATGTCGTCCTCTGAAATGTTGCTCAGAGTAATATTAAAACATCTAAGGTGCAGTGGGAGGAGTTGAAACAAAAAACATGGTGGCACAGGGAAGCAGAAGTAAAGAATAGGGATTATAGGGGGTGATTTGTAGTTTCCAGGATTAATCCACTTTTATTGCAGGTGATCTTGAATCCATCAAGTATCACTTGAGAAAGTTAATTTGTGGCATTTCTCACGTACCTAACACCTTGGTGTCTAAGTGCTGAACGAGTTCTGAAATTGCTCCAGACCTTATTGTAAGTAATACCTTAAGCTCTGAGTAGTCCCACTGAATAAAAGAGGCCTGCTCAAAAAGTAAGATATTACTCAGCATGGTGGAACTGGGTCCTTGATGGGCATGCAAAACTTCATGATGCAGTGATATTCTTGATCATGATGATCTTGGGCTAAAGCATTTTGTAGTATCATGACTTACTAAGAAAACATCAAAACATCGTAGCGTGAACATCCTGGTCTTGTGATGCAGGAGTTTGTTCTGTGGGACAGCTTGGGAAATTGGCAGCCTTAGAAAGGAGATGAGAATAAGACTTGGGGCCTAATCCTTGTTAGTGGGGGCTGTGTACTCAAGCATCCCTCAAATCAAGCCTATAAACTGGGAGATAATAAGTATCTTCTCAGTGGCTGTTATTGTTTTTAAATAACTACACACAATAGTGCAGCTTTGTGAGGATCACCCCAGTTTAGGGGATCCTCAGTGAGTCAAACACAAGTTATTGGGCTGAATATAGGGGTTAGTGGATGAAATTCTATGATCTGTGATATACAGGAGGTCAGACCAGATGATCTGTTGCTCCCTGCTGGCCTTAAAATCCATGAGTTTATGACAAGAGCTACTGTAGAGGATTCTATGCTACCTCCCTTTCTCCTACTCCTTGTGCAGCCAGTATAACCGGAGGGGAAAGGGGATATGGCTGGAGCTTCCTTATCCTTCTGGAAACCCCGGTTCCTTTATTAGACCCTTGTGCTCTTTAGCAACCAATGTAATTTAGAGCAGCTCTTAGGCTGCTCTGCATTACAACCAATGATCAAACAGATGCATAGACACTGCAGGCATCTTTGTAACATCCCTCCTGAGGTGCATTGTGTGATCCTTAGTCATAGCCAAGGCTCTGAGCCAAGATGTATAGTTCTGTCCTTTGTGGTTTGATGATTATCAAGAAGGCACTGGCTTATAAATGCTTCGTCTATAATGTGCCTAGATTCCGTTGATGAAATGACATCTCTAAATGTACGTAGATAGGCTATATCATACTGTCATATAGTACTGAGAACATCCTATAGAAACCTTCCAATAAATTGAACTTGTAAAGGAAAAATATGACTTTTATTCTTCCACTAAGTGCATAAAAAATGACTTTAGCCAAAACGTTGCACATGGAATCTTGAAAGCATTAATGAGATTTTTAAGGGCTCAAAGTGGTTAACTGTGTTTGATAACTGTGGGGAAATGGACTTATCTTAACATTTTGCTCTTGGTAAGGTTTGTAAAACACCCTGGCGCACATATGACACTAAAGAGCACATCACAGCTTGATGCAGCTGCTCTGTGAAACGCACTGAATGCAACTGAGGAGGACTGCAGAAAAACAGCTGACAAATTAGAATGCTGATACATATCAGCCTGCATGAGACCATTAAATATTTCTTGTTGTATAGTTAGTTTACATACAGTATTTAGGCACAAATAGCTGTGTAAAATCATTTCAAGTGACACTGAACTGGATGGCAGAGGGAATTGGTACTGTAATGCAATCTTTCACTTCTAGATCATTGATACTAATCCAAAATAATGCAGGGCCAAATCCTGCAAAGAGAATGAGACTCGTCCTTATCTTCCCATGAGACTAGTCCTCACTCAGGTGTGTAATGCCATTAAACTTAGTGGAACTATCGATTCATAGATTCCAAGGCCAGAAGGGACCATTGTGATAATTGAATCTGACGCTCTGAATAAGGGTTTGCAGGATCAGACTGTAGGGGTCAATATAAAGAGCCTTTGGCACTGTGAATAGACGTTCTTAGTAGCTAGAACTATTGAGCAACCTTGTTGTATTTTCCAGTACAGCCCAAGGTAAAGTTTCCTTTATCTCACTAGAATATACAAAAAATCAATGTTGTTCGATGTTGTGGCAAAGCTGCTACATTATCCTCCTCTAAAGCTCTCCTTAAAACCCATTTATGCCATGCTGCTGACAAGGATTAGGCAGCTGGTACACTGGGCCAGCTGCTTATTACACTGATTATATCTGACTCATTGTTCCCCTGTGTGTGTTTGCATCCACTTGTTGTCTCTCATCTTCATTAATCTGTAAGCTGTTTGGGACAGGTACTGTGTGTACAGCACCTAGTACAGTGGGGCCTGATCCCACATTGGGACCTTGAGGTGCCACTGCAATACAAATAATAATGGTATTAGACCAGGGCCTTTCTGAACTATCTCAGCTGTATACGGGGATACTGACAAGTGCTTTCTCCAGTATTTGCTTCTTTTTTTGCTTTCTCTCTTGTAACTGGGTCTCTGACACACACCAGGGCAGCCATTAGAGCTGAGTGAACAATTTATAGCAAACAGTGTGTTAGAATTTCACCTCTCTCCCTATGTGAGAATTGTCTGCAGAGAGCTAATGATTTTTTCTTAAATGTGGTCTTTAAAATTAGTCACCAGACAATTTCTTCAAATAATGTTTAGTCTGCAGGTTGTTTGAGAGCAGTTTATTGTGAGTATATAATGCATGCCCAGAATCCGAGCTCAGTTAGATTTGATTGGGCACATAGGCCCAAATCCACAAAGGTATTTATGCTCCTTTAAATCAGTGGAAGTTAAAAGCCTAAATACTTTTGTGGATCTGGGCCATAGTTCACATGGAATGGTTCTGTTAGAATCAGCTTACTGGAAAAAAGACTCATGTTTGCAAATTTAAAATTTGCTTCCTGTTTATGTTCTTCAATGTTTTCTTTAAAACTGGCTGTTTCTGCAAATGCTGATGCCCATAAACTCATTCACTAGAATATTTGCCAATAGGGGACACAATTGGGGTGCAAACACATTGGAAGTGAATTCATTTAGAACCAATATTTGTGGAAATACTTGTGCAATTTGCCTAGCTCATGTGGGGACAGTTCTAAACCAGTGAAGAACTGAGCCATGGCAGCCGCCACAGCATCTCCACATCAGTGTTCTGAATTTGCTGTAATGCTTTAATGAAAGATGAAAACTTATATCAGTACCCACTGATCTAATGAATCCAAAGAACGTCTGCCTCCCCCACTCCCAGTTCCCTCCCAAAACAATGTTGTTATAATTATTACTGGCTGCGTTTATACAGTGAAATTGGGTTTAGAAAGCTCCTGGTTTGCTTCTCCATGGGGAAAAAAACCAAGTAGCTGTCTGTTGCATTTCAACACAATGGTTTGATTGATCAGCTTTATCATGGGTGGGCAAAATAGTCATGTGGAATGCATGAAATAGAAATGTGCTTTGCAAGCTAGTGTAATTCATTGCTAGAAGAACAGGTCGAAATCTCCTCAATGAAGGGTGTACAAATAGAAAAGGGGACTTGGTTTATGCAGCCATGGTCCCACCAGGGATGCCATTGTCCACTGGTGAGAGTCATGTATCCTCTGTCTTTTAAACACCTTTTTGCCCATGTCATTGGCCCCTTAGGGGTATGTCTACACTGCACCTGGGAGCAAGCCTCCCAGCTTGGGTCCACAGACTAATATTAGGGGGTCTAGCAGTAAGATGCTGTTTTTGCATCACTACACATCAATTGCATAGACATACCCTTGGCCTAGGTGATCCTCTTCTTGTGTAGCTGCAAAGCAAATACATCTCAGGATCACACAGGTTTGCTGTGTGGGCATATTATATAAATTGGGCCTGACCCACCCATGGACTCATCAGTTCTGTACCTAGCTTATTGAAGACTGACATCTGCGAATGCCACTCCTGCTTTGCACTCTGACAAGGGTCTAATGAATATTACTTGCAGTTTGCATACCAGGTACTGGATCAGGCTCTCTTTTTTCTCAGTAGTATGCAAGGTTTTAGAGCAAATTATGAAAGGAAGAATAATTAAATTCATAGATCTAAATGGTAAAGGAGAAGTAACGCAACATGGGTTTACCAAAGGTAGAACATGCCAGACTAATCTGATTTCCTTCTTTGGGAAAATAACTGATTATTTTGATAAGGGAAATGCAGTAGATCTAATATAGTTGGACTTCAGTAAAACATTTGACACAGTACCACTTGTCAATTAATTCAATTAATTAATTAATTCAGGTAGGGAAAGTGGGGTCAGTACAAACAGTGTAAGGTGGATAAGGAATTGGCTAAAGAGGAGGAAACCAGGTTGTGCTGAAAGAGGAGTTATTGAATGAGAGAGAGGTTAGAAGTGGAGTTTCTCAAGGATCGGTCTTGGGAACAATCTTACTCGGTATTTTTATTAATGACACTGGCACAAAAAGTAGGAGTGTGCTAATGAAATTTGCTGATGATGCAAAGTTGGGAGGCATCATTAATACATAGGTGGATCAGAATATTATGCAGGATGATTTGGATGAACTTGAAGGTTGGACTGAAAGAAATGGAAGAAAATTCAATAGTACAAAGTGCAAGGTTGTGTACTTAGGGTCTAATAATAAGAATTTCTGCTACAAGCTGGGGGTTCATCAGTTGGAAGCGACAGAGGCCATGAACAAATTCAGATTGGAAACTACAAGAATATTTCTAACCATCAGAGGGGTGAGGTTCTGGAACAGCCTCCTAACAGGAGTTGTGGGTCAAACAATTTAATTAGTTTTGAGAGAGAGCTGGACAAATTTGAGTGCAATTCTATGATGGGCTGATTGTGATGGTGACGAGCAGGGCTCAAGAGCCGGGAGGCTCACTTCAGGTTTATATCTTATGTTCCTAAAGCTCATGCTTCAGGGTTTGAGCCAGTCACTGGCAGGGATCAGGAAGGGATCCTCTAACCAGTGTATTCTGGAAGGGTTTTTATCTCTTTCCTCTGAAGCATCTGGGATGGCCATGACTGAGAATGGAACAGTGGGCAGAGTGGGCCAGGGCTCTGCAGTGGTACCAAGCTTTCTCTCTAGCAGGTGATTGGCTGGCTAGTTCTTGCTCAAATGCTCAGGGTCTAACTGATTTCCATATGTGGGGTTAGGAAGGAATTTCCACCCAGGTCAGATTGATAGTGACCTTGGGGTTTTTTTTGCCTTCCGCTGCAGCGTCAGGGAGTGGGTCACTTGCCAGGATTATCTGGGTATATCTCATTTAATCAATTCCCTGCCATTGCACAGGCCTTGAGCACTGGTGCACTTTGGTCCCTCCTATTCTCTGCCAGTGGCTCATGGTTGTCTAGTCCAGGGGTGTGCACAGGAATAAATATTGGATGGCTTTGGAGGGGCATATTCTGTGCCCCCATTGCAATCCTGGGGCTGGAGGAGCTCCCTTTCCCCACACGGCCCTGGGGACAGAGGAGCTTGCTTTCCCTACTACAGTCCTAGGTCTGGAGTAGCTCGCTTTCCCCACCGTAGCCCCAGAGCCAGAGGAGTTCAATGCCCCCACCAGTTATTGGGGGGGGCCATACCTCTGCTTTCCTCCCATTGTGCATGCCCCTGGACTAGTTTCCTGTGGGTCTCATTTCCATTGTTGGGTTTAGAGTGCAGGTGCTGGGTGGTGTTCGTGGCCTGTGATATACAGGAGATCAGACTAGTTGATCCCTTCTGGCCTTAAACATTATGACTGAAACTGCCAGACTTTTGTTGTAATAAAAGTAAATGCGGCCTAGAGCAGCAAAACAACACGAGTCTGTTTACTGAATGGAATCGAATGGAATTAGCTACTAAAGGGGCTTCTTTTTGCTTGTTTGCAGATTGCATGGCCGATATCATGAAATGGCACCAAACATTGTGCCCATGGACTACACCAAGGATCCGGATGTTAAACTACCTATACAGCTTATAATTAACATGCCTGAACTAAAGGTATTGCTTCTAACTGCTTTAAATGGCATGATGTTACATTTGTCTCAGGGGAAGGAGTTTGGTACCAGGGTTGTGTGATAACTAATGTGAGAAGCTGAGTTCCTCCCCTTCCTGTTCCAGGGCAAAACCAATATCAGACACTGGAAATGATTTATGTAACTGCATGAAGTATAGACTTTCCCATCACCAAGGGACCCCGGATCAGAACTTGAAGGCTCTCATCATGATGTCAGCTGCATGTATGCAACTCGTGTTAAAGTTAATGGGAGCAGTGTGCAAACAACTGATAGGGCCCCCAGGAGTTCTTGGCTCCTAGCCCTCTTCTCAGACCACTAAATCAATAGGTCTTACACTATTGTTGGTGGAGAGCTTGCTGGTGGTCTTCAGAGAGCTGGCTTATTACAGGTGGTGGTTCCTTTTCTTTGTTTCCAGCTACTTGATAGCATAAAAAAGAAGCTGAAAACACACTAACTATTCCTCCATATTACTTTTCCATATAATCAAGCGCTTGTGTTGCCAAAGCGATGTCACATAATCGAAGTAGGAGGAGAGGGTGTCCATAAGACAATCAAAATATGGTTCACACAGTGTAAAAATCTGGAGTGAGAAATAGGAGTCCACATGTCTGTCTGTTTTCTATTACAGCAACTAAATGTACCATAGGTTAATAGGACAAGTGTAGATTGTAAGATACCATTGAACCTTTTGAAGCAAAGTATTGAAATATACCAACTACGCCATACAATGTGTTTGTTAGTTTTCTATGTAATATAAAATAGATTAATAAAGTCTTTATGTACTATCATGCAAAAACCACAGTCCAAACTACCATCATTTGAAGAGTCACCCAATGTTTGAGGAAATAGTGCAAAAATGTTGTGACTGGTAGTTGTCCTCATTTTGGTGGTTTAGAAAGTCTCCATAATGTAGAACAGCAATCAGCATCTGAATGGAAACAAAAGCAAATGCAGTACTGTTGTGAAAAAATAAATGTATGGTTCTGAAGTCAGGATGCACTGAAAGGCATTTAAAGCAGAACTCAAACAGAAGTTCAGCATTGTTAGTCCCCTGAATACCACATCTGGTGCATGTGCAGGGCTGGTGCAACATCATACATATTCATAGAAGCCCACTTGACTCAAAAGAATGTATTTGTTGAAGAGCACTTGACCAGCCCTAGGTTTAATGTAAATTAAGAAATGAAGGGCTTTCAGCCCATAAGGATTTATTTAAAAAAAAAGATCTTTGAAGATTTTTTTTGACTTTGAAGTCTTCAGGCATAATTAAGATTTACTGGAGGCCTAAAAGATGCAGCTTAGAAGTGGGGTTCACTAAGAATATTGGAGGTTAGCTCAGGATGCTTTCATGCTGGGATATTTTGATTTCTTTGATCAAAACATGAGTCTTGTATTTATAAATTCTCATTATGTGCTAACCCTTTAAGAGGCATAGAGAGGGTACAAGAAGATGCAACAGGCTTTCAAAGTTGTTAAAAAATGTAACAAAGAAACAACACTTTACCAAAAAGTGCAGAAAAAAGCCCACATATGAATCAAACTTTTGAATGCCATCGGTATCATAAATACCACTATCATCACCAGTATAACACATTGATATTTCAATTCAATATTAAATATGTTATATTATTAATATATTGGTAGGGCCATTGTGTAATAAAATTAGCAATATTTTAACAATGTGAGACAACATGTGGGTAATCCATGAATCCAAAAATATTCCCTCCCTTGTCCATCATGACATATAGCATGACAGCAGAAACAGAAAACAAAATGAGGGCAATTCAAGATTTATTACTTATCAATAAACCTTTAATGTATGAAATATTTCAAGAACCATTATTCTTCTGTAACATTGTGTGAAATGATACGTTTTAAACAAAATGTTGAATTGTTAATTTTATCATTTGTCACAGTATAGTATATTTTAATAGCTCATAATATGAATAGGCTATTTTGGCGCAATAAATATTTATTTCAGAATCCTTTTAACCAGTCACTTAAGTCCTTTTACATAAAATATCCTTTTATTAAATCTATACAGTATTTATTCATAGATCTCAAAACATGTGTTAAAGGTGGGTAAGTGTTATTCCTATTTCACAGGTGGGGATACTGAGGCACAGAGGTTAACAGCCACATTCTTCAAACGTGGTCTCTAATTTTAGATATCTCAGTTTTTCAGTGGACAACTTTAGACATATTGACCAAGATTGTCCAACTTAAGTGCCTAAAGTTAGGTTCCTAAATCCATATTTCAGCACTTAAATAAGTGGCCTGATTGTCAGAAGTGTCTAGCACCCAACAGAACCAATTAAATCTTTGTCGTAGATCCACAGTTGTGATAAGATACATGCAGTGCAGCTGAGAGGTGGGGAAGGCAAAGGTGGTTTTAAGTCTCCTTTTGCTTCTCCCTAGTCCTACAGTCAACTCACAGAGTAACTTATAGCAACACCCAGGTGGCTCTGATTTATGGTCCTTTGCCTGTGGCCTGAAAGGGACATTCCAGCAGCCTAGGGTCTGTGGAGTGCAAAAGTAATCTGTCCACACATCCTTCTCCTTCTTGCTTTAAGGGTGGATGGCATAAATCTTCCCTGGTAGCTCTGTTACACCTAGGGAATTCCTGATGCTAGGGGAATCACCGGGGCCAGATCCATTGAGTTTCCAGTTGTTGTGCATCACTGAGGTGGTGCAAGGCAACTAGAGTGGGACCAAGGATTTGGCTCCTCTATACCTCTCTATATCAGATAAGTATACTTCTCTGTAAAATGGGGTTAATACTTAATCACTGCTCTGAATTGCTGTCAGAGTATTGGATGAACAGTACTCTATAGAAGTGCAAAGTAGTGTTGTTTGGGGTACTGTGTTATATACCAGATAGTGCCAGTTGCCATTTCTACACTGACACAAAGTGAAAAATGGGGTATTTGAAGAAACTAATCAGCTCACATACTTGGTGAAGAGGAGGGTAAAGCAACATATGCTTCACATTTAAAGCACTTTTGCAGAATGGAAATATGTCCCCATTTGAGTTTTACCTTCTACCTGTTGTTGCTTTTTCAGACACATTGCATGCAAACTGAATTACACCACTCAGAAATCCATTCATCACCCAGGGCTGTTTGATTTAGAAATTGTTTCTTTGACTCATCCATCCTCCGCAAGGACGTTTTATGTAGATATGAAATGTGTATCTCTAATGTCATACCAGCAATACACCCATCACAATCTAAGAGATTGTGGGGTAAATATGACCAGGCAAGCACACCTTTCATTTTATATAAACACCAAACTGGAAGAACTGGATTAACTGGAGATCTCTGGGTATTGGTAATGAGATATGAAACCCACTGGCTTTAGTTCAGTGGTAGGAATCCAGACTGAATGGCACTGACAAAAATTATAACTCTCAAAAGGTGGTTAATGGCCCTATGAGAAGTGAGTTGTTAGGACAACTGAAAGACCCTGGTGTTGCTCCCATATGACGTCAGTGGCAAAAATCCTGTTTGACCTCAAGGATCAGGCACTTACAGGAAAACTCACTATATGAACTCCTTAGAGAATAGGGGACCATTATAGCTATCAACAGGGATCATTAGAACTGGAGTGGGACCCATCGGAGAGGTTTATTACAAAAATTCTATAGCTATTGTTTTCAGTGGGCTTTGGATTGGGCCCCAAATGGTGAAGTCTCTAAGAAGCTGCCTGTTGTGAGAGAACATCCATTGAATAGGTATAGTTGCAGCAGAACATGATACTTGGTGCTAAATAATTAATGAGGCACAAAACAGAAGTTTCTTAATGTGATCAGATTTTGAATTGCAGGAATAAGACTCCCCCTCCTAAGATTGAGACAGCCTGCGTAGGAAGGGTTAGGCTGTAATGGTGTTTCCTTATGGGCCAGAGTTGTTAAAATTACCTTTTTTGGTCTTCTCAGTGAGAATATGCAAAATCTTTAAGGCTGGCTTTGAGAAGGAGTCTATAGGGGAATGGAGCCGGATGAAAATCTTGGATCTTGCTTTGTGAAAACAGTGTGACAGAATTCAGTGCCAGATTTGTGGTTATTATACAATAGTTTGTTTTTCAGTTTCATCAGAATTTGTAAATTTCTTGAAAAGGTTGCTGTCAGATTGCAAATTTTGTTGGTTGAGAAACTGACTCTGATTATTTGTAAAGAGATCTGTATTTCAGTGCCTGGTGAATTTGCTTGCAGCGAGGAATTTGGTTTGGAGGAAGGGATTTGATTTCCTATTTTTCCCAGAGCTGCCTTAGAATATTATTATGATTATGATTATTATTAATTTGTATTGTGATCATACCTAGAAGCCCAAGTCATGGACCAGAACTGCATTGTGCTAGGGGCCATAAAAATAGAACAAAAATAGTCTCTGCCCAAAGAGTTTAAATCTAACGGCAGTGGTTGCTTTGACTCAGGCACAAAGAAAAGATGCATACTATAGCTCTGCAGTTGCAGCTTTTCCAAATGGAGTGCCAAAGAGATCCCTGCAGTAGTATTTCCGATCAGTAACTTTTCATCATCATAGACTTGAAGATAAAGCTAACATCTGAGTCTCTGAAAAGAAACAAACAAAACAGCTATTGAATTCTAAGTACATTTGGGAGATTTCCTGTGTACCTGGTGTTTCTCACACAGGCTTTTTTTTTTTTTTTTGTATCATTGTAGTTGCTGCCAAGACTGAGCTCAGCACCACAGCCGCAGAATCTGATACATAGAATCAATAATGCACTTTTCTAAGTTAGATTCAGAGAGAATTAGATATAGAGGAAGAGGGATCACTGCCGCACACAGGAATGGTTGAGCCAGACTGAATTTAAATGTGACTTCTATGACTCAAGGAGAGAAAGTTTGCCGACAGCCACAAATCTTCATCTGCCATGTATCATGCGTTAATTCATGATAAAGTGAGAGAAGAGATTCACTGTTGGGACAGGAAAATATATAAACATAGTAGGCCATATCCTCAGCTGATGTAAGTCTGTTTTGTTCCATTGAAGTCAATAGAGCTACACCAATTTATCCCATCTCAGGAGCGGTTCCAGGAGATTCTGGATTTTCTAAATGTTAACAGTCCCATTACACAACACAGTGCTAATATATCAGGGGGCATCACTATGAATAGCCTGGACCTGGAGGGGTTTTGATATTCAACTGAAACCTATTGAGCAGAGGTCTTCCTTTAGGACCAGATGGGCACATCCAATATGATCATCTTTTCCTTTACAAACCATGCTTTCTGACTGAAAAACCAGTGCTAACTTCACTTTCTAGAATTAGCTTATATTGGAGGGAGCCTTTTTGTTCCACCTATCCCCTCTCATGCTTTAGGCCCTGGTAATCCTATCAACCTGTCCTGCAAGACATGGGGGTCCTATGGGTATGTAAGGTAACTATGCAGGCATTCCCTCACAGCATTCTTCTGGAACCATTCCACCTCCACATCCCTCTGTTGGCTTCAGGGTCCCCTGCATCTCCCTGTCAGGTGGGTGCAGGGCGGGGATGCTCAATGCCACTTTTGCACCCTTGAATCTTCATCTGAGCTCTTCTTCCTGTGTTTATGTGGCACCAGAACACTCTACACAAAAATCCAGTTCATGACCAGCAAAGGCTTTTTCTTATTGTCTGGTTTGCTTTATCCAGTGGCAGTTGTTGGGTTTCTGTTTTACTATTTGCCACATTTCAGAAAGCAGCAAAATGTTTAAAGACAGACAGGATAGTCCCAGAAGTTCTAAAAATAATTATATCTGCCCAGCCTGAGTTATACAATTGTTTTTTAATCAGCATATGATGGGTCACCTCTGCTAGTGAACATTTTAGCTATTTAAAGTATCCATCCACTATATGAACATTTCAGATTAAAAGTAGAGATGGGCCCAAACCAAACCACCCTCAGATTTGGGAGGACTTTTCATTCTGGCCAGTTCAGACCAAGTCCATTTCAATTTCAAACATCCTAACATGACCTTCCTTAAGCCACCTAACAGATTATTCTCTTGTTGATGCAGTGAAATTCCTCCATTAAAGTCAATGTGGATTTATGTGCAAACATTGAAGGGAGAGCACTCTCAAGATTTGTCTTGATATAAAAGCTTTTCTTAATAACAACCATGCCACTCCTGCTTGGTTATCTTGACCTGTTCACAGCCCTGAGTATTACTTTACTTATCTGTGCCTTGTAACCTCATATTTCCAAAGCGCAATCAGCTCATGCTAACAGTACATAGTGTTCTGAATTCACTGGTTGAACTACAGATAAATACAAAATGGATGGAATTAAAGCAAAACATGAATGTTCTATAAAAAGGCTTTGGAGCAAAATGGTAGGGCAGGAATAAACAACAAATTGCATGTTAGGATTCATAACTAGAATGGCAGAAAAGCTTCCATATAGTTACACACACAATGTAATGGTCAGGGGCTGCCTTAGTGCATTATACTCCAGGACTGCATTTCATAATGTGTATTGTAGCATACTCAAAAAATCCATAGAAAGGGTCATGGTTATAACAAAGGTGGGTTAAAGGGTAATAACGAGCCTAAAGAATCATGACAATTGTTATGTTATAAACCATCCAAGGGGGTTCTGATGATCTCAACCACCAGAGCAATGCTCAAACAGTCTGTTAGATAGCAGAATTCTCAGCATTAACAATTATTTCCTGCTTTTCTCTCTCCCTTTAATTTGTATTGTGAGAGGACATAAAAAGCTTTTTTAACAAGCTAAAGCCAGGTTTTGAATTTTACAGTGGTTCTTTTAAAAACAATTAATGCTGAAGGGAACACAAGAAGCTAGGAAGGAACACAATCTTTCCCCCCTGCAGTTTATATGAAAATGCTTTTTCCTTTAAATATTATGGAACTCTAATCTGTGCTCTTTAGAGCAGAGGTAATGGAATTATGTAAAGGATTTGAAAAGTATCTGTTAGACTAACTAATACTTTCCATTATGCAAACTATACCTCCCCTAAGATACATAATGTGGGGAAGGTAAAAGAAAGAAATTGATGTAGGAAAGATTTCATTTTTCACTCAAATTTGAAAGATCCGTTGGGCAAAGATACAGAATCATTTAAGAAATATACTCAGGACCCGTTAATCCATGGTTGGGTTATTTGTTTTTTCTAGGTGAATGACACGTTGAACTGGTAACTAGACTTATGAAAGTACAATACATCTTTTCTGTAAATATGACCAGATCTTGCACTTGTGCTGCAGAAGGTCCTAGGTGTGATCTTCACTGATGTTAAGGGTATCTGTGTGTGTCCCAAACCAGTTCATTACACAAATGCTCCCTCTGATGTGTCAGTTTGCAAATTGTACTGGCATAAGTTCCAGTTGTAATAAAGTCTGCTCTGAAGAAAACCATTTCATAGAAACTAAAGTAAAAAGGCCTTTTACATCACATCCAGTCCATTCCTAGAAATCAGTATTCCCTAAAAACTGGGAATTTATTAATCCTCTTTCAGATGGACTTTAACTCCATTTCCATTGGTATCAACTTCCACTGAACTCTAATGGGATCTGGACTGAGTTACTTGTTGGATTTTTGATTATGTTCCTTAGAATGGAGTTAACTTTCTTTTTCTGTACTTTTCAGTCCAGTTGGGTTTATGTGTCCTGAGTCTTGCTTTGATTTTGGGATTCAAACAACCAACAAACTCAATCAGCAGAAATCACTGAGTTTCACTGAGTTTGAATAATGAAGCTCCAGATGGAGAAAAGCCCAATCACAAAGTCCAGACTTTGGTTTTGTAAACCCCTGGAGTTCAGGGCTGTTACATCTACAAGAGCCAATACGTAAGCTGGTGTAAATTTGCACAGCATCTTTGAAGTCAATAGAACTATGCTGATTTACACCAGCTGAGGATCTCGGGCACAGGTTTTTTGGGTCAGACTAACTTCTCTAAGCATCAGCACAGGTTTGCTCAGATTTGGTCGCATCCAAGCTTTGTAAACCCCAGCAAACTGGCCCACATTTTAAATTAGATAACTTTTTGCATAGTTTTGTTTTCATAACAAAACATCAATATCTCTAATGTTAACCACATGTGTCTGACAAATTCCATTTCTGCTAAGTTCCCCTTATGGTTTCACTTAGATACCCTGTTTATCACTTCTTGTCCTAAGCTGCTGGGTGCCATTAAACAATAGCTGCATTTCACCTTAGAGGCTGCAGCATTTAGTTAGTGAAGTGACTCCTGTTTCTATCCTTGTAAAGCACTTTAGGACCTTCAGGTTGAAAGGTGCTATATAAGTATAAAATATTAATCTATTCATGGTACTCTGCTTTGTATATACTCCATCAATTTAGTAGTCTCCGTTAACTTGGTAGTCTCAGAAAATGCTGCTGTGTTCCAATACTGCACATATACTGCATGGGAGTCATCAGCAGGGGGTTTGAGTAAAACTGAAAAATAATCAATAAGCATTTTTTTTGGCCATTCACCTCCCAAAGGCAGCTTCATATGAAATTTCATTATAAATTGTAATTAGAAACAGTTGATCAGCTTGTACAAAAAGTTACTGTGAATGACCTAGTTTATTAAATTTGTTTCACATTCCTGATTTATAGCTGCTACAGAAATTATATGATACCTTATTCATGGGAACATGCACAGTCTCAGTGAGCCTGAGAAATACATCAAAAAGAGGAAAAAAAGAAACCTTTAATAATCTAGTCAACTTCATATAAAGTGGCAATCAATTATTTACAGCAGAATGCCACAATCATAGGTGCCAGCAGTGTTTTCTTTGAAGGTTATTGGAATTGCTTAAACTCATTGCCATAGGAATGTATAGTGATTCAGTATTGGCAGGAGAGCTACATCAACAGAAGGATTGTACCATTCAAATACTGTCACTCGTTTTTTAAAAATGACACACAAGATCTGTTCCGTAATTTCTACTAAGTTTTATTTGCTATTTGTCATGACTAGTTGTGTCTTTCTGTTTGTTTCCCCATATTTGGTTTCGCTCCATTGCATGGAAGCACTGAGGTGGGGGTTGTAGAGTTATTTAGAAAGGTTGGGCTGAGGCTGGCATTGTATTTTTTGTTTGGCTTAGAAAAAAGGGCAGTGAAAAACAGATACAGTATATAAAGAATTGCTCCTAAAGAAGTAGAGTACTATGGAAGCATGGTACCAGTGGTATATCTGGACCATGATTGTACAATACCACAGTCCGTTTTGGACCACATGGATTCTACAAAAATCTATGCATAACAAAGAACTAGGTTTTAATTTAAGTTTGACAACCCCGAGTGTCACTTATGATATATATTTCATTCTCTGAATGTACTATTTATTTTCTTGTAAAACTTATAGTATGATTTCAATGTGATTCACTTGCTAAACAGGCTAATATAATTTTGGGGTGTATTAACAGGATTGTCGTACATAAGACATGGGAGGTAATTGTCCTGTTCTACTTGGCATTTGGCACTCTGTTGGAATACTGTGTCCAGTTCTGGGCACCTCCCTTTGGAAAAGCTGTGGGCAAATTAGAGAGAGTCCAAAGAAGAGCAAAAAAGAATTAAAAAAAAAAAAAAAAAGGTTTAGAAAACCTGACCTATCAGGAAAAGTTAAAAAAACTGAACAAGTTTAGTCTTCAGAAAGGAGACTGAGGGGGGACCTGATAACATTCTTCACGTATGTTAAAGCTGTTATATAGAGAACTGATTAATTTATTCTCCATGTCCACTAAAGGTAAGACAAAAAGTAATGAGCTTAATCTGCAGCAAGGACAACTTAGGTTAGATATTAGGAAAAACTTTTAGTATAAGGGTAGTTAAATTCTAGAATGGGCTTCCAAAGGCGATTGTGGAATCCCCATCATTGGAGGTTTTAGGAACAGGCTGGACAAACACCTGTCATGGATGGTCTAGTGTTACTTGATCCTGCATCAACACAGAGGGCTGAATTCAATGATTTCTTGAGGTCCTTCCATTTCTGATTCTATTATTTCTTTTTTGAATTAAAAATAAGGTGGCATGGATTCACATTTTTCCTTGTTGACTTTCTGTTCAATTCATTTGCTGCCTGGAACTTGGAGGCAATAGGATTTTTTTTTTTAAAGGATATAGCTCATCTTGGTCACTTTCATTTTCCGCTTACAAAGATACATAAATATATGACTGTGATGTGTTTGAAAATATATACTCAATAATGTATATATATCAAAATATGTGAGCTGGCAAACTTTGAATTCTTCTGACTACAGAGATACCAATTTACTGAAAAATAAGGTCATTTATTTGACTGTGACGTACACACTATTACAAAGTACCTTCAGAGTCAGTCCTGAAATTACCCCTATAAAAAGCCATGCTTCTGGGAGTGACATTGATTCTTACATCAACATGACCAACTGACCCATCATGGTAGGCATGGGAAGCGATTTAGTATCTTCTACAGTGTCAGGTGTTTGTTATATATAGATTTATAAAAACTAAACATTTGTACACAATCTTTCCTACTATTTTAATTAATTCAGGGCCAAATTTTCCTTGCCTGATTCACAAAAGTAGTGTCATTGATTTCCCTAGGACTACTTTCATGAGTAAGGTAAACAGGGTTTGGCATCCAGATCACTGTATCTGTGCAGCTCTTTCCCTGACCTACCTCCATCTTTTTCTCCACACCAGCCTATTCAAACTCCCAGGGAATCTAGAGGCTACACTTTATGACTGCTGTGCTTGCTGCTTTCTTGAAGTCCCAGGTTCTAAAAATAAGCCTATGTGTTTTATGCAGGAGAACCCCTTCAAGGAGAGGATTGTGGAGGCTTTCTCAGAGGATGGAGACGGAAACCTCAGCTTCAATGACTTCGTGGACATGTTCTCTGTGCTCAGTGAAATGGCTCCCAGAGAGCTCAAAGCAATCTATGCCTTTAAGATCTATGGTAATGTGCGGGGATGCTGTAGATAAATGATTCCATTAATTCAGGTTAACTGTCCACTTGGGAGAGATGCTCACCATCAGCTCCGTGCTTAACCAAAAAGCAAAATAAGGGTCATTCACACTTTAATGGCTTAGTTCTGCAAGGTACTGAGCATTCTGGCCCATCAGCAAACCATGTGTTTAACTTTAAAATCAATGGAAAGACTTATGCCCTAGGAAGAGATGTTCTGCTATGTGAGATGATCTTAATGTAATTCTGGGATCTTCCACTCTAGCTATACTGTATTATTTAGTCCACTGAAATATCAAAAGATGTTATTTATCATTGTGATAACAGCAAAGAAGATAAATAAGGTTGTTTCAGAGTTCCAATATCAATTAAGTTCTAGAAACCAGAAGATAATTAGAAAGCATGTTGTACACACAAGCATACTTTCTGAATTCTTCTCTTGCTTTTTAATTCTGGCCTTTTTAGAATATCTTTGCACATCTGTTGATTAGCTGTACAAGCCCATAGCTGATCCTTATGATACTAATATGCATTTCTTATTTTGTGCATCTAATTTTAGACATGTGGAAGAATGCCAAATGAAGCACAAATGGTTCTGAAAACATGAATCAAATCTTTTTATATTAGCACTTAGGCAACATTTTTGTAAAAAATATTCTTGTTATTGCATCTCTGCACAACAATTTCCTGAGAGGAGTCCTCTTCATGTGCTTCTAGAATGTTTGCAAAGCACTAATAACAGATCTCAGGCAACAAACTGCTAATTTCTATAATCATCAAAAGGTTGAAAGTTCTTTATTAACTAGAGACTAGTGGCTAGATCCTGGGGTCCAGCTGAGAAGCATTGAGCACTAGTGAGAAAAGCTGGATGCAAAGGTGGCCAAGACAGCACTCCACAGTCGGTACAAAATTACTGCCTCAACTTGCCCTGTCTTTGAAACAGATCACACCTTTCCAAATTCAAAGCACAGTCTCCCCTCCTAGGGTCTGACTTATTAATAAGGTCTCAAAAAACAATATCTCCAGCAGTTACACAGGAGTCCATCCCCTTCTGAACCTTTCCCCTTGGCTTGTTTTCCCTTAGAGCTCCTTCTCATTAGACCAGCCTGTTCCCAAAGTCTCTAAGCTGTACACTGCAAAAAAAAAATACAAAAAACCCACCAAACAAAAAAGAAGCAACCTCCCCGCCCAAAAAAAACCTGCAGCAGCAAGTCTCAGAGCCCACCTGAACTTGGGCTTGTGCAATAGAGCTGAAAATAACAGTGTAGAGGTTCCTGCTGAGGCTGGAGCCTGGGCTTCCCTTATGACTTGGCTCAGCCATTGCTCCTTCCAGGGTTTTCTCCATAGGAAGCCCCATGAGCAGCATCTCCCCTCCACTGAGCAACAGACTTTGCCTTTTATATCTTGAGTTGCTATCAGCCTAGTCATGTGATCACTAGTCATATGATGACCGCTGTGCGTCCTTCCCAGACTACGTTTCCCAAAACTCAACTGTATTTAAAGGACTAGTGCCAGGCTAGTGGTAATAAGCCACTGTTAGCCCTCTTCCATGTATTTTTTAAGGAAATGTGGGTGTTTTGAAATTTTGTATTTTTAGATGGAAAAAAATGATCTATGAAACCATTTCACAGAACAAGAGATTTTAAGTTTTTCACTAGAATATAGGATGAGTTCTCTAAAATGATTCAAATGTTATTAGTAATGCAGCTAAGCAATATTTTAGCTCAAACACTGCACTTTTACTGGACTAGGTATTTCTTATTTTACAGAAATAACTTCCATGAAGTCAAAACAAAATGCAAATGAAACCTCAGACTCTGAGATTTTCAGATGTCATTGTTAATTTTTTGTGCAGCTCTGATATAAACTGTAATAGAGCACTTAGTTATATTAAAGAATCCCTTAGTTGTACTATTAACACTTAAATAAAATTGAAAGAAGATAAAACTCTCAATTTTCTCCATTTCTACTCTTGGTTTCCTTTTTGCAATTCACTCCTGCTGAATAGTTAACCTGAATTGATCTGTTTTACTGGTCTGTTTATGAAATGTTTTATTTCTTGGTTCTCAAGTAATGGTACAATTTTCAGTGACTGGGTGGCAAACACTATAGGAGAATGTTTTTAAATTTGGGAGGAGGGGAAATCCCACAATAACATTAAAATTTAAAAGCCTCTCTATAAAAATTAGTATTTATTTTTTCACCTAAATTATTAGTCATTTACCCTTTATGTTATGACAACATCTGTCAACAGATGCATTAAATGGATTGTAACTAAGGCTGTAAGAAAATCATGGAACACAATTTTGTTGTGGAAACTGCATCTTTTTAGCCTCTGTCTGCAACTTTGTGTAGTTGCTGTATATTTGAGTGTGTGTGTTGTCAACAGGTGCATGGGGTCACAATGCAGGGGCAACATTTCAAGCTGGCTGTTCTCTTTGTTGGCAGGGAGGTTATTTGTGGTCCTGTCCCAAGGCGGGGAGCGTAGGTGCACAGAGCTAGCTGCAGAGCGGTTGGTCCCTGCCTCTAGCAGCAGCACCAGGGCTGGCAGTGAGCACCCAGCAGCTTGGCCCATCAGGGAGCTGCAGTGCAGGGGGAAAGAGAACCTGTGCTGATGCTACCACTGAGGCAGGGGTGCCCAGCCTGTGTGCTTCCGCCCTCTCAGGATGAGATGGCAAACTCCCTTCTCAGGCGGTGGGGGAGAGCAGGGCTGGATGTTGGACAGAATTGCAGTTTTGGTGTGACTGCACTGAAACCTCAACTTGAACAAACTGTGGCCGCAACTTTTGAACAAAAAAATTCACACCTTTCTTACAGTCTTACTCATAACAGTTTAGATGAATAGAATCATGGGAATGTAGGGCTGGGAAAGACCTCAAGAAGTCATAAAACCCAGCCCCCTGCGCTGAGGCAGGACCAAGAAAACCTAACCATCCCTGAGAGGTGTTTGTCTAACCTGTTCTTTAAAACCTCCAATGATGGGGATTCCACAGCTTCCCATGGAAGCATATTCCAGATCTTAACTATCCTTAGAGTGTTTCCTAATATCTAACCTAAATCTTCCCTGCTCCAGATTAAGCCAATTTCTTCTTCTCCTACCTTCAGTGGACACAGAGAATAATTATTGGATTCCAAGGCCAGAAGGGACCACTGTGATCATCTAGGCCGTGTTTAAAATATCTAGTTTAAAGTAACAGCTGTTTCCAGGTTTGCTGAATGCATATTTTTCTAACCAATTAGAGCTAAACCAAGCCTCCCAGAATGTTTTCTGTATCATAAAATCAGCTGCCACATGCTATAGGCCTTGCATATAAATTCATACCCACTGAATCACTGTTCTATAATCCTTTAATACAGCATGCTAAATGTCCTCTTGAAATTCATAATTAAATGTAACATACTAATCTAATCTATTTTCAAAGGCCGATTAAAAAAAAAGTTCACAGTGGTCTTTTAACAGGCATTCTGTTATACATTTGCAGAAGTAATTGCAAAACACCTTAGGTTGAGATACATTACTACCAAACACTGGTCTGCAAATACTGTTGTTTTGCATTATTGGTAGGTGTCTATGTAACCTCCTAGTCAGTGTGTGTTCCATCCATACCCATGTAAAATGGAACAGTTGGCAGTGACAATGAAAGTATATGTGAGATTCTGAGATTCAAAATTAGTGAGTGAAATGTTTCTAAATTCAGTGTCCCTCCATAATCTCCACTGAGACAAGAGTCCTGACATCAGCTGAAATGTAAAAACAAAACTCACCATTTGCTCACAACAGTTGCCTTTTTGATGCTGGAGATACTAACAAACATAAAAAATAGCGCAATGCACCAGGCAAAAAATAAAACAATGGAATCTTTGCAGGAAACTTTTCCTTTCCCATTACATTCCCTTATGTTGTGTTGCCACCCTAGTCTCCTACATCAGCCATCATCTTCTCTGAAGACAGACTGGTGCGAGTCAGAGTGTTGCTCGCTATACAAGGACTGGTGATTACATTACATTACTAGTGTAATCTGCATGTCTGATAAGACCAGGAGGCATGAGACCTGGGTTCTATTCCTGGCTCTGCCATTGATCTGTGTTGTGATGCTGGGCAAGTCACTTTCCTGTTGTCCATTTCATCAGATGCAGGAAATGGTAATGACCCTTACTCCTTGTTATAAAGGGCATGAGGATTTATAAATAGAGAAGCTCTGTATAATTGCTGGTTATTATTTTATTATCTGTGGATAGTGGGGTGGCCACTATCCAGGCGATCACCTCACACAGCCGCTTTCTCAGATTAGGGGGGGAGAGTGTTTTTTTCCTCCTAATCTATTGAGAGACATTTGTCACAATGCCATATAGCTGTGCGCACACACCATTTCCTCTGCTGATACTATGCATATATCCACCAACCCCCTGCTGGAGCACGTTTCCGCCCAAGCAAAGAAAAAGAGCCATCTGCTTGTGAACAGCCTGCTTAGGGTTTACTTAGTGAGAGCAGAGAAAGGCAACCATTTGGCTATAGACCATGACAGAAAAACAGGTAGGAAACAAACCTGCTATGTGTATATTTTCTTGGCAGACAATCCACTAAATTTTGAGGTGTACAAGGCTGCAAATCTGACAGCTCCATCAGGATTGGAATATTGCTGCTCAGTGGACAACTCTGTTCTGCGCTTTTGTGACCATGGAAGTGCTACATGGAGATTTATTGGCAAATTATTAGCTGTTTGTATGATAGATGGAGCCATATCATAATTTGCTATTCCCCCATCAACTCTATGATTGGTGTCTCAAAACCTCAATCTTAGCAGAAACCCAGATTGAATGGGAACTCTAAAAATAATACTTTGCAGATAGGGTGCTTTGTTTTCAAAGCACTTTCCAAACCTTAATTCATCCCGCCAAGTATTTGTTATATGAATGGGGAAACAGACTGCAGTGTTCTTGATAAAGGCTTGATTCTGTGAGTTGCTCCATGCCATGACCTCCCATGGAAGTCCACATGTTGCTGGATCAGGCAACAAGTAATTATGTTGCCCGTTACTGGTTGGCCCACAGAGAATATCAGCTCTTCTAAACAGACATGCAGTCTGTCACTTGCCACAGAAACTAGGTGAGATGTCTTTGAGAGAATGCAGATGTTGATCCAAGAGCTTTAGATTTGAATAGATGGAAATGCTCCATGTTTGGTCAAATACAGCATCTTCTGAATGCTGGCCTACTGCTTGCTTGTACCCTACAAAATCAAGTCATGTTGAAATAAATGGGAGTTACCTGCTGCAAGAGAAATTGGCCCCAAGTTTGCTGGGGTTGAAGACAGAAGTAAACATTTATTTAAGCTGTTCTTTTTTGTACACATTTTGTTTGAGTAAATTAATCTGGAGAGAGGTATTGACAATCTTCTTTTCTTTCTTTCTCTTCTTGTTTAGATTTTAACACAGATAACTTCATTTGTAAATCTGACCTAGAAAAAACCCTCAACAAGCTGACACGAGAAGAGCTCACAGCAGAAGAAATCACTCTAGTTTGTGAGAAGGTGATAGAAGAAGCTGATATGGATGGTGATGGGAAACTAGCATTTGCAGACTTCGAAAATATGATTTCCAAAGCACCAGACTTTCTCAGGTATAAGAATTTCCTTCAAAACTATCAACTATCAAAACTATCAAATGTTCAAATGCTCTTCTTACATATTTTTTTCCAGTTGGAAAGATGACTGCCTTGCCATATGTTGACATGATGGAGTAACATTAGACAGACTCAAAAGCTGAGTTACAATTTAACCTCTTTTGACGACAGCAAAGCAGCAATGCTTAGTGTTTTTTTTTAAACTCTTCTGCCCTGGTGTTCACCCAAGGTCTCTGCACTTTCTCCAGAATCAATGCTTTGCCTATACTTGCTTTTATACAATTATTATTATTATTTTGGAGGATCTCCTACTGTGTGGTGAAAGTGGAGAGACACCAGATCCCAGGGCTCAGAACCTCAGTGGTATTTAAGAGCCTACCTCCTATTTGTTTCAGTGAGAGTTAGATGCATAAATACCTTTTGAGGATCTGAACCCAAGTCCTTTAGCTGCAAACTAGGGGATGACCTCTGCCCAGAAATCCTTTACTTTACTGACTTCCTCCTACAACATATCCTAGTCCTTTAGCAATTTGACGACCAAGAACTCAATGAGTTTTAATTATCTCTGCATTTCATTTTCTTAGATCTTTTGTGAGATGCTTTGATCCTTTAAAAACTCAAATGACACTACCCTATGATAGGCCTATTGTAGCAGGTTCCTACCCAATCTGACTTTGGGCCCATCCTCTGCCTCAATTTCCTTGGCTAAGTGACAAAAGCACATCCCTTTGGAGTTAATCACAAGGCCATCCCAAATCTTCTGCCCAAGCATCATGCTAGGCACAGCCTTCCTCTCAGGGTCTATCCTGTTTCACAATAGTCTGTTGCTCTTCCCCAGAGCTCAGCTTCCCACCCTCCTTACTCCAATCAGTTCCTTCATCCCTGTTCCATTGTTGGCAGGCATGGCTGTACCACCTCACAAGGCAAACTGCACAACGGGAATCCATGCCCACCTTCTATTATGGGTTCCTGCCCTGAGACTCCAAACAGCTGGGCCCTATATCTCTGTTTTTCCTTTCCCAAACCTCTTCTTGTTTGCTTAGATTGGCCTCCCTGGCTTACTGCTTGTTTTTCAATGGAGCACTCACTCCCAGTTCCATTCTCCCTGGATGACCACAGGCTGTCCTATCTCCCAGCAGACCTGATTCCTACTTATATGATCCTTGTGCTTTCTCATTCCCTCCAGCTGTGGAGGCAAGCTACACCTGCCACCTTAAAGGGCCAGCTCACCCTGTGACACCTGTGTTCTAGGGACTTTGAACCATGAGACAATGTTAGAGACCCAGATGATGCAGACGAGTTCCTTCTTTGTGTAATGGACCCCTGTGGAAACTCCTGGTCCAATTGTGCTGCCATGAGTGTTACTTAGGGAAACCCGGTCTTTCATTGTGCAGGACAGATTTTAGTCATTAGATCCTGAATTAGAGGGTAGACTGTTTCTGGATTTGTTTTTGTTGCTTATAACTGTAGCCATTATAAGGAATTTAACTTAGCCATTATGTTCACACATCGATACCAGTCCCTTCCAGTTCCTTTTGGAATTCTTTGCTAACAAGGAACTGGTAGTGCTACTGAAATACCCAGATTTGTTCCAAACAACAATGATCCATGACACAACATTAGACCAGTCACAGAAACACATTGCTGTCCTGATGACATATTGTGTATAGGAATGGCAATGTTAATGTCCTGGAGATGATTAAGTGTTTCATTGTGGAACAAGTGGAGTATAGATCCAGACATGCAGGCAAACCAGATTCCAGCAACAGCCATGTGTGAGATCACCATGCCTTCCTCTTGATGATTTTCAAAATGGTGCTGTACAGGAGGCATCTCCATACTGATTATAAAAAATTTCCCCCAGTAGCCCAAGTGGTATTTTCCATCATGAGTAGATGCCTACCTGGGAGAATCCCTAAATTCTCTGGGGTTCTGAATATAAAGGTTCCTCTGTAATGTGGCTGGCATCAAAGTTTCTACATTTATGCATTGATCTGTTAAGTTTGCTGATGAATCCAGTGGTGATCTATGATTACATTTTTCATTGAGCTGCTCTTCAATAGGATGTGGCAGCAGAAGAGCAAAAACTTCATTCTGACCAGTGTCACATGCCAATATCTGCCACTGCATAGTCATGGGCATCTCTTACTCTGCCTCTTTTTTGTCTTTCTCAGTGCTTCCATGATCAGCCATTGCAGCTCTGTTGTCCAATCTGCTTTTCCTGTGATTCTTTTTCATCACTTTCAGCACTGTCACAATCAGGGATTGGCAACTCTATAAACCCTGTCTGTCGTGGCCCTATTCACCAAAGGAACGGCTCTACTCTTTCCCTTCTTCCAGGTCTTCCTTACTATCTTCCATTAAATTCTTCTCTCATGGACTCTTGATGAAAACTGTGTTTCCTTGGAACAGGGATTCTGCTGGAATCTGGGTGAATACAATGATTCTGGGGGGTAGCTCATGTTTCCCAGTGAAATATGCAGTGAACATTTTCTTTACTATTTCATTTTTCTGATTTGTAGTGAGGACTAACATCATCAGACTGAGATCTGCCTGATGATCCCTCCTTTTCTGTGTCTAGGGCTTCGTGTCTAGGGCTTTGTGCTGCAGGTCTCAGTGGTCTTTATTTTTCTGTGTTTTCTCTGTTTTTGACCTTGTCTCCTCTTCTCTAGGTTGGAGCTTTTCCTGCTCTTGCAGCCCTTCTTTGAGCCTTATCTGCTCTCTCCCTGTCCAATCCCAGCTTGCTCGGGGCGTGTTCCAGTACTGGGGGGTGAGGAACTCAGACTCTTCCCTCTCACTGCAAAGAGTTTCACTGACCTTTTTCTTCCTTTCCTTTTTGTTTTCTGCTCACTCTTGAGATGGATCCTGTCACTGCTGACACTGCAAATGTGAGCCCAGAGATAGGAGACTCCAAGCCCTTTAGCAGAGAACTAGAGAATGATCTCCTACCCAGAGGTCCCTCAGTTTATTAACTCACGTTTACAACATGCTGGTCCTCTCTGGTAACAGGGGGACCATGAAACCTCTGAGTAAAACAGTCCCCCCACTGTGCACCACTACCACAGCCGCCTCACCAGTGGGATCCACAATGGGAGCACGAGCACAGACAGGGTACAGGCATTTTGTCTAAATCCTGCTCTGAGCACAATAGCCTTTAAAATGAAATGGAACTCTATTGTTTACAGAGGGGTCTCCTCTTTACTGTTGCCACTGGGCCAGAAACATACCGTATCATCCTAAGAACATGCTGTGGGATCTGAAAGGACAGTGCTTACTCTGATAAGAAAAAGACCAGACTTATTTGGAGAGAGAGGGCTGGTTCACAAAGAACCCAATGCTGTGAGGTGCTGACAACCTCCTGGGAGGAGCAGATTCACCTCAACTCCAGTGGAAGTCATGAGGAGATAAGGATGTCCAGCACCTAATGGAATCAGACCCTCAACTTGTTGATTTGTAAAACTACAGAAAGTTTACGATTGGTAGAGAAAAGAATTAAACTGAAGAGCATCCTCCTCCTGGAACAGAAATGGGAAATATGTAATAGTGAATTTTGCAGCACTTGTTGGGGCTGGATTAATTATATCCATTGGTGTATTTATTGAATATAAGTCATGAATATACATGAAAATATCATGGTCACTTGTCTTCATGAAATGCAAGCCAGAGATTGTCACGACTGTATAATTCAAACTGATAATACAGAACCAGTTAAAATAATTAAATACTGCGATCTTTTCTAGATCTGCAGTTAATTTGACTCTTCTTTTTTTTTTTTTGGCAACTTATTTTCTTTTGGTTCCTAAATGCTACTAGAGCCTATTACTGAGCCAGAAAGATGCCCTCAAGCAAAGAGGGGAAAGTTGAGCTTAAAACCTAAATCAAAATCAGTTTATTAGCCCGCACATAGCAATTTGCCCAAGATAATGGACTTCTGGAAATTGTTCACGTTTTCCATTGCAAGTTTCATATTTAAAAGAATCTTGTGAAAAGGCAAAGATCTTCAACTTGCACATATTAATAAAATACTCTACATAGACCTTCAGCCTAACATGGTATCTATATACCTACTACAGTCATCATCATGCTATATATACCACAGGTATATATCCCAAGGATCAGCACATCGTCTCCAGTCATTACAAAGTCTCACATACTTCAACTGCATTATCTTCCACTGCTTCATCATGCAAAGATTTCATGTTTTGCTTACAGTGTCATATGGGGTACTAGAGTACAGAAGGATGATCTCCATCACAGGTGCAGGAGTCTCTCTTGCATGGCTAGTGAAAGGGAAAGATCTATTTTCAATTCACTAGTTCCCATCAGCCATGGAGAAGTCATGAATTTACACTGAGTAAATTAAAAGGGATTTTTAAAATCTAGATTTCATATACAGTAGAATCTCAGAGTTACGAACACCTCAGGAATGGAGGTTGTTCATAACTCTGAAATGTTCGTAACTCTGAACAAAACGTTATGGTTGTTCTTTCAAAAGTTTACAACTGAACATTAACTTAATACAGCTATGAAACACTAGTATACAGAAGAAAAATGCTGCTTTCCCTTTATTTTTTTAGTAATTTACATTTAACACAGTACTGTACTGTGTTTGCTTTTTATTTTTCTCTGTGTATTTCTGGTTCCAAATGAGGTGTGTGGTTGACTGGTCAATTCGTACCTCTGGTGTTCGGAACTCTGAGTTTCTACTGTATTTAAATTTCTATTATAGCTATTGTTTAACTTTTCATCACATACTCTTGTGTGGCTGCATGTTGGGAAGAGCAGTGAGGGGAGCATCTATTCAAGTGTCCTCCACACAAATAATCTTGGCTAAAAAGGACAGTGAGGCAGGGTGGGTGCAGGTTGGAAATGGAGCCATAGGATCTGCACTTCTGTGACTCTAAATCTCTGTAGATAGGTAAATTCCATCCTTCCCTAGATCCTCAGGTTTTGTGCACGGAGGACTGAACAACACCAGTAATGTTTGAAAGGTGACTGAACCAAAACCACAGACCTAAATACTCCCAATTTTGGAGAAGATCAGATTTAAATCCAGACCCTATTTGTATAACCAAAGCCCCAGACGCCAATTCTCCCTCTGTTTTGTTCTGACTCTCAACTTTGAGGATTGGGCTCATCTATCCCTAATAATAATTGCCCCTTGTTAACTTGAAACAGATGTTTTCCCCACACCTCTTTGTTCAGACACAGAGCATTTAGTTAGCGTAGGCTGGTGGCATTGATTTTAAAAAGAACAGAGCAGTGGAACTTGGGGAGAAAAAATATGTCTAGAGAATTACATGGACTTTACAAACACTTGTACTGGTAGAGAAAAAAAAAAGAGGTAAAGCCAAATTTGGACCTTTAATCTTGGCACCACTAGTTAGTTTTATGATTTGTAAATAGCCTGGAGGACACACAGCAGTTACTCAGCACACAAAATTTGAAGAATGGCACATTACAATGAAATTTTATAGTCCACTGATGCTGAGTGAGAACTGAGTGCTGCATGCCCACAGGGACATCATTTGAAGAGGGTCATTGACAATGTACCAACTCAAAAGGAGCTGCTACAGTGTCAATGAGAACATCTCCTATACTAATTAAGTGTGCCAGTTTGAGCAATTTTAGTACCAGATACCCAGGCAGTTAAGCATGTCCTCTGAAATAACAGACAGCATTCCAATTTTTACCTCCGTTTAAAAAACCCCCGAACTTCTTTGTAAATTTCGCCATGTAGAGCTGTTGTTTTTTCCTTACAATACGAAATGTTGCAACTATACATGAAAACCTCATAAAGAGAATGGATCAGCTGCAAGGGATGGGGGTCAGGCATGAGAAACCTGTAGAGCCTACTTGTGCCACCACTCCCTTTATAGCTGTGCAGTGGAGACTTGCAAACTGCTCTCTTAGAACTGAAAAGCAGCTGAGGAAGCTATATAATCCCAGAAGCTCCTGAGAAAGAATGAGGCAATGGTATGTTTGTCACTGCAGCCATAAGAGGTCCTGTGCCCTTTCTTTTTTTTCCCCACAGCTTGTGACATTTTGGGATGGTGGCAAGGGAGTGATTGGGTAGCTTGCTGAGTGTAGGAGGTAGTGGGCGTTCAACTGTAGATATAGGTGAGTGAGCAGATGGATGGAAGAGCCGGTAAATAGTTACATAGAAGGTATAAAGAGAAGTCTAGTAGAGAGCAAGGGATCTCTAACAATACTGATGGCTCAAAGGATTATGTTAGCAATCCTCCTTCCCACCCCAACCCCCACTTTAACAACCACTTACTCTCCAGTGATCCTTGCTATCATGATGGCCTCTCAGAGCCGTAGGCAGCCAGCTGTAAATTTATTCCAGAGCAAAGCTGGCCCCATCTGGCCTCTGGGGCACATAAGGAAGATTTAATGCTGGCTTTGCTCCATCCTCTCTGGCCATGCTTTGATTGCAGATTGAGTGAGCCACAAGATCAGTCTCTTTCCCCAGGGAAGTGTCTGTGGAAAGAGTCTTGAAGTGCTCAGACTGAAGTGCTCCTGATAAGGTATGGCCTGAAGCAATGGGTTTCCTTCCAGGCTCTCACTGAAAGCCATCTGGCTCATAGCCTCTGACCTCTGAGCTTTACAACCAATCTCTTCCGTATTTAGAACCTCTGTCGTGAAACACTGGTACAAATGCCTGTACAATCTCAGGGTCAAGAGGAGGCTGCATGCTTTGTTTCCTCTGTGGTTTCTCTTAGAGCCACCATTTAATGGCTACAAGAAAGGAAACAGACAGTTTCCAGGTGCCTCTTCTAGGCAAGCCAGGCCGCATTCTGAACTTGATGAATCTCCTTTGCTGTTTTATTGTTTGATCATTAAGAGATATTCAGCAGCTTCACAAATCTTTGGTTACACTTTCAGCAGAGATGGTCAAAAGGTTCAGGATTCAGGCATGAGGATGAACCAGCCACAGGGTGTGTGTTCATGAGACTTCTACTGTCTTGTCCGCATTCAAACTGGAACTGGAAAATAGGATCCTTCAGGTTTTAAATGGAACCTGGAACACAAACTGACGGGCATATTCGAAGGTGGAAGTTGAGCATTCACACTCTATGAAATTCAAGAAGATTCACATTCAAGAATCTGGTTATGACCTATCTCTAATTATATGGCTATGTTTTTGAGACTGTGGGAACATGAGTATGCATCATTAATATTGTTTCTAACAGCTGTGCCTTCCTTACTGCCAGTTTGCATTATTTTTTATAGCTGGATTTGGTAAGTTCTTCTTCGAGTGCTTGCTCATGTCCATTCTCAATTTAGGTGTGTGTGCTCGCCACATGCATCAGTGCCGGAAACTTTTTTCCCTTAGTGGCACCCGTTGTGCAGTTTAGGACAGAGGTGCACTAGCGGGGGTGAGTACGATCAGCTGTCCAGCATGTGCCCACAGTATGCTTTGCTGTGGGTAGTAATAATATAATTCCCTTATTTCAGTGGGTAATTAAAAGAACAGTTACTTACCTTGTAACTGTTGTTCTTTGAGATGTGTTGCTCATGTCCATTCCCAATTTAGGTGTGTGTGCTCACCAGATGCACCAGTGCCGGAAACTTTTTTCCCTTAGTGGTACCTGTACCAGATGGCTCTAGCGCCCCCTGAAGCAGCACGCATGTGCGCCCACATATAGGCACTACAGGTTCCCCCTCCCTCTCAATTCCTTCTTGCCACCAGTGACAGTGCCATCACAAGTTTTTTTCATCTCCCAAGTGGTCTATTGGTTGTTTTTAGTGTATATAGTTTCTCATTCATTACAGTTAGTTCTACTTGTTAGTAGTTAGAGTCCAAGAGTGGGGCATGCCCCGTTTCCTGGGGTTTAAACCCTGCGGTTCCTGTAAGAAGCCTATGCCCAGGAGTGACCCTCATCAAAGTTGTTTAAAGTGTCTAAGGGAAGCCCACATCAGTGAGAAGCATAAGATTTGTAAAAGCTTCCGCCCGAGAACCAAGACTGACCATGACTTCCTTCTTCAGGGCATTTTGATGGAGTCGGCTCTTAGACTGGTGTCAGAGGCCAGCAGGTCGGACTCGGCACTGAGCACGATGGCCTCAGCATGCAGTGCCCCTCCAGCACCTGTCTCTTCCTCCCAGCACCAATCTCTCTCCTTGGTTCCGAAGAAGAGGTCTAAGAAGATTTGCACAGGACTGGGTAGCTCTCCGGTGGAGAAGGCCAAGGGGGACCTGGAGAGACCCATGTCAGGCCACCAACCCTCCCCACCTCAGAAAGGTCCTTCACCGCAGCGAGTGTCAATCCTGGCACCAGGCCCTCCACCGACTCCAGGTAGTGGTAGAGGCTCTCATCGATTAGTGGTGCCATTGACTCCGGAGGCTTTCCAAGCTATGAAGGACTTCTTGGCACTGCCAGTACCACAAATGCCAAGGGATGGCAGAATGCTGCACCATGGCTTGGCATTGGCCTTTTGGGGCAGGTCAGTGAGGGACAGGTTTGCTCACCAATCCCCTTAGTCGAGGCACCGTTCACTGGTGCGCAGGCGGTCCCCGGAGATCGGGTTACACTCTCCGGGTCAGGACACCGCCAGATCGGGCTCCCGCCGATGTTTGCCGGAGGACCAGCACCAAGTGGAGGACCACCATGGAGCAGAGTGACGCAGATCACCAGACTCACTGTGTTTCCCCGGCACTGTGACCCCACTTGCCTAGTCCATACAGGAAGCCGAAGGACAAGACCCGGTCTCATCACTCCCAACACTCAGGCTTCGCTTGTCCCACACCGGTGCTGGTGCATTGACAACACGGCTTGCATGGCACCAAAAATTATTCGGAGATGGCACCAACATGGCCATTGGATATCAGCACATCATCTTTGGACAACATCGATGTTGTCCAAGCTATGCAACCCCCAGCTACGGTGCCCAGCTTCCCCATGATACCACCAATGGCGGCGTGGCCTCAAGGTCAATGGCCCAGACCATGGCCTTACTGATGGGGATTTCCCTCTGGAGTCCTGCAGGTCGGTTCCGTGAGAGGAACCTCGGCACAGCAGTCTTCCATCCCTCAGAGCACAGTACCGCACCTGGACTCGGACTCAGACCATGATGGTTCGCGCACCTTGGCACCCGTGGCCCCTCCCCCAGCTCAGGTGCCAACCTCTTCCTCATCGTCACCAGATGAAGCGGTCATGGGATCCTCATCTGCGGAGCCAGTGGACAAGTGTTTAAGGTGCACCGGAACTTATTGCAAAGGGTCACCTCTAACTTGGGCCTCAAGATAGAGGAACTGGATGAGCCAACGGATGAGCTGTTCAGGATATTGGCTTTGGCAGCTCCTAGTAGAGTGGCCCTTCCAGTCCATGAGGGGGTTGTTAAACTTGCCAAGGCCCTGTGGCAAACCCCAGCCTCCCCACATCCAAGAGGGCAGAAAGAAAATATTACGTGCTGGCGAAGGGTTTTAAATTCCTTTACACCTACCCTGCACCGGGTTACCTGGTTGTCACGGCCGCCAACGAGAGGGACAGGCAGGGGAAAGTCAGCTCAAACCCTAAATATAAGGACACCAAGAGACTCGACTTGTTTGGTTGAAAAATTTATTTTATGGCCAGCCTGTAGCTGCAAGTGGTAAACCAACAGGCACTGCTAGGTAGATACCAATTCAATATCTGGCACTCGCAGGACAAGTTCACAGACTCGCTGTCCCCGTCCTCCGAGCAGGAGTTCGAGGCCATATTGGAAGAAGGGAGACCAGTGGCCAGGGCATCTCTGCAAGTGGCCTCCGACACAGCAGATTCTGCAGGCAGGACCAAGGCGTCAGTGATATCGATGAGGCAAGCGTCATGGCTCCGTCCTCGGGTCTCCCATCTGAGGTCCAGCAGTTCATTCAGAACCTCCCCTTCGATAGTGCGGTCCCTCTTTGCCAAGCAGGCAGATGCCCAATTGCATGGCATGAAGGACTCCAGGGTGACTTTGTGGTCCCTTGATCTCTATACTCCTTTCTCCTCTAGGGAGCATTTTAAGCCCCAGCATGAACAGCAGTCTGGGGACCACCCCCACAGAGACTGCTATAAGAAGAAGAACAAATCTTACAAGAGGCAGCAGCCAGCCCTCAACTGAGCCCTAGCCACCATAACCAGGGTGGGAAGCAGTCCTTTTGAAGGTGCGCCCGAGAGCGACCTACCAGTTCTTTCCTTGGATCCACCCCCTTTGGCCGCTTGACTGCACCAAGAGTCTTCACCAAGTGCATGTCGGTGGTAGCGGCCTACCTCAGAAGGAGAGGAGTGCAGGTATTCCCTTACTTGGATGATGGCTCATCAGAGGCAGGTCAAGATCTCAGGTCCAGGTCAGTATATCGATCACCTGAGGTGTTTGTCAGGTGCTGAGGCTCCTAATAAACAAACAGAAATCTGTATTAGTCCCCGTGCAAAGCATAGAGTACATCGAGGCAATGCTGGACTCATCCAGGGCCAGAGCATTCCTTCTGGAGGAAAGATTCCAGGCAATGACAGAAATCATTACTCATATTTTGGCCTGTCCCCTTACAACAGCGAGGGTGTACCTTAACCTCCTGGGCCACATGGCGGCCTGCATCTATGTGGTTCCCCAGGCCAGGTTGCACCTCAAACCCCTCCAGATGTGGTTGGTGTCAGTATATTCTCCGATCAGGCACCGCTTGGACAGGATACTTACGGTCCCTCTAGAAATACCTCTTTGATCTGGTGGCCGACTCCGGGTCACGTCCTCTCAGGAATGCCCTATGAAACACCCCAGCTGTTGGTAACCATGGTTACCCCATGGAAGCTGGGGTTACACATCAATATCAAAGAGTTCAGGGCAACTCGACTAGTCTGTGCAGTTTTTCCACCTCATCTTACCTACAGGGTGGTGCAGAGTCTCACGGACAATATGGTCTCCGTATATTATATCAACAGATAAGGGGGGGCCAGATCCCCTGTGTGTAGAGGCCTTGCGCTTCTGGGAGTTCTGCATCAACCACAATATCCACCTAATAGCAGTTCACCTCCCAAGGGTCAACAACTCTTTAACGGACTGTCTTAGCAGGGCCTTCTGTTCTCACCATGAATGGTCCCTCCACCCGGAGGTGATGGCTCATATCTTCCGAAGGTGTGGCAATCCCCGAGTGGACCTCTTTGCCACCAGGGCCAACAGATAGTACTGTGGCTTCTGCTTCCTCCAGGGCCTCAGTGCAGGCTCCATCACCAACGCTTTTCTCCTCCCCTGGTTGGAGGGGCTCCTGTACGCCTTCCCATCAACACCTCTGATCCACAAGGTCCTCCTGAAGGTGAAGAGGGACAAGGCACAGATTATCCTGGTGGCACCAGAGTGGCCCAGACAGTATTGGTTCGGGATGCTGGTGGAGCTGGTGGGTCCCAGGCATTGGACCATGCCCCTGCGCCCGGACTTTCTGTTCCAGGATCAAGGTCAGCTGCTCCACCCAGAGCTGGCCTCCCTCCACCTGACGGCTTGGATGCTCTGTGGCTGAACCAAGGGGAGCAGGCCTGTTCAATCCAGATTCAGTGGGTGCTCCTGGAAAGCACAAAGCCATCGACCAGATCTGCCTAGTGAGCCAAGTGGAAGCGCTTCACCTGCTGAGCGACCGAACATGGCGTGTCCCTGATGGAGACATTGATCCCTATAATCCTGGAATATCCTGCTCCATTTGAAACAAGAGGGATTGGCCTTCTCATCAGTGAAGATCCATGTGGCAGCCATATCTGCTTTCCACCTGTTGGTGGAAGGTAGAACAGTCTATTCTCATGGAATGACAACTAAGCTCCTCAAAGGGCTGGAAAGGCTTTTCTCGCCGATAAGGGAGCCTCCTCCTCAGTGGGACTTAAACTTGGTCCTTTCCAGACTTACTGGACCGCCCTTTGACCCCATGGCCTCATGCTCCCTTACATACCTGTCATGGAAGGTCGCCTTCCTGGTTTCTATCATGTCCGCCAGGCGAGTGTCAGAGATCAGAGCTTTAATGTTGGAGTCACTATACATGGTGTTCTTCAAGGACAAGATCCAGCTACAACCGCATCCGGCCTTTTGGCCTAAAGTGGTTTCCCATTTTCACCTGAATCAAGAGATCTTCCTGCCTGTTTTCTACCCCAAGCCACACAACTCCAGTGAGGAGAGACACTTGCACACTCTCGACTTGAGGAGGACCCTGGCATTTTATATTAACAGGACTAAGTCCTTCTGCTGCTCTTCTCAGCACTTCATGGTGGTTGCGGATTGGATGAAGGGCTTACAGGTTTCCTTGCAGCATATTTCAAAATGGATCACGGCCTGCATCCAGGCCTGTTGTGAGCAGGTGGGAATCACAACTCGGGTGTCCTTGACAGCCCACTCAATGAAGGCACAGGCATCTTCTGTGGCCTTCCAGGCGCACATCCTTATATTGAACATCTGCAGGGCAGCTACCTGGTCATTAGTACATACCTTCGCATCCCACTATGCGCTTACGCAGCAAGCCCAGGATGATGCTAGCTTTGGTAGAGTGGTGCTTCAAAGGTCACAACCCTGAACTCATGCCCGCCTCCGAAGACACTGCTGGTGAGTCACTAAATTGGGAATGGACATGAGCAAGCACTCGAAGAAGAAAGAACGGTTATTTACCTTGTAACGTTGTTCTTCAAGATGTGTTGCTTATGTCCCTTCCACACCCGCCCTCCTTCCCCTCAGTCAGAGTTCCAGTAAGAAGGAACTGAGAGGGAGGGGGAGCCCACGGCACCTATATGCAGGTGCATGTGTATGCCACTGCAGGGAATGTTAGAGCTGGCTGGTATGGGTATCACTAAGGGAAAAAAGTTTCTGGCATCGGTGCATTTGGCGAGCACACAAACCTAAATTGGGAATAGACATGAGCAACACATCTCAAAGAACAACAGTTACAAGGTAAGTAACCGTTCTTTTAATTACCCACTGAAATAAGGATACTTAAAGCATACTGCGGGCACATGCTGGACAGCCAATTCTACCCTCCTCCGCTAGTGCACCTCTGTCCCAAACTGCACACATCCTCCCCAGTCTCACCTTGGAGTTCCTACTGAATTGCAATGACCAATCATGCTGAATCTCATGAAGGTTTCTGGCTATAAGATGTAGAATATGTACATTGAATAGGGACTAGTGCTCAGAGTTTGTATATTAATGATAGACAGAGTGGATAGTAGATTGACTGGCAACTTCCATTTCATTAAGGACTAAAGATCAAGTTCTGTTCTAGGTTTTCAATGGTAATGAAGCTATTTATCAAACTGCTGAAACATGCTGCAGCTATTGTACAATACAATAGCATTCCATTGGACTGGTTCTTTGGCATGTCTGGGCCAGTGCACTGTATAAGGTCTTATGATACACTGCTGTCACCAAACGATGGTGCAATACTTCTGTCTGACACTTCCTGTACTGAATATACTGTAGCATGAGTGTATCACTGCACGGAATGTCTTAAAAAATCCTTGGCTGCTTGTGGGTCTAGGGCTGATATTCTAAAATATTCTATCATGTGCATCTCTGATCAGTATGGCCCTTGTTATTTTTTAATGCATATTTTGTGGAAGGTATCATTTGCCTTTTAAAGAAAGAGAAATTGGCATTCTTGTGGTTTGCCTTTTCCAAATTACCATTCTGTATTCTCTTGTTACTTTCATTACTTCTTGTGTTGTCTTGACTGATTCTCATGGTCTGTACCTGATCTGTTTATACTACAGAAGGCATTTATTAGACATTTTCATTACCTTACTCCTCCTGTGTGCTCAGTATCCTGCGTCTTATACTGAACTCTGTGTTCTCCGTTATTTACCCTTGGTTTTGAAGAATCTATGCAAGTGTTGTATTTTTAAAGTGAGGCACTCAGATTCAATCCCTATTGGGGTAGGGAGCCCCCTCACCAACTACCATCACAATAGGGAGGCCAAAGACTGAATGGGTCACTGAGTGTAAACAGCTCTCTCTGATGGTCCCTTCTGAACCAGGGCTGGAGCCTGCTGTTAGGTAGCAGTGTGGCGGACGCTTGCAATTTTTCCATCTGGGGTCTGATTGCAAAGCTTCTATTGCTTTTGCTTTGTCATTGTCTGCAGTCCCCAAGGGCTCAGTCATGAACTCCACATTGTAAGGATCCAAGACTCCACCCTTTCAACTTACTGATTAGCATAATTGAATGGGTGCAGAGGGGGAAAATGGGACCCTGCCCTGTTTGTGGGACAGTGTAATAAGCTGGCCTTCTCCCAGCACACATAGGACCCACTGCCATACAATCTTTTTCCTGGCAGTTTTATTTTCCTAATATAGGCAAAATGAACAAAATCCATTCCTCAGCTGACTCTGGGCTACTGCTCCGAGGGGATTCTCCCCCTTCCCTCAGTCCTTTTGACTACCTCGTCCACGGAGCCAGTTTGGAACCACCTTACCCAGCTCTGGGGTCCCATGGGAAGGGTCTTCAAGAATAGCTCCAGGATCACTCAGTTCATTACTTTCTCTATGGAGCTAGTCTCTGGGCATAACCACTGGGCAGCAAGGTCCTGTAATCACTGAGCCAGTACCCATTATCATGCCCCCTATGGGAATGACTCAGCCCAAAAATAGTACTGATATGCCTCCAGGATCAGTCCCAATCTGTCTAAGATGGTAGCCTTCACCACAGGATAGGAGTGCACCTGCTTATTGCTCAATGCTCAGTAGGCTGCCAGCCCCTCACCTATCAAACATGCTATGTATAATTCCCCAGACAATTCTTCCCAGTCCACTGCACTGGACACTAACTCGAAGGTACATAGAGTGGCCTCTGCATCTTCCTCTGACCCCAGCTTCTCCAGTCCAGGGACCAGCCAGCCCAAGCTACCCTCCCTAATACCAACCAAATTCCCCAAAGTCCCTTGGCCCAGCCACTTCTGCAACCATTCTTGTTGCTGGAAATGAGCCTCTTGCCACCGCTGTTGAGTGGCAAAGTGTGCCTCCTGCTGCTTCTGCTGGCTCTCCATTAACTGCAGGAGCCTGGGCTGGGGCTGTTTCTGATTCTGCTGTCACTGCGCCCTTACCAACAGATATACCTCCACCACCTTACCTGGTCACACAAACTGGGTGGGGTATCAGTCAGTGTGCAGAGGCTTCAATCTCCCTTCAGTTCTACAGGCCAATTGCCTGCCCAGTCTTCACCACATGTAACAAGCTGGCATTCGCCTCAGCTCACAGAGAACCCATCGCCACACCTGGAGTCTTGCCTCCCCTCCAGGGAACTCTGGCAGCCTGCCTGTAGCACCTGATTCTTGCAGATCCCTGGCTCTAACTCACCAAGTTTCCTTCTTCTCTAGGCCCAAATACACTCTTTTAAACCTAATTGGGGTCAGATAAACAGTCACAGGTGCATTGTCCCTGCTCCCTCTTAAAGGGGCCAGTCATCCTGTGGTAGGCAGCTCAACTATGTGCAACCCATTACTCAGGTTTGATTATCAAGTTACAGTCCAAACCCTAACTCCATGTAAAAAACACTCTTAGTAATCATTTTAGTAAAATACACCTCTGAATGTGTGGCATTTCCCTCTGTGGGGGCTAACATATGGGAGAGACAGCAATTTTCTCTAAGAAACATTGCCTCAATTTTCCCCAAGATTAAATAAATTTGCTTATTCATTATCTCAGTTATTTATAGTGTAACAATCTTGATTGGCCATTCCAAACATTTACTGATCGCTGAATGGAACAACATTTCCTGTGTCTGGCCAGAATTTATCTCAAGCTCCATTTATGGCCTCTGGTGCTCTTGTCTATCCAGTGCTAGCGGCAGTAATGGTACTGTAAGTGGTAACTATCTTCATAATCTTGTAGTGTGGTAGTAAAACATTTTTTCTCTTTATAAAAATGCTCTTCTGAAGATTTCCAGATCCCTGGAGGAAATACCTACCAAACCATGGACAGGTACAGCCACAGTTTCAAAGAAACCATTGATTTTGTGTGCCTCCATTTATTGATATCCAATTTGAGACACATTAGGTCTTGTTTTTAGAGGTGCCTGAGCACCCGTTGACTTCAGCTGTAGTTTTGGGTGGTCAGCATCTTTGAAAATTTGGCCCAAAGGAACCCAGTAACTGAGGCATGCAAAATCCATGGCCACTTCTGAAAACTGTGGTCCTTGCTCCTGATATTCAGCAGTCCTAAGTACCTGCAGCTTCCAGTGACTTTGACAAAATCCAGGGGCATTCAGCATCTCTGAATATCTAGCCCAAAGTATGTCAAGTTTAGCACCCAACATCTGATCCTTTTTAAAAAAGATGGCTATATTGATTTCATTTACTGATCTAATGTCAGTGACAAAAGGCTGTCCTATCTCTCACCCCAAAGAAAGCAAATCCTTCAGGTGATTAGAATCAGAAACTCCAGACTCCTGGGTTCTGTTCCTGACTCTCCCACTGGTTCATTGTGTGGCCTGTGGTAAGTCTCATAATTTCTGTCTCCCTTTCTTGTTCGAGGACCCAACCTGTGAAAAACTTAGCACCTTTCACAGGAAGTTCTCAAAGTACAAAGCATCATTATCATTTAAATGAAGCCAGTGGCATAATTACACAAGTGGTGGGAACATCGTCCCCACACTGCCTGTTGGACGAATGATGAATACAGGTGACTGATTTTAAATATTTGCTCTTGCACATACAAGAGGATTTTTTAAGCCATGCCACACAACGATGCACTTGTACATATAGTACCGTAATCATTATGTTTGGCCCAAGGGCCCAGCATTTGGCCTGATGCTGGCTGAAGTTCACTCATAGCATAGTGACTTTTTTCTCTCTCGTTGCTCCTTTTGCAAACCTTCATTTAATGACACTGTGCGGGTTTAATCTCCTAGAGACAGTCTGCCAAGCTTTGTACTGCTGCCAAGGAAATGAAGATGCAGTAAAGTGTATTGTCTGATTTGCACTCCTGTGTTGAGGAAATGATTTTTTTTTAAATACTTTGAGAAAACTCAACTATAATCACTGACCAGGACAGAGGAAATATGCATTCTTGGCTATTATCCCAGAAGCTGAATAAGTTGTAAATGATAGTGACAGTTGCTGGTTCAGAAAATTTGATACCATTGGGTTTATTTCACTCAAAAATGTTATCATTAAGAGCCTGCTTGTAGCTTAATGGAAGCATTAGCACTCTGAACTGGCACTGGATAAGTGTTCTGTTCTACAAGACTGGTTACGTTTTCCACAGGAAATTGTTTTATAAATCATCATGGAAGCTTAAGCTTATTTTAAGGCCTGAGGATGATACACAGTGTAGCAATTTGAAACGGGGCTTGAGAAAAACATAGTATTAGCAACATGCCAGAGCTGCCAAAACCAGACAGGGAAACAATAGAGAGGTTAAAAAGTGTATATCCTGACTGGAGATGTACCATTTCTGAACCTTCATCATCTGCCTCCATCCATTGGATGCAACTTTTTTTCTTACACATTTTAGATATGTATTTAAAGCAGACACCAACTAGTATCCCATCTTGTTCTTTATATGAAGCACAAGATCATTTGCTTCAGAGTTGTCAGTGACTCGGAAACAGATAATGCCATTTTTTATGAGTGCCACTTCTCATCCCCTTTATCCCACTTGATCCTTCCTAAATGGGTTATAACCCTTGATTGTAACATTCCAATCATATGACTCTTCCCACTCACTTTCAGTAATACCAAGTAGATCAAATTGGTGCTCATAAATGAGCAATTCCAGTTCCTCTTGTTTATTACCCAGGCTCCTGGCTTTGGGGTATAGGCAATTTAAAGAATTTCTTCTTTTCAGTGGTTGAATAATTTTGTTCTTGACATCTTGATTTTCTGCTACATTAGTGTTCATTTTTCCCCACTTTTCATCCTCCCATTTTATTGTTAGTTTAATGCCCTCCCAGCTCTTCTATCCAGCCTGTCCTCTAGAAGGTTGGTTCCTCTTCTGAATGGAGGCCATCCAAACTATACAATCCCCTCTCCCCATAGAAGGTGGACCAATGTTCCACCAAATCAAAACTTTCTCCCTTATATCACTTACCTAGCTAGAACTTTGCTTTTAGACTCTTCTGTCTTCTGTTATCCTTTGCTGTTGAGACAAGAAGGAGTGATGCTTCCCGGGGATAGCAGGGGTTATGAGGTACCTCACTACCACCTGCCCGTAGTGTGAGGGAGCCTTGTCTGTGCCTTGCTGGAGGTCAGCTCCCTGGCTCCACAAGCCACTTCCCACACAGGCCCTCCCCTCTCAGCCCACACAGGCTCCGCTCTCCCTTTACAGGTTAGCACTAGGCACACTCCAACTCCTGAGCCCTCTGAGTTTCTCCCTGCAGTGTTCATGCCCTGATCCACTGCAAACTCATAGAAGTCCCAGATCCTCTGCTCTCAAAGGAACAATATGCTTCAGCTCACCAGTTACACCAGAGATTACAGCTCTGTTTAGCACACGGTGTTACAACCAAGGGGTGGGCAGTCAGGCATAAAGGCTAGAGCAGTAGTCAGGCTGGGGTGCAACTAGAGTCAAAGGTCAAAGCCAGAGACATGAATCAGGAGTCAAGATGAGGGTCAGTGACAGAGTCAGGAGCAAGCAGGGCTGGAGCAGACTGGAGCACGAGAGGAAGAAGGCGAAAGCAAGGCTTGGAAAAAGGCAGACAAAGGAAGAATTACTGCTGCAGGAATACATGATGAGAAACCAGCAACATGCTGCTTTTGCTGAGCTTAAAAGTAGGCCTGCTGGCTCCCTTCAGCCAGTCAGGCAGGCCAGCCAGTCAGACAGTCTTACTGCAACCCGACTGAACTCATTAATCTGCATGGAGACCAGGTTGGCTAGTCCTCAAGCTCAAGATGAAGAAGCTCATGCCTGATACACAGCACTGAGATTCGCTTATAGTAAAAACAAGGTAAGTGTATTTAACAAAGAGGAGAGATTCAAGTAATAGCAAGTAGGCAGAAGTATTGAAAACAAATGGTTACATATAAAATGAAATCATAACACTCATTCTAGAGCCTAGACTTAATTAACAAGATACCCTCTTGTCCAACAAATTCAGCTTATCCCAAAGTCTTTCACAGCCCTTGACAAACTGGCTGGCCATGATCCCTTTTTTCATGAAATAAACATGCTTCCTAGGTGAAGGATGCTGTCTGTCATTACTGGCTGTCAGTAAAGACCTCACATGCTACTGTTTGGCACACTATTATGTAGACATCAGATGCAAGGCATCCCTCTAAACCCCTATACATCCCATTATGCCCTTTGCCAGTTGGCATCAAGGGGTCCCTGGGTCACCGAAGTATCTCCAAGAAGATCACTTAGACATTCTTCTCCATGAACACCCTTCTGAGTTCTCTGAAATAATCTATGATCTGTGAGGTATTACGTGAAGCATTGTCATTAGAGCTGATATGCACCCTCACCAGTGGAATCTTGCCCATTAATTTCAGAAGCTCATCCAATCTTGCAGTCACATCTCTTAGATTGGCTCTGGAAAGACCGCACACTGTCCTTTTGTCTGCCAGTACTTGAAGAATGTTCTTTCCATTCTTCTTAGCATAGAAGAATCCCAGTTTTCCTTGGGTGGTTAAAGATCTATTTCTGGGTATTTTTGTTAGTCTTTCAGTTTGGGCTGAGCAGCCACCCTGAGGTGTGTCCTGTCTCCAATCCATTTGATGTCATTTCAGAACTTGAAGATGATGCTAAGGCTGCACCAGCCTCAGGTCTCAGTAACTGGCTTATATTCCGCAGATGTCGTATGAACTCCAGAACGAGTTGCAGTTCTTATCTCTCTGTTTGAGAGGGGCTCAGGCTGCAACATTCAAATCCAGTCTTGGTTCAGTCCAGCACAAAGATTGAAGCCATTTGCAAATTTCTGATCTGAATCAGAGCTTGAATGTAAGATACCCCTGAATTTCATAGGTCTTGGTTTGGATTCATCTCTCCTCTGTGAAATTGTAACTTTTCCCTCCTTCCTATGGCACCATTATCACGAGTGAATCGGTTACTCTATCGTATGTACTAAATCTGGAATAAATTCTTCTATGTTCCACTGGTATAAATCCAGATCAACACCGCTGAAATCAGCAGAGTTTTTCTAGGTTTACATGAGTGTATCTGAGAGCAGAATTTGGCCTTGCACACACACAAGAGAGTGTTAGACATCACAGTGTTCCTTGCTGAGAGACTAATGAAATCTTCCCAGCTTCAGGGAAGCATTCTAACCTGGCTGACCTTGTCATCCATTCATGTGCATAGCACTGTAGTCTGGTTTACAGCCAGAACCAGAACCAGAAATCCTTTTAATTAAAATTTCTAATGAACAGCTCGGTAGACTGAACCTTGGGTTAGCAGGTTTTGAAGAACTCCTGGAGGTCAACTGCAATACAATGGAAAGGAGCTCTGGAAATCATAGTTGTGACAATATTGGACTAAATTGCTACTGCTATGTTAAAATTCAGACATGACACTCCAGCTTTCAGTAACCATGAAATCTGCTTTGATTGTGTCTTTAAGGATGAATTACCATCCTGTGTTTACTTAACTTTATTGCAAAGGGAAAGGAAAACATGACACTACTATTGGAAAATGCATGTTATATTTTCTAAATGGAACATTGCATTTTTGAGTTTGAACTTGTGTGGTGTGATGCTTTTTATCCATCCATCCTCTATAAATGTGTCCCTGTAAAGCCAGGTTTCCAGAGTTATTCATCCATGATAACATGATGAAAAACTTTTCAAAGGGCAGTACTTTTCCCACCTCAGAATAGCATCACTATACCCCTAATACTGACATTTGACACAGTTTGAATCGCTGGGTTTCTCTATGGAAGCCATGAGAAAAGAATCTCTCCCCAGGCCATTTAATGGCCATTACTGGGCAGTGGATAAAAGCACTGGACTGAGAGGCTGGAGACCTGGGTGCCACTAGTCTTCTGGGTGACCTTAGGCATGTCATTTCACTTCTCCGTGCCTCATTTTCCCCATTTATAAAATGGGGGTAATGACATTGACTTCCCTTGTAAAGTGCTTTGCAATCTGCTGATGAAAAGTGCTATATAAGAGGTAGGTGTTATTACTACAGTCCTGAGGCTGCAGTAGCTTCCAGGTGTAGTGGTGAATCCACCAGCTCTGTTCCTGCACCTCCCCTGGCCCGTGCATGATTGGCAGGGAACTTGAAGCAATGTAGTGTACAAGGAGACCGTGCAGAGCTTGGCTCTGTGCCATCCAAAATCTTGTCCCTTCCTTCCCTTTCCTCTACACCCATCCACATAGTCTGTATCCCTCTGCACCTGTTGAAGAAGGGCAGGGCTTTGAACAAGACAGAGCATCTCTCAAATCTCTTTATTAGCCATGTTATCAGAAATCTAGACACATTGCTGTACCAGGCTATTGCTCAATGTGCCGTGTGTTTAATCATCAATTACTCTGGCAGCTGCTTGGTTTGTGGAGTTGTGTACTGTTTAGTGGCAGATGAGTTAACATGCTGTACTGTAGTCTAGCTACATTCGACAGTACCTGCCCCACCCAATGCTGAATGCTAGTCAGTTAATGGCGCTGACCAATAACAGTCTCCTGAGATTGCTCCAAATAAATATTGGTTTATCAGCATTCAGCAGAACTGTCAGAACAACCCCACCAGTCCAAACACACTCACAACACTAAGCAGAGAGGAGACCAGGGGAACAGTCTTCCCTGCCATATCTCCAGTGTCTTAGGCTATGTCTACACTGATGGCAGCAAATTTGCCACCATCAGATCAATCTATCTGGTTTGATTGAGCGGACGTGAAGACCTGTTCAATCGTTCCAGAAGTCGATTTACTAAAACCACCTCCAGAAAATGGTAATGCTGCATCGACGGATACACATTTCCCATTGGCACAGTGTAGTGGAGACATCATGCACAACAGACTTTAGGAAGTCAACATAAGTTATGCAAGCTACTCTATGTAGTTTGCATAACTCCTGTTGACTGCCACTGAATTTCCCAGTAAGTGTAGACCAGGCCTTAGTGAAATTGCACCTGGAATGAATCTGGCCCATTGTTTCTTGACTGAGCTACAGAAAAGGGAAAGGCAATGTGACATCCTACATAGCTTTTCCTAGAAGATCCTCCTTCCGGTAGGTGGAATAGTGTCATACTGCAGTGTTCTGGGTCTCCATGCTGGCAATCATTAATGACCAAGGCCCCAGTTCAGCAAAGCATTTTAGCATCTGTATGAGCAAAATAGGACTTCAGCACATGCTTAAGGGCTTTGCTGAAGAAGTAAAATAGCCACTATAATTAAATGCATGCAACTTACACATTGACAACCCCCCTCTGATAAACAATGAGTTAGATCCAAACTGAAGCAGCAGATCTCAAAACCTTCTGCCACTGATCTCTCAAGATCCAAGGCCTGAGCTTTCCACTTGGGCATGTGTCTGAGAGACCAAACTCCGCCGGATCCAGATACGCTCAAGCTATGGAAGAGTCCACATCTGAATCCCAGCTTCATTCCCCAGGGTCATCTCTAGATAAACTGTTGCTTTGTGCTGTGAATTACCCTCCTGATTACCCACTGATTGAAACTGGAAAGAGGAACTCCCTGCTGCAGAAGGTCGGCGAGTCAAATACTGTGTCTGAATTTTAAAAATGGTTGAATAGTTTTGTGGCCAGCATCAGTTTTCACTGTCTTTCTATGAAGGTCATTTCTAAAACAGTTGATGTTATTAGGGCTTCCAGTAAAACACCCTATTTTAAGCACAGGGAATATTTCTCAAAACAGTAGAAACTTTCACCATTGCAGACACTTACTTCTTAATCCCATCATCCATTCATCATTTTGGTACCTGAGCCCTTTAGTTGTTAGGCATTCTAAGAAAAGGATAATCAAACCTTTTGCTTCAGGGTATAAACTGATTGCCACGGGGTCAGGAAGGGATTTCCCCTTCACATACAGCACTGTACAGTTGGCCACAGGCATTGTGTTTTTCACCTTCTTCTGAAATATCTATATTGGGATAAAGGGCACTATGGACCAGTGATCAAGTCCACTCCTTCCCACTTTTCTCCATTAAAGTGGACTCTTTGAGAAAATCTCCTGTATAATGACAAGTGTTGATACCGCTTAATCTTTTTTTCTTTGCAGTACTTTCCACATAAGAATCTGAAGATGTTGGTGTGAACCACTGTTATCAGAAATGACTTGCCATCAGTCCTGCATCTTTGAATCTCAGGCACTTTGGGGGCTTTTGTCTTCTTATTATGGCTTCTTAGAACTCAGCAACAAGGACTGGAATCATTCTGTCCCATGGGGGGAAGAATCATCACTGATCTACAAGACTTTTGGGATGTCTATGTTTTTATCTTCAATGTTGGCCAACAATGGCATTCTGGAAAAGGGTGGTTGACTGGTTTTTTTTAAACAAACAGAATATTATTAAATGTATTTCCTTGTAGTTTTTATATTTATGAAAATTTAATATTGTTCTTCAAAGCAAAAAAGAAAGACAGAGATAAGCTATGGTGACTTTCCCACAGGTTATTCATTGAAAGAAAGCACTGGCCTTAAAATAGCGAGACACCTCCACCATTGTGTTACACAGCTGGGGATCATGCCTGGAAATAATTTGATTAAAATTTGAAGTCAAGATCAACTTCAGGGTGTTGAAGACAACCGCATACGGGGTTTGCCATTTAAGTCTAAAAATATCAGGTTGCTGGGCTTGGTGCTTAACCCTCAACCAATATTTTATGGATTGTCATATCCTTATGAAACTTGATATATTTGTCTTTTGTACAACATCCGCATAAGTGATTCACTTTTTCTCAAGACCAACTTTAAATTGTGTCTTTGTTCTTCAAGGAGGTCTTGCTTTTTCTCATGTCTTGGGCTGATAAAGTTGGATAGAAGAATACTGTCATCTGTAGCCCCAAGAAGCACAGCATCAGTACCAAGGACACAAAAAAGACATTTTTTAAACCAGCTATGCAATTTTCTCATAAAACGCATGAATGCAGCTCTGTATTTCTCTCTCGTAGTCCTCCTGAAAATCAGCTTTGTCATTTCTTTTTTAATTCCACTATTGGTTAGGTACTGGAGCATGACGACAATCATACTTGTATAACTGTTCTAACAGTCAATAGAAGGGCTCTGTCATTTACATGGCTTCTGTATCAAAGTCCCCTACAATTAAAACATTTGACTGATTTATCATGCTTTGAGGATTTTTGTGCTGAGATACAATATGAACATTAATTCCCTTTTTTATCAGAATTTTCCTCCAGTCAGTGTAATCTTAACCTTTCAGGGAATATGTGACTGTCTGAAATATCTGCTGCATATTGGCCTAAAGGTATCCTCAAAGAAGAAGTTGGGGGAGGGTAGAGTAAACCAAGGGTAAAATTCAAAAACACCTAAGTGAGTTAGGAGCATGATTCCTGGTATACTGGTGTCTTTCTGGAGTAACTCTATTGGAATTAATTCAGATATACACCAATATACTTGAGATCAACCTCTGGGCCTGTGCTGAGGAAAGCAGATGATCCTCTGTTGCAGTGCTTCCCACCCTGCTATGCCTCTTCTTATTTCTTTTATTTAGTCATTTGCTACTGTATATTCTTCTGCTGCTTGATAGTCACACTTTCCTCTGTGTCAGCAGGTGTACAATGCTGCAGTCACCTGACTTCACTGACACCTCTTGGAACTCCAGAGCTACATCCTACATGGCTTTGCTCTAACCAGGATCATACTCCTACCTCCTGTTGGCTGGCTCATCATGTCATTATTATGCATGCTAAAAGTATCTATGACACACTACCACTGGGTGGCATCATAAGACCATCTCCTGACCTTTCTCACCACAGAACTCTTCTTCCAGGTCATTATTTAAACATTTTTCTGACCCGTATGATGTAACTGTGGTCTGTATGAGACTAAATCAGTGTTTCTCAACCTGGGGTTTTAGAGGGGTCGCAAGTGCAGAGCTGGTATTGGGGGTGGCAAGAAAGGCAATTGCCTGGAGCCACAGGGGCACCATGAAACTAAGTTACATGTCTCAGCCCCGTGGGGGTGGGACTCAGGCTTCAGGGGTACAGTAGTTTGGAAAGGTTAAGAACCACTGGACTAAATGAAAAGAAGAAATTTGTTCTTCAACAGAGATGCAGTAGCACAGAGAGTTACATAGGAATACTGTACCTGATTAGACCTGTGATCGACCTAGTCTAGTATCTTGTCTCTTGATACTGGCGAGTACCAGGTGCTTTGGCAGCAGATGCAAGAAATCCTGTACTGGACAATTTTATAGAAAATTTTGCCCATGGGGGAAGTATTTTCCTAACCCTCTGACATTTAGAAGTCGTTATTCCACAGTACATGCGGGTTTATATATATGTTTTCAAATCATATATATCCATATAAATTTATAATTATAATCCATTGTTGAATCCTATTAAGTTCTTGGCCATAATAATATCTAGTGGCAATGCATTCCACAGGTTAATTATGCCACTGTGTGTGTGTGTGTGTGTGTGTGTAACATTTTACCAGTTTAAATGTGCTAACTTTCAATCTCATTGGATGTCTCCTGGTTTTTTTTATTACGAGAAAGGGTAAGTACAAGCACCCAGTTTTTCTTCTCTGCACCATTCGTTATTTTGAATACATTTATCATGTCTCCTCTTACTTATCGCCTCTCTAAAGTCTGAGTCTTTCAATCTTTTCTCACATACAAATCTTTCTAAGCGTCTCATAATTTTTGTTACCTGTCTCTGAACCCTCTTTATTTCTGCTATATCCTTTGGAAATATGGTGACCGGAACAAAATATATTATTCCAGAGGTGGGCAAACCATTGATTTGAATAATATTTTCAGTGTTTTCTATACTGTTCTTTACAAAACCTAATATCTTGGTTGTCTTTGAACGCTGCTGCACACTGAGTAGAGCTCTTCATTAAGCTGTCTACAGTGATCCATGTGTCTTTGTCTTGCACTGTTATAGTTAGTATAGATCCTACTAACGTGAAGAAGTGAGTCAGATTAATCCTTTAGATGTGCATTATCCTGTGCATTGAATTTTATCTGCCATTGTGCTGCTTGTTTACTAACTTCATTAAGTCCCTCTGAAGTGCCTCACAGTCTTCACTGACCTAAATAATTTTCTGTCATCTGAAAATTTTGATTTTAATGGGACTTAAGCACATTTAACTTAAAGTTAACCATGTGTAAGTACTCTCCTGAACAGGAATGCTTTCCAGAATTGTGGTCTTCTTGATGAAAGGTTCCATATTACATAACCTGTCCCCTGAGTAGGCCAGAACCTGATCCAATGTTTTCTGTTTTCTAGATTCTGGCTGGATCAGCTATTCCAAGTAAAATACTTGAAACTTTGAAATATACGTTAAAAAATGAGACAGTGTTATGCAGAAAGCAAGAGTCACAGTAGTTTGAAATTCCTGGGAGAATTGAGATTTCAATGCCACCTGATATCCTGGAGTAACAGAGGAGAAAGGAAGCCGGAGGTATGGTTTTATATATCAGTGAAAGGAATGTATAGTGGAAGGAATTGCATTTGTCAGCGCAAGAGAGCCATAATGAATCAATTTGGGTTGAAATAACAAGGATTAGAGGATTTATAATGTTAGTGCACTGTGCACCTTCAGTGCAGGACGGATAGTGGAATGAAATTTGATGATGAGATAAGGAAGGCATTAAAAGATAACAGGATTATGATTATTGGTGATGTCCTTCAACATACGTACGCTAGAGACAGAAATGAAGGGCACAGAGAAGCAGGGCTGAGCAAATGTCCTACTTTTCCTCTCTGTATCTGGTTCCACTTATGTGTGTATGCACAGTATTCATGGAGAGAGACAAATGACAGAGTGACTATCAAATTCTCTCCAGTGGGGAAGAGGAGGAGACTGCTCTGGTTGGAATTTAAAGGGTAGCAGTATTACAGGAGGAAGTGCCTGTCTTTCTTCAGTTCTTATCTCTAAAAGAGCTTCCAGCCTTTTCCCAGTCTGGAAGAAGAGGAAGCAGAGGAAGGAGCTCCTGGAAAAATCACTTCTCGAAATCCCCCATGTTCGTGATACTAGTGAAAAGAAACATTATGCTAGTTTCAGGAGCTCCACTGAATCCATCAGGAATCACTCTGTGTTCATGTTTTCCTCAGTCAATATCTCGCCAATAGATCCAAATATGCCCTCAACATAAATCAGTAGCTGCTTGTTATACCCATTTTATGTATGGTCAGATGGAGACAATGAGTTGTCCAAAGCTACTTAGTAAGTCAGGGGCTGCCAGAAACAGAACACAAGCGTCTGGCGTCCCAATTTCATTCTGTAACCTCTAGGCAATCCTATCTTTCATCGGTGTGTGCTTCTGCATATAGATATATTGGACCAGACTGGCCGCCCTTATGGTGTCTGCAGAATATGGCTGGAATTCTGCATAACTGAAATGTCCCTGGGGTGGCTGAGTGCTTCCAGTTGTGATTTTATAGGAGTTTCCAAAATCTTAATATTTTTTTATCAGCTTGGCCTTCATGCCTTGAGGGGGGTGCAGCAGCAACACATCTATTGAGATGCTAAACAGAAGCGGAGAGATGCTATGGATAGAAACGCTAATTGGACACACATGTATAGTGCAATCTTCTCCAATATGCAAAGGGTTCAGAGTAATTGCAGTGCAATAGTATATAAACCTCACGAAGCCTGATGATTAGATAGCTGAGAGAACAGAGTGAGGGCCTGATTGTGCAATCCTTACTCATAGGACTCATGAAATTGGTCGCATGGAAGATAATAATAAACCTATTATTTACATTGTAAGCTTATTTGGAGCAGGACTCTATCATCTATATGTGTGTATCTGTGGCTACAATAAAATAAGGCTAGTAGGATTGGGTTCTGTAACTGGTTTGTCTAGGCAGCGCCCCCTTGTGTGCCCAGCTGCAGGTCCTCATTATTGGGTGCTGCCCCGGCTATGGCACACTTGAATCCTACTCCTTTCAGGGAAGTAGAGTCCAAAATAAAAGGATAACAGTGAACTTTAAATCAGGGTTGGCTGAGGATTTGTCAGGAGGACCCTGCCCTTCTATTCAGGGCTTCTCTCCATGCAGCTAATTCCTTTAGTCAATCTTCCTTGGCCTACACATCCCATCCCCTGGGAGGCTCATTCAGGTAGTAAGTTGGTTCAGGCTCATGGCTGGAACCAGGTTTCCCACACAGAATGGTCATCCTTGAACTGGACTTGGTCTCCTCCTTTTCACATCCCCCTCCACACCTGACATTTGTTGCAGGTGCAGCAGGATGGAGCTGACTGAGTCCATGGGCTCTCCTTAATGTTCTCAGTGCCAGTATGGGGATTACCTGCCCCATCATGGATCCATTATTCTCAATCTAGCACTTTCATTCTCTTTCTGTTATAGAAGCCAGTCCATCCATTTAGGATGTAGGATTTTTTCTTCAGGATTATTAAATTAATCAGACTCAAAATTAAGCCTGCATATTGGGAGAGAGTTTCTAGCAGGGCCATCTGTTAGACTGAGAAATGGTCTCCCAGGCAAAATGATGGAAGCCCCATCATTTGGGACATGCAATAATGTAATGGACAATGGACTTCAGGGAACAATCCCACTATGGCAGAAGATGGGCTAGTAGGGCTTTTGCTATCGTGTCTATGAAAATAAGAGCTGCCAGTCATGAGTGTGCTTCAAACACTGTCAGGGGAGTTTGCTCTAAAACAGAACTGCAAATAGGAAATAATTGTCAGCTCTTTGGGGCAGATACTGTTCCTTTGTTCTGTGTTTGTATGGTGCCTAGCACAACGGGACCAGGATCTGCCCTGTTCCCTGTATTACCCACTAAGCCCCTCCCCACAATTTGCCTTTGGTCTCTCAGTCAGTAACTAATCCATGTGACTGTACTCCAATCTGAGCCAATTGGGACTAGTTTTGAGAGTGAGGTTTTGGGAGATAGTGTAACAAAGGCATCACTGAAGTCAAAACACATTGAGCCACATTGTGCCAGTTAGGCACTGAAACATGCTGGGGCTGCTGCAGAGCTGTATTCAGGCAGAGAGACACATTTCAGGCACAAGCATCTCAGTGCATAGGGGCTTGTATACATGCTACACTGTTCTTTAGAATGGTGCAGCCTGTTCCCTCCAATTCCCTGCAGTGGAGAGGGGGGTCAAGGCAGGAGCAAACTCTACCCTCAGAGTATAGGGATTGTGATCCTGCCTTTGAGTGCTCCCCCTGCTTCCTGCAACACAAGTGCCAGTCTCAGTTGGACCCATTACCTCTGCTGCTTTCATTTCGGCCATTAATTTAATTGCTCCATCAAAGACAATGATCAATTCCATCTGGCAAGATTTACACTGCAGAAACCCAGTGCTGCTTACGGTTCCATTATTCTCCAGACGTAGAATGGGTTGTTTTTCTTACAATAATTATCCTGTTGTTTTTCTAGAAACAGAAGTCAGACTTATAGGGCAGATGCTGGAAGGCATTGCTTTTCTATCCTCTTTTGAAAATTAGTCTGTTGTGCCTAAATTCTTTCTGGCCTTGATTCCAGGCTGCAGACTCCCAGTGATGAAAAGTCCATCCACAGGGGAGGACAGAAACCCATTTTTCTCCATGCTGCCTCCTGTTAAGCAATTCTTTGCTATGCCACATTAATATTGTATTGTACTTCATGGCCACTGCTTCAAAGCTTCCCTATTACACTCACATTCCCAGTGAGTTCCTCCCTATTATCAGTTGCAAGTAGATCTAGATGGTTTCTCTTGTGAAAGGTAAAGAAAGGTAGAGGATGATAGGGAACAAAGAAAAGGGGAAGGAAACAATAGTAAAAGTACTAAAATGCATGTCAGGTTCTATGTAGGGAGTGGATTAAAACAAAAAAAAACTTCAGTAAGAGCTAAAGGTGCTCAGCACTTGGCAAAGATGCTCAGCACCCTGCAGCATTGGGCCCAACAGAGTAATGGGAAAGTCTGGAATCTACTTTAGTTTCTAAGCAAATAATTCTCCATCACGATGAATAAAAAGTGACTGCTCAGAGAAGGCCATGCCCAGACATAGGGAATTTGTTACTGAGCTAATGTTCAGAGAGAAAAGGGTTGGGATAGGCAGCTGGTTAATAAAGAGGATTTTCTCTTACAAGAGAGGTTATTAAACTCTCAATGTATTATGATATATGAATGTCATTAATTTTGATGTCGTCAGCCGATGTTTACAGCCTTGTTCCTCTTTAGTTCCCTACTAAAGGATAATAAGGAAACAAGCCTCTTCTATAGATAAATAAAACGATATAGTGGAAGGAGAAACATCTCTTCGAAGATGACTTTTGCTGTTGGATGCAGGTGCTGGGTTGTTATCAGTAGCAGAGGCTGCACTGTCCATATAGCAGTATCAGTGGAAAAAACATAGAGCCGGGTCCTGGGGAGAGGTCGCAAGGAGCCTGGAGCATTCACAGTCCTGGGTCTTGCATGTCCTGAGTCACAGTGGTCCATGTTACTGAGTAATGTGTGGTTAAAGATTAATTACAGTCTGGAAACAGTTGGAAGGATAATCCTCCTAAACTGGTGGAATTAATTTTAAAAACCTAGTGGGTTAGTTGAACCTGTTAGCAAGATTTAAAGAGAGGTGAGCTTTACTTTCCTGGAACAGCAGAAAACACAATCTATTTTATCTATTCATGCTAACTGACATAAGAGCATCCAACCTGAACTCTGGGCACCTTTGACAAACCCTTAAAAGTACTTTCATGCATAAACAGACTCTGGCAATTACCCACAGTAACAACACTGTCCCAGCAGCAACATGAATATAACAAAATTGAAATGGGCTCAATCAAGCAAACCACTACCAGAGTCCCTCTCCAACTACTCTCTAATCTCCCAATTCCAATGGAAGATGTTTTCACAAAATAAAAGACTCCAAGATGTTAAGCACTGATGCATGTGTTTCTAAATTCCCAAGTCACTTTAAAAGAATCATTTGCTACAATCCTGTTCCCATCATTTTTCAGGATACTAACATCCATCAAGTTTATTTACAAAGAAAATTCTCTACTCCTGTAGTGTAAAGATGAAGTACAATTTGGAAACCCCCTATCTGGATTTCACAATTGCCAGAGTGGTGGTCATGTGCCTATGATATGTAAAAAAGAAAGTACTATGTGGGAAGAGAGGAGAAACTAGAGAGACTGTATTGAATCTCATAGTGTGGCATATGGAGTGAAAAGTTAAAAAGTAAATTTCAGAAATGAACTAGATTAAAAGAATATATAATGCAGCCTCTCCTATCCCCTGTCACTACCTTATTGATTGTGATTCTGAAGTTTAAAAAACATGGATATGGTTTCAAACTCCCTTATTCTTTTAGGAAGTTCAGATCAAGAACAGGTCAAGAACTTCATGGCTTGGTCCTTCCACTAAGAATAACTTAAGAAAAATTTGAAAGCATCTGAAAAACAAGTTGTCATTAAAAATATTTAATTTGACATGCTGCAAGTTTCAGAGTGATCTGGTTTGGGCCTCTCATTACTGAAACTGTTCATGGGCAGGAGGAGGAACTGAATGTCTTTGATTATACCATAGTCAGTCATTATGCAAATGGCCTTCCCTTTGTATGATTTGTATGATGAAAATGTCAATTGACATAGGCTATGTTGTTGACAGAATCACCACACCAAGATCAGGGACTGTGCTTAGGACTCCATTCTTCTCTTTCCTCCAGGACTCAGATTTATTAAATACTCTGTGCATGACTCAAAGGTCTTAGTGAACATGCACAATGCCAAATGGGTTCTTACAATCCAGATGGAGCTCCTGCATCAGCATGTGGGGAACAACCCCTGATTTATGTACGTAATGAGCATGTACAAGTCAGGCCTGTGCATTTCTCAAAAGTAGGCTGAAATGTCCTCCCTTTTTGCCGTAACTTTTTCCTTCTCAAAGCCACTGAGTCCTTCCTCAGGCTCCCAACTGATGTCAGTGGGCATTTTACCTGAGTATGGACTTCACAACGAGGCCTTCAGTTACTATTTTCATGTACAGCAAGAAACCCCAAATAGTTTGTAGATTGTTCTACTATTAATGTAAGTGTGGTGGGCTTTTGAGGGAGAGGATTGGATGAGCTCCTATAGGTTAGTGTCCTAGCAAGCATTTATATAGGATCATTAAAGTGAGTGATGGAAAAGACCCACCAGAGCATATGGGCCATTTCCCTGCAAGCACATGATATAATCTCCCAAAGAGAGACCATGTGGCTATTAAGCTGATCTAATGTTGAAGTAATCCTTATCTATATATCCATATTCTGTGCTGCTTTAACAGTGTTTAGATGTTACAGAGATACGTGCATTAGAAATGCCTTTGATAGATTCCATTTACATTTTTACCAAATCTTTGTTTCCCTAACAAAGATTATGATCTTCTGCAGATCCAGTAGAGAAGCCTAGTCCCCTTTGACATCATGGCAGGATGGAAGGGGAGAGTGGTGGGATTTTAGCTAAAATAGAAATTATGTGTTCAGAATATGAATTTGGGCTCTGATTCTGCAATTGACCTCAGTGGGGCTCCACATGGGTGGGGGAGGATTCCACACAAACAAAGCAGTTGCAGGATCAAGGCCTCAGCTGGAACATTTTGAAGCTAACGTGAGTTAAGTTACTGCACTTGAAGAAAGGGACTAGTAAACGTATATGATCTCAGAAGAGGGTTTGATTCCAGGAAACTCAATAAGGCTTTTCAATTACATAAAAGCCCTGGCCTGTTACATAGACATTTCAACGGCCATAATTTTTTAAGTGGTAAACTCACAGATCAAAATGAAATGCAGATACATTCTGTAGCATAAATTTACATTTCTTAACAATGTCAATGGCACTAGACTTGATAGTTCCACTGGTCATTCTTTATGTACTGATTTAGCATTGGCCCTCCATTGAACTAGCTAATAAATGTTTCTCATAGAAGCTGAGAATTAAACTTATAGGAATCATTCATTCCCAGTATTTTTTCATTTTCAATTATTTCCTGTAACTGACGTGAGCCAAGGGTGGGGTGAGCAGGAGAAGAGAGTGGAGTACAGAAGGCTGACTTCACATTACTGGGCTTTTTGTTCCTTCTCAGAAATTCACACAGACTGGTGCTGAGGATATTGATGCTGTGAGTCCAGCCTAAGTCTGTCTAGAAAGCTATTTGTTTATCTCAATTTGGTGGAATCAAGATGGATAGCTGATAGCCAAAGACAGACAGACAGCTTTTAGAACCTGATCCTAAACCCATGGAATAAAATATTCCCATTGACCTCAGGGGGCTTTGGAACAGGTCTTTAAATAATATCTTACTTTATTCAAACATATATGTGAATAGAGCAAGTAGATGACAAACCTAAGAGTGCAGATAGGCACTGTTGGCAAGGGGCAAAAACAAATGAGCTCTATTTTCTGTAGAACATTAATACAGGTCCCTCTCAAAGAGCGTATGAAACTAGGATGACCAGATAGCAAGTGTGAAAAATCAGGACAGAAAATGGGGTGTAATAGACGCCTATATAAGAATAAGTTCCGAATATGAGGATTGTCCCTATAAAATTGGGACATCTGGTCACCCCATATGGAATTAGGTTTATTACAGTGCCAAGAAACCTTCATTATTGTCTCATTTCACTGTTCAGTGGCTGAGGTGCAAGAAGAGAAGAAAATAAGGTAGGCTCAGATTTAGAAAATGTGTTAAGGGAAGGTTTGGATAGTAGTAGGCACTAGAACTGAGGGGGAACAGTGAACTTTTGAGGGTCACAACCAATCTGGAAAACTTGGGAGATGTTTTGGGTAAGGTGGGATTGGATTTCAGGCAACTCATCTTCTACTCCCTGGGGCAGGGATTTCCAGTTTCAATTGGTACCCACATGAAAGTCCGCAGTTTCAGCCAAGTTCCCTTTGACTTTTCTGGCACCTTCAAAAGTCAAAGCTGGAGTGTGAACTCCATAAATGAAACATGAATAAAGAGAGTAACTGAATACCCCATGAACCAACACTACTGAGGCCTGGTAGGTGCCCTAAGTCTATCACATTGTTAGAATGAATGAGTTCACTCAATCTGTTCAAAGCAAACTTCTTCATTATGGCCTTCTCAGATTTAATCACACCACTTCCATCAGAAGACAATAACAAACTTTGTATTGAACTATCCTGTAATTCCTGAAATAATTAGGCATTCAGATTTATAATGTTAATAGTCATGGCAAGTGAGTCATTGAATCATCACCCTTTACTCCCAGGAACATTGGATTTGGTCCTGCAGGCCGGGACTCAGCACGGAGAGATGTTCCTGCCGAGCTGCACTCATGTGCTTTGCAGGTTCACAGATGGCATCCACGCAGCACTGTAAAATGTGCATCATGCCTAGCACAGTGATCTGACTCCTGCACACAGGCCCCTCAGAGATAGGGCCTGTGCCACCTGGATACTGATATGTCTGGTGAAATGGTGCGGAGCCTTTATTCGAGCCCCAGACGTTTCTGGGTAGTGGGAAGGTTACTAAACTAATAATGTCCTGTTAGTAGCTTTTTCTACTATCCCCTCTCTTTAAGTTACACCAATTTTAACTGGGACCCTATTGAAGTGTACACAGAACCTTTGATTCTTCTTCAAGGAGTTCCCTGAGGGTGCTCCACTTTAGATGTCCAAGTGCCCTGCGCGTGAGATCGGAGATTTATGGTAGCAGTACCCAGTTGGGTCGCACATGCGCTGTTGTCTTGCGCTGTTATTGGCGGTTACATAGCACTGTGCAACCAACCGTCCCTCAGTTCCTTCTCTACCGCCTTTGGCTTGAGTCGGAGCCCACAGCAGCACCCTTCTTCTTAGATAGTTAATACTTAATAGTTAGTTGTTCTCGTTAGAAACCTAGTAAACCCTTATTTTCTTTCCTTGTTTCTCCCTATATATATATATTTTTTTTTTTTTAAATTATTTTTCATCCTATTTCCCCAGAATTTTCCCCGTTTCTTCTTATAGCTTATAGTTAGAAAATAGAAGACTAGAAATTCACCCGATGGGCAAAAACCTGTGCATGCCTGGTTCCCCAGGATTCAAAGGGTGCCTGATCTGCAGGCTTTCCATTCGGCTTTCAGATGGTCAATCACAGTGTGTCCATTACCTGGGGGAATCACACATCCCTCAGAAGCACTCTTATTGCCATAACTTGAAGGTGAGAGTAAAGAAGGCTAGAGACCTTCAGTTGAAATGCCTCCTAATGGAGAAATCACTGCGACCCGCATCAGAGCCTGAACCAGGGTCTTCTCCAAGCCAATAGTCACCCTCAGCAACCTCTGACACAGGGCTAGCTACAAAAACAACTACCAAGGAGTCTGGTAAAAAAAAAGATCATCAAAAAGTGCTCTGCAAGCTCACCTGAGAGGGAATCATCAAAGAAAAAGTGTCCCTTGGTCGCAGAAACCACTTCGGTACCGACAGCACCAAGCGCTTCATACTCCGGGACTTGGGTACTGTGAGGTACTGCAAGTACCCATAGAGCTACAGATCCTAAGAGGGCAAGCTCGGAAAAGGTATTAAGGGTAAGGAAAAGTGCACAACCCCAGTACCCACAAAGCCGAAAAGACAGCCAGCACCACTTCAATGGCATGCCAGCCTATGCTGCAGCCTACAGTACCAGTGAAACCTTTGGCACCAACGGCAGCAATACCTACACTAGCCGCACCTGTGCCGGTACCGACCTTCCTAGCACCCCAGCAGTTTCTCAGGCAGGGAGATCTGGTAGTCTCAACAACTCAAGAATCCCCCCTTTTCGGTACCAATGTTACACTAGCACGTTCAGTACCACGCCACATTATTACAACACCCATGGCAGGCCTGCTACTATCCAGTGATGATGAGGAGGAGGAAGAAGGTCAAATACATTCACCTCACCAATCCTTCCCCGTGAATTCTCCCAAAAGCGGGACTTTCCCACCACCCAACATTTCAAGCACGCAATTGGTACAGACACCTGTGGGTACGACCTCCTATGCCATTTCCATCTCAGTGGCAATATTGGGACCTTTGGGCCATGTACAGAACCCAACACTCAAGGACCCTTAGTCCACCAAGGTCAAGAGTACCACACTCTTCCACAACAACAATGGCTTCACCTCCCTCTGAGCCACACGAGCAGGTAGCTGATGACTCTGATGTACCATCTGATCATGAGGACACTTCTCCAGAATTATCGTCATCTTCTCCAGACGACACTATAATGCCTCCACCACCCAAAACTGGAGATGATTTCAAACAATTCCAGGACCTCTTCAAAAGGGTGTCGGAGGCTCTTGAAATATCCCTGGAAGAGGTACCAGAAGCATGTCACAAATTGTGTGTCATATTACAAGCTGCTGCATCCTCTAAGATTGCATTACCCATTAATGACGCAATTATGGAACCTGCAAAAACCGTATGGCAGACACCTGCCACGGCACCACCTTCATGTAAATGCTTGGATAAAAAATATTATGTCCCTTTCAAGGATAATGAGTTCTTATATTCCCACCCTGTACCGAACTCTTTCGTAGAACAGGCTGTGAATCAGAGAGGTAAACAACACCACAGCAGAACAACACCTTACGATAAGGACTGAAAGAGACTAGACCTCTTTGGACACGAGGTATACTCGTCCGCTACAGTTCAGTTCCACATAGCCAATTATGAGGTGTTATTGTCAAAATACACCCACGCAATTTTTTCTAAACTGGCAACTTTTATTGATAATTTACCTGAGGAAAAGAAAAAAACAGTTTAGAGCCAATATCACTGAGGGCCATTTCATCGCTCGCATAGCATTACAGGCCTCACTTGACTCAGCTGACACAGCGGCTTGCTCCATGGCCACATCAATAATCATGGCTTCATCTTTCAGGTTTCCCAAAAGAAATACAGTCCACAGTAGAAGATCTGCCATTCGAAGGCCCGAAGCTATTTGCAGAGAAAACAGATGAATGTCTTCACTCCCTCAAAGACTCTCGGGCAACTCTCAAATCCTTGGGAATCTACACACCTGCAAACAAAAAGAAACGGCAGATTTTACACTCAAAGAGTTCAACCACCTTACACCCAACCTCATAGGCAATTCAACCAGAGGCATAAACAGCATCAGACCAGAAGATGCCCAACATCAAATCAATCTTCAACAAGCCAGGAGCCCACATCCAGACAATAATTTTGAAGGTCCCGTCAAGAGCACAAGACCCCCCAAGAGACTAACGCAAGAAGTACTTACCATGTCCACACCATTCGGAGACCAGCTGTCACCATTTCAGAACATCTGGAGAAACATACCATCAGACAATGGGTTCTAGAAATTACAGAGAATGGTTATTCCATCCCATTTATGTCTACCCCATCCACCCTCCTCCCCCTCTTCAGGGACCCCTCTCACAAGAACCTGTTACAACAGGAAGTACAGTGCTTCAAACAACTGGGCACAGTAGAACCAGTACCACCACGCTTCAGAGGGAAGGGCTTTTACTCACACCATTTTCTGACACAGAAGAAGACAGGTGGATGGAGACCTATCTTAGATCTAAGAAAATGCAACAAATTCATCAGAACCCAACATTTCAAGATGGTGACGCTAGCAACAATAATCTCCGCATTAGAAAAGGATGATTGGCTCTCTGCTTTCAACCTCCAGGGTGCATATTTTCATATTACGATACACCCATTTCACAGGAGATTCCTGTGACTCACTTTAGGGAACCAACACTTTCAGTACAAGGTGGTCCCATTTGATCTATCAACTGCACCGAGGGTCTTTTCAAAGGTTCTGTCGGTGGTGGCAACACACTTACGAAAACATGGAATCATGATATTTCCATATCTAGATGACTGTCTGATAAAGGCAACGACGATAAAAGAAGCAATAGAGGCCACTCTGGGCACAATAACTCTGTTCATGAAATTTGGGTTACAAATAAACGAACAGAAGTCAACAATGATATCTGTTCAAAAACTAGAATTTATTGGAACCTACCTCAATATCCTGGAACCTTACCTCCCTAACCAATCTCATAACAACGGTGATGGACAGCCTGCAGATATCCACCAGAATGTGCCTACAGCTGTTAGGTCACATGTCCGCAACAACTTTCATGGTCAAACATGCCAGACTTCATATGAGAAGTCTACAAGCATGGCTTCAAACAGTTCACATTCCTCAAAGGCACAGTCTCAACAGATTCTTCACAATACCACCCAAAATAAAAGAATCTCTAAAATGGTGGACTCTTCCTGAAAATGTCTGTGGAGGATTCCCTTTCTCCCAAAGGACCCCGACACTAACAATAACAACAGATGCCTCCCTAATAAATTTTCTAGAGCAAAGAGAGGTATGAAATGTATGCAAATACTTCCTCCCACTAATCAATAACAAATCAATCAGGATTCTAATGGACAATATGACATGCATGTTTTATATAAACCGCCGGGTCAATGCAAGATCACACTCCCTATGCTCGGAGGCATTTAATCTTTGGAACTGGTGCATCAGGCACAATGTAGACATAACAGCATCATATCTTCCAGGCTCACTGAACACCACAGCGGATGCACTGAGCAGAGACTTTGTACAGACCCACAAATGGGAAATGGACCCAGGAGTCCTCAATATGACATTCAATCATTGGGGCTTCTCTTCAGTAGACTTATTTGCAATGGCACAAATCAGCAAATGCCCACAGTTCTGCTCCAGAGAAAAACTAGGTCTGAATTCACTAAGCGATGCTCTCCTCATCAAGTGGGATGCGCCCCTAATGTATGCATTCCCATCCATACCACTACTAGCCAGGGTCATCCACAAAATCAAGGACAGTGCCAAAGTCATCCTCATAGCACTTACGTGGCCCAGACAAACCTGGTTTCCCTACCTTCTTCAGATGTCATTGTGCACACTATAGCACCTTCCACAAATACCTCATCTACTCTCCCAGGACTCGGGACATACCCATCATCCCAACCTGACGATCCTACACCTCAAAGAATGGCTACTCCATGGTTCATGGAAAGTGAATTAACCTGTTCAGATGAAGTAAAAGACATTCTACTAAACAGTAGAAGACTAAATATGAAGAAGATATACACCTAAAAATGGAGAAGATTCTGTGCCTGGTGCAACAACAAATGTCTCAACCCGGTTTCCTCTCAGCTACCATGAGTACTAGATTCCATACTGGAACTGAAAAAAGTGGTCTTCCCATTAACTCCATTAAAGTACATCTGGTGGCCATCACAGCGTTTCATGACAAAGTAGATGGCATTACCATATTCACCTATCCAACAGCTAAACGATTCCTCAAGGGCATTAAAAATACTTACCCAGAGACTAGAATCCCAGTCCCTACCTGAGACCTCAACCTGGTTCTACATACATTTATGGGACCACCTTTTGAACCATTTGCCACATGCTCCCTCCATGAAGGTCACCTTTCTTACTGCCATCACGTTGGCTAGACAAGTAGGCGAGCTAGATGCATTAATGGCCGATCCTCCATATACGGTCTTCCTTAAAGGCAAGGTCATCTTGCGACCACATCCAAAATTCTTACCTAAAATCATTTCTTCTTTTCACCTAAACGAACCTGTTTACTTACCTGCATTATTTCCAAAACTACATGCAAATAAAAGAGAAGCAGCACGCCACACTCTTGACATCAGAAGAGCACTGGCCTTCTATCTAGATAGGGCAAAAAGCTTTAGAAAATCACCGATACGATTCATTTCTATCACTGAACAATCGAAAGGACAGACTATCTCCAAACAAAGATTATCCAAATGGATATTGGGGTGTATTCACTTCCGTTACCAGAAAATGCACCAATAGGCCCCAATTGGGATTCACATGCATTCTACAAGAGCATTCTCAGCATCGATTGCCTTCCTTAATAATGTATCTATTATAGATATTTGCAAAGCAGCTACTTGGGCATCAATGCATACTTTCTCAAAACATTATACAATAGAAAAACAATCAGCATCAGATGCCCTATTCAGGCTGACAGTCTTATCAATGGTACATAATACAGCTCCAAAGCCCCTTCCTTCCATTAAGGGGCATTACTCAACAGTCACCAAAAGTGGAGCACCCACAGGGACGCTCCTCAAAGAAGAGAAGGTTATTCACCTTGTGCAGTAACTGAGGTTCTTCGAGATGGTTGTCCCTGTGGGTGCTCCACTATCTTCTCCCCTCCCCTCTACTTTGGAATATGTAGATATAAAATGCACTCTGCAGTAGAGAAGGAACAGAGGGACAGTTGGTCGCACAGTGCTATGTAACTGTTGAAAACAGTGCGAGATGATGACAGCGCATGTGCGATCCAACCGGGCACTGCTACCATAAGTCTCTGATCTCACGCGCAGAGCGCTCGGACACCTAAAGTGAACCACTCACAGGGACAACCATCTCGAAGAACCTCAAGGTGAGTAACCTTCTCATTTTGCCCATTGAGGACCCAGTTGTGTCCCCCTTTTACTGACAATGAGTAGTGTCCTTCTCTCACTAAGGCCCATTGATTTCACTCGGTCAGTTGCAGACTAAGGTGTAAATCAGTGTTGGTAAAGGGGAGACAAAATAAAGCCCTGAGTCTAGTGTGAAATATGAAATGAAACTGAAACCAGAGCTGTCTAATCTCATTATGCCTGGGGCAGCTTTTTATTTGAGTTATCTGGAGTGCACACTGCCCACAACAACGAGCACTGAGGTTTTTATGAAGCTCTGCTCTTTGAGTGTGCACTGTATTGTCATTTCCCATAACATTCTATGGTGACCTCATCTAGTATTCATCAGCATGCCCCTGGGTGAGATGAGCACATCTTGTACATGTGGCGGCTGCATGCTTCTTGCCAGAATCATTTCCCTATCCTTTGGCATTGCTGAATAAACATTTACTAAAAATGAGCTGATAAAGCATTCACTAGGAAATATATAAAATAATAAACAATATTTTGAAATTGTCCTCAACAAATGCACCCCAACTCCAAATTCAGCTCTTGGATTTTCTTACAGTCCTTTGAGAAATTCAGCCTCTTATTCATGGCTATTTACTCTCACTATTTACTCTCATTTCTTTACAGCCGGTCAGATGATTGACTTAGTGGAGCAGGTCTTGCATTAATATCCTTGTCTTTCTGGGCCACATTATGTTTTTCAGATGCTATAAAGAGAATTTGCTTTAGGGTCTGATTCTGATCATGCTGATGTAACCCATGAGTAACTCACTTGAACTTGGTGGATTGGTACTGGTGTAAAAGTTATGTAAATTAGAGGAGACTCAGAACCATTAATTTCATGTCTGTAGTATATTTTGTTATGATTTATTATTCATACTGCAGTAGTGCCTAGGAACTCCAGTCACAGATCGGCACCCCATTGTACTAGGCAATAATAAACTATACAGAACAAAAACAGAACAAAAAGATGGTCCCTGCCACAAAGAGCTGAGAATTCAAGTAGTATTTTTGCATTCCATCAGCTGGCAGGAGTTTTGTATCATCCTTGTGAACAGGTGTCTTTCCCAGCTTGCCCTAAAACCAAGTCAACACATGGTATACAGTCTAAACTCCACTCCTGTCTTTAGGTTTGGCTTTATTAAGAAATTAGAAAAACATAGTTCATCTCAACTGTCTCCTCAGGTTTGTCTACTCCTAAAGTTCCGATTTCAGGCCTGATCAGCTCATACCTTAAATCCTCTTTCTTCCAAGAGCCACTCCCTCCTCCCTTATATCCAGTAAGGTACTGAGTCAACAGGATCCACTTTCCCCAGCAGCTCATATGTTGTACAGGGTTCAGACAAACACTGCCATCTTATCCAGATTTAATCTGAAAGCCACTGCTATTAAGAATACTTCACAAAAATGCCCGAGGGCTTTAATAGTGCAGGGGGCTGGACTTGATGACCCTGTGAGGTCCTTCCAGCCCAACATTTTTATGATTCCCCTCCAAAAAATTCTTGGCCCATCCAGCATATGCAACCCAGGTAAAATGAGTGCAAGTGTTTTGTTAGTAGCCATCTACAACTTAAAATGATTTCAAATATTACTCTCCATTTAGTGCCGTATGGCCAAGCTCAAACATGCAAAAATCATGAATCAGATATAGCTTAAATAAATTTGAGGGTTTTTTTTTTAAAGAACATTGGGGTCTTTTTTTACCTTCTGAGCTCTTATCCTTAACATTTACAAGCTTTTCTCTCCAATCATGGGGGCTAGAAACTTACTTTTTTTTTTTTTTAATGAAAGCAACATTTGTACATAATCAGAGAACACACAGGAATTGGGGCTTTAAGAAAAACACCAAATATTTCAAGACTCACAGTACAGTTACAAAAGCTGGCAACACTGCCAGCACCTTACACCCAAGTGTCTCAAAACCCCTTATAGAGATTAATTAATTTAGGCCTTATCTGCATGCTCCAAAATTGTACCTTTGATGAGCGAGTATCCCCACAGGCTTCAAAAGGGTTAGGGTGGATCTGAGAGGCCAATTAACATACCAAGCTGTACCTGGAGGGAGAGCCAAGTTTAACTGAGGATGAAACCCAGGTGGGGAGGGTCTGGGAGAGTAACTATAAACCAAGGAAGTTGAAAGCAGAAGGGGGCTAGGGAAAATAGTGCAGATAAGAATACTGGACAAATATCTGAGGAATGTTGGGAATTAAGCAGATGAAAGGTAACACAACACAATAAACTCCCTTATGCTCTTAGCATTAAAATGTGGGTAAAAGTTATTTGAAAAGAAAGGACTAGAAGAGATTAAAATCTGTAATTATGGGGCAGTAAATTATACATACAAAATCATCTCTCTGGATGTGATTTAGAATTATATAGTATGTAAAGCAGAAGAAAAATGATCCCATATGATAGATAAAATGTATGAGTTTACATATGGTAAATGGAGTCACCATTGCCAATGTATACTGACAGATCTAAAGATGAAAAAACAGGAATAATGGGAGCAGCCTTTTGCATCCCTGAGGTTGTGGCTAAGAAATCTAAAATATTGACTTTTGTAGCCATTATGACAGCTGAACTGGTGGGAATACTGTTAGCATTACACTGTATAAGTGATGGACAGCCTACTGCAGCTGTTATCTTTTTGAACTCATTGGATATACTGGCAATTAAAAGGTGTACCTCAGAAAGCATAAATGATCTAAGAAATGAAATATTGATCTTGACAACAGAGTTAGCATGTCTGTGTGTGAACATAGTACTAGCATGGATTCCAGCACATGCTGGAATATCTGGCATTGAAATGGCAGATGAAGAAGAGACAAATGCTTGAAAACATGGAGAAAATTATATGAATATTCCTTTGAATAAGCATCAATTTAAAAGTTTAGTTTAAAAAGGATTAAAAATAGAATGGCAAGAAATATGGACCAAGGAGAAGAGAAGATAGTTCTATGAACTATGCTCCAAAATAGAGGATAATGCACTACTCCACAGTTAGGAAAGGATCAGTGAAGGACATGTGGTTAGACTGTTAACTGGTCACTGTGGTTTGAATAATAATTTATATTTGTTAAATAAACACAAAGATGGGTTATGTAACGCATGTAAGATTGAAGAAACAGTTGATCACCTCATATGGGAATGCAGGGAGCATTCCCGGGAAAGACAGGTTCTTTATGAAGAAGTTAGATGATTTAAGGTGGCAGAATATACTGTGAGGGGTTTAGTGAGAGGATGGGGAAAGTAGGGGTAACATTAAAAAAGCTGTACTGTGTATTTTTAAGTATGTAGAGCAGGCTAAGAGAATGTTGTGGCATGACTGTGCAAGGAATATAGTAGGTGGTGGTTATAGGTGCAGGAGGTGAGTCTGCTTCACAATAAAAAAGAAGAAGGGGCCGCAGAAGAGATTCTGCAGTCACTCTCTGAGGGATTAGAAAGAGTAGAAAACTCCTGGAGACAGGAGGTAGGAAGTTCCTTCTCTCTAGGAAGGGTCTGGTGGAAGCAGGAGGAAGAAGGCCACAGGGATAGTATTAGTCTTGTGGTGGGCCCTGAAAAGGGGGCAAGGAGCAGATAGGCAGTCCTGAGGGGTCAAAGTTCTAGCTGAGAAGGGAGTTGAGAGGACCCAAGGAGAATCCAGAGACCTGAAAATCAGAGGAGTTTGTTAAGCATAGCTTGCAGAGAAGCAGCATATGGGGCTCAGAGGTAGGAAGTGACCCAAGGAGCCAGCAGCACATCTAAAGGAGTAGATGTACCTGCTTAATACAGGGTGCCTGGGCTGGGTTCCTCTATCAGCCCCAAAGAACAGATGTACAAGCCCATGCAAGGACTAGTGAGCCCAGAGGGAGGCTGAAGACTGAACCTACAAGGGAGGCTGAGTAATAGCCCAAGTGGGGGCAGAAGGATCTCTTGTGTTGTGATGTTTTTGGACTTCTGGTTGTACTTTTGATACTCTACAAGGTCTGGATTTAAACGGTGACCTGGCCAAAGGGTTGAGCCCTGGGAAGAAGCTGATCACCACAGGACAAGATTGGCTACTGGCAGGGGACACCAGATGGGAAGAGAGCTACTACACCACACCTAGCCACAAGGAGGCATCCCGGCGGGGAGTTCCCCCTTCACAGTACCACTTTGACTATACCAGTGTAGATAAAGGGGTACAACCCCTCCCCCAGTGTGGGTGCAATTATACTGGTGTAAATGGGCCTATACTGGTACAGTTTATTCCCTCTGCAACTTCTCTGTGAAGGAGGTAAAATATACTTGTTTTAGAGATGGCTAAACTGAGACTGTGAGGTTAAGGCCTGATACTGTGAGATGCTGAGCTCTTACAAAGTTCTTCACTGGGGGTTGGGAGGGGGCTGTTAGCACTTAGAATCCCAGAAACCTGACTCCCAGTCCCTCGGTTCTAACCACTGCCAAACGTCCTCACTTCCTCTCTCCCCTTCACCTTGGGTAAAATGTAAAGCGAGTGGAATTTCAGAATTACTAGCTAATCTGCTGCTGTGGAATCTAATCGAATCATTATTACAAATAAATGTGACTTCTCCTTCTGTGTTTGGAGCCTTGGCTTCTAATTAATCTCCATCTTCTGTCACACTGAGGAGGGGAAATGATGGATTGGCAGCTGAGGAGTAGTCAAGAACAATTCCCTGGTTTCTGTATGACAGATTTATTCTGCCCCCAGGTAGGATCTTTAATCACCTCCATGGCTGCTGAGGCAGCCAGTTTCTATTTTTCAGTTTAAAAAGTCATTATAGGTACAGGAAGAAAAGTCAGCTGTGGTGATCATTTTTAATCAAGATTTTTAGAGGACTTTTTTTTCTTGCAAGGGATTTTTTTACCCACCTAGTATGGTTCTTACCTCTCTGAATGTCCCCTTTACTCTTTAGCATTCTGTAGATGGTGCTGACTGTGTACATATCTTTTTATGATTAAATTCATGTATATATTTAAGACCCATGCTTGGTTTAGTTTAATGATGCTTGTTGGACCACAATTAACCTCTTACCTTTTGCTGTTTTCAGTTATGATTTACAGCCATCTGCAATACACAGCAGTGACTCACAGTCCGAACCTCCTGAGTCTTCTAGCTGTGAATTTTCAGATTGTAAAATATATCTTTAAAAATATTTAAAAAATAGCTATAGACAAGCATGAGATAACATCAACAAAGGGATGGGAGTTTGGCTCTGATACTTGTTTGAACCAATGTGGTCAATAAATCAGGCTGGCCAGAAATGAAACAAGAAGAGGCTTCCTTGCAAGATTCCCAGTGCTTCCGGGTTTGGATGAGAATGGATGTATCTTTTCATGGTATTTCTCCCTCCCGTCCTTCTAAAATGAAGAAGTTCAGAGAAATGCAAACTTTGGCTTTTAGTTTTGGGCAAAGGTTTTGATGGGTTGTTATGATAGACAAGCCTAAGCTAAGCTACAAAGTCTAGATTTGGATTTTGAATCCCACAAAGTTTTGGAGGTGTTTGGATCATGGGTTTTGGCTTCACTCACTATATAGCTAGGATGCACAAGCAACATTTGGATTTAGAATCTGCTAAGGTTTAAGGGGTGTTGGATACAATAGAGGGGAAAGCCTGATTCTTTCCTCAGTCCCACTGATGCAAATCATGAATAATTCCACTGAAGGCAGTGGTGTTAAACAGGTGTAAGACCAGTGTAATTGAAGAGAGAATCCTGCCTGGGCATTTGGTTCTGGGACAAGTTTAACTAGTTGTTTTACCTGAACATGTTCACCCAACATAACTTAAATGGTCTTCACAATAATTTAGAAGGAGTGTCATGTTCTTTAAGGACTTCTGAACAGATAAATAATCAATTACCTAAGCTTCAAAGGGGATAGGGGAGGGAAATGTCTGCCAAACTGGGTGAATTTCACTCCAGTTTCTCAATCTTCTCTATGCTGTGGTAGTTTTCACATTTGTATTACAGTAACACATGGATCTGCGTAGAATGTGGTACAAGTGTTTCATATTCCATGTGTGCAAAAAAGACCTTGCATTTAGACAGCCTCTCTCCTATATCTGATCTGCAGATTGGTGCTCTGGGGACCTGTAACACATAGTTACCAGTGAGTTACATGACATACTTCCTCTGCTCAAAGAAACTCCTCCCAAGCATCTGAGGTCCACAGTGGTTTGAACCCAGGATGAGCCCCCACTTGTGTGACAGCTGCCATCTTGGCTGACACACCAGGGTGTGAATCAGGGACCTTTAAAGCTTAAAAGCACATGCTGCTACAGCTTGAACTAAATAGATTTGGCTAAGTACTATACCTGGGAGCTGTTAAAGCTCCTATCCCCTGCACATCAGTACAGAGGAGGCACTGTAACACACATCCACTAGTGGGTTACACCTGAAGTGAGTGTCAAAACTCTGATTAACTTCCAAAGGACTAAAATTTGGACCAAAGTCCTTGGAAATGCATGGAAACTGTTTGCAGATTTGACCAGGTGGTGAAAGTGCTCCTTGGTGATTCTATTTATATTTATTGTGAACCTGAAACTATCTGTTATGTTTATGGGATCAAAGTCTCAATAGGCCTCCTCAGTTGCATGTGCAAAAATTCACTTTTGCTGGCCAACAGATGCATTCACAAGTCTTGTGGGTGCAGCTAACAAGATCAGTTGAAATGTAGCACATTACATACAACCTGCTACTGGAGCTCTGACTTTGAGCTACTGAACCACTAAAACTCCAAGTGTAGGAACTAGTCGAGTAAAGAATATTCAGGATAAAACCATGTTGCTCTGGATCTTATGTTTAATGTGGCCAATTTGAGGGGGGCTGTGTCCCTGCCTAGATGGCATGTATATTTGTGCATGCATATTTAGATTTCAGGTCCAAAATCCTTGTATGCAGATGAGAAGCCCATATTGCAACTAAGAAGGAGTAGGGGTGTGTGTGTGTAAAGGGGGCTTGAGCCATATCTGTGTTCCCCTGATTCTAGACTAACTGCATGACAAGCTAGTCCTAAGATAGAGAACCCTTAGGGTTATTGTAACCTGCGCTAGCTGCCTGCAGCCCTAAGGGGCTTATGTAAAACCTAGAGATCAGTGAGATGAAGTGATGCTCCAGCCACAATTTCCTCTGGTCGTGCCCCCTGTGCAGGTCACAGAGTTGCTGCATATGAGCCCTTACTCTGGCTCTTTTCCAACCAGTGATCCCCTTACACAGGGCAATCCTCCTGTGGGCAGCTATGCTGGCTTTAGAGCTGAACTGCTCGGCTAGCATAGCCAGGATCAGGGACAAAAATTGGTTTCCATAAATACATCTGCAGATGACCTTGAGTAAACTCATTCCCTCTCTCATCCCCTGAAAGTGAACTCAGAGGGTGGGCAACTGAGTAGCCCCTGTGTGTCGTACTCTGAAATCAATTAAATTAATAGCAAACTTCAGCATGTGCATAAGTCTTTGCAGGGTTGAGGCCTAAGTTTTTGTTATTGAAATGATCATTCAAAACTGAAATGACTGGTTTTAAAGTGAGTCTGGCTGGTTACATTTTATTCTACTGGACAAGTAGCTTTAGGTATTAGCATAACAGCTAACTAGTTGTGAGCTATTTATTGACAGTCCTTAAATAAAGTGTTTCTAGGTAATTTACCTGCAGAAGTGGTAAAATATTGACTTAGTGTAAAATGAGGAAGGAGGGTGGCTGTGGAAACAGAAGAATCTGAGGTTTAACGTTACACAACTGCTGAGTAACCCTTACACAACACCAGGCACACATGCCAAAGGGAAGATTAACTAGCATAATGGCTATGTAGCACATTAGTAAACACCAGCCATACACTGCACACCAGGTTATAAGGCAGGGACTGAGAATATCCCTCAAATAACACAGATCCACATTTGATTGTGATGCATATGTAAATCTATAAATCCCTACAGTGTAATGAGTTGATGAACACCTACAAACTGCCCTTTCTAATGGCAATACTATTCAGGTCTCACCATAAAATGCCTTCCCACAAGAGTGTGATCTAGCTGAAAACTCTATGGATCACCCTGTTGGCTTGTGCTAATGCCTGCCCTATGGTAAATTGGAGTAACTCTGTTGATGTCAGTTGGGCTGATCCTCCAACCCTTACATCAGCGGTCCGCTCAGTTTCAGCAGGATCACTGCCATGAGTAAGGACAGTAGGATCAAGCCCATTGATTCTCCTCTCACACCAGTTTTACACCAGGCCAACTCCACTGCTTTAAATGGAGTTGCTCTTGATTTTGTGTTGGTGCAAGTGAGATCCGGAACAAGCCCCTTAGGCTTTATAGAAAGAGAATGCAGTTTGCTATGGCACATTTCGGGCCTTTCCCCTTGATGTGAAGATGGGTGTATGTGCGGAGCAGCTCCATAGCTAAAGCACAGGCACACTGACAGTGCTCTAGCAATGGACCTGAGCTAGGTACAGGGATACAGCTATAAAGAAGACATCTTAGAAGAAGTCAGGTGGCCTTGTGAATAACTTCTCGGCCCTGCCCCCATCACACACAGTACAGTGATCAAATTCAGCATGTCTAAATCTGAAGCTGATCCACAGAACACACAATATCACCATTATTGTGTGAAATGAACCAAAGGTGGTGAACAAAATTAATTTTAATAGCTCTGAACAAATTACATACAGGATCTGAATGTTTGTAGCTCTGACTGAAAAGATACATGCAGGAATGAAGGCACATTTCAAAATAAGCTACAAATAGGAGCATAATTTATTTTTAATTACACAAAAGAGACATTTAATTCTAAGCCCTAAGGAAAAAGTATGAAAGAATCATTCTGTCCTCAACATTCAGTATGGAGATTTCAAAATAAATAACTGCATAAACTTAAGTTCAAAGGGCTTTATCCTGCTTTCACTTACACCAGTGCAAATCAGGAATAACCTGAGCCAGTGGAGTTTAACCAATGGAAAACTACTGTAGGAATAGAATCAGGCTGAGGTTTTATTTTTAAAATGGAAAAATACCATATAGAAATAATTTACTGGCATTAGTCAATTATCTGTGTCATGACAGTTGCATATAAAAAGCTCTATGGGTGGGATGTGTGTATGTGTGTATTGTTGTTATTAATTATATGAATTGTGGAGCCCCAATCATAGACCAGGATCCCCTTGTGTTAGTCACTGTACAAAGACAGAACAAAAACACTGACAGTCCTTGCCCCCAAAGAGCTTACAGTCTAACTATAAGAGTCAAAAGGTGCCTACAGACAGACAGGGAACACAAGTTCATATATGCCAGTGGCTCTTTATTAGAACAGAGTCTGTAATATTGTTCATACATTTATATGTTCAATAAAGTTGTTGTTGCATTTCAGGATGGCTTCCTAGCTGTACAGCTCTAAATTGGTTCTTTAGAAACACTATAAAAATAGTGCTATCCCTCCCTGTTGCTGTACCCAAGCAGGGATAATACGTAAGTGCAGGATGGAAACACACTTTAGCTGAGCCACACCATCTGTATCTCTCTCCTAGTCCAATTTAAAACTGTCTGTGATGGAGGGATTGCAGACTGTGGCTTCCCCCCAGGTTGTGTGGAATTGGCATGGCATCGTCAGCTTCCACCATGTGCTTCATGCTCCTGAGCTTGGGACTCCAGGTCAGTGTCTGAATGTGGTCCTAAGTTCACATGGTTCAGGTGAAAAGAAAATTGAAATTGTGCAGATTTCTATGAACTGGGGGCCTGATAACTGTCTGACAAACAACAGGCATTCATTTTCCAGCATTTCATCTCTGTTTTTGCTTTTATAAACAGTACAAACTAAAGATGTCCCTGGTTAAACCCACAGCCACTGGTGAAATTACACAAGGGATGAAATTGTCCCCGCATGTTTTTCTATGATCTTTAGTCTTGGCTAAATGGAACTAATGTAAAACTCCTCCTTCATGATTTATTCTTCTTGTCAGCAAAAAAAAATCTTCGCTTGTCCATCTGTCAATAAAAAAAAGCATGTATTTTAGATAGATGGCAAGAAATAGTTCCTAAGCCACTGACAGCACAGTTGAATATTCTGCATATGTATGGTCATTAATACCTGAAGACTAGCAAATACGCAGATTCAGTGACTTGAACAAACCACCTCCAGATGTTGAAAACTTTTAGATGTACTTTTATGTATTTAACCATAGACTCGTGTTAAGAGATCAAAAAGATCTATTGGGCTCATCTGAGCCATCCAATCCTGCCCATGTTTTATACAGTAATTACTAGTGCATTGGCCATGTAGTTTTATATTTCAAAACCTATGACCAACACCTCCCTTGAGAGAATATTCTACAGCCTAATGCATCTCCCTGCCAAAAAATTCTGTTTTCAGGAAGTGTGGTGATTTCTCTTCCTTTATCTTGCCCTATAATAGGAAAATGCCGATAGCAGCAAGCTATATTTGCTAGAAATGTTCATTTTTGGTCATCCTGATGCCTTGCTTTTTTTGCTTTTGGTATTTAATCCCAAGCTAAAGATCTAAAGATGTTTAAAACTTTGTGTGCTTTCTGTCTTGAATAGTATTCTTTAAACAACCCAAATCATGTCCCAAGTACCTAGAGTTTTAGGACTTTGGAAATTTGCATGAGGAAGAATGACAGGATCTGATCCTTTGGAATGATTCTGAATGGTAGTTAAAAGATTTTAAAAATAAAACCTAATTATACTGTACCTTCTGATTTGGTTTTGCTTCTGCTCCCTTCACAAGCTCTAGGGAAATTTGCTCATATGTGTTATCAATAGCAGGAATTTGCCTTGCAGATGAGCCTTTGTGGAAACTCTCAGGGATTTTTTCATATGGATTTTCAGTACAGTTCTCTGTTCTGGGGGATCTTATGTTCAAAGTAGATATCTCATCATAAATATCATCGGGTTGTATTAAAGCAGATTTGGAAAATTTCTCTGAAGCTTCGCCACGGGTGGACGACTTTGGACGTCTGATAGGAATCTGTTCATAAGTATTGCTGCCATTATCAGAGCCAGAAGCAAAAGGCTTACAGGATTTCACTTTCTCAATTTGCCCATGTGTGCTATGTGTCGGTGAATCATAAAGGATCTTGTTGTTTTGTTTTTTAAGCCCTTCATTGCAGTGGAGGGAGGTTGCATAGGTTGTAAATAGCTGTTCTGAACCTTGGGACTCCACAGAAGTCTTAGCTTTAGTGGCTAACTTAGGAGACAACTTAGGGGGTGTTGAAGCAGGAGTACTTAATGTCAACTTCTTTGGGTCTGAAGGAGTTGAGGAACAAAGGGATAAGGAATGGGCACTTTGACCCCAAGGAAGTGAGGAATGGCTTTTGTCTTGCTTGAGCATAACTTCAGAATAAACAATTTCTGGAGGCAATGGCTTCATAAGATCAGGTTTTTTTTCATAGAAACGTTCAGCTTGCTTAGCCAAAGCATACACCGAGCTGATTTTTTTGCTATGAGAGTAATTGGCTTGGTCTGGTTTCTGCTGGGTGTCTCCTTGTGATGAACAGGTTGGTTTCTCAATGAGGATTTTTTCAGTGGCAGAGAGTGTCTCCAAACCAAGGCCTCTGTCATTCAGATGGTGTTTGTTCAGCTCTGCATATACAGTCTTTTCTGGATCATCTAAGTCAACCTTACATGTCTCCTGCATAAGCAAGCTGCTCCTATTCGGCAGTGGTGGGCCTATGTCTGGATCCTAATATGATGGGGAGGAAAGAGAGAAATTTAATTTTCAGGAGTCAGTAATGTATGTAAAATGCCAGTGCATCCACAAAGGTGATGAGATAAACTTAGACTGTGGTTACGCCCAGGCAACTTCATAGAAATCACAGAATCCTTAAGCATTTTACAAATCCAGTAGCCTTTCCTACATCTTAATTAGATCCGAGTCCTTGGTCAGAACTCTTATTGAAGCCAATGGGGAATTTGGCCTGATTCAGAATAAAGACAGTGGCTGAGATTTTCAAAATATCATAGGAGATTTAGCTTATTAATTTTAAAGGAGGATGTATGGTTAAATTCTTTTTAAGTTCTTTTTACATTCTTTTTAAATTCAGTATTTCTCTGCAAATCACAACCAGCAAGATGTGGGCCTGTCTCTAGAAGTCAGCTCCCTACACTTGAAAAGCAGCAGCTTTTTAGCAGCTCTCTACCTCTGTTTTGTGAAAGGGGAAGTTGTTGGGGGGTCAGACGTGGGCCTTAGGCATAGCTAATAGAATAGTGCACTGTAGAGATCCACAGAACTAAATGCTCTACTTAAGGTAAGAGATCACCAGAGCCATACAATAAGAGACCATCACGTCTTTGCTCTGTGACTTGATGCCTCTGCTTATGCAGCCCACGATTGCACCGGTTTTTTTTATGTCAAGTCACATTACAAGCTAATATGTAACTTGTCCACAATCACTGCTAGGTCCTTCAGCATCACTACTTTCCTATGATACTTCTGGGAAGAACAGGGGATGTGTGTTCATATGATGAAATTCATCCCCATACACAAGGCCAGTGCATCTCTTAAGTCCTCTTTAAAGCCCTGTTTTGAGTGCACAGTCCTTGTACCTGGATCGCTGCATAGGGGTGAATTTCACTCTTTGCTAGTGGCAAAAATATGATCGATCGTCTTTCCTTTGCCTAGCAAGCAAGGCCACCTTTGGCAGAAAATAATTCCAAAGGTGATGTTACAATGTTACTGAATGTGCATTTCTGACACTGAAACATCACCATATTGGTAGGCACTTCCTGAAACATGGTCACAACACAGCAGGTCACCCTAGCAACACTAATTAATTCAAAATACCTGCTGCCTCTGCTTCAGACAAGTCACCAACATCTGGCCATTACTTTTGCATTCTGCATAAAACATACCTGGGCATCAAAGTTCTTTCTTTCTTCTGATAAGTTCCTATGCTCTCTCTTTGACTTTGGAGGTAAAGGTGACAGCTTTTCATTGTGACCAGGATTGCTGGTGGCTTCCTTCATTAGCACAGTGGTTTGTGAGCTGCCAGACGCTTGCTGTATCAGCAAGGGATTGACTTCCCCACTGTTTGATTTACTTTGCTTTGAAGAGGTTTGCTGATCCAAATAGATCTCATCATATACACTTTTCTCAAATGGCTATGAAAAAAAATAGTAGTTAGTTACTAAAACACGTCATGAATAACTACTATGATGGTAAAAGGGATGTTCATGCCTTTCCTGAAAGATCAATAGCCTGAACTCTTCACTTTTTAATAATGATATAAATGAGTTCTGTTAGCAATCTTTAATTATTTATTCTGCAAAAGCCAGTACCTCCTTACAATAGCGTTATATATAGAGCCCTACGTGGATACAAAATTTATATTTGCATCCATCCGCAATCCACAAAAATGGTCCATGGACAGAAAGTGAATATCTGGAGATTTTCAGGGCTCTATTTATAGAAAATTTCATAAGGAACGTTAGGAACATCAGAATTGCAGTACCAGAACAGACACATGGTCCATTAGTCTGGTACCCTATCTCTGAAAGTAGTTGATGTGGGATGCTTCAAGAATCAAATCTAAGGGCTTGTACACACTACCACTTATGTCGGTATAATTTATGTTGCTCAGAGGTGTGAATAAGCCACCCCTGTGTGACATAAATTATATTGACCTAAGAGCCGGTGTGGACAGCGCTATGTTGGCGGGAGAGCTTCTCCTGCCAACATAGCTACCACCTCTTGCAGACATGCTGTTGTTATGCCAACAGAAGAGGTCTCTCCCTCGGCATGGAGCATTTTCACCAGACATGCTAGAACGGCATGCAGCTGCACCAGTGTAGTACTTCTAGTGTAGACTAGCCCACAGATGGAACTGGCTGGGTGTGTGAAGTTCTGGCATCTGAAATCACTGTCAAAATTCTTCCTAGTGGGTCTCAAATCCATCCATTCCTGGTACTATGACGTATTCTTTGCATTATAGCAACAGAGCTTGTATTTTAATAGTTTATTTTATTTTCATTTTACATAAGTCTAACACAACAAAAACCAGAGCCTGGTGTTGGCTGAAGCCTGCAGCTCCCTGATCTAATCTCAGCTGTCCAGGATCTCACCTTTCAATATGAAAGGTGGCCCCTCTAACCTCTAGATCCACACCCCCATCCTTACACAACAACAACAACAACAACATCTGCTCCTCACAGATACTGTGTCCAATAAAATTCTTTCACATATTTCAAGTTCTATCTACTTATCTCTTTTGACACCAGTACCAAGGCAGCTTACAGGGGTTGAGAACAAATCTTTTGATTCCTGCACGTAGGTGGGCAGACATAGAGGCAACAATTTTTAGCCTCAGCCAAAGGTAACAGTTACTATGTCTGATCCCATTTCAATAGGAACTGATGGAATTTTGAAGAGTCGAAAATACCTGAGTGCAAATTGTTGTGAGATTTTCTCCAAAAGGCTCGATTTCTGAAGTCTGGTAATAGCCTATCAGCTCTGTAAGGCTTTCATGGGTACAGGTATCCCCTGATACTGCATAATGTCCGTTCCGTAGGTGATTAATGACAAAATGCCGACATCGATCTTTTCCTCTGCAATTGAAATACGTCATTTAGATGTAAATAGCAAGCACAACACAAGCTAAGAAGACTGTTCTGGTTTTGCATTCTTGGTTCAGGTTTGCAAAACCAAAACCTGAGGGTGTTTGGATCCAGCTTCCATTATATCTGAAACACTAAAAAGGAAGAGATTTTGAACGAAAGGGTCTGATTTGGTCTATTGTTGTTTGGACAGCCTTAATTCTGGAATTTCCTAACTTTTGAGTGCTTGACTTTCAATCTTAACAATCTTTTAGTGCAGTTTTAAAAAGTAATTTTCTACATTTAAAAAACCTGAAAAAACAAGAAATTCTATCATGTGGAACTATACTGACTGAACTTGGGTCCTCAGCAGGATTGTAACGGTAGCATTAGTAGGCCATTATCCTCTATGTGGACCAGCCACTCATGAGGGATGAGAGACATACTCTGGCAGTTGGTTTCACAGATATTTGCTGACCATGGAGAAATGGTGAGACCCAGGAACAAAGGGTTCCATTCCAGGGTCTGGAGGGGAATGTGCTCTAGTGGACACAACTGTTTTGTCCTAGTGCCTCCGATCTGCCTCTGTTCCCCTATGCTCCTATCCACTGCTAATCCCAGCTCCTGCCCCGCCTCGCCCTCCCGCTCCTTCCACCATACCCAGTCTCGGTTTTTGCCCTCCTCTACCTCTGTTCCTATCCAGCCCTCTGGTTCCTGCCACTCTGCTCCTATCTACTACACCCAATCCTGGCTCCTGCCCTCCGCCCTGCTCCTATCCAACCCAGTACAGTCAGGCTGTTTCTTGTTCTCCTTCTCAGTGCCTGGGCACCATCGGGGGAGCTTTCACTTCTGCAGGAAAGGTCGTTTCAGGGAAAGTCCAGCTCAGACCCTGAAGCCCTGGGAAGAAGCATGCACAGTGCAGACAGAATCTTTGAAGAATTTAGTGGCCACATTCCAACATATTTCTACTGAAAATGTGCAAACTGAAATTTTTCAAAGGCTTTTTGATTTGGAGAAAATGTGGCCATTTTTTCCACAGCAGCTAATGACACATTCCTGGCACTACCTCACACATCACCTCTGAATCTGATCTTATGAACTCGACTGAAAATCCATTGCATCAGCAGGTAGCACAGGAAACTATCATCAGTGACCAGCTATTGAGCTGAGTACCAACACCTTTTGGTAAACAGCAGTATGAGGTTTAACACCAACCTTTTAGCTGAAAAGCAGCGTGAATTCATGGTGAGTCTAATGAGGAGGAGGTGGTGCTCTCTGAGTTCTGAGATAGGGTGTCAAGCGTGAGAAAAGGAGAGGAGAAATCCCCCGATGCACTGGTTGAAGCATAAAGCAGTTTTGCATTTGACCACAAAGAGTCATGATGATGCTGCTGCATACAGAATACCTAATAACTCTGAAAAGCCAGCAGAAGTGTTTTGCATATGCTTCTTCCCATATCCAGGGGCATGCACAAAGGCGGGGGGAACAGGAGTATGGGCCCCCCCCAATAATTGGCAGCAACCCCAAAGCTGCGGCAGGGAGAGCAAACTCCTCTGGCCCAACGGGCACAGAGAATGCCGCTCCAAAAGCAGTGGAATTTAAATTCCTGCACACACCCCTACTCATGTGCTACACTGATCAGATTGGCAAGATTCTCCCTGATAATTGGGTTTCCTGATCCCTTTCTTCACTAGAATGATCAGTTTAAAATAGGCATTGCTATTTTAGTCCTATATAGGGCCCAGTCTTGAAGTCTTTACTCATTTAATGAGGGTGAGAACTCCAGGACTGGGCTCTTAGTGAATAAAAAACTCCAAAAGATAGAATCATTACCACAGGCTTTGGTAATATATTTCTTCTTGGTTTCCCAATAGCTGTAAATATGACACATCATGCCACTGTGTAGATTACTGACATCTTTATTCTTTTGGGATATTTATACTAGTTAGGGGGGAAAGTCTAAGAGAGATCCTCATTCCTCATAGCATAAACTAATTGCCAGAGCGGGGAAGGAAGCAAACTCAAAGGTGTAAAGCGTTCATGAATCAAATAATGTAAAAAAGAAGAGCAAAATAGAAATGACAGCTGGTGACATTTCCGAACCAAATGGCAGCAGCTTTCTGTTTCCTGTAAAGTTCAGTCTTACCTATATGACAGAATGTAACCAATTGCTCTGTCGCTTAATCTGATAAGAAAACAGCCAATGTCTTTGTCTTTAAGCAGCTCTTCACTCTGCCTGTAGAAGAATTACAATGAATTTCAAGTTAGTATCCAGTTCTATCAAGGTAGTACACTCAAATTCCTAGTGACTCCTACGGTCACAAAATACACTGTATCTCTACACTAAAGACACTTGAACAAGTCAATGCACATTACAATTATTTCCAGCTGGAAAAACACTCCTCAGACCACCACCAAACAAAAATACATTCATTTTTAAAGTTTCTGGTCAGAAAAAATAAGATGAATTAAAATTATGTGAATTATCCTAGACTGTCATAATCCATGATCAATTTCTAAAACTGACAACTGGATGATTAGAGAATGTACAATACATTAAAAGCTGATGCAAAACCACATTCAGGCATTCTCACCTCTGCAGAGTACATGCCAAACATCAATATTTAGGTGATGAAACACAATTACATGGTTTAATATCTGCTTTCTCTGCATATGAATGCCATCCTGTTAAACCCTTCTCACTAAAAGAGCATTGAGTTAAACATAAGCAGAGGTCAGTGGGTTGTTTTTCTGCAAAGTAAGCTTAAACTTAATCTGAAATATGAGAGGATTTGTGAAGACAGAGGAACCTAACAAGCATATTTATTTAATCTACTTTATGCTATACTGTATGGTATAGGCTGTCTTACTTTCTTGTAATGAATCCATAGAACCACTCAGGTAAAGTACCATTCTGTAATATAAGAGGAGCCTGCGTCTCCAAAAACCACTTCAATGCTAGTTCTTTTAGCATCTCAAAGGACTGGTTTTCGGTTTCTGGGTTAGTTTTCCTTCCTAAGAGTAATTGCTGTTGTTTGTTCTCCATGCTGTCTTGAGGTTGAACCTGAAGCATTTGAAAGGAGAAAAAGAGAGCAATCCAACAGTGTAAAACTCCACTGCTGTCTTTATTATGGGGAATGTGAGATCTCATTTGCTTATTGTACACTCTGCCCTGCGGCTCATTAATCAGATAATAACATATGCTCAATGCTGTCATTGTTGCAAAGGTTATCTGCTGCTTTTCTCTTGTGCAAGGACTTTAAGACAAAATCTTCCTCTCTGATCCATATGATAGAACTTAATTCCAATATTGAATATTTCTCTGCATATGGGAACAAAACTGATATTAATGCAAACTTTGGGTATGTAGCAGTGAGCAGAAAATTATTATTTATATTGCAATAGCACTAGATATACCACTGAGGTCTGAGAGGAAAATGTTTCCCTTACACTTTTACAAAAAAGTGTTTAGTCTTTTGAGTGGATTAAGTAAACCATGTTAAATATTGGAACTTTTAAACCATAGTCATTGAGGAACCTACTTTATTACTTAACTTTTTAGCCATACTGTAAAGGGATGTAAACATCTACATGGTTCCAAACAAATTTTAAATCAGTTATATAATATGTACAGTAAAGAAAATCTAGCACACAGCATGATCCAGATTAAAATAGATATTAAGTCTGTTAGATGGAGACTAGACCAATCCACACTGGTTGAATGCTGCAAGAATGCTAGTTTAAATTCTAAACATTTCTATATGTGCATATATTGATTTCTTCTTTGCTCTTTACAAATATATTTTTGTTCACACAAATGGGTGTGGAGTTGATGTTCTTTACACAAATACCCATTTCATTACACTGTATCTACTCACCTATTTTATAAAAGTGAGTTAGAGTTTAGATGTAACCAAATGTCTTGAGTTCAACACATCAGTGAGCTGAAAAGCACCCAGGAGTGTCTAGACTGTCCTTAATTTGGAATCACTGAGCCCTTGGAGCCCTCTAAAGGGGCTTTTCTTGTGTCTTACTAGAACGGTGTCTGGGATGCAGGGAGCTACAATGCTCAAGAGACAAATATCTTGGCTGGAAGACAAGCTCCTGGATGAAAATGCTGCAATGGGAACTCGGTGTATTTAATTAATGTATTTATTTGTGTGTATTGCATTTACTGTAGGCTGTAAGTGCACTACACAGGTCAGGTGAGACATGTAAGCCTGCTTCTGGTACCACATAACCTAATACAACCTACAACAGGTGGGTGCTCAGCGACCACACTGGGAACCCCATCCCTCACCGAGTGGTAGGGAGTATGACAGATACCCACTGAAAAACTAGAGCCATAAAGAAGTGATTCCATCTGGTGCTGCTGCCTTGCAGTAGTTCTTGGTTGAACATAGGGTAGGGAAGAAAACACTGAATCAAATCCACTGAGAGGAAAGCGTCAGGCAGTTAGCACTGCCACCCAGCTCTGCCCTCCAGCATCTCCTGCAGCTGTGCTGGCTTCCAAATGTCTTGCTCTTCCATACCTTTGGGCCCAGTCAGTACTGCTGAGAGAGGGACTTTGGTCCTAAAGCAAGACCCTGCCTTCTTATTTTTCTGCCTTGACACATATGTGCCGAAGGTTCAGGTACGATGGTTGATCTCATCAGTGTGGAGCAGGGAGCAATACAGAACAAAATTAACCATTTTCATCCTTGCTTGTCGGAATGTCAGAACAATGTGTAGTGGTATGTCACACGATCGATGACCCTAGATAGACTGCCATCATTGACAGAGAGCTGGAGAAGCTTAACATTGACGTAGCCAGTTTCTCTGAAACCAGATGAGCTGACACAGGCTCTCTGCATGAGATGCATTCCACCTTCTGGCACAGAAAAAGCAAATAAGACCGCCGTGAAAGTGGGGCAGGTTTTGCGATCAAAAGCTCATTAGCATCTATTGCTGAATGTCCTCTTGTAACATCAGAACATATATAAGAATATCTATCACCTGAGGTTTTACCAACATCAGTAGTACATATGCCCTATCACTTTCTTCCACCTCCAAAGTGAAGGACTTGTTCTATCAGCAACTCAGCAGCTCATCAGTAAGTACCACTGGGTGAATGACTCTATCTGCTGGGAGACTTCAACGCTAGAATCTGCTCAGATCATGAGATGTGAAGGACAATGGGAAAAGAGTTCTGGAGCTATGCACCCACCAAGGACTGTGTATTACCAAAACTCCTTAGTGTTGTGGGCAAGGCATTTGAACCACTCTCAAAGACCATTCTCAAAAGACTGCAAGTTCTTGCTGAACATGTATACACAGAGAATCAATATGGCTTCCGTGCCAGTAGATCAATTATCAAGATGGTCTTTGCACTAAGGCAACTTCAAGAAAAGCACCAAGAACAAGGAAAACCTCTCTACATGGCCTTCATAGATCCTAACACCAACGTATCTGAGAGAGCAAAGTTGCCAAGTCTAATTACTATTCTCAAACACAGATGTCTCTGTAAGCTTGGTCATCTGCATCACCTGGATGAGGGATGCATTCCAAAGGCTCTCCTGTATGGAGAACTAGTGGATGTTCCAAGGCCACTGAGTTGACCTAGGCTCAACTTCAAGGACATTTGCAAGAGGAACTTGAAAACTTTCAAACTGCCTATACAAGCTGGGACGATGCAGCTCGCAACAGGCTACACTGCAGGGCTGTGCTGTAACAGGGAGTCAGAGAGGCTGAAGAGAGGTGGCTGAGAGAGAGGAGAGTGAAGAGGAAAGCGCAGTGTGCTGGCTTCATCCTCCGACTCTGCGCTTGACAACAGCATTATCTGTGGCAAGGATATTTTAGCCACTTGCAATGCTGGAGCATGACACACAGTAACTGAACTGCTTTGGTGCTTGCACCATCATCTTTCGAGATGGACAGTTGCCTGTGAGGTACACTACATAATTTATCAAAACCAGTTTCAATAAAATGAGTCCCCACCCTCCAACAGTGCCTTCCACTCGTAACCCCAATCACTTGCCCCATCAGACACCCAGGAAGGTCTTGCAGCATGTCCAAAAAGAAACTGAGTCAGGGCCTTTAGAGGGAAGGAAGCAGATTCCAGAGCCAAGGCCCCTCTCACCAAGAATGTGACACCACTAGACCCTCTTGTTTATACCAAGAGGAGAGAAAGTGAATGTACCTCAGCTGCTGCAGCATCCCATAGGGAGAGAGGCAAACTCTCTGGGGCCTGACCTCCTAAGAAAGGAAGTTAGGGTGAAAGAGGTAGCTGTGAGAGCTCATCATAAAAATAAGCCTCAAGATAACGACTGCTCATTTAGACGGATGGAGAGCAGAATGACAAGATTCAGAAAAGCCAGTATTTACACTTAAGATACGTTTGTGAGCCAGTCTTCCAACTATAGATATGGGCTTCCTGCCTGTGCAGGTGTAATGCCATACTTTGCTGGCTAATATGGCATACTGGTGACAAGCACAGCATTGGTATATACAGCATATGTTCCTGACATTTTGCTCCCAGAATGCATGGACTTCTAGTTGGAGTAGCTCTGTTAAATTAACCCTATGCATATAATATTCTCACCTGCATAGAAAGCGGCTAATGTTTGCAGTGTTTATTCCCTTGCTATGTCAGGGCCAGCAGCAGCCTGGATTGTGCAGCAGGCACAGTACATAGTTTTTACAGAAGGCTGACTCCTCCGGAATATTAAACAGTGTCATTTACCCATTTAAGCTGCTTATTTTGTGCTTGAACAAATCCTGTTTAGTTTCAATTTTGAAACAACCTAAATTAATAAAGTGAATTGCATTTGCTCTTGGGAGGGGCCAACACTTAGAATAGAGGCTCCTCTACATTCACATGAGCTGCTTTTCATAAATATATGTCACATCTTGATGTCCATACTTTGTCCATGTCAAACAGCCATTTCAGTATCAATCTGTGTCGTCATTTCACTTCCAGGTTACCTCCACAAGACAGCAAAATGTTATGTGTAACACAGCATCTTAAAAACATACCTAAATACATATCTAACCAAGAGACTAGATTGAGCTGATCTGGTCTCCTTCACTACAAACCACGGTAAAGGCTTTAAATATATATCTACTTAAGTCACTGTGGTCATTGTCGAGTTACAAAGGGATTTCACAAAACTTGGTGACTGGACAACAAAATGGCAGATGAAATTCAATGTTGATAAGTGCAAAGTAATGCACATTGGAAAACATTATCCCAACTATACATCCAAATGTGTTCTAAATTAGAGGTTACCACTCAAGAAAGAGATCTCAGATCATCAGGAATAGGTCTCTGGAAACATCAGCTCAATGTGACTGGCAGTCAAAACAGCTAACAGAATGTTAGGAAAGGGATAGATAATAAAACAGAAAATATCATAATGCTGCTCTATAAATCCATGGTATGCCCACACCTTGAATACCACATGCCCTTCCGGTCTCCCCATCTTAAAAAAGATATATTAGAACTAGAAAAAGTACAGAGAAGGACAACAAAAATGATTATAGGGATGGAACAGCTTTCATATGAGAGATTAAAAAGACTGGGACTGGTCAACTTAGAAAAAAGACAACTAAGGAGGGATATGATAAAGGTCTATAATATCATGAATGGCGTGGAGACAGTGAATAGGGAAGTGTTATTAATCTTTTCACAAAACACAAGAGCCAGAGGTCACCCAATGAAATTAATAGGCAACAGGTTTAAAACAAACATAAGGAATGCACAGACAACTTGGAACTTGTTGTTAGAGGATGCGGTGAAGGCCAAAAGTATAATTGGGTTCAAAAAAGAATTAGATAAATTCATGGAGGACTAGTCCATCAATGGCAATTAGCCAAGACGGTCAGGGATGCAATCCAATGCTCTGGGTGTCCCAAAACCACTGGCTGCCAGAAGCTGGGGCTGGATGATAGGAATGGATCACTCGATAATTGCCTTGTTCTGTTCATTCCCACTGAAGCATCTGGTGCTGGTGACTGTCAGAAGACAGGTAACTGGACTAAGTGGACTATTGGTCTGACTCAGTATACCCTTTCTTATGCAGGAACTGAACATTCTGGTATTTCAATATTTCCCTTGGGTAAATAACACATTTTTTAAAACCTTCAACAAGAGGACTTTACCTTTTTTTTTTTTTTTTTTTAATAAGTGGAAAGAAATAATATTCCCATTTGACTAGAGCCTTTTACACTTTGCATAAGGGAACAAACGCTTTTGTTCATTCATTTGCAAACTGTTAAAAATAGGAATGTCAGACCGGTAGGTGTTCATTTTTCACAGAAATGCAAATTATCTGGACTCTATCTTTAGAGCTAATGTCATCAGCTCTTTTATCATCAGATGCTTTCCTGCAGTTTTAAGTTTAAAAACTTACCCAAATTTATAGACGTGGTCACTGATCTTTGGATGCCCAGCTTGAGCTACCTGGGCCCTGATTATTCAGAGGTGCAGAGCACCCACAATCCCAGATGAAGTCAGTAGGAGCTATGGGTGCCTAGCACCTCTGAATATCAAGCCTGAAGTGTCTTAACTTGTGCACTCAAAAGCAGAGGCAATTGGCTAATATCGCATGAAGCTTTTGAGAATTTTGGCCTTAAGACTATATGTGTCTCTTCCGGGATGCCTCTTATCATTGTTACCTAACATGTAAAGCAGAATGCTGCATGGGATAGAGCTATGAGACTTTATATTGCTCTATGCAATGCTACACAGCAGGACTAGTTATTCTGTCTCTTTGCCTACTGCCAAGCCCCAAAGAAGATCCTCCTTAGGGACACAGGAGCCAAATTTATCTAGCGTTTCTATCAGCTTCTGCCACCATAGATCCATGCCTGGGGTCCTCAGAACAGAAAATCCACTGGGGAAGAGGTTACAAAGCAGCTGCATCTTCTCCACCACTATTTACTGCCTGGAATTAAGGGGGCTGTCCCTGCACACAGCAACATGAGGATCCGAGGGTGCAGAAGAAAGCACTAATCCACCTTCGCACATCACCCACTAACCTGTGCTCTGTCCAGTTCAGTCTCAACCCAGGATCTAGCCCATGTGTCCGCCAGAGTCCTAGAAATGAAACAGCTCTACAAACCAATATGTCCGAACCCTCCAACAAGCTTGAAGGAAAACTGACCATATAAATACTTGCATAGGGTCTGATTCTCCACTGCCCTGCACTGTGCATGGTCATTTATACCAGTGCAAAGAGGGTGTGAAATGCTCCCAATCCAGTTTGGGAGAATGTACATCCATTCCACACAGGTACAAAAAAGTGTAGAAGGGGCAGGGCAGCAGTGAATCAGACCCATAATCTCCTGTGACCCCATCAAAAAGTTCTTGGGAGCAGGGCCCAATCTTATACCTAGTGACACCATGGGGGATAAAAGTCTGTGCTGGGATTCTAAGAGGTTCAGCGAAGAATTCGCAGCCCATGGGGAGGAGAGAGTAAGATGGCTTTAATCCACCTGCCTTTGCACCCCCCTAAACCTGTGGGCCAGAGCAGCCCCTGATGTAACATGGACCGCCAAAGGGGCTTATTGTAGTTGCAGCAGCCTCCCTGAAGCTGTCCTATGGCTCAGAACACTACACAGAAAACCATAGCACTCCATGCTGCAGTCCTGCTCCTGACACATCTCTCTTGCCCCCAGCTCCACTCTCTGCATGCCCTCTATACCAGAGCTTGCAAAGGGATCCTCTGCAGTGTCTTCACCAGAGGAATTTTCCCATGGCTAGATCCAGGGATATCAGGGCTCCCTTACACAACATGTGTTTGTGTGTGTGCACACTTACAGGAGCCACTGGTTTCAGTGGGAGCATATTTAGACCTCTGCTGTGTTTATGTTTCTTCCGTATGGTTACACAATCTGGCCAATCATTTGTTTACTTCAGATTTTTAGGCAATAGTCTCATTCAATCGGCAGGTGTTTCTGTGTGTGAAGCAGTGGAGATAAGAGCACACTGCTCCAGTGAAATAGCAGGTTGCTTTCTGTAAATTCTTGCTGTCTGGTTTTCACACCCGTGATTTGGAATTCTGATAAAGCTGGTAAGAATTGCTAACCTGTAAACAGTGATTGGCTGAGTAGTAATAACAATAATCGGAATTACTTGATCTCACACAGTATATCACACCAATGTGTATTCGTGTTTTGTCGTCCCTTTTCGGCCAGAGCGGCTACTCAAATTTCAGGGCTCTGGGAAGTTCCAGATGGGAGCAGAAATTGGTGATAGCCAGGTATTTCTTTGATGCAGTTTTATTTATTTACGAAGAATATACGAAGTCGTGTCTGAATGGAGAAGGACGAACAAAAGGAGCAGTTTCTTGGCTTACTAGCCCAAGCCTCTGGAGCCAACAGCCTCAAAAGCCCTCCCTCTAGCTTGTTCCAGGGTGACACTGTGCTCACAGGCTACTGCTCTGCGCTCACACACGCACACCTGGTCATAATACCTAGTCAAACCTCCACGTGGTGCTAGTTTCTAGACAGACTCTTTTAGGCTTTGGGCTTGTCTAAACTTAAAACAGTACAGCTGTGCCGCTGTAGCACTTCAGTGTAGACATTACCTATGCTGACAGGAGGGATTCTCCTGTTGGCACAGGTAATTCACCTTTGCAAGGGGCAATAGCTAGGTCTACAGAATTCCTCCATTGACCTAGTTATCTACACTGCGGATTAGGTTAGTAGAGTTACATTTCTCAAGGGGCTGGATTTTTCACACCCCTGAGCGATGTAGCTATGCCGATGTAAAATTCTGGTGTAGTCCAGGCATCTGTTTCAGGTATGACCCCCTTAACTGTCTCTTACAGCTATCTTAGGGCTGGTCTACACTACAAATTTACAGCAGCGCAGCTTCTGGTGAAGATGCTCTAAGCCGATGGGAAAGAGCTCTCCCATCAGCTTAATAACTCCACCTCTGTAAGAGGCAGTAGCTATGTCGGTGGGAGCTCTCCTGCTGACATAGCACTGTCTACACCGGTGCATAGATCAGTATAACTACACCACTCAAGGGTGTGGATTATTCACACCCTTGAGCGATGTAAATTATATCAAAGTAATTTTGTAGTGTAGACGAGGGCTCAAATAGGGAACTTGTTCATACATCAGTTTGAATGAGGTTTTAACTCAGTCCATAACAAGGTTTCACCCAGTTATGACACCTTTATGAATTAATACAGTTACAGAAATAATAAACAGTAGAAAATAAAAAAATAAAATGCAGATACATATCTAGATTTGTATGATTACGTTACACAATTCACTTTGAAGCAGATGAAGACAGCAGGAATGGAATGGGGGAGGGGACTAAATGGATTCTTTAGTCCACAACCCCTCCCACAGGGGGTCCCTATAGATTCAGGGTTGAAGAGTATCAGTCTCTGCTATGTGGCCCAAATCCCACTTCTACTCTGTGTGCCAGGAGGGAGGATTTCATGTGGAGAATCCCAAAATTTCTAATGATTCAATGCAAATTAAATTAGGCAGATGCAAGTGCAGGCATGCTCTTGGGAACACTGAGCTTTGAAATCTGGGTTGGTGTATTTAAAACTCATATAATAATAATAATAACACATTGCTTTTATATAGCGCTTTTCATCAGCAGATCCCAAAGCATATTAGCGCTGTCAGAATTTCCTGACTGAATGCTTGCAATGTAAAGCATCCATCACAGTTCATTGAATCTTCCATGGACATTTTGTTTGTTAAAATCAGAGCACTCTGCATTCACTCTTTAAAATGGCCCCAAATCTGAGCTCTCTGCAGGATTGATTAGGTTGTGCTGCACAGCACTTCTCCAAATGCGTAAAGGGATGGCCCAATATTCCCTCTTTCTAATATCTAAAGCTGGTTGGGGGCTCATGCTTAAAGTTTCAGGTAGAAACCACAGCATATGTGGCACTTTCACATGATCTCAACTCTAAACTCTAAGAGACTTTGTGGTTTAGGCTGAATTTCACTCCAAGTTTTTCAGCTTTATACAAACACAAAAAGCTCAAAGTGAAATTCCAAGGTATGAATAAACACAACTGAAAACAACAATAAAAGGTTTTCTGATCTCTGAGAAGTTAAACCGGCAATTTCACACAGCTGCTCCGTTCTCCCCCAACGTTTCTTCATGCTCTTATTGAGAAAGGGAGCTGATTGAGTTGGTGTGCGAAGCCCAGTTTCTAATAGCGCCAATAGATACTGGATGCCAAACTGACATACTTATTGGCAGCCTTATTAGAGCTCAAGGGTTTGAATGATCATGGATAATGAGCTACTTTTTCAGCTATAGAAGTAGAGTTGAACCATATTGACAGGTAATGGTGTGATGGAAGCTTGCATTGCTTTTGTATCTGTGTAGTTAAATAGAGAACTTAACTACACAAGCTGTCTACAAGGCATCTTCCACTTAAAATACTAAAACCAAACCTAGGTGTTACATTTCTCTGTGAGTTAGATATGACTTGCTTCTTTTTCTGAAAGTCCATTACTTTCAGAGTGAGATTTTTCTCTCATTGCTAGTTTACTCATCATGCACCAACTACAGGTTTGGGTTTTTTGGTTTGGTTTTGTTTCCAATTCACTCTTTTAATGCAGAATATTTTGAGAATGGATGATTTTATATTACTTACCTTCTGTAGACCTTTAACTAATATACACAACTCCAACAGACAAATATAAAATGAAATGAAGTTATTTACACACAAAAATAGCTATCAGTAGAATAGAGTCAATAAAGAAGCTTTAAGAACCATCTCTGTGGAATTTAACTCCAAATGCAAACTTTGCCCTTCATCTGATTGAAGCTGATGACAAAATTCCTACTGAATTCATTAGGATCCAGATTTGGTATGAAGTTACTACAGAGGAGAATAAACTCTCTCCCCTGTGCGTCCAACTCCAATAACTTGATTTTTCCAGCTGTTGATTCTTAAACCTTGAGCCTGATTCTCCATGGCCTTGCACCTTCTGTAGTCATTTACAACAGTGCAAAGTGTGAGTAAAATGCTACCATTCTAACTGGGTAGCATTTTACATCCACTTTGCACTGAAGTAAATGACTCCAGAAGGTGCAAGACCACAGAGGATAAGGCCCATTCTTGTCCGTTTTTTTCTGTTGATGATCTCTTCGCAGTGGGTCTGCCGGTCCTACATGGATACTCTGTGCCATGCAGTACTACTTCTGAGGGCTGAAAAAAAATCTCACTCCAACTCTTTTGTCTTCCAAGGAATCTTCTAACAGACTCAAAACAAGTCAAGACATGATATTGCTAATGTGAAAAATAAGCAGAATGAAAACAAAAACAAACAAAAACCTTCAGAGCTTCACCGCAAAGAAACAAAAAGGGCAAATAACCTATATTTATTTTCTTTGCAGATAACCTTTAATAACTGTACAGGTCATGCATTGTACCTTTACGTCAGTGGAAGTTTGTCCTAAGCATGAATAATGATGCAGGGGGATATAACCCATTGCTATTACATCTCATAAGGATTGCAATAATTGGGCAAGGCAGGATGTGATAAGCACAAAGCATCAGCCTTCACTTGCCATTTCCTTGTGTGGTCTCAGCACATATCACAAAATTAATGCTACTGTTTATGTCATGAATGCTTTAGTGACTCTGTCTTGTGTTATAGAAACACTGATGCTGACCTAACTTCTCGAAGAGCTCATGCTGAGCAGTGATAATGCTTTTCTGTGATTCACAGCTCTTAGGTAACTAACTGCCAGCAAATTGTTGTCTGATACTGGCTGCACAACTAATAAATGCCTGTCTGTACATTATATTTCCATTATGAAGGAGAAGTGCTTTTTTGCTGAGTGGATTTTCCTCAGGTAAACAAAATAATACTATTACAAAAAGAGGCAAATATGTTTTGGAAAAAAGACTTGAGTTGCATACTGAACCCGAGAGATGTTCTCCCTTCAGTGTATTTCTAGTCAGATCTGATTCCTACTATCATGGTTTATTATTCACAGGAGATCTCTTGAGCCATGAGCTGAGCAGCAGTGGGCAAAATCCTGCATCCACTTGTCCCTCCTTAGGTAAAATATTCTCTGATTTCAGTGGGAGTTTTGTCTGAATGAGGACTGAAGGGCTCGACCCAGTATACTCTGAGTAGATCACATTAATCATCATTATCATCTCTGACATCCTCATTTCAGAAAAGTTCTGCTCTTACCCTCCTCCTCACCTCTCTCCCCTGCCCTAAAAAACCAATACCCTATGTTACTTGTTAGAGCTGAACAGTATAATTCAGTTACGCTGTGTATTCCCAAACAAATTTCTCCACTTGTTAAGGGGAATTAACCCCCATTGCAAACAATGTATTTCCTAATAAACAGTCAGGAGGGTCTGGGAGGACAGAGAGAGCATTAGATACAGGGGGAAAATTTGGGAGAGGTGGATAGTTGTCTTTAGCACATATCCCACTTACAGGGAATGTCAGCAGGCAGCAATATTGAGACTAGGTAGCTATGTAGCAAATATTTAAATTAACTTTCTGATGCCCTTAAAACATTCCAGATTGACTGCATCTACTACACTTGCTGTGTGCACTAAATATGAGGTCTTAATACCCCTTTGATTTAAATAGAGACTTCAGAGCACTAGGACAGCAAGATAGGTGCCACGAATGACAAGCAGCATAACAGTTACTTATATTTTAGATGGCACTCTTCAGATAGATATCCTCACAATTTACAATATTTGCAGTTAGGAATATAATTAGTTGCCCTGTTTATGCTGACACTTTACATACATGCTATTTTCTATGGTCATAGAAAAGGACTATAAATGGAGATTGCGATATATGTCAGATTTGATACAGCAATTTGGGGAAAACACATACAATAAGCAGCATTAGACACCAATAACCCAAATTACTCTGAGTTTTCCTGAACAGCTCTGAACAAATGACAGGAAAATCATAGATCTTAAAAGTCTGAGGGAATTTTTCCTCAATCATCTGCACTGCAGATCTTTTCCCAGAGTACAGATCTCTTATTCTGCACGTATTATATGTGCAGAACTTCCACTGATGTCAGTGGTGTTATGCATGCAGTGTGGCCCAAATATAAGTCTGCTATATTTGTGCAACCACTATACTGTCAATAGTGTAAAGTAAAGCTGGATTTGGCCAATATTTCCTACAGAATAGGTACATCCGTAAGATGGATATGGGTGATAGGAGAATTTTGCCATCATGCTTTAACACACAGTGCTAGTATCCGATATCTTTATTAGCCAAAGAGAGGCCTGAATAACCTTCAACTGCTGGATCCAGATCTGAACCTTCCAGATCTTGAATGTGTCTCCTGACTTCATCCAAGACTAAAAGCACAGATGCCAAAATACACCACCACAGGAAAGGTGGTTCTGGTGACATGTTTTTAGCCTGATCAGAAACAAAGAGCAACACAAATCTCCTGAAAGAGCATGTCCTTATGACATTTTTCAGCCTGAGTTCTAGATTGACAAGGTTTGAATGAATTTGGCTATGCAACTGAATTGTAGAGGGTTATCTAAATTGCACCTGCAAACTTCTTTCAATTCACAATTGTTATTATTTATTATTTATTTGTATTACCATAATGTCTAGAAGCCCTAGTCATGGACCAGGACCCCTTTGTACTAGGCACTGTACAAAAACTGAACAAAAAGATAAAGAGCTTACAATCTAAGTATAAGACAAAAGACTACAGATGGACACAGACAGACAGGGAGCTACAAGGAAACAATGAGAAAATATGGGCAGAATGATAGGCAGTGGTCTCAGCACACCAGCAGGCTAGCCATTGTCATGTTTTTTGTAGTCATCATGACAGAGGAGAGTTTTAAGGATGGATTTGGAGGAGGATAATGATGTAGCTTCTCAAATGTTTCTGAGAAACTCCTCCCAAATGCAAGGGGCAGCATGGGAGAAAGCACAAAGGTGCTTGTTTGAAAATTGGACATTTGGTGATGGACGCTGGCATCATGACTAATTGGAAGTGCGAACTGATATCTCAATAGTGAAAGAGATAATATGTAGGGAGAGGATAAGCTGTGAAGAGCCTTGACAAGTGAAGGCAAGCATCTATGTTTGATGGAACAGAGGAGGGGAAACCAGTGGAAGAATTCAAAGAGAGGAGTGACATGGTCAAAGCAATTAACTAGGAGAATGAACTTTGCAGCAGCATTCTGAATGGATATGAGCAAGGCACATCTGCATTTGTCAAGGCTAGAAAGAAGGATATTACAGTAACTAAGACATGATATGCTGAGAGCCTGGATGAAAGTTTTAGCTGTGTGAATGGATAGGCAAGGTCATATCTTACAGATGTTATTCAGAAAGTATCTGCAAGATTTAGACATAGCCTGGATGAGAGAATCCAGAAACAGCTCCCTGTCAAAGATGATGCCCGGGGTCCTTGTGTAGACAAGCCCTTAGTCACTTTCAGTCCCATTCTGTTTTGACAAATTTCCCTACTCTTTTGTGAAGGAAATAGACCCATTAGAGTGCTTGCCTTCCTTTCTGAAAGGGAAATTAACAGACCTGAGAACAGAGCTAGTAATTAAAAGGATTTGAAGGACACTGGATTGCACAGAACCAGTGTGATTATTATAATTACGTTTTTAACTGGCACTCATAATTGCACTAAATGCTTCACAGATCACATAAAAAAAACCAGTTCCTTTTCAAAGAACTCCCCATCTAAAGTACAGACGTGAAAATGGCACACAGTACAACGAGGATGAAGATGGTGGACAGAATGATGAGAATTACAGCAACAGGCAGTGTGGATACCCAGGGTACCCATCTTTGGGGTTCACATACATGTTCTGAATATATATGAATATTGAGTGTAACCGGGTGGCTTGCCCCTTAAGAGCTCAAGGGCCTGGGGCTAGCCAATCCTGATTACTAAAGAGCCCAGCAGGGTTGGATCAGGTAATTCCCTATACAGGGCTGCACATGGGTGCACTGCAGGGAAGACCCTAATACTAGAGGGTGGGGAAGCTGAAGCCGCAAACGGAAATTTGAGGCTCCAGCCAGGGAGGCCCTGCCAAAGCAGGAAAGGCCCCAGACAAGAAAAGCCTGGGTGTTACCTGGCAAGAGGGCTGTGTTTTGGGACTATACGTTTTATTTTGGAGCTTTATTTACATGAATAAGCTTGGACCCCTGAGAAGGGATGGGGACTGGACAAGAAAAGCCTGTGTGAGGTTTAAGGTGTCATTCAAGGGAGAAGTTGTTAGCAGGGCCCTACAGGGCATGCCTGGGTGCATGGGAGGTGGCTGACCCTGTTACATTGAGTTATTTCTTGGGCAGAACTAGTATCATTTGTATTGCAGTAGCACCTAAAGACCTGAAATCAGGTCAAAATCCCACTGTGCTAGGTGCTGTACAACTATATAGACAGCCTCTGCTCCGAAGAGATTATGATTTAAATAGACAAGAAAGCCAAAGGGTATGAGAAAGGTAGTACTGTTATCCCTGTTGCTGATGATTATTATCCCTATTTTACTGAGGCACAGATTAAGAACCTGGTTCTCAGGGGTACTAAGCTGTGATTCCTAATGAAATCAGGTGGAGCTGACTAAGTCAGTTCAGTGACTTGCTTAAGGTCACACAGGAACAGTTAGGAACTGAAGCCAGATTTCCAAAGCTCCAGTCCACTGCCTTAATTACAAGACCATCCTTCCTCACTTCTTAGTCTTCTGCAGGGATTGAAATGAGGGGAGAGCAGTCACCTGCTGATCAGAGTAGGAGTAGGAAGAACTTCATTCCATATAAGGGATGAAAGAAGGCACCAAGATGCTTGTGGAAGAAATGTAGTTTCATGGCTGGAGTCATTGAGGAAGGGGAGGAGGCCAAGTGGCCCTGTGATAAGAAACAAAACAGGTTTCAAAAAAAACCAAGAAGGGGCAGACTAATGTACATGCATGAAAATGTGTGGGGGTGAGGAACTTAGATGTGATGCAACATGGAATGGGGAGCCAGTGCAGAATTCAGTGAGGGGAGGGACGTTATCAGATTGATGGGCTCAAAGGCATTGTGGCTGCATGCTGGGTGGAGGGCAGGGAGGTTCATGTGGATATAGAGGATGTGAGGCAGGAGGAGGCACTAATCGAGACAGACGATGATTAGGGGATGGATGAGAATTCTAGCTGCCAGGAGGAAGTGGAAGGGATGGATCTTTGAAATGCTATGGAGGAAGCAAGGGCAAGATTTGGACACAGCCTGGATTTAAGGGGAGAATGAGAGGGAAAAGTTGAAGATGACTCTCAAGTTACAAGCCTGAGAATCAGGGAACATGGTGGTGGTGTCAACAGCAACAGAAAATGCAGGATGTAGAGGTGGCTTTGGAAGACAACCAAAAAACAGTGTTTTAGCCATGCTGTCTCCCATACTACTCTGTCTTATGGCAGCTTTGCACTAGCAGGAGTCCTCTTACCTGACCATCAGATCATGAAACGGTGTAACAATACCTTGGTGCTTTCAACACCACCACTCTTCTGGCAATGGCCTAAGTGTTGCTGGAGCTCCCTTATGCCCTGTTCACCCTTGACTGTAGGAATGACCCCCTTGATTTGTCCTTGACAACCTGCATAAATCAGAGCAGCCTCTAATTTAAACCAGGACTGGGGCCTTCACATTTGTCTCTCCTGAGTTGCACTCTGTGTTCCTCAGACACCGCTCAAGATCTGGGCTATTGGAACACAGGTCAGGGAGTCTGGACTCCTGGGTTCTATTTTGGACTCTACTGATAACTTGCTGTGTGACCCTGTTAACCTAACCTCTTTGTGTCAGTTTCTCACTGTGTAAAATTAGGATAATAATATTTACCTCACAGGGACACTTCATAAAGCATTTTGAGAAACCTGGATAAAAGGTCCTGTGTAAATGCATCTATCTTAGGTGAACTCTGGCTATAGAGCTTTGCGCTTGGTAAACTAAAGGACAACCTCCACCGGCTCTGCGATCACAGGTACGTTATGTAAATCAGCCACTGCGTAAGAGAAAGTAATTTTATTATTTCCTAATAGGAAAGATGCAAATATATTACGATAGGACTGATGTCATAAAACACTCTCTGAAACCAAAGACAACAAGGACTCTGTCACAGGGTGGGATAGCCCATTTGTAGTTGCTGCAGACCAACAGGAAAAAGAGCTGATGGTACATAGCTTCAGCCCAATTCATCCTAAAGGTTTCATGGCAACAGAATTTGCCCCAGCCTTCTGCTCTTTTAGATTTGGCACCAAGTCCTGCTTGAATTATTTACACAACTTTAATGGGACTACTTATAATAATCTGCTTTCAGATCTGCATAGCAGATCCCAGCACTCCCTACATTTATGGAACACTCAGTTCTGTACATACAGGTACAGCAGGACGTAATAATATTTTACCATTTTCTGTAAAGATTTCATGATGAGGAAGTATTATCCCCACTTCAGACAAGGAAACAAAAGACATTCAATGACCTTTGCAACGTCACAAAGTGAGCCAGTGGCAGACAGAACTCAGATAACCTGACTCTCAGATCTGTACTTTACCCACAAGATCATCTCTCCTGACTTCAAAGATGAGGTCTGCTGTGTGGAGAGAACAGCAGAATTCTGCCTAGAAAAATTATAGGGGAGGTCTGAAGCAAACTTTTGGCTAACACTTGAGCAGAACTGAACTAAACCTCTTTGACATTTAGAAAAAAAATAGTAATCTTTTCTTTCTTAACTTCCATGTTTCTACACATCTCAATTTTAACCTGGATCAGAAATGGAAATACTAACATACTATAAGAGGCTATTCTGAACAGAAGCCATTTGGCTTCCCTCTTGTTCACAAGAAGATATTGTGATACTTCTAGTCTACTCCCAAAAAAGAATGTCCTGAACATCTCATGAGAATAGGGTAACTAGATGTCCCAATTTTATAGGGACAGTCCCGATATTCAGGGCTTTGTTTTCCATAGGCACCTATTACCATCCACCCCCGGTTCCCGATTTTCCACATTTGCTAAGTGGTCACCCTACATGAGAAAAGCAATTCTCAAGAGATCCCCAGGCTGATTTCTAGACCAAAGAAATTCAGTTAAGTGTTCCAAGTTTTCAATACTTAACCAAACCCATTTTTAACTCTTTGAAAATTCATCATTACTAAATTGATGGCCCTCTTCCTTACTCATCCCCTTCTGTCTGGACAGTTTTTAAAACATGTATTTATTGATATGAATATGCCAGAAGAATTGTAGAGATCTATGCATCTAGCAGAATTTGGATTTTGCAAACATAGGTCCTCACCCTGCAATCAGATCAAGGTAGTTCCTTGCACCTGTGCAGAAACCTGTTGCAGTCAGCGAGGCTCTCGAGAATCTGCTTACATGGATTTGACTGCAAGGTCAAGCCCATAGGGAGTACAAAGGAAAGAATTATTTTTGTTTATTACACATTATTGTGTCTAATCAAGGGGTGTATCATTTTTTAAAAATCTTGTTATTTTTCCATTTATAAACCACTTTTTCATAGATGACAGACAGGGAAACTTTTGGGATATTTTCTGTTTCCCACCAAGATATAAAAAAATTCACAAAAATATATGCAGTAATGTTGGTTTGTGTCCATGTCTTTTCCTTTCCCATTTTCCATTTAGTGTTTTTCCTAGTCTGAGCCATTTGCCCCCTTTCTCAGATGCTACATCTGAAATCAAAATAGATTACACAATGGAAAAAATTGTTCATTACAATGGAATCCATCAATTTAATTAGCAGATTAGTTCTCTGCCTTAGATTTAAAATAATGTTTTCTGTTAATTTTTTTTCTCTAAAATCCTCTTGAGTCTTGCTGTCTCTGCTTTGATGTCAGATTTAGATTACAAACTCCTAACTAGAAACCTATGCTACCTTTCTCCTTTGATTCCTTCCCCTTCACTGTGGTACAACAGCTGGCCTTTCTAAGCAAAAAGCAGTTTTCTTTCTCAAGAAATGCTCTTTTACCACAACAAAAAGAGACATTTTTACATCTTTCTCTTTATAATATATTTGCTATTTTTTATCCGGAGGCTGAGCTAATAAAGCTAAATTACATCTTTCCGACTGAAATAGTGTTATGCCTCTAAATTGCCCTTAATACAAAAGCCAGATGATTTAGAGGTGTACATATGTATCTTTCTTGCTTTAATCTGCAGGACTATTCAGGGTATATTTTTTTCTTTTTGAGAAAAAGAGAGCAAGACTGGCAATAGAGAATGTGAAACAGTGGAGGAGCACCACCTAGTGTTTCTATAGAGCGATGGTTTTCAAACTTTTCCGTTATGGACCCCTAAAAAATGTCAAAGGGTGTGGATCCCTCTGGAAATCTTGGACATAGGCTATGGCTACTTTGCCGCCGTCAGATCAACTTCTCTGGATCGACTGAGCGGTCAGTGAAGACCCACTCAGTCGATCCAGAAATCAACGAATTAAGACCACCTTCTCAAGTAGCGTAGCACTGTGTCAACGGGAACGTGGTTCCCGTCAGCGCAGTGCAGTGAAGACAGCGCGCAGAACAGAAGCAGAGAAGTCGACGGAAGTTACGCACGTTTTTTGCGTAGCTTGCGTGACTCCGGTTGACTGCCACCGAATCTCGGAGGTAAGTGTAGACAAGCCCATAGTCTGTGGACTCCCAGCAGTCTGCAGACCCTGGGTTATAAACCACTGCTATACAGTAAAATAGTGGTATGTTAATACTGATCAACTCTCCTGACCATTTCTAATCAAACTGCAGTATGTATCATTTAATAGTTTGGCTGATTAGCTCATACATAAGGAGGGGTTTGCTTTGTAAACTGGATACATTTGATATTCTTGACGGACCTTGAAGCCACCCTAAAGGTGGAGGAATATCAGGACTGGGTGGGGGTGTAGATGGAGCATGATGTGTTCCTCAGATCCCCTGCCAGCCGAATGGTCTCTAGGAGACCATCAGGCAAGTCAAGCTGGGTGAGGTAATATTAGTGGACCAGCTTCTGGTGGGGAAAGAGACAAGCTTTCAAGCTTACAAAGAGCTGTGTAAGCACCAAAGCGTGTCTCTTTCACCAACTAAAGTTGGTCCAATAAAAGATATTACAGTTGGCCCACCTTGTCTCTCTAATGTGCTGGTATCAACACAGCTACAAACATCTAGCAAGTATAAATTAGAGCAACTTTCCACCTGTTTGGCTCCTGCTGTAAAAGTGGCTTAGGGCACCTTGACCTCTGGCCTTCCCCCACATTATGCCCTCCCTCTCAAGAACCTGAAGTGCAGTGAGTCATAAGTATCTATCCCACAAATACAGATGACGTAGCACTATGTCAAAGTACTTCATATTAGTACCCTGCAGAGGTCCTTGCAACAGTGAAAATTATCATCTTTGATAGTGACAGGTTGTACTTGTGGTTAAGTCTTTGCAAGATCTTTCTTCAAAAGGACCCACAAAACTAGATCTGAATTTTGCAGCTCGGGTCCAATCTTTGCTTTTGTCAAGTGTGACCCTGCTGCTCTGTAAACCAAAAGCAATTAACCAAAGGCAAAGTACTGATGTTGTGCTGCTTATAATTTACCAATTTCCTGCACTTGTGTAAACATGAAAGTCTGAGCCAAAGGATCTTCACTGATTGTACTCTTGATACATTTATATTTAATAATATGCCCTAGATACTGATTTTCTTGCACAATATTTATTATTGTTCCTATTACATTGAAATGAGAACTTACTTCATGCACTATGAATACCTATATTCCCAATATGGTGAAAAACATTCCAAATGTTATGAAATAAGTAGTTGAAGAATTCTCATTATTCAGAGTAAAACTGGTTCTCTCATTTTATATGTAGAGTAAATGAACAAGTTTGAACCAATAATGCACCTACAAAATTACTGGTTCATTTTAAGAAAGGTCAAACTTACCAAAAAACCCCAACCAAATATTTTGTCAAGCTTTATGAGCCCATTATCAATAGAAATATAGACACCCCATCATGTATGTCACACTTTCTGGGTGAAGTGTACCCCTTTATGGTGGATCAGACTAATGCCTACACTCCATCAACTCCCACTTTCACCCTACATAGAGATCTTTGCTTGCCTTACGCTGAACCTCTGCATAGGAGGGAAATTTCACCCTCTGTGACTAATTTGCTGTTTATATTCACTTTCTAAATCTCTGCCAAACAACTGAATGTCACCCACATGGGACTCTGCATTCTAGAGCTGACAATAAAAAAGAAAGACTATGTAAAGTGAGTACAAACGCACTATAAACACTGCTTAGTTAATAATAAAATGCTGTAATAATGTTGAAAGATGTGGCTATCACTTATCAGTTTACATCTGGATTACATTTGTAGAATATGCATGAAATAAGGAACTTATCTTCCTAAGAAGGGGAACTTTCTGTTTCAACGTACTAATTGTAAAAAACAGCACACCCTGATGAGAGTGTTGTAAGTGAGGAAGCTGTACAGCAACTATGAAAAAAGAGAAGTATTGAGAGCAAAAGTCTTGAGGGTATAGCGCCTGATCTGTGAGTTGCTGGGACCCCAAAATTTCTGTTGATGCCAATAGCAGCTGCGGTGCAAGATCAGGTTGCTAAATTCTTCACAGGAATGGACCCATTGCTGGTCAGGTGATAAGTTAAAGAAAAATATTGGAGACAATCTCTTTAAGCATATCCGAATGAATGAGGATAGGGCAATGTGAGACTTCTAAATAGTGAAAACATCTCCTGGAAACGGGGAAGAAGGAAGTGTTATGTGTTGTCTGGTAAATGACACTTTTAAGGGAAGGCCTGATCCTGCAAGATGCTGAGTGCCTTCTGTGACAAACTGGGAAAATGTCTGTATTATCTTTTATGAATATTATGTGACTTGGTTTCAATTTTGTAGGCTACCTGACTGAATGCATACAGCAAAATCAAAGGAGGCTGCAAAGGGGATGTTACAGAACCCCACAGGAAAGCTAAAACAATGAGACAGATAAGACAGGTGCAGGTACATACCTTCAAAACAATGAGAACCATTATGGGAGATGCTACTTCTAGGTCCCAACAAAGTTATCAGATTTGTTTTGCCAAGGCTGAGATGCCAAAAGATCAAAAGACCCTGATCAGTTAAAAAGTTGACCCTCACAAAAAGGGAGGGGAGAAGCAGTCAGAGAGGATGGTCAGGATGTGTCAGTGAAATGGCTGGCAGTCAAACAGCGGGAGAAGGCTGCAAGCAGTGTTGGCCAGACCTGCCTGAGTTGTGGATAGAGAGGTTAAGCTTAGGTAAGGCAATATGCATGCAGGTCTCTTTGGCCATATCTACACTATGGGCAGTATGGCACTGTAGCTATGCAGCTGTAAGCCCATAGTTAGACACAGACTATAGCATTGTAGGAACTCTACCTTCCTGAGCAGTGGTACCTAGGATGACGGAAGCATCCTTCTGTTGACCTAAATGCACTTACACCAGGGGGTAGGCTGGCACCGCTACGGCACTCAAAGCACTAGAACACCATAGCTATGTTGACCTAAGTTTGAAGTGTAGACTAGGCCTTTTGCCTTTTAGGGCAAAATAAATCATGCTTTGTGTTGAAGATGCTGTTTCTGTCTCACTGCAAAGGTATGCTGTCACAGGCTCCCACAGAGAAACTCTGGCACGCAGGGTCCAACCCCAAGTGGAGCCACTGAATCAGTCACAGTTGGTAACCAAGGGACTGTAAATGAAGTCCTAATCTGAATGTGGATGAATTCAGAATTCCATCCCAAAAGAGGTAAAGGACTGACACCTGGGGGGGGAGGGGGGGTCACTCAGCGAAGGGACAGCAGTGCAGTTAGCGCAGTAACACCTTCAACTCTTGCTGGAGTCAGCGGAGGCTGAGAATGCTCAGTACCTTGCAAGATCAGACCTTGAATTGTTGGCAATTGTTGACCATCACAGTTTTGAATTTGTACACATTATGGGACTACTTGGCAGAGGAAATATTGAATAGTCTTTGTTATAGATGTGACATATACTTGCCCTTTAAGTGAGATCGGCCTTCTTTTCCCCCATGTCTATTTACAAAGCTTCAGCATCTAGTACAGCTTTACCAGAAATGCCAAGAGAAGCTCCAGTCATCCATTCTGAATGATGTGTAGAAAATTGTGGGGTTAAACAGAAGTAAATGACTCAGTTCTTGAGTTTCCAGCCTTCAGCACGTCACGTTTCATTTCATATGTGGCTGGGGACCTATTTTCTCAAGTTTGATTTATACAACTGATGTACCTAAATTTCCATGTTAACAGAGCATAACAACTTTTAATATTGTTTATTATGAGCAGATGACACACTATGAGGGGATTTGGAACAGAGAATCTCTAGTCCCTCATGTGTGCCATTAAGTGCGATCTAGTGACAGAAGCACTGGCTACTCAAACATAATTTTTTCATTCAGTGCTAAGACTATCAGACAAATAAGTTATGGTAACTGAGACTGATTTTGGGATTTAGAGATGAAGACAGACTAGTGGCTTTAGTACAGTGGTTCCCAACCTTTTTGGCTCGAGGGCCAAAAATCATTTTTACAACACTGAGGGGCCACCAGTCTATCAACTCATAAAAAATGTATTGCCGTATACACCATTAAGGACTACAAACCATTACATATTTAAAGTAAACATTTTGATGCTACTGTGCTCATTTTTACATTCATTATTTTACACCTACAAATAACTCACAGTATGTCACACACTCACGGACAAAGCACTAGTGTAGATGAGTGACTGTCACTACACACTGAAGCACATAGCCTGGCAGCTAAGTCATGGTGGGTGAAAAACCAGAAGGCCCTGAGTTTTAGAGTCCTGCCCCTCCTCAAGCAACGCTCCCTTCTGCAGCCAAAGAGAGGGGAGCGGTGGGCCATTCTGAAAGACCCCGAGGGCCACTTTTGGCCCCCAGGCCACAGGTTGGGAACCACTGCTTTAGTGCATGTCAGATTCACAGATAAACGGCAAATTTCTGAAGTCAAGGAGGTTGCACAGCGTGCAAATCAACGCAGAATTTAGCTGAGTGAGTGATATTAACCCTTGGCGTAATTCCACTGATGACAACATTTACATCAGAGCAGAATTGTCTCCAATAACAATTACTTTGACAGCAATTCCTTTTTGATATGTGAACAAGAAGCTGGTATGTCATCTTACATGGCCTTAATGCCCCCTCCATTTCGTTACGTTGGTTATGCTACATTAATTTGCAAAAGTGGACTATGCTATCTACATGGACTCTTTTCTGTATTTGCATCCATTACAATTAGATACATGTAATGAAAACAAGTGCACTCTGTGCTCTTAATAGAAAGGATGAAATTTAGAATCCATACTCTTCATTCAAGATGAAGACAGAGAAAGCGTTGAGTAGATGTGAGTCTTCTGATCACAGCTATTAATACTATTAATTTTTCCTTAGTATCCAAAAAATGTGATGACTGTTAGAGAAACATAAAAAGGCAAGGTCCCTGGCCCACAGAATTTACAAACTAAGGCCTTGATCCTGCAATTTGTCATATATGTGGGGACCCCTGCTCCTGGTCAGAGTTCAGAGGTTTGCCTACATGCACAAAGTTGCAGATTGGGGCTGAATTTTATGTGACTCAGTGGGACATCAACAAAAAATGAACTGGTGAGTAAATGCAAGCATTACAAAAAGATTGCACGAACTCCATTTTGGCACCTGCACATGTTGAGCTTCTGTTACACATAATTATTATTTTCAATTAACTCACTAAACCAGAGATAACTGAAACTAATGTAGAGATTTCACAGATGAGTAACAATCAGTGACATAGCTATGGGTGGGCCGTGGCAGGCCCATCCAATTGGTTGCAGAAGTTCTAGTGCTAATGTTACGCTTAAGCTATCTTGGCAAATGGAGCGTCAGGTAGTTTAGTTTCTTGGCCAGTCACTTCCCAAACTTCTGGCTTCCAATCACACTGGTCAAATTTATGCCCACCCATATAAGAACCAAAGTCCTGCCAAAAAAAATCACTTCTGGCTACACCTCTGGTAACATTGCCACAAGATGCAAAGGGATTCTACTCTTAACTGCGGGTTAGGCCATGATATGGAAAATACAATTGAATGTCATATCAGAATAGTGAGTGTGATAGCAATACAGTAGGGGAGGATACATTAAAGAAGTAGTCAGGGACTATAGTGGCCAAAAATGGAAATAAGAAGGTAATCTTCCCCTTCAATAACAGCCCATTTCATACTGATTTCCTGCAAAAGAGCTGCTAGCTGCATTAAGGTCAAAGCCATTTTCAGGAGTCTGATTCCTGGCAGTACCTCAGGAAGTATCCCAAGGTTTGGACAGTATCTCCTTGTGGAGATACTGTCCTTGCAGGAAATGCAACCCAAACTCGAGCGGGATGTCAAATGTCCTGGACATCTGGCAGGCAGGAAAGTGTAGCAAAGCTCACGGGCCGCACGTCCTCAGGACCTAAAAGTCACATGTAGGCAGGGCCCAACTTCTCCTCTCCATGGCAGGGGCCCGGGCCCAGCTCCTCGCGCACACACACAACGCGTGTGCACAAACATGCCGATGCCGCCACGATTGCACAAGCAGCAGGGAGGCTTCCCCCGCGGGTGGCGGAGGGCGGAGCGATGCGCTGAGCCGTGGCGGGCTGCAGGGCCAGGCTGGCCAGGGGAGGGCCGGGCCGGGCTGGGCTGTGCGCGGGGTCGGGCGGGAGACGCCCGGGCAGAGCCCGTAGCTGCCCCTGGTCTTGTCTCCCCGCGAGAGGGCGGAGGGAGACCCGGGGACTACAAGTCCCGTCAGGCGGCGGGCCGGGCTGCCCTGCGGAGCGGCCGGGCGGAGGAAGGCCGAGTGCCCGCGGCAGCGCTGGCAGGGACCGGCGGGGAGATGCCGGCTGCAGGGGCCGCCGAGGGGGATGAGGGCGGCGGCGGCGATGGAGCGGTGCCGGCGGAGCAGGCCGGGCCGGGCGCCCCCAAGCTGTGCGGCTACCTGCAGAAACTGTCGGGCAAGGGCCCGCTGCGGGGCTTCCGCAGCCGCTGGTTCGTCTTCGACCCCCGCCGCTGCTACCTCTACTACTTCAAGGGCCCGCAGGAGGCGCTGCCGCTCGGCCACCTGGACATCGCCGCTGCCTGCTTCAGCTACCACCAGCCCGAGGCCGCCGCCCCCGCCGGCGGGGATGAGGCCGCCGCCTTCGAGGTGCACAGTCCGGGCGGCGCCGTCACCGTGCTCAAGGTACCCGCGGCCCGCCTCAGGCCCTCGCCCCGGTGTCCGCGGGGCCCGCTCAGCCCCGCCTCAGGGCTCCCCGCCAGCGAGCGTCCCCCGACTCCCGAGGGGCTGCGGCAGGGGCCTCCCCCCACCCACACTGCCCACAGGCTCCAGCACCCCCCGTCTCAGGGACCCTGAATCCCCGGGGGCTGAGCCAGGGACCCATCTCTGTAGCTCTGGGGGCAGGCTCCCCCTTACATCCCTGCTCGGTCGGGGACCCCTTTCCTCAATCCCCTCTGCTGGCTGCTCCTGACCCATGCCCCGGGCAGGGGTCTCTCAGGCTGGCTTCCCGCGGCTGCGGGGGGCTTCCTGGCTCTACAAAATACCGCTTGGTGCCTGTCTTGTGCACGGGGATCTTGTGACACTCGGCCTGTGAGCTGGCAACCAAGGGGCTTTCCCCAAGGAGTCTTGCTAAGTGTGACTGCCTGTCCCCAGCCAGAATCTGCAGCTGACCCCGTGAGCTGTTCTTCCTCTTCCTCGGCTTGCTTTAAGTCTCTTGTAGCGATAAGCACTGCCAGCATCAGGTGCTGCTCTGTGTTATTCTAGGCTATAAACTTACATGTAATTACACCATTCAGCGTGGCTTCTCCTGGCTCCCAATGAGAATGAGGTGGGGGGGGAGCCGGGGAACTTGTGGGGCAGCCAAGCTCCTGTCCGGGGCTGCCAGGGGAGCTGAGAGACCAGGCCAAGGAGAGTAGTGTGGACATCATTCCCCACAGTAACTGCGGTGGCTGTAAGTCAGCCTAACATAGGTCGACTTATCTTTGTAGTGTAGACAAAGCCTTGGGCAGCTTCTTTTTCCACCTTGTTGTTCTATCTCCAACTCTCTCTAGGTAGTTCCAGAAGGGTAGCCAGGTTAGTCTGTATACAGCAAAAACAACGAGAATCCTGTGGCAATTTAGACACTAACACATTTAATTTTAGCAGGCATAAGCTTTCGTGAGGCTCAGCTCAGATGCATCTGACGAAGTGAGCTGAGCCTCACAAAAGCTTATGCCTGCTAAAATTAAATTTGTTAGTCTCTAAAGTGCCACAGAACTCTTGTTTTTTCTCTCTAAGTAGATTCAGTTTATTACATGATTAGGTTTGCTTTTCTGCTGACACCCAAATGGGGCTCAGAAGCCCAAAACTCTGTAGGCTTTTTGCCTAAACCTGGGAATTGGTATGGTTAGCTCTCTCTTTTTCTCCTAACATTGTCAGTGGCGTTTTATGATGGACTTGAGTTCTGAATACCAATTTCTCATGTGCTAGCCACACCAGGGCACATATAATTGAGTATTTTGGTCATACTTGTGCTCACTCCTTAGCGTAAGCTTCCTCCCCAGAATGGAGAGAGTTTAACAAACTGTCTGCTCCTTGTTAGTATGTTGTTGTTAAACAGTGTTTTTTAAAGTTGTGTTCAGTGTGGCTGATTTATAATATTTTTCAATTTATATAAATATTTGTGAAAATGAAGGGCTCTCCGTTGTGTGTTCACTTTTTGATGTGGAAAATGTCCTATATCACATTTTGGGGTACACATCCAAAACTTAAAAATAACCCATAATTTGTCTTTTTCCAAGAAATGAAAAAACGGCTTTCAAAATGTAGGCCAAAAGTGTAGTCCCAAGTGACCCCCAGAAGCAAATACTTGAGAAAGAAAAATGTTTCTGGGACCTGGGTGTGATCCTCTAAGGGGAAATTAGCTCTAGAGCTATTTGAAAATTATCTGTCAAAACACCTATTCCAACAGAAAAAGGCTTTTTTCAGTTAAAAGAAAATTTCATGGAAAAAAGGCTTTATCAAAAATCTTCAGGTCTTCATAGAAAAGATAAACTTTTTTTGTTATACAGAAATATTTAACACTTTTTTTCCAGGGGGAAGAGGTGGGGGAGTGGCTCTCTACCTTTCCGGACTACTATATCCCTTTCAGGAAGCTGATTTGTCTTGTGCGCCCCCCAAGTTTCATGTCACTTAAAAACTACTTGCGTACAAAATCTGACATAAAAATATGTGTCCCAGCACACTATTACTGAAAAACTGCTACTTGCTCATTTTTACCATATAATTATAAAATAAATCAATTGGAATATAAATATTGTACTTACATTTCAGTGTATAGTATATAGAGGAGCATAAACAAGTCATTGTCTGTATGAAATTTTAATTTGTACTGACTTCGCTTGTGCTTTTTATGTAGCCTGTTGTAAAACTAGGTAAATATCTAGATGAGTTGATGTACCCCCTGGAAGACCTCTGCATACCCCTAGGGGTGCGTGTAACCCCTGCTTAAGAACCATTGAGGTAATGATGGGTGTGGGGAGAATCCTTTCCTGATCAGCTCTAGTGAACTGCTTCAACTCCCATAAGCAGGAGCTCAGGCCTTCACAGGATTGGAACCTAAATCTTCTGACCTTATATTATATGTATCCATCTTTGTTCCATCTTATGATGGACTTTTTCATAGGTCTGTCTATCTTACAAAGGAAGGTTTTACTTTGGTAGGAAAAGTTTTACTATGTAGTAAAATATTAATAATAAAATGAAGTAAAAATATATATCAGGACCACCTGTTTAGTTCTGGAAAATTGCTATTATTAAAACATTTGTATAGGTGGTTTTTAAATGTTGTTTTTTAAAATGATGGGGACTCAAGATATAGGGTGAGAAATAACAAGAGATGTTGAGAATTCAGCCTAAAATATGTATCTTTAAAAGCGTTCCTTAGTGTTTAGACCTTGCTTTGGTATTAATGGTGCTTGAAAAATAAATGTATATAATTCATAATAGTAAATAGTCTTTGTATCCAAATAATTTCATTTATATTTTTTTATAAACAAGACAAATGAGGTGTCTGAAACTAAATGCAGTGATACTATACGTTAAAAATAATGATATTGAGTTAAGGAAAGAAATATAGTTAACAATTGTATAACAGTACAGACTGGCATGAAGAAAACCACATTTTTGTATAGTTATAATACACATTTGTATTACTTTTTATGTAGCAACCTTTTCATCCATAGTGTAAAGCTTGTGGATTTGGTGTAAGTGAATCCTGGATTTGATTTTAAAGTAGCACTTAGTACTTCCACCTGGAAATCTCCAGGAAAACGATTTCTAGGACAGGTTGTTTTTCAAACATAGTGACATTCATTAGGAAATGGTAGGAAAGATAGAAAACTTGTAATTAGGATTATAATATTAAACAATATAGAGAACAAATAAATAATATGTAACCCTTGTCCTAGACAAAACTCTAGCATGAGCCAAGGTGGGATCCTCAGGTATAACTTCCTTAAGTGCTACAGCATGGTGGTATTGGCAGTCAGGTGGGACAAATTAGACTTGGTCTTACTAGTGCAAGCAACATGCAGCTCCTCTATTAAGTTTCCCTGCATAAGCTTTTCTTGGTGTGTCTGGTCTCATCCCCCCTCCTTAATTGTACTTATATGTGCCTGAGGCCCTCTGGGAAAGAGATGGGTTATGTGAGGGAAGCATCTTAGAAGTGTATATTCGTTCAAGCACAGTCTAGAGGCCTTAGGTGATGTGACAGTTGGGGAATCCTTGTGCTATATTCTATATAGGTACCAGAAATTAAAGCAAATTGTCATCTATTTTTACCTCTCACAGGCTTATGATGCTTGTCTTAAGCAGCCATGTGACTGATCAAAAAGCTATTGCCTAATATATGTGGTCCTTATTTAAAGATCAAACAAACTTTATGCTGGAAATCTTGGAGGTACTTTCAAAGGAACTGGTTAAGATGGAGATTGAATTGCTGGAGGTGGTCATTGGTGCATGTTTCACTGCACTAGTAGGTTTTTGTTCTGTGTTTGTACAGCATCTAACACAGCGGGGTCCTAGTCCATGACTCTAGCTCCTTGACACTATGATAACACAAACATCAAGTAAGAATTCTGGAGCTAGGATTTAATTGAGCCCTTTACTCAAAAGAAACCAGAACCATAATACTTTCAGAACTAAGATGTCTTTCAGCCAAGTTCTGCAGAAATAAAAATAAAGATGAATTGATGTGCAAATATTGTAGCCTGATCTATCCCTCAGTGAAGTCAATGAGAGTTATATTGAGCCCTTATTGAATTTGTAATGCAGGATAAAAGCCTCACTGATTTAAACTTTGAAGAAAAAATTACACACAGGAGCACGAGGACCTTACTGAGGAAGAAAGTCGAGTCAAGTGTAGTTTTCAGCCTCTATATCACATGGTTCATTTTCCTCAATTTGCTTCTTATTCATAATTTCTGAATCTCATGGCACAGTCCTTCCCATTCAGTATTTATACTCTTACATGAGCAATAAGAAATAAGCAACAACACCCCAATCTGAAATGACTGTAATATTCAACAAAAACAACGAGAGTCCTGTACTGGGTTACAGCCCACGAAAGCTTATGCCTGCAGAAACTAAATTTGTTAGTCTTTAAAGTGCTACAGGACTCTCGTTGTTTTTGCTATATACAGACTAACACGGCTACTCCTCTGTAATATTCAAGAACATATTACTACTTCACAATGCTTCTGATTAGTTTTTTTTTTTTTTTAAACATTCAGGATTTAATCCTCTGAGCTGCTCAGCCCCAGTAATTTAATGGTAGTTGCAGGTAATCTGCTGATGCTCTGTGGCTCGTTTTCCGATTTGACAAAAATTTCAGGAAAAGTGTCACAGCCTTCATGGAAAGCCAGGTGTAAATAATATGTGAGTCCCAAATTGGGATTGGTGGACCATCAGTGGTCCTTGAACAATTTGCTGGTTGCATGGTGCTGGCATTCCTCCTTATTTCTAGCTGTTAAAGCACATAAAAAAGGTTAACAGTACATTAAAGGCTTTTTCTAATATTACTTTGCTTCATAAGCAATTGTAATTGCCACCCCAGGCACTTGATGAGGAGAGTGGGGAAGGTGGTTCTCGAAATAATCTGTCCAAATCTGATCCAAATCATGAAAAATTTGAGAACCCCTGCATTCGAATAATACAGCCTAATCCTGTCACCATTTGCTACCTGCACTTAATGCTTTTGGCTTGACTGGATATGCTCAAGAGTGAACATCTATTTCTGTTTGCAGAGTCAGGCCCTTTGTTTCGTAGAAGGGGGGGAGGGGCAATCCCAATCCATTTCTTCCCTCATCCCTCCAAAAATCCTGTAAATATTTCTTACCAGGTGTCATGTTGTCTGGAGTGGCTCACAACTGAGTGCTTGCCTCAAAGCAGATTGTCAGAAACCAGGGCAGACACCCCAATCTCGTGGTGTGTTCTGTAATTAGATTTCACTAAGCCAGCACCAAATGTTGAGGAAAGAAAGGTAATAAATACAGGGGGAGGAGGGGCAGCAGCAATAGTAACAATTCTTTTAAGAAAATGATGAGCTGGTTTTTAAAAATGAGGGGAGAGGCCAAAGAGATATGGAGTTGTATACCTTAAGGCCACTACAGCAGAGGCACAATTGCCTGCTGACTTGAGACATAACAGTGGGATCCCTAATAAGATGAAGATGTGTGAGTGTGTTTCAAGGAGGAAATCAAATACTTTGAGTTTAAGCTGCTGTTGCTCTTTTTTAATCTCACTTCCTAGGTAACTGATGGAGGGAAGGGGGCAGTAGTAATATAGTTTGAAAATGGCTCTGAGTGAATTGTGAACAGAAACACTGTATATATGAACAAACATATCTTTTAAAAAAAGCTTGAGGCAGTGTGACTTAGCAGCTGATACAGAGTGACAAATAGCCAAGCACAGAAAAGCTTTCTAAATTCTAGACACCATGCAAATGGATAGCCCTCTAAATACTCCATTGCCTTCTGCTTTAAGACAATAACATGACAAAGTCTACATAGAGAGAGACGTAAAGAAAAATACTCATCTACTAGGTAATTGGGGCTCTCTAATTCATTAGGAAGTAAGACTGCCACTGGAGAAAAATTGATCAGGAGATAATTTCTGTGATAGATAGATGTAGAGAACAACGTTCAGTTTAGAAATCTCCAAAGGACTCTACAGCCAGGAATTTTTCCATTTTCACTTATGATGTTGAGAAAGATTGGATCTAAATGGAGAGACATTTAGAGATCTCTGCCTCAATCACGCCCCGTGATAGCTGCATGCATGGATGAGCGTTTTACTTTGTGTTCTGTTTTTCACTTTTGTTCTTCAACTCATGTCAGGTACTATGCAAACCAGTCATTCTCCATCTCATTTTATAATGCAAATTCTTCGTCACAGCTGGTAAGTGAAAAAGAACAGAATGCATAAAACACAGTTCTGCTGGTACAAGAAATTTGAAATGCCTCAGGTAGGCAGTGTATTTGTCTTTCACAGCACAGCAGCCAATAAAAGTAAACCTTTGGTATCCCCTCTTCTGAGTTTTGTTTAATAAGGCACCATGACAGGAGATTTAAGCTATCTTGGTCTGCATGTGAAGTGCTGAGTCATTTGTGTAAAATCTGGTCACCAGCTTCATAATCCTCTTCCTTCTACCCAGTCACTTTTCCTTATTGCTTTAACAGAGAAGACCAATCTGATAAGAGCAATGGCAACAAACTCACTCAAGTAAAATAAGATAAAAATGTATTTAGATATGGTTTTTACTGTACAATTTAAAGATGTTTGCATTTCCATTGCCCAGTTAGCACCCATTCTGTTAATTAGCAGAAGACTTCGCTTTCTTAAATTCCTGTATTAAATGTCTTAAATATTTATTTCATGGCAGTTTTGTTAACTCCTACAGCAAGAGGAAGTGTAATAGTTCATATAGTAATAGATACATAACAGAATATGTAAATGTTTTGTATTAAAAAATGCAGTATAACAGTGTATGTTCTTGTCCGCTTTCAGCCAAGCACATTACATATACTTAAAGTCAGGTTCTTGTTGATTGTAAGTGTGGAGACTTTGATTTTTCTGCTGTCTTTATTCATGTATCTGAAGAATTCTTCATAATGTCTTGGGCTAACTTAAATGCACAGTAGGCTGTCAAGAAAGCAACCACATCAGGGCTGTGACTAGTATGGGAGCAGCCTCTTGAAACTTGAGGAGATGGAGATGCAAAGATGGAGAAAATAGGCATGCATGATTAGTTTTAAAATGTGAATTCTGGCTTATTAGTGAAATGTATATATTAGAAATGGCTGTTTCGTGTGACTGAAGCCATTTTTAGATCATCATATTTAGCAGAATGTTATTGACACCTCTGTTTTGGCACCCATGTCTCCCTTTCAATCCAAGTTAAATTATATGCATGCTTGACAAGTGTACGGTCTCTTTATATTTTCAGTACTCTGGTCTCTGTTTTGTAGGCTGCTACCCGTCAGGACATGACATACTGGCTTCAGGAACTTCAACAGAAGAGATGGGAATACTGTAATAACCTTGATGTAGCAAAGAGGGACAGCAGCACTTCACCTACACCCAGTGACTTTTCCAAAGGCCTTGTTGCCAAAGATAACACAGGCAAGTTGAAAACTTGAGATACATGTAGGGAGCATGTAATATTTCTGTTTTGTAAGAGTTTACCAGTATGATTTTGGTTATGGTAAAATTTCTACAATTTTCTCCTTTAATTTTTCCTTTAAAGTGGATTACATTTATAAATATTTTTGTAAAGTTTTCAGAAGAATGTTCTCTCTCAAATCAATATACTTATATTCACTTCTTGTGTCTAATAATGGTCCTCTTAGACATAAACATAATTTCATATGGTTGTCCTAACTTATCTCAGTCATGGAACACAATTGGTGCTAGGAAGAATAGATTTCATAAATTGAAACAAAATCAGATACTGTTAAATTTGGGTCACATAGGGTGAAAGAGCTCAATTTAAAGCTGTTGACTCACTCTTTTGCTGTCTTAAAGTATGTCATGTTTAGTTTCTTGGAATTTAAGATCCACTTCCTCAACAGAAAGGGAGAAAAATCTTTTCAGATTAAAAGAGTCTAGCTGGTTTATTATTTTGGTCAACTACAGAAAGCATAAAAAATTGTCTTGTCTTGTCCTACATTCTGAACAATTGCTACAAATGTAGCAGACCAAATGAAGCTCATGGCTTTACTGCTGAGAACAGTGCATGGGTGTATACATAACTTCCATGGCGGAGGAGAATAAGCAAAACAAGACCGCTGAAAGCATGTGGTGAGAGAACTTAGTTTTGAGCTTAACATAAGAACCGCATAAGAATGGCCATACTGGATCAGACCAATGATCCATCTAGCCCAGTATCCTGTCTTCTGACAGTGGCCAATGCCATGTGCTTCAGAGGGAATGAACAGAACAGGTAATCATCAAGTTTAACCCATTCCCAGCTTCTGACAACAGAGGCTAGGGACACTTCAGATCATGGTTTTGCATTTTTGCCCATCCTGGCTAATATCCATTGATGGACCTATATCCTCCAGGAACTTATCTAGTTCTTTTTTGAACCCTATTATAGTTTTGGCCTTCACAACATCCTCTGGCAAGGAGTTCTACAAGTTGACTGTGCATTGTGTGAAGAAATACTTGTGTTTGTTCATTTTAAACCTGCTGCCTATTAATTTCATTTGGTGACTTCTGGTTCTTGTGTTATGTGAAGGAATAAATAACACTTCCTTATTTACTTTCGTCACACCAGTCATGATTTTATAGACCTCTGTCATATCACCCTTTTGGGTATGTCTTCACTGACAGCAGCAAATTCGCCACCATCAGATTGATTCCTTGAGATTGATTAAATGGAAGTGGAGACCCACTCAGTCGATCAGGAAATCGACTTAATAAATCCACCCCCAGAAAAAGAGTAATGCTGCATCAATGGGAGGGCATTTCCCCTCGTTGTGGCATAGTGGGGACACCGTGGTAAGTAGAATTAGAAAGTCGGCGGGAGATACGCAAGCTACTCTACGTAGCTTGCATATCTCCTGTTGACTGCCGCCGAATTTCACAGTAAGTGTAAACCAGGTCTTAGTCATCTCTTTTCTAAGCTGAAAAGTCCCAGTTTTATTTCTCTCTCCTCATACGGAATTTGTTCCATACCCCTAATCATTTTTGTTGACCTTTTCTGCAACTTTTTCAATTCCAATATATTTTTTTGAGATGGGGTGACCATATCTGCACACAGTATTCAAAGTGCGTTTTAGCTTTATAAAGAGGCAATACGATATTTTCTGTCTTATTATCTATCCTTTTCTTAATGACATTCTATCAGCTTTTTCGACTGCTGCTGCACATTGAATGGATGTTTTCAGTGAACTATCTATAACGACTCCCAAAATTTCTTTCTAACGTAATTTGTTAGCCACCAGTTTCATTTTATCTTTATTTTTCTTGTAACATTTCTGACTGTTATACCTTATGACTTGTACTCACTTAAGATCTATCTCTTTATAGTTAATAAACTTGTTTTATCTAATCCAGTGGTGTTTAAATGAAAGTGTTCGGGGAAACACCAGTTAGGGTGGCAGGTTATGTTCATACTATTTCTTTTAAAGAAATAATGGACTTTATATAAACTTGTGTTGTCCAGGAGAGGGTTGGGAAGTGCCAGACATACATTTCGGGGGGAAATCTAAGGTGGGGTGTGTGCTGGGGTCACTCTGAACTATAACCAAGGATGGTAAGAGCCAGGGTGTGGCTGGCAGACTCTGTTTACACACAACTCTCAGGGTATGGCTTTCATGCTGAAGTAGCTCCCAAACTGCCTTCCACAGCAAGGCATTGTAAAACACCCAAAATTGCAGGGCCAGGGTGGCATACCAGCTCATTAGTCTAGATTGTACGTTGGAATGTCACATCATGTGCTTAAGTGCTTTGCCAAAGCATGGACTTAGTCTCTCATTTGCTCCCAATTTGAAAAAGACTGATAGACATGTCTGGTATCAAATGTCTTGTCCTTCCAAAACATATATTTTACTAAAAGAGAACCTGATTTCAGGTCTACATCAAATGCTTAATATATGGTGCCCTAGTGGGTGGGTATAAAATAATTTACAAAGCAGTGTGTCTTACTGAATAACGCAGTTTTAAGATAGTCCACGTTCATTTTTGGTAATGTTACACTGTGCGACGTAACTTACATGCAGATAATATATTTTATATTCTGAACTAATTCTGATAGTTTGTCCTTATGAAAGTACAGAGAGGTAGAAGCTGCTCTAGTTAGTAACCAACTTTTCATTAGATTATTGTTTTGCCCCAACCTCTAAGACAATGAAAGATAACTTTCACTTCAAATTTTTGCATATGTGGTCTGATTGAAAGAGAATATCTTAAGTCAAGCTTAATGTACATTTTCAGAGTTATGAGGTCTAAAAAATGCAGTAATGCACTTCTCAAACGTTTTTGGTGATGTAGGGCAGACACTTCGATTTGGTTTGCTCTTTGGTTATTGCAGAAAACTGATGCCTTCCGTCATATCCAGAAATGGGGTAGCAGATTTTGAAGTAATTCTGTTGTATTCCAAACTGGATGTGTCAGAAAGTTCCCTGGGGCTAATGCAGACTTTGACGGTCACGCATATTTTTCCAATATTTGCCAAAGCTCAAAAGGCTTCAAAGTTCATTGGCTTAGACTTGTTCATTCCATAGCAACAGAGGAAACTTAAGCTGGAGCTTTTTCCCCAAACTCAGATTCCCCTGTTGGCCTGTTGCAGCACTACCCATAACCCTGCCTACATTTGGGAGAGCAGTTGTAGTTTGACTGTTCTCTACCACAGAGCGTTTGAGAGTATGAGACTAGTTATTTCTACTAGGCTTTCCTTTCTTACTAATTATTTAAATTTATACAGATAATACTTGCCACTTACAGTGATTGTATATCTGTAGATTAAGTGCTTTACAAAGGAGGGGATTTTCCCCCTCTGATCCAAGTTTGTAAATTACCTTTATAACTTGTAAATACCTCCTACTGTGCTATTAATTACATACTTTGTAGTAGAATATACAAGCTGCAGTTCATATGTGAGTGTTTAAAAGCAGGTTCAGTCACTAATAATCTGAATGGTAAAGCGATGCTGCTTCAGCTCAAGAAACAAATTATTCATTGCAATATCTTTTTTTTAAATATAAATTATACCAGAGAAGTCATTTTTCTTTTCTTTCAGTTACTCAGATTTCTAATTTAAACCATTTTAGAGTGAAAAGTAGAGATTTTCCTACCATTCTGTCTGATTTAGACTTGACAAGGAGGCATTCTTGTAACCAGTTTCTTTTAATATTCATGTTTATGAAGAAGTGGGCTATGAAAAACAAATATAGTAATGCTACTTTTGTATGTCTTGTAATAGAACCATTGTACTTTCATGGATGTCAAGTAAATAATTTGTTCTTTCCAGTGCCTTTAGCTTTCAGTTTCTTGGAGTTAGTTATAGCTTTCATTCATTTGGTTTTTAGTTTTTTGACACTATCATTACTGCATTCATCTACATTTTAGTTTTTTAATATTTGTATACTGTGAATTTATAATAAGCCCCATATATTTTGACATGACTTATAACAATTGGTTTCAATATGAGTGCGCTTTTAACAATTCTGTTTACAACAGTACACCATGCTAATGCTTCATTAATTAATTAAGCCAATTGTCCCCAAACTTTTTACATTGCTCCCCCCCACTTAGCCACATCTGTGTCGCTGTTGTGGGCAGGGCTGGGGCCAGACACGGAAGCATGGCCAGGCGGGACTGGGGGCAGGGCTGGGTGCGAAGCTGCAGCCGGGCTGTGAGCCAGAGGCTGTGGCGGAGGTGGGTCAGGAGCCGGGAGGCAGGCTGTGGTTGGGGCCAAGGCTGGAGGGTGGGGCTCTGGCCCTGGCCAGCACCAGAGCCACGGCTGGGTGAAGAGCTGCGGCCACGTCGGGAGCCGGGGACTGGAACAGGTTTGAGTGGTGCTCCCTCCCTACCCCTGTGGGGGCTGGCCTGAGCCCTGCCACGCCCCCTCAAACAGTCCTCTGTGCCTCCCTAGGGAGGAACACCCCTTAATTTGAGGACCTGTAAATTAAGCATTCATTCAGAAGTAATCAATATATTGAGCATTAAGCCATAAAGGAAAACAACTGAATGGAGATGTTGTATAGTCAAAATTGCACTCCCATCATAGGTAGGTAGAAGCCAATTATTCTAGTCTGAGAAAAACTATTTATCTTCTAATCCTGTCTAATATAAGAGCATTCTTCTTCACCCTGCCCTCCAGTGTCCTATATTGTAAAAATAAGACTGTCCCACTCCACCACCTCCTTTCAGACCGTGGGGTTTCATAATCATTGAAGAATTGTCAGCAAGGTGCTTCACCTCATGGGATTGGATGGTTCAGGGCAGGTCTGGACTCTGGAGCCAGAGGGAATAGACTGGCTCATTTTAAATGGAAGTTGAAACTTAGTATAGCTTTTTGTTTACTACTTTAACCCCCACAGCTATCATCAGAACTTTTGAAGCAGGGTAAGTTATTTAGCACATACTCCATAGCACAGTGGTTTTAAACCTTTTTTCATTTGTGGACCCCTAAAAAAAAATTTTGAATGGAGGTGTAGATCCCTTGGGAAATCTTAGACATAGTTCATAGTCTGTGGAGCCCCAGGTTGAAAACCACTGCTATCGCAAAAGAGCCCAAATCATTCTTCTTGGTCTCTCTTTATAGACTAAAGTTTTAAATTCTTGATAGGGATTAAATGTTCATTGGCTATCTAGAAATCCAAAGGATGTAATAGCAGTATAGTGTAGTATTGAAGTATGCCAGATTTTGGGGTTAAAAGTATTTTTACAGTGTCATTTAAAAAAGAAAAATGAAAAAACATTGTGTTTTGCTCTTTGATGAGATCTGCTTCCTCTGCCTATTCAGTTTTTAGACAGTTCATGTCATAGTTAACTTTTATTAATCAGAGCACACTTTATATTGCGAGTATGTAAGTATGTTGTATATGTGTTAATATGAAGAGGTTAGACAGGTTATATTTTTTCTGTAGGTCTTGCCGTTGGCATTGGTTTATGTGGTTCTAACATCAAAACTTGTTTGCTGCAAGTTTGTTATATCCTTTTCCTCAGTGTTTTTGGATAAAGAAAGATTGCAGCACTCTGGTTCCAAAATAAAATGATCAGTCACTGATGTTCTTATTGTATGCTGTCTTTGGAGTAAAAGGACATTGTCAATTTAAAAATGATAGTCTTTTCTGAAAAGGTTTTACCGAGTGTTAAAAGTGAAACCTCTGATTCTTTTAACTACATGTTTAGTGGAGGAAAATATTTAATAGGGAAAATATTTCCCCATCTTTTCTGTTTAATTTATGTATATGCAATTTTGTAACCATGTTGGTCCTAGGGTATTAGAGAGACAAGGAGAGTGAGGTAATTTATTGGACCAGCTTCTGTTGGTGAGAGAGACCAGCTTTTTCATGCTTATACAGAGCGCTTCTTTACACCTTCAGATAAATTCTAGCATCCCAATAGTGATGCTGTAATTATGGCTGAGGACACATTCTCAATATGCTCCTATTTTCAAGTTCTATAATTCTATTTTTGGGGAAATTACTATGTTGAAATCTCATGCTGCTTCTCTGCCCAAGAAAGTGGGTGAGTTTTATGGAAAATGTGAATAAAAATCCTTTCAGTAAGTGTGTAGTTATCAAACATATGAGAACAATTTCTCTATGCCTTTAGGTTCTATAGTTAGGAAAATAGGAATGATTACCTACTTCAGGGATGTTATGAGGCTTAATTAGTTGATATTTTCAAAGACTTTTGTAGTGAGCTAATAAAAGGTGCTATATAAATGCAAGAAAGGTGGCAAGAGAGGATTTCTTCATAGAGGGCCTGTTTATGCCACTCACAGCATAAGGTACTATTCAAAGTAAGGTGGCAAATGAGGCCCAGACTTTGTATCAACAATTTGTGACCAAGGCCAGAGATGAACAAGGAAATCATTCTCTTTCCACGGCTTTGTGAAAGAGGAACAAAGCTACCTCTTTCCCCCAACCACAAAATCTTAGTTAGATGTTTGTTTATACATCAGCGTCCATCACTTCACTTGCATGTCAGACCATTCGGTATGGTGTTTATTTCCTGTTATATATTTAATGGATTGAACTGTCGTCATAAACTAGTTACTGCCTGGAGTTGAATTCCACCATTCCTCAGTGCTGCCTTTGGAAAATGGCACCCTCCTGTCTGAAATTTTGGTCTTAAACATTTTCAGGTGGCAGAAGAAGCTTTCATCTGTTTCCATCTTATTTTTTGCAATCAAATTTATTTTGGATCACAAAATCCACAAATAAACTGGAGCTCAACCAGAGCACAGCTTACACGTTCGTCTTCTGACATCCTCGACTGTTTGTAATATTGAATCTATTTTTATTTTGACTTTGACGTCCTGATTTTTAGGAAATGTGGTAAAGTGGTAATGAAACCACAAATGACCTACTGCAGTTATCATTTTTTCCCAATAACATTGTGTTATATGCATTAATTCCTGCAAAATACTTCAAAATATGATGAAATAACTCAAATATTCTCTTTCGCCACAATGCTGAAGGATGTATGTAGCTTTTTTTTAAATGTTCAACTGCTTGCTTCAAACTAATAGTTGTGGAGATGTCTACTTTTTTTCAATTAACTTTTGAGCTCCATTATTAACACTTTCTATAGTGATCTCCTTAACAGAACAAAAGATTTAAAGCTACATTTTGTTTCTTACTGTGTCAAATTGTATGACACACCCAGACTGATATTTTTGATTAGCTGTAGAGGTGTATGTGGAAACCTTCTCAAAATAAAGAAATTCATCAAGCTTAATTTTTTTTTTTAAAGAGGAAAAAAAGGGGTGTTAACTTTTTTAGTAAAACATCACTTTAAAAAAGGAAGATTATGATTAGAGAGTATATAGTCACACCATTTGATGCATTTTGTGCTAGTGATGAGGTGTGTGTGTATATATTTAATGGCTTCAACAAAGGAATATGCATAAATGTAATGTAGTTTTAAAATCCATTGCTGACATCTTCATCATAGTATAGTGAAGCATATTGTGATTGCTATTGCATCTGTCCAAAAACTTCTAGTTGTTGCACCTGAACAGTGAATCAGTTTACTCAAGATTTGCCTTCCTCCCTAATCAACTTATATGTGGATGTTTTGCAGTCAAATAGGTACTTGTTAAAATTGCTAGACTGACACTGGATCTGTACCTTTCTGTGATGGTTCTCAGGTTACCCAGGAAAGCAATAACCTTGCCACGCCCACTCCCTCTAGTGTGATGGAGTCTTGCTTGTGCTTAATTGGGTGTCCACACCCTGACCACCACCAGCCTGTTAACCACCCAAGCATTTTCTGCTGGGCAATGTTAGCCCTTACTTTGTCTTGCATATTAACAATAGTTGCACCCCAGTCTCTGAGTCCCTTTGAAGCATTCTCTGTAGTGTCCAGTCTCTTATCCATTGAACACACTCAGAAATACCAGGTCTGCCATCCCCAAAAGAAACAGTATATGCACCAGCTTGTGTGATTCAACTCAGGCTCAGCACCTTGCTTATTACAACACTTAAACTTTTGTTGTTTTCATTATAATTATATCTATTATTAAATATTCAAGTGATAGTGAGTAAGAGTATTGGAAACAAAAGGTTACATATAAAACAAAATCATAATGTGCTTTCTAGAGATTCATGTTAAGTATCAGGCTAACCTCCTATCTCAAGAAGTTTCTCACCCCTTAAGTCCTTTGCAGCATTTTCAACCATGGTTGACTGAGATCCCGTTTTCATGAATGTAAATGCACTGCCCGTTTACTTCCTAGGTGCAGGATAAGGTGATGTCCTCTTTGTCTTCTGCTTATACACCCCAAAGTTCATTGTCTCTGCTGTGAGACGGTATAATGACTATGGCTTTTGTTTTCCTTTGTGCTCCTTCCCAGTTGATTTCACATCTCTCTGTTGACTTTGTATGTAAATGGGTATCCCTTGTGTTATCTTACAATGCTTAATTTACATCCAACATGAGAGAGGAGAATAAACATCTCGTGTCTGACAGAAAACCTGTTTCTGGTGGTAACTCATACTTTGACTCAGAATCTAAGAACATATTTTCAGTATATATACATAACTTCTTACATAGTATCTGTACATACATTCCACAACAAAGGAGTCCAGTAGGATGAACTGAGACTGTGGCCGTCAGTGCAGCCTTTTCAGCAGCTACATAAGCCTTTGAAAGTCAATTCAGACAGGGTCTATTAAAGAAATGTAATATTGCAGAAAACGTAGGATATGTCTACTCTGCAGTTAGACACCTGCGACTGGCCCGGCGCGGGCCAGCTGACTGGGGCTTGGGCTAAGGGGGCAGTTTAATTGTAGAGTACATGTTCAGGCTCGGGCTGGAGCCTGGGCTCTAGGACCCTGTGTAAGGAAGGGGTCCCAGAGCGCAGGTTCTACACTGCATTTAAACAGCCCCTTAGCCTGACCCTAGCTAGCCCAAGTCACCTGGCACAGGCTGGCTGTAGGTTTTTAATTGCTGTGTAGACATACCCTTCGTGAGTTCTGGAAAACCATGCTGACACAGCAATTAAAATAAGAAAGATTTCTTTAAGAGACTGTCACAGACTGCTGACATCATGGATCACAAAATATTTTCAGAGAGAAGAAACTAAGCTATCGTTTTATGCTTACAATCTTACATTGTAATTAGAAGCAGATTTTTTAGCATCTGTTGCATGCTATATTTTGTGCCAGCTGTCAGAAAAAAATTGCAGAATCAGTATAGACACACAGCATGATGAAAACTAACTTTTAAACACCATGCATGTGTGCAGTTAATTTTTCTGTGGAACTTTCATTCATGATGGTAAATGGATTAGCTGCACCAAAAAACGATTGTCAATTTATCCACTCAGGTTAGCCATATATAGTGCTGTAGGAGTTTAGTATAAGCTTTTGTGTATGGCCCTAGTCATGTTCTCTACTGTACATTGACCTACAGTAGATAGAGCTGTGACCATGTATTTTGTTTTGCATGAGACCGGAAGATGTGTTCCGTAATCCTAGTTTTAAGTACTGGGTTTAAAAGGTGAATTACTGTTTGCCAGGAGCTATAAAATACCATCCCAAGTGGCTGTAAAAGTTAATAAGTTATACTTTATTTACTGAGTTACACAACATAGTTCTCCAAAATGTAAAGGAAGAAAAATGTGAGTGATTTTGATGTTATTTTTCTTCCACATCTGGCACACAATTTACAGAGTTATTGAAGTTACTTGTAATCTGTTATCCTCTTCAAAACTGCAGTATGATCACAGGTATTCTGTAAAAGACATTAGTTGCAAGTTTTGCTTAAGACTGGTACACAACATAGAAGAACTATACTATACAGTTGATATTGGAGCCATTTGGTTGTATTCAGCAACAGATTCTACAATGATTTCTGCCCCACATAAGCATTCTCTTCAGATTCTCTTACAATCCTCATCACCAAGTGTCTGCAGTTAGTCAAAAGCAGACTTGTGCTGCATTCACAATGGATAACTGCCTAAATCATCTTGGCTGGTAAAGCATTGTACAAAAAACTTTGTAGCAGAGTTGAGGTTTTCTGCTAAGAGTTGTGGTGGTGTCTGTATAAATGCCAAAAGCTTATGGAATTTCATGCTGGGAACTGAAATTGCATGAAGGTGATTTGTGGAAAGGGTAGCATACATGTTAAAAAGAAAATGCTGGAATATTACATGAAGTGTTTGGAAACCAAAAGGAATAATTGGAAAAATAATTGCATGCAACACAAGAACTTTTATTTTCTATTTGACTAGTTTTATATCTGTGAAGTTTTGTTTATACACATGGATCTTCAGAAAACTGTTTCAGATTGTCTCGCTGCTGAAGAAACACTCTCACACTTTAACATAAACCATATGGGGTAACAAAATCAGTCTGTCATTTACCTTTACTTTCTATAACTCAGAAAAGTGAGTGCAGGTAGAATTGATACCATTTCAGCTCCTGGTACAATCATCAGGATTTACACTTGTTTCTCTCTGCTTTTCCTATGGCACAGGGGCAGCTTTTTAATATTTGTCTTAAAGATATTACACGGATGTTACTCTAATTTACCTTGCTGGTTTACATGTAGTGCCTGCTTTATCATGTACCTCTTTCTTAGTAGTGGAAATCTTGAATGTGTTTCCAGTCTTGACCAGTGTAAACCTAGCTACCAAAGTGTTTTCAGCAGTATGGATGGCTGTGTCCCATCACCACTTTTAATCAGAGTCTTGATTATGTTCTGGGATTGCAGCCATTCATTTGTGTAACCAGCAAAGTTTACTCTTGAAAGTTAGGGGCTGAGAGCACTGGCTGGCTACAGGCACTGGGACAGGTGCCTTATTCAGTTTTGCCAGTGCACTTCACTCTTGAGCTGAAACATGCTTGCTATCTCAGTGTGCAGGACCAGAGAGTTGTCAGTTATGCCCAACTGGGAAGTGGTTTTGTGTTGTGGGTGAAAACCATAGCTGGAGAGGGAATGAGCACTTAATGAAAATGTATGTTGCTGTCACTTATAATCTGGTTCGCAAACGCCCATCGTTTTTTTGAAGAACTTGCCTGTTAGGCTGAAATTTTCCATAACTTTTCTCTGCCAGAGAATGAATTTTATCCAAGACTGGTGTTTATCCAAATCAGCTGTTTGAGTTAGGAAGGTGTGGCAAAGTTACACTCATCACTGTAAAAATATTTGGCAGCCAGCTTTTGTAATGGGGATCCAGCAAAAGTGGCTGAAGATTGAAAGTTGAAACTTGGCTGGAAAATAGTCCTTACTGAGAAGTAGAGCACGAACTGTGTTTGGGGGGAAGGAGATGTATGAGGGAATGGTTTTGCCTGAACAAAATTGTATTTGAAAACTGTACTTGGCATGTACTCTAGATTTTTTTTTCATAAACTCTACAACTTGCACTTTGAAATACATGCACAGAGCTATAGGTTTGATTTTTTCAGAAGGTTGCATCCAGTTGTGCTTGTGCAACATTGAAGACTGTACGTGTAGACATATGCACAAGCAAGCACCAACTTCTGCATGCACAGGTGATTTTAAAAAAAAAAGTACACACAAAAACACATTCAGTGTTGGTGCTTGAAAGGTTCATCCAAAGGGGGGGTGTGCACATGGAAGTAGACCAGGCTAAGGCCCCTTTAACTAGAAGCTGACCTTCATTCAGCTCTGATCCAATAGAATTTAGGACTCTGTAACTAAGATTTGGCCCCGTGGGAACTTTTTGCAAGACCTTGTCAGCACAGGATATAAATTGAGAGCACTAAACTCGCTGTTGCCTATTCAGGATTTCACCCCAGATTTTCTGAAGTGTAAGGTACCAGCCAACTTTCTGAATTGTTAGGCAGTTCTTCAGAGTTCTGCGTCCCAACAGTTATTTTTTTAAATGCTTTCTCTCTTACTTTCCCTTTGAACATTTCAGAATCAGAGAGATCTTTTTGTTTATCTTCTGTGTGACTTCAAAGCAGGATATTTGTAAGCCTGCCTCATTGCTAACATCAGCAAAGGCTGTGTTTTTCTTTTAAAACTGCACTGGGGGTGAAAAGAACTGCTGTGCAGAGGGTTAGCAGAAGACCCCTGCTTAAAACCACATATTAATGCTTTATGCTACCTATGGTACATTCTTCAGCTTATGCATTTGCAATACATTGTGTTCAGCCATGTAGTACACTGTGTACTTCTTAGATGTTATTTGTTAATGTTCAACAATATGAATGCAATGAGATCTTAGCATACCGAGGATAAAGACAAAGTCCTGTTACTTTTTTGTTATTCAAATGTACTTTTTAAAGAACGTGGCATTTGTGGGGGCCTTGTGCAATTTAAGACAATGAAATAATAATAATAATAATAAAGTGTTTCTTTCCTTTCTCAGATTTGAGTACCCTGAATCCAAATGTCTCAGCAGAGAAAGCTAGAAATGTCCTAGCTCTGGAGACTGCTCCCACGGACCTGGTGGGAGAACAAGCAGCTTGCCAGCCAGCACCAGTCCAACAAAGTGCCATCAATTTCTCCCTAAAACAATGGGGTACTGAGATCAAGTGAGTTCTTTTCTATGCATGGGAATTGTACTTGTCTCCAACAAATGGCCAATGATACTACACATTGCTCAGATACTGTGGTGATGGGAACAATATCAGATGGAGCGATTCAGTGTACGAATTAAGCAAGAAATTGGGAAACTTAGAAGCCAGTCCATTGCCACAATATCTTTTAAAGTAGACCATCTATTTATACATACAGTAGACACTCAAAGTTACGAACACCTTGGGAATGGAGGTTGTTAACTCTGAACAAAATATTACAGTTCTTTTAAAAGTTCACAACTGAACATTGCCTTAATATAGCTTTGAAATTTTACTATGCAAAAGAAAAATGCTGCTTTTAACCATCTTAATTTAAATGAAACAAGCTCAGAAACAGATTCCTTACCTTGTCAAATCTTTTTTTAAACTTCTTTTCCTTTTTGCTGCTTTTCCTGGTGAGGGTGACGGAGGCAACATGGAGAGTAGGGAGGATCAGACCTCCCTTTCTTCCACAATAGGTTCCAGCTCCTCTTGGGGGATTCCCAGGTGTTCCCAGGTCATCCAGGAGATATTATTCCTCCAGCATGTCTTGGGTCGGCCTGAGGGCCTCCTCCCAGTAAGGCGTGCTGGGTAGAGATCCAAAGGAAGCCTACAAGGGGACATCCTTACCAATTTTCCAGACCACCTCAGCTGACTCCTCTCGATCCGGAGGAGTAGCGGCTCTACTCCAAGGCTCTCCCAAATAGCTGAGGCCCTCACCCTGTCTCGAAAAGTCAGCCCAGCCATCCTATGGAGAAACCTCATTTCCACTGATTGTACCCATGATCTCATCCTTTTGGTCGTTACCCAGAGTTCATGACCATAGGTGAGGATGGAGATGTAGAATGACCTGTAAACCAAGAGCTTTATCTGAAAACTTAGCTCCTGCTTCACCACCATGGATCGGTACAGCGCCCGCATCGCTTTTTAAAACGTTCCCTTAATTTTTTTAGTAGTTTATATTTAACACAGTACTCTACTGTATTTGCTTTTTTTTTCTCTGCTGCTGCCTGATTGCGTACTTCCAGTTCCAAATGAGGTATGTGGTTGACCAGTCAGTTTGTAACTCTGGTGTTTGTAATTTTAAGGCCCTACTGTGCTAGGATTACTAACTTAACGGGTGCAGTTGGGTGTAGAGATACTGTAGTGTTAGTAAAACATCTGATGAAAAAATGAACAATCTGTCAGACAGTGAATAATAGCCTTGTGGTCTGAGCACAGGACAAGCAACCAGGATCTCTCTCTGCCTTTGGGCAAGTTGAATACTTAACCACTCTGCTTCCTATCCCTTCTCTGTGAATTGGGAGTAGTAATTGCTTAGTTCAGTGGTGTTATTGTGATTCATTAGTTAATGTTTAAACAGTAGTTTGGAGATGAAAAGCCCTATAAATATTCTAAGCTGTTTGTTTTTCACCATTTTAAAAAAAGATGTACTGTAGATTAAATACAAGAAGTTCAGGCCAACACTGAGCAAGTTGTGGCAACCACTTCCTTAAAGTAAGAAACATTTTTTTAAAAGCATGGAACAGAAGTAACTATTTTAAGATCAGTTTACCTGAGTTCACTCTTCTTTGACTCTAATTGTGTTAAAAATGTAGTCGTACAAAGACTGACTTCTGGCTGTCCGACTTCTTTAGGTTCTTTATGAACATTCCATATAATCTATCTAGTGACCTTCCACCGCCGTTCAAAGGACACCTGATCCTTTTCCCATGGAGTTAGAGCAATGTATGATGTAGTGGCTCTGGTCCTGTTAACTAGACCACATCTTTCCTGCACTGTCAATTAATATAATTGATGTTTTTTTTACCAGTACAGTTAAGTTAAATAAGGAAACCTTCAAATTAAACCTGTTAGGCACAGAGATCTGAAGTTGGAAAGTGTGTCATGAATGAGGCAGGAGGCTGCTGGAAGAGGACAGATGGTCTCATGGTTAAGGCAATTCAGTGCTACCCTGGAGAACTGGATTCTGTCACTGCCTGTGCCATAGAGATCCTGTGTGCTGCTAAGCAAATCACTTAAACCAAACTTTTCACAGGTGGTCACTGATTATATGCCTTCATTTTCTGGGTGCCCAGCCCGAGACCCTAGTGTCTGATGTACAGAATTGCTGAGCACTTACAGCTGAAGTCAATGGGAGCTGTGCTTTGAACATCTAAAGTGCTCTATAACGCTGAAAAATCCAGTTCTAGCCATCTCAAGTTGGATGCCCAAAATTAGTGGTTACTCTTCATCTTAATATCTGCATCTCAGTTCCTCATCTGTAAAATAAGGATAAACCCACCTCATCTCTCAGGGTTTCATGGAGATAAATTAATTGTTTCTGAAGTACCCATACCATACAGCACCATGGAAAAGCCCATAAGGAAATTAATAATTCTGTCTTCACAGCAAGGTTTGAACAGTGTGCAATAAATAAGGCTTAGGGCCATGTATAGAATAATGAGGATAAAAGAAAATATTGTATAGCTGCTCATTAACTGAGCACTGTTGATTTAGTGCATTGAATAAGGTGGCATCCTGTGGAAAAAAATAGTATGTGATCATGTTATTAAAGATGTATCATAATGCATGTGCATGAGGGGCCTGAATGAAGGTTGCACAGGCAACCTTATTTAAATTTCCTAATTTCTGAGTGCTGGATTTTGCAATCTTAATGTTCTTTTAACATAGTTTTTGTGTGTAAACTGGAACTCTGATTAGCTGTAAGGGATTTCTGCTTGTAGAGTGCTTACGGGATCAGATCCTTAAGGGATAGATAATGACATCTTCATAATCAAACTTAAAATAAAAATAAAAATCAGTTTTGAAACCTGATTAGAATTGAGTTTTACTGTACTAGAATAGTTAATGATGGCTAAGCAAGATATTGACATGATAGGCAATCTAGAAATATCTAGGATGCAAAGCTAATATAGTTGAGGAATGGAAAGGTTAATATTAAAATATTGAGCAATTTTATCTATTTGTATAGGTCGTACTGGGATTTACAGTACCTTAGTATCTGTGTGCCTTCATTTATTGATTCTTGCAACACCTTATTAGGTATGGAATTATTGTTAACCCCATAATACAGAGGGTGAACTGAGGTACAGAGATCAAGGGATTTATCCAAGGTTTCAGGGTAAGTCTCTGGCAGTGCTGGGATCCTATACTTGCTCAGTCCCCTAGGTCAGTGTCTTAAATACAAGACTATCCTTGCTCTTTTAGCTGTGCAGCACAATTTCATCACAATAGTTCTTTGTGTAGAGCTTTAACATATGGTTAACATCTGCTTGACAGCAAGGGGTTGTACTATATTCATATGACCTGAGCAACAGTAAAGAAATAACAAGAGAGAAGTGAAGAGAGAGTATGTTTCATATAAAGAACATACTCTATGTGTACGTTAATTGTACTTGCCTAAGGTGGAAGTTGCTTTCATTTTAAATCAGCTTTCAACAATTACAGCCACCAAGAACTAATTGGATTGGATAAAAGTTCAGAGCTGAATAGTCTTTCCTCCTTATGCTGACAGCTCTGCAGTCTTGTTTGTTTATGTAGAGTTCTGCTTGTTTAAAAGGATGTACTGTAATAACCCCTGAGTTGCATAACCATATGATGGGATTTCTTAACAAAGTCCGTTTTTTAATATAGAATGAGCCAGTAGGTCACTTTTGAACTTTCAAATGTTCTGTGTAACTATACATAATTCAAGTGTTATTTAAAAGAATAAACCACCTTGGTTTGCTGTGGTAAAGCTCAAGTCCTGTGGCACTATTGCTTTACATAATTTTCAGTAAAATTGGGGTGGGGGGAGAAAGACGTGCTGTATTTAATTATTTAAATACATCTTATAAAGGAATTCAACCAGCTACTCTTTACTCTTAATTTGTAGTCCAATAGCATGTACTCAATCCTCAGAGTCACCAAACAAGGTCCTTGTGAAAAGTACTTATAGAAATTGAACAGCAGGTATGATGATACTTACCCTCACAGGGAATATTTGAAGAACATTTTCAAGTACATTTTGCTTATTGTTTCTCTTGCCTCATTACTCTTTTTCTAAACATAGTTATCTTAAAACTTTGGGAATGAGGCCTTTTGATGGCCTTTGACACTGAAGTTTTCCAGCCACAGGACAAAACAGGCATGGGTGGTGGAGAGCTCACCTTTTGTGGAAAGAGGATAGCTCAGTTCTTTGCTTCTATGCTAAGAATTCTTAGAGAGATGCTAGTTGTCAGTGGGTTTTGTGATGTGGATTCTTGTCCACAGGGAACTAGTCAGGGACCACCACATTCACTCCACATAGACCTTGTACATGTCGGTCTAAGAATCGGGGCTGGATCTGAACCAGTGACCTAGAAATAAGAGACGCACTGTCCCATGTGGATCGTGTAGTCCTAGATACACAGGAAGAATAGCTTGAAAAAGATTATGGAATACACACTATAATCAAATCCCAGCCAAGCTTGCAGATCATATGCTCTCTGCCTTATGAATGATTATATTGTGGTTTAAAAAACTATCAAAATGATAATTATCAGACCGCTTAATTGAACCAAATTATTTGGAGTCATGGGCATTGTGATATGTGTAGTGTATTAGATCACTTAACTCAGACGACAGATTTAACGTAAAACTTTAGGGCAGCATTGGGTCAAGCCAGCGAACAGTCTTAATAGTGACACACCTATATGGTGAAATACGCATTGTAAGTCAATTACTTTTCCTTAAATTGGAGGCCAGTTGAAGGAGATTAAAGGCTGGAGATTAAACATACTTGTAATTGACAAGTTAGCTGATCCTTAAATGTAGTGGTGCTACATTTCAAGGGAGACTTGAGATGCAAAGTTCAGATCTGGATCTGAAGTACACAAATATATTAATATGCACTGTTGGTTTAGGCCATTGTAATTGCATTGCTGCTACAGAATAAAATCTTTTCCTCATATGAAAAATAGGTTGCCCTTCCTATAAAACTGTCAGATTGAAAGTCCCTTGCAGATAGCTTGGCAGCATTCTAACTAGAAGGGTGATTCTCTCCTCAACATCTGTGTAACTATGATAGAATCACTTTTTGGATAACCCAAAGTTTTACGTTAATTCAGTACATAATACAATAATACTTAGCGGTCTTTTGACCTGAATATTCCTATTCTGTTCAACATTTAAATAGTTGTTTATCCTCAAATTTAAAAATAAAGAATTATTTTAATAAACAGATTAACAGTGTGCTGTCCCCCCATTTCCTGACCCTCCCTCGCCCCCCCGCCCTCCCAACACACACACACACACACACACACACACACACACCTAAATAACCCCAAATGTTTTACTGCCAAAAGACATGGATAAAGCAGAGCCAGGACAGGCGTGAAAGACCAGAGGGGTCTCATGTATTTTAGTTGTTTGCATTACAGTACCCTGTACTGCATCTAAACCACTTTGCTGACCCTTGAATATGTTATGATGTGCTTAAATACTGCTAGTAGGTATTATAGGCCATGACTGCTTGTTTTTTGTTTGTGTTTTATTTAGTATTGGTTTTGTTAATTTTAAGCTCTGTTTAACAAAGAGGGTTCATTGATGTATTTTGAGTACGTATATTATTTGGGTGATTTTCATAAGGTGTACATGTATATGACATGACTAAAAAGGTACCTTTAAAAAATTACCCCCAAAAAGGAAAGAAAATGGCATCACTGTAATTATTTTCTTTATTCCACAGAAATTCAATGTCTTCCTTAAGATCTGGAAAAGGAAACAATGAAAATCGTAAGAGTGTGTTTTACACCAGTGAAGAGTGGGAGATGTTAGATCCAACCCCAAAAGACTTGGAGGAATCAATGGCACTGGAAGAAAGGCGGAAACATGCATCAGAAGGAAACAAAGGTACCAAAAGATTCTTTTTCTGTTAATATACTATAGCTATAATGGTATGTTAACAATCTTCAGGAAATACAACAATTCAGTCATTTCTTTGCAAACCAAGTCTGTGTGTGTACAGACACCCTTTTGCAGATGAAATTATCTCTTTGTGATGTATTCAAGGGTCAACTAGTGGTTTGGCCATAGTACTGTATACTGTGGTGCATGTAACAAAGGTATATGAGAGATCTCTTGTATTTGACTCCTGGGCAGGTGTATCTTTGTTTTGTTGTTGAGATGTAGGGCTACTAGAGTGAAGGAAAGAGTCAAGATCTTTGGTTATAATCTTATCTGCGGGCAACCTCTTAGGGGTGTCCTTGGCTTCAGACTTCAAATGTGTCTGTCTTCATCCAAAGTGGAGAAACAACATCCTAGTTGCTGCTACTTGATGAGGGAGGGGAATGAAAGGGGGGAAATGCACTTGTGCTTTGATTAATTCTTATAGTCATAAGTTTTTGGAGTAACTTTACACAACTCTTTAGAGCTCTTTGGTTGTCATGAAGCATTAGTTAATGTAATAGATAGCATCCTTCTGTCTAAACAAAGGCCCTCATCCTGTCAATCTGCTCCATTCGGGAGGACCCTCACACCCATGCAGCTCATTAGTAGTTTAAATGGTGTTGCACAGGTTGGCTGCCGATTTGGGTCTGATTTTAAGGTTAGGGCCATAGTTGTTTAAAACACAGGAAATCGCTACAGTTAACTGTAGCTTACTTCCATGTCAAAGTAAACTTGGTGGCTTGGAATGTCTTTCATTTTCGTAGTGAGTATATAAAATTCTGTTTAATTCTGCAAATGTATTATTTCTTCAGTCTCAGATTCATGGTCTAACTCTCTGAAAAAAGACCTTTTATGCCAAAAGAGATGTCAAAAAAAGCAACTTGTAAAATGAGCCACACTCAACAGTGGTGTATTGGGTGTGCTTAAACTTTGGTTTAAGTCTAATTTTAATGAGCAAATGCAGACATATTCTATAAAGAAACTTTGAATCCATTGAAACCTCTTTATTAAAAGATGTGAATTAGAACAAATTGTTTTACACAGGAATGACTATTTCAGCCTTTCCATTTGATTTTGGCCGCATTCCACACAAAGCAAGACGCCCATTAAAAGAAATGATTGGATCAAACAAAAACCGGAATAGCAGCGACACATCTCCAGTTGAATGGAATTCTGGGAATGGCAACAAACTAGCTTCTGAAATGCAACTGAAGTTTCAAAGCCAGCAAGAAGAGTTGGAAAGGCTAAAAAAAGATTTGTCAAGCCAAAAGGTAATTCAGACAAATGGAACAAGCACAGTTGTGAACAAACCTGACTATGTTGAGTAAATCCACCCTTTTTAACTAATGTCATTGGTAGTCCCATGATCTGGTAATAAGCACTAAAGCTAAATACACCTGTGCATTTGAAACTCTCAAAACAGATTTTCAAGAGATGGAAACGTCTGTCTGATGAAGATCGAAGCCCTTGGCGGGCTTTAGTTTTGCATAGAGTTCAGTAACTGCTCTTTTCGCTTCTATATCCTCCCTTATTTACCCTTTGAAACCAGCTTTCCAGAGTATGTCTGCGGGCAATTAAAGACAATTCACCGCCTGTATCTGCAATCCCTCTTTCTTCTACCCCAAAGAACTCCTGATGTCTGAGATCCACCTCTTTCCTAATTACATTAGAGAAAAATAAACTTGTATGCCTAATTTGTATTCAATCTGTATCACCATCAGGGTTTGATAGAGTATGGTACAAGGCTTAGACCAGCAGCTTTTCAAGTACTGATCCACACACTATGTAGGTACTTAAATAACCCCTATTATTGTAGTAAATGAGTGTTTTTCCCACATATTTAAAACTAGTAGAAACAACTCTTTCTTCCCAACTTTATTAGATTATGTGGTGGATTGTTTTGAATATTCCTGTGTGTGACCTTATTGAGGGGAAAGCTAAATCAAGTCAATGAGTTCCACATTTACTTGTGGAAAGCAGTCAGTTTCTCTTGTAGGAGTGAGTTCCATATTCTAGGTACAGCTCCTGTGAGAATTCTTACTTTTACACTCAGTCTCCTCCCAGTTGGCTCCATTGGTCCAGTGGAATGTAGCTGTCATAGCTACTTCTTCCAGAGCCAAGAATTACTATCTTAAAGGTAGCTAGGACTAGTCTAGCGGAGGACTTTTAATATGATGACAGAGATATTGAACTGGGTTCTTTGAGAGCTGAACACCAGAAGGATGTGTTCACAGTAACCTATATGATTAAGCAGTCTTTGCATTTTGTAGCAGTTGAAACTTTTTTAGGGTGTGTAGATTCATTCCTAGATATGAGTTACAATAATAAAGCCTGGAGTCAACACTGTTTACTGATAGATTCTCTTAATATCTGCTTTCTGGTTGACTGCCAGCCCCAGGTGATGCTGTGATATGCTGATAGCCATTAGGTTATCTGTGACCTCATCTTTTACTAGTCAATTCAGTATTGGTTCCTGGATTGGACAGAACAGTCCTGTAAGAGAGATGTGAGGCTTTCTAGCTGCATTAGGTCTCCAACTGTTCTCCTCTGCAATTATGACAGTTCAGGCTATTTGGAATAAAATAGCCAAAGAAAGGTACTAAAACCCAGGGGAGGAGAAAGAAAAGAGTCTGGCTTTCCTGTTATAAGGGAAACCTTTCTCTTGAAATTCATAGGGTTGCTCCAAACTCCTTTAAGGATCTCATGCTTCATAGTTATGCTTATAGGCACAGTACTCTTTTCTGTATCCTGTTTATTCTAGGGAACAAAATAACCCACCAGCATCTTCACAAATGTCATGAGGCCCTGGTTCAACCTAGGAACATCTACATGGTTCTTCTTCAAACCACTGTGAACTTCCAGATACATCTTCACTGGGCCACCAGGAGAGAACACTGGTCTCATCCCCAGGCTCTATCCTTCATCTCAGTTTAAGGGAGGAGCTCCACTCCTCTCTATCCCAGGAGGATACCCCTTACATCCTATTGAAATCTATAGCCTGTTAGGGTATCCTCTTAATGAGCTCAGTTCTAGCCTTCAGCTACCTAATGGGCCACAGTTGTCACTGCTTTCTCCAAACCTGACACAATATAGCTTAATACATACATATATCAGATAATCGTGTGCCAGGTGTATGTACCCACTTAGAATTATTGTACTTTGCTTCAGTGGCCTCTAAAAACCCACTGACTTTATACTTTATTCCATTTGCAATTGTTACTTCATATAATATTCCAAGTCTATTTTCTTTCATTTTATGTAATTATAGTCTTAGGCTATAATGTCTCCTGCCTTTTCTCCACCCTCACGTTACTTTTACTCATTTTACTCTTTTCAGGAGCTTGTGCGACTCTTGCAGCAGACAGTCCGGTCTTCCCAGTATGATAAATACTTCGCAAGCCATCTCTGTGATGGGGTTCCGAAAGACAAGTTAGAGCTGCTACAGCAAAAGGATGATCAGATTTTGGGTCTCAGCAACCAACTTGAAAAGCTAAATCTGGAAAAAGATAGTCTCCAGCAGGAAATAAAGAATCTGAAATGTAAAGTTGGAGAACTCAATGAGCAGCTGGGCATGTTAATGGAAACAATTCAAGCCAAAGATGAAGTGATCATGAAACTTTCTCATCAGCTCAGTGAATGTGAGGACAATCCATCCTCCCAAAGTGGAACAGCAAATTCTTCCATGTCATCCTCTTTTAACAAGGAACTACAGGAGCTGGACAGATTAAAAGTAAGAGCAGTGTCTTTCTCTCTTGGGGGTAGAGGAATCCCTAATTTGCTATAAAATGCTTCACAATAGGCCATCCTGTGTAGATCTAGTGCAACACTGCAGGTTCTAGTGAATACTCAAACCCATGAGGTTTTTTTCTCTTCCCAGTGGAGCTAGGATCTACACTTTGCTTCCTGCATGACAATACAATCCATAGCCGCTAAACTGTTTTGGCCCACACTGCCGTTGTACAGTATATCATGTTTTCAATAGTACAGTAATTAGTATGGAAAAAGAATGCTGTGAGAAGTAATCAGAGAAATAGGGGGAATAAAGGTAGGGGGCAGAGAGAAACAAGGATGTAGGGAAAGAGTCAGAAACCGAAAGAATAGATAATAGAAATAAATGAGAGCCAAAGGAATAAGGAGGGAATAAAAGACAAATGTAAAATGAAAGAAAGGTGACTTAGAGGTAAAGGGAGGAATAGACCAGCAATAAAGTCAGAATTAATAGTTGCTAGTCACCCACTTTCTCCTCTCACCCCTTTCACAGTTTTATAGAATATCTGAGTTTGTGTTCAAACAAAATATGTATCTTGGTAGCTCCCTGAACTATCATTTAAACTTGTGTGCTGTGCTGTTGGATAAGTACTCTACTCTAAAACAATTTGGAATAGGATTGTGTTCATATTTAAATAACACTTTCACAGGGAAAATCCCTTTTCCTCATTTCATCCACAAATTTCTACATCAGAGCATGAGGAATTCAGGAGAATAAGAGATTAAAGTGCAGAAATGAATAAGCAAATAGTATTTTATCCACTGACAAAAGTGGATATGGCAGGATGTGGAGGAATGCTGAGAATGTGGGAGTAGGAAAAGATGATTGTTTGAAAGGTACTATTTTTCTGTCCCTCATCCCGTAACTTCAGGCTCTAGAGGTCAGGGTTGAGATTTTTGCTACTTATGTGTGTTTCTGCATCGAGGACATAGCATTTGAAGAAATCCTGTAGTACCAATTAATTGAACCCATTCATGCAGACTTGTATTGTACTAGCAATGTAATTTTGGCTTTTTTGTGTGTAAAGACCACAGAAGAATATTATCTGGTTTGGTAGTGATATGTAGCTGACAAGATCTAATAGTGAGACAAGTTGGGTGAGATAATATATTTTACTGTACCAAATTTTGTTGGTGAGAGAGGCCAGCTTTCAAGCTACAAGCTTCAAGAGCACTGTCTAGAGCTCTTCTTCAGGTCAGGTCGAGATCTAATGGTGACTGTGTCCTGTATTCTACTATATATTGTCAAGTAGAAGTTTAAATGTCAATATCTATCTATGGCAAACTTCAATTTTTCTTTTTTATCAACAGGACAATCTTCAGGGTTACAAAACCCAGAATAAATTTTTAAATAAGGAGATTTTGGAACTTTCTGCTCTACGAAGAAATGCAGAAACAAGGGAGAGAGACTTGATGACAAAGGTCAGATTAAAGCAGCTTTGCTATACTTGAAGAGTTCCACTTCTGTTTGAAAATGCCTAAAATAGATATTAGGGAAATGTTTAAACACTAAAAATGAGCCTTTCAGTAATCAGAACTGCACCACTCCATAAATCCATTGTCTCTTTAAACAGTTTTATTTCTCATCTGTCTTGAAGAATAGATGTTGTAAGGTGGGCACGCCTTATTCCCACACACACTGTTTATATTCCATCGTTTTGTAAATCTGCCCAAGAAACTCCACTAAACAGTAAAAATGAAAATGTTTAGATATATTTTGTATGGTGACTGTGTGCTTGTTATAATTTCTTTAATCTTGCTGCATGAATGATTTCTCAGAGATTTGTATAACTTGACATTACCAGTGAATTAAAAAGTGCAGCCTTAATTTATGAGCACAGGAATATTTCATGCAAAAAGCTGTTTCCTCAATGTTCAAATTACAGCATTTGGTTTTTTCAGTACACACAAGTCAGGAAATGCAGTTAAGGATGAGACTATATTGTCATGTTCAAGTGTACACTGAATATGTCATATTGAGTAGAGTAAGCTTTAGTGAGTGTGAAGGGAATATAAATGTTTTTGTAGCCTGTGTCAGTGTATGTAGATTTATAGTACATTGTGAACAGGTAAGGAGGGTATTTGAACGAATGTGGTCAAGTCATTGGTTGCTTGGGGCTAGTTAGGTATGTGGATATATTAGGACTGGTCTACAAAACAGTGATGGTGTATGCACTACAACGCTTCCCCTGCTGACAAAACTCCCCTGCTTTGGCGACAAAATAAGACCACCTCGAGGAGAGGCGTAGAGCTTTTTGTGGCAAAGTTAGAATGACAAAGCATCCGTGTAAATGCTGTGTGCTGAAACTGGACTCCTGGAGTTATCCAACAATGCCCACCCTGACCGCTCCGCTCACTGGTTTGAACTCTGCTGCACTGCCCTGCATTCCAGCTACACAGACATGCGCTTCTCCCTTTTCAAAGCCCCAGGAAGTTATGAAATTGCTCAACGGGGAGAACTCACACAGCTACTGCCCAGCTGAGCATGCTGGCTCCGGCAGCAAATGGGCTCCTGTCTGGACTACAAGGGAGGGGATGGATCATTCTCCTGGGCTGTGGGGAGACAAGACTGTGGGAGAACTCCCAGGGAATCAATCCTGATCTCCGATGGCAGGCCTGCAGGCAGTGCAGACTGCTACTGGGAGAGGAAGGGGGAGAGACTCCTGATATGCAGCTTTGCAGAGCCAGGGAGGGAGGCAGGGGCTGGTGTTCCCCTCCCCCTGCCAGTGTACAGGTCTCAGCTGCTGAACTCCTGTTTCCCACCCCAGCTCAGCAATCTGTGCACCAGCTTCTGCCTCAGGGTTGGTTGCTTCCAGCTGCTGTCTGAACTTAGAGACAGTGTGCAGACACACTCATTGTCCCCTGGCACATTCCCGCACACACTTTCACTCCCTGTCACAAACACTCTCCTCTCCCCTCCCCTCGCCCCACTCGCGCACTTCTGTGGGTTTCTTGTGTTTATGTTCAGCAATGTCAGTTTGACTGATAGGGCAGTTGGAAAGCCGCTATCAATCTAGCAGGACACCCATGGAACTGATGGGACTCCAAAACCTTCATCATGTGATGCTGTGCCTGCCCCAGAAGGCATTGCAAACCCTACCCAAAGCTCCCTGCATGCAGTTGCACAATGGCATAGCTACCTACAATGGACTGCTCCCTGTGTCAATGCAAGAGTGGGTAGTGTGAATGCACTCCACTGACACAAGACATGCAACAGTGATTTAATTACAGCAGTGGCTGTATGCCGGCATGACTTGTGTCGACAAAACTCTGTAGTATAGACAAGGCCTTATTGTGACATATATTTGTGTTTAAAATTAGTGCAGTAATTTGGCATGTTATTCTCTACAGTGTGCTAGTCTGGAAGCCAAACTTTGTCAGATAGAAAGTAAATACTTGATCTTGCTTCAAGAAATGAAAACTCCAGTTTGTTCTGAGGAACAGAGCCCTGCTCGTGATGTCATTACCCGATTGCTAGAAGATGCTTTGAAAGTGGAAAGCAGTGAGCAACCAGAACAAGCTTTCTTTAAACCTCTCCTTGTCAGGTAAACCCAAAGCTAATTAATTATTTTGAGGGAATCCAGTCTGTATTTGGAGGGAGGGTTGGGGGAGAATGGATTTCAAATATGAAACTTCATATATATTTTAAAGTTTAAGTATCCTAAAAGCACTTCAGGAGAATGAATATACAATATTTCTTCATCCTCCATTTCCCCTTTGAACTTGTAACCTAGGCATCTTGACTGATGTGTATTGCTGGGCCAAAGGTACTTGCATATGAAAATTAATAGTGGTGATATTTTTTTTTATTTCTAGTTTACTTCCCTCCATGAATAATAGCATAATTATATCAGTAAAACACATAACTGGCCTTGTATGCACAATACTTTAATTATATTAATTATTTGGTACCAAATTAAACATCAGCAAAATTATCCGGTACATTTAACTATTCCAGATATTAATGCAACTTGGTTGTCCCATAATTTTGTGTAAATAATGCTATGCCTTAAACTCCTTTCAGTGATTTAGGTAACATTAGATACTTTTTGAACAATTGTGCATTCAAAGACTGTAAAATACATTTTGTAAGAAAAGAGAACATTCATACTATTTTAATAGAAGTGTTAAAGCTCTGGCACGGTTTCAGGATATTGCTGCATAAACTGCTGCCAAAGTAACTTCAGAATGACTACTTGAAACTTCCTCAGAACATACCAGACTGCAAACTTTTTGTAGAAACCATATTCCTTTTTTTCCCCTTACAGTGAATATGATATTTATGGGTTTCAGACAGTCCCAGAAGACGATGAGGAAGAGAAATTAGTAGCAAAGGTGCGAGCCTTGGATCTGAAATCCATTTTTCTCACTGAAAACCAGGAGATTTCCATGGGGGTAAAATGGGAAAACTATTTTGCAAGCACGATGAACAGGGAGATGATATGCTGTCCAGAACTGAAGAACCTTATCCGCTCTGGAATCCCTCATGAACATCGTTCAAAGATGTGGAAGTGGTGCATCAACCTTCACATTAAAAAGTTCAAGGACAGCACTGATCCTGGATATTTCCATACCCTGCTTCAGAATGCCCTTGAAAAACAGAATCCTGCATCCAAACAAATAGAGCTGGATCTCTTACGAACTTTGCCAAACAACAAGCATTACTCTTCCCCCACTTCTGAAGGAATCCAGAAGCTACGAAATATCCTACTGGCATTTTCATGGAGAAATCCTGATATAGGATATTGCCAAGGTCTCAACAGGTATTCCATTTAAAATTTAATAAATAAAAAGCTGTGTAGTGAAACACTTAGAAAACTTGTCATACAGTAAGTATAGCACTATGCCTCAGAAAGGTGAAGATTTTTATTGTTGTCTTCACTAGAGATATTCCTCATTATACTGATTTGCTAATTTGGAAGCTGTTTCAATCCTCAGTAACTGTTTGGGAGTAAATATATCAAATTAATTATTTAATAGGAAGAATTTGCAGGGAAAAGGTTATTCAAAATCATGTTGAAAAGCACAGCTTTTGGGACAGTGATCATAAAATTGATATTTTTTCTGAAAAATAAGGAGCTTGGTTCTCTTTCTTACAATATGGGGAACAAGTTGATCTAAGGGCCATATTGTGGAGTACTTGATCAGCTATCAAAAACATGCACTAGATGGTAAGTTGGGTTTTTTTCCATTCAGAGGAGTTGACAACTTGATGATCAAGAGCTTCATTTTGTTATTTTAGTTTAATAAGGAGAGAAGTCCATGCTTGGGCCATAAATATAGACTGACAGAAACCTGTGAAATATATTTTTGCGGGAGAGGTAGAATTGGAGGGAACCCACACAACAAATGTGGTGGTTAACAGATTTGAAGTTTTGTGTTTTTATGTCTGCCTTCAGTCTAAAACATAAAAAAAATTAAAACTGTGGCTGCCAGTTAAAACTTTTGGCACTAGAAGAGCCACAGACCTTATTCTTTGCCCCAATGGGTCTTAAATTAATAAATCAGGTCAGGATATCCTGACCTTGGTGTTTCCTTTCTAAAAAAGTTTTCATAAATTTTGTAGCATTCCTAAATTAAATAGAGAAAAATATTTAGGATCCACTTAACATAAAAGACCTCTGCAAAAGAAGGAGTTGTCTGCACTTTTTCTCCATTGATATGTTTTTTCACTGATTCAATTACACTGCTGAACACTTGTGGAGTTGAGTTTACTGCATTGGTGTAAAGTGACTTGCACTGGTACAGCTTTATCCTGGTTTGAAACCTACACTAGATGAAGCTACACTGGTGAAGCGACGTGTGTATAAAAGAAAAACAACATAAATAGTGAAGACAAGCCCAAAAGGATTCCTCCCTGAGAAGAATTGGTGGTAAATTAATTTTGTATCTTAATGTGTGCAAGATATGTCCGAAATTTCCCCCCAGTTATTTTCACATTAAACCTCAGCTAGGGCAAGAACATTCTGCTTAACATTCACTATGCAGTGGACACTTCTACTTTTTTGTGCTAAGAGAATATGACCCAGAAATAAAATAAAAGAAAGCTTGGAGGAATCTGGTGTTAAGGGAGACTGGCTGAGGGGGGAAGTGATATTCTTTTCTGTAACTTTCTTGCTGGTTTTCTTTTGTCTCCTCCACCATCACCACCACCATTTTTAAAGTTGTCACTTCTCCTTGATGACTGTTTTGAGACACTTGATTGGGATATTGCTGTACTGGCAGCTGATAAAGAGAAGAGATGGGGCAACAGGAGGGAGTGGAAAAATGTAATCCAATCTTTTTTTCTATGTAGGTGAATCTAATAACACTGTGTGACACAGAAATTTTCTAGATATTTCATAATGAAATGAAATCGCTATAAACTTGAGAGAGTAGGATTATGTATAGTTTGCTTTTTTAGATTTAAAAAGCAAAGAGCCCATATCAAGCCGGAAGGGTTGCTATCTCGAGAGCCCAGGAAACTGTTGGTTGGGAATGCTTAAATCACACAGACGGCTGCCGATATAAGAACCAAGGAAAAAGTGGAGTTGGGGGATGAAGTGTGTTAGTCAGTTTTGCTTACTGTGGTAGATAGGTAAAAGAGAAAAGTAGTTGAACAACCTTGTCACTGGACTTGTCCAAGAATTGGGAGCCTGAACAAAGTCCATAGGATTATACACATGGGCAGAGGGCATGGGTAACACAAAGAACAGAAGTATTCCCTTTGGATCGCTTACCAGTTTTCTGCTTAGAAAAACTTGGATCCTGAAGGTAATTGTCCTATGCCCAAAAATGAACTACTCTTGGCAGATCACTAAAGGAATGGCCATTCTGAATCGGAGCCATCATGCTCTTGGCCAACACCAGGTGATTAAGAAGAAAATGCAAGAAACCTCATGATTGAATGGGAATTTCAGACTGTGTGTGACCTAACTTCTTAAAAGATTTATAAAATATTTTTACTGTTTTTGAATGTTAATTGTCTGGTTTCAGCAGATTCACAAAACTTAATGGAAAGTTAGTATCTGTGTCCCACAGTAGTTTCCCTTACCTTGCAAAGTCTGAGAAGCTGTCAAAGTTTTGTAATGTCCTAAACTGTTTCTGTTTCCACATTCAGGAGGAGTTTCAACAAGCAAGTGATGTTAGATTAAGGCAATCTGACTTGAAAAAGAAAAGTCAAGTCTGATATTATGTGCATTTAATGTAACTTCTTTGGTGTTCATAGCTCCTCTTGACTGTGCAAACAGGAAGATCAGAAATGCAGCTAACTGTCCTTTGATCATGTTACAATTTTCATGAAATGGAAAAGTAAGACGAAACATACTAGTATTTTTATTTTATTTTTAAAACAATACAGCCCAGCCAATTCCTTTTTCACAAGCCCTGGCTATGCCACGCTTGCGTTGCATTCTTGAAAGCTCCTTCCCTTAGAATGCTTTATAGTAGAGCCCTCGGGGAATTTTTTCTCAAACTGTTCACTCCTTAATTGTGTTTTTTATAATTCAGTGCCCATCCCAGCTTCTTCACAAAAGGGAAATCTGAAATTCAGGTCTCTCTGTCCCCAGAAAAGAGAGATAATTATCACTTTATACAACAAAACGGAATCATCAATGTATTTTTTCCCCATAGCTTTTGGCAAATAAACTTCTAAGGTTCCAAACCTACAAGCAGCTTTGTGTGGGCTGATCTTTGCAGGCGGATGGTTCTCCATTGACCGCAGTGGGGCTCTCTGCAGGCACAAAGCAGCTTGTAGGAACGGGCCGTGGTATATCACAAAATACCTTGAAAAGCTGCACAGTAATTTCACTTTAGATGCAAGATACTTTTGGAAAGCTCACTACATAACTTAAAATCATGCTTCAGTTTGAAATCTTTTAACCTAGTTTCTCAACTAACATCTACAATTACTATAACTTGGAAGAGAATAGTGAGAAACAATTATTTTCCTTTTTTCTGTTAATTTACTTTGTGAGTTTGCTGCCAAACTGTGGGTAATCATTGTCTCTGTTCCCCTGTATAGTCAGTTTTTCTGATTGTTTGTGCGAAACACACAGCAGAAGGGGGAAGAATTTTTTTAAGTAACTTGTGATCATAAATCTATAAATATTGGTTTGAGGTCTCGAGCATGCGTAGCCCTTAAAATTACTTTTAGTTCATTTTTTAAATTATGGTCAATTTCAAGTTGGCAGTGTTGCTGTGCATAAAACAATAACTTGAAAAATTTAACTCCTTTAATTCTGTTACAGAAGGCTATTTAAATAATGCACAGGGTTTCCTTTGTGTGTAAAGTGTAGGAGGATCTTTATTTTTAACTCTGCCATTGAAGGAGGCCATGAAACCAACAGGTTCCCATTATTTTAATTTGGCCAAGCCACTGACAGAATGGCTTCCAGCAAATCAGTTTGCTTCCTTTTGTCTTAATCGAGCCACTTATTTAGCTGAATAGAAATATTGAACCCAAGACATGCCTCCTGTACGAGCTATCCTAATCATTTTTAAATATATTTAGCAAATTGGTTAATGTAGCACATTATCAGTTCATTATTCCTTGAGGAACAAAAAGTAAGGTTGCTTTATTTTAAAAATTTGTTTAAATAAATTTGATTTGGGTTTTAGTGGGCTTGTTTTCAAAACGGTCTCTCTTTGTTTTTAGATTGGTAGCAATTGCACTTCTCTACTTGGAACAGGAAGATGCTTTTTGGTGTCTAGTTACGATAGTGGAAGTTTTCATGCCTCGTGATTATTATACTAAAACTCTGCTAGGCTCTCAGGTATGCATTATGCTAAAATAAAACAGTCTTGAAAACTGCTGCTGAAATATGGTTTCAATCTAATCCGAACTTCGAAAGTAACTTCTTAGGAATTCGGTAAAATGGAAGTAATAATACTTGCCTTCAGCATGAGGGCTGTTGTGAGATTAGATTGATTAGTAAACGCAAGTGCCTTGCACAGTGGGAGCCAGACCTGACTGAGGCCTCTAGGTACCACTACAAGTATAAATGTCTAATAAAAAGTGGTGTGCTTTGAAACGTGTACAGAGCTACGTAAGTGCTTAGTAGCAGTAATAGCATATGTCGTCTTTAGGTTGACCAGCGAGTGTTCAAGGATCTAATGAGTGAGAAACTGCCACGGTTGCATGCTCACTTCGAACAATACAGAGTCGACTACTCACTCATAACTTTCAACTGGTTTCTGGTGGTATTTGTGGACAGCGTGGTCAGCGACATCCTCTTTAAAATATGGGACTCTTTCCTCTATGAGGGACCGAAGGTGAGTTGTATCAACTAGATGTTTTTCTGTTCATCTCGGATGTTGTAACAAGATGTGGTGGTGTTGAGAAATTCAAGGTGGGGGATGGTTGTATTTTGCAAGACTTAGTTATAAGAGCTGCTCAAAAAATGGAGTGGGGAGGAAATTTACAAAACAATTTTTCTAGCCAACAAATTCTTCCATTTTAAGTCTACATTTTGTGACTTGGAAATTTTGCACAATTTTCGTTAAGCAGAATCAACCCAAGTATTTAGGTAGTTCCCTGTCATAACACTTTAAATGCATCAGAGCCCCTTTTTGAGAAATAAGCAGATATCTAACCAGTTCTTTCTAGTTACAAATACTCTAAAACCGAGATGCAGTAAAGTGCAAGACTTGGCTGTGACTAGGGAGGTGGCATTTCTTTTCCTGTTTCCCTACAGCAAATATCTTTTTTATTTCTGTAGATACCCATCTCGTGTTCCGTGCACCTAATCTATTAATTAAAAATTGCAGCCTTAAAGAGAGACGAACTGCCTATATGTGTGCCCACCTCAGCAGAAACCACATACGAAATGGTAGCTGAATAAAACTTAGTTTTATTTAAAAGGTTTTATTTTTCTCAGACATTTAGATCCAACAGGAACACAGCACTTAAGCAAATAAGTGGAGGGAGAGAGAGACATGGGGGAAAATAGGCAAGCATGGTAAGCTGGCCTTCTCTTAAGTGAACATTTCAGTTCACAGTGTGGCCTTTTGTCTGTATCTTTGTCTGTGTGGTTAAATTAACTTTCAAAAGACCACAATACTGTGATAAAATATACCGGTACAGAGTTGCAAAGTACTAGGCCTGCTGAACCCATTCCAGCATGAAGAGAGTGTCAAGACTATTGTATCTCCTACAAATAACTGACTGAGCAATTATTGGCAAAAGTTGAATTGGCATTCAGGTCCTTGTAACATATCCCCAAGTGTTCGAATACCCCAAGAGACAAGATTGTGAAGTGCCAGTCACTGAAAAGCCAATTACTTTTTTTTTTTTAATGTGATACAGAAAGTTTTTTATTTCAATTCTGAAACAGCTTTGATGGTTTTGGTGCTTTATTAGGCCATATTGTCTTTATTTTAAGGTTTAGTTTTTGTAAGGAGTTCAGAAGACTTTGGACATTAGTTTAGATGATGCCCAAATTATTACTGCACCTGGGAAAAAATGTATGAGCATCACAGACAGAGTTGTTTCCTCTACAAAAAGCTGCCATAAGGATAATCAGCACACATTAATGCAGAATAACACAACATTTCTAAAAATCAGTTTTATAATAAGTGAAGGTGTGAATCGTATTCAGAGTGGAATGTGTGTGTGTAATATATATAAACCTTTTTTGAATATCCAGGTAATTTTCCGTTTTGCCCTGGCTCTTTTTAAATACAAAGAAGAGGAGATCTTAAAACTGCAAGATTCAATGTCCATATTCAAGTATCTCCGATACTTCACTCGCACCATTCTTGATGCTAGGTAAGTATTTCAAAAACATACATTTAATATAAAAAATATTTTGTGTTGGGGCACGGAGGAGAGACACTTTACCTAGATGAATGGTACCTGTTCAGACGAATACCTACTGAGATTTCTAGTCATTGGTTTAATTTTTGTCTATCTTCTTTCTTAAAATATGCATGTAAATAACTTCCCCATTCAAAATATAGAAGTGAGAGAAACAAAAGCAAAAAAGCTGCTGATAAAATGCTAAAAGCAATAACTTCTAAGCAATTTGGCAGTTTCACCCCATATGACTATATTTATGTTGCAGTGTTGCCATTTTGTATTTGTTTTGCGGTAATGCCTCGGGTCCCAGTCATGGAGAAGGGCCCCGTTTTGCTAGGTGTAGAAACACACGAAAAGACAGTCCCAACCCCTAAGAGCTTACAATCTAAGCATAAAATAAGAGATGGACATGTCTTACTGAATCAAGGATACCTCGTGTACTACTAGTACATGTACATAAGCAGTCATTGGGTGGTAAGAATAGTTTATCTTCTGGTGTGTGTGTTTGAGATTATGAGAACTAGACAGTGCTGTGAATTCTTATGAAAGATTAAGGATAGAATAGAAGTGCAGTTCACGTGCACCGTGTTCAGCATAAATTAGCACTTAGTGTTCTTAAATATTTGATTCAGGGAGGTGGGAAGTTAACGAACAGCAAAAAAAATTCTTTCATAAAATGGCAGTTTGTTTGGATTAGAATTTGGCACAACGGTAATACTCTTGGAACTGTTCTGTAATAACAGCTAAACTGAGGGACCGGTGGGGTTTTATTTACTTACTATAATAAATTGCATGTGAATTAGGGTTTAAAATCGGATTCCTGTACAGTCTCATCCAGTGCTTAAAGATGAATGTGAGGGGCTGGTCCAGTGACAATCCTCTGCACTTCCATGTAGGAGAGGGAGGTTGGCGCTCTAGAATAAAGTGGATCTGAGGGGATGGAACAAGTGTGTTTTATTTACCTCAGCATTGACTCTCTCCTTCCCGCGCCTTTGTTGATGATGACTTAAGGAACTTCTGAAGGGAGTTGTGTTTAGTTCTTCTTGGCCAAAGTAAAATGGTAGTCATGACTCCAAACCCAAAAGTGGAGGAAAATGCATGTGGTTTGAGTAGGTGGGTGGAAATGTTTTTAAACCCAAAGTAACAGAAAGATCAATGGAACTAGTGCTTTCTAAACCTGAGCCTTTTGAGTATTCCAGGAACTTCTAACCTATAATTCCCTTTGAATTCAAATTACTTTCCACAGCACCCTGCCAGAAACTGATGTTTGCAATCTGAATTGTTGTCCCTCCCTAATTTGAACAGTGGTGCTCTTTTCCTTGAGATCATGTCAGTCTTGAGGTTTAAAAAAGCTGGACCTTCCTTTTTTTTTTTTTTTTTTTTTTTTTTAACACAAATATGTATAACACCTGGTGATGGAATTCAATTTTGATTTTTAAAATTGGATTACTCCAAATCCCCAAACTTTAAACAGAAAACTTTTTGTATTGCCAAAGCATGTTTGCTGAACCAGGTTGGTTTTAATCTGTAAAATTTGGGGCCCCAACTACTTGCTTTTTGAAATTATTTTCCTTTTAATTTAGGGGTGGCAGGCTGTTGTTGTCTGGTAGCTTAAATTAAGGCACGTGTTAGTGTACAAAAGCTCTTTAATACATATGCACTATGTTCTGGGTTTTTTTTTAAATCCCATTCTGTATTTGACTTTATAATTCACACTTGTATGAAAATACTTTATAGTAGTACAGTGCCACCTTGTGGATTTAAGCCAGAATTGATTAGTTTACTTTGCAAAGATTGATTTTTAAGCTATGTGATTCATGCCCATGCCTCTCAAGTTCACCATTTTACAAAAAATTTACTTTTTAAAAATAATTTTTGGACTTGTAAAGCTAAGCAATAAAAAAAAAAAGCATGTAGAAAAATGACTGTAACAGATGTGAGTCCAGTCTTGTTAAAAAAAACAAAAAAAACAAACCCACATCATCCTATTCATAGTACAGGAAAGGTAGAAATTTAGTTATGTGATTCCTGAACAATTTCACGAGGCATTAATTGGCATGAAAATATTTCTGAAGTTTAAACTGTCTAATTTGAAAAGTCCCGACTAACATGTGCATTGGTGGAACTTCAGAATAATGTATAGGGAAGTAAGAGTTATATAACTGTTGTTTCACCATGCTAAAAATGTACCTCAGATGATCTGGTTTAGTGTATATATTTAGTGAGAGGTTATTGCTGTTTCTTGTGTATGCATAGAAACAAGGACATTATTTTTTTAACCTCTAAGAACTGTGAGTCTTATAAAATATGAATGTAGGAAAAGCTCAGCCTTTCAATCTGTAAACTGCAGACCATCTTAGGAGAAGCTAACCAGGAGCTGTACTGAGCTATTAAGGGAAAAATGGGAACTTCAGATATAATCATTAAAGATCTGTTTTATCACAGTCGCAGATCCGCAATATTGCTTATTCTCCTACAAGAATGGGCTAAATAGAATTATAGTAATTTTGTTATGTAAGGAAACTTGGTACAGTACTCTCTGGAGTCATGAAATGCAGAATGCAACTGTTGTTGTAGCCCGTGTATTTTGAAAGTGCAGTGCATTTGGAATGTGCAGTAATCTAATGCCAGACTTCTCAAGGCAATAGTACTGAATTAATTTCAATAGCTCTAAAGCAGAAGATCTGAAAGAAGGAATATTTAGGTAGCAAATATGCAGTAACCACTCTGGTTGAGGGAAAATGCTTGTTAATCAAAGCTTGGTTACATCTCCTGCTCACTGTTTCAAAGTCCTTAATACCATAGCAAAGTGTAGAGTTGGCAGCTGGTTCTGCAGACAGGCCAGTATCTAAGGGGACATTCTGTAACTAAAGTGGTCACTTTTAAACTGCTTCTTTTCCAAAACTACCTTGAAATTTTCAATTCTTCATCCAAGACATGCCAGGTACATGGGGAAGACTATGCCAGAGATTCATTTCATACCATGTACAAAGCACTAAAGTAAATGCAACTTAAAACTGCCTTTAAAGGCCATGGATCCAGAGGTGATCGTCTAATGCTAGTTAATCTTTCAGGAAGCTGATCAACATTGCTTTTGGCGATCTGAATCCTTTCCCGCTGCGTCAGATCAGGAACCGGAGGACCTACCACCTGGAGAAAGTGCGCTTGGAGCTAACTGAACTTGAAGCCATTCGTGAGGACTTCCTCCGCGAACGGGAGACCAGCCTAGACAAAAGGGACCTTATCAGTGATGATGATGAAGACAATTGAGAGAATTCATTGACTTACACTCTTTTTTGGAATCGTGACCAAAGCTTATTGAGTGGGTTAACTTCAAATACACTTCTATTTTATAAATCCTTTAAAACTGAATGTTAAATAGTGGCTTTGGAAATATGCAGGACAGTTTTCCAAACCCCTCAGCACTTTCTTTCAAAATATTGTTTTGTATCGGGGGCCAAACAGTTCTGTTTACACCTGTGTTCATGAAACTGTATAGAGCACTTAAAATTAATATCTCTTCAATCAGTTAAACAGCTGAGTTGCCAGTTGTTTTTCTAAAGTGCCCCATCACAGTGCCCATCTGTGAAGCCGTAGTATAGAAAAGCCCTCACTCTTTTAATATACCATTTTGTCTTGTTTCTGAACTTGTACATTATACTGAACATAGTTATACATTTTTATAGCACAGCCCCATAACATGGAAGGACATCATTTTTTAGTTTCAGGCAGATACACAAAACTAGCTTTCATAGTATTGTCATGAATAAATCAGCCATTCTTTGTGTTACAGCTGAGAGGATATGGAATGGAATACAGTAAGAGCTTTCATGTTGCTGTGTTTCTTTAAAGGCAGCATAAAAATGGATAGCTAAAAAGAAAATTGTGTGTATGTATACACACTTAAAATAGAAAACAAATACTCATTTAAACTTTCAGAGTACTTTAATTACAGTGCAAAACATAACAGTTGTATTTATTTTGAACAGCTGTTTTATATTATCAGATTCCCCTTAATACAGAGGGAAATGTCCATCCAGTTCTGTCATTTAATCTTTTTGTTTTTCTTCTGGCCACAACTTCTCAAAAAATGACAAGCAGCTGTTAAGGAGGATGGAGTTCACCACAGGAGTCCCACAGACATGTAGCAGATATTCTGTTGCTTACATTGAAACATGTTTGTTTTTTATGAAGTTCTGTTCTTCTCCCTCTTTGGGGTCTAAACTAGGCTGATCTTTTGGATTTTAGAAAAGCACCCAAGTGAACAACTTTTTTTCATTAATATAAACTATATTTTGCAATGGTATACGTCACAGTATTCTGAGAAAGGAAAACAAATGTTTAGCAATGCATCAGAGAAACCTAACGGCCGCAGAGTGTGTGAAGAAGTTGGTTAAAATCCTTTTTTTGTGGAAATAAACCATATAACACAGTCTCAAAAACATGCTGCTGTGATTGCTGTATGCGTAAACCATGAGAGAGCTCATGAAACAGATAGTTAGTTATTCACTTAGCATTGTTTCTAGCATTATGACTATGAAAATCTTGTTGGGTACCACTGTAATGTTTCACTTTGTGGTGTACACTGTTAGAAGGATAATTAGAGGACTTGATAGATTTTTCTTGCTTTGCTCTCATTTGGTTTGTCTGTTTATAATCTTCTTTCCCAAGCTTTTCAATCATCAAAATGTCTGTTTGATCTAAACATTACCTTTCTAAGAGCAACATAAAACTAGAATTCAAACAAAAGTCAATAAGTATCTGTCTCTCTCAAAAGTATTTTCGTTTCTATGGCAATAAAGCAGTGAAAATTGCAGTAGCAGTTTGAAGTGTCAGCCTGCAGTAACCTTCCATTCAGCTGTTAAATAGTATATTCATTTAGAATTGGATAGAACTCTTCTGTTTCAATCCTATTCATAAATACTGTGTGTTTATGATGGCTGTTCGGCTCTTGTTTCACAACTTCTTTTATTTCTCTTGGCTTAACTGAAACTTAGTTAAAGATATTTTGCTTTTAAACAAATATTCATTATAGAAAAATTGTCCAGTGTTATGCCTAAACAGAATAAGATCAACGCATCTCATGTAACTTGAAAATCTTGGTTAGATATATATTGGAAGACGTGGTTTTTTTGGGGCGGGGTGGAGGTTGTCTTTTTTTTTTTTTTTTTTAAGTTAGCAAAACATACAATTTCAAATAGGCAACAAGCCTTTATGCTTATTAGAGGATCTGGAATGATCTTCAGAATTATTTCAGTTGTGTTTTAAAACATTTTCTAACATGCATGATACAAGCAGTAAATTTCTTACTTCTGCCTCTTGCCTTATACTTGAATTTACTAGGCAAGTTTTTCATATTGCATGTTCTGTATTTCTGTTACACTTACTACTACAATGAGTATTTGAATATACAAAACAGACCAACTTTTTAAATTTTCTGATTGTATGCTGTCAGTGTCTTGGAGGAGCTGGTCTCTAACCAGATCTGTAATGTAAAGTCTCTCTGTTTACAAAAAAAAAAAAAATATTTTCAAGTGTTAAATGAAATCCGTCCATTTGTAAACTTGTTTAAGTTCTTCCTTAGTATAGCAACATTGAAAATACTAGGTTGGAACATTTTACTAGCCTACCATTCGTGGAGATCTTGCTATTTTGAGCCTTAATTTCAGACACCGTTCTGTGACGTTATAAACATTTTCAAATTGAATGCACAAAAGCCCTCAGGTGACGAAGAGAGAACTGTTCACTTTTGAACCACTGTTCAGGAAATTCCCCATAGCTGACAAGTGTATGGAGTAGAGTTGACTTGCAATGTTGCAGGTCCATTCCTTGTAAGAAATGATGTTGCTGATGGTTGAATTTAATTTCTTGTGTTCCAGCAATTCGTATAAAATGTTATTAATGGGGTATAAAGGTTGTATGGTAACACTGAATGACTGTTTACTGTTTTGAACTGCAAGTGTGTAAAATCTGATGCATGAAAAGTGGGATGCTCACAGATACCATTTGTTCCGATTGTTTTGTTGGCTACAATATGGGAAATGGCTTCAGTCAGGTTGCCAGTAGCCTGGTGCTTACATCTCCAGTTGGCCTTCTTGCTGGTGTCTTAGGCAAAAGAACCAAAAATTTAACTGGGCAATAAAGACTGAACTGTACTCATCCCTAGAAGTTCCTACAGAACAGGAGTGAGAAGCATATAGTAGGAGGTAGGGGAGGGGAAGTTTGCTTTACTATTGTTCATCCTGTTCTGTGAGCAAATAAAGGATTTTGTGTGCTGCTCATTGTGGCAGATTTCAAGAGCACTAAACCTTTTTAAATGAACATGCAAGTTACACACATTCAGCATCTTCACCAGGCGACACCAGACAAATACAGAGTGACCTGGCGACCTGCAAAAGCTAGATTGTGTCAACAAATAATGTTAACATTTAGTGATTTAGGGGCAAACTTTCAAAACAGCGCATGAGGATTTATAGGTGCGCACCCCTGCCATTGATTTGGAAACGAACCCCTAAATGAAAATAATAAAGATAACGTAAAATCAATGACCAAACTTTTTTTGTATGTTCAACATCTTGTTAAATGCTTTCATGTCTCTTCACTACAACACTTTTACAGACTTTTAAAAATAAAGAATTTCAAGGTTATGTACATATGTGCAAAATATTTGTTATGCATGGCTCCCATTATGTGTGTTTATGTAAGCCAAACCACTAAATTAACTATTTTTCTCTCACCCATTACGCATGGTTCTAAAAAAAAAAAAAAAAAATTTTTTTTACATATTCTGTTACATTATACAGAGAAATATGGTGCACTATACATCATAGCTATTATTAGTACTGCGCAGTATACCAGTTCCCCTATACCTACAGTATTATAATCAAGTGTTATTGGATAGTTTCTTTTACCAGGTAAAAGTTTATATGTAGTTAAGTAGAAAGAATTTGCTTTTTCATGGTTCTTCTGTACCTGTATATGTATGTATATTTACACGTGGTAGGGTGTCTGAGCAATAAGGGGTTTTGTAGTTTGAAATGGCTAGAGTAAGAGAATTCTTGAATTTGACAATCTAAGTCATGTTCACAATCCATTCTTGTTTGTTCTGTTGAACTATTGAGAAATGAAACTGGTCACTTTTCTACTCTGGAGCTATGTACAGATGTTTAAATAAAACCTGAAGTACCATATTTCATAAACAAAACCAATGGTGCATGGTATAAATCCCTTTCAATCACAAAACTTAACTGATCTTGTGTTGCTAAAGATTGTTGTAAGATTGAAAGAAAAATAAACCATTTATTACTTTGCATTATAATTTGGCTTGGTTTTTTTTTAAATAGACAGTTGTGCTGGAGCCATTAAAACATCTGGAAGAGGAATAAATTTGAGTCTCTGGTTCCTTTAAAAGTCAGATCATCAATTTGAGTTTTAGTGGAAAACTTTTGTTCGGGGCTGGACCAAGTATTGTCTGATTGGAATTGTTCTGGAATGAAGGAAAGGAAATCAAACAGAACAGGCGAATGAGAGTGTGAGAATCATATTACAGGAATTCTCTCTAATGAAATTTCTCATGGCTGAATTAATCAAAACAACTGGCATTCGCTGAAATTTTGAAGGTTGTCCGGCTATGCCAGAAGGAGGACAGGAGACACTGGATATGGTTTAATTAGGCCACAATTTTATTCTGAACTGTCTGGGAATATCCGGCTGATAAGTGTACAGTGAAAGTAATTCTATTATTGTTTTCATAGATATCCAGGGGCTTCTGTCAGCCCTCCCCCTTACCCATCCTGGACCCAGCTAACCAGCTGCTAGAACCTCACTATCCCTCCCTTGAATCAGAGTTTAAGGGGCTATAAAGGAGGGGGGTTGGCTCCCTACCCACCCACCTCCTGTTTTTGCTCCTTTAATGAATAGTTCCTTTAAATACTTTATTAATCCATTTTATCTAACCTTTGTATCCCTTCCCTATGGAGTACGCGCTCTGAGGTGCGATATCAAAGCCTAACTCCTGTAAATGTTTGCCCCAACTACATCAATATTAGGTTGAGGTTTGTCACCTTCTTGGTTGAAGTCTAAACCCTAGATAGACTTCAAACATTCAGTGTGATGGGTTTAAATTAATGTTTACATACACCTGTAGGCGTAATAGGTACTACTCAGTCAAAGACATGCTTGCATTATAGATTAAAGGTGTATTTTCGTGCCTGAGCATTCATGTAGAGGTATAATAAGCTCAGTGTTTAAGACAGCATGAGTATTTTCTGTCCCTGACCAACATTCAAGGCTTTTAGTTTCTTCCCCAAATTACATTTTGAAGCACTGATTGAAGGCTTTAAAGCGGCATAAGCATCTTAAACCACTCTAAAGCCTTAAATTAATCTTGTAAAATATATTAGACCTGCAAAGTATGTGTGTGAGAAGGGCATGGAATTGGGTTTGTGCCCATTTTTTCCCTGTTTGCTGCTTTTAAAACATCTTGAAGAGCTATTTTTTCTGTTGGCCTGTCTGCAATAAGTGCGGTTAGATATTTTTTTTTTCTCTTTTCACTTTCCCTGAATTTTAAAATGGCTAAAGGGCTTTTGCTCAAGCTTCCCAGAAAAATTCGTCTTCAGAGACTGAGCTCAGAAAACATCTACCTGAAGTTGGAACTGTTTTGCAACCATGGCTACAGTGGATGTGTCTGATCCAGGGGGCAGACAGGAAAGAAGAGAACTTTATTCTGCAGTAATCTAATTTTCTTTGAATAATGCAGTCATTCTGTGTTTCTTACGTTGATTGTAAGGTAAGCTATTTTGGAACTGAAAAGTTCTATATTTAAAGTCTGGTTTTTGTGCATGATGGAGTGGGGTGTGGAAAAGTTTCTGTAGAGGAACAAACATGCAAATTTGGATTTGAACTTGGACAATGTCTATGGGATTTTCAAATGTCCCATAGCAGGTCAGGCACCTAACTACCATAATCTCAATGGAAGATAAGAACCTAACCTGTGTAGGGGGCTTTGAAAATCCTATAGATACCTGAGTACCTTTGAAAATCTAGCCCTAACTCCCATTGAAATGTATGTTAGGTACCTAATCTGCTTCGGTGCTTTAGAAAATACTACTAGGTGCCTAAATACATTTGGGAAATCTGTCCCGTTATCCATTTTTCAAAAATGAATTAGGAGTCTTTAAGTCTCATTAAAAGTCAATAAGACTTAATTCTGAAATGCCCACGTCACTTTTGAAAATTGGATTTAGGAGCCTAAAGTCACTCAGGCACTTTTGAAAATGTTACCCTGTGGTAGTGCTGTTTCCTTCAACAGTGTAATGATACCGGTTACAGTTTATGCCTAGCGTGATCTCTTTATTTCATAGTGACATCATAGCACACATCACTGACTGTTCATAGGACGTGAGCTTTGTCAGAGCATAGCAGGGTCTTGAAGTGTGGGAACTGATTCACCTGGGAAATCTGTGCTAATCACAAAGCGGTAAAGAGAGCAACTGAGACTGAACATGACTGCAGGTGGCCTAAGGACCTTCTATCCTGTATGCTGAAGATGGTAATCTCCAGGGATAAGGAATAACCAGCTCTGGCATTCAAGTGCATCAGTAAAGTGTACAGAGGTGATGTCCTGACTCAAGACAAACTTCTTCTGAATTTTTTGTTTTTTTAAATATTTGTATGGCAACAGCACCTACTAGCCCTGTGTTAGGCTAAGATCCCATTGTGCTAGGCATTGTACAGACAAAATCTTTCTATGAAAAAAATGTGATTGGCTTTACAGCTTGGTTTAAAAGCGTTGGAAAGAAGAGGAAGTAAAACAGCTAGGAAAAACCCTCAGCCAAAAACTTACCAGAAGAGTGTACACAGATGATCATTAGTGTCATGGGCGCTAATGAATGCGGCAATGGCATTTTGGGGATGTTACGTTTAGAAAGTCTGGAGGATACGATCTGCCTTCTGAAAATAGACAACATCCTGGTATAGTGTGTCACCTGAACCTTCATGTTGAAAATTGAGAGTCTTTTTAGATGTAATAGGTAGCCAGAGTGGTCCCTACTGTTTAAGAACTGCAGTGCTTTACGGAGCCATGTAGGCCAGTAAAACAATAAGTGAAATGAGCATGTGTAATTTTGAATTAGCCAGTTCAGTTAAAGAAACAAAACTGCAATTTGAGGCTCATGTTTACTTATGCAAATACTTTGCATTAAAGCTCTTATTACGAATATGTCTAATAAATGGACAAAGCAAATATAAATTGCACTAGTTTTGGGGCATATGTGACAAGTAACTATCTTTAATAGCAGTTATTTTATATGATTGTATCCATATTCCCACTGTTGTTATGCACTTTTATCTAAAACTAAAGGTGAGCCAATTAAAAAGCACTGTGGCTGCTTTGCACCTCTGGATTGGCACAAACCAGCCATAGTGAGCCTGAGGATCTGCCCTAGAGTCTTGAGTGAAAGAGAAGTCACTTCTAACTGGAGAAGAGCAGAAGACACTGTGAAGTCCACTGGGGACTTTCTTATACCAATTTAATTTACCAGGATTTCTCCCTTAGGGTGGGGTTTTCTAATCTAAAGCATTTAGCATTGTTCTAACTCTGCTCCCACTTGACTTCAGTGGGAGCAGAGTTAGAGTAATACTAAGTGCTTTAGAAAATCCCACCCCTTAGGGTTGGGTGGGCTATCAAACTAGGCTTTCATTAAAATAAAAAGATTAAAACAATTCTGTGATGATATTAATTATAGTGAGGTCTCCAGTACCGGAAGTCTTTATTTCACTCAGATAGTGCAAACAAAGGACATACTGGACCTTGAATACTTTTCCCAGGGAAGCAGAAAGATTAAAGGTTAAAAAAAATCCTAAAGCAAACTACTGAAGTGTTATTTCATCATCATGGGAAGGAGCTATACTTCTGAAAAATTATACCCAATTATCACAGGCAGGGCTGCTAGCATCTCCTACTTTTAATGTTGCCCACCGTTTTAAGACACTGTTTTCAGTAGCTTATAACTTTGCCAGTCTCTAAACCTTTTGGGCTGAAATTTTCCATGGTGGGTGTTTGCCTCAGGCTGTCTTTATAAATAATTTCAGGCAAAACAGTTCAGCTATTTCTGAGAACAAGACTGAGGAACAATGCATTGTTTTACCCATGTTAAAAATTTCTGGTGACCTATTTTTTGAAAAGCTCTAGTACTCCCCTGCTTCAGTGCAGGGACTTTAAATTTGGCTGTGGACTGGCCTCTGTGGCAGAGGTGTGCCTTTTGTTGTCTCAGTGAAAATCAGCCCAAATTTGATCAAGCTATAAGCCTCAGTAAAGACTTGCTAGAGCTTTGCATCTTAATTCCCTAAAATTCTATCCACACTGAGTATGCTCCAGCTGAAGTGTGGCTGAGCAGGACTTTTCCTTGCACAGGTCTGTGGAAAAGATAGTATGCGGTCATGTCATTAAAGGCTATATCATCATATATATGCACAAGAGGACTGAAATGAGATTGCACAGGCAACCTTTGTTCTGGCATTTCCTAACTTTGGAGTGCTTGACTTTGCAACCATAAAAATAATCTTTTAACACGGGGTGTGTGTGTGTAAAATGTATAACAGCTGCAACATAATCCTTTATAACAGCTTCAAATAGGGGGGATGGGGAGAAATGACACTTGAAGCAATAGCTAAAGGCTCTGTCAATATTCTATAAGTGACACACATTGTATAAGTGCAGATGGTGCTTTCTTGGTGAGTCCAGATCAAGCTTGAACTCTCCTTTAGGAATGTAGGATATGTGCTTCCTTCTCTGTCACTTCCTAAATGAGATGAGATAAGGAATGTGTGTGACAGAGCAGAGCCAGTGAAGAGAGAATAATGCTGACCTCCAAACCTCAATGATTTATGATGCGGCTTAGTACCAGTAACGCACCTCCTCTTTTGAGATCCATTCAACATCATAAATTGCACAGTTCTTTCCTGTCCTACTGTCTTGCATTCACATGGCCTCTCTCAGCAATTGAAACACAATCTCTACAATTAAGTCGTTTTCACAGGATCCATAACTGCCATGACACATTAGAGAGTTGTAATAATAATGCTATGTTATACAGAGGCATCTCTGGATCTTAAAGCAGTTTGCCAATATCAATAAAAGGCTTCATGAGCCTCTGATGGGTTTATATAAATGATAGAAGGGCAATTTTTTCTATTGCTATAGGACCTGTATTGTTTTTTACAACCCCAGTGCACCATAGGGGCTGCACAGGATCCATTTTCAGCAGGAGAGATCTACGGCCATTGTTGCACAGTGTTCTTTTAAATGAAGATTGGTACAATGTGCTGCACAGAGATGCACCTTTTGCAGTGGTCAAAATTGACTGAAATAGGAACAGGAGCTCTCACTGTGCCCGCCAAGGAAGGCAGGGGGGGGATCCTTTTTATTCTGATCCCTGATCTTTTCTAATTATTGCTTTGGATTAAAGTGTAGAGGTTAGAGGTGGAAAAGATCTGGTTAGAGCCAGTCAACCCCAGCTTGTAATGTAGGCTGTAGATGCCAACTAGACCAAGCCTCAGAGGTTAAACTGATATAAATGAAATCATTCAGTGTAATGTAGTGGATAGGAAAGGGTCATCCAGATTTGAAAAGCCATTGCAGTTTTGAGTGCCAGTACGAGGCTCAGACAGTGGGCAGCCATCCTGGTTTACAGACAGTCCCCCAACCTGAAGCAAATACTCACCAGAAACCATACACCCTACAAGAAGTCCAATCCAGGAACCTATCCCTGCAACAAACCCCGTTGCCAGCTCTGCCCACAAATCGACTCTAGTGACAGCATCACTGGTTCTAACTACATCAATCACACCATAAGGGGCTCATTCACCTGCACATCCACTAATGTTATATATGCCATCATGCGCCAGCAATGCCCCTCTGCCATGTACATTAGCCAAACTGGACTATCACTTCGCAAAAGGATAAATGGACACAAATCAGACATAAAAAATAACATCCATAAACCAGTCGGAGAACACTTCAATCTCCCAGGACACTCTGTCTCTGACCTGAAAGTTGTTCTACTTCTAAAAAAAAACTTCAAAAACAGACTTCAAAGAGAAACTGCTGAATTAGAAATTATCTGCAAACTTGACACATTCAAACTGAGTTTAAACAGGGATTTGGAATGGCTATCTCATTACAAGAAATAATTTGCTCTGATCACCCATTCTCACCTCCTACTCAGTGGTTGTCATTAGGCCTCAAGTACCCGGCCTTCATCCACCTACCCCATTGTTGGATATGTATATGTTGCCTCTTGTATATGTTGACAATATTTGCTGTATTATTTCTACCAACTGCATCTGAGAAAGTGGGCTGAAGCCCACGAAAGTTTATGCCTGCTGAAATTAAATTTGTTAGTCTTTAAAGTGCTACAGAACTCTCATTGTTTTTGCTGTATACAGACAAACACAGCTACCCCTCTGGAACTCTAGTACAAGGCATGTTATTTTATCACCTTCCCTTCCAGCCAGGTCCAAACAAAAGGCAAAAGTTTTTCAGGAGTTTCTTTATTCCTCTGGTAACTAATGTGACTTTTGTCATAAGGGTGTTTAATTCTATCAGATCACAAACTCCGCACTGAGGTTGGAGAGAGAGCCTGTAGAATTTCCTTGTTAAAGAAATCTGGATTCCTCCAGAGGCTTGTTGGAGCTTGAGAATCCCTCCCATTTCCTCCCCCTCCATCTTTGCCCTTTCCAATCTCATTTGATGCAGCCACTTTCCTTTTGGATTGGGAGAACTGGGTGGAACTCACTCAAAGGCCATGAACACCACTCCCTAGTCAGCTAGAAGGGGTCACAGTTGAATTCTGCTGAGTTGGAGGAAGGAGAGAGACTTGGACCAGGAATGATGCCAAGTCTTTTGAACAGCAATGCAGAGCACTGCCTTTAGGCTTGCTCCAGTTCAATAACGTGACAGAGTAAAATGATTTTGAAATTCATCATATCTGATCCTAAAAATTCTTGAATGGGGATAAGCCCAATGCTTGGAGAGAGAGAAGTCAGTATGCCCCGTGTCACAACAAAGCTACAGCAAGTTTCTGTCTAAAACTGATATGTATACAATTGGAAATGAAGCCAAACTGGCATTGATGTTCAGTTCCCAGCTTGTTAATTACAGATGATGTATATGTATTATTAATGTCTTCCGGAGCTGGATGTTAAGCTACAAAGAAGGAATTTTAGCAGATGAAACAATATTTATCACTATCAGTGTCTGCCAAACAGAGAAGGAAAAAAGCCTGGGTGTGCAGGTTTAAAAGAGAATTTAAAATAATGGAGAGCACACAGCAATGATTTTTCAAAACTGCTAATGGCTACCACAGCGGGAACACCTTAGGGCAGTTCAGAAAGCAATGTGGCAAAAACATCTCATTGCAGTAGCTCATAAGTGCGTGTGCATTTTGAAGGCAAGATCAGCACTTTGAACTATGTGCCCACGGCAACCCAGCAAAATTCAAAGGATATTTGGGTTTCATTCTATCTTCTCTAACTGATAGTTTCTTAAAACAATTGGCAATTTGCTTGTGTAAAATAGGATTTTAAAATACACAGATCAATAAATCAATTAGATTTTAAATAAAATCTAATAGAAGGGATGAGCCTCCCTACTGAAGAATGCATCCTCTGGAGCCTACTTTTTCCTTCATGTTTCCATGAGAGGAAAGCACAAAGAATCCCATACAGCAGAGGAAGGCAGCTCTCTTCATCTTGAAATATTCCCAAAACAGCCCAGATTTCTGTGGTCATGTCCCAGTGCTGGAAGCCTAGCAGAGTTGTCAATTTCTTTCATACCTTATGAAGACATGACATGCTGCTGCATCAGAATGGGAGAATGCAATGCTATCACATTGTGTCAATGATAACATCCTGACAGGATTGCGCTGACTCAAAAACACAAAAACCCACTGCCCGCCCTCCTCCTGTCTTCCCAAAAAGCTTGCCTCACATGGCACGGACGAGTCCTTTGCAGCCATGTCAGATATCTATTGCTGACCCATGATGCTTTTCATCAGAGCAAGCCTTTGCCCAAGTATCCTTGGCTAAAATGTCTGCTCTCCCTATTACAATACATCTTAGGTTGACCACCAAGGAAACAGAGCACATCTAAGTAAACAACAGAAGACAAAGTTTATTTTTCAGAGACATGGCCTCATGTTTTATTTGTGGCACAAAATAATAATTTGTACCACAGAGTATGATTGTTGGGCTGATTACCATTGAAAGGTGGGACAAATGTGCCTTTTATGTACTTGATATGAAATATGGAATGGTAGGCACAAATAAAGGACACCCCTTAAAATAAGGCATGTGGTCAGCCTGGCAGAGTGTCCTGTGTGCTGGTTGTCTAGTGCCCTCCAACCCAGAAGTGTCTGTAGTTCAGTGATGCTGCATGGATTAAGACCTCAGTCCAGCAATCCAATCTGTAGGGATGGGGTCTTCTGTCCATATGGAGCTGCACTGACTACCCTGGATCTCTTCACTGGTGACAAGAATGTGATTACAGGGTGAGGGTCTTAGTGAACCACCTGCCCCAGGGGTTAGGGCACTATCTTAAGACTTGAGACATCTAGAGGCAATTCCCTGCTCTGTCTTTGAGACCATGGGCAGTCACTGAGACCCAGATCCTCAAAGCTATTTAGACTGAAACTTCATTGAAATCAGTGGAAGTTAGGAGCCTAAATAACTTTGAGGATCTTGGCCCTAGTCTCTCTCTTGCCTCAATTCTCCATCTATAAAATGAGGATAATTGTCACAGAATGTACCTCTGTATTCACACCCTACACACTATTGTAATAATTTTTGTATAAAGTAGGCTGTGTAAGGTATCATTTGAAAACTTATAATTTGCTGGTCAGTGTTGTCCTGATAAAATGTGTGGCAACCTTGTCTGTGAAGTTATAAGATACCCCTGTATGGTGTTATTAACACATGTTCCAAATCCCACAGCCTTGCCCAAACAGAAGTTGGTAAACAAGTTTGTCCTAAACAAAGGAATGTATGCTCTGCTTAATTTTCAGTAAACAGAGTCATCAAGCAAGAAGGGAAACAAAAAAAGCTCAAACAGGTGACAAAAAAAAACAGCAGGGAACATCCTTCCACATAGATTTTTTTTGTCTCCTGGTACCCAGCTGGAAATGTTTTTCAAGAGTGGGACTGAAACTATAAAAAGGAGGGACAAACACCCCCCATGCACTCCCCCCTTCTTTGCCCATTGAATTCACTGCACCTGAAGCAATGAAGGAAGTCTTCATTGGACTCTGGGAGAATGAGTCCTGACCTATAGGGTTTGGGTAAGTAAGACTGCTGAAAATATGTGGTGAGAAACTTTGCTTGAATCTGATATAGTTTGTTAAGTTAGGTATTAGTAAATGTATTATCTTTATTTTTCTTATAACCATTTCTGACTTTTATGCCTTGTTACTGGTACTCACTTAAATTCTATCTCTTTGTAGTTAACTCATTTTATTGTTTTGTCTAATCCAATGTGTTTAAATTGAAGTTTCTGGGAAACTTCATTTGGAGTGATAAATTGTGTGCATATTATTCTTTTTAAAGAAATGATGGACTTAATATAATTTGTATTGTCCAGGCAAGGGCTGGGAAGTACAGGACATACATTTCTGGGGAAAATCTAAGACTGGGGGTTTGTTGGGGTCACCTTGTGATATAATCGAGACTGATGAGAACCAGAGTGTAACCCAAGTATGGCTGACAGGCTGCAGTTATACAAACACTCAGGGTGTGGCTTACGTGCTGGAAGGCAGTTTGTGAGCAGCTCAAGTGGGAACTACTTCAGCAAGGCATTGTAAGGCACCCAAGGTTGCAGGGCAGAGATGACACAGTTGCTTGTTAGTATGGATTATACTGTGTTATGTCACAACAGTAGAACCCTTCCCTCCTCATAGCCATATTGTGAGGATAGCTACATTACATTAAAGACTGAGTGCTCAGACATTCTAGTTATGAGTGCAGTGTAAGAACCTATATAGAATAAGTACCCAGGGTAGTTAGATCATTTAGAGCTCAAGGCTATTAAAAGGATTCTGGCCCAGAGCACATTGATTGCATCAATTTAATTATGATTGTTCAAAGTATTCAATAAAGACAGCTCTGAACTATCCCTCATCCACTTGGCTGGGGAAACTTTTTTCTTTTGATAAAGAAATGAAGCTCATGAGATTTCCCATTAACAAGGGTGAGAGCTGTAGAATTTGTGCCTGGGTTAAGGTGACCTAAAAATCATAAATGACAGAGTTGCCAACTCTTACAATTTTATCCCAAGTCTCAGGATATTTGGTGTTTTTCTTAAAGCCCCAGCAGCTGGAGTCGTGTGAGTATATGAGAATCTCAGCTTTCATGTTAAAAAATGTTTCTGGCCCTCATGGTTGAAGAGAGAAGCTTAAAAACATTAACCCTAAATACTCAACAACTAAAAAGCAAATAAAAAGAACCTAAAATGTATTATTGGTTTAAAAATCATGATTTTGAAATATCTCATGGTTTTGTGCAGGGCATGGATCATGATTTTTGAATGCATGGAATCAGCAGTACTGAAAGTGGGATACTTGTAATATAGTCACACAAAAGGACACTTTTTAAAAAGGGTGTGTGATGTCACTAATGCAGCTTCATATTCACAAGTGATATGGACATATTCCTCAATGGAGACTAGATTCCAGTAATTTAGTATTCTGAATGAATGTATCATAAACCATTGCATTTTGATCAAAAGTACTGCGCTGATGGGGTCATCATTTGTCTCTGTTTTTCCCTACAGGTATGCTTCACACTCATTACAGTTTGTTTCTATCAAACACCAGACAACTTCTACACTATATACCAATGCATCCTGAACAAACATTTTGTAGTTCTAAAGCAATCCATATGTTTCGATGGGTGAAACGACACATTGTAGGTATGCTGAAATACATTCCAGGAACAGCAGATAGTAATCTGGAGTGCTGGGGCATGTTTGCCTAGGTTGGTGAATTTTCAGGCAATTCTAAACACACACGTTTACAACATTAAAGAGCAGTTTTATTAGCTGCATTCTCATTTTGCTATTTGTTAAGCACCAGCGTCCTCTGTGCTGCACCAGGCATAGAGAGAAAATCCTTACCCTGCATAGTGAGCTATCGATGTGTGGCTCCACAACTTGTCTCACTAACAGAAGTTGGTCTAATAAAAGATATTACCTCACCCACCTTCTCTCTCTCATCTGCGACACAGACATTCATAAAGCTGGCTCAGTAGGGGGGGAGAAGGAATACTTTAATTTCTGCCTCTGCTAATTGTCAGGAACTCACAAACAAGGTTCTTTTAACATTAATTGAGCTGTTTAAACAAACCCTTGACTGCCCCGAGCCTGGTGCCATCCTTTAACGTCCCCTCTGCCCCGGGCCGGGCTTGTCCCATCTGCAGGTGGGTCAGGTGCACGGGGCCACCAGCTCACCCTGACCCTTGACCACCAGGGGAAAAAACCCTACAGCAAAGGCCCTGAGGGGCACCACGACCCCCTTCACCACGGCCCAACGCCCCTCACCCCCCAGCACGACGAGGGGTGGGGGTCCTGGCTAACCTGGAATGTGGCCCCACCGCTGCTCTCTTCACCAGGCACCGACAAGCTCAGAGGCCCCATTTCCATGGTACACAGCAGGGTCCCACGCCACCGCCCTTTCCTCAGCCTCCACCTGGGCTTCCTGGGGCAGGGCTCGCGGGCTGCCCGCCGCACCGCGCGCAGGCTGCCGCCGTCCGGCAGGGGGCGCCCGCCGCGCTCCGTCCCGCCGGCCCGGCCGGTAGCCCGCTGCCGCCACCTGACAGACGCCGGCCCGCGAGCTGCTCCTCCCCGCTGCCGCCGGCCGGGCTGAGGAGCGGCGCGCGCGGACAGCAGCCAGCGGCACCCGCGCCTGGACGCTGCGCTTCCCCCCGGTGAGTGGTGCCCGCCTCGCGGCGGCCCCGGGCCCGGCCGAGCTCTGCCCAGCGGGGAGCCACCGCCGGCCCCGGACCCTGCCCCGGCCGCTGCCCGGCGCTCTCCGGCCGGTGCCTGCGGGAGGCGCGGCGCTGTCTGCCGGGTGCGCTTGGCGCGGGCTGGCTCCCGGGTCTCCTCGGAGCGGCTCCCCGGGCGGGGGGCGGCCTGGCCCGGCCCGGCACCTGCTGAGCTTTCTCCGCGGTGCGCGCCCCGCAGGTGCGGCAGGGCTGAGCGCGGCGGCAGCCCCGCAGCGCTGGGGGTGACGGGCGGTGACGGGCGGTGTGAGGTGAGGCGGTGTGAGGTGATGCCGGACCCGGTGCGGGGGGTGCCGCGGTCTGTCCGCTGGTACCGGCTGCGGCGTGTGGCGTTAGCGGGGAGCACACGGGAGCGGTGGCTGCTGATGGTGCGGGGGGCGCCGGGTCTAAGATGCCAGGCTGCGTGTGGTGCTCGCCCGAAGGGCCGGTACCTGACACAGCCCGGGGAGGAAGGGCGCGGGCTGTTGTCCTGGCGTTCACAAAGGCCCGGCTGGAAGTGGAGTATCACCGCACCTGTCACCTGTCTGCCATTGATGGCCCTGCTAGTTACCAAATCGAGAGGTTTCCCTGACACAGGACTTGGCTGAGGCAGTGGTTCTCAACCCGTTTACCATGGTGGGCCACAGATGCAGCTCTCTGTGTCATGTGGGCCCCATCCACAGGATGGATCTATACTACCTGTATGGCCCTGGGGCTGAGGACGTCACATGGGCCACTGCTGTGTGCTGATTTGACTGCAGGCTGAGAACCACTGGGCTAAGGCATCATCCCAATCATCTCAGCGTGTCAGACTTACTTAGAATACCACCTACCGTGCCAACATGCTGTGACTCCAGCATATGGCAGTGGGTGACAAACGGATCTGCAGCGTGATCGTTCAAAGGGCTAGCAAAAAAAAAAAAAGAAAAAGATGTTTCGGTAACCCATGCAGTCTCAGAAAGAGCGTTATGGAGATTTCCAAAGCTAGAGGCAATAGTTCCTACTAAAATCCTTCTTGTTCTGGCCTTTGCCCCCTTCACCTATGCCCCTAATATTTTTCTCTGTCTGTCTCCGTTCGCTTTTTCTCAATTTAGAGGTTTTTCGCTCTTTAATTTTCCTTTCAGCAGCCACTGTGAAGAGAGCACTTCTGTAAAGGTTGATGACATTCTTGTTAGTAGGCCTCATCTACGTTGGACTTCAAACAGAGTTAAGGACCCATAAGTAAACGTCGTTCCAGCTAGACTGGTTTTTAGCGTAGGCTGATGGGCTAGTGGGGGTGTGTGTTGTAGAATTGTGTTTAAGTGTGTTGTACTCTAGGCTGGTTTAATACATTGGCTTTGTTTCTAACCCGTTGGGTGGTGGTGACCTCGTGCACACATCCACTCTTTGAGACCTTTTCACAAATTCTACTTGTATCTTCAGCCTTGTTTGTTTATTACTAGGAATGTGAGGTGGATCCCTTCAGTCTTTTTTTCCGTACAAACAGGGTAGTCATTGTAGGATTCTTGGTATCTGGGCCCAGATGGGACAGTGAGTAAGAAACAGAATATCAGGACGCAGCACAGTGCACAGTTAACTGGACAGCCCGGGCTGTCTTGCTTTAGAGGAAGATTAAGACCAAAGGAATGAATTTACCCCATCTAGGGGTGTGATGGCTGCCATCTTGGTTTATATATCAGGGATTGAACTGGGGACCTTCAGAGATGAAGATCCAAAGCAAGCTAGCTTGGGGTTTTAAGAGGTTCCTATTATTATCAGACTGGTCACAGAGGGGGTCTGTAATGCACACTCACCAGTGGGTTACATGGGCACACGAGTGAAGAACTTGTCTGAGGTGCTCTGACACTTTTCCAGAGGATTGAGTTCTGAAACGCTGGTGGGTCCAGGCTTCGTTTGGCCTCATCCACTCATCGCCCAAAGCTCATAGAGTTTGCAAGCCAGATTTTGTTTGACTTCAGGGTAGAAAAATTTAATACATAATCAAAATCCTGTGATGTTTATCACTTGTGATAATGAAAGGCTTGAAGGCAGCCAGTTCAGGAATAGATAGCTGTGGGCTGCAGTGCCATCCTTTTCCATTCCAAGATCCTTAATGTACCAAGTCTAGAGCTTTTCCCTGCTGTCTGTCTGTCTTGGCATTTATACCCACACTCATCATTGTAGCATCATCCAAATGCCTTAGGATCAGTTAAAATGGCACTCCAGACAATTAGTTTGTCTCTGTGTTGACCCATAATTAGCAGCAGAGGCGACTTGATAGCCCCTCATTGCGAAGGGGTTGGAACTGCAAGTCTATGGTCAGCCACCAGAGAGCTATCACAGAGTAACTTTGGAAAGGGGAGTCCCTTGAGAGCTAGAGGCAGCAACAGTGGTGATTCTAAAACAAGACTTGGTGGTTAAATTGAATTTCTGGCAGGCCTGGAATGTTTGTGCCATTCAGAGATATCTGGATAGTAAGTAGCAGAGTTGGCTGAAAAAGTTGCCCAAAAAGTTTTAATAGAAAAATAGGCGTTTGTTGAAAACTAGATTATTCGTGGGAAAACATCTTTGACTTGCAAAAGTTAGAAAACACTCAAAGGGGAGAAAAGCTACTTTTTCACACCTTTTTACTGTCTTAATTAAATAGTTTCCCCCCATTTTCTCTCACTGTTACTGTCTTCCTATTTTTTCCAGTGGAAAAAAGGAGGAAAAGTAAATGGGGGTGGAGAGCAAGTGAACACCAAACACTCAAAAAGTTAAAATTCTAATTTTGGAGTTTTAAAAAATGGGAAGTTAATGACATTTGAAGTCTAAATGAAATTTTATGTTTATTTCAAAATATCAGTTTGAATGTGAAGAAGATATATTTCCTGTGAAGAATTTATTTATGCTGCTGAATAGAGATTAATCTGCGGATTAAAATCTATTTTTAAAGTGTTCCTGGAATTTATTTTAGTTCACATATTTACCTAAACAGCAGGACACACAGTGCTACTTGCACAGAAAAGAAAATCTGAAAGAGAATGCACTTATGCACGCTGTCCAACAAAACCAGCGTAGAAGAATGAAGAAAGCTATGTCCTCTGCTGAGGTCACTGCTGCACTTTATGTGCTGTAGAGGTATCTGGGTAACTTCTTTTCTCCCAATAAAATCCTTTCAAACATCAGTAATTGAATCTTAGTTTAAAAGTTACCCTGATCCAAAACCCATTGGGAGTCAATAGACTCCCATCAATTTTTAAATATGCTTTGGATTAACCCAAAATGAATAAAATGATCATAGCCTAGCACATCATGAATATTTTTGTGTAAAAGTGTCTGAGAAATATTGGAATAAAAATAAATTGGCAGAAATACAATTATTTCTGCTTTTCCATCATACTGTGTATGCCTGGGTGTTTAAATCAACCAAATCTGAGTGCCCAACTCTGATTCAACTGACTTAGTTTCACTAATTGACCTAAGGAAATCACTACCTGATTAAAAAAGAATTAAGGTTCTCACCTCTTCTTTGATTTGATTGTGTTCCAAACCTGCAAGTGCATCATAACAAAAATGGCATAGTCTAGTCTCTGAGCATGGAAGAGATCTTCCTAATTTCCTAGCATTATCACAGAATGTCTGGAAATAGTTCTCTGTTTATAAACAGTAACTAACACTCGTGAATGGAATATTTTATTCCAAAGGAATTTTAACAGCATGAAGATCATCTTATGCTAGCTCATCCTCTGTCCCTCCATATTTGCTAATGACAGGCAATTTGGTTCCTCAACTGTGTGATTTATTTTAGGCTTCTACTACAATTACTGTTGGGTGAGAGCCAGTGAGGACTATCTGCTGAAGTAACAGGGAATGGCAGATTTTATATAATAGGCTGTAGTGATAGAATAGGGAATGCCAACATATCAAAGATATGACTGGAGGTTGTAAACTCTTTGGGGCAGTGTGTAAAATGGGGCTCCAGTCCTGACTGAGACATTTGGATGCTACTATAGTATATGATACATGTGGGAAGGCGTGCTGGCTTGACCTGGAAGAAAGATGTGCTTCAAAGATTAACAGAGAAGCTGGTTTCTTTAGTCACTTCGGAAAAAGTTGAGCAAATTGTAAAGCTTTAGAAACCAGCAAGTTCTAAATAGGGAGTGTGGGTTTTCTATATGTGGCTACCACTGTGACGTGTTCAAGTGGAATAAAACTTCCCCTTGATAACCTCAGGGAAGATAAGTAAACGGTCAATCAAACAGGACCTAACTGTTTCCTCAGAGGTGTCTCCAGTATTGGACAGGTTCTGTGTTCTTAGGGCAATATTTTCAACTTATCCCTGTACCTGGCAGTCCAGTATCTCTTTAAGGGTGATGGTATTCTTTTAGGGATGTTTGCAGTGATGTTTTTAGGCATAAATCTTGAATGGTGATAAAGAGAGCAGTCAGCCTGAGGCAGTGGTTCTCAAACTTTTTGTATTCGTGACCCCCCTTTCGTACAGCAAGCCTCTGAATGCAACCTCCCTGGCCCCTGTGAGTACCCCCGTTGGGTTCCCCGCCCCCCCTTCACCTCTGGACACTGAAGGTTCCCCACTCCTCCTTCACCCCTAACCCCTGCACTGTGCCCTCTTTGCCCCAACCCTTGCAACGCCCTTCTGCATCCACACGGGGAAAGTGACCTGCATGCATGGTGCGGCTGGTGTTGCTGCTTGCTCCCCTCTCGAATGCTGCACCCCAGGGGAGCAGTGAGAAGCAGCTTCAGGGCTCCCTGCATTCAGGTCACTTTCCCCACCTGGGCCACGTAAGGGGAGAGCAGCAGCTCCTGTTGCTCTCCTCACAGCACTGCCCAGGTGGGGAAAGTGACCTGGATGCAGGGAGCCCTGGTGTTGCTCCTCACTTCCCCCCCCCCCCCCATAGTGCCTTAGGGGTGTGTGGAGGAACATTGGGGGGAGGAGTTAAGCAGTATCTGTGTGTCACTGCTCCTTCCCCGCGGGTTCCTCCGCCGGGAGGAAGCAGGGAGGCTTATAGCCGCATGCCTGGCTAGGGGCTCACAGCTCGTGACCCCCACATAACCACGTCATCACCCCCTGAGGGGTTCCGACCCCCAGTTTGTGAACCAGTGGCCTAAGGGAATTACATTATTTTGACAAGTCTCAGTGGTGTCTAGAGCTGTAATAGATGAGCCTCTTCCCAGGAATGCCATGTCATTAATTGTCTAGTGCTGTATGCACCGAGAAATTTTTCCTGAAAAATCAAACCATATCAGGCTTGGATTTTCAAAAGTCCTCAGTTGCCCTTATTCTGCTCCTATTAAAGTCAGGATGGGCCAAGTTAGGTCAGCACTGAGCACTTCTGAAAATCCCTCCTGAATGTCTGTAAATAAAAGAATATCCACTATTTTCGTTGAATGGGCAGCAGATGTAATGCACTGCATGCTTTACGTGCTTGTTTTAAGATATCCAACACAAGGTAGCAAACTTGTTGCCCCAAATTCTGAGCAGAGCTGATCTTAGAACTTTTTTTGAGGAAGTGAAAGAATTGCCTGAGAGATGCACTGGTTTGGGCAAAGCTGCTAGTGAGCTGTTTATTGCCAGGTAAGGGAGAGAGGTTTTTATCTCTGTAGTGGGATTTTATTTGGGGAGGAGAAAACAAAATAGTAAACAATGAACAAAATAGCAGATTCAGCTAGATTACTGTTCCTCTCAGAATGCTCAAAATGTAGCAAAGATAATCAACAAGGGATATCCTTAACAAGATCTCTGAAGGTGAATGGAGATAGAGAGGGGGGATCAGAGATAGAAGTCCTTTTAGCTCATCTAGTCCACCTTTGTCAGCAGCACAGAATTGTTCCCTACGGTATATTTTTCTAGTGCATTATCCATTCTAGTTTTAAATATCTTAAATGTTGGGGTTTCTGTTGTTTCCCTTGGGTCGCTATTTGACAGTGTCACAGAACTCATCATTATTTAGGAAAGGGTCAAAGTAGGATTTAGGGGACAAATGAGCTACATTTCAGCATCTCAAACTTGGGAATCAAGGAAAGGCAATGAGCGTTCACTAAAGCATGAATGGATAACGGACATTTGGCATGGGAATATAACAGGGCAGTCATAATCAGTTGGAGTGCTTATAGTATACTATTGAAACAGAAAGCAGAGGAAAATGAATGATCACAAAATTCATCTGGATCTCAAAATGCTTAGAAAATAGAATTGCACAAAAGCATGCATAACAAAGATGTTAAATGTAGCGTCTGGTGACAGCTATTCGAAAGTATTAGATGGTTATGGAAGGACTGGAATAGCAGAGGAGGGCACCAGATCCTGGTTCTCTTCCTCCCTCTGCCATGATCAGCTGAGTTGGACTTTTAAAAAAGGGACTCCTAATCTTATTTCATCCCTTCATTTACTGATAAGGTTTTAGGAGAGTGCAAATGATAGTCATAGTTCACTTTTCAGGTTAAGGTTGATGCGACACTCGAACAGGAATCTTTCCTCTTGAGACTAGGGGCACTGAGAAGTCATTGTGGGCCTAATATATAAGCTTTGTTAAAACAGGCTTTTAGAAAGCTGGACATAGCGGTGGGGGGAGTGTTTCCATGATTTTCTTTCTTAGTTTAAATAGAAACAGTATATTTGTAAAGGAATCCTGTTAATCTGCAGTATTTGTTTCCCAAGTGTTTACTGACAATTTACCACCCCCACCCCCACTCCGAAATAAAGAGAGAGCAAGAGTAAATTAGCTACTCCGTGCAGTGGCAAAAGCAAACAAACAGCGTGAACTGTGGCAAGGCAGGTAGATTGGTACAACTCTTTCGTGCTATGATTTGAGCATGTGTTGGGAACATCGGGAGATCTTTTAAAAGAATATGAGTTTCAACTTGGCAGAGTCCTTTTCAATAGTTTTTCAGTATTTCAAAGCTATTAACACAATACCTAAAGGCATAACAAGTCTACTCATTAAATAGCCATGCCTGTTGCAGCATTTAGAGCAAACATTTTTACAGGATTAAAATAGGTTTTGATGTGCTTGTAAGATATGCTTCTAGCTCTCCAGTGTGCAAAAACATTGTATGGTAAAGGACACTCTTTAAATAGCTCATAAAAGTTGTAGAGATACAGAACTGGGCGCTCCTAATGTATTGCTTGCAACCTTTGGGGCTAATCCACATGGGCAAATGAGAATTGAATTGAGAGTTGTGGTAATGACAAGTGTGCCTGGAATACCTTTGACTCAAGGGTGTATTAGAGAGTCTGTTAGATAAGTTTGGGGTAGTTAAATTTTTACTGTAACATTACAAATATTTGTAAGGGATGTGCAAACATTCTTAAAAATATTGGACTGCATAGTGGCTGTAGCATGGGTCCATGACCTGAGTATAACTGTGCGATTCTGTCTACATAGGAAAGACCAAACCATATTGTAAGCTGCTCAGCATGCTCCCATGTTAAAATTTAGCAGTCTTTACTGTGGGAATGTGCCCTAAGGAACAGAGTCCATGATCTTGTCCTTCCCTTAGGGAAGTAGTAGGCTCCTAACCGAGTGGACAGGAATGAAAAGCAACACTGTGATCTAGTCGAGGGAGCAGCTTTTGGGGGGATATTTTAAAAAAATAGAATTCATAGGGCATCCTGACCAGGCTAAAATGGAATTCCCCACCACCGGAGCATCCCTGGGATTTGAACCCAATACCGCTAGCAGAAAAAGTAAGGACTGAACCCCTAGACCACTCAGCCGCTTACTTCACTTGCTTACCACCCTGTCACGGCCCTGTGATTTATAGTACCATAGCTTTCCATGGGCGAGACACCCTTCAAAGTCCTGCTCCTAAAATAACCAGAGGCAATCAGTACACAGCAGTGTGAGGCACTTCCGATCCTGGAACCCACCAGTGTTGGGTCCTGCCTCTGCAGATCTCTCAGACCCTGCTATCCGGGAAAGGAGCAGGCCTCGGCAATTAACCTGAATGTGTCTCACGGCTATCTAGAGCTATAGGTACATAACCACTGAGCTGCCCTTTGTTGCTTTTTCCCCGTTTGAAATTATTCATGTCTGAAAGGTGCTAGACTGAAGGCCCTGGAGACCAAATCCCTCTATTGATTACACAGCACTAGTGCATGCTCGCCCATGCTGTCCCACCAATGAGCTTCAACACTGACCAACTCAAGCAGGAAAAAGGAATTTCTGTCTCCCGGCTCATTCTGTCCTGAGCCTCTTTGATGAGACTGCCCATGTGGAGGCCATCAGTGCTCATTGCGAGGGTGGTTTTTCCCGTGATGTGGTTGCTTAGTGGGTCCCTGATCTAGCAAAGCAGTTCAGTGCGCGCTGAACTTTACGCATGTGACTAGTCCCATTTAAGTCCGGAGGCCTATATTCATACTTTAAGTTAAGCGTATGCTTAAGCACCTTGTTGAGTGAGGACCCATGAGCCTGATTCTGCATGGTGCTTAATGCTGCCGGAATCCATTAGTTGCAGAGGGCACTCAGCACCTCCCAGGATGAGGTCCTGGCAGCTGCACTGAGACCACCAAATTTATTTCACGTAAGTCCACAGAACAGCCATCAGCTGATGGTAATTTTGGCCACAATGAGCAGGAACAGGTTCACAATGATCACTTTGAAGTGTGTTTTTTAATGATTATTTGTTTAGCACGGTTGAGCTTGTTCTACTTTTAAACAGAAGAATACATTTACCATCTTTTTTATTTTGTGTTCCAGTCACATTATCTAGGTGCATCAATGAGGAGTCCAGGGATGGCTGTGTTCAAACAACAGAAGGTGGAAGACATTTATGAAATTGGGGAAGAGCTAGGAAGGTAAGTGCTTTCAGATGGCACCAACACACTTCAGAGGGTGGCAGATGCAGTGATATCTGCAGTATCTTGTAAAATTGAGTGAATTATTTTACTGGTGTTCTGTTTGGCAGGAACATCAGAATGTCCATACTGGGTCAGACCAGCGGTCCAGTTTCCTGTCTTTGAGAGTGGCCAGTGCCAGATGCTTCAGAGGGAATGAATAGAGCTGGCGAATTTTGAGTGATCCCCCTGCCATCCCTGTTTCTGGAAGTTGGAGGTTTAGGGACAGCCAGAGCATGGGGCTGCGTCCCTGACCATCTTGGCTAGCAGCCATTGTTGGACCTATCCTCTGTGAACTGATCTATTTCTTTTTTTAACCTAGTTATACTTTTAGCTTTCACAACATCCCATGGCAATGAGTTCCACAAGTTGACTGCGGTGTGTGAAGAAGTACTTCCTTATGTTTGTTTTAAACCTGCTGCCTATTAATTTAACCAGGTGACCCCTAGTTCTAGTGTTTTGTGAAGGGATAAATAACCCTTCCTTATTTTCTTTCTCCACATCATTCATGATTTTATAGACCTCAGTCATATCCCTCCTTAGTTGTCTCTTTTCTAAGCTGAACAGTTCCAATCCTTTTAATCTCTCCTCATATGGAAGCTGTTCCATATTCCTAATAATTTTCGTTGCCCTTCTCTGTATCTTTTCCAATTCTAATATATCATTTTTTGGGATGGGGTGACTAGAATTGTATGCAGTATTCAGGTGTGTGCGTACCATGGATTTATATAGTGGCATTATGATATTTTCTGTTTTATTATCTATCCTTTTCCTAATGGTTCCTAACATTCTGATAGCTGCACATTAAGCAGATATTTTCAGAGAACTATCCACAATGACTCCAAGATCTCTTTCTTGTGTGGTAACAGCTAATTTACACCCCATCATATTGTGTGTATAGTTGGGATTATTTTTTTTACCATTTGCAGTATTTTTCACTTATCAACATTGAATTTCATCTGCCATTTTCTTGCCGAGTTATCCAGTTTAGTGAGATTCCTTTGTAACTCTTTGCAGTCAACTTTGGATGTAACTATCTTGAGTAATTTTGTATTGTCTGCAAATGTTGCCACCTCTCTGTTCACCAACTTCACCGACTTTTCCAGATCGTTTATGAATATATTGAACAGCAGAGATCTCAGATAACTGGACTTACTCCCAATATATTACAGCAGAAACACATTCTTTAGCATAACATTTATTTTCACTCTTTAGAAGGTTTCTCTGTTCCAATCCCCCATTTACTTTCTAATATTTAAACCAACAGTATTGCAAAATCAACTTTTAAGATACAGTAGTTAGAACCTTCAGATCACTTGTAATCTTCAAAGGGCTTTACAGGTATTAACTACCAGTGAAGTATTTCTACCATTGAAATCAATATGCTTACCTGCTCTGCCGGATTTAGGGCCTGAACGAGGCAAGTCTTCTCCAACCAATTTGCTCTTTACAGTGAAAATTGTATGGAAGGACCGTTCCCACACAATGATCAAACTGCCAATAATATTTTAACATGCAGCTAAGTTATCACCAGGCACAGCCTGGCTTCCTGCTGGACATCAGGCAGTTGTCTCTGTTAAAAGGCTATGCATGTGCATAGTGTGTTTTTCAAAGGTCCATAAATTAGTCAGATTAAAACTCCTCACTAAGGGCTGTTTCCCTGCTATCACAGATCCACAGGATCAGTGCTATGGCCCCAGATTTGGAACAGTTAGTAGGAGGAACCCCTTCAGTGTGCCAGACTCACTAGGAATCTCACTCTTCCTCCAAGGTAAGCCACGTGGCTTCACCACCTCCTTAAACTGGACTTCTGGACCTGAAGCACTGGTGCTTCACATCGTGAGCTCCAGTCAGTGAGTCCAATTGAGACAGACCCATGATGGAGACTTGTATAGTTTTTAGGGATTGATGCACCTCTCCAAGTGTTTGCAGTGACAGTCACACAACATTATCAAAACAGTAGGGTTTATTAGTCACCTGGAACACAGCACAGGAAGTCCTTAGGCTAGCGTAGAGGAGTGAAGGTTAAAACATAGACCATCCTGGTCAGCCCAGAGCCCAGCCAAGCAGTAGTGAACTCCAGTGTGCAAGCTCCATCTCTCTTGTCCATCTGATTTCCTTTGTCAGATACCCAGGTTTGCCCCTATTGCTTCCCAGTGCCCATGCTCAATCCCCACCTCACACCACTCTAGTCCTTTGTTCTCCAGGTGGGGAAATGCTGCTCAGCTTCCCTGCTGAGAGGCAGGGATGTCCATACCTGTTTGAGTGGTTGCTTGCTAGGTGTCCATGTCCAGACAATACTATTGTATTCCCAAGAGCTCCACTGATATGGGGATTAAGGTCAAAACAGCTAGGCGACTCCCACACCGAGTCTATCTCCTGTCCTGCCCCAAGAGCAAACAGTGCTTTTCCCCCACATGGTAACAATGCAGCATATAGGGGAAACTGAGACACACACAGGCATCATAAAAATATTATTAAAAATTCCCATTTTGTCATATTTGCCAAATCTTAATCTTCACCCCCAGCTCTTCCATTGCTCTCATGCTCCGCTCTCTCAGAAATGCCCAAACATTCTTTAACAGATTACCTTTGGACAGAGACTGGGCCTGGGATATTTCACCTTGGAAGATGAAAATTTGACAACATTATGAGTGACTGAAAATGGTGTTTATGAGAGTGTGTGTTTATAATGAAAATGCATAGGTAACCTGAACTGTAGCCATTGGTAGCACTCTTGCTTTAATATTGTCTAGTTCTCTACTCAGTACAGAACTTTTTATTGTGTCTTTTATATAGTGTCACTTTATACTGTAGTATTATGTGCCGTAATTGTCACAACATTGTGCATAAAAATCTGCATGCCTTTTTGGGGTGTAGCAATCCCTTGAACTTTCACATAGTGGCACCATGGCTATCTGACAACCATATGCAGTACTTAGACTCTGAATCCAAAAACTTGGCCTTTTCCTAATGAGCTATAGGAACAGCTCCATTACATCAGCCAGAAGAAGGAACTCATGTATGTGAACAAGTACTCTCAGCATATCATAAGGAGATTTCATGCTCTGTCTCCTGAAAATGCACACTGCAAACTATTTTAGTTAACATTTTAGTACATTATTTACATCTGACTTCCAAGTGTTCTGAATGATCTCAATTAGTTGTCAGGTGAGGAATTCTTCTCTCTGTACAGATGAGAAATTTGAATCTATTTAGCTAGATTGCTACAAGCAAAACTTGTTCAGTGAAAGACTTTAAGGGATATGCAGACTCAGAGTCCTCTGCTTTTCTGTTACCAATTCAGACTTTGTAAGTAAACAATTTTAACTTGTAAACAGTTGTAGCAGGGGAGCTCCAAATTGGAATTGCTTGTTTATTCTTAACAATTTCAGGAGGCATTCTTGAAATTATAATGCATGTAATGTCACATTGACTTCCTATGCTAGCTTTATTTTCACTCTTTCAGATCTTGAGAGCTTCATAGACTTTTTGTTCCAGCTGTGCACTGAATCTGTAGTTTGAGCTGGTTTTCATGCCTCTATCTCTGAGTAGTAATTACAGAGTCTGTGACAAGTGATTACTTGCTTTATTGTAAGTAAAGTAGCATGCTAGACATGTTCCAGCACCTTTAAGAGAAGATTTTCTTCCAATGCTGGCTGACTGAGCTCTTTGCCAATAGCTGCTTTCCATTGTATCATTTTTGCAGCAGCTTTCAATGCTGGCAGATACAGGTGGATAAAAATATTCATTTACAGGGACAGTGACAAGGTAAGTAATTTACAAAACAAACAGGTTTATATTTAAAGTAATCTCCATGCTTTGGCGGTTGTTGACCTCCTAACAGTGGCTCCTTGACTCTACTATTTATTTCTTCAGAACAAAAATCTTCATTATGATAGAGTTAAGATTGTTCCATTTCAGATTCAAGTAGCACATTCAGTAAAAATCCAGGATGGAGGTTGCCAGTAAAGTAAACACAAATTTATTTATTTATTTATTTATGTGCACTTCCATTTAAAAAAGAGAGCTTCTGTCCTTTGCTCTCGACACTCCTCTGCAAGCCTTAAATATGCAGCAGTGATATGGACCCCTCCCTACTGTCATCAGTCAGCACATTCACAGCAACTGGCCATAACCCCACAGCAGAGGATGTTCGTGTCCACAGCAACCTCACCTTGCATAACTTTCTGCCTGAATACGCTCACTGATTCCACAGCAAAATCCCTTTCAGCTCTAACGTGGGACCGTTCACAACGTACAAATCACAACAGCGCCAGTGGGAGAACTGCTGCCTCGTTTGCTGGGGCAGCAGATACAGTAATATCAGATGGAGCCCTTCATGCACTAGTGCTGTAGCAGTAAAGGCTCTGAGCTTCCTGCACCTCCAGTTCCATAGCGTGTCCCAGTCTCCCCAGCTCCTGTGCACCGAACCTCACCCTCCCTTTTCCTTAGCCTCTTGCACATCCCTGTGAAAGCTGCCACACCCGCTTCACTTCCCTGCTGCCCAACTTGTCTCCCTAGGGCAACATGCAGAGCACAGCTGGCCTGGCCTGGCGGGCAGTGCTTGATAGTTACATCAGCTACGCTTGGCAAAGCTCGAATAGGTTATGCCGAATAAGGGGAATAATTTATTATATAAATACTTCCAAAGAGGCTGCCTTCAATATGTTATCAGAGTGTGCATGTGAAGACTGGAGTTTGTGGTGATTGTGGCTCTTTAGCTAAAAGGGATCCTAAAAAAGTGAGAGTCTCAGGACCAAATTTTAGGAAGGGCTGGTCTTTAAATGTTTCTTCTTTCAAAATGATTATATGGGGTTTTGTGGGGGGCCTTGATGAGGAATTTGTAGAAAATTCAGTTGTTCTAGGAAGAATTAGTGTGTATAAAATGAAAACTAAATTAAGTGACGTTCTTAGAGTAAACTGCAATACATTTTCAACTCTAGAGTCACTATCACTTCCATTGCCTCCATATCTCAATAAAAGCAGTATTATGAGTGCTGCTTAGTGGAGATGCATTGCAGTTTAACGCTAGAATTCTGAATCTACAGAGATGTTTTGGGACTTCAGTTCTAAGCTTTGAAGCTGTCAGTATATTATTATCTGAACTTGTCTGTCTGCCAGCGAAAGCAACTGATGAGTTAAATCTACAATGTCATATTTTAAAATATATATGTAAATATATTTTAAATATATATATTAAATCTCTGTGTGTGTATGTATATGTGTGTATATATATATACACACACAGACACATACAGATTTAGCTTTATGCCACATAGATGTAAATTTACTACATATTACTACATATTGCTTATTCTAGAGCTTAGAGAATGTGACTTTTAGTGCATCCTCAGGTATCTGTATTTTTGCCTGTGTAGAACATACTGCAGAGTTGAGAGTAAGCATTTTGAGTCCTCAGTTCCAAGATTCAGTTGATGCTTGGAGTCAGATGCAAAGCCAAGCCTGCGTTTCTATTTTGAGCTCTGAAGATGAAGCTAGAAATAGCAGTTAATTGAGATGCTCTGTGTCCTTTCAATCCTGGAATCAGAGTATCAACACTAGGATTCATTTCAGGTATTCTTGCAGTTATGCATTTGAAAGGATTGCAGATCTTCAGAGCCAGTTGCAGGACAGAGTAGCTACATTCTGGCTATGAGACACTTACAAGTGAGGCTGTAGTTTGGTCAGAAGAAAGCAGTGCCTACAATATAAGAATATAACTTTTAACCAGCCCTCCCAATCATCTAACACTCAGCCCTACTCTGGCTCGTGGACTTGTACCTACGTGCCAGGTAAACTCAGTTGTAATGCAAGAGAAACTGCAAACTTTATAAGAGCAGTGGCAATGCACAGTCATCTGTCTGAGATTGCAGTACTGAGCCCCTCAGATGTAGCAGTAATCTTCCAAAACGTGCTATCAAGATTCAAAGCTCTTGGCAACTATTCTCCATCAATATAAACACGGGGATGACAAAAACTGTGACATGGAAACAGGATATGTATCCACTGCAACATTATCAAGGTACACTGAGGCTTGACCTAAACTGATGCAGCTGATGATGTAGTCTCTTTCCTGCACACAGGTGATGGAGTAGAACACTGCATGTGCATGTAGACTGCCCATACTCTCTTGTTTTACAAATCTAGTGTAAGTAAATCTTCAGAGCTTTAAGGGGATTGCATTACGCTCTCACGTGGAGGAAAAGGGGAATCCGCCTATGCTAGATATGGAGACAGGTATGATTCCATGTATCAGTGATCCTGTCTATAATCCTCAGGAGGTGCAGACATGGGAAACAAAGTTAAAACTTTGCAGTAGCTGCTTCATGAATCCCCTTCCCCTTCTAGCATATAAAAAACAGTTGAGAGTAATTAAAATAGGAGATAAATGTACTGGCTACCCAAACAACTCCAGCCAAATCATGCTGCTGCTGCCTCCTCATCTGGAAAGAGCCACAGCTTCGTCTCCAAATGGGCGGTCAGAAAAATCTGCTGGTGGGAGATCGCTAGAACTATATTTTTCCTGGGCTAAATATTGCCACTTGTCATATTTCCCCCTCCATTTTCAGAAGGACAAAACAAATCTTTTTGGAGAGATTGGTGCTTGGGTCTGATGTTTGCCTCAAATACTCTTGCTTGTTTAGCTGATTTACTGCTCCGAGGAGCTCGGCTGGCCAAGATGCAGAAGGAGGGGACATGACGCTCTTGCTTGCTATCCTGCAGCACTGTAGTCCTGCTAGTCTTTCTGATGAGCAGATTTGAAATGGGCTTTGTGCCACTGTTGTTATTACTGAGGGCAAGAAAGAAGGACCAGACTTTTATACGGATAATAAAAATAGCCTCTGTTCCTCTAGCTAGGGTAGAACTGTATGAGAGCTAATTAACTGTCATATTTCAGGGCATAAGGTAACAATTGCCAGGGTAAGGAACAGCTGTTCCCCATCTTGCGCTACCCCAAAGGTACCCAGCCACATAATTGTCTGTTGTGGGGGTTTGACACATTCCTCTAAAGCATCGGGGCTAGCCTTTCTTGGAGACAGGAAACCAGCCTACAGGAGCCAGTGGTCTGAGCTGCTATGGCAGTTCCATGTCCCCATGTGTCTACAAGGATATTTTCCAGAGAATGGAAATTCCAAAGGGTATTTTCTGCAAAATGTTTTTAGAATTAATTTCCTGAAGCACACTCAAGGATGTAAAAAAGGTTCTTTGACTTCTGAATGTCACTGTTATTCAGGTAATGTCAAATTGTGTGGCCCTTTTGGTTATTCACTTAATACAGTCCACTGCAGAGTGTCTCTAAGCATTTCCTGTCCTTTTTTTTTTTTTTTTTTGGTTTTTTTTGTTTCCTACTGTAAAACCTTGTACAGATGTGCTTGCAGTGGAATGACAGATCGTTCTAACCACATAGAGCCCACATAAATGAGACAGGGCTTGACAGACTCTTCTGTCTGAAGCAGTGTGGGCCTAGTTTTTAAATTATATTGTTAACACTGTGCAGTATCAAAGGATGCATAAAGACTGGTATAATAGCATCTCCAGTACAGCCTTCTAGGGTGGTTCACAGTATTTATTCATTGAATGCAAGGCCAGAAGGGACCATTATGATCGCCTAGTCTGACCTCCTGCATAGCACAGGCTGGAGAATTTCATCCAGTGATCCTTGCGTCATGCTCATATTTTTTGGTTGAACTAGAGCACATTTTTTTAGAAAAAGATGTCCAATTTTGATTTAAAGGCTTTTAGTGATGGAGAATCTACCACATTTCTTGGTAAAATCCTTCCAACAATTTTACTTACACACACACACACACAAGTTTTATATTCAGGTAATCCACAAATCTTAATAATTCATTGCTAGTAAATTAACAACAGTTTATATTAGATACATAGTTAACATATATCCAGAGCATCTTAATTCCGATCAGTCTATCAGACTAACCTGAAACCAGCAGCCTTCTCCCACTGTCAGCTCCCACAGACTGAAGATCCTATTCATCCCCCTAAAACTATAGTAACACCACAACGCACAGTCTCTCTCTCTCTCTCTCTCTCTCATGTCCCCCCTACTTTGTAATAGACATGAAAAGTTGAGGTATTAAATGCTCCAGACCTGCAGTCTTACTGTCTCCAAAGCAGAAATAACTAAAAGAAGTTTGCATGGAGGCAAAAGGAGTAGCTATGTTAAGTGTTTTGTGTTTTAATTTTAAAGACTGTCTCTCTCTTTCCAGTTTGTGTGGCTTTTTACTGTTTAAATAACAACAACAACAATCAATGGAAGGGTGCATCTGATAGAGTCATTGGACTGTCCCTTAAATGTGTCATAGTCTCATCCACAGGCCGATGCTGTCATTTGTGCCTTCCTGACTATATTGTTCCACCTTGTATATTTCACATACCGAGCTGTCTGAGTTGCTGAGTGCAGGAAATGTGACAGGGCTCACAGGGAAGCTTTGCATGAAGACTTACTCCTAAGACAACACGTCAACCACAGAGTGCTACAGGCATGGCAGAAGTAGGAACTTCAGGCACTGTTCTGTGGTGCCTGCCATGGGTCAGATCCCTGGGACAGTATCTTGCTCTTCCATGCAGGGGCCCAGGTTATCCTTACCATGGGAGGCAATTCTGGTGGAAGAAATCTCTGCAGATCCCTTCTCCTTTTCCTACCTCCTGGTCCTGTCATGGTCGTGGGGCAACAACTTCCTCCTCTCAATCTGATAGCTCTCTGAAAGACCCTGTGCCTCCGACAGCCTGTCGCTCTTGGCTTCAACCCTCCCAGTTCCCTGGCCATAGCAGCCCCCAGGAGCTGTAAAAATGATATTCGTACAGCCCCAAGTGATATGTGACAGGCAAGTCTATGGGACGGGGGGGTGGGGGGGAGAAATAACGTGCATCCATCCCGGCCTCCTCTGCCTTCAGCCCCTCATCCTGCATGGGCCTGGAGACGGCAGTGAGGTAGGAGATGGCTGAGCAGCCTTTGGTGCAGGAAGGAGGAGATCCATGCATGGAGGGTCCCATCCTTGCATAGATCTAGGGGGCAGGAGCTAAGCTGGTGTCAGAAGGGGACCAATACCAGGAGTTGCTCAGTATGTGTGAGAAACAAGGAATGCTTCTGCCAACTTAGGGCTAGTAAACACTTGGTCGTGTCTGAAATCCTCTTGGCCATAGGAATGAGCAGGAAACCCACAGGAAACTCTTTGCCAGGGGATGTTGTGAAGGCTAAGACTATAACAGTGTTCAAAAAAGAGCTAGATAAATTTATGGAGGGTAGGTCCATCAATGGCTATTAGCCAGGATGGGCAGGGATGCAAAACCATGCTCGGAAGTGTCCCTAGCCTCTGTTTGCCAGAACCTGGGAGTGGATGTCAGGGAATGGATCACTTGATGATTGCCTGTTCCATTCATTGCTTCTGAAGTATCTGGCAGTGGCCAGAGCACTGGGCTAGATGAACCATTGGTCTGACCCAGTATGGTCGTTCTTATGTTCTTAAACACCTGGCTGTTTGATGGGGCTGCTGATACAGGACTCTGACCTACGAAGGGGCGGATCAGTGTGCCTCTACGGTATAGGTTACATTTTGCTGACTGGAAAAGCATATACAGCCTGCTGAAGGCATTCAAATCGTAGTGGTGACACAGCCATCTTGTACCACAGACTGCTCAGAGAGACCGGCAACAGGTTAGTCAGAGCAATGCTCACTTGTTACAAAAGATGTGCTGAATCCAAGTGGGTCTTTCCTGCATTATCACCAGTCAGTTCTGTGCTTAGACTGCAGACCTTAGAGGGATCAAGTTTGGCTGCAGAGGCGTGACATTCCTCTGCCTTTTTAGGAGGTTTCAAACAGGCTTGGAGAAGAGTGACTTTCGGCTGAAACCCTCACTTCCTGCATATTTGCTAGGATCCTCTTTTTATTTATTTTTTCTTGTGTTTTTGCATGTTGCATCTGGTTCATTTCTTACTCGGACAATCACATTTCCGTCCTGGTATTTCTGTTCAGAGCTTGGTGCATGGACCGTTTGTGTATCTTCAAGACCTCTTATTTTCAGTGGGGCTCTGTTTAAGGGTGTAGTGGAAGGGTCAGTGTGTGCTCCCTTGTCTTTTGCCCACTTCTGGGCAGTCCTGAATGAGGAGGGAAATGAGACAAAGGATAGATTGCAACATCCAATTCTCCAAATGTCTGAACAACAAAGGAGTTTGATACGGTACAGGGCTCCCCAAAATCAGTCATAATTAGCTAATGAGTTGGGCTGTTCACTCCTCAAAGTAAAGCCCCCAATATACTGTACTCAAAGTACAGTATCCATGCTTTTAAAATTACAACCACTCTCTGTTGCCTTCTTATCTTGCATTTTATTCTCTGCAGATTTAAGGCAGGGTTGCTTGATGTCTCAGTTCCCCATCTGTAAAATGAGGATACCAGTATTTCCTTTGCCACACCTCATGCATGTCTTGTCTATCGAGATTACAAGCTCTTCAAGGCAAGAATTGTCTCTTACTATACTAATATATAGAGTCCTGCAAATCCACAGATATCTGCTTTATATCCGCGGCCCATTTTTTGCAGATGGTAGATTGGATATGGATCTCAAAGGCAGGGAAGCAGCTGTCTGCAACTCATAGCCTTTGAGGCTGCTTCCCTGCCTTTGAGATCCAGGAGTGGGGGTTGGCTACGTATCAGCTGTTTGGTGCCCCTTCCCGGGACACTGATCAGCTGTTCGGTGCCCTCCCTATGGGACACCGGTGAACTGTTCTGTGAGGCCCTGCCAATCAGCAATTCAGCAGCTGCCTGGAGGGGCTGGCCCCCAAACAGCTGATGAGTAGGGGTGGTGGAGCTGGTCTCCAAACAGCTGATTGGGGGGCCCAGAGCTGCGGGTGCAGATGCCATAATAGAAGAGAGAGACTCTGGGTAGCGGGTCAGATGTAAATTGATTCTCATGGCTGCAGATCAGATATGGATCCTCATTTTTGTATCTGCGCAGGGCTCTACTGGTACACACATACCTAGCGTCCTAGGACTCTCATCTTTAGGTGTTGCCATAATAAAAATGATTAATAATAAGGAAAAGAATAAGATTCAAGTGAATGTCCGTATCTTTAGTGCTGTGGGAATGTACTGCTTTCCTGTCAGTGAAAAGAAAAAGGAAACCCTCTATCAGCCTCCTGCTACTCTGATGAACTAAGTAAAAGGTCATTCAGGGTGAACTAACAGTGGCTATTCCTCCTGCTTCACTAGACCAACATACTTGGCTTTATTTTAAAGCCCTGAGACAAAGTGCTTAATCTTGTTCTTGGTTTATGCAATCACTTATTGTTCGATATCTTGAAAAACTGGCTACATCACCACATGCTCCGTCGCTGATTTTGCAAGGTCCGATCAGTGCATGAGCTAGATTTTGTTGTTCTTTTCCCTGTGGTGTCCAGCTAGGAACCGTCATTTCATTGCACTGTTGGCAACATTTTGGTTTTGTTTTTGTTTCTGCACTGTGAGGTTTTTGATGGGAGATGAAATGTTCTTGTGGTTTTTTTAAGTGTTGAGAACTAGATGACTCTCTCCACACATCTAAGGTGGTAATGGAATTATTTTGTTTCATTTTAATGGAGATATTTAATTTCTATGCACAGTTACAGTTTCTGTGGAGAACAGTCAAGGGTCATTGTGGTTGAGCAAAGTTCCAAGGAAGAATAGAACAGGAGTGTGCTCTGAAAATACACCAATAATTACTATTGGTATTTATTTTGGCCAAGGTTGATTCCTTCCATGCTCTACGTGCCTAGGGTAGGATCAACCTGGATGACTTGTTACAACTTGTTACAACTGAAATGTTAATTGCTCTGAGAGGCCCAATCCCTCAGGTTGCTGAGTACTCCCCGTGAAATGTGGATCACTCTCAATTCCCATTGACTTCAATGGACTTTATCTTGCAAGGTGCTGAATTTTCAACTCCCACTGACTTAGTGCCCTTTACACTGGAATTCACTACTGATTGAATAGACTTAAAATGAAATCAAATTCAGTGTTTTACTATCAGCAATAAAACCTTGAAGCCTGGCATGTAATCTGTTTTAGTAACAGGGCTAGTAAATATTTACTTAGTGTAGTGAAACTGAAAAGCAGAGATAACTGGGATATTCTACACATGGGAGGAGCTCGCCAACCCTGATAAGAAAAGATGTCATAGTTTAAACACGTGTTATGCACAGATGCTCCCCAGCAAACAGAGGGATGTGATTACAGCTAAGAAATTGCCAGTAATGCACCTTCGGGTCAGGGTTTTTATTTTTTTCTAGCTGCAGAAATGCTTCAAAGCAATATTTAATTCTTTGAACACTTGTCTTTTCTGGATGGCCAGCCAAATAAATACTCAGAAAGAGAGTGAGTGTGTTTGTGTGTGTGTATACACGTACATATATGTATGACAAATATATTGTGTGTGTGTGTGTATATATATATATTCTGGAGAGGCTAAGATTGCAGCAAGCTTCCATTGTAACATCTTATTTTAGCCCACTATAACTTTGACCTGGAAAATTGGTTTGGCCTGAAAATAGTCAGATTTACTCTGAAGGCAAAGGAGAATGTTTCTGCAAAGTCTGAAGAGAATTCAGCAAGCTGGTTTTGAGTTACAGGTCAATAATATTTTTTCTGATTTTAAATTTTCACTGAAGTCTGTTTCTTTGTTTCCCTCCAACTGAAAAAATGTCTACCACTTCAAACTTTCCATATACTTACAACTCCTTGAAATCTCATGCAGTGATTATATTTGAATAAAATAGGTTGTGCTTGTGTGTTAATAGCCTTGCTCCCAATTGGACTCTCATTGGGATCAATGGATTTTTCTTTTTCTTTACTAATGGCTTCACTGGGAACAAGATAGGGTGCTATGTGTGAGAGAGCATGCTTCTCTCCGTTGATAGCTCTCAACTACAGCACTGCAAGCAACGTAACTGAAATATTCCTTTAGCTAACATGGTAGAGACCAGTGTGTTTGGAGCAATAGGACCAGGTTCTAGTTCCACTCTATAGGTGTAGGTGGTTTAGCATGGGAAAAGCAATAGCCTACCCATGGCTCATGCGAAAACCAAAGTTCCATTATAAGACTGATTTGATCAGGGGTCAAATGGGTATGCCTGCCTGTAACTCCTCCTGCTGGTCACGCGTAGCTCAGCTGAGGTCTTTCTCAGTTTCCTTGTCACTTAGGTTCTTTTAAAGTCAACACAGTCCAGATATTCAAAACATTTCTCTTTGGGGTCCAATTAAGCCCTGCACTAAGTTTTTTCAAAATAGAACATAGACTTACAAAGTCTTCATTCCAGTTTCAGCTTGGCCCAGCCCTTCCCCCCAAGGGTCTATCCTCCCTTTAAATTAATTTTTTCCACCCCAGTCCCAAGCTGGGCACAACCTCCTCTCTCGGAGGGTCTCTTTTCTTTTCTTTTCTTCTCTCCCACCCTCTCTTGCCTGGAGTTTGGCCTTCTCCATTGGCCTCCCTGGCTGCTGTCTTTGCCCTGTTAACGCAGGGCCCTGCAGGTGCCTTCTTATTCCCTGAAGACACCTGCCAAACCCACTGCAGCTGTGTCCTCCTTTATCAGGCCCAGGTGCCTTCCCTTAAGCCCAGCTAGGCACTGGACCCTGTTCCCTCTTAAAAGGGCCAATCACCCTGTGACATTTAAGAAGAAAACAGATCCTTATACTTTCAAAATTTCTCCTTAAGAAAAATAGAACTCCTCCTAACTTTAGATATTATTTAAGATTAGTTCTCGTTGGCAACTAGAACATTTTCTCAAAAGTTCGATTACATTAAGTACTTTTTGAGGTTGAAAGATTTTTAAATGGCTCCTTTTTCAATGTTTTGCTAGGGGATTTATGTTTTGTTTTGCCAAAAAAATTGCGAGGTAGGCAGATTTTAGTACTTATTCATGAAAGAGGCAGGACTGATAATTTTTCAAAAAATATATATGATTTTCCATCTGCTGAATGAAAAAAAAAATGTTTCAGAAGAATATTTGTGATCTCTCAGAGAGGTTTTCTTCTAGAATATCTCTTTGATTTTAAAAGATAACTGCACAGTAGACATATTTTTGTGTTGGGTGCAAAGTAAGTAGAAAATGAGATGTTTACCGGTTTTTAATATGCTACAGAACTGAAAAAAGTGAGTACTAATTATTTTGTTCTAATTTCTTCTAAATTAAGCTATTGTAAAGTGTTCAGTCTTAACATTTCCCACAATTTAAAAATAATCACGTTTTTAAAAAGTCCAGTAATATAAGTACTGCTTAAATAGGCATAAATTGTGCCACCCTCTCCCAAGAAAATTTATTCAGCAAAGACCTTCATGCTTCTTTAGTTTTTGTTTAGGAATTCATCAAGACAGTGTTATAGTTGAGAGTACAGTTTGTGAATTTAAGGGTAAAAAGCATTTTAGGGATGTTGTAATTATCTCAAAGCCAAGCGATACAAACCCAAGAAATTTAGAGTTGAGGTTACATTTAAAAGAAATCCAGACATATTAAGGTAAGAAATTCACAATTAAGGTACCCAAACACCTTTAACTCAGCACTTAAATCCAATCAGTATTCAGATTGAGTGCTTACATTTGGGGAGGTTATGCAGTATTTTTCATACAAAGCACAGACATTGATTCCCTGCTTTAAATGCACAATGGAACTCTATCTTAACTATTGAGTTGTGGTGCTGGTGGCCTGTGATATATAGGAGGACAGACTAGATGAGATAGTGGTCTCTTCTGGTCTTACCCTCTCTGGGTATGTTTACACTGCACACATAGCCTGGGTCTGTTGGACTGGGGCTTGTGGACTTACTGTTATCAAGACCATGCTTGAATGTCTGCTCTATGCTGTAAACCTAAGTTTACAATTGCTGGAGTCAGGTCTCACAGCCATGTTATTGCATCCATACGGCACTATGCAGACCTTCTGACTTGGTCTGCAGCTTGACCTGTGTCCACACTGCAAAATGACAGGGCTTGGAGCCAGTCACAGCGGGACTCTGGCTCTGACCCAATCCCCTGGTAGGGTCCTAGGACCTGGGATGTAATTGCATGCTGACTTGAGACTGATTTGAGCATAGACGGAAAGGGGGCTTGGGATCAAACCTGAGTCAGAGCCTAGGCTTAATGTGCAGTGTGGACCCATTCTTGTTGTGACCAGCACCTCTCTAAATTTTGCTACTAAATCCAGAAAAATATTGTGTGTTTGTGAAAGGAACCTGCAGGTGTGGATTGAACTTAGTTCTGGAGCATTTCTAACACTTGGATCTTTACCCCCCTATATGTTGTTGTAATCAGGAATCTACAACATTCGTTCTTTCTGGATTTTCATTCATTCACTCTTGATTCTAACAAACTCAGTGTGAGCTCTGGGCTTTGAAAGCATTTTCACTGATTTTTCCCAGCTAATTTTCAGTGTCTCCTTTTAATATCTTGCAAAATCTGATTTGCTGTGACAAGAAAAGAATTGAGAAAATTGTGTGAAGAATTGGCTCTTGTTTAGTGCTTAAAAACAAAGTCATACACTGAGGCTAAACATATCAGCTCTATCCATGCTGGTCATTGAAAACAAAAGTATGATCATATCCTAGAGACCATTGCTGAATAAGTAGTCATGAAGAAAGCCCAAATTCCACTATACAAGTGAAACATTCATGTTACCACTGAAAATTAAACAGGCCTAATTCTAACCTCTCTTCTCTCTCTCCCTGCAAAGCTATTCATTTAAGCTCACGGTTCTTGGGAACAGAAGCCACTGGGGAAATATATACGATAGCGTGTTCCTTCCAGGCTGTTTGAAATAATGAAATACTGATAATGGAGAAAATCAAAATAGTGCAGCCTGTTGAATAGGTAGTGTTAAAAGCAGTGGACAGATTATTAGTGTGTCTAGCAAATTTGGGTTTGTAGATACCCATCTTTGATATTCAAGGATTGATCTGCTTTGGGAAATGTCTATTATTCATTATCACTATCCCTTATCAATACATTTGAGACCAGGCAAGAGCTTGATATAACTGCCAAGACTTGCAACCGAGGAAGACTCAGGGAACATTTTAGAGGGAAGAGAAGTTTAAAAGAATTCAAATAACTAGAGTAGCCCCTCGGCTTGAAGTTGTTGCTTGGAGTAACTGGAGTGTGGTTAGGGAGAGATCAGTAGACTGTTCCTGATGCAACTGAAAGCCGTCCCTTCCTCTTGCAGATGTATGGGGAACAAGCTACCACTCTACCCGTGGATTTTACAGGAGGTGTTTTTGGAATAACTGTTTGCCATATTCTTGCATCGAGGAATCCCCTGGCATAGGATTGCCTATACTGGCACATACACAGTGCATGTGCCTTTTTAAAGGCGTTCACAGCAATTAATTAATTAAAGGATGCATCATGGAGCTCTCCACTCTGTTCATTCAGGGCTACCTTTCTCTTTTCACAGTTTTTTCTATGCCTGTCAGTACTCTGCCACTGGAAGACAGGCGACTTGCAATGAGGATTCAGAGTTGCTCTGTAATTGGGTGCTAAGGAATGTGTCAGTTGTTCCCCACCACAGAATCTGCTACTATCAGGAAATTAACTCAGGATGGGATCTTCAGACCAATACTATGTGCTCAGAACAGTTGTAATGAGACATTTAGCCCACCCCTTTCCCCCCTAAGATTCCTTCGCTCTTCATTGGAGCGGCAGAGGAAATAAACTGCAGAGGCATTGTGCTGTCCTGCTGCCTAAAGTGGGTTCTCATCAGCTACTTGTAATATAGAGATTTTAAATGAGAAACTAGGAAGTTACACTGAAAAATAGAAATATCCCTGACAAACAGAGAAATTGGAGGCTTAAAGAAACTTGCTCGCGATAAACCTTGTGGATTTTTCTAAAGGCTTGACTTGTTTGCTATTTTTTTTTTTTTTTTTTTTTTTGAAAAAATGTCTCCTGTCCTTTCACTCCTACCTGAGGCAACTCTTGCCCATCTGAACCAAGGGTTGTTGATAGTTGAATGTCACTGCATAGCAAAACACTGTTTCTATCTTTCCAGCTATAGGGTGTATTCTATAAGTGATGCAGCCTGTACGTGAGATGCAGTTTTTGACCTTTCAGCTGAAGGCACAGAAAGATTATACTAAAGCACTACACAAATATTATATATACACTGACATTGCTCAGTCTAGCAGCATGGAGAGATTACCCCTATCAATCCATCCATTACTTCTAAAAGTGAGTCAGCTTTGACCTTCCAAAGTTCTCTGGACTCTATTAGTTGTCATTCTAGTTGTTGACATTCTGCCTAATCACTTACTGAGATAAGTGAAAAATATTTTAGTATGCATGTTTTATTTTTGTGCTTGAGATTATGTAAAATACCTCTCAGACTATCAGGAAATTGGCAGAATTACCGGGCTAGAGCATATAACTGCACCCTGTGATCTGCTCCCGCAACTTCAGGAGTTGAGAAGGGCCACATCTACTTGGTCATTACCTGCTTGGGAGACTTCCAAGAAGTACCTAGCTACTACAGAGAGTGCTACTGGGGATTTGGTAGATGGCACTGTTCCATCTGAGTCGCTATTCAGGCGGCGCCCCAGTGCAGTGTTTGGGGCGTTGTGTAGCTGGAGGTGCTGAAAAGCCAGTATCCTGACCATGTAACCCATAGCAGTTAATAACCCATAGCATTGCTCACAAGGGTTGGAGGTATTAGCTCCAGTGTCCTGATTGAAATTACAAATGGGTATGGCTATGATTTTTGCATGGACATTTTTAGTACATTTCATGGCAGAGGTGTGAAAAAAGTGGTGAGTCCCAGAAAGTTAACCAAAGAATGTAAGTTTTGCTACATCAGCATGCATAAGAACACATCTAAACAACTGAACCACTCTCACACCGCAGTGGCAGCATGGCTTCTCTCTGATGGGGCTGGGCCTGGCACCCTGCCCCGGGTGTGGGACCTAGCACACAGGCTCACAGCACCATTCAGGTTTGGCCCAGCAGCCTTGACCTCCCCACAGTCAAGGGGCCACTGAGTCAAATCTGAGTGGCACTGCTACCCCGCAAGCCAGATTGCCATGCCACTCAATTTGGGGGCCCTATCAAACAGGGGCACAAAGTAAACTGCCCCTTTTGCCCCTCCCCAGGTGATCCTACCTCCCAGTTGGTGCCCCTGCTAGTGATATGCACCATTGATAACATGCACATGGCTGCAGGTGCCACTGCACGCATACACAGCTAAACAATTTACCAGTACCAATTTGTATTGACCTCAGTGCATGACGTGGGCTGCATTTTTGAAAGGAAGTAAAGGGAGCACCTAGTCAAATGGGTTTTACAGCCATTTCCAAGACTTCATGGACTTTATTCACATTCATGATTTCCGTGACCTTCTTGACAAAATTGTATCCCTACAAATGGATAATTTACATTCTGCCTGTTCAGCTTGCTTCAGTGCTTCTCTTACAAAGGTGCTGTTCTTCCACAACAGTAGCTGCATTTCAGTGATGGGCCAAGCGATCCCTTTTTTGCACAGACTGAATTGTACAGGTCTTTGGATGATAGGTGTTATAGAAATGGTAGTCAGTATTATCAGACAGAGTTCATTGGATGGCAGCAGGAATTTCCAATAATTTATATTAAATCTTAATCTAAGATTAGATAACTTGAAATTTCATCCTAAAGTGAATTAATGAAAGTGAAAATATGACTTGTCAGTGAACATGCCATGCAATACTTGGAACTGACTGGCATCTGACATTTTTGCTCTTTCTACACAAAAGAATGTGTCTTTAACAGAATTTAAAAAACAGTTCATTTTTAGAAGAGTACTGGGGCAATCCAGGGTGCAGCGACATAGCTTAATGTCACCTTAACTTGTTTGGCTGGAAGTATTCTGAATGCCTCGTGCCTATACGACACCTGAAGTAAGTGACTAATGTGTTTTTTACTGCCTACATAGGTGTTTTCTCCTTCCCTACCTCAAAGGTCGGTCGAGAAGGTTAGTTCACTGTCCATTAAATACTGTGATATATTTAGATGGAAGGTTCAATAGAAATACAAAGCCTTATTAGTATTTTGTAAGTTTTATTAGTGTTTCACACATGCACAACCCACTTCTTTCTATGTTTTATAGTGAAGCAAAATTGCTAATAAAGCCATGCCATGTGAAAGGTGTTCTAGCTGCATAGTGCACTGACTGTCACGGCATGCTATCTGCATTCTGGCTGTTATTTCAGGTTCTTTAGCTAATACATGATATTTAGCCTGCTTTCTTCATTTGCATGATTCCATTCACATTTCTTCCAGGGAAACTGACTTCTTGCTCTTCCTCATAAGAATTATCAGAAAATGTATAACCATTTCATTTTTTAAACCTGCTCATGCCATCATTTGAAGTGTTTCCAGCAGGTTAGACAGATCCAATTTTACTATTTACTGTGTGGGTTTTGTTCCATAAAATTGCGTGGGAGTACGGTGACACTTTCACCTTCAACGACTCTTCCACTACATAGATTTCTTTTCCATTGGATCAGATGCATGATGTAGATTGTTACTATATACTGTGGTCAGATTAAACTCTCACTGAAGCAAATATTATTATTATTATTATTTATTATTTGTAATACCATAGTTCCGAGGAGCCCTAGTTGTGGACCAGAACCTCATTGTCCTAGGCACTGTACAAAAAGACTGTCCTTGCCCCAATGGGCTTGCAATCTAAGTATCTTAGCCTGAAATGGACGGCTGGACCTCACTATAGTTTGCTGAGGTGCTTACTGCCTGTCATCACTAAAAGTGAAACATGTTCAAAAGACTGTGGCATTCTGTTTTCAGAAAGTGGTAAGTGTAACCACATAGATCTTCCAGGAAAGTCCTTTTACGTATGTAGCTTGTGAACTATGCATGATTTGTGGCTGAGCCATGTGTCGTAGGTAAAACTAAAACTGAAGGAACAGCTGGTATGGGGAATTATCAAAAGGCATGGCTGCCTCTCTGCTGGGAAAAATATGTCATTTAAAATTACCAGCAGAATTGGCTAGGCAGCTTCCAGGCCGTACAGAGAAAGAGAGGGGAGAATTTCTGACCAGCAGTAGAGTGATAATACAAACTCCATTAAGTGCACCAAAAGGCTTAATAGAATTACTTAACTGAGAGAAGACAGCAGCGTTAGAGTTCCTGTGGTTTTAAAAAGGGCTTTGAACAAAGGTTCTTAAGGGATTAACTTTGAAAGCCAGGCAACTACAGTAATCACTGTGGTATAAAACTATGCAAACCTTCCGCCCGCTAAAAAAGCAAAGGAGAAATAAAGAGATGAAGGCTGATACATTGAGGAAGTGGTAATGGCATATAGAAATTTCTGAACTCCTGGTTACTGATTCAAATCATGTCCAAGTCAGTAGTACAAAAAGTCCACATCTGAAATCTCTGACATCAAAACTACCACCAGAATTTATACTAATTGTCCCTTTTTCTTCTCTCTGTTGTCTGAGATTGGCAAGGACTGACTGGGCCACAAAGATTAAGCTCCCTTCTAGATGTGATCTTTTCAAGTCAGATAGAGGAGTCTTACTTCTAGGTCAATCTGGCACCATTCACTAGCATTAAATTCACTTAAATTATCATCTGTTTTTTTTTAAATGCACAGGAAAATGTTAAACAAACATCCATAGTAAACCATTTTATATTTACTAGGATGTATACCATGCTATTGACAGATCTCCAGATTATTCTAACAATGCACAAAATATAACTAGAATTCACTAGGTACAGTGGCTTTGGAACATGACCTTCAACTATAAGCAATGCTGCATAGCCATGATGGGATTCACCTCAACATTACATGATACTAGATACTATTAGGTGTTAGTTGCTTGATTCCCACTGACTTTGAAAATCTCCATAATATACAGTATAAAATGAACTAATTAGTTGCTGTCAGTAAGCATAGATGGCTGTGCTTATTTCTAGATTAAAAATAGTATCTCCTATCTCAGAGATGTATAGCATGGGATGGGATTTATTTTTAATTTCTATAGATCAGTGTTGTCAAGAGACCAAATATTATTTTTATTCCATTAAATAGTAAGAGAGCCAGCAACTGGCAAATCCTGAAAAGTCTGGTAATCCTAGAATTAGCCCTATCATCTGTATTTTAGTTTCACAGGCATGGGCAAAGCATGCATGTGAATTGCATCATTGGCCTCTTCTGCCTGACGCATCCTTGGGAATTGGCACAGTATTGAAATATCAGAGCATCCTGCTTTCCAGGACCACATGGATGCCCTGCTGATAAACAAGATGATTTCTGGACATAATCAAATGTGTACTTTGATCTTATGGTACTGTTAGGTAACTGACAACTCTAAGTTCATACATACTTTCCATTCTTCAGTGCTTCTAGTGGTTGGCTTTTAAAATTTATACAATATTCCAAAAGAAAAAATTGTAAAAGTCCCCCTAAAGGGACAAAGATCTATAACATTGGCCTAATAGACAATTTCTGAAGTTTCTTTGTCCTAGGGGTTAAGTTATTAAAGTAAAAAATCTTGAGTATTTTCTCTCTAAAAGATTATATAATTTATTAACATTTATGTAATTCCTCTCCATCCACATAGATCCTAGATTACATTTTAAAAACTGCATATACTATATCTCGGTATAATCCCTTTTCCCACATGCAGCCACCATGGGTGAAATGTAGCAAATATTTAACAGCACAATACAGTGTATGTAAAAACAACTGTGTGTTCTGGCACTGGTGATTTGGTTTTAATGGATTTATCCTGGTGTTTTGACAGAGATCCATAATATGGAGTAGAGACCTTTCACTGGTTCCAGATGACCTTTGGTCAAATATTCCCATTCAATGTTATTGATTTGGTGGCTTTATCTTTTGGGGATATTTTTTTGGAGAATAAATGTGTAAAGAAGTTGCAAACTGAAAAGATGTGTCTATATTTGTGATATCCCCTCTCAAGCTTTCTGTTGCATTTAAATCTTCAGTTTAACTTTTTTATTCTTCTGGTGTTCAAAGTTCACTTAAAGTTCCTTCGCCCAGAATGTGACTGAGCTGTATTAAAGCCAGCTGTCTCGCATACCAAGCAGAATTGCTTTAACTCAGCTTCTATCTTTAGTGAAGTGCACATCTGAGCAGGAACTGGACCACAGTAGGAAGTTAAATGTAATCTTGCTAAACATAATAAACAAAACACACACAAAAAAGGAAGTGGGGGAAGGTCATCTCTGCTTCCCTAAAAGGAACATTTGTTTGTCTCCATCACAGTTTATTGAACTTTACCATGTATAATATCACTGCATCAGGCAGTGAGAAAAAACCATTACTTACAACTACATACTGCTGCTTATTATACCTTTGTCCCTTTGACTGACGCACTCTGTTTGTCTCAAGTGGAAAGGAAAGAACAGCCTGTTCAGGCTTGTCCAGAGAAACGGGTACGTTCAACTTTCTGCACCTGTTGTTGGTAAAAAGGCCCAATAGGGTCACTTTATGATGCCATTCAGATGCAGGAAGGATCAGAAAAATGACTGAAAAATTGTGCTTTGAGCAGCATATTTTGTGTGCTCTCTATGTGTGTCCTGAACTGTATCTGCTGGCTTTATAGACCCTCTGCTGAACTACATCACTGTTAACATTTATGAATTAAAAAAAGTGAGCTGAGTCCTGGGCTGCCTTGTGCAACAACAGAATTGTCAGCCCTGACTCCAGAAGTGGAAGCAGAAGGAAGCCCAGCTCAATACTTGGGTCCCAGATGGAGGTTGTAGGGTTGGCGACATGAGAACTCAGCTGTGTAACTTTGAGTCTGGGCTGGGCATATATGAATAGAAAAGTATTGAGGGAAAATGAAAATGATTACAATTATTATTGGCATGATAGTATTGCCTGGAGGCCCGAACTGAAATCCAGGCCCCTTTGTTATAATTAATGACAATTACGTTCTCATTTAGTAGTAGTGTCAGGAACTGACACACACACAGACTGACTTGCTGAAAGTCATACAGGAAGATTGCGGGGGAACAGGGGATTGAACCCAAGCTTCTGGCTAGCCCCCTAACCACTGGACCATCCTTCTTCTCCTGAGTCTCAGCACGTTGTCTTAACTGCACAATCTGTCATTTTCTGACTACAGTCAAACTGTATAATGTATATCTGGGTATTTTTTGTTTTGGCTTCATATCATGTCTTTCACTGGCATACCAATGTCTAGAGTCCCCTGTAAATATATTCTCAAGTACCTTATGGATATTCCAATTTGTAGCATTTTAAAAAACAAAGTATAAAAACTGTAACTTAATCACTTCCTAAGGTATGTTTGTGATACTTGAAAGAGTTATCTACTCTTCTCAAATCACAGGAGGAGTCAGTTGCCTGGCTGCCCCATCCCACAAACTGGAAAGGAGGGTCTGGCTGGGACATAGTAGTTCACAAAGTCTCTTCATTATTCTTATTCATGCATTTGCAGCATTTCAGGGTGGCCACTCTAGGACTCAGTATTCCTGGAATAGAAAAGGAAGGGGGGAGATGCAATCCCAGATGTATATTTACATCTTATTAGAAAGGCTATTTTTATTCTAGTGTTTCATGGTGATGTTACTGTTGTTAGCATTGCTGTCTGCCTTCTTCAGATGCCACAACGCATCTTGTTCAGGCCTGTCAGTTTAAGATTGCCCTTCCGAGACCAGCATTAAAAATAACCATTAAAAAAGAACAAAACAAACTGGTGGTGTCAATCATTCTGGTCTTTTTGTTGCCCATAAACTACATGATGATAAAATAAACAGCATTTGTACTCATCTAAATTTTGCTTCTAAAATGGAATCTGAAAACATTAAGCACTGTTTCCTGTGTATCTTTGTTGCATTCAATGTAAAAATCTCTTGAATGATATTAGTGATGCAAAGATTAAGTCTTCACCATGACTGGGATGTATGACCTTATTAATGGTGGGCAAATATAATGTTAAGCATAACTATAGCATAATAAGTCACAGATGATACTGTTTTTACTCCTAAACGGTAAGCACAATCCAGCAACCTAATCTGCTATTTTGACTCCATGATGAGACTGTAATATAGCTGTCCAAATATATGAGGAATGGAACAATCTTCACTAATTTAAAAAACAGGAGCAAGGGTCTGCCTCTGGAATTATGTTGTATGTGTGCATTGTTCATATCACTATCTAGGTCTTCAGTCCTCCTTATTTCACTGATGCACTAGAAAATATGGGCTTGTGTTAAGGCCCTTGACTAGAACTTGGGAGATCTAGATTAATTTCTCAGGTTTGCTAATGATTCTGTGTTAAATTAAGTAAATGGCTTAATCTCTCTGTGCTTCAGTTCCACATCCGTCAAATGTAGGTCATATTTCCTTTCTCCTGCCCCTTGTCTTGCCCGGATTGCAAGCTCTTTGGGGCAGGCACTGTTTTTTACATGGTATGTGGGAGGAGAGGGTTGTTATTTTAGTCAGGGTCTCAAGGAGTTACTGTAATACACAGATTTTTTTTTCTGGCTTTATGCTGTAATTTTTTATGATCATTAACAAGGAAGCTAGAGCACATTCCTGACTGTGAATGTCAATTGCTATATGGTGAGAGGAAATCCCTTTTACGTCATAACAGATAATTATATAGGTGTTTGCAAGAAATATGCGCTTTGGGTAACTGAGACAGCTTCTGTCAGAGTGTAAGGAGAGCAATAAGCTGGCTTTTATAACCATTGACTGAGATTTTTGTTCTCTCATCTTCCCCCATCCCTGCCTCCAACTTTTAGCTCTTGCCTTAATATAATATACAATCCATCACTTAAAAAAGAATAAACACTACCTGCTACTTTTGTGACATTAGTCATCAAGGATTGTCCAAAAATACTTTGGTTGCCCAGTGATATGGTAATGAAGACGCATGGGATTTTGGCAACAAGTATACATAAAGTGAATATATTTGCACCATATAGCAAGAAACAAGGGGGGGGGGGGGGTTATACTTGATGTTAATAGAAAAAACCTGGAAAGGTTTCCAGAGTCAGTGTATGTATAAGGGATATTCATACCATCAGTGTTGATTATATCAGAACTTTTTCTAAACATCCCTAGCTAACCAGTGGTGTATTTGGCTCCTTTGTGTCCCTTTTTCATTATTTTCACCCTCTTTTCATTTGTCTCAAGCACTTGGACTGTCCCTATACTCAATGATGTCCATGCCTGAGGATTTTTAATTTTGTTTTTATAATATAATAGCAGTATACTCCTGGATTATAAATACCTATTTCAAAATAATTTTTGTGCTATGTAACTGAACTTGAAATTTTTTTTTTAAATAATAATAATAAAAAAAAAACCTCCAGGCCCTCCAGCACCACTGTTTTATTTAGGAAAAATACAGGGGTGAATGGTGCGTACACACCTGAATCAGGATTACGTAGTGATTTCTCTTCCCAAAATTGTGCTAACAAAATTGATGACACAGCCATGAAGACAAAGAAGTAAACAAAACTAGTGCTAGTTCCAAGTTCCTTTGGAAACACATGATCAAACAATCCTGCCTGGAAAAGAATACCCTGATAGAAGATTCCTAGAGGATTTAATAGGAATTGAAACAATAGGGTTTTATAGAAATCAGTCTAAACAAACTACAGGATTTAACGGGGATCAAATCTTGTAATAGAATTTTTAAAACAATTTATGGGATTCTATCACAGGAATCTCATTCTCTATTAAGTTTGGTTGTAGGGATTTTGCATAATGGTAAGTTAAAGAAAGGAGAGCTATATAAACAATAGGAGTTTGTTGACAAAATTATTTAAGCAAGTGGTTGTAGATTAGTCATATCACGCATCATTACCTAGGCATTCCAGGGCATGCGAGGGTGAAAGGAAAGCTTTAAGTCTAGGATTCCTTGCCTTTTGTAGGTTTAAGACAGACTCCAAATACCTGTTTCTATATTTATTATATAAGGTACTTAGCGTGTTTCATTATAAGGTACTAAATATAATTGCAATGTATGCTGCATAATTTATATTCCTAACTGCGCTTGCATATCAAGCCAACAAAGGATATAATGTTGAAAATCATTGCAGCTCATAGCTTCTCCAATGTAAGTGCAAGCCTGTAATCTTAGGTGTTTGCATTTGATGAGCATGTTTGTGTTTGTTATAAAGAGATCCTTGTATACAATGTATGTCCATAAGCTCGTAGTAGAAACTATGGAACTACCTTCAAGCTTGGGATACAGTGCCCCGAATGAAGACATACCTGATATTAAACTAATACACTTGGGCCAGGATCCTACCAGTTTGTGCTCAGGAGGGTGCTCAAAGTGCTTATAGTGCACCAGCACAAGGGGGAGTGGATGCTGCTCATGGGTAGAAGTGAAGTGAAGTGCTTAGCATTGTATTTTATTCTGTGCAGTACGAAATCTGACATCCTTGCCCTTCCAAGTACATAGTATGAAAAGGGGGCAGGACGTGAGCAGAGTGTGAGGTTTTTCTGAAGAGATACAGGTTTAAGCATGATCCTTCTCTTGCTAATGAGACCATAGCTCTGCACTCCTCTGTAGGCCCACTCCTGCTATTAGGCACAAGTAATTTTTTGTCTTCACAGAAGTGCTCTCACTAATGCTAGATCAGGTTCCCCTGCACACTCTATTCAAGCAGACCAGAGGATGACAATTCTGTTTCACAGCCACTTTCAAGGTTTCAAAATTTGTTTTTGTTCCACTTTGGAACAAAACCAAAACCTTTCGAATGTTTTTGCAAAAGTGGGATCATGTTGAAATGTCCATTTGCAGATTGAAACTTGAGCTTTTGGAAATGAATGTCTGAGTCTGTCTGTCTCTTGGTGGTTAGGGCACTGTCTGGGATGTGTGAAGCCTGGCCACCCTGCCTGATCCAGAGTAGAGTTTTTAATCCCAGATCATCCTGAATCATGCAAAGCAGTGATTTGAACCTTGCTCTCCCACATCCCAGGCCAGTGCTCTAACCAGGAGGCTATAGACTATTAGAGTATCACCTTCCCTCCCCCCTCAAAAAACCACCACCCTTCCCATTGAAAACTTCTTTTAAACCAATACATCTCTGCAACGTTTTGGCTTTCATGATATAGCATATTTTGGGAAAACTAAGTTTTCCCAAAAATGTTCCAACCCACTCTGCTTTCTATACAACTGGCCATTTTTTCTATCTTGTGTGCTGGGATGGAACACCAAGCCCTTGATGTTAACCACAAATCCGAGCCTTAGATTGCTTACTATTTTGTATCCATATAATGGGGTATATATGTCACTATCCCAGCACATATAACAGCACGTTTTCTAAACATTCATTCAATTTTTCCCCCAGCCATAATTCAGTATAAATATTTTATGCATTCCAGCAGGGATGCAATTATGTAACAAAAGGTGCTGTTAATACTGGGAAGTGAATTTCATCCTGTACGTTCCACATCATTGCATCGTCTCACCAGGTCTCCACGTAACAGCAATGTGTTGCTGATAATGGAAAAATAAATAAATACCAAATATTCTTGAAAGCACCATCAGCTTGGAGAAGCCCCTGAGATGGCCTGTTTAAGAGTTTAAAAAAGAACTTCATTTAGGTGTTGTCCATTTGTATAAAAGATCAGCATTTTCACCAGTACAGAAAACTTACCTCTCTGCTGAAATGAGTGATGAATAAATGAATTAAATAAATTAAACTCACTATGCGTGGAGTAGACTGACCACTTCCTCTTTCTAATTGTGGCTGAATTTACTGCAGCCTAATATGGAGGCATACCTGAATCTGGTGAAATGATACCTATGCAGCACTGTAATTTTAAACATAGGAGGTGTTGGTATTCGCTAGAAGAGCTGTGTGAATCCTGGTCCTTTTGGTTGGCAAGGGTTTGTGCCAGCTTTTTATCTGACTCCTTTTCTTTCTTCTTTCTCCCCCTCTCCTCTCCCAGCCCCAAGTTCAATTTTAAGTTTTGGTTTAAAAAAATCTGAGTGAAACAACTTAAAATGTGAGAGAGATGTATCCAAACAAGGCAATTTTGCACAAATTATGTGTGGAACCTTAAATCTGGCCAGGTTTGTGAACTTCAGGAACCCTTCTGATGAACCTGGTCTGAATTTGAAGTTTATAATGAAACCTAAAGTCAGGCAGGGTTCAGTTGGTTTCAGATTTTGTTGTTAATATTTTTCACAGATCTAACTACCAGGCAACATTTTGTGCACAAGGTTAATATATGCTCATATACACATGCCTGCTGCTTTCTCTGCTTAATATGAATAGTGCAAATTTCCATCAAGCCAAATAATTTAGTAATAAGTGTTTCCAATTAAATCCACTGAGTGATCCTTGATTAAAAGCAACACATTTTTGTCCCAGCACACTTTTTTAGTCTGCTTTTCAGATCCAGTTGAAGTGACAGTCTACTACATCATATACAAGCAGTGTTAGTAATTAAGGGAAACTGATTTTAAGAGGAATCTTGCTAGCTTGCCAAATACCATTTATTATTGTTACTAGGTGAAAGCCCATGCTGTTGTATGGGTGTAATTTGTAAAGTGTGAAAAAGCCAAAAATGACTGAGAAATTAAAAATTGGAAAGTAATAGTCTGTGAATCCTAGTGATGATTGACGCTGGTGAGATTCTAAACTAAAACTTTCAGCCTTGCTTGTAGCTGTTTCCATCCCTTCACTCTGACTCAACGGACATTCTAGGCTCCGGCATGACACCCCCTAGAAACTTATTATATAGATTATTAATAATATTTGTATTATGGTAACACCCAATTGAGATCAAGACCCCATTGTGTTAAGCACTGTAAAAACACACATTGAGAGAGTTCCTGCCCTAAATGCATAAAATCTAAATAGACAAGACAGGTAGGAGAAAAGAAGTGTAATTCCCACTTTACTGTTGGTGAAACTGAGGCATAGAAAGATTAAGTGATTTGCCCAGGGTTATACAGGAAGTCTGTGGTATAGCCGAGAATTGAACTTGGATTTCCTGAATCCCTCTGTTGGCTTAACCACAAAACTATCTTTCTTCCATGTTTCTCTATTAAAAAGATTTGAGTAAACATCAGTGGTTCATGTACATGTCCTGTATAGACTAACTCCAAACAGACCAACACTATCACCTTACCTTCCTATCCTGCTTTATAAACCTATTATATTAAGCACGCACGCATGCACACACACACACGTTATTAGAACCGAAAGGAACTGGGCAGAGGGTCACATGAATAACCACTCCATCTTGTGCAATATTTCTGCCTCAGACATGGTCTTTCACTTCGTCCAGTATGAGAACCTCTCAGAAAGAGGAATGAAATGGAACAACTATCAGCTGTGCACCCAGAGTAGTAGTTTTGTGGTCTAACAATGTGTCTTGGGGGAGCAAACTGAGGAAGAGAATCAGTAATAATGACCTCATGCAGGTTAAAACAAGGAATTCCCCTGTACTTTCCTGCTAAAGGAAATGTCTCATTTCAAGAGGCTCCCATCACTTAAATGAGACTGAAACATGTAGGACATTATACTGTGCATTAACGATCTGATCTCCAAATGTTTCCTTTTTATGAGATGGGAGAAAATATTAAAATGGGGACTGGAATGATGACCTCTGCATCTAGCAGCTGCTGTTAGGAAACGTCTACTTGTAACTGCAAACAGTTGCCTGTTGTTGAAAAGTTTGATGCAGTGCGTTAGACCATTGTGCTGCTCAGGGTTAGGGAAACTCTCCTTCTTTAAACTGACATTAAGAAACTTGCATAGGTTCAAATAACATTGAAAGCCAAATTTTCAAGCCAAGTACCACAATGTGTATGGACCAGCATATTCCACATACATATCTGCTTTTCTACATGCAAACTTGGCACTCCCTAACTCTCCAATTGCAAAGGCTGATGCTCTCTTTGAGCCTTCTTCTGAAAATTACACCCTACAGGTCTGCCTCAAATGTGTGCAGTAAGTCTGAGCTACCCCTCTAGGTCGTCAGATAGCATTCTGCATTTTGTGTACTTTGGTGCCTAAACATCTCTAAGCAAATGAAGGCAGTTTGGACTCGCTTCAGATTTTCTGGTTTATGATGACTTGAGCCGGACCTTGGTCATTTAAAAAAAAAATTCTTTCAGGATTGTATGTAGGCTCCTCCCTTCTAGCCGACAGGTGACTTTGTTTCGCATGGTCTAAAGCACTGTATTAAAGTACGGTGAATGCATAGCATGTGGTTTATGTGCCCAACCCTGAAAATCCTTATAGCATAAGAGTAAGGGTTATTCACTAAAGGATATGCAGGTTCACACCCTATCTGTACAAGCTCATTCTGAGAGCTTTATGGTATTGCCCAGAAGATTTGTGAAAGCTTTTATTATAATTGCTCTTATAACTTTTGTCCTTACAGTGGCCAGTTTGCGATAGTGAAGAAATGCCGAGAGAAAAGCACTGGCATGGAATATGCTGCCAAATTCATTAAGAAGCGTCAGAGCCGGGCCAGCCGCCGGGGGGTGAGACGTGAGGAAATAGAGCGGGAAGTGAACATTCTGCAGCAGATCCTGCATGCCAACATCATCAAGCTGCATGACGTCTATGAGAACAGGACAGATGTGGTCCTTATCCTCGAGCTGTGAGTAGAGGGATTTCCTATCCTCCGCTGTAGGATGAGGATGAGGGAACAGGAAAGGGCTGTGGAGGCCTCCTGAGAACAGGGGTGTTCTCAAAATGGAACTGCTGGGCCATCCGTCTAGAGAAACCAACACCAGGCCTAGGCAGGAAAACAGAATGAGCTCACCAGTAAACAGCCTCCCCTTAATAAATCAGTACATGCTCTAGAGACAGACTTGCCTGAAAGTCGTCTGGGGTCGTTGCTGCCAAACCAGGGAGTCCTGTTGGTTTGTGAACACAGAAATTTAATGTTTGCTCACTGCTGACCTAATACGTACATTGAGAGGAAGTGCGAGTATCTCCAATGGGGCCCCGTTTCTCCAGGTCCTCTCCCTCTCCGCCCTCCCACACCCCTAGAAACATCCAGTGTTCATTCACCCCTCAAATGCTCTGCATCCCCTTAAGACTGCTGCCTCTTTCACCAGACCCATACTTTTCTTACTTCACAAAGGAAAACTTTAGTTTCCAGCTGGTGCTTGAATCCCTAGAGTTGTGATGGCTGTGTCCCACTAACAGCTGCCTGGCACTATTCTCTCCTGCCTACCTCCAGCTCTGCCTTTGCTCTTTTTACTTGTGCACTTCCGGATGGGTGAGCTGGTGATGGGAATCTGATTGCAGACAAATGTCTCTGCTTTTCTCAGGGTTGGAGAGTTGGGGACGGGGAGGGAGGGAGGAAGCTGTGTGTATGTTGGGAGTTGAAGCAAGAAGGAAGGAAAGGCAGGCTTATGTTCCCAATCTGTCAAAATTGTTAGAGAGACAGGCCGAAGTTTGGACCAGTTTGTAATGTTCTCCAAACCTGATAGTCCATCCCTTAGTGAGGCATTACACAACAGTAATATAATCCCAGCCCTCCCAGCAGTGCACACTGGGTAGGTACCATGTTTGTATCCCATTGCTGATGGGTTTGATTAGGTTGAGCTGGTTGTAGTGCCCCAGGTAGCACTATGCACTTTGTCACTTGCCTTACTGGGCTTTTTAATTAGATGACTCCTTCAAAGGTTTTTTAAAGCGGAATTGTCTAAAAAACAAATAATCTCAAAAGTTATAAGGAACCCAAGAGGCCAGGCTAAGGCAAGAATCTCCGTTGTATTAATTCAGATGGAATAAAGGGACCCAAATAATAAAACATGTTAGTTAACATGACCCTGATATTGTCCAGTTTTAAACAAGGTTCAGGGTTTCGTACACATAGGCCTTCACCTGCTTAGTGCCATGGCAAAAATATTATTACAAATCCTTTTTAGCCTTTTATTAAAGATACAGAAAAGAAAGAAGAACAGCTAAAGCATTTTAAATGTATAACATGAATTAAGGGTTTCTTTTTAACACCATCCCACGTTCCCTTTTCATTTCGCTGTAGAGAGTCTTTGGAGGGGAAGAGCCCCTGTCAGACAGTCTCTTAGAGGGTGTTAAAGATGGTGGTAACTGTCCTTTTGGGAGAAAAAGAAGAAGTTAATTGAAATGGCCTGGAATTGTCGCTGCTGTTGCTGCTAAAGTCCAGTCCAGTTTCCTAGAAGGCAAAACAAGACAAACACACGCGATAGGGGAGAGAAAAGAACAGCAAAGACAGAAAATTCAGCTTCTGTCTCTCATGTTAATTCTACTTGCGACCTTGCCGCTGGAGAAACACAGACACAGCTCACGTTCTTATTATGCACTTCAAGACCTGGCAAACTTGTATGGGTATCAGACTATTTATTTAGGCCATTGGTTTTAGCTGCCTTTTTGGTCACAGGCTTGCAGTAATGTTGCAAAATATGCAATCTTGGCCAGCTAAGCTAGATTCTTATTAGGCAGAAGGAAAAAAGGAAAAGGATAAGAAAGAAAAATAATAAAGTGGGGAAGAAAAAGAACATTTTGGAGCGAAGAGCCAGAGGCGGGGAACAAAGGATAGGGCTTTGTTGCAAAAAATAGACCCATAACAAGTCTCAAAGCACAGGTCAATTAGGCCCTCAGGGTTCGTGCTAGAAAGCTAAAACTAGCAGTGTAGAAGTTCCAGAGCCTGGGCTTTGAAACCCATCAAAGGGGTAGGTCTCAGAACCCGGGCTCTAGCCTGAGCCCAAATGTCTGAACTAATATTTTTGGCTCTGTAGTGCAAGCCCCATGAGCCCAGGTCAGTTGACCTGGTCTCTGAGACTTGCTGCAGTGTGACTTTTTTTTACATTGTTGTCAGAATCAGTCTCACATCCCAGGTGATGTTGAGGAATTAGCAGTGGTCATCTGGCTTCCTCTGTCTGGCCCGGAGTGGTCAGAACATCTCTCAGGATTAGAACAAAGGTCCGGGGTCTGAGGGAATGGTGGAGATGGCAGCCATGAGGGTGAAGCTTATTCCTTTCCCTTCTTTCAGTCAACTAGTGTCACAGTAGCCAGCTTTTTCCTCCAAAGTCTCTTTCTGAGGATCCCAAAAGGGAATGATGGGTGGAATAGCCCATCCTCTCATTGTTTGGTTCACCAATAAGGCCTAGCTTCTGACACATCAGCTTTGGTCTATTGATTTCTAGTCCCATGCATCTCTTATGTACGAAGCATGGTCTTAATACAGTCCTTGAATTATATCTGTAGGCCTTCCTGTTTAGGCTAATCAAGTCTCTTTGCCTCCCTTTTTCACTTTTTCACATCAAAATGTATTGTTATAAGTTGTTGTGATATTTACTAAATGTTCACTCACTTCTTACAGTAGAACTCACAATTAGGGCAAATGCAGAAGCCCAGTTATTACAACAGATCCTGCTTGCATGCATCCTCTAAATTAACTGATCAGATGATATGCATGCAGGTGCTAACAGCATGCAGATGGCGTACACCTCCTTTACCTTTCACCATGTATGAGAACACCACTACCACCAAGTTGGCCCCGTGCTTTGGATGAGATCAGCTCATCGATGAAGAACCACCAGTCGAAGCTGAGCCAGAGCAAGACAAAGATGATGCTGATGGGCAGATGAAAGCATTTTGAAGAATTTGCAGCCACAGTGCAGTCAAGTTTGGCTGAAGGTTCATATCCACAATTGGTCAATTTAGTCCATAGTTTGAGTGCTCCTGGATTCCTTGCTGATGCTAAGCTATCTCATAGCAGCATCTGTGAGGACCACTATCTCCAGTTGGCTGAGAGACTCTGTCCCATGCTGGAGAAAGATGACTTGGCCTTCGTCACTTCTTGACTCTATTACAACAATGTGGCATATCTGATTATGAAGCCATCAGCAATTAGGAAACTCCAACAACTACAGAACGCTACAGCTTGTCTCCTCAGCAACTCAGGCTACCACAAGCACATCAAAACCGTCCTCCACTCTACACTGAATTCCCAAAGAACTTTGAGTCAAGTTCAAGGCATCTGTCCTTATCTTTAAGGTCTGCCTTTATCTTCAAGGAGAGAATTAGATGTGTTAACTATTTTAGCCTATTTAACCAATTCTGCATCGCCTCTGGTGTGTCACATGCAGAATGGCTTTGGAGTCAACCATTGGGTGGGCTGCTGCAAGGTATCTGAAATTTAACCTGATGAAGAATCAAGGACAATAGGATTGCTGTGAAATCCTATTACTAAGTAAATCTGGTCTTCCATGATACATTGTGATGATTCAACTAGAGGAGAGACTGCAGTGAATCATGGGAGCTGTAGTCCAGCCAGGAGCCTGGGCAATAGAGGAGAATGAGGACATAAGGCACCTGCACTACAGCTCCCATGATGCACTGCAACAACTCCAGCAAACACCAATTGATGTCGAGCTGACCCAAAACAAAATATTTTATTTAGATTTTTTCCATGAAAAAGTTTGATATTTGCAGAAACTGCATTTTCCATTGAAAAACATTTCAATGTGTGGCACGTACTTGAGTGTGGCATGTACTTTCTCTCCTTGAGTCAGCAGGAGCTGGGAGTTCTTCAGAGAGAATGTCTCTGGCCATTGAATGGGAACTCCTGTGTCTGATGAAGGGTACAGATGAGGATGAAGGTAATGGGCAGAAGAGGTTGTGGTTGATTCTGTCCTTAGCCAGAAGGATAATATCCAGAATAGCTGGGGGGAAATAGGGATTCTTGGGGTTCTGCAATTTCCTCACATAAACACCCTCCTCCCCCAATAGCCAAACGCACAGATTGTGTACAAGGTACTCTTCATCTAGGGTCTGACCTAAAAGGAAAGAATGGTTTGCAAAACAAGGCCAGGCATCATTGGGCTTCAGAGTTTGCTTTTTAATGCAGACCAGTTTGTGCTGTTTAAAAGGACTTAAAACCACTTGGCTTCTACCCCTGTTTCTTGGCTTAGATATCAATAAACTTTTACTTGTGTGTCTGTATGCTTTACCAAATAAACGTACAGCATGAGCAAGCTGGCGGTGTGCTTGGGAATCCTGTTAACAGCCTTGAGCAGGAAGCCTTCATGTGGCATGAGTTGGAACTGTAAGTTTGCATTCAGGGAGTTGCCTTTATGTGTGCAGTGAATACTGTTGACAAAAAGGGAGCTTGAAAATCTCATGGGAGTTTATTCATTAAAGAATTGTCATTTTAATGGAAAAAAACAATGGGTGTTCTGTAGCACTTGAAAGACTAACAAATTTAATTTCTGCAGGCATAAGCTTTCATGGGCTCCAGCCCACTTCCTCAGATGCAAGTGACAGAGATATACAGGAGGCAACATATATAGGAGGCAACATATACATATCCAAGAGAAGTGACAACAATGGGGGGGTGAAAGCAGGGTACTTGAGGCCTAATTACAACCATTGAGTAGGAGTGATAATGGGTGATCAGAGGCAATTACTTCTTGTACATTCTTGAACCCATTATCACCTCCTACTCAATGGTTGTAATTAGGCCTCAAGTACCCTGCTTTCAAACCCCCCCATTGTTGTCTCTTCTCTTGGATATGTATATGTTGCCTCCTGTATATCTCTGTCACTTGCATCTGAGGAAGTGGGCTGGAGCCCATGAAAGCTTATGCCTGCAGAAATTAAATGTGTTAGTCTTTAAAGTGCTACAGAACTCTCGTTGTTTTTGCTGTATACAGACTAACACGGCTACCCCTCTGGAACTCTTAATTTTAATGGGGTTCAGGACAGTATCAAAATTCCCAGTTCCCACTGTAACCAATACATTAGCTGCACATCTTTGGATCCAGTGGCACTTAGTGTGACCTGATGTCCCGATATAAGGGACTTTATCTTATATATGTAACTATACTGCTCTCCCTCCCCAGAAGAAAAAGTGTCCTAATTTTTCACACTTGCTAGCTGATCATCCTAATGATGCTTTACCCATTGGTCTTGAAATACTTCTATAAAGGCAGCATCTCTGGATCCAAAATGACAGCGGGATCCAGCCATCTGTTTCTAACGTTGCATTGTTCTTCTTAGACCAATAGAAAATGAGTCCAAACAGCAGCTACCTGTTTTAGATGGGCCGGGTGATAATGCACATTTTTCTATAACACAAATTATTCTGCCCATATTAATATCTACCTCCCAGTGACATTGTCACTGCACATGTGACAGTTTGAAACTGAAATGCCTCGGCTTCCTGGCCTTAGATTGTAAACTGTGCAGGACCAGGAATATATTTTATGCTGTGTGTGTACGGTGCCAGGTAATTTTACAGTGCTCCATGAATGATTCAGTTGTTTGGGTTATATACTGGGCCTGGGGAGGGGGATTCTAGCCGAAATACATGGGTGTGTTGGTACGTGAAGCTGGTAGTGATCTCAAAGTGAACACCACAGACATACAAATAAATGTAAATAGGGGGGATTTCCTTCCCTTATATGCACAAAAATGAGCCTGCGGTGTAGAAAGAGGTGAGGAAGACCATGTCGAGGAGAAATGTCCTTCCGCAACCACGCCACGGGAGCTCAGTCTCTGTAGCAAGGAGGAGGACTTGGGCATTCGCTACTTGGTACATCATGTGCAGCCCCGCATCCCAGTCTGGGCAATTAGCATGTAATGCAAAATGACCTAAGCAGCAGTAACACTCCCTGTGTCTCTGCAGCTTACTGCGATTGGGGCCATAGGCCGAGGTTTGGTAGGAGACCTTCCAATGACATCCCAGCAGAGCACAGCACTGTTCTTGCAGTGCTATTAAGGAAGCATAGAGACACACACACACACACACCCCTTGGTCATACAGCAGCAACAGTGTTGTCCAGGATGGTTCCAATACACAAAGCTGGGGGAGGCCATTACAATAAGTAGCTGATCAAGTAACTTGACTGACCACATGTACGTTCGTGTTTGATACCATTGAAAATCATCCCCACCCTAAACGTCTCACGGCAATCTTTTTCAGATACATCCTGTGACTGTGCAAACAGCTCACCGCTTAATGGTGTGAAATTCTCCACAGGGTGCAGCTGACAAGTAGCAGCATTAAGTGGTCACATGCTGCTGATTTTAGTGGCTTCCAACAGTCTGTTCCATCTCAGCACTATTTGTCAGCTACTCTGACCTGCTGTAACCAGTATGATATTGACTCAGATCAAGCCAGTTCCAAAGAAGCACCAGTTCCTTGCAGTGCTCCCTTTGCTGGAGCTGGGCAAGCACAACATGTCAGTTTCTCCACTAATTTAAGAGATTTGCCATCAATTTGTTAGTTTAAATGTCATTCCAAGAAAATGTTGCAATTGTTTGTTGTCTGTTACTGAGCTAAAAGAAATCCCCCACTCCCAAAATAATTCTGTTTTTTTACAACAGGGATGGAAGATGCTCTAAGCATGTGGGTTTGTTAACACACAAACTGGCACTACAGTACTAAATCAGTTTGAATTCAGACCTTTAGCTGTTTGGGCATAAGTCTGTGAGTGGCCACTCTGATTTCAGTGTAACTCAAGTTGGTAAAACAGATGTCGTTATTTCAAAGCCAGCCTGCATGTGTAAACAACCCCTCAGAATCATCAGAGTTCAACAGAGCAACAAGGGAGTATATCAAAAGCCAGCCCCTTAAATTTAAAAGATGCCACTTCGAGGAAGCAGAGTCCTTATCCCACAGAGAAGTAGGAACTGTATTGAGTGTCTGGCCACACTCCTGATCTAGGGAAGCTGATAAATGATAAACAGGAGAAAGCATAGCCCTCTCAGGAAGACGGAGAGTGGAAGAATTGCATGTGCATGCACGTCTGACCCGTAATGATAATGATACAAGTGGAAGTAGCGCTCATTGGGCTAGGGGAGTGATTCTTAAGCTAGCTGGCTGGCTGGTGAAATTCACCATGTGCAGAGGGCTAGCACAAAGAACACCACTAAAGGCTCATTTAATAGGCCTTGTGCTGGCCCTTTGCTCTGGAGTGAATTTCACCTGCTGTGCAAAGTCCTAGGTTGAAATCCCGGAGGAGTCATGGAGGGAGAGAAAAGCTTCCTGTGTCTCGTAGTCCCTGGAGGTAGAGAGCAGCCCTGCACAAGAGGACAAGTTAGTATCGTTCCCCTCTCTGAGCTGCATGACTGATTGCAACAACAAAGATGTCCATTCCCTCACCTAGCCATCAGCATCCAAAATAACACATTGCCAGGGGGCACTGTAAGAATGTGGGTGCCTGCGTAGGGGCTTCTCAAATACCTTTTCCCCTTTAATAGCAATTATTGATTGTCTGGAAAATACTGTCATTTTTTAATTTATTTTTATTTCCAGTTTTATTGTCACTGAGACACGGTGGCCCAAATTTATCTAGCTTATAAGCTTTTTAGGGCAGGGACTAATTTTTTGGTCTGTGTTTGTACAGCTCCTAGCACAGTGGGGTCCTGATCCACATTGAGGGCCCCTGGGTGGCTATGGCAATACAAATAATTAATAATAAATTAATCTCTAAGGGAGGCACCATTAAAGCCAGTTGAACTTTCCCCGGGACTAATTTGCCTTGGTGGCTTGGACAGATGAAGCAGGATTGATGATAAGCATCCGTGTATGCACCTGTGAGCAAGTGAGATCACCAGAGGTGAAGTGGTCCAAGGGGCTCTTTGATGCCCTGGAGTGGATACTGTGGAATATGGATTTCCACCTGTGTGGTTTTCCCTATGGAAAACCTCCATGTAGTAATGGCCTGGCCAGCAGCAAGCTGCTGATTAGCTAAGAATTGCTCACATGGCTGGTCTGTGCTAAAACATCCTATTCTGTTCATTACCCTCTGCTCCTCCCTGCCCTCTTCCTGGCCTGCTCGTGTGTCTCATCCACCTGTTATCTCCTGTCTTTTTGGAGCGGGAACAGTTATTTACTGTGTGTTTTGTACAGTGCCTAGCACAATGGGGCCCTGACCCAGATGAGGCCTCTCAGTGCTACAGCAATACAATAATTCATGTTAAACGTGTAACTTTCATCTCTGGTGCTCTAATGTCCGGCCTCTGGTGCTTCCTGCAGTTAATCACTGTTGAGGACAGGCACTAAGGTTGGGGTGCTGTCACTCTTGCTACTAGTTACTGCTGGGCTTTGGCTTCAAAGGCTGACTCCAAAACCCTTGATTGCCAGGCTGGGGGAACAATGGGTGGGGTTGGGGGCTAGCACACCCCCCAGTGAAAATACTGGGAGATATCATGTATGTTTCTGTCCCCACAATATTTTCCATCCACACAATATCTCATGGAGGTACGAGCAGGACCTGGCTATGTTTCCACCCCACGGGCATGCACTGGGGCTGGAGGTGCGAGCAGGATGTGGAGAAGGGGCTGCAGAGGCCATTGGGGTGGGATGAGGGACGGCGTGTGCACAGGGGGCTTTGGTGTATGGGGATCAGCTGCCAGGAGGGAGGGGACTACAAGGCACCAGGCACCAGCTGCTGAGGAACTGACATAGGAATGGGAGTAGGAGCTGCCGGGATGCCCCTTCCCAGCCTGGAGCCAGCTGTCCCCATCCAGTCTCAGAAGCTCCTCTTGCTCCCCCTCCTATCTCCTCACCCCACCCCCTTTCACCCCCCCACCCCTCCTTGATTGATTGACAAGGTATCTACAGAAGGATCTTCAGTACCTTCAGTAGAGAGGTGAACCCATCCCCAACCAAAACTTGCTGGCTCAGCTGTGGCCATGGCCGCCTCCTATAGCAAATGTGACTGCTGCTGTTCCTCCTCTGCAGAACATGTGCCATTGAAGACAAGGGGACAGGAAGAACACTGCTAAGTCAGCAGTTGATCCTGTTTACGTGCAACTCAGCAGTTCCACAGCTTGCCCTAGCTCCTGGGGGTCACCCTGGCACTGCATCTCTTTGTTTCTTTTCCTCCATTCTTGGCCTCTCTGGTGCTTCCAGCTCTTAGCCTTGAAACAACAGTCTGTGTTTGTGGTGGGTGTTGAAGTCTGTGTACATATAACAAAGTAGTCAGCTGCTTCCCAGGGTTAGGAGGATAGCATCACTCCATTCTTACTAGCTGTTGCTGGAATAGCCTCATCCTTCACAAGGGTAAGGTGGCAGCTGCCAAATGGGGGAGAGAAGAAGCTGTGGGGAGGGAAAGACAGGGGATGTCATGGTCACATCACAACAAATACTGCGGAGGAACCAGAGCTCAGACAGGTGATTGCATAAACAAATACCCTCAGCAATAGGCATGAACAGCTATAAATACAATATTGCACTCAAGCAATTTCTGTGCTGCTGTTCCAGCACAATTTAGCTTCAATTATCCGAGGCCTCCAGCTCTTGGCTCTTTTAGTAGTATGTGGTCGGTCAGTGATGCCAGTGGCTTATTTTCCACAGTAACTGCTGGATCCTGAAATCTTTGCTCAGTGCTGAGTCCTCAGTAGGAGTCCAGGAGTGAGTAATGACAGGATTGGGCGGGCCCAGAGGCGCTCAGTATTTGTGCTGCATACCGCAACTGATAAGCTGAAAGAGGAAGATAATAGCATAAATGACAGCTCTGTAAAATAATAGGACCAGACATGTTGACTAATTCGTTATCTTGATCTTCTGCTATGTTGCAATATAGAAAACAATCTGAAGGTTTATAATATAAGAAAACAAAAATGGCAGCAGAAGTCTTGTCTGGAGTAAATATTTTTTTACTATTGGTTTGAAAGGTCATAGTAGTAACTAGATTATTATTTTCACATTGCCTTGTTTTGGGGAAACAGCTTACGGTATCGTCCAGGGTTATTTAATTTGCTTATTAAAAATCTGGCACAAAATAAAGGTTTCTCTGTCAGTTACATGTCAAATAAGCATTCTCATCAGAGCACAGAGAGGTTCTTTATGAATATCCTGGGAAAGGAAGCAGATTCTGTTGACAGGTCTCATTGCAGCGTGTTACTGATGGTGAAAGATAAGGAAAAAAGTTCTTCATTAGGACAACAGCATTATAGTTTCTTCTATTTCCTCCATCACTATAAAAATGGACAATAAAAAATGGACAGTTATTACTAGTGCTGTACTATGTGTGTGTATGTACCTACATATGTTTGTATATATTAATAATGCTGTGCTTTTCTACAGGACCCTTTAGGTTAGACTCAAAGTGTTTTACAAATATTAATGAATGAAACCGCGCAGCACCTGAGAGGTAGGGATTAGTATCCCCAGTTTCCAGTAGCAGAAGCTGGGTCTTAAAGAGGTTGTGACTTGTTCAGCATCCCAGAGGAAGTTTGTGGTGGAGTTGGGACTATAACCTAGATCTCCTGGCTTACGCTTCAGAGTGGGCTTGTTCTAAGTGGATGACATTTTGTTTGTTTGCCATTTTAACTATATCCATGTTTATGTGCCTTACCCTGCTGTACCTAACACAAGGCTTCCCTGTATGTCTTGCAGAGTGTCTGGAGGAGAACTTTTTGATTTCCTGGCACAGAAAGAGTCTCTGAGTGAGGAAGAAGCAACCAGATTCATTAAGGAGATTTTAGATGGTGTTAACTACCTCCATGCCAAGAAAATTGCTCATTTTGATTTAAAGGTAAAAAAAAATTGATCTAGTTAAAATAAATGATTGTATAATATATTCTGTAATACAGCATACATTTTTATGGGATGGTATATAAAATATGCTTGATGCTAGAGAAAATGGAAGAGTAGAATGCTTAGCTTCTTGAACTGAAGCTTATGGCTACCTGCTTTGCTGGATGGATGAGACAGCACGCCATAGTGCGCAGAAATGGTTTTTCCCAAGATCTTGTATTTTCTTTTCGTGATGAGAATGAGATATCAAAGAAGCCTTCGTTTGTGGCGGTCAGATATTTTAGTTACCGTTACTGTTATTTATTGTTTATGTAATAGCACCCAAACGTGGTGGCTGCTTTTACAGATGTATAGGAAGATATACAGTACCTGCCCTGAAGAGCTCACAAACTAATAACCATCACGAGTCCTTTTCTAAGTAATTTTCCTTTGGAATCACTATCCCCATCAAAGCAAATTAGTCAAAGTGAGCTTTTAAACATGAATATAACAATCAATACGACATTTGCCTTGTAAGTGTTAGACTCTAATCCATATTCCCACTTCTGGAAAGCATTTTCAACGTTGAACCCTGATTGAGTGGGTCTCTACTTACAGCATACGTGTTGTGTGTGATACGTGCTGCTTCCAGTCCTGTCCAGTTCATTTCTTTACCAAAACTATCACAGACTGCGACAGTGATTGTGTTTAGAATTCTATGATGAACGAAGATCGTTAGAGCCCTGCACAGATACAAGAATGAGGATCTGCATCCGATCCACATCTGCGAGCATCAACCTCTGTCCGACCCGCAATCCGCATTCCCTGCTTTGTCTACCTGCATCCGCGCCGCACCCCCAGCCCTGAGCCATCAATCAGTTGTTTGGCAAGCCTGACACTCAACAGCTGATCAGCAGCCAGTCCCAGGCCCCCGCCAAATAGCTGACCGGCAGCCAGCTAGAGGCCCCGTGGAACAGCTGAGTGGGCTGCCTGAGGGAGCAGAGGGGAAGAGGGCTGGGCTGCCGGGGGGCAGGGGGTTTGAGGAGAAAAGTGAAGGAGAGGGATGAGGGGAGTGGAAGGTGAGATCTACACTGGGGGGCCTCTGGGGCTGGGCTAATGAGGGACTCTCTTCTCAGCCTCCTGTGGTCCTGGGGCCAAGCTCTTGCTTGCTGCTGCTCCCGCTAAGGGGGAGCCAGCTCTGGGCCCCAGCACTTGCTCTTAGTTTCCCCAGGGTGTCCCCATTGTGAACTCATTCCCTGCCAGTTGCGGGGTGGCCCTGCCTGTGGGATCCCAACTCCTCCTGCAGGGATGTAGCAAGTTCAGGCTCCAGGGAGATCAGGGCCTACTCCAGGGGACTGTCTTCCCCAAGGCTGCTGGCTGGGATAAGCATCTTGTGGTCACCAGCCCAGGGGCCCCCTGCCAAACAGCTGATGAGCGGCGGGCTGTGGGGGGGGGGGCGCCACCGAACAATTGATCGCACCATATAAAGTGGGTATCCATGGATTTGCAGGGCTCTAAAGATCATTACTTTGAAACTGCAGAGTTCAAACAGTTTCGGCAATGTATGTTTGACCAGAGAATAAGAAGTAGATTAGTTGGCACTGTCATTCCAATACCAAGCTTCAGTTGGTCCAAAATATAGCTGCTTGCCTTCTTAGCCATCCAGGTCACCGAGCGCACATTACACCAATGCCCCCCAGGCAGTATCAGGTGAATTTATAGTTTCAGTCCTTACCTTCAGAGCCTTCCATGGAACTGGCCCAAACGTTCTGGGAAATTGTCTCTGTCCATGACTGTGATCTGCCTAGACAATAATGTTCCTCTGGAACTAGGGATCTTTTACCCACAAGGATGAAACTCGAGACTGGGAGCCAGAGCGTTCTCAGCCGCAGGCCTGCAGCAATAGAATTCGCTTCCACAAACATCACCACTTTCAGGACTATATGTCAGTCCCTCCTCAGAGCAAGATGGAAGATAGAGGAAAGGCAGAGGTTGATGAGATATGAAGGACTTTAAAAAAGGGGTTGAGGGGTCTATAGTAGATCACATCATAATTTTGAACCTAGAATTGTTTGATGCCTAGTTACTGCAGTGATGAGTATTACATGGACAGATGTACGCCCAAGTTCTTCTTTTAAATATATTTATTCTTCTTGCTGCAATTGCATATACCCCAACAATACAATACACTTCATCAAACCACTGTCCAAATGTTTGTTTGTTATGTGTGTGACTATGTTTAGGTTGCCCTGAAACAATGTAGCCCAATAACAAAAGGTTTACACTGTGACCTTGAAAAATATGAGAATATTCAGTGATATTCAGAAGATAATTATGTGAACATGAATTAAATTTTTCCCAGGGTGAGTTCCAGCTACTGAAATCCATGTTTCCCATGCCAATAAAGTTCAGTGGTCAATAATGATGTTGGCAAAAGAGCAGAAAGAAATGTGCATGTGGGGATGAACAGACACCATTTCATAAATACAATAAATGACCTGACAAGTAATTTAAAGCAGGATTCAAGATATCACTCGTCTGGCTTTTATAGAACTATTTTTAGAGATTCTGCAGTGTTAAGCGACGTATGTATTTTTAAGTAATAATCCAACTAGAAAAATGGAGTTCCATAATTATCTTGTAATGCTTACCAATCTCTTCAGTCTTGCAATAAAAAAAAGAAGAAGGCTGGAGAACACGTAATGGGAACTAGTTTGGAAGAAAAGGGGTTTTTTGGGCGGAGGAGTTGTTTGTTTTTCTAGTGGCCTTGCCAAGATTTGACTGTGGAAGTGTCTGCAAAAGCAAAGGCTGCTGAAGCAAAAAAACCAAAAACCCCAAACCATTGAACAGCTGGAGATGAACAATACACCAACGGAGGGAGGGGGAAGAAAAAGAGGGAAATTACATTTAAAACCTTTTATAACCATTATATAACCACTGAAAATTCCTTTCTCCCAAGTGGCCCATAAAGCCTAGCACTCCCCACAAAGATCCTGGGAGCAATGGAAGGTTAAATAAATATAGAACTAATGCAACACTTGCTAAACATCACTGGCCAGTCACTTCTCTTGTTACATCCCATTTACATCCTTCCATTTACCCGTTCTCTATTTAGATTGTAAGCTCTTTGGGGCAAGGATCCAGCCTTCATATCATGTCTGCCAAGCAGCTAGGACATTTCTTGTTAATTCCTTATGAGTTCTGATGATATGTTTGGCACCTCATAAAGACACAATAAAACCAGTCCCTGTCCTGAAGTGCTTGGTGCAATATCAATTATACTGTCATGCCTCTGTTAATGTTCTGTTGAAATCAGTGAGGTAGCAGGACATACCAGGGGATGTTTTGCAGCAGTGAAGGGGATTAGATGGTGGGTGGAGAATGTGACATAATGGAAATGTTAATTATATTGTGAACAGGCCAGACATGTAAATGTATCCAGTTATGTGAATGGAGTAAAATGGAAATACTGATTTATGTTTCATTCCCATGATATTAGACAGGGAACCACTTTTCCTATTACTTCCCCTTTCCTGCTCATCTGTTCTCATGACCTACTTCCAGTTGGCATAGTCTGCACCTTGTCACTCGCTCAGATGCAGGCCTGAGAACACCAGGGATCAGCTCCCTCTGGTGTAAACTGGCACAGCAGAGCTATACCTGTTTACCTCAGCTGAGGATCTGCACCGAGATGCAGAGACGATGAATAGAGATGGCTGTTGAATAACTTCTTGTTGTTTTGTGCTGCAGTACCTCTAATACAAGTCTGTTTTAAATGGGCCTGCATCACACGTCAGTAGTGCACACTGCTGCAGATATGTGCATTGAATCTTCAGAAGAAAACCAGCATAGTTAGCCTGGAGCTAAAATCATCTTGGTCCAATGGCTGTGAAAATAAATTATTCATGTAGCCTCTCTGCAAGTGTAATGTAGAATGAGCGTGTGTGTTAGCAGTAGCTCCCAGCACACAGGAAATCAGCTCTGAAATGGTCTGGCAGTTGCCAGCAGGGAATCAAACTTTCTGACTGTTGCTCCCAGACTATGATTAAAAAATGAAAAATTAATAGCATTGGAGTTCTTTATCAAGCTGAATTGTGCCAGCCATGCTCCCCTAAAAACTATATAATAAGGGGGGAATGGCAGAGGCTAAGAAAGTCAGTTGAAAAATAAGTGCAGGGTGTGGAGTGGAACCTCCAGCTGAGGGACAGCTAGCGGTTTTCTTTTCACAATTCTGCCATGTTTGGCCTAGTGTTTTTGGTTGCATTACAGGCAGAAATGCTCCATGCGTTCTTAGAATAGCTTGTTACTAGAGGTGGGCCAGAACCTCCAATCCCAGCCCCTTCTGATTTCAAGGCCATTCAGAGCCTCATCCCAGGTTCCGAACCTACCCCATTGCTGTGATGCCAACGTTGATCCCAAACCGGAGGTGGCAGTTCTTTTCTGATTGGGTTCAGATGTGGCCAGGATCCCTGGAGAACCATTCTCCTGAGACATCTGCCACTCGGGACAAAATTAAACAGCAGCATCCCATGAGTTTGTATCAACAAACCCAAACCTTGGCAGCGTGGTTACACTAGGGTAACCGCTAGTGTAGGCAGGCAAAATCCCTATGTGCCACAATTTGCACTGGTGCAGCTCAGCTCAGTTTCAAGCAGTGGCTTTTCCTTTTTGCACTAGGGGGTTTGCATCAGCAGTAGGTCCCCAATAGCAGTAAATGGGGCAAATCCCTAATGTAGATAAGTCCTGGCTGTCTTCGTATAGCACCATAGTAGCTAGGCACTGAAGACATTCTCTTGTGTGGAAAGGACCAAGTCAAGCTAAGTTCGCCCTCTGCGTTGTACCACCAGGCTCAGCATGTCATTCTCATAACGTGTCTCGTAACGCATCTAGTTGAGCCATGCAATTATTTTCAGTTCTGTGAATAACTCGGGTATCTCATCATTTCCCTGGAAACGAGGTGTATTTTATCTTCATCCTGCTATAACAACCATAATTAACGAAATGAACACAGACAGGCAGAGAGAGAAAGAGATGGGTGAAGAGAACAGGGAAGCTCCTGACATATTAGGAATTGGGACACACTGTAGTTTTGTGAGAGAAAAGAATAAAGGTGATAAGGGAAGTGAATTATTGCTTTTAAGTGGAAGGCTTCAGACACTGCGGAGTGTTAATTTTGCTGCTGTCAAGTTCTGATGTGACAGTCACATTACATAAATATGCTCAGTTTATCAAAACAATGAAGTCTGCATTACCAGGAATAGGTTTGTGGTTTTTACTTGTTCTGCAGAATGTCCAAGCATGAAAAAGTGACTCACGGGACACTGCTTGAGCTCTTGATCTGTTATCTTCCTAACAAATAATATAACTAATCTTTGTGTTTCATTGTTTTTAGCCTGAAAACATTATGCTTCTAGACAAGAATATTCCTATTCCACACATAAAAGTCATTGACTTCGGCCTGGCCCATAAAATAGAAGATGGAGTTGAATTTAAGAATATTTTTGGGACACCAGAGTTTGTAGGTGAGTGTTCAAGCAGTTTCTTAGCGTTGCAGGTTTCCACTGGAGAGGTTGAGACAGCCTTCCTGAATTCAGGTAGAAGCAAGCAACACCTCCACATTTTCAGTCCCCTAAAACTGCCACCCCGTTTGGGTGCACTGCATCTATAGGGCTTGCTTGAATCTTCTTGGAAGGGCAACTGAAAGGCACTTGCTGTAAACTGTAGCTGTTGAGCTAGAGAAATAAATACGGGGTTGAAATTGAGGAAGCCTCCGAGCACTAACCCCAGCTCTGCTAATTACTCTCGCTGTAGCAATTCACAATCTCTCTGCATCTGTAAAACTGGGGTAATATTTACCAACCTCTAGGTCTGTGTTGGTGTTACTGCTTTCTAAGTATAACTCCCTCCCAAATGAACCTGCTTTGGATTAGAGCTCCATATCCTTTCCTTACTCCAGGATAACTCTCATGTTGTGACTTCCTGATCACGTTTCTAACCTCTAGGTTTGCTTGTATTATGTCTTAGTCCTTACTGGTTTTTACACTTCCCAGTCAGAGATCTATTCAGTTAAATTTATTTCTTCTTCCAGATAACAAATGAAGCTGTTAAATAAACACTGATCTGCTGCACTGTTCTAGACAGCGCTTCACACCTCAATATATTACCGTTTATCATTTCCTTTGTTCAGTCCTCTACGTGGATATTTTTCATCCAGAAGTTGTTTCTTCTACAGATGCTAAAATAACAGCTGACACAAATAGTGATGAATAGTGTGTAGGCTGGAAAGAAACCTTGGGCAAGTTGTGCTAGAGCAGTCCCTGACTGGCCAATTACTAAGTAAAGACCAGGCATTAATGCCATCCGTTAATTGTCATTCTGAAATAATTGGGGGGAAATGCTTAGATCCTCCTACTTAGGGTTGCTGTGACCCCAGTTACATGAAGTAATTTGTTGTTGAAGGTATAATTAGTACTGTAGGTTGTTTGTAATACTTTCCTATCCTTTATTCTTTGATCACTTTTCATTCTCCATTTACTCTAAATTAGCTCTCCCTGTGTTTAGGAGCTTAAATTCCTACCACCACATGCACACAGCTGTAGAACTATAAACAGAAATTAACTCACGTAACTACTGGTATGTTTTTTTAACTAGGACTGATTTATTTCCTGACCGAGGCATACGATTCATGCTGCTAAAATTAATTTCTCATTCTCTTGCTGATGTTTGAATAAATGCTTCTTACAGCTCCAGAAATAGTGAACTACGAACCACTCGGGTTAGCTGCCGATATGTGGTAAGTTCTTAGCGTTAACTTCTCTTCCAAGGTGCTATACGGCTAGCTTCTTAAGAGTGCTCTGTGTAAAATCCATTCTCTACATATCAAAAAATGCTGACATACATTAAACAGCTGTTCTTTCACGCCTTCCATTTCCACATGCTGTTTATGGTAAACTTCTACCCACGATGATTACAATTTTTGATTGAATAAAACGGTAGTTAACAATTTGCCACTAGCTGCCGCCTTTTGGAGAGAACCTCTTGAAAGGCACCATTGTCCCTCCACTGCCTTGTGATAGCTTTGTTTATAAAAGTGCTGTAAATAGACCAAGCGTCAATACTAAGCTGTTCTGCTGATAAGGCAGCCCAAAATGGTCATAGTGGTATAACATCCTGGCTGATAGTCCTCTGTGCTTTTGACATAGTACCATAGCTAATTAGTCACCGGGAACCTAGTGTGACTTTACACACCTATTTAAAGAAACCCCAGATATCCATGTCATCTGAAACTGTATCCAAATCCATATTCCTTTTTATGAAGCACTGACTTTTACATACATTTTGTCCAACTGCTAATATCATGGTTCATCTACCGGCCTAGCAGCTACAATTGACTCATGTTACACACATGCATAAAACCTACAATCAGTTGCTCTTTTTGTTTTTTAGGAGCATGGGAGTCATCACCTACATCCTGTAAGTACTGAATTAGATCCACTTGTATGGAATAGCGGTAAAAGTTGTAGCAAGCTAGTGAAAAGCAGTTCTTCTCATCAGTCACTTAGGGAAGGAGCTGCACAACAGGAATGGAGCAACAGTCTGATGGACCAGTGATATCCAGAGGTCTTTTAAAATAGAGAAAGCAAAGAAGTTTAAGTGAAATTAAAAGAGAGACAATATGGACCAAAGAACAGTAAATGCCTCAAAGTAGCACCAGAAGCATCTGTGCCTCTTATGTTTTTGGGGGTGGGATTTTCAAAAGTGGTTGCCAAGTGTTGGCCAAATTCTGCTGCCATTGATGTCAGCCATCATCTTCAGTGGGAACAGAGTTATGCCAACATCAAGCATTTTGGAAAATCCCACTTAAATCTCAGCCTCTCTTTTCCTGGGGTTCTCCAAGACAGGCTCAATGGTCTAGATGCCACAGACATTCCCCAGAGCTCCCACTGGCCTCAATGGGAATTTGGCATTAGCAAGCTTTGCAGCATTGGGGTCAACAGAGAGGCTTAAAAGAGGAATCTCTTTCTGGCTGGCGAAGCAAGGGGAGCAGAATTAAACACATCCACAGGCCATGCTGAAAGCTTTTGGATTGTTCTCTGAGCTGAGATTCCACTCGCTATAAAAGGGGGGTGAATTGACAAAGTAGCCTGGATGCTATGAAGTCCCTTATTCCCTGCGGTACAGTAAGGGGCACATGGATACAGTCAGAGACATATTGCATAGCCCACCAGCAGCTAAAGAGCAATTCTAAAATTGTCCGGATCCTTGATCTTTATTTCCAATCTTCATGTCATCAGGTGATACCTCTGAACCTGATAGAACATCAAAGTCTTCATACATTGCTATTTACATCTGTTTATAGATAAATTGGAAGGGAGACTGGATGTTGAGAAGAAACAGGTCAGAATGTTTGCCCTGTGATTACAGAAATGCACAGATAGCCAAGGGCTCTGGGGAGTTTTCACATACACAGGCCTATGCTGGAGGTGGGAAAATGGAGTGGGTGGATCTGTACTCTGTTCCAGTAGGGCACTTTTTTTCTACTTATGTGCTTTTGCTCTGTAGAGAGATAGAAGCATTGCTTTTGCATTGCTCCAGCTGTTTTAAATGACCTAGAAACCTTCTGCAGCAATAATTTCGTATTTAGAGATGGGCTTGCCCCATGAATTCCAGATCCAAACTTCCCCAAAGTTGGAGGTTGTCCAGAACAGGAGTTTTGTCTGACCCCATGTCTACTTATAACTAAAATCTCTATTGGAAAAAAAAGAGAAGAGAAATGCAAACAATGTGTCCGTGTAGATTTCCTGACTCGGTTGTGTCTCAGTGTATTTGGGGTGTGTCACAGATCCACAGGATTGGTACTGTGCTCCCAGCTTTGGAACAGTCTCTAGGAGGAGCCCCTTCAGTGTGCCAGACCCGCTAAAGGTATCACTCTTCCTCCAGGATAAGCCACACAGGTTCTCCACCTCTTTAGACTGGACCTCTGGGCCTGCAGCACTCCTGCTTCATACTGTGAGCTCTGTTCAGTGAGTCCAATCAAGATAGACTCATGGTAGAGACTTGTACATTCTCCAGGGATCAATACATGTGTGCGCTAGCCTCTGCAGTGACACTCAGACAGTGTTGTCAAAATAGTAGGGTTTATTAGTCAACTGGAACACAGCATAGGAAGTTCTTAGGTTAGCACAGAGAAAGGAAGGCTAACTCATAGTCCATTCTGGTCAGCCCATAGCCCAGCCAAGCTGTGGTGAACCCCATTGTTCAAGCTCTCTGTGTGTCTCAATCTGACCTCCTTCGTCTGATATCAGGCAAGAACCCTGACCCCTTCCACCAACTGACTCTTATCCTCTCATCTCACACCTCTCCACTCCTTTGTTCTTGAGCTGGGGTGTGTTGCTCAGCTTCCCTGCTCAGAGGTGGGGAAGTTTCCCTCTGGATTGTTGGTTGCTAGGTGTCAATGTCCTGGTGATTGGATTTGCCATTGTCTTCTCAGATACTCCATTGATAGGAGGACTAAGGCACAGACAGCTAGGCGACATTCTTATCTACCTCTCTTAGGCTTGGTCTACGCTAGAAAATTAGGTCGGTTTAACTACATTGGTCAGGGATGTGAAAAATCCCTTAGTGGCATAGTTAACCTGAACGAGGTCCCCATGTAGACAGTGCTAGGTTGAGGAAAGAATTCTTCCGATGACCTAGCTACCACTCCTTGGGGAGGTGGATTACCGACACCAACGAGAGAAACCCTCCTGTCCATGTAGGTAGTGTCTACACTGAAGCACTACATGGCACTGTGCTGCTGTTGCATTTTAAGTGTAAACAAGCCCTGAGAACAAAGAGTCTTTGCTCTGGTCTACACTTATCTGGAGATTCGGCGGCAATTGGCGGGAGTTACACAAACTACACAGAGTAACTTGCGTAACTCACGTCAACTGCTATGCTTCCCTTCTGCGCGCTGTCTACACTGCGCTGTGCCCATCGACGCAGCACTACGCTACTTGAGGGGGTGGTTTACCAGCGTCGACTTCCTGATCGATTGAGCGGGTCTACGCTGATCGCTCAATCGATCCAGAAAGATTGATCTGGTGGCGGCGAATTTGCCGCTGTCAGTATAGACATGGCCCTTTTCCCCCCACTGGGTAACAATGCAGCTTATGGGGGAAACTGAGGCACACATAGTCTTAATAAAAATATGACAGAAAATTCCCATTTGTCACAGGGTGCCCAGCATGTCTTCCTTTACCCAGTGTTAAGGCCCCAGATCAAATATTCCCAACCCTTTGACAGCATTTACAGCTGAAACAAACCTTACCCACTTTTTGTAAGTATATATTTCCCCCCACAACAATAGCTTCCTGGATGGATAATACACATAGTGATGCTTAGCGTAGTAAGCTAACATAAACACAGTAGTCCTCTCTAAAATGGGATGGAAACGATGGCATGAGCCCTTGAATGGGAGGGGTATAACCCTGTACACGGTATAAAACTCTTAAACCTGTTTTGCATTTGTCTAGAGTTGTTTCTTAATGTTATTAATACTAACTTCCATTGAGACTTTACGGCGCCTTTCATTATAAGGGATACCAAAATGCTTACCCAGTGATGAGCATATATAATACCACCTACTGTAACACACATGGCCACGTTCTTATGGACACCAAGGTCACTGCAAGGGTCAAACCCAGGTCTTTCAGCCCCAGGAGCACAACCCCTACCATTGGAGTTAAAGGGATAATTCATTTAAGTTCTGAGTAGTAAGCTGTTGCCATCACTGGGTCCAGCCTCTTGATGGCAACATAGAGCCATAGAACCATAGAATTAGAAGGGATTGCAACAGTCATCTAGTCCAGTGTTTCTCAACAACCAGTTCATGGACCAGCACCGGTCCCTGAGATCTCCCTGACACAATATAGGAAGCCGGTCCCTGGTATCAAAAAGGTTGAGAAACACTGATCTAGTCTAACCCCCTGTCAAGATGCAGGATGGCTATCCAGCCTCTTTTTGAAAACCGCCAGTGAAGGAGCTTCCATTACCTCCCTAGGCAGTTTGTTCCATTGTCCTACTGTTCTTAGAGTTAGGAAGTTTTCCTGAGATTTAATCTAAATCTGCCATGCTGTAGTTTGAACTCATTTCCTATTGTCCTGCCCTCTGTGGCAAGAAGAGAGAACAACTTTTCTCCATCTTTTTTATGGCAGCCTTTCAAGTATTTGAAGACTGCTATCCTGTCCCCCCCTTAATCTCCTCTTTTCCAAACTAAACATACCCACTTCTTTCAGCCTCTGCTCATATGGCTTGCATCCATCCCCTTGATCATCTTTGTCACTCGCCTCTGGATCCTTCCCAGTTTCTCTACATCCTTTCTTCATCCTCATGATTACTCACGTAGAGCCAAGGTGCTAAAGCAGCATTCATACAGTGCCTCTCAAGGGTCATTTAATGATTTAAAGTTGGGTGAGAATCATCCCCATTCTACAGCTGTACAAACTGAGACATGGAGAGGTGAAGTGACTTGCCCAAGGTCACAAAGGACTCATATGACACACTCAGCATCAGTTAAATTGAGGGGGTAATGGGTGGAAGGAGAGAAGCCAAGTGCCCCACAGCATGATTTTTAGGAAGGGAAAAAATTATGGCCAAAGACTATAGGTCAGGGATTCTCCAGCTCTGTTTTGTGACTGCTAGTGAACCACAAAGAGCTGGTTTCTTACGTGTTGCCTACTCTCCTCCTTGTCCCTTTGCTCCATTTCATTCAGCAAGAAACATGGTAGGTTGAGTGAAGAGCGGAAGTAGTCAGCACAATTGACTGTAGTTAAATAGGACAATGCTTAGTGCGCCAAAGGCAGCTAAAAATACTCCCCTTGTGTTTACCTTCCCTTGTCAGCAGCTGTGGCAGTTCTGGGTTGTTACATGATTGCAGATTGGGAGGGGGTGGCAATTTCTCTGCTGAGATTTGGTCCACATTATGAAAAAGTTTGGGAGCCCCCTGTTTTTGTGCATAGTGCCTCTGTGTATCTAATGTCCTCGCTGAGCAGATACAATCACAGTTATTAAGATGTCACGTGAAAGTTACCTGGCCAGTGTGACAGTGTTTGGATGATAAAACACCCGTTGTGAGAAGAATCACTTAAATAAGCAATGACACTCCTCTAAGATCTGAAGGGTTTGCTGCAGTTTTGTTTTGAGCCCAGTGCATCCTGAACTTCTACTACCAAAGCCCAAACAGAGGAGGCAAGAATAGTAGTAGTAGTATTGGAAGTTTTAAGATAGGATTGGATCAATTTCCTTATTATAAATAACACTTCCTGGAAATCTGACTCTCTCCACTCAGCATTCCTGGTATAAAAAAAGGAACTATAATCAAAGTGCTTTAACATCAGGTTTTTGTGGGACAGAGAGGGCACTGACCAAAGGGGAGCTATGGAGGGACATTCCCTGGTGTAGCCTGTGGGTATGTGTGCATGGACTCCCTGATGCATTCATAGCAACTGGGATCCCTCCTCCAGTGCTGATTATTCTTACACTGGGCGGCAATAACCTGAATGTGTCTCAGGGATAGGTGTGTCTGTGAATAGAGTCGCTGCTGTCACACTTGGAAACACATTAATGCTGCTTTTGTGAGTCTGTTTTGTAGCCATATATGTGGTGAGCCAGGTTTGGGCCTATTATTTCCAAATCTCCTTGGCTGCCCTGAGTAAAAGACCCACATTCCAACGTTGTCATTTCATAATCTTGGAATCACGTCAAAGTAACTTTCTTTTTTCAGTCAAAACATGATTCTCCTCTCTGGCCTTTCAGGCTGAGCGGCGCATCACCTTTCCTTGGAGAAACGAAGCAGGAAACTCTCGCCAACATCACAGCCGTGAATTACGAATTTGACGAGGAATTTTTCAGTCACACCAGTGATCTGGCAAAAGACTTTATCCAGAAACTTCTGGTGAAGGACACGCGGTAAATAAATATACGAAAATGGCTGGCTGCCTTTCATGTGTCCCAGGCAAAAATGAGCACACTGAGCAGTTCACAGGTTTCATTGCAGAGTATGTCACGGTCCCAGAGTGAGGTGTTAACTACAGGTGTATTGCGCCCCTTGTAAATCATTGTATACAGAGGCCCTAAAAATATGCCCTGTGCCAAAATTTGGCATGCATTTTCTTTCACCAGTAGGGTTGGGTTTGTTTCTGTGTTTAATTTGTGCCAAGGCTGAGCCCCGGCACCTCGGGCTTGCTGCATCAGTTATGAATGTAAAAAAATTGCTTGAGCTCCAGCTCCTATTTGCTTGAGCCCTTGCACCTCCTTCATTACACATTAAGCACTGGTTGGTTTGTTTTCTGTGAAGTGCCAATTGTTGCAGTTTATTGGGTTTTAGAAGCTGTTCTTGTGTCCAGTATTTCTTAAATGGGTTTTTTTATTGTCTCTAATGACATCTTGCAATCCATTTGTCCTTGGTAGGGGTGTGTGTGTGTGTGTGTGTGTGTGTGTGTGTGAGAGAGAGAGAGAGAGAGAGAGAGAGAGAGAGAGAGAGAGAGAGAGAGAGAACTGATTTTATACTCAGATATTTCAAAAGCAGCTTCTCTGCATGGACTATGATCTACCTTTTTTTGCCAGGGTACATATCCACTTTTTGTTACTTTTGTTGCTATAATGATTTGTGTTGCAGGGGAGCCTAAGTGCTCTACTCAAGAATGCGGCCCTGCCATTGGTGGTGGGGGTGGGGGTGCTAATGCACAGAGGCTGCCAGTGTGTCGAGGCTGCTGCTCAGAGCAGAACCACAATTTAATCAGCATCAATTCTCAGAAGTAACTGGGAGGAGATTTACTCTAACACTACATTAAAATTAAATAAATGATTAGATGTCAGTAATTAATATACAGAAACATGCTTGAAAGGGCTGTATCATCTTCCAGTTTGTCTGCTTTGGTAGATTATTTGAGGGAGGGTGAGGAGATAAATTGGTGAGATGTGAGATGGTGTTTCAGAGTGAGGTGGGGTTGAGCAAGCCAGGCACAAGCTAGGAGCAGTATCTGGAGAATAGGAACGTACTGCAAACCACGTGCTAATAAACTGAGGGTAGGAGAAAGTTTGGGTGGCCCAACAAAGGTTAAAGGGCATCTGATGTGAATGTTTTGCACCGGTTTAGAAAGTGCCTTCTAAAATAGTGTACCATTAGTAATGCTGCTATGGTGTAGGAGGAAGTTAGATTTTCTGATTAGTACTGAAGCATCCTATCCAGGAATACTGCTTTCAGGAAGCAATAGCTCCAGGGGTTACTTAATAGCATGTGCATTAAAGATGTTTTTGATTACGTTAATCTTATAGAAATTGATATAGATAAAAAGTCAGACCAAGTATGTGCGGAAGAATTTGCTCATTAGGCAGGCTAGACTAATAAGACAGAATATATCAGGAAACATTAGCAACATTTCACCTCTTTTTAACAGAGCAATGAGAGAGGGAGAGATTTTGATTGAGTGCAAATGAAAATTAAGTCCAGTTGACAGCTTTACTGCGGGTAGCACTGTATTAACATTGAAGACAGAAACCTAGCAGTATGAACCCACCTGCCCTATGGACAAAAGTAGCTGTGAAAGTTGTACCTTACTGTAAGTAATCCTGGTACTACTGGTGACAGTGTTATAGATACAAGGTACAATATAAAAATGTTGGTTCATAAACAACATGAAAGAAGTGTGTGGTAAGAGGCTTGATTCTCATTTAACTCTGTGTTTCATTGTAGGAAGCGGCTCACAATTCAAGAAGCTCTCACTCATCCTTGGATAACGGTAAGGCCAAAGATCATGATAGAATATGGCTGATGCTTTATAACAGGTGGACATTTGTTTCGGGCTAAACTAATACAGAATTTGTATGGGAATTTATATTTCCACATTAAATGCTAGGTGCCTAAACAGCAAGAGAATTCACCACGGTTATGGCTTTCAGAAATCAGTTGAACCAGTCAGTGACCCTTAGCCTCTCCATGTCTCACTTTCACACAGTAAAGCAGGGAGAATATTCCCCTTTCTCACAGGTAAGTTATGAGGAATAACTGGCTGCTAAACATTCTGAGATCCTTGGATGCAAGACACGGTGGTAAAAACCTGTTCAATTCCTTCCAAAATCTTGGATTTCTGCAAGCCTTAATAATGAATTCTGTTATTACAATAAACATCAAAGGAGAGATGACGAAGATTTGCCATTCATTACTGGAATATAAATAAATGGGCATACAGTATTCTGTATTAGAGCACACTTTGTGTTGTTTTCATCTCTAATCACTGTTTGCATGGATACAAACTGTACCTCTGGAGTCGTACTTTTGTATGTTAAGAGCTGACCACAGCAAACGTGAAAACAAATCAGCTTCCTCAAAATGTCATTGCTGTAGTGAGCTAATAGCTGTCCGGATTTACTTGATACTTGGATTTGTGTGTGTTGTTCTAAGCACAGCTTGCTTCCATAGATAAATCTCTTAGTGAAAATAAATTTGGCTAATCTCAGAATGACAAATAGGGATGTTTAAACACTGCATTGTTCTCATTTTGTTATGTATTGTACAAAACATTGAGTGGAGTGTTTTCAAGATTATTATTTTTTCCTCACAAATGTCGATGGTTTTGAGAATTTAACTGCACAAAATAGCATGCAAATAGTTCACGGCCCTTTTGTTTATTTACATGTGTCACATGGGAATGAATTCTTAGTGCTTGTCACATCACTCCTTTTATTTTAATCAAATGCATGAAAGGGAATGACTGGAAATGAAGCTTCTCCCCAGCATTGTGGAGATGCAATTTGCATCCTTTGTGTCCTGTGTAGAGTTGAATTTGTGCAATATCTTGCAATCTTTGTAAACAATTAGTAATATTGGTTCTTCTGTCTGAAGACTCACCAGTTGATAGAAGAAACAAAAGTCCAAGAAAACAAGAAGGCTGAGAACAGTCAGCTGAAGACAAAACATCTAAAAGAGTACACCATCAAGTGCCATTCGAGTATGCCACCAAATAACACCTACATCAACTTTGAGCGCTTTGCCCATGTGGTAGAAGACATTTCTCTGGTGGAACATGGTTTCAGCACTCTGGCTGTGTCCCATGATTCCTTGCAGGAGGACATTGATGCTCTGGTTTCCATTTATAATGAAAAAGAAGCATGGTACAAAGAAGAAAATGAAAATGTGAGACACAAGCTTTCACAGCTGAAGTATGAGCACCGTAAAATTGAATCCTTGAAGAAACATCTACAGGACGACATTAAAACTGTAGGTTCTAGTCTTGCAGGTATCACTGGGAAATACATTGATTTAAAGTCTCAGTATGAATCTCTGAGTCAGGAGCTTTCTGAGGAACTCAAATGGATCCAGGATTTAATGAGTAGCTTTCAGCTGGAGAATGGAAATGAAACATACATGAATGGAAACTTTGGTTCTGTTTTCAACAAAGATATTAATGAATCACTGATGGAGTTGTTAAATAGATCTTGCTGTGAAGAATTCCTTGCAGGCTTGAATCTTGATGTGGAATCAAGTCAGTAATGTTGGTTAATAGAGTATCTAATGCAGATTTTGGCCTATTTTGCTGTCTGTATCAATGTGCAGCAGTAAAAAATCATCTCGGTGTGTAATTTCACCACAACACCACCACCTATTCATTAAAACAGAAATATGGACGTTGCCCAAACTATTGACCAAAATCCTATACTCTGCAGTAATTTTGTGTTGATATTGTGACTAGCTCAGTTTCTGAACCCTTAGAGAATTAGATATCACTTTGTTTTAGGGCACATGTAACCCTGCAGTTATTCAGCACTAATATTATGTAAATATACAGGTCCTGAAAATTATTAGGTAATTAACTTGAAAATGAAGAAATATTTCACTCCCTATTTACCAGATACCGCATGCTTTGAAGTCTATCAAATAATACGGTAACATTCTTGTTTGGATGAGGGAAATAGTCTTACAGACTTGCTGGGGTAATTCTGCACAGCAGATAATTAAAAACACTTATGAAGGTTAGTGGAGTCCTTTAAAATGGAGCAAACAATGCAGTGATTTATCATTTCACACTATGAAAATCACAGCTAACGAATAAAAGTTAGAATTCTTTTATAGGCTAGTTATTCAGGGTAGTCTCTCTTCAGCTGTCATCAGATGTTAGATACTTTTAGTCCTTTAATGTGAAGTTCTTGCCGTAAAAACAGGTACCTTATGTTTCATGTGCTAGAAATATTTTGTTCAAAAGACAGAATGATAAATCTGTAATGGAATGACTGGAGAACTGTGTTTGTATATTTTAGTGGTGCAAATACTAGATTATTTATGAGGATGATGATCCATCAGGCAATGTCAAAGGACCTTTGACTTTTATTCCACAAGAAGAAAGGTCCCTCAAAGGAAACAATTCATTGACTCAGTGATGTGGAACTTGAGATTGGTGTTTTTGTTCCAAAGGCTATTTTTGAAACTTATAAGAAAGTAAAAGAAAAATAAAGTCAACCTTTAAACTGAATAATGCACCATTTTCCTGTACTTCAAAGGAAAGGTTAATTGTTCAGGTTGTATTTATGTGCACAAATGTAACCCATTTCACGTTTTGGACACAATAAATAGTCTCTTATCCAGGATGCTATAGTCTCTGATGGGGAAGTCTGTGAGTGAAAATGGGATGTTTAAATATCTACTTAGTGAAGTAATTACAGGGCCATATTCTCTAGCTTGCTTATGGCTCCTTTGTGAGGCTGAGGTACTGCAAAAGGCTGTAATCTAGACACAAATGCCTAGCCGAGAAAGAGAGTTCCCTGCTGGGGCATCTGTGCCTCAGTTGTCACACTCACACTATACACACACACTCTCCCCACTATTTCTCCCTCCCCTGCCTGCGCAGAGGGTGTGTCGTGGCCTGGAGGGAGTGTGGTGGAGCTTTGCTTCACTATGGCAGTCCTTGACTGGCATAGGGTCATTTAAGGAGCCTGTACCAGTGGTACAGGCTAGAGCTGCCTGGAAGAAGCTTTAACTTGCTTCAGAGCCAGGGTTGGCCTAGAGAATCAAGGAGTGGGAACTTGACCCTGCCAGAGCAGAGCTGCAAGGCAGGAATCAAGCCCATGTTTTTTGTGACCTGTCATAAAGACTGCAGGTTGCCAGAGAACATCGGCCTGGCCAGTTCTGTGATGCATCTAGTAGTGGAAGTCTTTTGGGGCCCGGCCAGTAGATTTGTACAGGGCTGATTGCAATGGGGCTGACGTTGATTGGGCCTTTGTGCACTACCACAATACAAACAACATGATCAAGCAATAAATCCCTCCTCGCTGGGCTCCCAAACTGTGGGAAGTGCATATCACGTCTTCGAGAGAAGAGTCAAACAACAACGTTCGCTCTCAGGGCTGCTTCCAGTGGCCAGTTTGGAAATGGATGCCGTTGCTTTCCCTAAAAGGGTAAAAGAAAGAGTCACTCTCCATGGCTTCAGGCAAACTCTCCAGCCCTAGTGGACCAAATCCCCCTTTTCGGATAATCATGCTCTGAACAAAGGGGAGGACAAAGGGAGAGGTCATGCTTGATATGTCGGAATTTTCTCTTTGTCCACCCCTGTTCTCTCCCACAAAGCCCACTCCTCTGTTCTGGAGAAGCTAATGAGCTGCTGTTCATAAGGTTATAAGAGTAATCCTGTGTTTTGCTTTATAGATAAGATAATAATGTACTTTCATTTAGCTCATAGACAACAATGAATCAAACATGCTATGTTCTCATAGTGACTTTGGGAGGCTAGTGAAAAACTACAATTTTATTGATGTTTTACACCTGTATATAGCACAATAGCTGTGTCTGGTGTTCAGCAGAGAAAGACATGCACCCCACCCTGAGAGAGGTATACTCTACATTAGACAAAATGCTTCTAAGTGACTTAGGGGCATAAAATGACATTGTCTCTCAATGAGACTTAGGCTGCTAAGTGCAGAAGGCCCAGATCCTCAAAGGTATTTTGGTCCCTAACGCCCACTGAAATCAATGAGAGTTTGGTGCCTAAATGTCTTTGCGGATTTAGGCCTAAGTCACTTTTGAAAAAGGGACTCAGGGGCAAACGTCACTTAAGTGCTTTTGAAAATTTTACCCAGGACCTAATAAATCTTAATTCTTGAAAATATTTCACTTGTCATTTTCCAGGGAACCTAAGAGAGTTAGGTGCCCAACTGCCATTGAGTGCTAGACTCCTTTGAGAGTCCAAGCCTAGAGTTCTGCCCAGTGCTGCACAGTACACTGAAGATGGCACTGTCCAGAGGGATCGTACAACGTTTTCAGAATCTAAGTTCTCTTCCCCTTATTTTGAAAAATAACTTAAAATCTAGTAAGATTCAAAATCTGGAGAAAAGACCCTCAATGCATAGAATCTGTCTGCCCCACTCCTGGACTCATATCACTGCCCATTTGGATTATCTCTGCATATGGATGTACTGGCACAGAGCAGAAGGGACATTAGAGCAGGTGCTCTGCTCCTTAACGTGTCTGGCTGAGGCTAGTATAATTATGATCCACTCCACAAGACCAATGCTTTTTCATGAATTGAAGGAGGTCACTGCTGTACTGCTCCTGAGAAAGGATTTCTGATTAATCACATCCAGCTGAGAACGAGGAGGTCACCACTTTGCAAGGTACTTAGCAACATGGGGCAACTGATTATTAACAGTCTGGAGTATCATAAAACTCAGTGGCGCTCCAGATCACGCCAGGGCTCTGTCATTGAATGAGCACTTAAATATTTTTGATGATTGTACAACTGACATTTAACAGTGATGTTTTGTAGGTCTAACTTGATTTCTCACCAGCCTTGATGACTTAGCACATTTGTGGCATGCTGCCTAGCCCCTTATAATGTGGGGAAATGACATCTAATTCTTAAATACGCAGGGTCAATTGTGCACAGATGTTGTCTGTCTATAATGGAGATGGAGGGCTGGCTGATAATTTCAGCTCCTTTAATTGCTGGCTCAAAGAGGTATTGACATAGTTTGCCACTGGAGATGAAATCTCAGCGTCTGTATTTGTTTGTACAAGTTCCAAGGCTGAGGACAGCCTCGGAGAATGATGGGAAGCAGAAACAGTGCAAATGGTTCTGGTGTTTGCTATTAGGCTTTAAACATTTCTCTTTGCAATAGTGAAAGTTGTCCTGGATTTCCCATTAAAAGTGTTCTTAGAATTGGCATTTCCATATCCTTCTCCATAGAAAAATGTATGCATTTAACTTGTTGTCCTCTTTAAGTGGCCTTCCTGGCCATTGGTGGCTAGAAGAGCTAGAATCAGCTATTAGAGACTGCTTTAGGAAGGATGGGGTGATCTGCTGTACTATGGTAAATCCTCTGGAGTTTTTACATTGATGACCTGATTTTCAAAAATGCTGAGCACTAAAAGCTGCCATTTTAAGAGGATTTGTGAAACCTCAACCTCACTGACAATCAGGCCATGACTGTCTAACAGCATATTTTCAAGGTGTTACATACCTTTTGGCTGTTGCATAAAAAATGTTTGTTTAAATCCAAACATCTCAGAATACATGCGCATAAAGCTTTAAAATTTGCAGAGTCCCTCATTGACTCTGATGTCCTATGGCGCCTCCTTGCTCTCTCTCCCTTTCTTAAAAAGATTCTGTAAAATACATCATCAGTTCGGTTACAGCCAAATTGCAGAACTACTGACAAGAAAAGCTGTGGTGTTGTACCCTGGCTTAGGTGTATCGTTTAGAACCATGTTGGCTGTTCAACAGTAGAATAGCTTGTGTTAGAGAGACTAACAATATTACCGGTCAGTTTCCTGAAAAGGTGTTTAAATCCTTACAACTGCACTTTCCATACTGGTCTGGTGCCTCTATTTCCTTGTGTGTCTGTTTAATTCTGGTCCAGTTAAATCTAAGCATTTCTGGATCTCACACAACCATAACATCTGCTTACAACATAAATTCCCTGAGCCATATTTACTGATGCAGCATGTGTATCGTAACTGATATTGAATGTAAGATAATGTTCTCTCATTTTATTATCAGGAGCTCGGGAAAAGTTCCCATTTTTAATTTGCACTATTTCATGAAAATGATACTTCCTGACAGGCCCCATACAAATGAAACCTATGTATTTGGTTACTTTTCTTCTTCAGTCTGAATTGAATCTATTGGTCTCACAACCTAAATGAGCACCTCCCACAGTCCATTTTACATAACTGTCCAGCTCTCGTAATGTAAATCACTTACAGTTGAGAGCTACCTTTGTTATAACTTTGTTCTTATGTCCTGTTTCACTGCTCAGCAAACCCCTCAGAGGTGTAGCCAATACTAGACTTCAACATTGCTTCTGTAGATTACCAGTGTGGTATTGACCTACTTCCTAGGTCAGTGGAGAAGCAGTACTGTTGGTGCATTACAATTTGATGTGTGAGTAGCAGAGCGCATGTAGATCGCTTTGAAGTTTCTCAGTATTTCTTGTTCATATGAATGTTATACGTTCTCCAGCTTCAAAATTGGATCAGCAAGTCCCTCAAAAAGTTATTTGTGTCTGTTGAGTTTCCCTGTGCCTACTGGTAGCACAAAACAGCATTGTCGAGTTGGGGTTATCAAACCCTTCTGGTAAATAATAAACCCAATAAACTTACACACCAAAAAGACATGCTAGGGGAAAAAAGAAGCCCAGGTCAGAATTTAGGGAAAGGTCCATTCTGAACTTTGGCTGAAGCTTATCTCCTTAAAGAGCCCAACATGGAAACCCTAATTATTAACCCAGCCAAACCTGGAAAGCTAGCATCAAGATCTGAACTTTGTCACTACTAAGGCTCAATCTCTAGAAAAAGATATGCCCATTAGAACAGAGAATCAGGTTTAATGAATGCATCTTCAAATGTTTGTAACATTTTATATCCCCCTTAAGTAGAGGTTCCCTCTCCTTTCGTTGCATGAGCCCATATTCAGCTCCTTGCATCCAATTCCTCTCGCATGAACCCAGAATCCTACATATGGGTTTTTGCACCAAGTTCAGTACAATGTGATGCATCTTTATGGGGGGACCTCATTGCAAGTAACTGAACAAACTAGTTTCAGTAGAAGACCAAAGAGAGGGAATGGGAGCAGATTCCCTACTTTTTAGGTTACAGTTGGTTGAACTGTTTTAAGGTCTTGGCCCATGGGTTAAGAACCTCTGAACTAGTGTAATGCAAAAGTTTCCAGGTGGTTTAAAAATAAATTGTTTGGCTCTCTGGGAGCTCACTTAGCTTCTCCATTGTTAGTATTTCCTTGGTACACTGTAGCTGATATGATTTCCTGATTTCATCAGTAGATCATTTCCCACCCTCCTGACTTGTACACAGGGAAGGATCTGACATGGCTGATTAGCAGCTAGGATATTGACTTAGGCCCACAGAACCTCTTAAAGTTGAATTACTTTTTAAACAGAACACTGTCAGGTTTAAAATTCATATATTTCTTTTTTTTTAAAGCATCTTTTCTTATTAGTGTCTCTATTAAACACTTTATATCATTGATCGTCAATCTCGTGTGCCCTTCACCATCTGTGCTATTTACTTCTACCGTGACACTCAGCCTGGACAATGAAAGAAGTACACTAGTCTGTTTTCCCCCTTTATTCTGGAGGAACTGATAGTGGCTGTAGAGTTAAGGCTGAGCTGAGATTTTGCCTTTCATGGGTCCTTAAAACCTCTCAGGAGTTGAAACAGTGGCTTGACTTTAAAAACCTAAATAGATACAGAATGCACTTCAGAGACAGGACACGGAAGTAAATGTGCCACTGGTCTGATCTGGTATGAGAATTCCTAGCTCCCTATGACAGCTGTTCAAGTTAATACTAATAGGTCTGTCAGCACCATAGATTGTGAAGGGTTTCTTATGAATGTAACTGTGGCAGCTGGCAGGCTGGATGGAATTAATTTTAAATGCCCATTCCTTCCAAAGGGTCAGAGGTAGTGCCGGGTAACCTCTTTCCCTCCCCAGAGGGCCTTGGCTAAGGATCCCCATAGGGTTCTGTTCTGTCACTGTTCCTAAGTGACACTTGTCAAACCCCGGCAGAAGGCAGAGGAGCTACAGGCTAAAATGTCATTGGTATGCTGACAACAGCTCTCCATCTCCTTCTCAGCAGCCCCTGATGGAACTGTTTCCATGCTCTCCCAATGCCTTTCAGAGAAAGGGACTTGGATGAAAGCCAGCAGGCTTATTAGGCTCATACCAGATAAGACAGGTGCTACAGATTGGCGAAGCACTCTGAAGAATTAGCAAAGTCAAGAATTTCTCCCTCCCTTGAGCACCTCTCTGCCATCCTCTCTCTGGTTTTTAACTCAGTTCAAAGTGTAACCGACACAAGCAGAGTCAGGTTTACTTTCTGTCCCTAGAGGAAGCTAAGCAATAAATTTATCATCTCTTGTCTTCCAGCCAATGGACAAGCAGCAGGCCATGGTGAGGCGAGAATCTATCATTAACTTGGAAAACTTCAAAAGGCAATATGCCAGAAGCCGATGGAAGGTACGGCAGTGGGATAGTAATACTGATGTGGTAATACTTACCCTGAGGGGCTTTGAGGGCAAGCTAACATTTGCATAGTGCTTTGAAGATGTAAAGCACCATAGCTGTATTAAGTATATCAGGGATTTCTGCATTGCACATGTCTCACTTAATTCTCATCCCCCCTACTCCCAGCTCTCTTACAGTATTGTCTCCCTGTGCAACCACTTATCTCGCTCACAGTTGAGAAAGGATGCAACCAACTGATGCAGGATGAAAGTTTGGTAGGTACATTGAAAAACGGGGAAAAGGGAAGGGAAAAATAACTATTTTACCATGAAGTGAATCTTGCTCCCATATCATGGGCACCCTGGGGTCCCAAAAGCATCAGAACTGCCATGGTTCTGGTGGTCAACCCTCGGAGAAGCCAGGCCATGAGATGCTGCACCCCTTGTGTACCCTGGGCCACCGCTCCAAGAGCGCTGTCTGTGGTATAAATGGGGAGCAAGGAGTGGCCAGTGGCTCTGAAAACTGTATTCACTGGCCAAAATTATAATATGGGGGAGCAGTATAGAGGTTGCAGTATGAGCATGGTATGAAACCCTTAGCTGAGAGAGGAGGGGGCCTGCAGTTGCTCTGGGCTGGGTTGGGAAGGAGGGATTTCATCCAGTCCCTACTACGTACTGTACTTTCCCCATGCAAAACCAGAATAAATGGGGAATGGGAATTCGGTGCTAAGGGCCAATCTTGCACTACTGATGCCAGTGGGATTTTGCCATAGACTTCAGTAGTCTTATCTAAAATGGAAAAACGCTTGTATTCAATGGCTTCTCAAAGGTTTTAGTATCCATGAGAGTGCATCACTGGACTGTTTGTATTGCTTAAACTTTAGGTTTGCAAAAACATGGACTCAAAAAATTCATTAGGTTGCAAGTATACCAAGCTTACATACTCCTAATGCATTTTTACCTAAGTATCCTATATAGGTTCTTATGACATATAATTTTTAGTGAGCCTTGTTTTTTGCTTTATTGTTTACATGGATTTGTTCAGTCTCCATTTAGCCAAATATAAAGTGGGGTTTTCAGTCACGCTGTTTTGTGAGCTTTAGTCAATATAGAAAAGAAGGAACAAGGATATCCTGGCTTTAGGGGTCAGATTGTCAACCCCACTATAGGCCATCTGCTCTACTTTGGCAGGGAAGTCACTTATTTTAGTTTTGGCCCAATAATCTCAGGTGGGAACAGCCACCTCAAAGTGGACCAACCAATCCAGAATCCTGTTTGGTTGTGTCCTACTAAATGTTTCAGAGGATGGAAAAATATCCATGATGTACCTTACACCTGTAGAGAACCTCAGTGATGTTTCTCTTAGCTCTCCTGCTTATTTCCTTTCGGTGATTGATTAACAAACACATACTTAATCTGTGTAGGAGCTCTGTATCTCATTCAACAGACTGAGTCATGATGGCCTCTTTATTTCAGAGAAATTGTGAAAGCGACCAGGGAGAAGATCTTTCACAAAGAAATGGAACTCATCTGAGAAAAAGTAGCATATTTTAGTGGATTTAGTGTTCCACGCTAGAGAGATACAAGAGGAAAACCTCACCCTGGCTAAAAATGCAGCCCTAACAGCATAACCTGGCTTATGGTCTAATTCAATGATTTGTTGTGCTGCACACTTTTCAAAGCATCTGCATAATATTAGGCAAGATCTGCTGAAAACGTCATAAAATTGGGGAGTCTGGATTCCTGAGAAGTGTGGCAGCACCGACACGGTTGGAATAATTTTACTTGTAGTGCTTTTCATTCTTATTTGAATACATCTGTGAACTGTGATATCATCTGTATCCAGAACATTGAGATTTTACTGACATTTTCTTAAGTGCAGCGTAATTCACATTCTGAGCCATATATAAGAATGTGTGCATTAATACCAAAGGATCAGTCTTCATGGCTGTGAAGCTTTTATTGCTTCTTAAGCAAAGTTTTACAAAGAATTCTTATTAGTAACACAGACATTCAGTGACAAATGACTACTGATAACACCTCTAAAGCCCTGTCTACACTTACCTCTGGGATTCGGTGGCAGTCAACGGGAGTTACGCAAGCTACGCAAAAAACTTGCATAACTCCCGTCAACTTCTGGGCTCCTCTTCTGCGCACCGTCTTCACTGCAGCGCTGCATCGCTTGCGAAGGTGGTCTTAGTACATCGATTTCTGGATCAACTGAGTTGATCCAGAGAAATCGATCTGACGGCGGCGACTTTGCCACCGTCAGTGTAGCCGTAGCCTTAGATATCTCCAATAAAACTGCTTTCCTGGCTGTCGTGATGAAAAATCATACTGTTTTTCCATTTTATCATTGAAGGTGCTAGCCTGATATCATGGAAATGGTGTAAGGAGTAGACCCGAGTGAAGTTTTTTGTGACGAACAATATGTATTTTTCAGTGAACTGAAACTATTTGGAAATATTTTTTTGCTGAAGCTATTAATTGATTTTGTGAAGACCAAAACACCATTCACAAAAGACAGGCAGGTGGTGCTGCCACTGCTGTCTCCCTTGTAAGCTTTAGCCTACGGGTTAAACCCAGATTCTGTTTCCCCCTCTGCCTGTGGTAGAGCAGAGATTTGAACTTGGGACTTGCACAATGCAGAATACTGCCCTAATCACCAGGCTATGGGACGTTCTGCTGTAGAGGGCTCTCAGTCTCTCCTGTGTGAAGCTCTTTTACAGTGTATAAATAATTAAATAGTCATTAGAGCAGAGATTTGATCTTGGGCCTTCCATCTCCAACGTGAGTGCCTCAACCACTAGTTATAGAATCAATCCCACACTCAGTCCATCTGAACCAATGACTATTTGTGCTTTATCCTAGGGAACATCCTCTGTAGATCTGTAAAATAAGCTTTATGCTGGTATAATTGCATCCACACTAGGGGGTTCCACCACTTTAATTATATTAGTTTCTAAGCTGATATAGTTAAATTGGTACAAAAAGTATGTGGAGACCAACCCTTTGTTTGAGGTGGGATGTAGCTAAAATCACAAAGCAAACTCAACTGAATCAACTGTTTATTCTACAGAATTTCACCTGATTTGAATGGTTCTGAATCAGTCATCCCAAGCTTGAGATTTTAAAAGGTCAGAGTTGCAAGTTTGTGCTGAAATATAACACCAAATTAATTTTGCCTGGCTTCAGGTTTCACTGTGAACATTTTGCAAAGCATTAAAAATCAGGTTTTAGTTATAGCTTCATATCCTCTTTCAAGTGGGGATAAAAACATGCATAGCACATGCATCAGGAGGAAGTATTCAGTATCCAAGAAGAAGGAGGTAGCTTACAAATTGGAAGCAGAAAGGAAGGTGTGAGGGAAGAGAGACAATGTAAGGAGGTGAGAAGTAAGCAGTGAGGAGAAGTGAATAAAAGGGACAGCTCGGAAGGTAAATAAAAGAACTGGGAAGTTAAAAAAGACCAGAGGAGAGAAGGGAAAACAAGGTTAGGAGGATTATGAACAAAAGGGATGTAAAGAGGAGTGTTTCCACCAAATGTCAGCCCACAATCTGAAACAGTTGATTTAAAAAATAAGCTTCCTCATGTTCAACTCTGCAGTAAGCCATGGCTAACTCTGTGGTGGTCCTCAGCCTGTTAAAGCCTTGTCTTCACTAGGATAAAAAGATATGTCCTGAATTTGAGTTAGCAAACACAAGGTAAAATCCTAGTGAAGACAAGGCAATGTATAGTTTGCACACGTTAGCTGGTTGAGGTTTGGACTATAGAAAAGTCTAGGGTTTACCTTGACCTGCTGACTCATGTTAAAACTACAAGTGCCTTGTCTTTACTAGGATATTGCCTTGTGATAGCTAAATAAAATTAAGAACACACCTTTTTTTCCTAGTGAAAACAAAGCCTCATTGACCAATTAAGGAGGATCAGAATTAGGCAGCAATCGTTTTAGCTCTCATCTTGATTTCTATAATATGTTCTTAGTTGCTCTCGACTTCCCTTTCCTTATTATACTTGTTCAGAAGTCTGATGCTAAACCCTCTGTGATGGAGCCTCAGATCACATAACTTCTTGTAGCTCCATTAACTTCAATGGAGCTATGGCAATTTAAGACCAGCTGATCTGCCTCAGTGTTTCTACTGTGCTTCCTTGCTCTCCCATTAACCTCAGTGACTATCAAAGTGGCATTGTCTTGGTAGCTCCTTTTTCTATTTCCCCATTTAGAATCATTAGAATCATAGTATCATTCTGCTGCTGCTTTGGTTTTGTTACAGATCTCTTCCAAAAATTCACTGGCTGCAGCGGTAATGCCAACAGCAATGATAGAAGAGTACAAGTTAGATTGCTGAGAGCTAGACACACATTTTCTTTGACAAATCTGAACAAGTACTTAGATACTAGGATCTGCAGCTCTTAGATACTATGTTGATAGGCCACTGTAGAAAAGTGTAAGGTAAATGGTTGGAAATATGGACTTGACTCTTGTTCAGAATATTTATTGTAAAATATGAGGTTGCCTACCTACATTTTTTGAAATGTAACTTAATTCTGCTTTGATCAACTGTTCTCTGACTACTGAGCCTTGTTCTTAATTCAGGTCACCTACCTTCTGTGTAGCTAGACCAGGTACTGCAGCAGCATTTGAACACCCAAATGAGCACTGAGTTTGGCTTATTTGTCAGCATCACTTTGCAGAATGAACACATCTCTTTGCACGTGCCAAGTACGCAACAGAACAATGTTTCTACTGTTTTCTTCTTTGCTTACTCTCTACACTTCTCTCTGCATATAATATTCAATATCTCCCAAGTTAAGGTAGTTTTGCTAGTGATTACAGTTTGTCAAAGAATTTTTATTTTTTTCAGTGACAAGAAATTTATATTTGTGTTCACTTCCAGAAGAGGGATATTTCATGTACCTGAGCCACTTGGTCATATGTACATGTCCTTAAACACACATCTGAATTGGCTTATACTGTTTGTACAGCAGTATGTATTATATCTGATTCTTCACCTCTCCCATTTTCTAAAGTCCTGAGCTGCTACCCCTTTTCTAATAATGTATCCAGACAATGAATAGTTACTGAATACTGTGGCTTCAATGTACCTATATCACATGGACCAAGCAAAATATCAATTCTGTTTGTATGCAGTATTCTAGATAGCCCAATTGACTATTAAGGGTGAAAGGAGACAATAATATTACTTCAACATAAATGGTACAAATTCAATATTAAAACCTAGGTTTTGATAAATTATATTGTACAATCATGCTGAGGATTTCCAACACTGTCCATAGTGTGTTCAATATGTTGTTGTAATATGCCACACTTAATATATATTGTTTTATTAGCTGTTGTGTTGACATTTTAATGTACCATTTTAATGTACCATTACTGTGATATCCTTGTTTCCATATCTTGAATTATATTTGCTTTTCCACTCACTCACTCGCTAGCTCTGTTTTTACAAGTTAATGGAGACCAAGTCTTCAGTGTTTTGTTGAGTTACCTATTTTTATATTTAAAAAAAAAAAAGAATATATCTGCTAGTGTTAACTTAAATGTTGGACTAAAAGTGAATTTGTGCTGATGTAATAAATACATAAAGGGAGACTAGGGCATAGAAAAACTATTTTCTTTTCATCCTATAGGGAAATATTCATAAAGAGAACACTAAAAATATATATTTGAAAAATCAATGGCTCCTCCACTTGTCTCCCAGTTTCTGAGTTCAGGATTTTTTTTGTCTTGTCCCAAGTGATGGTGCTCATATTAGCCGGAGTTTATCAGCTGGGACATGGGAAATGAAGCTCTGGTCCTGGGATTTTTAGAAAAGTAAAGAAAGAATTCAGCTCTAATTTGACATCTGCAGGAACTGCAGGTGCACAGCACCTCTGAGTTCTGGTTATAGTAACATCCGGGATTGTAACATCAGACATTGCTTACGGCCCAGTCCTGTGAGGAGTTGAATGCCCTCAACTCCCAATGAAGTCAATGTGAGTTAGCATTTTTCAGGATTTTGGCCTTTAGTCTTGGCTGTACCCCTGTGCACCTGTGGACACGAATGTGCAGTAATAACCACAACCGTGCTATCGCTCAGATAAAATGCCATTGCCTCCTTTCCTTACAACTTTCTGTGAGTGCGACGTTTCACCTGACTTCTACGGGATGTGGTGTTCAGTGCAGGGAAACCACCAGGGGGCATTACAGGCAACACTCCTGTTGAGCAAAATTATTTCCTGACTTTTCAAATACTAATCCAATGCTGGTGTATATTTTGGAGGTTTTCAGTGCAAACGCTAGTCAGTGACTTACGAATAGATTTTACGATATTTTTTTTCTAAATGTATTTGTAACCTGGAAGTCTACACCTATATATTCTGTTAGGGTGAAATTCACCCCTGAGCAGAAGGGCCAGTACAAGGCATATTCACCACGTAGTTAAGCTCTATCTAGAAGACTTACGTAGTGCCTAGTCCTCGTCCTGGCTCTGTGTATAGGGGTGAATTTTGCTATTAATGATTTGGAATCTTAAATACAATTGTCCTAGTACAACAGCCTTGAGTTTCCCCTTGAGACTGAAAGTAGAATGTAAAGAATGTACTTTGTTATAATGGTTGCACATGTTACAGGACTTGCTTTTCTGGGAGATTTATTTTTTTAATGCATATTTTTTTAATTCCCCTTGGGAATCTGAAGAGAGATGCAATAGTCTGACTAAAGAATATTTTTATTATAAATCAGTTGACATGATATGGATATTTTATTATTGGTGCACCAGTGCTATTTTTAACTCTCTGTACTTATGTTTTTATTAGGAGAAATACTCCGATTTTTATTGAGTACCTGGCAAGAATATGAACTCTATCAGAATGCAAGAAATATATTGGTCATTCTGATTTGCGAATAAAACTTTGCAAAATATTAGTGTGTGTAATCTCTTTATTTGCCCATTAACGCTGTGAATTTTTTTGAATAGAAAGGAAGGATGGTCCAGTCGTTAGCTGGGATGCTGGAGACTCAGATTCTAGCTCTGCCACAGGTTTTCTATGAAACCTTGGGCAAGTCACTTGCCCTCGCTGTGCCTCAGTTCCCCATCTGTGGAATGAGGATAACAGCACTTCTCTACATCTCAGGGATGCCGTGAGGATAAAGATTGTGAGGTGTTCAGATATGGGGGCTTGTGACAGGTGGGCTTACCCCGCACTGAGCAGAAAGGCTTAAACACACGCTATGGGCAGTGGAAATCCCGCCCCCTCAGGCTGTGCTCCAACTGCTGCCATTCCAGGAAGATTGCCAAGGAGGAAGGATGCTTGCAGGAGGCTCTAAGCAGGGGGCCACTTCAGCACCCAGCTGAGGGAACCAGAGGCCCCAGCGACCTGCTACCCATGGCCGACTGCCCAGCGTCAGATGTCCAGAGACCTACTAGCGCCAGGCCGAAGCCCTGACGAGACCCGGACGACAGCAGCGGGAGGCACGGTAGGAAGTGGCCCAGGGGCACGGTGTGAGTGGTATCTCCCACCAGAGGCAGGTCAGCGTGTTGTGGTAGGATCCCTGCTGACTGGGTTGAGGACCACCCCTGTCACAAACAGGGCCCAGTGCCGGGATGTGGTGGTGTCGGGCAGGCCTAGCCCTCCCCCTCCCTTGGGGTGACAGCAACCCCCCAACCTGAGCTTCATACTGCAGAGGTGCGCAAACCCCTGCCGTAGCTACAGACTGCTTGCTTGCCCCGCCCTGCCAGAGGGCCGGGGGCGACAGACTACATCTCTTGCCCCACCCTGCCTGAAGGCCCAGACCACGGACTGCTTGCAGCCCCGTCCTGCTTGGGGGCTTGGCTTTTAGACCGTTATGCGGCACCGCCCTTCCTGAGGGTCTGTGCTATATAGACTGCTGACTCATCCTGCCCTGTCTGAGGGCCAGGGCTACAAATTGTTCGCTTGCCTTGCTCTAACCTGAGGGCGACTATCGACGCCGGCCGCCAGGCCTCACAGCCCCGAGCCGAGGGCGACTGTCGACGCCGGCCGCCAGGCCTCACAGCCCCGAGCCGAGGGCGACTATCAAGGCCTCTCAGCCCCACCCCGGCCCTCAGGGTGGCCACCCCAACTCAGACCCTTGAGACATATGGCCAGGAGGGGATCAGTCTGGTAGACGGCGCCTGTGGGGATGCCCTGCTCCCTCTTGACCCCCCCAAACCCGGTCCACTGGGGAGGACTGGGTGGGCTGACCTAAGTGCCTAAGAGAGAATTTAAGGAGTTTTCTGCTGTGCTGCAGCCATATTAGAAAGGCTATCAGACACTCTTCCTCTGCGGTAGGTCAGTTTGTACCTGAGGTTGATAAATGCTGAATACAGCTGCGTAAAGCTGCTAGAGTTTCTGTCCATTTTGCAAATCTGGGAGTAAGATGTTTATGCAGCAGGGAAATGGAGCTGACCCTAAGAGTCTGAGAAGCAACTGTCACGCAGACTATGTCTACACTGCCGGCGAAGCCTGGCAAGTAGTGTAGTGCTGCGTCGACGGGAGGCATTTCCTGTCGGCACGGTGCAGTGGAGACACCGCAGCAAGTAGATGTTAGGAAGTCGACAGAAAACACGCAAGGCCTGGTCTACACTGGCCAGGGATTTCGGCGGCACTCGACGGGAGAGACGCAAGCTACGTGCAGTAACTTGCATATCTCCCTTTGACTTCCTAACATCTACTTACCGCGGCGTCTCCACTGTGCTGCGCTGACAGGGAATGCTCTGCTACTTGCCGGGGTGGATTTAGGGAGTCGACTTCCAGGTTTGATTGAGCGAGTCTTTACTCAATCGAACCCGCAAAATTGATCCTGCACTGCCAGCTGTGCCGCCGGCAGTGTCGACGTAGCCCAAGTTACTGTACGTAACTTGCGTATCCCCTGTCGACTGCTGCCGAAATCCGTGGCCAGTGTAGACCAGGCCATAGGGTCCTACGAGGTCAAACATACCAGTGCCAGTGGACAGGCGGCAGAGAAACAGCAATGGCGCAGGAGGAGACTGCCGCACTAAGCCTGCCGGGCTGAAGACCTGGCATGGAATGCGAGAGCACTTAGGTTGCTGGCAGCCTTGGAGGAGCAGGCTGATTTAGGGTGTCAGTCAGGCTGGAGCTGTCAATGGCAGGAGTGTTGCAGTACTGCTGGCTGGCACATGCTTCTACTGTCTGCTGCAGAATGCAGCCACTTGGAGAGGGGTAGGGCTCGAGGACGTGACATCCTGACCTTCATGTGGTAGTGCCTAGAGGAGTTGCCTCAACATTTGCCTGGAACAAATTTAATCTCTTTTCTGTGTGTGCTGCTGACTTGTTAAAGTTGTACCCCAGAGCTGGTGCCTGGCACCAGTGCAGTCCAACAGCTGGCTGGGGGAGTTGTGGGGACTGGGGAAGCACTGGGGAAGGCAGGCTGAAGCAGAAGTGCCTTGGAGTCAGCAGCAGTGCTGCATGAGTCAGTTTAAAAAAAAAAAAAAAGGTTTTTTTTCCCTCCCTTCCCTTTAGCATGTGCAGGGAACGCAGGGGGCTAACCAGAGACGGATCACTGTGACATAATGAGAGCATGCATCCTCCTCCTAGGCTCTGCACATGCTCCCTCCAGCATGTGTCCAGCTCCTGCCACCCCAAGGAGCATGAGACTGGGAGTGGGACTGGAACGTGAAACGAAACCCACCACTTATGTGTGGGGCATCAGGCAAACTCTTCACTGCCAATACATTTTTCAATCTGCATCTAAACTAAACTGTAGCTAAAAGCTCTGTTATTACAGCGCATGAACACATTGATCATCTTGGTGTAAGTCATATCTTGGTGTAAGTGATTTTTCTTAGAAGTTAGTACTGCTTACATTTGGATATGGGTCAGGAAAGCTACTTAATCTTGTGTACTGAGAAAAGAGGCAATGTGTCTTAATTGTGTACTATGGGAAAGCTACTTAATCTTGTGTACATAAGAGAAGAGGCAATGTGTCTTAATGACATATTTAAATATTTATACTTTCCACTCTTTCACAAACCATTTCAATTTCCATGACTGCTTCCTGTGAAATATATGCTGTTCCCCATTGGTCCATCACTATTGTAACATGGGTCAGTGGTGGGTATTGGCTAGATTAGGTATGTAATGAAGCCACCTCTTGCTCCCTTTTCTAGTTCTTTCAAAATGCTGCTGGTGTAGGGAGAGTTGATGATTCATTAGGAGCCCGCAAACAAAAATTTAATTTGATATTCATCTTGGATCAGAAAGTGGAGCAGTGCCCCTGTTAGAGAATTCTATCCCACTTCCTCTATATGTCAGTTAGGACTGAAAGCCATTCCCCAGCTTGGCTGTGTGTTAAACAGTTTGCTATATTTTCTAATCAGTCTCAGCTTTTGGTTATAGTGCAAATTGTTTCTTCCCCTTTGACCTTCCAAACTGCTTGTGATGAAGACTGAGCATTCTTTCCTGCGCGCGCGCACGCACGCACGCACACACACACGTCTACCCACCCATCCCCAGACCCAAACACAAATTTGATTGTGCAGTTGTTGGGATTGCCCCACTCACAGCATATCCACCACAGAACACATACACCTTACAAATACCCCACAGCCTTAACTTGTCCCATTTCTCCTCACAGTTTAGATTTCCATTATACTTTGAAGGCTAGATGAAATGGCTATTGCCTTGCATTCAGCTACTTATCACAGTTTCCTGCAAAGAGTGACAATCATTCTAATATTTATAACATTTTCCATTCATACTTAGGCTTGGGCACTGTCACAGTCACAGTTCTTCTTAGAAACATGAAGCTTTAACTCAATGAAACTAGAACCACCAGAAAAACTGCATCATGTCAACAGTTTCTATTTCCTAACATGTATGTTTTTCCTTCAGGATATAGAGGGCTTCCTTGCAAATGACTGGGTATTTATATTACCCCATAACTCTGATAGTGTATTTAACTGAGTAGTCAGATTTATTCTGGGTGCAATTTTCAAAAGTGACAGTCTTCTAAAAGCCCAAGTACCTAAGGTCCAGATTTTTAAAGGTATTTAGGTTCCTTTGAGTTGAGTGGGAGTTTGGTGCCCAAATACTTTGAAAAAAGCTAAACTTGTCCCTTTTGAAAATGCAACAGGCTCCTAAGTCAATTAGGTGCTTTAGAAAATTTTACCCTTCGTTACCATTTGCAGTTGTATACCATTTGTATCATTATCAGATACCATTTTATCTGTAAAGCATGCAGTAATGTGTTGGTGTGAAACAGGCTCTCTTACCTTCACTGGTAAATCCAAGGGAAAATATTTAAAAATATAACATGAAAATGATTTCTGATACAAACTGACAAAGGACAAGAAATGCCATATTTAAGGTTAATCATCTCTCTGATTCACATGACACAGGAGAAAGGAACAGTACAAATGACCAATTTCCATCTTAGTGTTGAGTTTTAGGTCTTAGCAGCTTTTGTCACAGCCTTTTAATGCTGAAGGAGATAAAAAGGTTAAATCCTCATAACTCTGCTATGAGAGAAGTGAAGCTTAACTTTGAAACCTGAATGGCTCAAAGCCAGAGATTATGGAAAGCTAAAAATGTAGTATAATAGTAATAATACTCTGGTTATGTGATAGAGTATACTTTTCTCTGAAGCTGCAGCCAGACCACGGTGTGAAGGAGGGGGGTGTCCAGTCCAGTCCAGTCCAGCAGTACATATCCAGGCCAGTGACCATGAATAGCTAGCACCTCAGCTGAAAAGTAAGCAGAATGTTATATTATAGATGCGTTCAGTTATAGCCAATGTTTTCCTGTGAAGTAAGTTCAGTGCATTGGAGACTCCAACTTCCAACCCCTGGAAGATTGTAACATGAACATATCTGCTTTGGGGAAGTCTCATTCAGTGTCTAGAAGTGATAGGCAGTGCATTTCATTTGCTGGGTTGCCTTTACTTGCTAACCAAATAATTGAGTTCTATAAAGACCAAGGAGCAGACAGTTCCAAAACTGGAATTATTTATGTCTCCAAAAACGAGGTACTGGATGAAGCCAAATATTCAGCTGGTGTTGAGTGGGGTTATTTCACTGAAGTCAATCCAGCTAAGGCTATTTAAACCAGCTGAGGATTTGGTCCATGGTGTGGGTAAGGGCAAATTTTCTCTCTAAGAGCTTAATCCAGAGGTATTTGAAATCAATTGATTTCAATGGGTTTTGGATTGGGGCCTAAGGATCTGCTCTACAAATACTGACCTAAATTAATCTGTGCGTTCATTTCTTACCTTCTAAGAGTCTGCATCACTGAGCTAGTTGATTTGACATCAGGAGAGAGAATTTATACTGGAGATCATTCTGCATTCTGCAGCTACTTAAGCAAAATCAATGTAATCTGCATTACAAATGGGGTTATCTGCCTGAAGTAATGGGAAATGTTTGAACAGTTTCCAGTGTGAGCTGTAAAAATTGATTTAGATCTCTCATTCTGGTCCTGTTACCATGTTTAAGGAAGCTGAATGGTTTTGCTGATTCCAAATACTGCTTGCAGTTATTGTTCTTCTAGTTAAATTACTTCATTGTAGATAATTGCATCACCTTGCAACATCTGTTTATCTGGTTGGGCATTTTAAAATGAATGGTTTTTGATTCTGTGGAGAAAGAAGGGCAGTTACACACGCTGAGCCATAAGTAACTGGGCCTTCACTCTTCTTTACTAATATATCCACTTTCAAACCACCTGCAGGGAGAACTTTAGGAGAATTGGCTGATACTGATTTGAAGGACAGGGCAGTGGTTTGTGCATGTGTGTTAGCAGCACTGAGGGTCTGTCTACACAGCAGCTAGACACCCACAACTGGGCTGCGCTAGCTGACTTGAGCTGGGGGCTGTTCCATTGCAGTGTAGACTTCTGGGCTCAGGCTGGAGTCTGGGTTCTAGGACTCTGTGGGGTGGGAGGGTCCCAGAGTTTAGGCTACAGCTCAAGCCCCAACATCTACACAACAATGAAAACAGCCCCGCAGCCTGAGCCCCATGAGCCCAAGTTGTCTGGTACAGGCTAGCCATGGGTTTCTCTTTGCTGTGTAGACATGCCCTGTGTGTGGACAAATGCAAGCAGTGGATTACCCTTTCTCCCATGCAATAAGTACATATCTTCTTGTCTTTCCCCCAGGCTGCCTTCCCCATCCTGGGTCAGCCAGGCACACAGGTAGTGTACATAGTTGCCTGGGTGTTAGTGCTCAGAATCCACAGAAGGATATCAACTCTCTTCTGTTAAAAACTCAAGCCAGTTAGTCTGTCCAGGAATCAGTTGTATCGGGTGATAGCAGATCCTCCTCTTTGGCTGAAATGTGTAAGCATGTCACTTTTTTCTTTTAATGGGCTTGGGGGGAAAAAAAAGTCCTTTGGGATTCAACAAGTGAACCCTCCTCCCTCTTTTTACTGGATTTTGAGGAATGCAAATCTCTGTCCTCAGTGTAATGTCTGAGCACTTAGGCCACCACCAATAGATTGGAAGCCAGCTGGCAGCACTGGGGACTTGAAGAGTCTGCATTATCCTAACTAGGTTTTACACATCCCTCTGCAGTTTTCTTAGATCTTCAGAAAGGCAGCTGAGGCTCATCACCAAATCAACCAGGCTGGCCAGGCCTCAGAGGTTGTTCTAATCATCTCACTAGAGTGAGTTCTAAAGGGGAATGTGGATGATTAGTAAGTAAAGAGTCTTGGTGGGGTGTAGCTGTGGTATTTTAGGATGATTCAAGAGGCAAGAAGGTTTGTTTGCAGCTCAATTGAAGTAGTCATTTGGAATATGATATTGCTGGCACTTGCTGACTCTGCTGATTTTAGTGCCTTCCAAAAGTTGCAAATAAATGTCAGAGGAGATTCCTCAAGGATTAAACAAGGCTAGGTGACAGATACAGCCTTTGCTGTGAGCTAAGCTGGGTTACACTGAGCTGAATGGTGAAGAGGGTTAACCTGCAGAAGGAGAAAAGAGGCTGTGAGAAGGAAAACTAGATGGACACTCTGGAGAAACAAAAGGCAAGAAGAGAAAATAAAGCAAGGAGGAGTCTAAAGAAAGTCCTCAGGAGATAAAATAACTCGAGTGGGAGATGGTAACAGAGAGGAAATCAGGAATGGGCTAAAAACATGCAAGAAAATCCTAACTTTGAGGTTAGTAAAAATTACTTCCTTGGCTGAAAGGGGGAAGCAGATGAGGGTTGTTTTCTGTTGTTGAAAGTTGATCATCTTGTGAATCTTCTACTTGGTTTAATCCCCACTACCAGCCCCCACCCATTGTGCTTTCCTGGGTGAATTGTGTTGGTGCTCCAAATCAAGTGTGGTCTCCTATGGTCCTAGTTGGCTATATTTTGGGATTAGTGGTATTAAAACAGAGCAATGTAATCCAAGGGTTGCTCTAAGTGTCATAAGAGACAAAACCAAAACAAAGCTTCTCTTGAATTTTTCTATGAAATCTGCCAAAACCTGAAACTGAAATTCAGGTGCTATGTTTGCTGGGTGAAACTCATCCTTCACTCCAGGGCTTACCCAAGACTGTAAGTGACACATTTTAGCCAATGAGAGGAAGACAGAAAAAAGTTCACAGGAACCAATTATATTTCATATATGGTAGTTCTTACTGTATCCCTATTCAATTTTAAATGATATTTGGAACTGATATGGCCTACATCACTGTAGAATATGATCACCTCACCATCTCTTAGTATTTATCCTCGCCACACTCCTGTGCAGTAGGGATGTGCTATTACCCCCACTTTACGGATGGGGAACTGAGGCACAGAAAGAGTAAGTGATTTGCCCAAAGTCATGCAGGAAGTCTCTGGTGAAGCAGGGAAGTGAACCCTGGTCTCCCAGGACCATCCTGGTCTCCTGGACTATCCATTGGACTGGATCTTCCATTCTGGGGGGTGGCACAAGTGATTGGTCTGTTTTTTAAATTACTAAGCTTTTTTTCCATATTAGACTTTCCTCACCCTTCAGATAGTGAGGAGAAGTGGCTGGGGTCCTCTTGACGTCCTGCAAGCTGACCCGTGATATAAATTATTAATGTAAACGTGTTCCACGAGCCTCACTTGAAAGCTTCCTGTGCTGTGGTGTCAGCCTGGCTTCTCCTTTGAACTCCGCTTGGTCTTCCTGGGGTAGTAACTGTAGTCTTAGTCACAAACAAGAAATGAGGGTTTTTTTTTTTTTTTTTTTTTTTTTTAAAGTGTGAGGCTGTCTTTTTTTTTTTTTCCTTGCTTCACCAGGGTAGGGGGGGGAAAGCTCTGTATTGTGTGACTAATCCTTCAGCCATCAAGTACTATGGAAAACATAATTTCAAGCGTCTAAGAAGGTATTTAAAAACAGGAAAACACTTTTTAACATGCCGTGATCTGAGGTCTGTGTCATTGCTCACACCTAGGGCTATCCAGTCCACTGTAACTTCCGCTACCATGTATCCTGCAGAAACTCCATAGGCTCCAGGATTCTGCAGCTAGGCTTCTTTCCCACATGCCTGTGGCTGCGTAATGCAGTTCTGACCTTACCTGCTCTCTTGCAGAGGTTGAACCTGAATCTTCACCTCCTCACTGAACATGCTCAGAGTATCCCCTGAGTGATTGGAGGGAGAGGCTCTTTGGTGGCTGGCTGGCAGCAAGGAACTACTAGGCCCAAATCTCTCTCTGACTGATAGCTCTGATTGTTGAACTCAGATGGAGAGGTGTTCTGGGCAGATATTTGGTGGTGACAACCTGTGTTGATAGTGTTTTACTCACTAGCACATCTATACTGGACAGATTTTGCAGATGCTATGTGGGAGGAAGAAAAGGAATCAGGGGCTTCCATCACAATCTCAGTATAGGATTTTGTCTGCCATTTGTATGCTAGTATTTTTATGGGATGTATTCTTCTCATTGGCCATTTTTGCCAATCTCCAGGTACCGGGATGAGAGAGCTTATTCCATGTAGGTCATGAGATCCATTTTTTACTTTTCTTGTGGGAGGAAACTTTCTAGTGGTGGCTGGTTGTTGGTTTGTTCACAAGACTTATTATGTTGGTGCTAAATCTCTCTGCACCTGCTTATTATATTGTACTGAATAACCAATCTACCTTGTGTGAAATTAAGACTGGGATTTGGAGAAGCTAACACTGTGTGCTTTCCTAAACCCCATTTTAGCAGTACATTAAGAGGTCTAGTCTCAAGATTCCAAAAGAGTTTTTGATGATAGAATTACTGCTTCTGTTCCCTTGTGGCTCATTTTATAAAGTTAAGTATAGTATTCTGGCATGCTACACCAGTTTTTCACTTGGGAACTAGAGACAGGATCCCAGAGTAGAAGGCCAAGACACTGAGGACTCAATTGATGGGTGAACATCACCCAGCTAACATATTTCTGCCATTGCACACGTTTTCCTAGCTGGCTTGAAAGGTGTGTTGTTGCTGATAAGTGCAGATAGTGCAAGAACTGGCAACATAAAGCAATGGCAAAGGCCAAAAAAAAAGTTAACAGTAATTACTGTTGAAATTGATGATCCAGCTCTGTGATGCCTTTTCTCTCCACATCTAATTCGATAAAATTGCATTGCATTTATACTTTGTATTGCTACCAGCTCAAAAGGTTACTAAGTGCATTTTGTACATTGGTATTGCTTGCTTGCTGACTGTTATTGCTTGAAAACATGTAGAACCTGATTCTTCAATGCCTACCACCTTTATATAGTCATTTAATCTTTGCAAAATTAATGTAAAATGGTACCAGAGCAGAATTATCTACTCACTCAGACCGGTGGTAGCATTGTATAGCCATCCTGCACTCACTTTAGAAAAGTGTAAATGACTACACAAGATTCAAGGCAGTAGGCTGTATCCTACAGCTGTGCAAAGGGAAAAGTGAAAATAGTTTGACCTAAAATTTTAGGAAGTTGGTTGCTATGAGGATTTAGTACCAGTACTAAATAGTTAGTTAATAGTGAGGGTATAATAATACTCTTGCCTTGTATGAGGATATGTCATTTTAGCTCTTTCTGTTTGCTCACTTTTTGTAGAATTGTAAATCTTTTTTTTATTATGAAGTTAATAGGTACCTCTGTCTGCATGTATGTTTACTTAGCATTGGGGTAGGAACACTGAAATGGTTGTTCTATTTATAAACACTTCTATTCTATAGGTTGTAATTTGTTGTCCTGTTGAAATTCTTGCTTATTTTTGTTCAAGTTATGTAAAGAAATAATACAACAATTTTAAAAAATGCTCATAACTAGAAACAATTTGTTTTAATATTTGATGCGTCTCGTATACATAGCCACCAAGAAGAAATGCATGAACTCAGGTTGCAGACAATTTCAGTAAAAATGAACTTAGAAGCAATGTAGAATCATATACTGTAAACACAGAGACCCCATGTGTAATGAAGTAAACCTCACAAGTGTGGCATTGCACACAGATGTGCTGATGATCACGTATCATATCTGGAACCCTATGTATTAAAATAGAGCTATATTTATTTCAAATTAAAGTAGAGATGCAAGGAAAACTTCATTTTTGTGAACAAGAAATGTCAAGAAAAAGTCTTTGATTTTAAATTTAATTTGAAAAAAAGCTTTGGCTTTCCCATTAGAAATTTGGAGCCAATTCAAAATGTAATTTTTTTTTCCATTTTTGAATCAACATTTTGAAATTAAATGACAACTTTAATTTCCACTTAAGCTCTAATATAAAAAACTCCTCAAATATTTTAAAGCCAGAAGGACCCACCAGATCTAGTCTGATCTCCTGTATATCACAGGCCACCAGCACCCGTCCATTAAACCCAACCATTGAAATTACACCCAGGTATTTGAGCACTCAGAAGACTAAACAATTATGTACCACAGGCAGAGAACAGGAGGGATCAGTGCTTGGCTCCTGCAATGGCAGAAATTGATTAAATGAGAAATATCCAGATAAGCCTCGCAGACAACCCAGACCCCAGATTGCAAAGGAAGGTGAAAAGCCTCCAAGGTCACTGCCAATCTGACTTGAGGAAAAATTTCACATACATGACAATATGTTGTGTAAGGCGGGTGGCCGTCCGTCCCTCCCTCCCTCCCTGTCTGTCTGGGAGGGAGGCCATGTCCCCTCACTACATGTTGGAACTAAACAAAAATCAAGCAAGTGCTTAAGTGCTGTTCTGAATAGGGATGCTTTTCTGAACCAAGGCCTTGATCTCTCATGTACACCACATGTGTACACCACAATTTGGCTTCCCACTCTGCAGAAGAATGGAGATTAAAAAAAAAAACCACCCCTATATTAAATTAATTTGTCATATAATAGCTCTTAAAGCAAGCTTCCATAACTTACATTATTATTGATTTATTATTAGCATAATGGCTATGGATATCCCTTGCCAGTTAAAGAAATATCTATTAATTAAGTTGACATCTACAGGAATTAAATTAAGGAAGATTACATCATTGTCCTTTGTAGTATCTTTCCAACTGTATTAAGGATAACTTTTATTTTTATTTTTCCTTCTACTGTGTACAGTACTAGAATCTTAACATACCATCATGGTTGAGGAGATATTCTCTTACCGAAACTGCTTTTATGTGTTAGCCCATGCAGAATCATACCAATGCACATGTTAGTATTGAAAACTGTGAAAGTGGGGGAATGTGTACTTAATATAGGAAAAGTGCAGCTATGAGTGTGATTTATGTGCAGTATGTGTCCAGATGCAAAATATGATCCAAGATCTGTTGGCATGTAAATGCAAAAGATCAGCAGAACAAGGATATAAAACTAGATACACTTATCCAACCTTCAAATCTCTTAGCTAATTAAAAATATAAAAGGGGCTGCCAATTCTATTACATTATTCTAGTCAGGTTCTTATACCATCTTCATAACAATGAGATATAAACAACTTCCAGTTCTGGATGGTTTTTATAATGGTGAAAAATATCCCCTAAGAGTTAGCATGAACCCAATCAACTCATCTTTACTTGTCACCTAGGGCCTAATCCAGGAAAGGATTTAAGCATATGCTTAAATCCCATTTACTTCTGATTTGAAATTGAAAATTCAGTAGGATTCAAGCACGTGCTTAAGTGCTTCCCTGAATTAGGGTGTTAATGACTATTCAGAATTTCTTTTTGGCCAACTGAGGCAATTGGGGTTAGTTCATTAGCCCCATTACACCAGTTAGCATCCTAGTAGCTTTCCCTTTGTTACTTTTTTTTGGAATTTTCTTTTGTATTGTTCGTTTGCAAAAGAAACAACTCCCACTATCTAGCAGCTGTTCCAGTTACAAGCTAACCAGGGTAAATTCATGCTTGGAAACTTCCAAGATTAGAACCTGGCTGCTATTGGAAGTGGTATTGGTCAGCTGATAAATACAATTGTTCCCGGAGTCAGTACTTCATGGTGGTAAGGGTCATTGTGCTGCTGGAAGTGCCATCTTTTGGAAATGATGTAAAACTGAGGTCCTAATTCCTCATAGGCATTTTGCTAGTTCATGTTGAATCCAATGTGCTGGCTAATTTCTCATTTCAGCAATTAACTTTAGCATGTCTGAAAAGTTTCCTGCAGGTTCAATTGGATGCAATATCTTTCCTTCACAGACTACCTAAATTATTGTTGTTTGGACATAGCTGTGTACTGTCAAACTGCTGCCATGTCCCACTCCAATATGAAGTGACTTGTTTTTGTTGTAGTCTGATCCTATAGGTTTGGGTACAGAGGATCATTTAGAATTCCATGTAAGAGACTTAGTTGGCAATGTTTGTTTGACTGTCTATGGAAGACCCATTTATACATAAGGCCTTTTGTCCTACAAAACTCCTCTGATATAAATTAAGTGGCAAAGACTAGTATGGTTGAGAACACCCTCACCAACAGCTTCCTGCCACAAATCTCCCACTCCAGCCTAGCAGAGCCTAGAAACCCCTTTGCTGACAGCCTGCTGCAAGGCAGAAAGCCTAGTCTCTGCTGGCTTCACTGTGGCAGAGTTTCTAAAGCGCACGTGATGCGGTCTCTTTCCTGTGCACTTAAACTCCCTTCAGCTGGAGAAGGTGCCAGTCTTGCTGGTCGTCCAAGCTCCATTGAAGCACGGTTTCCTCTCCCCCTTGAGAAGCACTTCCTTCAGAACACGCCCCTTAATTTTTACTTTCTTCATCATCTGCATTCACCCCTTTCCACTTGTCTGGCTATTTAGGCAGAATACAAAATAATTGAGGTAACGATCTTTACAAAAACGGACCACTAGGCAGCCGTTCGCAAGGATGCTTAAGTGCGTAGTACATAGGGCTTTGTTTTATACCAGACCAATGAAAATACATTTTCAGACTAATCAGTATAAATTAGTACCACTGTAAATGTTTGTAAAATGTCAAAATAAAACCACTCACCCACAACATGTTCTGAGAAAATGAAATCATCCTGTCAGCTACTTCCTCTGGAAGGAAAATGGAAAAAAATGTTAATTTTTAGTAGCATCCACATTACTGAATTGATTCAGTTAGCTGAAGGTCACTGGGTTATTCCTTTTTTTTTTTAAATGCATCTTCTTGTCTGAATGAATCATTCTCCTTTTTTGTCATCTCAGATGTCTGAAGTTTGTACCACATAGCTAGACCCGTCTAAACTAAGGCATGGTAGACCTCCCTCTCCCTAGTAAATTGTTCTATACTTTTCCAATCTCTTTTATAAATATGTCACATTTAAATGCAGTCCAAACTTCTGCTATGTTCTTGTTCATTAGTATTTGCCATAAAAAGACAAGAAAATAGCCTGTTAATTTGTCAAAGACTATTCCTGACTATTGAAGCTACTTATATATCCTTCTCTTACCTTGAAAGGATGGAGATCTTGGAACAAGACCCAACATTGCATAATTGCCTTGAATCCTTATGTAGGGCAGTTATGCAATGCTGGATCATATTCCAAACCCATAGGCTAAATTCTACCCTTCATGTAACCTCCTCAGTCATTGGAGTCGCATGGGAATTTAAATAGTACAAAATGTATTCTCATGTGTTTAGTGACCTTGAGACTATTTATGTATCTGTTATGCAGACAGAGCAATTTTCCTTTCTTTGAAAATGTGAGCATCCAATGGTCTGGATTATCATATTCTTGGCATGCAAAAGACCAACCACTGATGAGGTTCAGGATTTTTCTTAGATTTGTTTACTTCAATGAAAATATTTATTCAAGAATAGGAATAAGAATAGAGGAACCAAAAGATGTATCTGAAGTTAAATGTCGAATAAAGCAGGAGAAATATTTAAGAATATTTAATTATAGCTGGAATGTTACCAGTGTCGTAAGAGGGCTATCTAGTTTATCTGTAAAATGTAGTTATAGATAAGGTGCTAGTATATGGCACTCTAGAGTATGCCGTGTATTCCCTGGGCTTTGTAGGATTAATAACCTATTTTGCACTGCAAATGGCTTCCTCTGGTAGCCCTTTACATTCGTTCTTAACAGCCACACCACTAGTTAAAATTGTGTGAAGGTTTTCATTATAAGTCCATTGTCAGTTGTTCATAACATCAACATTCACCTACAGAGCTAAAATTTTCAAGGGCAGAGGTGAAATCCTGGACCCAATGGAATCAAGGCAAAGCTGCCATTGACTTCCCCCATTTTTTGCTTTTGGGAGCTTGTAGCTATGCATCCCATTATTGCTAGTTTCTTTGTCATTAGCTTTATAGCAATTTATGTATTTGTTTAAAATACAAACAATTTCAGTCTTCTTTTACACATCAAGGTTAGACCAGTGATACTCAGACTGAGGCTCATGAGCCACAAGCGGGTCTTTAATGTGTCAAATAAAAAAAAGTAAATAAAGCCATGAATTCATACTACTGTGGCTCTTTTGGGTAATGTTGATCGCTAATTTAGCTTCTGAACCACTGAGGTCTGAGATCTCGCTGTCTTAGACCTCCCACCGCAGCACTCTTGCTGGAACCTGATGAACCAAATGGTTCACTTTGGAATGGACCAAAGTGGCATTGTTCAACTTCCGTTTAGGCTTAGGCTGGAGTGTGAGGCTAAACCATGGTTTCAGCTCAGATTTCATGACACTGAAATCTTGCAAGTTGTTCTTGTGAGACTTCACCCAAAAATTATGGAAAAATCTTAAGAAATCATCTGACTTAACAAGGTTGTTGCTAGCCTGAGCAGTGGAAAATCTTGCCAATTTTCCATCCTCTTGTGCTGAATGCAAAGTGGATCAGATGCCATCTGATTTTTGGATCCAATTTGGAAACAGAATTACTGGGCTGGCTTGAATCCAAAGATTCATATCTGTTATCTCCCTTGTAACAGGCTCAAAACTGTAATCTCAGATCTATCTCTCATGTATACATAAAGTAGTTCATGAATATTTTGCAATCCTGTATGTGTTCCAAGTTGCACAGTTATTGTGCTCACCTGCCCACCTCCACTTTGCATTTTTCAGCTGGACAGCTCCTCTATTGCTGTGCTATTGGGTAGCTGGAGAAATCTGTTTATTGGATGAACCACTCTCCACCAGCTCTCAGCAACTGGACAGCACCTTCTGCAACTGGATATTTTGCCAGCTCTTTGAATCTGTTTCAGTAGCTGAATGACTCTTAGTGTGTGTGGCAGGGGGTGGCCACCTTAGAAAAATTATGCAGCGTGGCCTACTTTAGAAAAACCACACTGTTTAATAATCAGCTGAATGTTGGGAAAGAGCAGGAGAGAGGATCAAATGGAGAGTAACCAGCCATGTTTGTCTTCCCCCTCACAACAGCATTTGGAAATAGTGATGTTAAAGTGAATTCTGAACACATGACCTAGTAAACTTTTTATTTCTTCTTTCTTAAGCAGTTTCTCCTGTTATGCAGTTTCCTCTTTCTCTCCTGGCAAACCTATGTTAGTGAATTCATACACTAAGAGCTAAATCTTTACACTAACATGCTCTGCTTTTCTATTGCTGTAGCCATCCCTTCAACTATCTATATGGGTGTGTGGGCTCATGGATTTACTAGGTTGTTCTCCTCTTCTTCTTCCCTCCCACCGGAATTCTCTTGCCTCTCAGTCCTCTTCATGAGTAAGGATTGCAATTTCCCTTGGCATCCTGCCACTGAGCGGAGGGGGAGCATTTACATCAGAGCATTAGCTCTTACCCTTTGGGGGGCACCAGCATAAACACTTCTGTTGTGGGGTATACAAACCGCACACTGGGAATGATGGGGTAAAAAGGCAACCTGAGGTATCCCTGCCTCTCTGGGCTTTCTGAGCATGCTCCAGCTGGAGGAGCGGGTTAAAAGGGAGCTCAGGCAAAGGGTGGACTGGCTGCTGGAGAGAGGACTCTTTCTCCAGGAAATCAGATGGAAGGCTGAGCCTGAGAGGGCCCCCTCTGCCGCACCCCGAGCAGGTCAGGCCAGGCCCACAGGCAGAGCCTTCTCCAATTCCCCCCTCCCTGCTCCCCTTCAGAGCCTGAATGGCCCTGCTCACCTGGACACTCTTGGTTGAGTGACTCCCTGTTTGGACTATAGAAGCCACACCCCAAACTGAAGGGACCCATTGGTGGGAAGTAGCCCAAGGAAGTGAACATGAGCTTCAGCAGGGAAAACCCTGGCTGGGTTGCATCCTACAGGGTCCTCGGCTTGGACCACCTTCCACATTCGTAAGGGCTGAGGCTTGGAGGTGGGTAGAAAGCTGAAGATTCCTGGTTTAAGATCAGAAACAGGCAGGCACCTCTACCATCCTGACAGAGGGACAAGAGCCTGGAAGTCCCGTGTGCTAACCACTGTCAGTCAGCCCTCCAAGCCCCCTATCCACCATTTTGTTTTCTCTACCCTCCTGCACCCTCCTACTGCCATTATAATCCTCAGATGAAGGGCTGAGTTTGAAACTCTAATTTGTATTTACTACATCATAGCACAGGACGGCGGAAGACAGATGTATTTTCAAATGCCTTAAAATATTTTCAAAAATCAACAGACCACCCCCTCAGCTTTATTCCTAACCTTTCCTCAGCTGGCTGCTGTTCAGGTTTGCTGCTCTGATTTCCTCTGGATAGGGGAGGACCATTAAGAAATGGCTACACAAGTCCCCTTTTGAAAAAATAGATTCTTAAGGACACATCTTACAGTTTTGTCTACACTTAAATGTGTCACTTTAATGAGATGTAGCTAGAATGGCAAAAAAACCAAAACCCTAAACCCTAGTATAGATGCAGTTATACCAGTACAAAGGTGTCTCAGACCAGTAGAGCTTTTTTGGTTTCCAAACCAGAATAAGCTACACTGCTAAAAGGCATCTTTATACTGTGATAAATACATCTATGCTAGGACCGTCCCGGCATAACTATGTTGGCAAACATAACCAACCCTATGCAAGAGAGTTATGCTGTAAAGTAAAACTTTAAGTGTAGGTCAGCCCTTAAACTGGTTGGTGTGTCTGAGAGAATTTGAACTTCAAAACTGGAGTATTCTGGCCCACCTTCAATCACGAGAACAGATTTCAGGGCATTTTGGGAACAGGGCAGTCGTAACAAAGAGAGAAATTACGTTGCTCCATGAATTTGCCTGACAAGCAGGTAAGCCCATGGCACATACAAATTCATACATCTAAGGGAGGCAGTGTAGCCTAATGGAGAAAGTAATGTACTTGGATTTAAGAAAACTGGGTTCTATTGTTGGCTCTGCTACTGGCCTGGTGGGTGACTTTGGGCAAGTCACTGCCCCTTTGTGCCCCAGTTTCTCTATCTGCAAAATGGTGATAAGGATGCTGATCTTTGTGAAGTGCTTCTTTCCAGTATTGTTTTTTAAAAGATGATCTTATTTCTGTGTATGTTTTGTGGCTGCTGCAGGGATATGACTCTTTACAGGTACTTCACAGCACTTAATTTGATACTGTGGTGATAAGCATGGTACATTAACTTATACAGCATAGAAGAGGCCATCTCAGATTTACTTGGAATAAAGGAAGGGGTTTCTGGATCATATTTGGTACCTTTCTCTTTGTGTATGCTGCTATTGTATTGTATGAGCAATGCAACCTATTGGATAGAGCCCTGGACTGGGAGTCAGGAGACTTAGGTTAGACCTGCTGAATTACACTGGTCAAGTTGCTTTGCCTCTCTGCTTCAGATTCTCCTTCTGTAAAATGGAGATGATGATACTAACCTTCTTTTGTAAAGCACTTTGAGATCTACTGATGAAAAGTGCTATGTAAGAGCTAGGTATTGTAATTGGTGTGCATGGCACTTCAGTCAAGTAAGAAATAACACCAGATAAAAGGGAATGATGGGAGGGGAAAACAACTTCTTGCTTCCATGATGTGAGGCCTCTGCTATATATCCAAGCCAAAAGTAAATCGTTCTTTGCTAGTCAGCTTTGAGACAACAGCTGGAATATAGTGCTCACTTCCAGCTAAGTACCAGAAAGATATTAATGAATTTGAGATAAAGGAGCAGCAATCAAAATCATTATGGGGCTGGAGGAATAGAAAGAAGTGGAGCTTAAAGCAGCAATAGCTATGGAGCATGACTTAACAAATACTTGCTGCATGTAATCACCGAGGAGGGAGATGAACTGTTGCAGGTGGCTCAAGTATGGAATGAGGAGTAACAGGATGAAAATTTAGGATGTGTACCTAGGAAATCTTCCTGACTGTGGAATAACTCTCAAGGGAAATGGAAGAAGCCGTTTTACTTGGGATATTTAAAATAGGCTGGACAAAGCACTAGAGAATACGGTCTGCTGAAAAGTGTAGCAATCATATGGACTAGATATCTTAGCAGATCTCTCGTGTCTCTGATTCATGTTGAGTAACTACTTGGCTGTCACCATATAACTGCCGCTACTCACATTCTGAGGAAGGTCTTACAGTTTTCATATATCATGTTGTTTGCCAAAAAAAAAAAAAAAAAACGAAAAAAAAGACAAGGTTACTTTTTTCTAGTCTAACAAATATTCTAATTCATTTTATAAAATGATATCCATATCATTAAATTCTGACACAGTTCCCTGTATTTCTCTTGATGAAAGAAATTATGCATAGCAATAGGAGCGGACATGGAATAATTATACATGATATATTAATTTATAAGATGCTATTAATGTAAAAATCTCAAAGCAATTTACAAATCTTAATTCTGAAAACATGCCTCAAAGAGGCTAGTAAAATTATACCCATTTCACTGATGGTTAAACTAGGGTACAGAGAGACAGCTAGCTTGTCCAACCTCACAGAGCACCTCAGTGGAAAAACTGGGAGAGAGCTCGGTTCCCTGATTAATACGGGCATAACATATCAAAATAATCCAAGATATTATTTCCCTCCTCCCTGAGAAAATAAGAACTAGGCCTACTGGGGGACATGCCTGGATAACTCTCCTCATTCTTCACTAAACATCTCACCTCTTTTTAGAATTTTCTTGAGGGAAAAATTCAGACAAAATCTAATACCAGTGCTTTTTAGACTCCTTGTTCCTTTGTCCATTTTCTAAACTCTTCCTTGGCATATTAACATCATTTCTGTTCTCACCCTGTGAATCTTTCATTTGTGGCATCACCATTACTTGGGTTTGAGTATTTGCTAAAATTGATTACGAAACAGAGTGCAAGCCTGGATTCAATTAATGTTTAATTATTTTGACATCAGTGGGAGTTATCTCAGGCCTGTAATTATTTGGTGTTGCCAACACTTGCAATTTTACCATGAGTTTCATGATACTTGGATCTTTCTTAATGCTCCTGGAGCTAAGAATGTGAAAATCTGGTTTTCATTTAAAAAAAACAATAGATTTCTAGCCCTGCTGGTTGTAGAGAAAACCTTGAAGAAATGACCCAAAGACATCCTGAAGGCTCAAAATCCAGAAGGCAAATAAAAAGTACCTAATTTTTTAAATCTCTATTTTTAAACCAATCTTACAATATTTTGGGACCTGAGTCATAATTGGTGCGTGTTTGGGGTTGACAATACTAAATATTGTAGTTGTGGTTATTGTGCTAATTGGAAAATCTGTCAAGTCAGACTACAGAAATACAGTGAGAGATATTCTGCTCACCATCTCCTTTGCCAACCCCATCCTTCCATGCCCATCTGGTAAGGGCCTCCTATATAGGTAAAATGTAGCACTCAAAATGTATTAATAATTAGTATATAATTGCAATTGTTTAATTTCAGTAACTTCATTCTTATTTTGTTAAATTTGTCATCTGTTTATTAAAAACTAATACTGTAGCTATTTCTTCTTCTACTCAATGCCTAGAAGAAAAATTTAGGATTAATATTGAGGAAAAACTTCCTATCAGTGAGTTAGTTCTTTCAGTCAGGGAAAAATGAGACTTATGTAACAGATCTATCTCACTTTAACAAGTATTCCACACTAACTGGTTTATAGGTCTTTTAAATGTGCTCAGAATTAGGACGTGCCAGATGTTGGCAAAAGCTGTCATTCTGTACAAGAGCTGCATGCTGGAATGAAATTTTGCTCTGTGCACAACTATCATACCTTGCTTATGATGTGTGTGACCCGTCCCTTGCCCAGGGCAGCCACCTGATAATGCCAAGGTCGGGGCAGGCTGTAAGAAGAGAACAGATTCTCCCAACACTGGTGGGTGACACTGAAGTCAGGCTTCCCAACCAGCCACAAACTGCGCTTCTGAATTCCCACAGAAGCCAGTATACAAATGTACACAGCTCCCTTTACTGCATTTCAGCTCCCGGCTCCCAAATCAGCACTACGTCCAGTAAAGAGACTAGTTATTTAAACTCTATGCTCTTTACTAAAAAGTTTCCCTCTGACCCCAACGGGTCAGCCACAGCACCAGTTCAATGTAAGTTTGGATCTTACCTAAAACACCACGCTGCCAGCCAATCCTTTAGTAACTAAAACTAAAGGTTTATTGTAAAAAGAAAGAAAGAAACCATGAGAGAAATGCTAAAGGATTAGAGCAATCAGATACATACAAATGATTGAAAGTCCATATACATCAGGTTCCTAGAAGAATTGTGGAGTTTGCAGGCTTGTACAGTTCCTCTGGTATACATCCAGTACCTGGATGGGCCGTAGTCCTTCAGTTCAGCTGCAAGTGAATTGATCCAGAGGCAGGTATGTGTCTGTAGCTGAACAAGAAAAGGACAAAATGGTTTCTGTGGCTTGGCCTTATATACCCTCTGGCTCTGACCATGCGGTCTTGTGGAATATTACAAGAACTAAAATGGAGTCCACAGTCACATGGGCCAATCCTGGTAACTTTCATGTATGCCTTCAGTTTCTTCCTGGGCCCCTTGCATCCTGGGAATGTCTTAATGGGCCATTAAGCAGGCTATTATTCTGCAGCCATCCTGTCTGAGTCGTTACTCAGACAGCACCATTTGAAATACAGATACATCAAATATATCTATAACTTCAATTTCACATATCACATATGAACATAAGTATTCTCTTACTTAGCATATTATAACCTTCCTAACCGTTCCTGACATGGAATATCTTACATGAATTATTATGATTTTGACATTGATGTTAACCCATATGTTAAATGCCCTTCCCCCCCCCCCCAATCTACCCAGCATGACAATGTGAAGAAACTATGAACACTTCACTTTACTTTTAAACACCACCCATTGTTTTTAGAGACAGGAGAGGTGAGTCAGAAGATTAAACCAGTGAGTGATGAAGATACAAATACTGTACATTAATGCTCCTACTTTTTAGCATCCGTGTAAAAGCAGAACTTTATTATTTCAAAGACAGCATTGCTCATTTACCTTGGATCTACAGGAAGACAGCTATCGTGGTGAGTAATATATTGAAGCTGATATTTTTAGCATAGCAACATAATTTTGTCGGTTTTATAAAAAGATGTGGGCTGGCTATCGTCTCCTCACTGGTGCTTACCACTGCTACTATCACTTCCAAACCAATCCTAAGACAATGGACTGCCACATCTTCTACATGACACTTCTCTAGATTCATGAGGAGAAAACTGTCCTCCTTGAAATGTTGTCTTTGTGTTTCTCTTGTTTAATATAAACTGTAAACCATTTGGCCAGGGAATATCTCTTACTCTGGTTTTGAAAGTACTAACAGCCGTAAACTACAGCACTACAACAATGATATTTTCAAAGTATTTCTTTATTGAAGTGAATATAAAAAGCTTTTCCTGCATATTCCTGCTACAGTTAGGAAAGTGCTAGTTTTTATTCATACAAATCTAGGCCCTCATCTTTCAAGTGGAGCCATGTGGGGAGACAATTGTGATTTTGATTGGGCTCCAAGTAAATATAAAGGTTTGCCCGCACAGATCTGATTGGAACCACAAACAATGTGTTACCATGAAAACAATGGTCTATTTTATGCCATTGTATCTAGCCAAGGAGCAGAAATTTTTAGTCCTCCTTTCCCCCTCCCTCAGCCTATAAACCAGTTATTCACTGGTGGCAGTCTATGAAACTTCCGAAATCCATTCATGGGAACCGGTTGGAGAGAATCCAGAGGACAGCAATAAAAATTATAAAAGGTTTTGTAAATGTGATCTTTGAGGAAAGGTTTAAAAAAATGGGTGTTTTAGTATTGAGAAAAGAAGAGTGAGGGGGGGACCTAATAACCGCCTTTAAATATGTTGTTCAAGGCTGTTATAAAGAGAACAATGATCATTGTTATCTGTCCACTATTAGGATAAGAAGTAATCAGCTTAATATGCAGCAAGGAAGGTTAGATATTAGGAAAAACATTCTAATTATAAGATAGTTACCTAAGGAATAGGTTACCAAGGGAGGTTGTGGAATCCCCATCATTGGAGGTTTTAAAGAACAGGTTAGACAAACATCTGTCAGGGATAGTCTAGGTTTACTTATTCAGCCCCCTGTGATGAGGCAGGGACAAGATGTGGTCTCAAGGTCCCTTCCAGCCTTATGATTCAATGTACCATTGGAACATTTTTTTATTTCTATTGCTGTATAAAAGTGATTTCTTAAAATCAATACAGTAGAATTCCTCCTTATAGCCTTGACATCAGTGGGACATGACAACATGAGCAAAGCTTGCTGAAAAAGTAATGCTAGCAAAATCAAAACACACTTATTTAAAATAAAAATCCAAAAACTTGTTTATGGTCCCTACTCAGTGGTGAAACACAAGAATGTTAAATTCTCTCTCGTTGTTTAAAACCATCTAAATTATATTGTATAAATCAATGGTACACCCTCCCCTTGAATACTATATCAGAAAGGATATAATAAAAATAGGAAAGGCCTAAGAATGGACAATGAAAATTATCAGAGACATGGTGTTCTGCTGGTTGGGAGGAACTATCACCCAAGAGAGACACACAAGATCTTGAAGAAAGAACATTATCAAGTAGGGAAATGTTACACATTTGAAAACAAACCTAAATGGCCTTAATTACTTGAACTGAGACACTTGTGTATCAACCAAGATAATCTGTAGCAGTTACTGCCAAAAAAACAAACTCCCCAACATCATCTAGATAAAATTGATTTTTTATTTAATTTGGAAGAAAATAAAGCTTTTTAAATATGAGCATAAAAATGAGCACAGGTGGTGCTCTAAGCTGCATAAATAGGTGAGATAAACTTGGTCTCTTAGCAGGTATCTGTTTTAATTGCTATTAATTGTAATCATTTGATTGTACTTTTCACCCCAGAAGTTTCCAAAGTTACATATTTTTCAACCTACATACAAGAAGTTTTACTCTCTCCTGAAGTGCAGCTACCTCTGATGTGGAATGCTGCAGCTATTTAATAGTGAATAGCAACACTACACCACAGTTTAGGACTGGAAGTGATGAAGAATAATATATTCAACTGAAACTGTAGGAAGAAGGTAGCTAATTCTGCCTTTCTCTCCAATAAGAATTTGGGCAGATACTGGTGGGTACTATGCCTGCAACTATAAATGGGGCACAATAACCTAGACTTTTCCTTTGTTTTCCTTGGTCCACAGACTGGTACCTGACAGCAGGAATTATAAATTGTATGGTAGGCTTTTTAAAAGAAACTGAAGGGAATTAGGCACCTCTAAAAATCCCAGACTACATATGTAATGTATTTTTTTAAAAATGTACATGCTGAAAGAAAGCATTTTGAATGAAGACCAGTGATGTTTTTTTCAAAATGTTTCCAGTTTATTCTTTTCAAATAGCCTTCTTTACTATTAGTTTGTGTATACTTGGGTCCTTCTTTCCCCACCCTTCATATATTGATTGTCTGTTTAGGCCCCAGTCTTGAGATTGACTTGTATTTCTGCAGGGTCTTTTTTTTTTTTTTAAATCAGTGGGACTCCATGCAGGTGTACTCCCACATACAGTAAATTGTAGGATTGGAACCTTAGACTGTAAATGCTTCAGGGCAGGAGCTGTGACCGTCTTACGTTCGTTTAGACTGTGGCTTCTGGTGCTACTGCTATGTGGGGGTGTTCAGTGTTTCTTCAGGCATTGTTGCTACTGTGAGCAGAGAGGAGTGGAGGAGAGTTGTGTTCTTTATTCCTATACCATTCTCCCCTCTTTGAGGATTATCTCTAGCTGGGGTTCAGGGGACATTGTCTGTTTACATGGGAACCCCTAGTTGTTCTATTGTTAATACCTAAAGTTCTTGCTTACACCTTTCTTCCTGCTGAAGAATGGTCGTTTAGCTAGGTGAGTGTCCAATTGATTATGCTGACACCTGGCTGAGGTGCTGAGTAGTTTTTTGTGTCTGAAGAACAGGTTTGTGCCTGCCTTTTTAACTGTTGAACATGTTACAGCAATGTTATATAGAGTGGAATCTTTACCTTTACTTACGATGTTGCCACATATATTTTACCAGATAAATACTCCTAAGTTACAGATAAATACTCATAATCAGCATAATTTTCAAATGATACCTCACAAGGCATCCTTTGTACAGAAATGATCATAGTCTTGTAAAAAAGATGAACATAGGGGTACAGACTGTCACAGGAGCATAGCGCACTAGCACTGGGTGCATGATGCATGGCGTGGCAAGAGGTGCATACTGGGGCAGGAGCCTCATTATGCAGGCAGACCGATTTGGCAGGGGTGCAGGGTGCCTGGCGCATAGTGTGGCAGTAGGCTCATGGTATCTATTGGGAAATGAGATGGGTGCATGGAGCACAACATGGGTAGGCAAAGCATGGCATAGCAGGTGTAAAAGGTGCAGAGGGGCTTGTAGCACATAGCACAGGGGGAGAGTGGCAGAGGTGTGTAATACACGGCACAGTGAGTTGCACAGTGCATACTGTGCTGTGCGGCTTGTGGCACGCAGTGTGAGGGGGCACACCCACCCCCACGCTGCAAAGCACAGACAGGGCAAGGAACATGTTGTGCCATGGGGTTCCGGGTGCACTGTGGTGTTGAGGATGTGGCAGGGTGTACGGTGCACCTGTGCATGGGACTCAGGCGGAGGTGGCAGTGCGCACAGCACAACCGCGTGCCACGTGCACACTGCATGGAGTTCGTGGCGGTGCATGGCACAGGCTGCACGTTGCGCTGTGGGGCACCTGGCTCTGTGTGGCGGGGACGGTGGTGCACGTCATCAACCATGGCACGCGCGCGTGTAACAGGTAGCACGTGGCTGGAGGCAGGGCGCAGGCTGCGCAGCCGCAGTACCTACGACGTGCAGAGACCCGGCTGCGGCGGCGCGGCCCCGCCCTGCAGGCTCGGCCCTGGACGCAGACAGGGTCAGTCCGCAGGAGCCGCCCCGCCCCCCGCCCTCCGGCAGAGAAAAGCCGCGACCGGATCTCGCGAGAGTTGGGCAGTAGCCCCGCGCGGTCTCGCCGCCTCCCCCCTCCCGCGTCATGTTTTCTCTTTGACAAGCCGCCGCTGCGGATTCGCGGAAAGGACGCGGCTCCGGGCCGGGACCTGTCGCCTCCGTTTCCCCTCAGCCGTCGCTCCGCCCGGACCCTGGTAACGGACCCCTCCGCCCCCCGCCCGGGTGCGAGCACCTCGCGTCCCCGGCCTCGGCGCGTGCTCAGCCGGCAGGGGCTAGGGAGGCCCGAGTGGGGCGAGCCCGGTGGAGGGGGGGCGGGGCCTTGGCGCTGCTTCCGCGGCAGGGTTCAAACCCCAACTGCCCGCCGCCCCCTGGTCCGCGGGGGAGGGGTCTGCACCCCTGGAGCCGGGGCAGGGCAGGGCAGGAAAAGAAACGAGCCCAGGTATTCTCTGCCCCACCCCCCAGAAACTGGGGGTCCGGGAAGGTGTCGTTCCCCCCCTTCCCTTCAGGAGAAGTCTCGTCAAGTGTCTTTATTGTAGCCCGTGTTAAATACCAGGCACCTTTTGTGCTCTGTTGGCATGAGATCCTCACCCCTCCGTGTGTGCCCCCCACCCAGTTACAAACGGATTGTGGCATGTGCGTTGTGTGTCACTGCCATGGATTTAATTCTGTCCTGGGCTGCTCTGGCTGCTGCCACAAAACGCAGGCAGAAATGAATGGTGTGGACTTTTATCAATGGCATATAGGATCCTAGGTGTTACCCACGTCTCCCGACTTCTTGTCTGAGCTGCATCGTAAGTGCCCTATGGTTTGTTGGCTGGCTCCCAACTGCAGTGGAGAGAGTATCCACATACTTTCATGTCCGTATTTTTTTTCATAACCTTAGTCGAATCGTGCCCTAAGCCTGCATGCAGCTCTTTTTATGCTGTTCTCTAAACAGGCAGCTTTTGGGGTGTTCTAGACACATTTGTTATGTCCTCTTTCATCCCTTTTAGGGGGTGTTGAGGTGTAGTCTCCTTATCCCTCTTGGACCTGTTGTTTTTCTGTGTTGATGAAACATACCTGAGCAGGTTGCCCTTTGCTGGACTGCGTAGCTCATGAGTAGGGCTATGATTTTGTCATGGAAATTTTGATTACATTTCACAGCAGAGGTGCAGGGGGAAAGAATAATGGAAAGGGAGGAGAGTGGGAGGTCTGTGTGTGTGTGTGTGTGTGTGTGTGAGGTATTGGAGAGAGACCCTCCCCCACTCACGCTACAGAGGTAGCTCTTAGATCACAGGCCTGGCTCCCCACTCTTAGTGTCCCATGTGGTTGCAGTGATTATCCTTGAACTGAACCAGGTAGCTGTGGAGTTTACCAGTCAATAACAAAGGCTACTCAATGTCTGGGAACTTGCCGAGTGTAACCTCTGGTCATGATTGCCTATTGTGCTTGACCTTCTGTCATCAAGCCAGCTTAAATGCCTCCAGATGGCTCTGTCAGTACTATTCCTTGTGGAAATAATTTACAGTATTTACTTGTGATAGGATACATTGTCTGTGAAGATCTTTCATCCTGAACGAGTTTTAAAGAACTGAGATTCATCTCTATCATGTAAGTTAGTATATAAACTTAGTTGTAGCATGAAATATTTGAGGCAGGAAATTCAAAAATTAAGGTTCATAGTAACCTTAACTTGTCTACATTGCTCATAGTTTAGGCACGTATCTCTCAAATACACTTGTTTCACTCAGAAATGAATAGGAATAGTGCATATAGGAGGACAGAACTGGGACCCACTGGATCTTAAAGTACAATTAATTATTATTCCAAAGTACTTGATAGGTGTCATGTAGGTGAGTAATGATTGCTATGAGAATCTTATATTCACTTCCTGACTCTTGGGTGGTTTAAAAGTTTGACTGACATTAGCTTATGTTTTTATTCATTTCCCCGGTTTTTAGTTTTCCTTTCTCTTTCCCCCTTTCTATCTACTGTTTTCTCTGTGTACTACCATAGTTGGAAAGTTTTTGACTACACAGTTGTAGAACCCCACAATGAAATGGGGGTCCAAAAGCACACCATTTTAAACTTAGTATCAATTTCATACTGCACATGAACATTTAGTCTGTCAGTTACAACTATTTTAAAAAATTATCACTCTTCTGTAACTTAAAATTTCAGCAAGTAGATTTTGCTGAATTTTTCCAAAACTCTTACCTTTGGGATAATGGATGGAAAGGTTCAGCCAAAAAAGAACATTTTATTTTGGTTTGAAAACTCTGAACAGGACTTGGACAATTGATAACCCTACAAAACCCCTGCTGACAAAGATAAGGGGGTGGGAAGAATCAGTGAGTTGTAAGGTGTATGATCTGATGAAAAGACCAGTTTCCTAGCTGCTGGACAGAGCAAGGGTCGTACAGTTCCTGCCATGATTTTGTGCTTGGACCCTGCTTAGGGGCTTCATCTTTTGCGTCAGCTTCTGGTTAGTATGTGTCTGATAAACTTGAAGCCCTTTCTAGTTGTTGGAAGGGAACCTCTCGCTTCCTTTCCCCCAGACTTAATGGTCGGGTGTATGTCAGCTACTCAATGCTTCTCCCATCCCTCTTGCTGCTTCCTTTGGATTTCTGCCACTCCTTTGAGCTTCTCTTCTTTTAGCTCCACTACTTTTAGCTTTCCCAAGAAGCAGCAGATTACTTTAAGCTCACTTCCCCCAGTCAGTTTTTTATGGGCAGATGGGTTTTTCAAGCCCTGGTTATGAGCAGGTGAAAGCAAGAGATGGTGGGATTGGATATAGTATGGCATTGGGTGGTGGTTAATGTAACTATGATTTGTAAAGAGGAGTGAACTTGAAGATGACACCAAATTATTTAGGTTAGTCAAAACTAAAGAAGACCGAGGAACTTCAGAGGGACCTAGCAAACTTAGTGATGGGCCTTGTGAAGGCTGATGAAAAGTTATACTGGTAAATGTAAGGTGATGCCAAGTGGAAGGAATGTTTTGACTCCAGGTGTCAATAATTCACCCAACACATACTGGTATCTGGACTAAACCTACTAGCCACTGCGAAAAATACTTGGCTTTTGCCCTTCGAGTACACCACTTGCAATTTAAACAAATAAAGACCTTTGTGTAAGCTTGAAAATTGCTCTCACCAACAGAAGTTGGTCCAATAAAAGATATTTCTTCACCCACCTTGTCTCTCTAAATCTTTGGATCAATACCGCTACAACAATATTGCATACAAATAAAACCATTATATATTATCACTTATTCAGTTATAACTTACAAAAGAGGAGACAAAGTTATATTATATCTTAATACTTCTCTCCCATAATTTCTCTGCTGTACTAATTTTTTCTAACATTTTTTAATTTATTGCTCTCTCTTTTGTCCATCTGCTCCCGCCTCCAGAATCACATCACCCCACATTTTACTAGACATTAGAACTAAACCTTTTAGGTAATAAGAAAAATGTTAAGGGCAATGCCTAGGAGAGAAGCCAGATCCCCAGCAACTGGTGATAGTAGAATTTAGTAGGGTGCTGTCCCTAGGCTGTACATGGTGCTCCCATTTCTTGCTTCAGCCTCTAAGTCAGTGGTTTCCAAACTTTTTTGAGCTGAGCCCCCTCCCTTGAGTTACAATATTTGGTTGCCTACAACTGCCCCCCCAGCCCAGACAAAAATAGATGCATGCAAAAGTATGCTTGATAGCCTGCTTATAAACATGAGACCTTAATACAACTTTAATTAAATTGCTTACACTTGTAAGTTTCAAATACACAGATACTTACCAATTAATGTGAAGGGTGTGCCTATTTCTTTGTGGACAGTTTATCAATTTGTGGGGAGATTTTTGAAACTGACACTCTGAGGTTGTCCTTCTCTTCCAGTCTTGAACAGTACTTTGTTTTTAGCACAGTGAGCGCAGAAAATCCAGTCTCCTAAAAATAAGATGAACCAAATGGTAAAAGAGCTTTGATCTCATGCTTTGACAAAGCTAGATGTTCTGAGCCAACTTTCAGCCAAAACTCCCCCCAAATACTTTTTTAAAAATTGATTGTCCCATGTACATCACTCTGAAGTTCATTCACCTTATCCTGAATATTATTTGAGGGATGAGACCAGGTCAGTGCCTTCGCTACAAAAGGTTGGATAATCTAGTCATTCACAGGTGCATTTTCTTCAGGAAAATATGTATCCAAACTGGCTCAGAAAAGTCAAGTGATTGGCTGCACAACATTCACTAGTTTAGATTCTGTTTCGTTGATACCATCAGTTAACAATGGAAATGAAATACCTAAACCAGTTTTAGTCTTTGTTTTCCAGAGATCTAGCTTTTTGATGAATGACAATATCTTGTTGTTCAGGACAAAAATAGTATTTTCCACTCATTGCGGTGAGACAGTTAGAGAATTCAGTTTGTCAAAAACATCAGTAATTAAGCCAAATGCATAAGACAGTGGGGATCACACAATATCTCTGCGTTGCTAAAATTCAAATCCACTAGAAAAAAAATATCACTTCACAGATGCATTGCAACACTTTCCACCTGGATAGCCCCCTGACTTACATGTGAAACAACAAAGCATTGTGCTTCACTCCCATTTCCACACAAAGCATTGCAAAGAGATGAGCCTATAAACTTCATGATTTTAATAGCAGAACTCAACATCATTAAGTTACTGATCCATGTTTCAAGTTGAAAGAGCTTTGTGGTGTATCATGCAAGGAGTTGATGAAACACGAGCAATTTCAAACACTTTAGCTTTCAAGCCTTCCCTACCTTCAGACATAGAAGGACCTCCATCCATGCAGGATTCCAATGCATGCTTCCTACTTCAACTTGTGAGATGTTAGGAAGCTGTTTAAAATGTTAACCAGTTCAAATCCACAGTTGCATACATCTTAATTGGCTTGCCGAACAAAACATCTCCCAATATTGAAGTTTTATGAGAGTAGTGAATGTAAGCAATTAAATTAGGTTCTTTCAATATATCCTTTGCTTCATCCAGCTGGATTGCAATCAGGAGATCAGCTGTGCACTGATATTTTCTGACATGTCAGAGATTCAGTGGCTGACCATGTTGTCTGACAGCAGGGTCATTTTTAGCTTCTCTATCACATTGTCACGAAGCATCATCCTGCAAATGTCAGTTGCTGCTGGGAAAATCCATTTTTCCCTAGTTGTGTAAGACTTTTTATTCTTGGCAATGTGGTATGGAACTTGATATGATGCTTTTAGAACACTTGCAGGGGTGAATATCACGTTTTTCATTGTGTTTTTGGTTAATTTCTTATAACTTTCATTTGGAAAAATCTCTCTTACCAAATCGCTACATTTTGTTTCCAAATGGTGTCTTAATTTTGTTGGTTTCAAGTTTACTGCTTGCTAAAGTTACTGCACACACTACAGATTGAGGCCTAATTTTTCCATTAACCACAATGGAAGTGAAACCAAAATCCAAATATGCTTCATCATATTTATTTATTGCAATTTTTTCTTTTTTCATTGTCTGTTTTAAGATTCTGCCTTTTGTTTCAGGTCACTGCCATCTTTTTGCAATAAGCACCGATCCATTTTTTCACCACATGATATGAAAAAATATCACTCACCAGCTGAATAAGCACTGTGCAACTAACTGCTTGTTGTAATGAACAGGATATGATGTACTAAACTGGAAAGTGGGATTGGTGATAGTTGCTATAGAAATGTTTGGCTTATAATTAAATGCAGTACACAGGAATGTGTTTACATTGAATCAGCAGCCTTGTATAGGCCCAAAAAGTCAATCTGATTAAAGCAGTTGCAAAATATTTACTCATACTATTTCAATGTAATTGTCAATGTCATGTTCTTCTTATGTAGTAGTAGTTTAAAAAAAGTAAAATGCTTTGCACATTCTGTTGTCCTCCTCTCCCTCTCCCCTCCCTTCGAATGTTCCTCCCATACCCTTCACGTTTTAAAAATCTCAGATCTAGGTACTATTCTATCTGCTTAGGTCTTGTTTAAACACACCAGTTCTATCTTTTAATTATACTAATATAGTTAAAACAATGCAACTTTCCCTCCCACTCCCCAGTGTGGATGCAGTTATATTGGTGTCAAGGTTCCTTAGACTGGCATAGCTTATTACCCTTCCTGTATGTGAATAAGGGCTTGTGGGAAAGTGTCTCCTTGTGCTCTCCCCCCTCCATTCCTGGTATAAATTTGTGTCAACTTGAAAAACATCTTGTGTGATGTGGTGTCTTATCCTGTTTTAATCTGCTTTGGAAGTGGCAGAATTATTTTGGAATGAGTTATGCTGGTATAAAGTTCGTTTGGACACATCCCTGTTTCTGATTAACTATATACTTCTGGCAGTCCTCCCCTTGCTGTACCACAGGGCATTGCTTCATATCTGGATCAGTCTTTGTTTATGTGTGTGCTCTTTGCTGCTCCAGGGTTACCTTGACTGGATGTTGCCTCCCTGTTTAAATATTGGCACACGCTCAGGTTTGCCCCTTTTTTGAGATTCCATTTTATGGTGAGTTCACACTCCCAGAATCATACTCATTATAGCCACTATGTCGTGTGCCTCCACATGTGCCTATTGAGAGGTTCTGGGCTTCCTTGCCCTTTTTAAGAGAGGAGCATGTCCATTCGTATCTTAACAGCAGTCACTAGAATATCAAGAGATGAGTGGCTGTTTGAGCAAATGTGAGAGAAGGGTAACTCCTGAGAAGTCCTAGTGCAGCTTCAAAGCAAAGAAACTCTATAAAGTCAGAGAGAAACAAAACCTTCAGTAATTCTCTCACTACTTCCACCTATCATGAGGAACTGGACTAGATTTTTGCTACAGTGGCCACAACCAAACCTCGTCATAGTGTTCTGGACAGCTAGGTCAAAACACTAGAAGGCTACTTTAAGGGACCATGGACCCCAACTGGGAGACTTCTCCAAACAGCCCAGAGGTCTTCAGCATGCCAAACCCGGAGGCAGTGACAGTGCCGGAGATGTTTCCCAAAACCTAGGCAGAGAGACAGCCTGAAAGTGTTGTGGAGGGGACTACATCTGGGAAGTAGTCGTTTCTGTATTACAATACAGCTAATGGGGGAACTGAACAACTTTTTGTTCTGGATATTGACTGGCCACTCTTTGTTGGGTAAGCTCTGCTTGCTCAGCTTTTATTCTTCCACCCTGCATGCTCAAAATGACATCTGTGCTAGATAATTTAAGATTAAAAGTATTTTTTTTTCTGAAATATCAAATCCCACAACCACTGGTTGAATGTGGGAGATGGAAATGGCCACATGCTTCTTCACATTTTAGGGGAACTCTTGTGTTGATAGTCCACCACTGCAGCTCCAGATGAGCTCTATATAGATCCCTAAGAAAATAGCTTTCTGCCTCCTGAAGTTCTGCCACCACAGCTGGTCATCCCTGTTCTGCATCACTGTCCTGTCACAACATTCAGTGCTAGTTGCTGAGCTCAGATACAGTTCTACAGTGCATGAAGCTGTTGCAGGAGAATGTCCTGTAGAAGTACCTGGTTTTTTCACCCTATTTCTCCTCTAGCAGTTTCCTTGCGACGTTGCCATGGCTGTCTCTTAACTCATCTAGAGCCATCCAGCTGTGTAACAGCCAATATATTTGAAGCAGCCTGTTCATGTTAATGACCATCAGTATCATGTCACCCAGGAGTTTGAAAATAGTGTTGGCTCTCAAAAACCAGATGAATTATGGGATGACATGAGGAATCATAGGGGTCAAAAGAACAGATTTCCAAATCCTGGAATTCTAGTAAATGTTGGTAGCTATCCCAAAACGAACCACAGGAAAAATCCCAGCATGTGTAGGTCCTGGTGGTGGAACATTACATCATGGGATATCTATCCAGACTGCTATGTACTTATTTCAGAAAAATGCAGTTATGTGGACTCGGATTCAAAAATGAGATAGCTTATGCACCCTTTAACAATATAGATACTATTGCAAAAGTGGGGGAAAAATATACCTGTGTATACAATCTCTAAGTTATACTGGTATAAGGCATCTTTTATGCTGCTGTCACTCAGTCCATGCTGGGGGGATTGTACTGGTAGAACTATTTAGGCTTAAAAATTTTTTAAAATTCCTAATCAAAAGAGATATAATAGTACAAAATCTGTGTATAGACCAGGCCTTAGATCCCCAGCCCCTTCCCCTGTTGGAAGGGAGGAGCAGCATTCTCTGCACTTACGTAAGTAAGTCGATGGGAGATATGCAAGCTACATGTGGCAGTGTAGACCAGCCCTTAGATTTTGTAGTAAAGCTGTAGAGGACCTAAAATTACAGGATCTGCAATTTTCTAAATGCTTGCAATTCTCCTGTCTCTTAGAAAAATAAAGCAAGTTTCCCTTTATCAGGGACACTTAATACCCTCCATGCAAACTATCCCAACAACAGTGTTGGGCCTTGCTTGACCCCTGTCAGTCTGGGTTAGAATGAATGTGTAGTGATGTGGGACTTCATTAAAGTCTAGCTCTGTTTAAATTTTAGCAGTTGTCCACTGAGAATGCCGGAGTTACTGTTACTCTCCTGAAGCCAAGCAAAGGTGCTAGTATTCAATTTATTTACTTTGAATCTCAGCCAATGTCTGGTCAGATGGTGCTGCCTTCTCCTTGTTTGTTTTATATTGATCTGGCAGCTGGAAAGTAATGATATAAAAGTATTCAATGTATCTTTTTTGCTTTTTGCCTGAACTATGTCTGTAGGGGCCACATGGATGTTTGTCATGTGGAAAGGGAAAGGAGGAGGTGGTGTTATGAATGAGGGCAGTTGTCCTGGCTAGCAACAGATGGAAGGGGAAATGGTCCACAAAGACTCTATAGAGATGCGGCCCACTCTCTGAAGACATTTGACAGTTCCTGTCTTAGAAAATAGAATAAATTAGAATAAAAGGGAAAGGTAATTAATGTTCAGTACTTTTTCAACTGGTGGGTTTCTGACTAGAAATGGATCAGAAGGCAGCATCTGATGGCTTGTATCCACCATCTGAGAGAAGCAAAATACCTGAGTTGAGACAGCAGAAGCCCAGGGAAAGGAGGCTAAGGAACAGCTTGAATCCATCCTCCTATTATGTCTCCATCTCACTCCCTTGCTGCTTCTAATCCAGTCACATCAGGGCTTCTCTCTTCCCAGCCCAGAGCTGGGCATAGGGTGAATGGAAAACGGGAGTTTAGGGGTTTATGGAGTTGATATCTCAGTAAGTATCAGCACCTGAGCTCAACAAAATGGTGCCAAAACAAACCCCATCATCCTTTGTGGCCACAAAATATTGTGGGATGTGGGAGTTATAGAATGAACCTTGTCCCTCCCCCAATGCATTTTTGTGGGTTGCAATCCCAAAAGGATTGAGAACCTCTGATTTATAATTCCTATTTAATCTGTCAAATTGACTGTCATTATGTAGATTACAGTCCTGTGGTTACAGCTTTTTGTGTGAGCTGAGGAATACCTTTTTTTTTAGGGCTTGTCTGCATGGGGAAATTTATTGGTATAATTATATTGCTGTAGTTACACACGTATAAGTCCCTGTTTGGATACTTATAAGCCTGGGCTTTTTCTCGTTTTGTCCTATATTGCTTCTGAAGTGAAATGACATTCAGAAATACATGTGTCCACATGTAGTTATATCTGCATAACTCTACTGGCAGAACTTAAACCAGTAGAGTTATGCCACCAGTTTTCCCTGTGTACGCAAGCCCTTAGAGTTCATTTGTCAAGCGATCTTTGAATTTTTCATAGTGTCTGTGGTTTAGTGTGACACAACTCTCCTTGAAAATCCTTTGTATTATTATTCCTTTTCCTTTTCTTGTACCCTTTTTTGTCCCTTAGTTTAAATGTGAACACTCTGCATTATTATTTTAGACATTAAGGCATATTTTGTATCCGTACAGAGATGATGATTTCTCAGTTACATCCTTGAGAAATAGTCATACTAAATTGTCATGAAAAATTATGACTATCCTTTGCCATGATTGATTGGGGAGAGGGAGGGTGGAATTTTACTTTCTTGTCAAAAAGTTACTTTAGGAAAGTGAACTCTGCAAGTCTGGACTAATCTTAGATATGTCTTTTTTTCCCTATATAATTGGTCATTGTACCTGATATTTAACGAAGTTTGGTATTCCTTAATTTCTTTTTGTAAAAAATCAACATAAGACTCCAAAGAACTTAGAACTTTCTGGTGTGTAACTGTGCTTAATGTGAACTGGACAATGACTGTTAGGCATGTGCAAAACAGCCTAATCCTCAAAAGCAGTTTCTTTTTCAGACTGAATGATGGTTTTACATTTTCCAGACACAAATATAAATTTGTCATCTTTCTATAATATTCCAACTTACATTATGCAATAAAGATGTTGGCCTATCTATGGTAAGGAAGTTTTCACCAGTATAACTATTGGTATAACTATAATAATGCAAATGCCTAATGTAGATGCACTGGTGCATACTTATGTTACTGTATTAAGCTGCATGAGTGCAAGTCTGATTTTTGGGATAGTTACACTGATGTAAAATTCTTCAGTGTTTGCAAGGCTTTAGAATTAACACACCCTTCACTTTTCTTTTTCAATGTGTTGTCTTTGTTTAGGACCAGAAAGATTATTAGATATCATTTGAATTATTATATATAATTTAAATTATATGTAATTATAATTAGCTGTAGAAGAACTTAGTGTTGTAACTCTGAGAATAAGCATTTTACCATTGTTAGAAAAGTAAGAGGTTAGCAGTGAAGAATACCTATGGTTTACTGTTCCCGTACAATGTTTTATATAGGGATCTAGACTACATTATTTTAGCCCCTTCCATTCTAAAGGAAAATCATTTAACCTATCAGAAATCCAGCCCCTCCTACGTAGAATGATGCGGCTATCTTTAAATATGAACACTACTTAAGAGTTTATACAGGAAATGTGTGGTGGTCTTCAGGTCTATGTAAGCTTGGAAGCTTGTCTCTCTGACCTACAGAAGTTGGTCAAATAAAAGATAATTGCCTCCCCCATCTTCTCTGTAATATCCTGAGTCCAACACTGCATCCTTTATTCAGTTGACAGTGTTGGGGAAAATATAATTTAGCAAAATTAGAATTTGGCCAGAATAATGGGTTTTAACACCTTACTGTTTCAAAAGTGCCTTTTATTCTTTTAATGACTACCAGTGATAATGCCTATGTTTTATTTCTTCTAAAAGACCCTACTGACCAAGGGAGAGGTGCCACCTACCCCGTTCTGAATGTTACTTCCTGCAGTCCTTATGTGTTCTTAGAAATCTCCAATCCTGTTTGCCGGACTGTGCTTAACTTGTTAGATCCACTAAGATCATAAAGGGAGGTATGGCTGCAGGGTAAGACACTACTTTTATAGGGTGTATAAATGTAAGAATAAGACAAGCCTGACTGTTTGAAAAAAAAAAATCTTATGTAATTGATTGATTGAATTCCCTTCTGATTATCATTTGTGGTGGGTTATTTTGTACAAAGCACATAAAAACTTAGAAATATAGGGCTGAAAGGAAACACAAGAGGTCCTCTAATCCATCCGTCCATGCTGAGGCAGGATCAAGTATGCCTAGACTATCCCTGACAGCTGTCTGTCTAACCTGTTGTTAAAAGCTTCCAATGACAAGGATTCCACAAGCTCCTTTGGTAACCTATTCCTGTAATTAACCTTCCTAGCTGGACATGTTTTTCATAATATCTAACCTAAATCTCACTTGCTGCAAATTAAGTCAATTACTACTTGTCCTACCTTCAGAAGACATGGAGAATAATTGATCACTGTTCTCTGTATAAAAGCCTTTAATGGTATTTGAAGACTGTTAACAGGTCCCCCCCCCTTAGTTTTTTTCCCTGTTGATTAAACACACTCATCTTTTTAAAAAACTTTTCCTCATATCAGGTTTTCTAAAAAAAAAATTTATTGCTCTCCTTCTGGCCTTCTTCAGCTTGTCCACATCCTTAAAGTTTGGTGCCCAAAACTGGACACAGTACTTCAGCTGAGGCCTCCCCGGTGCAAAGACCAGAAGAACAATTACTTCCTGTATTTTAGATATGACACTCCAGTTAATACACCCCAGAATTAAGTTAGCCTTTTCTGTTCCATATGCAAGAGGGAAATCTTTGTGTTTTATGTACCCTTAAAATAAAAATATTTTAGCATTTGATAAGAGTAAACCCTTTGATGTCCTTGTAGATGCAGGTCCATAACAGAAAAAAGTGCAATTAAGTAGATTTAGCCAGAAAGATTAACTTATAGGAAATACAATTTATAGCGGAGGACTTTTTCAACTCCAGTTTAAAAAAATCTTTGAAACTTGTAAATGTATTAGTGGAAGGGTCACCAACTTAAAATTACTCTTATGTCTGAAAGTTTTTAACCTACTTTTTGTCACAAGTAACACCTAAAGATTAGATTAAAAATATTTTTGGGCTTTGTTTACCTTGTGTATTTGATAGCACTTTTTATAGTTATTTTTAGTGTTTCTTCTGTTTAATCAAGTCATATCCCCCTGTTTGGGTCTTTCACACAGGAGAGTGAAAAATGCTTTTGAAAAAGAAGAAAAAAGTGTATTGTGACAAAATTTGTTGGGAGAACTCAAGGATATATGGAATATGTGAAACTACTTTTAACTCAGTAATAAAAATTTTGGCAACGTTTCAAGCTGATTGTTTATCTTAACTTTTTTCTCCCTATTCTGGAGAGCAATTACACTTCCTTACCAGTGTCCACTTATTTATTAAGTACATAAGTATGAATTTCCTGATGGAATACTGAAGATTATTGAAAGTACATATTCTGACCAAAGCACTGTCTTGAAGTTAAAATAAAAATACATGGGCACTTATCACTTTCAGTCTGTTTCCTCCTGTTAATAGGCTGAGTATATATGCTAACCATAGAAAAACTTGCTTATTGGGTTTTGGGAAAAAATTGTGTTGGTATGCTCTGTCCAATTTAAATGAATAAAACAATAGTTAACTGTATATTGTGTATGGTCTGTAATTTAATTTCAATGTTGCTCTGCTTTCTGTTGAAGACCTTTTTAAAAAAACCTTGCATGTGTTTATCTCATCTTTTCCTGTCTTCACGCCACATATTCTCTTGGCGTGTTTTCAGTGTCTGTTGTTTTCCTCTTCTTCCATTCTGTTCCTTAAAGCCCTTTGTTTCTTTCCCTATATCGTATGTTCTACTTCCACCCACAATCTCTCTACCCTGTTTCTTTTTTTTCCTTATCCCATCAGTTTTGTCCTCTGTTCCCTCTACTTCCCATCCATTAACTTTCACACACCACCTTTTCTCCATTCATTTGTTCATTTACACTTTTTCTGAATAGTTCCAGTACCTGCCTTTGTTGTTGCTGAAAGCAGACCCAAGTTGTCTCAAAGTGAAATGAATTAGAAACTTGTCACTTTCACTGCAGCCCATGTGGTTCCCAGTGACAATAGTGAAAACTGATAAATCTTTAGTCTGCTGCAGGTTGGTTGAGTTATCAGCGTTTTCAGATACTAAGCTTATGGCAGTTGTCTGGAAAAGCTTATTTGCCACAGCCAAGTGGAATTTTTATGTGGTATTAAATTTATATTTAGTATGTACTGTCTAGCTGGTGTGTGCAACTTTAGGGGATCATTTGTTTTTGTACTTTAATTTGATATTGACTTTCAGTCTTGACTGACTTTTTTTCTCCTACTGGGGATCATCTGGACCCTTCCAGAGTCCTGAGATTCATGTGTGTCCCATCATTCTAAACAGCAGCTGGATGGCATTCCCCTTTAAGACCCATCAACGTTGTTCTTAGTCCACCACAGGATTTGCTGTAGAGTGAATTGAGATTGTCATGTTTTAGTTTAAATTGATATTCTTAAATCAAATTTATAAAGTGTTGAATGATGAAATCGTGAAGGCTTTGTCTACATGGGGGAAATTTTCCAGCATAACTATTCCAGAATAACTCCCTGTGTAGACACTCTATTCTAGAATAATTCCAGAGGGGTAGCCATGTTAGTCTGTATGCAGCAAAAACAATGAGAGTTCTGTGGCACTTTAAAGACTAACAAATTTAATATTTGCAGGCATAAGCTTTCGAGAGAACCTGCAAATATTAAATTTGTTAGTCTTTAAAGTGCCACAGAACTCTCATTATTTATTCTAGAATAAGTGATTTTATTCCAGAATAATTACTCTGATTTGGAAGCAGATCAGTTATTCTCGAGTAAAGTCACTCATTTCAGAATAAACTATCCATATGGAGTTACTTTGGAATAGGTGTGCTGGTTAGTCTCTGTGTAGAAAAGTGTCATGCATTCATGAAACCAGTCACTGGTTTTGTATGTATACAGTAGACAAGCTGGAGTGAATTGCAAAGATGTTCCTCCTTCTGCATATATGGACTTGGGAGGCTGTGGTGAGGGGAAGGGGAAAGGAGCAGTATGTATAGCTTGTTGTTTTACAGCTTGCGTCTCCTACTGTTAAAATAACTTGTAATACTAAATGTGTAGTTTTCAGTGTCTTTTGTATTCTGTTTGAAATCATATGCTCTTTTCTTGCATGTTAGATATTGTGCAAATAAGTTTTCTATTTCCATTTAATGCATTCACTGTTAAATTGTGCCATTAATGATGTAAACTTTAACTAGAAGGAGAGCTAATTTGCATAGTCTGATGCTGAGTTTAAATGTACCTGAGATGCTTGTTGCAGATAATCCTGTTGCATTTTAAACATTAGTACAATGTAATGTTTTAGTTAGGCCTGAAAGTTACAATTTACTCCAAAAAGTAACTCATACAAATGTCAGACTTTTGAGAGCTAGAAAAATAGGATTGCATATTAAGTTTTAAACCAGCAGAACTCTTACTGATTCATTAGTAAAGCCTGCATGTTTGTCTCAAAACATCACTAACTATTCACTTTGTTTTAACTAAAAAGTTGAAATAAATTGTTAAAAAAGCAGTTTACTTTGTTTTGCAGGCAAACACACCAGCATTTGATTCTTTGTCTGCTTTGTCTTGGATGTATTCACCACAGTCTAGAAACAAAACTATTGCTAAATCATTTGTAGGGTAGAAAATAAAAAAAAAGTGTTGCAGAAATACATGTGAAAAGACGAAATACTGTGAATTGAGAGTTTAATGTGATGCCGTCTGGATTATTGGGGACACAAATTAAAATACTTTGTCATGTGTTAGCTCATCAGAATAGTCAAAATGACTTTCAGGCTAATTTATATTTTTGAGAAGCACAATCAAATGTCTTTTCCTTTACTCTACCAATAGGAGAAGTCTTAATAGTGTGTTTATTCATGTTCCAACTTCAAAAGTACTAGTATGGTGGAATTTTTAGTACTGCTTTGGCTTGTGAAGATAGCTGTTTTTATTTTATTCTATTCTTAGCGGGGAAGGCATGAACTGAACGAGATAGGTTAGTTGCTCAGTCCTTGCTCTCTCAAACATATAAACCGGAAAATGTAGGGGTGATCATTTCAGGTTTCACTGGGCTGATTTTTCCCCCCTTGAGATGCACCTTGTGGAGCAGACCAGTGTTGAGCTCTGGGTACTCTTCACAAATAATAAAATGATACTAACAGGGACTAAGGTGCCATACAGCGAAATTACAGTGGAAAATTATACTACTAGTTTCTGAAAATACTTTTAGCATTAGGGTTGCTGTCAGGTTTAAAAAAAAATCAAAATATCTTCGATAATTAAAACAACACTTCTAAGAATTTACTTTTTGGTGCTCAGATGGTCTACTTTCTTAATTTTTCTGGAAATGACAATGGAAATAAGAGTCACTGTTTCTATTCATTTTTCTAGTAGGTTTTATCTTCAGATTTTCCTGCACTCTCATAGTCCTGCAGTGTTTAGGGTTAAATAGTTCAGAGAAATTTTTAAAAGATAAACTAAAATATCAATTGGAATTAACAAACCCTGGAACCATTTCTCTCTTTGAGCTATGCTTGCCTTATCTTTGAGTGATTGTTCACGCTGTTTTCACTCTTGATACGCATATGCCCCATGCCTGTGTGATCAGATTATCTTTGGCTAGAAGGTTCCCTGCCTGTGGCCTAGGTATCCTTGCATGCTCCCTTGCTCCTGAAAACACAAAGACTCCCCCCTGAGGGTGGAGCTGTCCAACTACCCTTTGGTTTCTTAACCCTTGACAATGTCTGCTTCTCGGGCAGTCAGAGATTTTCGTCTTAGTGTAATGTAATGGTGTTAATTAGCTTATTTTTTGCCTGTTGGCATACAAAAAAATTTAGTGTAGTTAGTAAGTATGTTAATCTAGTGTGTCCCCTCCCCTGGGCAGCTAGCATCATGGCAGAAGTTAAATCATTAAGGATTTTGTCCTTTGTATGATGCTGCCCTATCCTTCCTTAGTATGCTTTTGATCTAGTCCCATTTCAAAGTACACTAAGGAATCTCTAGTGCACATCAGCAGGGTTCACAGTTACACTTAGTGCACAGCAGTCTAGTGCAGGGAAGATTCACACCGCAGCTTGCTCTAAACAAAATATTTGTATAGACAAGCCCTGTGACTTGCTATAGGGTCAGTCAGTGAGGGGTCAGGAGTTAGAGAAGACTCCATTTTGGTAACCTCATAGTAATGTCCAAGGCAGCTCATATGGTACTATTGAAATCTAAGGAGTGTGTAACCATGGCACCAAGTTTCTGGTGTTTCTGCACTGGCTGTATCCTCAGCGGTAGCTGTACCCTACGTCTCTGCAGTGACTTCCTGTATGGTACTTGATGTATCTTCACCTTTGCATCCAAACAGTACACAATATCAAATGATCTGTTTGTGGGCCTGGGACTGGAGTCACCCTGCAGAAGTGACTTTAACAATCCTTTTTAAGTTGTCTTCTGTGAAACCTCTGTGTATGGCCAGAGAGTTATCTCCTATGCCACCATCCCCTGTTAAGACTATATCTCTACAGAAAAGGTATACTTCTCCCCCTGCCCCTCCTTCCTCTTCTGCTGAGCACAGGAGAGACTTCTCGCTTGCCCTACATCTCCCCCCACAGTAATTCAGTGGGAGTTGGGGACTGATTCTAGGGAGAGATCAGGATCACATAGGAATCACCCCACTGTATATCCTTGATGTGTGCTCCACTATGCTATTCCTATCCATATCAGCCCTGGCCATGCTGGATTCCTTGAGTGTTCAGTCCGAGCCTAGGAAGCCAGCCTCATCCATTGTATCCAGGGGTGGGCCTCACTCACATAACAGGCATGTTTGGCCTCTTCAGGCAACTCAGATGCTCCAGCCACAGCTACTGGTGAGGCAAGAGGAGGCAGGTGGAGACAAGCCTCATTCTTCAGAGGAAGAATGTCAAGTTCTGGCTGCAGCAGCCTCATTTTCCAGTGCAGTGGTGATCCTGCCTACATTCGCCTTTCCCAATGAATTCAAGGTTTTCCAAGATTTAATGAAATGCATGGCACAGACCTTTATATGCTTCCCTCAAGATTGTGTAAGAGAAACAACACAAGCTTTTGGACATATTACATTCCACAACAGAGGGACATTAGCCATGCCAATAAAATATTGCCTGCTGTATCTTGCCAAGTCCATCTGGCATACACTTGCTTCTGTCTCAGTCACCTCCAAGGGAACAGAAAGAGGATATCAACTCCCTGCAAAGAGATTAGGGCAGTGTTTCTTAACCTGGGGGTTTAGAGGGGTTGCAAGTGCAGAGCTGGTATTGGGGGTGGCAAGAAAGGCAATTGCCTGGAGCCACAGGGGCGCCATGAAACTAAGTTACATGCCTCAGCCCCGTGGGGGTGGGACTCAGGCTTCAGGGGTACAGTAGTTTGGAAAGGTTAAGAACCACTGGATTAGGGCATCTAACTTCACATCCTGCACCTGACTCTCTGGTTGTGCAATTGTATAGAAGACAAAACAGCAAAATCATCTGAAATCTACCTCTAGAGAAAAGGAATCCAAAATATTGACTCTTTTCAGCCGAAAGATCTATTCCCACTTGACAGGACGGAGGTCCATATACATTCTCCATGAATTTGAAAAACAGATAATGTAAATTTGTTCTAGGAGTCCCAAAGCTGACGGAAACAAGGAAACAGTTTTTCTGGTTCATTTCCACCTTAGACATGTGCATTCTAAATATCAAAAAACATTATGCCTCAGATCTATGTAGTATGGAAGAGGGACATGTTTGTCAAAGACCCATTCAAAGAGAAACTGGAGCCCAGGGAAGTCAGAAGCTCGTTACCAAAAGCGTCTAGACAGGCTTTGCTTTAGCTTGATTCTCCTAAACTTTGGCAAACTGTAAATCAAAATTCTGCAGACAGAGTTTTAAGCAATGCCTAGTAACAACCCCCTTTTAATAGTGAAAAGCTATTTGGAGAATTTTTGGATCAGGTAATCCAGGACCTCGGTGGTGATACCAACATGGTTTTATATAGTCTTCTCTTCATCTCCCCTTCCTCCCCGCTGGTGTACAGGTTCTAGAAGTCTTACTTGTGCTAACATTCCTAGCAAAAGATTAAAGCAGGTGGCTTCCTCCATGCCATCCAGGAGCTGTTATGATGGGTCAGGAAAGATGTTTATATGCTGCAGAGCAGGGAGAAGATGTAGGAATGGGAAAGAGTGGGCATTTCTATGCTACAATTCTTCTGATTTTTAGGTCCAGTGATCGCTGTAATGGTAGAGAGTCAGGGGGAAAGTGAAGAGTGGCCTCTTACAAAATATGGTTGACAAATTGGAGGCAAACTTTCTGGGAAGGGGCACAGTGTTGAAGCCTTGATCAGTCTGGGAAACATTGCACATCAAGGAGAAACTATTCAATATCAATTTCTTTAAACTCTACTGCAGTGAAACTGGCCCAATTAGAGTTCAGGAAGCAAGTATGAAATTGTTCACTCCTAATTCACTCCACTCCACTTCATGTTCCTGGTATTAGGATTAAGAAACTGCCTCAGAAGGCAACAGTCATCACAAACTGGGTACTGTGTCACCTTTGTTCCATCAGAGTAAACCATCTACTAGGAGACTCCTGTGTGCCTTTGGCAGTGGGGCAGGGTGTTCTAAGGGGAGTGTCCTTGATTTTGGAATTTACTCCTCTTAATCTCACTCCAGTCCTGACAAAAATACAACTGTCACATAGCAAATCTTTGCTATTTATTTTGACTTTTCTAAGTGACTGTGCTGGACAGGCCACAAAAGCCAAATGTTCCCTATCTTTTTATGTTGTCATTGTCAACCTGAATTATGTTTTAGTGATAGTACTATTCCTGCACCTTGTGTTTAAAATAGTCACATTGTGTAAGACTGAAATAACAAAATTCTTTGAATCTGTAGCCTTAAGGAAATTTTCTTGTATGCTAACAAACTAGACAATGTTCAGTCTCCCATCCTGGTTAAATCCTAACCAGTTTTAAACTAACAATGACTGTCTGTGTCACAGATTAAAATGTTTACTGTGTTACTAGTTATTTAAACTGATTGGTTAATTATTTTACAGTGGGAAGCTCTTTTTATGTATATATACCTGAAATAGCTGAAGGGCTTTTTTTCTCACTGAAGCAATTAAGGTGAAAGTTAAAAGCATGTGAAAATGGGGCAAGGAAGGATGTTGTAATGGTAACTCCTTTTTTGCAATATTAACTATAACATCTTTTACTGGCACTTGTTAAAATACTTTGTACTTGGGAGTACAGATTTCATTCAGCACTGTCAAAGTACTTTGACAAACATTGTCTTAAATCCCTGTCATTTAGGTTACATATAAACTGCAACCCAGACGTTTGCTAAAGGCCATAGAGCAAACATATAGCCTGTTTAGCAGCAGAACCGAGGAGTCCTAACCTTCAGTTTCCTGGTCTACTTACTGTTTCATCTTGTCTCCCTTTGTAGCAGTCCATTAAACTGTATCTATAGTTTTGAATTAATTCTCTCTCCAATGGATTCTTGAGCACTTTGTCCAGTTTACTTAAATACTGAAAAGACTCCAGCAAACATGACCTACTACACTTCTTTTTTTTTTTTTTTTAATCCTGAATTTTTGTTAAGATTTACTGGTCAGGGTGCCCTAAAAATAGGGAGGATTATTAGTCTCATAAACATCTACTATGCTATGTTACTGATGCCGGTAGCTACTTCTCACAGAGGATGTCAACATGTTCCTCATGGAGGGGTAATCTGGTAGAATCCTTGAAATATGGTGTAGTCCAGCCAGTATTAAACAATGTTTTTAATTGAACTGCAATAATCTGTCACCTGGGTTTCAGAGCTTTCTTTCCTGGATAAGGTCATCAAGAAGATAGCAACAAGCTATATTTTACCCTCTGCTGGTATTCTGGTCCTCACCCAGTAGGTTTAAGGCCTCGCTAGGATACAGAAACTACACCAGCAGATGACTTCATAACCATGGAAAGTGGTAAAACATCAGATTCAATATATTGTAAACTATCTGGTGCCTTCAATATATTTGGCTACAAGACTGTTTGCCTTTGTGGGAGTTGACAAGATTGTCCTGTAATAGTTTCATTCTTTCCTCCAAGAGTCATGATAGGAGAGCAGCTTACGGCCAAGACTTCTAACTATGTTCCAAAGTGATTTCCCCACCCCATCTCCCCACAAAATTAAACATCTGTAAAAAAAAAAGATAACTAGGGGACATGAGGAGAAGCTGTGTATTCAAATGTCAGCATTCAGATGACATCATTGTGTGGCTTTCACTTCTAAGGCACAGTGTAATTGACCAACTTCTTAGTGTATGGATGAATAAAAAATGGTTAAAACATAACTTTAAATAAGTCAGAGTTGACTCTGTTTTTATATGGAAACCTTTTGATATAGTTAGGTTCACATTTGCCACCTCAAGAGAAGGCATCTATAGCTATTAGAGAGGGCTGTAATCTCAAAATCACTTGAATTCAGCCTTTTCCAGGCTGACTAGATTATGGCGGGGGCCAGGAATGACCGTTATACAATCCCACTTGGCAAGAAAATTCTGCCTGCTCCTTGTGATCAAAGACCTGGCTATAGATGGCTGTGTCACGTGAGTCTGGACTACTGCAGTGCTCTCTACTTAGGACTCACAGTAGCAACCTCAAGAAGTTGCAGCTGGCTCCAAATCCAGAGACTGTCCCTTACATGGAAATGGTAATGAATGTGCACTGCTACATTGGTTTTCCATTGAGTATTATAGATGAGAGACGGTTCTGTTGCTCATAATAATCTCAATGGGATGGACATACTTAAGACCACCTCTCTGGTTTACTTCAAGAATATTGCAAACACTGACTTGGACTGTAACTGAGTTTTAGACAGACAAGATTCATTGGTGCTGAAAATGAGGTTGCTGGTGGAGAGTGCTAATTTATGGATGCCTGTCAGCAGAAATCAGGATGGAATAAAGACAACTTCTTCAGAGCACAGTGCAACTCACATTTTTTCAGAAGTCTTTTTTCAGTAGGTTATCAGCACAAGACCAGGAGTAGTCATGTTCTTAACCTTCCATCACTTCATCTGCCTCAGCTATTTAAGAACATGGCAAATGAAATAGAAATCTTCTAAGGGATGATAAAGGTCGTCAGTTACATAATAACACAAAAACAGGAACACAGTTCTTGCAGCCCTAGTAAGCCTTTTTTGTAATTGCTGGCATGTAATTACATTTCTTCTATGTAATTAACCTGTCTAGAAAAAAATTAAATCCAAATCAGGCCTTAAATTACCACTGAACAGAAACACCTACCCCGATGCAATTCAAAATATCGTATTAATGTACTCCGTGATAAATTCATAATATGCTTGCTTAAATGCTTGTCACCTTGTTGGGCCACAGGTCAAAATTTGGCACAAGTGACTAGAAATTAGTTGCCATTCAAAGTCTACTGTATTGTCTGTGGTTAATGACTTGGTTTCTGTGGCTATTTTGTATTAAGTAAATGGTTTTTGTGTCATGGACAACACTCATTATAGCAAATCTCATAAGGAAAACCAAGAGCTTAACTGGCACAGACCAAATTACTTTCTTTTAAGAGGTGGTCCAGCCAGGACAAGGTCAGACACAGTTTGTACTGAACCTGTTCTGCAGAACAGGGTGTGACCCTTTGTGGGATCCCTAAAAGAAATCCCAGACTGAAGCATATTTATTACTCAATTGAAGTGTTGCATCTTTTATGAGAATAGCAGCAGTACTTTGAAAAATTCTTCCTTTCATATTAGACTTCATGGTTAATTTGAAGTAACATCATCAGATCTAAAAGCATTTTGAGGAAATTGAAGCCCTGGGTCAGCTGTCTTTCTAAGGGTATGACTACACTGCACATCCCCCATCCACAAAACAAAACATAAACAAATAACCCCTGCAGCAAGTCTCAGAGCCCAGATCAACTGACTTGGGCTTGTGCTGCTGCAGGGCTAAAAAATAGTTCTTGCTTTGCTGGAAGCAGGCTCTGAAACTCGAGGGGTTGTGGGTCTCAGAGTCTGGGCTCCAGCCTTAGTGGCAACATCTGCACGGCTATTTTTAGACCTATAGTACAAGCCACTCAAGCCCAAGTCAGTTGACCTGGACTCTGAAACTTGCTGCCATGGGTTTTGGATTTTTTGGCCACATGGATGTACCCTGTGATATTCTTTTTAGCAAAGTTTTGTTTTTGTTTTCAGTGTTTGTCATTCAAATTTAGAGTTAAAGACTTAGTCCCATTAATTACCATCTTTTCACTTTTCTGTAAAGAATTTTTCAAAATCAGTATTTTTGTCTCCAGAGCCTAGATGATTCCTCTAAGTCTCCTTATCAATATTTTTAGCTTTACACTAATCAAGTCTTCTCTGAATGAAGCCTAAGGCACTGTGTGAGTGCACTGCTGTACCTTTGAGAGTTCCTTGCAGGATTGAAGTCTGTTGTGAAGATGCATCTATCCATGCATTGTGGAGGAGGCATCTTAGTATTATACATGTAGCGCAGATACTTTCACTTCTGATGAGCCAAAAAAATTTAAGGTGCATTGTACTACGTAAACAGAGCAAAAGAATGGACCAAAATGAACATTTGAAAACCTTTTCTTACCTGTTTGCCTTGTGTGTTGTACCCCTGTGCTGATATTAGTGACTCAAATACATGTACAGTGCTGCCTTTTTTACTTCTGGTTTCTTTAAAAAAAAAGTGACTTAAAATATTGCATAGAATGTAAATTGTTTGGACAAAAAAATATTTTCTGGTAAGCAGGTAATAGAGAACAATCTGTCTCGCTGGACTATAAGGAGTGGAGAATGATAGTCCTTAAACATAGTGCTGGTTTAAATACCAAAATGTCACTAAAATGCAAGTGAGTGAATAAAAATAACAAGACAATCAAATAAACAAATGCAGGTGCTGCATGAGGATTTTTAAAAAACCTCTTTTAAACACAGTTATTCTACACATCTTTCTTCTCCAGAGCTCATCTACCCTCACTACACTCATAGCTGGAAGAATGCACATATAGCCCTTGCTCTATTTTTAATTAACATAACCACTCCTATGAGGACTCACTTTTAAAAATGGCTTTGCCTTCGTTTTGGATTCTTTAATCCCAGCCTCTGACAGAGGACAGCCAGGAACTAGTAAGTTTTCACCTCAAGAAGAAAAGGGAATACAGTTAGTATGTGTATCTCTTGGTCCAACTTTCCTGCTTTCAAATTTGAAAGGAAAATGCGGGGGTGAAAATAGAAGATACAAAACTCTTAATAGTGAGGTCTGAGATGCCCCTTACCTGCCCCTCCCCCCCAAAAAAATTCCCATGTGCCTTATTGCCTTCCCCTTGCTTGGGTTGTCAAACCAGTGGGCAAGTCTGGGCTCATTCCCAGATTGTCATGGTCTGTTACGGTCTTTCATTTATTGGTTAGATGAAAAATAGAGACCCCCTGCTAAGACTGGCATTCTGTTCCTTCATCAAGTGATGCCATTATAGTGCCCTCTAGTTTATTCTCAGGACAAGCTTTTATTTGAAAGCTTCTAGCTCCCTTCTAAATGCCAGATGTTTGTAATTGACCAGAGCATGCAGTACTTGCTATCCTGAAGGAAACTGCTTTCAGGGGAGAAAAGTGACTGACTGTCTCCTGGCACTAACTAACATCCTACTGCTGAGGTATCAGGTTGGTCCTGGATTTGGCTGTTAAAATCCTGTTTAAATAATGACCATCACACAGATGGTTCTGCAGGGTCTGGAAAGTCCTTGATCCCATCTTACTTTATTAGCCTTGTTCTTCTGTGTCCAAACTTAACAGAACGTGGCAGTGGTACCAAAGTGCAGCATAAATCACCTAGATCAACCCCCATGCCTAAGGAGAGCGTTGATCATCTGCTTTATCCTTGGGGCTGGTGTCTGGTTGATGACATTGATTCCATGCACCTGTAGTTCACTCACTACTAGTATACACTGTTGGTACTTTTATATCATGGTAAAGGCAAATACACTCCGTGTTTAGGACAGCCAGGCAGATTTTTCTCCAGTGCAGTCTGCAGATGGATCAGGTTCTCCTGCTGTGATGTCACCTAGATATGCAATCGATAAATTAGTACAAACTTTCATGAGCCACTAGAATGTGGTCAAAGCACTGTGCAAACTGAAATGTTTGCTTACACTGGAGAAATACCTATGAGCTTCTGGAAGACCGTGTACATTTAAATATTGAATGCACCAGTTAGTAACCTGTACTAGGATCTAGGGCTGGATGCCTGGTCTGCTCAAGGTACTCAATTAGTTCGTTGACATCATCTGAAATTTAGTGCAAAAGCATATCACGCCTTCTCTCCTGGATATTAAAGTAACTGGATTGAACCACTTCCTACTTGAGCACTAAGTGACATAACACTACACTTTAATCCATTACAAATTATTGCCTCAACCTCTTCTGTGAGTGTTGGTGCCATTAGTTTAGGGTTTTATTGGGATACTGATTTATAGAAGTTGGGCCTTTTATGTAACTAGTGTGCCATTGACACCAACAAGATATTCCCAGGTTCCATTGTTGGGTTCTGAACAATATATTTTGTCCTTGTCACTGCTGATGTGTTGGATGAGAGAATAGTAATCTAATAAGAACTCTTCATTTGTATTTTCCTGATGGAAGGTCTCTAGAATCTTTTATTATTTTATAGGAAATATAAACCTGCTCTTTGTTACATACTTTTATCTGAAGGTTAATGCTCTGCTGTTAGATTATCTCCTTACCAAAATACTAATAGGAGCTGAGCCATCTTTCAAATACATTTGGATTCAGACAGAATTTGCATTGTATAATCAACACATTCACAAATTCAGAAACCTCTTTTCACTTATCAAACTCTATAACTTCAATTAGTTTGTCCATCAAAGATGTGCAATTCAGCTGTGTGTGTGAAATAGCAATGGCTGATGTTTAGAGGAGCAATAAACTGGTGATAAGAAGAATGTTAATATCTAATATGAAATTAATCTTCTGTAATCTGCTGTGCTGAAGAGAGAAGTTGCATATTGAGGCAACTTCCACAGTTACAAAGAAAAAGCACCATGTTACTATATTTGTATTAAGATCTCCTTCCTCCCAAAAAAGACCCAAATGCAATCCTAATGAAACTTGGGCAAGGGCATGTTTGTGTGAGAGTGAGAGGAGAGAAAAGGCTGGAACCTGTGTACCAGAGCAAGTACCTTTCATGGCAGTAATTATTGTAGTTGTTTTTTGGGAATCTACAACAAAAGACAGTAAAAAGAAAAGGAACTGAGTGGGACAGTGTATATTTCTCTGATCTAGCTGCCATCACTGCAGATTCACAGGTAATTCCTCCTCTGCTTGTCAGGCAGGTGGCAGCTATTGGAATATTGTTTAGGACTCATTAGAATGATAGATTCATCTCTGAGCTCCAGTTCATTTCCTGCCTTTGAAAAGAGGAAACTCAGAACAAATGTGACTCAATTGTAGCTGCTAGGGTTATTTGCTATTTGTTCCTTTTGACAAGGGTCCATTAAGGCAGCTATATATGTCTTTTCTGTAGCACAAAATAAGTATTTCCCTACCTTTAGGGATTTAACATGTGCACTCTCTCACACACACGTGTGGGGGAGGAAGGTACTGAATTACATGCAGTATATATTTATTTGATTATTTAATTTTATTTAGCATAATGAATCCAGTAATGTGCTTGTCTAATGCCCTCAACATTCTACTGATAAAATAAAAAATATTCCATAGAATAAGGCTATGTATATATTATAGTTTGTCCATATAAATTATGTTGCTTGGGGGTGTGAATAAGCCACCTCCCTGAGCGACATAAATTACACTGATGTAGGCACCGGTGTGGACAATGATAGCTACCACTGCTCCTTGGGGCTGGAGTAATTAAGTCTGCACTTGCTATGCTGCTGTAAGCTTTGTAGTGTAGCCGTAGTCTGTTTGCAAATACGATGACAAAGGCTCTTTGCTGGCCCTCACTAAAGCATTCACAGCCATTTTGACACAGCATTTTTGCAGAGATGTCCAGATTCCCACTCTGATTGAAAGGGACTGTTACTTCCAGTGGAACTACTCATAATAGTAAAGTTTATGCACGTGTATGTGTGCAGGATTGGACCCTTAGTTTTGGCACAGACTATTAGGAATGGCCTCAAGTCTGTTTCTTCATTCATTGTAGTAGTGCATATTGCCCCTGCTACCCTGTTTGATACTATTTGATTTCAAGAATATCAAAGGTTTAAAGAATCGGGAAATCTTTGTGTTTTGGGGAAAATGAATACAATTACGTCATTAATAGTGCGTGCTTTATCTATTGGACTATGATAATATAAAAAGCTTCTGGTGCACTAAACATTTTCATTCTTTATTCCCCGCAGTATACATTTTCAGAGGCAGAATGGTTTTGTGAATGTAGCAGAGAGTTTGTGTATAATACCATGCAATTCCTAGAACGTCGCCCTGCTTCAGTTTTTGTATATGTAAAATGGGGTATATTTGTCTTTGGGTGGGATAATTACTTTGACTCCAAAGTATCTGGATTAAATTTGGTGTAAGAGTGAATAATAACTCAAGTTATAATGTAGATTCAGGCATCTAATTTTTTGTGCAGATTTCTTTCATAATGCCTTTTTATTAGGGAGTCATTGATGCATATTTTCAAATGAGGATCAAAATTAGTCTGCAGAATTCATATGTTTTTGTATAAGTTTTTGCACTGTAATTGGTGGGACCTCTGGCAGCTGTTTAGGTAGCTGAACTTGGGTATAGGTGCCCAAATTTAGGTACAAACAAATGGAAATCCATAGCCTTGTGTGTGTGTATATAATATAATACTTTGTTTTTAATCGGAGGAACAAGGCATATACAAAACCATCCATATGACTATCAATCTCTTTTTGCATTTGTAGGACTAATGGCAGAAGAATAAACAAACATGGCAGCTATGGTCCCACCAGTGAAGCTGAAATGGCTTGAACATCTAAACAGTTCCTGGATCACAGAAGACAGTGAATCTATTGCCACTAGGGAGGGAGTTTCTGTCCTGTATTCTAAATTAGTCAGCAATAAGGAAGTAGTGCCCTTGCCCCAACAGGTTCTGTGCCTCAAAGGACCTCAGTTACCAGATTTTGAACGTGAATCCTTATCCAGTGATGAACAGGACCACTATTTGGATGCCCTTCTTAGCAGCCAGCTGGCACTGGCTAAGATGGTGTGTTCAGATTCTCCGTTTGCTGGAGCACTTCGAAAACGTCTGCTTGTGTTGCAGCGTGTCTTTTATGCACTTTCTAATAAATATCATGATAAAGGCAAGGTGAAACAGCAACAGCATTCTCCAGAAAGCAGTTCTGGATCAACAGATGTCCATTCTGTCAGTGAGCGTCCCAGGTCAAGTACAGATGCTCTCATAGAAATGGGGGTCCGTACTGGATTAAGCTTACTATTTGCACTACTAAGACAAAGTTGGATGATGCCTGCTTCAGGACCTGGCCTTAGTCTTTGCAATGATGTCATTCACACTGCAATAGAAGTTGTGAGCTCTTTGCCACCCTTATCTCTAGCAAATGAAAGTAAGATTCCACCAATGGGACTGGACTGTTTATCACAAGTAACAACGTTTCTTAAAGGAGTAACTATTCCTAACTCTGGGGCAGACACTTTAGGTCGTAGGCTAGCATGCGAGTTGCTTCTTGGTTTAGCTGCCCAGCGTGGTTCTCTGAGGTACCTTCTTGAATGGATAGAAATGGCTCTAGGTGCATCAGCAGTAGTAAATGCCATGGAGAAAAAAACAATGCTGCAAAATCAAGAGGGGATGATCAGTTTTGACTGCTTTATGACTATATTAACACAGATGCGGAGATCTTTGGTATGTATGTACAACATATATTTGGAATTTGATTTTTTTTGCTTAAATCTTTCGTTGTAATTAAACTTTAAATAAATTTTTACTAATTTGAATCTAAACACATCTCAACACTGAATGGACTGTGTCCATTTTTAGTGGTATTATAATTGCTTTGAGGATGTTGGGGATTGAATAGATTATATTCAATTAAATCTCCTTGTTTCAATGTCTTGTTGTCTGTCCCCTCCCAGCCCCCTAAAAAGCCAACCAAACAAAAAACCCAACACTTCTGGTATGACAGTACAGAGTATCAAGAATGTACTGTAATTATCCACTTGCAAATATGTTTTATTCCAAAATAAATATAGTAAAAAGTACAAAACTGGGTTTTAAAGTTTGCTTTCTGTTTGACTGACTCAGCATTCAAAGTTGTGTAATATGCCTGGTTCACTGTTTAGATTTATATAGCATGTGATATCCACACTCTCCTAATTAACCCAGACCTCTGCTGCTTGTAGCTTTTGGGGAAACAGTAAAATTTACAAGCTGTTGTGTAAGTTCTGAACAAGGGTGAAATTGATGAGATTCTTGTAAATTTCACTGTGCTGTTGGCACTTCCAGAGCAAGATTCCCCTCTCCACTCTGGAATATTCTTTAAAGTCTTGATCCCAGGGGATGTGCAATCAAGAACTCTATCAGGCCTGAGCTTAATATGCACAAACTCAAATGGGTGGATTTTTCCCCTAAACTGAAAAACAAAAGCCCCTGCTCCTCCCATCTGCTAAGAAACCTAAATTATTAAACCAGTTTTGAAAGGGATTAAATGAATGGGAGAATTTTGTTCTTTTTGTGTGTGACGGGGGGACTTCTTTAAAAAACACAGCACAATAAATAAATGTACTGCAGAAAATCACTGTTGTATATGCACAGAAATACAATTGGTCACATGCGTATGTATGTTGCAGTTTCTGTCAGCTCTGTGTTGAAAAGAGGTGAGCTGACCCAGGGATTTTTTAGGGACTAGTGCTTTATTTAGGAGGACTTGAATCAAATTTTGAATCAAAACCAGATGCTTTAAAATGCTTAATGAGTTTAATAGTGCTTGTTGATCAGACCCTGAGTTATGTGCGACAAATACACCAGTGAAAGACCAGTGTTTGCATAGAAAAACTCTGTTTGTATAGAATGGAAGTTATCTAATGTGTCTAACTTGTTTTTATGATTAAGTATAGAGGCATCATTGAAACCCTTGGAGGATTTGTATCATATAAAAATAATAGTGTTAGTGATCTGTAGTTTTAAGAAAAAAAGTATTCACCTTAAAAACTCACACACAAAACACTACTTTAAAACAATATTAGGGAAATCAAACTATTAACGATTAACCCACCAATTTTTTTGCAATGATTAATCAAAAATTGTCTTATGAATATATCGTATTTCCCATGTTACTGCTTAGTTATTCTAAAATTAAAACTTCTTTTGGTTACAGACTGATTTCCAAAAACAAATTTGATTTCACTGCACAACTAGAAGAATAAATGCATTAGAAATATGGTGTATGATGTGCTGTTGCTATATGTACTTACATATCTCTTTGACAACATCATCAATGTTTTTTAAATTGTAGGGATCATCAGCTGATCGAAGTCAGTGGAGGGAACCAACTAGAACATCTGATGGTTTATGCTCTCTGTATGAGGCAGCTTTGTGTTTGTTTGAAGAGGTATGTCTTTTAATTAACCTTTGTTTTATGTAAATTATATTTTGCTTTGATTCACCCTATTTGTTTAGCTCACTTTTTTTTAAAAAGTGAAATCATTAGCTATGTGGTCCTTCTGAAGATTTCCAAGTGTTTTTACAACATTTTATGAGTTAAGCCTCACACCTATCCTGTGACATGGTGGGTGGGAATCCCCATTTTACTGAAGGAAGACTGACGCTAAGTAACTTAGCCAAGATCATAATGCAATACTCTGTTGGATGGCTGGGCATAGAACCTTTGATACTCAGTCCTGTATTTTAACCACCAGATGATTCCTGAAAGTGAGTATTGTTTATTAGGTAGAAAATTGAATTAATCAGAATGGTAGGAATTAAAGAATACACATGTTGGTTGGCCTTTTAGGAAAATGCATTGAAAGTTAACTAAAATTTTTGTTTTGTTACCTTAACATTATTTTTTAAATTTAATTAGGTTTGTCGAATGGCATCAGACTATTCTAGGACATGTGCCAGCTCTGACAGCATACAAACTGGTGATGCGCCCATTGTTTCTGAGACTTGTGAAGTATATGTGTGGGGTAGTAACAGCAGCCACCAGCTGGTAGAAGGAACACAAGAGAAAATACTTCAACCCAAACTAGCACCAAGTTTTTCTGATGCACAAACTGTGAGTGATTTTTGCAGTGGTATATAATGTACTCTGGTAATAAACTAGGAAGCTGCATATCTATCATGTTTGAAGTTTTTCCATTTTTTTACTTTAACATATAACACCTAAAGAGTTTCTGTGATTAGTTTTGACTGCCAAGTCCTAATATTTGAAAAGAGAAAAACATCTAGAAATATCCTAATTCTTTTTGGGTCTGTGAAGAAATGTGATTTTTCTCTACGGTAACAAACATGAATCTATTCTTTTCCTAAATGGCTGTGAGCAGGGGTATAAGTAAATTCTCTACTTCATGATAAAAGCTGTTTTGAAAAGAGGATTATTCTTTGGGTTACTAAATTTTTTGCGCTGAGCTCATTTTTTTTCTTTTTTTTTTTTTTTTTTTTGTAAAAATGCACCCCTAAAGACCAGAAGATGTTCTAGCTGTTAATATTTATTCTCCATCAATTATTTTCACATCAAGTTTGCTTAGTTTAAAAGTCAAAGCAGAACCTGTCTAACTGCTGGCACAGTAACCTCGGTTAGCTTTTTGAAAATGAGTCTACAGTATGCTTTTTCTGTTTTCAGTCATGGGTTCTGCTGGCACAACTTAACACTTCTATTGATGTATGACACAAAATAGAAATGTTTGTTCGTTTGCTGCTATATTGCTTTTGGAGTGTTCATGTAGGTAAAAGCTTGTTTTGGTCACTAGATAGGTTACTATGGTCCAGATTCTGCAGTTATTCCTGTTAAAGTTAATGGGAATTTTTATACGCCAAAGGACTGTAGGTTCAAGCCTCTCATAGGGCAGGCTTATGCATTAGTATAAATACACTTCAAGCAAATATAATAAACAAAAGCAGAATGTATGTTGTGTGTGTGGTTCTTTATGTTGTGTGGGTATTTACTACGTTATTTATTTTGTATTCTGCATGGTTGGTGAGGAGAAATTCCCTCTTTTGCTCTCCAGTAATCATCTTCTGCCCTGGAACATTTTATTCATTTGTCTTATTTCTTTTGGATATATATTTCTTCTGTGTTTTGTCTATTGTTAATAGAACTACATATTTTAAGGGTTAGTGAATTCATAATAGTGTATAGTGATTTATCAGGTACAGTGAAGCATAACCTGCTGAAAGTCTATTCCATTAAACTGTTTCTTTGTTTTTTAACGCTTAAATTGGGGTTGGGATGGCTGAGGGGCAAAGAAACCCCATTAGAAAGAAATCCCATTTCTATTCCTGAATCAGAGAGAGCTAAGGGAGGCCCACATTCCCCTCATTAAACTCATGCCAGAGAAATTCCTTCATATGTACGTGATATTTAATTATTCCCGCTTGTTTTAGTTATGAATCTTTATGGTGAGAATTACAACTTAAAATATATTAATGAAGAGATGCAAATTTCTAGGTAAAATAGCTGTATTGGGGTGTATTTATATTATCCATATAACAAGAAAATAGCTTTATTTTGGGATTTAAGAATGCTTTTGGTTTAAGATTTACATAAAATAAACTTGACCTGTGCTCCCATAGCTTGTTCAAGTCCAAATGACCCATAATTTTTAGTTTGCATTGTCACAAAAGGGATCCATGAAGGAATACAGCATTCTGTTAAAAGTACAGATTTTTAGCCTAATGCTATTTATTGTAAATGATTTATCTAAAATACTTCCTTTTGTAATATTTTCTTTTTTACTTATAGATTGAAGCTGGACAATATTGTACTTTTGTCATTTCCACGGATGGTTCTGTTAGAGCCTGTGGTAAAGGCAGTTATGGGAGGCTAGGACTTGGTGACTCCAATAACCAGTCCACACTGAAAAAATTGACTTTTGAGCCTCATAGGTCTATTAAAAAGGTATCATCTTCAAAAGGATCTGATGGTCACACATTAGCATTTACCACAGAGGGGGAAGTCTTCAGCTGGGGTGATGGTGACTATGGAAAACTGGGACATGGAAATAGTTCAACACAGAAATATCCCAAACTTATTCAAGGTCCTTTACAAGGAAAGGTATGTTTTATACAATGGAACGTATTTTTGTTTTCATGCCTTTTTAATTCAATGCTATTATTTCCATAAGGCTTCAGATATTTCAATTTGTATTTAAGATGTCTCTTTTTGGGAGGGCTGGGAGGGTTGAAATTAGAGCCCTGTTTCAGTTAAGGACTTAATCATGCACTTACCTTTTGTCATGTGAGTAGTTCTTTTGGTGGTCAGTGGGTCTAACTCATGCTTAAGTGCTTTGCTGAATTGGTACCTAATTTCAGAAGACTATTGATCTTTTTAGTTGCATGTAATTTTAACACACAATTCTTGACAGTGCTTTTCCTCTTCAGAGTTCACTAGTAAATCCACATAACTCCTTTGTGCAATAGATAAATATTGTATTTTCCCCATCTTTTTTCTAATAGAGAAACAGAGAGAGGCTGACTGACTTATCAAGGCCACAGAGGGAGTCAGTAGTGGAGTCAGGAGTAGCACTTGAGAGTTTCTTGCTGTCTGTGCTATCTCAATATTAAATGGCAATACATACCGCTTTAGGTGATTTTTTTTTTAAGTGACTCTCCTGAGATAATTAAGAAGAGCCACTCTTACTACTGTCATGCACATGAGAGGCAGAGGGTGGAAAGGAACAGGCTACTCCCTTGGGCTCCATGCACTCTGTTTGTGTGGAGAAGGGTGGTCTTGCAGAGTGGAAGCAAGCCTTTTCATGCTTTGCCCTTTGATAGCTCTTGGTTTGCATCTGTAGGGAATAGGGCTGATGACAGACACGTGTGAGTCTTCCTGCCTTCTTCCCCTTTTACTGCTGCTGGCCGGACCAGGTTGTCTTGCATGGCTATCCAGTTTGTTACTCTTGTTTAAGTTTGCTTGATAAATAAAAGTTGTGGCCAGATAGCCAAATTCTAGATTTCTGTCTTTCTTTGTTGCCCCTCTGCCATTTGCAAATGCTTGTTAAACACTAAGAGAATTTGTAACTATAATTTTATGAACAAGCTATATTTTATGGGAGCAAACACATGGATTTATAGTATAATAGTCCAACGGTCTTTTGGACGGCAAACTTTATTACCCAGTTCTTCTTCTACTACTACTTATAATAGCTTCAGTTTTAGCAACTTTTTTTCCCTTTGTATGTAATGTAGGTAGTTGTATGTGTGTCAGCTGGATACAGACATAGTGCTGCTGTTACAGAAGATGGAGAATTGTATACTTGGGGTGAAGGAGACTTCGGAAGACTAGGTAATTTAAAAATTCCTTGTATGAAATTGACCTGCTCTGTTGTTTTTGGAAAGTTCATATGTTCAGTGATGACACTACACATTTATTCTGACTTCTCCTTTTATATTAGAGTTTCTGAATTTTTCATCTTTACTTTGCAAAATTAATTATTTCACAGCTGATTGTTTTGACATAACATGCTTTTCACAGTGTTCCAAACTGTCTCCTATACCTTCCTTGGTGACAAAACCCCCATACTTCAAATACTCCAGCTTCCTCAACGACATCTGTAATTAAAAAAAAACCAAAAACTTTTGTAGAACTTACAAATTTAAAATTAAAATGTAGGTCAAGCTTGTCATAAAGTACATTGTGTTCTTAAGTGGTATGATTACATACAGAGAGGACCAACTGGAAGTTAGAAATGTTGGGGCAAATTGTATTACTCATGTGGGAAATGAGAAGGAAAGAAAAGGTTGTGTTGTTCCTTGTGTGAAGGGAGGTGTACTGTATTCATTTTTCTCTTTCCTTTGATTTGTCTGATTTTGAATTTTCTACCTTTTTATTAGGTTATTTGGGTTGTAACCGAGTGACTGAATTTTTTTCCTGTTGAACTGTAAATATTAATGTTAATGGTTCACTGGTTGTAGTTGCTGTTTATGATAAAGAAATTATTATAGATAAGAATTTACCTCTACTAATTCTTAAAAGCTCAGACATTAGCATTCCAGTCATCTTCTTCTTAAGGAGGGTTAATGGTGATTGTGTGCTTGGCAAGCACATAGAACACAATTTTCAATGTTAATTTTGTTAAGCAAAAAACATACTTTTTGTGATTTGAAATTTCGTAGCGTGCGCAAATAAGTTTAAAAACAATCTTTTTTTTGGCTCTGTAATTTTTCTTCAGGAAAAGGATACTCAAATAACAGGACCCTAGAACCTCATTAATTCACACTGATTAGTGTGATCCATTGTGACTTACTGAAATTTACAAAATAATAAGTGAATAAACAGTTAAAGCCAATGTGCTGCATCTAAAGCATATTTTGTTCATTTATTTGACTATTTCAGTTCCTCATTTGTCCTTGCCAGACTGGACCTGAGATAGTGTAGTTTTCCTCCCAGCAGTGGCAAAAGCAGAACTCAGAGCTGTTGGTACGTTTAAGGTTTATTGGATACCAGATTTCAGTTGTTCCTGTTTTCAGTAGGTGCTGCTCTGAGGGTTAGGTCTTTTTCCTGCTAGATTTTAGAAAATCAGCCTCATGTTCACTCTTATTGCTCTATTTTCTTGAGATGAGGAAGACCATAGTATCTGTTCAGCCCACTTTCAGGTCTTACCTGGACCTGAAGTGGGCTGAACAGATTCCTGGATTTGCCATTCTGACTCAAAGATAAATATTTCAGGCTACTCATCCTGGCCAGTTTATCTGGCTTTCTGTGATACATACATTGAATGTGTAGTGTAAAATCAGTCACTCTACCTTGTGAGACCACTCCCTTTTGGGCTAGCCACACCCCAGCATAAGGAAGGATACATTACCCCCATCTGGCCTAGTTTTGGGGACACAAAGGTAATTAACAGGTAAGAAATTTCCCTAAATTATGATGTTTCATAATGTACCAGTAAAAGTTCTGTAGTATATTTTGTAAAAATAATGAAGTGTTGGTAATTTGAGACCTTACTACAGAACTTTTCTATTAAATCTTTACTGAGAAGTGGGCAGAAACAAACAATTCTGGCATCAATTGAAAGGTGTGTGAATTACCAAAGTTCTACTGTAATTAAAATGCACAAATGGATCTTAAAATTAATAAACAGGCGGAAGGAAACATCAAAATACATTTATTTTTGTTTTTCCAAGGTCATGGTGACAGCAACAGCCGTAACATTCCAACTTTAGTAAAAGATATTAGCAATGTAGGAGAGGTTTCCTGTGGCAGTTCACACACAATAGCGCTATCCAAAGATGGAAGAACAGTATGGTCATTTGGAGGAGGAGATAATGGTATGTAAAACCTAGAATTTTAATAATAATTAACAAGTGTCGTTTGTGGTCTGAAATACGAAGAAGTATTTCTACATTTTTGAAAAATCTATGGCACTTCAAATGGACAGAACAGTTATCCATGAAGGAGCTAAAACAAAGGATTGGTGAGATGGTGAGGTAAAAGGTTGTTTGTAGATGCAAATATCTTGTGAGTTTGTGTCAGTGTACAGAAAGGAAGCCGGTAAGTAAGCAGAAGGAATTGTTGAGGGGTGTAAAAGGAGACTTTAAATTACTGTGGTAAAATGAGGCAAGTCCATGGAGGGTTTTTAAAAACAAAGATGACATTTGTATGTATTGATTTTTACAATAAATCTTCATTATATTGCACTGTCTTTTAGTTTGAGGGACTTGTAAAACTACAAGGCCCACTTGATTTTAGCTGACCTTCCTGAAATAGCATTGTACAGTGAGTATAATACAGGACAGAGTCTCTGAAGTCATAGTCCTGGTTGCTGTTTTATCTTCTATAGAGAAATTAAGTAACTTGCCCATCAGTTTCCATATGTGTAATATAGCTATAATGAGTCACTGATTTTTTTCTGAAACATGGTAGAATTAAGTTATATAAGTTTTTTCAAGTGGTGATGGTGTTGCTGTGCATGTCAATACACCTGGTTGAGAGGTCAGAATCTATTCTCTGATTTGAAGGTGGATTAACTTCTTGTCAGAAGATATAGGGAAACTAAAATGTGCTTCACACTCTTCATTTCGTTTCAAATCCAATATATTCTTAATCTCCCAAATGGAGCAGATGGTGTAATATTCTTCAGTACAGGTATATTACATGTATTTTCATCCTATGGAAGTGATCACTGTTAACTCAATTACCATATTATACTATTCCAGCCACAGTATAGTCCATGCACTTTGACTTCTTTATTTCATTTGGTAATTCTTAAGACAAAAATTATATATTGAAGTCAACATACAAATATAAGAATAAGTTTTAATGTTAGAACATAGACTTTGTATTACAAAATGGACTAATAATAATTTATCATGTCTACAGATATGTAGAATGAAAAATTTAAAGGTGGTCTGCAAAGATTTTTTTCCCCTCAAGTTTGTTCTCTTTTTCAACTTATAAGACTCGCAGGGCCATGAAGTTCTACTTTTGTTTTATTTATTTTTGTCAAAATATTTAATGACTTTTTAAATATTTGGAATAGTTGCTATGACTACCACCTCTCACAAGAAAAGCCAGAATAAGAGAGACCTAGGTCCTGCCACCTCCTGACTTTACTGCTGTTTCAGTGCCTGAAGTGCAAATAGCTTTCCTCTTTCTGTCATGCTCTTTTACTTACTCACTGTCTTGGTTAGAGCAGTTGGATTTGTTAAGGTTAAAGCTGTTACTTTGCTGCCTCCTAGCACAGTGTGTGAGGAAGGAGCAAAACTCAGAGCAGCTCATATTGCAGTCATTGCTTAATAAAACTAGTTGGAAACTAGACTTTCCATTCCATGGGGAATTCTGACCTTTTGGGGGGAGGGGGAAATTACTCCAAATTGGAAAAAAAACCCAAAACTTCCGGTGAAATTAAAATTCAGGAAATTTTCTATGCAAGACCATTGAAATGTTTCATTTCAAGTAGTGTTGGAAATATTTCATTTTGATTTTAATATTGCATTAAAATATCAAATGATACATAATATGCACACATTGAATATAATATATAAATATATTAAAATTGATATTTTAATATGTCAAACCAAAATGTATGAAAATGTTTTGACATTGTTGAAATGAAAGGTTTTGTCTTTTTCTTGAAGAAAATTTTGTCAAAATGCATGTTTCCACAAAACATTTTGAGTTTAGTAAAACTGCATATTTTGATGGAAAAATGTTCTGTCAAAAAATTTTCAGCCAGCCCTAATGATTAACACATATCCGTAGAATTCTTTATATTGCTATGATGGTTGGTGCTGGTCAGTGAGTCATGCCCTCCTTAATGTGAAGGGGGGTGGGTAAGGGAGCCCAGACCATCCAACTCCACTGGACTCTGATCCAGGGCCCTGCAAGGGTTTGCAATCCGGCGCCTAAAGGCTGCCCTCCATGGACCACTTCCTACCACCCACTCTCTATAATCCAAGTTTTGCAGTCTGTGGTGGAAAAATAATAGAGAAGGGTACACACTATCCTTCGGTCTGTTCAGGCCCAGCAGTTAGGCTCCTTTTTGCCAGATGAATGCTCCTGTAGTGCCCCTTTTCAGGAACTCCCAAGGCAGGTCCTTCTCCCGGCCTGGTCAACCCCCTTCTGATCTGACTTCTTTTAAGCTCCCTCCTCCACCTGCAGTATGCTCTGCAGATGCAGCTGAGCTGGGTCATTTGAGCCCAGAGTTGTTCTTTAACCCCTTCAGTTCTATTGTGGGGTTTATAGACCCTGTCACAACTGTTTTCACAGAAAATGACATTACATGAAATGCTGAGGGCAAAGGGCTGAATCCAAAAGACAAACTTTATGGAGGAATAAAAGACAGAAAACCTTAAAATTATGTGGGGGGCTTAAAAACATACATACTAACATATGAAGACTGTTAGAAAAATTCAGAAAAACTTTTCAGGTCACCTTTTAAGTGGAAAAAAATACAATTGTATTTTTGTTTTACTGAACATGCTAAGGCTTCACATTTAAGAGGACTTAAGTAAATGACAGATCACAAAAAGCGGAGCTAAGCAACACACCAGTGAAAATATATCAGTTAGTATGCTAGGTGTGTGTTCAGTAAACATCAGCTACAACATCTATACTTCCTTCTACTTAGTAGCAATAAAATAATTTAAAATGAAGCAAATTAGGGGAAGAGTCAACATGGTTTTTGTAAAAGGAAATCATGCCTCACCAGTCTACTAGAATTCTTTGAGGGGGGTCAACAAACATGAACAAGGGTGATCCAGTGGAAAAAATGTACTTGGATTTTCAGACAGCCTTTGAAAAGGTCCCTCACCAAAGGCTCTTAAGCAAAGTAAGTGGTCATGGGATAAGAAGGAAGGGCCTCTCCTGGATCAGTAACTGGTTAAAAGGTAGGAAATAAATGGTCAGTTTTCAGAATGGAGAGAGATAAATAGTGGTGTCCTCCAGGGGTCTGTACCTGGACCAGTACTGTTCAGCATACTCATAAATGATCTGGAAAAAGGGGTAAACAGTGAGGTGGCAAAATTTGAAGATGATACAAAACTACTCAAGATAGTTCAGTCCAATGCAGACTGTGAAGAGCTAGAAAGGAATCTCACAAAACTGGATGACTGGGCAACAAAATGGCAGATGAAATTCAATGTTGATAAATGCAAAGTAATGCACATTGGAAAACATAATCCCAACTACACATATAAAATGATGGAGTCTAAATTAGTTGTTACCACTCAAGAAAGAGATCTTGGCATCATTGTGGATAGTTTTTGAAAATATCCACTCAATGTGTAACAGCAGTCAAAAAAGTTAACAATGTTGAGAATCATTAGGAAAGGGATAGATAATAAGACAGAAAACATTGGATTGCCTCTTTGTAAATCCATGGTATGCCCACATCTTGACTACTGGGTGCAGATCAGGTTACCCCATCTCAAAAAAGATACGTTGGAATTGGAAAAGGTGCAGAAAAGGGCAATAAAATATTAGGGGTATGAAAAAGCTTCCATATAAGGAAAGATTAATAAGACTGGGACTTCTCATCTTGGAAAAGAGATGACTAAGAGAAGGGTATGATAGAGGTCTATAGCTGGTATGGAGAAAGTATTAAGGAAGTGTTACTTACTCATAACACACAAGCTAGGGGTCACCAAATGAAATTAATGGGCAGTAAGTTTAAAAGGAACAAAAGGAAGTATCTCTTCACACAATGCACAGTCAACCTGTGGAACTCCTTGCCAGAGGATGTTGTGAAGGCCAAGACTATAACGGGGTTCAAAAAAGAACTAGATAAGTTTCTGGAGGATAGGTCCATTATTGACTATTAGCCAGGATAGGCAGTGATTGCTGTTTGCCAGAGTCTGGGAATGGGTGACGGGATGGATCACTTGATGATTACCTGTTCTATTCATTCCTTCTGAAGCACCTGGCATTGGCCACTGTCGGAAGACAGGACACTGGGCTGAATGGTAATTGATCTGACCCAGTATGGCTGTTCTTATGTTCTTAAAACACTTCCCTACCAAAGAGAAACACTGAGGCAAATGTTTCTAAATCTAAAAGACTTCTGATTGGGAAGTTAAATCTTCACAGGACGTCACAACTGCACTGTACTTTAGTCTAATATTACCTTGTGTGTCTGTCTGATAGGCAAGCTTGGCCATGGTGATACCAACAGAGTGTATAAACCTAAAGTTATAGAAGCTTTGCAAGGAATGTTCATTCGCAAAGTGTGTGCTGGGAGCCAATCTTCACTTGCCTTGACATCAACAGGACAGGTAGGCAAAAAGATATTTTCACTTGAGCAACAGGTTTGCTGTTTAAAAAGATACCTGAGATTCATTATATTTAAATGTGCATGGGTATTGTTTTGTGCCATGTGACTTCTTTAGTCTATAGGGGAAAAATTCTCAAGATTATAAAATACACAGAAAGAGAATATGTTCATCTTTAGAAACTGGAACTACTTATAATTTCTATCTGTATATTTAGTATGCATTTGTATATTATAAATGCAAACACCAAAGACCCAATCCTGCAAGGGCTGTCTTTTAAAGGGTAATACAGAAATGTGGAGCTATACCATATAATAATGCATAGTCTTGATGAACATTACAGCATATATAGTAATAGCTTTGAATACATTGTTTATATAATGCCATATGTGCACATGGGCATGGATTCAGCAGTCCATTCCTGCCCACGTCAGCTAGTAAAGAAAAAATTTGTAGCTCCAAGGGTCTTGCTGTCCAAAGAAAATAATTTTTTTAAGGTTTATACATATAGTTCAGATAAATTTTGATTGAAATTTAACAAACAATGCAACAACAGCCATATTTGTCCAAGACCCTTACTTAAATCTCCCTCCACCCCGGGTAATTGCAACTCTTTCAGTATTTATGTTGGTTTGTTTGTAAATAGTATTGTGAGGCGAGATTGAATGAAATTTAATCATACAAATGGGAAGGAATTTAGAATTGGGGATTAAATTTATCCACATTTATTTTAGACAAAGTAATGTCGGGACTAAAAACAGGAGATTAATCAATATATAATTTATATGTTGTGATGCTTTGGCAAATTATGGTGGTTTGAGATCATTTAATTTGTCAAAAAAAAATGTTTGTATTTGTGAACTGGAGCGTTTGTTAGCCTGAAGAATTTTCAGTGGCTTAATGTGTTGTATTAATTTACCGAGGAGAAGTTAGGAATATATACATACATGGATGTACCAGAGCCCTGATTTGTAGAGTGCATACATACAAATATACATACATAACTTGCTTGTGCAATTACAGGTATAATTGCAGTAATTACACATACAATCTTCTGTAGCTGTGTCTCTTGACAAATACCAATAATGTGTTGAAAATGTATATGTTTGTGTTTTTAGGTATATGCGTGGGGCTGTGGTGCATGCCTAGGCTGTGGTTCTTCAGAAGCTACTGCTCTTAGACCCAAGCTTATTGAAGAGCTGGCTGCTACAAGAATAGTTGATACTTCAATTGGCGACAGCCATTGTTTGGCACTTTCTCATGGTAAAACAAATATGGTATATAGGTATTTATAATCATCTTTGATTAAAAGACACTGAACCTCAAATTTTGTTTCCTTCTTTGATTCTCTTTAGATAATGAAGTTTATGCTTGGGGTAACAATTCCATGGGACAGTGCGGTCAGGGAAATTCCACTGGTCCCATTACTAAACCAAAGAAAGTAAGTGGTTTAGACGGAATAGCAATTCAACAGATTTCAGCTGGCACTTCACATAGCCTCGCCTGGACAGCTCTTCCAAGGGACAGGTAAAATGCTACAGTTTATAAAAATACTCTGATGTGTGTATTAAAATTCTGTGATTGTCAAGAAGATTATACATCACAGTATTTCTGTTTATAATGCTTTAAAGATTGTCTGTCGTCTTTGTTTGTTTTTTTTTAATTGTGGTTCATGTTTAACAGTTATAACATATAGGAACGCTGTCAATTGGAAAATATTTTCTCTGAAGATTCTGTACCTACTATTGGACAAAGAACACTTAAGGTTACTAAAACTGAAAAGTTGAAAAACTTTTTTTTTTCCCAAGTTTGTTTATTTTGTGGATATGACAGCACTTTATGCTAGTTACACTGTTTCCTTGTATAATCATTAGCAAGGAAAAAACATTTAAGGGCTTGTGTAAACAAAACCCTGAATAGAGACGCTTCAGTTTGAGAGGCTTATTTTAGTTTAACTTAAGTCAATTGGGAATTGGTTTAAGTTACCTGAAATAAGCCATTCAAATACAAAAATAAGTGTGTCCACATAGATGTTTGCTCTGGTTGAACTAAATCAGTTTAAAACTGTTTGTTAGGCCTTGTCCATGCTTGAAGCTGAAGCAGTTTAATTGAGAAGACCCTGATAAAACGCAATATAGAAGTAGAGAAACGCTTAATTTTTTTGTAAGGATTTCCAAAATTTTTTCAAAACATTCTGTTTTAAAGGGAGCTATAATAGAAAATGGAATTTTCAAAAATAACATCAAATGACTGTATCTCTTCAAACTCTGACTTTGTCAAAATTTCTATAGTGAATAAGTAACTTTCATGATGCCAAATTAGCTTTAAGGCTGTTTTACAGCTCCTCTTAAGAATCAGCTGCCAAAAAAAAAAAATTAAAAAAAATCCCATGTCCCTATATTTAAGGTACCCATAAAAGCACATCTTTTGTTTTACAGAAAAGAAATATTTTCTGCCCCAATAACTATTTTGTTAGGTGAAGCTGTGAGCCAAAAACCTTAGTCATAGAGTTTAAAGCCAGAAGGAACCACCAGATCATCTAGTCTGACTTCCTGTATATCACAGCCCACCAGCACCACCCAGAATGCACACACTGAACCCAACAACTAAACTTAGACCAAAGTATTACAGCCCACAGGAGACTAAACTCTTATGTGCCACAGGCAGAGAAGAGGAGGGGCTGAGGTGCACTAGTGCCCGAGATCTCTGTGGTGGCAAGGAATTAAGAGAGAAACCTGGACAACTCCAGCAAGAGTCCATGCTGCCAAGGAATGTGCTGATAGTGTCCTTGACATGACAACCATATTAATTTATAGTAATTGTTAATTTATTATACAAATAGTTGCATGTTTTACATGTTCATTTATTTCAGTGTACTTCATGCATTTCTTATGTTTGATTCCAGACAAGTTGTTGCATGGCACAGACCCTATTGTGTAGACCTTGAAGAAAGTACCTTCTCCCATCTCCGGTCCTTTCTTGAGCGGTACTGTGATAAAATTAACAGCGAAGTTCCCCCTCTTCCTTTCCCTTCATCAAGGTATCTATAAAGGATATGAATGTCTAGTTTTGTTATGTATTTTTTTTTTGTTAGAATACTGATATATGGTTTTGTTTTTTTGTTTTTAATAGTAAAGATTTGGGATTCTGGTTTCCTGGGTTAAGCTGCCTTTGCTGTTCAGGTGTACTTTATTTTGCAATACAATATTTTTGTCAGTGCCAAAAATCAAACTACTCTTCTTTGAGTGATTGCACATGTGCATTCCCCTCTTGGTGTGTGTGCACCCCGAGGACAGTTGTCAGAATTTTTTCCCCTCAGCAGTACTTGTTGGGGCAGCTTGTGTATCTTCTCCTGTAGCAAGCCACTGCATGCATGTATACAGGGAGGAGCGGCCCCTGGCCTCTCTGTTCCTCCTTACTGCCTGTGATGGTGGTTGTAATCTGTTGGCCTTGCTTCTGCAAGTGCTCTTTACTGTTTTTTCTTGTATATAGTTACATATTTGTACAGTTATTAGGGTTAGTTAGTATTTGTTAATTTATTCTCTGTTTTCCAAGTTTGGGGTTCTGTTATTGGTACCGAGGGATGCCTCGATCACTGGGCTTCAAGCCCTGTCTGCCATACTTTAATCCCATGCCTGTGAGCAACCCGCACTCTAGTTTGATGTGCTTGGATGAGTCTTATGTTCGGGATCAGTGCCAGATATGCAAGGATTTCAAGCTTAAGAAAGGTGGAGAGGCCAGGTTGAAGCTTTTTGATGGAGGCTGCTCTGATACCACCTTCAGAGCCTTTCAGTCGGAGAGGGTACTGAGAACTTCAGCATCTGTGAGATGTGCACCTCTGATGGTGACTGAGTCCTGGCACTGCTCTCACTCACCAGTACCAAGGAAGAAGCAGAAGGCTTCCAAGGACACTGCTGAGAGAGGCAGATCTCTGATCCCGCAGCCTTCCCAGAAAAGAACAGAGTGTTGAATAGAGTGCAGTTAAAATCAAAGCACTCCTCCACTCATCCATTGACTGAGTTGGCATCATTGGCTGTGGTGCTGGACCACGCACTATCGAGTCCAGGGCCCAAAGCAGCACCTTCATCAGTTCCACTGTCTACATATCTTATGCACCGGTCAGAGGCTGTCCTGGTACCATTTGCACCATCAGGCGGCCAGAGGCTTGCTGAACTTATTGGTGCTGGTCTTCCCAGTGGTGCAGGAGATCACTCCTCCTGTACCAGAGACAGCTTGACGCCAGTTTCCTCAGTGCAGTACCCAGCACCGAGTCAGCCTCCTGCCTCCTGGAGCTCTTATTCTTTGGTACCGTTGAGATGGAAGCCAGTGATGTCTTGTCTTCACTTTCCCAGACTCCCGGCACCAGTCCCCAGTGCCTATTGCATTAGCCCCTATGTGGTCAGGAGAAGGCAACTCCTCTTCTGATTTGGCAGTTGGCTCTTATGTTTCCCAGGCACAGAATGTGTCTTGCTACTCCCCACCTAGAGCTTACCACCTGGGGTACTTGCAAGACCCTTAGATTGGTGCTGGCATGGATGTGTTGCCTGTAAACATAGGGGTCCAATTCCCTTTCAGTGGCCCTTCTGAAACTTGTGGATAGAGATTTCCTTCCCTTTCTGGATCCTCCCCATGTCAGTCACATTCAGTTTCCTCGGGTGGATGTAGGAAGTCAGGTCATTGAGTCCCTCCTGATCCTGATTCTGGTCCTGGTACTGGGTCTGATACAGAACAGGAAGAAGGTGTTAAGGAGCATCTGGCAGGACAGTTAACAAAGGAGGCACAGCCTTAACCTGTGCTAGCTTCATCCTCCTTTCCAGATGAAGCAGTTTCTTCAGGGGTGATTTTTTCCCCCCTTCTGATGACTGCAAGGTTCACCAGGAGCTCTTATAAAGGGTTGCTTTGGTCGTGTCCATTTAGGTGGAGGTGGTTAGGGAATCTTCTCATTGCCTTGGTGATGCCTCTGGTGCTCCATCTCAGGTGGTTCTGTCAATTATTGAAGCAGTTTTAGACCTTATCAAGGCTCTCTGTCAAACTCCATTCTCCCTTCCTCCCACAGCAAAACTAGTGGAATATAGATATTATATGCACACTCAGAGTTTTGAGCATTTTTATTCCCACGCTCCTCCAGGGTTATTGGTTGTTTCAGCTGCCAATGAGAGGGAGTGCCATGGGAATCAGGTGTCTTACCCCTACGTCAAGGGATGCAAAAAAGCAGGACTTGTTCAGTAAAAATAATGTATTCTGTGGCAGGGTTATAGCTTAGAGTCACTTAACCAACAGGTTTTATTATGGTGATATGACTTTAATATCTGGAATATTGTTCTCAACTTGAAGAACAAGTTGCCTGAGGAAACTAAGCAGGAGTTCCTTTTCCTGATAGATGAAGGGAAGTTGGTGAGAACTTCACTGCTGGCTGATTTGGATGCAGCTGACTCAGCTGCTAGGACCATGCATGGTCTCTGCCATCACTATGCACAAATGATAGTGCATAGTGACAGTCTGCGGGGTTACCCCAAGAGGTTCAGCAGACTGTGAACCCTACCATTTTGAAGGGTCATCCCTCTTTTAATCTCAGAAGATTGATAAATTTCACAGCTTAAAGGACTCCAGGGTGACTCTGAAGTCATTGGTGCACATACTCCTGCCCTGTCCAGGAAGAACATTCGTCTTCAGTAGTCCCACAGATATCCCAATTTTACACTTTGGAAGGACTGATCAAGGAAAAAGAGTAGGCAGTTATAGACACATATCAACTCTGCCTCTTCTTCAGCACCTCCTGGTCTATCTAAGCACGCTAGGAATACTAAGCAACCATTCGGATGGTTCAGTCAAGGATGCCAGACCAGTCTCTGTAATTCCAGTTTCTCCTTCCCCTTTGTTTGCAAACTGTTTATCCTGTTTCCTTAGTGCTTGGTCCCAAAGTATTTTGAACCCAGGGGTATTACGCATTTTGGATGTGGGATACGCCCTCCAGTTTTTCTTTCCTGTCCATCTCCGGAGACAACTCTCAAGAGGAGCTCCTCCTACAGAAGGTTCAGTCTTTTATGTGGGGGCAAGCCATAGAAGAGGTTTTTCAATCTCTCAGAGAAAGAGCATTCTGTTCCCACTGTTTTCTAATACTGAAAACAAAGGGCAGTTTCAGGCCAATTTTAGACCTACGTTAACTCAGCAGATTTCTAAAAAAGATTTTTCATGGCCATGCTGGCTTTCAGTATTCTCTGCCTAGATCTTGGTGAATTGTATGCTACCTTCAATTTAAAAGACGCCTATTTCCATGTGGCAATTTTTATCAAATCCATCTCAGATTTCTGGTAAATCAATCTCATTACCAGTTCAGTGCTGCCTTTTGGCCTGTCAACAGTTTCCCAGGTTTTTACAAAATATATGGCATTGGTAGGTGCTGTCCTGAAAAAGTTAGGAGTGCAATCCTATCTCTGCCTGACTAGTTGGTGAGAGGTTGTTCTGGGATTCTGGCACTGTCCAGTGTAACTCTTATCCAGTCAACTTTCAAGGCATTAGGACTGTCGATCAATTCAGAAGAGTCTATCCTCTGACCAGTTCAGAGGATAGACTTTAGAGGGGCAGCAGTGGACTTCCCCAAAGCAGAGCTGCTGCTTTGAGTGACTGCACATGTCCATTCCACTAGGTGTATGGGATCCCTTGTGCACAGTTGTTGGAGATTTTTGCCTTAGCAGTACCTACCAGGGTAGTGCAAGAACCCTCTGGTGCTTCATGCCACTGCACTTAGGCATAAAAGGCTGCACTGTCCCCAGCCTCTCTCAGTTCCTTCCTGCCACCAATAATGGTTGGTTGTTATTGCTGTGACCCTTGTTTTTTCATATCCCTTGTATATAAAGTACCTTGTAGTGTTAGTTTAGTCTTGTATAACAGTTCTGTAAGTAGTATTGTAAACTTATATCTCTGTCTTTTTAGTGTGGGGTTTCTGTTGCCTGGTTTGGGTACCTGGATTGGTACCAGACCCAGGCCCCATTCTCCTGGTTTCAAAGCCTGTCACTCAAGTAACAGGTCTATGCCAGTGAGCAACTCTCATCCCAGTTGCTTAAGTGTCTGGGAGAGGTGCATGTCAGTGATGAATATCACATTTGTAGGGGGTTCAAACCCCATTCAAAAAAAGACTGCCAGACATAAGTTCCTGCCCATGGAGTCTGCATTTCCTCCACTGTCAGAGCCTTCCTGCTCCGAGTAGGTACCCAGAGCATCCAAATCTGTCACGAGTGCTCCTCCGGTTCTTACTGAGTCATCAGCCAGATCTGCCATGCCAGTGCCTAAGAAGAGACTTCATATATCGCTTAAGGACTCGGTACTGGCATCCTCCAAGAGGAAGACACAGAATGCTCGCAAGTGGTGCCCTAAATAGTCGCTTCCCCAGGAGCAATCTGTGAGCCAGGACGGATTGCTGAGTCCAGAACCCAGAAAGGGTCTGTTGAGACCAATCCTAGAAGCATTGATGCACCTCTCAATACTGCAGTTTCAAGACCCTTTCCAGTGCCGTTGACACTTGAGATGTTTGAGGGAGCCAGGGAGTTACTGAGCTTGTCAGTACTGGCTTCTTCCATGATTAGAGCCTCTCATGGTACCAACATTGGAATCTCACACTCCTTTGGCTCCAACTCCAACCCCAGAGCACAGATCAGTAGTGGCCGCTTCTACTCTGGCGGCACCTCTGTGCAGGATTGCATCTAGAGGCAAGCCAGTCATTATCTAATTGGTACCCCTTCTTTAGATTCTGAGACTCGCTCACTGGTACTGATGAGTTCGGCTTCCCCTAGTCAGAGGAAACTGACTTCTCATCAGACTCGGAAGTTGGATCCTTTCTGTCCTGGCCTGAGCGTGCCCAACAGCCACAATGGTGTGCCTGCCCTTGTGGTACCATCTACAGCCTCAGCATATTAGGAGTCAGTGGCCTTCTCAGAGTTGGGTTCCATGTCTATATCAATGGCCCTTAGGGCTTCCTGCCATGGTCCAGAGCCTTTCCTCTCCCTTACTGCATCTCTATGTCACTGAAGTGCCAGGAGCATATACAGGAAGGTCACCATCCTTGTTTCCCCGATACCATGCAGGTGGAGTTGCGAGCTGTCAACTCCCCTCTAGAGGATTTGGAGGAGGGGCTTCCTCAACAACCTCCAGCCTCCTCCTCTTCGTCATCTGATGAGGCAGTAGTGGCTGAATCTACCTCTCCTTCTCCTGATGATGATTTTTAGAGCTCATCAAGCCTTGTTGAGGAGGGGCTTCAGCTTTAAATATCAAGCCGGAAGAGGTACAAGAACGGTTACAGAGGCTTGTGGATATTTTGGCCTCGGCAGATCCCTCTAGGGTAACTGTCCCTATTAATGAGGCTATCTGGAGCCTTTCAGGGTTATGTGGCAGACTAATTCTTCCCTGCTTCTCACAGCCAAAAGGGTGGAGAAAAGATATTCTGTCCCTTTAGAGAATTCAAGCCCTTTTACAACCATTCTCCTCCAGGCTTCCTGTTGGTTGTGATGGCCAATGAAAAGGAGAGGCAAGGACATCAAGCCTTTACTCCAAAGGGAAAGGAAGCGAAGAAGCTTTATTCCACAGGAGGTTTACAGCTCACGACTGTGAACCAGCAAGCTCTACTGGGTCGATAAAATTTCAATCTGTGGAAATAACATACTGACGGTCAAAGACAAGCTTCCTGATGATGCAAGACAGGACTTTTCTGTGTTTTGTTGGAGGAAGACAGATTAGTTGCCAGAACGAAGTTGCAGGCAAACCTGGATGCAGTGGACTTCAGAGCTTAAGCTCTGGCCGCAGCCATCACAATGTAGCATTCATCTTAGCTGCAGGGATCAGGCCTCCCCGTGGAGGTGCAACAAACAATTTAGGACCTCCTGTTTGAAGGGACTTCGCTAGTTTCCAGTAAAATGGATGAAGGTCTGCATAGCCTTAAGGATTCTGAGGATCTACAGGCAGCAAAAAGAAAACCATTCTGCCCACAGCATTTCCAGTGGTTCCAGTCCTTTTTGCCATGTTCCCTGGATCTGCCCAAAAAGAGGGGCAGGAGTTTCAAGAGATTTCCCCTCCATCCTTATCTACAGTGGCCAGCTCTTGCAGGTATCCTGGGCCTTCAAAACAATAATTTTGACAGCAGTATACCACTCTGCATAGTGCCATCTTTTTCCAAGCCCTGTTTGTGCCAGCTGCTTTTCCCACTTCCTAGGTTCTTAGACCTGCATCACCATGGATCAATGGGTCTTAAGCATGGTGGAACTGGGATACGCCCTCCAATTTATTTCTATTCCCCCTTCCCATCCAAGTTCCCCATCCCTTTTCAGGGAACACTCTCACAAGAGTGTACTACTTTAAGAGGTCCATTCTCTCCTCTGCATAGGACCATAGAGAAAGATCCCATGTCATTCAGGGGAAAGGGTTTTTATTCATCTTACTCCCTTGCCTCGAAGACAAAGGGGGGCCTTAGATTAAAGGCAGTTAAACAAGTACCTGAAGAAAATGAAATTCTGAATAGTCACTCTAACATCTATTTTCACTTCCTTAGACCTTGGGGACTGGTATGCTGCTCTTGACTTAAAGGATGCTTAGCAATTCATCAGAGCCAATGAAAATTTCTGAGGTTCATGGTCAATGCACTCCACTACCAATTTGCAGTGCTGCCTTTTGAACTGTCAGCAGCCCCTTGTATTTTCATGAAATGCATGGCGGCAGTAGCAAAACCCTGCTAATATCTGCATAAGAGTTCCATTTGTCCCTCCTCAATCATCACTAATGCTAGTAACGAATGTGTCTGCCCTAGGTTGGGTGCTCGTCTGGGTTCATAAAGGACCTGATTTCTCACATAAATGTCAGAGGTTTGAGAGCTATCCAGCTGGCATGTCAGGTTTTCTACCACATATCAAGGGGGAAAGCCTCTCTCAGACAACAGAGCAGAAATCTTCTCTCTATAGACAAGAAGGGAGGGGCCTGCTTATCCCTGCTCTTCCAAGATGCGATTTCTATATGGGATTTTTTCATTGCCAGCTCGATCGATCTCAGTCTCGTCTCTTACCTTCTAGGAGTGCAGAATGAGCTGGCAGATGACCTAAGTAGGTCCTTTATGAGTCACCATGAGTGGTCCCTTTGTCCAGATGTAGCCAAGTCCATTTTCCAGATCTGGAGGACTCCCCGGTAGACTTCTTTGCAACAAGATACAACAGGAAATGCCAGAAGTTTTGTCCCTACAGGGTCATAGTTTGCGTTCCCTGATGGATGCTTTCCTGTTGCTCTGGTCAAGCAACCTTCCGTATGCTTTCCCACCAATTCCATTTCTTCTCAGGGTGCTACAGTAAATCAGATTGGATCATGCCCGAGTCATTCCTGTGCCAGTGTGGCTAAGGCAGTTCTGGTTCTCCACTCTCCTGTCTCTTCTGGTGAAAGAGTTCAGACCCCTTCCATTGGACCTAATTTCTCAAGACCATGGTCCCTTGCACCATCCAAATCTGCAGGCATTCCATCTTAAAGCATGGATGCCCCATGGTTAGACTCTGGGGAGCAGTAGTGTTCAAAAGATGTTCAAGATGTGCTGTTGAATAGTAGAATATTATCTTCTAGGTCTACTTGCCTTTAGCTGATCTGGAATTTCACCAATGCATTCTTCAGTTGAGCATATCTTGGTCTATCTTTTGTACCTAAAACAGCAAGGTTTGGCCATTAGCTCTATCAAGATTCACCTAGCAACTATCCCTGCCTTCCACCATCGGGTGAATAACCACTCTGTCTTTTATATTAGAATGTATAGTAGTAGACACACTTTAAAATTGAAATAAACACTGAAGTCACCTCTTTCCCAGTTATTTGTTCTCATCGTTGCAAAATTTGGGCTCTGTGCTTTTTGTTTTTAAATTGTACTGATGAATCAGAATGGCAATAGATTTTCTAGGGGAATTTATTTAAAATCCTAAATCATGACTTATTTATTCATTTCTGTGGCCTGCAAAACTTCATGGCAGGATTTGCCAAAAATACTGGTTAGGTATGTGGAATGGTGGGGGGGAAGTAACATAAAATAAAATTGAGGCGAGAGGCTGATTAACAACAACATTTTGTTTTGCAGAGAACATCACAGTTTCCTTAAGTTGTGCCTGAAGTTGCTTTCTAATCATCTTGCTCTTGCATTAGCGGGAGGAGTAGCTACTAGCATTCTTGGAAGGCAGGCAGGCCCACTTCGGAATTTGCTGTTTAGGCTGATGGATGCCTCAGTCCCAGATGAAATACAAGAAGTAAGTAATTTTATTCAGTCCACAAATTTAGTTCACATCCAATTCTCTTTAATATATGGTTATGGTCAGAAAAGGTATTCTGTAAAAATGGCACCTTAGTACTACTAATACTTGATTTACTGATTCAAATCCAGTTTTGAGTTGTAAATTGAGCCAGTTTGATAAATAGTTTTTGATGTGAATAGATATCTGAACCCCAGTATAACTTCAGTTTTTCATTTTGTTCATACTTGTATAGCTATCTGATATATTATTGCTTTTTTCCTCCTATTTTGAATGCATTGCTGATTTTAAACAGCAGCTTTATTTTTATCATGGTACAGATAGGAAAAATGGAAAAAATTGTGAATAAGAAAAGTTAAAAAGCACAACATACATCTGATTGTGCAAATGCAAGGAAGTATTTACTCATATGAGAACTTCCATTGGAATATTCTACTCATGACTATGAGCTTGCAGCATCAGATCCCAACTTCTAGACCTCCTTATAATTTTTCCACAATCGTTTAGAATGAGCTGTGCTGCACAAGATATTTGTGACCAAAAATCATTGAGCCACCTAGTAGCTTTCAGAAATGTATATGAAAGAAGTAGGTTGCCTCACTGTTTGGTGTCCATGCCTCAAAAGTCAGCACCATTGTAAATGGAATGTTTTTTTGACAGTCCCAGTGGAGACACCCAGAACTAAGCAGGCAATAGTGGTGATGGTGAGTTATTTATGAAGATGAATCCTCTCACCCTGGAAATTGGTCCCTTCAGATCACACCTATAGAGCAGTTGTTGGGGAAGTTGCTGGGGCAGTGTGGGGAAAGATTGCACTTCAGTGGAAGGAAATAGATGCTGTGAGAAATATTGATACCCAGTATAGGAAACTGGTCATCTGCTTATTGATTAGGAAGAATTACCAAATAATGTTTACTATGTACAGTAACTCTTTAAAAATTAGATGACTCTTCAGAGCTGTAATTCATCTTTTTCATGTGTATTTGTGCAGTACCCTTACTGAAAATAATCATTTTGTACCTAGCTGGAAGGTTATATGCTCATTGTGTATACAGCTCAGATCTGAATGGTTGAAGTGTCTAGACCTCTACATTTTTCAGTTGATGGTCAAGTGTTTGGCATAAATTCAGATCAATAGATCATGAATTTAATGAAAACTACACCTCATTTATTCTTTTAGAGTAACATGAATAGCCTGGGTCATATTTCTACTTAAGGAATTTTGAGTCCCATGCCAGTATTTTGAAAAAAAACCACTTATATAATGCTTTAATATTTAAAAAGAGAACCTAAGGTTATAAAGATGCTTGTCTAGAGAACTATAGCATTTTACAAACAGCTTGAAGTGCTACCAGGGATGAATTTAATCCATTTTGCTAATTTATTTTGGCAATTAATTTGAGAACCCATAACATTTTAGGATTAAAAAGACCTTGCCAAATTTTCTTAATTAATGCAATAAAGAATCCCAGAATAACTCATGTTGTTACTATCTTTTCTGAGTTGAATTCATGTTTTCTCACAAAAATCTTTAATTTAGAGTTAACGGTTGCTAATAGGTATATCCTCACAAAACTGCAAACACCAAAAAGAAGGAAATTGCACAAGGACATTTGTACCTGAGAGACTACCATTCTCCAAGTGTTCTCCCTACTAAGGGTTTGATCCAAAACCATTGAAGTCAGTAGGAAGATTCCCATCAAGTTCAGTGGGTATTAGATCAGGTCCTAATACACTAACACTGTCTTTAACACACTCCATTTTCATTTCAATAAAAAGCACCTTCAATGCATCTGCTGCAAAAAGAAAACCATGCTGCAATGCACAACCTTTTAATAGATAGTTCTCTTAAAATCATAGTATTAAGTCATAGGGCCTAGTCATAATGTTAGTCCTGAAATAAGCTGTGTGGGTGTGTGGACCCATGTGCAGAGTTGATTTCAGGATGTGGGCCTAAAATGGGGATGGAAACTTCATATTTGAAGGCCCTTCATTGAGAAATCCTCCTCTCTCTGGCACCCTTAATAATTGGACTAAATGCTGTTAGCTTGCATGACTCTGCTGGTCTCAACGGTCATATTATCATTCAGTTTAATTATGTATGTATGTAGCATTCTAACAGAATACACAGAAAGCTGCCATCGTTTGTTCTAGGTGCATCTGATAACATTAAAAAAAAAATCTAACTACAACCAACAGCTAACCCACAAGCAACCCCTTACAAAAAGTCCTCTTCCCCATAAAATCATATCCATGTCCCTAAATGCTCGACTAAATATATTGGCCTTGCACTGTGTCCTGAAAATAAATAGAGACCTGGGTTATTCTGGTTCAAAGGTGGGAATAAGTTCCCTCTTTTAGGGCCCTTCAGAGAGTGCTTTATCTCCAGTCCTCTCTTAAATCAAAATAATTCAGATTGAATACCTCTAATGATTGCAAATGGTGGCAGTATGGCACTGGGAAGAGAGGCTATGTCTCTTCTCGGTAATTGGGAAGGTAGGTCACAAGCCCATTTAGGGCTTTGTAGGTCAAAACCAATTTAAAAAAAAAATCATTTTATTACTTATTCTGTTCTCCCTGGAAAGCAATAGGCAACCAGTGTTGAGTAGGGGCAGCGTGTCATGCTCCTGGTGAGACAAACTGATTACCAACCATGGAATAGCCTTGTGCTTTAGCTTAAAATTTAAAACGGTCCTATTCTTGGGTAGTTTTTGGAATTTATGACATTGGTTCTGTAGCTGTACTAGTGTGAAAACGTGAGGTGGTCTGAAATTTCAACACTAGCTCATTTTGTAAAAACCTTTCCTTTGCTGAGGTTAGAATCTTTTTGAACAAAAAAATAATATGGAAACCAATCACTTGAGTTATTTGTTAAATTCTGAGACTAAAGTAATTAAAGGGTGGAATTTTAGTCCCATTTTAGGTGCAGTTCTCAATGCAGCCTTCCTGTAGAGCCACTAGGGCACCTCTGTAATTTGAGCCAGGTGTGGGTGGTGCTGTGTAAATTGGTTAAAATAAAGTCTGTGCTCCAAAGAGCTTACAAAGGCACAGGTTAAAGGTGCAGTATGTTAGAATGTGTGTATTTTGTCCTACTTCTTAAATACATAAAACTGCTCTTCCAGCCATAGGCCTGTCTTTAGCAGGGACTGCCAGTCATACCTAGGGACAGCCTACTTTGGCAATTAACTGATCTTTGACTACTAGGGTAAACATGCCCAATGGCTTGTGATGGGATGTTAGATGGGGTGGGTTCTGCGTTACTACAGAGAATTCTTGCTGGTGAGTCTTGCCCACATACTTAGGGTTTAGCTGATTGCCATATTTGGGGTCGGGAAGGAATTTTCCCCCAGGGCAGATTGGCAGAGACCTTGGGAGGATTTCGCCTTCCTCTGCAGCCTTGGGCATGGGTCATTTACTGGTGGATTCTCTGGTTGATTCCCTGTACCTTGAAGTCTTTAAATCATTATTTGAGGACTTCAGGAACTCATTCATAGGTTAGGGATCTATGACAGGAGTGGGTGGGTGAGGTTCTGTGGCCTGCGTTGAGGAGGTCAGACTAGGTGATCATAATGGTCCCTTCTGACCTTCCTATGAGTCTATACCAAATTGTGTTAATATTTTGATGGTTCATTGATGTATTTAGCAAGAATTGGGAAAAAATTAACTAATTCACTATTACATGTGACCAGTTTGGACTCAATCAGGGTTTAACCACATCTCCAGAGCGTAAGGAAAGCTAGTGCGCTAACCTAATTTACAGTAAAACAAACTGCCAAATGTTTTTGTTTGTCTTTGATATCTAATTACATACAGCTAAATTTTGCGCTCTCATAACTAAATTTCCGTTCTAATGATTCATACCAGAGTAACTGAACAGAACTTAACTCTTAGAATTTATTTCCAGAAAGCTGCTGCTGCAATCAATGGTTTAATTCCAGAGCCCTGGATGAGCATTAGAAGTTGAATTGTAATCTCTTATAGCACCGGATCACCATATTACTGCAGCTGTTAGAATGAGCATTGTGCTAAATTAAATTATGTAAATGTGTTAGGTATCTTTTGATTTAAATCAGAGTAATTTTTTTCTAAAAATGCTATTATGTTGATACAAAAATATTGCAAAATATAAAGCGTTTTCTCTGCCTCTCCTTTCATGTTAGGTTGTAATTGAGACTCTGTCAGTAGGTGCAACTATGCTACTCCCTCCATTGCGAGAAAGAATGGAATTGCTGCATTCTCTTCTACCCCAAGGTCCCGATAGATGGGAGAGCTTATCAAAGGGGCAGGTAAGGCCTCGTAAAACTGTATGTCATCCTTTGAAGGTAATTATGTGCACACCTATATTAGAGGATACACTTGGAGCAGTTTGAAGGTCAATTACTGTTGTGAGCCGATCTAAATTAACAAATTGGAATAATGTAAACTTAAAAAATCTTATGTTGCTAGTGCCCTAAGTCTTTTTTCAAAAATAAGAAAAAGTGCTGGAATTCGATCTTGTGGTTCTGTACTAATAATCAGAATACTTACACATAGATTTTACAACACTTTCTGAAAGTGGATAAGTATTACTATCCCTGTTTTTTACAGATGCAAGTAACTGAGGTTGACACAGAAAGCTTGGATGGCTTGCCCAGTGTCCCACAGCAAGTCAACCATAAAATCAGAAGCAGAACACAAATTTTAACTCCCCACCCTGTGCACAGTCCATGAGCCTAGATTGCAATTGTCTAGTATGTGTGGGTGGTTATCCTTCCCCATAATATTTATAACCCAAACCCCAATGGTAAAGAGCCTGTATATTAATTTGTGAAATGTGTGAGCATATGCTACAGCGCTATCCTAGAGCAGAATGTGCTTCAGACCAGGTTCTCTGCCTACCTTTCCTTCCTTGCCTATGGGAAAGAAGAAAAGTAGTCCTGGTGCGTCACTACTGGGAAAGGGGGTTACATATTGCAGTGCTCATTTGAGGAGTGGGAAATATCCTGTTGAGACATTCCTCTTGCCCACCCCAAGAGAGAAGACGTTAAAGAAAGACATTAGTGAGTGAGAGTGGAGCGTAGCAGAGCACCTAGGAGCCTTAGTAATGGACCAGAACCCCATTGTGTTAGGCACTCTACAGACACAGAACAAAAAGACCTTTCTTGGATTTGAAATGGATGGGAGCTGTGGGTCTTCAGCAGTTGAACCTTAGGTTTAAAATAACATTGGGCAGTTGTCATTCAGATAGGAAAAATCCTGGCCTTGAAACTTGCCTACTATGGAGTATATGATTTACTAGAATGATGTCAGAATTATGAGTACAAATTCTAACAAAACCGTAAGATTGTTCCTCAAATTATAGTACAGTAGGGTCAGCACAAACTGAGCCCTGATATCTTCATAGATCTATAGATTATAAGGCCAAAAGACGCCATCTAGCCTGACCTCCTGTATAACCTCCAGTTAGTAGATTAGAGCTTTCACTACTCCTTGTAATTTATCTTATTCCCTGTTAACTGATGTTAATTACAGTGCATACTACCTAGCTGTGTGGAGCATCTCAGAATAAGGATATTGGGGTAGGTTTAAAGGATTACATAAGTATATCCACATTAGTGTACTTTTATTAATGCAACTCTTACCTTTAGGTCAAAGGAATTAAAACTCAAGTATGAGATTTGTCTCAAGATATCCGGAAGTGTGGTGTAAATTAAGATATTGTACAGTCAGAAGAGTGAAGCTTGACTTAGTTAAATATAAGCAGTTTAATGGGGAGTTTTGGCTTTCAAGAGGCTGAACTGAATCAAGTGAATAATCTATGTCAAATTGGATGTTACTGACAGAATAAACTAAAATGGTGGGCATGCTATGTGGATACCTTATTTATTAATGCATTAAGAATTGCACAAAACTCTGCAATCTGTTTCCAGCATGCTGAGATGACTCTAAGGATATTTAACAATGTAACTGTTGGTTGTGCCCAGAAATTGTCTGAAACGGATTATGCAGTTAGCAAAAGTTAGTGTGATCTATAGACTAAAAGAAGGGTATGACACTCTCTAAATTGTATGCCATGAGTAGCGTACTAAAATGTTATAGTGAAATATGTTGTTTAAAAACAAAATTCTTCTTTCCTCTTTCCTTTCTGCCTTTTACAAAACCCTTGTGTGCCAAGAGAGAAACCACAAGTTCATATCTAATTATTTCCTTTAGAGAATGCAATTGGATATTATTCTGACAAGTTTGCAAGATCATACACATGTAGCATCGCTACTTGGTTATAGTTCACCATCTGATGCAACAGAAGTTTCCTCATTATGTGTTGCCTATGGAAGCCTCTCTGACCAAACATATGGCGTCCAGAGCAGCCATCCAGATACTCATCTAGCTGAAATTTTAATGAAGACTCTTCTAAGAAATTTAGGATTTTACACGGTATGTTTAGGGCTTGTCTTTAATTTGTTTATAGTAATAATCAAGTTATACTAAAAATTTTCTCTTTTGTTTGGGCAAAACAATAATGCAATGTTCCCCCTTTAATGTTGGTTCAAGAGACCAGGAACAGGAACACTAGCTTTGATCCTGTTTTAGGGGGAAAATGAGGCTGATTTACTATCTCTAATACTAAGGGTTCAATGTTCTTGTTGTCATACTTGTATTTGACTTTTATTTATATGTAATTGCTCCCAGATGAAGGATGGTGTCCCAGGCAGATGAAAAGGGCTCATAAACCCTCCCCCCCCAGGTGTGTGTGAGCCACTGGGCTTCTACTGCACCTGTCTATGCAGCCTATCAGCTGAGAAGCTCCTCTCCCCAAACTCAAAAGGAGGCTGGAGCACCCACAAGGAGGTGGGGGAGTAGAGATGGGCAATGTTTGACCAGTTCTTGGGGTTCTTTCCCCTGATGTCTCAGAGAAAGCTTTCCTACCTCTGAGGCTGCGGGGTGGACAGTTGTTTTTAAGGGTCGTACATGTCTAGATGGAGAATTGGTGCATCCCAATTTGGGGTGTAAATCTACTGTGAATGAGTGTGCTGTGGACCCTGCTACCACATGGACACTTAGTGCACAGAATGCTAGCGCTATAGATTTACACCCCAGCTTGCTGTGCACTAACTGTCTATCTAGACAAGCCCATAGTAATTTACATTCTAGGTGAATTCCTACCAAACTTTATACCTAAAACTTTCTTACTTCTATTAATCATGTTAACATGTTCTTCTAATACTTTGTGTCAATAGTCAGCCCAGAATGAAATTTAAAGGGCTAGTTGCATATCTCTGGATATTGTGGTTCAGGGGGATATTTTCAACAGCACAAAGGTGAGTTTGGTGTCCAGCCCCCATTAATGCTTATCTCTCCTTTTGTGTTTTGAAAATCTCCTCCTTACAAAAGAAACACTTGACCATGTAATAGTGGGCCCAATGACTGCTGTAAAAATCTCAGTGATTGTGATTTCAAATTGTATTCAAATTTATGTAGGCTGGGATTTTCAAAGGAACCTAAGAGAGTCAGAAGGCCAGTTCCCATTGGCTTTCTTATTTTCCTTTGTAAATCCCAGCCATAAATGTTAGGAGGTGGAAAGTGTTTCCTATACTAAGAGTATTATAGTATTTGAAAATGGACAATAAATGCTTATTCCTTTTGTCTAATTAGGATCAAGCCTTTGGAGAGCTGGAAAAGAATAGTGATAAGTTTTTACTTGGGACGTCATCATCAGAAAACAGCCAACCTGCTCATCTTCATGAGCTATTATGTTCACTGCAGAAACAATTGCTGGCTTATTGTCATATCAACAGTGTCAAAGAGGTACATGGTTTTTAAAATTGTCTTCTGGAAATGTAACATTTCTCCTCTTCCGTGTGTGAGCATCTATATAGGATAAGATTTGAATGAGATGTGTTTGAAGGTTATAATCTAATACGTGATGAAACCTTCTAAAATACATTTGTATTATTTTGTTATAAGTAGTTTCTCTTCTTTGCAGAATTCTAGCAGTGTTGCACTGCTACACAAACACCTCCAGCTTTTACTGCCTCATGCTACAGATATCTATTCACGTTCTGCAACTCTTCTTAAGGAAAGCTCTTGGAATGGCAGTGTGGGGGAAAAACTAAGAGGTATATATTGCTAAAAAGGTCAAGTTTAAAGAGGTACCACAAACTTGAAATGTACTAAATTAAGAAAGAGTTTAGAGTAATTTCAGGTACTACAACTGGTTATGAATTCCTTTGACAATTTTTGTTTAGATTCCAATAAATGTAAAAAGTTTTTTCTGTTCCTTGTTGCTATGGGGGCAAAATCTATCCATATGGGAAATTGACTAACAGCACAGATACAGCAATCAAACTGATGGTACATTTGATAGCACATGGTACATAAAATAAACGTGGCTAAAATTAAAGGGAATCTTTTAATCTCTAACCGCTTTTAGTTATGCTAGTTGTAGTGGTCAACCACAGTTGACAAAAGTTCATAAAAATATTTCAGTCAAGTACAATTACATTTTTTAAACGAAAAACCCAACACAAGTACATTTTGAAAACGTTTCAGATTAGGATTTTGTATGAGCATAGTTTCATGTAAACTTGTTAAAATGTGCTTTAAAAAGACATTTTTAAGGTGATTTTCATAGGACATTTTACTATTTCACAGTATGAAATCATATAGAATAATTAGACTTTTAAGGACAATTGGGATGCTTTTCTTGCCAAAACCATTTAAATATAAAAGGAGAATATTTAATTATTTAATATTTTAAAACATTTTTCAGTGCTGAATTTAAAAAGCAATGTAATTTGTTTGACATAATCACACATCCACCCTTTTTTCCCCTTGTAGATGTAATTTACGTGTCTGCAGCTGGCAGTATGCTGTGCCAGATTGTTAACTCATTGTTGTTACTGCCTGTGTCAGTGGCCCGGCCTTTATTGAGTTATCTGCTAGATCTGTTGCCACCTCTTGATCGCCTTAATAGACTGTTACCCGCTGCTGCGCTATTAGAAGATCAGGAGTTACAGTGGCCACTTCATGGTAAGTAACATTTTTCATCTGAAAGAGAAGGAAATAGCAAGTTCGAATTAAAATAGGTAAATATGCTTTAAAATTTGGAAACTGTTCATTTTAATCTCAAAAAGTCTCAGTACCCCTCACCTTTAAACTTTAACATTTATTAACGTAGCTTGCTGTAAACTAAGTATTTTGCACTACAAATAAATTGCTTGATCATGGGAGTCCACAATTCCTGTAGACTTCAGTGAGAGCTTGAGGGGTGCAAGGAATGTAGGATTAGGCTCAAAATACCTAGTCTGTAATGCATGAAAATGTTTTGCTTTTATTGTAAAATTGCTATTCCACCTATGCCTTTATATATTATAGTATCTAGAATTTCAAGTATTATTAATGTTTTCTGATATGGAGTGTGATTTAAAATTAACTTTAATAGACAAGATTACAACAATTTTTTTCTGAAGAAATGCTGTCAAATATTTATGCTGCTTCCAAAATACCAAATGGAGAGGAAAATGACTGTGGTTTTAGTAGGGAAAATTGTTATACTTATTTGCAAGCCAGTGAATTATTTCCTAATCATATTATATATGACCGCAGTTGCCGCTTTTTGGAGGAATGTTATTTGCAACATGTGAGAGAGGTTTTGCTAAGTAATTTTTAAAATAAATCATGAATGGAATATGGGACAAAGTTTTAGGAAGCAGTTCAATCATAATTGTTATCAGTTTAACAGACAACTTTGTGGAAGGAAATTCAGCCATGTTTGGGGTGAAGATGATGACATATGGTACAATATATTTTTTTTTAAATTGTCACAAACCACAGAAAATGTCTTCACAATAAATACCCCAAAAGTAATTCACAGAGGAATATCTTCTGAACTATGTTAAGGTGAATAAAATGGCTAAGAGAAAAGAGTTTTCTCACTACTTTAAAATTAGTTACAAAATTGGAAGACCGTTATGAAAATAGATTACTCATAGAACTAAAAAAAAAAAGGCTTTTGTACCTGCTCTCGCCAGAATTGAACCCAATAATTCTAAAGTGCATAATTGGAAATCTAAAGTTCCGGTTTTTTTAACCATCTTATAAAAGGAAGGGTAGAGTTAAAGTAAGTAATTGGACATATCCATGGAGAATGATAAAATCTAACATGAGATGTTAGTTTAATCAGTGAAGGCAGGAACTCCCATAGCTAAGTAGGAAGTTGATAGTATGCATTTCTCAAGAACCAAGTTGGGTACAGGAAAAATATGTCTGAATAAGGGCCCGTTTATGGTGGGAGAATAAGTACGTATGGTATTTAGAAAACAGGGAGTTAAAAATTAATTGCCAGCGGCCTATACTCTATGGATGTAAAAATCCAAAAAATCTTTATTTAAAAATATCTCTATAGGGCAAAGCAGCACTGGCTGTTAGAACGTTTCATATTTACTGCTAGTTGTTTCATCACAAGCAGTGATGGACTTCTGTTGAAGATGAAACTTTCATGCCAGGTGATTAATCTCAAGCCTTATTCCTTGCTACTTTTGTTTCAGGTTTAGGATTTGTAGATTGAGGATTATGTAATTCCACTTTTAACCATAAAGGTTAAGGACCTTTGGCATTAGTTTTATTAGCTTTCGTGTTGGTTTTAGCAGGTAAAGGAGATTGCTTTTTGATTATTTTTAAGCAGACTCCCATTTTTAAGTGCCCCAATGTGTTCAAAGGTTAAGGTGCAAGATGATGAAAATTCAAAGTGGGGAACCTGACGTTGTGTACTTCCAGTCCAGTTCCTGGTGCTGATTACACTGAAGCCTTTAATTTGCTGACCACTCATTAAATATTTACCTCCCAAAAAGTTACTTGAGGATCTACAGCAATATATGTATATGCTTTGGTAAGATTTTACCAAAGCAATAAATTCTGTCAAATTTTGAGTTTTGTACCAGTCTGTTTTTCAGAATAGAAAAGTAAATCTAGTTTCACTAATTATTTATAATGCTTTAGGTGGACCTGAGCTAATTGATCCTGCTGGAGTGCCCTTACCACAGCCTGCCCAGTCTTGGGTATGGCTTGTTGATCTAGAGAGAACTGTAGCTCTGCTTATTGGACGCTGTCTTGGTGGAATGCTTCAGGGATCGCCTGTGTCCCCTGAAGAGCAGGATACAGCCTATTGGTTGAAAACACCACTATTCAGTGATGGAGCGGAAATGGACATTCCTCATTTGGGTAATTTGCTAACATGTTAAATATAAACTTGCTATATGTAGATTTTTATAATTTTTCATTGCTGATGGTTAATGTTACCACACTTTTAAACCTGGGTATTGCTGTCCCCACAAACTTTTAGAGATGTTGGAGGAGTAGGCAGCAGGAGGTCTAGATCTTTACTTTCCAGCCTTCATGAACTCAAGTATGCACATTTTTTTAGATGTCTTAAAGTCCCTCCCATTAATTTTAGCAATATTAGGAATCCCCATGTAGTTGACACTATTTTAAGAAGAGTGTCCAGTTACATTTCGCCTAAGCAGGGTTAGGAAATACTGTGCTTAAAATGGTGGCAGAGTATCTATGTTAGGGCTACCAATATTGTAGCAATTGATGGAGCAGTCTTAACAATGATGTGAAACTTTTGAAAAATGTCCCTAGAGTAGACAGATCCATGAAAGCATTGTTCTTTCCGAGCCAACTTATGCTTCTGGCTTAGCGTGGTTTAATGTGGACTCTTTATATTTCTTTCCTCTAAGAAATAATTGCTCTTTCTGCTATGTTTTGCTTACCTTCCCCTACCACCCTCTTTTAAAGAAATTCTAGTTAAATGAGTATAAATGACATTTCACCAAAACAAACATGGTAAATCTTTTGGGTTCAGGTCTGTCTAATCAGACATGACTAATCAGGTTTAGGCAGAAATGTGCTGCATGGTTTGCCATTTGAACTCTCTGATTTATTTATATCTTAATATGAAAAAGGAAATTGGATGTTTATAAATAAATATAAACTGTAGCATATGTCGGAGCTTTGATGTTTATAAACAGTAAAATCAACTATTTTCCAGGGAAAAAATAACAAGCTTTCTTTTTTTTCACCGAGTTGTATCATTTCAATTTGTATTCTACTTGGATGTACTATTTCCCATTTTCATTTGCATTAAACAAACAAAAAACGAAGCAAAGGATGCTCTCATTCATATTTACTGTCCAAAAGGGATCATCTTCCTTGTACATACATTTATGAAAGGAAAGTAATAAAGTAAAAACTGGGAGTGACTATATGACTATATAGTATTAAGAGGTACACCTGCAGAACTACTATGCAGTTGCTGGGATGACTGTCACTCTTTTTAGATTGCCTCGTAAAATGTGTGGAGAAACAGGAATCCTTATTCTGAGCCATGGCACTGAGTATGGGTGATGGCCTCTGCACATAGTGGTCACTTTACAGTCGGGTACAGAGATTCCCTGTCCTGAGGAATAGAAAGATCAGGAGTTATAGGGTTCTTGTGGGATAATGGAGTGATCATTGGGATGTTCATTTTCTACCCCTTCAATAACTTGTGTGTGCTCATCAATATCAGCAGAACCTAAATCTAAATATTTCCCTTAATTTAGACAAATGTATGAGTTCCCTATTGGAGGTGGCCCTCTCTGGAAATGAGGAACAGAAGCCATTTGATTATAAGCTGCGACCTGAGATCGGTGTCTTTGTTGATTTGGCCTTGGGTTGTACAAAAGAACCAGCCCGTAGTCTCTGGCTCAGTATGCAAGACTATGCTGTTAGTAAAGGTAAGAAGAGTAGGAGACTTCTGCATATTTTGTAAACCTAGAAGATAATTTTGTGTGCATAATAATGACATTACAGTGCTCAAACTTTTAGCCCTGTTGCCAATCTACTTGCTTGCTTCTGGGCATCCTCAGCAGGGCCATGTGTACTGTATTGCAACAATCTGTAAATTCTATGGCAGCATAAATTCTGTTACCATGTAATACCATTCAATCCAGCTGCTACACACTTACATAAACAGACACAAGTATGGCTCATATTTGAAAGTACCCATTGTTATAAATCTGTGATTTTTTTTTAAATTATTTTTGATGATGGTTTTTTAATTATGCTCTCCAAGCAGCCTGACTTCATTTCTCAGACTTTGGGTCCCGCAGTATTTTCTAGGCAGTGTAGCTCAGAACCCGCTCTTTTCATGTGTGCCAAGGGAAGGGAGAAACTTCTTATTGGCTTGGAGGCTCATCTACCTGGGCCTCTGCTGCACTATTTTTCCTACTAAAGCGGGTCAATAAAATTTTTATTTAATTTTTTTTTTTTTTTTAAGAAAAGCAAGAACAAATACTTCACCAATGTTTTCACAGAAAGTGTATCCCCTGTTTTGATCCCCTGTATTGCCTTACCAGCCTACGTTTCCAGCTGTCCTTACTTAGTGGTTGCAAGCTGCACTCCATTTCTGGCCTCCCTGTTCTCCTGCCAACTAGCTCCATGGAATAGGAAGAGGAAGAGAAGGGTGATGGTGGTCGGGGACTCCCTCCTAAGGGGGACGGAGTCATCCATCTGCCGTCCGGACCGGGAAACTAGAGAAGTGTGCTGCTTGCCTGGAGCTAGGATTAGGGATGTGACGGAGAGACTGCCAAAACTTATCAAGTCCTCAGACCGCTACCCCTTCCTGCTTCTCCACGTGGGCACCAATGACACTGCCAAGAATGATCTTGAGCGGATCACTGCGGACTATGTGGCTCTGGGAAAAGAGATAAAGGAGTTTGAAGCGCAAGTGGTGTTCTCATCCATCCTCCCTGTTCAGGGAAAAGGCCCAGGTAGGGACCGTCGCATTGTGGAAGTAAATGCGTGGTTACGCAGGTGGTGTCGAAGAGAGGGCTTTGGATTCTTCGATCATGGGATGTTGTTTCAGGAAGAAGGACTACTAGGAAGAGACGGGATTCATCTAACAAAGACAGGGAAGAGTATCTTCGCAGACAGGCTGGCTAACCTAGTGAGGAGGGCTTTAAACTAGTTTTGACGGGGGACGGGGACCTAAGCCCGAAGGTTAGTGGGGAAGAGGGACACCGCATGGAAGCAGAAGGAGGAGGGGGCAGCAGGGGAGGCCTCCCGATTCATACTGTGGAAGTAGGCCAGTCGGCTACTTATCTCAAGTGCCTGTACACAAATGCAAGAAGCCTGGGAAACAAGCAAGAGGAACTGGAAGTCCTGGCACAGTCAAGAAACTACGACATGATTGGAATAACTGAGACTTGGTGGAATAACTCTCACGATTGGAGCGCTGTCATGGATGGGTATAAACTGTTCAGGAAGGACAGGCAGGGGCGAAAGGGGGAGGAGTTGCACTGTATGTAAGAGAGCACTATGACTGCTCTGAGCTCCAGTATGAAACTGGAGATAAGTCAGTTGAGTGTCTCTGGGTTAAGCTTAGAAGCAAGAACAATAAGTGTGATGTCGTGGTGGGTGTCTGTTACAGACCACCAGACCAGGAGGATGAGGTAGATGAGGCTTTCTTTACACAACTGGGGAAAGTTTCCAGTTCACAGGGCCTGATTCTCATGGGAGACTTCAATCACCCTGACATCTGCTGGAAGAGCAATACAGCAGAGCACAAACAATCCAGGAAGTTTTTGGAGAGTGTCGCTGACAATTTCCTGGTGCAAGTGCTGGAGCAACCAACTAGGGGCCGTGCTTCTCTTGACCTGCTGCTCACAAACAGGGAAGATTTGGTAGGGGAAGTAGAAGTGGGTGGCAACCTAGGCAGCAGTGACCATGAGATGGTCGAGTTCAGGATCCTGATGAAAGGAAGAAAGGGGAACAGCAGGATACGGACCATGGACTTCAGAAAAGCGGACTTTGATTCCCTCAGGGAACTGATGGGCAGGATTCCCTGGGAGGCTAATATGAGGGGGAAAGGAACCCAAGAGAGCTGGCTGTATTTTAAGGAGACCTTATTGAGGGCACAAGAGCAAACCATCCCGATGTGCAGAAAGAATAGCAAATATGGTAGGCGTCCAGCTTGGCTTAACAAAGAAGTCTTTGGCGAACTTAAACGCAAAAAAGAAGCTTACAAGCAGTGGAAGCTTGGTCAGATGACTAGGGAGGATTATATAAACACTGCTCGAACGTGCAGGAATGAAATGAGGAAGGCCAAAGCACAATTGGAGTTGCAGCTAGCAAGGGACGTGAAGGGGAACAAAAAGGGTTTCTACAGGCATGTTGCCAACAAGAGGAAGATTCAGGAAAGTGTAGGCCCCTTAAAGAAAGAGGGAGGCGACCTAGTGACGGAGGATGTGGAGAAAGCTGAGGTACTCAATGCCTTTTTTGCCTCTGTCTTCACAGACAAGATCAGCTCCCAGACTGCTGTACTGGGTGGCACAGAATGGGAAGGAGGCAAACATCCCGCAGTGCTGAAGGAACAGGTTCAAGACTATTTAGAAGGATTGGACATTCACAAGTCCATGGGGCCGGATGCAATGCACCCGAGGGTGCTGAGGGAGTTGGCTGAGGTGATTTCAGAGCCATTGGCTATTATCTTTGAAAGCTCGTGGCAACAGGGGAGGTCCCTGAGGACTGGAAAAAAGCAAATATAGTGCCCATCTTCAAAAAAGGGAGGAAAGAGGATCCGGGGAACTACAGACCGGTCAGCCTCACCTCAATCCCTGGAAAGATCATGGAGCAGGTCCTTAAGGAATCCATTTTAAGGCACTTGGAAGAGAGGAAGGTGATCAGGAACAGTCAACACGGATTCACCAAGGGAAAGTCATGCCTGACCAACCTGATTGCTTTCTATGATGAGGTGACTGGCTCTGTGGATGTGGGGAAGGCGGTGGATGTGATATACCTTGACTTTAGCAAAGCTTTTGATACGGTTTCTCACAGTATTCTTATCAGCAAGTTAAAGAAGTATGGGTTGGATGAATGGACTATAAAATGGATAGTGAACTGGCTAGAGCATAGGGCTCAACGAGTAGTGATCAATGGCTCCATGTCTAGCTGGCAACCAGTCACAAGCGGAGTTCCCCAGGGGTCGGTCCTGGGGCCGGTTTTGTTCAACATCTTTATTAATGATCTGGAGGATGGGGTAGATTGCACCCTCAGCAAGTTTGCGGATGACACTAAGCTGGGGGGAGTGGTAGATACCCTGCAAGGTAGGGATAGGATACAGAGTGACCTAAACAAACTGGAGGATTGGGCCAAAAGAAATCTAATGAGGTTCAACAAGGACAAGTGCAGAGTCCTCCACTTAGGAAGGAAGAATCCCATGCACAGCTATAGACTGGGGACCGACGAGCTGGGCAGCAGCTCTGCAGAAAAGGACCTGGGGGTAACGGTGGATAAAAAGCTGGATATGAGTCAGCAGTGTGCCCTGGTTGTCAAGAAGGCTAATGGAATATTGGGCTGCATTAGGAGGGGCATTGCCAGCAGGTCACGGGAAGTGATTATTCCCCTCTATTCGGCATTGGTGAGGCCGCATTTAGAATACTGTGTCCAGTTTTGGGCCCCCCACTACAAAAAAGATGTGGACAATTTGGAGAGAGTGCAGCGGAGGGCAACCAAAATGATTAGGGGGCTGGAGCACAGGACTTATGAGGAGAGGCTGAGGGAACTGGGCTTGTTTAGTCTGCAAAAGAGAAGAGTGAGGGGGGATTTGATAGCGGCTTTTAACTACCTGAAAGGGGGTTCTAGGGAGGATGGGGCTAGGCTGTTCTCGGTGGTGGCAGATGACAGAACAAGGAGCAACGGTCTCAAGTTGCAGGGGGAGGTCTAGGTTGGACATTAGGAAAAAGTTTTTTACTAGGAGGGTGGTGAAGCATTGGAATGGGTTACCTAGGGAGGTGGTGGAATCTCCATCCTTACAGGTTTTTAAGCTGAGGCTTGACAAAGCCCTGGTTGGGATGATATAGCTGAGGTTAGTCCTGCTTTGAGCAGGGGGTTGGACTAGATGACCTCCTGAGGTCCCTTCCAACTCTAATATTCTATGATTCTATGATTCTATGAATAGCACATTGAGTATGTGCTGTCATCCAGTAAATCCCTCTTATGAGGAAAGCTGAAGAATAAGAGACAGTTGCAGACGGGGTTGCTGGGCAGGGGACAGAACAAAATATTAGGCATCTGCTTGCAGCAAGAATTGGGTTGAAGGAATATTACGACCTCTTGGAAAATTAACTAATTTCTGAGCTGTGGAATCCATGGGGTTCTGAGATGAATGGGTCACTTTGTACTACTTAGAGCTATTTTTTGGGGTGTCTGCAGACTCAGTCAAGCCAGGCTCAGTTCACATTTTCAAGGCTATTGCATAGCAACCTAAAGGCTAGAATCATAATTATTTTAATAATAAAAGATTTTGAACCATGATTCTGCAAAAAGAGTGAATTCCATGGTTATGGAAAGCTGTGTGCCCTGATCATAAAGTTTGTGACCCAGAAAGGCTTCTTTGGCTCCATAACTATTCATAACATCATGAAGTAGGTTGCTGTTATATATAAAGTAGTTTCCAAATATACATGTGAACGTTTCATTCTGTAAGTTAGTTTTACTTTTAATATTGAAAGCATGGCTATATAAATATTTGCAAGGGAATTGGAAAAATTCAAAATGTGTTTTATGCAATTTTTTGATTCTGTGGCACTGATCTACTTCTGTGGAAAAAAACACTAAATTTTGTGGGGTTTGCTTGATAGTAGAATTGTTTTGTAGCAAAACCAGGCTATGGTCTTCTTTTTCAAGTGAGAAATGAAATTTTTAAAATTATGAAATGTCACCATTTGATATGAAAATGGGCATTTAATAAAAATGTTGCAGGAAGTCTGATTTTTAGACCTCAAAAGGGCCTGGAACAATACTGAAGATTTTCAAGTGTGGGAATTTCACTCAAACACATTGACAAAGTTTGCACAATCCTCAATAAGGCCCTGATTCAGGAAAGCTTTCCTAATAAGGACAGTAATTAAGTACATGAGGTTGATGGGGCTGAAGTATATGCTTAAAGTTAAGCATATATTTAAATGGTATCTTGAATAGGATTGAATTTAAGCTCATACCTAAATGACTTCCTGAATCAGGGCCTGAAACACGAAGGGGAGCAAGATCATGGCTTGGTGTATGTGTACCTGCATGGCCTGCCTGGACCTTTGGTTTGGTTGTGTAGAGATAAATGAGCCCACTAATTCTCATGAGCAGGTGTGCAGGGCATAGGTGCAGCCTTGCCTCTCTCCTGTATATACACCAGCCCCAGGGTGCATGTGTCAGGGCCAGTAACAGATTACTTTCCCTTTCCTCCTGTTTTTAGTGGCGTACCAAGGAAGGGAGGGGGGGGCCCAGGTCTCCGGGCGCCAGCCTGCAGTGGGGTGTCCCCTGCATATCATGAAGGGCTGGCCCAGCGGCCCCTCCCCCCTCCACAGCTGGTGGGTGAGGCCACCCCCGTCTAAGCCGGGCTGCGGGGCTGGAGCGGGAGAGGCGGGCATCATGCGGTAGGTAAGTGCAGGGAGGGGGGATGGCGGAGCCATTTGCGCCCCCTGCCTCATGCCCCTCCCTGCAGGTACAGACCTTCCGTTCTCCAGGGCACCTTGGGGCGGTGCCAGGATCCCTCCTGCCCTCCACGGGCGGGTGGGGAGGGGAGGGGAGGATGCAAATTTAAGTTTGTCTCCAGGCATCAGAGACTCATGGTACTCCACTGCTTGTTTTTCCCCCTTTTCTAAGGGCAAACGGGAAGCATCAAGGAAGGACACAGATACACGTATGTATCTGTGTCCAGACACCTGTACACCTTATCATGTATGTATGGTGACCTGATACAGGTGTCTCACATATGTACATGTATCACTTGTTTCATGTATATATCTGTGTCCAGACACCTGGGTGAGGCTGTTGTCAAATTTAATCACTTGGGACTCGAACAGGCTGTCACTGTACTATGAGTATTCAGTAACTTGTATTATTCAGGATCCTATTGTGTTTCAATATTAAACTGTTTTTTAAAAATATAAAAAAGATGGAAAATCTTCTTCTTCTTGTTTTTCATTGCCCTTTCATAGACATATGGATATGAGGGAGGGTTAATTTCAGTGTAGTTGTGTGATGTCTTCAAAATCTTGTGTGCCAGTCAGAATCTTCTTTTCTTTTATTCAGGCTTTTATCAGTGCAAGTTAGTGTCTCTGTAACAGACCCATATTTGCACTGATAGATCTGAAGATAAGAATGGTGTTCTTAAGGAAGGACTCTTCCTAGTCTAAACTAGGAATGTTTTGATCAACTTCTGATTTTGTATTTTGCAATGTCAAATGTCAAAATATAAGTGACCCACATAATTTCAGTCTTTAGATAAACAGGGTGGGTGAGGTAATATCTTCTCTTGGACCAACTTCTGTTGGTGAAAGAGACAGGTTTTTGAGCTACACAGAACTATTATTTAGGACTGGGAAAGGTACTCATAGTATCACAGCTAAATACAGAGTGTAACATCATTAGGCATAAGTAGTTAACACACATTCTAAGAGACACAAGGTCGAATCTTTTATTGGACCAATTTCTGTTGGTGAGAGAGACAAGCTTTCAAGCTTACCCAGAGTTCTGAAGAAGACTGTTAACACCTCACCACTTCACCTTGAGTGAAGAGCTTGAAGAAAAGCTTTGTGTAGCTCGGAAGCTTGTCTCTTTCACCAAAAGAAGTTGGTCCAATAAAAGATATTATCTTGTCTCTAATATCCTGGGACCAACATGGCTACAACAACACTGCAAACAATTTTTAGGTAAGTTATTCAGAAGTAAAATTGCATCTTAATAATGTTCTAATAGAAAATATAATGTAAAAAAAATAATGAAAGATGTGTGCCTGGAAGGCTCCTTTGAAGCCTATTTCAAGTGCATCAACATTCTTTTCAATTAGTTATTAACACCTCATTTAAGCAAATGGTGGTATAATTGTTAAAATGATTTATTTAAAATTTCATTGGCAATTCTAAGGATTTTGTTTTAATCCACCCCTTGCTTGTTGCATTATGTGTTGTGTTAATCAGTACTCTTAGTTTATTTCAGGAACATTAAATCAATTTATAAATTGGAAAAAGAAGTTTAGAGGGAGGAAGATTTTAGGTAACTTCATAACTGATGATGTTTAAAATGTAGTCCGGATTATTTTATATAAATCCCAGTAAATTTTAATGGTTCATTTTTATTTTCAGATTGGGACAGTGCAACCTTAAGTAATGAGTCACTCTTGGATACTGTGTCTAGATTTGTTCTTGCAGCTCTTCTGAAACACACAAATTTACTTAGTCAAGCATGTGGTGAGAGCAGGCAAGTAACTTGAAATCATGTTTTAATCTTTAATTGAATTTTTTTTTTATGAAATGTATGATTTTTTTTGTTATGGCTCTTTGTAGATATCAGCCTGGCAAAGCTTTGGCAGAAGTATACCGCTGTGTGTATAAAGTTCGGAGTCGCTTGCTTGCTTGTAAAAACATGGAACTTATTCAAACTAGGTCATCCTCAAGAGACAGATGGGTAAGAATTAAAAATATATCATGATTGTTTTCATCTTTGAAGAATTGGCTCTTTTAAAGTGCAAAGTACATATATAATACTGTTCAGAGCTGTGTTCTATGGTTATCATTACCTGACTGTTACAATCTTTTTTCATATCTTAAAATTGCTACATTTGGCGGGTGTGTGTGTGAGAGAGAGAACATCTGGTCTTGCAGTTCCATGTGTGTTTAAATTAATTAAAGTGAATGGGAGTTTTGTCTGCGTAAGAACTGCAAATTCAGGTTCTGCAAATGTGAAAGTAAAAATGGGTATTTATTAAATGTAATTTTAAACCAACTCAAATATTAGCTGTAGAATGAAACCTTATAAGGATCATCTGCCATTTAAAGTGCGAGAACTCATCTCAGGAATGGCATGTTGATGCTGTGATTCTGAAGTTTCAAAGTCTGACTCTTGAGCCTATAAACAAATACCTCATGATACTTGCATGCAAATATGCAAAAGAAATGAATTATGGTTTCTATAGGAAGCATCACTCTCAATTTCCTAACTTGTATGTATTTAAGGTCTTTGCCATAAGGTGGCATTAAAGTAGTTTTCTGCATTTGGTATTTTTCCAACACAATATCCCAGTTAATTCTTTCTCATAGGAAAATAACTTTTGTTTAATATTTTTTCCTAAATAATAGTTTTTAATTTGGTGATTTCACCATGTAATTTAAACATCTTTGTCAAGATGTCAGAAAATCAGGAGTCTGCAGATATTGATCCTCAAGAACATTCTTTTACTCGGACCATTGATGAAGAAGCTGAAATGGAGGAGCAGGCAGAGAGAGACAGAGAAGAGGGGCATCCAGAACAAGAAGATGAAGAGGAGGAAAGGGAGCATGAAGTCATGACAGCCGGAAGTAAGTAGACATTAAATGTATGAATGCAATTTCATGCTGTCTAGAAAGAACAGTACATTTGTTTGACAAAGGACAAATGAAAAATTAATCTAGAAGTTTTACTCCAGACATTCAAATTGTCACTGAGTTTATTTGTGTAACATTTTAGTGTGTTCATTGGGCCAAAATATACAAAATATTCTATGGTTTTTCGCATGTAAGTGTGTGTATATAACATACTTTCCATATGTGTATGTATGTAGTAACTTGATTTTTAAATATCTGTTGTTCTAGAATGTGGAATCAAATGTCTTATTGCTAACATTTGGATTGGTTTGGAATTTACTAATGCCATTGAATGCCTGCTTAATCATACCTTTATATTCATTACTAATATTTGTTTTTCAGTACACTTCATATTTGCACCACCACCTGTAAACTTCATGGACTTTCTAGTTAATTTGTGATTGTTGATATTTAAATGTTTTAAAGATGGCCTGCAAAGAAAATTGTTAAAATTCCTTCAACTTGTAGTTTTTGCTGAATTGAGCCTTGTACCCAAGTTAAAAAAGATATTTAGCCTGTTTTATTAAAAGCTTGTTTTTTTCCTCCTTTGGTCAAGCCTCATCTAGTCATACTCAAGTGGCCAGCATATCAGTGTGACACTCCCAGTGTGCTCTATGCTAGTGAAGTCATGTCAGCCTTGGAAAACTGCAGTAAAGTCAAAAGAAATCAGCTCAATTTTGTTTTTAAAAAGTATACTGTGTAAGTTTGCAAGGTTTAACAAATGTGTATTATGCACTGTGGAAAATATGAAAAGCTTTGTGAAAACATGTGTTCCAGACATGCTCCCAATGAAAAGGCATCCATCTTTCCATCTTTGGTTAGTCATCACCACCACCACACTAGGAGCTAGGGAAGGGGTTAATTTCCTGTAGGGAAGGATAGGTGGGTTGCCTATTCCATCCTAGAGAACCTGCTTTGCCTGATTGGAACAAGTCAAATATTAAAACAGGAAGAGGAAATGATTTGGAGTCTTTCAGTGACCAGGAGAAAAGACTTACCTCCAGGAAGGAACTTATTCCCCTCTCTTCAAGGAGGAACTGAGCAAGGAACTTGCCAGAGCTAGAGGTCAAGAGAACCTGTGCAGCAGACTGTTTCATCCCTGCTCAAGGATTTAACTCTGCTTGAAGAGGGACTTGGATAAGACTGTTTTCCATTTCTGCTGATTTGTAAGGACTGCAAGACCTGCCAGACATTTGGCAGTAGACTCTTCCCAGTGACCCAAAGCTAACAAAAGCCTTGGCCTGTTTCCCTAGAAACAGGTTGCAGCTGTAGAGACACCATTTGCTGCCAAATCCAGATCCTCAGACCCACCAACTGGATCTTCCAGCTTGCACTGCAAAGGGATGTAGAACTAGACTGGGCCATCATTTCCCTTAGAAGAACCTACTTGTTTTTGTGTCCGTCCCGCCCGCGCTGCCGCCGCCCGCCCGCCCGCCCCCCCCCCCCCCGGTAGCACAGGTAGACAGATTAGGATTCTTCTTGCTTAAAAACAAACAGAAAAGCCCAATCATTCCTAGATTTCCCATTAAAAGAATTTTCAAAAAATGGAGCTTGGACCATTTAAAGGACCAAACTTAAGGAGGTGTAAGTGAGACCACAGAGTAGCATTTCCTCTATGGAGACAAATCTGAGTTTTTTATCTCAATCCTACAGCACTGGAGATGTGATTAGGAAAGAATGTAAATAGCCAGCTAATCACAGATAGTTAGGAGATGTCCTGAAAATATTACTAGTTGAAGTAATTCAAAACCTGGTATCTCAACCTAAATTTATTTCTTCTGTGGCAAAGGATCTACAGTCCCCTTCCAAAGGGTATTTCTCCTCTAATGATCCCATGAAAAGGAAAGTGGTTTAATCTCTTCTTAGGAATTTTGAAGCATCCTCAACAATCTTGAAAACTTCACCCATATCCACATGCTCTGCCCAAACAATGTTAGCATGGACTGATGTACCCTTGAAGATCAGGAAATGTTATGGACAGGTGTCTCTCTCTCTAAGATAACTTTAGTGGCTGTCTTTATGTTTCTGAAGCATTGCTCAACTCTTTCACATTTTTGATGTGTGTTGCAATTCTGTTACTAAGACACTGTTGCCTTCGATCCTAGAGTGGTGATATTCAGCCAAAAACCCTACTACGAGCCTCTCAATATTTGGGAGAAAGATTGTTTGAGCAGATCTTAGGAGAGGGATCTTTGAGGATGCAAGTCCAAAAACAAATTGGCATCTGCCAAACGATACTGGAAGTGCTACAGGCAGTATGGGAGAAGAAAACAGTCCTTTTGCGTCTCCCACTGAAATAGAAACATGACTGAAGGGAAAGCCACTTCTCCAGAGGAAATGAGCAGACCAAAAATCAAATGACCTAGAGAAGATTTCCCAGGCTGCTTCACTGCCAACACCAATTCCTCTGCATGCCTGCATATCCCCCAGATGGATACTGCTATAGAAATGCCATGGGTGGGTCTTTGGACCTAGATTTGATTGAAAATTGAAAAGTTTATCTTTCTTGCTGAAAATTTTTTTTTCCAAGAATCCAGGTACACAGATGTAACCAATCAGCACTTTTTTTTGGTTAGGCTGCAGTTTTGGTGTCTATTGGAATTTGTAGTGTTTTACTAATTTAAATAAGATTCATGCTCTGCAGTAAGTTTCACCAGTTTACTGTAAGAAATAGACAAAATTATAAATATTTAGTTGGAAGCATTTTCTCTCTTCTATGGGGCCTGGCCAACCTGCATTGCCACTGATGGACAGAGTCATAGTCAGAGGTTGGCATGCTTAAGAAGCCAATTATAATTTTCCTTTGTAGCATTTGTCCCTTATTTCGTGAGCCTAACATTATAGTCCCAGGCTGATCAATACAGTCCCATATAAACGGGCTCCATTCTCTTGGAGGGTTCAGTGGTTTGTTTATCATAAGCACAATGTGTTCCAAGAATAGCACACTGCCAATGCCTACTCTGGTCAGTGTTATACTGGAAGTGTTTTCACCTTAAAAAATAAAATGTGAGTTTTTAAATGGTAGCGTACAAGCTTTCTGATTTAGTCAGGGTCTTTGAAGGCATTTAGCGAAGTGAAAGAATTTTTGTCGTTCTCTTTCTTGCTCCCTCTTAAATAATTAGATTAAAATGCACTGCTGAAAGAATTATTTAGCAGCACGTCAAATTTTACTATCCCCTACATTTTAAATTTAACATTGTAAGTGCTAAACTAAGTGATTAGTCTGTGTTTGTTAACTTGTTCTGTATTTGTTAATGGATCCTTTTTTATTGTTAGGAAAAAATAATGTTTTTCACTTGTCAGTGGCAGTGTTTGTCCTAAACTGAAGATGATAATTTTATTATCATTCAGTTTTGCCTAGAAGTTAAGACCTTGTTTTTGTGTTGCATGTTACAGAAATATTTCAATGTTTCCTATCAGCCCGTGAAGTAGCTCGCAGTCGGGATCGAGATAGGATGAACACTGGAAATGGGACTAGAGTTGATGATCAGCCTACCCAGTCCCAACAGGAACGAAGAGTTAGCACAGATCTTCCGGAGGGTCAAGATGTGTACACAGCAGCATGCAACTCTGTGATCCATAGATGTGCCTTGTTGATCTTAGGAGTAAGCCCTGTTGTTGAAGAACTCCAAAAACGAAGGGAGGAAGGACAGTTGCAGCAACCTTCAACTAGTACTCCTGAGGGGATTGGACTCATGACTAGGTGCTATTCATTAACTATTTGCAGTAGTTAGTTTTCCTTTAGTTCTTTCCAAAAATATTTCTTAGAATTTGGTAGATAACCTTCAAAGGTAAACTTAGGTATATGATGACAAAAAACTCAAGGGTTTGGATAAAACAACACTTATGCTTAGTTTTAGGGGGAAAGGGATGTTCTCAAAGGGAACCCAACATGTTACTCATAAACCATACTGGTAACATAAATATAGCATGGTATACTTGACAAACTTTGATTTTTTTTTTGAAATGAGTATAGCTGAGTGGACTCATCAGAATGAAATCCAGATAATCTAGGATTTAAGATAATTTGATTTGTTGAAAAATTCCTATTTTTCATTAGTTTGACAAGAGTTTTTTTGTTTTGTTCCTTTGTTTCTATTTGTATGCAGTGGGATTTAACATATAGTGTTGGCTAAAGGTTACACTGCTTAGACCCATCATTTGAGGTTTGTTTTAAAAGTAGTAAAATAGACAGGTCTTAAAAATTATATGAATAGAAATATTTTGCATGATTTAAAAAAACCCAAAAACTAAATATTTCCTGGAAAACAAAGCATTTTGTTAGCCAGTTACATGAAAACCAGAAAGGAAGGCTAAGTAGTTTCATTGTCTAAACTGAGTGAAACAGTGTGTGAAGTAAAAAGCATAGTCAAGTGTATTTTTTAAAAACTATTTAATATTAATAATCTAAGATATTGCTTGTAACACAGATGTGGTTTAAAAAAAACTATCTTGACTTTGTCCTCTTTAACTTCTATCACACTGTTCAGTAGTAGTATACTAAAAGCCTCTCTCTGTTTTTAGCTTTTCTTTGACTCTGTTTCACATTTAAACTGTATTTAAACTGAAATTTTTAAATAGAAATTTATAAGACAGACTTTTTAATTTCAGTACCAATTTTATTCTTTTTGACTATTTGCTGGGAATCCAGACATTAAAACATGGGCATCTGTCTCTGTTGTTGTCAAAGTGGCTTTCATCCTCAGCATGTTGACATTAGGATGCATTTAATAGGTGGTTCTTAAATGAGTATAGTGCCTTTTCACCCACTTCTTCCTTGTCTGTTGCCATGTCCCCTCCTCTAGCAATGTAAGTGTACATTACTGTTGTAACACTTACTGAGGAGCTCAGGCACATGAATCATCTAAGGCAGCCATCAGTTCTGCTGATCAATAAGAGTGCCAAGGAGCAATAATGCATGCTAATAGAGGGCATTGTAAATAATTCCAAGCCCTTTGACATCTTTGCTTCCTGTCCCCTATTGGTCTTGGTTAGGCTTCTCCCAAATAAAGCTGTGTTGTCATCTGAATCAATATTTGACTCTCAGTGATTAATTTTGTCAGATATAAATATTAATAGTGATATAAGTAGATAGTATACACACTTTTTATGTTCATATTAAGTGTACGAAGTTTAGTTTTTGAATATTATACAAATTAATTTTCATAGCAGAGGCTTTGCACAAGATTTTATGGCTGCTAATTTACTTTAATTTTGTATTCTGCAAAGAGCACTTGTGAAATGATTTTCTCTTTTATATATATGTGTTTGTGAGGCAGGAGTGAAAGTCTTACTGCAGAGAGTCGCTCAGCTCATACTAGTTCAAACTATAGGCTGATCAAATCAAGGAGTGAATCTGATTTATCTCAGCCTGAATCAGATGAAGAGAGTTACTCACTGGTAGGTAAAACTAAAGTCGTGTTTTATTTAGTTGATCTCAAATCTATGTTTTTTCAGATATGAAAGATACTTTAAATGTGTTTTGCTTAGAAGCATTGTGAATTTGCAGTGGATATACAGAGGAGATCACTGCATTGTTATTGGGGAAACAAATGATTGCACAAAACTGAACTTTACAATTATTGTAGGTTAGTTTGGGTTTTTTTGTTGTTGTTTATGAACAGCAGTGACATTTACACAGCTGAAGCTAAGCACCTTTTTTTCAAAGGCTTAGAAGTTTTGTTGAAGAAGGAATGAAGAATTGGAGTATTCTGAGGAGCATGATTTTTAGATGTATATGTCTCCAAGAGTAATGTTCTCATAGAGCCGTGAAGTTTTTAAGAGCGTTTCCCTACTGTTTTTTAGTTATGGCAGTTACACTAATTATTTCTTCTGTAATGCGGTGTGTTCTCTGTTGTGTTGTTTAAAACTCAAATTGTTTTAGCTAAAGTAAAATGCTTTGCTTTATCTCATTTCACTTAGCACAGAAAAGCTTTAACAAAGCCTAAATCTTGAGGTATTTTTTTGTTGTACAATTAGAAAAAGAAATGAGCTTTGTATTCTTTTAAATCTAGAGTGGAAGACGAAATGTTGATTTGGATTTGGCATCCTCACATAGAAAGAGGGGTAAGTTTTTATTAATATATTGGATATTGGTGTTAATAAGTAGATATTAAATTTGCTTTGGGCGTTTTCTAAAGTACTTTTAGATTCACATGGAATGTTTCTCAAATATTGTCATATATAGGATCTTAGCCTTTTAGAATTGGTTCATTAAAATTGTTCTCTTATTTAAAACAAATGAGAATTTTTAAAATATCTTCAAAATTATTATTTACCATTTATCGTAAATAATCAGTCTTTGATCATGTCTGATTGGTAAATTCTAGAACCCACTGTAATCCCATGGCCTGTATATAGCTTTTCCCAGCGGGATATTTCTTAGGAGCTAGTGAGAGTTGTTTTAATTTAGATGCACTATATGGCTAAAGGTGTTAGCACAACCCAATCGCTGTCCAGTAAACAGTGTTAAACAAGATCTGGGGATTGATATACAGAGATCTCAGCCTGCTTAATACCATGGCTAACACTATAAAAATCAGACCAAACGTAAGAAATTTATTGATTGAAACACACAAAAGGAAAATAATAAAAACGAGGTGAACAGCATTAGAACTTAAATTGATTGTTTATTCAAAACAAACTTAATCTAAACCCATCAAAGTCCTTTCAGGAGACAGTGAATATTTGTTAGTCTTTTGCAGTCTTAACAGTCCTTCCTGGTTGGGGAGAAAGGGTTAAATCTGTTGTTCAGTTCTGAATTGAAAATGATAGTCACATTTTCCTGCCTTAGACAAAACAGACACAGAAAGGAGAGAATAGATAGGATCGTAAAGATGGGGATATATGGATTTTGTTGATATTCTCAGCATATAGGGCGGGTGCTCAGTCATGGCCAGAATGCTTTGGGCTGGTAGGTTAACCAGGACAGCTGTTGCTGTGAACCTTAGCTCACCTCCCTGATCAGGGACATCATCTGGCTGGTCTGGTCAGGTCCCTTTCTTTCACTGGTCCACAGGCTGGGAAGAACTGGATGGACCATCTCATTTCACTGTGCTCTACAGTTGAGTTCAGGATCCAATGAAAAGCTGAGAAAGGGGAAAAGAGGTAGGACAGGAGGAAGATAGGGAGCAGAAAGGGGCACCCAAGGGAGGAGAGGATGGCAGGATCTAGCATATCAGGTTGGCGTCCTTGCTGGTATAACAATGATGGTCAAGCATCCCCTCTGGAATATCGATGTCTGGCGTCATGGCAACAATCCTTCATTTCACCATCACTGCTGCTGCAATGGTTCTTCTCCCTGTTCTCCCTAAAAGTCTCTTTTTAAGGACTTCAAAAAGGAGTGAAGAGCGAAATAGCCCATCCTCTTTTTATTTTGTTCAGTAATTAGTCTCATTTCCAACACACCAGTTCTGGTTCCTTGATTTCTAATTTTCTACTCCTCTTGTTTACCAGTCATACACTTAACAGAGCCTTTGAGTGGTATCAGTAAACTTTTTGTATAAATTAATTCAGTCTTTCTGTCTCCTTTTCACATCTTTTCTTAAACAGTTTTATATAATAGATCACTGTGACGATCCATGAACCTTTACCCAGTTATCACAAATTGAGCTTACAATAGGTTAAATTTGTAGGCCCATTTATTACAACAGAGCTTCCATGAATTCAGCTGTTTTAGAGAGTTTTCATTCTACTTTCACTCACTTTCTGAAGTCAGCTAGAAGAAACTGATGGGAGATGATCGGCATCAAGTGAATTTCTGTGTCCTTATGCTTGTAATGGATTTTGGTCATAGAATGCAGTTCAGAGCCTTCAGAACTCTAATGCAGAATATGCATGGCACTTGATTTGAAAGAAGGTGGGAAGGGAATCTTCTGCTTACAATATATGTAAATTCAATTATCTGGTCCTTGGAGTTGATGTCACATCAGTCTGAAGAATCTTAATGGTTTTCTTTCTCAAGACTATCAAAAAGTCATCTTGGAAGTAGTGGAGGGAGCATAGTATATGTCTTGGCTTTAGAGGGGGAGGTAGGGATGTGTGTGTCACAGCAGTGAATAGCTGGTGTTAGAATCATTTGTGTTCAGTGTTTGATCTCTGCTCTAGGCTTGGAAAGGCTAACTTTTTAGTTAAGATGTATGTGAGTTTGGGGAAGCTTGAGTATTTTAGAGAGATTAGGACAACCTTCAGTGTTCTTCTGGTTGGTTGATAACTCTTTCCTAGTTATGAGGGAGAGTATTTAGAGAGCCCATTTGTTCGCATTGGGGCATTAGAGACTAAGTGGGATAAGTCTCATGACTGGAATATTGGCATAGAGGGGAATGGCTTATTCAGGAAGGGCAGGCAGAAGAAAAGGGGAGTAGGTGTTGCATTGTACATCAAGAATATCACTTGTTCTGAGGCCCAGAAGGAGATGAGAGGCAGATCAGTTAAAATTCCCTGGGTAAAGAAGAAAGTAAAAACGGGGGATGTTATGGTCGAAGTCTACTATTGACCATCAAATCAGGAAGAGGAGGTGGATCAGGCGCTTCTGGAACAAATATCAGAAATATCCAAAACACAAGACCTTGTAGGAATGGAGGACTTTCACTAATCAAACATCTGTTGGAAAAGTAATACGGCAAAACACAAAATTTCCAATAAGTTCTTGGAATGTATTGGGTAGAACGTTTTGTTCCAGAAAGTGGAGAAAGTTACCAGGGGGACAGCCATTTTAGACTTGAATCTGACCAATGGGTGGAGTTAGTGAATCCGAAGGTGGAAGGCAATTTGGATGAAAGTGACCGTGAAATGATAGATGTCATGGTTCAAAGAAAAGAGTGAGAGCAGCAAAATAAAGACAATGGACTTCAAAAAAGAACTGGTAGGTAAGGTCACATGGGAAGAAAATCTAAGGGACAAAGGAGGGAAGAGAGCTGGTAGTTTCTCAAGAAGGACATTATTAAAGGTGTGACCTGTCTTTGCCTAGAGTAGCCCATCTGAAAATGCCAAGGTCAGGGCAAGCTGCAGAAGGAGAGCACATTCTCACAGAGCTGATGGCTAACACTGAAGTTAGATTCGCGAACCAGTTATAAACAGTGCTTCTGATTTCTCCACACTGGTTATCAAGAAGCTAAAACAAGAAGTTAAACAGCCTCCTTTATTGCATTTCAGTCTCTGCCTCGTGATCAACAACTATGTTCAGTAGAGCGATAAGTTATTTAAAACTCTATTCACTTTACCAAAATGTTCTCCTGATCCCCAAAAGGTCAGCCACATTACCAGATCAATATGATGAGTTTGGATCTTACCCAGACTACCACGCTGTCAGCCAATCCTTTAGTATCTAAAACTAAAGATTTATTTTAAAAGGAAAGAAACAAACAATATGAGAGGTATTAAATGATCAAAGCAATAAGATATATACAAATGACTTCAAAGTCCATATATATCAGATTCTTAGCAGTATTGGAGTTTGCAAGTTTATACAGTTCCTCTGGAGTACATCCAGTACCTGGATGGGTCTCAGATTTTTGTTTCACAGCTTCAGATGTAGAATTGTTGATTCAGAGGTAGGAAGCAGGAATGAAGACAAAATGGAGATGGTGCAGCTGCATTTTATAGTCTCTGGTCTGCCATGTGGCTTGTTTCAAACGCAAGCTCACAGAATATGGTCAGGGAAAAGCACTTGCAGTCTCCCTGACTACAGGCATGTCCCAACGTGTCCTGATAACTCATAGGCACAGCTCTGGCTTCTCTTCCTGGGCTCATTGTATAGGTGATGGCCCTTGATGATGCTTAAGGTCTTGGATTTGTTAATTTTGAAAAAGCCTCTTCTGTCTTTCTGCCTGTTACTTTGTAGGGAAGAATACTGTTGATTTAGGGGATTGATAATGGAGCTTTAGGACTCTTAGTTGCTGGTTTGAATGATGAGTGGTGCACAGATATGCTAATCTTCTGTATGGGAAGGAAAAAGATCAAATGGAGCCATGCAATACCATAGGAAGTATTTTCTGTTCCTTTTATTTGAAGAGAAACAAACATTTCATCATGTAGCCCCATTTTGGGGATGAGAGTTACTTGATGGTATCTCACTTCAGATTAAGACAGCCTCTTCAAAACTTACATTTTTGTCTTCATCCTAACCATCTCTCTCAACTGAAAAAAATAAGTTGGTAAATAAAGTTAACTGGGAATTAAATGTTTTCTGGAAGATGTTCCCAGCTGTTACGGTTGTGTAGAAACTGTTTCCTATAGGTTATGTCTTGGGGCGAGAGGGATGGGGGAGAACAAGGGCGGTGTGGGGATATAGTAGGAAAAGTGTCCTAGAGTGAATTTCGTCAATAAATGGGTGTAATTTTTTTCTGACAAGCTTGCTAGAGTACTAACTATATCACTCTGCTTGCTAGAGTACTAACCGTATCACTCTGCTTGCTAGAGTACTAACCGTATCACTCTGCTCTCTAGAGTTAATTATGTGCAACCATGAGGAGAACAGAATTGTGTTACAAAGGTGGTTCCCTGAATAGATACGTAGCTGCTTGCATCCATGGTCTTTGTCCTTTTCAATCAGCTCTGGTTTTGTCATGTTACTTTTCAAATAAATAGTATTGCAATCTTTAATGATTTTGCTTGTAATTAAATATTAACATAGTAAGTCATTCCAAATATTCTATTCTTTAAAAAAAAAAAAAATTCTCTCTGAACCGAGATTTTTCTGTCCATCCGTACAGTTAAAATGTGTCCAGCAGTTCTGTACACATGGATTGCTCCTTCCTACTTGCAGAGATGAAGGTAATGCAGAGCTGTCAAAGATTTTGCCAAGCTATGTGTAACATCTTCCTCATGTGCTGTTTGTCCCAGTTCTGCTTTCATGCCAACAGAGCAGCAAGCTCTGGAGTGGGTTACATCTCTTTAGAAATTATATATTTCAGATAATTTTGTTAAATAGTGAGTTACTGAACTGAACTCCTTTTCCTTCCCCAATTCCTCTTTCTCCTGAACTTAACACTCACTACTTGACATGGTCAGACTTAGGCCTGGTCTGCACTGCCATTCTTGGTTGAGGTGAGATATGCTAGTTACATAATGTAACTAGCGTATCTCTCATTGATGTACTTACGTCTACAGAGTGTGGCATATTCCCAACGCTACATCGATGGGAGAGCGTCTCCCGTTGACGCTACCTTCTGCTTTTCAGGGAGGTGGACTAATTCAGTAGATGGGAGAGTGCTCTTCCATCAACAGAGCGGGTCTACACAGACCCGCTCCATTAATGCTTGCCGCGGCAGCAGTGTAGACATGCCCTTCATGTGTGAATGTTGTATCCAACCACCACCAACAACATAGCTAGTGAGCAGTAGAGGAGTTGCTAAAGAGGAGTTTGCCCTTCTTGGTGGTTCTTCAAGCAAGTGTGGACCTTAAGTTCTTATTGGATTCAGTAATTTAAGCAGAATAGCTAAGCAGTGAATAGCTAATTCTTCACTCTCTATTTCTTCAGACGTTCCACCTGAGCAGCAGCATGACAACAAAGCCCCTTCTCCAACCCTAGGATTCTTTGGATCTCTTGTACCCACCCATTACTCAGTCAGATTCTAGAAAGCCACCATCAGTTTCCATCCCAGCAAGGCAGAAATCACTCGCGAAATCTTCTGTGGAATGCTTTTGGCCATTGGGGATCTAGAGGAGAGATTAGCATTTTCACTGGGCCTCTCTCAGCCTCCTTTCCTCTGTCTGTTATTGATTCATCATCTTCAGTCTTGCCAGACCAGAGAGAGCCCCCAGCACTGATGTAACTCAGTATGCAGGACCCTGTCTGGATTCTTTTCCTCAGTTCCTTTGGGGCAGGAAAGAGTGGGTGTTAATGCATCTAAATGGTGGCTTGTGCAAGAAAACACCAGATTCTGCATACACATTTGTAGTAGGTGCACACACATTCAGACATGCAACTACACATACGTTTTTGTGAGCAAACAAAACCAAGAGTATGGCTCTCAGTCTGCGATGAGTTGGTATGTTGCACAAATGTCTGTGATGAGATGGTATGTTGCACAAATGTTCTTAATTACAGTGTAGTGCTTTCCTCTTAGATGTCTAGTAACCTGATAACCCACAAGGCATAATAGTGCAGATTCCTTAAATCTAAAATATCTACTGTTGTAGTAGTGGAAATACTTTTCTGTACCTGTTGTAGTCAGTGTAGTTCTAAATTTTGGAATTAAATGACTGTGATTCTCAAGATTGGGGAAAAAAAAAAAACCCCCCCACACACACAGCAGAAGAGGAAACAAAATCAGAAATTACAATGTAGAGAACTTACAAGGTTTATGCTGCCTAGATGATACCAACTCATGAATATTGTTATCAAGAAAATGCTTTCTTCAAAATTTTGCTTCTTAATGTCTTTCATGCATGGATGAAATGCAGATTGATCCATTAAATTTGAGTCAAGGTAATATGAAGAGAGATTTGTATAAATGTTGTATTTTGTATCAAATGTTTCCTTTTGTCTTCTGATTCTTATGTGGTAGTGTATTTACTCCTTTTTGGCCAGTTGAGCCCCAGAAAAAAGAAGAGCTTCAAGCAAGTACATGATGGCATGTTTATTTTTTTTTCCCTCTATAGCTTCCCTACATATTTTATGTTTTATAAAGTATGTATTGCAGCTGTGCCACATTCATTTTGAAAAATCCATTGTTAAAAGCTAGCTTGTAAGGACAAGTAAACATTCAATCATTTTTCATGTAAGCTTTAAGATTATTGCTCTGTGGGTTTTTTACGTGTAACTGTATTCACGTGATCTCAAATGCTCTATAAGAAATCCTTAGTTTAACTGTGTAGGCCCTAAGACAATCATCACTATCTCACAGCTAAGCCAATACATTACCAAATATTTCATTGTTTTAATTGTTGCTTTAAACATTTTTTTCAGAAGATAATATTTTTTTTTAATTTTTGCTTTGTATGCACCAACTTTTGAAAAATTAGTTTTGTACCAGACCTATCCTACTTTAACATTACAACCATTTTTAAAAAATCTGCCTATCTTCAACTGGAATCCTTCTTCATGTTCATTAGTTTAATTTTGCTTTTCATAGTCCTTGATTTTTCTCCTCCTCTGACGTACCTTTTCCCCCCTACAATAATGGCAGTTAAAACTTTTAATTGATTTTGAAACTTTTCTATCTGTATTAACTTATTTATGTTATGGTTCAATATCATCAGCTATTGCCCTCAAATTCTTTCTCTATTGATTAACAAAATTAAAAATTCATTTAATATTTTGTCAGATCTTGATGACGGGTAGCATCATCCAGTACATAGTTTTAATAGACTCTTCTCCGCTGCTTTTTCTCTACCAACCCTTTGATGTTTGGAGCCATGGAGTGAGAGTCTGTGCTGTGCTTTTAAAGCTTCAATGCAAAATCACAGCTTGGGGTGAAAGGGAGCTAAGATGGCTTTAAGCCAAGTTTGTGCCTTCTTGATCATGGAAGGGGGTTGGAGAGGATTGTAGTGCAATTTAAGGAGCCCCGGGGAGGCCTCTCTACATTAGAGCAGGTTCCCCTGTGGGCCATAGCACTGTCTGGAATTTTTACAGTGCTGTGGCCTTGCTTCCAGCATGCTGCCTCTGTTAGGGCTTGCAAGAGAATGCTCAAAAGGCTGATGGTTGTTTTCTTTAGTGCCTGTGCCAGCAGAATCTTTCCTTGATGAGAATCAGTGATTTTAGGGTCCATTTATGCCATTCTGGCCCTTTTGCTTGTTGTAAAGCGATTGGAACAGAAGTGTGGATCTCACCTGTGGTTGCCACAAGTAACTGAGATTAGTATTCATGCTAATAGTGGTCACTTTTAGATGCTTTGGTAATTTGAGAAGAATAATGATGTCTGTCTAAGCACTAGCCTGATGTCTCTTGTTCTCCTAATTTTCTTGTTTACACATCACCCAGTATCAAAAAATATAAAAATTGAGTTAGAAATTTCTCATAGTGGGCATCACAGAATAAATATCAGCAGCATTAATGATTGCATATAAACAAAATCTGCATTTAAATAATAAGGATGTAACATAAACCAGCAAAAGGTAAAATATTTAAAAACATCTTTTTAACTTTGTTTTTTCAAAGTGTTTCACAACTGTAGTGCTCCTGAAATTTAAAGCAACTTTTTGTATGTATTTGTTATCAAATTCTTTGTGTGGCCAAGACATTGTAATGGTTCTTTTCTGAAGCCATTATGGTCTGTTATGTAAATATGTGTTTAGGCATGTCATGCAAATACTCAAGAAAATTCTTTACAAAAGGTTAATTGGGATGTGTGATAACGTCTCATAGTTCAATGCATTGGCTTATCAAACTTTTTCCAAATAAGTTGTGATTAAGCCATATTATGGACCACATTTGGAAAAGGAAATATTTGAAATGTAAGATGTAGTTATGGTCAGTGGTGTAAATAAAAATTTGAATTTTTCTAAAAAGATTGAATTTCTCTGATTTAGAATTTGTATGAGTTTTTGCCTAGAGTCAATTTGTGTAACTGAGTTTTAAACCCCATCCCCTGCAAAAAGAATGTTTAAAACAGAAATGCTGGTGTAGTTTTGTCACAGTAGTTTGAATGAACAATTTACTTAATTTGACATTAAGGTTATGACTCTTTAAATTATGTCTGTGGTTCCGTGCTCACAAGAGACATTAATGTTGAATGATGCCAAGGTAGCTTACTTAGTATAAACAAAACATTTAGACTTTTTAAAATAAATGTATCAAATAAAATCTATGTTAGTACCATTTTTGGGGTATCCCTTTGTGTCTCCAATAATTGCCTGCCTGTATAGATTGTAAGCTCCTTGGAGTAGGAACTGCTTTTTTATATCTTGTATAGCACCAAGCACACTAGTGACACTTAGCAAAAAATAATAATAAAATACTGACTAGCAAAACAAAAATTATAGGTCTAAATGTCCGAGCAACTGTGACTTCATTTACTTAGTGAAGTTGTACCCATTTGTGTCAGAGGGGCATTTCACCCAGAATCTTGTAAACTTTGTCTACACTTTGTCTGGAAAATGGTACCCACTGCTGATGAGTACCAGTAACTTGTGCAAGATTTGGTTTAACTGCAAGTATAGACAAGAACCAGACAGCAGTGATACTGATCATGGTTTGGTCCGTCTCTTCAGTTGAAATTAAACCATGTTCCACACTGAGTCATCTTTTTACTGACACTTGTCTTCATTGGATAAATTTCCTAGTGTAGATGTAGTCACACAGAGTTATTACAGCAAATATCAAGAAGTATTTCAAAGTGTATTTCATGAAACCAAAATTATAGTTTGTCGACATAACATACATGTAATTATTTTATTACGTTTATAATACACTACCCACTGACAATCATTACAAAGTAAATGTTCTATATAAGAGTAAAGTATTTTTGATGGTTTACTTGCCCTTCTTCACTCGTGTATTCAGTAAATATTTCATCCAAAACAAGCTATAAACCACTGTGCTATTTTGCCTATAGAAAAGATATAATAGCTTGAGTAAAATATAGGTCTTTTGTTACAATCAGATCTTATAAGAAATATATTAAAGTGCACAATTCCTTTTGTTGCAAATCTTTTCTTCACCACTTTGTCATTTAGCTGCATAGCATTTTTATTCAGTGTTCTAGCTTTAAGCTAAATGGTTTGTGGCTTTGCCTTTTCTTTTTTTCTGGTGGCAGGAGGTTGCTATACTGCTTAAAGAATATGTAGTAATAGAAACATGGCCTTCCCTTTAGTTTATTACATTGCTATTGTTTTAACTGAAATGTTTTGCTCTAATTTCTTAATGCATGGTATAGTTAAACATGAATGCCCATTTTCCAGCTATTCGAACAGCAACAGCTCAGTCTTCACCTACTGTCAAAATGCCATTTTCTATTGAATTGGAATTTATTAAATTTTGTATTGTTTATTAAGGAGCTGCGCACAGTCAAGTGGAACCTCTAAGTGACTCATGGGCTCGACTGAAACACAGCAGAGATTGGTTGTACAGCTCCTCTTACTCATTTGTTGAATCTGATTTTGATCTTTCAAAATCCCTTGGAGTTCATACTTTGATTGAAAATGTTGTCAGTTTCGTAAGTGGAGATGTGGGAAACTCACCAGGTTTTAAGGAGCCTGATGAAAGTATGTCCACTAGTCCTCAGGCTTCTGTTATTGCAATGGAACAGCAGCAGCTGAGGGCCGAGGTAAGTTATAGTTATGCTGTTTTTACATTCCTTGTGTCTTAAATCCATGTTATTGATCTTAACTTTAGAATGAATCAATATGATGCGTCTGACTCTTAAGCTTCTACTGGAAAGATTTTTGAACAACACAGCATATTTTATTCATATTTTTCTCCTTTTTTTGTTGCAGTCTTTAACTAAAACTGCTGCTTGTTCAATATACTTTAAATGTAAAACAAGCTGAACTTTAAGAGCACTCTTTTCACTTAGCTTGTTGGAGAGAAGGGCAAGGCGTACTTTTTGGAATACATCATTTTTATGTAAGAGCTTTTAAAGTGCTGTTCTGTAAACTTGAAATATTTCAGACTCGACAAAACTTCTCAGGTGTGCTAAATTTATCAGTGTGGAAAGTAGACAAATTTGGATATTTAAAACTTTAGGTGGAAGCTTAAAATCCCTTCATCTTTGACACTCTTTACACTGTAGGTTCCATTATGCTGCTCTGGGAGTTTAAAACTTCTTAAGCATCTTATTTGGCAGATGAAGCTTAGGGTAGACAAACCTTAGCTGTGACCCAGGGATCAGGAGGCATCAGGGTTGACAGTTCAGAATTTTTCTTAAAAAACCAACAAAAAAAAAGCTTATCTCAGGAAATTTAAATGTAAAAACCACAAGTGTTTTATCCCCATGATTTATTATGCTAGCAGAACTCTTCCATGATATAATGGCCATGCTATTCACGGTTGACTACCTGCTGTTTTATTTATGGTTTGCAGGTAATTGCATAATCAATTCTTAAGATATTTTAGGTATAGGTTACTTCAATTAACAGTCCTTGTTATATAATATCTATTAAGTGAACAAAATCTGTTTTTATTTCAATTTTTTTCTTTTAAGCTTCGTTTGGAAGCACTTCATCAGATTCTAGTACTGCTGTCAGGGATGGAGGAAAAAGGTAGTGCCCCATTAATGGGAAGCCGACAAGGACCAGCATTTCAATCTTCCTCACTGCTTACTTCTGTTAGACTACAGTTTCTAGCTGGATGCTTTGGCTTGGGCACTGTTGGACATGCAGGAGCCAAAGGGGAGAGTGTCCGATTGCATCACTATCAGGTATGAAACGTACTTAACGTAGCTTAAAAAATAGTTTCTTGAGCAAAATTTTCCATTCAGCAAAGATGTCTTAATAAACAGTTACTTGTCGTTCGGAAAGTTCAAACTGAAAATGTTATGATTTTTATTTTCGTCTGTATCAAAGCCAGTAAGAGAACAAACCAGAATTAAGTTCACTTTAGAATAGTCACTGTGTATTTTGTATCTTGAACAGTATTTATTTGGCGCCTCAAGCTCTTTCCTATGTAGAAACAGTTTTTAAGGAGGATAGTGTCTCTGATCCAGTTTAAAACAATGACAAACATTAAGAGCATTCCTGTGAATTTTCTTATCTGATTGTCTTCTGCACCAAATACTAGAGAAGTCAGACTTGGCCACAAGGTTCTGGGGCATGTCTGCACACCTTTTCCCCCCTCCAGATTCTCTGTCTCCTGTGGTGCACACAGGACGGTTCAGCAATGCCACCTTATTCCTTGCAATACCAGCTTTTAAAATTGATATTGTGGCATCAGCAAACAAGATTCCCTCCTTGTGCCCCCATCCTCTCATTCACTTCTGTTCCTTAGGCAGTTAAAATTCCCAGTGCTTTGATCCCTGAATTGGACCACTCACCTGACCGTTCTGTTTGTTCCCCCTTCTCCAGTCACAGAACAGCAGGCCAAATAAAGCAAACCAAAGGAAAAGAGGTGCTCCTTTGAGCAAACCCTCACAGGAACCACAGAAAGGGTGCTCTGCTATGAGCACTCCTAGTTCATAGTCTCTTGCTGTTCCAGGGGAAGGCGCTCAAAGATTGAATAGCTTGTTGAGGACTTGGCATTCCCTCCCTCCACCCCCAAATACACACCAGCTGAGACTTTTCTTGAGACACCTCCACAAGGGTGGGTGAGTCTTTGGCTTTTGGGACTCACTGGTTAGGAATCTTCAGGGGTAAGTCTAAAATTGATCCTAAACCTCCCAGTCCAATCCACCATCAAAGAGGAAAACTCTAGGTCTGCATTTCAGTTTCTTAGGTGGGTAATTAAGTCATTTGGTAAGGAATTCAGAATGATGGCATCATTGCAGATTCTTCTCCTCCCCAAGAGAAAGATCTTCTAGGGATATCCCTGTATGCTTCCCCTCTAGGTTATATTTTGGAGGATGAAGAGTGCTCAGGTGCTAATGGTCACAGGAAATAAAGCATGGATATTGTGCCGCTTCAAGCCCTGTGTTTTAACCATCAGTCTGTTTCCTGTTCTAATAGACATTAAAATAGGTAAGATGATTACAATACTTATTTATTTGATTCAGGATGGTATCAGAGCAGCCAAGAGAAATATTCAGATTGAAATCCAAGTGGCTGTGCATAAGATTTACCAGCAATTATCTGCTACGTTGGAGAAAGCTCTGCAGGAGAATAAGCACCACATAGGTAAGTGGAGAACACGTCTGAAAATGCAAAATGTGCGTTCATGTATTATAAATACACAATCTATTAACAGAGTAGAGTTCACTAATCATAGATTCTGACATCAGTAGCCAAGCTCAGGGATGAAGTGTCATCGCTAATACTGAGACTGACACTGATTATGTAGTGGGGAAAAAAAAGGGGGGTTTTCTCCTTTTTTTATAACTTCTGTTTACCCAATTACTATATGTTTATAGAGAATGAACTGCTCTTTCTGCTCTAGAAATGGTCCATTCAGATGAAATATGAGTTATATTAGCTGGAAAGAAACTCAGTAGGAGTCCCAGGTTAAGCAGGAAAAAAAAAAGCCGCCTTAGGGGTTTCAGATTTATTTATGGGTTTTTCCAGTGCAAGCAAAACTAAATTAAAAAACAAACAAACAAACAAAACAAAAAAAAAAAAACAAAAAACCCCAAACTAAAAAGTCTCTGGTCACTTCCCCTTCATACAGATGAGCAGTCTTTGAAAACCCAAGTAAAACAATATCAACAGAACAGCTTTTCTGGCCAGAGTTCTTTGCTTTTGCCTCCTAGACAGGAGCCCCCATTTGTTTCCACAACCTTGAAGGATCTGAGCCTGTGCAACTTAACTAAGGAGTAGAGTAGCTTGCGTATCGTCCGTCAACTTCTTAAAGTCTGTTCTGCGCACCATCTCCACTACGCTATGCTGACGTGAAATGTGTTCCCGTTGATGTCGCGTTACTCTCTTTCCGGGGGATGGATTTATTAAGTCGATTTCCGGATCGATTGAGTGGGTCTTCACTTCCACTCAGTTGATCCTGAGAAATCAATCTGACGGTGGCGAATTTACCGTCGTCAGTGAAGACGTACCCTAAGATGAACTGAAGGCATGTGTACATATGAAAGTTGTAATGGTATACATTTCCTTTTTATGGAAGAAATTGCTTTGTGTACACACACTCACACTCAATCTCTTTCTCCCTTCACATTAGTTTCCCTTGCAACTTAAATGGAAATGAAATAATTAAACCGTCTTTGTACATTCATAGATTCTAAGGCCAGAAGGTACCATTGTGATAGTTTAGTCTAACCTCCTATATATAGCACAGGCTATATAACTTCCCCAAAATAATTTCTAGAGCATATCTTTTAGAGAAACATCAGATCTTGAGTTTAAAAATGTCAATGATGGAGAATTCACCATAATCCTTGGTAAATTGTTCCATTATGCCTTATTTCCCGTCTGAATTTGTTTAGCTTCAACTTCTAACCATTGGGATCGTATTATACCTTTCTCTGCTAGATTGAAGAGCCCATTATTAAATATTTGTTCCCCATGTAGATACTTATAAATTGTAATCAATTCACACCTTAACCTCCTTTGTTAAACCAAATGGAATTGAGCCCCTTTAGTTGTCACCATAAGGCATGTTTTCTAATCATGTAATCATTCTCGTGGCTCTTCTTTGAACCCCCTCCAATTTATCAACATCCTTCTTTAATTGTGGGCACCAGAATTGGACACATGTATTCCAGCAGTGGTTGCACCTATGCCAAATACAGAGGTAAAGTAACCTCTCTACTCCTACTTGAGATTCCCCTGTTTATGCATCTCAGGATCACATTAGCTCTTCTGGCCAAAGTGTCACACTGGGAACTCATGTTCAGCTGGTCATTCACCATAACCCTCAAATCTTTCTCAGAGTCACTGCTTCCCAGGATTAAGTTCCCAATCCTGTGACGATGGCCTACATTCTTTGTTCCCAGATATATACATTTACATTTAACCATATTAAAATGCATGTTTTTTGCTTGCATCCTGTTTACCAAGTGACACAGATTGCTTGGAATCATTGACCTGTCCTCTTCATTATTTAACACTTCCACAATTTTTTAATCATCTACAGACTTCATCAATGGAGATTTTCTGTTTTCTGCCAGATCATTGATAAAAATGTGAAGTAGTGTAGGATCAAGAACTGATCAGTGTGGAACCTCATTGGAAACAGATCCACTCGATGATGATTCCCCATTTACAGTTACCTTTTGAAACCCATCAGTTAGCCAGTTTTTAATCCATTTAACATGTGCTATGTTAATTTTGTATTGATAGTTTTTTTTTTAATCAAGATGTTATGCGGCACCAAGTCAAACACCTTCAGAAGTCTAAGTATATTATATCAACACTATTACCTTTGTCAACCAAACTTCTAATTTTTTTTTAAAAAAAAAGGATGTCAAGTTAGTTTGACAGGATCTAGTTACTATAAACCCGTGTTGATTTTAATTAATTATATTACCCTTCTTTAGTTTGTTATTAATCAAGTCCTGTATCAGTTGCTCCTTTATCTTGCCAGGCATCAATGTCAGGTTGACAGGCCAATAAGTATCCAGATCATCCCCTTTAAATCTTCTTAAAAACTGGCACATTAGCTTTCTGGAACTTCCCCAGGGTTTCAAGTCTTATTGAAAATCAGTATTAATGGTCCAGTTTTGGAATCAACTTTAGATGCAAGTAAGAAATCTAGAATTTCTTCCACTTACAATCAGTTCAGGGAGATACTTCTAGATAAGAACCAGAGCCCCTGTTGGGATTGAACCCCAAAATTTCTATGCCAAAAACTAGCTCAGCATGACATTCCCCAAAGGACTTCTTTGGGGCAGAGTGCATCATGTGAAGGGGGTCACAATAGAACACTGAAAGGATGTGTATACTATATACAGTGGGCCTACATAAATGAATAAATAACCCCCAAAACCTCCACTGTGCTTCTCAGGCTGAATTTGTTGAGGAGATAACTAGTGAGCACATTCCATAAGCACTATATTTTTGTTGTTGTTAAAGACCTAATTATTGTTTCTGAGTCATCCGAGTGCTTTGACTCTAAAGAGCTTTTTTTTTTAATTTTAGAAGCACAACAGCGTCTCCTGTTGGTAACTGTCTTTGCTCTAAGTGTACACTACCAACCCGTTGATGTCTCCTTGGCCATTTCCACTGGTCTACTAAACGTACTATCACAGTTGTGTGGCACAGACACCATGCTGGGACAACCACTGCAGTTGTTGCCCAAAACTGGTATTTCCCAACTCAGCACTGCTTTGAAAGTTGCTAGTACAAGATTACTTCAAATCCTCGCTATCACCACAGGGTAAGCATTGAAGCTCTTCTTTTCTAGATGATAATCCACCTGCAGCTCTTTCAGCAGTGCCTCTTTTAAAAATAACAAGAAATATTTCAAAAGAAAGATCTATTTGATGGACAAATAGTGCTCACTCAGACGCACACTAGCTAAACAAGAAAAAAAGAAATGAAAGACTTAAAAATTGTAAACAAATGTTAATCAAATCAATGTGTACCCTTCTGATAAAAGAGCATAATCAGCTGCTATCCAGGGATTTGAGTTTGGGTTCAGAGTGTCCTGTGCCTGCAAAGGCTGCAAGCATGGCCTTCACAGTCCTCCCCGTTTTTCCCTGCTTGGTTGGCCTTGCCATGTTCCCTTTATTCCAGCAGGTGTTGAGGCTTCATGTAGCTTTTCTATGAAGAAACTTTCTATGTTAATAATAATGGAGCGGATTACACAAAAAAGAAATTCTGTGCCTTCTTCCCAGGGTCTAACAGACTTTTCCGAGCACAGCTAACATTTGCTGCTGGAACAAGAGACCAACCTTACTATTACTGAGTTATTTTTAAGTGCATAACTAATAAAGGAAAAAAACGGGGGAAAACAATGATTTCTGATTTTGATCGAGAGTATTCCTATTAAATATTCAGTATGTATCACTTTATTTTAATGTTTATAAAGTGTAAATACTTAGCTGCCAAGTCAGTCCTTAAAAAGCACGGTTGTGGTGGTGATGTGATTTTATTCATTAAAGGGTTGATCCAGCACTCATTGAAATCAATGGAAAGACTCCCACTATCTTTAGTGGTTATACAATTGAACCATAACAACCTTAATTTCTTAAAACTGGGGTTCAGATCCAAGTTTGTCATAAATGAAAATGAGTTGGCTGGTCTCATCCTAATCCTCATTTGCCACACCGTGAAACAGTTAAATAATTTAACTCCGACATTGACCTTTCTAAAATGGGACTGAGGACTGGAATATCAGAGGTGCTAAAGTTAGTAGTGAGGTGCATTGGCAGAATGAGTAGGAAAGCAACCGGGAAGTGCCTACCTGCGCTAGAACTGATTACAGCCTGTGCTACGGTGCCTTATTTTCATGTGCACTAAATGTGCGCATAATGAGAGTTTTGCAATTCCCATGTCTTAAAATGATTTCTACTTGGAATACCTCGGAAATGTTTCAATCTTTACATTTTTCACATAGAACTTATGCTGATAAATTGAGCCCCAAAGTGGTCCAGTCTTTGCTGGATCTGCTCTGCAGTCAGTTGAAGAACCTGTTATCACAAGCTGGTGTGATGCTTATGGCTTCCTTTGGGGAAGGTGAAGGTGAGGAAGATGAGGAAGAAGAAGAGAAAAAGTCAGATTTAAATGGAGATAATGAGAGGAAAGACTTCAGAGGTACCACGTTTATACCATTTTTATTATTTTAGAATTAAATTTTTCTTATTAATTTTAAAAAAAAGAGCCTGACTCTCCTCTACCTTGCCCTTTGTGTAGTCTTTTCCGCCTGTGCAGAATAGGTTAAAGTGCTACTGAATAAGAATTCTCCACTCACACAAGTATTACACCCACTTTACACATATGTAAAGGACTAAACAAGGATGGTGGAGAATTCTCATCTATGTTCCTCTCTGATGATTGCTATGGCATAGTCTGCACTCATTCCACATTGAAAATTTCTATAGCTATCGACCTATTTCATATGCTGCAGAGAGCTGCAATGTAAATTGATGTGAAGAAACTTACTCTAACCTTTATATTCAAGGGTCTATAGTTGATCTTTAAGCAAAGATCCCCTCTAGTATGAAAGTGATCAAATAATGTATTGTCCTTTAAGGAACCTATTTTATATAATGATACAAAAATATTTAATTTCTAGGGAAATTGTGTGTTTAAAAAAAAAAAAAATTATGCAATTTTTCTTAATTTTAGATGTTAGGTCATTTGACTATTCATATGTGTCTTAGTTTTTTAAGTAGTAGTTTTGTACCTGATAGTTTCATAACATGGGCTAGTATTGTTAGCTTGGGTTTAACATAGAAAACAATTTTAATGTTTTCATTTTTAACAATCGCCAACTAGTTAAGACAGTAGTAGTATCAGCTTAGGTAAATCTCAGGGAACAAAGGAGGATTTAGTATTTTGAGACAAAAATCCATTTAAAAGGTAAATAAGAGCCTCTTAGACAATTGGTTCCATTTTGTGTTATGAGTACATTTATAAATGGCTAATAAATGGATAATCAATTACTACAGATTGTTATGAAGTCCAACAAGTCAATAGGTTGCTAATAATCATGTCTTAAAACCACTGTCTACTCAAGTGTCTAACATGCTTAAAACATTTATTAATCATTTCTAAACACTTTATAAATATACCTTTAATATAAAATGTGCAAATACTAAAAATATTGGGTCTGATTTTTAAGTAAGGTAGGTGTGCCATTGTTTGAACATACCGATAGCTAATGATATCAGCTGTGTGCCAAATATTCTGTTTGTACAGATATGGTAATTGTACATGTGGCTGTATACCTAATTTATTTTAAAAATCAGTGTCTGTGTTCCATAAGGCTCCTGTGGCTGATTTTGAGTAGTTATGATCTGCCAGATGCATGCTGATATGCATTTTACAGCCTTATAGGTTAACCTGGTAGCTGACGGTGGTGGTATTCTGTTTTGGACTCTCACTGTTCTCAAAAATAAAGCAAACCCTCAAGTCCACCAAGTATCTTTGGATTTTCTGACTTTTCTCATGACCTAAATATTGTGGAAATGTAGCTTGTTTATTGCAGGCATATCAATCAATTCATTGCTTAGAATTTTTAATAATAGCTTTATTTTAATCTCCAGCTGCACTCCGAAAGCAACATGCAGCAGAATTGCACCTGGGAGACTTTTTAGTTTTCCTACGAAGAGTTGTTTCTTCAAAAGCCATTCAGTCAAAAATGGCTTCTCCAAAGTGGACAGAGGTGCTTCTTAATATTGCTTCTCAAAAGTGTTGTTCAGGTATGATCTATTCAGAATGTATTCTGTGTGTGTATGCATGTATATGTATGGGTGTGGTGTTTCTAACATACACATTACATTTATTCAGCGCTTTGTGAAAATAATTAATTGATTTTAGTAAATTTATAATGGTGGTGATTATTGTAGTTTTACTCAGTATGTTTTAATGGTTGTTAATAATGCACTTTTCCTCTTGTAGGAGTACCCCTAGTGGGCAATTTAAGGACCAGACTCCTTGCACTTCATGTGCTAGAAGCTGTGTTGCCTGCTTGTGAATCTGGTGTTGAAGATGATCAGATGGCTCAGGTTTATACATTTTTAAATAAACTTTTAAAGTTGTTGTTTTCTACAGCAAATCTCAAAAAATAAAAATTTTAATTAAGCAGTGCTTGGTAGATTTTCAGAATGTTTACTACTCAGTGCTCACTATATTTACTTATATATGAATACTCACTACAGATTTTAAACTAGTTACAAAATAGACTAGAATAATTGTAACCTATTATTATTTGTCTTCACAAGTTTGGGATTAAAATGATCTGACGTATGCTCTAATACAACAGGTTGTTGAACGATTGTTCTCACTTCTGTCTGACTGTATGTGGGAGACACCGATAGCTCAGGCTAAATATGCAATTCAGATAAAAGAGAGAGAACAAGAAATGAAGCTGCAGGTAATAGTCCTTTTTTAAATTTTCATTAGGTACAGCTGAGTTATATATAATTATGAAGTGTTTATTTTGTTTCATTTCTGATAGAAGCCGGGAGAATCTGAAGAAGAGGATGAGAATCTTCCTATACAGGAAGTGTCCTTTGATCCTGAGAAAGCTCAATGCTGCATAGTAGAGAATGGGCAGATTTTAACTCATGGCAGTGGAGGTAAAGGATATGGACTAGCATCCACAGGAGTCACTTCTGGGTGTTATCAATGGAAGGTATATGGAATAAAATGCACGATTTTTATTCTATCTTCAGTTCTCTTTCTTTGCTTTGGAAAATACTGTTTTATACATAAGTATTCAAGAATATACTGTATTGTGGAAGAAGCAAAACCTAGTGATTAAAGGGCCATTCTCTATCTAAAATAAACTGCACAGTTCTGTGCTTTGAAGGCTCGTGTTTATGGTGTCTCTAAAACAGATCTCTGTTGCTGCTTCAAACCAGGAACGGACAGCTGTGAAGTCCTTTGGTTTTTTTGTTGTTGTTGATGATGGTTTTCATTTAAATCCACAGTCAGTGTAAAAGTCATCCATTTAAAACAACTTTTCAGGATTTTTCTTCCCCAGTGCAAGTAGCTTTTTAGTTCTTTGAGGGGGAGGCGGGAAGGATGAATTAAATATTATTTTTTTCTTCATCATTGATCATCATGATAAAAGCGGTGAGTAGATCTTGTATCTGGCCTAGTAAATTTTCATGGCTATTTTGCCAAGCTGACTTACATAAATCCCATTTTTGGGTAATTACACCTAATGCTTTGAAATTGTATTTTGGAGTGAGCCTAGACTTTGGGATTTGGAATAAGGCTCTATCCCCTTTCTCCCAGATTTATGTTCTCTGACAGTCAAAACCTTTGTGGCAGCCACAGCAAAATTTGTTTATCCATTTTGCTCTTTGCTCTTGCCAAAGTCTTATCTAAAAATCACCTGCACGGAAAAGAAAATGATCTGTCAAACTCCTGTCTGGACCCAACAGTCAACACACTCTCTCCAATACCCCCATCCCAGTCCCTGGTCTCATTTTTATATTTGATAATGTGTCAGTGAATAGCATGAATTGTTCTTGATGCTCTTCATTTCAGAGGTTTACGTTTTTACTGCCCTAGCCATCTTAGGCCACAGTTACCTGACTGAATATGAACTTACCTCATTCAAACTATCTCACAGTTATTTACCTCATTTATGAACTTACTTCACAGTTACTTCACTCAAACAAAGGTCTATTTTCACGATCACATTCCTAATCAGTCTAAAATTCACCCTGGAGCTTTACTTCTTATGCTTAATTATTACTAACTTTTTGAAGCTTTCCCCTCCACATTGTTCAAAAAATCTAGATTTAATTTACATTCTGTTAATTGAGCGAACACACAGGTTGGTATTATTCAATTGCATCCTGGTATCCAAAAAACTTAGATAGTATGTGGAGTGCACCTGATTTTTGTTTCACTCTTCTGTCCAATTCCTTCAAACAATAGAGGATGCCAGCTCAGAAGCCAGTAACATGGGCTCCTGCCCCCCAAACTGAATTCCACTGTTGCTAATTGCTCCCCAAAAGCCCTTTCTTCTTAAGAAGATCGTATGAATTCTTCTGTTTTCACTGCCTGTTAACCATCTGTATGCCACTTGCAGACTATTGAATACTGTATTGAATTTCTCTCGCCTTTGTCTAAGATCCATCTCCAGACTCTCAGAGGACTGATTTGGTACAAAAATACTTGCATGATGCCTTCCTTTCAACACATAGGGCCAGAAGCAAAGGTATCGGAATCTGACTCTTTGGTCTGGACCAGATTAGTGGCTGTAAATAGAACTAGTTTTTTAAAAAAATATATTTTTTTTTTCCATAAATTTTGAACGGATTAAAAAAAAAAGGCCAAAACATGATAGCAACAAAGGATGATTTTAGTGCTCAAGGCTTCCCCTGTATTATCCAGTCAAGATCTGTGTTACATGAAGCTCTGCTAGCTTCTGGATGAGAAAGGCAAAGCTTTCCTAAATCAGTTACGAAAACCTGTTGTGAGGACCTCCACAGACACTTTCACTGGATGTTATAGATACATAGGCTAATGCGCACACACTATGTAGCGTTTGTTCTTTTTAAGTAGGGCCACACTGCCATATGAAGCTACATAGATCTGAATTTCTCCAGGCAGAGAATACATAATTTTTGCTTTCAGGTAAATGACATTTCTCAGTTAGACAAAGTCACTCTAACAAATCATCCAGAGTAGTTCTGTTACTAACGTAGTTACATTACATATGGAGTTTTTTGTTTTGTTTGTTTCTCTATCTTCTCTCTCTGAGGATAGCAATTTTGCATTTTTTTGGTTAAATCATTCACTTTAAACTTGAGTGAAACTTTTTTTTTTTTTTTTTTTTTGCTGACTAATATCAATTCAACTGTATCTTACCTCCTAACTTGTAAATATACATACAGACTTCTTAAATTGAAAGCGATCTGGTATTTGATTTCTCTCTGGAAAAGTTAACATGAACTTTTGATATATCTGTTGGTGTCCAAATATTCAATTATAATGGTTGCTAGTAGACCAAGATAAATCACTCATTAACAACTGAACTTGTCGTTGGAAAAATATAATTTTAGAGGCAAGAAAAGTGTGGTCAATCAGTGTGTTAAAGGTATTAATTTATGGAAATTTTGCTAGCTTGCACATAACATATTTAAAACTGTCCTTAAATATTGCACTAAGGATATGTTCTCCTGACTGTTTGCATATAATAATTCCTGTGCTCAATATTATATTGGTATGTTGAATTATGCCGTGGTATTAATTTTTTTTTTAAATCCTTCTAGTTCTATATTGTGAAGGAAAATCGAGGCAATGAAGGCACATGCGTAGGAGTGTCTCGCTGGCCAGTACATGACTTTAACCATCGCACTACCTCAGATATGTGGCTGTATAGAGCCTACAGTGGTAACCTCTACCATAATGGGGAACAGACTTTGACCCTGTCCAGTTTTACCCAGGGAGATTTCATCACATGTGTATTAGATATGGAAGCTAGAACTATTTCCTTTGGTAAAAATGGAGAGGTACTTTACCGTTTTCCATGTTTCGTTTTTGTTTAATATTTTCCTGTAGTAACTTTGTAATGTTGTAAGCATTTGGTAACATATGTCTGATGCTAAAACCACAAAAAAGTTAGTTTTGTTATTTGCAAAGATTATAAAGAGGTAAAAATAATTACTTAAAGTTGTCTAATTCTAAAAACCTGTTATTATTTTAAAAGTTTGTGTTTCTCATCTTGTTTTTAACTAGGAGCCAAAACTAGCTTTTGAAGATGTGGATGCAGCAGAATTATACCCTTGTGTAATGTTCTATAGCAGTAATCCAGGAGAAAAGGTAACTGAAATTTATATCTGCATAACAGTAACAGGTCATATAGGCTTATTTTTTCCTACCTGTCCTTCTATATGGAAATATTGAATGCTTTTTGGCTGATCTAGAGAATACCACTGATTATTCATTATGCTATTTGAACTTTGGGTCGCTACTACACTACCAGAAAAATAAGTGGTAGACCTTAGTTAAATTCCTACGTTTTGCAGTCTATTGATAAACCTGAACGGCGTCCTATAACAGTGGTTCTCACTTTCCAGATTACTGTACCCCTTTCAGGAGTCTGATTTGTTTTGCATACCCATTTCACCTCACTTAAAAACTACAAAATCAGACATAAATCATAAATCAGACATAAAAAGACACAAAAGTGTCACAGCACACTATTACTGAAAAATTGCTTACTTTCTCATTTTGTCTGTAAGAATTTTTAGTTAGTACTGACTTTGCTGGTGCTTTTTATGTAGTCTGTTGTAAAACTAGGCAGATAAATTGATGTGCGCCCTTTAAGACCTCTGCCTACCCTCAGGGGTATGAGTACCCCTGGTTGAGAACCAATGTCCTATAAGACCTGAATCTTGTACCCAGATATCTGTCAATAGAATTGGAGCAAATTTCAGTATTAGGAATATTTTGCACTACCTACAGTTCTTTTCTTAGAAACCATGAATTTATTTAGTTCCCGCATTTCACAGTTTTATTGGAGTTTGTTTTCGAGGTGCAGGTGTGTTTTCTCTTCAATACCAAGAAACATGGTGGTACATTTATGGGGGAGTGACACAAAAAGACAAAAATGTTAATTTTCAATTCAGCAGAAAAGACTATAGTATTATAATAAGCTTTACAAACATAATTTGAGAGCATAACTTTGTGAACCTTTTTTTTTTTTTTTTTTTTTTTTTAAACACTAAGGTGAAAATATGTGTTATGCAGATGCGTGGCACACCAAGAGACTTGCTTCCTGGTGACCCTATCTGTAGTCCTGTTGCTGCAGTGCTGGCAGAGGCCACTATCCAACTTATCCGCATCCTTCATCGTGCAGACCGTTGGACGCATTGCATCAATAAAAAAATGATGGAACGGCTGCACAAAATCAAAATGTGCCTTAAAGAAGCAGGTCAAAAACTGAAGAAAAGTCGCTCAGTCCAAAGCCGAGATGAGAACGACATGAGAGAAGAGAGAGAGAATAAAGAAGATGAGAAAAATAAACATAGTAGGCATGGTCTTGCAGACCTCTCAGAACTTCAGCTCAAGACTCTCTGTGTAGAGGTGTGGCCTGTGCTTGCAGTAATTGGTGGAGTTGATGCTGGTCTTCGAGTCGGAGGCCGATGTGTACACAAGCAAACTGGACGCCATGCCACTTTACTTGGAGTGGTCAAAGAGGGCAGTACGTCTGCTAAGGTCCAGTGGGATGAAGCAGAGGTTACTGTCAGGTATAGTGTGTTCAGTTATCCTTTGCACTAGTTAGCAATTTTTAGTGCTTAGAAAACTTCATAAGTAACATGTTTTATATCTGAAACATGAATTTTCAGTCACTAGTAACTTTAAATTTAAAGTAGATGCTTGGGCATTCAGCTTGTTGAAGCAACTTTCAAGAATTCTCATTTGAAAAACAAATCAGTTGCAGTTTGAGTTGAGAGAAATAAAATATACCTTGTATATCCAGTATATAATTGTCGTTTGGAATGATTAGATAGTTTTTAAACTGAATTTTGACTTTACATGTCCTAATTTGAAGACATCCATGTGCTTGTGAGCTACATTTGACATTAGTGTTGCTTATATTTAAAGTTATATATAGGATTATTTAATAAATTAATGTTATCTTTCTGAATTTACAGCTTCTTGGATACAAACTTTTATTGCATAGCTTGCATTTTTGCTTTAAATAATGGGCTAGGTTGCCATTGCAAATGGCAGAGACTCTATTTTGGTTTATCAGAATTGGGAAGTGGTGGCTATGCTGCATTGTCCTCTCCTGCCTGGGTCATTATGGTGAAATCCATGAGGCTTGAGGAGGGAACAAAGCCATCAGGTGGGATGATTCTTTCGTCTCAAGGTGGTGGATAGCCACATCTAAGTTAATGCTGCTTTGAAGTAGCATTTACTAATGCTCTGGTCTGCCTGGGAGGGCTAAAGAAACAACATTACATTTGACCCTTCATCAGGCTAGGAGTTTCCTTCCCAACAGATCTTATGAATCTGCAGGGCTGGGTGGCTGCACCTGCTGCCTTCTTTAGAGACCCTTAAGTGTCTCCCTTACATGGAAACAGTTTGAAGAAAATTCTGTGAGGAGAACCTCATGGAGTTTTCCAGCCACTCTGCCCGTCCTACATTCATCTTTATGCAATTGGCTGAGTGTTTTCTGCACAAAATTAAATTTCCCTATATTTGTATATTTTTGGAAATGGCTTGCTTACCAATCTTCTAAAGAAATTCATCACCAATAAATTTCTTTTGACTCTTGGCATAATTACATTTAAAAGTTTAATTCTTTTTTTAAATGAATGGTGGCTGTTCACACCTCTTAGAACTGTTGTGTATGGGTATGTCTTCACTGATGGCGGCAAATTTGCTGCTGTCAGATCAATCTATTTGGATCGACTGAGCAGTCAGTGAAAACCCGCTCAATTGATCCAGAAGTTGACACAATAAAACCACCCCTCAAGTGGCATAGTGCTGCGTCGACGGGAACGCATTTCCTGTCGGCACAGTGCAGTGAAGACGCCGTGTAGAAGAGGAGTTACGAAGTTGACAGGAATTATTCAAGCTTCTCTGCATAACTTGCGTAACTCCCGTTGACTGCCACCGAATTTCCAGGTAAGTGTAGACCTGGCCTCAGTCTGTCTGCAGACTAAAGCCATGTCTATACATAAAAGTAGTGCCAGTTTAACAAAATCGATTTCACTTAATTCAGTTACCAAATTAAATCAGCTGTAAGCAGATTTGAGTGAGTCCACGGAAGGGGTTTACACCAATTTTAAAATATATTTAAGCAGGTGCAATATTCATTTGTATATAGACAAGGTCTCAGTAACACAACACTGCACTGGTTATTGTTTAAAATGTAGTTTTCATTACGAGGGTTGGAAACTGAAGCTTTTTCTCTTTTTAAAGAAAGTCTAAATGTTTTAGAAAATATTGAGGATATCAAAAATCTGTAGGGAAGATTCTAAATTTGTAAATCTACTGGATGTGTGGAAAATATATACCTTCAGGTTTCTTCTCTTTGCCCTGTTTATGATGTAGGCAGTGACTCCTGTGGTAATATTTAAAATAAGAATCTGTCACCCAGGGGGAGGAACTCCTACATACATGGTAGGCCTCAGTTGAATTTTCCATTGTTAGAATGCAGGAATGGTTGTTAGTGACCTATTTAAAAACTGACAGGCTCATAGTCAGTGATGGAATTGCTCCCTGCTTTGCTAGTGATGCTTCTGTTGCTGGTTATCAGTTTTAGGCATCTTGTCAATAAATAGACAAGCAGTAGAGTGAAATTGATAAAACATTGGCAGCAGCTTGAAGTTAACATTGCAAAAGTTCAGGAGTTTTCACCATTATCTATGTGTCCTTCATAAACTAAAGATAAAATTTGGCTTAAGTCAATTATCAGAGGCTTAAGTGATAAGTATAAGAAATTATATCGTAGATGTCTTAAAACATTTAAAATAATGAAGCAGAAACTTGTCATTACGTAATTGATGAATTATATGAAGTTTCTGGAATTTAACATTCATTGTTGAAAACCCATGCATGTCTCATTGCCTTTGCATTGAGTATCATATCTCCCCGTTTTCTGATCATAATCTCATTTCTTTTCCTTTGTTTACGTTTAATTTTTAGACTGTCAATTCATTTAAGTTATTTTATTAACTATAGTTTACGTCTTATTTTGCCTACATTATTTCCTGTACTTTCCTCTTGTCTATCCCTCACTTGCTTCTTCCTGTGTCATTCTGATCTTTATTAAAGCTTCCCAACTTTTTGGTCGCCTAGTGATACTCCATTGTATAATCTGGAGCCCTGTGAACCACTGCCTTTTGATGTTGCAAGATTCCGTGGACTGACAGCTACTGTGTTGCTGGACCTTACCTATCTGACTGGTATTCATGAAGACATGGGAAAACAAGGTGCCAAGAGACATGAGAAAAAACACAGACATGAGACTGAAGATAAAGTGGACATTGAACAGAAAATGGAGGGAGACACTGGATCAGATGTGCGATCACTACTAAGTGCTGATGATATCAAAGGACCTATCACTACAAGTTCCAAGTCAGAAAATGAAATAGCTTCCTTCTCTTTAGAACCATCACCACTAGGTATGGAGTCCCTGCATCAACCCATAGAAGGAAAAAGAAAGAATCATGAACACATACCAAGAAATCACGATGTAGTACAGTCAGAAATCAGAGCAGTACAGTTATCTTATCTTTACCTTGGTGCTATGAAATCGCTTAGTGCTCTTCTTAGTTGTAGTAAATATGCTGAGTTACTACTGATACCAAAAGTCCTTGCAGAAAATGGTCACAATTCTGATTGTGCTAGTTCTCCAGTTGTTCACGAAGATGTTGAAATGCGTGCTGCATTGCAGTTCCTGATGCGACACATGGTTAAACGGGCAGTCATGCGTTCACCAATAAAGAGAGCTCTAGGACTAGCAGATTTGGAACGAGCACAAGCCATGATCTACAAGTTAGTGGTTCATGGGCTGTTGGAGGACCAGTTTGGTGGCAAAATTAAACAAGGTACCTTTTTAAAGTTATGATAATATATAGATTTGTTAAGTTAATCAGAGTTAACTTAAAATTAGCTTGAATACAGACATAGATAACAAATTGGCTTATATTTCAACATTAGTTGAGACTTGTGATAATCTCAACCAGCAAAATTAAGGAAGGTAGCAAATCATATCCATTCTGTAGCGTTTATAGACATTGATGATCCCTCCCCTTTCCCCCCATTTACTTAGCTTATTAAAATGTATATTAAAATTTAGGGTACACTTTCAGAGCTAGATGCAGGAGGAATGTGCATCACTGTAGAAAGAAAAAAAATAGATTTAGATTTTGTGTTTACACCCAACTTTGAAAGATAGATTTTCCCCTTCTACATTTATTAGTAAAATTATATTGCGACACAGGTCTACCTGATTTTAGCATGGCCGGCCATGGTTTAGTGGTCAGTGTAGACTAAGAAAAAATGTGTTGAACATAGTTCACCAATGATGTTTAAACCTTCAATGAGCAGAGTTTTTTGGAATTAGCTGATGTAATGCTGACTTTGAAGGGGTAAGGAAAAAATACAAATAGTATTGCTTTTTAGTCTTTAGAATCTGTGTGTGTGTATGTAGAATGACACTGTAGCAACTTCCGGGAAGCTACTTATCACTGTCCTGGTTGTAGGCAATTAAATAACAAGATTTTGAACCTCTATTTTTGTTTTATTTTAAAAAGAACAAATAAATGAAAAATGGCAAAGAACCAAATGACTTAGATGTAGAAACTTCTTTAATGTCTAAATTCTTTTGCTATGGGAAGCTATACAGTTTATTTTACATATTAATTTCTATAAATAACTGTTTCCACACCAGAAATTTCATGTCTTAATCTCTTAAACCTGATCTCCCAGACAAAAGGGAACTGCTGTAGTATAGCTTCTATAATAAGATCTAATGAAGAAGGGAGCTTTTTCTCTCCTCTCTTCCCATCTTAAAAAAAAAAAAAGGTTTTTGTTCCTACTTTTCATTATTATGAAAATAATATGAGCTGACCAACATATTTTCCTAAGTCAGCAAGGTATTGGGCAGAAATATTTTTGTAAACTGCATCTGGATGTGTGTATGTTTATAAACACCACTATTTCTCCTTTCTAATGAGAGAATTTTTAAGGGAAATAAACCGTTGCACAAAACTTAAGGCCTAGGTAGAGCCACTCATTCATTCTGTAGCATTATTTTAATGCTCCTATAACGTCCTTTTTGTGTTACAGAAGTAGATCAGCAAGCAGAAGAAAGTGACCAAGCTCAGCAGGCCCAAACACCAGTTACTACCAGTCCATCTGCTTCTAGTACTACGTCTTTCATGAGTAGCTCTCTGGAGGATACTACTACTGCTACTACTCCAGTTACAGATACTGAAACAGTGCCAGCTTCAGAATCACCTGCAGTTATGCCTCTTAGTCTTCTTAGGTAAAGTGCTTGACTTTTTTTTAAAAAAAAATACATTTGATTTCTTCTTTACTAGCTCAAGTGGGTCATTTTGATATACTACTTTTTAATGTTTTTATCCTGTTGGGTGGCTCTTTCTAGTTTCTGTTACTTTTATTCTCCATCATGAATTGTTTCTATAGATATAGGCTATATGTCTCTCAACATACCTCAGAAGCCACTGGACTTTTAGTAGTAGTAAAGCTGTTAGGGGGCACTTGTACACTTAGGATCTGAATGTTCTGGAACTGGAGGCTATAAAAAATGCCTCCTTATATCCTCCTTCATACCCTTCCTCATGTCCTGGTTTTTGTTTGTTGGGTTGTTTTTTAAATGGTGGCCAACACTTAACCTTTTAATGAATCATTGTTGATTCTGAAGCTGGATCAGGCTTTGGTTCAAGAGAATTGTCTGCATGTTACTGCTAGTTAATCTACGACAGGATAGATCTTCTATTCATAATGAAGAAGGAAAGCTACTTTTCATTAAATGGAATTCAGTTCTGAGTTATTGCTTCGGCAGATACATACCAATCTTCCCTCTTCTTAGGAATCTTTAGGGGCTGCTTTGAGGCAGGTAGTAACTGGAAGACTTCCAATTTTGGAACGTTCAGATCCTAAAGGACAAATCTTCCGGCCAGGATAGGTGGGCTGAGCACTGAGCAGATGTTCTAGGGAGTTGGAAGGAAGAATGTTTCTGATGGTGGATCTCCTAATCTAGCCCATACCCTTCCTCTATCCACTCCTATGTGCTGTTGTGCTATGTGCGGTGGGGAACACTGCAGAACAGAGCTGCCCTGCTGCAGCATAGGGATTGTGCTGTCCCTGCAGGGCCCTTCCCACCAGAATTATGCCCCCTAACCTTATATGAAACTGCCCTGGTTCTGCTGTCAAAGGCAACTGCCCATGCTACCTTAAGTGCCCAACCTCTCTCTAACTAGGTTAATGCTAGCTAACGGTAGGCATAATGCAAGACTTCCACAGTGTGGCGATGTAGTGTAGTTTAAATATGTTTTTCCTTTTTTGAAAGGCAAATGTTCTCCAGTTACCCAACCACTACAGTACTTCCAACACGACGTGCACAAACTCCTCCAATATCCTCCTTACCAACATCTCCTTCTGATGAGGTGGGAAGGAGGCAAAGTCTGACCTCTCCTGACTCCCAGTCCGCAAGGCCTGCCAATCGTACAGGTATATTTGTAAGCAACAAATAACTTAGTAGGAAGTATAGGAGTTTCATAAATTTAAGTATGTTCAGTGTAGGCTTTAATGGCATCATTAACTAATTTGAAGCCTACATTTTGATAGAATTAAGGGTGCATCTCGTAACAAAATCTTATGGCAGAGATCTTAGTACTAAAAGCCAGCAAATGTGGATGCTAGCAAAAAAAAAGTTAACGTTGGTGTTTATAAGTAGTTGAATACATTGCATACTGATAGCCATGTACAAGAATGAGCAGGTGATATTATTGACTCTGAAAAATAATGAAAAAGAATATTATTTTAGTTTCTGTTTGGTCTTTGCTCACAGAGTTGCTTAACAGAACAGACTTCAAGAATGATGCACCACAAGCTAGAATATGCCATTTATATAACACTAGAAAGTATTTATTTGTTTACTGATATCCATCATTACTATATATTTCTGAAAGTCTCTCTACTTAATCCTCTCAATGAGTTACAGGGGCAAGCATCTATTTTGAGTTCCATATAAACAGTGGAAACTGAATAGACTAGTTAAATAGCACTGTTTTTTCTGACTACTTTCCTCATATCTAAAGAATGATGATATCCAGTTGGAAGTGCCATTATTAGAATTTGTACATTGCATCAGGAAATCCCTACTCCTCCTGATGTAAGAGTTAACAGTGACATCACTCAGTAAAATGTTCACCTTATAATAATATAATATTAAGAAAAAGTCACTTGATATGTTTGAGTGACTAACGTGAAAACTAAATGAAAATCTCTCCTCTAGAATTGATGTTCAGTGTTGAGGAGGAGAGACTTTTTTCAAATTCCAGAATGATGCAGGATAGAGGTATATAACATGTTTTCTTCTTTCGTAACATCTTTTTAATTCATAGTTCTGGTTGTCTCCTTTCTGCAGTGCTCCTTTCGGCAACTCAGACAGTTGCTTAGCAACTTGTCTGTTCAGCCATTAGGCTGCCTCGTGTTTTTTTTTTTTTTTTTTTTTTTTTCTCTCCACGTGCTTTGCCTTCAGCATTAGGGTTAGGTGGCAGCAAGTTCTCCTGCTACTTTAGTGCTTTCAGACACTAATCCTCACCTTTATGGCAAGTAATGAGTAAATCCTTTTTTATTTTCTTCTAAGTTCTGGGGCAGTAGTTCTTGGAGAGAGGTTGGTCTTTTCAAGGATATAACCATTCTTCTCAGTAGGTGAGGTTTTTTTTTCCTTTAGAAGACTCTGTTGCAGGAATATAGATCATACCCTTCAAAGAGACTTTGAAGTATCCTCAGCAGCCATGCCAGTGTCTCTAACTGAGGTGTCCAAACTGTGGGGTGCTGCCCTCTAGGGGGGTGCAGAAGAATCTTTAGGGGGTGTGGTGAGGCCTGGGCCAGCCCCCCCACTGGGGACAGGGAGGAAGCGTCATCCAGCCCTGCTCTGTCCCAATCTATACTCCAGCCCTGCCTCCGGGCTGTGGTCCCACTCCTTGCCGCGGGCTTCACTCCCAGCCCCATCTGGCCCCATACTCGCTGGCCCCCATGCTCTGCTCCTGGCCGGCTCCAGCTCCAGGCCCCGCCCCAGCGGCAGCTCAGACCCTGGCTCCTAGCCCCTGTCTGCGGCTTTGACTCCACCCTGGCTCCTGATTGTGGCTCCTCAGGGGGTGTGGACCAGGTAAGGTGGATGTGACCCCAAAAGTTTGGAGACCACTGCTGTAGCTGCTATTTATGGCATAATATCTTGATGTGATCTCCTGAAGGTTGTTGATTCTCTGAACCAAGTCCAACCAAGCTGAACTTTAGTCCAACCCTTTTAAGGGTAGTTTGGTAGGGTTTCAACTGGACGTATATAAAGAAATTAATTCAAAATGTTGACATTGCACCGATCTTAATAGATCAAGTATATGTTTATATAGTCTTGGAAACCATCATCTGGCCAATAAAAGGGAGAGGAACTCTCTCTCTCTGGTTTTGTTGCAGAAAGGGGATGATCCAGTGCTGCAAACTAGTGGAGATGTTAGAAGGAACATTATCAGGGAACAAATTTTCTTTAATTCTTAATCCTCAACTAATAATGGATTGCTGCTAAATGATTAAAGAAGCCTGATGCAATGCAAAAGACCAAAGAAAGGCAAAAGCATATTGATAATTTACGCAATCATCAGTTAACTTTTTTTCGTTTTTCCTCTCAGCTTTGTCAGACCCAAGTAGTCGGCTTTCAACTTCCCCTCCTCCACCTGCCATTGCTGTTCCGTTGTTAGAAATGGGATTCTCTCTTAGGCAGATTGCAAAAGCTATGGAAGCAACAGGTGATCTGTTTGTTATATAATATCTATTACACTTGAAAACACAGTTTTTTAATGGCACGCTGTATGTTATAAGCTTTGAACTCTCAAATTCCGTGGCCAATTATGGAAAGAGTAAATGGATTTTTTTCATCAACAGTGATATAAAATTATAAGGTAAGATTTTCTTGCTTTTCAGGTGCAAGAGGAGAAGCAGATGCTCAAAATATAACAGTGCTGGCCATGTGGATGATAGAGCATCCTGGGAATGATGAAGATGAAGAGCCCCAGTCTGCAGATTCACATCATGGGACAATAGTTTCTGGAAGCAGTGGAAAATCTAGTGACCAATGTTATTTACAGTCACCAGGAGATATCCCTTCGGCTGATGCCACTGAAATGGAGGAGGGTTTCAGCGAAAGGTAAAATGTAGTTTCCTTCTGCTTGCACAAACCCTGCTGCTGATATTACAGCAGCTTGGTTGTTGCCAAAAAAAACTCAGAAATAGCACTTGAAATTATTTTTGTAACATATATACACACATAAATGGAATTGTCAGTAAATTAGTTTTTGTATATGTTTATTTACAGTATTGTTTACTCAGTTTACCTTTTTCTTAATATACTCCCCTCCAAGAAAGTTAAATGATATTAATCGTCTGACTACAATGAAAAGAGAAAATTCATTTGATTTTTAATTCATTCGTTTTTTAAAATGTAGTGCTCATACATGTTTTCTCCCTAAGCTTTATAATACCACTGCATTCATTACTTGCCATTACTTCTTAAGTTATGGCCCACTTATGAGAAGGGATAAGTGTTAATACCTGTAAGTCAATAGCACTGTCAGTTGTGCCGATTGTGCTAAATTAGGTGGTGACTTTATGATGAAGAGATAAATCAACCAGGAACTAAACTAAAGCCCAAAATGTTAATCAAACTCTTGACCTGAGTCATATTTAAACTCTGTTCTCTAGAAAGGAAAGAATTGTGTTTTGTTTGGTTTCATATTGATATTTATCTCATAAGAATGATTCTGTCCTTTAATGAGCAGATACTGAAAATTGTGAGGGGAAAACATTTTATATAGAAAAAATTGTGCCTATCTCATAAATCCTAGTCCTGATCCATTCAGATTTTTATTAGTAGGAAGTATTTGTGTGAAAACAGTGTCATTGTGTCTTCAGAGTTTCTTGTTTGGTTGCTTAAACCTGATTAGATATTTCCATTGGTGTCACAATTATTGGCTCTAGTGATAATTATGATATCACAGAGGCTTAACTTCAGGTGAAAAATAATTAGGAGTCACACATCTAAAGATTACTTTTCCATACAAATATCCTTAGTTTTGTCAAAGAGTGAGAGTGATTGAGGAGATAAATAGATGTTGATATTTCTATTGTTCCCAGTTTACGCTATAGGAGATTCCTGCAATATTTAGTTCGCACAGAGTAAGTTAAGAACGACACATTGGCCTTCATGTGTTCTTTTGCTGATGTAACACATGCATGTAACTCCTTTTCACTATTAATGAGAGTTACAGTATAAACAAGCGTGGTGGCAGGATGATAAATTTCTGAGGTTACGTTTTTGGGGAGAGAGAATGGAATATACTACCATCAGTGTCTTCACTTTTTTTTGGTAAAAACTATGCTTAATATACACAAATAATCCATAACTTTAAAAAAAAATGTTTTTGGTTTACCTGTTGAATATTCAAACTATTCTCCCAGTCCTGATAATATGGATCATGCAGAGAATGCAGCTTCTGGAAGTGGACCCCCCTCAAGAGGTCGGTCAGCAGTAACAAGGAGACACAAATTTGACTTAGCTGCCCGGACATTGCTAGCACGTGCTGGTAAGTGCACTAAAATGGTTCAGATATCTTTCTTCATTTGGTAAATTTGCGAGAAGGTATTTAGTACCTAATGTGAAGCTGTAAAAATATAAATCCTGCTCATACATACGTCAGTATATAGTTAGCTTAATTTCTTTTATGCAATAATGAATAAAAATATATTAATTTTACTAGCAGTATTTTTAAAAAGCTTTAGAATGTGCTATCTTTTTAATTACATGCAAAGTAAAGAATGTTTTCTCTTTGATTTGAGCGGGATTATACCGCTCCGTACAGGCTCACAGAAATCAGAGTCGGAGAGAGGGAATATCTTTGCAGCAAGATCCAGGAGCCTTATATGACTTCAACTTGGATGAAGAGTTAGAAATTGACCTTGACGATGAAGCAATGGAAGCAATGTTTGGACAGGACCTGGCCAGTGATAATGATATTCTGGGAATGTGGATCCCAGAGGTATTGGATTGGCCTACCTGGGTGTGTGTGACTGCAGCTGGGGCTGCTTTGACTTACTTACTGCTTTTTGCAAAATCATATTTTTAAAATTAAAATAACACATTGCATTAATAGCTTTCTGCTTGAACATAATGAGTTGGTAAACCATAATGCTGCTTAAAGCCATTTTGATGTCTGTAGCCTCACTTTAATGAGAAGAGAGCTGTACACAACTAATTTGCTCCTTTGATTCTTGCTGTGTTCCTCTGCACATACTTCATTAGTTTCTTCCGTAAGAAAAGGGATAAGTGCTACAATAGTGAAATGATTTTGGTCATGACATCCAATCTTAAAAAACAAATGCATGTACTAGATTGCTAAATTTATGTGGGATAAAGCATTATAAGGATAAATAAATTGCTAACTTTTCTTCAGTTAGAACAAACAAAATTGATAGGGGAGACTGTCCAGTGAAATGGAATAAAGTTCCCGTTCATCGTTCAGTTGTATCTTCTTTATAGCAATGAAAGTTTGTTTTCTGTATTTAGAGGGAACCATTAGTTCACACTAGCCTTTTCTTTTCAGTGTAGTTATAAGAAGAGGATTGAGAGGCTTTGTCATTTTTGGGAAAGTGTCCTATAATATTGCTAGTATGTTTAGCAAAAGTTGATATAGTTGGTTTGAGTCTCATCTCACCTGTGTAACTCCATTAACTTCAGTAGAGAGAGTCCTGATTTACAGCAGTGTAATTTACAGGTGAATTAGACGTGCTATCTTAGCCCTGGTCTACACTTACCTGGAGATTCGGCAGCAGTCGATGGGAGTTATGCAAGCTATGCAGAGTAGCTTGCATAACTCCCATCGACTGCTGTGCTTCCCTTCTGCGCGGCATCTTCACTGCATTGCACTGACGGGAACTGCATTCCTATCAATGCAGCGGTTTTACTCCGTCAACTTCCTGATCGATTGAGCGAGTCTACACTGACCACTCAATTGATCCAGAAAGATCAATCTAGCGGCAGCGACTATGCTGCTGTCAGTATAGACATACCCTTAGTGTGACTGTGTTCAGTCTTGCTATTCAGGTTACAGTAGGTTCTGCCTTTATTGTGGTATTTTCAATGTTCCCTATAATTAGAATGGGATTGGTAAATTTAATAACTGCAGTTTACTTAGATGTTGTGTGTGCAGCTTTGTGGGCTGATTTTGCGAATTAGCATGCCTAGTCCAAGCTTGTGTATTTTTTATGCCCAAATCATGCGGTTACCTGACTTGCATATTCAGTTGATATGCAAATATTTCTATGTACAGTTTCAAAAGCAGAATTTGAAAAGTTGGCCATATGTATTTAAGTTCCCAGTAAGTCTGTCTAAGTTGAGATTCTTGACAGTAGTACCAGCTTGTGGTAGAATTGCCATCTTAGATCAGTGAGTTCCAAATTCAGACACCTTGTTGTACAGAATGTGTTGACTTGAGCAGTAATCAGTGTCATTCACTGATTGTAGAAGCCAACAATCTGACAGTTGTTAGATTTTTTTTCTCTGTTCTATATTCAGACTGCCAAATTTTAAGGGAGGAATGGATAACTCATAAAGACAGTCTTTGATGGGCTGAAGCAGAATGATGCTTGAGGACTAGATTGTAAGGAATTTAGAGGCAGAAGTTCTGATATTGGGACAGACCCGCCCCCTTTTTTAAAAATCATCCTTTGTGTATCTTGTGAAAGCATAAATTGAAAGATTGACTACTGATACTTGTTTTTGAAGAATGAGTTATTACACATGAGAAAGTAGGGCTAGCTAAACTGGACTTGATCAAGGTGAGAGAGTGCACAAGAATAAGATTTTTTTATGGGAATGTTGTACTACAATTAAAAAGGGAAAGTTCCTGTCTCCCCACAAACTAACTTATCCACCTCTGGTCTGCTTCTTATTAATACCTATAGCACAAATACTATCATGTACGTTCAATAAACGTAGATTTAAAAAAAAAATCACGGAAGTAAAATAGGAGTACTTTTATTTCTAATATGAACATATTTATTCTATACTTAGTAATTTTATATGAAAATCATATTATACAGCATGTTTGTGAGTCTGAAGACAGAGAAGAGGTGGTAGTTTGTGAATTGTGTGAATCCAGTGTTGTCAGCTTCAATCAACACATGAAAAGAAATCATCCTGGCTGTGGTCGTAGTGCAAATCGACAAGGCTATCGTAGCAATGGTTCCTATGTGGATGGATGGTTTGGTGGTGAATGTGGAAGTGGAAATCCATACTACCTATTGTGTGGCAGCTGCAGAGAGAAATATTTGGCCTTGAAAAGTAAATCCAAGACATCAACATCAGAAAGGTACAGAAGAAAATTGTGGTGGGAGATTTCATTTAGGTATGGGAAATTTCATTCATTAGGTTTGGGAAATGGGGGGAGAATTGAAAACATCCATCAACATATGCAACTTAAGAAGAATTTGATTTGCTGGCATTACAGTTTGTACCAGAACTCTTGGTGTTAATTGAGATTTACAATCTTTCTATGACCACACCTTTTGTGGAAAGGGAAAATAAAATCCTGTCAGGTTTTAATAATAATCTAAAATACATGTAAGAAACAACTCTTGGAGCCTAGATTCAAGCCCAATTAAGTCCATTTTACCAAGAAACAAGCAAATATTTTTAGGAGTACTAGCACTGGATCTTTTTTTCAATATCACAAAATTGATTTTTTTTAAGGTTATATGCTATAAGACTTGACAAGGTTTTTATTGAATATAGACTATTGTTCCTGAGTAGCAGTCCTCAGAAAACATTTTACACATTACACAACTGTGTGATAAAGTTGTATTTTTAAAAATATATGTATATATCATTGTTTTTTGAGCCATTTTGTTACTTAGTATCCTCTTAATAAAATATTCTTGTTGTTTGGTGCAGGTACAAAGGCCAGGCTCCTGACTTAATAGGCAAGCAAGACAGTGTCTATGAAGGTATTTCTTTACTCTAAGTTTTTGAAGATACATGTTACTTTTATGAAACTTTTGTTACATGTTTTTTAATTCTTCATAAATATACTACTACTTTGTAACATGGAGCACCCAAAGGACACTGCTTAGTATGTGCAGAAAGTGCAATCTTGATCAGCGATTTTTGTCAGCAGTGTCCGTGAATCCGTGCCTGCAATCTAGAAACACTCATGTAGGGAAGGGTGGACCTGCTGTCAGTCCAGTTTCTTCTCAATGCCTGTGGCTTGAGACAGAGTATTGCAGTGTCCCTTTGTCAGCCACGTGGCTTGCTACACCTTGCTTAATTTTCTGTTATTTTTTTCTCTTACTTTTTAGTTATTTTCTTTGTTTCTGTTATTTAGCACAGTTTGTGCTTTGGCAGGGCTGCGTTCCCCCTTTCTCCTTGTTTCTTCTTGGGCTTGTTGGCTTTTGGGTTTTTCCCAGGCCTCAATCCATGGACTCAGATGTGGGTTATGGCCAAGACCCCAGGCTTCAGACCTTGTCAAATCAGGCATAGTTGTTTTTCTCTGCAGTGACAGACACTGAAGCTCCCTCAACTCCCTCAGAGAGGCTCATCCCCTCCAAATGTAAGATATGCTCCCCGCTCTCTGGTTGTTATGGCTGTTAGCAGCCAGAGCAGATAACATCGATCCCATTCAATACCATCCAATAAGGAGCTAAAGCAGATGGACCTTTGGGATCCCAAGGGTTACTCCTCGGCCTCTTTGCAGTTCAGAGTAGGTAATCATCAAGGCCTAATGGCAAAATATAACTTCACAGTCTATTCAAAATTCTTGTCTTTTATTGAACATCTGCCTTAGGAGCAGAAAGAACAATTTCAAGCCCTCATTACAGAAGGTTAGACAGTTGCCAAGGGGTTTCTCTAGGCCTCACTTGATGCTGCCAACGCAGCTTCACATTCTATGGCTACAGCAGTATTAGTGCACTGAGCTTTTTGGCTGCACTCTTCTGACCTCTCCTGGAAAGTATAAAAAACTGTCAAAAATATTCCCTTTGAGGGACCTAAGTTGTTTAGTGATGCTGTGGATGGGTCCCTTCATTCTCTTAAAGACTCCAAGGTGATACTACAGGCTTTGGACATCTATACAGCTGCAACAAAAAGAAAATATAGCAAATCATAGACATCTCAATGGTCTTGCCCAATACACTATCAGCCCACCAGACCAGCTGAACACTTCCTTGGAAAAAGCCCAGATTTAGTAAGAAAAAGCTCTGCAGCTGCCACTCTGTCTTCCCTGAAGCTCTGATCAGTTATCCTCACCAATCTATTGGGGCTTCACTTCAAGATGTGGCTACTCTGAGGCTGTCTGGTATAGAGCAAGTCTGCTCTGCAGAAGTTCAGAAGGTGCTGCTCAACAGCAGAAAGGTAAAGTTAATTGCTCATTCCACCAAGGCTCAGTCTACCTCTATAGGCCTTCTCAAAAATATACCTGTCTCAGACATCTGCAGGACAGCCACTAGGTCTATGACTCGCATGTCTTATCAGCATTACGCTTTCGTGCCTGCTTCCAGAATTAATGTAGCTTACGGTGACTATCCTATGATCCATACTAAATCCACGTCCTCACAGGCCTGGTCTACACTGCCAGCAAAATTCGGCGGCAGTCGACAGGAGTTACGCAAGCTACTCTGCGTGGCTTGCGTAACTCTTGTTGACTTCGTAACATCTGTTTAGCGTGCCGTCTCCACTGTACTGTGCTGACGGGAAATACATATCCGTCGACGCAGCGCTACACTTTTTGGGGAGGTGGTTTTACTAAATCGACTTCTGGATCGATTGAGCGGGTCTTCACTTTCGCTCAGTCGATCCGGATAAATTGATCTGTCGGCAGCAAATTTGCTGCTGTCGGTGTAGACATACCCAGAGCTGCCTACATGATGAAGGTACTGCCTGGAAGTCTCCTGATGTGGAGCATACATACGGGCACTATTTGACGAAGAACGAAAGGTTACTTACCTTGTACAGTAACTTGATTTCTTTGGAGGTGTAACCCTATGGGTGCTCCACTGCCTACTCTCCTTCCCCATCACCTTGGAATCTCTCACTGGACTGCGTGGTTGAGAAGAAACTGAGTTGGCAGCAGGTCAACCCCTACCCGTATGCCCTAATACCACAACACGGGGGTGTCTAGAATGCAGATGCAGACCTGCAGATGAAAATCTCTGGTCAAGAGTGTGCAGACACACCCACATCCTCACGTGGAGCACCCAGAGGGGGGACACGTCTTGAAGAGCTCCAGTTACTGTACAAGGTAAGTAATCTCTCCTTTCATGCAAATATATCTGCTATGAAAAGCATACTACAAGTTGTACTTTAAAATAGTTCTAATATTTTCTTCTGGCTAATTTCATTTTTAAAATTCTAAATAAAAAAATCTGTTCTCCTGCCCTTTGTGACTTGTGAGTACATAAAATGACTGGTGGTTTGGTTGGTTGTGCTAAAAGTTTTAATAGCAGTTTCTGCAATCATGGACTGTATGCTGGGGAGCAGGTTTGCCGGCAGAGCAGTCCAAATAAAGCCCTCATGCTCAAGTTTATATCCACATCCCTTTCTTCAGGGTAGGTTTATTAACACAAGACACACGGGCTCAAAATAATACTTTCCAGCTGTTTGCTAACTGATAAAGGGAGAGGACATATCCTTCCCTTGCTAGGTAGCCCCTTTCCTGGCTCCTATGGAGAATCCCACCCGGTTCTTCCCTGGTCCTGGGACTTTCTCTACTAAGGGGAGGTTGTCTCTGTTTATAGCAAATCCTGCTTGCAACTTGCAGTCACCTGCCATGTGCTTCCTGAGCTCAGCCCTTTCAGCCTTAAAGGGCAGAGCTTTGGAATAGGGAGTGGGGAAGCTCAGGTGCATGCCTGAAGCCCAGCACCCAGTTACAGGGGCAAATTCAGCTTCCACCAGACGCTGAGTTCCCCTGGGTGTGGAAATTATGATGTTTCCACTCCACAAGGTGAGTGATAAAAGTGGAGGAGGGCAGCACTACATTAATTGACTTCTGTGTCAATCACAGAGTGAATGACCTGTGTTTTTAGGACAAAAATCATACTTTTAAATTGTTCTTTCAAAATATTTATATATATAGCCCCTGAAAAGGGAAAAGAGTAAAAATGGACCTATAACTCCCAGTAACGCCCAAAACCACATTCATCATTCTTTGTAATGAATATGGGGGCAAAGCATTCCCAGTGACTGTCTCTGGAACTCACTCCATTTGAATATACATCTGAGCATGAGCCTGGACACTTCTTTATTGCATTATTTAAAGCCCACCTCTCTGTCTAGACTTTTCACTAACTGGAGCATTTGGAATCTTCTGGCACTAAACCTGCTGGTTTGAGTTTCTCGTTTCTGTACTTTAAAGGATATAAAAATAACTAGTTAATTTGATGCTGCAAGTGGTCACATAACATTACACCGCTTACTTTTGAGAAATGTTATCCATACAGCTTTTTGATACCAAGAAATTAAAACAATTGTTCAAATGTAGCAAATTTAGATTTGTTTTTCATTTCAATTCTCCTGTACCTATACAAGCCTCTAAATGTGCAGGTTGTTTTTAATGAAAATCAGGATGCAGATTGCAGTTCATATTTTTATGACACTAGTGCTGTGTTCTTAAATCCCTTAAAATTATTTATGTGCACAAACACTGTTGTTTAAAATACATCCCATTATTGCACAGTTGATAGCACTAGTTTAGATTTTGTGCCTAACCCTAGTTTATTTCTCTAACCGTAGAAGATTGGGATATGTTGGATGTTGATGAAGATGAAAAGCTGACAGGAGAAGAGGAGTTTGAGTTACTGGCTGGACCCCTGGGCTTAAATGATCGCCGTATTGTACCTGAGGCAGTTCAGTTCCCTGACAGTGATCCACTGGGAGCATCAGTTGCAATGGTCACAGCGACCAACAGTATGGAGGAGACTTTGATGCAGATAGGTAAATTTGAGAGAACTAAGTCTATTTCAAGTCTAATTTAAAGTACAGACGTTTTGTTTTCTTTTGTATATGCTTATAGGTGCAATTATGATATCATGAGTCAGACAGTCTGCCCAGCCTCCCAACATCAGGAAATGCAGTCAGGCTTTAAATTTTCCCTATTTTTTAAGAGAAGCTGTAGTGATGGAGGGACAAGACACTTTATATTAACAAAAGACTTAAACCTGTGATTTTCTGTTAACACTATGGTCTCAGGCCTGCAATGAGCTCCACTAGCATGGACCCCCTGAGGCCTTGGGGGAGTTCTGTTAACATAAATGGACTTCTCGGGGGAGGGCGGCCACACTAGGAGATCAGATTGTAGTAGTGAGGGCTAAGTCTCTAGCCCACTGTTTTGAAGGTTTTCTGTAATTCGTTTTGGCTGTTGTCAAATTGTTCCCAATCTGTAGTTGAAAATTAGAAAAGGCTAAATTGTGTGTGGAACTTTAGGAGTATACAAACGCTTAGTTTTTATAAGGAATCACAAACTGAAATCTGTAAAGCTTATATTAATTTGTGTACAATAGTTTTGTGTTTAATAGTACTCTATGATCAGCTATAATTGTCTTTTTTTTGTTCAACGCTAATTTAGATGTTGTGTTGTATCAATATGTTATTATTTTCAAGGTTGTCATGGCTCCATAGAAAAAAGCTCTTCTGGCAGGATAACCCTGGGGGAACAAGCTGCTGCTCTAGTAAATCCACATGACCGTGTTATGGCACTAAGAAGAGTGACAGCAGCAGCCCAAGTGCTTCTTGCAAGAACCATGGTTATGAGAGCACTCTCACTATTGTCTGTCAGGTTTGTGACATTCGCTATCTCCTTTGAGTTTAGTTATCAACTTCTATTTGCTAGGGATTCAGTTTTGTTATCTGATGGGGCCAGTGTTATTAATTTTAAATAATCTGGTGCTGTTTTTATGAGGAGGGCTTTCTTTGGAGTCCCATCTCTTACCTAGTCTGCCATGTTTCTTCACTTTCCCTCCATAAAAGACACTTCGTCCTTGATGTATAACAGTTAGTGCCTAGAGGACCCAACTGAGATTAGTGCCTAAGTATAGAAACACACAGTATAATATGGTCCCTGCCTTGGAGCGTTATAGTCCTTGTAGTCTAAATAGAAATGCAGATGTTAGAATTTCTAAAACTAAATCAATAAAGGAAGGGTGGTCTTGTGATTATGGCACTTGATTTGAACTCAGGAGATCAGGATTAAATTCCTGGCTCTGTACAGAGTTCTTCTATGGCCTTCATACATACCACAGCATGGGGGTGTTTAGGATGCAGATGCAGACGCGAAAAAGTTACTTAATCCCCAGACTTGCATATGCTTATCTCTGTGGTTAACTTTAAGCATGAGTAATCCCTTTGATTTGCAATGGAACTTCACACATTCTTAAAGTTAAACGCATTGATGTTTGCAAGATCAGGACTCTGTATCCGTAAACTGGAGGTAGTACTTCCTTTCTCCTACCCTTTTTCAGGGCAATAATTTCCCACTAATCAAACGAACAGTATTCTCTTTATTACTAAACCACATTAATATTTACATTATATGCAAGATGAAATTTCCTATTATGTACCTAATATTAAAAAAAACAAAACTAAAGCATTTTTTTTCATTTTTGACAGTGGGTCCAGTTGTAGTCTTGCAGCTGGTCTTGAGTCCTTGGGTTTAACAGATATCCGAACTTTGGTTCGATTAATGTGCCTGGCTGCAGCAGGGAGAGCAGGCCTCTCCACAAGTCCTTCCACCATGTCCTGTTCCACAGAGCGTTCTAGAGGAGTACATAGTAAAACAAGCAAGCCTATATCTTGCCTGGCCTACCTGAGTACAGCTGTAGGTTGCTTGGCATCAAATACTCCTAGTGCTGCAAAACTGCTGGTACAGTTATGTACACAGGTAGGTTTGTTAATTCTATACAACGTTTGCCTAAAACTCTGGTATTTTACTCTTTTATATGTGAGCCAAATTGTGAGAAATGGTTTACATAAAGAAGGCAATAACATGCCAATGATATCGTATGCTCCACCATACCGTATGCAATTGGATGTGAGAAGTTTTTTCCATGCCAATGGGTTGCTTGATCATGTTTATCACCTTTCTTTTATAAAAGAATCTAGATGAAAGTAAAATGGAAGAGATTATGCCTTCTTTGGAGTTTTCCCTTATGCTTTAGTTCAAGGTTATATTTTACTGTTGGTAATTTTATGTATCTTTATTTGGGTGCTAGGGATGTATATCTGCCGAGAAAAACATGAATCTGTTTTTTTTTTTAAATTGCTGCTGCTTAAACAGGTCTCTCTAAAAGTGAGCAACCTTTGTTTACACAAATTACCTACATTTTATTGAGTCAACTATAGCCAGAGGTGTACATTCTCATTACAGTGGAACCAAGTTTGAAAAAAGAAAAAAAAGCGAGTATATGTAGCAAGGTGTCGTGTATCTATAACCTCTGTAGCACCAAAATCATTATTGATTTTGCTTCCACTGACTATGGAGTTCGAAAAAACTATGGAACACCTGATCAGCATTCTGTATAGCAAACAGGAAAAGATCAAGAAAGAACTCTCAATGCTGGATAATCTCATGAAAAGCCAAACTTCCACAGAAATTTCCACATGGTTGATCTTTACAAAAACAAGACAGGCCATTTACAACACTCACTTTACTTCTCAGCAGAAGAAAAAGGACTCTGAACTATCTAAACTCCTACATGCCACAAGAGACCACAACTATGACACCCTTGACTCATCCAACAATATTGTAAATCTATCCAGCTATACACTTAACCCAGCAGAAGAGTCCATCTTATCTTGGGGACTTTCTTTCTGCCCTACCATTTCCACACACGTTACAATTCTGAGGTGACCTGGAATCCTACTTTCGCCGTCTCCGACTCAAGGAATATTTCCACCACCCCACTGAACAACACACTAACCCACAGATACCTTCCTACCAACGCTACAAGAAGAAGAATTCTGCATGGACTCCTCTTGATGGTTGAAACAACAGACTAGACTTTTACATAGAGTGTTTCCGCCGACGTGCACAAGCTGAGATTGTCAACAAACAACATCGCTTACCCCATAACCTCAGCCATGCAGAACACAACGCCATCCACAGCCTCAATAACAACTCTGACATCATAATCAAAGAAGCAGACAAAGGAGGCACAATTGTTGTCATGAATAGATCGGATTACGAACAGGAGGCTGCCAGACAACTCTCCAACATCACATTCTACAAGCCACTACTGTCCGATCCCACTGAGGAATACCAAAAGAAACTACAACATCTAATGAAGAAACTCCCTAAAGAAACACAGGAACAAATCTACACAGACACACCCCCTGAGCCCCAACCAGGATTATTCTGTCTGCTACCCAAGATCCACAAACCTGGGAATCCTGGATGCCCCATCATCTCAGGCATTGGCACTCTCACAGCAGGACTGTCAGGCTATATGGACTCTCTCCTCAGGCCCTATGCCACCAGAACTCCTAGCTATCTTCGTGATACCACTGACTTCCTGAGAAAACTACAATCCATTGGTGATCTCCCAGAAAACACCATCCTAGCCACTATGGATGTAGAAGCTCTCTACACCAGCATTCTACACAAAGATGGATTACAAACCATCAGGAATGTTTTCCCTGATGTTGATATGTCACACCTGGTAGCTGAACTTTGTGACTTTGTCCTGACCCACAACTACTACAGATTTGGAGCCAATCTATACCTTCGAGTCAGTGGCACAGCTATGGGCACCCACATGGCCCCACAGTATGCCAACATTTTTACGGCTGACCTAGAACAACACTTCCTCAAAACTCGTCCCCAAGCACCTCTCCTTTACCTACGCTACATTGATGACATTTTCATCATCTGGACCCACTGCAAAGAGTCCCTCGAAGAATTCCACTGGGATTTCCATAATTTCCACCCTACTATCAACCTCAGCCTGGACCAGTCCACACAAAAAATCCACTTCCTAGACACTACAATACAAATAAAAGATGATCACATTAATACCACCCTATACCGAAAACCAACTGACCGCAATACGTATCTTCATGGGTCCAGCTTCCACCCTGGACACATTACACAATCCATTATCTACAGCCAAGCCTTAAGATACAACCAGATTTGCTCCGATCCTTCAGACAGAGACAAACACCGACAGGATCTCCATAAAACATTCTTAAAACTACAGTACCCACCTGGAGAGGTCAAGAAACAAATTGACAGAGCCAGACGGGTACACCTACTACAGGACAGACCCAATAAAGAAAACAACAGAACACCACTGGCTATCAACTACAGCCCCCAGTTAAAGTCTCTCCAACACATCATTAAAGATCCACAACCTATCCTAGCAGATGATCCCTCACGCGCTCAAGCTGTGGGAGGCAGACCTATCCTTGTTTACAGACAGCTCCTCAACCTGAAGCAAATACTCACTAGCAACCGTACACCATACAAGAATGCTAACCCGGGAACCTACCCCTGCAACAAACCCCGTTGCCAGCTCTGCCCATGCATTGACTCTAGTGACACCATCACTGGTCCTAACCACATCAGCCACACCATAAGGGGCTCATTCACCTGCACATCTACTAATGTAATATATGCCATCATGTGCCAGCAATGCCCCTCTGCCATGTACATTGGCCAAACCAGACTGTCACTACGCAAAAGAATAAATGGACACAAATCAGACATAAAAAATAACAACATCCATAAATCAGTCGGAGAACACTTCAGTCTCCCAGGACACTCTGTAATTGACTTGAAAGTTGCCATACTTCTACAAAAAAAACTAAAAAACAGACTTCAAAGAGAAACTGCAGAACCAGGAATCATCTGCAAACTTGACACAATCAAACTGGGTTTAAATAGGGACTTGGAATGGTTATCTCATTTCAAGAAGTAATTGTCACGGTTCACACATTCTCACCTCCTAATCAATGGTTATGAATATACCTCAACTACTCTAACTGAATGGACTTTGCTTATATCTGCCTTCCCCATTGTTGTTCCTTACACTTGGATATCTATATATATATACCTCCTATGTGTTTTCTATTCCTTACATCTGACGAAGTGGGTTACAACCCACGAAAGCTTATGCCTGCAGAAATTAAATTTGTTAGTCTTTAAAGTGCTACAGGACTCGTTGTTTTGACTATGGAGTGAATGCATGTGAAGGAACTAACTACTATGAAATGGAGTAATTGATTTTATTACATTTTTTGTTTTTGCTTCTCCCATCCACAATTTTCTCAGCTTTCAAAGTTCTCCAGTAGATTAAATTCCCTAGCTGACATTGATGACAACAACAATACATTAAACTCTTTGTCCCTGAACCTGCAAGCCAGAAAACAACATATTTCACAATGGCACAGGGATCCATTCAGGCCAGTCGGTTTGTGGAATAGAGGCCTTGAATTCCATTTTGTATGTAATAATGAGAGGATGTTGGTTAGCAAATGATAATCTCTACAAGTAGTAAACTGCGATTCTTGAAAAATCTTTAAGATTTTTGACTAAAAACATTTAGATAAATTTAATTTTTTTGCTTGATTGCCTTTCTCTTAGAACTTGATTTCTGCTGCAACTGGTGTAAATTTGACTACAGTTGATGATCCAATTCAAAGAAAATTTTTGCCAAGCTTTCTGCGGGGAATTGCAGAAGAGAACAAGCTTATAACATCGCCCAACTTTGTGGTAACTCAGGCACTAGTAGCATTGTTGGCAGACAAAGGGGCCAAACTGAGGCCGAACTATGATAAAGCAGAAATTGAGAAGAGAGGTATTTTTTGTATTTTAAAAAATAGCCTGTCAATATAATTCACAAAAATCTGTACTTTCTCATTTATATTTCCAGACAGAGTTGTTAAACTGGTGTTAAGCTTGAGAACATATATTAATTATGTAATTTTTCTTTAAAACCCTTCAAAAGTTTAATTTAAACCTTTGAAACTAATTTAAACCCTTCAAAAGTTTCATTTAATTCTCAATAAAAACCACCGTTATAAACCAGGAAATTCAGTCAGATTGGAACTTGACAATGTAAATTCAACTTGATTTTTTTAAAAAATAGATTAATTAAAAAAATCCAGCTTCTGTCAGAGCACCCTCTAAATAGTATGTCCTGAATTTTTTAATTATTTTGAGGTTTCTGCGCCCCATTGATGTTTACAGGAGTAAAACTGCCTATACCTAAATTGCTGTCAAATCCACAAAATAAATTAAAAATGAAATATTTTTTCACTAATTTATTTCAATTAGAGTAAACTTAGGTGTTACTTACAACTATATAGACTCAAAATTTTCAGGCAAAAGTGTGATTTTTTTTTTCCAGTTGCTGGTGGTCTCTTTGAAAGAAAAGCAAGGTTACTTAGCAGAAACTGATGTTCTTCGAGATGTTGCCCATGTCCATTCCACTATAGGTGAGTGCACGCCACCATGCACGGTTCCCAGAACTTTTCTCCCCTTAGCAGATCCTGTAGGGCTGGCTCTGGTGCCCCCTTGAGTCCTGTGCACATGCCACAGTATGTGAGGCACCGCCGGCCCTACGCCCCCGCAGTCCCTTCTTTCTGCCAACTCCGACAGTGGAGGGGGGGGGATGGGTTGTGGAATTGACATGAGCAACACAAAACGAAGAAAATATGTTACTGGTAAGTAACCTTGTTTTCTTTTTCGAATGATTGCTCATGTCCATTCCACTACAGGTGATTAACAAGACATACCTTGGAAGTGGGTAGGAGTTACCGGTGAACTGCCCTCAGCACGGCTCTGCCGAATCACATGTCCTCTCTCGCCTGCTGGACGATGGCATAGTGGGATGACCAGGTGACAGCTTTGCAGATGTCCTGCAGGGGTGCTCTCTCCAGGAAGGCTGCAGAGGAGGCCTGAGCTCTGGTTGAGTGCGCCATGATGGTTCCCAGAAGTGGCACCTTCGCCTGCTCGTAGCAGAACTTGATGCACGATGTAATCAACGTGGAGATGCGTTGGGTGGAGACAGGTGATCCTTTCATCTGGTCCGCCACTGCGCCGACGAGCTATGTCAGTTTCCGGAACGGCTTCGTCCTCTTGATGTAGTAGGCCAGGGCTCGTCTCACATCCAGCAAATGCCATCTTCGCTCCTCCTTCAAACCGTGTGTTTTGGGAAAACACACAGGGAGAAAAATATCTTGGTTATAATGAAATTGGGAAACAGTCTTGGGCAGGCAGGCTGGATGCGGCCTCAACTGCACCTTATCCTTATAGAATACAGTATAAGGGGGCTCTGAGGTCCAGGCCCTAAACTTGGAGACCCTCCTTGCTGAGGTAATGGCCACCAGGAAAGCTACCTTCCATGAAAGGATGAGCAGGGAGCATGAAGCTATGGGCTCAAAGGGGGGCCTTGTGAGTCTTGAGAGGACCAGGTTGAGATCCCAGGGAGGCACCAGGTCACAGACCTGCGGATAAAGCCTCTCCACCCCTTTGAGGAACCTGATTGACATGGAGTGGGAGAACAAGGATCTCCCCTCTAGCGGCTGGTGGAAGGCCGAAATGGCAGCCAGGTGAACCCTCAGGGAGGCCAACGCCAGACCCTGGAGCTTTAGCTGGAGCAGGTACTCCAGAATTGCCTGAATAGGAGAGAGGCTTGGCAGAATACCCCAAGACTCTGCCCAGCAGGTAAACCACTTCCACTTAGCCCAATACACGACCTGTGTTGAAGGTTTTCTGCTGCCCAGCAATACTTGTTAGACCTGCCCCAAGCAGGCTCTTTCTCCCTCCGTTAGCCCCAGAGCCTCCAGGCCGTGTGGTGCGGGGAGTCCAGGTCCAGGTGTAGCAGGCAACCGTGGTCTGGGAGAGAAGGTCGTGCCATCTTGGGAGCTCCACGGGTGGGGCGCTCGATAGGTCCATCAGCATACTGAACCAGTGCTGTCTCAGCCAGGCCGGGGCGATGAGTACCACTTGCTTTGGGCAAGAGCGGAATGGGTGGAAACGCATACATGAGGGTCCCATCCATTTGATGAGGAATGTGTCGGATATCGATCCCGGCTCGCAACCCCAGAGCGAGCAGAACCTCGGGCACTTCTTGTTCCAGGACGACGTGAACTAGTCCAGTTTGGGAGCACCCCACTTGTGGAAGATCGAAGCCACGACCTCCGGGTGCAACGACCAGTCGTGGCGGGGTAGAAGGGACCTGCTGAGATGATCCGCCTCATCATTCCTCACTCCTGGGAGGTGAGAGGCAGACAAGTGGAAGTCGTGCCTCACAGCAAAGTCCCACAGATGGATAGCTTCCTGGCAGAGGTCCAAGGAGCATGCTCCCCCCTGCCTGTTTACATAAAACATGGCTGCAGTGTTGTCCGTCAGCACATGCACCACCCTGCCCTTCAGGAATCGGAGGAACACCCTGCATGCTAGACGAATAGCCCTCAGCTCCTTCACGTTGATGTGCAGGTGCCTCTTCTCCCCCGACCAGAGCCCCTGTGTGCTTAGGTTGGCGGTGATGTGGGCTCCCCATCCGAGGCATCTGAGATTACGGTGACCGATGGAACCAGGTCTATGAACAGGACTCTCCTCGTCACCTCTCTGGGAGACCGCCACCAGTTTAAAGAGGCTAGGACTGGTGTGGGAACTGTGACTTACCCTGTCCAAGGGGTGTCTGCTCGGCACGTGTACCAAGGCCAACCACGCCTGAAGCAGCCTGAGCCTCAGGTGAGCTAGCCTCACTACGTATGTGCACACCGCCATGTGGCCTAACAGCTGAAGGCAGTGCCTGGCTGTTGTCTTGGGGCACCGGTGCAGCTGAGCAATTATAGAAGCCATCGCCTCGAACCGTGGTTGAGGGAGGAAGGCTCTGGCTTGGGAAGCGTCCAGGGTGGCCCCAACGAATTCTATGCACTGCACTGGGGTTAGCGTGGACTTCTGCTCGTTTATGAGCAGTCCCAGCCTGCTGTTTGCAGAGCAAGTAAGGGCCACGCTGTTCTGCACATGGGACCTGGACCTGCCCTTGATGAACCAGTCATCCAGGTAAGGGAAGATCTGCACATCCTGGCGTCTCAGGTGGGCAGCCACTACCGCCATGCATTTGGTGAACACCCTGGGGGCCGACAAGAGGCCAAAGGGCTGGGCTGTAAATTGATAATGTGAACCAGCTACCATGAAACAGAGGAAGCGCCTGTGGCTGGGGAGGATAGACACATGGAAGTATGCGTCCTTCAAGTCGAGGACAGCATACCAGTCCCCTGGATCCAGAGAAGCAATAATGGAGGCTAGGGAGACTATGCAAAATGTGAGTCGTTTGATGTATTTGTTTAGACAACGCAGGTCTAATATGGGTCTTAGACACCCCTTTCGCCTTGGGGCTGAGGAATTACCTCAAATAGAACCCCTTCACCTTTTTGTCTTGGAGAACTATTTCCACTGCTCCCAGATTGCAGGATGGTGACCACCTCCTGCAAGAGGAGTTGCTCGTGAGAGAGGTCCCTGAAGAGGGACGGAGGGGAAGGGTTGTTGGGGGCGGGGGGTGATGTAAATTGCAGGGCATAGCCCCGAAGGACAATCCCAAGGATCCAACGGTCCGATGTAATGCTTGTCCATTCTGCATAGAAGTGTCTTAATCTGTCCAGGAAGTGGTGGGGCGGATCCAGGGAGACAGTAGGTGCGCCACTCTTGGGCACACCATCAAAGTTGCCCTTTTTGATTTCCTGACCCCTTGGGGGGGCCCCTGTTGGGAGGCTGAGGACAAGGTAGGGGGCTGATTCTGCTTTCTAATCCCTGTTTCTGTCCCTGCTCCTATGGGGCTGGAAGGGCCTAGGCAGAGGCTGTGACTGCCGCCTGGAAGCCTGGGGCGCGTACAGGCCCAGGGAGTGTAGCGTGGCCCTGGAATCCTTGAGGCCGTGCAGCTTAGCATCGATCCGGTCTGAAAACAGGCCCAACCCATCAAAGGGGAGGTCCTGAATGGACTGCTGCACCTCCTGCGACAGCTTGGAGGACTGCTGCCATGAGCAGCATCTCATGGCGATGGCGTAGGCCATTGCCCTACTTGCCAAGTCCGCCGCATCGCTGGACATTTGCAGTGCTGCCCTCGCCACTGTCCTGGACGAAGAGATTACGGTGGTGAAGTCTGCGGCCTGGTCTTGGGGCAAGGCCTCAGCAAACCGCCTAAGGGAGTCCCGTAAGTTAAAATTGTACCTGCCCAGCAGGGCCTGGTGGTTGGCAATCCTGAACTGCAGGGCTGCCGTTGAATAAACCTTTCTCCCAAACAAGTCCAGTTTCTTATTGTCCTTGTTTTTGGGAGTGGACCCTTGATGACCCTGTCTGTCCTGCTGGTTGGCCGCATCCACCAGTAGGGTTCCCGGTGCCGGGTGGGTGAACAGGAACTCAAACCCTTCAGCCGGGACATAGTACTTTTTCTCGGCCCCCTTAGATGTAGGGGCAACCGAGGCAGGGGTTTGCCACAGGGCCTTGTGAATTTTAAGGACCCTGTCGTGGACGGGTAGAGCCACCCTTGCTGGGCCCTCTGCCCCCAAGCACATTGAAGAGGGTATCCTCTTCCTCCTCTAACTCCTTGACCTCCAGCTGTAAGTTAGAAGCCACCCTCTTAAGCAGCTCCTGGTGTGCCCTGAAATCTTTCAGCAGCGCCATGTGATTCCTGGAAGATCCCTCCCCGTCTGAGGAATGGTCCTCACGTGCTTTTTGGGATGCAGGGGGCACAGGCTGAACCCCCGATAACCGTACAGATTGTGGCCACGGTCCCATCTGGAAGCCCCATGGGCCCCAATAAGGCCATTGCTGCGGCCATTGCCCCTGTGGCCAACCAGGGGCTGGCTGCGGCACCGACTGAGGTGTGTCGTGGGGGTGCCGGCTGCCTTTACGGGTATCCCGTTGGCTGCCCCCCTTGTGGGACCTGGAGCCGCTGGAGTGGTGGTGCCGCTGCTGAGCCCCTCTCCGGCCCTTGGTGCCGCTCCGTGCTGGAGAGCGCCCTCTTGACGTCCCCAACGCAGAGGATGATGAAGTCCGCCTCCATAACTGGTACTGGCGGGTAGAGGCGCACTCCAAAGACCTCGATGTGGACAAACGCTGTCTCGGTACCGACGACTTTCAGTGCCACTTACCCTTTGGGGAATGTGAGTGGTGCCACTGGGAGCTTCGCGGTACTGAACCCAACTTTGGTGACCGGGCACTGCGTCCACTTGAGGGTGACCAGGTTCTACACCGCACCGGTGCGGGTGAACGCCTCAGTGCCAGGCTTCTCGATAATGAGTGCGTTCTGCGTCGCTTCGTTGTGGGTGACCTCCTCAGTACCGGGGATCGAGAACTTGAACTCTCCCCGTGCCGCGCTGCGGGCCTCGCACGGTGCTGCCTGGCTTGCGCTGCCTTCGGCATCAGGGACCGGCTTGAGGGTCAGCTCGACGAGATGGACTCGGAGTGACTGTTGGGGGAGCATCCACGCTCTACCCCCGATGGCCGTCCAGCGGGAGACTTTTCCACCCCTGCCGGGGGTCTCCACCGCCCTTCGGGGGGACTCAACATGGGCTTGCCCTGGGACACCAGCCCTCTCTCCCTCGATGTCGGTGCCGGGGGTGCACTCTGCACCAAGGAGATGCTCGGCACCGAGGTGGCTCAGGGTGGCTCGGAGACCCGGCGGAGTGCTGGCTCCATTAGTATGGCTTTTAACCTAATGTCCCGGTCTTTTTGGGTCCTTGGTTTAAAAGCCTTGCAAATTTTGCATTTTTCTCTCCTGTGCTGTTCCTCCAAGCACTTAAGGCAGTGTTCGTGGGGGTCGAACTGAACGGGAAAGCCTTCTCGCAGGAGGCACACGGCTTAAAGACAGGTGACCTGGGCATGGCTTCTAACCTATCTTCTAAACTAACACCACTTAACAGTACTTACCTTAGTATAGTTAAGTAGTTGTTAATAACAACAAAGTCCAACCAACAGGAATGGTACTTGCGAAGAGCAAGTGTCATTCCAGCAATTCGTTCCAGCAACTGTCACGGGCGGAAAGAAGGAACTGAGGGGGCGTAGGGCTGGCAGTGCCTCATATACCGTGTCATGTGCATGGGACTCCAGAGGGCACCAAAGCTGACCTTACGGGATCTGCTAAGGGGGGGGGGGGGAATTCCAGGAACTCACCTATAGTGGAATGGACATGAGCAATCACTCGAAGAGGAACTCAAATATTTGAAAGTATGAAAATCCAGATCTTAGGCATTCAATTCTAACCATGCCCCTGGAATGAGACACTGGAGGTGATTTTATTCATGTCAAAACTTCATTTTTTTATGGACCACAGAAAGTAAAATGCTTCACTTTTATACCAATTAGTGATTGCTCCAGCTCCAGCCTTTTTTATGGGCATACACCATCCACAGTAAAAGACATACTTTACTAATTCCTGATTAGACAGATAGCATACTCAAACCAATCATTCCCCCCTTTTCATTACCATTCCACATGGCACCGATCACAGAAATGTCATTAGGCATAGAACTAAGGATCTAAACATCATTAGCATAGATGCATAAAATTATGGCACTTACATGAAAGAACAAAAGTTAGTGTGGTTGTTAGCATCATACCTTAATAATTATCAGACATTTATATACCAATTAATTATAAAACCAATGGTGTATGGTTCATATTCTTGATACTGTCTTGCCAGCTATCAAAATGCATTCTTTCCAGTCTTGTATCAGTCTGCTAGCATGGACTTCTGTGCATACATGGAGTCTCCCTGACTGCCAGTGAGGTTCCATGTGGGTGCAGACATTCACGCTAATAGATCCCAATGCTGAATTGGGCCTTAAAAAGCCCTGAGTTTTAGGATGAAATCCTGGCCCATTGGCATCAATTAGAGTTTTGCCATTGACTTTAACAGGGACAGGATTTCACTCTTAATTTGAAGGGCTTTGTAGAAAAAAAGATGAAGATTAGAGGATGGCTGGTTTTCCCTCTGTATTAGAACAGTTTTTCCAAATTTAAGTTGACTCTGTGGTATTTTTAGTTTAAAAAAAAAAAAAAAATTGCAGAATTTTTGTTTCTTTCTGGAACATGTGGGTAATATTTTTATTGGCTTGTTTTATACTGTCAATATTCATGTGGGCATCATCTCATTGTTTTGTTTAAGCAGGTTTAATTGCCCATTTGTATGCCCATCCTTCCTATGATCCTTCTGCTGTAGGCCCTCTGGAGCTGGCTAATGCATTAGCAGCTTGCTGCCTTTCCTCAAGGTTGTCTTCACAACATAGGCAGTGGGCCGCACAGCAGCTTGTGCGAACTCTTGCAGCACATGATCGAGACAACCAAATCAGTCCTCAGACCCTTGCTGATATGGGTGGAGATCTACGAAAATGCTCTTTCATAAAACTGGAGGCTCATCAGAATAGGGTAAGCATTCTTCCTCCCTAAATATATTTTTATGTATAATTTATTCTTTATTGACCTTTTTATTTATAACACAGAAAAAGTGCAAGTAATTCAATTACTGTGTATGTAAAGCAACAGACTTCTGGTATTTTATAGAAAAGTCTTTTCCCACAAAAGATGAAGAACAGTTTGTAGTGATAAATACTGTTTGGAAGAACATCTTATGCCATGAAACACACAACCTGTTGCTGCTGTGCAGCTTACTTTTATCTAAGATTTTGGCCTACTCTTACTAATTTTGTTGCTATGGCTATAGATGTTTCAAAATTAAGTTTTAACATTGCTTATCCCTCTTTGTACAACAGAAATAAATAGGAGGAGGATCACAGTAAGTTATAGCCCAAAAATGAGAAATTTAAATGAGTTGGGGGTGGGTTGGGGAATGAGGGTAACTGCATTTCAAATTCCTTATTGTAGTGTCAGCTTCAATAATTAAAGCACAGATCTTGCAAAAATGGCTTTGCATAAGCAGTATCTTGTTGACATCTCTGGTGCTCCATGCAGGGGTAGCTGCCAACATAGAGCTAGTTGCAAAAATGGAACCTTTTGAATCTGTAGGATTCATGAAACTGATTTAAAAACATAAACACACAAAGTCAACTGAATTATTACAAGTCTGTGCTTATACATTTGTTTTAAAAGCACACATGTATGTATTTGTTCTGCCATAGGAGAGAATCTGTATAGTTCGTTATTCTGTTTTACAGTGGCCTGTGGAAGATGATTCACAGCAGTGTGCAGTACCCATAATAATGCATCTAATTATGCAATACTATACGATGAAAGGAAATTTCTTCTTGGGCGCTGCTGGATTCTGTTTAGTATAATTGATTTAAATAATACAGCTAATGCTTTGTCCAAATCAGGCAAACTTAATGAGTTGCGTGAGATGAATGTGTCTACCCTTAAATTTTAAATTCTGATTTTACACTTGTTAATTTAATTTCTGCAGGTGATGACATGTGTTTGGTGCAATAAAAAGGGACTTTTGGCAACTAGTGGGAATGATGGTACTATAAGAGTGTGGAATGTAACAAAGAAGCAATATTCATTGCAGCAAACGTGTGTATTCAACAAATTGTAAGTTGTTTCTTTAGGAAACTCATTTATTACTTGGTCCACAAAGGCGATCCTGTAGGGATTCATTCCCATAGGCACAGGAAACTGCCTGAGCAGTATTCTTCTTTGGAATGTTTACAGTGTTTAAAATAACAAAAATGAGCAAAAGTAAATGAGGTGATTTAAAACCTGAAGAGAGAACATCATAATATTTATTGAAGGTGGAGGTGGTAGTCCTCAAGGGGATTTTTAAAAAAAGGTTTTAACCTGAGAATGTTTGGTTTTTAAGTCAGAATACATTTAGCCAAAGAACAAACTTAAAGATTAGCAAGCAAAATATAAGCTTAGAGGGACTATCATACTGAGGGAAACTTACATATATATTGACTTAAATGTGCTTTTGAATGAATTTAATTTTGTTTTCCTAATTGCTGTGTGACTTGGGCAAGTCCCTGAACCTCTTAAATGCTTATTTTTCCTTATCTGTGACATTGGGGTATTTCAAATTATATTTGTCTGCTTCATAGGGATGTTAAGAAGCCTAACTATGGGGCTGATCCCCATTTAGTTAGTAGGAATCTCTCCTTTGATTTCAAAGGGCGGTAGATATGGTCCAAAAATATGTTTATAATGTGTTAAGTATTAAGGCAATTTTGGGGTTAATTGTGGGAATAGAACTCAGGATTTCTGGGTTTGCATTCCATTGCTTATTTGTCTAGGCTATTTGGCCTCTTCAGAAATAGTACTCCCTTCTCCTCATGGCATTTATGTTTTAGGTACCTGTATGTATGGGTTACAAGTTTCCTGAAGTATGTATTTGTTATGGGCTTTAGGAAACTTACAGCAGAGCTGTCTCCTCGGGAGTTTCTAACGCTCACACACACACAGTGCATGTGTACTGACTGGAAATCTCCTCTCTCTCTCTAGGGTCGACTTCCTAAGCTCTGTAAAAGGTGGCTTGCAGAATTAAGAATTTTGCAGTGCTCATAAAACACACACAAACTGTTTTTCAAAAACTAAATAATTCACCAAGCAGCTCTCCATAACACTGGTAAATGAAGCCAGTCCTAGACAAAACAGATTAAAACTGACTGGATGTTTCTTTGCCAAGCTTTTTCAGCATTGTGATTAGCCAAAATAATGAGGTGGCTGTAATTGCCAATTCCAGCAAAGGCGTGCTTAATAGAAGCTAGTGAGGAGAGTCAATGATGGCTTAAAGCCATCATTTTTCTGTGTTATGTTGAGGTCATTCTGCTATTGAGCTCTTCCTTCAGCATAAATTAGACCAGCCTAAGGAATACTGCAACTTGCACTAGCTGCCAGTGGCCCCAATAGCTGATATGATAGCTGAGGTGTGGGGATTCCCTTGTTCGCACCCCCTGCACTAGTCACAGAGAAGTGGTGGTTGTAAGAGCTGCTACAGCAGCTCTGCACACTCAAAAATCCCCTTACCCTAAGGTGATCTTATTCTGGTTGGCTAAACTGGCTTTAAAACAGTTGCCCCAATGTGGGGCAGAACTGGGGCTAGTAATCAAGTGGAGAGAGTACCTCTTCTAACTTCTGTTCTTAGACCTTCTAATTTCACTGTTTGATTTCCCTCAGACTTCCAAGAAAACTCTACTCTGGCATAAGATAAAGTTTGTGACATTTCAGGCAGCTGGGTTTAGTCTGGTGGGGTCAGAATTAGGTCTGTTTTAGAAAACTAGCTTCAATATTTAACTATGCAGAGAGTCACTCTAATGAATTTACTAGGGATGATGCGGAATGGAAAACTGAGGAAAAAATGCTGTGATTGTATATCTCAATAACAGCAAGGGGATTATAGCAAATGACTCAGATCTTTAATTGATTTAACTTTTTTTCATTTTCTCCTCTTGGAAATCCCCTCTTTAAGTGTACTATTTTATTTTATTGTAGAGAAGGTGATTCAGAAGAAAGTCTGGGGTCACCCAGTGACCCTAGCTTGTCTCTTGTCTGTTGGAGCATCAGTGGCAAGTATCTGGCAGGAGCTTTGGAAAAGATGGTGAACATATGGCAAGTTAATGGTATGATGCACATGTTTTATTTTAAATAGTATAACCTGTGTCTACGACAGCTGTTTAAAACTGCTGAGAAATGACACTTTTGTATACATAGGTGTGTTAGCAGATTTACGTGCTAGTTAGTTTGCTTCCATTCTTCATTAGGTGTTCTGAACATAGTCAGTTCACTAGCTCCTTAGTGCCTTTTTCCAACATTTGTTACAGCATAAGCACTGAAAGCTCAATAGTTAATGAGTCCTTCTAACTTATCATTGAACCAGAAAAGAGTCTCAAAAATTGGTGCTGGGCTTTATATTTGCCCACTGCAATAACAGCCATTACCTATAAATACTATTCTTTTTATAGATTGTAAAATATATTTGACATTTAAACAAGGTATGACTAAAAGTTTGTATCGAGAGTTTATTTAAAAAGCAGTTCAAAAAGGTTCCAACATTTTCCTTCCACAGGTGCACCAGACTACTCAAAATGGTACGTTTGAGACTAACTCTGAAAGGAACTGCATTATTCCTTTAGACAGCTGTAGAATCCCTATCTAACACCTAGTGTTTGCAAACATCACTGGTTACAGTCTGACAATCTTGGATGTTTCCATAGAGAATTGTTCCTAAGTGCTTGACACATGCTTGGTTCAATATGGTTACTGGCACTTCATAGGAGAAACAGCATTGTTGTCTGAATACTGCAGTATTTCAGAAAATTTAACTTCCCTCTCCTCTGAATTACCTTTTTCTAAAGTAATGTTTTTGAAGGTCAGTTGTTTCAGTGATGCCTTTAGAGACATTATACTGATTTTTGTTTCATGGCAAGTTAGTAACCAATTACTTTGTAATCATTTACTGTATGTCAATTTAAAACATTTAATGATCATCAGCAGTACTATATGTCCCAGTTCTATACATAGTCTCTTAACATTGTCCTCTGGAAAGTGCTCCTTGATCTTTTAATGTTTTAGTAAAGTGAAGTATTATAGTAACATTTTTTTTTGGCTTGTAGGAGGAAAAGGACTATTAGACCTTCAGCCCCACTGGGTATCTGCTCTAGCTTGGCCAGAAGAAGGGCCAACTGCATCATGGACAGGAGACACTCCAGAAGTATTGTTAGTAGGTCGTATGGATGGATCTCTTGGGCTTATTGAAGTTGTAGATGTTTCAACCATGCACCGATTAGAACTGGAGCATTGCTACAGAAAGGATGGTAGGCAATCATGCTGATATTTCTAAAGAAAACGTGTAAGCTGCAAATGTAGAATTGTTGTCACCTGTTTTTAAAATGTAGAGTGTACTTCAATTACATGAAGAACTGTCCACACACATTCCCGTTCTATTGCACATATGCCCCATAATCACAAGATTGAATTTTTTTGTCCAGCAGTGTCTGTTAGAGCTGTCTGCTCCGTAGATACCTATGCCCCAGCCCCAACTCTCCACCGCCAAAACCATAACAGGTGGAGCAGGCTCAGCTGTTTCTCTGTTCCTTCTTATTGTCCATGATAGCAAGATGGTACCCCTCGGTCAGGCAATATCCAACCCAAGATTGGGCAGCAACATGGGAATCCAGCATTATTCATCAGTTGAAGCCTCAAGATCTGATGCCTTCTTAGGCGGTTATGTCCTGCAGTCATTATTTAAATAGGACTCAGCACCCACCTGCTGATATGTTCACAGCTTGCAGTCATCAGAAGTGAAATACATGTGAGAAAAAAATGCAACTGTGGTTCTTCAAGATGGGTTTGTCCCCGTGTATTCTATGCTGCACCCTCTTTCCCTGCTACTCTGGAGTCCTATGCCAATACAGAGTCCAGATAGTAAAGGAACTGAGTGACAGTTGATCCATTCTGTCCTTTATGCCCATGAGAAGGACGGCATAAGGGCAGCCAGAGTGCAGATGCAGCACCATGCTACTGGCCGAAAGAATATCATCTTGTGTGCATGCAATGCATGCACACTAGAAGTGGAACCCGTTAGGGCTATACATCTTGAAAACCCACAGTTGTTGTAGAATAGGTAACTAGGTATTCAAAGAATGAAAATAAACTTCCAGCAAGGATTTTATTACAATTACAAATGCTGCTGCTTCAAAAGAGCACTTAGAAAACAAACAAACAAAAAGTGTAATTGTTATTGTTAAATTGCTATGTGAACAGCATAGGAGCCAAGGCTGCCTTTCCTCGCAGTTACAGATTGGATGTGTAAAGAAAGACAGACCCTCTGATATTGTCTACACCAGCTTTTTGGAGGAGTAGGGGGAGAATGACAATCTCACTGTAACTGGTGCACCTTCATTAGTGATAGTGAAATTGTGCGAGACTTCCCAAAAGGAAACACAGACTTTGTGAGAAAAGCATAGAAGTAATCAGGGCTAGAACAGGAAAGCTATTTGCTTCCCTCTTTAGGATAGACAGTTAGCAAATGCGTGAATTAAAAATAAAAGGGGAAAAATGGTATGAATAGTGACTTGAATAAAAGTGGTGCAGTGGGAAGTTCATGGTTTCTGGCTTTAAATACTGTGGAATGCCGTGGGACTGAAGTTGTTTGGTCACCTTATTCAAAATAGACAAGGACTGTCCATTTTGAATCCCACTTAAAATGTAGAAGAAGAAAAAAGAAGTGGCAATACTATATTAAATAAAACTTGAAGGGTAGCTAGTTAAATAGGTAGGTTAAGCTCATCCTATTGAAATGTATCTCTAGAATTTCATTTGTATCTAAACTACTATGAAAATCTTCTGCGGTATTGTCTCCTATAAAATAGCTGTGTTGATAGAAATGTAAAACTACAGTGGTACTTAAATAATCTAAGGTGATAGACATAAAAGAAAACCATAAAGTAAACAGATACATTAGCTTTCATAAAAGCTAATGTATTTTTTGTCATGTAGTTTTTGTTTTCTGAAAGTAATTACAATACAAAAAGTTCTGATGAGCTAAATGCAATATGAATTGAACAGTTTAGCTTGTAATTTAATATATTTTATTTGTGTTTGTTATTTCCATAGTGTCTGTCACGTGCCTTGCCTGGTTCAGTGAAGACAGACCATTTGCTGTTGGCTATTCAGATGGAAAATTGCTAATAGGTACAAAGGAGCCACTTGAAAAGGGAGGAATTGTTCTAGTTGATGCACATAAGGTAGAGTTAATTTTCTTGAAAACTAATTCATACTCTCCTGTTTCTCCAAAGAGAATTCTGGATTTAAACAATAGCCTTCATTTCAATATTATGTATAAAAATAACTTAAAACATAATAACCCACTTTTTAAAGAAACTCATCTGTTCCTGATGATTGACATCCAGTCAGATACACATTTTAAACTAAAGTAAATGTAGAGGCCAGAATAAATCCAGCTGATTTGCCAAAAAGATGGCAACAAGAGTTCTCAAATGTATGATGTTTATAGTGTAGCCAAAATGCACTTCAGGATTTACTGTGCACTTCTGATCTAAAAAAAGGTGTAATTCTCTATGAACAATTTGACAAATGAAAAATAACTTTAGATACTGACCTGTCATTAAATTGTCTACTTAAACTGTATCATTTATATGATAGATGATTTCCCCACCCCAAACTAAAGAAAGTTAGTGTGAAATGTAAAAGATGTTTCTCATAATACTCGGACATTGCTGCTTAAGTCCCTGTTCTGGCCAATTTATGCCAGTCTAGTGGCCAGTAAAGTCCATAAATGATTTGCAAAGAGAATTTCCCCCAGTGAAGGGTGGCTGTAAGCAGACCCAGTGCTGTTCCACTCACAAGTCCCAGTGTATGGAGCATCTCAGGCACAGGAGGGGGCAAGTTGGAAGCAAGAGGAGAAATATCTGCAGTGCAACCCATAAACAGCCTGGGAATGGCTGCCATAAATTACAGAACTTCCTGAGCTGTTGTGACTTATGCCAAAATCCATTTTGGCCTCAACAGCAGGCTAGAATCCTGCAATTAATTGTGCAATTGTGCAATCCTTATTCATAGGACTCATGAAATTGGTCGCATGGAAGACAATAATAATAATAATAATAATAATAAACCTATTAATATTAATGAAAAGGGGGCAGAAAGTTATCTTTGTTCCATCTTCTGGGCTGCATCTTTGAGGAAGTACTGTAAGTGTCACTTGACACTTGATGATTACCTGTTCTGTTCATTCCCTCTAAAGCACCTGACATTTGGCTATTGTCGGAGGACAGGATAACTAGGCTAGATGGACCATTGGTCTGATCCAGTATGGCCATTCTTATGTTCTTATGTCAGTGGAGTAATTTCATATTACAACTCAATAAGTAAAATGTTGCATAAAGCCTCCCAGGATACTTTGAAAAACATTCTGTAGAAAGAGAATTTTGCTTATCATGAATTTTCTATAGCTCTTTCCCTATATTCTTTATTATTAGTAAAGTTTGCATGAAAATAGGATCTTTTGTTTTCTCGCACTCTCATAGAACTGTGATAACCACCAAGTATGACTTCATTTGAGTTATAAATTGCTGCATCAAATCAATATAGTTCCTTTTTTGTGGTTTATCTGATGTATATTTGAAGTTCACAGGCTTAATACCTTTGTGCTAGAAGATTAATATTATTTGTGTGATGTTCATCTTCATAAAAGTCACATTATGAAGACACTAAATCTTGTAATCATTTTTGTTGTTTGAATCCTTTAGGACACCATTGTTAGTGTGAAGTGGGATCCAACTGGAAAGATTCTCATGACATGTGCCAAAGAAGAAACCGTGAAGCTCTGGAGATCTGTGGGGGGATGTTGGAGGCGTTTGCATTCACTTTCCCATCCAGCTATTGTGAATAGTATTACCTGGTGCAACCTTCCAGGGAAAGGACCCAAGTTGCAGCTGTCACTAGCTACGTATGTTAATGTTTTTGCTTTAATACTTCCTGTGTAGTCTTTGAACTAGTTATTAATATTTATAGCAACTTGGATTTATATAGTACCTTTCGTCTTTAAGGGTTAATTTAAAAAGCAAACAAACTAAGTTCAATAAGCTGTTCATTGTAGGGATTGTAGAACGCTGGTTCAGTACTGACTGAAATAAAGAAAGTGCCCATTACTGAACTACCGACAACTTTCCCCCTCCACCTAGCCTCTTCTCTAGAGGATTCTGCACCATGTACTGCCCAGGACTGATCTTAGTTAACTTGAGTTTGTCACAGTGAAAATGTAATGTGGTATGGCTGCAGGTTATTGGAAACATCAGCTAATCAATCATTGGGGAATGTGCCAGTTATGTCGATTGTTGCAAATATTTCCTGTCCTGCTAAATATACTTAGGACCTATCCATTCTGATAGCAGGGTAGTATTAGGCTAAATACAAGAATATATTTAATGTGAAAAATAGGGTGAAAACCTACGGAGGATATTCCTAAACATTTTGAGCAGAAACAAAAAAAAGATCACTGTCAATTTGCTTATGAGCTTTAAAGAATCTAATAATATTTCAAACAGTACAATGAAAAACAAGTTTTTCCTTTTTCCAGTCTGCCTCAACTTTCCTTTTGTATTGTATCCTTCGCTAACTTCCTTTTAAATGTAGTGGTGCTGAGAAAATAGTTTTGGCAAAATTTAATATTAAGAAAAAGACAAAGGAAAATTGCACTTTTCCAGTGAGTATTAGTCCTAAATCTGTATACACCTTTTAAAAAATGATCTGTTGCCCTTGGAATTTATTTTTAAGACGATTGTCTTTCTTAATTACTTTGCTATAAATGTGTATTATAACAAACTGACATGCTTTTAGAACCTGTTGAATGTTGCTGTCTGTTAATATCTTTACTTTGTTTTCATATGATTTATTCTAACTTTCTTCAGAGGATGCCAGAATGGCTTAGTGTGTGTTTGGAGTATTCCTCAGGACATGCTGATCATATTGCAGTCCAGCTCAAGTAACGCAGAGGGATGGTGGGACCAGGAAACAAATGGCAAGGTAAAAACAGTAGAGCAAATGTTAGAAAATCCTAATCTAGTGGTATCTATGTTTTCCTCTAAGATTACAGGAAAGGGTGTGTACAAGATATTTAAGTATCTATAAGGGTGGAGAGGGAGAAGAAAGAAATATTTGAAAACCATTTTGTTTTAAAAAGTTTGGGTTTTTTAAATTTGTCTATTTTTGCACATGCAGGTGTTTCCAAGGCAGGACATGGTTCTTGCTCACAAGCTCAGAGTCTAACTGATCTCCATATATGATACTGGGAAGGAATTTTTCCCCAGGTCAGATTGGCCGTGACCTTGGGGGGGCTCACCTTCCTCTGTAGCATAGAGTACAGGTCACTTGCCAGGATTATCTGGGTATACTTTTCTTAATCAGTTCCCTGCTGTTGCAGATATCTTGGGCATTGGTGCACCTCAGTCCCTCCTATTCTTTGTCTAAAAATATTGTTTTCTGTGGGCTGAAATTCTTTGGTTTAATTTTGGATGTTGGGTTTAGTGTGTGAATGCTGGGTGGGATTGATGACCTGTGATTTACATTTATATTCTGGTCTTAAGCTCTGTGACTCTAAATGGGAGGTCAAGATTTAAAAACAACTTATTTGCAAGAGCTATTGAACTTGGCTAAAACTTGGTAATGCTATCTGGTTCTTTTAAAGTTATGCACTTATTTCCAAAAGAGAGAACTAAAATAGTATTGAAAGTTTCTTAGCATAACTGAAATTTGTCTTGACTTAATTTTAACTAAAATGTTTTTTAAAATGGAAAGATCCAGCCTAATGTGGTTTTGAATGCTTATGGTATTTTGAAGAGGAAAATATAGATGGTAATAAGTTGATGACATCCTTATAAAACATGATTAAATAAATACAAATAAGACCAAGGTATGTTAAGTAAATATGCATTTAGATAAATTTACTTAGAGTGCAACATCTCTGCAGGTGCTAATAGTCTGTTGTACCAGCTTGAGTGCTTCCATAAGACCTTTTTTCTTAAGGTACCATCTTCTTTCCTTGATAAAATAAAAATAGTTTTATCAAGAAAATCCATACACTGGTTGCAAAGATGTCTAAATCTAAACCACTTTTCTGTTCACAATTTTTTATGTATGTAGTCCAGGATGTGTCATAATGATGAAATAATTTGCAGGATGGTTACAGAAAAGCAGTAAATGCTAAATGCATTTATCAGCTGAGAGGACATATTACGCCTGTTCGGACTGTGGCCTTCAGCTCTGATGGACTGGCCTTAGTGTCTGGTGGGCTCGGTGGGCTCATGAACATCTGGTCTTTACGGGTAAGGTTGTCTTTGAGTTATATTTCTTTAAGTTTGTTAAAATAGGTATGTTTAAGATCAAAAGCTAAAAGATAATTTTATGTCTTCATAGTTTTCTTTTATAAATGCCTTGAAAAAATTAGAGGCAGCATAGTCAAGAACAATGAATACAAGATTTGGGGGGGGGAGCAATACTTGAATTCTATTCCTGGCTCTGCCACTGATTGATTATGTGGCCTTGGTTAAATTATTTATAACCTCAGGTCCTTAGCCAGTTTATGCTTTTGTTTCTCCCCTCTGAAAAAAAGGGAATAATACTTGCCTTCTTCACAGGCAGTTGACCCTGTATAAAATACCTTGAAGATGTTATGCTAATTTTAACTTTTAATAATATCTTTAGGAAAATTCATATGCCTTTCTGACTTGGTAGGAGGAATTTTAGTTCAAGGGGTTTAAAGTACTTTAAGCAGTCATTTTTTGAAATATTTGTTGGATGTTAATTTATCATCCTTTAGAATGTAAATATACATGATTAAATAACTAAATGTGTATTGATTAAAACATTTCTTGTGTTAGGATGGCTCTGTATTACAAAGTGTTGTGATTGGTTCTGGAGCTGTTCAGACTGCAGTATGGATCCCTGATGTTGGAGTAGCTGCTTGCTCAAATAGATCAAAGGTATTATTGTATATTAAAAGTGCTGATCTTCTGAGTTACATTTGTGAGTAGTAAGAGAAGATTCTTATTACAAAAAGAAGTCCATTTATCCAAGCTTTCCTTTCTAACAAACTGCTAGCATGTGTGTCTCCCTGTTCTGTTGACTCCATATTATCCAGACATATATGCTGTCAATTAAGCAGCTTGAGTAATTAGAATTCTGTTGTACATAGTTTGCCTATAAAATGTGTCTTATGACTGTATTGTTTCACAGGATGTGTTGGTGGTGAATTGCACATCAGAGTGGATCTCTTCCAATCATGTCCTTGCAACATGTAGGACTGCACTCAAACAACAGGGAGTTTTAGGATTAAATATGGCTCCTTGCATGAGGGCTTTCTTGGAACGTTTGCCAATAATGCTTCAGGAACAGTATGCCTATGAAAAGGTAAGAATAGTTGAATGAGGAACATCAAATACATATTTAACATGAGATGTCTGTCTTGAGTTGCAACTGTCTTCACCTTTTGACACAGTCAACCCAAGAAACCTCTTTTGAGGTTCAGTCCCCCCATAGGACATCATGTTTTGCAGTCATCCTTTTGAGTACTCTAGCAAAATTACATTTCCTGATGTTGGGATGTTTCTGATCTTCCTCTTTTTATCACTTACTACAAGATCCTGGGCTCTTGTGGCCTTATATAGGTGTCCTTATCCTATCCTAAAAGGTTCTGCTTTGGAAAAAATTGTTCTCACTTTGACCCCATCACTGCGCGCACACACACACACACACTGCTGTATTGCTTTAACTGCAGCACTTGGATAAAGCAGTCTCAAACTAATGCTTCATCAGGTTGCTGTCTCCCTCTCCCCCACTCTCAGAACCAACCAACCAAAAAATCCTCAGGAAGCTAGGCTTTTTTCCTCTAGTTTGTTTTAATTTTCTGTGGTATCCAAATGTGTGTTTAGTTTTTTTTCAAAATGGTCATTTTTGAGGCCTAATTTGAATGATGTTAAATAATACCATTGATGAATGGGTCACCCACCATGTGTGTTAAACTTGTCCCCATTACTTTGACTCTTCCTTAGAATAAGAAATGATTGAGCTAGGAGATTGTTCTCATGTCTCAAATTTCCTTTGTGCAAAATCCACTCAGAATTTCATTTCCCTAGCTTCTTTATTATTGAAAGGGCTGGGATACAAATAATTTTCACAAAATCTCTTATAAGGCCTTGTTATGAATTATAGCCAACATTTTCCTTTTTAATACAGGAATTTACAGATTTCTCTTGAAGTGTTTATTCAGTTCTGTTGCTGGTATTAATAGCTGCACCTCTTCAGTGGAATTAGCATATGGTCCTGATGCAAACAAATGTGATTTTGGCTATTGAACTACTCCATCAGCACCTCCATGACCTTACTTACTCTCTTTCCAGTTTATTCAGTTGTGTAGCTGGAGGTACTTCACAGAAATCATTGCGTGCCCTAACTACTGAGCAGTCAACAGAATAAACCTCCTAAAGAATTTTAGAAATTATAAAAGTAATCAATTAGCCTTCCTGAGTTGGGGACTGATATACCAAGAAGCATATCAGATCCTATGTACACTTCCCAGAAAACCAATTGTGAAGAAAGAAAGTATCTCTATTCAAACAAATGCAAGGAAAAGACACTGTTCTGGTTAATCTCTTAAAAAATAAGAAACCAACTGCCTTAACTAAAAAATAGGAATTCCAATCCTATTGGCATTGCCAGTATTGTGTCATAATGTCCCTCCCATTAGCCTGAGCAGTAAAATGATGAGGGCAGTATAAATACATAGAAAAAATGAGAGAGAATTTATTGTTATACACTGAAATCTAGATCTAATCCAGTTATGATATCTATTGTTGACACAAAACAGTGTCCGGGTTGTTATTGAATTGCCGGGCAAATTGGAGAGTGGATTCAGGCTATTGTGATTTCCTGAACTGCAAGCAGACACGATCCTACAAGACATCCATTACTATCTTCAGTGGCCTTTCTTCTGACTTGACTCTAATATAGTTCTTAACAATGGTTAACTAAGACACTCTATCTTTAGAACATGTGGACTTTGAAAAACCATGTTTGATCATATGTCTGAGTCACATTTGTAAAGTCCTATTTCTGTCTACTACAGAATCTCTGCCAGAATAGTTACAGGAAACTCTGCAATACTTATCTGACATTTTTTTTATCAGTCAGTCAGCTTTTGTAATGATCTTTAATTACAAAACCTCATTGCAGAATCCCATACAAGCCAGGATGCTGCTCTACTTTTAGCAGTAGGCAATTTGGAGTCCAAGATGCATTTTTTCCATTTAGACCTATCCAGTTCTCTCTATCTTGGTACAATACAGCATTCCATGCATCGAGCAGCTAAGTTTGCTACATATCCTTTTCCCGAACACGTCACCAAATTCTGTCCACTCGTTTGAAGCCTTTAAATCTAGGAGCACAGAGACCTGTCTCATGTACTTTATTTTGCTGGTTCTCTGATGCATTCCCTCATCTGTTTACTGCTACAGCATCCATCACCATCAATAGTTTTCTCAATCTCTATTCAACATGAGTTGTAATGCCATAGTAACCTCTTCCCTTTAGGTTATTTTCATTCAGGTATGTAGTAATGCTCACTTCCCCACTTCTGCTTTTCGTTCTTCAGAACTTCTAACCAAGGAGAAACAAAATTATGTCCAAAAGGTGGATTTTGTCTTCATCAACATGCAAAAGGAAATAGAGAAAATTATTGTATGCTTTTCAGAGAGCTATTTAAACTGTTTATAAATTACATGAAATTGTGAATGTGCTATTTAGGTTGAGGAATTATCCAAGTATATATTGTATTCTATTTAAAAAGAAGCTCAAAAGAAAAATGAAACGTAAAAAACAAATGTTTTACATCGTAATATATTTATGCGTTATGTATCTTGTTTAAAAAATAGTAATTTCCAATAATATCCTGAAGTGCATTTGCTAGTGAAATCATTTTAGTGTGTTTGCAGCATTTCTATTTCAGATACTGATTGAGAGTGAAGTCTGTTACTTTGACAAATGGTCCACATTCATTCAAGGGAAATGAATGAAAATTATTGGAAAGGGTTTTTGGGAGGAAAATTTTTCTACAGAAAGCTTTGAAGAATTACTGTTTCTGAAGTGATGAAAGTATGCCTCTCACACTTTTTATATGTTGACCTTCAATTTTTTCCCTCTAGCCCCACGTGGTCTGTGGAGATCAGCTTGTTCATAGCCCTTATATGCAGTGCCTGGCTTCACTCGCTGTGGGCCTTCACCTAGATCAGCTTTTGTGCAATCCACCAGTACCGCCTCATCACCAGAACTGCCTCCCTGATCCCTCAGCTTGGAATCCTACAGAGTGGGCCTGGTTAGAATGTTTTTCAACTACTATAAAAGCTGCTGAAGCTCTGGCCAAAGGAGCACAGTTTCCAGAATCCTTTACTGTTCCAGATCTGGAGCCTGTACCAGAGGATGAGCTTACACTTCTAATGGTAACATGCACTAAATTCTGCCAATTATTAAGTATATGCACAGAGTGCACTATATTGTGCAGATAACGTGTAACAATTAGCTGAAAAAACTAAAACGCTTGTAAGGAGTAAATTGTTAATGCTTTACTTAATAATGGAAATACCAAGAAAGTGTAGTGACTTTATTTTAATTGACATAAAATATGGCAATTGATGCCGTATAAATGCTTGTAATAGAAGTAACAGTGTGAAAATGGCATCTTCCTATTCAGCAGATCCGTTCCCTCTCTATGTATTCAGAGTCGTATCTATTTGCTTTACTAACTACAGTAAGTTTTTGCTAGTAGTCTTTGCCTGCAGAGTTGACACAATTAGGGAAAAGTGAGCTGGACTAATTTGGTTCGCAAATCAACAGAATTAACAATGTTCCATTTGCAGAACCTCTTGTTGTTACATGAACTAGTAAGAACTTGGCTTGACTGACGTTCCAAGGGGAGCTTGCAGAGCTGACAGTTAATTCATTTTTTCAACATGTAAACAGCAAATTTTATATGGAGTCACTGAAAGCCAATGGAATTCTACTGTGACCACTTCAGAGTAGCTTTTCAGAGCATTCTTACACTTGAACCATATTGGCACTACCAAATGCCAATATAATGTGGTATGAGAGGTGAACCTAAAATGGAAATTTTGTATTTGTTGGACTTTATCAGTAAGTCTGTATAATTTTGCCAGTAAATACTTTCACTTAAGTACTTCTAAAATTAAAGGCGCATGGGAAAAACATAATTAAGTTCTTCCTAGTTGCTTTCCTTGCTATATATCTATTGACCCCACATATATCTTAGTCCTTAATTTTTAAATACTCATATAGATTATCACAGTGATCAGGAAGGTTTCCCCAAGAGCATTATAGGAATTTGCCTTTTTCTGAAGCATTGGGCATATGTCAGTGCAAGATGCAGGCTATTGGACCAATCACCTGCCAAGTCTAAATCTGCATGGCATATTTTATGTTTCTGAACATCTCTTGAACCCATTGTGTCATCTTGCTTCAGTAACCTGTTTTGGGTGGCGCACTTCGCTTGTATTCCACTGCAACAGTTAAAAGCAGTCCTTTTTACCATAAGTAGTATAGATACTTATGAGTCAGAATTTTTTTTATGGTAACAATATTAAATGTTAGATTCCAATATTAAGAAAAATAGATCTAGCTCAAGGACAAAAATGATTATGCATTCAAGTCTACATAAGTAATATTGAATAAGAATGAATTTATAGAAATAATTTGTACATAAATTTTGCCTAATTTACAGTTAAACTATTTTACATTTTTTGTTCAGATGTTTGTTGTTTAGGAGTAGACTCATATAACAGATTTTCATTAAGGAAAAGGTTTGCCATTTCCAAGTGACTGTTTGATGGGAAATCAAAATTATTAACTGAAAGAATAATGTATAACTGGTGGGCTGATCCTAATACGACTGATCTTTAATCATGCAGGATAACAGTAAATGGATTAATGGTATAGATGAGCAAATTATGTCCTGGGCAACATCCAGGCCTGAGGTTAGTAAAATTGAGTATCTTAATTTTAAAATATTAAAATTATCAATATAATTCTCAAGTGCTCTTTTATGCTGTTACATAGGATTGGCACCTTGGTGGCAAATGTGACGTGTATCTGTGGGGAGCAGGGCGGCATGGGCAGCTAGCAGAGGCTGGTAGAAATGTCATGATACCAGTAGCAGCACCTTCTTTCTCACAGGCTCAACAGGTAACAGTGTTAAGAATAAAATGTAAATCTCTCCTCACAAAGTGCCTTATTTTCAGTTGGTAGTTACAAAATATCAATATCCCTTTTGGACTCTTTGCTAATTTTCAAAAAAATAAAATAACCCTAAAATGGATAATGTGGAAGCTTTAGCAGGTTTGCATTAGTTTCTTCCCAAATTCACACTAAGAAACCGTTCAAAACTGGCAGAATCATTTCTTAGGGATAGAGTGAGTACAACATGAAGAATATCTGCACAGTTTTGATGTAATCCATATTGCAAGATTGCTTGCTGAAGTAATGTGATGTTGGAGCGCAGGGTGAAATGATGTGATTATGTACTAAAACTCAGTTTAAAACGTATTTTTTCTGCTAAATTTAGAATGAGTGAAGTAATATTTAGGTGATTTAAACTAAGAAATATATTGGTGGTTGTCCCAAACCTGTTGTTTTCAGTGGTGAAATGCTTTGTGGTCTTAATTCAGATTACAAGTAAAGACAAAATTAGCACATTTTGGTTCATGTACTGTGATGTAATTGCATTTAAAAACCTTTATTTCTTTCTTAAACCAGGTTATTTGTGGTCAGAACTGTACTTTTGTCATTCAAGCTAACGGTACAGTTTTGGCTTGTGGAGAAGGGAGTTATGGTCGATTGGGACAAGGAAATTCTGATGATCTTCATGTGTTAACTGTTATTTCAGCACTTCAGGGTAAAATTTTCTTAATTTTTTTGAGTAGTTCTTTTAGTAAGGCAGAAGTTCGGATTTCAAAATCTAAAAGGACAATTGTCTATATTACGTTTTTACTGATAGAGATGCAGATTTACTGAATAAAATAATTTACTCTCTTGAATAAAGACCTTATATTCATGTTAATTTGAACAAATAAACCAGATGTTTGTCTCTTTAGATGCATTTATTCAAGCTGTACTTAATAATGTTTTTAAACTCTATTATTTATCATTTTAACTAGGACTGCAAAGAGAAATACACCAATTTAACTGAATACCTAAACAAACCTAATAGACTAGAACAGTAGAATTAGATACCAAATATTATGTTGTTAATAATTATTGCAGCAGTTCAGCATATGTTATAAATAAAGTTAAAATACATTGGCTTGATGACATGCAGTTCTGGGAAATGCTTTAAGAAGAGAGGATTTGTGTGTCATAGCTAACTTGATTGACATGAATAAAAAATAATCAATGAATAATTCCTTACAAGCTTTTATCCCCTAATACTGTAGCTGCCTATTATTTTGATTGAATTTTAGGTAATAAAAAGTAAATGTAGCACAACAGCCCTTTTTTCCACAATGCATAGCAATGTATTTTACACAAATAAAAACACAGTAGCAACAGCCAGAGAGAACTTTTAATGGGAAAAGAGCATTCTGAGTGCTAGTGTCCATCATATTTGAAATTTTAATAAAACTGATACATGCTTTAACAAACATTCTCCCAGACAGGGGGTACTTAAAGCCAAATGAGCTATGCTCATTTCTTGTATAATTTTCTTTTTATTTATAAAAGTTTCAATTTTTAAAATATAGTTCTAAAGTATTTTTTCCAGTTATTATCAAAGTTCTGCTAGTAATCTCCTCTATTGTTAAATCCCCTGTTTTTATATGCATTCATAATTTTGAAATCCTTTGACCCATATGGCTTAATGTTTCTACACTTTGTATCTGCCTAAAAGAAATTCTCATCTCAGTTTTTGTTTTGTTTTTAAAATAGTGGTTACATCCTACATTACTTAAGTTTGAAAGTTGAACCTCAGTGTAGCAATGTAGTCCTTGATAATGACTAGTACCTTTTGTTTGGTTTGGGGAAAAAAAAAATCTTTATTTGCTAAGTTAGGAGCATTTGATAACTAGTGGCAGACCAGAATTGTTGCTTGTGCGAGAGAGAGGTTTCATTGTACAATTAAAAGTTTCTTAGAGCTGTAGTAAAGAGAAAACTGTGTGTGTATACAGGATTGTATATACAGTGTTGATTCCATTGACTAGCTTGTAACTGTTGTTATTATGGACTATATTGTAGAATACAAAATAATGGAATGTATATTTTAATGTATTTCTGATTTTGTTTTTCATTTTGTTAAAGGTTTTGTTGTAACCCAGCTAGTGACCTCTTGTGGATCTGATGGACACTCCATGGCGTTGACAGAAAGTGGTGAGGTCTTCAGCTGGGGAGATGGAGATTATGGTAAACTGGGCCATGGGAACAGTGACAGACAGCGCAGACCTAGACAAATAGAGGCCTTACAAGGAGAAGAAGTGGCACAGGTTCAAGAACTAATTTATTACTCACCTATTAAATGTAGACATGATAGCTGCCGCTAGGAACATTAGCTCATTGTAAAATGCTGGTAGGCAACTTTGGATGGCTCACACAGGAATTGACAATGGGAGAGGGAGCCTTTTTCTTCAATGTCACCAATTTGAATTCAGCACTGATAAGTAATGAATGAAAGTCATCATTAGCTCTCTGGCCATTGTGAAATGAGTTGGTGGTTTCAGTCAAGTTCCCAGATAAGGGTATCAGCATCAGAAAATTCACCATTGCGTTTGACACTAATTGACTCTTTTGTTTCTACTGTGAATAGTCTCCGTAAAAACTGAAAATTTGAATGGCAATGGAAACTGAACTATCTTCCTAGTACGAGAGGGGGCAAAGTTTATGTGGAGCTTCCATTGCTCCTGGCTGTGCTGCACCTCTTTGAGTCTTTAGGGCTCATACTAGAGTTTTGCATTCCCAAGTAATCTGACTCAAAGAATTCTGGCAATTCTGGCATGCTGGGTGCTAATGGAGCGCTCGAGGAAGACAAGGCTGTTGCAGAGAAGCTAAATGAATTCTTTGCATTGATCTTTACTGCAGAGGATGTGAGGGAGATTCCCACACCTGAGCCATTCTTTTTAGGTGACAAATCTGAGGAAATGTCCCACAATGAGCTGTCAGTAGAGATGGTTTTGGAGCAAATTGATAAATTAAACAGTAATAAGTCACCAGGATCACATCATCTTCACCCAAGAGTTCTGAAAGAACTGAAATATGAAATTGCAAAACTACTAAATGTGGTATGTAACTCATTGCTTAAATCAACATCTGTTCCAGATGAATGTCAAATAGTCAATGTAATGCCCGTTTTTAAAAAAAGGCTCCAAATGTGATCCTGGCAATTACAGGCCAGTATGCCTGACTTCAGTATCAGGCAAATTAGTTAAAACTATAGTAAAGAACAAAATTATCAGACATATAGGTGAACAGAGTATGTTGGAAAAAGGCAACTTGGCTTTTGTAAAGGGAAATCATGCCTCGCCAAACTATTAGAATTCTCTCAGGGTCTCAATAAATGTGGTGGACACAGGTGATGCAGTGGACACAGTATGCTTGGATTTCCAGAAAGCCTTTGATAAGGTATCTTGCCAGAGGCTCTTAAGCAAAGGCAGTGATGGGATCAGAAGATGGTTAAAAGATAGGAAACAAAGAGTAGGAATAAACAGTTTTCACAGTGAAGAGATGTAAGTAGCAGGGTCCCCAGGGATCTGTACTGGGACCAGTGCTGTTCACCACATTCATAAAATGATCTGGAAAAGGGGGTATAAACAGTAAGGTGGCAATGTTTACAGACAATAGAAAATTCCTCAAGATCGTTAAGTCCAAAGCAGAGTGCGAAGAGTTACAAAGGGATTGCACAAAGTTGGGTGACTGGGCAACAAAATGGCAGATGAAATTCAATGTTGGTGAATGCAAACTAATGCACACTGGAAAACATAGTCCCAACTATACATACAAAATGATGGGGTCTAAATTATCTTATCACTCAAGAAAGAGGTCTTAGAGACACTGTGGATAGTTCTTTAAAAATATCTGCTTAATGTGCAGCAGCCGTCAAAAAAGCTATCGGAATGTTAGGAACCATTAGGAAAGGGATACATAATAAGACAGAAAATATCATAGTGCCACTATATAAATCTGTGGTATGTCACCACCTTGAATACAGCATGCATTTTGGTCACCCCATCTCAAAAAAGTTGTCAGAATTGAAAAAAGTACAGAGAAGGGCTACAAAATTTAGTAGGGATGGTGAAACAGCTTCCATATAAGCAAAGATAAAAAAGATTGGGACTGTTCCTCTTGAAAAAGAGATGACCAATGGGGGGGATGTGATAGAGATCTATAAAATCATGAGAAAGCGTATGAAGAAAGTGAATAGGGAAATGCTATTTTCCTGTTTTCTCATAAGACAAGAACCAGGGGTCACCCAATTAAATTAATAGGCAAAAGATTCAATACAAACAAAAGGAAGTACTGCTTCACATAACACACAGTCAACCTGTGAAACTTATTGCCGGTGCTGTTGTGAAGGCCAAAAGTATAACTGAGTTCAAAAAAGAATTAGAAAAGTTCATGGAGGATAGATCTGTCAATGGCTAATAGCCAAGACAGTTTATGGTGCAATCCCATGCTCTGGGTGTTCATGAACTTCTGACTGCTAGAATCTGGGCTGGATGAAAGGATGGGTCATGCAATAAATTGCCCTGTTTTGTTCACTCCCTCTGAAGCATCTGGTACCGACCACTGTTGGGAGACAAGATACTGGGCTAGATGGATCATTGGTTTGACCCAGTATAGCCATTCTTATATCAAACTAGCCTTTTTCACCAGCTCTAAATTTGCTTAAAATAATGAAATATTCATACTGACATGTATATCGTAACAACATTCAAAAAAGTGCCTGGCTCTTTTGTTGTGTGTCTTTAGCCAAAATTAAAAATATAATCAAATTAAAAGCAAAACCAGCAGCTAGTCCACACCCACACACAAACAATGACAAATACAATAAATATCAATCCCAATAATATTTTCCTACCCACACAAATATTAGCTTCTTTTCATGCTCTTCCTGCCTCAAAAACCTGGGTAGATAAACAGGGTTGCAGCATGCCCCGGAAGTCAAGAAATTCAGGCTGTTTCAGACCAAATTGGGGAGTTGGTTCCAAAATTGAGAGCACTTAGTGGAGAATGCACTCAGGCAGTTCCCTCTTCTATACCAAGGCACTGCAAGCATCTATGCTGATTCCAACTGTGGGGTATATCTGTATTGGCTTGAATAATTGACAGTACATAATTTGAATCTCAATTAACATCATATTTGCTATCATTTGGTTCAGTTTCAGTTTGAAGATGTTAGTAAATATGACTGTTGACATACAGTGCTGACCGCCTTGCAGCAACCACTGTATCTTCATGCTTAGCTGCATTTGTATTAAAAAATTAAAACACCACACATTTGTTTTTGTGTGCATTAGTGTACATTTGTTTTTGTCTCCCTTAGTACAAGAAAGTCCTTTAAAACAGCAGTGGTAATTTAATCTTTTTAACAATATGCTTAGTTATGGAAAAATTATAAAATTCTTGTAGCTATTATCGCACATTTTACAAATTTCAAATAAAAGTTTGAAACATTCTGCATTCAAACATGCTGTAATATGTAGGTAGTTATTAATTTTTAAGTAGTTGATATCTATATGAGCAGGAATAATATTGTAAACAGAGGGGGAAATATTTTAATTTTCATGGTGTGGTTCATTAGAAAACTTTTCTCTGTTTTTGGAGTAACCAGGAGATGAGCAGACTTATCACACACTGTGTGTCTGTTTGATCTCATTTTATGCACTGTATTGTGATGTTATTTGATAAACAAGGCATAATGGAGTCTAAATCCTTGGCTAAGACAGATAATTCATTTCTCACCTGTAAGTAAGGCCCTTCATTTTCAGTTTTACTGATTTTTTTTTCCCCCCTCCCTGAAAAATTCTTGGGTTTTACAAAAGCCATTATTTTGGTTTCTATCAATTTTCACCCAAATTTTGGACCACTGAAAATATCGACTGTTAAGGATATCCAGTATATTACGCTAGGTCCTCTCATCCCCCCAATATTTACCCAGAAAACTGAAGTTAATTTTTTGCTCTGATTTTCATCTGTGCTTTTTTAAAATATGGTAATAAACACTGATAAATTCCTGGGAAATTTTAAAATAAAAACTGAAAACAAAGGGCTTTGCCTGCAAGTAATTCTTTTGAGACTAAGATGGGGAATGAAGGATGACGGTGGGGAATTTATACAGTATATAATGAACCTGGTAATGTAATACTGGAAAACATGGCAACTCATTTAGCACGCTTTTTTTAAAGAATTCAGTAATCATAGAATTATTAATAAGAATCCCAGTTAGGTGTGCTGGTGCAAATTGAAGCAAGTGAACTCAAATTCCTTTCTTCTCTGTGTGAACTCATTATTGGGAGAGTTGGGGGAAAAACTCTTCTCTCTGTCTTTGATTATGATTTGATTCCCCATGTCATCCTGTATTCAGACTTTTTAAATTGTTTTATGATATTGTTGAAGTACAAGAAGAGACTAAAACAGTGAATATATTTAGTTACTCAGTCTAGTTTTTAATTATCCTCTGAAGCAGTAATGAATAACTAGGTCTGCATTCAGAAAGTTCTGTTCTCCTCTTTCTTGAATTGTATAGTGCTGGTATTCCATTCTAAAATTAATATTTATTGTGGCTTCTAGATGTCATGTGGCTTTAAACACTCAGCAGTGGTGACAGCAGATGGCAAACTGTTTACATTTGGAAATGGCGACTATGGTCGACTGGGACTAGGAAACACTTCCAACAAGAAACTTCCTGAAAGAGTGACGGCACTGGAGGGTTATCAGATTGGACAGGTATGGTTTATCTAGTGTTACATATAATTACGTAACTAAAATATATTTTGTTAATTAAGGTTGTGCCCTCAGTGTTCAGCAGCTATGATTCTTAATAGTGTCAGTTTAAGAATTCTGTTTATAAATTTTGTTGATGGTTTTTGCTGCCTCTGCATTTTTAATACAATCAGAAAATTCAAATATCTAACCATAATAATCTCTTATTATTTTGTTATTGAACAATCTGATCCTTTTGCTGCAATGGGGTTCCCATTTTATAACATTTATAAACATTGAATTCTGAAAGAGAGAGTGATAAAATTAGCTTTTGTGGTTTTAGCCCTAGCCATTACTGAATTAATGTTTAAAGACCTCTGACGTCTTTTACCTTTTTAACTAATGAGGATATGTAATTTGAAAGCTGTTCTACAGTTTGGGTGAGGGAAGAACAGAAAGAATAATTTAAGGGTGTTAATGTATAAATGCTACTAAATTTCTTCATTATAAAATTTTAAACAAAGGTTTTAACATCTTACATTTTTTCCTAAACGTTTAGAAAAGGATGTCAGGTTTTTTGGTTTTTCAGAATATAGCTTTTTATTTTTTGAATCAATAAATTGGCAAAAAACTAACTAAAACTGTACTATTCTTAACCAGGTAGCCTGTGGACTAAACCATACTGTAGCTGTGTCCACAGATGGCTCAATGGTGTGGGCTTTTGGAGATGGAGATTATGGGAAACTTGGCTTGGGAAACTCCACAGCAAAATCCTCACCACAGGTTAGAATTCATACTGAAATTATCCATTGAATAACTTCTTAGTGTCTATAAATGTGTGTTTGCAAATTTTGTCTTATTTGCAAGTCTTATTTTGTTTTTATTTTTTTATATGATGTAAATTTTCAAAAGGCCTAAGTAACTTTCAGTGGCACTTAGCTGCTTTTGAAAATGTTACTATGGCAATATATTGACTAGTATAGTTACATGAATGACCAGCTGGTATTTTTGCAGCACTGGTATCAGGGTGGGGTTTTCAAAGGAGTCTGTGGAAATTAGGCACCCAACTTCTATTGAAAATTCCCTCCTGAGTGCTTAGACAGAGTTCAAACCATTATCCATTGTTTTGTTCAGCTGAAGCTAATAATTGCCACAAGGGTCTCTATAAACCATAGCGACCACCCTTCTGCAGTTCTAGAAATAGTGAATACCAGAAGGCTAGCTTGAAGGAGATGTGTTTTTACCTCAGTAAAGAGATGCATTCAGAATCATTTAACGTGAAATAATGTGTTAATATAATTAAATTTTACAAGAAATTAGTGTCTTTGTTTAATACGTGTAAGTTTAATACAAGAACCAGAGTAAAGCTACAATTATAAATTGTATATCTGAGAATTATAAACCACTTTCTGAGTGGGGGGAAATGGAGGAGTTTTTTGTTTACTATCTATTTGCATACTCATAGTACACAGCATTTAGCTCTTTCTTTCTTATTCTCAGAAAGTGGATATTCTTTGTGGAATTGGAATTAAAAAAGTGGCCTGTGGAACACAATTTTCTGTTGCATTGACAAAAGATGGTCATGTATATACTTTTGGACAAGGTAAGTTGTCCAGATCGAGGGATTTCTATATTGTAGGCTTTCATATATTTAAAGATATATGGAAGCCAGTAATGTTTTAAATTACTGACCACAACATGTGATACCTGTCCAACCGTACGTTACGTAAGTGATCATTCTCCTTTGAGTGACTGCTCCTGTCCATTCCAATATAGGTGAGTGCACGCCGGTGTACACGGTTCTCAGAACTTTTTCCCCTTAGCAGTCTCTGTAGGGTCGGCTCTGGTGCCTCCTGGAGCCACGCGCACATGCCGCGGTATATGAGGCACTGCCGACCCTACGGCCCCTCAGTTCCTTCTTTCTGCCCGTGATGGTTGCTGGAACTAGAACTTGCTTCTCTGCAAGTACAATTCCCCTTCTTTGAACTCTTTGTTATTCGAAGTACTTGAGTTAGTTTTTAAGTAGTTGTTAAGTAGTGTGGTTAGATAAGAAGTCCCTGAGGGACTTAGAATGGCTGGGCCATGCCCTGGTCGCCTGGATTTAAGCTGACCCGGTCGCTGGAGTAAGGCTTGGCACCACGGAGTTCGGAGTGGCACCGGCCTCGATTTACCAAGGGGTAAGCGGCGCCGCAAGTCCTCGGTACCTAGGCTCCGGTACCAAGAGCTCTTCGGAGCGTGTCTCCGTCCATTGGCCGCTTGCAGCGACGGAGGCGATCCTTGTCATCATCCACGTCGGAAGCGGCAAGAAGAAATGGTCCCTGGCACGGCACGGCATTCGGGACCAAGGACGGCAACGGCACCGCTGATCTAGTGGCTCGGGGTCCCATGGGGGGACAGTCGTCGGGACAGCCAACGCCCCCACAAGGCGTCACAGAAGGTGGCACCATCAGCTCCCGTTTGGCCCCAGATGGGGGCATCTAGAAGGGACCAGGGCCCCAATCCACCGTCAGCAGGGGTGCAGTCCATGCCCCTGGCACAGGAGGAGGACCATAGATACCACTCCTTGGACGAGGAGTCGAACCCCATGGAGGGCCCCTCTACGGGTGCATACCTTCGGCGGGCAGGGGAGCACTCACAGGATGTGCCTCAGCAGTCCTCTTCCTCCTCCCCAGATGAGGCAGTCTCCCGGGTCGATATGGTGCCACTGGAGGATTTCAGGGCGCACCAGGAGCTGCTCAAGAGGATGGCTTCTAACTTGGGGTTGGAAGTCAAGGAGTTAGTGGAGACCATTGATACCCTCTTCAATGAGCTGGTGGCGGCTGCGCCAGCGAGAGTGGCCCTACCAGTCCATGATAGGGTCCTCGAAATTTTTAAGGCCCTGTGGCAAACCCCTTCCTCGATCATCCCTATGTCAAAAGTGGATGAGATAAAGTATTATGTCTGGCCAAAGGGTTTGAGTATCTGTTCACTCACCCAGCCCCGGGAACCCTGCTGGTGGACGCAGCCAACCAGCGGGACAGGCAAGGTCAGCCTGGTTCCATTCCCGAGAACAAAGACAACAAAAAGTTGTGGATTTGTTTGGGAGAAAAATTTATTCCTGAGCAGCCGTGCAGTTCAGGATTGCCAACCATCAGGCCCTCCTGGGGAGATACAATTTTAATTTGTGGGACTCCCTCAAGCGGTTTGCTGAGGCCCTGCACCAGGACTAGGCCGCAGACTTCACCACCATCCTGGATGAAGGAATCACGATGGCTAGGGCAGCGTTCCAAATGTCCAGTGATGCTGCTGACTCGGCAGGTAGGGCCATAGCCTCCTCCATTTCCTTGAGGAGGTGATCGTAGCTGCAACCCTCAGGCCTGTCCCAGGAGGTGCAGCAATCAATCCAGGACCTCCCCTTCGATGGATCGGCCCTCTTCTCCAATCAGACCGATGCGAAGCTGAATGGTCTGAAGGACTCCAGGGCCATGCTTCGCTCCCTGGGCCTGTACACACCCCAGGCTTCCAGGAGGCAGTCATGGCCCCAGGCGCAGCAGCGACCAGGCCTCCGCCTAGGCCCTTTCAACCCTACAGATATAGGGACAGAAATAGGGGGTTAGAAGATGGAATCAACCTCCCAGCAGGGGCCCCCCAGGGGGTCGGGCAATCATAGAAGACAGTTTTGGTGGTGCGCCCAAGAGTGATGCCCCTACTGCTCTCCTGGACCCGCCCCACCCTGTACTGAACAGGTTAAGGTCCTTCTATCCCGAATGGGCAAAGATTACGTTGGACCGTTGGGTCCTCGGGATAGCCTCTGGGGGCTACGCCATACAGTTACCTCCACCCTTCCCCCTCCCCAACATCCCCAAGGCAAAAGGGGGTCTGAGACCCATACTAGACCTGCGTCATCTGAACAAATATGTCAACCGACTCAGGTTTTGCAGGGTTTCCCTAGCCTCCATAATCCCTTCCCGGGATCCGGTAGACTGGTATGCAGCCCTCGACCTCAAGGATGCATACCTTCGTGGGTGCATCCTCCCCAGCCACAGGCACTTCCTCTGCTTCATAGTGGCTGGCTCCCACTACCAATTTACAGCCCTGCCCTTTGGCCTATCTTCAGCTCCAAGGGTCTTCACCACATGCAGTCCAGGTTCCAAGTGCAGGGGAGCGTGACCCTCACTTGATCCGTGTGCAGCAGGCTGGGACTGCTCATAAACAAGCAGAAGTCTACACTAACCCCAGTGCAATGCACAGAATCCATTGGGGTCACCCTGGATGCTTCCCAGGCCACAGCCTTCCGGCCTCAGCCACGTTTCAAGGCGATGGTCTCTATCATCTCCCAGCTACACCGATGTCTCACGACAACAGCCAGGCACCACCTAGAGCTGTTAGGCCATGTAGTGGGTGGCCTCAATGTACATGCCAAGCAGACACCCACTGAATTGGTCACAGTTCCCCCTCGCCTGTCCTAGCCTCCTGAGACTGGTGCAGATCTCCCAGGGTAGTGTTGGAGGGCGTTCTGTTCAGGGAACTGGTCCCGTCAGTCACCCTAACCGCCGACGCCTCGGATGTGGGGTGGGGAGCCCACATCGGCACCAACCTGAGCAACGTGAAGGAGCTGAGGGCTATTCCATTAGCATTCAGGGTGTTCCTCCGATTCCTGACAGGTAGAGTGGTGCAGGTGCTGATGGACAATACCGCAGCTATGTTTTATATATACAGGCAGGGAGGGGCATGCTCCTCGGCTCTCTGCGAGGAACCTACCCGTCTGCGAGACTTTGCCATGAGGCACAACTCCCACTTGACTAACTCTCATCTCCCGGGAGCGAGGAACAACGAGGCAAACTGCCTTAGCAGGTAATTTCTATCCCGCCACGACTGTTCATGGCACCCGGAGGTGTTGACTACGATCCTCCAAAAGTGGGGTGTTCCCCAACTGGACCTATTCGTGTCGGCCTGGAACGCGAAGTGCCTGAGGTTCTGCTTGCTCGAGGCTCACGAGACCGGGTCGATTTCTGACGCAGTCCTCACCGACTGGTTGGGCGGGCCCTCATGTACGCGCTCCTGCCCATTCCACTCCTGCCCAAGGTCCTACTGGAAATAAAGAGGGACAGGGCTGATGTCATACTCATCGCTCCAGCCTGGCCGAGACAGCACTGGTTCAGCATGCTGTTGGACCTCTCGATCGCCCCACCCATGGAGCTCCCTAGGCGGCACGACCTTCTCTCCCAGGACCTGGACTCCCTGCACCTCACAGCCTGGAGGCCCTGTGGCTGAAGAAGGGGGGGAGAGCCTGCTCGGTGCAGATCCAACAAGTCCTGCTGGGCAGCAGGAAACCTTCTACTCAGGTCGTGTATTGGGCTAAGTGGAGACGGTTTACCTCTTCGGTGGAGTCCTGGGGCATTTGGCCCAGCCAGGAATACCTGCTCCAGCTAAGGCACAATCCTAGAATACCTGCTCTAGCTAAGGCGCCAGGGTCGGGCGCTAATCTCGTTGAAGGTTGAAGGTTCACTTTGCGGCCATTTCAGCCTTCCATCAGCCGCTAGAGGGGAGATCCCTGTTCTCCCATCCCATGTTGGTCAGGTTACTCAAAGGGGGGGAGAGGCTGTATCCGCAGGTCCACGACCCACTGCCTTCCTGGGATCTCAACCTGGTCCTCTTGAGACTCATGGGGGCCCCCCCTTTGAACTCAGGGCTTCATGCCCTCTACTCATGCTTTCGTGGAAGGTAGCCTTCCTGGTGGCCATTACCTCGAACAGGAGGGTCTCCGAAATTAGGACCTTAACCTCGGAGCCCTCTTATACAGTATTCTATAAAGATAAGGTGCAGTTGAGGCCGCATCCAGCCCTCCTGCCAAAGAGGGTTTCCCAGTTTCTTTGTAACCAAGATAACTTTCTCCCCGTGTTTCTTCCAAACTTCACAAGTCAGGGGGGGAGAGGAGCTGGCATTCGCTGGACATGTGACGAGCCCTGGCCTTCTACATCGAGCGTACAAAGCCGCTCCGGAAATCTATACAGCTCTTTGTAGCAGTGGCAGACCGGATGAAAGGATCACCTGTCTCCACCCAGCGTATCTCCGCATGGATTACATCCTGCATCAAGTGCTGCTATGAGCAGGCGAATGTGCCACTTCCGGGTGTCATCACAGCGCACTCAACCAGAGCTCAAGCCTCCTCTGCGGCCTTCCTGGAGAGAGTGCCCCTGCAGGACATCTGCAAAGCCGCCACCTGGTCATTGGTGCACACCTTCACGTCCCACTAAGCCATTATTCAGCAGGCGAGAGAGGACGTGGGTTTCGGCAGAGCTGTGCTGAGGGCAGCTCACCGGTAACTCCTGCCCACCTCCGAGGTATTGCTTTTTAATCACCTATATTGGAATAGACATGATCAATCACTCGAAGGAGAAAACAAGGTTACTTACCAGTAACTGTTGTTCTTCGAGATGTGTTGCTCATGTCCATTCCACACCCACCCTCCATCCCCGCTGTCGGAGTTGGCAGAAAAAAGGGACTGAGGGACCATGGGGTTGGCAGTGCCTCATATACCACAGCATGCACGCGGGGCTCCAGGGGGCACAAGAGCTAACCCCACAGGGTCTGCTAAGGGGGGAAAAAAGTTCCGGGAACTGTGCATTCTGGCGTGCACTCACCTATATTGAAATGGACATGAGCAACACATCTCGAAGAACAACAGTTACTGGTAAGTAACCTTATTTTTATAGGCTTGGCCAATTACTCTATAATTCTCACCACTGTTGCATAACCACTAATATACTCATTAAAAGTGAGAAGGAAGAATACAAGATGTAAAATACATGAAATCACAATGTTACGCTATAGATTTGTGCTCAAGTCTCATGTAAATGCGACCTTCTGAAATAAATTACTACTTAATGCATTCTTAAAATCCAAGTTAATAGCTGTGTATCTACTTTCAAGGAAGGCAAATTTAATATAAACACTAACCTTATTTTATTTACCTGTAAGCTTTCACGTTTTTCCCTGAATCTTGATTCAATTTGATATGAACAGAGGTAATGGATTGTATCCATATTCAATTACTGTAATTAACTATACACTTAGTGTCTGTGTACAAATTTATAGAATCGAGGCTCCAAGTTAAATGTTTTTAATTTACCCCCTTGCGTACGTGAACCTGCATCACAAAATCACTGTACAGTCTAGCACCAATAGGTGTGATTGGCTGTATTAGGCTTAAAACATGAATAGCGGAGCTTCAAATCAGTACTGAGGGCTACTGAGAAAGCTTTTCAGGGAAGTAAGTGCCCATTAGATCTTTCTGTAGCCAATGCCATTAGTATCCCACTTACATGAATACTGTCTATTGTCTCTCCACATAGTAAAATTAACTCCTAGGAAGGATTGTGGTGTTTATGAACTACATGAGAATTTTTCATGCAATTTTAGATCGTCTGATTGGCTTGCCTGAGGGCAGAGCTCGAAATCACAACAGACCACAGCAAGTTCCAGTTCTGTCAGGAATTTTCATTGAAGATATAGCTGTAGGAGCAGAGCATACATTAGCTTTATCGTCATCTGGGGATGTATATGCCTGGGGTAGCAACTCGGAAGGGCAGGTATGCACAATACCATGTTTATTGCAAGTATTCATAAGGATAAAAATAACTTCCTAAATGGGCTTGGAATCTTTTGGTGAAAAGTAAGAAAAGAAAAATACATTGTAGTAATGATACTCTTCCTCTCCCCTCTTGTCTCTACCTCCTCTCCTCATTATAAATGTTCTAATAGAAGTTATTGAAAAAATGGTGAAAATGTCATAAAGTTTTTTGAAAATTTTTACTAATTTCTCAAAATTTAATTTAATTTTTTTAAACATAAAACTTTTACAACCAGATTGAAACCTGAAAACAAACTGTAAAAATTTCATCACAATTTTTCCACTGGAAAAATCTAAATTTTAACAAAAATGTCAAATTTGAACATTTTGACCAGCTGTAATTATCATCAGTGAATTGTCATGGTCTGTTACAGAAGTAATTAGCCTGTTCTGCTCCATGACCCAAAAAAAATGTCCCAAGACACCACTGTACCTGTCAAACTTCTGCAGATTCATGGGATCGTTGGATTTGGGTCATGGAGCAGAACAGGATTTGACCATTTTGTGAGTTGCAGTTTTAAGCAGGAGGCTCTAGAACTGTGTGCAATTTGTGTTCTGAGGATAGTGGGGGATTGTTACATCAGCACTGTTGAGGTGAGCAGGCTATTTTGAATAATCCCTAAAGGGAAATCTTAGGCTTCCTGTGTAGTAAAAGTATTATGTTTTTATGGAAGGAGAAACACTTGTTTTGGTTTAAAAAAATATGTATAGTCTGGATTCTAAAAGACGGTTAGTTTTGATGTCTTCTGCTGCAATGTAAATGATTATAACTTTAATATGGTTATATCTTTCAGTGACTTAGCAGATCTAGGCAGCTATTTTCTTTAAGCATAGATGTAGTATTATATTAGAGGGATATAGCTAGTAAATGCTATATAATATTCTCTAGTAAAAGTTTTCTCTCCCAGCATATGCTGAGGGAGTCATCTTTCCAGTTTTCATCTTCCTATTCCTTTTGAACTTCCGATTGGAAAATTTTGCAAATATATTAGCTAATATTTGATCCTATTGGTAGAACCTGATGATACATCCTTTTTAAAATCTTTTGTAAATTGCTAGCTTGGACTGGGCCATACCAACCATGTCAGAGAACCAACCTTAGTAACTGTTCTACAAGGAAAGAATGTTCAACAGATCTCAGCTGGACGTTGTCACAGTGCTGCGTGGACTGCCCCACCTGTCCCACCGAGAGCTCCAGGTGAAGAATAGATAATTGCTTGTATTATAATTTCACTTTGCTTTCATGAGCTTTTAGTTCATGTCCTCTGGGCAGTATAATACTTGGAGGTGGGACCAGCAAGAACCTATTAAAATTTGTATGCAGTATTGTTGTAGCCATATTGGTCCCAGGATATTATTAGACAAGGTGGGTGAGATAATATCTTTTATTGTCTATTAAAATTTTTCACTATGGGCCTAAAACTGCTCCCAGTGAAACCCACAGGAATTTTGCCATTAGCTTAAAGAGGAGCAAGATCAGGACCTTTATGAAATAACTGTTTCTCTTTTCTGTGGTAGGTGTATCAGTGCCTTTACAGCTTGGTTTACCTGATGCCATTCCACCACAGTATGGGGCACTGAAAGAAGTGAGCATTCATACAGTGAGAGCAAGACTCAGACTGCTGTACCATTTTTCAGACCTCATGTATTCTTCTTGGAGATTACTTAATCTTAGCCCCAATAACCAGGTAAAACATTCTTTGGAAAAGAGTTCAGTTAACAAATGTATTGTTGTGCCTTGTCACCAAAGTGTTTACCCCCAAAATCAAATTCTGGTAATAGTGTGCTCTTGCCTTCATGTCTATAGAATAAAAACCTCATTAAACCAATCTCTCCCAAAAATAGTTGTAATAAATTCTGATTTAGGCGAGTCTTGATACTTCAGTATCTTAGTGTCATAAATTTATTAGCCTAAATTCTATAATTGGAGGGAAACATTTTGTAAGATTCCGATAAGTCTAAAATCCTTTTCTATGTAGTTCTTTTTGTAAGTTTTCATCAATTTCTAAACTATTATAAGGAAAGTTCTGATAATAGTTAATTATGCAGATTTTTATTCCAGAAATATTGGAATTAATATGAATAAACTAAAGCATATTGTGTTCATTAATGTGCTGCTGTATTACAGAACAGCACATCCCATTACAATGCTGGAACATGGGGAATAGTCCAAGGACAGCTAAGACCATTACTGGCACCGAGAGTCTACACACTTCCCATGGTACGCTCCATAGGAAAAACCATGGTTCAGGGGAAAAACTACGGGCCTCAAATTACTGTAAAAAGAATATCGACCAGGTCAGTATTGGCTCCATCGGGTTTGTGAAAACGTTCAGCAAATATTGGAATTTCTATCACTGTTGGAGTATAGCAGTGTTTCTCAACCAGGGGTACGCGTACCCCTGGGGGTACCCAAAGGTCTTCCAGTGGGTACATCAACTCATCTAGATATTTGCATAGCTTTACAATGGGCTACATAAAAAAACACTAGTGAAGTCAGTACCAACTAAAATTTCATAAACGATAACTTGTTTATACTGCTCTCTATGTTATACACTGAAATATAAGTACAATATTTATATTCCAATCTATTTATTTTATAATTATATGGTAAAAATGAAAGTGAGCAATTTTTCAGTAACAGTGTGCTGTGACACTTTTTTGTATTTTTATGTCTAATTTTGTAAGCAAATAGTTTTTAAGTGAGGTGAAATTTGGGGAACACAACAAATCAGATTCTTGAAAGGGGTACAATAGTCTGGAAAGGTTGAGAACCACTGGAGTATAGTACAGCTTTACAAGTGACTTAGGGCTTGTCTACATAGTGTGTTAATACATGGTATGGAGATATGATTTCTAAAACGCACTAACATGTTGTGCATTAATTGATCTGTGTAGACCCTGCTAGAGTACACCAAAGGCGCGCTCATATGCTTTCTGTTAAAGTGCACTACACAACCTTTAGTGTGCACCAGGAGGGTCTGTTTGGACCAATAAACATGTTAGTGTGCCTTAGAAATCGCCTTCGTAGTGCACATTACCCCACTGTTTAGACAAGCCTGTAGAGTATACAAAAATGATCTTTCTGTGAATTACATTTTCTGTCACTTCCTTTTTCTTTGAAGAGGTCGGAAATGTAAGCCTATTTTTGTACAAATAGCAAGACAAGTGGTAAAGCTGAATGCTTCAGACCTTCGCCTACCTTCCCGAGCCTGGAAAGTGAAATTGGTCGGAGAAGGGGCTGATGATGCCGGGGGAGTGTTTGATGACACTATTACAGAGATGTGCCAGGTATGTCCAATGTTTTAAATATCTTAGATATTTATATAAAGCACGCATGATTTTTTTCATTTCCTATGACCACTTCCTGTTATGCAGCACTTTGGCCCAAATCATCTAATGTGTACCCAGCCTACATACTAGAGTGTGCACCAGGTACCTCCATGAAGGAAAGAAATTCTTCTCCTCAGACCATGCCTTCAAGTGGCAGCAGTTCTGAGGCGACACTAGGGCCGCCATGCACCTTCCACAATGTGGAAGGAAGACAGCAAATCTGCATAGCATGTTACTACTTGATGTGGGTGCCATTAAATGCCATTATAATAGTATGTACATAGCTATTCTGTGCTGGCTCCAGTAATGCAGCAAAATCAATTTAAATAGAATGCCATCACAAATTAGACACAGATTTCTGGTTCTTAGTTTGTGTAATTTTCTTCTTGTTTTATTAGGGTAAAAATATTTACCATGTGCAGTTTTCCTAAAAAAAAAATCTTCAAAATGCTGCTTCTGGCAAAATGATCATTAAGATAATTGAATGTGCTGAACTATAATGTTTAAGAAGCACTTTTTTATTTTTAAGGAACTTGAAACTGGTGTGGTAGACCTGCTTATTCCTTCCCCAAATGCTACTGCTGAAGTAGGCTACAATAGGGATAGGTAAGTTGGATTCTTTCATCTTATTAGAGGATAGTTCCCAAGGGCAGCTAGGTTTGCTGGCGCATAAGTTAAAGCAACACTGAAGGTGCTCTAGCTTGTGGATGGAGCCAGTTTGACTTCTGGCAGCCTTCAGGATTTGGAGGGAGAGAGCAGAAAGATAACATCAATCTACCTATTCCCTCCTTCTCCAGTTTTGCTGAATGCTGCTGTGGTGAACTTGGGGATCTTGACCTCCATATAGCTGTCTTAACTTGTAGCCATATAAAGAAGTAAGAGGTTGATTTTACTGAAGCCTTTACATTGTTTCTGTTTTCTTTTAGATTTCTTTTTAGCCCTTCAGCCTGTTTAGATGAACATCTGATGCAGTTTAAATTCTTAGGCATTCTGATGGGTGTGGCTATTCGTACCAAGAAGCCTTTAGATCTTCATTTGGCCCCAATGGTCTGGAAGCAACTTTGTTGTATCCCACTTACTTTGGAGGACTTAGAGGAGGTGGACCTTCTGTATGTGCAGACCCTCAACAGCATTCTTCACATTGAAGACAGTGGGATTACTGAAGAGAATTTCCATGAGGTAAACTATGGAAATATGCCCCCCAAAAAATCTTCTGAAACCAGTTGTTTTTGTAGACTGACTTTAATTACAATACACTGATTTTAAAAAAATTGAGGTACCTTATACTTTAAGGTAACAGACACTTTATACGTGCCTCAGGTGGATATAATCTTCTGATATTCATAGTTATTGCTAAGTGACTTATCGTAATTTTTAATTCATTACTTTATCCAAATGACTTATCCTGAACATTCTTTTTCTTTTCTGCTAATAGATGATTCCTCTTGATTCCTTTGTTGGCCAAAGTGCTGATGGTAAAATGGTTCCCATAATTCCTGGTGGGAACAGTATCCCGCTTACCTTTTCAAACAGGAAAGAATATGTGGAGAGGGCAATTGAGTATAGACTTCATGAAATTGACCGTCAGGTGAGAATCTTACTGAACTCTACCTATTTTCTTAACTTAAATGGTGACCATCACAGTACATCAAAAATAACAAAGGTTTTGGTTTATACATTTATTAGATTTTTCCTCTTTTTTTTTTTTTTTTTTTTTCCTCCCTCCCCCAAATAATTTGTAAATGGTTTTGAAATTAAACCTGATTCATGTCTCAGATGTTACCCAGCTGTCTAGGATGTCAAGGAAGACCACAAGAGTATTGAAAAACTGAGAATTTGTTTTATATTCATCAGAATTGCTCCACTGAGAACAGTGAACTGACTGGGAAACTAAACAGGGATCACTTAGAAAGCTGAGCACCTTATATTAACCCTGCATTTACAACCCATGATCTGGCATATATCACTGGGGTGCAGTAACATTTGTTTAACGCATTAATGTGCTGTGGATATATTTTTTTACTTAATATTTGCCTTTCCTGCTTTTGAATAGGAATTACAAACATTTGAATAAGTGGATTTCATAATCTATGTAAATACCTTTATATCATTTGCTGAAATGTTATTTTGTAACTTGTACAGTAACGTTGTATGAATCAGATGAGAGCCTTATGTCATAATACAGCAACATTACCCTAGGAAACTAATTTTCCTCTTTTTCCAAAGATAGATGCATTCAGGGTCACACGCCTGTTCCACTTCTGGGCAGTAGCCCACTCAATACTGACACCAAATCCTTAAGTCTTTCATAGAATCATAGAATTTCAGATCAAGTGTTTAACAAAGTTAACAGATGCTCATTTATGTTGATAACTCTTCCCCTTTTTTAGATGGTTTTATCTGAGGCTTTTTCTTAGCATGAAAGTGTTATAAAATTATTTTGATCAAAGATAATTCTCTAGAATACTTTAACAGTTTTGAGGGGGAATGTTATCCTTCAAGGGGGGGCGTGGTATTTTTGTATTTAGGAGATGACTTAAAGTGTACCCTGAGCCCGCTCATCCACATGTGTATTCATTCTCCAGGTCTTAGCTTTTGTATACAGGTTGTGTGCAAAGGATCTGAAATAAGTGTAATGACTCTTTCAGTAACTATTCTTGTTGGGTTATAGGTGGCTGCTGTGCGAGAAGGAATGTCTTGGATTATTCCAGTTCCCTTGTTGTCTCTTCTGACTGCTAAGCAATTGGAACAGATGGTTTGTGGAATGCCAGAAATCTCTGTTGAGGTCCTGAAGAAAGTTGTGCGGTACAGAGAGGTTGATGAACAGCATCAGTTAGTTCAGTGGTTCTGGCATACCCTTGAAGAGTTTTCAAATGAAGAAAGAGTCCTTTTTATGAGGTTTGTGTCAGGAAGATCTCGACTGCCAGCGAACACTGCTGATATCTCTCAACGATTCCAAATAATGAAGGTTGATAGGGTAAGATGCTGTTTTCTTAATACGTTCATTTCGGTCCACTTTAATCAATCCTTTGGGAGAAAGAGCCAGGTTTCACTAACATTAAACCCTGAAACACTTTACATTATGGAATCAACTTCTGACTGCTAGAGCCTTGGGATTTAATTATATAATAGTGCCTAACGCTGGGTGAATTATAGAGTAATTCACCCAGCACTTTGAATACATAAAGTATAAATGTAATGATTAGGTGGTGGTCAGGCTAGTGTCTAGAGACGGTACAGTGTGAAATATTGCACCGTACTTGATCTACAGTCATTTCCTATTGCAATACATTTTCCAATTTAGTATTTTAAAGATTAAACATGACTCAGGCTTGGGTTTTTTTATGCTCTGTCTCTGTGAAAAGCATTCTCAATATACTACATTATAGAATGACTTGGGAAAATGGAAACTAGAAATGGAGCTGCTGACTGTGTGGGTATGTCACTCAGCTGCCACCAAATGTCACCCTCTTACCTATGTGTAAACCCACAAGATTCAGACACCACCCCAAGAAATACAGTTGCAGCTCATTGGCTTTCTAATGCATTGGTCCAAGACTGACTGCAGCTATTTCTTAAGATTTAGAACAAATTTAAATATACTTAGAGCTTGAAAATTAAATATTCATATTATAATTGAAAACCTCCATCCTTCTAATTCAGATATATGAAAAGAACCTTGAAGGGAATATTCATGATACTTTGAAAGGGAGATAGCAAGTAGAAACTGCTAATCTTAATAATAATTAAGCTCCTGCACTTTAAGAGAGTTATTTTCTAAACAGAAAATAATCTTGATTTAAAAGGTGTTTTCTTTACTTTTGAATTTGGGATAATTGCATTATGTCTGTCTTGATGCCCCCTGTAGTTTCAGTTGGACACACAATTTTTACTGCTTGATCTAAATTATTATTTAATATATTGCAGGAGACTGTTAAACACCTGGAAGTTCCACTCTTAAAATAGATGTATGTCATTGGTGGGTGAAGTAATTTATTGGATGGGCAGTAGTGATAGTTTTTTAATTATTTTGTGCTGAAAATTTTTATATAAATGTAAGATGGTACTAGTCTTGTCTTTTTGTTAAGAGGAATTATTTACTGCCTGTGGGTCAATTAATGAGACCTTATTGTGGGTGAGAGAGGTATGCTTTTTTAAAAAGTTGTGTTTTGGGCAGGGGAAAAATATGAATTTGCTATGCCTTTTAATTTCCTTTGCACTCTTAACCATGTCCTACTTTTTTGTCCATTTTCACAGCCTTATGACAGCTTGCCTACCTCACAGACTTGTTTCTTTCAACTGAGGCTCCCACCATACTCCAGTCAACTAATCATGGCAGAGCGTTTGCGCTATGCAATCAATAATTGCAGGTCTATAGATATGGACAATTATATGCTGTCACGCAATGTGGACAATGCTGAGGGCTCGGACACAGATTATTAAATTTCTGTGAACAAAATCATCTTCCTTTTATTACAAATAGTGCCCTAAGTCCAATTCAATGTTGACACAATTTTATGGTAACCATAGATGTTTTAGGAGTATAAACAGACATTAATAAGCAGTGGCCACGTTTTAGTTACTCTAAATGTAACAACAAATTAATGTTTTTATTTTTTGGTGATTGTTTAAAAAAAAAAAAAGCAAAAAACAAAAAAGTGCAGTCAGTAAGTTCTTTCCATATTTTGGTCACTTTTGATAATTTTGCATGGAGCCATTTTGATGAATTTTTTTTGTTGGGAATGGTACATTTGTAAGCCCTCCCAGTGAACATGAAGAGATGTACATTGTGTATAATTGTTCGTTGGCAAGGACAGTTTTACATGAATATTCATATATTTATTTTGTTTTAATTTGAATTGCCTGTGCAGGGTTCCTTATGCAGAGAAAATAAAGCGAATACAAGAATCAGTCTGGTTTTTGTGTTTTCAGCTGGTTATAGGGTTTATTCAGCACTTACCAATTTAAACTTCAGTTAGCAAATTTTGAACATGAGGGTGGTTAGACAGGATGTTTGAAACAAACTCAGCTAGCTTATTTGAAGATGAAATAGCTTCCATATATGGTTATTGTGAATTGCATATTGAACAGTATGCCAGCATTTTTAATAACATTGCAGCATTGACTTATTCAGGTATACGCCATACTTTTCAGCTGTACTTCAGTGCTACTAAAAGCTTTGCTTCACTCTCTAGTAGTACATTTCCATGTTGCCTCTCATTTTAAAAGCTTTGCTTCCCTTCCAAAGTAGCTTTTGTTGACTGTGCTAAACCACTGCCAGCTTTAGAGAGGTTATTGAGATGATCTTTTAAAACTATTTCTCAAAAAATATTAGCAAAATCTGTATCAAAGAGCTAGATGGTTGGTCTGGCCAAAGGACAAAGAATAAATGAAAATCACAACTGTCAGTTGTATTGATGGAGATACAGATTTTTTAATGGAATGCATTTTATATTTTATCTGCTTTTAACACTAGTAAATCAGATACTTCTGGCCTTGTCTTGTTACAGTGACAGTTGGATTATATCAGCAGTCTTTGGATTTTATGTAGCAATGTGTGTATTTGATGGAATAATGTTTTGTAGAAGGTATTCACTTCTTTGTTGTGATTGAAGAAAGTGCTTAAAGTAGGGAATTGCCACTGAATCTCAGCCCCACAGTAAAGTTGTACCAAGGAGCTAAAGTTGCTGTTTTCCCAGTCTGTTTCGTTCAGACACAGGAGATCAGAACTAGAACTATCGCAGAACCAAGAAGATAACTTTTTGGTATGTTTTTACTGTTTGGTTCATCAGTAGTGGTGATATTTGGAAGAGGCAACTAAGGTCAAAGTATGGTGATTGAAGTGCACAGTGTTATTTCTGAGACTGTTGTTTAATTGTCCGTTCCCCTTTAATTTAACTCACTGTTTAGTTCTCTGACTTTGACTGGCAATGAAGTTAACTACAAAAAGCACCACTACTGGTAAGACTGAATGAGTCATTCTCTCTCTCTCTCTCTCTCTCTCTCTCTCTCTCTCTCTCTCTCTATATATATATATTTTCTTTATGATACAGGATCTAAACCAATCAGTTCAATGTTTTAGTTTGTTCTGAGTGCTTTTTAAAGTATGTGCCTTACTCCTCTCTAACTATATAGTCTGAAAATCCATGATACTCTGTAATGTGCAAGGTAGTCTGGTAGCCACATGTTCAAATTCTGGATAAACTATATTATCACAGTGAGTATCTGACATATCCTCTGGCCATTGCTTTACCCCTCTTACATAATAGAGCTGCGAGTTTTGGAAATGAATTGACCTTTTCACTGCTGACATTTGAATCAGTTTCTGTGCAGCAGTGTTAGTTTGTCCTGCCATTCCATTTGCACTTCACTGAGAACGTATGTGGCATGTGAAATAGCACAGATGATGTCCCTCGCCTTACGTATCTGGTAAGTTAGCTCTAAAATACTAAACCAGAGAGAAATATTTTGCTTACTATCAAGAACATTTTTAAAGAACTCCAAAAGTTTTGCACCTGCCCAAACCTTGCACGCTCTTCCATCCCTACAGAATAGTTCATGTAAAACGTAACTAATGCATAGGTGGTTCCTAAGTAAAATTTTTGGTAATGGGGCTGTGATTATTAAAATGTTTTCTGTGGCCATTTTGTGGCCAAATTTATTTTGACATAGAGAAGTTTGCATATATAAGGGAAAAAATGTAATAGCACCTCTTCTTCGAGTACTGGCCCCTATGTGGATTTCAGATGTGGGTGCGCATGCATGCCATGTGCCAGAGCCAGAACTATTCAAAGCAGTGTTTGTCAACCTGCATGCATGCCTCACGTTGTCCACATGGTACGTCCGAGATCTCCTCCGGCCTCTTCAGTTTCCTCTTACCGCTGCATGGCTCACCAACTATACTGCCTTGGTGAGACCCACATTGTTGTGCAGTGCTCTTATCTCGTTCATTTCCTTCAAGGACATGCAAGGCAAGAGAACGCCAGCTCAAGTAACATCTGATGGAGGAACCAATGAGTCCATTGCGCAACCTGAGGTGGCACCAGCAGATCCGACGGAACGCCCCGCCGCACCAGCGGTGACTGTGTCCCCAGTCGTGACACCAGTGGTGCTGACCAAGCCAAGTTGTGCACATGACCATGCTTCTTGTGAGCACAAAGGTGGATCCCCAGGAAGGGTTACCTCCAAGCGATGCGTTCCCTTCCCAAGCCAAGACCAACCAAGTGAGAAGTCGTGCAGCTACGGTGAGTCCTGCTCCCAAATGGGCTAAGGCAGACAAAGTCTAAACACCTGGACAAGCCCATGACCCCAGCTGCTACTGGAGCTCCTCCAGACCCCCGACAACTGCCACAGTACCAACTCCAGGTGCCGCGCACACTAGGCTGTCTCTTGCCCTTAACTCCCACGGCAGAACTTCTTCTACACTGGACTGTACCTTGCACCATTATGAGGCAACTTGCAGCCACCGTCTCCGGCCGATGAGCCGCTACTATTATATCTATCTGTCCATGGTACGACTACCTGAACCGACACAGCACCTCGCTGCTCTGCTTGCACCACCTGCTCAACCCATTCCAATGGCACCACCCTTACTGGACCAATCAGAGTGCGACTGGTCCTTGGAGCTGGAGCCACATTTCTCTCTGGAGCACCCACATAGCCCATGACTGCACCCATATGCACAGATGCAAATACTGTTCCAACAACAATGGTTCAAGCACCCATCAGGCTCACCAGCAAGAATGGGCCAGAGGCCTTATTGGCACAGGAGGGACCCGTGTTATGAGCGGGGAGCCCCATCTCATCCTCCTTTGGAGTACATCGCACCATCATTGGTTTACGAAGAACCGCAGAGCACTATGAGACTGCCTGTACCAATGGGACTGCCGAGACCTGCGAATCCACTGCTCCTGACTGGTGCATCATCATCACCATGGAGACGATCATTTAATTGTTGCTATCATTGCCCAATGACCATGGCCAGTATCAAGATCTCTTGAGGTGTTTGGCAACAACAGTCAGGTTTGGGGGCCGTCTTGCTCCCTTTTTCAACAACTGGAGCAAGATTTACCACTGACTGTTGGGTACTGGACGTCATATGCTGAGGTTATCTGATAGAATTCCACACCTTCCCGCCCCAACCCAAATAGAGTCCCTACTTAAAGAAACATACACACTCTTCTAAAAAGTAGCCATAGAGCGAGTTCCCTATCAATACCGGGACCATGACTTCCACTTCCTTATACCAAAAAAAGTGGGAGGGGGGGAGTCTTTGTCCCATGTTGGACCTTCAGGCCCTGAACAAATCCATTCGTAAATTCCATTTCTGCATGGTCACATTACCTCAAATCATCCCTTCCCTCGAACCTGGGGCCTGGTTCACGGCTTTTGGTATGAAGGATGCATACTTTCATGTGGATAGCAACCCTACCGACCGCAAATTCCTTCGTTTCAAGGTGGGACACTCCCATTACCAGTTTTACGTCCTCCCCTTCAGGATAGCTACCGTGCCTCGCGTGTTCACGAAGGTCTTCACAGTTGTTGCAGCATATATATGCCACCGGGGTCACTTCCTATTTCCATGTCTGGACGATTGGCTCTTAGTAGCATCATCCCACGAGTGCTTACTCATTACCATTCAGGCCTTGTGGGATCTCCTTGCCAACCTCAGTATATGCATCAATGAGGACAAGTCTACCTCATACCTATCTGAGAACTCACATTCATCAGAGCCAGATTGGAGACTCAAGGGGCAGAAACTTCTCCCAAAGGACTGGTTTGCTGCTCTCACAGCCATTGTTTCACGGCTACAATACTCCTCACGCGTGCACGTCCACCAGTGCCTTTCACTCCTGGGACACATGGTGATGTCCACATCAGTCACTCCGCACGCCCAACACCATATGAGATGCCTTCAACACTGGCTGACAACAGGGTATGACCCATAGAGGGAGTACCTGAACAAACGGGTCTCGCTGCTGGGGGTGACTTCCCTGTCGTGGTAACGCGACCCATCCAAGGTTCTGACAGGCATTCCTTTCCACCACCCAATCCGTCACCACCCTGACAATGGATGCCTCACTCACAGGCTGGAGTGTCCACGTACAGGACCACACAGCACAAGGGCTGTGGTCCCTCATTGAGGCAAGGATGTATATCAGCATCCCAGAGATGAGAGCCATCCAATACACTTGTCACACGCTTCTTCCACTCTTTCAGGACAAACGTGTTCAACTCACAGACAACGTGACAGTGGTAATTTATATAAACAAGCAAAACAGAGCCAGATCTCTCTCTCCCTTTGCCGGGAAGCAATACAACTATGGAATTGGTACCTTTGACACAATATCACTCTGCAAGCAACCCACTTACCTGGTACGGTCAAGGTCCTGGCAAACATGCACATCCACACCCACATCTGGAATCCAGATAGGGACCACACATCTTGAAGAACCATCAATTACAGTAAGTAGCCTCCTTTTACTTAGAGAAATAGGCAACCAGAATAAACAAGATAATGTTCTGAGACTTTTAGTACAGCTAAGTCAAGAAGGCTTTTGCTCAGAAACCCCCCCGATTGTATTGCCCACAAGCAAAGGAAAGAGCAAAGTAAATGGTCAACATTGGCATAACTAGCACATGTGCAGATGTGTGTTTTAAGCTGTTTTTGTTAATTGTTAAATTTGGAGTAAAGAAGATTTTTAGTGTGTGTCTATGGATCTTCATGTAGATTCCCTGGGGAGCCAATGTGATACGTAAGGTCTTCATTAACTAAAAGTCTGACACCATCAAATTCACACCTTGTTTTGGTTTTTAGCTACAGTAGAACCTCAGAGTTACAAACTGACCAGTCAATCACACACTTCGTTTGGAACCACAAGTATGCAATCAGGCAGCAGCAGAGACCAAAAAAAAAACCCCAAAACCAAATACAGCACAGTACTGAATTAAACGTAGACTACTTTAAAAAAACCAGGGAAAGTTTAAAAAAAGATTTGACAAGGTAAGGAAACTTTTTTTTTTTTTTTGCTTGTTTCGTTTAAAATAATAGTTAAAAGCAGCATTTTCTTCTGCATAGTAAAGTTTCAAAGCTGTATTGTCAGTGTTCAGTTGTAAACGTTTGAAAGAACACCCATAACATTTTGTTCAGAGTTGCAAACATTTCAGTTATGAACAACTTCCATTCCCGAGGTGTTTGTAACTGTGAGTTTTTACTGTATAATTAAAGGTTTGTTTATATATACATATTATGTCTTGCTCAAGGTGAGAATTGTCTTACCATTTTGTACATCCCAACAAACGCTTTGTGTAAGTGTCAGTTTAGGATTACTGTCTGCCCTTTTTTATCTGGGATCATCCCAATTTTGTTGCTTAGCTTGCAGGACCATTGAAGGGTCCTCTGAGAATCTTTCAGGCCATTGCAATAAGAAACTGTTATGGAGTCACGCTGCTGCAGTGCCATTGTTTTCAGTGTGCAATAATATTTTAAATGCTTTTCTTAATCTGTTGTGAGATTCTCTTACCTGGTGAGTCCTCTTGATGGCAGTTAACAGTGATGGTGTATTCCTCCTGAATGATAACTCAGTCATACTAGGATTCTCTAGGACTGTATGTTACTTTTTTGTTGGCCCTCCCTCAACTTGCATTTATCCCATTTTGTTGATCAAGATGTAATTAAATTAAAGGAAAACTCAAATAAATGTAGTAAGTAAGTTAATATTCAAAGCTGTAGAAATCCCCATTCCACTTTTTGCAGTACCATATAAGAACCATTTCAGTGACTCCACAGCTGGTTGCACATTTATTCCAGTGGAAAGGAAGAGCCTGTTGCTAAAATATGCAACATTTGGTTTTACTGGTTTTATTTGAAACCTACCTTATATCAGAAAATATATATTTGGAAAACCTGCAACCTCTTTGCAAAAAGAATCAGCTTCAAGGAGAACTCGGATAACATAGAATCATAGTACTGGAAGGGACATCGAGAGGTCTTCTGATCCAGTCCCCTGCATGTTGTGGTTCATTCTATTCAAACACTAAGCAAAGAAGAAAACACTTTAATTGAAATAAATCTTGATTTTGAAACTATATGGTGCAACTGGGATAAAGTAATCTCTGTGTTCTACTCTCCCATGCCTAGAGCAATAACAAGAGTTCTCTCTGTGTAGCTATAAAAACAAGGAGCAATGATGATAAAAATAAATTCTCTGGGGATTTGTCTATGTGGATCCTACTTCTTGTGTGCACACCTCAGGATTGGGATCCACAGAGACAAAGAATCTCAGTAACTCTACCATAAGTAAACCATTCTTTTTCGGTAACAAAATTCTGAGCTGAACCTGCCTTCTAGATGCTGATGAAGAAAAGATGTCAGTCAGTAGCTTTGCCATTGAAATGTCATTCTTTTCCAATGGTTAACACATTGTGGTATTTGAGGTACCACAGTAACAGCTTGTTCTGAATTTAGGGAGAAGCTGTGGTATGTTCACTTTTTTAAATGGCAATCACTGTATTTGGTTTGCATTTCTATCTTCGTCTTGATTCCTTATAAGAAATGCTAGCCGCTGTGATTGATCGTTTGACAGTTCTACAGTGGAGAATGAGGAAGAGGCAAATGGAGTAATTGTCACAATTAAATATACAAAGATACACACATACACGCACACTGCCTATTGATAAAATGTTCTATAAATATAAAAAGAAAGCTACAAGAGCTATTGTAAAAGGATACTCTGGTATTCTGCACACCAACTTGGCCTCCTTTTTTAAATACGTTAAATACATTGCTTTTGAATATTGTAGCAGTGTTTAATTATATTGCACTAGAATGTAGGCCAAGTTCCAGCACAGGTCATTGAGAAGTGGGGACATTAACTAGTAAACAGCATCAGTGTTCTGATTGTCACTAATACAGTTAGACTAATTGACTAAAAGCAGACCAGAGTGTTGTACATAAGTGAAAATCAACTCCCTTATGACACATGCACACACTGTAGGAAATTGCAAGCATTCTGGACTCATTCTTGTTTTGCAATGGAGCAGTATTTCCAAATGTTTACTACCATCTACATTACTTTTGAAGAAAGCTCAGGCATTCCTAATTGACACAAGCTTTTAAAGGAAAGTCTTAAAATAGATAGATTTCATAATACATTAGGCGGCGGTCCACTTGTTTACTTTTTTGGTGTACTGATACATCAGTTGTGTTGTTCAAGTCAGTGTTTCGAAATGCATTTTGTATTAAATAGAAATAACAGGCAAACGTGTGTGGTGTGTGTGTACGTATGTGTAATATAGGCTGCTAGCTTCTCATCTTTGAATAAGAGTGTGAATTTTGAATTAGTTTGTGAGGGCATCCTGGTTTTGATTCGTACAAATCACAATCTTCATATAGTTTGCTGGATTAATCTTTGCACAGTCTTGAGATAATCAGGATGTTGAAAGGAGACCTGAGATTCATTGGCAGAGCTGTGCTAGGGAAGCTTGGGCAGATCTGCAGTGTTACAGTTGAGTAGATGAGACCAGACTTGTCAATTGCCAAGGAAAACGTTTGACTCCCCCTTTAGGAACTCAAGTCTAGCACCTTGGCCCAGCTTTTATACCAAAAGCTCAACACTGTTTTATAGCTCTTAGGAGAGAGTTCTGCCATCATTCTTCAGTATGCCAAGCAAAAATCCTGGTACACATTAGAATCTGCCATAGCTGTTAAAAGATCTGCCTGGCAAGAACTCTGGCATCTAGGGCTTTGTTTGTTCTGACCCTTCTGACAGCAAGAGAGTGGCTAAAGTATAGCATTAAATAGGAGAATAAAGCCAGGGGTGCAGGAACAGTTTTTATGGTGGAGGTGCTGAGAGCCCTTGAACCAAACTGTAAACCATGTATATAGTGGAAACCACTTCAAGCCAGGGGTTGTGGTAGCACCCCTACTACCAGCACCTATGCATAAAGCTGTTTGTAAGTAGTATGATTTGTTATGTTACTTCAGCACCTAGAACAATGAGGCCCAACCTTCAGGCAGTACTGCAATATAAATGTAAATAATAAAGTAATAGAGAAAAATCTTACAGGGAAGATCAAGAAAGACCATGTTCTACCTGATGGGCCATTCGTATCCTGCAAAAAAAAAATGCAAGGCAGCAGCTTGCTCATCTTGTCCCTCATCTGCTAGATGCTAGGTGAGGTGTACAGATGCTGCCTTTGGTAGGAGGGTATTGCATACTGTGGTAGCACAATGAGCCTTTGAAAGATACCGCAGTAGGAGTGCAGCATTCCTGGATTTGGGGGGAACCAGGAAAGAGGGAGAGAAGGAAGAGATCACTTGGCTGTCTAAGGGTTTCTCTTTTTCTGTGGCTACTCCTTTCTAACCCACCCTACACTTAAGTTCAGGGAAATGAAAATCTTACTATGCTCAGTACATGGCTTTAATCAGGGGAAGCTAATGATCGAATAGTTATCTGATAAAGTAAAGCTATCTTTTCCCAGCTTTGAAAGCATGCTGACTGGGTTATGTCTCCAAGTGCGCAGTACAGCCCCCCACCTTGTGATTGAGAAGTCTCCTTCTGTAGGAGAAGATAAATGATGAGGTATTACATATATCCATCATTATCATAAGCATAAAGTTCTTAAGTGGCTTGTGGTGGGTGAGGAGAAAAGATATAAGGCAAACAGGTACAGATACAGGATTAGTGGCAAGTGGTCTATTTTATTGATTTAATTCTTTGGAATAGGACACTTCTTGACATATATGAAGTTTGTTATGTTAGATAGGTTACCTCCAGTCTTGCCATGTTCCAGGACATGCTTAGTATGAAGTATAGGGATAATTACAAGTTCTGAGGTAATGTTATCCAAAGCAAAACTTGAAGGTTTTTAAAAACAACCACTGTACTTTGGTCTCATGCAATAAACTGAGCATGAGGAAGATTGTTAGAATGTATAGAGAGGTGGACATAAGTCTTGAAACCTTGTCAGATACAAGCCCCAGTTGTTCAAGAATCTGACCTAGATTACACTGTATTTTGTCTAAGGCCGATTTTAGACAAGAGATAGATAGTACTGGCCATTTCAGTGTAATCTTTTAGTATAAAACAGGATGTGGTAGCAAAACCACATAATACTGTGTTCTACGTGCATTTTATAGTAACAGTCTTTTGGGTGATTGTGCATTGCCATCCATGTGTTTTATCACTGCATAGGGATGGGTTTGGGTGTGTAAACTTCTCCTCTGATTTCCACACACATCTCTTTGCTGTAGAAGGTTTTCCAAAAGAGAGTTTAAGGACACGTTGTAATTTGTTTATGGTCAATCAATAGCTTCTCCGCTTGAACAGTTGTGTAAACAAGCTTGTGTTAATGTTAAACTTACATTACTATTTACCTTAACATTTAAATTGTCAGCGTACATTTTCTAAATAGTGTTAGAAGCTTGGTTTGCACACGTGTTCATAGCACTGACAGTTTAAATAAATTACACTAACACATCAAAGTGTATTAAGTTGACATTTGTTAGCATATAGTGGCAGAGTGGTTACCTACTTGGAGTTCATTATTCTTCTGAGACAGAAGAATTACATGCATGATGTTTCCTTGGGAATAAAAAGTTAGGCATCCATCCCCTTGGGCCCTAAGATTTGGATACATCATCATATATGTTAGCCAAGCAAAATATACTACAGACTTTCCCACAGTGAGGAAGACCTTCAGCAATTATCAGCTAGTCAGCATTTACCATCTCCGTTGTGCCAGCACAGGGAATTTTCCAGTCAAAAGGACCAATGGCGCCAAACCATCACCTTCAAGGTAAACTACTTGCCTGGGTGAACTTGGGCGTATATATAAAATATTTTATAAACAAAGCTGATCTAGATAGACTTCATTGCAGACTGGGTGGAAGCTGGACAGGTCAGTCTCCATTCACATATATTGAATTTCTGCAGTTGGTCCCTTTTAGTATGGCACCAGTTTTCTCTCTGCTCTTTCAAGCATCAGTTTTTCCCCTGGTTTGTTATCCGGAATCATATCTGCACTTCTCTCCGCTTTCAGCATCACTGAAGGACATTTTTCCTGGATTTTCTCCAGACCAGCCTGAGTTATGTTCCGGCAGAAATCCACATGGAGGGTTTGTAAAGAGCCCCCATGGAGGATGACAGCTTCCAGAGTCCGGTTAGTGATCCGCACACAGTTTTCTAGTTTGAGTGTCTTAAGGTTTGGGCAGCTCTTGAGAAGCAACATCAGGTAATCATCTGTGACATGGCCACATCCAGAAAGGGTTAGGGAGAGCAAGTTTGGGCACCTGAAAACATAGTTATTGTATGTGAGACCAAGTGTAGAATCTGCAAAAGCAATTCGCACTTAGAGATTCCCAAAATCAAGTTCTGAAAAGCAATACAAGCTCTTCCAGAAATGGTCTGAGGGTCAAGGCACTTAGGTTATAAATCCTGCTGTGCAACCTTACGGAAGCCACTTGACTTCTCTCTGCCTCAGCCCCTCTATTTAGGTCAACAACCACCTCCTGCCATGGCACATCAGGGAATTCCAGCACTCAGGTCCTGGGCAGAGATTTTTGATGGATACCTGCTCTGAAATGACCTTTTGTTAGCTGATCTAGTGAGAGTGAAGGAGCCTGCAGGGTCCATCCTGTGTGCTGGGGGATAGAGTGTAACTCAGAGAGTGAAATGGTGAGCTCTCAGAATTAAGGAGCAGGGATGCTCATAGATGTAAATTAAATAGGGGCCAGCTTGATTGGATTTGATCAAACTGCTTGGTTTTACTTAATATGTACACATCAGTTATCCCCCCAAATAGTGAACTCCCTGCAAATATTAATATCCCTCACCACAAGGGGAGGAAAGGAGCACAGAATAGTTTTGCTCTTAAGCCACTGCATAACAGATAAATAGCAAGGTCTAATAAATAGATGTATGGAATCCTCTCCTAAGAAGCTTCATTTAAGCCCTGCCCAGAGGCCAGTGCGGAATCTTACGAGGAATGTGCCAAATGCAAAACAAAAGGCTCAGTGTCATTTTTTGTGTTTCCCTTCTACCAGCTTGAGAGTGACTGGTGCTAAATGTATGTAAAACTGGCAGGACTGGCTGCTGAGGGGCAGAGGTTGCTGGGCGAGCTGGCCTCTTTGCAGCCCTACAACCCTTCCAGCCAAAGCGGTTTTATCTCTGTCTGGCAGCGTCCTTGGGGAAGCAGTTTTAAAAGACCTGGTTTTACTATCTAATGCATGCAATGAAATTGGCTTTGAAATAGAGCTCCAGTAGGATTGTTTGCATGGAATCTGACTGTAGAAATGCTGCTTTGTTTGACTGGGGTGACCTTTATTCAGAGCTCTGCCAGTGTACGCCGCTCAGTTAGCCTTTCAAAACAAAGCTTCATGCCTTCACACTATGATTTAATCTCGAGTACGTTTGCTAATGCCATGTATCCCCCACCATGCCCATCTGCTCCATTGCTGGGAGGAGATAAAGTGTGGTGATCATGTTAGAAGGTTCCTTTGCTTCATTGGCTGCTCGTGAGAATGAAGCAGGAAAGGTGCTGTGGAGGAAAGCATCACAGCATGCTGCCCACAGTTCAGTTCCTGCCAAAAAAACTTCAGAGGAAGTCAAGGATGCAGCACCTCATTGGTTGGAGTGCAGATTACTTATCATTGGATCTAAAACACCCAAAACCCAGGAAATGCGGAGTTAAAACTGAACTTCTCAATTCAGTGTATTTTATGCTGTCCCCGTTTTCCATGTTCATTGTGTCTGAGATTTTTGTATTGACATTGTCGAAGTTAGGGGGGACAAGTTGTCATTTTGGCAGCCGGGAAGGCTAAAATGATTGAAATAGTTGATGTTGGCACGGGCTGTCATTGCTAGGTTTCAGCATTAACTCAGAGATGAATCTGGTAGTTTAAAGTAAGTTGTTGTTGTAGGATAACATGGCATGGGCTAGGAACATTTTATATATAAAAAAGGAAACAATTCTGCAGCCAGGGTGGATGGTGCTGGAATTGAAGAGTGCACACCTACACCATTGCCCCCAGTCTCAATCAGTTTTCAACAACCATTTTGCTAATTAAAACTTGTCTTTAAAACTGGTTCTAGCACAGTCACTTTTGTGACACGGGTGCAGTCTTAGATGCACAGGGCTTGAAGAGAGCCAGTTTCCAATGCTGCCTCTGTACCTTCCTCCATTTGATTCTGAGGTTCCCTGTGGCTCTCTCTGACCATGGCCTACATGTGTTGACATATAATACAAATTCAGAGCCACTGCAAGCTAAAATGCCACAAATATTCAAGTATTTCGGGCTCTCACATTGTCTGTCTTGTCCCATCAGACACCTAGAACTGCAGCATAGACTATGACAGGTCAGGGTGTGGGTAGTGGAAATTTTAGTTTTTAATTCCAGATCTAATCCATCACCAGCAATTTCCTGCTATTGCTAAATGGCTGCGCCTCTGCTTTGTTTGCTACTTGTGATTTGCGTTTGTCTTTGTAAGTGCTGGAGTTTGGTTTGCACAGAGGTCTGCTTTTCCTCAGTGATACCTTCTCCTCTGTATGACCCCTAAATAGCTTACATAAAGCTCAGAACTATAATATTTATAATCACAGAACCTCAGTATAGATAACATGGGCATTAATAATTTACAGAGAGAGTTAGGCTGTTATCATGCAGAATAAAGTGATGTAAGCCTTAGACCCATTCTACCGTCATGTGTGTGTGTCAGTTGTGAGGCAAAGTGGAATTTGAGCTTACCAATACGTTTTGGCAGTTGCCAGTTTTATTCATAAAGAAGAATCTCCTCTCTTAGGGATTCAATTTCTGGCCCTGTTTCTGGGGATAGTTTTGTCCTCCACAGAAGGGTGCTATTAAATAGTTCTGTAGCTACATTCTTTTTTTTAGCATACAATGCCACTAATACCTTGGGACTATCACATGCATTTGTCAAGCAAGGGCTAAGGCTGAGGGAAGCCCAGTAAAATCCCACAGAAAGACACACTGCATTTTCACTAACACCAAATGCTTATGCTGCACTAAATCTAAATAAGGGTGCTTCAAAGCCAGCATGTTCAAGTATTTAGTGCTCTGTCCCAGAAAGGATGTGTAAACAGTTAAAAACTTTCAATTAATGAGCTCAAGCATTACATTAAATATAAAATTTCACACCCCACAACATACCTGTTGCAAACTTGTACTAAAAAATCATTGACAGCATTTTCATGCTTCTGACAGATTCCCCTCTGGAATGTGTTTTTCATCCAGTCTTCAATGTTACACACCTTGACTCTGCTTGAATGCCAGCAGATGGACAGGTACCTTAAAGCTGGTCCCAAGAGAAAATTATTCTTTTTTAATTCCACAGGCGAATGAAAATTCAGCAAAGGCCATAGTAAAGGATCATGAAACACTTCTAGCAATTTGTGACATGTCTGGGCTAAACTCTTTCTACTGTTTTTGTCCAGGAAAGAAAATAGATGCAAAAGGCACTCCTGGTTAAGCTGGGTTATATGCATAGCCCTTGCAGAGCCGTGCTTGTAGGAATGAGGACAGTATATTCTGCCAGCGTGGACTTACAGCAAGACTGTAGGGACTTGATTAGCCTCAGAATCACCACTGGGCTGTTGAACATATATGGTTGTGGAATGGTGTTTATTTTTGGCCAACAACTGGTGCAGGCGTTTAAAAAAAGGAAGAGGCTCAGAGTTCCATATGCACCAGGCTGTTGCTCTATTTCTTGTCCAGGGGAATGGAATGGCCAAGCAGAAAAGCAGCAATTGAGTTAAATGTTTCCTTAAAAGGGATTATTTTCCTTTTAGTCAGTCCTGCTGTTCAGCAAAAGGGTTGAGCCACTTTTAGATGAACTCCTAGTAGCCACAGCTGCAAATGAAAAGCTGTGCAGATCTCTGCTTTCAGTGGAACTTCAATAGTCTCAACTCTATTGTTTTAGCCTGGTTAGACAATAGGGACTACGGTAGGGGTCATGCTTACACCCTGACAGGTCAAGGCTCTAGTCTTACTGATGATAGACTTTAAAAATACATTGAAACAGATGTGTTGTCCAATCAGCATATAGTAAAACATGTGACTCAGTCTCTGAAAAAAAGCATACCCTTAAATGACAGGAAACGTATTTAATGTACCTGTTTGAAGCTGTACATCAGACTAAAAGGTTTTAAGGTTTCCATTTATATGAATTGAGCACCAGTGTAATTCCCTGCTTGCTGCCACGTTAATCCTGATTACAACAGGCAATGGCCTGTGTGCTCTCCTATCACATCAAAGTCAGAACAGCAGTTCTCAAAAGTGGGGATGTTAGAGGCAGTCTGAAGTATCCTGGATGGGCTGTATTCATGAATTCAGAAAAATCCCCTTAAAGTTACTTTGAAAAGAACCGTAGAAAATGTCTATGTCCCTGCCTGCAGGTCTCTCTCAGATGCTTCTCTTACTGGCCATTCTCAAGCTGAGTTAGCCACTGAGGCATTTCATTTTAAGATATTGAGCTGTTTCTGAAGACCTCCATATTAGTCTCTATTAAATTGTGTCAGGCATAGTTTACCAGGCTGAGTGATGATAAATGTATTTCTAGTAACACCTTCCTCCCTGCCTGGGTTGGCAGCACCTTGAAATTGTATCCATCCTAAGAACCAGGATCTTTCAAAATTCAGGCTTTGGTGGTTCATCTGGTCTTAGGACTTGTCTATATTTAAAATGCTGCTAGCACTTCACTGGAGCTACTACCCAGGCTGACAGGAGGGCTTCTCTTGCAGACACAGGTAATCCACACCTTTTCCTGGACCTTGTGCTGTCTACAGCCAGCTTAAATTGGTTTATCATGCTGCAGGTATGTGGATTTTTTTCATACCCCTAAAGTGCTGTGGGTGGCATGACCATGCTAACTTTTAGTGTAGGCCAGGCCTTACACACACTGATTTGCCTCAGGCACTGGGCTTTTTCTTGTGTATACATTAGAATTCAGTTAATTTATGTTGTATAGATGAAGTATTTCTATTTACCCCTTTGTGTATAATTCCTGTTTCACTGAGAGCCATTTGCTCTGTTAGATGGAGGACGAAGTCTGGCCCACAGCTGCTAGAAAAGGATATGACTGTAAAACCCACAAAACTACTTTGTTCTGCAATTGACATATAGACCATGAGCCTGAAATCAAGACAGGCCATTGAGAACTGCTAAGAGAAATGATGAAGTTAGAATTTTGACAACTTGTGTATTCATGAGAAGTACATTTAAAAAAACCCAAACAAACCCAAAATGACAACTGAACTTTGTTCCTTCTCAGTCTTACTCAAGGCTTACCTTACCTTTTGATCACTTTAAAGCAAAGATTCTTTAATTAATTGCATTAACTTTGCATGTTGCTATAAAATAGCAGTTTAGCCTTTGCTAAGTTCCCATCACATCTACTATAATTGGACTACTGCACTGTTAGAGCCCTTGCTAGTCAACGTAAATAGGGTTTACATGACACCCCAGTGACTGCAGTCTGATCAGTGAGGGAACAGAATTACTCCTTGATTTACCACTTATTTAACCTCACCCTTATGGTGGAGTGATCCTGTTGGAACATGGAATTTCCATAACTGCTTTTAGGTGGTACAAAAGCGGTCATTGGTGGATTGTGCTAGTTCTGGAAAATCATGTTATTTGGTATCATTTGAAAAGCCGTGGCTCTCGTCCGACTTTCAGGAGTCTGATTTGTCTTGCGTAGTCCCAACTTTCACTTCACTTAAATATATCAGTACAGCCCACTTACTGACAAAATGCTTTTTATAATTATATGGTAAAAAGAGAAAGTACATACTATATATATTCCAATTGATCTAATAATATATAGAGCAGTATAAACAAGTCATTGTCTGTATGAAATTTTAGTTTGTAGTGACTTATGTAGCCTGTTTTAAAACTAGGCAAATAGCTAGCTGAGCCGTGCCGTCCCTGCTTGAGAACACCAATAATGCATTACGCTTAAACATGAGATGTGGGTTAGGTGCATGTAGATTTGTGTGAACTGGCCCAATGAAAAATTGGCAACGCTGGGCTGTTGCTGCCATGATGGCAAAAATTCTGATGGCTAATGCAGCAGCAGTTGAGGAATGTTGCCCAATGCAGGATATCCCAAGCTTTTCCTTGTGAACAAATACCAGCTGTGGCTAAAGCCTTTTCGCTCCTGTGACAACAGTATGCAGCACTGTGTACTGTAAGGGCAATGGGCATGGTGTATTACTTTTGATATACATGCACAGCTGTGGTTGAAGTTAAGTGCACTGTAAGATCACAAGTGAGCGAGGCTTAGGCTAAATAGAGAACAGAAGCATTTAAAGTAGTTTTGGCTTTTAAAAAAATGCTTTTGTGATCAGTTATTTTTCAGAAAGAAAAATATTCTGCTTCCCTTCTAAATCCTTGTTCTGCCCAAAACACCGCCTATGCACAGGCTTTTAAAAAACAGGTTTACTCACATCTATTTATAATAACCTGCAGCAGGAGAGGAAATTTTTCCACATGTTAAAGAGAGCCTTTCAGGACACGTCTTTCCATAAAACCACGTAATGATTTTGAGTTGCAACTCGTATTCACCCCATGAATGCTCCAACACAAGAGATTAGCACAGTCAACAGTCCTCACTGAAACGTACACATTAGATTTTAATGGTAAACAGTTACATCTATGGCACTACAGTACTTGAGGGTATGCTAAAGCACAATGGAACCAGAGTTTTCAAGGTGCTGATTACCTCATTAGCAAGACAGACACATCAGTAATGAAACAGCATTAGGCAAACTTTTGACCACCACAAGTGACACGCTTTCCATCCATCCATTCAACAAAATCCTTACAAATGGCTTTCTGCCTTTGATAAGTCGACTCTGCCCTGTACCCTCAAAGATTTAAACCCACCCCCCATGACATCAGTGATCCCTGGGAAAAGCACCTTCTCAATGTATTCCTTGAAGGAGCTCACCATGCAATATGCTAAAGCAAGGGTGATGAACTGGAACTTCCCATTTTGTTTTCCATAAACTGCATTTCCAGCTGTAGACACAGCTTTAAACAACGAACACAAGGACAACCTTTGCCTAGGCAAGTTTTGGTGAACAATACATGCCACGTTCTTGAACTGCAAAGAGCATTTTGCCTGCAGAAAACTGTCACCAGCTGGGTATGCCTGGCAGTCAGACCAGCAGTAAATAGAAAAGAAACATTGCTTTTAAAATGTCATTTCCCCCACCCCACTCCAAAGACAGTAGATAAATATAGGATATACATGTAAGGTTAAAAATTTAATACTAAGCCAGGTGCAGTATAGGTTACTGGTTCAGTGCTCAGTTGCTTTTTTTTTTAAATTATTTATTTATTTTGTGACACTGACTAGAATACAGTGGATAAGCAAAGTTCTCCACCAGGAAGAGAAATACTTGTGTTGCCACAACAAATTGTTTATACTGTCCAGCTGTGTTTGCAGTGGGAGTAAGTTTAAATTAAGAAAGAATTTACAGTGTAATTGTCCTGGAGAAGCATGTGGCTGTTGTATCAGTAACTGCTTCAAGAACAAACTATGACAACTGCATGGTGTTCCAATGGCTGTGTCCTAAACAGAATATGATATAGGCCACTGGCTAAGACAATTCAATTGTTACATGGAAAATGGTAGTGAGAGAGGACAATAATTGGACAAAAATGTTGATGAGAGAGATACACAATCTCCTTTAAAATAAGGGAATAATGTTGATGAAGTTTACAAACTTAAGTTCCTAAAAATATAGAAAGGCACATTTACATCACTGGGTTGCTGAATTATATGCTCTAAATTCACTGAGTTCAACAAACTGTCCAGCTCATTTCATGATTGTTTGTTATTCTCAACACGTATATTAAATTCTGGAGCAATCTAAATAGCATATAGACCTAGCTCAAGGGCCAGTGGCCTATGATTCAATCTCCAAAATTACCCCCTGCATTGCCATCAGTTAGTGGTGAAAAAATAATAATGAATTCTGCCAATTACCTTTTTATTGTGTTAGCAGCTGTCGGTTCTGATCAGAACATAGGTAGACACTAGCTGCAAAGGTCTGAAAACAGTAGATGATGGCTACAATTTAAAGCAATGAATAATCTATTTATTGTTCAACAACAAAAAAAGACATCCTGGTATATCTGCCACTTAACATATCAAGTGATTGATTGTTACATATTCATACACAATTTAGCAATATTGAATATTTCTGCAGTTTTATACAAAGCCAATTTCTTTTTAAATGACAGTGGCAAAACCACCTAAGGACTGTTCAAACAGGTAATTAAAACTTCATTTTTTGCAATTGCCATGCGCAATTTGTCAACTTCTCCCCTCCCCCATCGGGACCCTTAGTCAACTAATAGTGAAATGCATGCCACATCTAGCTGTTGTACACAGTGTTTAGAGAAAAATCCACAGCTGACTAATGTATCCCTTCAAGGAGATGCAACAAGAGAAAAGCAGCTGATTTTACTCACTTAAATATAAACACACCTGTTTGTAAACTCTTGGGAATATATCACTAGTAAGAGGGGCCTGGTTCAGGAGCTGACTTGGCAGATAGTAAGATCCAGCCTTAACAGTAAGCTTTTGCAATTATGGGAGTGTTGTGAAAGGCAAACAGAGGAGGAGGGATAGAGGTCAACCTCATTCAATTCTACTGGGCTCCCCTCTTCCCTCCCCATGCTAACTAAGGGAGGTGGTATAAACTGGGCCTTCTCAGCAGTTCCAGCACAGCTGACATTCTAGTTGCTACCACTGAATTCTTATTCCATCAAGCGGTTAAGAAGTTGCTTATAAACAGATGGTTTACATTTTAACTTCAGAAATAATATCTTGCCTCCACTTTTGGTCAAGAGACCATGGGAAATGCTAATTAAGTACTGCAGTTAATGAGGGTATATGCTCAACTTATGTGGCAGGGCTTTAGCTGCACAATTTGCACAAGTAATATCCCTGCACATAGATTTGAATACATCTTCCTTACTATTTTGAGCCTGAGTCCGGATTAGGTGTAACAACATGCCATGCATTGTCTATCTCCAAATCCATAACAAACCTGTCTTTCAGTCCTAAGCAGAGACTGCTGGTTTTAATCAAGCTGGATGGGGATGTGGGCAAATGGAAGTTACGATGAGACAAAAACCTCTCCTGTATGAAGCTCCCACATTCAATTCTCATTTTAGGAGATAAAAAGGACAGTGGCCCCCATCCCCTGGAGCCCACTAGTTTCAAAAGCAAGTGCTTGCTATCAAACTTTGGGATAAACACTAAAATGAGAAGTCACCCTAGCAATGCCATTTCCATTTTAAAAAAAGTAAATTAAAATCCCAAGACAAGTATAAAGATGTATATTATTAGGATAATAATTTAAATGTCTCTCTTGTAGGGGAAAAAGTACAAATGAGAAACACTTGAATCAACTATTTATTTACAAGGAGTCCTGAAAGACAGCAGCCTTGATACACACTGATAGCAGCAATTACCTGGTCTATTTAACGATGCCACATCTCATCTCTTCTGCAGGCAAAGAGTGATTGTTCAGAGGTCACTGTTAAGTTTCTTGCACTGGGGCAAACAGTAAGTGCAAGCAATTCCTTGATTTAAAAGTGATTCAATCTTATCTACATAACAGCTATGAGAGCAGCATGAAGTTCTATTGCTCTTCGTAATCAGGAACACATTTCTCTTGCTTATAAAGAGGATACAAAGCGTCTCTGATGTAAATGTGCCTTTAGAAAGTGAGAACTGAAAACAATATAAAAGTCAAATAACTAAGTAGTTCATGAAACTATATATATAAAAATTGAGTTATCACAACTAAAGCAGCAAATCAAAATATCTGCTGAGGTTTTCTGGTAGAACTAAAAAAAAAAAAGTTAGTTTGTGTCCAAGTTCAATAAGTCAAATGCTACCATCGACACAACAAAACTAAAACCCACACGAGGAAGTTGAAAAGTGCACAATGAAATTAATAGTCTTGGATCAAGTATTTATGGAGAATTGGAAATGTTTTGTCTGACGGACTTGATAAGTGAGGATTAAAAGGAGGTATTAAAGTTTATCAGATCCAGGTTTGGCCTGCCGGTCCACATAGAAGAGGATGTAGGCCTTTGCTTTTACGACTGTCTCCTCCTCGGTCAGAGTTACAGTACTGTCATTGAAATGGAACCAGCGACCTTCATGAGTTGCGTATGCTGTGTAATGTCCAGAGCCAACACTGAAAACAATGACACACACAAAGTGGGATCAGCAAAAGGAAATATACCACCTCATTCTCTGCTGTACAAAACTACAACAGGGCAAGCAGTAAGTGACTAGATTCTATCAGAAGGCTTCACCCAAATTGCTGCCAGAAAGAAGAGAAAACTGGACAGCCTCCAGAAGCATTAGCTCAAACCCAAAGTGTTTAAAGGGTAAGAAAGATATTCCATGCAACAGGCATCTTTAATAGTGTAAAGATTTTATACTATCTCATGCAGACAACTGCTTCCTTTTCAGGACTTCATAAAAGGTACCTATCAAAGGTTTAGCATAATCCAACCCCCTCAGGCCCCATCCTCAAGTCTTTTTGCAAGCAAAACTCCAAATGAACGTCAATAGAAGTTTTGCCTGTGTAAGGACACAGATCAGGTCCATTAGCATTTAAGATAAATATAATCGGCAGCCTACAAACAAAAATGAAATTTGAGTTTTACCATGTTCGCTCATGTAATTTTACATTCATAATTCATGCCAACTAATTCTAGGCTGAACCCTGCTTGAGTTACATGATTTCAAAGCAAGGGAAAAGTGTAATTACAGTCAACACAAGTTGGAAACAAATTGAAGTTGTTTTTATACAGATCTAAGGTCTTGGATCCTTGAACTTAATTAAGAGCCCAGTTTTATTACCCATGCTGCCTCAAGACAAAGGCTATCTCCCACTTGCATGACTATGGCTGCATCTCAGATATTGCATTATGGTTTATGCCAGTCTGACTTCATTCCAACCATGTTCAGTTTACACTGATGTCCATTACAACTATGTTTTGTTTTCTCTGCGTTTTGAAGCAGCTGCCATGGGGTAGTGCTAATGAAGATGTCTCCCCCCCCCCCCTTTGAAAGTCAGGCCATTTGCTTTATATGACTTCAAATTTGGAGAAAGCAACAAGGGCACCCTGCTAGAGAGAATGTTTTCAAATACATTTTTGCTGATAACACCCTCAATTCAACTGAGACAGAAGAGCGAGAACTCCCCCTTTTAGACAACAGTGTAGTTTCTTCTAAAGAATTGTCCCACTGTCCCTCAATCTTGGGACTTGATTACACAAACTCCCTGGAGGAAGAGAATCACTATTCCTAACTCTCAGGATCCATCAAGGGCTGCAAAAATATCTTTAATTCAAAATATGACTACCATCCAACACCACAGCATCCCTATTGGGTCTCCCCCAGGAGTGAAACTTTAAAGTGAGAGGACCACAGCTGTCACTCTGCTAGTCTTATGTCTACATTGTTCCAGTTGAGCACTTTCTCTTCGCATAAACATGCAAGTGCTTTCGAGTTGAACAGACAGAAGAAGAAACATTGAAATTTAGTTGTAAGTGGCAAAGTCAGTTTTTCAAGCCACAGGACCCCTCACTCAGCTAGTCTAAATACTTTTCAGAATGACTTTTCCTTCCGATTAGCAAAGGGACTAGCCCCATTTTCAATAAAGTGTCAGACTTCCAGCTGTTTAGATGCACAGCAGATCTTGGATACTTTTACCAAAAATGCTAATTCTTGCAAGTCCCCATTGGAATAAAAAGCTGATTTTTGTTTCCATGTTAGCACAGCTGCTAATAGAATCAACATGCACATTAGGGGTGAAATTCTGAAAGTCAAGGACAGTTTGCCCACTGCCTTCAATAACGCCAATAGTTCACCCCCTGTACTCACCCTGAACCATGATGTACAACAACAGCTGCAAGATCATATAGACAGCTTTCTGGGCCACTGTTCTCTGGCTGCAGTTCAAAGAAGAGAAAACAGCTTTTAAGAAGTCAACTGGCACCTTCTCTGTTCCAGAACATATGATAAAACAATACATTTCCAGTGTGGACATGAGTCAGAGTCTCTGTACCTCCAACAAGTAGCATTTCATATCTAGGCCTCGTAGAGGAAATTCTACATATGTATCAACCTTGTTTCTCAGATATGCCGTCCAGTGAAATCGTTTCAAGTGTAAGCATAGCACCTATAATATTAAACATACAAGACAGAGTTTAAGTCTTTGATTATGGTTATATATATTTATTGGTCAAGTTATTAATTTCCTTTAAAAGTTTCACCACACACTGATCTTTGACATTTGCACTAACCTTTGGTAGTTTCTGAATCCAGAATTTTTTGGTGGACTTTTGCTTCTTTTTACATTTGTGACACATATAGAGCTCTGTCTCATCAAGTTCTTCCAAGTCTGTAAAACTGCGAAGACAATCTAAAAGGAAGAGAATTCAAAAGCACTAGTTAAAATTCTTCAGAGCTGTTAAAAACCCGCCTTTCAAATAAAGCTTTTAAAAGAGACCCAAGAATATGGAAAGTATAAAATATTTCTTGTAAACGTGAAAGATAGCATTTTGAGCAACAGAAAATAGAGTGAAGTAGAGCCAGCATTGCTCATAATGTCACCAAGTAGGAGGATTCAAAGAGTTCACATCTCACCTTTGACTGAAGACAAGATCTCTGCACTTTTGATTAGCTCTGTACGGATTCATGCACCAAAGCAGCTGAAGCAACATGTTATGTTAATGTTTGTTGCATCATGCTAAATTCATTGGCCTTGAGGAAGCATGGATCAAAGTAATCCAAAAATAAAATAATCTAGGTATCTATCAAGCTTCCTTCTCACCTACAGCAGGAATTGCTGTTAGATTGTCAGCAAAAGCTGACTAGCTTTCCCATCACTTTAATAAGTTAGGAAAAAGTTGATCTAGATCTCAGGTACTTTGTTTCTGGGAATGGGGTGGGTAGAAAAAGAGGAAGAATCCCCTCCAACTATTAAACATGTCACAAACTACACTGGTTTGTATTCTTTAAACGAAGGTCCAAAGGCAGGATTATTGGTTCAATCGGTATTTATACATAATTTTAAATAGGCAGAACGAGCAACATCCATCCCTACTACATGCAGCAAGCATGTTGCCAAGACTGCCTTTTCAAGCACAGAACTTTAACAAAAGCCGTGTGTGTATGAGAGGTGAGTTGGTGATTTCTGTGGGTTTTGTGCAGGCATTATCCCTATAAAAAAAACAAAAAAACCCAAGAGAGAGACACACTTTTGTAGGAACTCTTTTCATAAAGGCCAAGGACAGAACAGACATGGAGGCTGAAGTACCCACTAACCCTTAGCAATCATTGCTGAAGCACACTGATGCAGCAGTGGGGTGAAGCTTGCACTGCTAGTGCTGTATCTTTGCTGGGGATATATGGAAGAGTTCAGGATCCAAGGCTTGTAACCCAGTCCATTTATAATCCACTAATACTTCGATTTCTGCTCTCTTACCATATATCTTTGTTTCAGTGAAAATTCAATCGTAAACTGGATCCATGTAATTCTAAAAGAGTTAATTGTGGGCTCTAACTCTTAAGAAATAAAATCTCCTGCTCTCCCAAAGGCACCCTTGTTCCATACAATAGCAGTAATCACATTTACAAACATTCGGGGTAAAATCCAACTCCCACTGAAGTCAGTGGAAAACCTCCTACTGATTTCAATGGGGCTAAGGTTTCACCCACTAAGAACTCTTACCCCGTAGCGTGCACATTGGTCCATTTTCTTGGTTCTTAGTACGTTTATTTCTGAACTGACTTGGAATATCTAGTGAAAGGTCTAGGAAAGAAAAAATACAATTGAATTTCTGAGATCAAAATTAAAACAGTGTTTACTGAAGTTTTACTTGTAAAACCTCAGCCCCATCACATCATTTAGACACATGAAGATTCAGAGCTTTAACATGATAGTCAATACTTTGCAAGACAAAGATACCTTACCTAGGAATGGATCAAACTTTCTAGATTCAGTCCCACATATTAAGCAGTTTACTTCATTTTGAAGAATGCCTCCAAATATAGCTGTGACAACGGTAGAGGCTCCATTTCTAAACAAACCACCATGAAGGAAAGAAACATCAGAATTTCTGTTTTAGGCTGCATTTTAGCATGTGAAATATTTTTATGGCTTGCATGTCAAAAATCATCAGGCAGTTTGGTCTGGGTATAAAACAAGGATTGGGTTCATAAACCCTTCCACTCATCACTAGATTCCTTAGAGCAAATGTTTAAGCAGAAATAATACAGCAAAAATCCTGGAAACCTAGAAGCAACTGGAATCTACGCTCTATGCAGGTGCTTAGAACATAAGCAGATCTTCAATGGAAAAACTACATAAGCATCCCAATTTTTTTAAAGGCTATGTTTATATACAGTCCAGTCTCTCCAGAGCACATATGATTAGAAGGATGTTATTTTTAAGAGCAGTTTTCTGTGTGACAGCCGTTTTAATAAACTCCTCTCTCAATCTAGGTCCACTAGGGAGTATTTTTTCTTTGCACCTGCTCCCTACTTTTTATTGCAAATCTTTTAGGGTTTTTTAAGCAGCTTTCTGCATTTCTCCAATTTAGTCACCTCCAAAAAGACATTTACATTGCAATGACATGCTAAACATTCTGTACAACATTCCTTTGTACATTCATAAGGCACTTATAGTAATCTCTCTGTTTTAAAAGCTGCAAGCAGAAGGAAATTCTTAGCTAGACTGATAATTCAACCAGGTCAAAGCAGCATAGCTGTATGGATCATGAGATGCGTTTCCATTATGTAGTACTATATGAAGAAACAGCAGTTTTTCTGCTGAGGCAAGGAAAAATATCCAACCAATCAACTTGTGCTGGGCTGATACAAAGGCTCAGGCTACCTGCCAGGAGCACTGCTTTCTCCTGATCACGTTACCCCAGAACACCGTTACAATGGTGGAGGTGGTGAGAATGACAAAGGAGAATAAAAATAAGTAACAATTGGGGACAGTGATATTTTAAAACAAGTGTAAATTCCTAACACTGCCACATTTTGCCATGTTCTTAATGCTTAATAAAAACTAATATTTCAAAGTTAGAAACATTACAAGAAACCAGAATAACGTGCTAATTTCTTTTGTCAGGTGTCCAACCACAGGGCTGCGGAAAACTTGGGCTCTGAGCCACTCCTCCTCTAGATCTAATTATTAACCTGACAGTATTTTGTATAAGGCAAGTTCACAGCACTATCTGTACACTGGTCTCATTGGGGCAAATATTTTTACATGCAAAGCTTCCTTTCAACTCCCACTGAGTTTTTCCAGGCTCCAATCAGCTGAAGATTTCAGGCAGATAAAACCAAGCCTGCAACATTCTGTATTCCACTCCAAGAGGATTTTTAGATACAGCTGATTGCGGTGCATCTGTTTTGCATGAACCAAGAAACTTTCATGTTATTTTATACTAAAGAGCATACTCCTCGACCTGTAAGCGCACTGACTTCAGGTAAAGTAGCTATATTTACATTGGTAACTAAAAGTGTGTCATGGAACACTAGTCAAGCCTATGGGCTACTTACCTGCCCCGCTCAGGTCTGTTTAACTTGTGATCGCTTTTCCTGCACAGATCAGGGCAGACATAACTCTCAGCTAATCCTAACATAAGGAGTCTGCACAATGACCAAAATCCAGGCTGAACTGACTGTTAACATTCCTGCCTAAAGCAAAATAAATGTTTTGGTCTCAGTGCTGTTTTCAATCTAGTAGAGTGCACACAAAAAAAAAACAATTCAGGAAGTGTCAGCATTTCCAGACCAAAAGATTTGAAAGATACCCACAATCCTACAACATTATCAAAGACAAATTAAAGCAGCAGCTACTTCAAGGGTGAGATACAAATACAGAATATTGTACTGATGGAAAAAAAATCCAGTTGTGTCAAATCTTGAATGTACTGCCACTTCCTATTCCACTAAGGTAAAAATTAATTATAATTAACATACAGCAGCGAAGAGACCCCAAATGTCCCGCTCACTCAGCCATTTGATCACTCTGTGTAATTTTGTTTAGCCTGAATTCGAGACAGTTGTACAGAGAAAAAAATGGGATTGGTTTTAATTTTGAAAAATAATGAATCAGTGTCACATTCACAGACACCAGCTAAACTATTTTATTTATTCGAACCACTTCCCATCACTACTATGAAAAAAAAAATAGACCTAAGACACACAACAAGACTTGAGTGCTTTGACTTTAGACCACAGTGTGATGCTACTTTAGCTTATTTCTTTAAATATACAAAATGATACCATAGGGTAATTCAGTGCTCAGGGATACTTTAAGGGTATATCTACACTGTCAGGACTGCATGAATTGATGCAATGGGAACCAACTGAGCAGGCAGTGTAGACTCGCTCAATCGATCCTGGAAGTGCTCTCCAGTCAATGCAATAAATACACCACCCCACCCCCCCTGAAAAGAGTAAGGCTGCATTGATCTGAGGGCGTTTTCCGTTGACAGCGCAGTGGAGACGTAAGGGAATGTTAGTAAGTCGACAGGAGATACACAAGCTACATACTGCAGCTTGCGTATCTTCCATCAAAGGCAGGTGGCAGTGTAGACCAGGCCTAGATCAGATCTTTGCTCCTCGGACGAAGACCCACCATGACAGTTAAGTTGTTGAAGGAATTAAAACAATATCTTACATGCAACATTTGTTGCTTGCAGAGAGACCTGAATTTTCTTGCAAAATTACCGAGCGGGAAACACCATTGAAGCCACCTTGGAGTTCCAAATGTAGATGGTCCAAGAGGTAACGCATGAATTCATGGGCATCTTGTTGCTGGTATCCCCTTAACACAAAAATATTCAGTGAATGTAGAGAATGCATCTTTATTATTGACATGTTGGCTCAAAGTAGTTCCAACATTCAAACCAAAGGAATAGCTTGTTACTGAATATCTTACAGGATACACTTTTACATGCGCTTTCTAATGCTTTGGCTGTACTAGGAAACAATTTCCAAACATCTCTCTGCAAGTGTGGAATAAACAGGCTAAGCAATTACCTCCGATCAGACTGACATTTCAATATGATTTCAAGAGACACAGCTTGTGTTATGCACATGTATGTGATTTGCAGAATTCTAAACTTCGCACTCCTCATCCAATTTTTTAAAAAAGAATGTATATTTAAAGGCAAAATTCTTGTTTTATTTTTAAAACAATACAAAGGAGTGCCGGACATCAAGTACTAATTCCACATGTAGTTGGTTCTGTGTTACAGGCACCATGGCAGTTTGCCTTTTTTGAATAGTTCTGCCAAGGGAAAGGCAGTAACTCTCACTACTGTGCAGCAAGGAGGGTTGGACCTTCATGGCTAGCCCATATCGGAGGGTGGGGAGAGTCACACTTGTGCTAGGCCACTGCTGACCAATGGGGAACCTATGTGGTTATGGAGGGTGCCAATGATTAAGTCCAAGCACTTCTTTCAAGCACTCACATTGGCCAGCTAACTTGGAGCCACCTAAAAAGGAACAGCAGGAGGTGGAGGTGGAAGTGACTCTTTTGATCTCCCCTTGAGACTGCACAATCCCTCCCTCCCCCTTTGGGGTTATTGATTATCAGTCTGTCACTCCAGCTGTATAGGGCTGTTTGTTGCATGGGGGATTAAGAAGGGATGTGGATTTGTACCCGTTGGGGAGACATAAGCACATCTGGCCTTTGAAGTAACTGGGTGGTTTGAACCGAGCATCATAAATGATCTGCATCTTTTCCCAAGAACAGGCTTTCATTCTCAGGCTGGGTGTTCTCCACAAGCCTCCTGCAGTAACGGCATGAGCACTTTGAAAGAATAGCCATGTTTCCCCATCCCCAGCCTTGGCTATTGAACAGGGTTTAGAATTGTATGGAGAGGTTTCAACCTCAGGTCTGGGTAATCTTGCAACAAATGTATCTGAGGCATAATTCTTCGCACTACATTCCTCCTCAGAGCTTACCCTACTGAACATGGAAGCTTCCTTTGAGTCTAGAAAGGTTTGGCTCACACAGTCAGTACTTCACTGCTAGCTATGCTGTGGGAAGCCAACAGCAGTCAGGGAAGCAGGTTTTTACAAATTAGCCAGTAAGCTAAAGGATGTACCAATTCAAGGAAAGTCAGAGGAACCCATATGAATACATCATAATACCTCCGACCTCCAAGCACCCAGCCCCAAATGAAGTGGGGGGAGACATCCTGCCACACATAAGTGTGTGACATCACAACAGAAGGAGATAGATACACAACCCTTCATAGTGTTAGTTGAGAGAAGCATAACGAGCTATTTCTTCCAAGCCAGGAGTTACAACAAGCATTACACATGGATACTGCCTAGCTTTGCTTCAATGGCAGAGCTGTGAAATCAAACAGAGGAATCATCTGCTGGTATCTATGATAAACGAAGGCAGTTGTGATTCAGAACACTCAGAGCAGACCACGATTGTGCTGCACCAAGCTGAAGCCAGTCTACCGACTCCTAAGAGTATCAGCTTGGTTCCTCCTCCAATTCCTTTTACATCATCGGCCGTACAATCAAGTGCTTTATCTAAATGCTTAGAATTATTATTGTTACAGTACAATAATTATTGCACAACAACTATGCATGCAAGATGTAAGCAGAGGTAAGGAACCATCAACCAATGACTATAATAGAATAGTGTTTCCAGAGTCTTATCCTACAGAGACTTAGATTTACCAAAACCAACATCAAGTAGATATTTTGGAAGTAAAATGATTATTCCTCCAAAAATCAAAAATTTCTTATGTGTATAGTTTTCCTGATTGGTATTTATCTTCATCAGGTCACTAAAGATGGAATTCAGAATTCACGAGATTATCTGGTAAAGGATGAGAAGATATCTGCAAATTAACTTTGTACAGATACTAAACGTAAGATATTCAATGTTCAGTACAGTTTGTACATCATGCCAAAACACATGAACGAGGCAGAACTCTTTCAGAGCTAAGAAAGACTGGGGTTTAAATGCAGAAAGAGTAGTTAGAAGTTACTGAGTTAATGAAGGAATTGTTTAGTTTAAGGCAAAAGACGGATATTTTAAATGAAATGGGACATATACTTGATCTGAAATGTGATGTAATTTGATTTGTAAATGTTTTATTGTAATTTATAATATAGCACTTTATAGGTCTGTATTCAGTTCACACAAGTACAAATGTATCTGTGATATTAACTGAACAATTTAAGATAAAATGGCCAAAGTTCCTGTGGTGGGGAATACAGCTTCTCACACAGACCTCATGTTTTGCAAAACACTAGATCCCAGTGCATTTAAACTAATTCAGTTCAGCCCATCCACATTTTCTTTCCCCCTAGCAGGGGGGAGGGGAGGGGAGAAAAAGCAACAGTCACCAGGAAAAACTCCTCACAATTCATGAAGCATTCAAGAGGCAAAGTAAACATACTTCAACCCACCAAGAGGTTATGGAGCTCTGAGTGTGCCGCAGACCTGCCATATTGGACTGCTCAGAGACCACGCTTTGACAGCACGGATGCAGCATGCAGAGGCACACTACAGCTGTACTGAACATACCAAATGCAATTCTTAGCCATGAGCTATATTCCTTTCCCAGATGGATTTGGAGAGCTCTACACTGCAATATCAGCAATTTCCAGTTGCTTTCCACTATGTGACACTTTTCTGTTAGGGAGACGGGCCTAGGCTGGCAAGCATGGGCAGACACCAGTCAGCCAAAACCTCTTAAAGGCTGAGATCCATGGAAAACTAACCAACCAAATCTCAGCTCCCAGGCTCCCCATCACTCCACTCCACACAAGCACAAGCTGCAGAGGTGGCTTGTTGCTGTCATGCCACTGCTCCAAACTTGTCCAATTTATCCTAAGCCCACTCACGTGTAATCCTTCTGAGCTGGCTAACATTGCACAGGGAGACTGGGATTCTAACTGAGCCAGTAACTTACACAGCATGGTGCAATTCAACATAGGACTTCTATTCCTCCTCTCCACCCAAGGCTACCACCCCTCCCCTCCTCCAGACTACAGAGAAATGCAGTGGAAAACACCAGTGGCCTTTCCATGCGGCTTACTGCATTATTTTGCTTTGCTCAATAGAGGGGCAGATATGGCTGAAGGAAGGCAGAATGCACAATTAGTACCTTTCACTAACGAAGTGTTCCTAGACAGCTGGTGTTACCTGTGGATAGCAAATTCCCCCTCTCATCTGAGAGCACCGAGTTCCCAGAAGAGGGCAGCACTTTATGTTAAAGCTATGATAGAATCCACAGTGCTGAAAATTTGCTAGAGAACAGATTTCCCTGCTCAGTCGCACAAGAACTGTAGGGTAGGTTTATTACTGATCATGGGGTAACTGGTCAAGGACATTAGAGATGATGTTCTTATGCTTAGAATGTTTTGGCCATTGTTTGAAACCACTGGTATTAAACTTCCTTGATTCTCATACACCAGTAAAACACATATTAGGCAGTGTGAAGAACACAAGAGATGGTTTTTTATTATCTGGGTTATTCAGCTAAGCATGTGTGTTCATAGCATTTTTTCAGCACTGCTGGAGATGTAACAGATAACAGAACATCTTTACTACCTGAGAACATGGAGCAACTTACCTTCACAAATCCTAACAGGTTTCAGTGTTCCTTTGAAAGAGGTTCAGGGGCCAGGACTGGGAGACCTTGGAGAGGAATGATACTTTGATTTACTTGGGTAACTCTTTTTTGACAGTGTGCGTAACACCCAGAGACTCCTATAGCCCTTACTTAAAGTTATATTGGCTAGGATGTTTTGAGAATCAAGGAAGTTTTGCCCAGTATGTTTTATTTAGGCCTATGGCAACGGTAAAAAAATGTTTAAATCATTCCTATCACAGCCAAAAGTTTGGGTTCTGTAAATGCCCTGCTTTTGGTGATGAACTGCAGAACCTTGTCTTGCCTCTCCTGACCCTAGAAGCAAGCCATTACTTGTCAAAATTATGTACTACTCCCTGTGTGTTTTGGGAACAAGCAATTATCGATAAATGCAAGTCTCTAGATGAAAGTGAAGTCGCATTTGAAACCTACATTTATGAGCATACAGGGAGGCTGCATGGAGTGTTTCCAGGAGCCAGATTAGGGCACAAGTGGCATAAGGTGACAATCAAGAACATTGCCCTTTGTCTTACAGAACTTACCTAAAATTTGGCATGATTTTCCAAACGACGTAAAACAAAGATTCTGGGCTAAATGCGGTTTGGCTCCCTTGCCATAAAGCACAAAGTGTCTTTCTAAACTCTTCAACCAATGAACTGGGGAGAGAAAGTAAAAATTAATTAGTGTGGAGTCATTCTCTAATCTATATTTTGCTGATCTTCAGCACTTTGGTGGTCTGAATGTCAAAGACTTTCCTTGGATGAAAATGGTTCACTTCGTAATCACTCGGCTTTTTACAAAAAGATACATTCCAAGTCCCTAAAAACTTTGCAACCTATATCTAATCCACAAAATTGAAGGGGTCCAGAAGACAGACTGGCAACATCATGGAATCACAGTTTGTTAAGGATGGAAATGGGACCAATTTTCTATCTAAGTTCTTGCTCATCTTTTCCATCTAAGTTCTCTCTTCTATCTCATCACTTCGCAACTCTAAAATTTTACTGATACATCTTGTGCGCACAGTCATTTACATGTTAGTGAAGACTCAGTCCCCTTGTTCACCATGAAATTCCTCTTCAAAATGCAAGTTTGTTGCCAATCCTATAATTTTTTTTACTGCTTTGTCTAATCCACTTTTAAATGACTCAAGTGACAGGGCTTCCAGTACTTCTCCTGGTGATTGCCAAAGTCTAATAGGCACTGCTAAGTGTATCTTGATAGCCTAATTTCCATTTGCTGAATTTCATCACTTTATTCCTTTATATTATTTTTAACCTCGGTTCCCCCTCACTCCAATTTCAGCTCAAGATGGGCATTTTACCCACCTCGGTAGAAGATGTTTAATAAAACCAAGCCCAATACTGTCCCCTCTGGAACTCTACCAGACTTTTTTCCTCCTCTCCCACAACTTAATAGTGTTTATTATTCTTGTTTAAGATCCTTCAGCCAGTTTTTTAAAATCCAAGCTTCTGTGCTAATTTTTTGAGCACATCAGAAAGAAGTTTTTGAGTAAGATAAAGAAGCACGAGGTGATACCTAGTCCACTTAAGTTAGTAGTTCCAGATATAAATATATTTGTTTTCACTCCAGCTCTGTTTAATGGATGCTAGTCTCCACTCTTGAGACAGCTACAAGAACACAGTGGAAATTATGTAAACGTCTCTAGTACAATGCCGCAAAAAGTACCTTATACTACTTTCAGTTTCTGATGCTGCTTCTTGAAGTTCAGTGCTAGCAAGAAATGTGTTAACTTACACGTTGTTATCCCCTTGGCTCCTGGTATGGTAAGTTCGCCTGCCTGCTGTTTTCCCATTCCGCAACTCCACGGCTGGCAAATCTTTGAAGTAACAGCAAAACTGCTGAATGTTACTATAGGAAAAAGAAACGTGCATGAGAAACATATAGGATAGAGAACAGGAAGGATGGAGGTGCGCTTTGCACAGTATTCTTTGTAGATGCTCGCTTGGCTTCTTGAACTAATTCTTATAAACACCGAATAGCTCAAATTTCCCATCAGGAGAGCTAGTCAAGTTGCATCCAGTGTTACAATATAATTATCTATTCATCATATGCATAGTGGGCACCACTAAACAGTATTCACCAGCCCATTTACCGGCAACAACAATTATCTTTTTCTCTCCTTCGATTAGGAGATAAAGATTCCACAATTACTGAGTGTTGAAATTCTTACATCATGCTCACTGTAAAAACAAATCCATGTCTGTAAGTGGCATTGATATTAATGTAAGAGTAGACTTTAATATGGTACATACCATCTAGAAAGAACTTAAAGTATTAAACTAATTTACAGACTACATATAAAATTAATTTCTCCATCACTGTTATGCCACCATATCTCAGTGAAACACAAAAATTGTAATTGCACAGTACAGTAATAATGTTCAGTAGTTAAGGGCAGGAATGGCATGCAGTGATACTGTCTCCAGTTGGAGTCACTGAGAAGGTAGATGGATGGCAAGTACCTAGATGATTAGAAGGGTGACTGACTCAGATGAAATGGCAGGTCTGACAACACTAAAAACCAGGGCCTGATCCTCAGATGGTTTTAATCTGTGTTGTTCTAATATAATCAACAGAGAGTTATGCCAAATTTACACCAGCTGAAAATTTGGCCCTTGGTTTTCAGAAAAGAGGCCAGCAATCCACAGGCTGGGGAGCCTGCATGACTCCTGCCAGTGCACATATCTGCATGCTCAGGTGTTGGTGTGTCTATCCAGTGAAAACCTGGCCCTGCGGATATACCATGTGATGCATTATTACCGTGAATGGGCCCAAACTACTTGTACAAAGTTAAATTTTGAGGTTACTTAACTTTTGTGTAGCAATACAATGCTGATTCGATTCCACGGGTTAACTTTAGGATGAGGAGGGAAGGGTCTGCTGCTGTTTCACAGAAAAGTGTGCACTTGTGGGGTGAAGGAAGGGCCACGAAGGGCTCCACGTTGCCACGAAGGTCACACATTTCAATGCAGCTCCCTGCCTGGCCTGCGAGACTTTTTCTAACCATGCATTTTAAGTAGATCCACTAGCACATTAACGGAGGAAGGGAGCAAGAGGACGACACAATGGAGACCATGCACAAGCCCTCCACAAGAGGCCCAGCCTCCAAAAGCCTGGACAACAAGAGTCTCAAATTGGGTTTGGCTGAGTGGTCAGAGCTCCGGTGGCACCAGGTTACTACAGCACCTACAAACCTGTTAGTGAGAAACCAGGTCCAGTAACCAGCCACTCAGAAATGATGTTACCAGTTTCACAGTGGTCTGCTCCTCCTGGAGACACTGCATCCCTCAGAGCAGACAATCCCCTCCCCCTGCAGATACCCTAAGCCATCCCTCACCCACAAGGTGTGTCATGTCATGCCCCACTACCCTTCAAGCTGCAGATAGATGGGCTTCCTCTGAACATCGATGCTACTCCTGAATCAATCATAGGGATCGCTTTGGAGAGATCCTCCCTCCTCCTGGAGGACAGAGCATGTAGCCTGCGCAGCACTCCCCATTCCTGCAGGTCTAGGGAGCAAGAGTGAGGCACAGCAGTAGCCGGCCTCTCTTGCCTAGCACTGCAGAACAGATACCGCCAAGGCTGGGAATTTGATTTGATGATTGCATATAAAACATGATCCATACCTGAGAGACTGAAGGATTGCATTCATGAAACATGTGTTCCCCAGGTTACGGAGGCCTGTAGCACAAAGGGCAGTGGTGCTCCCCTGCAAACCAGAAGAAAGAGGTAAGTCAGAAGAGACAGACAGCTACCCTCCCCCATTGCCAAGCACGCAAAAGTCACTTGTGCAGCAGGGTACATTCAAACAGAACTAAGAACAGACTGTTTGAGCCAGCTGGGAGCCAAGCCTACAACATGACCAGCTCAAAGGATCTAAAAGATATTTAACTACATACGCCAGGATTAAAGGGGTATCTTAATTTGATTGAAAAAAAAAAATCCCCTTTTTGACCACCTAAATAAAGCCTTAGAGGACATTAGGGGATCTTCACTGTTTTGAGAGAATGTTTTACTTACTCTTTATAACAACCCACTGTCGCTGTCAGGTGGATTATCAACAGCATCTGAGTTAGGTACCCAATTCCCAAAACTTTTCAATGGGAGCTGGGGGCCAGACTCCCTAAGGCAATATTGAAAATCATCTCACCCTGAAAATGAGATCTAATTCCCTGCCAATTACCCCTTCACTCCCCCATCATTATATGGCATGGATTTGCTTGTAGGATTCCTTGTGAGACCCCAGCACTGGACTGCTGGCTTTTTTGTTCTGAATGAAAGAAAACAGCATTTGGGGGGAAACTGCTGAAATTAAACAAACTGTGCAAGATGAAGGAACTAGGGGCAGGAGGGCTGGAGACAGCAGGCATGTGACACTGTTGCCTAGCAGCTCTTGACAGTTTAGAGGACTGCAACACATAGGCTACTTTGATTTTACCAAGTAACATGGGTTTTGTGGCTATTTTTATTTCTAAATCCCTTCCACTCATGTTTTTGTTGCTAATCAAATTTCTACATTACGTAAGAACAGTATGATGAACTTTTAACTTTACATTCTGCAGAATGTTAACCAACCTTCTAACAACAGGAGTTCAAGAACAACTGTTAAAATCAACACTAAACCTGACACCAAGAGCAGTGTGCTTTCAAGTAGGGACCATAGGAATACGCTTCTGTAATTACACTGTCCCCTGGCCTGTGTTTTGATATCACAAGAGAAATTAACATTACCACAAACAATACACAAAAGCTTAAGTCTCAGGTAAAGCCTAAAGAGTGAACAGCCTCAGAATATTTTATAATATTCAGATTGAAAACCTCAGCATTCATCAGATGCAGCATTTTAGCAGTTGAGTAATTGCAAGAAACTATTTTTAAAGAAGACATTGTTTCCAATATACAAATAAACCACTCCCCAAAATGCTTTAGTGTCCTTCCCCGACCCTATCTCTGGTTAGACAGCAAGGCATTATTGCAAACACCGTGTCCCGCGTTTTTTCTAGATACTGATCCAATGTGCCAGCACTGAAATGACTATCAGTTGCCTTGGGCAACATTCAAGTATTAAGAAAACACACTGTGTCTAAAAGCAGCCCCCCAAAAAACACCATATTCACCACTGTCATATAATTATATGTTCTGTACAAAATATGCCTTGTGTGGTATCATTGTAAAAGCCTTGATCTACTTAATATCCTGATGGATTGTATGTGCTATCATTGTATGTGAAGATATGAAATATTGCTGAAAATGCTATTAGAACATGATGTAAGGTGGGAAACTTCCACAAACAGCCTTTCAGACATAGCACTGGAGTGGCCAGACAGCGTTGATGACTCTCCCTCACCCATTCAAGGAAAGAATCTACTAACAAGGATCGTTACAGGAAACATGTAGGCAATGGACCCTGACTGACCTATGAGGATGACTTCCCAGGTCACACGCATCGATTTTTCCAGCAAGCTGGAAAAGACTATGAAAGGAGAGTGACATCATGTCTTGGCTTTCCTCTTCCCCCAGCTCAACACCTGAATCGGGAAGACAAAGAACTTTGGACTGGGGGAGAGGTGGTCCCAAGAGAGGAAAGCAGTCTCTGCCTGTGTACTGAAGTTCTGTAGTCTGCTTGTACCATCTCTCAGGGTGAGACATTTCTGGATTCAAATCCTGTTAGTGTATAGAATTAAGACTGAGATCTTATTTTTATTTCTTTGATAACTATCTCTAGTCTCTTTATGCTTACCACTTATAAACACTTAAAATCTATTTTTCTGTAGTTAATAAACTTGCTTAATGTTTTATCTTACCCAGTATGTTTTTTAGTGAAGTGTTTAGGGAATCTCAGTTCAGGTGAACACGGGCGGGTGCATATTCTTCCCACGTCATGGGGAGGGGGGGCGGGGTGGGGATGGGACAGGACGGACGGATTACAACAGACACAGGACACGACGACTTATTAATGACTTGTACTGAACAAATCTTTGTCCAGTGCAGGACAGTATAACCTCAGGGTGCACTCTTGTAGTGAAAAGCTTGGGGACTGTGGGAGGTTACTGGCTGACATCTTGCCCTAAGCGAAGTACATGTGTGGCTCAGGAAGAGTATTCATGTGACTCAGTTGGGTGTGTGGGGCCACCTGCTGTTGTGTTGGTGATAATAGGGTCCAGAGGGACTGGCTGTTTATCATCAGCAGAAGCATGGTTGGAGGTCAGCCCAGGCCGCAAGGGTAAGGAGGCTCAGCAGTACCCAGATTCAAGCTGCATGAGAGTGCAGACCGTGACAAGCTCAGACTCTAAAATGGATATGAACTCCATTCAGTTAGTATTTTCTAATTCACTCTTTTCAATGTCTATACTTTTTTTTTTTTAGTTTCACTTATGATTTTCAGTAATTTTGTGTTTTCCAGGCACTGGGAATTCACTATGATTCTGTAGCCAAAAAAAGCCTGTATTGCTAACGCTTCTCGGTCCTCCTGAGATTTGTCATCCATTAAAGAGGAACATGAACTAGACCTGCCCGTTTTGAAAGTAACTAGAACCACAGATGTTCCAAGACAGCAACTCATTGCCAACTGCTTGAAACTCTGGGAATGCCCAGGGAGCCAACTAGGAATATGTCCACACTGCAATTAGACATCCACGGCTGGCCTGTGACAGCTGGCTCAAGCAAATGGGCTGTTTAACTGCAGTGTAGGTGTTCTGGCTTGGGCTGCAGCCAAGCTCTGGGACCCTCCCACCTTGCAGGTCCTACAGCCTGGGCTCCAGCCCAAGCCCGAACGTCTACACTGCAGTTAAACAGTCCCTGAGCCCACACCCTGCAAGCCCAAGTCAGCTGGCACTGGCCAGTCGCAGGCTTTAATTGCAGAGTAGGCATACTCTAGGAGAGCAGCTACGCTGCTGTGCTCCCAGCTACATCCATCCCTACCTCCATGAATGCTCCGCTGGAGAATTCCTGCCTCTCCAAGTGAGAGATCTGTGTGGAGCGGCAAGTTTAGCACTCAGCACCGGGGCATCAGCCGCTGCGAGAGTTACTACTCCAGGTTCCATTCCTGCACTGCATTCTTGCCCTACTTCTAATTTTTTATACCTGCACCCCCATAAAGCTGAGATAGGCAGAGGGGATACCCTCCCCCTGCGCTCCCTGAGACTGAAGGTGACAGCGATATGCCCTTTACCCCACATCTGTAGGCAGCTGGGTGAGTCACAGTTCTTCCCTCCTCACCCTCCCAGACAAGGAATTAATCAGGGGTGAGACAGGTAAGGATTTCCTCTCACCAATCCCAAACAATGGAGACCCTTGGTTTGGAGCATGTATGTCTGGAAGGGAACATATAAGATGGCCTACTGGTAACAGCTGAGCTGTTCTCCCAGGTACATGTAAAGTGGGAGCAGCAGGCGAGATGAGAATACAGATAGAGGGTAACATTTTCAAAAGCACCTAAAGTCACTTCTGAAAAATGGGACTTAAGCCCTTTCGAAAATTTTATTCAAACTTCTATTAAGAACATGAGAACAGCCATACTGGGTCAGACCAATGGTCCATCTAGCCCAGTATCTTGTCTTCCAGTAGTGGCTGGTGCCAGATGCTTCAGAGAGAATGAACAGAGCAGGGCAATTATTGAGTGATGCAGCCACTGTTTATCCATTCCGTCTTCTGGCAATTATAGGTTTAGGGACACTCGGAGCATGGTGTTGCGTCCCTGATCATCTTGGCTAGTCGCCATTGTTGGACCTATCCTCTGTGAACTTATCTAATACTTTTTTGAAGCAACGGGACGACACTGACCAAGCAGTCACCCACGGACGGGCACCGAGGCAAGTGACAGCTGAGAGAACTGGGAGGGGAAGCAGACCAAGTCACTCCCAGTCCCAGCTGAGTGCCCAGCCAGTGCAGGGAAGGACTGGGAGTAGCCGGAAGGCTCACCCGCTGACCCACAGCACCAAGCCAGCTGCCTGCCTGCCCGGCTCCCTCTGTGCCTCTGGCTGGCACAGCAGAGACCCCTTGCACAGCACGGGGGAAGAGAGAGGGAACGATGACGGGGAGAGCTGAGCCAGGCTCTGCTGTCCTGCAGATGTCCAGATGGCTGAGGTATGTGGGGCGGAGGCTGGCACAGCACAGCAGGGAAGGGAGAGCTGAGCCGGGCTCTGCTGTCCTGCACATGTCCACATGGCTGAGGTACGTGGGGCAGGCGCGGCGGCCCCTCTGTTCTCCCCAGAGGGATGCACCATTGCGCCTGGAGCGTGCCGCTCCTCCCAGAGCCTTCCCCATCGCTCCCCACCATCCCCCGGCCTGGCATTCTTGCCTTTCTTCCTCCTGCTCCTCCACCCCCATACCCCCTCCCCATCCCTCCAGCCAGGCAGCCCTAGTCCTGCTGCATGACAGGACTGACAGATCCCTGCCCTGTCCCTGGGCGCCCTCTTCCAGCAGGTGCTGGCTGGGCTGTGAGGCCTGCAATCTGGGGCAGACGGAATCGCTAGCCTGGGCTGTCATCTCGGCCAGAGAAAGCAGAGGCTGAGGTGTTTCATGCAAGCAAGTGCACACTTGTGTGACATTGTATTGATTATGATCTTTTTAGTGATGTCAGTAAAAAAATAAATAAAATCAACTTCAGATCTTCATGTCAGTAAAAATTAAAATGCAAGGTTGGCAACCCTGGCTGGTCTATACACCTAAACATTTTTGTTGCCCTTCTCTGTAACTTTTCCAGTTCTAATATATCTTTTTTGAGATGGGGTAACTAGAACTGAATGCAGTATTCAAGCTGTGAGTGTACCATGAATTTACAGAGGACCATTTTGGTATTTTCTGTCTTATTATCTACCTGTCCCTTTCCTAACGGTTCCTAACATACTGTTAACAGTTTTGACTGCTGTTGCAAACTGAACAGAGGTTCTCACAGAACCATCCAGGCTGACTCCAAGATCTCTTTCTTGAGTGGTTACAGCTAATTTAGACCCCATCATTTTGTATGTATAATTGGGATTTCCTGCCTCCCTTCCCCCATGAGCATTACTTTGCACGTATTATCAACACTGAATTTCATCTGCCATTTTGTTGACCAGTCACTCAGTTTAGTGAGATCCTTTTGTAACTCTCCGGAATCAGCTTTGGACCTCACAGTCTTGAGTAATTATGTGTCATCTACAGACTTTGTCACCTCACTGTTTCTTAATTTAAACCCCTTTTCTTAATTTGCAATTACCTTCTTAACTAATAGGGAGCAGTGGCATGTGCCTTTTCTGTCTTCTGCAATGGAGTTTGACTGCAATGCTCGTTTGCCAAAAAAGAGGCTGCCTCTTACCTACCTCTGCTGCTTTCAGCCCAATTGGCACTAGCTGTTTCCTAGTTAGCTGATGTGCTAAGCAACAGGGAAGCTCAAGCACTAGGTTAGAATGTGATTATAAGAGGACACTCATTTCTTTTTCAAAAATTGCTAGTCACCTATCCATTAGGTAAAGCAGAGATACAATAAATACATGCCATTTAGAATTTGAAGCCAGATTATAAGCACTTTAAAACTAGGTCAACATTAGGCCCATTTTGAGCCTGAATAAGTTGACAAAGCCCTCACAAGCACTGAAAGTGGTATACTTACATTTACTTTTAGTAACTTGCTGTTCAGAGATGAATTTTCCAATAGTTTTCTTTTCCTATGTCTGTCTGCTGTAAAAGCTGAACTATAGAAAAGGAATAAATTAGTTAGAATACGTTATTACTATAAAAACACTATAAAATGGACAAAGTGAGTGCACATTCATCTCAATGGCTAGTAACAGTTATATCTGCAACAGATCATTAACATTCAATGGCAGAAAGGTTGTCCCCTAGTTTCAACATATGCTTTTATAGAGGTACAATAAATGTTTAACATTTGTCTTAAAATAGATGGCATCGTTTCCAGAGCACAGATTCAAAACAAACTCTTCTTTTAATAGTATCTGCTATCTGAATTATGTAATTAGGTTATGCTACAGTGAGTAAGTACCCTGAAGCATGTCCTAATTACCATGCAACTTCTGATCTGAAATAAACAATATTTTTTTAAATTAAAGCGACACTTTGCATAGAAGCTCTCCAGTGGCACTTCGTGTCTTCCGAAGTCTCTCTCTCTCTCCAGAGCTTTAGAAAGACACTTTAAAATAAGTATAGATCTCCAGAGCCAACCAATTTAAGGTAGAAAACAATTTGAACACCGCCACAACCAGTGTAATTTCTGTCTTCCTTCTGCTCCCAGCCAAACACTAAAAACATTATATCAAAAAAGCCCATTCTTAGAAAATTATTGGGAGCCAGGTGTAATGCACTTAGGGCTTCATGTGTTGCTGATCTATGACAGTCACTTAAAAGCCATAAAACTATGTCTAGTGTAAGGTAAGCTTTTGGAAGACAAAGTACCCAAGTAAGAAGTAAATTGTCTTACAGTTATTCAAAATAGCTGGAAACGTGTATGAAGAACTTGATAAACTGTTGAGGTGCTACAGGTTCATGAGAACTTACCTAGTGCACCATTGTATTGTGATCTAGTGTGCCTAGGTTCTCACTGCTGTATGCAAAGTATATCAGTGCTTGTCAGGCCAGGGTGACGGAAGATTGCCAAATAAAGTTCCTTGATAGAAATGAGCCTCTTAGGATAACATGTTCCTCCAAGAGTGCTCCAGCACCAGGCAAGAGGCAAAATATAAAAAACTAAAGGACAAGTAGCATACTATGGCAGTGTTCTTCAATACTTCCTTTGCAGTTTTAAAAGTCTATAGTTTAAATCCTTTTGAACATGAAGTCACTGCAATGGGCTTTCCCTTTGAGACATGGCTACTAGCCATGTATTGGCCTTGACAGTGACAACCTTCATCACTTGAAAAACCAAGTTGCTGATTTTCTCTTGGGCTTTCCTAAATATTAAATACATACATACATCATCCACCTGTTGTACACTTCTCATCCCAGCAAAAAATGGAATGGAAAACAATGAGTGTTAGGGCTCCCTACCCCCATTAAAATGAGGCAACAGCTGGAAGTGGAGAGGACACTCAATTTGGGACAATGCCAAACGGGGGAGTTTAATGACAAAGTGACACACTGCATTCCAGTAGCTGAAGATTTTCCCAGATCACAGACGCTTCTTAGTGGTGTTGGTGGCTGAACTCTGGGGGCAGTCAAACAACATTTGAAGGACCTGTGTGTGCAAGGTATTTTGCAAAGTTTCCTGGCAAACTATTTAAGCCCTAATATTTTGCTCTCCAGAACTGGCTGCAATGTCTGCATGATAAAGATTATAACATTTCTCAGTAGAAGAGAGCTAGATAAGTCAGAGTAAAGCACTGCTCTTTTATAGCTAAGTCATCCATTATTATAAATTCATGAGCTTTCCTAATCTTTAGATGGTCGGAAACCAGGCCACACAGTTAACATTATCAGAATATTTCCACCTTCTATTTCCACTTTAAATGCTCTGCTCCAGCAATCAACTCTTAATTTTGGGAACCCATGCCTGCTCTTTGGCAAGACGTTTCCCGTCTTCTATGGAAGAGACAGGAACAACTGGCAAAATGGTAAGAAAGTTGTAGAGGACAAGTCTGAATGCCTCAGTCAGCGCATAGACAAAGCTGCCAGTTAATCACATTTCCACGAGTTTCAACGCAGAAGTCATCCAAACCCCTTAATTCCTATTTCTCTTTTAGGCGATGAAAAGGCTTGCACAAGGACAACGTCCAAAAAGAAAGACCATTCAAATGAAATAATATCAAAGTCCACCCAAAGCGATGAGGAGACTGGTAAGCAGGTTACTTACTTTTCCAAGTTCTGTAGGTGCTCCCTGACTTTCTGTACCAGGCCCAGCTTGGTATCATTGACTACGAAATCATCACAGCGATAACTGCAAGACAAACAATCAGTCAGCAGGTGGAAAGAGTTTCAGTAAAGTACAGCACTGAGGCGCTTCAGAACCTGGATATAGCAGGCAGACTCACGTGACTGTGGGAGCAAGTACTGGAGGCAAGAGGTAATTAGAGTAAGAGATGGAGGGATCTGAAACAAGAAGGCAAAACACAAACATTTACAAGAGGTGCAGGCAGCTTCTTACTCCTATACTCTCTTTTCTCTACTGCAGTTCTAGCCCCAGATCTCAAACAGCTTGTAAAATTAAATCCGGGACTCTAACTATCATCTTCCCACCAAAAACTGAAACTAAAAGCAACAAGTGGCACTAGTCCTACTTCAGAACTCCAAGGCTCCAAAATGCAAACGTGCTCTCTGGAACGGATATTGGCATTAGAGACACTGGTTCACAGAAAGCCATACTGCTCAGACAGAAACTATAATGTATGCAGAACAGACAAATGAAATCTACGATTGTATGTTACCTCAATACAAATAATGAAGCTGATTATGAATGATTGTTATTATACAGTAGTGCCATGAGCCTCATTTTGCGAGGTGCTGTACGCCCACAAGAAGAGAGAAAGCTCCTGCCCTAAAAGCTTATGATCCAAATAGAAGAGACAGAGACAAAGAGCAGGGGAACAGAGGCGCAGACAGATTGCATGATTTGACCAAAGTTGCACAGGATATCTGCGGAAGAGCTGGGAGATCTTGGTTAAATTTCCAAGTCCCAGTCCAGTGCCTTAACCACAAGCTCATCCAATAGGTTTTTGTAAGAAGTATTTCTGCAACAAGTTATTTGTCTAAGAAGGTTCTTTGTATGTGCTGTTCCAATCGTGACGAGCAGCATGGAAAGGTCTATAAATCAAATAAGTGTTCACAAGCCTACAAGTAAACCCACAGCGCATTTGGGGAAGGGGAGAGGAAAACAGATTTATAGCCCATGGAGAAGACTGGGCTATATCAAGAGGATATCCCAGACAGCCTGCAGCCAAGCCTCCCAGATTCCCCTCCCATGTACGTACACAGAACAAAGGAGACAAAACTTCCCCTCCATGGGTTTGATGTGGAGCCACTCAGCTGCATCCCCTTTGCTGCATGTCAGGCCAGAGAGGATGCACACAGGCAGGGGTGGATGTAGCAGCTTGGATCCGAGAGAAACCCAGACTCGAGCCCTGAAAAGCCCCAGCCACGTGGAGTTTGAGCCTGGCTATATTCAGCCTGCAACACCTCTCAGCAACGGAGGCAGAGTCAGCGGAGATGCAATGCTACCTTGACCCACTGGAATGCAGGGGCTTCACCCTCATGCTTCCCAGGGGAGAACCAGTACAGCACAGGGGCTAGAGGAAGACAGGGGCAAGGGACATTCTCACTGCCCTGTACAGACACACACTAAAAGGTTCCTAATGCACGTTAATATAGTACTGAATCAGATGAGATTACATGGTGGGGTGACCAGATAGCAAGTGTGAAAAATCAGGACAGGGATGGGGGGGACCATAGGTGCCTATATAAGACAAAGCCCCAAATATCAGGACTGTCCCTACAACATTGGGACATCTGGTCACCCTACTATATGGACACAAGCTATAGTGCAAGAGCAGGGTCTACACAGGGCATTTAGAGCGCTCTACAATTTACAAACCTCTGGGGTGCATTGCCACCCCATGCAGACAATCCCTTAGTTACTGAATGAAAATGCACCCCTCATTTTATCTTTCATTTAAAGCTAAGAAAGGGCACCTTCTATATTTTAAGCTTACTTCCTTGGACATACATACTTTCTGAACTGTAGCCATTTCTCTCCTTTTCTTTCTAGTATAAGACTTGCTCCATTTTTTTAAAAAGTGTGAAAACGTAATAATCCTCAACTCAGGTTACTCCCCATATTGTCTGAAATCAGCGCTTTGTCGGTTAATGAAACAAACTACATAAGACACTTCAGGAATTCACAATGTTCTCACTGCATGAATCTTTGAGGTAGCTCACAAAAACAGCAATATTACTAGTCTTAATTCAGACATAATCCATGAAGTTATTACTAGACTTAATTCAAACATAATCCACATGATCATCTTGCACAGGAATTCTGCAAATGCTGTATTAAAGAGAAGAAATTCACTCAAGTCTCTTAAAACAACTAAGATTTCCAAACACTAAATATGGCCAAATTATCACTTCCAGGTATGAAATATACAGCCACTGAATGGCCATTGTCAATATAAAGAAACAGAGAGAAATAAATTTTCCACATCTATGTTACCACTAACACACTAGATCAGGGGTTCTCAAACTTCTTTGGTTGGGCACCCCTTTGAAAATATTTCAGGCTGTGATGAAGTCCCCCCGCCCCTCCAAGAGAAAAGTGATAGCAAATTACTGTACATACTCACTGGAGTACTAAATGAAGCATGTAATCATTTTCCCGACAGTTAAAGGCATTGCCTTTTAAGAAGTGTAAAGCAACAGTTTTCAGGAAAAAATATTTGGACATGTAAGAAACATGTTTTCTGAAGAAAAAACAGACAGGATAGCATTTGGTGCGCTAGAAGCCTTTTCCAGTGATTGTGGCAATCATCATAACTTTGTCCCATTTGTGGTAATAACTCTAACATTGCCCAAAGAATTGTGGTTTTATACACGACTCTATACAAACAAGTATCTGGACACTTAATGCGAGGGATGCTGCTGTTTTGAAGCACACAATTTTTTCAAACATGGCTTCAGGGAACTGAGGCAGACCCTCCATTGTCCTCCACATTTGTTCTCTGGCTGCCCAGTTCTGAAGGCTGCACCACTGCCACCAGCAGTGCACAAACCAGCATGCAATACCATACCAGGCCCCCCTTACTTCTGCGCTGCTGGTGGAAGCAGCGCTGCCTTCAGAACTAGGTGTCCAGCCAGCAGCTGCTGCTCTTGCAATCCCCCAGAGTCTGTTGGGTCAGGACCCCCGTTTGAGAAACAAACACTGCCCTAGGGATGATTACAAAGGAAGGGATCTGTTAAGTTTGGTTTACCTTTCAGTCACCTGTGCCCTTTACTTTAAAAAAAAAAAAAAAAAAAAAAAAAAAAAAAAAAAAAAAGCACACTTTGCTTACATTGGTCTGTTTCATTTCCCGGCTCACACTCACAGGGTGCTGCTTTGTTTGTTTCTTCCAACAGAGCCCACCATTACAGGGACAGTTCTTTTATGCCATAGTTTCTCAACCTGTGGTACGTGTACCCCTGGGGGTACGCGAGAGACAGGCAGGGAGTACCCGGGGAAAAACAGAGTGAAGGGGAGACAGGCGGCAGCCTCTGGCTTCTGGGGGAGGCGGGAAGCAGCCCCTCACTTCCTGCTGGGTCCCAGCTCCCAGCAGGGAGACAGGTGGCAGCTGCTGGCTTTTGGGGAAGGCTCTAGGTGAGAAGTGAAATTGACAACTATGATAGCCCCAGATTTTACCAGTTACCCTCTTTTCCTGTCTCTCTCTCTCTCAACTCTTCCTCCTCTCAAATCTCTGGCAAAAAATTTGGCGCGACACTTTATGTTCCCCAGCATTGGCATGCCACTCAAAGCCTCCTAGCTTTGGCCAACATCACCTCTAGCCCAGGTACATACTTGAGTTGTACACCCCTGGTGTAAAGGTGGTAACCCTACCCACACTAGATCTGACATCTGTCATATCATGGCCTTATATACTCAGCCCTTCTTCCAACATATGGCTCACATTAGTCTGTAAACATAAAATCCCGCAGAAAATGGAGTGTTGGGGTACTTATTAAAATGTTCAGAAGTTAGGGGGTACTTGCTACTTAAAAGGTTGAGAAACAGTTTTACGAAATTGTGAACTCAAACACTACAGTATTTCAGAAAGAATGGAAAATAAAACTGACCAGATAAGTTTAGAGTCAAACCAGTAAAAATAGGAGCATCAACTGCATTGGAACAACAGTGCAATGGAAACAATAGATTTTAAACATGATTTCTATTTTGATAATCTACAATGTTTTTAGTTTAAGGAGTTTTTAAATAATTAATGAGAGTTCTACCTAAATGTAAGGTGAATACTGACATGTTCTTTTAATTTGTGATCATTAGTATTACCACAAATTGAACTGTATGCCACTTGGCATAATCCAGATCTGCAGTATACTTTTAAACAAGGGTTGTACGGGATAAAGTCTGTAGTTCAGGGAGGGGGCTATAAATAATACTTCCTTACATGGTTTAGCATGGCATTTTCCCCTCTATATATTTTCTATTTTTAGCATAACTGCAAGGCCTACTCCCTCCTGGCCTCCTTAGGTGCTAAAAATGACTTCAAGTCATATATGTACTGCTCCATGGAATTGTTAGGTTTAATGCTGGACTAGACGTTAGGTCACAGATCCTCAACATACTTTATAAATCTCTGATGAAGTTGAGAGACACATACGGTTAAGGTTAAGAATAATTAAAAGAATAAATATCTCCTTCATCGCATTAACAGCTTAAATTCCTAAACTGAAGAATAAAAAAAACAAACAAAACTTAATTTACTTTTCATCACTAATGCGGCCTGCTTTTTAAATTCCACTCATGGTGGACTATGACAGTTCATCCTTCAGTTTCACATACTGGTTTTCATGCACTAGCATGATCCAGTGTTTAGGTAGCAGCCATCACAGAGTAATGTGCAAATCCAAATTTTGAAGAACGCTTTGCATTAAAGGTTTTTGGTTTTGTTCATTCAATCCTCAATTTCATAAAGCTTCATTTTTACAAAACTTTTGGTGTTGAGCCTTAATCAACACAGCCATATCCCTTTAAGAGAGAATGACAAAACTGAGAAGTCAGAAATCTGACCTACCAGTTGCGTCTGGGATAACATACACACAAGAAGCATATTACACAATTATATGAATAGGACTCTTTCTCCCGCTATGCTAATCATCTGCATGCAGGTCAGAACAGAGCAAACTGTGTTTTACAAGAATCCTCCTTCAGGAAACCTTATACTTCAGGAAGCAGGCTTCTTATAAATATCATTTAACTGCTAGCCTACAGGAAAAGAGCAGAAGAGCACAACAAGGGAAAGCATTTTGTGCTAGTCTGAGAAGCAAAATCTGTACTTCTTGTAAGCATATAGTGGCTGGTTAGAGTAAAGCGAAAGGCCAGTTAGCTGCTAAGAACTGAAATTCAGAAGTCTGCACTTCTGAAACTCATGCTCTCATCCCCAGTACAGCTAGCTGCACTTGATCTGTTGCTTCACAAGTTAGCAGAAGCTCAAGATACAGAAACCTAAACATAGATCTTGGTGAGCAAGGAAAGAATGAAATGATTTTCAAGTATCTTTTTTAATGTATTTGAGAATGTATGCTTACACACACACCCATCTCTCTATACATACATGCATTTTTAGGAAAGTTCCTTTTTAAAAGGGTGGGGGGAGAGGGTCCAACGGGGGTGAAAGAAGGAAGGCACATTCCCCTCTGACAGGCTACTCTTACCAGAAAGAGGGCTGAACATTACAGCAGAAAGTCACTGATTTCTAATGTCCTAAACTGTAGCCAGAACAGACACTAGATATAAGCAAAGATTTACATCCTATTTTATTTTTCAATACAAAAATGGAGGAAAAAAATCAGAATCTGCTGGAAAACAAAATCCCTTACACCCAAATATTTAAATGTAATGTTCCTTCTAAGTATATTTCTGTATTCTGCAGAATGTGGGATTTTTATGACGTTTCTAATATCTCAAGCTGCAAAAGTAGCCTCAGTTATGGCACTGCTGTTTCTACAGATGTCTCAGTCCTACCAAAGTGTAAACACTCCCCAGTCAAAAGGCCAGCCGGGAGTCAGAGACTACAAAAAAGCAAACATACACACCTAGATTTAGTCACTGCACCTAATTACAGGAAGCTATTTGATAAAGTTTTGATTTACATCAAGGTTAAATGCAAACAAAACTCACAATACCCTAGCTATGCACATCAATGCTAGGGTCTGACACCCCAGGGTGTAGTCCAGACTAGCAAGAGGCTGTGTCACTCTTGCCCTGCAGCCTGGGGAGTCTCTCAGTGTTTTGCTGCTGTAGCTCCCAACCTGGGCCCCTTACAAACAGCCAAACAACATGCGGGTCACACCCTGAGTGCCTGTGTCTAGCTGTAGCCCGCCAGTCACCCTCCAAGTCACATTCTGGTTTCCACCAGCCTTCGTTACTACTTGCAGGGGGACCCCAACACTCTCCCAGTCCCCCAAAATGTGTTCTGCGCTGTACAGCCCTCTTCTGGACTGTTCTGATATTTTAGGTCTGTTGCCCCTCTAATGGGATCAACATCCAACACTTTACTACCTTACCCACACAATTCAGTTTAAACACGACACTGGATTAGTTTTGATTAAAGAATAAAACAAGTTTATTTAACCGCAAAGAGATATCCTTGCATTCACTTAAAACCTAAGCCATTAAAGTCAGAAATGGTTACAAGAAAAATAAAGATAAAATGCTTCCTTAGTACTAAAACTTAAACTAGACTTGGTTCAAGGTGAAATCCCTTACCCCAGGTTTCCAGTAACATTGCTGAACAAATTCTCAGGCCAGGAACTGCTCCAAAGTCCAAAGGCTGTTTCTTGTGTCTTTAGGTGAAAGAGAGAGAGATGGATAGGGAGAGACACCTTGGGGTGTTTTTGCCACTCACTTTTATAGTCCCCCTTTTCCTGAGGGTTCCCCCTAGATAAAGTTTATTCATGCTGTGAGTACAGAGACAAAGTGTCTCATGGTGAAAGAGGTTTCATGCTGTTTGTTAAGATGCAGATCTGTTTGTTCCTGCCCCCCTTCCTTGCCAAAGCATGGCCACTTGATAGGTGATTGCCCATCAACTCTGATGACACCTGGCTACAGGTGTAAGCTTGTCCTTAGTCTCTGAGAAACTCGCTTATGCAGACTTGTCTGGTAAACATATTTCAGACCTAATTTCAGTTTATGTCTATATAACATTACAACACGTATTTGATCATGATATTATTGACCAATGAGCTGTTAGTTTTCTGATATCTCACAAGGCACATTTTGTACAAAGATTATGACAATAGCGTATAGGGTGAGACCGTAGCCATGCATATCAGTGTGATGGACAGAAATGTTCAGGAGCTTTCTGAACTGAAAATGCAATTTTGAATGATTACAAAGTCTCCACTGTGTGTCTATGGCACTTCCCAAGCACTGAAGAGATGACGTGCCCCCTCTGGTCAGCAGAAAGCCGCCTTGCAGGCTAAATGGGGGCTTGTGGCACAGTAAGGGAATGAAAGCTCTCTTTACCACTCCACATAGGGAAGCAAAACAGTAAAGTCCCGTTCCAACAGCCAGGGCGACTTCCCACACACAACTTTTCAGCTTCAAACATCAATGCTCGCACTGCAGGAGGGAGATAACCCCCGTGCATCCATGGATTTCAGAGTCAGAAATATTGTAATCAGACATCAAATCTCAGGATTTTATTTTGTTCTTCTGAAAGCTTGTGGTTCGCCAGACTATTTGCATAACACACTAACACTAATCCTAAATGCATGCTCGCCTGAAAGGAACAGTGTCACATAAATATGATTCTCATTATATGGTCTACAGTTATACAGCCACTGAGTAACATTTGAAAAAGCATCATACTGCAGTCCACAACTGGAATCCACCTCACAATTTACATGAACTGGTAAGCTTCAGTTGAGTAATAGCCATTGTGCAGCAGACTGAAGTAAATAGTTACAGGAACGCAGGGAAATCTGAATAGCGTCAGCCTCAGTCTAGTCCAATTACAATCTGTTCCATGAGCACAACAACAAAAAATATGGAAAGGAATTGGTCACAAATATTTTGGAGTAGACTGTATAGAACTAGAACTGATGCACTGTGAATCACTGTACCGGATGCAGGAGATTTACAAAATACAATGCTGACCACAGTGAACGGCCTCTGTAGTCACTTTTGATAATGTCCATAAAAGACGCCTGCATTTGACTTGACGCTGCTATCTTTTTCTGAATACTAGAGGGAAAAGTCCAAGGCTTTTTGGTGAAAGCAGAAGAATTCTGTTTCTGAAACGTGTGCCACTTTGCATAACTTGCACAAAACATTCACTTTCTAGTGATTTATAGTGCAACATTAATTCCCCAGGCAAAACATTTACATTTTAATTCCAATTCATCCATAATATGACTCAATCTTCTACTCAGTTTACTGCAGAAGAAGCTTTGCATACTGCTTTGTTTCTCTTTTATGGCTAATGCAAGTATCCTGTGACACTTCACTGAGCTTCAGTAAGCATCTGTTCATAAGTAGCTTGTAAATGGTATTTTGTTTTAGTGCCGGACTACATAAAACACTACCTCAGGTACCTTTCTCACAAGAAAGGCTGCGCCACTTCCATAGTTCTGTGTTTGGAAATCACATTATAAACTCACAATTTCCTCTGTCAGTTGTGAGCTTAAGGCTTTTGTTTTTCGCTTGAGAAAATTAAATATTTGTACAGTTTTACTCTGAGATTTCATTGCAACTTCACAGTGAGATCAGATATACAATTCATAGAGTCTCAGCATATTTTGATACATTATATAGACAATAAAATAGTCCGGCACAACAGTATCTGAAATACCTGTTTTCAAACCTGCTGGGCAATTAACAGAAAATATAGCCAACATTCCAAATATTATCCATATCCAATTCCTATCCACATCCTTACTTTGATGATGAGCAGAATACAGAATATGCAATGCAAAGAACTTCACTGCAACATAAAGACTGAGATGTTAAAGTAAGTCAGGAAACTTAGAGTTAACCTTCACACAGCAAGCCCATCCCTGCTGCCTTGTGCATATATGGTAGGGGCTTTCAATACATTATCACACTGAACCATGTGACTCTTCATTTGGCAGAGAAACAAACATATAAATGGAAGCAAACTCCACCTAAGACTGTTCAAACCGCATCCTCCTATGCCTATCAATTCATATAAAGCATTTGGTATTGCTGCATGTATTACACAGGCCTTAACTCTTAATTTTCTGACTTGCACTAAACAATTTCTCTTGGCTCAGACCACTTAATCCAGGTTTCCCTGAGGACATTTAACATGGAACCACTTCTTACAACAGGACACCTGAAGCATAAGAGCACAGACTCTACTCTGGCTGACCAAGTACACAAAGATGTTAAGTCACATGCCCAAAATAGCATCTAATTCAGAGGAAGAGATTAGTCCTGTAGAGTTATGAGAACATCACATTCAGAACTACACAGCTGTTTAAATCCTATTCTACCTCTCCCCTTGAGCAATGACATACGTAGCAACAATGCTGAATCCGAAAAGAAAAAGCAACAGATGCTGTCAACACAACTCTGCTTGGGGTAGAGGAGGGAGAAAGATGGTGAGCATCACTTTCACAACACTACTCCCAGCCTTTCATGCCTGAAACAGAAGTTATATACTCTGAAAAGAGATTGGCACTACCCAGTTTCCTATTTATTATCTGCCCTCCATGGCATCTATAGCCCATTTGCTCAGTTTACAAAGCAAACTCAGCCTCAGCTGTATTCTGCCTCTTACATCCCTATTTATAAAGATTCCACTATTTGAAGTTGGTTGACAGTTTGATTCCATACCCAAGTAGCTTCTAGCCCCCTCTCCCCATAGCCATATTGGCTCTGCAAAGCTTCCAACAGGCCACCAGAAAGTCACCAGATAAGCTAACACCAAAGCACACACAGAGGAAGCTGATCTGTTGGGCAAGACTTTGCCATTTTTACTTAATCACTCACTTTTACATAATCACACTGAATGCATCTGCAAATGTTTATTCTGTGCAAGACTGGCTAGCTCTATGAGGCCCTGAAACAGACTGGTACTCTTATTTGCATTTAAAAGGTATGCTCTTACCATAACCCTAAACGTGAAAGGCTATTCAAAAATTACCACAACTAAACAAATCCACATTATACACGTTGAATAACCTCTTGTATGTCACGTGTAACATAGGAATCTAGCTTTAATCACAGATATATTTTATATCTCAAAGCAAAGAAAGCTTTCACATACTGTTTCTATTTCAAAACAGCCAAATGGGTTACTAAAATTTGCACATCTGAGTATACAGTAATTTCATGAACTGTCATAGTGCAAATATTTACTTACCAATATGTACTGTAACTACTGCAATCCATACACACAGTATGCTGAACTTTCTCTTGCTTTTCTGTTTTCTTATGATTGGTTAAAGGAATTTGTGCATCTTCATAATGTTTCTTTGCATGTCCATTCACATATCTTAAAGAAAGAAGAGATCACAAAAAACTCTTCAAACTTTTAAACAGTTATTTAACCAAAGCCTACAGGAAAAGTCTAAAAAAAGTAATCCCAAATGCAGCTGTTAGTGTGTTAAATACACAAATCATTTCTATGAAAAAATATGAGACTTTGCAATTATTAAACACTGGCTAAGCTCCTTTTAAAATCTCTCCTCCTCTCTCCCTCCCTCCCAGACATGCACACACACACATATTAAACTGGCCTCTTTAAGCCAGCCCCCTGGATATGAGCCTCTTATGATCTGCCACATATTTAGAACAGGAAAAGTATGTTAGCTCTCTTTGGCCACATTAAGACATCAGCATTTAGTTCATCCCTCTCTTCCCCCAGCCTTGCTTTCTTTCCCTTCCAGTATTCACCATATCTGCAATTACTTTAACTGAACACCAACTCCTGTATAAAAGCACATCCATTTTAAGCTTCACTGCTCTGCGGACAGTCCTTTAAAACTAAAGCTCTTGCATTTTATTGTAAGTCCATGAATTTCGGAGGCATTGGACCGGAGGTCATGTAGCAGAAAGCAATTTAAAAGTCATTAGAGCCTTTCATACATAAAAAGCATATCAGGTGAAAAGATGAATATTTTCACTTTTAAAATTTGAGGTCTTCCATAAATCTCAGCCTCTCAGACAATAAAAAAATGCTCTTAATTTGGAAATGCAAGAAATACTTTTGTTGTATGGTTATTCTTCTCACCTCCCCAAATTTAGGAGAGAGAAAAATGTGGCACTTCAAGTGAAGATATGGGTGGCTCTATTTTCTCTTTTTGTATTTTAAATGTTACCTGAACAAAAGATCGTGCTGGTTCCCTACATCCTAGAGATTTCCAGACCACAATGATGGTGCTTTCTCGTTCAAACATGTTTAATTCCTGGGTTGACAGCAGTTTTAAGATCTAACACAAACTGAGTAAAAATTTAATTCAAAGCCTATTAATTGCATATAACAAAGGTTTGGTAATAACAGTAAAAAAAACATGGAATGAGCAAAATATTCCAAGTTATTAATTTCAGCCTTTGATCATTCACACAATATGATGCTGTTTCCCATCTCCCTCCCTCCAAGCTAACAACTTTTGAAATACAGAAAAATCAAAGTTTTTTGTGCCGAAGCTTTTGATCTGAAAGAAATTATTAAAGTAGTTAGCATATTCTTACCTCTATATGAACAGGCAGTTAAAGAAAACTGAAAACAGAATTTACTAGTATCTATCTGGAAGAGAAACTCGCTAGCTTAATGATGGTTTTCAAGGATAAAAACCTGGCAATGCATGTGGTAGACCTCAGTTTAAATGTTTTTGTTTCCCATAGTCGTCGTCTGAATATGAAAGCCAGCTAGAATAACCTTAGAGATGCACATCTCAAAACACATTTACCAGCACATTTCTACTTTGTCTTTTGAAGTGTGAATTACCATCTCAACCACTACATTGCTGTATGCACATATTTCTACGTATTTCAATGTACATCAAAATCAGATAAAGACACACCTGCACCAGCTGGTGTAAATTTATTCTAAGGTACTCGACACACATTTAAGATCTTTTCAGTTTAAACTGGATACTTGCTATCTCACAAAATAAGCTGTGCCAGATTTTGATTTTGAGAATGCCAAGAAATACCTATTCGTTTTTAATCTTCTACAGCAGAAACAGCTTTTATTTTGGATGAACCTACTAATCAGTCAATGCAATAAACTCGTTTTGTAATTATAAAAGTGCTTCAAATATTATGCAAGGTCTTTACAAGAAAAAAAAATGCAGTTCCACAGCCAGTGTCTTCAGTTTTAAACAGTTCCACTGACACCATAGTGACTGCTACTGCAACATTAATAAACTTTGTGCTTTTAAGTCAAAAGAAAAATACCTCATCACGTACATACAGAAAGTCGAGTGTTCAGTATGAGCATATAAGTCACTGAACTGCAATAGCTTCTTTGACACTATATTCTGGTGTAGAGAGAGGAACAATGGAATAGGGACATTCAGAAACCCTTTGGAGGGAGATTGTTTTAAATAGAACAAGAAGCAGAGGGAAGGTGGTGAAAGGACTATAAAAAGGGGAGGTTAAGTAATTTCCAAATTAGTATGTGCTGTACCTACCTTCCACAATGGACACTTGAACAAGTCAGACAGACCCAGGGACTTTTATTGGATCGGCACACTATTAAACAAAAAGAAAGTCAGATGAACTGGCTGTGATATTATATAGCTATAGAATCCATCTTGTGAGATGGAACTAGCTCTCTTCTGGCTCCACCTTGGCTGCATGGTTATATAAAATAGCAAAATAGTCGTGTACATTAAGCTATAGTAGGAACTGCAGGAGAGGTGGCTGACACCACGGCATATTAGCCTTCCTTCATTTTTAATTTCAAGCACAGATCACACATTTACCTACTATTCATATTGCAAAGGAACACATTTTTGCTTTTATTAGATCACTATTTGATTTCCAAATACAAGTTCTAAAAACAGTGGTGAACATTTTAAAACATCTCTTTTGGCTTTTATCACCACAGCCCATAGGACTGGAAAAACCACATCTATAATCACTGCACTTGGCCATCATTTCATAAACTTATTATAAGAAAGACTACTTCAAAGGACTTACTCTGAGGGCCTGCCAATTCCATCAGGAGTAAGTAGACTAAATTAATCCGTACACTGATAATACATGCCATTCTGAATGCTCATTTCTACATGCAAGTGCTGCTGCAGGTCTTTATAACATTTTTATCTTTCAGTCACGTCCTGGATTGAAATGGTGGACACATGATAAAGTGTAGTCCAGTCTAGAGCACAGAAGGGAACATTCACTGTGCTAGTTAAAAAAGCTGCAGTGCTTAAGATGTCCCATACTTAAATAAGAACTTTACATACTCTGTCATAATTCTAGCAAGCATCCTTCCTGCCATTGACTACGACTGAACCCATAACCATTGTGAATTGAGCACACAGTTATAGCTCTCCTCAACAAGCTGCAATATCAATCAGCCCTCTAAGTTCCCCACTCCTGAAGAAAGCAATGAGAATAGTTGGTGGTCCAGAGGAAAATGCCTCAATTTAGGTAATAGGTTAAATTAACTGAAAGTATCAATCATTCTTTGTTCATGCTCTGAATGTTTAAAGAAACCTACAGTAAGACCTGGATGTGATCTCCTGTAGAATCTGAATACTAGCGTTTTCACAGGAAAACAGATTTTTACTGGTTCCATAGAGAGATTTCATTGCTCCCAGCCATAGGTATTTTTCCAGGCTGTTTCTTAAAACAGATATCAACTCTGTTGCAAAACTTACAATGATATGGTCTCCACTGACACCAAGCTTACAGAGCTCCCCACAGAAACTCCAGTCTGATGTGCATTAGGACACAAAGGATACAGGTCATCTTTGAATGCAAGTTGCAAGTCTGTGCTCTCAGACATTAAAATGGGAAGTTCTGCACATTCAGGTCCCGTACTATATTAGTGTCAAATCTTATTAGGTTCAGCACAGTTTGCAAATTTACTCTTCTTTGTAATTATATCTGTAAATATAATGTCTAATATTGAAATGCAGTTTTCTTTTTAGGAGAGAAAAGTTTTAGCCCCAAAATTTTACCAGCCTTTAAAAGGGACATTGGGCCAAAACACGACATATTTTACAATAAAACTCCTAACTCCATCCTAGATTTAAAACTGCAAGAATTCAGAGACAGACAGACTTTTCACCATTAACAGTATGTCTCCTTTTTTAACGTCAGCCAGGTATGAAGATAAACGTAGACTAGGCAGTTTCACTTCTTAAGAGCATGTTTCATTTTCTGGTTCTCCTTCATAAGCACAATGCTGTTGTGTGGTGAATTCACAATGAGAATATTTAAATGTAAAATCTCCAGTACATTCACTGGGAAAAAAAGCATTCCTGGTCATATGTTGTAAAACTTAATTTAAAGTATCTACAGTATTTGACAGTGACTATTTCAAATTGTTCTCTCATAGGCTCAGCCTTATAAACTAAGGTCAGAAGGGACTATCATGACCAACTAGTCTGACATCCAGCACAACACGGGCCACAGAACCTTACCCACCCACTCCTGCAATAGTCCCCTAACCTCTGGCTGAGTTACTGAAGTCCTCAAACCATGAATGGAAGACTTCAAGTTTCAGAGAATCCACTACTTACACTAGTTTAAACCTGTAAGTGACCCATGCCCCTTGCTTCAGAGGAAGGCAAAAGTCATGTAAATGAGTATGGTAGAGGATGGCCCTCAAGATTAATTTGTAAATATAATATTGTTGCTAAGGCCCAGTCTATACTTAAAACTCAGATGTACCGAGCTATGTCTCTCAGGGCTATGAAAATTTCACACCGAGTGCCATGGTTACGTTGATCTAACCCCACCGCACTCTCAGCTGTAGCATAACCTGATGACCATAGGACTTGTGGTGATAGATGAGAGCAATTTCATGAAGAGAAAGACATGGTCCTTATGAAAGGACAGGCTCATGACAAATCCCTGCTCAATCCATGTAAATTATAAAACTGCAACAATTGCCCCTCAAATAGAGAGGCCTATTTAGGATGGTAGAGGATAATTGTACCAGAGGGGACTGCTGTGTTCAGTAGACAAAACATAGCATTCAGGGTGAGCAAACAGATTCTTTGCTGCTTGACAATTCCCTTTCCAACTCCCTTTGCTGGAAGGGTTTTCAGGCTATCATCCAACTTTCAAGCAATGAGCTCCCAATCTAGCTGGATGTCAAAGCAGACTCGATTCACTGGGATTCCTAAATCACAGACAGTACCATATATTCAAGAGAAGGGGGAGGGAAGAAAAAGAGAAACAAAATGATACAGGCTATTTCTCTTATGTCAGTATCTACTATTTTCCCCTTTCAGATATTAACATCTTCTTTTTATAAACACTTAAGGCCATTCTAAAAACACAGTAAAATGGAGCATTTGGGAACTGCTGTAGCAGACACTTTAGTTCAAGACCACATCGCAGCCAAGGTTCCTGAGCTTGTCTAATAAAAATGTCAAAGGAATATGAACATTACTAATTAAGCTTTTTGCTCAATTAAAATGTCTTAAGCTGTTTGTAGGACATAATTCTCTTCTAAATTCATTTTTTGGAAATGCTTTTGTTCTCTATATTTTTAAAGTAACATTAAAAAAGCCCTTAAAACCCAATGGCAACAGTGTGCAGTGATGCCACAATGCTGCCTCAAACAGCGAGTCATTTACCATTGTACATCACAATCAACTTGCTTGGAAGTATTGAAACTATACATTCGACTGCATAACAGGGAAGAGACAATGCGGTCTTCTACAATGTAATCACTACAAGTGAAACCGGAATACTAGTTAATTATTTGTATCACACCCAAAGCAATGAAAAGATTCTGCAAACAAATAAAGGACAGTGGACCCATCCCCAAAGAAGCAAACAATTTAATATCATATATACATACTCATTCCAGTGAGTTTCACACTGAAATCCTGTGTTGTTAAGACCATTCAGAAATAGGGTTTAGACTGTAGAGGTTTCTTCCAGTTTCTGCGCCCCATCCTGATGGAGTAACACTTATCAAACCTTAGTCATTCTGCTCTATTCAGGCTGATAAGTGCATGTTCATCATAGGATCTCTCCCCATCTCATCCTCATGTTCTTTCTTGTATGAGCACTTACAGCTCTTGTAAGATATTTTACTTCCCACAGCCTCTCCAGTGTGTTCCACTGAAGCAAGAACACTAAAAACAAAAGACTTGCTCCCTTACAGCATAGAGTCGTGGACCTTCATTATAGAAAATTTCAAGTATTTGCTGAACACAAAGGCCCAAATTAAGAGTTTTGTTTAAAGAATCCACTGCATTAACTCACATACACAGGCAGAAAGAAAAAGCATCAGGAAGAGCAGGAGACAAACAGGAAACAGCCATTGTAAAGTAGCCAAGTTAAAAACCCCGTGTGATGCAGTACCCATGGAAGCATTTGGCAGCAGGGCTTATTAAGGGTATGTATTGAACCCTAACTGGCTGCCTTGCAAATCACAAGGAGTAGAATAAGTTAAGGCCATGGCTACCAGAGACCTTACTTCACAATCTGAATGTGAGGAAACAGCTCCTTAACAATGGAATAAAGGTAAAGTCACAAAACACTGGCGTAACAAGAGTAATACACTGGGATGAGTACGAAGCCCAGCCAGTAATTTATGAAGCCTATAAACTAGTTGAATGGGGACCAAGATTAAGATCGTTGAGCCGTTTTCAATACCTGCTCCTGCATCCTTTACAAAATAGCTTAGGGCTTGTCTACACAGGTAAATTTACCAGCATTACTACACAGGTATAATTATACCACAGTAGATATACCGATGTAACTCCCCATATGGACACTTTTATTTGGAAAAACAGTAACCTGTTTATGTCAACATAAGCTAAAGCAAAAAAGACCAAACAACAAAAAGGCCACTGGTACTGAGAATAATAGGGTCCATATGGTGAGAAAGGCCAGTGTAATTATAATAGTATAATTATACCCATATAGTAATTCTGGTAAATTTACCTGGTATAGACAAAATTTAGAGACAAAAAACCAAAACAAAACTACAGTACTGAGCTTCCAGGGAAACCTGCTTGGAGAGAATAATGTTAACAATATTTGGAAGCACAATAAGACTTGCTCTCTCATCCCTATTCTTACTTCAGACTGTCTAATAGCAACCCACTGCTCTGTTTTGCTAAGAAAAATTTCCCTACTTCATCTTTCTCAGAAGCTTGTCTGCTCTAACACATGAGACTGGCAACACAGTGCGAGCTGGGCAGACTCCAGCAACAGCCCTTGAGAGGAAAAGGACTAGTGGCTCACAGGGAAAAATGTGAAATAGCAGCTGTATTGCGTGATGCATGATGTGTCACAGGATAGACTAATCAAGTCGATGAAACCAGGCCAAGATCCTCCTCTACTATCAGTTCTACAAAAGTCTTGAGGAGGCAAAGAGGGAGAAGAGAGCTGCAAACCAAAAGGCTGGGAAATGATCACTCTTCACTAGAGACTTCATGTACAAGTTTTTAATCAGTTTCATGTTGATGGAAATTTTCCATCAAACAAAACACTACACTTATGTAGGGCCTTCCATCTGAAGAGCTCAGAGCACGTTACTAAGCCCCCATTTCTCAGAAACAAGTAACTGGCAGGGCTGTGATTAGAATCCAGATCCTCCAGCCTCTTGCCCTCTTTATTTTGCTAGTCTGTACAGTGACAGATAGACCGTGTGAATTACTAGTTGTTAAAAAGTTGGCTCTGCTGACCCTGGTAGTCCTGCTCCTTGAATCTTGTACAAATGGGCACCTCCACTCAAACATGCTGTTGAAAGTATCTCACTGCTGCTACTGAAGTCAGAGATGATTGCGCTTTTGCTATGGTGGGCTAAACAGTGTGGTGTTCATTACCCTTTGAAACCTGTCTCACTTCCATCCTTCCTTACAACTTCAGTACCTTACAGCTCTCCTCTTCCCCCAAACGGATTTTAGAACCACCACTACTGACTCCATATTGATTATCTTTTCTTCCAATCTCTTTCCTTTTAACTTTCATTTGTTTGTTTCTGTACTTAATTAGGTTCATAGTTATTTTCTAATCTATTTACACCACCCTGAGGACTTTATACATAAATATTACTACTTGTTTTGATTTTATTGATGCCAATTAGTATTTTATTCATTCATATGTTGCCATAATTTCCTGTGACAGGCACTCTTGAAAGGAGCGTGCACCTACAAAAATGGAGACCACCTCATGTGACTGGAGTAGCTACAAGCATAAGTGGAAGCTGTATTGGCAGCTGAAGCACATACCATAAATTTACACTTAGCAGGGGTCGAGTACTAATATTTGCACTCATGATAAAGTCAGATGCCTAGCCTGGATGCCAGGCACCAATATACACAGAAGTGTCCCAAAAATGCCTCCAAGTGGAATGCTACAATTTTAGAGAATTAATCCTTTAAATCTGATTAAAGCTTCCAGGATTTAAAAAGTCAAGATACTCATTCTAGATGCGTGTGTATATATATTCAAAATTAGTTGTTTGAATGGGTATCTGTTTTGAATTTAACAAATTGGATATTATCAACTACAAGTGAGCAATTCTAATGAAAGTTGTTTTGTGTGAGGAAGAGAAAGGGGAAGAGGAAATTTTCAAATCTCTGGGTAGGAATTTAGCCACAAACCCCACCCTAAACAACTTGACTGGATTTGGCAAGTTAAATTTATGTGCTTCTTTAAAAATGTAAAGGTAAAAGTCATTTTCTAGGTCTCATGCAATAGTTTGATGTCACAATATTTGAGTTATAAGCACTACAGGGATGTTCATTTTTAAGGTCACGGAAACGTCTCTTGATCTAGTATTTTGAAACACTTATTTATTAAATCTAAGTTTGAAGCCAAATTTCAGCCCAAACTTCTCTCCCCCATCCCCATGACCACAGAAATTAAAACAAACACTTATTACTGAGTTTCATGAATTTCCATTCTATATATTTGTTCTAAACACCAGATACAACCCCTTTAAATAAAAAAAAATCTGCTTTAACAAAGGAAAAGTAGCGTTGGTATTAACCATCTTTATATTAGCTTCATTCATTAGGATCTTCAGTTTGCAGAAAAATGTGTATCAGTGTTTTCAATGCATTCATATAAATCAAAGCCACATTTTTAGAGTCTGAACTAAAATGAAGCAGGCATAAGTGCACACAAACCCCACATACTCAAAGTCTTTGCAAAGTATGCATTACAAGAGCAGCAGCTGAGAGTATTTTAAGAGCTAGGCAACGGCCACTTTATCAATTAATATTCACATCTTTATTTTCCAAATCTAGTCACTGTACATTTGAATTGGGGTTAGGAAAAAGACAATCCATATCTCAGAATATGCCACTGCCATTTTCCCCTGAAAAAGAAGGGTTGTATTGGAAGTATTCATATCACCCTACCTAAAGAACCAAGCTGGCAACTGGATCCGCAGATCCCTGTCTGCTACGCCCTTAGCCCCTCTAAAGTAAATAGGGTTCTGCCTGGTCCTAGGTATCTGCCTGCCCAGACCCAGTTGCAGGAAGCAGGCCTAAAGCAGTGTAAGTATGGCTGTATGCTGTTTGCAGAGAGTTTCTACCCTGCAAAAATAATTCAGCATTGATATTTATGTAAAACTCAAGGAAGAAGTGTGCTGGGAAAACATAATGTAAAAATGATCGTTTATACCAGGCATTGCAAAGTTAAGTCATCTGCAAAAAAAAAAAAAAAAAAAAAGAAAAAAGAACAAAAAAAAAAAGGGGGGGGGGGAGGGGTGCGGCAGCGGCTTTGCTTATTTCTGATGCATCAAGAAAGCCAGAAGAGGTTGGGGTTTTGGTTTGGTTTTTTCCTTTTAATTTCCTTGCTTATTACTTATATCATAAATTCAAGTCTCATCTACCTGTTGTTCCTGTAAGACCCTCCTGACAACCAATGAACTAGTAAGAGGTTATCACAGATGCTATTTCAGGTGTCAATCCTGCAATAAGCATCACTGTAGATGGACTCCTGCACCTTTACCAAACCTTCCATGGGTACCTAATCTATGATGTCATCTTCCTAGTTCTCCAACAGGGCTCCCCTGAGCTCCCTGCAGAATCGGGGCTAAAGTGAAATCTGACTGACGGGACGTGATTTTTAATTAGGCTGTTTAAAATGTTTTTGTTAACACCAATTTTCAAGGGAAAGGAGAAGAGAAGGAAAGAAGGCAAATTAATGTCTCAACTGTCCAAGGACTAGTTTCTCAAAGGAACTCACTAACTATACAAAATGAGTTAACTGTACTTTTACGGACACATGCTCTCAAGTGACAAAGAGTTGCAGTAAGAATAAATTGTAGTTTATGTCAAGTCTCTGACTGGTTGAGACCTCACTTAAAATTACAGATGGCGAAAGGGGTTTTCAGAATTACAGTAATCCTCCCACCCTCATCATAAACCTGTGAAAAGGTCACAGGCTTGTTTCTTCTGCCATCTGCCTTAACCATCAAAAACAAAGCAAAGCAAAGCCAGAAGAGTTGGGGCCACATTTTGTTTTCCAGCTCTGACTACACTCATGCAAGATTTACACAGACACTAATACACAGCAGTACATTTGCAGTATGTCCTGTTATTTGATACTTGCCACTGTAGGTAAAAGCAATGCAAGAATTTTCCTGGTTGGCCTCAGTCAACTGAGTTACTACATCGGGGAAACATCAAACTGAGACAAACCTGCCAAACAACTGCTGAATAAGAATTCAAAAGTAACATGGATGGGAAGTAAAGACTCATTCCCCAAGAATAAATAAAATAAGGTAATTAAAGTTCTAGGAACATAGCAGCATTGAAACACGCTCACCAGAGAATAGATTAATTTCTGCTGTTTACAACTCACTCCCTGAGTTGCATTCAACTGTGCTGGCTCCAGCCCTGATATTTTGTGATTATGTAAGCAACTGAAAAACCTGGAAATGGAAAGATGCAGCAAGTTTGTATTCTTTAAACAGACACTGGATGAGCAGACACTCAGGCAGGAAAAAAATTGTAATTACACTATAATGTCTAACTCAGGGTAAACATAGGTACTAGTTCCTGAGGAAGTGGTTAAACAAAGAATAGAGAACCAGGCCAAACATAAATCAGACACAGCTAAAAGTAGGACAGTCAGTCAATTTGGTTTTTTTGACAAAGGCTATGGAGAATAAAGGTCACTTAAGCATCACTAACATGACACAAGGATGCTTCTTTGGGCTTGTCTACACTTACCTCCGAGATTCTTGTATAACTCCCGTCGACTTCTCTGCTTCTCTTCTGCGCGCCGTCTTCACTGCACTGCGCCGATGGGAACCGTGTTCCCTTCGACACAGTGCTATGCCACTTAAGAAGGTGGTCTTAATACATTGATTTCTGGATCAACTGAGCGGGTCTTCACTGACCGCTCAGTCGATCCAGAGAAATCGATCTGACGGCGGCGAATTTGCTGCCGTCAGAGAAGACATAGCCTTTAATAGTAGCAAAAAAATTTAGTTTTCATTGAGATGCCATATTTTTAGGCAATTCATTAGATTTTCTACACAATAAAATAAGGCTTGGCAGGATATTTTAAATCAGAAAGTGTTGGTACTTAGTTACTCTTTGCACCCTGCACCAACAAAACATTTCTACTCTTAGCTGAAATTTACATGCTATACATTCCACTAGAAGATAACTAGTGCACTTTTTCCCCACCATTAGTTCAATCTAGCAACTATATCAAATATGATTTTACTTCTAAATCTGTTATGAATCTCAGCTTCTGTCACATTTTGAATAGTCAGTATCTGAGGGTTTTGTTGCTGTTTAATTCTTACAAATGAAAACAATTACTTAAATGTGAAGTTAATTATTGAAAATAAAGAGTATATATATCTTCAAAAAAATAAAAATCAAGCCTTAGCAGAAAGACAAATATTATAGAATACAGAATACAGTAGCACTCACCTAAAAAAGACTTTACATCAACAATAAAAATAGGAATCAGACAGACAAATTTCAGAGAGAGGCCAAGGAAAACCAAAACAGATTGCCTGAAATTCTCAAGATCCTACCCATCTCTTAAGGGAGGAATCCTATGAATCCCTAAGCAATCTGAGGCCACAGTGTATTGGGGAATGATTCTAACAGCCTATTTATTGCAGACCACCACCACCCCCTCTATTCTGCCTATCCAGACACAAAGGAAGCCACTAAAACATTCTGAGTAACAAGATACAGAACAAGAGTTTCAAGAGTCCACTGGACTAAAATATGTTACTTACCAATTGAAAGCAGAAAAGTAAGTATCCGGAGTTATCATTAGCCATCTAAGGCCCAGATCTTGCACTCTGATCTGCACAGAATTCAAACAATGTAAATACAGCTCAGCTCAGGCACCAGGTCCATCTGTACAGACCTAGCATTGGTGCAAGGCCTCAGAGAGTACTGAACAATTCTACAGGAAGGTAAATCAGTTTCTATGTGTAATATTCTAGAAAGATTAGCCACCCCCTGGGAAACCACCATATTTAGATAGATTTACCTGTGCGCATTTTGGCTAAATCCATATGGGTAATACATTTTTCAGAGAAATTTCACAGCCATATTTGTGAAATCCAGATTTAATAGACGGTCTCAAAAGAGAAAAGTTTTAGAAAAGAGAATTGATTTTACAAACTATTTAAGACAGCTGAGTGGCAAGTAGCATATCATTTACCAAAAAACAAACAAAGCAAAACAACCCCCACTTACAAGTAAGGAAATTTATCATTAAAGACCACAAGGCTTATGCTGCCCGCATAATACACAAATTATCAATATCAAATATAAAGTAATGCATATTCCATCATAACACAATAACCTCTGCTGGGACGTATAATGAAAATATTTGCCCCCTAGTAATCTCAGAACATAAACAAAACACAAAACCCTTAGCTGGTTTCCAAAGCTGAGGGGGGGGTTGGTCTTGGAAACCCCTAAAAGTATGCTGGTGGGAGAGGGGGGGTTGTTTTGTTTTTCTAAACTTTTTTTGCACAGATGAATGAAGACAAATAAATGCAAAATGAAGTGTCGCCAAATTACAAAAATTAAATGAGTTGTGTTGGCCAAGTTACCATGGCTCCCAAAGCCTAGGCTACCTTCATTCCAAATACTGGTAAAAAAGGCCAAAACGTCTTGAACTAAGTGTCAGATCCCAGACTAGAACTCACCCTTAGTTAACAGTACTTGGCTAATAGACCACAGTGCCTTTCAACTAAGTTACTGAACCTAGCTGAACCTTAACTACCCCCATCTAAAAACAGACTAATAAGACTGTGCAATTACCTACTGCCTTTCCACCATCTTGAATGGCTCAGGGAAGATGGGTGAGTTTTATTAGCCTGATTATAATTAGACAACTGTAATTAGATTGATTCCAATCTGCATGAGTCACTGTCTTATAGTGGTGAGCTGTGGGCCTGCCACCTCAGATCAAGGCTGGGTCGGCACAAGCTTCAGCAAGTCATCTATACTCCATATGCCTCAGTCACTACCTCTGCTAAACCTCCCTGTCCACATTTCTTCCTACATCAACGGGGCCTTATGGAGAAGCATGCAACAGAAAGATTTTTAACCAGATCCTGGAATTTTCTTTCACTTTCCAGAAGTTGCACTGGTGAATTCAGATATATAAAAGTATTCTTCACTGCCACGTTCTTTCCCCAGACAACTTCTCTGACAGAATCACATCTGGTGTCCAAATAATAGCAGCGTCTTTAACATTTATTTCCTTCCTTGAAGACTGTCTCTTGAACAGCCAAGGTTAAAAATCTGTTTCATATTTTGTGGTGCAATATGATTTTGTTGAGAAGACTGAGGGAGTACAAACACTTCACAGAGATCTCATTTCAAAAGATACTAATTCCAAGTAATACTTTCTCAATATAATCCAGTGAGACATAGTTATAAATATTTGAAAACATGAGGATCTCTCTTTTAGGAATTAGAAGAGGAATCAAAATCAACCTTACTATATTGGAAGTGTGGGGTTGCCACATAAAAAAAAAAAAGGATTATCTCCTCTCCATAAAAAACATGCCTGTTGTGCTGAAATTGGAACTCTGATCCTTCAGCTTTAAAAACACAGGTCTCTACCACTGGTGCCAAAGAAAGATCTCTGCTAGCCAATATCCAATAAAAATGCCCTTACATTCTTTCTAGGCTGAATGAACCAATAGAGGGCAACCTGTTATGTAGGGGCTACTCCAGCCACTAAACAGCTAAAAATTTCCATTTGGTTTAACGGAAGCAACACTGGGTCCAAAACTAAACAGCACAAAACATTAATGAGTTTTACTTAATTAGAACTTATTTTCTTCAGATACAACTGGTGCATGAGCTTGCAAGGAGATTTATCAATATACAAAGTTTGAAGGGTTATTAGCAAGCTACTCTTGAGCTGCAGGGACACAAAGAAACCGTAGATTAAAAAAACCTATCCTGCTTTGAAATTTGATTTAAGCAACCTTTAACTCAAACAAGTCTAAGAACATTTTTGCAGAGAAGATTTCTCCTTTAATTTGGGAGTAAGTCTAGTAATTTTTAGGCCAAACCAAATTTCCAAATCAAAGTTATAGGACAGCAAAAACAGAATAAAGGAACTTGGTTGCAACCCTAATCCTCCCCCTACCCCCCCCCCCCAAAAAAAAACCCCACACATCCCCATGTATACAGACTCTTATATTCTCACAGAGTCACTGAATTCAATTGGACTGGGGGGGTGGGGGGGCGGAATAAATGCCTAGGGCCAAAATCAGGGTCTTAATATGCAGTGGGTTCTTTCTCTATATATGGATTACAGTGGAGCTTTTTCCTATTATAAGAAGATCAAAAGAAAATTAGGAACTTTGCTCTCTCCTTATTGTGAGCTATGGCATAGACTAGTACTGATGGGGATGGAGAAGAAAGGAGGAAGAGGAGTGAGCTAAGAAGGTTAAAGTCTATGTACATGTGCTTTTGCAGCATATTTGTCTTGGCACCGCTTACTACAATCCAAGACTGCAATGCCAAAAAACACAGCGTGGCAGGATGCTGCTACCTACCCAAATGAATAGAGAACAGTGTGACTGGTTTCAGTAAGGAAAAATATAACCAGCGGTCAGTCAGACCCAATAAAAATTCCCCCTGAAAATTCTCCCACTTGCATTGATAGGATTTGGACTCTCATATTTTATATATATATAAAAAAACAACAGCAGGTTAGCAATACCATTTTGTAAAGTTATTTTAATTGGGTAGAAAAAGTCTCATATTTCAGCATTTGGATTTCCACTCTAATCATATTTCAGTAGGCCACAATTATTTAACCAAGCTACTTTTTAAAGTCCAACAGGCATGTGTATGCACCACAATATATGGCTCTGAGCAACTCTGAGTTGCAGCTTTTACTGCATCACAAGCTTCCATGCAAAGCTAACAAGTTCCAAGCACATATATTTAGCTTTTGCAGGAAACACTGTTCTACAGGCAAAAGAATCCTTCAATACTTAATAACAGAATGACAGAACAAGGAGCAACGGTCTCAAGTTGCAGGGCAGGAGGTCTAGGTTGGACATTAGAAAAAAGTTTTTCACTGGGAGGGTGGTGAAGCACTGGAATGGGTTACCTAGGGAGGTGGTGGAATCTCCATCCTTAGAGGTTTTTAAGCTGAGGCTTGACAAAGCCCTGGTTGGGATGATATAGCTGAGGTTAGTCCTGCTTTGAGCAGGGGGTTGGACTAGATGACCTCCTGAGGTCCCTTCCAACTCTAATATTCTATGATTCTATGAAAACCAACCATGTGTGTTATTTTAAAAACAAGGTATTCAACTGGTAGTGATCTTAAGTACTGGCGGTTTTAAGCATACCTGAAGTGCAGCAATTTCCCCTTACAAGTGCTGGATCTGTATTTAAGCAGAGACAATCCCAGCTGTCACAAGTTTCTCTAGAGGAATATCTTGCAGTTTTACACTGCACAAAGAATCAATTCATCTTGTCCATGACAAAATAAGTTGGCAAGACCCTTCAGGCTTGCACAGGTATGCTTGGAAGTGTGCTGGGATAGGTGAGATATGGCAGGCTGTGGTTTCTGGTGTCTGAAAAGTTGATGGGAAAATACCACATCTGAGCTGTTGAGAATGCTTTTTTAATTACATGATTTGTGCACACATGCTGAGTGTGTGGCATGTCCTATAAATTTAACTGGTTCTGGCTGGGACACTTTGCAGTCTTGCCAATGTCCCAAGCCCAGCAGAAATTACAGAAACTAAAATGCATGAAAACATTTAGCTTTAATTGGAAGTAGCAGAAATCTGCAAATAATATTTCACATGAGAATGGTAATTAGAGAAGTGATTTTCAGTATTTTTCTAAACAATTTCTGCCTTTCCTAGTGATTTATCTCATCTCTTCCTTTCATGTCCTGTCACAAGACACATTGACCAATTAGAGCAATTAAAAAAAAAATCTTTAAGACAGAACTTCCCTGAGGATCTCCCACAATGCATTGTGTGTTGTCCATTTGTTTAGACTGCAAGCTCCATAAAGCAAGGAGCGTGCTGTCTTCTGTATCTCATCCTGCACAGAACACACTGCCAGGCCTCAAATAATCATCTGGGGGAATGGCTTGCTATGTTTTAAAGGGTAGGACGTACACTCTCCAGTTTCTGAACTATACTGCCACATTATTCATGCTGATTAAAATTCTAGGTGTCATCTAGAAATGGGCAGACCCTTACTCTTGGATTTGGAGCAGAAGACTTCAGATTTGGCTCAGTGTGCTCACCAGTACTATCTTTTATTGCTTTCATTTAGTTCACCATCAACAATCAAGAGACCTTCAAAGGAATCCTGACCATTAGTTTCAAAAGGAGCTGATTTAGGCCAATACACCTATTCAGCCTGGTGCACACCCTTCCCCCTAACCACCCTGTCTTTCATTTTTCAAATGTCAGCTGAGCAGCACAGATAGCATTGTTATATTATTGCACTTCTCATGAAAATGCTTTGAGATGCCTCCACATTATATACTGAAGCTATCATTGCTATCAAAAACCTGTTTTGGGTGATTTAAAAATAAGTATTCAATCAGTGTGCATAAGTCAATCTGACACAGAGGGCCCTCGACTCCAGGGTACATGAAGCAGTCCAAACTTTAAGTCACTGCTTATATTAAGGACCCACTCTTCAAACTATTCCAGAATGTTGTTGTTGTTACTGGTGGGTCTTATGGCAACCAAAGTATTCCCTATATCTGTATCTTCATTTATTCTCCTTTTCTGAGGAAGATCAGCTAACTCAGAATGGGGCAGATCACATATCCTTTGGAGATAATTTGGAGCCATGTTAGAGATCAGAGAACCCTTGGAATTTCCGGATGAAAAAGAGGGATGACAATTACCTGGCTAAGTATTTTTCTCCAATTTAGGACAACAAAAAAAACAAATAAGGAAATCCTCCATTTATCCAGCATTAGAAGAACCCATTAAAATGACTGGAAAATTCCCAGTAAATCTTGACAATTCATGAAATTATATATAAGCTATTTTCTTTTTGAATGGTATGTTGCCATTTAGCAGAACAAGCAAAGAATAAGACGATTCCTGCTAAAAAAGTTCATTTTCTTAGGCAACAAAGAGTAAAAACGGAGGTGGCAATGAGTAAATGAAGTTTTATTCTCTCATTTCATCTTTGAAGGAACAAAAACATCTATTACAATCCTACCTAAAACAGCTGAGAATGATGATACATGGTACAGAACTTTTACCATGGGCAAATCTTCATATAAAAGGGTCGTCCAAGTTCTTATGGAAAATTGGGATCCATTACCACCCAACGCAACTTTACTTCTGGGGGCATCATTCAAGGTGCTACAGTCACTGAAATGATGGCAGACAAAATAGAGTATACTGTGCACCACTGCAGAGATCATGTAACAGTAACAAATAATAGCTTATCAAGATAGGCAGCCTGCATGGGAAATGTCACTCAGGCTACTAAACATGGACAAAAGTAGTTTCATCTGGCAATCCTGAGAAGGGACTGAAGAATTCAATTAGTGTTGTGCACAATTTGTTTCTCCCCTAATTGATAACTGGCTTATGTTTTTACTGAATTTTTAAATTTAGTGTACTAGTTATAAATGTTTCTTTATCCCCTTGTTAGGAATTAATACTGTACTTTTGATTTACCTATCCAAATAATTTATTTGGGATTTTGTTAGTTTTTAGATTTTATTAAAAAAAGTGTGAAACTGGGGGGAGAGCACTCCTGGATATAGCACCATTATAAATCTAGTCAGTTTCCCAAAGAGTTTAACTCCCTCCCACCTCCTCTCAACAATAATACATCAGTTGAGCACCCAGCAACATTCTCTTCCCATAAGTGCTACATACACTTGCTTGAAAGAAAAATCCGTTCTAATCACTGAACTTATTTCCTCAGAAAACAGCATGTCTATCAATCAGACTTCATCTTTCTGTATGAAATGAGGCTTTCTACAACATTAACCTTGTCATGTTTTCCAGCAGATTGGCTCTTTTTTCAGTTAAACAGCTGCATTAATAGTTTAGTATATTTTCAGCTTTGGTAATGTTATCTTTCTGGAGTTCTTTGAACGGTAGACTGTAGTGCCATATGTCAACATCATGAGGTGACAGACCCAACCATAAAGGCTGGATTTCCAAGTAAAGAAATGTAAAAGAATAAACACATTTTCTTTATGCACTCCCTCCCTCCAACCATTGCTCTGCATTATTCCACTGAAAAACAAACTCACGTAAAAGCGAAAGCTTTACAGAGTAAAATAACTGGTTTTACCAAAGAAAGCAGTAGAATTACCACACCTTGGCTCCAGGAAATGCCAATCATAAAAGAACTCAGGCAAACTGCAGTTTTCCCACACTAAAGCATCCACGCAATAAGACAAAGAATAAACATCATTCCCACATGAAAGGGAAAAAAATGAAAACTTAACATTTTATTGTTCCATAGACTAATATCTCAAATGAAGGTCCTCTCCACCATTGCCCACAGACACAATAAGGTGGGGAGGGGGCATCTTACTGTTAAAAATGGGCCTATTGCTATATCTGCTAAATGTGCTAGGGTTTGGTTTTTTTCCTGTTTGTTTTAATGCTAAACACAACTGACTACATATGTTTACAGTTAATACAGAGAAGAACATAAGCTAAAATGACAGCTACCATCAGAGGTCATCTGTTTGAAAAACTAGCAATAATTATGGTACATTACCAGACTGACTTTAGAGCAGTCTGGGCAAAGCAAACCTTCAAGGGAAAAGCTTTGAACAAACAATATCAGGGCACAGATGGTACTGAAGAAATAATACAAACATCACAGAAACTTGTTTGCTTTATTAAGTCAATGTGCAGAGCACGGTGTTGATTGGTACATTCGTCCTGCACCATCCATCTAGAACATGTAAATATGAATTGATGCTGTGTAGAGTTATACACACGGATCACCCTCCACTGTATATAACTCTCCACTCAATCTACTGGCTGCTTCACTCTCTACCACACAGTATTATTGTCTTGTACCCACCCCGCGGTACCTCCCTCCAAACCACACCATGCAAAGCAGGGGACAAATAAAAGTGTTTTTAAAAATTAGAATAAAGCTCCTTAGACTAAGCAGCTAATTCTACAGTGAGCCGGCGAGATTCCCCAGCCCAGGCCCCTTTCTTCGCGCACACACACACGCCGGGCAGGGCCGGCCGTGCTACTCCTCGTGCAGACAAAAGGGGCTAAGACGAGACTCCCTGGAATTCCTTCGCAGGAGACGCAGCCGCGAGCCCGCGGAGTGGGGCAGAGGCTCGCCTCGCGGCACCAGGGCTCCCTGCCCGGCCCGGCGCCCAGACAAAGCTCTGCCGGGGGGGGGGGGACGACGGGGCACCCGGGCAGCCGGGACAGCGAGCCCCCCCCCAGCCCCGCGGGCCGGGAGCAAGGAGGGCGGAGGGTGCGTGTGGCGGGGCCACGCGACGCTCTGCCCCTCCCCCCATGGCGGGCCAGCGACTTAACGCCCCCGAGGGGCTGCCCCGGGGGGGGCGGGGGGGGCTGGAGCAGGGCCCCGGCGCTGGGGAGCAGCCGCCGCCGCCCGTCGCGAGGGTCCCGGCCAGCGCGGGACTCCCACCCGCCCCGGCCCCGGCGGAGCGGGGAACAAAGGGGGCCCCGGCGCCCCCCTCCCGGGGCAGCCCGGCCTGCGCTGGGGGCCAGGGAGGCGGCTCCCGGGCTCCCTCCCGAGACAGGGCCGGCGGGCGGCGCCTAGGCCGCAGAGCCCGGGGCCTGCCGTGCGGGCCGCGCCGGCGAGACTCACCGCTGCAGCACCAGGAGGAGGGCGAGCCCTGCGGGAAGCGGGCCGAGTCGGGCGCGATGCAGACGCTGGAGCCGAGGTGCGGGCACTCCATGGCGCGAGCGGGCGGGCGGGCGGCTCCTCACAGCAGCTGTGTCCCGCTCACCACAGCCATCTTACAGTTACAGCCAGCGCCGCGATCCATCCGCCGGGCCTTCCGCGCCGCCGCCCTCCCGTCCGCCCCGCCGCGATCCATCCGCCGGGCCTTGTTCTCCGCCCTCCCGTCCGCCCCGCCGCGATCCGCCCGCCGGGCCTTGTTCTCCGCCCTCCCGTCCGCCCCGCCGCGATCCGCCCGCCGGGCCTTGTTCTCCGCCCTCCCGTCCGCCCCGCCGCGATCCGCCCGCCGGGCCTTGTTCTCCGCCCTCCCGTCCGCTCCGCCGCGATCCGCCCGCCGGGCCTTGTTCTCCGCCCGATCCCGTCCGCCCTCCCGTCCGCTCCGCCGCGATCCGCCCGCCGGGCCTTGTTCTCCGCCCTCCCGTCCGCTCCGCCGCGATCCGCCCGCCGGGCCTTGTTCTCCGCCCTCCCGTCCGCCCCGCCGCGATCCGCCCGCCGGGCCTTGTTCTCCGCCCTCCCGTCCGCTCCGCCGCGATCCCCCCGCCGGGCCTTGTTCTCCGCCCTCCCGTCCGGACAGCCCGAAATCCATTCACCGGGCTGTCCCAGCCGCCGCCGGTCCACCCACGCACAGAGCGATCCGCTCCTGGTTTTGAGGCCGCCCGCAGCTGTCTCCAGGGCTTGCCGGCCGCAGCGGCCGCGCTAGGACCAGCCGCTTTCCCCTGCAAAGGGGCGCAGCGCCGAGCACCCGCTGTCCCTGGCTGGCTGGCAGGCACAGGGCGCTATTACTAGGCCGGTCGGGAGTGGCAAATACCAGCCCCTCTGCCCAGCCTCACATTTTGGGGAGGGGCTCCTCTAAGCTTCGCCCACAAGATAAACCCCACCCCAATCTTCTGAAGTCAGGACTGGAGAAGTGTCTCCCCAGGGGCCGTGGACAGTGAATGGTGGGTGAGGGCCCTGAGGTCACACGTGTGAGCTGTTCACACCACGCCCAGCTGACCTTCCCGCCCTGGGTCGGATCACACCGAGCTCACGGCTGGGGAGTGGTAAGCCAGGTGATGGTTTCACAGGTGCTGGTACAAGCTGTGGTGTGTACCAGCTCTTCCCCAGCCTGGCTTGTCATAGCAACATCATAGTGCAATGCCAGAAGGGCCCACAGATCAGCTAGTTAAGGGGTTCTCAAACTTTTTTTTCTGGGACCCCTCCCCTTTGAAAATATTTCAGGCTGTGAAGACACCACCCCCCAAAAAAGTTATGACCCTCCCCCCATGCCATGCCACCCTTCTGTGCTGCTGCTGGGGACGGCGCTACCTTCAGAGCACCGGGCCAGTGGGCCATCCAGCTCTGAAGGGCTTTGGCTGTCAGCCATGCATGGGGCTGACAGCCGCAGCCATGGCATGCACTGGGGCTGACAGCTCTCAAGCCCCCCATAATAACTTCACGACCCATTGAATGGGTCCCAACCCCCAGTTTGAGAACCCCTGGTCTAGTCTGACCTCCCATATTGCCCAGGCCACCAACTCCACCCTGCACCTACACATTAAACCCAACAACCAAAATTAGACCAAAATATTACACCGCACTGTTATATGCCACGCAGAGAGTAGGTGACACCGAGGTGCCCCCATGCCCAAGGACTCCACAGTGGCAGGGAAATGAGTAATGAGCTATCCCCAGATAATCCCAGCAAGTGTCCTGCCTGCCACACTGCAAAGAAAGGTGAAAAACTCTCCAGGTCTCTGTCAATTAGGATAACCAGATTTCCTGATTTTATAGGGACAGTCCCGATATTCGGAGTTTTTTCTTATATAAGCACCTATTACCCCCACCCCTGTCCCGATTTTTCATATATGCTATCTGGTCACTCTACTGCCAATCTGACATGGGGGGAAATTCTTTCCCAACCAAACATATGGTGTTCAGTTAGACCCTGATCAGTGAGCAAGAACCAGCCAGCCAAGCACCTGGGAGAGCATGCTCAGTGCCACCTCTGAGCCCTGGTCCACTCCACCCAATGTCCCTTCCTGACCTCTGCAGTGGCCATGTGAAATGCTGAAGCATGAGCTTTAGGCACATAAAACATAAACCAGAAGTGAGCCAAGTGCTGTTGACTTTAGTCCCCTACCATCACAATCAATCTTTCATACAACTGCGCTCATACATTTGTCTAGCTCTCTCTCTTTCTTCCAACACAGGGAAATTGTAGTATTGACAGGTCCTGAATATGGAACGTAGCTCTTGTTTTGTAGGTGTTAGTAGTTCTACATATTAATAACATGGGTCACTTTTTTAGATCAACGGGGGGAAGGAAGTAGATGCCCTGACTTTGCAAAACCTGCACTTGGTTAAATGGTAGGGAGTTGTCAGTGGCTCCTTGGATGCAGTGGGACATAGCTGTCAAATCACTGATCAACAGAAGCCCAGGAAATGGAGTTCAGCCTGTATCAAGCTGAAAAGATCTCAGAGTGGGATAAGCTGGTGTACTGTATCCAATGCTAACAAATTTCAGCTGGATGCAATACAGTGGTTGAGGGTGATGAGGCCAGGGAAGTTTTAAGGGAGTTGTGAGGCGCATCACAGAACGGAGAGAGAGCCGAAGAAAGATTTTTTTTATTTATTTTTTTATCATGGACAAAATTATATATATTTTTCCTTAATCTCATTCTCTGAAATGCCTGAACTCTTTTTGCTGAATCTTTCCAAAATATTCAGCCTGAAAATGTTCAGCCCAAATGGTTATAGTTTGGCAAGGTTATAAGCCACTAAAAACAGGGTCTTATAAGGCACAGTATTGGGTAACCTTAACTATAGGTGGCACTACCAACTTTGCCTGTAATAGTAGTCCCCTAGCCAATATTAGATAGTACCTATCCCCTTGAGCCCCCAGCCCCCATATATTTACTACAGCTCTGGACATTTAAAAGGAAGAATGAAGCAGACTAAATGAAATTTGTATGTGATGAGACAAAATGTATTCAAGCCATCTTTTACTTACGATAGTATATGCCATGGTACTCTGAGAACTATTTACAGGAGTATGTCATGTGAATAGTTTGCTGTTTTAGAAAAATTGCAGTATGTTAATTTACATTTAGAGATAAAAGGTGCTGCTTCTTCTGTACCTTCTGGGGACTGTTCTCTTGCTGCAAATATATTTGCCTTATGCTTTAAAGAATAACAATTACTTGACTTAGAGTTTGACTTCTTTAAATAAACTCTCTGTCTCTGTAACAAAGGTCACAATGAAGTGATAAGAAATAGTGCAGGCAAATTTGGTGGTGGCATTTCCATCAGACAATACAGAGGGCCATGTTTTAATGGCTCAGCCATCTGAAAGCCTATATGGTGTCAGTACAAGTGTACTACAGAAAAAACCCCAGCGGCGTTTCTGCAGTACCAAGTAAAATTGAACATTGTAGTAATGGGAGCAGTGGGATTTTATTTTATCAGTTGCATTTCAGTACTTCTGAGCCTTGCATTCGTTTGCTCTCTCATTGTTGGCTGTATTCGGTAGGGCACATGAGCAACTGACACAGGTACAGCAGCTGACTTAAGTGTTACAGCACCATTTCATAATGCAGATGATTTTGGAACTAAAACTTCAGTAAATATTCTCTGAGGAGGAGTTTGGAAAGCATCTCATACAGTGTACCACTGAGCCATAAGAAGTCTTGGGAGAACATTGTCTTGCTGTCCCACACAAGTAACTCTACCTGACATGAATGGGAGAACAGACTCATTAAAAGCACAAATGGTCCAGTTGCTCACAAAATCATGAACTATTTAGACGAAGCTCAGTGGAGTAATTCTTCATTTCCAGCTACATAGCTAAGAGCAGGATTTAGTTCAGAGATACAGATTTTTGAGTTAAGTGACCACTAGCACATCCTGACACTAAACTATCGAGTTTATTACATATCATGTCCCTCAAATGGGATGAAAACTCTCCCACATACTGGACCAGATGAATAGGATGTACACATTCCAGTATGCATTTTATAGATTCTTCAGAAAAGTTATTAACCACAGCTCCTCCCCGCCCCCCAAAAAAAGGATGACTATACAGTGTACTAGTATGATTAGAACTGAATGCTTCCAGAAACAAAATGTTTTGGGGATGGACAAAGTATAAACAGTATTTCTTAAAAAAAACATATGATACAAATCAGGAAATTCACTGCATTAATCAACAATAAAGGAAGTTTTTTTTTCTGGTTAGCACATTTCCATATTAGCCAGAGGTTTATTTTGCTTCTTTTCTCTGGTTGGAATTTTCTTCACTCTGGACAAGAGAGAGAGAGAATAAATTTGGGCAACAGTTCCATTGTAGGTGCATTCTCTTTTCCAAACAATGCATATGTTTAACTACTTGTCACACTGTTTTATACAAGCCAACAGAAACCTTTACTAGGCCTATCCAGCTCCCTTTGAAATCAACAGGGCTTGTCATTAACTTTGATAGCAGCATCATTTGGCCTGTTCTGACTGGTATAACAAGTATGTGGAGCTGAATGTGTTATGCCAGCAGCACACCGTCTCCCAGGGGTGAGCAGTCAGTAAATGGGGATGTTTACAGGTAAAATAAATACCCTGGGGATGAATGTGGGCTGAAGAGCTAAAACTGCTGGAAAACTCTTATTTTTCAGCTTCTTTATTTTATTTTAAAGCACCAAAACAAAGCATATTAAGTCGGATTTGTTAAGCATGCACGTGTATAAAGTAAGCATGCATGTGCGTGGTATAAATTAAACAGGCTTTGCTTGAACTCTAGCAATTCTATTAGTTTAAATTTTCTTTGTTTCAACAGGTTTGCTTCATTAATAGAAATACAGAAGAGCAAGAAATACCATTTCTGGACTACCCATTCCTATTGACTGTTTAGCCTAATGAATTAAAGCCCAGATCCTCAAAGGTATTTAGACTGTTAACTTCCACTAAAATCAATGGAAGTTAGCAGCCTCAATACCTTTGAGGTTCTGTGCCTAACTGTCTCCTCTGAATGGTTCAGTATTTAAACTTTGTTAATGTTGTACTCATTAAAAAATCCCCTGCCTATCAACCTGATAATACAGTTGACCACTTTCCGAACATTATCTCATCCAAATCATTGTTGGAAAGAGAACAGGTCAACTATACACAGACGTTAGGGTAGATCCTCAACTGCTGTAAATTGTCATAGCTCTACTGAAGTAAATTGGTTATTTATTGAAGTCAATGGTATCATGACAATTCACACCAGGGGAGGATCTATAAGAACAGCCATTCTGGAAGAGTATCAGCACTGGAACAAGGCCCAGTTAGGTCCAGTTCCCTCTCCAGTTTAGGTTTATGAACTCTAGGAAGATGCCAAGCTATCCACAGTTACATTTTAACTTGCCATTTGAAAGCTCATTCTATAACAGCTTTCCTTGTAGCTATCACTACCTTATGTGGAGGAATTGATTTCCTCCCAGGCTCTTTTAAATTGAAAAGTTTTTAGATTATATTTATTTTATAATACATGTGCAAGTCTCCCTGTGTGTGGAAACAGAGACTGAGACTGACCTCCAAAATGAAGTGAATTTTTGGTTAGCTGTTACCCCCTTGGAGAAAAGCCTCTGGATTTGCAATATCTCATAGGCCCAAATTTGCTAATAGCATCCCCTGTCCCAAACACCTGTACTGAAAGGAATGTATAAATCTTACATTTTCTGAAGGAAAATGGCCAGTGCAGATACCAGGATAACTGCTGCAGCACATCCCACAGTGATTCCAAGCACCGAGCCTGCAGGAAAATCAGTGCATGGTTAGCTGGAGAGAGTAGAAGTTTTGCGTCTTTACATTTCATTTCACCAACAACAGAGACAGAACAGGAGACTGACTGTCTGAGAAAGCAGCCAGATTGTGGTGGTTGTTTTCCACTGCTGCCTGTGCGCCAGTAGCTTCAAGACACAGCTGGTGCCACCACTCTGTGAATGACTTCATCTTGTGTTACTTCTGCTGATGACAGAAGTAGGCCTTCTATGTGTCCTTCCTCCAGTACATTGGATGCACTTTCCTTGGTACCTTACTGCACATCAGAAGCCCTGTCTCTCAGTAGCTGGACAGCACAAGGACTGTCACCTATCAATATGCCACATGGAGAGGCAGGTCTGTGCTGAGCCGTCAGCCCCAAAATTTTGACATGTACTAGAATGGGGCAGCCATGGCATTAACGGTCAGCAACAACAAGGAAGTTATTCATGTTCTGGAATCTAAGGATGTGATTGGTCCCCTCCATTGCCCTGGCAAAGGGGAACAATGCCATCACAGTATGCTTCCCTCCCTCTGGGAATCCACTCATCCAGGACAGAACATGGTGCTGGAGCTCAGTGAAAGGGAGCCACGCTAGGGAGCAGCCACGGCATGCAGCATGTCCTCCTCCAGACCTGATGGGTTTCTGATAGAGTAAGGACTGAACAGGGTAGCAGATGTGAAAGGGAGTCACTGCTTCTGGAGAGGGATCTAGTATGCAGCTTGTGGGGAGGAGAGAGAGAGAATGACCCAAGGCAGCAAAGCTCTTATGGAAGCCTTGCTGCCATGTTGTAGACCGGACCTCAGAGAGTAGGCCAAAGAGGAAGAACATCCTCTGGGATGTATAGGAGGACATGTGGGAGGGAGGGATGCTCCACTTTTCCCACAGATCCTCAGGATGCAGGAGATTTGCAGACTGTTCCCTCTCCCCACTCCAGGAGGCCATGAACCCCTCCACTCAGAAGGAGAATGCTTTGGTTTTAGAGGAGTTCAGTTCCCCTTCTCCCACACCCAGGTTTGACTTTAAGAAAGGAACATCAGAGCATCTAGTATTATCCAACAAGAGGCAAATCCTCCCCCTGCCTCTACAGCTGTGAAGGCGCCCATAGCATTGGAAGCAGGAATGCCAGGGGGACAGCGTGGGAAGTACAATCACCCTACACAGCACAACTGTTCTGCAGGGGGGTCCTGCCTGGTGGTGCCTAGCCAGCAAGGGTGAGAATCTGCCAGGAAGCAGGTCCTCTGTGGGGGACATTCAGCAGCCTGGGCAAGAGGATTCCTCCCTCTGGGGCAGGGGCTGAGCAGAGGGTTTGCCCCTAAGCATAGCAGAATAAGTATCCTGCACCCTAAAAGAATTCTTCCCTTTGGGTTTCACTGCAACCCCTCGACTCCCTTGAGAATGGGGCCCCTATCTCAGCTTCCTGAAACCTCAGCTCTGGATCCCAGCAGGATTCTGCCAGTTGCGCATGTTCCCAGGAGGTTCAGTGTCTGCTAGTATGAGAAGCAGAAAGTTGGAAGGATCAAAACAGACTAAACGAAAGATCTGCATTAGACTATCCCATAGCCCAGTGGTCAGGGCACTCACCTGAAGGTAACAGGTCCCCATTTGAATCCCATCTCTCCCTCAGGCAGACAGGACTTGAACTGAGGGTCTCCCACATCCTGGGTGAGTACCCTAATTAGGCAAAGATTATAAGGGGGCTCCTCCTTCCCCACCTGCCACCCACAGGCCATTGTGTTTTGGACCTTGCAAGCCACTTAAGAGATTGACTATCTAACTTCCCCCAGTTTGTGGATCGCCAGCAGAGGTAGCCTGCAGCCTGGTCTTGGCGCCTATCTCTGAGAAGGATGGGACTTAGTACACACCCTTCTGGTCAGCATCTCCCACTGGGTACCTTAGGCGGCTCCCACTCTAGCATGCTGGCTTTGTGGCTTGCACGCTAACGTGCTTAGCTCTTCCTATTCATTGTATAGGGCAACTAGGCGCCTAACTCGGGCTTTATGGATTGCAGTGTTTGTTGTTTCTCTGATTTTCTAGGCACCTAAAAGCGTGACACTCAGCATTGCAAGGCCTACGTTCCTTCATGGAGCCGAGCCAAACCAACCAGGCAAGTGGTCAATGGTTTTTAAATGGCCTTTGTTAATTTAATGGGATGAAGTCTTAACATTTATGAATTTTAACCCATGTCTGTTCCTTCAATGTAATGTAATGTCAATTAAATCACTCCACTGACATAGCAGGAATGGAATAGGTGACCACTAGAGCTTACTGGAATGACTGGTTACCACTGCAACGGATTAATTTTACAATGTAGGAATCCAAGTAATAACTGCTTCAGATAGCAGTGACTGGTGAAATACTACTAAATAAAAAGATGTCACCTTACCTACATCAGGCCCTTCATCTTCCTCTACAGTTCGTTCACATGCAGGAGCTAAAAGCACATACATACCACACATAAGTCTTTTGCATAATGATAGTGAATTCAGTGTTATTCTTTGCTTCCTTTTTCAGTATGGCCTCAGTTCAGGAAAGCACTTGAAGCACACGTTTCACTTTACCCACTTGCCTATGTGCTTTGCTGAATTGGGGGCATTTATGATTAAAACAGAAAAGCTAAAGGAGTTTCTTCATTAGCTCAAATGTAGCCAGACTGATAGCCGCTTGCAGAGCAGTCTCTAGTGGTCAAGATAAGTTACAAATGCTCGAGCAAGTCTGATTCCCTGCAGCAAAGAGCAGTGGTGCACACATAAGCAAGCAAACAAATGAAATTGCAAAAGGACAATTTTAATGAAACACACTGGGTATGTCCCTAATGTAATCTCTTTGACCACTGATAAATATCCAGGGTCTAAACTCTGAGTGTTTGGAAGAAGAGGGAACTATTACAAGTGACTTGCCAACGCAGGAATAAAATGTTGATTGCTGGGGGGAATTTGATGAGGAAGGCTAGCTGCAAGGATCTCTGGAATGCTGATGACAAGGACTTCAGACTAAAATCCTCCTTTATGCTTTATGTTCTATACAAAGAATATGTGTGAAACTTCTGTAATACATACATACTCTTTGACTGAGTGCTGGATCCTACCATCCTTACTCAGACTGTAAGCACTTTGAAAGAAACAATCTAATTAAAATTATGGCTAAAGAAAATCCTGTGGAGGGTTATGCGATAAGCTTGCACAGGGCATGTTTCTTAGAATGTGGCCCTAACAATCAGTGCTATAGCAGAAAAACATCTCCTTAGCATAGAAGAACATTACACATACAGTAATTAAAGACCTATTCATAGTCTTCTGCTGTTGACTATATGCAGGCAGCTGCCAGGAGCCATGAATATCTGGGGCCCTAACTTGGTAGCACTCTGCATACTCAGAGTATTTATACTAAAAGAAGTAAAATACACAAATACACATGCTTCATGCTTGTTTATGTCTGTTGTGTTTTTCAACAATGAGAGAGAGAGAGAGAGAGAATAAATTTGTAAGAAACATAGGTAAGTTTGGCGATAAAAGGAGCCACATCTCTTGAAATGAGGGACATGCAGGAGCCATGCCAACTAATCACGTTTTAGCACTAGAGTGTGCTATGTATTTACTTAGGCAGTTTAAAGAATGGCCCCCTGAGGTCAGTCCAAATGCGGGCTCTCTAACACCAGAAGGAGGCTGGCAAAGGATCCTGGATGCATGTCTCATAATCAAAACAAATATTAGAAGAACATTAAGGTTTTAAAGTCAGGCACTCAAAAAAAAAAGTTAATTCAGCTCCCTTGTGCATATGCATTATAATACAGTTTTAATCCCATGATCTCATGCTATATTCCACAGGACATTCAGCGCACACGATGAATGTTACTCAATGTATCAAGATTGTGTAGAGAATGGTGCTGTTTTCTGTAAGACCATTGGTCACATTGCTGTAGAAATTGGAAGGCAGAGGACTGCAGGAAGAAAAAGGAGGGTCTCCAGGTTAACACAGTTGAATACTGCCCCGGAGAAATGGATTCTATCCCTGCCTCTAGCACAGATTTCTATGTGATGCTGGGCAAGTCATGTAAACCAAAAGTTTTCATAGATGGTCATTAAGTGTATTCTTTATTTTCTAGATGCCCAACTTGAGACACCTAGGGTCTGATTTGCAGAAGTGCCGAGAACCCACATCTGCAACTGACATCAGTGGGAGCTGTGCTCTGAACTTATAAAGTGCTAAATATTCTGAAAAATCAGGCCCTTGACATCTCAAACTGAGCATCCAAAATTAGAAGACACTTGACAATTTGGCTTTCATTGCTCTGTGCCTCAATTTCCCATCTGCACAATGGAAATAATACCTTTCTGCCTCACAAGGGTGTGTGTATATAAGGTGAATTTATTAATATTTGCAAAGCACTCAGATGTGATAAAGATGAGTGCCATAAAAAGGCCCATGAGGAAATTCATTCTTTGCCTCAGGATACCATCCCACACTGCCCTGAATAAACACCTGGCCTGGACAATTTCAACCTAAACAGTTAAAGTTTGTCTAAGTTATCAGCAACTGAAAACTGGGTTTTATAATGGAATGCACTAGGCACCCTTAGCTAAAGGCTGTGCTACTCCCTCTGCCTACAGCAAGTCAGATCTAATCAGGGCAGTGGATAATGGACATTTAAATGCCCACATCTCTATATGAAAGCACCACAGAGAACACTGTACATACCCTGATCACACTTCTGGCAACATGTTGTCTCATTAACAAATCTATTTCCATTTCCTGCACAACCTCCATAAATGAAGGTCCTACACTTCTTCAGCACATGATCGAAGTACCACAACAAGTACGTCCCTTTACAGTGTCCAGGATCCTTCTCCAAGAAGCAAACACGGTCTGTATGAAGAACAAAAGGTTAAAATCAGAACATTGCAGATGAAGCAACTCTTTGAATCAGTCTAATCTGTTTTCTTTAGTTAGCCATCTGCTTAGCATAATAATTTAAAATACAGGATTTCACACACAATATCTCTGAATTCAAAGTGATATAATCAATTTCTACAAACTGCTAACCAACATATACAGTAATAAAGCCCCTTAACTAGAATGCATTCTTCAACCAATCTCATTCCCAAAGTCTGCATAAATAGAAGAGCTCTGCAGTGTCTTTCTGGAAGATTATCAAGTCTGGGTTCTGGCAGACTGGGTTTATCATTAATAAGAGAGTCAGGGTTACTTATCACAGATATAGTAAAAGGATAGATATACAACAGATTTAATTAGTTTTATGGCAGGGCCAAAGTCTACTCAGTTACACCCATGGGTTCAATGAGGTTGCACAGGTAACCAAGGGCATAACTTAGTCCTGTGTGTTAGTAGGAACCAATTCCTCTATGTGGTGTGGGACTTGAAAGTCTCATTCACTGGCCCAGACCTCTTACACATAAACAGCAGTGTGGAGTAGTAGATAAGCCAATGACCTAGGCGCCAAGAGATCCGTTCTGTTCCTGACTCTGCCACAGATCTGGTTTGAACTTGGGCAAATCATTTCACTTGGGAGTGTTTCCCCTTTGTTTTGTGTATTTAGATATTTAAGTTCTCTGGGGCAGGAACTGTCTCATTTGTATAGCAGGGCCCTGATCTCAGCTGAAACTTCTAAGTGAAATTATAATATATAACAATGTAGGGAGGGGATGAGCTATTTTCCGTCAGATAAAGCTAGCAGTGCTGCATATTTTAGGAAAGAAAGGAAGAGAATATTAAGTGATGCACCCAGTTTAAAAAGTCTATCCCTAGTTAAGAATCTAAGCTTAATGGGCTTAGAGAATATTACACATGATTTCTTGGTGGTATCACCAACAAATTCTTTATAAATAAGCTTTTTTGAATTATGATGTTATAAGTCACAGCCCATTTCAAGTAGAGGAAAAAGCTTTCAGTAAAACACTGCTTGTGACATCATGTTCTTATTTTTGTAAATTTAAATAATGATTTTAAAGATACCGATCCGAGGCTCTAGGCCTCTTAACACATCACTAATAGAGTGAAATCTCAGCAGCTCTACTGTAATAATTCAGCAGAACCTCAGCCAGTCAGTCACCTACAGGAGCTCCCTTCCCTCCCTTTATTGCTGTTGGAAGTACACGCTCAGAGCTCTCTCCAGAAACCCCATCAAACAAATACAGAAAACACAGGTGACCAGCAAATTCAGGACATTTTGGACCAACAAGGGAGCAAGTTTCAGAATCCTGGAGCCCTGACAGAGAATGCCCTGCCAGCTCCCTCTTTTATAAGACAGGGGATCAAGCTGACTGCAGCTGTAGCAGTATTTAAATTTAAGAACACACAAGGTAAAGAGACAATTGATGCCCTATTGGACAGATTATTTCCACCACACTTCCTTATGTGTACCTCCAGGGGGCACCCTGACACAAGGCAAGGTAATTTCAAAGCCCAGGATTGATCCCCTTCCTTCCCCTTCTGTATACTGTAGCTAAATTAAACCATCTGAATTTCCACTCCAGTGGGGTTAATCGTTTTCTTATGACACTCTGAGGTGGGACCTTTCCCTTTCAAGTGACTTCTCTGGGGTGATGAAATTTTTCGCAGCATTACAACTGTAAATAGCCTAATCAGGATTCCCACAGTTGTAGAATATGTACATAGTCCTACAGTGAAAAAGGCTGTATTTACTCTAAACTCAAATTCAAGCATGTATCTGCGGTCTACAGAGCAATTGTGTTCCTGTAAATGAGACACAAGAAACGGATCGGAAGATAACCTGATTAAAATGGTTTATTATGGACAGGATCCATGTGGGTTGAATAATACAAATGACTCTAGAAAGGGTGGGACTCAGCGGTCTGCTGACAAGTTCCAAGGCAGAGTTAGAATTATGGGCCAGATCCTCAGCTGGTATAAACTGGTGTAGTTCCAGTACCTTCAGTGGAGCTATATGTTGATTTACATCAGTTGAGGATCTGTTTCTATTAGTTTATTTTAAACCACATTGAAAGACTGTTTTCCTCTCCTTCATATTGGTGTTTCAAGGTGGCTAAAGGCACAATGTGATGATGTGCCACTCTTAGAAGAAACATGACCTTTCCTATGATTTGTGTTTTGCCCAGAGTGACAGCTCTTTCCTGCCCTTGACAGCACCTCAAAACTTTGAGGCAACTGTCAGAACATAGCTGATTCTGTCACTTCTGAGTACACTTGCAAAATACAATCCCTAGAATGGACATTTTTAAAGGCTACTTTGAGATCTCGGGTGACTCATGATGTGAGCCCAGAGAACTATATGCCTCCCTCTGAGTTAAACACATTAATTGTCACACTTCCACAGCACAACCTGGATAAGGAACTAATATTTACTTTTGTACCTTCATATAAGAAACTCTTCAGTTTCAGCATGCATGTAAGTAGCAGGATAGTGTCAAGAACTATAGCTGTGAAGATGAAGCAGTACAAACTTGTTCCAAACTTGAGCCCTGAAGGAAGGCAGTTGAATTCAAAGGCACTGATCCAGTAGAACACATTCTGGTAGCAGCAGTATTTAAAGCTGCAGTGGAAATTAGCAATAGTGGAACACTGTGTAAAGAGCTTTGGGGGAAGAAATTAAATGCTAGACAGACATTCACAAGATCTCCCAAAGGCCTTGCCTATCTGGGACTGTATTCTAGATTTTACAATAAAATGACCTCAAGGATTTCAGGGGACAAAACTTTATTTTAAACAAATAAAGCATTTCCGTTGTCATTTTTGCTATCCAAACCTTGCTTCATCCTCACTGTGATGCATTAGCGCAATGCTGCAGAGTATAAACAAAAGTGAAAGTGCCTATGTGTGAAATGAAGTTTGTGTAAAGAAAACAGTAAACAGCATAAGCAATCTGCATTTTAAAAAGTGACCAGTTTTAATTACCTAAGATGTTATTCATAACAGGTAAGGAATTCTTTTAAACTGAAAAGTCTCCTGTTTTGCAGCTTTAAATACCAGTCTAGTCAATTATTAAACTGCCCATCTTCATCTGTGCAACAATGTGAGTGACACCAGGGTGAAATCCAACAGCCATCATTTAACTAGTCTGAGGGTTTGCTAACACTTACAGTAACTGCTTATGTAAATTTCATGTGACAGTCTCTTCAAATATGATCTTGCAAGTATAATCATGGTTGTGTAGTCATGCTTCTAACGTTATTAAGCACTCAGAAGTATTTATTACATCCTTTTATTAGTCAAAACAGAACATTTTCTATCTAGCACAACTGATTTCATTCCACTATGATCACAGCAAATTTCGCCCACAGATTTTGGAGAGGGCTAGTTAAAAGCCTGATTCGTTTTACATGAAGTGTGTTGGGGATGGAGAGAAGGACTCCAAGTTCTCACAAGCCTCCTGCTGAAGTGGAACCCAGCACTATCCATCTGACTGAAACATCTGACACTCATGCTGGGTTGGAGTTAACCAAGTCAGTCAATCAGGGAACAAAACCACAAGGAAAATTTAAAGGAGCTCTTACGTAATTTAGGAGCCCAACTCCCATTTAGGCCTGGTCTACACTCCAAAGATAAGTCGACCTATATTAGGTCGACTTACAGCCACTGCATTAACTACTGCAATGGCTGATGTCCTCACTGCCCTCCTTGGGTCAGTGGAGTGCGTCCTCACCAGGAGCATTTCCACTGACCTGAGGGGTAGTGTGGGGAGCTGAGAGCCTGGGGGGAAGAGCATTTCAATGTGTACACCTCCGCTGACTTTTGTTGACAAAACTCTGTAATGTAAATCAGCCCTAACTTGGTTAGCTAACTAAATCACATAGGGCAAAACACAAAGCAAAAACTTCTGCATTGAAAATACCGAATACTCAAACTGTTTTCAAGTTTTAGATTTTCCTCCCTGCATGAATAACTTATGAACAACTTTAAGTGCAATAGATTTGAAGACTTCATAATCTATTTGCAAAATTCAGCTAAAAGATGATGTGCTATAAATTATTTGCTTGTTGCTAGTATACACCAAAGCATTTAGAGACGTAGAACTAGGAAGAATGGAATGAAAATAACAGAGGGGAAATTTAGGCTGAGTGTCAGGAAAAAAAATAAAAGAGTACTAAAGCAAGATCTGTTAGGCTGTAGAAGAGACTTCTAGAGGAAGTGGTGGATAAAACTTTGTCCAATATACTTATTTAAGTCCCAAGCCAAGCACTAGAAAACATCCTGCCAGGAACCATCCTGCACTGGCAGCGAGAGGAACAGGGTGAACTAACAGATCTTTTCCAGCTCTAACTTCTGTTTGTACAGTACACAGCAGTAGAAGCACAGCAGCTGTTTCTGTGTCTGTCAATTTTAACTGTACACAGACTGTATCATTCCCCCCCTGCATTAAACAAGGATGTTTGTAGCCAAAATACTCTGCAAGATATTTCTGCTGCACTGTTTCTTGTAAGCCCCAAAGGTGTCTGCCTCTGTGCTGAACATGTTCAATTCTAGCTTTGTTTAAACAACTCTGCAGCCCACTGTTCCCGGCATAGAGCTGATCCTAGTGCCACTCAGCTCCAGCGGGCATAGTGAGCTACGTGAACAAACAGGTTTTGATGGCTCAGAACACTTTGGTCCTGGGTCGGTTTCTACTCCAAAGCTGTGATCAAGCATCACTGGACAAAGTGCCTCACTGTTCACAGGGCTAGCACACGGCCCATGCACCACTTAAGGACAGGCTGAAATGAGACATGTGCTACCTGGTAATTGGGGCATTTCACCCTGGGGTAGTTAGAGGGAATCCTAATTCATGCACTCATGCAAATAGGGGTATCCCTGGAACTTAATCTTGCAACATTCCTAGTTCCTTCTCCCTTACTTGTGTGCAAAGTAATTTTTCAGGCTCAGTTGTTCCCAGTGTTCAGCTGTAATCTGAATACAAAAGGGAGAACTGGCTCAAACTCCCTCTCCCCGAGACCTCTGCCTGATTCTAGGACTAAACCAGGCCTTTGGAAAGTTTGTTTCCAGGTTCCAGATGGAACTGGAAGAAGAAATGGCAAAAGAGAACAGGAGGAAGGGGCTGTTCATAGAAATATTCGCCTGCTCTGAAGTAAGAAACCATGGGAGTCTCCTGAGAAATTATGTTCTTGATTAGTTTCCCAAAGCAGTTCAGATAAACACCAGCACTTTTGGTTGCTTATATACACAGCAAACCCAAACTCTGAACTGTCAATATCCAAATGAGAATAAATCAGCTGCCAATTTACAGGGCCTCAATAGAGACCATCTATGGAGTGCTAGAGAATGAGCCAACACCATCCCATATCCACAGCCCTGAACTTTGAGACGCAGAGATGTACGCAACTCATAGTTTGGATCTGGATCTGGATCCAAACTATCCCAGGCATTTTCTCTTGCCATGTTAGGGAACTACCCCCTTCTGGAAATCTGACTTGTTTTAGACACTAAAAATAACATCCAAGACACCTAAATGTAATTCTAGCAGTTAAGGTGGTGAAATCTTGCCAGGGGAGAAGATCAGGAAGTTATAGTATTTAGTCTGATCTGAATTTTTAATGTTATGAAATACTTTAAAGGCTGGAATTTTGCTACTAGCACCTCAAGAAATGTAGTGTTACCTATTACAGGATGGAACTAACCTGAAAGCCTATTAAAAAAAGTTATTTCCATCAAAAGTTTGACACTTTATGTAATAAGGAAGGCATAAGAGCCAAAGAAGGGTTTCCTTTCCCCCCCTTTAATGCATACAGGGTGGGCAATATTCAGTTTGGCACCAGTTACAGATTTAAGGTCCAATATCTCATAATCCCACCGAGCTAAAAGGAGGAGTTTTTATATGACCGTAAAGGGAGATCCCCAAACTGTCCAGTAGAACATGCAGCAAGCACTTACTTCGAGCCAGCTTTCAAGTAACAGACTTCAAATCATGCCCAGGGAAACTACCTTTAGGAAGATTTTAAATATGTACTGACTATAATTTCTCTCCCTCTGAAGTTAGACTGAGGGTCAATATTGAGGGAATCTCAATGGCGAACAGGGACCCCCTCCTCCAGCCGGCTGTAGAACACAAAGCACACACCATCTTGTTTCAGAAAATACACACTACCATTGACACTCAACTATCAATTCTTGTCTTTGCTGTTGTGTCTCACCTCCATTACAGGCAATACAGGTTGGCATCCTACATCAGGGAAGGCATTCCAGTGACTCTAGTCTCGGAATCAGGTCCAGGCTATAAAACTGAAGGACCTGACCCGTATCAATGTCTACAAACCTCCATCTGCCAACTGGCCAACTCCTCTCTTACCCACCTTCTCAGGTCCTTCAGTCTACTGTGCCAAATTTAACTCATACTGTTCTCACTGGGGATATCCTGATGATGATGTGGATGGAATAACATTAGAGGAATGGGTGTTGATAGTCGACCTGCAGCTTCTGTATTATCCTAAGCTGCCACCACTTTACACAGCAACAGATGGTCCTCAGTTTCTTCTCCTGACCTTGTCTCTTCTACAATTGGAAGAAGCTATGCTAAGAATGGAAAAGTCAAAATAAAAGCCAATCTGACTTACCATCATCTGGATAGATTTGTTCAGCTAATGTAGAGCATCTCTTCATACACTGCCTGTCAGTGAAGAAGCGATTCTCATTCCCACCAGCACCTTTGTATGCAAATGGTTTACAGCGATCTGTAGTTTTATCATAGTAGAGTCGGATCCCAATCTTGTCTCCATATACCCCTTCATCCATTGGCTCGTTACATACTGCTCCAGAAAGACCAAAATGGAAAGCATGTTACTCACAGACAAAGGCTATCTGGTAATATTTATAATGACAAGAGTTGCCAGTTTATTCTGGTATAATTTCCCCATTTGTCCTGATAATGTTCTTATTGCTATACACTGAAATGCCATTTTAAGGCTGCTGGCCCAATACACTTGCTGAGAGCAACCTGGTGGTAGAACTCCTACCACGGTGTAGCCCATGCCCAAAGAGGTGTAAGGGGTGGCAGGAAGAAGAATCCCCTGTGGAGAGGCTGCAACATCCTTCCAAGGGCTGCTTCAACCCAACAGCTGCACTGCCGACACATTCCCTTCCCTGAAGGATTGAGGGCCAGAATAGTTAGACTGTTTAAATCACTTTGGCTTGACATTTCTAATGATAAAAAATAAGCAGAATAAATTTTGTAAATGCATTCTGTAAAAAGTTTTTTAAAAAAACACAGCAGACATCTTTCAGGCCTTCATACAAGAAAAAAGGCACACACTCAATTTCCCTTCTCCCCCAATTTTCTGGTCACCTTTAAGAGATTAAAAACCATGACAGTAGCTTCTTTCATGTTAGATTTTGAGAACCAATCCTGTTAATAAGCAGCCAAAACCAAACAAGCTTTTTATATCTCATTCCAAAGCTAACAAAAAACATCATGGATTGTGCTGCCTAGACCACAGATTGCTCTGTGTTTCTGCACCAACGGGACCTGTTCTACGTGTCCGACATTGGGGTGACCTATTTTAACCATCCAGTAGTGACTTAAGCACATGTTCCTATGTTATCAATCTCAACCCAAAAGATTAAGCCATGAATAAACTTGGAGTTGGATAAGGGTTAACAGATATCTGTCTGGTTCCATTTTAAAAAACACCTTTAGCTCAGACGATGTGCAGCTGACACCAGTGAGTTACACCAGACAACTTAAAGATATTTTGGAAAAAGCTGTAGAATAGGTTTTTTTGCAATCACAAGCAGATTTTTTTTAGTCCTTTGTTTTTGTCTTGCATTAGAGGAAGAGCTTGAAGAGATGTACAGAAATGAATGAGCAATATTTCCCTGTTCTTTTGGCTTTTTTATTTGAGCATATGGGAAACCATAAAGCAGTCAAAGCACAAAACTTTGCACAGCAATGTAGCCTCTCCAGGAGAAACCAAGGATATTTTGGGTCAGACTGTACCCATCCATTGCCCAGTGGTACTAGAGGGGAAGACACAAGGAGACTTCATATCTGCTCACCCTAAGAAAGGGCCAGGCACAGGCAATTTCTGTGCTCAGATTCTATCAGCACAAGCTCACCAGAGGAAGGATGGAGTGCGGCAGTGAGGTCATTGTCATTGTCCCACTCCGCTCCTTTTACACCGTCTAATGGTGCTGGCCAGCTGCAGAGATGGAATTACACTGCACCAGTGGGTGCTATCTCTAATGTACAGACAGGGAATCGAGGCAGACGTCAAGACGAGAGTCAGTGGCAAAGTCAGGAACTGAAATCTGGAATCCTGCAAGATGAAGGTTGTGAGAGTGCAGCACTGCGCCAGCATCTTTTGCCATGCAGGGTCAAACTGTAACAGCCTTAAAGACTCAGTTGCTCTTAGACACGGCTCTTGGCTACCCATGAGCCAATAACATAAAGCAAGCTGATGGGAGCAGGCCCTGCCAGTTGGCAAGGACTCTGTGCTCAGCGTAGGCCATGAGGTATTGATTAGTGATATGGTTTGTTGTTACCCTCACAGACGTCTGCAGCTGGCCCTCATGGCTGCTCCTCCTCTCACCTCAATTGCCTACAGTGGCTACTCAGATGGAGGTAAGAGCTGCACTTACTACTGCAGGCCCCCCCCCCCCGATTAATAATCCTAACAATGGCCATCATACACATAATCTGCCATTACTAGTATGTCCTTGCTACTCTCTATGCACCCGTCATACACTCCTCTTCCTCCAGCACTCCGAACATGCAGGCAGAGAGGCCTGCACACTTTGCAGAGTTCATTTCTCCAAGAAGCTGCTGAGCACTTGTGCTTTGGCTCTCCGCACGTCACTGAGCTGCCTGCCTCAATCAAGCCCTTAGTCTGAACAGAGCTTGTGTGCTGAGATGCCTACTTCCTTCATAACGCAAGACCTAAGTCTGTCTGCATACTCCCTCTCCTACTCAGCTCTCAGAGCCAACACAACAAGCACATCCTGTGAACGAAGCAGACAGAGCAGAGACACTGCCGGGAGGCCAGGGACAAAAATGATCCTGTTATGATAGGAGTTATTTATGAAAAGATCCAGAATCAACATAAAGTACAGTGAAAAAAATGCTGTGTTCCATCTTTAGCAGGCAGCCTCACTAAGCAGTACTTCTTGGCTTGCTCCCTTGCTCCTTTTTATCCAGGCTAAAGAGCTTTCCAGTGTATGCAGCCAGGACAAATATACTGATCTACCACTGCACACCTATTATTTGGTTTCTATATAAAGCTGACCTGAGGGCTCCAGGCATTTTACATTCAAGGGACTGCTGGAAACATCCCCTCACTTTCTCAGAAAATTTGCTTTTGCCACCTTGCGAGAATAATTATAATTCCCACCCCCTCCCATCTCCCATCTCAGCCACTTGCACGCATGTTAGTCACAGCACCGGCCGCAGAACGACTCTCTCCTTCAAGATTAGTTTATTGTTTCACCACTTCTCTACTGTGTACCTGCCAATAACCTAGGCTCTCATCTGTGCCTTCTTCGCTGTGGGGCAGACACCACTGTTTGATAGCTGGCCAGAAGGCTTGAGAGAGAAGACATTTTGGTACTCAAACCCTGATGTATACCGTTCATACTACCAGCACCCAGCATCCCAGGGGGACTCAGATGCTCAGCTCCAATCTGAATATAGTGAAAGATGCCCATTAAGATGAGCCAGAATGTGAACTTCAGCTCCAGGTAAGAGTGTGACCCTAAGTCAGGTTGATATGGAGCATTCACAAGGTGCCATGAAAGACTAGGGACCTGTCTCTACAAGTGGGGGACCCTGTGTTTGGATGAAGACTATAGACAAAGAGAGCATTAACTGGGATAATATTACTACTTTTCATCAAGCTGCTTTACAGACAGCAATTCATTCATCCCCACACATCCTTTGTGAAGGAGGAAATTAGTCCATTTTACCAAAGCGGAATAGACACCAATTGCCTCTTTGACCTTGGACCTGTCACATTAACCTCTCTGCAGCAAAGAAAGGATTAGGATTCAGGGGCTCCTAATTCCCAGTCCTGTATCAAGGCCATAGAAAAAGCTGGAAGGATCAGCAAGGCCAAAGATTTTTCTAACAAGAACTTCTAGTGAGAGGCTCAGAATTTCGCTATCAAACCTCTAACAGTATGTCTACACAGCATTTTGGAGCGAGTCTTGCAGCTCAGCCCAAACTAGCTGAATAGACAGCACTTAGAAGTTGCAGTATGGGCTGGAACTTGGAGTCTAACACCTAGGGAGGGGGGTGGACATCAGCAGATAAGTCTACACAGCAGCTGAGAGGGTGCTTCCCAGTGTGGGTAGGCAGATGTGCCCTCACTCTGCTTAAGCCAGCATGCTAAAAATAGCAGTGTAGCAATGGCAGCATGAACAGCGGCTTGGGCTAACTGCCCAAGTACAATCCCGCTTGCCTCCTGGGGCTGTAATTGGTGAGCTAGCCTGTTCCACCACCCATGGTAGCGTGGCCACACTGCTATTTTTAGCATGCTAATTTGAGCAGAGCTAGCATGGGTAGATGTACGCTAAGATGACTAGTATTGCCACCAGGCAGGGAATTTATTGGCACACCAGGCAGAGAAGCATAGAAAGTACAGCTAGTCAAAAGATTTTTGTTGAACCCGTTTTGATGGAAATTTTGCTTTTCATGGAAAACCAAAGACTTTCTGTGGAAAACGGAAACCATTCTATTTTGGCCAAAATGTTTGGTCTTTCAGTGAATAGTAAAAGTTTTCCAACCAGCTCTAACAGAAACCAATAAGAGTGCCAGTTTCAATGATTATTTGTACTATGGTATTAGCTACAGGCCAACCAGGGCCGCATTGTGCTAGTCACTGTACAGCCGGAGTAAGAGTGTCTCTGCCCTGAACAGTTCATAATCTATATAAATGATGGCCCTAACACGTAAGGAAGGCAGGTGGTAGGAGGATATCAGGATGTCAGATTACCAAGGGGACAGTAGCCAGTGGATTACAGTCATCTACTTTCCATGTTCTGCCCTGATCAGTCAGGCTGCACAAGCACATATACACTGGCATCCACTCCATGTCCCTTATGAGTCCTTTCTAACATTGCACAATCGCTCTTTGAATCCCCCTTTCCTCACATCAGTGAGCACTTCACAGGTGGAAAACTTGCTATCCAAATCCCACTTGGACCCCAATACCGCACTTGCCAACACGTTCTGTGGACAATTCTGCAAAGAATCCACAGTCCTGGGGGCAGGAAAGGGGCTTGGGGACTCCACTGACAGGAGGCAGGAGAGAGTTTTCTGGGCGCCAGGAGTGGTCCCTGGGTTAGAGAGAGACAGGAGGCTGGCACTGCTGTTTGCAGCCTGGGTGGGCTCCTGCTGTGTCACAGCAGCCCCTCATCTCCCTGAAGAACTAGCAGCTCAGACTCAGCAAAGGAGCTACTAGCTGACGTACTAGGGGAAAGGGGAAGGGAAAGACACTAACCAGAAGGCCCATAGCCCAGGACACATGTTCAAAGTCCAGAACTATCATTAGCTATGCTGCAACATTAGGAAAGGAGTGTAGTTCTCTAAAAGGGCAGGGAGTAAGGAGACCTGGGTTCTATTCCCAGGTTACTTGCCCCATGGGTGTGGGCAAATCATTTTGGCCAAGTTCCTCAAAGATATTTAGACTCCTAACTTCCACTGACATAGTTATACTTTTGAAGATATGGGCCTTAATGTCTGCCTCAGTTGCCTTTTTATAGAACGGGATAGCAATTCTTCATACTTTTCACCTGAACATCACCTGAAGGCCACATTTTACAGAGCCGTGTCATATAAATGGCCACGTTGTTCCAAGGGACGTATAATCAAAGTGCCAAATTCTGCCCAAGGGCCTGATTCTGGTAAGTATTGGGCCTCATTTTCCAAGTCAACAGGAGTTGAGCATCAGCACTGAGCATCTTCCAGGATCAGACTTTAAGTGAGCGGCAGGGCACATCAGAGGGAACCACTGGGAAGCTTCATCTCCAACATGATCCACAGCCAAGCCGCTGCAGGATATTGGCAAATCTCACAAATACGTTTCACTGGGAAATCCCACATGGAACAACTGGGGTCATTCACTGAACTTCTCATCCCACAGAGCATCAGAAGTCAATGGGCATGACCTCACACTGAACCATGAGATGGGCAGCTAACTATATAGGGGTAAATCCATAAGGGAAACTTCCGCTCAGCCTCTCAATGCCTAACATTTAGGCATCCTGCTGTCTAGTGGAATCCAGAGCCTGAAGTAAGGCACCTAGACTCCCTGTACAATGCACAGGGAGAGCTAGGCATTCACACAAAAGCCAGCACGCTGAGCCATTTAAACTAGTAAGCAGGAAAAGCAGAGGAGAGGGTGTGGCCTAAGCCCTGTCCCTCAAAGGGAGTTAGGTGTTTACTACCTCGGCTGGAGGAAAGAACCTCCTTGCCCTCCATTTGGGATTCACAGCTGTGAACCTCTCCTGGAGTTTGCCACGTCAGCCCTTTCTCACAGAAAATGGTAATGGTGGTGGAAGCCTCTTTTACCCAACAGTTAAAGTACTCACACAGCATATAGGAGACCCGTGTTCAAATCCTCCCTCTGCCTAATATGAACATGAACCTGGGTCTCCCACATTCTGGGTGAGTGCCCTAAACAATGACCTAGGCGATATTCTGGGGTGGGGATCTCTCAAGCTCTCTTGTTGAAGCTGTTCTACTTTGTATAAACTATTTAGATATTCACTGGAGCAGGGAATTGAACATAGATCTCCCAGGGAAGCGCCTTAACAGTTAGGCTATACTGTTGTTATCATTCTTTCAGTGGCCCACTGAACATTTCAGTTTTTCATACAATGTGGAACAGCTTCAACAGGAGAGACAGAGAGAGACTCTCTCATGAGATAATGCCTAGTTTGAGAATGCCACGGGCTCAGGCAAGAGTTAGACGCTGAGCTGCTTGTAGGTGTCAGGACTTAGGTGGCTTTGCACGTGCCCCAGGCAGAAATTTAGGTGCCTGTAGGGTTAGGTGGGGTTTTGAGGTTCTAAATTTTGGAGTTAGGTGCCTAAGGTAGCAGTTAGGCACCTAAATCCCTTTGTGGATCTAGCCCTTAGTCTCACATTAGGAAGAAGATATGCTCAAGACCACTATTTCAAGCAGCCTACAATTTCTTGAAAGACAGATACCCCAAAATAGTTTGAGACATGCGCCGACAATTAATCTTCATTTGCTAGTTTGCCTGACAGCAGTCAGGTGTGTTATATCAGTTTTTAAGGGATGTGGTTGGTAGAAGGACCTTTTTACATGTTATTCTCCATTGGCTGAGCTATTTGTGTTACTGACATATTCAGCAGTTGTGAGTGATAATGCTATTTCTGTATTAAGGATATTTATTCTCTGACTTCAATAGAATGGCTCCTGTAAGCAAGGATGAATTGTCTGAAAAATGCTGCAGGATCAAACCCGTGATCTGTCAGGAGGCTGGGGCGTGAACAGAAGATGTTCCGCACAGTAAATTAGCTTCACCCTATGTGCAGCCATGCTTAAGCAGACAAGGCTTGGGTTAGAGCCTTTCCTTTCTATTTTCTGGATTAACTACTCTCTGCAGTAGATGATTTCAGTGATGTGTATGTGTGTGTGTGTTCAATACTACAGCATAACACAGTCACTGTCTGTACGTTATTGTTCATCGTAAACAGATCTTTGACTCACAACGGTGATAAAGGATAGGTTAGACAAACAGCCCAGCTCTGAACATATGGCGTAGGCTTCTACTTGCTACGGAGATCTGAACAGATCATTTGTGTGACCAACTGATTATGTTTATCAAAAGTTCCATTTACCTCTAGTTTACAGCTGACACAATGGGGCCGTCATCACATTTCCACAGACATTTCTGGGTACTTCAGACAAGGCATTCTAAGGTTCCTCTCTGTTCAGACTCTTAAGCCTCTTATTCAAACCATTTCTCCTTGCTCTGCTTTCAACCGTGCTGAAGTGAACTCATTGACATTCTGGACTCCATTTAGATTGCAGAGAATTGACAAAGTTTAAAGATAAGAGCTAATATCTAGCTAGGAAATTAAAATGTGATTGTGCAGCAGTTGAACCTTGTGATCATGGCAGAAGCCTATTCATTAATTAAAATGTCTGCTGATTTAAATTACTTACTTAAATTACCAGCTATAAGTTGAGAACTGTTCTTTAGTCTCAGTGAAATGTCTGTTTCAAGTGACATGGCGTGTGGGGAAACCAGCACGAAACAGGTTAAGATGAGGTGCAAGAACATCTGCAAGTGCATGGGTATCTCAAAGCAAATCCTATCCGGCATTCAGCATAGGACCTGTTATCAGCTCTGAGCGGTAGGCTATGTGATAAGAAATTGTGGGTAATGAGTTCAGAATGCAATACTCTTGTCTTTATCTCACACTTTCCACCTTCAAAGCTCTTCTCAGAAATGAACTGATTAACCTTTACATTTGTGAGGGGTAAGTGTTTCCTATTTTTAACATGGGGACAACAGGACAGAGAAGTTAAGTGGCTTCCTCCAAGGGATTCGGTAATAGAGCAGGGTAAGAATGCAAAAAGTTCTGCTCCCCTGAAAGTTTCTTCTCTACAAAGCTTTACATCTCTCAAATCTTGGGGTTTTTTGGTACTATGAGAAACATTTCCCTATATATTTCCAGTTTCTACAAGCTCTGTAAAAATTAAGTCCCGCTGCATTTCACCGTATCACAGTTTAACTGATGCAAGGAGATTTGTTAAGAGCACAGTATGAGGTAGACAAAAAGTATATCATATGTCCCCCATTGTCTTCAGAGTACTTCATAAACATTCACTAATCTTCACAAATGCCCAGTCAGGTAGGTACCCCTAAGTATTCCTCACTTCTCATATGGAGAACTCCATGTGACAGAGGTGGCTTACTCAAGGGCAGATTTTCTCCCCACTAGTGTTTTCAGGAACTCCTCAATGGCTACACAACTGCTTATACAGCTCCACCAGCAATAGCTGTTTTGGGAGAACCACCACAGCACAGACATGGCACAAGTGTTCACCGCTGTGCCTTCTTGCCCCCTAGTGATGTACAGAGTTATGCACTGATCACCTGAAATAGTGGGACTTTTAGCTCAGGCTTGAGAATGTGAGCGATGCCTTCAGGCTGTGGGGCACAGAGGGTACCGCCCTGAGGGAAAGCAAGCAAGCCACACCACCTTTGCCTGGGATTCTGGTCTACTCCAAAGGCCAAAACAGTTCTTGGGATGAGTTGGAGCAACCTCAGTGGTGGCCCAGCTCCGTGCTTCTCAACCAGGGGTATACGTAGCCCTGGGGATATGCAGAGGTATTCCAGGGGCTACATCAACTCATCTAGATATCTGTCTAGTTTTACAACAGGCTACATAAAAGGCACTAGCGAAGTCAGTACAAACTAAAATTTCATACAGACGACTTGTCGATACTGCTCTATATACTATTAAGTACAATATTTATATTCCAATTGATATATTTTGTAATTTCATGATAAAACAAGCACATAAACCATTTTTCAGTAACAGCATGCTGTGACACGTTTGTATTTTTATGTCTGATTTTGTGAGCGAGTAGTTTTTAAATGAGGTGAAACTTGGGGTATGCAAAACAAATCAGACTCCTGAAAGAGGAACACTAGTCTGGAAAGGTTGAGAGCCACTGGTCTAGTTTATGGTTGCCACCCAATGGTTACCTATTGGCTGCTTTGCAATCCAGAATCTCCAGAACAGTGAAGAGCAGGGAGATGTCCCCTCTCACTTCTAAAGTGTCTGTGGGCATGTAAGCGGTCCTGCAATGGGGAAGTTTTCCACAGCCTGACTGCACAAGTCTCCCCGTCAGAACAGAGAATGAACCACAGAGGTGTTACTCACATCACTATTGAGAGGCACGTAGGCCAAGATCCTCCAAGATACTTAGGCATCCAGCTCCTGTTGATTTCAATGAGAGTTAGGCACCTAAATAGTTTTGAGGAGCTGGCCATCAGATACTACAGCAATAAGCACAGTATAAGAACCTATATAGAATACGCCATCAGTCCGGCACATAGGGTGAAAAGGGCAGCCTTGGGCCCTAAGGTTTCATGCTAAAGCAGCACATCTTGCCCACACCGTATCATTTTCTTAATTGAACATCAACACTGAGATGATTTGAATAGTGTGTGTTAGAAGGAGAATGTTTAGCCTTAAATACCAACACTCCATTTCCAATCTATTACAGGTCCTCCAACCACGTGCAACTTGGCTATAGCTAGTTACACGAAAGCCAGCCACTTATTCTGAGACTGCCTTGAGGTTAACTGGCTAAATATATCTGAACTTCTGAGGCAGTCCTACCCAGGATTAGAAATATTTCTGAATAGCTTGTCGTTACAACCATTGTAAATACTGTGCTCAATCTGCATCTCTTAAGGGTGCTAACCTAGTCTGACAAACACAGTTGAGTCTACTGTTCAAACTTAAGCTAAACTTTCGAAACAGCTGGGACCTGAGGCCAAGGTGCTTTGTGCGGATGTTATCCTGTAACAAGTTATAATCAACCTAGCAATTCAAGTCAACTGAAGCCTTCAGAAAAACATACCCAACAAGCACAATGTATGCACTGTAAATGGTTCTGAAATATGGCTGCATGAATTAATGAATCTGTAGACCAAGATCTTGATTCCAATCATACTTTGTTGTAAATCTGGTGTAACTCAACTGATTTCAGTGAAGACAGGTGTAGCTGAAAAGGAAATCAAGGCCCTAAATCTGAACCTTAAGTTTGCATTATGAACCAGAGTGTTCATAGACTTATGTTTATAACATTATGTTGTAAAGTACTGTTAAAAGCACCAGTCTGCAAAACATCAACTGTCCCACAGTATTGTAATTAGAACTAGGCAGTTTTAACTTCCCTGAGAGGTTGTAGCTATGTCGATGGGAGAAGCACTCTAATTAACACCAGGAGTTAGGTCAGCATAATTGTGTCACTCAGTGGTGTGGAAAATCCATACTGTCTGGAAACCAAGACTAACAGCAGTCTGATATGAAAACAAGCACTGCACTCTGTAACTTTAGATAGGGTCACATGGGATGGGTGACTGGAAGAAAAATTCCAAAGGTGTAGCAGTGTTACTCTGTATACAGCAAAAACAACAAAAGTCCTGTAGCACCTTAAAGACTAACACATTTCTGTGGACATAAGCTTTCATGGGCTGCAACCCACTTCGTCAGATTGCAGAACAATCCTACAGCAAAGACGTAAAAGATGGCCTCAGATTAAATCTAGAGGACTAATTTTTTTTAAAATTTGGCATGTATTAGCATAAAATGCCACATGAAAGTATTGCTATTGTGCACATAAATCAGTGTTTAATTCCCATCATTTGCTGTTTTGAATGAACATTTTGCACACCTAACACTTACATCTTCAAAACTCTAAATGAAGCTTCAGCAAGTTTTGCCAAAAAGAAACCTACTGAAAATCTTAATTTGGTTGTATTTCTTGATAAACATTAGACAGTACCAGCAACACACAATCACATTTTAACATACTGTCTTGGAAGTTGACAAGAAGTTTGAATAGACCTTTTCTATTTCTTCCAAGTTATGACATTAAGCCAGGCGCACTACACAGGTTAAACAAATCCAGTATACACAGGTATATTGCTCTTTTCTTCTTTCAGTTTAGTTGAGTTTTTTGAACATCAGAGACTGATGCTATCTAATGTAGATGGGAACACTACATGCTTCCTCACACATCACTCTCACAATCACACCTTAATCCTGACTTGCAATATGCCTGTTGTTCCAGTACTGAGCCTCTTAGACAGAGGCTAACAGGTGGGCATGTGACAAATTGACTAGGAATCTTGTGATGCAGCAACTGTTCACTGAGACCACAAAACCTAACACTGACAACTGGTTCCCATAGGTTAAAGCATCCACCTTCCCGACAGCTATTCCCACATATTGTGACATCGATTTATTGCTGTTTTGTACAAAGAACTGGAGCTTTGAGACCATCACCAAATATCATGAGCCTCATGATAAAATTGTGAGAGCTGGCAACACTCAACATTACCTTGAAATCAGTGGAATGGATTAGGAGTAAGAGTGGCACAGCCCGGCTCATCTGCTGTCTATTACTCACTTGACTTCATTTTAACACTCTGGCAGCTACAAATATAACGCATGCTGACACCAGAACAGAACACTAGCTGAAAGCAGTGGTGGTTTTAAACACACTCACCTGGATTATCCACTTTAAGTCAAAACTTGAGAAGGCTCAAAGTATTTGATGCACATTTATTATTTTGTAGGTAGCGGAAGTGACTCCAATCCATGAGAGTACAATACTGGATTGGACAAGCAACATTAGGTATATTTTTTAAGCCATCTTTCCCTAAAACTGATCACAACTGATCTGAAAACACTTGGCACCCATCCCTAATCAACTTTGAAATATTCTGCTAGACAGCTATAAAATCTTATTTACTGGAGAGAATAATAATTCCTTGTATTTATGTAATGCTAATTAAAGAGATGATCACCAAATGCTTATACCTTTGAGAGGGAAGGTGGGAGGCATATGATGCTATGGACACTGCATAAAAAATGTCAGAGGGGAGATGACAAGTAACTTCTGTAAAGGGAATTTGAGGAAGGTGATATGTAATTGAGAGGTTGGGATTTGGCCAGGGCATTGAGTTTTTCAATCCCTCCCCTTGCGAAAAGCTCCGTACCCATATAGTCTATAATGACCAATGGTCAGCATGTTGGTGTTGTACATCATACAAAATACAAAGGTATGTTAAAGAAAGTAGCTTCTTACCTTCCGGCCTTGCTGATGTAAAGAAAACACGGCAAGAGCAAAATAAAGCCACAGTGAGTGCAATTCTACAGTTGTTCATTGTGCTTCCAGACCCACACTTGGAAAAGACACTATCTATTGTCCACACTACTTATCTCAAAGTGCAAAGTTCACTTCAAAGATCAATCTCTTTGCCAATCATGATGTAACATGCACTAATCATTAATAGCTGACTAGCTATTTTAAAGAACTCTTAAGTTTCTTGATGCATTCTTTCTGGTAAATAAAATGGACAACCCTCTCTCCTCCCAGCTTGTTTGCTTTACAGTAGACTCTTCTGCCCAGACACAAAGAGCCTCATTCACAAAGAGTTTTCCGGGAGAACCTTCATCCTGATCTAGTCATTCATTCTGCTAAGGTGGCAAGAGTTTTAATGATTGAATATACCTTGCACCCAGGAGGACTGAACAACCACTTTTCCAGAGACTGAAGTTATGGCACCCCTCATTGACCGGCTGATAGGAATAATAGAAGTTACTGTTGAAGACTCACCCAGTTCCAGCTGAGAACTAAGTTTTGGAAGAGAGCAATAGGTCTATTGGCTCCTCAAGCTGCTGTTGCTCCACTAGAAAACAAATGCAATATTCAAATTGAATCTACTGGAATTCCTATTAGAAGTCAGTTCCATCTGTAATTGCTCTTTGCCCCCTCTGGAATATTTCTGGGCTTCATTTGTAAGAAAGAGACACTCCCAAACTGTATAGTGGCCTCTTGTATGGCTGCGAGATGCTAAGCAACAGGATGAGAGTGGCAACAGCTGAAACTGAGACAGAGGCGGTTAGAAGACAGAAGACTCAGTTTGACCAGAGTAAGTTACACGTTTCCCAGGGAAATCACTCTCACAGCATGTGCACCCCCAACTTCTCCCTTCCCTAGCTGGTTGTACCCATTGAACTCAATGGCATATGCCCAGGTGTAATTGAGGGCAGAATTCAGCCCCTGAAGTTTGGCGATATTTGGATCCAAGGCTTTGGTTTACTACTACCTCTATTTAGTAGAGCTATAGCCCCATATATTTGGGCTACTCTCTCAAGCAAGTTCATCTTCCATCAAGAGTACTGCGAGATTTAACTAGGGCCTACGCCTACATATAGTGCATAAGGAATTGGTCCTTTCTGATACCTGGTTGAAAAGTGCAATAAGAGTCCTAAGTATTATTGTAGCTATAAATTCTATTGCTCTCACCCCCCTTGTATGCCAGCCCAACTAAACTTGGTGCTTCCCACAACAATGTTGCAGGCTGAAAAGCTGCAGGCGGAATTCAGCAGGAGAGCTACTCCTCCTACATCAGCGTTTAAAGGAAGAGCCTTTCATGTTTACATGAAAAAGATATCAGATCTTGCGCCTGACTGATCCTGGATCACCTGTGAGAAGCACCTGTAACCAGCACCACAGCTGGACCCAGCAAGAGCATGGTTGTTATGATGATCAGCAAACAGGTTTTCACCTGCTTGTGCACATTGTTCCAAGAAGAGGGCATTTCTAGCACTAAAGGCAAAGGATGCATGCTGAAGGCTGCAGCTACTAGGGTTAGCGCCTGAGGGATACATCTGCTTCTCTTGTGAGGCAACAAAACAATATTTTATCTCCTGCAAGAGGGTGGATATCATTCTTGCAAGGATGTTAGAAAACAATTTCCTTTATTGCCTATTAATTCATAAATGCAATTCTGAACAGGATGAGAGACATTAAGAAAATCAGTGTCAAGGCAACAAAGAACTCACTCAACACAAAAATACCCCACGTGAAATCCTGTAAACTGGAACAGTCTAGTTTAACAATGGACTGCCCCCTCTTGGAATCCATCCAAAGATGGAGATAACAAAAAGGGAAGATTTGCACAAACTATTTAATCTTTAAAACTAAAGATGCTGCGGAGGTGGGGACAATGGGCATTGGCATTAGCCCTACACCAGAGTTTAGAGCAAGTGTGAAAATAGGGGTTGTAGGACTCAGCCTAATCCCTTTGTTTATGCACTCAACAGACCTACCAGTCAACTGGGACAGAAGAGTGACTTCTGGTGTCTGCTCAAGAGAGATACCAGAGCCACATAAAAAAGCAGGTCAGAACTGAGAAACTTGGACAAAGCTAGGACTGAGACTGGTACAGCCCTCACCCGCATTATGTCTCATTGCTGTTAGTCTCATTTTAATGGGCGCTAGTCACACACAAATTTTAAGAAGCAAATGTCCTGTAGGACATCACTAGATGTCACTATGAACTAGAGTGGTTTTTATTATTTCAAAAACAACGAGAGTCCTGTAGCACTTTAAAGACTAACAAATTTAATTTCTGCAGGCATAAGCTTTCGTGGGCTGCAACCCACTTCGTCAGATGCAAGAAACAGAAATCAGATAGGGGGTATACCATTGTTCCCTACCCTTGGATGTATATATATACCCCTATCTGATTTCTGTTTCTTGCATCTGACGAAGTGGGTTGCAGCCCACGAAAGCTTATGCCTGCAGAAATTAAATTTGTTAGTCTTTAAAGTGCTACAGGACTCTCGTTGTTTTTGCTGTATACAGACTAACACGGTTACCCCTCTGGAACTTTTTATTATTTCAGACGCTGTAATTCCTTCTTTTGGTTTTAATCTTTTTTGTTTCCATTCTGTTTGCAGTCTGCACAGTACCTTAGAGAAAATCTGTTCAATTGTTTGCTTTTGCCACTTAGCCATAGGTTCAATACAATTCTTTTATAGGAACTTATCCATGAACTTTGATACTGCTCATGTCATAGGATTTGTTCCGTGCATTTCAATCCAATTTAATTTTTAAAGTTAAAAGACATATTTCAGTCAAGCCATTTCAAAGTTTGCAAGATGCAAACTCTTACTGTCTTAAACAAGTCACTCTTTAAACATTCCTCTTTAAAATCAGAATGACTCCTCCCCCCAACTCCATTGTGATGCCTCTTCTTGTCGTTTTCATGGGCAAAGTGTGCCGTACATTTACCATGGGCACTGTGCTTGCAGGATGATTAAGGTACAAAATGAAGGTCCAAGCCACCCAGCTCTCATTAAGATAAATGAAAAAGACTCCCATTGACTGCTGGGAGCTGTGTAAGGCACTTAAGCATCACTCCAGTTTGTCTTGGCGGGGTCAGTAAAGAACCACATTAATAAAAGCAAGTTCTCAATACACAGCCTTATTTCTTCAGGCCTTCGAGTGGGCTGGCTACCATGGGACTGCAGACCCGGACCAAAAACAAAGCTCCAAAGTGAGTCATTTGCTGTCTAGGGGCCTTATGAATATACTCTCCAAAGCCTAATGTTCTTACAAACTAATGAAATCATCTCATTTGACCAATGATCTGGCATTTTGGAGACCATTTTAATGCCCAGATCCCCAATTTAATTCCTTCCTAGACTGGATTCCTCATACACAGAGAGAACCTCTCATCTGATTATTACTTTCTTGGGACCATATGACAATTTTCCATGCAGAAAAGCATTTAAGGAGCTAAATATGAAGAAAATCCACAAGATACAGTAAGTCGTTTATAGTAAATGGCAGCAAAACACCTTTTCCATGTGAAAACCAAGATGTGGCAAACTACAGGGGTTGTAACTATGGAAGTGACATAATCCACAGACTTGGTTTGTTTGGGGACAGTCTTTAGCACTGTGCTTCATAACATGGGCCTACAGGGCCAAGGTGGGCATAAAGATGCAGAGAAGGTTTCTGAGCTCCCTGCAATCTGAAATTACTGTGAGTGTGTGACTCTCACATCAAACACTCTTCTCCCACTTATCTCCTACCTGAGTCCATCAAGATCTTGATATCATACACCAAGGTGTGTATGGTTGGTAATGGCAAGTTACTGCAGTGATGTGCAGTCTTTTCTGCAGGAAAAAGAACATTGTTTCCAGGCTCTCCCCCAACTTCTGCATGTCCACAAACCACACCTCCCCAGCACCATTTTTCTGTTGTAATTGGTTTGGCGTCAACCCAAGGAGGAATTTTGGGCAGCACATGGGCTTTCGAGACTGCATGTAGTAGAGTGCTGCTCTGCTCTTCCCTTTGTACATACAAACTACAGAAAAATACTGCCCCCACAGTTAACTTTCCTGTACGCTACATAGAACCCAGCAGGTCTGACCATTTTTATTCTCTCTAGAATGCACTGTGCCGTTGGTAAGTGGCGATTTTCTGCTTAACTTCTAGCCAAGACAGAGCCAAAGTAGAACCTTCCTGAAGTTCAGCTGGGAGTTGGTGGAGAGGGACCGTGGATGAATTTGGATCCCAATCTCCAAAATCTGATCTGAATTTCATGGGCATATCAATATAATGGGACCATATCCTTCCCTTGAGTTTTACTTAAGTCTCCCCTTGTCTTCAGTGGAAATTTCTAAGTCATGTGTGTGGATCAACAGCAATTTATGATCCAATATCTGAGTCAGCCTGGAAAGTTCAAGCTATGCCATCTGATGTTAGCATTCAAATTTATATAGCACTCTAGTACACCCCGCTAGACAGTAAATAAGACAAGCAAATGGGGTTCTTGCCTTGAAGACTTAACAATATTAAAACACGTGAACAATGCAGTGCAAGACACAACATTGAATACTGTCTTCGGAAGTGGAAAGCTTCATGCAAAAGATGGCTTTTTTTTTTTTTTTTTTAAAGAGAGGAAGAGGTCTTTCAGCAGTTTAAATTGGAAGGGTGTACTAACAATATGGGGTCGTGTGAAAAGCAGCACAAAGTTGGTGTGATTACAGGACAGAAAAAGCCATAGCCATAAGCAATGCTAGGCAGCATGGAGATCTGGCAGAATGATAACTTTGTATTTTTCCACATGAAATATGTTAACATGAGCAAGGGTATTAAGTGCTGCTCTGCAAGCTACAAACATAGGGCCAGATTCTTAGCTCATAATTAGCCCCACTGAAGGAGGGGGCTATTCAACAGGAGTAAGGCTTAGTAATGCTACAAGATCTTCATATGAACAGAGCTGCAGAGATGCAGTTATATTATACAAAGCTTCAACATCTTACCCTCGACAAGCAAGCATTATGCCCATTTTATAGCTGTGGAAAGAGAGGTAAAAAGATGTAAAATATCTAGCCTAAATTCACAGTGACAGAGAAAAGAACAGATCCTACAACTCTCGACCCCGAGTCCCTTGCTCCAACTATTAGACAACACTCCCTTCCCTTATGAAACGGGATCATGAAATGACCTATTGCAAAGCAAGGCATGTGTGCAAAAGGAAGAGTTTAAAATTGCTGTGGGAACCTCAACTTTAAATATCCTTATTATGGGATTATAACGTCAGATTTACCATTGCACTAAGGTAGAAAACTGAAGCCTGCTGTGTCACATCTATTTCCATTTCTTCATACCTCCTTTCTCCAAGTAGCAGTTCAGTGACAACATTCCTCCCAGCCCTTTAGCTATCAACCAAAAAGCCTGTGAATCTTGACTGGCTCATGCTGTCCCAAGACTCTCCAGAGCAATGACATCAAGACTGCGTCTCCTGCAATTGGCAGGCATCTGCTCATTATCTCTGCAATGTGTAAGCCAGAAAGAAAGATTCAAGTGTGCAGGGCAGCCATGACTTCTCCAAGTTACACTGGAACTTGCACTGGTAAGACACCTTGAACCTGAAGAGCCCTGGAAGAGATTAAACACAACCTCAATTTGCAGCAATGATGTTTAAAAAAATGGAAGTAAGCTTCAGTATTAAAACGTATTTCAAAGGATAAAAGATGTACTGCCATGAGCATAGTTATTTGTAGCTAGACCCTTTTGAGACAGTCCCTGGCTAGAAAGCCATAATCCTATAACCTTTGTATGTACAAGTGGGAAGGATAAAATAAAAGATGGGCACATCAGTATCTAAAACTAAAATATCTGCGGTAGTAGGAAGATTCGTACGATGAGTGGCCTTGAGATTACAAGTAATGACAATGATAGGGGAACACAACCTACAGTTAAGGTGCATTTCCTTTTGTGATTACACCATGTTATGCATGCACTTAGCAAATGCTAAGCTCTCCTACAGCTACAGACGAGCTAAATGGTTATCACATGCTCCAAAAAAGATATGTGGCATCATCCCACGTAGTGAAGTATGTGCAAATTACTCAGTTATATATAAAATGTATCACTTTTTTGCTTTGATAAGTTTGTTACAGATAATGCATGCTTTTCAGTAAACCTTTCAAGGAAGCTCTGCTGAATTTCAGTCAGGGGAGATTGCTATGTCTCACCTACCTGCCTGTTTCTCTCATCTGATGGTCAAGACTAAAAAAAAATAAAGCACCTGAAATACTCTTATCTCCCAGCTTTCCCCCTGTACCATTTCAGTCCACCATCATTTAGTTCCTTTGTCCATCCCCCAACAAACACACACAGAGAACATAATCTTAAACTGTATCCTCATTCAAAATGCACAGGTTGAAAGGTGACTTTTGGGGGCACTAGAACGCAGGTGGTACTTCACTCCTCTGCACTCCACATCCCAACCCTGCCATGTGCCCCTGGGTAAAAACCGCAGAGAGGAATCAGCCAGAGATTCTAGCCAGCAGGAGCAGATGCAACCAAAGCAGGGACCTTCCTACGTTCTGAAATTCCTACAGTTTTGACTGGACTTTCTGTGCCCAGTGCTGATTTGCTCCATCCCACTCTCTCCATCTCTCATGAAGTCTCTTCACCTCAGGTTCACAACACACCTTCCCCTCTAATCCTTTTTTTTCCTCCTCTGCTCTATCCCCATCACCCTCCTTCCCTTCCCCTTCCTATGAATTTAGCTGATCCTCTCTTAAATGACCCTCTCCCAAAAAATCATGGCACTAACATGCCATCTGCCTCCATCAGACTGTTCACTCTGCTTGTGTTTGAGACTCCTTTCCTGCCCTGTGTCTCTCCTGTCCATTTAGACTGTAAGCTCTTCAGGGCAAGAACTGACTCAGGGACTTTAAGGTTAGAAGGGACCATCATGATCATCTAGTCTGAACTCCTGCACATTGCAGGCCAGGAGAACCTCACCCACCCACTCCTGTAATAGACCCCTAACTTCCAGCTGAGTTACTGATGTCCTCAAATCATGATTTAAAGACTTCAAGTTACAGAGAATCCTTCATTTACACTAGTTTAAACCAGCAAGTGAGCCGTGCCCCATGCCGCAGAGGAAGGCAAAATAACCCCAGGGTCTCTGCCAATCTGACCTTGGGGAAAATTCCTTCCCGACCCCAAATATGGCACTCAATTAGATCCTAGCTCTATATCTGTACAGCACCTAGCACAATGGGGAATCTGCTCTTAGTTAGCCTTTATGCACTGCCGTAATAAACAAGATTACTAATAATAATCAGCAGCAAATCAAACAGCAAATAACAAACATGATCACAATAGCTCACGCTCCCACCCCCTCCTGACTACATCCAGCCCAGCCTACAAAAATGTAGTCGATGAGCATGATCAAGGCTTACATGATACTGCAGAGATTCATGAGGGGCAGGGGCAGTGTTGGGAGGAATATTTAGAGATGGGCTCATGACAAGTGCTTCCCAACTCTACTGGAGACCATGGGATGAGCTAGCCCATGAGGCTTCCTCCTATGGGCTGCTGAAGGGGGGGGAGGCGGAGTTAGGGAGAGGAGGAGCCAGCTCAGCACATGCTCTCTGCCCCGCCCACTCCACTACTGAGAGCTCCTGATCAACATCAACAGCAGAGCAAAAAACTGGGCCAGAAGGGTTTGACGTGAGCTCCCAACAGCCCCACAGACACCGTCCCTTTGTGCCAAGTAGCACTACTGCATTCTAGCAATCAATCAATCAATCAATGACAAAGCTAACAAGGATGGATCGTTTGGATAATAAATACCAATATATACTTAATAGCCAATAACTAATTGTAATCAACCGTTAATGGTTATAAACACCACCGCCTTAGAGCTCAATATTAACAGAACATCGGGCCCACTGGACCACTCCTTGGGGTGAGCTGACTCTCTGCCCCTCTGCGGAGATGTGGTGAGCACTAGAAAGGCCCTTCCCCAGTTGTAGCCTGGGACCCTTGCGAGGAAATCGTATGTGCTCCCCACATGCAGCCTGTGTTCTTGGGGGCAACGTGCCTCACCCCCTTCCTCAGAGGACATGCCCTGTTACCTCTGTTCCTCTCCCCCCCACACACACCCTACTCCCCTTATTCACACACATACTGGATGTAGCATCCTCAGCCTTTGGGTTGTATCCTCATGATTCTCAATGTGTCTCATCTCATCCCTGCTCTCAGTGGCCTTGATGGGAAAATCCCCTCCCCACAGGCTGGACAGTTTGTTATGGGAATTTCCCAAATTCCCCCTGAATTATTAAGTCTGATCCACAGTTCCTTCCCTCAGCTCAGGCCTCTAGGATCTATTATACCTGGACCCACATCCCCTCAACCAAATCATGGTGGTTTGGAAGTGCGTATAGGGGGTGGGCCTGGGCTAGAACTGGCAAAGCACAGGATAGAAACCCCAGGAAGCAATGCCCATTTATCAAGCATTCACATCTCTACTGAAGAGCTTCTGAAGCTCCACATTTCAATTCCTGAACTAAATGCCAAGGTTTAACACTTCTGCAGCAGCACAGCTGAGTAGGTGTTATCAAGGAGATGATCATTTTCATGAAGATGGAGTAACATGAGGGGGGGGCAGGTCTCTGATGACATCATTTGTTTGGGGCTGAGTCTGAGGAGGAGCTCTGTAAAAAACAGACCAAAAGAGAAAGAGAGAGGAAGAAGAGAGGCAATAGCTCATTAGCAGAAGCTGTGTGTGCACATTACTGTTAGCAAGTTGTCTTCGAAGGAGTTTCTTCAGGGTCTGAAGAAAAGCCTGTGAACTATTGGGAGATTATAAATCTTTCCTTGAGATGTCAGCCAAGAGCTTCAGCATAGTCACAGCTGCCGCCGTGCTAATTCTCTTCCTAAAGACACAGCTCTCAGTGCAAGCACCGTTAAATGGTAAAGCCTTTCAGCTTTCTATTTTATTGGCATTCCTAACCTGGCACGTCTAACATAGGCAGTAAAATGGAGAGGTTATTAGTCTCCCTAGCATGTTCATTTGTGTTGTTCTAGCAGATTACTTGTGCTAAGTGTTAGGAAATTTCTCAGGGCAGGTACATTCCTGGGGAAGAGCATGCGAGTTTCTGTTACAGCCTCATTGCACACTGTCTATGATCTCTGTGCTTCTCAGGGAGTAAAGCAGAAAAGGGACTCTTACTGAGATAGTGGGAATACTGTATACTCACCCCTGTAGTTTTAAGGAGGAAAACCATGGCTCAAGTCACTATGAAATGCCACCCTTCTTGCATACTACAGTTGATTTTCTGTTTTTAAAAAGATGCTGGTCAGCCCTCCCCTCTCAGCTTTTGACTGAATTAATCCTCATCCATTCAGGAAAAATCCGGTGCAGTTATATAGGAAATTAAGGAGAATAACTGTAACAGGGATCTGGGGGAGAGCAGACTGTTCAGCACCATGTGTCCCTGGAGTCTTGAGATTCAGAGTGACTCTGAGCACCCAGCCTCACACAGTGCCATGCCAGTACAAAGTATGCATTACGGCTGTTTGTCCAGGGTTATACCAAGGCTGTAATCCAGACTTGTTAGGTCAAGATGTTATTTCAGACATTTTCTCCTGAGGAGTTACCATCTTCTTCAGCAGACTCTCCCATCTTTTGGCCAGTGGTTTTCGAACTGTGCTGTTCAGAGTCCTCTTGGTGGTTCACAAAATAAAGTATTTAAGAACAAAATAGTGGGAGGCTTGTAAATTGTGGAGTGTCTAGGAGAGGAGTTCTCTTACGAAGTTATCTGAAGAATTAAAAGTTCTGCTATAACAGAAATGGTCATGGAGGTATGTGCCCATCCTTCCCACTTCCCCAAGCCACAGGGGTTACAGAGAGGGAGACTATCACTCCCCCCTACACATAAGTAAGAGATAGCTTTCTATCACTTTTCCAACTCAGAGGGGTAACTTGAAAGATTATCACTTACTATTTGCATATTTGATGGGACAGTGTCCCCATATCCCTCCTCCCCCATGCCCAGAAATACAACTGAGTCACTCGTCACTTGGCTTCCCCACACAGATGGGGGGGAGCCTGCACAAGAAACAGTCTCTACCACATGCAGAGGGAAAACCAAGAGTTACCTGCTGCTCTTTTCCCCTCACACCAAAGTGACATTGTGGTGGCACTCTCCTCCACCTCTGGCAATTGCTACTACGCTACATTCTATCCCCATACTGATTGTTTTTTTCCCTAGGTGGAGTGGAATTTATTTTACTGAGCAGAATAGGGATGACAGTGGCCTTGTCTACATGAGCAAATTTAGGATCTATTCCACCACCACTATAGCTCTGCAGATGGTAGCAACATTGAAAGTTGCAGTGTAGACAGGGCGTAGGAGATTTTGCCACCCTGTCATCCATGCCTAATCTGACTAGAGTTAGATGGCACTGTGGTAAGTGTGCCCGAGCCCTGTCTACACTAGTTTCTACTATTGCTACCATCAGTGAAGCTATTATAGTAGTGAATCGCAGATCACTAGAACTAGACAGAGGATGGAAATTCCATTTTGAAAAAAACTGTGAGATTTCAAAATCTGTTTTCATTCTGATTTGGAATGAAACCTAAAAATTTCTAATTTCTCAACACAAAAAATTCTGGAAAAAAAATTCCATTTCAGTCAATCGAAATGTTTCATTTTGACTTTTTTACATTTTATATTATAAATATATAAAATACAAAAAAATTGACTCACACCTCATAGGAAGAGGCCTTTATACTGCCTCTTAAAAAACCACAGTCATTTCCTAGAAACTTCACATGCTGAATACCCAGAATTATTGCACAGAAAGGATTTCCTGTCATCTCTCACTTTGGCAGCTGGCAATCAATGTTTTGCTTGCTGCAGGTGTGTTTCAACCATCTGAATGATGCATGTGACCTTAAATGACAACCACATGCCAGTCCATTTATGCTTCTTGCTGTACCAGCCAGAGAGAAGAGTTGATTTCTATGTGTTGATGATTGCCATTCCATAAAATTTAGTTTTAGAGAGGTAATAAAATAAAACAAACAAATAAATAAAACAAAACCTAGCCCCTATTTAGCACTTTTCCTCTGTAGCTCTCAAAGTGCTTTACAAAGGACGGCAGTATCATTATCCCCCATTTTACAGTTGAGGAAATTGAGCCATGGAGAGGGGGCAGTGATTTGCCCAACATCACCCTGCAGGCCACTGGCAAAGCTCAGAATAGAACCCAGGTCTCCTGAGTTCCCATCAAAGACTCTATCTACTAGGCTACACTGCCTTTACCAAGGCCTCAAATGACTAACGGATGCTCTAGCTCTGTAGGTAGGAGCACAGGGATAATTATTAATTGTGACTGACAGTACGTAGGTTCAATCTTTAATAATCTGTGAAAACTGGTCTGCTTGTACTGGACAAGTGAAATCAGAAGACAGTTAAGTATGGTAAAATTCACCAGATGAGTTTTAAAAATCTCAATTTTCTTTTTTGACACTATATGGAATAAGCTCAATTTCACATATTCACACTTGTATATGTTTTTTTAAACAGGATCGAAGTGGTCTTACATTGGTAAGTAATTATTTTAATTCAGATGTTGAAATTTAATTCTGTATTTTGTACTTTTAATGAGAACAAGCCAAATTCAACCTGGTGACACCACACTGGAATCAGTGTAGTTACACCCAGGTTGGATCAGGCCCATTGTCTAGCAACCCCTATTTATATGTCAGGGTTCAGCACTGGGAAGGATTACATAGCAATATTAAGAAGTTTCAGGTAGAGGGATCTGTGTTAACCTGCAAAATGACAAGAAATGTAGCAGCGTTAAGTTATGACATGGAGCTGCAGAGGTTCCCTTAAGGTGTTGTCTCCATACCGTTCACAAGTCTCCCTATGGGGCGGTGAACAACACCCTCTTATTCTCCAGTCCAATCCCTAACACATACTGGAGAAAGAGAATTTCAATGCTAAAGATACTTTTAAAATGTTATTAATCGAATGACTTTTTATTTTAGGGTAAAGGAGATATTGTAAAACCAATTTTAAAGACTGGGATTAGAATAAGACTTTAATTTGTGATGAAATTTCATTTAAATGCAACTGCAGCAAAACCTGGTTAGAACATTGCTTACTGGGTTGTATGGAAAACAACACTGTATCTATGTGACCCATATGAAAACAGTAAAGCATCTCTTCTGTGTATTGGCATGACTCCTGCTGGAAGTCATCTCCCTCCACCTCATCACCTTTCTCTACGCAATGTCAGACACTAAAATGAAGCCAGCAACAAGAGAAAGGAAAACAATGGCATTATACCCACACGTCGTGACTGAAATGAGGAGGCAGTTATAGGGGCAAGAGAAAAAACATGAGATCCATGACCAATGCTAGAGCTAGAGCTGCTATCAGTGACCAAAATCACTGCTTGTTTAATAAACACTGGCTGTGGCTGAATGCTGATGTTGCTACACCCGCAGTGACATTATAGCCCCAGGCTATCATACAGCATATCATTGCAATTGACAAAGCATTCCTTTCTAGAACTGTGAACCTGACAGAACTAGGTACTTGTCTTGGATACAAATGGAACCTGCTGTATGTATACAGTCTCTTTAAAGGCAAAACTGTTCCACTATCTGCATTGTTCTCTTATCCAAAGTGTAGCTCAACTGTGTTCTGTACAGCAGTCTTGTTGACATCATCAAGAATGGTCCAGCATGGGAGTAGAACATGCCCATTTGTATAGGAACCAGTGTGATTGAACGGATCACACTTGGACCTGGGATCCTTTCCCAGTTCTGCCTCTTGTCTGTTCTCTGACCTTTGGCAAGTTACTGCACCTCGGAGAGTTCCCGATCAATGAAGTGGCCATAATGATACTGATTGACACGCCTCTTTGTGGTGACTGGTTCCTGCAGGTGATGCTAGGAGGCAGCTATTGCTCTGACCTCTGTACAGGGGAGCAAATGGACAGAGAGAGACTCCTGGTACCTTCCTTCTTCTTTTGGCCCTTCACAGCGGCCTGGCACAGCCGGCCAAGGGAGAAGATGTGCTGGGAAACCATGTGCCTTTGTTACATGGATATGTCTACATTGCAATTAAAAACCTGCGGCTGGCCCATGCCAGCTGACTCAGGCTTGGTCTAAGGGGCTGTTTAACTGCAGTGTAGATGTTCAGCCTTGGGCTGGTGCCTGAATTCTAGGGTCCGGAAAGGTGAGAGGATCCCAGAGTTCAGGCTGCAGCCCGAGCCTGAACATCTACCATGCAGTTAAACAGCCCCACAGCTCTACCCCTGCCAGCCCAAGCCAGCTGACACAGGCCCTCCAGGGGTGCCTAATTGTAGGGTAGACATACCTAATCATTCTTCTGGCCCTAGCTACACTGGGCTTCTGCACTGTTCAGCATTCTGCATGGCCAGACCTATGAGTCCGAAGAGTGGTTAGTTTTACTCAGCATTGAGGTCTGAAGCTAGGACAGACTGATTTGAGTGACAAGTTTGTGGTGCTCTCCGCTATACAGATTAAGCCTTACTATCCAAAAACCATTTCCCATTAGTGCTGACGTGCTTGCTCTTGCTTGACCACTGGTCTTTCCATGGTAAAGGTCAGAGAGTTAGCACAAGAACTAGAAGTGTCAGCTACAAAAGAGGTTTCAAAGTCAGCTAGAAAACTGGAATTACAAGGCTGATTTAATCAGCGACAGCTTCCATCCACAGCCCTGGAAAGAGAGGTGTTTTCATAGGACACCTTTGTCAGCAGTGCAGTCTGGCTACAGTTTAAAAGACTCTTTCAATTCTTCTGTAACTTCTCTATAGAAGCTGAAAGTCAATTGACTCAGTGCTCTTTGTATGCTGGCCCTCTGCCTCTTTAATGCAGGAGTATTGGATATAACTTGAAAAGACAGAACTACGACTTTAAGGTGGATAGCTGGCAAGAATGGAGAAAGTTAGCTGGTTTTCTACAAGAGTATTAAAGAAGAATCCCAGCAAGATTATTAATGCAAGATGCACGTGAGGGGACAGTGCATCTACTTGGAGGGGAAGTGGGTACCACTGGAAGTAACATTAAGTGTCAGAAATTAATAACACTCTAATTAGAGCTAACAATCTTTAGTTGTTGCCATATGTTCTACACCAGTTCAGCAAGGTGCACAGAAGCCTGTGCTAAGAACACTCACCTCCAGTGTGAAACCTGCAACTTTGATGACCACGTTAGAGTATCCTTAAAGTGTCCAGTACAATTGTTAGGTCTTTAGTTAAAGGCTGTTTTGGGCAGCTTTCCAAGATGACCACTTAACAGGTTTCTCTAGATAATGACTTTATCGCTGAGCTTCTGCATGTTACCACATTTGCGGCTGCAGCTTGGCTTCTTAAGTTTAATTTTTACATTACCCCACCCTAATAAAAGAACTGAATAATTCAAATATTAATCAGCTATTAGTACAAACACTTGTTAGAGATACTTCCATGGACATATGCTAGTACTGTTTGCAGCCTCATAAACTGCACCCTTGCCCCTCCACACTGAAGAAAACATTAGCTTCTCTCCTTTAGAGAACACCAGCATTCACCTTCCAGCTCCTATTCTGAGGGGCCCAATGACAGTGATGCTGGGCTTGCTACATCGCTGTCATCCGGCCTGTATGCATGCAGGTCACAAGTTGACAGCAGGGAGACGGCACAACACCAACATGCAGCCCTGGTTTTCGGGAGTGGGCTGCTAAGCTCATTACAAAGCTGTACATTGGTATTTTTTCAAGTAATTTTTATTAATCATAACCTTTTACAGACTTCTCTTGTAATGCAGCCACAAGGGCAAAGTCAGTTCTCCTGTGCTCACTCACTCAGGACTACTTGCAGCGTGTGAGAGTGTGTGACCAGGAGTTAGAAGTTGCACACTAGAACAGGAGAGGTCTACAGGGCTGGTGGCCTACAGCAATTGGGATCCTAAAGATACCATGACAGGGAGAGCCCCCGCAGAGAGGCTTCCCCCGCAGAGAGGCAGAAGCAGCAGCAAGGGGCCTCCTTTCCCTCACAGTAACAGCATCCCACCTGGCTGGGTGGTTCAGGATCACTACACTCTTCTCCCACACTCAGAGTCCTCTACTACCACAGTATATGTCATAGGTAAGGAGCAGTGACTTGTGGATGATCACCCATTGAGATGCATGGGACAGCACGCTCCAGTCCTGAGCTATCATTTGGCTGCAGCTGTTGCTACATCGATTACACTTGTCATGTTTTGAAGTTTTCTTCACAACTCTGAGGGCTAGACACTTTCTATTCTGAGAATTCCAATGTAACTGTAATCTCATGACCCCAGGAGCTGGGGCTCTCCGCACGAGTAGGTGGTGCCTTAATCTGGCCTTAAATGGCAACTTCTTACACTCTGCTGTCAGTGGCTTTTCTTCCCCTGGTCCTATCTTCCAGTGCTCGTTGATAGTTACAGACGCCCTTCATCAGTGGGCTAACCTCAGATGTGATGTACAAATGGGCCTGAATCCGAGCAAATCTAAGTCAGTCACACGAGGCCTTCTGGGAGCTTTGCCCACACTACAGAATCTTACCTTTGAACACAATCGGGAGTATTAGGCAAGAATGCTGAGCGTGGCTTGTACTGGTCCACCATGACTACAAAGACCTGGACAGCGTGTCATCTACTTTGAGGGCTTCCAATTTTCAAACATAAGATGATCTTTTTTTCTTAGACAAGCACTAAAGCAGTTTAAGTTTATGCAACATACATGCTGAGGTGATCTGGAAGAAAGTCTAAGTTCCAATACAGGCTCCCTAGATTTCTCTCAATTTAGCCCTTCTTCTGCAATAAAGGACTCCTATTTCTATAGCAATTCATTCCCCCTCTGTTGCTACCTACTCTTCATACCCATTGCATCAAAACGTCAGAACTGTTCTCCAAAGTCTGACATTTAAATACCATGTAACCCTGTCACTCATTCCTTGAGTCCATTCCTCCCACACATTATGTCCCTTATGCAAGAGTGAGCTGGAGTGAACACTACTGCATGCAGGGACAGCTTCCAGTGATTTCCCCCAGATATGCAAGGTTGAATTTTACCCTCCAAAGGGAAACTCTATTTCATAATAAATCTGTTACAGCTGAGTTAATTAAAAAGTGCCTTCGAGCTCCATTGCTTATCTGCTAAGGGAATCATAATTTCATAACGGCAAACAAAGTGTGACAAGAGTCCAGCTCTTTCAGGTGAGTTCTGGCACACTAAAACAAGGAAGGCCACATGACAATATGCAGGGTTCCTGTAACGTCTGGAAAAACTGGTTATGGACAAGGAAACAAGTTGATGAGTTGCTAGCTGAAGCTGGTGTGTGGAAACAGACAAGAATCTCTGTAGTTTAATCCCCATTGGCTGTCATTCTCTTTGCTTACTACAAATGTGCACGTCCACCCTAATTTCATTGATGTCCCTAAAAACCTTAGCAATTGGCATATTTTACAAGATAAAAAATGACCTCCAATCTCAACTTTGACCTTGGTGTGGAAGTTTCCATCTCCTGTTACTAATCCCTAAAATCACCTAATCACCTCCAGAAAAGTAGGTCTGAAAAAGTGTATTGCTCTAATGAGGTGGTTTCCAATGGCTGAAGTTAGAGTTCTGTCCTACTAACAGTTAAAGACTAGCCATTTAGCAATCATGTGAGTGCCATAATATTTTTGGTACAAGATATTAGTGTCTTCCTGGAAACCCAATACCTTGGCCAGGTGCAGTCAGTTTGGCCTTTGCTTCTTGGGTTAAGACTGTGGCAACCCTTCCTCCCCTGTCCCAGCTCCACACAGAACTTTGGCCCCTGATTCAAGGACATCCCTTTTTATCTTGCTTGCTGGGCTGTGATTGACTTCCACCTGCTCCTAGCCCATGAAGCTGCTGGAGGACTGATTCTCACTGATTCCACCTGCAACTGATCCTTACTGGCCTTCCTAGGCAACTCCTGGAGGACTAAACTCAATGGTCTTTTTCCCCAAAAGGACATCACCTTCAGGCAGGGTGCGCCAAAGTGGTGGGGCCTCCAGCATAAGCCAATAAACACCTGGTACACCCTGTCAGTCATGAAATCTACAGCTTCATGGGCGCTGGAAAAGAGGTGTGAAGTTTTGTAGTGTAGATGCCAGGGAGAACCCTGGAAGTTTTGACTGAATAGCGACTACAGGATCAGGCTCATGCCATCTGAAATATATGAACAAGATAGAAAGGGCTGAATTCTACTCTGTTATACAGAAAGAACTTGTGTTGAAGTGAAAGGGAAAGCACTTGAGGACAGAATTGGTGTAGGTGCTTTAGTTGTCATACATTTGCAGGAGAGAGACAAACTAAACAGATTTTGTAGTACTTCTGTCACTGTCAAAAGTAACAGAAGTTAAAAAACAGCTTTCATTTCTTGCTGTAAAGGTTAACAAAGACTTGCACATCATGTCTCAACCTCAAGAGACCAATTATTCTCATTTCCTGCTGAGCTGGGTTACGTCCTCGAAGTGTGTGTATTCCCATAAGCCAAAATAAATAGTACATAGTTCAGATTTCTGTCCAGTGTTCTAATGAATGGGTCAGTCTTTCGCTAAAACACAAGATGGATAGCATGCACCTTCAACTAGTATCAGGATACCATTTATTAGATCTCAAACCCACTAAAGAGAATTTAAATTCTGTTTAAGATATGCCATGAAGATCTAGGCGATAAAGAATCAAAGTGATCTGAAGTCAAATGGAAGCTAAAATAGAAGCTATTCCAGAAATAAGTGAGATGCAGTTAGATTATATATGTGGAAGACAAGATCCCAGAATATTAAACCTTAACAACGTCAGCATCTATCAATAATTTTCATATTCATTAGTTTTCCTTTTAAAATATTTGAACTAGTTTGGACATCAATAATCTGATCTAGGTTAGATTCTGGTGCTCACAGTTCCAGAAGGATGTTGATAAATTGGTGAGGGATCAGAGAAGAGCCATGAGAATGATTAAAGGACTGGAAAACATGCCTTATAGCAATAGACTCAAGGAACTCACTCTGTTTATCTTAACAAAGAGACAAAGGTATAACAAGATTCAGTGGGTGGACACTAAAATGGAGAAAATGAAACCATAACATTTTGGTAAAAATATACTCTGTTAGGGCCCAAACTTGTCAACATGTATGTAAACAACTTTATTCACCCAAGCAGCCCTATTAGCTACCAAACTGCTGGATCAACATTTTTAACACTTCTTTTAAAAGTGTCAGTGCAACTGCATGGTTAGAACACATAATGATAAGACATCTAAAATCAGTGCATATCAAATCAGCTTTCGGTAAGAGCTTCAGATGGTTTGGAGAACTCTAGTAAAATATTCCAGGCCCTTGGATCCCACTGCCTGAACACCTGCCTTGATCAAGGGTTAGTGTGTGTGTCCATCTGCTGTGCTTTCCCCTTTAGCTACAATATTTTCCAGTCTTTTTGTTCCGTGATTACTTCATATATGTCTTCCCAGCGAGCCAAAGAAAAGAGTGTATCTTCAAGCACCCTTGGCGCTTCAAAAGCAATCCCATTTCAATGGCTCTCAGCCACTAAATCAAGCTTACTCTCACACTTGATGTTGCCATTTTAGTTGTCTAAAATAGATACTCAGTCTAGACTATAACAGTGGTATGGAGTACAAAGTATGAATTCTAGTGTAATGGCTCAACACCAAGAGACGACTAGGGAGGAGATGTCAACTTGTAAAGAAAGCCATTTTTTTAATCAAAAAGAGCACATTTGAAAGATTATCAAAATTGTTATGAAAGAGATTATGTTTGAGACAAATCAAGTAGTTTGAAGCTATTCAACGCACGCACAGGGCCTATTCTGGGCAGCACGCGTGTGGATCCCCAAGTGATACAAAGGTACAAGAGGTGCCCGTCTCCCACCACACCTCCAAGAAGCAGCTGGCCAGATTCCAGACCAGAAGTATAGTTCTTGGCTCCCTCCTCTGCCTGTTGGCACCTAGGTATCTGAAACGGGCCAGGGAGGGTTCAGGACTGACCTTCCCCACAGTAGCCACTGGATGAGTATACTGCACCCTCTGCTACATGAGGTGGGTGCCTGGGAACTCCTTCTTTCTGCAGATCCCAGCTGGTGGCATGGCACCGTTAGTTTTCACAATGCCTAACTCTCATAAAAGGGGTTATTTTTTACAGATAGAATATACTCTAAAACAAGCAGAAGCTGCAAAATGAGTCCTTCTTTGTTACCTCTCCACACTCCAACATGCTATTAGAACTCCAAAACTGGATGAGGCTGTTGCAATACAAGAAACTGAGGGTAATCTCATCTGCAGAAGCTAGTGAGCAATGGACCCCTGAGGCATGCACATCAAGCAAAGTAGTAGCTTATTACAAAGCCAGATTCAAATAGTCTAGGCCTGAGCAAAAACATCTTCTGGGGCATGCTGCCAACTTACTACACGGAGTTGGTTCTTCAAGGAAAACCCACAAGAGATCTGCTGACTGAAAAAAAAGGAGTGTATAATGGTAAAAGATGGCAGGAATAAATGCAATGACAGAGCGCCATGTATTTTCAGAAGAGTATACAACAACATCAGTCACTAGAGAAAGCTGAGGGCAAGTTAACAGTTCTAAGCATTCTTACGTGGTTCGGAGGTAGTAGATGTAACACTAATGCATTTTCACAAGATACAGGATGTACTGAATGACAAGGCAAATCTTGTCTCCATGCATGTGAAGCATCAAATGTCACAATAGAAAAAGCTTACTTTTTCAGGCCTGGTTTTCTAAATTGTGTATACAAATGTGCACACTCAGAGAACATATGCAAGTCAGGCATCCGTGGATGCTTAAACTGAGACCCATAGTCCTGAGAAAGGAACTTTAGTGTTAGGAGGAACAAAAAACTCCCCAGTCCACTGTTAGGAGCAATAGTCATTGGTACTCAGAATGAGGAAGAGTTGTGGATACCGTCTGCAATTTGCTCTCACACAGGGTTTTGGGTCACTGGATCAACCCTGTACATTAGTACACTGACCATGTTCCTCCTCCACAGGGTACAGTCACAGCTAGTCTGAAGAAGGTAGAGCCCCTCACCTGGGTTCTCCACCACCTGGGTTCACACACAGCAGAAATGAAAAGGGTCAGATCTGGACATGCCTGCACCAGTGTAAGTCAGGAACAGCTGTTCTGACATCAGTGGAATTGCAGCAGTAAAACCAGCATAAGTGAGAACAAAGTCAGTCGCCCAGAATTTCTGCTACATTTTGATCCTTGAATATTTGTGAGAGAGGAGAGGGTTTTGCCCATTATGCACACATGAAGGCAGAGACGAAACTTGAAAAGAGCTACAAATTAAGAGATACAGCACTAGAACAAGCACTGTTTAAAATCTTTACCAAGTTGTATTGTTTTCAGCTCATATGAATAAACTCAGTTCAAGATGATTGTCTGAAGTGATTGGAGACTAAAAATACATGCACTGGACCAGTTAGAAGATAATTTGGGAATAAGTTATAAAACTAATTAAATTTCACAAAAAACAACATTTCTCCTCATATTTTGTCTTTCAGAAACTTTTTAAACCAGTGAAGACTTGAATTCACTGGAATTAACACAGTCAGACATGACTGGAGAAAAATTAAGTTTTCCTGTTTTTCCCCAATCCAAGGTGCATTTTCCTTGATTGCTCAAGTGAAATAAAGACACTGTGCATTTTCTTTGACAACTTGTAACCAAATACAGAAGAGCATTAGCATGAGACTGCAAAAGTGCGTTAGCAATTTACCCAATCAGAACTAACAACTTCTCACATAGCAAATACATTCATTTGCTCAGTAACAAACTTAGTCAGTGTTCATTTTTCCATTCATAAAAATATGCTTTTGTGAACTACAGGGTGACATGTTAAAACTAACCTTTGCTGAGCTTTTGCTAATCTCTAAGTCACTTTGATTCACTTCTGAGAGCTTCCTCTCTGTCAAACAATGAAGCAATTTATATACTCTGGATTTCAGTTCCTACAAGATCTATGAGTCACTTTATAATTTACCAACGTTTAATGTGCAAATTATTTGGCTTAGTTCATGTGGTGTTAGTTTATTTCTATGGAATTAAATCATTTAAAAATATCTATGTCAAGTTCTCTGCAGGATTTTCCTGTTTGAGGGTGGGGAAGATTAGACACAAGTTCATGGATGTAGTGACTAAAAATATTAATGTATATTTACCATTAGGCTTAAATGAATTTGAGTCTAACAATATATAAGCATTTTTTGCACCACAATTCTTAGTAATGATGGGTGAAACTCGAACAACTCAGTCAAGGAAGTTACAGGAACAGCTTTGGTTACAGTAATTTGGACCCCTTCTTTCCAGTGATAAATAAAGTCCCCTTCCTCAATTTTACACATTCAATCTATCTCACCATTTTTAAATAGAGAAAAGGACAGATTCTGTTCTGAGTTTTGGGTGAATATTCATGGGAGTTCTTGTGTTATCCAAACCAGTTGTTGCCAGTGTGTAAGGAAAGTACCAATGAAGATGACAACAAAGATTGATAAACCTGTTTCCTCTGTTAACATTCTCAGGTCCTGATGGAGAGAAAACTTGGCCCAAGAAGTATCCATTTTGTGGAGGAATATTCCAATCTCCAATAGATTTCCATAATGATATTCTCCAATATGATAACACTCTCTTGCCTTTAGAGCTTGTAGGCTACAATGTGTCCTCCACTGACCAGTTTATGTTGACCAATAATGGTCACTCAGGTAAGAAAACCAAATGGGCAGCAAGAGAATTTGAAGGAAAGAGTTACTGGATTTGTATTTCATTTGTTAACTACTAACATTATTGGCTGTGATGGACCAAGCCCTTGCAATAGAATACAAACAACTTAGATCACTATCTAAAGAAACTTGTTATTATAAAACACACATCAGTGTACCATAAACATAACTGTGGCACTTTAGTCTTTAGATTAACTCCTAAAATGGATCCTTACGCTTTTGAAAAGCTTTTCTTGTTAATTTGGTTTAAATACTCAGAAATAGAAACAAGCTTTGAAGCTTTGTTTAGAAAGAAGGAGAAAAATCAGTAAAATCTGGATGAGTGACCCTTAATAGATCCTGTAATCAACTAGAAGGATAAAAGAAGTGGTTCAACTGAATTTAAGACAAAAATCAAGCAAACCTGGAAGTTTCACCAAATGCTTCTACTACTTGAATTAAGACAGAGAAATCCTGTGAGACAGAAAGGCACATGTAACCAATAGGACCAGTTTACACACATGCCTATTGTCCTCCACCGTAGCGTCAAGGCAACAACAGGGATGAGAACAGAGATGAAGTCTCTTTAAAAGCCAGAATATTGATTACAAGAACACAAAGTAGAATACCCATAAACCAGTTCCCCACAAAATTTTCTAGAAACAAGTTATAGATTTACAGACAAGAACAGTAGCAAGGCTCTCCTAAAGCACATCCTTCCCCAGTACTGCCAAAATGTCAAAAGAAACTGCATTATAAAATATCTCAGACTTCACCCCGCCCAGCATGCTTTGTTAAAAGAAGCTTGACAGGCAAGCCTCTCTTTACTCACTGTTTCTGTGGGGTAAACCAGTTCTGTACCATACCCATAAATAGCCGGGTCCCCCTTGGAACTATACTGGGAACAGTTCTGTTCAACATATTCTTAAATTATCTGGAAAAAGGGGTAAACAGTGAGGTGGCGAAGTTTGCAGATGATACAAAATTACTCAGGATAAAGTCCAAAGCAGACTGAGAAATGTTACAAAGATATCTCACAAAACTGGGTGACTGGGCAACAAAATGGCAAATTAAATAAATTCAGTGCTGGTAAATGCAAAGTAATGCACATTGGAAAACATAATCCCAACTATATGTACAAAATGATAGGGTCTAAATTAGCTGTTACTACTCATGAAAGAGATCTTGGAGTCATCATGGATAGTTTTCTGAAAACATCCACTCAATGTGCTGTGGCATTCAAAAAAGCTAACAGAAAATGTTAGGATCTGTTAGGAAAGGGATAGATTAAAAAACAGAAAATATAATACCACTATACAAATCTATGGTATGCCCACACCTTGAATACTACGTGCAGTTCTGGTCCCATCTCAAAAAAGATATATTAGAATTGGAAAAAGTACAGAGAAGGACAACAGAAATAATTACAAATAAGAAATAGCTTCCATATAAGGAGAGATTAAAAAGACTGGGACTGTTCAGCTTGGAAAAGAGATTGAGGAGGGATTTGATAGAGGTCTATAAAATCAGAAAGTGATGTATGAAACTGCAGAGAAAACAAATAGATAAATGTTATTTACCCCTTCACATAATACAAGAACAGGGGTCACTCAATGAAATTAATAGGCAGCAGGATTAAAACTAACATAAGGAAGTACTTCTTCACATAACACAGTCAATCTGTGGAACTCATTGCCAGGGGATGTTGTGAAGGCCAAAAGTATAACTGGGTTCAAATAAGAATTAGATAAATTCTTGGAGGATAGGTCCATCAATGGCTATTAGTCAAGAGGTCAGGGACGCAATCCCATGCTCTGGATGTTCCTAAACCTCTAGCTGCTAGAAGCTGGGACTGGACGACAGGGGAGGATCACTTGATAATTGCCCTGTTGTGTTCACTTCCTCTGAAGCATCTGGGACCGTCCACTGTTGGAAGACAGGATACTGGGCTAAATGGACCATTGGTCTGACTCAGTATGGCCATTCTTATGTTCTTACCATGAGCCCATTCTTCAGGTAAGAACAAACCTGTTAGGGTCTGACGCCTGGTCTCCCTCTGCTTCCCAAAACCAAGTGGCTTGAGAGTTGTAACACTAAAGGACTAGGAGAGCTAGTTTTCTGGAAACAATGCTCAAATGCAAACCCTAAATTGCTCTGATTAATGAAAACTTCAGTCTCTGTTCTGCAGAACATCATTATAGCATCTGCTGTTATAGTCTCTTATGTCCACAGACCTAGCCAAAGGCCTGTTCAGGAATGTGATTTCATATGAATTCTTACATAAAATTAGAGTGCAGCTTCATAACTGATTCCCCTTGGTACAATTATCTACTTAAATTAGATTTAAAACACTGGCGCAGAGCATTTAACACAAGCTGAATAATTCACGTGTTGGATTGTGGTCCTTTGTAGCGGCTCTGGAGATATCTTCCTCTGGAAAAGGTTTGAAAAAGTCTTGTTCTGCCCCAAATCTGGGGCATTCTAGGGACAAAACATTATCCCTTTGGAAGTCACCTGAAAGTGAACTGCAAAGAAAAGGGCATCCTTTACAGTTCTTTATAATGTTCAGAAGTTGTCAAACTTTAATGATAAAAAACCCAAAACCTACATAGTTTCTTTTCTACTTTTAATTCCACACAAGAAAGAACACAGCCTCTCCCTGCCCACTCTTTGATGAAGGACCTTAGGAATGTTGCAGGAGGCTGACCTGAGCTGCAGCATTCTCTCCACCAAGCTGAAGAGAGAAGAATGATGATTCTTAAGGTTGTGGCTGCAGCTTTTCTTGACATCGCTTTCTAGGTTCTTAACAAGGCTCTCCATTAAGGAGAGGGAGACAAGAACCTCCTGACAAATGTTAACAAAATACTTCATTACATCTGGGGAAAATATTAATTTATGAAGTAATCTGAATACGTCACAAAAGAGCAGAAAAAAGCTCAAACATTTTGTTTTGCTTCAGAGATCCCCTTTAATAAGTTTGGGATGGGTTAGCAGTATCCAGGGAAGAGAGAAAATTCCAACACTGATAGGGAAATCACAACTCTCCCATTCAATTCAAATTCCATTTATTAAATTCTATGAGAACATAGGGGGAAATGTCCTAAACTGTTCTGAATTGCCTAGAAAGTTCCAAAGACTGCTAAAAATGACCATCTTCCAGATTCCTATAATGTATAGCATGTGCAGGATTCTGGGTTAAGAACCTGAATAGTTTATTCTGCTATTCTAATTCTCTGCGTCCAATAAAGTCAGACACACTAGTTCTGTGTACCAGGTGTGTCAAAACTGCAATATCATCTTCTCCCATATTTTTTGGTCTACTTGCAGTGAGAATGACCCTGCTTCCTACCATGCACATTAGAAACCTCCCTTTCCAATACACTGCAGCTCAGCTTCACCTACACTGGGGAAACAGGAACAAGCCAGAAGGCTCGGAGCACACAGTCAGTGGGAGGCATTTTGCAGCAGAGGTAAGATGATCTCAAATCAGAGAAACCTGATGGGAAAGTTAAACTGTTCCCACTATTTCAAAACTAAAATCTGAATAGACAGTGGTTGAAATATTCACCATTGGCATATAAGTACCTTCTGCTAAAGAAGGCCCAAAAGCAACACCTATGCTCTTGATATTTGATATATCCTATATCAAGATGCTACATGATGTTCTGGATTGAGGCTGGGCTCAGGAAGTGGTAAGGCTTTGTTGTTATAGCATGACACTGGGAATCAGCTCTGGATTCTAATCCCAGTACTGATACTGACTTGCTCTGTAACCATAAGCAAGTTGTTTACTCTCTTGGCACCTCAATATCTCCACAATGGGGATAATGATTACCTGCAACAAGCTGTTTTGTGAGGCTTAATCTCACTGTTTTGACATGCTTTGTGATAGCATTTATATAGCTGTATCCATCGGACTAAGAATTATTTGGCAGTCTTTTCCCTGTCTACTTTTTTTGATCCTATGATACTGATTTAGGAATAAAAGTGATACTGTTACTTCTCCCTCTTTGTAGCTACATATTGTACATTATAACTCTGACAAATATCCTGATGTAACAGCAGCAATAGACAAATCTGATGGGCTGGCAGTTTTGGCTGTTCTTATTGAGGTAAGATGTATGCCTTGTGCTTTTTTAATATTCAATAATGCTATAATTAATGCATCTGAAATCTTTAAAGATGATTGGGATTAACTTGGAGTCCATCAATATTGATGTGTCTGGATATATGATCTCCCTCTTCCACTCCATCCACACAGATAGGGCTAGATCCTGCCCTCAGTGACATTTCTGGGAATTGGGTGTATAGTGCAGAAGAAAATGTTTTGAGTATTCCCTCACATTTTAAAATGAAATAACATCAAGCATGATCATATCTTTTTTAATGTGCTTTCTACAGACTGAGGAGCAGGTGAGTTTCTCACAAATGATAGTAGAAAGTGAAGATCGGGTTTGCACATCTGAATAGTCCCAGGTAGTAAAGGTAGTTAGTATGTGTAGCATGAACTTTGTTTAACACAGCAAGGGGTCACTGAGCTGGACAGACCCCTGGCACAGGTAATTAATTATAGAAGACTAGGGTGTGACCATGCCATTTACAGGCACATGGTTCCTTTGAATCAATGACTCTGGTGGTGACAAAAAAAAAAATTATGAGACAAGTAAATTCAATGCACCTTTCAACCCAGCAGGGGGACAGGTTTCCATACTTCACCCTGACAGAGGCAATTAAACAAACCAGTCAGTGATCAGATGGAACCTCTTTTAACTCTGCCAGGCAAAAATATCCAATTACTTTGTGTAAATGTGACCGAAAAAAGCTAAATATAAACTCAACACTGAGCCAATGAACTTCACAGTAGAGCAGATTGGAAAATGTGTTTCCCCCTGAAGAAATTGTCAAAAAATTGAAAACTCCAAAACTTTCAGTTTTCCATTGAAAAAGTGAAAATGTCTAAGGAATACAGACACTTTCTGCGAAAGCTTCTGTTTATTTGAAAACTCAACTATCTGTCAAAAGGCTTCTGGTTTTTTTCTACAAAGTGCTTATTATATGATGCTGCTTAAAAATCAAATAAGGCTCTCTCCAAATTTAGCAGTATTTACTTATTTTCATCTGAGAAATCTTCTGAAACATGGTGGATTTCAAAGTTGAACTCAGGACACAATTTTTTCTGGTTGCCAGATGAGTTGCTGAGAACCAGCTCCAAATTATTAATAAAACAGGCATTGATTAGAAGCTACCGCACCATTGGCCCTGCCCTTCTAACAGTGTCATTCTTTGTTTTCTGGGACTGCAAGCAGCAAGCTAAAGGTTTTGGCTGGCAACAGAGAGCCCAAAATATACTACCTGTGGCTATGACTAGACACCCATGAATTATCTGAGAAGCTGGTCAGTACAGAATTCGCATGTACAAAGTTCTTATAAGAAATAGGCTTCCATTTGTTTGCACACCAAGCTAACCAGCAAAAGGCCACCTGTCTTTTCAAACACACACAGTAAAGCATATGACAGAATAAATAATCTAGGCTTCATCTAAAACCTTCCAGGTGTGAATTCTTCGGCTACATATTGCTGTTCTGTAGGAAGGGACCAATCCTGCATTCCCTGTGCCGACGACAGTTCCAGTAAAGCCAGTGGAAATTCTAGCTATATACATGACTGCAGCATGAGACCCCCCAGATTACATTTTGTGAAGAACTGTGTGGAGTTTCCACTAATGAGAGCTGTGCAGCTACATGCCTTGGAAATGTATTCTACAGTCAGATATTAATGGTTGTTTACCTCAAGACTACTGTTATTCATGGATTCACAGAGTGTCAGGCCAGAAGGGACCATTAGATCATCTAGTCCAGGGGTAATCAAGAGGTGGACCATGGGCCAAATATGGACTGCCAGACACTTTTGAATGGACCCCAAAACCTTTTTATTTACTCATTATCATTATTGGGGTTTTTTTTATTATTATTTTCTCTAGAGTCTGGACCTTGACCAAGAAATGTGGACCTTGACAAAAAATAATTGACTACCCCGATCTAGTCTGACCTGTTTATCATAGGCCTTTAAATTTTACTATCCAGCTATCCAGTAAGCAACATTATACGGCTCAATTTAATTGACACATACAATAATCATTAAACTGATTCAATGCAAAATATTTCTCCTTGAACACTTTAGTTATTTAAAGTCTTAACTTTCCAATTTATTATACTGCAAACAACTGATAAGCCATAATTATGACAATTTAATATTGTGTAGTTTGGTAAAGAAATCCCTATCCCTAGGTTGTAGCTTATTACTTTAGAGGGTGAGTAAGAGTGTAGTGAAATGGTGAGAAAAGAGGGGGCAGAGTAAACAAAACAATCCAGGGCACAGCCTTCATTTCTACATCAACCTATGTTATTACATCAGTATTGGTGGTCTTGGAACATTTCACCAACAGATGGAACTGTCAATCAAGTGTTGAATATCTGTTGCCTGAAGAATTTAAGATTATGCACAAAGAGCCCTGATTACTTGGACAACTATTAACAGTCTATTTCTTACAGACAGGCCCATTAAATCCATCATATGAAAAAATCTTCAGTCATTTCCAGAATGTGAAATACAAAGGTGAGTGGTATAGTATGCAAAGGATCAACAGTGGCTGATGTATCAGAACCCTATAATTGATGGGATTCTATCAGCTTGTTTCAAGAAACATTCAGAGGGCATGCCAGGCTTTTGTCAAAACTGCTTCAGAACAGTTCCAAGTACAGTGCACTCTTCTTAAGCAGATCATACAGCTAACTTCACTTACATGCCTTAATATCATGTGTTCCTAACTGGAACAAACATGTTGTTTGCATGTGCTATTACTTTGGTTTTTTGCCCCTCAATTTAGTTTGCAGTTAGCATTTATGCAAACAACAATCACTGGTGTGCTCGCTCCCAGTAAGCAAATGGTCAGAACTCAAAGGATTTTTTCCCCATGTATCTTTTTAAAAACAGCTGTTGGTGCATACAGTAAAATGCAGACAATGTTGATGAGATGTATAAAAACATGGTGTTGACAAGAAAATCTTTAGTGTATTGGCAAAAACACTCAAATCATTATGAATAGCAGAGAGTATTTCAAAATCCAATCCTCTACACGTCTACGCTGCGGTTGGAGGTGTGACTGCAACATGGGTTGGCATGCCCATGCTAGCTTTAATCTAGCTTGGACAGCTAAAAATAGCAGTGAAGATGTGGCAGCATGGGCTTCGATGCAGGTTAGCAATTGAGTACATATTCGGGGTCCCTGGTCTGCTTGTATAGCCTGGTGCTGAAGTCTTTTTTAGCTATTTTTAATTAAATTAACTAAATTAAAGCTAGCACAGGTACACCTACCCAAACTGCAGTCACACTTCTGATTGCAGTGTAGAGAAACTCTAACCATCTAATGTTGGGTAGTTGCCTACACGGTTTATAAAGAAATTCAGCCAGTAGTCCCACAGTGGTGCCCATGAGCAGAGTGCACTGACTAGTGAGGAGAAGCTTTCCTCATTAATCACAACCCTGGTTTGGCATCCAGGTGTAACATGTCAAACTTATATAAGAACAAATTTAGAAGTGGGTTTAATGAGCTATATTTCTATATTAAATTGGGGCTAGCATCTGCCAACGTACACTTTTTCTTTTTCCACTGAGATCAGAATGCGTGCTGAAAAACGAATTTGCTTTACAGGGACTCACCTATACAGAGATATACAGCAATCCAATGCAGTCCAGTGGAAAGTCACGATGATGCAAAGTAGATTAGCACTGAGAGATGCGTGTATTAAGAATACAGAAGTTACATGGATTCTCTCTTTCAGACCAGGTAGCTCTAGTCCCAGGTTTTGACATCCAAGAACTGCTTCCTGACAGACTGGATGAGTACTATCGCTATGAAGGATCCCTGACCACTCCTCCATGTTACCCTAGTGTTCTCTGGACAGTTTTCCGACACCCTGTAAAAGTTTCACAAGAACAGGCAAGTTGAAACAAAAAAGGTATTTGCTTATTTAGCCTGTCATTGTATCCTAGAGTCTGATTAAATTAAATGCTAAAAAATTAATCTGTTTGGGATTTATTAAGGAATGCTAAATTTATAGTCTCATTTCCTGGATTCCAAATAGGAAGTTTTCCATAAGGTCTCATAAAACTAAAAGGTATGATGACTAAAATTAATCCTTGGAATGGGGGGAAAAATTATTTAATCTTTCTGATCTATCATACTTCATTTGCAATTGATAAGCAAAGGCCAAGGGACTGTAGACTGGATGGCTCTTCAATTCAGAATAAACACATTATGGTCCAAATTTTCAATCCTACCTTAACTGGATCTTTATTTTTGTGCCTACAACTTTGAGGATAAAAATAACTGATGGTGTAGTATAAGGTCACTTGAACTTCCAAGTACCTGACTGCCCCTGCAAATCAGACAGAGGACACCTTAATTGTATCTGCAAACAATCATAGGTGAAAAGTTTCATCCACAGTTAACCAGGCACAAAGACTGAGATTTGTGTTTGAAATTTGTAGTCAATCTGTATCCTTCCTTTGCTTCAGCACTTGCTCTCTAGATGCAAGTCTTTCACGAATTGCTAGTCCAATCCTATGTAACAGTAACACCCAGATAGGAACAACTTCGAGCTTTAATTTTGTTTCACAAAACCAATGCCAAACTGGTTAAAGGTTGTTTAGCAAAACCAGAACTACCCTGGTTTTTACCCACCTCTAGTCTTCATGTGCATGTCTTAGAAATTAATTAAGTTTTTTCCCCTCTCAGGTGGGTCAACTGATAAACTAGTGGGAAAAGAATAGAAAGATGTTCTATACTGAGTTATATAACCCCCAAATACCAGCTTCTTCTAACTCACATCAGGTGGAATGAGCTTAGCTAGTAACTTATAAATGTAAGAAATCCAAATTGTTTTATCTCAGAAATCTATGAATAAATTAGCAAATGCATTCCTTGTGGTGAGCATTCATTTCTATGCACCGCGCCAGTTCCTTAACTTACTAAAATATCCAGCTTATTAAGATGGCTTCTATTACTTGCTTCAGACTTGGACTGTTTGTGCTAATATTTCAACCACTCCTTCATGGAAGGAAACTTTTTCTCAATAATAATGTTTTTCTACGTTAGTCCTTTTATTAACTTAAAATCAGATCCACTCATGTATTACCTATTCCATTCCCGGTCAGGCAGCATAGGGGAGTGGGCTGGGTACTTTTTGGGAGGTTCTGCATACACAAATATTTGTTTGCTGTGTTCTGAGGTTTAAGAAAAACAAGCAGAGAATAAGCCTACATCATGAAATGACGACTTCCTCTTCCCCATCTGATTTCCCTAACAACTAAATATTAATTATTAGGGTTACTCTAACATGAACTAAATTAAATACAGATATGGACATGGAGAAACAGCGTTGGAGACAATTGACTTGCACATCAAATTATATTTGGGCTCATGCAGCATGCTGTATTTATAGCTACTGCATAACTCAACCCACCATCTTCATGCATCTCTGTGTGTTGAAACACATCCTCATTGGATGGATCTGATTCTCAGTGTCATTTCAGCATAAAATGATGTCTAAACATACCCACCATGCTTTCTTAATACACTGGATGCTGAATTGTGTGCTTTGTCCCTAGCTGCTGGCACTGGAAACAGCTCTATACTGCACACAGCCTAATGACCCTGTACCCCTGGAAATGGTTAATAACTTCAGACACGTTCAGGAGTTTGATGAAAGACTGGTTTTTGTCTCCTTCCGTCAAGGTAAGTAAAATACATACCTGTGTAAAGAAATGGTAAATAGTTATGCACGTGGACTTGGAAAACTAAGTGCCTATAGCATTGCTTTGGTTTCTTCAAGCACATAAAGATCAGCAGTTTTCACACAGTATCGCTTCCCCTAAGATTGTTGTCTCCCTTTTTCTTTGCTTACAGTTGCTTACATGAGAGTAAGGTGTACACAAAGTTCTATTTGTCACCCATTTGGATCAAGTGAGCAGATCCCACCTCAGGCATTGTCCTTTGATCTCAGAGAGTAGAGTGAATAAGACGGGGCTGGGGAAAGTGTATTGGGGCACCGCAGGCATTCCTGTCATGTTCAGTGGGAGAAGAATTTTATTATTATTATTTTCAGTAGACAATTTTTCTTTTAGGTTCATTCACTATTTTAAAGTGGCATTATGATCATGTGGCTCATTTCATGTGTTACACCCTCCAGTTCCATGTTGTCCAATTTTCCTCATTTTAATTAACCTGTCTAAGCTTTTACCAATTAACGATAGCGTACTCTATAAGTGCACTGCAGCCCCACATCTCTGAACTCCAAACATATTGTTTAAAATCTTTTGCTGAGGCTCCAGTCCTGCTCCAATCAAAGTCTTCAACAGAGACAGGACTGGGCCCTTAGCAAGTTGCATGAGATACAATTAGATTTTAATACACAAAAGAAAGGGCAGAACTTTGCAGGGCATGTTACAAATAGGAAACCTAGTAATGCAGAGAATAGTGGAAACATTTTATTCCTTTTCACAAGTACCTGATTAGAATGAGGCAGAATATATTAACATTTTGAAAAAACCCCCTACATTTTGGATTGAAGAAAGACCACTTTTTGATCCAGTTTTGAGACCTGATCCTACAAATATGCATGGGAATAAAGTTATTTCTGTAGGTGCAATCCAGTGACCACTAAAGTCAATAGGAGTCTTTCCATGGGCTCTGAATTAGATTGTAAGTGTTTGCAGGATCAGGTACTTGACCTGTAAAGCTAGTGGGTATTTATTTTTTTAAAAAGCGAAAATAGCACCTTGACATTGAGGAGATATTTCAGCCATAACGATGTCAAACTTAGTTGGTACAGGATAATTATTGTGCTGACCATACATTTAAAAGGAATCATTGCATTGCAGGGAGACTGTTTATGGGGCATTACAAAGGATCAGACGAGATCCTTCAGGCACTTGAGTTTAACACCTAAAAGTAAAAATAACTCACTCATGCCTGTTAAGGGTATAAAAATTAGCCGTCTTATTAGGATAAAGTCTAAAGACACAATTGGTTTAAAGAATTTATTGTGCAGCACTACATAATGACAATTGTGAAAGGGGTTTTTGCATAAATGCCTGCACCCTTGGTGATGAGCTTTGCTGTGCATCAGTAAGGGTTGCTTGGCTTATTTGTGCAAAATGAACTGTAATGATCAATGTGTTGGTCTGCAATCAGTCAAAACCATGAAGTGGGCGATCACTGAGTTGCAGAAAGCCCCTGGAGTACTGGCATATTCTATGCATTGCTTTGGTGGGCGGGTCTAAGCAAATACTACACATCTTCAGGATACAGAAGGTTAAGAATCCAGTCCATCCAAACTGTCAATCTACAGATTAATAAAGGCACATTAGTGTATCTATTACAAAATCTCCAGGCAATGCTATCTACTTGTTACTCCAGTTTTTGTTAAATAAACAAAACACATTTAGGACTTGCCTCCATCAGGAAATTGACCAGACTATCCTGGAATAAAGTATTCTGCAATAGTGTCCATAGGGGGAACTCTATTCTGGAATACATCGGTTTACTGTAGAATAATTAGTCTGCATTAGCTAATCTGGTCCATTTCCCCTATGTACACAAACCCTTAGATTAAACATACAGCTGCAAAGTAGATATGTGAAGGTTAGAGATAGGCCCAAACAAATCCCAGATTAAAAACTCCCACCAAATTGAAGGTAATTTGGCTCCAGATCTGTAGCTCTTACTCTAAGGGGCTGCTTCACAACTCCATGGACCTTTGAAAAGGTTTGGAATCCAACCCAGATGTGGATGAAAATTTCACCACTGGCCCTAATCTCTACAATGGACTGACGCAAAGCACTAAACTTTGGGGTGTGTGAAATCCAGATGAGGCTCCAGATTTAAATTTTGTGGCTTGGACCCAGTTCTACTAAGATGTACATATAAAATCTCAGTAAAAATCATCTTTAATTCTTTAATGCACACTATATGGGAGTATAACACTACCACAAAACCTTCTATTAAATGTGTAAATGCCTTGTTCTGAACTATTGCATGTTGCCTAGAAAGTAATATTTTAAATAGACATATCAATTTCATTGCTCTTTAAGTATATTTTTCTGATCAATTCTAATATTCATTAAACTAGATATTCCTTTATACTTTTATTGGAGAAAAAAATCAACAATCCAAAGCAGGCAGAATGTATTATAGTTAAATAGCAAAGCATGTCTAGTGATATTCGCCAGCAGCATATTCAATTCCCACACTTTGCCTTCTCCAACACTGGAGAACACTAGGTGTCCAAAGGCTACTTTGCTTCTTACAAATTAGAAATCTTACAAATTCTTACAAATTAAATAGAAAAAAATATTTAATTAACCACTCTTGTTGCGAAGTACAAAATAGTTGCCTCTCAGAAAAAGCCCCTGTGGAGCAAATGCATTTGAAAAGGTCAGGTTGGCGTTTTGGTGCTAAAGGCAATTCAGGGAATTGTCAAAAGTGCCTTTAAAGTAGATCATGGATTTAATCTTCCTCAGGCTCACTCATGCCTCATTTCTGTGCAAATAAAGTCAACTATTTTCACTTGCAGCACTTGAAGAGGGTCAGTAGGTTGAGAACAGATGTGTCACCTCCCTACATTTTTGGTTAGAGTAGTAATATAATGTATCTAGATCAGTGATACTCAGACGGAGGCTCCTGAGCTGCACGTGGCTCTTTGGTGTATCTCCTGTAGCTCTTTGCAGCACATGATATTAAAACACTGTGTGATTATTAACCAAACTAAGTTATTAACCCATCAGGATGCTTCTACTATGTTATTAACCAATTGTAGTTGATAAAATATTAATACTTGGTCAGGCACTTTGCTCCTGAACCACTGAGGTCTGAGTATCTCTGATCTAGATAGTTAACAGATGTTAATGGTGAAGCAGATGCAGTTTTACATTTGATGAAAGAGGTCAGTATAACACTTTACTCCTGCTTTTATTTAGCATCTTTTACCCCAATTTCTCAAAGCATTTTACATCTATCTGATGGCATATTCATTATCTCCAATTTACAGATGGGGAAATTGAGGCATAGGAAGATTAAGTGACTTTCCCAAAATGTTATAGGAAGTCAGTTTCAGAGTGGGACAGAACCCAGGAGTCCTGGCTCCTAGCCTTGTTTGAACCACTAGATAACACCCTTTCCTTGTCAATAAAATAAAATATTCCATGGCTGCACTTCTACAAACATTATAAAACTTGCAAGAGTCAATTTGTAGTTAACAAAAAAAACAACCAATGGGCTTCTGCTTTTTCCCATCTTTATTAACACAAGGGATAAAATGTCCCAAATTCTACAACCTCAAATCCCAAATTCTGCGGCTCAAATACAAGTACAAAAAAACTCCACCTACACACAAAGAAACCTAAATTAACATAAGAACAGTTCTGTGATCTTTGACTATAAAGAATGAATCTGAAGTCCATCCAGTTTTAAGTACAGAGCTTTCAAAATGGCGTCCATTGTATAGGCTTGAAGCCTTAAAATTCCACCCCACAGAGTGAGTTCCGTTGAATAACAATGAGTTGCTGTAAAGGACACACTCTTCTACAGAACAGATGGAACTGTAAGGCTCCAAACAACTGGAAACATATTTAGGTTACCTGAAACATTTCAGCCTTTTCTATAATGTTCTTATTTCACTGGGCGTTAGACTTAGATTTACTTTGTAAAAACACTTCAATCCCAATTGGCTTGACCAGTCCCAAAACCAATAAGGGCCAGCTTCCAATTTAAGTCAGTGGAGCTATGCTGATTTCCATCAGCTGAGAACCTAGTCTTAAATGTTACTAGTATCTAGAATTCATAAAAAGCTAAGATGGCTAATTTTTCTGACCGGGGAGGTTCATAGACCAAAAAATAGGATTTCTGGGAATTGTGAGACAATTGGGGGAATGTGGTGATTTTTCTCTTTTATACTTTGTATTTTTGCAATAGGTCAAACATGTGTAAATAAACTATGGTTTGGATCATAATTTGTGTATCACATTTTGTTCACAATGGGAAGAATCAGGTATGAAAACAGTCTACATCACATGCAAAATTGAGATTGTAAAACTACAAATTGGTAGGGAGCTGCTGGAGCAAGCGCAAAACCTGAAACAATAACTCATGTTTGTAAACTTACTAGACTTGAGAGTGTCTCCTTAAGGTGCAGACAATTTCTAAATCCACTGGCCTGATGTTTTAAATATAAGGAGTGAAATTCTGGTCCCATGAAATCAGTGGGAGCTTTGCCATTGATTTGAATGGGACCAGGATTTCACCTAAGATTTTTAAGTCCAGGTGTGCAAAGTACATTTTTCTCAGATATTTTGTTAGTTAATTTTTAAATGCAGTTTGTTGTATGAAGAGATCATTGGATTATCTCCAATGATAACAGTGGGGCAAAAGATTTCAGTATATTTTCAGCCATACCGTAGCAGCCTCTGAATCTGATGAACTGCCCTAAAAATCTAAACATGTATATCTATTACACAGAGAGATCAAGTAGCTGAGCACCCAAGTGCCCTATTACACATGCAAGTAGCTGTCTGAATACCCAAAAGAGATGTGACAAATTTTGCAGGCATAATCAACTGTACATACACATTTGGATGCAACAGCTGAAAATATGGCACTTGATATTTTATGCTGTTATCTGAAGCTTTTCCCCCCAATCTTTTTCCTTCAAAGGTAGGTCAAATTCTATACCCTTTATTTTTAATGAGTATTACTTTTGTGTGTTCATAATAGGAAATCACTGTAGCCCCCGACTTTCCTCTTTTTTTAGGATGTGTGTGTCTTTAGGAAGTTCTATGTAGGACCTAGCTCATGACTCCATGGGAAGCTGAAACATGAGCTGCAGCTCTGCTAGCCACCACCTGAGGGAATACTGAATCTTTCTTAATCCTCAGCATTCCCTCTCCTCTCACTTGAGGGCTGGGAGAGTTTAGCGCAGGTTTCAACTTCCTGTGACAAGTTAGATTTCTTTGATGTTCAGCTGAACACAGTTGTAATGCTTGCCAACATAGGCTATTCTGCCTCTATAGCTACTTCAAATGCTGTGCTATAAATAGGACAAGGGGACTGAAAGCCAGACCAGTGCACTCCCTCCTGTCTCATGCTTCAGAGGATCAGATGACTAGTAGTCCTATATTCCCATGGTATAATATTATACAGTTGGGTACAGGAGGAGTCTATGCATTTTTTTTTCCCCTGAAGCTTCCAGAATTAGCCATTGTGAAACAATGGATAACTGTGATCCACTCCAAACCTCTACTCTGGCCAACCAGCTCTGGCCAACCAATGTGTAAAGATTTTAAGGTGTCTAGGAAGCAGCAGTTGCAATACTGACCATAAATAAAGCACTTTAAGTGACAGGCAGTCTGCAGGGTCTGTGCTAAAAGCCACATATTAAAAATGTCTACAACACTAATACTCAGCCAGCATCATTTACTAAGAAGAAATAAGTTATGGGACAAATACCTGGTCTCTGTTTTTTAACATTCATTTCCAGTGTAATCTTAGTGATTTACTTTTCACTTTTTCCCTCTCTCCCCTCCCCCACATTTTGTCAAGATTCAGTACATGGTGGACTGAGCACGGGTATGTTGTTGGTTTGCTAACAGCATATATACACAACAGTGATCTTTGTGATTTGGATTAATTGAGCTTCTCATTCTATGCAATTTTCCATTTCTGTCTTTAAGCGACCTTTCAGTACCTTGTGTATCTCTTTGCTGTAAGTCTTGTCCTATGGTTAACTGTAAATTATATTGAATTACAATGCATGATTTAACTAACCTAAACCAATAAAAATATACTTTCCATCTATAGATCTCTACGTGTTTTACAAAATGGTGTAAGTGTTGTTATTCCCATCTAACAGGGAACATGAGGCACAGAAGCGACTGCCCAAAGATCACACCCTGAGTCAGGGTCAAAACCAGGAATAGACTTTGGGTTCCCTGTCTTCCAGTCCATCCAATCAACCACATAATTCAGCTCCTGTTTATAAGCAACATTTCCTTTAAAGACATTCTGAATATGTACCCCACAGTACATCCTGCAGTTCTCACACCAGGAATGGTTTCTGGGGTTACAAAATTAATTGTCCAAGTTTAGTGATATTTTAATAGAAAATCCATTCAGTCTTTTGCTGCAGCTAATTATAAAAGTAATCGACTAGATCAATGAACCAAAGCAAAGTTTTCTAACAATAAAAAAATCCCCATTTATCAGCAGTATAACCTCCCAAATAACTTTTAGGCACATTCCACCTGCTGTGGTTTTAAGTCCTCGCTAACAGGTGCAAAACCCCTTCAAAATAACCCCTTCCAAAAAAACCCCCCCAAAACCAAAAAACAATCCAGCATGAGCCCTGTTAACCTCTTGCTCCTTTATGCCAGTTGAGAACAGCATGATGCAGAGCCTTGTAAAACCAATTGTTCCACAACTGGGAACAAAATGCATGTTGGAAGGTGGTTGTGATGGTGGGGAAGCGCATAGGGATGTGTTTTTATTCAGGTAGCCACTGTAGAGCAAACCTTATTGTGCACACCATGACTCCAATCCCAGTAGGCCTACAGGGAAGCCTTTCTTATTTACCAGAGGGGCAAGAATAGGGGCAGCCATCTCTTGCTGAACATAAAGGCTGCAAGGTGGGATTATTGTGCTGTTTTCATGGAGTGCAGATGTCTAGGCAATGTTTGGTCTTTGGCACTTTGCTGATGATGATTAAACTCACCCCCACTTATTTACAAGTATCAGGCTGCAGAATCTCAAGCTTGAGAGGGTTACCCAACATGTCATCTCCAAAAGGCTTACAAATATGAACTAATCCCATTTTTTTATATTTTGTATTAATATCATGAATCCTCAGCCTCCTTTAGCCCTTGTAGCAACGCCTGAAAATAGTATTCGCAATTATAAAACACACTTCCTGCAGCAAGACTACATTCAGCTGTGTTCTTTGGTCATGGAAAGAGAGCAGGAATTTGTTTGGCATCCTCTCTCATTTGGGCCTGATTCTTGAATTTTGCCTGTACTGAACAGAGATGTTAACTGGCAGCAGGCATAAGGAGCCCCAAGCCTCCAACCTGCTCCATCACTGTGCCAATCCAGTGCTCCCTGGGACTCTGGGTGAGTACAGACGCATGCCTGTGTGGATCTGATTGCAAGATGGGGTCTTCAGGTTTGCATCTTCTGAGAAGTCTACCGAGTAAAAAAAAATAAGTTTGCCATTTTACTTCCTTTAAGTGGCTTTGTACATGGCATAGATGGAATTAAATTGTAATGACTGGTCAGAGGTCAGCTCTCTGTTTTGAAAGGAAAGGAAAAGAAATTAACTAACTGTGCATTTTCCTCCTACTCCTAGGTGTTGTCCTTTCTGTTGTGCTAGCCAGTATTCTTGGAGTTGTCATCATGCTTGCAGTAGTCTTTTGGTTGCTTAAGAAGAATAGGTAAGAGATTTTGCTGTCCCACCTTTGTTTGTTTTAACATGGTAAATATGTTGATGCTCTTCTATGATTAGTGGACTCGGGCAGATGAAACCCATTTTGTAGAGAATAGAGAAGAAATATTGATTCATGCTGGTGTACCTGAGATGACTTTGTCCCAACATACCTATCCCTCTACCACTAACTCCTATAGAAGTGCTCATTTTTTTACCAAAATACCTCACCGATGCTCATATTAAACCCCCAAGATATGAAGTCCAGAAGTGAGGAAAAGCCTTGCAGCATGAGTCTATAGAAAAGGGACTGAAATGCCTTCTGTCCTGGACAGCACAGCTGCAGGGAGTAAAGGTTAAGGAATGATCTCCTACCTTTCTCCTCCAACTCCGCATTCGAACTGGGGTGAACAGACTGGCTAGATGATGTGCTCTATCTCAGCATTTGCCATCTCTCGCCTCCCTCTATTTGTTCTTTTCCTGGTCCCATTTCTGTTGCTTAAAATGTATCTGATTTTAGCAGTTCTCTGAATCTGCTGCTGTGCATATGCAGTTGGAAAGAAAGTCAGAATAGAAGAGAATGGAGTTTTAGAATTAATCTCTATCACAGGAATGGTTATGTCAATTAAAGGACAGAGTCCTATATTGAGAGCACTTGACCTTGAAAGCAATCAGTCTGGGTCAGTTTGGGAGGAGAGACCAAGATCGCTTACTTCCCCTTCACCTACTCAAAGCTTTTCCTTGTAATGAACACTAGTCTTGTGCAATGCATAAACTGTTATTACTACATATTTTTAAGTACTGGCACCAACGACTGATGTAAACTGCACTAGTACTAAGAGAATCACCCCATACCCTGTAAAAGAAAGTGTTTTAAATAGTCATTGATGCTTTTCTCTTATTGCAGTTTCACTTTGCTAATGTAATTTTTTTATTATAGTTGCAGAAAGGAAAGAGACGACAATAAAAGAGTCATCTATAAGCCGGCCATTGACAAAGAGGATGAAAATACTTCTAAAGTATGAATTCCTACTCTGCCACAGAAGTCTCTTTTCATTCATGGCACTGAGAGAAGTTTGCCTTGGACAACACTTTTCTTGTCTCCAGCCATTTATAAACTTTGGAGGCATCCTAAAAATAAAGCAGCCAAAACACTCTGTGGTAGTCCTTGCCCTCCTATCAACCAAATTGGTTTTCTCCTAAACATGAAAATCAGTCACTGAGAAATTGTTTGTTATTGTGTCAAATATGACAAAACGTCACTGACATAAAGTGACCAAAAACTTCACATCTCAAAGGTTAGATTACCCGGAGCAAACAATCTAATCAAATGCTTGTCTATTTGTATAAGAGCTTGGAGAGATGCAATTAGCCAGTATTCTGACTACTTGAGAGCCAAGTATCTCACTATACTATTTTCACAGAATCTTAGAAATCTAGGGCTTGAAGGGACCTCGAGTAATTCATGTTGACCACATGTTGGGCCTTTTTAATATATTAATTAATTATAAACTTGAGCTTGATGGGCTGTTCATGCCACATCTTTCCCATAAAACATTCAAATCTAAAGACATTAATTAATCTGTTATCACTACTGTATGGTTGTGTCTATATCCACTTCCCTGCTAAAAATTAGCACTGATGCTTCTCCAACAATGGGAGCTCTAATGTAGACCAAGTGCCGTTTAAGCACTGTGTCTCCTAGACCTGCTCCACTGATGGTAGTGCTAGTGTCAGTCAGCCAGTGGCATTTTAACCACGTGGTTTAGATGATAGTTGCTAATTGCAGTGGATGGTCTATGCTAGCACAACCATTGGTGGAACTCCAACAGTAGGAAATATTGGGGGGAAGATGCTAGTATAGATATAAACAGGGCTCCTTGGGTTATCAAGGGGGTTTGAACCCAAAACCTCCGGTGTCAGAAGCATATGTCTCTACTATTTGAGCTACAGGTTCCTTAACTAGTTGGTGTACAAGACTCATTATCTGTTATGTGTACCAGTCACTAAAGGGCGATGAAAACTATACTCCCATTGTGTGATTTACACAGATATAATCTAAACCAGTGGTACCCTACCTTTGGCCTACGGGGTCTTTCAAAGTGGCCTGCCACTCCTCTCCTGCTAGCTGCAGAAGGGAGCCGCTGCCTAAGGACCCAGGCAGAGTGCTGCTCCAGGGCTAAATGACGGCTGCAGGCTCCTTTCTGCAGCCAAGGGGATAGGAGGTCAGCGCTCCTCTCCCCCTGGCTGTAACAGGGAGCACAGCAAAGTGCTCCTCCTGGATCCCTTGGTGCTGGGGTCCCTGCTGGAGCCAGAGGGAGGGGAGCACTGATCTCCCATCCCCCTAGCTGCAGAAAGGAGCCACTGTCTAGGGACCCAGCTAGAGTGCATGGGGCTACAGGATGCGTACGGTTTCCCTGCTGCAGCCAGGAGGATGGGAGAGCAGCAAGGAGGGAGGCAGTCTCCTCACTCAACTCCTTCTGTCTGGCTGCAGTCTCCTTCTGTCTGGCTGCAGTAGGGGTTTGGAGGGGTGGGTGCTGCTGGCAGAGACTGGTGGCCCTTCAGCTTTGTAACCATGGTATCTGTGGCTCTCGAGCCAAAAAGGTTGGGAACCACTGATCTAAACCCTTCCTCACATTTTATTGTGTTAATTTTATTTAATAATGCAATTATTACTTTTAATCAGTCAGTTTTCCATTATGAAGTTGATTCTTTTGATTGTATGTATTGACTAATACATACTGTGTATTATGAGATTGTATAGTAGATGGTTTTGATGAATTAGCAGTCTGAATTTAGCCATTTAATTATTAGGAGAGAAAGTGTATTTAATTAAAATTATCTTCTCAGATCTCATAAAATGTGTACACAAAGTTTTCACTGGCTCCAGCATTATTTCCATTATGCACTTTCAAAAGTGTTCAGCTTGGACTAACTCTGCTTCCACTGAAGACAATGGGAGATTTACCATTGATTTCAGTGGACACAAAATCAAGCTGATCTCAATCGCCACGTCTAGGAAATCCCTCTGGGACCTGTATTGGTGACACTTTAGGCGTGGCACTAGAATCACATTTCAGCAATGAGAGGCTCCCACATGACTTGCTAGACGGAAAGTCAATCACAACAGAGATGGGCCTGAAACAATCCCAGATCTGAACGCCACTGACCTTCAGGGAAGTTCTGATCTGAACTTTCCAACTTGAATCCATTTCCCTTCTTAGTGGCTGAAGCATACACTACTGGTGGTGTACACTACTGAAAAATTAGCACCGGGAAGGATGACAGCCACTAATACCGTAATTACCAAGAAGATCATATGTTTGAACTTTCAAATTGAGCACACTGATATAAGAGTATGCAGTTAATAGTCTGACTGGTATCATCATCCTTCCCCTTTCCCTATTAATTATTTGTTAGGTCTTGTCAGGCTAGAGTGTAAGCTCCTTGGTTCAAGAATTTTGTCTGTATAACACCGTGGCTGGAGCCCAAAAAGGTCTAAATTTTGTGGGCACAGAGGTTCTGGAAACTTTCCTGAGAAGCAGAAAGGAAGGTACAAAGGGAAGGGAGTTAAATTGAAGCCATAAAACTTTTGGTAAAGTCTAATTTTAAAACCCAATTGTCACTATTCTTTCTAATCACTCGAATAAACCTCATGAGGCAACAGACCAGAATGCTACAATGAATGGAGTTGGACCTGGGATCACTTTGGCCCAATATACTGTCCTCCTGGAATTCTTTGGTGCTCATTGGGATTTGCTCTTTTAACTGTTAATTTCAAAGATGGGAGTTTGCTCTTTGATCTACTTAATCACTACCTTTTTCCATCTGCCAAAGGGACAACTAATTTCTGACAAAATCTTGTTTTGAGTGGCTCTCTCCTGTCCTGACAGGAGGCGGTCACACTCTTGTATGGAAGATGTTAATACCAACGAGATCAATGTTATCAGTATGATAACAGCTGGTTGCCTAAAGATGCAGATAGGTACCTACTAGGATTTTCAAAAGCATCTGAACAGGTTAGGCACCTAAAACTCTCCTTCATTTCAATGGGAGTGAGGCATCTAACCTGTTTATGCACTTCTGACAAACCCAGCAGGCACCTATTTGCATCTTTGGGCACCTAAATGACTTTGAAAATCTGGCCCCAGGTCCTACAAGTTTTTAGCATAGTAGATTTCATCCTCTGCCACTGGTTTTTTTAACACAGATTAGGAGAGGAAAGAAAACAGTTTTCTTGCTATTTCAGCTCCCAATCAATTTCTCAACTTTGAATGAACTAGTATAAATGAAGAAATATTGTCTGTACATCTTCTAGCTAAACGGAAACCAAAAGTAATTAAGGCAAGCACTTTTCTGCACAACAGCAACTGAAATGCTTACATTTGGAAAAATGTAAATGCCACTATTCACTTCACTGTACAGACTGAAAATTATATTTAATGCAATACGTGATATTGTGACACTGATAACAGCTTGAGCTGACCTCAAAAATTGGAGATGTTTTTTCCATGAATCTGTATATAATTTAGGAAGTAGCATCCTTTAACACGTTAACATTTGAGGGTTCAATGATGAAGGCTTTTTTAAAATGTAAGTTATTTTAATAAATTATAGTAAGTCTAGTCCTTAACATAAGGTGTTAGAATTTCACATTTAATTTAAAACAGATTTAGTTTGATAAAAAAGTATCTAAATAAAAAAAATCTGATTTATATAAAATCCTTTTTTTTACTTTAAAAAAAAATCATCAATATTTATCAACCCTGGTTTGGGTTGTTGGAAGTCCCTGTCTTTCAAAATATTAACACTACCATTAATTACCCTTGAAGCTGGCAGTCTGACATGCATCAGGGATGTATCAGACCATGGAAATAATTAACAACAAGAACAAATATCCTCACTCCAAATAAAGGTTATGGCACATTCACAGGGCAATGTTGGGAATCTTGCACTACTGCTGTCAGTACTGTACCCGTGCCATACAATGGATCTTTCAGTCTCAAGAGCTCACCCTCACTCCTCTAAATTCACTTAAACTGTAAAGGTGCAACCACTTGGACAAGAAAAATGAGAAATTAGCTGACTGAAGCTCATTTGAGTTACTGCATCTAAAACTTCAGCCCTCACTAATGCAGAAGGGCTCAGATCAGCAATAAACATTCAACCATATTACATCATTGCCCGATTAAGTTTAAGTCATCTAATTTCTCTGGAGTCGAAATATTTACAGGCTTCTAACAAATCAGCAAATATAAAAGTCAAAATAATTACTATAATCACCTCCTGAAGATGGTTTTTAAAAAATAAATCACAGTTCCCTCAGTAGCTACACAAATGTAGTTAGGATTTTATATAATGAAATGAATATTTATATATCTAAAATGTTTGTTTGTGCAATATTTCCACTTGCAAACCAACTGGTGACTACGACTAAACCCAAAGTTTTCAATTTAGATGAACTGACTGCATAACGGAAATTTAGAAGATGGATAAGCTGCAAGGAAAAAGCCAGCCTGTAAATGAGGAAAGCATACAGTCGAAGAAGAAATAACTCATTACAAATTTTAGGGCAGTATAAGGCATGCACAGACACTAGGGTTACTGGAGTTAATCCCAATCAATTCTCAAGTAAACTGGATGCCAACAAAAAATATTTGAAAAGAACATGGTGTATAAATTTGGTTAATTCTGCAGAATGGAGAGAGCCTAAAAACAGCTCTATGACATCCAGGTTTATATTCCACAAAGGTTAATTGACAGCCAAAAGACTTTGTATCCAACCTCTAAGCAGGGACACATCTAAATCTGTTTAACAATAACATTCTAAATTATATTGAGTGGTGATCAAGCGATTGGCATCCTAGATGATGAACACCAAACATTAAAACTGAATCCAGGGCAACTGATAAACAAGAGCTCATAGCAACAGACCATCAGGGAAACGGGATGCAAAGGAATGTGGAACAAATCCAGACAGATCAATATTTGTTCCATAGGCATTTAATAAGGAGGTTATGATGATCAACTGATTTATGCAGCAGAAAAGTCATGTAGCACTATGGCAGAAATCTAAAACCAGACAGCTGCTGTATTTCAGCACCAAAGCAGTTGTCTGACAGTTAAAAAGGAGCAAATGTAAGGGTTAAAATAGAATGGAAACTTTAAAGATGATGGCCAATATACAACCAGATTAACATAGGTATAAATATAAAATGGAGCAGGACAGAACTTACTCCATAGGTTTTCTGGCATATGGCTTCTGATGGCACAAACAATGAATCAAATGTTGGGTAAGTGATGTAGCCACTCTATCATGGCATCATCATCTGGAGACATCAAGTGCAACCATCCACCATCAAGATGATAAAGAACAATTCATAACCAGATACTGTTTGTTCTTGAGCTCCACAGAATGGGAAGCTTAAGAAGCCCCAAAGGTAAAGATGTGACTTAAAAGCCACTTGTGATGACAACATATCCTATTTTAATGAAGAAGGATCTTTTGGTTCATATGGTTGTTCTTAGGGGCATGTGAGAGCCAATCCATAGAGACTAGGGACACAGGTTTGAGCTGTCTATCTGCCAAGAAACGCACCATCAATCTAATATGTAGTCCCACACCATCTGCTGCTACTGTTCCTTAGAACAATCATGTCTGAGAGGCTCAACTATTTCAGAAAAGGAGTGTTTTGACTTTAACTGGTGTTCCTGATGTAGCTTTTAGATGAAATTGTGAAGTAAGCTGCCTTGATAGTTGGCTTCACATAATAATGCGGCCAGGGCCAAACCCTCACACCCTACTTGCCAGGGGAACAATGCCAGACAGGACTGGAAGGCTGAAGAATGGAGCTGTCATACCAGCGACGATACAAGGGGCATAGTTGATAGTGGAGTCCAACTTGCTGCAATGGCGCCCCATGCTGATGCACAGTATTCAGCAATCCAATAATTAGGGCATTGGTAGGTGTCCATGCAGTTGTAGCAGTCATGTCCCATGAGTTGCTGGCAAGCCTGAAAAGGAGCGTGACTCTTGAGTGGATTTTAGCACATATTCTCCATAGCTAATCCTCTCTGGCAGATTATACTGTATTTCACGGACACATTAAGGTAGGCAGGCATGGTTTCCTGCTGCTGACAATCACATCCTCCAACCAGTAACAATATATTCTTGAAAAAAAAAAACAAGTGATTAAAAAAGCCTTCACCCAGGGAATATGTCTGCAGTAAACTAGTCAATTAAAGTAAACTAAACAAAGGAGTTTACCTAAATCCCATATACTGTTGAGAAGTGGAAAAGCCTTCACTGCATCCTGAGAGAGAAAGTTTGTTGATTTAATGCCAGTGTGGAAGCTTTTCTTATTACAGATGTGCTATTTGTATTTCAAGAACTTGGTTCATTCATAAGCTACATACATTACCAGGGCTAGGTTCAGGCACCAAGGGCTAGAGGGAACCCAGACACTTGAGGTGTTGGAATCTGCTCTAAAATATTATTTCAGAGACTGTGAAACAAACGAATGAGGTTACATCAATAAACAATCACAGTGATATATAACATCCCATTGTTAAGAACTAGATGCTCTGATATTTTATTATGACATGCAAAAGCATGGGTGTTATGCAAGAGTAATCTCACAGGGCTTCCCCCCCAATCCTATCCCATGCATGTTACTTAAATTACAGTAGATATACTGCCTTAGTATACGGAAGGCAGGTTTCCTCCTGTGTACACTGTACAATTCCTTTTCTTAAGCACACAGTTCCAAAGAAGGCCATGTGACTAATAAAGCTCTAGCCAATATACTTATCGCACGATGCCCACACAAATGGGAAATTTCACTTAGGTTGCTCCCCCTTCCTGCCCCCTCCCCTCAGCTCCTTTAATAAAACATCATTTAAACTCTACTTAGTTCTTTAGAATCTTGAGCAGTCATAGAATTTGTACTAATTTATACAAATAAATGTTTCCGTGTATATACAAATGTTGATATTTAGCAAAATAAGGGAGGTGACATTTAAATACGTGATATGATGTGCTGCAGCAAATGACTATTCAATGTACATATTTAAGTCCATTACTGGTGCAGGTACTTCTACTAATTCATTCATTTTCAAATATTAACTTCATTAACCACAATTAACAAGTTAACTTCATTAACAGACAGAATCTGAATGATTTCTAGTGCAAACACAGGTTGAGAAGTCATCTACAAGAAGTTGATCCTGGATGAATTATCAACTTTTTGAAAATGTTTGTTAGTTCTCCAACTCACTTAATACAGCTGACATTTAAAAAACAAACAAACATCAAACCCAATTCAAACTCAATTGCCTCTTTCACTTCCCTGAATTATGAAAGTATTTATGGCTCTCCATAGCAAACGGCAGTGATGCTTAATTGTAGGTTTGGTCCCAGGTCTTCCAAAGCCTTAAGCAAAACAACTTGTGTGGTCCACCAAGCTCACACCCAGCCCCACAGCTTTCCTTCCCATACTCTCATCTGTTTCAAGCCTACCTCCATCGCTTAGACTGTGCTAACCTCTTGCTTCACCCCTTCTGAGTCACCACAATCACTGGTAAAATCCTAAAATGGACCAAGAAGCCAAGCTGTGTAGCCAAAGTACAATTTTCTAACTGAAAGTATAACAGGGAGGGCAATTAAGTAGTTAAGCATATGCTGGGGTGAACCCACAAGTATGACAGGACTGTGGCTAGGGAATTTAGAATGGGGAGCTAGTTACTAAGTCAGGCCCCCTGAGGTTGCTGCTAATTAATTATTAGGAGTTTAGCGAACAACAAACATGACTTCAACCACTTGTTAAGATGGGCTAATATGCCAGAATCTCCACTAGCAACCACTCTAGTGTTTAAAATATTTTCTGGTGTCTCAACCACTAATGAAGTCATGCAAGTCTCAGCATTAGCAATGCTATATTGTTATGGGTGAATATGAAAAAACATCTGCTGACAACTGAGTCTAAGTAATTAAATTAAAAATATCCACCAGATGTTTGTCCTATTCTTGAGAAAACAGGCTCAAGGGAAGATACAGGCAGTGTGTCCAGTGAACAGGGCATTGGACTAAGAATCTGAGACCTGAATTCTATTCCTGTCTCTACCATTAACTTGTTGTGTGATCCTAGGATGATCACCGTACCCCAGTTTCCCCACCTTTACAAAAGGGATAATTATAATGACCTTCCTTTGTAGAACATTTTAAGAAGTGCAAAAGCTAAATTAAAAACTGTTAACTCAAAGACACAAAGAATACTGGTTTTCCACATTAGTTTCTAGACACAAAATTAATCTAAAAAATTAGTTTAAAAGAGCAAAAGTTACAACTTAAAGAAAAATAAATATAACTATCAAATTTATCAAAATACTTCAATAAATCCTAAACCCTCCAGTGCAGAGGGGTAACAATATTTATACAGTGTTTCTCTGGGTGGGGTCCACAAAAGGGACTTCGGTGTTCCGACACGGAGCATCACAACACCTAACTTTAAGGTGCTCAGAAATTCACAGGAACGTGCTGCGATCCACGAAGACCTCTGGGTTAGGTGGTTAGGTTCCCTATACAATAAATGGGAAGAGACAGGCACCAAATAATGCGATCCACAAAAGCCAGCTCGCTAAGTGGGGAGCTGCCTAATCTAGCCAATCATTTTCAAGTTTTTATCCACAGTGGAACAGACTTTGAGCCAGAGAGAGAATGACTTTGAAGTCCAGTGGTTAGGGCACCCACCTGGGAAGTGATGGACCCCAGGTCCAGTCCCCCTGCTTCAATCACTCTTTCATTATTTATACAAAGTGGAACAACTTCAACAGAAGAGACTGAAGAAGCCCCACATCAGAATATCCTATAGCAAGTGGTTAGAGCACTCCTGAGTTGTGGGAGACCCCTGTGCAAATCCTTTCTCCTCTTTGCATGAGAGGGGGGAATTGAACTTGGGTCTCCCACAACCCTGGCAAGTACTCTAATTACTGGGCTAACACCACTGGATTTTGAATGGGACTCTGTGAATGTCTACTGAACTGAGCCACGCATGTGACTTAGGCTGCTGAATGACTATCTTCCCTTAGCTTGTAAATCTCTCTGGAGCTCAGGAAGGCAGATAGGCGTCTGGACGCCTACAGGGAGAGAGTACTGCATATGCCCTGAAGTGGAGGAAACTTTCACCCTCATGACTTAGGTGCTGAGTTTAGGCACCTATGGAGTTTGGCGGGAGTTTTATGGATTGCAGTTGAGCCAAAACCAAGAATTAGGAATCTAAGTACTTTTGTGGATCCCACCCAATATTTCCAGTTTCTATGTAGCAACCTTCCTAGGAATTACCTGGATTCTCCTACAAAGACAATATCCTTAAATGAGTATAGAAACTCTGGATATATTGTACTGCTCATGCATCTCAATCCTCCAAAACCCAAATGGAAAACAGACAATTAAAATATGTGCAACACTCAAACTGAGATACACACCAAATGTAAATATGAAACAAAGCAGAATTACATTAATTTAACAGTTTTCTATAGCCTTAATATGAGTCATCATTGCTAACCATTTTCAATAACTGACAATCATCACTAGGTTTCGAAAGAGCCAGCTTAATTTGAGCGTGATACTTTTATTAAGGTCAGGTGTGACACAGAACTTCCCAGGTTGTGTCATCTCCCCCTTTCAGTATTTGTATTGATCTCACTGGCCTCCAATTCTTATGAGTTCTATTTTTCATAATTTAGTTGTATTGTAAAAAAAGCTGACATACTCTCAGAAAAAAACCTGGTACCAACCCCATGTCAATTATTCCCCTGTTTCTCTTCTGGATCATTCGTTTTCTCTACTGACTCATTAACTATCAATTTAACAGTTTCACAGTTGTTCTGCCAATTAAAGGTTGAAAGTGAGAAAATAAAATAGCACCAAAGGCAATTCAAATCTCCTTTTTATTTCTCTTTGATAAATACTGGTGCTTAAATAAAAGTGTTCTCACAGTATTATATTTTAAAATCATGACACTGATTGACACGACAGTACATGATATTGTAGTTCAGCATTGTTAAATGGCACAGCACTTTACAGTTAACAAAGACCATTTTAACTGCTCAAGTCCAAAGTTACTATATGTTTAAACATATATAAATATAATAGCAAAAACAAAAACCTACCTTCAAATAAAACAAAAATACATCAGTCATACAATAAAATCTTACCAGGTGTTTTTAATCACACACAGAGTTGCCTTTTACAATGTCTGTTCCTTACAAGCATTAGTGGACTGGAGAGCTCAGGGAATTAGAAATGGGTTATGGAAATTTATCTCTAAATTTATCTTGAACATAGCCAAATTCATGATCTCTCAAAACCACTGGGCCAAATATTTCTCTGCACACCAACATAAATCCAGAGTATCTCCTTTGACATCCAGTTCCATTCTGTTCTCCTAATGTAAATCTGGAGTAATTTCATTCAAGTCAAGGAGCAGAATTTGGTCTGATTCCTTTATAATAATTTCAAAGCTGATGTAAAACAAGCTGTTGATCTTAGTCTCATCCCTAGTGGGCAAGAATCCACACCACAGGTATTGGCACCCTTGTAGTGTACCCAGACAAGACAAGGAAGTTATTATCACCAAAAGTGAGTCATCAATGACAGGGTTGAGGGACCTTGGTTGGGTACTGTGGGACAGCATCCCACTGGATCGATACAGGGCCTTTAAAAAAATATAAGTAGTAAAATCACCTTTAAAATTAAAAAAATTAACAAAGAAAAAAGCTGTTTTCTGGTTGCACTGTTTTGTACCTTTCATCTACCTTAGAGAACATATTCTGATCTCCAGGAACAGATTGGATGTCACTGAAACCTTTCCAACCCGTAATTAAAATTTCACTCAAGAATTAAATTAAAATACAGCCACTTTAATAACTGTCAACCAAATCTCTTTACTTGCATTGCTTCTTTCCATGGGAAAAGCAATGGATTCTCTCCAAATGATGGCATCTAACAAGACTATTATGAAACAGATACACACACACTTCTTAAACTCAGAGGCAGACATTTCCAGCAACGTTCATTAACTCTAATTCACAAACCTGCAACAATGAATAAAGACAAAAATTTCTTAAAACTTGTATGCAGTATATGAGGAAAAACAAAGTAACAACATTGCAGTTGTGTTAACCAGTTTTATAAAAATATCTTCAGAGCCATATTAACATGGGATTAGAAAAGCATTTGAACACAAATTACTTTGTGATGACTTGGTAACAAATTTCTTTTACTAAGCTAACAACTGGAAGCAAACAAAAGGAAGCTCTGGCATTTTACATGTGGGTTTAAAAATATTCAATGTACACTAAGAAATATTCTAAATATTTTTTAAAAATATCAGTTGACTTAAATTTTTGTATTAGCAGAAAATTATAAACCTCAGCCACTAATTATTGTTAACACAAAATTTGACTTCGAATTAGATCGTTTCAGAAAAATGTATTTCAAATCACTTTCTCGTGAATTAATTGCTACACAGAAGTACCAGCAATAAAGGGCACCGACTGTCAGTAAATACAAAATATGGCCCCATTCCTGTACATGAAAATAGGACTCTGTACAAAAGATTCCTTTGGAGGACTGGTGTTTATACTTCAGTTTTTCTCCACAGAAAATGGATTAATGAGAAATGAGAATGGGTGAAGGGAGAAATTGTTTACTGACATACATAATAAATGCTGTTTGGGGCATTGCTGGATATTAGAGACAAGGTAGGTGAGGTAAGATGTTTTATTGGACCAAATTCTGTTGGTGAAAGAGACAAGATTTCAAACTCCACAGACCTGATGAAAAGCTCTGTGGAACTCAAAAGTTTGTCTGTTTTGCCAACAGAAGTTAGCCCAATAAAAGATATTACCTCATCCATCTTGTCTCGCTTTTCACAATAAATAGCATTTGGGAGAAAACATTTTGCAATTAGATTCCTTGGCCCTTTTCTTTCAGATAAAACAGGCATTCTTCCAAAATTGGAGGGGACGTCATCCTTTTGGAACTCGTGTATTTATTCACAGGAGTAACTTCTGTGTGTCAACAGAAGACTGAATTACCCTCCAATCTACCTGGTAGATGTGGTATATCTGGACTTTAGTAAGGCTTTTGATACTGTTTCACATGACCTTCTCATAAACAAACTAGGGAAATACAACCTAGATGGAGCTACTCTAAGTTGGGTACATATCTGGTTGGAAACCCATTCCCGGTGGGTAGTTATTAGTGGTTCACAGTCAAGCTGGAAGGGCATATCAAGTGGGTCCCCCAGCAATCAATTTTGGGTCTGGTTCTGTTCAGTATCTTCATCAATGATTTAGATAATGGCATAGAGAGTACACTCTAAAAGTTTTACGGATGATACCAAGCTGGAGAGGGTTGCAAGTGCTTTGGAGGATAGGATTAAAATTCAAAATGATCTGGACAAACTGGAGAAATGGTCTGAAGTAAACAGAATGAAATTCAATAAGGACAAATGCAAAGTACTCCACTTAGGAAGGAACAATCAGTTGCACACATACAAAATGGGAAATGACTGCCTATGAAGGAGTACTACAGAAAGGGATCTGGGGGTCATAGTGGATCACAAACTAAATATGAGCCAACAGTGTCATACTGTTGCAAAAAAAGCAAACATCGTTCTGGGATGTATGAACAGGAGTGTTATAAGAAAGACACAAGCAGTAATTCTTCTGCTCTACTCCATACTGATTAGGCCTCAATTGGAGTATTGTGTCCACATTTCTGGATGCCACATTTCAGAAATTATGTGGAAAGTTGGAAAAAATTCAGAGAAGAGCAACAAGGTGATTAAGGGTCTAGAAAACATGACCGATGAGGGAAGATTGAAAAAACTGATGTTGTTGAATCTGGAGAAGAGAAGACTGAGAGGGGACATGATAACAATTTTTAAGTACATAAAAGGTTGTTATATAGAGGAGAGAGAAAAATTGGTCTCCTTAACCTCTGAGGATAGGACAAGAGGAAATGGTCTTAAATTGCAGCAAGGGCGGTTTAGGTTGCACATTAGAAAAAAATTCTTAAATGTCAGGATAGTTAAGCACTGAATGACTCACAAAAATGACTCACAAAACTGTAGCTAAATCTTACTTCACTAAATATTTTGTTTAGTTAAGCAGAAGAATATTTAACAATGGAACACACTATATACTGGAAATGTTGCTTTTGCAATAATCAAGCTAAAAACTCACTACTGAAAACACCTTATTAGTTACTGGTGTGAATGTAGCAGTCTGACCCATTCCCACGTATGTTATCCATTTTACATTATATTGTAATGATACTGTGTGGAGAACAGACTCAGCAGCATTCATTTCATGTGAAAAAAAAAAAGTATCAATACTGAGGTACCTAACTCCTGCTTTACTTGGTTTGAGTAAATCTTTTAACCACTCTGGAAGAGGTTTATTAAAATAGCAGCTATGTGGTTTTCTTCAAGAATGAGAATTAACTCCAGGGTATCCCCCTCAGTGTTTATATAAGAGAAATGAGAGGCAATGTACTGTAACTTAGTTATCAACTGGTAGCCTTATGATGAAGAGCCTCAAAAGAACAACTCTACTAAACATTATGTGTATTGGATTTGTTAAAAATCCTCATTTTTTAGTGTCTTCAGAAACCTAGCAGCCTAGAGGCACAATACACCTCTCAAGACTGAGTGCATTTCAAAATTCATTCAGGAGTCAGAAATAGTTATGATCCTTTGTGTGTCATATCTACTGCACAAACAGCGTAGACCTGAGGGGGTATTTCTATTATTTACACATAGAAATTATTACCCTACGCTCTAAAAACATTTTCAACAACTCAAAAAGCCTAACTATTAAATATTATAGCTTTTTTAAAAAGGAAACACCTTAACTTTGGCTAAACCACCATAGGAAATCTCTGTTCTTTCATTATTGCATCTAGAAGCTTACTCTGGCACAATAAAATGTTATCTTTATTAATTCCATAGCAAAGTGGATGTATAATTCAATACTAAAGTAAGCCCCTTAGCTTTAAATCTATCCTATCCCTGTTTGATTGTGTTATTTTGTTCTATTAATTCAGCCCGAATTTATCACATAAAGAAGCAAACGTAATTTTTGGGTGATCTTAAGGAGATTTCACTCACATGTGCAGTTCAGACAGCTGCCTGAAAGAAGCCAAGTTACACAGGAAATACATATCTATCTCAACTTCGCCTAAATTCAAGAAAAGTCAAGAAGACACCAGTTGTGCTTTCACTGAACATGTAAAGAGATGGCAGGGTAAAATCCATATGCTTATAGATTATCTGAGGCGCTGGTTGGCTAGAAGGAAGTCCTTCTCTCTGCACATCAGACACCGTTTTAGATTTCTAAGGGAGCCACCAGCAGTGAAAAAAGCCCAGGTACCCATGAGCATCATGATAATGTAAGATGGCACTAGGCTGCCTTCAGACTGAGGATTCAGGAAAGTCTGCAAAAGGAGAAGGAACATCAGAGTTCAGTTAAACAGCAACAACTAAACTAACATCCAAAGTTCTTTTCATCAGATGAGATCTTAAAAATCCAGGCCGTCTGTTCTGCATAGATATTAACAAGCCAAGGGGCCTATTTTTAATACATCAGAATTTGCCAAAGGTCCTGGTCAAAATTCTGCATTTTGCAGTGCTGTAACTGCAGCTCTTCATCCCAGATGTTGCTGCATTTCAGTGGTTGACCACTGTGCATCTGGCAGCCCGAGACTATTGTGTACTGAAAATGCATTACAAAAGCCAGTTTAAGAGCAAACCACACAAGATATACAGAAAGGACAAACCTATCCCCTAACTGAAAAGTTATTGGATATTTAGAACCAGACAAACAATAGCTTGAGTGAAAATATTTGTTTGGCTTTCTCCCTACACACAAATCATTAATTAGAGGGTTTTTTTGTTTATTAAAACCATGATCAGCAGCCATACCCAGAAGTGTACTCCCTTCTTCCCCTCTCCTCATATCAATCTAGCAGGCTTTAAGACTATATAATGAGAGGTGAACTCACCAGACCTGATACAAGCAAATGGCTCAGGATGACCAGTGCCAGTGCCCACCACTTCTTCTTTTCACAAGCATCAAAAAATGCAATGCCCCAAAAGATATGCAACAGAACAATGGACAAAGTCATAAAAGCTGAAAGACAGAAAATCGTTAGTCCTCATTATTGGTAAGGCATTAAATGTACAAACACACGTAGTGTTTTCATTCGTCCATGCAACCTCTGGTTCAAACTTGTTGCAGGAGTATTCATTAATACCTGTACAACAGTCTACACAAGAGAACATGTAGTTTGCACACACATTAGCAAGAGCTGTAATTGTAATGCTGGGAGAAAGCCAACAACACATACATTTTTACCTAAATGATTGGTTCTGAGGTGATTATCTCAGGACTTACACAACTGATCAGATCAACCACTCTTCCCTCACTACGCATGAGAAATAGGGACTGCTTTCCATATTTTCCAGCAAAGGATTTCAAATCCATATTTTGGAAGAGGTGGAGAAGTGGAGAAAAGTTATATTTATAATCTGAAACACATTTATATCCTGAAGCAAAGACGAAGAAAAAAAAGAAATGGGTTTTACACTTCAAAACTAGTTGAAAGAAAAATCCTGCTTACTAATATCACACAGTAAAAAGGAGAAAGTGACTAAGGGTTAGGTCCACAAAAGGACTTAGGCACCTACCTAACACTTTAGGCACCTCAATCCAATGTTTAGATGCCACAGAGATCCCCAAAATGACTGCTCAGCTGCTGCCTAACTCTGTAGATGCATGAAGTCGCTAGGCACCTAAATTTCCACCGCTGAAGACCCCCAGGTGCCTAAGTTTCTTCCAATGAACACAGTCTAGGCAGTCAGGCAACTATCTTACCTCTCAGTCCCAGCAGGAGTCTCAAAGTATTTTTCCCCTGCCTATCTCGCCAGAGACTGATCTGGTAGGCACACTCAGAGCACACCAAAAGGGGGTAGCATAGGAGGAGATGCCCCCCTCTACAACTTTTATTCCAGTTGTTAAAGCACCCACCCAGGATGTGGAGGATCTAAATTCAATTCCCCCCTCTGACTCATGTGGAAAAGGGATTTGAACATGGTCTCTCAGTAGGACAATATCCTAATCACTAGGATATAAGGTATTCTGGGGCACAGGTCTCAGGCTCTCCTGTTGAATCTGTTTCATTGCATATAAATAATTAAACAGTCATTGGAGAAGGGGGACTGGAATCTGGGTCTCCCTGTTTCCTGGTGAGTGCCCTAACCAGCAGGCTCTACACTTACTCCTACACTCTTTGGTCCAATTTCTATTTGCAAAAATCAAATGTACTACTTACAATTATTGCTGTATTTCTGCATTTCATTTTGCTTGGGCCATAAATATAGAGGGGCAAATGCTGAAATATTTGTGTGGCCAAACTGCAGAGGAGTATTTAAATGCAAATAATTATTTTGCTTTATTTTATTTAGTGGTTTTGTTTTGTTCTTAAAACACACAGCATAAATTCTCTACATTTTTAGAAAATGTAAACTTTAGGCATCATCTACCAGTCAACACCCTTTTAAAAGGAAGCCATTTTAAAATATTCTCCAAGCTTAACATTTTATAAAAATGCTACGTAATTGGTACCATTAAAGGAACGTCAAACAAGACATCTGGTACCAGTGTTCGTTCCCAACTCAGTCAAATAAACATACAATGACAGTTTTTGGATACCATGTGTTTTAACTAAAACACAATAAAGCAAATACAATAACACACAAACTACACAAAGATTTCCCATGTTTTTCCTCCAGGCTCCACAAAAAAAGTATCAGTAATGTGACAGACAATCATATACAGCCGTGTGCTACTTTAGATGAAAATGTTCAAATGCCAGGAACAATGCAGGCAGCTGGAGGATGTCTTGCAGTAGGTACACCAGATATCACACCACACTGAAATGTCACTTTGTTACCATGAATGTTTAAGTGTGTAGAACACCGCTTTTTCCTGATAATCAAAAAGGTAGTGAAGAGGTGGCTTGAAAACATCAGGAAATCAAACATGCCAACTAGGCAGTTAAATAATTGGATGAAGTGACAGTTCTGGTTTTCAAAGCATTAGAAACATCATAGATATTCTTTTAAAAGCACACCATGCTTACAGATTCCTTTCAGGGAAGGCAACTCAAATGGGAATTAGCTAGTGAAGAAAAACAGTTAGCTGTGTTTTGGACTTGAACCAGAGAGAAATAAAGCCTCCCTTACAGCCCATAGGAGGAGAACTGGAAAAGACCTTACACCAGAGGGGTCCGTAGCTTGGTCCATGTAACTGCATGCACAAAAAGCAAACTGATACAGGTACCAAGAGGATTTATTGTTAAATCTCTTGAGAGTACCCGCAATTGTCAGTGTTAGGTTTGTGGTTCATGTATACTTGTTAATTTTCAAAGTCTTCTTGTATATTTTTATAGACTTTGCTCATATTTGTGCATAAAAAGGTGAAAATAAATCTTTGTTTTTAAATGTACTACTTCAAATGAAAAGGTATAAAAGAGTCCAGTTAGCTTAGTTTGGGTTGCTTTTAGGACATGCTAAATTATGAATACCAGAGTTATAGGAAGGAGTATGCAAAAGTGAGTGTTTGATCCATTTTAAAAGTACTAAAATCTGGTGATCACTGTGCTCTGGAGCCTAAACATCCATTTTAAACACACACACGCACACAGAACTCCAGCATATTACCATGAAACATTTAGGCATCACCACCGCAGGGACACGATTTATGTAGCACACAGCATATATTCTGATCTGCTTATGCAGCCAGGAGAAAATGGGCACTAAAAAACATTGGAAAATTGTTAAAATTGGGAATAAAGTACTTAACTATCTGCCTAAGCGAGATAAATTATCCCGACATAAATGCTGCCATTCATGGAGGTGGGTTTTTATGTCGATAGGAGAGCTCTCTCCCCTCAGCATACACATCTTCGGCAGACGTGCTGCAGCAGCGCAACTGCATCGGTACAGCTGCACCATTTAAGCAGCCAGCTGGAAACTGCTCACATTAAAATAATATACGCACACGTGTGCACACTACTTTAAATAGGGCCACTGAGAAAAACAGTGTAAGGACTTCAGGTTTGGAACTTCCTCTAGGGATTGTAATGTTGATATAGAGCAAACCATGATATAAATCTCGTATATGAAATTTTAACACAGAAGTTCTTGAATGTTTATCTTTTTCAGCCATCACTTCTGTGCTGCCTTTACTGCACAGAGTTGTTTCTGTAGTCATTTTGGACCAGAGGAAAGTATGTATCTGAGCCACTGCTCTCCCCACTCCATTGGATTGGGGTCCTTATTAATGTAGTCAACAAATATAGAACTATCCAAGTTTAGAAACCAAGGGGCAGCCAATTGAAATAACAGAGCTATCACAATCTACACCAGCTGAGCATGTTCACAAGTTCTCAAGGGGAAACAAACAAACAAATCTATATGAAAAAACCTTGCCTTTTAATAAAAAAGTTATCATAAATCTCATATTTTAAAAGTATAACCTAAAGTCAGCAGCATCTGGTAAGGTTAAAATAGGGGCTCTCAAGGAATCAAATGTAACATTTCAATAATTCGCTGTTCTTTGAATAAAATATTTGTATTTTGTAACCTGAGAAAAATGTGACACCCCCTCTCCCCCCCCAAAAAAAAGGAAATTGAGAGTTTAATTCTTAGCTTTTCTCTTAAAACAAAATTAACGACGTCTTTAAATTGCATGAAATCACAAACATTTGAAGTCACAGTGAAGTGAGATAGCACCATCTAGTGACTGAATATTGCAAAATTAAATTGGGCAGCTTGGTTAAGAACATTTCAGTTACTTCATCATAAGTAACGCACCTTAGCAGTTTGATTTAAAGTTTTAACAACAGGAAATTTAGGAACACCTGTCATACAACAAGGAAGTTGGAAATTTAGCATCAGTTGTATATGATTATTTTTCATTTTAAGGCATGTACTTATAATTTACATTTCTTTAAAGTGCTGTGGGATTGCAATATACACCATATAAATGTATACAAATCACAATACAAAGTGTCAAATATCGTTTTGAAGAGAAAGCCAAGGACAATTACACTTTACTCTCTACACACACACACGCTTTTTAAAATGGTAGTAATAGCTAATTAAAGAGATATCCGCAGTTTAATTGTAAAACTATAGCCAATACACAACTGTAAAAATTTTTGTAAAAAATGTGCATAATTTTGGACACATCTTACCTCAACAAATGTATAAATGTTTTAACATGATGGATCTTTCTATACAATCAATACAAACACACGCATGGTGTTCTTAAATGTGTCAGAATCTAGACTGACTTTTTACATTTATGGATTCACATTTCTACCATTCTTTCCAAGATCTTCTACAGGCTTCTACCACTGATGCAGGATATTCAGAATAAATAAAACTGGGTCATATTTTGTGTGCTTTTTCTGTGGTCTTTCAGCAATGGACTACAACCAGCAGAGGCCAGTGCAGCATTTTTAAAAATCTTTTGCTGCTCTCCTCTCTCTCTGGTTTCTATTGCCTTAAGAAAAAGGACTGAACAACAGAAACTGACACCTATCACCCATAAAGAGACCGAACCACTTACTTCTCAACAAGATATCATGCTATGTGTAAGGGAATTTCAAATAAGTATTTTGTCCTTTATAAGTCTCTATACAAAGAGAGGGAGAAGGAATAAGGCAATTTGTTGAAATGAAGACTTTTTTATTATTTTAACATTTTCATTAACGTTTTTCTGCCTTCGGCATGTTTAATGAACACAAAGAACAATTTCTTGCTCTGTGATGTTCAACAAGCAAAGCCAAGTCCCTGATGACTCAAATTAATATTAACAATGAGGCAGTAAGAAAATTAACAAATAGGAGTAACTTATAATTTGTAACATCTGATGAAACCTATTGTACCTTTCACTCTGTCATGTCCTCCACCACCAAAATTACTTACAATTGAGTGGACATTTCTTAAAAAATTCATGGGAGAACATTATGATAGTCCAACAGTTTTACTCTGCTTCGCAACGATTCATGCCACTATGGACAACTGTCACTTCCGTAACAAGCCCAGGAGGGATTCCCTTTCCGCCAACCATTACAGACAAGTTGCTTCGTTTATCGTGAATGGATCAAAAACCAGTAGGGAAAATAAGAGATGAGTGAGTTGATATTGCTGCAAAGCAGAACAGTATTTGGCCCTACAAGAGGCAAGGACCTAGCCAGACCCCTGGAAAGCTGAGAGAAGAAGCATAAGCTAATAAATCAACATGAATGGAGCCATGCTTCTCAGAACATGACTTTTTTGGAGGCAATAATTAAAGATTAAAATTTTCATATTACCAGGGACATTATTTATACAAGATCCTGGTTATCTGATTTATATATCAACTGTGACATAACACCCAAGATGTCCAGCAATCCTCATTCAGAAAAATGTATTTGCTAAAGAACTCTAATTTTGCAATGATCAGGATCAGAATGACAAACATATCTTACTTCAAAGTAGTAGTAACATAAAAAAGAATGGTGCGAAAACCCTAATTTGAGTTATAGGCTTTGCAGACTTACGTATATTGGAGGAATATGCTTCAAGGAAAAGACCAGTGAATAGTTACAGTAATATACATAAATAAATAAAAATATTTAAATTTTTTATGATTTGATGTCATTACAACTTCTATTTTATTTCTCATTAAATTGAAATTTCTCATTAAACAAACTTTCTTCCATGTCAAGAAAGTAGCATATTTTAAAAAACCTGCATATCTAGAGGCAAAACTAATAAAATATTTCTTTAAAAAACTGAATTCTTAATTAATCCTGTGATTCATGAGCCAAAAATTAACCTAACTGTTTACTGAAAGTTATGGTTTCTCAAATGTATACTAAGATACATACACATATCTCACAGTACAGTTAAAGCCCTCATAATGGATTATGTAATAATTAAATAACGTTTTCCATGGGCCACTTATACCAGGAAGTGTTAGGCACTTTTCAGAAAAAATGACTGACTAAATTCAGTCTTCACTTGCCCCTCAGCCCCCACAAACAATTTCCAAGCCACATTCCCATGCACAGATTACCTACCAGAAGACAGGAAGTACTGAGAAGAATCTCCATAAATACCCACTGTGCCTGGTCCCAAAGAGTCAGTCAGGATATTCACAAGAGAAAATACTCCACTCATGATCCCAAAACCCAGGCCAGACACTATACAGAGAAAACACACAAACAAGCAAGAGGCTAAGTACAGCCTTCTTTAGCAACGTTCACATTACTTGTGGATGGGAAGACTTCAAAAATAAAGTCATATTCAAAGACCAAAGAATTCTAAAGAATCTCTTCATTTCATTCCTACATTCCATTTTCATAGGAAATCCACTAATTCTTTGGTTGTGATGGGGCAGAATAATAATACTTAGAATTTACACAGGCCTTTACATCTTCAACACTCACAATTCTGCTGTAAAGTGAACAAATATAATTATCCCCAGTGCCTCAAGATGGAAGTGGGAGAGAGAGGGGAAGTGATTTTTCAAAGACCACAGAGGGAGTCCATGTCTGAGCTAGAATCTGAAGTCAGATATTATTGTCTCTGACAATACTCCACTCATGATCCCATAGCAGTATTACTAGAATGGACAAAGATAAAATGAGCTTGGAGACTGAAACACCATTTCACTCCAAAAGGTAAGAGGCATGTCATGAGATCAAGGCTGAGTTATGCTGGCTGAATCATGTAGGCACTGGCATTGCCTCTCTTGTAACCTATCTTCTGCAGAGAGATAACTTCATTTTTTAGAGCTGTTAACATGACATCATCTTTCACAAGTGCTAAATCCATGTGATTTTTTTTAAAGAATAATTTATTTTTCTGCAGACTTTAGAGACTGACATTTATTGAAAGAAATATAAAGAATGAATAATGCGTCATCATAACATACAATCATAGTTTTACTGTGTCTGGTATTTCAGCACAACACTGGTCATCTTCACACAAATGAACTGAGCAACAACAAAAAAGGAGATCTTGAGAAACAGCATGTTCTCTAGTAGATTAACCACAGGACTGGGAACCAGGAATTCCTGAATTCTAAACCTCATTCTCACAGTGTAATTCTCATTCTCACAGTAACTGCCCATATGATCTTGGGCAAGTTATTTAAAAAAGTCAATTTTCCCATTTATGTAGGGATGAAAATACTTACCTATGTCCTGGGGCGTTTGTAAGGATTCATTAGTCAACAGTTGTAAAATGGTTCTTAGAGAGAATTTGAGAAAATAAGTTTTAGCAACTACAATGCTTTTCATTAACAACTTTCTTTTGATGTTAATAGCAAAATTATTTGGATACCTTTTGCCTTACGTAAACTGAACATCTATAAAATAAGTTTTTACATTCCTGTTGGAGCCTATAAAATTTTGTGAAACAAATAAAATGAGTAGCAAACAAATCTACAGTCTGCCTGCAAAAATTAGTCTTTTCAGAAGCTATAACATTTTACAAATGATTTTTTCTAACTTCACTTTGAGGGGTACATGTTAAATATTTTTGACTGGATTTCAACTTACCATAGGACAACTGTCTGACAGAGATGTGTATAGTTTCCTCCTGGCTTATACCCATTAAGCCCTTATTAGCTTTTCTGAAATAAATATAATATTTTAAGTAATATTTTAATGTCAATACTATTTTTCAATTTTGCTACTTCAAACCAGTCAGGTCTGATTTTTAAACATCTAAATGAAACAAGAAAGACACTTAAATAATTATATGCAAAGGCCACCCCCGGCTCCAAAAGGGTGAGGCATGGGGCTTTCTAAAGAAAAGGTCATCAGACTTTTTCAACATGGGCAAAACAACTTATTTTCCCCTACTCTCATTCTTGGAAATGGCTGAACTATTTTGGCCGAAATTTTCCAAAAAAAAATTAAAATTCAGCCTGAAGCAGACATCCAGCATGGAAAATTTCACACCATATGGTTAAAGGTGGGCAAAGTTATACACAACTGAAAACAGGATATTATAATAAGAAGTGTTGGGCAGCCTTCATAACAGCCCCACCTATAATATTTTAGTCCTGGGTAAAAAGACCCAGGAAAATCTAAGCCAATCATTTCAGCCTGTTCAGTGGAAATCCCAATGGTGGGATTTAGCTCCAACAGTCCCGGTCCTGCCTGATTTTAGCTCCAACAACAGTCCTGGTCCTGATCCTGCAAAGGCTTACGCATGTGTATAAATAACTTAAATGGGATTGCTCCCAGTGCAGAATGCCAAACACATCTTTAATTCTTCGCAGGATCAGTGCCCATCTCTGCACTCATTTCATGTACCAAAATGTTAAAACCTCCAATTAATGTACCGTAGGAACCTTTGACCAATTAAAATTCAGTTTGCTAGTGTAATAAGAATTTGGAAAGTTTTGTAAGAACTTGTTACAGGGTTTACATCAATTATTCTGATGCCAAAAACAAAACAAAAAAAAAGATTTTCTTCTGATTTACCTACTTTCATTCACTGGTCTTTGACAGAAAAGTGCATAAGTGGATGCCTTGATTATTTTGCAAATATTTTTGGCCAATATATTGTGAAGCCACATGTAAAAAAGATGGATTTGCTATTTGATTCTATTGCAGAAATGAAAGCAGTAGAGCTTAACATTTGTGTTACATCAAATGACACCACTTATGTCATGATGTAATAATCACAACGAGTTGTTCTTGCATTTCTTATTGAGCTCAATAAGACAAGCTGTTGCTCTTGCATTTCACACACTGCTGTTTCTAGGGCATTCACGGGACATAATTTAGCATGATCTAAAATGCCACTATATGATACTGCTACTCAATTTTCCAGTTTTCCAGCCTGTATTAATTTTGTATTCAGACTTAGATGGAATTTAAAGAAATATAAACATTATATTTTAAAACTTTTTCCTACGTGCTATATTTCTCAGATTACATTTTGCTTAGGGATATAGGATCAAAGATTTACTCACTAAATTACTGATATAGCAGCGAGGAATCAGAAAGTCTGGAAAACTGGCAAGTGGGGGAGGACAATAATTCAGGAAAATGTCAAGATACAAGGCTGACACATTGAGTAAGACTCAAGATTTTTTTATGGAGATCCTTGACAGATGAGACTCAAGTTATTTATTTTAAATTTCTTTTTATACCCAAGCATAGTCTTATTATAGGAGAGAGAAAAGTAATTCATTAATTTGTCTATTAGGTCTGTTATTTTTATCAATCTCCAGTCTGAATGAATCATATAATACACCCTTTCAAATCTCACTTTCAAGTCACATTTAGAAAGTTTTCTTTGTAATGTAAGGATTGAAAACTTATTAAATCCTCAATTCTGCAGAAACTGGTGAGGCCATAAGACGAGTGCTGGCATACTACAGGCTACCTATTCAATATGATCCTTGTATCTAAAGCACCTCAAAAGAGTGAGAAACATCAGAAACATGTAACTTACTTTAAGAGTTTGTAATGGGTAAACCGGAAGACTTCCTTGAGCAGGACAGAAAACACCACTCCAAAGATGAGCACATTTTTCTTTGTTGATGTATTGCTGCTCCCACCAATTTGCACTGCAATGAACCATACAAGGGAAGAAAGCAGCAAGGAGACCAGCCAGAAGAAACCTCTAGAGTTTAAAAAAAAAAGACAAAATGGAAGGGGGAAGCATTGGAGAGAGAGGAGACAATCCATCGTTCATACTATTCTATTTTTTAAAAATAAATTCCATAATTTGTATTTTTAAACTCTAAGAAGGGATTCTTCAGTGCAGCGGATGCTTTGACAAGGGACTTGAAGTGGGTGAATGGATGCCACAAAGTAGACACGTACCCTCCCACAGACCCCATTTACCATGCCAATAAACTATTTCAAAAATTAATTTTAAAAACAGTTCAGACTAGCAGTTTTACCCCCAGTGTAGACAAGACATACTGTGACTAAAATGGTTTCAGAAAACTGTCTGGGAGCCTTGACTACACAAGGAAACTTAACTGTTGCAGGAATTGGACTGACCACTCTTAATCACGCTGTCTCAGACAACAGTGAAAAAGTTTTGACTGGTCTATGTTAGTTTCAATCTGAGTTATGGGGAACTATTTTTGCTGACATTTATTTCCTTCCATAGCTAAGGCACCTGGGAGGGGCCTCTAGACATGGTTTTAACCCTGTCCTTTGGGAGCAAATCTGTGGTATCACAGGGTTTTTGCTATGGATGGTGTTCACCCAATTTAGAATGACAACTACATGGAGGGCCCTCCATCCTCATTCTCCAGTGCAAGCTCCTGGTCCGTTGTCTGGTCGATATAAACATGACTAGGGGCTAGCATGGAGAATGTGATCCTTTAATGAGGCCTGATCCTCTATTGCTGCCCACAGCTGGAGTGCGGCCCAGGGTCCCTCCTATGTGCCACCCCACCCAGCAGGAGGAGTAGAGGGGGCTCATGCTCCAGCACCAGGCCGGTTCCCCACAAGCCGAGCCTCTTCCCAACGGGGGAGGCGGACGCCTGCTGTATCTCTCCGGCGTTGGAGGAGCAGGAGGCTCAGGCAGGCGGGTGGGGTCTGAGCTCACAACTTCAAATACAGTCTGGGGGCTGCCTTCTCCCGAGGGGCTCTCGCCCTGGGGGCTCCTCAGGCCAGGGTTCGTGCCCCAGAGTGGGGGGTTCCTCCCGCCTGAGCGGCGGCCGAGCGCTCTGAGGGGAGCCCGGGAAGCGTCGCTCCTCCTCGGGTCCGGCTCACCCGGCGCTGAGGCAGAGAAGGCGCAGCGGCTCGGCGGCGCTGGTGCAGACGCACAGGGCCAGCGCCGGCCCGAAGGCGATGAAGCTGCACCCAAGAAACACGGCCGCGCTCTAGGCGGAGGAGCCGAGGCCAGGCCGAGACCCCGAGCCCCACTCCCACGCCCGCCGCCGCCGGCCTCTGCTGGGCGGGAGCCAAAACCGGGGACTGCTCCCCGCCCCCCGCCTCAGCCTCTGCGGGGGCTCTGCGGGCGCGGGGCTTTCCCCGCCCCCCGCCCATGCAGGGACCCGGCTCACTATCTGGGGCCTGCCTGGCTCTTCAGAGTAGCGCTTTCCCCAGTGCTAGGGGGGCCGGGGCCGGCCGGGGGAAGCGGGACTCGGGCGGAGAGAGAGGTGCACATGAGGGCTTAAGGCGAACCTGAGGGCTTGAGCCAGGCCCGGCGCTGCACCGAGCTAGGAATCAGGCTGAAGGAGGAGGGCTGAGGGAGCCCTTTCCGTTCCAGTCATCACCAGCCCCGGCGTGAAGTGCTGGGTGCTTAGTTAGCACCAGCAAATTCAAGAGTCGCTTGACAGTACCAGCTGTCACAACCACCCCCTCCTGCTGCTGTCTGTAAAGCCAACAGCCAGGCCAGGCCCTATATAGAGGGACAATGTTTTTGTTTAGGGGGCCAGATGATCAGTGTATGTGCAGGGGGGTGACACCCCATAGAGTCAAAGTGTCTCTACTCCAGTCTTCCTCTAACCTCCTCCAGAAATTATGCTCCCCCTTCTGTAAATATTTACACACACTGAAAAAAAGACAACTAGTACTTTATAAAAGAGATGTAGTCTCACAGGTATCCAGGACCACACCCTGCAGGCTTTTAAATATCAGTACAGTGCGCAGCCTGTAACATGTTTGTTGGGACTGGTATTACATATCCACCTAGAGGTATTCTGTACCTATATATAACTTCTCTGTACTGTAGCTCCAATTACAGTATATTAATGATCTAGAGTGGAAGTGATCATAGAGAGCAAGAACATGGATCTAGGGCAAGCTGGATATTTTAAGGGGAAAATCATTACAATCTTTGTGCCACAAATGAAGAAACACTTATGGCTACACTTTGGCCTGCGACTTCAAGAGCTGTCAAGAATGCTGAAATACTCCATGTAAGCCACCTAACAAACACCCCCAAAATAAGGGAAGAGGTATTCTTTCCTCTCTGATGAAGGGAATGCTTCTTCCCAACCACCACCTTCCTACTTCTCAATCTTCAGCCAAGATTGTTTCACATTGTTACCCATTCAGGAAGGGAAGTTCTCCATACACAGAGCCCACAGGGACAAGCTTGAGTTGAATCCCTCTTTCATACCAAGTTTCCCTATTTTACCCATTTGTTTTGGTACCATTCCTCCCACTGAAAAGGCAACCCTACAGCAACAACAGGGGTATCGAAAAGGCAGAATATTCAACCTCCACTTTTAAAGTTTGAAGAAGACTTAAGTTAAGAGGCAAGAGTGTCTTTAATACCTAAGATTAGAGACCTACAGAATGAATAATTTAAATTGTATTAACATGTTTTGGAGAGAAGTGGGTGGAAGAGAAGAGAGTAGTTTCAACTTTGCTGTGGGTTCACTTAAATTAGAACAATGGCTTCTTTGTTCTTGACTAAGACCTTGGAACAATTGAAGCAGATACAATCCCAGACAAGTCACTAGTAGTTATATGGTGAAACAAAACAGGATTAAAAATTCAGTTACTGGGGCAGTTTAAAAAAAAAAAAATCCCTCCACGTTCCAGCCACAGCCTTTTTTTTTTTTTTTTTTTTTTTGTTCAAACACCTCCAAGCATTCTTAGTGTGCAATTTCTGTCAATATAGTGTGACACTTTTGACATAGAGTAACTTTTTCTTTCTATTTTATTGGTTCAGACCAGGAAGTATCTGAATACATTTTGGCTGAGTAGTTTCAGAGAAAGTTTTCAGAGTCTTGAAGTGATATTGGGCAACCAATTCAAGAAAAACCACTCCCTTAAATTCCTCCAAAAATTCGAGTCTTCATCTAAGAACTCACGCTAACAGAGCAACATAGGAAGGGAACTGCTGGATATATGTTGCCTGAAAAAGAAAAAAAAAAAAAAAAACAACTTCAAGGAACTGGAAACATTCTTGACTACAGTGAAACATGCTAAATATATCTGTCATCCAGCTTTTTAAAAAAGAAGTTCCTCAATTAAATAAAAATTGGCAGTTCAATTTGGGAAGAGGAAGGTAATAACTTTTTCTTCTCCATTTAGTCACAGCGATGAACATGTCACCATAAAAAATTCCAGCAGAGAAACACATAGCTGAAGTCTTCTAAAAAGCCCTGAAATGTAGGAGTTTAATGAATGTAGCACTTACAAAATGCTCCAGAGCTGTCAAGCGGGCACCTAACGTTGTTTATCCCAAGATGAGGTAGTGAATAGGCAGCAACGGAGGCCCTTCCGCACTGTTAAAACTAAGTTAGAGCGGCCACTTAATTTAAACCTTGTCTAAATTGGTAAAGTTTTCCTAGACATTCAAGCCTTTGTTAAAAGCTACAGCAGACCTGACTTCAACATTATTTGAAATTTGGGGAATATTCCCCTGTATAAGGCTTTAGGGTTCCCAGTTGTGGTCATTTTGTAATGTGGATACTCCATTTCTCTGCAAATGGGTAAGCTTTAAATCATTTCACATAGGCCACTGAATAGTTAGATGGTAGAAAGAATACAAGGAACTAGTTTAAAAATTAAATGGGAGAAGTCACCAGTCATTACTGAATGTTCATAGAACTCCTTTACATTCAGCTGGAAGGTGATATCCTCATGCAAAATTACAGCAAAGGATACAATGCAGCAGATTCAAGAGAAGAATTCACAAGTCAGGTCCTTCCTCTATTAGCAAAAAGATAATAGTTTTTCTCTCGTGTTTAAGTGACCAGAGCAGTTGATTACAGCTCCATTAAAGCCATACACTAAGCAAGTCTATGGAACTAGTTTCATAAAGAGCCAACTAGAAAAGAATGGTAAATTTTAATGCAACTGGGATTCACTAAGTCATAGAAGCATGTTATGGTAATTCTACATTTATTATGCTTGCAGGAGTTCCAGTATGTGTACATTCATTTCTGGCAGTTTAACACTGATGTGTTCTCCACTGAGAATATGCCAAATGTTTTTTTTTGAAAGAGGAAATGAATATGTAGTATATATCATTGTAGAAGGTTGAAAAGTAAACTCTACATGTACTATACAGCAATAACTTTTAGTGGTTGGAATTCCATGTTCCTTCCCAATCCCTATGCATGGCTAGTAGATAAACAAAATTATTCAAACTGGTCTTGTAAAAGAACTCCATTAATTTTTGTTGCATCTTGATGATAGTTATTCATTGTGATATAAGTGGTGTTTAAAAGTTGAATGTCAACACTACATGCAGGATCCTTAAGTATTTTAGTGTTCTTAAATTAGTGGCCAAAAAAGGGGTGAGGATATAAAAAAAATCAGTTTATCTGATTATAAAAACTGTAGAGTTTTCACATAAATGATCCTTTTTGGGAGAGATGAGACCCTAAAGTTAAACTAATTTTACCCAAATAAAGATAAGAGTTTACATTAATTTTAATAAGCACTATTTTCTTTAAATTAAAGGTAAAACTTTCTTCCCTCTACCTCCCATTGAGACTAGAATCACTGAATATTCACAAATTAAGATGCTGTTGTAGGGGGAAAAGAGCAATTTACTAATACATCTCCAAGATTTGAGACAAAGGGCTCAATTATCAGATGTGCCGAGTATCCAAAACTAATTCAAATCAGGAGGAGTTGCAGGTTATCAGCACATCTAAAAACCAGGCCTTCAGTTTGCTGTTCTCTAACAGGTCCTTAGGTCACCCGTGAGCCACAAAAAGTAACAGTGTGAATGAGCAATAAGGACAAGAAGGTGGTGGTCCATTACAGGAGCTCTTATGAATTAGTTCTCAGAATGAAGAGGTTGGATCTCTTCTTGTGTGGAGTTATGCCAAGGGAACATGTGGAAGAAAGATTTTAGCAACTGCTTAGGCACTGGCTGCATTCAATAGTAAAGGTGTAGTAGTGATCTGTATTAGTACTGTGTCCAAGTTAGAATCAAGCTGGGAGGCAGAGAGGTTAGATAAGCGGGTATGCTGTGATGCCATTGGCAGAATCTGAATTCAGTAGAGGTTTTAAGTGTAGAATCCAGAAGTAAGGGTGAGGACTTCTGGGGAAGATATTTTTAAAATAAAGAATACTGATACTGTATATAAAAGTGTTGAGATCAGATGTCTCTGTTTTTTCATTTTTCACTTTTGCCAAACACCTCAATACTCATTCAGCACTTGAAGAAGCCTGGGCAGTCCTAATACTTTCTGGGTCAGTCAACAACACCAGTGCCTCAGTTTGCCAAAGCCTATTGGAAAAAGAATCTTCTTCCCTGCCCCCCACTTATTTAAATCACAGATATTAGAGATTGACTAGATGGCCCAGTACTTCCCACTTCTCCCCCACCTCATTTGTCTCTCTGGAAATGCAGGATTGCATCCCATTTTACATTTACTAGTGTTTGTCTAGTCTTGCTTTCAAACACTTGCTTTGGGAGAGTATTCTTACTCCTTAACACATAGCTTTCTTAAGATACTCGTGTGTTCCTCCTTAGTAACCATCTTACAATTTCCTCTTATTCTGATGCAGAAGGAATTAGTATAGGGGTAGAAGGACTTGCAGGAGCTATTCTCAAAATAGTCAAGTTCGGAAGCAAGCAAGCTATTCAGGAAGTTTATTGAAGTTAATAAATGAAACCTCAGGCATGGGTTAAACTGGACCCTTTCCAATGTAACCATGTGTTTGAACAGAGTGGGAATACAACCTGCATAAGATTGATTACATGGAGTTACTTCACAGAAGAAGCTCTGAATACTTTTCATTATGTAACTTTATTTGAGATGCACATTGTTGTAAAAAAAGTTCACACAGAATAATAAAACCATTTTTTTTTTAAACACAGTATCAGTACACAATTAAGGATTAGGTTTACAAGTTAACATGACAAGTCCACTTTATCTGCAGGAGTTTTTCACATTACGCCTTTCTAGCAGAGATAAAATGTGCTTAAACACACACATGGTAGAACAATTCTATTTGAAAATTAAGCATTTTCTTTAGGGCCATGCTTTTTAGTCTGAATTTAGTAACTGTATATTGCATTAAAATAACTGTAATCCCAAGTAAAAGTGTCATTTGCAAAATATATGTTTATAAGGCCATAGGAATGCACTAACATGTTTAAATTCACTGGAAACAAAGAAAAAGTGGGAAGTCCTGCCTTTACATGGCATGTTGAAATATAAGGTATATTAATGAGATTAATGTGGCACAAGCAATTCAAGGGTGCAGAAGAAGGAAGGAGCCAGTATCTGCAAACAGCTTGTCCTTAAACTTTAACCTGGCAAATTTCACTTGATTACATAATCAGATGAAAGATGCATTTATACAAATTAGCAACTTTTATGCATTTTACATGTTATTGGTGTATCTTCCAAGTTGTTAGCCATCAAGAAGTCCTCACAGAAAATATATGTATTTTAAAAACACATTTCCCCTTCACTTTTGGCTTGTGAAAATAATAGACTAGATTTCACTTGACAAACAAAAGACTAAAAGAGGAAATTCACTTGTGACAGGAATTACTTCATTTATAAAACTGCACTTTTCAAACACCTTGACTAGTACTGTAGAAACTCCCAAATTTAATAAAGGTAAACTGCATTACATTTAATATGTGGTTTTGAAATTTTAACATTAATTCGACTTCAAGAGATTTAATGATTAAACTTAAATCAAGTATTTTATGTCTACTCAACAAGTACTAAGCATTTTATGTGCATGGTTTGCTGATCACAGGATTGAAAGCTATATCTAAAAAGCATTGAGACCATCTTCTCACCATTTAGAAAAAAAGACAGAATACACGGCATGAATTGGGAAGGAGAGAGAGACTGCAAAAACTCAACAGCAAGTAGGTTCTATTCCTCACAAAACCCAAAGAAATGCCTGTCTTTCCTTAAAGCCTAATTGAGGTCTTTAGAGCAAGGCAGGCTGCACATTTACTGCTTTGTACTCTGAAGAGTTGGATCACTTTTGTTTTAATGGCTATTAGAATATTAGTTAGCTGAGGTACAGTTAAAGAGTCCTTCAAAATTAAGATTATATTCTTGGATAAAGTTACAACAAAGACTGCACAAATCATACTGGTATTAGAAAAGTCTGCACTACCCAGCAACTGATGCTCAGACATAACCGTTTATCCTTTATCTGCCTGCCTAAAGCAAAATATAGCTAGAAAAAGTTCCCAGTGAAACACAGTCAATCAGCTCATTTACATGCTAAAATACAACACATTTTTCAATGTCTGACAACAGACTGTATGAGTAAAGAGGTCTATGTTGACCATTATCAAAAGTTAGTACACTGATAAAGTATGGCCCCTCAACCACTTAATACTGCTGGGGGAAAAAAAAGTCTGTTTTACCTTATCCATAAGACCATAATGTTTTCACATGAAACTGGAATTCTTCAGTTTCAGCAGGGAAACAGACAAAATTATCTGTCACTAAGTCCCTCTACAAATAGAAAAAGATGAGCATTATATGAACATTAAACAAAGTGAAATATTTACTGCATTATTTTATCATGCATAAAGTGAATTTCCTATGGTCTTACCTCAAATTTATGTACAGTTTAGCATAGCTCAATGTAAGAAAATAGCAAGGATCTTTTTCTTTCTTTTTTTTTTTTTTTTTTTTTTTAAATATAACAGAGCAGATACCCCAATTTGCTGCTGCTTCAAGAAGCACTTTATAGACTCTCACTTACAGGCTCTTTCAAAAGGAAGTTCATGGAGACTAATCTTGTTTGTACACAGAACCAAATAGAAAGAGAACAGAGGAAATACAACATAAGCAAAGCATTCTGTAAAAATTGCCAGTCACAGAACATGTCAGTTTTGGTTTGCAGACAACCCTGAGATAAAAATCTAAGTGTTACGACACCAAGTAAGTCAGAGGTAAATTACTGAAAATGAACATTCATAATTGGAGTCATAACAGCTTCTGTATAGAAAGCACTTTGTTACCATGCAGAAAATGTAACTGCATTAGCCTGTCCCAGAAAAATGGAAAGCATAGGCCAGAGCGGCTAGGGTTGTTTTTGTTTTGAACATTCTTGCCACCTTAAAAATTTTGCTGTCCTTTCTAGTTCAGTAAGAATAGGAGATTGCGATTCACAATCTAATTACAAGGATCACTTTAATCATAATTAAGTAGGAGTCTGGGGAGAATGTGTAGAAAATCACTTAAACTTTGGAGGAACTAGATTAACTTTCTCAAGTCCGTTCAGGACACTAATCAAAGTCCTTTTTGGATTCACTGCTGATGGGCCACTGAATTAGTTTCAAAATATTTGAGATAGACCCCAAGATGACAAATTCAATATCTGACATCCCAAACTGAAGCAAAGTTATCTGTTAAACAGTGGATTGGTTGTTACCACAAAGTTAAGTGACCGTAGTAAAGCACAAGCAGACATGTCAGAAAAGTTAGCAGTTTGCCAACAAAACAGTTTGCAATCTGCCCCTTATAACCAAAGTGCTGGATGCTGTTAAGTTTGTCGTTAAAGCTAACAATGGTACAAGTTTGGCACAACAAACTAAAGCACCAGTTTTAAATCACTCATGAAGAGAGATCTTTGAAAAACAAACAAGCAAATGATAAAATACATAGACTGGGTTGCAGGTGTTCATAGGAGTGAGAAAGGCAATTAAGTTTCAACTTGGCTCCTAGCAGTCTAAATAACTGCGCCAGTTTCTGATGATAAACTTTTATAATTGCCTGAACAGACTGAACGCTTTACCCATTCAGTATCAGCTGCGTAATACTGCATTATAAGCCATGGTGTGTCATTTTCTTTACTGATGGGGCTTAATAACCATAGTGACTACACAGGAGGCTAATTTGTGCATGCCTTTGTCATCAAGGGTCAAAGTTTACAGGTGTGAAGGGAACATCCTCACAGCATCACTGTAAGTCACCCTTAGGGGCTGCAATTACACTTCATACACTGGAGAACAGAATCTAGAGAACTGAATATCCTCGTTCAGTTTAGCTACCACAAATCAGTTAAGTGATAGGTAGGATGCCCACCTGTGCTATGTTGAAGATTTCAACTCAAGTGTCGTCAGAAACAAGAACAAAGGAGCAGATGAGTTGGGCTAACAGGAGAAAACTAGGTGAAAAATGAATGACCACTGGAGTTAATTCAGATGCTTTAAGGGTGCATTCAACAAATGAGACAAGAACTATATCTATTTAGAATACAACTCTGCTCTAAAAAGATTCTCTTAAGTTTGGTCAAAACAATAGAAAAGAAACATCCTACATTCAGAAAAGAAGCAATAGCTTCTATATGAACAGATTTGTGCATCTGTGAGACAAACTGAATAAAAATCTACACAATTTCTTAAATGCCAATTTGTTTTAATAATCCCCATCACCTTGAACGTATCCACATGGCAGACATGAATGAATGTATACATCAAAGAGACTACTGGAGATGTGATTTAATCGATTCCTTCTGGCTTTCTTTTTAAAATAAATTTGTAAAAAAAAAAAAAAAAAATAAAAAAAAAATGCACAAATCTGTTAAAGAATTTACTTAAAGGACAATTAACTGTGCAAATACAAGTGTTAGATTGTGCTGTAAGAGGCAATAAAAGGCTAATATGGATGTGCAAAGTTAAAAGAAATGTAGCAGCTTTTGCAACAGGCATTAAAACAGAAAGAAAAGAAGAAAAATTAACTCCTGCATTTGTGGTATCTCCACTTCATTGCTTCCACATTTGAGAAAAAGGAGCCTGACAAATCGATGGGCTTAGTGAGCAAAATCCACTTGGTATTTTGTTTAACACAGTCAACGTCCATTGAAGCTCTCAGCAGCAGCTTGGTGGTATTATTTCTGAGGCTTTGTGACCCTGTGCTTTCAAAGAAGCAGAAAAGGTTCTTCTAAGTGTGCTGCAGTCTATCATTAGGAGTTCATCAAAGTAGCGTGCATCGGAAGAAGCTGCTCTTCTTCGATCGATTTTCGGTTATTTTCACTGGCCCACCAGCTCCTGGTGAACTGTTGTCATTCTGAAAAGAAAAAACAAAACAACGGTTATGAATGGGGAAAAGCAGCCTTAGCATTGCCCCTTCTCCTTCATTTTCCAGCCCCCAAAGCATATGTGGAATATGGGCTTCAATTGTTTTTTGTAAGCAGAGAGGCAGTTTTATTGGGTAATTGACAGTTAATCTCTTGGGAGCTGGATAGTTTACAAACTCAAATGACCACATAAATTAATGCATCCATATGGAAATCCTAGCCTGAAAGAATAGCCGACTGAGTGACTGTCTGTTGCTAGGACAGTTTAGTGGGGCAAGGACCACCTTTTATGATTTTTGTGAGGCATGCAGCACAGTTTTAGGACTTTTAACATTTAAGAGTCTTCACTTAGTGTTTTAAGGTTTATAAAAATGAATTCCAACGAGTGTGCCTCTTAGCAAGAGATGGTTGTTTAATGGTGGGTAAAGAGATTCCATATATAATCTGTACACAAGATGTAGAGTACTCTGGGATCCACTGAGTTAATCACACTAAAAGTATTTTTGTTATTTTGAAGTTTTGTTAAACAAGGGAAGATATTTGAGGAACCAAACTTGCAAAAAAAGATTTGCATAACATTAGAAGGATTTGTATAGCTAAATCCTTGTCCACTGATAAGTGACAAAACTGAAAATTGAAATCAAATAGTTTACTAATAGTGCTTGCCCAAATGTCCTGTTTAGAAATAGGTAATGATGGCTGATTATTGTTCTATGTATCTGCCCCTCCTACAGAGAGAGGACCATTTCTTATTGACCACGTAAATCTAGGGTCAATTCCCAAGCCTCTCATATTCAAGGGTCATTAAAGTAAACTATAGCTGATAATTTAAGGTTGAATGTTTTTCATTTTAAATACCTCATTGTCAAATGCACATCACTTTGCAAAACGTTTCTTTTAACATGAAGCATTTCAGGCATGGTATCTGCCTGAAGGGGTTTTTCATTTTTGGAAAGTGAGCAAAAGAGGATCAGCCACTTTTGAGTACGAGAAGGAAATTGAACACTTCCTGAAGGGGCAAAAAATGCAACTTGTAAGAATAGCCCCACAGTAGAAACTTCTAGGGGGAGAAACTCAAGATTTGGTATGAAATAGTTCCTTTGCTTCAATAAGGACTTTGAATGTTCTGTGGAAAGGTGGTTGGGATTTGAGAGTTAATGCTTTGACAAAATACAAATGCATTTTCTACATATATAGTACATTTTGCATAGTCCCCACTACACACACACTAGAACTGTTAAACAGGAAACTAAGGAAGCCTTTACTGATTGAGTGCATGGCTAACATAGCTATTCAGTTAAAAGTTTTCTGAAGGTGGCTCTGGGATGAGATACAGGTTCCACGAGAATCCTGTGCTTCATCCACATGGCTCTTGTATGGTTAGAGAGGGTTGCCACAGACTTTGTAATCGGAGTGTGCAGGAGCCCATTTCCTATTACGTCTTAGTAGCAGAAAAAGTGAATGATCATATAATAAAAAGACTGCTACGACACATGCACACCAGGGGACAGAGTGGAACCTTAACTCCAGCATTTCTCACTTACAGAAAGTTACTGAGCAGCTTTGATGTTCTCTTCAGAGTTTTGTAGAGAATTAATCACAAGTGCTGAACAGTAAGAGCAGCACTGCCTGCCAGCGCATGTAATCACAAGTCTATGCAGAGACATCTTCTTTTGCCAATCACAAAGCTGCTGGTTAGATTACCATAAAAACAGTGGGTTTTCCTGGAAGTATAAAAACTGAAGGGTTTTTTAAACACTGGCCTTGTAACAGTCTGCACCATGCACAGAAGTAAAACCTATTGCAAAGTTAAAGGTACAAACCATTTTTCTGTTGAGCTTTGTCATTATATCCCGTGCAAGTGTGAAGAATGCCTGAAACCAAAGAGAAGAGAACATCAGACACAAACTAGATTGAATGGTTTAACACATTGAGTAACAAGGGCCTACAAAATATGTACTATCAAAAATTACATGAAAGGCACTAACTGTGTGATGGATACTTTCTCATATGGCAATAGCCATGTTTTATAATCTGTGTTAAATCTGCATCCTTCATCTTTCTGCTGTCATTGATCAGCCCTTCTGCAGAGGCATATCACTGATGTACATTAGACTACTTTTCCAAGACTCAGGGCCAAAGTCCAAATTCAAAGATGCAGCATGTTTCACATTGCATCAAGCTGTGTGCTGTGGTTAGAATCCAGCATTTAAGGAGCACCATTCAAGGTGGAAAACCTTAAGAGTTAGCTTGGCACAGAAAATTCAAGGCTCTCTTTCTTTTCGTCCCTGCAAATGCCTTGCACATGGGTTCCCAGCTAACCCAGCTCCTACTCCCACAGCCAAAAGCCACTCTGGATAGTTTGTGCCATGCTAGGTGTGACAGTGGGAATAATCGGACAGGGATACAAGTTGAGTGATAGCCAGAGTCTATGCTCTAAGGAAACAGAAATCCTTGTAAGGGGCTGGAGACAACTTGAATTCTTGGAGACCAAAAAGGAAGTGGGATTTCAGGGGAGGGCTCAGAATTGGAGATAAGGTTCTCAAGGGAAGGAATGGAAGTGAACGTGTGTCTAGGGTAGGGAGGGGGTTAGAGCATGCATTTATAAAGGAGAAAAACACGACAATAGCAGAAACTGAGTTCCAAACACAATTCACTTAACAGAATTAAGTATTACCTTCTAGAAGTTAAGTGGTTGGTAGAAATAAGATTCAAGATTTAAGCATTACATTTGCATCTGACATGTCTAGGCCAGCTACGTAATAAAGATGAGAGGGGAAAAAATAAAAATTCTAAAAGTTAGCCAGATAACTAGCTTGGAGGCATTTTAAGGTAAGTTATTTTGTGTGGGTATATATAAAACACTGTTGTGTGGGATTTTCTGGTAGTTCTGCAGTGACTGACTCAAACTTCATTTCCTTATCCTCTTCCAGTAAAGAAAGATCTGAGGAATCAGTGGTGGTGAGGTCCACTCAGTGAGGTCACCTCATAGCTCTATTTGCAGCAAAATACACTGTCACCCTACAGGACAAGCCACCATAATTTAAAGTAGGAATAAAATTATAGCAAGGCAAGATACATGACAGCCTGGCCTACTTTGAGCTACTCTTTCAGCTTAGTGAGCAGACCATGTGCTAGCCAAGATATAGTCGGTCCTCTTGGCAAATGACAGGGAGAAGTATAGTGTGTATCCAGTAGTAACCTGAAATCTCTCTCTAGGAAAGAGAAAATACTAGTGTACTGTGGTAGCACCTAGAGTCCAGGACCCCACTGCACTAGGCACTGTATGAACATTTGCATAATTCTAGTATCTAGACGCCTTTTGGTTATCAGTAAGTGTAGGACTATCCTATTTGCAACATTAATAAAAAATCACTGTTAATACCCATCTACAAATGTATCAATATTACCAGAAGACATTTGGTGTTTCAGTTACATATCTGAATAAAGAACAACTGGCACACATGAAGACGTAGGAGCGAAATGGCCAATCCCAGGTTATGCATCAGGTCAGAAAAACTAAGAGATCACACTGCAAGAAACACAAAGTTGTATGAAGACAAACAAATATAATTCCAGTCTTACCTCTTCCACATTTATGCTGGATTTTGCACTTGTCTCCAGAAACTTGATTCCATAGTCTATTGCTAACTGGAAGACAGGTTTTAAAAAGTTTTGGTATTTATAAGTTAAATTTGCAAAGTGACAGACATTTTTAGGTTAGCTAACATGGAGCAGTGGCAGTCACTCCATTAAGGGTGCAACCAAGTTTCTATCATAAACCCAAATTTACTTTCTTTCCACTGGAAAAGTGATAATATTACCCTTTTACTGAAGATACTGTATAGCATTTAACGGAGGACGAAACCAACAGTTGCTATAGGAGTTTGAATGGTTCCTACAGAAATTGAAAGAGTAACTAAGGATTTTCTGAACATAGTGGACCAGACCCTCTGCTGGTATAAACTGATATAGCTCCTCTAAATTGTATCCCAAACAGATTACCACCAGAGGGCAGATCCTGATGTAAATCTTATCCATTCTGTAGCTTTTTTGAATTACTGTATGGAAATCACTCAAGTTCTATAGGACTTTTCCTGTGGCTATAAGAGTTTAATTAAGAAAAAAAGTCTTACTAGCAGCTAGACATTCATATGCAGGTGTAGATAATCTTCCCCCAGTGACCCCCAGTATCGTGACTGTGGATTGTGTAAATAATACTTGTGTGTGCAGCCTTACTTAAGGAACCTTAGAGTGTTCTGGAATGTCAGAGCAACTAACTTGACTCAATATGGATACTTTAAAATATTCATAATTCCCCATTGCAAAAGAGTCTGATTCAGAGAATGCTCAATCATAATACACTTAAATGACATCCTGATTATTATTCCTTTTAGGTTCCCTAGAAAGGAAGGATTGTATTACCATAGGTAAGGCCAACATTTAGAACATCTCACATGAAACATGAGTATTCCAGCTCAATTGGATTCCATATATTAACTATCTTTTTAAAAAAAGGTTGACATCCTATGATAGTTAGAAAGTTCTAAAGAATAAGGAGTTAAAGACTGATTATTTTGTTTGGTGTTGCTAAAAGCAGAGGAATATGCATCATTAAGGAATAGTAGATCAGGGAAAACATTAGGCCTTCACTAAAGAATTTAGTAATCCAAAAATTTACCTTCTCTCCTTTTTCTTTTGACACTTGTCTCTTTTCGTTCATATCACATTTATTACCCAGGATCATTCTTTCCACATCTGAAGAGGCATGCTGAAGGGAAAAATAAGCTCTTGTAAAAGCAGCATAGAGTTAATTAAAGATAAATCTTCATCTGTCAGAAACAGAGCCACACATTAGACAATAAGAATTCTCTCAAAATAAAGCCCTAATATAAGGGCATCAATGGGAAAGACAGAAGAATATGCTTTTTGAAAGACAGACAAAGTATTTTGTTTAATTTTGAATGTCTAGGGCATCAGCATGTGGTTGGCTTGTTTGTTTTCAAAATGAAGTTATTAAAACAAGACTGATGTTTACTAGCTTGCAAAGTGGTCACAAATTGCCTGATTAGTCAAGCAAGGAAGCACATTGATCTAGAGTGGAAGGCTTTTCTAACCCTTGTCACCAATGACCAATCTGATGTGATGATATCAGAAGTCTCCTTGGGATAGTCCCTTCTTTGCAAGGTCCAAAAGCCAACTGTAATCAGAGAATGGTGGTAGGTTTTTTTTTTTTTTTTTTGGTCAGCAAGTAGACTAAATTTGTGTGTCCACCAAATTAAGCCTAATTTTGTTTGGATCTAATATTCATAGCTTCCCATTACCAATTCCGCTAGCACTGCCTTCAGATTCTAATATCGTCTTCTCTCCCTACCCCACAATGTATTTCCTTTATTCAAATAACTTACAAGGTGAGAGGAAATTAACAAACAATTGAAGTTTAAAGTAAGACCAAAGGCAAATTTTGGACAACAGGGTATTGAGTATACACAAGCAGGTAAATCTACACTTAACACTACCACAGTAGTATTAGGCATATCTCAACTTCACCTAGAAATATTGAAAATAGGTCTTCTCATCTCTTAACCTTTGCTTTGGAGTATCACTAAATTAAGGCACTCACTGGAAGCAAGCAGTTTTGAAATGCTTGCTCTCCATGATCACTTTTGAATGAAAGCCTGTAACTTTTCTCTTTCCAGCCCATTGTAAACCAGAAAGCTACCCTATGCTCAAGGACCACTGCTCTGGTGTACATCCATTCTAACTTGGCTACAAATACACACCCCTCCACTGAAAGAAAAAAATAACAGGGTTACTTACTAGTAACTGTTGTTCTTCGAGATGTGTTGCTCATATCCATTCCAATATAGGTGAGTGCATGCCAGCTTGCACTGTTCCTGGAACTTTTTTCCCCTTAGCAGTACCCGTAGGGCCGGCTCTGGTGCCCCCTGGAGTGCTGCGCACATGCCACGGTATATGAGGCACTGCTGGCCCTACGCCCCCTCAGTCCCTTCTTTCTGCCAACTCCGACAGCGGGGATGGAGGGTGGGTGTGGAATGGACATGAGCAACACATCTCGAAGAACAACAGTTATTGGTAAGTAACCCTGTTTTCTCCTTCGAGTGATTGCTCATGTCCATTCCAATTTAGGTGATTAACAAGCAATACCCTGGAGGTGGGCAGGAGTTACCGGTGAGCTGCCCTCAGCACGGCTCTGCCAAACCCCACCTCCCCTCTCGCCTGCTGCACGATGGCGTAGTGGGACGTGAAGATGTGCACCGATGACCAGGTGGTGGCTCTGCTGATGTTCTGTAGGGGCACTCTCTCCAGGAAGGCCACAGAGGAGACCTGAGTTCTGATTGAGTGCGCTGTGATGACACCCGGAAGTGGCACATTCGCCTGCTCATAGCAGCACTTGATGCCATGCATTTGGTGAACACCCTTGGAAGATGGCCAAAGGGCAGGGCTGTAAATTGGTACTGGGAGCCAGCCACCGTGAAGCGGAAGAAGCGCCTGTGGCTGGGGAGGATGGACAAATGAAAGCATGCATCCTTGAGATCGAGGGCGGCATACCAGTCTCTTGGATCCAGGAAGTATGGATCGCAGACCCCCTTCTGCTTTTTTAAATGACTTGTCTGCAGTCACCCAGCAGGAAATCAGGACTTTTAGAACTCAGGTCTCCTGGGTCAGAGTCCAGTGCTCTATTCACTAGGTCACACCGCCTCCCCTTGGGGACACCCATTCAGGATAGAAGGGCCTTAACCTGTTCAGGGCAGGACAGGGTGGGTCCAGGAGAGCAGTAGGGGCGCCACCCTCGGGCGCACTATCAAGGCTGTCTCCTAAGATTGCCCGACTCCCTGGGAGCCCCTGCTGGGGGGGGGTGAGGATGAGCCAAGGTTGGCTAATTCCGTCTCCTAAACCCCCTATTTCTATAGGGTTGAAAGGGCATAAGCAGAGGCCGTGTTGCCGCTGCGCCTGGGGCCACGACTGTCACCTGGAAGTCCGGGGCGTGTACAGGCCCAGGGAGCAAAGCGTGGCCCTGGAGTCCTTCAGACCATGCAGCCTCGCATCAGTCCGATCGGAGAAGAGGGCCGACCCATCACAGGGGAGGTCCTGAATTGATTGCAGCCCTTCCTGGGACAGGCCCGAGGATTGCAGCCATGAGCACCTCCTGATGGAAATGGTGGATGCTATGGCCTTACCCGCCTAGTCGGCAGCGTCTCTGGACATTTGGAGCGCTGCCTTAGCCTCCGTGATTCCTTCATCAGGTGAAGTCGGCGGCCTGGACCTGGGGCAGGGCCTCGGCAAACCACCTTAGGGAATCCCACCAGTTAAGATTCTCTCTCCCCAGGTGGGCCTGATGATTGACAGTCCTAACTGTGGAGTAATGTAAAAAAAAAAAAAAAAAAAAAAAAAAAAAATTTTTTTTTTTTTTAAACACAATTCCACAAAATTATGTTGTGTTTGTTCTTGGGAATAGCACCAGGGTGGCCATGCCCATTCCACTGGTTGGCTGTGCCCACCCCTGGATTCCTGGGGCCGGGTGAGTGAATAGGTACTTGAACCCTTTGGCCAGGCATGATACTCTTTCTGGGGGCACCCTTGATGTAAGGGTGACCGAGGAAGGGGTTTGCCAAAGGGCTGAAACAATTTGAGGACCCTATCGTGGGCTGGTAGGGCCGCTCTCGCTGGGGCAGTTGCCACCTGCACATTAGAGAGGGTAACAACGGACTCCAATAGCTCCTTGGCCTCCAGCCTCAAGCTAGAGGCCACCTTCTTGAGCAGCTCCTGGTGCGCTCGAAAACCCTTCAGAGGCACCATGAGGTCCCTGAAGACCGCCTCGTCCGGGCAATGGGGTCTGACTCCTCGTCCGAGGAGCAGTGATTGTGGGCTTTCTGCTGTGCCGGGGGCACGGACTGCACCCTTGATGACAGGGTGGACTGGGGGCCCTGGTTCCATCTGGGTGCCCCATGGGGCCCAATACGGCCATTGACCTTGGGGCTAAACCTGGGCTGACTGCCACCTGCTTTGATGCCTTGTGGGGGCGTTGGCTATCCCGAAGACTGTTCGCCCTGCGGGACTCCAAACTACAAGACAGGCGGTGCCGTGGCCGTCCTTGGTCCCGGGTGCCATGCCGCACCGGGGACCGACTTCTCGCCGCCTCCGACACGGAGGATGACAAGGACCGCCTCCGTCACTGCGGGTGGTTTTCCTGGACAGAGGCACACTGCAAAGAGCTCTCTGTACCGGAGCCTCAGTACTGAGGATGTCAGCGGCGCCGCTTACCCCTCACTGATGGAGACCGGTGCCGCTCTGCAGTCCACGGTGCTGAGTCTGACCGGAGAGCAATGTCGGCACTGAGAGGGAGACTCCGCATCCGGTGTCAAAGCAGGTTGGCTGACCGACACCGACCTGGAGCGACTGCTGGGGGAGCATCCTCACTCTACCCCTGGTGGCTGTCTGGCGGGAGATCTTCCTCACCATACCGGGGATCTCCACCATGCTTTGGGGGGTACCCATCCGGGCTTGCCCCGGGACCCCGGCCCCTTGTCCTGGGGGATGGGGCGGAGGGGAGAGGAGGGAGGGGCGCGGGCGGCGGAGGTGGCGTAGGCAGGCCAACAAGGCTCTTGCAGCCTGAAAACCTCCGCGTTGGCAGGGGCACTCTCCCACTCTGAGGAGTCGGGGTGGCTCCCTGCTCAGAGATGCAGACCCGGAGAGGACTCGACGGGCCGTGGCCAGTGCATCTTTGTACTCGACCCTACCCGTACCCACGGTGCAGAGGAGTGTCCACGCTCCAGGCGCTCTCCTCGTCTTCGGCACCGGGGATGCTGCTCCGTGCTGAGCCAAATCCGGTGCCAACGGTGCGCTCCACACCGAGGTGACGCACGGTGCCGAGGGGGAGCAGGACGGCCAGGACACGGAGCGGAGCACTGCGATAAGAGCCAGGCTTGAAACCTGATCTCTCCGTCCCTCTGGGCTCACAGTTTGAAAGCCTTGCATTTCTTACTCTTGTCTTTCCCGTTTGCTGTCTCCCCCAGGCAATTAAGGTACCGAGCTGGGGGGGGGGGGGGGGGGGGGGGGGGGGAGGGAGAAGCGGCGCTTAAATCCAGGCGGCCAGGACATAGCCCGGCCACCTTAAGTCCGTCAGGGACTTATCATTAAACTACACTACTTAACTACTTAAAACTAGGGTACTTCGACTAACAAAGAGTTCAAAGAAGGGGAATGGCACTTGCAGAGAGCAAGGCTAGTTCCATAGAAGGAACTGAAGGGGCGTAAGGCCGGCAGTGCCTCATGTGCCACGGAATGAATGCAGCACTCCAGGGGGCACCAGAGCTGGCCCTACAGGTACTGCTAAGGGGAAAAAAGTTCCGGGAACCATGCACGCTGGTGTGCACTCACCGATATTGGAATGGACATGAGCAATCACTCGAAGGAGAATGCTAGAATGTGGTCATCGCTTTGGATAAATTACAAAAATGAACAGATGCTGCTTATTTACCCAACCACCTACCTCTTCTATGTTCCTTATCCAGTTTTTAATGTTGTCAAAAGACTTCTCATTTGTGATGTCATATACCAGCATAATTCCCTGTGGAGGAAAACAAAAAAAGAGAGGGTCTAATCTTAATATTAGTTTATATTTGATGTACATTGCTTGTTTGTGGTTACAACTCTTCAAAAGTCAATAAGCTACATATACCTTCATAATTAACAGCCCTTTCTGAAGCCTTTATATGATCTTACTCAAATGAATTTTGAACAGTCTTGACCCAATAAATATCCATTATCACCTATTGTTTTTCAACATAGGATAATGGTGCTCTTAATTTTAAGTTAAAACTAGCTAAACTATGGTCAGCAAGAATTTGTAAATTCTATAACTAAAAGGCAGCCAGCAGTCTGCCTTATGAGAAAGGTTGTGATCATCACCAAGTAATCATGGCCTGATGTTCTGTTTGTCTTAAGTAAGCCATGTTTTACAACACCTATTTGTGTTCATTACACATCACAAACCCCTGCAGAGGGCCTTGGAACAGCTTTTGTAGGATTCTGCTTGCTTGGGGCAAGTAGCTCTACTTGACAGGTGAGTACAGTTTTACAGCAAAGCTGATGCTGAATGTTGTCAAGGCAGCTTCTGCTCTTCCACAGCTGTGTGTATGCACATGCATCTCCCTATAACAGGGTGGCAGCAAAATAAGTACAGACTACAACTGCATTAATGCCTGACCTAGGATGTCACAGAGTCATTCTATGTTGTGAATAGCTGTCACACATGATATATCACCATGTAAGGAACTATTTAGTAGTCAAATAGTCGACTTATTAGAATCAGTAACAGCTGCAGTAGATAGAGACAGCTTATATTCTTCATCATGTCTGAATCTAGCTGCTGCATTCTAGATCTGCTGAAGGGGACACATAGCAGGAAAACCAACTCATTCAAATTCATTTTTAATATTAGCAGATCTATCACCTATCCTGCTATCACTTGAACCAAGGAAAACATTGTGTTTATATATAAACAAGTTTCTCAAACAAAACTTGGTGAATTAAGCCTCTAATGTCTGCAGAGATTGTGACTATATACAAGATGAAGAGGCTCAAGGCTTAAATCTGGAAAACAAAAACTTCAAAAAACAGCAATGGTTCTGAAGTAGTCCTCTATCTCCCACCTTTGAGCTAGGATTTCCCTCTAGCAAGACAGCTTGAGCCTTTTAAAACTAAGAAAGCAAACTAATTATGATTTTTGTCACACCACCACAGAGAACACTCACTCACCATGGCTCCTCTGTAGTATGCTGTTGTGATTGTGCGGAATCTCTCCTGACCCGCTGTATCCCTAGAATTTGGTGAAAACAGACAATGGTTGGTTTATTGTTTTTAACCTTGTTTTCACTACTTTCAGAGTTCATCAAAAACAAAAAGGTAATGAATGTGTGGATACTCCTGGATATTAAGAAAAGTACCCTTTGGAAGTTAAATAAGTATGTCCTCCTCCTTTGCCCTCAAAAGGTACCAACAAGCCACCGCACTTAGATTGATATTTATGCGGATATTCTAAAAGGAGAAATCAAATTTTCAGTTAAGAAACTGACACGGCATCAGTCAACCTGGACTCAGTACTGCACGGCCTTGCTTAGAGTAACAAGCAAAAGCAATTCTTCGGAGGCAGTTTCTATGCATTTTAGCCCTGTATTAAACAAAAAAGTGTGCCCCACCAAGTGATTAAAAACTGTTAAAAGATAAGACATTTTCATGCAAATTAATATTAGGACCAACCACCATAGCACAGCAGTCACTAAAGTAGCTTGGATGCTGCTTCAAGGAGTTTGGCCATATGAAGACAAGACCAGGTTTGACTAGGGAGATCAGGAAGTGTATGAGTGTCAATTGCCTCCAGAGGCAGCTGAATCCCAGGTGTCTGTGGAAGTCTGCTAGCTGTTTTTCAACACTATGTGGATATGAACAACAGCTGGACACGGATAGGTACAAGAAGGTTTAGATATATAGTGATGATTTTTGCTTATATGCAAACGTTAAACCAGTGATACTCAGACCTTAGTGGTTCAAATAGTGATCAGCATTACCCAAAAGAGCCATAGTAGTGTGAATTCATTGTTTCATTTACATAGTATTGTATATCTTTATATATATTATTCTCAAAGTTGATAACTTAATTGGTTCAACATAGTAAAGGCATCCTGATTGGTTAATAATTATATCAATGTTAATATCATGCGCTGCAAAGAGCCACAGGCAACACATTAAGGAACCACTTGTGGCTCGCAAGCCTCACTCTGAGTATCACTACAATAAACCAAGTGTCAAAGAGGACTCATTCCAAACCACATCAGCAAGCACCTAAGAAGCTTTTCACTTAAACTGTTGTAGTATTTAGCAGAGATCATCTGCTGGAAGTCAGATGGGTGCATGCAGACAATTCCTTGTGATGGCAGAACAATATCGGTGGACATCAGTCCTTCCTTTCCCCATGACCCAAGAAGTTTTGACAATCCTCACCGCAGTCTGACTCGAGGCATCAATACAATAAATTAGATTTTAAAAAGCTAGATGTTCTCATTGCTTAGTCTATGATTGTGCAGTTAGGATTTCTCTTGCCTCTTAAGTAGTCAAAACTGTATTTAAAGGTTTTGACAACTTCTCATTTTATCAGGAGCTGTCACAGTCATCACTAAAGACAACTGACTCAATGTTTTCCTCCCTCTGTCACACAAACACACGCTATGTCAACCTTTGCTCCAAGAACAAGGTGGCAAATTGCTTTTGTCCTAGAGCTTACCCCAAGTTTTATAGCTTCTCCATCACTAAGCCTGCCCTGTTTAGGCAATCACACTGTACTGCTTATGAGTAACTTAGCCTGACTGAAAACTTACAAAACAATGTAAATAAAATTAATACTTACCATATTTGTAGTTTAATTTTCTTTCCATCTAGTTCTATTGTTCTGATTTTAAAATCAATTCCTGGCAGAGAGAAGCATATTAAGTTTAATGACAAAAGGAAACATATATTCAGTTTGTGATTGATGGTTCTGAATTAACGTAAGGGTCATGTTAGGCAAGCAGTAAAGATTCTGAAGTCGTTGCTCTGAGTCAAATTACTCTGCACAATTTGTACAGAAAACCAGACACTGAAGTTAATGGAGCTATGCCAGTTTACACCAGCTGAAGATCTCACCCCAAGATCCTTCTACTTATTTATACTGTAGGACCAAAGCTCACAGAAGTAGCCACTAACTTTGAGTGCCCAATTAGAGACACAGGCCCAACTGTCTGAAGTTCTAACTACCCTCAAGGTTAACTAAAGTCCATGGGAGTCCTGGGTGCTCAGCACCTCTGAAAAATTAGGCCTTATAGCACCTCAAACTGTACTTCCAATATTAGGGGCTACTTTTGACAGTTTGGGCTTATTTCATTCTAATCAGAAGCTGCAATAGAGGGGGAAGGTATTTCACAGCTAAAAGAGTAACACTTTCCTCTGTTTATTTGCAGACCAATTGTATAGGCTGGTCAAAGAATAAAGCATACTACAGTAGATCACGGGTAAAAAGGAAATATAAAAGCACCCAAGGCTCACTTTTCAAAATTTTACACCAAATCCTCTTTTTGAACTTAAGTCATAACTCCACAAATGTAGTAAGGAAATGTTACATATTAGCTCTGTAGTTATGAAAATAAAAATAAGTTGTACATACTATGGGTAAAACTGGCAGTAACTCCTATATGACTTAGAATTTTCAAGATCACCTATTGGGTCTGAGAATGTGATCACGAAAACAGATTTAAGAGTTAAGGCCATGATTTCCAAACTGACTAGTAATTTGGACATTTTGGTTTTTGGATACCCCATTTAGTAGCTTGACTTTTCTGATCGTTCCTACCACCCATCATTTTTAAATTGGCTCCTAGATTACCAGTCCATTTAAAAAATCATAACCCAATTTTTTTCTAAATCAATTACATTTCATTTAATCACAGTCAGTGATCCACATGGATTTCCCTCTCAGATACATCTGATAATAGCCATTTAATGATAACTAAATTTAGTGAAGAAAATTCTGTTTCTGGCATCAAAGGCTTTTATGCAACTATCAAACAGGAAGTCTCAGAATTTTTTTAAATTGCAATTGAGTTTGAAGATGAAAAAATGCATGAATCACTTGAACTTTGTCTTACACACTTGGGAAGTAGGGACATTTTGATTTAGTGAAGATGCCACCAGATTTCAACTGTTCAATATCAGGTGCAATGAAGTGAGGAAATGAAATTTAAAGCAACACTAGTTTGTAAGAATATATGTTGTCACTACAAACACCCACATCAATATTTTGATACTTCATGAACTTTTATTGATATTATTCTAATGTAATATAATGACAGTAGCTACAGTCAACTCCAGATATTAAATGTGTTTATTATTCATGATTCATTAACAAGTTTCAACATTAAAAAAATTAGATTAGTTCATGAACTCTACTTTTATGTCAATTTAGCAGGGTGCTCATATTACTGATTTTCATGTCCTTTTGAGTTATACACAGGATTAAACTGGAAATTAGGAAAGACAACATATTTTCACTTAACATTTGACAGCACTTTGTGTCCAGCACCCTGTTAGTTTCTATAATCAGATTCTCCTGTTTATTGGAGAGGTGTGTGTTTACAGCAACAGGGGGGAAAACCTTGTTCAAAATACAAAAGTTTGGGGGTTATTTTAAATCCAAAGTTTCTGCATTTGGAAACATTCTGAATAGGCTTGGCTGCCACTGCATAACCCTTCAGATGCTGGAATTTAAGTTTAATGTTTTTATTAAAATTGAAAATACACAAATGCAATATCCACTTCTCTTCTAAAAGAATTATATTATGGACAAAAGCAATTTAAATCAGAGGCTTTTAAGAGGCCTGAAGTTTTAATGCTAAAGTACAAAATAAAGATCATGCCAAAAAAAAAAAAAAGTTCTGAAACTCGTGTGGTTAACTTCATTAGTTCACATTGTGCAAGAAACCAAGACCTTACCCACATGGGCTGCACTTTAAGAAGTTTCAAAGCCTCAGAAGGAGCAGATTTCCTGAGGAATGGCTATGTCACACACTCAAACTAAGCAAGAATTCACTGTAGTGAACACTGGCTATTCTCTTGTGGTTAGTATTTTCCCATATACTACTAAAAGATTTACACAACCATAATTAGACCTACTCTAAAATTCAGGATTTCTTGGGACTAAGCTCTATAGATTCGAAAGCAACAAATAGCAAAAGAGCCATGTTAAATGTATCTTCACTGAAAGTTAAAAAATTAAGAATCTAAAATCAAGGAACAGGTAGTGAGAAAAAACCACGAGCTTCACAGTAACAATGAAAAGTACAAAAATATATCAAATAAGTGACTACAGCATTCTGCATTAAATGAACTAGTCACTGACATTTTCTTTGTTCTTCACTACAGTAACAGGAAGTGGTGAGCTGCACCCATTTAGTGCAGATCTAGTGACATGTGCTACCACTTCCTGCTGAATACCCGCATGGCTAAGCATATGCGGCACTTGGCTTACTGAAGTCAGTTTGAGCCTTTAACAACATTTCATAGGTTGACACACCAACTTGTAAAAAAGCCATTTTCATTTCAGTAACAGCAGATTTCTCTCTTCTCACACACAAAAAACTTAACTCCGCATTAAGATGCAGAGATTTCTATCCACTGGAAATAAAAAACCTCTTTGAGGATTCCCTACATTTTTTTGAACTGCAACCAGAGATAAACAAAGCAGTGTTGCAACTGCAAGGGGCACATAACTACCACACAGCTATAAAATACAGTATGTAATGGTACACGGCCTTGAAGGAAAAACATATTTGGATATACACATGCCGCTGGCCTGCTGGGTGATCTTGGGCAAGTCTTTGCCTCTGGGCCTGTGTTTCCCCTTGTGTCAAATAGGGATAATGATCTTTGGAAAGTGCTTTGATGAAGAATGCCATGAGAGGACGGCATATCAACATTTCCTGTAAAATAGGGTATTTATGGCAGGAATATCAAGCTCTCTATCGCATTGGCCAACCAAAACTTAACTAGAAGAAAATCCAACACACCTGGACAAACAGAAGCATTTCAGATTTGGAGCAGAAAAGAATAGATTGATATTACTAAGGGACTCCATACTATCATATTTACCCCACGTATGGGATTAAAGGAGTAGATATATTGATCCACGGGGCCCAAGTTCTATTGGCGGTTTCAGGCAATGCGGTAACATCCCCCAAATCTTGTATAATTACCCCCAAAAGAAAGAAGAGGGAATGGCTGACTTCCATAGCTCCATCTTCCCTGCTAAATCACAAATATAATCCCACTCTGCACCTTTCAAACACAATGGTGTGGATGGAATTGAACTCGGCACATCTGAGACTATGACCATGAGAGCCTTGTCGACATGGTGGCATGCGGCTCAGGTAGTCCTATAGAAGGTCTTCTGCTCTATTAGATACCAGGAGATTCACAGATTCTCTGTTGATTTTGGAACACGAATAAGTTGGAATGGTCACATGTCCTGTCTGGCAAGCCCTATTAGGAGGATGTAGATATAAGTCTAAGACATATCTGGAATTTATACTTATATCTCAGCAAAAAAAAAAAAAAAAAAAAAAAAAAAAAATTTACTATAGGGATTTTAACCAGCTAAATATTTCCCAGTACAATTGACTGCATCATATCAAATCAGTATACAACCTCTTCTCACCAATGCTGGAGACTCCCAGAAAAAACTTAGCCTAGATTTGCATTTCTAAAAGTAACAGCTAAATGTGTGCTGAAATGGAAAGTCTACTACTTTGCCTGGATTACACTTGAAGTACTGGCTCCCTCAACAGCCATTCATTTGCACTGCTTTCAGTGTATCATAAAGCACTGTGTATCTGTGACACTAATAAGATCAGTGCTGGTTACAGAATTCAGGACAGTACCTCCCAACCCACATACCATACCCAAAAACTGGGAAGGGGCCTTATGGCAGGCATGTGTTGATGGAGGTTAAAGTAATAAGCCTCACTCTCCAGCGTTATGTAATGAGCATTTTTACTCTGCTCCAAGAACCTTTCTCCACCTACACTAGAAGGCTCTGCAGTGATTTGTAAACTTTCCCAACCTGCAGAAGTCAGTATCTAACAAGATCTAAGAAAAATACCAACATGTTAAACAATAAAACATCCCTGATAGAAAACGGCTATCAAGACATCTTCCAATCAGTCTTGAGTACTTATTTCATTATATCAATGACTTAAGTATTGGAACTGCCCAATATTGCTCATTGATTCAGGGGTTTCTTTAACAATGTAAGGAGCCAGTTTTCCGGTGTTAACTCTGCAGTGAAAGAACCTCTTGGGTAGCTTTAAAGAGGGCAGGCAAAGAGACCCCAACACCTGGGAATTTGTGCCCTGTTTTGATTCTTCATAATTTTATGAAGGCAGCCTCTTCCCAGAGAGTTTTAGTAGTGTTTCTCCCCTGCCCATTCCCCCGCCAAGTGTCTCTCTATTTAACTTTATGAGAGTCAAGGAAACGAGATCCAGTTCTCCCTGAATTAAGAGCAAGTATAATACCCGAGCACCTATTTAACTGTAATACCCAACAAACAGCAGACAGAAAAGTTTGTTAAAGATCAAACAAATCCACTGCTTCAACTATCAGTTGGAGAGCTTCCCTCTATTTGAGGTCTTTCAAGGAAGATCCATCAAAAACACAGAAAAAATAAGACTAGTATTTCTAAAGTTAAAACCTCCAACTACCATGCTGAAGAAGTGTTTCAGGCCTCCTTACTCCATCAAAGAAGTTGTGTAATGCTTGAAATGGGGCTTCGGCAGTGAAACAAAAATAGCCAGCAGCCTCAATGCAACTATTTCTATTCAATAAATCAATCTGAGGGGAGTCTAGTTTTTTTTAAGAGACATGTTGAAAGGCTTTGTATTAACTTGTCATTACTATTAAACAAGAAGATAGCTCTGAAATGCTAGTCAAATCCCATTATTGGAGAATTTAACCCCTTAAATGACTAAGACCAAAGTCTTATTTCACTTGATATTGCAGATTGACACTCAAGTATATTAGACCAGGTCTACGCTATAAACTTACCAGTACAATAATGTTGGTTGGATTGTGATTTTTATGACATTTCTATAGCAACAAAAGCCCTAGTGAAGATACAGTTATTATCCCAGCATCAAAGTGCTTGTACCACTATAGCTTATTTCACTCAGGGAATGAGTATAAGCTGCAGCTATCCTAGCAAGGTTTGCTGGTATAGCTAGACTAGCAAACCTTTTCTAGGTTAGAGTCTCCCTTAGATCTGCTTGCAGCAAAAGGAACCGAAAGAGCCCAGTCTTCACGTAATCAAAAATATAAAAATCAAACAAAATTCACACACCCCCTCCAGCAAAGTCAGCTATTTAATAGCTCATGCTAATATTTCACATAGTTCACCATTAGCATCACAGCAGCCAGAGCATATCCCATGAAAATGACACATCAGTATTCAGTCTGCTCCTAACTCAAGTTGATTTAATCCTTAGTTTTCTAGTTCTACAAATCTACAGAGTTTCCATGTTTACTGTTTGGTGCAATCTTTATGGGATGTCAGTACTGTCAGGAAATTAAACCATCAATGATGCAGAGAAACTTCACCCCCCTGACTTGGTGTATGCTGACCTACATGCTACACAGTGCAAATAGTCACAATACTTCCCATTTCTAGCAGTGGGATTTCTGTCCACTAAACTCTTGCCACCCCATGTGCTACAGACTTAAAAAGCCCAGACTGACTTCTTGGCAAGTTGATGCAACAAAAAGAAGTGTCCGTGTAAGTGCCAACCATCTGCATGGAAGCAGTGAGGAACCAGTTTTTGATTTACTGATTAAACACTCAAGGCTCAACTACTGCATTGTGTTTGCTTAGAATCCTAGTTAGTATACAGAGAGGACTATAAAGGGCTGACTATGTAGAGGCCTGAAAATCCTTGGATATCCACTTTATACCTATGGATATCCATGGTTTTGCAAAACTCTACATATTTATATCTGCAGACCATTTTTTCAGATCACGGATGGATGCGGATCCAAATTTTGTATCTAAAGCCCTGCAAGAAAGCGGATATCTGCAGATTATCTATGGACTTTTTTTTTTGCAGATTGTGGATCAGATGAAGATACAATTTTTGTATATGTGCAGAGCTCTACAAATATGACATAGTTACCACTCTGTAAATAGCTATTTACAAGCTACCTGGTCAGAAAGGACTACAAAAGCATTTTTTATCCAAGAGAAATAGCAGCCTTGGACAGTACAACCAATAGCACATCTAGAATTATAGCATATGCGAGGATGGAACTTTATTTGTTTCTGGATGAGGACCTCAACTGCATAAACACACAGCCACTGCTGTGGAAAGGAAAGGGAAGGTAAATTACGTATCTACCAAGTCCAGTTCTTAGCTGTTTGCCATGAACTGCTGGCGCATCTGGGTACAGCTTTTTTGGGATGTTCCTGTGAACTCTAGCAGCAGCAACAGCCACTCCAGTCAATTAGCTGGTGTAACTCCATATATTGCTGTTTCGTAACATGTGTATCATGGAACGTTTAGAAGGCACATCATGGCTAGAAACTCAGTTACAAACTTCCCTTTGGGATTTCTACAGATTAACACTGTGCAGGTTTAGTGCTGGATTAAATACAGTTTTCTGCATCTCATGTATAGCTAACATTAGAAGTTGGTTATGAACTTTATGTTGTTGCTTCTCCAAGTAAAATCCATTAGTTCTTCATGTATGTTATGTACATATAAATATAACCTTGACCCTTTAAACAGGCAGTTTGACAATTCTATTAGGATTCTTGTTAGATAGTCTCAACAAAACATTCTTTCCTTTTTTTTTTTCTGAAAACATTCATGGAAGAAGACTACAGACCAGACAAACTAAGAGGATTTTTCAGTGGTAACTTCCCCAGTATGAAGTGCAGCAATGCTCCAGGGTTTACCACCACAGAATATGGGCTGCAATAAAATGGGACTTTATTACAAGAGGAGAAGGGAGTCTCAAAATAGAAGCTTCCTTCCTCCTTTAAGGGATATGACAGCACTATGACCCAAATCCACATAGCAGCCTCCAAATTAACGTTGTTTCACCTTTCAGGTGTGTCTGGTCTTTGTATAGCCCTACCCTCAAGTTTGTACTGTTTTTTTAGGGCAGGAATGATGGGGCAGAGAAAGACCAGGCTTACTGTCTCCATTTCTTACTGCAACAAACTGGATAAGTGGCCTTTTTTGGCCAACCAGAGGAACACAGACAGATGGAGAGACTGCAGTAACAGCAAACAAGTGATATGAATAATGTTTACCTAGACTAGCAAGTTTGTAAGTCTCACAGAAACGAGAAATCAGAACCATCAACAAGATGAGAAATACCCAACTGCAGTTTGACTGGAAGGAAGCATGCCTTGAGTGATTTTTTTAAGCAGCTATACAACTTCCTTACTACTTAGATCCTTGCCAAAAAGTCCCATCTTTTTTTATGAGGGTACAAATGAAAGCTTCAGCCAGAGTTTGGGCCCTAATGAGTTGCACTTCCATTCAACATTATAAGTTTTCACTTAATATTAAAATTTAAAGTATTTGCAGTTTTTTTAAGTCAGCATATTTTTACTGGAGAAAAAAAGCTGTAATTAGCAGAGCTATCTTGGGCTCCTTGGCTTTTGTAAGCAGACAGAGTGAGAGTCAGAGCTCTTCAGGACTGCAGGATTGTTAACTTATTTTATGGGCCTGCTCAGAAACAGTGCAGACAGTGTGATAAAAGCTATATGCATACTCAAACCCAGCACCCTGAAGGTTTCTACACCCAGCTTTCGTAAGGCTCCAAGTTACTTCTGAAGAAGTTTATACCACTATTTGTAGTACAATACCGGCAATGTAAAATGAAATAACTTTTTAAAAGGTAGTTCTAAGCTTTGGGCCTACCTTTAGGAGAAGCAAAAAGCTAGCCAGCTTACCCTACTTACATACATTTTAAAACTATTTATTTTAAAAAGTCATCCACTACTATAGCATCTGAACACTACAAATACGCCAATCTAAACCTATAAGGATAATGGCTGGGAAGAGGTAAGAGGGCTACTTGAGGATCTACCAAACAGAGCCCTATAGCAGTGGAGAGACTGAGGATATATGCTCACTACAGGTTCTGACTTTCGGTGATAGCAGCAATTGTTAGATGTGCACATAAATCAGTGCTATTCAGCGGTAATACAAGTGATACTTTTGACTTTTAAAAGAATCTAAATTATGTTCACAACACAGTTATGGTGTTACTGATTCTTAAGTAGGCAGGTCTGAATCCTGCAAGACTACAAGTTTATAGCACACTCCAAGATATTACTAAAGTAGAAATCTTAGAACAAGTTGCTGCCAGTGACATTTGCTTTTAATTATACTTTGAAGAGTTGCAAGTAAGCAATGCTAAACTCTAAGCAGCTTCTAATTTACATGCCTCGCTCAGTGTATGAATATTAATCATGTGCAGATGTATCTGCACACGCTTGTATTGCACATGTGTGTCTTCTGGGAGAGAGTTGAAAAGTTCTAATACCTCCCAATCAGATTCCAAGCACTAGACAGTGTTGTCAAAGAGCAACACAATAGGGCTATAATCAAGAAAGTCATTACTTGCTACATGCACCCCTCACATTTCTAGAAGTTGAGGATGTCTGTTTCATTCCCTTATGGGGAAATCTGTAAGTAAAGAATTCATGCCTGCTTCCATTTATATTCTCTGAAACAGATATATATTATTCCTAGTTTTCATAAATTCCTAGAAACACCAGCCAAATTGTATTAAAAGGAAAGTTTTATGGAACAACGTAATCTGCCTCATTAGCAGACACAAGATATACCGGGCCTATAAAATAAAGATGACACTCCACAAACACTGCATTTACATTAAGTCCTCCTAACAGGATTTTGGGTAATGAGGTGGCATGTTAGAAAGTTACTGTGTGGGATGCATCATCAGATTATAAGAGTGAGGGTGGAGTGCGCTTGCAACATTTTAGCGTCACACAGTGCTGAATGCAAAAGAACAAAGTCTAATAATTTTGAACTTTAACATTTGGATTTATTCCCAAACAACATCTGCAAGACATTTGAGACACAAATGCAACCAGTTATTCAGCCTTTTGCAAGTTAGAGGCCCATAGTTTTTGGTGAGGTTTTTTTTTCCCCTCTTTTGTTTTGTTTTAAAGGAACACAGTTGTTACTTCCGGACTCTCAGGAGGACTCAGCAAAATGCTCTTCAAATGACAATCAACACTTGATAGTCAACCAAGAACAACTCCTCCCCATCATCTCACTTCTAGATTGGGCAGAAAGAAGGTCAGGACAAAAACTCTAGTTTCCCACATGATAGTACCTGGGGCAGCTACCACCTGGGCCAGCCCAAAAGAAATCTGATTTCAAGAGCCCTGATCACTGTCATGGTTCAATCCCTTGAACCCCTCAGTGGAAAAGTTTTTCCCATGAGGACAGCCTACCTCCCATTCAGCCACATTTGTCTCATCTTGCAAGATACTATAAAACCCACAGTTTCATGGAGAAAAAGGTTAAAGGTGGAGTATGAGGAGACATAAAAGCCAGATATAGTTAAGGCTAATTTAGATAAGATGATGAAGAATGCAAGTATGTGTATGTATAATATGAAAAGATTTCCTCCTTGTAAGTGCTTGAAACTCCTTAACCAGATCAGACCAATGCTCACAATGGAGTAAAGCTAGTTGCAGCTTCCTCCAGCACCTGTCTCCTCGGCTACGAGAGGCTATCCTACTATGGTTTGAAGGGAGGAATGAATCAATTTTCAATTAAGAGAATAACCAACATAAATAGTGACATACTGTGGGGGAAATCCTAGTTCTGTGCTGATTGATATAGGCTTAACACAGAAAGTAAGTATACATTGAAACTGTTAGTCTTTCACATGTCAGGGACCTTCGGCATAAACAGGTCGGCATACCAGGATCTCAAATCTAGTGTTCAGTTGACTGGCTCGTAGTTCAGCTTCTTGGTTACATCACTGCCAAAAGGAGTGCATGTACCAAAATGTTCTACTATGAAGAACAGTAGAGGCCTCCCCAGAACCGAATTCAGTTTCCAAGCCAAGAGCACAGCCAGTGTAGCCTCCCAAAAGACCTTTTTGCAACAAGCAGAGATCACGCCCTATGCTTGGAGTGATTTTTGCAGTAAATAATTTGAGACACTGAAAGCACATTGAGTCTCTTTTAAATTGCAAGCCACAATGGGAGAACTTTAATTTGGTTGTAACACTGTTTGAAGGAGTCAAAGCTCGCCATCCACCTTCAGCAACAATTTCTGAAACCACTCTACCCAAAAACATGTTTTAAAAACATGTACAAAAAAAGAAAGTTTATATGAAAAAGGGGTTTATGACCTCTGAACAATTCCCTCATAGTGTGTGCAACCCAAATACTGCAACATTATGCTAGTGCATTATGAAAGGAAGATCAGCTAGTCTGCTTTTGCTATCTATTTTCAGGAGCAAAATAGAGTAAACAAACTGCAACTGTTGAAGTCAAACTCAGTCTGAAATGTTTATGTTGTAATAATTGAAGAAAGCATTAGTAACAAATAAGTGTTTGCTTGTTTCAGATGCAATATTTTTTGCTCAATCTCTCTTTAAAATGGAATCGCTAACTTAATCATTTAGACAAGTAGTGCTTACAAACTCAACATGCACTTTTTATAAGTCACTGGAAAGTCAACCAGCTTGCTTGAAACAGTTAATGTATTGTTCAAACAGAATCATGCATGCAAGTGACCTCCTCTCATTAAAATGTATGAAGATTCCACTGTGAGAAAAGCCCATTGCGTAAGCAGAATGGCATGTAGCAAATTAAATTTTCTGTGTTGAACATAGGACATTGATGTTGAAGTTTAGTTCTGTAGAAAATAACTTTCGCTTTAGAAAAACTTCAAGCTTTCTGAGTCAAGGATTTAGCCACATCCTTTAGTGGGCATGATAACAAGAACTAGCTTCCTGCATCAGAATGGCATGTATCGGACCCCAAGTCTCCAGTTAATTTTAGACTTTTCCCTCCAAGGCAGCTGAAGTCAGGATCATTGCAGAGATAGCAACTTTTTTTTTTTTTTTTTTTTGTTAAAAGGCAAGTGCTCACATAGAATTGCTTTGAAGCACCTTTTGGTAACAGAACTGCTTGGAAGCCCAGTCCAGTCCTCCTATTCCCCTTTCTCCCCAAGAAGTAAAGTGACTCACATTTTAAAAGTATATGATAAAAATCATTTTGAAAACCTCATTTCTTTACCTATGTTGCCAACACTGTTTCTGACTATTACAATCTAAAATGAATTCTTCACCATTTATATTTTTTTCCTTAGTTGGGAGAATGAAAACAGGATAATGTTTCATTTTTGTCTAGTCATTTCCCTTCTGGATCTCCTGTTCTCCTACCAAGTTGTAATATTTGCAAACACTGTGCAGGGGAATGTTTAAAGACTGTTTCCATGGGAACTTTATTTTCATGGAAACAATCCTGTGTCTATCTGGCTCTGAGTTGTGGGTTTTTTTTGTTTTTTTTAGTAACTCACTGAAGCAGATAGATGAGGGCAATATAAAGAGAAGAACCACCCAACATTTCTATAGGCTTAGCTGATGTTATAAAGTATGTCAAATTGAGGCCATGAAAATCTTATTTCTCCCTTCAAAGGGTTTTCACTATTCTATAACCCACATTTGTAAGGGTTGAGCTCTTGTCTAAGAAATGTACGAAAACATATAAGGTCACACAAGACAACATATTGGTATATTCTTTACCAGAAATTTAGAGGCTTACAGTGGTCAGTTCATAGCCATGATTAGTACACACCAATGAAAAGATTTGAAAGGGCTTTTAATAAGACTCAAATAAATTAGGAGACTCAGAAGACAAAATGCTACCTGGAAAGAGGCCAAAGGATCATCAAGTATAGTAATATCACAAGCCTAATTAAAGTGATCCTGGAACACCACAGGTGGCACAACAAAATGGCTAAATGTAAAGGAAATAAATCTCTAAATCAAGGGAGCAGATATGAAATTACAAGGACAAGAGACACATCCAAAATTCGGAGCCAGCTAATACGTGAATATGTTCAGAAGGAACATCATCCGTTTGATGTCTCAGTATCACATTGAACAATTTATTTTTCTTGTTTATCTTCATAAAATGGGAATGATCATCAGTAGGACTTGAAAAATTTACCTGACAACTGTAACTCAGGGACAAAGCCTGCAAGCCAGGGTGAAAGATACCCATGTCACCAGGCCTTTTGAAGTTTAAAGGAATAAACCTGTTTGAAAGTGTGTTGTATTTAAATACAGTACTTAATTAGCTCTAACAGCCTTTTAAAAAAAGTGTGGCTCCATCTTCCACTGCATCTCCAAGGGCTGCACATTTCACTGGAAACCTTAGCTTAGCCCTATGCTTATCAGAGTGTCCTACTAGGGCGTACAGATACACCATTCATATAACAAAGCAAAGCCACACAACCTAGCTGCTGGGAATCACATCAGGATTAACCTTGGGGACTATAGGTGAAATCCTGCTCTACTGAAGTCAATGGAAGTTTAGTCTGACCTTAATGGGGCCAGAGTTTCACCATCCCTAATCTATTGTAGACTTCAGCTAATCAGTGTGAGAATTTTACAGTCACCCAATCCCTTTTGGCAGTTGAAAGGAAGATGACATTTTCTAATGTCTGCCACCAATGGATATACTTAGTTCTTGCAAGAGATTTGTGCAAGGTGTCTCTGCTATTTTACCACTCCCCCATGGCCTCCATTTTTTGGTACTGATGCTAATGAACAACAAATTCCTGCCTCTTTTACCTTGCTCAGATCTTGCCAAAGCCACAACAGAGTGAAACTGACTTCACTCTTATCATTTAATCACTGTTACCAACAGCAATGGGCTCCCAATAACATTAGTTAGGAACATAAGAATGGACATACTGGGTCAGACCAATGGTCCATCTAGCCCAGCATCTTATCTTCTGACAGTGGCCAGTGCCAGATGCTTCCGAGGGAGTGAACAGAACAGGACAATTTATCAAGTGATCCATCCCATCGTCCAGTCTTAGCTTCTAGCAGGGAGAGGTTTAGGAACATCTAGAGCACGGGGATGCATCCCTGACCATCTTGGCTAATAGCCATTAATGCACCTATCCTCCATGAACTTATCAAATTCTTTTTGAACCCAGTTATACTTTTGGCCTTCACAACATCCCCTGGCAACAAGTTCCACATGTTGACTCTGTGCTGTGTGAAGGAGTACTACCTTAGGTTTGTTTTAAACCTGCTGCCTACTAATTTCATTGGGTGACCCCTGGTTGATGTGTTTCATGAAGGGTTAAACAACACTTCCTTATTTGCTTTCCCCAAACCAGTCATGATTTTATAGACCTCTATCAGATCCGCCCTTAGTTATCTCTATTCCAGGCTGAACAGTCCCAGTCTTTTTAATCTCTCCTCATCTGGAAGCTGTTCCATACCCCTAATAGTTTTTGCTGCCATTCTCTGTACTTTTTCCAATTTAATATATTTTTGAGATGGGGTGACTAGCACGGGATGCAGTATTCAAGATGTGGGCATACCATGTATTTATATAATGACATTATGATATTTTCTGTCTCATCTATTCCTTTCCTAATGGTCCCTAATGTTCTATTAGCTTTTTTGCTTGCTGATGCACATTGAACAACTAATCCCAGTTATTTTATATTCTGCTGTTGCAGCTTGGGAGACCAAGCAATAGACACAAAAGGAGCCATCTTTACAACCATGACAGTTTTTTTTTTTTTTTTAAATTGAGATCTGCTTGTATGGAATTTGACAGCTGTTCATGAAAGCTTCCAACAGGCCATTAGGCAACAGGGTTATCGGTTGCTAGAAAGCTCTAGGGCAGGGGTTTCCACCTTTTACTCAGCGTGACCCCATTTAAACATTGAACATGTGTGGTGACCCCAGCAGACAAGTCAGGGCATTGCAATGTTTATGGTATTTATATTTTTCATTTAAAATCATCTAAACTTTTTTAAAATAAAAAATACAACATGGAACACAAAGCCTAAAATAGCTATTAAATCCATTTATCTGACATTTATTACTTTTGCTTTAACTGTGGATTATAGTTACTGTGTGGTCACACTGTTAAACAACCCTAGATTTCATGGTTGCTAAATTGAGACTTAAAAGTGTGAGAAAGGGGCACATTGCAGAGATTCTGGGCACTGCTGCTATGTATAGGTATCCTGCAACAAACAGACTGCTGTAATGTAGGCTGTTCCCTGGTGCTGTCTCAATTTTGCCATGGGTGGCTCTGGCTCCCAGATCAGCCCAGACTCCGGAGGATACAAAGTGACTTAAAGCCATCTTATCCCTTTTCCCCTGGGCTGCAAGTTTTGTTGTGCCGCACCTCTTTAGTGCCTGGCAGTAATTGTCCTCATTCATCTCACTTGGGCCTGATCCACAACATTGTGACCACACCCTCTCCCCAGTCTCCTGCCCCAGGCAGTCCCACACCTAGCATTGTGACAGCCCCCTCCTTGCTCTTCTGCCCCAGGCAGCCCCACCACACCCAGCACTGTGACACCCCGCATCTCTCCTGCCCCAGGAAGCCCCACACCCAGCACTGTGACACTTCCCGCATCTCTTCCCCTCCCCCCGCACTGTGTCTCTCTCCTGCCCCAGCCGGGCCTCCCCCATTCCAGGGCCGCCGCCCCGAGCCAGGCACTGCTGGGTGTCACAACGCACCCAGGACTCACCGCTGCAGGGAAGGCATGTGGGTGGGGAGGACACAAAGCAAAAGAGGAGGAGTGAGGCTGCCTACCTGTGTCCTGGCCGCCAGCACTGCTGCTGCCATGAACGGGCCAGAGACCAGCCCCGCACAGTCCAGTGCTCCCAGCCCGGAGCTGTCAAGTATCTTTACGACCCCACTGTTTTAGTGTTAAATGTGGTCGTGACCCCAAAGTTGGGGACCTGCTGCTCCAAGGGAAAAACAAAAACACACACCAGGACCACAAAGTCCCCTATACATCCTCAAAAGACAAGTAAGTACTCCTAATGTGAGGCTTTTGGGTTTTTTATTTTGAATTCGAAGTCAAGAAGCTAAAATTCATGAGGCTTAGCAATGTAGTCACACACAAGCTTTACACTGATGTAACGCCATAGAAATAATTGTGTTACTCCCAATTTACCCCAAAATGAGAAGAGAACTCATCTTTGCAAACAGGGAAATTTAATCAAACACTGAAATGTTTTGAAGATTTTAGACGTTTGCATAACCAATGTTAATTTGTTCTGCAATCTCAAAGATTAAAATCAAACAATATGTCACTTTAAACCCAGCGTGAATCATAGTATGAACTTCAGCCAACTTTTTAAAAAGAAAGCCAGGTCAAGACAAATACCACCACTAAAAAAACAGTTTACAGCTGACAAATTGCAGAACTGTTATTTTCAACTCTTATTAAAACAGGAACAAGACTGTTAAAGAGCCTAGATAATAATCACTTTTTTAAATGCCTTACAATACCTTCCTCATAGCATATGCTAGCGAACTATGAGTTTCACATTTGTTCTTAAATTCATTAAGTATTAATCTATTCTTAAACAAAAACTGTTTATTCAGAGCAAGCTACCAACACTGCTCCAATCTGCCCCTCTGTCAGTCAAATAATCAGCCAACACATAACCAAGACAGCTCCATCTGCCAGTTAAAAGTGGGGATGAAACAGACATCTGTCATGTTGTTTTAGGGTAACAGGCAAAGACAAAGCAGCAACAGCATTTTTAATACAAGCCAAGCAATTTCTCTCAGAACTGATTTGCTCTTATTGTAGCGCACAGAAAAGGCGAGTAGTATCATTTTAATAATAATAATAAAAAAGGCTTGAAACCTAAGGTACATCAATCAGTGCAGGGGACATTGAAAGCTGAAATGAGAATACTCTATGCATCTCAATAGGTTTATTCACCTATAATGTATCCAAAAGATTTATCTTGGTCAAGAGAAGCCTCCTCAATAACACAAGGCCATCTTTCCTGCTGACTCGGGCCTCACATTGGTCTCTGCAGATTCATCCTGAATTCTCCTCCTGCTGCACATTTGCCTATCACCACCCTGCAATGTTATCTGTTTCTCTCAAGCAACATTCACCTCCTCACACCTTGACCAGAGTCTTCAAGTCCCAGTCATCATGACTCCTGCACACATAGCCCACTAATGCAAAGCAGCACCTCCTCATTGCCCCCTCCAGACAGCTCCGCTGGCTCCTTCATTTCAAAATCCCTAGTTCTGAAGAGAATCTACAAGTTCTTGCCACCATCCCACTCCTAAATATTCTTTCCCTCTGTTCTTCTATCACTGTCTCTGTTGTTCCTTTCCGCCATCTCACCAGCAATCAACTAGCCATCTGTATCTCCTGCTATTGGGAATAGCCCAACTGAAATTTTCCTCTTCATCAAGGCTTCAACACTCCCTCTTTTCGGCCTATGACAATTCACTCTCTTTTTACTTAACTCTCCTTCACTAATTTGTACCAAATTATTCAGTCTTGTATAATTTAACAATAAAGTGTGTTGAAGTAGTTTCTATTAAAGATTACAGAAGCTCTGTAAATTGAGGCAACTTGTCCCAATCACAGATACAATACAGGCCAGATGACTTTTGCCACATGTTGATATCTTGGATAAAAATGTAAAAATGACTAACTTTATTTTGCAATCAGTAATCACTATTGGCCAAGAGAAAGATGATCTACTATTCTCATGGAAATCCAGTTATATAAAGGAGGGAAAGGAACCCAGAGAAATCTAAAGCAGCAGCCTTCAAATTCTAAATAAAAACTGATCCAGGTCTGCTGGCCAGCACTACTCAAACAGCAAGATAGATAACCACAGACTATTAGACTGTTATTCAATCCTGTACACAAGTAAATTATGTAATAGGACTGTGTGCATGTTAGGGCCCAAAGCTTAGAATCAGTAATTGACAGGACCAGCAAAGTACATATTCTATACTTTGGATAAGTTATCTTTGGTCAGCTTTCATAGGAATTTAAGTTGCTTTACACTGAGTTGTTGGGCTTAGGAAACTGGCTCCATTTATTTGATTGGGTCAAGTTTTACTTCCCTTTTAGTTCTGTGTGAAAGCAAGAGTTTCCACTCAAGCAAGCAGCAGTGACAAGTCCATATGTTAGCAGTGAGTTTCCCCTGCAGAAAAAGTTTTAAGACGTAAACACAAAAGAGTGGAGCCCTATCAATGATTAAAGTAACTGAGGTAAAGGGACCTCTTTTTAAGAGGGAGAAAGACAAAAAGGTAGTTAAGTACATTACATAAAGAGACAGCATGAACAGTTATAGTTGGAGGGAGGAACAGAATCAGAGGCACTAGTTACAAGCCTCCAAGCAACCACCTGTATTCAGCATAAGAGGCATATTCCCCTCTTCCCTCCACTCTCCCCCCCAGCATAGCAGGGGAAAGAGAGTTGGGAACATCAACAGAGCACCTTCAGCCTTGAAAAGCCCACACAAGAACAGGGAGGATACAAGCTTGGAACTTCAATGGTGATTCAATTCAATAATTGGTATTAATGAAATCGACAGATTACCATATTCCCCACCCTTTCTCCAGCTATTTAAAAAAAAAAAAAATCAGACAAAGTAACTTCCAATGCTGTGGTGACTGAAATTGCTAAGTGACAATAAAGGTCACAAATTGGGAAACACTAGAAGCAACCAGAGAAATGTCTTACAACAACACAAGGCAGGCCTAAACTGCTATGACTCAGAGAAGACAAAATTCCATAGCTAGGAATGGGTCTGGGGCTGAAAAAGAAAATGTAAAGAGCAACACAATGCAGTCAAAACCAAATAATCCACAAGCATCTCACCAACTCCTTCCCGCCCACACACACAATGGCGCCTAGCGTAGGGCTAATTCATACAGTAAAAAGACAAGAATATCACCTATTGAGAGGACATCATGTTAGATTTTAAAAATTAAGCACGTTCCAGCCTTATTAATACTTGAACAGAGACTAAGGGTATGTCTACAATCCAAGTATGGGAAGCAAGGGAGGAGTATGCGATTCCCAGTTCAAGGAGACATACTTGCACTAGCTTGTAGGTACGCACTCAGGGCAGCTAGCACCCCACCCACCATTTGGGCGGGCAGCTACATTATATTTTTAGTGCATTAGTCTGATAAGAATTAGCGCAAGTATGTCTTCTTGAGCTGAGACTCACAACCCCAGCTCAAAAGTCTAGAGACATACCCCATTTCTCCTAAAGGTGCCACCAAGTAGTACTAGGTGGTACTCCAAATTATTGTAGATGTCATGCTCAACATGATGCTAGGGGACACTATGTTGTTGGAAATACCATCTTCTGGAGGTCATGTGAAGCCAGCATTCTGACAGCTTGTGGGACAAGTAGATCTACTGCAACTAAGTCAGGATGTAAGCCCTGGTGTCCTAGGGAAACTTCAATTCCTAGAGTTACATTTTACCTGATTTACTCCCATTTGGATACAGCATTGTGTTGCTCAACTCTTGAGATCGCTGCATTTTAATTGTGGGAGAAATAATTCAATTTATTATACATAGCACTCTGGCATCTTTCAGAATGGACAGCACTACATGTATATGATGTGTTGTTTAGCATTACAAAACTGATCAAGTTTGACCAGACACCAAGCTTATAAGAGGACCCCATCCATGTAAGCAGAAGTCTGGACATTCTAAATAAACAAGCAAGCAAAAAACCACACACATACACCTTAGTCTTAGAACACTGACCTACAACTGAGATTAGAGAAAGACGGGAAAAAATGGAGCATTCTGTTTGTGCATTTGTCAGCACTTCGCATTCAGTTTCCCCTATTTCCGTTTCACTCAGTTTCCCTTTGTGAGATCTTTCATAAAACAGGGAAAAACAATTAAAAAACTAGGAAAATATGCTCATAACCCCCCCCAAAAAACACAATCAGCTGGGGAGCCATGGAGAGGTCTTAACAGTAACATTTTCATATCGACTAGATTTAAAGTTGGCATCCTTTTAAATCCAAAATAAAAGGGAGGAGGGGGAGAAAGAACAAAAAAAGTAACACATTAAGCTGATGTATGCAAGTTAGAGAAAAGTAGTGTCATACATGCAAAACATCTTTAAACTCCAAAGCAGACCAATGAAATTGTACTTAAGCATTAAGGAGCTAAGCAGAAGGCCATGAAGTATCAACCAGGAAAGGTTGAGAGAGAAAATCTGAACATGGATCCATTTACTTTATCCAGTTCTTTCTAGAACGATAACCATAGAAATATATGCTCAGTGCCTAAGACATTCATGGGTTTTTTGGGAAAAGGTTATGCTGCTTGTTAATAACATCTTTATGACCAAAATTTCCTATTCAACTGAATACACAGTGAAAAAAGCCTTTTAAAAAAAAACAAAACAAAACCCACTAATCAAGCCCTTATTAGTAAACAGAGTTGTGGAGATTACATTCTAAAGACAGCTGCAGGGGAAACAAGTAATTTTCCCTCTTCCTTACAAAGAATTTTAAAAATCTAACTTTTGTGCTTTGTTTGAATTCCCTCCGCCCGCCCCCCCACAAGCTTAGACATGTCATAGTGTCAAATCTAGGCTTCCCTGGAGAATTCTTGGGAATCTGATCTGGAATATCTGCTCAATCCTTAACTAAAAGGGTAGCATTTTAGTCTTTAACAGAGACATCTTTTCTCCCAAATGTTGGTAGTTAATTAGTCCTAACAAAAATATTATTCAGAATATTTAAAACTAGACAATTCAAATCTTAGTCAGAATTCACTTCCTCTGTATCCAGAATCTCATAACACCAGCAGTCCATCAAGTCTTCAGGGTAACAAAACATGAATTATTAGAATAGAAGACATTTCAGGCCTTCTTTACTGACAAAACACAAGGAGCACAAACCTTGTTTCTCCATTCAAGATCACTATTAACTCTCCAGAAGAAAAATAAAAAAAGTGTTATTCTTTCAAATGAGCACGGACTTCACCCTGCCAAGCACTAACAATGTGCACAAAGATTTAGGCTTCAAAGATATTATGCATATCTTCGCTTTCATCAAGTAGCATCAACAGACTACTTATATGAATAAAGTTAAGCATGAACTTAACATTTGCATAATTCAAAATTGACAATCAACATGAAAATATCTAATACAATATACTATTATGTCAAACAATTAAGTCTTGCATATCTCAGTAATTTTTTGGGACACTACTGATGCAAAAGTACCTGTGTTTAAAAAAAGAACAGACTGCTTTGTGAAGAAGTTTTCTTGATTACATAAAAAAAACACTAACTTTAATCCCCCCCAAAATTAGTCCAAATCACAGAAACTCAATATACCCATTCATATGTACTCCATTTTTATGGAAATAAAGTCGAAGTCAAGACATTTATTAATATTACATTAGCCAATAAAATCAACTAGCCTGTCAACTATGACTACTAATTGCTAGAGTTGCTTACTCACTGTAATCAAGTAGGTTTTTTACAACTTGAGCAATACTCAGCTTAAGCAGTCTGAGTCTTCTTCCATTTCCTGATAAGTTATGTACACACATCACAAAGAATTTCACGAGCAACAAGGAAACAGTTATGAGGATAGCTCCTGAACAGCCTAGAAAAAGCCTCCCCCCCAATCCATTAGTGTCACATTCTGGATTTTATTTTCAGTTCATTCTTGGGTCAATATTTCAAAGAGCATTTCTAAAACATCCTCAACCATTAAAGTGATTTCCATTACCAGGAGAGCAAGATGGTTCAGGGAGTTTGTACAACTGAAAGACAGCCAACTGTTGACAGTTTCATGTCACATCAAAACATGTTATATTCAAAATTGGATGGTCTGATTGGAGAAAGAGCTAGTGTTCGAGAAATTGCTTTGAGGGGGGAAAAAAGGTGTATTGAGAAACCAAAATTTGTCCTAAGAACGTAATCCCCTTGTGGTAGGAGGTTTTTTTTTCTGTATTTGTGCAGCACCCAGCAGAATCGAGCCCTGGTCCATGACGGGGGCTCCTAGGCCCCAGTACTACAGACAACACTTGGTTTTATGTACACGATTTAAGAATGATGCAGGGAAAGGCTCAATGTTTTGAGCGGACTGCCCGTCCCTTCCGCACGGCGCGAGCTCGGCAAAGGGCACCTCCCTAATGACTTGTCAAGTTGCTAAACAAGGAGCAAGGGGGAAACGCACATCGCGATCTGGAAGCCGCAGCCGGAGTTAGGCGCGGCGCGATAACACACTTCGCGGGGATAACGCGAACCAGCCGGCTCCAAGGCAGCGGCCAGAAGGTGCGGAGCAGCTGGGCGCCAAGAAATCCCGGGGGCTGAGGAGGGGAACAGTTTCATCCCTCCTCTCACCAGCGCCCCCGACGGACGGGCAGAGCGCCCCGCGGCCACAGCTCTCCCGGCAGGGGCAGGATGCCGTGGGCAGAGGACGGCTCGAGCAACGGGCTCCACTGGGCCGGAAGTGCCCCGGTCTGGCATCTCCTCGCCCGCCACGACCCCGCGGGGAAGGGCGGGCAACCAGCCCCAAGAGAGAAGCCCCCCGCCTCCCCCCCCGGCCGCTTCGCCTCCCACTCGGCTGCCTCAGGCCAGCCCCCAGAGCGGTAACGGGGGCAGGCGGCATTCGGGACGGGCAGCTAGGCCCAGTCCCCACAGGTCTCTCCGGTGCCCCCGCCGCCCTCCGAGACCCCTCGGGAGACGACAGCGAGGCTGAAGCGCCTCCTCTCCGAGCCGGCTCCGGTCCCACCTCTCCTGCCCCCGGCCGGCCCTCCGAGACCTGGGGGGGTCGTCCCCGCGGCCCGGCCGCTCACGGGAAGTGATCGGGGGGCGGCGGGGCAGCCCGTGCCCCGTTTGCCGCCCGGCCCGGCCCGGCCCGGCCGCTCACCGATGGTGGAGATGAAGGTGGTGTTGAAGGCGTCCTCGCTGAAGCGGAACAGCAGGCAGGTCTTGCCCACGCCCGAGTCGCCGATCAGCAGCAACTTGAACAGATAGTCGTAGGTCTTCGCCATCTTCGCTCGGCTGAGGCTGTGGCTTACCGGGAGCTGGAGGGGGAGGGAGAAAGGGAGGGGGAACTGCACCGCCACTCCCCGCCCACAACACTGACGCGCCAAACCCGGCAACCAATCACCGCCAGCAAAGCCGCCTGGCTAATCACTACGCGCCGGAAGTGCGCACGGAGACGCTGAGACCTGGGGGATGTAGTCTTAGGCCAGCCCCGCCCCGCCCCGCCCGGCCGGAAGGATTCGTTTCCACCCTGGGCGCGGGGCAGAGTCTGACCCGGCAGGGCGGCGTAGTCCCAGAACTCGAGCACGGGGAGGGGCGGGGAGATGCTCCTGCAAGGAGGCGTCTGGCGGCAAAGGCTGCGGCGGGGCAGAGCCTGGAGCTGAGGGTTCTGGGCTGGTGAAAGCGCCCTGCAATTGAATGTCGCCTGACTCCTGAACTGGATTAGTTGTAGTGACTGTTACGTAGTTGCCAGAGGACACTGCCTAAGGATCAGCTTGAAACATCTTCCCCCAGGAGTCAGAGGCAGTCACTCTGCCGGGCCGCTGCACGGCCACCAGGGGAAACGGTAGGAACGGTGAACGTGGGGTTTCTGCCCTTCCCTCGAGTGGACTGTTTCCTTCCAACACATCGAGTCTGCTCCGGGCCATGGAACCCCAGCAGTCCCGTTGATCTGATCTGTCAGCGGCAATAGCCTTGGTGAAAGTTCGTGGACTGGTTGGTAGCTGGGCAGACAGAAGCTATCCCTCTGTTCTTAGAATAAGTGTAGCATAGACTGTGGTTGTGACCCTGTGCTGCAAATGTTCCGGGTACCACCTAAGAAAATGGGAAGAGTTCAGTCTCCATGATCATTCAAGCCTTCATCTCCCTACTAAACCTTATAACTAAGATTTTCCCAGGAATATGGATCCCTTATCACTAGATCCATGCAAAGTATCAGCAATACATTTCACATGGACACAAAACATCTATCAGGTGGTAGTGACTTAACAATGGATCTTTGAATACCATGTGATGGAACTCTGCAAACACACGTCCATTTCATCATGTAAAATTCTTTATTTGCATCCAGTGGCAGAAGTGAGCCAGTTGCAGACTTTGTGGTTTAGGTGAATATTTAGATACATACATTTATTTATAGAACCTATGGCTTCCTTTTATAAAGTATATTTGGTTTGGGTGTTAAACATTATATCTACATAGACTAATAACAATTCTGCACCAAATATCTAGTTTTATTTTTATAACACTCATCACTCTGGTATCAGAGCACCTGAATATCGGCTATGTACCTACAGTTCCATTGTACACAAACATTACACTGGCTATTCATGAACCTAACACAGTACAACAATACTGCATTAAATAGCTGTGCATATATTTGTGTATAGCAATATTTCACCAACTGCCAGTATATAAACTTTAAAAAGTACTGCACCAGCTACTTGTTTTTATCTGTAAATAACAATCTTCCACAAAAAGCATTTTTAAGGTGATGCCAAAGTTTCAGGCACAAATCAGTGTTTTGTGTATTACCTTTATAAATGTTAATTTTTTGTTTTTAATTAGAAACCCAGGAAATGCAGAGTAGAAGTTGCACTTCTGAGATGAAGCATCCCATAGAGATGCCAACATATAGAGTATCAAACATATGCACTAAGAACTTTGGGTTTATCAGTTATTTCAATGCCTACCTATCTCTGAAACCATAGATAAGTATGATGACTTGTCAGCAACTAACCTTAGTTCTTTTCAGATAAGTGCTTTGATTACACAACCCGGGGATATGAGGTTTGTACATGAAGACACACAAATCCTGAGTTTAATGACACTTGGATAATTGACTGCCACATAGGCCTCATCCTGTGAGGTATTGGGGTAAATTTTGCATCCAGAACTGCCACTTGGATATTTAAATATCTAAATTCAATTTGTGGGCATAATCAGGTATTTAGATGTTCAAGTGATGAAAGCTGCACCCACAAATAAATGAGGGCATAATACTTCAGTTATATGCACATAAAATTTTGCAAGCTGCAAAAAGAGATCTGGCAAAAACTGATTTAATTTTGGCACCACGTTTCACTTCGCCATATTAAATGGTGATATAACTATGTAAAGTGAGACCAAAATATTGTAACTTATAGATTTTTTCCCAAAAGTCTTTTAAGTATTGTTAAGATATTAGTATTTTCTTCCCTGATTGGTACCTATAATGTGCTGGAATGAGTCAGTATCATTATGCATTTCTACAGTGTCTTTCACAAGATGTCCTAGGATTCTATCAAAATAAAGAAAATATAAAAACAACTGACAGCCATAATGTTTTAATTTAGTTTTAAAAACTGTAACAAAGTGAGCCCAATGAACAGACACAGGAAGTTGTACAACTGGTAAATCACTGGGGCAGATTGTGCTTTCCCATGGGAATACCTACAGGAAATGGTCTTGGGGAGTTGGCTCTAAATTATTCAGTTAGGGATTGCCAACTTCCCCTCTTCTTCTGGAGAAGAGTCTGGCCTTAAAGACCCCAGGTTTCCCGTTCAACCTCCTGTGAGTTCTCCCTCACTTTCCTGTAACCATGGCTCCAAGGGCCACCCGAGAAAGCAGCAGTGCCTAGTACCCTTCTTAAAGGATATTCTTCTCAATAGTTAAGCTGTACTAACTTTCCACAATATTGGTGGGAGGTTGTGCGGATGATGTGCAACCATGACCCCTCATCACATACAGATTCTCAAGCCCTTTGGGGGTAGAGGAGTGTCCAGGAATGTCAGGGGACAGGATGGGACTAACCCTCCATAGCTGGTAATCTAGGACTGATCTGTGTGACAAGTGTCCCAACTGCACCTGGATTGAGGGGCTAGGACCTGGCCCATAATTGCTAAAGGTCCTTTCTCACAGATGTATGTTAGGACAAGCTATTTGACTTGCTGACTCTGAACTAAGTAAAGAATTTGAGATGCATGGTGTTAAAAGTTCAGTCATACATAATTAAATCACCTTACATCATGGTCATCAGACATAATTAATCACTCTTTGAAATTAAACTATAATGTGATAGGGAACTAATGTAGGGATCTTAAAACAGGGCCACAACATTCTATTAATTGGCCACTTATAAGAATATGGACTGCTGCATTTGGACAAAATATAATCAGGAGCTGCTCCAAAAAATGAAATACATGAATAAGAAGCCTTGAAAAAACAAATGCAATGAGGCATGATTCCAAACCTTTCTTGTTAAATAAAGGTCCCAGCATGGTGATATTCCTGACATGGGAGCAAGATGTACTAGTTACACATTATAAACACAAATCAAATGACAAATGGGATTTCAAACTCTCTACAAGTTGGAAGTCTGGTTCAACAAGAACTTGGAAGTAACTAGTCAAACTTCTAATTTACTAAATTAGGATTTAACATTATGTGACCTACACAATTGGATATCCTGTCAGCAATTTGAGCAGAAATCTCAGTCTGTTTGGCTGATGAACCTCAGGGAGATCAGGGTATCATCTGCAGAGCAAAGACAATGGGACAAAACAAGATTTTTTTCATACTCAATGTTCAGCATTATTCAGACTGGAGTTCTGGAAAACGGTTGCTTAGTTTCTTTCTATATCAGTTGTAGTGGGGCAGTGTGTGTATTTATTAGATGGGCTGTTAGGCTATTTATTATAAGATTTAAGATTATAAATGACGACTACCTAATCTGGCACTGAAGCAATAAAACTGAATAGGTTAATTATTTCAGACTAGCATGAACCATCAGATTAAGGGAAACTACTAATGAAAAACTAAACACTGAAACATTTTCCATTGATTTTATTTTCTGAGGCCTGAATGGCTACATAGCCTAATTAGGGCCATTTTTAAGACTACCACATCATCTTAGTTCAGCAACAAAGAAAGTCATTGAGGTGCTTATGGAACAAATAGGTTTTCATATGTCTCTGGAGCAACACGTTTGTGTTCACCATCTGCTACTCGAGTAGTTTTATAGAAAAATAATGCAAATCACTTCCCTCTTTAATTACTGTGGTGCTCTGCAATACTGTACTCAGTTCTGAATAGAAAAAGTGCCAGTTTGCTAGATTCGCAAGACATGTTTATTTAACGACCAACTTAAAAATTACCTTAAAAACAAGATGTGAAAACTCACTGATGTTTACTTTTTCTACCTTTGTTTAATATGTAAAAATTGCCACTGTACAAACTGTATTCTTTACAAAGCTATTTAACTGTGTTTGAAAGGACATTGTCAAGGCTGTTAGGCCTTAACAACTACCATGATATTTACCCCATAAAAATTCCACTCTATCAAACCCAATCTTTGCTATAGCAATAAATGTTTTTTTAAAATGTGCTGTACATCACATGCTAGACAAATGTGAGCATCAATAGAAAATTTTATTTCTGTTTGACAAATATTTCTATCTACTAATGGGGGACTTTTGTTTTTAGAGAGGGTGGGAGGCACAAGGAAGTTAATATTGTGTGTCATATTTGTGTTACCATCTAAAGGGTTACCCTTCCACAGGATCAAAATAGAAGAGTGGCTGTATTGTTGATTTATATGTTGAAGGAATGGTAATGCTGCCTTTCTTAACCCCAAATCATATATTAACCCTAGCCAGTTTCACCTTTAAACTAAATTCCCCTGGTTATATCATCTAATTATAACAGTTTTAAGTTAACCCATGTCTTCTTTTTGTAGTGTTACTGTGCACTGTTAAACAGATGCTGCTAAGTCCCACCCAAGAGATGGCAACAACTCATTGGGGGTGAAGTGATACTAATTTAGTCCCTACCCTCCTCAAAGAACTTTCGTAAGATTTAACTATGGTTTGTAAAGCACTGGGGATCCTTGGAAGGCATTAAAGAAGTGCATAGCAAAACAGTCCTTTTATACTCACTAATATATAAAACTTTACATATATAAAATCAAATTACACCATTTTATATACAGAGGAAAAAATACAAAATATATTTATTGGTCTGCACATATTCAAATGAGTGACCTGAAATCCTTATGAGAGTAATGCATCAGCCTTCTAATTCAACTTTCATTCCCATTTGTACTTTCTTGACTGGCAAATACCATCTGAATTCTTAATTTTTGATCTTTAGGAAGAGCTCTGCTCTTCATTACCCAAATGACCAGCAAATGTGAACTCTTTTCATATGCATATTAAGAGAACTTTCTCTAGGAAGGTGTTACATGGACTCATTTAGCAATGCAATAGCAAGTTAATTAAATACGCACACATTTCAATCTGCCCATATCCTAAGAAAGAAAAGCATTACTTTTAATCTTATCTATACTACAAGTTGCCTGTATGTGTGCTACTAAATCAGTGCTAACTTTAGTTAAAACCAGTGCTAACTTTGGTGTGCTGTTATATCAATTTAGTTAAAATCAATGCTAATTTTGTATGGATTGCTTAATTTCCTGGCCAATTTAAGCTAAATCAATATAAGTCAAGTTAAAATCCATATAAGAGAGTCCACACACTCCCCACTTAAAATCAATCAGTCTAAAACCAGATTTTTCTTAAACTGTTTCAACTTGTAATACAGATAAGACCCCAAGCCCAACACTGTCTTATCAAAGATGCCATTTAAGTGAACTTCAGTATTAATTTAACTTACAGCTGTCTAGAGTGTAGAAATCTGCCTGGGTGTAACATCAATGTAGGTACGCCTGTATAAATTTCCCTCTTCTGAACAAACCATTAAAAATTAAAATTATTATGGTAAATTCGTGTTATGATTAGTCAATCAGTATCTCTTTCCAGGGGCTTGTCTACACAACAAAATAGGTTGACCTACAGCCACTGCAGTAATTCAATCAGTTGTTGGTGTCCACAGTACCCTTACTGCTGGTGGTCTGCATCCTCAACAGAAGCGCTTGCACCAACTGAAGTGGGGCATTGTGGGGCACTGACAGCAGCATGGAGATCACAGCTGGAGCCCCCCACCAGCTCTGGAGTGACAGCCTGAGCTGCAAGCTGGTGAGGCTCAATTTCACAGCATAGAGTCTACCAGCAGTGAAAATGACATTCTTGCAGTTTCACAGCTGCCTTTGGCTTAGAGGGGGAGGAGCTCACAGCTGGAGCTGTCACCCAGAGATGGAGGCTCCAGCTATGAGCCAGGCACCTGGCTGACAGCTGGGAGGGGCAGCTGTGTGGGCTCAATTTCACAGCATTCTTGTCAGTTTCACAGCTCCAGCTGTGAGCCCAGCCCTGCTCCTCTGAACCACAGGCAGTGGAAACTGACAAGAATGACATCCTACACCTGATGTAAGTAACACAGTGTCTTGTGTATGGACACTGTGTCGCCCTAGTTACACCGACATAAGCACTACACCTCTTGTGGAGATGGAGTTATGTCAGGCCTTGTCTACACTAGAAAGTTTTGTAGACAAAAGTTTTGCCGGCATACAGCCACCACTGTAATTAAATCGCTGTTGAGTGTCTTCACTGTCTCCTGTCTGGAGTGCAGTCACACTATCAGCACTTTTGTCGACAAAGGGAGCAGTGCACTGTGGGTAGCTATCCCACTGTGCAACTGCACGCAGGGTGCTTTGGGAAGGGTTTGCAATGCCTCACGGGACAGGCACAGTGTCACATGATGAAGGTTTCTGAATCCCATCATTCAATGGGCATCCTACTAGTTTGACAACTGCTTTTAAACTGCTGTCAGCCAAGCTGACACTGCTGAACACAAACACAAGAAGCCCACAGAAGCGGGGAGAGTGAGTGAATGAGTGTGTGTGCATGTCAGACAGACAAACAGACAGTGTGTGTTGTGGACAGTGAGTGTGTCTGCACTCATCCTGTCTCTAACTTCAGAAAGCAGCAGCTGGAAGCAACCAACCACAAGGCAGAAGCTGCTACACAGACAGCTCATAGCTGTCATCCCCCATTCCCTCAACCCCCCTCAGCAGAGACAGGTCCGGTGCACCCTCAGGAGCGGGGAGAGGGACACAACCCATACCTCTGTCCCTGACTCTGCATGGCACATCAGGAGTTACACCCCATCCCTGTAGTTTAGAATATTAAAAAAATATTAGAATATTAAAAAATTAATATTAAAAATATTAAAAAGCAGGTGGGAGCCCGCCCACTGCTAAAGGCCCCTCCCCCTTAAGGGGGCGGAGTCACTGGACCCAGGCCACAATTAAGTGGCAGGCAGGCAGGACTATGCTATGGAGTGAGCTCTCCAGGATGAGTTAACTTGAAAACTTCCTGGGGCTTTGAAAGGGGAAGGGCGGAGGCAGACGGCTGCAGGGAAGCCGAACTCAAACAGCTTACCAGAGATGCACTCATGATGGTATGCTGGGATAATCACGAGGATATTTTTAGCAATATAACTTAAGGGCAGTGTCTACATGCGTGTTTTTCACAAAAGTTTTGCTGAAAAAGGCTCTATGTCTCTCGTCTAGGTGGTTTTATTCTGTTGACAAAACAGGGCAGTTTTGTCGACAAAAGGGTCATTGCAGTGTGTATGCCAGGATTGTTTTGTTGACAAAACTCTCTAGTGTAGACGAGGCCTCAGTACAGCAGGTTACTTACTTTGGCAGAAGCAGTTTTCTAGTGTAGACACTGACATAATTAGGTCAACATAAGCTATTTTATGTGGTCCTAATCCTGTAATGTAGACGAAGCCTAGGAAAAACAATATTGTAATCTGTGTATAACATCAAGAATATGCTACAAAATACAACATGTACTCTGACAACACTAGGGAGCAAATCCCAGAAAAATATCCCAGCCCTAGCTGCAGAAGGCAGTGAATGAAGCAGAACTGCGTGGAAACGGGGTAGGCAGGATACTCAAGTTCTGCTTTGCAACCTGCAAGAGAGAAATATTCCATGCAAAAAGGGATGGTACAGCAAAAGGACACCATGAGGCATGTGTTTAGAGAGGTTTAACTTCAGCTGTCAGACAGCAAGAAGTTTTCAGTCACATTTTTCAAAACATAACTGCTATTATACTGGGCCTTGATGTTTCCAGTCCACCTTCAGGAATCTTTCAATAGTTATTCTTTTATACAGTTGATGTTTAACATCTTTCATTTCTTGTTCTTATTCTGTAACAAAATAAACTTATATTTTCTTTTGTTTAATTTAGAGTTGCAATCTTTGCTCTTCAGGGGATGCACAGTATGGAGACATTGTAAGCATTGATCTGACAGTGGCAGGCACTGTCACACTTTCATATAGTATCCAGCCAGCACTATGAAATGAAGCTCCAAATAAACCAAAAATAGAGAACCAGATCAACCATGCTGCTGACTGAAAATACATCCTCCTTTTGGCTCATGCACCTGTGCCTCTCCTTCCCTAAAAACCTCTATTTGTAACATAAATTCTGACTAAAAATCTTCATAAGGCACTAGAGTGTCCTAGCAGGAGAAAAATTATAAGGGAATGATAGTGTAGGAAGGGAAAAGGAGGGTGATATTTCAAATGCTTTGTCTTTCTTTGCTGTGTTCTATATAATGAAGGTATTGTCTTGGCCGAAGGATTTTATAATCCTCCTCCAGGAACAGAACCAACTGGTTTATTAAGTTTTTATTTTCAATCTACAGTTAAATAGGATACATTTGAAGGCAAAAGACTGGAAGGGAGAGGAAAGAGTTACAAAGAAAGAATTAGAATCAGCTGGTCTGTACTGATAACTTGTAAGACAGTAAACAGAGCAAAGTGTTAGTGGAGTCTTTTCAGATTAAAGCACTTACAATACAATTTGTATTATAAATGCTTTAATCTGAAAATTATACAATAATTTTTAAAATGACCCTAGCATCAACATATCAGATCATTAAGCGACACTGTCAGCTTAATACTATTGTTTCACATTGCAATTTGTGTGCCCTGGAGAAGAAACTGTTAAAAGCAGAAAACCTATATAATGGTCAGAAACACTACAGGGTCCTAGGACACTTCCTGCAAAATAATGTGAAGGGTTTTTTTGGTAAAAGAGATATTTTGACTATGTCTCAAATTTTTTGTACTGTAGCAGAATTGTAGTTGCCATCACACCTTTGAGATCAGCATTTGTTTAAAAGATGAATAATAGTGAAAACTCATTCTTCATTTATCCCCTCACATCACAAACCCCTAAAACACTGAAAAAAGAGCAGATAATTCAGCTCCCTGCTTTAGGACAGAGATGTTATCGTCTCTTACAGGAAAAGAACAATCCTTTGAACTCTAGCAATTAAACAAAATAAAAACATTTAAAGGTGAACTAAAGCAAATCTTTCAAATCCAAACAATGCTCTTTGCTAGACTGCAACAAATGTGAGGATAGTAATAAACTATAGTATATAGTTATTTTAAATGGAATCATATAGTTTAGATGATAACCTATAATACAACTAATAAAGTTCTTGCTGATGAAGTATTTCACAGAGGGTGCATGTTGCATTCCCCCTCAGTTCTGTTAAACTATTTTAAATATCTTTCCTTTAAACACCTTTTGCAAAGGGTGGCATTTATTTATTGATTGATTTTGAAGTGCTTCTAAAGATACTGGAAATTAGGGACAGGGACACTGAAAAGATAGATTGACATTCCATGACACCTCTTCAAAAAAGGGGTGGACTGTGTAAAAATTCTATTTTTCTTGAAGACTTTTCATACTATGCAGCTCTTGTAAGGTCTATTTGTGCCACTTCCTGGACTTTTAGTGAATTACACTTTTACATGCTGCACTCAGTTTGTTCCAATCAAATCCAGTAGTATTCATTAATTAAATTATTTCTGTTATTTAAGTTGATACTCTTTTTTCCTATATCAACTAAAGAAATTCCTTAATTACCTTTTCATTCCAGCTGTCAGCTACATCTCACTCCTCATGGGTCTGGTTTTATTAATTTATTTTTTACCATAACATATATGACTACTAAAATAAAAACAAATAAAATAATTTACCTTTTCTAGCAGTGCAGACCAGGATTTAGGGAGCACTGTGCTCCTAGAGATGCCATCTGCAATATGACCAGGAAAACTGAGGTCTTGACCGCCCTCACGCTTTAGATACCATGATGCTTTCTAAAAAAAACATCTTTTAATATCTGTGGCCTGCTGAAATTCTACTTTGAACAATTACATTCTGGCCACCTAAAATTCTCTCTGTGGTTTCAAATGAAACGAGTATTCTTCCTGATTTTCATTGCCATTCAGTTGCCAACAGTCCCTTATTTTTTTCATCTCTGTACAACAAGATCGGGTGTTACTGGGCGCTGCAAAAAGCAGCAAAAATACCCTTGGTGAATTTAGATGAGTACCACTTATTATTAATAATAATAAATAATAATAATAATGATAATATCACAAGGAAAGATGAAGTAGGGGTGCTAAGACAACAGCCCTTTATTTTTGAAATACAAGGTTGGCAACCCAAAAGAATAAGCAAAAATTTCTTTGTCTGGGAAGTAAAATCGCTGTTTCCAACATTGAGGAATATTATTTTTGTTAAAACAACGAGAGTTCTGTGGCACTTTAAAGACTAACACATTTAATTTTAGCTGGCATAAGCTTTCGTGAGCTTCAGCTCACTTCGTCAGATGCAGAGGTAGAAATGAGAAACATAGGAGCATCATAAACATATACAAGTGCATGGAGAACAATGGGGGAGGTGGATGAAAGCCGGGTACTTGGGGCCTAATGACAGCCATTGAGTAGGAGCAGAGAATGGGTGAGCAAAGCAATGTACCTCATATTAATATTATTATGTTTTTGTTTCAGGTTTTCTTGGGCACCCCAGAAAGGCAACCAATAAAGTACAACTGGGCTCTATATTTTGTGTTAATACAGAAGAATTCTCCGATTCATCCAATGTGAGGAGAGGCACACACGAGATTTCCCATCCGTTCCTGGGGTACTGGAGGCAGGCACCTCCATGGGAAAGCTAGAAACCGGAGCCTGACAAGGATGTGATCCACAGGCCCCGCGTTTCTGTGCGGATGGCCAGAGTCGGGGGCGGGAAGGGGGGGCTGGCCTGGTCACCACTGGCGGGTGCTGGGCTCTGGGGTCTCCGCAGGAGCAGCCACCAGCGCCGGAGCCGAGCGTGAGGGGCGAGCGAGGGCCTAGGGCCGCCTCAGGATCGGGCTGTGTCTGAGGCCGCGAGCCCTGCCCCTGCGGTCCCCGTGCAGGGCGCCCGCGGTAGGACCAGAGGCCGTGCCCACCTCCGTCCTCTCTGGGGCAGCTGCAGGCCGGGCTCGGGCCGGCACGTCCCATTCCCGGCGCAAGGCAGGCGGCAGCAGGACTCACGCGGGGAAGCCGGGAGAAGAACCTCCCCCGTCCCCCGCCGGGTGCCCGTAGCTCCCGGGCGAGGCGAAGGATCGCCGAGGGAGGCCGTGGGGGATGGGCTGAGAGCGGCGCCGTCACGCGCAGACCGTAGAGGAAAGTAACGTCCCGCAACCGCCAACCACCCTCCTCTCGCGCCGCTCGCCGGAAGCGGAAGTCGGGCTATGAACCTCTGTCCCTGATTCGCTGCCGTAGCCCGACACGAAGGAGTCGCTGTCCGGCCAACAACATGCCTGTGAGTTGTTGTTTACACTGTGTTTGTGGCCCTGGGGTGACTCGGGCCTCCCGCCTCCTCAGCCCTGGCCTGTGTGGGGGAGCCGGCTGCGGGCGGGGGCTCTGCCGTGCGGGCCGCTGACGGGCAACGCTTCCCTCGTGACTTGGGGGGGGGAGAGGGGAATTGTCCTGCCCGCGCGCTGGGGACCGGGCCAGGCTCTGGGGAGGGGGCGCAGCCACGTGACACTAACGGGCGCGTGGGAGGGAGCAACGCCCTCTCGTGACATGGTGGGGGGGGGTCTCGCGTGGCACCCGTGGCGGGGGGAGCGGGGTTGGAAGACGTTAGCGAGGCGCGCTCGGTGTCCGTTGTCTGCTCCCGGGAGGTGCGGGTCACGGGCCTCTCACGTTGGAGTCTCACACTCTAGCAGCCCTGCGGCTGGCCAGAGGGGGCTGGGAGCGCCAGGGGCCCGCCTCCTTCTCCCCTTCGCTCGAGTGCGGAGCGGACCAGCTCTGCCCTCACACTGGGATTGCAGGGCGGAGGGGTGCGGGTGCTACAGCTGATCCATCCTGCTACAGTGAAGCCGGAGTTTAGCCAGTCCAGGAGCGCAGGATTGGGCCCCCTCTGGACCACGTAGGCCCCACTGTCACATTTCTGCTGTTGGAGGACACGTTTGCACTTGGGGACGGTTCTCATTTGGTGTGATAGCCTGAATTACGAGGGCAGCCGCAGGGCTGCAGAGCAGTTCAAGGAACAATCAGTCACAGGGTATGGGGCTTGGCCTAGTGGCTTCAGTCCAGCTACCTGGAGCTAGTGCAGGGACCGGAGTCTTAGTTTTCTTTAATCAACAACCAGTTCTAGGATGCATGGCTTTAGCTGCTTTATTCGTCCAGGCATTCCTGTTTTGTTTTTGTAAAAATGTCTCTTCCAGCAACACATTTATCCTTTTCAGTGACGGCAGCATGCCTGCCTGCCTTCACATTAATTTTAGGAACTAAGATTGATTGTAGAACTGTAAATCCCTTTCACTCAATTAAACTATCCAGAAATCATTGTCAATTTTCTTCATTTCATTAGTTTTTTAGTCCAGAGTGGCAAATTGAGACATTGCATTGGTAACAATGAATAGTGCCAGTCCTAATATAGCACATGTTGTATAACATTATAATAAGACGTGTCCAAAGGTAAGGGTGGCATTATAGCCGCTTCTAACAGAAATTATTGTATATGTTGTGGTTTAGTTTTAATGCACAAGAATTTGTGAATTAATATGCATATACTAATTAGGAATAAAACATCATAAAGTCAATAGGAAATCTCCCATCTGACTACTGTAACTGGACTGAGCAGTGTTTACCATCCAATGCTACCATGACTAACTCTTTTTTGCTATTAAATTTAGTTGGATAGAGACATCGTGCATCCATCTCTGGAGGAGGAGAAGAGAAAGCACAAAAAGAAACGACTGGTGCAGAGTCCAAATTCCTACTTTATGGATGTAAAGTGTCCAGGTAAATATTTAAGAGCTTTACACTTTCATTATGTAGACCAATAATTAAACCTATTTGCAGTGAAGACTGATAATGAAAGATCCATGAAATATAATCATTCCTAATTGTGGTGCAAACATGTGCTGTAAAAAGAAAAATGGTTCAACTTTCTGTGCTCCAGTAAAAAGAGTCTGATTTTATTTTCAGAATGCTTCTGCTTGATTTTTATATTAGAAATATCAGGGTTTCACTTTGTTTTTGCCAGAGGACTGACTTGGGAAATCTCTTACCCTGCAGGGTGTTAGATTTTCTCCCAAATGCATATTAAAAGTTTCAGTGAAATGAATGGTTTAAAATTAAAAAAAAAAAAAAAGCCACACAAAACTTACTTCTAAATAGTGAATAAAAATCCCTTCCCTTCTCTCAGTCAGTTGCTAGAATTCCTCTGGTTTTCTGCTCAAACTAGTCCACCACCAGAAGCAGGGATGTTCAATATTGGTAGCTAACAAAGACCAAGCAGAAAAAGTCTGGGCTAGGTAGAAGAACACATACCAAGCTCTTTTTATTACAGAATAAAGAAGCTACAAGGAAACCATTTTCTCCTCCATGTTGCCATTAAGAAACAGACTGACATTCAACTGAAGTGAAGGTCGTGTTCTAGTCAGGGTTTTTCTGCACACATTTTTTATCACTTTAACTACATCTGTTTAGAAACTAATATAACTAATCGGCACAACCTCTTGTGTGGACTTAGTTATATTGGTATAATTTATTCTAATACATTTACAAGTATGCTATACCAATATAAGCACCTTTTAATCTCAGTATAACTACATCCACACGTAGGGATTGTGTAGGCCATAGCACAATGTGGCTTCTAGGCAATTCTGCAGCATAAATAATAAAGATTTAAGTATAAAATTGCATCACTAACGGAAATGTTTGATGGTACAACAGTGTAGATCAGTACAAACATTAGTGTTACAACAAAAATAATCAGTATCCTGTAACATAACATTGGCTGATGCTTTTAGTGTTCCTAGTTTGCTTTTTATAACTGCACTGTCTTAGAGTAGTTTGTTGGATGTTCAAGCTGCTAAAACAAAGTTTTCCATCTAATGATGAGATAGACTGTCTAACTGAAGAAATGATTTAGATATACATGCATAATTTAAAAAAATCCACTTATCTGCAAAAATTAAACTTGTTCAAATTCCTGTGGCTAGTTTGTTGTATATTTACCATGATCCATTTAAAAACTTTAACTGAAATGCAGAAAAAGTGTGTAAACTAGTTTGGAACTATTAGATTATTCACTTTTGTTAGATGAGTTACAGTGACAAGTGTCAAGGACTGGAGGTCCTGTTGTGTTTCTTTCAAACTTTACAGATGAAGTTCCTGTAGCCCTCAAGTAGGGAGCGCATTAACAAACACTGAGCAGTGACATTTACTCAAATGTGAGAGGAGTGATCCTGAGACTGATTTCTAACGTTGTATGACATTTTATCAATCTTATGGAAGTTAGAGATGCAAAAGATCTGCTGTAGTATGCAGTCTGTTTTCTTTAAAACAAGGCTAAAATCCATTGACACTACAGGGGAAAATCATTTACAAGTTAAACTTCTAATTTCTGCAGTTCAGAATCTTGACCTCTAGCAGTCCCTCACAAAAAGAAGAGATTACTCAGTGCAACTATCCTCAGCACTCTATTGCTATACGCATGAGCGTCAAGCCTGTAATACCTGGTACAAGAATAACCAAACTGCCTTTTTGCAAATGTCTTCCATCAAGGCATGTCCTCTTTTCTGCTCCCAACATGTCTTCACAGCGCAAATAAAATGGCCCCCAACCTCCAGAGAACACATGGTATTCACCTTGCAGACAGTCTTATGAACAGTGGGAACCAGGGGAAACGCATTCATTGAGATTGCAAAGGTTCACTTGAATCACCTGTGGGTCACAGTAACACTTGTAATAACAGGCAAGATTGGCATTCAAAGAGGATGTGAACAAGTCTACAGTGAGGTGTCCATCATGGGTCACAAGTCCAGAACATATATTAGAGGTTTCACTCCCCTTGGAAGACTCCACCGCAAGTTAGATCAGTAGCTATGTGATAGGGTTTACACGCAAATGCTTCCATTTAAAGCAAGGACATTTCTCTGGATAAGGGAAGAGGAGACTACTCTGACCCATGAATACTCCAGTTGGCCTCCACTTGGGGCCACACGTCTGACTAATACCGACTTCCCTGTCAAGGAGTCTCTGAAGGCAATCAACATCCCCTTTGCAGAACTATGGTCTGTTATACTGATGCCTTCTAATTTGCTTTATCAGTCTGCACCTTATATGAGACCAGTGCCCCCAAGCAGCATCTGTGCTGACACCTACTCCTGTAGTACGTGTATCTACTATACAGTTTGTCATCAACTAAGACCTCCTCGCTCCCAAAAGAAACCCTACTTCTTCAATCCCTGCTCCTCAGTAGTTCCTACATCAGCTTCTGCCTGAATGGTTGTCCTGAATCATTGTGTGCATCTTAAAGTGTAAGCTCTTTAGTCAGATAGTGTTTTATGTATATGTAAAATGCAGTATAAGTATTTTGCAACATTTTAGTAGTGATATATTAATTGGTATGTCACTATGGCATCTAGCTGTAATGAATTACAAAATTTCAAACAAACGAGTCATCCTCAGTGGGTGTCACTAAAAATGCCCCCGTTATCTCAGCTGCTTAACCCATGTGGAAAAGACTGTGGAGCAGATAGGAAGTTTGCAGAACCGTAGTGCTGAGAGCTCTTAAGGCTGTTGTCCAGCTAACAATCACAGTCCTGGAGCAGGCTGTAGGGGGAAGGTCTGGAACCAGATCAGTGCACTTTCACTTACCGAGTTGGTCTCAAAAAGGAGAGCAGCAACCTGAACCAGTGTACCAGCGTTACTGAGAAACTGTGTTGTATGAACATCGGTGTCTGCTCATTGTCTAAGGCTAGATCTATTAGCATAACCTCTTTCCCTGTGCTCTGAAAGAGTCAAGGACAATGGCAAACTTCAGGTGTTGCTGGTGACAGCTGTGCCGGGCTGGATGGTGATTGGTAAGATCAGCTGCATGAAGAGATGGTTTCTTCCGCATTAGCTGGATTGTTAGTTTCAGGGTGGATGTTCTCTTCACAAAAGGCCTAGACAATCCTATTGGAAGATCCAGGGAGTTTTGGCTGGCTTCCAGCAGCAAGAAAAATGCATGTGCGGGCTCACACTTTTACCTTCAGTGCCTCCATAATTTCATATGAAAAAGGGTTGAATTCTGAGTGAGGTGGACAGCGTTTAATCAGTCTTACTTATGACCCTCAGTTCTTGGATGTACCTGAGCGGTTATCCGCAAAATAGGCTGATGCTTCCTCTGCTGTGCTCTGGAGTTGAGTGGAGGCATTACAGGTTAGCACGTCACTGATTATATGGAATATGACATAGAAACCACCTTTATCTAGCAATGCAGCAATTGTAGCAACACTGTTATGCTCATAGGTGTCTTCCCCACCTCTGGCAGTGTGCAGAAGGTAACATTCTTCTCCTGAAGATAAGAAATAGCCATAGAACTCAATTCTGTCAGAGAGTACAGGGCAAGACCTCAAGGCAGGATAGTAGGAAGACCACAGCGCAGCTTCACTGTGACTAGCACCAACAAATAGTTTGATGTTCACTATTCTGTCTGGAGATAAAGACACTGTCCTTCAGCAGTTTTTAGATAGACTCTGAAACGTGTCAAATCCTGATGCAAAAAGAAGCTTTAATCCTACTTGTACAGAAGTCCCAAGTGTGGTGAAGCATTCCAGCATTTGTTGAACTGCTGTCTGGATTTTCTTCAGAGAAAACAGTTCTCCAAGAAAGATAAGAACACCAGTCCACTTCCTCCATTGGGCTGTTGCTACTGCGTTGCTAGGTTTATGAAGACTTTTGACAGGAATGTTGAGCTGAAGGAAACAGCAAAGTGTTTTAGGTGAAATTCTCCAAGGAAGAATCCTAGGTTTTTCTGATGTTTGGATTGCTAACAGCATGTAGAGAGAGGGTAACTTCAGGTGGATGTTCAAGATTCCTATCTCATAACTAGTTACTGTGTTTTCTTTCACAAACTTGAGGCCATCATTCCGATTTAACCATTTCAAATTTAGGACAAGGGTCTCCTCTTACAGTCTGTTGTCCCTGGGAAGGTAACGGCCACTGAATAGCTTCACTGAGGACTGGGAAAAGTTCATGAATGCCTTGCCAGAGCTAACTCTGGAGATTGGGTTTCAGACTTGTATCAGAGTTACAGAACAAGTGCTACCTCAACTCTGTGTAAATGTGGTCTTGTGCATGACAACTCTTACATTGAATAATGGGCCTTTTTATAAAACAATTTTAATTAAAAACAGTCAACTTTGGCAGCAGAGTTATTTAACATGAATAAACGTGTCAGAATAGAGTACAATGCCCTTATTTGACTTGTTGACAATGTAAAATAGATTAATTCTTGCCACCAATGTTCAATCACACTAAATAAAACTTGCCATTATGGGAGTGAATTAGGTATATAGAACTATAAACACTACATAATATTTGGTTATACTTTTTCAGAAATTATATATAATTTTTCAATTTTAATAGCCCTGTTTAGTTTACTGTAGTGTTTTTTTCCAAAAAAGCTTAGTAGCTGAAAAGATTTAAATTACTGAACATATTAGTCTGATGTTCTGTATGATGTCTGTGTAAAATAAATAAATAAAATGTCCATGCTAAGTTTTGAACCAGTTTTGGCAATGAGCTGCTAAGCCTGTAATTCAGGAAAGGCTTTTAGATGTACTTTTGTTAATCTTCCATTGATGCAAATGCACTGCTGGTACCAATGATAGAAGTACTAATGTAAACTAGCTCTTGTCATTTTAATAAGTCATATCTAATCCTATTCAGAGACATAATAGTGCAAAATTAACTTGATAGTGTAGACAAAGCTTCAGAGACTTGATTCAGTAAAACAGTTATCTATCACTGTAGAGCAGTGTTTCTCAATTAAATTTGGCCACGGAACCCTTTTGAACTCGATAAATAATTGCGGAACCCCCCAAACTCTTAACAGTATTTTTACATATGGGGCCAAAAAAAATGTCGACGATATCGTCCGCCGAAAAATCCGGGACATCTTCCCTTTTTTGGCAGCGGGGAGAACAGCTGATCGGCGGTGGCGGCGAACAGCTGCTCGCGGAACCCTGGGGTTCCGCGGAACACCAATTGAGAAACACTGCTGTAGAGTAACTTGTATTGTTGCAGGCAATGCCCAACTGCTAATATCAGGCGCTTTTAAATGTCTAGGATCTTGCAGTTGCCAGCTTTTTGTTGGAGAAAGGCTGTTAGCCAAATAGATGCTGTCTTTGCTATGTCTCTATAAATATTTAACCTGGGTCACTTTAATATATTGGGTCTACCAATATTCTCTTTTAGGATGCTACAAGATCACCACAGTGTTCAGCCATGCTCAGACAGTGGTTCTGTGTGTTGGGTGTTCAACTGTGTTGTGCCAGCCTACAGGAGGAAAGGCCAGGCTTACAGAAGGTAAGGGAGTATGTTTAATAATCAAACCAGTTTTATTGCTTTTGAAGGCTATCCATTAATATACTTGCAAAGTGCTAAAGGTTATATTTTCTCTGTGGTTTAAAAACCAAAGAGTGAAAATGAATAACATTCTTCAAATCCCTCAGAAATGTGTGTGTATTTTGAGAAGTGTTGATTTCTGGTAAACTGGGAGCAGGATTGCAACTGTATCTGCAGCTCATTCTTTCGTATCATATAAGGGCTGTGCAACTATACCAGTATTTATCAAATATAAATTAAACACTCTGAACAAGCTTTAATGATTCCCTCTACTTTGCGTTGTAATTCCTTTTAGATTAACAGTAATGGAAAGCATATGGCCAAAGTTTATAGTGCAGTTCATTTACTTCTGAGCCCAAAAGTTATGAGTTTTAAGTCCTTTGGTCACACATTCACTGTTAACAATGTGGTGCGGTATTGCTGTCCGATTAAAACAGTCTCTGCTTGCCCTCCCCCCATAAGGTCTGCAAGATTCCTCGACTAACATTCCCTGTGAATAAAATTTGTTTTTGTCAAACTAGTTGAGCAATGGCTGCTCTGTTTGCATAGATAACTGGTGTAGAACCAGTGTTTAACTCATTACTATTAAAGAGAAGCAAAATGCATAGGATATGATAGGTGGTTTATAAAAACCAGATGGTTATATATTTGATTTCGTTTCAGAAAAAATGCATTCAAAGTTGATTTCTGGGCTATACTTTTCAAAGGTAAACAGGCCAACAACTATGCATATGTATATATTCACAGAAGAGTTCACAGGAGGATGGGGGGCCTGGAATAAGGATGCGGCCAGATCAAGCTATAGCACAACCCACCCTTTCCAGAAAAGTCACCGTAATTTAGGATGTTTGCCACTGGAGGAGGAAGCCAGAGTTCTGCCTTTAAAAAGATGCAAAGCTTTTGATGGCAAAGTCAAAGTCCTCTCATTGCAAACAGATGTAAAACATAGCTATGTCATTATTAAGGGTACGATTCTGTCACAGATGTGGACTTTCCAGGACTTCTGGGACTTCTGCAGGGGCAGGGCTGGAGCAGTTGTCAGCCCCGGGGCTGAAGCACTGCGGGGGAGGAGGCGTGGGTCAACCCCTGCCACCAGAGCAACAGTGGGACTGCCCCAGTGGTGGCCAGCTCCGTGCCGGAGCAGCAGCCCCCAATTGCCCTCTGAAGCAGTGATCCCACTATTAATCCCACTTCCTACCACCGTGTATTTTTAATAAAAGTTAGGGACAGGTCATGGGCTTCCATTAATTGTTTGTCTGCGACCTGTCCCTGACTTTTACTAAATATACCTGTGCCAGAATCTTAACCTTAGCCATTATAATAATCAGATTAGGCCTGATCTGAAATGCTAATTTTTCACTTGAATGTCCAGTAAAGAAAAAATAAATTAAACCCATTTTTCATATAAATTCAGCTACAGAAGTGGCCAGGGCAATAGCGTGTTCTCATGATTGTTCCCTATAAAAAAAAAAAAGTAAGGACTATCCCAGTTTGATATTTTTATGTGATTTGTTTACAGGTTGCTCATTTAGAAGAAAGCAACACTGAATGTTCCCTTTGCCAACATGACATGCTTCTGGAAGCCTTATCTGTATAAAAATGTCAATCTAACAAGTTAATAGTTCGATTTTGTAAGCAACACCAGCAGTTATCTGATGGTCTTTTTATTTTATTTTTTTCCCAATAAAACGTCTTAATGTGCAGATTTTTCCTGAAAGTCTATGGGTAATTGAGCTCTATTTTTATAGCTTTTTATTACTGTATTCTGAATGGGTGATGCCATTCCACACAAGAATCAGAACCTAAGATTTGCTGCACCCTTTGTTTTGTTAATTATAAACTGACCAATCGCCACTGCTACATCAGCTATGGAAATGAAAGGCAAGTGCTGGTGCACTTGCAAATGGAGACTGCTGTAGGAATACATTTCCTATATTTAAGCATTAAGGTATTTTTTGCCACTGTTGTGATACATGGGGTTAAAACTGCTCGATGGGTTTATAAAATAATTTCAACCCAGTGGAATCAGCATTGCTATCGTCATATAAACTTACTGTAGGATGCATTGGCAGTCTCCCTCATCTACTGTTTCTCAAGTATAAACTAGCAGAGTACTGACTGATGGATTATTTTGCAAAGCATGGCTCTTTCCCTCCCCTACTGCTTCCATTCTAATTCAAATAAGCGGTTGACATTCTGGCATTAGACTTGATTTGAGCATAAAGCAAACACTTTTCCAGAGGAAAACTAAAAAGCATTTTGTATGCATAGGGGATATGGCATATGAACAAATACCTATTAGATAGCAAACTATTAGAGAGCTATTAATGGCATCACGTCACAAGAAAATGAATAAATCAATTAAAAAAGTTAGTTCCACTCAGTGGCAGAGTTAATCTAGAAAAGAAACTATTTTGGTATAATGCTTTTTAAATCTTTTAAATCGCTATTAAATAGGTTTCATCCCATTACAAGACCATGAATTAGAATTTTCAGTTAAGTTCTGAAAAGATATTATGCATAACAATTAACCAGCTCACCTGAGTAAGAAAAAAAATGGGTGCTTTTGGTTTTAAAAGATTGCATCTCTTTGTAAATTGCCATGGAATACTCCTAGAATTCACAAGTCAGTTATTTCTTTACATGGTTAGCCATGTAGACAATATATTCTTAAATCTGTATCTTAAGAATAATTTTATAATAATGTCTTGATTTATATGTAAATAGAACCTTTTTTCAAAATTGCATAAGTACAGTAGAACCTCAGTTATGAAATGACCAACCACACACCTCGTTTGGAACTGGATGTATACAACAGGCATCAGCAGACACAAAATAAGCAAAAACAGTACAGTATTATGTTAAATGTAAACTACTACAAACAGGGAAGTTTTAAAAAAAGATTTGACAAGGTAAGGAATGTTTCTGTGCTAGTTTCATTTAAAATAAGATGCATAGTAAAGTTTCAAAGCTGTATTAAGTTTTATGTTCAGTTGTAAATTTTGAAAGAACCACCATAACGTTTTGTTCAGAGTTACGGACGACCTTGATTTCTGAGGTGTTTGTAACTATGAGGTTCTACTGTATGTCGTCTTGTCATTTGGCTGTTGGAAATTTTGTTTCTTTCCCAATTTAAAACTATATTCTTCTGTGGTAAGAGCAAGATGTCAAGCTTCAAATCAATAAAAAAAAAATGCTCGATACTATATTCGCATCAGTTTGTGAGATGTTTTACTGCACTTTAAGAATTCATTCTTGCTTTTTCTTTTTCTTTTAGAGTCCATCTCTTCTGTTCAAAAATCCTTAGTACGCATGAGTTTTTCTTAAAGGTGCAAAGTGGCTTGTGTCATTTGGTATAATAGGGAATAGTTCTATAGTGATCGACTAACTTTAAAGCATATTAAGATATCATGACAAACACAGGAAGACTTAAGAGCAAAGTAACGCAAGTCACATTTGATATATCACTCAAATTGCCCTAGGTTGGCTAAACACTGCCCACAGGCTGTTAGAAATGCTAATGTGGCAAATAAGACATTACAAAACCTGTAAAAGTAGCAGTAAATGCTGTTATGCCCAGGACACTCAATTCTTGCTAGATCAGAGCACAAACTGAAACCAGGGTTTGATACTCAATCTGCTGCATTGACAGGACCCCTTCCACATTCAAGATTTTAAGAAAACATGGAATAATTAAGCATTGCCAAACTAGAATAGCAGCAATGACCCATCTTGTCACATTCTGTCTAATCCTGGCTGTTGGCAGTAGCTTAAATGAGATGTAAACAATCACCTTTGCAATGAGGGGGTAAGTATGTGAAAGTATGTTCTTTCTCAATGTAGAAAGAGTCTGCAATTGCTACGTGCGCTCTAGTAAAATTATGTTCTCACTAGTAGCTTTCATTCCTAAAATGTACTTCTTGCTATGAATCTTGCTTTCATACCCATTTCAAATACTACATTGTGGTGTTTCCTATCAATAATGCTGTATACTCTGCAGTAGTCTTAGCAACATGCTTGGGGTATGTACATGTTACATTAGATCTTTATCTAATCCAGTACAATGGACAGTGAATTTGTTTTTCCTAAACCCCCTCTCCACAACCAAAAATCCCTTACTTTTAAGAACCATTAGACAAAGATCACTATTTCCAGAGTATTTATATGACAAAGAAAAAATAAAGTTACAGCATGTTAGAATAGAAGTATTATCTTTTAGTGTTTCTGCATTTCATGGCTCGTATTCTGTCATCTGTTCATGAGCCCTGCAAGAACTAAGCGATCCAGGGAAAAATTCATATTCTGTTTGTACAGTACTGACTTCTGCTGTTGTACAACATTTATCAGGTCACTAGATACTCAAGATTATGAAAATGTTCCAATTAAAATGTTACAAGTTTACAATCTTAATCTTCATTGTTTTTATACTAAAGATATTTTTCTATCAATGTTAAAGATTTAGGTGAAAAATTATATTAACTGATTTTGTGACAATACATAAAGGTCATAACGCTTCTCATTACTCCTCAGTTTCCATGAGCATTTTTCTCCTCAATATCTGGTGATTTAAAAAAAAAACATTTTTAAAAAACTGACTCAACTTAATACTGATGTAAAAATGCAGTTTTGGTTAGCCAAGAAAAAACATACAAGCATTATGAAGCAAACTCACTTAGCACAAATCAAATAGTTTATTAAAATGAGTTATTGTTTAAGGCATAAAATAACTATAATCATGAAATCATTAGATAGGCACTTTACATTTAATTAGGAATCTATGTAAAGTAAAGCACTGACAATTCTGCTAAATTATCACACAAAATACATTTCTTGGTTTGTCATATCTCAGACAAACTATAAAATAGGAGAAATGTGAAAGCAGCAACATGGCAGAAGTCAAGTCTTGGTGACTAAGAGTGGTAGCAGGCAAACCAACTCAGCTACTGCCTGTAGCATCGTACCCCTTGAGGTACAGAAGCAGTGCTGTGGCACCAGCATCAGTGTTAGAAGTTCCTCTTGGAGTACAGTAATTTTTTTGTTTAATATTTTGACTGAGGATGGAGGCATGCTCATGCCCAAAACCAGATATAATGTAGGGGTGGAGATGTGCATTGCAATGTGGAGGAATGTTGGCTCTCTCATGAAGAAGTCCATCACCAGTGAAGTACGGAAATGCAGAGGCTATGAGAATGCTAGCCAAACTGCAATATCAACTGCAGCGGTAGCATTGTGATCAGCTAACTATAAGTGTGGGGGAGCATTCCACTAATAGTCAAAGTGCTGCCTCTTTTTTTTTTTTTTGATATGCCAAACTGAAGCTCTGCACATGGTATACAGTAAGAAAAAAATGTACTTTAAAAATGTCTTTAACTCACCATTAATATTAGAAGAGTATTCTGGGTTGATTACAGGTACAGCTTAATCAAAATCCATTAAATGTTTGCTAGAATAAATGGATTAAGACCATACTATAAATGTAAAAACAAAACAAAACCCCCCCCCCCCCAAAACCCACAACTTGAACTATGAATAGATTAACGTAGTCAACTTTCATTTTCTACTCCATACATTCCAAAATCTAGATTGATTGATTATTACCTTGTAGTCAGAATTTATAGAGAATACAGAAGATCTACTATTATTATAGTAAAATCTTCACCATGATCATCTTCTGCCAATTGCTTTTGAGCTTGTGGACACTTTACCATCTCTAAATAAATCACATTAGAACAAAAGGAACATGGATGATGCCTCAACTCCACATTACCCATACAGTCATATGTATTTAAATCATATGCTTGTTGTACCATCCCTTCATTGACTAACTTCAGTAAGTGTGAATATTAATTGATAAAACATTTTACAGTTCTTGTAAAATTCCTATTTTTTTTTTTTTTTAAATAGAGGGCACACAAGAGCCTTATCACTGAACAAAGAAGTCATGGCCACTCAAAAAGAATATCAAAAAATTGTTTTCCAGGTGACAAATTTAACCAAAAAATGCTCATGAAAGAAACAAAATTAATAGATTATTTAAGCAGTTCTTGCACACCAACAAGAAACGGATCAATCTGGGCTAAACGTGTAAATGTTAAATTTGTAGGGAAATCAACTAAAAGCTCGACACATCTACAGTAAAAAAGTTTGGATTAAGAAATAATGATCATGTAAAAACAACAGAAAAAGGTGGTATGGAGACACATGAAGTATGTCCAAGTCCACAAAATTTTCTAGGAATTTTAGACAAGATTTTCTGGGAGGAGATATAACCAAAATTGTTTAAAATTAAGAAAAAATCAAGTAGTAGAAAGCCTTTTATAAAACAGTTTTAATTAGACAACAGAATAATCTGCTCAAAAGAGGAACATAATTGCCTATACTGAAGATGTCAAGGCAAAACTAGATGGACAACAAAGGAGACTCTGGAAGAATGTCTATTATTTTTAAGTAAAAGGTATGACTAAATGCTAAGCAGAGCTCATTTAGCTAATTTTCTTTAGTGTTGCTCTGGAAAGAGGGAGAGAAGAGAACTTTCACAGCCATTATGGAGCACCCTTAAGTGCAGATCCCTCATTCAGTAATCCTTGTGCCTCTACAACAAAGATATAAGACTTCCTTTGGAAAGCTCTAAGCATCATTTCTTGGTCATCCAGAGGGGATTACTGTTGAGCAGAGCTGTCTGCACAGCACATCTTCTGAATTGGTAAGTGAGAGAGACTTTGGGTATGATCATCTTGCTTCTCTTGAAGTCAATGGGAATTTTGATATTGACTTCAAAAGTATTCTTTTATGATTTTGCTCATCATACAGAATATTTGAATTCTGATCCAATGCAAAAGCATGAAGGAATACTACTGGGCCAGCAGCTCAGATTCATGCATTTTATTTTGTGCCCGGTCAGAATAGAAAAGCATCCCTCTAAAAGATGGGAGACCAACTTAACTCACCATTCTAGCTTCATCCTTTTCTAATTTGGAACTGGAACTTGAAAGTTGTAACTCTGCTAAAAAAACATGCTTCTGATTAAATCTAGTGTACAGTCAACCTCAGCCTGAGAGCAACTTCAGTTTCATTTGAGCAGGAGGTTTTGGGGGGGGGGGGTTGGGCAAATACAAACTTTGAATTCAGTTTGTTTTTTAAAAAACAAACAAACAATCTCTTTTTAAAGTGACTGTTCAAAAATACTGGTGAACACAACTTTGGCCAGCATGAATGTGAAAAATATGACATAGCAATAAAGGAAGCCAGTTTTGCATGTTCTGATGATTTGATTCTATACAAGTTTTCCTTGGCTTTACTACATTTAAGGAAACTATTTGCTAACACAAAAAATATCACCCTTTTTTTGGTAACGGCCAACAAAAATATTAACCATGATTGGTCAATATCTTGGCTTGATATGAAAAAATACTGCTACCACAATGGTGATTTGCAAAATAAATGTGTTCTCTTAGAATGACTTTTTTTTTCTTTTCCATAAATTAGCAACTATATGGCTACTTCCCTGAGAGAAGACTTCCAAATGCACAAAAATCTAGCACTCCTAAAGAAGTCATATAGATTAATTTCTTTACAATCGGATACATTCTCTCAGAAATGTGTATTCCTAGCAATCTTGGAGCTCACAGGTACCGTTTTCTTTTTTTTATTTGTTCTTACTTCAGTACTATAGTACAATTATTCAGACGTTCACGGCTGTATTTTAAGCAAAGTATCATGCTAATTTATCTTTATCAAATTCCTTTGCAATCTTTAAGGCAGTGCTGTTGAGGGAAACTGACTGCATATTACAGATAATGTTAACAACTACTCCTCTGGGTGGTGTCACTAACCCACTGTTTATAACCTCAAAGTCCAACTCTTCAGGAAGAATAAGCAGTACACTACTTGCACCCACTGCTGCACCAGTATGGGAGATGTAGTGTCGCTGCTGTCTGCAAAAACCATATTCTTGCTGCTTCTCCACAACAACCCAACCCATTGCATATTTACCATCCTTGTCCCACGATACCTCAGTGTTCGGCACTGGGGTCCACATCATTGTAACAGTGTCTGGTTTGAGGTAGCCAGGAAGAAGTTTGTTCGCACAGTTTTTAAACTGTCCAACTTGATAACTGTATAGCAAGGCATTTCCAAATTTCAGGAGGTCACCCACTGAAGAAAGAAAGCCGCCACCAGCCCACTTGTAGGAATTGTCCACGTAGGGTGCATTTACAAGCCGTCCTTTTTTGTTGCAAACATAACACCTCGAATTAAACAAGAAAGTTTTAGTTGTCACCCATAAACATAATGGAAAAAATCTTTTAAATTGCTAGGTTATAATAAAAGCAAACAGTGATGAGACAGCACACACTTAAGGCAGTGTGCAATTGAATCCAATTCTAATATTATAAGTTGGAATTGCCACAAACTAGGTACTTGTCCCCATAAGCATGTGTTTCACAACAGACAAAAAGGACAAGAAGTACTAAACTTTGTTCAAAATCAGCATGCTCCACATTCTACAAATTCACTTTAGGGATGCATTTAAAATGACTAAAACCTAAGTTCCAATCATCTTCAGGGTCTGAAATCCACAAAAGCAAGTCAGACCAAATAGAGCTGAATCTTTTTTTCTAACGTAATGTACCATGCGTAGGTTTAGCAACTCTGATAGAAGTGTGTCATGGACCTTCCTGAGCCTGGTGGTGTTCTGCAAAGTGAGTTTGCATAATTGCAGTAGTCCAATTAATATTTTGGACTCGTGATGGCTTAGCTGGGCCTCACATGCCACAAAATAAATCAAAAGCCTCACTAACCTAAAAAAGAAGAGAAGTCAGAATTAGCACCTGACCAAGCCTGGCTTTGTGGACTAAGGCAGAGTGAAGATCCTTCCTTCCCGCTAGAACTGCCATCTGATAGCAGCCAGCCCATATCATCTGGCTTGCTGATCCCTGATTGGCTTCTGGCTGGTCCCAGCATTTCTAGCTGTTAGAGGAGGACATCTGACTAGTTTTGCCAGCAGCTGACCCTGGGACGCCCTTCTAAACAATTGGCAGTCCAATCTCATTGCCCTTTTTTCCTTGAAGAGCCACTTCCTAGGGCACGTCATACCAAGGTAGCGGGGTCTCCAGCAGCAGGGAGTGAATGCATGGTAAATGCCGTTGCAGAAAGTTAAAAAGTTATAGATTAAAAGAAACTCCTGAACAGCACCCGCCAGAGAGAGTTAGCCAGCAGCAAACAGAAGCAGTTGCAGCACTAGCATTCAGCCACAGAGGAGGTCCATCTGACTCCTTGCTGCAGTTTTCGCTCTAGACCAGCGGTTCTCAACCTTTTTTTCCCCCGAGTACCACTCTGGCCAGGTACAGTCAGGTAAAGTACCACTTCACCTCACTGTACCTGGCCAGAGTGGGACTCGGTAAATAGGTCGAGCTCCGTGAAGGGATCAATACTCTCCGCCAAAGCCCTGCCGCCGTTTGACCGTGTTCGGCGGCAGGGTGCTTGGGCTCCTCCTTGTGCTGATGCTGACTGGTTGCTTGCTCCAACCCTCCACCATGTCTCCCATGCAATTTCTAGACCTGGCTCCCTCCATCTGCTTTTCATGCTCCCCTTAGCCCCTTCCTATCAATTTCCCCTCCCTTTCTTTGCATTTCAGATTTAACTGATCTAACAAAACCTCAAACAAACATTTAAAGAAACCACACCCCTTCACTACCCACCCCCACAAAAAAAGCAGGAAACTAATATGATGTTTGCAAACCATCCCTGTTCATATGTACTTTATATCCCTTTCCCTAATGCTTTTTCGGTTTTACCTATTTAGGTTGTAAGCTCTTTAAAACAGGAACCATCTCTCTATGTATGTGCAATGAGTATCTAAGCACAAACCATTCTCAGTTAGCCTCTAAGTCCTCCTGCAATACAAATAAATAATAAAAATTTAAACCTAGAACTTGAAACAGAGCTTAAAGCGTACTGTAAAAGCCAAGGTATAGAAGCAACCAGGAATTTCGGAAATAGCTTCGAGAGTAAATTTTACTCAGGCATTTTCTAGTGCAGTGCTTCTCAAACTTATTTGATCGTGCCCCCCCTTCTTTGTGTCTTGAGTAGTTTATGCCCCCTCCCTGCCACACAATTACATATTCCGATAAAGAAAAACCAACATGCAACTCTCACTAAATATGAAAAGCATCAAGGCATTGTCTGAAACAGAATCCACGATCCACTGTAATAAAAGCACAAGCAAAACAGCCCTGGTGATCAATGCTTGCAATTAAATGTGCACACCGTGTCGTAGCAAACTAATTAAAGTACAGATGGCAACGACTTTGTATAATGCTATGTAAGCTTAACAGAAATCCATCCAAAGGCACAGCACCATCTCGAGTCCAATGTACAGTGCCAGCTGCAGACCTGAGCTGGCTGGAGGGATCAGCTTGGCTAATTATTCATGGCAGTGGGTAAAAGGTGCACAGTAAAGTTTTTTCCTAAAGTTTCTCATGTCCCCCTCAAAATACATTCCGCACCCCCTCAAGGGGGCTTGCCCCCCAGTTTGAGAACCTCTATTCTAGTGTGCTGGGAAAAGCAAAGAGCTGAGAAAGTTTTTGAGGGTGTCACAAGATTTTCCTGCCTGCAGACCACAGACCAGACAACCTTATACAAGCTGATCAAACATTCTCCAAAATGAGCAAGTGGGAGCAGAGCTGAATGTGACCTGTTCCCAAGGACTGAGACTAGAATCTGAACTCACCCATGAGAATGCATGGACCAAAATGTCCAGTGGCCACCTTGGGAAATACAAGTGTCCATAGAGATATTTACAGGTTATGTGCAAATGGATTGAACAGAACTCCTTATTTTTAGCAGTAGGTACTGACTGTCCCCACTGATCAGTTGTTGAATGAACACTCTGAACACTCAAACCTTGTCTGAACACTCAAATCTGGCTTCTTCTCTTTTTAAGGTCCACGAGGTTTATCCCCATAGTACTGGGCCAGTTCTGACTGATGTAACACTCCAGTATGTTCAATCTTGTGATCGATAAAGTGGGTTAGGTAATATCTTTTTCCTGGGACTGACATGGCTACAACACTGCATACAATTCTTGTCATGTTAATGCTACCACAGAACCAGCAGAGAGGATCAGGTACACACTTTTTTAAGCTGTATGATATGGTTTTGCCAAGTTACTTTTTACAGCAGAATTTTTTTTTTAAATTACATGTAAAAAAGACGTATTGCAAATCTAAAGAGCAGTGGGAAAGGACATTGTGACATGAATTTTCGGAAAGAGAGAAACCCTCCCCCCCAAAGTATAGTTTTTAATTGTTCAATTTGCTGCTGCTTTTCACTCTCATTATAGGGCTATTCAAAGCATACTACTAAAGATCAATCAAACAAATGACCTACACCTAAAATTTAGGTTGACTGAGCTACGTCTGTCAGGGATGTAAAAAATGTATACCCATGAGAGACATAGTTAAGCTGACCTATGTCCCTGTGTAGACACTGTTAGGTTGATGAAAGAATTCTTCCATCGACCAAGCTACCACTTCTTGAGGGGGTGGATTTCCTACAGTGACAAAAAAACCCAAAACAACCTCTTCCACTGCTGCAGTGCCCACACCACAGCTCTAGAGCGGTGTAGTGGCAATGCTGCATCTATGCCTTCTAGTGCTTGTAGTGTAGACGTCCCTTAGAGAAATAAGAGATATGACAGAATCATTAGGTTACATCCAATGCAGGACTGCTCCTCAGACAACATTCACTAGCCGTTTGTCTAACTTTAAGTGTTTCAGGTGATAAGGCTCCCACCAGTTCCCTTGGGATACTATTCAACAGCTTAATGTAACTATCTTACCTGGTTTAACCAACAGTAGCCACAAACCAGTGGAAAGGCAACAGGAAACCACCTTCTGTACTTTCTCCCACAAGAAGTATTATTGCAGAACAAAGCCAAAGCGATCCACATATGACACTGGACAGTGAGACCTCCCTCTCCCTCTCTCTCTCTCCCCCCCCCCCCCCCCAAGGCCAGAAGGCACAATAAATAATCCTGGGGAGGAGGCTCCAGCCACTAAGAGTACAGGCTGTAGTTATGATGGTGAAGCACCAAGTTCTTTAGGTAATACAGTGCCTGATGTCTGCACCAAGAAAAAGAATTACCTGAACCTTTGTAAATGAATGATCAGAGTAGGAACACAGAATATGAGCATATGTATGAAGGGAGCCTCTCCATTGTAACCAAAGAATTGGAAAGATGTAAGATAGAAATATGAGGAATCTCAAAGCTATGTTGGAAGGGTAAGGGCCATATCATGACAACGGATACACAGATCCAAGAAAATGAGAGAAAAATGGGGTTGCATTAATCTCATCCAAGGAAACATCCAAGTGTGAGCTTGGATATAATCCACTCAGTGAAAGAATCATTAAAATTTGTCTTAGAGCAAAGCCAGTCAATCTTTCAAACAAAACAGATTTACTCCTCTACAACAGGAGCTGATGACGATGTGATTAATCAGTTCCATGAATGACTTGACATTCATTAAAACATCAAGTAAAGATATCACTCTTGTAACTGGGGACTTAAATGTGAACAATGGGAGCTGTAAGTTCCCAAGGAAGTAATGGGAAACAATGGTCTGAGTTCACAAAGTGAGAAAGGAAAGCATTTAGCTGAATTCTGCTGCTCTAATCATCTGGTCATTATAAAAAACCATCTTCACCCAACATCCTAGATATTTGTACATGTGGAGGTCACCTGACGGTGACAAAGAACCAAATCAACTGTTTAATGATACAGCAACACTGAGTGTCGGCTGTGGGTCAGATCATCAGCTGTTAGCCTCAAACATAAAATTAAAACTACAAAAGACATTTCTTAACCAACTTCAGATATGTTGATGGCAAGATACTCTTTTCATACAACCACCGGTGCAATGCAACAAATGTTAGAGTCTGTAAAAACAGTTAGTGAGGAATATGGACTATTCCTGAATTCAACAAGAACAAAATGTAAGTACACTGACATGATGACTAAGAAAAACAGGGTGCAAGTAGACATCTTGACTAAGAGAAAGCTGTAGATTAATTTAATCAACTGGGATCATATATATCAAGCCAACGAGGCTGTTCCAAAGAAATCAGAAGACAACTAGGGATCGCTTGCTCAGCTACTGCCTCCTTTAAGAAAGTATGGAAAAAAACTGGCATCTTGAAATGTACAAAGGTGTGACTAGTGAAAACCTAATTTTTTCCATAGCGATTTATGGATATGAATCATGGGAAGTTAATGCTGCTGACAAGAAAATAAAAACTTTTGAAATGTAGTGCTGGGAAAAACTCTTGTATATCTCCTAGATGGGAGGGAAAAAAAAGATGAATGGCCGATGTTAGAAGCAGACCCTGATGTTGGAAATTAACATACAATCTTATGCACTTTGGTCACATTATGGCAGGTATAGAGATGGAAATAACTTTTTTTCTCAACGTTAAGAAGGGAGGAATGGTGGAGGGTCATCATAGTAAGAGACAATCAGTGAGGAGATGGTGGATGGTGTGTGGCAGATCACTGGAAGGTCAGCTGCTGTGTGCTCAAAGTTAGTGCTGGATCATGAAGACTTAAGGAAATTCTGCTATGATGTCACTGATATTCAGACAAGAATAAACTGGTTTGTTTATTTACTTAGTGTAACTGTCAGAATGTTTCTCCTTTCTTCATTTCATCCTGTGACTTCTAGTTCCACCCTATAAAGGTAATGGGACTTTGTTCATTCCAACTGTAGGCCATATATAAACCGGAAGTGTTCCAGAACCACTTCCTAAGGCAACTGAACAAAACATGCATGTGTCTTGCAAAAGCTGTCACTAGACTATGACTTTGGAAATCACCACTGAGAACTGCAAACTGAGATCAACTATCAGCAATAACAGAAAAAAGCCACTGCTGGATTGTGTCTCAATAAAATAAATAACTCAAATATTTGATTGGATTATTTTACAGAATATACGAGAGTTGTATGGTAACTACCTAAGAAACGATCTAAGAACTGATCTCAGCTTTTACTGATTTATAATGGCACTTAACTGCTCTAACTTTCCCTATCTACAATGGTGATAATACTTACCTCCCAAAAATAAGTATTACTTTCAATGGTTTACTTCAATGATACTGAATTAGATCATAAACATCATGGAATCAGCCACACGGTGGCAATGTTTTATAGTTTGAGAGATACCACTATGCTTTACAGTTTTGCTTTCAAGCATGATTTCAACACAGGGCCCTGAATTTTGTCTATCATTAAATAGACTCTGAGACAAACAAACAGAATACCCCAATTACAATTCTCCTCTCCTCCAAATAATATTTATTTCAGTTTATGAAAGGTTAAAAAAGCTTAAAACATACAATTTACAAAAACATTAATTAGCAGCTAATTCCACAACAGCATAAGAACTCAACTCCATATAAACTCACAGAACTCTCCAGCCTTCTCCTTTGCAAAAACACACACCTATCCTTAGAGAACTGAGATGTCTCATTTATCATCTTTATGCATAGTTATACATATTGAAGCACTTGTTCCTTCATTAACATTACAGACAATGGCATTACCAGTTCATGATTTTGTCGCTGGCCTTATATTTGGTGCTTCTCTTAAAGCCTCAGCTCCTTAAATCATGATTACATGAGAAAGCTTTCATTTAAAAACAGAGAGAGATTCTAGCTCACACGGCTGCAGAGAAAAGCTTGAATACACAAACCCTAAAAGCCCCAAAAATCGATAAGGCAAATAAAAAGTACCCCAACATTTATTTTTTAAAATCTGATCGTTTTCAGGGGCCTGACTCATGAATACCTGCAGTCTGCAATATTATAACAGTTGTGAACTTTCTTATTTTGCTTTTTCGTCCAACCTAATACACTTGGATGATGATAATAACCATTAGCTCATAGAAATATAATTTGTTGCCTGTAACACTCACTGCAAGAGTATATCTGATAATCTCATTAATGAACAGTTTAAGCAGTGACATAACTTTATATCAAAACATGAGTCATGAATATGTTGGAATGGTGTCGTGATCATTCTGCCTATACAGAATCTATGGATTGAACAAAATCAATTAAAACAAAGCTATGAAGTTTAAGATCCCTTTTAGACCCATTTTGAAAATATATATTTTTAAACATTCTAAACTATGACTAATGTAGCAGAGATCACTTATTATAACTTAGCATACTGCACCTTAAGAGAAAATTAACAGAGTGGGGATTTTTCTCCAGAATCCAAAAATTAAACCTTGGCCTTAATTAATATTTTTAACAGTTTCCCAGCATTTATGGAGGCCCTACACAGATTTGGACTTTCTAGCTGCAGAACTATTCAGCTATCTGAGGGTGTACCAGTTAAACAAGAAAATACACCAAACTATTTTTGACTATGCATTGAACGCTGAAGGTATACATGGAGATGTACATAAACGGAGGTGAGACAAGGTGCATAAAATATAAGGGCCTAACTGTATTCCTTTGATCCATGTATGCAGTATTGTAGCCTTGTTGGTCCCAGGAATTAGAGAGACAAGGTGCATGAGGTAATATATATCTTTTTCTGGACCACTTTCTGTTGGTGAGAGAGATAAGCTTTCAAGCTACACAGAGCTCTTCTTCAGGTCTGGTGTACACTACAGAGTTAGGTTGATGCAAGGTAGCTTATGTCGACCTACCTCTGTAAACGTCTACACTAAAACATTGCTGCTGCTCACCCACCACACTGACTTATATAGCCACCTCCATGCTAGATGGTGGCAAGTTGCACAGTGGGATACCTATTTACCCAGGGGGCACTGCTCTCTGCATCGATGCAAGTGCTGCTAATGGGAATGCACAGTGGCAACACAAGGAGCATAGTGTGGACATGCAAAGTTTATTTACTGCAGCGGCTGTACATTGACGTAACCTAGGTTGACTTAATTTTGGCTATGTCTATGCTACCACTTATGGCGGCAAATTTTATGTCGCTCAGGGGTGTGAATATTCCACCTCCCAAGCAACATAAGTTACACCAACATGAGCACCAGTGTGGACAGCAATATGTCAGCAGGAGAGCTTCTCCCGCCACATAGCTACCACCGCTCATTGGGGGTGGATAAATTATATTGACAGTTCAGCATTTTTACTTTAATTACCTCTGCCTTGTGCTTCAGTACTCGGTGAAATAGTCTTGGTTTCTAAATAATGGAATGACAAGTCAGAGCAGAGCTGATCTTGCCTGCTCACCAAGTTGGTGAGATCACTTTCAAAACAGTGCTTTTCATGCTTTTAGAAAAAAGACTTAAGTAATCAAACAGCCAGGAAAAAGATTATGAAAACACAGGAACTAGAAAATGAGACTACGATAAAATAATAAAGTTACTAAAATGAAATGAAAAAGGGAAGAGAAAGTGCAACTGAAAGAAAGAAAGAGGGAAAAAAGTTTGGGAAGACATTTCTAATTAATTAACTTTCACTTTGAATAGTTGAATGTGGTATCTTGGAAGTGAAAATAGTTGTAGAGATGAAGTAGTTTCCAGCAAACCTGGGAACACAGCCAAGAAGGAACAAATGTAAATCTTGCTTCTTCATAGTTTAAATGGAAAAATGAAGCCCACCTCTTGACATAAAAAACTAGCCTCTAAGTAAAGATAGAGGCTTGTAAGTTGCCTAGTATTTCCATTATATTACATGGGTATGTTAAGGCCTCTGTGTTTTTGTCTAGCTTAGTAGTAGTTCTACTTTACCCTGCAAACCCTTTTTAGTGGTCTACAGAATGAAATATTTTGAGAACCAATAACAACAAGGCCTTGGGTATTGAGAAGGGAGCTACATTACTGAGGGGAGGGACTCTCTCTTATAAAGAGGTTAGTGGAATAAAGAGATTGGAAAAGCCCTGGTTTCACTTTTGAATACAGTTGGAGTGGTATTGAACAGATCTGAAACTGGATACAAGATTAGCAGGAGTAGAAAGGAGGAGATGGTTGGCTTGCATTCACCAAACCCTCCCCACAATACTAGTGTTACCTTATATTTGGTCAACTCAAAAACTGAAGTCTCATCCCTAGCAGCTCCAAAAAATATACTCAAACTAAAGGCCTGATCTTGCCAGTTGCTAAGTAACCTCCAACTCCTAATGTGTTCCACTGGAGTTGCACCATGCTCAGCAACTGGCAAGATCAGTCCATTATGACAACATTCATGATTAACTGAAACTTAGTGAGCAGCTGCTATTTGCAATTACTGCACTAAAACTTAGTCAAGCACATCTTTTATGAGGACTTGCTTTATATTTTGCGGCACCTTGAGATCTGATGAAAGTTACTTATACAAGAGAAATAATTGAGTTTCCCAAGAACAGATAAATTGGGCCTGCAGTGTGACCAATTTTCATAACTAACATCTGAAGCAGTAACACCAACACAGTAATACATTTAGAATAATAGAAGATTAGGGTTGGAAGGGACCTCAGGAAGTCATCTAGTCCAATCCCTTGCTCAAAGCAGGACCAACCCCAACTATATCTCAGTCAGGCTTTTGTCAAACAGGGCCTTAAAAACCGATAAGAATGGAGATTCCACCACCTCCCTAGGTAACCCATTCCAGTGCTTCACCACCCTTCTAGTGAAAAAGTTTTTCCTAATATCCAACCTAGACCTTCCCCACTGCAACTTGAGCCCATTGCTCCTTGTTCTGTCATCTACCACCACTGAGAACAGCCTAGCTCCATCCTCCCTGGAACCCCCCCTCAGGTAACTGAAGGCTGCTATCAAATCTCCCTTCGTTCTTCTCTTCTGCAGACTAAATAAGCCCAGTTCCTTCAGCCTCTCCTCAGAAGCCATGTGCACCGGCCCCCTAATCATTTTCGTCCCCCTCCGATGGACTCTCTCCAATTTGTCCACATTCTTCCTGTAGCAGGGGGCTCAAAACTGGACACAATACTCCACACTGCAGTGCCGAATAGACGGGAATAATCACTTCCCTCAATCTGCTGGCAGTGAGCCTATTAATGCAGCCCAATATGTCATTAGCATTCTTGGCAACAAGGGCACACTGTTGACTAATATCCACTGTAACCCCCATGACCATCAAGTCCTTTTCTGCAGAATTGCTGCTTAGCCAGCTAGTCCCCCAGTCTGTAGCAGTGAATGGGATTCTTCCGTCCTAAGTGCAGGACTCTGTACTTGTCCTTGTTGAACCTCATCAGATTTCTTCTGGCTCAATCCTCCAATTTGTCTAGGTCACTCTGTATCCTATCCCTACCCTCCAGCATAGCTACCACTCCCCCCAGTTTAGTGTCATGTGCGAACTTGCTGAGGGTGCAATCTACCCCATCATCCAGATAATTAATGAAGATGATGAACAAAACCGGCCCCACAACTGAATCCTGAAGCACTCCGCTTGTTACAGGCTGCCAACTAGACATCGAGCATTGATCGCTACCTGTTGAGCCCGATGATCTAGCCAGCTTTCTATCCACCTTATAATCCATTCATCCAACCCATACTTCTTTAATCTTATCAAAAGCTTTGCTAAAATCAAGGTATAGCACATCCACCGCTTTCTCCACATCCACAGAGCCAGTTATCTCATCACAGAAAGCAATCAGGTTGGTCAGGCATGACTTGCCCTTGATAAATTTAAATTTATACACATTTGAATATAAGAATGAATATAATAAACTTTTATAAATCTTGAACTTGAATTACATAGAGTACTATTTTCATTGCTTTAAAATTAACAAAGACGTTAACTTAGATAACCATTTCTCCATTAAGAACACAAAGTATTTTTCCAACACAGGAAATCTGAAAGCTACATATCAAACTCGGATCCCCATGAGGTTTTTCCATAATCTGTTTATGCGATTCAGTTAAAATTCCCTTCCTGTGCCAAAACTTAACAGCTGAGTCAACAAACCTCAAGTTCAGAGTTTATGGATAATTTTTGAGGCTAGGTAACTCAGTAAAATAAGACTGGGTAGGAAACAGCAAGAACAACTCTAACCCTTTGAATATGAACACTCATAACTGTTACACAAATTCCTCCTTAAAGTTCTTAAAAGCTGCCAAAATGGCAAACTATTAAAAGGTTCTTTTAGACACAGATATTTGTAAGTGTTCTGGAGCTGTCATTGATATTTAAAGAGTCTAATTTATAAATAACTGGAATGAATATTTTAGGAAGATTATACTATTACTGTTCCATTAAATACTTTGGAGGTAATTATAGAAACACATTGTGGGGTCTACATACTTTATAATTAAACCAGCTCAGTTTGGTTTTTTTTTGTTTGTTTGTTTGTTTGTTTTTTGCAGTTTGATTGCAGTATTGCTTAAAGATTTCATGAATTCAGACACTATACTTTAAGTCCATCAGTGTTTTATCAACCATAAATTTCCTTCTATACTCAAAATCCATTAAAATTACTTTCATTATAACTGGTGTTCAGGTTCCATAGATGTATTCGCCTCAATGCAAATAATTGAAGTCAGACAAAGAACTTGAAGTCATTCTTTCTGATACGTAGGTTGAAGTGACAGTCAGATTAAAGAATATTTAAAATAAACTAAATAAGCCTGGATTCAAGAAATCTGATATTATATACTTTTTGGAGAGCAATTAAAATGAACAATTAAAGAATTGATGCAACTGTCTCCAGTATAACAAAGTTTTATTGTTTCTATTATTATTATAGAAATAACTATATCAGTATTTTGGAGGTTATTATATCCTTATTTGCCCTTCACTTTTTCACCCTTTTATTTGCAACTGAACTATACAAATGTGAACTTCAGAATTACTACCTTTCCCTTCTTAAAATATATGCTCTCACAATATGAAACAAGTATGTTCAATCCTTAACATTAGGGCTTGAAAATAGATTTTAACTCATGGAATCAATATAATACCATTATTTCAGCCATATAATTAAGAGTTTTTTTTACAAAGCATTTAATCTTTAAAATAGCTTTTAACACACATCAATTTACCTTTGCTGGTACAGAGAAGAACATGAGCAATCAGTAGCCAGCATAGGAATATAGGATACAATTTCATTCTCATTTACCTTGCTCTATTGTAGATCATCGATTCATTGTCATCCAGGACAGTTGCCAGCATATCCAAGTCACGAAACATTTTCAGCATATAGTCTGTAAATTTACATCCTGAAGCTCTCTCCACCACAGCACTCAGAAGGGTAAAGCCGTAAGTCGAATACAAAAACTGGCTACCTTGAAAAAATGGAAAGAGAGGGACAGGTTATTTACATATTGCTTTAAGTAAACGTTTAATGTTTCCTTCTGAGATCTCTCCTACAAAGTTTCCTATTCAACAAATACATTTTTTACACAGGGAGTATGTGTAATTCTGTCAAAAGTGTCATGCAACATACTTATTCCCAGTGCATCATATGCCATCCCAGTACATTAGTATTGATTTTTCCACAGTAACTGGAAACATAGGATTAAAAATTATTTTTCTCTTTTCTATGTTAACTCTACAGAGAAATATAGCATCAGCTGAATTCTACTCATGTGTGATTGGGAAGACCTGCATTTTCTTTGCTCTTTTTAATAGCTTCTATTCAAATACCCATACTCACCGGAAGACAAACTAATAAGTAAGTATGTAACAGTGATGGATAAAACTTTAAGGGTAAAAACAAAGTAAATGCAACTAAAAGCCATGCAGGATACTGATATTTACTCCATATTAAAACTGAAAAAAACAAAAAACAAATAAAGACAGACCCAGAACATAACCATAAGAATTGCTGTAGTGGATCAGACAGAGGTCCTGTTACTCTACTATAGGTCTCCTTCTGATCTCTAACTGTTAGAGACCAACCAAGCCCTGAGAGCATGAGGCTTAATAATCTTTCCACAAGATTAATGATAACTCTGGATATTCTTGTTATCCATATAAATAGCAAAATGGAAAAAGAACTGGGTAAATTCTTGGCCTCAAGAACTGTGGCAATGAATTCCACATTCTAATTACACATTGTGTTAAAAAGTATTTCCTTCTGTTTTGAATTTCCCACTATTTAAATTTCATTCAGTGTCCTCTTTTCCTTGTGTTATGAGATGGGCAGTTTCCAATCTACCCTCCCTGTATTGTTTGTTGTTGTGTATACTTATGTCCTCTCTTCTTCAGCTCCTTTCTAAGATAAACAATCCAAATCTTTTCAATCTCATTTAATATGAGTTTTTCCACACCCTTTTTCATTCTTATTGCTCTTCTCTGAACCCTTCTAGTTCTGCAATATCCTTTTTGAGATGAGGTGACCAGCACTGCACAAAGTATTCCAGATGAGGCCACACCACTGGTTTACATAAAGGCATATAATATTTCACCAGCCCTTTCCTTATGCAACCTAATATTTTGTTTGCCTTTTTGACTGCAGCTGCACATTGAACAAAGGTTTTCAAAGCACAGTCTACACTGCCCAGGTTCCTTTCTTGAATTGATATAGGGTTCTAAATTAACTGTAAGTTGCATGAGTAGTTAAATGCACAATGTGCATTTGAGTGAGAAAATTAATCATCACTGAATTTCATTTGCCATCATGTTGCCTGTTCACCTAGCTTATTTGAAGTTTCTCACTGTCCTCTCTGGTCTTGACTAACCTAAGTAACTTTGTTATCTTCAGATTTTGCTACTTCATGACTCAACCCCCATGTCCAGATCATTTAATAAATGTAATAAACACCACAAAATCTAGTAGGAATCCTTGAGGCACCCTGTGGTTAACCTTTTGCAATACTGAAAACTGACTATTTAATCTTCCTTGTTTTCTGTTTCTTAACCAGTTCTTGATCCACTGTTTAAATAACTTGTTTGATTGCTTACATACCCTAAAAAACTGATGCTCTTGTAGGGAGAAGAGGCATGAGGGTCATAAAGAAAACTTTGGTTAAGAAAAAAGAAAGACTTATGGGAAAAGATTAATTTGACTGATCTTACAAGGTCTCCATGCTGAAATTTAATAAAAGGCCATAGATGTGTGTGTGTTACAGTGCGATGGCTAACAAATTTACGATACACTTAAATTTGTAATTCAACAAGCAAATTTTGCAGCATATGCTGTATTATAATGGAACTTTTTTGAAAGAAACCACTCTCCAGGACTCTTTATATTCCCTCATAGGGCTTGTATACACAGTTTTTCTACCTGTTTATATCAGTTTACAAATTGATAATTAAATCTGTGCAATTCCTAGTGTGGATGCAGTTATACTGGTAGAAGACGTGCTTATGATCAATATAATTTATTTCTGTAACTATGAAAATAAGCTACACTGATATAAGTATGTTTACGATATAACTGCATCCACACTATGTGGTGGCACCAGTGTAACTATATTCAATAAGTTTCCCAATTTTTTAAAAAATCTTTTGCAGAGTATATTTGAGGTGAACAGGTAGTTAGAACAGTGTGGCTTGAACACTCCCTTGTGAGGCTCTCATTGGGTAACAGAAAAATGAATATTCTGGTTTAATCACAGTAAAGTGTCAATCCCACATAATGTGTTAGACAAACTACAATCTGAAGTATACTGAAAATCTAGAACTTAAAGAAAAAAATATTAACTTTTGATCAAGAGGAATAGAAACTCACCTGGTTTAAAGAATAAAGGATCATTTTTAAATATTTTTAGTGAATCAATCACATTTTCAAACTTTTCTTTCAAATAATACTCTTCATGTTCAAATTCCTTTGTTCTCTTGACAGGTTTTAAATTTCGGCCTTTGGCTTCACCATTCTGTTCTGACTTAGCTTTAGCAAAGTCATTTTTTTCAGTGTCTTTATCTTCTTTTTCTTTCAGTTCCTTCTCCTGGTTAGATTTTTTTACATCTCGTGTTAGTTTAAGGGCTTTGTTCGCCTTTTCCTTGTCTTCCTTTACTTTTGTAATATCTTTCTCATAGTGGCGAATTCCACTTAAATGTGAAACTAACAATCTTGTAGTTATGGTGACCTAGTTTAAAAGAAGAACATTAAGTCTATGCCTGCTTAATGAAAGATACTATAGAAAGTGAATTTTTATTTCTATAATTTATATATTTGTTACGTTAAGAAAAAAATAGAGAAATAAGAATTCCTAGCCATTCTTTCTACTGTAAAGCCATTAGAAAAAAATACTAAAATATTAGTCTGAAGGGCCAAAATTTCCAACATCCTTTTTTCCACCAGCATGCATTGCTTCCTGCCCCTACTTTTAACATATGTGTGGTGCAGATATAACTGTGTGCTCCTGAAGCATGTAGGTGGGTGGGGAAGGTATGGGACAGACATGAAACTCAGACAACCAACAATGGTTACAAAACAAACTGTCCAATTACCTTTTCACCTTCATATATTTTTTCTGGAAACTCAGGAACATATTTCTGCACTGGAACATCTAAATCCAGTTTTCCTTCTTCCCACAGTTTAGCAACAGCCATCGTGGTAAGACACTTGCTAATACTAGCAATTCGCATGATTGTCTCAGGTTTACAGATTACACGATTCTCTACATCGGCATAACCCAGACCTTTAGGAGGATTAAAAAGGTCACTGTTAGCAGGTTTACACAGAGAGAGAATTCTTTGAGATTTTGCAATGTTCACAAACTTTAAAAGTTTACCAGAATTCCCCAGAACATTTTTTGTTTAAGTAAAACAAGGGCATAAAGGGTGCGATTTTCAAAAGTGCTCATTGTTGGCCTAACTCCACTCCTACTGACATCAATGACAGTGATTTCAATGGGAGCAGAGTTAGGCCCTTGAAGAGTGTTTTTGAAAATAACATCGTACATTACCCCTTTGAATCACTCTGACCAGTGACAATCTAAAATTTAAGACTAATTTAGCTTAGTGAAAAATTAAGCCAAAATCCTTCAGGCCAGACAAGCTTGTCTCTCTCACCCAAAGAAGTTGGTCCAATAAAAGATATGATTACTTCACCCATCTTGTCTAATATCCTGGAACTCACAAGGCTACAACTACACTGCACTAAAGGCAAACATTCTGTGGAAAAAACCCTCAGAAACTGTAACTTACACTGTCAATCAAGTTAACTGCCCCACATTCATAAATCCGTATCTTAATTCTTTGAAAGAGCTACTGGGAATTACTCTTTTCAAAATATAATTTAACTTCTACACAAAGAAAATAAGATCAGTTAAAAACAGGAAATTTACACACAACCTTACAGCATGTAACTCATTTCATAAAGCTTAACTACAAAGGGGTTTAATATACTATTTTAACCTCTTCAGACATAAGACTTAAAAAGGGCTTCCATCAGAAATGAAGAAAATTCAGTAGTCTCTATCCAGTATGTTTGTTCTACATCTTAGAACCACTGCATAACTCTCTGCAATTCCACAGTGATAAGTTCTGAGGGTTATACTTCAATCTGCACTACACTGTTTAAGCTGAATATGGAATGTTGCAGTGCACTATTGGTTTATTTCTGATCTAAGATACAGAACACTTCCAAACGCCAGTTTTATTAGCCGTACGTGTCTAGGTATACAAGTGGAACACAGGCCCCTAACATGCTGCAGTCTAGTGATAAGATTCTCATAAAGCAGAAAAACTTGCAAAAATACAAGGAAAGGGAGAAATCAGATTGACTAGTCTATATTGCCAAGGCTTCTTCTCTAAAGAAAGCTGAAACCCAGATGCTCCTGTTGTGCTGCGGAGAGAAGCTGCTACACCCCTCCCCATTCAACTGTATGTAGAAGTAGCACATTCAAGTCTCAACTCACTATGATCAGATTGGCAGGAAAGTAAATTGGGCACAATTTTTACAGAAGACAACAGATTTTGTTATTTTCCATGTTTTTCCCTTCAGCCTCATGACTTCATTTTAAGATATTGGTGCTCTCCTCAGCCCTGTGGAGGCATTTGTTTTGACACCACCTACCTTTTAGGAATCTCCCTATCCCATTTCAGATCACCATTCAATTGTGCACATACTGTGATACCTCCAGAGCATGGAACTTGTTCACCTCCTAGTAGTGGTTTTGGCCTCTTCCTCCACACTTATCAACAATAGCCCAAAAGGATGTTTCAATTATAACTACTACTATCTTCTACAGATATACTTTCTTTTTCCCTTTACTTGGACCCTCCTTTATTTTATAGATTTTAAGGCCAGAAAGGGTTGTTATTTGTTTTTTTCTATAGTTTTGAGGGCAGATTTTATAATACTTTTATGATTATGAAGGTAATGGACAGCACCTGGCACAAGTTGAAGAACAATAATTACTTAAGACTTGTAACCCAACTGAAATGTTAACATGCAGAACAACTGAGTTATATTCCTCTATACCAACCTTCTGACCATACTTCCTTTCCATCTACAGAAACGCCAATTACTATGCCTGGGGCTCCCACTTCATCCTGTCACAAAAAAATCCCAGTCATTTAAGAATTCTGCTCCCTCAGAATTCAAACATTCTCCCAATTCCCATAAAAGCAGAAGCAGTACTCCCAGTAAGTACATGATTATTGAAATTATTTTGTTTAAACAACAGCTGGGCTGAATTTGTACAAATTCTCTTTGAAAAGCTGCAGATAGCTGTCAAGGTTGTGGACAGCTACAAGGAGAGTCCAGTGAAGTAAAGACTAATTCAGTACAAACTAAAGATTTTAGAGAGGGAACACAACATTTTCAAATTAAGATGCAATATGTAAGTGGTATCACCATAGTCAATGCAGATCATTTTAGTGAACCTGGGATGCTCTGATTTAAACTATACACTGAAGCTTCGTTCCAAATTTTCAAAAGAAAATGTATGTAGTACATGTAGTACACTGGCTCCGTGCCCTCCTCCAATCCTTAAAATAGTCCCTTGAGTTCACACGCACTCACTACTGAAGATTACTACTATCACTAGTGTATGTCAGGCCTGCGCTGGTTTAATTAGCCCCTTTAACTTCCTGACAGTAAATGAGAAAGAACAAGGAAGAATTCAGAAACTGAAACAGCTTGCAGACCCTTCTGACAGCCCTTACATACAAGCAATGAGGACATTCAGTGCTTTGCTGTGAAATACTGGTGGGGCTAGACCCCAAATAACAACACGAGTGCACAGAAGAAAAGTAAGGCCACGTTCCCTGGGCTGGAGAGACACGGCACTAGTCAGGGCGGCGCACTGGTAAGAGTGGCTGGCTGGGGCAGGGGGTTCCCTTCTCTGCTCTCCTCCTCCCCATCTTACACAGGCGGTAACAGCGCTGCCCGTGCTCAAAGCCCGGCTGGCTCGCGCACACACACCAGCCACCCAGCAGCACGTGAGCCAGCCAAGCAGTTTAAGGGACAAAACCACATTTATGGCCAATGTCTTCCCCTGCAAGCGACCCCCGACTTCCCACCAGCTGAGTAACGGCGCCGGGCGCCAGCCTCCCTCGGTCTGCGCATCGAAGCCCTGCCGCTTTCTTACGACTTATTTTGCGCAGCGCCTAGCACCGGGGCACCTACAGCTGCGGGACAGCGAGACGAGGCCCTGGGCACCCCCGCCCCGCCCCCACACGGAGACCCAGGCGGCACCTTAACCCTCTGCAGCAGGTCCCTGCTGCTCTCGATGGCCCGGGATAAGCCCCTGGGGGGCGGCGGCTTCTCCTCTCCCGCCTCCTTCAGCCCCAGCGCAAGGCCCAGCCAGAGCCCCCAGCCCCAGGCAGCGGCTCCCGGGGCAGGGCACGGGCCGCTCCCCAGGCGCTGCAGCCGCTTCTGAGGCTGCCCCCAACGCCGGCCGGGACCGGAGACTCGGCGCAAGGCCCGCGCCAGGCAGTGCATGGCTCCCGCTCGGCCCGGCCCGGCCACCGCTAGGACAGGGAAGAGCGCCGGGTCGCCAGCAGCAACCCCCGCCAGGCAGGAGCAGCCGCTCCCGAGAGCTAGCTCGGCCGGCGGAGCCCCGAGCGCATCGAGTGTGGGGGGGGGAACACTAGAGGCCTGTGACCTCTTCACTTCCTTATGTTCCCCCCCCCCGGCAGCAGGCGCGGGGGTAGGTTGCGGGGCGGGGCAGAGGCCACGGGGATGGACACAGGCACTGAAGAAGACCCTGAAGGTGGCTAGCAGGAAAGCACAGACCAGGGGTGGCAGCCCAGCAGCACCCTTGAGCGTTTCACCCTAATCACAGCGCTGATGTCTAAACCCTGGGAAGCTCTGTTTTCCACTGCCCTACATGAAAGGTGCATTTTAACCCCCCTATTATCCTCCAGCGCCAGTCAGACCCATGCAAATACTGAGTTGACTGCACACAAGTATTGAATAAATGTAAGTATAAATCAGCCAATCCACTCTTACAAGGATGGAATTAGCTTTAGGCAAAAAACCAGATTGATTTACCAGCCCTCTAGCTGGTGGCGAATAGTCTTGACCTGTGTCCCTGTTCCATAGGCTTGAACCTTTCTCGGAGACTGGGAATTCGTTTCAGAGAACCAGTGACGACAGCTCTCTCTTGAAGAAATATGTGACCATTGATCATAACCCTTGATAGCCTGGATTGTATTCCTAAGGGGTTTTCACTATAGCTGATAAAAATGGTAAGCAACAATTTTATCTTTTTAATAGTACTTTTGCTTATTTAACCTTTTTTTTTTAAAGTCCATGCCCCTATCTTCAGTCATGAGTCATTTCCAGCCTCTTCAGATTAGTCAAGTCATAAATTCTCTTCCTGCCTGTTTGTTTGTTATTTGAAGTGCAGTTCCAGTCTGAAAAATGCCTGTAAAAGTGACACTGCCTTAACTCAACCATTCTACTCCCCGTGTGTCACTCTTCGTTGCTTGCATCAACTGAAATAAATTGATACTATTTTTTACCCTGGTTAGCACACCAGCACCAATACAGTATTTGGAGAATGAATTGGATTCTGTTCTGTCCCCATACTTCAGCAGTATAGTAAAAGGACCAATAGTAACCCAAGGGCACTACTGGCATAGTGCTTACCAGCATGGCTGATCTTACTGGCTACTATGACTGCACCGGGTAGTAAGTGTTTGCAGGATTGGTGAAAAATCTTCAGTGGTGGGGATGTGTGAGCCAGAAATAACCATTTTTGACTCTCAGACCCAGGGTAAGCGGGCAGTAAGATAAAACATCTTACTTGTAACCTGAACACATTCTCTCTGAAATCACTGAGAGAGATTACAAATATAGTACCCCTTAATACCATTTTTAGAGTTAATTTTCAGACCAGAGCACTGTAAGACAAAGCAGGCATTTCCCTTTTTACAGTCTTGCCAATAGTTGTTATTCTCTTTCTTACAGACTCAGACTAAAGTTAGATTTCTAGTAGTAACACTGTTAAAGAATCTCACATTGGGGTTTTTACTAGCCTTTCCATATAACTGTTTTCCAACCACCCTTTACCAGCTTACTCTGCAGTTTGAATATCAATTAAAAAGAGAATGAAAGATACAGAGACTAAAGTGAACAAAAACCAAGAAGGCAGAGAGGAAAGTCATTTTCATTTCAGCAGCAGATTCAGCCTGACAACTGGTAAAATATGTGTCAGCCAGGTCCAAGTCCAAGAGCCAGGCAGTTAGCCAAGAGTCTGGGTCCAACAGTCAGAATTCCAGTGAGCTATCCAAGCAGCTAAATCTGCAACTTTGGCAACCGGACAGTTTTTTGAGGTAGCTTAGTTGTTGACAGTTAAAGAGACCTTGGATTATTAAAATTTAAAGGGCTTAATTCTGACATCAGTTACACCAGGGCAAATCCAGAGTTACCCCATGGACATCAATGGAGTTATTCCCAATTTACACCAGTTTAAGAGAGTCAACAAAGACCTTTATGTATTATTAGAGCCTTTGCTGAGCAATCCCATAATGTTAATGCTTAATCTTAACCCTTTTCTTTCCTCCACGCTCACAAGCTTATTGTTTTGGTGCTGTAAAATTATTAACATGGTGAAGTGAGAGCAGAATGAGGCTCAAATAATGGTAAAAAATCTCATTACCTTTTCATCATTGATACTGTTTGTTTACTTTTTGAATTTCACTCAGTAGGGACAATGAAGAGATCAGTTTCACTTTTCACACATTACACACTCAGTGGCATGTACTGATTTTTTTCATTTATTAACACACTGCTGCAGTGTTTGGGGTGCAAACAGTGAAGAGGAAATGCTAAAAAAACAGCTGCTGGCATTATCAAACTACAAAAAATTTCTTAGGATTTGTATAAAGCCTAACATTTGAGCCTATACTCTGATTGTGCCCTCATTAATACATTAGTGAGCTAAGCAAGAGGACAAGTTGCTGTTCCTAAAGTCGCTCAGTCAAATGATTTAGGGATGGGGGAAAATCATCTCCCTGGGATCTGCTAAGGAAAAGAACTGTGCATATTGTTCTCCCTCTTAATTTCATGGAAAGCAGTGTAGTCAGCCATCTCCATGACATTCCCTCCTTGGAGCTACAAGTCTAGGGATCTGTACACAGGGAGGGGTTGGGCTGGGTGCATCATCCTCCTTGGCAAGTGGTGAATTCTAAAGGAGATATTGGGAGAGTGGAGTCGCTGCCAATGCAGTTCCATTGGCACTGTGCTGGCATGGAACCAGAGAGGTCCTAAGAAACCACAGAGCCAATGTAAAGGCACATACTGAGTCTACACAAATGGCCCCAACTTCTAGTAGGTCTTGGGAGATCTGCAAATTCAGCAGGGCTGAATCTTCACTTATTTCACCTGAGGGGAAAACTGGATTATTCCAATGAGAGGAAAGGGTTAATCTGGGAACTACTCAACTAGGGCCACTTCACTGAGTTTTACTCCCTCTGGGTCCCATGCCTATGTTTTTCCATGGCTGGGGAAGATCTAGTCCCAGATACTGACTGATAGGGAAACAGTAACTAGTTAAATGGCCAAGTTAGCAAGAGGAGGATCTTGTCAGCTAGCCAAGAGACAATCACAAGTCACTGATTTTCAAGTCTGCACATCAATCTGTCTCTGATAGTGTACAGGGAAAGAGGGGCCCAAAGGTTCTTATTGATGACATAGGACTAAAGAGTGAAAGAATAAAGTGCTTAGTAAGGTTGAAAAATTATCACAGTGACTTTTCTTTTTAACCTTTTTAATGTCGTTATTTTAACAAAGGTGCACCAGAGACTGAATCCAAGGATCCATAGAATAGGCAAAGCACAGACAGGAATGCTGGAAGCTTCACTCAAGATTGTTGCAATGACATTTCATTATGTATAACACTTACAGTGCCATATGTGATGGATTGGCCAGGGTTTTGCCATTCCTTTTCTGGTGAATTTCAAGTCATTTAAATAGTGACTTTAACAAAATATATGCAAATTTAAGTAAACCAGCACAATAGCTGTTGAGTGTGAACAATGTCCACTCCATAAATCTTATTACTGTTGACTGGAAGCATGACAGCTTAAAAACTGCAACACAATGGACCCATGGGTGTGTATGTGTAGGGATGTGTGGGTAGGGGTGTGTGTGTGTGTGTGTGTGTGTGTGTGTGCATGCGCATGCACATATGTGCAGGGAGGGGATTGAACTGTTAGCATTCATCATACAATAAACTAGGAGAAAATGCTAGGAATCCAGCCTAAGGAATTTTGACATCCTTCCCCACATCTGATGATCTTTCGAAGTGCAGGATGGCAGTAAGCCAGCCCAAATAGCTGTCATGTGTAAAATCAAATACGGAACAGATTGTACATATATCAGTGCACAGAATTTGATTTCTTACTATTTTCTCAATAAAACTTGGTCGTTCATCTCATTGTGAATCATACCTAACATGGGCAAGAGCAGGACCCTTTTCTAGTAGAGTAGCATTTAATTCCATCATGTTACTTACAAAAGAAAATGGATTGCAGTGAGGGGATTCACTGCATTCTTAAATTAACCTGCTCAGTAGGGTGAGGTGACTCCTTAGCATCAAGCAGCAGCATCTTTAGCATTTTAAATATTCATCCTCCTGGGCTAGAGCTTGCCACAGTTTTCTCATTCACATCAGTGGGGAGCTCTGCATAAAAACCAGTGCGATAACATGGCCCATAGTTCTATGGTAAACAGGGGACTCCTCAAAGCTGCTATTTTCATTTCATTATTTGCATTGTGTGCTTCAGGTTTGTAGGCTTCAGTCCTGTAAGGTGCTGAGTGCCCTCAACTCCCATCGACTTCCATGGGAATTGAGGGCACTCAGCACTATGCAGGATTTGACCCTTATTCACTTTTACATTTTACAAGCAGCATCAGTTTTGTTCTTCCATCTTCACACCTCACTCAGAAATACTGGGCCAGAGTTTCAGCTATGATTTAGCTTTTAGTGCCACTCAAGGAGCTGGAAAGCATCCAGAAAGCCCCAGCGGGGAATCCCTCTGGCATGGGAGAGATACCAGATGGTTTAGACCCATCACAGCTGGATCTTATACCATCCTGCTCTCCTCTCATCTCCACTCCTCATGCTGTACTACTCACCAAGCTTGAAAAGATGGCCTTAGTTAAGAGGGTTAGGCACTGTCATAAAACCCTGTCTTTACAGATTTCTTCCACATTTTCAGGACAAGCACCAAAGCAAGCCAGGTCCTTGTTCACTTACATTGCTGTGTTAGCATTTCAACACAGGCTAATTTCAGCCCCTGCCTACCTCACCATGGAGAATCCGTTTAGGTCACAGTGACTTTGAGTGAGGTAAACACAAAAGATTCCACAAGATGAGTTTTTGAAACAAAGCGCTCCTGAATCTTCCCAATTATCTTGCTCTGGTATTTGAAGATTATTCTGCTCATTGGCCCATTCATAATATCGTTAGTGTTTGAGCTAGGGAATGGCGAACTTGCCCAAGCAGCAGTTGTTACATTGTTCTGCACTGCTGCACCTCAACTCTTACCCCACCCTCAAAATACAGTGATATGCTAATTCCTTCATCGTCCGGTCAGTAAATTCAAGTTTACAGGCTGCACAGTCTAGAAAGGATGACAAGGAGCCAGATTTCAGGAGAAGTTACTTCAGTCTTTTTCCAGACATGGCACTATAAAAGGCAATCTCCATCGGAGTCTCACAAATATTTCCATGATTTCCAGTGACATTCCCTCATTTTTGGTACAACCATAATGGATCCTGAGGGAAATTTTTTTGTGGGAACTGAGGTCATTCTGCTATTCTATATTGATTCTTACACCCTCATCACTACAGTATCCAATTGCTTTTCAGTAGTGCACTAAGCACCATGACTAATATCCGTCACATATGATTCATTCTCTCATCCTCTCCCCACACAACTGTGTGCGCGCAGTGTAATGTTTTGTTTTAGTAGGGTTGTAAGAAAACCCAACATGACATCATCAGTAGATATTATTATTCCGCCAATAAATGAACAATATTAGGTTAAAAAAAAAAATCACATGCCCAATTCTGCCCTGATTTACATCCCATTCAACCTCACTTATGTCAGTGGATGGCACAGGATGGAAGACAGTACATTATTTGCCCTCATACTGTTAATGAAATTGCAATTATTTCCTTACAGGTGTTACTGACAACACCCTGGATTATTAAAGCAGGTAGTTTTGTATTAACTGAATGAAAAGCTGATAGCTGCGTTCTGCTATGTTGAGGTCAGGTGCCACCAGTACATTGAAATGTCGTAAGGGGAAACGCATTCACACACTTACCCGAAGTTCCTTTCCCTGCATCGGGCTCAACTGCCAGAATTGACTGGACTGAATCTCAAACAGGTCCTGGCTTGTGGTATGGCTGGATCTCCCAGCAGGAACACCACAACTGGGGGTGGGAGGGTGAAGCCCACCCTGATTCCAACACATTCAGTAACATTTTGTCTCCCAGTGGTTGTTTTGCTCCTGTTGTGGCCACAGAAACAGCCCGATGCTGAGTTGATGGGTCACCTCCCCCTGACCATGGAGATGGCAGCATCGAAGGAGCTAGATCCCCTAAGCAATCTGCTCGTAGAAATCCATATTGACAGCTTCATAGCTGTGCTCATACAGCCTCTTCTCCCCACAGGCCAAGGAGATCCAATACCTCCTGTCTACTCCAGGCAGGAGCATGTCTGGAGCATGTAGCTGACATAGGGTGACCAGATAGGAAGTGTGAAAAATCAGGACACTTTTTTTGTGGGAGGAGGGAGGATGGGGAGAGAATAGTTACCTATAAGACAATGCCCCTAATATTGGGATGGTCCCAGTAATATCAGGATGTCTGGTCACCCTAAGCTGGCATGTTCAGCTGGGCAGTAGCACACAACAAGGGAGCGTTGCTGGGTGTTCTCGCCAAGCTGGGCAATCAGGAAAAGGCATTCCAAAACTCTGCAATGTTTTTAAAGGGGGATGGCTGGCTTCCGCTCTCTATGACAGTGAAGTTCACCACTGTGACCAGAGTGGTCACTCTTGGGCATTGTGGGACAAGTGCTGGAGAACTATTAAGATCGACATAGGTCACACAATGTCTACACTCACACTGCGTCGACCTCAGTACATTGACCATGGCTCAGCGCAGTTTGAGGAGGTGGTGGTAGTGTGTTGCTATAATGGGATGCTTTCATCTGCAGGAGACAAATTTAAGTGTGAACACATGCACAGCTAGGTCAACACAAGGTGGCTTCGTAGTATGGACCAGGCTTAAGAAAGAAGAAATATCATATGAAAAAGTTCCACATAAATCTACTGTGCATGACCACTCATTTTGGAGATACTTTTAACACCCGACAATGGGGCTGCAGTTGGAGCACAATTCTTTTAATTTTCCTGAAGAGAGGAGCTCCAATTTAAAAAGTTTAGGAACCACTGATGTGAGTGGAATTCTTAAATCCAAAGAAAGGACCATTTTAATGTAAAAGGACTGAAACATTCTATTTTTCCGTTCATATGAGGGTCTATAACAGTTGTACAACTTTTTAAAAAACAAATACATTAAAATTAGGTCCTCAACTTCCTGGGTCCCTTCTACATGTCAGCAAATTATATCAAATTAAAAGTTCCCTATAAATATGTGCAAACACAAAGAGAAAATTATTACTAGGAATCTAATTTATGATTTGTGAGGGAGAAAATGTCAGAAGGAAATAAGTGTGGGGTTTGCAATTTAAAGATTTATCACAAGGCATTTTCAGCAGATCAATACATGGTTATTTTCTGTGGGAAGACAGACATGTTAGTGGAAGATTCAGCCAGCACGTGGTTAGTGATTTACTTAACCACATCTTATGTTTCTGCACTTAAAATATGAAAGGGACATTTAAAAACAAGACCAAAACTCTTTTTGAAGAAAAGATGAAGGAAAGTAAAAAAAGAGAGGTTAAATGTAGTTAGAAATCAATCTTTATGTCCCTTCTTCAGACTTTTAGTATTTTTGGAGAGCCAAGGGGTGGAACTTTAAATCCCCTGTGACTTGGAATATTCATACAGTAGGTGGCAGTAAGAAACCTTATTGGTTTAATCAACCATTAACAGAAAAAGAAATAGCTACATTACAGTGGACACTATACTAGCTGACTCACACTGGGTAAACAGGCTCTAAAACAGACTGGCCCACAAAACACCTTAGTATTTTTTTTTTCTATGGGCAACAACTACAATTTTCAGCTTTTTGAATCTCCAAGTGTTATTGCTGGGTTTGTGACATTACAGAAGTAGTGCTGTCCTCACCAATGAGGAACAACAACATTCTATGCTAGAATGCCCGGACTTGGCTGAACTCCAGAAATTCCTTCACCAAAGGTATGTAAGTAGCCATATCATTTCAGCTTTTCTTTTGAACAGAACAATTGGCCTTGCACCATTCATGAAGTGGATGTGGACTTAGACTATCTATTCTGAATTATATGCATTACAAATTTCATCCCCTTCCCCCCACTTGTGAATCAGTTGCAAACAGATCCTAATTTTCTTTGAACATATATGTAATAATTTGCCAAATAATTTCCCCAAATAATTCTCAATCTGTGTATTGTTTCCCAACTGTTCACACTTAATGAGTTTGTGTGGATTTGTCTCCTTGTTCCTGATTAAGACCATATGTGGACATTCGTTTTCCAGAATAAGAGTGTCCACACGTTGTTAATCAGGAACAACTCCGTGTGTAGACAAACCCTGAGCCATATGGTCTTGTTTCTCCTTCCTGGTTGAATGACCGAATCTTTTAAAATAGGAGAATAAGGCACTGTGACCTTCCAGTATGAATTTACAGGTATGTAAACATTTCTGAAGCTTTCAGGATTTGCAAACCTTTTCAGCAATTCATAGATTGTCTGAATGATCACCAATAATGAATAATGTGACCCAATAAATTGCAAGAAATTCAACTCACCACTTTGATTCATAAATATTTACAAATCAGCATTTATTTATTGTTTCTTTGTACATATCACAAAAGTGATGTGACAAACTCTTGATTTACTCGCTTTTCTTGTATGTGCATGGAATGTTAACTCTGGAGACTGTTGACTTTAAATAATATAGAAAATGAAGGTTTTTGCAGCACTGCATTGCTACTTCATTGCTATATCAGACTGACACCATTATTGGGAACAATGAATGGGCATTGGAAAGTTTTTATTACTACTCCAGATGCCTGGGAAAATAATCTTGAAAAGACCATGGTCTGGTCGCAGGCAAATTAAAGAGACATGGATGTGTAATGTCTCCATGAAAAAAGAAATGTATTTAGAAACTCCATTTTCTCCTGTGGAGAATTTTACATACTTTGTATTGAGACCTTTTACATTCTCCTGGGACTTAAACATTTTTTTTCACTAATTGAAAATAAGTGGTGGGAGAAGCTTCTGGGAAAGACATCTTTTAACAGTGTAAAAAATAAAAATAGCAATCAGGTTTATCACCTGATTTTTCTGAACTTCGCCTCAGACAAACCCTCCTTTTGTAGTCAACAGGTGTTTGGGCTCTGTAAGAGTACAGAAATTGGTCCGTAAGAGTGGATTTATAAACAGAAGTAAAGCCAGTTAATCATCTGTTGTGATCCCTTTGCTAGTCTCCAACTTTTCTCCCCATTCAGCTCCTCTATTTTAGTTTTCATCAGAAGAGCTGCATTGATCACCCTGGAAACTGCAGTTCTACATACACAAATGTGCACGCATAAAAGTATACAACTTGGGCACCGCCACTGCAAGTTCCCCTACATGGAGGCTTTCCTAGAATCCGTTGGAACCAAAGCACTTGAATCTTAAACTTCATGTATAAAGGCCTAAACGTTTCAGGGCCCTTTCAAAGTGAGAGAGACAATTGTGTGTGTTTATCTCCATCCCCACTTGGATAATAAATTCCATAAGCCATTAGGCAGAAAAAGTCGTTTGCAAGCTTAAACCCCAAAGATGCAATTATAAAGTAAGCAAGCTTGGAATGCCCCCTGAAAAGCCGTCTGAGTCCAGGATGCTACACAGGTCAAGCTGTAGAAGATGGACTGGCCCCTAGTAGCATGGTGATTAAACAGCTCCTCTCCCCTGAAAAACAACCCATTTAATTACCACAAGCCAGAAGCACAGTGACAACTACTCTGGCTCCCTGCCACAGGATCGCTTATCCAGCAGCTGAGCATGCCTGCCAACTGCATCCAGAAGCAACATATTGGAGTACCATATCCACAGCAGATGTCCAGATGGATGAAAGAAAAATATAAGGCACCACAGATCTAACATAGATAATATCTAGTGCTGTCAAAATATATTTCCAAGCTCTCTGTTGAGCATGTATGGTTATTCTTCTACAGTCAAGGACACAAAATAGGTTGAGTCAGTTGGGAAGTAACCAAGTTCTCCAAATTCTCAGGTTGCTTTTGAAGCTCCAGTCTCTCTCTGTACTATTCTCTTTAGTTCGTACAAAATACACCTGCAGATATAGTAATGAATCGACTCCTCCCTCAGCAGCATGGTCTGAGTGTACTTGGGCTGTATTACTCTTGGCTCCACTCTCAGTGCTCACGCTCAACTCACTCATCCTCTTCCCGCCATACTGTGTTGTCATATTTGTTGCATTCTTAGACCTGGGCCTGAACCAAAACCCCAAAGCTAAACACTCACAGACTCTGAGGTGTTCCAAGCCAGATCCACATTTTGTGCTTCAAACCCAGCTCTACTTCTCCAGCTAAGGTAGGGCCCAATGAAATCGACTGAAAGATTTCCATTGATTTCAATCATCTTTGGATCAAGCCCTTGATATTTTACTTACCTTTAAAGTACTGTACTTGAGCCCTGAAACCTGAATCACCAACAATGTTGTTTATTACCATCAGGCACAAGTGACTCACCAAGCACTATCAGGCACCAGCACTAAGAAACAGGAAAAAGCCTCTTGTAAAATCAGGAACGTCTATGGTGATTGGGTGGAGGCTTTGAGCCCATGATGTAGCCTGTGTGTGCAATCTGCAGGAACCACTTCTCTCCTTGTGTGTTATTGCTCCCAAAAAAGATACACTTGGAAAAAGAGCCTGTGTCTGTGTGTGTCTGAGTGCACTGATTGGTAAGGAGCCTAGTTTTCCATTCTCTCACACTGGTGTAACTCAGGAGTAACTTGAGTTAATGGAGGTACAGTGGTGTAAAAGCATGAAAGGAGAAGCATGAGGAGACCAGAATACAGGCTGACTCCTTACAAGGGACAATCAAATGAGGCATTTAATTTGTGTCCTCACATTTCATATCATAGGAAAATGCTAAAGAAACTTTGAAAGACATCGTTACTGAGGGGAAGACAGCTGTTTCAGATAATTGACTTTTGCAGTCGGCACCTAAATAGGTGACAGTTAATCTCTACAGCCACCAGGACTAAATCATCAGCTGCTTGAGTCGGAAATAATTATCCAAGATGACTCATTTCTTTGACCTTGAGCTCTCACCACCCTACTCTGTTCATATGGACAAGACTGAACAGTTAAAGCATTGCTATACTTCGAAAAGTGACTGATGATTACTCAATTCACAAAAAAACCAATTATTCTGAACTGTTATTCTTGCATGCTCGCCTTGGGATCTGACTGTCGAGCCAGGGGGTCTTTCCATCATCACCAATAACAACAATTATGCAATCGCTACATAGCAATTTTACTGAAGACACAGAAGCCAGAAGAGCATCTATTCATTTCTGCACTAATTCTGCAAAATGGGCTATGCATCTTTTGCTTTGTGATGACCGCCTGTTCCAAGTGCAGTGAAGGAAATTAACAATGAGTTCACATTCAACACCTGATTGTCCAACCTACTCAACAGATGTGAGTAAACAGTGGCTCAAATGGGCATCTGATGTGCTTGTCAATTCTGAAACAGGGAAATAAAAAAGAAACTAACACAAGAGGAACGCCCTTGTTGTTTGAAAAGTTAACCAGAGGTGTAAAACAGAAACATTTGGGCTTTACTGTGAATATAGTTGCATCATCTTGAGATATGGTAACTGCTTCAAAAGAAAAGTGGGGTTAGCCTGGGTGGCATGTGGCTGCTGCCTTTGGGGAGGCTAGGCGAGGGGGGGGACCCCACCGGCAGTCGCACTGTGGTCACCCTGCCTAAGGCCCCATGCATGCTCCACCCCCACTTGGCCTCAGGCCCCACTCCCACTCGGTCCCTTCCCCTGACACCCCCTGCTTGCACCTCTCCGAAGAGGGACGAGCAGCAGGTGAGGTGCCTGGGGGTGCAGAGGACAGAGGAGGGAAAGAAAAGCTGAGAAGGGGGTAACATACATTATGAAACTCATTCTTTTTTTAAAAATGGGGAGGGGCCTGTAACAGACTGGGGTCGACCCGGCTGTCGACCACGGAGGGAGACTGCACTGCTTTGCTACCCAACCCCTCAGGGGTCTGGGAGCCCAGGCCTTCCGCCAGGGCAGGGCAGCATCCAGTCTAGAGCCTAGGCCCTAGGGCAAGGAGGAGCAGCCAAAGCAATCTATAGTCCTGTGAGGCTTCACAGGCTGAGGGGATGGTTACCCCAGGTTTGGCAGGGCATAGGAGAAGGTAGGGGGACACAGGCCCTCCCAACTCCACCACGTCCAGCCCGTCTGGGGTCGGCTATCCCTAGGCTACTTCCTCCTGTGCCCATATCCCCAGTTGTGGTCCACTTCCTGGGGGTAAATTGTGAGGGGCAGTCCCAGCAGGCCCTCAGTGACGCTAGCATCCAGCAGCTCCTCCAAGTCGCCGGTGGCAGGCAGCTCTGGCAGGCCCTCTAGGCTCCAGCCAGTAGGCAACTCTGGTGGTTCCTTAGCGGGCCCAGGCCCGAGCTCAAATCCCAGCACTGGGGAAAAGACGTCCTTCTCATCCAACAGCTCTCTCTGACTGAGCTGCAAGCCCTGGCTTTTATACTTCCTCTTCCTGTCCCGCCCCTGCACTTCTGGCATGCGGGTGGTGCCGTACCTGAGCCTGCCCATCAGGTGGCGTGCGTCGGCCCCTCGGTGTCGGCCTCAGAGAAAGGCCACACTGCTTCGCTATAGGGCCTAAAGTTAGGCTCTGAACTCTTGTAACGGGGCATGACTCACTCCGTTGGCACCTCCTGCTGGTCATCTTGGGAATTAGCTCTGCGGGTTGATATGCCCTCTCCTGATGGTGCCTCGCCCGCCATCACATCTGCTTCCAGACCCACGTCACTCCCAGGACTGCAGTGTCCTCTTCAACGTCCCTCTTCTGGAAGGCTGTGTCACAATCTGTGCTCCTTACTTCTGGGAGACCTGCAGTTTACTGTTCAGCCACTTCCCGTAGTGGTGACTGTAGCCAATTGTCCAGCCACTTCCCCCAGTGGCGAGTTGGGGGGACCCAGCTGGTTCAAATGGTGGCGGCGTCAGAACTGACGGAACAGCAGGAGCCTCCGGGAGTTGGTGGGCACACAGCTCAAAGGAGGCAAATCCTGAGTGCAGGAGCGCGCACACTGAGGCGGAGATGGCGGATGAGGAGACCTCTTCTCAGCTATGGCAAACAGTTCATGAGGCTCAGGGGCTGGCCCAAGTCTCCCTGGTATCCGTGGTACACGATCCTCAGCCGGAACTGGAGCCTGAGTGAAGGACTGTTGTGGAACCAAAGCTTCCCTGGACTTTGGTGGTGCCAACCTGGAAGGAGTGTGAGGTTTGGTGTGTGGAACTTACGGCTCCAACCATCTGTGCGGTTTCTTGTGCTTGTGTGCCTTGGAATGCACCGCTTCTCCGTGGCTGGAACTCGTGGATGGGGCAGTATTTTTCTTGGCCCTGGAGGAAGACTTACTGCCATGCTTATGTGCACACTTCCTTGCCTCACAACTAGGCCCCGGCAAGAAGTCCATAGCACTGGTACCAGCGGAACTGGCCTGGAGCTCTGTGATAGGAGGCGTGTCCCTTGATTGCTCAGGCCGATGTACTGGGGTGTCCCTGGCCTGGATCTGACTGTGGCCTCATGGCGACTTCCATGAGGTGCTTCTTGAGGCGCAGAGCCCGGCCTTCCCATGTACAGGCAGGGAAGACAGATACTGCACCTGGATGCGACGTGGTTTTCCCTCAAGCGGTAAAGGCAGCGTTGGTGCTCATCGCTGACTGAGAATGAGTGAGGGCAGGAAGTGCAGACTTTGAGCCCCAGTGTCTTTGGCATAAACCAGAACCCAGGCCAGAGTGCTGGGGAGAAGTGGGGGAAGGGAGTGATCGGTGAAAATGGCATCCATAAGTCCTTAAAATCCTAAAAACTACTACTAATACTAAACTACTACAAAAAACAAGAAAAATAGCAATTATGTACAAGAATAAAAGAGGTCTTTTTTTCTGAATTTGTAGAAATGTGTCACAAGAAAATGAAGATGCTCTGACTCAGACCATGAGGCAGTAAGAAGGAACTGATGGTGCGGTTGGTCCAACACACCTTTTGTTGCCTCAGATGAAACTATGAGGCACAGCAAGAGCGCATGCGCGGAGCAAAGGACTCTACTACTTTGAAAAGCTCTGGCTGCAGATGCATGGCACATGCGTATAACCCTCAGTGGAATAAAACAGGGACTATCACCCAAAAAAGAACTTGATTCTACAACACTGACACCCTTTGGTGTTCCTTGAATAAGGGTTACTCAGTAAGTGGGGCTGCTTCCTTGCATAAGGGTTACTCAGGCAGGTAAAGCCTTATTTATATATTCACAGTTACACCAGTTTACCAAAAAGTGAGATTTGAAACCAATTGAGCTAAACTGGTGCAAACCTCTGTATGGACACCCTGAATTCAGTTTAAGCCTGGTTTAGATTGACTTATTTTAACTCAATCCAAATTGTGAATAGCAAGTCATTAGTAAAAAAAGCACTCTGTCACTACCACCAAAGGGCTAGATTAAAAATGAATCAAACAAAGCAGCTCTCTGGTAACTGTTGGTTTACTTGTGTGGACCATGGTATCTACGCTACACAGGATGTTGAGAGAGGATTCAAGAATTCCATTGGTTAACGAACAGAGCTCTCACACCCACTGAAACTACATTACCCTTGAACAAGAGCACGTGGAGGACTTTAAAGTTGACCGCCTTTGGAGGGGCACATTAAACACACATACATTATACACATTAAACCCTAGCAACACACACATACATTGTATGCATAGAAATAAACAGCAATAAACTCACCATTTCAACAAAAATCCATGTGCCACGGAGCCATCTGAATAAACGTATCTACAAGTACTTGCCTGTGGCGGGTCACAGAGCTCCTCCAGCAGGGAGAAAGAGCGCGCTCAGGACTGGAGGAGTTCTCTCCCCGCAACACAACTGGGACCAGAGGAACTCTGAGCTCCCACCGTGGCCACAGCCCTGGGACTGGAGTTCTGTGCCCTCACCAATTATTGGGGGGACCCGTGTCCCCACTTTGTGCACGCCCCTGCCCTTGAGGAATGAGAGTTCCATAAGCCTATGTGGTGCTCACTTTCACCTTCCAGCACTAACAACTTCCGCACAGAGCATTTCCTGGGGATTAATGACTGGCTGGGGTCCCTTGGACCTTGCACCCACAATCCCTTGCAGCTGGTTGTTAATCCCCAGGACATGCCCTGAGCTGGGGTTGTATATACATACAGAATACGCTCACTCATTTGGTACCATGGTGCTGACAGCTGAAAAAAGCAATGGAAGGAAATGGTGGGGCTTTGGCTTTTTTAAAATGCCAAGAAACTTCTTTGGGTTGTGAATTCCTAGCCCAGTTAGGCTCCCCTGAGGCAGCCAAAACAACTCTAAGAAAAATTTATTCTTATTAATTTGCAGTAGCCCTCATCTCCCTTCCGGGTGCTTTCCAAACATCCCAGCTCGGAGGAGCGCTTAGTCTAAGGACCGTGTTATAACACAGTAAGTGCCTGCACCCAACCGTATTATGGCAGTTATTGCTGATGTGTGCTGGAATTCAGGCTGTAACTCTGTTCTAGAACATGCTTTGCTCTCATCTACACAGCCAAAGCCAACATGGGAAACTGGGGTCCAAAGCGCAGTCCTTTGTGGCTTGGAAACACCGAAGTTCTGACTTTACAGCACTTGGGCTGATTTAATTCCCCTACGTTCCATCCACCCCACCCCACCCCACCAGCTTTTGAAACGTGAAGCCCTTCAAAGAGAAACAATACTAGCTACAGCCCTCAGCAGCACCTTATTGTCCACTGCACGTATCGGCCAAGACCACTAATGAAACCAGGTTAGTTTACTATTAGGGGTATAGAAATAGCAGTAAGAAACATGTGCCTGGTGGTTGTGAGGATGGGGCAACTCTGCCTCTACAGAGACTTGGATGAACAAAATAATTTCTGGTGCAGTAGCTGAATCACCAAACCTTGCTGCAGTTTCTAGGGCCTTGACCCAGAAGCCCAGGCTATTTTTACTGCATGGAGATTGTGGTGGGGAGAATCTGAGGCACTCACTTAGGAGTCCACACACTGGATGCATCACAGGGCTCCCTGTTCTGCAGGGACTTTTAACCTCAGCCTGCACAGGCTTTAAAGTCAGGGGATCCACTGCTACTGTATTTTACCAACCATTCTCATGCATGTGATTTAAAATGGAAATATGTTTACTAAGTCTCCACAGAAATTCTGAGAAGAACAGGAGTTCACAAACAGCTTAGACTGACATAGTTATGCTTGGATGCAGTGTAGTTGCAGCTGTATCAGTCCCATGCTACTAGAGACTGGTGGTTGAGGTGGATGCAGTAATATTTTTTATTGGCACAATTTCTGTTGGTGAGAAAGAGAAGCTTTCGAGCCACAGAGCTCTTCTTCAGCTCATCTGGAAAAGGTACTCAGAGTAGCACAGCTAAATGCAAGTTGGAACAGATTGTTTAGCGTAAGTAGTTAGCACATATTCTAAGGGACCTGTTCAAGGACGAGTGCCCCATTATCGTCTTTCTCCCACAAATTCCTTTGCAGAAACACTACAGGACTGCATTTGAGCTCCCCCTTGGCACTGTTAATTATTACTAGGCCTTAGGGCCTGATCCAAAGAACCACTGAAGTCAAAAGAAAGATGGACTTCAGTGGACTTTCCATCAGGCTCATCATGTGCATAACACTTTGCAAGTGAAAAATGGATAAATCTTTGCTGCCAAGGAACTTGCAAATACATTATTTTTAGTAGAATTTTAGTATGGAAACTGGAGAACATTGTTAAAGGTGCCGATCCTCAAAGAGATCTGTGATTGCCGTTTCCAAGCAGGGCTCTACATGTGAATAAGGGCCTATGCTTTAAGATCCTTTGGCAGGATTGGGACATAGTTGGGTTTTTTTGTCCCCGATGCTTGGATCTCATATTTGCATTGTATACAAATGAAACTGGTTTTCACATGACCTTGCAAGCCATTATATGAAATTTGCATCTCATCTTATACTTGTCGATTGCAGCTGCTAGAGACATGACATTTTTAAACAGTGGATTAACAATGTTCAGGAAGGAGTTGCTGTTTAAAAAATATATAGCAAAGAGGTAGGAAGAGACCAATAAATATTAACGGTACACTAAGGACTCTGTTTCACCAAGCCTCTGCGCATTGTCCTTGCATTTGATGACCTGTGAATGACAAAGTGACAAAATGGGACCCAGTACTGAAGTCCTCATACAGGCAATGAGAATTTGGTCCATGTAGGACATGCAGAATCAGGTCTTTTGAACGCAGTAACTTCACAGATTACAAGGAGATAGAAGTTCAGTTGGTTTCAGAAATCAGATTATGAGGCTGTGGGAAATGGTGCAGACAAGGTCAGCATCTTTACTAATTATTAACAGAAATAGCACTTGAATTCTCTGCACAGAGGAAAGGTTTTTTTGTGAACTCTTTGCTGCTCTCCCCCATATCAATCAACTGACAGACATTCACATTGCTTACTAAGATCAATTTATTTTTAGCGGTACCCTATGTTTATGCAATAGTCAGAAATAGCTTACAAATTGGCAGGACTCTGGCTTAGAGACAATAAAATAGATTTGGAGCAGCAGCCAAGAATCTTATTTACATTTATACAGATTTTCCATAGCGTAACTCTTGGAAAGAGTACAAAACACACTGAAGAAGGAAAATTACACAGCTTTCCTCCATTAAAAATATTCCTGTGTGTTTTCCAAGAAAACATATTAGGATGGAAAACCTACACTTTTCTCTATATATTTAATATTTTATTAACCTTTCGGCCTTAATTCCCAATCATTCTTTCATGGATATCCCTATTTTACTAAATAAAAAACTCAAAATACAAATCTTAGTCCAAAAGAAACGGCTGAGGAAAGATATTCTATTTCACAATGGACTGGATGATATTTTTTCATCTCTTCCTCTTTTGATTCTTTATATTTCTTTTTTTGCTAATTATTTTGAGCCAATTTCTGCTCTCGCTTCCACCTATAATTCCATTGAAGTCAGTGATCTTAACCCAGATTTTTCACTAGTGGAAATGAGAGCAGAAATTGGCCCATTAAACCTAATATATTTAATGGATTCAAATTCCTCACTTAGAGCTAATTCTCTAAAGGGACATGTCCCATTGATGGGGACTGGCAATATTTACTGACAAAGGACAGATCACAGGCAACTGCAAAAAGTACCTAATAGACATTAAATTTGCAAAGCATTACAGCATGTCTAAAGTGCAATACAAGTAATACATAAAGGTAGATTTCAATCTGCCAAATGTGTTCTGGTATTCAAGCAAGAAATGAATTGGACTGTCTCATGAGAACATACACCTCAGGAAACTCAAAATGTCGTCGAAATCGGTGATTTAACAGAACCGATTGTCTATGAACTCCATGTCCGGAGTTAGCATTGTTGCTGAAAGTGACGGGTAACAGCAGCAGGGAGAGAAACCCATGTTCGTTAGGGTTAGATTTGCATCCAAAACGTGGAACTGATCCCACGTGCAACCAATCCCTCTCTCATTATCAATTACTTTTGCCTGCTAAAGAACTGCAGCAGCAGGCCCAGAAGGGCTAGTGGCTCAGGGGTCTGAGATACACGATTAGCCTGATCTAAACAGATGTTACTGATACTGTGCCAATACAAGGGTGTGTTCGTGTGCACCTAGCCACATCCCTGTGGCTAGAGTCAGTAAATAAAAGCCACCTGGGGCTGGCTCACTCTAGAGCTCACATTTACCTTCAGTTCTCCAAGAAGAGAGGCATTCATTTGCCTATTGTGAAGGCTTACAGCAACAACCACAGCGCTTCACTCGGGGAAAGCTACTACAGGAGCCAAGAGAAAGAGTGTGACTTTCAGCCGAAGTCACATCTTGATGTACAGACATTTGCATTTTTCATCTCATTAAGTGATACTGAAAACGTTACAACCACACAAGAATGGGGGATGTTATACCCACAAACTGGGAGCACAATTCATTGCTTCCTGGAAGGCGAGAGATTTTAATGTGTGTACATAAAAGGTTCGTCCTTACTCAAGCATACAGTACAGTTTAGAGCTAAATACACAAGCCCAGACCATGGGACCATAAAAACAGCAATTGGGAGAGGCAGCGTAATCTGCTCCATTTAACTCAGGGCTGAGCGCCAGGAATGCCTCCATGCAGATCCCAGCTCACTGTGTGGCCTGGGCCCCAATCCTAGCACAGCACTTACTACTGTGAGCGGTTCCGCTGCCTTCACAACCATAAGCAAGTGCAGGACTGGACTCTTACAACCCCATTATCTGGTATTCCAGCCTTGCGCTAAGGAAGGTGAATTATTAATCTGTTTGTGCACTTCTAGTATTTTCAGGTCTTCGGAGGGACAGCCCCATCCAAATTAGACCAGACCTAGAACTCCTCTAACACAGACTTCTTGCTTCCCATTGCCAGTCCTGGGAAACAGAATACCTGAAGCAGGGAAGTGCACTGGCAATATTCTAGCCCACCCTTACTCACGGGGCATGGTGGGAGGCCGGTATACTGCCATTACAGCAGCTCTACACCACTGAGGGAGGCCCATTACCCTGGGAATATTCCCTGCCCTGTTATTTCCATCCCCTTTCTGCAATGATGAACAGAGGCCAGGGGCAACAGAGAAGCCGCTCCAGTATATCTCCCACCCCGTTTTCCAATTAGTACCTGAAAACATTCCATGCTTCCTTATCCTTCCACCATTTCTTATAGCGCACAAGACATTGTGGAGTTCCTTAGTTTCCATCTATTGCCCAGGATTCACAGTTGTACAAGCCTTTGGATGATCTGGAAGCATCTTTTTAACTTGCCACCATCCCACCACTCTGGCTGCTGGGAGCAGGGAAGAAGGGTGGGTAACGTATCCCCCTCTCTCAACAACCAGGGCGTGTGTGTAGAAAATCCACACACACACCCCCCTCCCCATTTTTTCAAGTTTTCCAGTGACAGAGCAGGCAAGTAAAATGAAGACAAATATACATTTACAATCCAGCAGCTGACACTGAGAGGGGTATGAAAAGAATAGCTCGTTCAGAGTGGACTTGACAACAGGATTTTCAAGTGTTACAAGTAAATTAACATCTAAGATACACAAATACACTATGGCGGGATTTTCAAATGTGCTCACTGTTGGCCTGACTCTGTTCCCACTGAAGTCAATGGGAGTTTTGCCACCGACTTCACTGGAATAGAGTTAGGCCGAGCGCTTTTGAAAATCTGACCCACCGTTATAGAGAGATGGGCCTGAGCTGTATAACTGGATCAGAGGATGAGGATATATGTCTTTACTGCCCAGTTAACTACTTGAGTTATCGCCTCTTGAGTTAGCCTAGTGACCACACTGCAAAACAACATTCAAGCTACACAGAATGGTATATTAGCAGCTGGCAAGACATGCTAACTCAAGTTGTAGCCTATATCCCCAAAGGCCAGACAACTCGAGTTAAAAGAACCACCATATTTGAAGTAAGGATTTGGACAGGACTCGAGTTAGGGGCAATACTTGAGTTATGATTTGATTTAACTCTGCAGTGAAGACAAGTCCTGAGTGCATTTGGATTGGGAGGTGTGATTCCGACCAATCTCTAAGAACATACACACAACAATAATTAAAAATGTAGAGCACGTTGTTATAGCACTAATGGGTTTTTTAAAAAGTTTTTAACTGTTCTGACCCTCTAGCAAATGCATCTAATATGTCACGCATTTTAGCATTGTTTTTACTTTACTTTTAGAGACGGTAGAAAGCCAGCTTGTTCATATATTTTATCTTGATGAGCCACAGCTATGTATATGCATGCTTTACACAGATCAAAAGCTAAAAAGATTAAAAATATAAATCACAGAACAGCAAAATTTTAAAAAATGTCCTAAAATGTGCGTTTTATTCCATATCATTATACAACGTTTACGTACAGGCATACTTTTAAAACTGCTCAACAGGTGTGTAAAATAAAGTGAGGCAAATACCAATTTATAAATTCCCCCCAACTCCACACAAATAAAATACATTTTAAAACAATCTACCAAATTTATACTTTCTCCTCAATTTACTGAATCTTTCATTTCAACATGAAAAATACAATGGAATGGATACTCAAGTTGAAATGCTGACCTACACATTTGTAATGAGCTGCTAGTATACAAGTTAAAAACCAAAGTCTTAAATATTGTATGTGGCTTACAAATCCTTGGTTTTATTGAATTAGCACAGCTCAATAAAACTCAGATCAAATAAATTACCGTGCTGGACAAACTTCTGAATTGTACAATTATCAAACAAAAGATCACAGCAGTACCTTTTGTTCAAAGTAGCACCAGTCCACACCTGATTTGTCTCTCCAGCATTAACTGTCTTGTTAAATATACAGCTGGCACTAGAGGTGGGATTCTTTCTGCTACAGCAAGGATTCCTGGACAGACTAAGCATACTGATGTTGCTGAACTCTCTACAAAGTGTAGGCAACATTATATTGGGAAATGGCACATTGAAACCGTAATAGAATAGTTCAACCTGCATATGGCTTGCCCATTTTGGTGTTTCCCTGACCCCTGCCCGGCATTTAGCGGATGTTCCTGTGACTGTGGTGAAACTAAAATAAAAACACGTTTAAGGGGTTTCATGGCAAGCAGGTGTAAAAACAAAGAAATATATATGTGGTCACAGCTAAGGAGGTTTTCACATGTTGTTTAACTCCAGTAAAGTTTGATCCAGCATCTGATGCATACTAAGGTTTTCTTCTTTGGCATGCGCCACTTTCTCTGTTATGGGATTAGAAAATCAAAATGTGAATAGCAGCTCTTCGGACACATCGATTTTCTATACATGAAGGCATGCAATCATCCTTTATAATGGAGGGATTTATTATGATAAGAAATGTGCATGCTCATAAATACCAATGTTCCCAGCCAAGACAACTAGGGAATGGTCCAAACTAACAAAATGAATCGCAAGTGATGCAAGTTTTGAACTGTTCTGCAGCTGTATTTGTTAAAAACAACACATTTGCCCGAAAAGAGGAGAGATTTTGTAAGGTCTAGAAACCATGTGCTGTGGGAATGGGGAGGTTTAAACATTTTTTGAATGAATAGGGCAACAATAAATGACAGAATTTGTTAATCTGTATTCTATGCAGTTCCACACTTTGAAGTTGCATTATAATTCAGAACTTGCAGAGAAATGAGAACAAAAGAACCAAAAACTGAAATTATATCAGCTGCTAAATAAAATAACAGTTTCATTGGCAGTTAGTAGTTTTATGTTGCATGCACACTTTTTTATAGAACAGTCATTTAACACTCTTACGTGATACAGTATGTGAGCACAATGTTCTGGAGCCATATGCTACCAGAATCCAATAAAAGTGACTTTATTCTGATGCAAGTATACCTCTAAACTGACCAGGTATTTCCACCAGGAGTTCCTATTTTGGGGCTGCTTTTATTCAAATACTAGCCAATTTTATTGTAACTCAAAACAGTGCATTAAATTTCCAGATACAAAACAGCTGGGAATATATTTATTTTGGTTTTGAAAGCTGATTCTTAGCTAACGTTTTTCTTCCCCTAGTTACCAGTGACATCAGCTAAAAAGGAATATGCTCTCTCTACAAAGGGGGTTTTTAAAATATCATTAGCTAACTACTGTAACTGGTACTGAAGTGGAAAGAAACTGATATGACAGTGGCATACAAAGAATTTGTGGCTGCTCCAAGATATTATGGAGCTTTGTCAGAAGGGTTGCTTCTTCCACTTGCACTTTTTTCCCCAAGAGTGAATTGAGAATTTCATCCATTAATTTACAGCAGTTATAATATCTTGGAAATCAATTTACAGGTTTCTTGCATATTTCTACCTTGCTCATTCATTCTTGAGGAACTGCAGAGTAAGATTGTTTAGACACAACTAAGTTTATTCACGCTAAAGTTTAATCCTCATTCAGTGCCAGCTTTAGTTCATTAGTTAGGCGACTGTTTTGCTCAAGTTGCTGGTAGAGTTGGTCTGTACAGTCAGCAAGCAGGTTAGAAGAAAAAGAGAGGCAGAATGAACAAAGATTAGACAGAGAAACAGGTGAGCAAGAGTTAATAAAGAAACTAGTCACACCACGGACAGTAACTAGTTACACATTGAGAGAAATTCTTTACCTTAGGAATCCCTTTACATTTCTAGTTCTCTGATGACTAAATACCTACTCCAAAGCTCAAGAAACAGCTTACAACCTATAAAGGACTTCTCTAAGACCCCCTTTCTGGAGTAGGCTTGTGAGTCAGGAAAACAGAAAGAAAAATGGGAGAACTGCTATGGTATTCCCAATGACGCCACATGAAACACATTATAAACTTCCTAGCTTGAATTCACACACACGAGCAATGTACATAGGGTTTACTTGTTTTATGAATGCCATGACTCCTAGCAAATGCAGAAGAGGTGGCAGAATCATACTCAATATTAGCAAACTAAAAGCAATAGTATAATCAGCCTTCACTGCAGAAGAAATGCACTAGTTTAGTCAACAGCATACTATTTCTTGGTTCAATCCAACTCCAATGAAATCACTGGTGCTTTTCCACTGAGCCCCCCATTCGATTTTTACCATTGAGTTTGACAGGAATTTGCTCAAGCCCTAAATGCTGCACTGTATGTTCCCATTATTGCGCCATTTGGTTGTTGAAATGGTACTTAAGGAAGAGAACGTGTATTTCTCAGCTATTGAGATAAGGAGGTTTTGAGGCCTTTAAACTAAATTTTTTTTAAAAAAAATCACAAGTGCCCCTGTGACAGCTTTCACAAAAGATACCTTTCAAATTATAGCTGAAATGATAGCATGCAAATTCACAGATGAATGCGTTGCTTGAGTATGGCAAACTACTAAAGGACTGCCAACAGAGTTCATTTCAAGACTGGACAAAACATCCACAGTAACCGCATTTAGACACTAAATCTAGAAAGGACTAGTCCATGAAGTTGCATTCGGTTCCCCCCCCCCCGCGATAGCTTAGCTGTGAATTCTGAGACAGGTCTACACAGGTTTCTGAACATCCTTACTCCACAACTTATTCAACTGTGGGGAACCATCCATTTTGCTTCTTTTACCCTTCCTGATAACAGCAACTGTAGTGCTGTTCCTCTAGAAGGTAGCTGTCCAGTACCACCCAATGTGGGCAAGGTCGTGCAATGAATTCGTTTGTAGGATGCACTTGTGTAATGAGTGGCAATCACCAATTGCTCCTGAGAACCCAGACTCCACTGACCAGAAGAATAAGATCAGAGGATATACTGGAACACAGGTCTTCCACTGCTACTGGACTGCTTCAATTTCCCTCTTTTACTTTCTCTTTTCCACTTCCATGTTATATATTAAACACACTTGGAAACAGTTTCCAAACCTAGATGTAGCTAAGCTTCCATTTCGAATGCCAAAATGTATTTAGCGCTTATACAAACAATACTGTGTTACCATTTGAATGAAAACCTGAATGTTTACCTGTGTCAATCAAAACTAAAGTTATATAAATCACTGAGGCAAGGATTCCCAATGTTTCTGTGTGCCCAAATTGAGACTAGTTCTAAAGTAACTAGTCACACTTGGAAATTTTGATCTTGTGCTTAATTTACTAACTCTTAAATGTATACATAAAGAGGGAAAAAGCCATGTTTGGGGTAACTTGATACCTATTGGATTTAAATTAGAGAAAGAAAAGAAAGAAAAATCACTGGCAAGGCCACAGTCAAATTTTAAAATAAATATGTTTATAATCTGGACAATCTTCACAATCATAGCAATTATCTGGTTAGACTCTACTGAAGTTACAAAAAATAAACCCGTTGTGTTCTCTCTATAGCTGCTTCTAGTGCATTTCTAATAAGCAGTAATCCAGGTGTACTGATCTGACAAGATGGCATGAGCTGAAGTTATTAAAAGAAGGGAGGGTGTAATTTCCAATTCTATTTAAAAAACGGGGCAAGTGAGGGGGTTATTCCCAAATGTGAAGAAGCAGTGGGAGGTGGGGCAGGGGGAGGTTGACGGAACCACTTTCAAGCCTCATGGAAAACTGCAACCAAAGGCAGGTTTCAAAAATATAAATGAAAAAGCTCTACATGAGGTTACTTGATGGTGTCTTTTAAACTGGAACGAGACATAGCCAAATTGAAGAGTTACTGTTCTACAACTTTAAAATGACTACCCTCAAAATTCAACCTCAAATATATTGACCAGAGCTTATTAATGTTTCAAGCTTTAGAACTTCAGCAACAAAATCCAATGAAAGAAATAATTAGTAGTCAATTCAGTTTAAATTGATATTCACTTTAATGTAAAGCTATTAGAAAAAAAGGACTTTTTCCATTGTGAAGGAAATGAAGTTCAAATAGTTACAATGAACGTAAGTCCCCCTGAAGCAGCATTAAGGTTTAGTTGTACATTTCAGCAGGAGAGCAAAAAAGGTCAATATTTAGTGTTTTGTATTTAAAAGGAACACTGTCAGGTCAATCTTAACCCATTTAGGTTTTGCCAGATAAAATTTTATAAAACCTGAGATCAATGGAAACATTTTAATTATACATGAAAACAGTTTCACTCTAAGTCCTAATGACAAGATTTTTTTTTGTTTGTATTTAAAACATTCCCCTGAAGTCTCAAACTTGCAGCTTTGTGCTAGGGCAGTCTGTGAAACTGACTAAAGGTGAAAGTGAAACTTGTATTTTCATCTCCCCAGTGAAATGTAAACAGTAAACTAACAGCATCTATGGTGATAGATTAATCAATTTTAAAATTCTACAACCTAAGTTGTTGTTAATGAACACAGATAAGGACATTTGATTATCTTATTTTGAGAAAAAAATGATTTTTCACCTGACACTATCCTTTTAAAAGTTCTTTTACTAGAAGTTAAACAACAAATACATTTATATAAAGCAGGAAGTCTTCCACATCAAGACTTCAAGCTGTAGGAAATTTTGGACTCTCTAGAAAAACACAACTGTGAAGAACTTAAGGGCCAAATTGTTCTCTCAGCTGTGTTCCCATGACCGAGTGACCCCAGTGGGAGCCATGTCCTTGCAGATTTTGGCCCAACAATAAGAATCTAAAAAACTCATTAAGTCTAAGAAATAGTCATATCATCTGAATTTTAATTTGAGAGAAAATGAGGACTGCATTACAAAAGCAACCAATTTAAGATAGCCAAGAGTAGCATTATCATGCCACAGACTGGTATTTTTCATTTTGCAATTTTGCATTGTTGATATTCTGACAAGATTGTTGCTGGGATTGGGGGCTGGAGGGAGGAAGGGGTGGTGAACAAAGAAAAGAAAAGAAAATCAAAACTAAATCCTTAATGGCAAAAAAATAGCAGATTTTTAATTTTATTAATAGTTGAAATGATTATTTAAATAAATAAAAGGCAAAGGAATAGCAAAAGGGATATGGACACAGTGGGATGTTTATTTTACACTGAAAGAAGTAGAGTTTCTGTACAATAGAAGGCATGAAGACAGCAATGTCCTGAGACAGGATGCTAAAAGGAAAGAATCAAGGTAAGCTGGAGGACAGGACAATGAACCCGTGAAACATCCAAGAGCTTGAAAAGGTGGCTTATCCAGCTTGATGAAGATATCTTTGGAGAGGTGAAGCAAAGAAATTTATCTGCATGAAGATAAAAGGTGGGAAATAAAAGTGGCATAATGGAAAGAACTCAAAACACAGCAGCAATAGCACAGGATACCAAGATGCATGCGCCAAGATGACTACTAGTGAAATATCACACCACACTTCTTGTTGGAATGCCTTCATTTAAATATATATATGGATAAATGAATTTAGAGTTGAGAGTCAATTCCTGATTATCTTTCCATTTGTTAAACTCCATTTATGAAAAGTTACCTATAATTAAAAGTCAATTACAGAAAGGCAATTATAGTTACAAAATCTTTAAAGCCTCAGATTTTAAGCCTATTTTCAAATTGGAAATCTCTCAAAGTTATGCTATAATTATTAGTAAGAAGATTTTGAAGCTCTTATAGTCTTACAAACTGTTTATAAAGATGTTAGTGTGATAAATCACTGTGTGGAATTATATTTCTGAGTTTAGAATCAAAACATACAAAACAGATAATATTAGACCACAACCAAAAAGTTCCAACACTTGGAAGTTAGGACAAAAAAATATCGTAGTTTGTATATTTAGGGATTTTTTTTTAAAAAAAAGCAGGGAGAAAAAATGTAAAACCTTCAATACATGCAAAAAACATTGGTGGCTCTAACCAAAGGCTAAAGCTTACTAAAAATGTGTTGAGCTCTGAAATTGAAGTGTAGAGGTTGAAAGTACCATCTATACGTAGGTATGCTTTAGACATAGGTGTGCTTTAGACAGAGCCACAAGTGTTCAGGTTTTCTGATTTCAGTTTTAAAAAATTAGTGCACACAAGAGTTATCAGAATGGGGAGGGAAGAAAGAAGGTAAAGGTTTCAGCATAGTTGACTTCTGTTCAATATCTTTAAAGCATGCAAGAAAATTCAGTCTGCTTGAAACAACACTGTATCACCAAACAAAACATTGGCTGGTTATACCCTATGTATCTTGCAATTTTACCACTTTTTCTGCTCAAAGTAAAAACTCCAGCCTTTTTACGAAAAGCCAATACTCCATATTTCTGCCTTTTCTCTCAAACTACTGTCTTTCACCGCCAGCAAATGTGTAAAGATTTATTTTTCAAACTCTACAGAAACAACCCACATCCCAACAGCTGTCACTTCTATTTTAAAAAATGATATTAAAGTATTTGTTCTTAGTGATGACAGCTGAAATTTTGAGAGCAGTCTAGGAAATTTGGATACACAGCTTCCATTAAAATTGAAAATTTTACTTTGAAAATTTCAACCTACTATCTTTGCCAGAGGTAATCATTATGATAGAATTAAAACATTCTATGTAGAAAATACTCTCTGTATGGCATGTAACAAGGATCTTATCTTTTGGCAACTCCAAAATGATAAGCATTCTAGAAATGCTAGAACAGAAGTGAACTCAAAGGGGAATGTAAAAGCACAACCAAAGGGAAATGATCCAGATAAATGCAAGGGAAAGAGGGTTCACAGATACAAAATAAAAGGGTAAAAGGGAATTGACTAAGCTAGCCGTGCAAAGTTGTCATGACATTTACCAGGCCAGGCACAATATTTGTCCACCCTTTAGCATGATGAAGAGAATACTCATGATGCTTTAACACCCAATCAATGTATTCCTTCCCCTAAAGAGTGAGCAAGTATAATTTTGCAAGGCTGCAACTGAACAATCACGAGGGTAGAGAAGCAGGTACAGGCACAGGAATGGAGGACATTTACATGGAAGTCATATCATTGAGAGCGTGGTCCAGCTCCTCACTGATTGCTTTGTACTTCAGTTTCTGAGAATATAACTCATCTAACATTCACCAGGGAAGGCAGAGGTGAAAGGAAATGGAGAATGATCATGTGATGGAAAGTGAAGGTGGAGGCAGGGAGACACCATCCGGAAACAGCATCAAAAAACGGGAACAGTGCACAGAAGGAAGTGGCGTGGCAGGCAGAGAACAAAACAAATAATACACAAATTAGGAAGGAATACAAATGGTGAACAATTTTATGTGAAAAGTCAATTAAAATTACTGCATCATCAGCAAGCCAAGCTAAGATATAGATAAAGCTAAAGAAAATAAAGTGTTGCAAGGAAAAAATAATTTCCATTTAAACTGTATTTAACTTCCATTACACAAGTTATCAAGACACATGTAATGAGCTACAAGCCAGTGGCAGAGGGAAAAGGTTTGAAAATGGTGCTTAGGGAGAACCAGGTATCTCACTTCTACCTTTAAAAGATCTTTTGGGTTTTGTATGATACCATACCCTCAGGCTTTCCCAGAGCTTTAGTTCTTCCCAAGCATCTCCATTTTCTTTTCTCTCTCTCTCTCTCTTTTTTTTTTTTTTTTTTTACTGAGAAAGTAACCATAAATTCTCACAGTCAGTTGGTTCTTTTGTAACCTTTATAGACCTCTTGCACAAGTCAGCTTCCTCTATCAAGCAATTAAGCTTCTTACAATATTAAACTTAAAGTGAACACAATTTTAGGGGTAAACCTCACATAGCTCAACCTTTCATTACAAACCACTACTGAATTCTATTCTCTAGGTAAAAGGGCAGTTTGCTGCAATTCAGATAGATTTATCAGAGTCCTAAAAGCAAACTTTGTGGAGTTAAATATGCTGTACTCCTGAATGTGTATACAATCTATTAACTTGGCTGAAAAATAGCAACTGTTCTATGCCACAAAATAGTTGCCATGACCTGCACTTATCTCAGTCATAAATTAAATTAACTTGATATTCCTAATTATACCAAACAACATACTAACTCGTTACTGATATTTTAAAGTAATTCAACTAGGATATTAATATCATTTACCAACTGATCATTTTCCTTATCTGAATATCCAAGTAGAAGAATTTAAAGCAAAAAAAGTCTTAGAATATCAAAGAACAAGAAACAGACAAGAGCAAAACACTGTCCAGCTAAAAAGTTTAATTAAGTGAGTAATAAATTTGAATTGGAAAACACTTCATTTAATTTAGGGTCTATCCTGCCCATTTTAGTTATGTAAGTAGTCCCACTTATTTGCATGGAATAAAGATTTGTTGGACTGGGCACTAGGTGAACTCACAGGTGAATATCAGCCTTGTATTCTGTAGGAAATGTGAAAAACAAAGCACGGTCATACCTTCTAAGTCGTCAATGCTCTTCTCCAGCTTGGTTACTGACCTCTCAGCAAATTCAGCACGGGTCTCAGCCTGGAGTTAAAAAGGCATGCAAAGTTAAAAACCATACAAACAATATTAGGAAACTGTCACGGCATTTACAAATACAAAGGCAACAATGAGTGTGAGGAAAAAAATTCTGTAGAATGACAAGATAATAGGAAATACAGCAGAACCTTAAAGATACTAACACCTGGGGAACGGGGGTTTGTTTGTAACTCTGAAATGTTTGTAATTTTGAACAAAACATTATGGTTGTTCTTTCAAAAGTTTAAAATTGAACATTGACATACAACTTTGAAACTTTACCATAAAGAAGAAAAACGCTGCTTTTCACAGTTGTAGCGTAAATGAAACAAGCACAGAAACCGTTTCCTTATCTTGTCAAATCTTTTATTTTCAACTTTATTTCTGAGTACTGTACTACCCCTTTACTCTCATACCCCCTGCAGTCAGTGTCTTCCGGCTGAGGCTGGGCGAGATCTCTGCAAAGCTGGCACCTGGCACTAAGGAATCTGGCAACACTGCCTGGTTTGTAAGCAGCTCCCTGCCCTATTCCTGTTTCTTGCCTGTGGGCTGAGCTGGGTGGGCCTGCCCTGCACCCTTAGCGCTATGAACCTCAGCCCTCGGCTGTCTCTGCCCAGGGCTCACCCTGCTCTGTGCACTGCCTGCTGCATTCCAGAAGCAGCACGTGGCAGGGAGTGGCCACCAGCCCGCTGCCAGCACCCCTCCCCTCCCCTGCCCCTTGCACTCCTAGAGGGGCTGGCAGGACCCAGGAGCACAGCCATGGCAAAGCTTGAACCGCATCAGTGCGCACGTAGTGCAGGCTGTGGCCCTTTAAAACTCCCCCGGAGCACAGCTTGCCGACAGCAGCTCAGACTCCAGCTCCTCATGCTCCAGGCCAGGCTCTGGCTGTAACAGCAGCAGCCCCCATCCTAGTACCGGCAGCTTCCAGGCGGCAGCATCATCATCGGCAGCTTGGGCTGCGGCAGCTTCTTTCCCAGGCTGGGACTGAGCTTGCAAGCTTGACCCCTCCTGGTGGCGGGGTTGCGGTGTGTGAAAACAGCGTCCCCCTCCTGGCAGGGTGGGGAGGTGAAACAGCACCCATGGCTTACAGGAAAGCAGCGCAGACCCAGGCTGCTTCTGCTCTGCCTGCTCGGGCTGGCAGCAGGGGCTCACAGCCGTGCCCATAAACCTCAGCGTCTTCACCTCCTACCTGTAAGCAGCTGCCCCTCACATAGCGAGTGGGGACAGGAAGCCCTGATGTGCTTATCTTTAAGATGCAATACAGGCAAAGTACAGTATTTGCTTTCTTCCCCCCCCTCTGCCGCTGCCTGATTTGGCTGACTGGCCAGTCTGTAACTCTGATGTTTGTATCTTTGAGGTTCTACTGCAGGCGTAAAATCACAAGCATCCTCCGATATTGTCTCATGCTTTATAGCTCTAATGCTGGCACCTAACATTATGCTATTTTTCACACTGAGTTTATTGTACATTAATCAGAGCAGTATCATAAGATACATTAATACAGAATTGTTCTAATTTTACCTCCTTCAGTTTGTCAGTCAGGATCTTGATCTCCTCTTCATACTTGTCTTCCTTCTGTGAGTACTGTAATTAGAAAGAGCATCGAAGATGTCAGACCAAATATTCTGTATATGAAAATACAACATATATGACAATCTCACAAGTAATGATAACCATATACTTGCTCTACTATGGATGTACTTTAGTTTATCATTCAAGACATAATGGTCTTGCTCTCATTTATTACAAGGGCCAAATTTTGCTCTAAGTTGCAGAGTGGTAACTCAAGGCAGAATTTGGTCTTATAATTTTAAGATGGGAGGGCAAGTTGGAAAAAATGAAATACTTTAGCACAGAAATTGCATTTTATATCTATACATATAAAGTTTTATGTAACTGGGGAATAATTAATGTCATGTATATTTAATTATTGTTTGTATATTTGAATTAATGTCAGATATCTGACAGTGGCCAGATAGTATCCAAGTAACAAGTCCAAATATTTCCATTTACCAAAAGCCCTACTGAAACACAGTGTAAACATTTAAAGACAGTGTATAAAAATCCAGGCCACTGGGGTTATAAGACTCTAGCCTACCTTCTCAGCCTGAGCCTCCAGCGACTTCAGGTTGTTGGTCACAGTTTTCAACTCCTCTTCAAGCTCAGCACATTTGCTATTATTTTGGAACGGAGGCAGGAAAGGGGGCAGGTGGGAGATCAGTCAAGCAAAAGAAACAGGAAAAAAAAAGGGGGGAGAAAGATTGAGAAAAATGAAAACTGAATTACAGAGCAAAAGAATAGCCTAAAAAGCAGCTGAATCCATCACAGATTGAAAGCGATTCATTACAATGCCAGAATCATCTTTAACAAACAAAAACAAACCCTATTGCAAACAAGTCACCTACAGCATCGGGCTTACTTGGAAGTATTGATAGACCCTTTAAATGTGAGATAGTTCAGCTTCTTTTTGGCTGCCAAAGATCAGTTGTAAAGGTTAAATAAATAAATAAAATTAAAAAAAGATCAAAGAAAGCCATCAAAGCAAGATGCAAAGAGAGTAAAGAGTGCAGTGAAGGTTCATTCGTCATTACTGAGTGAACTAACGGGCTATGAAAGCTCAAAGACTTGCGTTGCAGTTAAACCTAAAAACTGTATATTAGTATCAGTACCTTATCCTCTGCAGCCATTAATGCTTTCAAGGTTTGATCCATTATTCTTAATTGTTCTTCCAGCTGTCGGACTTGGCTGTTAGTGAACACATGAAACGCACAAAAGCCATTCACAAAATCAGTGTGCAGGTAGGGCATGCAGTGACAAAACACTCACACACACGCACACGCACACCTACATGTTTACTTTGGTGTTTAACATTTATCTCAATCGTTACAGTAAATGAGCAAACCATAGCTTTGAGCTGAACACAAAGAAGTGTACTGCCAACATCTCATGCAAGTACAGCCACCGTCTTGCAGCACCTCACACACCTCCCCAGGGAAGACACAGCACTTACCCTTCTGAGAGCTCAGCACGTTCCTCGGCACGCTCCAGATCGCTCTCAATGATCACCAGCTTACGAGCCACCTAGAGGAAGGCACATCAACCAACCAAAACAAACACACACACATTACTGCACGCTATATGCTAGTACAGCCAAAGGCTATGATAACGTCTCTCACTATAACTAAGGGCATGTCTTCCCTCAGCGGAACTGGAGACCCGCTCAATTGATCTGGAAATTGACTGAATAAATCCACGCCCAGAAAAAGATTAACGCTGCATGAATTTAGGAAGTCGACGGGAGATATGCATTACTTTACGTAGCTTGCATACTTCCCGTCAACTGCTGCCGAATTTCGCCGCAAGTGTAGACCACGCCTAAGTACAGGGACAATGCACTTCTCTCTCAATCACTGATTCAAGGAAAACGAATTGGTTCCTGACTGAACTAAACCCTGGTTACTCATATGGGCCCAACTGCATCGCCTGGCCTGGTTTTTCACGTCCCCTACTCCCATTCACCAACATGACAGTTTAAAATTAAGTTTTTCTTTTTACAGCCTCTCTGAAGACAGCAGTGATCCTTCGCTCAGCCATTTTGGAGCAACCATAGGTGGGGCACCAGCATCATGGTATGCAATGTCAGGATATCTCAGACCAGGATGATGAATAGGCCAAGATGTGTTTACTCCTGTCTGTGCTATTATTGTCCGTTTTTACCTACTGGGCAGCCAAGAGTCTGCCATTTTATCCAGTGCTGTTCTTGCAGTGGGCTACTCTCTGCTAAGGAGAGCACAGATTTCCACTCAGACTGTGCAGTGGAATCTCAGTATGGATCAGATCTCCAGCAGACAAACCCCGGTCCTGCCTCTAGAGGCACTCAGGAGCCTGTTTCTCATATCAGTCCTTCGTGGGAACAGCGCCGCTCTCTTATTAACGGAGATGCTCGTGACCTTGTGTACTTGTAAGCCAAACAAAAGAGAAAAGCTGTAGCCAAAGCCTATAAGGCCTCAGCTCTTCGATTTGCTCTCAGGAACTGACCTCTTCGTACTTGCGGTCAGCCTCCTCAGCAATGTGCTTGGCCTCTTTAAGCTGGATCTCCTGGATTTCCATTTTTTCTTCATCCTTCTGGGCTCTGTTCTCAATGACCTTCATTCCTCTGAAAGACAGGCATAACAGGAAATACTAGATTTAGTGCTTCCCAGTTTATCTCCAACCCCTACACCATTTTGAGCGCATCTGTCTATGACAGAAGACTGAGATGGATGCAACACGTCAGAGACGTCATTTTATTTTGCAGTATGTTAGGCAAAACTTCCCAGGTCTAGTCCGGGTTCCCTGTGCACTTTCACTTAGGAGATTGAGAAGAAACTGATGGTGTCTGACTTAAACAAAAGTGGTTCATTATGCTGCTTGCGCAACTCAGCATTGCATGGACGTTTGCAATCAGCAACCTGACCACATTTTTTTTTCAATTCAGTGAAAGCGCTCTCTCACCCAAAGGTGAATGACAAAAGGGACTTACTTTTGATGTCCTAAGAAAGCGACTAAGGACAACTCTCAACTCTACTCTCTGGCACTGCATGTTCAAATCCCTGCGGGGCATTTTTCTGACAGAGTTCTTTGTGATCTACTGTATCTGGATCTTAGAACCTAAAGTCCTCTCTGAACCACACAAACAAAACACTCAGCATTCTTGCAATAACCGGGATTTGCCCCAGTGCACCAAGCCAAAGTTCCTTTCCCTAACGTTCTGCAGTGTGCTGTGTCTGTCAAATGCTTCCCACCTCAAAAGGTGGCTGCATCATCAGTAATGGTGTAGAGTGAGTCTGAAAAACATTTAGTGACCTTTCTGGATCAAAGGCACCATTATGAGTATTAAATATAATTTGTACAAGTCCACAGGTGGGATTTTCAAAGACACTTAAGTCCTATGGGATTTGGGCTCTTAACTCATCTAAATACTTCTGAAAATCCTACCTCAAATCTCTATCTGGACCAACTGTTTCTCTCCCCTTCCTTCACCCACGAAAGCACAAAACTGCATTAATGCACAAACCATATGAACAGGCAGAGCAGCAGTCTCTTTACAGACTCGCTAGTCTCTGGGTGCGCTTTTCAGTTGGATGCTCAGGAGAGATGCTGTCTACAGTCTGCCATCAGAAGACTGAGTGTGCAACACCACCACAGAACGCCTGGCCAAGGATACAAGAGTTTTGGAGTTGGATTCATCTGGATCTCTCAAGAGGTAGTACAACACAACAAAAGACAAAGCACCAAGTCTAATGGTCATAGGGTATTTGTAAAGCGTTATCTCAGAACCTGACATATAAGCAAGGACTAAAGCCTGCATGTTTAACATGTCCCTCCAGACAAATTGTAACTGACTGAAGTTAACACATATGAAGGCACAGAAGATTACATGCAGCCACAACATAGAGAGAGGTGGTTTAATTTATTTCTATCCACTCCACATCTTGACAGTACTTGGCTTGTCACAGACATAGCTTGCTGCTCAATTGAGAGCCTGAATAAGGCCATACCCACCTTTCACTTTCATCTGCTGCCTTCTCGGCCTCCTCCAGTTTCTGCAGAGCTGTTGCCAAGCGCTCCTGAGCACGATCCAACTCTTCCTCAACCAGCTGGATACGTCTGTTCAGAGAGGCTACATCGCTCTCAGCCTAAGCAGAAACAGCGAAGAAAACGAATCCATAATATAACCTAAGAGTCTTCTCTTGTAAAGGACCATTCAGATCAGTGGTTCCCAACCTTTTTGACTCGAAGGCCACAGATACTATTTTTACAACCCTGAAGGGCCACCAGTCTCTGCTGCCTCCCTCCTCCTACAGCAAGGAAACCGTACGCATCCTGTAGCCCTGTGCGCTCCAGCTGGGTCCCTAGGCAGTGGCTCCCTTCTGCAGGCATGGAGATGGGAAATCAGTGCTCCCCTCCCTCTGGCTCCAGCAGAGACCTCAGTGCTTATGGACCCAGGGGGAGGGGAGCTGCGGGCCACTTTGAAAGACCCCGTGGGCCACTTTTGGTCCGTGGGCCATGGGTTGGGAACCACTGATTTGGATGGTATTAGAATGACAGTTGGGAGAATGTAGTAAAACAAAACACCAGTATAACTGATTAAAAGGCTAACGGGTTCCCCCCTCCCCCCCCCCCACACATATACACACACACACATACACAAACAGATGCACGCGCACACACACACACTCTCTCCTACTCCTTCATTAAATTGTGTAGTTATCTTATAAAGGAGGACAACTGATTGATCATCACTTTATATGAAGGACCTAAATCCTGTACAATGTGCCCTAAGAAACTCTCACATACTAAATAACATTCTTTGAGTAATGCTTATTTTTGGTGATTATTCAGCTTCCACATATCCTCAAATTACAGCAATGAGAATCGTTACCTAACCATTAAACAATGTCAAAGTTATGTTTTGCCTATTTTACCCCAGAACAACGTATCACGGGGTTATAAATGGTTTTAAATCCTATATCTTGAGTCTGCATGTGGGAACCTGCCCTGATTTTAACATCACAAGTTGTATGAACATTTCCTTGAGTTTAAAAAAGGTAGGAGTCAGCGGCTCCATGTACAGAGGAAACACACAAGAAGACAATACATGGGTGAGGGTATCCGCAAATATCCAGCTCACAGAGAGTGAGTAAAAAGAACATTAAAAAAACAAAACCAAAAGAAAACACAGAGTACTGGATACTAATGGGTGTTGCTCATGGGAGGGGATACAAGGCTGAAAAACAAGAGTCTATGTTACTTTCCACAAGAATCCTGGCCTCACCAACTCTCACAACACATTTGGATACATATTTAACAATACTATCTGCCTATTACCCTCAGCTTTGCTTTACTTGCATTAGATATTTGCTTAATCTTCTGTGTAACAGTCACACAAAGTCTATGTGCCTCTTATCTTTACAAGCTTTCACTTCTGACATTTTCCAAGCTACATTTGTTCTAGTCACAGAGTAAGTACTGTGACAGCATTTTATATACAACTCCCTCATTAAGCCTCTCTGTTTTTTCCCCGAAGGATATGAAGGGCAGTAGTGTTTAGAATAAAAGGTCACTATTTTAAAAGGAAAATTACTTCCAGGAATACAAATGACGACTTTTAATGTACTGAAAACATTTATTAACTTTGCTCTAACAAGAAAATGTGATTACGGGGCCTGCCATCAAATCTAATTGAAAATACACATTTCTTTCACAGCAAAGGTGCAAGTCAGTGCCTTGCTCCCCAATTAAAGGTTTTTAGGATCCCTCGTTTACAGCTACAACAACAACATTTGTATTATTGTAGTGCCCATGAATGCTAGTAATGAATGAGGATCCCATTGTGCTAAGTGTAAACGAGGATCGCTTACGTACTGGACAGCATCTATCTCCCTTTGATGCACAACCACCACTAGAATGAGAGAGAAGTATGCACACACAACAACAAGGGCACAAATCTGTCATCTATTTGAAATCAATGGGAGAATTGCCACTAGGACTACAAGATAGGGATATATAGTTATATTATTGGCCCTAAGTGTCTGTATTACCCCCAATTTTATTCTTTCCCTAGCCACAAACTGCAGGACTCAGAACTCTTATTTAAGGCCAGTGGTTTTATGAAAAGCACTTGGATACTTTTTCTTGAAAAGTACAACTTTTTATGGGGGAAGGGGCGTGCAAATGTTAGTCTTAAGAATACCCTGGGCAAGAGGCAATGTCACAAGTTAATAATTATGTTAAAAGTGTTCTTAATGTGATCAGAGCACACAACATACTTGGAAAACACAGGATGGTTAAAGTTCAAGTTCTTACTTCCTGTTCTACAAACAGTAACTCAGCAAGGGTTTACCAACTAGCCTTATAAGGCCCATGTTATTCTGCTGCACAGCAGGACTTATATGGTAAGGAAAGGAAAAAATTACTTATGACATTGAGGGGCACTCCCATGGCTAATAGATAAACACAACCTTTCGCACTGGTGCCAGAGCATTCACTTTATCCTGCATACTTTTACAATGAGAGATGACATGAATAATTTACTATTGTGTGTTAATTATTGGTCAGGGTAAAGAAGATTTTGTTTTCAGCTAGTCATATAACAGATTGGGGTGGAGTGCAAAATGTATTATCAAATGTGATCACTAACAAGGTGTAAAATGGGGAAGGAGGGGAGAGTAGAATGGAGAATCATTCGCTTTTTATTCTTTAAGAACATGGCAGCCAATGGTGCATGAAAATAACATTCCTGTTTAGTGTTCAAAAGTTGTAAGCGATTATATTGTTTGGCCAGGGCTTTAGCCTTTTTTATTGTTTGCATATCTGAACCTTGCACAAAAGAAAAAAATATTTATCTGGTCACATGCCATACAAGTCAAGCATTACACTATGGAAAGGGTCAGGTTCACACCTTAGATTGCTTGCTGCAGCTCACTCTCTGGGAAGAAAAATGGAGTCAGAATGCAGCTTCAGCGTGGAAACTCATGTCATATAGCAGAGCCACATATTTAGATGTGCCCGTCAGTTCTGTTTTCTCCATTTATCCACATCAATGCTGACTTCATTTTAAAGGAACTTAAAATATCATGCAAATAAATTCTGGAGAATTTCCATAATCTAAATAAAACATTCCAGGAAAGGAAGAAAACCTCTAACTTCCTTCTAACATACTAAGCCTTAGTGTCCTGTGGCAGAGATCTAATGACAACACTTGATCTAGTAGCTAAGACTGCCCCTATAGATCTGATCCTGCTTCCATTGAAGTCAGTGACAAAACTGCCACTGTTTTCAATAGTGTAAGATTAGGCCTTACCAATTTAGTAGCAAAACTAGTTATATATTTAAAATATTCCATAGTAAGCAAGCTATTATCTCAAATGGGGAAATCGGAGTTCTTTACGCCAGGGATCTTATTATTGTTCTCAAGTTCTTAGAAGAGCAATCCATGTTTAAGGATGCTTAAAATAGGAATATTAAATTAGCAAAACTATGACATGATCTGCCTCTAACTGGGAAAACAGTATGTGAAGTGACCTGTGAGAAGATGAAGTACTGTTACAAAATTCGAATGAACCATCACTGTTTTGTCTGGGGCCATCTGCAACCAATCAGGCAACATTCCACTTGCTGATGGATATCAGATAGCACGCATGTGCATTTTACTGCCTTGATTAGAACACACAAAATTCCAGGTTATAGGGAAAGGCCACTAGTGACACTACAACCAGTTTTTCTATTATAATGAAATAAATGAATGCTGATAACTTTGTTCTTTTATATTACTTTTCTAGAAACACTGAAGACACAAAACATCCCCGGGAGGTATATTTTTACTATACACTTTTTACACAAGTGAAAGTTTAGGTACAGAGATATTAAAAGAATTACCAAAGGTCAGTGGCAAATTGAAGAATAGAACTCGTAGTCGCTTGCTGTAACCGCTAGACAAACTATATCCCTAGACACATACTGAGTGATACTGCTTCTTTTTTTGTAATGTATTCCATATAAAAACCTAAGCAGAACAAATATTTTGGTAGGGAGTATCTTGTTTCCTACTTTTTATATCGAAGCCATTCACTGACCTTTAAACCATTTGCTAGCCTGAAAAAAAGTTTGTTCACTTTAGAGAGAGGAAGGAAGGTTAAGGCCCTACCCTGTTCCTTAGCAGGTCTAGGTTCACTTCCCTGTCCCTCAACAGACTTCCTGTGTGACCTTGGGCAAGTCACTTAGCCTCTCTGTGCCTCAGTTCCCCATCTAGACTATACAGAAAAGCTGGACACGCACAAGTCCATGGGCTGGATGCAATGCATCCAAGGGTGCTGAGGGAGTTGGCTGATGTGACTGCAGAGCCATTGGCCATTATCTTTGAAAACTCGTGGAGATTGGGGGAGATACCACGTGACTGGAAAAAAGGCAGATATAGTGCCCATCTTCTAAAAGGGAAGGAGGAGGAGCCGGAGAACTACAGACCAGTCAGCCTCACCTCAGTCCCTGGAAAAATCACAGAGCAGGTCCTCAAGGAATCCATTTTGAAGCACTTGGAAGAAAGGAAGGTGATTGGGAATAGTCATCATGGATTCACCACGGGCAAGTCATGCCTGACCAACCTGATTACTTCTATGATGAGATTATTGGCTCTGTGGATGCGGGGAAAGTGGTGACTTTAGCAAAGCTTTTGATACAGTCTTCCACAGTATTCTTGCCAGCAAGTTACAGAAGTATGGGTTGGATGAATGGATTACAAGGTGGATAGAAAGCTGGCTAGATCATTGGGCAGTTCAAGGTCTAGCTGGCAGCTGGTATCAAGCGGATTGCCCCGGGGTCGGTTGTGAGGCCATTTTGTTCAATATATTCATTAATGATCTGGAGGATGGGGTGGACTGCACCCTCAGCAAGTTTTTGATGACACTAAGCTAAGGGGAGTGGTAGATACACCAGAGAGTAGAGAGAGAATATAGAATAACCTAGACAAATTGGAGGATGGACTAAAAGAAATCTGATGAGGTTCAACAAGGACAAGTGCAGAATCCTGCACTTAGAACGAAAGAATCCCATGCACTGCTACAGACTGGGGACTGATGAGCTAGGCAGCAGTTCTGCAGAAAAGGACCTGGGGGTTACAGTGGACAAGAAGCTGGATATGAGTCAACAATGTGCCCTTGTTCCCAGAAAGCTAATGGAATATTGGGCTGCATTAGTAGAAGCACTGCCAGCAGATCGAGAAAAGTGATTATTCCCCTCTATTGGGAGTATTGTGGCCAGTTGTAGGCCCCTCACTTCAAGAAGAATGTGGACAAATTGGAGAGTCCAGCAGATGGCAATGAAAATGATTAGGGGACTGGAGCACAAGACTTATGAGGAGAGGCTGAGGGAACTGGGCTTGTTTAGTCTGCAAAAAAGAAGAAGGAGGAGGGATTTGATAGCAGCCTTCAATTACCTGAAGTGGGGTTCCAAGGAGGATGGAGCTAGGCTGTTCTCAGTGGTGGCAGATGACAGAACAAGGAGCAATGGTCCTCAAATTGCAGAGGGGAAGGTCTAGGTTGGATATTAGGAAAAACTTTTTCACTAGGAGAGTGGTGAAGCACTGGAATGGGTTACCTAGGGAGGTGGTGGAATCTCCATCCTTAGAGGTTTTTCAGGCCTGGCTTGACAAAAGCCTGACTGGGATGATTTAGTTGGGGTTGGTCCTGCTTTCAGCAGGGGGATGGACTAGATGACCTCGAGGTTCCTTCCATCCCTAATCTCCTATGAGTCTATGATTCTATGATCTGTAAAATGGGGATAACAACATTTCTCTACATCACAGGGGCATTCTGAGGATAAATACAGTAAAGATTGAGAGACACTCAGATATCAGGGCAAATACTTTAGACACACAGATTTGTATAGCATTTAGAGACACTGGCCAACTGCTCAAAATTGGCTGCCTAAAATTAAGCCCTCAGTTCACACTCACTTAAATAAAAGTAACCTGATTTTCAGAAGTACTGAGCACTTACCTCAATGGGAGATGTAGGTATCCAACAGTTCAGAAAATCAGGTCACTTATTTAGATGCCAAAATATGAACTTAGGAACTGACTGTAGGTACCCAAACTTGAACATTTTGTTCATTGTTCCTCAGCATGAACATTTATGCTAAACAACTTAGTCTACCTAAAATATCTTCAGAATCTTTTATTTTTAAACTAGTAGCCACAATTATCTAGTGCTTATCTGAAATCCAGACCATGTTTGCTAAAAACGACATTTGTCTTGAGGTGTTTGTGGGGGAGAACATTAAGCCTGATGCTACATTCGTCAGATTAAAAAAAACACACAGTGAAATGGCATTTAAAGTAACCATTTTGTTAGCGAAACCTGTCAATGAAGTCTGTAGGTGGTCTGGAAAAAGGGAGGCAACAATAAATCCTTCTGAAATGTGCAACTATTCCGATCGGAGCACTGTACATCAATGATCACAACTCTGAAAAACAGGCTATCCTCCTGGGAACCAGGGTGATCACAAACACTGGCACTGAGTTTCACAATGGAAGTGAGATCATGAAGCCTCATTAGGCCACTGAGCAGAACAAGGCCCACTGCAAAGAGCGGCTGGCCAGTGTAAAAATTATTGTCAAGGCAAAGGGAGCCCTCGCCTCGCCTGGAAAAGCAGCACAGAGCCGAATGAGAGGGTGGGGGAAGGGGAAGCACAGGGCAGCCTCCAGGTATAACTTAGTCTCGCCCCCCAGCTCTGAGATTTCTCTCTCCAGAGCGCTGCTGCTGAGCACAGCCCTTCCCCTAGGGCCCCCACACACCCCAGCGCACCCCAGCCCCTGCACAGGGAGCGAGCGAGAGGAAACCTGCCCCCGGTCCGGGAGGAGCAGCAGCAGGACTCTTCCCTGCCGTCCCTGGGTGTGTCCCCCGGCGGGGCAGGGCAGGGCAGGGCAGGGCAGAGGGACCGGGGCAAGCCGCGCGAGCAGCGCTGGGGGGCGGATGGCCCCGCGGAGAAGGCAGGGGCAGCCCTAGCCGGGCTCCGGTACCTGCTCTCGGAGAGCCCGCTCCTGGTCCAGCGCCCGCTGCAGGCTGCCCGCCTGCTCCTCGGCGCTGTCCGCCTGCTGCTGCAGGCTCCGGATCTTCCTCCGCACCGCCTCCAGCGAGCTCAGCCCGGCCATGGCCCCGCTCTGCCTCCGGCCCCGACCCGCCCGCCGCCGCCCCTCGTCCCTGCGCTGCTGCGGCTCGGCTCGGCCCCGCCTCGGCCCCGGAAGTTCCCCCCACCCCCGCCTCCTCCCGCCGCACCGCGCTCGGGGCTGCTGCCCCCCCGCCCGAGGCCAGGCAACGGGGCGGGACGCGGGATCCTAGACCGGCCGGTGCCGGGAACCCCCGGCTGGGCTCTGCAATGGGGGGGGATGGGACTAGGTGGGGGGATAAGAGGGGGACCCCGGCTGGGCTCTGCAACGGGGGGATGGGACCCACGGACCCCGGCTGGGCTGGGCTGTGCAATGGGGGAGGGAGGATGCAGGGGCCCAGGCTGGAGCTGGGCTCTGCACGGAGAGGCGGAGCTGCAGCTCTCACGCTCCCAGGCTGAGCCGTGCAATGGAGCTGGGGGAATGTGGCCCGGGTAGGGCGGCCGGCGCTGACTGACGCTGAACTGGCTGTCGGCTGGTGCGGGCTGCGGGGGCCGGGCCGGGCACAGAGCAATTCCGCAGGGCCGCTGGTGCGCAGCGCATCGCCGGGCCCTGCCTCCATCCACGCACGGGCGCTCCGGCGGGAGGCGGGGAGCGGCCAGGGGAGGGGAATAACCAGCCGGGCGCCGGCTGCGAGGGGCGGCAGCGCCACCTGCAGCCCACAGTGAGACCCATCGTCCCGCTGTGCAGGGGCGGTTCGCATCCGTTCCCCCGGGCGGGCGGGGGACCGGGACCGACCAGAGCAGAGCAGACGGGGTCGGTGGACGCGAGGAAGAGTTACCACCCAACGTGGGTAGACGGCAGGGAGGGGCGAGGAGCAGACTGGGCTTAGGGACCTTTTCTTCCCCCCCCCCTTCCACTCCCTCGCCCCAGTAAGGGAGACTCCCTAGGCGCAAGGCCCGGGTTAGCGGATTGAGTCACTCGGGAAGCTGGGCCGGCCCGGCCTGTGCCACGTGCTGGGATTTAAGGGACGGGGGCTGGAGCCCCCAGGTGACCCCAGGCGGGTTGGTGGCTCTGAGGAATTGATTTAAAGAGCGATCGAGTTTCCTAACCCTTTAAGGGGAGCCCACTCACCACAAGGAAGTCAGCCCCTCTCCCCCCCTCCCCGGGACAGATCTCTCTCCCCTGAAGCTTGGACCTGTGTGCGGTAGAAGGAGGAATACTCTAAATAAACGATTTGTGCCCCAGAGATACTCTACAGATCTGCTCCCCCCATCAGAGCCACTGCATACCCAAGGAAACAGCCTATTCCAGAACAGCTTTTCAAATTCTGCCTTTTGTCTTGACGAGAAACCAAGCCAGGCAGGCACCCTAGCTAACCTCTGCCTGAGCGGCTAGTGCCCATAAAGCTGCTCTTCTCCACACTCCTCCCAAAATGGTGCTTTTCAGTAAAGGGAAATGGCAGCATGGCTGCAGAGGGGAGAGGAGACTCTCTCTTTTCATGAAGGGACTCCAGTAACGTTACTCTCTCCAGCCTTCATCTTTAGGCAAGCTATTTCCAAATAGTTGGCATACTTTTCCTTATAAGGAATATCTCCCCTGGATCTATATGCGGCGCCTTTGAACAAGTTTAAATAAACGTCCTGCTGGAGAGCTGCCTCCCAGACTCTCATCCATTTAGCCTTATACAGCGAAAGACAGACATCTGATCCACATTATACACAATCTCTCTCTGGTACACACACACACACATTTTTAAGACTCTGACTCCATCTCAAACAAGACTGTACAGCTCGATTTCTATGCTGGGACTGAAACATTTTTTAAAAAGTAAACAGAAAAGTATTGTCTTCTTTCAACGCACAATTGGATCCTCTTTACATTTCACCTTCCAAAGTATTCTCCTTGCACTTACAATACTTTGCTTTATCATCAGCTCTAAAACTCCTTCCTAATTTTATTATTTTAAAAGATTCATTTGAAAAGCTGAGTTATGGGGGAAAGACATCAGTTTGGAAGAGTTGTGCATCACCTAACCCTATAATTCAGAGGTGAAATTCACTCATAGGGAATTGAATTAAACAGTGGCAGCCAGAGGGATCTGGACATAAAGCTGTAGAACTGCTAAACTTTTCTGTACTGCATGCATGGAACTATTTAATGCTGGTCAAGGAGCAGACAGGTGGATGGGATATGGGGTTTGGGTGGGGTGCAAACTCTGGTACTATACCATATAAAGCACTGAGCTATATATAACCATCAGCTTGCTCTCTGGATCTCTGTCCTACTGACTGCAGACCTAACAAGTATCATCTTCCAGGCTGATTTTCACATAGAAGGCTGTCTTATTCTTTGACAGGTGAATTATCTCAAGTATCTCCAGACATTAAAATCAAGGAGATGGCCTTCAACTCAAGAACCTCAACTGTAATGCTGTGTATACCTTAAAGACCCTGTACTAAGAGAAAAACAGCAGTCCTCTTCTTGGCCTATGAAACAATAGCTGCAACCAGCTCACTAATAAAAACATCTTTAAATTACTACAAATACTTTTCAGACACAGGAGAAATGGCCATTTTTTCCTTTCTCCCCCGCCCCCTTTTAATCATCTAAACAGACATCCCGTCCCTTACTTACAAGTTCTGTCTAGAGCGGTGGGGACACATGAAATGCATGTGTGCTGAGAGAGCAGAAATTCATGTCAGTGCCTTTGATGGTGCATGCCCTCATGCAAGGAGGTAGCGGGCTTTCACCTCTGGCCAGGAAACGCCCGGCCCCTGCAGCAAGCATGTCCCTGGGGCGCAGCCGGGCTGAAGCACAGGCCTGTCTCCTGTGCAGAGGGGAGTAGGGGTTGGGTGGGTGAGCAGAGAGGGTGTTAAGTGTGTCTATGGGGGGGCTTAACTTACATCTGCAGCCTTTTTCTCAGCCAGTTCCAGTTTTTCCTGGGCATCTTTCAGGGACTCGGAATATTTGTCCAGCTCATCCTCAGTGCCTTTCAACTTCTTTTGCAGAGCCACCAACTCGTCCTCCAGCTGCGAGATGGGTGGAAAGTGGTAGGGGACGGAGGGGGAAGGACGGGGTGTAGCAGGCAATGTGATCGTGCAAAGGAGAAGTGTGGGTGCAGAGGGACAGAGAAGGACAGACGGACAGAGAGAGAGAGAGAGAGAAAAGGAGAGAAAGAGTTAGATTCCCTTTTGCTCTTGGCAGAGGCACGATACCTTGGTGGCCTTCTCTTCTGCGGAGAAGAGGCTTTCCTCAGCCTTGTGCAGCTCCTCCAGCACTTCCTCTCTGGTATCCTCAGTCACTCGCACTTGCTTTTCCAATTGCACAATGTCCTCCTCAAACTAGGCGCACACAGAGGAAATACAATGCACACAGACACTTCTTTCTGGGTATTCCCCCCTTCCCTTCCCCAACCTCCCAGTAAACGCAATTTAAAAAAAGCTCCAAGTCCATGGCCTGGAAAGAGGAAAGGAAGGGGGGAACACAGCTGGACAGTTGCAAGGGAACACTTCTCGTTTCAGATACTTCACCTACAACAAAAGCAAGGAGTGTCCCCTAGCACCTGGAAGACTCTCCCATTTCTGCGGCCAGCCACACGCTTTGTTGGGCTGCGACCCACTTCGTCAGCTGCACACCAAGGGCACCGATCTGACCCAGTGGGCTGCAGCCCAGGAAAGCGTAGGGCCGCAGACATGTGCTGGTCTCTCAGGTGCTGCAGTGGTTTTTGCTGCGGACAGACGAAGAGGGCTACCCGGGCCGGCACGTCTCAGCCCCGCGGGGCAGAGGGAGCTGGGAGCCGCCGCCTAACCTGCCCTTCGTGCAGCCAGGCAGACTTTTACACTTGATTCCCGGCTCGCTTCTAAAACATCCGCCCCCTCCCGACACAAGCACAGCGGGGAGAGGGCCTTTGAAGTCCCTCTGGGCCCCTTGCCCCCGCCCCACATCCCTCGGGGGGCTGGGGCAGTTCCCGGGGGTGACGAGCCGGTCCTGTCTCGTTACTGGGGCGGGGCGGGCAATTCCAGCCCGCAGAGTCCGACCCGTCGCCCGCCCACGAGGAGAACAGCTGGAAAAAGGCCCGCGGGCTCCCGGCGAGCCCGGCTAGCGCCCGCGGGGGGTGCAGACCTGCTTGCTCCGGTCCTCCGCCGCCTTCTTGTCCGCCTCGGCTTGCTCGGCTCTGTCCAGCGCGTTCTCCTTGTCCAGCTTCAGCATCTGCATCTTCTTCTTGATGGCATCCATGGCGGCGGCGGGCTAGGCGCGGGCCGGGCGGCTACACACAGGCAGGAGAGACCGGGCGGAGCACGGGACGGGACGGGACGGGACGGGCGGCGGCGGCTCTGTGCGGCTGGGCTGAGCCGGGCTGCAGATATGTACTTTCCACGGGGGCTGCCTGCATTCCTCAAGACACCATCCAATACTTTTTTGGAGAGGGCTTTCCTCCGCCCGCCCCGCCCGGTCCCTGCCCCCTTTCCCCGGCTCGCTCCCCGCTCCGCTTTCCCATTCGCTGCCGCCCGCCCTTTGACCAGGGATATGACTATATATGGGTTCGGCTGGGCGCGGGCGGGACGGGACGGGACGGGCCAGGCCAGGGCCGGGATTTGTGCCGGAGTACGCAGGACGGGACGTCGGGTGCCGGCCCTGGCACTCTCGGGGGAGGGCGGGTCGCATCGCCCGGGGCAGGCCAGGAGCCGGAGGGAGCGAACCTCCGTTCAGTCCTGCCCGATCTGCCGGTCCGCAAAGCCGGGAGCCGACTCGGTTCTGCCCCCGCCTAGCCCCGCGCCGCCGAGCGAGCCCAGCCGCCCCGGCCCCGGCCCCCCCGAGTCTCTCCCGGCCGAGAACGGCAGGTTTCCGGCGCCCAGCGCCGCTTGCAGGCATGCCTGGTGTCAGCTCGTTCCCCGGGGGGCGGGTGTCGCCCAACTCAGTGCACACACCCCGCTGCAGGGAAGGAAGGCAGGCAGGAGCCCCTCGAGCCTCACCGCTCAGCAGGGATGAAACTGTCTTCGTTTTTGCCCCCGGCGCAGGCAGGAAGTCTTAGTTTGTAGCCACAGCCGGAGCTGATCCTCTTCTGGCTTGCTAGTGCATTTCTACGGCGGCTGACAGACTGGGGGATGAGGAGACGAGGGCCTGCTAGGGGTTAACGGCCGCACTGGAAGAGTGTAGTCCTTAAAACGATTGCAGCTCCCGGCACACGCATGGGGACACATTTGTAAAAATCAGCCGCGCACTTGATCGGGCAGATTCGTAATATTCCTAGTGCAATGCAGGCAGACTGAGCTCCCGGAGCTAGGAGCTGTCTTTCTTCAGTGCCCAGCCCACTCCTGGCTAGCACTTCTAGCCACTATCGTAATATCAATAATAATTCAAGCAGTATTGTAAATAGGGATTGATTTATAGCGTCCCCTTCCACCAGGCCGATTTTTTTTTTTCACTTTTCCTGGTTGTTTTCTCAGGGAGCAAACATCACTGCAAGCAAACCCTAGAAAAAAGAATGTTGCAGCCGGAAGAATTTATCTGAGTGTCTGTGAAGTAGCTGTGACAAGGAGGAGGCGTTTGTTCACAACGGCCCTGGAACAGTTCACAAGCTGTAGTACATGATGAGATATAGATTATTCCCTCTGAAAATAGCTGAGTTGATAAGGCTGGCCAAACAACTTGGGAACACTTCAGAGGTCTATCATATTCCTCTCCAGAATTTCATCACATTTTTAACGAAGGGGGAGAGGGGGCTGTAAGACTGCTGTTGCATAGGAAAGGGGTGCAAGTGTTAACTTTCTAGCAATTTATTTTTGGTTTATTGGGCAGTTACACTACAGAAAATGTTGAGGCAACTGGTCAGGAATGGTGAGTTGGGCAGATCTTGTTTAACACTAGTATGTTAATGTTTGCATAGTTTGTGCTGTGAAGAATGAAGACAAGTAGATGCCTGTGAAATGATAGATGCCTGGTACTCCTGTACTCTGCTCATTTGAAGTTAAAATATTTACACAAAACCTGAAATGTATGTAGGAGATGTTTAGATACTTTAAGTTAAAAATGAGAGACACAAGCAATCCTGAAAACAATGAAGAAAATGAAATGTATTTAAATGAAGACATTCTACCTATTGTGGTTTTTCCATATTGAAATAAAGTGTTATGTCTCATTAGCACAAGGAGCAAGATACAACAGGTCTCTCAGACCCTGACAAACACGATATACATGTGCACCTTGTCACAATTTAAGAAAGTAAACTGCTGTATGGAGAAGTGCATGATCTCCAGGATTTGCTTGTGCAAAGGTAGCAGTGAACCAACCTTATTGGGCTTTTGCCTGCATTAAGAAATTTTAGCAGAAAATTCCTAAGTGATGCTATGACTGGTTCAACAGAATCAATGTTGGCCATAGCATAGGCTAAGCTCCAATGGCTTCTGGCACGGATACCTGTGAGTAGGATGACCAGATATCTTGATAGTATTGGGACTGCCCCGATATTAGGGGCATTGTCTTATATAGGCAACTATACCCTTCCCCCGCCCACTCCCCAAAATGTGTTCTGATTTTTCATACTTACTATCCGGTCACCCTAGCTTCTGGGGCCATTAGGGCCCTGCTTTTCAACGGCATCAAGGGAGATAAGTACCCATCTCTCTTTGAATTTCAATGTTCAGTGCATTAAAGGGGAGAGGGAGGGACGGAACAAACGACAAAAAACAAAACAAAAACCCAACCCTAAATTTCAGAGCCACCAGAGTTTGAATCTGTGGGTTGGTTTCAGGTCATTATAAAGCCAGTGGCTATCTGCAGGATCTGAGTTCACATGTCAAATGGCATAAAGTCGGAGCTGTTCGGACCCCTCTCTCCTACAGAATGTACAATTTCACCAGCTGAGGATCTGCTTTCTGTATCGTTATCCCTAGTAAATAAAAGTTAATTGTAGTGCTCATTGGAATGGTACCTGGTTGTCCTACAAGACTAAAAGATAGTAATAGGTATCTCTCTAGAAGGTAAAATTCTTTCCTTTGTCTTCCTTTAAAATTGATTTCAACTCAGACTGTGTCAATGGTTAATTCCACCTGGAAGAGTGTCATAAGACAAAATTGTAGGAAATGCTGTTTTAAGCATACCTAGATATGAATCTGAATATGGTTTTTCAAAAATCCTTTGTGGGTTAATTTGTCTGCTTAGTCATTTATTTGTGGCCACTTCTAACTTCCATCAGCTTCAGTGGGAACAGGATTGGGCCCTTACTTAGGTTAGTATGGAATTAAAAAAAAAATAAACCCAACTAATTGCATTTCATATGGCAAACTGATTTTATTTTGAAATTCAGCAATCTATTTCATGCAGCTGCTAGGATTCCAAAAGCAAAAATGACTTTAAAAGTGCAAAATGCTGTGGGACTGTGAATACTATGAGGTAGCTCTGTCGCTTCTGGATGGAACAAACGTCTTGCAAAATTAAAAAACATCTTGTCTGGCCAATTAAGGAGTGGAGCTGATAGGCTCTGAAAAGACTCACATCCAGTTCCCTTTAGCTGAAAGGATGTTGGCCTGACCTGGGATCCTCAAGGGTGGAGTGGGGAAATTGAAAAGTAATCTGTATATTGGAGTGGGGGGCAGAAGGGGGCAATCCTTGGATCTCAGAAAGATACCTAGAGAAAGTTTCCACCTCCCCAGGAAAAAAGAAATTTTGAAGTTCTTCTCACAGTAAAATTTCTGATTAGTGTGGTTTGTTTATATCAAGATTCCACAGCCCCTCACAGATCTGAATTTTAGACGTGATTTAAATTGTTTTTCTGATAGAGAAGAAGAGAAGCACAAACATGTACAAACAAGCTCATCTCACCTTTTACTGAACATTTCAAGTTGCTTGGATATTTTTGCTCCAGCTGGCTAGAAAAGGCAGGCCTTACATTTAAGAGGCATACACAATTGCTTTCTCTCTCTCTCTCCTTTAAAAACTGATACTTGAGGAAAGTGTGTTCTCAAGTTAATTATGAATATTGAAAAAAGATGCAGCACAAGCACTGATTTTCCAAGATAATAATACTGATATGTTACTGTTACCTCCAGGTACCTTTTCACCCCTTTTAGTCAGAGATCTCTGCCATAGCACTTTGGCTGAGTTGGGTCTGTAATCCCACTAAATTCACAACCAGCAAGCAGGCTTCCTAACAACCATTTTACCTGTTTTTGGCAAGATGACAAAGGTAATTTATGTTGGTAAAAGAAAATACCTATTGCAGTTATGTTGTGATTTGTGAAATAAATTAGACTTTTTAAAAATTAGACAATACAGCTAAGAAAGGTACAGAAAAAATATGTTTAAACAATACTTCTCCCTGCAACATGGGTCTGTAAAACTCTGATCTGGCAAAGTAAGCTTAGTTACCTCTCAGAACATGACTGGAAAGGGCCTTTTCTGAGACCCCATGCAGCAGTGGAATGTAACTTGGGAAGGGATGTGTCCCTTTGTCCAGAGCTCAGGTTGGGCTAAGAAATTCTCACTGAAGAATCTGAGAACACACAAAGGAGCAAGTGGATATAGTATTCATATGCGTATTGCCTTGAAACACGGACTGGTTTTGCCAGTTCTTGGCAAACAGATTTCTTAATGGTGAGTAAGGACTCAAATAGGTCAGTTGTAGTGAGCTCATAGGTCTGTGTGTTTCATGTACTATGGGGGAGAGTGTTCAGCAACACTAAGACATTTTACTTCAGGCAAAAACCTGATGTGAACAAAGGTGTCATGGAAATCTGAAACATTTGTCTAATTAGAGGGTTCATAAAAATCAATTTGGGACAGAGAGAACGACATCAGTTTTGGATCTCTCTCAGATGTGGGAGTAAAAAAAAAAAATTTATCTGTATAACAAATACAACACTAAAAATCATAATTACTGATCAATTAGGCAGGCTTCGCCAACAGTTTGTATTGATCTTTTCATCTGAGGATCTCAAAGAGTTTTACAATAAAATAGCTTAAATACATGCTATTGCAGTGAGATAGATATATTATACAGAGCGTACACTGGGAAAATAAAACTGAAGCAACTAAGAGGTTAAAAATTACTTGCCCACAGTTCCACAATTCAGTTTTGATCTTGGGTTCATTGAAATCAATAGCAAAAGATCCCATTGATTTCAATGGTGCAGGCTAAGGCCTTAAGTTAGTGATAGAACTTGAAATGTAACACGGGAGTCTTGACTTCCAGTTCCCTGCTCAATCTACTGGATAACATGCACATGCAGAATGTCTATGAATATCACAGCTTCATATACTAAAAGCTCTCAGTGTCACCTCTGTGAATGTTTTCAGTTGTGTTTCTAAGATGAGCAGTACAGGTGTTAATTTAAGACTGGAAAATAGTAAAATCAGTAAAAAAACAATTAGCGCGTTCTAAAATAATTTTTTGCATTAGAAAATACATTGTTCCCATCTAAACTTCTGTCATCCAAGAAGGCAGCTCCTTATAGTCCGCTAGTTTCCTTAAAGGTGAAAGTATTTATAGTACAGTCTTCTGCACCTGCCCTGATCTATAACTCAAGAGTCTGCTCAGATGCCACACCAAATGCGTTGGCTAGAAACCATGAGCTAATGTCTTAAAATATCTTCAAGACTCTTGTAAGACTCACTTAACCCTAGTCACTCTGCTATTATTAATTACAACTAAACTGTGAAATATTACATGTCCCCAATTTTTTCTTTTTTAAACCAAAGAGGCCCTTGGGGTGAGTGAGCAAATTATGAAATACTCTTTTCATTCTCTGAAAAAACAAATGAGAACAAGGCAGAAAAAGACCGAAATGGGAACATTTTCCTACATCCTATCTTTCATAGATTCAGAGGGTTTAAGGCCAGAAGGGACCATTAGATCATCATGTCTGACCTCCTGCATAACACAGATCATTAAACTTCACCCAGTTACCCTGTCATGGGCTCAATTACTTGTCTTTGCCTAAAGCATTCACTAGTTTGGACTGATGACATTTGGGGCAGGTACTGTCTTTTTGTTCTGTTTGGACAGTACAAGGGGGTCCCTGCCCATAACTCTGAATCCTAGGTTCTACAGTAATACAAATAATAAATAACAATAATGATTGAGAGAGAGAAAATCCACCCTTAGCAGTTTGTTTCAATGGTTAATCATCCTTGCTGTTAAAAATATGTGCCTAATTTCTCATATGAATTTGTCTGGCTTCACTTTCCAGTCATTGATTCTTGTTATACTTTCTCCACTAGATTAATACCGGGTATTTTCTCCCTGTGAAGGTAATTAATTATACATTGTAATCAAGTCACCCCATAATCTTCTTTTTGACCAACTGAAACAGATTGAGCTAGTCTCTTGCTGTAAAGTGTTTTCTCCAGCCCTCCCATCATTCTTATGGCTTTTTTCTGCAGCCTCTCCAATTTTTCAATATCCTTTTTAAAATGTAGACACCGGAACTGGATGTAGCATTCCAGGATCAATCTCACCAATGCTGTATACAAAGATAAAACCACCTCATTATTCCCGTTTATACCTCCAAGAATCACATTAGCCCATTTTGCAAGAGCATTGGGCTGGGAGCTCACATTGAACTGTTGTTCCATTCTGACCTCTAAATCCTTGTCAGAGAACAGGGTTACTTACCAGAAACTGTTGTTCTTCGAGATGTGTTGCTCATGTCCATTCCAATATAGGTGAGTGCATGCCATCGTGCATGGGTTCCCGGAACTTTTTCCCCTTAGCAGGGGGTTTGTAGGGTTGGCTCTGGTGCCCCCTGGAGTGCCGCGCGCATGCTGTGGTATATGAGGCACTGCCGGCCCTATGGCCCCTCAGTCCCTTCTTTCTGCCAACTCCAACAGCGGGGACGGAGGGTGGGTGTGAAATGGACATGAGCAACACAGCTCGAAGAACAACAGTTTCTGGTAAGTAACACTGTTTTCTACTTTGAGTGATTGCTCATCTCCATTCCAATATAGGTGATTAAAAAGCAATACCTTAGAGGTGGGTAGGAGTTATCGGTGAGCTGTTCTCAGCATGACTCCGCTGAAATCCGCGTCCTCTCTCACCTGCTGCATGATGGCGTAGTGGGACGTGAAGGTGTGCACCGACGATCAGGTGGCAGCTTTGCAGATGTCCTGCAGGGGCACCCTCTCCAGGAAGGCCGCAGACGAGGCCTGAGCTCTGGTTGAGTGCGCTGTGATGACACCTGGAAGCGGCACGTTCACCTGCCCATAGCCGCACTTGATGAAGGAGGTGATCCACGTGGAGATGTGCTGGGTGGAGACAGGTGATCCCTTCATCCGGTCCGCCAATGCGACGAAGAGCTGCATTGTCTTCCGGCATGGCCTCGTCCGATCGATGTAGTAGGCCAGGGCTCGCCTCACGTCCAGCAAGTGCCATCTCCGCTCCTCTATTGCCTGTACCTTTGGGGGGCCCCTGCTGGGAGGCTGAGGACGAGCTAGAAGGCCGGTTACGCCATCCAAACCCCCTGTTCCTGTCTCTGCCCCATTAGGTTGTTGCTGTGCCTGGGGCTGTGACTGTCGCCTCAAGGCCTGGGGTGATAGAGGCCCGGGGTGATAGAGGCCCAAGGAACAAAGTGTGGCCCGCGAATCCTTAGGCCATGCAGCTTCTCATCAGTTTTGTCTGCAAACAGGCCCGACCCATCGAAGGGGAGGTCCTGGATCGACTGCTGCACTTCCTGTGAGAGCCCCGAGGACTGCAGCCACGAACACTGCCTCATGGCAACGGCAGAGGCCATAGCCCTGCTTGCCGTGTCCACAGCATCACTGGCGGTTTGTAGTGCTGCCCCCCACCACCGTGATCCCCTCATCGAGGACCGTGGCGAAGTCAGCTGCCTGCTCCTGGGGCAACGTCTCAGCAAATCGTCTGAGGGAGTCCCAGAGATTGAAGTTATTCCGGCCCAGTAGGGCCTGGTGATTTGAGATCCTGAACTGCAATGCCGCAGTTGAATAAACTTTCCTACCAAACAAGTCCATGTTTTTGTTCTCCTTGTTCTTGGGAGTGGAACCTTGGTACCCCTGCCTGTCCCTCTGATTGGCCACATCCACCACCAGGGTTCCCGGGGTCGGGTGTGTAAAGAGGAACTTGAATCCTGCCACAGGGACATAATATTTCTTTTCGGTGCCCTTGGATGTAGGGGCGACCGAGGCAGGGGTTTGCCACAGGGCCTTAGCGAGCTTAAGGACCCTGTCGTGAACTGGCAGGGCAACCTTTGATGTGCCCTCTGCCCCCAGGACACCGAAAAGGGGATCCTCCTCCTCTGACAGTTCCCTGACCTCCAGGTTCAAGTTAGAGGCCACCCTTTTCAGCAGCTCCTGGTGTGCCCTGAAATCTCTCAGCGGCATCCTGTGGTTCCTGGATGCTGGATGGAGGAGGACTGTGGGTGCTCGACACCTTGTCGATAGGGTGGCCCCGTGGAGAGTTCCTCCCCTTGGTCCGATTCCTCCTCCGAGGAATGGCCCTTACGTTTTTTGTCTGGTGTGGGGGGCACCGACTGCACCCCTGAAGATGGGATGGACACTGTCCCTTGTCCCATATGAGCCCCCCCATGGGCCCCAATAGAGCCATTGCCAGGGACCTTGGGGCCAACCTGGGACTGGCATCGGCACCGGCTGATGAGCCTTCTGGTGGCGTCGGCTGGACCCTCGAGTGTCCTTGCCCTTCCGGGACCCGGAGCGGCTGGAGCGGTGGTGTCGAGCCCGTCTCCGGCCTTTGCCGCTCCATGCCGGGGACTGACCCCTCGATGACGCCGAGGAGGCAGATGAAGATCGCCGCTGCCTCCACGAACGGTGCCGACGTGAGGAGGCACGCTCCGAGCTCAGTGACGATGCCCGTCTCGGCACCGACAACTTCCGGTGCCGCTTGCCCCTAGGGGACTGGGACCGGTGCTTTCGGGAGCCTCGTGATGCCGAACCTGACTCAGCAGACCGGGATCTGCGATGCGCTGGAGTGGGCGAGCCTTTCGGTGCCGGACTCCCCGCCGGTGACCGGGTCTGGTGCCGCCTGTACGAACAGCTCGGTGCGGGGACCAGGAACGTGAGCTGTCCCTGCGCCGCGAGGCAGCCTTCGAGCAGTGCCGCCTTGTCTGTGTTGCCTCCGGTGTCGGGGACCGAGCTCGGTACCGCAGGGAAGATCTGCTCGGTGAGCAAGACTCAGAGCTGAGAGGGGAGCTTCCACGCTCTACCCTCGGTGGCCGTCTGGGCGGGAGACTTTTTCGCCCCTGTCGGGGGTCTCAACCAGCCTCCGGGGGGATCCAGCGCGGGTTTGCCCCGGGACACTGGCCCTCTCTCCCTCGGCGGAGTGGGGCGCGGAGGCGTGGGCAGGGCCATCAGGGCTCTTGTCGCCTGACAAGCCTCTGGAGTCGACGGCACCTGCAGGGGCACTCCTGCACCCCCAGGAGTCGGGGGAGGCTCCCTGCTCGGAGATGCAGGCACCGGAGCAAGCTCTACGGGCCGTGGCTGGTGCACCGCTGCACTTGACCCCGCCCGTACCGGTGGTGTGGGGGAGTGCGCGCGCTCCGTGAGCTGCCGCCTCTTTTTCTTCGGCACCGGAGATGGCTCCTTGCACCGAGTTGACGTCGGTGCCAGTGGTGCCCTCTGCACTGAGGAGACGCTCGGTGCCGCGGTGGAACGAGGCGGCTCGGAGGCCGGTCGGAGCGCTGCTTCCATCAAAATGTCCCGCTCTTTCTGAGTCCTAGGCTCGAAAGCCTTACAAATCCTACACTTCTCCTTCCGGTGCTGCTCTCCCAGGCACTTGGGGCAGCGATCGTGAGGGTCACTAATTGGAAAAGCCTTGCCACAAGCGGCGCAGGGTTTACAGCCAGGTGACCCGGGCATGGCCCGGCCACCCTAACCCCTTGCGGGCTTCTTATTCAATCTTAAACTACTCTTCTTAACTACCGACACAACAAACAAACAAAGTTCAACAAGGGGAAGGTACTTGCGAGAAGCAAGAGTCGTTCCAGCAACCGTCACGGGCGGAAAGAAGGAACTGAGGGGCTGTAGAGTCGGCAGTGCCTCGTATACCGCGGCATGCGCACGGCACTCCAGGGAGCACCGGAGCCGACCCTACGGGTCTGCTAAGGGGAAAAAGTTCTGGGAACCCATGCACGGTGGCGTGCACTCATTTATATTGGAATGGACATGAGCAATCACTCGAAGTAGAATTACAGGAGACTTAGTAGCTTGTCTTTGTCCTATTTTCTTGACAGGGATGAGTATTGTAAAGCCTGAGTCTGTGTCTTCTTGTCATCCCCACTTACTCTCTAGCATCACAGCCTGTAATATTACACAAGCTGAGGGGGCTTTACGGAAGTTATTGGGTTCAACTGCAAGCAGAGAAATCATGACAGCAATGGTGCAAAACCAGGCAAACATACACATCTCCCAGCCTGGTGCAAAGGGGAGGCCCCAGGGTAGTGGGAGTTGAAGAGCCAGCCCACCCTCACGGGTGGCTCTTGTCCCATGCGGCTGGGCCAGTTCTTTGTTCCAGGCATTATGACCTAGTACACAGAGTCACACCGTGCTGCCCAGGTGCTGAGGTGAAGGGTGTTGCGGTGGGTGGTCAGTGCCCCTCAGCAGTTTAGTATAATCAGTGCAACCACTGAACAGAGAGGCTACATCCACCCCCGACCCATGGTCGTTCCCCTTCTCTGCTCCGTGTGCCTGAACCCAATAAATATGCCAAAGTCAGACAGGGAAAAAAAATCCTGTTACTTGCCAACTGAGTACATTTAATATAGAAGAAGTCAATGAGGCCCATTGAATAAGGGGCCCTCAAATGCCATCTTTACAAAGCCACATTTAGTCAGGTTTGCATGTGGATATCCCACACAATAAACTATATGTAACCATGGAGCGTGTGTCTTCCTGCTTTCATTTAAAAAATACCCTTGTTTTTGGAATTGTTTTTGCAGGAAGTCTATTGAAAGCCCGGAGGAACAGTCAGTGAAAATGTTCATTTTCATTATGGTCGGTTTGCTCTTGAAAATACTAAGCAAGAGATACTGTGACATAGGAGGGAAGAATGCCAAAGATGACAGGTAAAACTGAAGATAAAGTTTTCATGATGTGTTATGCAGGTAAAAGTGGGACTAAAAGCCAGTCCACACAACCACCACACTGAAATGGATTGTGCATTAACTGCATCAGAGATCAAAAAAGCAGCAGCTCTATTCTGGACTGGGGGCTGGCTGTCATCTCATATGGGTGTGAAACTGGCATAACTATTAACTGAACTGAAGTTACTCCTGATCTACATCAGTGCAATTGCTAATCAGACTCAGCCCTTTTGTGTGTGAGGACAGGAAAGGGGTGGTAAAAATGCCCACCGTGTAGGCCTTCTTAGCAGATTGGAGTGGGGATATGCTGGACAACAACATAGACCCTGTATTCAGAAAACACTGTCCATTTTTATTAAGCAGTTCTCTTGCCAGTACACTGAGCTATATATATATCTCTATGCACACTATGATTATAATGTCCACCAGCACATCTAGATAATTACAAGGTCTGTCAAAGTACAGCTTTGCAATATTTTGGCAGAACAACAAACATATCCATTTGTGAAACCACTGAACTGTTTTATATTGCTGTCCTATTGATATGATGACATAAAATCATAAATAATTGAGATATAATGATGATTAAAAACAACAGCCAAGAAATCTGATGTCATTTCTGACACTCACCCTTTAGTACTCTAGCTCAGTGTGGGAGAATGTAGAAATGGATCATGGCAGAAAGCTGTTTACCGCCTCTTGGTGGCTGAGGGGAAACCTGATCAGGAACGTCCTGAGATCCTGTGGCAGAACCACCAGCAGCGAATCTATAATAGCAGCAATTTCTAGAGCAGCAATGGCAGTACAGGCAGTGGAATAAAAGAACAGCATCAACACCTGAATGGAAATGGTAATTTCCTTGCAGGAATTATTTTTTGTACTGAGGTAGTGCTCAGATGTCCCAGTCCGGATTGTGACAGGCACCGTACAAAGACATAGGAACATATTATCTTGGCTACAACAATGTTCTGCTTTGTCATTCGTATCTGAGGCAGGCTACCAGAACAGTTGATCTTCAGATATATTTAAGTTTCAAAAATCACTGGTGGTAGACAAATAGAAAATGAGCCAGTAATTACACTGTGATTTTAAAATGATATTGTCATTTTACGTTGCATAGGGTTACACAGGATGAAGTGAATGCTTCTGGAAGACAGCCAACTTTGCTCTTAAGCCCCTCCTTGGCATATGAATTGATTTGAATATGTGCTTTTTCTCTTGGAAGGGTCAGGGAGTTAAGCTAATACTGTCTTTAGACAGCGTTCAATAATCCCTACTCTGTTTTGTCAAGTCTAATGTTTACATATTATTTTTCTACTCTTTAGTCAAATAAGATGTTCAGTGCATGCCAAGTTATCTGCAATCCCAACGTAGTGACTGTGTAGCGGCTTGTGTGATGGGAGTCGTGTGTGTGGCTCCGAAGTAGTGTACGGCAGAAAGAGACTATACCGGACGTGAATAACGTAGGTGCTGTAAGATTATTAATAAAACTTCTGGGGCAAATCTTCTGATGTCCGCTGAATGTGGGATGATGAGTGCTTGGCCACCAGTATAGCCTGTCAGTCAAACCTAAAGGAATTTACTGTGATGGAGTTCTCACAATTCCAGATTTCAACCTCTCACAGTAACCCATTTAAAAACAAATTCTAAAAACATGCTGTCGATAGAAACCAATATTTTAACCATTAAGGAATAATACCCAAGAGATTTCAAGCTGAACTGGAATTTTGGGTTCTGAATGTAGGTAGAATTTGTGTCTTATTTTGAGAGTGTGACTCATTACTTGGAACAGAGTTACAGATGTAGGCTCTGATTCAGTAAAGCACTTAAGTACATGCTTAATATAAAGATCCCAAAGACCCATACGGAAAATAAAGAGTTCCATTCAGTGATATAAAAGCAGAATGTACCCAGCACCACCAAACTCATTCATTCACATGCTCATTCCTACCCAAACATTGGTGAGACATTTTTAATGGGTAGCTGGATGACCTATGGTATTGGTCACGGGCGCTCAGACCGACAGTTCTGAGCAATGGGTTTGACTTAGGCCTTGATCCTGACACTTCTTATACTCAGACATTCTGCTATCCAGGCATGGAGCTCCACAGTGCCGGAACCACTCCTTCTGCTGTGCGGAAGGAGCACGTGAGTCCTCGGGAGGGCCGTAAATGTAGACTTGGCCCCTGGGGACCCTCGATACGCCACTGGTTATAACCAACAGCAGGATGTGTCGTGTTCTGTTCTGAGTTTTTGACCAGTAAGGAAACAAAGTAAAGAAAGAGACATTCAGCATTCATTACAAACAATCCTCTTTTTGAAATGTCAGTTCATCCTTTGTCCATATTGCTGAACGGATAATATTTTATCCACTGCAATAGAAGCCTTATATTTGCACAGCATGAAAACCGCTACTGAAGCAAAGGAACTGTGAAAGTGTGTAGTCTCGGCTCAGGAAATAGCACCTAGACTAGGTACGGTGCAATAATTGTAACTGTGCCATCCCAACATCGCTCTCTATGTATTCAATAATCTTAACTTGGCTTTTTCCTTCTCTCACTGATTTCAAACATACAACCCACGTTATTGAGATCTTTGAGTTGATTTTTTGACTTATTATTTAAGAATGACAAATGAGATTCAGCGTTAGCCAGTGTAATAACTTCAGTACACTGGAAAAACAAACATTTTAAATAATCCCTGCATTTCTTCTTTGAGACCTTTTTGTATCTCAGAATCTTTTTACTAATTTCTTAGCTGTTAATACTTTTCTAGTTACAGAGCTTACTTTCTTATTCCCATTGGGCCTAATGCCATTTTTGCCATAGAAGAGCCATAAGGATATGACACACAGGCTCTGAATAGTGAAAGTTGTGAAATTTTAAATCTACAACATATAATTTTGTCCCTGCACTAGAATGGGACCAGCTTAGAATGAATTAATAGAAAGTCCCAAGTTGTCTCCCTGGGCCTGATTCTTAGACTCATTTTATACAACAACTTAGACTGGTTTTACATAAGGGCTAACTCCACAGACTTCAATGGAGTTACTTCTGATTACACCCGTATAAGAAAGAGCTAAATCATCTCAGCCAACATGCAGATTTTAACACCAATTACTGGAAACTTCCCTTTAGCATGAAATTGTTCCTTGGACATAAAAATACTTCCCTGTGGGTTAAATTCATCCCAGCCATCTCTGCCTGATCCCAGAATGAAGGGCTGTTTGGAGAAACTATGTATGGCAGGTTAGAGAGATGGACTCTACCCCAGCCTGTGGGCGTGGTGCAGGGCAGCCTTTCTGCACCCACTACTCCAGCTGGGTGAGACATGGGGCTGTCATCCTTGCAGGCCTTTCGTGAAGATATTTTTATATTCCGTTTCATGCATTTTAATGTGCGTCTTGCAGTTTCAAACAGTCTTTTCTGAGACGGCTCCAGGATATTTACACTGAAACGGGGCTCTTATGACCTTTCTGTTTTTCATGCTGAACGGGAAGTGGGCTGTATATTTCAAGTTTCCATATCAATATATCTGAGGGTATGTCTACCCTAGGCTGTGAAGGCAGCTGGTGTAGACACCCCTGAGTTATCTTTAATCTATCTAGCTAAAGTCCCTGAGCCGTGAAGCTGCAACAGCACAAGTTTCAGTGCCACCTAGTCCCGCAATTACCCAGGGCTCTGGGTGGGCTTGTACAGGCCACAGCTGCGGTGTTCTGGGATCTGAACTAGCTAGCTTAAAGCCAGTTTGGCAATACTTAATTTGTGCCAGGGTTTACCAGGGTCGAGCCCCGGCAGCTCTGGGCTGGCTGCGTCAGTTATCAATGTACAATCATTGCTTGAACCCCGACACCTCTTTCAATACATATTATGCACTGCAGCTCAGCTACGTCTGCTTGAACTTCAGTCACATGCTGCCACTGGAGCAGAAGCGTACTCTGAGTAACAGAGTGTCTTAAAAACTTCTAGTGTCACAATGTCATGCATCTCTCATCTGATGAATGATCTAGTAACAATGGGTATCAAAATAGCAGCTTCCAGGTGCCAACAATGAAAGCAGTTGAAGAGCTAATCCTCCACGTCAGTTTGTTTAACATCCATCCCAACCATCCCATGGTCGGTGTGAATTGTTAATCAAGTAGAATTGAAAATTGGCGCTGAAATGGCATAGCTGTTACAGCTGGATAACAGGCCAGGAGCCAGCCAGAAGCTAAGGTTTCATTAGAGGCTATTTTAACATTCATTGGTCCATAGGGACAGTAAGCTTAGTAAACAATTGGACTTTTACTATAGCTGTCTGACAAAGTGACTCTTGAAAGTTCATCACTGAAATTAACATTTTACAAGGAAACACCTGTACATTTCTCCAGTGGAACCAGCAATGAGGCTAACAAGAGATTAAATGCCCTGATAGCCTCTTTGGAGAGGTTTTTTCTGTTGAACACAATTGCAGTTAAACCATTTATGAGAAAGGAGGATAATATCTAATCTAGGTTACACAGTTTCTAATTCCACTTATGGCGACAGAACAACGTGTGGATCAACTGCCCAGTGAGTCTCCAAGTTCTACAGGGCTGTCCACAGCTGGCTTCATTGTTAAACTGGAGCTCTGGGGTAAACTTTTCAAAAAACTCTAAATGATCAAAATGGTTTCACTGAAAATCAATGGGATTTAGGTTCCTAAATGCCTCAGTCAGTTTTGAAAATGGGACATGGGTGCTTTTGTAAATTTTAGCCCTGTTCAGTTTACTCATTGCTGAATTCACTCAATGGAGTTTTTATTTTTCCTTTTAAAGAATATAGGAAAAGTGCAGGCAAATCAAAACTTTTCACCAATCCCGCACAATGCTGATGCCCTTAGGTCCTATACTATTCAGTAAAATTTGGCCTCAGCACATATGTATTGGCAAAAAATCTAACCCAAGCTGTTATGCAGAAATCAGTCTAGAGTTCTCAAATCAGACCTATAAAAAGTAAACCATTTCTGTTTAATCATCATCACGTTTCTGATAGCACTCAATGTGCTAGGCACTACACGGACATAAAAGATGATGATTCCTGCCTCAGAACATATTCTTACAAATCATAAAAGGAAAATCTGGTCTCAGATATGATGCTGGGGATATTTTGTTGTAATTTAGACATCAAAGCCACAGTGTCTGTTCACCCTCTGTCTGAGCATGCATAATTCATAAGTTGAGGTCAGTGCACAAGGTGAGAATTGGCTCTTTATAGCAGTTTCAGTTTCCTTCTGAGCGCTGTGTGACTTATTTTAAATTTGATTTCCCTGTATAGACAGTTTCTTTGTCTAACAACTGTGATGTTGGAAAAAATGAATGCAAAACTAAAACCATTTTAGATTCTCAAGGAGTCTGAGAAAATGATTGGAAAAAAACCAGCAATTTTTAAAATGTAAAGTAATTTATTCATATCTAATGAGGCCTTGATTCATCAGAGCACTTAATCCTGTACTTAAATGTTGGCTTTAAGTTAAGGGTAAGTGTAAGTGTTTTGCCTACTTGGGGTTTAAATAACTAATACAACTTGCTGTATTAAAAATAAAATGTCATCAAACATGTTGCAGAGACAAGTAGAAATGAATTTTAAATACTTAATGGATGATGTTATAACCATGAAAGAGGCAGCAGTCTATGAATCTGACCTAGGACTGGGAACTCCTGTGCTCTAACCCAAGGTTAGCCACTGACCGTGCTATCTTTGCCAACTCATTTCAGCTCTCTGTGTCACAGTTTCTATATCTATATAGTGGGGCAATTACAGAGGTATTGTAAAATTTGACATTTGCAGATGCAATGAACTATACGTGTACTAAAGACTATTACAGTAATCTATTACAATGGTTGTCAACTGGAATATATGAAAACGATTTCTAGCAATCTGTGCAGTGCCTTTTAAGATTAATTTGACTAAGAAAAATTTAATTTACAAATGTCAACACAAAACATTACTAAAAATATTAGAGTATGATGGTGCCTAAAATTCTAGGCCTCTGATTCAGCACAGCACTTCAGCTAACTTTAAGCATGTGCTTTAACTTAGGGCTTTATAGGAATTCTAAATATTTTCCTTTTAATGGCAACAAAATGTCCCCAGAATCATATTTTAAAAATAGCTCTAGTCTTAAGAGCTAGATGAAGAGACAAGAGAAAGCAGAGTTTAAGTGCAAAACTGCTTCAGATGGACTCAACAAGTCAATACCTAACAAATCTTTTGTACACTATGTCCATGTTAAGCCAATATCGTGTTTTGCCAAGTGAAGTCCATTAATGTGGGAAGTTGCAAGGAAGGAGGAAAAGTACTGAAAATCATAGGAGAACTAAGCAGGGGAATGGAACCTGATCTGGAAAATATGACTTTTCATAAGGGATTAAATCAATAGCAAACCACCAAGAACTAGGTTTGTAGGAAGGCACCTTATTTTGAGGGTAGTTTAATTGCCTTAGGGGTATGTGTATGGGAAATAACTCAAATTTATCATAAATGAAGCCCACTCTTTTATCTGTCAATAACATCTAGGCACAGTTCTTCATATGTTATGCTGTCCTTTGTTTACATTGTCAACATTTGTTGTTAGATAGTCCAGCTGTTGGTATGATATGGAACATTATTTTTCAGCTGCTTCATTCCTTGTTATCGGGAAGGCAGCAGTTTTTTCCCTTCTTGAGATTAAGAACATCCCACTAGAGAACAGTAGGGGAAGTGTCAAGAACAGCAACAAAAAATGTTGATGCAAACTGATGCCATAAGTCTATTTGGGTAAAAAATTAAGTTGAACAAAGTGAAAATAAATGTTAACAACATTCCAAGTTCCTCCCCCATTTATAGCTACAGTGCAGCTGTAGCATTAAAAACTCACAACTTGTTTTAAACAATTTCCTATCCTGAATCAACTAAAAATGAGATTTTCATAAATATTACTATTGATCATTATGTGGCGAGAGGTTCCTTAATTTAAAGGGACACTGTCAATTAAGTTTAGACCCAAAATTTAGTAGCCTCTTTGTTTTTAAGCAACCCTCTTTTTGAATTTTGAATCTATTTTGAATCTATACAACTTTAAGTCTCACTTAAAGACCCATGTCTGCGATGCTGCTTTCAATGAACCATCTGGATGCATATATAAATTCCTTTTTGTCATTTCCCTTCCCTGATCTCTGTTTACTGTTCTGTCCTTCAGCTGCAAACAACTCAGAGCAGGCACCATCCTTCCTGAGTGTGTGGAAAGTTCCTATCATGTAGTGTGCACCATTAAAAACAAACAAGAACAACAATGTGCTGGTCCATGAAATCCAGAATAAAAAATCCATATACACCGACAAAGCAAAGCTGGCCAAATGCCAGTTGCATTATTATCCTGGAGGAGAAAAATACTAAAGGTAAGCAAACTATTTAAATGATGAAAGGAAGTCAGGTTTTTAAAAACCTTCTTAGTAACCCTAGTATCTTAGCTAATTATCTCTATAATCCTATGGGACCTGACCATGATCAGTGCAATGAGTTAAAAATATACCCACTTCCCTAAAGCTGTTTTTAAACAGAAAAAAAGATTTTTGCATCGTTTTAAGGATTCCAAAAAAACCCCTAATGACAGCTCATTTCTATGAAGCTAATAATTCAGTTAGTAAAAATATACTTAGTCAGTCAGTGGTTATTCTCATCATTCCAACTTGGACGGCACATATTCTGTACAAGGAGCGTTGACAAAAGTTTAATTCATTGGGCTCCACACATGCTTTGTACTGTGCACATAGCTGCCCACAAGAGGAAATGAAAAAGCCTTACATTTCCCCGTCAGTTCTCTATACCTTGTGGCAAAAAAACTGACAGCAAATATATTCTCTTAGATAATATCCCAGCCTTGAAAGAAATTTAGGGAAGAACAGTGCTCAAATATCTATCAGTCTATAGAGCAACTTAAACTCTAGGATCTTTCTCAAGAATTGTCTTCTTTGAAGCCTTACTGGATAGGACTTCTTTCTTGTTCCTCCTTTCACCTATCCAACATGTCAATTTCATGGCTGTGACATCAGTGGCCAAAGTAGCTAGAAGTCCTGAGCGATTCAAAATCACTGGTTACACAACCATGACTACACATCGGTATGGGACTGACCAATTTTAAAAAATAAGCCCCATTTGTCTGCTCACATGCAAGGCTGAACAAATGCCATCTGTAACCTGAGTTTTTTCTATTAGTGTTTCTAAGTGTATTTGTAATAGATAGGGGCTGTGTAACCCATCTGTAAATATAAGTTGCCTAGACTACGTGTCCAGGGGCACAAGAGCATTGTGCCATCAATCAATCAATCCATCAGTTCTGTTTCCTGATCAAGCTCTTTAGGGCGAAACGGTGCTGCCGAAAAGGAGTAACGGTGGAAGGGTTTCGGCGGAGGGCAGTCCGCTGCGAAACCCCACCGCCGCCGAAAGTCCTGGTCCGCCGCGAAACCCCACCCTTTTTTCCCCGAGTGGTACTTGGGAAAAAAAGGTTGAGAACCGCTGCTTTAGGGGTTTTAAAGCACCCTTTTAAAATAGAAATAAACCATACTTTTCTCCGACTGATATTCTGTAGAACAAGGATCCATCATATTGATTTGAAGATTACGTCACGTTATTACTGTGAGCATTTCCCCAACCATGTCATGAGGGGCTTCAAGAGGAGAAAATTCCCCAGCTAGCTGACTGAAGAGGCGCAGGGTATGTCTCTACTGCAATCATGTAGAAATACCTGAGCAAGCTTTAAAGTAGCCAACTCAAATACCAGTACCGCCAGGCAGCATGGGATTCAGCATGGGCTAGCCTGTACAGCCCATGATGAAGAGGCTTACCTGCTACTAGTACCTGAGCTAGACAGATTAAAGCTAGTTCGGGGATGTCGACATGAGCTGCAGTCACATCCTGCGATTGCAGTACAATAACGAGAGTTCTGTGGCACCTTAAAGACTAACAAATTTATTTGGGCATAAGCTTTCGAGGGCAGAGACCCACTTTGTCAGATGCAATCAGATGAGATTGCAGTGTAGACATACCCTAAATCTGTGATGGCAAAGCCAATCCGACAGTGTAAACATTATGAAATGGCTGTAGAGAGACTGGTTGTTAGCTGTGACTTGTCCTAATATTCAGAAAGAGTGAAATCCAGCAGGTGGCAGAGGACAAAGCAACGCATCCTTGTCACGGACTGATAACCAGCAGAGACTTGCTTCAGCAAATGAATATAAACCTGCCTGAAATTGGCCTCAGTAGTAGTACTCTGTGTCACCAACAAGGGGATCCAGGTCTGTGGATGACCTCAAGGTTCTTGATCAGTCCCACAGCTGGATTCTGGCCATAGGGAGTGCTGCATGGACTAAGTTAATGAAGGTACTAGACAGGAAAGAACATCCTATGGTTAAAACACGAGACTGGGATGCAGGAGATCTGGTTTCAGTTCTTAGCTCCGCCATGGACTTCTTGTGGGATTTTAGACAAAGTAACATCTCTGCCTCAGTTCCTGTCTGTGAAATAGGAATAATACTTCTGCTCTCCTCCCCGGGCCTCTCTTGTCCAATAGATCGCAAGTTCTTACGGGCAGGGACTGTTTCTCAATGTGTTTCTACAGGCCCATGCACGCGGTGGCCTTTGGACACGGATAAAAGGAATACATATCATGAACACTATAAGTTCTTAGGTAATTTTTAATATAAAGCCCAAGACTCCGAGTGCTGATTTCTTTGCATTTTCCATTTGACCTTGCAAAAATCTCTGTGTTTATGGAGTTATTCAATCCTAAAGTTCCACGTGGAACCTACACTGCCTAGTTCTGAACATAAGCTAAACATTGAAGACAAAAATGGAAAATGAACAACTTATCAGGTAATCAAATCCATCCTCTTCCCACTGCAGGATTGGTCCAGCTGGTAAACTCCCCAGTGCCCCTTATAACATGGATCAGCGGCTGCAAGCTGAAGCTGGACAAATTCAGACTGGAAATAAGGCACACATTTTTGACAGTGAGGGTATTTAACCACTGGAACAATTTACCAGTGGTTGTGGTGGATTCTCTATCACTGACAATTTTTATACCAAGATTGGATGCTTTTTCTAAAAGATCTGTTCTAGGAATTACTTTGGCAAAGTTCTAAGGCCTGTTAAACTAGAGGATCACAATGATCTCTTCTGGCCTTGGAATGTATGAATGGTCTATTCAGGCTTGGGGTGATGCATTTCCTGCACATCCTTTTTCCTGTGATTCAGGATTTTCTTTATTGAGATACAAGAGCAAAACTCCTTCTCTCTATTTGAGTTCTCTGATTGTCTTGAATCAGATGCTGATCACTTGGGAGCTAAACCTTTCCTCCCCAGGCTGGGAGAGCATTGCCACATAGCAGAACTAACATAGCTACGGTTCTGAAAGCAAGAAGAGGGTGACAAGAATCATTTCCTGCTGGTTGATTCACGCTGGTACTGGCTTTATAGAAGGCCACTCACCCACCCAGAAAGTGAGGGAAAGAACACAGCAACATGCCAGCTAGAGGAGATCCAGGATGACTAAGTGAGGAAAGGAATGGTTTCATTTGGATAGGACATAGGCAGAGAGAATACTCATTGCTGAAACTGAATATTCAGTAAAGGTGGGATTTTCAAAATCACCCAAGTGATTTAAGAGCACAAATGCAACTGAAAGTCAAAGGGACGTGTGCTTTTTAGCCAAGTGGGTGCATTTGATTATCCTATACTGAATAGCTACCCACACACCAGACCTGTGTTAAGAATCTCAACCTTTAAAGACATGGCGTTTTCTCCTATTTAAAAAATGGCCAAATGGATTACATTCAAACTTAAAACCAAAATTCATTCCTGAGCTGTGTCTTTTTTATGCCTGGAGCAAAATTTTTGTGGTTGAGTTGTTAACCCCTAAAAACCAGAATAGAAATGTAGACAGCTATAATCCTTACACACACACACACACGCACACGCACACACGCACACGGTCCTTTCAGCAGTTTTCTGAAGCCTGTGACTTAATCACATTAACCTAATTACCATGCTGAAATTAAAAAAACCCACACATTCAATTAGTCTTGCATAAGGCTTCAAACATCACTTCCGGCCTATAGCACCAAAACCAGTCACTGTAATATAGAACAACACAGGCCAAAACTTTCTGTTCTAAATCCATATTTAATCATCTAAATAAGTGAGCTCCTTTGAGCACCCACAACTCTGACTGACTTGCAGATGCCCTAAAATTAGTTCAAGGGGGAGATTTGAAGGGCACAAAAGTCAGTTGAACACTTCACTTCTACTGGATCATACTGGGGCAGCTTTGCTGCTTGTGCCGCCCACAGCAGCTACACTTCTATTTTTAGCACACTAGCTCAGAGCTAGTGCAGGTATGGCTACCTGAGCTGGAAATTATATCCCTAGGTTGTGCAGACACACTCAGTAGGAGATAGTGGGTGCCTACCTGCTATTTATGCCTTTGAAAATCTCCCATTTAGAACTTTAGGCTTCTATATTTGGAAATGTTGGCTACAATTCTCATCAAGGCAAACATTGCACATGGGTGAAATATATTGCTAGCAACAAGTTACACATTAAAAGATTTGGGGATGTTGCAATTTTTCACCATTAAAACCTAATATTTGTTGAATTTAGCATTTATTTAACTGGTAGGAACAGATGACATTAGGGCAGCAGTGGAAAGTTTTGCAAATTTATTAACTCTTTTTTAGAGTAGCCATTTCAAAGTGGTTTAGCATTAGGATTTGATTCACATTGCTAGGGACTATTTTGGAAATCCATAAATCTGCAGCATTGATATGTAATTTAAACACTGGGTTCCAGTGTAAATCTACTGTCTGGTAAAACAAGATATTCCTTTATTTGTTTTACATTACCACTGAGTGCATGGTTTAGATGAGATCAAAGATGCAAGTAAGTCTAATAAAAATAGTAATGATGGGTAACTTATTCTACCTGCATATTCTAGTCAATATCACAATGAAGCAAGGTTTAGAGAATCAATTTCTCGATACCTTAAATGACATCTTATTACAGTTAATTTTAGAGCACACAATAATATAGTCTACTTTTGACTTATCCTAAGTAACATACAGGAATTGGTTCAAAAAGTAACTCTTCGAGCTGGTCCAAAATTTTTTGACAGAAGAATTTTCTGTAGGAAAATGCAGTTTATTCAAAATCTAAATGTTTTATGAGAATATATCAATTTTTTGGAAAATGTTGATGGAAACAAGTGGCCATGTTTTGTTTCGATAAAGTAAAAGGTGGTGTTTCATTTCATTTTGGCTATTACATTGAAATATTAATTGTAATATATTGATGTCTGTTTAATAGAATATAGCAGTTGAAATGAAATGTTTTGACATTATTGAAACAACAAACAAAGTGATTCAACATTATTGAAATGAAACGTTTGGACAGCTCTAAAAAATTAGCTGTCACCATTCAGAAAAAAGACCTGGGTAAACTGTGGGCAGCTTAGTTAAAACATCTGCTCAATATGGAGTAGTAGTCAAAGTAGTAAATGTTTGGATGGGAGATAAAATACTGAAGATATACACAGTGCCATTATAAAACCAATGGTGGGTCTTCAGCTCGACCAGGGCATTCAGTTGTGGTCAGCCCATATCGCAGAGCAGAATTAGAGGAGGGTCAGAGATGTGGGGTTGGAAATGATTAGATAGGACAGACGGCCATATGACTGGAGTGAAAGAGAATGAGAAGATTGGAATTGTTTGTATCAGAAAGGAGACTAATAAGAGGGAATGCACTTAAGGTATATAAAAATGACCAGTGTAGAGAAGATAAGTCAGGCATTTCTAATGACCCTTTTTTATATGACAAGAAAAACGAGACATCACAGGGAAAGTAAAAGGTGGCAAATGTAAAAGTGATTAAAGGAATGGTGTGCTTTTACACCAAACAATTAACCTGCAGAACTCATTGCCACCAGCCAGGTATCATTCAGGCCAAGGCGCTAGAAGGATTCTAATTAGGGTTGAATATTTATGCGGCTAATGAGAACATCCACTGCAACATTATTTTTTTTTAAAGGCAGGATATAAACTCTCATGCCTAAGTGTATAATTCAGCCACTGGGAAGAAACCTAACCTGTGGGCAAGTTATTCCAGAATTGCACTCTGCAGATTTTTATATACCTTCCAATGAAACTTCTGAAATCAGCCATCAGAGCCAGAATCCTGGACTAGAGAAATCATTGCTCTCGGCTGGTATGGCAGTTCCTGTGTTTAGCATTTGCCTTCACATTGTGGGTATTTTGCTTCGCAGGCTCCCTATCTGTTCCAGACACAGTCAAAGCTTCCTGTGTTTATGGAATGTCTGCAAAAACCACTGCGTTTCTGGGCAGGGAAAACTGACCACAAGTGCTGAATGTTCATAGATTGTCTCAAAATTCATCTGATACTTAAAAATAGGCATTTAGGAACTGGAGTTTCCCTCTTACCTTCTCCCCTGCACTCCAAAATGTATTGACTTAAATGTTTGGGGTTTTTAAATGGAAGATTTAATCAAAAAAAATGTTAAGAGAAAGAGAAAGGAAAGAAACTGCTTCAAGTAGTAAGATACTTGGTTGCGTCAGCCTTGAACTTTGTGGACTGTTCCCGTTCTGCCTGTATCTCAGGCTGGCATCCTTCCCCTGCTGCATGCACACATGAAAATGCTCAACATGTTTTGTGGGAGAAGCACATTAACAAACAACCACCAGAATAAGTTAATTAACTACTTCTGCAGTCCTATGAAAGGGGCCCACCGCCCTGAATCAACAGACACTAGTGACAAATCATGATTGTCTTATTATCCCAGCTAACCCCATTGCTCCAGATTCTCTCCCCCAGTTCTTGCCCTAACTGGCCAGCTGAAAATTCACCTATCTAGTGTAGGGGAGCTCGTGGAGAAGGAGTAAAGTGGCATAGGTTGATCCTACCCCAAATACCTCAGTACACACAGTCACATCGGACAGGAAATGGGGGGGACACACATGTAGTACACCAATCCTCAACTAGTGAGTGGTCCCCTGCAGATCATAGCCTGTTGGTGTAAATTAGAGAAGCTTCTAAGCTGCTTTACCTGATGTCAGTGGGCTGGGCCAGTGCACATGTATCAGGAGAATCAGAGTCATAACTTGCTCCTGGATCACCTCAACCCCACTCTCCTGCTCCAGGGAGGCAGAACTACTTGTGTGAGTAAGGTGAGCAGGACTTGATCCTGAGCCAGGAATGTCCCTTAAGCTGGCCATTACTTAGGGCTTGTCTACACTTACCTCGGAGATTCAGCGGCAGTCGACCAGAGTTACGCAAACTACGCAAAAAACTTGAGTAACTCCCGTTGACTTCTGTGCTTCTATTCTGCGCTCCACCTTCAATGCACTGCACCGATGGGAACCGTGTTCCCGTCGACGCAGCGCTACGCCACTTGATAAGGTGGTCTTAATATGTCGATTTCTGGATCGACTGAACGGGTCTTCACTGACCACTCAGTCGATCCAGATAAATCGATCTGACGGCGGCGAATTTGCCGCCGTCAGTGTAGACGTAGCCTAAGGCTTCGGCAAATTCCTGTCAGCTCAGTGCATTGAAGATGGAGTGCAGAACAGAAGCACAGCAGTCGATGGGAGTTTTGCGTAGTTTGTGTAACTCTGGTCAACTGCCACCAAATCTCCGGGGTAAGTGTAGACAAGCCCTCAGTGTATTATGGTAACGAAGGACCCCAGGGTCTTTTCAGAAGCGTGCACACAGTCCTTGCATCCAAACCAATTAAATTGCCTTTTAAAAACCCCCTTGTGTTTAGCAATAAAAATGGTACAACTTACAGTCCCCAGAGGCTTCCCTCCTTTCATGGGAACAGAATAACTGTGAGAAAGAGAAGCCCTTTGCACTCTTTTCTAGGAGAAAAGCACTGGGTTTGGAGCACTGATCTAGGTACATTTCAACGTGTTGAAAATCTGTTGTAAATAAATCCAGGTTTGTGGTACTTTAACGGTTGACTTTTTGGGAACATTTTACAGACTAAAGCAGTCTGTGATTTCTGGGACCTAACAGGACAAACTTAATTGTTGTAAATCCGATTTAAAAAGAGGAATGAATTGTCCACTCACAACCTAGCTAAATCGGTTTAACATCAGACCTTTGGGAAACTGCTGCAACCTCGGTGTTTAGACCAAGCACTGTCTGAGCCCAGTGTTCCTGAGAAGCAGTCACCATCCCAACACTCCCCCCAGTGCAGGATTGAAAGGGGAGTGAAGGAGCAGTGTTCCCGGTCAGTTTAATTGAAAACAAAGAAGGAATGAAAACAGGCAGGTGCATTTCTTTAATAGCTTTATATTGCTAGTGAACCTTCTATTTTAGGCAATAATATGGCTCTGTAGTACCATATGTGGTACCAATACGGCTCCATAGTACCATATATACCATAGTATATGAGCATCTCACAATCTTTAATGTATTTAGCCTCACATCATCCCTGTGCAAAAAGGCAGTGCTAGCAGCCCCATTTTACAGATGAGAAACTGAGGCACAGGAAGGCTCAGTGACTTGCTCAAGGTCACACAGGAAGACTATGGTGGATTTGAAGCCAGGTCTCTCAAGGCCTAGACTCATGGCCCAACCACTGGACCATCCTGCCTCTATCATTCCTCTTCTTGCTTTCACTACACTCCCTTACTCATGTGAGGGCTGCAGAATCAGGCCCGTAGTACAGAAAAATGTGTACAGATCAGAAGAGTAGGATTTCCTTACCATGTTAATAGTTTTGATACAGTGCAGTTGTTTCCCCATGGAAAAGATGGAAGCCCCGTTGTTTGAGAGGATTGGACAAAATACTTAGGGAAGGTTTTGCAAAGCCATTTACAGAATTTGGATGCCAATTTTCATTGAAATTCATGGGAGTTGGGCATCCAACTCCCCTACAGTTCTGAAAATCTCAGTCTTACTGGACAGTAGGAAACAAGCCTGTGTTGTGCACAAGAATAATGCACTCTAGAGAACTGATTGGGGATCATTTTTTCATCAAAAATTGCCAATTAATCAAAACCAAAATGGCTCCTGGAACAGGGTTGGGTTCAAGGAATTTCCCAGTTCAAAATATTGTGAAGAAAAAAGTTTCAAAGTTGTTGACGTGTTTCATTTTAATGTTTCCAAAACAAGTGTCTGGTTTTCTTGTTCAAAATGACCTTTGTTTTAAAATTTAAGCTAATCAGACTAAAAAAAGGTTACACAAAAAACCAAACCAAAAGGTTTAAATTGAAACAAAATGTTTGAATTGGCCTGAAGCAAAAACATTTTTGTTTTTCAGCCTGTGAATATTTTCAACATTTCAACTTTTCATCCCAATTCGAGATGGAAACAAATTTGAAACTCTCCAAAATATTTGTGGGACAGAGAAACTATTTCTCACCCAGCTCTGGGGCTTGATAGACTCTTCCTAATCCAGTGGATATGGCATGGGATTGGGAGCAGAAGAGCAATAGTCTCCTCGCTGTTCCAGGGGTCTCCCTGTACCTCTGCTTCTGCTCTCATCTTTTGTTTGTCTTGTTTATGTATATTGTAAGCTCTTAGGGGCAGGGAGAGTCTCTATGTTTTTGTATAGCACCTAAAACAAAGAGGTCCCAATCTCTGTAATTCACTTATAAAAAGAGAAGGTTGGAACTTGCAAAGAGAGATTTAAAAACAATGTTGTGTATCAGAAAACATGTTCCCTGGCAGAAGTGGTAGCAGGAAGATCTCTGTTGAGGGCAGCAAGGTTGTGGAGAGGAAAAGCTCATACTAATGTGATCAACATGGAAAGCGTCCTTAGGAGAAACTCTCAATGAGCATTGCTAGGAAAGCAAAGCTGGCCAAAGACTCTCAAAGCCTTTGGGACAGTTGGATGTATTTGAGCCCCTTTGGCAGTGCCTGACATTGGGAACAGCCTCCCTGTATCTCTCTCCTCTATTTCATGTATCAAATCTCAACTGATGATAGCTTCTTTCCCCTTTCCTACATCAAGATAATAATAGAAATGTAGGGCTGGAAAGGACTTTGAGAGGTCATCTAGTCAACCACCAAACCAGCCCACCCCCACCATGCTGAGGCAGGATTAAGTATACCTAGATCATCCCTGGGTGATGTTTGTCTAACCTGTTCTTACTTGACTAACCTGTTCTTAAGATGTTTGTGATGGACTTTGGGATGCAGTTTGTATGGAAAAGCCACACAAACTAGAAGTGCAGTAACAACAAATTCTCTCTTGCGATTGTCACCAACATTCTCCCTATAAACTCAAGCCAGTCCTTCAGAAATCACTTCACTTGCACTGAAACACAACACAGAGCAACTCTTGAATAGGGTTCAGCAACACTACACATTTCATTCAGGAGGTAGAGAACACACTGTCCAATCGAAAGTGCCGGGGAAATTTAGCTTGGCAGAATATACGTGCTCACACTGGAGTTTAGCCAGAAAACTGGGGTTAAGTCTTGCCAAGTGGCTGAGACTTCAGTTCTATGTCTTGTCCAAGAGCCCCAGTAACATCACAATGCCCCCATAACAACAAGCTAACAAAGAGGGAAGAATGTCATTCACGAAATCACCATCACCAGTTCCTGCAGCACCTTGATCCCAGGCAGTTTAGGGCCCCGTCTACACACAGGTAGTAGCACGGGAGTGCAGTGTAGGGTTCTTCCATTGCTGTAGTAAATCCACCTCTATGAGAGACAGTAACTTAGTGAAGACCACACAGGGCTTAGGTCAGCTTAATTACATTGAACGGAGTGTGAATTTTTTCACAGCCCTGAGCAATGTAGTTAAGCTGACCTAACTTTGTACTGTAGACCAGCCCACAAAGTTGCACTAATTTACTTATACCACTTTAGTTAAACTGATGCAAACCCTTGTGTAGATGCTGATTTCCATGCAAGAGTTGCTTAGTTCAATTTAGCTTAACTGTATTCTTGTGATTTAAGATAAACCAAAATAAGCCTGATTTAAACAGCCATAAGAGTACCCAGACTGCCTTTTTTGCACCTGAATAAGGCTACATCAACACTTAAACTGCTACAGCAGCATAACTCACTCGCTGCAGACACTCACTACAGGGGTTCTCCCATCACTGTGGTTAATCCAACTCTCCAAAAGGCAGTAGCTAGACCGATGGAAAAATTCTTACACCGATCTAGCACCGTCTACACCAGGGGTTAGGTTGGCAACGTCCGGGTCAACCAACCCTTTTAGTATAGACCTGGCCTAAACCACCCCAACTAGCTTGTTGAGCAGTGGGCAAGCTAAGTCATTGTCACATTAGGGTGTTGGGGTTTTTTTTGCCAAGAATTTCTACTCCCCTCCCCCTATATCAGCTCCACCATTTCAGCTAGCTCTCCCTCATCTTCGCTGCATTTCCCACTCAGTGCTTTTACTGATTGCCCTTTATCACTGGTAGCCAAGGTAGGAATGCGAGAGTGGACAATGCACCCGCTCTGAGTAGTTTTGACATCACAGTGGTAAAAAATGCTGGAAGCCAAGCCAGGATGAGCTACACTCGTGTTTCCACCATTGGCACCACTGAGTTGGAGCAGAACAGGTGGGCATGGGAGCAATGGTGAGAATTAATTTTAGCAATACAAATGAGTGTGTGCAAGGTCTAAGAAATAAACTCGATTGCAGTGGAGCTGTAAGTGAATTAGAAATGCAATTGCTTGTTTGGGGAGAGGGTTCTATTGCACTGATCTACCCAAGGGGATGGGGCTGTTTGGTCAGGACCCTCCTGCTAAAACATTTTAATAATGTTGTAAAGGTGGTTGTATGAGGACAAAGACTCTCCGAAAAAAATCCCTTCTCTTGGAAGTAGGTCTGAAAGCAACTTTATTAATAAAGGGGGGAAATCAACCCCTTGGTTTCCAAGTGATTACTTTTTTAAAGGGAGTTTTTACTGGTGTCTTTACATTTTTTCCTTTAGAGCCCCATTGTGGTGCCATCTGCTCCTACAGCATATTTGTGAGCTGCTGGTTTCCTTTAAAAAGCCGCACACAAAAACACACCCACACACGTATGTTAATGTAGCTCCCGATCTCCCTCAGCAAGATCAGACCGAGAGGTAGAAGTCCCCATGCCCTCTTTAATGAGCTCATTTCTCTGCCACCAGCATTTCCCAGGTCTGGTCAGTCAATAGATATTTGGCATTAGGCTTCAGGGTGAACTAACTGTTACAATAACAAAAGGAGGAAAAAAGAAAGGTCTCTCTGTGGAGGTGGCGCCCTCAGTCCCTGCAAGATGGAAGGGGCTCTATCACTACCCATTGTTCTAGGGCCTGTCCTAGCTCACACACCACATGCAAGTAGCTCTTACTCCTGCGAAATGAGAGTCCATGGGACAGCTCCCAGTAGTAAGGGTTGCAGAACTGTGCCACTTGTGCATTAGAAATTACAAAGCAGCAGCTTAGTGGAAGATACACTCTTGTACTATGGAGGAATATTCCTGCTTCATGAACCAACAGCGCTGTGACATACTGAGAGGTGGTACACTGGCTTTTATACAAGAGCCCATACATTAATTTTTCAGCTACGGAAGCTAGGCAGAGCCTATCATTCCATGTCTTGACTGCACCACACTGGCCATTTCAAGTGAGGTGGGGAGGAAAAGTGAAGACAGCAGAAAATGATCCATCTGCATCCAGAACATTTTCCATGAAAAGTTGATACCAAAAATCAGTACAGACTCATCAGTTCCTGATCCCAGTCTCTTCAAGTGCCAGTGATTTACTTTCTTCATAGAACAATGACTTTCCATAGTAAATATTTGTCTGTTTCTGATTACCTCAACAGAAGAGTTAAGAACTGTATTGCGAAAAGGGGGAAGAGCTAGGGAGACGCCAGGAAGTCTGTTGGAAGCTTTGCTGTGGCTAAGCTATGTTACAAGGAGAATGTTCAGGTGCTACAGTGATGGGTAGCAGTATAAAATTCTAACACAGAGCCATACGCTTATTTTAAAATAGCAACTTCTATCCTTTCTATATAGCGCCTTAGAGCCACCGTTCCTTTCACAGACTTGTTTAGGGTATTCTGGAAAGTATCAGAACAAATAATAGAATTAAGTCTTTAAACAAATCGATCTTTACACCCTTTCCTCTCCAAGGAAAGCTGCATAGATGGACAATAGCTTGAGGTGTCCAAACAACAACCTGATACAATCAGCAATTATAGGAAAGAGAAAACTATAGGAGAGAGAGAGTAACAGAACTAGGATCCAGTTATAGAAGAGATTCAAAGTGATAAAAACTTGAGAGACTTTAATAAGATTATCCCCAGAGAAAGACTGTCTTGCAAATGAGATTATCCACAATTAGATTATCTCATGATGAGTTCCTACTGCAACAACCACCAGCTCTGTAAAATGACTAACAATGGAAGGAGAGGAGTGATTATCAGCATCTGGAAGTGAGGATGGTACACTTGAATTTGTCTTTCAAATTTACAAATGTTTCCTTTTAATTGCAGTAAGAGTGGTGCCAAATCATGAAGTGATACAATTAGATTCTTGAAGCAGGGGTTGGATTTGCTGCCAAACAAATAACTTGCAGTAATTGACACCATGGGCAATGTGAGAAGTGGAATTGTGATGCTACAATATGCCAAAGGCCTAACAAGAACATTCATTTCATCACCATATTCAAGGCCGATGTAGGGAAAGATTCTTCTCTTCGTTTCCCAGCTCTCTTAGTTATTTCTAGGGTGGATCACTGTTGTGTCCAAGTGCTACTATGACCACTGAATTTAGCAGACTTTTTGCATGAAAACTGAGTTTGGAGTGTTCAATATTGTTATATAGAGAACCACAGATATATGACATGCTAAGTAAAGACAGTCCCCCACTATCATAGCCTACATTGTCATGACATGACAGGCTGCTGGGACAGATTAGGCAAGATAGAGAGACGGAAGAAGGAAAACAAGTAAAGATGTGCAATATAGTGCACGATGGATCAGAAAGATTCTGCCTGCAGTCTGACAGGACTTGGAGATCCTCAGAAATAAAAGTCTCTGCATAAAAGGTAAGATGATGTTGTTTAAAATAGCAGTCAGGGAAACTGCATTAAAAACTAAAACCCAGCTATCAAAATACATATGGTTTGAGGCACAGGGACTTAAAGAGACCCCTGGAGTCAAACAGGTTGATAATATAATAGAGAAGTGAGGTGCTAGAAATGTCAAAGGAACACAAGACTCAGAGGCAGTCACACTCAGAATTCCCTTCTTCAACACTGTTGAGCTACTGTGAAAACAAAAGATGGATTTTATTTTTTAAAGCTAGCTATGAGCAGATTAAGTAAAATGGCTCCTGTGCAGGTAGCTATGGTTAATATTTACTTAATATTGCCACTGGGAAAGGTTTAAACAGTCCTCCGAAAGGGCTTGGCAACAAAAGAGGCTTTTATTTTATTACAATAAAACTATTCAAAACTCAATGCGAGAAGTTACCAGGAGTGCTAGGCACTGTAATCAAGTCTGAGAAATCGAGATCGCCCCCAAATAGAGGGTATCTCAGAATTTGCAGGAAACAGGTAGTGAAGATTAGTATCTGAAGATGAAGCCTATTAGGATGTGTAAAGGCAGGACTTTGCTCTTTGACATGCTGCCTTCTTAACCTCTCCCCGCAAAGAAGACTACACAAAGACAAATCTCTCTCTTTTAGATATTTATATGGCCCCTAGTAACCTGGTATCTGAGCAATCTTTAATGTATTTCTCTTCACAACATATCTGTAAGGTAGGAACTTGCTATTATACCCATTTTACAGATGGGGAACTAAGACATAGAGAAATTGTCATCCACTAAGAGAGACTAACTATCACCCACTTCCCAAGGTCACCCAGGAGTGTGGGGCAGAGCGGGGACTTGAACCGACATCATCTGTGTCCTAGAGCAGGGCCCTAACCGCCCTCTCCAAAGGAGGGTCTGCTTAGACTTTCCCCAGGCAAAACACAACACAGGCTGGAGGCCTTGGGCCAGGTTAGTCTTCACTCCCAATGTTTATTCCAGTTTTTGCAGCTTTGTAGGCAGCCTTCCCCTTCCTCTAAATACTGTTGTCCAGAAGGCCCTGTGGAAGTTTTCACATGGGCTGAAAAATGCCAGTAAAGGACCCCTGGGGCAAAACACTTAAAAAATAAAATTCAGATTATCTAAAAAGTAAATGGCAGAAAAATATCAGAAAAAAAATGTAAACAAATTATGTATCTACAATCAATGCTATAAAGCAGCTTCCTCAGAGAGACGCTGCAGCCAGATGGGAAATACACATTGCATCTGAAAGATACATTTCATTCAGACGATCTGGAAATCAAAGCATTTGATGCAGAGAGCCTATGAATTTTCCACAGCAGGCAATGGAATGACAGACATTCTTTTCATGGCTATACCCAGCACTGAACCTCTCACATACAGTGCTAAAAACAATCCTTTAATCCCCTCCACTCAGCACTGAGCTAAGGGAAGACAGGATCAAAACACACACTCTAGAGTGACCTCAGCTTGTTCCAGTAAGAATGGCCAGTCAGGAGTCAGAAGTGTCAATCTACTTCCTATGTGATACATCTTATACCTGATAAACAACGCCACTTCAGATATGTTTACCACATGTACGCACTTTTCTCATGAGGTCTGTTATTTGATGTTAGACATGCATGCAAAAAAAAGAAGAGGACTTCATTTACACAATCCGTGTATCAAAGTCAAATTTTTCAAACCAAGTTGTCTAAAAATTATGCTTCTAAATCCATATTTAGGCACCTATATTCTGCATTTGTACAGCACCCAGCATCAAGGGGTCTTGGTCCATACCTGCGGCTCCTGCACCCTACAACACCACAAATAAATAATAATAATACATCAAAGTGGCCTGATTTCTAGAAGGGCTGAGAAATCCCATTTAAGACAAAGGGAATGGGGAGGGCTCAGAACCTTTGAAAATCAGGCCATTTTTTAACTCTAATTTGAGGAAATTAGGCCCATGCAATTTAGATGGAAAAATGGTGGTTCTGAATAGAACGGTCTGAGAAAAGGAACAAAGAGCCAATATTTGCAGGTGTTCATACTCTGAACCCAGATCTGACTTGTCAATGGCTCCTGTCTTAATAGTGGCCTGAATCACAACCCCAGATCTAGCCACCACCAGAATTTGTGGTATTCAGAATATGAACATGGACCAAAATTCTGTGGCTTAATCCCACCCCTAATTCAAAGAGCAAATCTCAAATTATTGTAGTTTTTGAAGAGAGAGAAGGGGGCTGCTGAACTTCCTGTGGCTTGGCCATTTCCTGGAACATTTCCAGATTACATTATTCTTTTCAATGAGGTTCAACACTAGCTGTTGTTGATATTGCCATGGGCATACAAGATGTGAAGTCAGGCAGGAAGATGAATGTGTCACATCTACAGTGTGAATCTTCTCCCTTTCTCCTTTGCTTGGCTGGCTTCATCTTTGCAGCTTTCTGGAGTCTCCACAGTACAGCTGGTAGGCAGGCTGACCCCCCATATCAACTGCACACAGAAGAGCGTGCTGCTGTGATATTGCTTGGATGGAATTGAGCTTGAGGCTTCTAAGGAACCTTTCCTTTATCTAGGCTCTGGCAGAGGCAGCAACCTCCTGTTTAACAGAGCACCTGCATCCATTATGTTCCTACAGCTCCATCCCCTGCCAATAGAACACAGGGCGAAAAGATGTGATCTAAAAAGTCCTAAACAAGGGAAGTGCTATGTAAGCCCTCCCCCCAGCACTGTGTTTTTCATACGATTCGTGCTGCTATGATCCATGTCCTATGTACCGTAAGATTTTTTGGTCACACATGAAGTTAAGGTCTATGGGGAAGAGATGGAAATCCCAACAACCAGGGGTCCATCTGCAAACTGAGATCCTGAGTTGGGCAATCTGACCCCCCATGTTTTACTACAACTGCTTGGTCTGGCTGATAAAATGTGGACCCAGCGGTTCAGTGGCAGAGTCATGAAGAGAACCCAATGCATTTGCAATCCCAGTAAGCGGCTCTTATCAGCAGACAGCACTTCCTTTCCTATTTGACAAATAATTTCCATCAACCAAGAAATATCCAAAAATCCCAGCTCTTTCATTTCTAAAATTCCCAAACTATAACAGAGGGTGTTGAAGCAGAAATCACATTAATTCAGTCGATAAAAAAATAAAACATGCATAACAAGTTATAAGCGCTAACACTTACATGTTCACCCTTTCCAGTTAGCCCAATATGAGGTATTGCCAGCTACCACTTTGGGGTTGTTTTTATATTTAAATCTTTGAAATGTGGCACGTTATCCTGAACACAAAGTGCAGAAGATTGTTTCACACTCGGAACATCCATGCTTTCCTCTTCCAGAAATTTAAATATAATATCCCAAGCCAGAAAGAGGGATTTGGACAGTTCTATAAATCTAATTAAAATTGCTCTGGTTTCTATCCCAGCTTAATTCAGATTGCTTGAAGCTAAAAAGTTCAACTCTTTTCTTAAGGAGGACGGCAAAGTAAACTGCTTGATTAATTATCCATTGATTAAATTTCTCTCCAATCTCAACGACAGCAAGATAGTAGTAACGAGCGTAGCAGCAAACACCACCTTATTTGGTCTCTGAGAGATTTATGTTAACAGACAAGTTTGCCAGGATATTTAAGAAGGATCCTTCGTTTTTTGGCAATGATCACACACAACTCCTTCGGGACGCTAGCAGGATTCTTTAGCTAGCCAAGTATGTTTTCACCACTTGATTTGAGGATTATCAGCCTTTTTATCAGCCTTTCGCATCCAATTAGAAAACCAGCCCTACTATCTCTGCAAGGATTTTCCTTGAAGAGCTGAACAAAAATCCTGGATCTAAGTAGCCCCAAAACTTTGGGGATACCACAGTTCAGATCTGATCTGCATCTGAAGTTGTTGGCTTGAGATTTTTTTTTTTTTTAAATACCACATGTTGCTCCCATCTCATCCAAAGTTCAGGTAAATGAACAAACACCGTATTAAAGATATTCCCTCCTATACAATGAGTTTCAGCAAAGACACACCACTGTTCAAACTGTGATCCAAAATGGAGGGATTGTCCTTGGAGGATGATCTATTATGGAGTCATTCAGAGGGCAAAATATATTGTAGGGATGGACTTCGTTGGGCACAGCAGAAGTTTGTTATGAAAAAAATCATAGAAACAACGTATAGAGCCCCTCAAGATGCACACATCACTTTCCTGCTAGTCAGTGTGCCACTGACAGGTTCTATCATGCTTTTAGAGCACTGGCATCTGATTAAAGGTCTAAAAAACATACCCAATTTTTTCAATCTTTCCTCCTAGGTTTTGTTTAGTCTGGAGTAGAGACGAGTGAGGGGAGACATAACAGTGTTCAAGAACAACAAAGGTTGTTATAAGGAGAAGAATGAAAAAATAGTTCTCCTTAACCTCTGAGGATAGGGCAAGAAACAATGGGCTTAAACCGTAGCAAGGAAGGTTTAGGTTGGACATTAGGAAAAACTTCCTAACTGTCAGGATAGTTAAGCACTGGTGCAAATTGCCTAGGGAGGTTGTGGAACTTCTGTCATTGGAGGTTTTTAAGAACAGGTTAGACAAACACCTGTCAGGAATGGTCTAGTTCAGTGTTTCTCAATTAAATTTGGCCACGGAACCCTTTTGAACTCGATAAATAATTGCGGAACCCCCCAAACTCTTAACAGTATTTTTACATGTGGGGCCAAAAAAAATGTCGAAATAAGCAAATTATATACAAACAACTAGGTCAGCGTTTCTCAATTAAATTTCCCCGCGGAACCCTTTAGGCCCTGCAGGGAAATTACACTCATACTCGATACCCTCCACTGAAAAATCCGGGACATCTTCCCTTTCTCAGCGGCGCGGAGAACAGCTGCTCTCGGCCGCGCGATGTCACTTTCTCGCGGAACCCTAACAGTGTTTCCACGGAACACCGATTGAGAAACACTGGTCTAGTTATTACATAGCTCTGCCTTGAATGCAGGGGACTGAACCAGATGACCTATTGAGGTCACTTCCAGTGCTCCACGTCTATGGTTCTATATTTGTCAGTATGTTATGTGGTTACTTATGCTATAATGTACATGTACAAATTTTAAAATGGAAATGATTTCGTCTCATGCCTACTCTGGCTCTATTCTGTTAGCAATTAAACAGTATACAGAACTTTCTGGGTACAGGCTGCATGACTGCATTGTTTAAGTGTCACTGGGCATCCATTCCAAGGACAGGGGATTCAGAAACGAGGGAGGAGGAACAGGCTGTATTAGACACTTAAACTCACAACAGCTGCAGGATGTGCCATTTATGCTTGTGGGGTCAGCAACCACCAAGGCGGACAAGTGGCAGGACCCTTATTGCACTTCCCTTGTGGATTCTGCAAGAAAGGACAGCTGCAAGGTTCCATACGAGTCCTTGAAGGTGTGACATTCCCTCAGATGCTGCTCTTTCCTGAACCATTCCCCAGTCACTTTCTGGAGTGCGCCAAGCAGTGGTGAGGCCCGTTGAAGCAGGGATTACAGGAGATTTGTATCACAGCACTGCACTGAATGGACCAATGGGACAAAGATTGCCCTGTACATTCTGCTCTCTCTCCAAAAACAGATGTAATTGAATACTCCCATAATCTGGGTGCATAACAGTGACATCAAACATTAGACACCATGGAAGGGTATCCCTGCCCCTGGCAAAATAGGAGGTTTACAGACAGGTCTCTTTCCAGTCCCCTTTTGGCAATAGGAGAAATGGAAAAGCAGCTTAGTGGGTCTAAGGTTCTGAGCTTTTCAGCAGTAAATTAAGAAAAAGCTGCAGGATTAGAGCATTCCCTCACCCCCTGCGCAAAAATCAAGTTCTGAAACAACTCACAGACAAACCACAAAGGGAGCTGTGGCTTGGGGTACTACTCAGTGTGTTGGATCATTTCCTGTGATTTCACAAGATATCCAGCACTCCAGGCCTACATACCAGAGATCACAATCAAGCCTTTGGAAAGCTGAGAACAAACAAAAAGAACAGCACTGTGGGATGCATCCTTCTTTACTATTATTCTGCGAGACTGAATAGTATTGTCTGTTTATTCATACACAAAAATGCCCGCCATGAAACTGATCTGGTGCATTTCAGAGCAGCAGTTGGAGCGGCACAGCAGTGATCTGGAGTCAAGTTACCTTGTCTTCTGAAGTCGCAGGGGCCGCTGGAGTCAGCAGATGCTGACCTCTGCCCTTAGTCACCCTGATTCAGACCAAGTGACTGAGGACTGAAAATAAACTCTAGTTCCTTTCCAGCTGCTCCTGTGCGTCTGACCCGTATTATCCTTGTCTTCTGATGCCATCTTGCACATTCAGTCTCACCCAGGACCTTTTACATGCTGGGATGCCTCATAAATCACTTAGCCAACTCCTGTGATGTCATGTTTGAATCACTGCAGGACTTGGCGCCTCCCTGGCAGCGCAGTCCAAGCCAATACGAAAAATTGTGCGGTGCCTCTGAGAAGAGGCAGCTGTGAGAGGTGAGTCACGGTGTGCGGCAGACTCAGACTTCTTAGTGAGACGTTTCAGCTCTGAATTTAGAGATGCCAGCCGAGGGAAGCTCTCACATCTGGGCCTTAACTTAGTGTTACGCCATTCTCTGCTTTATTCTCATCTCATGTGAGATGCATTTCCCAGTAAGGCATTTTCCAAGGGCTTTCTTTCAAAAAATAAAGAGCAGGGATGATGATGCAGAATCATCCTTTGAATGCTTTAGGAGGAAATCACAGAGGGATTGGGAAACGTGTGGGTTTGGGTTGAAAGGAACCAAGCCGCGAGGAGGCTGGCTATTCACTTTCAACTTTCACACCGTACAGACTTACCCTCGTTGGTGGCTTTCACATGCGGAATGTAACAGAGCATGTTAGAATGCAGCAGACGAGATACAGGCTTAGTCAAGGGCACATTGTATCAGGAATCCTTTTGTACTCCTAATGGCAGCATGAAGAAACAACTGGAGTGAGGCCCAGCAGCCCTGTAAATCAATACAGATATTTATTTAAGCCAAGTGGCTGGGGGGGAGGGAGGATATCAGGCTCCATTTGTAGCCTTTTCCAAAAGGAAATTAACAACATTTCAGGAGATGACAGCAAACCCACGTGAGAACAAAGCAATTCCTTCCACCAGTCATTGCTGGGCATGCTTTCAGGATTCACCCGATGCTGAAGTCCAGTAATAGATGTATCCATTGTTGTTAGACTTGATTAGCATAAAACCCAGCAGATTGCATGATGTCCCCAAAACATTCCTGTCAGCAAAACATTCCTAAATATATTTGTAGTCACGGATGGTGTTTGTTTAACACGTGGAGGTCAAATCCTGAGGATTAATAGCTAACTATGTTGCAGACTGGCATGGACATGTGTTGTTTCAGCAGGCACATATCCCATCTGGGTGAGACGCAGAGCTTGGCTTGACTACTTCCCAAGGTTCTGCCTGTTTGTTGGAGTAATTGTATCCAGAACACTAATTTTCTGCAATGTGAGAGCTTACTCTAATCTGCTTTTCCCCATGCAGCTCTCGCAGCAGATAAATACATACATTTCTGTATTCCGATCAAGTGAAAAGGAAAGACTGAAAAAGGAAATTTGTTTCCCCTCAAACAAATCCATCCTGAACTGCACAAATGCTGGTGTCAGTATATTATATAACACACTGCCCTTTATCACACAATCGCTCCCTTCCCATCAACTATATGGAGAGATACATTTAATGCCTCTGAAGGCTTGAAAAAGTACATTAAAAATGTGACTTTTTCCTCAACCAGAAATCTTGCACCTTATTGGAAAGTATTTAAAATAATGGGGCAGGATAAATGTAACCACTCAAAACAAGTAGTGGCAATGTAGGGGGCAAATGACATCTTCTCTTTTTATTCCAGGCAGCAATCCAAATGTCTGTTCCCAAATACTGGGGAGACAACGGATCAGATTAATTCTTGGTGCAACTCTATTGAAGGATAAGGGAATTACACCAGAGACAAATTTGGTCTATTGTCACTAGTGCCACATTAATTCCTCCTTAAACATTCTTAACTAGGTGCTAAGGGACTCGTGCTTTGTAAAGCACCTGGAAAGAGGCACATGCAGGGAGTGCAAAGCATTCTTCAGGCTGCATTGCCCTGGCTGTTGCAGGAGACATGGATTCTGGGAGTTTTATTCATTTTGTTTAAAGAAAAAACGTAACTTTTGACAAATAGAAATTTTTGCCCGAGTAGGTATCTGTGAGGGTAATACAGCTGAGCTCATTTCAGTGGAAGCTGCCCAACTGAAACTGGGGCTACATGGGAGGTTAAAGAACAAACAGTCACTCTTGATAACCAGGATTAGCAGTTTGCTATGGGGAGTCATGGATTCTGGGATTTCTTTCATTTCAAGTATACAAAGTCGGTTGAAGAGACATCTGCACAGTGCTGCTCCTCTCATGCTGCATTTTCAGGGGCTGTGTCACATTTACAGAGCAGAAATACCATCCCTGCCCAGGATAATAAAGCATAATTGAGTGCATTTGTGGGGATTTTTTGTTTGTTTGGATTTTTTGCCTTCCTCTGTAACATGCAGTAATGGCTAGTGTTGGAGATAAAAAACAGACTAGCTGGACCTTAGGCCTATTCTAGGGTGGAAATTCTTCTGTTCCTAAGAACTGGACTGCTGCTTTCAAAAGTCCACTCCCTTGTGAAAAATGTGCTGGGTTTTGGCCTTTGGTGGGGCTATCTGCAGTATTCTGAACCCTGTCATCAGTGATGAAGCACATATTTAACTCACCACCACTTGCTTGCCTGCCTCAGGATATCATACAGATACCACACAGCCTGACACCACAACCAAAGCTAGACTTGGAATCGTATCTACATGGGAAATCTGTTTCTTGATATTCTTTCCCCCTTTTTACTCTGCCAAAGGGGGAAGGGCTTGTCCACAATAGAAAAAGAATAGCACTGATATGTATATTACTATAAAGAGTGGGGGGTTAGGACCACCAAAACAGAGCTGTCCAGAACACACTTGGCTTCCTTGCATTTTCCTCCCTAAATCCTCTCCCTCAACAGACTCATGGAGCCAAGTTCTCACGTCTGCTACACAGATGCAACTCCCACTGCTGGCAATGGCAACTGCACTTGTGTGACTGAAAGGAAAATTGGTCCTTTGGTTCCCAGGGCTACGTCAGGGTAGGCCCAGACCCCAAGATCTTGCCTTAATCTGCCTTGCTTTAAATCAAGATTTGTTATTAAAGATTAAACTTGTCACAAAACCTGCTTGAAATACTGTCGATTAAACCCACATGCACTTTCCATACTAGCTAGTTTGTGCTCTGAATTCCAAGCAGTGAAACTCCCCTTGTGGTGAGAAGGGAGCAAACTCTTTAAACTGCCGTTTCAAAGGCCCTGCTCCTAGGGTTTAACATTTGGCAGTGCTGACAGTTAGGCTATGTCTACACTAGAAACACTTTACTGGTCTATGACTAGTGGTACACTAGACCAGCAAAACGCTACTTGCATGGACACAGCTTATACTAGTGAAGCTGTGCTATTACTGGTATATAGTTTATTCCACTCCACTCCACTCTTCTGAGCAAAACAAGCTACACTGGGAAAAGTGCTGGAGTTTTCTTGGTATAACTGCTACACTAGGGGCTTTTGCTGGCACACCTACGGCTGTCAGGGATTATACCTCTTCACATCCTGATTGACATAGCTATGCTGGCAGAAGTCTGTAGTATAGACAAGCCGAGGTGATGTCTACACTTAAAACACTGCAGTGTGCTGCTATATCACTGCAGCTGTGCTGCTGTAACACTTCAGTGTAGACACTCACTACAGTGATGGAAGGGGTTCTACCGTCACTGTAGTTAATCCACCTCCCTGAGAGGTGGTAGCTCGGTAGATGAAACATTCTCCATCGATCTAGCGCTGTCTACGTTGGGGGTTAGGTCAGCATAACTATGTTTCTCAGGGATGTGGATTTTTCAAACCCCTGAGAAACAAAGCTATACTGATGTAAGTTTCCAGTGTAGACCACCCTGCAGACCTGGTCTATGCTAGAAAATTAGGTTGGCATAACTATGTTGCTCAGGAGTGTGAAAAAACTACACCCAAGTGCTGTAGTTCAGCCGATCTAAATCCCTGGAGTCAGCGCATGGCGGGATTGCACAAGACAGGCAGAATTCTTCCATTAACCTACCTGCTGCCTCTTGGCGAGGTGGATTGACTACACTGAGGGGAGAATTCCTCCTCCACCAATATAAATACCATCTACACTGAAGCACTACAGTGACGCAGTTGCAGCTGCGTTGTTAGGGTTGCTAACCTTCCAGGACTGTCCTGAATGAAAGATTATGTCATGGGATGAAACCTCCAGGAATACATCTAGCCAAAATTGCCAACCTCAGCTGCTATAGCATTTTAAGCATAGACATGCCCTTAGACTTTCATTAAAAACTTAGCTGGCAGTGTCTGTAGTGGAAGAAATGGTTGGCAGATTTCAATGGGCTCTTGCCACAGGGACAGGGAATGGATTGCTCCACACCGTATTTGACATATTGCAGCCTCTGCTCCAGTAGGCACATTTGTGGATATGACCTATGAAGTAAGACACCTGCAATACTCTTCACAAGGCTGCAAATCTGAGAGCAATAGCCTCTTTGGGAAGATGAGAATAATTGTAGTCCACGTTAGGTTTGTGTATGTATATTTGCCTCATTTTTTGCTAGTTCTAAAAAAAATAAGTTAAAAAGCTCAAAAGACCTTAGACTCCAAGAAATGCAGGGCTTGCTGAAGCACTGAATTTCTCAGTACAGCAACAATTGGTTTCTGGATTTCTGAAGCCCCATCGCAGCATATGATAACTGAACTGCAGGGTGTGCATGGGAGAGTTCTGATCCCTCCTGTGAACTGCTGTAAAAAGATCCAGGATGACAAATTTGTTCACCTTCAGACCTGCACTGGTTACATGATTTCACCTGAGGCTTAATACAGTTTTTAGGTCTTTCAGAAAGAGCAGCAGCCACCCTTTTCTTGTCCCCACCGCTGGCCATTCTGGAGAAAGAGTTCACATAGTTCTATAGTTTGTTAGTTTAGTTCTTAGATTGTAATGGACTAGAGGGGCAGGACAAGCATCTTCTTTGCTTTGTATTGTGTCAAGCACACTGTTGTTGCTCAAAAACAAATAAGAAAGAAAAAGAAAAGGCTTGAAACATTTCACAAACACATCCTTTAACTAAAGACTGGGTAGAAAATTTAGCCTGATGTCGTTTGAACCCAGCTCTTTAAGCGTCTTTGGCCTGGAAAAAAGCATGCAAGCATATCATCAGCCCTGAAAGACCCAAAAATACTAGGACCCTGTCCACGCTATGCGAACCACCAGGCTAGCTAGAGTTATATTTTAAGACAGCCCAGTTGTCAAAGCAGAAACTCTGCAAGAACCAAGGCTGACACTCTTCTATCATATGGCTTTGCTTGATAATCATTTTAGAACATGATTGTGGCCAGCCAGCTTTAAGAAGGTTTCACTGTCTAATGTGCACATGGATATTTTTTTAAGCGGGATTAGCAGAAGGGTAGTTTTTGCAGGTGCCAATCCCAGTTGCACCTGCTGAGGAAACACGGTTGGTAAACAGGGGTAGCCTGGGGTCCTAGTCTGTGAATGGGAGAGTTGTAGGATTCCATCCTGAGAGCAGTGAAGGCGCAGGGCCTGTCCCTTGAACTGGTGCACTCAGGAGACAGCAGAGGGGTCAAAGGTTTGGCTAACCATGTAACTGTGACACAGTCCCTTCTCCATAGGGCTTACGATATATTGATATAATGGAACACAGAACGGACGCAGAAAGAGGGTAGGCGTGTGAAACAATCATGTTTAGTACGATAAGCAGCAGTCACTGGTTTTATGAAATTGCATTGAGCTTAGCCATATACCATCTAACAATCATCTTACATATTCCGCCATAACTGCCACTAAAAATTCTTTCAAGCACTATTATGAGCTACAGAATGGACAAGGCCTACTGACTGCAGAACACATTTGTGCACTAAATTAAAAATGTACAGTTGCAGAAAATTCTTAGACTCTAGCAATAAAAACAATGACCTAATGACTAATTTATATATTTTATATAATTATATATATATATAATTTTAATATATAATATATACTATATAATATAATATAGTTTATTATATAATTATGTAATTTATATATATATATATATATATATATATATATATAAAAGAAGAACCATAGCCTGATGGTGATTATACAAAAGATAGATATTGAAAAGGACCATGTTGAGGTTCGTAGGCCCATATTTGCTCAGCTATCTGTTGATAATGGGTGTATCCTGTGATCCTATGCTCACTGATGAATACATGCTCAGGGCAAGCCCATTCATCCAAAATGTTGTTTCCTCTCCAACAGTGTCTGTTAGCGCTACAATGATATTGTTAGTAGACATCTTTAAATTCCTGTAACAGTTCATATGGCCAAATGCAAAAGAAAATGTCAGCTAGATACATGCGATCCACCCTTGTCTTTCCAGTAAGGACAAGGTCTCTTTAAAAATGACAACAGTAAAACTGTGAGAAAGTGGAAGTCAGGTAGATTGACAAAGCTGTTTTTTCTGATTCACTGCATCCAGTCCCCATGTGCTCCACAGCTTATAAAAAACCAAAAGTAGACAACTCTGCTGGATCACTATCTAAGGAAGAATTTTGAGACAGCCAGTAAGTATTTTGTACTCAAGAAGAGGACTGGAAGATGTGAAGTACAGAGAAAAACTTGAAGACACTGCTAATAAAGTTACTCCTATCATAATTAATTAGCATTTTTCCTTCAATATGTCATTCTCAAGAAAGGGCCCTTTTATATTCCTGTTCAGGAAGTCACGGTGAATACTTTAGTACAAGCAGCAAATAGCCACTCTCACATCCACTGTACAAGCCTTACTTGCCTTCATATGTTGACACCCAGTTGACCAGAAAGGAGGAAACATCTCTGCACCTTTACGTCCAAGTTCACAAAGGAATGTAATTAGTGGCATACATAAATGAAGAACTGAAGTAGCCACACTGTGACATGCCAATGTTATAAAATATAACAGAATGATAAAAGGAAAAGAGAGAGATGGTGTCGGACATTATGGACAAAAGCTATGTATTGTAGCTATGCTAGAAATACACCAAGGAAACTTGATTTAAAAAAAATAAAAAGCACTGATGTGAACAGCCATTATCAGTACTTTTAAATTTTTATTCCATGTGCTTAATTAAGTGTCTTGAAACGCATTAGACAGACACAATCATAGGATAAAGAGAAAAGGTTTCTAATGCAGAGGGATTAAGTCATTGGCTAAGAGGGAGAGGATTTCAGATAGGTGGGGCCACTACCCAGTAAAAGAGCAACCTTCAACTTCACACTCAATTATGCAATATTTCAGAGAGGGGACAGGGGAAGACAAGAGAAAAGCAGTAGCTGTGTGATCAGAGAGGTAGGCTTGAAAATCAGGAGGGTAACTTTTAATTAGATTAGAATACAAAGCCAATGAAGCTCTATATGAGATATAGGCAAAGAACATGAGGAATTTGCAGACATTCTCACAGAATCAAGTTATTTTCTGAGTCAGGACCTATTTCTTTCAACCGGAGATGCTGCCGTGATGAACCTGGTGTGAGAACCTAAACAGAACAGAGTGGATTGACTGTTCCCAGAAACTGCTTTAAAAACAAATCTAAACTCACTCACATCCATGTTACTGCAATTTTAGAAAGCTCTGAGCTTCGTTAAGAAAATCAGAGGAAATACTTCTCTGCTAATGAGGCAAAAGGCAAAGATTCCTAGGCACAGTACTACTGCATCTGAAGCAACCACTCAACACTGACCTGCTTCCCCCCGCTTCCCCTGCAATACAAGCTGTATTTTCACTATACTTGAAGCTTCCTGAGAAAGCCATTACAGTTGATGACTCTTGAGAACTGGGATTTGAGAGTATCACCCACAGAGTACACTTCTAGTGTATTCAGAGTTGGTGATAAATCTGAAACTAAATTAATATCTACAGCTGTGCTTTCCCTGGGGGGTGGGGTGCATGGGCTATGCCAGTAAACATAGAACCATTTACTACTTCAGTCATATTCCCCAAAGAAAGTTTAAATGCAACAGAAAAAACTGTAATAGTACCAATCTGCTTGCTGGGAAATAGAACAAAATGAGATCCAGGTCTGTTGGTTTCCTGACCTTTGTGGACCAGTGTCACTTTCCTGTCAGACTATGTCAGTGTCAGACTATGATTCTTATGCATGGCATAATGTCTTATCCTTATGGAAAGTCTTACAGAATTTAGAAGAAAATCTTAGATTTTATTGCTAAAAAATTCTATAGAATAGTTTTAAAAAAATCTATAGAAAGGTTATCACACTATTATATTCTATGGGTTTTAAAGTAATTTCTACAGCATCCTATTGGATCTTGATCCTGCAATCAGGTCCTTCCATGAAGGCCCACCCAAATTCAGGATAAGGACTTTAATTTCTTCTTTATTAAGATTTATAGATTCATAGATTCCAACGCCAGAAGGGTCCACTGTGATCATCTAGTCTGACCTCCTGCATAACACAAGCCTTAGAACTTCCCCAAAATAATTCCTAGAGCACATCTTTTAGAAAAGCATCCAATCTTGATTTAAAAATGGTCAGTGATGGACAATCCACCACAACCCTCAGTAAATTGTTCCAATGGTTAATTACACTCATTATAAAAAAAATGTTTGCCTTATTTCCAGTCTGAATTTGTTTAAATTCAACTTACAGCCACTGGAGCGTGTTACACCAATTTCTACTAGCTTGAAGAGCTCATTATTAAATATTTGTTTCCCATGTAGATACTTATAGACCTGTAATCAAGTCATCCCTGATTCATTCTTCTTGTTAAGCTAAAAAGAGTGAGCTCCTTCAATCTATCACTATAAACCCTATTTTCTAATCCTTTAATCATTCTCATGGCTCTTCTCTGAACCCTCTCCAAACTATCAACATCCTTTTTGACCTGTGAACACCAGAACTGGACACAGTATTCCAGCAATGGTTGCACTAGTGCCAAATACAGAGGTAAAATAACTTCTCAATTCCTACTTGAGATTCCCCCGTTTATGTATTCCAGGATTGCATTAGCTATTTTGGTCACAGCATCACAGGGGGAGCTCATGTTCAGCGGATTAGCCATCACAACTCTCAAATCTTTTTCAGTGTCACTGCTTCCCAGGATAGAGTGCCCCATCCTGAAAGTATGGCCTACATTATTTGTTCCAAGATGTATACATTGACGTTTAACCATATTAACAGACATATTGTTTGCTTGTGCCTATTTACCAAGCAATCCAGATAGACCTGAATCAGTCACCTGATCGCTTCATTATTTAGCAGTCCTCCAATTTTTGTGTCATCTGCCAGCTTTATCAGTGAGGATATTTCTGTCATTGACAAACTATCCATGATGATAAATTTCTGTTGGATATTTCCCAGAGGGGATGGTGTGACCCATGCCAACAGATGGTATGAACTGTTCCTCCTGTTTTGTTATAGTTGTAGCACCCTTTTAACATCTGGTACCATTTCATTCCCCCACATACACAAATACTTTACTGAATGCTTCTTAGAAGATTTGCATTGGAACACTTGTATGAAACGATATGTATAGTATTCTACTTGATGTTTGCTCTCCAGGTCTGCAATAAAAAAAAATCTAATACAGAAATTATTACAAAAAAGTCAGAGAGAGTTTGAATATCCACAAACAGAAAACAAGAAAAGAACGCCAGCCAAGTCCCACGCTTGTATTTACTGAAATAGAATCAAGTTACGTGTTGAACTGATATTATAGATAAATTAAATAGAATAGCAATATATGGCCCAACCTGGTTACAATGGTGTGTCCAAGTCTATTTGCTTGTGTACAGGCCTGGGGAAGAAAACAATGATTTCTTGGGAGGTCAGTGAATGTTTAAGGCATTGCCTTTTATTTCTATCTTGGTTGTTTCTCTTCAGATGGGCACCATCAAGATGGGTCCATTTCTAACGTGAAATCTCTTCAGTCTCTCTTCTGAGACTATGTATCCTGGGGAGGATATAATCAACTCAGCAGATGTTTTTGAGCAGTGTATAAACACATTCCTCCTCCTCCTAAGGGTTCAGTCCTGTTGCTGCAAACATTGGGGATAATGAGTACAATAGCAGTACTTGATAGTATTATCTAAATAGGAGACGTAATACTAATCTGTAGGAAGCCTGAACACCTTGCTATATGTGCTGATTACCAGTTTTACAGCCATATGTCACTTCCCCTCATGCTCTGGGTAAGGATCCTACAGACTGTAACGATAAGAGTGAGAGCAGGACGAGGTCCTAGGAACAGGTTCTGGACTTATGTGCCGTGGGGCAGCTGTAACAGAAATTGTGCAGCAAGTAGCAAAATAGACTACTGACTTTTAACAGTGCGCAGTGCAGGTTGCCAGGGATTTTGGTAGGCTTTCATCTCCTGTCTCTATCACACCTCTATCCACTTCTCAGCCTTTCACCACTCAACCGGTGAGTGCCAGCAGTTACAAGGTGAAATTCATAAGAAATCAACAGACATGGGAATTCAGAAAAATGGATTACACTCAGTATATAAATCCTATTTTTATAAGAAACATTAACTGGGGGCTCAGTCTCTGTTTTCCCATGCAGAGTGGGATAGTTTTTTCCTAGGCAACAGGTGGAAATTTGGTATTTAACCAGGCCTCCTAATATGGAACATGTGGAAGGTTTGCTCTAGGGTGCAATATTGCTCTGCCTCCAGGAAATTCCAACAGCATTCAGCGAAGAGGAACAGTAGTCTAGTAAATGAGAACAGGAGCTGGTTTAGCTAAATATTATTTCTGGATCCTTCACTGATGGTTGCATTAGAAATGCACTGCTTTTAGAGTACGCATGCTAGAGATACACATGTATATCTATTGTCTATATCTAGAGAGAGAATTTAAGGAAATAGACTTGCATAATGAAGATTCATTGTGAAAAACAGAGAAACAACTAACACTGCCAGAGCACAAGGGATAATGGTATTTGATATAACCATTGAAGTAAAAGGTTGAATTTGCTCTTACATCTGTTCCCTTGCTGCAGATGTTTATTTTAACAAGCACCTTGAGATATATGTTAAGAATTAAATTTTGATCCGTTAGGAGTTTTAGGATTGATGATTCTGTTTTAGTGCTGGGGAATGCCTGGCTGTGCCTTAACGCTTTGAGTTGTTGAGGCAGTGCTAATTAAATGCTTGAGATTAGTGACACTGATTACACTGATCAGTAGAATGGGTGTTCAGTCTATAGAATGCAAATATAAGTAGGTCCCTCTGCATTCCAGAAATCTTCCCCTTAGGGCACGCTAACTATGTCTTCTTTTATTACAGACACCAGGGATTCTGCATTAATAATGGGGATGGGTCTGTTTTGTGGCCAAAAGAAAATGTGGTGGAAGCTAGAGTTCCAGCATGTCTGTCTCTGCTTGGGGGTGTCACTGAGTCACACAAGCACTTCCCTGTATTTACCCCAATATGTTTGGAACATGCTTGCAGCTAGATGGTACATGGACTTAGCGGGCTAGCTTTTCATCTCTGGAGAGCTGAGTTCCAATCCTCCTCTGGTTACAGATAAACTAATTGGCTGGTACCATCTTAGTTCTCACTAGTGCTCCTCCCCAACAACTCCAGGCAGGACTGGTCAAAGGGCACCTGCCATTTGGAATCTGCTCTCGTTTGCCAGACTTCAAACCGAGTGAGCGTCTCAGCACAAAGCAAAGACTGTTTTAGTTTGTAATCATGTGTTGCATTAGCTGATTAATTGTTTACCATCAGGGAGTAGTTTCTGTGTATGTAGAGGGGGAGTGTTTTTGATGGGTCACCCATTGGGATAACTGAGGCATTTTGCTATTGGGTTTTATATTTACTGGAAGGTCTCCAGATGCCCTGGCTGTGGATACAGGAGCAGCTTTTAGCTAAATACATTCCCCATGATTGTCAGTCTGTGCTTAAAGGAGGCCTGGGATTAGTCAGAAGTAATTTGTCTTGGCAGTTCTAGGAAGTTCACATAGTTCCTGTTTATATTACACCTGGCTCATACCAATGCAGTGAGCTACTTGCTTTCATTATTGCTAAATACATTACCCAGCTGGAAAGAATGTGGCTCTTAAAATCAAGGAGGATCCCACAGTAATCTAACTGATGTGGACAGCGCAGGCTGCTGAGAGTTAAAAAAGTAAAGGCCAAACTGACACATAAAAATGCCACAATTAAAATACATGCATCTACCTTACATACAGTCCTTCTCACAGAAATTGTGAGGAATTTATTGCCTAGTCAATTTCTTTTCAATTCACTTTTATTGGAAGTGCAGAGGTTCTTCAGCATCTGCCAAATCGCCTGTCTGTTAGGACTAAGTCATTCTCTCCACCCACAAATAATCCATAGCTAGGCTGCAATGTGCCAGGAATATCCTGCATTCCTTAGAAAGGCCATAGATAATAACAACAACGTACTACCTGGTTTAGCTAAGCATCTGAATCACACTTTAAGGTGCAATAAGTTATTTCTACAGTGGAATGACCTAAGGAAAGGTAACATTTTCAAAAGGGCCTAAGTGACCATAGGATCCTAAATCCCATTGAAAGTCAGTAGCATTTAGGTTCCCAAGTCACTCAGTTTGCTTTTGGAGATTTTATGCTACTTGCGGCACACGGTAGAATTATTCATTGCAAAACAATTAATGAAAATGTAGCCCCTTTTCTGTGCATGTAATATGATTTGATAATGTGATCCTGTTTTCTGGTAATACATTTGTTATTCCTAATGTTTCTGTTGTAAAATGGTCATCAAGGGTTTAACTGGGTTACGCAGAGTATTATGGGTTGGAGCCATGCTCCATTTCTCCTTTTCTCCCACTTTAGTTAGCCACTTTGTTTGTTTATGTACTTGAATAAAACAGCATGTTTCTAGCCTGCAGTAAATAAATAGAGTGTGGTTCTTGTGCACTGAGCGGTCCCTTTACAAAAGGTTTGCCATTTCGGCCCACATGTTGCTCATGTACTGTTTGCTATATTCACTGTTTGCAATGTGTGATTTTCACCTCACTGGCATGGTATTTATTTGCTCCCTGATTGGTTGAAAAAGTTTGTCACCCAGAAACCAACAAACAAAGAATGTCAATGTATTCCGGCACATATTTTTGCACAAATGTGTATTTGTGATAAAGTTAGTTGGGATTTGCCAGTGTTTTCATAAACACCCACAAAGAATGAAGAACAATAATTTGTAATACCTGGTCTATTGTACAGGACATTGGACTGGGATCTGAAGACCTGGGCACAATTCCCAGCTTGGCCCATAGCCAGCTTGTGACTTTGGGCAAATGGCTTCCTCTGAGTGTGTGCCGATTTCCTCTCCCTACTTTTGCCTGTTGTCCTGATTTACACAGCAAGCTCTTCGGCTCAGGAAGTGTCTTTCACTATGTGTTTGTACAGCCCCAAACACAGTGGGCTCCTAGTCTCTGTTATGTCCGCCAGTAAAAGTAATAAATAAATAACAACTTCTCTAACCAAACCCCCCAGAGGCCTGGGCAGCTGCTGAGAAAGTTACTGAGAGAAAACCCCAAGGGTCTGATTGTTATCATGAGCTGGAAACTGCAGAGAAAGCAGAAGACTAGCTTAATCTTAAAAAAGCATGTTGGCCTATTTTTCCCTCTCCTCCCATTTGGAACTCTTTGAACTGATTCGGTGAAACACATACACTCTAAGGTCTCCTAGAGAAGTGAAGAAAGAATGTATAATTCACAAACTTATATGCATAAGAAAGTAGTTGGCCAAGGCAGCGTTGACAATCCCAGGCATTCAAAAACCAGGAGTCAGGCCATCCAAAATGAGAGTGGCCTAAAAATCCATGAGATTTTATAAAACAAATTTGGGGGGCAGGATTTGTCTCCTAGTTTGTGAACCTTTGGGGTACATTTAGGTCATATTTTCAATTTTGTCTCCATAACCTGAGTGCTAGAAACTTACTTGTGTTTTAATGAAATATAAGAGTCTGTCATGTTCTCATGAGCCAGGAACTAGGGCTTTATGGAAACCACCAAATATCACTAGACTCAAGATGAAATTGTGAGAGTTGGCAACCCTGCAAAGAGAGAGTCTGGGAAAATAGTCATGCTTTGTGTGTTGGATCAATTGCAGCTTACTGAGAGATTGATAGCAATGAAGTCCTTTCTGTACAAATAGGTGGGCCATGTTATTGTTCCCACCAATTAGGAAATGGAATCTAGCGGCATAAATCAGCCTCCCCAAAGGCAAATAGATCACACATTTCCACAAAGAGGTCCTCTGATACACTTGCACCGTGGGAGTTCTCTGCACAGGGCCTCACTCATTTCCTGCATTGTCTGGGAAGTTTTCATCACTGTAAATTCTCCTCTTTTTGGCTTTGTAGGCATGATGGATATTAAACCATGCATTCGATAGACCAAGCCGGATTCATCTAAGGAGTCATGGAAAGATGCTTCAGCAACAGGACTATGAGTTACTGTTCTTAGATCTCTTTTCAAACACGAGTTACTAAGAAAAGCCATTTGTTCATTAACATTCCAAGTGAAGTACCAGGGTAGACCTACCTTTGATCTTGCACAGACCTATGTTTGTTCCATTATTATTTTCAATTCTTATTCAAGTTTCTTTTAAATAATAGGAGCCATGATATTTCATGCATCTGATACTCACCCCATGTAAATCCCTGCAAGAGAGAGGAATAGCATGGCTGGGCTCTAAAAAAAAAGGGGGGGGGAGGGCAGTATTTTGCAGTAGTTGGGACAGTGCTAGTGCACTAACCTCTTATCTCACATCACATATGTAAATCAATGTGGTGGTTTCAACTTCCTTCACAGGCCAGCACAGAATTCAGCATGATTAGCCATTGCTTTCCGGGAGGGGTAGGGGTGCTGTGATGGAAGGAGGTGCGCTATCACAGCTGTGGATGGGAAGCTCGCCCCTCCCCCACCTCTGTTTTGTGTTTGACTCCGTCATTAGTCTCTCACTTTCATAAGCGCTAACTGTCACCCACAGCAATGTAAATAAATACCACCCTCAAGTTACACGAAGGCCTAGTTTTTACAAACAGATCCATAGGCCCTCACGTTAACCTGACGTTGTGTGCAATGCGGGCCTACGTGGCGTTTCCAAACAGCAGCCCCCCAGCAGCTATACGCACGGGAAGTGCAATAGCCACATTCTTTGCACTCTTAGCTGTGCAGTTGGTCAGGGTTAACTAATTGCTAGGGTCACCCACTCTCTGCTATTTTCATAACTACAGACTTTGAAGCAATAAACACTCAACCTTCATTCGAGGGTCTGAGTCACTTTTAATTTCTACTACTTGAAATAATTGTGGGCTCCGAGCACATCACGGAACTACACGTCCCATCTGGCCATTATTAATAAAAGCTGGGACGCACTCATCAGCGCCATCGTTCAGCTGCACAGGCTGCTACGGTAAGCTCCTGTGGTTTTCCCCCTTTCAGTCTGTAAGCTCTGCAGGGTAGAGACTCACCGTCTACATGTTTGCATAAATAGCACCTGTGGAGCGCCCCCCCCGCCCCCCACCGGCAGGACCTCCACGTGCTGCTGGAAGATAAGTTCCCAGCAGAGTTGAGAGGAAGAGCTCACTGAATGGGTCTCTCAAATTCAGTATGAGAGGGATGCAGAATAGACAAGCTGTAGGGAAATCAGGGCTCCCCCGCTTAGGCTAGATTCTGCTCTAAGTGGGGAGATTCTGCCACCCTTGCTCACACTAAATAGCACTTCAATTATTCAGGGGCTGATCTTAACGGGCTGGGTGCCAGCTACAAGTTACTGACCTCCTCCAAGCCCCCTGAACTCGAGGAGGGATGGAGATGCTTAGCACCTTGCAGGACGGCCTTAAGGTAATTATAATGAGTAATAAAGGTAATAGCAGCAGGAACTGGCCTTGCTGTTCAGAGCAATTAACACACACCATATAATTAATGAAGTAATCGGGCTACAAATACCCTTCATCAAGGAAGAATTTTAATACCATAATGTAACTGTAATACAGGGCCAAACTGTCTGTCTAACGCAGCCGCACCGGGAGCGCCCATCCAGGCTATATAGGTTCTGATAACGAACCACTGAAGGGGTTCAAAGCCCCTTCCGGAAGCACATTAAGCAGCAAGACTAACAATTGCCAGGTGTAGTTTGTTCGTTCTCTCATCCTTTCCCCAAAGGCCAGTGGAAGTGCGACAGCAGCCAACCGGGCACATACACCAAGGAGCGACACAGGGAGCTCCAGAGCTAAAAGCAGGAGCTGCTACAGCTCGAGGTAAAAAAAAGCCAGTGTTCTCTAGCTGGGGGCTGTAACAACTCGTATCCGCCTCTGCGGATTGGCACAGAGGACGATGTGTTACATACACTCACCAGTGGGTTACACCAGGACAGCCTTGCACAGTTGTATGTTGGCGATCCAGGTCGTAGAGATAGCCACAAGGGGAAGAGTAGGGACTGCACAACCTTTGTGCCCCAATTTCCTTGAGAAAATGGGGGGTGGAAGGGCAGAGCCATGCTCCCACATCCTGCCCCTGTGTACCAGTCAGGATGGAGAACTGACAAAGGCAGCAGAATAGCTCCAGAACAGATTCAACTGAAGATTCCCACAAGGCATCATTAGCTTTTATAACTCAGGCGCGTTCAAGTCATCACACGATCCTGCCGCGTCATGCGGCCCTTGACAGCATCAGTAGCTCTGACTCGATTCTAAATGAGCAGTTTCCATTCGAATGCTCCAGTAGCATTTGGAGGCAGAGGTTTACTGGGGATCATTATTCTCAGCAGGTTTTGCCCACTACATGACAGAAGCTGACAGTTTCTGTAAACTACTTGAGAAGGGAGAGCAGACAGATTTTCATTTCATGCATACTGTACAGAGGGACCACTTGTCCAAAATGAATATTTTCATATACTTAACTTCCTGTGTAGAGCTGACGGTTTTGTGTGGGTTTTGTTTAGTTTTTTTGTTTGTTTGAACACAGAATGCAATATGGAAACACCAAATATTGAACAAGGGTAAGATGACCAGACAGCAAGTGTGAGTGACAACTCGGGACGGGGGGGGGGGACAGGGTAATAGGCACCCATATAAGAAAAAGGCCCAAATATCGGGACTGTCTCTATAAAATGGGGACATCTGGTTACCCTGTACAAGGAGCACAGACATTTCCTCCTACCATATTGGGCTGAAATCAGAACCTAGAATCCAAACCCCTCCCGGATCCTCTGTGGTTGTGGTTCCAGATCAGAAAGCACTTTTCTTCTGGTTTCACTTTCTCTAAAGCCAAAAATCTCACAAGAGCAGCCTCTCACAGGGTTGAGTCAAAATGGCAGAAATGTCACAAAAGCAGCTGATTTCATATTTTGGGTGGAAGCCACTCAAACAGCTCATGAGATTTTGACATCATCGGATCTGACCCTACCCCATCCCATTCATGAACCTAACCCACATCTGAACTCACGTTCCTTTGCTGGTGCTCTCATGAGACTCTTCCCGGCTAGTAGCGGTTACTTTTTACTACAATCAGGCAGCTCACAACCCTACTCACCAATATCTTTGGCTGGTCAGAGGACCGTTTGCACCCGCCACAAAACCGAAGAAGAATTCCTTTATAGTGCTTTAGTCTTTAACTGTTTGCAACCTGCAATTATTCTAATCATTTTCAGAACCAACAACTCCGCCACCATTCCCCACCACACTGAGAAGCAGCCCATTTCCCAAGATCCCTGGAACTGCAGCAGCCCAGAACTTCACCATTGCCCCAAGATCCATAGAGTAACCGAGAGCCAACTGCTTTTCCTTCCAACCCTTGCAATCTCTGTTTGTCCCAACTCATACATGAACATGGCTTCCTAGAGTTTAAAACACAAACAGAAGTTCACACGAGGTTAGGTTAGTAAGGGTCGCAAACATGAAGAGCTCCTGAATACACCTCAAGGGACCCTAATCCAGCCAGCGTCACAATTGCAATGCTTTATAAAATTGGATCCGTTTCACCAGAATTACATTTTGGAAGAAAACCAGGAACTAAATTTCCGATAATGTTGAAAAGTCACGTTTACAACATTTTCGGATCAAAATGGTTCAATTTTGTTTTGAAACGACTTTTTGTTTTGATTTTTTAAAAAGAATGATGTGATTCATCCATTAATATAATACTACATTAATAAAGTCAAAATTGAAATGAAATCTTTTGATCTTGTCAAAATGAAATGTTTTGATCATCACAAAAGAAATGGGCAGGGGGAGGAATTTTCCTTTGTGGAGAATTTAGAAATTTGGGGTTTTCATTCCCATTTGGAACAAAGCCAAATTTCAAAATCCTTCACAAAACAAAACTTCCATCCTCTCCGGAGCTGTAGTGAGCTCCTAAAACCCACACTCAAAGGTATGGGAACTGAGAGTGCACTCAGCACCTCTGACTCATAGTTCTATGTGAGCGACACTAGTGAGTATGGGTTAGTGTTATAATTCTCTACCTTCGCATCAGCATTTGAATGATTGTATACTGAATTTGGGAGTTTCCGCACACTTGAGCAGGATACAATGATATGTCAAGCTCTACAATCGCTGAAGTACAATGTAGGTAAATAATAGGTAAAGCAGCCATCACCAAAAATGATACCAGTGTGCTGTACATAAAATAACAGAGTTGAACAATTATAATATTGTCTCAGCACCCTAGCTATGGAGACATCTAGCATCAGTGTGGGGTGGGGTCAACTGAAATACTTAAAATATTCCTGAGATATGCTTAAAGACCCTATCACGAATACATCGTGTGCAGACTAAGTTACAAAATAAATATGTTTAAAAAACAACACATTACTAGATCCTAAAGCACCATGGAGAACACCATAGCTGGACAGACCCTCCCATTTACAGATGTATATGTTTAGGAAGAGGCTGTAAAAATATATATGGCCACATACACACAAAAACTGAAATTACCAGCTGAACTCCATGCTAGCAGGAGGAACATGGTGTTGCTTTTCTACTCAATACTGTTTGTTTTGTTACTTTATCCCCCCAACACCAAGTCTGTCTGTTAACCACTCCCATCTGCCTGCTTTATCCACATGTTGTGCCCTGTCTGCCACCTAGACTGTGAGCTCTCTGGAGCATGGATTGCCTTCTTAGTTGACCCTCAATTGGGGTTCCTTGATGCCATTGCAACAACTATTCAGGAACATTTATTCCAAAAATTATGGCAGATTCTTTTGGGTAGAGGAAGTTACCAGGCCAGAATTAAATACTTTCCTGAATGCATACTCAGATGGGAGGCTATTAGTGGCTGAACGCTGACAATATGTTAAATGGAGGGTGGCTTGACAAATTCCTCATACAACTAAGTTTATATAAACAAAGATGCAAAAAACCAAGGGCACATTCTGGTGCCATTATAGTGCATAGAAATCCACCATCATTTTCAGTTTCTGCATCATTTTCCCCAGAGGAAAGTGATGATGTGGAGATTATTTCAGACTGCAGCAAGCATCGACTATACAGACTTTTCAATTCATGCCTCTTTGACTTGGCTGCTTCAGGAACTATGAAAAGTTGGAAAGTTCCTTGTGGGTACATCTGCCTGTTTTACATAGCCAATAAGCAGATATAAATAGCTGTGGTTGTCGCAACAGCTACTTTCAGAATGGATAGAGCCATGCATAGTAATATTAATTTATGACAGCAAATGGGAAGAGAGGGAGGCAGCATAATTAGCCCAAGTGAAATGTGAATCCCTCATCTGATTGAGTTGCCCAGGAATCCTCACATGTAATAAAAGCAGGGCAATGTCTTGTAAGGAGAAGCTGCTTCTTATAGTGAGGTAAGATCAACAATTATGTTTGAATTCCCAGAGCTCCTACCTCACCGGCTCTTTAAATCACAGTGAGCTGACAGAAAGGAAAATCCTGGTCATGCTTTGATAACTATGGAGGCTTATAACTACTCCAGACAGTCTGCTTGTTTGAATACAATTTCCACAGTAATGCCAAACAATACTCCCTTTGCTCTAATTTTCCCAGTGCACTTTTCCCAGAAGAACAACAAAAATCCATGCTCCATATGTTTAATTTTTGCTTTCTTCCTCAAGTGCTGTTTGTACAATCACTCATAAACGAACCCCAAAGGTTTGGGATACAGATTCAATTAGTAGAAAGGTACCTAAGTTTAGTCACAGTAATACTAAGAAGGAGGCCTTGAGAGAAAAGCTCCTTCCTCAGATTTCCTCTATTTCCCATATCCTTCAGACCAGAAATACCAAGAAGAGCCACCATCATGTGATTATGGCTCATATGCTTCCACTCAGAACCTGGAAGTGCATGAAAGTGAAAAATGCTGAAAGAGGAAAGTCAACAGAATGTTTCTGACTTTCATGAAGGGTTTGAGGTTTTGGACAAAGGTTCTAAAGGTTCTTATTTCAGCATGTGCCTCATTCTCGTTATTAAAGCAGTGCTTAGACATACCAGTCAGCGATCAAGGTCCCATTGTGCACGGCACTGTACTAGAGTGCAGTAGAAAGCAATGTCCCAAAGAGCTTACTGTCATGGTTAATCATAAGGTGCAGTAAGTGGAAGAAACAAAACCAGGCGTGGGTGGAAGGGTGGAAGGATGAGGTAATGGTAATGGGTGTATGTTTGTGAATAGTCTAGCATGCACTAGACAATGGCTCTCCTTCTACCTAGCTGTCAACAAGTCTTGCAGCAGAAATGAGTCTGAAGAAAGGGTTTGGAGAAGGACAAGGCAAAACCAAGGTCAATCAAGAAGAAAGATAGTACTGCCTGAGGTAGTCACAATGCTCAGACATGTTGTGAAGGACATTCAGTTTTACCACTTCAACTTCAGAAGCCAAAGAAATGGAAATTCAATGTAGTGTGACCGTTGCTAACCCGACAGGCCCAGTCCGAGCCCGGCGTATTGAAGTGAGAGGGGATGGGAATGGCATCAGAGAGACAATAACATTTCCCTGATCCTGGGACCAGTTTAAATTCTACTGGGGCTGGTATCAAACTGCCTTAGCTCACAGTGGCTCCCAAAGACAATCAGTCATTTGGGAAAAGCAGATTGCAGTGGGTTCTGGCCACATCTCCTTCCTGCCTCTCCACCCAGGCTCCAAAGGGGATGGGGCACAGGGCCAGCTATGCCAGCCCTATGCCCATTGGGCATTCCTTGGAGAAGCAGCAAGTTTTCATCTCCAGAAGGAATCCAAACCAGCACACACATCCATGCTTATAAGGCTCCCAAATTTTCTGGAAGATGCCGCAATTTGCCCCTGCAATCTTCAGACATTACTGAGCTCCAGTCTTGAACCCTGAAAACTGTCTCCTTCCTCTAGCTTTCTGTAGACTCCTGTCCATTCCATCAGAGTCTCAGCCCTGGCGAACAACAAATTGTGCAGAATAGATTTTCTCACCAACCCTGACAGGGAATATTACTGCCTAAAGTGCTGCTCTCCAGTACTGAAGACTGAGTTTGTTCTCACGTGGCGCTCCTGATTCGGCAAGAAATGTGACTGATACAAACAGTGACTTCCTGCAAAAGCAATTTAAACATGGCTCCTACTCACTCTCCTGGCAGAGATGCTGCTTTGGGAGAATAATGGTTTGCTTTCCTGTCTTGGAGCCCTGCCTCAGTTTCCCCCTGACTATTGTTTGGTTTTGAACTTCTGCTAAATTAACTTTCCTTCAGTTAACAAGTGCCCAAAACAAGTCCAAATAAACAAACCCTGGCCCAGTCTTCAGTCATACCCAGACCAGCCTCTGTGGTGAAGTGGGGAATGAACTCCTATCCTGAGGAGGAGGAGGAGAGCTGAAGGGGCACGTCCACTCACCATGTACTAGCAGCTCCAACCTCAGGCCTCTAAAGGAAGCAGATTCCCACCTCAGGCTTCTAGCATGCACTGCTTCACTACCTAAGGTCACTTACTTCAGCCAAAAGGGCATTCCCTTGCATCCGCCTCACATCCTAATTCCTGAAATCCAAAACTTGCCTTGTTCTTCCCTGGGGTTTCTCCCTCCCAGGTCTCTTTGGCAAACTCCTTTTTCAAGCACCTCCCAAGGTCCTTCCTGTAAACAAGCCCCACCAACCGATTCTGCATTCTCCAAGTCTTGCCCTCTTCCCAGGGTTGGGGCTGCCTATATGCTCAGTTTGCGACCCAGTATGCCTTGAAGTTCATAACCCCCAGGCATCACTTGTGAACCGGATGTTCCAGGAGCCCTTGCTGCTGTAACTGGGCACAGCTGAACCATAAAGGGCCAGTCACACTCTTTCACTGGAGCAGCCCCGGTTGAGTCTACACGATAGCATGAAGGATGAACACAAAGCAAATCCAGTCACTGGGCTGAAGGCAAGTGGTGAGATTCCCTTCTAGTCCATGATGTCTAGTATCTGGCAACTGATTTGCCGATACAGTGGAGACATTTTGAATGCCGTGAACCCTTGGTTTTGTGATTAATACTTCCAGATTCTGGAAGAGCAGGTCTTCTGCATTATGGGGTTGCCTTTTTTGGAAAGTGGGAATGGAGTGAGGGGAGATATAAACCAACCTTTAAAAATTAATCTTCACCAAATGACAAGACATATGAAGTTGTACATTGGCCTCATTCCACGGACTAAGTTTCCTAATCTTAAGAGTCTTCTTCAGTGACCTTCCTCACAACCTTATGGAAGCTCAGTGGGCCAAAGTCATCCCTGTTCTAACACCATTGTACTGAGACCAGAGATGAATTTGGCCCAACTTGTTAAAGGGTTCTGAGAGAAGTTTATAGCACCTTGTATAAACCCTACTTCCTAGTACTAAATACTTCAGGAATTTTTGCAAATGAACATTTTATCCAAAACATTCAACAATAATGCTAATGTGCTGTATGAAGCAACAAATTACTTATAATAAAAAGTGATGTTTTAATTTGATGTGCATAGGATTGTCACAAAAAGTAATGAATTTACATTCAGCAGAATAAATGCAGACTATATATTATTGTTTAACTTCCTGAACTTCCCATGATACAACTACCTCACCAGGCAGGGTACAGACAGATCTACCAGCAGATAAAGTTTCTAGGAACAAAGATAAACAGTTAATAATTATTTGTTTCCGGTGTCTTTCAAGCAAACCTAAACCAAAGGTCTCAGTACAGTCACATTTGTTCAGAAGAATCTCAGGATTGTTATACATTCACAAGTTATTTTTGTATGTTTCTCTCTTTGGATTTTATAACTCTTAGCATCAGTAAAAATAAACTAACCAGGCACATTCCATAGCTGCAGTTCAGAAATCTGCCCCCTCAAAAGATCACTTATAAAAGAAAAGATTAAAATAGCAGAGTTAATACATCAGATTGCATTGCATGCATAGCACATTGAGAAGCACATATCAACTACCAGCTTTTAAAAATAAAATCTTAAGCAAAAATATAACAAAAATTTAGTGATTACTACCAGGACAAAACCAGATTAATTATCTCCTACACTGTACACTGTTCTGACCCTAACACAGTAAATCTTATGGACAGAGAAATCTGCATGACTACCTATATTTTCAATAGATACCCTTAGGGCCAGTCTTAATATGTCAAATTTCTGTTCCAGAACTTGGATTGTAGGAAATCTGGATCTCATGAAGCCACTATCAGCAAAAAACCACAGCGGGCTGGCAGATAATTAACTAAGTGACTTTGTAATTTAGATCTTACAATATCCTGGATATCTGTGGAAAGGATGTGAAGGGAAATTCATCCCCACTGAGTCAATCCTGATTTGTGTTTGTTACAGGGCTGAAACAGTGAGGAAGTCCCTAAAAGTTTCTAACACTTTATGCTCTTCATAGCCCAGGGCAGTCAAATGAGAACTGAACATGGATGTGTGGAAAACGATGGCAGCATCGGCACCATGGTACTGAAAGGGAAAGAGCCATGAGCAGAGGCGAGAGGCATTTGGAGATCTGTGAGGGCACTGTGGCCCTTTAAACCTTTCCAAACATATTGAAAGAGTTTTAAAGGTACACCCAAAAATGTAAAATAGACATTTTAAATCACTTGAGCCACTGGCAAGCTCCAGCAAACCTTACAGAACAAAAATCTCTTACTTAAATATCACATGCTGCTTCCCTGCATTTCCTTTCCCAGCATTATTTTCATTCTACCTATTGTAGAGGCCAGTGTCTTGATGCTCTTTGTACTGATAAGTAAGTTACACATTGTTCCTTTCTGATGATCTATGATGTAATGGGCCAAGGAGTCAGGAGTGATACCATGCTGCAAGCCAGAGAGATATCCCACTGCAAAGAGGACTGACCAAAACTGAGGTCTATACAGAGAGCCCTTTACACTATCTCTTTGTTTACCTAACATCTTAAACCTTTGACCTATCTCACAAACTCCCTTCACAATAGGGAGACAGAGCAGAACAATGTGACTCTTTTGTAACATAAAGTGATAGTGGGTGAGGTTTATTTGGCTGCAGATTTCCTTATAAAAGCTGGAAGAGTGTTTCTGCTCTAAAGTGACTCTGAAAATGGGATTGAGTAGAGCTGGGCAAAATTTTTCAAACAATTTTTTTCCCCCACCGAAAAACACAGACTAAGCTTGACTGAAACATTTTGTGAATTCATGTTGAATCTGATTAAATGTTTCAGTCAAAAAATGCTCCCCATCCCCATTTGTTTTTGGGGAAAAAAAAATGTCACGGACATTTTGAAAATGAAATATTTTGATTTTTCTATTGGAAACACCTTCTTGTTTCAAATTTTATTTAAAAAAATTATTAAAAACTTGAAAACCAAATGAGAGATTTTGTTTCACGTTGAACAAAATATTGAGTTTGACCAAACTAATTTTTTTTTTCAACTTTTCTGTCTGGGACAACCTGAAATGATTTTTTTTTCTTCCTGTTTTTGAGCTAGGCCATGAACAAATAAGCTCTAATTATGAGGAGGCTCCAAGGTTACTTTCTCTAAAGGCCTCTCAGTTAACTGAGCTTAGTTGATAAGAAAAATGTGTTTTTAGCTGCAAACTAAACGCCGAAGAAACATCCTTTACTTTTACACCCAATATTGTTAATTAAGAAAGGAAACATTGCAAAGGAGTTATAACTGTGTGTAAGCCAGTGTGCTGACTCACCCATGAGGGAGGGAAGGAAAAAGGAAAGTCCCAGCTACAAGTCACTTCCTATTCCTTTCCTCCGGGCTTGCTTTATTTCCAAACACAAAATTTAAAAGCAGACCAAATCAACTCAAGCTGGGAGGAGACAGGACACACCTTTCCTCTGCCGGCCCTCTTTGCGCCAGCTTCCCCTTTCCTTTCCTAACTCTGCCTCAATGTGACAGGCAGGCACAAATAACCCTTTACATGCCAAAGCGTCTTTTTAAACCCTGTCACAGTATGGTATAGAGAAAATATGTAAGGTAGATAGAGGCTGTCATCTGCAAGCGCCTAGGCTCAAATCCAGATTAGATGCAATGAAGTGATCACGAATCAGAGGTGATCCTGGCAATGAATAAGAATATAGCAGTAGGGATATATCATTAAGCAGTCATTTAAGATGTCAAGAAACTTATCTCTGCATGCCATCCTGAGGCAGCATGTACCGAATCAATATGGGGATAGTTGAAAACTCCCGAGCATCGAGTTTTTATTTTTATAGCCTCTCTAATCTCCCTGAATATTTCACAGTCACTATCACCATCCTGGCCAGGTGGTCAGTAGTATACCCCTACTTCTATATTCTTATTATTCAAGCATGGAATTACTATCCATAGAGATTCTATGGCACAGTTTGGTTCATTTCAGATTTTTATTTCGTTTGCCTCTATGCTTTCTTTCACATATAGTGCCACTCCCCCCCCCAGCATCATCTATTCTGTCCTTCCAATATATTTTGTACCCTGGTATTACTGTGTCCCATTCCACCAGGTTTCTGTGATGCCTATTATATCAATAGTATCATTTAATATGGGGCACTCAAATTCACCCAATCTAGTATTTAGACTTCATTTGTATATAAGCACTTAAAAAAAAATGACACTTTTTAGCTGTCTGCCATTATGTGATGTAATGGAATGGAATTCTTTTTCATTTGACTGTTTCTCATCAGATCCTACCCATCTTTTATCCTTTTCCATCCTCTCTTCTTACTAGGATATAGAGAATCTCCATTAATAGATCCTCCCCCTAAGAGATGTCTCTGTTTAAACCACGTGCTCCTCCATACTTGTTGGCTTTTCCCCAGCCCTTAGTTTAAAAAGGTCATAGAGCAGTTTTTATTTTACATGCCAGCGATCTGGTTCTATTTTGGTTTAGGTGTGACCCATCCTTCCTGTATAGGCTCCCCCTTTCCCAAAAGGTTCCCCAGTTCCTATACCTACATCCTACACCTTTTTCCCTACACCACCATCTCATCTACACTGAATTTATGAAGAGTACATTCCTGATTTTTGCAGAAAATTTGAATCTGTTTAAAAAAAAAATCTAGAACAGAAAACATTAAGGGCTGGCTCAACTTTTTACAGCTCAATGTCCAAGCATCAAATTAGGGATCCTAAAACGTAGCAGAGAATGAAGTAACTACTGCCCAAAAGGTAGTTAAACAAGACAGGAGAAAGTAGCTTTGTGGGCCTTCTCCTGATTCCAAGATAGCCAATGGCAAAACTTGCATAATTGACTGGAGAAAGATGGAGCCCTGTAAGAATAGGTCTAAAGTTGTATACATTTGAATCCCCTAAATACAGTCAAGCTTTAAAAAAATGAAGGAAACAAAACTGACATTACTAACACTAACACAAAGAAAACATCTTTCCTTAGTTCTATAAAAGGGAACATGCACCATTTAGCACGCGTTAGTTCGGCTACTTGGAAGAGAGCATCCCCAAGGGAAATCTAATTTGTTGTGAAGAGAAACAAAAGACTCGGTACTGTAACCTCACTGAACATGTATTTGGAAGCATTTCCTAAACAGAGACTCAAGCAAAATGACACCAACCTCACACTTAATGCAGGATATTTTGGTTTTAGACAGAATTTTCTTGTGGTCAAGATGAAGCTTTGAAAAGAAACAATCCACATAAAGTTAGGAAATACATGAAACAATCAAAACCTTTTGCACGGCAAAGGTTAAATCAAGGAGATTTTCCAGAGCAGGAAGAGTCTATGAGGGCTCAGTGATGTTCCATGAAAAAGCAGCAAGGATTGATTCAGCCTGTGTGAATCATAACAACAATACTTTGCATTTCTCACATTTTTCACATAATCAAGTCTGGTATGATCTATGGGATGCAATTATGCATGTTACAGACTGGTACTTCTAGGGCATATAAGTGGATTGCCCAACGTTGCACAGGAAGTCACTAACAGAACTGAGAAGAAAACACAGAGACCTGATCCCAAGTCCTTTGTTATAACCATAGATAACACTTCCTCTACTTAATTAACATCTTACATTAAATAATGCATTTGTAAGAAATCAAAGTTGCGTGAGGGAAAAAAGCAAAGAGGGAAAAAGCAAAGTTTAATTAAAACTAGAATGAAAGAATGAGTTTGTCCTGTGACACAGCGCTGAAAAAAATCTCAGTTACTCTAATAATTTAAACAACACCACCGATTCTTTGGGAGTACCACCACGCTACCCTGTCCCAACTTACAGATTATTCAACCTAGATCACAATGGGTTGTTTAACCCAAAAAAATGAAGCATCAAGGCCTAAAATGGTACTGAAAGGAAATGAATAGATCTTTTCAGAAAATAAAATGTCAGGATAATTCTTTTTTAATCTGTAAAAGGCAGAGCTATCTGAAAGGCAAGTGGGGAGATCATAGCTTCATAATAGAACATTTTCTACTAGGAGCAAAAACGGGGAGGGCAGGGGGGAGATATAAAGGTTACAGATACTAGTGCTTTTGTTTGAGACAAGTGCTGCAAATCAACTAAGGTTTTGCATACCAGGGCAAGTGCTCTCTCACTTTGTCCCCCATTTAGAAGCACAGGCAAGCATCTGAGAGCCTCGCTCAGCAATGTTGGGCAAGGCAGAACAAATCAAAATGGAAAGACGTTATGGTGGCAGGAATATCCACGTGGCATGCCCAACCTTTCCTTTAGGGGTATTTTCCTGCCTCTTCCCCAAATGGTAAGTATCAGTAGCTAGCTGTGATTTTAGCAGCTGCATGAGCAGGGGGCAGAGCCTTTCAAAAGTGCTAATCGGGAAATGGACAGCATAACAAACTGAAAAGACAGGGAAGAGACGCAGGGGAGAAACTGGTTGGCCCCATCTTGGAGAAGTTGTGCCATGCAAAAGGATATCTTGTTATTGGTGTGTTAGACGCCATGATTCAGAAATGATTATACTGCAAGATATGCTTATCGCTTTAACTGTAAAATAGCCACCACCTCTCTACCACGTGTTACTCCATACAGCATTACACTAGCACCTGGGTGGAAAGCAGCAGAAGCAACACCCTTCCTAGGACTTTTAATTCCACTGTAAATTGCACCATCTTCTGTTAGACATCCTTTATCAGGTGCAATATCAAACTGCAGCTTCACTGCCCAGCCCTATCCCACTGGCTAATGGTATATGCTCTTGGGCATGATGAACAAAAGAAAACTGTTAATGTAATATTGCCTCATGGTGTCCTTGTGGTTCCCCATCTGTCTGTCTGTTTCCAGCTGTTTTTGTCTTATACGTAGATTGTAAGCTCTTTGGGGCAGGGATTGTCTTTTTTGTTCTGTTTGTACAGCAACTAGCATAATGAGGTCTTAGTCCATGGCCCCCAGTACAAACAACCAACACTCAAACAAAAATAAAACACTCATATTTAATGGCTTTGGCAACAACTCAGGGCCCTACTAAACAAAGAGAACAGACTTGTCTCTGCAACTTCAGGTTTCATTTGCCAGACTCTATTGTCATACTATGAATAATTGCATACTTCCTCACAAAAAGAAGATATACCTGTTATACATTTGGTGATAGGTTTAGGAACGAGGCTATGTCATAGAGTGTTAGAGGTTTTGCCAATAGATATACGTCATGGGCTACCTGCAAGCAGAAGCAAGTAATTTAATAATGACACACCTTAAGAAAAATCTGCTCTTGCTGTGAATCACTGATGATCTGTGATTCAACTAGGATTTCCAGCTGTTTTAGTCCTAATTTTATGGTAACTATGAGGATTCATAATATAAATCTAGGATATATTATACAAAAAAATCCAGTGTTCTGTATCAACTTCTTCCTATTACTTTTGCAAGTCAGGATGGCTACAGATGACTCTTGCAACATCCTCAGGGTCTAGGAAGAAATGGTCCCTCACCACGGAAGTTCTCTCAATGGGAGGCTTTCCAGGAGCATGGGAGTTAGGACTTGTCTACAAGGGGAAATGAATCAGAATAGTTATTCTACAATAACCCCCCATGTGGACATGCTAATTCCAGAATAAGAATGCCTTTTTCTGATTTAGTTTAATCCATGTTAGAGGTGGTTTAAGCTAATCAGAAAAAGGCATTTTTTTCTGGAATAACAAGTGTCCGCAAGGGGACCTTTTCTGGAACAGCTGTTGCCTTTCAGATTCACACCCTACATCATCCAAAATAACTTTCAAGTGTAGGCAAGCCCTTCTTGTGGAACAAACCCTATGGAAATGCTTCCCTTCTATGGTGACGCCTACTAGGAAGATAATGTGGGAAGAAGTTCACCAATGTTACATTTTCCTCCTACACAAAGAGCACAACTCACTCGGGTCACTTTTGAGCAACCTGTTTCAGGAGAAAAACCACGCAATAATATGTCCCCAGGAGAGAACAGTAAACCTGATTTGCTGTTACTCTGCATTGGTACAAAAATTCTACTTATTTTATATAGGTTTTTATATTGCCCATTAGCATTGTATCTGCGCACCTTCCAGTAGGGCATTAAGCAATGAGATTACACATCTCTCGTGTTGTTTGTTCTTCCCAGAGACGCGTGAGGAGTCTTTTTGTTTTTTGATTTTTTGTTAAATATACCTATTGTTCTGTGTTTGTACTAGAGAAGGCAAGGTCAAAGAAACAGGGCTTTGCACTTACAGCAGAAAGCAACGAGGTTTGTGTTAGTCCTTAGTTCCTGGAAGAATTCATCCCACAGTCTTGGACCATCCCTGGAGAAGGTTCTGTCTCTCGCACAGTTGAGTTTTATCCTTATTGTAGAGCGTTTCATTGTGCCAGAGGATCAGAGTTGTCAAGCATGGTCTTCATCCCAGAGCTTTAAATGGTCTTTTAGGTATCCTGGGGCCAGGCCATGGAGTGCTTGGAGATAAGGACTGAGACCTTGGACTTGATTAGAAATTCAATGGGCAGCCAGTGCAGAGAGCAGAGAGCAGAGGATAGGTGTGATGTGCTCACACTAACCTATGCTGCTGAGCAGACGGGATGCAGTGTTTTGTACTAGCTGGAGTTGACTAAGTGCTGCAGATTTCATACCCAGATATGTCCCCAGAAAAACTGAGGGCAGGTCATCATCTGCCAGAAGGGACGGAGGCTGCTAGCCAGCTGGAGACGGTGGAACGTGTTCCTTGAGGCTGTTGTGATGGGAGAGCTCAGTGTCAGCAATCCAAATGTACTCCTAGACTTCAGACTGAATCCATCGATTGTGATGTGGACCTTCAAGAAAAGGTCACTGCATTGTAGCTGCAAACTCCTCAACATACTTTCCTCTGCCCACCAGCACCGCCTCTGTTTTGCTCAAGTTCAGATGCAGGCAGCTGTTCTTCATTTAAGAGCTGAACTCCTCCAAGCACTGTTCCCTTGTGGTGGTAGTACTGTGGGCGTATGCAGTGAAGGCTAGGTAGAGCTGTGTCAGCTGGATAGTGCTGGCACTTGAGCCCAGGAAGGACTCACCATTGTAGCACGTTACCCTGAAAATCAACATGTCAGCATTTGACTTTTGCTGGGGTGTAAATGACTGTACAAGCTGCAGGGCACAAGGTACAGAGGCCTAGTGAGTTCCTCTGCAATGGCTACCATAAACAGACTCTCAGCACTGTCACCTACCTAGGCAGGGATGGATCTCCCTTACTCTACTGACTGGGTTTCTCACTTTAAAAGACAGAATTACAACAGTTGAAGACTGAATCCACTCAGCTAAATGTAGGACTGTCCTGCCTAAATACTCAGGACTCATTCAGCTAGATGCTGGGATTTCTTGCCCCATGGGAGCCTGCTGGAGTCATGTAGTTAAATATGGGGTTGGCACCTTCCTCTGGCCCTCACATAGCCTGGATTGAATCACTGGGGCCTGAACCCTTTCACTGGACAAAGGCCAATCATGCCTCTCACACACATTTCCCTCACACTTTGTCCTGTGAAAACGGCTGTTACTGTGTGATATGTGCGCGTGCTTACTAAAGCAAAAAAAAAGGCTCACATTACGCCTTCGTGGGTCAGAAGATCAAGAGAGAGGATCAGCCGTGGTCTAAGGAACCATAGAAAGGGAAGGCCAGCCAGCCACATGGTGTCTGGGTCCTATGAAACGTAGCCACGTTCTGCTTTACGGGATTTCACTCCATCACTTGACAGTTGAGATTCATTTCATGTTCCCACAGGTCCTGAATACACAGACCTGATCTGTCACTGTGTCAGCGTTTGGAGTGGTTTGACACAGTCTGGGTTTTCCATTTATCTTTGATGAGCTCTGCAGTGCAGTATTGACAAGATCTGGGTTTAGGTTGTAGCCCTTAGGATTGTATTTTAAAGCTCTCTTTGACGGGGAGCATATTTTGCTTATTATTTTTTAACAGCTGAAACTGAGCTAGCTACGGCATGGACAGAGAAAACACAGGCCTGTGCCTGTTAGAAATTAAAGGCACGGTTGTGATAAGGGACCTATGCTTCTTTTCCTCACTTGCGGCTCTTTTTTGCAAGTTACTTATAACTTCTATTTGGCCTATAAATTGGCTCAGGCCCTGACTCAACTGGGAGCCAGTCCAAATGCACTGTTACAAGCATGAGAATTTTGGAGTTTGGATCCAGAATCATCCAACTTTCTCTCACTTTTTGGACATATTAGGCAGCCGCAGGGGAATTCTAAGTTTCTCATTTTGGCACAAAATGAGACTGATCTTGATTTTAAAGCCCTGGAGATGGCACTGTAAAGATTATCACACTAAGGAAACAGTACGTCTGTCACTCCCCGTCCGGTGGCTAGCTTGTTCCCTGTTGTTATTCCTCTCCCCTTGCCACATGGGTTAGTGCCATCGCTGGCCAGGCCCCACTTCCGCCAGTCTGGGTGGTTCCTCTCTGACAGTAAGGCCTTGCTCCAGCTGGCTCCGTGATGCCATGCACAGGGCTACAGCGACGTGGCACCGTGGCACTGTCCCCAGCCTGTGTGTGCAAATGTTGCTGTTCTACCCAGGGGCTGAAGAGAATTGGCTACTCAGAGCCTGCAGCAACATCTCCGGCTGTGGGTTATCGGGAGGAACCACTGAGCATAGAACAGGGACCGCATTCCTAGCTCCAAATTCCCCCAATCAACCCTTGGAAAAAATGGAAGATCAGTCACTTTACATAAACGTAGTTCATACCACGGATCCTCAGTTAAAGACAATACGTTCACCCCTAGAAGTACATTGGCTAAAGCGCTGGTACCATGCTGCTCTTCCTCTGAAAAACACTCCCAGCCTAACAGTGATACTGAATACAACACTGCTGCGACATAGTCCACGATCGAGTTATTGTATCTGTTTAGTGACAGGATACATCCAGTGTCCCCACTGCACGGCAACATATGCTGGGACACTGTCACACACTGTGGGGTTTGGCACACACTCGCATTAGAGAGAATAGGGACTTAGCTATCTGGTTTTTCCTTTTTCCTCATGTATGCAAGTTGTTGCACAAGTGACAGAAAATGACCAAAGAGCAGTTGTGTGAAGTGTACAGTAATAGCCAAGGTGAATTACATAAAACAATTGTATGCAGTTTTTAAAGCGGACAAAAATAAAGCAGAGATATGTACAGGTCTACATCCTCTGAAAGCAGTCAAAGTGTCAATAGATGTCAGTTAATGGGAGGTAGGAGAGAAGTATGGGGATGGCTTTTTATTTAGGCCAAAGGACCTTTGTTGTTTTAATTTGGTAATTTGTAAAATAAGACATTTCCCATTTGCTCTGCACACCATCAAACAGTAATCAAATCTCTAGCTTGTCTTTAGTAAACTGACCTCAAGCTGTTATGATGCCCGATATGGAATTTTACAGTTCATGAAGAATGTAGTGAAGCATTGCACCTTCCCAGCGCTAGCCAGTGGGTCTTCAAGTGATAGTGGAAAGAAGCCAGAGGCCGTTTAAGAAATGCTGGTCTGAGAGTCTATTTAAGGATTTATGCAGAAATTAGAATGAAATTTCAGAGTTTAAGATCTTCAGGTATAAAAAGAGAGGCAACCTGAGATCCAACTGGATCACAAAAGCATTCATGCCATGACACCAGGAAATAGGTTTCTCAAGGAGCTTTATGGAGCATGAGGATTTCTTGAAAATTGAACCTCAGAGCAACAGTGAGATAAAATGGAGCTACCCATTTGGGGAATTTCACTAGGAAACCAACTGCACCATCCTTTCTGCTAAAATACCTGCTCCTCAACAGATCAGATACTCAGTTTTAAAAGTAGGTTCACCTCTGACGTACTCTGAACATGAAGTTTGGACAGTTCTATCTGTGCACAAAGTTTAATGTTTGGTCATCTGAGACTCCGAAAGCATATTTTGGCCCAAAACCAAAACTTTGTAGATCACAGGTAGCTTTTGTAACTAAAAAATGAGCTTCCAGACTCTGAAATGTTCCAATAACCTTGTGCACAGCTAGAACAGTTCCAGCTTTATCTTCAGAGTACATCAGAGACAGACACTACTTAAAACTAAATACCTGATCTACTGAAGATAGTGCTTGGTAGCCTTACTATTGTTGCACTGTTCATCCTCAAACAGACTGCAGCAAGGAAACTTAGCCTGTGATTACCGAGTGAAAAGCTCCTCTATGAACAAGGAAGGAGGGAGTAGGAGGAAAAGGCCTTTAGCTCAGTGTAAAGTGTTTAACTTCCAGAACAAGGGACACATTACCCTACACATCTCTGCCAAACTATGCATGTGTCCTATCAACAATCTCAGAATTTCTTAAAGCAAAGTGAGTCAGTGAAGAAGGCTTATAAGCTCATTACAAAACCATTCACCTACAGCCCCCGTCTTTTCCTTCGTTATACTCATTCCTTCCAATTGGAAATCTCCTTTTCATCTTGGTAGCATGACCACAAAAGCTAGTTCCTGCTTTTCAGCATCTTGCAGCAATTACAACATAGCAAGATGTATAGAGCTCGGCGAGCCTGTAAGGAAAGTGAGCTCATCTTACCAAAAAGGCTATGAAGGCTGGAAACGTCGTTGTTTCAGATGTGGCATTCCTTAAACTTTTAGTTGCTTTAGGGGAGGAGGAGGTGTTTAAACTGCTTTTACACTGGAGAAAATTATCCCCCTGCAGGTATCTGGTCTAGAAAGGCCATTCAAGCCAAACAGGTCAAAGTGAGATGGTTCATATTTGGTGCCAAGTTTCCCAACATTTGAAATCCAGGGTTTTGGTTCAGGGCCATCTCTAGTTACAGGGTTTTAGGATTATGGTTCATATTTAGTTGGGTGCCTCTGGCCCTTCATACTGGAGAAATCCTGTTGCTGAAGAGGCTCGATAGGATTTGATTTCAAGGCCCTCCCAAAATAAAGTCTGGGTAAGGAGCTGAGACCCAGTTTAGAAAGGAACTTCGTGCTGACTGAGAAATAGTTTTTCCTCTCTGTTACATTTCAAAGATAAGCTGAGACACACTAAGCAAGAAGATACTGCACAATACAGTGCAACACTGGAAGGACCTGAGCGCAGCTCAAGTTCTATCAGTTGATAAAGAAAGAATAATTCTTTGAGCTAGATCTAGGAACGTTCTCTGTGTGCGTAATGGTTACCACATGATCTCTCTACAACACATTCATTTATCTGCAGAGCGTCCATCAGGCAGAAGAATCCTAAAGCACCATGGAAACAAACGGATATACTAGCAGGCATTCTGTAACCTTGCACAACATTCAGAGGAAAAAGGGAAGTAAAGATTAATGCTGTGTCCAGCTGAAATCGTGGGGATGGTTTTTAGGGAGACTATAGTTACCCAAGTTGAAATTTGGCCTCCGAGCTAAATTAATTCCCCTATATATTAATTCTATACTGTACATTTATAGGAGCTGATCCAAGGCCCACTGTGGTCAATAACCGTGTTTTCATTGATTTAAATCAGCTTTGGATTAGGCCCATAGGGAATGTAACCCACGTGGATACATTTCTCTCCAATATATTGAAACTTCCCAGTGCACCTTGTATCAAAAACTCCTGTATTATAATTGGAGAGGAGGCTGAGCTGCAACATTCAGATACAGCTCTTGAACCCTCAACATTTGGAAGATGTTTGGATTTGGAGATTTTGTTTGGGTCACGACAGAGATAAGGCAGCTACAAAATCTGGCTCCAGAAGCAGGTCTCCAAAGCCAACTGGAATTCCAAGGGTGCTCTGATGAGAGGATGAGGGATGGTGTTTGAACCTGGGGTTGATTTAGATGCAGCTCTCATTTCAGTGCTGTTCTGTTGCAAGAAATGTAGCTTAAAGAATCAAATGGAGGGGAACAATTTTGATAAGATTACAGAGAAGTAAAACGTGAACATGGCGAAGTATGGTTCAGATGTGATACTTAGCTAATTAGAACGGAGACTCCCACCTGACAATCTGCAAGAGCAAAATGGTTGTGTACCGAGGGTCTCCGGTGCCCGGGAGCAAAGCCTACATTTGCATCTCCCCCCAGGCGTCACCCCCCGCCCCCACACAGGACAGGAGGGGTCCCGGCACTGCCCCCCCGCTGTCCCAGGGAGGAGGGATCTGTACCTGCAAGGGAGGGGAGGGGGGCGCAAATACAGGCTTGGCTCCACCACGCCCCCACCCCACACTTACCAGCATCATGGCACCTGCCTCTCCCGCTGCAGCCCTGCACCAGCTAGGACGGGGGCAGCCTCATCTCCCTGCCTTGGGGAGGGGGCTGGGATGCCCTTCACAACATGCGGGGGGGGGGGGGGAGGAGCTGAGGGATGCCCCTCAGCAAGGCCCCCACATCAGCGAGGGAAAGGGTACACTTTACTGGGGTCCGGAGGCCCAGCCCAGTCTGCAACCCCCATTACCATGAGGAAAAATTTTGTTATGACTCATGAGATTGTATGTATGGGATGAGGGATTGTGGTATGTGTGTGTGGGGGGGGCGGTGGGGGAGGCCATGTTACAAGTTTGCATTTGGACCTGAAAAAATTATGCTTGGGCCCTGCCCCTCAGAGCCTCCTGTGTCCCCCGTCCCACACTTGTTGTGAAGGGCTGGCCCAGCGCAAATCCGCCACTCCAGCCCTGCAGCCTGGCGCTGGCTCAGATGGGACGGACTCACCCGGGGGAGGGGTGCTGGTCCGACTTTTCACGGCACACAGTGGGGGAGGCGCTGAGGGACATTGTGTCCCACCGCCTTCTGTGCATGGTGAAGGGCCGGCCTAGCACCTCCCCACAAGCTGGAGCCCAGGGTCCTGCCCCCCCCCCCCCACTTGGTACACCACTGGAGCAAGAAGTCATTCAGAATCCAAATCAGCCCCATTTATCTGCTTGGCATGATGTCCCTGCTGAGGTTGTTTTCATTCTCTCTCTCTCTCAGCCCCAGAGAGCTTTTATCTGCAGCATGACGTTTGGTGAATTGTATCATGTTTTAATTATCTGATTTCCTTAACGGAGAGAAGCACTTGATGAGCACAGGTACTGCTGTCCACATTAAGCTCTTGCTCTCTTTTTATTGCAGTAGGGAAAGAACATGCGTTTTATATGTAGCACACAATGGACACCTAAAGTTTGTAATATCTGTGAGCAGCCACTTTCCCATACCTGCTCAGTAAACGTACGTCTGCACACGGTGCAAAGTCCAAATTCACCCCCTCCCAGGAATTAGGCTTTAGGAACAAAGGAAAACAATAATAAGAGAACAAATATTCTCTCAGGCTCGTTAGCTCCTAGGTCTCCTCCTTTAGGACTACGCAACCCACAACCCAGATCATCTGCTTCTGGAGCACCAGTCCCATCTCCCTTATATATGACTGAGGTAACTAATAAGCCATCTTGCCTCAACGAGTCAGCAGAATACACTTACCTCTTCCTCATCAAGATGAACATCTGTTAAGAGGGTGGAGTATCTTAAGCAGACACTGCAGCCCTGTTACAATATATTGGAACATCATGTGAGACGTTCTGCACATAGGACAAATCCTATCCTGCCGCCTCAGTTGAAGAGGGCCCTGCTTGAAGTGCAACCGGAATGGGGAAGATCTGGGGAGCCCATGCAGTGGCCATACATCTCCAGAGCAGCTCCTGGGATGCCAGTGTGCATTGGGAGTTTGTAGGGGGAGTAGGCCAGATTTCATTGTGGCAGATACCCCACCAGCCATGTTCCAGCAAGGTGTATGTGCGTGGTATGCAACTAAGGCAGAAAACACTCCACCCCCCAAGCCACAGAGCAGTGGCGGGGAGAGGTGAGATGAAAGATCCCTCACAACAATCCCGAGTACACAGCTTAGCTGCACTGGGGATAGCATAAAAACCCATCCCATGTTATCATCCTTGCATTGTTAACAGAGCAGAAGGAACAGCTGTGAAATCTGAGAAGGGAGAAGCCGCATTCAGAGTGCGCTTCCTTTCCCAACTCCCTGCACGCTCTCACCAGTGGGCTCCCAACGTGCTCACTAATAAGGGCCCCACACTTCATCTCGATCACAGCCCTAGCACTAGCGGTTGTATTTAAGTAGAGTACAGGGAAGGCATCAGCTTTCAGCCCGGCCAGATGACAACGACAGCATTCTGTGGGCGTCCCAGAGCCACGCGCTGTGGGACTAATTGTTTCTCCATGCTTTTCTGCTGTCAAGTTACATCGGAGTCAAATGATTTCATTAGTTTACAGGCCAATTTTATGATAATCTCAAATTCATTCTGTACCAGGGCCCTGCCCCATACCATAGCGAAGGCTTCCCAGAGTGGGGCTGGGCTTCCTCAGGAGAAATACAAACACACCAGGAGCTCGGTTAGGAGATTTTGAAGCAATACAGACCTGTCTGGGGGGAAGCTTTAAACACTTTAAAAGCTGCTGTCACCACACAGAAAAACCTGGAGCAATATTTTAATGATCAACAACTTATGCAGGGTCTAGATGGCTCAGAGGATGAGCACCTTGTAATGGGCCATTCAGTATTTCTCTTCTAGGTCACTGATTCCAATCCATGCCAGGATGGCAGTGACCATTTGATACAGGGGCCTATGTAAAATGAATTGGCATCTCTCACTCTGTTTCTAGTGAACAGCCATCCAGATGACAAAACACCAGGAGGGAAGGAGCAGGAAGAGTGAACTATCTGCTCAACCATAAAGGAACCGACTCCAGAAAAGGATTAGCTGCATTGTTGGGGTAGCATGGGGGAAGTTTGCACGGCCACCTCTTTTGCTAATGATCTGTTTGTTCAGAATACGTAGAAGAGCTTCATCTCCAGGGCTCTCAAACCAACTTCTCTCCGAAAGGCTATACATATACTTAACTACTTTAAAGAGACCAAAACAATGGAGTGGAAGTGAGGTACCAGCCTCAGCTAGACATTCAGGTGTGAGCGAGGCTTAGCATTCTCACATCTGCTCATCAGTATCCTGCTGGGTTTTGTCTCCAATGTAAATTTTTGTCTCATCTACACAGCATGCACGTGGATTACCGTACAGAACAGCACCCTCTTGTGGGCCAAAGCAAGTTAGCATCGCCTCCGTCTCAGCTTCCTTTTTTTGATCAGTGAAAACACACTAAACTAAACCAAGCCCTGATTAAAAAGTGATTGAGTGTGTGAGGTCCCATAGGAAAATGTAGGCAGCAGAGACTGTGCCTCAGGTCACAAAAAACAGGGGGAAAGTGAGGAGTCAGACATCCCTGATTACAGTGATCGAAGAGAAAAGAAATGCAACCCTGCTGCCGAGGCCTCTCCCTGAATCAACAGAAATAACAGTGAGACAAGGTGGGTGAGGTGGCATCTTTTAGTGGACCAGTGTCTGCTGGTGAGAGGAGACAAGCTTTTGAGCTTACACAGACTCTTCTTCAGGGCTGGGAGCAGAGCTGAAGAGCAGCTCTGTGTAAGCTCAAAAGCTTATCTCCTCTCACCAACAGAAGCTGGCTGCTCCAATAAATGTCGCCTCACCCACCTCGTCTCTCTAGTATCCTGGGACCAACACGGCTACAACAGCTCTGCAGACAGAAATAGCAATCATTTGTAACAGTGACACCTCTCCAGGGCAGAGAAAGATGCTGGAGCGACATCACTTCCTAGGTTCCAAAATCAGAGCGGGTCTCCAATGAGCTGAATGGCCAACCACACATGCTTTCTTTATTATTTATATTGTGGCAACTCCTAGAAGCCCCAAACAAGGATCAAGGATATGTGATAGATGCTGTGCACGCGCATACACATACACTCTCCCCTGCTGCTGCAAAGATCTCATAATCTTAGCACACAAAGAGGCTACTACGAGGATCAATTCATTAGTATATTTAGAGTGCTAAAATGCAAGGATGATGGGTTCCATCAAATATTTGGAGAGAAAGGTGCCTAAAAGCCTTAGTGGAGCAGGGATCCATTGGTGCTCTGTTTTCTGATAACAGCTAGGGTCTGCCATCTTTCCATCCATGCAACTGAATTGTTTTGCAGTGGAAAAGGAAAGCATGGTGGACTTTTCCCCCAAATCTTTTCAAGACTAAAGGGGACAGCAGCCAGCTGAGTTCAGCTATTTTTATTCCTAAAGATGCAGCATTTTAGAATGAATATGGGAATGTGGGACAGAACTACCAAGGTCTTTCTCAGGATGCTGTCTGCCTCACGCTGGCCCATTCCTTCCTATAAACCTTAAACTTGCAATGAAGTCTGAACTTCAAAACTTTTTCTATTTGAAACAACCAATTTTGCAGTGGTTTGGTTTTCAATATAGGGAGGGAAAGTGAACAAAAACTCTTAAACTTTTCTAGTCTTGATCAGTCCCCATATTTAGAAAACACATTTTATTGAAATTCTTTGTTCCCAGTGAGGTCATCATGAACGTATCACAGCATTGTGTGGTGCTGCAAGAGGACATCAGGCAAGGCCAGGCCAGCTCATACTGAACAGGTTTGTTGCTATCATAGATTTCATGTGATTTCCCTAACCGGAGTGGAACCTGGAGAACCATGCTACTGGGGCTTGGCTATACAATAAAATCAATTACAAAAGTGTGTTGTGGTAACTTGGTGGCCTCTGACTTTTATGGAGGAGACCAAACTGTGTTATATTTGAGCAACAAGTCGGAGATGACCAGAGAGGCAAGCCTGGTTATAATGTGATTTCATTCCATCCATTAATAGGTCAGATCCACACGTTATAACATGACCAAAGGTACCTGCTGTGTAGTCGCAACAGCCCCCCCGACATAATACATTTTGCAGGCCATAGACATGTCCATAGATGCTTGGTATCAGTCTTATACCATGGACTGGGTATTAAGCTAGTGTGTGACCTCAGAAAGTCTGCTATCACTGAATAGTTTGATACTGGAACTGCCATGGAAACAGAGGGCAAAGTTCTCCTCCGTCCACAGTGCAAATTGGAGCAGAGTTTTCCCTTGGGTCTGAACAAACAAAGAAAAATGTTAAAATATCCAAACCTGAGAGAAAATCTCTCTTGCATCTAACTAACTACACAAGACATATTCTCCTGCAAACTTAGGTTAAACATTAGGTTAAACTTAGGTTTCAGCACCTGCATATAGTATTCTTCCTTTTTATATGATGAAGTTTTGTGAACAATTTGATGAAACCAGAGTGAACATTCCCCCTCCACACAAATAACATTGTTAAGGCGAAGTTAAGGTTGCAGGCCCATATCCGTTGTGTGCGTGCATATAAAAACCTTTAAAAAATGTTAGAGTAACAAATTGAAACACTAGGAACCCAGGAAAAGAAGAGTTAATGTTGCATTTCTCAAGCAAGGCATGAAAATTATCTTAAATTCCTCCCCCCTAGAAACGTCAGCCTACCCTCTTCTCTACGTCATCAACAAAGTGCTGAAAGAACATCAGTTTAATCATTTGCTGCATAAAGACATGACTCCAGTACTACATCATAGGACTTTGTCACCATGCTACCTGTTAGTGTCAGAGCTCCTGCTGTACCGGTCGCAGGGAGGAGTCCATGTGTGCGGCTTCGGGCCGCTTCTTTTTCTTTGGCACCGCAGGCTTCGGTGCCGCTGCCGGCGGAGCGTCCTGCACTGAGGAGACGCTCAGTGCCGCCAGTGATCGCGATGGCTCGGAGTCCGGGCGGAGCGTGGACTCCATCAGGATGGCCTTTAGCCGGGCGTCCCGCTATTTTTGGGTCCGCGGCTTGAAGGCCTTGAAGATCTTGCACTTCTCTCGTCTATGCTGCTCTCCGAGGCGTCGGAGGCAGCAATCATGAGGATCACTCACTGAAAAGACTTTTGCACACACGGTGCAGGCTTTAAAGCCAGTGGAGCTGGGCATGGCTCAACTGTAGCCCCTGAGGACTGCTATCTAATTACTTAACTTCTCTACTTAACACTAATCAACCAACAATCAACTGTAACAAAGAAACGCACTAAAATGCTAAGGGAGGCTACTTGCGCTATGCAAGAGGCAGATGTTCCAGCAACCATCACAGGCGGAAAGAAGGAACTGAGGACCCGCAGGGTCGGCAGTGCCCTATGTACCGTGGCATGAGTGCAGCACTCCAGGGGGCGCCTGAGCCGACCCTATGGGGCTTGCTAAGGGAAAAAAGTTCCGGGAATCTGTGCACGGGGCGCGCACACACCTATATTGGAATGGACATGAGCATCACTCGAAGAGCGAATATACAGTAGATGAGTTTTGCATACGGATGCACATTTGCTGAGAGTCTAATGATGCCTTGCCATACAGAACCACAGGTTCCAATTCTGTGTAACGTTAAATATCCATGTTACAGGCGTGCTCTATACAATTTTTTATTAACAAACAAGTTAACAGATAAGGTACCAGAAGATGACTCACCACACTTTGCAGGATTGTTCCTGGGCTAAGTAGGACCATATTCTTTTTTGTCATGGTTTGCCATAGTTAGTTAGTGGCACAACTAACACACCATGTGTGTGTGTCCCACAATGAATATCAGGGGACGAGTTTTCAGAGGTGAAGTGTGAGGCTTTGAGAAAGGTGCAACTTTAACTCTGCTTTGCTTGCATGTCCAGTGTCCGAGGTTTTGTTTTTTATTTAAAAGACACTCATACCCCAATCTGTGCCTGTGGCCATAACTTCACCTTAATGAAGGCTTTTTGTGAGGCAATTTCCCTACATCAATTGTACCACTCCTACTGTCCTTTGGAGAGGAGCAAGTTTCCTCTGGACCTTCTGGGGTGCACAAGAGTAAGGCTCCCCATGGGTGAATGCATTAGACTACTGCTGAGTCTTATGAGGCCTATCAGGAACCCCAGAAGTCCTACAAGATTTAGAAAGCTTACTACTGGTGCCCCCAAACCTTCTTCCCTGCCTCATGCTTGTGGGTCCTCTGCAAGCCGTGGAACAGGGCAATGCAGCTATAGGGGACATTGGTTGGGGGAAAGGAGTTGCAAAGAGCAAAAGGCGAGGGGGGAGCTTAAGCAGTGCAAAGCTATAGGAGATGGCTGGGGGGAAACCAGACCTTCCCTGCCTTCTTCTGCAGCTGAACATCCTGCAATTCACAGCAGCGGGATTCCCCTCCGACAGGTGGCTTGCTGGTGAAGCAGCGAGAGAAATGCTCGAGTTCTGCCCCCACAACTCCACCATGGCCTCCTGTGACCCTGAGTCACAGCTCGTGAGTGGCCCCCAAACAATCACGTCCTGTTCAGAGGGTATGGGCAGAGCAGCTCAATGACAGGCAATAGGAGAAAGAGGCCAAGCAGGGGGCCATGGGGATACAGAGATGGCTGTCTAGCTGGAAACACACAGGGTCAGAGGTGCCCAGATGAATGCTAGTGCTTCCTTGCCTTCTCCAATTGACACATCTGCCTTGGATCGTTAAAGGGAAGTCCTGCTCTTGCAAGCCAAAGTATGAGGAGCAGGGCACAGCCTCCAACACAAGCTTGGTGGAGAGGGCTGGGGACATGGGCAAATCCACCCTTCTTGTCTACAGAAGAGCAGAGCCTCTAGACCAGCCCCAGAACTGACCCTCACCACAAGCTGTGTGATGGAGAAGTTACTTTCTTGCCTTTGACGAGCCCTGTCTCCAGCAATCCGGCCGTGGCGATAGGGCTCAGAATGTAAGGAAACGGGCTGGAGGCTTGAAAGTTGAGGTCTCCAGTCAACCACAAATAGGTGCTATGCTCTGGAGCCCAAGTAGAGGAGTCCAAGGAACCAACTTCTCTCTCTCACTCGCTCTACCTTCCCACCCCCCACTTTCTGCTTTTTGCTACAAATCGGTGAATAAAATTAGCAAACTATTTTACTTAGGTGAACAAATCTACCTTGGGGGGGGGGGGGGGGCGGGGAAATCGGGGGTGGCTTGTTCAATTCTCTTTAAGTTTAGTGAAAAATTCTCCTTCAGCCCCAGATCTGACGAGCCACCTTTGAGGAGGACACGACTTAAGTGGATTTTAGAGGGAGGCCCAAATTCAGGCTTACAAAGGAAACTCAATTGCAGCTCTACCTGTGGAGTGAGTCCTATGGTTCCCAAATTACAGGAGTTAGCCTCTCAGTTTGCTCATGGAAACTACTTTTTAGTGATTAAAACCTAGATTCTAGGGAACTACCATTTTCCTGTTCCTTTTACACCATGACTGAGTTCCCCAGATTCAATATTCCTTACCCTTTGGAGTCTTCAGAATGCTTGAGTCATGCTTCTTGCTTGGATTTCTTTGGTCTAATATGGGTAGGTAAGAAAGGAGTCTGTCAATGCTGGAAATATTTTCCAGAGCTCTCCTTGTAAGACTTCAAATTTAATTCTCTGGGCTGGGCAAAAGTCCAGGGCACTGAATCTACAGATGTTGAGTAAGTAGAAGGGTATTAAATAGCATTTCTGTAGCTCCTTCAACTGTCTCTGTAAGTACCCTTGGACTGACTGTGGCGTGTTCCTGAAGTTATTTAGAAGGGTAAGATGCAATTTCCACTATCAACCTAGTTATGCAGAGGCTCAACAACTCCAATATTTTCAGTCATGTCTGTTGCAAACTTGGCATACAAGAGAACAGAACATTGATTTGTTTGTCCTGAGAAGTGGCTGAAATCAGTAAGCCATTTCATCGTTTTGTGTTGAAAAACATAGCTATGTTGTTTCAGAGAATTTTTTAAAACCCTACAAAAAATTAGAGAATTATAAAACTGACAGATTTATACGGTTCTTTTTCTCCCTAACAAAATGAAAGCGCTAAGTTCTTTGTGTATAGATCAGCCTTGCCTTTAAGATCATTGTGACATCAGCCTACAGAAATAGTTCATTGCTAATTTCCACAAATTCCATGTGCAAATCATGAATATCAATTATTTTAGTTGAATTGCATGAGTGCAATTGGGACACCATTATGGGTGGCTTCTCATCCTAATTAAGCAGTTGTCCCAATTAAGGAAAGAAACATTTAAGAAAGAAAATGAATAAAATACTGAACTGAGAACAACATCTAAAATTAAATCTGGTCTAGTAGATAAGGCACTGGACTGGGAGTCAGGAGAGCTAGCTTCTATTCCTGGTTCTACCACTGACATGCTGCATGACCCTGGGCAGGTCACTTTGCAGCTTCCATTTTCCCTCCCACCCTTTGTCTTGTCTATTTAGACTAAGGTCTTCAGGGCAAAGACTGTCTCTTCTGTCCTGGAAGACTGGAATGGAGACTACCACCCTGATTTAACACCTGGTTCGGCAGTGGCTGGTTCTATCCATATGATCACGCCGCTCAACTAAATTTCCATCTGACTTCTCTTGGGAATGAGGGAGACAGTTGGTGTACAAGTAGAGGCCAGCTGAAAAGGGGGTGGAATGGGGAAATAAAGCAAATGCCAGGAAAGGGGACAGTGGTCTGCACAAACAGCCTGGAAATGGTGAGAAGCACCGGGGCTCAAGGATGGAGTCCTGGGGCAGAAGGCATGAGCTGATGAGAGTCAAGTGAAGAATGTGTGTCTTGGTGAGTCAGGCTGGAGACTTGCTGGTGGATTCTCTGTATCTTAACGTATTTAAAACATGATTTGAGGACTTTAATACCTCAGTCACAGGTCAGGGGTCTGTGACAGGAGTGGGTGGGTGAGGTTCTGTGGCCTGCATTGTGCAGGAGGTCAGACTAGATGATCATATTGGTCCCTTCTGACCTTAGAGTCTATGAGTCTATGGAGAGACAGGTGGAATATGAGGGCGGGGTGAGATGAGGCCCCTCTTGGAATGGAAAGGGACTAGAGGAAAGGGCCAGGTGAAACAGCAAGTGTGTGGTGTGGGATATGGACCAACGGAATGCGTGTACAGACAGACAGATTAGAAAGTAATGGAGGGTGGAAGTGGACAGGCCAGTAGGAAGCAGAGGAAACTGGAGGCTGGGGTGGGCAGCACAGGGGAAAGTCAGGAGTGGGACAGCAAAGAGATAATGGCAGCCAGGTGTCATAATGTAGTGGAAATAGGGTGGGGCACAGGAGACAAGGTGGGCTCTGGGAGTACTGGGAAGGCAACCACGAACAGCAGAGTCTGCTCCCAAAAGGGATGCAGGCCAGTAGGAGCAGCCCAAAGCACACAAAGAGATGGCATCCTCCCATGGTTAGCTGATCCATCTAATCTTAGAACGTATACATCTGAGCACAGGATGTAGGCCAACCTTAGTCAATCTTCCCGTGCAGGATCTAAATGGGGAAGTGGTTACAAGACAGACTGTTCACCCTATTTCCTATCCTGATCTTAGCAATTTCTCACTGGATTACACCAGTGTGAAGTATCATCAGAAGGCATTTGGAAGAGAATTAAACTGAGCTACCCTCTTAATAATATAAAGGAGAGGTGGGGGACAAGGACTATGCTCTAATTGTCTAAGTTTTATAGTAAGTATTTCTGTCGTAATGCCAAAGCAACGATCATGCATAGCACAGCTATCTGCAGCATTACAATACAGCACTGCTATATAATGAGTTTGCTACTCACTGCTAAGGACCTATGTTTCATTCCCAGGAAAGCGGCATCCAAGGTCACAGGAGAGTTGCTGCAATACAGTGAAAAAGCTCTGAAGGTCAAATTCTAGTGTGTGTGGGGAGAATGCTACACAAAACGTGTGCAGACACACATTTGCAAGAACGGTGACAGTATGTGTCTATATGCCAGCTAAATGCACAGTGTCTTCCAGCTGCATCTGAGGGCTATTATCTAGTCGGAGGGAGCACAAACATGCAAGACAACGGCCCTTGATCTTCAGAACCCATTCGAGAATATCCTTACATGATTCACTTCATGGAAGACACACTTATCAAGAAGCAGAACAGGGTAAATATCTTCAGGCCGCACATTTTCTAGTAGGATCCTACATACCACACCTGTCAGAATTTGGCTTTATGGGTGCAATGAACTGATGGATTCAGCAGAACTTGCAGTAGAGACTAGGTGTCTACCTCAGCATTTGGAATCTGAAACTCAATCTGTTCCTTTTCATTTGCATTTTACCTCTCCTCTCCCCCAAGACAGAGCTGCTATTGCACACTTTATGATCACTAACACAGTGGATAGACAGATCTAACAGTATGTTAAGGAAAGACCGGATGAAGGACCAAAAAAATCTCTGCCAGCCGTAGTATGAATGTTGCCCCCAGGAATGTATATGGCAGTGCGCCTGATATATATGCTTGCCTACACCTGTGGCACAGAAAACCAAAATCTAGCAGGATGTTTGCTACAAGCAGAGTTTAGTCCCATTTTTGTTTCATTGCCCTGCTAATCAGATACGACGCCACCATTTACAAATACCTTAACACAGCAGAGATTCTGCTCTCACAAGCCATATCACATCAGGGTTACTACATAGACTTCAGCAGAGTTACTTTTAATTTACGTTGGGGTAAATGACATTAGAATCAGGCCCAGGTTGTCCACAACTTCACACTTCTCCAGTCTTCTGAATGATGCATGTTTCTTATAATCAGCACCGGCATGTGCAGAAACCAGAGTGTCCCTTGGGACCTTGCCCACTTTAGAAACAATTGCTATGGTGGAGGATGAGAGTCTGCAAACAGCTGTGGTTCATTCCACCAGTGCATTCTCTCCCCTTTGAATGTTAAAGGGTGCATGCCTACACTGAAGCTGCTGTCAGCTGCACACATAACACAGTCTTTATTTTAGCAGAAATGGAACGGCTACCACAAAAGACAAGTCAAGCAGTCATCAAAAGGAACAAATGGCAAACAGCCACATGCATAAGGAAACAGCATCTTTTGAAGGAATTCACTCTTAATGAAACAACCAAGATTTACATAACTCCCTGCCTAGCTTTTAGAATAGCAGAAGCAGCGATAGGACTTGGCAGACAGCTTCTAAAGAGAAACCGCAGTATTATAAATGTCACTGCCATACTCGGGTTTTCTCATTTGATTGGGGTTCTCACTTCCTCTTATGGAGAATAGGAAAATGGGCTTTCTCGCACTGCTCTCCTCACTTTGGGAGTATTTGAAATATCATTCTGGATCCAGGTGGGTCAAACCAAAACTGTCAAGAAGAACTCTGAAGTGTGTTTGGGAAGAGTGGGGGACTGGGAAGGCAATGGAAACCTAGATCCTACATTTGCATCTTCAACTCAGATCTACCTGAAATTTAAATTAAAGGTTACATTTTCTTCCTGGCCTAAAATAGGTTAATATAAAATATCTCAAGTGGTTTCTGATTAACACTTTTTTTAAAAAAAAAGTGTTGTGGCCCATTACAAAAGTTTGTTGAACTGGTTACAACTGATGTTAAGCAGGCACCTCTATGAGTGCTGTTATGGGAAACCTCTGAGCACACACTCTGTGGTCTTTTAATATTTAAAAAAAAATATTGCAAGTTAAAATGTGCCCACATTTCCTTTTCATGTTAACTTCCATTTCAAAGGATACAAAACATTCTCAGTGTAACCAGAACTACAGAAAAAATTTAAGTTGCCTGTTTCTGGTACCGCAGTCCCTGAGTATCTTTGAACCATATTCCTTAACTTACAATTCATTTCTACTTGTTGAAGATTCATTTCCTTTATCAGATATTCACTTAACAGAGTTTAACCTTGGCATGAATTTCCACAGAAGTAATTAATTTAATAGGCACACAATGCCCAGAAAAGGTATGTTCACTTTTATCCGGTCATTGAGTTTATTCCAATATCACTTAGGCTTTTAAGACATGGTAAAAGGTGATGTTCACTTAAAGGTGGAGAGCAAACAAACGAGAGTTTGAGCACACATTTCTGGGCTGAAAGCCCTCTTTGAATTTCTCTTCTGAAGGCATGATATTTCTCTGATGATCAAACTGGGCATTACACTTGAACAAGTCCAAGGAACCAATGGAATAGCAGCAGTTTTGAGCCCTGATGGATTGCAGTGTTGTTCCACATAGGTTCCACAAGGTAAATGCTACATAGATTATGATGTATAGATGAGTAACAAGATGGGGGACACTCCAGGTCAGAATGAAATTGGTTAGAGAAAGAAGGGAGTCTCATTTCAAGCTCAAAGAAAAAAGGTTTAGCTACAAGATGCAAAATATAAGCCACCAACAGATACTGGCCTTAAGAAGAGCTGGCGATTAAAAAACAACAACTCTGTGTGGGCCATTAGAAATGATCAAGGTTGGCCTCTAACTAGATGGGATCTAGGTAGCATTTCCTTCAACATTCGTTGGCACTGCTTCTCAACAATGGATGCTACAACAGTTTGGTCGCCTTCTGCAACTGCAGAGCACGTCTCTGCACTGCAACGTGAACTGAATGTGCATGTCTGACTAGTCAGTTCTGGAGAGGATGCTACACAGTTCTCATTGAAGCCTCCTTGAAATAGTTGCTCCCTGCACAACCTCTCACCCCTAAAACCTCCCCCCAAAACACTCGACGTCTGGTTGCCAAAAAACTCTGTTGGAAAGCTCTGAAGCATCAGGCATTCACCCAGCCATTGGCTTGGCCTCTAGTCTTCAGAACCACAAGCCTTTTGTCTAATTTTTCTCTGTCCTATGATTTAATTTTGAAATACTAGCTCTCTAAGAAAGCCACCTGGCTCTTTGCATCCAGCAGTGCAATGGAATCTCTTCCCTCACGCCCTCAACCATCAGAGGGTGTCATTTTTTACTTCATTTGTTAGTTAAACTGGTGCGTGTCCATGAGAATATGAGTGCAAAGGTTCAGGGCTATTCATCCATTATATTCAAGATGAGAGAGAAAAATTATTCCCATGTTAGGGTTTACACTGGAGAAAGCTAATTTGACTCCAGTTTGAGATCTAGAACTCATTCATCTACTTTGTCGTCTAGACACTTGTGGCTGTTTAACATCTTTGAGCCAGTATTACCATGGCGGTACATGCCCAGAGCCCATATGCTTCTATCCAGGGCAGAAGGCTCTCGGAGGGCCATACATTCGGAGCATGCACACCCATGGGAGCCGCAGTGATGCAGAATGGACAGATGGCAGGGCATGATATGAAGAATGCCAGAGATCCTAACCAGTTGAATGGAAAACTCCCCGACCAGGATGTTTGCACCACTTCCCCGCTACTATGGCAGGCCCAGTACTCAAGGTGCCATTGGGTTCCAGCACCTGACTGTGCTCTGGGGCTATTGAGAGAAGTTGTAGAAGATGCACTGGAGTAAATGGTGACTGTGGCTTCTTTAACTTCTGCAAGCATTTCCTGCAGGACTCTTGTGGGTTTGGGGAGCAGGCTGTGTGGGGCAGCTCCTCCCATCCACCCCAGGCTCTGCCAACTTTTGCTGCACAGCTCTTATTTTGTGGAAGGAGATGGGGAAAAGTGGCTGCATAGGGGTTGGAGTGTCACACCATCACCCCCCTCTATATGGCCCCACAGCTCTCTGTCCTCCCTCCCTCTTTGCCACGACAATGGGAGATGGGGATAGCGGATAGATGATGGAGCACATGAGCAGATGGTTTTCCTTAGAAGATGTGAGGGGACCGTTTGTTCTGCCACCTCCCAGAGCAAAGACTGCACTTCTCTGCAGGAACATTTGCATACATGTGTTGCTCATGTCCATTCCACTATAGGTGAGTGCACGCCACCGTGCATGGTTCCCGGAACTTTTTTCCCTTTGGCAGACCCCATAGGGCTGGCTCTGGTGCCCCTTGGAGTGCTGCGCACATGCCACGGTATATGAGGCGCTGCCGGCCCTACGCCCCCTCAGTCCCTTCTTTCTGCCAACTCCAACAGTGGGGACGGCTGGTGGGTGTGGAATGGACATGAGCAACACATCTCGAAGAACATCCATTACTGGTAAGTAACCCTGTTTTCTTCTTCGAGTGATTGCTCATGTCTATTCCATTATAGGTGATTAACAAGCAATACCTTGGAGGTGGGCAGGAGTTACCAGTGAGCTGCCCTCAGCACGGCTCTGCAGAAGCCCGCATCCTCTCTCACCTGCTGGATGATGACGTAGTGGATATGAAGGTGTGCACCGACGACCAGGAGGCAGCTTTGCAGATGTCCTGCAGGGGCACTGTCTCCAGAAAGGCTGTAGACGAGGCTTGAGCTCTGGTTGAGCATGCTGTGATGGTTCCCAGAAGTGGCACCCTCGCCTGCTTGTAGCAGAACTTGATGCATGATGTAATCCACAAGGAGATGCGCTGTGTGGAGACAGGTGAGCATTTCATCCGGTCCGCCACTGCGATGAAGAGCTGTGTCGATTTCCGGAACGGCTTAGACCCCCCTTCGCCTTGGGGATGAGGAAGTACCTCGAATAGAACCCCTTCCCCCTTCTGCCTTGAGGAACCATAACCACCTATGTTGAGGAGAGTGTCCACCTCCTGCAAGAGTAGTTGCTCATGAGAGGGGTCCCTGAAGAGGGATGGAGGGGGGGACTATTAGGGGGAGGGTAGAAGTAAACCGTATGGCGTAGCCCCCAGAGACTATCCCGATGATCCAATGGTCTGACATAATCTTTGCCCATTTGGGATAGAAGGACCTTAATCTGTTCAGGAAGGCGTGGGGCTGATCCAGGGGAGCAGTAGGGGCACCACCCTCAGGCGCACCATCAAAACTGCCTCTTCCGATTGCCCGACCCCCTAGGGGGCTCCTGCTGGGGGGCTGAGGACTAACTGGGGGGATGATTTCATCTTCTAAACCCCCTATTTCTGTCCCTATTTCTGTAGGGTTGAAAGGGCTGAGGCGGAGGCCTTGGTTGCTGCTGAGCCTGGAGCCATGACTGCCGCCTGGAAGCCTGGGGTGTGTACAGGCCCAGGGAGCGAAGCATGGCCCTGGAGTCCTTCAGACCGTGCAGCTTCGCATCGGTCTGATTGGAGAACAGGGCCGACCCATCGAAGGGGAGTTCCTGGATCGATTGCTGCACGTCCTGGGACAGGCCTGAGGGTTGCAGCCACGAGCACCTCCTCACGGAAATGGCGGAGGCTATGGCCCTGCCCACCAAGTCAACAGCATCACTGGACATTTGGAACGCTGCCCTAGCCACCGTGATTCCTTCATCCAGGATGGCGGTGAAGTCTGCGGCCTGGGCCTGGGGCAGGGCCTCAGCAAACCGCTTGAGGGAGTCCCACAGGTTGAAATTATATCTCCCCAGGAGGGCCTGATGGTTGGCAATCCTGAACTGCAGGGCTGCCGTGGAATAAATTTTTCTCCCAAACAAATCCAGCTTTTTGTTGTCTTTGTTCTCGGGAATGGAACTAGGCTGACCTTGCCTGTCCCGCTGGTTGGCTGCGTCCACCAGCAGGGTTCCCGGGGCTGGGTGAGTGAACAGATACTCAAACCCTTTGGCCAGACATAATACTTCTTCTCAGCCACCTTCGATGTAGGGGCGACTGAGGAAGGGGTTTGCCACAGGGCTTTAACAATTTTGAGGACCCTATCATGGAGTGGTAGGGCCACTCTCACTGAGGCAGCTGACGCCAGCACATTGAAGAGGGTATCATCGACCTCCACTAACTCCTTGACCTCCAGCCCCAAGTTAGACGCCACTCTCTTGAGCAGCTCCTGGTGTGCCCCGAAATCCTCCAGTGGCACCATGTGGTCCTGGGAGACTGCCTCGTCCGGGGAGGAGGAAGAAGATTGCCGAGCATGTCCTGCAGGTGCTCCCCTGCCTGCCGAAGGGATGCACCCATAGAGGGTCCCTCCATGGGGTCTGACTCCTCGTCCGAGGAACGGTGTCTATGGGCCTTCTCCTGTGCCGGGGACACACAGACTGAAACCCCGCTGACAGGATGGATTGGGGCCCCGGTCCCATCTGGATGCCCTATGGGGCCCAATAAGGCCATTGTTGCAGCCATTGTCCCTGGGGCCAAACTGGGGCTGACTGTGCCACCTGCTGTGACGTTGTGTGAAGGCCCCGGCTGTCCCGATGACTGTCCCCCCTGTGGGACCCCGAGCCACTAGACCGGCGGTGCTGTACCCGTCCTCGGTCCCGGGTGCCGTGCCGGGGACCGTCCCCTCGACACCTCCGACATGGAGGACGACGAGGACCGCTTCTGTCGCCATGAGCGGTGCTGACGGATGGAGGCATGCTCCAAAGAGGTCTCGGTACCGGAGCGCCGTCTCGGTACCGAGGACTTGTGGTGCCGCTTGCCCTTTGGTGATTGAGACTGACACTGCTCTGAACTCCGCGGTGCCAAGCCTGACTCCAGAGACCAGGTTCTGCGTCGGGGACTACGCAGTGCGGGGTCTTCGTATGGCGACTGGGTTCCGCGCTGCCGCGGGCGGGTAAACCCCTCGGTGCCAAGTCCTCCGACAGTGACGGGGTTCTGCACCGCCTCGGTGTGGGCTAACTCCTCGGTGCCAGGGATCTGGAGCAGGAGGTGTCTGAGCGCCGCCTGGAGGACCTCGACCGGTGCCGCCCCTTGGCCTGCGTTGCCTCTGGTGCCAGGGACCGACATCGGCGCCGAGAGGGAGACTCCGTATCCTGAGTCAAAGCAGGCCGGCTTGGCGACGCTGACCTGGAGCGACTGCTGGGGAAGCGTCCTCGCTCTACCCCCAGTGGCTGTCTGGCGGGAGATCTTCCTCCCCATACTGGGGATCTCCACTGCCCTTCAGGGGGACCCAATGCGGGCTTGCCCCGGGACTCCGGCCCCTTCTCTCTTGGCGGAGGGGGGAGGGCAGAGGTGGCGTAGGCAAGGCCAAAAAGGCTCTTGCCATCTTAAAAGCTTCCGGTGTCGACGGCGGCAGTAGGGGCACTCCCCCACTTCCAGGAGTCGGGGGAGGCTCCCTGCTCCGAGATGCAGGCACAGGAGAAGACTCGACGGGCCATGGCCGGTACATCTCTGCACTCGACCCTGCCCGTATCGATGGCGCAGGGGAGGGTCCGCGCTCCACGCACTGTTTCTTCTTCTTCGGCACCGGGGATGTGGCTCGGTGCCGAGTCAGGGCTGGTGCCGGCAGTGCACTCTGCACCGAGGTGACGCTCAGTGCCAAGGTAGCGTGGGACAGCTCAGACGCTGGGCGGAGCGCTGCCTCCGTAAGCAAGGCTTTTAACCGGATCTCTCTGTCCTTCTGAGTCCACAGTTTAAAAGCCCTGCATATCTTACATTTATCTTTCCTGTGCTCTTTCCCCAGGCACTCAAGGCACCAATTGTGGGGGTTGCTGAGCAGGAAAGCCTTCCAGCAGGAGGCACACGGCTTAAATCCAGGCGACTGGGGCATGGCCCGGCTGCTCTAAGTCCCTCGGGGACTTCTTATCTAACTACACTACTTAACAATTACTTAAAACTAACTAAAGTACTTCGAATAACAAAGAGTTCAAAGAAGAGGAATTGTACTTGCAGAGAGTAAGGCTAGTTCCAGCAACCGTCAGGGGCGGAAAGAAGGAACTGAGGGGGCGTAGGGCCGGCAGTGCCTCATTTACCATGGCATCTGCACGGGACTCTGGGGGGCACCAGAGCCGGCCCTATGGGGTCTGCTAAGGGGAAAAAAGTTTCGGGAACCGTGGACAGTGGCGTGCATTCACCTATAGTGCAATGGACATGAGCAATCACTCGAAGAAGCATTTTTATTAACCCTTGCAGTCTTGAATGAATTGCACTATGAACTCTCCGCCTAATCCTTAGATCCATGTCTCCCACCCTAAGGTACTGCAACCTCCCTCTATCTTTCCTTGTTGCTTCCCACAACCCTGCATCACAGGAGAGCCAAAAAGTGAAAGCCATTGTGGGGAAGAGTCAAACTGACTGACATGCCAAAAAAAACCCCGACGCTCCCAAAGAAAAATCTAAGATATCTTAGCTAAAATGAGTTTCTCCTCTGTGTAGTCTGACAGCATACCTTCAACAAAGAGAGCATGGCTAGAGTGCATTCAGTCAGCCTCACTTCCCCTTACCCACAACAATAACGCCGCTGGAATTACACCACGTTGGGCCACATTCTCCATTGGTGCCAATTGCCATGGCTCGTTTGACTTTGGTGGAAGTTCACTGATTGACTCCAGCTGGGAATCTGACCCAACAAACTGAAAATGTGGTAGATGCAAAATACTTTGACAGGCTAAAATGTACCATCACCAATGGTGAGAACAAAGCTTCGGTGTTATTCTTCTCTCCTGAGCTTGTAGAGAAACACAGTTGCTAGATGGCAATGCTATTCACAAGCCATATCAACAACGCCCCTTCAGTGCATGCAGTCTGGTTTCCCCTTTGTACACAAACGCCATTTCAAGTATATTGCATGCCTGAGGGGTGGGGTGGGGGTTAAATCACTCGAGCGGTGACTTCTTGCTTGCTAGCACCATCTAAGGCTTGCAATAACCACACCCTAAGTGTGCAGTACTGCCCAGCCTCTTTACAGCTGAGCAAAACTATTTCCTTACCAGACCTTTTTATGAACAGCCTCTGACTCACGAAGGCTCCTCAGGTCAGCCTCTGTTTTCCATTGATCTGTAAATTAGCAGGAAAAATAAGATGTGATAAGTTGATGTTAAAGTACTATGACACAATGCACAGATTTACTAAGGAATAAACAAAGGACGGAGCTTGCCTTTTATAGACACATGTCTCTCTGTGCCAGAGTCTCAGAATCTGCCCTTGCCAAAGTTTTATGACATACTCAGCATTTATGAGCCTGTGGAATCACCACCTCAGTGAGAGTTCATCAAAAAACTCCACAGCATTTTAAGTACTGTGCTAAGAGAGATTTTCCATTACAAGAGGGCTGCCAGAGAGGGACCCACTGTGAAAAAACACAGTGATACTGAATGCAGAGGCTCTGCTACCACCCAAGACTGCTTATAGGAGAATAATAATTATTTGTAGACGTGTGTCTGAACCAGAACATCAGACAAGAATGCCCCCAGAAGTTTTTTGGTTGATTTTTTTTTGAAGGGGGAGGTGGGAGGGGAGAGGGAAAGGAGGGACTGATCTATGGGGATGGCCCAGTTCTCTATGATACAGCAACTACACATCTCAGATCCATAAACTGCCAGAGCTTTGTGAAAGGTTGGATCTGGATCAGGGAACCATTTCTAGTTATTTACACAGTCCCACAAGTGAGTGCTCACATCACAATGTAGCATATTCACAGGCTGGGCACCTGCCTCACATCGCTAAAGGCTCAATCCTGTCATCATTCACTACCAGGGAATCCCATTTACCACCATGAGTAGTGGATCTCAGTGGGACAGCTCACAGTAGAAGTACAACACCCAGGAGTGAGCCTTTACTCAGACAAGTTGGATACAAAAGACTCTAGTCCAGCTAGAGCGATAAACCTCCCTTTAGTGTAATAACGCATAACTCCCAGGAACAATCATATTTAAAGATCAGAGATAACTGGCTTATCAGTTGTCTTTGGGTTGAGAAGACATGTTTTTTCCTTTGCATTAGCTGTAATAGCCTCTTAAAAGCTTGGAATTAACTTTTCCCATCTATAGATTTTATCTTATAGAGCCATCTGGCAAACACTCCTTTTGCTGCCTCCACCGTGTTTTAGATGTAGATGAAGTTGAAGCTGTGGTTTTAGTTTAACCGTTTCCACTTACCACGTACAATAGCAAAGGTTGTCAATCCCTTGAACTACCCAAATTTTTCAGAGCAGTGACAGGATTTTCAGGAGATGCAAGTAACTTTTACTTTCAAATACTTTTCCAGCTGCCCACACAGTCTTTGAGGTCGCCACGACCTACTGCCCAAGAGGATTGAGGTTTGGCCAATCAGGAGGGCAAGTGGCAAGAGGAGACAGGATCTGGCTGCCAGTGAGATGGCCTATTTCTTTGAGTACTAGTGCACCTTGGAATTAGTGATTGAACAGAACTTTAATGAAAAGCCACTAAAACGGGGCTATTGTAAAGTTGCATCGGGTTTGACTCAGCAGCTCTCCTGGCAACGCCCCTACGCCCTATGCCTTATCATTGTAACACACAGTCCCTACCCTGCAGTGAGGGTGCCTGCTAAATTAAGTAGAAAATGATCCCTGGATAAGTTCTACTGCAAAGATAGCAGAGAGATCACAAAAGAGTTCTGGGTGCAGATGTACTCAAATCATTTCTCGCTGGGTATTTCTTATTTTAACTTCTCAAAAGGTTAAGTGAATTGTAGAACACCAAAATATTCCAGAACACGGAAGAATTTAGTCATCAAAAACATAATTTGAAGATATGCCGGCCACATTTTTTACCCTAAAAATCTTAGGCACTATCCTGTGAGAGGTGAGCTGAGAAATATTAAAACAAATATATGCAAACTCCCCAGTAAGTAACACAACATTGGCCCACACTGATCATTACTGACTGACGGGCTTTTTGTCACTGACTTCAATGCATGCCGGTTCCAGCTTGTGAGTGATGGGCAGGCCAGACCAGCACCCGTTGCTTGAACTCTTACCATATCCCAGGGCAGTGCAGAGCCAGAATGGAACCCAGCTCCACGTCCAGCAGCTCAGGCTGTGCCTATGCACGTGCTGACTTCAGCAGCAAACAGGAACATTTTGGAGGTTATTTGAAAGTTCATCCTGTGTTACTTACTCCCAAGCGCCACAGCCTGAGACCCTGAACAAAAAGCTGACGTCCCAAATGCCTACTGAACACTGGTCTTGTGGTAGCCCCTAGATGCTCCAACCAGAGGCTGGGCCCCATTGCCAGGCACTGTGCACAAAAGGAATTCCTGCCCCCCCAGAGCTGACAATCTAGGTACAGGGCACGCCAAGAGAGAACGGACACGGCCCGAGCGCACGGCAACAGTGATTGAGTGATGAGTGCAGTAAGCACTGGTCACAACAGACCAGCTGCTGGCCAAGAGCTTCTCTGCTACGCATTTCCAGAGTCGTCAGCTCTCGTAGGGGAGGAGCGTTTCAGACTTGACGTAAGCAAGGGAGGGACTGTTCTTCAGACGCCGAGCTACCCAGTGCATTTGTAGGGACACGTCCTGCCCTTACATAGAGACATGCATCTCCCGCCGAGGCAAACAGGAATTACCTGTGCACATCCCAGGACCAGAATTTGGCCTGTTGCATTGAAGTCTTCATGTGAACCTTGTTACTGAACTAGGACCCCGAGCAGTTTTCATTTACCCACTTCCAATTCTGCTTTACGTTTTCAAACCGGTTGCTTACAAGAACAAACGATAAAGGATCAATACAATGGGCCAGACCCTCAGGTGATGTAAACTGGCATAAATCCATTCAAGTCCATTTGCCTTCCATGGAGCTGCATCCATTTACACCAGCGGAGGCTCTGCCCAAGTCCCTTGAACACAAAGGCCATTGGTCTGATTTGGAAAGTTTTATTCCCCACAAATGATTTGCATTGGTATGAAAAACCCCACCAAGTGTCCGTCCAGGTTCTGCCCCAGAACTCCCCGTAGGTGGAAGAACCCAACCCAGTGGCCTCAATATTTTTTCTCCAGCGCAATGGGCCAGAACAGATTTTCCAGAGCTGGAAAGAAGGAGTGGTTTGGCCTGGAAGCTGGTTCTGTGTTATCTGAATCCCCGAAGCTAGGGAGTGATGCATGTGCTGTACTCAGAGAAGAAGCATGCCTGCAAACAAACAATTGTCTGCTATGTTTACACCAAACGGATCAGGTTGCTGGCCTCCAGAATAACAAATGAGAAGTATTTGGCACCCACTAGTGCCAGACAAAGTGTGTTGCCTCAACTTACCCCACTGCATTCTCCATCCAATTAACTTTTTAACCTTGAGCCCAAGTTGCATAAGGGCTCGAGAAAGCTTAGCAAGAGATTAGGTTTAAATACCTTGTTATTTTTATCCTCCTCCTCGTATATCTTCCCACTACAACAGCTAGGACGGTCTTTGTAAAGAAGAGCTCAATAACCTTATCTGGCACATAAGGGACCTGAATTTCAGATTTTGTTGCCTCTGATTTTGGGTCTGTTTTTATATCTGCAAATAATGGTGCTCTTGAGTGATGTTTGGTCCATTCAAGTACGATGCCCTCATATCAGGTGGTTACACACCAAATCATAATCCAAATGCTGCTAATGCGCACCTGCAGTTATCTCTGGGTGTAAAAACAGAGGCACCAACTGGAGGCTGAATTGAGGTCCTTCAGAAAGCAGGGGTCAACTTGTTAAACAGAAAGACACACCACAGCCCTTCCGCACACGTTTCCTCCAGGTTGCCCCAGCGTGGAATGTTCTGTGTGTAATAATTGATTTGATTTGTACAGCACCTGTGCAAGATCTAAGGGGTACGTCTGGGCCCTATTGCTGGAACATCTGAGTGCCTCACAATCTTTCATGTGTTTATCCTGAACCCCGTGAGCTAGGGAAGTGCTATTGTTCCATTTTACAGATAGGAACTGAGGTACAGAGACTAAGGGATTTACCCAAGGTCACATAGGAAGGCTGTGGCAGAGCAGGGAATTGTTCCTGGATCTCCCAAACCCCAAGTGAGCACCCTAACCATTGACCCATCCTTGCTATAAGCCAGTAGAAGACTTACCTGACCCCGATTCTACCACCATTGAAGACGGAGAGACTTTTGAGATTGACTTCAGCAGCAACAGCACAGGTCTCTGAAAGAAGGCAAGAAAAGTCTTAAGTGTTTCCACAAATCAGTGCTGGGAAGTGGGTTTTTTTTTGGGGGGGTGATTCTAAATATTCTCCGACACCTTGCCAAATGCACGCACACACACATACGCACAAATGTGAAGGAATGATAGGAATTGCAAGGGATGGATTTATAGCTGTATTGAGTGTTTTTACAGTACTTTGATAGGATGTTATTCAGAACAGTCACTCTCTCCATGCAGGGAAAACCTAAAGAGTGTGCAATCTGTCCTTTCCAGCCAGGGGGTCTTGAAACCACTTGGGGTTAACATTCTTGCCAGAGAACTATATAATCCTGATTAATAAAAATAAATAAATAAAATTAAAAAAAAATGATGCTTTACCTGTACCTTCCATTCTTGCTAACATGCTTCACCAACCAGTGTTTATGAGACAGAGGATTTACTTTGCCCATTTTAGACACAGAGCCACTTAACGAAGGCACCACGCAGAGCAACACTGCCCAGTAGTTGAGGAAAGGGCGTGAAGGCCAGTTGAAATGGCAGTGGGGATTTATAATGTAATCACTCAGAGCGGAATCGGGCTACAAGACTGAGGCCAACACCCATACCCTTGCAAAAGAGAGCACCACGACAGCGTCAGTTACCACAGGCGAGCAGGATCTTGATTTTATGCATCTTGCAACGAGTGAGCACCTCCAAAACCACAGGACCTTCCGCATCCTCTCCGGGCACCATTTCCCCCTTAGCGAGCTTTTCGGGACCTGGCACTACTCCTGTGCACCATGGACACGACTGGAAATCACTTGTTTCTGTACCTTGGGAAATGCCACCGGCTGAGGTGGAGCTGATCATTCAGAGTATCCCAAATGCACTTCTGAATTCATGCTGGAACTATTATTCGCTGCTTGTTGCTTTTGCCTCTCCTTCTCTTGCCAGTAGCTGCTAGCTCAGCATTGCATTTGCAAGCTGGAAAGGAGACAGGGTGGGAATGTGTCGTTTTTCCATGGACGGGACCGTGCTATCATAATTTGGATGGTCTGGCTGAACTGACACAGCCAGAGGCATCCACCTTTCTTCACCGGAGATAATGAAGAGCCATTCCTGCCCTTTCAACTATGAGTAACATCCAGAATTCCTACATCAAGCACGTCCACCATGGCAGATGCCTGTCACATGTGTGTGAAAGCCCTGCAGGCAACCATGCAGAGCTGTACAGCTGCTGCAGAGAGAGGCAGCACGGTCTGGGTAGATTGCTATCACAGAGTGTTTACTGCTGGGCCAGACTGGGTGACTGTGCATTGCCCTGGGCTCGGAGCTGCCTGGCTGGTGTCGGAGCAAGTCATGCCCCTTCATGACCAAAAATCTTTTGAATCTTTTATAGAGAAGGGATATTCTCTACAATGCCAAGGGGGATCCTCGGGAAGCTGCCATAATATAAGTACTAAACAAGAAACAGCCACAGAGTATTTGGCTGCTATTAGTAAAGCAAACATCCATTTCATCCCTTTTACAGAAACACCATGAAATAATTAAGGGATCAATTAGAAGCCAAGAATCTGGAAGCTTTTTTGTGTTTCCCACCTTATTTGTTCCCCCAAATAGTTTGTCAAAGAGCAGACTCAGCAAGTATGTTTGGGGTCTGCTTTTCCCTGCCCCCCTCTCCAGTAGTTATCTATATGCCTTCTTTGTATAACACTCACTCCAGCATGCCTTAAAGAACCTCGGAAAAAATAATTTAAAGAAACACACACAAATGAGCTCACCACATTAGATTACAAAGTAACAGCAAGTTGCGTGTAGATCATAAGTACGCACACATCTACACACATATATTACCACGTGTATGTCTAATTTGTAATTGCAGTAGCTGGACAATTAGAAAGAGAATCCAGTCTGATTTCATTTTACCTTCAATTCCTGCCCAGTGGAGCATGTCAAGCTTTTTCAAATTTCAATAATCAGTAGGAAATCAGGCAAAATATGGCAATATTTTGGTGCATGTTATCAGCAACTGGCTTTACATTTTGCCAAAACTGACCACAAATTTTCCAATATCACAGTTCTATACCCCAAAAAGGAAAGTTTTTTTTTTTGGGGGGGGGGGGGGGGGGGGGGAAGTGACTCTGGCCTCCCCGCTTATCAACTAGCTCCAGTACTCTCGCTTTCAGTTTTCCGACATTTGCCATCTTTAATTTCTTCAGAAACCCAGTGATCACTTGAACTGCCCAAAGCACTTTCTAGTAGCCATTCAGAGTGATATAATGTTACTGTCTGCCTTTCCAGACCCAAGGTGGGTGAAATAATATCTTTTATTGCACCAGCTTCTGTTGGTGAAGAGAGACACGCTTTGGAGCTGTACAGAGCTCTACTTCAGGCTGGGAAAGGTACCGGAAAAACTCTATGGCTCGAAAGCATCTCTCTCACCAACAGAAGTTGGTCCAATAAAAGATATTACCTCACCCACCTTGTCTCTCTAATATCCTGGGAGCAACATGGCTTCACCCCTGCATACAACAAGGTATGCCGTTCGGTCAGGCAAAATGCTTCTCTTGGAGGAACTCTCCTTTCCTAACAAACAAGATTTCACCATTTGGAGATTTACTGCTGGAGGTACTTTCGGCACCCTGGTTAGCGACAGGAAGGATGACAACATTAAAAAGGAACTTTCACTACTACAGAAACTGCAAAGCAATCCGGGCCTCTGATCATTCAGAGATGAAAAAAATGCCATTGTTCTTTGGAACAGGCTTTAAAAAGAATTAACGTTAGTTGTGAGCAAATGTGAAACAAACACGTTTTGAGCTAAATATCAAGGGAACACACACATTACATGGGTGGGTGTGAATTTCACAGAGACTCATGTATGGTCTTCTGAAGGCCCTTTTCTGTTTCCTTTTCAAAACAGTCCCCATCTCTTTAAAGCTGTCTGACATCTTTGAAGACTGAAAACAGAGCTCCTTATGTAAATTTAGCAGCAGCTCTGGAATGTTACGATGATGCAAATACCTCCTCTGCAACCAGATAGAGACTATGAAGAGAAATAACCTAATATGGTACTGCTTAGGGAACCAGTGTGTCTTGGATGATATATGCTACCAGAGTAACTGCAAGTTTTCAGCACTGTGCTCACTATGCAAATTACAGCAGAGCATCATTTACATCTAGCTGATCACTCCGAATTGTCAGTACAAAATTAGTAAGTGGCCTGTGTTTGTACTGAAGTGGCTCAGAACAACTTAAAAGGTACCAGACTGATGATCAGATGGCTGTAGAAAGTCCTATGCCAGAAAGCCCTGTCAAAGGTCACCCATCTGTGTATTGGTCCAATATGGACGTGTGAGAGAAAGTGTTCTACTGAAGGAAAGACTACGGTATTAAAAAGTGAAGAGGAGAATAGAGGAGATGGACTGACTGTGAAATCGGTCTAGATGACTAACCTATGCAACGGTGAGAAAAAATGTCAAAAGTTAGTTTCATTTCTCAGATTTGCGAAAGTAGCACAAACATTTTTTAACAGCTTAGTCTGAAAGTGTATCTACCTGCCTTCATCATGGAGAGGACAATGACAAGAACTCAGGAAAAGTTATTTCTGATACCCTTTGGCCAAGTAGAAATTTATAAAGCTTGGTTCACGGTACTTAGGAGTTCTGCTCTGTGACCCTTCTGTCAACCTATTCCGTATCTGACTGCAGCGACAGCCCCCTTTCACAACCAGTGCAAGGGTGTCCCTGCTGGTCCACCAGAGAGGGATTTGGAAAGTGTTGAAAGAGGAAAGTCTCAGAGAAAAGCAGGATAAACAAAGCCACATGGACTATGCAAGGAGACCAAGCATAAGAAAGGTTGTAGCTGCTGCTTTAGAATTGGAGTACTACAGCTCTTGCCAAGTAGCAACAGGCAAGACAGATGATCTTGGATGTCTCTGAAAAGCAACACTATACACACATGCTCTACATACACACACATGCAGAAAGTAACAGGGGAATGAAAACTTTCCATCTACCTAGGTCAAGTCATGAGTTTGGGACCTCGTGCTGCTGCAACAATAGCTAGGGTATGAACCGACAGAGCAGAACACAGAAACGAAACCCTCCTTACACTGCTAGCGGTCAACAAGAATGACTACAAGCACGGTGAAACTTCTAGGTGGAGGGAGACCAAGAACTGAGACTGTGGGGAGAGGAAGTAGCCAAAGGGAGACATAAAATACACAAAATATGAATGGTGGAGAGGAAACAAATCAGATGCTTGTTACCATCTCTCAGATCACAAGAAGAAGGAAACTTTCCATAAAACCGAAGGGCAAGTAAATGTTAACTGATAAAAGGAAACGCTTTACAGCACGTACAATTTGCCTGTAAAAGTCACTGGCATACGAGAGAGGTCACTAGCTTAGCAAAAGGAAGAGGTTTACTTGTGTGTGGATAAAGAAAACATTCAGAGTAACATTCCATAGGATGTGAACAAATCACAAGGGATATAAACCCTCATGCTTCAGCTCAGCAGCCAACCACTGACTGATGAGGGTTTGGTATATCCTGTGCATAGGGGAAATTGTTCCTCAATTGTCCATTACAGAGTTTCTTGCACTTTTGTCTCCAAGCATTTGTTAGTGGCTACTGATGGGGACAGGATGCTGACTGTATGGACCACTGGTCCGATCCCACAAAGCATTGCCTAATGTTCTGCCAAAACCCAAACAAACAAAAAACTGGCATTGTTCCCGCTGGATCTGAAAGTGGTATGTTTTTCTTCTACAAACTACACAGCCCCCATTTCTTCCAATTTCTAGAGAGTGAGCTGGATTGAGGAAGCAAACCGATTTCTGAAGCTCAACCAGTGTGGTTCAAGTGAAAATTTGGGTTTAACTGATTTCTCTGCACAGATTCCAAGTGTCTTCTAATTGTCTCTGTGCTTAGTGTTTCACACGTGAAGAATGGACTCTCCAAAACTATAACAAAAGACAGCCTTAGGGAGCAGACCACTTCGATTAAAGGCTAGCCTGCACTAGAAGAGTTGGCTGGGACACCTTTCGCTGCAGATCCACCTTGCAAAGACACAGCTTTTACTGGCGTGAGTGTCCTTTCGCTGATACCAGTTCCCTGAATGAAGTGAGTTCTACTGGCAAAAGCATTTTTCTTTGCAGCATAACAATCTACTCTAGGGCTATTGCCAGAGCAGAAATGTTCATAATAATAGTAGTCAAATCACATCACTAACCAACATTAGTATACCACAGAAGTTTCTAGCATAGACCTGGCCTATGCAAATGGCAACATTTTCACAGAGAATCAGCACTAGCAATAGGCTCAAGCGCACTGGTATTTGTACCTAGGGTTTTGATTAAGGTTTAATTAATTGCACTACAATTATCTTGTAAGTAGAGCTCAAGTAAACTAGTGGGGGTAGGATATTTATGACCATTACCTCAAGCAGATTTGTCCCCTTAGCATTCTGTCTTCTAGATGCTAAAGATAAGTTAACATCCTCAGAGACACTGACCTTCGTGGAAGAAGGATGCAGAGAGGAGTAACTTTCACAGTCAAACAGCAAGACTATGGGTGAGCCTGTGACAGACTCCAGGAGCCCTGGCTCCTAGCTTTGTGCTTTAACCACAAGATGATGTTTCCTCTAACGTACACAATTGTTGATTACCTGTTCAGGCAAATTACTCTGTCAGTAACTAGTTAAAGGACACAAGTTAAAATTAAAATACTTTAAAAAGAGAAATTCCCTTGGCTGTGCTCCAGCCAACCCCCTGGATTATTAAAGCTGACAGAATGATTACAATTTCATTGACTTTTTACCATTAGTGCTGTTTAATTCTGTGCTTCATCTTGCTTGAACTATGAAAAACACAATAAGGTGGGTGAGGCAATGTCTTTTATTGGACCAGCTTCTGTTGGTGAAAGAGACAAGTCTGAGCTGTACAGAGCTGCTCTTCAGGTCAGGGAAAGGTATTCAGAGGGTATATCTACTCTGCAATTAAACATCCACAGCTGGCCCGTGTCAGCTGACTCAGGATCGAACTATGGGGCTGTTTAACTGCAATGTAGATGTTTGGGCTTGGACTGGAGCCTGGGTTCTGGGACTTTGTGAGATGGGAGGGTCTCAGCCCAAGTCAGCTGACCTGGGCCAGCCATGGTTTTTCTTCCAGTGTAGACATACACATAGTATGGTAGCTAAATAGTCAATTTCACTGCTTGGTTCTGAAGCCTGGCGGAGAACTCAGGCATTTCAGCCCCCTAGGCTTATGTGCAGACCCCCAGATGACTGAGCTCTTAATTTTTTATGAGCTTTTCTATGTGAAGGAATAGCTCAGAATGACTATTGCAGAATGGTTACTCCGCACTTGCTCCGTGTGGATGTTCTCATTCCGCAGTAAGCATGCCTTTGTGTGATTTAGCTTAAATCAACTTCCAAAGTGGATGAAGCTAAACCACATAAAGGCACTTTTAGTGCCATGAAGGAGTGTTCACATGGGGAGCTAGCAGGGTGGATTGATTTAAATCAAGATAATTTAAATAATTGATTTAAATAATGATTTAAATCACCAAGAGAAAATCATTGATTTGAATCAAGTTCCCCCGATACTTCTTCAAATATTTCTTAAACAATGGTGCAAATCTGATCACTAAAGCATGTTAATTTACAAATCAGTACAGCATTTTACAACATCTAGGAGGGTATACTTTGTGTAATTTTTTAGATAACTTGATTTTTATTAATTTAGGAACTAGTACATAATACTAATTACCTGTGTCAAGCTGCAGATGCAGCAGCAGTACATTAGGAATGGTAAGAACTAAATCACACACACAAACACATATAATGGTACTTATATTTTATTAAACTAAATCTTAAATGTTACATAAATGTTTCACATTCGCAATTGCAGTAGTCTCCTGAGTTGCCGGCTGACAACTGTCCTTACATTTTTTTTTTTTTAATTTTCAAATTTTATTAACTCTAACAGACAAGTCATCACAACACTAAATGTACACTGTCCTTAAAACTTCTACAACTAGCTCTGATCTTCCCCACTCCCACTGTCATTTTTATTCATAGACAAACAGAAATATGAATTTTCCTCCTTTTTCAACTCCCAGTCCATTTCTTAGCTTTGAATGAATACCACCAAATGATAAAACTATTCTCTCTGTGCCTGCAGAGGAAGCTACTGCTGTGAAAAGTTGGCTTAGCAACTGAAGGAACTCTATTTCAAGATGCCTGGCTAAGGATTTCTACTGATTCAGGGGAGTGACTTTGTTCAAAATATCATCAGTAAACATGTACTGTTTAAATGGTTCCACTCCAACCCTGAAATGTATTATGACTGGCATAACTGAGGAGTAATTTTGAGATGCCAATGCCATGGCAGCATCATCTTCTTCAGAAGTTAGGCATCTACCTTTATATCTGGCTTCAAGAATGTTCGCTAGAAAATGAGGTGGAGTTAATATCTAGTAGAGTTGATCTATTCGCTTCTTTATTGCCTGCAGTTTAACTTTCTGGTGAGGTATTCCTTTCTTAGTGTCTCTTGAAGTGCCTTCCAAATTTCAACAGCACCAGCAATGCAGCAACAATTTCTCTGAAGTTTGTTTAAGGCTGTGGATATAGGCTTCAGTATATTGAGCATATCCTCTACATTCCACTTTAATCCAACGTTAGATACTTTGGATGAGATGCTTCCATCTATTTTATCATGTTTTTCTTCACAAAGGTTTATGAGAATAGGCCAGTTCTTAATAAATTGTTCACAACAATCAACCACAGAATTCCATTGAACATCTTGAAGGAGAATTCGTTTGGATCCTCCTGCTCTCTTTAGTGAAGCTGAAGCAAAATGGTTGTTACGGAAGTATTTTGCAACTTCAACAACATTTTCTTTTATTCCTGGTGAAGACGTACTTAAGTCTTTGGCTAAAAGATGCATCACATGGGCACTGCAGCCATGTGTTATTAAGGAGCATCCTTCCGTTTCTTCTTCTTCTAAGTATCTTCTCATCTTTGCCACGTTTGCAGCATTGTCTGTGACAAAACTGCACACGTGACAGTTGAATTTTTGTTCAGTTTATTACAGCTTTCACTGCCACTTCTTTTAAATATTCTGTTGTATGGGCACTTCCCGATGTACCTATCATTTCTGAAAGATATGCAACCCCATCTTCTGTTGTCACACAAGCACACATTACTGGATCATTGTGTACATTGCTCCACCCATCAAGGCTTAAACTGGCAAATTTCCCCTCAGTATTTCTTGCACACTGTTCAAGTTACTTCTCATACACTGTATCTAGCAACCTTCCACCGATGTCTGCTCTACCAGGTGGAGTGGAGCCTGGTTATAAGGACTCAACCATGTCAATGAAGTGTTTATTGTTAACAATGCAAAGAGGAGAATTTGTGGCATAAATGAACCAAGCAATCTTTTCATCTACGGTGTCTTGTTGGTATTTGCTGGTCCTTACTACAAACCCATCCATGGTGGTGGTTCTACTGGATGATTGACATTTTTTATTTGCTATTTATACTTCGTTGTCTGAAATGCGTTTATTTGCAGCACTGCTGCTAAAAGTACCAACGGAAGACTTTGACTGTGACTGTCTATCTGCAACAACTTAAAGTCTCTTATGCTTAAAATGGAATCCTGAAACAAAATTCAAAAATGATTTTGAATAGTTGCTCTTCTCCGTTCTTCTCACTCTGTTATTCAGTTAATCATTTACACTTTTTTCCAGCAAGGATGCAGATCCGATTCTAAATTACCACAAAAGCTAAGAGTGACTGCCCTTAGAGTGCACTTAATTTTGGAGTAAGCCCCATAGAACTCACTGGCACTTCTATTTTTTTAAAAAACAAGTATAGGATGGGGTTCCTTTGGGAAAGCTGAGTTATGCTGAAGTAAAATAGGGAATAGACTTATAGCATTACCATTATAGTCTGTGGCCATGATGTCCCAAAACAAGGGGCATGTATTAATGTAATATAAAATAAGAAAATGACACCCAGTGGCAACTGGCAACTCTAGATTTCTCTTACTGCAGCTTTCTGTCCTGTATACTTTGGTGATAGATTCTAAATCTAGTTACCTAATTAAACAAGCCATAAAGATTAGCTAAGCTAAACTTTTTTTTCTAGCAACATCCAACATAGCAAACAGCTTGGGAATGTACTTGTTAAATCACACTTACACTAAAAGGCAGAGAGAGTCTTGAAGAATGATGCATTGCAAAGTGAATTATTTAAGTTACTAACCAGTTGATCCACATTGTTCTTCAGACCTATCCACATCTTCATCCACATATTTTCTCCCAATAAGCAGTTTTCATTATGTTTCATTCTTGCAACTAGACCCTGCATCTCTTTCTTGCACTGCTTACACTTGACTAGGAGCTAGTACACAATAACTGTTGTGCTTTAAATTCACACCCTAGTTTATTTTGCAATAGCTTCCTCCTGTAGACAAGTCCTAGGTGAAAGTTTCCATTCTTCCTTGAAATTTTGTAAGATGGAAACATAGGGGCACTTTCTGCTTAGCACAAGTAACAATGAACATAAGATTTTTTTGGCATGGTCAAAGTGGGGACCATAAATTCCACTCAGCTCTTTCTACTTTTGTTTCCCAACATTTGTTGAAATCTTCCCACTTTGCATGATTTATGTAGGAGCTACAGATAGTTTGGATTTCTTTAAGCAGCACTTTTAAAAAAACCAATATGCAATATATGATTTTATATTAAGCCATGTTTTTAAACCTGCATACTCCCCGTGTCTTTTTTCTCATATGCAACCCATCACAATAATAAGCATTTTAGCCAGACATTATTTTATAAGCATTTTCAGAATCATGTAAATTAATTCCCTCTGTGTCTATGGTACAGGGTTTCTATATAGTGCATTCACTGCTCAAATATTTCCAGTTTTAGATTTTGCCCAATTAAAATTACTGCACAAGAATCACACTGTGGAATTGTTGATTACTTGCAAAGAGTTTAATGGCACTCACTCTACAGCGAGACAGAGATCTGCTGCTGAATCAGACATGTGAAGCTGAATGTGGATCTCTAGTTCACACAAGTGTTACAGGAGTGCAGCCTACACTTTAAAGAGGCTCCCAGTATGACTAGGTTACACAGTTTGCCTGAAATGTTCCAGGGTGAAGAGATTGGATTGAGAATCCAGGGCGGAATCCTGCCCACAGCTTCTTTACATCTTAGCATGATCCTGTCAGCTAAGAGATATTCAGCTACTACCAAGTGTTCATGTAGGGACTTTCTCCGCTGCTTCGCCTCAACAAGTCGCTCTTCACACAAATATTCCACTGACCGCTATGGAGGGGTCTGTGGCTAACGTTCAAACAATAGATCTTCTGAAAGTCTTGAAGAGCTCTGAGCCTGTGGCTTCATTTTCCAGACTACACTGAATATTATTCTAGGGATTGGCCTGTACCCTTGGGAAGCACTTTACCAAAGAGTTGACAAAAGTAGCCACTGGATCAAGAATGTTTGTGTGTGAAGATGATGCAACAGCTGATTCACATGCAGGAAGTATAGTGAGTTGAGCGGAGCTTAAACTGAACTGCTGAAACCCTGAGTCAGCATCTTGTTTCTTATTCCATGGAGAATAAGATTTCAAAACCAGGACAACTTCTTAAAATGCTCTCTCTCTCTCTCTCTCTCTTTTTTTTTTTAAAGGATAAATGCTGAGTCCGTAAAACTTGCCTTACATCTTAGAATGAGTGATCCTTGGCAGAGTTTTTTGGCTCTGAGGCAGGAAAAGCAGCTTTTTTTCAACAGCAGCTCATATTTCACTAGCAGGCTTCCCTGAGCATTGCTGCTGGAAGAACCAAAAGGAGTTAGAAACGTGGAGGGGGATTCAGCCTTAGAGAACTACCATTCCCTTTCAATCCTATTCTGCTTGCAGACTGCAATGGGGCAGATCGCTCTGGCTGAAGCCCATGCCTGTGTTACAATTGTTACTCGTACTAGCTATATTAAAGGCAACGTGAGGATGCCTACCCATTTTATGATCACACATTCGTTTGAAGTGTGGATGTACCCTCAGGCTATGTGCAACCTACGAGCTAAGGAGGTGATTCCCCCCTGCTTATGTACACAGCTCAATGAGTGCTCCTGTGATGATTGATAGCAGTGTGGCTGTGGTAGCATGGGGTATAGCAGCAGTGGGGGCACAGTTTAGCCATGATGAGAACAAACCTGCCTGAAAACAGTGGGTACATATTCAACACAGCCGTGCCTCCGCTGCCATAAACCTGCGCTACCGTGGCTGCACTGCTCTTTATATTCTAGCTCTGAAGGCCGGGAAAGGGGTGGGCTTTATACTCTGAGCCCAAACGTCTATGCAGCTATTTTTAGTGCAACAACATGAACTCTGGGAGCTTGAGTCCTAGGTTCTGGGACACTCTGCCATTGGTTTCTGCTTGCCACATAGACATACTCTTAGTTTCCATTCCATTCACAGCCCTAGTTCCTCTCCTCCTCTTCACATTAGACATTAGGGGTGAATGCAGCACGTTTCCTGATAATTCTGCTGCTGTGGAAGAGAACTGGACTCACAGCAGAACTAGAATCTTATTGCTTTTCGGCACATTTTAGGAATAAGGGTTGGATGAGGCTGCTGGGTAAGTGTTTATGATTACACATGCTTATTGAAACTCAGTAGTCTAAAGCAAAATACTTCAGAGATGGGATCATCATGTTTTCACAGCCATCTCCCCAACAGATGATTTACAGGGATGTTGATTTACAATCCTCTCAAGCTAATTCATGTTAACTGTGCTTACAATGGATGAAAATTCCCATCCCTTCGTCACTGCTGAAACTTTAAGAATAGTAGATTCTAAATCCAGAGGAAACATTTAAGAAATTTGCTCCCATGTAGTGAACCAAAAAAATACCAGACATTTTTTGGATGTCTGTTATTGCAGAGACCAGCCAGGGATGAGTTATTTTTCCTTAGCTATTCAGCTATTAAAGTTCTGAGAACTGAAGTCATGACTTTCAACATACTTTGATTACCATATGCTTCTGTTTGCTCTCCAAAGGTGGCCTTGTGTCCCTGAAAAATGGGGATGTCTCAACAACCTTTATCCACTTGTCTGTAAAATCAAAGGCATTGTGCAACAAAACCTGAGTTTATCTAATTTTAAACATGACCCTTTTCTCTATAATTCAGCAACCTAGCTCCCTCACCATGACTTTTGTATCATCTCAGCCCCAAGTTCCCACTGCAACACCCCTGGAATTATAATACAAGACCAGACTGTGAGGCTCCTATGTCACTCGAGCATCCTGTTCGGCTGTCGATGTTTACGTTGTACATACTCACTCTGGTTTGTTTCTGATAGATCATTGCCCAGTTCTGGCTTGGAAGTAAAGTCCTGTAAAGCAGCTGTAAATTTTCATTTTTAGCTAGCTGGCACTACTGAATCATCTTTACACATTAAGAAATTTTTAGGCAGTTAATAAGTAGCCTAAAATTCCTTTGTATTGTGGCTTGTTCCAGAATTTGCTGGTTATATGGGAATCCAAGCCACAGAACTGGTTTACCATCTAAATAGACAAGACAGAAACAGAATGGAGGACCGGTTATAACACACAAGCAACAAGTTGAATGGGCCCCAATCCCTTCTGAATAAGTCTATTGGCATCTGACAGTGCTTCTAGTAATGCAGCACTTGTTGTACCTTGCTATGGCAGATACAGAACAGATGTTTTCGGACCTAGGAGCAGAATAAAGAGGTGTCCTGCACTGGCCATTTCTACTATGGTAAACCTTAAGAACTCCTCTTTGCCTCTAGCCCGTACCTCTTTTTCAGGTGGTGAGGGTTTAGCCAAATGAAGAGTGATCTTCTGTGACACGAGAATAAAAAAATCAACCTTGGTAACAAAAGACTCCACAGAAAGAGCCATCAACATTTCCTCACGGAACACGCAGTAAGATTTGCACTTTTTGAAAGCTACCAAAGACCATTTCAAAACAATGAGATTAAGACCAGGAAGGTTTCTGTATGGTTCAAATGGATGGGTTGTGAGACCGTGAGCTATTCTGGGCATGCCTGAGGTAGTGAAGTCCATATGACACTTGGTTAGAATAGATTATTGCCTTAAGAAGTATCCATACCATTGTGTGATCACTGGAGACTTTGGGAATTGGCTCTTAAGCCTAGGTACAAGCAGTCCTGTAAGAAAGCCAGCAGAGAAGGGACGGCTGGTTTCCTGGGGCAGATCTTCCTATCTTGGCACTACTAAGATTTTTGTACATCGTCTTCCTATATGAAAATATGTCCTCTGCAACACAAGAAGCAGAGAGACATGTAACTGCTCCAGCATGTCAAAATGTTCACTGAAACATTTTTAATTTAACTAAATTTCTTCCAAGACCAGCAGAAACACAGATTCAAAGAAGTCTTGGGAAAACATTTGTGCTGTGTTTAAAAGCAAAGGCTCTTCTCACCCATCTTTGAGACCTATTTTGCGTGCTGCTGAGACCAGTTTAAGCAGACCTCAGTATAGGATGTTAATGAGGGAAAGGGTAAGGATACTGTGGCAAGGCACCTCCTCCGTCTCGCCAGATGTAACACTTTCCCCGCTGGTCGTGGGGGCTGGGGTCAATCAGCCGCACTCTGGACAGTGCTGGTCTTCCCCCCTCTGGGATTACTTATCAGTATTTTCAAAGTAGGCCTCAGGACAGGACTAACGAGAGCTCCTCCACCGAACAAAAAGAAACCAATATGTAAAAAGAAAACCACAAAGGAGATACCTTTCCTTTCCTGGCCCTCTCGCTGGGGGTGGGGAGTTTTGTGCCGTTGTTGGCCCCGGGGTGTCAGTCCTTCCTTTAAACAGGCACTCAGTTTTGGTTGCTTCCCGTATGAGAAGAGCAGTTCCAGTCTCACTCTCAGCCTGGAGAAGCTTATCTCCCTGCTGCCACCAGCCTTGCAGCAGCTTGTCCTCTCTCCTTCCTCTCTCCCACCAGAGGGGTTTTAAAAGGTGGCAGGCAGCCCTTAATTGGACTCAGGTGTCCCTAACTGACCCAAGATAACCTCTTCTCAGCTTGTAGGAAAAAGGGCCTTTATCATTCATGGGCTAACACCCTCTTGCAGCTGTGCAGCCTGACTTTGTCACAAGATGGAGATGTGACTGATCAGAGAGGGCAATAGTTCTGTGTACTTACCTTACACACAGGAGGGCAAAATTCTGCTCCCAATGGGAAGCTAGCATGAGTAAAGTGAGCAGGACATGGAGCGGCTCCTGCTCCCACTGAATTCATTGATTTCCAGTGCAGTGATCAGGATTTGACTGCAGTTTGTAACAGACGCTCTTCATGTTTTTGTGGAGAAAATGTAAACATAAAATCTCCTTCTCTCCCCAACACACACACACACACACACACACACACACACACACACACACACACACACACACACACACACACACACACACACACACACACTTCCAAGGGAAGAAAGCTGACCAAAGGCAGATAAACCCAAAGAAATGCAGATTCAGCCAAAAACATAAATACAACACAATAAAATAAAACAAAACATTTAGCTGAATTTCTAAAACCTACGCAAGGCAAAAGTTCACCTGGACTTGAAGTGTTTTTTAAGCCCACTTGCTCTCCAGTGCCTCTCTGCCTGGGGTCATACCCAGTGCTTAATTTGTAACGAAAGAGGTCCCAGGGCTCAAACAATGAGGTGCTGGGACTCAAGCAATTTTTTTGTTTTTTACTTTCATAACGGACGCGGCAAGCCTAGAGGTGCTGGGGTTCAACCCTGGCACAAATTATGCACTAGTCATACCCTGAATATTCATTCCACAAAGACTGGATTTCTAGAACTCACTGAATACCAATCCTGAAGTCCTTAGCTGTTATTTAAGACAATGTTTCCACAACAAAGACTGCAGGGTTTGGCTCAAGATAAGACATTTACTATCCACTCAAGTGTTACACTGATAGGCCAGTGTTGAGATGAGATGACTAAATGCCCCCTATTTCATACAACTCACAACCTACGCAGAGAATGCAAAAAAGTCCAAAAATAACTCTTTGATTAGCCATAGAGAAAATGTCCCAGCATCTTTGTTAAAATTTAGTACCATGTCAACTCCATTATTTTCCAAAATTGCAAAGTGGTATTAAACCAGGCAAAATGCTCATTCTTATATAGTTTCTAGGAAAAAATGAATCAGAGCAGGCAGACAGCAAGAGTCACTAGGTTGGCAGTAAATGCCTAAATCTCACATAGCTACAGAAGATTAAAGGCATTTGTGGGTAAACTTTAAAACTGGTATTGTGGTTAAAACTGCTGTGCCAAATGGCTCAGTGCCTCAGAATTCTTGCAATGAAGTTTTGAATACTGCCTGGGTAAAGTGGGAGTCTGATCAAAATAAGCTGCAAGAGCTTTGTCAAAAGGATTAAAGCAGCCACTTCCCTTGCAGCCGACTCGGAGTCTTAAGAAAAATGCAGAGTTGGTGTTCCTTGCAAAAGCTGGAAGTTAGGACTGAATCCAGTGACTTAGCAGGACTTCATATGAAACGAGGCAAACCCAAGACAACGAGCAAGAGAGACAGTCTTGCAGATTAAAATCAATTCTGGAAGACAGGATGTTTGTTTAAAGAGGTTGCAGTGAAAGTTGGAGTTGTTCTTGGCATCAATCACAATCACTGTTTAAACCCTTTTGCTATATACATTACAGGAGAAGAAGGCGTTTGATTTCTGTGTACATGACAGAGGACAGAAAAGTGATGTAACAGAGTAAAGCAGACCAGTCAATGAACTAAACAGAATGATAGATATCAACGCTCTGTTATCATTGCTATTCTATTTCATTCCCAGTGTTGGAGCAAGAGTAAATATTTACTTCCAAGGACACCTGCTTGGTGACCTTGGACAAGTCATTTTCTCTCTATCTTCTTCACCTGTAAAATGAGGATAATGATACATATATCTCCTTTGTAAAGTGTTTTGAGATCAGTGGATTAAACATGCTATCCAAGAGCTAGGAATCATTTTTAATACTCAAGCACACTAAGGTGATGTAGGGGACATTTGTTCAATGGAGAAGGCAACCGTGACAAAGCACGATAAAAAGAAGAATGCTCTGGGCCTGACTCTGCATTCCTTGAGTACCCGTCCTATCCATTTAACAGGAATTGGGGGTGCACAAAATTCATACATCCAGACACTGTCTTCCTCTCATATAAGCCTGTTTGGCAAATCACGTAAGCATGCGCTAACCTTTAAGCACGTGGCTGAATCCCACTGAAGTTATAGGACTTAAGCATTTGCTGAAGTTCTTTGCTGAATTTGGGCCTGAATACATTTTATATTCCATAAGTCACGCTAGTAGTAGCAGTATTAGTGGACACTAGGTACGTAGTAAGTTTACTGTATTATTAGGCTGGAAAACAAAAATACAAGATAATCAAATATGAAAGTCCATCACCAGGGAACCTGGGTACTCTCTCCATGGCTTAAATTGGGATCATTAATATTTCAATTTATACCAATAAATATTTAGACCAATAAAATGCAACATATGTCTCCAATGCTATTACAAGTGAAAGATCATTAATAAGGAAATGTAATGGTGGAATACCTTTAACTGCAACATATTCTAATTAGTCAATGACACCTTACTGAATGCCAGCAGTGGTCTTAAGGACTTCAGGAACCTGCTAACCCACATCCCTAGAAAGTGAAGAACATCCTGGTAATTATTCCAAAATAAAAGGATTATATTAATGCTTTAGGACCACTGGATGTTGATCTGAGCTAGAAATGCAACTTTCAAACCCAGCACTTGGGTTGGGGGGGGTCAAGAAATAAATTAAGAAAATACCTGAAGAGCTTCCTCACTGTACTAAAGCACTATTAATGGTTTTTCATGTGCTTTGAAATGCTGAACATACTACATGGCTAACATCAAGATAACAGACTACTGTGGTGAGCAAACATGAAAGAATCTTTTCTCTCGTAGGTGGCTAGGCTTCGTGTTAGCTGCATGTTGCGCACAGTATTTTAAATAAAGGGATTCAGACTCAGAAGCAACGTTAGATGTGGGTGAAGTCGTAGAATAAATTCCTTTTATTTTGGGATGAACTTCAGTTTTAATGCATGTGAGTGAGGTGCTAAGTTGTTACTAAGCCAATGGTGCCAATTTTTAAAACAACCCAGTGTTTTGAAAGGAAATAACTAGTGGGCTTGCACAAATTTAAGGTTTAGTGAGCAATTCAGTTGAGGATGCCCAAGGATGAACAGAACCCAACGCCTTCTCCCATAGCTGTGCAGAAGTAATAAGAGGAAAAAGCAAACAAACAAAAGCAATGAAGAAAATTTAAGTGAAGAGAGTAGTACAAGCATGACTGAGGGCACAGTTTAGTCTTTGGAACCTTTAGTTGCAGGAAACGAAGCCTGAGAAATGAGCCTCCCTTGGCTCTAAGTTCCAAGCTGACTTTGCTGGGTTGGCATTCAGAAATGTGCTGTTTTTACACATAAAGCAAAGCCGTTTTAACGAGGATATTAGGAAAAGACAGTCAACACCAAGATGCCTCTGAATCTTTCCTTTTAAAAGATTAAACACATTTTAAAAATAAGTTTGCCTATGGCATGGCCAGTGCATCCCACCCCTCTCTGTAACACTGATCTGACCAACCACTACAAGATGTATTTCTTAAACCCTTCTCCCCAAGTAGAGCAAACAAGGAAGGAAGGGAGATTCCTACTAGCACCGGTACCATGGGCAGCAGGTGCATACATGGATGGTGATAGAACTCCATGATAACCAGAGCTTACTGCTAGCATCCCAGCTAGTATCTGCAGCCATGGTGACTTCAGTACTGATGTCAAGGACACCGATGTAAAGATGGTCACAGCCAAGGGAAACCGGAAACTTGATTTTAGTGTGGGAAGAACTGTTACTATAAACAGTTCCATCGTTTACAGCTACACCCATTTTGCATGCAAAGTTGCATCCAGGATACTGTGGTACTATCTCCATATAAAGTTTGACCTACAAAAGTCCTGAGTGAAATGGAAGCAGCGTTATATATAAGAACCAAAGAATAAAGACCCCATACATGCTCCAACTATTGGCATATGAGTCTGTTGTATACCACAGCTGTAAATAGATAACACTTGTTTACTTCAAAAGTGTGCTGAAGACTCATTAGTGTCTGTCTGATGTTCTGTCTATTCAGCATAGCTTTAAATTAGTGCTTTGCCTCCCCCCGCCCCACTTCCACAAACTGATAAGGATGCCACATAGCTTGGATTCAGGGCAATATGAACCTTTCCATGCCAATCTGTGGGAAGGAACGTGAAGTAGGTCAAGCCACACAAACACACACGCATGCAAAAGAAAGGTGGTCATTCCTTCAAAAGTTTATTTTTGGTGAATACAAAATATATTTTTTGTGGCCAGATAAATAGCACACATACAGTGTAACAGCATGGCTAAACCCCTTCATGCTTTTCTGTGTGGTTAAAGCTCTATAAGAAAGTTGAGCTACAGAACAGGAGCTCACACCCACAAACTCCAGCACGACTTGCAAGCACACCACTATAAAACTGTCTCACTCAAAAGGTTCTTCAGCTGCAACCATATTAATAAAGTTAGTAAATTTCAGATAGAAAAAAAATCCATAGTGGTTTGATTTTTCAAAGCAACATAAAGGCAGTCCTAATTACTTACAACTCAATATATTACTCTATTGATGGACAGGAATTCTCACTAGGCAAAGTAAATGTCTTTCATGAGACCCATGCAAATGAAATAAAGGACATGGAAAAAAATGTGTCACGTTTACACCATTTCTACACTAAAGGATACTTGGTTGCCTTATAAGGCAAGTTAGAATAGAACTATGCCATGAAGGTGTTAGGCTATTAAGATGTGCATAGTAAAGTTTGCCAGCTCTCTGCTATAGGTGGATAGGACATGTAATCCTGTTGGCCCATGCCCAGTTTAGAAAGATTTTTTTTGTCGCTGAAAGACAGAGATCTACTTCAATTTCTCTGGTTCAGCAAAATGATAGCAAAGCTTTCCTATGCTGCTTTTACCCCATTTATTATCAATTGTATTCCTGCACTGGTTAGTGTTATTAAGGATGGTTGGTAAAGACAAATCTCTACTCTACCCACCACACTACTATTCCACATCTCTGCTAGGTATAGTGAAGTTCAGCAAATCCACTAGCTTCATCTCTTTTGAGATTTTGCTTACTGTGGAATATTGCATCAACAATATTAGCACCTAACTTTGTCAGATTTCACTGCAGCATTAGTTAATGTAGTAAGTCCAGAGTAAATGGTTATTTTACAGTAATCAGTAGTAGACAGGTAACATGTATTACCTAAAAAAAGTACTGACTTTGTAGGTGCTATGTAAGTTCTATGGGAGTATCAGAATTGTATAGTGAGTGACGTTGTTTGTGAATAGTATTGTTAGTAATAGATATTAACAAATGCACATACTTTTGAGCAGTGTATTTCTCTTTATATTACTGCAAATACAGAAAAACAAGTTCCAGGATTAATATTGACTAGGGATGATGAGCCGAATCTACTGGAATCTTCCAAATTTCTATATAAACTCACAGAAACCAACAGTACAAAAAGTTGAATTTTACCAACTTTAAGTGCATATTGTAGTAACAGGGCAGGAGCTTTTACTATACATAATAAGGCACTAAAAGCTCCAGGAGTAATGATCGGAAGAATGGATCAGCCATGGTACAAAACACTGATGTATTCCTTGATGGCCTTGTCATCAGCATGTTCTGGGGCCTGGTCTGTTTTTTCAGTCATGTGTGGGTAGAAAAATCTGCTTATTTGCTAGGTAAATGTAAAAGACCATTCGTGCTGAAATTTTGATAGATTTTGCCATAAAAAATAGTCTGAAGATGCAAGAGATCAAAGGGGACTGGACAAAAGAATGTAAGAGCTCAGTCTTCAATTTTGGTTTAAAAAACTCTCCCCCATCCCTCACTGGCCTAGTTTAGATAAACTACAGTGTTGTTCCCTCCAATTCCAATTCATCTTCTGGACCATTGTGTAAAGCCACCCTAGAATATTTGTACACAGAGAACTTTGAGGCATTTTGTTTTTAATTTCTATACATTTCTTAAATTGAGTTCCACATCATGAAGATAGGCGAGATATTACGTAACTTGTTTGCTATTTCAAAATTTAAAACCCAGAAGAAAAGATAAGGAAGAAAATATGTCTAATTACTACCCAATCCTCATCCCTACCTGTGATTTTCTGCTGCAAGTCTCCATGCCAAATAACTGCACTGCATTAAACACAAACACCACAGATGTTCTAACTTTGATTTCAGTGTTACTGCAAGTCCCAAAGATGAGAAGAAAATGAAATAGACTTCAGATGAGTTTGTGGGTCTAGCTGTCTCCCAGATCAAAATCCAAATATCAAGCTCAAAAGCACTTTAGCTAGTCTGCTGGATATCCAAGTTTGTCTATATGGCAAACCAGGGTGTGACTCTACAGTGCAGTAACTTGCAGCGCAATAACGCCTGAAAGTCCCAGAGTGCACTGTAGCACTGTCCGTAGCCCATTGACACCTTGGCTTGCTGCCCGGTAACTTCTGTGCAGATAAGCCCCACTCTGACTGCAGTTGCTTTGTTGGCCAGAAGATTAAGGAGAAAAGAGCCTAACCACTACAGTCTCTCAACAAAGGTAGACTATTAAAATCAAGAAATAATCATCCCTGAAGTACAGTACTGAAATTAACTTCCCTAACAACTTTGATGAGAGGAAGATTTGAACATAAAAATTTCTATAAACTTGAAAAAAATCCTAGCAGTACCATTTCTATATATAATTTAATTTTACTGGGGTATTGGCTTATTCTTTTCCTAAAACAGGGAAATACCATTCACACCATCTGTGCAATTAAAATGCTGCTATTTTAGTAAAGTGACCACAATGAAGTGATGGTACATTATTAGTAAAAATGTCATCTTCCCTGGGAGTACTTTAAATTGCAGTTAGTGAACACCAGGACACTTAAAGGCTGAAATAAAAGCAGTATGTAGCATAACAACAAGTCTACAAGACACAAACCACAACCCTCCCCCTGCGCCTCAAAAAAAGTCTTTCAAGCAAGGATGACAGGAATGCTGATACTATCCAGGTAAGCAACAGAAAAAGCTGCAAACTGGAAGCCTGACATACTTTGTTGTCTCATTTCACCTGGTGTACAGTTGGGGCAGAGGCTCATTTTGGACACAACTATCCAAATCCATATCTGCTCCTATCATAAGGATTTGGCTTAGGGCTTGCCAATTGCTTTCTCATCATTTATTGAGAATTCACAGTTCTACTGAGTCTGAAATACTTCAGCATCAGAGAAGAGACACTTAAAAAAAAAAAAAAAAAAAAACTTGGTACATTTTAGTATTTATTTTCTATAAATTTTTGCGATTTAGTGTGACAAAATTTCCGATAGGTATGATACATGCAAGTAACTTAAATGAGAAGTTAGCAATATCTAAATTGATAACCTAACACAACAGGGTTACTTCTGAGTCTATGTGACAAGTACTTCTAAACAAGGACAATCAAGTGGGCAGGCTTCTAACACAACTGGCTCAGCTTGAACTAGTGGTAGCTATCGAAAATGGCAGTGTGGCTTTCAGAAGGACGGGAGCAGCAACATTTTTGACCCAAATGGATGTTACATGATCTGCTCAGAAGGCTTGTGCAGAGGTGGGAGTGAGCTGGGGAAAGCATGATGAAGAAAGACCTTCTTTCTGTAGCTGATCAAATAGGTAGCGTTTGCCAGTTCCAGTTTCTGCATTGTTTTTAATCAGACATAACACGCACCATTGACTCTATCTATCTTGGGAACAGGTCATGCGATAGCTGTGGTCCACACTGTGGGTTTATGCCACATCAGAGATGGAGAAAGTTACAGTACCTTTTGCAACTCAAGACATAAGCACAATTTCTGCTCTCTCTTCTTCGCAATGCAGTTCCTTGGAGAGAGCATTTTGATCAATGCAAATTAGGACAATATTAACTGCCAGGTGTCCATACCTCAGACTTGCAGATGTTCCTTTATATTTCAGAAAAGGGCCTTTTCTAAAACAGTTATTGGTTTCTTCAAAAAACAAAAACAAATAAACAAATGAACAAACAACCCATCTAGATTTCAGAAGCAAAACAATTAGAAACAAAATCTTTAAGAGACTAGCAAAAATTCTGGTAGTCTTTTGTTGTACTAATAAATTCTCGACTTTAGCTAGTATACTTTCTAGCAGAAATCACACAGTTTGAGCCAAATAAGATACTTCAAAAGGAGGTATTCAGTCCAATGTTAATTGAATATTTGTGGATGTTCCGTATTGTAAAAGTTGTCGCACATTGAGAGGTATATAATTGAAAAACATTTTCCTTCATGAATCTGGTATTGAGACTGTGACAAGATTCCATTTCTTGGTTTATTTGAACACTGAAAAGAATGGATATTGCCATGTTTTGCAGGCCAGGGAACTGTGAATCTAAATACTGTACAAGCAGAAGCTGGTGGATACTGTGCAGGAACTATTAAAACTAGTGCAAACAGGTACAAAGAAGATCCCTCCAATCGTGGGGTGAACCAGCTGTATAACACTGAAAGAAGACAAAACCTTTGAACACACGCTCATGTGTCTTTTTCCTCTCAAACAAATATTTACCTCGCTCTTGGTCTTCTTGTTGGAGGGAAAAATCCCACTGGCTCCATAGTGGTAGATCATTATGATAAACTGTTTTCCTATTAATATTACCAACGTCTGACAACAGGTCAAGGAACAATAAATAGATTAAGCTTAAGGTAATGATATAATACTGATTTTATAACGTTCTGTAAAAAGTGAGGCATTCTCTCCTGAGATACAGTGAATCAGGGAAGGAAGGAACAGGAATGGTGGGCTTAACACTGTACCATCTATTTGATGAGCACGCACCTTAGCAGAACAGATGAGAAAGAACAAATGTTTATTGCCCTCTGCTCACCTAAAGCTATTACAGGCAATTTGTTTAGGTAAGTGCTTGGCATATCAGAATGCTGTCAGATTAGTTCTCGCTGCACCGTCCCCCTTCAGCTTATTTCTTTAAAAAAAACATCTCAGTGGTTTAGCCCTCATCTTCTCTCAGTTCTGTGGGGAGAAATTTATACTGCTGCTGGCGGATCTGAGCCAGTTTTTTCCTTGCCTCTTCTAGCTCTCTTTCCTTCTTCAGCATTTCCTCCTGGGCTGCAATGATCTAGAGAGAAAGAGCAAGGACTGTGATAGTGGAGAACAAGATTCATGAAAAAAACCACAGACAAGGATCACAATGGGATTCATGGTCTGTGCACCATAGTTTTAAGGTGAATTGCTGCAGAGCGTTCAACACATTGACCCCAATCCAGCAAAGCATTTAAGCTTGTGAAGAGTTCCACTGACTTCAACAGGACCTGCATGCTCACGTGCTTTGCTAGACCAGGCCATCATGCCCTGTCCTTTGCAGGATCAAGCCCCTAACGGGCATTGTTAGCTCCCTCCCCTCCTCTTCAATGGTCCCAGACTGTAGGAAAAAAGGGCTGTCAGCATATTCCACCATCCATCCATGATGGTCTATTGGACCACTATGCGGGCCCACCAATCAGACATGTCTCAGAATAAACTAGCTGTAAAATAGGAGCAGGTGAAAACAGGATGTGGAGAAGTAGAGAAATCAATCTGAGTGGTTTCTGTTTTACTGACAATCTTACCTTTTCCTATTTTAAAATGTTCTCTCCTCTTTTAGTATCTGCATCCACAGTAACAAAGGGGACACTGACCCGAACCTATCCTGCAAACACTTCATAATGAAATATACTGAGCAACAGTAACAATTGAGCATTCGCTGTTCCAGGTCCCTGCAGTAGCTCCCTACACCTAAGAGTACCATGGGAGATATTACTGCACTGTAAAACACTCAGGAATGGCAAGTTCCCATATTTTTAATGGCACCCACTGTAGAAGCAACTGTTCATTATTTTCAGTAAGTGGCAATTCCAGAAATTGATTAAACTAGGTTTTAAAGTTATTTTAGTCCTGGATACTTGTTGAAGCCACAATAATGAAGTAGAAGCGATTCTCATCACCACTGCCTAACTACAAGATTGTCTGCATACAAATTGTCACAGCATTGAGATGTCAGAAGATTTAAAGCAGATCTAGGAGTGTCTGCGAAGAACCATTAATTTAAGCATCAGGGAATCTTCAATTTAAGAACAACACGGAGGGATACATAAAGATATTATACAGTGGCAACAACTTCCATGACAACTGTCCAACATATCGCACAGGACACACACAGAGTAGTGCCTATACTCTCTATGCACTATTTGTCCATAACAGAAATATACTGAGCCAAGTTATTTGCAATGAACTGCCATGCAGTACTGCATGAATCTATTACTTTGTTACATAAGGCAATATTTTTGGGAAATATTTTTTTCCTACTGTAGCTCTGGATGTTCACACCAACCTGAGCGATGCCACCCACAAACTTGGTTTTGACCACCACATCATCGTCGTCTGCTTTCCCAAATGCTGCTTTCTGGGCTGCCCTGACAAGATTGTCGGATGCTCGTTTGACAGCATTTCCTGCAGCCTAGAGAAGAGATAAAAGGAATTTAGCAGCAAAAAACAGTGTATATGTAACGTGGGTCCCTTCAGGGCAGCAGACAGAGCTCCACTGAACGCCAGAGAGAGTGACATTTGGTTCCTCACCGAACACCAAATGTACTTTTACCCATCAGTGCTAGAAGCTGAACATGAACATGGATAATTCTGTAGGTCTCTGACACGATTTGGGGCTCTATCTGCAACTTAGGAATTGCGGTTGACTTTATGAAAAATGGAGGCTTGCACCGAGTGCTCCACAGGACCGATTTTAGTTGCGCCTCTCTAGATTTCTGAGTCAGCTTATGCAAGGGACAACATATGGATCGCTGCTCAGGAATCTCTCTCTCTCTCCAAAACAAGAGTTGCACCTGGAATACCTATTGGTAAGTGGCACTGAAGCCTCTCGTGAGGGGCAGGTTTTGAACCCTGAGGATTTAGTTTTTGCCCTATTGTGAGAGTCCCTGTATAGCGTCGACAGTCTGGCCTACAAACTAATTATCTGACTAAAACAAATTCTTTTTGTTTGTGCCGACTGGCATAAAGACACTGACTATTGATGAACAACACTAATAACTAATGATAGCACAGTGTGCAGAGAATCAGACCATCACTGCAGGGGTTCCATCTTGCTGCCCTGAATGATAAAAAGGAATGGAGGGATTGTTGGACCTGCTCCACTCTGTATTCCCTCTGGGGAGAGGGGAAGGAGGGAATAAGAGGACATCTTGGATGCACGCATGGCCCCAACGGACACAGTTAACCAAAAAGAATCTGATCTAGCATGCATAGGGCACATGTGCACCGAGAGGAATCCATGTGGACAATCATGCAAAGAAGAATTAGATAATTTACATGCATTTTCATTTCCTCGCCCCAAGACTCCAACTACAGCTCCTTCAAAAACAACATTCACAAGCAACATAACTAACTCCTTCTCCAAAAGCCTGTCTGTCTGTATGGGTGTCAAAGAGGAAACCAGGACATTCCAACTCCCATACCCAGCCTAATGATTAAAGCGCCATGAAAATGTGGATGCTATTGGCAGAGGCAGCCAGGTGCTTGCTAAGCCCATCAACACAAACCATTTGACATGTGCTAACACAGTAGTTCTGCTACAAACAAGGGCATTACTTCCAAGTGGAAACAACTGTTCCCACCTTCAAACCTCCTTCGCTACTTGGTAAAGAAACTACTCAAAGCCTGGGTCTGAACACTTAAAGAAACACTTTCCAGGGCTCTTGAGCCTGCCTCCTGAAACCTCATATTTAACTGTATTCTATATCCATTTAATAAAATTTACCTAGGATAACCCAACGCCCTGATCTTCCCAGATGGGCAGGCAGAACATGATAAATACTAGCATTCTGTCCCCATTTCTAGCCATTATTCTGCATTTAAAATTCTTCCAGCCCCATCTAGGCACTCAGATACTAACGTGTGGGACGCATTAGAAAGAGAATGATCTTCCAGTTATTGATACATGCCCACTGCCATGACAAATTCATCCAATAGGAGTCCCTCATCACCTACAAAACTATCCCAGTTTCAGCTCCCTCTCGGCAGGGATATTACAGTGCCATTGTTTTCTATTTAAACCACCACAGACCTCTACATTTGCCTCAAGCTTTGACCATGATTTAAATCATGGTTCTATTTTGAAAAATGACTGAAAATAGACTCCTCCTGCTCAGATATCAGCATTCAGTCAAAATTGCTGATTTTAGTAACTAATATAAGTTTGTTAGTTTTTATTCCCATGAAATTTAGAACCAGAACCCAGCTGTTAAAACACAGATTGAGAATACAACATTAGAAGTCAGTAAAAGGTACAGTAAAATTCACTTCACAACAGTCCCTTGAAATGTGTGTTAACTACTTATGCTAAACAATCTGTTCCACCTTACACTACTAGCTGTGACATGGAGCACATTTTCCAGACCTGAGGAAGAGCTCTGTGTAAGTTTGAAAGCTTCTCTCTCTCACCAACAGAAGTTGGTTCATAAAAAGATGTGACCTCCCCTACCTCGTATCCTGAGACCCACAGGGCTACAGCAACATTGCATGCACTAAAAGTGGCAGCATTTCTAAACTGAGCACATTTAAATTGTAAATACTTGAGACAACAAGCTCACTACCACACAGAACAACAGTAATGCAGTCGCCTTTCAGACAAACTCTGCTCCAAAGGAGACACTCAACGTGAAATCTAATCAGTTTTTACAAAAAGTGAATTAAGTCAGTTCTGGTCCTAAGCCAGATTCTGTTGTTTCTCTGCCTATGTTTGTGGTCTTACAACCATTTCCTTATTTTAAAATAGCGTCTCCTCTGTTGCAGTCTGTTAGATCCGCAGTAACAAAGGGGAACCTGACCAGGGCCATATCCTGCAAACACTTAAGCTTGGTGTAAATTTACACTACAAAGTTAGGTCAACATAAGCCGCCTTGTGTCAACCTAGTTGTACATAGGTCTACACTTAAATTTGTCTCCCACGCAGGTAAGCGTCCTGCTATAGCAACGCAGTTACATGACTTCCCTGAGCAGCGTTGAGCCATGGTCCATGTACTGAGCTCAACACAGTGCGAGTGTAGACACTGCATTACTTATGTTAACCCTCACAGTCCTCCAGCAGCTGTCTCACAATGCCCATTACTGACCACTCTGGTCACAACCGTGAACTCCACTGCCCAGGTGGCATGGAGACTGGATGGCTCGGGCCCCTTTAAAGCCCTGTACATTTTTTAAATGCCTTTTTCTGATTGTCGAACTTGGCAAGCACACCTAGCAGCTCTTCACTGCTGTGGGTAACTGCCCAGCTGCCCATGCCAGCTACATGCTCCAGACACGGTCTGGCTTGGAGTAGACAGGAGATAGTGGATCTCCCGGGACTGCAGGGAGAAGAGGCTGCGCAAGCTCATCTACAGACCAGCCATAGAAATGTGGATTGCATGTGTGATGCAGGAGAAGGGGTACGATAGGGACCGGCAGCAGTGCCACGTGAAAACAAAGGAACTGCGTCAGGCGTATCAGAAGGCCAGGGAGGTGAATAATCAACCTGTTGTCAAGCCAGAGACCTGCCGCTTTTACAAAGAGCTGCATGTCATATTTGGCAGAGACCCCACAACCACCCTGAAGGCCACTGTGGAATACCTCAAAGGAGCCTGAGTCACAGGCCCCTGGCATGAACAGCAAGGAGAAGAAAGAGGCAGGAGAGGAGGATGGGGGACATGTAACCAGGGTGTGCAGCTCTGCCCTGAGCCAGGACCCATTTCAGACTCCACCGCAGACCAGCCAGGCCCAGCAGTCGAGCACGGATGAGCCCGATGTAGGGGAAGGAACCTCAGGTAAACGTGTAATTGTATTTCCCATTATAATGGGGCACTGAGGGCGCCTGCAACTTCATAGGACACGGCTGTCAACTTTCCATGAATGTACTAGTATAGAAGAGGTGGTGCCGTTATCCGCTTTGTATTCCCCGTAGAGTTCGGCGGGTGGGAGGGCCATGCAGAGCATTTTACAGGGACGTCCCTCGAACCCTTCTGAGAGGTCGCAATGAAACCTTTCATGGAGTTACTCTGCAAGCCTGTCTCGAAGGTTTCTAGGGGTGGCAGCCTTATTTCTTCTCCCATGGTAGGACACTTGGCTATGCCTGTTGGTGACAACTTCCGCAGGCACCACTGCAGTACGCAGGCTAGCAGCATATGTCAGATGTCAGCAGCAGCCGTGCTCTGTGTGCCTGTGTTACCCTGCGTGACGTATCAGCTAAAATCACCACTGCCATTATTCTACGCCATGGCCCTACACTCAGAGTTTCAAGCAACCGAGCAATTCCTTCTCATTTCCCTGGCCCCTGGCGGACCACACTCACCATGGCTGGTGCTGTGACTTTTGCTTTCCACTGTGACTACACTACCATGGTAACTGTGTGTGTTTTATCTGCAGCTGCTGCTGTTGCAGCCTTGAGGAGTCCCCCCTCCACACCTGCGGAAGGCCTGACCCAGATAAGGAAGATAAAGAAGATGATTTGGTATGACATGTTCGACGAAATCCTGCACGCCAGGGCTGCAGCCGACTGTGAGCAAAGGGCCTGGAGGGTGAACACTGCAGACAGCCTGGAGAAGGAAAGTTCCAGAGGGGTAGCCGTGTTAGTCTGTACACAGCAAAAACAACGAGAGTTCTGTGGCACCTTAAAGACTAACACATTAAATTAGAAATGAAATGTCTTAGTCTTTAAAGTGCTACAGGACTCTCGTTGAAAGAGCAGACAGGAGAGAAGCCCAAGAGACCCAGCAGGAAAAGGAGAGGGAGATGCACCAGGACATAGCGGGGTTTCTCCAGCAGCAGACACAGATGCTGCAGCCTCTTGTGGACCTACATGTTCAATAAGGTGGGACTTGCCTCTCTCTGCTGTCTATGGAGAACTCCATTACAGCACCTACCTCAATATTGCACAGGCATTGGAGGCCTCATCCCTAACCCTATTGCTATACCCCAGGAGACACTAAGCACAACCACAGCGTCAGTTGCACTCACCTGTGAAAGTCATGGCTGCTGCCTGTGTAGGGAATGTCTTTTCCCCATCTTCAGTTTTGTTCCCTTAAGAGTTTAAGTTTTTAATATATTTGCTTTTAAATTGCACAGATTTTTCCTTGCACTGATTTTGTTACTGACTAAAACTCTATCATTTGGAAAATAATTCATCTTCATTAGCTCCCAACGTATGCTGCAGAGTGCCTAGCAGTTCTGAAAGCCCCCACTTACTTGTTACTGAGTTGACACACAACTCATAGGATCAGTGACAGTGTAATAATCATAAAATGTACAGCAAGCCACACAAAATCAATAGGTGCACTGACAGTGTGTATTCACAGATATGCACCAAGCACCACACAATTCCTAGCAGGGCCGGGTAGAGCACAGTACACCACACATGACTGTGGCTCACTGTTAAGGGGCTCTTTCAAAGCCTCCCAGAGCCATGTAGATCTGCGTTGAGCTCTCCCAACAGCCCTGGTGTCTGGCTGTTCAAATTCGACAGACAGCCGCTCCACCTACCCCGCCACCCTGGCAACAACTTTTCCCCCTTTGCTTCATAGAAATGACGCAGGGTGAAGCAGGAGGCTATAACCACTGGGATGGTTTTATTACTGAGATCCAATCTTGTGAGTAAACAGCATCAGTGTCCCTTCAATCTATCAAATGCACATTCAACTGTCCTTCAACAGCTGCTGAGCTGGTAGTTGAATCTTTCTTCGGTGCTGTCGAGAAGGCCAGTGTATAGATTCATGAGCCAGAGGAGCAAGAAGCAGGCTGGGTAGCCCAGGATCACTGGTGGCATTTCAACAATCACCCAATGGTCATCCACTGGCCAGGAAACAAAGTCCCTGCTTGTACCTTTCTGAATAGTCCTGTGTTCTTAAAGACATGAGTTTCAGGTGCACCTTCCCTGACCAGCCAACACTGATGTTTGTGAAACAATCTCAGTGATCCACCATTGCTTGCATAACCACAGAAAAGTAGCCCTTTCTGTTGATGTAATCTGTGGCAAGGCAGGCCGGTGCCAAAATAGGAATGGGCGTGCCATCTACTGCTCCACTGCAGTTCAGAAACTCCACTGCTGCAAATCCATCCACTGTTTCCTGCACATTGCTGAGAGTCAAAGTCCTGTGTAGCAGAGACAGTTAATGGCGTTGCACACTTGCATGAGAATGGTCCTTACAGAGGATTTTCCAACTCCAAAATGGTTTCCCATTGACCCATAGCAATCTGGCATTTCAAGTTTCCACAGTGTGATTGCCACTCGCATCTCCACTGTTGGTGCAGCTCTCGTTCTGGTGTCCCTGCACTTGGGACTTGGCTCACTTGGGGTGAGCTTGGCGCACAGATCCAGGAACGTGGCCCTGTGCATGTGGAAGTTCTGCAACCACTGCTCATCACCCCAAGCCTGCATTACAATGTGATCCCACCAGTCACTGATCATTTCTAGAGCCCAGCAGCAGCACTCCACAGCTTCTCCATCAATGCCAACATCAACCCTGAATTGGCTCTTGCTATGTCCCACAGCAATCTGTCCTTCATGAAACTGTCATGTTCTATGCTGATTTGGTGATTCTTATGGCTCTGCAAATACCAGAGGATTACGCGTCCTGAGCTTGCAATGCTTATGACAACAGTGCAGAACTGTGCAGGCTCCATGCTTCTGTCAGAGATGGTGGACAGTGAGGAGAGCCGTGCAGGTTTTTGGGATGTTTAAAAGAGGCACGAAAAGTATAGAATATAGAGGACATTATGGGATGGAGCCAGCTGCACGCTGGAAAGTTGACCCCTTGCTCCCAGTCATCTCTGTATGACTCATTTCTGCCCCACCAACTATAGCCAAAACTTCCCAAAAGACAGTGTGCTGGGTGGTGGCGGGTTGCACAGTGGCATTCCTACCCATGGTGCATGGTGCTGTGCATCACCACAAGCACTCCTGGTGAATATGCACAGCACTGATGCCAAGGATGCACACGGACAAGTGATGTACTAATTAGGGTGGCTTGATGCTGACGTAATTTGCGTCGACACAGCCTTAGTAACATACTTAGGGTAAACACATGAGCAGTCTCACGGAAATCTGTGGGACTACTCGTGCATAAAGCTAAGCACGTGCATGAGTGTTTGCAACTGAATATACAAAGAAAACAGTAAAGCCAACTAGGCAGAAAGTGCTATGGAGAACCACACTGTAAACAGACTGAAAAACGAATTCCCCCCAATATCTTTCAGGTACAGTAACCTAAGTGTTATTTCTGACAACAAGTACAATGTTTTACGCCAGCAGTTTGATTCTGAGTGCATTACCAACAGGCAGGATGGATGGCACACTCTCAGTTTTTGATTCCGAGACACTGAACATTAGTAGAATTCCATCTGGTCACTACATCCTCCCTCAGCTGGTGCGAGGTGCAGGCTATTTCACCTTTTTATCTTTTAACAAGCTCAACCATCTTTAAGGTAATGGCTACAATGATCACAGAATGAGCTCCTGATGCTGAAATGATAATGGCAACATGCAACACGGCAGCCTGGGTTAACACAACATATTTCACTACTGGAGAAGAGAACTCAGCCGTGACTTTTTCAGGCAATTTCCTGAAGCTATTTGCTGAATTTTGGATTTGTTGAAAAGGCGTGAGGGTGACTGTTGCATAGCTCTAAGATGTATTTTTACGTTGTTTATGAACACTATTACCTGTAGTCTTCTCATGGCCTCAGAGTCTTGATCAGCCTTCACTTTGCAAGCCACAAGTAACTGTGCTGTAGAAGCTGCAACTTGTTTGGCAGATGAGATGAGTTTCTCCTCACTAGCATGACCTTGTACCGAGGCATTAGCTGCTTCACACAGATTGCTGGTTGCAGCTGCCACCATTCGGGCCTAGGAGTGAACAGCTAAAGTTACTGAGAGCTCTACTTTCTCGGAGACTTTCAAGAGAAGGAAAAGAAGGATGTTACTCACAGCGGAAATGAGTCCCTGAGACCACTGTCCATCATCAGCTGCATTTGCAGGGATAGCTCCAACCTGGAAGAACAGTTCAGCTTAGAGTGAAACATAAAATGCAACTGCTTTGCCTTGACTTGCAGTCAAAGACAATAGCCCCATGAAAGGGGAACTTTATGAACACACCCCCTCCCCCCATTTTCTTCGGTGCACACCCTATCTAATGATGACAGAAGACAATTTCTGACTTACTTGTCCATGCTAACGTAAGTCAGTGGTTCCCAGACTCTGGTATGCGTCTCTGCACTAGCCAAGGTTTTCTGACTGGTACTCTGGGAGCCCCCCTTCCACCATAACAACGTGCCTCGCATGGATGTTGATGGACTGTCACTACCTGTTTCCTGTTCGTTCAGGCACATTCTAACTTACTGTGTTACTTGAGCTGCTCCAGTCTTGCTGTAAATTTAGAGAAACCAAATAAAGGGCAATGAAGTGGAGGATTTGGCCTGGTCAGTACTTGCCGGAAGAGGTTGGGAATTACTAGTTAATTGAAAGGATTTATTTCTGTCTGTAATGCTCATTCTGGATATTCACTCCATTGTTCAGGGGCTATTGATTTTTCAGTAGTGTTATGCTATATTCCTACACTATGTTTAAGCTGTCACTGAGTAGAGAAACAAAGTTCCTTTGAGTTCCCACACTCCTGCCTGAGGCGTGATTACAGATTCAAGGTGGCAAATGCATTTTTCCATGTGTTCACACAGCACCTAATATTACTGTCTTCTGAGCCCACTATTGCCAAGCTCATGTGTTCAGAAATCATGAATGAGGGCCCAGAAAAATCATGAGATAACAGAAAAAAAGAAGTGGTATCTTTTCAATTGCCTTCTGGCTTTTGAGTCTTTAGGGTTCACATTTTCCAGCTTTTGTCCTCAACCATGAAGGTTACAAACTTGAATTTCTTAAAAAACAAAAGCCAAAATTCTCATATAACTGCATGACTTCAGGGGTGGGGGTTAAGGAAAAAAACCAACATTTGCAAGATTCTTGATAGTCATGAGAGTTGGCAACATTGGAGTATCCTGAGTGGTGGTTTTCTGTGTCATAGCAAAACAATAATGTTGCTATAAGAGAAAAGTTCAGTTTTACAATAAAATGCTGGAGACCTATGGGTCCTTTAGGTTTCAAAGTTTTCTTGCATCACCATCCCTAGCAAAACTATTTAAAGTTCAGCAGAGATCTACCAGTCTGGATACGAGGGCCCAGGGAATGGGGAAATGTACAGTAGATCAGATCTGACTTCATAAAACTTTACCTTTATTCCAAAATCTGAAATAGCTGCCTGATGTCAGACTAATGCCACTACAATCATTTCGTAAGAGAAAGCAGAACAAACTGGAAAGAAGAAAGTTTAACAAATCTTTTTGCTGTAACCTTTCATGGACTTTTCCTACAAGATATTTTTATAGCCTTGACCACTGCTGGGCATTTATATAGGCCAACACTATGTTCGGTGCACACAGTCGAAAGAAGGGGTAAGAACTCCCTGTTACCTTCCTCTCTTCCCCCACACTGCCAGGGAGGGGAATGATCTGTTAGCTGTTACCACGGGAGCTATTTGCTGCTTACCATTAAGGTGATGGGTGGGTAATAGAATGAGCCATTGCCCCCAACCAGGTGCCAGCCGTGACTGCTAGCATGTGTAGAAGGGAGGCAAGTATGCTGCATCGCTCAAAGGAATTATAATCAGACCACAACCCCTACGTGCAGACAGGCGAGATTCAGGAAGCATTTCTGTCACAACCAAGCCCACAGTAAGGGGAAAGAATTCAGTCAGCTCATTTCAAAGGCCATTGTGCCATAAATCTGGCTAAAAAGTGCCTGATGTGGACAGGAATTTGAAGACACCCACTGTACCAATTAACTGAAGACTGATAATTAGGACACAGATATGAGGTATGCGTCTTGAATTCATTACCTCAGACGAATCGCCATTATTGTTCATGTACTGGGGAATGGTTCTCTGCCTAATGAAAGGTTCTGCTTTAAACAACTCTCAGTAACTCCAGTTGAGCCAGAGCAGCAAAGTTTGGATCTTTCCTGAAGCTTTTCCAAGGTATGTGGGTATTCAGAGCAAGGGCCTGGATTCAGCTCTCCCCTGAAGTGGCATCACACTATTTGCTGGATCAGTTGGGCTGGAGAAGGCAGTGCTCATGCCAGCAGGCAACCCACCGCTGATGAAAGGCACTGACTGAAAATTCCTGGTCTTAAAGAATTAGTGTGTTAGCCAGGACAGAGATAAGTCTTCCGTCTAAGCAGGAAGAACAAGTTTACCAATATGGCACCACATTTGACAAGTGTGCTCACATCACAATAGCAAGCTATGGTTTTCCTGGAGTGGAGGAATTCAAGTGTTTTTAGCAATTTCTCTGAGCTTTGCTGGAACAAGGCACAAGTGCTGCTTGCTTCCATCTCAACAAGGCATCAGGAGAAAGACGTAGCTGTTCTCTCAGACAAGAAGCCTAAATTGATAGAGATATTTAGGTCTTATACCAGGATATATTCTCTCTCTCTTCAGGGGTGGTGGTGATGATGAGAATAGCAAAAAATGCTGTACATCATAATGTAATTAAATGTGAACAAGTTTTATCACATAAAGGTAAACAATGCAATAATCTAAGTGGAGCAATATGGCAGAGGTCTAAATTCTCATTTCCTTGACTATACTTGCTGCCAATTTTCAGTAGCTATCTATTTAATAAGTGTTTTATGCATTGTAAGTAAGTTCTATAGCTACAGTTATAGTAGCTCTTTTCAAACAGTTACAATGCTATTGTTCCAGAACAATTGCTTTGTGATCACGGTGGAACCAAACACAAGTTCCATAGGAAGCCCTGCCGAATAAGACAGAATAGCTCTTTTGTCCCAGGGCTCAATTGCATAGGCTGCTCGGAATCAGTGGTTAAATATAATTAGAAACCATAAATATAAAACAATAGTAGACCTATGACAAACTGTTCTCACAGGCAAAGAAGATGGGTGCTGTCGAGATTTAAGCTCTATTCAAAATAAGTGAATTAGATAAAAAGGGGAAATGGAAGTGAAATGGAATAAAAAGCACTCGATGCTAACAAGGCAAATGGACACAGAGACATTCTGTGAGCACTTTAGTTGTCCTAGCAAGAGCTATAAGTGTATCCATTTTCATGTGCCTAATTTGTGCGCATCGAGGGGCCCCAACTGAATCATTCAACACATACTGAAGGCACAATTAACCAGGCCCTCTGCTAATTTGGACCAGTATGTTATTGTTTACTACGGCATTTCTTTTTAAATCCCAAAATGTACTATGGGACCATACGTTACAAGTCTGGATCATGGCCCTTAATGGAATGAAATGATTTTCTTAATAAGGAACAGCTGAGACATCTGGAAGTCAAATATCTAATTATGTTTGCAAGGTTTAAACAAACAGACTTTTCAACCAACCCAGGCCTGGATATGCAATCCGATAGATTTACATGTTTATTAGTCAATCCAGTGTGCCTTCCATACACAGAAAAGTTATGACTCTACGTGTTTCACCATTTAAAACACTTCCGCTGTGTTGAATGTTCACCCACCTTTCCCTGTGCCACCAGCTCCCTCTGGGCTGCCGAGGCTGACTTGACTAGCGCACTGGTAGCAGCTGCAATGGACTTAGCTGCTTCCAGGATCTGTTCTTCAAAATCCAGAGTCTCGTCGGCTTGCTAGAACCAAGAGAGAACACTGTCACACACAATTCACAACAGAGTGGTTTCTCTTCAGTTTCCAGGACACATTTTCTTGCCTCAATTTGGATTCTGTAATTCAGGTACAGAGACACAAAGAATCAACAATGCCTTATTTACACTCTACAAAGCACTTTCCTGAGGCCTAAATTAAGAGACAACAGTATTAACTATTAGATACAAACACAGATATTAAATTGAAAGTAACGTTGCCCTTGTGGCCTACCTTGGCGCAACATTTAAAATGACAGATTATATTTAAATACCACACACAAGATATTTCAGTGCATGCCACTGAGTTTCTTTTATCTACTAGAAGCATTAAAAACTATTTTCAAAAATATAAAGTAGTAGCCTGAAATGGAATTCTCACTTTCCCACACAATATTATCTTCGTAGTGTTATGTGTCTTGTTTGCTGAGATAACTAGAGTTTGTTAAACAAAGCACATAGTTACTTAGTAAATATAATAAAGAAAATGCATAAAAGTTTTTAAAAACTAGATCTCTAATGTTATCATTATGCGTATTTGTTCATTTGTAATGAAAAGCACAATACGGTTATCAGGTATGTCCGTTCATTTAATTGCTTTTCGTAAGCTGAATCACTTCACTGACAGCAAGTACTGCAAAGCATCCTGTTCAGTCCTCTTGGAGTTATGAAACACTGAAGGTCTGTCTGGAACCACCAAAACGCCTAAACCAACGCTGTAACAAGCATGTACAAAGCAGGAAGATTAACTGCTCCTAATGATATTTTTCACTATATAAAAGTTAAACTATTGCTCTGCAAATGTCAGTTTCCTAAACCTGGGCTTAAATGTATAACGTAAACAAACAAGAAACATTAAGCCATTTAAATCTGCATAGGAAGTTATATCAATCTACTTGTATCATCTTAGGTTTATTACTTTTAGAACAATTACTCACAAGCAATGTTATAAGTAAATGATAGGGAGGGTGTTATTTGTTTGTTCTCATTGATTTTTTAACTTTGACTATGACCAGGACCAAATCCTATATCAAATGGCATCCAAAATAGAAGGATCAGTGAGGGGATTCAGGAATAATTATGATGCGTTCCCTAACAGGACTCCTTGAGAGAGATGGGTCTTTCAGATATGTTTTCCTACAATCCACATGAGTACAGTTTTTTTCACATCACAACCAATAACTCTTCCAACTGAGGCTAAACGGAGTTTTGAGCTAAAATGCGTAATTTTCAGATTCTTCTAATATTTTTGGTAACTTTGTAGGTTGTAGGGAAGTAACTGAAACAACGGACATGTTTATTACTTGACCTTTACACACACTACTACTACTACTTGACTAATCAAATGACGACACAGTACTTTTCACCTGAGCTAAAGCTGCAGCAAGTTGCAAGTCATGATTTGGAGACTTTGTTCAAATTTTCAAAAGGGTTCAGGGCCCAGGGGTGAAGTAACTGGAGCGCTGCACATCCATTAAGAAATATCTTGTGACACTGGTATAGCAAAGCATGCACATACCCTGCTCATTCTATATGGAATCAAAAGCCAGTTGTACACTCCTGTTATTTTCATGGGCATTAATTCACATCACACAGCTTAAAAAACAAGCCACATGGTGCTTGATGATACAACATTTCATGTAACTTCTACCACGTGAATAAAAGAGAAAGTCTCAAAATCCTGGAGATGAGAAAACAGCATCCATAGAAGTCAAAGCACTGGTGAAGAAACATGGGCATCCTAAATGAAAACTATTCAGCATGAACTTCTGCCATGTAATGATAATGTTGGATGGCACCTTAAGGGACGAGATAAAAGAACAAGAGCTATCTGCTTAACGAAGAATATTTGCCTGTGCTAATTAGGAACAGCACACTAGGCGATCAGCTGAAGTATACATCTGCACAAAAGGGTTATGATAAGGAATTACCATGTTAATGAAACAAGTCATCTTAGCAGATGGATTTTTTGGCTATGTTTGTAATGAAACACGACCCCAACTACTGTATCTAAACAATAACTAAAGTGGCCTGTGATTTATGCCACAGGCCTCCAATGTTTGTTAATCTCTTACTTGGACCACTAACACAAGGGCACAATCTGGAGACCAGAGGGACTATATTTAGCTCAGTCGGTATCATTTTTTTGAAAAACACGTGTTTCGGTGAACTTGGCTCTCGAAGTGAAAATCTAGTAGTACTGAAAAAAAGCCAAGCATCATAGGAGCAGGCAGTATACAGGTTGCACCATGTATTTCTGCCAACGAGCTGCAACTCTGCTATTTCCAGTTCTGGGCCTTTATAGAGAACATAGTGACAACTTCACCCAAATATCTGGTGGTTTGGGGACAAGAGCCAACATCCACTGGAGAGAAAGTAGAGTCTCTGATTTCAACCACCAAGTAGTACACTGCTCCATCTACCTTTTGCCTAAGCCTTCCTGATGTGTCACCGTGTACACTGTTTTCATTCACTCGTGTTTATGAAAAATACTGACATGAGCTGGAATTATGGAGACCGTTTCCAAAATAGCAGAAGCATCCATGAGTCGAGAGCTAATTCACTTCTTTATATCAACAGCGGTATTTGTACTTTTCTTTAAGTGGCAGTGCTGTAAGGAAGTTAAGTTTAATTTGCCTATTGAATCAGCTAACTATTCAGCAACTATTTTTATGAAAGATTTTATTTACTCATGCAGTCTAATCAAATGTTCACTTCTACCATGGCTTTGCTATATGGATATCTGAATCAGGGCCCGGAAAGCTTCTCAGTTATCACTTTAACTACTGAATTAGAAAAACCTCTACAACATCAAACACCTTCTCAAAATACTCTACAAGTTTCCAGAGTTGCAGGGAACCAACCCCAGATGGGAAAGAAAAGTACCCATATGGGATTCATTCAGCACAGCATGATGTGCTCTGTGTTGGGCATATAAAACACAAGGTAAAAGTGATTAGCTGAAAAAGGATTGGAGGGGAATCTCGCATCAATGAGAAAGCTACTAAGGTACTGCTACATAGGGGCAGGAGTAAGACCTAGCATGGAGAACAGATAGCTAAGAACTAGATCTGGCTGGAAAACAGGCTTTTCCCCCTCTGCAGAAAATTTCTATGAAAATGAATTTTCTCATTTTTACTGAAGTTTTCAGCAGAAAATCTTGATTTTCTCAAAAAACTAAACCTCAAAATTTTCAGTCAGCTGAATATACTTCTTGGTTTTCTGGTTTCCAGCTAAAAGTCAAAAATGGTCTGTGGAAAGCAGATGTATGCCAGGGTAAATTTGGTTCTGTTAAAAATTAGTCTCAATGGAAACTTTCAAACAGTCCGATACAGCTGTGGTTCTCAACCAGGGGTATGCAGAGGTCTTCCATAGGTTACATCAATTCATCTTAGATATTTGCCTAATTTTACAATGGCTACAGAAAAAGCACTAGTGAAGGCAGTGCAAACAAAAATTCCATATAGACAGTGACTTGTTTATACTGCTCTACATACTGTACACCGAAATGAAAGTACAATATTTCTATTCCAATTGATTTATTTTATAATTATATGGTAAAAATGAGCAAGTGAGCAATTTTCATTAATAGTGTGCTGGGACACTTTTGTATTTTTATGTCTGATTTTGTAAGTAGTTTTTAAGTGAGGTGGAAGTTGGGGGTAACACAAGACAAATCAGATTCCTGAAAGAGGTATAGTAGTCTGGAGAGGTTGAGAGCCACTCTTATACAGCACCTCCACATAACCATAGGGGAACGGAGCTTAATCTGTTGTTTTCTTCAACAGATCCACTCTCTGTCCATTCCTTCCCATTTTTCCCCCTAGACACACAAGAAAGAAGTGGGCACGCAAAGGGCTTGAGATGCCTGCTTAGTGCAGAGGACTCTGACTACGGCTTAGTCATGCTGGTGGTCATGCTTAACGACCCCTCGCGCTGGAGGTGGAGCACAAGCAGCTTGCCCCTCCCTCAGTGCATGACAGAAAGCCCATATTTGTGCTCACATACACCACAGCAGTCTGGTGTGATGGGTATACCTTAAAATGACAGGCCCAAACAGTTCATTACATGTAGAATCCAAGACTGAGCAGCACAAGAAGTCCCACAGGAGGAGTCACTGTCCACTGTCATTCGGTTATTCTTTTTCTGTCACAAATTGCTTTTGTTTATTTTAATCAATACTGCTCTCAAATTATGCAATTCTGAGATTGCATGAACATAAAACCAGACTTCCTGACATGATACGTGACACAAAATTCCACTCTTTATATCTTTAGTTTCTTGAGATGGCAATTTGGGTCACTTTAGAAACCAAGCCCATGAGACTTGCGATAACGTTAAAAAAAAATCAAGGTCAACATCTATTTCCACAGACTTATAGAGCTTAAAGAGCCATCAACTGCTTTCATGATACTGTGATCTGCAGGTAGGTAGGGGAGAGAGAGTCTGCAACAGGAAATCACAAAAAATAAACACAAATTACGGGGTCAACTACAAAATGTTGTAGGATAAAACATCATGTTACAAAATGTTGACAAAAACACCATGCTGTTATTTTTAAGGCGTTAGATACAGATGTTTCTGTACTTCCTTAACTTGTAACCAGTTTTCTACAGCTCCTCCAAATGTAACAGACAGCATGAATAGATTCCGGATCAGTAGTCGAACGAGTGAACCACCATTAGCTCATTGCCAACAGTTCTAAAAGACAAACCGTGTTTCTTTTGAAGTGCCTCGCTCTCAGCTTCCATTTAATAAAGACACAGCAACAAGGGTAAGTTACTGCACAGAGCCATGTAAACCTCGGAGACCACTCCTATGAGATTCAGTACTTGCATGGCTACTGCCTCTTATACAGGACCCTATGCAACTGACACATCTCCCCAAGAGCAACCCTAATGAGAGGAGCATTTCATTGTATATGTTTTAAAAAAAAAATCAGATTAGAATGAGAGTCTGCAGGAAGTCTTCTAAATCTGCTTGTGATTTAAAGTATTCCCTTATACTACTTTATAAAGCCCCGGAGACAGGGCAGGACACTGTAGGAATATGTTTGATATATAGTTGGATTAAATAACAACCTAATATATCAAACATATCACACAGAGCCCTGCAGAAAAGGCATCCAGGTTTGAGTCATCTTGGGGGGGAGGGAGGGGAAAATGACACACTGCTGAAGGCTAACAGCAGGGAAGTGTTATCGACTGCTAAAGACGCAACCGCTTGCCTTGTGTTTGAAGGCATAAGCCTGCACGGAGGCATGAAGAATGCACCCAATAGGAATATAATGTACTGACAGCAATGGTCTCTGCTGATGTACCTAAGCCACAAAACCATTTTCCTATAATTATTTTTTCCACTGTAAAAGTTAATGAAACATGTCATTTTTAATTCCATAAAAGAAATACAGAGACAATTTTTTCTTCTCTTTTTTTTAACCTGATGTTCTGGGTAGTTATTTTGCACCGGGTGGGTATCTTCACAAATAAAGGGCCATGTTATATTACAACAGGCAATATGAGGCCCCAGAGCAAAAGACATTCAACCCACCAAGAAAGATCCCACAATCAGTGTAAATCCATAGCTGTGCTGTAAATGACATATCACCCTCTAAAACCTGTTTTAGTTAATGAAGCAAAGTTTGTACAGCTGAGCAGACCATTTTTTCTCCTTGAACACAATAATTAAAACCCAAGACTGATTACCTGAAGGAGGACAAGATAAAGAGTGTTTTCCTCCAAATACTTTTAGTTACACAAGCTCAGAAATAAGACAAGTACTAAAACATCACCTGGACACTGTACTAGTAGTCAGAGCATTTAAGAAGTGATTTTCACACGTGAAAGGAATAACCTTTGAAAAGTGAGAGACTGTATCTGCTGTGTAACCAGGCGACTGTGATTTAATTCAGAAAGAATGAATATTATGCAACAAAACACGGACAGCAGTTAACAGATCTATTCCTTAACAGAGAATGGTCTCTGGAATAGGAATGATTCTCCTGCAGTGCAAAGTTGCTGCCCCATTCTATCCTTCCCAATCTAATTAATACAGCAAGGGGAGGCAGGTGAGGCAGAGATGCTATGGGTTGGGGGCAGAACAAAAAGGGGAAACAGAATAAAAAATAAAGGTTATGGAAGAAAAGTAGTGCAGCTCAATTACAAAATTAGAAAAAGTGTTTCATTCCTATTATATTAATAAAGTGGAACACAGACAGAGCTAAAATAGTAAGGATTAAAACAACAAGCAAAAAAAACCCCATAAAACAGCAAGGGTTTTGGAAGGGATCCAAACTCTCAGACTTCAGGGCATAAATCCAGCACTAATTAAGTGGGGTGAGGAAAGGACTTGCTCTGCAGGCTGTCTATTCCGTAACTGCCTATTGCAGGCTCTCCTGCAACTTTTTCCTGAAGCCAATGGCCACCGCCCAAGGCAGTTTTTTAAGATACTAGACTAGATGGACCATTGGTCTGATCCAGTATAGCAGTTTTTCTGTTCCTGTGTATAAGGTGGACTGTGTGTAAGAGAACAGATGTTGTCTAATTACTAATTCCGATGTGAGTGACAGAGATGCCTTGTTGATACAGAAGTTTAAGATTGAACCCTCTAAAAGTGAGCTACCTAAACGTTCTTCCCCCTGAAGGCAGTACCTCCTGATCTGTGTTGAAACACATCGATGGGACAGTGATGGGATGCTCTTTACTGTGAATAAACAGAGGGTTTGAAATATCCAGTGGGGTTATTCCAGCACCTTTCACTTGCATGATAGTAAATGTTTGGGAAAGAGAACACACTGAATTACGAGCGATTAGGAGGAAAGTTTATTCCAAAACGAAATATAACTCAAGAGATATGAATGTGTTTTCCACAAAATGACAAAGAAAGAGCGCAACAAAGCACAGGCAGACTGTATACTCAAATTAACATGTTAAATGAGGAGCAGGTGTAGGGTTTGTATTCATTTTTAAATGACAATGGCCACTGGAGTGGTTTAGCTGTTAGCAGGACAACGATTGCAAGGTTACTAGGCAACTCAGATATGCTATTATGTAGTGGTTGTGTAGAAAAGGTGACAGAGGACTCTTCCAGCCTCAGTCCTCAGCTCTATAGAATCTCATTACAAATGACTGTCTTTCATCACAAAAAATGAATGTACCAATTACAAAAACAGTAGAACAAAGAAAAGCATTGCTCTCCCATGGACTTCCTTCTCATCACTGAAAGAAAAATGCCCCAAACAGCAGGCACCACCCCAGCTCAACTCGTGAAGCTATTAAAAAGCTGTCTTATTTAATCCTGTGCTCCTGAATGACAGAAAATACCACTCTCCTCTGAAAACAAGGTTCTGACACTGAATGATCTTTAGAACCTGCCTTCTTGGAAAGACTCCTCCTTTGTTTAGAACAAAGTTCTGTAACTATGAAGCCACTGAGAAAATGACATGACCACTGCACTGGTTACTGAAGTTAATGGCATGCATTATTTTTTATTAAAAGAGGCCCAATTCTGGGTCTCATGCAGATTTATTCCAAAACCTGTCAGGCGTTCTACGCCGTGGAGTGTAGCGATTCTGTGACGTGTTCCCACCCCCTGAACTGTGCATGCACACTACTTCAGATTACAGTAATTGCCATATAATTCCTCTAAAACACACATGCAAGTGGTTAATTCCATTTTACTTTAAAATATTCTCATGGAAATATCTGAAACACATAAAAATATGAGACTACACAAGCATTCATATGGGACCTTCATTTATACATTTCCCTTTATAGAATTAAGAGAAAATAAGCACAAAAGAATCATCTTATATTTTAAACAAAGTGTTTAAAAGGACATACCCCTTTTGCTACAAATCAAATACGGTATGTTGATCTTATAAGATCTTTTGGCCACAATCTCCCTTAATACACCGCGCATACACTGAAGTGTCATTTAAACTGAGGAACAAGAGTGATTTTTCACATCAGAAAAGATTTTTTGGAGAGAAAAGAGTAAATGAACTAACAATAACTCTCCTGTAACTTGAAAAAGCTATTCCTACGAATCCCCTTTCCTTCCCCTACATATCCAAGTCTATTACTCGCACGCTCACCACTGGAAAGAGTCATCACCACCTTTTGTCTTCGTGTTAAGTCACACCTAGCTTGTCTGAAAAGTGTTGCTTCTACCGGCACCCGCTGAGGACAGCATAAGGATTGATTGGTCCAACCGTCACCTTGAACAATAGCAACCAACTGCCCAAGATACCAGTCATTTGCATTTCTGCTGTATTCATTTCAAAAAGAATATGGGAGATGGACACTCACCCTTGGCTTGGCTCTTGGTTTCAACTGCTCTAACTTCTTTGCTGCAGCCTCAATTGAAGCTGCAGCCCCCAATAGCTCTGTCTCAGCAATGACTGTTGGGTCCTCCGGATCCACCCACTCTGTGCCTGAAATTAACAGAGGGGAAGACAAGAACTTCAGTAGCATTCTCAGCTGCCTTTTGATCAAGCTGAATCCCTGTCACACCTCAAGACTACATGCTAAATACACAGTGTGTACAATAACGGTAATCTCATTTTAATACCATAATAGCATAAAATAATATAATTTAAGCCACTGACCGCAAAAACAAAACAAAAACCCCAGGTCAGAATGGAAAGAGTCCTTAGCAATAATGTTCTGTTATGAAAGTGGCTTGATTAAAAACTTGTGTAAGAAAAGCAACTTGAAATTGCTGCTTCAAAGGCCATGTCTACACTGCATGCTGAACTATGGTAGTAGCCAACCATGTTTAATAATGGTTGTTACTTAGAAAGGTCCTAGTGTACTTTCCTTGACCAAGGCTGACAGATGAATTGTCTGAGAACTGGGACAGAAAGGCACAAAGGATGTGTTAGATTATTCAGGAGATTCTACAGCATGGTCTGATTAACAGTTCTCAATAGAGTCCCCATCTCCATTAGGGAGACAGGGCTAGCGCCCATCCACAGAAAACATGTGAGTCAGTAGTGCAGTTCTTACCCCAGTGCCAATACGGCCAATAAGCAAGTTTCTCCTACATATACATTGTTGAACATTTTTTTGGAGAGAAAAGATCTTACACTTTTGCAGACCTCATAAAACAAACACTCAGGTACAGTTCACTCCAAAGTTCTGAAACTTACCAGGATCGGTGTAGAAAACCCACATAATTATCTTCTATTTTTAACCCTCTGGTGAGACAGATATTACGTTACAACTAAAATCAGAACAATTATATGCCAAACTTATGACAGGATAAGCAAACAAATGTAGATTTATTAGCTACCCTTTTTCCAACATAAGAATAAGTAGCGCTGAAATTATTTTCATGTTACATTGCCTATAATATGAAAGTGTTTATGTGCCTATTAGCTGGTTGTGTAAATGTGCTCATTGAACTAACACTTCCAGTGCACGCTGTACTCAATTCACTTTATTAATGGCGCAGTAATACGTCTTTAACTATCTCAATAAGCATCTCTGTAGATTTACAATTCCTTCTTGATAATAATTCATTTTGTTTCCTGTACTCCTTGTTTTACAGTTATGATCTTAGGAGTCTGTCCAAAACAGTGGATGAAAATTCAGACAAAAATCAGTTATAAAACCAAGAGCAATAAACATCTAAAATGGCATAGCTTACCTGTGATTTATGCACACAGTACAAGAACCTTTTTCTAAGCAATTGAATCATGAATATAAACATGCTTATGTCCTTAAAAAACCCAACCCTGCTGCATGGTTTAATTTTTATCTCTGCAATTTCTTTCTATCCGGGAGAATGCTCAAAGGATCACCCAATCCTTAATTTTCTTTTATTTCTTTGATTCACTACTACAGTGACAACCACATTACTGCCCTGGGATGTTGAAATTCCACACTTTAGGTTGGATGCACTCTGGACCTATTATCTGCATCTGCACTGGAGATTGAATGCAACTTTGTATGGGCTGACTGTTTTCTCCTTTGATTTGAAGTTGAGCTTAGCTCCAGTCAGGTCACTTGAAAATTCAGTCCCCTTCTGGGGTACTCAAAGTCCCCAGATAAACACCACCTTCAACAACAGTCCCAAGTTAGGGTAAACAAGAGGTCTCTTCAGTCCCCTGTTCCTCTTGTGGAACAGCAGTGCCAGAACTGCTGCCCTGGAGCTGGGTAAATCAGACAGTTTGCGTCTCCCTCCTTCAGCCAGGACTCCCCAGCTCTCCCGGAGCAAGGTGCACTTTAGCCAGCTGCAGGGCCTTAGGCAGCTTCTCCCTCAGCTGGCCCCTTTCCCTCCAGTTAGTCCTCAGGCTCAGAGGCTTCAGTGAGCCAGTCTTCTCTTTCTGGTGTCTGCCCCCAATGAGGGGGGAGCAGTATTCATGCTGGTCCCCTTCTTCCAGCTCATCCCCAACTGGCTGGGCGAGAGGGGATCCCTTCTATCAGTATCTCCTGGGCTTTGCATGCGTGTATGTATTTTATATATATGGGACCTTTAAAAATCTTAAAGGGCCACACCACAATGGGTTTGGCTGACCCCTGGGCACGACTACCTTTAAGGGGCAGACTACCTGTCACAGAGAGACAAAGGTTTCACCTGTGGAGCTGTATTGGTGGGGCCATGCACTGTGGAATTGTTCTGGGCATTCCACACCTTTGTTAAACCTAGCGGCCTGGGCTCAGTGACAGGAATAGGCCCATTGTGAACATATCCCGTTGCTCAGGAAAAACTATAGCATCTTGAGACAACCAATACTGAATCTTGTAGTTCCAGCCACTGTTGCTCACTATGATTACCGGTGATTGCCGGCTACTGCCTGCAAGTTGGATCCAAACTCGTACAAACTGCTCACGCTCGGTGGGGAGGTAATCGATTCAGCGCTTGGTGGAGACGGTCAACCACTGCCCAAGGTGGGGGCAGGGTGCAGACTATATTTAAAAATTATTATGCAGGTTCTCTTGCTGTGGAGAATGGGGCAGGCGACCCACATCAAATCCATTGCTAGGAGAGAGCAGCCAATTACAACATTTTTTGCAATTAAGTTGTTCCAGGGCAAGTAGAGGTTTTTAAATATGAAAAACAAACTACAAAAACAAAATCCAGGTAAACATTTATATCCCTGGTCATTTCTGGAATGTGAACTACTCTGTGTATTAACTAAGTGGGTTGTCAGACCCACCTTTCATTGCTTCTGCTGTCTGGATAAGCTCTGTAACAGCACCAGCAACCCGCTTTGAAAAGGCAGCCAACGGATGCTTCAGTTCTGGGGTTGGCTTCTGAAGAATCTATAAAAATAAATTAAAATTAATTAGTAATTAGGGGCTAAGGTTTCACAGAACACACACACACACATTCCCAGAGACGTATAAATTAGATGAAGTCCTAATGCTACACTAAGGAAAAAAAATCCAAATCTACAGAAAAATGCAAATATGCCCCCAATACAGAAGCAAAACTAAAACAAAGCCCCCAAGCAGACTGGTTGCTAGACTGTGTGAGGTATCTAGCTCACGCTAGGAAAGCAAAACTGCCCACCATTGTGAAAGTATTCCACAGGGTTGTTTCTGGAAGTACACAATATCTGACACATGATCTCATGTATCAATCTATTAATGAAGAACATTTAACCTAATTAAAATGCAAGCCAAGTGCTTCGTGCTGCATTTGCATTTTGGGGACAAATGTAAACCCAGAGTACAAAACAACACATTTTATACTACTACCATTATCACCATTTCTTCCAGCTATCCTTGTTACAGATTAAAATTCATTTCCCACCTCTGCTCTTTTGCCCTTTCTAATATTCTTGATAATCTCTTAATTAGATACCTCAAAGTAGCTCTGTAGCAGAGCAGGCAAATACAAAAAGGAATAGAAATGAAACAACAGAAAAGCAGTCGTATCAGAAAGCAAGATTGAGGAATCTAACACTAATCTTTGCTTTAAAGGTTGGCAGAAGTTACAAGTGAGCGAAAAAGAATAGCTTACTGAGGAAAGAGTTCATTATTTCATTTATTTCAGCCCTAGCAACATGAGAAATAAGGGAATGAATCTGCAGTAAAGGATACATGAACTTTTTAGATGGGATAGGGAGGAAGAATGCTATAGTTACTTAATAGGATGGAAGAATGAACAAACACTTTGCTGATGGAAATAAGGGCTCAGGGCAACACATATAGAATGTCGGGCTCTGAATAACTATTTGCTAAGGGTGATGGTATATATATGTATGCTTTTCAAATCATACTAAGAGTGTATGTTCATACAAAGAATACTGCTGTACCTGAAATAATGTGAGATATATAGCATAAAGTTTAAGTCCTTATTAACAAATAGAATTATAATTGAATTGTCAGGTTTGACTCCTCCTAGATGAGTGGTTTTCAATCTTATTACATTTGCAGACCTCTAAAAAATTTTGAAAGGAGGTACAGACTCCTTTGGAAATCTTACATATATGTGAGGACCCCCAGGGGTCCACGGACCACAGGTTGAAATACACTGTTCTATGGCAATAACAACCTTCTGCAGACCCCTTAGACATAGTCTGGGGACTCCTAGGGTCTGCGGACCAGAGGTTGAAAACTACCATCCAAGCTGGGATATTGAACGAAAAAAAAATAAAAAAAATCTATCAACAGATTGTAAATTCTTTGGGGGCAAAGCACCTAGTGCACTTTTGGGTGTTGCAATCAAATTAATTTTTGAGGGAGGTGGGGGACAGTGCCCAGAGAGTAAGAATTATATAGCTTTAATTGTGGGCATCCCCATGTTGGTGTCCTTTTAAAACTTAAAGCGTCATTCACAAGCACTAGCAAAAGATATCAGAAATTTCAAATATAGTTTTCAATAATTCAAGAAGAAGAATTTTGCTTTCCTTCCAAGCTCACTGTTCCTGTAGCACTGGTGAGCTGTGCAGCAAAAGGACCAACACACAAATGTAGAAACTGATGGCACATTTCCTCATTCATTACTGTGACAGAAGATGCTAGAGAAACCCAGATGGCAAGTCTTAACTGTCACATGAATCACCGAGTTTCACAGAACCTAAGGTTGAAGAGCCCTGTTTCCACAGTAAATATAAGTACCTGAATCCTCAATAGCCAAGCAATCTGCTGCAATAATAGCAAAATGAATACCTTTTGCAACAATGGAGGACTATAACCAGAGCCCTGTCTGAGACTCCTTCAACAGAGCAGATGCTACTATTGTGCCTTACAGAGCTAATCTTCCTACACAGCTGAAATTTCCAAAAATACATACAGCGTGATCATGACTGCAGCAAAGCATCATGTTTTCTGCTGCAGAAACGGCTTGTGACATCAGTACTACCCTTGACAATGGCAGCAAAGTGGCAATTAAATGAGTGGGTGGAAGTGCACGAACTTTGAGGTTTTCCAGTCACCCTTCTTTCTTTAAATGTATTTAGAACTAATGACAGGTGCTGAAGACTGAAATCCTGTATTTACCCACAGCACAGATACAGCATGGACATAGTAGCAAAAGTTTCTCACACACCGATCTGCCAGTGTGCCTCAACCCTGACTGCAGAGGCCATCAGAAGGTATGAGAGGGTAGTTTTGTCTTTTACCTTCTTCCTGAGAGTGTCCCTCTGGGTACTGACTAGTATTAAAGTGTGCACACGTCCATTGGGAAATGGAGTAAGATCACACAAATAACTTCACACAGGCCAGCTAAAAACTCTATTGACTACAGTATTTAGATGCTTATCATCTAGGTAATTTTGATAATCCACAAGAATGTCAAAGCCATATTGCTTGTATGTGAGCATGCAAGTCAGAAACATGCACTTTACACTTCATAGTCCCAGTGCAGAGTGAGCTTTTGGCATGTGGAGTCCCAGTTATCGCATTTACTAAAGTTTAAACCTTTACAGGATGGTATTTTGAAGGACTGACTGCCGAAGACCACTCTCTGGTCTCTCTGAATGTTGACAGACCCACTTGAGCAATTCTGTCCACAGCCATCAGGCTCAACAAGACACTGGTAGCGCTCGTATCAACAGCTGTCAATAGGATGAACGAGCCGAAATGTCTGATCCTAACCAATCTTGTTGCTATGAGATCATAAACTAATGCTCAGCTCAGCATACTAAACCAGACTGACAGAGATTAAGAAACGTATAGACTCTGTCTGACTTTGAAGTTGTCTTGCCATCACCTTCTGAATAACCTTGTCCAAAGAGACAGACAACCTTGCTAACTATCATCCTATATCAAGAAAATTGTTCAATTAAAAAAATCCTTTGCAGGCAGTCTAAGCCTGTTCTATGCAACAGTGCCACCCAGTTAGAATTTTGGGGAAACATCCCCAGGACAGAGGTTAAGGTACCTGGTACAGCCCAGATGGCCATGGAAAATGACTGATGCAGTGTTCTTCTGAAGGTGGTCCTTCTGTACTTGCTAATAAGCAACATCCAGCACAATTCTATTTACATTTTTGGGGTGCAACCAACTTTTTAACATCGTGGACTTAAGTAGCCACTTCTATCAGTTTCCTGGAAGCAGTTAAAATGGGACTTCATCTTGCCCATCTTCCTTTGTACACAAGCTTTATACTCACTAATTCTGACTTTGTGTATGGGCTTGTAACCTAAACCTAGTCTACATATGGCTCTAGCCAGATGGCATTTCTGGGAAAATTTCCCCAGTGTACTACTCAGACCTTGTAAGTGAAGTTGCTAGAGGTAAGAAAGGCTGTTCTTCTAAGAAAGCAGAAGAGACGGGAGAAAGGAGCGGCAAAAAGATGGAGTAGAAACAAGCAAAATCTGATTAGTCTTTGCTATGTTAAGATGTATAATGTTGAGCCAGATATGGCAATATTTAATAGAGTGAATAAAATGTGACAAATTTCTCCAAGTACTACTGTACTAAAACTATATTAGACTTCTAAATGTAAATTATTTCCTGCTGGGCAAGTTCCAGTAACGAGATCTAACACGTTTAATTTTTCTTTCACTATCTTCCTTACTAGCGACAAGTATTAATATAAGCGGGCCTCTATTTTTACTTTATCTGTATTCCTACACACAGTCGTTAATTTAATTTAACTAGACTCACTACAATCTCTGTCTGGCAACGTATTTCTACCCAGGAGGTCTGTGTCACACACCAGCCACTGAAAAGTAGCTTTTCAGAAGTAGCGCACGTGACAACTGCAGCTGTAAATCAACTTGGGAAAGTTGGATATTTTATTTAAATCTTCATCATGCTTCTTTACGTATGGAATGCCAATGTTGAAACAATGCCACAATATTACCAGATAAGTGTTTAGATTCCTGAAAAGCATACACAGTTCAGTATTCATGGCTTCAGAGTGCAGTGAGTTAGGGTACATCTATACTGATGGCGGCAAAGTCGCTGCCGTCAGATCGACTTATCTGGATCGATTGAGCAGTCCGTGAAGACCTGCTCAATCGATCAGGAAGTTGATGCTGTTAATCCACCTCCTCAAGTGGAGTAGCACTGTGTCGACAGGAACAGTGCAGCGAAGATGGCACGCAGAAGAGAAGCATGGCAGCCGACGGGAGTTACGCAAGCTACTCTATGAAGCTTGCATAACTCCTGTTGACTGCCACCAAATTGCTGGGCAAGTGTAGACCAAGCCTCAGTCACGAGACTTTAAGTGAAAAAACTGATACGAGTTCAGGAGCTTTTCCCAAGTTTGTGTTTGGTAGGTCTTAGGGGCTGGCCTCTGATAGCCATTTACTTTGCTTACATCAGGAGAGGGTCAGGCAAGCATGTTAAGCTAGTGCTCCCCTAGTGATTTTCACAACATCGGTAGTTTGGGTGATTGGTGTGGATTCTACTACATCAGATTAAGAAAGAGACCTACTGGAGAAAAATAAATGTGTGACTTTAAAGGGGTCCATTTTTAGATACTGATATGCCTTCACTGACACATGATAAGCTCTAGAAGAGAACTCTACGCAAACACTTTCAGCTTCTCACGGGTCTTTTTTTTCCTTTTTTTTTTAAGAAAGTGCTAAGCTATTTTAACCATTTGTTCAGAAACTTGCAGCAGGCTAATAAAAGGTTAACACCGGCAATTATTATGAAAAGGGCTCAGTGAGATTATTCATCCTTGGCAAATACGTGCACATAGGCTCCATCTTACCAGGAGGACATGTTCTAGGAGTTCCAAGTATCCCAGGGTACATTCTGTTCCAAATCGCAGTGCTCTTGCTCGAACATCTTCACTCACATCTGGGTGGTATGAAGCTTGCTAAGAAGACAAACCAATATTAATACTCAAGAACTACAAAGCAGGGGTGGTGGGGATGAGGAAAGATGGATGGAGATTTTCTAAATGACATGAAAAGGCCAGAAAAAGCAATTTCCCATTGTTTGTAAAAAACATTCGAGCCAGCAAGTCACCACTGTTGCAAAGGTATAGCTTAGCTGGACTGCCAAAGCAGCAGTGCCTCAACTGTGCAAATGGATTCACAAAGAGCTTTCCTTCTTTTATCATATTCTTCGCTCTGGGGATGCAACAGCTCACTCTTTCTTAACGTTATTCATTAGACATCATCAGCATCAGATACAGGTCCCGCCATCAGCCCAAACAAAACAGCCACCCCAGCAAAGGCCCAAAGGAGAAAGGCAACAGGTTGGCTTTTTTTAAGTATAACCTTAACAGACACTGGGAATGGACTGAGCTGATAGCTGGTGTGCGATGTGACTACAGCATGATACGAGCAATAATGCTAATAAAAAAGGAAAATGGCTCCTCTACACTCCTTACGACACATAGGAAGAGGAAAGAAAAAGTAAGAAGTCTGAACAATGGTTTCTCCATCCATAAATATGTACAGTGTTACCGATTTTTAAAACCACAACCCCCCTCAAAACACTCTCTCCCACAAATCCTAGGACATTCCATCTAAAATCTGAGTGGCCTGCGCAGACCCCAAAAAAGAACACACAATGTACAGATGCACACATCAGAGGCAATGCAGCCTAGTGGATAGAGCACTGCACTTGGACTTAGGAGATCCAGGTTCTCTTCTCAGCTCTGCTACTGGCCTGCTGGGTGACCTTGGGCACGTCACATCTGTGAGTAAGTTTCCCATTGTGTAAAATGGAGATAATGATGCTGACCTCCTTTGTAAAGTGCTTTGAAGTTTAATGCTGTTCTGTATATGGGAAAACACAAGATGGCAAAGAAGCATGCCTGCCTTTTAAACATACTGCAGCAAAGGGCTGATTAATGACATGAGCTTGATATAGAGGTTAAATAGAAGAACTACCCACCATGTGTAGGATTAGATTTCATGTGGTTAAATACATACGACAAGCAGAAAAGGAGCATCTTCTCCTGGGAGAATCTTTTAGAGGGCAAAATAAAAAAAAAATAAAAAATTGGAAGTATCCCTGCATCATGGATTCACCCCTACTAAAATGGTATTTAGAAAGTATAACTGGGAGCATGTTTAAACTTTGCATTAATTAAAAAAAAAAAAAAAAAAAAAAAAAAAAAAAAAGCCTTAAAATGCTTATTTTGGGGCAGTTTTATTGAACTCACCTGCCCACTGTTGCTTATATGCCCCTACCAATTTCTTTTTGTCTTCTGACATTTGCAGTTAGGACTAAAATTAATTTGGTTGTTTGTACATTTTGATCAGTTCTTTGTTTCCTTATCATAATAACTGATGATGTCACATTAGACTCCGTTAGTTAATGGGCTCCCTCTACTGGCTAGTCCAAGAGCAACTGAGCACCAACCAGGACAACCTACATTAAATACTATTGGCTTCCCCCCCTTGTAAACAGAACAGTCGGTTTTTTGGAGTTTCTTTTTGGGTTTTTTTTGGCATGTTTAAGGCTGGGTGACTATTCTATTGGAGGGAATGAACAAATTTAGAAAGGTCCAGAAATATTTATTTCATATCCACAGACAGGAGTAGAAACTCATTGAAGTCCAATAGCAACCTTATCACTCATATTTACTTTAACTTGTACATACTTCAGTACTATGATAACAGATGCTATAAAAACACTCAGATACAAAAAATCTCTTCAAACTTCTAAAAGAGAGAAGCCCAAGTGTTCCCATTAACCTTAGTGTACACAATCAACTGAGACCACACAATATTTTTGGAAGAAATACTTAACACATTATAAATGTCTTTAAGGCCTACTCCACCTCCCAGTGAAGTCCATGACAAAACTATTTACTTCCCTGAGAACAGAATCAGGCCCCACTTCTTATTTCAAGAATACATATTCAAAAGGTTCTTCAACCAGCAGCAAACTCACAAAAAGCTTACTTATTCATTTATATCAGAATGTTTTCCTGCAATATAAATTAAACTGAATTTCCTTAGAAAGTCTCTTGGACAGAATGTATGTGCATTATATAAATTCATATCCTAGTCTGAAATATTGTTAACTCAGAAATTTTTTAGCTACTTCCTGTGTGATGTATTGTATTATACCACGACACTCAGGTCATCTTGTAGAATATTTTGGAAGGCCAAATTTCTTGCTGCTTTAAGTGGAGAAAGTGGCTTAGGTTAGTTTCCCCAAACTTTCTACCTACGGTTTGATATTTGTTTGCATTCCCAACTCTGTTTAATAAGTTTGTTCCAGAGACTTGGAAAACACTAAACTAATGACAAACAATAAGGGACAAAACTTCAAAAATATCATATTCCAACTCTGGTTTTTAGCTTTCTTCTATCGGACCTGTCAATTACTACTGCCAGTTTTCCCTGCTGTAGTTGGCAACACATGCTCTCAAGACATGTTTTGTTTCATTATTGTTAATTATTTTTATATCACAGAAGTGTCTAGGGTTTTCCAAGTGAGATTGAGACTGCACTCCATAAGGCTTTTCTCTTGCACACACACACACACACCCACCCTCCCAGCCTTTTCCCCTCGGAACTAAGTATCCAGACAAATAAGACAATGGGTGGGAGAAAGGTTCATTATTATCCTTGTTTTGCAGGTGGCAGGTGAACTGTATCACAGAAATATGGACTTTCTCCAGGTGATACAGGAATACAGCAACTGAGAACTGAACCTTGTTTCCCAAGATCCAGGCCAGCATCTTGCTTGCCTGTCCACGAGCCCATCCTTGACTTTCATCTCTTTTCTCTCCTGTTTTTGAGACTTCTGTTGTACATGTCCTCTTCACATTCCGTTTTCCGCCCTAGCTCCTCTTTGCTATCAAGCCCCACTCTCTCTTCAAGTCCTTCTAATATTACTGGTTATCAGTATGTGTACAATGCTAACTGTAATCACTGACATACCCCTTACGGGGATACAAGATGTGGAATCTTTAGCTGCAATTATACAACTAGGACCACGTCTCTGCCCTAGATAGATCTCATATATCTGCTACTTTTGCTACAATAGTCACCACTACAAAAATCAATATTTCCCAGTAGTTAATGTATAGTTATTACATTATACACAAAGTATAAAGACAAAATTGGTTTTTATCTTGGGGCTTGATCCAACCTCCGGTACTTTCGATTAAGAGTGTCTCTGTCGAGGATCAATTCCCAAGATTCCACAGTAACCGATATAAATTTTCCAGATGGTAATTAGTGACAGATGCTGACTCATAGATTTTAAGGCCAGGATGGACCATCATGATCATCTAGTCTGACCTTCTGCACACTGCAGGCCACAGAACCCCAGTGTATTATTCACATATTGCACAATTACTGCAGATCTATAATCCTTCCCAGCTCCAAGGAAATAAGGAAGCCAAATCCAAATCTACTGGGATAAGTAGAGGGCAAGCTTTTATTTTCACTATTCTGAACCATATTATTTCTGGTTTTAGTTTCAAGTTGCCTTCTAGCTCTTATTCCTACTCTACTGCTTTCAAGGTGGTGTTTTGTGGCACATATCCGACTTTCTGGCTACAAATTAATAATACCATCTGCAAGCGATAACAGTGGTGACTTCAAAGATCAGTCCTTGTTACTCAGGAGGTAACAATTTACCACTATTACCATGTTAACCAGACAGACCTAGCCCAAATGACTACCATAACCATCAAGCTCTCAGATGGACTACTTTTCAAATTGCTGCTTTAGATAAGAAAAATTGTCTGCTGTTTTCATTTTTTAGATTGTTTTGTAAAGGCGATTCTCTTTTGGCTGCTCAGCTTTTATTAACATACCAGTTGCCCATTGCTTGGTCTATAAATGGTTTATTCTGCAGGCTTCTCGCCATCTATGAACCAGAGTATGAGAGGCACCAAATTAAAGTAGGGCAATGACAGGAGTGAAAATGAACACGGGAGAAAACAATTTGAAAATATGCAAAAACATACAACTAAAAATGCAGAATATTAGGCTGAAACTATAATTTAAATATGAAGAACTGTATTCCATAGAATCTGTAGATTGAAATGCAGATAGATCTCCATATGAACATGCACATACACTAATCAGGTTATAAAGTTACAAAGGATATTTAACTAATATGCTTCAGGGTGTAAATTGATGCCATACCACTGCACAACTGCACTTGAGAGTGTTTTCACCTTCCCTTGAAGCAACAGGTACTGAACTCTGCCAGAGGCATGATGCGAGACTGGATGATACAAGACATGGCAACTTCTGTGTTCCTATGAAAACCATAGCTATACCTTTAAGTATCTGAGTTTATGGAAAGGGGGATGGGGAATCAAGGCTTGAAGCAAGCAGAGTGTTCAGGAACAAATGTATTCTGCTAAGTACATACAAGAACCATCAAGGTCAAAATGATGTAAGGATTTCAATCCAAGATCATGTTCAAAATCATATTACATCATGCTTAAGCTCAGAAACATTATTTTAAAAACAAAATTCAACCCTGTTCTATCCTTACTTCCAGTTACAATGGAGCTAAGAAAATAATCTGGGGACCCATTCAGGCAAAGATCTGACTACATTTTGAACTCCACACCTGCCAAACTGTCCAAGCTTGAATTCTTCTCTCATTGTCATTTGTACCTTGAAGACCAAAGATACATACATGGTGATTATGAACAAGAGTTGTCTTAATTTCACTGCTCAAAACTCAAAGAATCAACTTTGTCAAGTTCCTTTTTGGTTCTGCCCCTGTTAATTACAGCATGAAGGAAAGTGGGTCAAGAGTATATTTTTGAATTACTTAACTGTACCATGCATGCAAACAGTTTTACTGACCTATTTCTTGAAAGTTGTCTGTCTTAAATACAAAATTCCAAAAGTTCAGCTCATAGGAGCATTACATTTAGGACAAGACAAAAGGCACATACTCTTTAAAAGCACAGTAGAAATTCAGCAGACCAATAAGGTTGTTTAAAAACGAAGAAATATTGACAATAGATTTGCAAACACTTTTCATTAGAGACCTCCTAACTATATTAAAATCAGAGGTGCCCATCACATTATTTATATGTTCTATTGTTTGTACCCAGTCTGTCTTCAAGTTTAATAAGAGAAAGAAGAACTCAAGCAGGTTTTAAGTCAATCAAAAAACTTTCCTCTCTCTCTCCAAACAGAAAGCAGTGTGTATTAATCCATATTTCTTTTGCAGAGCAGAGAAAACCCCTCTTTCTGGTGTAGGATGTTCATCATACTTCATTATTCTCACAATCATTAACTTCTCAGATAAAGACAAATAGAAACTAAATTTAAGGAATTTAGAAACCTAAAAAATTAGGAGAGAAAATTAATCTTTACCTTACAAGCTGTTAGCATATCAGCTACTGCTTTGCGACTGAGATTCGCTGTAGCAATCACATCCTCCTGTCTGCATGAGTTCCCAGCTGCAACAGCTTTGGCAGTTGCCATGGTGATTCCTTTCGTCATCCGGATTGATTCTTCAGGTGATGATATCTTTTCTGGAACCTCCTTTGACTGAAACACCTGGAAGTTAAAGCAGAGGGGAGATCTAGTTGCCCTTTAAGAGTCAGACCACAACAAAGTGGAGCTTGAAACAGACACAACAATTGGAAGCAGCCTTCAAATGGCAGGAAATTAAAAATTTAATTGGAATACTGCAATATCATTCCTGCTTGTCAGGAGTCTAGCTCTGATAAGCTTTGCACATCTACATACAGCACAGAGAAACTAAGCTATGGGAAGCGTGCACAAAAAGTTAACCCATTCACTTGAAATGGTTGACACACAACATTTGTCATTTAAATGATCTTGGTTATAGGATAGACAGAAACTGATGGGTACAGCATATAATAGATAGCTATTATTCCTGTCCATATATTCTTCTTTCATCCTGACGATTGGCCAGGTACGTGCCCCTGGCATGCAGGCCATGCTCTAATGTGTGCTTTCAGCCAGAAGAGCACAGAGGACTGAACCGGATACATTAATAAAATGCCCAAGAATCATTTCTGTAAAGGCTTGAGAGAGGGAGGGATGGACAAAATGAAGCTCTCTCTCTTTTCTATACTTAATCCTCCCTTACAAACCTAACTATATAAGTGTGTATGGGAATGCATATCAAGAGGAAGACACTGTATTACCTGACCACACACAATTCATTCCTATGAATGTTGGAAGTAATTAACTGTATTAAAACATTATAGGTAATATATGTCAGGCAGAGCTTATTTTGGCTCCTACTTGCCTCCTTTTTCCAGCTTTATCCCCTATTAGCTGCCATTTTGAAGCCTTACAGAACATTCCAGGGTATTGCACTCGGTACATTTTACCAGTCGCACCCATTATGCAAGGCTGCTCTGGCAGCATTACCTATTCCTTATTAGGGTTTTCTAGGGTGCCCATCGCTGCAGTCTCTAAATACCTGCAGAAATATTAGGAAGGGTCGCTCCCATTTCTCTAGATCATCATCATTTGGCTTTCACCCCCCAAGTGTGGGGGAGAAACTGAGGAACAAACCCTTGCCAAGTGTTACAAACACATCTCTTAATGCTACTCAAATTCAACTTGTATCAAGTTAGTTAAAACAGTGTATGCATATATAAAATATTCCCACATGGGGCAAAATCTTGGGTGAACTTTCTCCATTGCCTTCACTGGAGTCATGATTTAATCTTATTTTTAATAAATATCTAAACACTGCTAATACTGCCCCAAGCAACCAACCAAAAATTTTTAAAAAAAAAATCAAGCTATAGCTATAATAATGCCTTAGAAGTATTCAAAAGTGATCAGTACACGATATCTGCTTGAAAGAGGATAGGAACTGACATGATAAAGCACAATTCCTTGATTGACTAAGTATCTGGAAAGTTTTAGATTGCAGAGTTTATCTAAAGGATTTTGATGGTTCATTTACTGTGACATAGCTTATCTGAAGATTTAATTAAAAAAATAAATTCTGTAATGATTCTTCCCTTTTCAGTATCTGTATTATTCACACAAAAATAAGAAAGCTAGTTAAATGGAAATTAAAAGGAATTTAGTTAAAGAAAATTAAAAGTCACAAGAGTGAAATGCCTGCAAGCTACATGGAAACTTTTTAAAAACACCATAAGAGAGGCCCAAATTAATTGTATACCCCAAATTAAAAAACACAGTAATTGGACCAAAAAAGTGCCATCAGGGTTAAACAGCAGAATAAAAGAAGTGGTTAGAGGCAAAAAGGCATCCTTTAAAAATTGGAAGTCAAATCCTACCGAGGAAAATAGAAAGGAGCATAAAATCTGGCAAGTCAAGTGTAAAAGTACAATTAGGCAGGCCAAAAAAGAACTCGAAGAGCAACTAGCAAAAGACACAAAAACTAATAGCAATTTTTTTTTAAGTACATCAGAAGCAGGAAGCCAGCCAAACAATAAGTCGGAGCAGTCAAGGAAGACAAGGCCATTGCAGAGAAGCTAAATTAATTCTTTGCATTGGTCTTCACTGCAGAGGATGTGAGGATTCTGTCTAGGTGACAAATCTGAGGTACTGTCCCAGACTGATGGGTCAGTAGAGGAGATTTTGGAACAAATTGATAAATTAATCAGTAATAAGTCACCAGGACCAGATGGTATTCATCCAAGATTTTTGAAGGAACTCAAACATGAAACTGCAGAACTACAACTGTGATATATAACCTATCACCTAAATCAGTTTATGTACCAGAGGACAAGAGGCTAGCTAATATGATGTCAATTCTTCAAAAAGATTCCAGAAGTGATCGTGGCAAATACAGCCCAGTAAGCCTAACTTCAGTATCAGGCAAATTGGTTGAAACTATAGTAAAGAACAGAATTATGACACACAAAAATTAACACAATTTGTTGGGGAAGAGTCAACATGGCTTTTGTAAATGGAAATCATGCCTCACCAATCTATTAGAGTTCTTTGTGTGTGTGTGTGAGACAGAGAGAGAGAGAGAGAGAGAGAGAGAGACAGAGAACAAACATATGGACAAGGGTGATCCAGAGGATATAGTATAGTTGGACTTTCAGAAAGCTTTTGACAAGGTCCCTCATCAAAGACTCTTAAGGAAAGTATGCAGCCAGGGGGTAAGAGGAAAGATTCTCTCATAGACAATTAACTGGTTAAAAGACAAGAAACAAAGGGTAGGAATAAATGATCAGTTTTCAGAAAGGAAAACTGTAAATAGTGGTGTCCCTCAGGGATCTGTACAAGGACCAGTGCTGTTCATAAATGATCTGGAAAAAGGAATAAACAGTGAGGTGGCAAAATTTGCAGACGATACACAATTACTCAAAATAGCTTAGTCCAAAGCAGACTGTGAAGAGTTACAAAGGGATCTCACAAAACTGGGCGACTGGGCAACAAAATGGCAGATGAAATTCAATGTTGATAAATGCAAAGTAATACACACTGGAAAACATAATCCCAACTGTAACATACAAAATGATGGGGTATAAATTAGCTGTTTCCACTCAAGAAAGATCTTCGAGTCACTGTGGATAGTTCTCTGAAAACATCTACTCAATGTGCAATGGCTGTCAAAAAAAGCCAACAGAATATCAGGAATCATTAGGAAAGGGATAGATAAGAAGACAGAAAATAGAACATAAATCCATGGTACGTTCACACCTAGAATACTGTGCACAGTTCTGGTCCCCCCATCTCAAAAATGTAATATTAGAACTGGAAAAGGTACAGAGAAGGGCAACAAAAATGTTTAGGTGTATGGAACATATGAGGAGAGATTATAAGACTGGAAATTTTTTGTTGGAAAAGAGATGACAGACTGGCGAGGGGGAGGGGATATGATAGAGGTCTATGAAATCACGAGTGATTAGAGAAGTGTTATTTACCCCTTCACATAACACAAGAAGCTAGGTCACCAATGGAATAATAGGCAGCAGGCTTAAAACAAACCAAAGGAAGTACTAGTTCACACGATGCACAGTCAATCTGTGGAACTCATTGCCAAAGGATGTCATCAAGGCCAAAACTCTCCTAATGAGGTTCAAAAAAGAATTAGATAAGTTCTTGAAGGATGGGTCCATCAATGTCTATTAGCCAAGATGATCAGGGATGCAATCCCATGCTCTGGATGTCCTAAGCATCTAACTGACAAAAGCTGGCAGCGGGTGACAAGGGATGAATCACTCGATAATTTCTCTGTTCTGTTTCATTCCCTCTAAAGCATCTGGCATTGACCCCTGTTGGAAGACAGGATACTGGGCTAGATGAACCATGGGTCTGACCCAATATGGTTAATCTAATGTTCTGTGAAAAACAAACCAGAACAGACAGCCTTTAGGGACGGCAAGGAGAATGTTCAAGATGACAAGGTTGTGTCAATATAGCTACAGAACACTAAGTCCACAAGCGACATAACCAAGTATTCTCTAGTACAGTCTCTCTCCATACGTGCTGTGGTTATTTTACTAAGCAAGGTAGGATATTTTAGCCTCCCCAAACATACAAAGATATTAATTTACATCACTGACCAGTGGTTTACAAAAGGAGCATCTGAAAGTAGCAGCTGGAGGGTCATAAAACTGTACTGTGAAGGGGGGAGGAAATAACTCTTGGTTTAAGATGTAATTTTGTGCAGCATGAAATTTCTGCACAGATGAAATACCAGTTATCAGGTTATTTATCCTGGTAATATGGCTTTATGAAAAAAAGGAAAAAACGGAGACGAGTTTCAAACTGCAAGTGTCAAAAGTGCTGCTTTGACACTGGAAAAACATTTACCCACCAGAGTCAATGAAAGGTGATCATTTGATTCAGAAAATAATATTTCAAGTGAAAGTTCTTCGAGTGTTGGTTCCTATGTGGATTCCAGATACGGGTGCAAATGTGCATCACGCACTGCAGCAAGAACTGTTTGTAGCAGTGTTTGTCGATTCACGTACATGTCATGCTTTGGCCATGTGGTGCATCCAAGGTCTTATGAAGCTGCGTGGGTCGATGCCTCTCCAGTTCCCTCTTACTGCCGCATGACCAGAGTTGGAACCCTCTTCCTCTCTTCATATTGATAGACTTTTAGGATTCTTGAATATAGTTTTACAACATTTTTAACACTGTCACCCCCCATGCAACAACAGGAGACCCATCACAACACAATCTCGAGAGGAAGCAAACACCCTCCTCTGGAAGGGTGCAATAGAACGCATTCCATGTGAATATCATGGCTGTGGATTTTACTCCCCCTATTTCCTCATACTGAAGAAAGGGGGGCAGTATTTTCTCCATTTTAGACCTCTGGGCTCTAAACCAATTCGTCCGCAAGTTCCCATTCCACATGGTTACACTTCCCCAGATTCTCCTCTGTCTTCCCCCGGAGTCTGGTCCGCAGCTCTCAATATGAAAGATGCCTATATTCTTTTTGCCATACATTCCAACCATCGCAAATTTCTTTGCTTCACCGTAGGTCACTCACACTATCAGTTCAGAGTTCTTCCATTCAAAATAGCCACCGCTCCACATGTCTTCACGAAAGTCTTTGAGGAAGTGGCAGCCTATATGAAATGTCTCGGCCACTCATTGTTCCCATATTTAGACAACTGGCTCCTAGTTGCATCAGGACGGGAACACCTCCTGACCACCATCCGTACCCTAGGAAACCTCCTTGCAAGGCTAGGGATCTGCGTCAACAGGACAAGTCGACTCTCATACTTATCCACGAACTCACTTTCATAGGAGCTCGGTTGAACTCCCTTGTAGCATGGGCCTTTCTGCCAATGGATAGTCCCCGCTGCACACGTCTCCGATAGTGCCTCTCCCTCCAGGGCCATACGATGGCCTACACCCCGCATGCATGCTTGCACATGCAATGTCTTCAACTGTGGCTGTGTACCATCTACAACCCACAAATGGAGTACCTCTACAAACTGGCACTTCTGCACCATCTCGATTTTAATTTTCCTTGCCTGATGGTGCGACCCGACCAAGGTCATGGCCAACACCCCATCCAACCCTTACACACTCAGTACCACCCTCACAACTGATGCTTCACTTGTAGGATGGGGCACTCATCTGGATAGCCACACTGCCCAAGGACTACGGCCCCGTACATCAACATCCTGGAACTACGTGCAGTCTGCCTCACATGTTCCTACCCTTCCTTTGATCCCATCATGTGCAATTCCTCTCAGATAACATGACAGCTGTCATCTACATAAATAAACAGGGTGAAGTTCAGTCTACAACTGCCTACGCAGAAGCCATTCATCTGTGGAACTGGTGCCTCAGGCATGACGTAACACTCCATGTGATCCATCTTCCAGGCACCAACAATACCCTTGGGGATGTTCTCAGTGGCTCCTTCCACAACAACCACGAGTGGGAGCGCCATGACCCCACTCTCCAATCTGTCTTTCGCCAGTGGGACACACTGTGCTGGGACCTCTTTGCGACTCCTGCGCCAACAGCAAACTCCTCCTTTTTTGCTCCGGAGTGCTCTCGGACAAGGCTCTCAGGGGCATGCACTTCTCCTCCCTCGGTCAACCAACCTCTGGTACGCCTTCCCACCCATACCATTCCTTCCACAGATCAGCCGCAAAATACAATGAGATCGTGCAGATCTCATCCTCATCTGGCCATGCCAGTATTGGTTCACCGACCTCCTTCATCTCTTGGTTTATCTGCCGATTCGCCTTCCCCCTCTCCCGAATCTCCTCATGCAGTAATGCAGCCGGCTCCAACACCCCAACCCAGAACCTCTTCACCTCATGGTCTTGTATTTGGACGGGGCTCACGAGCAGACAACGTGCTCAACACCAGTACGCGACATCCGTTTGGATGGCAGGCGTCCATCTACTAGAGCATGTTATCAGGCGAAGTGGAAATGCTTCATGGCGTGGTGGCCCATCCCTGTCATCCCCTGAACCCAGTCCTATCCCCTCTATCCTCAACTACTTTTCTTCACCTTTGACAGTCAGGCCTTGCCCACTCCTCCATCCAGGTCCACCTCACAGGACTCCGTGCCTTCCTCCCGCCAACTGATGTTTTTTCTGTTTTTAGCCACCCTCTCTCTCAACCGGTTTCTTCTGTGGTCTCCTCAACAAATTTCCGTTGGTCCGTGTGTTTAGAGCAGTGAGTAGGGGCCATGCTGCATCTAACTCACAACAGAGCAGCCAAAACATCCCTTGAGGCACCTCCAGTGAAGCCTGATTTGATTTTAAGAGTGTATTTCAGAAAGCTGCCATGTGCAGTTATTCTGTTCTTTACCGTGAGTTCCTGTTTGATGCATTCAATTGTGGCCTCGAGAGCTCTTGTGCCTCGAGTAGCTTCATCTTCTACCGCTTTAACAGTTTTCAGAAGTGATGTGACGTTGGTTACCATCACCTGAAAAAGAGAGAGGCAGGGATGAAAATACATCATTCCTTTCTCCCACATTTAGGAGACTCCCCCCCACCACATACATGATTCAAAGAACATCAAGATGTGAAGCCATTATTAATCCAATAGGCTTTATATCCAGTATGAATTATACAGCTGTGAGTGAACTCTATAGACAGGCTTTTATTTCTGAATGATCCCTGTTGAAGTTAGATTGATACACCAGTTTTACTGAATAGTGGTGCTTCCCTAAACATGAGTGCATGGTGTCACAAGTCGCCCTTTTCCTTGGCACATACCTTTTTCAACACCAATGTCTCTGGGTTGCAACTACAGCCCTTTTACCTTTCTAAGCTTCCTCTCAGGACACCTGCCTGTGAGTATCAGGTGAACCTGGCTGCTTTCTGTAATTATTTTGAGGAACCTGAAGATCTCTTCAAAACTGACCGATTGACTATGCCTCTGACTTCTGGGTTTGAAAAACCTCTAAATGTCACTTAACCAAAGTAAATAGAACAAAAAATCACAACAGCATTCAGTACCCTTCTATTCTGTATTCCCAGAGGGAAAGTGGCAGTGCCTCCCTTCCTGATCCCAGTCTAGCTCCCAACCCTCCTGGGATCCCGTTTCCTCTTTCCTCAGAACCCAAGTGATCATCCGTCAGATTCAAACCCCCTGAAATTCCAAACGGGCAGTCTGGATGGAACTCCCCTGCAGGAGTGTAAGCCTCTGTGCCTCCGGGCCCCCCCTCAGCATGTCTTTATACAAAAGCATACTCCATCGTACAATTTTGCTTAACAGCATTTATAGCTGATGTTACAGGATAACACAATATCAAGTTAATAGTGTCAGTCGAATTTTCTACAGAAAGATGAAAAGTCAACAGGTTCTAATAAATTAGTGCACTCTCCTTTCTCTCCATTACAGCACACACTCACAACAACAACCTCAAAGTTTTCAGAGACCAGGCACATTCTTATTAATTAGTGAAATGCCCCTATTACATTCTCTTGGCACAGTTCATAAAACCACAATTAAACACACAGCTGCCATCATCAACTGAAAAGAAGTCAACCAGTTCCCAGGAAATCAACCGAAATCTTGATCTATCTACTTCCCCCTCAGGCAAAAGGCTGAGTCAATACTGTAGCTAGCCTTGCATTATGCCTGATGGTCAAACACTGGTTTCGACACACATACACAGACTACGCAAGTTCCAAAGTTAAGGGCTGCGTCCAGTGCATATCCTCCCTCCAACCTGTAGATGTACAAATGCTCTCATGACAGCACCGAAGGGCATCTCAGGTCTCAGGATGAAATACAAGGAGGAAGGTCAGCTTTCAGATAAACAGGACTCAAACCACAGTGAACTCTGTGAACCAGCTAAGCAAGCAGACACTGTCCTGTAGTAGCTGAACTTTGCATGGTCTTCGATAAGTGCCCCTCACAGAGTGCTTTGCAGTGATCCAATCTGAGCCACCGATCACTGCAGATCCACATATGAAAATCTCCTTCCCAAGCAAATGTGTAAAAGTCAATCACCTGGAAACAGATTCAATACTGCCCAAATTTCAGCGTCTCAAGGCACTTTACAAACACTAAACCCCAGAGCCTTGCGAAGCAAGTTTCACAAACATCTCAGATGCGGGAAAACGGAAGCACAAAGAGGTGACAACAAAACAGTGGCAGAGCCTGTCCAAATCCTGTGCTCTGACCAACGTTTGCCTGGGAGAATGCGATCAGAAAGTACGCTGCATCGCATAGAAAGTCTGTTGTAGATCTCCAGACCACGTTCTAAAAGCTGAAAGGTCGAAGTAAGCATCTTAACAGCTGGATGCTTATACTGTGGCCTTCTCGTTACTTGTTCACCACCCTTGCTCTAGGACTCAAGCACACATTTTTATAGGGTAAACTTTTAGTCTCATGACCTGAATATACCAGGGACTCCCTCCCTCCCGAGAGAGAAAGACACACACACATACTCTTGCAGGGGGACAGAGGGGCCCGGCAGGAGGAATACGACTCTTTCACTAGCTGTTGTGTGGTGACTTAGAAAACTGGTGTTCTGTTTATGGGCACTGATGTGAACGATACTACCCAGCTTTCCATCAGTCACAAACAGTCCAGTTTAAGTTAGTGGGGCACAGATGAAACAGAAGGAAAATTATAAGAGATTGAAGTGAACCAGAATTCACGGCCACCTGTCTTTAGAATTCTAGCAACAAAGTGATGCTAGCGATTTCTTTAAATAAACATCAAAGCCAACAGCAAGGGAACGTGTACAACTTCCATAACAGAAGCTGAGATAACCTTGCCAAGACTTCTCTTAAAAGGAGAGACACTGCACTACCTACCTTTGCAGCACCTTTCAGTTGGTACATGGATGGGTCATCTGCTGGTTTGCTAGCAGCTCCTTTTGTAGCACCAATGAGATCAGAAAGGGCCTTAGCAACATCTTTAATAGCATTGATCAGTACAACCTACAAGGATGAGAAATTCGGATGCGAGGTTAGCGTAACAACGTCTCACCTCAGCCCACAGACGGAAGATCGGGCAGGCTGTACACTGAAGGAATCTGGTAAACACAGGGCAAATATTGGTAAACAGTGTGAAGAGGGAAAAAGACACTGTATGCACAAATCGTAAAAAACGGCATGTAGTTTCCTGCAAAAGATATAGCTGGGTTTATCTGTATGGTATTTTATATAATGTTCAAAATCCGATTCAGCTACTGTCTCCAGTAATTAAATGGTTCTCTCAGGTAGGATTTCTTTCCCAGAGTGTCCCAAGGAGGGGCTTATTCTCCCCAGCGTTCTGTTCAACATGGGAGTAGAATGAGAGTAGTTAAATTGGATACAAACTTACACCTTGATCCTACCTTGGAGAATGACCCCATTTACTGTGACGTCAGCTACTATTCTGACAGACATAAGCAGTTCAAACATACTTGGTATGCCCTAGACGTAAGGGAGACACTCCATTTCAGGGAAAAGGAAGTTTTATATAGCCTGGAGCCCCCAAGAAACTAAATGATGAATGACTTGCCTGAGGTCAGAGTCAGCAGCAGTCAAATCCAAGTAAATTGCCTCCCAAAACAAGTACAGGGAAGAAAAAAAAGAAGTCTATTATGCCCCTCCCCATGATCACATTCATTATTTCCAGGTAACAGCAGAATAACTCTCCCCCCCCAAATTCCTTTCCCCAGCTTTTTCTTATCTGCTGGTGGTCAGCTACTTCACCCTTTTGCTTTGCTTTAGTGACGACAGCACAATTATGCCCTTTTTCAAAGTGATAACTTGCACGGAAACTGGGACAGCTTAGTAAAAAATGGACAGGAAATAAAAGTTTAACACTGCCTCAGTTCAGCTTGTTCGCAGTTTATTACAATCTATGGGCAAGTGAGAATCTTGCTTTTTTTGCTTCCTCAAACTTTGATAACTCAGAACGTCTTCGATTAGCAACGAGGAAAAGACAAGACCTTGACACCTAATGTAAATTGATACAGCTCTGACGTCTCTATCTGGCCATGTTACACTGCACTACACCTCACCATCATGTTAGGCTTTTAGCAGCCGCAGTAAAATGAGCTTTTATTTATATGGAAAAGTTACATTTTGCATCTTGGTACCTTGTGCTGCAGCTATTGAAAATGTCTGTGCTTCCGACTCACACTATACTTACAACTATAATTTGACCTCCTTTCTCCAGCCCCACTATGGCATATCACACCACAAACACAAGTGGCACAAATAAACAATTGCTTGTGCTTGCGTTTTTTATGGGCAAACCTATATTGTCAGCCTTTACATGAAGATAAAGCCAGAAAGTGTAATAAATACTTGAAATTCCCCAGTGTTGCTAATTTGAAATATGAAATGATAAAAAAAATTGCTCCTGAAGCAAACATTTTTAGTTTCAGAAATATTCCCTCCCAGAGGAATGCTCTGGAAGTTGACACTGGAGCAAAGATCATATGTGAGGTCAAACAGGAGAGTGAGATACACATTTTTCCAATGTCTCAAACAAACCATCGGACATTTTCAAATTAATTTACCAAAACAGACATATCTACAGTGCATGTATATACCAGTCAACATTTCACCAGGATTCAAACAATAGATTAAATATTTAATTGAATTTACTTTGAAGAATTAAATGACTTAAAAGACAGGAAAATAATTCAGATGTATCTGAAGTTCTAGCAGACTGTTCGCAATGTACAAACAACAACAGGTGTTTAGCTTGGTCTTAAGCTCAATGAAAAGCTTTCTAGCAGTGAAAGCTATTAAACTATGGAATAGTCTCCCTAGGGAAGCCCCATGATGAGCCATTTAAAAACAAGGCATTGGAAAATATTCTTGCAAAAAATATTCCAGCATTGGTGGGGGAGGGACTAGACACCCTTCCCAGGTCTTGTCCATTTTTGCAGAATTATTTTTTAATAGATGCTTGATTCAACAGTACATCATTCAAGAGAGGCAGCACACAGTTTGTGGTATTTGTGGGTAAAGTTTTCATAGGTGTTTAAGTGACTTGGAAGCCAAAGTTCCACTAAAAGTAACATTAAAATAATGACACTGTCCCTCCAGAGTTCTCATTTCAATGATATTCTCCACGGCTTTTAACAATATAAACATTGGTCTATTTTTTTGCTCCCGCAGCCCCTCTTACCTGTGTTTCAGGGTCATCTGATCCCAGGCTGGCTGCTCCCAATTTTACCACCTCTGCCAATTGTGTGATGGTGGCAGCCGATGACTGAGCTGCTTGGGCTAGTTTATCCTGACTTGAGGCAGCACCAGACACGAGCAATTTTGTATCTTCAACCAAAGCTTTTGCTGTTTTCAGGATATTTTCCCTGGGGAAAAAAGGGGAAGCAGGGGAGGGGAAAGAGAGAGAAGAGGAAAAAATGGCAATTCAACGTTGTCCTGACTAACAGAGAAAGCGCTACGTAGACAAAGGGCTCTATGTAGGTCCACATACCAATATCTACTAGTGACAAGCCCAGCTACAATGCCAAAGCCAGGTTGCAATTCTTACTTTGAACAGATGCATTACGTTTCAGGTTGTCAACACGCCAGACTCAGGGTGACTCAATGAAATGACTTCCTCTTGAAAGGAAATGAGATATGGGACTAGAGAGAGGGAGGGAGCACTGGATCCCAATGTGGAGAGATTAAGCCAAACCATGCTGTGAGGAAACTACCAGTTGTCAAACATCCACCTTCATCAGGATGTTTTATGGAAAAGAAAATAATGATTTGTGGGGGAGGACAGGAAAGGGAGAAGCTGCAGAAAACATGACTGATTCATATCTTTTTTTCACATACAGTCCTTAGGCAGACAAATCTAAAGCATTTCACACACACACATACTCTCTCTCTCTCTCTCTCTGGGGAAAAAACAGACCATACAGTCAACTATCTTGAGTACTGAACTTCAGAAAAAAGGTTAAAAAACAAATGTGAAGGGGTAAGAGCTGCCAGACCCACAGCCTTTACACTTTACTGAACATAAAAAGAGTCAGCTTAGAAATAAACAAGACATGTACAAAACCCAGCATCTGGAATTCTCAGGATTGATAGATATAGTGCAGGCAAAATCCTGTCACTTTCTATTTAAACTAGACTTTAAAAATGTGATGTTAGCACATTAGCCAACACATGGTAACATGTTAAAAATCTGGTTTAGACATGGCACACTACAATGAGCAACTGGTTGTGTTAAAGCCCTGTCTCTCTTCTAGGATTTAACTTGACTGGTTTAACATATATTCAAGGCAAACACATACTCATACCACACCTTTAAACCCTGGTTTAAACAAGGCCTGAGGTAAGATAACTCATGAGAATATACTAGTTGGAATGTACATTTATTTTTTATAGAAAGCAGGCAAACCTCAATTATGTTGAAAGTGCCCGGTATTAAATCCATAGATTGAGAGTTTAGAAAAATCTGTTCTTACATAGCAGCTGTTTCAGGAATACTGTCTTACACCAATTACTCATTTAGGTAGAAGTTAAATCAAAATGATTACCCAGCTTTACTGAAAAAGATCAATTGCTGCACTTCCCCTAAGAAATAAACATTATAAAAAACAGACACAATGCAAAAAGCAGGTAATAGTTTTTGCATTCAAAGAGATAAGATACAGCAGTTTGTTTTTTATTTTAAAGAAAGTTTTAATAAGAACTGAATTATGTTTTGTATATTGCATTGCAAAACAGTAAGTTTTTATCTCCCTGAAACTTGTTTGAGCTCTTTGCTTATCTGTCTCCTTCCCAAACAAGATTGTTATTTTTAAACAGCAAAAATAAGTTTTGTGGTACAATATTAAGATGTACTGTAAAGAGGAGAAACTGTTCAGCAAGCAAACTACACCAACGCCAAACTGTTGCTTTGTTCCCCCCACCCCAACCGTGTTTATACATATATATGCAAATAAGCTTTGCATATTCCATTTAAGCGCCCGCATAAAGGATTTCCCTCCCCTTAGCAAATGGTCTGAAAGGACATACATAATTTCTAGACATCCCTTCAAAGAAGTGACAGGTTAGATAACAAAATAAGGAACATGGAATGAAATTACTGCTAATCATCACTGCTCAGCCATTTTGGCTTTTTTGGCATTCCAATCTTGCATTTCAATGGTCAGCTCTTTGAAGCAGGACCTTGTCTTCACAGTTGTCTACAAAGCATTTAACAAACTTCTTATCTGATGATAAAAATGAACCCTCACTCTTACTGTGTAGAACTGCAACAAACCCTCATCCTTACTGCGTAGGGCTGCATTGCACTTTTCATACTCCCAAAGCAACTGGCAAAGTACTGACTTAAATGCTGGTAGGATAGGCCAATTGCACTGTTAAGTTCAGTCTTGACCATTAGAATCAGATTTCAATATGAGGGGAATAATGGCCGAGATGCTGCAAATCTCTCATTCTAGTCCAGATGTTATCAGAAGGAAACCTGTCATCATCTCACCAAATGATAGCATGACTGACACTCCAGCACCCCATCCATTAATAACATCCAACATCAGCAGTGGGCAAGTGCATTTAATAACCAACAAAAAGAAAGCTATGTAATTAAAAACAAGCCTTGCAAAACATCGGAAAAGAATCTCTTGTCAAATTCATGGCCAGTTAATTTTTCGTGCTAGGATAACAGGGTAATGTAATCGGTAAGAATGAAATACAGGAATGGATTTATTCAAAAACTTGGATACAACTTTGAGGTTTTCTTTTGAAATAGTTGGCAAATTATCTAGCTGTTACTTAAAATTGCCTGCTCCCACATAAATGAGCAAAACGAAATTTGCTTTTACTATACAGGCTACTCTCTCTAGCTTTTGAAGCACTGACTCCACCCTTTCCTATTTCTCTCTCACTCCACTCCTCATCTGGCTTCATTATTAGGGGTTTGAAATGGCAGGAAAACTGCATCTCCACTCCCTCTCATTTGCCATTAGCAGGGCATTTATCCATTGCCCCCCCTGTTATAGCCAGCCCTCTCCACCAGCTTTTTGGTATCACTGACCTGTGATCTGCAAATGATTCATTGTTCTCAGCATTAAGGGTTCCAGCTGTAGCAAACATGATAGTTGTGTCCAGATCTGCAATTATCCCCGACACAGCACTAGCTGCAGTGATACAAGCCTGAGTACCTTTGTTTCCAGCTTGAAGGGCAGACAGAACTAAGGAAACCTGGAAACAGGAAAATAAAAGAGGGTCACATTAAAATAAAGCATAATTAATTGATTTCTGAGTTAAACTAACTTCTGTGATGAGAATCAACAGGTGCAATTCATTTTGTGATCTCATTTCACAAACTACGATAAACCTCTCCCTTTCTCTTCCCCTGATTGCTCTCTCTGCACATTAGCAAGTTTGATTAGTTTTTCCAGAGAAGGAAGCATGCTATTGGCATTTGTCTTTCACAGTAGGAAAGGCTGTCTCCTGATCAAGCACGATACGCAATAAATAAGCAGATCATGGAGACCTTAACTACATCTGTTCTGAATAGAAAGATGACACACTGCAATCAACAGTGTAAGCACCCATCTTCCATAATATCTAAAATGAAGGGAAAAACTTCCTCCAGTTACAATAAATAAGAATTCCAATTATCCTACAGAACTCTGCTAAGTCAATAAAGGAGCTTGCTGCATTTATTTCAGTGTCACAAATACTTTTCAGCAATCTATGGTGATGCCCAGTAATGGGATCACAAGGAAGAATGAAGCTCTTTGCATCTCAACTTTGTCACACAGCCTGTTTAAAAGACAGATCTCTGCTGTTCCACACTATACAGCTCTTCCCTCTCTTCTGCTTAAGTGACATACTGCTCTCCGCATTCTTGATTCAGAATGAAGAACCCAACTCAAAATGCGGGCGCTGGGTTGTCAGACTATGCCAAGAGGTTAAGAGGCTTAGTAGTTACTTCATTTAACAGCAGTACTATGGCCACCATCTCATAACAGTTAACTGCATCAAAATGATATTTTACATCAAACTATAGTGCGTCTTTCAAATATAGAACTGTAGTTTGTATCTTCCATTAATTATTCTTGCATGGCAACATGGCAGACACTGGGAACTTGGGCTCCCAAGAGTGGATGTGTAAATGCTGCAATAGCACATTTCCCCCCAAATCACTTGTTTAGAATATGTATATATCAGAACCCCTGAAATGAAGCTGCAGCTGGGAAGGAAAGCAACAGCCAGGTGGACAAGTGAGACACACTAACACCAGGCGAATGGAGGGGGAGGGCACAGACCTTGGCCAGTGGCAATAGGGCAAACCGCATCTCATGGGAAGTGTCACTGGTTCTTTAATATTAATGCACTTCTAACAGGACAAAAGTTTGCAAGGTTTCATTAAAGAGAGAGACCCACTGCAAGATACGCAGCGTTCACAATATATCTGCCTCAAAATGATGAAGTCTGAGAAAACCTCATAATAATTTAACTCCATCAATCTACTAAAGAAAAGTATAACACAATATACTAGTTGGAAGTTGAAACTAGACAAATTCAGACTAGAAATTAGGTGTACATTTTTAACTGTGAATGTAATTAACCACTGGAACAATTTAACCAAGGGTCATCACTGACAACTTGAAAATTAAGACTGGATGTTTTTCTACAAGATCTGCTCTAGGAATTATTTTGGGGGAAGTTCTATGACGTGTATTAGACAAGATGATCACAACGAACCCTTCTGAATCTATGAAACAACAAGGGACATCTCACCTTTTCAGTGACAGCACGGGCACATTCTATCAACTCCCTCTTGGTGTAGCTGTCAGTAGGGCAAATCTGTAGAGCTCCAGCTTTCTGTACTAGAAAGATACATCCATGACCAAGATCCTGTACCCGAGTCCTGATCTGGAATCCTATCTAGATAGGCAACAAAATTGTGGAGGAAGGGGAGAAAAGAGACAAAGTAGATGCTTAGAACGTTGAAGCTTTGTATAAATGGAAACGTAAAATGTGTACAATTTTTGTTGCAAATACTTTCCCACCAGTACAGTTTCTGAAAAGATCAGAAACAAGGGCCAGATTCTGACATTCCCCTATCCATACTAAGTAGCATCTTAATCCACAAGTGGTCCCCTTGACTTCAAAAGGACTACTCATGAAGGGGGAATACTATTCAACCTGAGCCCAGGGGATCAGAAGCTGGACAAAAGTCTTACGTGATTCGCACAGGCATTTACCTGTCTAACATACGCATTTCTAAAAGACAGTAGAAACGTCACAAAAATGCACGCAGCTGTACTGCAATATTTCATTGCCCGAGGTGTAAAGTAAAAAAGAAACTGCTTCTTCTCAGGGTGAGCAGACTTCAAGGCATCCAGGCGCCTCTTCCAGTCTGTTCAAACTAGGTTGAGGGGTATGTAACCGTAGTTCTGAGTGCTGTACCTCAATTTCATTCACAAATGAATGTAGCACAAGTTCTTGGCTATTCATTTATTTCTCCAGTGCTTAGCACACCCTTAGAAAATAGCCAAAACTATACATACCTCTAAATGCATCACTATCTCAGATTTATTATTAATCTTGAAATGGAGTCCAGCAGCATGGTCTCAGAAGCATGAGCCATGGCTAGTTTTAGTACTCCTACGTACATTTACATATCATTGTGTAAAAACCAGAGTCCTGTAGCACCTTAAAGACTAACACATTTCTGCGGCCATAAGCTTTCGGGGGCTGCAACCCACTTTGTCAGATATATGACATTGTTCTGCATCTGACGAAGTGGGTTGCAGCCCACAAAAGCTTATGCCCACAGAAATGGGTTAGTCTTTAAGGTGTTACAGGACTCTCGTTGTTTTTGCTATATACAGACTAACACGGCTACCCTCTGGAATATAAATGTGTGTGTGTTTTGGTTAATAAGTAAGTAGAAATTGAAGCAATTAGTTTCAATAATGAATTATTTCTACTTAAAGCTAAAGTTAATGTGCATTATTTTCATAAATGAATGTTCATTATGTCTAACAATACCCATGATGAATATAAGCCACTGCTTCTAACTTAGCTATTCAGCACCAAGAATATTTAAAAATTCAAGTGAACGGTCAGTGGGGAGGTGTAATAAATAAGTAAAAACTCTTTGAAAGTCTTTTGTCTAGATAATCTGATACTGTAACTGCCCAATGGAGCTAAGGCAAACAGAAAGAACACCTTTATTAGCACCAATAGCCTAAGAATTAACGGGGGGAAAAGCAGTCATCTTCATTGGTTCAAAGATTTTTAATCATGCCCTGAGTATCACACACATAATGGAGGAGGAGGAGAACAACTACTCCCTTCCTCCGATTATCTCTCTTATCTCCCCCGCAGTGCTATATGGTGAAATACTTTGAGGAGAAGACAAAAAGTATGTTTACGTGATTCATCAAATCATGAGACCTGGGGAAAAGATCGGTAGTGAATAATTAGAGAAATTTCTCCATTTTCTGTTTCTAGGTTGCCTGCAAGCAGCTGGAAACTTTCCAAGTTATTTTGGAGAACAGTTCTTGTCTGTAGAGTGTTGCAAGCAATTTGTTTCAAATATTTGATAATCAAAGTTGAGTTGCTGTTTATGCTTGATCGGATGTTTCTGTCCTCTGACTCGATGAGTAACTCCTATAATTTGGTTTGTGGTGTGAACACACACACTTAGAAATTAAAAGCTTACTTTCTTTGGCCTCTATTTGCTAATTGGTAAGATTCCTACTGAAAACTAGTGTCCAACAAATTTCACAGAAAGGGAGGAAAAAAGGGATAAGAACACTAAAAATGAACTTGTTTAAAAATGTAAATATTAATGGAGAATATTTTGCTGTATTCTGCAGCTTTTATTCACATACCCTTTGCATGAGCGATGCTGCAACAGAATGCATGTTACTGCATATATGTATATAGAGACACCGTATTGTGCAAGGCTGTGTCAGTACTGTAAATAAATATCATATGTTTTCCACAGGTGGTCATGTCACAGTAGTGAAAATGGTGCAAAATGGCTAGATCAGATAGCCCACATAAGATATAGGGACTGTAATGGCAAACATTGACTGACTTAAACTGCAACTGTGAGGAGAATGAAGATGGCACTTTTCCAACAGGATGGAATGTAAACATTTCCTATTAGTTCCCCCTTCCATTCTGAGAATATCAGAGCATTAAAGCTTTTATCTAGTTGTGTGTGCTGTATGCTCGAATCAACTCTTTTTAAAAGGTACTAAGAGAACTCTAAGACAGATAGGCTCAAACCTTAAATCTGGTGGAAGAGAGGAATCTCCAGATCTGAAAATGAACCTTTGGTTCTGATCCAAAACATGCAATGGGGCCTATAATGCCATGTTAGGGCCATGAGGAATCCTTCAGAAAATCCCGCACCCCATGTGTCTTACTACCCCATATTTCCAGCGTCAACAGGACAGAGACTGTGACTTCCTACACGCTGGACAAACAAATAGCTGACAAGACTGGACTACAGTAAACAGACTTCATCTGTCTGGGAGCTTATTTACTGTATTCATTTTAAATGATCTCAGAAATGTTTGAGAGAAAACACTCCCATTACCAGACCATTGTAACCCTACTTTCTACTTGACTGTGGAAGAGAAGACTTACTTGGGGATAACTGCAGCTGCATTATAACAATTAGGGAACTACTGTCTTTGGCTATCTTACTTTGTCCCCATTTTGCCCCCTATATTAAACGGCAAGAAAATACTCAATGTTGACACCACTGTGCATTCAGAGTTTAGAGGTCTAAAAAATGCAGACCTCCTCTGGTTCAGCTGTAGCTGCTGCCATTCGGCCCTGGAGAGCCAAATGCCCATAGTCATTGGTCATTTGTGATGCAAGTCCTCCCAACTCCTCTGGGTTAGTAACCGACTTAGTCATCTGAAAAAAGAAAACAAGCAATAAAACAATGACAGGCATAAGAATAGCTTGTTAATACTCCAAACTGCCTAGAAGCACACAAGTATGTTTTTGCAGCACCGGTAACAGAGTACCTGCTGGTGTCTTAGCAATTCAGTTTCCAGCTAGAATTCTATGAGCAAAAAAGTCAAGCAAACATGCTTTATTAGAACCACAGTAAGTAGGCATCCACAGAACATAAAGTAAATGAGGAGCAGTTAGAAATGGAAATTCACTCCTCAGCATAGTAGACTACTGCAGAAGTACTCAATATCCTGAGCTTAGTAGGTGAACTTAGGGAGGGGCGGAGAAGGGGACGAGTGCTTCATACTGCACAACAGCTGCCCCTTCCTTTGGCACTGATGGGCTAAGCAACCCACTCTTTTTCAGACCTTCTCAGCTCTACTGATGGTCGTCATGACAGGGAGTGGAAGGATCTTAAATGGATCCTAAGACTAACACAGAATGTGCAGGACCTCTTATGGGGCAAGGAAGAAATTATTGGAAATGTACAAATTGAAGAGTTTCTGCTTTGGGAGCATGTCAGTACAAAAAGCGAAACTTTCCCTGGAATATCTGCCAGCTACATGAAGGTGACATTGTTCCATTGATGCTGGCAAAAACAGGTCAAAGTAGTGACACTCCAGCCTTTGGATAAAAGCATAAACTGGCTGAAGACAAATTCTTAATGAGCACAGAGAAGAGCTAACTAATATCTGTTGAAATGAGAACTCACCACCTGGGAAGATTCCCTCCTTTTTTTTTTTCTTCCCCAAAACCAAAAGTTTGGGTTTTTTTGCACAGCAATGTATGGTTTTTTTTTTTTTTTGGTAGCATACTATAATATAACCCTTATTTTTGATAAAGCTGCAGTGTTCTATACTAATGGATCATTACAGTTTATTATATTAACCATTATTCTGAATCACTAGAACCAAGAAAGGACGCTCCCCTTCATTTTATGCCCAATTGAATGACATCAGCAGGAATTCTATGTGAAAAAACAAGAATTTGACCTTTGCTGACTTTGTGAATTTAACAATTATCTTGCAAGGTCTGATCTTCATTAAGGGATAAAGTAAAAGAATAAATAAATACCACACTCCAAAGGGCTAATGTAAGTCAACAAGAAACTTATGATAGAGCAATATTCCAATGATTTGAAGGGTTGATTAAAGCTCCTTTAACACCTACCTTCATTTGTTTCCTATAAAAAGAAAGCCTCATGAGAAGTACTTGACATCACATTCCACTAATATATAACATCTCATGCAAAAGAACCACTGTTAACCCAGACTTCCAAATTTGATGGCTTTTCCCATTACATTAGGTGGAATATAGCCACTCAACTTTTAAATAGTAAAACTAGCTAGGCAAGTCTATTTAAAAACAGCTGTGGAGTTTTAACAGACTGCTTCGTGATCAAATTAATGAAATGAATTGGTTGGTCTTAGTTCAGCCTCTAGTGGACTGAAGTCCTCCACTATAAAATGTTCTGGCACAGTCAAACCATTGTTTCAAGACAGGCTCAAGTAACAGGCCAGTTCAAGTATTATTCTTTCGATGAGGATATAAATCATATTGATGTCTACAACAATCTAAATCAGTTAAGGCTGAAACAGAGAAAATTGTCTCCAGATTAATAATGACATGGCGGATAGAGTTTTGTACTATGGCTATTCATAACTTCTCTCTAGCATAATTTTCTTTTTGCTTCCATTTATTTGTTCCTGAATGCTATATTTCCACTCCTTTTCCCCACCCTCTTCATCATGGTGGCATTTCTTTTGGTTACTGTCAAGTTCTAGCACGGGCCTCCTAAGGTGCTCCCTCCTGTTTTCATAGCTTGTTCTTTCGGGCAGCAAGGTTCAGAGAATAGCATATATTCTTTTCAAACCCACATTCTTTGAGTTAGCCAGAAAGAAATCCAACAGAATGACAGCACTCCTCTTCCGACAGCGAACTCCTGAGCATCATGCAATCCCAGTTCCAATGAAGAAGTCCAGGAAACGGTGTCAATACCTTTATTTTGTCTACCCAGAAAACAGATCAATTGGAAGTCAATGTCACAAAGACGAAGCTCCAGTCGGAACTGGTTCAGATGAACACTGTACAGCATTTTGATTTCTTACACATACTTGGCAGTTGTTACCTAGCTATTGTATAGAACACTTGCCAGTTTTTCTTACCATTTCCTGTGCTGTTAAAGCAATAGCTTTAGAATATTTCACTACAGTGGTTTGATAATCAACAAATGTTCCCTTTGGATCTGGAGGTGTGCCCTCATCCAGCTGTGGAGAGAGATGAAAGGAATGACAGGCATGCAGGACACAGATATTACTAAACTGTTCAGTTTTATACTACAATTCCACAACATACACTTAAGTAGAAAATGAACGAAGATATATAGCAAAGCTTCATAGTTTACATCAGTAGTTTCATGTGATTTGTATAGAATGTGTAGTTTAGTGTCCACATATTCAATAACAATACCTGACTTTCTTCACAAGTTCTCTCCATTTTTCATTTCCCGACCCACCACCCATTAGAGGTAAAAATGAATGTACAATGCTCACAAGACAGAAATTTCACCCAAATAGTCTACATAACATTCCTTTAGGCCATCCCATAAAACTTTCCATTCTGCATATGACTCAGCCAGCAAAATGCCAAAGAGACTAAGTAAAGCTTAAACATGAAACTCAGTATAAATAAGTTTAAATTTTGTTTGGTTAGCAAGATATACCCAAAATATGTACTTGCTTAATGGGTTAAACTTCCCCCACCTTCCTTTTGACACTAGCATACTCGCAGCTAGCTAGTTATATTTTTCTCAGACAGATGCTGATTATCTTGGGTAAAGACTCTTCAGACGTGGCTTCTTCCACTGTGTTCTTTAAGTTCATCTAATTTTTCCCCCCATGAAATAAAACCAGACTAACTTGTTTTAGAAGACAACATGACAGAAAATATTGTCCAAGATTTATAGGACTACTGTATGCATTTGTGCCACAAAAGATAGTTCTCAGAGAAGAAAAAAAGGATTACAGTTTTGAGTCACTCCCCTTCAAGGGAAGACACTGGTTAACCCATCCTTCTCATGTCTCTTTCCAGAAAACCCCACATCTTTGGTTGATATCTAACAGCATTAAACTAATTATTATTTTGTGTAAAAACTGGCAAATTCCCCTACTTATGGATATGCAACCAGAGTGTCATTTAAGAAAAACTGGACCAGAGTGGGGGGAATGTTTTAGCATATAGAACATGATATGTGATTATATTATACCCTGCACAGTTGTGTGTGTGTGAGTGAGCATGTAAGAAATGAAAAACATAATGGAGCATATAGACCTATGAAAAGCCTGGGGATGAAGTCAGGGGGTGATAACTGCCCATCTTTCCCCACAGCAAGCGGCCACCCATATATTAATTAGGTTTTGTATTCTCTCTGACCTTCATGTACTTCATTCAAGTGTAAGCTTCAGTTCCTTTAGGTTGGTGCAAAATGAACAACTGCATGAGGAATCTGAATGAAGTGTTAATCATGGATAGACTCCCTATGGAATTTTTTCCTAATCTCAAAACTCTGAAATGGTACAGTTTTGTACCAACAACGCTCATCACATTCAACCTGACCTCAGAACCAAATCCTAGCTGTGAATAGTCTTCCAAGAAAAGAAAAACATGTTAAGTGGGGTGGGGGGGGTGGGGGGGGGTTGGGGAACTTTCGTAAGAGAAGACTTGATACAAACCCTTGAATATTTATAGTTCATAGAAAGGAAATTCTTAGCACAGAGATAAAAACGATCTAAGCAAAAATGGAAAGTTACAGGCTGCTAACTTCATTTAAAGCAGATGCAGTCTAAAATGACTCTCTTCTATGCTATTAGATCAAGCATCAGGAGAACTAGAAAGAAAAAAATCACTTGATGCCTTCATTTGCAATGGACAGCCCAGCGCTGTATTTCCAGTCAGCTGAAGCACTGGGATACCAGGCCATCAGCCAGTACACAGAGATATCTGAAAACAGTTATTTCTTCTTTTCAGCATCATTTCTTTTTTCAATGAATATCAGAAATGTTCCTATCACCTATTATTTCCAGAACTGTTATGTATATTGTTCTTTATCGAATAAGACAAACCAAATCCTGGTCTATGACTGCTGTCAGAAGGTAGAGTGACTTAGTGAAGGAAAAAGCCTATGTTGTAATATTAAAGTGATACTACTCCAGTGCTCATTTAACAAGGCAGTTTAAACCAGTTGTAATACTAAATCATTGAAACTTTTATTTTTTGATTATTTTCTTAAATACTGGCATACCACTCAATGGAATAATTCTCCAAAATAACCCCACCCCACCGGTGCCCACAAAGGCAACATGTTTATTGAAAGTGCAAGTTCCACCATGTGTGTCAGCACTATTTTGCAATTAATACTAGTCGTCTCCTAGTCTTATGGTTTAATATGGTAGGGTTTGTTTTAATTGTTGGACCTACAAAATTACTCTAAGCTCAATTGTAAAAAAAAGCATCTGAAAGTTTGTAAGATATTACAATAACCATGAAAAACTGGTCACGTTGTTTACAATACTGAATGTTTTTAAACAGGTGCAAGAGAATGAAAAGAACGGTTACTTACCTTGTAACTGTTGTTCTTTGAGATGTGTTGCTCACATCCATTCCCAATTTAGGTGTGTGTGCTCACCACATGCGTCGGTGCCAGAAAACATTTCCCCCAATGGTACCCGTAGACTCCGACTCTAGTGCCTCCTGCAGCGGCGCGCACATGCGCCCGTCGGCTCCCCCGCCCTCTCAGTTCCTTCTTGCTGGAACTCTGACTGAGGGGAAAGAGGGTGTGTGTGGAATGGACATGAGCAACACATCTCGAAGAACAACCGTTACAAGGTAAGTAACCGTTCTCTCTTCTTCGAGCGCTTGCTCATATCCATTTCTGATTTAGGTGACTCACCAACAGTGTCTCCAGTGGTGGGCAGGAGTTCATGGACGTGACACTTGAAGCACCGCTCTACTGAAGCCCACGTTGTCCCGAGCTTGCTGTGTTAAGGCCTAGTGGGATGCGAAGGTATATTCTGATGACCAGGTAGCTGCCCTGCACATGTCCTGGATGGGGACATGAGCTTGAAAGGCTGCAGACGAGGTCTGTGCTCTTGTGTCTTGAGTTGTTAAGGGCCCCGGAGGCATGACTCCAGCCTGCTCATAACAGGCTCGGATGCAGGCCATGATCCACTTCGAGATACGCTGCGAGGAAACCCACAGTCCCTTCATCCAGTCCGCAACAGCCACAAAGAATTGCATTGAGCAGCAAAACGGTTTGGTTCTGTCGATGTAAAACGCCAGGGCCCGTCTCACATCGAGTGAGTGCAGGTGTCTCTCTTCACTGGAGCTGTGAGGTTTGGGACAAAAGACAGGTAAGAAAATGTCCTGATTCAGGTGAAAATGAGAGACTATCTTAGGCAAGAAGGCCGGGTGCAGGCATAGCTGGACCCTGTCCTTATAAAACACCATCAGGGTGGTTCTGATTGTAATGTCCTCATCTCCGAAACTCATCTGGCAGACGCAATAGCCACCAGGAAGGTGACCTTCCAGGACAGGTATATAAGTGAGCACAAGGTCATGGGTTCAAAAGGTGGCCTGGTGAGTCTGGAAAGGACCAAGTTCAAGTCCTGCTGAGGAAAAGGCTCCCTTATTGATGGGAAAAGTCTCTCTAATCCCTTAAGGAATCTGACTGTCATTTTGTGCGAAAAGTCTTCTCTACCTTCCACCAAAGGGTGGAAAGCAGATATGGCCGCTATATGGACCTTGATGGATGAGAAGGCCAATCCCTCTTGTTTCAAATGGAGCAGATACTCCAGAATTGTTGGGCTCAATGCCTCTGTGGGGGACATGCCACATTTGGTCGCCCAGCAGGTGAAGCACTTTCACTTAGCCCTATAGGTTGATCTGGTTGATGGCTTCCTGCTTTCCAAGAGCACGCGCTGAACTTGGGTTGAGCAGGCCTGCTCCTCCTGACTCAGTCATGGAGCATCCATGCCGTCAGATGTAGGGAGGTCAATTCTAGGTGGTGCAGGAAACCTTGATCTTGAGACAAGAGGTCTGGTTGCAGCGGCAGGGTCCAATGCCTGGGTTCCGCCCAGCTCTAAAAGCATCCCGAACCAATGTTGTCGGGGCTACGCTGGTGCTACAAGGATGACTTGTGACTTTCAGGAGGACTTTGTGGATTAGAGGTACTGGCGGGAAGGTGTGCAAGAGGCTCCCCAACAAGGAGAGAAGAAAGGCGTCTATGACAGAGTCTGCACTGAGTCCCTGACAGGAGCAGAAGCGATGGCACTTTCTGTTGGCCCTGATGACAAAGAGGTCCACTTGGGGATTACTCCACCTTTGGAATATGCGGGTCGCTACCTCCAGATGGAGGGACCACTTGTGGCGAGAACAGAAGGACCTGCTGAAATGGTCCGCCAAAAAGTTGTTGACTTCCGGGAGATGAACTGCTATTGGGTGAATGTTGTGGGTAATGCAAAGGTCCCAGAAACTTACGGCCTCCTTGCACAGTGCCGGGGATCACCCCCCTTCCCCGACTGTTGATGTAGTACATGGAGGCCATATTGTACGTGAGTATCACACCACTCTGTTGGTAAGATGTGGCAGGAAGACCATACAGGCTAGACAAATTGCCCTGAGCTCCTTGATATTGATGTGCAGCCGCAGTTCCCGAGATCCACATGCCCTGGGTCTTTAGGGAACCCAAGTGAGCTCCCCATCCCAGGTCCGAGGCATTGAAAAATCAGTATTACCGATGGCTGGGGCACTTCGAAGGGCATTCCTGAGAGCACCTGTCGCAGATCCATTCCCCACACCAGGGAGGTAAGTACTTCCAGAGGAACCCTAAGTATCCTGTTTAGGTGCTGCCTGACTGGAGAATACACCGACGCCAACCACATCTGGAGGGGTATGAGGTGCAGTCTGGCACGGGGAACCACATAGGTGCAGGCCACCATGTGGCCCAGGAGGCTGAAGCAGGCCCTTACTCTTGTGAGAGGGCAAAATGCGGGTTATAATATCTGACATTGCCAGATGTCATTCTTGAAAGAATGTTCTAGCTTTGGACCATCCAGCAATGCCCCAATGAACTCTATCCTCTGCAAAGGGACTAATATCAATTTTTGCTCATTTATTGGGAGACCTAGTGCCTGGCAAACATTTCGGGTCGTCGTGATGTTGGCCTGAACCTGAGACCTTGACCTGCCCCTGATGAGCTAATTGTGCAGGTAAGGGAACACCTGCACACACCTCACTCGGTGGTATGCCACCACTACTGACATGCACTTGGTGAATACGCTTGGTGAAGTTGAAAGGCCAAAGGGGAGCACCGCAAATTGGTAATGGTGGTCTCCTACCATAAACTGTAGAAATCTCCTGTGGCCAGGAAAGATTGCAATGTGAAAGTAAGCATCCTTTAAATCAAGAGCAATGTACCAGTCGCCCGAATCCAGTGAGAGAATGATGGCAGCTAGGGAAACCATATGGAACTTTATCTTTCTGAGGAATTTGTTGAGGTGCTTTAAGTCCAGGATAGGCCTCAGTCCTCTCTTTGGAATCAAGAAATAACGGGAGAAAAAACCTCGACCTGTAGGTCTCGGGGAACCTCTTCCATTGCCCCCACCTGCAAAAGTGCTTGCACATCATGCTGGAGACGTTGCTCGTGAGAGGGGTCCCTGAAGAGGGATGGGGAGGGAGGGTGGGAAGGTGGGAGTGAGGCAAATTGGAGGGTATAACCAATGGCCACCATGCTGAGCACTCATCAGTCCGAAGTTATGGCGGCCCAGGCCAGGAGAAGCAGGCTAGGCAAGAAGAAAATAAAAGGGATCTGGATCAACAGTCAGAACTGGGAGGTCGCTCTCGAGCGCACCTTCAAAAGGCCTGCTTTCTGCCCCGATTATGGCAGCTAGAGCCCGGTCACGGGCTGGCGGATGATGAGCGGCCCTGGTGTCTTTTATATCCTTTGCTTTTTCTCTTATAGGAGTCTCTTCGGCAGTACTCCCCAAACCCCTGTTGATGCTGAGGCTTGAAGTTCCTCCTAGAGTAAGATGGGGTATAGAGGCTGAGGGATTTGAGTGTTGCCCTCAAGTCTTTCATGCAGTGCAGTCTGGAGTGTGTCTGCTCAGCAAAAAGGGCTGTGCCATTGAAGGGGAGGTCCTGGATTGACTGCTGGACCTCTGACGGGAGACCCAAGGACTGCAGCCATGATGCCTGTCTCATAGACATGGCTGAGGCCATTGTCCTGGCTGCCAAGTCTGCTGCATCGGAAGCCACCTACAGAGATGCCCTGGCTACCTATCTCCCCTCTTCCAAGACAGCCTTGAACTCCTGCTTAGCGGAGGGGGACAATGAGTCTGAAAACTTTTCTAGTGACTGCCAGATATTGAAATGATATCTTCCCAGCAGCACCTGTTATTTGCCACCTGTAAGCTAGCCGTAGAATCAATTTTTCGACCAAACAAGTCCAGTCTTTTCGTCTCTTTATTCTTGGGGGTCGAGCTCACTTTCCCATCTGTCCCTCTCATTGGCGGCGGTGACCACTAGGGATGCTGGTGCGGGGTGAGTGTACACCAGTACATAATATTTCCTCCCTGACCTTTTGACATGAGGGGCAGGGAGGCCGGGATTTGCCACAGTGCCTTGGCTAATTTAACCACCCCTTCATGGACCGGGAGGGCCACTCTACTGTGAGCGAGGCCAGTATTCCAAAGAGCTCATCCTTTGGCTCGTTCAGCTCCTCTATTTTAAGGCCCAGGTTGGAGACGACCCTTTTTAGCAGATCCTGGTTCACTCTAAAACCATCTAGCGGTACCGCTGATGAAGGATCCGCAACTGTCTCCTCCAGTGATGATGATAGCTGAGGTGGGGGAGGGGTCTCTGCTCTGGGTGGGGTGGATTCCCCCGGGCTTGAGGCACGTGACTCCTCATGGTCAGACTGCATGTCCAGGTGCGGTGCCAAACTCCGAGGGTTGGAGGACTGCAGTACCAATGCTCCTCTCATGGAACAGGACTGCAGAATCCCCGAGGAAAACCCCCACCAGTAAGACCACAGTCCAGGCAATTGTCCCTGTGGCTACGCTCCCATTGGTGGCGCCGTAGGGAAGCCGGGTATCGGTGCCATGGTCTGCCTCATATGGATGACCTCCTCGCTGCCAGAGGAGGAGGTGTCGCTGTCTGACAGACAAGGCGGTGCTGCGTCGCAATATCTCATGGTGCCGTGCAGAGTGCACTGATGCCCGGTGGCAGGAGCCTGGTCTAACATTGTCCTGACCCGGAGAGCGTGGTCTCGACTCCGGGGACCACCTCCGCACTGGTGAATGGTGCCTCAGAAATGGGGACTGTCAGGCAGATCTGTCCCTCAATATGTTGCCTGTTAGTGCAGGTGCTGAATCTCAGTGCAGCGGCCTGCCGTCCCTTGCTGTTGGTGGCACGGGCAATGCCAGGAGATCTTTCATTGCCTGGAAAGCCTCCGGGGTCGACGGCATCACCAGGCGGTGAGGGCCTCTACCGCTACCCGGAGTCGGTGGAGGGCCCGGTACTAGGGTTGATGCTCGCAGCATTGAGGGACCCTTCTGAGGCAGGGAGGATTGGCGGCCCAACACGGGTCTTGCCTGGTCCCCCTTAGTCTTCTCTGCAGGGGATCTTCCCTGCTCCGCATGAATCTTCTTTGGCCTCTTCTTCGGTACCGGAAATGGTGAACGATGCTGAGATGAGGAAGAAGGTGCCGGAGGGCCACTGCGTGCTGAGGTCGTCGTGCTCAGTGCCGAGTCCAATCTGCGGGGCTCTGACACTGGTCTAAGTGCCGACTCCATCAGGATGGCCTAGAGATGAATATCTTGGTCTTTCTTAGTCTGTGGGTGAAAACCTTTACAGATTTTGCACATCTCACGGATGCGTACTTCCCCCAGACACTTTAAACAACTCGAATGCGGGTTGCTCCTCGGCATAGGCTTCTTACACGAAGGGCGCGGTTTAAATCCCGAGGAACAGGGCATGACACGAAACTGGGATTAACACTAACAAACTGGAACTAATTATAACCAAACTATTAACTATGTACACTAGAACAATGAATAAACCACTAGGTTTTAGCATAAGAACTTGTGAAGGCAAGAGACGTTCCAGCACCATCACCGGTGGCAAGAAGGAACTGAGAAGGAGGAGGAGCCGACAGCACCTATATGCGCACGCCGCTATTTGGGGCACTGGAGTCGGCTCCTATGGGTACCACTAGAGGAAAAGTTTTCCGGCACCGATGCATGTGGTGTGCACACACGCTTAAATTGGGAATAAACATGAGCAAGCACTCGAAGAAGAACAGAGAAATGAGACTAGTCTAAACCAAAAAGGCCATGTCGATATAATCCAAGGATTCTTGAAATTATACCTGTTAAAAACGTATGATGTGGAGCTGAAGTTAATGTACCGAAATTAGTGAGACAGATAATATGCCTAACTGGTGGACAAAATAACGAAAGGGATGAACTATGCCACCAACTTTTCCCCTTCTTGGGTTTCTTAAAAAGCGACTTTGAAAAAAACATTCTCTCTCTCTTTCTTATCCCCCAACCCACTTAACATCTCAGCTTGTCTGGTCTCATCTCATCTTCCCTGACCCCAAGACAGAAGGAACAAACCAGACTAAAGGACTTCCTTCCACGAGAAAGGCCAGCTGGCCTTGCTCTTGTTTAAGCAACTTTGTTTTCACATGTGAGTGCTGAAAGTCATCATATTATCATGACACCCAGTCCTCAGCCCACCAGTGGGAATATCTAATTACCAGCACCATAAAGCCACGCAAGATCCTATATTGCATGTCCTTCCCTTGTTGTGTTATTTTTTGTCCCACTATTTCTTTCCTCCTATCCTCTCTCTGTCTCTCTCCTGGCTTTGCATTAAATCCTGAAGTCAATCATATTGCATTCATCCCAACCAGAGAAAGGATGCAACCAAATGATGGCCTTGACCAGATAGATCATAACTTACCAGGGTCCAAAGCAGCAAGTGTTGAGGTCGACTTGCTGGCCAAAGCATACACTCATAACTAACCAGCAGTCCAGTGTTCCAGAAACATCAACCAAAGCCTATTTCACCCATCTCTTCTATCCTGTCACTCCTTCACTGTGTGTCTGTTTATTTGTTAGGAACAGGATAAGCATATGCCCTTCAGATCAGGACCGAGAGTAAAATTAACCTTTTTCTTTTCATCAAAGAAAGGTTGCTCTGAAAATAAGAGGCTCTGATATTTTGACTCCAAAAGGAGAGAGGCTTTGATAAAGTCTGACTTAGTTTATTTCGCATAATCACCCAACCACAGTTTCAGTACAAATGCTTGTTTTAATTTCTTGTTCTTTCTTGTGTTTAATCATTAAACTTTCAATCTGAATGAATGCTTTTGAGTGTTTGCCAAGTAACTGAGTAAAAGCAAGGGCTCTGTTTAAAAATCACCCCCAACCCAGCTTTTACTGTTTAATGCTGGATAGTGAAGGAGTTTATAAACACTTTTCACTCTTTAGGCCTTAAAGATCAATATCAATACACCAGGTTCCATCAGTACAGAAAGCTGAAATAACTTTGCAATGGCCATTTAAGCATACGGCTCTCTGAACTACTTCAGTGATATAATGGAATGCATATTAAATGTTAAGCAATTGTTGCCAGTGTCATCTAGAATAAACATTACTTTTCTTCTATGTAATTTGAGGTTGCTAGGTACCCTAACACTCACCTTGCTCATTGCCTCAGCTATTGAGTCTACCATACCTCCAACCATGCCCACTTCACTAGCAGCTTCATTCAATGTAACCATTATATCATCCACTGCCTCCTTCATCAGCTGAGCAGCCTCTGTGATTGCATCATGAGTATGAGATGCCTGTAGAGGGGAGAGTAGAAGACAGAGAATATAAAAGACTCCTCTGTGCAGAAATAGACATTTGGTCTGAAAATAAATGCTTGTTATGACAGCACCTGGCTGTGGTTTTAACTACAACTCTTTGAAATCTCATTTCAAGCTCAACAGGATAAAAAGACTGATTCATGATACATACCGATCTCATATGAATGAGAATGCTTTTTTAAACAAGAGCGTGCCTCACAAACTAGATATACACTAAATTCAGCATAGTTTAAAATAGAACAAGCCCTTTTCCATGACAACAGATTAAGAAAATGATCAGCACGTAAATGCAGTGGAAATAAAGGTAAAGAAAGGCAACAGAACATTTCAGTTTTAACCAAGGACTATCAGTTCAAAAAAGGCTGTGTCATAAATTGCAGCTATACTAGTTAAACTTGCTTAATCTTTACCAATTATGTATCCGAGAAAGGCAATGGAGACCTAACAGCATGGATAATTGTAAACATCTAGGACACTGAAAATTGCATTGCTCAGGCCCCTGCCATGAAGGCACTAGGGCATCTTGTCTTTCAATATAGCCTGTTTATGCCAAAAGATTTAAAAATTAGATTGAAGTGTAAGCACAAAGGAAAAATGTTTTGCACATACTACTTTTGGAAAGTGTATCGCACATATGCAACTGATAAAGCATTAGGCAGAAGTTAAGACTCTTGACAGACTCTTCAATAACCATCTTTCTTGGCACAGGTAATTAATCCAGAATTGCGTAATCAAAAACTCACATCTCATATGATTAGAGTCTACATCAACAAGCTTGTTTGCTATGCAACTGAATCATATAATCAGTGAAAGCCGAAAATCCAGGTAGAAACACTTTTTTCTTTTTTTACACAAAGAACTCAAGAAACTCGGGTATGGAAAGGAGGACATTCTTTGCTTTAATGTGGGCATTTCTAAATTTCATTTTTCTATGCATCTCCAGTGCAGAGCAGGATCATATGCTTGTCAGTCAGTTATGAATTGAAGAGAACCGGAAGTTTTAAGGCAAGATTTAAACAATGAAAGCGATTCTGGGTCATATTACATTCTGTTACATTTATATAAATGCAGAGTAATTCACAGCAGACTTTTTGCCTCACAATGTTTGAGACAGGTAAATATTTAGCATATGTGTAATGTTTTCCATCTTCAAGTATTGCTGAAGCACTGACTATATTGATCCTCTCAATATCTTGCAAGGGAGACATTACCCCAGTTTCAGAAGTGAAGCAGAGAGATTAAGTAACTGGCTCTGCATCTTAGTGGTAAAATCAAGGAAAACAGTCAAGAGTTCTTGGCTGGTTTCATAAGACTACACCTCAAACATTTTAGCTAAAATAATGACTATAAAAGCCATCCACCAGTGCAGAGATAAATGGAAAAGCCTAAAACTAGGTGTAGAGCGAGACGATGACCAATAAATAACTGTGCTTGTGGTCAGAGAAATAAGGTGGAGACATATAAGGTAACTTAAAATACAAGTTAAAAATTGCCTTCCTAATTTCAGAGATGGCTAGGGAGACACTAAAATTAATGGGAAATTTGAATTTAATACAGTCAGATATACAGCCAAGGGAAATGTGGGAAAGAATAAAGGCCATAACCAAAGATCACTCCACAGTTTCTGGTCTTAGAAGCAAATTTAAATGTTTGAGATGAGGAGACAGAGAGAGAGCGCGTGTATGAGACACACACACACACACACACACACACACACACACACACACACACGTGTGCGTGCACAAAGGATCTTTTACCAAGGAGAAATTCAGTATGAGTTTAAATTATAGCCCGGAGTTGACAGAGTGAAGACAGTCAAAATAAGGGCAAGCCTTAGGCTAGAAGGAAGGTGACCTAGAGGGATCAAAGAAATACAGAAGAGAGCTCGGGAAAAGGCTAAAGCACTCCCCATGTCCTGAAAGCAGTAAAGCCTCAACCAAATGTGAAAGAGGAGCAGTTTAAAGAGGGAGATTTCAATCCAAAAGAGGGAGGGAAGGGGATAAAAATGATTCCTTGCTCAAGGTACCCAAGGTTACTGTGATTTATAAGACTGGCCACATGGAGATCAAGTAGACTGGATGAAAAGGACCCAATTCATTTTAAATTATCTTGGTTCAACACACCTTAGGTAATGGTCAAGGCAAGACAACCAGCTTTTTAGCTCAAAAGAAACATTTCAGAGAAACTCCTTACTGGCCTCCTTCTTCAACTGTTGACAAATTTAATTGACAAATTAAGCAAATAAGAGAAATTTACTATTACATTTAATAAAACTATGTTACAACAGCTCAGCATGTTTCAGAAACAGCATTAACTGGGTTGAATGTACTTTGGACAAGGTTATTGGCAGAACTTGAAAAAGACTCAAAATTTCAACTACAAAAAATGGTTAGAACATTTCCATGATCACCTCCTTGGACCAGCTCTACTGACGACAGCACATCAGATGAATGATTTACACAACCCTTCGCTATTGTAATAGTTTAATGTATATGCTAGTGATGAGGCAGAGCAATATGCCTATTGACCAACTGCTAATACAGGGACTGAAGGGAATTGGCCATGCAACTCTTCCAGCTGAATCCACATTCATTTTTTTGTTCAGTTTGAAGTATTTTCCAGAGAGACCTGTAAATCTTGAATTTCCAACTCTCCATAGGTTATTACTGCAGCTCAAACACATTAGCTGAAGCTGGCAGAATTATCAATACCTCCTTCCAAAGCATGCATAAATGAACTGAGCTCTCATCTCCTCTTTATACATGCTCTTAACTCCTGGTAAAGCTAATGGCTCTGGTACAAATGTTTCCAGGGAAAATATAGCCCCTTCTTCCCTTCCCCCAAACAGCCCAAAGATAATGAAGCCATTTCTTTTACACAAAGGGAATAAGTTGACAAAGTTTGATTTCTGAATGCCAGCATCATAGCTCAGATGATTTGGTTAAGTCCAGTGAAGAGCTTCATGCATGTGTAGTTCAGCTTTCAACTTCCACCATTTCTCCTTGCATTTTTGCTGGAATGATCTTCCTTCCTGCGCTTCAATTATTTTTAGGAAAAGCTTTAATGACAGATACAACATCCAGGTATTGTGCACACTGAAGAGATTTAGTATCTTGCAAAGATATAAAACAATTAAAAAGACATAATAAATTTAAAGCTTAAATATCTGCCTGGCTTGAATAAACTTTCAGGCAGCAGCTCTTTTTTTATTACATTTCTTCCTCCTTGGTATTTCATTTAATTTCATAATCTTAGACTTTCACAAAGTGAAGCTTCCACTGCCTCATAATAGCACCTCTGAGAGGAGGCTTTTCAGTGATTAACAGTTTGTTTGCTAAAAGCAGACATTTGGTTTCGTGAGGTGCATGTCAGTACAAATCCAGTCCTGCCAGATGCTGACTGATTTCAAAACACAGACTGAAATCAATGGGAGTAGAAGGTTCTCAGCACATTGCAGGATCAGGTCCTAGTCCACACACCAGCTTTCCTCAGCCATTTTTCAGAAGTATCAAACAGGCTATTTGCACTATATTTACCTATTCTGAATAAAGCAGTTATTTAAATACCATAGAGGTGCTGCACTTCTTTTGAAGATGGGAGAGAAGGACTAGGAACAATTCAGATTGCATGAGCGTGGAGTGAGTGTAGTTTGGATAAAAGTGTTGAGATTAACAGCAACTGGACTCAATCAACTTCTGAAATCTCACTGATAAAACATTCTGAAAATGTACCCTTGTTTCAAGCAGGAAAGGGAATGCTCAAGAGCTTGCAGCTTTATAGTGCAAGGAAAGAAGACTTACACGTGGACAGAATGGCTCTATGGAACGGTAATGCAATAGAGACCTTTTACCTCAATGTCTCTGTTCAGAATCCAGCTCAGATTGGAAATAACCAGAATTTAACATTCAAGAGACATTTAGATGCCTCCATCAAATCATTCTGCAAGTGTCAATCCCCTCTCATGGAACAGTATCATCCAGAAAGGGTCATCTGACAGACACGGATAGTGCCATTGCCTCCAACAGACAGCGTGGTTTAGGAAACCCAAAGCCATTCTATTCCGCACTAGATTGGAAGAAAACTCCCCACACTATTGTTCACTCCAAAAGGCAAGTAACAGTGGAGCCCAGTGCCCATGAAGCAACATCGGTCCCATGAAATCTGAGAGTTCTTCCTGAAGCATGGGCAGTACAGGAACCCATGCAAGGACAAAAGTCTCGTGGCGTACAAATTCCTCTCCAGAATATGGACAGTGGAGCAAGGGAAAAAACACCTCAAAACAAAACCTGTTCCTTGCACTTGGAGAGCTCAAAAAATCCTACCAACTTCAGCTGTGTTTATTGACCATCATCACTGCCTATATGGAACCTGAACCAGAGTGCACTGAAGACCATGAGAATCCTTCTGTTGACTTCAATGAGCGTTGACTCAAACACACAGGAAACCTTTTTGCACCCGACCATCTCTAGATGGGTATTAGTGTGTTAGCCTACGTGCAAAGCAGTTTTACTTACCCAACTGCTTTCTAAATGAGATACAATTTATAATACAACAGTCTAAATCCTTCAACCCCATCACCATATGAAAGCCTCAGAGTACAAAAACAACTTAGATACACCAGTTAGGCAATCTCTCCATGGAATACTTCATAACCCATATTCAGAAAGCACTACTATAATGCAAACCCTTTCTGATGTTTGAAAGAAGCAGCTAGCTAAAGAAGGTAGCACACAACCCAATGAACAGTAGAGGCAGAAGGCTATTTTGACAAAGTTATTTTGACGAAGGACACTCTCTTGCACTTAGTACCCAGGAATCTCAAAGCTCACAAGCTCACAAGACTGACTTTTAAGGTCTTGGGCACACAGATGCTTCAGGACTCCCCCTAAGCAAAAACTACAGTAAAGAGTATTTTACTGACTATTAGAAAGGATGGACTGAACTGACCCTGTCAGGATTAAAAAATGTAATTAAGTTTTCCAGACCTGATGCTTGTATCTCCAAGTCATCCTTTCTCTCTGTCCTGTTAACCACAGAAGTACCTTCACAAAGAATGCATGGACTGTATTTTTCAGGGAACTTGTTAAGCAATACGATTTTTAAAATTATGTTTTCAACCAAAGGAAAGAGAAATAAAAAGTGCACAGTGGCAATTTGTGTCTATCCTGTCTGTATCAGCTGCTGTAAAATCAGTAGTGACATGCTGTCCTGTCAGTAACTGCAACACTGGAGAACTAGAGGCATGTTTTAGTTCATATACTGCGCAAACATTGTGATAGGCTAATCACCTCTAAATTAAGTGGACATTATATTAGGTTCTGTTACTGTGTATTCTTCATTTTCTGATCCTTTAAAAAGTACTTAGGGTTTTTTCCAAACAACAGGGGAACCGTTTTATAATCAAGTCGTTCCTTTTCTTCTACTAAAAACATAAATGAGGCAAAAACTTTGAGTTGTCAGTTCAGCTAACATTGAACGTGTGAAGGACTTATTGACTATGTGCTTTTCTAGAGGTTTTTAACATTCTGTCGTATTACAACCGCCTTGCATGACTGTCAAATACTTAGAATCCCAGCACAAAATTCTATTTGTCTGTCCTTTACCATGAGGATTATGGCAGTAATGAAATAAACTAATGAAAGTTAATGCCAGGCTAATATACACTAGAGATAAATACTTCTCTCTCTCTCTCTCTCTCACACACACACACACACACACACACACACACACACACACACACACACACACACACACACACACACACACACACACACACACACACACACTTTTAGATATCACATGCAACTAAACCTCTGTGTCCATGCTTAGAATATTAGAACATAGCATTCAGAATATAGTTTGCCCCCTAGTGATCTTAGATATTTTTCACAATTGACAGGAAAATGACTAAGACTTAAATTCTCAGGAAAACAATAAACTTACAAAAGGACTTTTCTATGGGTTTCCGTTACGAGAAAATAAAATGTCTGATAATTAAAATACAATCCTGTTGCCCACTGCTACTTTCTAGCTTTTGCTCTAACACTGCAGGATTCATTTCAGATTACTGTTTCTCTAATGACCTCTCCCAATTCAATTACACACATACTATACCTTGGGATTTCCTCCTCCTTCTTTGGCTGCATACAGCATCTGCAGGGCAGATTCTGCTAGGGTCTTTGTCTGGTCCAGTACAGTCATCTGTTGCTGATGATCTAGTATCTTTGACGCCACACCAACTGCAGCTAAAATCAGTGGTTCAAAGTAACTTGCCAGTTGCGTAACCTAAGACAGTAGAGATGGTAAAAGGCTTGTGATCCAGTTTCCGAGAGAAGAGTACATCCCTCTCAAATTAACATTAGCAAGATCTTTAGCTGTTCTCTGAGCATAATTTGAACAGCACACCTTCATAATGCTTCAGAGTTGCATAAAACATAATTCATTCTGATGTCTTGCTAAGCTATTCCATCTTCAGCTGTGAATGCTTCAATATAGCAATGCTTCCCTCTGAGATGTCTTCAACTTTGTGTGAGAGATTCTGACGTCAGATCCAATTGTTTTCAAAACTGACAAGAAAGTCAGACAGTACTTAAGGGCATAAATGAAGACAGTCTCCTCCACTACATAGGGAAGGATCTGTAATTAAACACTGGAATTTCTCATCTTTGATTGCAGACAACAGAAAACAGAGCAGAATGGTATTGCACCTGGAATTTCAGAAGAGATTTCTGATCTGAAATTGATCTCAGATAGACAATCTGTCTTATAAACCCTTCTGACAGTTACTGGCTCTATGAAGGAACAAACAAATTTCTCTGAAAGCCTCATATAAGGTCTTATTCCAGTGAAGACCTGAATGATTCAGAAACATTTTTTAAGATAACTATATTTTCCTGAAGGGCTAATGTTGCTTAAGAATATAGTCTGTTATTCTACCAGGAATAAAGTAGGTCCATAAGATACTTTTGAACGGACCCCAAAATCTTTTTGTTTACTTATTATTATCATTCTTGTTATTTTGTATTATTATTTTCTCTGGAGTCTGGACCTTGACTATACCTTGACCAAGAAATTTGGACCTTGACAAAAAATAATTGACCTGATCTAGAACATAGCAGACAGTTCTACATACCACAGAAATGGAACAAAGTTTAAATGAAAGTAACTCTCAGAAGACCTATTACAGTGATTAAGTTTCTGCAATGACTGGCTCAGGAGGAAAAATCAGTAGTACATAAAAACATAACAATGTAACTAAAAAGATGTTTAAGTCTAATTCAATAAAATGTTGACTAAATGGATAATGGTCAACAAATATTTGAAGGCTGGAAACAGCCAAGTAATTCCTTTTCCTTATTTTGCTTACAAAACAAAAACAAGAGGATGAAACAGGAAAGTTATCAAGAGACTTTCTAAATGCGAGGTTTATTCAACTGTGATACAGTCTTCCAAAGGAAGCAGTGGAAACCATAACATCTAGGTAAATTTAAAACAGTGGGCATTCCCACATAGGGGATATTGGTTCTCAAACTGAGGGTCACAATCCAGTGGTTATGTGGGGTTCGTGAGCTGTGAGCCTGGAGCGCCACCACCTGCATGGCTGCGAACGCTGAGCACGGCCAGGCTGTGAGCCTGCCCTGCTTCCTCCCATCGGAGGAGGATGGGGTGGTTAGGGAGCAAGTGGTGACATACAGGTAGATACTGCTCACATCCCACAATGTTCCTCCACGCCCCCTTAGGGGCTGCTGCTCTCTGCCCTCCCCTTACGCAGCCCACATGGGGAAGGTGACCTGGATGCAGGAAGCCCTGACATTGCTCCTCGCTTCCCCCCCTCTTGGCTCCCTAGGAGTGCACCGAGGAGCAGCATTCGAAGGGGGAGTGAGCGGCAATACCAGCCACTCCGTGCATGCAGGTCAGTTTCCCCAGGTGGGCGCAGGAGGGGATGTGCAGAGGTTAGAGGCAAAGGGAGCACAGTGTAGGAGTGAGAGGCGAAGGGGGAGTGAGGAGCCCACAGGGGTTAGGGACAACTGAGGGTTGCACTCAGAGGTTTGCTGTGTGAAAGGGGTCACCATTACAAAAAGTTTGAGAACCATGGGAATAGCCTGTTTATTTGGTATATGAAGAACCACCATGCATGGACAAGAGAATGCAGATGACTATTTAAACACCACTCATCTTTTCCATTTAGAATTTGAGATATTATGAGCCAAAGACAACACTAATCTAAGCACAATATCCAAAGTTGCTAGCAACCAAGGCGATATCAAAGACACAGGAACCAAAAGCCTCAGAAGTTATTTAATGATTATCCAAAACTGAACAGATAGCGAGTGGATACAACTCAAGTGTTCAGAAAAACCTAGCACATGAAGACAAAAATAAAAGAAATAATTCTTTGCTCCTATCATATGAAATGTATTGACATAGAAAATTACATTTATTGTTCTCAAAAGTAAATATATTCCGGTATATGATAATAAATCATTTCTGAGAAACTGCTAAAATCCAGGATGCATAACTTTATTAGGTGGTATTGGTGTTTTCTTATGCTTAATATGACGAACTAAAGCCCCATGAAGAACAACAGGTTTTGTACATTACAATGCACATCTCTTGTAGTAAGTGTAACACAGTTTGAGTGTGTGCATCTCCATAGCCTTGCCGTTTTGGAGACAACATTCAGTAGCAAATCTTCACTGGAACCATGGGCCTGAGCCATGTTTCTTTTACTGTTAAATACGTTTGGTAATCTTTAAATTGATACAAATTGTACGGACCTGTCAGTAACTCACCCATGGTTGGACTTCTAAAGGAAAATTCGGCAGGCCATCAGAATTTAAAAGGGTCAGCTACCGAAGCTTGAAAATCGGGTGCACAACAACATGTCCTTTTTAGCTCTTAGGGTTTTTATAATGTACATCAGTATTGATATTTTCACAGTGATTAGCACTGTTGAGCTTTTACTAGTTATGTCAAAGACCCATTTAACTCCTCCTCCTCTCATTGTGGATTGACATACCACCTTTTAATGACTCCACAAGGAGTTAAGTACCTGCCAAGGACCAGCATATTTGATGCATTAATCTAAAAATAAACATTTTTGCAGTTAAGCAAGTATTAATGCAATAGGCAGGTCTTCAACTTGTAATTATATATTTTTAATAAGTCATAAAACACCTAGTTATATGCTAAACAGGAAAAGCACTCAATACCCATAGCATTAGGGATATAAACAAAGTAGACATTTTAAAAAGCAACTTGAAAATCCAAAATGAAAAATTGCAAAAGGATATTTGTTTATGAAATAGCTACTTAGAATAGCACTTAAACTTGTACAAAACCCCAAACATTCAGAACTAACGCCAAAGCTCAGTCCTCAGTTCGCCCTCACGTGGCCAGGAATTTAAGTTACTACGGCCCTGAATCAGAGTAGCTCAAACACAGAGAGCAATTTTGCATATCCTGCACTAAGTAATACTTAGACAAATAGGTTCGCACAATTTTTTCCTCCAATCTAAATTTTTTGCCTTCAGGAGTCCAGGATCTTTCCCCCTCCCCATATTTCCTTGTGCTTTTTTAATGTAGTGTGAATAAGCTTGCAACACATTCTAGCATCTACCTCCGTCTCATTACTGACACACAGACAATTCCCTCCATGCTAAGCATTCGGGACTTTAGAAATGACATTAAATACAAGACGAAGTACCTTGTGTCCCAGCTGTGCTGCCTCTCCCCGAGCTGCTGTTGCTATGGGATCGATAAGGTGTCCAATTTCCTGAACAACTGATGTCAGCTGCTCCTGTAAAGCCTAACAAAAAGAGAACCTGTCAGTCCTTTCTACAGCAATTCATTCACTGAGCCACGCCATTTCACAAGATACCCTCAATACCAGCTGAACTGCAAAGAACTCTGTCGAAACACATGCAGCAGCATAAGGAGCAGATGCAAACTAGTCAATTTTATTTACATGCTTGTCCATTTCTCCACATTTGTCCTCCCTGATTGCAGGGCGCCCTGACATCGGCTGTTTGCTGCACACACTCGTGAGGCAAACCTAGAAAAAACTCCTTCCAGCTTTGGCTCACAGTGCCCCTGCCTGCATTTGCTTCTAGCTCCAATGGTAACATGACAAGTGATGCTATTGTTGCCTCTGGTTTAATGTCATTAGACTGCTCAGAAAAATCACCAGGACTGCTGATCTAAACATGAATCAGCACTTTCAAGGCAACAGTACAGCACAAAGAGGAAAGTTTGAATTGTGGAGTCCAAAGCTAGCAGCAGAAATACACGGATATGAAAGGGAACAGAAAAATATGTCATCTGCAAGTAGGAGATGTGGACTGATCTCCAAAACACAGCATTGGAGACATAAGGATAAAGAAGGGCATGGCGTTAGCAATACCAACACTAGAACTAATTCCTTCTAGTTCAAAGGCAGTTAAATGCCTTGGCAGCCAGGATTTAGCTGCAAAAAACGAGAAATGAAACGGCATCTTTATGTCTTGCTTTATGTACATATTGCTTTAAATAAGGCTTGGTAGCTTACGAAGTGCTCATTCCAACTTTTCACACTACTAGCAAGGTGCAAAACAGGATGGATATTTTTAAGAGGAGGAATGAAGTTGTTCTTTAAAAACCTTGTGTTAACTTTATGCACTTTTATTTCACATTCCAGGAAGACTGAAGTTTTAGTGGAGTGTCTAGCACTGCTGCTTAGCTTGAAAATAAACCACCACTTACATGCACAGTGCAAGAAGGCAAATGTAAGAGAGAAGAGTTCAATACCAAATGAGTCTATTCCAAGCTCACTACAGTTGGAAACAAATGTCACGTTTGTGTGTGTCGGAGAAGGGGCAGTGATACCTTATATTATTAATGAGGATCTTTATTTAAAATACAAAATTTATCACTCATTCGAATGCTTAATACATGCCATGAGTAACTGTTAGTAGCTTCTCTTTCATGAATATATTGAACATTTGCAGTGTGGAATTCTTAGCCTGGGACTGTGCTATCTGCTTTCCAATTTATTGAATTACAGCATTTGATCAATGTATGATATGTTTGTATTAAGGCACGAAAACAAATATGCAAAAATGATGCCCCTCAGGCCTGCTCTGATGAGCTGCTAAATTGCATCTAGTCATCCACCCTTAACAAAACACTCATTTCCTCTGCATTTCTGGTTCCCTTGCTTTTTCCCATTTTACAATCTTATCTACAATTTAAGTAGGCTCCATTCCCCAATATGCAAATATCAATGTCACCCCAATTTTATTTTGCCTCAATACCTTCCCTTTCATGGAGCCTTATTAACACCACCCCCACCACCCCAGATTACGCCCGAAATCAGCCCCCCCCAGGAGCAGATTTGAAAATACATAAGCAACACATATTAGAAAAATCTGCAGATTTGCCACAGGAACCTTCTACTGGGAATATTTCTCCTTTGAGAGCAGTCTGTGCTGCCTCCTATTTCCAATACTTTTCCTTCTGATATGAAGAAAAGCAAAAAAGACAAGTAGGCGTGCTTAACTTTACTCAGTTATAGCGCAATCTGCCTTACCTCGACTGAGATGTCATCCCTTGTGGCCAAGTTCTGACTGATTGCTGCCAGGGAAGCCTGCTCAATATCTCGAACACATCTATTGATTCCATCAATAGAGTAATCACATTCTCTCTGGCCTGGGGCTTTGTCCCTGAAACAAAGAGGATATGGTAATCGAAGGATGAAGGCGGTCCTCATTCATTAATTCACACACAAAAGTATTTCATTAATAGACAATATATGGGGCAAGTGGGATAGCAAGGAAGAGAACTAGGTTTGTTGTACCAAGAGGGGTTTGATACGCATAACAGATGAGATATTTTGTGGCAAATAAGTCCTAGGGACTTGGCAAGAGAAGGGAGCAGAACCATGATACTCTCCCACGTGAATAAGGAGCTGCACTAGCCACCTCAGAAAGAAATCCTCCTAAGGTGGCCATGGCAGAGGACTTGAGCGGTGAAAAAGCAGGGCTAAAGGAGCAACTGAGACAGATGAACAAAGCCTCCCAGCTTCTATTGAATGCAGGGGAGAAATCAGTAAATAGCCCCAAGAAGAACTCCTTGGGTATTAGGTATGTTTTACTCTTAAATGCAAATACATTTTAATGAAAATTAATCTTTGGGGACTTGAAGCTAGACTGGCAGTTTGTTGTTGCAGTATAAAATCATGAAAGGACAATATTATCTTAGATGCAAATACACAGCTGTCAACATACTATTTAGTCACTCGGATCCGCTGCGAGTTAAAATACATAACGTAATCCCTCTTTTCATGTGTGTTTAAGTTTGCATACAAAAAAGATTAAGTGATTCTTCTAAAATTAAGGCACATGTGTGTACACACATGCAACAGCAACCTTATAAAGTAAACTGAAAAAAAATGTAGCAGAGAACAAGAACTCAACTTATTATGGCCCTGATATAGCTAAGCTCTTCTTCAGCATGTGATTTGCTGAATCAGAACCATAGACATCCCATTTGATCTGCTTTGAAATTATTGTCAATGTGTTCAGACTGTTTTCCATATTCGGAACACTGCTAAGTAGTTTTAAATATGCTCCCATTTACGTAGGCCCTATAATATTTTCTGCTCTATTTGCTTTAAAACCAATAAAAGAAGGAACTTGGCAAAAATCCCACTTTCCAGAGCTGTGCAGTCATCGATGATGATTATGCACAAAGAATAAACAGTGAGACCTTGTGCACCACAGAACCCAAATCAATATTTGTCAAATAGACAAAAGGCACAAGGTGCTAAGGAATTAAATGTAATTGTCAAACTTCTAAGAATGAATCAAACAACGGCGGGCAATAGAGAAACATTAACTCTCTTACCACAGCAGCTCCCTAAGACATGAAACATTTGCGGTATGGCAAGCAAATAATGTGCAAATCCCTTTACATGGTTTTCATAGGTGAAGTGACAATGGTAGCACTGGCCATTAGGTACTACCATTTTATTCCACATTATTGGATAAGGTTGTTGCGTTATGGCTTGAGAGTGGCAGTCAAAAAATAGTTATGACAGAAAATATTACCTAATAGAGGTGATGAGACTCTTAATTGAATCTGAAACTGTGTGCGAATGTCCAGCGAGTACAGACCATGTAGGTGGGTCTTTTGGATTGATGGCCAGTGAACGAGCAGTTTTGATCAATAAAGATGAGCTCTCCAACATTGTCTTGGCAGAAATCAGAATTGGCTCTTGTGCTCGTGTTCCCTGTGATCAAGAGAGCAGCAAGACACATGCACAAAAAACAAAATTAGACTTTTCTTCAAAATAAGCGGCAAATGCTCGGACTCGCCTGCATGCTAACAAAGACATACTGAGGAAGTACTAGCAGGAAATGCAGAATATTTTAAGTCATCCTCAGAGCTTGTCAACTCATTTTGCTCCCAAAGAACTGGTTTTATTCATGGCATGAATAAATTATCAAGAATTGCACTATCATGTAATATTATATGGGGAGAAGTCACTGCAGTAAATTCATTGAAGAAAGCAAAAAAAAAAAAAAAAAATCTAGCTAATTTTATCTTTGCCGTATTTAGGCACACAGCTTTCAGATTAGCAGAAGGGATATGCTCAAGTGAAAGAGTAGAGGCCCGAAACTCCTGCCCAAATGCAGAACTGATGGGTATAATTTAGCAGCATTATTGCCAGGTGCAACAATTATGAGATGTAGGCGAACAGGTTTTCTCAGAGGGTTAGTTAAATATGGATCAAAATACTGTAACTGGGTTACAATATTTGCACCTAATATACTACCTGGATGCCAGAAAGCTAGAACATCAACTACAACAGGCCTGGAGGGGACAGGCACCAAGCCTATGAATTACATTAAGTCCCGCAACTTATGGAGCCAGACAGACACAGTCCTCTGCTTCTGGTATCTCCAGCTTGGGATAAGGCCATTGAAAGCAGGAGTCAGCAGTTTGCAAGTCAACTCAAACATGTCTGCAAGCTATATAACCTCTGTTACAACGGGATTTTATAGTTTTGAATGATTTTTAGTCTCCTCAAACATCCCTGAATTTCCAACCTGCACGTTAAATGGTTTTGTTTTGTGAAACCTAACTCCCCACAAAAAGCTACTTCTTGCCAACACAAATTCCCACCACTTGCTGCAAAGAGGAAGCAAGCGGAGCTCAAGACTTTGGACAACCGTCACCTAAGCCATTCAGTGTATTCTAGTGATAATTTCATTTAAATTGTAATGCTGCCTTTGAAACATGGCAGGTTTATGACACTACCAGATGGCAAGAACCAGCGGACATAATGTGCAAGCACCACGTCACGAGCTAGTAACAAGAGACCAACGTGTTACTGCTGAAATCACAAGGCTTGTTTTGTTTGTGCGAAATTCCAGGTCAGTGGTTAACTGAAAGAAAGCACAGCCTCCAAGAGGTCCATACGAAGGAACTCAAGGAATGCCGCCTGGCAGATTAGATCAGCCCCTCAGCTAGGCAGAGATATTAAACAGGAAGGTGCTCTTGTCACAGTGTATCAGCTGTACAGGGAATGTGGGAAAAACTATGCTTCATGTATCTGTGCTGCAAGCAATTCTCAAGGGAAAAGAAGGAATCCTGAACACAGGACTGGCCAAGGGAAAAAAATTATCCACTTCTTCGGTCTTCTTTGGTTGACAGTTACTTGTTACTTAAGTCCACATATATTTTGTTCCTGATTTGGGATCATAGCCCCTGATCCTGAAATGAGTTGTGTGTGCCCAGATGGAACTCACATGTAGGATCAGATTCGTCCAAGGTTTTCTTGGTTACAAAAGTTTAACTCTACATTTTAACTTTAATAATGAGGCTATCTTGAGGGATGACACATCACATGGTTACTCTGTGATTCAATATCCAACTCTCTTCCTACCTCCATGCTGATCTGGGCTGGTATACTGACAAACTCTGGATTGGAAGCAAATGCTGTCAGATTTTCCACAGCTTCAATCAAAGGTGCAGTTGCAATTCTACACTTGTTGCGGTTATCTTCAGAGAAATCACCATCCAGGGCCTGACAAAGAATGTGGCAATTAGTCTCTGGTGTGCAAGAGACCCTTTGGAAAGGCTCAGAAGGGTCACATACTGAAGGAAGACTGTTTAATTCACTGTAACCTGCAAAATATTCATAACATTTGAGATTTGCAAATCGATTTGAAAGTTCCTTCAGACACAAGGCTGACCTTTGATTTAACATTTTAGAAAAAAAGGAATGAAATTCAACGCAGTCTGTTTCTTCACTTTACTTGTGTGATTATTGACCCCAAACCCAAAGCAGCTCTGCTGCTATGGAGGACGGGAAAAAAGCTTAGAATAATTGCACTCTGATGACTTCCCATAAATCACGTTTTAATACCTCAAGTCCACAGAGGTGGAAGATGCTAAAAAGTTGATCCTTTTCTTGGAACCTAAAACCTCTAAACCAGACATTCGTCTTCATAGATGTTATTGACTCATTTTCACATAAGTGAACTCATCTCCTTCATAATCTCTCAGGAAATAGCTCAACATGAAAGCAGCTTCAATGTAAAATCAGAACAGAGTTGAGTCCTCTGAATACAGCTGTTTTACAAGAATTTTAGCAACAGGCCAGCTAATGTCTTACGGAGGGATTCAGATTTCTAGGTTCCTCACAAGCTTCATTCCTTCTCACAAGAAGAGAAACCGCTTCCTAACAGAACTCAGAGCAGTATTTAGAAAACAAATGGCCAACGTTTAACAAAAGTTAACTATTGTTTTTTACTGTACTTGTAGATTTCAACTCTGAAACAAGCTATTCTCTCTCAATTCTGAGTGTTATTTCTGATACACAAGCTGAGTCCCGTAGAGGATCCCAACAACCTCTAACTCTGGATTCCAGACAACAGCCAGCAAGTGTTTCAGAGGTCACCTGTTTCATATGCAGCAACAACATTTAGGCTGATCTACACTTGAAAGTTGTAGCAGTGTAACTACGCCAGCTGGGGTGTGATTTTTTACTGATATACAAGTACAATCCCAAGTGTACATGCAGTTAGACTCGTGTACACATGCCTGATAATAACCATAGCGGATATGCTCTAGGAATTATTTTGGGGAAGTTCTATGGCCTGTCCTACACAAGAGGTCAGATCAGATGATCACAATGGTCCTTTCTGGCCTTAAAATCTATTAATTTAGTATCTCCTCTTATTAATATTCCAACACTCCCCATTATATGACCCTCAGAGCAGGTTCATCCTTTTCTTTCATTTTAACCCCCCCCCCCAAAACCCAGGGAATTACACACACAAAACTATGTTAAAAGAACATTTTGTTAAAATTACGAAGGCAAGCACTCAAAAATTAAGAGATGGAAGAATTAAGGTTGCCTGTGTAACCTTAATTATTCTCCCCTGTGCTTATGCATCATGATACAGCCTTTCATTCCATGATCATGTACAGTTTTTTTCACTGGGCTCCTGCCTCATTCAGTGCACAGAATGGATCTGCTCTTAAGATCTATCAGGGCTGTGTCACAAAGGAAGCTGTTGTCCGGAGGACCCCTGCTTTATTTACTGGGTGTTGTGGAGATAAATTAATGTCCTCTGAGCATGAAGCACTCAGATATCATAGTGATGAGAACTGCCGAAAAGCCCATGAAGATAATGATAATTCTATCTTCGGAGCAGCAGTTGAATAATGTACAGTAAATAAGGCCTGGGCCACACATTGAACAGTGAGGATTAAACAATATTGAACAGCTGCTCAATAAGTGAGCACCATCCATTCAATGCACTGAATGAGGCAGGGATCCTGTGGAAAACATTATATATGTGATCATATAATTAAAGAGTGTATCACAATGCAAATGCACAAAGGGCCAAATTAAGATTGCATAGAGTGCATTTTGAGTGCGTGACTGTGCAACTGTAATAATCTTTTTAACTTTGGTTGTGTGTGTGTGTGTAACAGCAGTATAGCTTATACCCCTTCCCATATGGGAATAGCTCTCCTGGCATAAAGGGGCTTTATGCCAGGAGAGCTACTCATAACTATTTATAGAGCCTCTTTATAACTGCGTCCACACAAAGGAGGATTGTACCACATGAACTAGACCAGTTCAGTTAAAGTATTACAGCTTTCCAGTTTACACTAAGGTGTGTTTGTATAGTGTCTAGAACAATGGGGTTCTGGTCCATGACTGCAGTTCCTAACGAATGGCAATATTTTAAAAAGTGTATTGCAAAGAGAAAGAAGACACTGTTAAACAGATCACCTTCTGTTTCAGCAGAGCAGAGGAGAAATGAAAGCCCAACGAAAGAGAACATAACATGTACCTTGATAGTTTTCACCAGGTTGGCAGTGCTATTTGCAACCTCCTTAGCAGATTGCACGAAATGTCTCTTGGCAACCGGGTTGGCTGTCTTCGACGAAGCAATACGACAAGCGTTACACAAAGCTGAAGTGTGCTTGGCCACAATTGTGGCCGCTGATAAAACCTGAAAGAACAGATGGCACAAGAGAGGTGTAGCACCAGAGAAAGGGACGAGGTAGTAATGCCATTCTAATTCTGAACACACTGTGATTCAATTCCTTTCCATCTGTACAAACGGAGTATTTCCCCTCCCCATCAATACAGAGCAGACAGATAGGTCCTTATGAAACTCAGAAAGGGTCTCATTACAATCTTCTGGGAAGAGTTACCTGTGACGGGCTGCTTGCTGGATCCACAAGATTCTGACAAGCCATCTGGATTGCCTGATTGGCCCTGGCAAACTGGATAGGATCGACAAGCCCCTGGTGACCGGCCTGACTGTTGGGATCTGAGATGCCAACCAGGTAAGCGGCCTAGGAAGGGAGCAAGAAATAAAAGCAAATTCAAAGATTATGCAAAGCCCATTCCAGCTGATTAATGAGCCAGCCAAATATCTACTGACCATGGTGGTCAGGCTGTCTTGAGAAGCCATATAGCAAAGCTGCTGTTAATAAATGTCCAGCAACAAGTCTGTAGGAGGATGTAAAAGCTGGGGTGTCTGTAATATAATCTGTGAAACCTAATTAGCCTAAACCAGAGGTTCCCAAACTGTGGGTCGTGACCCCAAACGGGGTCTCACCATCAGCAGATGGCGTCACAGCAATCCCTAGTACGTGAAGGACCCATTTTGCTTTGCACAGCATGACCTTGCATGTATAGTGCATGCGAGGTCACATTGTGCAAAGCAAAATGGTGTCCTCCATGCTGTCTGGGCACTGGCAGGAAATACTTCATTAAAATGGGGTTGTGATGTCAAAAAGGAACCCTTGGCCTAAATAAAACTTCTCAGAAAAATCCAAAGGGTGAATATACTTTATTATCCAATAAACATCCAAGGAGAATCGATTTATCCCTGGGTTAGCCAGATAAGAACTCTGATGTTGTTTGTCCAAGGTAACTTTCATCCACTAGAGCAGCCACATTTTGACAGGTCCACTATTTTGGTCAGATCTGAATAGAAAACTGAAGACTTCAGTTCCCCACACCTCCCCTTTTCATACCCTGAAGAAAAAACTAGCCTCTTCAATGTACAACCAAGTGTAAAGTTACACATTTTAGTCACCACACAAGAGAAAGGCTCTGTTTCTAGAGTTGACGGTAGGGCCCATGAAACCTATAGCTGCAGGCCACCCCTCAAGTAAGGACACACAATGATCAGTGCTAATAGTTTACATTTAAACTATGTTTCCACGCCTTTCACCACAGAGATCAGGTTTATAGAGGCAAAGCTATGTGTGGAGGTTTCTTGCTGATTTCCCTTACAGATAATAAAATATTCACAGGCCCTGCCCTCCCCCAACAAAGAAATCCAGGGCTAACTGTGGGGTCCAGGAAGCCCACATTACAGACTAATTGTTTCTTCAGGGGGCGGCAAAGCAATTTGCAGCTGCATGGGATGATCCCTCAGAGCTGGCTCCTCCACTGAAAAGGCAACATAACTTTTGGTCACAAGGGTGAGCAGCTCAATAACTTGGGAAGCCAGCTGGTTTGAACCATGTAATTTTGGCAGGCAGATTAACATGAACACCATCTCTGAATGTTGCAACAGTTTAAGCTTCCTAGAGACTGAGAAAACATCCACGCAGTTGTAATGAGTCTAAGAGCACGCCCACACGTACAGCGTTGCAGCACAGCCGCTCTCCCATCGGCATAGAAAAAACCACCCGAGAGCGAAACAAACTCTCCCGCCAACATAGTGTTGTGCAAGCTACCACTTACGTCGGTGTAACTTACGTCATTCAGGGGGTGGAATATTCACACCTCTGAGCAACATAAGTTATACTGACATAAGTGGTAGTGTAGACATAACCTAAAACATACATTTACCATAATCTCTTTTCCTGTGCTAAAACTGAATGAGGTTATGCATACTTTGAAGACATGGGCTAATTATTAGAAATGACCCCAGAATGCTTTTTTGTGGTTAATTTAAGGCATAAGTCTCAAATTACCCAGCTTCAAAGTAATTAAGGTTTTCCTGGCTTCCTTCTACTGAATCAGTTCTGAGGGGGCATGATTCTGGGGACTGCGCACAGAACTGAGAGATATAATGGCCTGGTTCTGACACTTACTTCCTCTGTAACCTTGGGGAACTCATTTAACCTCTCTGCTGCCTTCTCCGGCCATACAAAACAGGCACAATATTGCTTACCTTACCTCACAAGCATGCTGTGATGACATTTTAGTTAATGTCTGTTCCCATCTTCCAAGATGAATACCACTGAACAACACAAATACTTGGATTCTTTGGCCAACAGGAATGAAAGCTCAAATATTCACACACACAAGACACAGCAATACAGAGCAGATTCATATTTGTTTTACAGGCTTCACAAACAAGTGTTTTACCTGGGCTGCAGCCTCTGTGAGACCACAGAGAGCCTTGGAAGCAACTCCAACACATTCTCCAAAGACCAGCAGATCCCCCGTCTTGGCATTCTGGGAAATGCCTGCCATTGACTCTCCAAGGACCTTAACAATTCAAAATAAGGTAAATTATTCTCCTAACATACTTCCCTCTACACGGCAACAAGTGTTTTCCAAGCTTTCCTGGATTGCACACAGGAGCAATCCAGCGCAACCTCTTTGTCTGCTCCAAAACACTTGCTGAAACTTTGTGGAAAAGGTACTGGCAGCTTGGCACATAGGAAATGTTCAAATATCAGAAGGCCTGTTAAATCTTAGTGTTTGTCTCATTAAAGCCTATCCTGCTGGGTTTTTAAGCTTGCAAAATCTTTGGCATAGCACCAAAGCAAACTAATTCCATACTCTAGTACATCAAGCAGCCTCTTTTTTTCCCAGATTTTGAAGACTTTGGGACAATTCCAATGCATCAGATACTGAAAAGATCATAATGAAGATGGACTAAAACTTTCAGCTGAGGATTTGCAGAGTATGGTAAGATTTTCCCTGTAAAATACTTTTGTTGTGGAGTAGTGGTAACTTTTAACACTTACAGAATTGTTGAGCAACTATAGAGTAGACAAGGTGAAAAATTTCAGTTCAAGTTAAATCATAGTTTGAACACAGATTTATTCCAATAGGCAAAGCTAGTCAATTAACTCAAGCTTGTGTGTGTGTGTGTGTGTGTGTGTACACACATGAAACTTTAAAAAAAGATTGTTTTCAGAGAATATGATTTTTTCTAGTTTGGACACAGGACACAAAATGGCTAAAAATAATCCAGATTATACAGTACTTGCGGGTATCATGAAATATTTGGATTGCTCAGGTTAGACCTCAGACAACATCACAAAGCAATCACATGACATTAAATGCTATCCACACAAGAGGTCTTCAGATGAATACAAAATCCACACAGCAACATAAAGATTGCTCACAGGCGTCTCAAACGGACTTTTACCAGGGAGCTGGATGTGGTTAGAGCACAATGACATCTCCCAGAAGCAGACTGACGCAGACATTCTTTTTCCAATGTGTTTATTAGCGTTCAGACACCTCCACTGATTAGAAATTGTTTAACACATACACATGGAAGTAAAGTCACAGAATTACCTTGGAGTTTTCCATCACTCCCTCAATACAATCAAAATATGAGAGGTCGCTTACAGGTTCATTGGGGTTATCCAGCATTCCCTTAACTGTCTGAAAGAAAGGAAAAACAGCTTCAGTTACTACAATAGCTAAAACCCAGGTCTGAGCCAGACAAATACAGCATGGCAATACTGAAACCAGTGAACACATCTGCACCTCCTAGTTTCCTTATCACCAGGCAAAGAAAATGATTCTCAGATACTGCAGTACACAGATATTTTGGTAGCTGACTATTTGTAAACTTTCCTCTGTGTCACCATACCACCAACCAGCAACCTCCTCCCCCCTCTCCGGACCTCAGAACCTTCCTGGGAATTAAAAAATTGATTCAAGAAACTGCCACCTCTTGTTACCTACTGCCTGGAGACATGAACAGTCACCTGGCTAAATGTAAGTGCACCATCTGCTTGCATTTGTTTCCTCCTGCCAACAGAACCTCCCAGCACAGTTCCCTCTGCCAAATGCTATCTGAAAATACTTAAGATACAAGTAGAATTAAGTAAGAGTTGCCCTTCTCCTGGAGTGAACCTGGGCCTTGGAAGTAGAGTACAGAGTTATCCAAGAGAGAAAGCTACTTCATATACTTGTCAAGAAGAATAAATGTATTTACATAAAGAAATTCTCAAAAAAAAAAAAAAAAAGGTATCCAACAGGCGATTCTCCTCTTTTGCTTAAAATATATATATATTTTAAAGCTGATATTCATGATTAGTCAAGAATGGAAGCTGAATCACAGCCCAACTAGCTATTCTTATGGTCTTTCCAACATGAGTGAAATCAGGAAGTATAGGAAGTCAGTAAAGGGCTACACAGCTGAAAGATTTTCAGCCTGATTTTTTTCAGCAAAGGAAATTTGGGTAAGAATTTAAATGTGAGATTTTTATCAGAGCTGAACTTTTAACTCTATAGCACTTTTCTGAAGTTGAGCCATGCTTAGTCTGCTGTCTTTTAACAGCCTAAAAGTCAAGATCATTTCCTTTAAGTGTTTTACGGTCAGTTATCTCACTGTATGAATGTTAACAACGAGTCAGTATTAACAAGAGGTCTCTTCTGCCAACAGCTCTGCTGTTGCCTCCTGCCCCTCTATTTCTCTGTTCCCCACACAACTACAGTACTTCAGTGCCCTGCTCAACCCCTATGCAGCAATTTACTGAGTAGCAGAGAGCAAACCATGTTCTAGCCATATTTTCACTGATTCAGAGACAGGGGCTGTAAGTCTCCCTGGACAGATGACAGGAAGCAGATTCACAGTTAAGATGCAATTTGCTGCTGCTAAAAACCCTCCCGTCTGTTCCTTATCCGGAAGTGCTGGGAGTGATTCGCCATGTCCATCTGCCTAGGGAGAGTTAAACAAGGTCTCCATACTCCTGGGAAAGCACAAAGTGTGCATCTTCTCTTTATCTGCTCCCCAGGGTATGCTGACACGATACTTAAATCACTGATGAAAAGCTATACTTTCCAGTTATTTTAGGGAGCTCAGAGGAGGCTAATAGGAGAAACTGGTGGATGAGGTAGGAAAAAGGCAGGTGATGGGGAAAGACCCTTGTATCTTAACCATAATAAAAGTGAAATGGGTAACACCTATTGATGTGGACTTTCCCCAAAGTTGATGGGCACTCCAGTAAGCTTCTTACAGCTTTACCCAGGTCTGGCTTTAGACTCTGCTGCTGCCTCAGTTTCCCCTTCTACCCAAGTTCAATTGACTTCACACTGCAGGGGTTTTTCCCACCAAATGTCCCCTTTACTGGAGTCTAGTTTATGAACAAAGTTCAAAACCCCACAAATCTTCCACCCTGCCTTCCTCAGGCAAAACTAGTCATTTCAGTTGGTAACAGGCTTCAGCATGCACATAGCTTTTCCTCTAGACCCAAAAGCCTTTCCAGCCCTTTATCAGGGCTTCCCCTTGCGTATAGCTCTCCGTCCAGGCTCACAGTCTTTGGTAGTTCTCCTAGCTGAGGATTCTCTCCCAGCAGGCTCCTTCTCCTTACAGGTCTCTGGAGCTCTGGAGAGTTGTCATCTGCTCTTCTCAACTTGGTTTCATTTTGTACTGAAGAAGCTACACACAGTCAATCCCATTTCTAGTGCGACTTTTATATTAATATGGTCAAGTCTCGCAGAAGTGGACAACTAGCAGTAATGGCCTAAGACAGGGATAGCGAGAGAGCAAGCACCGTGCAAAACTTTCATCCAAAGCTCTGTTAATATTTGCTGTGTGTGTGTGTGTCCTGGGACTCTGATCAGAGCTTGCCAGTCACATCAATCTGGGTTGTAGCTACGAGGTATAGACTAAAATTCTGCTCAGTAGAAGGAAAGAACAGTTTGTAAATTTAAAATAATTGGCAGGAAAACATGTTAGAGGTCCCCTTTTCCACCTCATTTATTCACTCAGTGCTTAATCCCCATCTGCTCTACTATTGCTTTCTTCTCCAGTTAAATCCCATCTTTCTCCACTCTTCCTTTGGGATCAGAGATTCAAGGAAGAGCTGTGTAATTATTCTATAAGTTTTTCCATTTATTGTCTCCTTTGTCTGTTATTAAAAAAAGAAATCACTCTTCACTGCTATTTCCATACACTCATCATGCAGTAAATCACAGAGAAAGGCTGACTTTAAGCACAACTGTACTGTACATAGGTAATCTGAAGTTTAAAAGCAAAAGAAAAAAAAGTGATTTGTTTAGTTGTAAAAATGCCACGGCAACATCCTGGGAGTATTACTGCTGCGAGTTCTTACAAATGCTCACTGAAACAGTTACTGTTATTAAAAGTGTGACAGCGCCATATCTCCTCTCCCACACATACTATAACACACTTAGCACTGGTTGGATTTCAGCTTGAATTCATCATCATCACATCTCTGCTCCCTCCCCACCCCACCCCCCGAAAAGCAAGGCATTTTGATGCTTGTCGCCTACACAAAATCATTGGATCTGAGATTTGTTAATATGCCCTTGCTAAATACTGTAATTAATAAAGAGAAGAAACAAAGTGTAGCACCATAACATTTCTGCTTTTGAGACTCATTTTTTTGCCCCACTAAACAAGGCACATGCACAGATGAAAACTGAGGATCTCTCTCCTGGCAGTATCTCTGAACTGTGGCAAAGTCACATACAGTAGCTTGAAACAATACCTACATTAAGGAAGTTGTAACACACTAAGAGACAAATGAGTCTAGATGTGACTACACTGAGTTGTACCCACTTTCATCAGGGTCAAATTTGGTTTTGAGTGTCAGTATCATCCCACTCGAAGCTCTTTTCCTTACAAGATCCTGAACCATTTGGTTAAAGGGATCATGAACTCTGTAACATCTAAGAAATCCTTGCTTCTAATAAAACTGGTGGCATCAAATGTACCTAACTGATTTATTTGTTCCTTTTGGCCTGAAGAAACAATAGTGGAAAAAATGTAAGCAAAAGGTAACATGGTTAGGCAGTAATCAGCACTACAAACACAGCCAGAAAGCCGCATCACACCGCTGATCACATCAGCTCTGCACAAGAAGAGCCATTGTCATGCTGAGGAAAGTCTTAAAGTACCAAGAGAAAACACCTCCCATGGCCCTTTCATTTTTTGTCTTGAATCACCACAAAAATAGTGTGTGTATGTGTAGGAACGTGTGTATGTAGTATGCAGTGTAGTTGTAGCCTTGTCGGTCCCAAGATATTAGAGAGACAAGGTGGGTGAAGTAGTATCTTTTATTGGACCGTGATGACTATGTTAACAAAGCCAACTGACAACTCTCCATCACCACCTACTATAAAAAGCTCAAAGACGACCCACACTACAACTTACTCAGGAATTGAAGGACATAATCAAATCCTTCCCCAAACAAATCCAAGATAAACTCTACAAACTCATCCCCCCCATGAACCCACTCCCGGGACCTTCTACATGTTTCCCAAAATACACAAACAAGAGAACCCAGGCAGACCCATCATATCTGGCCATGGTGCTTTTACTGAAGGAATGTTGGAACTCATAGAAACCATCCTAAAACCATTCATCACACAAAGGGCCAGCTTCCTCCAGGACACAGCTGACTTTCTCCACAAACCCTGCAACATTAATGACTTTTCTCAGAACACCAAACTCGCCACCATGGATGTCACTTCCCTGTAAATCAGCATCCCGCAAAATGACAGCTTAGCTGCCTGACTCAAATATTTACAAGAGAATGGACAATCCTCAGATATCCACCCCAAACACATCATCATATTCATCCATTTCATCCTCACTCATAACAATTTAACAATTGTACATAAAACAACAAACACTTTGTCCAAACCATGGGAACAGCCACGGGTACTATGATGGCTTCCCAATATACCACCCTCTTCCTTGGCCACCTTGAAAAAGAATTTCTGGACAAATGCATCATGAAACCAGTGATATAACTGAGATACATCAATGATATTTTCATCCTCCGGACAGACAGCTTGAACTTCCTTAATGATTTCTTCCACAAGTTCAACAACCACCATTAATCTCTCTCTGGAACACTTGCACACTAGCATCAACTACCTGGACAGCACCATCAGCTTCAACAATGGAACCCTACAGACAATCATATACAAGAAACATCACACCTACCTTCAAAGATCCAGTAACCACCCCAAACACACCTAGAAATCTGTTATCTCCAGCCAGGCACTCAGATACCACAGAATATGCTCTGAGGAGAAAGTCCAGGATATAAATCTTGTAGTAGAAAGAGAAAGCCTGGATCACTGGGCCTGGTGTGAGATATGTGCCTTGAGGGCAAGACACCTGGTCGCCGAACCGTGCCTGTGGTCCTTTCTGATGAGTAACATTGAGGGCTGCTGAATTAGCAGGCTGAGCTCTCTGCTAGTCTGATAACACAGGAGCAACTGTCACAGATTAGCAGCAACAACATTCTTCTGCACTTAGCCACACACCTTGACACACTTAAAACTGCCTTCACCAAACAAGGACACTCTACAGAGAAGTAGATCGGATCCAGGAACAGGTCATCCAAATACCCTGAGAAAACCTGCTTCAACACAGAAATAACCCCCCCTGATTACACACCCCTAGTTGTCAGCTACATCCACACCGGAACCCATACCAGGCATCACCAAACAGCTACAACCCATACTCCATGGGTACCCCATCCTGAAAGAAATCTTTCCTGAACCCCTTCTTCTGGCCTTCAAACAATCCCCTAGCCTCTCCAAGCTCATCATCAGAGGCAAGTTCCCTGCAGGACGCACCAACCCAAAGTGGCACCAGACCCTGACAGAACAGATACAAAACCTGCAGACATATCTCCACTGCCACAATTATAGACACACACTCCACAATACACCTTTCAAGATCCATGGACCCTACATATGCCTATTACAGCATGTGGTATACCTCATACAGTGCACTAAATGCCACAATAGCATCTATGTGGGTGAAACCAGACAATCGCTAATGAACTCACACAGGGAAATGATAAAAGACAAAAACACTATCACCTATGGTTGAACACTTTTCACAAAGCGATCGCTCTATCTCTGACCTATCTGTCCTTATCTTCAAAAGAAACCTGCACAACACTTTTAAAAGACAAGCCTGGGATCTTAAATTCATTACTTTGCTAGACACTAAAAATCACGGATTGAACACAGATGCTGGATTTATGGCTTATTAAAACAATCTGTAACCCACTGACCCCCTCTTTTTGTCCTATGACTGCTAACAGGTTACTCTACCTTGAATGGTCCTTTACCCATATGTGCCTTTACCCTTTAGCTAATATGTGCTAACTTCTTATGCTAATCATTCTGCTCTGCCTTGCATTTAGCTGTGACAGTGGGAGTACCTTTTCCAGACCTGAAGAAGAGCTCTGTGTGACTCAAAAGCTTGTCTCTCTCACCAACAGAAGTGGATCCAATACAAGATATTACCTCACCCGCCTTGTCTCTCTAGGAACAACGTAGTTATTTAAAAGTGTTGATTGTTTTCGCTGAAAGTAAAGGTTTTGTTTGGGGTAAAAGCCTCCTAAGATGAGATTCCAATACTGCACAGGGGATGAGTGAGTGACGAAGGACACAATTCTTTAATATTCAGGCCCTGACATACTGACAGTAAGTAACTTAACACCAGTTTAGCTTAGCTTATCACACAATTGCCTAGTGTTTTGGAGCAGATCCTTAGTGGTTTGATATTAACATAGGCACTAGGCCTTTCTACAAGAACCAACTAGCTATCCACTATGAAGTCAATTTAAAGAGCTATTGATACAACACTCATGCTGAAGAACACAATAGCTAGCATGTACTAGGACACGCAGTATTGAAAGACATTCAGCTAGACTGAGGGCTTGTCTTCACTACATGGCCAGGTCGATGTAAGGTACGCAAATGACGTTATGTAAGTAACGTAACTGAAGCCGACGTATCTTACATCAAGTAGCCACGCTGTCTTCACTACGCTCTGTCGACATAGCTTACGCTTCTCGTTCCGGTGGAGTACCGGAGTCGACGGGAGAGTGTTCAGCAATTAACTGAGCGTGTCTTCACCAGACCCTGCTCAATCAATGGCGCTGCATGGATGGCTGCGGCGCCAATGGAGCAGCGTAGTGAAGACAAGCCCTGAGATGAAGAAAACACGACAGAATCTTCACCTTACTCATATACAACTAGAAGAAAAATAAATTCTGCCACAGATATCAAGTGGGGAGGCAATGACACAGCAGCTACTCATACAGGGAAAAGAAAATGGAAAGGCTGACCAACATCTTCACCGCAGGAAGGTTCACCCCATGAAACCCCAAGCTTGAGAATACCTCCAGTTCCCGGAGAGCATTGTCACATTCCTTCTGCCCAGGTGCCTGCTGGGTGCACAGAGTGATGAGCTGATTAATACTCTCCGTCACAGCTCTGAGGGAGGTGAGGGGGAAAGAAAAGAAGACATTTTGAAGACTGACCAACTTTCCTCATTTTCAATTTTCTCTTATTCATCTGTACACTGTGAAAAGCAATTTCAAGCCCAAATGTTCTCCCGCTTCCCTCACCACTAGTGCTTGCAGAGTAAGTGAACTATACCGTATTCGGTGGGGAGAACACAATATCTAACCCCAGCTGAAAAAAACCATAGTGAAAGAGGCTCCAAATGAAACAACTGATTGACCGTAATCCTCACCTCAAACATAACCCCTCTGTCCAAATTATTTGTCACTTAGCAGATAAGCATCAGGTGGGATCTTCATGTCATGATGGCAAGTTTCTAGCACATTTGCACAGTTTTGGTTCGTAACGGGAATTTGATGCATCATAAATATAAATTATTTGACAGTTTATTTCATTTTGGATCTAATGTCATTGTGCAATTTCAAAATTAAGCCTTGCCTATACAAAAGGCTTCAACAATGCTAGCAACTGCTATGCTTGGAAACGTCGGAAAACCGCAGCACCTAAAACTCACTTCCTAGCAAGCAAGGCAGTGGCACTTGTGTGTTCAGGGTATAACAAAAATTATGTTTTAAAAAAAAACAATTGCCCCCCTCCCTCAAAAAAAACCCAGAACTATAGCAACTGTGATGACCAGAAACCTCTTGGAGAAGTTTAGACAAAACGTACTTTAGAGGATGTTGTGTTTGGTTGCTTGTTGCTCAAACTCAAAGCTTTATGGACCCTAATAAAAACGTGTGTTGTGAAAATGGAATCATTCTTGTTCAAGATCAAGAATGTTACGAACACTAGCTGAACAAGCAGACTGGTTATGCAGTGATCTAACTGTATTGTGTGCACTTCATTCGGTAAAAGTGACTTGGGAAAAGAAGGTAACATGGTGAGAGCACCTGACAGGGGTATTACAGCAGATGGCTAGAGACTTTTGGGCAACTCTGACAGCAGGCATGCAACAGGACTGCACATGCCATCTCCTTGGCTGGTGAGCCAGGGTGGACATTCAAGAGGTGGGATCAGTTGCAGCCCCCAAATGAGGTGAAAACCCCAAAAATGAAAACCTGGTTTCTAACCAAAAAATAAAAGAGAAATCTCTCCCCACCCCTCCACTGAACAGTTTATAGCCACAACATGTACAGGGACATTGCTTAATGCGAGTTTTCTTCAAAAGCCTTGTGGCCAGCAGCAACACAGCAACATCCTCAGTGTCTGCATGGGAGAGAGCAGGCAAGGAAGTAGACAGGATGGACAAAAAACATTAAAAAAAAAAAAAAAGCATTAGAAATAGTCGTCTTAAAATCCAGACCAGATCTTCATCTGCTGTAAGTCAGCGTGACTCTGACTTCATTAGAGCTATACTGATTTACACCAATACAGTGTAAGCAAGTTTCCTCTGATTTCAGTGTCATTTAATAAGCTGCAGCATAGAACATCCTATATGGTTAACCAAGATTATCAGAAAAATAAGCTAACAAATAATACATATTGCAAGGGAAAATACTGAAACACCGTCTTAGTAAAGCTAAAGCAGGTGATATGCCTGTACCTTGCAGCTGCTGCTAGGAGGTTCTTGGCATTAGGAGCTCCAGGATCAACTGAGAGAGACTTGGCAGCCAACAACAGCTTGCTGGAGGCCATAGAGATGTTCTTGAGGTTCCCTATTACTTGAATCTGGTCCTCTTTAGTCTGGAAAACCACAGCAGCATAACATTACGTGCACAGTTTGCATGAGCTAGAGAGACAGCTAAAACTTCAAGCACAGCATTTTGGAATTCAATTGAATTCTCCATCTAAAACCAATGACATGCATGGGATGACATTCCAGATAGGGCCACTGAGCACAGCCTCGGCTCGCCCAGATAGGTGCCTCTAGCTCCTTTCATATAGCAGAAAAAGAAACCCAGATACAAGTAGCTTGATTTCAAACAATAAGAGCATTCATAGAGAAGTGGGGGAAAATTTAACTACTTGCTGAACAATGCTTTTGTTGTCAAGACTCTTGTATGTCTCTGCCTGGCACAACTGATCCACATTGTTCGGTCAAGGGGTACTGACTATATTCCAGCACTGTCTAAGCACTCTTACTTACACCTTTACTGGATTAATGGCTTAAGCAAACACAAATTCTGCAAAGAGACCTTCACAGATATTTAATCGTAAGGGTCCTCTATGTGGAGAAATAGTAGTTTCAGGAAAACTCAATCTACTAAGTAGCTTTATTTAATAAATAGTTTGAATTTGACATCACATGACATTACTTTCAGGGAATGATTATGAAATAATTTTACACGTGAAGTTAGAAAACAGTATTGCATAAGTACAGTATGCGACAAACAGCAGTGGTTAGATTTCTTGTCAATGATTTATGCAATCAACGTAGTCATTCTGTGTTAGAAATATTTGCAAAGAGGTTGTATTTTAGTGAGTTGATGTGAACCGGGTTTGTCTTTCTGTATTTGGTATATTTGCCCCACATTTCAGGTCAGCCAAGTCATATGATACTGTTACTGTTCTGATTGAATGACTATTTGAAAACAGAAAGCATCCTTTTTGTTTGTACGTTATCCATGAATAACTGATTGTTTTCATCTATTGTGTGATTCAGACAAACCTTTCAAAAGGGCCACAAGACCATTGCTGGTAGAAATTCTCTTGCAAATAGGCATTTGCAGTAAAATTTACAGTTTTAACTTCAGTGAACAGCCTTGTGAATACAGCACTCCCACTCTAGTGTTTGTGAGTCAGTGATGAAGATAGCCAGCATCAGCACTGCACACACTGACGGGTTTTGTTCACAAGAATATTCAGGGTTGCTTTTTGCTATATTGGCCCAGCTCTAGCCACAAAGCATAGGTTTATGGGACACTAGGTCAGCACAATTAGACTCAAAGTGTTTCTTTAATAAATGTAGTGATGTTGAAGAGCACTGACTTATGGCCCTGGAGCCTGAAATTCAACCAGTCAGCCGTAGAACAGGTAAAAGCTAGGTGGGAGCTGAGCAAGTTGACTCATTCTAAACCCCCGAGACATAATAGATTTCTGACCTGTAGGGACAGAGGTGAAGGAAATTCCTTTGTTTCCATCTCCATTCAGTCCCTGGGCTTTCACCTTGCAAAATTATACAATGCTGTCACACACATGCTACTTTACTAACCTTCTCTACAGGCTGGCTCCAGTCTTCGGCAGATCCAGGGATGTGATATAAACTGAATGGGAGTTGCCAAATTCTGCATGCTGAGTCCCCTTACTCTGATTATTCGGGGCACTGGTCACTCAAGTTCTACAGTTGTTTACTTTTAAATAACGAACCCCAATTACACTCCTGGGTAACTGCACCCAAGTAGAAAGTGGTCCTTTACAAAATTTCTGACCACTGGAAAAGACGACGGATGACTGTACCTTCAGTTATACGGCTCACAAATCAATTACCACAAGTCTCACACTAAATGGATGAGCAGGAAATCATAGTTTCAACAAGCATGAGGAACAGATACTCCCATATATTTGCACAGTATGCAAACCCCACCATGCTCTCTTCACTTCTGAATGGTAGCCATCACTGACTCTTCTGTAACATCCACCACCTCCAGGTAGGTGTAGACCAGCACATTTTAATATCTCTAAATACCCAGTGTAACAAAGTTACCAATTGTAGTCACCAAAACTCACTTGTGCTTGACCAGCCATTTCAATACCAGCGTCAAGGAACTCATCAAAGTCATCACTGAACTTTCCAGAGGCTGCTGCCAACTCTCCACTTTGGCCCCGTGTAGCATGAACCACTTCCCCTGCTGACTGGTTCAAATCCGCTGCAGCCTGGTTCAATTCACTTTGGGCTTCTTGGAAAGATTTAGAACTCGGAGGTAGCTTCAAGAGAAGAAGAGCTGTGTCTTAGTGACCACAGGGCCCAGCCATTCAGACTAGCCCTTAATTCTGCAGTTTAATACAATTCAAAACATTTAAGTAATAAAAAAGTGATCTTTGGACCTCACAATACGCAGCATAAATTCCATGGTTAAAATGAACCATTGTGATCATCTAGTTTGACATCCAATAGTTTGACTATTAGGATTTCATTTATGAATGGAGATGACTTTTAGTTCAGAGATGGGCACAAACCATAATCCTATGTAACACCCATCCCGGCTGGGCTGACTGCAGATACCAAACTCTACACTTCTTGCTCCAAAGTGCAGGGCTTTACCAGTTGAGCTCAAAGTAGTCAGTCCATTAGCCAGGAGGAATAGCCACTACCTTCTGGCTCAGCCACAGAAGGAAACAGACAGACCCTCGGTCAGTGTTACTCCCAGATCCCAACAGCCCCTGAACTTTGGGATTGTTCAATATATGAAACCAGTTCTGAATTTTGGTGATCAAATCCATTTCTGCTTTAGATATTGGTGGTTAAGGGCAAGTTATGATCCCCATCTCCGAGGCCATGTGAAAATACTTTTATTTGTTCTTTCATTCTAGAATATTGGCAGCTAAACTAGCCACAAACTTTGAAGACTCCAGTACCCCCCAAAGTATTATCCACTCTCCAAAGTAAGTTTCACAGAACGTATGTACAGTGACTGTACTGAAGAAGAGCTCCCTGTAAGCTCAGAAGCGTCTCTCTTTCACCAACAGATGCTGGTCCAAAAAAAGATATTACTTCACCAACCTTGTCTCTTTAATATCCTGGGATCAAGTTGGCTACAACAACATTGCAAATTACAGTAACTGTGTGGGTTTTAAATGATTTCTAATTGTGTTTGAGGCCTGAATTGACAATTGCATTCATGGAAGCACTTGACGGATTGTACTTGAAAGTACAATCCCCCATTCATCTGTGGAACAGGTAGATCACAAGCAGTGGAAGAGTAAGCTTGACCAAACTACATAAGGCTCATGTGCCTCAGGCACATTATAACGACTGCCAGCTATCAGTGACATTCAGGGAGGGAAATAGGGACATGACTTGTAATTTCATTTAAACTGATTTACCACAGATTTTTAGAAGGGAGCAACAGAAAAACAGTGACATTTTGATACGAAGCATCAGAAGGGACCATCCCGAGTTGGCAGGGATCACGGTCCTTACACCGACTCAAAAGGATCACTTCCAAAATGAAAAAAGATTGTACGTTTCTAGTATTCACATCCATTCAAACCTTGGTCCTTTTGCTGAGACTCCCACCAAAGGAATGGATGGTGATATCTAGGCAGGGTTAACTATTTAAAGGTAATCTTTACAAGTCACAAACACGTAGACTTCCCCAAAATCAACAGAAAAACAGTTCAGGATAAAAAATAGCTACTATGCAAGACTTGCTGGAAAGAAGAAATCTAGAGTATATCGGCTAGTCAAGAATTTACAAAATTTAAAATGTGAGGAACCCAGGCCAGATTTTTATTTCTGAAACAACATTTAACCTCAAAGGTTTCTCACCGAATCAACAAGCAGTTTCTTGCTGGATTCTCCAATGCTCTTCAAGGCCACATCAACATCCTTTTGTCCAGGCAAACAATTCACGCAGTTATTTAATGAATGAGACACTGCTTTGGCCACCTGGAAATATACATACAGGCAAAACAAATAAACCAACACAAGAAATCCCAGTGGGGAATAAGGCCCGGTCCAACAATAAAATCTAGCTAAAGGGCAGTGTGGTTTGGAACTTTTAAATCCTAATCCTGATTTAACAATGACTCCTCCTCTGAGGCTAGTCACTTACCTTGTCTTCCTCAGTTTCCCTTTGTATAGGGGAAACTAGCAAATCAACCAGGTGTTAGTTGCAGAAAAGCTATAAGTATCATTCTTTACACAAACGTGAAGGAAAGCCACCTGGAGGCAGAGGATCAAAAGGATGGAGGGACTGCTGGGCCAAACCTGAGCAGTGTTATGACCCTGCGTGCCAGGTCCTAATACCTGAAGCATGGAGCCAGAGCCAGCCCCATGGAACAGAAGTTAAGCTGTTGATATGGGGTGAGAATAGTGCAGGATCACGCTCTACCCACCCACCACCACCCTTCAGCGGTAATATTTTCTGAAGGGTGGAGGGCCTCTGCTTCATATTTTTCCCCAGAGTTCCCAAAACCTCAAGGCACTATGAGTTAAAACATGCTTCTCCAACTTTGATTTAAAAAGCAAAACATATTCAACTTCAACAGAAAAAGGACCAGTCTGTCTGATAACACAGTGATGTGATCCAGGAACGTCACTTGTTTAGAAAAACTGACGTGCTACAGAATGGGTTCCAAACATCGTAAGACTCAGCAATTTGGTAATGTCAGATTTAGCCACTTTTTCTGTTTCACAATCAAGGGTGTACTGCGCAAATACTGCTTGGACTAAAGACCAGATTCACATGCAGTAAGATACGGCAGGCATGTCACTGCCGCTCTTACAATCAAGCATTTGTAAAGAGAATGACATGAAGCGTCCATCTCCCAAAGATGCCTAGAATATTATATTCCAGCACTGGCTGCATTATTAGTGCCCTGGGGTAAACATTCTGAAGTCGCTTTCTGCCCTTTTTGTACAGCAGGGATACTAGGCCCTGGTGCCACTTACCTGAGCTAACCTTTGCTGACTTTCTGCATCCCCGGGTGCAACGAGAGCCTGTTTTGCTTCCTGAATAAGCATGGCAGAGCCTTCCATGACGTCCCTTGCAGAATCTAACATGGCATGTGCTGCCATTGGGTCCGTGGTGGATGCTGAAACCCCTCGTGCTGCCTGCGCCAAAGTCTTCAGAGCTTGAGCTGTCTCTCTGGCAGCAACCCCTACATTCAGATTGCACCAAGTACTCGGTTAGTAATCTCTGAGGCACAATCTGTATTCTTATACGGCAGCCAAATTGGAAGGTAATGACCCCATTTCTACAGAACACTGCCAACATTTTCAAATTAGAGTGTTTCAGATGTGAACACGTTTGAGAAATGCCCACAGGAAAGCTATAAAATCAATATTATACCCACAAGAGCACATCTCAGGGCGGTTCTAAATCACTTAACAATCATCTTCTCATGGAGGGAGAAGAAGAAAAATTGAACAGTTTCAAGTTACTTTGATTTTATCCAGGAAAAAAAAGTGAAAATCTTAGTTACCAGTGGTAACACGTTCAAAAATGCCTCAATGACTTAGGAGTCTAAATCCTATTGACTTTCAAGGGGACGTAGGGCTCTAAGAGTCCAAGTCCCTTTAGAAAATGAAACCTAGGGCTTTTGAAAACGTCACCAGAGTTGGATGGGGCACAAGCTGAAATTCAAGTATAAAGGCAGCTTAAAAACGTTCAAGGTGAAGGCAATGCAGTAGCATAAACCTAGTTTCATCATGCAGAGAGTCACATGGCAGATCTATGAAACTAGTTTCTGTAGTCTGCCTGAAGTAGACTCCGAAGATGTTCATCAGCCATGATGCCAAGACCTGTGACCCTGCAGGAGTGGGAGAACGTAGCTATCTCTTGTTTAATTCAGCCCTTATTGAAATGTTACACAGTACTCGGAGTTTTTAAATGATTTTTATTAGCCCCCAGAGTAATAGAGGTAAAATCATTGTCAGCAGTGAACTATACAACAACGTGCATCATTTATATAGGTGGTCTTTTCCAGTTACAGCACAGAGAGGTTAAATACGTCATGCCTACAACAAAAAGGGTCCCAGACTGTATACATCTGCTTTGTTACATCACTTGTTTTCCAGTCTATAAATATTTAGACAGTTACACAGCTGGGATGTAATTTCCCAACCTAATGAATATAAATTACCTGCCTGCCAATTAAAAGTGTATTAAGGTTAACATTTTCAGTACCACATGAACAACTGAGATTTTTAAACAGAGTGCTTTTTTTTTTTTTTTAAATCATGGGGAAAAAATGCAAGCTAAATTACATGCAGAAGTAAAAGCAGGGTCAGCCCTATGCAGTGATAGGGTTTGCCACTGTTTCCAGTTACCACCCCTCTTTCAAGTGACCTGCCATACAAACTTTGCCCTGGCCTATTTCATACTTATGATGCACAAAAAAACCCTCAAACCTTCCCATAAAAATCCTCTCTTCTCCACATTAGAAGTTTCAGGTTCTGAATTCTTTCTTCCTTCACTATTTTCAAAGGGCACTAGAATAGGAGTCCAGAACCCTGTCTTCTAATCTCAGATTACTCACCCACCGTTGTATGACCTGGGAGAGTCATTTCGCCTTTCTATGGCCCACTTCTCTTCTCATAATTTTTCTGATTGGTTTATTTAGCCTGTGAGTGCCTTAGGGCAGGAACTCTAATAGCACCCAGCTCGATGGGGTCCTGATCATTGCTGAGGCCTGTAAACTCTATTGCAATACCACTCCCAATGCTCTTTGGGCAATCTGACTGTGGACATCACAAGAGGTTGAAGCCTGAGGTGCAGCTACTCTAGGTCCCAATAAGAGAGGGAATGAGGAAGGTAAGTTTTAATATTTATGGCTCAAATTTTAGCTTCCTGTGATGTCACCAACCCGATCCTCTAAAGATCATGCCAAAGTCCTCCAGGAGGCAAGTCAGCACCTGAAATGTTTAACAGAACAGCCAAACGGATTGAAAAAAAGGGGTGCAGGGGTCATCTTCATGTATCATGGAGCAACAGTAAAAAATGCCTGATTGTTCAGTCTTCAGTTGAGTGCAGTGAGTTTCAGTAAAACAAAATGAGGGAAACTTGAAATGAACTTTAGGACAAATATGAACTGCACCAAGGGAATATAAAATTAAGCTTAACATTACCCAAGTGCTATGCAGTAAACAAGAAAACACCCACATACCACCACCGCCTAACACCTCAGCATTTGTTCAAGCGCAAAAAGATCCTCATATTACCAAAGTTAGTGTTAGATAGAAAGTATGGAGACAGACAGATACTGAAGAGGACTTTCAGCTATATAGGAGCACATTTCTTGGCAGGATTTTCTGACCTAACTGCTATCTTACTGCTTGATTTTAAAATAACTACTAGATTTCAGCTTCAAATATCAGGCTTCTGAATTTTAACTGGACATCCAACACTGACTACTGCATGACTGTGTAATAGAAATTTGTGTCATCTTAATCCAAGTCTATCCCGTTCACATGAAAGCAACTGAAATCTGTGTAGTCTTGATCCAATTACATCAAATGAAACAGTAATTGCCATAAAGCTTCTTATCAGTAATACTGAAAAATATCCCACTGAAGCATTAACATCAACACTTTCTACTTCCTACTCAGAGAAATTTAAAGACTAATATTTCACTTCCATTTAAATGTATGCATGCTTTTCCAAAACTGAAACGTAAACGCTTTTTAGAAACAGACATTTTCACACTAATTGCGAACTGATGTAACTGCAGAAAACCACATATAGAAAGATTGTGTGACCGTATCCTCCCCCTGGTTTTATCCCCGACTAGCCAAATTTGATTCATGAGTTAGAGATGCTAACTGCATAATACATGTAAATTCGTAACATGCAGTAAGGTATGCACCATTTTAACTAACACATCTTGGGTGTGTTTTGGAATACAGAACATAAACAACCCAAGTGCTTTCAACTATTCAATAAACACATAGCAGCATTTTCAGCTTAACCGGACTCTCACAACACTAACCTCGAAACCACCCGGTGTTCAATTGTACATTGAAGAGCTATCTCCACACAAAAAAAGATTTGGGTTGCATTTTTTTTTTTTAAACTAACAGAAGACCCAACCTATTTTGAATACACGCAGATAGACAGAAGCCTCTGCAGCCTGGTATCTCCTTTTACATGGTGTCTTACTTTCATTAGCAATATCTAGTAACAGTACCTGTGTAGTGCTCATTGCCTTGAGCTGCACAAGTCAACAGCTGGGCCATTGATGAACCAACAGCTTTGGAGGTACTTCCAAGGTCCTGGGCACATTTTTCCAGCTGTGACAATATTCAAGAGATAACATTCTTTGTTTAAACGGAATTAAAATTTTCCTTCCAAGTGTAATGGAAAGTTTTCCAGTCTTCCTCCCCTATTCCTCCAAACCAGCGCCCACCTCAGCTATTGAAACCCACACCTCACAGCCCTGCATTAGTGAGTCTCAGGCCCTGACTAGCATTTTTTCATTACAATGCCTTGGCTAAATGAAGAAAAGAAAGATCTTAAAAAAAATCTCTGATGACATTCTTAAAAGCTGAAATTTGTTCTGCCCTCTAGGGAAGAAGGCTCTACCTCCAATAGTTATTTCAGCCAGAGGACAGGCTTCTGATTGGCATAAAGATGTTTCATGCTGTTCGGGACAGATTCTGGAAAATATCTGTGTAAAATGCCATTCCAATAAGCATCAGCCAAGCCACATGACTCCTTTTACCAACAAGACCTCAAAACTCTGAATTGTAACAACAGCTCACTGAAGTTATGGGACAGGATTCCTAATGATGACCATGGTAAGTCTCTTCTACCCCACCAGTTACCGTTTCCCCTGGGAGGGGCTTTAACTGTCCATCTACAGCTGCCATCTTGGCATCTTGCAGTTCATTTCTGAGTGTCTGAACTGTGTTCAAAGCAGAGTCAATTTCCATAGGGCCACATGCTTCATGAGCCTATCCAGAAAATAAACAAACAGACATTGTTAATATCATTAAGCAACTTCCCTACTACCAAAAATGGGGAGATTCATCTGTGATCATGTCTTGGAAGATCATCTCTGACTTAAGAGACTACACAGAGACCAGAGGTCATCTTGGCACGTTGCATATCTTGGGGCTGGTTTACACTTACCTGGAAATTCGGCGGCAGTTGACAGGAGTTACAAACTACACGTAACTCACGTCGACTTCTTCTGCGCGCTGTTTACACTGCTCAGCACTACGGCTCAGCGCTACGCTACTTGAAGGGGTGGACTTACTCAGTTGACTTCCTGATCGATTGAGTGGGTCTCAATCGATCCAGAAAGATCGATCTGGCGGCGGCAAATTTGCTGCCATCAGTATAAACGTAGCCTTAGATACAAAACTACTGCACCAAGTTCTTAGCTTGCCAAGAGAGGAATTCATTGTCCATAGCCACAAGGGAAACTGAGACACATTTAACACATCTCAATTTCATTTCAGGTGATTAACTCACAATCAACAGAGCTAGAAGAACAGCAATGAACACAGACTTCTTAATGACATTTCCTACTGCACACAAGCTTTTACAAAGTCATGTGTTGTAAAACACAATGAACCTCTAGCTGTTCAAAAGGGATATTTACCCACCTTTTGGGAGGCCGTTCTTAGCTCAGCTAAACTCGTTGCAAGATTCTTGGCACACTGACTTAGCTGCATTGCTGCAGCTTGGTCACTTACAGTAGGTACTGCAGCTTTGGCTGACGCCACCATCTTACTTCCAGGCTATTTAAAGATTAGAAAAGAACGCATTGTGATTCATCCGCTCACACCTATAAACTTGTATAAATGCTTCCAACATTAAACTAGATCTAGAACTGACAGAACAGTTAGGCCACTACATTTTGCCAGCCCCAGTTTATGCTGTTTAGTTACCACCTGACTACTAGGACCACTGCAAATGCATCGAATTTTATCTCTGTGTCTGTCCCTGTCCAACCCTGATTTCTGTATTCACATGTTGTGCCTTGTCATAGCCCTCAATAGTGAGATCTCTGCAGAAGACACTGTCTTTGCTTTATTTATTTGTACAGTGCCTAGCTCAATCAGTACCAGTGTCTGACTGGAAGGTCTCGGTGACTCTTGTAATATAATCAAATAATGAATAGGGAGTTTAAATATTTAAACAGAACAGTTTACCATTTTGTGCATATGTTTACACACAGACATGCAAGGACAACATACATGGTACATTTGTAATTTCTTGCAACATTTCTGAACATTTAATTCTTTTTTTCAATACTGGATAAACGGAAACAAAATCCATCAAGTAACAAATCATCATAGGATTTGGAGATAATGTATCTCACTTATTTTCCAATACTATGTCACATCCATGGAACCCAAAAACTTCAACAGAAAAGCTGAGTACTCTGAGCGACTTCAATGGGACCAGATGGGTGAGCAACTGTGACAGCGTGCTCCAATGCTGCCTGGAGTATTTTAATGACAAATTAGGCAGAACAGAAAGGAGATAATTGCTCTAATTAAATCCTGGCAGTCAGATGAGACTGATAAGCGTCTGGGGCCAATCAGGCTAAACCCAGAGAAAAATAACTCTGGACCTTGAGTGCAGGCAGATTTGAATACTGGAAGCTTCAGGAAGCTGGGAAACTTGACCTGTGATTTCGGGGTTTGTTGTTCTTTTCCTTTGGAATGTCTTTGGGGAGGGAAAATAAAAACCTGTGTGTGTCTTTCTCTCAAAAGAGAGCAAAGCACCTGTGATTTTTGCTTTTATGCAAGCCAGACCACAGCTTGAGGCAGTCCTGTGACAGAATTAGACTCAATGTTTTATTTCACTTCACCAAGTGTACAGATGTGACCACTGAAAAGATTCACTTCTACCCCATAAAACAGAAGGGACTGCCCGGCAAATCTGGACATTTATGGTGCACATGAATGCTAACATTTCAGTACCTATGTTTGTTTTCTCTTTCTTTTTTTTAAACTGCCAATAATAATTCCAACATTTATCTTGAAGCAACAGCTGGCCCTTGGTTATTAACACCAACCCCTTTATGGTTTTTTCCAATGTTTTGAAGGAAGCATGGACTACTGCTTATCACCTGGGTTCTGCTCAAAACCTTGATCAAGCTAGATCACCTGTGTGTCTCAGAAAGCCAGCTGAAAAGTAGAGATGATACTCCCCCTCCTTATAAAAGTTTGAGAACTCAGGATGAAATACTATGGCTGGATCTAAATGAAGGAAGGGTACAATGGTGGTACCACCAGCTTCAACGGAATGTATCATAGCCCAAGTGCAGCCAAGGTCCCAGACACCCATGGCATTTTTACTGCCTTGCCAATTAAGCCTACTTTTCAGTAGCCAAGCCTCGGGGCAAAGCGCATCACAGTTCCGCAGAAAGCTGAAGAGACAGTACCCTGAGCTACCTACGGCTCAAACTCAGGACAGCTGTAGCATCACCTATTTCCTCAGTGACAAAACAGACATCTCAATTTGTCCCTCTATTGTGACATGCAAATTTCTCACTCCACAAAGTGAAGACTATTCAAGACCCGCGAGGTGCTCTTGAGAAAAATCAACTGCATTTCTTTGATTCAGTTTACCTGAAGGAAGTTCTGGCTGGAATTGATCAGAGCAAGCTGAGCACTGAGGTCTTCTGCCTGAGCTTGGCTTCCCCTCACACCCTGCACCAGCTGAGGAATGTGGTCAGCAACATTCTGTCGGCAACAAAGGAGCAAGTTTTAATTGTTCTAAACTAAGCCTCACACCCTATGGAAGAGACCTATAGAATTTAATAGGGATAATACCAATATGATTCCACAGAAAATGCTTAGGGTTTCATAGAACTTAATCAATATGAGATTCACTCTTTCGGAGTGTTCCTACAGTATTTGGAGAACTTGACTTTTCCTAAAGAATTCTATAAGTTGTACAGGAAGGTTAAGATTCTTTTGTAACCAAAAAAGGTTAAGAGGAGACATTTTCACTGACTCAGGAATGTTTTGTGTTGGATATTAACATCACTGTTCTACACTCCAAATCGCTTTAGTGAGTAAATCTTTCAAAGCACCTCTCTTACTTCAAGAAAACCCCTTTGGTATTCAGCTTACTTTTAGCTGACTTCCAACAACAGATGTTTATAGTGTGGTTGTAATGGTCTGAAAACGTATATTGTTAAAAATGCATTCTCACCCCTATTCAAATGTCAACTCATTTTCACATGATTTATTTCCAATCTATTCTCCCATACAAAAATGCTGTCCTAAAGTTTAAGTACTCTGGTTCAGGAAAAAACTTCAGATGAGGATTTTCTCTGCTGTATAATAAATCAATGTCAAAGTTAAACTAGAATGAACAGCAGTCAAAACATAGGACAAACTGCCCTTTGCATTTCTACTGAAAAAACCCAAACTACTTACTACACAACTCTTTCATATGCCCTGCCCTTTGAGATATGTTCAAGCTACTTGTCTTACTTACCAAATTTTCAAAAACTGTAACGTGGGAGGTAAAATACTTAACAGCCAATTGGTAAGTGTTAATGTTTTTTTTCTGGGATCTAGGACTTGAAAATCTATGTCTGTCTATTATAGGGGCTGTGTTCCTGACTTCTGCATAGTTTCTCTCAGTAGAAAAATACACCCTTTTGCACTCCATTTGGTTTTTTATTTCTCTAGAGTCTTTGAAGCAATATTATTCACAAGCACAAATTAAGCTGCCTGCCATAGCTAAAATACAAAAGAACTTGTCAAGTGAGTTACTCTGCCCTCTGGCTTACAATCAGGAAAATGTGAAGGTGTCTCCTTTATTACGCTTATGTTTGGCATACCAGATGTGCAGTCAGCAACCTATTAGTCCGAGAATCTGGAATCCCATAACCCAACACTATGGTCTCATTACAATTTGGTTTGGAAAGGGAATTTAATGGCATAGACTGCATGTAGGTTGACCAAGTGAATGTAGGTAACAGTGTCAAGCTGCTATCCATGTTGTCTTGATACACTAGGTAAGGATTTAATCTCATTACACCACAAGCCACTAGCTTTGCTTTATATTGTGTTAAAGTATATCACTCAGAAATTTCACTAGTAATAGTCACCTCAGTCCAGTTTCATTACTATTAATCATTTCCATGTAATCTCAGGTGAACATGGAGCTTTGCATATGTGTAGAAGCTCAGTCCCTGCCCAAGTTTATTACAATCTAAATTAGAAAAGTCATGTCCATGGACCAAGGAACTGGGAGTGGGGGGAAAGGAAGGAAAGTACTGCTCTTGGGTAGCTGCACTCTGCACTGTAATACAACTTGCTTACCTGTATCGGAGCACCCCGGGAGAACAGACACATACCTTCCCTTCCCCACCTGTACAGCATTCACTGCATACCAACTCTGATGACAAAGAGCAGTCTGCCAGTTGGCCTGCAGTCACTTGTCTGGCAGGAAGTTAAATCTCTTATAATGCACAACAGAAAAGCGCAAGTTGACAGCCACAAGTGATAATTCCTCATCTTCCTGAGAGCTGTGTAAGAATTTCTACCCCACAGTACATCACACAAACATCTCTCTGAATAGCCTTGGGGGAGGTGATGTACAGGCATTGTGATTAGCAGCCACACTCAGTTCAAGAAGCGTGGCACAGATACCAATTACCACTCATGGTAGAAGATCTATACTTCTGCTGTGTCAAGTGCTTCTGGGAGGTACAGCTACTCAACACCAGCCTCTGAACATGAGTGTTACAGCTAATTCCACTGGTCACCACCAAAGGGACAATGTCTCCCATTTCTCCAGTCAGGATCAATTAAGACCTTAAACAAGAAAGATGTAAGGACCAATTAAGTTGCAGCAGGCTTCCTGTGTGTCCCCGGAGTATGACACTACCTCAAGGCAATTCTCCTTAGACAGCTCTGGAAAAGGACACACCATCAGGTAGGGGGCTCCCACACAGCGAACTGGCTATGAAGACTTCCTGTCAATGAACTACTCTTTCTGTGCACTAATTGCACGGCATCCCTTAGGTAGTCTATTTTACAGTCAAATCTAACATCTCTGTTGCTATGCTTCGCACAGATCTGCTCGAAGGGTGCGCTGATTTATTTGCGGCATATACCTGAAGAAAGATGTCACCTTTCTGGCAGGTTTGTATTTTGGAGATTCTTGCAAAAGTATTCACATCCGCCCATCCCCTGTAATAGGCACTGCCAAAACATTTGTAAAAGACATCTACATGAGACAAGGCAAACTGCTGCCTTGCACTAATTCTAGAACAACATTTCCCTCATTTTAACAGATACTAATTAATGAAGGACAAAATAAAAAAGGCAAAAAAGCATTTTTAGAGGTATTTGCAGTGTTATATTCGGTACAACAGCAGAACAAGAACCAAGTGCTTTGGAGTCAGACTGACACAAGCAATTTAAGTATTCCTCTCCACAAGCACCAAGTGATTAAATTAGAGGAGCTGAGTTTCTGTTTCCTAAGACGTTAACTGCATTAAAGTGGACACATACTACAGATTATCTGCTAACTGACTGCTTCAGCTATTAGGAAATATTACCTTGCAGCTCTGGACAAGTTGCTGGTGGGCTACGGTGTTCTTGTTGGAAACGGCCGCGTTCTGAGAGGCTGCGATTGTCTGAGTGGCTGCAGCTGCAGCCTGCTTAGCTGCAGTCTTTAGAGCAGGGGGAAAAAACAGTTAAAATGTTTAACTGGTGTAAGCTTCAATAATTTAGAGAACACAGCAGATAAAACAGGTATCACTGCACTTAGCAACTGGAACCTATTAAGTCATTACCTCCCCTTGACTTAATTTGCCATAAAGAACTCCATTTCACTTTCTACTCCAGATGATAAAATAAAATGATCATTATCCTTAAATTTCTAACAGCAAAGAAAAAAACACCTGGCACCATAAACATTCCAGGAGTTTTTCTTCTTCCCATTGCTAGTCTTTCATTACAAAACTTATTTGGAATACTGAAGAGCTGCTGGTAAAATGGCCTGTGGCACAATGACAGGCATAATGAGATGTGAAGACCCACAGTAATCTAAAGCATTAGGGATAAAATAAAAATAAAATTGTTTGGGTGGATTCAGGAATTCTTTCAAAAGGAGCCTCTTCCCCTCATCCTTAGCACTTAATTAAGACGCAGGTTGAAATAGTAAGAGTTTTGTTTGCTATGTTCAGAAAGTCAACTGCAAGGGTTCTGAATTCAACTGTCATGGAACTGCAATATGCAAAATACATCAAGGGATATAGTAAGACAAAGTGGTTTTAAATTCTGAAGAAGAACTTTGCACCAAGTTTTAAAACGCTGTAGACAAATTTGCAAACCAGCTCACCAGTCTAACTTACGTGATGACTGCTCACTATTCGGCTAAATGCCATAGTGGCTTGGCAATCATGAATTGCACCACAACGCAAGAGACCATGCCTATGGAGTTGAACAACTTCCAGGGGTTTATCTTTAGGGACATAAGGGGTCAATAAAAGCAGAGGAGGGCAAAGAGAGTAGTTCACTGTGCTACATGAGCAGTCCAGAGAGCAGAATCATGGCTGAACCTTGAAAAGCAGTCCTCATGGGAGCAAAGGAACAGCTCTACTTGGTACTGCTCAAAGCAAAAGGTAAGACACAAAGATGATCAGATGTGGAAGACATGAAAGAATCAGTTTGTTTGGGTCTAAAAATATTAAGGGAGAGTCTGAACTCAAATATTTAGAAATCCTATTACTAGCCTCTCTTTACACATCTCTCTCTACCACAAAAATAAAATTCAATCTCTTGCCAAGTACATTCCAGTACAAACAAACACCATTCCTTAATTTCCCATCAAATAAATATATAAATCTGTCCTGAAACACGATTTGTTAGTTCACCCTAAACTATTACTGGCACAGATTACCCATATGGGGAAAGCAGTAAGATGCTTCTATAGTGAAACAAAACCTTATTTTCTACAAGGGTTTCTTATACTGTAGCTACAAAGTTCATTCTAATGCTTCACTACCTAATTTACTCAAGATTCTCTCGTTTTACATCGACACAGTAGTTTTAATGCAATATATTTCCAGATGAAGATTATCTACTCAGATCTTTTTGTTGGTCTCATCTTAATGCATTTGAATCATTTTTAGACTATTGTAAAATCACAGTTGAAAACCATTAACTGAGAGGTCCCCGCTCGCCCCATACATTTAACTTGTGATTGTGAAGGTCAGAATTCTCTAGAAGATGAAAGTAGGCTGAATTTCATCTCCCCTGCACAGCAAATTGCCTTTTTTCCTTTGCTGCACCTCTGACTATTATGCATTGTTTCCAACTTGGTTTCTTCTGTTTTGCTTCTTTGGGTGGCATTAGGGTTTAGTTGTGGCACAATCATATGTGGTTTTGGGACAGTTTAAGTGAAGCTCTGTTGCATATTCTTGTTAAAAATTTGGTTAAAATTATTTTCCCAAAATTATATTTGGTAAAAAACACAAATCACAGGACTACACAAGATTACTTCAATGAAAATGAAACAGTGAGCCTTTCTACTGTATTTTGCCTTATGATCACAACACCAAACACCTTCTGAAATGTATGAATAAATATAGCAGTCCAATGTCAAAAATCCCTCCAACCTGTTTGTTAACATCAACTAAACTGGGGCATGTTAATGAAACATTTAATGTGCAAACTAGTAATTCACATACCCCTCCTATTCTGCAATGCAACTTTCATATGACAGTGCCCCGTTTTAGTTGCATTTAAGTCTATTTCTTATGGTGAACTTGACATTTTTTGTCTAATGTCTGCATTTATTGTTGGAATGCCCCTACAGATACTTGTATACATAATCAAAGAAGTGTAAAATAATAGAAACAAGAGAGCTTGGTTTCAAACCTCTAATCTGTTGACAATTTTCTTCTTGATGGCGTTCTGAGCAGCTGCATTCGTGGCAACCCGTAGTCCCTCTGCTGCTTCCCTCAGTCTCTGCTGTTGGTCTTCATTGTCAGGGTTTGCTGCAGCCCCCTGCCCAGGAGTTCAGAGTAAAACACAAATCTTCAAAAAAGGTCCCTGTCTACATATTAAAATACACAAGAAATTTAACTCCCATTATCCCCTATCTGATCAGCCTTTTTTTTCTACCAATTAACTTCACTCTAAGATGAATTAGAGAAGAAAGTTTCAACTATCATCACAATTTCAGGTAGAAATTCATTGTTGGTGCTGTTTACTGCCTAATATAATTATGGTGAAGAAGGCAGTCAGACTTTGAGGACACAGTCCAGTGTATTAAGCCACGTAGCTTCATTATTCCCCACACACTGTCAATGTAAAATATCGTTCTTCAGTGAAATATTTACTTCTGCTAGGCAACTTGTATGTTAAAACTCCAAGTATAGTAGGAAATTACTATTCTGTAAACTGTGTATAATCTGTGCTCTAACAAAGTGCAGTATTTATAAAATCAGTGTTTAACGTTAACTTTTTAAATTCCCAATTTAACAAGACTTTTGGTAGCTATAATCTGATCATCAGAATGTTGAATTGGACTCAAGTTTGACGTGCAAGTTTTTCTGTTTTTAAGGCCTAAAAAAGTATTAGCAAACCAAGGATATCACACATCTATCAGGAAAATAAAGTTACCAAAAGAATATGGAAAGGGTTTTGGAATCCAAAAGAGTGGATCAACTAATATGCCTACTTCTACTGGACTTTTAGCGAAAGTTCCCGGTGGAAGCTGTCAAATGCAAAACAAACATTCATAGGCTAACCAATTGTTTCTGCTTTATGATCATTTCTATTTACAACACAGTAACTGCCCGTCTCATATTTGTGTACAGTTATGAACAATTAGGTTAATATTCAGTGCCTTTCAGGTTCTTCAGTTCACTGTTTCCTGGTAGGTACCTTTGCTGCTTCAACCATGCGGGCTGTAGAATCTGCCAAAAGTTTAGCCGCAGCTAGAAGTTTTTTAGAGTTGTCCATGTCAATTTCAGCCTCAGCATCTGACCTCATAGCATTGACAAGATCCGAAGTGGCTTGAGCAAGTACCCTGGCCTGCCGCACCATTTCACCTACAATATTAAGAAGTTAAGTTTCGAATTTCTTCACTTTATCTAAATTTCAGTTTCAAAAATCAACTACCTAATACTAAACTAAAATTAGATTTTCTGAATTAAAATTACAACTAGATACTTGATTGCTCAAAAGCTTTAAACACAAAGTTTTGGAGTGATAATGGGAAATTGATAACATTTGACTAACAAGAAATGCAGTAGGATTAACATGCTTAGCACTATGCTTAATACTAATTCTATACCTAATTCCATCTACATGCCTTAGGTGAAATCTTGGGCCCATAGAAGTCAATGGGAATTTTGCCACTGATCTGAATAGGGCGAGTATTTCACCCCTTCTCTACAAAACTTCTGATTTGTTTTCTCATAGTAAGAAACCATAGGTTCCCTCTTCTTGCTTCTTCCTCAAATGCATTTCAAGAAGCCTCTTCTACTGAACTATATAGAATAATTTAACATTTCTGGCAGAAGTGACTCAGCACCAGTTAATGAGTAAACCATGTTATTTGTTAGTGTTTTTAACGTGAAAATAGGTATAAATTAAAGTGATGTTAATACAATGAGTTTATGCATCAATCATGGTCAAACACAGAGGTCAGATGGAGATGTTTGTTTCTGAAGTGGATGCAGACCATTTTTAGAACAAACTTACTTTATTAATATAACTGGTACTACACCAAAAACTCATAAGCAAAGCACATCCATTAAAGCTTCCGGATTAACTGTTTGGCTTCCTTTTTTCCCCAAAGGTTAACCAAGATGGCAGCAGGTGCGTAGTTCAAAAGCCTAGTGTTGCGTTTAAGAAGTCTCAACAATATATATTCCAAAGTGGTTCTGACATGCAAAAAAAAATATTTCAAAGCTGCTCGAACTGTAATGTGGATTTCTCAGATACTGTGGGAAGTTAACAATGGTGTTTATGATGAAGTGCCTTCTTAGCACACTCCTCCAGCCCAGAACAGGTGTATGACTAAAGAAAACAGATTTCAGTGCACCTTTACCTTATCTTCTGATGTGTTATTTTTGCACTTAAAAAAGTCCCGAAGTTACCAGGAATAAAGGGTAACCCAGCAAGTGGTAAATAATGAAGAGGACAGGTCACAGATTTAGAACGATCTGGATTCCTTGGTAAACTAGGCACAAGCAAACAATATCTGTTTTAATAGGGCTAAATATAAATGTATATATCTAGGAACAAAGAATATAGGCCATTCTGACAGGATGGGGGACTTTATCCTGGGAAGCAGTGACTCAAAGAGATTTCGGGGCTGTGATGGATAATCAGCTAACACAAGTTCCCAGCATGATACTGTGGCCAAAAGAGCTAATGTGATCCTGGGATGCATAAATAGGGCAATCTCAGGTAGGATCAGAGAGGTTATTTTACCTCTGTATTTGACACTGGCGCAACTGCTGCTGGAATACATGTCCAGTTCAAGTATCCACAATTCAGGAAGGATGTTGATAAATTGGAGAGGGTTCCCAGAAGACCCAGGAGAATGATTAAAGCATTAGAAAACACACTAGCAGAGAAAGGTATAACAATCCAAAGGCTGGAAGCTGAAGCCAGACAAATTCAGACTGGAAATAAAGAGTAAATGTTTAATGGTGAGACTAAATTAACCACTAGAACTATTTAACAAGGGTGGTGGCAGGAAGAGGGAACCTGCTGGGCCAGTATTAAAGCATTCACAGGCCACAGCCTACTTGCTATCCCAAACACTTGGACATTTGCCCATCGCTACCAGATTGGTATTCAACAGGATGGCACTACATCCACAAGCTGTTTGAATCTGAATAGCCTGTATGAGAAACCAAGCATAGCACTGTGACCAAATGCACCCCTTTATTCACAGCCTACATACTATTGCAATAATCTTTGGACAAAATATACCTTGTGAGGTATTATTTGAAAACTAATAACTCACTGGTTAATAATATGATGAAATGTATGGATGTATATTATTATTATAATATATAAAGTTATGAATTCCCCCTGATGTTGTTAGCACATGTTCAAGTCCACATAGCCCTGTGTGTTTACTTCAATTTATATTCAAGTAGTAAACAGGGTCTTTGGGACAGCAAGAGGTGGCAAATCAGTTCTTCAAAGACAAAGGACAAGCCGATGCCTCTAGTCACGTATTATCAAGGTTAATTGGAAATCACCTATCAAGTGGCCGTTCTTTGGCAACAAAGGGGGGGAGGAATAGATCAATCTACATTTTGGTAGACAACATGGAATCTCTTTCATGCTGAGAACATCTGTCTCCTCACAGCTGGAGGGAATTTTATCTAGGGGTAACCATCAGGAACACTCATTTCAAAGAGTGACTGGACTATAAAAGTGAGGGGCAAAAACACCCCAGGTTATTTTTCTCTCCCCCTCTATCTCTCTGTCTCTCTTTTAACCTAAGATAGCAAAGGAACCAGCCGTTGGACTTTCAGGGAGGTCCTGACCTGAGATTTTGGTTAGCAATGTTGCTGGGAACCTGTGGTAAGGATTTTACCCTGAACCTAGTCTAGCTTGTTAAGTTTTAGTTACTAGAAAGTGTTTTATCTTTATTTCTCTTGTAACCATTTCTGACTTTAATCCCTTATACTTGTACTCACTTATGATCTATCTCTTTGTAGTTAAATAAACTTATTTTTTTTTTTTTTAATGAAAAACTAATCCAGCGTTGTATTTAAACTCAACTGTTTGGGTAATTCAGTTGAAGTAGCAAACAGTTGCATATTGACCCCTTGACAGAGGTAATGGGCCTCTACTATCTGAACTATCCAGGAGAAGGCTGGACAGTGCAGAACATACATTTTGGGGAAAATTCAGGACCAGGATTTGTTGGGGTCACCCTGTAAGTAATAGCCAAGTTGGTGGAAACCAGAGTATGACTGGAGTGTTGTCGACAGGCTGCGGGGTTCGGGGCTGTTGGACCAGGGCTGCAACTACATGCAGACACTCAGGGTGTTACCTGCATGTAGTTTGGCTGTTTGTGAGCAGCCCAGGCTGGAAGTGATAACAGCAAAACATTATGAGGCACCCAAGGTTGCAGGGCAGGTGGTTACACAAATCCTCCTTGGTCTGGGCTGCCCACCCAGAACGGGATAAATACCACAAGCATGCATGGCTGTGAATTGTACATAGACATTAGCTATGGTAACCTTATCCAAGATTACTGTAATTCTCTTTGTGAGGAGTCAAGACATCAGATAATATATGGGTCATAGGTGCACACAGAATAGTCACACAACATATCACATGCAGGGAAGCATACTAGTTAAATCGTAATTTTACGTGTCTTATTCTCAAAGTCATTGAGTAAAAGGTTTAGGATACTGTACTACAGTTTCTATTTTGGGGATGAGGGATGGTTTAGTTAACAATATTTTTGATCTACTCTATATCGGCTTGACAATACTTTATTCTGCAGCAATTTCTCACCAAAAACCACCATCTTAATGCTAAAATACTCAGAAAATTTGCCAAACCTATCTCCCCTCACACTTATCTCCTAGTCCAGACATAGCACAATTGAAAAGACAACCAATTTAAAGATCAAACATCTGAAAAGTTTCATCTCCTGTTTTTACTCATAACACCTAAGACAAATATAATGGGGAATTGTTCCACATTGCACTGGTAAAAGTTCCTATGTTTGGGTGGATCTATCACACAAGGAGTAAAACATTTAAAAAACAGGATAATGTCATTATGAAGCCACAAACATTGGTAGGGGATAACTACTTTAAACCTTTTTTAAATTAACTAGATTTCAAGTAGATGGTGTCCCTTTAATTACATCATAACAAAACGGAGTTGTATATCAAGTTCATCAAACATTAGGTCTCCGGTGTGTTTGGTTCCAAGGCCCATGTTCTTTAGACAAAGAGCTTACAGGTTCAAAAGCTACCCTGTAAAAGCCAAGCATATAATGGAAATAAAATTCTTGCCTGCTAAGTATAGTCATGTGAATAAATCTTTAGGGAGCTAATTACTGGCAAAGAATAAAATAGCTGACTGAGCACTTTAACAGGCTGTCTTCAGATTTAGAGATACAAAACTGCTGTAACATTTTCATGATGTGAAGCAGTGCAACACAACCAGCAAGACACGGGATTGGCCCATCATATACACTGCATCCCCTAGTTTCCCAGGCACGATATTAGCTGTATTAGCAGAGCTCCATATGTATCCATTATATCATTTAGAAGACTCCGCAATGCATACTTATGGGTGCTTTAATGATTTCATATTGTGCTCAGAATGACTGCTCATGGGAGCACTACTAGCCTATGGGCATCAGAAGCATTTCTGACTTGCATTATTTCAAACAGGTATGTCTCGAGGGAATTTCAGTCGAATTAAAGTAATATTCCCATTAGAGAGAGAGAGTATGAAGGTAAAGCAGCTCACCAGCATCTCCCATGGAACTGAAGATACTTTCGGTGACACACATAATGGTATCCGTTGCCTGGTCATAGCGTCCAATGGGCTCGCCCCTGCTGGCAAACTGACGGACGTGCTGTAAGAGGTCGTTCAGGGCCTGGCTGACTACACTGGCTGCTGCGCTAACCTGCTTCAGCAGCTCAGAGTCGTCTGTGGCAGACTGACAGGCTCGGACACAATTCTCCACTGAACGATCCACCAGTTTTCCAGCCTCGATCAGCTGTTCCTGGCACACGGGAGAGCTGATGGTGGGACTCACAACCTACATTGAGAGAGAGAGAGCACGGTGTTTAGAAAAGATTTAATAGGCCAGAAGTTACTAGCCCACGGCTAACAAGTGACACACCCATCTCCTTGGCATTCAGAAATTAGCTGCTTCTTTGTCCCCATCTCCCACAGCACTCAAACATCCATTCACATGTGCTCCAGTGAATTTACAATACTGAATCAAGTTTCATCATTTGCATCTGCAAGGTTGTTGTTCCCATTAATAAAACCCAAGTGTAGTGTATTAACATTCAGTACACAGGAATCCAGATACATAGGGGATGTCACCTACTAACAGTTGCCACACCAGAGTATGAAGTACTGCAATTATCTACTATTGTAAGAAAAGAGATTAATAATGTGTATCATACCACAGCACAGTTAACTGTTGGAAAATGATTTATAGTGACCACTGGAGGCCATCAAAAGGATTAAAAATGCCCTTATCCTTTTAAGTGAAGACTTCTTTGGATTACTGAACCAATGGAGAAATACATGAACTTGGTTCTGAATGACAGACGTGGGCCAGATTCTTGCAAGATAGCGACTGTCATTTCGTACAACTCTGCATCCCAGAACTTAACTTGAAGAAAGCTTATCATCATACAAATTGTGATCCTTTACTGAAGTTTAATTAAAATTGGAACTGGAAAACCTTCCACTGTCAATCAGTATTTTGCTAAAGCCAAAAATAACTCCTGGAACACTAGATAAGAAAGATGCGTGTCTGAAAGGACAAACTAACAGCTGAACAACCCAGGGACATACTCCCATGATGCACTAGATTCAGTCCGTGTCATTCGGGTATGTCATGTCAGTCCTGGGCAAAGGAAAGAAGTGGGATAGGTGTTTTTGCACAAAAGAATAAAATGACATTGACTGCTTGTGCCATCCTGCAGAAATGTAAAAGCAGTCAGAACATCAAGTCCAGTTAATGCTCTTACATATTCATGATACAAAGCCTGGCAGCCATAGCAATGAAGTAAAAATATTGAAAATTTAATACCACAAATTGGCTATTAATTTTATCATAATCCTCTTGGATGGTCTACAATATTTGAATGCTCATTTTCCAACAGCAATTAACCCTAAGAGAGCCAAACCCGCAGATCACAAATATTTCATATTTTCATATGCTAAATGCTTTTAAGTTTTAAAATGAAAACAGTAACATTTCTCCAAGGCAAACAGAGCTCCATGGAACACAGTGGTTCTATTTCAGATTTTGCTCTCTTCGTGTCAGACAGAGTTCCTTTGGCCAAGTCTCAATACTCAGCCAAAATTGATGGGATCTCTACTTGTTCCCATCAGAAACCATGAAATGATGCAGAAGCACTTAAATCTGAACACAAAGCTTCCAGCAAACTTGGCTTGAATTTCAGTTCCAATGAAAATAATTCAGGTGGACACATTGCTGGTTATGGCTTTCGTTAAACATTTCACATAACTCCACAGCAATCTGTGTTTCTCAGAGTAATATTTTCAGCATTTTTATCAGTATTAGCAAAACAGTAGGTTACATCAGTTATCTATGGACCTTCCTCTCCGATAGCATGACAGCACTTCACATTTTAAGGGCTGCACTTTGATGTTCAGTGTCATCTAACAAGACTATAACTCCAAAGGATATTCAAGGATAATTGATTAAAGCATATCAACAATACATCCAGGGAGAACTGTAAACAGCGATTGTGTAACGCACTGAAATAACGCACTGCCCTTTCACAAACACCATTAGCCTTACCTTGGCACATGCCACAAGCTGAGAAGTGGATAGTGCACATTGCGTCGCAGCAGCAATAACCCTGTTTTGCAGGACCAGATCCTCAGCAACTTGAGCCACATTCTTCGCCTTCAACACCAACATGGCAGCAGCGTTCGCAACAGCTTTGGCTAGACTCATCAGTACATCCTGGCAAAACAAAGGACAAAACTTGAGCTGAGCAGTCAAAAATACTCATGAGCAGTAATATTTTGGATTATTTAAAATTAAACTTACATCTACTGATTTTAAAAAAGATTTCAAGCATCTCTCATTTACAAAGGGGAAGTTATGGTAGATTCCCAGTGAAAAGTTCTTGGTCTGTTACACATGGCTTGTTTAGTGGGTGGAAATGTTTTGTGCAAACAGGTTACTAAGATGAGTGAATAGATCACCATTTGGAAATTGGAAAAATTACACGCTTTGGATTTGTAATGGCCAAATGCAAGATATTAACTTTACAGAATCATAGAAGATTAGGGCTGGAAGGGACCTCTGGAGGTCATCTAGTCCAAACCCCTGCTCAAAGCAAGACCAACCTCAACTAAATCATCCCAGCCAGGGTTTTGTGAAGCCGGGCCTTAAAAACCAGTAACTGGAGTGCAATTTAGAGCTGTAATTTCAGAGTAAACATGTGGGACTACATCGCTGTAAGAACATGTGAAGTTAGTTACTAGATACGCACACTCAAAACATCACAGGTAAGTGGTGATCTACAGCCATAGATTTTACCTAAAGTAAAGATGAAGATTTCAGATGACAAAATGATAGCTAATTACGGACAGGTGTGTAACTCTGCGTGTTAAATACAAAGTACGTACTGTACAGAAGAGCAACAGAAAACGGCACGGCAAACTTAATTCATAAAAGGGTGCAAACAGTGTGGCTTGGGGGGAGAAGGGACGCTATACATTTGCCAGAACACCTTTCTTTCACACTAGAAACTATTAGCTCCAAGCTGACACTCCTCAGAGGTCCCAGCTCCAGAAGATATTTTCCTCTTGAAGAAAAATGCATTTGGTTGTTTGAAGCTCTAAAAGTGGTTTAATACTTGTATTGCTATAATTCCAATACACAACCTCGCTTACAATTCTGCTTTCAATATGCTTTGGTTATGTCTGGTACAACAGAGCTGGACTGAGACTCTCCAAATTACCAAGTTATTTTGTTTAGCAGCATGCCTTCCTGGACATTACATGAGTAGTTTTTCAATGTAATTTTAAGTATTATGTTCACTAAATGCAGTAGGTACTCAAAGACAGTACTTTAACCTGCTGTATCAATGCTCCGGCAAACAACAAAACTGCTGCCTAAACGTACCAAAATACTGGATTTATACAATCATAATGGCCCTATCACTCACTGAATGCATATTGTATAAGCAAGTAGTACTAAAATGGTCTGAACTGCACAGGAGAGAAAACAGTATATATTTTGTGCACTGGATTTTAACTGTGGGGCAGAATAAAATCATATAAGTCTCATGAATTTGGCAAGTTATAGTAAACAAAAAAACCCCGAAAAACCAAAATTTATAAAAGGACTAGAAGGGCAGGTAATGGGCCCCCGATACTGACTGATATGTCTAGGCTCTTCCATAAAAAAGTAATGATGCATGGGGCTGTCATAAATATTGGACAATGAGTAAAACGTTACTGAAATGCGTAGACAGCTTTATTGTACGATAAAAATGTTTAAATTGGCCATTAAGTGCTGTTGGGATATGTGTCTATCTGCTGTTGTGAATTACTTCTCTTTGGTTCTAAGACAAACCTGTTCTTGGCACCAAGAAAAATAATCCAGGCATATTTCTTATCGAGCATTTAAGGACAATGGTTCTAACCTACTAATGGATGACTGGGGTATTAATCCACTAATTGATAATGTTCCTCATCTTAAATGGGATGAAAGAGGAAAGTGTTAAGAGAAATAAAAGAAAACTAAATTTTTAATCCTACTAAAGATTTGGATCAGTTCAAATTTGGAACAAAAATTAGACATTTTTCCACCTTAATCAAAGTGAAATACAAAAGACTTGCAACACAGACGTAGGATGACATTACTGGAAACCTTATAGACAGTAGCAAGCTCCATTATGAAATTATATGTTTCTGGCAGTAAGCAATTCACATGACCTTACCTGAAATCTTTCATCAGTTTCATTCTCTCCTATCTGTCTCAGGAGCTCCCCACTGGCTTGCCCAATACTTCCAGCTGCAGTTAAAACTGTTTGGCGAGGCTAGAAAGATATCACATAGACACAAAACGAATGAAAAGCAAGTATGATTTTCTTTAACTTTGGCTTTCTCTCAAGACACCTTTGTTAACCACCTTATTGTATTCAGGGTAATGCCACTGAAATCTCTACTCAAGACACCTCTTGGAGTATTCTTACTTTTCCATATTCCTACTTAATTTATCCTGCAGCACCCTAATGGAACATGTATGAATATGCTACTGACTGAAGATGAAATCTGATCAGCTTTAACATAATATCATAGCAGCCGAAGGAAAGGTATGTGTTGGACAGCTTTTATTGCAATCCACTTGGAAGAGGTCACAGATTTCTGGTTTTGCCTTAAAGCTGCAAAGATCCAGGGCAAACTGGTTGCAGACACTAAAACTCAGGTCAGGTTGTCTGAAATATTAAATTCTGTCTTGGTCAATACAATTTCCTATTTCCATAAAATTTCGATGGAGACCTTATCTTCATTCTCCTTTTATCTGCTGCTACATGCAACCCTGATATTAAATAAAAAGAAAAAAAAAATCAGGTATCAGTCCCACTTACTTCCCCCATAACTTGTAATTGAGTTTTTATAGTATTTGAGATAAGAGAAAAAAGTGGTAACAGTTTTTTCCAACCTTTCCCATAACAATAGGGAATGGAAAATTACAGTGTATTCAGACTGCCTCAATTTAAAAAGTAAAAAAAAAAAATCAAAACCACACCCCCTCCCCCCCACCAAAAAAACCCTACAAGAAACCTCCAGCAAAAAAGGAATGAATAGAGGAGTTGATAGCAGGTTTCTGTCAAATAACGAATACACAAATCAAGATTTTTTAGGGTTGAATTAATTTCCCCTTCTCTGCTCCTAGAGTTCACATCACCAAGTCAGTCCCCCAACCACTGCCACGCATCTCTGATGACTGATTAGCATCTTACTGGGACTGTTCGCAATTGGCACTGTGCCGCAGTCCAGCTTCAAAGCCAGGGACTTGATTTTTCAATACTAGCCAATAGCCAGAGAACAGTAATTTATCAGTGGCCACCTGAAGGCTTTGCGAACAGCTTGTGAAAATCTACTTATAAAGAACATTATAAATATTTGTGTAACGTAACAGCCGATAATGCATACAACACCAAAAACTGAACCTGCACCATTTACAATATAAAGGCATGAATGGATACAGCAGCGTGGACACAGTATAGTGAAACGGCTGGCTGATATTTTAAAGAGGAAACAGATGGGTGAATATTAACTGGGAGGCTGTTCTAGGATCAAGGAGCCGTATTTAAAGGCATGAAATCAGAGGTATGTGGAAGACACAAACAAAGCAGTCAGGAAAAGTACTGGATCGTCTCTTGGGCAGTATAGGAGAAACAGGGGCAGAAGAGGGTTGGGAAAAAACACTGCCTGGAAAGAGCCATTCTGCTCAATTGGATAAATTCTTTAGACAAAAACATTTTAATCGAGGGTTATGCATTTCAGCCAAGGAGCGCGTGTGAAAGCTCACTGATTCCTTCCGTAGTCTCACCTCTCCTGAGGTGGGCTGCACAGCTTTCAGCAGGTCCGAGACGGCGCCAGCCAGAGTCCGAGCTGCTTTTAGGAGGTCCTCCCCACTTCCGACTTCATCGTCCATTAGGGCAGCAAGCAGTTTCACACCCTTGGACATCTCCGTCAGGTTGGAAGAGATGGTTGTAATTGCACATCCCACGGCCGTGTAATCCGTGTCAACTGGGTCACCTGCAGGACAAAGGGCTCTGCATGAGTGAAGGGAGCGATAAGCGTGCAGCGGCACATAGTGCAGCACAAGCTAGTTTCTGCTGAGATAATTAGTTGTAAATCTGAAGGGGGTAAAGCAGACTTGGATACATAATTCAGGCATCACTTTGAAAATGTAACATCTACTATCCACTTTTCTTGCCCATAGTAATGGACATATGTACGTTGTAATGGAATTTTTTCTCTTCACTACTGTCCTGGTAAGAAAACCATCCACAATTTCAGTTACCTCTCCCATAGTCACTATTCGGAGGGACCCTAATTAATGCAGTATTGGGCACTGGTTGCTTCTAAACATCTTATATCTAACTTGCAATTCAGAGCACAACTCCCTGAAAAACCGTGTATGACACAGGATTAGACAAACCAGAGCAAGCCATTTGTCCACAGAACTAAGTAACCTGGCTCTAGGAGTGGCCAATAAATGATACTTCAGAAGAGCCTTATAAAATTTTAATCTCAGTTACCTGAGGTGAGTAAAATATTAGGTTTTATCTTTATCAGGGGAGTGTAAAGAGATTCTGCGTGGATGTCAGTAAATTAAAGACAACAAGGTCTGCTTCAGACAAAAACGCCATTTGTGTATTTGGAGGAAAATATGTTCCTGAACATCTCCTGGGCAGCCTCCATCTTCTTGAAAATAGATTGGTATATACACAACAGCAGCCTGGCAATGTCCAAATGTCCAATTTACCTGCTGTGAGGTTAACAACAGAGGCAGTTCCTGCAGTAATAGCATCAACCTGAGAGTGAATTTCATGTTTTGATTCATCAACTTTGTTCTGAACCCATACTCTCGATGCCTAGAAAGCAACAACATCAGAGTATTAAGGACTGCAGGGCTATGCTGCAAGAGAAAGAAATTCAAGACAGGGTAAAGGGTAAGGTTCTCTACAGGCCCTTCATTCTTTCAGAAGCCTTTTAAATGACACAGATGGCATCAACTAAGCTTGTGGGTTGAAATAGAGTTTCTCCTTATTGTAACTGCTAGATCATAGGTTGACAGCTCTGATTTCTGGGTGAACGCCATAAACACAGTGTCAAAATAGTGCATATCGAAGGACCATAGATCATCATCTGGTTCTTCATGGGGGCTCACCAATCCTATTGGCTCTACTCCAGCCCAAAACTGGATCCAAACTGATGTTCCAGAGCTGACAGGCTCCATATGCCATTAACATAGCTAAGAAACCACGTAAGACTATTTAAACAGACAGGCTTGTCTGTTTTGCTGGTTTGTTGAGAGACATATTTCTATAGCCAAAACCAGGTGAGGAACCTTGAGATGTGTCTGACAGGATTACACACCCTTCTTTAGGGTCATGAGCTCTCTCTACACAAGTTGTGCCTTCTTCAGCATCTTGGCTTTGCTTTACAGCCACTCCTTTCATTTCTCCCCTCAGGAGCAACTTGCTACAACAGTCCAGGAGGCAATCTCCTCCTGATTTACTGACTCAAGTTTTTTCCCAGACACACACGTGGAGACCCATTGAAGTAAACGTGATGGTCAGGGTGTGCAGAGAGGGACAACTGCGTCCACGGTGTATAGCCTCAGAAGGTTAATGAGAGTCAAACAGAACAAGATATTCTTACACGCATTCCTTAAAGTAAACAAGGATTTTCATCTCATTTATAAAGCAGCTGAGATCGCAATCTGCATCCAGGGACAATGAGTAAGCTGTGCAATAAATACCTCAAGCCATTTAGATGAATCCCTATAGGGATTGCATGAATCAACTCACCATATCTTGTCCTAGAGGTGGTAGGTTATCGACTTCATTGAGGTCGGACTGTGCCTGCTGAACAGCGTGCATACTAGTATTAATAGTCCCCATCAAGGCCTGCTGTGCTGAGGTCTGTGAAATAGACAAGGAAAATCGGTGCTTGCCAAGATGCAAGGGATGGTTTAGGTGGGTCTGAAGTGTTTCTGCTTTACACTAAGTAAATGAGATTAAATCATGAGACATGTGTAAAGGGTGAATTTTATTTCGATTGTTTTGTTTCTAGCCTCAGGCTCCTTCTGGGTCATAAAGAAAGAATACTAGCACAGGTATGAATGGTACGGGTTTGTCACAGAGCCTGAATGGGCAGTTTGGTTTCTAAGCATCACACTAGTGCTCTAGATAGGTCAGTAAAGATTATTGTCCCAAGAATTTATTCTACCCTTCCACAATTTGGGGATAAAGGACCAGAACAACTAAACTTACAACCAATACATCATTGTCAGTGTTAACAGGTCTAAATGCCAGGTCCAAGAAAGCACTTACTAATTAGCTCCCTATCTCCTCACTGCTTTTGATTCCCTTCTTTACTTACTACATACAATTTCAGGATTCCTTAGTGGCTAACCCACTTCAGTGGAGAAACTCCCAGCATTAATCGACCTTACTAGCGGCACCTTGTTCCCAGATGCATGTCTTTGGTCCCAAACCTGGAAGAGGAATCTTGAGAAAAAAGATGGGAAAGGAAGCGACAACCAAATCCAGGCAGCCTCCCAAGGCACCTGACTGTACAACTCTGGGAAACTTGATCAGTTCCAGTGCAGAAGATAAAAACTGGATGAGTTTCTTTAAGCAAGAGGAAGCTTTTCAGTACAGTAATTCTTTTCTTTTAATTGAGAACATGAACAACTCCCAAACTGCAGAAGTGTCATGGGTCCTGCAAAATCCTAAGAACTTCACAGTAAAAATACAAAGTTTTCACTCATAGGACTGTCCTGTCCTCAGCGCACCTTTTTTCTTGAACAATTTATGCTCTTTCCTAAGTCCACATTGCACGTGAAAGCAGAAAAGGCATTCATGCTCCAGGCCCCGTTTTGACAAACCAACTCAAGGACTTCTCTAGTTTCTGACAGATGGGGAGAGTTTTTGCTGTAACTGTGTTAGTTTGCATAAATCTTTCATAAACAGAGCTAAGGGTAAGCTAATATTAAAACACAAAGGGCAGAAAAGAAACTTAAAGGCAAATATTAAAAACTGGAGCCTGATGACCAGTAACATTTGAGCCAACAGGGATAATGAGGATTTGACCATAAGTGGATCCTCAGTGATTTCCAGTGCTATGGTTTTAGTTTGAGTCTGAATTTATCTTCCTAGTCCCTCCTGGTCTTGCAGAAAGAGCTGACTATCATGTTTTAAGATTTTTATCATCTAACAATGCAACATGTTAACTCAGACATTTCTCTGACTCAATCTCAAGGCTGTTTAAAATATTTTGTTATTCTCAGTTACATGTATTTGTAAAAAGCTGGATTCTCACAATAAACATGCCTACTATTGATGGGAAAAAAGTACTAGTGTCTTTTTGACATTCTATGAATGTGAACATGAGTTTTGAATTTACTTCCAGAATAGCATCATCAGTTTCCTGGAATCTGATACTACTTTAGCTTCATCAGGAGTAATTCTAAAATCGGATTGACAGCTATGTGATAAGGCTGCTGCGGAGCTGAAGGCTTTGAAATGGTGCAGAATGAGCATGTACTGCTCTATGTATTACCTACTGACTGGTAAATTAATATTCTTCTGGATTATGCTGCTAGTGACATTATGAAAATCTGCCTTTTCGTTAGAGTATCTAGAGCATGTGTATAGGTCTTCTTTAATAGATCCTTTTAAATGAAATAAATAGCCTCAGTCAACACATGTTTAAAACTTGGTAAACAGAAAGGGTAACTCTTTTATAGTCACAGTTGTATAGAGAAATTAAAACAACTATTTAATACACACTAAAAAACCCCAGAGTATTTACTTGGAGCTAGCAACAGACTTCATAGGAATATCCAAAGCAGAAAGTGATACCTAGAGAGGTGATTTTTTAGAACAATGTGAAGAGATACATATTGTATTTTTCATTCAATACTGCTTGCCTTTGCCAACAATACTCAGCCTTCCTGTCCTTTTTCCCAGCCCAGGTAAAATTGATTTTTTAAGGCAAAGAGGGAGAAGTAAAAAAAAAAAAAAAGGTGCAAATATGACAATATGGTACTCAGTGTGATTCAAGGAAATTGAAAGCATGCAATTCAACAGGAGAGTCAGCCACACAGTGTGCGTAAAATAACCCAGACAGCCCCCAGTCCTTATCTGATAACACAGCGCATGCGCATGCTTATTTTATACTGCTCTCAGCACAGGCTACCCATGCTGGTTTCCAAGGACATTACAAAACAAAGAGGTTGCTCACCAGGGGAGGCATGTGGCCTCTGTGCATTTGCCCAATCATGACTTGTTGCTGGGGAGAAGGCATGCTGCCAATATTGAAAGTCTCCGGGCCACTGGAGCCTGACCGCATAACAGCAGGCAAGGCCACCGAGCCATGTTCTACCTTCCCTGTTCGGTTGAACTGCTGCTGCAAGATCGTCGATCTGAAAATGGAATGTATGTTAGAACATGGCAGCAAACGTCTAGCAGCGAACAGCAGAGTTTCTGTGGGCGTCTGGCCTAAGAGAAGGGTGGTGATTCTGTGCTCTGCCCTGATCAAGAGTGATTTGTTCCAGTATGTGGCTTGTCTCAGTGCTTGCTGATGCCCTTTAACCAGTGCTGACCTCGTTTGCCTAGGTTAAAAAGCTAGTCACTAGCAAACAAACACTGGAGCAGTGAACAGCTAGCAGATAACAGCAGTTTCTGTGGGAGCTGGCAAGAGGGAGTTGGGGGAGAGCCCCCCACTTTCTTTTTCTCTAGGAATAGGGTCTAGAAAGAGAACAGAATAGTGGCTACTGAGGCAGCACTAGAAGTGACCGGCAGAGGAGGAGAAGAGAAAAAGGATGGTCGGATACAGAAGCTGCAGGTGTACATCATCCTTGATGGGGTATCTATGGGAAACTATTTATGCCTAACAGAACTCATGGCAGAGAAGTTCAATGACTAGAGATACAGCTGGAGACAAAGATGAAACTCAGACAGGATTTGAAGGTATAATGCAGGAGAGGAGAGAAGGTGGTACAGACATCAAGATTTGCAGACACCTGCTGAACTAAAGGACCAGGAGAGGGGACTGCCAGAAGAGGAGAGTGACCTACGGAAGAACGTGACCATGAAGGACAAAGCTGAGGAAGAGATACGCTTGCGGTGGTGAAATTGAGTTGAGTAACACGTTTGCTGCACTGGGAATGAGGAGGAGAAACAGACAGGAGATGGGGTGGCGAGGAAGAAAAGAAGGGAGCCAGTCCTTGTAGCAGAGAGGAAGAGATGACAGAGATAGCCAGGGACCAGAGACTATAGAAAAATGAGGATGATGTACAGGGGACTGCAGAAGAGAATGTAAAACAAATTCATCCCAACACCAGGAAGAGACAGGTTTATGTGACTGGGGACTCCATATTCAGAAGAATCGACAGGTCTGTCACCAGACGAGATCTACAGAACAGAAGTGTGTGCTGTCTGCCAGGATCAAGGGCATGAAATGTGGACATAAAGCTGAAAAGGACGTGATAGATAACACTTTTGTTCATCCAGTCTTCACTTGAACCAACAAAAAGTGATGTAATTTTAGACTTTGTTTTAGTAAATAGCAAGGACATCACAAAAGAGCTGGTCATCGGAAATAACCTTGGATCGAATGATCACAAGCTGATTCTGTTTACATTAAATGGAAGGATAATCAAAACCAGGTCATCGACTATGGCTTCTGATTTCAAAAGGGCAGACTTTGGGATATTAGGGAACTAGTTAAAGAAGTCAGCTGGATTGAACAGCTCAAGGACTTAGACTTACATGCAGAGGCGGCTTGGAATTTCTTCAAATCAACTATACAAAAACTGAAATTCATATTCCAAGAAAGGGGAAAAAACTTGTAGGGAAATGCTACAGACCCAGCTGGAAAAGTAACCACCTCACAAAGGTTATTAGGAGTAAGCAGAAAGTCTATAGGGAATGGAAAAAGGGATTGGTCAGCAAAGAAAGCTAGCTCGTTGAAGTTAGAAAATGTAGGAGGACAGTCAGACCTGCTAAAAGTCAAGCTAAAATAGCTCTTGCCAAGGAAATTAAAATAAATAAAAAGAGAGTTTTTTTAGTTATATAAATAACAAGAGAATAAGGAAGAATGAGGTTGGTCTCATGTGGAGATTAAAAATAATCTAGTTATGGCCCAAAAATTAAATGAATACTTTGCCTCAGTTTTCAATAACAATGATAATATGGAACATATGCATGAAGGGCAGTATGGCTGATGGAAATGAGTTTCTAGAAAGGGAAATCACATCTGAAGTAGAAGAAAAATGTAAAGAGTTTAATGCACTCAAATCGAGGAGACCAGATAATTTCCATCCCAGAATACTGAAAGAACAGACACATGAAATTGCTGGTAGAATAGGAAGGATTTTTAATAAATCTATCTATTTGGGGTAGTACCATAAGACTGGAGAATAGCTAACATTGCACCTATATTTAAAAAGGGGGGGAGGAGGAGGGGAATGATCCGGACCATTACAGACTTGTCAATCTGACCTCAGTAGTATACAGTGTTTTAGAGCAAATTGTAAAAGAAAGAATTATTACATTCGTAGAGATGAACAGTAAAGGGGATATAATGCAACATGTGTTTACCAGATGAACCTGATGTCCTTCTTTGATAAAATAACTGATTATTTTAGATAAGGGAAGTGCTGTAGATCTAATATACCTGGACTTCATTAAAGCATTTGAGATGATACCACTTGGGAAATTATTAGTTACATTAGAGATGATGGGGATCAGTGCAAGCGTGTAAGATGGAAAGGAATTGGCTAAAGAGAAGGCTATGGGTTGTGCTGAAAGGTGAATTATCAAACAGTAGAGAGGTTACTAGTGGAGTTCCTCAAGGATTGGTCTTGGGACCAATCATTCAATATTTTAATTAATGACCTTGGCACAAAAAATAAGAGTTTACTAATGAAATTTGTTGATGATACAAAGTTGGGACGAATCGTTAATACTGAGAAGGATTGGAATATTATTAAGGAACATTTGGAAGGAACCTGAAGACTGGAGTGACAGAAATGGGTGAAAATTCAATAGTATATAGTGCAAGGTAATGCACCAAGGGTCTAATAATAAGAATTTCTGCTACAAGCCGGGGGCTCATCAGTTGGAAGCGACAGAGGAGAGAGACCCGTGTGTGTGTGTGTGTGTGTGTGGGTCAATCACAGGATGAACATTAGCCACCAATGTGATGTGGCTGTGAAAGAGACAAATGTGATCTCAGGATATATTAGGTGAGGCATTTCCAGTACAGACAGAGAAGTATTAAGGCTGTTATACAAGGCATGGATAAGAGCTCATCTGGAATAATGTGTACAATTCTGGTCACCCATGTTCAAGGAAGATTAATTTAAACTGGAACAGGTGCAGAGAAGAGCTATTAGGATGATCGGGGAATTGAGGGCCTAACGTATAGGAGGAAACTGGAAGAGCAGGGCTTGCTTAGACTTGCAAAAAGAAGGCTGACAGGGGATATGATCGCTCTTTATAAATAAACTGGGGATAAATACCAGGGAGGGTGAAGAGCTATGTCAGTGAAAGGAGAAAGTTGGCACAAGAACAAATGGATATAAACTAGCCAGGAACAAATTCAGGCTGGAAATTAGAAGGTTTCTAACCATCAAAGGGGTGAGGCTCTGAAACAGCCTCCCAATAGGAGTTGTGGGTCAAACAACTTAATTAACTGGACAAACTTATGAGTGCAGTTGTATGATGGATTGCTTGTGATGGCGGGGGGCAGGGCTCAACAGCCCTGGAGCTCACATCTGATTTATGTCTTAAGTTGCTTCAGAGTTTCAGCCAGCCACCTGCAGGAGGTCAGGAATGGATTCCCCTTCAATGTCTTCTGGGAGGTTTTTTTGTTTTGTTCTGCTTTTTTTTATTTCCCTCCTCTGAAGTATCAGGATGGCTACAGCTGGAGATGGATAGTAGTCAAGATGGGCCAGGGCTCTGAGGTGGCACCAAGCATTCTCTCTCTCAGTTGTTAATCAAGCTGGCTCTTGCTCACACGCTCAGGGTCTAACTCATCACCATACGAGAGGTCGGGAAGGAATTTTCCCCAGCTCAGACTGGCAGTGACCTTGGGTTTTTTTTTTACCTTTCTCTGCAGTGGATGAATGGAGTCACCTACCAGGATTATCCGAGTATATCTTATTGAATCATTTCACTGCCATTGCAGAAGCCTCTGTAGCCTATAGCACTAGTCTGCCTTTCTTATATTCACTGCCTTCCATTATATTCAGCAGTAATGCAAGGAACCTACAGGCCTGTACACTGTAAGACATGAGCTTCAGCAAGTTGGAATAAGGCTATGACCTTTGAACAGATAAACTTTGAACAGATAAATGGCCCAACAGGAAACCCCAAGTATTTCTAACCACAGGTACATGATCCAACTACAAGGTGTCATGGCAACGAATTGACGTACATAACAGGTACATGAGCTACATCCGCAGATATCTAACTACAAGAAGGCCATGGGTAAATGAACTGATGTATATGACAATAAGTTTAGATAATCGATATACTAACCAATAGGAGAAGGACACACCAACATCAGTAAGGTGAGAAAATACAAATAAGGGAAAGGGAAAAATTCCCTACTGAATATGCATCAAACATAGTGGCATCAGCGTATCATATTACTAAAAGTTACACCCCAGCCTAGGGGCAGTAGGCGAAGGAGATGAAATCCTTGGGAGGCGCCAGAATGATAGCCACTGGTGATGAGGGGGAAGGAGAAGGTGATGAGGAAGATGATGGCTAACATTTCATTCAGGCTGTTCTACAAGGGACGGTGAGAGTATATGGATGTGCAGCTGTACATTCCATAGTCTTTCCATCACCCTTACTGCATTGGGGTGTTTGTGCCTGTGCTAAATGTACTGAAGTATTTTTTGTAAATATAGAGGAGTTTCTACAGTGCGAGTGCTGTAACTGTGCACATCGGGGTTCCCAACTCTATAATTGGGACAAGAACCTGTCAATCCTCAAAGTGATAACTGGGGATTCTTAAGCAATCAATATAATCTATAGGTCAGGCTACACCTCGAGCACTGGTGCCCCTTGGTCCCTCCTATTCTCTGCTGGTGGCACATGACAGTCTAGTCTCCTGTGGGTCTCATTTACTTTGGTCTCATTTCCATTGCCAGGTTTAGTGTGAGGGTTCTCAGTGGTGTTGGTGGTCAATGATATACACAAGGCCAGACTAGACAATCTAGTGGTCCCTTCTGGCTTAAACTCTGTGACTCTATGAGCTCCTATAACCTAATTCTTGGCTGTTGTCCTTCCCTTTAAGTTTCTAAGCAAGGATGTTTACATTGGGTGAACTGCTTAAATTCCCATCAATGTATTCTACCACCAACCATTGTACAAATTGTTATTTGTATTACCAAAGACCTAGTCATACAACAGGAACCCTTTGTGCTGGGTGCTGTACAAACACAGAACAAAAAGAAGGTCCCTGCCCACAGGGGTTTATAGTCTAAGTTTGCTATATCTTCAGTGTCTGACAAACCACTTATCTGTAACATTGCTATCTAAAAAGGTGATGAAGGAAAAATGGAATGTATGACCTTGTTGTATTTATTGTTATGATCTCACTGCATCTCACAAAGATAAATAGCAGAGACTGGGAGCTGCGTCACTGAAAGTAGGATCTCACAGTTTTGCTTCAACTATGCCACAGTAGGACTATCAACTATATAAAGACAAATGTTTTGGAGATACATTTTTCCAAGCACTCCTTAGAGTCGGGATAAAATTTGTATCCCTTCTTCCAACCTGTATGTATTTGCATTCAGCCCCTAATAGTAATGTACTACTCATGTTAAATATAGTGTAACCTCCAATAGTTGGAGGTATTGGCACGAGTTTTGATTTAAAGAGCAACAACATGCCATGGGAAAAAAAAAAAAAGGTGTAATTTCAGTTACAGATGGATATTGTCCAGGTATATCCATTTATTATAGTTTTTGAGCTTCTAAACACAGCATTTACAGCAATAGAACACATTCTGGAAGCCATTTGGAATCATAAGTGTGAAAAGGAAGCATGCACTATGCTAAACGTGCACTATGCTAAAGCTAAAAATTCATGTACGGCCACATAAAAGATCTAACCATTCATTTCCTGTAAGCCATATGTTTAAAACTAAATCTCGGTCAGACCTTCACACATTGTAGAGACACAACCATCCTCTCCTTCTGAGTTCAGAGAAGAGGCTTAAGTTAGGCCTCATTATACCTCACATTGCGCTGAAACGGTTTCTGTTACTTAACTGTAAAGAGCCAATCAAATATTCCTTTTCAAGTGCACCACTAGCTTTTTGACTCTTTTCAGTAACCCTGTATGATCCGTCCCACCCCCCCCAATGAAACCCCAGCTGCCCTCAATTTGTGCTGCACTGTGAGCCAAAGCCCCCACACCTTGTTTTTAGCAGCATCTGAAAGGTTATTGATGGATATTTTCCATAATAAACAAATCTCTGCTAATGAGTCACAGAATAAAACTATATGCAAACCCCAATAAAAGCCACCCATTTAGCAAACGTGAGCTAACAAAAGCTAGTAAATAGTCACAAACAGAACACACAACCTTTCATTAGTACAACTCTGCATGCAGATCGCTACTCTCAATTCCATAGTTCGTGGCTCAAATCACCACAACGGTGCATACTTTACACCAAATAATAGTCTTAGGACAAAACAACAGACTTCTGAACAAAGCTTAAGTCTGCAGAAGAGCATGGAGTCAGAATTGTTTTCGGTTAAATTATCCTCCAGTTTAGTAATTCTTCGAAGGACAAAAATATATGAAATCATATCTGGGAACAAAGAAAACTACCCACTGCTTATTAAATGTTTCACTCTTACGGATAGAACAATTTTTCCCATTCCACAAACTCACTTCTTAGGCGACACAGATTCTTCCAACATTGTTGATTCCTCATCTCCTTCAAGCCCAAATCTATCCTTACTTTGTTTCTGGAAAAAAAAACGAAAATGTAACTACTTATGTGGCATTTTAATTTCATTTCATTTTTTGAACTCATCTATCTTTATTTTGTCATTAGATTACACAAATTGTGTCAAGTCATCTGCATGCTCTCTCTCTAGTGCTACAGCATGATTTTTTGGTATTTTCATATGTAAGCGGGCACTCTGTGACAGGATAGCTCTCCATGTCGTGGGTGCAGTAGAGAAGAGAAAGGCCACAGAAACTTCAGCATCCAGAACAGGGCAAAACAATCTGGGCTCCCAGCACTGGTGGAGTTAAGGTGCATAAGGGGAGAAGCCTAGCATGGATGGCAGCGTGAGCAGGCTTTGTTTATAAATAAGACAAAGCGCTTGCCCGTTCCAGCAATCAGCACCACCTACTAGATAGCATGTTTTATAGAGGCTTAAATCTACCAAGCTCTTTCACGTGGACAGTGGCGCCCCCTACCCATTCCCTTAGTGTGACTCAGCAGCGCACACAACCGCCATCCAGCAGCAAATGGGAAGCCTTGTCGGTACGCACCGCTCACAGGAACTGGTGCATACAACTCTACTACAAGGTATCTTGTATTCAGAAGTGCCCATATGTGAACCAGTATACCATTGAAGGACACAAATGAGCACCACAAGAAAAGTAAGATGCCAAGTGTTACATGGCGCCAGATTCATTTCTTTTTCACAGTTTTCTGGAAACTTAGATTCAGAAAGGTTCATTTCCGATGTGAATTATTTACAATAATGTAAGAGAAGTAAATGTGCACAGGCAAGTTAAACGGGGCTGTGAACTGAAATATTCTTCACAAGCAAGCGACAGTAGAGAGGCCTGGTAAGTTGTGGAAGAAATGCCTTGTAGCAATCCATTTCTGAGAACAGCCTTGGCCTTGTAGCAGTCATTATATTGGGGCAATGATGAGAGACAGCTATATCACTGGAGGTAGTTTAATGGGAACTCTCTTTACCCATGAAAAAACGCTCTTTCATTTCAGCTCAAGCTCAGTGTGGAATGAAACAGGCCATTCATTTTTAGAGCCGAGATTCTTTGAAACTTCAACATTTTTACTCTCCTATTAGTGTAAGGGAAAGTTAAAGAAAAAAAATAGGAGCACCTCAAGCTGCTGGATTTCCCCATGTAAAGCAAATCATCTACCACTGACAAATTGCAGGGACAAAATTTCTTTTTGGGTCCTCAGTGTGACATCAGACCCAGGGATATAGCATAAGGGAAAGTTGTGGCAGAAAATCTGCACCAGAATAGTTAGTTAGCAATGCTCTGAAAATCGACATGACAAGATTTCTACATCACTGTAGGTGATAAACAGATGTGGCAGAGAGAAAACTCAAGTTTGACAACTGGAAACAGTATGCTTCTCATTCAAGCCATGACATATAATGGGAGTTTATTTGTTAACCTATTCCTATTTCACTCATTTAGAAGCTGGTTGAGTAAGCAGATTTTAAAGAAGACATCAGAGGATTGATTTGGGAGTGGACATGGGCACATCTGTATGCTCTCAGTACATACCAAGAACCCGCCTTACCTTGGAACTGGTACAATTTAGTCCTTTGAACGCAAGTTTCTACATGAACTAAAATTTGAACATATTTAGTGCTCATTAAATTTGGAACTGACAATGCTGGCTTCAGCCAGTCTTAGAAAGAGAGCTGTGATGAATATTGGCAATCCACCCCAGCCCCAAATTGCAACATTCCTGATACAGTAGGCCTGGAGTTCCCCTAAATAGAAATCCTCAATCCTACTGAAATGTCCAGTTGTCTGTTACTTCTCTGACATGAACAAATGGTTATAATGGATTATGCTGTAGTTTGCTCTAATCCTAATAAAATTTGTCAACGATAAGCACACAGTAGTATTTAAGATACCACGTTTCCCACACCAAGTGCTTAGAAAACAACTAGTAACCATGTGGCATTTGTTGGTAAACGCTAATGTGTGTTGGTAACTACTGCAGTTATGCATTAAATCACAAGTAAAAACTATTTTGAACAGTCAAGGTGAAAATCAACACATCCTGCCGTGCAGTCCCTACAAAACTCAGTTTCAAAATAGTCTGATTCATTTACAAGGAAGCAAATCTGGGTTTTCTTCCTTTGACCACAAATATAAAATGAAGTATTTAAGTCTGGCGGTTACTGAAGGTAATATTCTTCACACAATACTTATCCTTAAATTTTGACAGGAACATTTCTTTGATTTTTGGTGCAGTTTATGTCAACAGACTCAGGACAATTCTAATCTAGTCTTTAGTGGAGTTAGCATGTTTGCTTCCTAAATAACGCCCCACTCACTCACTTTATGGTTTATTCTCCACAGTTAAGGAGAAAGCTTTGGGCCATTATTCTCTTGATATAAGCCCACTGATATGTAGCAGTTTTCCTGAAAGGTAGTCCACTTAAGTGCCTAAGCATACTAAGCTAAGTCTTCTAAACCATTCCCTCAATATGGTTAATATCTTCATTATTATTTCTATAAATGCTTCTTGATTGTAGTTAATTTGAACTATTTTGTAGGAGTTCTTGCTACAAGCAAGACACAGCAAAGAAAAATTATATGTAGTTAGCTTGACAAGAGAAAGTGAACTACTGCTACCAAGTAACCTATCTTTTGTGAGAGAGACATTGCATTTACTAATTTTACTGCAATTTTACTGACATCCTTAAGTTTTACCTTTTTCAAGATGATATCAATGTAACCTGCAATGAGTTGAGAGATCTGTTCTCCTTCAGTGGTTTGTACTGAGTAGTAACTTTCTTGATATTCACCAAAATCCTGAGGGGAAAAAAGGTATAACAAACAATTCACCCTTGAGAAAGAATTTAAATAAATGAACATCAGCTGGGTCAAGCTGACCACAAATTAGAGATCAAGGGAAATAAAAATTCAATTTTCTTTTGCTTTGAATCCAGCAAGCTCATATCGAACATGTAAGGGTCAGGGCCAACTCCAAAGCCAAAACCCAATAAAAACAGCTAAAATTTGCTTTTTCCCTTTGATGTCTTATTACAGCTAATGGCAGATGAAACCATTCCAAGGCTCCACAATAAACTATGTGGGGGGGAAAGGCTCTTTCTCTTGGACCTATTTCACACATTTATTGATTTTAAGGCCAGAATGAACCATTAAATCATATAATGTGACCTCCTACGTGTCATACAGGCCACAGAATTTCACCCAATACCCTTGCACCGAGTCTAGAAACTTGTGTTTGACTAAACCTTGTCTTCCAGAAAGACAACCAGTAGTCTGAAAACTTCAAGAGATGGAAAATCCACCATTTCCCTTGGCAGTTTGGTCCAGTGGTTACTTTCCGTCACTTAAAAACGTGTGCCTTATTTCTAATTTAATTGTGTCTGAATTCAGCTTCCAGCCATTAGATCTTGATATGCCTTTCTCCACTACTCTGAAGAACCACCAGCATCTTCTCCCTATGAAGGTACTTAGACACCATTATCAAGTCATTTCTCAATCATCTTTTTGATAAGCTAAACAAATTGAGCTCTTTAAGTCTCTCACTGTAAGGCATTTTCTTTAGCCCTATTTAGTCTCACAGTCTGTCTGTCAGTATTATACTGCACTCTGAATTGCAAGGTGTCAGAGACAATCAGGAAAGTATGAAAACCTTGATTATTCACAATTAAAATTAGCAGATGTCAGGCAAATGGCACTTTAAAGCAGTGCTTTGAATAATCAGGGCTGTGCTACGTACATGAGACAATGTGTTGGCCATGAAAATATTGGCCCAGTTGTTTCTTTAGGTCTAAATAGTTTTAAACATTGCCTAAAAGTCTATAGAGCCATTCAATTTAGTGCGTCAATCCACGCTCCTTTCTTCACGACAGACAGAACCTTCCTTCTCTGTAACACCACACAGAAAGAGTACCAGAGTGAAGCTTTTTGGAGAGGCAGCCCAGCGCTTGACAGTCGTCAGTGGCCATTCCTGCAACACCTCCTTGGTCCTCTCATCCACACGCATCACTGAGTCTTTGGTAATACCCAGTAAACGAGGAACCAGCTTGTTTTTGCCCTTCATTTTTTCCTGTAATGGAAACATGAAGGGTTATTTTTCATTTATCAACTGATATATGTTAGAACAGCAAAGGTGGAAGCAGACTGGGAATGACCATGACTGAGTAACTTAGAAAACAGAAGAGCTAGACGCACTGCAAAGGACAATTCACATGCTGAAATTCAGTTTCTCTGGATATGGCAAGTGCATGAATTAATTTAATGTTGACACATTGCTAGAAATATGGTTATGTGGCTGCAGTGGGTTAGCATATGAGAAACATTATGCCAGCAGTCCTTGTAATAACCAAATGCGCAGGTGAAGGAGGTAGCCATGAATAAAATACAATTTGCAGATGGTTCAGCATGAAGCAACTTCTTTGTTATAAACCCAAATTTGCCCACGAAGGCAATAAAAAAACTGATCAGATAAGTTTAAACTTCTTCATGTTTATTAACTCATTTAAACACTATGCTACAATTAAAAAGTAAGTGCAGATCCTAGTCAGCAGTTACCAATAACCTGAGAAGACCAATTCATTTACAATAAACTTGCAGAACTTCATTGCATGCCCCGATCTGCTGAAGTTCAAGAAGCTAATGGCTTAGAGTCAAGTTCAGAACACCTAAACACAAGGAGTTCACAACACTTCATATTCAGAGCCTCAAGGTTCATTGTGGTTTTTTTATCTGAGCTACAACATGGTTAAATTAAATGCTTAAAGGGGCTCGGTCCAGAGTTATCCTATTAGAGATGCACAACTCTGAACAGACACCAGAATTAAGTGGTCTGGTACACATCTCCGGTGATTTTTAGACTATGGGCTTAATTCTCCAATGCGCCCCACCTTGTGCAGTCATTTACACTGGTATCAGGTGACTATCATCACCATTGTGGTTTGGCAGCAACTTACAGTCACTTTGTACTGATTGAAGTGACGATCCAAACTACAGAACAATGGCCCATCAAGTCCTATAACTATTGCTTGATTTTCTTTCTAGGTGGTCCACATCTATCACACTTGGCATCTTAGATGCAGATGTGAGCCAACGGATTTCATAGCAAAATGCTACTCATGTTCTAAGCTTTACTCAGGTCTTGAGAATCTGCCTTCACCCCTAACCTGTTACAGCTTGAAGACATTAAACTGCAGTTAACCTTCACTGTGCAATTCAGCACATGTAACTGCTTGTGGTGGGGAAAAGAACTCTTCCTTCAAATAAAATAGGCAGTTTAGAGTCCAAGTCTTTGAAAGTTATTTTTGACTACCATGGCGACGATACTGTTGTAAATTAGCTTTCCAATTTATAAATTACAGTGGAAAAAGCTCACATGACAGTTCAATGACCAGTTCCCACCAGCAAGACTAAAAAGCGTGTTAGGCAATATACTGTAAATTTGCCTCCAGTGCCTCTTCTCTGTAGAATTTCTGGTGGTGTTTTATGGAGAAAATGAAGATTTAGTAGGAAGCAACAGAGATGAAGGACTCCCTGGTTAACATGAGGCACAGTCAGCCACATTTATTATACGTCATCGTTCTAAAACATTGTTTTTACTAACCATTTAAACAACTTTACCCACGTAAGCATCACTATGAGGGGGTCTCTGAAGGCTGAGAGGTGCTGCCATTTAAGGGCTGAGCATACTGCCTCTGTATCCCTTAAAGCCCACAGAGTAAGGACCAGATACCAATTTACTGTGTGACAAAAACATCTATCATCAAATGCAAATGAGTCTGTATGTTCTGTTCCCCCAGAATTCATTTTATGTTGTGGGCTGCAGAGAATCAACTTCTATTTACCTCCTAGGTCCTTTGTTCGATATCAGACCTGAACTCCAAATTATTCCACCTTCCTCTCATACACTTCTTTCAGACTGAAGTTCTATGCCATAGTTACACAATGATTCAGTTACTATTTGCTTTAAATTACATGAAAAATCATGGAGTCAAATTGACGCATTCACGAAAATGCAAGGGTAAGTATTTCTGTCTTCGGCCCAACAATGCAGTTAGCCATTGCTGAAAAATCTGACTGAATTCTCAACTTGATTGCTTGCTGTAAATGTGCAAACTTGTGGGGTTTTAATATTTCAGTTACTGAAAACTGCACAGATATTTTCATGATAGCTTATAATATACAACTTCATAGATGACCTGATGAAACCAGTGTGAAACCATCACTTGCTTTATTGCGCTTTCTAAATAATTCCAGCATTTTTTTCTTTTAAAATTTATGCCCTAAGTAAGTTTAATTACTTAGGATTCTGAAGAACCATTTAGTTCTTCATTCATAATTCACTATATTGGAAGCCACTTAATTCATTTGCAAAAGAATTTAATGCACATAATGGTAATGAAGTATTTAGGTTTTGCAAGAAAAGAAAACAAAGTTTAGAAAATGGAATAAATAGAGAGAGCAAAATCAAATAAGCATGTAATAGGTATTCCTGGGAAGCTGCCAAATGCACACCATATAGTCTCTCCAGTAGACAAAATTAATATTGGCCTATGATGTCTGAAAACAACAGCCTCAGATATTGAGTAGGGGTGAGAAGATTCAGCCTCTGCACCTTGATCATTTAAAGAAAACTTTTCCAGCTTCACCGATTCTTTACAGAGCTGAGATTCTACTTTTCTAGGTCTCCATAAAAAGGTATCTAATAAGATAGCATTGCTTGCACTTAAAGGAGCAAAAGCTGATTAATGAATTCAAGATTTTAGATTAAGAAAGTTATCATCCATTGCACTTTCTGCAGAGCACCTACATGTTCCAATGACACTTGACAGACTGAGGATCCTAATTTTAGACTGCAGTCCTGTTCTACCTCCCTCCTTACCTGTACCATCTGATTTAGAAAACACTGATCAAGCAATGATTCAAGCCTTATTTAACAGCAGCAAAACAATCCTATAGCTGCCCAGTCATGATTTAGTTGTCTTTTCCAAATTATGAACTTACTGTAATTTTAAATGCAGGAAAATGCAAGTCATTAAGCTGATGGCTATAGTCTTATTATGAAGTGTAAGAGAAAATAAATGCACAATTTAGAATATGGTTCTTATAAGACACAGATTTCAATATGCACATTCAGGTAAGTCTCTAGCCCCCAAGCGGGGGAAAGCAGACTTGCGGCATTTTTCTAAATACTTTGATAAGAAAATATTTTGGTTGGTCAATTAGTTAAAGACTGAGCAAAGATGCCTTTGACTTGGCCAGCTGAATCTAGCACAAAGGGGGCCCTGATCTGATTGGTGTGCTACCAAAACACAATTCAACAAGCCATGTTTTTAGTGGAAGAAGCTGTCCTACAGTTTGGCTATTGAAACTTTGCTTTAGGAAAGTGGTCTGGGGCAATACATAACCAAGCACATCTATTGTGATCAAAATCCAAACTTACCTTAACAAGAAAAAAGGACACTCCGTATGTCCTGAGGGAGCGTGCTAGCTTCACATACTTCACTTTGGCTTCAATTTCAGTCATCTCTCCACAGTTTTTGTGTTCCTACAACAAGAGCTCAGTTTTACATTGTATAACTTAGAATGAATAGAAATAATGCCCACTGGAAACTATGAAAAGCACTGAAAGTGATGTGCGCCAGCTTTTAACTGATTGGGGCTGCTTTTTAATTGTGAAACTAATTAAATCAAAATATCACTGGGCAGAAATGTTAGCACGGTTATATATTCAAATTTTCTGACAAAGAATTATGGGAACAAGCTGCCTAAAGGGGAAGTTTCTGCCTAAACATCATCAGTTATGATTATCCCTCAAATCATGGAAGCTTAATAACCCTTCAAAAAACTTTCAGATCTTACATAAAGCCACGCCGGATATTCCCAGCATTCACACAAATGACCCATCTTTTAAAAATCCTGCTACACTGAGCGCATGGTAGCCTGTGGACTTCAATGTCACATGATAATTAGGCAACACAATAGTTCCGTGTATTAGTTTTAAACTTGACACCTGTCATTTTCACTGATCTACTTTCACTACACAAGCCTTTATTTTGTATATCATCTAGCATCCTTTTCACTTCCTTTCTAAGGTAAACAGACCCAATCATTTCTCTCTCTGCAAGCTTTTTCCATGTCCCTAATCATTTTGATGCTTTCCTCTGAACTCCTCGCCCTCTGTTGTATCCTTTTTGAGATATTTCTATCAGAGATAAATACAACATTCCCTGCGAGGTCATACCCTGATTTATACACTGAAGTTACACCATTATCCATCCTAATTTTGCACATTTTAACTTTTTTCTTTTTTGACAGCCACTGTATATTGATAAGGGATTTTCCTACCTGTCCACAATTACACAGACAACTGTTTCCTAGTGGTGACAATTTATTTAGAAATACTCAAATACTAATTGTTCAATATTGGTTCCAATATACATTGCATTGAATTCAACACAACTAAGTTTTAGCCATTGTGATGTCCACTCACCTCACGGCACTTCAGCAACCTTCACCTGGCTGAAAATGGAGGATTTATTTCTACTATGTTTTGTCTCTTGGCCAGTTTCTTACTCATAAGAGCTCTTTACCGCTTATTTCATGACTACTTAGTTTCCATAATAGCCTCTTGTAAGAGACTTTCCCAAAAGCATGCTAAAAGTCCAAAATAATGTTAGTTGGTTCCCCTTTATCTAGTACTTTGTTGACATGCTCAAAGAGTTCCAATATATTTGGGAAAGACATGATTCTTCCATACAGAAGCCAACCTGGTTCATTCCAATGGTATCATGTTCATCTAGGAGTTTAATTCTTGGTAAATGATAATTAAAAACATTTACTGGATACTGAAATAAGGCTTACCGGTCTATTACGACCCTACTTTTACCTTCACTGTTACTCCTCTAGAGCTTCTTGTCCCCTTGCTCAACCAATCCCAGACTCCCCCCACTTCCTCTTCTCTTGGCCCTCTCCCTCTCCGCTCCTAGTCCTAGCCTGTTTCACAATCCAGCCCCTACTCACAGCCCCTGCCTTCCCTTAATATACCCCCTTCGTGCCTGCCCACACCTGCTCTTATCCCCTTTTCCCATTTCCTCCTCCTCCTCCTTCATTCAGCCTGGGTGCCAGCAGGGGAAGTATCAAGAACATAGGGAACTGTCCCCCTGTTCTCTGATCTGGTGACCAGCACCCCAATGGCCCATAACAGCTGGGAGGAACAACTGGAGATAGTCCTGCTGAGCCACTATATCACCTAGCTGGAGCATTGTCAGCTGACGTTGCATGTGCACTCCAGTTGGCACATAGGAACTCTGAAAGCACACCTCTGCAGTACACCCAGGGCAGATGGAATATTTAGAGCTGCCAAGCTCCAACAAGCCCTCTGCAAATATTCAGAGTGAAATTCTTCGGAAGCATATAACTTGGCCATACTGGACTGCTTTTCACAGCGATGGCAAATGACACATTCCTAACAAGAAGAAACCCCCCTGCCAAATTTTAAGTCCATGCTCCTAAGTAAGTAAGTGCAAGAGCTTCTCAACAAATCTCTTGTAAAAAGTATTTTTAACATGGACAAAACAATGTATTTTCCCCTAATATCATCCTCAGAAATGGCTGAACCATGTTTGCTGAAACATTACAAAAAAAATTCAGTCTGTGGCGGACATCCAGCCTGGAAAAGTGTCAGGCAACCATAACCATAGGTGGCACTAGTAGTTCTACCTATAACAAATTCATGAGTGAAAGAATTCCTTGATTGGGAGTGAGATGGATAAAGAGGATAACACTTGACAATTTTCTAGCAGTGCGCAGTTAAAATGATGTCCTACGCTGAGATCATAGGTCACTGCCATTTTCTTTCATGACTTGAGTGAGCATATTTCAGCTGCTAACTTCAAAATTTTCCAGACTAGATAAAATTGCTGATATATACTTACGTTTTGCCAGGTTTATATAATAATCAACACTGACACATATGTGCAAGATCCTATAAAACATTTCCAGCAGTATCAGCATGTTGTGTATTGGATCATTTCAGTCTTATACAATTTGATGCTTCCCAGGCACATCTCTGAATTCGAGCATTAGCCAACAGGACGCTGTTGTACACAACACTTCAAGCTCACGCTTGAGCTATGAAGACATGAAAAGCTGTGTGGATAAAACTAAACTGACCTTCCTAAGTGAGCTTCTATTTCACTGCCAATGCACATCCTTGTAGTTCATCAAAATTGTAAAAAAGGTCTAGAGACCTTTGAACATGCATTGAAAAGTGAATAACCTTCAACAACAACAGAGGATAATAAATCTGCCAATGGAGGAAAAGAGAAGTTGTCAGCGTCTTTACACTTGAGTTAGTGAGAATTTATTATGTAAGCAGAGTACATGCACAGACTACAGAGCTGTGAAAGCAAACTCTTATTACACTTTCAGAAGAAAAGAGACTATTAGACTTTTCAGTCTTATAATTACCTGAAATATTTTCTTTTCAGCTCCTCTTTGTTTGATATATTCTTTAGGCAGGAATTCTTTTAGACTGGAAAAATAATACTATAGTTAAAGAATAGTTTTGTCTCCCATATCCCTCTGCCAGCAATAAGTCCTTCTGGCTCCTAAAATAGGCATAAAATATCCTATGATGAAAGAAAACCATGACTAACTAAATATCAGAGGTGAGGTTAAGGGGATAAATTGGCATTAAAAAAAAGCCATTTCAGCTACATCCTTATGTGATGGTACTTCATGGTTTTTCTGGCTGATAAAGTAAATAGCTGGGATTCTTTCCTTCACTAAAGTTTCTGATATATTTCAGCAGTTTGAAATATTGCTCAAAGGAGTTCATATACAGATGTTAAGCACTGATTTGATTTTACTTTAAGGGAAGAAATCAAAGCACAAACCAACTATACATCTGCCATTCAGTCACTGCCCCTGCTTTCTGGTAGCACGGCAGAAGGTAAGAAAGAAGATATTAAAAAAGGAGAGTTATTGCTTGTTATAAAATAGCTTGGATTAAAGGGAGCTATTTGATTGGTTACTGGTTGAGCTCGGAGATCAAAAATTTGGGTGGGCAATTTAACTACTTAATATTTCCCTTTTATCTACATACCAGTGAAAAAGGGCTTCTTTAAGACCTCTCTAATAACTATTATTTTCTCAACTGTAAAAGCACAGCCTGCCCATGTAGATTCCATGCAAAACTGAAATAGTTCTTCATCCAGCTATTTAAGATTTGATCAACCAGGAGCTTTCACAGTTTATACTAATGGAAATTTATTTTGGCATGTGCTGTATGGAAATTCCAACAACTAGTATCTAAGTGTTAACAAAATGCAGGCAATAATCTTTATTTGCCAAGAATCATTTAACAATGACAAAAAAGGATAAAATGAAGGAGCTCTTTCTATAAACATATTGTAGATATGGTAAACTAAACCAAACTGTTCTGGAAAAATGCTGAAAAGTAATGAACCCTATTTGTTTTGAATTGTTTTTATATAAGCAGATAGACTCTCATATGGAAGCCTGTATTGTTTTGAGTTCACATTGGTCAGTCAATGGACACTGCTCAATCCTATTACAATTGAGCAATAAGGTGCAATTTACATGCAACTTCAACTCTTTCACACATAGATTAAACAAATCAATATATTTCACTGGCAAATATGAAAACATTTGGAAAAATTCTTCCAGGAACATGAACTGAATTCTTGTTTTTCAAGCTGGAAACAAAGTTGCTTAAAAATTTCTTTATAAAAAGACTAATGAGAAGCACATCCAAGAATTGGCATGCACCTGCATAATGAATATATACAGTGTGTACCAGTGTCACATAAAATACTTCATTCTTCTGACTGAATTACAACTAATTAAAATAAAATCATTTCTAAGAAAAAACCCTAGAGACAACAGGCTCTTTTTAAACTGAGTTGTATGTGTAGTCCACTAGAGGAAAACTCTCCTCTTTCCTCTAAGATATGAAATTCAATTATTTATATACTGTTTGTCAAAGATACAATCATACAATCCTAGAAACTGAGTTGGAAGGAACCTGTACAGGTCATCAACACCAGCTCCCTGTGCAGAGGCAGGACCAAGTAAACCTAGTCCTTCCTCTGCAATGCATTCTGTAGTTTGATGAATTACAGTATGTCTACCACAGCCCACACAATGGAAATCTACATTCTGTAGTTTGGGTCCAACACAGAGAAAGGGCTGCTGGGTATGACAACTTTTTATTTTTTGGAATTAACCAGAAAAGACTAAACCTAGAAAGACTGTCAGCAACTGAACTTTGTTGACATTGCACAGCAGTTTGAGAGAGGCTTAACGAGCTCAATCGTGGGAAACCTTGGAGCGATGGGAAAACGGATTTAAAAAAAAAAAAAAAAGAAATAATGCTTTTAAAAAGGAGCACTTATTGTGAACACTAGATCCAGATGTCATAACCTTCACTTAGTATTACCATAGCACTTCTACAGCAACCCGCTCTATCACATCACTTCAGGTGGGTAATACAGAGAGAATGCTCAAACCATGAAGAAATGAAGATGCTGTTACGTCATTGTTATGCAACCAGTCTCAGCAACAAGTAATGAGGACTAGGAATCAATTAAGTTTATTACATATAGTGTTTTCTGAGCCATCAGTAGCTCTTTAAATAAAGAGTCATTGATCAATCAGTAGTGAGACTAAATACAGACAGTACATGGAAAGTTTGAGTACTCAAATTAATTGGAACTGAAGGATGTTTGCTTTTGTGATTTGCCTGCATAACTGAGCAACGTGTAACAGTTGGCTCAGGGAACTGTTACAATAATTAAGAGTTCTAGACAATCAAGGTGCACAATATGTTCCAAAGCATATCACCATTTTTAAGAGATTCCCTTGGATAACTTAAATCCAGTAAAAAGCTCACTAAGGTAATGATTTAAGAAATGGCAGACTCATCATCCAGGATCAGTCTAAAAGTACAGAAAAATAGAACACACCCACTGTTTTATGCATCTCTGCCCGGATAGAAAGACACTCAAATTTAGAAATTAGCAAAGTAGTTTACTCTAAAAATCCCGGTTTGTGTTTGTGCTCTACGTGAGGTCCAAACTGGATTTGCGCTTGAAAGCCTCCAAACTCGCATGCCTTCTCGAAGGAGACCGGATGGGAGCCATTCAGAATGTCATCTCGAGCCTAAAAAGGTAAGTAGAGACATGTCAAGCACATCAGAAGCTGTTACAGTGTCTCTGAAATTCCTTGACAGCCAGAACACAAGCCAAGAATCAAGCAGCAAGCTTCCCTATCGGAATGCATTGAGCATTCTACTGTGGATAGTTTTGTATTATAACTAAAAAAATAAAGCAAGGACCAGGTCCCTCCTCAAGTGTAAATCTGCACAGTCTCACTGAGGCCAAGAGCGCTGCCCCACTTTACACAACTGAACATCTTGCCTAAATATTGCACATGACACATGTACAATATATCATGCTGTAATAGAAAGGAAGGTTATCTACCTAATTAACATGGATAATACTGATTGCAAATGTCAGAACAGTGACAGATGAAGGTCAACTGCATTCTCCTTTCTTGTTGTGTGTATAAATTTAGCGGTTGCAAAAGTGCTTGAACACCAGGACTGTAAAATCCAGTCACCTTTCACAGACCCTGCAGACACAGTCTGCAGACCACCAGAGGTCCAAGGAGCACAGGCTGAAAATCACTGGTCTAAGGTAACATCCACTAGTGGAGTTAATATTCCTCATTGGGGAAGGTCCTGACAATGGGGGAAGGGCAAAGACATTCTCCAGTGTAAGTCTCTGACTTTCTTGGAGTGTGAGGGGGTCCAAACCACTTGTACTGAAACCACTTGTACTGAACGGGTCAGAAGAGGGAGACTTCCTGTTGCTATCACCGGTGGCGGCATCTCTGATCACACTGGCACCGATGAACCCAGAGATTTCAATGGTACTGGTGGAATGGGTGTCACTGGAATGGGATCTGGTACCAAAGAAGTCCTTCCTTTATGGGTGTTAGAGTCCTGGCCTGGGACTTTGCATGTCCTAAGGCCTTAGAGGTTGACAGAGTTCGTTTGCTCAACCTCTAAGGACAGACAATTTCACAGATGACTTAGAAGGAGACCTACTCTTATGTTTGTGTGAGTGTTCCCTGCCTTCCCAATGAGACCCCTGAGAGGGAGTCTGAGGTGACAGACTCCCCTGTAGCGGAGTCGGACCTCGTAGTGGGAGGTGTACTCTGTGTAGATTTAGGCTGATGTACAAGGGGTGTCCCCTGGCTTGGGTCCAACTGCAGCCTCATAGCCTTTTCTATGAGGTGTTTTCTGAGCCAAAGTTCCTACGCTTCACAGGTATGGCTAGGCGAAGAGCAGCAGATATTATGCCTAGCCATGACATGCACCTTACAAAAACAGTACAAGCATTGCGCACGGTTGTCACCGACCAAAAAGGAATGAAGGCAGGATACTCAATTTTGAAGCCCAGAGTTCTTGGTGTAGACTGATACTCTAATGAAGTATGGAGTGGGGAATCCAAGTATGAAAACTTTACTAAAAGCTATAACAACTATTAAATACTAACTAGAGACATAGCCATACCTGAAAAGCACTAAGGCAATGCTTAATATGCTGAAAATGAAGAACCTGAAGGAGAGCTCTGAATACTGGAGGTTCCAACTTGGGCCATGCGGCGGTAAGAAGGAACGGGAGAAGCGGTTGGCCTGCCCCGCCCGTTCTTGATTGGAGGCACAAGGAGAGCAAGAGCACATGAATGGGCCCATGGGCACCGCTTTCAAAATTCTCCAACTCCAGGGGCAAGGAATGCATGTGTATCCCCAATGGAATACCGACAGGGACCGGCACTCAAAGAACTCTTCCCTCGGAGCCTGACCAGTCATCTGACGGTAAACTTTCAGTAATCATGGACCTTGACCAGATTCAGGGGAACTGACCTATTAGTTAATCTCCATGCCACATAATTCATTCCTATAAAGTGACTTTTTTACACGTTTGCATAAGGAGCACGTTTAGGATGTTTGGAAAAAACTTGTACTCAAACAGCAGCGTTAAACCATTCATACTGCTGATGCATTAAAACAACATGTTTTGTTAGAAGCAGCCAGTCTATTTTAGACAAGCTTTTTAGAAGTTAGCTATAACACGTAGAATTTAATAGCAGGGGTGCTTTAAGAATTATGCTAACTATTCCCTCTGAAAAGTATACCTATCTGGTCCAGATATATTTTGCCTTTTTCTTGTAGCCCCAGTTGTCCTGGAAAAGCCAGAGTTCAGACTTGGCAATTAAGAGAAATTTAATGATTATGAAAATTAAGGGCAAAAACCAGAAACCCTCTTTTATAATGAAGGCAGGTGCTTTGGCCTCGTCCCCAAACAATATGTAACTGCATCTCCCATCTCAATATGGTCAGCTGAGTCATTATAAACAAGGCCGTAGAAAGTGGGAAGTGTGGTTCTATCATGAAACACCAAGACACAAAATAACCTCAAATGCCATTTTAACAATGACAATTTTATCAATGGCCTACACATCCAATTTGCTCATTTTAATAGTAAATAGCTTTTCCAGCTGCCAACACCTCAACCAGTCTGGAAAAGTCAAGCAGCGTTTCTTCAGGATTATCCATCATTAAATATTTTTGCTGAGGCAGTCTGCCCTCAGTTACACAAACCCATAGTCTTCAAATGCTGCAACTCCCCTGTTCACACAATCGTGTGTAGGGTTGCATAGGCAGAAAAGAGCAAAATTTGGTCCTGTTTTGGAACTTGGGGAAAAATTCTGCTGAAGCACCAGGAAGAGCAGAATCCAGTTCTTGCTTTGATAACTTTGCTCATTCTACAGAGCTAACAGGAATATGGAATACAAACTTTTATCCATTGAAATAAGCATGTGCCCAACTACATACAACCGATCAGATCCCTGTTCAAGACTCTGCTTTTTCTACATTACTTTTCAGAAGAGAACCAGACATCAAGACGTGTGGATGAGGCTCATGAAAGAGTGATAGAACTTCCCCAATTTCCAGTTCAAACGCAGGGCTGGGATGGGAAAGCAATAAGAGCATGTGGCAGCTAAACACACAAGCAGTTACAGTATTTGCTATAACAATACCAGGCAGAATCCCTCAGCAGGATGGAAGAGGTTTCTCTGCTGTACATACTATACCTGAACATAAAGCAAGTTCAGCTGAACAGGATCTCTTGAATCTACATTCTGGTCTGAATAAAAGAATTTTCGCCTCAGCAGCAGCGTTTCATTTTCATCAACTCCTTGTTCTCTGAATGTTCGACTGTGATCCAGCCAATTTACTGGAACAGAAACACAACACACACCTTCGTAAGTATTCAGTACTGCCCACTCCAATGATATTTGTGGGAGTGATGTGATATGTGGTGTTTTTCTTGAAGTCCCAGATCCTGGATTAATGCAAATGTGGGAATCACTGCTTTCATTTTAAAGAGGTTTCTAGCTCTCATTGTTGCAGGGAGAAGCTTGAAAACATGAACCCTAAAGATTCAAAAAGAAGAAGGCAAGTATAAAAAGACCCAGTTTTTGGACATTGTGGTTTATATTTTTTAAAATAGTGCTTGGGTTTGTAAGGACTGTATGTAACAAATTTACATTTTATGTTGCAAAAATTACCCCAAACCAGGATGCAAAGTATGCTCTACATACACATTTACATATGTTGACATCCATGTGTGTTCTGCTTGTCTGAGACAATATTTGCACTTGAAACCACAACGATGAATGTTACAGAAATACAAGTTAGATAGATGAAATATGCACAGTGCTAAAGTAACAAGATACCGTGAGGTACTGTACATTTTCTTTCAAGCTAAACAGATGTATTATGGAATGAGTGCCCATCATATGCATGAATCTGCTCTATTTTTCAGCAGATACTATGAAAGTTGCAATTGATATTACAGTCCAAAACATTAGGCAAATAGATAATGGAATTTCAGTTAGAATTTAGTGGAAATTTGTTGTAGCATAATTTATGAAAATTATTGAAAGCATAAATGCAAAGACATTTGTAGTTTACATGTTAGTTTTACATGTCTTCTGAGCCATGGGGTAAAAATAAATCAACTATGAGCATACAAATACATTTTCTCTCTGTAGCTTTCTATTCTTAATTGCATATTGTTTTAAAACACTGGCCTTTGATAAGATGACCAGGGTCAAAAACACATGGCCAAAAAATGAGTAACTTAGCGTAAGAGCCTTTATGGAAGATGGAACAAAGGTAGCATGCCATTTAAAAACCGTTTTGTGTTGCTGTATTGTGAGAGCACGTTATACTGACTGTTCAACCATATGTAACACAGAGGGCAGTGTTTTGGTTTCTTGCCATGTACCATTTATATTTTACGTACAGAAAGAGGCAAAACTACATTTCATTGGCCTTCAGCAAAAGGGTAATAAATTAGAAAAACGAGAAGGCAACAGTAGTTAAATATCCTTCCTCAGTACAATATAATGAAACCACTGTGGGATTGAAATCCCTCTACCAATGACATGGTAATTGCATTATTACTGCATCTAGCACTAATTTTCAACCTACGTAATAACTAAGGATACAATTTTGTCACAGAGGTCATGGATTCTGTGACTTCTCCAGCTTTCGCCCTGCAGGAGCAGCCCCCATGGCCAGAGCAGTGGCTGAGACTGGGTCAGTTCCTACAGCTGAAGCAGCCGCCGGCAGTCAGCCCTCAGCAATGCTACAACGGTTAGTCCCCCACCAGATTTCTTTTAGTACAAGTCAGGGACAGGTTGTGGGCTTCTGTGAATTTTTCTTTATTGCACACGACCTGTCCATGACTTTTACTAAAAATACCCATGACAAACTCTTAACCTTAATAACAACTGTCCTCCAGTGGCTAACAGCAAAAAGGCAGCTTTTCAACTGGATTTAAAAATACACTGAAGCAACAAGACACCACATACCAGACATGATATTCCACCTAGTCATATGGAGTTTTCCTGGATTTGTATATGGAAGGTAAGCGCATCAGATAATCTGATGAGAGATGTCCCAAAACCAATAACCACCTTCTGGGTTCTTCTCTTTCCCCCCACCAGATGGTTCTCCAGAAACACATCCAACTAGTCAAACAGCCTCTTGAGGTACAGTACTCACAATCATCATCTGTATGAAGCTTTGCCTTCAACTTCTCCATTTTTCTTTCATCTCGTAACAACGTCCTGTCTTTCTTAAGTGTACCTGTGCCCTCTTCTTTTTTCTCTTCAATGCTCTCCTGTATGAGGGAGTACTCTTCATAATTGGTTATTCCTACAAGTGTGAAAACAGGGTAAGCATACAACTCCAGCAGCCAAAACATGAACATTTAATGTATACCAGGACAGCAGGAAAGGGTTTATTCTAAATATTGATTAAAATGTGGTATATTTGACTTTAAAATCTAAGGACATTCCAGACCAAGTGCTACAGTGTATTATTATATGAATTTATAAAGTCAACCTTTCCAACAAAAATTGGTACCCAAAGCATAACATCCTTCTACCAGGCTCAGAAAATTATCCTTCAAAAAACTATACACTGAGTGTGTGAAGCTGATTCACTATTGACCTTTTACCAACCTCAGGAAAAAGTTGCTTTCTTTAACTTTTTTAGATCTCCTGAGAAAGGTTGCCAGCTCAAGCGCTAGTGGATTTTGAGCAGAATAAAGTTCCAGAACTGAGGACATGCGATGGAGAACTCCAGGTCATGGACTCTTGCCATTTCTTCCTTGAGGACTCAGCAGCTTGAGCATGGCCAGTATGTGCAGAGAAAATGTGGCAGAGCACTGGGAAAGAAAGTCTCTGAGACAATGAGATTCTAAGCAACTTCAGGGCTTTGCAGGTGGCAATCCTCACTATAAATTTCACATGGAACAGCACCGGGTGCCTGTGCAGAGCATTAGCACATGTTTAAACTGCTCTCATTTCTTTGTCCTGCTTGTGTTTTCCAGTATTTGTTAAGCACCGATAACGTGAGATGTGCTATTCAGGACTGAAAGAGAGTCTAAGATGACTAAGGAGCCATGATCTACACCAGCTGCTCTGAGTGGCTCCCATGGTCAACTCCAGACAGCACACAATACCACAGTCAAGTCTAGAAGTGACAGCAATACGGGTTCCCCTGGCTAGGCATGTTCATGAAATAAGCAGGTGAAAATGAAAGAAGGCATTCCTGGTCACCTAGCTACTGCTTTACATCACCTGGAGAAATGACCTATTTTTGCATTGTTCAATAAATGGTAGCAGTTTGTCAATGTATAATTCACATTAAATTTAATACCCAATTCAAACCGGCATTAAGACACTTCAAGACCAAATTCAAACCAGCATAATTCAGTCCTGTATGTCTTTAGGAATCACATTAATATAAACAGAAGTCTTAGCCTCTCGATAAGATATAAGAGTAAATTCTATCACTGATTAAATATTAGTTAGGCATGAAGTTAGTTTTATTTTACCATCTCACAGAAGGAAGCTGCATGTGGAAGAAATAACAAATACTGAAATATTTAGAACATTAGATGTCAGATAACTTAAGTGCCTCTGACTGGTGAGTACTATCTGGTGGCAAAACTTTTAAGACGTAAATCCCTACTGACTCACACAGGAAGACAGATGCCGCTGCTTTTCAGAATGTGAAAAAAGCCATTTTAACACAGCTTAACTGATGTTGAACACTACCTGTTTTCAAATAGGCATAACAAGACTGATGTTGATAATTGCTGTACACAACATGCATTGAATTCTAAAACCCAACGTACAAAATATAGGAAAAAAAGTCATGTTATCGTAGAGATTCCGGCCCAAGAAATCTCACCTATCCTGCTGCAAATGGTAACCAGCAATTCACCAACAGTTTTAGAATCATCCACCATAACTGTTTTCACTGACCCATCCAGCATCCGTATTTTCTGAGGTCTCTGTTTCTTTTTGTACTCCAAAATATCCTAGGAAATAAACCACATAAAGTTACACAGCTTCAGAACCATTCCGACCCAGTAATCTACTGATGTAGCTGAAATCTGAAGCAGATGTAAGTTCTAAGTTGACAAATGCAAAAAATATTACTTTTTAAGAGCTATTTAGATAAACTTTTAAAGTTTGTTGCCTGCATCAAGGGCTAGTTCTACTATACAGAGTCAACATTGCTTTAGTTTAAAAAGCTGTGTTACTGACTTAACTAAACCCTTTTCTTCCGGCCTTCAATAACCTGCTTAGCAAACTTACACTGGACTGAAAGTTGCCTAGGACATTGTAGCACAATGCACAATCATGCTGCAGCGTCTTCATGCCAGAACGGTATGCCACTTGAGGGGGTGGCTTTACTGCGGTGATTTCTGGATCCATTGAGCGGATCCAGATAGGTTGATCTGATGGCAATGACTTTGTCGCCGTCAGTGTAGACATACCCCAAGTTACCTCGGTGGTCTCTATGGTCTCTGGAGCAGCCCAGGACTGGCATAAAAGGTGGCTTAAACCCACTTTAGCCCCCAGAGGTGCTAATTCTGCATCGCACCTCTCAAATGAATCTCACCCCCGGGAGTTCAAACCCTACTAAAAATATTAATTCACTTCTGCCTCCCACTCACGTGTGACAGAGAAAGGATAATCTCTCCTCCGGAATGAAAAGGCCAAACCACCTTCCGGTACTGTACTGATGTACATGTGTTTGGATGCTAAATGACCAATATTTGCCACTCAGTCAGGAAATTACTAAGTATTTTTTATTCTTTTAGTTGGGTATTCTGTTGTACGGTGCTTGTCAAAACTGACGCTTGTAGGATAACAAGTGTTTTTTCCTTACATCAAAATGTTTTTCAAGGAGTAAAGTTCTTTGAACTACATGACTGTCTCAAGATCTGTTGGTGAAAAGATGACAGAATTTTGTCATACCCCGCTTCGCAGCATGTAATAATCCAGTGTCCTTCCAGCTTCCAACCAAATACCTTTCCGAGGATCTTCGTCTGACAAGAACAGTCCATAATCAGAGGCTGAAGAACAAAACAGAAAAGGCACTAGTACTGTGGTAAAACAAACTAAGAAAAACAATATGGTGACAAAAATACAAGTTCCTGTCGCAAGTTACCCTTCTGCTCTGAATGAATGCTTGGTAGTAGTGTAGTCACTCCAGTTAAAGAATATTTAGCTTAGACAGCAGAGGGCAGGATTTTAAAGATAGGCTTCATTCTAGACTGAAGGGGATGGTTCATCAAGCAAGCCTCATCCTGAATGTGTAATACACAGTTATAATTAACTATACTTCAATAAGATATTTTTATAACCATCAAAAACACAGAAGAGCTCAGATTTAAGATTTACTTGGTCAATTTATACCACTTTAACCAATAGTTCAGCTTTAAAATATGCAGAGTTTGCTTGATGAAACTGTTTCACTGAATAAGCTAAGAGTCCATGCAAAACATCTAATTCAATTGATAATACTTTCCTGGTAATTTCAACTATGGGAAGTTACGGGAAGGTCACGGGAAGTGATTATTCCCCTCTATTCGGCATTGGTGAGGCCGCATTTAGAATATCGTGTCCAGTTTTGGGCCCCCCACTACAAAAAAGATGTGGACAAGTTGGAGAGAGTGCAGCGGAGGGCAACAAAAATGATTAGGGGGCTGGAGCACAGGACTTATGAGGAGAGGCTGAGGGAACTGGGCTTGTTTAGTCTGCAAAAGAGAAGAATGAGGGGGGATTTGATAGCGGCCTTTAACTACCTGAAAGGGGGTTCCAGGGAGGATGGGGCTAGGCTGTTCTCGGTGGTGGCAGATGACAGAACAAGGAGCAATGGTCTCAAGTTGCAGGGCGGGAGGTCTAGGTTGGACATTAGGAAAAAGTTTTTCACTAGGAGGGTGGTGAAGCACTGGAATGGGTTACCTAGGGAGGTGGTGGAATCTCCATCCTTAGAGGTTTTTAAGCTGAGGCTTGACAAAACCCTGGCTGGGATAATATAGCTGAGGTTAGTCCTGCTTTGAGCAGGGGGTTGGACTAGATGACCTCCTGAGGTCCCTTCCAACTCTAATATTCTATGATTCTCTTTTGTATCCATCATAACAGTGTCTGTGAGCATGCTGCACATACTTTGGACTAAACACTTGGCAATCCGTTTAATTAAAGGAAGTAATTTACTATTTTGTACTTCAAAGGCATGACCCTACATCCTCAGAAGTCAATGGCAAGACATATTGACAGCAATAGTGAAGAGTTAGATCCTTACAGACTACCGGCCATTAGAAGTATAACAAAATAAAGACCATAAAGCCTAGAGAGGTTTCTGTTCTTGTTGAATAAAAGGCTTAAACACCCAAAGATATTGAATTTTTATACAAATTGATTTGACCCAGCTTTCAAATAAAGATTCTGCTTGCCTCCATGCTTTTAATAGATGCTGTGTAACTCAACTGTCTCAAATATACAATTTATGAAAAAAATAAGCTTCTCGGAAGAGGACTTTAGCCTAAAAACATGGAGCTGTAATGGAGAAATTTTTTCTAAGCCCCTGAAAGAAAAAACTCACCAGAAAGTTCCTTACATACATTAAATTAGGGAACTAATCACGGGAAAGGAAATCGATACACACAACGATGATTAGGAAATGTAAGTTTAGCATACAGTCAATTATATCAAATCATTCCACAAATTGTGCATCTAATATAGCTTCAAATGTTCATGCCTCTCAGTTCAATCATGAACAAGCAATTATCTTTGCACAGTATATATTCATCTTACAGAAAAATTAGCATATTGTATTTTTTGCATTCTCGTTCTGGCATGACAGTGACCTGCCAACCAGTCTGTAGCACTTGGTGTAATTACCTAGTGTCCCAAACTAACTCGTCAATTAGCTTAATCAGCAAAAGAAATATGATACAGTAGCTCAGTAATTATATTTCTACTTAGCAGTGTCATTCACATACTCATTGCAATGCAGTTGTATGTTTTAAACAACCATCTACACAAGAGAAAAACTAATTAGATAAGTTCCCTTCCTCTTGCACCTGACCTTCAAAAGGTTTCCAGCCCTACATTTCTACTGTTTCAATAGAGAAGTTGAGTATGCTCAGCAGGGCCCAAGCATAATTTTTTTGGGCCCAGTACAAAGTTGTAACACAGGCACCCTCTCACAACATACCACAATCCCTCATCCCATACATACAATCTCATGAGCCACGAAAAATGTTTTCCTCATGGTAATGGGGGTTGCAGCCTGGGCTAGGCCCCTCAGGGCCTCTGGGCCCCAGTAAAGTGTGCCCTTCCCTCCCCCCCTCCCCTCCAAAAGGGGGGGGGGGGCCTTAAAAGATTGGACCAGTAAAATGCCTATTCTTATATCCACAAACTAAGGCCCTGACATGCTAAAAACACTCTTCTATAAGGGAGAAAATATTTCTATACTAAAAACATACTACAATTCCTGTGATAATTAGACTATCTAGAGAAACAACAATATTTTAGTATCAACTGCTTCAAAATGTGTAACATAAATAATAGCTCTAGAGGAGGAGAGGTATACGTAATCAACAGGTTCCTTTTTTTTTTCTATTATTTGCATTATCGTAACACTTAGGGGCCCAAATCATAGACCAGGACCCCATTCCTGGTTGTAAGGATTTACATTCTAGAGGCACAATAAAAACAGCACTAAGCTAGAGGGCTGTGATAAACCTGAATTGGTTCAGAAAATACATTGTGTAGCCTGACTGACAAAGCTGTATTTACTTTTACGTACTACGCAGTAGCTTGAAAGGGTTCTACCACGAGAAACTACCCAATGTTATAAACTTTTTATACCAAAACAGACAAGATCACAAACTCTGTAATACAGCCAAGAAGACAGAGCCAATACAAAATGGCCAGCACTTGCATACTCACATTATCCCTTGTGAGGAACCCTGGAACTGGTGAGGCGATCCACATATGGTCATCAAGCCAATATGTTCCCACATATCCCACTGCCGTCAGACTGGGTCTTAACTTTTATAGTGGGTTATGCTAGTGCCCATCACATCTCATACAGATTAACAAAAGTGTCAACCTTCTTTCCTGATACGTACCTCCACACTTCAACACTATTGGGGTCCCTATCTTCAATAAGTCAATTAGTCACTTACACTTACGTCAATTGGTTGCCATGGCACACCTGTGGTTAATTCAGGTAAGTTTTGGTCAAATTCAGCTTCCTTTTAAACTTCCCCTAAAATTACAAAAGCGTACTTTTGAGGTATCTTACTTCACCTTTTCCCATCATGTACCACTCTCCTTTATTGTAATACTTACCTTGTGACTCAAGGTCAAACTATCTGTTAATTACAACTGACTTAATAACCACCTACATCATTACTGCAATTTTATATCAAATTACCTAGGCCTTGGTTATGCTAAGATAATCATACAGGCCTGAAGGCCTTTGTATTACAGCTATAATACTTGTGCATTATTTATAAATAGCTCTTACATCACGGCTGGCTAGAGTCCTTTCCTTGTCCATACTACAGTTCTCAACTGCGTTTGTAACCAGTTTGCAGCATGGTTTCACTCAACGTGGTTTGCATCGGCATGTGGCATGTTTAACCTAGGTTGGTAACTATGGGAGCGAACATTGTTTTGCCTGTGGTAGGCCTAAGCTGGCACATAGCTGTCTTTTTGTAACCATTTCAACACTTTTCTTTGCTGTTCACAAGGCCCTGTAACCATGCTTGTATAGTCTGTTTGGCTCAGTAAACTCCTCTGCCTCAGCTCCGAGTGCACTGTGTCCCTTTTGCTGCTGAAGTCACTGACTGCACATGTTCCAGGCACTCTCCACTTGCCAGGATACCGGGGAGCAGCTGCCCATATTTCCCCAGACTGCCCTATTACCAACATGGCTTGGCAATGCGGTAGGTGTGACTGTGCAAACATGACAGGGCAAAGCTGCTCATGTCGACACAACCTGCATGTAAGAGAGTTGGCCGGGAAGTGAAAGTCTTGATGATGACAATTTTCATCAAAAATCTAAAAACAGGTTTTTGGCAGCCCAAAAAATGTTCATTTTATGAAAATCTCAGTTTCACGAAAGAGTTGTCTGTTCAAAGTCTTTTTCCATTAAAAAAGTAAAAGACACTTGACCCGCTTTAGTTGTAACCTGCTACAGATGCACAGTTGTGGTTTTAGTGCACACTATACCTTGAAAGACTGGGATTTTTAAAACAATTGCAATTTGACCAAGAACATGAAGTATTAAGAGGAAGGTGCATAGAGAATGTAACACCTTTAAAGTAGAACAAAGAGCTGAGGTGCAACTTAATTTTTATTTTAAACAAATTGGGGGATGGGGACCATAGATTTACATACTAACCTTGCCCCGTCTGAGCCTCAGGTACTCGTTCACGAATAACTCTACATGCATCATACACTGCGGTGGATGGTTCAAACTGCATCGTCTTCACAACATTGCACTGGCGGACGCAGATCTTCAAGGACAGGGCCACCATTGTGCCAGATCACTGGTAGGATCCCTCTAAAAATACCTAAAAAAGCAGTAATTAATGTTTTCAGACTTCCATCTTTCAGTTAATTTAAATGAAATGAAATGAAGTGAAGTGCATAGAAATTAAATACATTCAAATATCCATTCTGTAGAAACTCTCACTAATACATCCCAGCTAGGAGCTATTCAAAGGAGATATTTTTGTTTTAGTTGCTTTAAGACAAGTATGTACATAATTTTACAGATCTATCGCATTGTCTGAGGCATGATAAAATACTGCACTGGATGACAATAAGCAAAGTAAGTGGTCATGGGATAAGAGGGAAAGTCCTTTCCTGGATCAGTAAGTGGTTAAAAGAGAGGAAACAAAGGGTAGGAATAAATGAATGAATAAATAAAGATCCGCAAAAGTCACACCATGCATGCAACAGTATTGGGAGGGGGTGGGGGAGACTAAATAGGACTGATTTTTCCTAGTGTAGGTTTGTCCCACCATGAACAGAATTAGCTGTTTGAGCAGGTGACGGAAGACAACATTTGGAGCAGTAACCAGCACGAGAGGAGCCAGCAAGCAGATCTTGGACAGCAGTCTGACCAAGTTACTCAGATGAGAATGCTAACTCACTGGCATTCCCTAAATTGTTTGAAACACAGCTTTCCACCACAATTTCAACACCCATCGATTAAAACATTCCCACATTAGTATCAACTTTCTGGACACCATGATCAGCTTCAACAATGGAACCCTACAGGCAATTGTATGCAAGAAACCCTTGGATCCCCACACCTACCTTCACACCCCAACATATCAAGACATCTATTATCTACAGCAGACATACCACACAATATGCTCCAAGGAGAAAGTCCGGGATACGCACTTTAACACACTCAGAACTGTCTTTACCAAACAAGGACATTCCACCAGAGCAGTAGATTGTGTCCAGGAATGGGCCACCTAAATTCCCCAAGAGAACTTGCTTCAATACAGAAATAAAACCCCCTCCAATTGCACACCTCTAGCTGTCACCTACCGCCCCACACCGGAATCCTTACAGGGCATCACCAAACTACTACAACCCATGCCTGATGGGGACCCCATCCTGGAAAAAATCTTTCCTGAACCCCCCTCCTCTGACCTTCAATCTCTCCAAGTTCACTGTCAGAAGCAAGCTCCTCACAGGCCATGACAAAGCAACTCAAAGCGACAGTGGACCCTGACAGAACAGATGCAAAACTTGCAGACTTATTTTCCACAATAATCAGCACTCCCCACAGCACACCTTTCAAGATCCATGGGTCCTACACATGCCTATCACAACTGCACTTCATGCAGTGCACTAAATGCCCCAATAGCAACTATGTGGGTGAAAACTAGACAATCATTATGCTCTTGAATGAGCTCACATAGGAAAACGATAGAATTCAAAAACACCACATCACTTTTGGGTGAACACTTCTCACTTTATATCTGACCTCTCAATCCTCATCTTCAACAGTCAACTGCACAACACTTTCAAAAGAGAGCTTGGGAGCTTAAATGTGTAACTTTGTCGACATTAAAAATCATGAACTTAATAAAAATACTAGATCTATAGCTTATTACAACAATCTGTAACCCACCAACCCCCTATAACTACACCTGGAATGGTCCCTTTGAAAATGTGGTAACTACTTACGCTAAACTATCTGTTCAATCTTGTATTTGGCTGGGACACTCTGAGTACCTTTCCTAGACCTAAGGAAGAACTCTGTGTAGTTCGAAAGCTTGTCTCTCACACCAACAGAAGTTGGTTCAATAAAAGAGATCACCTTACCCACCTTGTCTCTCTAATGTTCTGAGACAGACACGGCTACAGCAACACTTCAGGAAACACAGCTGTCACCCATGGGGCAGGATGAATCACAGTCACTTCTATTTCTACTGCACTTGTGCACAATGTGCTGTAACAGGGCCATGATAATGGAACTTCCTGAACTCCCACTCTCTCTTGTATTCTCTCCCTATCGACATGATTAAGCAACCTAAAACAACAACAGGGAATGGTACATTTTAGAAAAGACTTCTTTCCTCCCTCTCTTCTCTTTATATCTTACCTAAAGGTGAGACTAGCAGGCTGCTAATGTCTGACATTTTATGACCTGAATTGATTATTGACTTGCCGATTAGAAAGGTAAAACCGATACTGTGCTTTTCCTGGCACCTTACGTTTTCCATTAATGAAGAGCAGGCAGATACTTTGTGGAATGACTTTAGCCAAAGGGAAGTCGACACTCATAAAAACACAAGTATCAGTATATGTAATGGACTCATCTAACGGCCATTTTGAATTCATGTGTAGAAAAGCCCTCCATGTCCCTGTAGTTCTGCATTTAAAGATGCAGTAGTAAAGAGCATCTCAATGTTTCTTCTACCTCTGTATTTAACAACAGGAAATATAAGTTGCACAAGCACATTATAATGTTCAAACAAATCTACCTATCCATTTTCTATTAAGGCAACTGTAGTATCCTTCACTACAGTGTGTAGTATCCACTTGAAAAAGCACCATACCTAGTGAAATGATTGATTGTTGGTGAGGAATACTAAACAAAGAAAACCGAAAGGTCAAATGAGTGTGTATCTTCAGAAAGTCTGACACCCCGCAGTTACCACATCATGAATTCTACCACAATTGGACCTCATTTTAAGGCTCACTGCTGTAAATCACTTATTTCTCAGATCTGCATCTTTTTATTTATTTCAGAAAACGAAGGCTCAGCCCTGAAGTCAGGGTCCACAAGAACTGAACTATTAGATTTTTTAAAATAATCTTTCCAGACTGGACACTCACATTAAGATGAATAAGACTGATATGAGTCATCTTACATTTAAGGAACTTCTAAATGCAGTCCCTGATTTAGAGAACAGTTTTTGTGTGAAAGGGAAGGAAGAATCTGAAGCATCACTAATCAACATGAAGAGTCAAAAATACTCGACTAAAGTGCTTTCTGGTAAACATAAAATACTGAAGTTTCAAAAAGTAAGCATAGGTTATAATATAGAACAACTCCCTTTATACATTTCTCTGAAAGTCACAGAAGTACAATCTTCAGCCCAATACAAGGTCAGACTAATAAAATCTGAAAAAATAGTACTGAGCTTGAAAGCAGTTTAAACCAATACCACCTAGAATGTTTAATTTAAAAAAATCACTTTGAGATGACCGCATTGCTCATCACCTAGATCAGAAACAAAAATCCTTCTAAGTTGTTTTCACAGTCACCGGAGAACAAAAAAATCATCTACCTTGCCCACAAACAAGCTACAGATTACTTCATTATAAAGCAGCAAGAAGGCTGCTAAATCAAGCTCACACTAATCTGTAATTTGTATATTTGTTAATGAGTTATTACGTCTATTTGCAGTCATTTACTGAATGAAAGCAAATTCCTAGAAATCAGGAACGAGGGACACCATTTGGTATTTACAATTCTGAAAAGTTTCTCCACAAAGATGCAAGAGAAACAAAGTTTGAATTGTTTGCCAGAGCTTAGTGCAGGAACAATTCTTTTTACAGATGCTGTGATATGTAACACCTTCATTTTATGAGTCCAACAGGAAATTTCCATGTGTACTTTGAATGGAACGCACATAGCAATGGACGTTCCGAGTTCTGATTTAAAATTAAGCACCAAAGTCCAATGGACTTGACAGAGAAAACTTATATCAACGTGTTATTTAACTTGCTTTAATATTGGTATCACAGAATAAAACCACCATTTAGCTAAATTCCATTGGAAGTATCACTCAGAATAATCCATGGGGGGTAAGAGTAAAAAGTAAAATACTAGAAATGCTTTGTAACAGAGATGTTAAGAATCAGCTGGATTAAACAGGACAATAGAAGTTTCAGCTCAAGGATTTAGTTCAAGATTAATACTCACTGCTTTTTACCATCTCAGAAATGCTCTGTGTTTAGGCCATATGACAGTTTTCAAACAGACCTTCTATAAGGAAGCACAACTCATTATAGCTTCTGTATAATCTTTACATAAACGCATAATAGTTTTGCATGAAACTGAGTCTCTCGTGACACCTCTTTCTGGGATGGAGAATTCTGTATAAACGCATGGCTATTCTTCAACACACAGAAATGCAACTCAATGACACAAATTGTTCACTTTGTTACATAGGGAAAGTTTCTGTTCGAGAGAGAAATGTTGCTTTAACCACATCAAAATTAAAATCAAACTGCAAGAATATTATTCAGACTATGCCTAGTAAGTTAGTGTTGAAGGTCTGAGCAAGACATAAAACATACTTCAGCAATGTTTAAATATATCTTTTCCAACTGCAAACTCTTCAGGGCAGGGGCTCTGTCTGTACTGCACCTAGCACAATGGGATCCCAAACTATAGTTGACGCTTTTGATGGCTATTATTCTACAAATAACCATAGTCATTTGTCATGTCTGGGCAACAAATGGCAGATGAAATTCAATGTTGATAAATGCAAAGTAATGCACGTTGGAAAACATAATCCCGAACAATACATAAAAATGAACAGTCATTTTTAGCTGTTACCACTCAAGAAAGAGTCATCATGGACAGTTCTCGGAGAACCTCCGCTCAATGTGCAGCACCAGTCAAAAAAGTTAATGTTAGGAACTATTAGGAAAGGGATCAATAGTCGGAAAACATCATAATGCCACTATATAAAGCCATAGTATATCCACATCTTGTTACTGTGTCCAGTTCTGGTTTATTTTGATTTATCATGCTGAGCTATTATGAAATCTTTCACTTATTTCTCCATTTCCTTTCCCCAAATTCTACTTCACTGAAAGCACGTTCACTGTGGGTTGTAGCCCACAAAAAAGATATATTAGAATTAGAAAAGGTACAGAGAGGGGCAACAAAAATAATTAGGGGTATGGAACAGCTTCTGTATGAGGAGAAATTAAAAAGATGAATTGTTCAGCCTGCAATACAGACAACTAAGAAGAGATATGACAGAGGTCTACAAAATCATGACTAGTGTGGCAAAAGTGAATAAGGAAGTATTATTTACCTCTCCACATAACACAAGAACCAGGTTAACAGGCGGCAGGTTTAAAAGGAAGTGCTTCTTCACATAACACACAGTCAGCCTGTGGAGTTCATTGCTAGAGGATGTTGTGAAGGCCAAAAATACAACTGGGTTCAAAAAAGAATTAGATAAATTCATGGAGGATAGGTCCATCCTCCTATTAAACCAATGTTAACCATCCCCCTGTTAAGCCAAGATGGTCAGGGATGCAACCCCATGCTTCTGGGTGTCTCTAAACTTCTGACTGCCAGATGCTGGGACTGGACGACAGGCAATGGGATCACTCAATAATTGTCCTGTTCTGTTCATTCGCTCTGAAGCATCTGGCATTGGCCAGGGTCGGAAGATAAGATATATGGCTAGATAGACCATTGATCTGACCCCGTATGGCCATTCTTATGTCTGTAACTCTCAGCTCAGCCAGTAATGACTTGAAAAATGGAGCTTAAACATCAAAGTGTGTGCATGAAGAGCTGTCATCTCCTAGCTTCAGAAAGTTACCAGGGCAAAGCAAAAACATTTCCCATTTAAGTAATGAAGAAGTGCCTCATTAACAAAATATGCAAGGTAAATTCTTTGAGACCTGGGGTAGATCTTCACTTCAAAGCAGCTGTTCTGTACAAAGTTTGATAAACAGATGGAAATATAATTGCCCTCCTTACATAATGCTCTTCACTGCTACCAAATCCAAATTATTCTGTTGAGTTATTCTGCAGTCTCTCCATTTCCTTTCCCCACATACCAGGTCAGTGAAAGCATGTTCACTATGGGCTGTAGCCCACCACCAGTAAATCAAAATGCAGTTCCCCAACAATCAAGTGTGGCACTTATCAGAAGAGTTCCTGCCATGGCAAAAGGGAAATAAAATTGCAGATTTTAATTTAACTAACCAAATATTAACCGCAGGCAAAATATTTTAATCTAAAACAGTATTTCTGTCAGTATTAAAAAAAAACCCTTAAATCTGTCACAGTGATATCTAAGCCCTGTGCATCAATTAAACACAAAACTCAGAATTCGAGATAGCAAAATCTTTCAGCCTCCCTTATTCCCAGTGAGCAACTTTCTGGAGAGAAGAGATTTTAACTTTTCCTTTTCTTTACCTCTTACTTTCTCACCAGATAAGTGTTGTTTCTGGGACGATGCCACAAGAAGAGAAAGGCTTATGAAGGAGATGGGTCTTGTATTTAGGGTATATCTACGCCGGAAGTGGACGGTTTAATTTCCCGCTCAAGACGACATTCCCCTGATAGAGCTAGCATGCCACAAGGAGAAGTTTAGCCATGGGAGCATGAGCTGTGGGAGGGGTAGGCTGCCATGAGTACATACCTATGGTCTCATACAGGATTGCAATTGGGGGGGGTGGGGAGAAAGACAGCCCCACCTTTTGCTTACACTGCTGCCGCTACACTTGTATTTTAGCATACTAGTTCAATCAGTGCGGGTATGTCTCCTTGAGCTGGAATTCACACTTTCTAACTACACTGTGGACATACTCTTAGTCATAAACGGGAACAGGAGCTGATTCAGTATTACCTGCCTCTGTTGAATCATTACATCACACAACTGGGGTGTTACTACTGAAAATGCCTATCCTCTATATAAGAGAGTGTCTTTTACCAGACCTGTCGATTTGAAGCTTGTCTCAGATTCTGTGTAGGGACTCAACAAACATCTGTTCCTGGACAGGTTTAGTGTAATTTTATTTCCTTAGTTTGGGGCTCTTTTTAAAATGCCCTTTTATATTAAAATTATATAATAGAAATGATTTTCAAACATACAGTAAACTATAAAAGACTGGAGACACCCATCTATTACTTGACTGAATAGTCTCTAAATGTTATAGCATTTCAGTTTAGGTGACCAGGATAATATGAAAGTTTATTTTTGTATTACATACAAATCAACTGAATCCCAGGTGCACCTAGTGCTATTCAGTCACACCACCATGCTGAAATAGCTGTATTTTACCCAGTGAAGTGACAGACCATCTATTTTAGTTTGATAAGTGTGAGAATCAAGTCAGGAAAGAAAAATAAGGAACAATTAGGTTTTGTGGATGGGGAACGTTCTTGAATTTTTTTTGTGTTGTCTAAATGAAATAAAATAATAGCAAGAAGAAATGAGAAGAAAAGGAGACTAGATTAAGTGTACAGCAAAACGGACTTTCAAAATTTAGGTTTCTCTCACTTCTCATTCCTTTTTAAGTGGGTATTTTGGTTCTTCCTTTAAGTCCTGAACCTGCTTCAGTGAAGTCAAGCATTTTTTACCTGTTAGAAATACAAGACTGCAACAAAGAAATCCCCCCAAAAGTTCTTCTGGAGCATACCATGTATTTATAAGATCGCTTCTTGGATCCTAAAAGCCACGTGTAATGGTTTAGTATGTCTGCATGTGCATATATCAAGCAACCAATTGCATTCTGTTTTGTGAGAACCATTTTGGTTGTCTCGATCTTGAAGTGGAATTCCAAGAAATGTTGACTGAAGGGGAACAATACAGAGGATCCAGCGTCATTAACACTGAATGACTTTGCCTTGGCATTACAATGGATGTGCTAAACAGGGTACCCAAGCTGCAAGAAACCCGTTTTTTCAGGCTGGACTTCAGATGGGTAGTACCCAAGCAACAGATCTCCTGACGGGGCTAGGAAGGTTACATGACCAAGGGACTGGAAAGTTATAAAAGGACAAACAATATGGCAATATGGCAATAGGGTCTCCATTGCCAACAAAGATATAAGACACGGGGTCTGCATCTGGAGTGTGTATCAAGATGCCCAGGGCTAGAGACACAATGCCTAAACTCTGCTCAATCCCAGCAAGTCAACAGCACGTGAAACCCAAGGTTTGTGTCAGATAGAGCAGCTCTTCAGATTTGTAACACTAAGAAAAACAATCTCAAGTAATAAAGCAACAGGACATCAAATATCTGCTTATGGTTCCTAACAAGTGAGGTTTGAGACAATGCAACACTATTAAACACTCTACAACTATTTTTTCAAGCCATTTTTAGGCTTAGCGCACTCTTACCAGGAAATTCGGTGGCAGTCGATGGGAGTTAAGCAAACTACACAGAGTAGCTTGCGTGACTCCCGTCAACTTCCTAACTTCCCTTTAACAAGCCGTCTCCACTGCGCGGTGCTGATGGGAAACGTGTTCCCATTAACTCAGTGCTACACCTTTTGAGGAGGTGGTTTAATTGAATCGACTTCCGGGTTGACTGAGTGGGTCTTCACTGCTGCTCAATCAGTCCAGATAGATCGATTTGACAGTGGCAAATTTGCCACCATCAGTATGTACAGTACATACCCTCAGTCTTCACTCTCACCATCTTTAATTAGCCTCAGTAACAACAGAGATATGGCTGTATTTATACCAGTAATAATATTGCGCGGATAGCTTTTAAATGCAATAGCTAAACAGTACTAGCCTCATTAATTATCTTCACTTCAATGAAAGACTTACTTCACAACATCATTTAACTGAAATTGACCCCAATTATACAGGAGAACTATCAGCCATCTTCTTGCTTTTTTCAAATTTGTTTCAACACCTTCATGAATAAATTGACCTCTCTACTTCTCTCATGTTTAAACTTTGGAATTTTTTTTATTGTCATGATTTCAGTGTTCTGCATGTACCTTAGTTAAGAGGTCCTTTAGACTTTAAGAGTCATGCTGCTCTTTTCCCACAATAACCTTGAGCACTAAGGTAAGACATAATGATTTAAAAAAACAAAACAAAACCCAAACCCTACTATTTCTACGTAATATTCTCATCTCATCCATGGCAAAATTTTGTTTAATCTGAGGTTAGGTGAACAGAAGGCAGCTACTGAGTCAGTAGAAAATTGGATGCTTTTTGGTTCTACATACAGATTTTGTTCCCACTGTGAACATACAAGAAGAATAGACCATAAAAAAAAGCACATGATTTATTCTATAGACAGGGCCCTACCAAATTCATGGTCCATTCTGGTCAATTTCACAGTCATAAGATTTAAGAAATCATAAATCTCACAGTTTAAGATATTTTACATCTGAAATTTCATGGTGTTATAACTGTGGGAGTCCTGACTCAAAAGGGGCTTATGGGAAGGGGTCACAAGGCTATTGTAGGGGCGTTGTGGTATTGCCTCCCTTACTTCTGTGCTGCTGCTGGCGGAGTGCGGCATTCAGAGCTTGGTGCCTAGCCAGTAGCCGCCACTCTCTGGCCATCCAGCTCCGAAGGCAGCAGCACAGACGTAAGGGTGGCATGGTATGGGAGGGGTGAGGATAGTCACTTTTTGGGAGGGGGAGCAGCTGGAACATCCCCAACTGGATGGGGAGAGACGGGATTTCCTCTTCCCCTATATCGGCCACTCCCGGGGCCAGGCCAGACCCACCTCTGCCCCCGCTGCAGGCAACTCCATGGCTACTGGATGGGAGCCCAACTCTGAAAGCAGAGATGCCACCAGCAGCAACACAGAAGTGAGGATGGCATGATTTGGTATTGCCATCCCTATTTCTGTGCTGCTCCTGGCAGGGCGCTGCCTTCAGTGCCACGCGCTCAAGCCAACAGCCACCATCCTCCGGCTGCCCAGCTCTGGAGGCTGCACAGAAGTAAGGGTGGCAATACCACAACCTTCCTACAATAGCCTTGTGCCACCCCTATAACTAACTCCCTTTTGGGTCAGGACCCCCAGTCTGAAAAATGCTGGTCCCCTCCATGAAATCTATATAGTGTAAGCTAAAAGTACACACAAGAGCAGATTTCACGGTTTGTGACACGTTTTTCACGGCTGTGAATTTGGTAGAGCCCTATCTACAGAGCAGTGGATCTCAAACTTTTTATATTGGTGCTCGCTTTCATACAGCAAGCCTCTGAGTGCGACCCCCTGACCACGGTGGGCTCCCCCTTCACCCCTGGCTTCTGTGGGCCTCCCCCTTCATCCCAACCCCTGCATCCCCCCCAGGGACACAGACCTGCATGCACAGAGCATCTCCCTGCATCCAGGTCACTTTACACACTTGGGCTGTGTAACAGAGGGCAGAGAGCAGCAGCTTCTGATGCTTGCCTCACAGCACTGTCCAAGTGCGGAAAGTGACCTGGATGCAGGGAGCACTGGCATTGATCCTCGTGCTCCCCTCCCTCACACACCCCTAGGAGGGCATCGAGGAACGCTGGAGGGGGGTGAGTAGTATCTGTCACTGCTTGTGACCTCCTCCCATGTTCCTCCATCTGGAGGATGCAGAGAAGTTCAGAGATCCATGCCTGGCCGGGATCAGGGCTGCTCACGGCTCGTGACCCTCAAATAACCACATTGTGACCCCTCAGGGAACCAATTCTATAGAGCAACATCAGAACACAAATTAGCTTCTCTCCCCCTATGATTCTTGTAGCCCAAAAAGGGCGAGGGGAAGAAGCAAGTATTTGTTTATGTTATGAAACAATTCTTAAAATCATTACCACATCCGTCTTCTATCTGCATGACTAACAGGTATAATTCTGCTACTGCTAAGTTACGATGGGCGGTTGTTGAGAAGTATACATATATTCAAGGAAAGGCTTTACATTCTTTCCTTAAACACCTTTTCTTCATCAAAAGTTGTACTGCATTTCCTTGGGAAAAAGATTTACACAGAATAATTTCTTTTCACCTCTTTAAAGGGAGTTTTCAGTGAACTAGTCTGAATGTCAAAAGCAAAAAGCTTTCACGTCATACACAAGAATAAATATTTATAGATAGCATTATTTCATTTTCCCTGCAATGTAAGGAGGTTTTTTAACACTTTGTTATTGATTTACTTTTGTGATACATAACAAGCCAGAAAACGCATGAAAGAACTAAAGAAGGTAGGCCATAGGATTATAAATCAAATAAATATAGAACCAAACATATTCATGAAATCTCCTTGAGAAGCATTCTTAGAGTAAAAGGAAGAAACCCAATGTCAATTAAGCCCATCCTCTATTTCTATGGAAAACTCAATTAAAATTGCTTCCCCTCTTACTATTTATCCAAAACGCACATGGATATGAAGCAGCTCCAGAACCACTTAAAATCCTACACAGTCCCAAGTGCTGAGTAATACCTTCATATTCCCCGGCACTTCTTCCACCATGTCTCCCAGTGATAGCTGTCCCAAATTCTCTGGACTGCAGCAGTGATAAGCAAGTAACGACTTGTAGGGTTTTCAATGCCTTTCTTCTTCCACATGAACTAGCACCCTCCTGCTAAAGGGACTTGGAAATAATTATGGTCAAACAATTGGGAGGAACTCTGACTTTGGGATAAACCCTCAAAAGTGATTCATTCCATCCCCAGTACAGTAAAGCATTACAGCCTATGTCAAATGGCATGTGGAACAAGCCATGAATTATGCTTTTTAGGATTTGAATTGTGGTAGCATCTACAGGCCACAGCTTCATTGTGTTAGGCACTGCACAACATAGTGGTTATTGCTGACTAAAACAAGTTCCGATTCCAGAGTAACAACATATACCTACTCTCAGAATTTTGTCTGAACTGGTAGTGATGCATTACAGACCATTACAGCACACTATAGCCTAAATGTCCATCATGTCATCTGACAGAGTGCCCATGACCATCACTTTTATAACAATTTAAGTTTATAAAAATCCCGCATGGCTAAAATGCTTTCTACTGGAAGACTCATCATGTGACCCTCAGAACATGCCTATAAATAATATATCAAGGGCAACAATGACATTTTTAGGTTCCCTTTGACTAACCCACACTCCCCAAAAATGAAACAATGCAAAGGATATGCAGACAAGCAAGACTATATTTCCCCCACTTCTTTCCATGTGTCTGTAGAAAAAGCATATAACAGTACTTAATATTTTCAAGCCTTGGCAAGTGCTTAAATCGCATATACTTTCTACAGTGTTCACAGCAAGGACAACACTGTCTACATCAAACTACCATTTCAAATTCACAGTCTGATCTCAGCAGTAACTGTAGATGTCTTCATAGTTGTTCAGGTGCCCTGACAGTCCATATATTGGAGCAATCAGCCCAGTACAGCCTCTTCAGAGACTGTCCGTGAACTCCATGTAAAACAGGCAAGCCGGCATCACTTAGATTTCTAGCAGGGTTAAATTCTCCATTTTCAAATGTGTTTCTGAATCTTATGTTACTTAACTAACCTCTGCCCTTTTAGCTATTAGATATGCTGTTCCAGTTTGGTCTAAAACACAGCAAAAAGGGCAACTGACAACACAATTTTTAAAACATCCTGGTTGCCAATTAGCTTGCCAATGTGAAAAGTGAGTTAATGGAAACACCAACCAAGTCAACTGCAGCATCAGGTGCCACTAAACTACTTCAGACTTTTAACAGTGCTGCAGTCAAACCAATTATTTACCCAATATGGTAAATCATAGATTGTTTTTCCCTCGCATCCTTCAGGTCACTTTTTTGCCTTGGAATAGACATGCACTGCAGACATCTTAGTACTAGAGTAAATATTCTTCCGCCTCTGCTCAATCATTACTTGCTAAAATGTAATTCTGTTCCAAATAACTTTGCTGTATTAATAGAATATGGAACAGACACGTACTGCCCTTTACTTGTTTCCACTAAGCCGTCCGTAAGCACATACACAATGCATACTTCTTAGTCAGCCCCTCCCCCCAGCTGTCTACATGGAGACCCCCCACAAAGTGGTTACTGTTACAGCCAATGGATGCTTAACAAAAATGGCGCTTACAAGACTGTCTAGCCATAAGCAGACAAGTGCACTTGAGAAGTAAATTCTAAAGGGCTTCGCTCCCCAAAAAATGTGTTTCTGAAATAAAGCAAACTGACAAACTAAATCAGAATTAGGACTGGACCAAAACTATCTCTTATGGTAACTCCATTAAATTACTCCAAGGCTGCCATCAGCCTAACATGTTTGCCCCCTGCTCTGCAGAAGTATTGTATTGGGTTTGATCCAAATGTTTTATGTTGCAATGCAATTGTTTTTATTATTAGGATTTCAACACTAAGTTAACACATTTGAAGCAATGTTAAGAAATGTGAGCAATTTAGAATTCTCCTTTTCTTGATGCTATGAGGTTTAGGAATAGGTAATGGAATGCCTGGCCTTCCATTTCACATCTGCATCAACTTAATATTTTGAAGTTAATATGTACTTCTAATCTAGGCACATGTATAATAGTCAGTGCTCTATCAAATCAGGACTAAACACATCCAGTGGAAATAGAGTAGCAACTAACACCATCATGTTTTAATGTAAAGTTCTTCTATGATTTAGCAGAGGTCTGTCTCCCATGAGATATTTCCTAACCGGTTCATTTAAGCATCAACGAACACAAATGTAGGTCATGAGACTATCACAGTCTAGAAGTCTGCATGCATGCTAGTATGGTCAAAAGCGAAATATTTTTATACTATATTAACTTTGTAACAAGACCCAATGGGTCAAGAGTTCTGCATTCCTGTAATTGTTAGTACAGGACACCAGCAAAATACAGTACATGACATTCATTATTGTTCATGGGAGATGAAAGCTTAATTCTGTTGCAACATCTTAAAGATTTGCACCCACACTGATGCCTCATAACATTCCCTTAAGCAAATGAACAAAAGAACCTGTCAGTAGCACAAGCTACATTTTTAACAGAATCAAACTGATGATAGAAGAAAATCTGCTTATTGAGCAAGGAGGCTTTAGACCAAAAAAGAAAGTGTGAAGAGCACATCTTTACCCTGAGATGATTGAGAAAAGGCTTGCTCACCAGAGATTAGTCTTGAATTTTACTGAGTTCACCAAAGCTTTCGACTGCATTAACAGGGTATGGAAAAATCTTACAAAAACATGGGCTTCCTAAAAAGAGATGCTTTCACTGACTAAGATGCTGAATGAAAGTTCAAAATGCTGCGCAAGGACAAAAGTGGAAAAACTGACTGACTATTTGACATTACCACTGGAGTGCAACAGGGATGCGTCTTATCACATCTCCTCTTCTGCATTGTAATAAATCATGTGATGCAAAAATCAAAGAATGATACATGAATTACATGGAGTAGAGGAACATTTGGAGGTCTTGATTTTGCAGATGACATTGTTCCACTGGACACAAGATAATGCTATGAAAAAGACCACTACTAACGTCAATCGTGAGGCTGCCAAAGTAAGGGTAAGAATCAGCCAAAAGAAAATGGAAGTTATCATCATTGAAAAAGGAATCAGCAATGATGATGCATATGTGATTGACAGAGAAGAATATGGCATGGTTAACACACTTGTATATCTTAAAAGCACAATTAGTGTCAGCGGTCAACTTCAGAAGGAAATCGAAACAAGAACTGGGAGGGCAAGTAGAGCCTTTTTGAGACTGGCAAATGACTGGAAAAATAAGAATATTCACACAAGAACAAAGACAAAAAGTTATACATTGTCATTGTGATACCCACACTGTCATGTGTTTCTGAAACTTAATAAATGCTAGCAACCCATGACAGGCAACAGTGCATATCATCAGAGATGCATGAGAAAATTACTTGGTGTCTGTTTGCAGGATAAAGCAACCAACACTGAAGTGTTAGGAAAGACTAGCCAGCAAACTGTAGAGACAACACAAACCCTTGACTGGATACGATTTGGCAGAAGACAGAAAAAAGGAGAACAACAAGTGTTGTAAAAGAGAACAATTGAGAAAAATGTTGCTGTCATAGAAACAGACTACGAATGAAGCAAGAAATGTGGCATTAGACAGACAGGTGAAAAGACAGGGTTGCTTCATGTCTCACAAGGGACAAGAGCAACTAATAATAATAAATAATACATATCTTAACCCTCAGTCCCCTGAAATTTAGAAGAATACAACAGTTGTAAGCTGTAGATTGCATTTAAATATAGGTTAAACTACATAATCATCCTTAGAAAGTTTAACTTACAAGCACAGAATAGATAGTGTTATACCTTCTTACACTGTGTTTGCCAAGCCAATACAGTGTAACTGAGTTATTTCTTTTCTGTACTGGTGCTCCCCACTGTGATCTAAACAGAAGCATCAAGAGCTGCCGGGCCTTGGAGTCTTCACTCTGGTACAACTCACTCAAACAATGAACAGCAATTATATCAATTGTCTGTCTGCAGATTTAGGAAGACAACACAGCACCAGTTCACATTTGTTCTGTGCTTGGAAGTTTCCCACCGCCATTGTAAAGACTGGATTATTTTCCTGAAAGTTTGAGTTTTATGGAAATGAATGAGAGGAACTTGCCCAAACAATATCATGTGTGTGCGCATGTGTTTTCGAAAACCTCATAAACTAAATTGAATTTCCAATCTTCAGGAAACTGAACAAATAATTAACTGTATTTATATGGTACAGTACATTGAGTCTTGGACCAAACGAATTTGAAACTAACAGTAATAAATTCTGAAAATCAAAATCTGGATTGGAAATGCCAAATCAACCTTCATTTACAAGTGCTACTGTTACATTTATCTTCCAACAAATAAATACATTGCTGTGGATACATGTATTGTAGTCTTTGTAGAGCAGCTTCCATTCTGTTAGCTATGCTATTCAGGGAGAAAATATCCTCAAACTCAACTTTGCACAAGGACACAATGAGTGAGTCTAGCTGAGGAACTTTTACTTATGACCTAGAGTGGTTTGTACGACATGTAGTTTACTAGTAACTCAGCAACAGTTATATTGTGAATGTACAATATGACTTAAAGATAACTTGCATGGCTGAACGTCATACAAATGCGGGAGGAACAAGTCCTACCACTGTTTTAATCAATTCCTAGTTGGGCTGGTTTCACTTGTCATGAGGGGGACAGTTATTATGAAACAACTGAAAGAAGAGTCAGGAAATCAAGAGTCACTGGATTCATGACAAACCATTGAACATCTTCTTGTCAAGTTATTCCAATTCAATAGTATCAAGATGCAGAAAAGCTCTTTTAAGAGGAACTTAATGAAGATACTCACAATGTGAATGATTTCATTAAGCAGTATCTGAGAACAGAGAGGGAGCGTTTGGAGTACGGGGGTGATTGGAAACAGAAGTCTGCTTGAAAGAATAGAGTATTACTCGTGCAAGTTCTGCAACTCACTTAGGACAGACTGCTGCAATGTACTCTATTTTAGAGATCTATTTTCTGATTTTAGTTAACTTAAGAGTAGACAGGTAAATTAAATAGGTTCAAATAAATAACAAACACCTTCCTTTTCATGAAGGAAACAAGACGTTGTGTTCTTATGGAAAATTAGATTTATATATTTTATCCGCATATAATCTATTCAACAATTGCAATTGTATCGCCTTTATTACCAAGCCTAACAGTTCAAAATCCTAATCTAGTGTTGAAGAGTTACATAATCACAGAAATGTAGGGCTGGAAGGGATCTCAAGAGGTCATCTAATCCGGTCCCCTGCACTGAGGCAGGACCAGTTCTATTTGCTAAAAACAGCCATGTTTATAGGGAGGAATTTTTATGATATCGCTAATAACTGGGCTACAATCTTCCAGCACAAACACACTTACATTCTTACATTTGTTGATTTAATTGAATGGAACCACTAGATTTTGATCTGTTCCTTCCACCTCTTGGCAAGTGGAATAATCGAAAATTAATCATTAAAACACGTGGATAAGAGGTACATTGTTAATTGAATAGAACAACAAAGCCTTTAATAAAATTTTTCACTAAAAAATTTTAAGCAAACCAAGCAGTTATGGGGTAAGAAGGAAGGTCCTCTCATGGATCAGTAACTAGTTAAAAGATAGGAAACAAAGGACAGGAATGAATGATCAGTTTTCAAAATGGAGAGAGGTAAACAGTGGTGTCCCCCAGGTATCTGTACTGGGACCAGTGCAGTTCAACATACTCATAAACAATCTATAAAAAAGGGGTAAACAGTGAGGCAGCAAAATTTGCAGATGATACAAAATTACTCAGAATAGTTCAGTCCCAAGCAGACTGCGAAGAGTTACAAAGACATCTCACAAAACTGGATAAGTGGGCAAAAAAATGGCAGATGAAATTCAATGCTGATAAATGCAAAATAACACACATTGGAAAACACAATCCCAACTATACATACAAAATGATAAGATCTAAATTAGCTGTTACGACTCAAGAAAGATCGTGGACAGTTCTCTGAAAACATCTGCTCAGTGTTTGGCAGCAGTCAAAAAAGCGAACAGAATGTTGAGAACCATTAGGAAAGGGATAGATAATAGAATAGAACATATAATGTCACTATGTAAATCCACAGTACGCTCATACCTTGAATACTGCATGCATTTCTGGTCACCCCATCTCAAAAAAGATACATTAGAAATGGAAAAGGTACAGAGAAGGGCAACAAAAATGATTACGGGTATGGAACAGCTTCTGTATGGGGAAAGATTAAAAAGACTGGGACTGTTCAGGAATATGACAGAGGTCTATAAAATCATGAATGGTGTGGAGAAAGTGAATAGGGAAATGTTATTTACCCCTTCTCTCAATACAAGAACCAGGAGTCACCCAATGTAACTAATGAGCAGCAGATTTAAAACAAAGGGAAGTACTTCTTCACACAACGCACAGTCAACCTGTGGAACTCATTCCCAGGGGATATTGTGAAGGCCAAAACTATAACGAGACTCAGAAAAGATTTAGATAAGTTCATGGACAACAGGTTCATCAATGGCTATTTGCCAGGATGGTCAGGGATGCAACCTCATGCTCTGGGTGTTGCTAGCCTCTGATTGCCAGATACTGGAAGTGGACAGCAGGGGATGGATCACTCAATGATTGCCTGTTCTGTTCATTCCCTCTGAAGCATCTGGCATTGGCCATTGTTGGAAGACAGGACGCCGGGGTAGATGGACCATTGGTCTGACCCAGTATGGACGTTTTTATGTTCTTATCATCATCGTGCTTCAAAACAGCTAGAATATGACCTAATGGTTTCATCCAATGGATTTCAAGTATTCTTAAGTGTTTTCCATACCATTTAAAATTATTATATATATATCCCCAATGTAGTCTAAAATCGTACTTTATGATATTATGCAGTTTGCCTGTTCAGATCCACACTGGGTATCTCAGCCTTTAGAAGTAGTAACAACACAGTTATGTTTACGGTATAAATGCTTAGACATTATTTTAAGCACGAATTTCTTGCATATGACTAAGATTTGCCTTTAACATTTTTTGAAAATGTTAATCTTAATATCAAATGTTGGTTTGATACTGAAATCACAGAATAAAGACCACGCTGATCATCATGATCAGCACTGTCATCCAGAATTAGATCGGCTCGGCAGGCACTCAGGGCCAGCTGTGTTGCATAGTGCAAGGCAACTCATGAGGTCTCAAGCAATACTCTGTTCAGCCAGCACTATGATATGTTGCATTTATCAGTATTCAGTGACCTGAAATGGAATACAAGAAAGTCTAAACAGGAAAGGAACAACCTATCCCAGCAATTATTACACAGTTAACTGAAGTAATCCTTTTAAGCAGTGATAGTAGGGAAAAGAGAAGTCATTAGTAATGTGGTATTTGGACTAATACAAATTTGATCTAATAAACTAGCATCACCCCAATTAAGTTAGTCCCTTACAGCCAGTAGAAAGACTATTCCAGAGCAGAAGCTACAATATACTTGTACAATGGACTAGAGTCTTTTTGTGCATCTCGATGGTTTATCCAGAAATTTCATTAACTGCAGATTACAGCAAAGGGATTCCTGACTTGGAAGGACATTTCATCCAGGTTCATCTGTACTGGAGGACACCTGGTAAAATATGCCTGATTACTTTAAGCAAATTAAATCCCACAGCTTTAGCCACTGCAGCTTAAAATACTGATTTTTCCACTTACATTAAGAGAGCAATTCCCAGATGATCAAGCAGAACTTAATAAGAGAATAAATTCTGTACATCCGGTAAACTAGCTATACGTTGTTATGTTTAAATACTTACTGATAGTGCACTAACATTTTTCCTGAATTAAAATAGCCATAGAGTAACACTGAGGGTGCCTCATTATGGTATAAGTAAGTTACAAATCTGGGTGCTTCAACTATCTTTTTCCGATTTGAGCCTCCAATATATGTTGAACCTAATGCACTATCTGAACAAATGAAAGCAAAATCAGTCTCAGGAACAATATTAACGCCCATTAGCATAACAGATCATTTTGCCTTGAAACACAGCTTCCTTTTTTGCTTCAACAATGGGTAGTAACAGGACTATCTTTCTTCCTATTAGGTTGACCAGATGTCGCAAGTCTACAGGCAAAGTCCTGGTATTAGGGGCTTTTTCTTATATAGACTCCTATGACTCCCCACCCTCTGTCCCGATTTTTCACACTCACTATCTGATCACCCTACTTCCTATCAGCCTGAGCCAGGACGTGGCTCTCCAGATATTGGTCAACACCCTGAGGGGCACTGATCACCTGCAACTTCCGAAGTCCTCTGGATTTAGTTCTTTATACTTACACTCCTCACTTCCCAAGAAGCAGCACTATACAATGTGGACTTCCAAACTTCCTAGTATTAGTACAAAGTAGTGCACAGTGGTTTGCATTAACAGCACTGCTTCCAGAAGAAAAAGTATAGTTATAATTTATCCCTACAATGATGTTATACATAATTATTACAGCTATAGGGGTAAAATAAGTAATTGATCCAGAGTAACATAATTATGCTGAACTGCAGAAAAGCACAATATATTTTTGACTTCCTACTGTGAAACTGCAGAGAGATAAAAGAAGCTAAAGGACAGTTAAAGTGTGTGCAGCTGGGACAAAAACAGCAGAAAGGCATAGATTAATTGCAGAGGTAAATATAATAGGATCATGCAAGAAACCAAGATTAAACGAAATCATCACTGAGCATCGGATGGTGTTCAAAAGTATATGAGAAGCCAGAAATGTTCTTTGTGGTGTTGGCTAACTATATACAGATTTTAATTCTAACAGAATACTAATAATAAGCACTTGATGCTTTAAAGTTTATACAAGATATTTTATGGGTTCAGTTTCTTACGTTGACTGTTAGGTATTGAAGTTAACATTTATTGAGGCTGTTGGTAACTGTATAGGCAAGCAGCAGATACCATCAATTTAATTCTAACAGAATACTAATAATAAGCACTTGATGCTTTAAAGTTTATACAAGATATTTTATGGGTTCAGTTTCTTACGTTGACTGTTAGGTATTGAAGTTAACATTTATTGAGGCTGTTGGTAACTGTATAGGCAAGCAGCAGATACCATCAATTTGTTATATTCAATCATATCAATCAAAGCTTAGTACATCTACTTTAAGATGAGGTCTGATGTACAGCTGTCATGTGGTGCAGTTACCATAAAAACAGGGATAAACAACAACAACATTAACACTTTAAAATGACCACTTGGAAATATTTGCATTAGTTTCTGTTAATTGAATTATTATGTATTACATCGAGACATAAAATTAGATTTCTCTGTGACCTTAAAGCATCATAACAATCTAAAGGGTAAAACACAATCTATAATAAATAATAAATTTGTAGATGTATCATTAAAATGGAATAGCGCTGGTACATTTCTAATCAACAAAGTCATTATCTTGTTCATCATTATGATCTCTGTCAAAAATGGGTGGGTAGCAATAATCTCCAATGCCTTGGCATGTACATGGTTCTCTGCAAGGAATATTGATGTGACTATAGACAGATGATTGAGCAACGACCCCTACTGGTACAAGCACAAATAAGGTTTTGTAGAAACTCAAATGGCATTGGGCCCTTGAAGAATACAAGAAGTAGTTAATTGTCCACATTTTTCCATCCACGTTGCAATGGTGATCCAATACCTGGCTCTTTGTGCAAAGACATCCAAATCTTTGCTTGCCAAGATGCTCTTTTTACATGCTCTTTAAAACTGTCCTCACATGGTGGGAGTTTGGCCAGTGACTTGTCCGTTTTGATGGCTACATGGAGGCACAATGCATTCAGGTCTCTGTGGGTCTCCTTTTCTTTCTTGCTCTGGTCATACAGCATTGCGGCCAACTTCCTTGCTATAGAAATTAAAAAACTGTCTCTCAATTTGGCAAGATCTCTGAAGTGGTAAAACCCCCTTTGTTTTGACAACATTAAACAAAGATATTTCCCCCCATACCAAATATGGATGGCACAGAGTCACATCTTGCTAAAGCAGATACTGCAGGAAGGATGCTACCAAAGACAAGTGTGAGTGCATCACAGATTGTATGCACAAGTATGAAGCAACACTGGACAGTTGTGCGGGCAATGGTGCCCATTTCAATCCACACATTATCTGTGTGTTTCATTTTTCAAAATTAGGGAACAGTAAGGACCAAAACATCTGTATCAGATGACCTAACTATTTGACACCAAAGGACCCAAAAGACATATTGGCACATACAGGACGCAGAAGCATCCTAGTGTTCACTTCTTCTTGGGCTTCTTCAACACCGCTACTGGTGACAGCCTTTGGAAAAGTCGCCAGCAAGGAGGGTTTGTGTTGGGTGTAATCCTGCATGGTCACGTGCACTTTTAGCCATATATTCACAGAAGATTTTTAAAGTAACTGCTTATTGGATATCATGTTTAGAAACTTCTTCCACAGAGGCACCGGGTGTCCACCAATTTCCTCCTGTTTCTTATGTCCAACCTCAGATCCTGCCTGGCTCTACCTTTCCACAGTTTTCACAGAGTTACTGTTGTCATACCTGTCAAAAGACTCCATTACAGACTCAGCTTTGTCAAATCCTTTTAGGACCTGCCTCAAGTACTCAGCAGCCAATTCTCTGACTATGCGGAATTTGTCTCCAGCCATCATTTGTATGACATCCATTACGTCTCTGAAGCACACTGGGGTTTCCTTGTTGCATGCTTTTAGCTCAGGTATTCCTTCAGCTTGAGCTTCACGCTGCCCTAACTCAGCTTCATCTGGTCTTCTCGTTCCATCAGCATGGAAAAGGGACAGAGGCACAGGTCCAACTGGGTGATTAAGAACAATTGCCATTGAAACATCATCTCTGTATCTTGCTACAGACAGGGCAACGTGGAAAACAATTTCTGGACTGATAGCTGCTGTGACTCTCTCTCCCTTGCCAGACTTAAATTTGGTCTTTTGGGCCCTATCAGCAAATATTCTGATACCAGATGTCTTGACTGGCCTGAAGAAGCTACTTGTCCCATCAGAATAAGTGAACCTCTCACAAATCTCTCCATTTGTTCTTCACCAACACCTGCTATTTTCAGTAGAGATGCTTGTACATCTCACGTTACATGCAGTCCAGTAGATCTGTCGATAAGCACCTGTGGATGTGATTCAGGGTCAAACGGGTTTGTCAAATTGTTGATGACATAGCTGGTAAGAGCTGTAACATGCTCCTCATCCCTCCTAAGTGCAGAGGCAAGGACTTGCTTGTGGACTGTCTTCACTTCTTGTTAGGCCACTTCAACAGCTTTTGCATATTCATAATATGAAGTGGTAGTGTCATCTCTAACACTAATTCTGACCTGTGCTTAAGTGTCACTGAATAAAAAAAATCTAGTTTCTAGAATATTTCCAAGGCTAGTACTGCATGCATAGGCAATTACAAATTAAAACCTTCTAGGAGGCAGATTAGATGCTACAACATACTGTATGCACAAAAGTTTACAAATGGAGACGCGTTACTTCATGAATTCATGTACCTTTATGTCTACCTACTATGCAGTATAAACTGTGGGCACACAACCTCCTGCTACTGATGCACAATCTTCAGTCAGAGACGGAGCTGGTCAGCAAATTTCAACTGAAATGATAGAAAACTATTGTAATCACTTGTGATGTGAAAACGTTTCATGTTAATATAATAAGTTGCAAAATGTTGACATTCGCCATTTTTGCCACATACTAAACAGATCCATTATTTCTGAAAACAAACAAAAAAAGCCCCAAAACACTTGCTCGTGCAAAATCAATACAAATCTTTTATACATTGTTGTTTGGTAGCTCTGGCCAATAAACACATTAAGATGTTGAAATTAACTTATGACACACTCTCATTTTGGGTACCATTATTTCACCCCACCTACCAGCTTATGGCACCACTTGACAGTTCCACATCACACTTCATCCAAATGTACATAAAATAAGCTTTCAAATGATATACGATTTAGGTCTGTGTTGGGAGGGTACATTAAACTCCAAAAATATGGCTCTCTTTGGAGAATTGCCACACACCTAGTATAACTGCTGTTTTCTAACAACTATTTGGACATTTTAGGTATAAGCCTACAGTATAAACAAAATTCCTCTGCTGTGAAACATACAGAACATTCTTTGGGGGGAGTGGAGGGGAGAAACAACAACAAAAACAACAACCAGTGAAACTGTGATTGAAAGAGGCTCTGAGGGAATTACTACACTGAAACTGAATGAAGCCTACATAAAATGCGGAGATCAGGGTGTGGCAGAAAAGACTAACTACCAGACTAGTCAACATTAAAGTAATGGCCGAGTTAGCAATGCTTCTTTAATGGACTTTATTGCAAATAAGAGACTTTACTTTTGGATTCTTACTATGAACCCACAAACGTGGTTATTTGAGAAGGGGGGTGGAGGGGTGGAAGTTACGGTCATCTTACATACTCCCCATACCTCTCACTTATCTTTTCAGAATATCTGGGACATAATTTTGGTGAAGTGATCAACATGTATTGTTTCTGCACGGTTAAAATCTAACATGCGCTGACCATCTGAAAACCAGTTTCAGAGGAGAACTGTAATCACACTGACTCATCCCAATGCCATTTAGTTATTCCACTTATGCAGACCATATGGACTAAGCCTCAGATAAGAGTCATGACAAGGAGTACTCAGAGAAGAAGCACACCGAACAGCAATGGAAATAGTTAGCCAAGGAGGCACTTCCAGCTGAAATCTTGAAAACATATTGCAAGATTTTATTATTCATATTTACACCCTCCATCTACTATCCTTATTGAACTGCCCATCAAAATACAGCCCTAGACTAACAAAATCTAGATGTATTGGACTACAATGATTCACTAATGGATGGTCTGTTGCTATAGTAACATTTGCAATTTTTTTAGGCTAGCACAAGAGCTGTCCTTGCCTATCACACTTTTCAGAAACTGATTCATCTTCAGCCTGGTTCACAAACTAGTACAGAATGCATGTCCCCTTCAGCCCCCTCCTCAACCCATCAAGCCTGCCCCATATTGGTTCTGTCACCCCAGCCCTCCATCAATCAGAAGCAGACTATTTGACAGGGAAATGAAGCACAGAGACACTCAGTAATTTCTCCAGGATTATACAGGAAACCTGTGGTGGAGCAAGGACTTGAACCCAGATCTCCCGAGTTCCAGACTAGTGCTCCATCCACTTCCCCTTGAATAAAAATTCCTACTCTGATTCAAGCGCTCAGATATGTCCTGGGGGATACACTATGTGGCCCTGCAACTTAAAACAGAACTCTTAAAAGGTGTAACCAGTGCTTTAAAAAAAAAAAAAAAAAAAAAGCCTTCCAGAACTGGTCTTTGAATAACTGTTTACACAGCAGGCAGTCGTAGTGCTGCTGGTACTGAAGAGCTGGTTCCCTGCATAACATACAATCCAGTGTATCACTTAATTTTTGAAGTTGAAGCTAGCAATAACCCTATACTGTTCTTCTGATTAATGGAACCAAGGCGACAATGGCCTCAAAAGAAGTTACAGTGGTAGAGAATGCTCCTTAGAGGAGCAAGTAGATTGCTTACCGATTTATGGCAAAACAACAACAACAAAAGGCACTCAAACCAAATCAGCATTGCACCCACACAACTAAAAAACCGTTCCTTAACCCAGCTAGTGATATCTTTACAACTCTTCTGGATATCAACACTCAATTCCAGCAAGACTGATGAAGGAAGCTGACAAATACTTCAATACAGACCCACAGAGGAATAAGATTAACTCTGACTAATATCTCTAGCAGTAGATAGGTTGTTTTGAGATTAAGCTTTAACTACCAACCTCTCTCATTAGGCGGAAATTCTGGTGCCACAAGATTCAGAAAGGAACAGTGCAGTGGATGACTAATCCAAAGTGTCAGACAGGATTTAGGGAGTAGAGGCAAACCCAAGGCACCACAACGTAACAATGTAAGTATTTACAACATGTGAGGCAATCCGAGTTAATGCATCCAATACGTCTAATCCATTTTTTAAAATAGTACATTTACATTTCCACCTATTTTTAGTTACAGTTACTACAGCTGGCTTATGCTGCTAGGCAGTGTTATTTGCTTCATGCTACGTTGATATGCCAAGATACAGCTAAACGCTCACCAAGTCATTTGTCCTGCGTGCTTCTCCCAGGCAGGACTCACCAAAGTACACAAACAACCCAGAAACGCTCTGTTCCTTGTAAAATGTACTAGAAACCAAAGTTGTAAGAGCACTTTTCCCACCATGAATAATAAACCAAACCAGAATGACTTCTACAAGTGTCAAGAAGCCAGAGAACTTGTAATGCAAAACTAGAGTCTTCGGAGGGACAGGGAAGTTTTTTAGATACTTCCCATTATATTTTTAACACTCTGGTTTTGTACAATGATTCCTTGGGAGTTCAGAACAGAATTCCTGTTTCTTTCCTCCACAACGAAGCGCTAAAGCTCAGAACCAGGGTGCGGCTGAAGGTTGCAACAGCCCAACAGAACCCTGTATTCCCTGCTTTGTTCTGTTGCCTGCTGTCTTCTGTGCTGCAAGACCAGAAATCCTTGGTGGCAACCAGGTTTAGTGAAGTCTCCAGGTGCTTGTGTAGTTCTGGCCCACCCAGGACTCTCACTGAAACTACAGGTGGTATTGGATGTACAGTATATCAGCCACATTATGTAGCTATGACTTTATTGACGGGGCTTAACTCCAATTGTACCCAATGGCCAGGCACACTTGTATAACAATATTTGCTGTAGGGTGATAGTGAAAATTGGGCCAGAAGGTTTTGAGGGTTTTCAGTACACATCCCTATGAAAACTGCAGTGAGTGAAGCAATTGTTTAAAAAAAAAAATGTATCTCAAAGAGAAGCTGTGCATAAGATCCACATTCAGAATCAGCTTCACAACCCGGCTACCTTGCCCGGTAGGTGCTCAGAGAGACCATACTTCATCTTTTCGAGAAGAGCGTCTTACTGGACTGAAACAACCCATTTCAGATTATCGTCGTGGGGCTCCAGTGGGTTCCAGTGATGCAACACCCACTAGGTAAATTTGCTTTGGGCTTGAGGAAGAAATCCGACACATTTTGCTAAATGTTATATACATCTCTCAAATTAAAAAAAGAACGTCACTTAAAGCCTTACAAAAGCCTTAACAAATACTTCATATCACAGAGATGTGAGATTGATTTCCTGTACCAAGTACTCCCAAAAGGGAAGTTATAAAAGTTTTAATGGTGACTATTCTACACAGTGGAAATAAACAAAAACAACCCTCCTCCCCCCCCCCCCAAAAAAAAAAAAAAAACGTTTTGGGGACTCAATTCCGCACCACATCACTTCCAATCAAATAGCTGAAATTTTCTAAGCAGTGTATGCAATTTAGCCTAACATCTCCCATTCATTTTTAATGCACAATAGGTAGTTAAATCCTCTACCCTAGCTTGAAAGAGCTCACCCATTTCCACTATAGTTGAATTCATGGAGCATTTCCAAAGTGGAGGCACCAACCTGTACACCTCCAATGAAGTCTATATTCTTCTACACCATTTAAGTCAATTTCTAGAACTATTCACATCTTCCCTGCTAAAGCAACTGAATAGGACCAAAGGGGAGCTATTTTTAGCACAATCTGATAAACACAGGCTTCATTCTTATGCTGGCGGGGGAGTATCAAGATTGTAAAAATGCAGAATTTAAATTGTGCTTAAAACAACTCACTTTATGTCACAAGGATATTGCATTTCTCCATGACCAATAAAACGACAGAATTACCTACAAAATATCAATAAGTGTGTCAGTCCACTGAACGCAAAACCGAGTGTATAACAATAAAGGCGGTAGCTGAACCTACACAAGCCCAGTCCACCTCTCCAAGAGATTCTGATCTAGTATCTTGGCTTGCAGGTTTTAACCACTAAAGAACCTGAATGTCGTGAAAGCTGAAACACAGAAATTATGACCTCTCGTCACAAAATTACAGCACACACATTTTTGGAACTGAAGCCAGTGACACACTCCAAACTAAAAGAAGAGAGGCAAGTTTTGGCTTAGGTATATTAATGCAACCCCCCCTGAGTCTGCACCGGTGTAAGATTAGAATTTGGTACACAGTTTTATCTTCACTAAGCACATGCCCATCCAGTTTGTCATTTAAAAATCTGAATGGTTCTATCCAATTGAAAATAAATTCATCTGCCCACAGGTTCCAGCATTACTTTTTAATTTATGGATTTAGAAACTCAGTTCATTTTATGCAGTGGCTCTACTAATCAAGATTATCCAACTGTGTATTTTGACTAGACCAGTTAAATGTCAAAATAAGTGAGTCTCATTTCTGAAGCGTTGCATTCATTTTCAGCATCAAGACAACCCCAACAAAGGATTTAGCTTTACTCTATCATCACAGTATCTTCAGTATTTGGAAGATGTGGGGATCTGTGTTTTCTGTTGCCTAGCCACCTATGAAGACATCCACTAACCGTAAAGGTATCATTACATGGGTGGCAGGGGAGAGAAGAGGGGCAGGGAGGAGTAGAGAAGTGGGCTGGGGAGAGAATGGAGGAAAATGGGACATGGGCACGTTAGCTCTACATTCTCCTCTCCTGTGTATGTACCCAGATATGGGGGGGGGCTCTTGACCCACTGGGTGGTCTGAGCCTCTCTCCCTGCCTCCCTCATATGAGCTGGGATACGGAAGGCCTTGCTATTCTACCGCTGTCTGAGCCCTCTCGCTGCCCCCAATGTACATGCTAGGATCGGGGGGTAGGGAGGAGACGGAGCATGCCCATCCACTGGGGTTGGCAGAGTAAAGAGGTGTGCTGATGGGTCATATTGGAGCACTGCTGAATGAGGGCAGAATTAAGGCTGCAGTGGCAACCTTAAGTGTACATTTCCTAGTTTTCAGAAGCGTGAGTTCTGCTGAAATAAACATTCTGCAAGGCGATTATATACCACCAAGCAACCTTAACGCTGTGTTAACATAGCTTTTTGCCTTTGAATAAAGCCTTTATGTTTACCCTACACAGAGCTTAGCATACATTTCACTAAACACTTCATTTTTAAAGGCATATATTTGAGATAAATTAAAAATAATAACCACGACAGACTTGCTGAGAAGAAGCTGACAAGATAGAAGTGGGGTGTGTGTGTGTGTGTGGGCCAGGGGAAGGAGGAGGAGAAGAATATTGGTCCCTACAATTATGGTTATAGGAGGGTTCTAATAGCTATGTCTACACAGGCCTCCTTGTTCAGGAGATGTGAATGGTAAGGACCCACCTAGATTCATTCTTGCACAGGAGAAAAAGTTGACAGCTCCTTCGGGGAGTGGGTTAGGAGTGTAATTTACATAACTAAAGTGTATTAAACCATTTTAATTCTTTAGTGAGAATACAGTGGTATCAAATGTTCTATTAAGTAGGTTTCTTCTGGTTCTGCTCAGTAAAGTGAACATCAGAATATTGCATGCTAATTCCCACTCCCAGTGAGAGCAGGACTGGACTCAGAACTAATTTGCAAGTTGTACAAACTTTTTTAGATATGTTTATCAGCAGTATTTATCATAATCTCTGATTTAAGCAAAGGCACACTGAAGATTAAGCCTTCTATTTCCTTTAGTAGCTGAACTCTTTTCTCTGGTGATTGTTCTACTTAAAAAGTATGTCAGAGTTTTTATTTAATGGCTTATGAAAAGCCAATATATATTCAGGGTTTGTTTCACAGTAATGTGATCTGTTAATACTGTCAACACAGGAGCATGATAAACCAGCATCGCAGTAATTGGTTAATTTAAACTACATGTGCACACATTTCTCAGATGAAGCACTGTGCCTAAAGTGACTAGCATACCACAGTGCCATTTAAATCAGATTTTTCAATACTCAAAAGAGATGGAGGACAGAAGGACATGGAAATAAAAACAAGGTGTTTATATAAGTGTTCAGTAAAATAGCAAACAGATTAAATTTTCTATTAGCACCCAACAGCTCACTGGAACGAATTCTCCAGGATGCTTTTATTCTTGCCCTGTACAATTTACTGGAATGCTTCAAATGAGCCCTGCTGCCACTTTAGCCAAACTAATAATGATCTCAATCATACTTCCATCCCCCTTCTGCTCTACCTCTCAAACACTCTAGTCTCGACCCAATTACTACTAAAATATATATCACCCTGTGACGGGCTGTGCTCCCCATACTCATCGTGAAGAAGTTAACATAGGCCAGACAGACCAATTAGCTTGTTAGGCTGCAAGATAAGAGATTTACACTGGGAGAAGAGCCCTAATTAAGGGAAGCTCACCTTGGGCGTCTCTAAAACCAAGGAGCTGGTAGCAGAAAGGGGGCTGCAGGGAGGAAGGTTGCGATCTCTTTCCCTGGGATCAGGAAGAGGAAGGCGTTTTAGACCGAAGAGGGAGGGTTTGTCTAGCAGACCCAGGAGACAGGGTTTTAGGTAAGGTGGAGAATGCGAGTAGGCAAGGTAGGAAGTAGTCCAGGGGAGAGGCAGGAAGATTGGGGTAGCACAGACCTTGACTGCCGGAGACAGGGCCCTGGACTGGAAACCAGAGTAGAGAATGGGCCTGCATTTCCCTACCAGCCACTGAATGAGCAGCACACTCTGGCACACTCATCTCGAAGACTGTCGGGGACCCTTCGTCCCAGTCACTGAGGTCGTGACTTAGCTAGGGAAGTGGATTTGAGGACTGCCTAGGATGCTGTGGAGGACTTTGATAGAACCCCGGAAGGTGATGACTGCTGTGATGTGGCTAAAGGACCAAGCCACGAAAATGACGTGCTGCAGCTCCGGAGCAGCAAGAGAAGGGCTGCAGTGTGACACACAGGCCAAGGAACTGCAAGAAGATGGCACCAGGCCGAAGGAGTTAAACCTCAGAGCAGCCAGGAGGCGGCTCTTCTAGCAGTGAATAACACACCTAAGAAAGTACTTGCATGTTCATGGAGACCACAAAAATGTCTCCTGCCCCAAATATCTTTGTTTCAGACTCAAGTCAAAATCTGGCCTTAAGAACATGCCCCCCTTACCCACCAGGTGCTCAGGGAGCGCTAAGATGTTTCTATTATGTTGCTGCTTGCAGTATTGTTGTAGCTATGTTGGTCCCAGGATGTTCAGGAGACAAGGTGGGGGAAATAATATTTTATTGGACTAACTTCTGCTGGTGAAAGAGACACGCTTTCGAGCTACACAGAGCTCTTCTTCTACTGTGTCACGCAAGATAGTAATATACACAACACTGTATTCAACGATGGTTGCCAGTAGGGAACAAACAGCAGCAGACCCAAATATGCATTCACAAAAGTGTCCTCATTAATTTATAAATGGGAAAATATCACACACAAAAATGCAAGTTGGAATATTTGCCCAAAAAAAGAGATTTTCCTGTTTTAAAGTACCACCAGCTGTTTAAGACATACTATGAATGCAACTGCTGATCACTGCATGCAATAGCTAGAATGCCAATAGATTTTCACATGGTGCTGCTGCAAGCTTATTGAAGCTCAATGTATGCTCCTTTCACAAAAGAACGTTAGCAGCTGCATGGGGGGTTGTATTCTTTAACCATTTAATACAATCTCAAACAGGAATTTAGAGACTAAATATAAGGTATTGTAACGATTTCAATCCTCAGGATTCTCCGTTCTCCGGCATGAAACAGGATGTGCATTCTGATTACTAGGAATATTCAGCTTCTCTCTCCATGGGTAGAGGAAGTAGTAGGAAATTGTTAGGCAGGATGAAATATGAGGATGGGGTAAGGAAGGCGGGGCAGAGGGTTCAGATTGGGGAACTTTGCGGGGTGAAGGGACACTTGTGGACCCTGGAGTGTTCAGTACTTGGCAGAGCAAAGGTATGGAGGAAAGCGGGAAACTTCAGCAGCTGGTAGAGTGGGTAGGTCAGTCACGGAGTGCACAGCTGAGTCAACTCTTCAGTGCAGCTTGTGGAGGATGAATTACTTGTGTTGGGTGTTCGAGTAGTTCTTCTGAATTTTAAATCAATACAACCCCCACATACAAGTACTTCCTCTACAGTGGCAAATTCAGAGAGGGGAACATTTCCCCTTGCGCAGACTTAAATAGCTCCATAGGATGTGTCAATAGCTCCCCTCTTCCATACACAGCTGGAATAGAAGGCCTGCAAAAAAAGAAGAATCAATACGACACAAGTACTTGGGGTTAACAACTTTATGTATGATATCTAAACAATAGTGCTATGTTAATCAATTTCTATCGTGTATAACACATAACTTTTAACTGACAAATGCAAGAACTACACATGGTACATAAAAGTTAGACTCTGGACAGTATTTAGTCATTTTATATTTCAGAAAGGCTGAACATCTTTGCAAGTGACAGTATCTGTGATGTAGAGACTCCATCGGTATCAACAGTGCAATATTTAGAGCAGTAGTTTTCAATCTCTTCAATACTGGGACCACCCCAAAATCAACTTCACTCCACCCATGCCCTCCTCTCATTTAGCAGTTAGAAAAGACCAGGGTGGTTGCAACCAACATCCATTTGCAATCCTGAAATTTGACTTCTCGTATGATATTCTGACTCGTGATGTATTCCGCCCCTGGAGAGAAGCATTCAGAGCAAAACTGTGCTTGTGGGGGAAGCACTCTGCAATGGCAGTGTCACATGGAAAATCATTGCCTCACCAGAGATCAAACTCTTGATTCAAAAGCTGTTGAGGATGAATGCCTGCTTTTGTTTTTCCACATGAAATATCCAAGAGGCACACTCCATGGTTACTCTGAGTTAATTCCACAGCTTTCAAAGCCTCATCCAGTACCTTTTCCTGACTGTTTTACTGGCCAAAGCTGTGCCAGTCAAATCCTTTGTCAAAGCTTCCAAATTAATCGATTGGGATGCAATTGGGATGCAATATTTGGATTTGTACTCCTTCCTTTTAAGTGGCCATATGCATGTTCCAGAATCCTTTGCCAGCTACTGGGCCAATTCCTTTGAATTATCAGAGTATCACTACAGCAAATATGATCACAGGGAGACTCCAGCAGCAACATTTCTGAAAAGCTTCAGCAAACATTAACGAACCCTTCTAATGATGCCTGGACCCACTACATACTTGCATTTATTTTTCTTAGCAAAGCTTCCACATGTCACAGATCCACATGGTCTGGTCTATGCCCCAGCCTGTAACCAGCCCCTTGGGATCGACCTCTGTAGCGTGCCGGGCACACACCTACATGGGGGCAGAAGGTATGCCTACCCTGCAATGTAAGCACGGGCTCAGACTCAAACTCAATCGCAAACCCCCATATGTCTATACAAAGTTCTGTCTAAATTGGGCCTGGGCCTAGGCTCTAGGATCCGTCAGGGGTGGAGGGTTTGAGCCTGAGTCCTGTGGACCTTTGGGCCTGAACGCCAATGTTTTGCAGTGTGGACGCAGCTTGGGTCCGGGCCCCCCCGACTTGGGTCGTGAGAGTCCACCAATGCTATCTCACAGTCCCCTGGGACAGCATCCTTTGTCCTTTCTATCCCAAGATTGGCCAAACAACTTCTAGGAAATGGAAGCAACCCCGCTGGCTCAAGTACATCTGCTCAGCATCGAACCCTTCCTTTCTGTCCTGATCACTCAACTGCAAGCAGAATGAACCTTCTCCTGTATAATGGCCACTGCCATGAAGAAGTGCTTGGCCAAGCTCTCTCTGAGTTGTCACAGGAGCACAGCCCAGTTTTGGTTAATCTCTGGTGGGAGGCGAGCCAACAGTTTAACTTTAGCAAGAGTTCCAGAAACAACCGGACATACCAGATAATAGTGAAGAGGCTGGCAGTGTTGGGGATTCAACGGACCGTTAATCAGAGCACAGAGTGGATTAGGAGGCTCATGATCGACTATCAGAAAGCCAGGGATGAGACCTGCACCTCTAGGAACTCACCATCATCCTGCCTGTTTTGCGAGGAGTTTGACTGGGCACTGGGTACTGTGTCTAACATAGAGCCACTAGCGCTTCATGACAGCCTGGTCGGCCAGGAGAGCAACCTTCCACCAGCACAGGACTGGAGGGGAGCCAGCAGGTACCAGATCAGGCCACCAAAATGACTTATGCTCACGCTGCTTTGCCACCAGAGCAGCTGCAGCACATACTGGGGCCCTATTCAGAGGAGCTGCCCGCTGTGGAACTGGCATCAAAAACTCAAGAGGCAGAAGAAGCCTGGGCTCTTAAGTTTCTAGCTATATGTTTGTTTATTAATATAGAGATAGGAGGGATTTTCGGTTTATGACCCAAAGCAAAATGTATTGCAAGCCATGGGCAGCAATGTGTATCCACTATGGTGTACTGCATGCCAGCATTCTGGCATCACACAACTCCCATCCTTTCCCACCACCACCACATGGAATCCAAAATGGAGACCAGGAAGTACAAACAGTGAAACAAACATTTCACATTTATCATTTTTTAAAGTTTTTTTACTAGAAACTCGCACATTATTACAGAGATGTGCCAGGGAGTTTAAAGAAAGAAATGTATATTGCCTTCCTTTTTAGTACGTCAGTGCCATACAAATCAGGCATGCCAACAACTTAACGAGCCGTCTGTAAACAGAAAACTGTCCAGTCAATGGGGGGCAGGGGTGGGGTAAAATATAGTCCATGGGTGATGAAATCAATGTCTAGAAAATGGCCCAAGGGGAGGGAGGGATACCAAGTCTAGAAATGGGCCCGAGGAAGGGAGAACAATTGTGTGGTTCTTTGAGAGTTTATATTGTTGTGTGTTTGCACACAGTCCCTGGGTAGATGTGTTCAAAGCAGGCTACATCGGGAGCCACATAGGGAGACAGTCATTCATCTGGATTCTCACTTAACATTCTATTGACCCTCCCATGAATTCTGACTCAATCCTGTGTGCTGACTTTTCCCATAGTAGGAACTTCAGATAGGTAGTCAAATTTCGTGGAAAGGCATATGTTCCAGGCCCATCTCTGTAGGTCATCAGCCCACTCCATTTGAACTTGTGCTGCTCCGTCACCCAAAGTTTGAAAGGCTGTCTGGCATACATGGGTGGCTTGCCATGGGCAGCTTGGAATAAAATCTCCCTTTGCCATTCTAGAACTTCTAGAATTGTTCTGTCGTCAACAACGTGGAATGTCTGAAAGTACAGAGAAGGCTTATGTAGTGAGCCGTGGCTCCTTTCTCCCCCAAAAGGCCAAGGAGCTCTGCAATTTAAAAAACAAAACAATCGTACCATTGTCTGGGCAGTTTTTCCACTCTGATTAACTGAGTTTTGTCCAAGATGCTTCTGGGAACTGAGGCATTCCTCTCAGAACATACTGAAGCTCAGTTTTACAAACAATCATTTTTTGGCCTTCAGACTCCACCAGGCACTTTTTCTTGGGGATGCACTGACCGGGTCATGAAGCACTGAAATAATAGAGCACTGTTTGATGTCTGCTTTTCGGCCCTTAGAGAACTGGTGATCCTTCGACCTCTGCTGGTCCTTCCACCTCGGCAGCATGAGCCTATTGCAGCAAGTCCCTAGGATGCAGAACTGTCACAGACCCATCCAAGTGGAAGCATTTCTGTGATGAACTTACGGTGCATATTCAGGGCAGAGCCAACAAAGAGGTGCAGTACCAGAAGAAGAAGGATTCACAGCAAGTGGAAAGGCTCAGACAGGCTGCAGAAGGAGAGTACAGAATTTCAGCATGAGAGGAGAGGCTTAAAGCGCAGTTTCCAGAGCAGGAATGTCAGATGTGGGAGGAAGATAGAGCCCATCAAAAAGACCAGTTCAAGAGGATGCTTAGGCTTATGGCCACCAGCGTACAGACTCCTACTGCAACACATCACAACCTGAGTCCCCTCCACTAGAGTGTGCTGCAGACCAGGAACACTTTGGACAATTCCGTGGTTGGCTGACCCATGCAATTGGGACTTAGCAGTTGGACAGGGCAAATTTACCCCATGCAGTCTTCCAAGCCCGTGCTGACCCTGTCCCATCGCAGGCCTCAACTTCTGTGCAGACAATCCAGGGGACACACAATATATGGGGTTTATTGTTTGGAACCGGTTGCACCGTTCATGCACTTGGTTTTTGTTAAAGGTTTGGGTGGTGTTTTTTTATTGGTGTTTTGATGTGCTAACAGCAGCTGGACTGCCTGGCAATGGTTTAATACTGTGCTTTTCTAACATATGTTCAAAATGAAACGTTTTAATTTTATTATGAAATTTTATTGTCATCACGGCATATAATGTGTATTTCAAACAATAAAGGTAAACACCTAATAAGGGCCAACTGGAAAGTTGTATGCAAATGTATTTCTCAATACTTTTTTCTACTTCAACCCACGCTGTAAATCCATAGTTCTTGCCACTCACCCTCCACCCCCATTTCATAAACTGTCATCTCATAACTCCAATGCATGGCAATCAACCCAACTCCTGCTTCATTAAACAATGACTGGTAATGGGAAATCACACAATACACACACAAAAAAGCCTACAGGATGCTTGGTAGTCAAAGCTTAATATTAAATGGTGTAGGTATTGACAGAACAAGAAGCAATGGTCTCAAGTTCAGTGGGAGAGGTCTAGGTTGGATATTAGGAAAAACTTTTTCACTAGGAGGGTGGTGAAGAACTGTAATGGGTTACCTAGGAATGTGGTGGAATCTCCATCCTTAGAGGTTTTTAAGGCCCGGTTTCACAAAGTCCTGGCTAGGATGATTTAGCTGGGGTTGGTCCTGCTTTGAACAGGGGGTTAGACTAGATGACCTACTTCTATCATTCTTCTATGATATTAACACAACATACCTATCCTTAAAATATATTCTAAAATTCATTGTAGACTCAGAACAGCAGTCCATTCTCCACATCCACAGAACCCATCAGGTAACTGCTTTTACTGCAAACCAAATCAACCAACCAAATACCTACAATGTCCACCCCTGCTCACCTCCGCCCTCCCCAGCTACCCTGAACGTCATCAAATTCAGGCTTTTAGACCAATACTCAGTCTCACACTGCACCACCGGTGTCCACACTCCTAATTGTCTCCTACCCAACTACCTAAACCTCCATCTTTCCCACAGACATCCATCCTGAATTCAGGCATTAGCAAGGGCAAAATTTGCAAAATACTGAGAACTGAAGATATGCAACAGAGAGGAGTAAAATAAACTCAATTTAGTACAACGATAAGGCACAGCACACACTGGTCAAATTAATCATTTTCATAACGGAGTAAAAGCTTCTTCAGTTAATCAAAAAATGCCACAGAAGATGCCTGCAGAATCCAGGTACATTACCACAGATTTTAGGGTGAAATTGTCTAGGGAGCACACCATCGAGCAAGATTTCCTCTTATAAAGGAACTAAACAAATAGGAGAATAAAGGAGATGGTTAAAATGAGTCTTGATAGTCTTAGTACCAAGTATTCCATTTCATTTATTTTATTTACTTTGGAAACAATTTCTGGTGGAGTAACAAGCAAAACAAAGTCCTTGGCAAGAGCACCCTCAACCCAAATTATCATTAAGGTTGCAGTAGTTAAAAAAAGATAACTTCAATATTCAAGTATTCTATGACACCATATCCTTAACTTCATAATAGCAAAGAAGGATATCTGTGGGGGAAATCCAGATTCATCATTATCTGATCTAATCAAGGTTATGTTCTTTACTGTGTACTTTTATACATACTATTTCTGTAACTAACAATTAAGCATAAAACAACATTAGGACAAAACTTAAGCCAGTCCTGTGTTAACTTTTTCTGCACCACTCATCACCTCCAAAAATACACCTGATCACTTTGCTTCTATGATCACTCCCAACATAAAGTAACTGTTCAGTAAATATGTTCCCTCGTTCAAATGGAGAGGTTTTCTATTTGGGGAAAAAGGATGTAAAATAAAAATTGATCAGTGTGATAAATACTGTTTAATATAGAATTCACTAAGCCTGCATTTATCAGAGCAATATCTGAGAGCAGAAGTGCAAATGTTCCAGTATAGCCACCAAAATTTTACATACACAAAGTTTATACCTTTAAACTCCCAGCTGCAATATGCACAGTAAAGTACAACCCTTAAAATGCTAAAACACATACATCCTGCATTTAAATGCAATCGTTATATTGTAACATTACTGCAGCAACTACAATATGAGTTAACTCCAGTTGCAACAGAAAACTCCTCTGAGAGCAAATAGTGACTTACATGTTTACATTCTCATTAACTGTGGAACTCTACAAATCTGAAGTAATTCTACCAATGAATGGGCTAGACTGAAGGCTAAAGGAAAAGGTGTTCATTTAAAATAGCTTCCTCCACAACTCAAACAAGTTTAGAACAATTTCTACAGTAAGTTATATCTTACTGCAAGTCAGAGACTGCTAAATTTAGCGTATACATCTGAAAACATCCTCAACCAGAGTACCTGGAATCACCAACAACCGAAGCTGATGTTTATCAAGAACTTATGAATTACAATTGGTGATATTAACAAAAATCTCACTCTGTGTTTCGCTAGTGCAGTTAGGAGTGCCATGAACTGTTTAGATTTTCAGAGTATATTTATTTATAATTCATTAAGTATTGTGCTAAATTGAGTCCAGTATATATGGATATTGAAATGTATTAATCTGACATTACACAATCTAAGATGACACTAGAATTCTTATATATAAATATGAAGTCACTTGACTCGCTTTCTAAAGGCTTTCGCATCCTTGTTGTCCACAGTAATCTGCAATGACATTAAGCAGTTCCTACAAAAACATTCCATCATATGAAAATGCATTTTCTCTTATGCCATTTTTCTTTATTTGCTTGTACAAACTCATATAATTTCCCGAAGATTTACCTTAGTTATAGTTGAGCCAAAAAGAAAGTCAAATGATGTTGTCTTAAAACTTTTTATTGCTCTTATGTCTAGCTACTAACTACTATATGCTACTCATTTTGTATTTTACATTAAAATGCAAAGTAGATGTCCTGAGGGTTTCAAGATGAATTTACATCACACCTTCATGATGTCAGATGTGCACTTTCCTCAGAAAAGAGAAATTGAGATTAAAAATTAAAATTAAGCAACTAAGGCCTGGTCTACACTGACAATGTAGGTCGACGTAATGCGGCTTACACCTACCCCATAAAGTATGCGTCTCCACTGGCATGTCAGTCCCCCTGACCTAAATCGCGATAAAATTTGACTTAAGAAAACCACCTCCACAAGTGGCGTAGCACTGAAGTGGAATTGTCTGGGTTGAATGGGCATCAGTGTAGTCAGAACACAACGTAAATCGATGTCATTGGCCTCCGGGAGGTATCCCGTAATGCTCTGTTGTGACTGCTCTGCATATTTGCAGTCTGCTGCACCGTGGCCACATAAACAGGAAATAGTTCCTCCCTGCAAGCCCCGGGAAATTTTGAATTCCCATTTCCTGTTTGGTCAGTGTGGAGAGAGCTTGCCAGCTTGCCAGATTATGGAAACTGCACACCCCAAACGTGCTCCAGCCTGGAGTCGACCTGTGGTCTTGGATCCATTTTGCTGCATCCCAAAAGCCTTAAAATTGGTAACTTATTAAAATAGTAGAACCGTTGAAAGGAGAAGTCTAATGAAAGTTCAGCTGTGCTGTTGGCGCAGTACAGTGGGCAAAGTCAGGGATCTAAATGAGATTTTATAGTTGTCTCCCAAATGATCTGGAAAATATTATTTTACCTGCTCATTTATTTCCCCTGAACAGTAAGCATGTCAAAGTGACCCAATACGCTGGTGTATATTACCTGAAAAGAGCCAGGCATGTTTCAGAGCCGTCTATCTTGAAGGAATCCCATTCATTAGTCTCTCACCTAAACAACTTCTTCCAAAGCTGATTTAGCAATTCAGAAAGTAACCATTAAACATCACCTCCCTACTTCCTTGTTTTGCCCATCTGCCCCCTATTGTACAGTAGTACAGATCAACAGATTTTTATACTTGTTATCTACAACATTTGATTGCATTTAAGGCGTCAATTAAAAACAAAAAGTCATATTTGAATCTCTTTAAAGAACTGGTTTGTCCTTCAAAGTGATGGTTTCTGATGTGGATGGATAAATACAGGAACATCTCCACATTTAAGACATCTAGGTACGTTGATTGTGACCCAAGAATGGTAATATTTTAAATTTAACAACCTAATCCCCCTTCTTTTTCACGTATTGCCTTGCTCACACCACTGCTAAGTGTGTTGCCTGTTCTGTTGGATGATTCTCAAAGTGATACTCTCCTGACTGGAAACTAAATTCACGAGTTTTCAAGAACTTTATTTAAAAGACAGTCTTTCCACTGCCAGACAGTCCAACCTGGAGGGACAAGATGACAAATCAGCTTTTGAGTTCAGCAAATCTGGTTACTTCCAAAGACAGTCTTTCAGTTATTGACAGCTGAATTGTGTCTGAAAGCCCAAAGGATGTAGGGTGGGATATGTAAATAATGACCCAAAGGCTTCTTGCCTCAAGGTCTCTTGAAAGGTCTGACACAGAAAGGTGACTGGGTAGAGATGGGAAGGCAAGAGGCAGTTTGCTTGCCTATTTTTGTAGCAGCAAATCCAATGTTAACATCTTGTGACACGAATACTCTTTTTATGTTGTGTGATTCACTTGTAGAATTCCTATTTATTTTCAACTAATCTGTTGAATTCTTAGAGGTTTCAGATTCTGCTCTCCTTGCAGATTGCCTGTGCAACCAGGGGGCCTTGAGATTTACCTTCCTATAACACACAAATCGTTTTCAGTAATCATGGTTTCACTCCCTGGAACTATACTGATTCAGAGACAAATCTCTAATCTCCATCTGTGTCTTCAACTAGGACATTATGGTGATTTCTCTGCTATTACTAGCACATACTGCTGTCCCATTGCCCCTCTAGAGCCATTCAGGCTCCTTTCCTGATTAAGTTTATTTTTTCAGTTTAACAGTATCCACATATCTGGAAGTGAAAATGATTCAAAGAAGTTCCCCATTCAGATTAATATCTGCTGTGATCAGCCCTCCGACTGGAGCTTTAAAAAACTTATTTAATTTCACACACCAGACCAACTCTTGCTCTTAAACTTAATGTTAGGAATTGTCAGTGAACCAAGTTTCTACTAGAAGTGATCATTTTATTCATGTCATATGCAACATTACTCAGGTATAGTGATATAAGTTAGCATCCTTCCTAACACGTTATCTGTACTTCCTGCTTCCACCCACAGACAAAAGAAAAGCTTAACCTTAATTCCATCTCTCTTCTGACAGAGAAGGTTGAACCTAAATTGTGTACTTCTGACTCAGATGACTTGAACAAATGACTTGGTGACTGAATCCATATTGCTGTAGAGCAATATTCACCGAACGTAACATTATTTATCCAGATGCTTCAATATTGAATATATCCAATTTTCAAAAAAAAAATTGGAAGATGACCATCTTTTGACCTCTGATATGCAATAATGATCACACCGTTGTCAACATATTGAAGCAAGGTACTGAAATAAATACTCTCTCAACTCCTTTTAGTCTTTTTGGCACAGTATAAGACCAGCATTTGCTATATCCTATCATACTTTCACAATTTAACTGTTTGAAGCAAGGGTTCAAGTCCACATCAAGTATCTCCTTACATATGACAACAACACTGAATGACCATTTGACTTACTGTAGCACATAGATTTAAAGAAGCTGTAGCTATCGATTCAAGATGGTAACTATTAACATTACAAGGTAGTTCCCTACATCATAGAATACCATCTGTGAACAGTGAAAAACAAGCTCAGGATGCGGAGCCAAAGCTTAAAGTGCAACCTTTTCCCCTCTCATCTTGGATGCATTTTTTCCTAAACTACAATAGCAAAACAGGAAGTCAAAATGCTCCAGTGATTTCATTCTGAATATCATTTAATCTACAGCTCACTTATACATACAGCCAGCAGCTCTAGTGTATTACTGTCAGAGAGAAGAGAAATCTGTGTGTACTTTGAGTGATTCATTTATAACTCTGACAAACAAGAACAAACTGGGGGAGTCTCTTATGGTTAAGCCAAGAATACTCCCCTAACAGCACCCATTCTGTCTGATTACTACAGTAGTTACCAATCCAGCTCAGCCAGTTGTATAGCCAGACTTAATACATCTATATTAAGAAGAGATACTGATTTAATCAACTTTTTAAATGAAAACTGATTAGATTTTTATCCATGTTATTTGATATCTTTAAGTTAAAGGATCAGTAGAATAATGAAACCAGAGACACTGGAATAAAGCATAGTCCTCAACAATTTAAGAATTATTATAAGGCTATTTTCCAGCAGGCTTAGCTCAGACAACAAGGATGCTCTAGACCAGTCAGTGTTAGCTTTATGTTCATCTGAGTTACATACTCAAGTTTCCACCTTTTTTCAGAAGCCAACTGAAATATCTGTTACCAACAATAAACTAAACTATGGCTGGAGGTATACAGATATTGACACAGCTGCTCCTACAATCATAAGAGACCTGAGCCTGAACATAACAGTTGAGTACTTTATCTGCAGTTCCATTGCTCTGGGTAATAAGCAGTAACATGCTACTCCAGTACCCCTGTTCTACTCGATTTAACAATTAACTTGCAATCTTATTCTGCAAACCCTGTCAGGCAGATCCATTCTGCTTGGCAGTGTGCATCAGAAAGCAAGAGCAAGGAGAGAGTTAAAAATATGTAGTATTGAGAACAATAAAAACACCTCCAGGAGTTCAGTCTGTGCAGAATATTAACCACATATTTCAAGATCAGGCAGAGGTCCCCATTCTGGCTGAAGAGCAGCTGGCTCAAGCTGAACCCAGGCAAGACCAAAATAAGGCTAGTCAGCACGGGGAAACGCAAAGCTCCCAATCCAACCCGCAGGGTTCTGTCTGATTGACAACTAAGCATGGATAATCAGGTAACATCAGTATCTAAAAGGGCCTTCGTTTACCTCCAGCATGCTAGGAAACATTGTCCCTTCCTCCTAGATGAGGACTTGGCCACAGTGATCCAGAAGTTTGTCACCTCCAGTCAGAGTTACTATAATTCACTGTATCTGAAACAATGTGCAGACAATGCCCAGGCTGCAGCTAGTACAAAATGTGGCTGGCTGCCTGACTTCTCCATTACATCAGGCCCATAGACTCATTGAATCGTAGGACTGGACGGGACCTTGAGAGATCTTCCAGTCCAGTCCTGCCTGCATGTTCTAGTCCCTCCAATGGTTCCCAATCAACTTACAGTGCCAGTTTAAAGTTTGAAGCCAACTTCCAAATGTGATTATGTGAATCCAGAGCCTGAAGATCTTTAAGAAACACTGCAAAATCTTCCTTTTTCAGAAGGTCTTTTCACAGACTTTCACTAGGGCATACTCCCTTTCCAGTGCCAAAACCACCAACCAAGCAACAAACCCGCAAACAAAGCAACATTAAATGAAGTTTCTAAAAGGTTGAAAAAAACACCTGCTTTTACCCCAACTGGGAGAAGTCCCTGAGACTTCATGACATCCCCCAGGGACTTCACTACTACTATCTATTTTACATAGAAGGTGCTCAGATACTACAGTGATAGGTGGAAGTCTAAAACAAAGAAATATTTAACACATCTAGACTATGAAGACTGATGGCGCCAAGCCTGGCATTATATGCTCAATTACTGCATCTTTTGAAACTGCCCAATTATTGTGTTGTTGTGGCTGCTGGATTAATCAAGTAAAATGTAGAGCTGCTAGTGCTTTGGAGCCCACTGATTGTGCTGATTTGTCCCCTTCCTTTCCTGGAGTGGGGCAGCATCCCATATGCCCCAATTGCAAAGTCTACCCAGAATTGAGAAACTTACCAGGCTGACCAGGAAAGGTAATATTTGAGAAACTTGTCAAGTTAAAGTAGAGAGAATTTTATGAACTTGGAAGCATTTACATTTCCTAGTCAGTGTATTGTCACCATTCTAGTCAGCGTGAGCATATACAAATAGTTTTGTCAGTTGACAACTTCAGTCTCAGTTTGCCTCTGCAGAAGCATAACTTCACTTTAGAGTTATTGGCTCCACAGACACTCCTTTACCATGTACACGTTTTTAAGCAATGACCAACACTTGTTTTTAGAAAGTTGTCAAAAATAGTACAATTAATAAAAGAGTGTTTTATACCCAAATGTGCATCAAGCACCTCACTAAAGAAATAGCCCATGGCCCTGCCCTGAAGAGCATACAATCTAGAATTTAGGTATGATATATGTGTGAGGAAGCTAACAATTTAAAACTGCCAAGGAAGCCCAGGTTAAGATCATGTGGTGGCACTTAGTTTTGTCTTTATTTCGTGAGCCAAATTCTCAGCTTGTTCATGAAAATACAAGAATCCAAAGCCCGCAATTTGCAGGTAAACTGTGTATTCAATGCAGACTGTCCACAGAGCCCTACTGCCACCTCCCAGCAAAAATCTTAAAGTTGTCTTAACTTCCAAGTTGCCTGATCGCTTCAGAGAATTACAAAGTGAACTGAAGTGACAAGTGCAGCTTTTAACCATTTGTTTTTATGCTTCTGCTTCATTTAACGGATGTATTTTTTTGGATTAATTTTCACTTGACAATATGCCGTTACTAAATATGGAAGTAATCAATGTTCTACTTTTAATTGTATAGATTGTTTACCTGCTATTGCCTTCACGACTGTGGAAAGGTTTGTGGTTCCTCTGAGTACTAATTTTTATTCAAGAATGCACATGTTCTAGGCAGACATTTAATCAGAATAAACACTACCTGAATATATTAGCTGTTCACACTGAACAAACGTCTATGGCATATAGAAAGCCAGAGAAGCTATCGTGCTTCAGTGGAAAAGGTTGTTCTAATGCAGAGACTTTTGAGGCCTTGTGTACACTAGTAACTCTTTCACTTAGATCTGCTCAGAACAATTTTTATTTTTTAATGTGTAAAATGACATGTTATTACTCTGAAAGGAAACAAGCTCTTTTTGATCCAAGAACCAGAGTCAGGGAGGGTTCTCTTTGTCCAGACCTATGTTTCTCCATCTAAAAGAAGGGCAATCTTTTTAAAGCTGGGATTTTCCAATATTGAGTGAAAGAATTTGGAGCATAGTAACTGCTATACTGATTAGAAGACTGATCCCTAAACCCATCTCCTCCCTCTGACAGGGACTGGCACTACATACTTCACAGGAAGGCACAAGAAACGTTGTGAAAAATAATTATGAAGTAATTTACACAGAGGTTTCTTTATAACCACCAGTTAATGATTGACTTTGGAATTGAAGTTTGAGGACTTACATCCCTTCCCAACTTTTTAATATCCTATTTAAAGCAATCATGGGTGTACAAGATGTACTTGTAATCCTTTTCTGAATCTTGCTACAGCCTTGACTTGAATCTCATGATGAGTCCACAGACCAATTATACATTGTGTACATTATTTCCTTCAGTTTTAAGTTTGCTGATTTTCAATTGTGTTGGATGTTCTTGTAATCTGGGAGGACTCCATCAACTTCTGTATTGTTCATTGTTTTGTGCATCTTTAACACACTATCTATATATAGAGTTCTCTCAAGTACAATTGTCACTGTGCTGATTTCCAAAAGAACCAAGTGTAATCTTTAAAAGAACTTTGATTTTCAGATTAGTAAACGTGCTTCATATGTCTTTCTAGTAACAATGGTCTGAGGATCACACATGACCAATACATGACTTAGAAACTGCTGACTCTTACTGCTTTTATTTAACCTTGTTGTTCGAGATATCTAATATACCGACACACCATATTAATGAGGGGTTGTTCTGAAAGTAATCTAAAGACACTTAAGAAACAAGGAGGAAGGGCACAACAAAATTCCACTAGTGACCTTTCAGTATTACAAGCACCATTTTCTGAGATGAAGAGACAGAAGATTTAGGACAATAATGTGTCCAAGGTCACAACAAGTTTATTACAGGGCAAGAACCTACACCAAGTTTTATCAACACTTCGCCCAAAGCAAGCCTCCCTAAAGTCAGCATTACTGCATTAAGCCCTACTTTTGTGACTACTGAATTCACTCCTAAATAAATGCACACAGGACAGGAGTGAGTAAGAGCTACAATAATAAATCAGTTTGAAGTTTGTCTCCTAATGATTTTCCCTATTCCTTTTGCCACTTTTCTTAAAAGGTCTACTAATACGGAGCCCACCTAGTGATCTTACTTGTTCACATGTCAAGTAAAGGTCTAGTCCTTCTTTCCTCTGCTTGGGAAAACCATTTGCTGGATGTTATACCCCCATGCTCCTCTTAGAGACAGTTAAAAATAGTGAGTAACTTGCATAGCCATTACAGTCTTAACTACTTGAGATTCCTCTAGCTTCTATTCATTTAATGTTTATTTGAAGCCTTCAATGCTCATGCACTATACTGACCCTTCAGCTTTACTTCTCTTTTACAAACATGGCCAGAACTTTGAGTAGTTCATATATTTTTTAAAGGAAATACAACAGTGCTTAAGGCCTACGGACAGAAGATAAATTGAAAAGATTCTTCAGAAGTAAATTTTAAATCACTAGAGCTCCTACTGAAGTTAAACGCTAGCCATTCCAATTTACAAGAAAGTAAAAGTAAAGAGAAATCTTACCTCAAAATTTAAGTTCATTTAATTAAAAAAACCAAGCTTGGCTGAAAGTGTTGCTTGACCATTGGGAATACTTCCAGTCATCAGATCTGTAACATCAGGAAAGAAACAAGTTACTTTCTTATTCCCAACCCATTCACTTCTGGTCTTCAAGTGCCTCAGTGCAGCACATTGGGAAGGAAGTTACTCAGGAAGGTATGAGTTTCCTTTTTCTCCATAAGAGTCAGGAATTTGCAATGCCAAGAAGAATAGAGCTCATCAGATATAATTTTAAGAAAAGGAAACTAAACATATGTCTCCACATCACACATGCAGACTGACATTTAAAAGCTGATATTCAAAGAGACATGACCTGAGTGCAGCTCAGAACCTTGATACAACTTAGAAGTATTCTGGTTTCAAACAAAGAAGACAAAGCCTTAAAGGTGATGCTAATTTACTGATTTCTTTTTTAAAAGATTGAAAACATTAATTGAATAAGCTCTGTTTCTAATTTTAGTTAAAATAAATTTAGCATATTTGTTTCAATCTCATCAGCACAGGAGAAAAAATGAGTTACTGAGCCTAAACCTAAGTGAGTTATAAATTTAAACTTAAAACATCTTTTCTTTGAAGAACCACGAGAAGAGCAGCATTCTTTCTTTCTAGCAAAAATTACAGCTTGGTGATCTTTGCTGTGGCTGCCTCCACAAGCATAGCAATGCGAACGGACAAGCAGAAGCAAGCCTGAAATATATGGCAGCATACGTCAAAAGCCCTCAGACATACAATGGGAACAGAGAGTATTGTTAAAAAAATGTATTTCTTGATCCTTTTCTTTAATAGCCATCCCAAAGTTCTTGGCACACTACAGCTTCTGAAATACATACAAAGTCACATTACACCACTATGTTCCATATTTTGACCATCTAAGTTTGAGTCTGGTTTATATTTCTTTTTAGAAAGAGAATTGGAGGTTATGGCCTTGTCTACACTAGAGAGTTGTACCTTTTTAGACATACCAGTAAAGTTAACGGCATCAACTTTAGAGGGACTGTACTGCTTTATATTGGTAAAAAAGTGATCTGTACCAATATAGCTATTCCTGTACCTAGCTACTGCACAGAAGACACGTTCCCAGCTTTCAAGAGTTTACCGCATACTTTTTATAATTATATTTGTAATAGTTATTTAATGCTACTCAAGAGTAAAGCTCACAAATGCATCAAACTGCATTCTAATGTCACAAGTCTTCTACTTTAGATACAACTGATCAGCTCTCAGCACTAAGCATTACAATTTGTACAAATTTTAAATTTTCTAAAAGGTGCCAGTTACTTGACTAAAAATATTAGTGTCCAGCTAAAGTATTGCAATCACTTGCATCTCACGACACTCTACTTCACGTCCACTGATGTCACCATTTTAAGTTCTTTGTTAGTAAGTGGGCACGGTCTTGGGCTCCTATCTAATGTCAAACTAATGACATAGAGCTGGATAAAAATGGCTTCCCAAACCAGCAGACATGTCTCCTTGTACAAGAGAATAAACTAGAGGTAGCAGCTTTGAAACAGACAGTTTAGGCCAAATTCTGATTGTACTCACACCAGTGTAAATTCACACAGTTTACTTATGGATTAACTATTGATTGACACTGGTGTAACAGAACTTGCATTACGGGGTGGAGCACTGCAAACATCTAACAGCTTCTCATTTCCTCCAGAGTAAATCTAATACATCAACGTACATTACAATGACACAGCTGTGTGTCAGTGCTATGTAATGATGCAGCTCTCCTGATAATGACGTTGTGCATACATTAACTTCATACCAGAATGAACACTCCAGGACTTCAGCACCCCCACCTGGATGAGAAAAGACATGCACTTCTATGGACTTATGCAAATACGATAATTATTCACAAGTAGTTGTCACAAACCTTAGCCTGCTGCTATCTTGGAGAAACTTAAATCCTAAGAGTTCCCAAAAGGATGTGTATTAGGTTTTCATTTGGATGATGGTTCATTGCCAAAAGCCATTAAGATAAAGCTTTACATATTTTATATAAATGCTCCACTGAGGTGCTATAACAACACTAAGAATGAAATATCAAGCAATCACACCAAAACACTTACTGTACTACTCTTGCTTAATAGGCAGAACACTTACTAAATGATGAGAGTCCAACCTTGCTCGTGCCTGAAGCTACATTTCAATTACAGGGGGTGTTTTTTATTTTTGGGGGAAGTGGGGGGAAGGAGGGTGCTAGGTGTTGCACTGTGTCGAAACCAGTAAGATGTTCTAGTTACAGAAGATGAACAAAATAATAATGTGAAAAACAAAAATGGCAAGTTCTAACTGAACTCGGTCATAGCTGACACACTCAGTACCCGCAAGACCCAAATGTTTTGGCGTTCTGCTTGTTACGGAAAATAATATTTTTTTCTTACTGTATCATCCAGGAAGGGTGTTAGTGGAGTGTATGGAGACAGAGGGAGAAGGAGGATGTTCTCCAAAATACCGGACAAACCATAGACGGTTGCTCAATGCAATTCCTCTCCTTGCAACCAAGCTGAACTGAAGTCTGAGTATGTTCCTTTGAAAACCAAAAACTTAGTGCTCCCTTAATAACCTTTTCTCCATTTGAAGTACCACACTGCAAGGCGTTGTACGGCTTCTCTGATATGCATGAGCAGAAAGCTTATTTCACTGAGCAAAACCCAGCACACAAAGCAGAATGAATCAGCAACACAGAACTCTATCAGTGACTGACTGTACATGGGCCTACCACCTGCTCCCCCTTGTCCCATCTATTACATTTACTTATGCTATGAAGAAGTTGCTTTTGACATTTCAATTTAGATTTCCCCAAAGACCTTGGACAACCTGCTACCCAATTCTGTTTCACATTTGAACCTGAACAATATTAGACCATGACATGTGCATTAAACTGTTACTGAGAGAGGCACGTGTTGGGATGAACGGTGGGGCTTAATCTGTGAATAAAATTATAAGATTTGTATACTTAGCCTGATTTTCAACTAGTTATTCATATTGCACTGCGTGATTTTTCAGTCTCTTTCATTACAGAAAGGGGGATATATTTTCTTAATTATTTTCCTTTCTTCTTCATCTTCCTTTATCAGCAGGTGAAGACAACCTTTTGTTCTCAATGGCACGTGTAAGGGATGAAGAGTTCACCAGCTCAAAGAAATCTGGAATTTCAAGAGCAGTACTAACAAAAGCAAGCCAGAATATCTATGAAACAAAATGGACCATTAATCAAGGACATTGAACCACCCATTCCAGGGAAGTTGTCTGGACAGATATAGAAGACCTCAAAAGAAATCAATAACTTCCCTCTTTGGTTTCTTCTATCAGTCCATATGCTTGTGAACTCCCAATACCCTAAAAATCCAACATTTGGGAACTAAATGTCCAACAGCCAGCTGCAGCATCTGGGAGTCAAGGCACCCTGTGATATCTGCAGAATTACCAACCCCAAAGCATTTATAAAGACCATGAGCCATTCCCCTCCCCGCCCCTAAAAAAAATTAAATAAAATAAAACATATATTTTAGGTTTTTTATTTGTCTTCTGGTTCTTAGAGTTTGATAGGTATAGTCATGTCACAATTTCAAACTTTTCTCCACAACCATGAAGCCTAGAAACATTTTTTAAAAAGAAAGCTAATATTTTCACATATTCACGACTCTACAAGCTGAAGCTTTAAGGAAAATAACAAGTATGAGCTGAGTGGTAGAATCCTTCAAGTTGGCAACAGCCTTCGATTGATATAACAGAACTTGATGAAGCTGAGCATGAATGCCTCAGTCATCGCTTTATGAATTTTCACAGCTACCTCTATTGCTTATGAAAGGAGGACCAAACAAATGGAGGAAATGGTCTGTCAGTATGTTTCCTTCTGAGCATTAAAGCGACTTTTTCAGGTCAACTTATTTACCAAGGTTGTTTCCCCACCACTACCCCCACAACTGGAGGATATTGGACATTTTTAAAATTAGGATCTGGTTGCAAGATGAACCTTTCACAAGTCAACTGTTTGCCATGGTAAATTAAAATGCCTGAAATGCAGGCCATGTGTTCTGTTCTCTTAAGAATTCCCATGGCTTCCAGTAACCTTGCAACATGTCCACCATCACCCCTATTTTGGTCTTTTACTCTCCATCTGCACTCCAAAGAGGGTAGAAAGTGGTAAGCATTTCACATTATTGTGCCAATTAGGACACTAAAACCCCTCATTCCAAGATATTTTTTCCAAGGGAATGTGTGTGATTTGATACCCACGCTAGTCTTATCAGCTCTCCCTAGTCAATACAAGAGATATCCTGACCTTAAGATCACTAGTCATGTATTGAATTTGCTCTGATATTATATTTCTGTCTTGTCTTTCCATTTTTTCATAATTTATGCAAGAGAAACTTTTATGGTGAATCCTAGAACACAAATATTCCCCAGCTCTCAGACTGCTCAATTATTGGAATTAAATTTCTAAATAAAGCAGAGGTTGGCTTTCTTTAACTCCCTTCAGGACTCAGTTATTAACTCCATATAATACAGTATCTACAGATATTACAAGTTGGCTCCAGTTTTGTCCAGAAGAAATGTAGAGTCATTTTTCATGCAGAGTTCAATCAATTAAAAAAAAGGGGGAAAATAAAGGTTTACTAGAGTGTCAACCAGCCTTATTTTAAATAATTTATTAAGGCTGTGGTTGCTGCAAATATTCCTGTACAGTCTCTCTTGGCAAATCCTCTGAAATGCATTTGTCCTGAACGGTATGTCATCCTGGCATCAAAATGCAATGTCGTTCCTTGGATGCACAAAAGGAAATATGACTGATTCAAAGGAGTGACTGAAGTAAGATGTAGTCATGCTTTACTGCCCTTCCGAGAGGCCAGGCACTAGGAAGTGCCAAGTGTCAAATCCATCTACTGCTCTGTCACTATGTGAATAGTGCGGACTCTCTGAAAACGGCTATAGAAAGAGTCCAAAGAGGGCCAAATATTAGCCATCGTTAACTGTGCTGGATTTGCACTCTCTAATACAAGGAGTTAACTACAATCTAATAATCACCGATTGTTCTTCATTTAACATGTGTGGTGGCTCTAGATATAAGCACAGGACATATGCTTTTAAAAACTGAAATAAATATATAATTTTCAATAATATGATATAATACATGGTAGTACAACAATGCCAGATAACACTGGAGTGAAATAATCTGTGTGCCATATGCATAAAATATAATTGTTGTCTGTTCCTGATTTGGAAACTACCCTAAAATTAACCTTCATTTCCAACTGGACAATCTGGAAGCAGTTTCAAAAAAAAAAATACAAGTAAGATGTTGAACATAGTTTCCCTGGGAGTGGAAGCGCAGAGGAACTTTCCTTTGAAGAGCTGCAGTTCTCTACTGAGAGCAAAACACCTAAACATTGAGCAGCTGCAAGGAACAGATCTCCCACTCTCAAGTCAAATCCCTTTCAACTCAACAGCACCACAGACTTTGAACACTCTCAAGCAAGTAGTCAGACTTTGTGTCAAGATTAATCGAGCTTATCAACCCTTTATAGGCTGACCAGATAGCAAGTGTGAAAAATTGGGACACGGGATGGGGGAGTTATAAGCACCTTTATAAGAAAAAGCTCCAAATATCAGGACTGTCCCTATAAAATCAGGACACCTGGTCACCATAACCCTTTATGATGACATATGGTATGGAGCCAACCAGCTAGCTGGTAACTTTTCCCAAACAGGCTTACGGGATGTCCTGATTCTATGCAGACAACCTGGTCTCAGCAAGGTCTTTAGAGAGTACATTAGTTCAATGTTTAAGTTTACCTGCTTGTGTCAGCTTGGAGCATTTCCAAAGCAATATTAAAGGAAACAAAACACATGGAGATATAGCAATTAACGCCTTCAATTCTTAACAGCTCTAAACATACCCTGAGATTTTTTACTAAGCATTGCATTGACTAGTGCTCTCTTGACTACTACAGGCTCTAAAATTGTGAGTGAAGTTGGACTTTTAACATGACCCAAAAGGTGCTTACAGGCATAGGCCCACAAGTCAGACTTTGAATATTGTCACAGCTACAAGCATCATAGACCTCTTGAGCCCCTTTCGAGTGCATCTGTTAGGTGACAGGCCTGCCTTCCTGCACCTCACTCTGGGTAGAGCTATGTGGTCCAGACACATCCCCCTCTTAGATTCCCAACCATGTTATTAACACCGGACCATCTTGATTTTGGCACTTGTAACAGGCTCCGTTCAGAAGCCTGTGACAATATAAGTTGAAGATGCTGTTTTTGTCATTGCAAAAACAAAGCATTATTTATTCATTCCTCCAAAATACAAAGCACGCAGAGCAGAGGATAACCAACAGAATGTCTATGCACATGGATCTCACTTAAACTTTTTAACTCTCCTTGACAGCTTTTATAAATTCTCCTCAGTCCAGCAAACTCCATCTCTGGCAAAGAGAAGCTGCCTGTCCTGCTGCAGCAGGCTCCTTGTCTCAATCAGCTTTCACTGATACGCTCAATAGCCTCTGGCCACACACTCAAAACCTCCCCCCTACTCCTAGCATCTTTGAGGTTTAGGATCCTCTTTGATCCCAGGCTCAGTCGTGGGAAGAGTAAGCCACTCTAGCCTAGATGGACCCAGACAGGCAGTATTCCCCAGCTGATAGCTCCCCCTACGCACAGTTAACTCAAGGAGCCTTATCTTTGTTATTTTCCATTTCCTGTGGGTTTTCCCCTTTTCAAATTCCTTTGATTAACTCTTGACTTTCAGGCAGGTTGATATCAAACAGCTAATCTGAGGGCAAGGTATTGATACAAAATACTACCAAGGTTCTGTTTAATACAGAGATCTTGTGCCAGTGCAGTCAGTAAGTTACATACAGGAGCGTCTATCTTCTCATGACAGTTAAGTACTATGAGTTTCTCCACCCTGCTGTGAATATCCCACCCAAATGGTGTGTAGTTGTAGTAAGGAAGCTATATGAACACTGAGGTTTATTGAGTGCCACTTAGATTCTTTTAAAAACCGTATGGGTTTGTACCCGGAAAGAACAGCCCAAACTACCACAGATAAAACTATCCCTTGCTCCCATACCCCCAGGAAAAACTAGAGAACAAGTAAGTAACTGAGCTCTGTTGGGCCAAAGGAAAATTAATTTCTAGAGTCAAATAAGACTTTGTTAACTTGAGTGGGCTGCTCATTCAGGCACTCTAGACAATCACAGCTACTGCTATACAATCAGTGGTTGCTATGTCCCATACCTTTCCTTAATCCGCAAGAAAGAAAATTTACCATGACCAAAACAAACCACATTGTTTGACTAACAGCATGGTAGATTCAGCTCCAGATAGGAATTAAACTCTCACCAGATGTCAACATCTGGTATATTATAATACACTTGGTTTTTTGATCAGGATGCAAAAGGCAGAGTATGAAGTTAGTCCTGCAAACAACTTTCCTAACCTAGTTAGCAGGAGGACAGTATTACAAATACACGAATAAATATATATTTTCAGGAATATTCCTGCCAGAAATGTTCATGCAGCTATCTTGAAAGTTGTTTCCAGGTTTGGTAGACATCCAGTTGGGGGCAAAAAAATATACAATTTCAATTACTAATAACAGCATAAATATACAAAGTAATGTCATTACACATTTATAAGCAACCCACAGGATGAAATATGTCTTCATGAATTACTGTAAGATTTCTAGATAACAAATTATTAAATATCAAAGCGTTTGCAAACAATTTTAACAGAACCAGGAATAGATTCACTGGATAAGTGGTTTCATACCAGTAGTTCACTTAGACCTACACAGAACTATGTTTGAATAGGTTTGGAAACGGTACCATTGTTTTAAATTCAGTACACTTTCCAAATAGGAGTATGAATTTATGTGTTTACTCAGTGCTGAATGAGTTTATATAGCAAGCCTTGTGTCTTTCCCATGATTATAGTGGCAGGAAGATGTTGAAATGTATAGAAGGTGATCAAGAGAGCAAACTACTTCTGCAACTGAGTTTAGCATTCAAGTGTTAGTCAACATATTTTAAGGCAAAAGAGTAGCAATTTTTATGTTTTTCGAGTAAACGCTTTAAACTATTGCCCCCTTTCTGTGGCTGGATAAAACTGTTGAAAAAAGCAGTGAACACTCATGCCAATCCATGCAGTATTTTTGTATACCAAGTTTAGCCAGTTCTGATTATACAGTCATTTGAAAGGTTATACATTTGAATACTTGCCAGAGGTGTTTCATCCATGATGATCACATAAATCCATGTGATTAGAGAAATCTCTTCAAAGATACTTGAGTTTAGCAGCTAGAAAGAGCATTTACTGGACTCCAGTTGTCAGAAAAATGGAATGAATTAATATCCTTACTCCAGAGAAAAGAGCTTTACAGTTAGTATTGTAGGCTTATTTTGTATTAACATGGAAGATTATACCAAGTTGCCAAGATGCTAGGAAGATCACCAGTGGTAACCAGTTAAGAGAACAAGTTTTAATGGTGGGACAAGCAGCACTGATATGTTTTCCCTTAAGTTTTTGGCTAACCAAAAGGCTTAAGGCCCTATTAAGGGTCTGACATTGCACATGCGTAATATAGAACATATAAACGCAGTGGTGATAAAACTCAAAGCAAAACAGCTTTCACAGCAGAGTGGCACAGGAATCACGGCTGCTGGGGTAGTGTAGTTTCAGACATTGTTGCATTACTAGTGGTCACAGCTTTTGCACTGTCAAATTGGATTCATCTTAACTCTAACACATGGATTCTAAAAAAGATTTACCAACCTGTCCTGCACACTAGCACTCTGTTTCTGGGTTTGTAGCTTTCGGGGGAGCACCTGTCAATGGAAGGATCAATTCACAGGGCAATAGGACAAACTTAGAGTTCCAGGGAACCCTGCATTTTGAAATTCAGCACTGAAAGGCAAGATGGAGTTTTGAAGAATTTCTTCGGTTCCAGTTTATTACATTTCAATCATGCTCCCACTAAAGTGAGCTATTTTTTTTTCCAAACAAAGAAAAGCTATCACCCTAACCATGTCCCCCCAACTACAATCAAAATGTAGTCGTGTTGGTAGCCATGGACACAGGCGCACACACTTCTATCGCTAGTAATCTGCAGAGTGAACATATCTGGACGTGCTGTGTTACTGGATACCAGCTGCTTGCAACTAGCCCTGGACTGTGTAATGAACATGATTTCTACTGGCTACAATGCTATATTGGGCATAAAAGTGAACGGCAATATCCCTTCACAGTACATTTCCTTTATTCCAACCTATTGTGAAGCATGTCTCGTTGAGCTGCATGTTGAGAAGGAAGCAGTTTATTTGATACTAAACTAACAGGATATTCCAAGTGTGAAATCTCTAGCCTCCATCACTTGGTTCAAATGCTTCTTGGCAGTTTGTCACAGTCAACTCTTTTCCATGAGACCTTCCAACAGTTTACATTCATCTTTTCCACTGAACAAAGTTATTCAAAATTAAAACAAGTAGTATGTTGCCATTACAACATAACAAGAAAAAATTTTAGTTGCATAAATGCACTTGATTTATCGTACTGCAAAAAAAATAAAGAAAGAAGATAAGGTATCAGATAAGAAAACGAATCAAGTACGAACAACATTATTGAGTTTCCATTTGAAAAAAAGGTTAGTAAAATCTTGAGTGTGTTTTCTTGCGTAGAAGATTTTTTTTAGTTCAAATTAATATAATACTAGAGCTGTTTTTAATTTTATATTTTGTCAGCCTCCACAAAATCCAAGTAGTGCAGATGATTAAGGTAAATACTGCAAACTTCCTTCCTTGGTCTTCAGCTTACTCGGCACAGACTATATTTTTTGTGTGTGTGCGCGCACTTTAAATAATCCTAGAAAATTAAAGATCCTTATTAGGATATATAATAGAAGAGGGTGGAACTAAAGCGACCTTTTAAGACTGCAGAAAACATTGTGGGTCACATTTAAAGACATTTTCACCTATCCGAAGTTGATACGGTTCCACAATCAATATGAACACAACTAGAGTTTTAATGATAGTTCTTAAAATTAAATTAGAAGCCCCGGAAACATAAAACAGACCACAGCAATATCAGTTTAACTTAGGACTGCACTCAGACATGTTTAAGAAAGCACTGCTGACACTGAATCTTTACTAATTATTTTAGACTGACTATCACATACAGAAGAAAGTGTTCAGGCATAAAATACCCGTCTGTTAGTCAGGGAACCTGAAAACCAAACCCAGAAGTTGGTTTGGCTTCATCCTCCCAATCCCAGTGTTGACTGAAGCTACGCCAAAGCCCTGTCAAGACCAGCTGAGCTCATTTGCATATGAATCGTTTACATGGTTCAATTAAGTGAAAATAACAAAGTCAATTACTGTACACTAGTCAAACGAACACCGTACTATGCACGGCATTGCCCTTGACTTTTGTTTGCTTACATTAATTGAAATTGGGTCTCCGCACATTTGAAAATTATCAGTCTGTTCTGCAGCATTCCTAAGAGAAGCAGAAGCAAACAGAAACGCTCAGTGCTACTATTTCATTTCTTCCACAGCTTAACACAAACATTTCCTGTTAAGAAGACTCCCCATTGACTACTTATCAAGGCGTATGCATATATTGCACGGAGTTAAACATCCCATTCAGAGCAACCATCTCAAATTACTGAAACTCTGTGAAGACTCATGCAGCCAGCAATAGCCACTGACCCACAGTATAAGGTCTCCAGCATGACCCTACTGCTAACACATTCATTTTTCAAGTCAGCCTTATTTCTGCCTGCATGAAAAAGACAACACTAAAAGTCCCCAAAAGACACATTTTACTGCAAAAGGTCTGACTCCTGAATGTGTTAAGGGAAAACATGCAGCAATCCCCCAATAAAAACAACTGAAGGAAACGGCTTGTTTTGTTCTCTACAGTGTCAAATACTTTGACATGTTAAACTATTTCCTGGTAAAAATACGGGAATATAATTTTACATTTTTCACAGTACTCCTCGGTGCGATCAGAAGAACTAATGAATTGGTCTCAGCAATTAACGTCAGTATCCCTGGATATGTCAGTACTGATTATTTCCTGAACTTAATTATTTTGTGGCAAAAATTGAGATGAATATTGGGACAGTCTAATGATAGCTACTGACTATGCTGACCTCACTTAAGCCAACATTTAGATTTAGGTGCCTTCAACTTAAGCATATAAAAAAGTCATCTTAGATGTTTAAGTTGGGAAAATTTGGCTTTAATTCATTTTCACTTGTCACCTATGTGAAATGTATTCTTAGGCCTCTACAGAAATCTAGTTTAAATGGTACTTGGACTTAATTTGAAATAACAGTACACATTAAGCAGAAATAACACTATATTTATATAATACTGTAGTATTTGCTCCACTGAATATTATGGCTTGCTGATTCACACTACAGTACTTTAAGAGTAGAGCATTTTTCAACTTTGGATCTCTTTTCCTACCTTCATTACTTGGTATCAAACTGAAATTAAGACCGTTAACAAGCTCTTGCACTGAAACCTTGACCTGAACATTTGCAACAAGTTAAATTAAAAGTATTTTCAGTCTTCTATTGAATCTCAATTTCCACTACAGGAGGATGACATCCTTCACAAGCAGATGTCTAAGTTATCATTCATTGATTGCATGGCTGTGCGAGAGCTGAGTAGGTACAAAGCCTTAACTGCAGCTACAGCGAGTCGCATTTACTCTGACTACCTAGTTCATTATTTTCACCATCATACAGGAACCTATTTTATACAGAGAACATAAAACAAGTTTCTATTTTAGAAAGGCAACAGTGAGAAACCTATCCAAGTGTTATGAGTTCTATTACACTTTGATGCTTCCTCCTTGAATATTATGGACCTAAATTTTGCATTAATGCTACATACAGTCATACCAGCTGCACAAATAGGAAGTCTGTGACAAGTCTGGACTATCACATATGTGTCCAACCTTCAATACCAAAAATTAACCTGAACCCCACCCCTTCTCCTCCTCTCCTCCCCCCGCAAAAAAGATGAAGGCACATGGAAATCTACTGCTTTCCTAATATTACTGTCATGGAAGCAATGGTTGTGCTTTGCAAAGGAACGTTATGAGATTAGAATTAAGCAGTGAGGTTGTTCATAGAGCAATCCCTGAAGTCAGAACATTCATGTCCAATAGCAGTTACAGCCAGAATCCTTCATATGAAAACTTGGCCAAAAACAAAGTCAGAAGCTTACTTGCAATATATGAACCTGTCTGAGGTTGTGGGACTTCATTTGTGGGGTTGGAGCATAAACAGAACAGGTGGGGGAGGGAATGGGGGAGAATAAGATCTAAACTTGCAACAGATAGCTAAACAAGAAAACAGATAAACATAGAGGGAAAACAGTCTCTGCTTTTTCTTCCCAGTACGTCATTGAAGAAGATTACTTACAATTTTAACTACCTGGTGAGCTTAACTTCTCTCATACTGCCTATCTCAACATAAAATACGCCTGCTAAGTTTGCCACTTACAGAGCCACAATCCATTTATACCATTAGGGACGAAACATACAATTTTCTTTTTGGCATGACTAAGTGGAGGTCTGCCAGGTTTCCAGACATGTTCTTCGAAAGTTAGGCTGCTATTACATATGTATCGAGGGGGCTAGTGCAGCAGTCCTTCAAGCAAAGAAATCAAATACAGTGCCGGCTGTCCACGTTGGAGAAAAGTTGACTTTTGGTTTAAGTTTGCAGTATAAATACTGTGTTTGATTCTGTCCTCCCTTGGGGACAGTGGTTTACATAGTTTGATAACTGTCAGATCTAACACTTGAATATTTAACATATGAAATATATTGACCAATAAGATGGTAAGAAAAATACTCATAAGCCATGATACACTAATGACCTAAATATTCATAGCCCAGATCAGCATAAAACTGTTAACTTTATCCTCTTTGGGTTCAAAAATATCTTGGTTTCCACCCAAAACATATTGGCATAGATTCATCCAAAAACTCTGCCCAAACTTGTCGCAGTCTTCACTAACATTTTGGCAAACATGATTCAGTGTCATCTGGTTTCATTAAACTCTTTGCCCAACTCTACAAATATAACGGAGAATTTTAAACATTTGGTACAGGTTCTAGGCTTTTCAAACAGTAAGTCTAACATTTAAAGAAATCTAACCAACACAGCCTATTTTGGAAGTTTTTGCCGCTTCAACTCACCATATTGATATAGTGCCTACTTTGTTAAGTAGAGATGAACCTGAACTGGCTCATCAAGCTTTTTTATGAGAGAGGTCCTATGGAACCCATATGAATTTTGTCTTCAATTACAGGATCTTTTAAAAGGTCACAAACTTTGGGGATAAGGGAAGAGGTTGACTTCTGGACCATAACCTTTATTCAAATGTTTGATTCCCTATTACCTAGCAATAAACACTATTAGGGTAGCTGCTTCAAATGCTGAAGTATCAAAAATTTATCAGAGATTCTAAACAGCTGTTTGATATAATGGTAACTCACCAAACTAGATACAATAAAAATCCTTCAAACTGAGAAGTGCCTGTACTAGCAACCAAGTGAGAACATACATTATATGTTTCCCCACGACCGCTCCCTCTCTCTCTCCAAAGTCAGTTTACTAAAGAAAAAAAAATCAAGCTTGTAGATCACATGAAATAATACTTTTACAAACTGAGCAGGTAGCTAATTTTCTTCCTAACAGCAAAGTAAATTGAAGCTAAAGTTGTGCTTTTAAAAAGCATTTTTTTAAATTAATCAAGTCAATTTGGAAAATAATCTAACTGGAACTTCCCTAAGAATGTAGAACTCCACTCTTATGCAATTACTTTAAAATAGAACAGCATAAGGATATTTTCAACAGGAGAAAGCCAACAGATTTTCAACAGCTGCAACTGCATCCTGACTGAAGTAAATCTCTGTTCAGACCAGTCAGCAGTTAGAAGGAATTAAAGACTGCTGAAATAGTCTACCATGAAGTGCAAGGAAAATGTAGAGAACAACAACAACAAAAACTCCAAGATAAAAACAGAGCCTTTAGGTATGTTTCCCATAGAGTATACCGTCTCACCCTGAGAGAATGGGAGAAGAGTGCATAATGCTACCAGAAAACATACTTCTTGCTTAGAGGCATATCCAAAGCCAGACATGGCTGGAGGCACTTATGTCATATGTTAGATTAGACTCATTCAGTTTAAATGATCATGCTACAAGTAAAACTACTTACCCAGTCTCATCTCCACTTTCACAAGAGCATCAAGAGGCAAACTATCTAAAACACACCAACCATCTTGTATTTCTTCCATTTCTCTGCTTACATTCAGCTATTTAACGCAACCCAAAAACCGAAGTGATCAGCCAAACCGTGTTGTTTGGAAGTTGAAGACAAAAGCATAGATTTTAGCATATTTTCCACCTGAAGCCATACACTCGGCAGTTCTCAACATTTCACTTGCTCAAGCACTAGAGTAAGATCTTCCAAAGTGTCTAAGTGACGTAGGATCCTAAACCTCAAGTGACTCCAGATGCTAAAAGCCGAAGTCATTTTGAAAATGACACTGGAGCTGCTACGTCACTTAGACACTTTTGAAAATTTTAACTATTTATATTTTGCACATACTTGAAAGGGAAAAATACTCCTGACTCTTGCCCTACAATGAAACAAGTGCCACATAATGGATGAATGAAGATACAAACTTTGAAACATGTTCTAAAACAGGTATCTCATGCAGTATTTTATTTTTATTTCTACTTTACAGTTACAGCTACAGACCTGAATAAGAATTGGGATGCCACTGCGCTAGGTGCTGCTCAAGATACATAGTTCGTATCCTGAGGAGCTAACATCTGACTCAAGCCAAGACACTCACTGGGGGTTTATTCGTCCTGAACAAGGAGTGGGCAAGAGTGTACTAGGGAAACGGAGTAGAACAGGCTATGGCCTAGGCCAGCAACCGCACCGCTGAATTGTTTTAAGGTCAAAGACCTTTTGGTTGTCTTGAAAGGAGCAGCCTTACCTGTAGTTTGTAATGAGTTAAACATATATTTACAAGTCTCATTTTTAAAAGGATAATGAATAGTTTTGAAGGTTAAATCTATTTCAAATTACTACCAACTTTATATGGGTACATTTAACCAGCAATTTTAACAGCCCTTTTCATCCAGCAACTAACTGCAACTCCGCTTGCTGCTCCTGATTTGCCTTTTTGTATTTTTGAAATGCTAGCAAGTGTAACTGGTTAGTTTTCATGCAGTGCTTTGGCTTTCTCAGGTGTGTGAGATGTTCGCCAAAATTTCTAACTTTTCGACTGCGAGCCACGTACCTGCATTAAAATTTTGATCCACTACTACAAAATAATTTTCTTCTTCTGGTTAGGTACTGCAATATATTAACTGTTTCATTTCGGTATTTTACATTAACCCACAACCAAAAAGTCATCTGGGCCACTGAGCTGCCATGTGACCTTGCACACATTCCTTCACCTTTCTGCACTTATATTTTATCTCCCACCACCCAAAGCTTACAATATAAACAGACAAGACAGATTTAAGGGCATCCAACATCTTACAATGCTTTTGTACAGTGTCTGGCACAACGGGACGGTGATCTCCGCTGGGGCATCTAGGTGATATGGAACACAAGTAAATCATTCACAGCTTTAGCTCTACCTCATTAGAATATTGTACTTAAAACATTTAAAATCCAAAAAATTCAATGTTAACATTACACAAAAATACACCTCTCATCATCATATACCTATCTAATATTCACACACATGCCATCAAACCTACAGAACACAATAGTGACTAAGGGAAATACATGGAATTAAAGGGTCCCGACTTTGGAGTGCCCTGTGTAAAAGGATCAATTCCCAAGTTTTGATAAGTTATTTATATGCTCCACAAATTTTCAAGTATTCAAATCAGAAACTCCAGAATTGATGTATCCTCCGTCCAATTCTAATCTCCATAAATGTATTCAGAGAAACTATTCCTTGGAGAAAATAAATGAACACAAACAGGTTTAGTCTCCTGGTTAAATGACTTGACAAAGTATTCCAAAAAAAAAAAAGTTATTTATTCTAATTTGTCAAGCTATATCCAAAACATTTATGTAATTGGCCCTGAGGCAGCACAAATAACAATTATCTCCTGGCAGACCACAAATGGAGCGTGAGGCAGTCTGGAGATCCAGGGTGCCAAAACAGAGTTTTTAACAGAAAGCAAGTTGCAGCCTGACACGTGTAGTTACATCAACTTAAACAATCAAAGCATTTGCACTACAAAGACTGCCAAGATTTTTACAAATAAAGGTTTGCTGGGACATGAAGACAGGTAAGTTTTACTGAGGTTTTAACTTATTGTTACATTACTGACAGGGAAAATTAACTTGATGTGTATTCAACATAGTGCATAGGGAAAAAATTAGAAAGTTCATTTTGTAGAACTACTAGATTGCTAAATTACTAAGAAGCTCCAATAAGCAACAGAAAGATGATAGCCTCCTCCCTCTAGTCTTCAGATAAATCTCTAGTCAAAGAGACAGCCAGCCAGCTTTGTGAACCACACAGACTTCACTAATTTATAGTGGTTCACACTGATCACAAGGTAGGTACTTCTAAAGCACTGGAGAGGTGAAAGATGACTTCTCACTACATTAAAATGTTGTACAATAAGCTTGACCAGAAAGCAGTGCTATGGAGATGCAACAGAAATGGAAATTCAGCAATGGCCTCTTTAAAATTAAACTACATTTTGGGATCTTGGTGCTGGTGAACTGTTCGTTGGAGACTGCTATTCCTCAGCAGAGAACTGGAGTGTTGACTGGATTGCTTCGGTTGTGTGCCTCATCTTTGACCTGGAGAGATCATTCATGTCTAGGAGGCAGTGCTTTGGTGTTGCCCATTTGAACCCTGGCTCTACTCAACTCATGTCCTCTCTGCTGTGAACCTGGGTGTTAATTTGGCGCCAGCCGTATTGACTTTTGATCTAGATAATTACCTGACATGGATTACACAGATATAACAACGAACAAAGGCCATCAGGTACCTGCTACTGATGTAAGTTGGATTCCTGTGCTACTGACAGATGTGAAAGGTACTAGTTGTGTTAATCTCCTTACATCAGCCAGCCCCACTTTTTGAAATACTGGTTACTAAGCTGTCAATAGGCTAAATGATGAATTGCTTCTCAACTGAAAATCGTTTCTATTCATCTTTCTTGTCTTGCAAAGGTGTACTTGTGCATCCGCTGTCCCAGTGGTGAAAGTTAGTAAGAGTTTGATGCCTCTCTGGGAACAGATGTATAGAAAGGAAGAAATAAGGTATATGTATAGAAGATTTTATGTTGTGTAATCTTGTAAGATGAGGAGGTTTCTTGTACTCTGAAATCTTCACTTCCAAAGGGATACGCAAGTGTAGATTAATTTGATGGTTATCATTGCTTCTCAATTTCCTGGGGATCGTTAATTTTATCTTCAAAAAGTAGTTCTCTCCAAACATTCATTTTTCTTTTGTGGGATGGGTGGGGGAAACGTGCCACTTCTCACTGAGTTTCTGGACTCAAACAACATTTTAAATGAAATTCTCAGAGAAGAAATTGCTGCATTTACAAATCAGTTACTGTAACCACAACTGCCGTATTAAACCTTTCCCACTAGAACATGTTTTTACTTCCATTATGTCTTCCTATGGACATTAATCTTACAGACCCAGACACTTTGCTGTCATTGTAATTGCTTTACTTTATGATGTTTTTCAGCATTCATCTGTAGGTTGAAAAGCACTCACTCTGTCCCAGGAGAGAGCAGTGTCTGGAATAGCTTTATTTAATAGCAAAAAACAAAGGAAACTAAAAGTCTGCTTACACTCTTCAATGTAATTCAAGATAAACCAACCTGAAGCAGTTTCTTCAGTAGGAGGACATGATAAAGAAATGCCCTCTGATACTTATCTGAGCATCCTGATGTGGCTGTGGTTTCTGGGCTGACTCAGAGCCTGTTCCCATATAGATTTGACAACCCTTATCATGATCTCCCCTCTCCCCTCCACCCCCATTCCCTCCTTTCCACTTTTAGGTGCTCTTGTGACTCCCTGTTCAAGTGGCTGTTTCAGCCTCACTTCCTCCTAGTTCCTGCCTTATAATGGCTGGGATATCAAGTCAGCCCTGCTAGCAGGTTCCTCCTCCATGCCAGCTACTGCTCCATTCTGAGAAAGGACTTGGACAACTCTCCTCCTCCTATCAAGACACCTTCAGGAGGCTGAAAGAAAGGCTTAGATTGTATCTTTCCCTTTAAAGATGTGCAGGAGATCTACTCTGAGATCTCAATCTCTTTGAGGGACTGGTTGCAGCAGTGTGGTGACACTACCAAGGAGGAAAGATAAAGTCCCCATAAAACTAGGTGTTTTATTCTTCACTTCCTGCTCAAAACCGTCACATGGCTATGCCCTCTGATACAGCTAATGCATTCCACACTAGAGGGTGCAACATTTCAGCAGTAAGTGATGTGGCAGCTGTATATTGTAAATTGTTTCACTAGTGAAGCTTCTAGAAACTTTGGGAATCAAAGACTCCGCAAAAAATATAATATATTCTTATTGACTTTCCATCTACTGAGTTAGCTCTTTATCTAAAGAAAAAAAAGGCACTTTTCCTACTCAACTGATCTTTTTGTAAACAGACCAGCATGACACCATTGTATCCATACGGCAATAAATCTTGAGAGAGACACTGAAGTGAATCATCACTTCCTTTACCAAAATCAGGCGGCCTACAAAAACTGTTATTTCAAGAGATTGTTCAGTTGATCCCTGAAATTAACTCTTAAGATTTCACACAAAAATGATGCCAGAATGATTGTCTGCAATTCCCACTACATTACAGACCCCATTTGAAACATTTGCCACCTTCCAATCTTTTAAAGGAGAAACAGCTGTTAAAGACTCAGCTGGGTTGTTTTAAGAGGTCTGCTAAAACCTCACTGGTTTTCAGCTCAGAATCTCACTATGAACACATTTCCTACATTTTCATCCAACTCTTTTGAAAAGCTCATACTGAAGTTTTAGACAAAATGATCTCTAATAGTGAAGATTACTGCAGAAGAGTGACTATTCATATTTCATCCTGCTTGAAACTCCTACGGACAACGAAAAACTTAGTATGTAAACACCACACCCCAAAACCTTTTTAAGATAAAATCCTACTGCCAGTCAGTGAAACATAAGTGACATATTGTGACTCTGCAGTAAAAGCTAAATTTGACCAACAGGACTTAAATCTGATTGATACTGCCACTTGAGAGCAAAACCACTGGGCCAGCTTAGTGTATAGCGACAAAACCGACATCCTTCTCCCAAGTGCAAGAATAAATAGATTACAATAAAGAATTATAAATCAATTTTACCAAGTGCATGATAAATGCAGAAGATGTTTGCCCTTCAGTTTATCAAGTCTAGAAATATAATGACTCTGCTATCAGAATGGCTAGGAAGAGGAGTTTGCATTTAAACACCTACAGAAGGGACACTAGAAACAGCTGCTCGCGAGCAAAGTCCGAAATCTGAGACAAACTCTTGTCCCACCAGTTAGTGCCCACAGAAAAGTCTTAATATTACTGATCTTACGGCTCACTTTTCTTTATAGACATCTATATTTGAAAAAACAAACTAATTTGCTTGGGTGCTGGGTCTAAAAATCTGTTTACCATCATTAACTGGGATCAGAGACCACAGAAACTGAAAAACCAAAATTAACTGACGAATTACGAATTAAGGCTGTGCAAAAGCCAGCTGTATACCGACAGAGGAAGACAGAGTGTGGATCTAGCTATGAAAATTGGCCACTCCACCCCAGTGTAGATGTAGCTATGCTGACAGGCGAGTGCTTCTATCAGCATAGCTAATGTCATTCAGAGAGATGGTGGTACTATGCTGAAAGATAACGCCTGTCAGCATCATCTGCACTTACGCTAGGGGGGCTCTGCCAGAATAGCTACACCAGCAAAGCATTTGTAGCCTACACTAGGCCAAAGCTGGAATAAAAGTTCTACCCATCTATTTAAATGGCATTTGTGTGTCATTTTTATATGCCTACTGACATGTTCCCAGCAGACTTGCACTCGGACTCTTCACCTCACTCAATTCTATTTATCAAAAATATGGCAGATCCAAATCAATAATTCATCCTATTTACCAGTTATCTCTTCATAAGCAGGATAAGTAGGGCAATTTAGTAGATTTTTACAAAAAGTTTAACCCATCCTCCCATCACCACTTACTATGCCAGGATTAGGTAGTTAGTATTTATGGACTACTCCACAATGAACAAAGACACAACCAGAAACAACTTGGACACTAACCACAATAAGCTAACCTTGGCTGAGACGCCGCAGGAAGTGGAAATGTTTAAAAAAAAAAATCAGCTATCGGTAAGCCCAGATCCCAGAGAAGGGGAATTTCAAAATGGTTTTCTAGCCAAACATGGTTGAAGTTAATTCAGACCTACCTTTTGGACTGACTTATATTCCAACTACTTTCATGAATGCATGACATGCAAGTCTTCTTGCAAGTATGTGTTATTCGCTATAAGGATAACACTTGGCTTTGCAGACACACCATAAACATTTAAAAGCATTCAGGCTAAGAACATCAGGCCCAATACTCCTGCACTGGCACGACTGGGGAAGTCCACAGATCTGGCAAGCACATTTTTATCTTGGCAAATTTCCCTGAGGTTGTACCTAAACAAAATTATAAATATTTAAGGGAAGCAACTGAACTTTTTTTCCCCTCCGTGAAAAAGGACAGGAGAAAGATCACAGTTGACTTGAGAGCACAGGCCAAATCAAATCTTAGATTTTTGAGAAGTGTCTGGGCAATTAAACGGAAGACTAGATGTTATACAACTTCAGTATAGCTTAAAGAAATAAAAGAGTCTTGTGAGCAAAACCAAAGCTTTTTTAGGTGAGTGTAATCATCTTTAGAATTTCAACTTCCTCTGAAATACGTAGAAGCTTCTAGCTTTTCTTGTTGAATCCAGACGCAGGGCAAATTGATGCAGTGCCTTTAAGTCTGCAGAAAGCTCCAGTACTGCTACTACCTCAGAACCTCCACAAGCTGAAGCAGAGTGAAGGCTGACCCCTCTTGTCAGCGTTCACTGTTTCAGTGAACAGCAAAACTAGGAAGCGACAGAATGGTTGCAGTCTGCATTCATTCTGCAGAGGCAGGCACTGGTTAAATGATTCAAGGTTGAAGGTAATCAGAGTAGCAAAAAACTCATCCCACAGAGCAGCCAGAAGGCTGAGGAGAGGGTATAAAAGACCTGTGACCAGCAGGTCAACATTTTTGGCTTCTATGTGTCTGGTAAAATGGTGTCTGTGCAGGGTTGGCTGGAAGCACTTGATGGGATTGGTTAGAGAACTGACGTATAATAAAGAAGTTGCAGTATGAGGGGGAAGTAGTAAGCGGAGGAGGAGGAAGACAGGATGGGGATAAAGTAACAAAAGTAAGGGTTGCAGTCAGTAGTGTATGTGGAAGAGTATCTGGCAAATAGTTTATTCAATTAATTTTGTCAGCATTCATCTGTCATTGTATTAATATTTATGGAGTTATACCCATTTTACACCTAATCAAAGTCTTTAGCACACATCAATACCAAAGACACTTGTCAAATACACACAGCAGGAATTTCTGCTATTCAGCTAGCCTTCAGTTAGATTAATTCAACATAAGCTGATTGACAAAGTCACAATAAAAACCTGCGCACAACTGTTTTGTTCCTTTAAACTGCAGGGACATGACCAGTAGCACCAGTTTTATTTGCCCTGGCTAGTAAACTTAATCCTCAGGCTAGCAGGTGCCAAATAAGCTTCAGCACCTGCAGACAGGAAAAAGTAGAAGGTGGAAACTTCACGGGAGCTATAAAATACTTTTAAAAGGCTTCATTTCTTCTAACAAAAGGCCTCAGGTGTCACTACAGTGATTATTCAAAGGAGTTATTCCACTGTAAAAACTAAACTGAACTTATTCATGCACTTCTGAGGATCCATTTCATTAGTTGTTTAACAAGAATGTACTTAACAGGCATATCCTTGCCTCTCCTGCCTTCCCTCGAAGTGAACTAAGTCTTTGCAGGAAGTTTCCAAGGAAACATCAATGGAGATTCAAATCTATTGTGATATATTGCAAACAGCCAGTTAGAACAGAGTCTTCTAAAAAGACCATTTAAATCTAATTCACATGAAGAGGTACAAATCACATGGTCCCTTTTTCAATGGGGCTGGCTTTAATGTATTACAAACATGAAAGTTGGCTTGCCACTGCCTATTATAACTTATGGAAAGGTTCCATGGATTATGGGATGAGGATAACTCAGCAATTAATTCATTTTCTAAAATCCCATTTTATTGCATCAAACTCCTGTTACATCACATGCCAAACACTGAGACGTAGGGGAATATAAAGTTACTGTTATATACAATATGAGAGCTTGCCTTTAATTTTTCCCATACCACTCAATATTGGATGTAAGCATGCACATCTAAGCAAGGCAGTCCTTGCTCTCAAGACCTCATGTTCTAGAACGAATGAGCAAAAGAGATGAAGGGTGAAGTCAGGACTATAACATACAGGCAAAGTGGTCAGGAAGTTTGAAACGTCTTGTGACTGCCTACTGCACATGCCCCTCCTCCTAGTCAGGCTACACCACTGGAAGAGCTATCATAAGAAGAGCAGAACTGACAGTGGTCATTTCTATGGAAACAACTGCATGCCCTTCTTTGGGATAATGCTATTTCTTTGCCTGGCCTGACGCTGGTAGGAGCTTTGGCTTTCGAGTGCTGCAAAAGGTAAATATGACAAACTGCAAAAACACATTAATCCCTTGTACAGAAGCATGGGTTAGTGACTCATTAGATGTTGCTATAAGACTTCAGGTGAAGGCAAAATGGATTATGGTAGTTTAAACCTAGAGTACATTCGACTGAATACTTCCAGTAATTTTTAGTCTGGATCTAATATCATGCTATCTCTAAGGTGGCAGAGTTTGGAAAGTAGACAGTGTTCCAGTATTATTCTTCCTCTCCCCCGCCACCCAGTATCACTCCTAGTTAAGGCTTAACATTGCACTTGAAGCATAGTTAGTTATGTATAGGTGTGCAGCCTTCAGCTGGAATACATTTAATACCATCAGTAACTTGAATTAGCATTGACAGCGAAGCAGAAAGCTTGTATGCTTTAACTCAAGTGCAAATTTCAAGTGTATCAGTGTTCTGTTTCTCAGGGAAGATGGATGAGGAAGTGCGATACACCAAAAATATATGAGATTTGCTCCTTCAGCTGAAGTATTTTTAAACCCATTTATGATGTCATCTGTTTCCTGGTGCATAGAAATACTGTATTTATTTAGCAACTATTTCAACCCACTTCCTCTGCTACCTCTATTGTTTAGAAATACATCTTTCAGGGTCAGCAACACTGACATATTACAGTAAAATGTAGTCAGTGCATTCAGTGCATTCAGTTAGGCAGAGGATCAAGTTTTGCTTATACAGTTATTTAAATAAGGTACAATGAATGACACAGAAGCCTTGATTAGATGGAACTGTGCTATGGCAGATACTACTTTTTTTTCCATATAGACAGCAGAAATTATGGACCGCAAGGTCTTTTTCCCTCTCCAGGTAATAGAATTTGCTTCTCGTTCCATTTTTATTCTATTTAATTAAACTAAATTAAAATGGAATCCGCTTTTCACAATCAGATTACAGCACCACTACCAAGGCTTTTTACTGAAGGGTGTCTGATTATGCATGGTTTTTTATATGTTGCATTTACAGGTGCAGGAAGAGCTGTGACCGTAGGTGGTAAATAAAACAATTCAATAGGTCAGAGGTCCCCAAGCTGAGGGGCACAGAGGATTGTTTGGGGAACATGGCAGGGCCTAGGCCAGTGCCCACAGGGGGCGGGTGGGGAGTGCCATTCAGCCCCACTCTGACCCCAGCTCTGCTCGGGCCCCCAACTGCGGCTGGGGGAGGGAGGCGCAGACAGGAGTATGGAAGGGGTGAGGTAAAACGTTTGGGGACCACTACAATAGTTAGTTTAGAAAGCAGTTCTAATTCCTACAAGACAGAAGCTTTAAAGAGTAATCCTGGTATCACATACACATGGTTAATACACCACCTTCTGAAGAGGACATGGTCCCCCAACTGTTTCACAAGCTATACCCCTCTCAAAGTTGCTGCATATTACTGGATGCAGTTACTCAAGCCTCTGAATGATCCTCTTCCATGGCTCAGGACAACCTAGGGGGAAGGGGAGAGAGTCAAGACTAGAATATGGATATTCCAAGTGGTCAGGATACCAGTAAATAATTTCACACTGGAGATTTACAGACAAGTCTGAAAGCTCATCATCACCAGAGAGTATGGGGAAGGTGGTTCAGGAGATCTTTAGTAACTAGTTTTTCATGGCTCATTTTGCTTCAATTCTATGTGCCAAGAAAGAGCATGAAAATAGCTGAATTGTTGCCATGGGCCACAGTTGCTTGCTTAAACCAGACAACTGCTGAGATTGCAACATCAACAGAATATAAGGTAGTATACTAGGGATGTGTTTCACATTTTCACCCCACACTCTGACAATTAAATTAAGGCCCAACTAATGGTAGACCAGAGGCAACAAACAAAGCCAGTTAAGAAAGAAATGATTTAACAAAAAAACAATTCCACAGTAGCTGACTTACACCTACTTAGGTGGTAAATAAAATTAGCTGCAACTTACTAGAAAAATCAAATTTTAACTATGTCTACAGGGTTCTAATTATGCTAGGACAAATATATCTATTTCTCTGAAAAGGAATTATGACACTTTACTTTTGAGAGCATTTAAAATGAAGGTAGAACAGACAAAAAACCAAGTTACACAAGCAGTTTTAACAAAAATATCCATCCAGAACAGCAAGTTACATATTTCACTACTGAGTGACTACTGGTACACAAACATATATAGGAAGGTCACTATAGGAACCAGAGTGCCAAGATTATTTGGTTACTACGCCCATATTCCACCCTAAATTTCATTGGACACAACATGTTTGTAAGCTGTTTTGTGAGCAAAGCTTTTCCCTTCGCCGGTAACCACTGCCATTTCAGAGTGGGTGGGTGTGTGCGCGCATAGATAAGAAAGATTTCATGTTAAACCAGTTCAAATACAGACATGCCTGTGAGTTGCTAGAAAGAGTCAACCAATCCTTTTAGACACCATCGCTAAGGTTTGTTTCAGTGTTATTCCTCTCACTTCCTCCACTGCTCCCAACAAATTCAATGTATGTGTGCCCTGCCCCAAAGCCCTCTAGCCTTTTTCTTCGACTGTGGATAAAATCCCAGCATTCAGTTATACAAGAGATTCCTGACTCATTGGAACTTGTTGCAGCAGCGCTTAATAAAAGAAATAGGACACGCTGTCTTTGCAGACGTAGGGTTTCTTAAAGATGGAAAATATTGCTAGGATAAAAATAAGATTATTCACAATAGTTTTAAGTGTAGCAACTCTGTATCCAGCTGTCACCAAACCCTCTACTCATCCCACCGATATTACATAACGAATCCTACCATTTATTATAGAATAGGCCTTTTGAGGCATTAAAGTGGGCAGAAGAAAACCTACAATTTGCGCCCATAAAACTGGGTTTCTTATTCTTGAAACTCCACCGGAATTCATTTTTCAATGGGAACAATGCACCACCTCCAAGTCAACTGGATTCAATTGTCTTGGTCTTTTGTAGTAGAAAGAGAAGGAATTGAAGTCTCATGACATTAGCTCCTTTACTTCACACTTCGCGTTGTACGTGTACATTGCCCACTATAGTTAATCCTGACTATGAGTGAAGCAAAAAGCTAACTGAAATACAGCTATTACAGTAAGGCTCTAAGATTATTGTAACAACTATATAGAAGCTTGGGGTTTCCAATAAGTTATATAAACAGAGCATTGCTGTTAGTACTAGAAATGGATCAAAACAAATGAAGGGCCATTTAAAATTTGTCAATACATCAAAGATCTCATTTAAGGAGCTGTCTTGAAGTCTCACCATAGACCATGAAACTGCACTTGTTTTAGCTAATGCATCAAAGCACGGAGCATGCAGGGGGATTACAGAACACCAATGAACTGAGAACTGACCTTAAACTGATGTAAATTGTGTAAACAGCAAGTTGTGAGAACCAAAGGAATGTTTGAGGAACTAACATAGCGTCCATACAGAAATAGACATGACAAAACACACTGTTGGCAGTAACACCAAACTGGTTATTTTCACAGCTAGAGGCATCTTTAGTAACATGGTGCTGCAAACGCACAGTGGTACGTCGATGGATTCTTGCAGCCATGCTCACACTGGACACTTTAACACATTTTAGATTTAAAAAAAAATGACCCTTCCCCCTGAGATGCTCTTTTCCATATTCAAGTAATAGTCCCACAGCTATACTGTATGACTAGAAAGTGAAGACAATTTATTTTTGATAAAGCCAGGTTGGTCCAGCAAAAGTTCTATTCTACATCACTAGTTTCTTGCTTTCCTTTAACACAGCCCTCGAAGACACACACAGCACAATGTAACAGGGTGGCTTGCCACTTTACGGCTGGGTCTAGCCAACCTTGATTACAGAATGAGGCATACCCGAGTTCTATCAGGTGCTTCCCTGTAAGAGAAGGCAGCTGCAGTGAAGGGGGAAGCTCAGAAATCGTTGACAGAGTATGCAGAGTGTGAGGAAAGGCTCCTGCAAGGGAAGACCCTGAAACCAGGCAAGAAGGCCTGGGAGAGACCCTGACCAAAAAGAGAAGAGACTGCAGCAGCAATGTCTACTCAGCTGTTAATCATGAAAGCCCTCCTTTAAGCAGAGGGTCATTGATAAAGTCAAGATGAACATGTGAACCATGTCTCCTTGAAAACCAAGGTCTGTCCCATCCATTATACAAACTGAGTATATCTTTTTTTTAAGCTCCACAGACTTCGGTCACCCGAAACAGCTTGTAGCCAACTGAGCCAGTGAAATAGACAGTGGGTCGCCTAAGCACATCTGCATCTAAAGGACCACCCCCTATTAGGCCCATCACATACAGACACCCTGTACTCCCACCTCCTACAATGATTTCTGATTTTCCCCCTCGCTATCTGAAGTCCTCAGGTCGGCTTTGCTCCACACACAACATTTGATTTAACAAGCAAACACTGACTGTCTGTAGTGCTGAGCCCTCACGCAGCTTAGCTACGCTATTACTTTATAACAGCTACTGTCCTGGACTGGTGCCTGCTTTGCTTATCTCTCGTTACACCTGAGAAGCACCAGACAGACTAGACTGTTGTGATACAGGGCATCTGCCTCAGGGAAGGAGACAGAAGAATAGAACAGAAAAGGACAAATGTGAATATTCATCGTGACAATCCATAACATGTATCTCTATTAATAGCATATTTTGATCTGTATTAAAAATTCTATTATGTGCTTGATTCTTAAAACTGTGCTAAACTGACAAGCCCCACCCTTTCTTGACAGATGACACCCTCACCCATGAGGAGACAGTGCCAACCAAAGAGTAATTTCAGTCCATTAAGACCACACTGGTCCAGCCACTCAAACAATGGAGCATCCAAACCACTCAAACAAGGGTTCATCATCTCGGATAACCAGAGCAACCAGCAGGGCCTGCCAGGAAAAAACAACCGGAAGCACCAGAGAACACATGGGCCCTGAAACAAAACAAAACAAAATCAAGCAATATGGTAACAGATTCCCTCTGCTTTCTTCCATATAGGAGGATCTCTTCCACATAGGAGACTCATATACAAGATAGACCAAGGCAGGTGAGCTGCCAACTAAGACCAGGATAGGTCACAGAACCACCTTTGGTTTTCAAGAAAATGTGAGCTGGCTCAGTTCCTTTCTTGTAATCTAAAACAGGAAAGTTTATATAACTAACTTATGTTTTACTGTGGCGTTAGTAGTGGAGATGGTATGTGGGTAGGCTGCTGCAGAGACTAAATGTTGATAGGTTGTCTTCAGTTTTCTCTAATGCTTTATTCCAATGCTAACTAAAAACACTTGGTTTGAAGAAAGCTGTTTGTCAATATCACTGTTCATAGGTTCCCTGGGGAGGATAAAGCGGGTGCCCAAACAGGCCTGCATGGTAATAAATGGTTGATATACATGATGGTGTATGGTCTAACAGTGCAAGCGTGGAGAGATTCCGCCAAGAGGCCTAACACATGGAGAAGAGGAGGAAGGAAAGGGAGGCCCCATTCAGAGATCAGACAGAAATGAAGCTAGTCCCATAACTGCAACACTCACTGAAGAGGAGGATGCACTAGCAGTCAGAACCCTCCTGTGCACACCTCTCTGACAGCCGAAGTACTGTCTACCTCCCGCCCCATCCTCCAGGACCATAATGCATCAGGCTAGTCAAAGAAAACAAACTGGAAGCTATGTTGGGATATCAATCACATACAAACACTTTAACAGTTATTTCTGGTCTAACAAATATTGATGCCATGTACTTTTTGTTTTGAGTTTCGCTAATACCAAGTATTTAACAGCACTTCAAGCTACAGGAGCAAACCATTGCTCCCAACTGTCTGCTGGAGAAAAAACAGTCCATTCTTTAGTTTTTCAGGCTTAAAAGCATGGGACTGCATGACAGAGTGCTCCCAACTCACCCAAAGCAACCAACTGAAGAAGTGGTAAGGGCTCTGTGAAAGGTCTGCATTTGATCCCCACACAAAAACAGCCCATCATCCAAAGGGCTTAATTCAGTTTAGCCCTGTGATACTAACTCATTATTCTGGACTGTCGTTCTGTAATAATTGGTGGTTAAAAATATTTAAAATAAACTCTTTTAAAGCAATTTGCTAAATGACAAATTTCCTATAACAATTTAAACGAGTTATTTATGACAGAGGTTTACACAAGCACTAGAGCAGCAAGGATAATTATACCCTCCTCTGAAGTTAACTTAAAGTTTGGAAAACTGTAAAATTTTACACTCGCCAGATATAATTCAAATCTACATAACATCACCAGCAATGTTTTAGATGTGAATATAATTTTAATATTTATTTATATATTTATATTTTAAAATTCATTTCCAGAGTGATTATATCATAAGGATAAAAAAAATTATCCTTTTGATTACCAAATCAGACTCCCTGAAGTGGTCCGAAATGAGCTACCAGGGGAATTTTGTTGTTCATTTGATATTACATATATCACAGTTGCACTGTGGTTTTTTATTATGCATTTTCTCACCTTAATCACCTACTCCAATTAAATCCTACAAAACAGTCAACAAGAACACAGAACTTTTAAGAAATCCATTTCAACTTTAATACAGCCTTTTAAAATCATTCTACCAGTGACTACAGGACACACCACCTGCCAGGTGCCACTTATTTTGCGTTCATTCCCATATGCCACGCCATTCTCGAGTTTCTGTTTTAATTGCTGGTGCATTTTGCAGCAGGGGAGACCCATAAGGAAATCCAGACCTCTGGCACTGAGCAGTAAAAATCAGTTATTTACTTTTTATGTCTGAACTCTGATTGAAGCCAGAAGTACCACTATCTGAATGGTGAAAAGCCAAGATCTAGTCTTGTTACCTTTTAGGGTGACCAGACAGCAAGTGTGAAAAATCAGGCCGGGGACTGGGGGGCATAACAGACGCTGATATAAGAAAAAGCCCCACATATCGGGACTTCTGGTCACCCCATTACCTTTAGAGTTTGGACAATTTTGAACTGTAACTGGACCAGCCCACCTGACAAGCTGCTGTCTGTGCCATGTGGCTGTTCTAGCCTACGTCCTAACACATGATAGGATCTACGGGTTACAGGGAATCACAAGCTGAATATAAGCCAACAATGTAATGGAATTGCAACAAAGACAAATATTCTGGGATGTATTAAAAAGAATGCTGTACCTAAGACACAGGAAGTAATTGTTCCGCTCTACTCGGCACTGGTGAGGCCATAGCTGCAATATTGTGTCCAGTTTTGGGTGTTGCATTTTCAGATGTGGACAAAATGGAGACACAGTCTAGAGGAGAGCTCAAAAGTGATAAAGGGTTTAAAAGGTATGACATATGAGGAAAGGTTAAAAAATTGGGCATGTTTAGGCTTGAGAAAAGAAGATGGGGAAGGGGCCTGATATCTGTCTGTGATATGTTAAGGGCTATCTATTCTTAAGAGGATGATGATCAATTTGATTCTCCATGTCCACAGTCAGTAGGACAAGAAGTAATGGGCATAATCTGCAGCACGGAAGATTTAGCTTGGATATTTGGAAAAACTTCCCACCACAAGGATAGTTAAGTTTTGGAACAAGCTTCCAAGGGAGGCTGTGGAATCCTTGTCATTTTAAGTTTTTAAGAACAGGTTAGACAAAATACCCATTAGGGATGGTCTACGTATATTTGCTCCTGTCTCAGATGATGACCTCTAGTCAGATCTCAGACTAGATGACCTCAAAGTCCCTTCCAGCCACACATCTTAATGATCATAGAATCATAGGATTAGAAGTAGGGATGTAAAAATACTGAACAGTTAAATGTTAAGTATTAGTCCTACTGTTAAGACTAATATTTATTGGTTAACCGCTGTCACAGGGGTTAATGGCGATGTAGGCTTTGTCTCCATGGTGACGGCATCAGGCCTTCGCAGAGATAGCCACGCTGCAGCTGCTGCCCGGGGAGGCTGAGGCCCTGGTGCAGGCGATGCGGAGCACCCAACTGCGGAATACTGGGAACCACGGGTTTGAGTTGGGGGTCCCCCGCAGAGCCAGACTGGGGGTGCTACCCGGGAGCTGTGAGGAGGGAGGCAGGTATGGGGGGGACACTATTATATCGGTTAAACAGTTAACTGATATCATTTTAATAGTTTAAAAGATTACCTTCTCTAACCGATATTTACATCCCTAGTTAGAAGGGACCGCAAGGGTGATCTAGTCTAATCCCTTGCTAAGATGCAGGATTTGTTGTGTCTAAACCATTCAAGACAGATGGCTAACCAGTAGGGTGACCAGACAGCAAGCGTGAAAAAATTGGGAAAGAGGGTAGGGGGAAATAGGCACCTATGTAAGAAAAAGCTCCGAATATCAGGACTGTCCCTATAATATCGGGACATGTGGTCACTCTACTATTCAGCCTCTTTTTGAAAACCTCCAGAGAAGGAGCTTCCACATCCTCCCTAGGCAGTTTGTTCCATTGCCCTACTGTTCTTACAGTTAGGAAGTATTTCCTGAGATTTAATCTAAATCTGCCATGCTGTAGTTTGAACCGATTGCCTCTTGTCCTGCCCTCTGTGGCAAGAGAGAACAATTTTTTTTCTGGCAGCCTCTCAAGTATTTGAAGACCGCTATCACGTCTCCCCCTTAATCTCCTCTTTTCCAAACTAAACATACCCAGTTATTTCAACCTTTGCTCATATGGCTTGCATTCCATCCCCTTGATCATCTTTGTCGCTCACCTCTGGATCCTGATTCTGTGGTTCTACGAATAACAGACTATTGCCAACATTGTATAGCACAACTGTCTTTGTTAGGACAATGCTTTACGTTTTACACAGGGCTGCTGATGTATATAACTTTTTCTTGCCTACATAACAGCACCAAAGCAAAAGTAACATGAATCAAGTCTACGCTACTCTGCTCTTGCTCGGTACAGAGAGGAAATGCCTAGTGTTAGTTTGGGCCACTATAGAAACTCAACTCAGCTGTCAGTTCAGGGGAGGGATTTGGGAGTGTGAAAACAAAAGGGTAAGAAAGGCAACATAAGAGGGATCAGAGAAGTCACACAAAGTCAAGGCAGGGAGATGGAGCAGAAACGAGTAAAACAGCACTGACTTGCATAGTGTTAAAGTGAAGGGGAGTATTTCAATTGCTTTCAACAACTACTCTTGAATTGTATTGGTACTGAAACTAACAAAAGCTTTAAAGAAAGGCCTGAATCTCCCTTAATTTGATAAATCAGTTTCTGTCCATGATTAGCAGTGAGCAGAATTAATATTAATAATATAAACCATGTACTTTCAAAAGCAGACAGCTGGCTTCAGCTTCAAACCTCCAGCCAAGCCAGTTAACGTGCCTAGCATAGTCACTAGGGCAGCACAAATGGAACAAACAATCCTGAAAGGAATTACATGTGATGAAAACTTATAAGAATACGGCAGGAGAAACTAATGAAGCTATCCAGAGCAATGGACACAATGCTAATGTATTTGGGACACAAGCAATAAGCTTATGTAAAACGCCTGGGATCATGTGTGTCGGGATCCCCGATATAACCCAGACACATTAAATTAACCAAGAAGTTAGAGGAAATGGCTCTGTACATCCAATCCTATAGTGTTGTTTCTGCTCCACAATTATGAAGAGGGCTTTAAGCCAGGTGAGAGCAAGATAGAATGATTGACTACCCTTAAAATTAATGGCTGAAGCTGTGCTGAGGATGTTTTTGAAGCGTTTTACACCACTGGTAACATCAGTCCAGTTCAACTAGTGTCAGCACCATTGATAGCCTTAGCTGATGATGGGCCACCAGCTGCCCATGTCTGTCACCACAGATTCAGCTGCCAGTAAAGTTAGGTGACACCATGCCAACCAGCTGCTACACTACTTTGTCCCAACGTTGTCAGCCTCAGCGTTCACAACAGCAGGGATCTATTTCAACCATCTCCTGGATGTAGGCAAGTCTAGTCTGTGACAGGCTGGCCTGCCAAACAGTCATCAGAGAGAAAAGAATGACTCTAGAGATAAGGCTGTTTCATTGCCGTGGCTACAGAGAGCAAGGCAGTTTATGTCTACCCTAAAATTTTGCTCCCGCCGACGACTCGCACGCTACGCCGACTTAACTCCGCATCGGCAAGACGTGTAGCATCAATGTCAATGTAGCTAGGTCGATGCAGTGTCAATGTAGATGCTGTGTTGCTTACCTCAACTGTTGCTGGCTTCCAGAAGTCATCCCACAATGCCCCACACTGACACTTCAATCAGTGCAAGTGCTCTTGATCAGGACACGCACCGTCGACACAAGGAGCGAAGTGTAGACACTCACAAGCAATGTAATTGCTACGGCGGCCGTCTGCCAATGTAAATTACGTTGACTTAATTTTGTAATGTAGACATCCCCACTGTAACTAAAACAAGTTACCACCCTTCTGCTGCTTCAGTTACTGTCCTTGAGGTAATGGGACTGCTAAATCCTCCTCACTTGGTGCAAAGGCTGCTTCTCAACAGCTCCAACTGTCCTTTCATCCTACTCTGACTACAGCTCCATGTCCTGCCCCTTGGCTGTATGCATTGCACACCTCGAATATGCACTATAAAGCATAGACTTTCCCTTCTCTCTCAGATCCAGTCCAGAGGCCCTGACCGTACAAGTGACCTCCACTCCATTCAGAAGCTCTGCTTTTCTTCTCCCAACCTCCTTTCCAATAGCTCAACTCAGGCTTCTGTCTGAGGCTCCTCTTTGGCTCTCCACAGAGATTTACAGACACTCTCAGCTTTCTTAGTGTTCTGAGCCATAGGAAACTGTTTTGGTAGCCCGGTCCCTTTTCCCCAGCAGGCCCTGCTTCCAGCCAACAGTCACATCACCCAGTGATCCAATCCACACCCCCCTACACAAGTCCTCTATGGCATATCAGGGGGATGAAGAGACAATTTCTCTCATCAACTGTGAAGGCGGATGAAGGCTGCAGCAGAATGAAGGTCTTCAATCGTCTTGGTTTCCGTGCCATTGAATTATGATCCTCATCCTGTCAAACACCATGTGGACACTGGTATGCAACAGTATCTCCACATTAAAAGAATTCATGCACAGACGTCTTCCATATTCAGCTAAGTCCCGCAGCAGGTGATGTTCTCACAACTGAGCCATGGCCAACGGACAGAGGAAAGTAAAAGAAGAGTTTCAAAGACACCCTCAAAGCCAACATGAAGAAGTGCAATATTGACATCAACTCATGGGAAACCCAAGCCCTTGACAGGCCTATATGGAAAAAGATCTTGTGGCAAGGACCCTAGTACTCGAGATCTAATAGAAACAACAGGAAATGGAGAAATGGGAAAGAAGCAAAGAGCACACCACAGCCTGACTCAACAATCCAGATCCACCCCTTCCTTTGGGAAATGTCTGCCCCAACTGTTACAAGATCTGTGAATCTTGGATCGGTCTCATTAGCCATTTGCGATAACTGGCTATCATTTTACGGAAGACAATCGTCCTCGAACACTAAGGGATCGCCAACCACCACAACTATCTACATGGGGAACAAATATTTGATAATGGGCTCTCTTCAGCTTAGCAGACAAAAGTATAACGTGATCCAATAGCTGGAAATTGATGCTAGGCAAATTTAGGCGGGAGATAAAGCAAACTTTTAACTGTGAGGGTAATTAACTACTGGAACAATTTGCCATGTTTTCTGGTGGATACTCCATCGCTGGAAGTTTTTAAATCAAGACAGCTATTTATTTAAAAAGATGTGCTCTACGAATGATTTTGGGAAAGTTCTATAAGATGTGGTATACAGAAGATCAGATCAGATGATCACCATGGTCCCTTCTGACACTGTAATCTATTAATTTAAGGGTTCCATCCACAAAATTAGGCTGAGCATAGGTAGGGATGAAGTGATACCAGTCAAAAATTTATCAGAAATGTCTCTTACAGTTAAACTCTTCCCTACAATCATGGTGAAATTAAAGCATTGCAAATCAAGCTAATCTTACCTTGCTAGAAACCAAGACAACTCAGAGACCTCAAGACAGAATAGCTCAGAACAGATTAAAAATGGAGCCTGCTTCAATTATATAAGTTGAGCTAACTCCACTTTGGTATGAGTTGCATGTACAAGTTCAAAAGTTTGAATTTGGCCCACATATGCAGAAAACACTCAGACTTCAGGGGGTGGACACACTCTAGAATCAAGCTCTTTCCAGAATTTCTTGTGCCAAACACAATAGTGTGTAGGATGATGAGATGAATCTTCTCATAACGAACCTTAACAAAGGCCAAGTTTTAACAGACTATGTGACCAGTTACCAAAGGAAACCCTCCCACACAAACTAAAATCTTACTGATTCTCTAAATAGTTTATTTGCTCTTCCAGAATTCCCGTAGTTAAAACCAAGCTACTGGCTCAGTATGGACTTAAGCCAGTAAATTAAGTTGACAAGCAGAATTAGAGTTTTAATAATACAAAAATGCTGTAAAATTTAGTGATTGAATTTGGTTAACTATTTATATTTGTTGTTAATTTGGTATCTATTCAGGTAGCAGTATATCTGTTTCCTTTTACTTATCTTCGTACCCTTGGCATTTCTGCTAACTTCCTCAAGAATATTTAATGTTAATTAGTCATCTGTAGTCCTTGATTGCACTTTATTAAGGGACTCACAGGCCTAGGCGACTGTGGGATATCATTAGCCAACTCTCCAAACACAAGCCTGGGAACCAGGCTTCTGCTAAGTAAAGCAAAAGAACTTAGGGCTGATCAAAAGATTTCCATCAAAACTTGCTACAGGTTTCATATGATTAAGTAAAATTTTTCTCCAAAAATAGTGACTACTTTTCATTGAATAACTTTTGACTGACAACCAAAACACTTAGAGTATGTCTGCACGGCATAGTAAATCCGGGCCCAGACACACGTTTATGCCCAGCCCCTCCTACCATCCACAAACAAAATCTTCTGACTCATGCCAGAAACCATTCTGGACTTGAGCCTGCAGCCTTGCCCTAGAGGTATGGGTCTAAGCTCAAACCCCGCCATAGCATGTGTCCAAGATCACTCATTTTGCAGTGTGGACACAGAAGAAACCCAGTCTTGTGCTCATGTTCAGAGCATCAACCAATGCTATTCCACAGTCCTCTAAGCTTGTGTGTTCTAACTCTACTATCCCAAATTTTCCACTTGATTCCTAGGAACCAGAAGCAACCTCCTGGTTCAAATGCAGCTGCTCAGCATTTAAACATTCCTTTCCATGCAGACTGCTCAACTGTAAACATAGTTAACTTATTATGTGTTAGCTATGGCCAGCACTAAGAAGAAACCCTACACCAAGTGTGGGTAGCTGACCAAAGGAACACAGCTGGATTCTAGTAAAACTGTGGTATGAGGGGAACAAGACCCAGGACTTCAGCAAAAGCACAAGAAATCCTGCGAGCATGAGTACTCTGGAGAGGCTGGTGGCATTGCCAGACCATGTATCAATGCCAGGAGCTAGTCAAGTACCTCAAGATTCACTACCACAAAACCAGGAATGAGAACCACACCTCCATGAACTCCCTGTCTATTTTATGAGGATAGAATTCTATGAGGAATGCAGTCAGGTGCTGGGAACCGCACCAAAAACAGAGTCCACAGTGCTGCATGCAGGGGTGGCATACTTATAACCCCAGAATCAGAGGCAACACCTGAGAAGAGCTTGCAGCTGCCAGATCAAGCCCCCAAAATAACCCTGGTGCTGACACTGGGCTCCACACTCAGAGGACCTCTTTGGGGATGATGCAATGGAGCAGCCCACAGCTGAAGCGACAACAGAAGCAGCATTGGAGTCAGAGCCTGGTATGTTTCAGCCCCACAAATTTTTTGCTATTAATAAGAATGGGAAGGATTCTTAATAATTAAATTATTATTCCAAGCAGGAGGTTGTAGTGCGCGTCTTTTGAGGGTGGAAGCCATGCCACTTCCCTAGCGCCTCTCCCTACTGCCACCACATGGGATTCAAAATGGATACTGGGAAATGGGGGGGGGGGAGGGAGTTAAATAGAATAAAATTTTTACTAGGTTCACGCTTATGGTTAGAAAGATGAGTTGGGGTATTAGACGCATGAACCTTACATTCTCCTTCCTGCAAGTACGGCACAGCTTAGAAACGAGCCACGCCAGACTGTCCAGCATCTTGGGCTGCCTGTATTGTCAATCCAAATAGTAACAAAGGAAGGATTTAGTCCTGGGCTGCCCGTCAGGTCTGTGCAGGAATTTAGGATGTTTGAAAGGAGGCTGTAATGTGTTTCCATCCTAAAAATCAGCATCTTATTGATTATGCCATAAATTTTCACCTATTGCTCAATGATGATACACGCAAACTTCTCATGGAATAGGAATTCCAGAGGGTTAGTTCAATTCCAGGGTAAGGCATACTTATTAGGGCAGCCTCTGTAGCTCACGAGCCCCCTCCATTCGCAGATGTGATGGTCAGTCACCAGATGTGGAAAAAGCTCCACAGCATAGATGGATGGCTCTCCTCTGCTGGCTTTAAAAGAGAAGAGCATGCTTTCACTCCATCATTATGAGGTCCTCCATAGCTTGCCCTACCTGAAAGGGTTTTAAAACCATACCTAGTCAAAGGGGACCTTCATAGGAACTCCTCCACCCCCCAGGAACATACTATGGGGAATTTATAAATGATTTTAATTGCTTTTGCTATTTACATCTTACCATGGCTTGAAGCATAGTTTGAAGAAGCTTCTCAAAAGGGTATTTTTGTGTGAATAAAATAAAGACAAACGATAAAAAATGTCATCCTTGGACCTTGAAGAGATCCAGCCCTTGGAAAATGGTAGAAATTTCTCTCTTTCCTCATGTTCAGGCAATAACATGTTCTTTCATTTTCCTTGGCAGGCTCTTCCACCTCTGCTGGGCAGAGACAAGAAATCAGGAGACTGTGGAAGCAGATTCTCAACCAGCGTACAAGGAGAAGAGTAAGCGATGAAATGCTGGACATTTTGACCAAAGCTGATGAATAGCTAGAAAGAGCAAAGACTGGAGGGGAAAAAGGTGGGAGGAAGGGGGAGGGAGAGAAAGAGACTGCCCAGAACATGGAAAGATGGCGGCACAGTTCTTGGAGCACGACCAGAGGCTGAGGGAGGAAGACTGAGCACAGTAGAAGGAGTTTTTTGAGAGATTGCTCACTATCTTGGCCACCAGGCTTCAAGAAGACAAATATTAATGCCGAAATGTCCAGGAGCAGCTCAGAGATGCCCTGCCTGGGTCCCAAAATAGGAGTGAAAGTATGAGCAAGTGAATTTCTTCCACCAACACCAGCTCCGGTTCCAGGGATTGTGCAAAATGGCCCAGATGGATATGCTGGAAAGCAAAGGGCACTTCTGGTCAACTGCCATGGGATGGACACGCAAGTTCTCCCACAACACACGTGAACTAAGCCCCAGAGTACCTACACTTAATGAGGGCGCTAAGAAACCTGGCATGTGCCCTCATAAGCCACAACACAGCACCATATGGATGCATTGGCAGGGACATAGCAATGCGGTGTGGCTGCTCAAGAGTGAGCTGAGAAAGATCACGTCTGCAGGCGTGGGCCACGTGTACCCGGGTTTACTGTGCAGTGTAGACATAACCCTTGGTTTCAGAAATGCCTACTATGATGTCTCCTGGGCATTTTTAACCCAGCTAGAAAGCCTGACCCACAGAGAAGACAAGGCATATGAGGCACCCACACCACAATTCCCATGAGCTACCACAGCAGCATTTTCTAAATGACGATTACTTCTTTCAGTGGGAAGTTTGGGGCTGAAAAGTCAAAGTTTTCAGTGCAAAAAAAGTCTTTCTGACGAGCTCTGCAAAGGATATGGATGACTTCTCCACCTTCTGTGCTATGCACTTGTTTTTTGGGTGCATCTTCAGTTCTAGTGAATGCAGTAATTTAGTGACCATGGAGCGTGAAGCCAAATTTTAACCACTTTATGTGACTGCTCAAAAACACACAGTCAGAGCTTTTTGGGGGGCAAGTTTCAAGTTAGGTATAATGTATCTGAGGTCATGTCACTCTTAAACAATCTTTATTACATTTCATGTCACTGATGTTTGAGAATTCTTAATATTGCTATGCTGCACCATTATTCTGTTACTTTTGAAACCTGACCTTCGAATACAAGGAATTAAATAAATCTTTTGTATTCTAGCAAATTTTTGTATTTAATCAAAGTCAGGTACCACTGTTTTACTTATCTGGGAAGTCAAACTATGTAATGCACAAATTGCAAGATAAATTCCATGGCCTGCGTCAAACAGGAAGTCGGATTAGATCACTACAATGGTCTCTTCTGGCTTTAACCTACAAGAAGTCTTAGATGTAGCAGAGTAATGACTAGACAGGAAACCTGTCTAGTGGTAAGAGCAGAAGGGTCTGAGTCAGGATGGCTAAGATCTGATCTAGGCTTGGCCTCAGGCAAGTTAAATCACTTTCACCTAACCACACACTTTTACAGGGAAGCCACTCTGGAAGAAAGCACAAGAACTGTTTTGCATTTGCTGAGACACAAATTGGAAGTTGCATGTGAACCATACTCAGTCCCTACCTCCACTTCCTAGTTTACATGGAGTTGTGAGGCAGTGACATGAAGTAGATCAAGACTAAATGAGCAAGTAGTCCAGGTGCTACACTGGGAACTTTGTTGTGGTTAGAAGAATGCCTTCATCTCTGGTTTCTCTCCTTCTAACTTACAAAGGAAGGAACCAGAAACCTACCGAGAAACGTGATTAAGAGGAGACCACAGAGCCCAGCGAGGGAAGGCAGATTTTAACAGGTAAGCAGAGTTTGATCCAATGTAAGTACAGCAGGGACCATTCAAGAGCCAGATTAAAATATACTGGCATTACCAGTACAACTTTATCACCCAGTCCTTACTTAGGCTTTATCTGTACAGTCTGGGCACTGATTGAAGCATGGACGCTCAAATCAGTTGAAGAATGTTCACATGCAAAGCTGCACTAATCTAACTTCAGTCTTGTCTAGACGAGGATTTAAAAGGTGTGATGTTGGATCCAATTGTTGCTCAGTTTAATTAACTGTCCTAAAACTCAGAACTGTAGCACAGACAACGCTCTTGTTATTTAATACCGAACAGTCGAATTAGGGACCAGGCTTCTGGTACTGATGCCACTCAGTATTTAGACAAGGCTTGGTTCTGCAAAAGGTGTCTGGGATTTGTTTGGGTGTTTTCATAAACTAACTGGCAAACAAACACGGACTGCTCAGTCTCGCCATACTGTGGCTGGTTCCCCAACTCCTCCTCCCCATCCTCCCACACACGCCTGTGCTCTATTCATGTGTAGAATTAATACTGGGTAAGTGTAGTGTCAGTGGTTTCCAGGCAATGGGAGGGAAAACTTCTGGTGTGGGGTTAAATAAAGTTCATTGCGCAGCAGATTTATAAGGAGAAGGAGATTGCTGTGAATTTCTTATATTTGGACCAGACTGAGAACAAACGGTAGCACCCCACTCCTGGAAAATGGCATCTAAGATTGGCACCTCCCACTGTAGTTCCTGGAAAAGCTTTGGCCACTGGATGCACAAGTGACTGACAGTTCACGAGGTTGCACTGTAATGGTTATAACTCTCACCCTCACCTTTGGTTCGACAGCAGAAGGAAAGAATGATGCAAAGGTGCCACGTGTTCCCAGAGCTTGGCTCGGACCACCAGTACCTTGCTAAGGGAACCCTGGAGAAGCGAGACAGTGTCGATAAAAGACAGTAGCGAGGTTCTCTCTTTCCTCTAACGTGGATCATTTCCCTGGTAGGTGCCAAGTGTTCCCATATAAACTAATTTCAAGGAAGGAGAACATCTGCTAATCAAACTGCATAAAGACCCATTAAAATAATTATCAACTGTAATTACTCAGTGTTAGTCTAAGTAATTGACAGCCATCAGATAATCACATGCCTCACTTAACTCCAACTGAAAATGGTTTTAATAGATCTTTTCCTAACTGGGTGGTGAACCAGAAGACAGCCTAGATAAGCTGAGTTTCAGATATTCTCCATCTGTGCAGTACTTCAAAGAGGTGACATAACCCTCCACATGTAGCCTCACACTGAACCACTATCTATTATAATCAACATCAACTTGGCTACAGATTTATAAAATAAGGGCTGTTATTTAAGCCTGCATTCTAGACAAGGCAGCTTGTAATCTACACACCACTGCATACATGTAATTGAGCACACAAATGCAATAAATGAGGCAAACTGCTAGCCCAATCATCTATAAGGTTTACACGCACATTTATAATAGTGACATACTACTTCTGGTTTCACACGCAAAATCCACAGGATTGCAATTCTGCATCTAACATAGTAGTTATACTTCACTGCATCCAGTGGGACACTGAACATGCACGTCTGCAAGTTATTCATTACAAATCCACCTGACATGAGACACTTCTAAAAACTTAAACACGATTATGGACATCAGAAATAGAATAGATTTCACTCTGGAACATGACACCGGCTCACCATTGTCCGGCCATACTGAAAGGAGGACAGGATACATTTGATATGGTTTTAATCAGGCCGCAACTTTATTATTAGATGTCTGGGACCACCCGGCAGATAAAAGTGTACAATGCAAGTAACCCCATGTTCATTCAGTAACTTCCCTGGGGGCTTTCACTAGCTCCCCCACCCTTTCCCATCCAGGTCCCCCAGCCAACCCATTGCTGGGACCTTACCATCCACCTCTCCTCATAGGAGGGTTAAGGTGGGCTATAAGAAAGGCGGTTTGGCTCCCTGCTGTACCAATCTTAGAAGCCCCAACCTCCTCCCCCTCCTCCTCATTCCATTCCTTTAACCAACACCTCCTTTTTAAGTCCTTTACCAAGCCATTTATCCAGTCTGTGTATATCTTCTCTATGGAGTATCTGCACTGGACAGCCACCCCACTTAAATAATGAGTTGTGATATATAGCCTAACTCCCTTCATGCCTCCCTGAACCTGCTGTGGGGAAGGTGGAAAAAACCCAACTCCACCTAGGACAATCTGGTGGTGAGGGAAAAATTCCTTCCTGGCCCCCCTAAAAAGGGGGCGGCTAATGCAATGCCCAGAGCAGGTCTTGACCAAACCTGTTTTTTCACCAGCTAAAAGGAGAGAGGGCGTGGGTGCTGCCTGAGCCTGCTCCGTGTAAAAAAGGGGCTTCACCACACAGGCTGCCCCTTTTAAACCATTCCACCCATCCAGTTCCCAGAGGATGAGTTAGTGACGTCTCGTCTCCTTTTGCAGCAGTTTGACCTCTCCCCGCACAGCCATAAAGCACTGTTCCCTTCATTCAGCTACCCAGACAAATTTCCCCCCACTTCACGGTGCGGTGTAGTGCAGTCACTCACACAGAAGAGCAGGTTCAGGTTTTAGCTGACAATAGGACTGAAAAGCCTCTTTACAGCATTCTTCCTTAAAGCCTAGGAAATGCAATCAGAAGAAGGCAAGCTTTCTTAAAAGATGGATTAGTTCACTCTGCTACCTTCTTGTACACACAGCAGCTACAAAGAACTCAATGCTTAATTAACATACAACACTTAATGCAGCAATTATACAGTAGTTCACACTGACCATGTTATTTCCATATTAACGTTCAATTAACACATCCCACTACTGCAATTCCAAGACAACGCTGCAGGCATTTCTCCTATCAGAAAATCCATTTTATGTATCTGGAGGCATCACTTTAAAAATATTTCAGTCATTTACTGAATGACTGAATAACTCAATTCACTTTGGCACATTATTAAATAAACAACGTAACTTTGCCTGTGTTGACTTAATTCACATTCAGCCTGATGCTGCTAGTCCTTTTGTCTACCTGAGACTATTAACTTATCATTTGACACCAATAAATCTGATAGTGACTGCCAATCATGCTAACAAAATGATCCGACTGCCAAAAAAGAAACTTCCTGCTTTCTTGGTATATTTGTAAAAAGATTAATATCCTGCCTCAATGACTTTCCACTCGCTTGGCAAAGTTAGATTCTCAATGCTGGCTTGTCGGCTGTACTATAGGGATGGATTTAGCTGCTGTACTACAGCCCTCTTCTCAGGTTGCACTACTATTTATGTCCGAAAAGCAATACATGTGTTAATGAAAGCTGTTATATTAAACATGCAAGTACTTAATAAAGGTCACGTGGACTAAATTAATCCACGTTCAGCATAAAACTTAGGTACTGACGGGAGAGCGCTCCAATATTTTAAATGGTCTCCTTTATAGGCAAAAGGTCTACATGTATGTCTTCATTTGCATAAACGTTCATTAATATTGGAAGACTATACCCATAGGAGGATCTAAACCCCATTCTCTGGGCAATGAGATACAGCCTTTGTGGAACTGACCAGGTAGATGAAGTTATACAAGAAGCTCAACAAACTAAGTATCCCCAACTCAGTTTTCATTTAAGGGCCTGGGCCATTAAGGGACAGAAAGTCAATGCAGAGAATACAAGCAATAATATCAGCACTGAGTAACCATTTTGAATGCCCAACCTGAGAAACTTTACATGGCCTGATGTACCAGAACACTGAGCATGAACTCTCTGAAAATCAGCCCCTCTAAAGCATCTTCAATGGAGCACCAAAATAATTACTGGTAACTCTCGAAAACCTTTGCTTTACCTGTCTTCAGGGCAGGGGATGTCCTAAGTTATAGCCACTCCATTAATTAAAAGGTTTATTAAATATTCAGTTCTACAAGTGGCCATAACGGAAAATTTAGCCTGAAGACTGCATAATGGATCTAGAAAATAGCAGCCTGAAGGTGAGAAGCCAGCAGCTCCTCCTTTTCACATTACCCCTTTAAGGTGTACAGCCTCCAGCATTCAAGCCATTCAAGATCTTGGTAGCATCATCCTTGCTGCTGGTGGACAGTAATCCAACAGTTGGAGCAACCAACATGTCACTACACTACTTAACAACGCACCGTCCATGGCTACTGAAATAGCTGCTTTGCATGAAGCCAACCCACTATGCTGAGCAGAGTTACAACAGAAACGCTATTGGCTTGTTCTGTTCAAGCAGAGGACTGCCCTGACCTTCCGGTAAAAATAAAGGTGAAAGAAATGGAAGTTTTGCCACCCTGGAACGAATGCATCAGGCATATTATTATTATTATTATTATTATTAATAACCTGGCACCAGAAAGCCAGATAAGAAGTAAGGATTAGATGCAGGTCAGGATTTAATTGTGTGGCTGAGCAATGTGAAAAGGTTTGCACAACCCTTAAACGCACTATTGGTTGTCACCAAGTTTCTGCCTGCGAAAGACCCCACCTAACATGCCAACATCCATCTGCAAGGTTTTCATAAACATAGCTGGAGAGAAAAATATCTTTGTAGAGCACTGCTCTCATTTGATACACATTTTTCTTCATTGCTTGTGGTCTATTGATTTGACTAAGATATGAAGAGTATTTCAGATCAAGTACAACAGGGAGTCCAGCTACTGACTGGGCTTTGACTTCCACTGTTACCTAATTTAGATCAGCAATTTCCAATCATGGCCAGTAGCACTTCCAGCTCTGAGTAGTCTTTGAGCAGCTCAATAAGCGTACATGTTGGCAGCATAACCAAACAGAATCACAGAACCAGAGAAATATAGGGCTGGAAGGGACCTTGAGAGGTCATCTAGTCCATCCACCCATGCTGAGGCAGGACCAAGTAGACCTAGACCATCCCAGACAGGTATTTGTCCAACCTGTTCTTAAAAACCTCCAATGACGGGGATTCCACAACCTCCCTTGGAAGCCAGTTCCAATACTTAACTACCTTATCATTACAAAGGTTTTTCTAATATATAACCACAGACTCAGAGGGTGAGATCAAGCCCAGGGTGAGTGCATGGCCTACTTCATTGTCTTTTCACCTAAAATCCAAGTGCTTTAGCATTCCTTATTAATGCTACATTTCATTTAGCATTTGACCAAATAAAGTTAGCCAGGCTCACAACTCAGTTCTTGCTCATGTTCCCTACACTGTCAAGTAAAAGAAAACTGACTATCAACTGGCTAGAACAAGCCTCGAATCAAGGTCATAAGGCAAAGATATTGGAAAATGTTTCACTACAGCATTTGGCAATTCAGAAAATAAAAAGGAGAAGAGAGGAAGTAGTGACAGGTAACAGTAAGCACTCTACTGAGAATTGGACAGCTATAAGGAAGTTGTAGGCCCTCCTTCCTTGGAATTGTAGAAAACAACTCCATGGTTTGTGGGAATGGAAACTTGTTTGCATGTAATTTAGCAGCACTGCATACAATTGTAATACTTATCACGTTTTTATTTTGACAAACAAGTTGTTTTTACAGTATAGTTCAGTAAAAGAAATTTTTTAGCTTCAATTTCAAGGTCAGGTACACTCCTCCCAACTCCACGGGCTGTTCTAGCATGCACTAGCTTGTTGTCACCCTGAACCCCACTGGATTACTGTGCATACTAGAGGAGATCAGGGACTCAATTACATGCGAAGGCTTGGCAAAGATTCTAAAGATCTTTGGGGGATATAAACACTGAATGAGCCTTTTTTAAAACGGAGCTATGTTTATGTCTAAATGCTTTACCCTATAGGCTGGCTCTACATTTCACTGACCAGCAGACTGGACAATAAAGCAGCACTGAGCAATTCATGGGTATTCAGGAGAACTGTGCATTGAGGATCAGTTCTGATCTAATGGCAACTATTAATCATCCTACATAGGGTATTCAACACCAAGTACTATTACTAACTCGAGGGTTAAGTATTTTTAGTCAGCTTTAAACATGCAGCCAACCACCAGACTTAGCTCACAGCCAAGAACAATACTTGCCAGCAGCATACAGATGCACGACCCCAGACCATAGCGCATCTTTCAAGAAGCAAGACTCCACACTACTGGCAAACTTCCTAGAACTCCATTTAAACAACAGTCAAAGTCACTTAGTCACCCTTGGGGAATCTGTGATACAGCAAAAGCTTCAACAGAACAAAGAAAATTTTAGGTGCAATCTCAGAGTTAGTCCAGTGAGTCTGTCCCTGCAAGCCAAAAAGCCAAACAACACGAGGGCACTGTCGGAGCAGGACAGTTAATGTTAATCCGTAGCTAATTAACCAACATTTTGGGTGCAATATTCAGGCTAGGTTTCCTCCACCAATCTGTTAAAGATAGGTATGGAGAAGGAGTTATTTGTTTGGGTTTTTGGGTGTTTTTTTTTTTTTTTTTTTTTTTTTTTTTTGAGACTAACCATTTTATACTACCCTCCTCCCTCTTCAATTATTGTTCATTATATTAAGAACAAGCTCGACACACAGAGAGGTTAAACAATTCTTGAAGCCTAAAAGATACTATTTAAATAACTCGTACAATCATCTGGTTTTAGAATAATCTATGTATGCACTGGAAAGAAAAAACAGTCAACTTCTATGCAGGCAAATTCAAAATCAGTCTCGTTTTTCAGCTTCCTGAAGCACTCTGACTGTCTTTTCAGACCGGGAATTTCAGGATATGTAAGTTGCTTCCAATTCATACAGCAAGTAAGGACAACAGTAGACAATATAATGTCCAGTTCCCAACTGAATTCAGGAGCAGTCTGAGTCAAATGAATAATTAATGAAATCTGTACTCCCATGTCGCTATGGAGACGCCAGACACACAATTTCAGGTTCTACAGATTCCAGATGAAACACTCCGAGATCAGTTACAACAGGTGTCTTCCTATACTCACTAGAAACAGAGGATAGCGTGACAACTATGGATTCTATTCACAAATGAGATCCACAACCAAGATATTAAGGTGACCTATTTTACCATAAAATTTAACCAACTTTTAAAACAAATACTTGATTTTCATGTGATGTCAGCAGAAGGACACTGGAATCCTCCTCCCTCACCCCACAAAACTGGAAAATACTTTAAAACGAGACAACCTGAAATTAATTAATTTTTTCCTTGGCACTGGCAGGCAACATCAATATAAACAGTCATAGTTGAGAATATAAAATACAGCATGGCAAGGGACACGTAACACTGGCTCAAGGAAAGCAGCCTTAAGGAAATGTTTTCCCAAGTGCGTTTTTGGGTGTTCGTGCTTCAAACCACCACAGTCTTCAAACACTAAATTCTGAAATGATGCAGAAAATCCAGGGCAATGGGTGCTGCATAAAAAGTTTAATAAGTAAATCCATGATGATTTTATGACTACCCGATAATGCCTATCTCCACAGATAGTCTCAAACAAACCAGTAAAAAAAAATTTTTTTTAAATAAAAAAATCACTTACGGACGTTTCTGGCACTACATGCATTATCCGGGCAGCTCACATTAAAGAATTAAAAAATCCAAATCCAATGAAGTAGGAAAGTAATCCCATTTTCAAGTAAGGCAAAATGGCCCAGAAACCCCAAGTAATTTTCCCAAGGTGACATGACACCTGTGGAAGTGCCACCAATAGAACCTGATATCTTAGCTCCCAATCAGGTTAGCCACAGTTTGGACATAACGCATTTTAACATTTGGCTTTGACCGTAGCAAATGGAGAAGAAATAAGTGGCTTTTGTACAGGTTCTGCTGTTGAAACAATGATTTCATACTGAACCAATAGGAACCTTTCCTGTTGAGCTGTTTTAGTGGAGGCCAGTTGCTACAGAGATGGCAGCTCTCTGAAACTCTAATAATACGGGCAAGGACTTGCCGACATGGGAAAAATGTCCAATATAGCTAGCATGGAATAGCTATTACCGAATCACTATGTTGCGCTAGCTATCCATGTAGACACACTTATTCTGCACTAAGAGCGTCTTTATGCAATTTAGGCTAACCTACTTCCAAAGTGGACTAACCTAAACAACACAAAGGCTCTCTTTGTGCAGAGTAAGTGGGTCCACACAGCAAACTTGTACAAAACAGTTATTGCACTTTAAATTCATACCCTAGCTATTTTGCACCAACTTCCCTGTGAGTTCCCCAAGCAGACAAGACCTAAAAATCACACACACCACAAATGCCATTTGATTAAATGCCCTTTGGAGACAATTCTAGTCTTTTTTTTTTTTATTTAAGGATTTGTATTGAAACGTCCGTTTCATCACCTCTCCATTTTTCTGTAGCTGCTGCCATTTCTCCAAGAGTATTCATTCCTGTGTAGTATGCCTAGTCTTTCCAACTATTCTACAGCAACACAACACAGAGTGAATCCCAGAGCATCCCGGGACAATTATTCAGCAAATGCCTGTATTCTAAGTTATTTAAGGTAACAAAGGTGCAGCTCAGCCTGTTACATAAAATTGTTTATCAAGGCAAAAACAAAAAGACAAAAAAATCCAAGTTAGACACAGACTAGTTGGAAAAGGATTAAGTTTAAAAAGATTCCGATAAGGGATCTCTTGAAAGCTACTGGTACCACACCAATTTCTCAACAAAATGGACAACAGAGAAACAATCATCCTGTTTTTCAATCAGTATACTTCAGAGCAATCATTGCTATTAGAACAACAGAATTATTTCATCAGCCATTCTGTAAAACTGAGGTCCTGAAATTCAACAATCTCCATGAAAGAAAGTGGATTGGAGCTGGGTAATGGAAGCAATTTAAAGTTACCCTCAGCGAGGAAATAGTGGAAAACTGACAAAGCATGGGGAAGCTACAGCTGAGAATGGAACTGATGAACAGTTAGCAGTAGAATGATCAGAGCTAAGGGGTTCAGGACACTACTATGCAAGTGCCATATCTAGTATGACCAAAACCAACCATTTATCTGCCCCAACCATGGCATGTGGTGACTATAAAGCCATGACTAAGTGTATTAAACCCAGAGACTTTTGTTACAAGGAGTAAGCCACCCACAGTTCAGAAATAGGCTTGTGTGCACAATCTGCATAGCAGTGGTTTTCAAATGCAGTAATAAATTCTACTTAAAATCGTAACAACATTAGAATGTTGTAATGTTCTGGTGCACTAATGAATGTCGTAATTAGTTCACACATGGAGTTTCCAGGAATCAAGTTAGGGACAAAAACATACTACACTAATCTAGAAAAGAGACCATCATTCAAGCAATTTGGAACACTGCAGTCAATTAGCTAGCAGAAATTTCAAGCACTTAGGAATCTCAAATCATTCAGCATTTACTGATCACATTTAGTTTTGTATTTGTTGACAGCAAAGCCACCTAACCACATGTATGTAGCCCCAAAGCCTGTATATTTTTTTGTTTTAAAAGGACCAATACCATAACATAGACATTTATTAAGGAACACTTCCAGTGATGGAGATGCCCAGTAATGAATTCTGGATTATCAGACTCAGTTGTATCTGAGTTATTCTACAATTAACTGATTTATTATCATGCTATATTCCCCTTCTACTACACATTTTCATGGGTTAGGAAGTCAACTTCTTTGTCTAAAGTGAACTGGTTGCAAGATCATTTAGCAAAAGACGACAATATGAGAAAAATCCACATTTTAAATGTTAAGTTGTAGAGTTTTCTGTTACCTTAGTGAGCTATTTCCATGTGTTAACTTATTTCTTTAAGGGATGAAGATATAAAATGCAATTTCAAGAGTTTGTACAATTTATATAATCAACATTCTTGAAGGTCAAGTACACCACTGTTGTGTAAGAGCTAAGGAATGTAAGTAACTCAATCTGCCACCTGTGGCTTGTGTTACAAGAAATCATTCACTCTCATATGTACTCACTAGAAGCACATCATCACTCTAACTAGTATCTTCTTTAGACCTACACACTTGTCTTGGAAGATAATTATGTATAATTTCATGAAATATACTACTGTACTTACGGATTCCTTCAAACTGATCTGTGAGTTTAATGCAGTGGGATAGCACAGCAGTGCAGTCCAGGGGCAAAGAAGATCTAATTGTTATCCAACAGCAGAGCACTGGTGAAATAAAAACACTGTAAGGATTCCATCTAAAGATACACAGTTTAGTAATGGTAAGAGAAACAACTTTACAGCCTGACACCATTCTTCAGAACAAAAGCAACACTAAGTTAAACAAAGAAAGACAGCATGAAATTTGACACTCAAGTGCCCCATAGTGAGTGGCAGAATCAAGCTGGAAGCAAGCCAACATGGTCTACTCTGTAGTATTTAGTTACTACTGTGTTACAGAAGTACAAAAAAAAAAAAAAATCGAAGAATTTCTAAGTATTGCAAAGCCACAATTGTTTGTGCAACACTCAGGGATAAACATATATACAATGCAGGTGAATAAATAGGGAAAGATTACTACTGAGCAACAATTTTCAATAATTGTGGTATCACTATTTCAGTTCACCAAGAAGTTACAATTTTCTACCAATTCTTACATGGTAATCTAAGCGAAGTATTGTGTATGGTCAGTTATTTTTCAGTCACTTAGATCTTGCTTATGAATCTAGTTTCTTTCAAAATGCCCAAGGCATTTGTTCTCATTAACATCAAAGTCTGTGAAGTTCAAAAATTACAATATTTGAGCAAGATTGTAATGAAGGACCTATTTTCAAGTGTCATTTTTCATTCCCATATAACTCAGATGAAAGTTGAGGTCATTGAGCTACAACTGAGTACAAGCAAACTAAGTAGATGGGTATAGTAGAGAAAATCAAAGAATAAGTATCTCAATCAAGTGAAATCATACCTCCAGTCTATGATTGTGCTAGAATTTTTAAGTTCTCACTCACTTGCTCAATTGTCCACAGCACAGGTACCTTATCTCATAGACTCACAGACTTTAAGGCCAGAAGGAACCACTGTGATCATCTAGTATGACCTCCTGCACACTACAGGCCACAGAACCTCGCCCACTCACTCCTGTATTAGACTCTCCACCTCTGGCTGAGTTACTGAAGTCCTTAAATCATGATTTAAAGACTTCAAGTTACAGAGAAACCACCATTTACTCTAGTTTAAACCTGTAATGACCCATGCCCAATGCTGCAGAGGAAGGTGAAAAACCCTTAGCGTCTCTGCCAATCTGACCTTGGGGAAAATTCCTTCACAATCCTGAATATGAAGATGCACTGGACCCTGAGTATGTTAGCAAGACCCACCAGCCAGATACCTGGGAATTCTCTGTAGTAACTCAAAGCCCTCCCATCTAGTGTCTCATCTCTGGTTGTTGGTTATATTTGCTACTAGTAATAGCAGATGAGCCACATAATATTGTAGGCAACCTCATCAAACCATCCCCTCCATAAACCTATCAAGCTCAGTCTTGAAGCCAGTTAGGTTCCCCTCTCCTCCCATGCACACTTCTCCTTTTGGAAGGCTGTTCCAGAACTTCAATCCTCTGATAGTTAGAAACCTTTGTCTAATTTCAAGCCCAAACTTGTTGGTAGCCAGTTTATACCCATTTGTTCTTGTGTCAACAGTGGCACTTAACTCCTCTCTGTGGTGTTTATCCCTCTGATATATTTATAGAGAACAATCATACCTACCTCTCCCTCAACCTTTGTTTGATTAGACTAAACAAGCCAAGCTCCTTGAGTCTCTTCTTGTAAGGCAGGTTTAACATTCCTCAGATCATCCTAGTAGCCCTTCTCTGCACGTGTTCCAGTTTGAATTCATCTTTCTTAAACATGAGAGTCTAGAACTGCGCACAGTATTCCAGATGAGGTCTCACCAGCACAGTGTATAATGGTAATAACACTTCCCTATCTCTACTGCAAATACCTAGCCTGATTCATCTAGGATCCCATTAGCCTTTTTCATGGCCATATCTCATTGGTGGCTCATAGTCATCCTGTGATCGACCAGTGCACCCAGGTCCTTCTCTTCCTCTGTTGCTTCCAAATGAAATGTCCCCAGCTTATAGCAAAAACTCTTGTTGTTCCTAAGTGCATAGCCTTGCACTATCAAATTTCATCCCATTTCTATTAATCCAGTTTTCATGGTCATCCAAATCTTCATATACGATATTCTGGTCCTCTTCTTGATTAGCAATACCTCCCAACTTTGTGTCATTTGTAAATTTTTATTAGCACACTCCCACTTTTTGTGCCAAGGTCAGTAATAAAAAGGTTAAATAAGATAGGTACCAAGACCAAACCCTGAGAAACACCAATAGCAACCTCCCTCCAGCCTGATAGTTCACCTTTCAGTATGACCTGCTGTACTCTCTTTTTTAACCAGTTCCTTATCAACCTTTCAATCCTCATATTAATCCCCATCTTCTCCAATTTAATAATTTCCCATGTGGAACTTTATCAAATGCCTTACTGAAATCCAGGTGTACTAGATCTACTGTATTTCCTTTGGCTAAAAAAATCAGTTAGTTTCTCAAAGAAAGAGATCGTTTTGGTCTGGCACAATCTGTCTTTTGTAGAATCATGTTGTACTTTTTCCCAATTACTGTTTACAACTAAATCCTTAACTACTTTCTCTTTCAAAATTCGTTCCAAGACCTTGCATACAATTGAGGTCACACTAACTGGCCTGTAGTTTCCTGGATCACTTTTTTTCCCTTGCTTTTGGCAGTTCTCACTTTATCCTTGCACTTTCTGACCTCCAGGAAGGGAGCTTTCCTTGCTGATCCCTCCCATCTTCTATTCTTTGTAGGCTTTCTGCTTTCTCTTAACTGCCTGTTTGAGATGCTTGTTCATCCAGCTTGGTCTGCAACCCTCCCCTACGAATTATTTCTCCTTGCTTGGAATGCAGGCTTCGGATACTTTAAGTCGAAGTTGCAGAAGCTAATTCCAAGCCTCTTCCACATGCAGATCCTTGAGTTCCTCAGTCCAGTCAACCTCACTAACTAATTCCTTAACTGTTTTTAAAGTTTACTCTTTTGAAATCAAGTTGCAGATCTATTTTTGTTTATCCTTCCATTTAGTTTAAACTGAATTCGCACATGATTACTCAAACCAAGGCTGCCCTCTATATGACTATTTGGTGAAGAAATCAGATAGACTCTACCACTATTAGTAGCACTTGTCCTCCAATCTAGAGCTGGGAAATTGAAATCTCCCATAATCATACAATTCCCAGTAGTATTTATTTCATTAAATATATTAAAGAGGTGTCTATTTCATATCCAAATTGGATCCTGGAAATCTGTGGCAGACCTAAAGCACTATCCCAGTGGAGCCTCTGTTAGCTTTCTTCCTCAAAGTGATTTTGACCCACATGGATTCTGTCTTATCCATTCCATCACTTCAAATTTCTTTACAATCTACCTAATCAGTAATATACAATGTTATTCCACCACCTTTACCTTTACTTCAGTCGTTTCTGTACAGTACCTGTATTCCAGTCATAGCTACTATTCCACCACGTTTCCATTGTCCCTATAATATCAGACTTCATGGTCTCAAATGGTTGACATCCAACTCTAGCGTATGTCCAACAGGCAAGCACTTTTTACCTCTGCCACCAGCAATGTGTTATAAGACATTTATAGCAGTCATCGCAATTTTAAGACAACTTAGCATTGTTTGCTGTGTAGAAGGAATACAGCTACTGAAGGAAGCCCAGAGCCTCATGCTGTTAAATGAGGGCCTTGGTGCTGGGACAAATTTGAGAGGGAGAGGAAACCTTGAAGAACCATGCTGATTAACAGGAAGTCTTTACAAAGCACAGCATAGTGAGGATACAGGGTAGTAAAGCCACACAAAGAATCTACATACAAAGCAGCTAGTCTTCAAGATAAGACTCCCAAGAATAAATAGACTAACTTGGAATATCAGACTGAAGCAACAAAACCAACTTGGTATTCCAATTTCCGATACGGTTTGCATTGGTATGTATAGTGTTTCTTCTTTTGTTCACTGCTAGTTGATTTATTTTCCTGAATGAACACACTGGTACAATATTCTGTTTTGAGTTTCCAAGGACTGTTTTACAAACTTCCATCAAAAAAAAAAATCTAGGAAGTGAAGTCATTTCTTTGTTTTCAAACTATAGCAGCCATCATTAATGTTCATTTTTAGCATTGTAGCTCATCTGTGCAGTAAAGCTGCTGTTTGATGAGCTGTGCAATCATGTGCAGCATGAATGCTTGCCCCCTCTGACACAATAAAATAACTTGGCCTACTATTGCAAAGCTAATCCAACATCAGACCAGTTTAAAAAACTAAGATAGTGATTTATGTTTGTTATGTTCATTTGTTTTCCATTGTTTGTAGAACAATGAACAGCATTAATAGTTGACCTTCAGTTTTAAGCCTCTATATACGCTTAGGTATCATATTCAGTCCAGGTGGAGGGAATTACTGTTGTCGACTTGCAGTTTTATTGTGAGTCTTGAGAGTTTGGCCAGGGTTAGAGTCATCTCATGATGACACAAGAAGTTCTAGCCCTCTTGTAAATTTCAGCCCTGCTTGGGGGAAAGAGCAGCCAATCATGGCTGCTGCAGGAAGCAAGTAAAGCTCTCTGCCCCATTCTCACAGGAGGGGAGGAGTTGCCAAAAGAGCCCCACAGCTGGGTGTGGATCCTTCGCTCCTCTTACCATTCGCTCTGTTACGCCATACAGTTACATTTAAGGCCATGAAAGAGACTGAAAGCTTGAGCCAAGCAACCAAGTAAAAGTAACCCATCATCAATCCTGAAACTTGATTTACCAAGACACTGAACAAATGTTTGCAATTACAAACCAATACACAGTGACCTGCCATAAAAGGATCAGCTTGAGATCAAGCTTCCATCAATTCCTACAATGTTGGATTTAGCTTGCTCGTTATCAAAAAAATGTTCTGTATCTTTCCAGCATTCAGGATTACGGCAGTCTAGATCCTTATATACAACTGGATCCAGTGTAATGGAAATATACTGTTTGTGCTCCACATCCTTCCTTCCTGCCATACCACCTCAATTTCTCATGACAGTGGAAGCAGCCTTTCTTTACAAGCAATGCCATTAATTTTATCACTGGCAATCTAGGACATGCCAACAGAAGGGACCCAACTTGTATAGCACATATTTTATGAAAACACTAATAGTGGCCCATTATCTTTTCCATACCAAGAAATTATTTTAAAATTATTGTTTTAAAATGGTCTCACAGTAGTACAGTGTCTGGAATTCCAACTAGCAGATTACTCTACAAGCTACAAATGAAAGCACTTATTGTTTGCTCATCAGTATTACAGTAGCTAGAGCAACAGCCAGAGATCTTGCTTGCCCTAAGAACTTGGGCTTAATGGTTGTCACATCTGCAGCTGTCCTGCCAAGAGCTGTCCCCACTAAGACCAAGGTTGAAGCCATCTGCTACTTACTTCACGAACTTGGGCAAGTCACTAAAATTTCTGTGGCATTCATAAAAAAGAAACATTAACCTGCTTCACAGACCCTGCACTAAGCCTCGCTGTCATTTGCTCGGAGTTCTTTAGATGACATTTCAAAGCACCATTTACGTAATTATTCTGCATTTAATATTCAGCCCTCCCTTAAATTCTGCCTCTTTGCAGATGTACCATTGGCATCCCCAAAGTGCTAGAATCCATCAAAACAAACTGAACTTATGTATAAGAAGAGTACCTGGATGTTACTGGTACTGTATGATTCACTTTGGATACTAATATTGCCAAGGACATATTTTTACATCTTACTTATATCCAAGGCTAGGAATATTTCTAAGTTATCAACTCATAAAGCTGTGTTCTTAAAAAACCTGATAGCTGCTCTCTAGTACCTCTGCAAACACCCAAGAATTACTAGCACCTTTCAAATGGATTCAACGTAGCAACAGGCAGTACTTTATTAGCTTGTGTTGCGACTTCCTACTTGTAGGTATATTTCTTAAGATGGCAATAGATTAGCCATTAAGATTTTGACAATTAATTAGGTAAAATATTGATGTCAATACTTCGAAATACTCAGCATCTGAATGTGCGGCAGTAAGAAGGAAAGAGAGAGGTGTCAACCTGCGCTCTCTCTCTTATATCCTCAGTCGGGAGCATGAGGGAAACTACTGTTCAGGTGAACAGACACTGCTCTGAAGAATTTCCAGACTCAGACAAATGAGGTGCACACGTAGCCATGTGTGAAATACACAGGGGGACAAGCACTCAAAAAAGAAAGGGAGATTTCCTTTTACGAATTTCAGCAAAAGTAAAGTTCATCTTTAGGGAAGAGTCCTATAGAAATTAGGGGAGCCCATCCGGTTCATAGGATTTACTCCTAAAAGCCTATGGAACATAAGGATATGTCCCCGCTACTGTATTCTACATATTTTAATGCCAAAGTACCATAAAGCTAGCACTATCACATTCTATATTTTTCCTTATAGGGAATTTCCAGAAAAAATGTTACTTTAACCCTTTCGGTAGGACTTAAGCCCCAGCCAATCCATTACTATTAAGCCCAACTTACTCACAGTGCAAACCAAGCCCAAGAATTAGAGTGCACCCTGACCAGCTCCTCATTGGGAGGGTGAGGAGCCTTCAACTTCCGGACACAATGAGAAGGGCGTAAGCCTGCCCTTCCACCAGAGCCAACATAATGGAGTCCTTGGCGGGTTGGGTGGCCCAGTGGTTAGTGCACCAGTGCCGCCCTTCGGTGGAGCAGTTACAGTACTGGTCCTCCCTTTGCCCAGAGGTGCGGTGAGGAGGACTAGTTGTTTGAGTCCCTCCTGTACTGAGGGCAGAGGTAGGGGAGCCTGCAGCTTTCCACTGGGCTCTAACCCAAGGCCCTAGGAGGGTCAACGAAACCTGGCCCCCAAAGGTGTCCTCTGAGTTACCCTCCCTGGGTCACTTCCTACCACTATTTCTCTCCCCCAGCTTCCAGTCCAAGACACGTTTAAAAAGAAAAGGTACCCAAACCATCAGCCCCACCCAGGCTGAGCATATAGCCTCACTTCTCTAAAGGAGGCTTCTCCAGCATACTAGTCAGGAGCCTTCAGGGTAGGTCTGTCCTCCACCCCAGCTCTTCCCCTTCTGAGCTCGGTTGCTCCCTTTTTCAACCCCTTCTCCAGTTGGAGCATGTTCTGTAGGGCTGGAGGGGTGGTGCTACCTGGGCCCAGTATTGTCCTTCTACCTCTTCTGGCCCCGTGCGGGATTTGTATGCCCAATCACACACATTCAGAATGTCCGTCTTCCAACAGGACAGAAGGTAATGCAAAAATCAACAGTTTAGCTAATTATAAAACCTAGGCTTCCTATACTTCCCTGTCAGCCATCCTTTCCTGGGGTGCGCGGCCATAGCTCAGTACTGAAATCAGTACCAGTGTACTTTACATATTATAACATCCAGCTACATTCCCTGCATGCTGAAGCCAGGTTTCATTTCATCCCCGTTAAGTTATTTTACAATAGGAACCTCTGGAGACTAGCTCAGTTCCTGAACTCTTCACAATGCTTGACTAGACATTTCTAGTTGGATCTAAAATTTACTAGGTATTGTACATTTCCTTTTTGCTGTCACACAGCGGTTCCCCGGTGGAATTTCAGATCTCAGATAACTGAGATCTGATTGATATTGCAACAGCATTACTCACTGTATTTTTACAGAGTTACTCTTAGAAAGCAGTTTTGTTCCATAGATAAATTAACTGAGTTTAATACAAGGACAGTTTCAGTACTGTGAATTGATCAATGGAAGTTGAAAATCTATTCTATTGTCTTCACTGAGGGAGTCCCCGATATGACCAATGCAGTTTAATGAAGGATTTCATTGGTCATGAAACTCACTGCCTTGTCCTGTTAGGCCTTAAAACCAGAATAACTTTGAAATGCTTTACGGATGTGAGTGCTGACATTACAAAAGTGACTAGCACAAACCAGAGGAAAGATACGTATCATTGCAAAATGTATGTTAACACTGAATCAAATGAGGGTGTTGCCCTAAATGACTAAACCAGGGTGTTTCACAGGTGAAAGGTCACCCAAGTGAATAACAGATGGTGTATGATGATTTCAGGATTTAATAGGATCTGAACAAGCCAAACATTAAAATTATTTTTAGCATAAGTTCTTGGTTGCACTTATGCACTTGACTTGCTATTTAAAGCAACGAAGCCAGTGAAGCAAGTTTAGTCAAATATCTTTTCAGCCAGCCCAAGTGCTTGCACACTGTCAAAAGTTATTGTGAGCATCTGTCACAGACCAAATCAATTGTAGAACAGGAATGAAGACTTCCGAGATCAAACCCTTAAACTACTTGAACCTATGTGACACCTCCCATATAGGAGACCAAGATTTTCCTACTGTGACTCGTGACGACTCAGTTTTTGGATACTTAACTTGACACTACAAAGGGGCCCTGATTTTCCATTTTGGCGAGTCAGGTCTCTTTGAAGCATCTCATGCTGGGCATCCAGAAATGGAGGCCCTCCATCACTAATCACATATGGAAAACTTTGGCCAGGGAACTTAGCGTTCAGTGAGCTGATGGGTAACAAATTCAATCAAAATCACCCAGGTTTCTATGCTATGCAGAAAACAGTCTTACGCCACGCACCCAAAATAGGGAGAGGAGCCACCCTGAATTTACTTCTTCCTGCCAGTAAGCAACGGAGAAAACAGGAAACCCCCATCGTATCAGTAACTGTTACCTTTTTGTGTGAGCCAGCTTTCAGCAAAGGGTTCACAAAACACAGCTGTGGCTAGGTTTTCAGAAACTAGTTGGAAAGTAAATGTGGAGAAGTCATCTACTCACCAGGGTGGAACATGAGGCATTACCACCAATGAATTGGTATTTTTAAGCAGTGCTTATCCCAATGGGCCTCAATCACAATTTGGCACTATTACAATAAACAAACAAGAAACCAGGCTCCTTAAAAGTCCCATAATACAGAAACTAGACTACTTCCGCCTAAACGCAATCTGATCACCCAAAGTCATTATGGAAATAAGTGACTAAAAACAAAAAAGGAGACCTGAGTTCTAGTCCTTGCTCTCCTGCCACTTTACTGGCTGACCTTGGGAAAATGGCTTCCTTTCCTTTTGCCATACATAAAAGGGGAATGATGCTCACCTCTTGTGTCAAGTGCTTTGAGATCTATGGATCTTTCGAGTAGCACTGGGAGAAATGGGTACGAGAGTGAAGAAACGTTCCTTGCTGCCTATCTTCAACTAGGTAAGTCACTAATTTTGACAAAACTAGTTTTGATAAACCTCATCTATGAGCGAAATCAACTTAAACATAGCAAGTGTTTAAAAAAAAAAATGAAGCCAAGTCAGACTTTGTTCTTGAATATTTATACACAGACGCCTTTAGAAAGTTAATGGCTTCTTTTGTCATGGGATTGTTTTATTGAACCAACATCACCTCTTGATCACTATAAGAAAGTGCTCCTCTCCTGCTAAAATGCTTAAAGTCATCTATGAGAACAGCTGATCCTACTCAAAGCTTTTAGAAGCTTGCTTCAAACAAATACCAAAAGCATCTCCTGGCCAATTAGAAAGAGAGACAGACCAGCTTCCACATAGACAGATTACTTCTGTTATTGCACATAAGAAACCTTCATCTATTAAGTAATGTCACAATTAACACTGTCCAAAGTCAGACAGAGGTTGATTTAACAATGGTTTTATTTATAGGTTTTTACAATTATCCTTTTTTTGCTTGTGTGCCAGACAGATAAAGCAACACTGACTCCTTCAATATGAATTGGAAACTCCCAATATAAAGGGGACTCAACTTAAGGAACGGCCTTCCATTTCAATCTGAAAATTCATTTCCGTATGGGACATATCTTTAGGCAGACACAAGGGGAATGGTACTAAAGCAAGTTCTTCCTTAGTCCGATGCAGGAAGAGCACATCTGGTTTGAGTGCCATTTCAAGCTTAGATTTACATTTCCATTATGATTTAAGGTACCGCAGTTGCTCCATTTTCAGCCCACTCCTGGTTGCACCATCCACTTTTAGCCTACTTCCTTAGCAATCAGATGATAATGCTTTTTTTATATTAAGTACCCATAGTTAAAATGAAGTCTTGGACCCTTTACATGCTACTGTCTTAATCCCACACCACTTGTGGGAAAAACTATTGAAGTCTCAGCTTGTTTCCTTTTGGAAACACCAAATACAGTGGCACATTTGGGCCCAAACTAAGGACCCTTATTGTAGACACTACCAGGCATATTGTTTAATGCCATGGATAACTGACTTATAGGCATGCCTATTCAATTGAGTTTACAGCACTGAGTCTTAGGTCACAACTATAATCTGCAATGATGGAAAAACTGGCCTCATCTCAACTGATCTCAGAAAAATCTCTCGGATTTTTGTGTTATTGCTAAGTGTGAGCACGAGCTTGGGCTATGAAGTTAGGCTTACAAAAGTTGCCCAGAGTGATGGATTCATTATGTAATTATTTTCACGCTGCACTGTCATCTAGTTTTCTGTGAGGTTAGATGTTTTACAAAGTACCTTAATAACTAGGCGGAGCTACTGACAAGAACAGAGAAAAATGAAAACGTTAGGTTTAATATTTCCACCTTTTACCTACCAGATTTTCTTGCCCTGATGCTTCATTGGTGTGGACATTAAGTTGTATACTGGCATGCCAATTCCACACATCTATTTGTGTTCCTCCTCCCCCCCCCCCCAAAAAAAAAAAAAAAAAAAAACGCCCACTCTCACATTCTGGGTTTTGTCTTCACTTTGTCACAGCTGCCCACACATTCATTCATGCACATAATTAATTCATGCTCAAATGCTTTTCTGCATCTGTTCTAGATTTAGATGGTCTTTCTAACTAGCATTTGAGTATCAAGGCAGGTGAAAGTTTTAATTTAAGTTTGATTTAATGAGGGACTATGCACTGATTAGAGCAGCAAAGTGAGCTTGTTACACGCAACTCTTTGCTGAACTTTTAGAGAGACTAGATACTCATTAACCCTATAAAAACTTGCAGTCTTCTATGTCATGAAGGACAGCATTATTTCAAGCATGAAAAGTAAGCTTCTTTTATATACCAGGACTAGCATAAATCACATGACTTCATGTTTAATTAACTAACTGCTGTATCTGACCTACAGCAAAGACAAATTAATGTTTTCTAATTCAAGTGGAGAAGCTCAGTCTACTGGCACTTCTACTACGAAAGAATCTACTTCAGGTAGAGATACAAATAGGGGTTCTTCCACATCCCCCGTGCAGCTCAGATATGCAAATCTGACTCAGATGGCTCCTCCCACCTCCTAAAGAGCCCACGAGCAGGAACTTCCAAAACCACAAAGACTTAGGCCTTGGCTGCACTAGCATTTATGCCAGCAAAACTTTGTCGCTCAGGAGGCTGGAAAACACATTCCCAGGAGCAACGTAAGTTTTGCTGGCATAAGCGCTTGTGTGGACAGTGCTATGTTGGTGGGAAACGCTCTCTCTCGTCGACATAATGCGGCTACACAAGTGCTTACGCTGACAAAACTTACATCATTCAGGGGGGTGTTTTTTCACATCCCTGAGCAAAAAAAGTTTTCCTGGCATAAATGCTAGTGCAAACAAAGCCTTAGTCAGACCAACTTTGAAGCTCACTGGTTTACTATCATTTTCTGCTTGGGAGCCTTTGGAAATGGTGCATCCTTTCTGTGACCTTGCATTATAGGGAAGCGACTATAGCACTTCTGAAGAGCAGATTAGTCCAACTGAACTTACAATTGAGCCCAAGTGAGACGGAGGCCTTAGAAGGGGCATTCTGAAGAAATACCACCACAGTGTTTTGTCAGGACTTTATGAGTCACCCTGTCAAATGTAATTGACTTGCCCTACCCACTTGTAAAGTAATTAGAAGGGGGAGTCCCACTGCCGTACACGACTGAGGTCTGATTCACCTCCCAAGCAGCAGAGAATGGCCAGTGAGCCACTGCTTAGGATCTATGGACCTTCCTATGCTGAAGTTACTTCTAGTCTAATGCTTGACAGGTGCCCATTAGTAGCATTCATTTGATCATCAGCTTCTTGGGCTGTTTTTTCCTTATTGTTTTCCAAAACTGGAAACTGTATCCCCCACGAGATTATACTATGGGCTTTTATTATGAAGTGTGCATGGACCTGAGAGGCTTACCACTGGAGCCATAATGAACGTTTCAGGGTAGGGGAAGGTTTGCAAGCGGACCGCTGATCTTTTTGCGTCAAATAATTTAGCACTTTTGTAAATGGTCAAATCTCAAACCCAATTTAAGCTTCCCCTTTTAGGGCACTTAGGCTGAGATTTTCAAAGATGCTTTGGGGTGTGGATGCTCAACCCCTAGCAGTTTTAAACAAAAACTGGCAATCAATCCCCTCGGGCAGCCATTCAAAAATAAATGTTTATTGTTAGAGTGAGAAAAATTGCTCCTCCACAGAACTTTGAAGGCGTTATTACTTGAAAACGTAGAGTCAAACTGCTGATGGTTATACACAAACGAAAAGATGCTTAACAGAGCCTGTTCAAATGGAGCAGTATGATTTAAGTTAGTCGACGTTTCGTAATTTGTTAAGATTAACAGTGTAGAGAATATTTTGGTCTCCTGCTACATTTTTAGCGGTGACAAAATTAACAGGACCTTGTCAGATAATAAAACCATTATACATGAATTATAGCAGCCACTGGCCATTGTTGCCTCTAAAGCTCAATGACCTCAAGTTAATCATAATTAAGTCTGAGTTCTGGAGATACCATTAAAGATACCTTAGTCAAGGCTCTATCATTTAGCAACTTCTTGCAAGCCATTCCCTGAAATGTTTCATATGCTTGCCGTGTTCAGTGTAATCCACCCAGCCCAGCATTTCAACTTGCCCTGGAGCACAACACAGACAAGTGCTTGTGCACAACATGCATTGGAGCAATAGCCTAGGTTTCCTGTTGCACAGAGACCGTTTTGGCAACAAGAAGGTCACATGGTTCGCTTAATGCGTCTCGGGGGTTAGTCATGACAGATGAAAAACACCATAGGTATGGCTACATGGGGATAAAAAACCCGTGGCTGGCCTGGGTCAGCTGACTCAAGCTCAAGGGGCTGGGGCCAGCGGGCTAAAAAGCCACCATCATTATAGAAGATGACTGGATTCTCCTGGAGGCTCAAGCTCTCATGAGAGCATCAATGGTTGTCCCACGTAATAGGCTACACAGAGCCATGGACTTGGAATGGCTGAAGACCATGGACTACAGTGGGCTGGGCGTGGCCCTGTGTCACACTAGGATGCGCTGGTTTGGAATATTTAACAAGGAGGATAATTACAAATCAGGGCAGTTCTCGCTGGTTTTCTTGCCATCTTTTAGTCCCCTTACTTCACCTCCAAGTTACAGATTCCTCTCTTCCCACTACCACAGAAACCATCAAGATCTGTAAGTGTCAATTGTTAAGAATGGATGTACTGCCTGTGAAGCACTAGCCCATCACTCTGCCGCATGGCTCCTAGTCCAAAGCTCAGCCAGCAGCCTGGGCATACAATGACAGTTTTACCAGTATTTCAGTGGCTCATTTTCAGGACTGTCAGCCACTCAGTGAGGTAATGGGACTCTAGAAGTGTTCACTAGTCTGTACGCCCACTGAGGTAAATAATCCCAGACCAGTGCATTGGCAGCACTAATTATTCCCTCACTGGAACCAAGTACTGTCTTTCCAAACACCTTTCACCTACTTTTTTTCCTTTTGAGCTGTCATTCATCTGTAGACCTCTGGTGATCAATCTGACACAACAGCATCATGCCTTTCCCTGAGAGCTGTGACAGTTACGTCCAACAAGCTCCTGGGGGATGCAACAGTGAAGAGAATGCTATTAGTTACTGGTGTTAACATAGTGCCTAGAAGCTCTTGCCATGCACCAGGACCCCACTGGGCAAGGTCCTGTACAAACATAATGCTGGGCCCTACCCCAAAGAGTACACAATATAGACAGATGGATTCAAGTTTCCATAGGTCACTGAGACTTAGCAGCACCACTCGGCCCACTCAACGTCCGAAGGGCTGAAACACGCTGGTCCTAAACCTAGTTCTTAGGCAGTGGGAAGATGACACGCCTGCAACTCAAGAACGTGACATGCTCCAAATTTCTGCCCTAACAAAGTACTAAATGCTTCACGTGCCCGGGGCACATCTGTTGGGCAGGAATGGCTCAAGGCCACTCTCCCTCACCCCTTTTTAACTCCATTCCTGGCCTGGCCCTTACAGACCTCACCAGTCTACTGCCTGTTTCATCTGGTTGAGATAAGAAGGGAAAGACCTTCTCCTTGGGACTCTGGGGGCAGATGGCTGGTGGAAGTCTCCACTCTGAAACCAGGACAGGCCCCTAAGGGCATATCCCAGGCAGACAGACTCATGCCAGGGGAGTCTGAGCTAGTGCACTAAGAGACTCAGACTTGCCGCCTGAGCTCACACTCCCTCCAGTCCCAGGGCCAAGTTCAGGCAGGAAGCCCAAGCCTCTGTCAATGCCACAATGTCCAATGGTAGTTGGAACCCCGCTAGCGTGAGTCTATCTAGCCGGGCTGGACTGCTCCCTCACAGCTGCAGTGTAGACATGCTGTGAATGGCCCTAGTCTCTCACGCTCCTGTCCTCCACTCCGACAAGAAGAGGAAGCCACTAGAGCTGCAGATGCCTCCATATCCATGCCTTCGGTGCTGAGGTGCAGGGCAGGAGAGGGAAGGGCTGGCATCTCTAAGCTGTGGAGTGTATCTGCACTGCTGCTGCCATGCCCTCACTGCTCATGTTTGTTCTGCTCAACGTGATATTTTCCATGCAATTAGTGGAGTGGCAGGAACAGGCAGCAAGACAGACTTGCACTTACCGCCTGCTGCAGCCCCTCGTGGCTGATTTTTCTCCCTGACCCAGCAGGGGAGGAGATGCTTGCTAGGCAGGCAAGCATAGCCAACTCCTAAAGCCCACAGGCACAACTGCACCAAAACGGTTGCACCTTCCCACAGTTCAGCTGGACGTGCAACAACTCAGAGAGAAGAGATGTGTCACCTTTTACAGCCCTAAATGACTTGTTTGTATACTCGGGGGCTGCCCTTGGCAAACAATAAACCGAGGGCCTTTAACAATGACTCCAAGAACAGGCACTCAGACAATTCCGATGTTCCTTGAGCTACCTAAGAGGAGTTGAGTACTGGCTTTTTTCTCCTCTACTGCAGATGTACCAGGCGTACTGAGATACTGAGGGATCCTTACTGTGATCAACATCTAATGATCTGTTTCTTGATGATGCCCTAAAAGGCTTGCACCGAAGTTTAAGAAAAAAGGATGATGTAAAAGGAAACCATTCCATGAACTCATACCCAGGGTCAAGAAGCCAAAACGCAGGAAACAATGTTTAGTGAAACCAAACTGAGAAAAGTCGACTAGTACACTGCCTTTTTCCAAGTAATTTGAACAGAACAAAAATTAATCTCTATTTGCATACCCTGGTGTATTGAAGTATGCTGCACACTAATTACAGCTAATCAAGTTATTAAATACCTAACTGACTCTTAGGAAAACATGCTACATGAAGGTTAAATTAGAAAGAAAACCATCCCCATGAATGAACTCCAGTTCAGGTAACAAACCTGAAACCATTTCTGGCCTCAGTAATAAGTGCTAATTGTCTGGAACTTTAATTGCATTGACAAATTATCAACCATGCTGAAATGTTGATGCCTGCTGACTACTGCAAAAATAAGCAGCAATGTCAGTTACTGATACTGAGTGTATCAGCTGCTGACTTGCCTAAATGCAAAGATATCAGACTGTTTGACTGGTATTGAAATCATCACTCCCCCGCCCCCACCGCCCAAATCAGAGACCTACATTCTGATAATCTTTACAACTCAACACAGCCTTGTGCATGTATACTAGTTACCTAAGACAAAATTTTAACTATCGATTGGCATTTCTGCCAGCTACCAGTGACAGTACTTCAGGTTATACACTACAAAATTAAGGTCAGCGAACAGGGAAACCACTAAGCGTGTCAAAGCCATCACATTTCAGGACTCATAATCTCCATCAATGAAGGGCCTTAAAACAAGTATTTTTAGAGCAGGTAGCCTTTGTCCACAGTGTAACTCACTGAACACTCAGCTTCAGGCGCCGTTCCCAAATTTTAAGATACTGTTGCTGCTAATACATTGTTCCATGCTGCCTTTATGGTCTAGTTCTGTAGACTTCAATAGAACACTGTTAGTTATTCTGTTATTGTTAACTGTTAACTTACAGGTTTACAGATTTCTGGCTCCTGTAGGTTTCATCCCTATTAGATGACAGCTACGTTTTCTCTAAGGTTCTGCCTCTTGTTCTCCCGCAACTCTTACTATCCACCCTACTCTGTCCCTCTCCATTGTTTCTGTTCTATGGTATTGTAGTGATAAGAGCATAGAAGTAGCTCAGAAGGCATGGAGAGAAATTACTGAAAACAGTGGGGGGAAGCACCAAAGAAAAGGGAGACGTGGCAGAGCACAGAAGACTGCTCTGGCTTGTAGGCATGAAAATTGGAAGCTTTTTCCTTCCAAGAGTGAATGCAAAACAGGCAGAGAAGAAGAATCTGTATGAGGGTGAAAAAGAAAACGGACTAGAAGCGAATTCTAACAGGAAGAGAGAAGAGTCATTACTTCCTTTGTTTTACCAGCCTTTCTGGCAGATCTGGCACATCTTGGGATCTGACAGCCATAAGATGATGCATAAGAGAGGTAGGTCATTGCTGCGTTGTTTGAGTCAACTACCGAGTTTCTACTTAACTTCTGTATTAACCTGGTTATGTATGTTCATACATACACCAGAAAATGTCATTACTTCTTCAAGCCCCGTGTTACCAAATGAAGACCCAGGCCTATTCTACTCTAGAAAATTAGGTCGGCTTAACTCTGGCACTCAGGGCTGTGAAAAGAATACTTCTGTCAACCTAGCTACCGCCTCTTGGGGAGGTGGAACACCAACAGCAACAGGAGAATCCCTCCTGTTGGCATAGGGAAACTCTACACTTAAGCGTTACAGCAACACAGCTGCATCTTTCCCACTGAACTATTTCAAATGTAGACGAGCTGCCAGATCATTTTCTGGAACAACACATCAGAGCTTCATCCAATTTGACACTGACACTGCAAGTTAGCTGTAAAAGAGGGGAACTTTTAACATGCAGACAAATTTCAGAAGATCTGCACAAGATTTCTCGACAACTCCTCCCCCACTCCTACCTTAAAGTAGCAGCAAGGCCCAGGTCTTCCTTTGGTCTCAATGTGATTCTTTTGATTTTTTTTATTCACACCAGGGCCTCAAACTGTGGCTCTAACACTCCTCAAATAGTTACCACCCACTCAGGGAGGATGCCCGCTAATGTGCATCTCCTAACCCTCTGGGGAAGCAACACTTCTGAAGTTACTCAGTGTACAAAGCTGATCTACAACGCCCCCGAGCGAAGCTGATGAGTCAGAGAGAGTAATTTCTGCCCCAGCAGCAGGATGGGGGCTCTGTTGCAAACCAGATTTTTTGGAAGACAGCCTTAGTCTTTAGCCACTGTAATGGGTGGCTCAAGGTGACATGTGGAGGCCAATGAACCAGAGCAGCACCCATGTACTGGAATTGTGAGTCCTGTTTTTGGAGCTCTCTGAGAATGTGTTTTATGCACATTAGTTGCTCTCTCGCAGCATGCAGCAAGGACATCTTTGGGAAGTTCTGCTCAGGGAGCAAAGCGTGTATACTTCTGAGTGCCCCAAAATCCACATGCATAAACAGATTTTAGTTTTGAAGTACTGTCAAAGAAAATTTCCTTTGAGGAAAGGTGAAAGACTGACATAAGCAGCAGCATCCGAGTAATGTAATGATGCTGCACACCCCTCAATCATTTCCTGAACAAAGGAACTGAATGTGATCAAAGAAAAGAAAGTAGTTGTAAATCACAACATCAGCATGATCAAAGAAGTTGCTGTGCATCGGGAACTAATCCCATTCTAACGACTTGTTTAAATCAACCTTGATCAATCCGGCATGAAGATACAGTCAACAAAATAGTAGTTTAGGTTTATCATAAAACCTGGAGGAATGTTCTGCATTTCATCCCATCTGCACAAGCAAACAAATGCACCTATCATTTCATCCTTCAAAGTTCTGTAGTTTCAGTGTAAAGTCTGACGCAAAGGTTTAGGAATGGAAGAGCTGAATTCCTTTTAATTCTAGTTGCTGGGGTGTAAAAAGATTTTCAAGCTTAAGGATAAAGGTACCCATTAGGCCCAGAAGTGTACTCTTTATATCCTTTTACCAGGAAAAAAACAACCAATTGCAGAAGCTCCAGCAATAACACAAATTGCTTAAAGTGGATGGCTGTCAGTTCCAGTAATTGCTCAAACATACCACCAATTAAAGGGTTCAAGGTTGGACAACTCTCCTGCTTCTTCCCACTGCACTCCAAAAGGCCAACTCTCACATGCCTCCTCTCTCTCATACATGAGAAATCTCACTGCTCTTAAGTGTAACAGGAACCAATTTTGCATCAGGCAAAGAACCGTACAGACCTCTCCAGTAAAAGAGATTCATGAGCAGGACGCTCATGGTTAAAAAAAATGAACTGTTAATACATCCCGGACCAAACTTACATGCATATTTCAAGTTAAGGATAGCACAGTTAGGGAGTTCAATGGGACATGGCACCATTTCCAAAACAGTAAGAAATTCTAATGCTTGGTTGCCTCCGATATCCCCTCAAACTTCAAAAATCAGTTTCCTTGGTTTCACCCTTTCCACTGAATAAGCCATTCCCCCGTGCATCTGATTGAAATTTTAACACGTGGCTCTTGGTTTACTCAATGCTGCCAGAAATCGCACTGAGATGCAAGCAGGCAGATGTGGTAATAAGCTGGAAGTCAATCAGCTGTACATTCCTGCCTGCACCCTAATACAACAGGAATGTTAACAGCTCTGGGAAACTGTGCTTACTCCTTAGCTACAAAGAGCAAACCAGAGAAAACGTTTTCCTTCTTGGTAGTTTGTAAGCTGCTGTTGGACAGCAGGGGTGGAAACTGCCTTTTCTCAGCAACCATTAAAGATGTAATGTTAGCAGGTGTTTACCATTTACTGAAGGCTGTCTGATATTAGCCATTTTAAGGAGGTCGAGTTTTGTTAATAAACTAAATTTAGTGTTTCCGTTAAAAAAAAAAAAATGCTTCTTCAAAACTTTTGAAAGTGATTCTACAAAAACACACAGACAGGTTTTTCACTAATGCACTTGTTAATCACTTGGAAATTCTTTGTCAACACACATCTGCAGTGTACCCTGCTATGCAACTGCATTACTGCTATGCAACACACATTTACACAAGAGCAGGGACACAGCCTAACCCACAACTTAAGTACGAAGGGCTTTTGCAAGTTACACTGCACTGGAATAATAGGGAGCTTTGTCCTCATTCCATTTTTCACGTAAGCCTTTGCTCCTAATAAATGCCATGCACACAATGATTACAGCCTACTTTATTTAGCTGGCATTTATTCGAAACAAATAGAGGCTTTGTTAACTAATTTAACATTACAAATTTTGAGTTGGGAAAGCCAATCCCACACACACTTGTGCAAGCCAACTGGAATGTAACCAATTGAAGATCGTCATGTATTAGTGGCTTACACCCTCTTTCAGTATGAACTAAGCTTTCACAAAGAACTTTTCAAAGTGAGCTACCATCGGATCAGGGCAGGCATCCTCAAATATCTGAGCAAAGTGCTGAGAATATCTCCAAACTTAGGTACCAGTGGCACATCTCAGTTGGGTTTAATGTTGCCTACTTCACCACGGTATTCAGTAGTTGTTCATGCACTGATCTCAATGCATTTTCATCTCAGTTCAAGTTCTCGAGTACTTTCAAGTGGTATGTTCACCTGTTCCTCATTGTAATTCCAGATGCACCTTGAGATTTACAGGCTATGTAGCTTAGCTTCCTTCAGCTGTTTAAAAATTGCACATACAGCAAACATAAGAAACTTGTTACTCTGTGAGGAGCATAGATTAAAGCACTGAAATATCATCAGATCTCAAACTCACAGCCAAGCAGGTCTTCCTGAAGGACAATTAAAATTCAATGCCAGAGTGCTAGGTAGTCTTCTCTTCAAGTGACACCAGCTCCATCCATTAGATAGTCAAGGGTGCACTCAAGTACAATACTGGGGACTCAAGATGACAGCCAATAATAAGGAATGTCCAATATGTTCTGAAAAGAGGAAGCTTAAATCTCTTTGCTGCAACCAAATAATGTTTTTAATTACAGGCAGTTTACCCTTTGCCCGTTTTTTTTCACCCACTCAGTTTATGGCATCGAAGTTTTGACTTAAGACCTACTGCCTCCATATTCTGTTTAGAAGAAACTACTTCCTTCCTTCCAAGGGGGAGGCAGAAGCTAGAGTAAACAGGGTGAAACCCAAAGAGATCAGAAAGGCCATAGAGTGAGCTGATAATAAACAAGTAGGTTGTTGCCTTGGTTAACACTTCCACTCAGCTTTGTGAAATCTCACCTGCCCACCTATTCCAGGCTAGTGCAGCATGACTCCACCATTTCTCCACCGACTAACTTTTAAAGTTCCAGTGGGATAGCCGTGTTAGTCCGTATACAGCAAAAACAGCGAGAGTCCTGTAGCACCTTAAAGACTAACGAATTTCTGCGGGCATAAGCTTTCGTAGCAGCAACTCATTTCATCAGATGCATGAAGAAGTGGGTTGCTGCCCACGGAAGCTTATGCCCGCAGAAATTCGTTAGTCTTTAAGGTGCTACAGGACTCTCGCTGTTTAATCTTTTAAAGGAAATTCATTTTATGTTTAACGCTGTGGTAGCAAAAGTCCTCGGAGAGGCGAGCCTGATGTAACTAATGCAACTCCTGCTGAACAGAGTAGGATCAGATGCGGTACGCTGTCTAATTTGTTAAGACTAGCTCCAGTCTTAGTGCCTCCATTCCATGTAGTTTCCCCAGCTCAGATAACCTGCATCACATGCTTAGTGGAGACAGCAGCCTCTGCCAGGCCAAACTCCCCCTCCTGGGCACCTGAGTGGGTAGCAAGTACTGACAAGTTTGTCTGTACAGTGGTCATGGTAACCATAGAATAGTGCATTTGGTTCAGTATTAGTGGTGGTCTGGCATGAAAGGGGAAAACACTTTCTAATTTCGCTTCAAATCGAGGCTGGTGGCAATGATGACCCCACTGACTGGGATACCACTGATTTCAGGACCATTTTTTCCTTTGGTGATCTGAACATGGGCCCCTGCCTATGTAACTGGGAGCAGAATGTGAAAGCCTTAAAGCAGCAACTTAAGTTGCTTATTTAAAAGCTCAGGCTCCCAACCACTGCATTCCTGAAAGTCCAAGAACGATCTGCTCACAAACCCTTACCTCCCTCATAGTTGATCTCTAGAAAAAATAGTATAAAAGCAATCACTAGCCAAACTTGAAGGCTGTAGCCAACTAAAAGAATCTAGTCAACCTCTGTGAAAGAATTAGGTTAGCTTCACAAACTTAATCCGCCTGCTCCTTCCCTCGGTTTCAATCTCTGTATTCCAGGGTAGATAAAAATCAATGACTTTTTTTTTAAATGTTTAAAAATCAGATTTTTTTATTTAAATTGGATTTTAATTTTTTTTAAATCATCAATAAAATACTAAATTTCTCTCTCATTTAAAAAACAACAGTTACAACTAAATCTCATCACAAACATGCTAAACCTACACTTACAGTCTCATAAAAATGAATTAATGGCTCTAGTCTGTCCAGCCTAATTACCAGCTCTTGCTTCTTGACAGTCCTGGGCTTTCAGTTTCTGTTTCTCAGCAGACTAAAGTCACATGTGCAAAGAAAGACACAGGCGGGATAGGACTGTTGTTGTTCTGTGCTTATGTGCCGGTGGAGCTGGGCCAAGCAAGGCAGAGGAGTTAGTTAAGACACTGTCTTGAAGACAGAGAGACAAAGGAAGGAAGCAGAGCAGAAGGGAACAGTGGAGTGGACTGGAAAGAAAAAGGGAAGACATTATTCAGGACACACACAGCTTCCTATATTCCCCCACACTTTTGCCACAGAAAAACTGTCATGGCTTCTGAGCGTAAGATTGCTCCTATCTGGGAATATTTTGAAGAAATTCCTTCCCGGGTAAAAAAGGAAAACGTGTCAAGTGTAAGCAGTGCAAGAAGGAGATGCAGGGCCTAGCTGCAAGAATGAAACATCATAACGAAAACTGCTTATTGGGAGAAAATGATGTGGATGAAGATGTGGATATGTCTGAAGAACAATGCGGATCAACTAGTTAGTAACGTAAATAATGCATTTTACAATGCATCATTCTTCAAGACTCTCTCTATGCCTTTTAGTATAAGCGTAATTTAACGAGTACATTCCCAAGCTTTGTTATGTTGGATGTTGCTAGAAAAAAAGTTTAGTTTAGCTAATTCCTTACGGCTTGTTTAAGTAGTTAACTAGGTTTAGAATCTATCACCAAAGTATACGGTACAGAAAGCTGCATTAAGAGAAATCTAGAGTTGCCAGTTGCCACTGGGTGTCATTTTCTTATTTTACATTACATAATGCATGCCCCTTATTTTGGAACATCATGGCTGGGTGGGTTTGTAGTAAGGACCAGCAAATACCAACAAGACACCGTAGATGAAAAGATTGCTTGGTTCATTTATGCCACAAATTCTCCTCTTTGCATTGTTAACAATAAACACTTCATTGACATGGTGAGTCCTTACAACCAGGCTCCACTCCACCTGGTAGAGCAGACATTGGTGGAAGGTTGCTAGATACAATGTATGAGAAGGAACTTGAACAGTGGGCAAGAAATACTGAGGGGAAATTTGCCAGTTTAAACCTTGATGGGTGGAGCAATGTGCACAATGATCCAGTAATGTGTGCTTGTGTGACAACAGAAGATGGGGTTGCACATCTTTCAGAGACAATAGATACATCGGGAAAAGCTCACACAACAGAATATTTAAAAGAAGTGGCAGTGAAAGCTGTAATAAACTGTGAACAAAAATTCAACTGTCACGTGTGCAGTTTTGTCACAGACAATGCTACAAACATGGCAGAGATGAGAAGATACTTAGAAGAAACGGAAGGATGCTCCTTAATAACATAGGGTTGGAATTCCCCATTTAATGCATCTTTTAGCCGAAGATTTAAGCACGTCTTCTCCAAGAATAAAAGAAAATGTTGTTGAAGTTGCAAAACACTTCCGTAACAACCATTTTGCTTCAGCTTCACTGAAGAGAGCAGGAGGATCCAAACGAATTCTCCCTCAAGATGTTCCATGGAATTCTGTGGTTGATTGTTGTGAACAATTTATTAAGAACTGGCCTATTCGCATAAACCTTTGTGAAGAAAACCATGATAAAATAGATGGAAGCATCTCATCCAAAGTATCTAACGTTGGATTAAAGTGGAATGTAGAGGATAGGCTCAGTATACTGAAGCCTATATCCACAGCCTTAAACAAACTTCAGAGAAATTGTTGCTGCATTGCTGGTGCTGTTGAAATTTGGAAGGCACTTCAAGAGACACTAGGAAAGGAATACCTCACCAGAAAGTTAAACTGCAGGCAATAAAAAAGCGAATGGATCAAGCACTAACTCCACCTTGTTTTCTTGCGAACATTCTTGACGCCAGATATAAAGGCAGATGCCTAACTTCTGAAGAAGATGCTGCTGCCATTGCACAGACATCTCAAAATCACTCCTCAGTTATGCCAGTCATAATAAATTTCAGGGCTGGAGGGGAACCATTTAAACAGTACAGGTTTACTGATGTTTTGAACAAAGTCACTGCCCTGAGTTGGTGGAAATCGTTAGCCAGGCACCTTGAAACAGAGTTCCTTCAGTTGCTAAGCCAACTTTTCACAGCAGTAGCTTCCTCTGCAGGCACAGAGAGGACATTTTCACTGTTTGATATTATTCACTCAAAGCAAGGAAATCAACTGGGAGTTGAAAAAGCAGGAAAATTCGTATTTCTGTTTCAGTCTATGAATAAAAATGACAGTGGGAGCAAGGAAGATGAGAGCTAGTTGTAGAAGTTTTAAAGACAGCATACATTTAGTGTTGTGAAGACTTGTCTGTTAGTTAATAAAATTTGGAAATAAAAAAAAGTTTAAGGACAATCATGAGCTGGCAACTCAGGAGACTGCTGCTATTGTAAATGTGAAACATTTATGTAACATTTAAGATTTAGTTTAATAAAATATATGTGCTATTGTGTTTGTGTGTGATTTAGTTCTTACTATTCCTAATGTACTGCTGCTGCATCTGCAGCTTGACACAGGTAATGAGTATTACATACTATTTCCTAAATTAATAAAAATCAAGTTATCTAAAAAATTACACAAAGTATACCCTCCTAGATGTTGTAAAAAGCTGTATTGAGTTGTAATTTAACATGTTTTAGTGGTCAGATTTGCACTATTTAAGAAATATGTGAAGCAGTATCAGTGGGAAACTTGATTTAAATCAATGATTTTCTCTTGGTGATTTAAATCAATGATTTAAATCGCCTTGATTTAAATCAATCCACCCTGCTGCATTCTCAGACTCAGAAGATGATGTCAAGATAGTTCTCTGCAACTAATGCTCTGCCTATCCTCAACAGCTGTGGAATCAAAGATTTAAATGAAACTGGCTCTTGTGACTAAGTTAACATATGGTAATTCAAGCACCATGTACATTTTTGGTGCTACCTAAGGCAAAGATTCTGCCTTAGGATTCAAAGCAGGGGTCAGTGGTGACAGCAAACTGAGAAACAAGATTGAAGGGGGCAATCCAAGTGAGAGGGGAAGAGGTTTAGAGAGCCATGTAGAAGAAAGCAGTCACAAAGGTGTGCAAGGGGGAAACCAAGAAGAGTCATGAGATGAGAGGTTTAGGTCAACATAGAGCACAGCAGTGCGAAAAGAAGTGCTGTGGGAGATGGCAAAAGTCTAAGGAGTGAGCAGGCAGGTTGGAGCCAGCTGCCAAGGAGAGGTAGGACCAGCTGGACAGCAGAATAAGTAATGACAGGATGGTAGAATCTATACATCTGCCTCTGGTAAAACCTATTTCTTGGGAGATGGCGCTCGATACCTGCAGACAAAACTACTGACAGGTGAAAGGTCCAAGTTGTGGATGGGGCTTCTACCACCAGCCCCTGGTACAGTGGCAGCACCAGTTCAGCTGCCCCAACGGAAGACCAAGGGTTTAACTGCGTTTCTGACAATATTGTCCCTGCTCCCTCGTCTAAAATGAAGACCAACCAGCTCCCCTCTGACATAGATCAGTTCCCTGCTGCACAGCTCAGCTGGTGAATGATGGGGTAAAGTCATAGATCTCAGACTGCAATCACACAACAGGGTCAACAGACATTCATTCAAATATCAAACAGGCCAAACCTCGGTGAGGGTTTGTCTATCAGGTTACCACTTCTCCTTCTTAACAGATCCCTCCCAAAGAAGGCAACATCCAAAAATAAACATGATAGCAAGTCAGTCATATCAGCCAAGGGATTTAACGATGTAGTGTCTGATAAATTAGAATAGTGCCTATAGAGGAAATTTCCTAAACGTAAACCTTTGCATGAACTATGGACAGGTTTGTTCGGGTCCTAAATGGAGACACCATGTACCATCTTACTCAGGTCCACACTGAACAAGCATAGCGCATAATGCTTCCATTAGCAACCAAGCAGGCTGCAGCTCCCCCTCTTGAAATCAATGTGTCTCAAGTCCTCGTTCCTCTTTCAGTCTTTTAAGGAGTTGCATCTGACGGAGTGGGTTGCAGCCCACGAAAGCTTATGCCCACAGAAATGTGTTAGTCTTTAAGATGCTACAGGACTCTCATTGTTTTTGCTGTATACAGACTAACACAGCTACCCCTTTGAATCTTTTAAGGAGTGCTACCATTGGTCCAACAGCTGCTTATATGAGGCCCTAGTGATTAACAACCACAGCATGTGTTCAGGTTCAAGTCCAAGAACCTGGGATACGGAAAATTAAGTCTTCTGCTATTCATAACTGCTCTCATAAGTCGCCTCTCCCCACATATCTGGCTTCACTAATTGACTGTTAAGCAGCACAGCAGAGCCTGCAGCGAAGCTCTCCACCTAACACCCAAAAAGACACTTGCCTGGAAAAGTTGCCAGTGCATAATACACCAGGACAGTTAGCTTTTCAATGCATTCATAGGCTTTCCATTCATAACCTGGAACACGACCAGTAGCCAAGTTAAACAGAGGTCACCTGGTCATCACTAGCTGTCTGCTCATTAATTAGTGCAGAAAGATATGACATAACAGTGTAAGAGTCTAAGCATATATACTGTAGCAGCCTTCAGAAGCCTCAACCAGTTCAGGGCTGCACTGCATAGATGCTGCTCAAAAATACAAGACAGTGGCTGCCTTAAAGAGCTAGCAGTCTGAAAAGACAAAGTAATAGGTGGATGAGACACCAGTGGGGGGAGAAGGGATATATAAAAAAAATAGATGTTTCAGTACGGATGAGCTTTGTGCATGCGATTCTGTGTTAATCAACAGAAGCAATCTGAACTGCCCCCCTATGCAGCAGTTTTCTATGGGTATTACAGCACATAGGAGTTTTGTGCAGGGACTGAGGACAAAGGCAATGACTGAGAGTGAATTTTGACTAGATGCTGTCCCTCCCACAAGTAGAGAACAGTGTGTGAAGTGACTACCATGTGCTTAGGGGAGAAGCAAACCAGTTGGAGGTAAAGGCTAGCATCACTGGCAGTGCGAAAGCTGACCTCATGATAGCAGGATAGGCCTAAATTATGGAGGGTTTTGATGGTGAAATCAAGAAGTCTGGAGGCCAAACTCAATTTCTACACTAACCAGCCACCCTTCTCTCCCCCCGCCCCGCAGCTGATGCTGAGTAATCCCTGGCTAATGTTTTCAAGAGCACGTAAGTATCCTTGGCACCACTGAAAATTTTATTCTTTAGGGCTTGTCCAGATGGGGTACTTCCTGAGAAATTCAATGGGTGGACACACTGATTCCAGAATAAGGAGTGCCTTGTTCTTGTTTAAGTTAGCCCACTTTGAAAATAGCAGTCCCAAACTAACTAAACTACAATAAATGTTACAGTATGATGTAGACGCAGGCCATCCACAACATCAGAGGGGAAACTTCCCCACTGTCCTTCCCCACTGCTGAAGACTCCTAGTTTCGTATGCAAGTATATTTTAGAACTATGTTGCATTACAGTTTTCCAGCTCACATAATTATCTCCATTTAAAGAACAGTCCAACTGCCAAGACTGATGCTTCCAGCTACAGTGGCAGTCTGCTGCCCTGGACACCAAATGGAAATGGTTTTAACAAGGTCTCGTGTCCCCTCTAGCATTGCATCTTTAGACTAAGCGACTGTCTTGCATCAGTTACCTGATCTATGCATAAGCTGACCATTTAACTGTCACAACTTAACCAATGAGCAACACTCACTGTCACAGCATACTGAGTAGTAACAAAAATCCATGCAAGGCTGGAAGTCAATGGACAATACCAGATTCAGGACTACCAGAAACAGAAGAACACGAAACAGGGATGTGTAGTCAGGGGAATCCCCTTTCCTTCCTCTCTCGATTTATAGCTTGAGGCAATTAAGGTCACTTCCAAGGTAAGACTCACTTCTTAAGGCAATATTTCCTTCGAGGGAACGGGAAAGGAATTAAAACTCCTGTATTTCATACAAATCCTCTGAGCCAACAGCTGGAAGATTTCACAGACAAGCAAGATGAAGTGTACCAAATACAGCAAACCTTAAAGCAGGGCTCGACAAATTTGTTTTGGAGCTAGGAGCCAGCCCAAAAATTAAGGAGCCAGACAACGTGGGCTCAGTGGTGGGGTGCCCTGGCCAAAGCACAGCAGACACTCTCCCCTTCCAGCCCTGCCCCTTCCCTCCGCCTCTCTCCCATAACGTGGGCTCAGCAGCAGGGCGCCCTGGCCGGAGCACAGCAGACACTCTCCTCTCCCGGCTTCGCCCCTCTCCCACAACGGGGGCTCAGCTGCGAGGCGCCTTGGCTGGAGCATGGCAGTCACAGCGCTCCCCCCTCCCAGCTCTGCCACATGGGCGCAGTGGCGCCCTGGCTGGAGCATGGCAGCCGCTCCCCTCAGAGAAATACTAGGCGCCAGACTTAAACTTCTAGACACCACGGTGACCTGGCACCCGGGGTTTGTCAAGCCCTGCCTTAAAGTACTCGGAACTCAAGTAATACACATGGAATGCAAAAACTAGCTGCATTATCAGTTTATGGTATACAAACAGGTGGATATTGTATTGGTTGGAGTTATTTGTAACGTTAACATGTTGCTCGTTACACATGCCACTTTAAAAAAAACACACCTAAATCTTTAAAGACTTGGAATTTTGTGGCTCCAGTTGCTAGGAGCTAAATGAAGTATTCTTCTTTGTACTAGGAGGCCACCTGGAAGCCCCAGTTAAGGCACCATTGTGTTAGCACTGTGATGTTTCCAGACCAGGTGCCAGCTCACACCAAGCCCCAAAGCCCTCACTGAACACTGACAAATACATAGATGGAGACCAGTCTGGCTCACCTATCTGTTAGTATTATTAAAACAGAAATTAGAGTTATATGAATGTGTTTAGACTTTCTGAAAAGTTGTAGGATGCTGTGTGTATTAATCTCATTTAGAATATCTATATCCCAGATTATAAAGTAATATTTAAATGTTTGTAATTATAAAAATGTTTGTGAAGACTGTAAACCCCCCCAGTCAGGAAAAAAGCTTTACCAAGTGTGAAATATTCGTTTACCAGCAAAACACGGCTTATCGACACCAAACAAATCATTATGAAGCATCAACAGACAAAAGACTTGTTAGCTTCCCCACACCTATGAAAAGGATACGTGCATAGAACATGCTACTGTGTCCTATCATAGCTTAAACACTGGGGGAAGGGAATAAAATACTTAAGGACAAATTATCACTATGGTGCTTGGAATCTGAAGAGGGCAATATTTCTCAAGCATAAGCAAGGGATCCCCAAGCTGATTAGCTTGGGTTACCCACACAGGACATAGAGAGCTTGCATATTACAGCTGTATCTATTACCTTTTGAAAACTAAGATTGTAATAATTTGTGTGTACATATGTTTACCTGCTTTAACCTTGCAAATAACTCGTTTCTTCTTCCTAGTTAATAAACCTTTCGTTATTACAGGATTAGCTGAAAGCAGTGTGTTTGGTGAGAGATCTAGGGTGACCTGAGGTAAGGGGTCCTCTGGGACTGGTAGTAACCTGAATATTGGTGTGATTTTTGGTGTAAGGGACCATCTATCACAAAGGCAAGCTTACCTGCATGGCAAGATAGACTGAAGTGCGCAAGGGGACTGTCTGAGACTCAATGTTAATATTGATATAGTGCTTGAGGAGTTCACTCTTGATGCGTGGTTGGTGAAATCTAATTATAGAACACACTACCAGCTGGTGGTTTGTGTCCTGGTTTGTACCAGTCTGCTCTAAAGTTGGCACTCAGGGTCATGAGGCACTCCAGACAGCTTGACAAGCACCGTACAGACAAAACAGACGGTCTCTACCTTAATATATTTACAATTAAGGGACAAGAATTCCTACCACACAGAGGCTCCCTAACATGCAGAGTAACTAGTGCAGAACAACTGTGCATGCGTGTTGAAAACACTTGTTTAGTTGTTTCCCATGATAGCTCAAAAATACCACTGAGGAGCAGGACTCCGCACGCACACACTACCTCCCCTGCTATCAGGCAACATTCGACTGAACAAGGTCTCACTGATGGACTGTTTCAATCAGAAGCTTTGGGCTTGAAAAAAAAGCCACAATACCACTGGTTAGGCATACTGAAAGGAAACTAAACTTATTGGTGATTCATGGTTCAAATGTTTTTCTACCCTATCAGCACTGGGAAATTTTTGTTATACTATAGTCCAGTTATGCCACTACTTTTTTTTAGAAGACATGTTGAATAGCCGCCAGTACTGTAGCTAATCATATTAGGGAGCTGGTTTGCAGATCCTCCTGCGCTCAAGAGACTGTAAATCAATTTGTTGCACTGTTGGATGGGGCATGAATTATTCACGGCCATAATAATCAGCAGAGAGTCTTACAGACAAAATGCACTATCATTGTTCATTTGAAGAATAAAATGGAGATGTACTTTAGCATCATGTTTATCAAAAGGCGCAGTACAAAAACCAGTATAAAATTCTGCTATTCAGAGTTTCGTGTGGAAAGTTTCATGTCTTCCTGCAAGCACCCACCACAACTGGTACGATCAACAGAAAATTAAGGTGTTTTACCCTGAGTTGAGAAGAAGTCATGGAAAAAATGGCTCTGTAGAGGGAAGTGCCTTTGCAGATATATCTCCAGGATTAATTTCAAAATGAAAACTAGTATTTCTAAAAGTAGAATCTATGTTTTAGGTTCACATTACCATGAAGAGTTACATTAATTGTGTCAATATCCTTATCTTTGTTTAGCTTGTAGAGACAACAATTTTTCAAAAAGTTCCAAGGTAATATATATGAGAACCAATATAGTCATTTATAATTATGCATCCTGGGTAGCTGGTGTGTTTTCACCATATGTATTAAGTTAATGCATACAACTTAAGATTCCATAGCAATGTTAACTTCCATTCCATTCCTCACTTGTTACCCTGCAAAGGTGTTTGTATGTCTCAATCACAACTATTAACGTTCATGAAATAACAAACCATGATTTTCTTCAAAGTTCAACGGTAAAACAGAACTGAGAATTCCAAAGCGGAATTCCCTAAGGTGGGCAATGATTTAGGTGGCTCTCTTGCTGAATAGGGATGGGTTGATTACCTTTGGCAGAACAACTAGAAGTTGACGAAAATGGCAACATTTCCCATCTGGCAAATCAGCATTCTACAACAAAAGCCATTTTGTCAAAAAATTCCCAGTCAGCTCTAAATCACAACCCTGTTGGTCCAATGAAGCCTCTACTTCAACGCACAGATACACTAGATCTTCTTAATGAAAAAGATGTACAGCCATTTTCCTAAACTTGTTCACTGAAATGGAGGGGCCACTTTAGCCAAAAGTCTGCAAGTAATTCAGCTGGAAGGAGACAACTGACATGGAAATTCATATCGAATAGTTAAAGTTGGGCCACATTAAAAGCTGCTAAAGATAGGCTCCTACATTTAAGTGTCAGGAAACCTCAACAGTAACACTAGCTCTGCTTACAAAAAAGCAGCAGAGCAATCTGGAAGCTTGTAGTAACAAAAACTTTTCAGTCCAATCACATTTGACTTAATTCTACCTCTCAGGTCTCTTCACTGTTTGAAGTGGAGCTGAGTACAAGCAAATTGGTTAGCACAAATCAACAAGTTTCCAATGTGGAATTGAAAGTACATTCAGACTCAAAAAAATCAAGGGAAAGATCATTCAGCAAACTCCCAATTAATTTCCCAACTTTATAGCATGGCTTCGCTTACTTGTTGGATCAGATTCATAATATTTAATGAAACCGCACTGAAAGATACAGATTGATGTTGTAAACATGTATTTCAGCAAGATACTCCCCTTTGAGGATTCCATGCCGGAACCTTTCTTAGTGAAAGCATGTATTATATTAATAGACAATGTTACACGTGAAACCTTACATATGTCAGTAATATCAGAGCGTTAGCTCCTACCGCAGGTAGGGCTGCACACTAGTGAATCTGCAAAAGCCTGGAATTGTGGCAGGCCATGATGTCAGTAGGAAAACTAGCAGACAAGAATGAAGGAGAGGAAGAGTAAAAAAAAAAAAAGAGTCAGTGACGGTGCAGCAACAATTAGATCATTATAAGAATGACTGTGTACTACGCATGCACAGCACACTGCATTACAACCTGGACAATTTCATATTTAACGCCATTTAAACCCGTTTTAAACAGAGAGACAGGCAGAGATATAACGAGCAATTTCTGCATCTGGCTTCTTAGTATGGTTGAAGGATTGTCACAGATATGACATATTTTCCTGTTGATTTCTTCTCAATGCTTGTTGCACAGCAGGACTGTTGAAGTTGGGAACATTTTAGTAAATGCCACCAGCAGAATCCTTCTTATCCACTTCTTTTGAATTTGGACATTCTGAGAGGGTTAAAATTTTAGATGCCTCCAGTCCCCTCCACTTGGAAGAGGCAGCTCTTTCAAGTGACTCCATTAAGTTTTGGAGAACCAGTCGCAGGTCTTTAGTCAACACTTAGCACCTGTTAGCACTTTTGCATGAGGATTTCAAAGTACTTCAGTAATTACATCAGCTAGTCTGCGAGATAGATGCTCGGTGTTACATATGGGTAACCTGAGGCTTTGTTTAGACTAGGGTTTTACATTAGAAAAACTGTTAGTTAACACGTTCTAGAAAAGCATTTCTCAAACTGTGACTCCAACCCAAAAGGGAGTCAAGTATTGCCTCTCTTACTTCTGGGCACCTTCAGAGCTGGGTGGCTGCTGGCTGAGCACCCAGGTCTGAAGGCAGCACCAAAGAGTGGCATGGTCAGGGGGTGGTCACAGTCTGAAATATCTTCAAAGGGGTTCCAGCAAAAAAAGTTTCAGTGCCCCTGTTCCAGAAGTATCGAATGCCTGGCACATACCAACATGTTTTCACTATCACATTCAAAAGTCATTCAACACGTGCTGCCACATCTTTAAATCCTAGTTTAGACAAAGCGAGCTATTAGTAGACTTCCTCAAGTTGAGCCAGTAACAAAGCTAGGATAAAATTTGGCAGTGCAATGGTAGGTAAACCACGACTGATCTCACTTAGATACTCACAGTAAAATCAACAGGTGCCTGGTCTCAACTGGAATTTTACAGTGAGACAACAATCACGCTTCAGTTAGCTTCCTATTAAAAAAAAAAAAAATCCCTCTGTCTGTGAAGACAGTTAACAGAGAGGTAGGTGTTCGACTCCTTGCACAGAGTGGAGAGATTACCTTTAACTTATCAGAAAACACGCAGCTCCCAGGGAGCACAACCAAGATATATTAAGTTAAAGACCACCACCCACTACTACCTCCTAACTTGGTTGGAGGCTCTAAGACAACGTCTAGACTAGGAAAAATGGTGCATTTTACAAGATTAGTTAATGTATTAGCTCATCTCATGCACACTACCATTTTAGTGTAGAAATGGCCTCAGGAGACAGACAAGATAGCAAAATAGATCCCTGAGGTTTCATAGGGAAAGCCACGTGCTCTTTGCTTGCTCCCAAGATGCCATCCCTGAACATTTAGAATTCTCAGCACTTTTGTATCACAATGAAGCTGAACTGGTGACAGTGATAATGGACACGGCAACACAGTCAGAGCCAAACCAACCCAATCATGTTTAAAGCATGTCCAATTAGTACTGAGCTGGTTTCATAGGAATGCAGGTCTTTTTAAAAAGTAAATAATTCTCAATTCCACTGCATTGTCTTTTTCCCCACTTTGTTTTGCATGACTTTGATTCAATGAACCAACAACCTATTTCACTAACAGAACTGAGACAGAAATCCAAGTGTTGAACCATGGAAAGGAAAAATGGAATTTAAGGTTGTGTTTTCATCCACTTTTCATCTTTTGAACTCAAGCACCCTTCTAATTGTGTTAAGTTATGTTGAGTGTTTCACTGAAAGGCTCCATAGCTTCTAATTTTTACTGATCTTGTGCAACTCCAGTTCTTTATTCTAGCTAGTCAAGTTTCCTTTTTACTCTAACAGGTAGCAAACCCATAGCCTATGAAGTCTCTGAAACTTCCTTAAATAGCATTTTCCATTTAGCGTCACTCTACAAAATCCCTGGCATACAACATGTGCATTATTTTAAGACCTCAGTCAACTTTGTGCTCAGGCAGTATTTCATCTCTTACAATAACTGGACTCAAATCTAGAGGACAGTCTTTTGGAGTGCCACCATATGTCACTCTTTGGGGCATCCATTCTCCCTTTTCAGCTGGCTCTGAGGACTATCGTTTTCTGAGAAATTATAACGTCCATAGAATGATTTAGTACTGTAGTAGCGTGCTGGACATCTGTACCTGAGAAGTTAGTTTTGACTGCATCTTTTGTTTTATTTTTGTCATCAGAAGAAAGCAGCAGAGAGCTTCCTCTCGCATTTGGATGGCATCTTCAGCCACTTGAACTCTGATTCTCCATTTCAGAAAAGAATCAATGATAGCATTAAATAGGAATGCACTTTTCCTGCATGTATATTTGCAATCTTTATTGAGTCAGTTCCATTGTTTGACCGAGTCGCCTTGTAGTAGTTGACTTTGTGAAAAATGTCATAACCTCAAAAATCTAGCCTTCCTTCAATCGCTTGTTATTTTAATAACTGGCATTGCATGCTCTTCAGTCACGTCACCAGGCTGGACAAAAGACATCCCAGCACACCAGACAACAAGCAAAGCTATAGATGCCCTGATCCTACCTGGCACGCCAAGGATTCGTGGATTTATGGGATTATCTGGGAACCTCACTGCTCCATACCTGGTGTGACACCATTAACCAGGGCCATTCTGGCTGGCACAACAGTCCTCCGTAGACTATCCATGTTTGATTATGACGACTTGTAGTTTTTTCAGCATAGGCATATTTACTTCTTCAGTTTATCCTCTCTACCACTGCAGAAGATAGTAGAGGACTTACCTGTTTAAATCTAGCTAATGGAAAACATGCAGGAGTCAGTGACACAAAGGAAAACAGGTCATTTTGTCCTGCACTGAATGATATGTTAACATGAAAGTCTGCAACTTTAATTAGTTCAAGACTTCACCTTGTTCATGAAATAATCACATTTGGCTTTACAATTTTCTGAGTAGCATAGGCAAACAGGTGGCTCCTGAATTTTTATGTTTAAAAAAGTGCTGAATGTTTGAAAAAAGTGATTGTTACAGCTACTTTTGGATGTGATCTTGTCATCCATTTCAATATACACAACTTTTTTTTCCACTGGTATATTTAATCATGAAGAAGTTAAACGAACTGATTTTCCCACACTTTGGAATAAGCACAAATCTTGTATTTTACTTCTTATTTCTTGGTGATGTTTACACTTTCATTAGGATTTCATTTCTATCCATTTAATAGCTTGTTTCCTATCATATCTTTTCATTTCAGGTATATTCAGTCAGATACATTCACATGTACCTTGGGTAAAACTCAACAACAAGTACCAAGCTTTCTTGCTAGGCCAAGAAAGTCCCAAACCACATCCTTCCCCATTTGCCTAGTCTCCTGCTGATGGTCTATGTCCCACTCCATCAGCCTGAAGACTCTCATCACGCATTGGCTTGACTCAGCGCCCAGTTAGTGCATCATCCCTTCCCCAAGCACTATATATCAGTGAATTAACATTATTCCCACACAGAGCCATCTGGTGTGGCAGGGAGGCAGAGGTTTCCCAACTCTCTGTAGTGACGCCCAGCAAACTACACAGAGGCAGAGAGACCATAGCCAGCCTGAAGACAAGCAACATCTGCTTCCTACACCCCAATGCTGGATTATTTTCAAGTTTATTCTTATTTTAAAAAGCCAGTGTAGTTAAAGACGCTATTTACAGACAGGTTTTGACTACAACTAGACAGTCCTCTCCCTCAGTGCCCCTGGTTAGAGACTATCTGTGGCCTCCTCCAAATGCTGCAACCAGTGCTCATCCTCTAGGTTCCATGGAGGTTGCTACATTTTATCCAAAAACTTGTTAGGGCCAGCGGTTGCTAGTACAGTCCTTCTGCTCTTCTACATCCAGCCTCGTATTCAAGTCCAAGCACCTGTGAAGGAGATGCAATTTGCAATCAGGGTCCTGATCACATAACAGCAATCATGTCATCACTGACCATAATCTTGATGCCTCCAAATCCCTCTTCCGTCTGGTTCACTTTATCTTTAAACACTTGAGCCCAAATTAATTTCCACTGGCCCATGTACCCAGCATCATTTGTCAGAAGGAATGGTAACGTTACCCTACGTGGTTATTCCAGTACCCACTATCATTTAAGAGTGGGAGACTTGCATGCTGGTATCTCGGGAAAAGTACATCCTCAGCTTCTTTTCAGTGCTTAATTTAGCGTTTTTGCATCAATGCATATCAACCGCTGACCCACTCACCACTCATTTTGACAGCTCGCAGAAAGCCACCACTCATCAAACTTGTCACTTGCTTCAATGGCTCCCCCAGTACTGACAAAAACTCAACCTTCTGACATCTCATGGCTACACCTGGGGAACATCTCTAACTTGAGCTTGCCCTCTACATATCCATGTCTTTAGTATGTCCTACTACTATCTGGCAATATTGTGCCCAGGCCCATGCTGTCTACTCCAACTTGTTCTCACTCCTTATGTGAATATTCTGGTACTGTCGGGTAATAAAATCCATGATTTGTGCTGCCCAACAAAGAAGAATATCGCCGTCTCACCAACTATGAAGTCCAAACAGTTACCTCTTTGCACGGGTTTTAATCCACTAGCCTCAGAGTGGTTTTACTGTACTTAGCCAGCAACTGGTCACATTTCTCCAGTTCAGTATTGCTGCTTTTAGAATTTGCTGGATTACTTTGTAGCTGACTGTGCAATTCAGCTGGATTCAAGTTGGTGTTTGGCCTTATACATGAAGTTGCAAATACAGCAGTTGAATGGGTGGTAGTTTACTCCCTGGGCTGCATGTGCGTTCTTGGATTGTCTTCAGAGGTCATCACATCCTTTGTCAATGCATGTATTCTCTCTCTTGGAGTAGCCTCAGTATGGTTTCAAAGTGGTCATTTCTCACACCCTTACACATAGGTTGGGCTTTTTCCGCCTGCCTTGTTGCTTTCCACAATACAACTGTATCAGGATATCTGCATTCTTCATCGGTCTGTCCTTCCTCCTGACTTCCATGCCTGACACCATGTTCTTCTTCAGCACTTGTGGCTGCCTCTTCTGATCCTTTCCTTGGATAGTTCAACTATCCCTTACAAATGGGAGACATTTCTCTGCCCTGGAGAAAATTGAGGCAATTATTTCCTTAGGTTGGAATGTATTTCACAAACAATCCTGGCTGACTTGGAAGTCATATTCCAAAAAGTATGTGTGCGCCACGCTTCAGATCTGTAATTAAGTTGCTATGCTTTCTTCTAATTCTTGGTTTAATATAAAAACACCTGCCTAGCTGCAGTTTGATTCTGTCTGGGGGTCACAACAGTGCATTATGTTTAACATATCTTCCAGCATTTCATGTATTATTGCTAAAAAAAGTCTTACTTATCTTGTCCTTTCCCTCACCAATTAGACTGTATCAAGCTTTATTTTTTTCCTTTTCCTCACCCAAGGACCGTCTCTGATAAAGACTCATTTCTTGCCTCCTCCACCACCTCCATGCTAGACCAACCATTCCTATTTATTAGGTCCGTTAGTGGCAGTTGGAAAAGAACTGCAAGTAGCCAGTCCTGCCATCAATAACCTTAAGACTAGTGAAAGTTCCCATCCATACAGACTGATGCTAAAAAGGCTTTAAGTTTCAAAGAATTTTCAGTTTTATTTTAGGCTCAGCTAACACTCAAATGTTATGTGAAATAGCTAAATTCCAAAATAGTGAAATGCAAAACAGGATATATAAGGAGTGATTTAGGCAATGTTCAAGCAGAAGTATCAGTGAGGCCCTTTTACAGTGGGAGACAATTCTACCACATAAATTGCTCATCCCATACTCCAGTCCTGTTAACAAAATCCTAAATGCTCATGAGACACAATTGGAACTAGTGCCAACTTCACACCTGACAAAAATATCAGTTATATCGCGCTGGCCAAAAAGTGAAGTGACCCAGATAGCACCACTCGTCACTTATTTCTTCAATTGTTATTCACTATGATTTAGTAACATGAACATCCTTCCCCCTCTTCCCAAAGGGGAGAAATCATCTTTTTGAAAGAGGAACTCTCAACCATACAAAAGCGATCAGATATTAAAGCACAAGACTCTTCTGTCATAAGTTCTGACACTTTTTTCCCAGCGCACGAGTACAGAAAGATAACAGCTCAGAATGCAAGATAGACTGTAGGTTGTTTAATTTCAAGTACCAACCTGACCTCAGCTTAGCAAAAACGGGGCTGTTGCCAAGTAAAAAGACAGACTCAAGTGAGTGAGAAATTAGCACCACAATATTGTAAGATATTTTAAGACGTGACTATATTGTATATTAACCGTCATGTAGCAAACTCAGCCATTCAGTTTTCTAGTTTTATTAGGATGCTTTGGTAAAACTTTGAGAACTGAGGGGGTGGGTCTCTGGAGACAGAATCCTAATTTATGGGTTTGGCTGGAAAACAATGAGAATGTACCAGCTTCACTTTGAGTACTCAAGTTAATTCAAGATCAATTCTAAAAAAAGAAGGTGCACACCAAGCCCAGGGAAATGGTTTCCAAACACCACCATGAAGCAAGATCCCCAGCATTGGCACAGCTTTACTGAATACTCTGAAACCTAAAAATTCAATATTCACACTTCAGCATCAAGTATTGTGGGTTACTGTCTGTCATGGTTTCAGAGCTAGCTGCACCTCTGTCCCCTTTTCTGGTCCCTGAGTGCACCCCTGAGATGATAGGCTTGTTGCCTTCACTAGTCCTGGGGTGGAGTCTTACAATTCCCCACATTTAGTCTGGGCCCAGTGCCATTGTACCAATGTATCAATCATGCTTACCCAGAAGGTCTGACTGGGCTTAACTACCTGCAAGTCTTCCCTTCAGGGGCTGTGACTAGAGGTTAATTCAGTGACTAGATACTTTTTTCACAAATAAATATATAGTTTTATTTAATCTCATCAGGAGGAACAAAGCATGAGAGAAAAGGAGTTTAAATATAACAGCTTACACACATCAATCTTATGTAAGTCTAGCTCATCCCACACACCCAAACATCTGGGGACTCCCCTGCAGTCTCTGCCTCCCTCTTTCCCATCTCCAAGGATTATGCACCTCTAAATCCTTGGTTCCAGTTTTTCCTCCCATGGATCCCTTCTCCCATGTTTACAAGCCAGACTGTTGAAATCAGCATAATCAGAGATAAATCTTCACAAGACACTGACCCCTATATTGTCTTTTAAGTATGGGTAAATGGGACTATCTGATGCTATTGTCCCCTTTCCTGCTACGTGCAGGTAACGCCTGCTTGAATTAATCCTTTGTAATAATACAGCCCAAGAAAAATCAGTCTGATCATGTAATATGGTATTACAGGCAGCTCCTACGTCCTTCATAACCACTCATCCATTCTATTTGCTATTTTTTTATTTTATCTGCATCCAATTGTCTACAAATAATAAGAAAGGAGTAGTGGGCAAATATGCAAACCAAACCTCTGACAAACAGTAAACCTGAAGCAAGCCTTTGATGCACTAAAGTTGGGTATAGTGTTTTACACACACTTTCTTGCCTCTCTTTGTCCTAGTTATGCCTAGGTGGAGCAGCAACACCTGAAAGCCAAAGCCCTTTCTAGCAAGATACTTAGGCCCATTTTGCAAACCTAAGATGCCAGAAAACTTTAACTGAAATTTCTGAGGCTGACCTGTGACTCATACAGGCATTACTTCAGACACCGCATTAAGTGGTAGAATGCTGACAAGATAGGTTGGAATAATGCACCAGTAGCAGAATGCCATGGAAATGAATAGAGCTGGATGCCTGCACTGCTGTCTAGCTCTAATGATTAATTCAGCACTGGCAGCTTTGGTTCAGTGTGTCTGTACCCAGCCCTCATACTGGTACAGCGGAAACCAGACATACATTATATAAACCACAGTTTGAGAACCATGAACACCCTTGCTTCAATGAGTCAGGACCCCTCCAGACTTGGTAACTAACAGGGGAGGAAAGAGCTTTCACAAGCAGAGATTGTAAGTCACCATAAAGCTTATCCTGTTCAAGCTACATCACACAATTTCAACACATGCTAGAGACATCTTTCCAGCCACAAAACCTCAAGACTTGAATAGAATACAAAGCAGTTATGTGCTATCACCGCTGTAAATTAACTGCAGGTGATTTTTCTAATTTAAGTAGAATTCAGCAGCTTGATTAGCTGGCAACTGATAAAAGAAATCAAACTGCATAACAAATGAGCTCAAAGTTGAACTACTTAATCCTTGGCAGCTCACAGTGATCCCTCCAGAAGGTAAATTCATTTCCACCCCCACCTCCATTATCTTATGATCCCTGCTAGTTTAACCGCGGGGGGGTTGGTCACTACTACGGTATTATGGCAACATTTCAAATAGATTCAAGTTAGAGTGTACCACATTCCGTCACATATCACGTAACAGATGATGTTATTTTAACAGTATGCAGGTCAGCTATGCAGCAACATGCAAACTTAAGCACTACAGTTAATACTGTAAAGCAATGGTGCCCAACCTTATTACACAGGAGAGCCACATAAACCAGAGCACAAACTTGTGTGGGCCAAACAGATTCTATATGTTTTAATAAGATTTAGTCACCTGTACTGATGTATATTTTCAATTCAGCTTGTTTTGTAGGTATTTAGATAGGTGGTTTCTATGTACAATATTGTTTATTTACACACTGGTGTAAACTAAAATGATGTAAACATGATGACAAAACACTGATGAATTGGCCGATAGGATATTGTGTTAAAGCAAGCCGTGGATTTTATGAAATGCACTGGTGGGCCATAGATGGCTTGCAGGCCACAGGTTGGGAACCCCTGCTGTGAGGTCACTAGAAGTGCTATTGTCAGGTTCCATATTTGCTGTAAAGTTCGAGATACAAAATTTGTAAACTGAGCTACTGTGTCTCTGCCAGCCCGGCAAACTCAGCCTGGGGAGTAGAAGTCAAACAGCATTCACTCTGGATCCAGATCCAAATAGGCCATCAATAACCTGATTTAAATTCCACAATTCTGCTACTGATGGCCAGGCAACAAGAGAACCCAACATAATCCTGTCACTTACATAATCCTGTCGTTTTGCAGCAACTAGTGAGTAAAATTAATCTCTCCTTCCATATGAGGAGAGATTAATGAAACTGGGACTCGTCAGCTTGGAAAAGATGGGGTAATATGATAGAAGGGATCTTATCTAAGGGGGGGATATTATAGAAGTCTATAAAATCCTGTCTGGTGTGGAGAAAGTAAATAAGAAGTGTTGCTTACTCCTTCACATATCACATGAACTAGGGGTCACCAAATCAATGGGCAGCAGGTTTAAAACAAACAAAAGGAAGTATTTCTTCACACAACGCACAGTCAGCCTGTGGAACTCCTTGCTGGAGGATGTTGTCAAGGACAAGACTATAACAGGGTTCAAAAAAGAACTAGATAAGTTCATGGGGGATACGTCCATCAATGGCTATTAGCCAGATGGGCAGGGACTGCTGTTTGCTAGAAGTTGGGAATGGGATGGATCACTTGAGATTACCTGTTCTGTTCATTCCCTCTGAAGCACTTGGTATTGGCCACTGTCAGAAGACAGGATACTGGGCTTGATGAACCATGGGTCTGACCCAATATGGCTGTTCTTACATCCTTAAAAAGTCAAAAATATCATGGCATTCAATTCATATAGGATGCAGATCACAGGGGGTAATAATATTTATCCAGCTATTTTCAAGTAGATGGTTAATTTGTTTTTAAACAAACCGACCAGTTTACACTCAACTTTCATTTGCTGGAGTTAAAAGTTAAAACTCATTTATGCTTGCTAAACAGCAGTTATTTGTTATCTCAAACAGCGTCAACATATGGAAATTTTCCATGTGTTAGATTTGTATATATTATGACTAATACTGGCTGCTTTCATCAATATTGGCATGCAGTATACTGCCATAGAAATAAGAATAAATGAGTTTGCAGGAGATGTACTGTTTTGCATCATACCTGCAAACAATCTGAGGATTTTTTTTTTTCCAGCATGAGGAAGTGATAGGTCGATTACCACCAGGCACACTTCGGTTTTTCTTTCCCTGCTCATGGAGAACCTCTACACAGCATGAACTAATGTTTGTCAGAAGCATACTTTCAAACTTAGAGCACAGTCTCTGGCATGAAAGTAACATGGATGAAACTTGGCTCCCGAGTTAAATTTGACAAAGTACATTTTTACAAGACTTGGAAAGGAAGAGAGCAATTGTTTAATATGTTGGATCTCTTTTTTTTTTTTTTTTTAAATCGATGAACATCCCCTTGTTATTTTAAGACAAACGTTACAGTATTATTGGTTTGGAGGAGACTATAAAGTGAATGTGACTCCTCTACCCTCCAGATTTAGCGAAGAGCACAAACAAAAAACATCCTGCAAAGGATTTAGATAACCTAAGATAGCACTAAAACGAATCACAAACGGTATGGTTACAATTGCAAATATCCTTCTAAGCCCGGGGCTCCTGCAGAGGTCCATTTGCTGGGGCGAACCTGCCTACGCTGGACCACGGGCATCTTGCAGCAGCAAACACATGCCCCTGGGAGGGTCATTTTAAAGGCCAATCAGGCGTGGGGGAAGCCCTAGCCCACGGGTGGACATACTCCCCTGGGCGCAGCTACCACGGGCACTGCGGCCGCCCACTCGCGCTGCGGGACCGAACTCCGCGCGCCCTGTTCACCGAGATGCTCGGCCCGCCCCCAGCTCCAGTCCAGCAGCCTGTCGGGCGAGAGGGGAGCGGTGGGAAAAGCCGCCACTGCCTCCAGCCCATCCCCCGGACGCCACAGCCTCCCACGGCCCCTGACCCCGCGCGGCGCTGCCAGGGGAGAGCCGGGAGCGGGAGAGCAGCTCTGCCCCGCGTCCCAGCCCAGCCCGGCCCGGCCCGGCCCTCCCTCACCCTGCGGGGCGCGGCTGCCCGCTCTCCCCGGCTGCCCCTGCCCCGGGGCGGGGGCGGTGATTACACAACCGGCCGCCTGCAGCCGCTCCCCCAAAGCCCGGCGCGGGCGCCGCTCTCCGCCAGCAGCAGCAGCAGCAGGGCTCGCCCTTGAGCGAGGTCGGCGCGGAGCGCCTGGGGCCGCGCCCGCTCCGCTCCGCGCCGCCAGCGCTGCCCCTCAGCCCGGCCGGACCGACCCGCCCCCCAGCACCCCAGGCCGGCTCCGCGGGGCATGGCCCTCTGCCGCCGCCTGCCCCCGGCCGGGCTGCCAACCTCCCGGAGTGCCCCAAAGATGGCTCCCTGCGCCGCCGCCTGCTGCACACTCCCCCGCGAGCGGCCCGGCCCGGCTCCCCGCCCCGGGCGGGCAAGCACCAGCCGCAGAGCGCGGCTCCCCCACGCGCGGCTCGCGCCGGCCGCCAAGAAGCGCAGCGGCCCCGCTCCCCCGCGCTCTCCGCGCGCGCGGCCCTGCACGGGTTCTTGGCGTCGGCAGCAGCAGCAGCAGCAACCTGCTGGCGGGGCAGGGGGTGTGGTGGGGCAACGTCCGCGGGGCTGGGGAAGAGCCTGGCTCCGGCTTTCACCCTGCTTTTATTACAGACAGCTCCCGGGGTCGCCTCCCTTCTGCAGCCGGCCACTAGTGAGCAGGACAGCGGTTCGGGGTTGTGCTGGAATGACGCTGGCTATCAACAAGCGGGAACACGCTCCACTCCCAGCAGCTGGGATCCGAAAGGGGTCGGTCGCTCCCTGCATCTGGTCTGCCTGCTGCGAGCAAAGCCCAGCCACCGGGAAAGGGATGGGGGCAGAGACGAGGGGAGGGGAGAGCTGAGCTGAGCTGAGCCAGCCTGGCCCTTCCTTAGACAAGCCGGCTCCCTCGGCTAGGCTCAGGAAAATTCTCCCGTCCCCTTGCAAGGCTGAGTGCAATGCAATAGCTACATGCAAAAGACAGGTGGAGGCGGTTCATTCCCCTGCAGATCCAGCGCTCCCTTTGCATGGCCAGGCTTCGCACTAGCTTTCTGCATTCCCACCACTCTGCCCGTGCACGCAGGGATTATCCCCTTGATTTGGGGGAGGGGCGGAGGGGGGAAGACACGAGAAATTCCCATGCAACGTGCAATAGCAGGAGAGGAAAAAGGCTCCTACCGGGAGAGGCGTCACTGTTGCATTGCAAAGCGCCTAACCCCTGCTGCAGTTCGCTTCCTTCCCCCCCTTCCTTGCCTGCCAGTGCCGCCCGCTCCTGCGCTCTGCTCCGGTCCTCAGCCTCTTGCAGCTGCTGCTGCCGAGTCCAGGCTGAGAGAGCCCCCTACCCAGGGAAGGCAGGAAACGCGTCATCACTCTGGGACTGGTTTGCCTCCCTCCTTTCTGCCATGCAGCCTGCCCCCACCCGCACCCCACCCCTATTGCAGCAGCGTCCCCTCCTTCTCTGACCCCTAGCTGGCACCAGGAGAGCGGGGGCCGTTGCTGCAGAGACCCTACTGGTTCACCGGATTTAAGCAGTAAGGTCCCCCTGTCCCCCTCTCTTATCTGCGAGTGAGGATGGGGGCAGTTGCTGCAGGGATTCCCCCATCCCCCTCCCAGCTGAGAGAGGAGGAAAGGAGACTCTCCTGCCAAATTCTAGTGGCTCAGCGAGGTGGTGGGAAGGGGTCTCTGCTGCAAGCTGCAGTAGGAGCCTCTCTTTCCCCCAACAGCGGGCAGCCCCGTCTCCCTCCTCTGGGCAGGGCAGGAGGCGCAGCAACAAGGAGTGCTGTCCTCATTGAAAGTGCTCCCTTCTTCAGTCACAGCTGCCAATCCACCTTTCAGGAGGGAAGTAGGACAGGGCATGGCTTCGTTGCAGGGATGTGGAAAGCCGGGGAGAATAAAGTATTCTTTAAGTGGAGAAATCGATCTGTAGAGCAGTTCATTTACTGATAGGGAAAATGCAACCGTTCTCCCAATTGGCTAGACGCTTGCTCTCACCTTTACTCCTGTCTATACCAAACCCAAGCACTGAGTAGCAGACTTTTGGTCCGTTAATTCCCTTTTCTAACCCTGCAAACTCTTAGAAAGTGTTGTTAAAGGGCTGAGCTTGTGTTACCTATTAGATACCACAGCAATTGGCATGTAGGATACCCAAGAAGGATATTGCAGGAATTCTCAAAAATTGAGGCAATGTTTCTACAGAGCTGAGTTAAGGTCCTTTTAAGCTTCCCTCCCTCCCCTGACACTGAAGTAACTATATTTTATTCCAAAACCACAGAGGGCTAAGAGCAAGTGAACCTCAATTCCAGTTTTGCAAGCAGACCCACAAGGGCAGATCCTCTCTCATATAGAGCCTTGTTGAACTGCACCTTTGTTTATTCTCAAACATCTGTAAAATGCACCCCTGACATCTACATTGTAGTTAGGTCACACCTCCTGTTTTTATTCATCACCAGTTTAGGAGGTTCTGGGCCAAACAAAAGGTTTTGTGCAATGGATTATTTCAAAGTGACTAAATATATTGACTCATTCACCGCACATTCGAAGAGAGCAAGGCAAAACAGCCCTTTATATTTGGTCATGTTAAGCTTTTAAAAGGAGCCCTAGGAGGAAACTGCTGTTGTAACCAGGGAAACTAAGGGTTTGTACTGCGCTAACTCTGCTGGTATAGCCACTTTAGTGCTGGCAGACTTGGACCAATATAAAGGTAGTTTATATCAGTATAGTTATACCCCTACAGGGAGGAGAATAAGCTATAGTGGTTTGAACCCCTTATAGTGATATAACTGCATTCACCATAAAGTTTCTGTCAGTATAACTCTTTTAGTAAAAGACAAAAAAAACCCAAAACATACCCATAATCAAAATTATTTTGCCAGTACAAAAATTGTAGGAACCTAAATGATCAACGGTTCCTCAGCATTGCTTGTAAGCAGGCAAAAGTGTTTCTCAGTTGCACCATCATTGAGCCATTCTACCAGTCAGCACTAATTTTGGTCAGTCAAGTGAGCATTAAACCACCGGGCCAACATGCAATTGAACTGTAGAACTAGCAAGACCTGAAACCTTTTCAGGATTTCAAAAGCAGTTCATTGTCCAGTGAGCTTGCTGAAGATGGTTTCATAGTTACTATACCCAAGAGCAGTTACCTTGTACACCAAGCTGCACAATTAAAGGCATCTTAGTATTAACAACCATAACAGTTGTTAGACCACTACTGTAGGGGCAGAAAGCATCTTGCAAATCATATTAGTAGATGCGCTTAATTTGCTTTATAGTATTAGAATACTCTGTTGGGGGGTGTATTTGTTTAAGAAGATTACCATAGCACTTTTATTTGAGAGCAAACCAGAAAAGGTATTCGGTGGGTTCTAAATGTAATGTTGCAGGTATCAGTGATATGAAGATTTTTTATATATATATAAAAAAACAGAGCACAGATGTCTTCACCTTTACTCATCTGTGAATAGGTTTCTTCTCCAACAAAAAGACCTTGCTACTACAGGACTATGAAAAGGTGACAAAATCAGCTTTCCCCACCCATCTCCAAGGCCTGTGAAAAAGAGCTAATAAGTTAGGCTCAAAACATTAGATGTTGATGGAATAATGGTGAGTCTGAGCTTTCAGAAAATAGGAATTATTTATTCTTCAGCATGTTTATTTTTGCATGCTAGGTGCTTTACAGGTAAATAAAAGACAGAGTTCCTGCCTCAAAGAGTTTACAGTCCAAGTTTTATATGAAATTCAACAAGGTTACATAAATAATGGGGTGACAAAATCCTAAGCTTTCTTCCAAACTGAAATGATAGTCCCTAGCTGGTATCTGTGAGTAAAAGTATGACACTTTTGGGTTTCACATAAGTTTCATAACCTACAGGAATCAGCAAGTTCTACTCTACTTTTTTCCAAATTCTGATTCCAGTCTGTACTGAGACAAATCTCCTGATCCACAGGGACAAAGATAATCAGAGATCTTTTCCACCTTAGAGACTAGCTTTGTGAGTATCCCATTGTTGGTCCCCTACAAAAGTTGGAACATTCTGTATAGTGACAAGTCTACATTAATTTATCTTATCAACATTTGCAGATAGAAATATTTCTGATGAAAAACTCAGAATAATTGAGATGAATCAAAAAGATGCATATATCATAGTTCTGAAATTATCCAACATTCCCTTCAGTTTTGTTGTGAAGGCAAACTTTGGCCCTTCACCTCTTTCCTATTTAGTCTGTCACTTGTCTCTTGAAATATCATTAAACTGGTTTAGCCAGTAGTAACTGCTGACTTTGAGATTTGTCTGACGACTGCATGACATAATAATCTCTCACGATCAAATCAGACTCCAGCCGCAATTACCAGCTGTGACAGCTGTGCTGACATATTTATGGGTCGTTATGAACAAGAGGAAAAATTATGACTCCTTGGAAGAAGATAACATTTCTAGGCTTTATTTCCATCCAGACAAAGCTTAAAAATTGAGACATTCTATTTCAGGCATCTGACTTTACTTCTGAGGTTACATTTTCCCTCCATCCCAGCTGTTTTACCTCATCTCCCTGTATCTTCCTCATTACCAGACCTTCAGAGGCTCAAAAGCAAATACACTTTGGCAGAGCAAGGAGTACAACAATCACATGTTCCAGGAAACAAAGTGACACTGACATATATCAGTCAATTGCCAATTAGGCTGTCCCATCATACCATCCCTTCCATAAACTTATCAAGCTCAGTCTTGAAGCCAGCTAGGTTTCTTGCCCCCACTGCTCCCCTTGGAAGGCTGTTCCAGAACTTCACTCCCCTGACGGGCCCACAGAATAATGAAACTTCTACATGAACTGCCCATAAATGCAGACTCACTTGTTCGTGGCTCTGGGTTAATCTTTGTATTGAGAATGTCAGAACTTTGATACCTAAACTATAACAGGAGTACACACCTTCAAATGACAGCACTTCTAGATAAACCTTTCTGGCATTTTTGCTTACAGTGTCAGATATTAGATCAGGCACATGCTCTAAACAGTTTTCTAATCTGTCAACTCAAATGCACTTTAAATCAAGAAAAAACAACTGAGAAAATAATCATTTTCTACCATTTTATACATTACAGCAGGAATGTAATGCCAGTTACAAAGATCCTGCAAAGGTTTTGGATAAGAAGGAGAATAGTTACACAGCTCAGGAAACAAGACTCTAGCAAGGTAAATGGACATATTAAAAGCTAGTGGAAGAACATGTTTTGGCTAAAATGTGACAGACTATTTTTATATCTATGTAAAAAGGCTTGGAAAAGCCAAACGCAGGGGCCCTAGTGGCAAACATTCGATCATTTGTGGGTCAAAACTTGAGAGGTTATGTGATTTGCACAGAGTGCACAGCGAATCAGTGACAGAGCCAGGAATAGAGAGAGCTCTGACCACTAGACCATCTTCCTCTGGCATATATAACCCCGTCTTTGGAAAGGATAGTTAAGCAAGTAGTTTGCTAAATAGCTTAAAACAGCCAGATGTGCTGTTAGATTCTGAATTAGCTATTGTCTAAGAAAAGAACAGGTGGTGAATAACATTTCATTAAAAACTCACCATACAGAATCATTGCAAAAATGCTATTCTAGTTCCTAATTTTGTATTTAATTAGGGGTCCTAAATACCTTGGAACATTAGCAGAGTTTGGTGACTCATGCTATCCCTGGCAGGTCGAGTCAAAAATTTAGAGTCCAGTCTCAGAAAGTTGCGTGGGGATACTGAGCTCTGAGGTTTTATCAACCTTGTTACCACCCTCTCCCTGCTCTAATGGGGCAATGTTCCAATGCTTCCCTGAGCGCTGGGGGCTCCAGTTGTAAGTAGCCCTGGCACTCTGCGTGTGAGGGGAAGGCTCTTTGGGCACTCTCCCCCATTACTTGGGCCCATGTCAGCCACAAACGGGCTCTCAGACATTAAAAGCCGTATTTTGTCCTCTCTGAATGCAAGGAAGGATCACATGTAGATTCTCAAACTTTTTTTGCTGGGACCCCCTTTGAAAATATTTCAGGTTGTGATGACCTCTCCCGCAAAGAGCTGACCCCCCCGCTTGCCATGTCATCCTTACCAGCACGTGTGGGGGCTGACAGCTTGTGACCCCCCCCTTAATAACCACCATCCCCAGTTTGAGAACCCCAATGGAAGGTCAAATTTAGGCCTAAGTCTTCATCCTCTTTGCTCTTTGCATACATAGTCTTGTTGAAGCACCGCTGCTGTGTTTCTGCTCACACTCCAGTCTCCTCACTTTGTCTCTTCCACAGCCCAGCACTACAAAGAACAACACACGAGGGAAAACTCACCTGTCAGTGTTACTCTGTTACATTGGTTTCTTCAGCGCGACTCAGACTGTTTATTCTGGTAATAATAGAAGCCCAGCCCCCCATAATAGAAGCCCAGCCCGCAATTCTTGTTGTAAAGTTATTTTCAGTCCCACTTAACATAATGTGATTACATCTTGCACGGAGATAACAGAAGTTATTCCAAAAAGGGATATGGCTTCCAGGGCTGTATTTAGGGGCAGGTGACCCAGATATAGAATAAAAATGAATGCCTGAAGTAAAATGGTTTGGGTATTTCATATGTGGATTCATTTTTCACTAGCTGCCTAGACTGTTCTGGAGCTTTGTAGAATGCCGTGGAACCTTTCAGACTTTCTGAGAACTACATTTTCCTCAAACCTCCTACATTGTTGTCAGCCATGCCCTTCGCGGGTATATAAGGCGCAGGGCGTCGCCAGTCAGCGTGTGAGATATAAGAATGAACTGAAGTGAAGTGAGAACCCCGCTGCGATATTGTGAACCCGTTTTTATTGTGTAATTGTGAAGGCGTACTTGTATTTTAAGACTAGAAACGAAGGCACCAAAGACACTCCTTGTGCGGGGAGCCATTTGGTCAAGGGCCAGCCCTGATGGCATCATTGACTCTTACTGCGTAGCTTTGTGTGGGAATTTCTGGAAGAGATTCATTAGAAAAATGTCTTTTTAAGGACTTAAATCTTTTAATAGTAAAACTAAACTGTCGTTGGGGTCACCTTCCTTCCCCTCCCTATTACATTATCAGCATTTCACTGTTTAAAATCAAGCCTGGAACTGTGGTAATCATCTCATGACCTCACCACTTCTCCTTCCCCAACTCTGAAGTCTGCAGTCATGAGTGATAAAAAGCAGAGTTCCAGAGTATTGAATGATTTGTGTCTATGCAGGATCAGCTGATCTTATCAACTTCTCTTAGCTCCATAGTTACATTACAGGCTAAATATAGCCTCACCGAGAAATTATATTTTCCCTTGTTATGATAGTTGCTGCATCTGCAGAAAGTCACTCAACCAATTTTAAATTAACTACAGAATGACTTTACAGAATTAATATGCTAGGTAAAAAAAAAAACCCAAACCCAGAGACACAAGTATCTCCAGAGGGCAGAAAACCAGGTGCCTGTGAACCAATATCCAATAATAAGGGAAACAGTGATTTCAAAGGGTGGAAGACAAGATCTGTGTAAGGCCAGGAGACTAAGAACCAAGGGTCACTTTTAGAAGCAGAACACCTAATAGTAATCATAGTAGTTAGGGTCATAGGCTAATTTCACAGTTACTCATTCCAGATCCGCTCAGACACAGTATTAGCAACAGCAAAAAAAATTAATATAGAAAAAACAGTTTCCCATGGCATTACCATGTCACTCAGAACGCAACTTATTTTGTTTAAGCCTTTGATTATGAAAAACAAGGTTAATGAAAATGTCTGAGTTAAAAGTTTGGATTCAGACTGTCACAGTATCCAATATGGGTTGGTGTTTCCACTTGTGGGTTTCCAAACGTATCTGAAAATCAACGTTTGGAGCTGATCCACAAAACATTTCCAGGCTTTTGAAACTTGTGACAGGACTCACAAAACACACCACTTGTATGTATCTAAGTGGTGACTCACAACATGAGCTGTAAGTTAGAGCTTTTTAATCTAATATCTTGCCCATTTTCAAAAACAGTATGTACAAAAAAGCTATTGCATTAAATACACATAAAATATTGCACTTTTGAAAATAGAATGTAGGCTCCTAAGTCAAATAGGCAATTTGGAAAATTTTAACCAGGAATCAATATCAAGCCTAACATCTGCATGATGAAATCCATTCTGTGCTATAGTAGCAGTGTTTTTCAGTTGCAACTCATTTTAAGAATGCTGATAAAGTATCGGAGCAATGCCATGCTTTTTAGGAAATAAAATTGGTGTTTTCCTGGCCCTTAGCTCTCCATATGTTACCACACATTAGCTCTGTTACCATTATAAAGCAAAATGTTTCCTTTTTATTTACAGCAATTAAATGTTATGGAAAAATCTTCATTTTTAAAATGTGAGGCATTGTTAGCACCTTGTCTTCAAACAAATCATTCTAATAATAAGCTCTATATTATATAAAATTCTGTTTTCTTTCTATGTTACAATCTCCTTCAGTACTTGGCAACATCCGTTTTACTGTGCAGTTTTATAAATTGTTTGTTCTGATTTATAACAGAACAACTCTTTTATGCTCTGAACAATGCAATACAGATATGGGTGTATGTAAATGAATCAAACATATGCATTGTCTGAGTCTGTACAATACCAAAGAAAAGAATTACAGTTGACAAAAGAATATTTCCTGCTGGAGTTCTGCCAAAGAAAAATTGGCTGCACTAGTAATATTCATTATTGAGAGTCTCATCTTATTTGTAAGTTTAATAAAGCACCAACATCTGCTTATGATATTAGCAAGGCTGGGTCCATGCTGTAAGCTGTTGGTGCATGAACTATATAATTTCTTTCAAAGTCAATATTTATTTGCACACTTTTTCAGTCAGAAAACAACCTCCTTTTATGCAGTACAAAGCCTGCACAACCCTTCAGTCTCACTTAAACCCAAGATTCACATGTTAGCCCTCGGCACAGAGGTGAATTTCACCCTCAGTATGATGGTGCTTTACACTGAACATATGCAGTACCTTTAAAATCAGTAGCACAAATCATCTCAAAGGGTGTGTTCATTAACTGCAAATATCTGAGGTCAGATCAAGCCTCCTGTGTGTGCTGGGAGATTCTTTGAAGGACAGCATTATGGAGTTAATAATGGGAGTTGCAGCCTTTCACCACTAGGTCACACCTTTAATCCGGTCCAGGCGAGTACTTACCAAAGATTATCATCCCCTGCAGTCACAGATCTGAGGGGGCTCTGCTCCTGGATTTCCCTTGTGGAAGGGGTTGGGGTTTCACGCTGTACTATTCTGGGACTCGGAGCTGATGTGGATGTTCCTGGACTGCCACCATCTCTATCTGGGATATACCAGATATGGGGTCATCCCCATGACTTCTTCCATGGAAAGATCAGGAAAGCTCTCAGTGGAAAGATTGGGAAGGAACTCCCAGAAGGGATCTTCACAGAGATTCCCTCCTCCTGGGCTCCCTCCTGACCATAACTGCCATCCAATGGCTGGCACTGGCCTCTGTGAAATTAGCTGGTGGTCTCAGTCCAGCACCCTATGGGATGGGTCTGTTCATGACTTTAATTAGTGCTGTAAATGACAGGGGAGCCAAGAATGACTGGGCAGGGAAGCTGAGCTACCCTGATTCTAGGGATGGACAGTCCCTGCCAGGTAGGACACAGTGAGTAGTGGGGTGGTGCGTGGGAGGCAGGCACACATAGCTCCTGCTTATGCTGCATAAAAGACAACTTGAGTCTTCAGGGCTCCCAGGTTGCCACCTTCCATACTCTGATCCCTGGCCCAGCTGGCGATATTAGTTGGTGGCTTCTGCATGGAGCCGTGAGTACAAGCACATGGCTGGCGTGGGTCATGGATGTCCCTGGCGCCAGCTCCTTCTGCAGCAAGAGAAGTCTACCTCCAGTGCACCAGGCTGCTACCCCTCTTTTAGCTCCTCCTCCTGCTGGGTCTGGCTGCACTTCCCCCTCCCTCTTTCCCTTTATGCATCCCCTGCCCGCTGCCTGACAAAGTCCTGGCTCCTCCCTCTCAACCTCCTTGTGGCACTGGCCAAGAGGGCCATGGATTAGTCTAGGGGGAGGAAGCTGGATGGGGAGGTTCTCTGCAACTGTGGTACCTACTTTTCAGTCCCTGCTTGTCTCACATATATGAGAGGAGTTCCTCTGGGCAGCATCCACTGCCACCTTCACAGAGCAATGGGTGCTGTCCAGGGTTCTCTGCTCTGCGTCCCCATCGGTTCCCTTTGTTTGCAACCAATGATCTGCAGTCCCCTTTCTTTATCATCAGTTGTTGTTCCTTGCCCTCAGTTACTTCCTCACTCTGTGGCCTCGCCTCCCTTTGGGGGGGGCTGGCCTTTTTTTTTTTTTTAAACTCCCCCCAGGGCTCTTGGATTTCAAATCAGCCAGCACGTTCCCTTTCACGTAACTCAACCAATAAATACATCTTAGGGCTTTCGCTCTCATCATTTTTCTTTTGGGTAAGTTCATTTTCTGTGCACTCTTCTGGATGAAGCAATCCCACACGGCAGCACTGAGTTCCCAACATCCAGCTAGAGTTTGCCACACCAGATCTTGGACCAGCGTGCAGCTCAGCGTCTGTACTATCTCCTTTCAATGACAAGGAATTACAGCCTCAGTCCTCAGACAGAGCACACCCTTGGCACTGCCCTTCCACCTGCAGGGAGATACAGGGTGTGCCTACACCACAGCTAGGAGCGAGCCTCCCGCCCAGGCAGAGAGACTCACCCACGTGGGGCTCGAGCTAGCATGCTAAAAATAGCAGTGTGGCCATTGCACCTCTGAGTCGCAAAGCCAGGAGTCAGGTGGGCTTGAGAACCTGAGCCAGAATGTTCAGACTGCTATTTTTCACGTGCTAGCTCGAAACCCTCTAGCGCGAGTCTGTCTTCCTGTGGTGGGAGTCATGGACCCAGCTGCAGAATAGACAATACCATGGAGGCCTAGCCTTATGGTCTGAGCCCCAGGCTGCAAACCAACTGCTCTCAGTGCCTCCTTACATTATCAACAGATCCTATTCACTTTGGATGCCTCCATTTCTGGGAGCCCAAATGCAGAAACACACCCTCGACCAATGCTGAGCCCCCATAGCTCCTAGTGGCTTAACTGATTTGCATGTTTCTCTATCTCAACAATAAGACACTGTTACTTCAGAGGAGTGTTGTGAGAATTAATTAGACTGCAAGCTACTGCAGGGATCACCTACTAATATTTAAAAATCAGTTAATACATGTAAATCACTTTGAAGATAAGACACCCTATAAGGCAGTGGTTCCCAAGCTGGGGCCCGGGGGCCACAAGTGGCCCATGGGGGCTTTCAAAGTGGCCCGTAGCTCCCCTCATGCTGGCTGCAGAAGGGAGCCGCTGCCTAAGGACCCAGACAGAGCACGTTTCCACGGGGCTAACAGACTGGTGCAGACTCCTTGATGCAGCCAAAGGGATGGGAGATCAGCGCTCCCCTCCCCCTGGCTGTAGTAGGGAGCATGCAAAGCACTCCAACTAGGTCCATAGGCACTGGGTCCTTGCTGGAGCCAGAGAGAGGGGAGCACTGATCTCGTTCCCCCTGGCTGCAGAAGGGAGCCTCTGCCTAGGGACCCAGATGGAGTGCACAGGGCTACAGGAAATGTGCAGTTTCCCTGCTGCAGCCAGGGAGATGGGAGATCAGCAAGGAGGCAACCTCCTCACTCAACTCCTTCTGTCTGGCTGTAGTGGGGTGGGAGCCTGTTGACAGAGACTGGTGGCCCCTCAGGGTTGTAAAAATGGTATCTGTGGCCCTCGAGCCAAAAAGGTTGGGAACCACTGCTTTAAGGTATTAAGTTCGATGAATGGATGGATACCTTTCATCACTGTACAGTACTCCAGGAATGTATAGGCAATTTTTTGTTTTTTAACTGGAGCACTCTCACCAGGATCATCTTCTACTGATTCTTCTCTTGTTGAAAAAAGCATTTGTCCAGTATTGGTAAAACAAACGGGTTAGAAGTTAAGAGAAGTCATTCCCCACGGTTGGTGCCAGGACTCTGAATACACCTAGGAACTACGTGAGAGATGCCAAGATGGGGATGCTCGCTTTCACTCCTTAAACAAAGCAATTGCATAGAAGAAAACTATCAGTTACTTAAAGGAACAAAGGAGGTATTATACTAGGGTATATCAGTGATCAATCTAGTCTAATTTCTACAGTGATGTACAAAGTCAACTAGTCCCATCCTCCTCAAATGGATGAAAAAGACACTATTATAAATATTGGCTACAGTAGACCTGAGAACAGCACAGGAAAGAAAATAAGACAGACGCAGCATATTTATGGATGATTTCACAAAAATGGTGTAAAATAAGGGTAATCATTCAAGATGATTCCTTTTCTATCATTGCCAAGGGAGTGGCATAGGCGTTCCTCCGCACCCATGGTGGTCACATAAATCAGAATGGCCCAGGGCTGATGTAGCTACTATATGTAACTTTTTAGAAGATGTTTGTCCAGATAATCTGAATGGTTCATTCCTGTATCTGCATTTTATGAATATTTGTGGTGGTGCAGCCCTTTCTGATGACTCTGCCTCTTCCAGCCCCCAACTGAGCACCTCCGCTTTCTTGCTTGTGCATCCCCAGCCATGTTCTCAAGCCTAATATTCTTTGCTAAGTAATTAATCTTTGCTGAATATCAGATTTATACTCATCAATTTATCACCAATGGGAATAACTAACTAAATCTACCCACAGCAAAATGAAAAATTCACCTTCTTCAGATGTGATTTACAGCACACGATAGTCATAGACATATAAAACAAATGTGAATAATTTTGTAAAAAAGGATTTTTTAAAACCTTCTCATGTCTCTTTTCCTTATGCTGCATCTTCAGACGTAAGATGCTTTTCCTGTAATCTCACTGATCTGCTGGGTTCTCCTGTTAACATATTTCCTTATCTAATGATGACTGAACAGGGGTTTATTTTAAGTAGCAGCTCTTTCATGAGAGAAGGATATCTGAAGTCTGGATTAGTACAGACAAAAGCAATGTGGATCCCTGGCTCTGGGTACGTCTGCACTGCAAAAGAGACCCACAGCAGCGAGGCTCAGAGCCCTGGCCAACTGACGTGAGCTCATTAGGGATCGTGCTACAGGGCTAAACAGAGCAGTATAGACATTTGGGCTCGGGCCAGAGCCTGGGCTCTGAGATCCACCCCCTTGCCAAGTTTCAGACCCCAGGTTCCATCCGGCCCAGTCCTGAACATCGACACTGCTATTTTTAGCCCTGTAGTGCGAGCCCACATCAGTTGACCACAAGTCTTTTTGTGCAGTATTGACATACCATAGTTACTCCTGTGCTCAGCGCTAAGCCACTTCTCTGCTTCCCATATTCTCAGGGCAGGCAGGGCCTTGGTATAAGTGAGAGCTTAGGGCTCCTCTAACTTTGGCTCTGGTTGCCGCTGGTTCCTGAGGGGCCATGGGACAAAGAGTTGGAACACATTGGACTCTGGCCTTGCTCCCTTTCGCTGCTTCCAACATGCCCCCTAAGTCCATCGGGAAGGCAAATGGGGAACAGCACAGAGCCATGCTGGCATCTAGGGACCCCTCTTCTGTAGGGGTATTCTCCAGAGGGGCTGTTTCTGCTCTTTATGCCAGCAGTGCAAAGTGAAGGAATCAGGGTTCACTAGAGAACGGAGTCTGATGTACTTGGGGTCCAAGACAAGGCTTCTTTGTGCAGGGGCCCCTCACCTACATTTTCTATGCTTTCATTCCAGAAGAGTCTGTTACACCTATTAAATGGAATCAGGACTTTGTGGATTTGACACTTTTTCCGTGTTCCTTTATCAGGTTTACTACTTCTGCCCAGCTACCCCTCCTCTGCAGAGCTGACCAGGCACTTCATAAACCTGGACCTGACATGTTTCCATTGTTGAGAGGAAACCTGTGATTTCTTGTTATTCCACAACTGCAGTGAATTTCAGCAAAAGGAAACTCTTTCCTCTTCAATCCCATTCTTCACCTCAAGGGTAGAATTAGAAATTTTTCCATACTTACCCAACTAGCCGGGCTGGTAGGTCTCCATTATATTATATGCTCTTCCTCCTAGAGGCGCTTAAAGCATCTTGCAGAAAGGAAAATGGGAGCACAGCACAAGTGGTAGCTCTACTACTTTAGTAAGGCGAAAGCACTGGTTCAGGTCCTGCCTGGCATCTGTTCTTTATGCACCTGAATCATTCTTCATTTGATGTTTACTCAAGGAAAGTATAGCAGAGACCCAACACCCTCCCATAACCAATGGGCCTATGTTCTCTCCCAGTTCTAATAAGCAACAGATCCAAATGTGTGTTATGGACCTCTTACAGGCTCACCCTCACTGGGATCTACCGAAGGAACCAAGAGATCCTTTATTACAGAATAACATAAACAAACCATTTCTTGATACACAATGTGGAACCAAAGATCTAGAGCCGCAAGCTCAGGAACCCACAGTAAATGGCAGATATGGGTTGATGAACAAACCAACAATAAGAGTGTCTATCTCATGCCTCTCAGGCAAATTACAGGTGACGTCAACACATGGAGAGAAGGTCAGGTGGACATGAAAGAACTCAGGGCTGGATGGACAATTAGGGATGGACTCATGATGGAAATAGGAACACCAACTGGTAACAAGAACAAACCATGACAGGAACAAGAGTAGGAATAATGAACAGGTAAGTCAATCTTAACCCAAGCAACACAGGAGAAAATAGATGACGGTCTGTGGGCTGCCACCTGGGAGACAGCAGCTTCCAAAAGTCTCCAATCTTAAATGTGATGGTCCTGACCAGTCAGTCAGTCTCCCTTTCCCACCTCTGCACACCACATGCTGCTTTGTGGATGGTGCCTAGATATTTTTCACACAAGGCACTAGAGCAGGGGTGGGGAACCTCCGGCCCGCGGGCCGGATACGGCCCGTGAAAGAACTTGATCCGGCCCGTGGGCGGGCGGGAAGTGTGCGCCGCCGAAACCCTGCCGCCGAAACCCTGCTGCCGTCTGCCCATTTTCGGCGGCGGGGGGAGTCCAGAGGCGGTTACTGTCCCACGGAACCCTGTGGACACTGTAAAACCGCGCCGCCGAAAAGGCAGAAACGGCGGCGGCATTCGGGCGGCGGGTACCGCCCCACACGTAACTCTGCCGCCGCCGAATCCCCCCCCTGCCGCCGCCAGGGCCACCATCAGGCCCTTGGCAACAAAAAGGTTCCCCACCCCTGCACTAGAGTCAGATGCACACAGCACCAAAGGATTCAAAATGGCCTACAATAAAATGCCAATCTAAACTTGATGGTCAACCAGGGTTCATTGGGAGGAGTACCTAAAATCATTGGGTCAGGTTAACAAGCTCTCCAGCTGGGCGACTAAGTAGTTCAGATCCCCTTCTGGGGGTTTAATCACTGTCCAATTGTAGACCACTTACACAGTGGCCTATGCGGGGGATCTGGGCCTCCCCATTGCTCTGGATCCAGCCAAGGGATCCTAAGAACAGCCGCCTTGTGCTGCCATGTCCCTTTAACAAATGGCTTTCAGTCCCCTGACCCATTCCCTGCAGCCCCAGCCTTCACCAATGTGTTTCACCCTTATCTTGGGGCTTTTCTATGTTCAGGCTCAGCAGCCAGTCAGGGGCTCTCTCTCACCCCCCTGGTCCCTGCCAGCATAGAGCTGTCTGTGGTGCTGTAGTTTCCTGTGGCTAACCAGGAACACCATCAGCATTTCTCTGGCTCCAGCAAGTAAGTGACTCTGGTCTGCCCTGCAGTTCCTTTTATATAGCCCTCCTGGGCCCTGATTGGCAGCTCCCTGCAGCCTCTCTGTTGGGCAGCCTCCCCTGCAGCCATTCTAGACTGCTTGGAGGACTCCTCTACTATTCCTTTCCTGGGAGGGCTGTGGCAGGACCCTCCAGTAGGAGGCCTGTGGGCCTAGTCCAGCCTTCCACACATCAATAGCCACCTGTCAATTTAATATCCACTCATCTCTAGTTCACAGTGAATATCAGTGTATTACAGCCTTGCTCTTAGACACTTGCTGGCTTTAACTTGACGGGAACACCAGTAAGTAACAGATATGACTAGGTTATATTTATTTGTATATGCAAATATTGTGCAAAAAATTAAAAAAATGTTTTAATCATACTGCAAGTATGTGAGTGGCTTGGCTGCAGTGTCCTCAGGTAAGATGTCTGGACCCAGCTGAGAAAGATATATTGCAATAGCACAACACGCTCAAGATGTGTGTGTGATAAAAGTAGTGACTGAGGATTTCTGCATCAGCCATCAAAAGCCAATGCCTTGTTCTGGCATGGCTAGATTCTTCTGGAGGAAGTCGGTTCAATTGCTAGTGTGCACATGAAATGTTCCAATCCCTCCCCCCCAGAGTTAAGAATGGATTGGATATACAGTATCAGGAGAAGCTGAATTTGGAAGTGAGCAATGTGACAGGCACTTCACTCCTAAGAGTGAAAGAAAACGGAGTCAGACTAGAGTATAATCTACAGAAGGTGAAGTAATGGAAAAGAAAAATGAAATTACATTTGGCATGCGGCAATGTGTGCTAAATTGCTTAGTAATGTTTTTATGAAATAAAAGGTTCTAACTCTTCCAGATTAACTGTCTTTACTCAACATTTGATATTGTTTCAGTTGCCTGAGAACAGGGAACTTCAAGAACTTTGGTATATGGATTGATAAACTGATTGGCTTGATGGAGCTTTAGAAGTATAAAAGCGCCATTACCATTATGCTCAGTGAAGAGATATCTACTGACAAAGAGCCTAATAATAAAATAATCATAATAATAAACTACTCCCTGGACAAAATATAGAAAAATACATTTATATGATCTCCTCGAGGAGATCTAAAAAGAGGACATTGCAAGTGATCTGGATGTTGCAGATTCTAGGAGTGATGCTCATTTGAAATGAACTTATAAAACAAATGGATAACAATGAGTCCTCCTGTCCAGACTGATAAGTCCCTGAGCCAGTAAATCACATACAATACACATGCTTTAACTGTAAGCATGTGAATATTTCCACTGAGCTCAGCTGGAGATGACAATCAGGCTCCTTTTATTTACCAACAAACTCTCCCCACTCCCTCCATTTGCTGTCACTGCTGCTGATGCTTCCCTTCTCCCTGTCACTCAGACCCCAAACCCCAATGTCTTCTCTTTGATTCCTCCTCCCTTGTCTCGCTCATACAAGTCCTGTCCAAATCTCAGCACCTTCTTCTATAACATTGCCAAGATCCACCCGTTTTTCTTCTCACACAGCTAAAGCTCTTATCCAGTTGATAGCCCCTATCAGCTCCACTCGTGATTATCACAGCCACCTCCTCTCCAGCCTGGCTGACACCCACCTCGCCCTGCTGCTCCAGCCGATGCAACACATGGCTCCCATGATTATCTGCCTTGCCCATTCCTCTGACTGGTTCACCCCAGCAGTTCTCCCTTTTCCACCAAATCCAACTGAAGATTGTGTTCACCTTCGGAGGCCTTCACAGTTCTGTCCCCTTTACTTATCCACTCCTACTCTTATTGAATCACGGGCTCTGTTCTGCCAGGCTCATCCATGTTTGTCCACAGCACTCTTGTGCCTACACTGGTGCACCCCTGTATGTGGAACTCCATTCCTGACCTAGACCATAAGGTACTAACCTGTCCTCATTTACATCCCTCAAGACCCACAATGCCTGTAAGAACTTAGCCAACTAACAGCAGCTTGGGAGAGGGCCCTTGAGCTAGTTATTTTAATTAATCCTCCTCACCCCTGTCCTTCGTTATTTGTTTCCTTAAAGGTAAGCACCTCTGGGAAGGGTCATTATCTTCTCATGTGTTGACAGCACCTAGCATGTGTGTTACCATATTAATGCATTTATGTTAGTAACTTGCTGAGGGGGCACCCGCACCTTCCAACGGGAGCCATTTGAAAGACACTATAACCCTTCAGTCTGCTTCAGGCAATAAATAAGAGCCAGCTTCAAGTGACCCAATAATATTTTTTTTGTCCACACACTGTTTGTAACTCCCAACTAAGTACAATTTAGGCTGAACCATCCTGAGCCGCTTCTCCCCCGTGGTCAACCAAAGAACCGAAGGGACCCCCCCAGGCGGAAGGTGGCTGTTTTCTTCCCTAACACAAACAGATGCTCAGGAAGAAAAGGGCAGTTAGAGGGAAGCTTCGCTACTTCACTCAGCCTCGTAAGCAGGAATGGAAGAGTCCAAGTCACAGCTAGTAAGGAATTACACAGACAGCCCAGAATCCTTGCCTATCACGTGGATGATCTGGTGTGGGGCTATACAAGCCAAGAAGTTCCTGCAGTAATAAAGGGGAAGGCAAGGGCATGTGCCTTCTTCTTCAATGTTGGTGGAAGGCGACAAGACGAAGTGTTTCAAGTTGCTTTGCTCCTGTTGTTCTAATCTTCCTTGTGTTAAAGTCCCCCCTGAGGAACAGGGCTTGAACTATAGTTTGGGGCTTTATTTTACTGTCCCAGCTGACGTGTCTGCCTATTGGCTAACAGACTACATGCACTTCCTTTTTTTAAAAAAAAATAAAAAAAACCTATGGGCTGCATGAGACCTGCCCTCTTACACACTGCTATGGAGAAATCCCTTTGCTTAAGTATTTTATTTAATGACCCTTAAACTCTGATACACCCATGACAAATAAAGGGTTGACGCATATAGATTTGTAAAATTCATACAAGTATCTCTACACTTGATACACTGTTGTGAATTTTCAATCAGGACTAGAATGTCTTGTATATTAATGGCCAGATCATCTTCTCCCTCGTGTGGGTGTAAATTGGAAGTAATTCCACTGAAGTAAATGGAGTACACTAGGATACAACTAGCAAAGTAAGAGAGAAAGTAGGCTGTTCAGATATGTCTACACTGCAATAAAACACTAGTGGCTGGTCCATGTCAGATGATTGGGCTTGGACTGGAGTCCAAACATCTACCCTGAATCCCAAACATCTACACCACTGATTTGTAGCCCCACAGCCAAACTTAGAGAGCCTGAGTCAGCTGACACAGGCCAGGTGTTTTATTGCAGTGTAGACATACCATTACAATCCACTCACAATCTCGAGATTCTGATAGCAATTCATTTAAAATCAAATAAGCTGTCAGTTTCTGCCTAGATTGTCACTGACCCCCGTAACGTATAATTTGTGTGCATTTCTTCTGCTGATCGAATCTGTCTTTCATCTTATTTTCCACTCACTCAACGATACCAGTTCTCAGTTACTTTTTTAAAATGGTGTCTTATGTAGATGACCTAAACAAACATTGATATGCCTGGAGGAGATGACTTGTTCATTTAAATTGATTTATGAAACGAGTTTTCAGTTTTACTAGGCAGCATGCCAAAGACAGACACTTTTCAGATATATTTAAGATCACTAGGGTAGCATTCATTCTGACAGCACAACCTGTCCTGATTTTGTCACTTTCCCCCTTCCCCACTATATTAGTACTGGACGGAAGTCGCCTCTGGTTAGATAGTCAGTGCAAAATTTCTGCACCATTTGAGTCCCATGTAAGTCCTGTTTTGAGGATTATTTTTAAAAAAATTCGGTTGCATCAGTTTTATGCATAGCTCAACAAAGCTAGGCTTTTACATAACTGGAGGCGGGAAATTTGCATTCACCTCCCCCTATAGATTTCCTCAAGCAAAACACTTGACACTGTTTGTCCCAAAAGTCCATTCTTGTCTGGCACGTCGTTCAATGCAATCCTTTGCAGTTCATAACACTTCCCAGGGTTCACATCACATCTCCCCCCTAAAGACTTCACATACAATTCCAGCCGACAATAACAGAAAACCTTTGCATTTAATACAGTAGACTCTAAAGATACTTCAACTTAATTCAATAAGGTTTTTCAAGGATATTGCAAGAAGCTGCCATATCTGTCACAGATCAGAAGAGCACTCTTCAACTACCGATGCTTAATAATTTCTTTACGTTATATGGGTAAGTGGAGTTATTATTACTGTATAAGCCGATATTAGAAATACCATAAGCTAAGGCTGTTATAGTGTCAAGCTCATTAGTGTCTGTGCCATTGGTGTAACCTTCTGCACTGATGAATTCTTTTTAATTAAAAGCAGCAGGAACAAGTCAATGACTTTCTGATCTTGATTGCACTGTTCGAAAAGTGCTGATGATGCAAGTATATTCATCTTTCACAGTAATGAAAAATAAAAGCTGCCCTTGAGGCACGACATGAAATTTTTCTCAGTGGTGAGTGACAGTGGCAAGCCCCCAAGAGTATGGAGAGAAATATGCAGAGTTAAAATCCCTGCTTCCCATGTTTATCCCACTCTAGTGAACCTCTTGGGAGGTGCGGGGGGGGGGGGTGATCTTGCTTTGATACTCCACAGCCTTCCTGGGTTGCATACTCATCCAGAAATGTTCCTCTCTATTTTTTTTTTAATCTAGTATACTGGTATATCATTCCCAGCGGAGTATGGGAGCACTTCAAGTATTAAAAAAACAGAAATAAAACCAAAAGTCTCTTTCCCTCCCCCTGCCCTTTTCCAGCCTGTAGGAGAAAGCGCTTAATCAGTTTGTTGGGAAACAACCCCCCAGTAGGGACAATTTCTTTGCAAAACCACAGCCCCTGACAGTTCTATCAGGGTGTCTGACTCATTGACCTCCACATGTTCCCAGTGTCCTAATGTGTGCTGGGGACTTCCCAGGCTGAGTGACTGAATATTTAGTCAGTTGGGGTCATATGGGCTAGAGACAGAAGAATCTTCCTAGTGGACAGGTTTGTTCCTGTTGATGGCTCGGTTGGGGCAGGAGTGGGAATGGAAAGCAAGGAGACTGTTGAGCCACACATTCATTTTTCCCTGTCTCTAGGGTTGGAAGGATGAGATTTTCATCTGTAAAATGTTGGTACATGTTATCCAATTGCTCATGTATGGTGAAATCAACAACAGCTATTTCCATCAATAGAAATTTACAAATAAAGTAATAAAAATGCTGCCTGAGAACTTAGAGATTGATTTAAGATATTTACTTTGTATATTTTGACATGGGATGTTGATAATTTGTGTTTCACTGGTTATAAAGCTTTAACTTCTTAAATCTCAGCTCACACTGCAGTTTAGAAATACCCTTATACACATGAAAATGTTTGAAGGACCCAGGCCATGGTTTTACTGCAGTTAACCCTGAAGTTTTATATAGAAAAAACACACCAAGTCATTGCTCTTTAAAAAGCATGTCAGCATAAATACATTGGCTCAGCAGAACAATATAAACAGCGGAGAAAGGCAGATCAGATTCTGAACCTTACTAACTAACTTCCACTGGTCACTTTAAAAATAAAAAAAACAAATGCAACTTTAATTCCTGCTTTGATTTTGATCATATGCACACCCCAAGAAAGCAAGAGATCTGTTGAAGAGGCCCTTAAGTACATGTCAAAAACCTAGCGAAAAATTCTAAACATTTTTGAAGTTGATTATATACCTTGTCATTTGTGGCAGCTGCTTGCTGATATAAGTACTTGTGCCTTGATTGCTTTCCAACCCTTTAGTCATCTAAAGTTACAACATTTTGAGCATATTTAATGTACACCTGTGGGGCAAATGCTTAAATCATTTAGATGGAAGGTTCTTACTAATAAGGACTTTCAAAATAATTTTCCATGCTAAGAAGTGTGAGCTGTGCCGTACAAGATGGATTATTTACCTGGTGGAGGGAGACTTGTGTTGCTAAAGTGCAAAAGGATCACTATCTGCTTTGTGTTCATTGTCACTCCTCATTCTCAGTTAAGAACCTACAGGGCCAGATCCTGCCTTCTATTCTGCCTGCCTTGTGCTGGTCCAGTTTGGGGACAGTTTGGCATTACTGGGGCACTGGGGGCACTAAGCAATGCAGTAGGACAGCTGTATTTTGGCAATGCCTGAGTGCTGGAGCAGTCTTTAGAGCTCTTTTAACTGGTGCGGTGCGGTGGAGGAAAGGTAGTGGGGGAAGAAGGGCCTGAACCTCAAGTCCTGGCATACAGCCATATTTGACGTCCCCACGCTGGATGCTGCATCAAGTAAAGCTCAGCCAGATCTGAAGATCAAGGCCACAGACTGGGCTACAATCTGCCTGTGACATCCATTGCACACGCATTGGAATCCATGAGTTGCATTGGTACACGGAAGAGCAGAATACGATCCAGACCTTTTCGATCTACCGGATTCTAATATCTGGGGCAATGGGAGTGTATGTTTACACCCCCTCATCCCCGTTATAGGGCTGTTCTCTAGCAGGGACAAAAACCATTTTTGCAATATTAGCCTCACCTTTGGTCTATAACAGCATCACCAGTAAAATTACTTCGGGCCAGGTTTATCACTGTCCCTGCACCAAATCCAGGGAGTTCCTCATGTTCATGGAAAGATAATACACGGCTGTGTTAACTTCCCACTCTGTGCTTGAGATCCCCCTGTAAGGAGGGGGAAAGGCCCTTGGGACACCTGTGCTGCCATCAAGCCGGGGACTGCTCAGGACATACAGCTAGCGTGGAAAAATTGAGTCAACACACGGGTGGCTCTGGCCTCCCACTGGTCCCTGTGATCTGTAGGTTTTAGGGGCTGCCCATACCACCTCTTCCACAGGGCGGTCAGTCAGTTTGGGAAGAACTCTCCTTAAGGCTTGTCTACATGGGAAGTTAGTGCACGCTAGAGGATGAATCTGCAGCGGCGTGCGCTGAAGAGTTACACAATTTAAGGCTAGAAGGGATCATCAGATCATCCAGTCTGACCTCCTGTATATCACAGACCACCAAACACCACTCAGCACCCCCACACTAAACCATCAACTAAAATTACACACCAAAGCATTACTGCCCTCAGGAGACGAAACGACTCCGTGCCACAGGCAGACAGTAAGAGGAACCGAGGTGCACCAGTGTCCAAGGCCCCTGAAATGGTGTGGGAATGATCAAATGAGATCTACCCAGATCATCCTGGAAAGTGAGCCACTCCCACACACTGCAGAAGAGATGAACCTTCTCCCCAAGGTCACTGCCCATTTGACCTGGGGGAAATTCCTTCCCCACCCCACATGTGGCGATCAGTTACACCCTGAGCATGTGAGCAAGAACCAGTCAACCAAGCGCCTGGGGAGAGAATGTGCAAAGCCACCTCAGAGCCCTGGCCCATCACGTCCCATCTCCCTCTCTGGTGCTTCAGAAGGAGACAACCCTTTCCCCCCAAATACATTGAGGAAATCCATCCCTGAGCCCAGCAGATGGCTGGCTGAAGTATTGACACAAGATTTTTCTAATCTCAGACAAAAACCAGAAGTCAGGGTTGCCAAGCCCTGCCCCCACCATCACAAGCAATCCCATCATACGACCTTTCTCATGAATTTGTCCATCTCTCGTCCAAAACTAAGTAAGTAGTCCTCCCCCTCCCCCCCAATTCCTGTTGGGAAACTGTTTCAGCTTTCTGATGATTAGAAATGTTCTAACTTCCAGTCTGAATTTGTTCATGGCCAGTTTCTATCCCATGTGCCAACGTTGTCCTTTAGCTCAAATAGCTCTTCAGCATCCTGGTGTTTATCCTCCTGATGTATTTATAGAGACCAATCATATCCCCGCTCAGCCTTCATTTTGCTAGGCTAAACAAGCCAAGTTCTTCTGGTCTCCTCTCATAAAATAGGCCCTCCATTCCCCTGATCATCCTCATAACTCTTCTCTGCACCTGTTTGAGTTTGAACTCATCTTTCTTGAATGTGAATGACCAGAATTGGACAAGGTATTACCATTGCCTTGTACTATGTCACCAATACTTCTCCATCTCTACTGGAAATGCCTCCCCTGACACATCCTAGGATCACATTTGCCTTTTTCACAGCTGCATCACAGTGGTGGCTCATAGACCAACACACCCAGGTCTATCTCCGCCTCTGTCATTTCCAACTGTTCAGGCCGCATTTTATAGCAGAAATTATCTGCATTTTGTACTTTTAAATTTAATTTCATTTCTGTTACTCCAGTCTTCAGGGTCATCCAGTTCTGCCCATATAATATTCCAATCCTCCTTTGTATTGATGATGCCTCCCAACTTTGTATTATCAGCAAATTTCATTAGCACTCTTCTACTTTTGGTGTCAAGGTCAATGTGCACTAAAAGAGTCTTCAGGTGGTTTAGCCGAGTATCCTTTGTGTATTAAACTAGAGAACACAAAGACACTTTTGGTGTGCAGTAAGAGTGTCCGCATGGGGAGTTAGTGCAGAGTAGCTAGCCCACTGTAAATTTACATCCTAGCTTACTTTGTGCTAACTTCCCGTGTAGACATGCCCTAAAGAAAGCCTCCCTGATACTGCTTCCTTTCCCATGGGACAGGTCAATTGGGCTCTCAATTATTAAAAAATGTCTTGATAGCATAGCATTTTCCTAAGCTACAGATGATTGCTTTCTTTAAAAATGGTTTTTAAAGTAAACTGTTACAGCTTATCAAAGCCAACATCTGTTTATCTTAATTAGACACTGCTGATTAGTGACACCACTCTGAAATTTATTCCACTTAAAGATGTAACTCTGATTACATTTCCTATCCAACAAGATATTCAGGCCATTTCCATAGATGTGCTGGGTTCTTTATATAGAAAAAACTGAACAAGCTTTTACCTACCTGCATGGCACTGTTTGGTGATGAATTACATTTTTATATACGTTGTGAAGGTTTAGGTGAAAATCTCCAAGCTCTTACGTTGTCAAAGGGACGGATTCTCCTCTCACACTGAAGTAACTGTCAACTGAAGTGAGATATCACGCTGGTATAAAACTGGCTCAAGTGCAAAGAGAATCAGGCCCAAATATGCAGCTCTGAAGTGAAGGGAGTCTGCTGCAGCTTGCAACATATCTTATTTGACCCAGACAAAACAACGCCAACAGCCTTAAAAAGCTGTGATTCTCTCTTCCATGCCTTTGTCTTGGCTGAGCTGGCTACCGAGAAATACCCACTGATGCAATAGGATTTGGTATCAACTGTGGGACATGGAAGTCTTTTGCAGTGCACAACAATAACTGGAGTGGTCCTACAAACTTAAAGGTTATATATTTTTACGTGCCCTTCTATGGCTCTCTTTACAATATATAGCTACACATACACACCTGTCTCTGATGTATATAACTTCCATAAACAGGATTCCCCAGATAAAACTAGAGGAACCGCTCTTTGCCACTCCCCACCCCCTTTGTAGCCTGCAAGGAAGGAACATTTTAGGAGGGTGTCCAGGGAAGAGGGAGGAGTGGCCAGAGCACCTCTGGCCTTTTTTCATTTAGGAGTCATGACACACGTGTAAGTTAGAGCACCCCTTCAGCTAACTGTACTTTGTGATGATTACAAATGAAGCTAGGAACTTCCTGACATTCTTCCGTCTCCAGGTACTCTGAGTTCTTGCGCTTTATCTGGTGACATAATAGACAAAGATTCTAACTGCAGGTGGAAAGAGTGAAAGCCTATTAAGCCTGAATTCAAAAGGTTATTTTTCTAACAGTGTAAACTGTCTCTTATCAAATGCCCTTGGCTTGATGCTTTATTCATTCTAATGAGTTTTTTATATTTATACAAGCAGGCTGGTTTTGAGACAGAGCACCTTTCTGTGCTTATGCTTCAGACAGCCTGTACCTGCAGGAGAGGATGGATCAGGACTGGAAACTCAGAGCATGTGCTTTAGCTGCAGGAGCAGCTAACCTTCTCTCTATTTTTAGTTTAAGGCTGTTTCTGCTCTGCTCTCGCTGGGGGAAGGCTGATCTGCTCTCGCTGGGGGAAGGCTGATCTGCTCTCGCTGGGGGAAGGCTGATCAAACAAGGACCAAAATTATTCACAGATCTATTTGATGAAATATACCATTCTTTGTTGGATAGAAGTTCTGCAGTGAATAATCCAACCAGTGCTGTTCTGGGAGGAATCCAGGATTCCGCCAGTCTGGGTTTTGTTCTTGTTCTGTAGTTCAGCACATCTTCTTCCTATAATTGAAGGTCCTGGGGGAAAACATTTCCTACTAAAACAACGATTGTTGTAAGGCTTGATGTGGCTTGTGCATTTTAGTGGACCAGTCAATTTCAGCAGGGTATTCTAAATGGAGGAGAAAATATAATAGCAAGAGTATAAGCTCCAGAGAACGAGCAGTTACGTGGTTCACAGATTAATTAGGAAGAGTTAATTCCCTACTTGCTGGAAACCAAGCACAGCTCCTGGACCCTGTTGCACCCCTTGTAATTGAGCAAAATTAGCATAAATCACTATGTAACTCAGACCCTCTGAGTACTTGGAAACAATATCACTGTACTACAATAAATATTTTCCCTTCAAATAGATGTCAAATGTATTCTACAAGCAGTTTTCACTCCTTTTCTCTTTCAGGTTCTCATGTGCTAGCATCATGTTGCAATGTGTAAGCTAGGCTTATTCAATTAAAAAAAATTTATTGAAAAATAAGATCTTTTGGTCTTAGGTTTTGTGGAAACATTTTCAGACAGACCGTCTTATTTTAAACTTGTAGTGTACATGGATTTAATTTGGTCTCTTCCATGTGTTGTTTATATTCCAGTACAAAATAGAATAATGAGTCTTTAGACAGTGGTGAACACGTTGTTTAAGTATACACGTCTGATTTACTTCGTGAGGGTCAGCATACCCCTTATATGTGAAGACTGCATTATCGTAGAGGACACACACACACAACCAATTACCATGAAATACACTTAACAGAGCTAGGGACCCAGGCTCAGAAAATGCTCTTTCATCACTGCTAATGGGACCACCAGGCTTGCGTAATATGCATACATGGCATGTGCTCAACTCCCTAGCCACTGAAGCTGAAATGAACAATTCTTTGTAGATAAAGTTGTGCTGCCCTATTTTTTCCCCCACCCTAGAGGAAAACATAAGATGTAACTTTCAAATTTCATTAACTGTGGCACATATTGCTATAAGTAAGAGTGTAGTAGCTGTGCTGAGCCATGTGAAGGACCATAGCAATTACTGCTCTCCATGCCTGGATTTCCTCCTACACAAGGCAAACCAATCAGTTGGAGGGGATTTTACGTAGGAAATCCTTAGATTAGGAGCATTTAGCTAGTAAAATGAAGGGAGACAGCACAATGAGACCAGGCTAGATACAACCACAGCCTAAGAGAGCAGAGGAAGATGGGCCTACAACCAACATTAAAATCATTGGTTGTGCTAGGCAGGGAACGTTTGCTTCAATCAGGAAAATTCTCCCATAAAAATTTTGTAGCTGCCCATTTGGCAATGGGAGTGTTTCCTAATGAGCGAGGCAAAATGCCCTGAATGGTGGTGGAATAGAGACAGACAGCTCATTAATATCAACGCTCCCTCTCTTCTCCGCTTCCTGTGCCTGATACTCATGAAACTTTCATTGCTCACTAATGCAGCCTAGTTGATTTTGCCGCTAGAAAGTCCAGCTGTAGGAGAGAGAAATTCGTAGCCTTCCACAATACAGAAATGACCTGTATACATCTGCTGGAGAGAAGCAACAGAGATCTGCTAGATGTGCTAAGAGTTTGGTAATAATCCAGTTCTAGAGACTTCAGACATCAGGGCACCCAGTAACGCATAAAGCAGTGCTTCCAATTCTGGAGGGTGAGTCCCTGAGGTGGAAGCCAGACTGCTGCAGGGCAGACACAAAAGCACTGTGGGTCCCAGGAGAAGGACCAATCATCAGTGGATGAAGCCATGGCCATCTCCTTGAAAACCAGCCTCCCACCCTACTGCTGTGGAAATGTCTGATGTTGGTCTGGCTCTACAGACCCTCCCCAGGAAGCCCTGTCACCCTGAGCAGCAAGTAGTCTGAGTGAGGCCTTCAGCAAGGAAAGCAGCGAGGAGAGGGGAGCCAGAAAGTGGCAGAAAAGTAAAAAGGAAAAGGAGGGAAAAAACACGAGAGGGAACTGCTACACTAATCTAGTACTATGTAGTAGTATAACCCAGCAAATATCAGTTTCCAGATTAGTAATCAAGTAAATGATTGGACCACTAAGACTGGAAAATAAATGTACTTTTAAGTCACATTAGCCAGGACTCCAATCCCTCCCTTGAGTCCTGGGCTGGAATTTGCTATTTTTGAAGGATGCAGGTAGACGAGGAAATGGAGCTTGGACATTGCACCTGGAATAGGACAGCCATTTTGTTCAGAACATTCATGCAGTGGTGGGAGTCGGGGCATTCATTTTTTCTTTCTTGGATATGCAGTGTTATCCTAGCAGGTGGAGCACAGAAGTCGGAGTCAAGACTGCTGGGTTTTTCCCCCTTCACTTCCTCAGTTATCTTGAGCAAGTCACTAAGGTCTCCATTTTCAAAAATATCGACTGTTCACCACAAAGTGAAGCGCCCACAACAGTCACTTTTGAAAAGGGTTGGTCTTAACTTCCCTGTGTCTCAGTTTACATGGGTATAAAAAGGGTAACACTATATATTGTTATATCTTTTTATACCCACCCATCCTAGAGAGAGTGCAGGTAAAAGAGGTGTAACTAGGAAAACTAATTTTTTGCTAAACAAATCATAATAAAATAGGTATCAACTGTATAGATGAGTTCCAGGCTGCACAGTTCCCTGCCTTCACTTTGTATTTCCCAGCACAGACAGATTGCCCATGGATACCTACTTGCTTTTCTTCAGAGACCGATAACAGACTGCTTGTCAACAGCTATAGGTTGCATTTCCTAGACAAGCGGTGACAGAGTGCTAGGCAGTAACAGCTGAGTCAGCACTCTGGTATGGCAGCTCCCATCAGACAATGCACAACTGCCCTGGTTAGACAGAGCTGCGCCTTGTTGGTGGTTGGAGGAGAGCTGAAAAGCTAATTAAGCCATTAGGCAGAGGCCATGAGGTCAGGGAGGAGCAGGTAGCAGGAGAGAGAGAGAGATTGCTCTTCCCTGCTCGTGACAGAAGCCGGGGGCTCCCTAAGACTGTTGGAGCAGAGCTGTATAATGTACATAAGGAAGGGAGAACCCACACTGTAAATAAAACTACAGAGCGTGTTTGACCAGCACAAAGGTCTCTGAGCAATTTGGGGACCAGAGCAGAGGCAGGAGGGAACAGGCCCTGCCAAACCAACCTATTCTTAAGGTAAGAAACACTGCTGAAAAAACAATAAAAGAACCTACACACAGGCTAATAAACCTAGCAGATTTAATCTGTCCCCAACATGGCCCAGTCCTTCCACATCTTCACGCAGGATTGGAACTCTCCATGGACCAGGTCCCACCCATTTGCTGCATCAGAAAGAAGGCCATGAGCCTGCTGTTTTTCTATTTATTCTCCCCATGGAAGTACTTACAATTTCACAATACATACTTGCAGTTTTAATACAACAAACTCTAAAGATGTTAAAAAAATAATTAAATAAGGTTTAACAATTCAATAAAGTTCTTTCAGGATATTGCAGAAAATTGTCACTGTCACAAGGCATACCTCTTCATTTATTAAAAGGAAACTTACAACTCAAGCAACTGCACAAAAAAGATTAATCTGAACCCAGGACATTATATGGATCCCATAGGGATTCATGTCTGTAGTTCCAAATCCCCAAAATGTCTGACTAGGGGAAATTCTGTGGCTTCTGGTCTGCCACGTTTGTGAACCTGGCCTGCAAGTCCATTTTCTTCTGGAGGATTCCAGCTTTCACTGGGAACATTTCACACAGTTTTACCTGGTACATAACAACCTTTAGTTTCATTGGATAGAAAATGTATGGCAATGTCCCCATCCTGGTGTATCATGCAATGAGCACATTATTCCATTATGTATTATGGAGTTTTCCATAGATGGTCCAGGTTCCCTGAGTAAAGTTCACAAGGACAGTTTAGATCTATAAAGCCCTTTGTGGGCTGGCTCCTGTATATTCTCCATATCCAAATGGGGTGGTTGAGATCAGCTGAGATACTAGACCTGACAGTTGCAAAATTTGTCTGATGGCAGGGCATACTCCACAGAGGACTCCTGACGGGAATTTGCTTACCCCATTGGTCTGACATAGCCTGGATTTGTAGAAATTCAAGGCATGCTAAAAAAACCCTACTTACTCTTAAAACTATTCCCCAGTGTTTTGTGGGCTGCAGAGACTTTCATTTTAACTGTTGACATTATATTAAGTTACACGTAGGATTGTAAGTTTTTTTTAAATGAGTGAAGTAAGAGTGATTTCCCATTCAGGGGACTTTCCTTTGGGTATTCAGTGGATGTGATCAAAGTTGGCAGTCTGCTCTTTTTCTTTATGCCAGCATCTCATGGGGGCTCCGTCTGTCCAGCAAGGGGCACCTCATTTGCTCAATGCAGGGCTGGTACACCCCATCACACAGTCGACAAGATTCCCTGCTGAGTTAAGCAGCCACAATCAGGAACCCCAGACCCCTGGGCAGGGCAAAGCAAACAAGCAGTCCATAGCCCCTCAGAGTCCTGGTGGGGACATACAATAGCAGCTTATGGGCTCTGGCCCCCTCCAAGCACAGCAGACAGTTTGTATTAAGAGTCCCCAGTAGCCATGCCCAGTGGCAAGTATTGAGGAGGTAAGGGAACCAAACTTCACCCTACTCCACCAGATTCCAACTCATGGCCCTATTAAGCCAGCAAACTCCCTATGAAGGGTTCAAACCTCAGTTCTTAACATATTACATGGGCCACTTCCTACCATAAAGCCCATCTCCTTGACTGGCAGCAGCTCAGCATCCACATCAGTCTCCATATTTGGTGGATCCACTGCAGCATAGTCCAGGTTTGCAGTCTAGAGACTCAATAATGCCTTTACAGACACTGGCAGGACACATTTCCTCCTCAGCCAACTCCATCCAAACTGGGCTGCCTCCTTTTATCTGTCCCCTCCATCTGGAGCATGTGCAGCAAGGGTGAGGGGGTGTGGTCTCCTGGGTCCACAGTGATTGGTCAGCCCCCATTGGGCCTGTTCAGGGTTGATAAACCCAGTCACAGAGCCCTCTTCTTTGGTAGACATTACTGTATGTCTGGAGTCCACTGTTTCACTGGGTGACATCCACACCAAGGCAATTCTTGGTTTCCTATGTGAAAATGGTGTCTGGACAAAGCCTTTCTGATCAACATTTAGAATCAGAACTGTCAGTAACTGAAATATGCAGACCTTGGGGTTGGATTTTGTTTTTTTGTTTTTTTTGTTTTTTGTTTTTTTTGGTTTTCATTGATCTTTTATGAAATCAATACTAAGGTTTCTAACATGTGCTAGTGGTGTCATAGTTGTACAGCCTAAATGGACAGGAAAGCAAGAGTTAGCTTAATTAGGAATCTCTCTCATTAGCTGACAACTGTCTAAATGTACAAATGTGCATGTTGGAAGTGGGAATTCTGTGACCCTGGAGCAATGGGCAAACAATTCCCTGCTTGATGCTGCTAAAGATAAGAAACAGACAAGTGTTTTTTAGAAAAGACATTTACGCTTACTGGTGCTTGCTTAAACATAGAAAACATAATTAAAGCCTAATTCTTATTGACATCAAAGCCACGCTCCGCTGCCCTCCACTTTACATGTGTGTTCACCTCCTTTAAGTGCTCTTTACATAACTAAATCAGTGCAGAGTGGCCTTCGCGTCAATTAGAATCTGGGCCTAATGCTGCAGTTCATATGGTGATGAGAATGAGGCATAAAAGGTCTTCGTTCTCCTTATAATCCAAGGGGTCTGTTTTTGGGAGCTCATTAAAGAACAGTTCCTATCCCAAGTGTGTTCCCCTTAAAACATGCCCAACGCCAGATAGCTGCCTGCAGCATACCTGCCACTTTCAATGAGCTGTGCACGTTACAAGCTTGATCCGAAGCCTATGGAAGTTCATGGGCTTTGGATCAACCCCTTTGCCAGATGCCTTTTGAAAAGTCTGTGAATTGGGGAGAACCCAGGCAGCATGGAAAAGCTCCTATTTCAGGGGAAAAGTGATCTTTTTCCTTTCAGAGCCAAATTTTGAAGATTTTGCTATTCAAGACAAACCTCTTTTGTAACCAGCTAAAATGCCAAACTTTGAGTACAGACTGGCTTCGCTTCACACATTATGAAGAACACAGCAAGCAGATATCACAGAAGGGAGGTTCTTCTCACTCATGTCCAGCTTAGTGAGGAGACTCCTCCATCTGCCCTTTAAACACCCCCAGGCACACTCTACAACCATTCTGCAACTGCTTAACCTCTTATTAAAACACTCCTTGTCACTATCAAGATGACCGGTGTACAGCTTCATTAGCCAAGGGAGCAAGGGGTAAGCAGGATCCCCCAGGATCACTATGGGCATTTCCACACCCCCAATGTGAATTTTTTGGTCAGGGAAGAAAGTGCCCGCCTGCATCTTAGAGAACAGCCCCGAGTTACGAAATACACGAGCGTCATGCACCTTCCCAGACCACCCCACATAGATGTTGGTGGAACGACCCCTGTGATCCACAAGCCCCTGCAGGACCATGGAAAAGTACCCCTTGCGGTTTAGGTACTCAGTCTCTAGGTGGGCAGTCGCTAAGATGGGGATGTGCATCCCATCAATGGCCCCCCACAGTTTGGGAAGCCCATCATGGCAAACCCCTCCACTATGTCCTGCACATTTCCCAAAGTCACTAGCCTTTGAAGCAGAAGTCTATTGATGGCCCTGCACCCTTGATTCACGGCTATGCCCACTGTAAATTTATTGACTCCAAATTGATTCCCACCAGTCTGTGCTTGTTTCCCTGCACCAGAACCTGTGCTCCACGGACTGCAGCTGACATGTTACAGCCTGCAGCAATCGTGAATTGTTCTGCTCGATGGCTTGTAGCAGGGCAGCCTTGGTGGCATAGGTGTTGTATCTGCTATGCCTTCTTGCTCTATTTCTAAAGTACTCCATGATAAGCCGCGATGTATTTGTCATGCTCACAATTATAGTGCAGAGTTGAGCTGGCTCCATGTCTCTGCAGCAGTGGCGATCTCAGGGAGTAAAAAAATGGCATGAAAATCCTTTTCCTGTTTGTTTGGGAGTGGGGGGGAAGGGTGGGGGAAGCAGCATTGCATCCTGGGACGAAGACACTTGTCCCAACAGCCACCGTGGCTAGTTGCACTGTGGGATAGGTACCCACATTGCACTGCTTTCTAATTCGAATTAAGGCTGGCCAGTGTGAACGCAAGACACTAACGCAAACAGCATAGTGTGTACACTCTGCTGCGATTTCTAAAAATCGGCTGCTGAAAGTCGAATTAAACAAAGTTGAATTCCCACGGCAGTGTAGACATATCCCCAGTCTTTTTAATCTTTCCTCCTACAGAAGCAGTTTTTTGTTGCCCTTTTCCAAATTTGTTGCCCTTTTCCATTTCTAATATATCTTTTTTGCCATGGGGTGACCAGAACTATTCAAGGTGTGGCCATACCTTGACACCAGTATAACTGAATCTGCACTGGGGTTGTACCACTTTCATTTTACTGGTATGGTTAAAAGCTATGGTATATAGGTATGGCTATAAATTTTGTGATAGAGAAGCTCAAAGTATGTTTTGCAGGAGACATGAAGTTGCTTGCACATCAAAAGTCAAATCTTAAAAGATAAACCAGTTCAGCTGCACAAGAATTGAAAATTTTCATATTCGAAAATCTAACAGGCACCCAAAAGCATGCAAATCAACCAAATAGTTTTTGGAAAAAATCCAACTAATTTTACTTTGCAAATGTTAAGACAATGCCTATATTTTTTAATAGCCACTCTGTAATAGTATCATTATGCTTTAAATATATTTTGTCTAGTATTTAACTGCTAAGTTGAAATACTTAAATAATTGGGAAAAAAAGTCATTCCTTCTACACACAGTTGTATAAATAAATGGAGAGGGATGAACAACAGGGAACAGGATGCCATAATTTGTGATGATCTTCAAAGAGTTGCCAATAGGTGGTGCAGTTTGTCAATTTATGGTAATAGATTCAGTTATAACTTTAGGCACCTGGGTGAGAAGCTGAAAATGAGACTGAGCTAGATGCTTTTAATGTGAGATCACTATGGCTAAATGAAGTCACAACTGTATAAAAGAAATAAAATGAATATATTATTGGTAACGTATGAAAAGTCAAGACTAAATGTTATGGTTTCTTGATGTAGGACACTGCATAGGATTTGCATGTAAGACACCAGATCCTGCAAAGAGATGTGCACAGTCACTGCCATCCACGGGGCTCATTGTCAGCAGGGGTCCATCTGCCTCTGTTTGCAGAATAAGGGCCTAAAACTGTGTGCTATTTACCTGTGACAACAGATTGGAATTCATAGTTTTTAAAATGGCAATTCTGAAAGGCTACTAAGAATGGTGGTGAAATAAAATCTTAGAGGAAAGTGCATAAGGGTGTTGATTATAAGGAGCACAAGCCCTAAAGACAGGCGTTTACAAAGAAAAGCAGGAATGGGGAGAACATCCGTGCATGAGGAAGAGAGCGTGCTCTATGCAGAGGGAGCAGAAACACCATCTGTAGGGGAGCTCTCAGCTACCGCAGCCCTGCAGGCAAATTCAGCCCTGAGCCAATGCGGACTGGTACAGTGACAGAGAGGGGAGCTTTATACCTTCCCTGTGCTGGGGCTGGCAAGAGAGGAATCTGCTCCCAGAGTAGGTTGGAGCAGCCTGAGAGCTGTTCGAACTTGTACGCACCCAGTGCCATAGACCCTGCGGGGTCTAGTGGCAGCAAAGAATTGGTGGGGCACAGTACAATTCTGGCCACTCGTCCTCCCACCCCAACATACCTCCTCCCTCTTCTGGCCAGCTCCGTACCTTCCATCAGCCTGTCCCATAATGCTTCAGTGGGGGGGGAGGGGTACAGAACCAGCCTAAGAGGCCAGCTGAACCTGGGGACTTCACAGTGGGGCCATGTGGCTGCTTTGCAGTTTCCCCAGCACTCTCCAGCACAAGCACTTGCAGACAAGGAAGTTCCAATGGTACAAGCAAGAGACTATGTCTAAGTCACAGCTATCTATCATGAATCAGACTCCCAGAGAGTGGATACCAGACAAGCCAAAGTGTATTACCATCATACAGGGCCTGACGCTCTCCTCCAGTAAGGCAAGCATGGAGGAGCCAGCTAGGGTGAGCGTGGGAGGGGAGAGGAGCAATGGTATCTAAGGCCACAGAAGCCCTTTCTGGTTTGGGTGTGCAGAAGCAAGCCATATTCTGTTCCAAGCAACATTCACTTCTACAGAACCTTCCTGCAGTTTGCTCTGCACAGCTTCAGGGAAAGGCAGCCAGTGATTGAACCAGCTCCCAAGAGGAGAGGCCTATATGTCATCAGGGGTAGGCAAACCCGCCCTTCCGAGGCTTAAAGATGGGATTGGGGTTGGGAGCGGAGTTCCCTATTGATTCCCAGAACTTCCCAGGCCTGGAGGTTTGCACCTCTTGACTCTTCTGTGGTCTCTCCCTTTGGTTGGGCTGTTAGAAGGAATCTCTGCAAAGTTCAACCTGATGGAGTTTCCTGGGCCTTCTGTTTACCCCTCTCACAGGTCTTTCCTTCAGAGGTTGAAATAAGTCATTAAGTCTTAGATGACCCCGGAATGACACCAAAGGTTAGCATTGTTGGAGCGGACCTAATTCATTCTATAGTTCAGAGCTGAAATGAACTACTAGAACTTCCAGATTGTGGAAAACTGGCCCAAGAACTGGAGAAGTCACTTTCATTAGCTTCTTAAACTCAATGCTCATCACAAGCCTGCATTCATTTTGTGATGAAAGGAACTGAATTGCCCTACTGATGATCGGTAAGGCAATGAGTCAGCCCCGGAGGTCATGGATTCTGTGATTTTATGAGACCTCCGTGATGTCCTCAAAATTCCAATAATTCAGCCCCGGGTGGCAGGGGTCTGGCTTCAATAAATCTGTGATATATTGTTTATTGCCCAAGTCCTGTCTGTGACCTGTAAAAATACCCGTGCCAAAATTGTAGCCGTAATCATGAGTTACTAAACCACTGAAATTCATAATGCTGCCCCTAGGGGGAGTGAGCTGCGCTGAATTTCTCTTTGAAAAAGAGATGATTGCAGTCATGTTCTTGTGTGAAAGGGTTTATTAAATCTGAGGTTAGTTACAGGCTTGTGTGTCAGAGAGACAGAGTACACTGAACACCAAGAAAGCAATGACATATTTTTTGTTGTTGAAAATAACAAGCCCCCAAATAGGAAGTGAGCATTCAAGCTAGAACAAATTCTGATTTTCATTTTAGGACTTGTACAGTCTGTTTCCCAAGTCATCCATTCAGCAGTTAGCTATAATGGAGCATTTCCAGTTGTCAGTGTATTTCATCAGCATCCATCAGACTAAAGGATCCATCCATCAGTTACTTGATAAAAGAGGAATAAGGCCTTTTGTACTATATCACTGTCACAAATTAAATGTCCTCCTGTTTTAAAAGCAATTTATTAAAGGAACATTTTGTAGCTAGGTGGCCTCCTTGACATTGCTTTTTAATTCTGCTCCATGGTTAATCAAGGAAAATAGAAACAGTTTTGAACACAGTGAGCTAAACAGCTAATCAGGCATTTGAAGGCTTATTTCCATGGGAGACGTGCAGACACTTAAGTACTGTTTAGCTTTATACATGAGTAGTCCAATTGACTGTTTTCAAAATTGGAGCCTTATTTCTTTTATTGCCCTCTGATACCAGTTAGGAGTCTTATTGTATCTTATTTTAGAATGTAACACTACCACCCATCCCCACGGTATCTGAGCACCTTCCATGTAAAAACAACAGCCATGGAGAAGTTCCCAGTAGAGAGCATCATGGCACCTCTGGCACTGCTTGCTTTTTGGGGCTCAAAACTCTGCTTGTGGGGTGAGGATTAAAAACAGCCCCCCATTCTGCTATCATATCAGGCAAAACCAAAAGTTAGTTTTTACAGGTGGAATAAATGCTATTTTTATGGCTAATGGGCGCAGAGACGTCTCAAACACAGAATGCACAAACACAGAGGAAGGGATGATTTTGCTGCGCACTGAAAAGCTGGTCTTTTTGCTAGCAGAAAGCAGAAGCAGTTGCTGTGCATTACACTGATGCATACTTTCAATTAGATCTTTATCTGCTCACCAGGGCTAATTCTAGGGCTCGTTATTGGGGAAGGGGCACATGGATGGAGGCCCTGCCTGTTGCTATTTAAAATGAACAACCTTCCAGGATGCCTGTGGTTAGTTAGACCCCTGCAACATTTTTAAAAAAAGTAAAATTTGGCTATTGGGTCGACTATTTGGTTGTTATTATCGCTGCTGCTGCTTAACACCAGATAATTTTATACAGATTTTGGCCTTGTACAGATTTTGACCTTTCTGGCAATAATTTGCAGACCCCTGAAAATCACGGGGGAAGCTGAAATGTCCCCTTTGCTCCCTGACCTGGCCCAGCTGCTCACAATGAAAATCTCTCTCTGTGCAGGGGATGATATTCATTTTATAAATGTAACTGCCCAAGTGTTCTGAAGATTCCCAAGTGAAGTGTTGTCAGTCATCCTGAGAAGCAGCGTGCATTTAAGACAAAAAGTCAGATTCAGAAATTTCACTGAAAAACACATTTCTTTTCTTTCAGCCACACGGGACAGCATATATATCAACATATTTTATGTTTTCCCTCATCCCTTGAAATAAAACGTCAAAAGTAACAAAAAAAACCCCAAACAAACATAGCTTTAATTCTGTCTGTACTTAAAGAACAGCTGTCAGGTCAATGTTCCTCATATATGCTTAGTCTATGATACTAATCTAACCTGTCAGCTGTACAATCTTAACTAAATTCTTCCCCATCCCTATCTAAAGAAAACAAACCTGCCTGAATAGTCTAGCAGAGTATCCTAAGCAGATATGAATTCTTAAAGTAGCATGCAGGCTTTTTCTATGAGCAAATCTGCCCCACCTGTGTTGGTTGTGTCTCTTTATAAGTGGAAAGGTCAAAGTGCACCTTTTTTTAAGGGTCTGTATTTGATTTCAGCTTTCTCAAGTAGTAGGTCAGCTTTAAGCAGGTGAGTATGCTTAAAGAAAATCAATTGGTTTTCAAAAAAGTTTTTGTATGTTTTGCACAGGTTTATTCTCCTATTTATCTTTCCTCTTGGGTTTCCCAATTGAAATCTACAAGATTTCTTTTGTCACACCCACCCAATCTGAAGGAACTTGTTTTAAATTAGGTTTTAAGAGTTAATTAGTACCAACCAGTTTCTGTGGGACTTACTACTTTTCTTTTTTATCCTGGCCAAGAAGGAACAAGAAGTTAAGAACATTAAAGATATTTTTTCTTTTAGATTAGAAAAAGAAAGCTTTCCATTGTCTCAGGAAAAAAGCAACACAAGCTTTATCCTCTTTGTTTTAGGGCTGAGAGAAAGAAGTGCTTTCAGCTTGTGGGATTCTAAAATGAATGTCCATAAACCAGGAAATATCATGGGCATGCCTTAACCAAAGTCCTTCTGTGGACACTGACATTAGTCGCCCTCCCTGACTCTATTCAACTACAAAAAACGGAAATGCTGTGCTCGCAAAGGCCTTGTTTTTCTCTTGCTTTCTTCTTGGTAATTCCTGTGTAACTCTGTTTAAGAAAACAAAGGTAAACGAGTGTGAAAACAGGCAGAGTGGAGGAGAATCAGACTCCATATTTGTATGTTTTGGGGCATCAGGGGCTGAATCTCATTAGAATAAAAATATTTTTCCCCACTGCAAGTGATTTGGCTTGTTTTCTCTAAGCATGTCTAGCCCTAATCTAGATGCTAGGGCCCAGATTCACTGATTTCAATGGAAGTTTGGAGCTTAAATATCTTTGGGGATCTGGGCCTAAGAGAGGCCTTTTTTGTCTGAGGAAAAAACAAACTTTAAGATAACGTTTTCTTGTACCCCTTTGATTGCTAGCTTACAGATTCAGTCAAGTATTGGGCTAGTTTCTTGGCTACCTCCCCAGCTCTGCAATTACATTTTACTGTTGGCAGCTGTGCCCATCGTTTTAAATAGACTTTAAGGAAGTCACATTGTCTTTCATCACCAGAAATATTGCTATCTGACATTTTGCAAAAATGCACTTGGGCATAGCCTCCACACAGTGTCTGTAAAGGGTCGTCTAACCTGATGCTTTAGAGGTCACACAAGGTGTCTTGCTTAAAGATCTTAGCAAAACAGAATTAATTGGGCTGATGATCTCTTGCTGCTTTATGATGTATTGAAATTCATGAGCACTTCCTCCCACCACACTTAGATGATTTTACATTAGTAGTATCAGGAATGTCAAGTGGTGTTTTCTTCTGGAATGAAAGTGTGTTAAAAGCTTTTGCAGCCCCACTCCCTTTAGTTCAGGGCTGCTGAATCCTTAAAAAAATCAGAGTAGATTAAGAAAAAAAATTAGGGTTAGCTAATCCCAGAGTCATCCCAGCCAATGTGAGCTTTCACTGAATTAAGATGACTGAGGCTCACCCTAGCAGGGAATTTAGCACTGAATGCTGCAAGCTAAACAAAGGTAAAAGGGGTTAACCTGGGTTTGTACTTGAAGAAAAGTTGTGGCTAGTCAGGGTTAGGCAATGTGGTACCTGTCCTTGGCCTAACCCCAACCACTCTTCCTAATCTGTGCAAACTGAAAGTCGGAATAAAACCCATTGATGTGCTTTGTATCCCTGCACCTGTATTCACTTGCACCCATGGTACAGGCCTGATATCAAGACTTTCTGATTACATCTCCTTCCTGAATACACGGTTATCTGTGTTTCTTGGCAGATAAAGATAAGAGGTTGGTAATATATAAATATGCACTGATTTATACAGAAAATCCATCCTCTCCGCTGCCCAAATCCAGGAAATGTGCTAAAGTTTCTAAAGAAACAGAAGCATAGAGCTGGCTTGCTGCCATGCCTGTTTTCAGAGGTTTTATTTTGACTCAACTTACAGTGTAAATAGACATTGAAATACAAGTGGTAATCGGGGCAGGGGGACAAGAGGGAGGGATATAGAAATTCCAGCGTATGGATTCAACTGCAAAATGCAGTGGTTCTGGGTTAAATTTAGTTCTGAGCCTTCAAGTGAATTTAAACTCCCTTCAGTTCAATGTGAAATAGTAGGAATGCCCCCTATCCAGGGCAATGGTTCCATGATGTCTAGGTGAAGCGAACCTACTGGGATGGGCACTAAAACACAACCAAGCTCCTCTCTTGCCAGCTGATAAGAATGATGGCCCAGTCTCACACAGCTGTCTTCCCCTGTGGTACAATGAACCACACATTGAGGTCAATGGATTTTTTTTTTTTACCCCAGAGATGAATTTGGCCCCTCGTGCATCATATTATATCTGTGCATTTGGTACATAGAGTCTCTGGCTCCTGAATGAATCTGAAATGAGTTTGAGCTGTTAGTAGCTGGTCTGACTCAGCGTGTGTGTGTGACGTGTAGATGCCAGTTTCTTTACCGGTCCTGGCAATCTGGGGGGAGAGGAGTGTAAGGTCACTCCTTCCTTTTCTCTGCTGCAGGTGCACCTGCCCCCAGCAGCAGCTGTTGGCACTTGAGAGCCAGGGAAAACAAGCTGGAGGAGAACACGAGCTTTGTTGGCTGCTTGGACTCTGTGGAGCTTGGAAATTAGCCAAAGGGAGGAGCTGGTTGCATCTCCCCTTTCCTCTGCCCTCCCCCACCCCCTGTCCCATTTCAGCGTGTGATTGGGTGGGAGATTGCCTGGCTTGCTTATAAAAGCAGAGGCTGACTGAGTCTTTTTCTAGCAACTGATGAAGTGAGCTCTCGGGAGCAGCAGCAGCAGCAGCAGGAGGAGGAAGGGGAGGAAGTAGTGTCTCTGCTAAGCTGATGCTTGATGAACAGGCTCCTAGCGAATTCTCTGAAATAACAAGTGGCTTAAACTTGCCAAGGTATGTGTGAGCGTCACTTATGGAGAAGCCTTTTGCAATTTAATAGAGAGGAGAAACTTTTTTTTCTAGAGAGCATGGATTTGAATCTTCGTTAAATGCGATCGGTTCTTAGAGGAACTGCTTTAGGACACTGTTTAATCCCTGTCGTAACCTACTGGTTTCCTTCTTTGCCGTAAAAGGTCGGGGTGGGAATGGGGGATGTTGCTATAATAAATGACCTTTATCTTATCCCAGTAGGATGGTAGGGGTGTAGCCGGCTAGAAAGGCACTCTGCATGCATGCAGAGCTTTGCTTTGCTGCTGCCAGTCAGGATATATTCATGTGCTTTTGCTTCTGTTTGCAGGTGAACTTGAGCTCTGCACCGCAGACGTTTCCCTCTCTGCATCCAGCTGCAGTGATGTGGTTCCTGGAGCAGATGAAAGGGTCACCTGGAAACAGCAACCCACAGAGTTCCTCCTTCCTGGGGTTGCAGCCTGGTCAGACTGTGCCGGAGAGAACCCGGGGAGGGGCTTTTCCCAATGTTTTAACCCCAGACAGGATCCCAGAGTTCTGCATCCCACCCAGACTGACCGTTTCCTCTGTGGCAGCGGTTCCTGGCATCTCTCCGCACGTCCACTCCCTGGCAGAGCCCAGTCTTCATCCTTCTGGCCCAGCCGATTGGAGCCCCAGCCCCTTCTTGCCACATCTCATCCAGATAGAGAGCGCGGAGGAGATCCCGGTTCTGGAGGACAGCTCCAACTCGGACCTGCAGTCGCAGGCAGCGCTGTCCCTGCCCCACTTCCCCAAAGCCCAGACCTCCTATGGCTTCCGCACCTTGCTGGAGAGTCCCCACACCAGGAGGAAGGAGTCCATCTTCCACAATGACCCAGGCAACAGCTCTCTCTCCAGCTTGATGCTGCCTCGAGGCAGAGCCAACACCTGCACCGGCAGGGGGGCAGCTTCCAGTCCCATTGCAATAAGCTCTGTGGCTACTGGAGTGCCTCCTAAGCACCTGCTCCTGCGCAGGCAGGGCGCTGGGGACAGCGATACCACCTCCTCCACTGACTCGTCTCCTTTCAGCTCCCCGCTTCTGAGCAGATCTCCTCTCAGGTCCTTCCCGCCGCTCAAAGCTTGCAGCCAAGAGGGGCTGCTTGGCAGGGCCCTGAGAGCAAGGAACAAATCCAGCATGGTAAGGAACAACTCCTTGTCGACCGATGAGAGCAGCTCCAATGATAACAGCCCCAACGCCACCAGGAGGGCTTCAGAGGGGCTGGTTCAGTCCTTGCGCACACGGAGTTTTAACCTGTCACATTCCACTATTTTTCCACTGGACCTTACCTGTGGCCGAGAGAGACTTGTTGGGGATAGCACAGCACTACTGGACAGAGGAGGCTTGTTGAGACTGTCAGCTGAATATTGTTCAGAAAACAGAAGGCTGAGACTCCGTCTGATCAGTGCAGAGGGTTTATATGATGCATCTGTGGAGCCTAAAAGTATAAACTGCTGCATCACCTTTTCCCTGGTGCCAGGGAAAATTCAGAAGCAGAGAAGCACTGTTATAAAAAGGAGCAGAAACCCCATCTTTAATGAGGACTTCTTCTTTGATGGTATTTCAGAGGATGATCTGTACAGCTTTTCTGTGAGGATGAAAGCTACAAATAAAGAGGGTAGCATGAAAAGAGACCACGTTTTAGGTGAAAGTGAACTGAGTTTAGTGAATATTTTATCCATATAAAATGCCAACAAGCAAGCAGATATTTATTTTTGTATCTTTCAAGTGTGTTGTTTTTTTATTTAAATAAATTATGATTTTAACAAATTCCTTTAAAAAGTCTTCCTTTGATTTTTTTGTGTGGTAAGTTCCCTGGTCTTCCACTTAAAACGATATTCATTTTATGTTGATCATTTTGTAGTGCAAGACCTTAGGTGTGCATGCTAATAATAATTTCCATGGCTTCATGGAATACTATTGGATAGTTATATTCTTTCCTATTGGCTTATGGTTATAAAAACATTTTGCAAAAGTTTTCTAAAGAAGAAAAGTATTGTTTTTAAAATCCAAGTTAGGTGTGAAATGTCTAGCAGAATGGTTTCCTGACCTTGGTTGGGACTTCCACATGCTACAGTAAAACCATTAATACAAATAGAACACTGCTTCAATCTACAGAAGAAAACCCATCCAAATAGCTTGACTGGAGGCCCCTAACATGGCATGCTGGTTTTGAAAACAATTATACTTCGCTGTGGGGCCAGATTGTTACTCCCTCAGGAATGGGAAGGAAACAGTAAAACACAAAGCGGAGGCTAGGAATGTAACATTTTAAACTTGAGAGAATTCCCTCTTGTTCACTGTATCCAGGGTAATAAGTTTAGCTCATTCTGGAGCAGGCAGGGCTCAGGTCTGCCAGATCTTCAGAGGGGAAGTCACTCAGATCTTTGCAGAGAAGGAGCTCCAATGAGGACCCAAGACACTCTGTTACACCGCCGGGCCCACTAATGATAACAGCATGTCGCTCTTCAATAGACTCTTTTTTTGCAAGAGGTTGGCCTGAGGCTTCTATTCAGGGAGGGTTCTGCAGCACCCAAGGTGATGTTGCAAGCAGTGGTGTTGGCTTTAAACATTATCGTGTGAGGAAATAATCAAAGAGGCTGACAGTTAATGAGGCTGACGAGCTGCAGCTACTGCAGCCTGTTACCCCACAGTCTTTGGTAGTGCTGTTGGAGGGGCAAAGCATGAGGAGGAGAAGGAGGGGACTAGGTTCATGAAACATGGACTGAATGCTTCCTTCTATTACAGATTTGTGTGATCACTACTATAGACCTGAGCAAGTCTGTGCATCTGTTTCAGTTCCCGAACTGTGACCTGCGGCTAATACTTCCCTACCACACAGTGGAGTTGAGTATAAACTCCATCAGGGTTCCTGAGATGCTCAGTAAAGTGATGAGAGGAGACCTAGAGATGCACGTCTCCTGGCCAATTGCTACCATTGGTAGCGTCTCTCTGCTCACTAATGGAGGGGAGCAGATGGCAGTGACCAGTTAAGCAAACGGTACTATCTGAAAATGTAGTTTTTTAACTAGAGCATGAGAGTGGGTCTAGGATCTCTGCTTTGGACTCCCCGGCCAGTTGCCGAGTTGCTATCTGACCTTGATTCAGTTAGATTCTCAGTCTGTAAAATACAGATAAGATTCCGTACTTGCAATGCGTAAGGGAGGGGAAATGGTCAACACTGGTGCAGGGACTTCAAAATAAGGGCCTCTTTCTGTGCACTGTGAATGCAGTAGAATCGGGATGGCAGATGTAAGGTACTGTTTGTGTTGAGTATTACTCCCTAAAGCCTTTCCAAAAGGTGGCAGATCTCAAACAGAAGCAACTCCTCCCCTTCCTCTCCCCCTAAAGTTGTGTCTAGCAACATCCTCAGAGTGGAAAGCTGTAACTGAGTGCAATTTGAAAGTCCTGTTTGGGAATGGGGCTAGGGGAGGGTCTAGGAAACCATGTTGGGCTGCGTAAAGGTCTTGCAAGTAGACTTAAGGGCATCTTTTCCAGTGGCATGGCCTACTGCTGAAAGCTGGCTGGTATAACGGAAGGCCGGTAATTCACATGGATATCGTTGTGACCCAAAGCCCAGGGCCCTGGTGAAAAGGCAATGGTTAGGAAAGAAGCTTTCATGGAAGAAAGTGCTGAGTGTATGCACAGAAGCAGATGAAACTTAAGCAGGGTCCCTTTGTGTTTAAGCAGGCAGTTAGACAAACTAAGGATTACCAGGCCAGAGATAAGGCAAAGAAACTTTGTATGTGATATTAAGAAAAAGTAGAAGGGAAAACAACACAAGGGAGTTGTGGGGGAAGAGGGCACAAAATGGAATTAAAAAGATGCAAGCTGGGTATGAGGGAAAGAAGCAATTTCCTGAATATCTACTCACTGCATAATCCATCTTAATTACAAACTAGCTGTTGCTCTTCACCCTCATAACTGTGTAACTGAACGCTGTCACCATCAGCAATTTTCCCAGCGGAAAGCTCATCAGCTTCCTCTTCAGGCTGAATGTATGTAACTTCTTTGAGTGTGGGGGGGTTTGCTTGTAAACCTAGTACTGGTGGGAATACAAAGATGAGACAAGCCAGATTGTGAGAGGATGTCCTGTCCCCCGGCCTCCCCTGAAAGGGTGAGTGGAGGCCAAATGGGCCAGTTAGGCAGCAACCTGGGGCACATTCAGACTGAGAGCCAAGTTCTGATAAGGGGAAGCTCACCTGAGCAGGAACAGGCACGGCTTCTATAAAGCCAGGGAGCTGGTGGGAGAAAGGGCTGCAGTCCCTTTTTCCTAGGGTAAGGGAGAGAAAGGGATTTGGACACACTAGGAGGGGTGTGTGCAGCAGACAGAGGAAAGGGGATTAGCTAGAAGGGAACTGGAGCTAGGCCAAGGGAGACTGTGATCCTGGCTGGCAAGGTAGAAAGTAGTCGAGGGGAGTGGCAGGGGAGTGGGGGGGGTCTGGAGTTCTGCTGCTGGAGATGGGGCTCTGGGCTGGAACCCAGGAACGGGGGCAGCCCTGGGTCCCACTACCAGTCGCTGAATGAGTGGCGCCATTTTGAAAATGGTCCGGGTCCGTTTGTTCTAGCCACTGAGGGAGTGGCCCAGCCAGGGCAGTGGAGTTAGGGACTCATGGAAGACTCTGGCTGTGTCCCAGAAAGGGAGGACTCTTGTGACTGGGCCGTAGGGCTAAGCCAAGAAGATGAGGTGCTGCAGCGCCTGAGGAGCTAGAGAGGGGCTGCAAACCAACGGAGTGAGAGAGAGGAGTGGGGAGCTGCAGGAGGAGGGAGTCAGGCTGAAAAAGCTGATGGCCAGAACAGCCAGGGGGAGGCGCCCCTAGCAGTGCACAGAGGTCCCCCGGACACAGATGAACAGTTAAACTGGTTGGATAGGCAAATACAAAATATCTGCAGGAAAAAAGAGCATCTGTTTCAGGGCAAACGGACATGGTTGGCTCAGTGTGAGACCAACAGCTTTTTTTGACGGTAGTCCCAAAGAAATCTGGCCTTGGTATGCTATGGACCTATTCAGATATAAAAGAAACAGACTGAGCCTCTGTTCCTCACAATGCAATACATTCAGTTTCTAGATGGGGTCACAGGCTGGCTGCCAGAGTTCCTCCAACGCAGACCCTAGTCTGCGGTGCTAGGGAAACAGTGAGCCAGATCCAGAAAGATATGGCTGAAGAAAGAAGCAAGGAGTGGACTAAAGCAGGACTAAATAAGGTGAAAAGTAGCAGAAGAAGGAAGCAGAAGCAGTAGTGGAGGAGGATGAACAAAGGAGAACAGGAGAGGGAGAGATGAGGGTGGGGAGACCTGGCTGAGTTGCGCTTGGATGCCAGGAGGCAGGAGAGAAAGGGATGGACATTGCGAGAATGGAGCAGACAGGATAGAAATAGAGAGAATTCAAAGGCGAGTCTGACCCTCAGCGCCAGACGTTGGAGGTGAGGCTCTACTGCATATCCAATGTACTTGTATTGTCTAACCATAAACCCTGGCAAAATGACTGTGTTCATATATGAAGCAAGCGTGTCAATTCCTCATGTCCGTAATTTAAAGCCAGTTCCTATTTTGGCTCCATTGCTTGTCAACCCACCAGTAATGGGCTGTTGGACTATCCAAATGCATCCCATAATTTCTTGTAGTGGGTGAAGGCTGGCTGCTGGAAGTGGTCTCTGATGGAACAGTTTGATTTGGAATTTGCAAATTTGTGAAAATCTAAACCATCCGGAGACTGATTTTGACACTGTTCAAACCCTGCCTGCTTTCCTGCCAGCTTGCTCATCCAGATCCTTGACAGCCAGGACATGGTGGTCCAGCAGTGCACTAAAGCTTTTCAGCCTAACAGGGATGTCATCTCATTTCAAAACAGGAGAGAGGGCATGATATCCCTGGCTTATCAACCCTAGGTTAGAATCTCTGCCTGTGCTGTCTCTACTAGGCCAGAGTTCAGATGACATAGTGCAGAGATGGAGCCCAGTAATTCACAAACATGGCTTTGGGAGCAGTGGTATGTGTGAGAGACTGGGAGCCACCAACATGTCTGTTCTAATCCTGGCTCTAATGCTGGTTTCCTCTGTGTTGATAGGCATGTTGCTAATTTTGGCTCAATTCCCTATCTGTAAAAGAGCAAATCATGTCACTCAAAGAATTGTTGAAACTATCAATGCGTTAATTTTTCAAGTGCTTAGGAAAAGATACTTTAGAAGTTCTGAGCATGAAGCTCTTGAACTGGTGTGTGTGCTGGCCCGAAGTTGACTTTCACAGGTGAAAAAAATCAACTTAACATAGCTGAGATTGTGGAGCCAAAAGGCTGCTTCAGTAGTGATGATGGAGCAAAAGACCGTTTCAAACTCAGTTCATTATGTCACTTGTTCTCATTAAGCTATCCATGTTTTCAAAGGCAACAGTCCAAAAGTTCCCATGCTGAAAAGGAAATGATGCAAGTATCTGTTGTCTTTTGAATTATTCAGTCTTAAAATGCATGCCGTGAAAGGACAAACTGTTCATTGAAGAGACTGATATTTTTTTCTCCCTCTTCTCCTGGCTTTTCCTGGTTTTTGTAGAACAAGCGAGTTAATGTGCTGAGAGGTAGAAAACTCTTTGTTTCTCATTCTTGCTATTACTCGCTGCAGTGTTGAATTTTGGTTACCCTTCCTAGAAAACTAGGAAATGACAAATAGTCAAATGCATATTCCTGTGTAAATGTCAATATTCGTGGTTGCAAGGATGATAATATCTGAGTTAGCAAAACCTTGCTGGAGGCACAGAAAACAGGATGCACAGATGAAAATAGATGCATATGCTTGTTATTTTCAATGCTAATTATATTATTCTATGCAGAAGAACGATACACACCATGTGGAACTAGGTGTGTGCCAACTGCCTGAGCTTCAGAGATACTGAGCTCCCCCCCCAGCATCCACAGATTGCAGTAGGATTTATAATTACTCAGCATTTTTAAGATCAGGCCAAAGATGTTTGTAACGACAATAGCTGGCTAAACAACAGACAATGATATCTGCCTGAAGCCAAATAATAGCTAAAGCAGTGAGTCATATTTTCTGGTGGTTTATTGCAGCAGGATGTTTGATTAAAACAAATAACAGTGGTCTTATGATCATGAAATGAGCTTCATAATTAGATACTATTTACTTCCTATTACCACGCATTACGAACAAAATGTTACACACACAACACATCTATATAATTAAACAAATGTGCTAGCGTTTTAGTACAACCCCAAAATTGATAACCATTGAGTGAAATCGACTCTGAAAAATGTTATGTAATGACTAAGGTTCTTCAGGGGACTGATGAAGTAAGCTGTGCTGAAGGTTCTGCTCACCTTATTGAGGTTAAGGGAAGAATATCTACGAGCCGGTCAGTCTGAGAGCCTTTTAAGGTCAACTAGTGGGAAGATGCTTTAAAATACAGATGGGGCAATAGCTGCTCTAGACACTATGGCTGCAATACTGAGCTCTGCACATCTCAGGAGGAGGGGGCAGGTTGTTGTACACCTCCTTCATGGCCCCCAAATTATGGGCCTGGCTTGGGAGCCGTGCAGAACTAACATCAGCCGCTCAGCTGTTGGGCAGCACACTCCTGGAGTGCATTAAGACAGAAGAGAACAGCTATATTCTTCCCATAAGCTGGGTACGCTCCCTCACGGGGGATGCTGTGTTGCTGATGGGGGCTTGTGCAGAGCTGTTTGGGCTTTATACAACCCAGGGAAACATTATACACAAAGGCAAATCCTCAGCAGCCAAATTTACCTCCCCTCTACTCTGCTAGAACTTGTAGAAGAGTCCCACAGTGTAAATCTCCTTGGTTCACTTGTCCAGCTGAAAAGGATGGGAAACAACAATAAGATGGAATGTTTGTAACGAAATGGGAGGAGCTTGGTGTTAACAGGAAGTGAGGTGTGAGTTCACAGAGCCCTTCACCTACATCCCATACTGGGCCACTGGCAGAACTGGCCACAAAAAGGAGCAGAGCTGGTTGTCCACCGATGGCAGAAGGAGCGAGCAGAACACTTTGAGTAGGCATTTGGATAAATGAGTGATCTGAAGCCATTTATGAGAACTCTGTTTTCTTGCCTCCTCATACTGCTTCCTGCCAGATCCATGCTCATGTAATTGCCCAATCGTTGCACTCCGCGAGGTCTTTGGAAGAGCCATCCATGCTCAAGCAGTTGGCATCACAGGAGATGCTTCATATTTTGAGGCTCTCTGTTGCAGTTTCAGTCACAGGTATGGGGCCAGTGGTGTAGCCGCACTTGATCATGTCTTGACACCGGCCAGCTCCCGTGCATAGCCGATTAAGGCAACTCCATGTAGGACACCATTGATCTGCGCTGGGTGGTAGGTGCTCAACTACTGGGAGCTGGAATGCACGAGCTACAGGGTGGTTTTCTACCCTTCTTTGCCATAACTGGATCGTTGTCTGTTTGGGTGACAATGTTAGGGGTTTAATGGTGGCAAGTAAACTTTGTTCGCACTTTAGTCGACTCGGCATTGGTGTTATATTGTGGATGTCCTGGATCTGTGTATTGGCTTGTCTGCTCTGCTCTACTCTACTAGCAACTTCCTGGCGTGTATCGGGAGGAGCAATGTTTGTGAGGATGTAAAGGCTCTTGACATGGGTTGGCTTAAGGCATCCTGTAATATAGCAGCAGGCTCTGTTAAGTAGAGGAGTTAGCTTCTTTGCATGGGGGGCTCATGCCCACACTGCACAGATGTACTCTGCAGAAAGTAGCAAAGTGCTGTTGATTGCTGCATGGACGGCACCCCACTTTGATGTAACCAGCTTGCTGAGAATGTGATTTTTGTATGCTAACCTTTGCTTTGAGTTTTCTCAATATGGGCTTTAAAAGAGAGTGAGCAGTTGAGAATAACACCGAGGTATATGGGATTTATGGAATGAGTAAATTTCATCCCAAGCTGGATGATATTGAGTTGGCACTTAGCTGTCCTTGGTTTTGGAGATAGAATGCACAGATTTGTCTTCACCAGGTTTACGTGCAGCTTGTTAGCTGCATAGTACTTGTCTAGGGTGTTAAGTGCATTCACCAGAGTACACCCTAATATGCCAAAGTACTTGTGATGTGTGGGGACACATTTAACCACCCTCCTGTTTGCTGTCTCAGTGTGAGGTTGTTCAAGACAGGGTATCTGTCTTGTGGCTTTTTGTGCAAACCGAGGAACCTCAGGCCCAATGTGCTCTTCGTTGTGTGCCAGTGTGTCACCTCAGATTAGACCCACTCAGACAAACCACGAAGAACAAAGTTTTATTCTGTATGGGAACATAGAACAGGATTACGATCCAGCAGTCTCCTCTCCGCTTGCTTGCCTTGTGCTCCCAGCTTCAGTCAGTGCTGAAATTTCCTGCTGGGAGAGAAAGGGGGCAGAGGGTACTTTTCTGTCAGGAATTGGGAAGTTGTCCCAACATACAGCAGTGTATAGTCCACAACTTGTAGTTCTCACTGCAGAGAAATCGTATCCCTAAATTACTTTGTGCCAGGGTAGCTTGGCTGGTTGTTTTTGTACATGTTGAATAATGTAGGTGCTGAGACACTACGTTGTGGAAGGCCATTCTTCTGTTGTCGCCACTGGCTCCATTGGTTACCAAATGGGAAGGTTAAGCGGGCCACTGCCAACCGGTCATCATTTTGGCAAATACTCCCCCGCACCTCCTGGATACAGATCTTACAGTGCCCTTCTCCATGGAGGAATTGGATGCCAGCATCAATGCCCTGCAGATAGGGAAAGCAGCAGGCTGAGATGAAATCCTAACTGAGCACATCAAAAATTTTGGCCCACATACATGGAAGTGGTTCCTGAGTGTGTTTATGTGACTATCTGATAGAAGCTGAATTGCACCAGAGCTCTGATGATCAGTGAGTAGGAAGTCTCTCCTGTATAAAGGCTGAAGTAAATCCCACCAATATCCTCACAAGCCTCTGGTCATCTGAACACACATTTCAACCAGCCCTAACAAATTTGGGAGTTGGGGCACTAGAGCATGCCCTGCAATATCAGTGTATCCTGGACAAGTGCTAGCGAGTAAAATTAAACCTTTCTGAATTAAGTCCAAGTATTTTAGAAGCTTATTGTGTTAACATGCAAATGTTTCTTTAATTGTGAGATGATATTTAACGTGTCTAGGAGACATGACTAATGGAAACCTTGGGAAGGATTATGAGCTTCAAAGGAGGCTTTTAAACAATAGGCTAAGACAAGAATGAATTGTTGAGTAAGTTTCCTAGAAAATAGTTGGGAGGAGGGCTATGCAAATGCCCGCCTTTGGACCTGTTGTTTTTGAAGCTTCACCTTTGGGAGAGGATCTTTGTCAATGAATTACCTGTTCCCAGCATTGAAAGGCCCAGTCGGCATAAAAGAGTAACTCTCTGATTCAGGGGTGTGCTTGTTCTGAGCAAAAGGAGATGATGCACTTGTAGCCATAGGAAAACCCACAGGTAGGGTTTGAAGGACTGTTCACTGGACAGAGCCCACAAGCTTATTAGCATGTGTCGGTACTTTTATCTAGGCGCTTGCTTAGAAAGAGCGGTGTGGTAACTTAACTATGGCAATTACACTTTCAGACCTGCGTAGGAAGGCAGCCTGACTTTGCAGGGGAAATCCATGTAGGCAGGGAGCTGTGCAGCCTGGACAAACCCTGGCCAGGAGGGAGAGATGCACAAGAGAGGTGACCACACAGATGCTCAAGCCAGGAGGTGTAGCGTCACCGCTGGCATCCCTAGTTCCGAGTGGTTTCCATTCTATTCAGGGGCTACAGTTTGGTTCAGTGGCTCTTTGCACCCTCACTATAAAAATTGTTCCAGCTCCTCTGGGTGACAGCTGAGGAGCCTAGAGTGGGCGCCCTTGCTGGACCACTGAGTGGGGAATACAGGTGCAGTTGCCCTGACCTGTGACAAGTAATAGCTAGAGTCCAAGAGATGAAGAGCAGAGGTAAGGCAGGTCAGGAATGAAACCTGGTGCCAGAGGCTGGTGTCAGGTAACACCTGCCTCCACTAGAGATGGCTCTGGCTAGTGATATTAGCCCTTCATCGTCATGAGCAGAAATGTTGTAACACTTCCACGTTAGCTCTTCCACGTGAAGAGCTGAGAACTTGGCCTTGCTGATCAGCATGTGTGCTTGAGGGAAGTGGGGAACGAGATGTTCTGGCTCGTTTCTCAGCGGTGAAATGATTTTTCCTATAATTTGTACTAACCTTCAGTACAGAAGCAGAAAGCATTCAAGTACAAGATGAGAACGTGCCTGCTGAGAATGTTTTGGGTTCTTTCAGCAGCTGAGAAGGATGCAGGAGGGGGCTGCAAACAAATAGGCCTCAAGTGTAAATGACTGATCATACACTGCAGTAGCAACATGAAAGAAAGGAAGAGCGGCAGTTCCTTTTAGATGAATCTGATGAGTGTTTGAAGGGCAGGGATCACAGGAGCTTAGATTTCTGGCGCTGATATGCTCTTAAAGTGCCATGGATTTTATGGTCATGTGCCTTACTCTGCATTGTGCTCGTGTGCCTTAGACTACTGAAGCCTCAGCTCACTGTAAGCAACATATGTTCTGCATTTAGAAATGAGAGATGAGAAAAATGCACTGACCTGGTGTGTTAGCTCTAATGGGTGCATAATGTACAAAACCTTAGAACGGTCTAATCGTACAATTCTAGTGTACTGATCTTGTAACGTGAAGAGACAAAAGATGAATATATGAAGTTTAGAATGGTGCTCAATCCTGTCCCTTGAATAAAAATAGTATAGCGTAGTGTGAGGTTGAAAATGTCTGATTTCCTTAGAAATCTGCACCCTGATGACTTCCCATTCTAGCAGCAATTAGTGATTGTTCTAACTAAGTATTTGTTGTGTTAGTGATCCAGAGGCTTGAATTAATCATTCCATCGTATTTTGTAATTACGTAGTTAAATGAGATGTAATTTAATAAAATTCCTAATTACATTTCTATATGTTGAAACTTTAGATGCATAATACATTGGTTAGCCATGATCTCTGCCTTGGTTACTTAAATGACATAACCCTAGACAATTACTCTAAAAGATGCACTGGTTTCAAGCAATGTTTTAAGGTGGCCATTTCTAACTTAAATTGTGAATATGTATTAAGCAAGTAAACTGACTTTTTACGTATATGTTCTTGAAAAGTTCGTTTTTCTTACTTAAAAGAATCTCTTCAACTGAGAGAAAGCTAAGAGAAAGTCAATCTGGTGATCAGTATTTGAGTGTAAAACCATTTGAAAAATGGAGGGTCATGGTCAAAATCAGGAGATGACATAGTACGCAACAGAAGGAATTAGCAATGCCAATACCAGGTACAGGGTTCCTTAAAGAATAAACAGGAACAGAGAATGCGAGACAAAGATGGTCACCATTAGGTGATGATTGTTGTGGACGTTGGCCTGGTAGTGTCATCAGAGCTACACCTGCCAGTTCCTGAACTCCTCCCCCAACACCTTGACTGTTACATGGATGAAGAACAATTTAATACTCTCCTTTGCCTTGCCTAATGCTGCAGCCATAGAGAAAAAGTGCACCTTCTGTTCCTCAATATACATCTAGCCCAACGGGTCAGATTCCATCTGCAGTTTGGTTCCTAGTATCTTCTTCAACTCCTTTCAGCATCCACCTCACCCCCTAAAATCCTTATAAATGACTTGCATTTGACTAGTGCCCTTGCCAAAACTACAGGGCAGGGTGATGTCTGAGCTTTCTACTGCCAAGTGAGCGTGACAGGCCTGGCCCCAGGGCCCATGCCATGGTGACATAAAAAGCCTACAGCTGCTGCAGTGTGATGTGCTTGAAATTCCAGGTACTTCTGAACTGTTCAGAAGTCACATCCGCTTGCCCAAAGAAAGAAATGGCACTGCTGTGTTCGGCTCTGTTGCCAGGTGTCAGATGATAGCGGGGCCTTTGGCCATCTCCAGAGCCAGCAGAACATCCATGAGCTTTATAAACTCCCATCAAGTTCTTAAGGCAGGGACATGTGCCCATTCCTGCTCATCACACGGAAAGGAAATGGTCCTAGTGAATAGATCTGGTTGTGAAAAGGAAAAACTCACTGAAGAAGTTACAATTTTTTTTTCAGACTGTAAAAGTTGAGAAGTTTCCGAGTTGAGTCACCCACCTGCTCGTTTCCTTTCTTGGCCACAGCCCATTCCAACATGATGCTGGAGTTCAATGGCTGAGGCCCCTGAGCAGGAGCTCTGTAAAATGGCCCTTAAAGTGGAATGCTTGTAGGCAGGCCCACCGACAGCAAGGCTGGACACGGAGGCAGAGCCATCAATGGCCCCCTAGAAAGGGATGGCTGAGGTGGGCTGAGTGGGCTTCTGTCGGAAGTTTTTACTTATTTAGTATGCGCCATGCAAGTTCCCGGGTGACTGAGAAGGCGGTATCTGCTTCTCAGCTTCCTGGGCCCCTTGGACTCCCCAGGGAGATACTGATGAACCCCGGAAGTTCAGTAGCAGATACCGCCTCCTCAGCCTGCCCGGGAACCTGCATGACGCATAATAAATAAGCTTGGATCAGGGGAGGGGCAGAGAGCGCGAGCGGAGGGGGTCTTGGGAGAAGGGGGTGTGTGGAGGAGAAAAGAATACGTAACTATCCTCCTCTCTGCCTGGAGCCTTTTAAATCACTAGGCCCCTGGGCAATCGCCTCCCCTGTCTCCCCCCAGCAGCGGGCCTGCTTGCAGGCTGAAATCAGCCAGGTGAACAAGGAGTCTAAAAGCAGATATGATATTACATCTGGCCAGTGTGTGTTTGCTTATACCAACTACAGCTGTAACACCGTCAAAGGAAGAGTAGCGGTTGAAACACACGAGGGAGTTAACGTTCACAGAGCTCTCTCTGGGAGTGGAGAAATGGCGCATCAGTCAACCGGCACTCCTTTTGGCGCTGTGTCCAAAGGAGACACTGTCAACCTGGTGACAGCAACCCCTGAAAAGTTGTGGCATATGCCCCATTCTAAATTCTTGGGCCAAGTTTGCTGGTGCAACCTCCAAAGCTCATCAGGTCATTCCTGCTGTCTCCAAGGGCAGCGCTATCACTACAGGAGTTGGAGTCCCAGCTCTGGCTCATCAGGTCATTCCTGCTGTCTCCAAGGGCAGTGCTATCACTACAGGAGTTGGAGTCCCAGCTCTGGCTCATCAGGTCATTCCTGCTGTCTCCAAGGGCAGCGCTATCACTACAGGAGTTGGAGTCCCAGCCTGCAGCTCTGGCTCATGCCAGCATGCTGCTGATATCATGCCTTCAGAGAGTGGCCAGAGATGGTTGTCCTTTGCTTCCACACACCTGAAAAGTTGTTGGTGGGGGTGGTGGTGTGTGTGTGGGGGGGAGGGGGATTAGCCAATCACTTGTGTCAGCTGTCTTTTCTTCCCCTCTGTTATGTTCTGAGGGGAAAATATTCTATCCCGATGGCACCCACTCTGCGCCCCTCCCTGGCTATGTGTCGAATCCGGCGCATACTTAGCATGTGTGCAAAGGGCTAAGTGCCCCCCTGCCCTGCCTCAGCTAGCCATGGGCACCTATTTTCTTGCCACCTGGATCAAGGGCCATGTTGAAGTGTAACAGTGAAGAGGAAGTGTAGCATTTGTCTTTCAGCTGATGGGAGTCAGTAAATAAATATTCTAAATAAAAGGAGAATTACACAGGGGAGAGCAGCGGATGGAAAAATCTGTAGGAGTGTGTTGTGTATATAAATTGTACAACAGGAAACGAGTCAGACCAATGCACTTAATTCTTTGTTTCCACTAACAGTAATGAGATCATAGGAAGCAGCACCATTGTGGTGCTGACAACTGGCCAGGCAACCCCTTTGATAAGGGAGAAGAGTTATGCTGGTGTTAATGTACCACAGTCAGGATGGCTATTAGCATATTTTAGTGCCATTCGTGTTATCCATAGTGTATTGAATTATGGTAGCTTCAGTGATGTGAAGAGAATAAGAGCCACAAACTCTCTATTTGTCACTTCTGGATGTGGTGGGAAATAACCTATCCAGGCGTTTCATATAATGAGAACTTGAAGAAGTTGTGTGTATTATACTGAGTAAGGAAGTCACCTTAAAAACTAAGGTATTTCCTGCTTTGGGAAAATGCTCAACATTGCCATCTCCATAAAAGTAGGAGATGTCTCAAATGAAACTTTTGCTTTCCTCACAATTTGATCTCTTTTCCACCAGCTGGCTCTTACCCTCCATCCAGCTACTGTATTTCCATGGTTGGGGGCATGGGATGAGCAAAATAGAGCAGTGCTTAGGATGAAAGTAACTTCACTATACAGCGTAAGATATGATAAAGCCAGTGAGGAGGAAAATAATGTTTTTAAACACCATGGTACATCCATTTTTATTCATATCCTGTTAATATACATTCATAATAAAATCTGGAATACATTCCCTTCCTTTCCTCCCCCACCAAATTCTAGTTGATTTAAGCTTAAAATAAATCTCTCTGCCTGAGCGTTAGCTCAAAATACCCACTCAGTCCTGCCTTGCTGCATATTCTATCCCACTGCAAGGCTACTTCTGAAATTACTAGTCCAGCCAAATATTCTGACTGTTTTAAAATACAGGTGTCATCAGTCTAGGTGCTAGCAGGTTTAGCTAACTTCTTGCTTGTGAAACCCCCTAAATTTCAACAGAAAATCTTTTCAGATGAAGCACGATTAGCATGTCACAAACAGAGCTGTGCAAATAATGAATTCTTTTCGGGTCATTAGTCATGCTGAAGTGTGTGTGTGGGGGGGGAAATTATTTCAGATTGAACCAGCAAAGAAAATTTTCCAAATTTTTGGTGAATCAAATAGTCAAAAGAACTTCTGTTTTGGGTTGAATGAAACACTTAGATTAGACAACGTGTTTCGTTTTGATTTTGACCATTTTTAATCTTTGATTGTTTGTTTAATAAAATTAAAGGAAACTTTGATGAAAAAAGCCATTTTGAACCAAAAACCAAAATGAAATGTTTCAATAATGTCAAATGAAATACTGCACATTTTTCAGAATTCTTGGAGGGCTTTTTGGCTGAAACAATTCAGCGAAACCTAAACTTATGAAATGTTTTGGCGTTGCTAGATCTATGGTTTTCACCAGATGACTTTTGTACAGCTCTAGTCACAAAGCCTTTCAGTTACAGGCAGATAAAAATGCTACGGTGTTGCACAGCCTACAGAAATTAGTGAATCAAATAAAAAATGAGGTTGAGCAGGTGACTTCAGCACATGGCGCACTCTGAAGCCCAAGCATGGAGAAGTCTCCTTAAAAGCCAACATCTTCCCCTTCTCCTCTCCCCCCCACAAAACCAATGTCAGGCCAACTCTAATTCACTTTCAACATTAGCAAAAGGGAAGTCACCAATGTTTGAGAGATGCTTTGTTAACAGTAATTGTTGAAAGAGTGCCCGTGGCAAAGCATGGCTCTGACCATTTAATGGTATGATGACTCTGACGCTGCTAAAGATTAAACTTGCTTCATTCAACAAATTTGAAGGTGATCCAAACTGTCAATTAAATTAAAATATGCAATATTCAGATCAATTAGTTTGGTGTAGGTGGTCATGAGTCAAACCGGTACAGAATCCTTTTTTTAATTAGAAAATTGCACCTAAGAATATTTGGAATTCTCCAGATGTTCTTCAGTTTGGTTAAGGGCAAAATATACACTTAACACACCTGGCCTCATATCAGGTGCAACATGCAATGCTGATGCTATGTTGAACTCACAAGCGGGACAATAGGTAAGTCATAGAACTCTGAAAGATAACATGCTTCCTTTTTATTGTTTTGCTAAACAAAACTACGATTCAAATATTTAAAAAAGACTCCATCACTAAACAGGTTTTGAATTAAGCCAGGTCAGTGACTCAGCCCTTACTTTGAGACTGCTGTCTTGTTTTCACATCTCAGCTTCTTTTAAATAAGTCACTACCACTCAGAGAGGGCAGGGTCACTGAGACAGGGATGTACCTGAATATGCAGAAAATAGGATATTAACTCCAAGGTGTAAAGTTTCATTCATCTCAGTGGGGTGTAACCTCAAATGGCCAGTGATGATATCATACAAGTCAATGTTAAATATCTCACAGCTGATCAAAGCATGCAAGAAAGGAAACTATTGTCATATGAATATCAGCACACTTTTGTGAGTGATAGCTTATTTTGGAGACACAAGTGGATGGCACCCCTTGTCTTCTAGGGGTTGAGAATATCCATAAAGCCGTCCATCACATGGCTTCCCCCACCATAGAGAGGGGAAGGCCCCTTCCTTCCCCACCTAACTGGAGAATGCAGCATTGGGTGCTGGCCCTTTTCCAGCACCATGGGTTTTGGCACCACAGTTATTTCCAGTGTAAGACCTATCTAGCTTGTTCTAAGAAAGTCAAGGTTAAAGCTAAATATGATATACATCTAAAGTACCTATAACAGGCTGATGAAGTAAGTTTGCCTAATTTCTGTGTTTAACTTAAGTATAAAAGTTTCATACCTTGTTGTAACCTTATATGAACTAAAAAATCTTGGGTTTCCGAATGCTATGCAATGCAATTCTATGCAAATTTGGTTTCTGTGAGGAAACTTCATTGAGAAGATGACATTAACTGTTGAGGAGTTGTGCAGTGGGGAACTGCTGGGAGAAGGGGTATCAGCATAGAATTTCAGATCATGCCTCCGGATTCCTTGGCCACATCCTGGTAAACCTCTCTAACTCCTTCCTCATGCCCCCTCCTTAGCCTGTGATAACCAGGCTCGGTGTACTGAGAAAAACAGGGAGGCACGGGATGATGTTCCTTTCTTCAAGTGAGTAAGCAAAGTACTTAAGTTAGCCAAGGAAGGGATTACTCCATTTGGATTACTTAAGTGAAGTGTGTTTACTGGCAACATTCATATTTAGTTCCTGAAAACAGTGCTGCACCTGGTACAGAAGTGTCTAATTACAAATTAAACTGGATTTGTAGGGTACAAGACGGTTCTGCACTTGGATGTTCTTGGGACTATCTCCAAGTAGGTACAACCTGGTGATTGCAAGATACTTTTATGAAGTCTGAAAAAGTCCTCTCAGGCAGGGAGGTCTCACCAGTACTCCGAGAGGGGGCAAAATCAATCCGGCACAGGGAAATAATTCCACACTTAGCTGGGAGATAAAACCTACCAGGGTCTCCCATGTCTCTTGCTGAGAACTTAAGTCAAACCCCCTCAGTCACTAAATGGATATTCAGAGTTACATTTCAGGTTTCCAAGGTAATCATGATTTGGACAGAGGATTACTAGGTATTAGATCAATTCTATGGCTAGCATGCTATTTTTCTGTGTGTACAGAACCAGCTGGAATCTGGAAGAATACCATAAAATAAGTTGAATGAAAACTAAAAGTTGTTTCTGTCCCATTCAGAGCCTTGGCCATTACAGGAGGCTGCATGAAAAGTTGACTACAAAATGAAGCCAGTGCAGAGTTACTCTAAGATTTGTTTCTGATATTTTTTGTCAAAAAATAGCTAATATGAATAATTTTAATGAACATTGTCCAAAGAAGGGCAAAGCTGAGAAGGGAAAAAACTAATAATGGAGAACTAAGGGCGTCAGTGCTGTGGCTAATCTGATTAAGTGATTTGTATTTCCACTCAATGTTCATATTATAAACAAATATTATTTTAAGACTGGATACTACTCAACATGTTCTTCAGGTGAGTTCAGTACTCATTGCCCTTTATGTGCATATTGGCGCCAAAGGCTATTAGCAAGTTAAACTGTAGTATGAAAAGGAGAAAACAATCATAGACTCATACAATCACAGAATCATAGACGATTAGCATTGGAATGGACCTCAGGAGGTCATCTAATCCTTGTTACGGCTGTTACTATTGATTTTCATCTACTTATCTTGTTTCTTTGTATTAATTTTCACCTTCCAAACAGAGAAAAGGACTTTGCAGGCTGTGTTTTGCTCACACAACACTTCACCCACAATACTTAGAGGAAATCTAACATAATTATAGTGAAACAGTCTTGTCTTTTTAAAAATGACTACAAATATATTGAGGGTCTGCTCCTGTTTAAATGTAATTGCAGTCCAAGAAGAACAAGGTCATAAGGGTTAAATAAAAATGTAATTGTATATTCAAGCACATGATATATTGCTATTTGAACAAAATTGAGGAGGGAAAGCTAAGTGTAAATGTGAGGCAGCTAATACTTGAAACGGAAAGACACATTTCTCCACTTAAATCTCAATGTATAAATGGAGACAAGAAGTTGCTAAAAATGAGTACCATTGGTAAGCAACAGGACTCACCTCTGTAACTATAAACTATACGCCTGAGTTTATGCAGGTAATTTGTCCATTAACTCATTTTCCAATGGGTTTTTTGATATACCCACATCCTTAAATTCAGTATATGAAGAAGGGATAAGAAACAATTTACATAGCAATTTGGCTAGATATTTATTTACAGAAATTGCCGTCACTGATCAGATAAATTTTCCTTCTAGACAAACATCCTGTCATTACTAGATTAAATAGATAGAAGAAATCCTATAAGGGACAGCCAGGAAATAACCTTCCCATGCAGGAAGTTAACTCCGCTTTGGTCTATCTTGGGTAGCTGAGGATGTTACCAAGTAAATGTCTGCCTTTCCAGAACTCTTATCATCAACATGGTGTTGCAGGAAGTTGCACTGTTAGGCCACTGATGTAAAATCTTTGCTTTTATCGGTATTGCCACTTTATGGCCGCTTCTTCTTTGTAAAGGGAAGCAACTGTAAAAGCACCCTGGCAATCTGGAGGGGTAGAGTGAGGGAGCATAATGTTCCTTTGTGAAAACCATGTTAATTATAGCTTCATGTCAGAGAAAGAAGGCAGCATTTGATTTTCTTGGTAATCCATAAACATTTGGTTTCTTGTACTAGTTCAGTATTTACCTTGAAAATCACGTGCTGAATGTTCAGGAAATACAAACTGATATGATGATCAGGGGAAACACACCCACCAAGGAGATTGAAAGGTCACTATTGGTCTTACAGTGACCAACGCTTTTCCTGAAATGGCAGCAAATCAGAGCTTTAGTGGGCAAACTCTTAAATTGTTGTGCAGTGAGCTTAAGACCGAGATCATACATAAAACCCTCTCTTGCTCACATTCACAAGACTTCCTCTTAGGACATATATTAGGAACAGGATGTGTCTCTAATTTTCTATATCTTAGACTGTAGAGGAAAAAATGTTTGTTGCCTAAGGAGAGACTCAATCCATGGAGTGGTCTTTCTGCAGACATGAGAAAGTAGAACCTATTTTAGGCACTAACAAAAGTTATGCAATCGGGAACCTAATGTGTGCCTAGCATCAAGAGAAGAAGGTACTAACAACATATAAATATAGGTGGCCTACTTTTGGCCATGCCTGTAATAAAATTCATATAAAACTGGCATGCAGAGGACTTTAATTAAGGAGAATCATTTGAGCAACTAGCATCTGCATTGCTTATAATCATCTGATACAGAAGCACTTGAAGAAATGTATGTGTGTGTTTTGCTCCAGTGCAATAGCCTGCAGACATTTGTTCCTCAATTAGTTCCTAGTTAGACACAGAGAAACTAATATAATCTGAGTCAGGGTAAACAAATGGTGTCATTGGTCATTAAGTCAATGTTAAAATGTGGTTAAAATACAAAGTGTGGGAGTATGGTGCAGTGAGTCTCCTCTGTCTTGCACAACCCCAAAAATCAAATACAAGGGGCATCTGTACAAAATACTTTATTTTGGAGAAGCCCCAGAAAGCTGTTGTGTTGCTGGTGATGGTGCTGTATGAAATCCTTGTAATACACTGATAGGTAAATCAGATCATTTCAGAAATGAGGCCCCAGTCAGAATAATGGTTTTAGTCAAAGATAAAAGGGTATTCCCCTGACAGTTAAAACTGCTATGGGACCACTGCAGAGGACTTTATGTTGAAATGTATTTTTGAATAACTTGAAAATATGTTCTATATTTCATACAGATGGTAGGCATGATGTACACAAATGATAAACTATAGTACTGAGCCTTATTTCAAAACTCTTAGCATGCAAACTGCTTAAATAGTGGAGTTACTCAAGAGAAGTGTCTGGAATCACATAATCTTGCTCTATACCTGCTGCTGTAAACTTGAGGGCACTTTTGCATGCGTCTCTACTTGTAGTAACTGCTATCGGACCTCACCAACCTCCACTGCCAAGAAAAAGTAAATGAAAACCAAAAATCGCTCAACCAATTCAAAGCAGGTGTAGGCAGGTGAAGTACTACTTCATCTATGTTCATGTATTGTATTTGGCTTCTTGGAGGACCTCAAACACCATGTATTAAATAATGAATGCAGATGGGCAAGTGTCCACATCATCCGTAAGGTACTAAAAGGCTGCATCCAAAATTAAGAAGAGGAATAACAGGACAGGAGCTAGTTTACCTTCTCAAATCCTCATACCTCCAAGACAGATGAGTTGGTGGCATTAATCCAGTGTGGACAAAAATGATGAAATCAGTTGATAATCTTGAAGCCAACGTAACACCCCTCCATCTAATCATCCATTTGAGATAGTAAGATAGTACTTAGATGGTACCCTTAGACCAGTATGCCAAAAGGAGCCTTCACAGTGGCCTACAAAATATGTGAAAAGTCTATCTGTCTTCTTCCCTGCTTCTTAGATTTCCCTATTTCTAGCTAGTGAGAGAAGAGTAGCCGCCCTTAAAATAAAGTAACTACAACATCTATGTATACAGACCCTTCTTATTTCCTCCTTAGTTTAAATTAGATGCCAGTATATCAGGTCAACAAACCTTTTTGCAACATAAGTGGTTTTTATAGCAGTCAGTATTCTGGCAGTGTTTGAGAACTATCAAGCATGACTTACATATAACTTTTAGTTATGAGAAGTCTATTCCATTTCAAGACATCCTTTCAGAATTTTGACTGCTTGTGTCACCATCCACTTGACAGCACTCTTCTTTTCCAGCAGTGCCTACTGATTTATTTTAGTACATTTCAATCTGCACCACTGCAAAATGCTGAACCATTGACCAATGAACTTCAATCTGCCACTTGCAATTCTAATTTATGACACTAATCTGTCACTGAATGATGTAGGCTAATATAGCAAAACTTTCTCCTAATGGTTGAGATTATAAATGAATTTAGGGGATGTTCTTGTTATTTTAGCCCATAAAGCCAGGAGCAGGGGAGTTCATGATGGCAAAGACACAAATTGAAGTTGCAATTTTCATGAATAGTGAATCTGAAACTCATAATAAATTAGCACTAGAAACCTGACTACAAACATATGTCCAGTCTCAGTTCAAATTCAGAAATGTGAGCACAGACATGAAGGAACACTCACTGCAAACAGTTTGTGGGCAATCTATAGGCCGAAATGTGTTCAAATAACAAGCTCATAAATTAGTATGATCAAATTTGAAGTGTCTGTTCAGAGTAACAGTGAGCACAAAACAGGGATAAATGAATCAATCTCTTCCTAAGAGCTCTCCCAGCTCTACATGAGATCTGAAAAGGGACTGCTAGCCAGGGTGCTGAACCTTGGAAGAAAGCGAGGTGTGTACCTGTGAGATTTGGTTACATAATTCCGGCAATATGTCAGACAGTGACAATTGTCCTCTTTCTTCAAGGTGTAATTTGACGAACTCAGTGGTAGTTGCTTATTAAAGTGTTAATGAGCAGACTTGCTTGCACTGGTTTAATGAATGAATTAAATTACTTAATTTAAAATAACTAGAAACTATTGAACTAAAACAGAAAATAATTCAAGGGCAATGTCAGCCCTGACTTTCAGGGGATTGTGCAGGATACAAGCCAGTGCCAAATTTGATATTAAAGGTTGCCTTGGGATTAAAAACAAAATAGCTTTTGAGCTCACAGACAGAAATATTGCCTTTCAAGTGACTATTTTAAAGCTCAAGAAGTTGCAGGAGCCAGAGCACCCTTTTTTTTAGGGGCTCTTCAAAAGTATGTTTTTGTCGTTAATTACAGTATTTTTAATGACAGTATATTCGTAAAACAAAAGTCTTAGCCATGTCACCAAACATCTAACTGCAGATGCTGGACAGTTCCTAATGCCCCTTCTGACAATTTTCACTTTACTGCTTCAATTTTAAGTTCAACTTGTTATGCTAACTTTACACCCCTCTGAGTATTTCTCTAGTTAAGGGAAACTTCCTGTTACCCTGTAAAGACAATTTTACATTCCCTTGACATTGTTGGAGCAGCATAAATGGCATGTATTGACGGCTGAGATTCAGGTCCAGTATATTAATAGCACAAAAAGAGTTAGGCTATACCAACCATATACTTAAATCTGACTTCCTTGTTCTTATGAATTTCAGTTTCTTAGTGATAAGTACAAATGTACTTGGCATTGGAAATGGGTTAGTTTGTGGAATTGGTTAGCTTCTTGTTCTTATATGACCACTTGACTGTCAGTACTTGACCTGCTGAAATTGACCTTAGTTTGGGAAACCCTTAAGCTTGCAGGCACTCTGCTCCTGAAAGCCAATGAGAAGAACGCAGGTGCACAGGATAGGTGTCCTTAAAAGACAGAAAGTTGTCTGAAAGAGGCAGAGAAGACAAATGAATGATGTACAAACAGTTGCTTTGGAATTACCTATTCTACCTTGGTGTGAAGGGGTGTTCGCCCCACACCAGCCCGGAAAGGACGAATGTTGCTCACGGGGTGGGGAGGGGGGAGAGGAGGTTAAGTAACTTGATAAACCACAGTTGAGAGAGAGTTAGGCTTGACAGGTGATCCCGAGTTGATGATGGAGCGCAGCTGAGAAGACACAGGTGGGGATGGTATAAAGCCAAGAAACCTGAGGCAGTAAAAGAAACCCCCCAATCAGTCTCTGGATATTAGAGAAGGAAAGGAGGAAACCTAGCAGGGGAGCAGAAACCCAGGGATCCTGGCCCTGGAGGAAGCGTTTACCAAGGTGGGTGGTGAAGCAGAAGCCTGAGAGAGGCAGTGTAGGAAAAGGCTCAGGGAAATGGCAGCAAAGTGGGATGTTGTAAATCTCGGCTGCTGATTAAAGGGACCCTGAGCTGGAACCCAGAGTAGCGGGTAGGCCTGGTTCCTCTGCCAGCTGCTGGGGAAGTGGCACAGTCAGGGTGGTAGATTTGAAGACTGCCTGAGACTGTTTGTCCTGTGGGACTTCGATATCCTTGAAGGGGAAAACACATAGTGAGCTGGCTGGAAGGCCAAGTCAGGAAGAGGAAGTGCGTGGAGTCCCAGACAGCGAGTGAGATCATGGTGAGAGCGGAGTGAGGGAACCGGGTGTCAGATCTGGAAGGAGCTAATCCCCATAGCAACCAGAAGGAGGCACTGAACAGTGAGTGAAACCTGTGACATGTGGTCAATGACTACACGGGGCTTTACACTGTTATGTGGTAAAACAAGCGAGCATGCATTTTGGTGCTATAAAATTAAATTTGGTGCTCATAACCACTGCATCTCATGTGCCAGAGGCTGATGTCTACCATGCCCAGGTCAGTCAGTCCAGCATGTGCTATGGCTGCTTCTTTGACCTGCAGTTGAGTTTGTTTGATTCTGACCCTTAATTCAGCATGCTGTTTGAACTACCAGCAATAAAGCTGAGTGACAGGACACCTAAAGTTGTCAGAGGAAGCTGGGTAGTGGACAATTATGTTTTTGGTGGCCTGGAAATGATGCTAGGTGATCCTGGTTTTGGCACTTAGGAAAGAAGGTGTTAGATATTGAGGCGACATCTTCTGTTGCTACACAAAAGAGGGAAGGGCAGAGGCATCACTTCACACCCCAGCAAAGCTCGCCTGCACCACTAACTATAGCATGAATTAGCCAGTGACTTTCTAAATATTAAGCAAACGGCCAGCTTTTTAATTTTTCTCACTTTAAGGTTATCAACAGGTTCTAACTGTGGGGTTTTGTACTAAAATATTCATGTAGGAGGAGCGTGATTAGAGTGTAGTATAACATGACAATATTAAGTGACTGAGGGGTGTTAGAGGAAGGCTCGAGGTGTGTTTGCAAACACTCTACTTCCTGGACAGAAGATATGAAGTGGTTTTAGAGTATGTGACCATGTGGAGTGCCTGCAAGTTAAGATTATTTTGAAATAAAGAAAGTATTTGGTGTTTGTGCATTTAGGTACAGCAGCACAGAGCAGTAGTGATAAATCTCCACAGAGCTTTCTAGAAGGCCATTCCATCTAATAATGGGTGCTTTTACATTTTTACTCAAAGCATTTAAACATTGCTTAATAAGCTTGGTACCTAGCATCCAACCAGCTTCTTTATTTACATTTAAATCAACAAGATAATGGGCAATGTTGGCCCATAAAATGAGGCACCATTTAACTCTAGCTTCTTTAATTTCTTGGGTACTATATAATTCTTACCTAGGAGATAGCTTTGAAAGATGAATAAGGGTTTCTATAATTAGTTATTGTGTGGATCACTGTCTACAGAAACAGAACATGAAAGGAAAGGGTCATAGAAAATGTTCCTATCATCAAAGTTAAAATCTCTTCCATTTATTGATGAGTAGGGTGTTTTGATCAAATTTTAAACACAGGCAAAAATACCTTTTAGATGTGCAAATTACACTCTGCTACTTACTATAACATAAGAAGAGCTGGTCACATTTTAAGGGAAATTGGGTTGATGGAGGAGGGACAGCTGAGTTAACTATAAGGTCATGTTTGTTTTAAATGACAACCTTGTCCAAGTAGACTTATTCAAAGCTTTTGATATTGCCTTGCATATCAAGCACTCTGTGAAATGGAAGATGGCATTGTAATAAACAACTTTAAGTGACCTCAGCAGTGTTAAGGTAAAGTAACTTCCCAAATGCATGGAATGTGTAATATGTGAAGTGTGGTGATGTTTTAATGAAATTGATATACAAGTACGAGGTTACTGCTGAGGTTTTGCGTGAGTGCAGGCTGGGATACACACTGCTTTTAGATACCACTTGGAAATGGAAGTAAAATCTTTATAGAGTGTTGGAGTGAGTTACTGACTGTGTTGGACACAATATGAAAGTATAAAATGAAGCACAAATCTTTCCCCTTAAGTTTATATTTCCCTACTTTGAAGTTTTTGGGTAGATGGGATACGTTCTGCTACAACCTTCACTGTCATTAAAGGTAGTATTTGTTTGATCTGGAGCTCAGTCATACAAGGAACTCACTCGGGAGGTTCTGGTGAATAAAATAAATGGGATGTATGGCCAAGTTACAAAACAGCTTGAATGACATTTGAATGACTTTTTAGCCATTTCAGCGTTTAAACTTTTTAAGGCTGTGCACCTCTGCACTAGATATTTTATGCCAGACACTGGGAACCCACACTCTACTCTAATACGTCAGCCTACATTTCAAAGCATGGTGCAGTCTGGCTTGAGTTGCCAACTGATATTAATGGCAGTTGCAGGGCAAAATCCCTGTGTACTGCTTTGAAAACTTGGGTGAAACTATGCTCAGTTTTGAAACTTAGCTCCCCTCAGCCAATCTAAATGCCAGATTCCTTTGGTAATCGCCTCAGTCACCTGTACAAAATGTCTAAGCTCTTAAATTCATGCTTCATAATAGATAATACTTGAATGATAAATTGCTGCTTTCATAATCACATCATACGCTAGAGAAAGCTTCAATTTGTGTCTAACTGCAGCTGACTTTACCTTCTCTTTTTGAAATTGCATTTTCTTTTTTTCAAAAACTATGTTTAGGAAGTCAATTTTAACAGGTTTATAAATCCTGTAAATATCAGGGACAATACAATCCTCACAACTGCGAGCTTTTCTTTAGAAAAAAATCACGTAATAATATAACAATCAGTCTGTCTATTTAACAGGATATTACTGTGTTACAGAATGAGCGTTTTTACAGTACTCACGAGACGTCATTTCTATTGATTTTATTACACATACTTGACTAACCACACGTGTCTACCAAAGTTAATATTGCAAAAAATTGGACAGGTGTGCTGGGTTTTTTTTTTTTGCAAGTGATGGTACTTTGTCTGCATATTGAATAAGTAGTGGCTGAAAGTCTAAATATTTCTTTCCTCTTCCTATTTTGTGGGTACATTGGTGGATTATTTCTCCGTAACAACTATCTCCCATATTTTTTGAACCATTCCTCTAGAGTTGGACTATCTTTTTCCAATGAGGCTATCAGTAGCTTAGTAGATGAAAGTTTAATTCTTCATGTCCTTTTGTGTGACCCTTTCTGCCAGAAAGCCCCAGATGGATTACCAAAGGATTGTTTGATAATAAATATTCAATAACTTGTGATACTTGATTACAAATTGCATCCCAGTACTCTTAAGTGACTGGACATGTCTACCATATGTCTGTAAAATCTTCTCATTCACCACAATGTCTCTAACATTTATCCCCATTCAGTCTCTCTCTATTTTAACCTGACTGGTATCAGGTACCACTGAAATAATATCTTAAAGAAATTGTCTTTTATTGTGGTACAGACTGAGGCCACTGGTCCTTTTCTCCTGGTCAAACCCCATTCCTCTGGGGTCACTTGTCTATCCAGGTCTTGTTCCTAGCATGTCATATATGGACATTCTTTTGTTAGAAATGTTCTTTATCTAATTCTTTGGAGACTAGTTATTTTTGTTCCTAATTGACTAGATGCTGTCACTTCTATTAAAGTTAGCTTTCTGAATAAAACAGGTTTTCTAGAAAGCTGGGAAACGTAATGCCTAACTTGGAAGTACTAGTGCCATGGGAGAGTGGAAAAGAAGAACTGCATAAGAGAAGGTCTAGGTCCATATCACTGCTGAATCATGATATAAATATTTTAGCACAAATACTATTTAGCCGATTGGAGTCCACACTCTCTATTTATATGGATTAATTAAGAATAGACACGTCAGACAATATTTGAAGCTAGCTGGAATCTTCCATAATGCCAAATCAACCCCCCCCCCCCCCCATCAGTTTTTTCTGTTTTCCCTTGGTGCACAGAAAGTTTCTGATTGATCAGTGTCTTCTCCTGGCCTTCTAGACTTCAGAGGGACTAAATCTTACTGGAAGCCTGGAGTGAGTGGTTTGCCCTTGAGCAATGGGGTTTCAGGGTGTTGACAGCTCCTGTGCGGGACAGAGAAGGCCTGATAAGGTCTCCTTAAACAGGGGACTGTCCTTTGCACTAGTCCAAAAGCAGGCCTGTCAGTTAATGGAGTTAAGTCTCCCTTGTTTGAATTACGCAGAGGGACTAGGCCGGGATGTCCATTGTCTCCTTCACTTTTTTTGCATTGGCTGTGGAGTCTTGTGCAGAGAGGATAAGGAGCAATGAATCCGTTACAGGAATAAAACTCGCAGGAACATGTCAGAAAATAGCTTTATATGTGGCTGAGGTAATATGATTTTTATCAAAACTGCATTTTCTATACATATTTGCAATCCTAGGTAAGGGTTTCAGTTAAGAGCTTTCTGCTGTTGTAGAAAGGTCTATATAATGTCTGGTATGGACTATGCCAGATACTAAGAAGTGACATAACGCTTCTCAAAGACAACGCAAACTATAGTAGAGCACATTTAATACAAATACAATTTTCAGTGTGAGCTAGGAAAAAACTTGCTTTGGGCTAAGTGACCTTCACTGTGTATATGACAGGCAGTGGACGATGCTTACACATCCAAGCAGTGGAATGTTTGTGTAAATCTTTGCCATAGCTCACATTTTTACCTTTAAATTTAAGTTTACATTGAAAAAACTGGGGCTTGAGTAAAAACAGCCACTTCTTGTTTTACAAACAGACCAATTTAACCCAACACAATGTAGAAGCTTTTAACACAGAACTAATGGCTTCTATCTTAATTGTCAGGCGGATGCTGCTTCTCTGAATACCTGAATCTCTCCAGCTGAGGTATGATGAGCAAAATATTTTCGCAAAGCAGGAAACTTAAATAAAGTGTTCATTTCCTTTCTTGACATAATGTTTACCTGGCTGTGCATAGTGTGGGATGTAGCTGTATTCACTAGGGTTAGACGAACAGTAATAGCTCTACCTGCCTTAGTCTGCAGGGCTCTAAGACCAGTGAAAGAGCTACAGCATCTGATAAAAACATTTCTCTATTAAGACAGCATGCATAAACAAATCATTCATGTCCTGTCTGCACTTAGTAACCATTACTGTCTAAACAGGATATAATGGGTGTCATAACGAGAGGATATAAAAAACTTGACATACTCATAACAGGAAATAGTTTATTGTTTTTAACTGACTGGAACAGCAGTTAAAAAAAACACTAAAATTGTACTGCATGTCCCTGTTTTCATTTTTTCTTGTTTACCTTCTTGATTGTTGTTGCTGTAGGGTGGCAAGTTTATCTTTATGCTGATGGCTCTGTTTATGCACCTACCTATCACTTATAATCTGAAGTAATGCCTGGAGAAACAACTTTTCTAAAAAATCTGCAAGTCTGTGTCAGGCTGCAAACTCCGTTCTGAATGTGCAGCCTTTTGCCTTCTCTATTGTCTATTTGCTTCCATGGTGGGTTAAAAATTCCAAAGGCTGGTGGCAAACACTAGAAATCTATTTAGCTTGGACAAAAGACTGGTCCTTGCCTGGAAGAACTGGTTTAGCAAGGGGAAGTCACCTTGGCAATAAAACCACCTGCCTGGGGTTTGTGCTCATGCGAGGAAGTTGGCAAAGTGTCATATGACACAGATGGGCTGAAGATTAGGAAAGGTTAGGGGCTGGTCTGCTCAGGGGCCTTTTTCTCCAGTTAACAGTGAAGGAGGGAGACCAGTTAGTGTGAAACGGCCTGCATAAGAACGGGGCACCTTGCTCGCCCACCTTCCTAGACCAAATGGTTCCCCCAGGACTCATAAGAAAATGGTGAGCTAAAAAGTGAGGGATGTTGTGTTTATGCTGCTTTATTGTTCTGCACCATCTCTACTCTGCTGTGCTTTACATGATTAAATATAAAAAAGCATAAAGAGGTTAGATTGTGCAAGATGTGTGTGCACATGTGTGGACTACTTCACAACTGCTGCGTGTCCCTGAGAGACTTAAACTGTAAACCAGAAGCGTCACACCTTTTGGGGTGGAGTTCTGGGAGAGGGGTGTATTTAGACTCCTGGAGCCTGGACAGAGTCCAGTCTCTGCTCCAATCTCGGGGATCCTAGGCACACTCCAGAGGACGGACCTTCCGTCTGGCACCACGCTCCGAGTGTTGGAGCTGCTGCCCAGCTGCCTACCCACTCTGGGCGCAGCTTTAGACTTGCACTAACCCCTCTCCCAGAACTCCCCCCCCCCCCAAAAGGTGTGAAGCTTCTGGTCATACAAGACAGTAAAACATCCTAAACACTGTGTCTAACTTTCTAGCTCACCATTCATTCTCTTTCATAGTCACTGTGTTTTTAGAATAATACATGGCTCCCTGCTTGGGAATTCCTCATTCAAGATATAGTGCAGTGTTGGAACAAACCAACTTACTAACCAGGATTTGAAAATGAGAAGCATGGTCCAAGTACTGCACGTGACTCCAAAAGGGTGCTAGATAGGCTCTAATACAGAGATGGCCTCATTGCCACAACCTAAACTTCTGGGTGAGGAAATGTGACTTATTTCCTGAGTTGGTAACCAGAACTTAATGAAGCATATGGTGTTTTCCTCAGTTTATGAACCTTCTTGTTTACAGGCACCGGTAAATGTCATCCTGCATATTAGATCCTGACAAACAGCACACAAATCTATTTAGCACACGTGAGTGGGAAACATGCAGCGGAGCTGTAAGCAAACACCCACTGGGTACGTGGCTGTCCCATTAACAATTCATGTCACTTACTGTTGAATAACCGTTAGGTGTCCAGCCATTGTAACGATTAGTTTATCTTAGTAATATTTAGAAATTGCACAGGAAATGGTGAGCAAGCTAACATTCCCAAGTCAAGCCCTAGAAAAAGAGGGAATGCCAGATTTACAGTTGCCCATGCAACCTTAATTCTGCCCCCGGTGTATCCATCCTCTAGTCAGAAGGGAGCAGGTGTGGGAGGGAAGGGAGTATGTGACCATGTAATAAAAGATCACAAGGGGGTGAAGTGAAGGTAGTTTAAGCAACAGCAAGTCTGGCGTTGCCTAACTTTTGAGTGCTTGACTTTTCGCATGGCTTTTGTATGTAATTTCCTAGGATTTTAATGAACACAAATACTGTTCTGTAAAAACATGACAGAAATCTCCCCATCGTGTATCTCAGCAGGGTTTGAATGCTGAGCCTTCCACCTCACAGACTTCTACTATTTGAGCTACAGGACTAATGACCTTACCTGGCAGCAGGAGGGAGTTGGGATTCCTGGTACGCTGTGCTGGGGCCTGTGGCTATGGGGAGCCCGGTCCTCACTCCCTCCCAGGAATGTGAAGTGCTCTTGCCCTATGTAGTGTCCTCCCCTCCCCCCCGGCCGGTGGGGGAGGGGGGGATGGAATGCTGAGGCCTTGTGCTGGTTCAGGTGCAGGGTTGCCAAGGAGAAGCCCAGCAGAGTTCTTTCCTCCTATCCCCTTCCAGTTACAGCTACTCTGGCTTCTCTCAGGTATTCACAGAGCAGCGTCTACTGTTGCTTTGGTGGAAGTGGCTTTTCATAACGTTCAGTGACTTTTGGTAGGCTGCCAAAACTTTTCTGAGCAGTCTAAGTGAGAGAAGGGAAATAGTGAGGTTTAAACCCTTTACCACTAGGTGAAATCGCAAAAGAATTTCATGGGACAAAGGCAAAGTTTTTCTATTGCTAGAGGGGTTTCCCTCTGCTAAATATCAAAGGCTTGCTGCATACAATGGAGGTGTTACTGCTTCCCAAACCAAAGACTCAAGGATCCTTCATGCTGAATTGTTAGGGGCTCTTGGTTCCCCTTCAGCCCCTTGATCTGGCTCCCCGTCAGCTCACCAAGTGGACTGAAGGGGAGCCAGGAACCCCTAAACGAATCAAGAGTCCTGGAGCCAGCAATCCCAGGGCTTCCAGGTCCCAGCTCCTCCTCCAGTCCTTGTTTTTGAGCATCTAAACTGCTCATTGTCATTTCTGCACAACATCTTGAGGCTTTTGGGTTTGTCCTGATTTGGGATGAAAAATGTTTCTGAAAATTTTGTGGAACTAAAATTTGGTTTCCTGGACAGCTCTAGCCAAATGGTGCATGATCCTATGAACCATTTTAAAAAAAAAAAAAAAAAAAAAAAAAAAAGTGTCCATGCATGAAAAGTTACACATCTTAAAGGCTGTGGTGCAGGCTATATATCTGGGTTTTAAATCTGGCCCAGTGTGTTCGGACGGCTGAGATCCAGTTTAAACAATTGACGAGAGGTTGATTGCTGTCTTGGATCAGAGCTTAGGACTTCCACAGAAGTTAAACAAGTCGATTGAAGGTGGTGAAAGATGGCTTTGTCTTGCTGGGCGTAAGAGCAGGAGAAAGCCTTACCTAATCATCTTCCAGCACAGTAGATGGACAGGTTTCTAGCCCAGTACTTAGTGAGACCCTAAGCTGGGAACCTGGCTAATGCACTGGCCAAGGCTCCTGCATCCCAAAGCGCTGTGTCATGTCAGCTGGAGGTGTGACAAGCACTTGTGCATTGTCAGCAGCGGGGGAGGGGGAGAGGGACAGATGCTTTTTGGAGTAGCAATAAAGAGCACAGTCCCCCTAAGCCCCATAACCATCTTGTTCTGTGCCATCAAGTAAGGTCCTGGCTTCTGAGCTTTCTGTTGTTCCTCAGTCACTCCAAGTGTACTTTTGAGCAATGGGTACAGAAGCCGTTAAACAGCGAAGTAATTAGAGCTGGTCAGAGAAACTCTGACCGAACCATATTCAGTTGGAATATGCAGTGGCATCAACCTCAAAACGCATTATGAAATCTAGCTGATTGCACTTAGGAGGAAAACAAGAGAAAATGTGGAGCAAAACATTTTGATTTTTTTTTTTGAAGCAACTTTCTGTTGAATGTCTGCGTTTTGTAATATTCTATCTAATACAAAAATTTAAACTCAAAGTCAAAACAAAAAATTTAAACTGACCCAAAACAATTTTTGTTTTTGGAATTCTCTTTTTGCAGTGACTTTTGATGTGTTTAGTTTTTGTTTGTTTTTTTTGGAAGGAAGCCAAATTTTAAAATCCTTAATGAAATGAACCATCCACTCTCTGCATAGTTCTAGCAGTAACGGTAAAACATATAGTTACACATTGTTTCTTAGGTGTAAATCTACTCTTCTGGGTAGATATGCCTTCAGTTCCCTGAATGTTCAATTTTAGTTCAGAAATTAGTACTGAAATAACATTTTTCACAAAAGAAAGTTTTTGATAAGGGCGAGTTTAAAATGCTAGTTCTCCAGTGCCCCATTCTTTTATTGATAGAAGCAGAAGTTATTCCAGTTGGCCAGCGCTTTTGAACAGATGTTAGTACCTGAGTTGATAATTTTATGGTATTAAAATTAGTAACTTGGAAACACCACCTGGTGCAATAAGGCTTAAAATAGAAGCCTGTTTCCTGTAGCTCAAATTAAAGTTCAGTACCTGAGTCAATGGAGGGGGTCCCCCCTTAGTTTTACAGCCTACCTGGTAAATTTTGCTAAGCATATGTCAGAATATAGAAAATGGTACATAGATAATAGTTGAAGTAACCTGACTATTTTCTGCTAGACACCAGTCATCATCAAAGCCTCCATATTGAAAACACAATGTAGAAGCCTTCTAACTTGATATTCTGATACACGTAGACTTAACTTGTCTCTCTCTTCAGAAGAGAGAAATTAAAATGGCTGGTTCTTGAGTTGGTTCAAAATCCAGTAAGACTGAAATTTCTTAAGGAGAACTACTCTAGTCCAGTGGCTTTCAACCTTCCTACTCTCCTGTATCCCTTTCAGGAGTCTGACTTGTCTTGGGTACCTCAAGTTTCACTTCACTTTAAAACTACTAGCTTACAGAACCAGACATTAAATTGCTTACTTTCTCATTTTTACCATATAAAATAAATCAATTGGAATATATATTTCAGTGCATAGTATATAGAGCAGTATAAACAAATCATTGTATGAAATTTTAGTTTGTACTGAGTGCACTAGTGCTTTCTTACATAACCTGTTGTAAAATTAGGCAAATATCTAGATGAATTGACGTACCTCCTGGAAGACCTCTGAGTACCGCCAGCGGTTCACATACCGTGGTTGAGAACCACTAATCTTGTCTATGGAATCATTCGTCCACAACATAAAATAGTTCTGCTGCTGCTCTTCCCAAAGGTGCATTACAGCCATCCCTCTATTAGAAAACTGGCAAACTTGCTCCCTATTGCAGACTTTCCCAAGAAACATTCGTCTTCCAGCTGGGAGACAGCAAACTTCTTTACAAGAAACTAAAGAATCAAGTGGGACAACGTTCCCTAACCCCACAAATTACTCTTAAAAACCGTTACTAAGGTTCATTACAAGTGAGCAGCACAATGAAAATCTAATCAGTAGGAGGATGGTGACAGGTGGATGTGTGAAATGGGAGGCTGAAAATGTAAGACAGTTTCTGTGACTCTGTTAGATCATACAAAGACTGCGAACCAGTTACTCTGGGGGCACAAAATAACCTTAGAGCCAGCTCCAAATAGCACCTGGAAGATTGTCCTCACGTGGGAGAGTTCTTCAGGGCCTGGACCACTGTCACAGACTAAACCACCCTGTGCACAGCCCTACTCTAAGGTACATGCATCTGGCTGGTCCTTGACTCCATGGGAACTATTGCGTGGACTTATGGGGAATGTTACGGAGTCCAACATTCTTGCAAACTCCTGGTGTGATAGCCTGCCTTCCCCACACTTTGACGTTCCTGCCCCTTTCTGACATGGTATATTGCATGAGTCTCTCAAAATTTGTGCACTACTGAAATTACTAAATTTCATAAACATATAGAAGAGGATAAGAGTTGAATCATCCTTGGGTAACAAGTAACAATTGACTGTCTAAGAAGTGAATAGCCTTCTGGTGAAACACTTTGGAAACTACATTATATTTTAACTTAAAATCTCCTGTGTAAACAAGTAAACTTGACATCAAATTACTTTCTGGTTTCTGAGCCTGTAGAGTTTGTTTTCAAGCTATCTCCACAATCATGAGGGCTAGTGTGACCCTTCTGTGCCAAGGGTAGCCACCTGATAATGCCAAGGTCAGGGCAGGCTGTAAAAGGAGAGCAGATTCTCCCAGCACTAGTGGGTGACACTGAAATCAGACTTCCCAACTATCCACAAACAGTGGTTCTGATTCCCCCAAACCGGTTATCAAGAAGCCAGTACACAAATACACACAGCCCCCTTTACTGCATTTCAGTCTCTGGTTCCCAATCAGCCAATAGGTCTAGTAAAGAGACCAGTTATTTAAAACTCTATGCTCTTTACTAAAAAGGTTCCTCCTGACGCCAAAGGGTCAGCCACAGCACCAGATCAATATAAGTTTGGATCTTACCTAAAATACCACGCTGCCAGCCAATCCTTTAGTAACTAAAACTAAAGGTTTATTATAAAAAGAAAGGAACAAACCATAAGAGAAATGTTAAAGGATTAAAGCAATCAGGTACATACAAATGATTTTAAAGTCCATATACATCAGGTTTCTAGAAGAATTGTGGAGTTTGCAGGCTTGTATAGTCCCTTAGCACATTATAGCCTTTCTAACAGTACCTGACATGGCATATCTTACATGATTTACTATGATTTTGACATACTGATGTCAAACAATATAATAAACGCTCCCCCACAATCCAGCCAGCGTGACACCACAGCGTGAGACTGGTATAGAAGGGAGTAATCAGAGCTCCTGAATACATCTCAAGGCCCCCCTTATCCAGCCTGTATGACAGCTAGTACCTTTTTTTGTTTTTTTAAATGATAGCTGAGATTCTCAGTAATAACATGACTCCATGAGCTGGGGCTTTAAGAAACCAACAAATATTGTGAGACTCTTGATAAAATCATGAGTTGGCAACACTGACTTGGTCTTATAAACATCTTTATTATAACCCTGGACATTCTTATCCATATACATGTCCAGTCTTTTTTCTTAGTTTTTCTTCATTGTCAAAGTGAAATGTGAAAATTAAGCAAGTAGTGAGAACTAAGATCTTGAAAATCCTTTCTTCTAGAACAAGGAAAGATGTCAGTAGTACAGGGAGAGAAAATTGTATTCAAATTAGGATAGTGCTGAGCAGGGACATGCTCAAGAGAGGGCAAGCAGAGGCATGTCCCCCCCACCCCCCTGTTTTCGTTGGGGGCACAGAACTCCTCCTGCCCTGGCGCCATGGCAATAGTGGGAGAAGCGGGAGAGTGGGCTCCTTCTGGGGCATGGGGGAGGGGAAGAGTGGGCTCCTCCCGGCTTGAGGCCGGGGTGGGGACACAGAATGTGCCCCTCCAAAAGGGGTCAAATTAAAATGTCTGAACACACCTCGACAGCTGTGTATGTAAAGCTGTGATTTTTCTGGCTGTCCTGCATTGTGGATTGGGAGGGGTAGGAGTGTAAACCATGGTGCCATGTGATGTGCTTGGTGGTATAGGGAACTGCTACCATGGAGTTCTCTAAAGATTGCAAAGGGTGGGGAGACTGAGTTTCTTGGACCTGTACGTCAGCCAGGGTCTGCACATTTGTGTTTGTGGCCTGAGAAGAAGCATTATGCTCTAGTGCATCTTCCTTTCCTTTTCATGGGCCTCTCTCCTGTGAGTTATGTTCTTCGCCATGTTGGCCCTCCAGCCCTTTGTTCATCGGCTGATGCAGTGCTGGCTCACTGAACATGTTCTCTCCAGGCCTTTTCTTTCCCCTCCTCCTCAGGGCCAAGCATTCGGTGTGGGTGGAGGGGCCCCCCCTTCAAGTTTGTGAAGGTTTATCAGCAGCTACTGATAAAAACCGACAGCTGTATCATTGGCTTTACGGTCTCAATGGAAATGGAAACAAGTGTGAAAACTCCCTTCCCTTAGTCCTATAAACATTTATTAAGGCAGGCTTATTACTCACCCCTGAGGTTTGGAGTGCCTCTGCCTGGCACCGCCTCCAGCCCAAGCCCAGCCATGGTGCAAACGGTCCCCCGGGAGCGAATGGAGGGGAAAGAAATTTTGGTTTCATGAAACAAAGACAATTCCAGGCCCAAGTCCCTGGGTACAAGTTAAGGGTTACGACCGTGAGTATTGGCACTCTTTCCCACAGGCAGGGGTGACTTTAGCTGACACTTTATTCCTGAGGGTAACAAAGGCACAGCTGCTATTTGTGTCTTGAAGCTGCTCGGGCCCATATGCCATTAGACTGTTTACTGCAATGGTGACAGCTGAACTCATTGTGGAGGGGCATGAGAAAGCATCCTATGGTGAAGGAAGAAATAAGGCTGCCGTCCCTAGCAACCTTTGGGAGAGGACTGCAGAGTGCCTCCATGAACGTTTTTGAATCAAGATCTCTCTCCGGAGGAAAGAAAGGACATCCCTATGTGCATAAACAAACAGCTCCGCATGTCCCTCTCCCCAGCTGGCTAACCTAATGGAATGAAAAGCAGAGACCAACTCTACCTCTGTTTGTTGTGCCACTAACTCTTTTTGTATGGGTAAAACAATGAACAATCGATCTTGTGTCTTGTTAACTTGGGATTGGGCCAGACAATGTCTTTACATTTAAATGTTGTAAAGCAAAATTCATGCGCACACACTTCCCCTTCATGGGGCTCATCCATGCTTTGCTGGCAGGGTTGGCTAGACTGTCCTGGAGTCTCAAACAGGTCCTCACTGCATCTTCCTCCTCCCCACTATTCACAGCATGGGTCTCCATCTCGGCTTCCTCTGAGGTGTCTGTGGTGGTTTGCAGGGTGCTGCGAGATCTCCACCAAGTATGGCATGCTTGTTGTAAAAACACAGGTCTGGGGCTCAGCACCTGATCAATTGTTGGTCTCCCTGGCCTTGGGGTAGGTCTGCAGGAGTTCCTTCATTTTCATGGAGCTCTGCTGCTGATCTCTGTCATGCCCCTTTGCCTATATCCCCTGTGTAATCTTTACATAAATGTCTACATTGCTATAGCTGTGTCTGGACCGTGTCTTCTCCCCACAAGCCCAATCAGGAGAAGGCATTTCAAAAATATGCAGGGTGTTTTTAAGAAGGGGTTGACTTTGGGGCTCTGTAACCCTGAGCAGTGCAGTTAGTGTAGAGCATTATGGGACAGCTACTGGAGGACCATTAGAGTCAACCCAGGTCACACTCTGTCTACACTTGCACTGCGTTGATCTCAATAGGCCAACCATGGCTCAATGCCATTTGCGGAGGTGGCTTTACTGCTTCACTGTAAAGGCACTTACATCACCCAGAGACAAATTTGAGCATAGACATAGGCACAAACAGTTCAATACAAGGTGAGTTATGTTGACCTAACTTTATAGTGTAAACCAATCCGTAATTCAATGTGTTTGTGGGGGGAAATTGCAGAACTCTCATTTCACACAAATACATTTCCAGGTTATTACAGTGCATGCTGAGCATGTTTATTATAGGTGACAATTTCTTTCAAAACACGTTTAAACAGATGGCTCATGTTGACTATTTAATACAGTTCCTACAATTATGTTAAATGTAAATGAAGTAGACCACGACTGACATTCTATTGACATCAAAGCTGGTATTTTGCATTTTCATGTTAGGAATTTTCATATTCAAAGCTGTTACTGCGACCTTATTGAAATGTCAACTGAGCTAAACCGAGGTGTAACTGACGAGGCTAGATAAGGTATCTGGCATTTCATTAATTTGTTTTTCACTATGATTTACTAGCAACCACGCATTCGTACTGTTGTTTTAGTAGTGAAAGAAAAGCACAGGTGCTAATGTATTTGTGCTAATTTCTATCAATAAGCATAGTGAATGGGTGGAAACTTGCCCTTCCTCTCTGTGTATGAAGAATTCTAAGTGCACCCAAACTAGCTTGTTTCCATGGCTCAGCGGGCAGGCTGTGGTGAGCCATACAGAGAGATAGCATGCTCTGTGCACTGTACTGCAGTCTCTGCTCCTTAGCCCATGGCTTTGGCGGGTGTGGGAGTGGCTTGAATACTTCATTATAGAGAGAGCCTGGTTCTCTTGGTTTTTTTTTTAGAAAGGCCTGGGATCTACAAATTTAACTTTTACTTACTATGCCCACAACTTTTGCTTTTTATTTCCCAGGTAACTTTAAATCACTTGGGTGTACTGTCACTCAGATTAATAGTTGGCTGGAAAAAATAAGTGTTTTAGTTTTTTTTAACTACTGTACAACTTACACTTGGAAGATGCTCATAGCCCACATGAACAGAAAAAGAAGGCAATTTTCTAAATTACATTCTAAAACAGAGGGTCCCTCAGAGTCTCATGCCAACAATCCAAGAATGCATTACACATAAGCTGGTGAAAAGCTGGCTGTGTCTCTTGGACCCTATATATTTCTCAGAGGGAAAAACCTAATGTCTTAGTATTCTGCCCAAAAATTCTGTGTTTGAGATTGTAGCCTCTTGATTAGCCTTATTTTTTCTAATGGCTCAGGTAAGAGAGGATATGGGTAGGCTTAATGCAATATTGTACATATTTGAAACATGACACGTCTGTTATCTCTTATATCTCAGGTTCCCCTTATATGTTCTGTTCTTCGTGGCACTTTTCTCCTGAAGCATGTTTCATAGGCTTCTCTTTACTTCCGTACACGGCTTGTCATAACATAGTGAGAAAACGTACAAAGCAAAAAGACACTTTTCATATACATTTGACATAGGTATTTTTCAAATGTCTTTCCTTGTTAAGGGAAAAAACCCTGACCTGCATATATCTACTGGGGTCTGGAGTCAGTTTTCTATAGCACAAAGCTTGTGGATTGGTCGGGTATGACTTATGTCCAATGTGGTAGGAAGAATCAATGAAATAACAGTTCTTGGAAGATCTCCTGCCATTATCATGTGATGTTGTTATCCAACATCTGAAACAAAAGCAGAAAGAGGCTCCTTCTGGTTCTGATCCAGTGCCATAATTAAAAGATCATGTGAGGCTGTTTATATCAGAGCTTCCAGTTTGAGGTACAATAGTACAAACACCCAAATAGCAATGTACGAAAGATGAACAAGGAGAGAAACCTGATACATATGAGCTGCAAAACATCTAATTATCCCGTTCTGTCTAGTGACTGCTGGAAGTGACACCTGGAAAAACACAGCATTTCTGGGAAATCCCTTGGCAAATGAGCTCTGGAACAATATGTAGTACTTAAATTGCTTCTGATTGGCCTTTGACAGTTGTAACTCAATATACCAAATAACATTAATCTGGATGAATTTATCGCTGACTACAACAAAGAGTGCTGGCTGTCATTGGACTATGCACTATGACGTTTAAACTTCTCAGGTTAAAGCGTCATCATTTGGGAGTTACAGAATGCTTTGGTGTCTGAATCCCTTTGGCAAAGCCAATAAAATAACTTATAACCAGACTGTCTACTTTCTGAAAAGCTAAAGGTGGCAACAATAACTGAAATAAAATCCTAGGAACCAACCAAAAGACAGCAGTGTAGATACTTCTCAATGAAGGGTAACTATAGCAACCTCTAGCTATGGCTATTAATTCTCTAGATGAAGAGAGAGGTAAACTTAAAATCATGCTGCATGTATAACTGATTAAATATTTGTAAAGCTCACAAATGTCCTTTCACTAAGTGAAGGTATAATGCACTAAACAGCTGTAATTATAGTGCTAAAAAATAACATGAGACAGCTGATTCCTTTTTATGGCTTACTGGGTGTCTGCCTTAGGCTGAATTTCTTTTGGAATATTTAAGCCAAATATACAGCCATTACTGATTACAAGGATAGGGGGAAATGTATTGGTTTGCCCCTGTTTTTTAAAAAAACAAAACCCCAAAACTGTGACTGTTTCTTAAACTATAGTGCTCCCATGCTTTGGGACAGGGACTTGAAATTTGCCAGGGAATAGGTGTGCTTGTAATTGCCCTGTGAAAATCTTCCCACACATTTGACCAAGTTCTAAACCTGCTGGTGTATCTTGAATGCTTCTTGCAGATTGTAAGTGATCAGGGCAGAGACTGTCCTCTTAGGTGTTTCATACAGCACCTCAATAGGACCTCAGTCCTGACATAAGCTCTACTACAATGCAAAATATTTCCCATATGTGGTTTGTTAAAGTGACACCAATAAATGGTAAATGCAGACAATCGGCTTTGTGGTCTGCAACTGATAATTAGGCTGATGGCTTTTCAACATGCCTGCTACTTACATGGTGAGGAATCAGGTGGCTGATGTGCTTCCTATCTTTATGAAAAGGGAAGGGCAATGTCTTATGGAATTGAATTCTTTCCTGCAGAGACTGAAATCTAACATTGCTCCCCACTGTTTTGGGGGTGAAGTAGGCTGGGTGTTACAGGAGTCCTTGGCTTTGCTGTCAAGTAAGAATATTTTGGGGGTTAAAACTTCGTGTGGCTCTACCCTGAAAGATGACGTTGTGAAAATGATGCTTAAAGTCAGTTACTTTTCTTCCATTTTTATTATTGTAAGACTTCCAGATGGAGCACAGATAAAAGTAAGTGGAATTCTAATACCCGGGCCTCTTCTGGTGTGTAGGAAATGGGGAGTATCCATTTAAATAGTTTGGAAGTCTTCTAGTAGACCTCCCAGTCTTCTATTGCAGATCTTAACAGAGCAAGAGGGTATGTATTGTTATGCTGAGAGGTAATGGTGGTTGCTTTCATTAAACACCTCTTTGAGATTGAGTGTGAATGTACCCTTCAATTAACATAACTCTCAGGATGAGTTCAGCAGAAGCTCCCTTGCCTAAAACAGAAGGGGATTGTGAATCTGCCCAGGAGTTTAGACTGAGTGGGTGGAGGTGTTTTGTTGAGTATTGTTAGTGTTTTTCCTGAGCATCTGCAAGAGTGAGGTGAGAACACAGGTACAGAGAGTCAGAGGCAAAAAGCAAGAAAGCTAAGCAGTAGCCTGGGAGTGCAATGTGACACTGGAAAAAACTAGAGCCAGGGCTTTTGGGTCTGGTGTTGGCTAAAGGACTTGTGGCTAAGAAACTGCTTCTTTTGTTCTGGGTTCCTCCTGCATTCAGAGAAGCAGGACTTTGCACCTTCCTTGTCAATAAACAAGATTGCATCAAATACTAGATTCACAAAAGCTTATGCCTACAAAAATTAAATTGTTAGTCTTTAAAGTGCCACAGAACTCTCGTTGTTTTTGCTGTATACAGACTAACACGGCTACCCTCTGGAACTATGTAGGTAAGTCTTGAATGTCTCTTTATAATTAAACACAGTTATCTGGAACCCAGCTGTGTCCATTTGGCTTTCTTATTCTTAAGGAGGAGTTACCTTTGATTTTTACACACCATTAACAGAATTTTGTGTAAATAAGTTAGACTTGTGAAGGCCCAGTGAAGACCATGGAGTTGCTCAGATGTAAGTGAGCATACGAACTGATTTGCAGTGGATAATTGGTAGAGGCATTGCAGAAGGAAAAACCTTAGCTTAACTCTAAGATCACAAGCTGATTTTTACGTGGCTAAAAGCAGAAAAGCTATTCTGCATTTTGAGGCCTCCCTTAAGGGACAAATAGGCAGTACCTCTTTCTCTGCAGCTAGCAAAAGAAATTTAGCCTTATCCCTGGGGCTTCCTGTTGCAACTTTAGCTTTTAAAACGGTCTTTAGGGCAATGGTAACCAAAAAGCTTTCCCCCATTCTTTCTTTCCTCTTAAGATTTGTGTGTCGTGGTGGATAATCAGCTGAACATGGGCTCCCAGTGCAATGCTGTGCCCAAAAGGGCAAATAAAGAAATCTGGAGGGAGAGTAGAGAGTTTAGTTTTGTTTTTTACCTATGTAGTTGGCACTGGTGCAAGAGCTACTGGAATACTGTGTCCAGTTCCAGTGCCCACAATTGAAGAAGGATGATGAAAAAGTTGTAGTGGATTCTTCATCACTGACAATTTAAAAATCAAGACTGGATGTTTTTTTAAAGGATATAGTCTAGGAATTATTTTTGGGGCAGGTCTGTGGTCTGTGTTATACAGGAGGGCAGACGAGATGATCACAGTGGACCCTTTTGGTCTTAGAATCTATGAATCTTCAAGGAACAAAATTACCAGACCTTGATTTCCAGAAAGAGATCACCCACTGATCCTCCCTTCATTAGTATCCCTCTCCCCCACAGTGGGAGATAAGGCTAAATTGAGTATGTTAAAGGCAAGAGTTGCTTTCAGGATCCACTGAAGGCTTGTGCCACATCTGTTCCAAGACTGCAAACCTTCACTTGTATGGAGCAACATGCTCAATATGGATGGCCTCTCTTGTACGCTACTAGCTGTGACTATCAGACTGGGATGGTAATGTTTGTACCAGTAACCTAAGGTATACAATTATCATTGATCAAGGATTTTTTTATGGATAAATCTCCAAATCCCCTAGATTTCATTATTTAATTCAGTGGTTCTCAACCAGGGGCATGCGTATCCCTGATGGTGTGCAGAGGTCTTCCAGAAGGTATGTCAACTCATCTAGATATTTGCCTAGTTTTACACTAGGCTACATAAAAAGCACTAGTGAAGTAAGTACAAACCAAAATTTGATGCAATGACTTGTTTATACTGCTCTATATACTGTTTTATACAGTAACGTAACAAGCGTATGTATACACACTGTACTAGACGTGTTTGATGTAATTTACTGATGCATACAAGCATGTTAGCCAGGTTGAAGTTGTGACGGTGTGTACGCAGTTGCAATGTAAAAATGGATAGATTTTTAAAACAAGGAGCTGTAAGTGGCAGCAGTAGTGGCAACATTGAAGATTGTAAAATTAAAAATGACTGAAAAAACCGAATAGTCAGTTCTGCAAGGTTTGTACTGTTTTTGGATTCACATCTACAAGTAAGTAGTAATCCATGTCAAGCTTTGTGTTTTCTTTGTGGAGAAACTCTATCAAATAACAGTCCAAAGCTGATGCATTTGCAATGATGTTTGAGGAAAAAACACCCTGTGCATGAGGATAAGCCAAAAGATTTTTTTTTTTTTTAAGGACGCTTTCTGAGTTCCAGACTTGCCAGCTTAAAATGAAAAAAGCTTCAACTATTTCTGCAAAAAGTTCATATGCTGTCTCCCTTCTTGCAGCAAAATCAAAGAAGCCATACAGTGCATTTACAGAAGCTCCAGGGACCAGCCATTCAAACAGGCAATTTGAGTCAGCTGGACAAAAGGCTCACATCCTTCGACTTGATATGACCAAAAGGAAATTTTGTGCTCTTACCTACCCTTTATTCTTTATAACTTTCCCTATTCTCTATGTATTACCTGACTTGGCAAACTGCGCTTTGTAAAATACCATCTTAACTGATGGGGGAATTATACATTAGGGCTGCATATCTCCTTCAGCTGCTAAATGTAGATCAGACACTGATGGGCTGAAAATAAAAAGCAATGCTATTTTGTTGGAATTTTAATAAGATAATTTGGGTAGTATGGCAAACAGGGTTCCAAACCAAGCAGCAACCACTGAATACATGTAGCGAAATCTTGGCTCTTGGCCAAATTTATAATTAAAATATCAATCTGACAGCCATTCCAAAACTGCCATTGATATCAATGGAAGGAGGATTTGAGCCTACACAGACGTACCAGGTAAGCAAATCAGAACCATTCAAATCAAAAGTAATAAATACATGAAATTTCAAGTACAGGTTAGTTGCAATGAGCTGTTCACTAACAAGCTACAAACAAACATATTTAAGATATTCAATCTGCTCATTGACTATTAACACACAAGGAAGATTGACCAAATTGTGATAGCAACTATTTGCCAAACATTAACCCCTGCTGCAGAAATTAAATGAAGTATTTCTGCTGATCTCCTAAAGTTTACAAGGATTTTTGTTTCAGACCGTGTCAAAGCTTATTGTTGCTCATGACTATGCAAAGATAAGACCAATGTACTGACGCATATTAATGATGATTCATTAACGCTGGTTTGGGCAATGATTCAACAGCTGTCTCACACTAAATGTCATTCTCTACTTCCTTCCTTCCACAGGATAAAAATGTCAAAGGATCCACAGCCATGCAGGCAAGTAAAGGAAACACTTGTAGATAAACCAAGCAAATAAGATTGCTGGGACCTAAAAAGCTGGATCACGTACCAAACAAATGCTACTAAGTTAACCTTTTAACTGCTGGACATGAGTTAACCTTGTGAGGCAATTCCATTTTCAGACTGTCTCAAGAGCTTCTGGTCATTTGATGGGGATGTACCACACATGACCTGGACTCTAGCAGTTAGGATGAAGCAGGGCTATCTGTCATAGGACACAATGCTTGAAAAGTCAGTAGCAGGTTGAAATCCAGCACAGGTACACAGAGAGGGAGCTTCACCTAATTCATGTTGGCTGTGAAATATTTTGACATCTCTTTCCAGTTAGTCCTGGTAATTTGTCCATAGGTAACAAATAGCAGCAAAACGGACAACTTTGTTCCTTGTTTAGTCTTTTCAGAAAGGCCAGTTTTGACTGTTGTCCTGGTTGCATTGCTTTGAATTCTGCAGGCAGTCTCTCCAAGTTGGACTTTAGCAAATCTGTGATGAAACATGCACCTCTGCTCTTCTGCATATTGGACGGTCAGATCTGATACTTTTACCCAAATACTATGGTGACACATTAACATAAACAAACAAAATAAACTGGTTATGAATGCAGTCTTGGAGAAGCCTAGATCTCACGACTTCAGGTTCAAATGAATCCTCTTAATTTTCAAAAATTTATGTTAAAATAAATGTATCCCCATTTATCAGGCTCAGAAATAGAAAGTGTTGGTAAGTTTCAGTTTAATTAGGCAATATTCAGTTATTATAAGTACATTAAGTTGAGTGATTGTTGAGCTGTCATAATGGACCAGGAGACAGGAAGGAAAGGGCTAAACGCTGAAACTTACATTGGCAAAAAACAATTTTAAACACATTGGGGAGAGGACAAGCAACAACACTGGGGTGCATTTAAACAGATGACATACTGACCATGATTTAAGAAGATTCAGGGCAATCTAGTTCAACCTCTAGTTCCATCAACTGATCGGAACTGGCATGTCCTTTTTTAGAGCGCTACTTAATTCATACTGGACTAGAGGCAAGTATCAGGAAGATGGCAGTCAAACTCGTGCTCAAATACATGTTATTGATCATGGAGCAATGAAGGTGAAGGATTGTCCCCTCTGTGAGGCTGGTAGTGCAGCTATCCTCCACCAGAGGGGGAAGCAGCTTTAAGTTGCCTGTTATGGCTCCATGGAAGCCTTGACAGCATAACCTAATTGCCTGGGTTGAATCCATATATCTCTCACATGTGCTGGCTCTGTTCCTGGTTTTACCCCCATGGGCCCAGCCTGCTTTCTGGGCCAATTAAAAGTCTTAGCTTCTGTACCCAGACAGAGAGGAAAGTTGATAGCTTATTTTCCTCTGACCCACAGGCCACACGGATAGCTTGCAAGCTGGGATCTTTTGGTGGGAATGAGAGAGACCCCCTAGGGACAGTAAGATATTTGTTCACTGGTGGTGATACTTACCTATTAAACAGAACTATAAAAACAACTTAAATTGTTGCTTTAACGTGTAAATCAGATGTCTATGAAAGTGAATTTACTGCAAACTTGAGTTAGTCTCAACACTGTCCTATTGGTGGTCACTCTGCTACATTGATAGAAAATGACACATCTCATGCAGACTCCCAATGAAACACAGTTCCTGATGAGTCTCAAGAGAAGAGGCACACTCTCAAATTGCCTTTATTACGTCAATTACATCCCATTTCTACCCTCTTGAGAAGTGCAGAGATTAAGCCTTAGATCTGCTTTCCTGATAAATGAAGCTGTTCTTATTCTTTCCGGGCAACAGAGCAGTTTTTGTAGCCCATCTAATCATAATCAGGTGATGTGGTATCTCCAGTAAGATTGATGGCTGTATAAACTACAAATCAAATTATCAAGTGCCAAGTGTTGTCTGAAAGAATGCATTCAGAACAAATACATTACTGAATAAAAGGAGTTCTTAAGAGTTCAGAACGAATGCGTTAAAATGAAATCTTGCTAACAGTGCATAAAGATGACAAATATTCTGTCTTTTAAATAAAGCCACGCTGGAAATGAACACTTTGCTACCCCACAGCTCTTCATCCCTCAATAGCTCCCTGCCTCACTTAACCCTTTAAAACTTTACAACTATAAATGCAAGAGTCAAAGCAAATACTAGTAGTATTTGTTAATACGAACAAATCCAGCCTTCTTTTGTATTAAGACTACTGTTATGGGTAACTTCATGCAGACGCCACCAAAATGGAGAGAACTCCATAACTTCTGAGGAGAGGTTCTGAAGGGTACAGATTCTGGAAACTCCAACTCTACTCAGTCATGCACAGGGCTGTGGTCAGTGAGTTGCTATCAGGCTGCTGTGGGCAAACACAAAGGGAGAAGTTGAAGAATCAAAAAAACAGGATCAGAGTGTTGAAACACTGCAGGAACTACATATAAGTCAAACACTTTAAACTTTATAAAATTTGATGTTTGGCAACTTCTTAATTACTAATTACTTATTAATATGATTAATTATGGAAACAGGATGGCAGCTTGCTTAAAGTATAGCAAGATTGCCACCTGCAGCAAGTGAGCTCATACGACTTGTTTAAGAGAAGTCAGATTGCATTTGCAATAGAGCAATAAGTAAAAACCGTAAATATTGGGGGGAACTAAAGTTAGTGATATTATACACTATGAAACTATAACAATTAGACTCTACAAGATACCTTTTTGATAGCATTTTTCACCTCAATAGCTCACCAACTGTTGTATAGATGATTGTGCATACCTATGTATATATACATATAGCTATTTTGCCAGTCATGGAAATGTAATGCATATGGTAGTACCACAGAGTAACCAGCCCCTGAGGACTCTCAGCATATTTATGCCATGTTCTGCTAAAGAGAATGAGCCAGCAGAGATCTACCTGGGCAGAACTGATTGCCTAAGTAGCTGGGGAGTCGTTAATTAGTTAAGGAACACCTGGACCTTATAAAGGGTTATGTATGCTCAGGCAGGGGGGAACCCAGGTAAGAAGCACTTGAGGAAAGAACAGCTTAGGAGAGCTGGTTGAGAAGCTACTCCCAGTGGGGACTCCTTAGAGAACAGAAGTTCCTGAAGAGAGAAATAGCCCCAAAAGGCAAAAAGAGAAAGCTCCTATGGGAAGGGCTTCTCAACGGGACTGATGAGGGAGCCCTCCTGTAAAGGAAATTAAGGAAGAGTGCTCCTAGGTGGGAGAGGCTCCCAAAGGGCAGAGTTGTGAATATCAAATTTCAGAGAAACCTGCTCCTGATGGAAAGACTTCACCAGGCAGCAGCAGCCCCAAACCAAAGAAACTGTATGCTGTCCTAAGGAAGAATTGTCATGGTTTGAACTCTCTGGGGACCTTGATTCAAATGGAGAGACTCTTTTCTAGATGAGAACAAGAGGCCCTTTTCCAGAAAGGGTTTCTGCGTTAAGAAGGCCTCACTAGTAAGGGACCTGGACGTAAGTGGGGTAAGGTTGATGGACTAAAGTTAACTCAGCCCCTTCCCTATTCAGCTAGGATGCTGGGGTGAAAGCCTATTTGTGTAATGTTGGTAGCAAAACACAAGGTTTGAATTTAAGATAAAATATTAAATAACTAGACCCCTAAAGGGGCACTGTTCAATATACACAAGCCTCACTGGACTTATTGAAAGCCTACTAGTGCAAAATGAGACAGAGACATAATTGCAGAGATGCACCAGGCTGCCATAGGTGCTCCAGGGTTGAGGGCCCGCATTACAGGGACCCCTTAAATATGGTAACAGTTCATTAAAAAGCTGTTAAACTAAAACTGTAGAAATAACTGTTCAAGATGAAATATCACCTGGACACTACATGTAATTGATTTTGGATGGGAGAATGCTTACTTGTAGAGAGACCACCATTTAGATGCAATCTGGAAGCCATGCCTCTTAACTATAACCCAGCGTGCTGTTGAATTGCAATTAAATGTTCACCTGGATGGAAGAATGCTACTCTGTGAATGACCAGTGCCTTTTCCCATAGTGCCTTGGTTTACTTCTAACATCTCCCAACCAAACAGTGGTCAGTCTATGTCCTACTTTCCTTAGATTGCAACCTAATGTGGTACTCTCAGTAGCCACTTCTTAAAACTTGTTCTTATGTAATGAACACAATTTGCCATGCTCAAAGGCACCAATCTCAGGACAAATTAATGACAGCTTTATCTCATTCTTTTATATATAGCTAGTCTTAACACACCGAGTTTTTCCCTCTTTTTACAGTTTACAAAGTATATTTTATACTATATATTATATTTTATCTTAAACCCAGACCTTGTGTTTTACTACCAATAATAGCAAAAAGTGAAATTTGAGGAAAAATTGTATTTTTCCACTGATAGTCTGACCAAGTCAGTTAGGACTGAGCTGACCTGATGCAATTATTCATTGTAATAAGCTTTTATCCTTCTCTGGCTAGGCCACTTCCCAGAAATACGGCAAATAATGCTTCTGCACACAATTCAAATCACTAGTAAACATGCCCATCTGTTCAATATTTTCCTTTCAGCATAATTTTGATTTTGCGGGTAAAAGCAGTTCGCTGAGGGCAGCACACAAGAAGTATATTTGCTCTTACAGACTCTGGCCTGGCACTGTAAAACTTCATTGGAAATCAGCTGCAATTTGTTCTATCGGAATACACAATTAAGAACCTACACTGTCAGCAATGTAGCTATATAACTTAGAGATACCTTTTCATCACAAGTCAGGTGAGGTATTTTGGTGAGGAGAGTTAAAATCTTAGCAGGGTCTTCAGCCATTTTGTTGCATCTCAGCTGTTCTTACTTTAAAAAAAATACTACTAAAATAGTTTCATGAGAACATTTGTCTTGTTAGATTATATCTAGCTAAAATGGAAAAAACCCTTTGTCCATGTTTATAGCTGTGAAATGTGTTGAAATAAACCTTTTTTAGAAATTACGTTATGTAAGCAATTATAAATTGCACATAGAGACAAAACAAGAAGCAGAGAACATATTTAAAGTAAGTTTGCCATAATTAAATCAATATAGGATAAAATCAAAGACTAATTATACATATGTTAAAGGAGAGCCATTACTTTGACTTTTTCAAGAAATTCAAGATGGCAGTTTAACATAGTTTACAGAAGCATCTATAATTCTCTGAGTTAAACTGCATAATGCTACATCCCCCCCCCCCCCCCAAAAAAAAAAAAAAAAAAAAAAAAAAAAGACTCTCAGGAGAGATGAGGGTTAATCCCTTCATAAAAATGTGTTCCCCATTTTCTGCAGAGGGCAGGGGACAAATTTCAGATTTAGGCAGGGTTTTCCATTTGGGCATCCAGACTCTCTCTCTTGCTTTGCTTACATGTAAAGTAATTCAAAGGAAAGATGTTGCAAGGATCTGGATTAAAAGAAAGCAGGATCAGAGTTACAGGATATGTTAAAAATGCTCCTACCTCCATCTAGCCAGCTCAAAACAATCCTACCATATTGTCAAAAACAAAATCTTGACTGGGACAGATTCTTAAATCAGAAGGATAGAATGTTAGATAAGAGTATTTGCCGATCTGTGTAGAAAATAGGACACAAGGAGATAAACAGGTGCAACTCCCAAACGCTAGAATATCCACCCTTGACATATTACATTTATTACTGGTTGTAGATGTAGGATTGACAGCCTTGAAGACTTACACTATTTGACCATAGGCAAGGGCAGCATGAGCAGCAGCACTATGCATTTCCTATACAGCCTGGAGCCTCAACCTTGTCCTGTAGGAGCCTTCTTTAGAGTAAAAGCAATTTAGTTCTATACTACATAAATAGATCTTGATGTTTGTGCTGAGCATAACAACAATAGCGTGTATACAAGCATTAACTAACTTAGTGTTTGATTTAAAACAGTGACATATCTCCAAGTAAAAATCTCTGTCCCCTACCAGTACGCTGAGTCATCCAGGCCCTTCTGCTTAGGTAACAAAGTATTGAGGGGTAATGCAAGTAGTAGTGAGGGTGGTACCTTTTACATATGCTAAGTGTCTGTAACATCATTAAAATTGAGACAAAGAGATTCCAACTACAAACCTTGTGTGTTCAGATTTATATAAAGCAGGGGCTACAGTTAAAAACAGCAGAGTCCGCGTAACAGCTCACGTCTTAAAGTTCTCAAACGTGACCAGACAATCTCTGTTTGGGGTAGATTGCAATAACCAAGTCCAACAGGCTGGAGTCTTAATTTCCCCTCTGTTATACTAAATTAGGTTTTACATCCGTCCTTTCAAGTTTAGTGGTGTAAATCTCCCCCAATACTTAAGGTAATAAAAACATTTGCACCTTGATACTGTATTGGAATCCACTGGATGAACGCTTGCACTAGTGTACAGTCCCACTGACATGACTAGGCCCCATCATAGCATAGGGATTCAGGGGTATGTGCTAGTGGAAAGCAGCACAGGATTAGGGCCTTGGATTATTGGTGAGCCTAAAGAAAGCTATCCAAAGAACCTATCATTTAAATGGCCTAGATTATTCAAGATATTTGTATGGACTCCTGCAACAGACAATGTGAGCCCTTTATTCATGTGTGGTTTTTCTTGGATATTTAAGAGAGTACTTTCTTGTCATAGCTACAGCAGCAATGTTGCTTTCGTTACATATGCTTCAGTACTGTCAGAAATAAAGAACTGGCTGCACAGGAACCAGAGGCTCTTCATTCCTCGTTTCTCAACTGCCTAATTCAACCGTCTACTGAGCAACCATTTTAAACAGGTCCTTGTTTTTTCTGTCATTACTTTTATGCAGTATCATTAAATAGCATTTCTTTCCTTAATGTAAAAGACTGGAGACCCCACCCACAAACGTTGCTGTCTTTCCAGGCTACACAGTTTGTCTGTACAGTAGGTTGATGGTTTCGGGAGAAAGGCAGGCATATGGCATAAACCGAACTACCTAAACCAGTCTTTTATTGACCCAAACTGCACTGAGTTGCAGAACAGGCTCAACTGGTGTAGCTCAGTAGATAAACGCTCTTTGCAAATCACTGAGTCTAGAGCAGTCAGTTGCCTCCTATTATTGGAGCTGCCTGGGCAGGCTGTGCAGTCTATAAGCTTTACAGCTGTGGTTGCCCTTCTCCTGACACCTCCATGCATCCTCAAGAAGAGAGGGAAATTGCCTTTGAAGGCCACAATAGTTAATGAAAACCTGTATGAGGAGAAAGGGACAGGATAGTATTTGATCCCATATTGCTAGAGCAAGTTTTAATGCCTTCAAGTAATTGTAGGTGAGGCTCTACCTGCTAGAAGAACAGAGGCAACCTTAAGGTCTTTGACCTTAAGGCAACAGGGAAGGTGATATCTTTAGCTAAATGGAGATCTCCCATCAGGAAACTCAGATGTACCTATAGATAGCTTCAAGCTCTGTGATAATAAAAGGCAGTAAGAACAAAATAAATATTTTCAATAAATGTGCGGATCAAAAATGTAAATATCAACTTCTTCATGTAAGGTTTAGTTCTTGTATCGGTTCAGTCCGTAAAGTATGGCTATTCCTTTACACATGAATTGTTCACAGTAAAGATTTCTGGTCAAAGAAGCAGCATTCCTACTCCAGTCACATTGAGTAAGCCCGTAGTTTGGTCACATTGCAACAACAGACCACGATAAGTGTTGTCATCAAAATAACTTCTATATCAAAAGGTGGCAAGTTGTGTTAACAACACATCCACAGAGAAATGTGAAACTCCAGAAGTCATAAAGGGGAAATAACATAGCGAAGCCCTTGAAGTTGCATTGTCAATGCACTCCATGTGATATCCGGCAACTTCTCATGGCTGCTCTGGGGGTAGAGACAAAAGTGGAATTATTTCTGTTTATCTAGTGTTCCTGTCCTCCACTGCAGTAACATAGTCCAAAGAATAGAGAATTTGCATCTGTTCCCAAATTTTTAGCATGCAGTGTAGCTGAAGACATGTCAGTCCCAGAATATTAGAGAGACAAGGTTGGTGGGGTAATATCTTTTATTGGACCAACTTCTGTTGGTAAGAGAGAGAAGCTTTTGAGCTACCCTGAGCTCTTCTTCAGGTCTGGGACCCACATTTTTAGAGTAATCCTGTGTTTCATGGCTCTGCCTCACCACCTAAAAGCTGGCTGGACATAAGACCCCAATAGCCAAAAGGGACTGGTGCTTCTGAGTGTGCCTCTTTTTCTGGCTGCACTGTGTAAATGGGGTCAGACTTTCAGATGGTCAATGCTTAGCACCTTCTGAGACCCGACCACTTTGAAATGTCTCATTTGAGCACCAAAGTCATTTTACCCGTTTGAAAATGTAGGTCCAAGAGTCCAGAGGATGAGATGACTCTTTCAACTCTAGCATAAAGGAGGTGGTGGCCTTGGAAGAATACAGTACAGTGTCACCAACTGCCAGGTAGTTCTGAGAGGAGAAAGTTTACTTAGCTGACATATTACCTGACTGGTAGGATAAGAATTGATTTTTTGCACCAATTGTTGAAATCTGTTCTTTATTTGTGGTGTTTCAGTGAAGGGGAAGCCTTTCCATTCCAGAAAAAAAAGATGGTAGAGTTGTTTAGTTCAATACCTATTAAACTCATTGGACACTACATCAATGAGCAAAGTTGTAATGTAGAACTGAAGTTAAATGCATTGGATTTGTTGGTTAGGTACAATCTGAGTGTCAAAATTATTGTTCAAGTAAAATGAAATCATTTATGAGCTAACTATAACTATTAGCATTTTCAAACTCCATAAAGCCTTGACTAGATTACACTAAAACTATGTCAATATTTCTGTCAAACACCTACTTTTATGAGGTTTGAATCTGTGGATGAAACCTGGAGTGCTATTCTACAAGTAACTGAATTCCAAAGGCCAGTAGAAGAAGGCTAATTAGGTTAGAAAGATGAGGGAAGGATCAAACCTGAAGAGTGAAAGTTGTCATAGATGGATTTTTTACTTGAAGTGCTCAATCCTGGAAATTGCTCTCAGTAGATATAAATGATTTTAAAGCAGATGTTTCAGGTCAGCATTGAAGTATTCAGCCAAAGTGAAGGTGTTATTAGATGATGCCTAATTCTAACGTTCTAATATCTTACTTGTGCGATAACTGTTGCTTACGTTGCCACAACTTGTTAATCCTCCCCCCTGAGAATCCGGGTAAGACCTATACCCAGGATCAGCATCAGAGCTACAATAGGTTCAGTGATAACATTATTTGTCCCTTGTGGAAACTGAAATATGATAAACTTTGAAGGGCAACTTGGAGACCTATTACCACTTGAATGGAAACAATCTTGTCTGATTGTGAGTTGGAAAAATAAATAAAACCAGTAGGCTGCTACCATGAGAACCTTTTCAGGAAGGAACGTCGTGGGCTATTACAGATCACACTTTCAAACTACTGGGACTTTTGTTCGACAAATGAGTGAGGGATTTTCCATGTAGGGCCCTATGCTGGTAAACTCTCATTACCCAGTGCAGCTTCAGGCTTTCTCCAGCTGTTGACTTAAAGGGTGATTAAAAGGAAGATGGTGAGATCTTTAAATACATAATTTAGGGGGTTTTGTTTGTTTGGTTTTGGGTTTTTTTAACACAAAAAGCCTATTAGATTTGTATAATACAGTGCAGAATTGTAGCAACAATGAAGGAATTTATAGGTGTCTTGTTTCTTTCACTGTATATTTTTAACAGATGTTTTCAGTAACCGAAGCCATTCAATGTCTTAAATATATTGAAGTTTCTTTTGGTTTGTAAACTCAGATCAAGTAGTGGGGTGCAGTGATGCTTGTTGTTGCTTTCAGGAGGGTTGTATATTAAAATTACTTGACACACACATCACCAATGAATAGTTTTTTATGTGGTGTTTCAAGATGTGGAAGGTTCCAAACAAACTCACAATATTGTTCACTCTTTTTGCCAACAGGACCTTTGAATTAACATGTTGTATCTTTTCCTCTCCCCCTGAGATTGTAGGATGTAATATAATGGAAATAAGAACTTTTGTTGATTGGAATCAAATGACTCATAAAATGAAGCCCAAAGCAAAACAGAACAATTTGAGAGTGGAGGTTGAAATAACATTTGAATCAAAATATTTGAGGCTGAAATGAAGATAAATATCTGCCTTACTTTTGTGCTGATTTTTTTCTCATCTTGTTCATCTATATGGTTTCACATATAATATGCATTTAAACATGAATATGTAAACGTTATAGTGGGCACTGTAACCTGACATTGTGGGATTGACTTTCAGATGGACCTCAGCGGCTCTTTGAGGGTGTAGTAGGTTATTTGCAAAAGTGTTAGCAGCTTGCTTTCTAATAACCAATATTGTGTGGTGTAGTTACTATGTCAAAGAGGCAAAGCCCATAATACGGACCCTTAAGCTGTGTTCAGTAACCAGTCTGTGCAATATAATAATATAGCCAAAAGTACAGAAGAGCAAAGATGGCGAATCTGGGCTGAAGGAAATTACTCCTTTGTCTCATGCACTGAACTAGCAGCTTTCTCCTGCCTCATTGGCACAACTTCTAACTTCGCCCACTCATCTCTCTCACTACCATATACTTGAACATTCCAGCTAGGCAGAACATAACTATTTTATCTTCATAATTCAATAGCGCACCTTGTGTATCCACATATGTTTCTAGGCGTTGAAGATAAGATAATAATGTTCTGCCTAGCTCGAATGTTTGAAATGCATGGTGGTGAAAGCTGTGAGTAGGAAGATATGATAATGCTGAGAACCACTGCTTTATTGTAAGTTTGTGTTATCTCCAAGGCTGAATGGGAGGGAATGAAGAAATTCCAGAACAAAACTAAGTCTGCTCTCAGATCTCCTTGATAGAGCATGGATTTGATGTTTCTCGCTGTGGGAGTCTGTCATGGTAGAGAACAGAAGAAAATAAGAATAAAGCTCCATCAATTACATACAAAAAGCAACGTTTTCCCTTTTAATTATAGGATGGAAATCTCTTAGTTACTTGCAGTTAGAGAAGGAAAACAAAAAGTTAACTCATAAAGACTCCTAAGAAAAATCACTTGCACTGAATAATCCTGTACAACACTGAAAGGACCATTATTATGTTTCCAGCATGGGGCTGAGTTGCTGCAGTTTTGGAACTGACCAGAAGATGACATGATAGACAACTTTCTCTGTTCTTCCAGGCCAGTCACATTGCTCTGGGAATGGAATTAGTGCAGAGCTATTTTGGGTGAGCAAAAAGAGGCAGAATGAGAGAGGCAGCCGTTTGGCCCAGAGGGGAAAGGAGGAGGGTGTGTATACCAACCCTAGAGAAAGGGAAGGAAAGGCAAGTACCCAGCTAAACGTATGTAAGCAGCCTGTTAAGTGAAAAATGATGTGGGATAAGTATGGAAAATCCTCAGTCCAGGCACCATAGCAGTCACTAGTTTGAAAGGAGAGACACCAAATTGTGGGGGGAGTCAGAAGGTCAAATTGGAGACGTGCACCACAGACAACGTTTATAGTCTTCTGGTTCCTAGTTTGGGGAAGGACTTGTAACCAAAGGATGCGGTTCTGGTGGGAAAACAAAGATACTTGGATTAAATCTGGTCTAGGCCAGAAGGATTCACTGTAATGAGTTAATTATTGGACTGGCTAATTGTGTTATGGCCTTAACTTATCTAACAGTAAGTGTAACATATCTGAACTAAATTACCCTCATTTTAACCTACCTTGTACGTTGGCCAGACTCAATGAAAAGCTGATTGTTTTTATTTTTAACACTTGCATGGTTAGAGTTAATTTTGAGGGAACCCATCAGGTGTGCGTCACTAATAGTTGCAGTGGCAAGAGCCTTTGTGATTTCTGCTGTGGCTGCCAAGACCACCAATGCTAACACCCTTTGATGTACCACCACATGCTAGATCAGGCTCAGGCTCATGTGAGCCATGATGGAATCATTTACAAAGCTTAGGTATCAGCTAGGGGTAATCAAATCATTCTTCAGGGCAGGAGCTCCCTACCACCAGGTTGTCATTGAAAGCCATTTTTCCATGTGCCCCAGGGAACAAGTGCTAGGGTTTTATGTACCTTCTCCAGCAAGAGGCTTAGAATAATGAAGTTAATGGACCCTTTCTCCCTTGATAGGTAGTACCTATGATTCTAGAGTCCTGTAGCCCACACCTAAACTATTGGGGTAGAAGGAAGACTTTTTGTACTGGAAGTGGTGAAGGTTTGGTTGTATCATAATCAAATAAACCTTAAGTACAACTAGGGTGGCATTAAACACTTGATCAACACTTAAGCATTAACTTTAAAGAAAGTGGGATTTTTGGAGTTATTAAAAAGCCGAATACACCAATTCAAAATAAACTAACACTACTATAACTTGGTGCAATTTCCTATTTAACTGCAATTAAGTTATGCCACAAATGTTCTCTGCCTTAATTTATAATTAACCATGTACCATTTTGCTTATAATTTTGGCCAGTCCTTCCACTGACAAAAGTCCTCATCAGTTGACAAATAAATACAGTTAAAGAAAAATTAAATATTTCTTCATGAAAATGAGGCACACGTGCAATCATACAGTATATACTGTATTAAAATAGTTTTTCTTGATTAAATGGTAGCAAAAAATTAAACTAGTAAAATATTCTCCTTAATTTAAATAAAAAGCCAGCCCTTTTAGTATCACATGAATACATCATGTTAAATTTCTTCTCAGTGCACTTAAATTAATAGCAGGGATAGTGTTGTGAGAACTGCAGGTATTAATTGTGTATATATCCATACAGCTGCAGTGAAGCATTGTGGTAAGTAATGTTATAGATCAGTGGTTCTCAACCTTTCCAGACTACTGTACCCCTTTCAGAAGTCTGAAGCCTGTGGTCTGGGGCTGAAGCATATAACTTAGCTTCATGGGACCCTTGTGGCATGGGGTCCTAAGGCCGGCCCTGCACTTATGACCCCCCCAAACTCATCCTGCAATACTGCTGGGATTCACAACCCCCAGGTTGAGAAACACTGATCTAGATGAGTCAATGTACCCTGTGGAAGACCTCTGTGTATCCCCAGGGACACATATATCCCCGGTTGAGAACCACTGTTATAGATTAACACATGCTCATTCTATAATCTGGCATTTAAAGAATTTTCCTGAGCTACATTAGCATTTTTCAAACACATGACATGTCTTGGGTAGATGAATTTCAATTAAGCTGTCACTGACGTGTATGAGAAATTGCCTCTAAAATCACACATGTAAATGACTATTGCTGCAAACTCCCAAACTATATATCTAAAGTTACATCCAACACTTAGTACCTCTTCCCTAATTGTGAACAAATGTACTGCTACTTTAAATAGGAAGTTTCTTCTTTCTGTTGAAATGCAGGGTTGGCAAATAATGCAACTAACTTCCACATCAGCAGCATTGGTAACAAGCCAGTGACTGGTCTGACATGATATCAAAAACTCCAGTTTTCTGTTAAGTCCTGTAAACTTAATGCTCTGCAGTGGGGATTTCAAAGGGTCCTGCAACTGTTTTAAATTAAGGTAAAGAGATATTTAAAGTCCTCTCTGGAGTAGAACTTAAACACTGATATGTGGAAAAAAACTTGCTTAATATCAGCCACTTACACTGGTGTACCTGAAAACAAAGCTTTGCTTGCCAAATGTGATCTCACAATAACATCAATTACTTGCAAAATAGAAAGAGACTACATAAATAGGAAACATAATGTAGCCATAAAATAAGACATAAAATACACATCTTATTCAAAAGTAAATTTACCTAGCTCAAAACAGACTAGACTTAAATTGCTTTCCTGCCCCTCAGACAGGCACCATACTCAATAAACAAAGTTCCATTTTACCTAAAATATAATCTCTCTTCATAGCAGATGTTTTGTTCACAGCTTTTATCTTGATTGATAGTCTGTGAAGATCATCCTTAGAAATACCATCAAAGAAGAAGTCCTCATTAAAGATGGGATTTCTACTTCTCTTTATAACAGTGCTTCTTTGTTTCTGAACTTTCCCTGGCACAAGAGAGAAAGTGATGCAACAGTTAATCCTTTTAGCTTCCACAAATACATCATATAAACCTTCGGCACTTATCAGACGGAGTCTAAGCCTTCTGCTTTCAGGACAATAGTCAGAGGACAGTCTCAAGATTCCTCCTCTATCGAGAAACACTGTACTCTCACTTCTAAGTCTTGCTCTGCCATCAGTAAAATCTTGGGGAAAGATGGGTGAATGTGACACAGAAAAGCATTGTGTGCTTGAGCACTCGCTTAGTTTCACAAAAGTCTGCCTATATGGATCATTGCTGTGGTCTGTGGAGCTGCCTTCATCTGTGGATAAGGAGATCTTCCTTAGCATGCTGGATTTGCTTTCTGCCTTTAAAGCCCTGCAGAGCAGACCCTCTGGGCTCTGGATTGCAAACAAAGAGCAGGTTCGGGTAAGGGAGCTTTTGAGAAGTGGGGAGCTGAAAGGGGAAGAGTCAGTGGAGGACGCAGTATCACAATCACAAATGCTTTGTCTTGGCAGATGTGGATACCTAGAAGAGAGTCTGGTAGCTGCAGAGCTGATGTTGCTGGAATCTGCTCCTTTACAGTAGATGCTGGAACTTGGCAGCAACAATAGACAGGACATAGAACAGCTGCATGGGTGACTGTGGAATATACTCTCCTTTCTTCTAGTATGGGGACTCTCCAACAAAGTGCAGAATCCATAGGGGGTCTGCACCTTGGGGAAATGGGGCAGGGAAAGTGCTGCCTGTGACTGTGGATCTGAGTTGGTGCTTTTCTCCACTGAAATGAAGTTATTAGCTATTTCAGTTGGGAGGATATGTGGCTGCTGCAGGCTGGGATTGTGAACAGCCTCACAATGAGGGTATAAGTTGGTTTCTGCATAGGACTGGAAGCACTGGATGCAGGAGCCAGGATCTCTTGCAGAGTGAGAGTTAATCCATCTGGATGGGATGCAGAATTCTGGAATCCTGTCTGGGGTTAAGATGTTGGGAGAAGCAGCCATTGCCCTCCGGGCTCTATTCCAGCAGCAAACTCCTTCTGTTCCCAACATGATTGGATCTGAAGCCTTGCTGAGTTTCTCCAGGCACCACATCAGTAACAGTATGTGATGCACACACCTATCGTGTCGGAGGAGAGTGCTGTCCTAGGGGAAACTCTGGTCACGGTAACCTGCAATACAGGAAAAGTAAGATGAGGATCACTCACAGCTTTTCATAAAAGCCAGCAGCCACTAATGGTGCAGTTGAAGGCAGAATTAAACACTGCATCAGGAGGAGCCAGCTACAGACTAGTTAGGGAAGGAGACTTTAAAATTTTTTTTAAAAAAAGCAAAAAAAACCCCTGAGTTTGATTGTAAATGAAATGAAGAAAAATCACCAATGTAAAGAATAAATGAGGGAGCCTTCCTCTGTATTGGTGAGACATGACTGGTGCCTTTAGGAGTTGAGGTCAGTTTCCTGGACCATGAACTAGGGTGAAAAACTTTTCTTAATCCAAAAGGGGTGGCAATCACGTGGCTGCTGCTAAAAGGCATTAACAAATACCAACACTTACCAAAAACTGGCTTTTTAATCTATCAGAAGAAGCAAACACCCACCTGACTTCCAAAACACGTAACTTGGATCTGAAAGCATACTGGTTTAATAACAATTCTGACGTGCTGTTAGAAAGGGAAGTATGTTGTACAATTTAAGTAGTACCTACCTCTAATTCTTGAAATGTAGTGAGACATTCCCTACTAATGTCACTGTTAGATGGGACACTGCAGTGGATGTTCAAATTGCAGTTCTGCTGTAGTTTTCATTCTGTTCGGCTAGACAATTGGTTCTGCTTTATAAAGGCTGCTAGAAGCGTTGAGCAAATCAGACAGAAGACCATCACCAGTGGAGCCCTGCTCCCTTTCAGAGAGCACACATCCTCAACTGCCACTCTCAGGATGACGTGTTACCTGCCACAGCAACATGCTGCAAGCTCCACCCTTAGACAGGCTTCCACTGAGTTTACATGCTGGTCAATTCATCTACTGTTGCAGCTACACAATATAAGAGCCTCGTTTAGAGCCAGTGCACACCACCTCATGTGTAGCTTGTTTGGGTTTGTTTTTATTTGCTCGCATTTTTTAAAAAGACAGTATGACTATTTCTACAGCAAATATAAATGGAAATATGGTGCAAAGGAGTGCATAGAGTGATGATAATGCTTCCTGCAAAGAATGTCAGATTATCTAAGTGCCTAGGGATGGTAAGAGGAGAGAAACGGCAAGATGAGCAGACTGCTGGAACTAGTATCAGAGAGACGGCTAACAGCAATAGAGCATAGAATTTCATTGCTGTTGCCGGTGCAAAAAAACTAAACTATAACTTGATATAAACACAAAAGACACTAATAGCATCTCAAAGATCCAGAATTTAGCTCAGTCATTTCCAAATTGTGGTCCACAGCACAGCTTAGCTGGTGGCCTAAAGAGAGATGACTGGTCATATTGTGTTGGCTTTCCATTTAGGATCCAGCTGCTAAATTGAATTCAAAACCATTTAGAGAAAAACCTACTTAATACCATTCTAATATTTTCTACCCACATAATTGCTGGTCAGCATAGGTACATGCAGCAATTGCCAAAAGGGGTATTGGGATTGCAATGCCAGAGATAGATCTCAATAAGATAATCACTCTAAAATATAGTATGCCTGATGAAAAACTGATATCCCCTTGAATTAGGCCATGGCATACTTCCCGGAAGTACTTGTGATATCACTGGCCATACTTTTACCCAACCAACAAGTGAAAGGCATCAGAATCTGAGTAAGGAATCCCTGTGCAATGAGGAAGGTGTCTGACATTAGCACACGGGACACAGGGCTATTGAAATGAAACCCTGAACATGCTGTGAAGTTCAGATGCTGCTGGAGCCTTCAGAAACTCACAGAAAAGGGTTTGTCATGGATGGGGGAGTTCAGTGAAAATTGACCAGTGGGCTTAGTTTCTTCTGATCCAAGGTTCCCAATCAGTGTCTGCTTTGGTCCCAGACTTGATGGTGAACATAAGGAGGTCTGATGCTTGCTGTAAAACTCCCAAATCTGGGCATGATGCTCCTTTCATACTGATTTACATAGATACTGTAGTCATTGATTGTAATGGAGTTACTGAAGTTTTACACCAACATAAGTGACAAGAGAATCAAGCTTAATATCTGCTTAATTATGTAATGTGTATCCATGGCCATACCAGATATTCATTGCCAAGAGAAAACCTCAGAAAACACTAGGGTGCCTCAGCTCTGTGGAATAATGCCTGCTGCTTAGGATTTATCTGGGGGAATTTTTAGCCAGTCCTGAATAATCTGCCTTTCTCTATCAGGGGCTTGTCCATGGCTTGGGTCATAGTGCTGTGAAGCACACAGATAAGGTGGTGGAGCTGTTGGACCATCTGAAATCAGCATTTGGCATTACCTATAAGCAAGTATGGTACCCCATATGGCAACTATCCCATATCCCAATCAGCCATGGAAAATAGAGGGACCTTTCATGGAAGAGTGTGGTCCAGAGTAAGCTAGAGCAAATTTGCCAAAATATTGTGGTTCTTACTTTTTTAGGTGAACCACTTTCTTGCCCCATAGCAATACTGTTTAGTTGAGCAATACCTGGAGTAAGGAGGATCCTTTGTGGAGACAGAAATCATTCACCTTTTCACTTTAGGGTGCATACCATAGTAATGGGGGACTCACATGGAATCTTGTCATCCTTTGTTGGGCTAGTTAAAAGGATTGAAGTTCAGCTGATAATTTATTTACTTTGCTAATCAAGAGTGGAGGCTGTAACTGAGCCATATCCTGCTTTTATCTTTAGCCTTTTACTTAAAGGCCTTTCACTGTCTCTAAAGTAAATTTTAGCCAATGACAAATCAGTGATCCTGCAAGAAAGAGAGCACTGGTAGAGCCTGAAGGAAACCCAGACTTCAGAACCTGCCCATTCAGCAGCCCTCCTTATTCAATTAATACTTGGCCACGAAACATAGTCCTATCTGTTCCTTTCTTGAATCACCTAGAAAGTTTGACCTGGGGGAAACTGGTCACATAGACATTCATGTGCTTAGATGACTGGTCTATCATCCAAGTGATTATAAGTGAAAATTATTTCATGAGAGGTAGAATTTGGACTTGGGCTAAAAAAGGTAGATTACTTTACATTGTACTATCTGCTTAAAATTAATTCTTACATTCTAATTTTTGGATGACTGATATATTAATTTTGGACACAATGCTCAACACACGGTCCTCTCTGATTCTATCTTCTTAGATTTTCTCTGTGAACTTGCTCCTTCATAGCAAAACCCATAACAGTCATCATTAATTCCTCACCAGCTTTTGAGGTTTTTCTATCTGTTTTTATAGGCTATGGTTATCCCTGAACTATCAAAATCACTCTGTTCTCAAATACTGACTAATTTCCAGTTGACTTCATCATGTTAATTCATACCTCAACACCTGCAGTGTCACCATGGTTCAGATTGTGCCATATCTTCAGAATCATGTTTTTGCAATACCCTTTTCAAAGTGGGTTTAGAATTGTCTGTTCTACTGAAGTGGTGCGATTAAAAGTATTTGATGATCTTTCAGTAGCTAAATCAAAAGGCCATTCATGTCCCAAGCCTCCATGTCCCAAGCATTTTGCTGTTTATATCTCTCATTGGCCATTTCATATTCTCCACTGGACAAAACTGTAATTATTCTATCCACATGAGTGCTGAAGCAGAGGGGACAAGAGCTGGCTTTGGGATGATAGTGAGGTAGATGAGACAAGGAGCTAGAGGTACAAAAAACAGAACTGCCTGGTAAGGAGAGGGGGAGGTGGATGTGAAACAGGGACTGATCAACTCAGATTGGGGAAGCAGTTGAAGTGGGTGGAACAGGGTTGCCTGAGCACAAGTGGGAGAAGAGACAAAGCAGGAAGAGGAGGAGGAGTTGTGAGAAACAAGGGTAATGGGGACTGGCTAGGCAAGAAGACCAGGGAGAAGAAGAGAGTGTGTGTGTGCAAGAGGCCACATGTAGGGGATATAGCCAGAAGAGTCTGTGCCCACAAGAGCAGACTCCTCTCCAGAGCCTGGAACTGAACCCAGTGTACCAGTGTCTCACGTTCCTTGGCTGTTAGCAAATATCTGTGAAACTCAATAGAAACACATGCCATCCTTCTCTAGTGCTGGTTCATGTGGAGACGATGACTGCCTACTACTGCTGTTCGTTACTCATTTAGCTCAAGAGTCAATAGTTTGTGTGATGGATCTAAAGCTTCCAACCCTGTTGCTGATCCATATGGGTGTCAATATCACTCCATATAATGGAATTTTTTTCCAGGTTTTTTTTTTTTAAACCTAGCAAATTACACAGAAAAAAACCCACCCTGAGCTGCTTTGTAAGACTACTTTATTCACAACTCTCACTCACCTCCAAATTTCTCATATCTACCTTTAAGTTTACATGTAAACCAACTGATAATAATTAATAGAGGTGTAACTGAGCAGATTTATATTTTAAAAGAACTAAATGGAAGTAATAGGGTCGGGCTAATCTTCATCCTGACCACTTGCCTAGTACATTGTATCTTTCTCCCACCCTTCATCTTTTTCATTGTTTTTGAAAACAGTTAGTGCTTTGGGGCGGGGTTGGTTTCCTTCGGTATGCCTGAACACATACAAGGAGTTAATATAAAAATGATAGTAAAGGGAAATAACAGAATGCTGAGGTTGGAGTACCTAAAGTGTAGCTACATTATAGCTCATGTCTGAACTGCTATATGTACAAGGAGTAGGTGTGCCACCTGCAGTCATAAAAAATGCCAGTCTCCAACCGTCAGGGCTAGTCTACACTACAGAGTTTTGTTGACAAAAGTCAGCTTTTGTCAACAAAACAGTGGAGGTATGCATATTGAAGTGATCTTCCCACCGATGTAACTCATCTGCTATGCCAACATAATAAATCCATCTCAACGAGAGGTATAGGGCTTATGTTGGTGTAGTTAGGATGATGCAGTGTCAGTGCAGACACTGTGTTCCTCACATTGGCTGTTGGCTGCCATGCTTGTCAATTTCAGGGCTCCAGCGGAAAAGACACCCTCTCCTCCCTGGCGCTCCTGTGGAGAGCTGAGTGGCTGGACCCCTCTCCCAGTTGGGAGCACGAGGTGAGAAGCCCAGATGGCTGAACCCCACTCCTGGTTGAGAGGGTGGAGCAAGAACCCCAGGGCGGCTGGCCCACTTGTCAATTTCAAGGCTACCCAGCTCCCAGCAAAAAGTGGAGCAAGATGCCAGGGCAGCTAGATCCTGCTCCCCCAGGGTGAGAAGCCCTGGGCAACTTTCCCCAGCTCCTGGCTGGGAACAGGGAATGGGGAACGGGGAGGTCGCCAGGAGCCTGTGGGGCAGCCGGGCTCCCAGCAGGGAACTGACAATGGAACTGAGACTGGGCTCTCAACTCCCCCCACTATCCCTCTTAGGTCGGTAGAAGTGCTCCTGGTGAAGATGTGCACCACCAACCCAAAGAGGGTAGTGTGGACATCAGCCACCGGCTGTATGTTAACCTAACATATGACAATATAGCTTGGTAGTGTAGACAATGCCTCAGTTAAAACCGTAGATTTCATGGTGGAAGATGAATTCCCATTTTTTTCCACAAGAGCTGCTATAGGGGCATAAGAAATTTTCAGCGTTTGTAGCTGGACCCAATAAATGGTGACCATTTGTCCATTTTAAGGAATGTTCCTTATTTGGTGCCTAATCTGGGCTCATGAGTTAAAAATGTGGTTCCAAGCAGTAATCAGGCAGAGCCACATATAGTGTGATGCCAAGGTGTGATTTAGAACGATAAATAAAGGACTGTGAGATGGTTTATCTGAAATACAATAGAACCCCAGAGTTATGAACACCTCGGGAATTGAGGTTGTTTGTACCTGTGAAATGTTCATAACTCTGAACAAAACGTTACGGTTCAAAAGTTTACAACAGAACATTGACTTAATAGAACTTTGAAACTTTACTATGCAGAAGAAAAATCCTGCTTTTCAACAATTTAATTTATAATGAAACAAGCACCTGTACCTTGTCGAACCTTTAAAAACTTTCTCTTTGTTTTTTTTAGTAGTATATGTTGAAGGCAGCACTGTACTGTGTTTGCTTTTTATTTTTTTGGTCTCTGCTGCTGCCTGACTGCATAAGTCAGGCTCCAAAATGTGGTTTGTGGTTGACCAGTCAGTTGGTAACTCTGCAGTTCAGAACTCTGAGCTTCTACTGTATGTCTTGTCCCTTTCATTCACACATTTGTCTGACAGGGTTGCCAACAGTCTGTAAATGTATAGACAGTCAGTAAAAAAACCATACAATTTGAACACTGCCCGGAAACCCACACATAAATGGCAATGTGGGTGAGAGTGGGTAGAAGTAAAACATGTTGTAGTTTGAGATGGATTGTCCTTGTTCGGAATCACCTCTTGAACCACACAACCACACTGGCCAGGCCTTTATCGATCTCCTGTTTTCTATTACAGCCCCCGCCCGGAGAACCCGATCGATCACCGAACTGCAGCTAAAAGAGTTGGGCAATCCGGCATTCCTGGGCACAGAACACAAGCGTGTGTGTGACACTAGCGCAGCGTGTAGTGAGGCCGGTAAGACACTTACAATCCGTTACAAACACACAACCTCAGCTGGCTGCGGCGGTGCAGACTAAAACGCAGGGCTGGCCCGCACCGGGCTGGAGTACGGCGACCGCCCCCGGCGGCGGGAGAAGGGGCGCGGGTGACAGAACATTGCCACCGCAACCAGCCCGCCCCGGTGCCGGTGCCGGTGCCGGTCCCCCCGCGGCCTGCGAGCCCAGCAGGGACGGACTCACGCAGCGCCCAGGGGGTGAACGGACAGACCGGCTGCCTCAGCCCCCGGACCCCCCGCGGCCGGTCAGCTCCCCGCGAGACAGCCCGTCCCCGCTCCCCGCCCCGGGCGCGGGTGCTCATCCCTCCCCTCAGGCTCCCCGGGCCGCGCGCTCCGCTGCGCCGGGCTGGTTTCGGGGTGGGTGTGGGGGAGGGGGTTTCGTTGTGCTGGTCGCGCGAGAGGGACTCCCCCCCCCCTGTAGTGGGGGGGCGGGGCTGAGACGCGACCGTTTCCCACGGCGCAGTGACGCGCCGCCGGGGCACCCGCCCTCCAGTCACATGACAGGAGGGCGCTGTCGGGTTTCCGGGTCCCGCTCCCTCCCTCCCTCCCTGCGCGCGCCCCCTGGCAGTCTCGTGCCCGCCGCCGTCATGGTGCTGGAGTCGGTGGTGGCGGACCTGCTCAACCGCTTCCTCGGCGACTACGTGGAGAACCTGAACAAGTCTCAGCTCAAGCTGGGCATCTGGGGGGGTAAGCGCGGGGCCCGCCCCGCCCCCGCCGTTAACCCCCCGCGGCATGGGCTAGGCTTGTGGCTGTGCTGCGCCCCTCCCTCCCCCGCGCTGGGTAGCGCCCGGGGCCCGGTGTTTGCGGGGGGAGGGGCTGAGCGGGAAGGATGGTTTTGGGGGGCCTGGCTTTTGCTTCCCCGGAGGCTAGGGGTGACTGCAGGCTGCCCTGCGGCGAGGCAGCGGGGAAGCGAGGCACAGAGCGAGCGCAAAGCCACTCTTGGCTCAGGTGGGAGCTCCCGCTGGCAGTGCGCTGTTTGCTCTGTTGGGCTGGGCTGAAGGAGGAGCAGAGCCAAGGGAGGGACAGTGAGATCCCGCTGAGGCCGCTCCGCAGTGACACAAGTACTAATCACCCCTCCGTGCCTGCCGCAGGGCTGACACCCCAGGCTGGGGGCGTGCTCTCGAATTAGATTTGACCAAGCCAGTAACACATGTGAACTCCTGAAGTACTTAACGGGGGTCAAAACCAGTCCTTTTAGACACTCCAGTCTATCTTGCCCCCCGCCAGCTGGAGGATGTGATAAATGGTCAATTACATCAAAAATCACAAATATTCCAGATTATACCCAGTCCCAAGAGACGGTCATTTACCCAGGTCAGTTTGCATCCTAGATCTCACATAGGCTGTGTAGCCAGTTCAGTCATAAACTAACTAAAGTTTTATTATGTAAGACAAGGGAATGAAAGTTACGAAGAGGTTAAAGCAGGTATAATTTACCTACAGGTGAGGCACAATCTATCATTCCAAAAGGTAGCACAGATGTGTTCAACTGCCAGTTTCCCAAAAATCATTAGGGCTCCCCAGAGTAACTTTGGGCATCTCCATCTTCTTGTTGGGTTATTCTGCCATGTTAGAATACAAACAGTCCCAAGATCAAGAGTTTTTCCTTGGGTCCATATTTATAGATTCTCACAGAAACCAAACTGACAGTAACAGTTTCTTCATGGGGCCTTGGGAAAAGGAATGCATGTGAAATCTTTAGTCCTTGATCTTGTGCAGTGGCTCATTTGTGTTTAATAAACAGGCTTTAACTCCTTGTGAGAGACCATTATGTGCATTACACAAAGCTTCTTTCTCTTTTGATGAGTTATTTATTACAGGGGTATATACAATGAAATGTTTGCTGTTACATTCTAACAGAATACAGATAAGTGAAAACAATGCATGCAGCATCCCATTAGTTTTCATTAAGGTTAAACAAATACATTCCTATACCTTTAACAATCACTTTGATCTATATTAATAAGCAATTGAATTGGCCTGTCTTCCAGCTGTGAGTTTCAGTTTTCAGCTGATTCCTAGGCCTTGACCAAAGCTGGTACTTGGCTTACCAACATCACATAGCTCATTCTCAGTGTTTATTTCTATGCTTATACTATGTGTGGTGCTTTATTGGGCCAATAAAAACGGTTAGAACTCCTGCCCTAAACAGTTGAATATTTTTAAAAAAATGTCTTAAACTTAAAAAGGATAATTCCCTTCCCCCTTTCCTTTTTTTTTTCTTTACAGCACACTTTTTTTCTTGTTGCAGTGATAAGTGCTGCATGCCTGCAAACTTACTGATGACTAAAGGCCTGTCTGTTGTAAGCCATGCATATAAATAGAGCACAGAGAGGCTGGTTGTATATGTTTCCATCATTATTATGTAATCCTTTAAGCCTTCAACTCTTTCATTTGGGAATCGTACTTTAATTATGATGCCTAAGGCAAGTGGAGTATGAAGAGCAACAAGTGTTTGAAATCTAGGAATTTTAAATAAGTTTTAAATAGTTACAGGGACTAATCTACCCTGGGATTCCTATTCAGTTTTTGTGATTTTATAATTCATGTTTTTTATTACATTTGTTTCTTTTCCTATTGTTAAAAAACCCAGTAAAACAAAGCACACTGACAGACTATCTTAGTGACTTAGTGAAACTAGCAACATACTCAGTGTTGTCAAACGAACAAAGTAAACAAACTGAAAAAACCCCTAATATTTTTCTCTTACTATGTTATCTTTTAAAACAAATATAGTAAAGCAGGCACCCAAAGCCCTATCACATATACAGCTTTTTCAATACTTAATTTCTCCAGCGATATCAGCGTTATTGATGTTTCCCCCTCCTTATCTCAGGAAAAAAAAGCCTCTTCCTATTTTGATAAATAGTTCTGTAGTCCTATTTATTTACAAGAGTGTTGATAATTTTGATCTTCTGCTTTGTAGGTAACGTGGCACTAGATAACTTACAGATAAAAGAGAATGTGCTGGTAAGTTATTTTAATATAATCAATCAGCTGCTTTTTGGGATGCTTTTTCATGGGTTGCAATGACCATGCCATATGGTATAAAACTGATGATTTAGGATTTTGATTTTTATAATCTTTATTATTCAGATTTGAGTTCTGGCACAACAGTAGTGCGTAGAGGCTTGGAAGGATAAGATTTTGATTTTTTTTTTTTAAAAAAAGGTAGATTTCAGTCTCACACTCCAGCGTCTCTACCCTCCACATTTTGAATGGTGTTGACATAACTTTCTTGAAGATGGCTTAAAAAATATTGCACTTGTAGACTACTCATACTACCTTGTTGTAAATTCTTACGCCCAATCCATACCAAACTAATACAATGAACTACTGTCATTACATTTTGAATAATTAAAATCCAAAGCTTTTATATTGCATGTGGATCTGCAAGGGTGGGTCCTTGTGCCTGTGTTGGCTCCAAACAATTTCTAGTAAAACACTAATAAAACATGTTATTGCTCTATGGACATTTCTGTAACCATAGGTTTTATTGTACTTAGGGAGATAACACTGAAATCATCTCTTTCCTTGCTGAAGGAGAATACTTGAGGGTATTTTACTGTTGTGCTCTATTACTGCTAAAATTGCCACTCAAATACATACAAATAATAATAAAAAACCCAATTTGTTAACCATTTAAATCTTCTTTGTCTGAAAGAAAATGTTACTTGTGATCTGATTTGAAATTATTACTCCTAATCACCAATCTACTTTGGGATCTTTAGAATTTAATAGTTTGAATACATATTAAGAGTTTCCATACAAGGACCTCATCAAAACTGCTGTTTGTAAAATAGCATCTGTTTTAGTCCTGTTGCCCTTCTGCTCTGCCTGTAACTTAATGCTCCCTTGACTAGTACTTCTTGCAATATGAGCCTAATCGGACAGTACTTAGGCCTGCCTGCAACAATCTCTCAAAAATGGATGGTATTTAATTAATATGTTTGATTTTTGTATGCAGTAGGTAATAACAATGGAATAATCATTCCCCAGTATTAATTTAATCTGTGTAGAACAGCTCTGTTGTAGATTTAATACTTAGATTAGATTTAACACTTACATTTACTTAGCATTTGGTTTCTGTAATACTTTAGATTGGTCATTTCATGTAACAAAAGTACCAGTGCTACAAAATTCTGTTCTACCTTTACTCAGTAGAGAGCAGATACTCCATTCCATTTGCTTTCAAGAAATTCAACAGATCCTGCATGTAATAGAGGCCTTATTGCTGCTATCTGTTGTGAGTTCTTCTTTAGTGTACTTAGAGTTCATGATCATAGTTTAAACAGAACTTCTGCTTTACAATTCATGTACTGACATAAGTGTTCCCAAGGCAAGATGTGTTGTCATGTAATTAGTAACAGAATAAGGGTTGAAAGAGAAGTAAGGCAAATTAGAGAGAACTAAAAGTGAGCACTACTTTACTGAAGTTGGTAGTATGAGTATCTTTAGGCTGCATGGTGGGTCTGAGCAATAGTAAATAAAGGTTTCTAAAGGTAGATATTGGAAATTAATGTTAGGTTTGAATTGCATGTTCAATTGTGACTGTATATCAGTGAAAGAGGTTTTTTTTCTTCCCCTGGGGAGTGGTTTCCTTGATGGCTTGTCACTGATGTAATAACTGGTTTAGAGTCCCTTTTAATTATAGCTACAAATGTAACTGTTTGAAATGTAGTGAAAATAGGAATAAATAAAAAGGGGGTGGAAAGAGGAGACTAACAGTGGCATTGTAATAGGAAAGTGGAACGCTGGTAGCACAAACACAATACCAAACACGGGCTGATATTGATATCTTCCTTTATGGTGAGAATAAAATGAGTGATATGTATAATTAACTTTACTCATTCATGCTGCTTTTCATATATTAAAAATAAGTTTTTATATGAAAAATAAAGCTGACTGAAAAACTACAAATTGAGCTTTCTGAACAGATGACTTACATGCAGCTTTCTTAGAAAGGAATGACCACTCAGCAGATAGGGGTAAACTTTAAAAGCACAGTGTATAGGAAGTACACACATTGTCTTATGGGACTTCAAGTATACATTAAATCTCAGTATTAATATGCATATATATATATATATATATATATATATATATATATATATAACATAAAAGAATTAAAATATCTAGACCTTTTGATTGCTTTTAAACAGATGTTGAAGTATGAGTGGGTTGCTCTAGACTTCTGTCAGTGGTCAATTTTAAAATGTTATCCATTCTTCTTTGCGATAATCAAAACAGAACTTTTGTTCACTGCTATTTGCTTACACTGCTATTTAGTTTTCAGTTATATCTTGTTTTTTATTTATTCAAGAAATTGAGTTTTTTTTCTCGTTTAAAACTCATCCCTTTAACAGTCTGATATCTTAATTTTGGACTATTGGTGATTTCAGTAAGAAACAATTAACATCTTGCCTTTGTTTACACAAAATACAAGTGGGTAAATTTTAAATCAGAGACTTTGTCACTTGATTGGGGTGAAGCTATTTCTTTGGGGGAATTTATCTGCTTTTGTGGCACGTTCACTACCAAATTGTTAAGGGAACCAAGGCTCTAACATTTGTCTTCCAGTCAATGGGGAGAGGTGGCTAACATGTCTCCTTGGTAGAAAGGATTTTGATTGTTTTTATTTAATCTTTGACATTACGAATACTCACCAGCTCTCTGAATCTAGTAGTCGATAAGATTTATTTAAAAAGTGTCAGAGTAGAAAGGAGCTTCAGAAACTAATTGGGAAGTGAAAGAAATCCTGTGACAGTTAAAACATGGCCAAGAGTTGTCAAATACTTATTTTAATGGAGAAAAATGTGAGATTGTAGACTAGAAGATGATAAATTCATTTTTAACTACTTCTCTTAAATAGAATATGAATGAGTATGATTTAACCTTTCTTACTTAAACACATTTGATCCCTCCATTAAATGTTGGTATTGGTTTCACTGTCTACTGTGTAGCTTAAGTTCTTGATTGTGTTTAATAAACTATCCTGACTGGTCAGTAGTAATATCTTCCTTGTATGGATTTATGGGTCTACTCTGTCCTTGATAATTGGCAAGTTTTGTGTAGAATTTCTCTTTATTATATTAATAATAGTCTTCATTATACTACTATTACTAATAATAAATAATAGTAATACTATCCTAGCTCTTATATAGTGATTTTCCTCTGTACATCTCAAAACGCTTCATGATCTCTGAATTTATTTATCCTTACAATACCCCTATGAGATAGGGAAGTGCTGTTATCCCCATTTTACTGATGGGGAGCTGAGGCACGGAGAGCCGCCTAAGTGATTTGTCCAAGGTTGAGCAGGAACCTTTGGTGGAGCAGGGACCCAACCCTGGCTCTCGCAAGTCCCATTTATGTATAAATAACAGTAAAGTAGTTTAGATTCTACCTTCTTTTTTTGTACAATAAAGACATGTCTATTGGGGAAAAATCTGCTTTTAGCCTCTTTTTATAGCTGCCAAATGTTCCTAGTTGTAACTAATTAGCTTAGTCTTCAATTTTATGAACCTCATTTTAATTATTATAATCTACAATACTTGATTGAAGTTTATTTTGAGTTTGTCACACTAATTCCTAGTTTGCTAATTTCACAGTTATCGCTGGTCTTACATTCTGTCTTAATCTGTTGTACTGTAAGGAATACTTTTGCCTAGGGCAAAATTTCCTTGTCAAAGAAAAATAATTACTTGAGAATCAGTCCTAAGATTGCTAGGATACTCTGGTTTGTACAGCAGAATGAATTGATCTTAAAAGTGGGTGATAGCCCTGAAATGTAATGGATACGCTAATTACTTCTCTCCTTACAGAGTGAACTGGATGTGCCTTTTAAAGTCAAGGTTGGGCAAATAGGCAAGTAAATATGTCTTACTACACCGGATGCGATAGTCTAAGCTTTTACTCTGAAGAGGATGTTAAAGTGTATGTCTTAATGCTGAGCTGTCTTGTTCTCATTTTCTTATCTTTAGAGTTCTCTTAAACTGATCTTTGAGTGCTTGGTTTCCATGACTGACTTGCTATGTGGACATCTTAACACTGATTCTGTAGGAAGTGTTGAAATCTTGCCTGAATGACGTTAAAATCCAGTTCAAGCATTCCTCTGCCTGTCATTCCTGAAAAACCTGTCAGTAGGGATCTTGCTGGCAGATATATGAGAAGTAGTGTGGACAAGCCAAACTTTAAAATGTTTTCTTTTAATGTACAGTAGGTACATCTTTCTTACTCCTGGTAGTGATCACCAATATATTAACTCTGTGCTGCAGTATAGAACCATTGCAGCAATATATTCCTTCATAATGGTCCCACCCTCTGATATGGAGATGTCTGAATCTGAACACAGATCTTTTTAATCACTTAAATGGCTTTTAAAATTTTTTCCCAGGTTCTAGGTATTACAGCATTGTCCATTTCTGAATAACTTTTCCACCCCTTTTTTTAATGGTGACCACTGCTTGCAGAGCGTTAGGCGTTTGGGACTCTGAAAAGTGAAGAGTTGTACTTTTCAGAAGTTGTCAAAACTAGAAATGCTCATGTGCCATTAAGATAACGAAAGGTGCACATCTGCTAAATGCCTACTTGATCTTACAGTATCAGTAACATCTTTCAGTGTTTGAAATTTAGTGCAAAATAAACTAAACTCTAGGCTTATTCAGTTTTTTGTTTTGTAGCATAAGAAGTTGAACGTGTATTGTATTTTGGTCTATTTAGATAAGCTTACTCTGAAGATTCCATGGAAGAATCTGTATGGTGAGGCTGTGGTTGCAACTCTAGAAGGCTTATATCTGCTTATTGTTCCTGGAGCAAGTAAGTAATGTCATCAAATCATAGTGAAATAGAAAAATTCATGGTGCAAGAGAAGTAAAAATACTACTATCTGGTGGTATTACATGGATCAGTACAATATGGAACTGTTAACTAATGTAAGTTACTCACATACTGTTCCCAAAGAGAAACATTATTAGAATACTTTTTGTTATTTCTAGCCAAATATTGGCAAGTGAAGAGCCTTGTTACTTTTACAGACTGTCTTGTTCCTACATTTGTTTCCCTATCGTATGGCAATTTGTGAACCAGAACCCTCTTAAATTTGCTTATCCTGCCTTCTAAAAGTTTTTTCCAGAATGGGCTACTTTATGAGGTTGAATATTAACTACATCTACACTAGAAGGGCTACAGCCACGCAGCTGTGACAGGCAATTACTCCACCTCCCATGAGAGGCGATGGCTATGTCAGCAGGAGCTCTGCCATCAACATAGCACTGTCTATCCTGGTGCTTAGGTTGGTATAATTTATGTTGCTCAAGGGTATGGATTATTTACACTCCTGAGTCATGTAAATTATGCTGAAGTAAGTTCTGGTGTAGACAAGGGCGAAGAATTGATCCTTTTACAGGAAACCTTGTCTAACTTCTAACCATTGAAAATGGCAAGCTTTTTGATCTTGCATTTTTTCACTGAGGACATGGTTAATTTCCATGAACCTTAGCTACATTAGTGGTCTCGTGAAACTTTAAAGTTCTGATCTTGACTGGAAAATCTGTTCTGATCTTGACAGGAAAGTTCCTAAATCCTTAAATGCTGGTTTAAAAAATTTACAACCTCAACTGTCTAATTTTTACCAGCTGCACTTCAGTGGAAGGTTGTACTTTTCTTAAATTGTAACTATATCTCATTGATTTCATAAACCTACCAGGTGCAACTTGCAGAAATTTTGTCAGTTCCATTATCCTCACTTTTCTCATGGAATTTTAGAAGCTCCACAATTTAGTGGGTCTAGTGCATGAAGAACTCAAAGAAATAGAAGTAGATGTGTTTGATGGTACACTGATCTTTTAGCTGAGATATTTGTATGAGTTTCCAATTCAGCAGGCTTCTCAGTGGAACTTGTTAAGTCTGAGTATTGTGAAGGACTTGTGTACCTTGTGAAGTTCACCTGCTATGTTGGATAGTGTAAGACCTGTGGGCCTTTGAAAAAAGGATTCAAAGAGGCTGAATTTTGTTGTTGGGATTCAAACTGTAATAAATAGGTTTGGAAAGATTAGATTTTTATGAGTAAATGTCAAAAAACGTTGATTTCTCTATATACACACACAAGCTGATGAAAAACATTTCCATCAGTCATAACTGAAATTTACAAGTAGGTAAAATAAGAAAAATGCTACTTGAGAAATTATTAGAGTTTGATTTAAGGATATTAACTTTGTTATTTGACATATGATGTTGAAAATTGTGGTTTAACAGTTATAAAGTTTCAACTTTATGAATCTCAATATCTTCTCTCATTAAATAATTGTCTGACTCCTCCATTGTCTGATGCCCACCCCGTGTAATTTCCTATGAACATTTAAACAGATTAAAAATAGAAAAAAATGCTTAAAACTCATAATTTTTCACAACTGTGAAAATTTATAAATGATAAAAATCTAAAAAATACAATATCTATCAAAATTATCAAAAAATAAAAATCAAATTCTGCCAAGCTTATTCATAAGACCTGAAATAATAATTTGACAGTGATTGTAGGTCTTCTCTTTTCAGAAGATTTTGCAAAACAGATACATTTGGTCATGAAGGACTTCAGCTATTATAACACTTGTGCAGCATATTTATTTGAAAGGTCCACAACTATAGACAAGTTAAAGTGGGCCGGAAGCCCCACCCTGTAAGAATCCTGGAGGGAGTCTGTAATGTGGCCATGTTATTTTGACAGCAAGCTCAAGTAACATCTGTGAAATTTGTAAGCTCTCTGTGTAGACAAGCCCTAAATGCTATACAAACATTTAGTTCACTTTTGAAGCCAGAGGTCAAAGCCCATTAACAGTCCATGGAGGGCTAGTGCTGGGTAGATTCATGTTCCAGCTAGCTGTGAACGAAATGTTTGTGTAGAGAAGCCCTTGGGTATCTTATACGCTTCATAACAGTGAGCATAGATCTTGTAAGATCTGCTGTATTAACCTGCTGACAATGTAAGAGATGGTCAGAACTTCTGATAATTGTCAATATGAGGTATGTCTGGTGCAGAAATCAAGAATTAGACTTAAAACCTATAAGTTATAAAGTGTTCTAATATACTTTGGGGTAAAATGTTAAAACAAAATGTCTTAATTTATATTAGTATGCTTTCATTTAATTTGTGTATTTTATGTTGAATCAAACACGAAATCTCTACTAATGTTTCTCTTCCAGGCATTAAATATGATGCAGAGAAAGAAGAAAAATACTTGCAGGATAATAAGCAAAAGGAACTATCAAGAATTGAAGAAGCTCTGCAAAAAGCAGCAGAGAAAGGTACTGTATGTATACAAAATTAATTCAAAGTTTTGGGGACTTAGACAATACAGTAGAAGTAAGAGAAACCTTATCCCATGACTGACTTCACAGGTGGTACACTGTAACATTTTAATTAGCTGATGTCATTTTTATGCCTTTTAAAAACAATATTTTCTGTAGAACTTACAGAGGGGAGTTTTCAAAAATGTAAATCTTGATGCAGCTGTAGAATGACATCTTGGTTGTTACCAAATATATGTTTTAGCTGTGGGTGTTTGTATATTAACATACATTTTGGAAATTATTGCAAGCTGAGTTTTGTTAAATTATAGGGCAAGGATAGTCAATATGTGGATTGGGGGGGCCAAATCTGGACCGCCAGATGCTTTTGAACGGACAGTGAAATCTTTTTATTTACTTATCATTATCATTATTTTTGTATTATTTTCTCTGGAGTCTGGACCTTGACTATACCTTGACCAAGAAATTTGGATCTTGACCAAAAATAATTGATTACCTCTGGGTAAGGAAATATTGAGCCTACAGGAAACTGGTTGTGAAAAATGCTGTAATATGGTGATCTAATTTGTTGTAATAAGTAAATTTATATTTGCAGTTTTTAATGTTAAACATCTGATGATCAATTTGGTTTTGCTTTGTGCTGTCGTATCTGACTATTCTGGTCAGCATAAGAATAATGGTTAACAAATAAGAGGCCAATTAAATGATTGCAAAGCACAGGAAAATGATAAAAAGACCGGTCAAAAAGAGTGTCGCCTCTTAACTTTTGGCCCAAGTCAGTAGGGGCTGTTTTGTGGGACAGCTCTTTGGCTTCATGGATGGATGACCATATTGCAAAAATCATTAGCTTAATTAGCACCTTTGCCTTCCAGTCCTCACAAAGGCCAAAGATGTAATTAAATAGAATCAGGGCTGTCATCTTCCCCTCAGCCCTACGTGGCCTATCTGAGTCAAGATTTGAGTCTCATTGGCTGGATACCGTGAGGAGCCTTGTACTATTGTCACTTACGTTGTACTGTCAAGCAGATAAATAGGTGACTCCAGTTTACAGGGGTATAGATCATTTCATTTCGATGATAACTGTAAAGTCAGTGAAAATTAAATAACACTTAAAAATATCGTTTAAAAAAAGTTTGGAGTGCCTCTCTTTAAAAATTAAACACAAAATCTTCACACTTTGCTCTCTTCTTCCTGTTTTTTGTGCTACTTTGAAATGTAAGCTAATGCTTTCCTTAAACTGCACGTGTTTGGTTTTCATTTACAGTGAAGAGAAAAGCCCTTATTCATTGCACGTGTTCTTCTAACATTCTAGGAACTGTCAATCTCTTGGTGAATTGATATAATGCTGATTGATAATCTTATCGCCAAAGGAGCATAAATAGAAATGATCAGAATTAGAGTCTTGACCACTACATAAATTACGACTGCTGCTCATAGGATCAGCAGAACTATGGCAGAATGGAACAATATAGCCAGAAAAATGAGTGACCGCATTTACCTATTTTTTGTCATCTACTTAATTCATCATCTTCTCTTTATGTATAATATTGTTAATATGTAACTTTCTGAGGTAAGGCATTTATCACTGTAGAACCAGCTGATGCTGTCTTGGTAACTAGATGTAATTAGGGTTTGACTCCTATGCATTTGAACATTAATATTGTTGTCTAAGAACTGATGAAAGATGGGACTTTCATAATGGCTATGGCCGTCAGTAAATCACTTGAATTATTAGAAGAGCTTGATTGGACTACTGAAAGAAATGTGAGGTATAGTAGTTTGATTGTTTCATTAAAGCACGCTAACTCTGAGGTTCTTTAATGTGTCTCCAAGAGGTGCAGCCCTGAATTTGCAGCTCAGGGGAAGGAAAGGCCAAGGAAGCTTTAAGACACCTTTGTGCCCTCCTGATCTGGGGCTGTTCTGGGATTTGGAGAGGCTCCTGGTGTAACTTAGGCAGTCTTACAGGGCTTATTTTGTATCCTGTGAAACCTTGTGGGTGACATTGGTGCCTGGAATCTCTCCAGTGCGGAAGCCTTGCCTCTGGCATGTTCCTCCTGCCCCTGGCGCAGCCCTTCCCCTAGGGCTTGCCAGTGGTTGGTTGAGCAGAAGTGATAGCAATCTTGCAGAGTGAATCTCCCCAACCCCAGCTAGGGTACAAAGCTTTTAGGTCTCATTTATGCTGCTTTGGCCTATTTTGACAGCGTAAGGGGACCAGAGTGGTGGAGTGAATCTCATCCCATAAATTTTGTTCCTTCAGTGCTATACAGTGTACCACAGATCCAGTGAAGAGCTCATGAGAGTATATCAAGGAGAAAGGGGACTGTTCTTTGGGGTATACATTGACTCCTGGCTCTCAACATGCTTTTCTTTATTCATAATGAAGATGCTTTTATATTTGCTAGTGTACACATATGGCAAAAATCATTTGAAGTGTACAGTCTATTATTCACTAGTTATACATTAAGAGAATCTCTTTATAGGCTTAAAAATATACTTTAACTAATACACAATTTTCCTGTAGTTATAGTTAGAAAACTCTTGCCCAGTTACAGCAGTCAACTATTGTATGTCACCTGTGGGGAATGCCGTGGCCTTCTGTGGTACACTTGACATGGACACGGGTTCACATGACCATATCTACGGGATAAGCTTTACAGGTTGGCTGTCCAAGCCTGACACGTTTGGTTTGAAATCAGAGCTTTCCTTCTCCAAGGTGAGCTGCCTGCCAAGACTGACAAAGCCCACCACCCTGTGAAGACTTATTTAAACTGGTCTTCATTTGCTGTGACATCCTCCTCATAGGGCCTAGGTGGCATCTGACAGAGGCAGCCACGTCACCAGCTACTTCACCATGCCCTGCCAGTTGGTCTGCAACTGATAATTAAATATTTGCGGCAGTTGCTCTATTTGCATACTTGCAGGATGTCCCCCTATCTGCCACAAGAGGGCATGTGTGATGGGAGTTGGTTGTTCCATCCCAGAAGTTACATAGCTAGAAAAGTGGCACACAATGTTTTTTGATGATGGGGAGAGGAGAAGAGAGAGGAAGGAGGAGACAGACCACCTTTGCATATGGATGTGCTGGGTATTAGATAAAGAATTAAAGAAAATGAGACTTGTATATGGTGGGTAATACAGAAAACTGTCACAGCCTTTGCCCATTGTGTTAACATTGTTAATTTAAAGCTACTTGCATATGTGTGAAAAAAACCTAAGTTTAAACAAGTAATGTACATGCATAAAAAAATCCAAGTTTTTCAAATAAATCATTTTGCAATGTCTACATTGATCTTCTAAAGATCAGGAAAAGATTATCCTTGTATTTAAATGGTATGTAAATCTGCTTTGAAGTTTAAAGATTTCATTTGCTATGAAATTGTAAAATAGATTTCCTTTAAAAACTGTGTTTTTGGTTATTGCTGCCATGTGGATCAAGGCACTCATTCAGGAGACACTGTATATGGCTTGGAGAGCTTTGTTTGCAAGGATATCAAACCTGGTGGGTATGCATGGTTAATTGCCTTCTTCCTTTAATAAAATTAAATTAAAAAAAAGCTAAATGTACCAGTGACAGTATCAGAACTCACATACTTGATAGTCAAGTATGTTGGCAAGCAATGAAATTTAGAGGGCTCTGGAAACAAGATATTAAGTAACATTTAAAATAACATACTATGTTACTTGAATGATAAGAGAATCCTGTTTTCGAAAGAAGGATAAATAGAAAACAATGAAATCTGGTTCTACTCTCAAGTGTCTCTAAAAACAGAACTGTTGATTTTCTCAAAGAATGTTTAAAAGACACAGATGGCAGTTGGGCACCCAAATCATATTGGCTTACAATGGAAATACCTCTCTGCTATTGGTGCCTTTGAAAACTTCCCTGTCAACGGTCTTTGTACTGTATTCTAACCGTGTTCATTAAAGTCTGTCTGAATGGTTGTTTCAAGGCCAAGCTGTGCCTACTGCCTTAATAGTGCCGCCAATCTACTTTCATGAGGTGGCTGTTAATGGGCCAAGTCCTCAGCTGTTGTAAATAGGCATAGTTCCATTGAAGCCAATGAAACGATGTGGATTTGCACCAGTTGAGGGTCTGGCCCCATGCTCTTGTTTTGCAAGATGACATGATGTTCATGTTCTGTGTCTTCATGTAGCCATGGTATTTAGTTGAAAAGTGCTAGAGTTGTATGCTGTTTGATTAGTTCAAAGAAGTTGCCATATATTAGTTGAACTTCTCAGAGTGAGCTTTTTGATTTTAATATAATTCATTCTCCTCTCTCCCCCACTACTTCGAATTAGTCCGTTTTCGTCCACTTACTTGAGGTCGCTGGGATTGCTGGGTGACAGTGTTACACACTGGTATTTATCTATTATGTTCTTTACAAAAAGCAAGCATTTAAGACTAAGGAAACTTGTTAATAAAGATGTAGGAAATATTCAATTACCCACATACGAATTGTCATACTGGATCATACCAGTGATCCTTCTTGACCACAGTCAGACAGGAGAATGGACAGTAATAGAAGACTTTGAGGATGGTACAAAAAAGCCTGTACTGGACGCTAGTTTTTGCATTGGGGGAGTTCATTTGTAATCTTCTCCAGCAGTTGATGGTTGACTTAAGATCTCAATTTTGCAGGCATTATCTGTGTTTAAAAAAAAAAAAAAAAAAAAAATCCCATCCAGTCTTACTGTTGATGTTCACATGATCTCTATATGTTTAATACCACTTAATATAGTACAGCATTATCAGATGATAACTGGTGGCAATGGGTTACACAGTTGAACTTGGTTTTGTATTTAAAAAAGAAGTTGTATCTTGACATCAGTTTTAAAGGCAGTTTGAAATTTAATTGCATGACCCTTTGCTCTTATATTATGAGAAAGGGTAAGTAGAAGCAGAAGTAGAAGTCTGACCTCTTCTGTACCATTCATTAATTTGTACACCTAATGTATCTTTTATTTTATTGTCGAATCTCTTGAAATTAAACAGTCTTTTTATGGAAATATTTCTGTGCCTCTTACCATGATTTCAATTAATGTATTTATTTCTGCATTTTGAGACAGGTTGACCAGATCAGAACATAGTATTTAAGGTATAGGTATGCCATTAGTCTTTATATAGTTTCTATCCTATTTTTTTTAAAGTAGCCTAACAATTGTATTCCCCCCCCTTCTTTTTTTTACTACCACTATGTACTAAATTGAGATTTTAATTGAGCTGTCCAGAGTGATGTCCAAACTCTTTTCCCTGTAGGTGGCAAAAGTTAATGTAGAACCAAGCAATGTGTAAGAATAATTGAAGTTAATCCTTGTAGCTAGCATTATCTAACATTTGTCAATACTGCATTTTTCTGTCAGTATGCTGCTCTTTCAGCCAGCAACTTTGTTACAGCTGTCCGAATTTCCTTAATCTATTGTAGCCTTGATTAACCTAGATAATTTTTTAATTACAAAATTGGGAACCACACTGTTCAACCTCATTCCTGGATCATTAATAAATATATCAAACACCAATCGTAGTACAAAAACATTTGTTTTAATGTGGTTAGTTGAAGTTGTCCATTATTACAATTCTCCTAGACTTAGTGGCTACTTAGAGCACCCTCAGCACCGTACAGTTTATATATTTTTCCTGAAAAAGACGCAGGTAGCATAACCCTGCTAGTATAATCCTAGACACACAACTGGAGTTCATGTTGAGAGTACATATCAAGATAAAAGAATCACAAGAATATTGTAAGTATCCCAGAAATGATAACTCACTCTGGCAATTCAGAATTAAGGCCAATATTAAAAGCAAATAGATTCAGAATTCAATCAAACAACCCTAATTCTGCTGTGTTTTAGTGGTATAGATGTGGTGGTGGGGCAAATTAAAGACTAACTGCCTGGAAAATGGACCAGTGCACTCTTTTTAAGTCAAAGGGGCCAAAATAGCAAGGAATGAATGAAGAATCATTTTTACAAGGGCTATGTCTACATTGCCGGCGGCATAGCCGACAGTGCAGGATCGATTTTTTTGTGGGTTCGATTGAGTGGCAGTGAAGACTCGCTCGATTGAACCCGGATGTCGACTCCGTAAATCCTCCCATCGGTGCAGCGCTACGCTACTCGCCAGGGTGGGCAGTGGAGACGCCGCAGTAAGTAGACGTTAGGAAGTCGACGGGAGATACGCAAGTTACTGCACGTAGCTTGCGTATCGCCTGTCGACTGCCGCTGAAATCCACGGCCAGTGTAGACCAGGCGAAGATCCTGGAATTTGCCTTCAGTTGTGAAAATTAGTTAGAGGCTAATGATGAAAAATTTGAGTTTTCTATAAGAAAAATGTCTAGTTTTCAAAAAGGGGCAATTTCCTCTCACATTTTACTATTCTAACACTTGAAACTGCTTCTTTTACAAGTCAATGTCAAATTCCACCTGTATCTCTGGTGTGATATTTTGGTAAGCAGGTAAAACAGTGAAACTGACTCTACAAAAATTTCAGAAAGGAGCCCATTTGATTTTTTTGTGTGTCAAAAATATCTCAGGTCAGTTTTCAGGGCACATTTTAGTTGTCAATGGGTCTTAACTCTTACATATGTGAAACCATTAGGATTTTTGACAGAGGGTGACTTGAAAGGGATCTTAAAATAAGGAGGCAAGCATGGTCCCATCAGCCTGAACTGTGGAGACACAGTTCTTTTCACTAAACAGCAAAACCACATCCCTTCGCAGGACTGGGTCCAAGGCATGGGTTCTACAGACTCAAAAACTTAAGTCTCCACTATTTGTTAAAGGGGGATCTCCACTAGCCATCATGACCAGAAGGACCTTTAAGTTCTTTATAAAAGACAACCAGCTTGTAGAGGCAATCATGTTCACACCCAAGTAGTACAGTTGTTCTGCTTCTAAGATACTATTGGATGGAAAGGGGAAAGAGTAGAGGTCTCCAAAATACCTAAATCAAAAATTAACTTAATTCTGAATCTTCTTTCAAATGTAAGTGATACATGAGTTTCAAAGAGATTTAACTGCCTGGAAAGTTTTTACAGGTAGTAACAGGTCAATGTTGAAAAGTGATGGACAAATGATTAAACTCAGTGTCAAATCATGAAAACTTTTAATGATCTGCTACTCAAACAGCGTTTTGCAAAGAGTGTATATATCCTTAGTGTATATTTAAAGTTGCAATCAGCTTCCACTGTAGCACCCTATGATGCAATCTTTACTATGGAGAGGATGCAACCTCCCTATGATGGAAAGAAGTTAAATGATAAACGTACGAAGTACATTTTTCAAGAGATAATTAACATACTACATTTTTTTCTGGAAAGTGTAAAGTTCTCGTAGTGGAATTAAAATACACTTACTAATTCACTAGCCTTAACAAAAGTCTAATGTAAATCTTTCAAGTCACAAAAACATGACACTACAAATTATTACAGAGCTCAAACTAACTCCTGAAAAGTCGTCATCTACGGTCTGCTCAGTGAAGTAATTTAATTCAGTGACTAGAGTGGCAAAACTTCGGTTTCAGAAATGTGAGCTGGAAGATGAGTTTCTATAAGTTAAACAGATAATTTATTTAGCAGCCTTTACTGTGCATTGAAATAACATGTTTAAACTTGAATCTCTAAGGATTAATATATTCATGGTACATTGGCTGTGCACTTATCCTCGTCATTCTTAAAATGATACAAAGTGAAAAATTATTTTTGTGCTCTTCCATTGATCAGTGTAAGAAGAGCAGGGATAAATGCACATCAGGCGTACAATGAATAGCTCTCACTGAAACCATTGTAACCTGTGTTTTGTGACCCTGGTAGGCAGGAGTGGACTTGATGGCCTGTCCATATGGACATTTCCATGTTGTTCTCCACTCATTGCATTTCAGTAAGTGGTCGAAGTACTGTATTGGTTTGGCTTTTTGTGTTTCTCGATTGGGCCAAAAAGTAACTGTCAGAGGCCATTTGAAGGATGACTGTTTTGGGTGCTAACAGGTATGCCTTTCATTTGTGGAATTCCACTACTTTTTTTTCAGAACAAAAACATTGTTTCTTTACTTGTGAATTTTGTTTTGTCTCATCGCACGTTTAATGGCTCCTGTAATATCTTAATCACATATGGTCATAGTAAATCCTGATGTATATCTTACATTCATGTGTTTTTTAAGCATTAAGCTTTTTTTCCCCCTGAGTAAAATGTCCAATAAGCTTGAAAACTGATATTAAGGAATCAACTTCCATTGCCTTGATTATAACTGACATTATCATGTTCAACATGCACCTCATGATTTCTAGTGTGTAGCTTTGGGTCTGATGTGAAGTAGCAGAGGAGAGAGAAATTAGTTAAATTAAAATCAAATGGTGTAAAAGAAGCATAAAAATCCTGCTTGAATAATTCATATGAAAAACATTTTTATGTGAACTTGACTGCCAATGTATAGAACTTACAGACGAGAGAGAATTGTAAACTGATGATAAAGCATACAGAATAGCATGTTGCTTCACTCAGTGAATTTGAAATATTTTAAAGGTTTTTATGAAAGGCAACTGTTTAAGATCAGTCACTTTTCCTTTCAGAGAGCTAGTTACCTACTTTTCCTCATTTTCCTTCTTACCTTTACTTGCTTTGTCATTTTACTAACTTGAATTTTATCCTTTTCTCACAAAATTGCCTGCGTTGAGAAGGACGTAAGCGTAAAAAGCATAAAAAGCATTTTAAGAAACCCTTTAAAAGTCATGATCACTCAAAAGGTGGGTACAATGTAGCCTTCTACATTGCATATTTTATTTGCTATTTGGTTTTTAATAGCAAATGGGAAAAACACAGACTTCCAGGGCCAAATTCTTTTTCTCTGTTGTATAGCTGGAGTAATGCTATTGATTTCAATTTAGTGAAAATTTAGATTAACAGGCTGTATATCAGAATTTGGCCCATCCTCTGAATCTAAAACTTCAGTTAGCTTGGAATTTACTGCTGGAAAAAAAAGGCACAAGATTTTAAAACAAGGATTTTTTTCTTTGTGTGTATCAAACTATTTTCATAACGTGAAAGTAGTTATGGTTGTATACCAAGAGGCTTGTGATTCCCATATGATGTTGATGACACAACAGGAAAGCATTGTTTTTCTCAACTCCTCTTTTGTTAGTGTTTGTTATAAATAAATAATATGCTAAAATCCAAACAGAGTTATTGTAAGTAGGTAAGCTATCACAAAGTTTATAGAGGGCAAAATTCACATACTGTGATGTTAAAGTAAATGTCAGTGCTGAGACTTTTTCTTTCTTTCTTATGGATTGATTGTACATAAGGCAATAAGTATGGAGATTTTCAAAGGCATGGAGGACAGACAATTTCCCAACTCCTCTTGAAAGTGAGTGGGAGTTGGGAGTCTGTTTCCCATTTGTTCCTTTAGAAAAATCTCACCCATTGTCTCCTTAGTTTCAGATGGATTTATCTGAGGTGGAGGGGCAACTGGAAGGTACCTTCTTGGGTATTTTAGATTAGTGAATAGGATTATTTTTCATACCTGCGTGGTCTAGGTGGAAATGTGCAATATATAAATAAGATGGAAAAATGAATGATGTATGATTGTCATACAGCTTTTGTTTGCATACATTTCTGCTGATTTCTGCTCAAAGTTGCTGATGATGGGTTTGTTTATTTGAGATGACATGCTTTCCCTTGAGTGAGCAGTGCCTTCACGCACCTTGAATAGCAAGGCAAATGTGCACCTTTCCATTTTTGGACAAAATGCTGCTGAACCTTGATGTGTGAAGTTTTTTTTGAGTTGCAGATATCGTCACTCTTCTCTTGAAGTGAGCTATACAGTGTATGTATACTTGTGTCATATGGTTGATGTTTGTATGTGTACAATTCATAATCACTGTATATTCTATATTTAAGGGCAAATTAGTTAGAAAATAGTTGTCTGCAGGATTAAGCATTCAAATATTACATGAGGTTATATATGCAACCTTAAGTGTAGACTTTAGCCTGTCACTTGTACATGGGCGTGTCAGTATTTGATTTTTAAAAAATAATTTCTACAGGTGATATCCATGTTGGTTTTTGAGCATTTTCCCCTCCAATTTTTATCTGTTTAAATTTTCACAGTTGTGGGGAATTGGGAGGGGGGGGGTGTCCAGCAGTGTGGGAGAGCAAACAGTTGTTATTTAATGACAGTAGATGTTTAGATTTAGAAAATTAAAGCATTATGACTATTAAAACACAAATTGTCAACATCACATGTCAAAATACACAAAGTAACACAGGAGGCCATGTCTCATAGAATTCATCATTGAGGAGAGAAACACATTGACTGTGTAGCTGAGTCAGCTCTGTACACATGCATTGCAGCCTTGTTTGCTTAAACCACTACTTGTAAATGGCTTTAAAAGTCTTACTTGGAAGATAGACACTTATGTGTGCCAGTTGAACCCTATAACTTGATCAAATCAAAACCTTTTTTCCCAAGTACACACTCAAAAATACTTTCCCTCGCTGAGGAGTACTACTCTGCCAAATCGTACCTTTCTGCTCTTATGTATACCGGTGCTGGCGCTGTTAGGCTGTTTTAAAGTGTTGTTTTATTATAGGTAAAGCTTGTTCTTTCAATTTCTTATTCAAAATTGGGTTTGTTCAAACTAGAAAAAAAACTTTGGGCAGAGATTGGGTATGAAAACCTTCAGCCTGAAAGATGTAAGTTGGTGTGTTAGAAACAGCTGACTTACAGTGGAAATACGTAGCTGTAGTTCAGATTGTGTGTTGCTAGTTCTTTTTTGTTACTCTTCATGAACTAAAAACACACATTCTGAACATCAGTATAGGTAGAATTCTAATGATCTACAGAGAATTCAGCTTCTTTATATAAAAAGATGAACAGAGAGGTAGGGTTGGAAAAGGGTGGGAGAACTTGTCCACTTGCAAGGGATAAACTAAAGCTGCTGCTTTGCCGTGTCAAGGTCTGCTGCAATTCTTCGTATATAGATTGTCAACCAGCATAACTCTGTGTATCTTCAATATCTGTAATTCAAACAAGTTTTTTAATCAATTCTTTTGCAATTTTCCCATTTAAGCTTTTATTTTTAGTTACTTTTTCTGAGTTGCAATGGGCCATACACAATTTAGATTTAAATTTAAATGGCAATTTAAAACTTAAATGGCAATACTTAATGTAAATAAGTGTGTGAATTGTTGAAATGTGGTGAACGAAACATTGTATATTTTGTTTAGCAAAACATAATGAATACAATGAATGCTGATTTAAAAAAAAAAACCTTTTTTTTAGATAAGCCAAAGAAGAGAAAAAGGATACGTTCTTGGAGAAGCTGGCAACTCAAGTTATAAAAAATTTACAAGTCAAAATCACAGGCATTCATGTTAAATATGAGGATGATGTAAGTGCCCTAAACCTTTTTGCTTTCTCTTAAACCAAACTGCAACTGAGGTATCTCTCATTGTGACAATAGGCTATTTTTCTATTTGCACTATGTACTCCAATTTGAAGTAAATTAGAGTCTTCAGTCATCTTGAAAAAGCTTTTCATGTGTTTAATAAAAGCAAAAAAAAGAGAGACTTCCAGTATGACTGAAAACTTTAATACATTGTGATATACAGCTGGACTTGGCCCTCCAGTTTGGACAGTTGGCTGCTTTTCATGTATTTTTACATGCAATTGAAGCTGCTGATTGTTCAGTGTATTATGTCAGGAGCAGAATAGTAGGCATTCATTCTAAAAAAAGAAAAATTCACAAAGTTTTTAAGGCGTCTTTATACTGCTTAGATCAATAATGGAGGATTTTAATGTTAAAAACTTGACCTTTTTAGATATTTCTTTTTGGAAAAGAGAGGTTAGGAACTAACTGTGAAAGATACACACATGAAAAGAGGAAAAAGTTGTATTCAAGCTTAGAACAATGTCATCTCATCTCAAAATAGCTTCATTTCAGGACCTTTTTGAAGGTGAAACTTCAAAGAAGGCTTTAAAAAGCAGAATGGTGTAACTAAGACAGCTATTGGTTGGAGACAGTCTCCATGTGGTTTGTATGGAAAAGGGGGTATGGGGCGTGGGGTGAAGGATAACCGGTTGGACCTTACCAACTGAAAGAGAGCTTTTCCACTCAGTATTAGAGGCAAAAAGAGGCTAGAAATAGTCTTTCTAAACTAGTGGTTCTCAACCTTTCTAGACTACTGTACCCCTTTCAGGAGTCTGATTTGTCTTGCGTACCCCATGTTTCACCTCACTTAAAAAATACTTGCTTACAAAATCAGACTAAAAATACAAAAGTGTCACAGCACACTATTACTGAAAATGGCTTACTTTCTCATTTTTACCACATAATTATAACATAAATCAATTGGAATATAAATATTGTACTTAGATTTCAGTGTATAGTATATAGAGCAGTATGAAATTTTAGTTTGTACTGACTTCGCTCGTGCCTTTTATGTAGCCTGTTGTGAAAGTAGTCAAATATCTAGATGACTTGATATACTCTCTGGCTAGGGGTATGTGTACCCTGGTTGAGAACCACTGCTCTGAACTTGAATGAAGGGACAGATTCTAGGAGACCTTCCTAGAAGTTCCTGCATTGTATCAGATTTATCATGGGCATAGCTAGTTACAGTGACTTGTATGTTAGATTGAAGATTTAAATTTCAAGGCTACAAAATGGAGTCACTGTTTTAGGATGTGTAATGAGATGATAGGGGTTTGGTTTACTGCATAAAATAATACAATATTTAAATAAAATTTCCTTTTTGTCCTTTTCTGTTTGTAGATCACAGATCCCCTTCGGCCACTTTCTTTGGGAATGACGTTGAGTGAACTTAGTTTATTGGTAATGTTTTTTTTTAGCTCTGTTTAATTTAATTTAGTTTATGTTGAATAACACAATTACTGGATTTAGAACATGATACAGACTTGCTGAACAGTTTTAGAAACAGAATACTTGGATCAATTTACTTAAAAAGCTGTGTAGTTAGTTCAAAGTCAAACAAAAACACCATCTCTACAAATGTTATTCATGTTTTTGTGGTCAAACATGGACTGACAGCTTGAGGGGAAGATCTGTCTGGCCCAGGTTCTGTCATTTGACCTCATGCTTTAGATCATCTGTATAACTGGATAGAAGGAAGAGTTTACTGCTGATTTTGCAGGAATCTCTCCTAGGTAAAATAGGAGAAACAATTCCATGTTGGAGTGAGTATATTGAACACTTTTTTCTTAGGTCGGCTACTAGGTGCAAGGAATCCGTAGAAAACAAAAGTTCAGTCAGTGCTAGTTAACTGGAAAACATCTGCAGAAGAGGAAAAAATGTAAATGGATATTTTTGTTTAATACTGAACTTCAAAGGATGCACAGAAGTAGCACTGGAAAAATGCAAAAAGAAATTTAACTTTCTTTTTATCGCTGATCTGTTGGAAAGGATTAGTATTTTGGTATTAGATGAAAAATCTAGAACAGTATGCTGTGAATTCTGTAGAGGTGGAAGCTGGGATTGTCAAAAGCACAAGTTGGCATTGGCCACAATGAGAGCAAAGTGAGGTCAGCACTGAGGGCTTTTGCAATCCCCATTCTTAATCTTTGTATTCATGTTACTTAGACATAGGTCCCGAGGATATAATTGGCAATGTTGATTCTGGAGTGTACCGCGTGGTGTTCCTTATGTATGTGAAACTTGACATTTTTGTTTGAGGTGGCCTCTACATACTCTCATTTGTGGGAAGCACCTTCTCTTCTGCTGCAACTGAGTTGATGGAAACAGGTGATCCTTTGGATCACATGACTTGTGCCAAAGGGCATTCAGTTTTCTGAACTGAGATTACTGAAGTGTCATGTGGTTTGGATCACTCCAGCCTTTGCCTTCCTTTTGTGTGGTTAGCTGATGTAAGGCCTAGAATGACTTACCCCCTGCTGGGGTTAGGGTCGTTGGGACATTATTGATCCACAAATATCCCGGGTTTTATTGTTGCTCTGTAATATGGGTAAGTAAGGTTTTTTGCTTTTTTAGAAAGTTTGTTGTACACCTATTTTTAAACAAATACTGGACCTCTGTTCCTTGTGTATGAAAATGTCTTGGCCAACCAAGCCTCCGAAGATCTGGGTAGGAAGAGCAGAGTTCAGTTATGTTTGTCTTGCTCCTAAATGTTGTTGGGCCAGCATACATACTGGTTTGTTATATCTGTGGAAAGCCTATTCCTAGATCACTGCTTGGGTACATAGAACCATCCATTCCCTATTGCTGTGCCTTCGTCCGTGAAAAAGGCCTTAGAGCCTGTTGACTGTATCTGGCATAGGATTGGTTGTGTGGCCCTCTGAAACCAGAGAGACACTACTCTCCCATCAACGTTCGGTAAATCAGGATAAGTTAGGTACTGAAGAAACCAGTGCTAGGTCATGGGCAACACCTGGCTCTGAGAACTGGGAGCTGTGTGTCAGTTTCCATCAATAAATCCTTAATTTTATATATTTAACTCTGTTGTCTAAACTTGATGAACTTTGTAACTTGACACACACAAGTGTAGCCTTACGTGAACATATACCGTTCAACCCTTAAAAATGTATAACCCCCTAAAATGACATCTATTTAAACATCCATAATTATAGAGAAACTGGTTATAAACTTCTTGGGTTATGTAAGTTTTAAAATCCTTTTATGATAAAATGTATCAACAGGTTTTTTTGAAAGAAAGTTATGTCTGAGGGGCTCTTGAGCCTTGTAAATGGAACAGAGTTGAAACATGAAATACATCAACATAAGTGGTCAAACGTTCAAAACCAGCCAACAAAATTTGTTTGCAAAATTTGACCACAGGATATATATGCAGTTTTGAGAACTGGCTATTTTGATTTACTTTGTTTAAATATATGTTAGCATTGTAAATTCTGAAATTCTCAGTACACCACCAGGTTAGAAAGGATTAAATAGCCCCCTTGAAATGAATGTGTTATAATGAATTAAAGATGACTTTATGGAGAATCATTTCTAATATTTTTCATCTTCTAGACAACCAATGAAAACTGGACACCTTCCATTTTAAATGAAGCTGCAAAAATCATATATAAGGTAATATGTCAAAGTTCATTATTACTTAGATCAGGAGTGAAAATTGGACCAAAAATATCCACTGATGAACTGAATTCAGTAGTCCATAAGAGGGTGGGTGGGGGAACATACTGGCTTAATGAACCAAAATAGGGAAATAATGGTGCTGTAACTTGTTTTTTTTTATTGCTTTGTAGCTCTTCATTCACTATACCTTTAGTTGTTTTTCCTTTTTATACCTACTGAGAAGTAAAACCATGATTTCTGGTTAAATACAAAGCATTTGTTTTCAACTCTGGGTAAATGAGATCCTCACACTAAGCACAAACAGCAATCTTCATTAAATGAAGTACAAAATATTGTTAACCTCATGTACCTTCCAGTTTCTTACTCAAGGAGTCAAACATTGACATAAGAAAAAAATTTAACCAGACACAACTTGCATTCATTCTTTTACCCAACAAATAGACTTCAAGTACAGAAGTAGGAAGAGAAAGCAAGTTTTTTGAGCAATGCATTTAAATCATACTTGATGAAAAGAAATTACCATCAAAATGAGGGTCTTCACTTAATATGAAAGCTTATTTCATTAATACAGAAGTCATATTCATTATTTTTATAAATTGTAGAATCATTGAGATTTCTTTACTTTGCAGCTCCTGCGTCTTGATTGCCTCAGTGCCTACTGGAATGTGGACAGCGAGATGTATTATCATGGCTCCCGCGAACAAATACTGGTAATTTAGAAGGATACATACAGTAAATGGTTATATGATATAAATATCATATTACTAGGATAAGCTCATAGAGGGAGATTTCAAATGGAAAAACAGAAATTAGGTGCCTAACTACCATTTCTGATTGTAAAAATCTCCCTTGTAGTGCGTGTGTATCATGAAGTAAATTTTTAGGCAAAACTAGCTTAGCTGGGTGACTTTTATTTTTATTCCCCCACCCCACCTGCCTTCAATCATCTGCTAATAGTATAATGAATTTAGGAATGGTGCCTATTAAGTTACTAGTTGTTCTGTTGAATATTGAGTGTTATCCTATTTATTTATGGAATTATAAATATTAGCAAGTACTGTGACTGTAGAATTCACAATTCTGGACCATTCATTGTAACTTCTTATCTATTATATGATTGTTTATACTGTTTAAAAATTGATTGTGGGTTACCTAATTTTTTTCTCATCTAGTAACTTAACTTGCGCTTTGTGTTGGTTTCTCCATTCATAGTATTTTCAATTTTATTATGGTAAGACCTTAAATCTCAATCAGGGATCAGGATTTTATTGTACTACGCTCTCATCACAGCGTAAGCTAGCCTGTAAAGAGTGGTGGGAAGGAGATGAGTGTTGAAGTCGTGTCAAGGATCATATGACTAAACAAGGCCTACTAATGGGAATAAGAGCAGACTGTGGTGAGCAGATCATAGTGGGAACTCCTAGAAGCAGTAGACCTGGGAGATCAGAAGAAGATTGCAGGGAGAAGAGACCTGGGAGTCAGCTCCCCATCAAGAGTAGGAGGGCAGCCAGGAGGGTTGGGAGTGTAGAAGAGGCCTTGGGAAGAAGCAGGGCAGGTTAAGGCTATGCAGGCAGACAGTTTTGTTGTTTAGGGTTACCGTAGCAAAAGGTGGATATGGGTTCCCCTGTGCTGCTATGTTGGAAAGGATGCAGGGTCCTCTGCTGCTAGAGAGGATGGAGAGACTTATGCTGCCACCTAGTGAGGTGATACGGTAACACCTGTGAAAAGAGGACCATGAAGACACTGGTTAGAGCCCGGAGGAAGGGGACTGCTGAGAGTGTATTCTGAAAGACAAGCCAGACTCTTGAGGAGAAAGGGCTATGCCCAGCGAGACTGGGACAGCAGATTGGTTTCTTTGCACTTGGGCTTTACCCTGGAAGGGGTGAGTTTTTTGTGTCTTGGCCAGAGGGCAGAGACACCTCCAGCAACCTTTGAAAGCCAGGAGAACAGTTGATAGGGAAACTGAGGCGGTGGATGGGACCAAAGCCAAATCAGGAAGGTTCCATCTACATTACCTTACAGACAAGTAAGAAAGATACTCCTTGCCCCAGGGATCTTACAGTTCAGGTCTTGGACATGATGTGACATATAAACAAAACCAAATGAGGGAGGTGGGACTGTGAACTAACAAAATTAGATTGAGTATTAAAATGGAAGCCTATGTTTGCAGCTTGACTAACCACTGCCAGATAGAAGTGACTTGTAGCCATCACAGTAGAGGTAGTTTTAGAAGGGGAATTTAAAGGATGATAAGGTGGTGGTTTACAGATTTTGTTGGAGTTTTTTCCCAGTTGTAGGGATCATCATTAACAAAAAGATGGAGAGACTTGAGGGAAAAGCAGACAACTGGGTGGATGAGGCTGCCATTGTTGGCAGGGTAAAGATAAAGATCAACATCTTGGGAAGCTGGTATATATGAAAGATGGGGCTAAACAACAAAGAGCTTTAAAGTCAAAAAGAAGGAGCTTATGTTAGATATGGTGGTGGATGAGGAAGACCCAGTGGAGTGATGTGAGTCGACAGTTGGTATTACAAGACAGGAAGATGATCATAGCAACAGTATTTTGTATGCATTTGAGGAAAGGTATATAGCCGACATCAGGGCTTGGGAGGAGGAAATTACAGTAGTCGAGGTAACTGATGAGGGCCTGAAAGAGAGCCATGGACAGACAGACAAAAGGCTGAATCTCTGAAGTGGTATATGGATAAAAGGGCAAGACTTGAACATGGCTTGAATGTATGGGCTAAGAGAGAAGGCCAGATCTAAGTTTGTCTGGTGGTCTGGTTTTAATTCCTTTAAGTTACTATTTAAATAAGCAATACATCATAGAATAATGCAATTTTTATATACACAATTGTATCTGTATTAACTGGCAAAAAAAAGACTTACTGTGTTCTGTAACAGTTTCCCCTTTATTTCTTTGTAATATAAATACATTATCCCTTGGTAAGATTAACTCAGGCAAAAGGAGGAGTTGTTAACATAATGCAATAAAATATGAATCTAGTTGTGATAGTTTAATTGAAATAGAAACATAAATTGTCTATCATGCACAGTTATTTTCTGCTGTATTCATAATGTAGTATTGTCTCTTACAAAGCTGATGGTTAACTAGCTTCATTCATTTGAAGATTACATTTCTTCAGAACCAGTTGATAGATTTAAGAAATCCCATAGACTCTTCCAGGTTTTGAATCACAGTTAATTTGGGTTTTTGTAATAATTGTGACTATGGACAAATGTAAGCCTTTTTTTTCTGTGCACTTTCTAAAGACCTCTGATTTGCCAAATCACTATTTACCAGTAAGCAGATTACATCATATGGCTGTTTCAATAATGTGATTAAATGGGTTGCCTCATTTTTAAGTAATGACTAACAGATGGTACTTTGAGATTTGTTATTTAACTGAAGTAGTGCGTTGTTCAATATCTTGCAGTTTTATGGTCTTTTTTTGAAGTATGCTTTCAAAAGTACCATAAAGTAGTTGTACTTTGCTTTGAAAGATTTTGAAAACACATTGTCCACTGTCTGTCTAATTTTTTTTAAATTGAAATATTTTTCACTGATGTGATTTGACTAAAAGTCAAAACCTGTGTAAACGATTTATCTCTCTGTGCAGTTCATGAATGAGTATGATCCGTTCAGATAGATTCTTTCAATGTGAAGCTTATACATTTAGCTAACTGATGGCTTAAGAAATAGGTACTCAGAATACTCAACTTTCAAAAGCTTGATTGCATGCAAAAACATCGCAGGGTGGTGTGTGCATGGATACTAGCAGGAGTTGAATATAAATGGATGTTTCAAAAGGAGAGGTGGAGTATTACAATGGTGAGTGTGGCCGAACAAGCCTGTATGGCCAATCCTGTAGCTCCTTACTTAAGAAAGCTTTGCTTGTGTGCTTTTGCCTATGAACAATATGTGCTGGCAGGCAACATACTCCACATAGAGCCTGCAGGCAAGTTCTAGCTTGGCTCTTCAGTGTATCAGAACAGTAGCATAAGCACTGAATGTGCTCATTTGGGTTTTATCTAAGCACTTGATGACTGTCACATGAATATGGGTGACAAAATATAATGTAATTGAGGGTTTGATAGAACAAAAGATATTCTCTGGAGCTGGTCGGAAAACCTTTGTCAAGTGTTCAGTTAGAAAGTGCTATTTTGATTAAACCAAAATTTTACATAAAATCATATTTGTCTGGCTAAATTTCATATAGAAAAATGGAAAAACATTTGGAAAATGCCCCATTTTGATGTTTTCAGAATAAATTTCTGTTTTTCATTTTAAAATGACTTTTTTCAAAATCTATTTTCGTATAAAAAGGGTCAAATTTAAAACAAAATATTTCAGATTCATCAAAATGAAATATTTTGATTGTCTCAAAACAAATTTTTAAAATTTTGTTTTTGGAAAATTTCAAAGTTTTGACTTTTTGTCCTGATTAAGGGTGGGTGAAAAAAAATCACGTTTTCATGAGATGAAAAATCCAATTTCCTACCAGTGCTAGTTATTTACAAGTCCACTTAGCCAGTTGTTTGTTGTCCCATTGACCCCTTTTGTATCTAAGCGTACATAGTAAATATGCTTTTCCAATAGTAATTAATATTATATGCTAGGGCATAGAATCCACAAATTGCATTATCAGGAAATAGTTTTATTGCTGCACACATGGATTTTATAATGGGATGATTTGTGCATGGATTTTAACAGAAGAGATGTTGGAGGGTGGCTTCCAAAAATAAGTAACTGAGGTAGTCTATGTAATTAGGTTCACATATTAAAAAGGCGGGTTTAATTCTTGTGGGAATTGTTAAGTGGATATAGAAAAGTAGATCTGAAGAGCATGATAAAACTGAAAGAACGAGGTAAGCTGACTTCGGAGGAAATAAAAAATAAGGTGAAGGAAGAGTAGGAAACAATGGGGGCATTGAACTGCAAAAAAAAGATGTCAGGGGAGTGGACTTCGTATGATGTCATCCTCCCCACCTACTGCAACTCCTGTGATCATTACAGAATAGAAAACTGAACTGCCACAATATGAATAAACTTTCAAGATTAGATTAAGACCTCATTGCAGCATGAGATCTTTTGCATCTTTGCTAGGATAGAGACTGCTTACATATTGATCAGTCACAATCTCCCCAGATAATGGCAATTTCTCTACTTCGTTCTGTTTGGGAACCTCCTGTTGGCTTTCTTAATTGTTTCAAGGAGCAGAAATCCAATGCATGAAAGAGGGATGATTTATCTTGATGTGGGCGAGACGCTAGGTGACATTATTTTGTGCCTCACTGTTGGTTTCCCCAGAACTTATTCGGCAAGGTCATGTAAAAAGCTGTATTATATCACAGAAGACTTAGTACAACTTCCTTCACATGGGGAAGAAGCCAGGCCTTGGGGATTTCTGTCTAGGAAACTGATGTAGCAAGAACCTATTCTTCACTGGAATGTGTTCACACTCTGCTGACAAGTAGTTAATAGAATAATACTCCCCTGCTGCCTGCCCTCCTCCTCCAAATTCACCTGATACCAAATCCTTGCTTTAGTCAAAACCCAGCAATTGAAGCTTACATGCCTTGGCCATCATCTTTTTGATAGACTCAGTGCAGAAATATACCACCCTGTAAGTCTTAAGCTTTAAACAGTGTGTAATCATTTACTGGCATAATTTTCTCTTTTGCTTTAAACAGGTTATGAGTAACATTGTTAATTCTGTAGTTAGGGCAGCTAAATTTTTGGCATCTGCCTATCACCTAAATTGGCACATCATTTTGTTTTATTCCTTCATAGCATAGTTGAGACAAACTGTTTGTGTAACTAGTTTGGTTGTTCATCTTTCCTCCCATCTGTTTGTGTACTACGGCATCCCAGAGTATGTTGCTCTATGTGCTGCTGATGCTAGTTGGGACAGACTGAAAATATCCTGGACATACCGTATGGAATAAAGATAATCTTTACTGAATTAAATTAAACCTTATTGAATTAGGTTTAATACCTTTGGGGTCCATTGTTTTAAAAATGCAGTTGTTTGTGTGGATGTAAGATCATATGTAGCTTCTAGGGACATGACTAATGTGAATGTTTAGAACCCCAAAGAACTGTTTGGGACAATATGTGTGAAGTGAGTTTCCTAGGAAGTACTTGGAGGTACTTCGGAAGCTATACCCTGGGTGATACCCATTATCTGCTATTTATCTATTCCTGGAAACTCCAAGTCAGTGATCTCTGAACTGCATGAAAGATGTACTAAACTTCTCATGAGGGTGCATGATATGAGCAGAAGCTGAGCTGAACTTGAAACCACAATGAAACCCCTTAGGTGGGGTTTTGAAGGACTGCTCCTGCCAGAGCCCATGTTAGGGTTGAGGGGATCTCTGTTAAACTTATTAGCATGCAGGTAGATTATTTTTATTTGTTTTAATGCGTTTTCTCTATAGTTCTTTCGTTTTAAGAATGAAATTGGTTTGCATAGGAAGCGTTGTGTGGTATCTTATACTGTTGTCAATCACTCTGTTGTTAGTCTCTGAAGAGAAGGCAAGTGAAGCTTGCTTCAGGCAGCCTGTCTTTTGCTGGGAATAACACAGTGAAGGCAGGGAACTGTAAATCATGGAGATATGCTGCTCAAAAGTGAGAGAGATATGGGTCTCCACCCAAGGAAGACAACAGCTATGGAGCTTGGAAGCCTGAGAGTGGGTGTCCTTGTTGCACCACTTTGGGGAAATACAGGTGCAATTGCCCTGAACTGTGACACAACTCATTGAGCATGACCTCCAGGTGCATTCTCCCTTGCTGAAGCACTGAGCTGTCCAGATCTCCAGAATGGACTAATAGAGAAAAGATTAGGCAACTTGGTAAGTGTGGATGTAAAAACATAGCTGTGTGCACAAACTGGAGCATGGTGCTTGTAGCCACTAAAGGTAACAAGCCCTCTAACTGGTTACAAATACAAGGAAAAGTGTGTGCAGGACTCCCTGGCCTTTGTGTTAGGGACCTCACGATTCTGTGGTTGCAAAGTGGTCTGAAGGAAATGCAGAACAACATCAGAGCTCTCCATTTTTAGAGTAGAAATTTCTAGCTTTTATGTGAATGATGAAAAACTGAAAAATGTGAATCAATGCAGAGATGTCTTCCCAAACTTGCAGATGAGCTGAACCTGTAATTAAGAAGCATGAACTATCATATTAATTTTAGTCTCTGAAGTATATTATGATTACACTGATTTTACATGTCAAAATCGATGATTTTAGCAGAAACATCTAGCTAACAGGCTTACTTATCTACCATTACTGGAACGAATGGGAAAAACTAAGGGTGAGTGGTTTCTGTGAAGTCGCTGGGGTGGGGAATTATTCACCTAGGCAACTCTTATGCTACCCACCAGTGTTGTCACCTCAGACTCCTGCCCCTAAAGGAGAAAGTAAAGAGTAACACAACACTGCTTAAGCAAAATTAGTGCTCAAAGACTAAAGCTTCCGCTGCTTTTTGTGTGCAAAATAACTCAATGGGGCCTCCCTTCCTGCACCTCTCTAACTTTCATTTAGGCATTTTTTCTTTTAGCTTGCTTGTTGCTGCTATTCATTTTCCATTAATACTACAATATTAAAGGTGATGGAGAGAGAGAGAGAGGCACTTAAAGAACAGAACGATCTTTCAGCTGATGAAAATTTAAGGCTAAATTACTAAGCAAAGGACTCTTTTTCTGTCCAATTTTTAAAAAATCAATATTAATATAAGTTAAGCTTTGCAAAAAATGGAACAGTATATCAGGATTTTTAAACAGAGACAGATTAAAATACAAACTAAACAGAAATATCAAATTAAGCGTGTAAAATCAGTTTCCAATGAATGTGCTGGGTTTTTTAAGGTTTTTTTTTGCAATCCTTTTATTCAGTAAAACATATAGATCTGTGAAATTTGTAACAAGCTGTGTCACTCTTGAATTGGGCTGGTGAGACAGAAGTGGCTTCATCAGGCACCTGACTAGACATCTTACGCGTACATCATGATTGTGCTGCATGTTATTCAGAGAAAAACATCTAATTTACATAACTTTTAGTAAACCCTGTTTCCCAGAACACTAGTTCTTCCTTCTAAACAGGATGTTTGGGTCTTAATTTTAAGCTTTATTTTCAAGAGGTCACCTTGATAAATGGCTAATTAATCTGCTTTGTGTTAGTGACAATAAATTGTGTAATCCTAAGCAATCTGTCATTTTTAGAGCAACAGGCTTGGTGTTTCTAAGTAACAGAAGTATAAGGTTGTTTGCGAGATTGGTTATTGCATATTAACTATACCTATTTGAAAGTTAGCTTTCATTAACATAGTCCAGCAGACAGGATATATGACGAAATACAAATATTGAGTAGAAAGCTACCACATATTAAATTACAAATTAGCTTTTCAGAGGAAGCTGGGGAAGGGAACGTTTTGAAGAAATTTGTTGACAAAATCTCCTGTTAGTAAAAACATAATTTTTTTAAATATCTGGTTATCTTTCAATAAGGAAACACTTAGGTAAACTTGTAACATCAGGTAGGCAAGCATCAATGCATTTTTGTCTGAATTGTAGTTCGTTCTTAAATAGAGGATATTTGGGACTAAATATGGTTGTAGTTTGTTACTCAGATTATATTTGAATATGCTTCAAATGACTAATTTTCTTTTTTTGGAGTGATATAAAATACAGGTTCCAAAAACAAATTGCTACAGCTGTACTTGATTTTGCCTTTTTGTGATATTTTTAATGTAAAATCTTTAGTGAAAAACAATATAATGGAGTTTTCATACATATACTATTTACTTAAGGTATTTGAATTGTAAGAATATGATCAGGGTAGACATGAAAATCTTCTCTCTTCAGAATAAACATGAAAACAAGAAATAGAGTCCTCAGTAGCTACTGAAATGTTCATGCGGGGAGATTGAGAGACCCTCAAAGATGACAATTGTACACAATATAAGGTCCAAAAGCATCTGATCTGCTTAGTGAAAAGCTTGTCTCCTTCATCTTCCACTTGCGGAACCTACTCACAACGATATTTAGAAAGGAGAATTCTTTGCGGCAAAGGGGTAGAATCATAGAATCATAGAGTTGGAAGGGATCTCAGGAGGTCATCTAGTCCAACCTCCTGCTCAAAGCAGGACTAACCTCAGCTATATCATCCCAGCTAGGGTTTTGTCAAGACGCAGCTTAAAAACCTCTAAAGATGGAGATTCCACCACCTCCCTAGGTAACCCATTCCAGTGCTTCACCACCCTCCCAGTGAAAAACTTTTTCCAAATATCCAATCTAGACCTCCCCCACTGCAACTTGAGACCGTTGCTCCTAGTTCTGCCATCTACTACCATTGAGAACAGCCTAGTTCCATCCTCTCTGCAACCCCCTTTCAGGTAGTTAAAGGCTGCTGTCAAATCTCCCCTCATTCTTCTCTTTTGCAGACTAAACAAGCCTAGTTTCCTCAGCCTCTCCTCATAAGCCTTGTGCTCCAGCCCCCTAATCATTTTAGTTGCCCTCCGCTGGACTCTCTCCAACTTGTCCACATCCTTTTTGTAGTGGGGGGCCCAAAACTGGACACAATACTCCAAATGCGGCCTCACCAATGCTGAATAGAGGGGAATAATCACTTCCCGTGACCTGCTGGCAATGCTTCTACGAATGCAGCCCAATATGCTATTAGCCTTCTTGGCAACCAGGGCACGCTGCTGACTCACATACAGCTTCTTATCCACTGTTACCCCCAGGTCCTTTTCTGCAGAACTGCTGCCTAGCTCATCAGTCCTCAGTCTATAGCTGTGCATGGGATTCTTCCATCCAAAAGTGCAGGACTCTGCACTTGTCCTTGTTGAACCTTATCAGATTTCTTTTATCCCAATTCTCCAGTTTGTCTAGGTCCCTCTGTATCCTATCTCTACCTTCCAGGGTATTCACCACTACCCCAACTTAGTGTCATCTGCAAACTTGCAATCCGCCCCATCCTCCAAATCATTAATGAAAGGAAGTCATGATTTTAGCTCTGTTATCCTTGACCTACTGTGGTTTAAGAGTGTATGGAGAGGCACTCTGTTCTCAAACCTCTTTCTCACTCTGACAGGTGCTGCCTAGGACTGGACTTCATATCTCTTGAGATATTTCTGGGCTGTGTGGCACACTTCTGTATACCATTTTTAAAGTGAACAGGTGGTGACGGAGTTCTGTTACTATCTGTTGGAAATACCTTATGTATAGATAGCACTTACAGTCTTAACTTGAAGTGCATATAGTCGTACTGCCTGGGATTATTAGTGTAGTTTTGGTGGTGCTGGATAGATCAGGTATTCGGCTCACAATAGAGCAGTTGTGTTAGAGGATCATTTCTTAGTTTTTCTTAGCGCTTGCTGGTTTTTTTTATTTTGTTTTTACCCTTTGATACTTTGGGGCTAGCCAGGGACCAGTTATCCACAGGATATAAGTGGGGGGAATTGGTTAATAGTTCCTATGCTGAATATTGTATATGCTTTTCTGAAACCATGCTGCATCTGCGTACACATAGAAGCATATTTGATTCTGCAAAGACTCATGAAATTGCAGTGCGCATAATGGCACTTGTTTGGCATAAGAAATGTGTTACAGTCAGGTTGCATATCAGATGGTGCCCAAGTTATATGAGCATTTTAAACAAAAAAGAAAAATCTAAAGCTTCTCTGTGTCTTCTCTCCAATGTTTGGCTGTGATAGTCTTGGAACTGAGAGAAGCTCAATTGAATTAAAAGTTAAACCCTGGTTTAGGTAGAGAAAAACATAAACAGAAAGCTTGGTTGGAGAGCAGCAGTGTAAGAGGTAATGAGTTCTAAATAAACTGCTGCATTAAACTTCCTCCCATCTGATCTGCAAAATGACAGTGTGTGAACTTGAAACACAGGCTCAGTTTGACTTGATTAACAGCTCACTATGAACTTTCTACACCATCATATTCAATACAACCAACGCCTCATGAAGTTAAATTGTTTCCATTGGCAGGATCAGCTAAAAAGAGGAGTTCCTTCTAGCAAGAATCAACCTCAAAACTACCAGTATAGTAAGTATGGTGAAGAGTGTATTCATATACAGCAACTGTGAGTAGTTAGCCGAGCTTAGGGGTTTTTAAAATAAACGTTGGAAGTCAATTTTTGTGATAAATTAAAATCTTCTCTTAAATGAGACTTGTGATAATGCTCATGATTGTGGAGGGAGAAGAAGATAGGTTGTGCCATATTTTGTTTCTTTGCCATATACAGAGAAATTACAAGTTTTATCAGTAGGCATCATCTCATTCTCTTCCACTTCCCCCACTTTTTTGACATTTGCTGTTACAGATATTGTTTACCCTATTTTCATAAGTGACTCAGAGCTACTGTAAAGGCAGCCTGATATCACATCATGGGCCATGGGAAACCTGAAAAATTAGATGCTGAATACAAGTCTCTTCCTTCAAAAATAATAAAGCTTAATTCAAAAGATTGGAAAAAACAGAGGAAATGGTTCTTGTTAAGTCTTGAAACAGCTTCCACCAACTTCTTTGGTCCTCCATGGACCAGCAAAAACGGGAAAGTCAGGATTTGATATTCCTGAAATTTAAACAAAACATAAACCTTTAAAATAAATGCATACTTTGTCTATATGTTACGATGAAGCAAAAAGAGGCACAAATGCCAATCTTCCTCCTTGAAGAGTAAGCTTTATTAAAGCCAGTTTTCTTTTAAATGTATGCAATTATTAGTAGAGCTTTATAATCTGAGTAATTAGACATGGATTTAGGAAATATGTCATTTAAGCATAGACTCCTGCTTTGTGTAAAATGTTAATGCTGAGATAACAAGGTAATGGATGTCTAAAAATATTAGAAAGAGGGATAAGAACTAGGTCAGGTTGAGAACTTGCTGCTAGCATATCTCTTTTTGAAGAGATTCAGAGCCAGATTAGCTGTGTTGTGGATGTTGTAATCACAGTACACTTTTCAGTCTTAAAGAATAAAAATAAAATGAAATAAAAACCCCTGAAATGTGTGTAACAAGCTGACTTAGTCAGAGGTCCTCAGAGTGAGGCTTTACAAAGGCTCTGCAAATTAACCAATAACCCCTTTTTTCATGTGTCTGATACTAACGTAGTAAATGGTGTATTGTATTGTGGGCCCTTGTGCTGAATCTCTCAGTGTTCTTTAAGGAGATCATAAAGAGCATTGTGGGCTTCTGATAACTTAAATAACTTGATAAACCCATTACAAAGAGTACTGAGAAGTGAATCCATCTTTGTTCTCGCCTCTTGCACCCCAAATTTACTTAGCTGGATTTAAAAACACTTGTTCATCTACAGGAGTGTATTCCTTAATTGTGAAATGGTCACTTTTCCTTCTAAAGTCCAGTCTGTCTTGTGAAAACAAGTTAGATTGAGTATTTTTTTGGTCCCTTTCTCCAGACATGCTCTAGAGTTTCCTTCTTGGTAGCCAAAGTAGTCATCTTTTTCTTTGTGAACTCCTCATATAGTTGATTTGTCTATCACAGAAGCATCTGCCATAACATGCAGCTTTAATGCTTATAGTTTTCTAATGTTCTAATGTAGAACAGTTCCAGAGGGGTAGCCGTGTTAGTCTGTATACAGCAAAAACAACGAGAGTTCTGTGGCACTTTAAAGACTAACAAATTTAGTTTTTGTAGGCATAGGTAGAATGATACAGTAAATAGGAAACATAGATATACAAGTGCATAGAGAACAATGGGGGAGGTGGATGAAAGCCGGGTACTTGAAGGCTAATGACAGTCATTGAGTAGGAGGGCTCCTACTCCGACGAAGTGAGCTGAGTCTCACGAAAGCTTACGCCTACAAAAATTAAATTTGTTAGTCTTTAAAGTGCTACAGAACTCTCGTTGTTTTTAATGTTCTAACGATCATTGTGTTGTAATGATAGTGATAGTTTTAAAGGGGCACAGTCAACTTAAATAATATTTATCTGAAATGTTGACCTATTAGTGTTACAGGTAATGCAAGATTAACAATTTGTGAAATGTTTAACTAAGCTGAGCATCACCTGTTACAACTTGCGCTCTTGCCATTTTGGCATAAATATTAGGTTGATGATTTTCTATAGATAGAAAACTTAATAATTGATTTAGATTCAAATTGTGATTCTTAAATAGACCTACTATATTGTATTGTGTCCTGTTGATTACATGATATCAAGAGATGCTTCAGATCACCACCAGTGGCAGAATTTGTTTTGTAGCAGTTTTCTTCACTACGTTTTACTGATTTTGTGCCAGTCAGAACCATAGTGTTATACATGTTTTGTATCTTGAAGTTTTTAGGCCGGTATCAGCCTCTGCAAAACTCTATATCAACCCACATGCAGAAACTGAGCTGAAAACTCCAAAGCTTGACTGGAATATAGAAGTACAGAACATTGCCATTGAACTCACTAAATCACAGGTAAGTTGGCTATCTTTATTCTGTGTTTTAAAGATTGACATTGCTTACAGATATTTAACCAAACAGGTTTGTTAGTTATATTTGCACGTATGTCTAAACTACCTAGTGGTAACCCTGGGTAAATGTTGGCTTCTTTTTGTCTGTCTGTGTTGTAACAGACATTGCATGGTGCTAGATCATGACACTTGTACCCAGTGCTATCTGTGGGCTGACTATAGGAGAGATCCAGCTGATCTATGTTTAACACTTGTACATTGGCATATTTCCCATATATTTAGGGTGTCTTTCCTGCAGGGCTACTATATTTTTTGCCTTTGCCCCACCTTAACATGAATTTAGCACATTGAATCAGGCTTATGCATGTTGAGCATTTTGCTCATATTTTTGATAAGGCAAGCAAACAACTTTTTCAATCCAAGTCACTGTGTCTCCTAGTTTTTCTTTCTGATTCTTGCCATTGTCAGATACAGGCTTTTGTTTAGTATATGCAGAGTTTATGCTCATTTATAACTTGATCTTAGTCTAATTGAATGTTCTTGGTGCTAACGTTATACCACGCATCCGCATGTGCCTATAAACCTTAAATTTTCCATAATTTTAAATATTAATTTCTGGTAAATAATCAAAGCTGTGATCACCTATATAAAGGCATATGGTGGTGTTCAGTGGTCACATAGGACCTAGTTTCTGCATCAGTGATAATTCTAATAATAGCATGGTATTTGTCAAATGAGACTAGAGCACCATGTGATTGGCCTAATGCTATCTACATAAGTAGGAATGGCTGTATGCAGTTAACAGGGTGCCATGTTTTAGAAGTATCACATGTGGTTAGTAGGGTCAGGAAATAACCACAAAGAGCCATACACAGTCGTATTTAAAGTTAGAACTAAATAGCAGTCAATTTTTTTTTTTTTTGGTTCTCCGAATATTATGTAGAAATATAAGCACCTCACTAGGAAGAAGCTTATTACAGTATAAAATAGACTAGGACAATAATGTTCTGCAAGTTTAAGATGTATATGTAAGAGAACTTGAAGAAACTTACAAAGTTTAAGCAAATAGAATGGGCACCTGAATAAAAATACTGCAAAGATGTAACATTTGGGAGGCGGGCAATTTATTTTAAAGAGGCCAAGATGTATTTGAAATAATGCATGTAAATTAAAGAGAAGTTGAGGTAAATGAATAACAGAGAAATTGTAAATGCTGTTCACTGAAACAGTTGCATATGAGGCTTTTGAAGCATTTCCATGGAACATTAAATACAAGATGAATAGTGTAGAGAATAGATAGTACCTCATGTTTTGGAAGTTGGGCTTGATAACATGGGATACTTCACAGCCAGGACTTTGGGGTCGTTGCGTGACTGCACTGCAACAAATTGAAAACTGTAAAAGATTTTCAGTTGCATAGTCTTAGAACTTGGTCAAACTTTTGTGTTCAGACTGAGGTTTTTCAGGCCTGGTCTAGTCCAAGGGTGCAATCTTGTGGCATACAGGCTGTATTACAGAAAGGCCACAGGGAAATCCAGTAAATCTGTCTGTGGGTTCCAGTAAAACAACTGAGATGCATAGGATAGGGCATTGTAGGGAACACACAGAGTGGAAGTGAGGGAAGTGAAACCCATTTGAGAAGCTCCACCGCAGGGAATCAAGCACACTAACAGAAATACAAATTGTATTTTTTGATTGTGATTTAGGCAACCAACAGTTTATACCATATCACTGCTCTGGAGCAACGCACATGCATGCAGCTCAGTACTTTGTTACCCTCAGAGCATGTATTTCTATATATTTCAGGAAAGATTGCAGACAATTAAATAGCTCTAAATGTAACCTGATCATTGCATGTAATTAAACTATGCAAACCTCTGGTGGTAAGAAATAATGTTTTGTTTCATGTGTGTAGTACCTCAGTATGATTGACCTTCTGGAGTCTGTAGATTACATGGTTCGAAATGTACCATACAGAAAATACAGACCAGATGTACCTCTACATAAAAATGCCAAACAGTGGTAAGTTGCATATTGCCTTACAGAACTGCATTAAATTCTCAGGCTTTGTATTGCATATCCTGCAACTCCTGGATCACTATGTAATAAATGCCAAAAGCTTTCTTATGGGCTGTGATCACTGTTCGTGCTTTCTTTTCAGGATAGGACTATTTGTTAGCCTCTTGATTTTACTTGGTTGTTAATATGCTTTAAAAGTAGATGAGATGGTCTAAATACTACTTGTCCAATGTTAAGTCCTCACTTCTAAAGTAATGCTAATAAGGAAAACTGTATTTTAACAAGTAGGGAGACAAGGGGGTGAGCTAATGTTTTTTATTGGATCAACTTCTGTTGGTGGGAGAGACAAGCTTTTGAGCTCTTTTTCAGGACTGGGAAAGGTACTTGGAGCATCACAGCTAAATGCGAGATGGAACAGATTGTTTAGCATAAGTAGGTAGCGCATTCAAGGTAGGGTGGTCATTGGTCACATAAGGCCTCCTCCTCCCCTCCGCCCTCCCAAAAAAAATCCCAAACTAAATAAATGCCAAATTTAATTCTGGAAGTAATGGGGTGTATTCAGAGGAATTAAATACCTATCTTTTGTACATCACTTACTATTTGTTTATTAATGAAAAATGGGTTCCTAAGACTTATATTTCAGTCCTTCCTAAAGTTGTGTAGGTGAATAAACTTACCAATTCTTTTCTGTAGAACTTCTTTTGAGCTACTGGCAAAAATATTGATATTCTGAGTTTCAAATGTCTACTCTCAAGGAGAAATGATTAATTAGCCAACTCCGTGTTCTAACTGGAAGCTAAACAGAAAAATGTGGCAACTTGCTATAGCAACTTGAGGTTTTACTTAGAATATTTAATAGGTGAGCTCTTTCACATTGTAAAGGAAGAGACAGAAACAATTGATATAGAATGTCATAGCCAGTAGCTTTCTGCAAGCTTTTTAAAATGGGTATACTAGCGCATTTCAGTCAAAACATCCAAAATGTTGTTCCAGCCCTTTTTCTTTTGAGCAGAGTGCCTATTTTGCCAAGTTTTGTGTTGCTGTAGTCAAAAGGGTTAATTTTCAGTTGGTCTTGGATGAGATGGCTGAACATGAATAATTTGTGGTCTGATTTGTTGTTGGAACATAGATCTAGGTCAGTAGGAGGTCTGTTCTTTTTTCATCCAACTTAATGTTACGCTGTGTAACACCAGCTTCAGTTTTACCCTATTCAGAGTGAAAATATAGTTAAAAGCCTATAGCCTAGTAGCTAAAGATGGTGAGCACCTTGAGGTGAATCGAGGTGCTGGTGTGCAATACTTGTGAAAATCAGGTCATTGGTTTCATATTTAATTTCTTAAATGAAGCTACCTGCTGGAACAACTAATCTTCTAGTGTAACTAGAAGGGTTACAATTTGTTCAGATACTACGAACAAAATAATCAAATCTTGATTTACTGTTTTTTCTTCACAATTTAATTTTAAGTTGTAAATCATAAAATGTGACCAGAAATAATTAATACAAATGAAATTCCTTACAGGTGGAAATATGCAACTAACAGCATTCTTGAAGTTCATATCAGAAGATGCACTCGCATGTGGTTATGGAGTAACGTAAAACACCATAGGCAGCTTTTGAAGAGTTACAAAAATGTGTACAAGAACAAATTAACACAGAGCAAAGTATCAGAAGAAGCACAACGACAAATTCAGGTACTTGCTGTTAATATAGTGGTATATTTGACAGTGGAGTACATATCTTCACTATTGAATATTTTAGTCTATTTTTTTGTAACATCCCTCTGGTCAACCAGGATGTTAAATTAATTTCTTTCTTACTGAAAAACCTTGCTTAATATTCATACTTGACTAAAACTAAGGAAAAATCTGGAGTGTAGTGTTCTTTTACTTCTGCAATGTTTTTAAAATCAAGTATCAAGTATGTTTTGAAATAACAACCAACTTTTTATCTAGAGAGAGCGGGGGGGCCTGTTTCTTCAATATAAAATGTATGTAATGAAATGAAAAGTCAGGAATGGTAAATGTGTTTGTTAAAGCAATATGTATGAAAATGAAACATAACTTTCACAATTTGGTGTTCAACTAGCATATTAGTCATTTGGATAATGTCATAAATATTTCAGAAATAGAGCTTAAAACCCTGCGGTAGGTTGAAGTTCTAATTGCTGTTAATTTTTTTTGCCACTGCAATTCTTGACTTGCAGAAAATCAGAAAGTTTAGCTTTTTCTTTTCCCAAATACGTTTTAACTAAGATAATCAATTCTTTAAACTTAATAAGATAAAGATGAAGGCTGGCTGTTTTCCATACTGCACTTTAGAGCTTCCTTATGGGGGTACTTCATTTTTCAGCTCCAAAGCATCAGAAAACCTACATATTATTGTTAGTGTATGGACACTATTAAAAAGAATTTGTGAATTTCAGTTACGTTCAATTTCCTGAATTATAAATGAAATGCACTCCCAACCTTTATTGAACTGGAACACTGGTTTATTAAATACTCTGTCTTAAGCCAGCTTTTACCTCCAGTGACCTATTGCAGAATGATGAATTCTAAAAGGCAGAGGCTAGAAAGGAGACTTAAATGGATTTGTTGAATGGATTACTTCAACAAATTTTTGTTTTGTTTTAAAGAGTCCATAAGTTAATTCATCTTACACTAAAACAGGATATTTTTGTTTAACAGGATCTAGAAAGAGCACTGGATGTTTTCAACATCATTTTAGCAAGACAGCAAGCACAAGTTGAGGTAACAAAATAAATAAAAAAACAGTTTCTAATGTTTAATAGCAGGTTTTATGTATATGAAGTTAATTGCATGGCTTTTGGAGATTTTCTAACCTTCAGGACAGAGTTTACAATGTTTCACTGTTGTAATTTTACCTACATTATAGAATCATTCTTGCTTTTGCTGGAATGCTTCCTATGTTATGTTTTCACAGGTTGTTGTTCAGTCTTAAATGTTTATCAAGCACTGAGACGTCTAATGCTTTGGCTGGGATGGTGTCCCATAGCATGATATACCTTACTGTCATTTTATCCTGATAATACACCTAAATATGCCCCTTCCTTTATTCCATTGCAGAACTACTTATATTCTTGCATGACTTCCTAAATACTTGATCTCTATCCTTGATGTGTCATACTCCCCAAATATGTGACTGTTAGGTCTCTTTTCTTTATCACCCAGCCAAGTTTATGCCTATTGAGGCAGAGACGGAAGCAATGAGAGAGACACCAGAGTATGATTAAGTGCAGAGATCACAACAAGGAATCACTACCTGCGTTACAGTACAGAGTTTAACTGGACACCACTGACCCTGGGTTCTACAAACCTGAGGATATATATGTGGGCAGTGCCCTCTGTATCTCTACTGACCTGTCCAGAGACCCTGGCATGAAGCCAGAGTCTAAGCCTATTCCTTTCATCCATGCCCAGATGTAGGAGAGGAGAGATGAGGAGAATCCCATGCTCTGCAAGACCTAGAGGCATACCTCCTTATTGTGCCAATGTCAGGCTTGGGACCCATGCTCAAGCAGCCCATTGGGTTAGAGGGTACTCGAATCATGCCCTGTCTCAACCCACCCATGTCCTTGGAAACCATCTCAGGGGATGGCAGCTATTGGCTTACATCTGCTCTCACCCTGCTGAGCAGCTAGAGAGGAATCTGTATGAGGTTGACCATTTGACACCCTATCAGATAGATGTACCACGTCCTCTCTAAACAGTTCAGGAGTGGTATACTTAGGGCCAGAAGTTATCCCCTTCTTTTTTCTCCCCGCTTTAATTTTTTGTAGCTCTAACTTGATTTGTTTGCAGTTAGATTGGAATCTCTTTGGAGCAAGGAATTACAAGTAGATACAAGGGTCCAACACAGAATAAATGTCACATTAGACAGTGGAGCATTTTTGCCCCTTTAAAACATGGAGGCTCATGTAATAAACGCTTCCACCTTATGTTGTGACTTTGATCTCTTTCATTACTGAAAATGCCTGTACATCATTTGATATATCTGTTGTTTAATTTCTGGGAAAACGAAAGTTAATACAAAATGGCTCTAACATTTATGTTGATTTAACTAATGATCTTTGGTTTGTAGGTTATAAGATCAGGGCAAAAATTGCTGAGGAAGAAATCTGCTGATGGAGAGAAGAAAGGTGGAGGATGGTTTAGTAGTTTCTGGGGTAAGAAGGAATCTAGGAAAAAGGAAGATGAAGAATCATCAGTTCCTGAAAGTAGGTTTGAATTTAAATAGGTCATTTTCACATGGAGCTTAACAAATAGTTCTAATTTTTAATTCACTTGTGGATAGGGGACTGTCTGTCCAGCCTGGCTGTAAAAGGAGCGGGGGGGAAAAGGTAGAGGTGTGGAGTGCACTGTATTCTTGTGTTTAATTTTGAATCTCTGCTATTATATAACTGAATAGATGGTAGTAATTAAGTGAAAAGACAGTAATAAAATAAATCAGCAGATAAGCTATGGCCTATTGCAAATGATGTATGAAAATATTAGAATTGCATTGTAAAGAAAAATACTGAGTTTCTTATGATGATTGTAAAAGACAAGTATTAACTAGCAACTTCCTCTAGTGACAGTTAGCTGTTTGGGCCGGGAATTCTTAGGGTATTGCATGGTGCCTAGCACAATGGGGTCTGGATCATACCTGGGGCATCTCTGTGTCACTGTGATGCAAGTAACTTGTGTGTGCTTACACTATGCAGGTGTATATATAACTTACTAGCCTGTGGTGGGGGAGTATGAGTCACACTGCATAATTTAAAATCTTTTTGAGAAATACTTTGTAGCGGAAACTACATTGAGTGCCCTGGCAGCATGTGGTGTTAAGATACATCAATTTAATTAATTTTTTTTCCTGCACCGGTTATGGCAACTGATCTGAATTTGATTATTTTTTTTTAGCCATTGATGACATCATGACCCCAGATGAAAAGGCTAAGCTCTTTACTGCTATTGGATATAGTGACAGCTCTCATGATTTGACTTTACCTAAAAAGGTACACTGAACATTTTTATGAGGGAAGAACAAAATCTTTGTTTTCCTAGTATACATCAATAACACAGGAATGATGTTAGGAATGACTATATTTTGAGTGCTGGTCATTCAATGATACTGATCTACCAAAGTATATATTCATTGTGAGTTCATATTCACAATCTGTAGACTAAAAGATCATTATATTGGGCTGTATAAACATCTGGGCTTGTTGAGATTTTTGGTGTCCAACAGTTAAATGCATCCAGACAGATCACTCGTTTGATGTTACTATAAAAGTGTCTTAATGAAATCATTCATGTGTGATCTTATTTCCCAAAATAATGTGCAAATGGAGCAGAAGGAGCTAAAAGAGAAACTGCTGCTTGAAAGAGGAAAAATAAAAAGTTTGCTGCAAATGGGAAAAACAAAACAAACTCAAACAAACAAAACACCAACTAAAAATAGTTTGACCTCTTCAGTGTCTGTATTTCTTGCTGAGTGTTTGAAGGGAAAAACTTAAATAGAAGTTTAAACTTAGGATCTTAACATCAGTGCCGTTCGATGGTATTTAAATAAAACAATTATGTGTTTAGGTCAAATGTTAGTATTGTATTGTTGACTCATTGGGTCAGTGGTTAACCAATATTCAGGGCCTTGCAGGGTTGTTCCTGTTAGGATGAGACATTGATTATTTGAGTCAGGTATATTCACTATGTAAGTTTGTTGGGTTATAAAAAAGAAATATGCACAAGGTGCCATTTCCCTGAACACAATAGAAACAAACAGCAGCAGGCAGTTGAATTGCTCAGAATTCCTCAGGTCTGCCATTCCAGCAAGTTACGTGCATTGGAAGCTCACAACTCTTAGGAAGTTCCTTAAGAAGATTTTATTAGATGGCTTGTAGAATACAAATAGGGACCAAGGCTTGAAGAATAGGAGGTTACTTTTCAGTAACTGGAGGTTCTTTGAGATGTGTGGTCTCTATCTGAATTCCAAACCCACTCTCCTACCCCTCTGCTGAGAATCTGATAGGTCTGTGGTGGAGAAGGAACTGGAGATGTGACTGGTCCGCCCTGCCTTTTATCGCCTCAGGTGAAACCATGAGGCAGTACAAAGGCGCAGACACCACTACTTTGAAAAGCTCCAGCTCCAGGCGCATGGAGCATGCGCATTATCCTTAGTGGAATACAGATAGGGACAACACATCACAAAGAACTTGCAGTTACTGGAAAGTAACCTCCCCTTCTGTAGAAAAGTTTTCCACACAGTGGGGGAAAAGCATTTATTATTTAATCCTTGGTGATACTATATTCTGCCAGTATACTCGTACTTGGTGTTCATTGCTACCCTCTTACATTTCTCTCTCCACTGGTAGTCATGGTCCTTAGGTTAGGACTGCTGGTCATGTACTCACAAAAGCTTACTGATTATATGACTGTTTCTTTTCTGTCTTTGTATGGGAAGGAATGTTCCCATCCTCCTTTTCTTTTCTTAATTCAAATAAAGAGAAATTATTTCCTGTTGTTCTCAAAAAGGAAAAGTATGCTCTGATTTTCTGTGGACGCACTCAAACATAGGTCCCAGGATAGTAATCCAGTAACTTTCATTTACATAATTTTTCTTGCTGCTGAGGCTGACATACATATATGTAAATTATTTAAATCATTAAGCAAAATTAATGACCACACCTAGTAATTATATCTTTTGAGTTCAGTTAGCCATGGGATTATGAATTGCTCGTTTACATTGGATTTCCAGGAAAGTAGTGTGTCGACATCTCAAATAAAAATAATTACTGTTAGATGGAATTGATGTCTGTTCTGTCAAAGACAGGAAATAATCTCAGTAATTTATTTTTACTTGGAGAGAGGGGATGATGATTGAACTCAGTGGACTCGAACACAGGTTTCTTGCAGAGGTAACCAGGCAGTACGTTGGGCCACTGGATAGGCTTCACTAAAACTATATAAAACAGTGGGATATGTGGTAAATATAAGAAACTAGAAATTATCATGAAACATTTGTGCAAAGACTTTTAATCTCAATTTCTTTATCTCCTCAACTAGTATGTTGCTCACGTAATGACACTGAAGCTGGTAAGCACTTCTCTTACAATTAAAGAAGACAAGGATTTACCAGAGACGCTTAAAGTGCAGATAATTGATCTAAGCACGAAAATATCTCACAGACCAGGAGCACAAGCACTTAAGTAATTATATGTTTACTTTTTCATATTTATGCAATCAGTGATCAATTATATTTTCAGTGAGCTAATTTCCACTTCGCTTATCCTTTTAAACAGGGATTCTTGGACAAAGCAGTATATTTTATATGACCCTCTTTACTATGTTTTCCCAGGTTTTTTACATCTTAAAATTTTTTGTAGGTAAATTGAGGTTATAAGTATTGATTTAAAAAACTAAAGTTGAAGAAGTGAGCTGCGCTGGCCTGCCTGCCTAATAAAGACTCTTTTGGAGCCCTGCTTCATTCAGTGTTTAACATATATTTACCTTTTAGTTAAGCTAGCCATTCATACATGTGTAGCTTGTCTTCAAACCACATTTTGTTAAAAAGTGCTAAAAGTAATACCAAGACTGGCTTCACAGTCAATGCCAGATTAATTGGCCAGAGTGTCCCCTCTTTCCTCCCCCCAGCTAAGTTGGTTATCTTTGTTACCTTCAGCTAAATAAGTGACTAATACTGCTTTTGCACATATTCCTGTTTCACCTGAAAATCTCAAAGCACTTCACAAAGGAGATTAAGGATTAGCCCCATTTAAAGAGTGGTTGTATAATAAAATACAGAGTTTTGAAATAATAGGTATAATGGACAACGTGGCCTGTGTCCAGTATATAGGTCTGTTCTCAAATCAGAGTTCATTTCCCAGCTCTGCACAAACTTCCTGTGGAATTTCCACCAAGGAACTTACTTACTCACTCCCTTAGGTGCTGCATCTAGAAAATGGATCTGTGCATGCTTTTTCTAATTCAAGTTAGCATATTGGTGGTGAGAGCAGGAGAAGTAATTTTAACAGATGCTGGTTTTTTTCCACTTTTATGCAGAAGGCGGTATCACAGAATACCTGTTTTAAATATTCTGGTGTAATGTGGTTTCACTGGGCAGATTGAGGGACACATAACTAGGACTTGGCCCAAAAATAAAAAAGGAGACATTGGAAAATATAGTTGTCAATGAGGCTTATTCCCAAAAATGTGAAAGTGATTATTTTACTAATAAAATTTCATAAAAGAAAAGATGGATCTAATCTACTTTATAATAGGCCCATGATTATAGCCTTAGTTATGACACTTATATCTCCTTTCCTTTAAAAAGGAAAAAAAAAAAAAAAATCACATCTCTATGGACCTGGGCCTAAAACTGACTTCCCTGCTCATAAGTCTTCACCACTAAAACTGAATGAAGATCTTAATAGTCAGTTGTAGAAAACTATGTATTTTTTTCTAAGGTGCAACCAATCAACATAATCTCACATTCAGATATCTGGTTCCTGCTTCCACTGAAGTAAATAATAAAGAACTACCATGGATATCAAAGGGAGCAAGACTGGTTCCATAACTTGCAATCAAATCTGTAGGAATGGGTTCCAAACGGGCTGTCCTACATCATTAATAACTTTTTTCAAATATAGCACAAGTGTACTGTCTCTGCATAAGAGAATTAGTTACAGAGAATGTGATCCTGAATTTAAATGAAATTAAGTTTAGTTTAGCTGGTAAGGACATTAAAATTGCAGGGCTTAACTTAGTCTCCTGTTGAATTCTTCTCTCTGTGTAGCCTGTGCTGTCATTTAAACTGTTTAGCTTCATTTAACATAAGGTATTTCTTTCACACCTTTTTATATGCAAGAATCACCTAAAATCCTTTGGCATTAAGTTAGTCCTATGAATTTAGGATACTTCTTAAGAGAGTTCTGGCTAATGACTAGGTGCCCCCTGTCTCGTGTTCACTTATGTCTTGCCTAAAACACTGTGATTTTCCCGTTTCGATGTTGGTGCAAAGTGGAGTTGCAGCTTGTATTCCATTTATACATTGACATAATATACTCTTGAATATTCAATGAAAATTGCTTTAAAACATTTCTTGTCTTCATTTACAGAGTGGAAGCAAAGCTTGAGCACTGGTATGTAACTGGATTGAAACAACAAAACATTGTACCTTCTCTTGTGGCTTCCATAGGCGATACCAAATCATCTTTACTTAAAATAGCATTTGAGACAAATCCAGAGGATAGTACTGCTGACCAGAGTCTTATAGTTGAATCACAGCCTGTGGAAATCACATATGATGCTGTGAGTAATATTCAAATTAGAAATGTATGGGAACACCTTTTGTTCTCTCTCAACTTCATTGTCTTTGCATCTCCTTTCAAAGGCTATACCAAAATAGTTATTCATCTTTTCTTTAATTTTTTGCCATCTCAGTTTAATATTTAAGATATATTTAATTTATCTTTTGGAAGTGATGCACTGTGTATTGGATGATTATGTATAAACTGATATTATTTGTTTTTAAAGAAAACAATAAATTCAATGGTGGAATTCTTCCAGACAAGTAAAGGAATGGATCTGGAACGACTAACATCAGCCACATTGACAAAGTTGGAAGAAATTAAAGAAAGAACTGCTACAGGTAAATAGATACAAGTAACTACTGTTGATAAGTGAACCCTTAAATATTAGTAGAGAGTCTGGAGGCCTTAGTTTTTGTTACTAAACGTATTAGTTTTGGTATTGCAGTTTAAATAAATATCACACCATGGGATCTCTGAATCAAAATTGCTATGAGTTCTGTTTCTCTTGAGTCAACACAGAGATAAGTGATAAACCTCCAAAAAGAATGCTTTCTAACAATACATTGAAAAGTTGTCTTAAAAACTCATAAGATATTAGTATACAGAGAAGTTAACCAAAAAGATGTCTGTATTAAAGATTGATCACATTTAATGTGTAACTGCTTAAAATGAAAATGAATGACTTTTACCTTGGTATAGTATAGTTTGTTCCATGTCCCATACCTAATGGTTACAGATGTGAATATATTTTTTGTCTTTTAATCTATCCTTTTCCTTATTTAAGGACTAGCTCATATTATTGAAACACGGAAAGTCCTTGACTTGAGGATTAATCTGAAACCATCCTATCTTGTGGTTCCACAGACGGGTTTTCACCATGAAAAGTCAGACCTCCTTATTTTGGACTTCGGTACCTTTCAGGTATGCAATTGGTTTCCTCTAGTTTCACTTGAGTTCAAAAAAGAGGAAAATACTACAATTATTTTTTTGTTCCCAGAAGATGATTTTCTGTTGAATAAGACTGCCAGCCCTTTACATATCATTTCACTATAGTTACTGGTGTGGAGGATCGTTTTAAGACTGACAACAGTGCTGATCTGTGGTCGGAAAGAAGACAACTGTTTATAAACCCATTAGTATCATTTGCATAATGAACCTCAGTCATAAACACATGAATAAGAATGATCTAGAAAAACTATATTGCACTCTTTGTGAAATGTGGTTCCATATATCAAACGAGTTAAATTGTAAGAGCTATGTGATTTTTAGAGCCATATCTTTCACTTGTTCGTAAAGCACTGTGTGCCTACATTTTTCAGTTAAGTAGTCTTCCTTTTATTTAACCAATAAGAAGACTTAAGAAAAGTTACTGAGCTACTTGGAGCTGTGAAAGTTGATGCTATGGTGTTGCTGAAAAGCTGAAACTTGAAATCCCATATAAGTTGACTAATATATTTTCATAGACATGACGTGATTTATTTTACAAAAATCAAAATAAACCTTAGTAAACTTGCTCTATTTTCAGTTATATCTTACCTTTCATTCTGTTGTGCATCTGAAGCTGGTAAAATATCTGCTCCTTTGGAAGCTTTTCATTAAGGATAATGGTGCTGACATGATTTCTTAGATACCTCTTCTGATGTAGTCAAACCGAAAATTACAGACTGTAAAAATCTAGTTATTTTGCCTGTACTGAAATTAATAAAATTGTGTGTGTATAAATTCTGTGCTTTTAGTAGATGTACTTTTATTTCTTTCAACTGCTTGTTATCTGTTCCACCAGTTGAGCAGCATAAATCAAGGTGGTCATCAAGCTTCCAGTTTTTCATCCTTGGAAGAGATTATGGACAAAGCTTATGACACGTTTGATGTAGAAATAAAAAATGTACAACTTCTCTTTGGCAAAAGAGGTATTAAAACATAATCATTACCTAATCAAAGAACAATAAAAATGTTTAAATGTATATTAATAAATGGTGGTTTGTTCTTAAAGTAATAGTTAAATGTCATGTAAAGAAAGCACAAATTAAAACTGTGTAAAACTCCCATTACTTTGAATATTCCAACATCTTGAGTAAAATGACCATTTGTTCTCTGGAAATCTGTATTATTGCGGTACTCCTGCAAGTGTTAGCAAGTAAGTTAGGGTTTGGTAATTTACTATTACTCACCTATTGATAGGCTCATGATTTTGTTTTGTTTATTTGAATTAATAGTCAGCTCTGAGTAGCGACAAATATATATATGATTGTCTCTTATGATGATTTTCTTGTGGGGACACTTAGGTTAGGAAAAATGTTGTGAGGGAAAAGAAGAAATCTGACATAATGATAATGGCTGAGTCCATATCTCTCACTTCTGGGTTTCAAGGTTATAAGTGAAAATACTTTTTGGTGTTGGTCCATGCTAGATGCTGATAAAGCATGGTATTAGGAGTGGTGGTTTTCTGACCTGTGGAAGTCCATGCAATATCTTGCCGATATGAATCTAGGTTTCTGCAGTTCATTATATGGGCTGGGGTTTTTTTTTTACAGTAATTTTTACGTGTTTTTTCTGGATTATTTTTATATTGTCTCTTCATTACAAATTGAAGCTTGTTGGAGTTTAATTTTTAAATTGGATAAACACTTCTTCAGGTGAAGACTGGAAGAAGGCTCGATTTCAGCATCCGTCAGCTTTGCACATATTACAGCCTATGGATATTCATGTGCAATTAGCAAAATCAATGGTGGAGAAAGACATCAGAATGGCTAAGTAATGTATCAACACAATTAATTTTTGCTTAGTTATTTGTGCTTACTGGAAAAGAGCATTGTTATTGAAGCCCAATGGGACGAGATGAGTTTGAAGGTAGTTATATACCTGGTCTTAAGTTTCTCCTTATTATAGGCAAAGTCAATAGCTACACCTATAGTTTAGGCTGCCCAACAATTTACATGTTGCTTGTAACTTTGCCAAACTTGAATCATTTGGACTGAAACTTTCCATATTGAGTATTGGCTGCAGGCTAAGATTTTTGTAAAGTTTCTGCTAAAACAATCCAGCCTTTGTGAGAATCAGATGAAGGAAAAATGCCTTGTTTTGCCTCTATTAAATTGCTAAAGTGTCTCCATGCTTTTGAGCAAGAATCCATTCTCATGTCAGGGATGTGCTTTTTGCCCACATTTGGCTAGAGTTGTGAGCCTCTGAAAAATGGCATGTGGATACTTGTTAGCATTTGGCAGCTAAATTCTCAGAAGATTCCATCTGAATTGACTATGCTCCGTGTTCACACAGCTCCTAGTTGCCGACTGGTTTGCAGTAACCTATCCTTCTCAAAATGATTGCACATGTACATTCCAGTCTTGATGTGGGCACTGTCCTGAGCATAGTTGGAAATTTTCCACTCAGAGGTAGCCTTTCGGAAAGCTCAACCACACTTTGCTGTTGCACACCGCTGTGTGTAGTTATAAAGGGAAGAGCCTCTCCCAGCTTCCCTCAATTCTTTCTTACTGCCTGTGATGGTAGTTGGCATCTGTTGGTCTTGCTTTAACAAGTGCTTTCAGCTTGTTTTTTCTTGTATATAGTTGGTTATTAGGGTTAGTTAGTGTTTGTCGAGTTAGTTTAGTGTCTGTTAGTTTTTTCTTGGTTCCCCAAGTTTGGGGTTGCATTATTGATACTAAGGAATGTCTTGATCACTGGGCTTCAAGCCCCGCTTTTTTACAATGCCATGATTTTGTGATTGGGTACGAGACTTCTGGGACATACGGCTTCTTGCACATATGTAGGGTGGTGCGCCAGATTGCATCTCAGTGTTCTACAAGGTTGGCTGGCGTCAGTGTTTTTATTGAGCTACTGCCATCTGAACACTGTGTTCAGGGGGCCCCTTAGATTTCAGACTCTCTAGACTGGACTGTTGGGCAAACCCTGACAATGTTTGTGTAGAAGTTCATTTGTCCCCCTCAGCCATTACTCATGCTACTAACAGATGCATCTGTTTTAGGTTGGGGAGCTCATCTGGGTTCCCTTCAATTGCGGGGATTATGGTCTGCAAAGGACCTGATTCAGCAGGTAAAAGGAAGTTGAGAACTAACTGGCGGGTGTATCAGGTTTTCTTACCCAGTTTCAGGGAAAAGGCTTGCTCACTATCATAGACAGCGGCAATGTTCTATCTCAGCAAGCAAGGAAGTGCCCACTCATTCCTGCTCTGCCAACAGGCAGTTTCAGTGGGATTTTTTGTATTACCAACTCGATGTATCTCAAAGCCGCTTAGCTTCCGGGAGTGCAGAATGAGCTGGCAGATGGCCTAAGCAGGACATTTACAAGTCGTCATGAGTTGTCTCTTCATCCAGATGGAGCCAGGTCCATTTTTCCAGCCCTGCGGGGCTCCACGGATAAACCTATTTGCAATGAGATAAAACGGGAAATGCCAACAGTTCTGTTACCTGCAGGGTCACTGTCTGAGTTTCCTAATGGACACTTTCCTGTTGCCTGGAGAAACGATCTATTGGATGCTTTCCCACCAATTCCACTCCTTCACAGGGTGCTGCTAAAAAATCAGACTGAACCATGCCCAAATCATTCTTATTGCCCCAACATGAGCAAGGCAGCACTGATTGTCCGCTGTCCTGTCCCTTTTGCTGAAAAAGCTGATACTGCTTCCATTGGACCCTGATATAATTTCTCAAGACCATGGTTGTCAGCTCCACCCAAACCTACAGGGCAATCTTATGTGAAGTGTTTTTGTTCAGAGTTTCGTGCTGCAAATAATTCCTCCACATTTCTATCTAAAAGCACAAACTACACTGCTGTTCACTGAACAAAAACTTTCAAACATTGTGGCAGTTGCATATGTTTTAAATAAAGTAGCCCCAGGTGGGTTGTCCCCACATCTTAACTTAAGATGTATGTAGAGGCAGTATGTCCGGCTTGTGCGGCAAGGATCACCTTATGTTGTTCTCCAGCCATCAGGATGGGTAGCACAAAGAGTGAGCTGGGAGGAGGAGGGAGTTATGACTAGCCCTCTGGGCTTCAAGCAGGAAGGGGAAATGGGCTATCTGTGAAGTTCAGTGGGGGGGAAGAAATCTCCATTTAGCTTGGGTTTTTAATGTAGTTCCACTAATAGGAAGTTTTTGCTATGACTGTGTTAAGTATAGGTACTAGCAGCCCTGAACAAAGATGTCGGTATCGTCAGCTTCTTTGCTCCAGCAGTTAACCACATGTTAGAATTAAAAATTAGTAAACATCTTAGTATGTGCTGAAAAGCTGGCTTGCATGTAACTTCATCCCAATATTACACAGTGTGTAATATTCACATTGCCTTTTTTTTTCTTCTCTCCCCCCAGGTTTAAAGTTTCAGGAGGACTTCCCCTGGTGCATGTGAGACTTTCTGACCAAAAGATCAAGGGCATTTTTGATCTGATTGATAGCATTTCATTTCCTCAGACATCAACCATGTCAGTTCCAAGCACAAAGGTAAACTGAGTAGAATGATGGTAAAGTTAAACTAAAACATGATAATATAACTTCATAAAATCCTTTTAGTGAGCACTAAAATGTCAGTGCATTCATTTGTTTAGTATTTACAGAACACAGATATTGGTAGCTAAAAGAAGGGTACAGGATACCTGAAGAAAAATACAGTAAAATGTTGATGAGTTGCTGTAAATTATGATGAAGGTAGTCTTCAAAGTCTACCTGAACATACCCAGCTAGCCTTATTTGAATAGAAATGTATTATAATACCTTGATTTAAAAGCCCAAATTAAAATTTGGGTAGTGTCCACAAATGTTTTGGGGGAAGCAAGATGTATTTTCATGAGAATATAAATAAGCATGCTGAAGTAAAAAAAAAAAAAAGTTAAAATAGTAGATCAGTTTCTGTGCTTGGCAATATTTTTCTAGGTACCTGCTATCCCCCTGATTACCAATGTAAGAAAAGGGTTACTTGATACATCAATATTGCTGGAAGGAGTAGAGTCAGGTAAGAAAATATTTATACTAATTTCTAAAACTAAAAGTCTGTAATCTATTTAGCAACAACTGTGCTAGGTGTTTCTGATTGTGAAATGAATGTTCAGTGGACAATAGATACCTATGGATACCTATGAATTGCAAAATTTAAGGAGGTCTTGCAGATCATGCTGATATTATCTTAAGACACTAAGCTTGCTTTTTAAAAATAAAACATTAATTAGTTTCTTTGGTTTAGAAGATAGCTTTCACAATGTAAATTAATGTATGGAAGGCTTTCCTAATCTGAGATTATAGTCATTGAGTGGGATGTTAACTTGTGGTGTTTGGACCCTGACTGTCATAATCACTTTGCACTCATAATTACCATGTTTAGAAACTTGTAGGAGGTAATATATGAAGAGGTGTCAAACAGTCTAGGTAAATACAGAATTGATAATGACAAACAAATCAGTATGTCACGGTACTAGCCATTGCAAAGAACATTTGCTTGTTTTTATATTTGGCTGTCAGTTCCACAGACAGCATAAAAATCTTACATGTCCTTATTTCTTAGAATCTGATGAATATTTTGATGCCGAAAATGGTTTTTCAGTAACTGAGAAGGCTCTACTTCAAGGACATGAACTAAGAAACAGAACAGAGGCTATTAATGAGGAGTTCACCGACCTTCAACTGAAGTTTGAAATTAAAGAGGCATGTGTTTTTTCTTTAAATTGCATTAGTCCCACTTAGTCTGAAGGACCTTTGTAAAGCAATTATTATATGATCCATTATATGTCCAAGTGCACTCCCACTGGCCTAATGAACAACACAACATTAGTCAAGTGTAACTGCAGAAAATAATACATTTACTTTAGTACCATAATCCATCAGGCTTCCAAAGGGAACCATATGCAGTAACTTGATAGTGATGCCACATATGTAGGAGGAAGTTGAAACAGCAGGAGGGTCGTTAACCAAGAACCAACTCTAGGAGTTTGCTTCTGCTTTGTAACAGCAAAATTCTACTGAAAATATTTTTGTTCACCAAAAAATTAGATATTAGATTCCATTGCGTGCCCTTTCCATTATGCTTCAGGTAGTTCAGATCTTAACAGGCCTCCTTCCTTTTCAGACTCTTGTGCAAGAGTGCTATTTGTTAAGGAATATAAAGCAGTAAAGGTAGCAGCAGTTTCACTTTCCTCTTCCTGATTAAAAGAAAATGGAACATCAGATATGAAAAAAGATGATTTGATACCAGTCTGTTACTGATACTTGTGTAATTTTTACTCGTGTAGGTGGTTTTAGAACTTACAAAGCAACAGAAAATAGAGGAAACAATACTTGTATTTAATGTAATGCAGCTTGGAACAGAAGCTACAGTCAGAACATATGACTTAACAGCTGTATCTTACTTAAAGAAAATCAGTTTGGATTACCACAAAATTCAAGGTAACAAAAATAATGAAACAAAATGGAGGATAAGAGTAATAGTGTCTCTGCTTAGTAGACTTCATAGTTAAACCTTTTTGTACCAGGGCTTCGATTGCTTACCCTAACCTTTGAGAGAAAACTGATATAATATGACAGATAGGTTTGATATTTAGAATGAGCCCCTTCTCTTTTGAGGCTGCAGTTGTGAGGGCCCATATAGTTGTGTGCAGTTCTCCACATGGAACTTTTGTGCAGGCACAGTTGACATCCACCTGGTTTTCCGTGCTTATCTAGTAAATGAGTAATTAAATATCTCAGTTGTAGCTGCAAAATGGTGGAAGTCAAGGTTTAAAAATCTGGTACTTAAGCTTTGACACACATGCAAATTTTTAGGAGGATAATTAGCACTTAGAAAATCAAATCACTTTTTTTAGTAACATGTGACAATGTATCTGTTGTAGAGTGGGAAGGGGATTTATTTAAATTTATTCCAAAGAAACTCCTATTTATTGTTTATCTTACTGACAGTTCATGGAAAACCAAATGCAAGGACGGAATCATTGATACAGGATAATTCATGAGACTATCTCAGGAATTATGATTTCTTATATTTACTCTCAGTGGTTCTTTTACATACCTTAGGGAACACCATGATTGAGGCCAAGTAAAATAATCACAATTATTAACCATGGCTATTTTATTATTAAGGAAAGGAAAAGAAAACTTTCAACAAAACAGACCAGTGACAGAACACAACTGATAACTGTTTTGGTTAATCTAGGTACACAAGTGCACAGTTCAAGCTCTGTAAGAAGAACTTCCTAATACTTGTTAGTTAATTTTGGTGTACACAGTAAATGTTGTCCATGTTGCTGTCTTGACTACCTTGTGAATAAAGGATTCAGTACTGAGACATTTAAGCAGAACCTATTCCATTTGTTAATACTTTTTTTTTTTTCTTTTCTTTTTTTTTTTTTGACAGAATGCTTTGTAAAAGATTTTTCAGGGGCACATGTGAACGCTCATCACCCAGAACACATGCACTTCTAATGCAAAGGCATCTACCTTTCTTACGTGCTTTTCTAAAAATTACAGCCATTTACACTTTTTAATATTCTCATTCTTTAATATAAGTATTTTAAATATGGCAAAATAATAGGTACAAACCTGTGTAACGACCCACTATTGACTTGTCATTGCCTACCTAAATGCTCAACTACGGAGGTATACGTAGATTCTAGGTTATTGGTTCAATGCTTTTGGCAGAATCACATTTTAAATTGTTAAATAGAAAATTATGTCTGAGGAGAAGGGTTTCATAAAATCACTTCACTACTTACTTCAATATTGTGAAAGCTAACTTCTCAATATGCTCTCATTTGGTATGTTACAGGTAAAAAACAACCGCTTCACTTAATTAGCTCTTCAGATAGACCTGGATTAGACCTTTTGAAAGTGGAATATATCAAGGTACATGCTTACTATTGATTAAAATGATCTGTGAAGTGGATCTGATAACAAGTTAAAAATTTAGTATCTACACAAAACGTAAATGAGTGCAGTCTATACAATGCAATGGGTCGTTCAGTTTGTCTATCTTGAGCCTTTTATAACTTTTTTTTCCCTTTCAGGCTGATAAAAATGGTCCAAAATTTCAGTCAAGTTTTGACAACACTGAACAAACACTTCAGGTAAGTGAGTTTTTAAAAAAAGTGTCTAGTATTAGCCTCTTCACTTGGCAAGTCAAAGCTGAGACTCACTGAAGAGTGGCATGTTAGCCTGACTTCCCTAGCTAAAGTGGTATGTTCTCAATTCGAGTTAGGTAAATTAAGATAAAAATCCTAGTAACGACAGGGCAACTTGTAGTTTCAGCAGGTCAAGTTGAAGTCTAGGTTCCTCCATTGTCTTATCTTGACCTACAAACTGTTGTGAAAACTACCAGTTGCTTGGTCTTCACTAGGGTTTTGCTTCAATCTAGCTGACTCGAGATAACACACCCTTCCTCCTTCTTTACCCGCCTGTGGAAACAAGGCTTTGGAGTCCAGATTGCCGCCATACCACTCCAACCCTGCCTCTGACACATCCCTATGCTTAGGGGTTCATAGGAGACGGCAATAGTAGTAGCCCCAACTTAGGAAAATTCTCAGCTGCCCATGTAGGGCAGTTTTCGTGTCCCTATGTGCCACTCTGGCAGTGCAAAGAGGCCCAGCTCTCCCAGAAGCTGCTAAGTTGGGTATGGATCAGAAGTCTCATCCATTCCCTGCCAGTGAAGTGAAATATGTGCTTAAAAGTCTTACTTAAGGCACCAGTTTTTTTAAATGACTAGATAACTGTAACATTTGTCAAATAGAGAGCTCTATATTGATGCTAATTTTTACTCCATAATACAAGAACAAGGAGGTATTAAAATATAAAGGAACAAATCTAATTTTGTGAAAAGGAAATGAACAGCGTACACGTGACTTGTGGTACTCGCAATATACTTTGGTGAAATGTCAGAAGAGATTAAAACAACCTTAGAGGGGGAAAAAACAATCTCCAGTAACTGTGCCTGAGATTAAAAACTACAAAGCTGTCAGTTTTCTTACCTTGGGCATATTACCATTTCATGTCAGGTAGGAACTTGTTCCCTGATGTAAGCTGTGACTGATGAAAGGAGTGCATTGAGGATGAAAGCATCTTCTTTTGAAGCATTTGTCAGTTACTGTCAAACTGAAAATTTGGTTTAGATGGTTTACTAGAGTGCTTTAAATTGAGTCTGTGAATTCTGTTTGTTCCCAATTTAGATTTTTTAATACTTTTGTGAATCCTTCCATATATTTAGTTGAATTCTTGGGTACATATTTAGTGTTAAATCTTTACATTCCTTAATGTAAAACTGTGAAAATTTGTTTAAAAAAAAAAAAGGTGATAGAACTAAACTTAGGCACACTGTTGCATGGCTATATTTGCATAATTTTCATGAAAATGAAGAGTTATTGCTGATGGTTCACAGATGAATTAATCAAGCTGTGGCCTAATTAAACCACATCTCTTGCATCTTGTCTGCCTTTTTGCATTTCTGGGGCAACTATAGTGTGGTGTATGACTGGCTGATACATCTAGCATAGCACAGGTTTTTGGTAACAATCAGCTGAAATGTGTTTGAAAGCTTTATTTTGTCCAGCTGAGAACAGACCATTTAATAATGCAAGTGTTCCTCTGAAGAACTTTCTGGGAAGGTATTTTCTGCATCTTCTGGTAATTAATATTATGCATTTTTCCCAGCAGACTTAAGTTTTCAGTGTAGCAAAGGTTTTTTTTTGCATCAATTAAAGAGAACCAGAAAACACAAGCTTAAAAAACAGTGCAGGAGAAACTACTCAAAGGATATGCTGGAATCAACTAAGAAAAACCCCCCTCACAAATAGTCGAGTGTTTGATGTCTTTTTTGTTTAGTTGCATGTCATTTTGTTCTTGTATGATGGGAAGATGAAGCCAGATACTTATTGGTGATTACATATTTGTGTCATGTTCTTGTATTGTCACCCTGTAAACCTAAATCCCAATCCATTCAGCATCTCTATTCATGGAAGTGATCCACACAATAAATGAAAATGTTACCTGCAGTTTACTTTTTGTGATTAGGATTATTTTGTTTTAAACAGGTGGCCTTTTCATCATTAAATCTTCTGCTACATACACAGGCCCTTCTCTCTACTATCAATTTTCTAACAGCCGTTATTCCATCCAGCAGTCAAAGTACTAGTGATACAGGACATGCACAAACACAAGGAGAAAAGCAGCAAAAAGATACTAGTGTGAGGAAAGGTACAGTGAATGTTTTTGGCAACCCTAATGTTATTCAGCATGTCATTTTGGGTTGAAAGGGATAGATTTAAATTGTTAGATACTAAGTAATTTAGTTTTAAAAATCACTGCAATATTTGGTGTGAAGAAACAAGAAATGGTAGGCCAGTTCTTACTAATTGTTTCTCTGATGGCCAACTCAGGGGTGTTGCTTCCATTGTTTAGTCACAGGAGTTCTTTTACATAGCTTAGGAGACACCATCATCAGGATCAAGCAAAATAATGACAGTTATTAACTATGGCTATTTTGTTACTGAAGTAAGGAAAAGAAAACATTAAACAAAACAAATGACTAAGTACAACTGATAAACTGATTACTTCCATTACAATTTCTGCTGTATGTCTCTCCGTGGAGAGATTTTAACAGAGATGAGACCTCTGTCAGAACACCTCTGAGGTGTGCTTTCCTCTTGGTAAGTTAAATCTGAAGTATATTTTTCCTAAAGTTATTGTGAATCCATTCTTTAGTATATCCTTAGATAAATCAGAATGTTCATAGATGGGCAAAAGATGGAGTAATTGTAAGACAGTTGTGACAGAGGCAGCACTCTGTACCAGCTTCCCAAGAGCTATGAAATGCATGTGGGCCAAGAAATGGACCACTGTGGCAGAAGAGCAGTTTAAAGCTTAACTGATCTGTTTATGGGTGATAGGTTTGCGTCTTCTGCAGCGAAAGTTACTGCATAGACAGTTAACCAACTATGAGCATTTAAACTTCAGTGTTGAGATTACTTTTAGCAGTGAAAAAGCTGCTGGTTAATATAAATGTCAGTCAGCACTTTTATTGATCAACACACATATTTAGTCTCAAATTTTAAGAAAATAATCCTTTCTTATCCAAGCAATAAAATTAATCATGAAAGTAAGGCCACCTATACATAGTAGATGTGAATTGATAAATTACTGATGGGCTTTTGTAACTAGAAAATATTTATGAATCGCTATAACAACTCTGACTTTATAATTGACATTTTATATACAAATTACTTTAAACATTGACTGCATTTAAGCCTAATGTAGCCATGCTCGATTTCTCTAAAATGATATCCACAACAGGGAGCAAAAGTGGGTGTGCTACTTTAAACAGGGCTCCAGGCAACTGCTGGCATTTAAAACATGTCATATAGACTAGATCTGAGCAGGTTATGCTGCTTAAAATGCTATTGGTTATGTGGAACCCTGTCAAGATTAGCACTTCCATTGATGGTATAAACAATGATGATGAATCAGAGGCAGTGATGGTAGGAGTTCTTAAATTAAAAAAAAAAAAAAAAAAAAAAGATTAGTTTAGATACTCCCTTTGTCTGCTTGACAGGGGCCAAAGGGCTTCAAAATACATTTTAAAAAAACTGGATTATGATATTCTTTGTTATTTTTACTTAGTAGTGACCAAAATTACCAAGGATAAGGATGTTGTTGACTTCAAGCTGTTTGCCAAGTTGGATGCCTTCTGTTTAAATGTGTGTGATGAAAAGAACAACATTGCTGAAATCAAAATACAAGGTAATGGTGCTTGAGTAAAGACAGTGACTGCTAGACTTGTTAGTATATTAGTGGTCGTTTCTTGTATTGCTTTTTATGTGGTTATTAAGTATATCTTACTATGAAGGTGTGAACTTTCGTTCTTTCACTTTTTTGGGATCCATTTCTGGTGCTCCAAGTATATGTATACTGAAGCCATCTGGTGCCCCAAGTTTTAATATTTTTAATAATCACACATGATGTAAAATGTTTCCACTTTGTAACACGTAAATAAAGAAAATTTAACATACATTATCTGTGATGTAACTTTAAAACTTAATTAACTGAAAAATAATACCCAGCTTTTAAAAAGCATTTTTTATCCATAGATTTCAAAGCACTTTACAAAAGAGGTCAGCATCATGATTCCCATTTAAAGATGGGGAAACTCAGGTACAGGGCAGGCAATGACTTGCTTGAAGTGACCCATACGGATTAGAACAAAGGCCTCCTGAGTCCCAGTCTGTTCCTATATTCTCTAGACTACACTGCATCCAAACACATATAGGAAAAGACATGGGGAAGCAGTTCCATTAAACATAGCTATGGGTGGATTGTGGTGTTAAGTCAGAATGGAGTTGATACTTCTTTTGATTATAGAAACCATTGTCCATAGACTTTCTGGGGAAGCTTGAGGATGAAACTAGAAACTCTATAACTTGCTGTTACACTTGTAGTTAAACTTCATGGTACAATCTGCATTTGCATGGACATAACTGAAGGCAAGCAGCATGGGATCTGATTCCGAAGAGCAAAGAATACGTCTGTATCTTCTGCTGCACTGCTTACCTGGATAAAGCACTTTTTTGTTTGATTGGAGGTGACAATAGCAAGACAAGATGAAAAATACATACTTGTTTTTCTTCAGCATCATTACCTGCAATCAACAGAGGAATAAAAAAAGACTAATGGCATACATTGTTTTAAAAATATTAATTTCTTCAGAGCTGTCAGCGAAATTGATGTACTGTCTATCCTATATAAAACTACTAGACAAATATTTCTGAAACAAATAATGCTATTAGGTAATTTGGAATAGCATTTACCTCTCATTCCTTTGCAGGTCTCGATTCATCGCTTTTCCTTCAGCCAAGTCAGACTGTGCTCTTTGTCCGTCTTAAAGACATAATTGTTACAGACGTCGATTCAAGGACTATTCATAAAAAGGTATAATTCATGATAAAAGGATCTTCCTGTTTTACTTGATCCTTGGTTACTTTTATGTATGTAGACCAAATGTGACAGAATAATTCACCCCAATATCTTTAAATGTTTGATTTGCTAAGTTCTAACAAAATATGATGTTAGACACACAAAATGGATGAGGTAATACCTTTTATTGGACCAACTTTTACAAGATATTACCTCACTCACCTTCTCTGTCTAATATCCTGGGACCAGTAAGGCTACAGCAATGTTTCATACAAGGTATGATGTAAAATTTCTAGCGGGACCTGTGAAATGTGAAAACACTGATATTACATTTTTTTCAAATGTGTATTTAGTTCAGTGTGGTAGCACTCTGTCTGCTTCAAGCAAGCTTTAAATGCAGATCTGCAGGTGGTATTGATCTTGAATCAGAGAAACCTCAATTTGGCACAATAGCAGTTACAGTTCATGAGTCCTGAGTACCAGAATAGGCAGGGAATCTTGCAGGCTTCAATAAAAGTGAAATTGCAGAGTTATGTTTGGGCAATTGGTTAATGTCCTGTCTTCCTGGCTCAGAACACTGAGTTTCACAAGAAGTAAGTAAACTTGAAAACTTATTTAAAGTTTAAATACCTCCCCTATGCTAAGCTTATGGGAAGCTTTCACAAATCAACAGATAGATTTAAGACTAGTAGTTGGGAGATTTTTATGAAATATGGATAACTGTATGTTTCCTCAGTCTTGCTACCAGTTTCCTTCTTGCTGGACATAATAATTATAGTTATTTCTCCTACCATGGCAATAGCCATAATTTTTACATTTCAGATCATTACGCTGAATTGATTACTGTTTGTACTCCATTAAATAAAAAGAAATAAGCATTTAAATAAGTGATATTAAGTTTATTCTAAATATTTTACCTACAAGATGGAAAAGGACATGAAAACCCAGCAACATTGTAACTTGCAACTTCTCAAGGAAGATCATATTTCTTTCTTATTAGTGTTGTTAGTACAATAATCTGTATTGCTTTGTTCTATAAACGAAGAACATGTTGCAATATCAATATTATTGAAGATCTGAAACTTCAAATACATAAGTCAAGAAGTTCACACTAATAGCTCCCAGTAGCCTTATTTGTCTTACTGCATATGGAGTTACATTAAGACATTTAAAGTTGTGTTTAAAACAGTTAATGTGGAATAATAAATATTCTAATTGTTTGTCTCTAAACACTGAACTGCAGTGCTATGTTGTCATAGTTAATTGCATTTCCCCCTTGGGGAAAAAAAAAAAAGATAAAGGGGAGGAAAAAACTGACCAGATGCTTTATTTGATGAAGGATAGTCAAATATATATTCTGATTTTCACTCTGTGACTGCACATAGATCATTTTATAATTAGACTTGCTTTTAATTTGTATGCTTTAAAGAGTAAACATTACAAGCATCACTGCTCTGAGTTTGACAGGAGTGTGGGGCCTTTTAATGCCTTCTAATAGTTCTGGAGACTCAGAGGACTGTGAAAAAACAAACAAACAAACAAAATGATCACAATGCAAAACAAATCCTAGAGGATCACATTTTGTCTGCAGGTATCAGGCACAAAATATCTATGCTGCATGCAGGGATAAATGAGGAAAATGGTGTATTGGGCACAGACTGTATGTTATCATAACTTACTGATATTTAACCAGTTACTCTTGGACGTACACTGCAAATCAATTTCTTGTTGATGTTCATGCCAAGATTGAAGTTTGAATGTAGAAAAATTACTGGAGTATTGGAGTGCTGTGTGAACATCTGACAGTTAGATGAAAAATATTTTAGTGATCATACATCTGAAATGCCTTAAAGGAGTTCTTAACAAATTTCAGTACAGTTAAAATAAATCTCTGCTTTAAGTATGGGAAATTTTAGATGTAATTTTTTTGTATCTGTATACTGGATTTTGTGTAATTTAAAGGGTCCTTAATTTTAGCTGGAGCATGGAATATTTAAATAGATTTTGTGAATGAAGATTCCTAGCTTGGCTTGACTTCAATATTAAATGAGTTATAGACTATTGCATGCATGTACTGCATTAGAGACTATCACTGAAGAAGCTGAATTGCCTCCAGGTGGGCTTAAAATAACAATTATTTTGTGGCTATGAAGATAAATTAGCAGATGGATTTAATATTCAAAAATGGATGTGCACATTTTTTTAACTTAAAGTAAAACCTTTTGAGTACCCATTTCTGACTAATAAATATGCTTTGTCTGCTGTTGACATCTTTAGTGTCCTTCTACACCAATTTAGAAACCTCCTGAAGGGCACTGATGTGAAAAGTAGATTAAAATTTTGTTTTGCGCTGACTTGAGAAACGGGAATAGTGATGTGAGGATCCTGTACCTATGTCTTCTCCAGGCTGTCTCTATAGTAGGAGACGAAGTCTTCAGTTTCAACTTGGAACTGTATCCAGATGCTACTGAAGGAGAAGCCTACAGTGATATGTCCAAAGTGGATGGTATTGTCTCTCTGAAAGTGGGCTGCATTCAGATAGTTTATCTTCATAAATTCCTCATGTCACTTCTGGTAAGATCGCTGATTGTATTGAATTATCAGTTCACTGTTGTTTGAGTACCTCCTCAGTATGAAAGCCACTAATAGCTTGAAGTTGCCATTACAAAAAAGGACAGATTTACTGTTTTTAAATACATACTAGAAGGACAAAGGTTGGATAAAGCATTAATTTGTATTATAAATTCTTCATTTTAATTTCTGTTGGATTTAAAAAGCTGATGTTTATGTACAAGTGCTTGAAACTCCTTTTACAAAAAAAAAAAAATCTGGTGGCAATCAGAATTCAAGCAGTGTATTTTTCCTCTCTGAGCATCGCACACAATGACTTACATTCAGCATGCAAAACCCGACATTATTACACATTCTCTTCTCTTGCAGTTTATTAGTTCTCACATAATGTACAGCCCATGAGACTTTTCTTTTTGCTTTTCTGCTCTTCATAAAATTGATGAGGGTTAAATGTTTTTATCTAGTTTACAGGATTCAAACTATCTTTCATTAAGTGGCATATATGTACAAAGCTGAAGTCATTAGGACCTCTGTTCTCCATGTTTCACAACTGTTTCCGGAAAAATTATTTTTGTTAAATGCAGTTAATGAATATTGTTTATTTTAGCCACTTCTTGGGTTTCTTTAGCTGATTTCTGAGCAAAAGAGTAATGTTGCTGTGCCCTGAGGTTAATGAGTTTTGATTCTTTTCATGAAGGCTGGCTATTTGTTGACGTAAGAGTGAATCATGGTAAAGAATTAGATTTGTTACATTTGGATAAATAGCAGAGCTAGGTCCCCATGACTCACTGGTGAACATTGTTTAAATGCCTGCTTAGGCAGGACAAGCTGCTTACAGCACCATTATCGAATGAGTGTTCTAGAGTGTCCAGACGCCCAACTGTCTTATGCTCTGTAGAATGCGCTGTCTTAGAGATCTCTGGGGAAAGTTGATATTCCAAATGTTCTTTTCTGCTTTAACTAATGCACAGCATGAATTTTTTTATGTATTCTTTTTACAAGAATTTTACTAGTTAATTTGTGGTACTAATAATTCTGAATGTCCCAAGAAAATGGGAACAAATTCTTTTAGGAATAATAGAAATCACTGTACCTTGGTTCTGGGCAGAGATGTTCAAAGCTGAATGTTCAGTTTACATTAAAATGATCTGACTGCCTAATTTACGTTAAAACTGAGAATTGCGTGTCCAAATCACTTAAGTACCTGTGAAAATCTGAGTCCTAAAATACATTCATAGTTTAAAGAAAAATAACTACATTTAAAAAAAAAATGGTGGAATATTGATATGGACCTGCTTAAGGTGAAAACATTTAATTTTTTTGTCTCTGGAAATGAGGAAATAACAATTCTGATGAAGAGAGTAGTGACATATCAGTTAAACGTGTCCAGCGCAATATGATTGCTGAATCATCTTCTAGCATATGCATATGTCATCCTTCAGTATAACCTTAAGAAACAAATGTGCATTCTCACGCTGTGGATCACAGGCTTGGTTAAATCTAAAATTATTAGAATTGCCAGTCTTTTTTTTTTTTTTTTTTTTACTACACCTTTCCGGAAGACTCTGAAGAACCCTTCGTTTACTAAATTTTTAAAAACATAATAGAGGAAAGAGCATAAAACTTAATATTTTAAAAATTAGTTTTCAGTTTCACAAACTTGATTCTATTGTTGCCTGTCTGTTTTTCAATTTTTCAGTAGTAATTGTTGACCATATACCTACGCATTGATTTCTTGTGGTGAAAGGCACATAGCGTGGCTTGTCTTCTCACAATAAGGCTAGGAGTTGCTAGTGAATATGTAGACTATTTTGTGCCGGGCTTGACCTTTTTTCTCCTAGAATCATAGAATCATAGAATCATAGAATATTAGAGTTGGAAGGGACCTCAGGAGGTCATCTAGTCCAACCCCCTGCTCAAAGCAGGACTAACCTCTGAGCTTAAAAACCTCTAAGGATGGAGATTCCACCACCTCCCTAGGTAACCCATTCCAGTGCTTCACCACCCTCCTAGTAAAAAACTTTTTCCTAATGTCCAACCTAGACCTCCCTCCCTGCAACTTGAGACCGTTGCTCCTTGTTCTGTCATCTGCCACCACCGAGAACAGCCTAGCCCCATCCTCCCTAGAACCCCCTTTCAGGTAGTTAAAGGCCGCTATCAAATCCCCCCTCACTCTTCTCTTTTGCAGACTAAACAAGCCCAGTTCCCTCAGCCTCTCCTCATAAGTCCTGTGCTCCAGCCCCTAATTTTGGACACAATATTCTAAATGCAATGCCGAATAGAGGGGAATAATCACTTCCCGTGACCTGCTAGCAATGCCCCTCCTAATTATGCCATTGGCCTTCTGACAACCAGGGCACACTGCTGACTCATATCCAGCTTTTTATCCACTGTTACCCCCAGGTCCTTTTCTAGCTCGTCGGTCCCCAGTCTATAGCTGTGCATGGGATTCTTTCTTCCTGGAGGACTCTGCACTTTTCTTTGTTGAACCTCATTAGATTTCTTTTGGCCCAATCCTCCAGTTTGTTTAGGTCACTCTGCTTATCTACCACTCCCCCCAGCTTAGCAAACTTGCTGAGCAATCTACCCCATCCTCCAGATCATTAATAAAGATGTTGAACAAAACCGGCCCCAGGACCGACCCCTGGGGAACTCTGTTGTGGACATGGAGCCATTGATTATCTTGAGCCCTATGCTCTAGCCAGTTCACTATCCATTTTATGTTCCAACCCCTCTTTAAGCTAAGAATACTGTGAAAATATCCAAACTTGTTCACTGGAACTTGACCAGGCACACACAGGCCACTAACTTAAATTGATAATGTCCCAGAAAGCCATCCATTGAGGGACTGGCATCCTAGAAGCCTCCTTTCTAATATTCAGAGCTCTCTGGATTTGTCCATGGAGAGGAGACCTATCCTACAAACTCAGACACTTATTGTCTCTTTTCAAGGGATCTAAACTCTTTGCATGGGTTCTGGACCTAACCCTCAAAATGTCAGAGAAAGCCTAAAACAATTTTTTTCCTATTGCAATTTGTGCTTCCACAATAACCAGGAGACTTCACTCCCATGCTTCTAATATCACTAAATTGAGTAAGATCCTCTGACACTCATTTATTATCCATACAACTCTTAAACTTCATCTGACTGTACCAAGAGAGTAAGAAGTCCCACTCTCTTTTTACCCACCTGTCAAGAAGTCACCAAACTGAACAGCCTTTTTGTAAGGAATGGATGAAGCGGGTGGAGATGAGTATAAAAAAATGCTTAATTCTGATTGGTACCTACCTCCCTGATTGACAGATAACTGGATATATCTCATCTTGCAACCTATGTTATCTTGTCATGGAAAAAAGTTATCAGAGAAAAAACTTGCTTTTAACCACTAGTTTTACAATAGGAGAGCAATTAAGTTGTATTTTTTCTTTTCACTCCCCCCACCCCATATTTGTTACAGAACTTTCTGAACAACTTTCAAACAGCAAAGGAGGCACTGAGTGCTGCTACAGTTCAAGCTGCAGAAAAGGCTGCAACCAGTGTGAAAGATCTAGCTCAGAGGAGTTTTCGCCTTTTAATGGATGTTCATCTGAAAGCGCCAGTTATAATCATACCTCAGTCTTCGATGTCCTATAATGCCATCTTAGTAGATCTTGGTTTGATCAGGGTACAAAACAAATTTAGCCTGGTATCTGCTGAAGGCTGCTTACTTCCTCCAGTCATTGATAAAATGGATGTTCAGCTGACAAAGCTTAAGCTGTCTAGGTACTATAGTTTATTTTACCATCTTAAACTTGAACTGATAATTCAACAGTTAATTATTAGTAATTTACCTGCTACGAAGTTATTTAACAAAACTCCTCTGTAGTTTAGAATTCCATGTGATAGAACAAAATATTACTATTTCAATATTGCTTAAATTAGTTAATGAATGTAAGGTAAAGAGGTGGTGGTAATTTTTCCTATTTTAAAGATAAATAAAGCTGTAAATCATTAAATAGTGAGTTGAATGAGAATGAAAGGCAGCATCATCTTAAAGTGTTCTATTTATGAAAATGTAGACACGTTTCAAGAATGTTTTTGTATTTGAGCTGTAAGGTGGTTTTTTGAAATGTCAGAACATATAGTTTGTTTTATATGTTTGTTTGCTTCTTTCCTAGGACAATTGTACAGCCTGGTTTTTCACAGCCTGACATTCAGATACTTCATCCTATTAATTTGAATCTGTCTGTGAATCGAAATCTAGCTGCAACTTGGTATCGCAGTATTCCTGTGTTGGAAATCAAAGGGCATCTTGACACAATGAATGTAAGTGTGTGTGTATATATATATATATTTTTAAAGCTGCTTTTTGCTTGTGTTGTGTTGGTAGTGTGAACCTTTACATTGTTAACACTTCCATAAATATTCTCTATTTAAAAAAAAATTTTTTTAAGTTTGTCTATACAAGTTTTTTATGACCAAGAAGAGATTCATCATGTTATGCTAGCTTTAGTTAGAATTAAAAAAAAAAAAACTCTTTAAAAATATAGAACTAAAATGCTGTTTTTAAACTATTAAAGAAAATACACTGTAATCAATAACATATATACATTTATATACAAGCAAAATCAGATGAGCTTAAATCCCATAGCCATCTTTTAGAAAGAAAATGATGTAAATAAGACTGAATCCCACTCTAGGTAGTCAGGTTACTTTTCACAGTTCTAAAAGTCATTACCCAGTAACTTGTTTGTTTTTTTTGTTGTTGTTTTATTTTTCTTGGACGTTAACGTCCAGAACTGCATTTATGAGAGCCATCTTGTTGTGATGTTTGATTCTTTTTGACTGGTGCTGCTGAATGAGACATGATAAATAAACTATAATATATTCCTGCCATAAAGAGCTGCATTGCTGAGATAGTTGAACAGTAGCAGGCACAGATATATACTTTATTCTTTGAAAACATTAAGCTGTTGCTTTACAGATTATTGTAAGTCAAGAGGATTTGAATGTTCTGCTTAAAGTACTGACAGAAAACCTTGGTGAAGCAGATGAAATGTTAAGTAAAGCAAAACCAATAGCGCAGGAGGAAGGTAAGAGAATTTCTGATCCACAATCTTTCTTGTCTTATTTATGTATTCATACTGTTCATACTTAAACATATATTTGTAAGTAAAAATGTTGGAAGTAAAAATCAGATACGTACTTAACTAAAAATCCATGTGGAGTTAGCCAATATTGTCATTGTGACAGCATTTGTAATCAGAAATATTTCTTTCTTTCACTCATTACTGAAAGGCTCGGTTGAAAGAAGTTTTGTACATTTTCCTTAACAAATTACTCAGGCTAATTACAACATTCTTAAAATAAGCAAATATATAAAATAAGTAGAATGTGTTTCTTATGGTAAATGAATTATAGTAACACTTCTTTGAATGAAAGTAACAAATCATTGTAAATGGCAGGAAAAATTAAAGGATCTGAAATACCTGTGTCAACACAGAATGAGAGTTCTTCAGGAGAAAGCTTACCTGGTACAGCAAAAGTAGCATTACATGAAGATGTAACCAACATGCTCCTTAATTTTGAAATCAAAGAGGTACATATTTAACTGTACAATATCTTGTATGTGGCTGATGGAATGGACCAGATTTTGTATCCCGCTGTGGCTCCTTTAGGACAGAGTAACCATAAAGCCAGTTCAGGAGGATACTCAGATTGACCTTGGTTAAGGATATCATTGGTGGGATTTTACAGGTGTAGTGGCTTGGCTAAGTGGAATAGGGAGAACATTGCATGCTTAGAGAGAAGTATGAGAAAAGCATAGATACAGGCATGTTTGAGGTAAATAAGCAAGGTGTCAAGGCTGACATTGCTGATAGAGTAGAGTTCTGGAGGCTATAATTACCTGCTATAACCAGTGAACTACTCTATTGGAATACAGCTTTAATTTTTTTCCTCACTAGGTTGTAGTAACCTTAATGAGACAGGTGCAGAAGGAGGGACATCCCTTACATATCCTAACTGTGCTGCAGCTTGGAACTGAAACCAGAATTGGAAACCATATGACTGCAACAGCATATCTGAAAAAAATTACTTTGAAGTGCCTTGAATTTACTGGTATGTTCTTTATAACTTAGCGTATAGTACACAAACAAACACCACAACAATAAGGTTGCACAGTTAAAAATTTTAGAAATGAATTTCTACAGCAACATTAACTCCATGACATAGCCCTTATGTAACATTGCTGCAGTAAGTCAGACATTAATGGTCTAAGGGTTTATTCTTGATGTAAAAGTTAACTTGAGTTAATACACTTCAATTAGTTCAAATGGTGTCACTCCTCTCCAGTGAGAGCATCCACCCTGCAAAACAATACTTGAGAAATACAGAGTGATGAGATTAGCAGATGATGAGTTTTAACTCATGTTGCTGCATCCCCACTGCATTACTAGCTTGAATGTCAGTAGTACTGGAGCTTCAACCGTTTCTGTGGGGCCAGGTAGCTTGAGCTTAAAGCACCACTTATTTTGAACTAGATTGTTTTGCGTAAGTCAGGAGTCTGGTTAAGAGCAAAATTCTGGTGATAGCTTGTGGGAACAACACAACAAAGACAAACTGTCAATTGAATTGTGCAACATTAATATTATATAGTAATAATTATTTGATAGCATACCTTTCCAAAAAGCAAGTGCTAAGAAATTATTTTTCAGTAAAAGTTTGAAAGTTTAATTTTAATTGTATGACTTCATATCCAGCTAAAACACTACTTGTTAAGAGAGATATGTTCAGAAGAAAACTCCGGTATCTTCGGTTGCATCTCTTAAATGAGGAAAAATCCATGAATAAACTTGAGCCCCAAGGGAAGACCTTTTTTTTTTTTCCTAACGGAGTGTCTACACTGAATAAAATGCCCACCCGACTGATGTCCCTCGTTCCCTCTCTCCCTCAGAGCTCACTATGCTGTTTGTGCTGGTCTCTGCATTCACACTGACTAGCCTTAATTCGAATTAGAAAGCAGTGCAATGTGGATAGCTATCCCACAGTGCAACTAGCCACCATGGCTGTTGGGACGAGTGTCTTCGTCCCAGGATGCAACGCTGCTTCCCCACCTTTCCTCCCCACCCCCAAACAAACAGGAAAAGAATTTTTGCGCCAATTTTTTACTCCCTGCGATCGCCATTGCTGCAGAGACATGGAGCCAGCTCAACTCTGCACTATAATAGTGAATGTGACAAATACATCGTGGCTTGTCGTGGAGTACTTTAGAAAAAGAGCAAGAAGGCGAAGCAGATAAAACACCTATGTCACAGAGGCTCTGCTACACGCCATGGAGCAGAACAATTCACGATTGTTGCAGGCTGTAACGTGTCATCTGCAGTCCGTGGAGCGCAGGTTCTGGTGCAGGGAAACAAGCACAGACTGGTGGGATCACATTGTTATGCAGCTGTGGGATGATGATCAGTGGCTGCAAAACTTTCGTATGCAAAAGGCAACTTTCCTCGAACTGTGCTTGGAGCTGGTACCTTCCCTGAAGCGCGTGAACACTTGCTTGAGACAAGCTATGGAGAAGAGAGTCAACATCGCTCTCTGGAAGCTGGCAACCCCCGACTGTTACCGCTCAGTTGGGAATCAGTTTGGAGTCGGTAAATCTACGGCGGGCATAGCCGTGAATCAAGTGTGCGGTGCCATAAATAGACTTCTGCTATGAAGGCTAGTGACTTTGGGAAATGTGCAGGACATAGTGGAGGGGTTTGCCATGATGGGCTTCCCAAACTGCGGGAGGGTGAGGTGTGGGGGAGGCATTGGTGGGACGCACATTCCCATCTTAGTGCCTGCACACCTGGCGACTGAGTACATAAACTGCAAGGGGTACTTTTCCATGGTCCTGCAGGGGCTTGTGGATCATAGAGGTTGTTTCACCAACATCTATGTGGGGTGGTCTTGGAAGGTGCATGACTCTCGTGTATTTCTAAGATGCAGGTGGGCACTTTCTTCCCCGACCAAAAAATTCACATTGGGGGTGTGGAAATGCCTATAGTGATCCTGGGAGATCCTGCTTACCCCTTGCTCCCTTGGCTAATGAAACCATACACTGGTCAGCTTGACAGTGACAAGGAGTGTTTTAATAAGAGGTTAAGCAGTTGCAGAATGGTTGTAGAATGTGCCTTTGGGCGTTTAAAGGGCAGATGGAAGAGTCTCCTCACTAGGCTGGACATGAGTGAGAAGCGAAGGGTGAGCGGTTCCCCCTGGGTTGGGCTGTGGAGGCAGAAAGACTGGCCGCCAATTGTGAGCAGCCAGATGCCAGCACTATGCTGAGAGCTAACTGCGGAGCGCTTTGCATTAGGGAAGCTTTGAAAACCAGGTTCTGCAATGAGATGCAGGACTGATTTCTGTTCCTGTATGTTGTTTGCCTTTGATGATCCCCCACCCACCCCCCTTTGATATCCGAGCCTGACAAATCCCTTCCGAACAACATATGATTTAATAAAAAAACGTTTTGGAATGATGCAAAATTTTATTTTTTAACATTCAAGTCATGGGGGAACGGGGGGAGGGTTCATTCACTGTCTCCAGGGTAGGGTGGTAGCTTGCTTGCCAGCAGTCAGCGTGGCCACCACAGCTTTCTGCTCACCTCCATCGGGGTGGAGGAGAGCACGTACTGCATCCTGGACAATCTTCTTCCAGACCTATTGGGGACGGGGGACGGGGAGGGCGGCATAGCTCTTGGTTGTGAAGCATTATGGAGGGGCTGCAGTGGGACTCTGTCCTGTGTCCGCTCCTCCTGAAGCTCCAAAAGATGCCACAGCATGTCTGCCTGGTCCTGCAGGAGTCACAGCATCTCCTGCATGGTACTGCGATCATGCTCCTGCATTTGTATGTGACTCTCCGTGACCCTGTCCATGTTATGGGGCAAGGTCAGCCCCCTCGCTCTTTGCTGTGTGTCTGCAGCTGCTGAGGCATTCATGAGCTCTGCAAACATGTCGTCTCTGCTTTTTCCCCCCCCCTTTTTATAATCTGAAACCATCTGTTTGCAGCATTTCTTAAGGGTGGGTCCACTGCTGAGGTGTCTACAGAATGAAAGAAAAATAACAAGGTAGCCACAGTTAGCATAGTGAAGAAAACGATACAAATGTAACTATTTAGATAATGATCCCATGATACAATGTAGCATTTCCTCTCTGCTTGTTTTTTAAATCCTTATAGAGAGAAGGAACTGCGGATGGCTGGGGTGGGGGGGTTCTCTGTTTATATTAAAAACCCTTACGGAAAGGAACTATGGACGGCGTGGGGGAGGGGGAGGGGGGGAATATGCTTAAAACACATGAAGCCATGATGCTGGCTACCTTGATTGCAGAGAAGAATCCTACCGTGGAGGGAGGCATGAGGCAGCCCTCCCCTGAAAAGTTTTTCAAGGGTTAACAGATTACATACAATAAATTTTCCATGTGGTATCAACTGATGATAAACGTAGCATTTCTCATCACATAAAAAAAACCTGATCCCTGGGTAACCACTCAGTACAGTCAACGAAATGCCTGAGATCCCCTTTGTGCCCCCTCCCCCCCCACCCAATGTACAATGACAGAAATGCTAATAAGCAAGAAACAAAAAGTGTGAAGTGAGTGTGGACAGTAATGAAGTAGTGATTCTGAAAATGATGCCAGAATGGTGTAAAAGTAGCAATGGGAAGATGCACATTTTTCCAATCTGAAAACGTTTTCATGATTGAACATAATATAAAAATGACTAAGACTATTACTTTGATCAAATTAAATACAATTTTGTTTTCATTAGTTACCTTTTGATCTGTGGCCTTTAAACTGAAAACTACTACTTTCAATTATTTTCATTATGACATATTACTTGTTCATGTTCAGTAGCTGAGTCAATTAACAGTTATTTGCCCTTCTGTCTGCAGACTCAAAAGGAGATCCTCTTCATATTATTAATTCTTCAGAGGAGACTGGTGAACACCTTCTGAAACTGGAATGCATAAAGGTTTTAGTATTTTTATTTAACCCTCTGGATTATTTTAATTAGTTTTAGAGCCCTGATACTGCATTAAACTTCAAACGCCAGCCGAAGTATTTGTAGGATTGGGGTTCAAATTACCAAAATCCTGTGTCAGTTGTCAATTTTCAATAAATTGCAGAGCAGAGTCTAGCCATTGCCTCAATTTTGGGGTGCCTAGATGCACTCTCAAGGTGCATACCTTCTATTTGGCACCCTCCTTGTCCAGGCGCCTAGCCCTCTGGGTGCTGAACACTGACTCTTCACACCCTCTAGTGGTTGACTACCCCCTCTCCCAAAACTCCACCCAACTTTATGAAACTTCTGTCTTAAAATGTAATTCTTAGGTGTATACAGCTGTTGTGAAGCAGTTTACACACACACAGTTTGTACAGTCCAGCATCCTTATACTCTTAATCATGTAAAGCACAGGAGAATACAGATCATGTAAAACAATAAAACATCCTCAATGCAATGTCCTTCACTAGCTCACCCTGTCCTTGGGGCAGAGATCATCTGTGTTCTGTCAGGCAGGATCTTCCATGATTTTGCCTACTCTGGCCCTGCCGCAGCCTCTCATCTTAACCTGATGCAAAGTGGCTCTCTCTCCATGAGCGTTCTCCCCAGTTCCTCCTCATGAGTTCCTTTATAGTTTCCTGCTGGGGTCACCTGCTTCTTTCGTTTTCCTCCTAATAAGTTGGCACTTGCAAACTCCTCTTCCTTCAGACAAGAGGAGGAGGCGTCTTCTGCCAGTTAGCGCAAACCCATTGTCTCAAGGTATTTTATTTCAAAGAGTTGTTCCTTGAGTGCTGTAGTTTCTGGCCTGGCAGAGATGTGATATAACCTTGTTAACTGGTGGCTTTTCATGACACAAAAATTTCATGATGCAATTTCATAAAACCATCCCCAATTCTTCGTACATGGAACAGCGCTCTTTGCAAGGAAGCTCGGTGGAAGTGAATGGAACGTTTGCTCATAACTATTGGAATGACAGGTGTCCCTTTAATAGTGGTACTGGCTCAGTAGGGTTCACAGTTCATGGAGAATGACTCTGAACAAGGCAGCCTCTGAGGGGAGTGAGCTATGAATGTGGACTTAGTCAACAAGGGAAAACCTACAATGCAGAATATCCTTCAGAAGTTACATGGTTATTAAGGAGAAAGTCCAGGATACCATCTCATTCAGTGGTCCTTAAAACTAGTGCGTTCCTTTCTCTCAGTGCATTTCTCTGTCTGTCTCTTTAATCTGGAAGTACATAATTTTAACCTGCAAGAGAGAGACGATAACAAGCTTATCATGATATTTTCACAATAGCATCAGTGTGGTTTGTAGATGTACTTTAGTTCAATGGATTTGAAGGCAAGAAGGGCCATTATAATGGCTTATTCTAGCCTCCTAATTAAGACAAGACAGGCTGTAGAATTTCACCCGGTAAATTTGCTCATAGAACCCAGTAACTTAGGCTGGCAAAGGAGGTATTGTTTAGAAAGACATCCAGTCTTAATTTTAAGGTCTCTAAATGATGGAGAATTGATTTACATCCCTTGGTAATCTGTTCCAATGGTTAATTATTCTCTCGGTTAAAAATTAGCATTTAATTTGCAGTTTTAACTTTTTACTTTATCTATTAAAATACAGAGATTGTTACTGTGTGCTTCAATCTTGACTCTCTTCATAGGCTGATGCAGATGGACCAGACTTTACCACTACTTACAAAAGTACCAAGCAAGCTGTCAATGTAAGTGTAAGAACATGTACTTCAGTGAGCTTCATAGATGAGATCTTACATTAATATGTAACTATTTTGAAAGATTAACTAAACTATCTTTTTTAAAAATAGTGCACTTGGATTTAAGGTATAACTTAAAAAACGAAATGTCTAGAATTGATGTTTCATTTTAAATTGGAAACTGATGAATTTTTAATCTGTTCTTACCTGAGTGACATCACACCTGTCTCTCACAATAGTTATTGTGGGATGTGACATGCTACAAGTGAGAAGTATTGTATGCTGGAACAGTAAACTTGTTAATATATCAAGTGAGAAGATCTTTGTGGTAGAAAAATGAAAGTTCTTAGAACTAGAGTGGGGAGGAACAGTTCTGATGTGCAAATGCTCTGGACGGGGTGGCTTTTAAATCATGACCTGAGCCAAGCAGGCTCTAGCACTGTACTATCCCAAGTAGAATACAGGAGAGTGTCTGTAGAGAGAGAGGCCACTCCTTGATCATAGGAAGAGTCTCATCTGCTTCTTCACAATGTTTTCTTGGTGGATAGACTGCTGCCTGGGTGGGCTAGCTGCGTTCTATTTTTCTTGCCCCTTTTCGGTATCCTTTTGATGCAAGCAAGCAAGCCTTGTACACAACCCAGATCACATGGATTACTATAGTGAGCAGCTCTAGTGTGGGAGACGACTTGCTTCTTCTCAGGGGCAACTCAGGTTTTGAACCTCATTAAGTAATGAAATATGCACTTCAGAGATGGGGATGGGGGGTAGAGATCAGAAGGACCATGGTTGTCAATTTTGGGCAAATAGTTATATTATTAATACAGTACAAGGAAATACTATGCTATCTGACATTTTGTCATGTTTTAACAGTATAGATTTCAGTGGCAACCACTGAAGCTCGCTCTCTATTATGGATGCATTGCTTGAAGTCTTTTATTATCCCAGAATTTCACCTAGATGTAGTAGATACTCTAGACCAGTGTTTCTCAATTAAATTTGGTCACGGAACCCTTTTGTACTTGATAAATAATTGTGGATCCCCCCAAACTCTTAACAGTATTTTTACATATGCGGCCAAAAAAAATGTCGAAATAAGAAAATTATATACAAACAAGTAGGTCAGCATTTCGATACCCTCCACCAAAAAATCCGGGACATCTTCCCTTTTTCGGTGGCGCGGAGAACAGCTGCTCGTGGAACCCTAACAGTGTTCCCGCGGAACCCCCGGGTTCCGCAGAACACCGATTGAGAAACACTGCTCTAGACAGAAACATCTGCGTGTCCTTGTTTGTAATGTTTGCTGATCCTGAGCTGTGACATGGAGAAGGATGAAGCAGTATAAAGTCATATTAACACTGTTCATTATATTCACCTAGGTAGCATTAGTTAAAAATTCAGATCAAATAGAAGATCTTATGTTTGGCACAGAATGTAGTATAATGTCCTCTGTAGGGTCGTCTTGAATCATTCTAAGCTTTCATGTGACAGTGTTTTCACTCCTTTCTTTTGTATGCAATGCTATGTTGGGCTACATGAACAGAGAGTAATTAATTTTTCTAAATTTCTGTCTCTGTCTTTCTCATCATGTCAGGTGTCCTTTTCATCTTTGGATCTTGTACTCCACACAGAAGCCTTACTTTCCATCATGAACTTTGTCACATTCAGTCTTCCATCAAGTGGCCTTACCAGCTCTGATAAGGGATTTGATCCAAAACCTCAAAGAGGGGAACAAATGAGCACAGTTCTCAAAGCAGGTATCGTGATATTGGAAATTCCACATATTCTATTAGTGGTTCAATAGCATCCAGCTTCTGTTAATTAATATTGTTTGCAAACAACACAAAACTCTATGGCAGTTCATCTGGCAACATGTTAGTTGCACACCTGATTGTACATGGAAAAAGACAATAGTAAATCACAATACTAAATATGTGTTTTAACAAAAATCACATTAGCTGAGTTTCTAAGGCTAACTAAATCTTTTTTGTTTGTTTTTGGTTATTGCTAAACATGTTACACAAATACTAGTTGCATTGTTATTTTCCCAAATAGTGAATTCATTTTTATAGAAAATTATCTTGACTGGTTAATTTGCTTGACATTCACATCCAGCAAAAGTCTGAAATAAACAAATCTTGCTTTATCAATGGGTAAGGTATTTCATTAGAATGCATTAGTGAGGTTAGGTATGATCATTTCACACTCCAACTTCTCCCCCATTATATCTGGATAACTTTCATCAGCTGAATTAATTAAAACTGGTTACATGATAAACAGATTTCTTTATTTTTCCTCATAGGTAAACTAGTATCCTAATTGAATACTAACAGTGGTTGTGAAAAATGGATAGGGAGATTATAGTAAAAGATGACTTGTTAGGTATACCCCTCCATTGCATTTTTTCAAACACATAGCAATAAAGTGTTGGTAGCTTTTGACATCTGATTGAAAGTGATAGCATGGCAGTCTTGCCTTTTCAACTTAACTTCTATAAAATTTATTGGAGCTACAGAAGAATTGTCAGATATCCTCACTTGTCAAAATTCACCACGTTACAGTAGCCTGTAGTGTTTGTGCCACAGCCCTCTTGCTGCCTAACATGACAGTTCCAAACGAATGCTTGCATCTATTGAAATGGCCAAACTTCATTGTGTATTTGCCAACTTTCCCACTATAGAGAAACACAGGACATTTTGTGTAAGCTGCCCTTTATAAATTATCTGTATTGTGCTTGTATCTGTAAGGGCTGTCTGTAACTTTGTGACAGGGCATTAAAGAGAGTTTTGTTAGAAGACATCATGTTGGCCTTTAGGGGAGCCATGCTGAGATTGCTCAGTTTAGGTGAAACTGCAAAGAATGGGATAGGCAAACCCCCAAGTACAGGTGGCTATTTTTACAAGTTAGACATAGCGAGCTAGCAACAAGCAGCGTCTAATCACCTTACTGGTTATCCAGAAGCCAAAACCACAGTTCCCTTAAAGCCATCCAGCCCTCTGGCTTCTACCCAGACAGCCAAGTCAAATATGTTGGAAATTACTGAAAATCTTTGTACATGATATGTAAAAAAGTTCTACCAATACCAGAGGATTTGGACACATTATGAACCAGGTCAATGAATATTTCAGATCTTACCCAAATACTTGCTTAAAGGCAATGCTTATTAACTAAACTAATATTTATTTAAAAAAAAAAAGAGAGAGAGTATTGGTTAAAAGATCACTCTACACATAGGTGAGACTAAAAGTCCATAGGTCAGTTTCACAGTAGAGATGTTAAACTGATTTGCAAAGTTCTTTTAGGATCAGGTTTGTAGCAGTGGTGAAATAAACTGCTAATTTGCAGAAGTCTCTGGAAATTACGGTGTGGGGTCATCAGTCCTTGTTTAGAGCTTGGTTAGAACTCCAATCCAGAAAAATGAAGCAGGAAATGAAGATCAAATAGGCCGTGTGCAGAGTTCGTTCAGATTCTCCCATGAGAATTAATGGGGTGATCCACAGCATTCCTGGATATCTTAGTCTTGCGACTTGAATTCCCCTTGATAAAATCCAAGCAGATGCAAGATAAAAAGGATCAGGTCCCTAGCATATTTTATAGACGCTTGGCAGGCTATTGATTCCTCTTGATTGCTCTTGACAAAAGGTAACACATAATAGGTGCATAATAGGTAATCACATGTCTTTGAAGTAAAACTTATTTTCTACGCACACATCGGTAATTATCCCTTAAACAGTTAATAGTTTACTTAAACCTCGAAGAGAAATATTGACAATGATATTATGACACCCAGGGCTCATCTATGTTAATGTTCCATTTTGATATCTGAATCAATAGAACAATTGTAATAGACGGGAAAAACAGTTTATCTATCAAGATATATGTAAGCACAGACAAATAGAGACCTAACAATATACACTTGCATTTCAAAGCTCTAGCTTAAAAGACATGGCTTTTACGTATTTATAAGGAATGGCCCTAATTACCATTTGTAACTTCTGAACGTCCTAAAAGGTTGATTTCGAGTTATTTCAGCCTGCTTGTTGTTAACCCTTTCTGGCCATTTAAGGATTGTCTAGTTGTTGGGATTTTTTTGGTTTCTTTTTTTTTTTAGGGTTAATTTGAAGTCTGATGGTCTTGAGCTTAAATTGGCTGACTGTCCCAGTTGGCCTTGGCCTGTGTCTTAGGAGCTATTTTTCTCCCTACGCCTGAAGGGTTCCCTTCATGTCCAGGAGAGACGGTGCTGACAGTGATTTCTCACTACACTGTGAAGTGTAGTTTTCTTTCCTGAATATGTAAAGTATGAACTAGAAACTGTGTTTGGGATTATACTATTCTCAGAAAAATTTTCAAATGAGACATAAATATGGAAAAGGTAACCATGTTCTGTTGTGAAGTGATTGCTGTGTGCCTATGTTTTGATTGGCTGCTGTTCTTGTCCCAGAACAATATCAGTCTTCAACACAACATAATCAAATTTTGCTACAGCTTTGATCAAATAGATTGATTTCCAGGTGTTGCAATAGATAGGTAACTTTTGAACACTGTGTTTATATATAAACCTTAATTACTATAAGATTTGCATCTGTTCTATTACTGGGATGAATGTGCCTTCTTCTGACCATAGTTCTTTCTGCTATAAAGTATCTAGTGGTGTAGCCCATGATGATGATGATGATGATGTATATGACCTGAAACTCGCTGTGAAGTTGAATGCATTCAATGTTTTTGTCTGTGATCAGAAATGTAACATTGCAGACATTAGAATACAAGGTAAGTTATCAGTTAAGTATTTTGACTAGTAGAGTTTAAAGAGATGCATCCTGGCTTCCCCCCCCCTAAATTTGTACTAGAAGTTGTACATCAATTTTTCAGTAGCATTTATTTAAATTTTTAACAGGTGATGTGACAGCAACTGAGCATTAATCTGAGATTTTATAATAGCCAAGATATATGTGTGACGGAGGAAAATATATTTGGCGAAGATGCACAAATACTTAGTTTCTAATGGGGTGAATTAAAAAAACTTGAGTTACTAACTCACTAGACATACTATTAACTTGAAATTCTCTAGTAGTTTGGCACTCAACAATGCTAATAACTGGTACTCAACCCTGTATTTTCAGAGTAAATTAGAAATGATTTTGTCTCTTCGTCACTTCTCTGAGAATATGTGGTATAGGGCATAAAGTAAATTGTTGGATCAGAAATTCCTAAGGTTGAACGGCTTGTACCATTTTCGTTAAATTCCAAATAGAATGTATATCTTTGTTAATGTATTTATTTGAAGGTCCTATTGTATCAGAAATCCTTACTGTGTTTTATACCTGTTGTTACAATGAACTAAACTTGTATTTTTTCATAGGAATGGATGCTTCTGTTTCTATGAAAACTAAAAAGATAAAGGTTTTTTCCAGACTTGAGGACATCATAATCACAAATGTTGATCCAAGCACAATTCATAAAAAGGTGACTTGTGCAATGTAGATAAGATTATAAAAATGACGATTTCTTAAAAAATATATGACTAGATGAGCATAATGAATTGCTTAATACATTTTAGTGAGGTATGTATGTGGAAGACAAATGTGTTTGCTTAAAAAATTGTCCAGTTAAAAAACTTAGGGTAAGTAATAAAAAACTACATTTAAACCAGGGAAGGAAAATATTTTCTCTTGACTATTTCATGATTTGCTTAGGCTAATCTTCTGATATGCCGTTTGGTAAAATCACTAAAATCTCCAGTAAGCCAGAAATAGGCAAATGAGATGACAGAATTGAATGGATTCACTCAAACTGGTGTACCCAATGTATGCTGTATTAAACATGGAATCATAGAAATGTAGGACTAGATGGAACCTTGATAGGTCATGTAGTGCAGTCCCCTTCACTGATGCTGGGCTAAGTATTTTCTAGACCACCCTAACAGGTGTTTGTCTAACCTGTTCTTAAAACCTCTAGTGATGGAGATTGCACAACCCCCCTTTGTAATTTGTTTCAGTGCTTTAACTACCTTTTAAGTTAGGAAATTTTTCCTAATGTCTAACCTAAATCTCCCTCGCTGCAAATTAAGCCCATTACTTCTTGTCCTGTCCTTAGTGGTTAAGCAGAACAATTTATCACCCTCCTCTTTGTAACAATCTTTTATGTACTTGAAGACTGTTATCATATTCCCCCTTAATCTTCTCTTCTCCAGACTAAACAAACCAATTTTTTCAATTTTTCCTTGTAGGTCATGTTTTCTAGATCTTTATTCATTTTTGTTGCTTTTCTCTGGAGTTTCTCTAATTTGTCCACATCTTAACTGAATTGTGGTGCCCGGAACTGGACACAGTGCTCCAGTTGAGGCCTTATCAGTGCTGAGAAGACTGGAAGAATCACTTCTCATGTCTCGCTTACAACTCTTTCTAATACATCCCAGAATGATGTTTACTATTTTTTGACAGTATTTCACTGCTGACTTATATTTAGTTTGTGATCCACTATAACTCCCAGATCCTTTTTTGTAGTACTCCTTCCTAGGCAGTCATTTCCCATTTTGTATTTGTGCAGTTGATTATTCCTTCCTAAAAGCATTGTACTTTGCATATGTCTTTATTGAATTCCATCCTATTGATTTCAGACCATTTCCCCAATTTTAAATCATTTTCAATTCTCCTGTCTTCAAAATTGCTTGCAACACCTCCTAGCTTGTTGTTGTCCGCGAACTTTAAGTACACTCTCTATGCCATTTTCCAATATGAAGATATTGAATAGAACTGGACACAAGACAGATACCTATGGGACCCCATTTGATATGTCTCTCCAGCTTGATACTCAACCATTGATCACTACTCTCGGAGTATGGTTTTCCAACCAGTTGTGCACTCAACCTTACAGTAGGTTTGTCTAGGTGATATTTCCTTGGTTTGTTTATGCAAAGGTCATGTGAGACAGTATTAAAAGGCTCACTAACATTGAGATATATCACATCTGTTGGTTTTTCCCAATCCACAAAGCTTGTTACCTGTCAAAGAAGGATTTGGTTTGACCTGAAAATCCATGTTGACTGTTACACATCACCTTATTATCGTCTAAGTGCTTACAAAATGATTGTTTGCTCCATTATCTATCTTGGCAATGAAGTTACACTGCATGGTCTGTAATTCCCTGGGTTGTCTTTATTCTCCATTTTATAGATAAGTATTATATTTGCCCTTTTCCAGTCTCCTGGGATATCTCTTGTCCTCCATAAGTTCTCAGAGATAATCACTAATGGCTCAAAGACCTGTTTAGTGAGTTCCTTACGTATTCTAAGTTGTTTCATCAGGTTCTGCTGATTTGAGGACATCTTACTTGTCTAAGTAATTCCTAACTTGTTCTTTTCCAGTTCAAGCCTCAGATCCTATCCCATTTACATTGATGTTGACCACGCTAATAGTCAGACCACTGCTATTTTTGTTGGTGAAAACTGAAACAAAAAAGGCATTTAACACTGCATTTTCTGTTATCTTCCCCTCCTCATTAAATAATGGGCCCACCCTGACCTTAGTTTTCCTCTTGTTTCTAACATATTGGTAAAAGTTTCTTGTTACCATTTTTCTTTCTTTGTGCCTCGGGCTAATTTTGACCCTACATGCTTATGTGTATTTGTTATATTACTCCTTTGTAATTTGAAGTAGTTTCCACTTCTTGTATGTCTTTCTTGAATTTCAGGTCATTGAAGATCTCCTGGTCAAGCCAGGGTGGTCTCTTATCTTCTCATCTTTCCTCAGCATTGGGATGGTTTGCACTTGTCCCCTTAATAATGTCTCTTTAAAAAACTGCCAACACTCCTGAACTCTGTTTTATCCCTTAGACTTGTTTCCCATGGAATCTTACCTACAAATTCTATGAGTTTGCTACAGTCTGCTTTGTTGAAGTCCATTGTTTTAATTCTACTGTTTGCCCTCCTACCATTAGTTAGAATCATGAACTGTCATTTCATGATCACTTTCACCCAAACATCCTTCCACCTTCAAATTTTCAACCAGTTCATCCCTGTTTGTCAGAATCAAATCTAGAATAGGCTCTCCTCTAGTTGCTTCCTTCACCTTCTGCAACTTTTGTTGTCTTGAATGCATTCCAAAAACTTGTTGGATGATCTGTGCCCTGCTGTATTATTTTCCCAATAGATGTCTGGGTAGTTGAAGTCTTCCATCATCACCAAGTCACATATATTGCTTGTTAATCCACTTGTGGCTACATCCGAATTGTTTTAGACAGCTTGTGTTATGTTCTTAGGCTTTGACAGAATTAACTGAAGGTTACTACAGTATGCTAAAGTACATATATATATAATAAAATAGCTTACTTTAATTCTTCTAGGCTGTCTCCATAGTGGGAGATGAAGTGTTTCGGTTCAAAATGGTCCTTTACCCAAATGCTACTGCAGGAGAAGAATACAATGATATGTCCAAGGTGGATGGGAAAATGTGTCTAAAAGTGGGCTGCATTAAGATAATTTATCTCCATAAATTCTTCATGTCACTTCTGGTAAGATATTGTTATTAACATGTACAATTTGGTACTTTTAGTTTCAGTTAATAGTTTCTCACTGCCCAAAAATGCATGACAGAAACATGTTTTATACAGTGTTATAGCCGTGGTGGTTCTAGGATATTAGACAAAGTGGGTAAGGTAATATATTTTATTGGACCAATGTCTTGGTCTTGGTCTAATAAAATATTTTACCTCACCCACTTTGTGTCTAAGATAGACATATGTAAGACAAATTCTTTACCGTGAAGGCATGATGTTTAGAAGTTGCACCACCTGATGAGAAGTTGATAAATATGGAGGGGAATGATGAAGACTAAGAATGATATGGTGACTTAGTTTTGGTATGTGCAAATAGTTGAGTGTGAGTGTAAACCCTTCAGATGTAGATACCTAATCAGTGAAAAGTACTACTAGAAGTAAATGTACACATAGTGCATCCTGCTTTAGATGGATGTTCCAAGAAGTGTTGAATTCAACACTGAGTACCCATGAGTTAGAATCTTAGCTAGGAGATGATCATATAAGTGAGGCAGATAGATCGTCAGAATTGTGAACTCCGACTTGACTATATTTTAGCAAGGACCAGGGCCAACGAAAGGGCAAAGGGGGCCACAGTCAGCCCCAGCCAACACCCTCTGCCTCAGCAGCCCGCTGAGTGCCTTGAGCTTGTCAGCTGGTAGCCATGCCCCAGTCACCCACCCAACATCCTGGTGTGCTTCACAGGCACCCCGAGCCCAGGAATGAGCGAAGTGCTCTGGGCAGAGGCAGGTACTCCGGCCAGGCCCGGCCATTGCATTTAACAGTCCTGATCCCAGCATTGTCCAGGTGAAAACAGAGCAGCATTGATGAGCCCTGGTCCCTGGGGAGGGGGGGGGGTGCATGGAGCTGATACTCCAGAGGGCCTGATTGCCACGGCAGCTTCAAGTGGGAATGGTTGCCAACCTTCCAACTGCCCTCGGGGCTGGCCCCTTTTCCTTGCCCTCTGTCTAGCAGCTCCACTTTGCCCTCTACCACCCAACAGGTCACTAGGTACTTCTGGCTCTGGGCAAGGGCCATCGCTAGCTGCCATTCCATTGCTGTCCCCTTCGCAACACACTCCCATGCCCACCCCCCAAACTCCGCCCATGGCTGCGCCAGCGGATCACCCAGGACTGTGTCATGGCCCACTTTTGGGCCTCAGCCCACAGTTAGGGAACGCTGATGTAAACTACTTATTTTTGTGCTACACAAGATAATGCTGTTTTCCAACAGAACTTCCTGAATAATTTCCAAGCAGCAAAGGAAGCCCTAAGTGCGGCTACAGTCCAGGCTGCAGAAATGGCTGCTTCCAGCATGAAAGATTTTGCTGAGAAGAGCTTTCGTCTTTCAATGGATATCAACTTGAAAGCTCCAGTTGTGGTCATCCCCGAGTCTTCAGTCTCCCATAATGCTTTGGTAGCAGATCTTGGTTTAATCAGAGTTCAGAACGAATTTAAATTGGACTTTACAAATAAATCTTCTCTTCCTCCAGTCATTGATGACATGGATGTGCAGCTAACTCATTTGAAGCTATCAAGGTATAAACTACTGAGTTTCCATTGATACTGAATGTTTATAATTGGTTCTGGAAAACAATTTAAGTGCCAACAGTGCTCTGCATGGAGTTAGAAGATAAGGCCCGTGCCTTGAAAAATGTAATACCTAAACAGGTATTGTACAAATGATGGTGTTGGGGGGAGTGGCGAATATGCAACAGAAAGCAGTGGTTGATTGAGTGAAGAGACTCAATATGTGACTTGTTAAATTTGCTTTTTGTAAACAAACAAAAACAAAGACCCCCAAAAACATATTTAAAAAAAAAAGAAAAAATCCCTTTTAAAAAATTCCTGTTCTATTTAATGCTGTCTTTTTAGAAGACAGGAGTAGGATTCCAAGGCTTTCTGGAGGGAGAAAACTGTAGAAAATCAATTAAGCTCTTTTAAAAAAAATATTTAGCTTGGGCTCTTTGGAATTGAGACACACACTACAAAAGGCCTTGTGGCTAATTCGTAAACTTGAAAAATAAAATCAAGGCATTTTTCACTACCAGAATACAGATATACACTCACACACAGACTCACATCAACTATAGCATTTTATATATATGTATATTTTTATTTTTTGTGTCAGAAATGTAAAATCAGTAGAAATAAATTAATACATGGTTGTTGAGTAAACACTCCTGTTACGTAGAGTGCTAGAAATGAATGTATTACATACACTAGCCAAGAATATACGATTGTTGGCCTTGCCACCGTGGGTTTTGCTGACAGCCAGTGTTCACCTACAGTTATTGCACAGTGGTACCTGTGGTACTGCACTAGCGTGTACTTTACATAGAAAAGAAGTGCACAACTGCAGAGATTGTGTGATATCTATGGAAATGTTTCCTTGCTAGTAGCAATGTAATGGCGTGGCGCCCCCTTCTCATGAGTGCCCCCTTCTGGTCGGGTGCATCTGCATTTATCTCCGTTTATGGTGACCCCTTGTGGCAGATTTTCTGGCTGTTGTCTTCTAGTTGGGTGTGTCTGAAGTCTTTAAACAGTCCTGGCCCTGGTAGCAAGCTGTACCCCCACAGCTTCGTCCCTGGAGGCAATAGTTTCACACTCTCTGGGCCCTTCTGGCCCTAGCTCTCCTGCTGGACCAATAAGTACTTCAAATCCAGTTCTGGGGGTGTATCACTGTCCAGTTGTAGGCCACTTCCCCAGTGGTCTATTGGGGAAAACCAGGCCCGTCCACTACTCCAGGTCCCTGCCCAGGGACCCTAAGAATAGCAGCCATGTACTACCATGTCCCTTGAACGAAACTGTTTTCACCTCAGGGCCCTTTTGTGTTCATGTCCAGCAGCCAGCTAGGAGCCAGAATACATAAACTAAAACATGGAAGATATGGTTCTGAGTGTTAGATTTGAATGGATTTTATGGCTGCAGTCTCATGAAAAGGCTGAAGGACAATGCTCCAAGCTGTGATATTCGAGTATGACTTCTGTACAGAAAATCTGGGTTTTCACCTGCTCCATTCTCTTCTAATTTCCCAACTACTTACAAAGAAGTAGGGGCAGAACTGTACGTCAACAGAGATTCAGTAGACGTTACTTTAAGCTTTTTCTGTATGTTTTCAGGAGTATTATACCCACTGCTTCTCAACCAGATGTTGAAATTTTGCAGCCAGTAAATCTGGTTTTGTCAGTTCAGAGAAATTTATCAGCAGCTTGGTATCATGATATTCCAGCAATTGGGATCAAAGGAGACTTAAAACCTATGCAGGTAATGTCACAGCAAACTAGTTGTTGCATTTTAAGAATAGATTTTTGTAATGGTTAGGCAGAGCTTATAAACTTGTTTTGTAGCGCTTTAGGTTCTTGATACTTACAGAATACTGGCTTATTCAGTAAAAGAGTGTTGCTTGGCTGTCTCCCAGTCATGTACAGCTCCAGCCTGACTGTGATCTTGATGTGTGGTTGTGGTGCCTGGTGTTCTATAGCTTTGCTGTAGTTTAGAAGCCTAATACTTAGTGATCTGGATGCATGATACAGTAAGCAAAATAAAATGAAACCTGTATTTAAGATCAGCTGATACTGGCAGAGCTCAGATATCATAGTCTTGTGGGCAATATTGATCTGCGTGAGTTTTCCTTTACTAAGCAGCCACTTAACACAAGCAGACCAAACCTAGCTGCTTTATCATAGCAAGAAAGAAAACTGCTCTGCTAGAATCCAGAAGCTAGGCTGCAGGCTTTGAAGCTCAGCTTAGTTTGACTGCCCTGTACTATGCAGTTTTTTGAGTGAATGTTAAGCCTTTAACACTTTTTACTGTGTAAACAGGCATCATCAGACCTCAACTCTATCCTCTCACTTTCTCTCCGCCTCGTTTCACAGTATAGCAAGCATTCCACTTGAATGGCCTCAAGAGTCCCAATTTTAGCCAGGAAACAGAGAAGGGGTTGTCTGTACCAGTAAGGAACGGGGAATTGATACCTGAGGCCTTTTTGGTGAATGCCACCACAGGATTTTTCTTGTATTAGATTGATCTTTCTGGGATTTGAGATGTCTGTCCAATGGCCAGAATCTATCACTGGTGTGGCACAAGGTGGGATATATAGTACCAAAGGAGGCCCAGCGTAATTACTCAAATTTTGTAAAACCTAAATGTGTTAAAAGCACAAATTTCTAGAGACTTTAGGGATAGTCCTGTGAATGTATATTGCTGTTTCACACTTGTAAATGTCATGAATAATTATATATTGATATAAACTGACATTCTATTTTGCATTAGGATTCCTTAATGTTAAATAAAAGTTTACTCTTTGCTTAATAGTTTAACACTTCCTAGACTTAATGTTGCCTGCTTTGTCTTTTCACTGGCAAAGCAATTCCATTCCTTATGGAATTAACTTGCTCTTTTATTTAAATTGTTAAGCTATGTGGGGCCAGCAAACACTTGAAAGTGATTGATTAGGCTCTTTTTGTTTAACTTGTGTAATAAAAAGAAGCAAATATGGTATCTGATAAAAAAGGAAAAATATTCTTAATCTTTTATAATTTTTAGACTGTTTCAGCCAGGGTTATTATTTTTTCAACCAAATTGCAAACATGTTTACAAAGGAAACATCCTTTAATTAGATATGGCAATGTTGGTAGGAATCAGTTTAAAAAAAAAATCTTGGATAACATCGAATTAATTGGGTGGAAGAGTTTAGGTTGGCTAAATTGGGTATGACGTGGTAATGTTACTACTAATAAATAGGCGAGTTTTCAGTATGTGTTGAGTAATGTCTTCACTGAAAACAGTTGTGTTTGACAATTTATAGATTGCTCTCAGTGAAGATGACCTAACTGTCATCATGAAAATTTTGCTAGACAACCTTGGAGAGGCTTCTTCCCAGTCAAGTGCTACACAACAGACTCTTCAAGAAGCTCAGAAAACAAAAAAGGAAAAAGGTCAAAATGATTCTGACCTCCATGAAGGTACAATTGTAATCCAAAATTTGGATTCAGAAAATTAGATTTCAGAAAAAGAAGGGACAGCCTGCACAAACCTTAAACCATAAAACCAAGTAGATTCAAAGATGTACTTAAATGTGCGTGCGTTAGTATTTAAATGAAATATATGAGCACAAAGAGTCGAAGGTGTGAACAAGATCCTCTCACTGTCCACATGAAACAGCCTTAAAGTAGGTTTAGGTATACAGAGGTCTCAGCTTGCTCAGTATCACTGCAAACACACCTTTAAAAATCCTTTTAACCTTATATTATGGATACAGAAAAAAAGGAAAATCAGTTACAATATTTGAAATGTGAAGTATTAAGTAAGGGTTTCATTTTACTACCTTCTGTTGTTTCCTTTCACCAGAGAGAGTTTTTAGAAGGAAAACCCTCCTCTTTTGACGCTCTGTGACCATGTATACACTACCACTTATGTCAGCAAAACTTACGTCAATTAGGGGTGTCAGAAAAACACTCCCATGAGCTACATATATTTCATCCGCATAAGTGGCAGTGTGCATAGTGCTGTGTTGGCGGGAGAGCTTCCGCTGCTCGCTGAGGTGGTTTTCTTATGTCAAAGGGAGAACTCTCTCCCGTTGGCACAGAGCAGCTACACAAGATATCTTACAGTGGCGCAACTGCATCAGTACAGCTATGTTGCTGTAAGCTTGCTAGTAGTAGTAGACATGGCCTTAAATGGTACTCCAGATGGTAATAGCTGGCCTGTTGGGGAAAAGAGAAGAGGTTAGTAGAGATGGGCTGGAGCTGATGTTGCTGTTAAAATCTTACCACATTTTCTAGAAGACAAAATAAGGCGTGCGCACACAAAAGAGAAGCGAAAACAACAGCAAAGAGCGAAAAATTAAGCTTCTGGCTCAAGGAATTAACTCAGTTGTTGCAACCTTGCTGCCGAAGAGACATACGCACAACAATCTTAACAGCCATTCTGAGCACTGGAAAACTTGTGCCAGCATCTGACTGTTTAGAGCATTGCTTTTAATTGACTCTTCCTGGTCATAGGGTAACAGCAGTGTGGCAAAATACACAGTCTTGGCTGGCTCTGACAGACGATAATTACACAGTGGGAGAAAGGAGAAGGATAAGAAAGAGAAGAAATAAGGTGGGGCAGGAAAAGGACACATGGCAGAGAGAGAGACAGGCAAAGTCCCACAACCAGTAGGTGTATGTATGGGATTCAGCTGGTCTGATAGAGGTGGCGATGTTGTATGGGTGTCTCTCTCTCTGGCCTCATCTGGTCTGGACATCTCTCAGAAAAACACTCTGAGTCCCAGAAAATGATGAAAGTGGCCACCATGATGGTGTAGCTTGCTCCAGTAGCCATTATCTTTGCCAAATCTCTTTTTTTTAAAAAAGACCCCAGAAGGGAATGATGGGTGGAATAGCCCATCTTCTCATTTTGTCTACCAGTTAGGCCTAGGTTCTGACAAACCAGTTTTGATTCACTGATTTTTTTCAGTCTCACATTGTCTTGTTTACCAGGCAGGACCTTAACATAATCTTTACATTGTATCTGTTGGCCTTTTTGTTTGGACTAATTCAGTCTTAGCCTTCTGAACTTGAAAGATACTATTAAAACATCTTGGGACATACCTGAATAGATCTCTTGGTTTGTAAAAGCAAAATTAAGTTGCTGTAAGTGTATGAAATTTTCTTTCAACTTGCAGCTCCTGTTGTCACTTCAGGACCAATAGATGTTTCTACTTCACAGCCTTCTGTGGAATATTATGCAACTCTTAAATTTGACTTCAATTTTGAGTCACTTTCAATAGTTCTGTACAAAAGTGACCACAATCAGGTATGTAGGGGTACCTTATGAAAGCTGGGGGGGAAGAATGTCTTTTTTTTTTTTTGGTCAACGGAACATGTCAGTAAAACTCAAGGTAGGAAAAGAAAAACATTCTCCATTCCTGTTAACTTCGTATGACACCTTTGCTGCAGTACAGCTTATGATTTTACACTCAATTATTTATAAACTAGTTGGGAAAAAATGGTATGTACGTTTCCATTTTAACAAATACTACTAAGAATATGTTAAACTAGTGCATGTGAAAAATTGCATATTCGCTAATTTGAAACAAGATGATTTCAGTTCATACTGGGCATTATTATGTAAAATGGAAACTGAATTATTGTGCTAAAAAGGGCAATTCATTTAAAAACATTGCAGTGTTTAGACAAATGAGATGTAAAAGTCAGGCTAGTCCTGGAAAATGTGAAGTTTTGTGGGTGATTATAAGGCAAATGCTGAATCTGCTGTTACTGGCCCCTGGGGATGCCGTTAACAATTGACACACGAGAAGGTTTATTTTAAAATTAAACAAAAACTTTTACAAATGTCTGTCTTAAACATCAGACCTAATCAAAAATGTTTTTTCCCAGGTTATGACCTTGTAATTATTCTATTGCTCTGGATTTGTAGACACTGACACACACACACACAGCATAATGTGGCTAAATGCAATGCCCCCACCTTAATTTAAAACTATTATCCAATTGGAGTAACTGCCCCAAACTAATCTGCAGCATTGTTTAGATGCAGATAACATCAATAACCCAAGTAGACTGTAAATCTGAGGGTAATTGTGAAGCCATCCCTCTCTGACACCCCCAGGTATGTCCAAGGACTCCGACTAGAATCCAGAGTCGTAACTTGCTCCCTTTCTTTACACTAGAGGTTGGAGAGAGAAGCTGACAGAAACCACAAGCTGAGAGATGTAGATGCAGGCCCCTTCACTATGTAGATTGTATCTAGGACCAATGCCTAAGCAGGCTACTGGGCTACAGAAACCTCTGCCAAGCCCTTTCTAACCCACCATCTGCACTGGAATCTTCCAACATTTGGGACAGCCGTGATTTAAAACCCCCAAACCAGACCACCTAGATGCTAATGAAGCAAATATTTATCCTACTACAAGAATGATATACAGCTGGCATTCTGTACTTGGTCAGTTAGGATGTAGACTGGCTTTGTGACAGCAAAACATATAAACTTTGGAACAACTTTGGTTCCATTGGTCAGTGATCTCTAGATATAAATCATATGTGCCTGTAGAGGTGGTATTAGATCTGTCAGATGCTTTTGATATTGTTGATCATCAGATGGTGTTAACTCATCTATGGATTATGGTAGTGAGGAAGGCTGTTCTTAAGTTGGTTTCTTTTCTCCCCTTGGCAGTTGTGGGCAACTGCTGTTCTTGGCAGTGAGGTTTTTGTAGGATGTCATTCAGTCATAACTGATAGTGTGTGTGCACGCATGCACATGTGTGCAGCTAAGCAGTTTAGTAAAGAGGCTTGTTTTCAGTCTGCTAATGACACAAAACCGTGTCTCTATGACACACATGACTCAGATGATGCAGTTCAGCACCTTGGCCTTAGTTGCTGTCATCCATGCTCCAATCTCATCTAAACTAAGCGTAACTTACTATTCTCATATCTAAATCATGAGGTACGTTCAGTCTAAGCAGAAATACACTTACATTTAATCTTCTATTCCCGATTTTTCCATTCCCCATAATTACTATTTCCCACTGTTTTTTAGCAGTCCCTGCTTTCACTGCATAGTGACAGTTTACGCCTTGGTGAATTCAGACTACATCTCATGGCATCATCAGGGAAGATGTTTTCAGATGGTTCAATGGATATTAATGTTAAACTCAAGACGTGTACCCTGGATGATCTCAGAGAAGGAATTCAGAAAGTAACAACAAGGTTAGTTGAATGCATCACAATTGAAGAGCTGCACTGAAAGAGTTATCACTTGTAAATTACTTTTGAGCGGGATCTTGGGGTTAGCTGCTTTACTGGAATTTTATAAACAAACATTAGGTATAATTTGTCTGTTTTATATATTTTATGCTAAACCACAGAATAATAGTATGGACAAATGTCAAACTACAGCTGCTTATACCAGACACAGAAAAAGAAGTAAATTGGAGGCCTGAGTCTCTGGAACTTCATTAAGCTTGGATTTGCTGAATTGAGTTTAATTGAGTTGAGTTGAGGTTGTTTTGTGTACTAAAAGATTTCACTCAGATTTGCCTGTCATACTATATCAGTTTTTGAAATGTTGTAGTCATAAAATACACTAGACTTAACTTCTATTACTGTAAAACAGAATTCATACTTGTGCCTGGTTTCTTTACTTATAGAACACAAAAGGAATTAATTACTTTTGCGTTGGATGTATTGGGATAAGTGACTTTGAGGTGAAAGAACGCATTCCATTCCCAGTCACCGTCTCTATCCAAATTCTTCTAATGCTGTAAAAGTTAATTAAAATAATGCTTTTTATATTTATTATTTTCCAGAATGATTGACAAGAAATATGACAAAACAGATGATGTTATGATCGATATAAATTACAAGCAAGATGCAAATGGGATTGAAGTAGTTGCTATCCTTGACAAGCTGTATGTGTGCACTAGTGTGGAGTTTCTGCTAACAGTGGCAGACTTCTTCATTAAATCCATGCCAACGGCTTCGACTGAGAGGTCTACTCAGGTGCAGTTAAAGCATACCACTGGAAAGCCCAAACATGAAAAAGGTTTGCAAAAATGTATCTAGCTTTTTGAAGAGTCTCTAAAGGAAAGAAAACATCCAGAATCACATAACTTGCTGATCATCTTCTAAGATGCGTGAAACAGTATATCAAAGGGCACTGTTAAGTCCCCCAAAATAAAGATATATATTGTCAGTTAAGGTGCCAGAGATCAGACTGAACTGAACAGTAATCTTATTCCTCTAACACATGCTGTCTTACAACACCTCGGTATGTTCTCTAGAGGTCTTAGAAGGCTGGGATCAATTTCTGCAGTAACACAAAAAGTATTTTTCCCTGTCATAGTAAATTTTGTAAAGATAACTTGCATACTCATTTTTTTCCCCTCTTAGCAGTTGCTGTATATCTGCAGGCACTGAAAAAAAACATTTAAACATTAAAAGGAAGCACACTTCAATACCAAATGCTATATAGACCATTAGTCTAAGCACAGGTCTCTGCTTTTAAGAAAGCAAGAAAGTGAACACAGAAATGGCACACTTGAAATGCAGGTTACGAAGAGCATTTGACTCTTGCATATGTGCTCTCGGAGTGTAAAATTCCTCCTTGGCTAAAGAAGACTTGAGAACAACATTGAGTTCCTAACTGAAAATTTTGGGGGAATTTTTAGTTAAAAATCCAAAACCTACCTACTTTCCCCTCCCTGCTGCAATTTTAAGGCTCCAACACTACAATACGATTAAACAAACCGAAAAAAGAGGCAGTTTGTTTTTCAGAACATGTGTGGCCACACCAGCTTCAAATTACTTGTGATAGGATAAGGTGGCGTGTTTGTTTTTTAAATTTGTTTTGTGTTTTTACTCCTACTGGTCTAATACGATGAATAATTTCATTCTGTTCATAGGCCTGGGGTAAGGAGTTCAGGCTGTATTTTGACTAATTCAAGAATTGAGTGTTGAAGCTTTTCATTTAAAGCAATGATTTGCTTTTCTTTTACTTATGGTATCACAAGGCAACTGTTTCCCATGTCTTTGGATTCTCCACCTACAACACATGGAACTCCCTAACTTCAGTATAACCTCTTGTAGGGAGCATACTGGAGAATTTTGTGTTAGGTAAAGAGACCTGTTTCTGAGACATTTACTTATAAAGACTTGGAAATAAGAGGTTGAGTAATTTTTAATGTTAGCAACTACAAGCAGATGTTAAATAACAACTTTTCAGTGAGGTCTTTTTTTGTTTGTTTTTGTTGTGGTTTTTTTGCGTAAGTGATCACTTCAAAGCTGTGGTATACCCTGGCTTCCATTGTTTTTGGAACAAGCCTTTTCACGTACAGCTCCTTTTTCTAGCTGCTGTAGACGTACCGTTTATACGACAACATCTAGTAAATAACTGTGATAAAACAGTCACAGCAAAACATGTCATAATTTCAGGAAAATCTTCATGAAGTCCTTTTTTGGATCAGAAACTAGGAACCAAGTTATTTTGGATTATTTCTACTGTCTAAAATTACAATCCTTCTTAATCCACCATAAATTAATTATTGGATAGTATTTCTGATGATGGGGTAACATATGATAGTCTCATGTAGTTTAAGATCTAATGTAAGTATGTCTCTCAATATTACTTTCTTATTGCACAGAAGGTTCCTTATGGCAAAACATGACAGTAAAAGCAGTGATCATGGACCCAGAAATTGTATTTGTTGCCAATTTGACCAAGGCTGATGCTCCAGCATTAAAAGCTTCATTCCAGTGTGATTTCTCTTTGTCATCTGGCAAACTTGCACAAAGGATGACAGCTCAAGTGAAGGATTTAAAAGTGCTGGCCTGTGCTTTCCTCAGAGAAAAGCAGGACAAGAATATAACCACAGTAAGAAAACTATTAGCGTGCTTCACACATAAGGAAACTAGTGCAAAAACAATATAGCCTTTAATCAGTTGCACACCCTTCTCAAAAAAAAAAAAAAAAAAAAAAAAAAAAAAAAGGCTCTTTTCTAGGGGAACATGAAGAGATGCGTAAAGGATGAGGTGGGGGACAGGACAACTTTACTGTGCCCTGAAATGATAGCTGATTTGGGCTGTTTTGGCCAGAGGGGAGGGAGCAAGTTCCACAAGTGATGTGATGCTGTGATATTCTGCTTATCTTAAATCCAAGCAGTTGCAGCTTGAGCACCTCTGCTGATACTAGTTGTGTCAGTATTGCATGTGAAGAGAGGCCACATACAATAAAAACATTTAAGCTAGTATAGGTGGTGGTTCTGATTTTTACAAATATATACTGTTAACCCCCATTTCCTTAGCCCCCTTTCATTCCATTTGCTCACAGGCCAACATATGCTCCGTAAGTACCCCTCCAGTTGCTTCTTCCCTTCCTTCCCCATCCCCAAGAAAAAGGGAAGGTTCTACTTCAGTGGGACCCAGACTTCGAATAGAAATATTACAGAAAAAATTATAACAATATGGAGCATAAGCACATTCAGAGAAAGATTTCTTCTTAGAGAAGCTGATTATATAGTGAAACGTTCCAGAGGGGTAGCCGTGTTAGTCTGCATACAGCAAAAACAACGAGAGTCCTATAGCACCTTACCGACTAACAAATTCCTGTGGGCATAAGCTTTTGTGGGCTGCATCTGACGAAGTGGGCTGCAGCCCATGAAAACTTATACCCGCAGGAATTTGTTAGTCTTTAAGGTGCTAGAGGACTCTGGTTGTTTTTGATTATATAGTGATTTTTATTTAAAAAACTTGAGAAAGCTTGTGAGCTAAGGCTTGGGCAAAAAGCAGAAACTGATAACAAGCATATTGTAGATTGGAAACTAAAGTTACTAAAGATGAGTTAAAAATAGTTAATAGAAAACTATTAACTTCATATTATGGGTTAGATTTGAGTCTATAGGGTCAGCCCTGTGTATGGGCAACTGAAAACTGCATTACTATAGAAGTAGCACTGTGGAAGTCACTGGGCTCCTCTCATCTGCTGACAGTGTGGGGAGTAACTTGTTTAATCTCTCTTCAGGGAGTAGCTTACTCACCACTTGAATCTGGCCAGTTCTGTCCACTCCCTGCCCTTCAGTCCTCTTGCGTACAGGAAAGTATCTGGTGCACAACTGCTCTAGCTCCTGTCTCCATGCTGGCATCCCATGTTCGGATCGCTCCTGTGTAACCATATAAAACCAATATGGGAGGACTGTATTTCCCTGAAACAGCTACATAGCCCTGTGCTTCTTGCCAAGTGTTAAGTCTCCTTTGGTTACTAATTAGAAAGAGGTGGGGAAAATATTTTTAAAAAGTGGAAGCTTTGAATTAATTTATTTTATAACCGTAAATTCAAATTCTCCCCTCAGGTGTTACAGCCATGTTCTTTGGTTGTGGAAAATATGGTGCATGTTTCAGGAATACAAAGTATGGCAGTGACAATAGAAGAACTTATTGTAAAGGTTAGTAACATTGTTAAAAAGTTGACTTAGAAAAAACAGAAAAACAGACAAAAATTGTAACATGTTTTTTTCCTTTTATTGCTATCCAAAATTTCCGATTTAGATGACCAAAATTCTATGTGTAATTTTGGTGTTGATATCAGAACATTTTTGGTAATATCACTATCTATAAGCACTGATAGTTCAGAGATATTTTAAAATACAGTGTATTAAATTATTAATTCGTATCAATATATACACACTCACGTAGTAACCATAAAATTCCAAGTTTGAAATCTAGTTGATTAAAAAAAAAAAAAAAGGATAGTATCCTTGCTCCTGAGTTTCCAGACAGTCTTTTTGGTTTCACAATTGCTTTTTTCCTATTTTTTTAAAACAAATTTTCCCCTATTGCTGAGTGCAAGACCTATACCTGTAACTAAGTTTGTTGCTTTAAATTTATGCTCAGTTACTTCAATGCAAATGGCATAACTTGATAATTCTTAGAATGAAGCACTAATAACAATGGCAAAATACTGTTCACTTAATGGCTTAATCAGTAATTTAAGGATAGCTACAATAAGAATCTTCACTTGACATTACTAACTTTTCATTTTTCTATCATGTGTGTTCTTCTAATCACAGAAGGGAAACTGGTACATATGGTATATTACAGTAAATCTGATTTCACCTCTCGTCACAAGTATTGACAATAAAAATGTTGATGACTTGCCTGTTAAATTAATTTTGGGTCGAAATTCTGCAGAGTACGTACCCGTACTACACAATAGGTTTAGCTTTTTAAATAAACATTTTGTTTTTAACATAAATATTGACACTTTGACAAGGAATTGGGTAGTATTTTAGTATTTACTGAATTTATATTCACTGAATATATCAGAATGGGGGGTGTGTGTGTGGGGTGTGTGCGTGCGTGCGCTCTCTCTCTCTCTCTGTGCACAACAGTAAAAAAGTTAGGACTGTGTGAGTTAGAGTACCAAGAATACTATTACAACTCTGAGAACATGTGGAAAACCAGTGAGTTTTTTAGGAAATATAATAGATGGGAGACGCTTGTGCATGATGGCTGGTTTTTTTCTCTGAATTTAAGTTGTTACTTGTTAGTAAACAGGTACATGCCTTCTCTATGTGTTGGTGGATAACCTAGAACAGGTACCACATTTTTAGGATATATCTGCAGTGACCAATTATTTTCTATCTGGCTTACATGTAAAATAAAATAAAATAAAAAGAATTAAACTACAAATGAGATTCTTTATTCTTAAAGATTTCACCAATCATTTTGAATACTGTGATGACTATAATGGCTGCCATAAAACCAAAGGCAAAGGAAGAGGATTCCGAAGGGACAACTAGTGATTCTGGAAACTTGTGGGATGTGAAACCCATTAACCAGTGCAATGCTTGGTTCCTTGGTGTTGACGTAGCCACAGAAGCAACTGAAACTTATACAGACAGTGAGCATGCTCTGAAAAATGAGAATTTTGATGTAGCTATGAAATCAGTTCAAATCACCTTGGAGTGTGGTCTGGGACATCGCACTGTTCCTTTATTATTAATAGAATCAGCATTTTCAGGAACACTTAAAAATTGGTCTTCCCTGATGGGTGCCACTGCTGACATGACGTTGGAGGTAAGAAGGGTCAATTCATGCTTCCAAATTAAAATTTACAGGCAGAAAAATGTTGAAGTGCTACAAGACAATTGTTGCTTGATTTATTTGTAGTAGTGTTTAAAGTCCTCAATAACTATTGGGTTAGCATTGTAGTAAATGTAGTGTTGTAAAAATGCATACATAATCATAGTCAATACTCGCAAGAAGTGAGTCACATTAGATACAATATAATCAGTATAAGAACTGATAACAGAGAGGGAAGGGGAGGCAGACAAGATAAACTATTATAATGTAATATGGTTTCATAGTCTAGCAGTGTGTGTAGAATTTGTTGGTTCCAAAAATGTAAACAATTATATAAAAAATGGCCATCAAACAACGATCCTCTCCCTCTTTACTTCAACATTTTTGCATATCCCTTGGGGTCTTGGTGACCTTCCAACCCCATCCCTCTTAATGTGTATGGAAAAGGAGATCTTGGAGGTGTGCATGGTGTTCATGCTTCATGTATTTCTTAGGTGGTTTCCCTCTTTTCCATATAGGCTCTGTTTACACTGTGATTCCCAGCTCATGTAGACGTAGTAGCTCTAGTTCTCATTGAACTAGTATGTTGAAACTGGTAGTGTAGCTACGGCAGCAACAGCATAGGCTAGCCACCCGGAGCACCAACCTGTCTGAACTCGATGGGTGCATACTTTGGGCAGCTAGTCCATGCTGATACTGCCTGTGCTACTGCGGCTCTATTGCTATTTTTATCACGCTAGCTCAGTGAGAGCTAGAGCGAGTATATCTACACAGGCTAGGAATCACACCCTTAGCTTGGAGTGTACATGTAGCCACAGACTATCAAAAGCTACTGCATCTATCTCATGGTTAGCAAGTTCAAAAAATATTATCTATACCCACAGCTCCTTTTGATGAATTCTCCCCAGTTGGAGGGTGTCAAGTGTCACTTGGGGTTGGAAGGTCACCAAGACCCCAAGGGTCATCCCATGCTCTCTGCTGCTATCTAAGTGGCGGGAGTGGGTCTCTGCAGATGGGGAAGGTGAGAAAATCCATTATGTTAATGGACATAGGTTAATGAGCTGTACACTAGATATTCCTGTGGTTCAGGATTGTGAATATGCTGGCAGGGGTCTTTCTATTATCTAACCGTCTAATCCCTTTCCTCACACATCCCCTGCCCTGTGATCAATTCCCAGCCCCACCTAACAGCTCACAGAATCCAGAATTGCTCACAATATTGAGACTTCTGGGTCTCCAGGTGCTGTGGGAGGGGACAGTGGTTGCATTAATGAAACAGGAATTGACTAATAGACTAACTCCAATTACCAGAAGGTTCAGGCAAAGTCAGATTTAGAGCTAGTTTCAATTTCTAAATGCTAGATTCAGAAAGAAGTTTAATGCTATGAAAGGTAAGGAAACAAAGTTTGATGTGCAGTATGTTAGGCCTGTTTTTTAATAAAAGATATTAGTTAAACTTATTAAAAAGTCTGCATTTTTATAATAGTTCATATTGAACCCAATAAAAGAACCATTATATGAAATTTTGAGTTGGAAGAAATGCATATGCTTTCATAACATGGTAATTCGATAACTAGTGCAAGGACTGATCTAAAAATGTGCTTTGTTTTCAGATCTAATTTTAATTTTCTTTCAGGTTCATTATTACAATGAAACTTACGCAGTGTGGGAGCCTCTTATTGAACGAATTGATGGAGGAAGGAAACAATGGAATTTAAAGCTTGAAGTATGGAAACGTAACAGAAAATACATGAAATATTTATTGTGAATATATGGCTTTTTTAATGTGTTGATGCATTAAGATATTGACCCATGACCTTCCAAATGCTGTTGACTGAGGATATGTTGAGTATGTCTGCACTGCAATTAAAAATCTAGGGCTGGCCCATGCCAGCTGACTTCAGCTCGCAGGGATCAGGCTGTGGGGCTGTTGAATTGCAATGTAGACTTCGGGGCTGGAGCAGGAGCCCGGGCTCTAGGACACTATGAGGTGGGAGGAACAAAACAGCGCCTGCAAGCCTGAGTCAACTGGCATGGGCTAGCCATGGTTGTCTAATTGCAGTGTAGGCATACCTGGAGAGTCCTGTGAGGGTTGAAAATGTTGAATATCATTTGTGGAATTCTTAAGGAGGCTGCCTTCAAAATAAGTATAATGGCCTCTTACTTGTATATAATACTAAATGTGTCTTACTGACAAGAGAGGCAACAGAAGCTTTCAGGAGAACTTTCCAAGATAATAGTTACTGCTAACTAGCAATTAAAAACATCATGTGGAAAGGGTGAGTTGTAATTACCCATACTCCTTATAGATGCTGTTAGGTCTAGCTGGAAAAACATCTGCTGCCTTTGTGGACATTGCGGTGAGCCTAAGTCTACTGCTCTTTTAAACAACAGCCCAGTACTTTAAAGAGCTCTCACCTGATACTGGTTTTCGATTCCAATGAATCTTTGTTCCCCATAGACAGATTGTATCCCACTTTTTAAATAATGTTTGCACTCAGAAATGCTGAATAAAATTGATGTTTTAGTTCTTGAAAAAAATTAGATGTAAAAAAAAAATCATTTGACATGTGATGATGTGACTATGAGATATAATATTTACAGCCTCTTCCAGTTTCTGATGGTTTTTGGGAGCCTGGGTATTTAAGTTAAAAAAAATAATAATAATAATGTAAAAGCATAACAAAGAACTAGTCAAAACTAAAAGAAGTAGTAATAAAAACTGAAGGAGGCTAAAATAATGAGAAAAAATATTAATATCATCCAACAGTCAGGATACTAAAAACCACTTTAGGACAAAAAATGTGAGGAGATCTCTGGAGGAGAACTCTCCCCTAGTCTGAGCCAGACCGAATGCAGCAGAAAAGCACCTCAGGGGGGCTTAACTCCTCCTACTGCTAACAAGACCCTGGAGCCCAAGAAGGCATCTTGAAAAGGGAAAGGCCCAGCTGATAATGAAATGACAGAGGTGATGAGAGGACCTAAGTGCTGATGTAGACATCTTGGAAATTAATGCAATTATCACTTGAGATGTGAGAGCCTGAATATTGATAGTAATGTAAACACTCAGCCTTGCCTGTATTAACAGCTAAAACGCATTGAAATATTATCCAGAATGAAAGCAATAGAATCCACCAAATGTCCCTGTCTTGATATTAAATAAATAAATAAAATGGGGAACTTGGTTAGTCCTCATTGTCACCTTGCACCAGTATTGTCCAGATGGCTCATTAATTCATAATAAGCAATTAGTCATTCAGCACCAGATGAATAAATGTGCAGCAGGGTATGTGTTATGAAAGTGCAGAAAACGGTACTATGTTTGACTTTTAGTGTTGGTGGGTATGAAGTAAGTTATATGTACAAGATCAAATAAAAGGAATTTGCTAATCATTTCTCAAAAATATAACTACACATTTGTGAAGGTATGGTTTTAAGAGAAAATTGCAAACTTGCATAGACTACTTAATTCTGGAGAAAAGGTTTGCGTTCATATTTATTAAATTGGCAATAAGCATGTTTGATGCTGTTTTTTTCTTTTAGATGAAGACTAACCCTGCCCAAGATAAAAGTTTGATACCTGGTGATGATTTTGTTGTTCTTCCTGAAGCACAAACTGCAGTTAATATCTCTTCAAAGGGTACAATGAATATAACAATATCCAAATGTTGTCTTGCTGTTTTCAGTAATTTAGCCAAGGTAATTTTAATAAATACAGGACCTGTAGTGAATTAATTGTTTGTAGTGAATAAATTGTTTGTGGCCAGTCCTGAATTCTTCTTAGTAGTGCTCTGCTCTGCCAGTCAGAATCCACTCACTCATTTTCTTTCTCTGGCAGAACGGTGGTGGGATGAGTTCTTTCTTTTGCTATACAGTTGATCCTTCTAGCTATTAAAGAGTGAATTTGACTTGTTCAGAAAGAAGCCCGCTGTTCCCTTGACTTCAAGAGGGAGAAAATGTGGGAGGGAAATGATTGAGTGGGAGTCTTACAACTTAATCTGGATTGGTACAAGATACTATATTTGTAAAAAGAAGCAGTCCTTTCCCATGGTATATGGTTAACTTGGTCCCTGGTCTCTGGATAATAAGGTTGCCTTTCAATAGGCATACTGTGAAAAAAAATTACTTGGCCTTTAAATTTAATGGGGGCAAGCCTCTGCAGCCCTCCAGCATGCCAAAGTTCTATGATATTTTCCTCTCTTTCTCTTGAGGAGATAGGACGTGTTTGTAGGACATGTCCCCAAAGATGTTCTGTTGTATGGATATGGCTCACTGGTTATTCACTAAATAAATATAAATTGGGTTTATCTATGTAGGATGTAATTATATCAGGCTTACTATTGATAAATTAATATATAATTATTGTAGAAGTTATTGTAATGTGGGTGGAATTTACATTTTAACACAGTGAAAATGACTTGCATATTAATTTATATATCTTAATATATATTATATATATAATTTATAATTAATAATTCCAGATTCCTTCAAGATACTGAAAATTGCTTTTCTACAATCATGCTCAAAGCACATGCTTTGTAATACACAGTATATACTATTGGTTCTGTAAAGATCATAGTATTGTGTGTGAATGTTTTTGAGTTAGCTGGATAAGATGTTTTATTCTGTTATGACTACTATCCTTTAAAAATCTTATTTTGGTGCTTTCTTACAGGCATTTTCAGAAGGGACTGCCTCCACATTTGACTATTCTTTAAAAGATAGGGCTCCTTTTACAGTGAAGAATGCGCTGGGTGTCCCGCTCAAAGTGCATCCTAGCCTCAATCTTCGAGTGGTTGGTTCAACCTTGAAAGAAGATACTCATGATGTAGAAATTGGTCAGAACTTGGAACTGGAATATTCAGTTTTGGAACCTCTGCATCGAGGAAAGCTGTCTGCGTTGTACCGTCAAGAGAGTTGCCTCTTTGTGTTGAGCTTAGGTAGTGTGCAAGGGAGGACTGTTTGTAGCATTGTGCTTGGTGAAGAGATGCAGGGGGAGTTCCTAGAGTAATCCATGGGCCAAATGCCGTGTGGTCCAACTGAATTTCCTTGTTCATCTTGAAGACAACTGCTAGCCACCAGTTGCCAAGTGTCTTTACTCTTGCCCCTGTTGGATGTTTTCTTGAGCCAGGGTTGCCACTCCATAGTGAATTTCTCATAAAACAGACCTGGGTGCTGGGAAAAGAGGAATGGGAAAAATTCAAGTCCTGTTTCCTTTACTTCCCCAATAATAGAACTAAAGGCTGGTAAGAAGCACAGGCAGGTGAAGTATCTTGTCACTCCATAGGAGGACTAGGAGAGCTTGTGAGCAGGTGCAACTGCATTTCAGCTGGTTTGCTGACCTACCCAATGGTGCTCCCCCTGTTACTACTCGGTTTATATACCCAGAATCAAGCTCTTTGGGGATAGGCAGGAGTTCCCAAACGGGCAGCTGTGCTGGTCAATTCCTTGGAGGGAGTAGGATAATGCAGCTTCTATTACACTGACATTCCCTTATCTCCTCCTTACTAAGAATCTTGAGTTGCTTCTGGGTGAAAGATATCAATTCATTCACCTAATAAATAGGTGAGGGTGCCTCATTAGCTATATCCATTATGTAACAAGGATCTGTTGTAGAGGCTAGTGTATCATACCTGGTTTTCCCAGCCATTATTGACTTAAAACTTACTTTCAATTTTCCCTTCTGATTAACCATTTTTTAGTTACTGTGGCCCTGTGGGTTAATTTATTAAGTGGCTGGTGCTTGCTTGCTTGCTTGCTTTAAAATGGTAATGATTTGTTTTGTAAGTTTCCAGATTCACATAGCAGTGTTTGTTTTATAAAACAGCGCCTCTAGGATATACGGAAGTGGCAAACATCCCCATAGCAAAACCAGGCAGACGATTGCACAGCGTACGAAGTCCTCTTGTCGACCACTCGGACTCTGTTCTGGTACAGATAGATGCAACAGAAGGGAATAAAGTTATTACCATACGGTCTCCTCTGCAGGTAAAAACGATAATAAAAAACATAAAGTTAATTAAGCCCAAGGCCACTGCTTAGAGTTTGATTACTTCTGGGGAGTAACTTTGGCTCCCTTTAATACTTTTTGAGATTATTTTTCAGCAAAAGGCAAACGTAAACATATAAAGTAAAAGCAATTACTTAATAAATTTAAGTAATATTGCTTTACATTTATATTTTTGGTTGCAATTTTAAATGTGTGACAGGATTTGAATGGAGAAGTATGCATATGTTGGTATAAAAATCTGTTTTATGTTAAATAGCCTAGAATGGGTAGAAGTGTTATCTTGGTTACTTATCCCTTTATAGGTGTTAATTTTAAAATTATGGCTTAAATTGGCTCTACTGCAGCTCTAAGCTATATGTTTAGAACATGTAATTTGTACTGCAAGATGCAGTGTTTTCTTCCAAGGAAGTAATGTTAATTACATAGCTGGGAAGTAGCATAATTGTGGTGTTATTATTTTGATGTTTCATGTTGCTTCTTTTTGTTTATGTATGTATTAGTTACTTTCTGAGGGCAAATATTTGTAAGTTTTAGTTTGCAAAGGAGCATTTTGATTAGATTGTTACTAATTTTTATACATTATGTATAGTTCATATTTTCATTTTGAAATTTGTAAAATATATTTAATGAGATGTATAAATTTTTATCATAGATCAAGAATCATTTCTCTGTCCCGTTTACAGTCTACAAATTTGTTAGAGATGTTAGACTGATGGAGTCAATAGGAGTAGCTAAGCCTGAAGAGGAATTCCATGTTCCTTTGGATTCATACAGGTACAAACTTCTTCTGTTATGCAGAATCTTACAGTGTGTGATGTGAAATTACCATTATTTGAATCAAAATATTTTTTCCCAACTCAGTCCTTTAGTCTTAACAGGTACTCCTCATACTCATTTTGTACTGGGCTTTTGTCCTGGTCGAATTGGCAAAAGCACTATTCAATTATTTAAAAAAATAAACATCATTTGGCAACCAGGTGCATTAAAAAAGCCCCCAAAATAGTAGTAATGAAGGACAAATGTTCCTTCAAAATGGTTGCAATTACTAAAGTTGTGCAGTTACTTGCATTGCATGTACACAGCCATGGCTATAGTCATATTTTGTGCACAGTTACCCCCATTTACTTGCATGATCATAATTGCATTTGCAAATCTAACATTTATATAAATCGGGTCTGAAATAACTTGCGGTGAGTGGAGGTTTTTTAAGATCCAGGGACAAAGTCACTCAGTTATCTTTGGTAGGGATAGTGTAGCAATATTCCAGAGAAAAATTTGAATCTCATTGCAGGTAGAAAACTAAAATAACCTGAACATATAAATTCAAACTGCATATGTAGATGCTTAAATAACACATGAACCATTCAAGTATTTTTACATGCTTTTATTGGAACTCTGGCTTTTTCTGTTCTGTTTTTTTTAATAGTTATCTTTATCTCCATTGTTTCCTTCTTTGCCTCATTTTAACTCCTTTTTTCATTTATAGTGTATCTTATTTACAATGTGTTTATATTTACTTCTTGATGTTTATCATGAATTTCAGTGGACTTCAGGGAATATAGAAGCTTCTGTACACTTGTATGTTAGTGGATTTCTGGCCTAAACCAGATGTGATATTAAAACTGTGAGCCTTACTTGAGCAGAAATTTCAAAAGGCATCAGATGAAATGGGAGGTGCAGAAATGTTATGAGTCTCCATATGTCACAGTTCATTTAACCTCCCGTCATCATATGTCTGATGAAATACTCTTCAAGATGAATGATGTATCTAAAGAATCATAGGCTAAACCAGAATTAAACAATGGAAACAACTAAAGAATCAGACCTAATTAGAAATAAACTGCATTTAATGTCTCATGAGGGTTCAGTTTAACCAATCAGTCTCTGTTTACTTTACAGATAATTCAGAATTCATAGACTCTAAGGCCAAAAGGGACCATAGTGATCATATAATCTTACCTCCTGTATAACACAGGCATAGAACTTCCTCAAAATAAATGCTAGAGCATATCTTTAAAAAAACAAAAAACAAAAAACAAAACAAAACAAAAACCAAACCCCTCCAATCTTGATTTTAAAATTGTCAGTAATGGAAAATCCAGTATGAGCCTTGGTAAAATGTTCCAGTGGCTAATTACTCTAACCGTTAAAAATGTACCTCTTATTTTTGGTCTGAATTTGTCTAGCTTCAACTTCTAGCCCGGGAATTATATTACTCCTGTTTCTGCTAGATTGAAGAACCTAGTATTAAATATTTGTTCCCCAAGTAGGTACTTACAGAGTGTATATCAAGCCACTCCATAACATTCTCTTTTATCTAAGTAGATTGAGCTCCTTGAGTCTATCATTTATAAGGCATATTTTCTAATCCTTTAATCATCTCATGGTTCTTCTCTGAACCCTCCCCAATTTATCAACATCCTTCTTGAATTATGAACACCAGAGCTGGACACAGCAGTGGACACACCAGTGTCAAATATAGAAGTAAAATAACCTCTCTCCTCATACTCAAGTTTATTAATCCCAGGATTACATTCTTTCTTTTGCCTACAGCGTCACACTGGGAGCTCCCGTTAAGCTGATTATCCACTACAACAGCGAAATCTTTTTCAGAGTCACTGCTTTCCAGAATAGTTTTCCCCATTCTGCACGTATAACCTGTGTTGTTTGTTTCCCAGATGTGTACATTTACATTTAGCTGTATTAAAATGCATATTATTTGCGTGCATCCAGTTTACCAAACAATCTAGATTGTCTGAATAAGTGTCCTGTCCTCTTCAATATTTACCACTCCCCCAATTTTTGTGTCATCTACAAATTGTCTCAGTGATGATTTTGTTTCCCTCCAGGTGCTTGATAAAAATGTTCAATAGTGTAGGGCCAAGAACCTATCCCTGGGGGCCCCACTGGTCACAGACGTGCTTGATGATGACTTCCCATTTAGTTACATTTTGAGACCCATCAGTTAGTCAGTTCCTAATCTGTTTAATATGTGCTGTGTTATTTTATAACGTTCTGGTTTTGTAATCAAAATGTCATGTGGTACTTACAGAAATCTAAGTATATTATGTCAGCATGATTACCTTAATCAACCAAACTTGTAAGTTTGATTAGTCTGACAGGATCTATTTTCCATAAACCCATGCTGATCTGCATTAATTAAATTATCCTTCAGTTCTTCATTAATGGCTCCGTATCAGCTGCTATCCTGCCCAGGATCGATGTCAGACTGAAAGGCATCTAATTACCCATTTCATCCCATTTGCCCTTGGAAAAAGTTGGCAGAACATTAGCTTTCTTCTAATCCTCTGAAACTTCCCCATTGTTCCAAGACTTGTTAAAAATCTAGCAATCTCCTCACCCAGCTCTATTAAAACTGTTGTGTGCAATTAATTGGATCAGCTGATTTAAAAATGTGTAACTTCATTAGCTGCTGTTTAACATCCTCCAGAGGTACTAGAGGCATGGAAAGAGGTTATATCATCTGTTTTGTTCCCAGATATAGAACAGATATATTTATTGAACTCTTCTACTTTTTCTGCATTATTATTGATGATTGTACCATTTTCATCTAATAATGGACCCATACCATTAAGATTAGGATTCTTGTTGTTCCTAATGTATTTTAAAAACTCCTTATTGTACTGAACTCTGCTGGCCATAGATTTTTTCCTTGTGTCTATTTCCTTGGCTTCCCTTATCAATTTTCTACAGTTCCTAGCTTCTGGTTTGTATTTGTTATTATCTGTTTCCCCTTTCTTCCATTTGTTGTATGTTATTTTTTTATTTTTTACAGCTGCCTTTCCATGCCCACTAAATCAGTTCAGTTTTTTAACCACGATGGCCTTCTTTCTCACTTGTGGGATTGTGTCTTTTTGGACGTCCAGTAAGCTGTTCTTAAATGATTTTCAATTATCATTCACATTTTTCATTAAATTGTTCCTCTCAGCTGATTTGGCTTATAATTGTTTTCAGCTTTGTGAAAGTGGCCCTATTAAAGCCCCAAATATACATATTACTGGGCTTTATTCTGCTTGCACATTATAAGTGTGATCATGTGATGATCACTTGTACCTAAGCTATCATTAATTTTTAGTTCTGTGGTCTTTATCTGTTAGGACAAGAAATATAGAATTCTCCTGTGTTGGCTGCAACATTTGTTTCATCCAGGTTACAAACACTAAAGGATTAACCAACTTGTTATTAGTACTCCTTGTAGCATTAATAAGATTGCCTATGCATTTCCAGGAACATGGTTGATTATGTTACACTTCGGTAATCAGAGTGCGTTACTTTTCATCACATAAAGAGTTGGTCAGTTTGGGATTTCAAAGCTTTTTTAGTTACCCATTGTGATTAGGTTATTCTATTAAACTTTAGACTAAAATGAAATGTGTTGTCTATACGTGTGTGTTTGTGAAGGCTCTATTGGTTGTTTTTGTTTGTTTCCCCTCCATGTAGGTGTCATCTGTTTATTCAACCAACAGGAATCTTAGAAGGTCAGTTTAAAGAGTCCACAACTTACATTGCCTGGAGAGAAGAGCTTCATAGGAGCAGTGAAGTGAGATGTATATTACAGTGCCCATCTACCGAAGTAAACTTCTTGCCTTTAATAGTCACCACGACTGCTGTACCTGATCAACTAAACTTTATCGAAACGCACGGGGAGGACTGGGATCCAGCCTACATTATCCATCTTTACCCAACGCTCACTTTGAGGAATCTTCTACCGTACTCCGTGAGATACTTACTTGAGGTATGGAATTTAAGCAATAATGTGACTTTCAAAAATAAAGTTGAGGAAAGAGTTGAATGATTTCCATCTGTAACAGAAGATATTAACTTGTACATTCTGTTTGATGGACCTCAGGGCTTGTGAATGCAGGGACACTCAGGAAAGTTAATTCATATTAACTAAAGATGTGAATTTAAAGTGGATTGGCTAAACCACATTAAACCTCTGTGTGGGTGAATTAAAGTGAATTTGTAGTGAAATAAACTAAATCGAATTAAGGCTACTTTAATTCTGAATGGGAGCATCCACAGAGGGGTTTAATGCAGTGTAACTAATCCACTTTAAATTACACCTTTAATTGATCCAGATTAATTTTTCTGTGTCCGCATGCAGCCCAAGTCATAAATCTTACTCATGTTGTGCTGTATCCACTGTTAGTATTCATTAAACTGAAATAATTGTTTTTCTTCTATCCAAGTAATAGGAAGAATTTCATCTGTTTGCCATCCAGCTGTTAAATCTATTGAGACCTGAATTGCCAAACAGTTTGGCTCAGTTATCAGGATACCCTGCCTGTGACATGGCCCTGTAACTTAGAATTTCTTCAGACTCCTTCAGTATGGGGAGGCCATAGGCTTGTTTGCGGCACAGCCAAATTCAACTTTGCAAATAGTGCAGCTAGTAAATAGATTAGAAGTTGTGAGGCATGGACAGTTCATTGCCAAAATACTACAAAAATGAAGGCAAAAGCAGAGGTGGTGGATCTCTAATTGTCCTCCGTTGGCTTTCCAGGATCTAGAACTTGATAATGCTTTTCGTGTCTTGAAGAGAATGTCTTTTCCCTCCTTTGTTCCCCAAACTATTAAGCCTCATACTGTATTTCCCTGTCTTGATCTGCCTGAAGTGACTTGGTATAGAAAGGTTGGAATTAACAGAGAGAAGGGAATGGTAGCTGAACTGGTTTAAAAAAAAACAAAAAACCAAAACCATCACCACCCTGTTATTTAGAAACAAATAGCTTTCAATTTGTGAATCTAGACAGTATGTTCTAGTAGTTGGAGAAAACTTCATGGTTAACTCTCAGATCTTCCATGAGTTTTATGGGTAACTTGAGGCAAGTTCATTTAGCTACTGTGCTACCTGTAAAATACCTCTTTATCTGTAAAATAATTTTTAGAAAGGGATTGAATAAAAAACCCTTTTGTTGAGAGTTCTGTCTGTTTTAGGTATTTAAGCCAGATTAAATTTGTGATTTTCATCCCCTCTCCCCGCTTCTCCCCAGTCATTCCATCCTGAAGGCTGAAACATGGAGTTTGGACTTTAGACAAATATAGCTATTTAGAGAATGTTTGAAATAATAATATGATTGATTCATCACTATACTGTAATGTATTGGTTTGTCCCTGAATTATTGAGGCTGCCTGTGTACAGCTGGCAACCATGTTGTGCTATGTGTGTCTGTGGTCAAAGATATCCCTGAATGGAAACTCTCTTAGATCCAGTGAACAGATGAGACTTAAAAAGTAGAATTTAAGCCATTACACCCTTTTTGTAGTAACCACTGTTCAATACTGTATAATTTTTACCAGTAAGCCTCTTAAAATTGTTTGTTTTTATTTTAGGGGACAGCAGAAACTCATGAGTTGCTAGAAGGGAGTGCGGCTGATGTTCTTCACTCAAGAATCAGTGGGGAAATAATGGAGTTAGTCCTGATAAAATATCAGGGTAAAAACTGGAATGGGCATTTCAGAGTCCATGATGGGCTGCCAGAATTTTTTCCTGTGTGTTTTACCTCCAACTCCACAGATATGATGACAATAGATGTCTATGTACATGTTAGACGAGTTGGTAGCCGTATGATCCTGTCTGTGTTTAGTCCTTATTGGATAATCAATAAGACTTCCCGGGTTCTCCAGTATCGTGCTGAAGATATGCATGTGAAACACCCAGCAGATTACAGGGATACTGTCTTGTTTTCCTTTAAGAAAAGGAACATTTTTAGTAAAAACAAGGTATGCTATCTAATTTATTTTAAAATATCCTCAAATAAATAAAATAACACTGTTCATGCTTGGTCTTGAAATACCCTGCTTCAGTATCAATACTTGCTTTTAAAAAATCTACCAATGTAATATCAGTATTTTTGTTTTTTATTTCAATTTACGTCTCCTGGTTTGGGAAGAAAAATTAACACTAGTTTGTTTCCCTCTTGCGTCTTCCACTTCCCAAAGTCTTGGGGAAATAAGGGAGCAACTTGTGCAAGCGTTGCAACATTAGTTGATCCTGAACTGATACAATCTGGAGTGCAACTTTAAAAAAAAGGAAGTAAAAAATGTTGATAAACTTGAAGCAGTGCTAATCTTGTATTTACAAAATCATAATGAATAGAGTAGAAATTTTGGGGGGAACACTGTGTCTTATTGTGCGGGTTAGATGCTTTTATTTCTTTGTGGCTGCTTAGTTTCTTCTCATGTTGATTAGATTTGGAAAGGAGTACGTTAAGTGGGAGGGAGGGCAAGTTGCTTGTTTTTGATTTTCAAGGCTATCGTTTCTATTACAGTTGTTTAGAGTTATAGAGTTATTGTCAATTTAACAGACATTTGCTAGGCAAAGGGGGTTGAGTGATGAGCATTCCATTAGTTCCCTGCCTACACTACCTTAAGGGTACATTATATTGGATACATTAGTTGTGATTTTTTAAGAATAGGTGTTTCTGTGATAAAATAAACGAAAACATTTCTTAACATAACTCTCTATATTTTTAGATTATATAGGCCTTTAGACCTATTTTCTACTGCAGTGTACTTCTTTGCCAGAGCCCAAATACTTCTCTCCTACTGTTTCCTAACATCTTCGTTAAGCTGTCAGCAATAATAAGCATATAAGGTTTTTTTTAAATTTATTTAAAATGTTTTTTTCTTCTGTAGATCCAGTTATGTATTTCAACTAGTTCATGGTCCACTAGCTTCTCCCTTGATACTGTAGGAAGTTACGGATGTGTAAAGTGTCCAGCTAATGATAGGGACTATCTGGTAAGGCTTACTTTTCTGTATTTGTTTACTAACTTTTTTCTGAAGCTTAATAATAGTAGTAAAATATAATCCAACTTGATCTTTCATCTGCATTTCTTGGGTGTGTTGGTTGGTAGAAATGCTAGTGTGATTATGTTATCGTTTAGTTGGATGTTTGGTGGCCAGTAGTTATACCACATGGGGATTCAGGCCCAGTAGGTGAAAATACATGTTTGGATGCCCTTTCAGAGATGCACATACCATCTCAGATAATTTAGTACACCGATGGTCAAATTGCAAATACTTGATTTAGGCACTTGCACAGTGCCTATACTACAGGGGATCCTGGTTCATGACTGAGACTTCCAGGTGCTACAAATAATAAATACACAAATAATATGCATGCAGTTAAGTTTTTGTGCCAGTCTTTGAAAAATTAGATTGACTCTATATAGTGGCTATTTTAAAAAAAATTTCAAATAACTAAATAATATTACCTTGTTGTTTGCAGATATTGAAATAACTATCCTAGGGTCAAAATAGAAATATTTATAGAGAGATCACAAACATTTCCTTTTAAAGATAAAACTTTATTTTTCCCATCAAACCCAGACCACTCATCACTTTTTTAAAATAACCCTTCAGAACCTACACCCCGTACCTGGTTAAAGGCCAGATTGTTCTCTGGTTATTTTCTGTTTTTTTCTTTCTTGTGTTGTTCATCCAGGCTAAGTCCAAACCCTGGCACGTCTCTCCCAATAGCGTTTCTAAAATCTGACCTTTTTTCCCCCCTTTCTCTCACGTTTATCAAGCCTTCTTTCTCATGTCTTTATTCCAATAATCTTCTCCTATGTGGCTTTCACTTCTCCAATTGAATACAGAATACCACTGCTAAAATAATTTGCATCTCTTCTGTTGGCGATAGCAAACACTTTTTTGGGGATACAGAATGTCTGTTCTTTGGAGTTTGCGTAGTCCCTGGCACAGGTCCTGCTACTGTTGAGGCCTTGGGTACTACTGTTAAGCACAGGATAATGAATTAAATATGCAGAAGGAATAACGTTATGGGATTACAAGTAGTTCACCTGTCCAGTTGTTTTACTCGTGTTAAGCAGATGAAAATACCATTGAGAAATAGGCTTAGTTTAACCAAGTTATTTTCATTCAACAGGTTGGAGTTAGCATCAAAATGAGCAGTTTTAATCTCACCAGGATAGTTACCTTAACTCCATTCTACACCGTAGCAAACAATTCTTCCCTGGAGCTGGAAGTTGGAGAAATGTCTGATGGCTCTTTGTCAGCTCGTAACTGGAATTATTTCTCATCTTCAGAGGTTTTTCTTTGATTTTCTTTGTTTTTCTTGCTTTAGAAGTTTCTAAGGCAGATGAATGATTCTATATAAGGTGAAATATTTAGAAATAAATGCTCCTGTTTTTGTTAATCAGGCTGAGGTTTTGTCAAATTAATCAAGAAAGTTCAGTAGCCAGTCTAATGTGAGGTTCTTAGATCATCATAGAAAGAGAGACAGTATAAGTGTATATTGCTGAATGTCAGGGGTAAGGAGGGAGAGTATCTGAAAGACTAGTCCATATTTGTCATTAGCTAATATTTATAACAATATTGCTGAATTCTCCGCTGTTACATGTGTCCCTTGTTTGATTTTTTTTTTATCCAGTGTCTTCCATTTTGGCCTGAAAATTTGTCTGGTAAATTATGTGTTAGAGTGGTGGGTCATGAAAATGCATCTAAACCATTCTTCTGTAACGTACAGGACAACGGTACCTTGTTAAGTCTGGAAGAACTGGTGAGTCTTTCACTTTTACATTTTAAATAATTATATTTTCTATAATTCTATTACGTTTGTGGTGTTAAGCAATTTAGTGTAATTCCTTAGGGCTCATAAAGTTAGTCAGTCCCCTGCATTGAAGGCTGGCAGATAGATTTAAGGTACCTATTGAAAAGTCAGGGTGACTGTAGCAGGGTATGCAAACGAGTTTGTAATTTTAAAAATCCTTTTTCTTACATGTATGAAATTAGATGAAATTGATTTCTTCACAAGTTTATAAGGTACTGCACAGCTGTATTGATCTATCAATAGAATGGCGTTCTGCAGGTTGTTTACTTTATCTGCAGCAAGGTTTGTTGTGGTTTGTGGCCACCATGAAAAGAAGGGAAGATCACATCTGGATCTCAAATTCTTAAGATATTACATTACACCCTAAAGATATGTGTTGTAGCATTCTTGACCAGCAAATACATACAGGACAGTTATTAGTGTGGTCTAAAAATGGTTTCATTTTTAAAGTGATAAAATTTTGGAATTATTTGTATGTGTGTTATATGCCACCCTTAAATTCTAAGCAAAGAAGTGTTGCATGCTCAAACTAGTCATTCAAAACACAATTACTTAAAATATAATCTAAACCAAACACTGAATGGTTGAACAGATTTTTAGACATGTCATTCAACTGATTGTTGGGCATTGACTTGGATTACAGATTGTTGGGGAGAAACCACAAGTCACTAAGTGTATTGAGGCGCTTTCTGACTATTTTAAAAAAAAGATGTAACACAGGATATGTAAGAGTGTGATGTTTTTGACTCCCCATTTTTGTATATTGACCCAGGGGTGCAGGAACAATTCATATAGTGTGGGTGCTGAAACCAAACTGTAAACCCTGCATATGATGGAAACCACTTCAAGCCAGGAGGTTTGGCAGTACCCCCAGTTCCAGCACTCATGCCCTGATGTGCGACTTAATCTAAACTGTTGGGCTGTGCCATTCTTTGCAAATACCGAAGGCAGTTTGGATTTGTCTCAGGGATCTGGGGTTAGGCCACATCCCTTCTTTTCATCATCCTCTGTCTGTACAGTTCAAATAGAATGCAGATTTAGTACTTCCACCTTAATTTTATGTCATAAATTTGAAGTTAAATTGTCAAACAACAGAGTGTAAATCCTCCAGTCCCTTCTATTTCCAGTCTGCTTAGGAGAATAGGGCCACCAGCAGAATTCCTCTCTGATGACAGGGGGACTCTACTCTAACCACTCTACTCACAGAACAATAAAGTAAGCCTACAGTAATGAGGTGTATCGTCTGTGTGGGAGAATCCTCTCTGAAGCTACATATAGCGAGGGTTGCTACAACTGTTCTCAGTCCCCTAACCCTCATGTGACTAGGGAGAGCGGCTTTGAATTGGAAGACATATTGGACCCTCTGTTCTTCCCTCTGTGAGACAAGATTCCTGTAGAAAGCCTTCCCAGAAGGCAGGGAAGGCTTTCTCAGGCTTGATTGCTTGGGAGACTGATCCTTTTACATACCCAGGAAAGGGCTTCCTTACTCCTCAGAAGACATTGACCATCCAAAGGCAAAAGTGCTGATTCCACAACAAGCCTTAAAGCTTGTGAAACACCTGTGTAACCTGTGTAACTTAATCTCCATTTTAGAGGATTTTTTTCTCTTTGAATTAACTATTAAAGTTTTCTTTAGAATTAGTTTAACATTGCCATTTTTTATATGGGGAATGCTAACTTAAGCAATAAATATGAAGATTTGGATACATGTTTAAAATACTGAAGATGTTTGAGGTGAATATTTCAGCTAATAAAATGAAACAAATAATCTTAAAAGCTATTTCAAAGACTTAACCAAAAATCAGTCACAACCTACACTAAGATTACATTTGTAACTACCATATAATGGGTTAATAAATAGTTTAATGATTGGTTAATTATTTTTACAATTTGTTAGAATTCAATAGATCATTAGGTTGCTTATGACTATCCACACTACATACTATATGCATCTGTAACCTGCTTACAAAATCTTAATTTATGACATTTATAAATGGTTTATAAAGGGTACACCTTAATGCAAAGTGACTCAGTTAATTTTCAGTAACTACAATTCATATTTTATATTTAATAAACTATATACAGTGCAAGTCTTTATCTTCAACAGAATGGAGGCATACTGGTAAATGTGAACATTTCTGAACATTCTACAATCATAAACTTCTCAGATTACCATGAGGGAGCTGCTCCAGCTCTTATCATTAACCATACTCAATGGGACACCCTTAAATATAAACAGAGGTATGTAAAAGTAAGAAGTCTGCCATCTATATTTTCCAACTTTCATCCGTTTTTTACTGTTGAAGGAGAGGAACCTAAATTCTCATGTGCTTTCTTGAATGCAGTATAATGAGGATAAGAAATGTGTATTTTCTGGTGATGTTCCCAAGCTTCATTTTAAACTTGGCTTATGACATGCATTTCAGTGGTTTATTTACCTGCTTATTTTTATTTCAGTGGGTTACAGGCGGAGATGGAGTTAAAACCAAAGGAGGTGCGACTGTTTGCCTGGGCAGATCCAACTGGAATGAGAAAATTAACTTGGACGTATGCACAAAATGTTGGTGAACATGATCTGCTTAAGGTACATTTAAAAAACAGCCGAACCAGGTGGGGTAGGGGGAAGGTGGGAACCAAAGTAGAATCATGAGTTCACTGAGAGATTGGAGATATTGCCTAGTCTTTGGATATTTTTATTTTAAAATGTGATAGCTCTTGTTAGGTCATGTTTTTTGTTTCTGTACATAGGTAACATTTTGTGTAGTTGCTGTTTCTACTTGAGAGTATGTTGAAAAATATTGTAAGCTGTCTTGTGTAAATAGGGCAAAACACAGACTTGATGATAAGTATCCCAATCTCCTTTACCTGAAACAAACATTAGTCAGCCTAATAAGCAAGCTGTGTGTAAATGAGGAGTAAAAAAGGCAGAGTATTATTGCTGCTGGGACTAGAAATCTGTATTTGCTGATAACCTCTAAAAAGAGGAGACAATGAAAGAGGAAGTGGTGCAGCAAGTGAAGATGGTTAATCACACTCGTTATTCCTGTTTGGACTGCGGTAGGTGAATGCAGCACTTCCTGCAGTAATTTTTCAGAATATTAAATGTGTTTTTTCCTGGTTAGGGGAAATCACAACCCTGACTTCTTTCCCCTCACTAAGAGGAAACACTTCCATTGAGTAGGGTACTGCATTGCAGCAGTTACTCTCTGTGAGCTACTTTAGTGTACAGCAGCATGTATAACGTTCAGATAGGAAAGAAAAACGATTTAGGGTTGAGAATAGAAAGACAATGCTGAGACAGAAAACAGGAAGAAAGGGGAACAAAACTAAGGTGAAGACATAAACCTAGGAAAAGATCAAGCAAATCCATCCTGCCAGAAACAGCGCTTCATGTAGCCAGAAAAAGCTGATGGACAATTTTGCATGGGCAAAGGATTAGGTCACGTAGTCTAGGACAGGAAAATAGAAAATAACTGGAAATTTACAGGCAGAGGAGTAAAGGAGCATTTTTTATTGCAATGCTCGCAGGTGGAATTTATTTTTCATAGCTGAATTTTAGTAATGGTGATGGTAGGATTATTTTGTTTTGTTTTTGTTTTAAATTGAAGCACCTCACAATGTAAACATCTTTACGTATGGGAAAATTGCTACATTTTTTGTAACTTCTGACCTATTGAAACCTGTTCTAATGTATGTTAAGACGCATCTTCTCACCATACGGTTAGCATTGCATTAATTAAATTATATTAGCATTACATTAATACTCACCTGTGAAGTTACATTTCAAAAGACTCTTGCAACTGTCTCAGTTCTCCTTCATTCACAATTGTGTTCACTCTGAAAGAATTCTGAATGATAAGGGGACGCTATACCTTTTAAACATTTTTGTCTCTTTAATATTGTGATTACTATACTAAGGTGCTGTGTAATAGGGGGTTAATTTTTCTGAATGCTGTCTTTGTACTGCTACGGTCTTCCATTCGTGAGATTACCTTTTGCTTCTTTTTAAAAATGTGGATATATTATTTAGCATCTTAATGACCCGCAAGACCCTAAACACAAAAAACAAACAAATGTAGGGATTGTATAGGCAGGCCTTGGAGACAGAAGACACCATCCAACTGATACCTTACAACAAATTAAAGGCAATAATAAGGCACCTCATAAATTCTAATCTTTCTTTTTAATTTGGACTGTTGATGTATTTTGCTTGCTACTTGCTTTATTTTAAATTCAATTAAAGTACCTTTCTTTTTTCCAACTCAGGATGAATGTGGTCAGTTTGCTTATAATTCAAATACTCAGATACATTGGGTGTCCTTTCTGGATGGACGCCAGAGAGTACTGCTTTTTACAGATGACGTTGCATTAGTTTCCAAAGCACGGCAAGCAGAGGAGATGGAGCAACCTGATCAAGAAATAAACTTGTCACTTCATAGTCTTGGACTTTCTCTGGTCAACAATGAGAATAAACAAGAAATCTCTTACATAGGGATTACTAGGTATTGCAGATGAAAAGCAAGTTTGACTTTAAGTGGACCAAGGAGTAGTTTAGAGATATACTTGAATGAACTTGAAAACTGTCATTTTGAGGTGGATTATGCTGTTTGAATTGGACTTTTTTTTAGCACTATATGCTGAACTTTTAGAATTATATTTTGTCTGCTATTGTAGAGCTAGCAAGGGGAATGTAGGTTTTAAATGCCTGTCTTGTTACATTTCCCTAATTAACTTGACTTTCATTTGTGGACTCCAAGTTCTATTATTCCATTTGAGTACAGTAGAGTTATTGTAAAAACAATGAGAGTTCTGTAGCACTTCAAAGACTAACACATTTAATTTCAGCAGGCATAAGCTTTTGTGAGCTTCAGCTCACTTCCTCAGATGCAGTTGGTAGAAATGATACAGCAAATAGGTAACACATATAGTAGGCAACATTTACATATCCAAGGGCATAGATAACAATGGGGTAGGTGGATAAAAGCTGGGTACTTGAGTCCTAATGACAACCATTGAGTAGGAGGTGAGAATGGGTGATCAGAGCAAATTACTTCTTGTAGTGAGAGAGCCATTCCAAATCCCTGTTTAAACCCAGTTTGAATGTGTCAAGTTTGCAGATAACTTCTTACTCAGCAGTTTCTCTTTCAAGTCTGTTTTTGAAGTTTTTTTGGAGAAGTGCAGCAATTTTCAGGTCAGCGACAGAGTGCCCTGGGAGATTGAAGTGTTCTCCGACTGGTTTATGGATGTTATTTTTTATGTCTGATTTGTGTCCATTTATCCTTTTGCGTAGTGATAGTTCAGTTTGGCCAATGTACATGGCAGAGGGGCATTGCTGGCACATGATGGCATATATAACATTAGTGGATGTGCAGGTGAATGAGCCCCTTATGGTGTGATTGATGTGGTTAGGACCAGTGATGCTGTCACTAGGGTCGATGTGTGGGCAGAGCTGGCAATCGGGGTTTGTTGCAGGGATAGGTTCCTGGATTGGACTTTTTGTAGGGTGTATGGTTGCTGGTGAGTATTTGCTTCAGGTTGGGGGGCTGTCTGTAAGCCAGGATGGGTCTGCTGCCCACTGCCTAAGCGAGAGACTGATCATCTGCTAGGATAGGTTGTAGATCTTTAATAATGTGTTGGAGAGATTTTAGCTGGGGACTGTAGGTGATGACCAGTGGTCTGTTGTTTTCTTTGTTGGGTCTGTCCAACAAACGATGTCAGAGTTGTTATTGAGGCTGTGGATGGCGTGTGAAGAAGTGAAGAAACAAATTGACAGAGCCAGACGGGTATCCAGAAGTCACCTACTACAAGACAGAAGTGAGCTGAAGCTCACGAAAGCTTATGCCTGCTGAAATTAAATTAGTTAGTCTTTAAAGTGCTACAGAACTCTCGTTGTTTTTGCTGTATACAGACTAACACGGCTACTCCTCTGGAACTCTTCTAGAATTATTGTGTGACTTTTAAAGTACTCTGCCTTGTGATACACAACACAAGGTAAATTTTGAGTTGGTTTGTCAATGTGCATTTTAGTAACTTACTTTTACAATAGCAAATTAAATTTAGGCTGAAGTCACTCGTATATGCATGATTATAAACAATCAGTTCTTCTAATTCCTATTAATAATTCAGAAATAATTTTACTGTTAACTTGATTGTTTGTATTAAATCATATCCTATAAATCATATAAAAAAATTTGCCAAGATAGATGCACAGAAATAACAACAAAAGGACACCAGTAATTTGGGTCATATCTTCACTTTGTTGTGAAAGCAGTTGTAGAAATCTGTTTTCAAGAAAAGTCCATTTCATTTCTAAGTTTTATTTCCCCTTTCATCAGTCATTGACTTGGCAGACATAGAAGAAGAATTAAAATTTTGATATTAAATGAATGGAAATAAACATCAGAAACATGGGGATGAGACTTTGTGTGGTTCATAAACATTAGAATATTTGATGTACTCTACTCCAATGCATTTTTATTCAGAAATATTAATTACATTAATGTACTTATCTTGCAGTTCTGGTGTTGTCTGGGAATTGAAACCAAAGCAGAGATGGAAGCCATTTAATCAGAAGCAAATAAACCTGTTGGAACATGCCTATCAAAAATTCCTTTCTACAGGTGCCATGGAGGATCCACGCTGGGTTAAAATAGACAACAACTTTGAGGTATGCTTGTGGTTGTTCAATGTTAAATCAGTAATTTGATAGCAAAATTTGTATAATAATTTTCACCATATTGCTACCAGTAATAAACATACCAGTAACATATTTAGACAACATGTAAAAGTCTTCACTTGGGAAATGCCTTCTCAATGTATACAGTTGTACATTTAAGTGTGTTACAGATCCTCTCTAATCAGACATTTGTCAGATAGCCATAATAAACATGTTGATATTGATCTGACAGACACTGAAATTTCAACTATATAGTAGTTATATATTGTTTAGGATGCATCCAGTAAGACTAAACCATTGCAGAACTTGCAGGATATTTGTTTATGAAACCTTGTTGTGGTCACTGGATTCCCTCTATTTTAGGGCAGAGATGAATATAAAAGTTGACTAGTACATTACCACCTCTTAGTTAAAAATATGAGCTGTTTGATTTTGTGCAGTCTTCATCCTCAAAGAGATGCACAGATAAAAATTGAGGACACAGCATTATAGCTGTTAATGCATAGTGGTCTGAGGATAAAAATAGAATTACCCATTTTTACATTGTTGATTCAGAAAAAAATCTTCAGATTTTCAGGTATTATAACACCTCTCACTTGTGATTTAGATGTTTCTAAAGAACCAGTCATTTGTAGAACACTTAGATTCCAAGCATATTGGAATCGTTGAAACAATCTCTTAAAGTACTTAATAAGGCTAAGTAAAATAGAGACAAAACTCTTATGGATATACAGTATTATACACAATCTGACCTTTTCTTCTATTTTGTATCCAAAAAGATAATCTTTTATACGACCATAAATTATGTAGGATTTAAGTTTTTGTGGCACTTTGATTATTATTCTGTTTGAAACAAAGGACCCATGGGACAAATTTTTTGAGATTCAGCATTTTTGAGTTAAAATAATGGAGTGATGCAGGTTTTTTTAACTAATCACTGATCATTTCTTCAGACTATCACCCTACTTACATAAATGTGGCACACAAATTCAGTGCTGGAAAAATATTTCCATTTGCATGCATATATATTTAGTTCTGTTGACTAAAATGTTAATGATAGCTTAAATTGGGATAAGATTGTTCATAACTTCTCCATTCAACAGACTGAAGATGTGCAGCAAACTTAACAAAGTAAAATATGTTTTTTCTTTCCTCCTTTATAAGAAAAGGAAAAACGTAGTGTTGGCTTTTGCATGTCCAGATCAATAACCCTTCTATTATGCAACAATTAGAGAGCTCTGGAAATTCAATTTTTTTTTAATGCTAGTGTACTTTCTTTTAACTGATAAACATTCATTCATGTCTGGTGCGATCTATGAGCAATAACAGTAGTCAGATGGAACTAAATTGTATAATGTGTTTCTAGGTGAATTTTTGTAAGATGCCAATGAAAATGCACCTCCCAATCAAATGCAATATTCGACGAAACTTCCTATCAGGCATTCAGATTGAGTTCAAACAGTCTCCTCACCAAAGAAGCTTACGGGCACAGCTGAATTGGCTTCAGGTATCATTTTTCATTATTCACTGTAGACTGAACAGGAATTGCTTGTAAGAGTTGATATCAGCTCCACAGCAGGTGAGATCATCTGAAGCTGACAGTCCTCCTGTGGTAAAATAAGAAGGGGTATTTGTGGTGAGTAATCCTTTGATCTGGAACTCGCTATTAGCTTCACTTCACCAGGGTATGGATTAGATGACCTTAAAGACATGCTACAAGACTTTACTGTATCTGAGAATTTCACAGGCAGTGTGCTGCTGAGGAATCTGTAGGGTATAAAGAAGAGTGGGAGACATTATAATTGAGGCCATGATGGAAATCTTTTATTTTAAAAATAAATGTATTTACAATGTTTTTAACCCTTGTTTCCAGATTTGAGTTGTGTTAGTGTCTTTTGCATTTCGTTACGAGATGTCTCTTGTTCTCTGTCTAACGGTTCAGAGTCCACTCCTACAAGAATTACCTGCTGGCGTTTACTACTGTGAGCAGTCACAATCGAAATTATTCTTGGTAGTAATTGTTAGAAGGTTTGGACTCTTCAGTGTATTTGAAATCTCAAGAAATACTTGTGCAGTCAGAACATTTCCATTGTAAAACTTCTTCAGCGTCTAGATCTCACCTTTGCCACTCCCCATAATTACATACCCCTTCATTCACTGCCTTGAATTCAGCACCAAAGGTAAATATTTGGCAGTGCTCTTAAAGTAGAAATACGGCTATTAAATTACACCTTCTAGATTTTGATTACATACAAGCTTCGCAGATTCTAGTGTTCTAGAGTCAAAAGAAGAAAGGGAGAATATTTGTTAAAAGTCTTCTCTGAAGGGTAGATAATAATTTCCTAAAGAATGAGAAATAGGAGTTTGTGAAGGAAGAAAACGTGTGGTATTTAGGTGTTAATACTTCTGCAGAGAACCTCTCTTTAAATAACTAGCTGTGTTTCTCATAACTTCCTGCTTTTTCCAAATCCTGGGACAGTAGCTGCTGTTGGACTCAAGGCCATAGATAAAAGTACTTTTATATTCAGTTTCTTTTTATTTGCATAATTATATAAAAACCTCACAAATGTAAAAAGTTGAGTCCATTTGTGGTGTGAAATTTTAATAAAGCGGTTGAATAGTGTTTCTTATCTGTCAGCCCATCTCAATTAACTTCTTATTCGTTACATCACTTGGGTCATTTATAGCTTTGTGTTGGCATCAGCAGTTAGTGCTTGGAGGAGTAATACAATATGGTACCAGGTGTTCATTGTATGCCATGTTTAGTTAGAATCTCAAATCATAATATAAGGTGCATGTACTGGAATGGGACATGACTAGGCTGTTGAAAATAGAGTTTACGGAGACCACTTTATTTTATTTGAGCCAAATCCTGTAACACTTTTTTTTAAAAATCCTTCTGAAATAAATGGGAGTTGATTTTAGTGGGAGGCTTGCTTTTAAGTAATGGCTGCAAAATATGGCCCTTCACTAGTTAAAAAAATAAAACACCAACAAACAACTTGAGTGCTTTTAATAGTATCTAAACCCCTGCCTGTGCTGATATTTGAAAGCTTATTTGCACACTTCTAATCACAACTGTTGTTCTGATGGTCCTAACTGTTCTTGATAATCAGGTGCTGACGAGTCCAGATATTAATTTAAACAGAAAATAGGATTAAAAATGAGTACTTTTATTCCAAAACATCATCTTAATACCTAAATTGCCTAAGCCACCTGATGCTAAGCAATCTTTTATAAATCTTATTCTCACTAAAATACTGCTTATCTGGTATGACTCTGTTTCAGATTGATGACCAGTTACCTGGTCCAATGTTCCCAGTTGTGTTTCACCCTGTAGCCCCTCCAAAGTCAATAGCTTTGGATTCTGGTAAGTAAATGCGAGAGTTAACTAAAAATTAGCGAGCTGTGACATTAAATATTTTGATTTCACTGCAGAATGGAATCCATTATAAAACTAATTACTTCGTACATCCTTTTTAATTAGAGCCAAAACCATTCATAGATGTCAGCATCATCACTAGATTCAATGAGTACAGTAAAGTACTGCAGTTCAAGTAAGTAAAAGCATGTTATACCTTGCTTTAGAAATGTAATTCCTGTAGAGCTAATACTTTGAGCTTGTACTTTTGTATGCTACAATGCAATCAGAGTACCAGGTTTTCCAACCCAAGTATTTATCAAGTCTCAATATCATTGGTATCCTTCCAACATAAGTCAGCTTGATTAGATATTTAAACATTTTCAGAGAGTATTTGTGTTGTAAATGCAGGTTTTTTCCCCAGAAGCTGACAAATCCTGATCTCACATGGTCAGAATGAAGGTTGGGGGTCTGAAGACAATTATCCCATGGCCTTCACTACTATATCAGAATTTATTTCATATTATTAATGTATTATGCCTTTTGTGTTGAATTGCAGCTTAGTATTAATAGCAGATCTCTTCAGATGTTTTTCTGTTAGGCCCCTCCAAATATAAATTAGATGCTTTTAATACTCTACCAAAGCATTAAAATACAATGTAATAAGAACTTGAATACTTAGTACCCAGCATATGGTGGTTAATTTAAATCTGTATCTACAATGTCATCTGTGGTGATGTGTAAGAAAAAAAGTTGGTAACCATATTTTTCCTTTAATTTTTTCTTAGATATTTTATGGTTCTTATCCAGGAGATGGCATTGAAATTGGATCAAGGATTTCTAGGAGCACTTATTGGGCTTTTCACGCCATCTACAGATCCAGAAGCTGAAAGGCAAAGGGTAACGTGTGTTTAGGAAAAAAGTACTTACTTTGCTAAAACAGGTTTTATTTATTATCATGTGAATTAAATATTTTGAAAATCAAATTTAAAAAAAACGGAGAGCATCTTCCAGTCTGTAAGATGACTAGCACTGGAATGCTGAAACAATTGGGGAAAAATGTATATTCTCAAACTGAGGTATAGAGTTGGGTCCTCTGTTAGTTGGGGAGGGCTGAGTGGGGGTGGTTCCTAGCATTAGTAACTTGCCAGTGTTTGGGTAACTGGTATTCATAAAAATTATTAAAACGCTTGTTTGCACAGTCCATAATCAACTTGTGGATCTCATGACTGCAAGGTGTTGGGGCCAAGATTGAAGTAGGATGCATAAAATAATTGTATAGGGCTAATGAAAAATGCACAGTTAAGTTACATATAGTGTGTCTTCAATTGAACCTGTTAATAGTTCACATGTTAATTGACTGTCAGATTGCTGTAAAGTATGCATACTCATTCCACATCTGCTGCTAGAGAGCAGCAAGTGCTACTTGTGCAGTGTAAGACAGTACGTTTTTTGTCATCTATACATCTTCAGAAAGGAAAAGATCCCACATAATTTGTGTGAAAGGGTAGTTCCTGCACACTTAAAATGAAACTTTCAAGCCCATAAAGTTTCTTATTTCCAGATGGAACTGAAGGCCCTGTCTAATTGAGGAAAGAAGCTTAAGGTGAACAAAGACTTCACGGCAATCATAAGTGTTTATAATGTATATTCAGCGCTCCATCTCGAAGTAATACAAAAACTAAAGAATGGCAGAAAAATGTTGAGTGAGATGGAATAAATGTGAGAAGCTACATTTGTCATCAAAACAGGAAAATTTACCCATCAAAGGAAAAACTGAATAATAGGTTATCTAAATGGTGTTGGTTGGATAAGGAAAGAATGAGCATAGTTACCACAATTTGGTGTATGATGGATAATTAATGTACTGTACTTGTAGATTTGGAGGACATCTCTGCTACAGCTGTCTAAGCAGATGTGTAATCATTTTGCTTTTATCTTTTTTGATCTCATAGCTATTTTTTTTCCATTTTGAAGTCAGGAAACCAGAGTTTTGATTTAAAATTTTCTCTTTTACAAATAGACAAAGTTAATTCAGCAAGATGTAGATGCTCTTAACGCTGAACTGATGGAATCTTCCTTAACTGACATGTCAACCCTAAGCTTCTTTGAGCACTTCCATATTTCTCCAATTAAGGTATGTTGTAGAGGAAAATACTTTGGAGAAGCAAGAACCTAAAATAGTATTCTCTTAATTTCTCTGTCATGTTTAACTATTATTCTATATTCATAATGGTCAGATTAAGTAAATATTTTCTAGGCTTTCATTTTCAGTAATATGGTCCTGCAGGAATCCGTGACTTGTCAGAGTTTCGATACCTGGTGGAAATGTTTCTCAGTTAAGCTAGAAATCATCAACAAATATTTGTGTTATGTTCCATCTGCACTTAGTAACAATGGCTGTCTAAACAAAAAGATATAATGGGTGTCATATGGATGTTAAAACTAGGAAGAAAATAAAAATACTGACATATATAATGGGGGAAATGTTTGTCTAACGGCTGTGAACTATATCTGAATAAAAAGTACTAATCTTTAGTGATATTTCATGTCCTCTCATTTATTTCTCTTGTTTACCTTTTTATTTTAGTCACTGTAAGGGAAGAAAGATCACTAATGATTGTAGTCTAGTTCTGCATTCACCTGTAGTATTTTTCCTTTGCAGTAACGAGTTAATTGGTTACAGAAACCACAATTTTTGTAAAAAATTACATTTTTGGTCTTCACAGTATTTCAACCTCAAGTATTCAAAAATCATGACTCAGGCCCTCTAAAATATAAATGGCTTAAAAATTGTTACATTGAAAAATAATAAATGATCTTTGTTTCTTCTTATTGGGCCTTGTTTCTGAATCTTTAGGTTGTATTCGAGTCACATTCTAAGCGTTTCTCCACAATCATGAGGACTATAAACTCTTCTTAGTTGTCTTCTCCCCCAGATTAAATTAGTGATTCTAACAATCGCAAAGCTTCAGGTCAAAGTTAAGAAAAATACTAAATATCATGAGGCTAACAATAAAATGGTGGAAATTCCCTATACTGTAACTGATTCTTTAGATCCAGTTATGGAATTTGGTCATATACCGGTTGAATTTCATTGGAGGTGGCTGTGCCTTTTGGTCTTTCGGAGTTCTATCTTAAGGGTCTTGAGCTGCTTTTTTGGACAAGAAGGGCTGTTTTTTCTTTCCACCAACTAGCTTGGGAGGTTCCAATATTTTAAAAAAACTGGATTGTAGCAAGGGTCAGAAATTGAGTAAGGTGGGCGGTGGGGGGGGGGAAAACAATAAATAAAACTTAGGCAAAGAGAGAGACTGAGAAACTCCAAAATTAGGTTGATGTTGTAAGTTGTTTCTCAACATATTTGAAGTGATGAATATGGATAAAGGAGGCTCATAAGAGTTGCTCCTTGCTAGGGTAGAGAAATTCTGAAGAGTCCCGCTAGATGCTAAGCAGGTAGCTGCCTGAAGAGACTCAGAACTTAGCTCACGTAATGCCAGCACTGTGAAATGTGTAGTTCCAGAGAAGAATGCTGGGAAAAAAAGATGCTAGCTAAATTCAGGATAGTTAAAATACAAGTCTTCCTTGCCCATACTAAATTTCCATCAGGACCCAAATAAGTCACTTATCTTCCACATTATTTTCTGTCAGTGAATGTGATTAATGTAAGCATGACTTATGAATAAACTTTGGCGCTATTCTTATAATTTTATAAACATAGGATTTCATTTGTGTTTATTGTGCTTTGTGCACATGAGTGAATAAAAGAGCTCTTAAAGGAACTTGATCACTATTTCTTTAAGTGCATTGCAGGTATAGCTGTTTAAGTAGTGCACTTTTAAAAACCAAGTAAATAATTTACAAACATCATTGCTGGATTTCATACGTCTGTTGATTTCACTCTTTACAAATATTTTTGTCTTGTAGTTGCATTTGAGTCTGTCTTTGGGTTCAGGTGGAGAAGACTCAGATAAGGACAAAAAAGAAATGATCGCTATCCATTCGGTCAACTTGCTGTTGAAAAGTATTGGGGCTACTCTGACTGATGTGGATGATCTTATATTTAAGTAAGCTGATAGTTCTGTCTAATACCTTTTGACTGTTAAATTTGTAAATAGCATTAGTGAATTCTTGTAGGTATTTCACTTCTTCAGTCAGTAAATGATTGGTCTGTTTTAACTATTTAGAATTAATGTAATTGCCTTGTAATTGCATACGCTGATGTGCATATGAAGTGTGTGTGGGGGAGAGGGGTGTCTAAAAGTGGACCTGAGCTCCTCAGAGGAAGAAGATGAAGGGTATCCAATTGTTCTAAACCCTGGCACTGCATCTGTTGGTGGCCTTAGCTCCCTACTAATGTATAAAGTAGTGCTGTAGCTGCACTATTGAATAATGCACAATAGACAACTTAGGTTAGTTAAATAATTTTGTAAATGTAAATACTCTGATGCTAATCTCTAGCTATGAAGTCCATACTATGTATATTTTTTCAGCTGTTAAACCTTGCTATTTGTTTGTCTTTCAGGCTTGCTTTTTTTGAAATTAAGTATCAGTTTTACAGGAGAGAGAAGCTAATGTGGAGAGTTGTTACACATTATAGTGAACAAGTAAGTTTATCCAATGAATTCTACTTTTTAAATATATTTTTGGGATAAATATACCTGCCAGGAATGTGAAGCTTTTGTGAAATAGTTTATTTGTGTATAAACTGTTAGTTTTACAAATCCATTGTAATTTTGTGGCAAAGCAATAAACCTGAATACCATTACTTCAAATGGGTTTCAGTTGCAAAAGTTTCTGCTTTTACTTTGGCCCACCTGTGTCAACTACAGTACCAGGCTCATCATCCACCGTGACGTTCTAATGGAGCTACTTGTCTACATGCAGCATCTTTTCCCATAGCCAGACCCATTCATAATCCCTCAAGCAGAACATAATTACTCCCGTGCCTATGTAGTAGTGCCTTTATCCTGGTATATTGCCTTACGTAGTACTTCTGCTGAAACACTGTTTTAACACCATCTTACTTGTGCTTGAAAGATTTAAAAAGGTTATATGTTATGTGTTAAATCTGTATGTTACATAGATTTTAATTCTAACTTGGGTAGTACATTAAACAAGAGCTGATACGTGTACTATGTCCACTTTTGCTCTTCATTTAGTTCTTGAAGCAGATGTATGTTCTTCTGCTGGGTTTAGATGTCCTGGGAAATCCATTTGGCTTAATCAGAGGTTTGTCTGAAGGTGTTGAAGCTTTCTTCTATGAGCCTTTTCAGGTATGATTTCTTCTTTTAGGTCACTGTATTAGTCAATTAGCTATAAATTGATAAAATATGTTTGAACCCTGATGAAGAATTGGGAAATCATGACACTTGATACCCAAAGAAATCTCTTGTTAAAGGGTATGTCTGCACTGTAATAGAAGACCGATGGCATGGCTGCGGTTGGCCCAGGTTAGCTGACTTGGCCTCCCGGGGCTTGGGGGCTAAAAAACTGTAGTTTAGATGTTTGGGTTTGGGCTGAAGCTCAGGTTCTCAGACCCAGCAAGGGGAAAAGGTCTAGAGCCTGGATTCCAGGCTGAACTCAAACATCTGCACTGCTATTTTTAGCCCTGAAGCAGGAGCCCTGTGAGCCTGCATCTGCTGAACTGGGCTCTGAGACTCAGTGCCATGGGTTTGTCATAGTGTAGATATAACCTAAATAAACAGGTTTTGTCCAATGCACAGCAATTGCCATTTGATTCTTGAAGAGTTGTAGGATAAAGAGAGAGAGAGAGAGAGAGAGTGTGTGTGTGTATTTTAATTTATAGTAAATTTTATGTTTAGGGAGCTGTTCAAGGACCTGAAGAATTTGCAGAGGGCTTTGTGATTGGTGTAAGGAGTCTTCTTGGGCACACAGTGGGTATGTATCAGGTACCTTTATCATCACAGTTATGCCAAAAGTACTTGGGTTGACCTAGTTCTTGTACTGTATGACCACATGTCTTCGTAGAGCTTTTGCTATTTTTGTTTTGCTGAGAAGCATTTTCAAAACATTGATATGGGAATCATGGCAGAAATTGTGATAGAAAAGAACTGACTGAAGAGATCTCTGAGCTATTAGCAATTACTTTGAGAATTCATAGGGGATGGGAGACATCACACGGGACTGGAAAAGGGCAAATATAGTACCTATCTATGGAAAAAATAAAAAGGAATAAGGGCAACCCATGGAATTATAGACCAGTCAGCTTAATTTTGGAACCTGGAAAGATAATGGAGCAAATAAACAGCCAATTAGTTTGTAATCACCTGGAAGATAATAAGATAAGTAGCGGTCAACATAGATTTGTCAAGAACAAATCATGTCAAACCAACCTAATAGCCTTCTTTGACAGGGTAACAAGCCTTGTGGATAGGGGAGAAGCAGTAGATGTATATCTTGACTTCAGTGAGGCTTTTAATACTCTCTCACATGACTTTCTCATAAACAAACTAGGGCAGTATAGTCTAGATGAACCTACTATAAGGTGGGTGCACAACTGGTTGGAAAACTGTACTGCAAAGTAGTTATCAGTGGTTCACAGTCAGTCTGGAAGAGCACATCGAGTGGGGTCCACAGGGATCTGCCCTGCTTCTGCTTTTATTCAATATCCTCATAAATGATTTGGAAAGTGGCATAGAAAGTACACTTTTATAAAGTTTGCATAAGAAACCAAGCGGGGTGGGATTTCAAGTGCTTTGGAGCGCAGGATTAGAATTCAAAATGATCTTGACAAACTAGGGAAATGGTCTGAAATAAAAAGGATGAAATTCAATGAGGACAAATGAAGAGTACTATGCTTAGGAAGGAATAATCAACTGCACAAATACAAAATGGGAAATGACTGTCTATGAAGGAGTACTGCAGAAAAGGATCTGAGGATTCTAGTGGATCACAAACTAAATATGAGTCAGAAATGGAATACTGTTGCAAAAAAAAAAAGCGAACATCGTTCTGGGATGTATCAGCAGGACTGTTGTAAGTAAGACACAAGAAGTAATTCTTCCACTTTACTTAGCACTGATAAGGCCTCAGTGGTAGTATTGTGTCCAGTTCTGGGCCCCACACTTGGGAAATGATGTAGACAAATTAGAGGAAGTCCAGAGGAGAGCAACAAAAATCATACAAGGTCTAGAAAACATGACCTCTGAGGAAAGACTGAAAAAATTAGGTTTGTTTAGTCTGAAGAAGAGAAAACTGATGAGGGACATAAGTCTTCAAGTACCTTCAGGAGAAAAGATTCCCCATTGAAGGCCTCTAAGAAGAGGCAGAAGGTTGTTATAAAGAGGGGGATAAATTGTTCTCATTAGTCACAGAGGACAGGACATGAAGTAATGGACTTAAACTGTAGCACGGGAGATTTAGGCTAGTCATCATGAAAAACTTCCTAACTGTAAGGGTGATTAAGCAATTAAACAAATTATATAGAGAGGTGGTGGAATCTCTGTCACTGGGGTTTTTAGGAAAGGTCAGACAAACACCTGTTAGCGATAATCTTGGTAGTACTTAGTCCTGCTTCAGTGCAGTAGACTGGACTAGCTGACCTATCAAGGTTCTTTCCAGTCCTGCAGTTCTATGGCTCTGTGATAGGTGTTTGTAAAGTTGGCCAATCAGTCTTCAAGAGCGTTGTTCGTTTCCAAATTATTAACAGCAAATGTAATTAACTGAGAGTTCCTAGATTTCAGCATTGTAGAGAATCGCAACTAATTTATGAAAATGTAGAATGCACTGTGTCAGTGTTGAGATGATAAACCAGTGATAAGTATTAGACTTCCAAGACATTTTTTTGGAGCTCATGAAGAGTGTATCCAAAACCAACCATTGTTCTAGCTAATTTGTTAAAGAATAGATATTAAATACTGGAGCAGTGTAGTGGTCCCTCACTCTCAAATGGTGAAGGAGGCCAGTCCGCCTGTCTGCGTCAAGTATAAGCACTCAAGCTCAGATCCTGCTGGCGGGGCTGAGCAGTAAGCAGTCTATAGCTTGTAGTCTTCTAGCAGGGGCAAACAACCATTAACACTCTGAAGGTTCAGCCCCCGTGGGCAGGGCAGAACAGTAAACAATCTTTAGCTAGTGTCTCCTTGCTAAGACTGCTGACAATCAAGAGTCTAGGGCTCTGACCCACTAGGCAGGGCAGAGTTCAAGCGGTTATTAGTCCACAGCCTCCTGGCTGGAGCAGACAGCAATTAACAGTCTGTAAGGAAAGCTCTGACCTCTGGGTAGGACAGAGCAGGGAGGAGTCTTTAGCCTCAGCCTCCGTGCTAAGGCAGACAGTAAACACAGTCTGGGGCCCACAGTCTCCCGGCTGGGACAAACCACAAGGAATGCACAGGCCTTCTGGCCTAGGGGTGAACAGGATGCCACCCCGGGGTGGGGCTGGCAGCAGAGGGTAGGGGGACCTGGGCCTACCCTGCTCCACCGGGTCCCAGCCCAGGGCCCTAACAGTGGTGAATGGTTCCACCACTGGGTCAGAGAGGATCCCACCGAAACATGTTGACTTGTACTCCGGCAACAAAACCAGACTAAAATCTGGTTTCCCTGGGCTACTTCCTATCACAGTCTGGGTGGTGGGTTCCGTAGACCAAGGGTCCTCTGTTTCCTCAGGGTACACTGCAGACAGAAGTCCTAGCAACTCCTCTCCAAGGTCAATCTCCTTCAGAGGCAGGGTGCTGCACAGCACAGGTTGAGCTCCAGAATTCTGCAGCGGGCTGGAGACGTCTGTCTTCCTTGGTTCCCGCTCAACAGAACTGCAGGGCCCTCCCTTTATACTTTCTGCCCTGAATCTTCCAGTGAGGGTGGCGGGGCGTGCAGGGCCGTATTATCCATTAGGCACAATAGGCACAGTGCCTAGGGCCTATGAAACTTTCAGGGCCTACGGAAAAAAATGTTAGATATAATTTTTTATTTTTATTTAAAAAACTATTTATTAATAGCTTAAAATCAAATTAGTTATTTCGGTCAGGGGGCCTACGAAGGCAAGTGTGCCTAGGGCCTACGAAGGTCTTAAAACGGCCCTGGGGGCGTTTGGCTCTGACCACTAGGGGGACTGTTGTGGTTCCTCTCTCTCAAGTCTGGAGGGAGGCTACTCCACCTCCCTACAAGCTGTTACTAGAAAAATTCTGGCAACAGAGGATCGAACCTGACTATGTGCTAAAAACGTTCCAAGGCATGCCATGTTAATATGAAATATTTCTTTTGCTGTAATAAGTTTCATGCCTATACACTGAAGCCTGTTGCTTGAAAGGTAATGTGATATTCTATGCTTCTAATCTGATTATTTTACTAAATGATCTTATTGATAACTTTAACACAGAAAGATTTCTCTGAATTGCATGCTCTTTAAATTGTATATTGTGGTTTGTTCATTATTAATATTATGAAGGAACTGTGTGACTTCATCTCTCCTTGGCTGACAGGAGGAGCAGCTGGGGTGGTATCTCGGATCACTGGTTCAGTTGGAAAAGGCTTGGCTGCTATAACTATGGACAAAGAATACCAGCAAAAACGGAGAGAGGAGATGGGCCGTCAGCCTAAAGACTTTGGTGATAGTTTGGCCAAAGGAGGAAAAGGCTTTTTACGGGTATGAAATTCAAACGAATACTATGGTAACTGTTGGGTCTGTGCAAGAAAATAATGTGTTACATGTATGAAACAGCTGAATGGCATCCTCCATATTCAGTTATTGAACTAATAAAAGAAGTGGAATCTGAAGAAGAAAAAAAATGAAGGTCCATGTACATAGCATGAAATATTAGATATTCTCCTAAGGTGATTCATTTCTTATTTCTTCTAAAATCTACCTGGGAATGTCATAAAAAAATTAAATTTTTTAAAATATCTGAAAAGGAAGTGTATGTAAACAAATTGCTTCATCATTTCTGAACTGTAATGTGCTTAGATTCTGAATTGTGTTCTGTTCATGATGATGCAAGTATTTTGAAAAAAAGACACCTAATATTATAGATATGTGATGTGTGGAAGAAGGGGGGAGAACTGAGAGTTAAAATCCAATAGTTATAGCTGATCATAAGTTAGGTGAAATTCTAGGTAACAATAGTATTGTGCTATAAAACCTAAGTATTACTGCTTATTATTATTACTTCTGTAGATCTAACACAAATATGCCAAAGTCTTCCGAAAGAATATGAATTGTAGTAGATAGATAGTTTTAAAGCTCATATCAAGAGTATTTTAAAAAAATCTATCTCGATGGGGAACTGTAAAAGAACCATGTTGTTTCTATATTATATAGATAATAGAGAGCTATATTAGGAACAGAGAAGGAAGGAGGCTACCACACCTTTCATTATTTCACTTCCCAATAGCAGTAAGGATAAAGGAGAAAAGGGAAGGACAGTCTCAGACCCCTTCCCACCACTTAACTCCCACTCCCCCTGGCTAGCAAATTCAATGTGACCAGAAACTTATTGGTTTTTATATATTGATCTCTGCAGTCACTAATTCTTCTCTGAGTGATTGTCTCTATGTGTAGTGCCCTTCAGGTTGCACATGCTCACTGTGCCCCTGGGATCAGAGATTTTTCCCTAACTGTGTCCCTCACTACACACGTGCCCTTCAATATCCTCATGCTCTGCATGAAGGAAATAAAGGGACTTGCTTGACTGCCATAATTTTACTTCCTCGTTATTGCTTATAGTCTAGGATAGAGCATCAGTTTTGTGCTGACTTATTCAGCTTTCTTCTTTAAAGATTTTAACATTTTCTGTAGTTAGTATTTTTTTTCATATAGTTAGGATAGTTTTAGGGATTTCATTCCCTAATTTTGGCACCCCTCTTCTGGGGCAGGAAGGTATTTCTCTTCATCCCCTCTCTTCTGTTCCCTCAACCCTAGTTCTCCAATGGTTGAGGAACATCTCTGGCTTTTTTACATCAGGTGCCACAAACCCTTCTTGGTCATGGATTACTACTTTTTTGTTTTTTGAACTGAATAAGAAATATGCATATCTATAAATCAGATCCAGGAAAAATGTTAATTTTCTAACTTTTGAATCCTGGCTCTCATTAGATATACTTTTAAGCAGCATCCTTCTGCCTATAAAAAGCAGACGCTGCTTTCATGTGTCCAAAAGGCTTCAGGATTGGCTAAGCCCTTAGGGCATACTCACAAGAATCTGTGTGTATAGTAGTGCGCACACAGCGGTAGTTCAGGTTTCCCACCTTTATTAATGTCTTGGCTTTTACAGCTTACTTTGGGGGTACCAGTGGCAAAATCTTTACCTCTTTGGTCTCCCTTCAGGGACCAAAATTTCTAGGATCCTCTCTTGAACCTCAGTAATTTTTGATTGGACATGAGATACTGATTAATAGCTTTTATTTATTTAAAAAGCAATCTGAAAAAACAAATTCCACCATGTAGAGTTAACACCCATACGATTCATCAGCAGAGTTGGAACCTTAAAGTTTAGATTTACAGCACAGACTCTCCCACTTCAATTAGTGGAGTAACTGATAGTAGTAGTAGATCATCGTCCTCATGGGTGGACCCAGCAGAAGGGAGGAAGGGACAGTTTGTCAGTAGTCTTCACAGATAATTGTTGACAACAAAGTGGTGAGACTCATTAATCTTGAGTTCTGTTGTAGGTTCTGGAGTGGAGTATTTCTCTACTGGTCACAGATCATCTCCTCCAGTTTTTCTGTTTATCCAATCTCTTTCCCAATCTCCTATGTTCCCCCAGCTTCTTGTTTGAGTTTTACCATTGGGGCTCCTTGTTCCAGTCCGGGCTACATGTCAGAGTCCTACTTTCCCTACATCCTGGCTCCCTGGCTCTTCCTTCCTCCTCATCTTGGGCTCCTTGTCCAAACAGCCTTCTCCTTCCCTTCCCCAATTTGGTTCTTGTCTTCTCCACATTCAGGACTGAGGCTGCTTATTCTGTGTGGGTACCAGCAGGGGGAGCATTGGAAGCACAGCAGAGACTCTCTCGTCTCTCAGTTCCTGTGCCAAACCACAGGTGCTCCTGGCAGTTGGGAGGAGCAATTCCAGTGGAGATGCTGCTCTTTTCCTTGCATCCCTGGACTAGAACATATTCAGTGGCTCTATAAGGATATTCTTGCCCAGTCTGCGTGGAATATAAGAACTGTCAGGAGATGGAGCATGGTAAGTACAGATGGACTCTTAAGAGAATTTAGCTGCCAGATTATTTAAAAAAAAAAAACTCTAATGAGCATGTGTGGACTGAGATTTTCGGGAACGTAATACTTTGGCCAAATTTTGGCTGTTTCTCAGAGAAACCACAAAGGGGGCAGATGGCCAACTCCAGGGCATGACCCACGTGCCAAGTTTCAAGTCTCTGCTTATAAAGGGGTTCATTTGCTTCAGGAGCACCTGCTTGTGGCCAGGTATGGCAGCAGTCTCCCCGTAGGGTACCCTTTGCCAGTAGTCATTCTGTCATTGCGGTGGTCTCTCTTCCTATAGCTTGGCCCTCTGGCCAGGTTATGCTTTAATCCAACCCTTCCAGGATAACAGAGTCCAACCCAGCAATAGTCCTTACAGTGGCCTTCCATCTGTCTCTGGGCTCTGCGGTCCTTACACCTCTTACCTCAAGGGGTTTCACCCCACCTACTTCGGTGGCTGGTATGGAAACCCAGGCCCATCCTCTACTCTCATTTCCAGCCCAGGGCCTTGTAGCTGGCAGCCAAGGTCTACTCCCTCAGATTCCTTGCTGCCTCCCTGCACCACATCCTACCTCTTCTATCCCTCAGAGAGTGATTACAGACTGTCTCACTGCAGCCCCTTTCTGTTGCAAACTTCCTGGCTTTATAATGGCCACACAGCCCTCTGCAGCTGGGCTTCAGTGCCAGTTCAGCTTTTTGCTCTCTTTCTTACAGGTGCTGCTAGGTATGTTATTGCCCTCTCAAGCACACATTAACCTCTTCAGGGTCTCTGTGGGGTACATACCCCCTCACTGCTCCAAAGCATGGAGATCCTATTAAAGCTTCTAAATTAAAAAGTTATAAGAATATCTTTTAACATGGGCAAAAATATTTTCCCCTAGTCTTGTTTTCAGAAGCAACTGAAACATTTTTGCTGAAACTTTCCCCCAAAATTGATTGAGAGTCAGAGATCTAGCATGTAAAACTTCATCCCAAATGATTCAAGTTCTGGCCCAGTTAGAAGAACTGAAAACAGTATCATAATAGGAAGTGTTGGGGCAACCTTAAGTACAGACAGTTCTATCATCTCCACCTCTAATTCATATGTAAATAAGTTACTAGTTACATTCAGTTTTGGAAGAACTCATTCCCCAGGTGAACAGTTGAAGAAGGCTGTGTCCGTCCTTATTGCCTGTGACAGAAACAACTACAAGATGCAGTAAAGGGGCCCATGTGCAAATTAAGATCACTGGACATGTGGTTCTTCAGAGAAGAAAAGCAAGCTTCTAATCTGAAATTTGCAGTAACATGCAACAAACTGTGCCTGTGCATGTGCATATTAATCTTATAAGGGTTTGATGAGCATGCAACAAATAAACACAAAATAAACATGTTACCTAGGTGAGGTTTCTCTGAAATGGATGTTGTTAAGTGCCCATGTGATCCATTTTATCTGAAGGGAGGAATTCTTCTTAGGAGATGAAAGGCCATGTTTATGTCCAGTGACTGTTGTTTATGTGGGTTTTGATTCCTACCTAACATCTTTATGCTATAATTGTTAAGTGAAATGCAAATTAAGCACATTAGGAACGCCTGGTAATTGATATTCAAAAGAAAAAAACATTTTACTCTCCCATACTTGCTCAGGAGCATACTTCGAGTGAGATGTTTTTTCTAATCTTGTTGACTGACAAATTCATAAAAGCCTGTTTGCTATTTTTGTATTTCACTGCTAATCTCAAGCATTAGTCTGTTCAGTACTGCTGTGGTTGGGGTACTGCCTAATTTGTTCCTTTAACTCTTTTGTTTACTTTATGAAACTATTCAGCATATTGGAGACCTCATTCCCCAAAGGCTTTACTGCACTTCTAATGTTACTGAAAGCAATCACTGAAGACTAGTCAGAATGTACTGTTGCAGTACTTGTTGAAATAGGGCTTACATATATGGAGACTTAGTGTGTCGCGAGTCATGAATCTGCTGCGTACCAACTGGCTGTATGGATTCTGTTACCATGAACTAAAAATTCTCCATGACAAAGCACACTAGAAGTTCCCAAGTGAACTTTGGTGTACAGAACTTCCAAGCGCAGTAACAGAGTCCACAAAGCCAGCTAGTGCTTGGGAGGCTAGTATGCTGCAGCACCCGGTTTCTCTGTAGAGAAGCCCTTACAACATGTATTCTAGAACATAGGCTTAGCCCTGGTCTACAGTACACAGTTAGGTCGACACAAGGCAGCTTTATGTCGACCTAACTATGTCAGAGTACACACTGTATAACCTTGCTCCCGCCAATGTAAGTGCCCTCTTATACCAACATAACAACTCCACCTCTGTGAGAGGTGTAGGGCTTATGTCGATGTAGTTAGGGTGATGCAGTCTTAACATAGACACTGTGTCCCTTACATCAGGTGTTGGCTGTCTTGTCAATTTCACGTGAAATCAAGTAACTTTTGCCTGCATGGGTTTACCGAGATCCCCTGAGTCAGGTACCTGTGTAATCATTCACCCAAGAGTGAGTGTAAGGTTTCTGCCTGCTGTTCACTGGTCATCATAATCGTTGCGAAATGTACGTACAATGATAGTTCAGGAGTTGTGTCCTTACTAAAAACTAACAGGTTCTGTTCAGGCAGAGGAGAATAAACATTTCTTTCTCTGGCAGGTCATTATGTACTGTTCCAGTGTAAGGCAATTTGCATTACAGAGCACTACATTCCTTCTGTCAGTAGTGTGCGTCCTCACCAGGAGTGCTTCCACTGTCTGAAGAGGGGCAGTGTGGGGGGCTCTGTGGAAGCAGCCGGCAGAAACCTTACATTCAGTCTTCGGTGAATGATTACGTATGTACCTGACACGGGATCTGTGTAAACTCCTGGATACGCCCTCTGCTAGTTGGCCCCAATGGGTCTGTGGGCCACATCATATGACATAGGCTATGGAACAGCCACGAAATAGTAACTTTTCAATCACTTTGCACTACCAGTCAGGATTCTAACTGGTTACGTGGTAGGGATGGTTTCGGTGTCCAGTTTACCGGTTCCCTGAGCCTTCGAATCATTCCAAAGATGTTTTCTTTTATGTTGATCATGTCAACAAGAATTCAGAATAAACAAAAATAAACCAGGAAAAACCCTATTTGAATGCTTTGCCTAAATGTTAATTTTAGAACATCAGGAGAGACAACTAGTGGCTGAATCAGGTTTCAGCATTTTTAACTTTCAAGTGTTAACTTAAACTGTCATTTTTCTCTTAGGGTATTGTTGGCGGTGTGACTGGAATAATCACTAAACCCGTAGAAGGTAGGCAAAAATGATTAGTAAACGTAAAGCCCATTTTTCAGAAGGTTTAACACATTGTACTACATATAATTTACTTTCTATTGAGAAATATTGACTTAACCATGATAGTACTTATTTAGGTATGAGCTAAATTATTTTCATGTTTCTGAACAAAAGTGACATTTTTTAAGTAAAACCATGTCATTTGTGAAAAACAAGTTTTGGTTTCATATATTTTACAGTTGTTACTAAAGCATCTGGTGCAAATTCATGTGCAGACTTTGACACCCTAGTTCACATATCATGTGCAGCTGCGTATAAATAATTTTCAAATGAAAACTTTCTCTGAACTGTCATATTTACAGCTTGCATACAAATTTTAGATATTTTTGCTATTGCACACTTTTTCAAAAGACTTTCCTCTGTGTCAGCAAATTAACCGTATAAAGCTAGGACTGATTAAAGGAGATAAAAGGCTTAGGTAAATATCTCTACCTGTAAAGAAGTGGAGAAATGGACCTTTATGTATTGAGATATTTCACCCCATATGTGGCTCATGTGCGCCTGTGTGTGCATTCATGCAGTTGTATGTTGAATAATAGCACAGGTAGTATTTTTGTTGATGTTGTTAAAGTGATAGGATAAAGAATAATTAGAGTGGCAGCCACACTAGACATAGCATATGTTTTAACCACTCCGTCTATTTCTGCGTTTTTTCATTGGGATGCTTAATTGGCTTGTGCTTAAACCCGACAGGTAGTTTTTTGTTTTAAGCCTGCTTCACTCTGTCAGTATGATGTATGGTTAGAAGAGGAAAGGAGATAAGAAATAGGTGTAATTACTTCTTTTAAAATCAGGCATTTAGATAAAGAACCAAAACACACAGTTGCATGATCCCAACCCCTTATATGTTGACAAAACCATCTAAATATTAGTCAGTTAACTGCATTAAATTTTAATATATCAGCAACCTGCAAAAATCAGGTAATGGAATAGTTCTTCTCTTCTGATCAATGATTCTGTAAAAATGGTATAAAAAACTACACACCATGTGATCAGAACACAAGCTTAGTTTTTTCTTACTCATGCATCATCAGTGCAAATGGTTTTGCAAGCCAAATTGTAACCTTAATTACATCTGTGTATATTCATAGTCTTCAAATTTTGCTCTTAATTAGACCTATGGAGGAACCCCATTGTCTTCAATGGGAGTGAACTGGTGTAACTGGCTCTGATAATTATAATTTTAATAAACAATTCTGATAATGTAGAAGAACGAAGAGAGTCCAGTTCACCCTCTCAGCTGTGTTGGTTCTGAAGGGCTAATGAGATATCAAGTGAACAGCTGAAAGACTGGGAGGGTTCTGTACAGTAAAAAACGTGTCATTAATACATTGTAATTTTTCTGAGTTGAATTGCACATAAACAACTACTTTGAGATGTTTCAGGTATAGAATTGTTCTAATTAAAGTTGTTGAAGTCTTCATAAAGCAGTAGGTGGATTCACTTTGGTATTGGGATCGTCTGCAAGGATAAGTAACTAATACTGTATTTTCTTTTTTGAAGGGGCTAAAAAGGAAGGTGCAGCTGGATTCTTTAAAGGGGTTGGAAAAGGGCTTGTAGGTGTTGTGGCCCGCCCGACAGGTGGCATCATAGATATGGCGAGCAGTACCTTCCAGGGAATCCAGAGGTAAAATGGTGGGCAGAAGTTAGCGATTGTCTGTTTACCAAATGGTCTCAAATATGTGGAGTGTGTGATTGGAGATACAGTGGTAACATATGTTTGCATGCCATTTGGTGTGATTAAAGCAGAAGATACATCAGGAGTACTGAGAGTACATGCTGTTGCTCTGTTAGGTGCCAGGTGAAGGAAGAATGCCACAACAACCCGAGACAGGCACTGTTACAGTCTGACTTAATGTATTTTAGTGTCATATGGAGATTATAAATCAGCTGCATGCAAAAATTAAAATAAAATGAAAGTAATATATTATGGAATACCAACTGAAAGTCCATACAATAATGTAAAAACTAAATAAAAACATAGAAAACTTAGTAATTAAAAACGTGGTTTTTCAGCTTCTGAATGCCCATAGCCATCTCTCACTTTACCCTGCCATAGTACCTAGACCACTGGCACTGTCAGTGGACTTGTGATTCTAAGTCTTTTATGCACTTTTGAAAATGCAGCTCTCATTCTGCAAGCTGTAAAAGAGTCAATAATTATTTGGAGTTGGGAAGAAACTTCTCCCGTAGGTATGTTGTTTGATAATTGTCTGATTGATGAATTATGGCAATGTTATAGATTGCCCTGAGACATGAAGTATTTGGATAATTCATGGCTAGCTAGCAAGTATGAGCAGGATCTCTCAAGGTTGGAGGGGATGAATTTTAAATAAATTATTTAAAAATCTGTGCTAACTAAACTAGTAATAGAATAAAAAAGAATGCAAGTAACAAAAAGAATTGTGGTGCAAACTAAAATCTGTAGTAGTTCTGAATACATTGAAATTGTTGGCCTCTGACAGGGCGGCAGAATCAACTGAAGAAGTGTCTAGTCTCCGTCCTCCACGTCTCATTCATGAAGATGGCATTATCCGGCCGTATAACAGGGATGAAGCTGAGGGTTATGATTTATTTCAGGTATGAGTTACATTATTAACTTAAATAGAGCCTAAATTTTCTAACCTTTGGGGAGTTTAATACTATGCATTATAAAAATGCTTCTTTGGAGAGAGGACATGGTTTTTTATTTCAATTTATAAAATATGCCTATATATTACCATCCAATGGAAGCTTTTGTCACAATATAGAATGAACCTATGTGCTATACAGAGTAAATCAAATACATTACTGCATAACCTTTCTATGTTCTGGTGCATATTGTGTTTATCAATTGCTCATCTCTTCATTTCGTATTAAATGTTTCACTATGACCCTTGTTTAGAAAAAGGGGGATGAAGATATTGTAGCATTTGTGGAACAATCTATGGCTGAAAATTTTTGAATTTAATCCTGTTATTGATAGTTAGAAACCACAGAAGAGGCAGGTACTGCAAGGATAGTGTGAATCAGGACATGTTTTGAATCATCCCATTTCATGATTTGATATACTTAAACAATGCCATTAATAGTGCTTTTTAATACTGCTATTGATTGTATCAACATCTGAAGGAAGAAACTATTGAGAACTAACATGTGGGTCAGCATTAACACTTGCTTCTCTTTTGATGTGGATCCATAAACAAATACACATTTACTAAATTGTTTACTTTTCCCATGTTTTCAGTCTGTGTACGCACACTGTTAATGGTAATATGCTAAAAGCTACAAAATGCATATGATGGTCTACTCTGGTTCATTCCCTGTAAGGTATTCGACATTAGTGGTATAATGGCAATGAATGCTATTTCTCATATACTGGGAAGCTTTAATCCAGTTAATTTTGAGGAAATGAAACAAGATAGGAAACAGGAAGAGCACTTTATGAATATACTAGTTTTAATATATAATTTTTCTGAAGTATTGGTGCTGATGATGATAATACTGGAACAAAATAACCGATTCCAAATGTTTACTTCTAAGTTAAAACTGAAACTTGCATCTTAATAAGTGATAATTGCATTTATCTCCTGTAGATGTCAGCTACCGTTTATGATCCCTTTATGGGTTTCTGATGTTGTGCTTTCTCTCTCTCTCTCTCTCTCTGTCTCTCTTTCCTCGTGCATACGCAGCAAGAACTGGAATAATGGAGTAAACATTTTTCATACCTTTTCCTGATTTCCTTCATGGTCTTTTATCTGCCTTTCAGAATTTAGATTAAGGGCATGATTCCATAAAAAAACCCAAATATTCTTTGACTTCTATTAGAACCTTTATGTAGCAGTTAAATGGCAGTTTAAATTACTCAATTCATAGTAAGAGCAAAAGTAAGACTTGATGAGTAAGGAAGATCATAGACACAAATATGGAAATAATTTCCTCTTGCCTTTTTTTTAATGATGTTGGACCTTACTTCTGAGGTCAGAACGGCGAAGTAGTCGCTAAAGAAATATTCATGGTACTGTAGATGATAAAATGCTCATTGACTAGTCAGCATTCTCTGGAGGGTGTTTATATAGTGATCTTGTTTAAAAATGCAAAGAAAGAAAGTAAGCATGGCTACTATAATTGAATAAAAGATTTGCTCCTGTCTATGAAAATGCTTTTGCAATTTTACAAGTAAGTTATGTAAATAAAATGCTTCCATTCATGGTTTAAATAAGCAGCTTTAGGGCCTGCCTTTGACACTTCTGCCAACTTTTTTAAAGTGAGTGAAGCCACAAGTCTCTGCTTGATGTGTGAAATTTCATGTTAGGGAAACCAATAATTAATCCTACTAGCAACAAAACATCAGTTCTATGTTTTATGCATATACACTGTTAATGGATAATTTAACTTGCTTCAAACATTTGTCTTAAACATTATATATAAGATTAGGATCAGTACGCAACACTTTTTTGGCGCGGGGCGGGGGGTTATTGTAATGATTTGAGTGCATCTCTATGTGGTAGTATAAACTTTTTTCAATTTCCCTCTCAGAAATTCTTAATATTAGATAGTTGCAATCTTTTATAAACAACACTGTCTTAAACTTAGTGCAAAAGCAACAATTTTTTAAATTCAGCTGTTTGTCATACTGTATTAAATAAACATAGAAATATGTTGGTTCTAGGTGTGTGTTTTTCACTCTGTTGCTTAAATATACTTTTCAATGATATGGTAGACTTCGTGGTCTGTTATGTGAGGAAAATGCTTTTGATACATGAAAAGGAAAGATGTTGCACAATTAACACTGGAAATTGGCTCTATGCATATACGGAGCCTCTAAGATTTGTATGTTCAACCTAATTTTTGTGGATTAGAGGTCAATAATATTATTAAAAATAAATATTCCTGTATGTAGTTTTCCATATTGAATTTTCTTTCTGTTGAAAGCTAGAAAATGCTAAGTTAACTATAAAACAGCTCCCTCCTCTCTCAATGCAGTTGCTATACATTTGAGATTATAGAAATTAGGGTCGTGGTGTAGCACAGCATACATGAGCTGTTTTAATATTCAAACAAAGACAGACGGAGACTTCAGGGAAAATAGGACATTGAATTTTAGCCATAAAACTAAATCACCCTTCTCTCATAAAAATCTCACGTTTGTCAAAATACTGCATAATAACTCAGTCTGAGTCCTAATTTTGAAATTTCTTGAGCTAAATTAGTCAGAACCTTACAGTTAGTGAAACAAAGCTGTTTTATTTCCATTAATCCTCATGTTTCTTTCTTCTGGATTGCCAGAAGCCTACAAAGCCTAACAAAAGGACTATTTTTAGTTGTAAACAAGTTGTTGTATAGTGTAAACTTGTCTGTCTTTGTTCCTTTCATTCTGTTGCATTTGGTAGCTTCACAATACTCACTATCTCAGTCTTGCGACGTTGACACGTTAAACTTTCCTTCTCTCTGCCACTGTCATTGATGCTGCCATGAAATCCTGCTGCCACTTTACCTGCACAGCATTTCCAGTGTGCTTTCTTTCTGCTTCTAAAATCCTTGCTCATATCATGTCTGAAGCACTGACCTACCTCATCTCGTTGAGTAATTCAACTAAAGTTCTGCAGTGAAAACCTAGATCTACATTTCATTTGCCCTCTGCAACAAATTTAGTAGTCGCATCTTCACTTGATTGGACCCTCTCAACTTTTCTCTCTCCCCTTCTCCCTCCCCTGTGTATCCACTGCCTTCCTCAGCCCTTTCATTCTTCCTAATGTGAATGCCTAGCTACTAATTCATTTTTCCCATTTATTTCCATTTCTTCTTCCATACAGCTTCCTGTGTCTGGAACTCACTTCCTTACCAAGTCCACCATCTCCTGCTTAAAGTCCCTGCTTAAAATGTGTGTCTTCAATGAAGCCTATACAATTTAATTAATCTATAATTAAATATAAGTTTCTAAAATAAATAAGGCAAAAGCTTGGAACCTTGGGAAAGAATGCCTTACTCTGTCAGACTGCCAGGGGATGGCGTTTCGTTGTGTTTTAAAGCTGAATTATGAATGAAAAGTACTTGATGTAGTTGGGTGCCGCAAACTGGTGTCCCAGAAGAACTTTGCCTGTCAGGAAGTAACAATGCTTCTTGGACTGTAACCTCCGTTACACCCTATAAATACATTATCCATAGCTGACCAACTCTGCTGGTCAGTGCAGAGTGGTGGAAAAGCCCCATTTAGTCACCAGCAAGTCTTAACTTGTGCCATTAGTTAACTTGGCTTGCTATGGTCCAGAATGTAAAAACTGCAGTTGTGACTAACTGCTGCATTGTGACACAAGGGGGAGTTGTTTTGTTATGTTCCCAACAATTTCTGCAAATCCACAGAGAAGTCAGTTGCAGTCTAATCCATATGCAGTGAGAACAGTGGCTTTGTTTTATTTGCCTATAAAGACTTATAATGGTGCTTTATAAAGAAAGTAGAGAAAAGAAAGAATGTGCTAACTTTTCATTAAAGATACCTAATAAATAGGTAATACTTTATGCAATTATAGGAACATAAAACAATTTGCATGAGATGGTGACCTCTACTGGAGCATGTGCATTGCTCCTCTCTATTATTAATTTAGTCAATGTCCAATCCAGCTCTGCATGCATCTGGTGACAATTATTCCCCAACTCCTCTTGGCAACAGATCCAGCTCTTTATTTTATTTCTTGTAAAATTATTTCATGTCTCTTTTTGTATCTTTTAGTATTTTTATCAAATCATTATCAGAGGTTCTAGAAACTGCTTGTTTATCAAAACCCGTATATCAGAAATGCATCTTGTAATTGTTAAGTCAAAAAACATTGCTGACAAACTGAACAATCAGTTGCATTTTGAAATCACAGTAAATGTAAAATTTCCATGAAAATAGGTTTTCATATTTAGAACAAAATGCCAAGTAGAGGTGGTCAATTGTTTGTTACTGCAGTTGTCCAAACAGCTAACTTGGTATTTCAGTATGGCAGGCTGAAGTCAATTATTATCAGATTATCACTGGGGACATAGGAGTTTCAAAATTTCACGTAGCCGCTTTTCAACTAACCCACTTTCTACTCTAAAAGCTAAACCTGGAGTTATTCAGTCTTCCAAATTATGTATTGTAAGAGAATAGGAAATGACTGGCTGTCCATAAACAGTTATTGAAAGAGCAGTAAATTGGACATGCAGGTAAGGTATCCGAGACTTCCCCTCTGCCCCTCCTTCCCAAAAAAGATGTCCCCTTAGAAAAGTGTAGCTCTTGAGAATGAAACGCTGCATTCTCAGACCTTCCAGCTACATTTGTTTGTTTGTTTATAGTGGTGTAATTGAAATAGTTACAAGTAACAGGAAGTGGCATTGACTTAAATTGATAGATGGTGTTTTTATTTTGAAAATACTTGTCATCTCTATTTTTAACTGGCTTTAATTTTTCTAAGGACAGCTAAGCTAGTAAAACAGCAGCAAGATAACCAGCTAGCCTACAGCACATAAAAGTGGAAATTAAAATGTTTGTTTAATGCTGAGCCTGTTTACACATTTTAAGTTTGTTTTAAGAAGGAAATTTAAGAGGATTCTCATATCACAGACTGAAATATGAGCTATATTTAAAATTTTAAATATATTGTAAAGTGAAGAAAACTCTTCCCAAAGATATTTGTTTCTTCAAAAATGACTTCAGTTGTTCAGCGAAAGAAGAAACAAGGAAGGTCATCTTTAGGAGCAGGTTTCCATTTCCAGTGTGAAGTGTGGTATCTTTCACAATCAGCTGTTGAATATTAGGATTTGGACTGTAGATTACAATTTAGTTATCTTTGGAATGAAGCTGGCACAAAGATTTTTGCACAGCAAAACAGTGATGTTTCAGATGTATAGGAAGGTCCATTAGGTACATTGAGGATTATATTTTTTATAATACATATAGTGACTTAATTCTTCAACTTCTTAGAGGGATGTGAAGAATTTTCTTGGATCAATATTGGAATGTCAAGCTCCTGCTCACAAATTTCTTTGATTTGGCGTTGCATATTTTAGCATATCAGAGGAAGTCTGTTTTGAAAGTGTCTGATAACATAAACCTACAATAGCTTAGAAACATATTTGTAATGATTTGTCATGACTGGAAGAAATGGTTATTGGATTAGAAAAGATTTATTGGTGTGTGTTGTTATTGAAGCCCACTCAAAAGGTGCTCAGAGTCTAAATCACTTTAAACTCTGGAATGTTAATCCATTTTTTTAAACTGAGTTTAAAGATTGTGTATATTACAATGTATAATGATGTTTTCAGCTATTTGGAAATAGTTTTTAAATGTGTGAAAATGAAGTGCAAACCTAAATAAGTGTTGAAGCCTGCTTTAATGGACTTTCTATGGATGTGAACCATGGTCACCCTGAGACCTTCCCAGGCATTGTACATGAGCTAAACAGCAAGTGTAGCCTACAGAGTAGGAGAGAGAGAAAATCAAAGTTAAGCTTAACTTTTATTGTTATTGATGGATATAAATTAATATATCGAGTATTTGTTTAAGAAGTATAGGGAATTGAAAATTTAGCTTAAAAAGAGGATAACTAAAGAAAAATGGACTCAAATTCTTTCACCCTTTTTCTCATTGAATGTTACTCAGATTCATGAGTAGTCCACTGACTTGTGGGATAACTCGCAAAATATGCTACTAAATGTAAATAAGAGTATTGGAATTTGGTTCAAAGAAAATTAAGTAACATGGGTAGCAATGAGAATTTAAAAGTATTCATGTTAATCAGTTATATAACTTAAGTAAGGCTTGGATTATCTTGAAAGCAGAAGAACTTCAGGGCATCCAGTTATAGATGCTAGTTGACAGCTTATCCAAGGTACATCTGTTTTGCATCCTTCTAAGGTAAAGATGTATGGTTTTCATCACTCCTTTTCATAAAATAAATGATTCACGGTTCATTCCTCATGATGTACTATGTTTATAATGGATATAGTCTACATTTAAATATTAGTGACTGAGACTCTCAAATGCCACATATTTGAAGTGTACATAATCATAAAGCAGTCTGCAGTCCATGTCCTCAGCCCCCATATTTACATTCCTTTTTAGCCCTAGCAAATCACCTCCCCTGCCCTTAATAAGTTGCCTTACAGTTGAGCAACTTTAAGTGTATTTCCCCACAACATACAGCCTGTAAACAGGAAACAAGTTAATACAAGAGAAGGACTTGGATTCTAAATTACTACAGGTTTACTTCATAAGGTAAGAATCAAGTTCTCTAAGGTGTGCAAGTTTGTCTACATATGATTGTGAAGTTACAACTGTATGTTCAGTATGATTTCATTTCTTGAAATACATTATTTGTTTCACAGTTTTCATTTCATAACTTAATGTCATTTGGTCTCTTTGTTTTCTCCAGCTGCCGTTGTGTTGGCATATTCCCATCAGTCTCACTGTCTCCATATTAGTGTGTGTTCCATGTGTGTAAATTTGTGGAGGGAACCACTTGTTTTTTTGGTGTTCAGGAAATGTCAGTACCTGGCATTTTTCTGTGATGTATCACGAAGATAGAGGTTGAATATTAGTGACTGAATCTCTCAAATGCTACATATTTGAAGTGTACATTAGTATAAATCAGTCTACAGACCATGTCCTCAGTCCCCATGCAGTATTTACATTCTTGAAAAGTCACGTTGCAGTTAAACAGCAGATAAATCATGGGAAGCCTGCAGAAAAAGCTCTTCTAATTCTAAGAACTTGGTTTAACAAAATAAAATCCATAAAAACTAGCTGGAAATTAAAACAATTTTTAAAACATAACTCATTACCCACTTATATAAGTCTTAAAGTAAGAGTGCTCAGAAACATACCTGAGATGTTGGATTTAATATGCATTTTCCTTAATCTTCTTTCTCAGCCTACATGTTCCATAAATACTTGTATCTAACATTTCACTTGCTAATATTTTGTAATGAAAGGCCTGATCCTGAGAGGTGCTAGGTATGTGTGCAATCTGATAGTTTCTTGTGCAGAACACCTCTCTCTCTCTCTGGATCTACTCTGAGTTGTACATTTAAAACTAGGCATATATTTTAAACATAACATATCACAGAATTCTCACTCTTGTGTTCGTGTCCAGTGTGAGGTTTGGCAGAAGGAGATGGCTTCTAGACCCTCAGTGGCAGAGAAAGAATGACAGTTGAAAAATCAGTAGGAATGTTCCACCTGGTTTATGAGTGGTTGGAGACTTGAGCAGATCTCAGTTTTGGGTGAGACTCCCATGAGATGGTAACTTCAAAGAACCAGAATGATTAGATAAATTTTTGAGCTGGAAATAATTAATCCAATATAAATTGAGTATTTGAAGTTTGTTCCTAGAATCATAGAAATGTACGGCTGTAAGGGGCCTCAAGAAGTCAAGTCCAGTCCCCTCTGCTGAGGCAGGATCAAGTAAACCTGGACTATCCCTGATAGGTGTTTGTCCAATCTGCTCTTAATAACTTTCAGTAATGGAGATTCTACAGCCTACCTTGAAAGCCTATTCTAGTGCTTTACTACCTTGATAGTGGAACATTTTTTTCTAATATCTAACCTAAATCTCCCTTGCTGTAAATTAAGCCCGTAACTTCTCGTCCTATCTTTAGTATACGTGGAGAAAAATTGATCAAGTCCTCTTTGTAAGAGACCTTCACTTATTTGAGGGCTGTTATCAGGTCCTCCCTCAGTCTTCTTTTCTTAAGACTAAATGTGACCAGTTTAAATCTTGTTTTCCTTTTTCAGAACTCGCATATCGGGAAGCTGGAAGGCGAAATTTATCGATATCACTGTGCGCTTCTGGGAGGCAAGAAGACAAACCTTGTTGTTACCAATAGGTATTACTGTCTGCAAAACCTAATGTCTCTTCCAAAGCTGCTTTTTGAAGTGTTCTATATTCTTAGGGATCTCGCTCTTTCTTAGTGTGATAAATAAAAATCAATTATTCTTTATCCTACAGAAAAGTTACATTTCACTTCTGTGAACTTTCCTGTCTTTTGTTTCCTGATATTTCGGACTTCTTTAATTTTGTTCCTTTGACAATTAAAAAGGGACCCAAATCTCAATTGATATTAACGTACCTGCTTGAGAATACATCTTAATCAGTGTCCTTGTGGTTTGTGACATTTTCCATGCAGCTGTACTTAACTAGGAGACATGCAATACATGCAAATGAAAATTCATGAAGAGCAGTTAATCTCTTTCATGTGTTCGATAAATGGACTCCAGCACGCTGGATTTGGTTTCCTCAAATGATTGTTTTGCCACTGAGTAATAAATCTTTTACTCAAGTAAGTAGACTAGGTTATATTGAAACTAAAATTCCTAACCCGTTGCAACAAAGAAACTCTAATTATTTATGAAAATCCAGAATGGATTTCAACTTTATTTCATACATAAAATTACCCATTTACTGTATACATCTACTTTTCCCTGCACGCTCCAACCACCCCATCAACATTAATGTGGGGCACCTGTGACTTTTTTGTACAAACATGAGAAGAAATATAACTAGCTAGGGAACACTGAGAACATCACTTATTAGGTCACTGTCTAATCTGTCTTAGACACAAACAGTTGAGAGGTTTGAGGGTTTTTAAAAGTGCTTAAACAGAAGCAAAGAGCGTATGAAATGTGGTCTTACTCACCTAAGAAACAGAATGAGTGACTGGTTTCAGACCTTGCTGGTAATATGAGGTAGGTTCACCCAATACGAGACCCACATGAAAATTCTTCTTAGTTAACTTTGATAACCAGTCCACCTTGAAATTCACAATGCAATAGAAAAAGCCTGTTGAAATTACTATTTAAGTCTTAACAGTGGTAAAAGGTTAAGGGCTTGTCTTCACTGCAGCGTGAGCTCGAGATATAACTCAAATATAAGTCCTAACCTGATTCCTGTCACCACACACAAATCTCTAGCTAGAGTTAAGTGTTTAAACTCAATTAAACTTAACTTAAAGTTAAGTTTAAACTCAAGCTAGCTGGCCTGTTGGGGATATGGGTTGAAATTTGAGTGCTGTTGATGCTCCAGCTAATAATGCAGCAGGGATACAGCTATGGTTTGGGTTAGCACAACTCATCAGATAGCTCTATGTAGCTCATGAGTTTTTTTCACAGTGTGGTTGTTCTTGAGTGGAGTAACTTGAGTTAGTTATTGCAATGATGATACGCTCTGAATTTTCATCCTGGGTGAAAAGGTGGTTTTAGTCACTCTTTGTCTGGGGTTTATTTATTTATTCCCCCCCCCCCCCCCCCAACATGTTTGTTTATGCATATTGGGCTAAAACATTAGCAATTTCTGAGTGTTTCTGATATTCAGTCATAGTACCACACCCACAGTCCTTAAGTAACATAGTTCCAGACCCAAGGGTCTGTCATAAATATTAGGCCAAGTCAAAATTAGCCTTGTTTTCTTCTGATAAAGTCCTGGTCCAAGGAGGAGGTTAAATATTTCACAATGTTTTTGTCTTTTGGGTAGGAGGCTGATGTGTGTAAAGGACGTGGAGATCCTAGGCCATGTAACAGACTGGGATTATTTATTTGAAGATTTCACACGTCCTCCTTCTGTTGAAACAAATGTACTAAATATCACTGTTAAGGTAAAAAAAAAATGTTTATGCCTTTAGAGCGCAGATCTATTCTGAAAAGTGACTTAGATTTTCAAAATGTCAAAATGTCATTGTGGAGTTCTGTGTGTCAGTGATTTCAATGAGTGGTGTTTCCTAACATCCTAAAAGTGAAATTGCATCTCTCCTTCCCCATCTTCAATTAGTAAAGGTTTTGCAGGCAAAATTATGCCCTCCACTAACATTGCAACCCCATGATGTAAACATAAGCTTTCTGTGAAACCTCTCCAGCCTCACTGCCTTCAATAAACATGTACAATTGTAATTGACTGAAACTTTTTAATAATCTTAGTTTATAAATGTCTGGCACAGAAAAAGTATATTTTAATAAAGCTCAAATCTGTATTTTTATAACATTGCCCAAAAGCTGACCTTTTTGCTGAGATGGTATACTGAAAATTTTTATTTTTATTTTTTTACACATCGCATGGCATCTGTGTAGCATAGCACAGACCTATATTGACATATCAATGTCCAATGAGGACTATTCATCCACTTGGAAAATTCTAGAACCTAGTGTAAAGTTAGGAATCCTGGATTAGAAGAAGCAACCTTAACAGGCTTTCCATTTGTTCTTGTATTGTTACTGTAAGTCAGCCTGTTGACTCTCAAAATCTCTGCATTTCCAGGCTTCTAGATGCATCAAAAACTACCGTAATTCAGGCTGCTCATGCTGCATGTGTAATTTTCATGAAACTTTTGTGCCTTGTTATACTCTTTAAAATACCCTCATTGTATAAAAAGCATGTTTGTCAAGAAATTGGATCGTAACATCATTCTATTTGAATTGCATCCTTGTGTAATTTAGCACTTCGTTGTCATTTCTGAGTAGAGCTAATTTTACTGTCAGCTTATGCCCAAAGATTTTGTGTGCAATTTAGAGAAATGGACAGAGTTTTTAATTTTTCACTGGTGATGAGTTATCAAGTAGTCTTGTTGTATGATACTTATCCATAGAAATTCACTTATTAAAATGTGTTATTTCAGATATGTAAACATGTCTCTAAACATAAGTACTTTGATAATAAATTAGGATAATTGTGGGATGAAATAATTTATTTATAACATGGTCTGGATCTGTACAAAAAGAAAAGCAGATATAATTTAAAAGATGACATTTAAGCACTCAGAATTGGATTGTGAATTTTTTTCCTGAGTCTTTTAGCTTTATTTTTATTCCTCTTTGTAACAGGATCAAGGGCTGTTAACGTTCCAAAAAAAGAACAATGCAGCTCATGAACGTCTGAAGAAAATTCAACTGAAGGATGAAACTACAGCAAAGGTAACTTTTTTGTTTTATATCTCATGCCATTCTGGGTAAACCAAAAACTACTGTAATTCAGCCAAATGGGGGAGGGGGCTGCTTTAAAGGATTAAAGTGAGCCTGCCCTGATTACTGGTTATTCGATACTGTGATGGTTTAGTGCTGCACTGGACCCAGATACATGCACGTTTTTAAGATGTCCGCCTTTGTGTACAGTATCAATCCTGACAGAGATGGTCTTTGCAAATTTCCCCTTTGGTGATATGCTGCTGAGCTCGGGGAATCTTGTGAAAGACAAGGCTGTGCTTGGGGAGGCCTCACAAGTGCTTCTGTAAAGTGCTGAAAGGTAGTAGGTATGGTTCAAGGAACAATCCCAACTACATCAGTTCCCTCCTTTCACAAAGCAGGAGTGCATGTAAGGACCTTCTCTCTGCTCAGAACTACTTATCAGATATTGAGCAAAAATTCACTTAATTTCTGGTGTTTTGTTGTATTACAACTAAGATTGAAGTGCTAGATAACTTCTTTGTTTTGGACACTTCAGTCGTGGGCTCCAGGAACTCAGATAACAATGGCCCTTTAAGTATTCATCCGTTCTCCATATTGCAAGAGGTCAATCCACATTCCTGTTGTCTCTTCTGCCTTGGAGTTGATGCCTGTTCTATTGATTGGCTATATTGATTATTTGAGAATCCCCAATAAATGAACTAGACTTCTGACGTTTGATGGGTTCTAGTCCCAGAATCAGGTACGGTAGTATTAGAATTACTGTTTGGTTGAGGAACTCTGTTGTGAACAGTTGCAATGTTTGCACTTAGGAACAACTTTTGAAATTTTCAATAATTTTATTAACACTTTTAGTAAAAGCACAAATGTTTCCATCTAAACAAGAACGTAGCAGTCAATCAATATTAATTTGACTTCCAGCGTCATGTCATATGCTCATACTCACACAATTCTTGTGGCGACCTAGAGGTGAGAAGGCAGGTGGTGGTCCACGAGAGTCCCATTCTGTCTCTGGCGTGCAAAACAAGTCCAGTGGTTGAGATCTCATTGGCCTAGATGGTGGTTGAGACTATTGTAGGGTTTGATGACTGTCGTGAATGTTCATAAGAGTGTTCTGCCTCCTTTGCCCATAACTAACTTCCTCATCTTAGTAATGTTGGGAGTATTGTTATTCTGCTGGTTAGTATATTAATTATGTCAAACTTCTTAGCATATATACGTCAGTTGGTTACTATGGCAATCTTGCAAATATACATCTGTTGGTGTTCCCATCCTAAAGTATCCAAAAGGGGTATGAACAGATTTGTTGCTGTTACATGTCAGCATTTTATGCAAGATTTCAGCAGAACTACATATTGTAAAAAAAGCAAAATAATGTATTTTGTGAGTCTGGGTAACTGCTGGTCAATTTAATTTCGCTAAGACTTATAGGCCCAACTTCCTTATGTTAACTGTGTAAGCTTAATATCTTGCAGGCTTGGGCCTGCAGGTTCCTTGCATTACTGATGGATACTATACCTTATCTCTGTATTCAAGTGGACTTAAAATATATAATGTATCCCATAGATTACAGAAGTAGCCTATTCCCTAGACTGATCCATAGAGCCTTCACCTCAAGCCCTTAATTGATAAACATTGCAGGCTTTTTGCTGTCCTCTTCAACCCATTTTACAGGCTGGAAAAAAATTGCCTTCCCTTATTACAGGTTTTAGATTGTCTTCAAATTTTGTGGAACCTAAATCTTTGTGGTTGGTCTTGGCTCACATTAAAAGTTTGCATTCAGATGTTGAGGGGTATAGAGAGGGAGATGACATACACACAAGCCAGTGTTACGCTATCATTTTACATATACTAAATGAGTACACTGTTTCTAAAAAGAAGGAGACACGTTAGTTTGAATCCAGGATAATGGAAATTAATGCATCATCTTAGCTTTAAAAGCTCCTTGTTCTATTCTTTTCATTAAATACGATACTTTCTCCTTTGGTATCCTTGTTTTGTTACATTTATTTTAAGAAAATAATCTATTACTATTTTGTGAATACCATTTGATACTTAGTCATTAGAAAATGTTTACATTTTAATAATGGAAGAGTGTTAATGTACTGAGTGTTGGCTATACATCCAATTTATAGATGGCCAAAATTTTCCAACTTGGGTTACTAGTTTAATTAGATAGCTAAGTGACGTGATTTTCAAAGCTGAGCACTGACTTGAATAGAAATTTTACATGCTCTGCAGTTGTGAAAATGGAATTAGTTGTTGAATCAGTGTCCTAAGTGTGTGCCTAACTTTTTAAGCATGTGAGAAGTCATATACCTATTTTAAGAATGTAAATAGTCCCAGTGACCTCAGTGGGGTTATTTACTTGCTGAAGATTAGGCACGTGCTTAGGAGTTTTGCTCAATCAGTGCCTAGGTTCCTAATTTTAGGCACACGAGTTTGAAAGTTTTGGCCAGTTTGCTCACCTCTACACTAGTGTTGATTGCTTTCAGACAGTGAGTGTCAGCATTTTAGTCTCTCATGATGTTTCTTGTTTGCAGAACTAAAATAAATTTAGAAACTACTACACCTGTTTTTAAAACTGCCATAAATCAATAAATTGCAACTGATATTTTGGTGGGGATAGTTAGATAAACATTGCCTTTATTATTGCTTTACAGAGAATTTGTCGTGCTGTTGATGAAGCCCAAGCAGCAAGACAGCAGCAAAAATTGGTGAAGAAAGCTTCACTGAAACTAATCAAGCCACAACCACCACCTTAATGACACCAAGGTTTGCATTTGGTTAAACCTGTGGTGTGTGATCTTATTCCTGAAGATTTACCAGAAGCAATTTGGATACAGTGTGCAGAAGAGAATAAAATACACAGATGGTCTTCCTGCAAGGTGTAGGTGTAGCTCCTTCACTATCTAGACTACCTTTGATTTTTAAAAGCTAAGTTCCTTGGCAACTGTGGCATAAAGTCAGCTGATAGATTCTAACATTCCCTACAGCATATATGCATTTTGACTATTCAGCAGGAAACAAATTCAATAAGTTAAAATTTCCTTTAGAAAAGATATACTTCTATCGATTTTCCTCACATTTTTTTCCCGACATTAAGAAAAATATTCATCAATTAGTATTTTTTCACAGACTTGGATTGCTACTTGCATGAAATTGTACCTAATTTGCACTATAATGTAATGGTTTACAAATGAATTAGCAATAAATAATAATTCTAACTTTTGAAAACTAAAATCCATATATATCTAATTGACGCTTATTAGCAATATGTCTAATATGTTAGGAGATATTCCTTATGTTTAAAAATGTTCTTGTGGTGTGTACTTGAAAGAAATCATACAAGGCTGTTTATATTCCGTGGTACAAGAAAATATTGTACGTTAGAGTAATGTAAAGAAGAATGTAGGTATCTATAAAACACATTATTTCTTCTCTGTGAAAACATTCACTTTAGAAATAATAACCAATTTGCATATTATTAAAAATGAAAGGGATCTAAATCACTTTAAAAATTGACAACTTAGGTTCTCCTAAAATGGCAAGCACTTTGATATCTTAATATGTATTAATAATAAGGATTTAGTAGTAGACTGCACATTAATATTGGCTGTAGCTGAAAACTTAAATAGTTAGTGGGAAGGTTTCTCTGTGAAGAAAATACAAATGGCTTTTATACAACAAAATATATGCAGTTGGTAAAAAATTCGAATATTAATTTGTTGTCTATATTTCAGTGTATAACTGATACTTGCCATTGATTTAAGTTAAATTATGAACAGCTGAAAGTGGTATTCTTATTGGCTTGTACTATTGCTTGTCTTGAATACTATTTTTAGGTGCCAATTCAACAAGAAACATAAGCTCATGACTAATCTTTAAGTGTCTGTATAGTCTCATTGACTTCATTGAGATAAGCATGTGCCTAACTTAAACTGTGGGTTAAGCACCTTTCTGAATCAGGGCCTATATGAGCAAATACTGTTTAGCTTGAGTAATCAGTAAACTGAGAGTTATCACTGTCAAATGTTAGGCTTTCAAATGAGAGAATATTTTCTCTAAACCAACCACTTGTAAATTTTTGCATTTTTTATTTCATACCTCAACTAGAGAATAATATATGCAAGTTTATATATGCAAGTGTAAAGACTGCCAGTATGAACTCAGTATGGTAAAAATGGCAACAGTGTATATAGATTCTTTCTCTGTCAATATTTGAGATTCACTTCCACTGAAGATCATCAAAGATAGAGAAGGGCCCAAATTTCAGATCTGTACCAGAATCTAAACTTTGCCAGATTTCAGGGGTATAGAATTCTGGTATTCTGGCATGGGTCCATATCTAATTAAGTGGTATGCTTTTTCTGCCTTACCAAAGGAGAGAAATTAAAGATAATGAAAATGTGCTGCCAAATATGAAGCGTCTAGGGAAAGCTTGCACCTGTGCTTCATTTACTGCTACTATGTAAATTTGTAATTTTGAACACCACACAGTACAGTAGGAAAAAAACATCTTAATTCATTAACTGTGAGGTCTTAGATGCAAGTTGGCTAGAGAAGTTCTAAATGTGTAGTCTGATTCCAATGTTTAAACAGGACATTGAACTGATAGAATGAGTTGTTTGGTATATTCTGTACATTCAACTACTGTGTTTAAAATATGGATAAAATAAAATCTTTTATATGCAATTCATAGTTTGTCTCAAAAATCATGGTATGAGTCTCAAATGATGAATGAGGTTTTATTTTCTAAATGAAATTCATAAACATTCTTAAAATATGTATGTAACATCGTGGTGGGTACAAATGGAAAAAAAGTACTCATATACACTCAAACTGTAAACTTACATACAGCACAAGAGTTCTTGCTGCTTCATTGTTTACTGCACTGGCTTTCCTGAGCTCATTGTTTGGCCTCTGAAGAGCAAATCCTGATAGAAATCAGAAATTTCACTCCTCACACAAACAACCTCAACAGCTTCTCTTTAAGAAATACCTATACTGGACATTTATAAAGTGTCTACCTGGGGTTCTGTGCACACCTTCACAAAGCACTGAGATATAGGTCCAGGCAGAGGGACCTGCAGATGCACTGATGTGGGACATTTATATCAACTACATCCTCACACTCTCCTCCTGGTTGAATACTGCTTACCAATCTCCCACACGTGGAATACGTAGTGACCAGAACTTGAAGAAGAAATGTAGGTTACTTATCTATAAGTGAAGGTTCTTTGAGGTATGGGAGTCCCTATCTGTACTCCACACTCACCCTCCTTCCCCTCTGCTGTGGATATTATCTGATTCATGGTAAGAAGAGAAATTGGAGTGGCTTCTACTTAAGTCCTTTGGTTCAGAGCAGGATGAGAACAACTGCATAGGCACAGACCAGTGAACACTGCTTGTTACAAATCTCCACTCAGGTGCATGCTGCACATGTGTCCCCATGGGGAATACAGATGAGGACCACACATCTTGAAGAGCCTCTAGTTACAGGTAAGTAACCTCCATTTAAGGTTACATAAACTAAGTAAGGTAAGGAAATACACAGTTAAAAAATCAAAAGAATCTTAATTCTACTCTATAGGGACACCACATGGGGAAAAGCAAAGAAAAATCTCAAGTATCATTAAAAATCAATTGAATCTAATTTGGGTCTCTAAACACTACTATTCACTGACCATAACAGCCTGGTTACTTAGTGGTGTCACTATGAAGCAAATTTAGTTTGTTGGGATTGTCTTAAGGTTGTTACCTGTTTTTTCCCACCTTTAATTACTGATATGTACTCAAACTTCATCTTACACTTTTTTAAGACTTGCCCCCATGTTTTAAAAATTCCTCACATGAACACTAATCAAATGAAAATTGGATGCCACCAGTCAGTATTCTTAATGATGCAAAGATAAGTAGTATCAACCTTAACAAAATATTTCCACTGCTGAGGGATGTTTTGTGGTGCTCCAGAGCCAGGGCAAAGCAGCCGAAGCATACTGGCAATCTTGCCCTGAATTTGCAATTAATTTACAGGCTGAATTAAAGGGATAGTGAGAGATTGTGGAAGGACGAGTGAGGGTAATAAACCCAGGTCTTGAGTTCCAATATGTCTACAGTTTTAGGCTTCCCCACATATCCATACTTCAGTTCCCCTGGCACTGCTGCCTCTGTGCCAAGCTTTTGAGCTCTGGTACCCAAATCAATTATCTTTAAAAAGCAATGGCATTGAGCTAAATCTACCAGTGAGAACTTTTGAAACGTGCCCAGTCTGGCTTATACCACTGACTCATTACAACCAATAGAATTGTTGCATGCTAATATGCTGTAGAGGATGAGTGGGGAGTTAACTCTGATGTCAATGACTCCTGTCCACACTTTAAAAGTTATCTGAGCTGTTGCAGCCTCTCTTGTAGCCTATACAATCAGAAAACAATAAGATACAATGGTTAATATCTTAGTTTAATTACAATCTGAGTGTTGTTCAACTTGTGTGGACCATATTTCTGTTGTATATTGGAATGATATATCCAAGTTACAAAGATTTTTTGAGGGGTGGTGGTGGAGCTTCATTATGCATTTTTATATGTAGGGTTCTTCTAGAATGGGCCACAAAGTGTCCAACTTTTCTTTAATGGTAGCTTGTGCCAGAATTACTAAACAATCTTGATGTAACCCATTAAAAAGAAAAGTTAAGAAACAGGCCGCTGCTAGGAATAAATGTCAAGAGACTCAATATCTCCTCCTCCTTGCTTGTCACTTCTCTGTTTAGGATCAACGATTTTTACAGTCTTCTTTTAAAACTCAGGATCACACGCCAGCCCGTTGGGCAGATTGATCTCTCTGAGGTTCACTGATACCCAATCCATGTACCAACTCTTTAGTCGTCCATCCAAAATCATTGCAACAGCCATCCTACCAATGTAACTCTCCGATCTCTGTTGCATATGCCCATGCCACAACTTAGCCTTCCTCATCTTGTTTTTAATTGGAGCAATCAGCATTAGGCCCCTTACAACTTTGTTTCGTTTCCTATCATGGAGTGTCCAACCATTTGTCTATCTCAAGATCTTCATTTCTGTGGAGAGCATACTGACTTCTCTTTTAGCACCTGGCCAGGTCCCTGTTCTGGGCATTAAGATGTGTCTGAGTACAGTTGCGTACATTCTGCCTTTTGGCTTCAAAGCGAACGGGGGGCCAGCTCCCACTATTTGCACCAAGCAGCTTTAGTACGATGCTGGGCATCACTCGGAAGAGCACAATGGTTGGCAGCCATTGATCCTCAGTATTTAAATTCTTTCACTCTTCTAAATTCTTTGCATGCGATATCCTTGGTGGTGAACAAAATAGATACAGCCTTAATTTTAGAGGATTTTGCAAAAAAATAGAAAATACTACATTAATTTTCTGATTTTACGGCTAGGATTTTTAAAGTTTAACACGTAACTAACTATATAACATAAGAAACTTGCTAAATAAACTAAGATGCTGCTGTTGGTCATTGCATCAACATGTACCATTGCATTATGCTATGTTGTGAAATGGTGCCCTAAATAGTTGTTTCAGTTGTTGCCCACAAGATGGGGGAATGACTTAATCTTTATATTTTGCTGCTGCTTTTTAAATTTTTTTTCCATATATCCACATTCTTGAAAGGAATTAGTCAATGGAAGATCTTTAATGCAGGACATAAGCTGTATATCAAAGGATGTTATAAAGTTTGCCAGTTGTAAACAAAACCCCCATGATATATCGGGGAACTACTGAAAAATACAGTATAAAGATCACTCTTGCGCTAATTCTTGCTGTGGCTGTAGTGCAAAATGAATTGCTGCCCAATTTACAAATGCACAACATACCTGTAGGGATATTAGTTTTGTGGTTCAAGTAAAACCTTTGTGTATATCAACTCAGCATACTCATCTCCCGGCTAATACTGAAATGCAGATGTTTGTGTGTAGATGGTTGTATAAGACAGAGTATCTGGTCAAGTCTGTACTCTTTTTTTCTTTGTATATAATAACAGGCACAGAGGGAACTGAGAATATTTGAGATCCTTCCCAGCTCATTCCCTATTTAAGCCTTCCCAAAACTCTTCATAGGATTATTTTCTTTTTCCTCACAGTATGCAGCTGAAATCCTAATTTTTATTTTTCAGGGGAATAGAAGAGCTTGTCCTCTGTAGGAATGGCATGGTGTCACAGGGGCCCTGCTCTGCCCCGTCTTCCTACCCACAGAAACTGCACAGAGTCCTCCAAGTGTGCTCTCGGTCAGGCTTTATTTCCTGTTCCCTTCACCAATATCACCACACCCCTTCTTTCCCTCCCCCCCGTGCTCCCACCTATTTACAGTGCGAGCCAAGCTTTAGGCCCTCTCAGCAGGACGTGAGGGGAACAGACGTCTCCCTAGTCTGAGCCATCTTTGTGACTAGCCCACCTCATCTCCTTCGCCTCGGCTCCCTCTCCCCCGGCCCTGTTCCTCCCTTTTCTCCTCTTCTCTCCTCTTGCACCTCCTTTTTGTACTTCTTATCAGCTTTGGGTTGACGGGCCATTGAGTTCATTAACCTCAATCAGCTTCCCCTGGGTTACTAATAAGCTTCTAAGTGATCAGAGTGCAGGCTCACCCACTCACGCCTGCACTGTGTTACACAGGGTCTAAACATTGTGTAACAGAATGACATGTCTGACACACGAGACCATTGGGGAAAACGCTATCTGTTTTAGAAAGATGAATGAGTGAAAGATTTTTGAATTGTTGCTGTTCTGGGTGGGCTCATGTTGGCCAATTTCTATATTTTATCGCTATAAAAATTAGGTGAGGTTTGCTGATGTAAAAAAACCCTGAAGCACTAACAGTGGGTCATAGCTGCCACTTTCTTGCTGTAGGGACACTGAGGAAAATGCACTTTAAAGAAAGATTTTCTTCATTATCAGCTGGCCATCATCATCTTCAGACTGGTGAGCTTGAGGAAGCTTCTAAAAAAAATGCAGTGTCTGTTTTAACTGCACGAGGGTCCCCTCGTGGTACTGAACTTTCCGAATCTTGGTTATGGATAAAAAAGCCAGTCACTTCTGGATTCTAACTTCAGGAGTTTTATGGAGGCCTAGATGTGGGAAGTCTTTAATTGTGTGTGTATAACTGCATAGAAACAATAGGCACACATGCATGCACTTGTGTATTTATTATGTTATAAAATACCTTAGAAGCAAATGTGATGTTTTAAAATGAATTAAAGGGTGAAGTTCTGTACTGCACTGCTTAGGGAACCAGCACAGAACTTGCAGTCTGGGGTAGCGTGAGGTTTAGTGGTGCTAAAGTTTTTTTAAGCCACCCTTATGCCTTTGTGGCTCTGCTGTACTGTGGGCATTGGAGTGAGCCCTGGCTTAATTTAGGCTGACCTGAGGAGTTGTCTGAGTTACAACAGCCGGTGTCTGCTTCTTCTGGGTGACAGGGCTGCCCAGAAACTCTACAGTGCTCCTATGTATCTCACTTTTGGCACAGCCTTACCATCCTTAGCCTCACCCCTACTATGCACCCTATGCCCACGGCTTGTGAGAGGGTCCTTTGAGGACAGCTGGTTGCTGTCTTCCTCAGTTCTTGCACCAGGGAAATTCTGTACTGTTTGGATGCAGAGCTTATACAACTTCTTTTATGCCAGTCCAACTTTTTTACCCAACATAGAGCGGTCAGAAGGGTGGTGAGAATCTCATCCAACATGTTGTTAGAAATGGTCATAAAAGGGGAGAAAAATTTTGCAAAAAAATTTTTCGTTTCCCAGCTGACTCTTTTGCAGAGTTAAGAATGGGACCATTTTACTTTTTTAAATCAATTTTGCATTTTGGGGGTTTTCCCCTTTCTCTCATTTTTTCTATATTTTTTCCCCTTTTTTGCCACCTAGTGCATGAAAATGAATGATATCCAGGCTATTTTTTTCAAATTTTCATTTTTTATTTTGCTTCAACTTTTAAAAACTTCTCCAGCTTCATAATAGTTAGAAGGTTGGGGACAAGGAAAGAAAAAGTAAGCGGGAAGAAAACTCTAGACATTGACTGATTTACATTCACTGGCAAAAAAGAAAAGAATAATATGGAAAGAAAAGGTAAGAAAAATACGTTCCCTCCTGCGCTTTTTCCTCTTTTTTCCCCACGTTGGAAAAGTGAGGTTGGTTGGTTGTAATGGAGTAGTGCAAATAAATAACATTTTCTCTTTTGAATAATAATAAAAATTTATTAATCACACTTTTACAAGGGGGAAAAAATAAAATAGAGATTTTTTTTGTTCCTTTCCATGTACATTTTCTCTCATTTATCTCCAAATTTTTCTTGCAGGGAAAAGGGGAAAAGAGAGAAGGGAATTTTAAAATTTTGAAATGAAAAATTTAGGGGGGAAAGACTTTTGTCATTGAAAATGAGTTTTGTTTTGTTTTTTTTCACAAAAAAATGTTTGATTAAATTGTTTTTGATGGACTTCTCCTAAAAAATTGTGAACCATCTTTATTGAGTATCCTTGTGCCTTACACGTAAACAGACCGGGGACGGATGTGGGGAGCCAAATGTAACTCAGTGGGAAGGAATTGAGGGTAACCAGGGCAGTCTAAGGGAGAGTGCGGTTGCTAGGCAGCAGGCAGCCTGGCTATCATTGGAGTGAACCTGGGAAAAGAGCTCCATTAGTTCCCCATGCCCACAGCTGTCCTGCTCTGGCTTTTCCCCTCCCTGGCCTCCTGCTCCTCCTCGGTTCCTGTGGGCCCTCTTCCAGATACATGCATTAGACCCTTCCTTCCCCTGCCTGTGAGGGGGCCGCGCTGCTGCCTCCCACCCTCTGAGCTGCTCCCGAGGTCTGAGAACTGTCATGGGAGGCAGAGGCTGGTGGCTCAACACTAACTCCTTGCACCGAGGCCGCTACCCTTCCCCTCTCAAAATACAGTCCGGTCTGGGCCTCCTGCAGCTGACCCAAATGAGAAGAGAAGGCAAAAGCGATTGGCAGCTCACCCCTTCCATGCTGTGCAGCGGGTCTGGGGAGCCAGAAGGTACGTCTGCATCTCTTCCTCAGAGTCTACAGACCGGTTCTTCTCTGCCGGAAGCCCCTCGAGCCGGGTGGCCAAATGGCAGCCCGTGAGCGAGCCGCATGCAGCTCTTTCACAGTTCAAGTGCCGCTCATGGAGCCCCCTATGTCCTCCCCCCCCCCACATTCTCCACCTACCAGACTGGGCTGGGCAGCTAGTGGCTTCTGCCCTGTGGTGAGCGGGGGAGGGGAGGAGGGGGGCTAGAAGCTTCTGCCCCGCGGAGAGGGGGATCTCCTGCCCCATGGGAGCTGCCTGCCGGGACTTCTGCCCCACTCCCGCTGAAGCCCCGGCAGGCGCACCCCACAGTGCTGACGCCCTGAGCCCTGGCAGGCATGCTCTGGATGGCAGAAGCCCTGAGCCCCACCACCCCACTGCAGGGCTGAAGCAGGCGCGCCCCAGCTCTTGAACTTCTGACGCTTGTTGTATGCGACTGTGAGGGTCAGTAAGTTTGGCCACCCCTGTCCTAGACCCTGTTCCCTTTATCTCCCTTCATAGCCCCCTTCCTCCGGAAGCCTGGGCTTTAAAGGCTTCCCTATTCACGCAGTGTTGCCCTCAGCTGCCTCTGGAGACAGTAACTGTGGGTGGGAACAGTGTCATGATATGCTTTTGTCAGGAGCTTCTCCCATTTCCTTCTAGTCACCTCGGTGGCACTCTCAAGACTCACTTGAAGGAGGATAGCATAGAGTGGATGAAGAAAAGGGACAATTAAAAGGTATGGAGAAGAAAAGAAACCCAACTCCCACCCCCAACCCCAATAAAACGGTGACACTGTATTCTGTCTGCATTAGGCACTTCTTTCTTATCCATGCAGTTACAGCTTTTAAACCTCCAATACAACCAAATTATCATTAATGCTAACACTTTTAGCCTGAGATTTATTCAAAGAAACTCTCTTGGATTAATGAAACCACTCGAATTTCTGTAATGGAAATCAATGCATTCAGGAATTCTTTTTTTAAAAAAGGGGGGGGGGAGGGGAGACTTCCTTAGTTGGTGTGGGCAAATAGCGCGTGTGTATATGCACTCCATGCTTAATGTGGTGATTTCAGGATTAAATACAGTAACAATAGAAATGAACTAGTTCATCCTTTGCTTAACTGGATGGAAATACCTACTCTTTATTCCAAATTTTGTTGCAAACTATTGAATATAAAAATAAATTCAGTGGAATAGTGCCTTGGGGGATGCTCACACTGCAACTATGAATATTGTGCCTATAGTGTGGAGAAACACAGAACTTTATCTCTAAAGCTGACCTATGGATATTTAGTTGAATACTAATTTGGCTGAATTATTAAATACTATTTAGCTGACTATGGTACAGTGCCATCATACTGAAGGTGTCCCTGAGTAACAATTACAGACTCCTTCACTGGACTACATCTCCTGTGATGGACCATGATCTCTCCTTCTTTGTGTGGGGAGGAGGTACATGGTGGAAGATGAAGACCTCCTGGAAAGCCTGGCTCTTAAAGAATAATGGGAGCATGAGGCTGTGCAAACTACAACTCCCTGGCAGTGGCATTTCAGAATTGAATTGAAAGGTTTTGGCTTTCATCTGACAACCTACAATTGTTTGGTTCCCCGTATTCAGTTTAAAAAAAAAAAAAAAAAAAAAAAAAAGATCAATGCAAAGCAGACATTTCCTGTGAAAAGTTTATTTTACCAAAAACCAAACGTTTGTTAAAAAAACAGTTTTGATGTAAAATTTTCAACCAGCTCTAGACAAGACTGGTTACAAGCCCAAACCATACTGTGGGATTTGAACTTCCAGTCAGTGGGAGGATGAGTACGTTACCAAGGAACTATAGTGTTGTGTTAATTTTTCTTTCATGCTTGCCCATGGTTCCCCTCATGTCATTTTCCCTCCAAAATCCTTCAAGGATATCTGATGACCTTACAGAAAACACCCTCCTCATTTCATTCTGGGCCTCTATAGCTTTATATGTGGTCATCAGATATAAAAAATTGACACAAGTTTGAAGAAAACAGTTTTTATCTGACGCAAGATGTGCTTTTGTAGTGAAATTTAAACATGAATTAGGCTAATTAATTTCTCTCTCAGACTGCTGCAATTTTGAAATACTGCATTAACATAGGATAATCCATTATGGGTAATTTAGTAGATTGTTTCAATGTTTGTATCATAGCACTTGATTATGAAGATAATAAAAATGATGTTTATTTCCTATCATATTTTTCATGAGTTTTGTACCCAAAGTTATTAAGATAACTGGTGACATCCTAGTTTCTCCCCAAAATAAAGTAATGATACTCATTTTGGATTAATGGCTAGTTTCTATTTGAACAACAAAAATAGAGCTAAAAGAACCTGAAGAATGGCAAAAGTAGAAGTTGCTGTCCTCTGATTCATCTATGGCTTATGAATAAATAAATAATACTTTGCTTTGAAGAAGCTGTTCTGAGTCGCTGCATTTTCCTAATGGTCACAGCTCCCAAAGGAAGTCTCTGGCAGACATCCAACCCAGCTGGGGCTGTTGAAGAAATATAGCCGGTAAACAGGGGTGTTGTAGCCAGGAGACACAGTCTAAAAGTGCAGTGAATCACAGGAATCTTCTCTGACAGAAGAGCAGGTTCTGGGCCTATTGTTTGGAAAAGGTGGCCATGGGGAGACAGAGAGGACAAAGATGCAGATAATCCAAAACTATAACACTAGGTATGTACAGGATTTGGCTAAAATTCCTTGGTATTTGGAAGCTATTTAAAATAATGAGTGACCTTAGTGATTTGGATAATTGAGGTCATATTAACATACTAATGGATAAACTTTAAAACAAAAACAAAACAAAAAAAAACTAACCCTAAAATTGTGAAGGTGGGGGAAAAAAAATCACTTTTATAATAGACCCTAAAGTATGAAGTGGAAGGTATGTGATGCATATCCTTTGGAGAGGGAAGGAATAGCCAGAACAGGAATGGTAGAGCTAAATTTTCCCAAGAGAATTTGTGGAGTAGCGCAGGTGATGTGTGTATGTATAATAGTTTGGATAGGCAAATCCATCTTCAGGAACACTTGTGCAGACCATAGGGTTGTCATGCCAGTGCCTGCACAGTCCCTGGGGCAGATGAGCAGTCTCACCAGGTGCTGTGGGTGAATCAGTAAAGCACTTGAACCACCAGATGAACGGAGTGGAGGTGCAGCAGAGAGTGTGCAATTTTAGTAGAAAGGCTGTTGGTGGGCAATCCGTCAGTCCACCACCAGATAGGTGAGTGTGTGACCTTTTTTAAAAAGGCTTACGGCAGGTGCGTAAGGCAGGCAACAAGTAGATAGCTAAGCCCATGGTTCTACATTGAAAAAAATCCCTCCAGCACCAGTAAGATACATTTTGTTTTAGTCCCCTGTGATGTGGAATGCTCCCCACACTGGCCCTGCAAGAGCTGAGTTAGGCCAGGTGTGTCCAATTAGCTAATTAGGCTGCAAACAGGCGGGAGCTTTGGCCTGGAGGCAGCTGATTAGAGAGAAGCTCACCTCTGAGGGAAAGGCAAGACTTCTACAAAAGATAGGAAACTGGACGGAGAGGGGGCTGCACGGAAGGAGTCTTCTGTCATTTCCTGGCAGAAGGGAAGTGTGTTTGGGGGCTGCAGCAATGAGTTGCTTAAAGTTACTCCCTAGGAGGAGGGAGTGAAGGGGCTAGCAAACCTAGAGGAATAGGGAAGGCCAGGAGATATGGAAGCAGCTCAGGGAAAGGCACCAGGGTGCAGGCAATGGGCTTGGCTGTGATGTAGCGGGGTCCCTGAGCTGGAACCTGGAGTAAAGGGTGGGCCTGGGTTTCCTTGCCAGTCACTGCGGGAGCGTCACTGTGAGGCAGTGACCAGAAGACAGCCTGAGACTGCTTGATACACACTTCCCAGAAGGGGAAACCACAGTATTGACATGGCTGCAGGGCTGAGTCATGAAGAGGATGCTGAGGTTCCTGGAAGGAGAGAAGGGCTGCTGAGGAGAAAATGATAGGGTGTAATGGCTAGAAGGGGCGTCGGCTTGACTGAGCCCATCCACAGAAGAACCAGGAGACAATGCCGTCCAGCAGTGAGTAGCGCAACCCCCTCACATTCACTTGCCTGCCTGTGTGTGATAACCTGAACAGGATTTAAGACCCCAAAATAGTGACAGCTGGCAAAAACAAAAAGAAGTAAAAGGTTTTAAGGGTCAATTCTGATAATATCACAAGCACATCTAGATGTAGAGATGAGAACTGTTATCTAATCAGGAATTAACTATGCTTTCCCAGGAACTTTTTGTATGAAGACCTCTTAACATTTTAAATTATAAATATGCAGGAGAGACGGTGTGAGACCACAGCCTGTCTCAGAACTGAGGCCAGTTGAATTCCTAGTGCTCCGGTCAGGAGACATTCCTTGCATTTTCAGCAGAACCTGAAATAGATTTCAGTAAATATGAAATGCAAAGCAATACAGACTAGAATGAGGACAGTGGTCTGTAATGCAGTTAAGTGTTTCCAAGCCCAGTTTGTCTTATTAAAAAGAGCCTTTTCTAAGCACCCAGAAGGAGATCATAGAATAAGTAGATGCAGAATATATTACACAAACTATTCCACTAGGCACATTCTATTACAGATGAGGGGCTTGGAAATGGTCTTCCAGGTCAATGCACTTCCACCTGAGAGAAACTGTTTTATAATTAAAATTGTGTCAGCATGTCCATTACAAACCTCTGTGTTTAAAATTCACTCTAGAACTAAACTTGGCCTAACAGTTCTCTGTCAAGGAGCAACCTGTCCTTTCAGATTTAAACACAAAATTCCAGTGTAGACATTCTGATGTTAGACCAGAGTCATGCCAGATTAGAAGTTTGTAGTAAAGCTGAATCATGAAAATTTACACGTACACTGTACTGCTTAGAGCAGGTTGATCAGATACATGAGGGATGAAGATGCTAAATATGTACTACTGTGCATCTCTATATTGGCACTGCTAGAAAATTCAAAAGGCAGGTGAGAAGCAGACATGGGTTAGAAACATCAAAACTTAAATATTTTTGTGACTTTTATGTTCCAACCATCTCTCGCTAGCTAAGCAGCATAGGGCTGAATCAGTATTTATAGATGAGACCTCCCTCAGCCAAAATGTTGTAGGTGGTGGTATTGGAAATTCAAAGATAATACTTATAATTTGAAGTGAGTACTCCCCCAGAATGGTGAGAGAGGGAAGTAGGTTTCTTCAGGACATGGAAAAATTGAGTCGATAGCCATTATTGTCATTTAAAAATCTCTTAGCACTTTTTGAAACAGAAATTTTAATGGAGAAATGGTGTAACTTAAGAGTAATAATTACAACCTTGTCCTGACCAAATATTAACACAGGTAACTGAATCCTAAACTATATGCTTCAATTCACCCTGCTGTTTTAGTTGGATTAAGCTCTTTGCTTGCTGTCCAAAAGACTTTGCAGTTTTTCTCTGCATTGCCACAGTTGCTCCATTTCACCATGGAGGCATTCACAACTCACTGAAAGTAAGGATGGCCTCGTGGTGAGAACATCAGCCTTGTTCAATTTCCTGTTCTGCCACAGACTTTGTGTGACCTTGGGCAAGGTGCTTTTGAAAATTTCACTGTTGGTCTATCTGTGCCTCAGCTCTCCATCTGTAAAATGGGGTTGATAGCACTTCCCCACTTACCACTTGTATTACGAGGATAAATACATTAAACATTGTGAGAGTCTCAAATACTAGGGTAATGGGAGCTGTATCAGTACTTAAAATAACTAGATAGTCTCACTTTAAGTGATTCCTTATATATAGTTAGTCCTTTGGTGTGTGACACATTTGGTGGTCCTTTGAGTTGAAAGGAACTCTATGAATGAAAATACAATAATCAACCTTTAAAGTATATATCCGTTTTGGCTGATGTCTCTAGATTACATACATATTCCATAAACCTTGTCCACCACTCCGTGCCCCCTGTCTTTCAATTCTTCATTAATTCTATGAGATCTGCTCAAGAAAACTTTGACTAAACATTTTTTTTTGTGTGCAGAATTTGGTGTTAGGTAGAAATTGAAATGTTCTGGGGGATTGAATCATTTGAATTAAATTCCACCAGAAACCTGCCTGGTTTCTGGCCAGCTCACCAGTTTTCTAGGTTCCTCAAGTTTCTTGAATGCCCATCTGATGGGTTGTCACTGCTCTGGGCAGCTTAGTGAGCCTCAGAAATGTTCACAAACAAATTTTGGAATGTTTGGCTTTCTTCCTACTTTAACATGAAATCAAATCTTGAAATCCCCCATGAAACAGAATTACTGTGTTCCACCTAGCTCTAATACTTTATTTAAACTTTTTGAAGCAAACACAAAGTTTATTTTCATTGTAAATAATCCTACATGGTTTGAAGCTGAAACAAATTCAGACTAAGTATTGTCCTATAATTTATGTTGCCATCAACACCCACCCTTCATTGAGTCCAGCATTATATCAGGGACCTAATCTCTGTATTTAATCTAAAAATTAGTTTGCACAGAATGCCTTTTTCTAATTTGAAAAGCAGTCAGGAATTACGCCTTTACCTAAAACGTACAGAATAAATCCATCTGGCTGTTAATGACACTATCATATGGGGAACATGAGATAATACTGACAATTGTTTTCAACATATCTGTATTGCAGAGATGTTGGAGTTATGTTTCTCCTATGTCTAGTGAGTGTTGATGCATTTTGAGTTGGGAATCCATATATCTGTAGGGACTTCAAAATATGAAAACTTTATTTTCTTCTAAGGGAAATGTTTCTGTAACAGATGAGGAATTAAGCAGAGGTCTAATCTATCGTCATTTCAAATGGCTAGACACGCTGGTTGAGAACAGATGAACTGCTTATCTTAGAAATTTGCTAAAGTACTTTAGAAGGATTGTAAATATAATGATTGAATATTCTGAGATGTTGAGTATTTGCTAAATTCAAAAGGCATTTATTTATTTTGAATGTGTGTTCTGAAAGGCCAGATCTAAGCAGGAAGTAAATTCCATACAAAGTTGAAAAATTGCTTTAAACATTGAAAAGCAGAAATGTCCAGATCAGGATTTGTGCTTAGAAATACTGTCTGCTGTAACTACTGTCACAGTAATGCACCAACGTTAAGTGTTGCCTGCCAACGGCCATCATCAGGGATCCAACCTATTGCTTAAAGTCACAGTAGATATGGGTCTGACACCAAAAGTTTTCAAATTTAAGTGTGGTCCTAGGCAATTATTGCAGATGCACTATCAAAGAAGTGGCTAGTGCTCTGATTTTATGCACAGAACACACAAAGCCATCACTTGTAGCTGGGAAATAAGTCCTAGAATTTGTCTGATGAAAGGAAATGTACAGGACTGAAGCATCTGTGTGCTTGAGTCATCAAGGTGGCTGAAAGCTCAATAGTCTGAACAGCCCGTTAAAATTTTGGAACTTAATGAAAGACCCTCCATTATAAAGCTCTCTACCTTTGACACTTCAGTATCCATCTCAATTTTCTCTTTCTTTACAGAGAGACAGTGATTAAAGATTCATTCTAAACATAAAACAAGTGATCAATGGCAGTTGGCAGTTGCATTGTTTGTTTCTCCGCACGGCATGCAGTGCATGTGAGGAGCAGCAATGCTTGAACAATGAGGGCTGGGTTAAGTTCTGGTTTAGCTTTTGCTCATACTGTACACACAGTGCATATTTTTATTTTTCGTATTGGCTTCACAGGGATGAGAGTTTGGAGTCTCACAAGACAGCTGGCCTTGACAGTTCCAGAAAAGTTGTGATGCAAGAGCAAAACCAAACTTTTAATTCAGTGAATTTGTTTAAAACACAACAAACTGGCTGTATTTTAATCAGATTAGTCATTAGCAGTATTACCAAGCCAAGCATTTGGAAACCATGAGTCAGGCCCCCCAAAATCAATGAGATTGGTTTAAAAGTCATGAGATTAAAATAATAATATTTTGACAGTTCTATTTGCCTTCTAGTCTGAGCCTTTTAGGTTTTGCTTTTCCAAGCTTTTCTCTGTAACCATGAAGGTTACAGGCTTACTTTTTTCTTTAGCAGAAAGCTGAGATTCTCACCTCACGAATCCAAGAACTGGGATTTGATGAAAAACACAAAGTTTTGCAAGACCAATTATAAATTCATGAAAATTGACAACTCTGTATTTTTGTTGGGGTCTGGAGGGAAAATGAGCACTTCTCTACAATCCAGTGATGTGGTGACCACATGTATTTTAAGTGTCTAAACTGGTATGGAGTCCTTTTGATGTGCCACTGAAGATTTAGACCTTCATTTTAACATTAAATTTCAGCCTTTCTAGTGAATAGGGAACTGGTCTGGGAGTAAGAAGACCTGGATTCTTTCTCTTGCCCTGACACTGGTTTACTGGGACATAGCCTCAGGTGCGAGAAATCAGCATAGCTTCTTCAACTTAAGTTGGGCATTGTTCATTTATCTCAGCGGAGGATCTGGTCCATATCAAGGCTGTAGAGTAGACATGTAACATCTCTATACCTCAGTATCCATGAAAATGAGTTTTTCATACTTTTATTCCTTTGAGCAGCCTTTTCAGGTGAGCAGCATGTTCCGTATTATTGTCATAAAAATATGATTTGGCAGGCGAGAAGGTGAACTGTGACCTGCAAGACTAAATGCCCACATGCAGGCTGACACACTATCACTGCTGTATTATATTTTACCAGGATAAAATACTTTAAAACAAGTTTTTCTGGTGTTAAACATGAGTTTTCCTATAAATTCACACGTGTAAGACACTAGTGTTCAGTTCTAGTTCTTGAACAAGCTAATCTCCTATATTTTCTGCCACCAGATGCACATTTTCTCTGCTCCCAGCCCTTCTGGTAAAGGAAGAAATAGAAATTCCTGATATACATGAGGTATGGAAGTGCTAAATGTTGTTGTTGTTGTTGTAATAATATGTGTACACCTGCTGGGCTTTGATTGAAATCCTGGCTGTTTCTACAACACTCATTCCCTGCAGGATTTTCCCTCCTCCCAGCTAAAATATAAGGATTTGCATAAATTCTTTCACCAAAGAGTCTCAGTATGTGACCATTGTTCTTTGGGTGAAGTTGGCTGGATGGTTACCATCTTGGTAACTTGCTGAGTGTTAGTCAAACTATTACTGTGCAAGCTGAAGTTCTTTCTTTTCCCCTAGTGGATAATATCAGTGCTGTCAGTTGTTTTAACAATAAATGCATACCAAAATGTTTTCATACTCTTACTACTTACAAGAATGAAGCATCCACTAAAAGGGTGAATGGATGTTGTGATATGTATTTGCAATCCACAATAATACTGTATCCAAAGCAAGGTAGACAAACTTTAACCTGCCTATTTTAAGGATCCTGTACTAGAATTAGAGTGTGAGAGTGAGAGAAATCTCCAGCATTGATATACAGTAGAATCTCAGAGTTACAAACACCTTGGGAATGGAAGTTGTTTGTAACTCTGATATGTTCGTAACTCTGAACAAAATGTTATGGTTGTTCTTTCAAAAGTTTACAACTGAACCTTGATTTAATACAGCTTTGAAACTTTATTATGCAGAATAAAAATGCTGCTTTCCCTTTTTTTAGTAGTTTACGTTTAATATAGTACTATACTGTATCTGCTTTTTTTTGTAAGGGGAGGGTCTCTGTTGCTGCCTGATTGTGTACTTCTGGTTCCAAATGAGTTGTGTGGTTGACCTGTCAGTTTGTAACTCTGATGTTCATATCTCTGAGGTTCTACTGTATCACATTTTCCATTAAATAAATGTGAAAATCTTGTCAGTCTGGGAAAATCCGCCATCAAGAATTGAGACATACTGTACATATCACAACTTGAAGTAGGTGAGCATTCTATGAGGTATTATGATAATTCAGGATCTTTGTTCGAAGACAGGAGGGTAATGTGCAAACAGAATAAAGTCCAGATCAGAAATACATGTACTAGCTGCTTTAAAGAGGTCAATCTCACAAATCTGCAAACAGTCATAAGCCAAATCAGCCAGAAGAATTTAATCAGAAAAATGTGAATAGCAGTTGGGTGTTATTTAAGAAAACTTTACTAGCTGACCAAAAAGTCACAATCCCACAGTTGAAGAAGGCCATATTGATTAAAAAATTGACCTGGTTTAGGGGAAGTTAAGGCAGCTATAAAATAATAATAATTGGTAAATTGGCACAAGCAGACAATGTGCTTTTAGAATGGCTAACTGTAAATATCTAGTAACAAAGAATGTTACTTATGGGATGGGGGACTCTATTGTGGGAAGTAGTGGCTTTAAAAAGATATGGGGGTTGCGGTGGATAATCAGCTCAACATGAACTACCAGTGTGATGGTGTGGTCCAAAGTCCTAATGCAATTCTTAGATACATGAATAGGGGAATCTTGAGTAGGAGTAGAGAGATTCTTTTACCTCTGTATTTTGGTGTAACCCCTGCTGAAATACTGTGCCCAGTTCTGACATTCATGTTCAAGAAGGATGCTGATAAATTGGAATGGGTTCAGAGGAGAGCCATCAGAATGACTAAAGGATTAGAAAACATACCTTATACTGGTGATAAAGTGAAAGAGCTCAATCTATTTAATTTAACAAAGAGAAGGTTAAGGGTGACTTGATTACAGTTTATTAAGTACCTACATATTCGACAAAGACTCTTCAATCTGACAATAGGTAAAACACAATCCAGTGGCTGGAAGTTGAAGCTAGACAAATTCGGACCGAAAATAAGGGGTAATTTTCTTTTAGCAGTGAGGGTAATTAACCATCGGAACAATTTATCAAAGGCCATGGTGGATTACCCATCACTGACCATTTTAAAATCAAGATTGGTTTTTTTTTTTTCTAAAAGATCTCCTCTAGGAATTATTTGGGGGAAGTTCTATGGCCCATGTTATATGGGAAGTCAGACTAGATGATGACAATGGTCCTTCTGGCCTTGGAATCTATGAATCATAACAAATGTCCCCACTTTCTGTAACAAGCTTGAGATTAAAAATTCAGGTAAAGGACACTTGGGTAAATTATGAAGCATATTGTCATATCCCCCAGCCACTTCTAGTAGGTGAACAACTTTGTGTTGGGAGATGTCTTTGATGTTTTGTTGCTATCACTCTTTTTTCAAAATTTTTTTCCTATAGTGACTTGTTTGTAGCCTGTCTTGGAAAAGAGCCATACTAAACATTTTCATCATAACCCAAGTGTACCAGTTTCTTGAAACTTCTTAGGATTATTGTATTTTTAAAGTATTCAATTTGCTTTCAGGTGCCAAGTCTTCTTTTTACTTCTTTGCAAAAAGAAAATGGAACACATTTAAATGTCACTCTTCACTTGACTTTTTGAAACCCGTTTTGTTGCTATTCACCAGCACAGTAAATAATCTCTGCAGTTTGCTGTCCTGTATTACTGTCAGGGAGAGGGATGCCCGATGTAAGCTTTCAATTGGAGGAATACAACTAAGCTCCTTATGTGAATTTACCTTAGGGAAGAGACTGCTTATATTTATTTATTTTTAAATTTGCCGTTAGTGAACTTACGGCTTGAGAAATATGATGATAGCGTGGCAGTTCTAGAGCTGCCAGCCCTGTTTATCCAGAGACAATAGCTTAACAGACAAAGCCTCGCATCAGAAATCCCTAGCTCTCGGAACCCACACGTAAAGCTGAGCATGGTCAATTGAGCCCTTCATCCTACCAAGGCAGAAAAAATAAACTGAATACTGCTCACTTAGTGAGGGTCTTCAGATGTCATCTGCTTTTTGTGCACTTCAAAGACTGGTGGTTTGTATGGCCACGTTTGCCAGGGTGCCCTTGGCCTTACTCTTGTTGCAATTGTTGAGAGTGAAATAGTTGTGTGCTTTATAAGGACTCTTTTAGAAAATAAGCAAACAAATATAAAACTAAACGACTATGTCACACTAAATTACTGTAACTTTGCTAAATTTATTAAAATGAAATACAATAATTAAATCCAGGTTGCAACTGCAATTACAGCAACAAATTCACAGTGGCATTGAGTTGGATTGCCAACTGATAGTCATCAGATGAATGCAGCAGACAATCAGCTGCTGAGATCAATGTAATAAATGGTCAATCCTTGCATATACTAACCCGGGAAGCTTAAGGAGACGTGATTTCTTTCTCAGCTCTGCAAGAACTCCTTTAAAATACCATTCAGTGAGCTACGCGGCTATCTCCCCTCACAGTGAATGCCTCTGCTTTTAATATAGCACTGATCACTGACTCGTGATTCCCTTTATGAGTGGTTTAATGATGATGTTTCTAAGGACCCACAAGGTATACAATGTGTTCTATGGTACAACCTGCTTAGAATCTGGGCTAATAAATAATGAATGGTGTTTTCCTAATATCAATTTATGTGCCACATACAGATAGTTAAAAGACATACACATTCACACCTTAAAAGTGTTAGAAAAATAAATAATAATTTTTGAGGGCATCCCCAAGACAATATCAAAATAAGGAAACACACACACACAATCTCTCCAGCTTGCTGGGTCTATGGAACATCAGAGGCAGGATCTGCAGGTCAGGGGATCTTGACCTTAAAACTCAAAGTAAACATGGAAGATGTCATTTTTCCCTCTGGTCACCAGAAAATGGAAACGAGGTTGATGCCCCTACTTTCCCTGGGTTAGTCCTAAGTAAAGAGGAAATCAAGATGATCACAGACCCTGCCAATCTGTACAGCTATGCCCCGAGGAAGCTGGTTGGCCAGTGTGAGGCGCTATCTCTGAGAGGGTCTTTGGTTATTTGGTCTCCTCTTTACTTAGTACTGGTCGAGGGAAAGTAAGGGCATCAACATTTTTTGGTCTTCTGGTGGCCAGAGGGAAAGATGACAACTTCCATGTTTTAAGATGGCAATTCTAGCTGGTTTCATCCAATGGCATCTTCGCAGAGGTCTTCTGTGCTCTTCAAAAGTCTTGCACTTCAACAGTGTGATCTAATCTGGGGCAGAGGTAAGCCAGCTTGACTTTTGGTTAGTTTGGCAAGATCCCACTCCTTTCAGCTGACAGTTCTTTCCCAATATCCTAGACCTCAAGCATGTGCTCACTCCAAAAATACCAAAACCCTGGGATCAACAGGAGGTGATCCCAAAGAAGCCACTTCAACCTTCTCTTTTAGAGTTAAGAGTTAATGGATGTAGCTGGCTTCAATCCATAGAGGCCTTGTCTCCTTCATGGACATGACTTATGGCCCAAAGAAAGCTGTCATTGGTTCTCGCCCACTGGCACATTTCACTCTCTCAGCATGTCTTATATACTCGGAGGGCCTCCTTGCCACACTAAGGAATTAGGGAACTGACAGTTTGTGGCTTAGCGGGGGTGAAAGGTTGCCTTGCTTTGATGATGTCTAAAGGCATGGCTGCTTTTAAGCTTCTGTTAATATAAATCTCTTTGAAGCAAATTAAAGTTTATACATGCTATGCCATGCTCATGTAGGCCTCTGTCCCCCACAGTATCCTGATACTGTAAGATGTAATGCAGATTTCATTAATCAAATACAAGTGAGCAGAGTGATTTTTTTCCCCATATTATTTCTAGTCCTCTGTAACTGCTTTGTTTCTAACTGCCACTATATACCATTATAACACCGACTAGAAAGAATGAGAAATGCTATTTGTGGGGGGGAAATTACCTGTATTTTTGTCAAATATTCCAGTCCTTGGAGGTCTGCAATACAGAAACAATAGCCAAAAGGTATTAATATACATTCATCACTGTCTCAGCTTAGTACAGGTGGAATTGAAATCAGGGATGAGCTGTTGAAGTAACTCTAAAAACAAACATGCTACTTAACAACACAAGTGCCTTTTATCAGATTTTTAGCTGATCCTTAAAATTGTTCACAGGAAGGGAAGTTTGTGATTTTCCTTTAGTAAATTACAGGGGGAAAAGTTCCTACATTTCATTGAGTAGATCTGAACTGTTGGTACCAGGGACAAAAGAATGGGTGCCTACCAATAAGGGATATGTAGGGCCAGCGTGCTAGTTATCTACCTCTTGACGCCTGAAATGAAATCCAGTCTTTAGACTCAAGTGCAAATGAATGCTGCAGTCTTAGCTTAGTTTCCCACATGTCCACATCATCAACGCACCCCTTGTCACGTGGGTGTAATGGACAATGCTGTGACTGTAGGATCTCTGACTGAACCAATTTATCATCATTCCAGTAGTTGTGTATGGTCACTGTGTATGTTGTGTAGTCCAGCCATGGGTATTCAGGCACCAGCCAGCAAGCTCCCTTCTCTGCCGTGTGCTCCCCAGAATGAGGAATGAAACTGGTCTACACTCTAATCCCCAGAAGCGACAAGAGATCATAAGGAAACTTGCGTTGCCTTTGTCCTCAGCCTGGATAAACTAATATCTTTTATAATCATTACATTTGGAAGGGGAAAAAAAGAATAGCTGGGGAAAATACATCTGAGCTCATCTATAAGCACGTTATTTTGGGGGCTGGGTATAACCTTGTTGAAGATGGTAAGCGTAACAGCTGCCCTTCATTCAAGATAAATGTAATAAGCAATAAAGCCTCTTTATTGAATAGATAATTGAAACAATAGGAGTCACTGCTTGAAACCCAGGCCGCTGCGAGGAGTATTAAGGAAATTGAGCTACTGGGGGAGTGGGTGGGCATTAACTAGGGGCTGAGTGCAAAGGCAGTGTGCTGGGTATTATTGGAGGGGGCTGTGTGTGAGAGAGAAGCAGCAGAAAACACTGCAGAAGCAGACAGAGAAGGCAGCAAGGAAGCCCCAGAGAAGCTCTTGTAGCATGTCCCTGAGGGAGAGCTTAGCAGGCTGGCTAGAAAGAGGCTTGCAACTGTGAGAAAATAAATTGTCTCCTGTTGCTTGATTCCTACATGTTCAGCAAAACAGGACTTTAAGTACATTCTTAGTAAATAAACAGAATGCTATCAAAGAAACACCCGATTCCATCATTTTCTCCTCCTAATGCAAATGACTTGCAAGATCCCAAACGTTCGCTAAAAGCTCCGGTCAAAATCAGAAAGATAAAGGGATTCAGGCTGTCAAAGAAGGACTGAATTCCTTTTAGAAGAGAAGATTGAGAGAAACTCTCTAAGGCCTAAAAATGAGAGCTAATAGGCACAGTAAGGTTGTCAAACCAATGACAAAATGTAAGAAGCAGTAGTCTAAGCCTGATGAGGGAGGAAACCTGGTCTGTGGCTTGCAGTGTGAGGACAGAGTTCTGTTCCTACCTCTCCTGTTGGCTTCCTGTGTGAACATAGACAAGTCCCTGACTGTTTCTTGGCCTCAGTTTATCTGAGTAAAAATTAACAATGAAATGGGCATATAGTATTTGCTATTTCCCAGCTGTACTGAGGCAAAATTCATAAATAATTCATACAAACACAAGGTTATGAATACTGTTAGCTCATGTGTTGTTAGTTACTGTGAAACCTCATTGCTGTAATAGCAATACATGTGGAGAAGTATTAGCCTAGAAATCATCTCATAAGGGTCCTAAAGACGCTCAGTTTCACATAGGAAGGGGAAGATGCCTGTTGTACAGGAACTTGATATCACTCTGCAATGCGCAAGTGGGATTTATTCTTCAAGACTGCTCATTATATCTGAAATACTGTCATGGGATGACTCCCGTTCTTTAAAGTTAATCATCCTTTTAATTCTATTATCCTTTTTCCTTGGGTTAGATTTTTACAAAGATATTTTGGGAGTGACCCTGGGACTCCTTTCACAGGCAAAATTCTCATTAAAACGAATAGGAGTTTTGCTTGTGATAGGACTGCAGGATTTAACTTAAGAATTGACCTCCTGGTACATTAAAACTGTTCCCATCAAGCAATATGTCATCTAAGTTCTAAGGATTTCTATTTCATTAAATCAACAACTCTATACCACAAGCAATTGCTTTTTTTAAAAGTAAATGAGTATAGGCTAAGACCCTCACCAAAGCTTAGAAGAAAACTTAGATCCCTACTTGGCTAATGGATCCAGAAGAGAAGTTTCAGTCCTAATACCTTTGAACTTTGGCTTGGATTCCAATTTTATTCCAGATCTGAGTTTTGTGGCTCAAGCCCATCTCTAATATTAACAATGATAATGTAAAGGACCTATCACGTTTTGAGCCAGTGGAGAGCGTATAAACCCGAATATGATAGAGATGCTGAGGGTGACCGTGCTGATACAGAAGATATACTGAACAGGAATATTGTGCTAGTTTTGTGTTCTCTTAAATCAAGAAAAACTTTTTATTTCAGATGGGAAAGGACAAAAATTGGTAGAGGGAGGAACTATATTTCTTGTTTCTAGAACTGGTTGGGAATTTTCCAAAGAAGTTTTTTAGCTGGAAAATGCAATTTTGTCAAAACCTAAACTACAGGCAAGAAAGAGTCAGTTTTGATTCCTGAATCTCCTGATTGGAACAGTTTTGAGATTTTTGAAATGGGACATTTTGACTTTTTTTTTAAACTAAGTTTTTTGTTTTTTGTTAGTTTGAAACAACTTGTTTTGAAATGGTAATTAAGTAAGATCAAAAACCAAAATGAAATGTTTTGATTAAACTGGTCCAAACTTTTCTGGGATTGGTTCATCAGATTTTTGGAGATTTCAACCCTGTCCCAATTGGGGATGAGGAAAATAATTAAAAATCTCTAAGCAGAAAACCATTTCCCAGTCAGCTTCTACAAGTTTCTACAAGCAGATTACTTACAATGGGATGAGTAATGCACACAGCTGGTTGGGAGAAGTACATGAGTCCTTTTAAAAACAAGAAATAAAAATGAAGTATTCTTAAAATGCCTTGTTGGTATGTAAATGCTCACTAAGGGCCTGATCATGGAGGTGTTTTCTCAACATAAGTAGTCCACTGAATGAGTACGCACTATGCTAGGTGGTAATGAAGTGCAAAATTAGGTAAGTACTGTATTTAACAGTATGGAAATGTGAAGATGCAATTAGCAGGCATTTCTTATTACTGTCCCTAAAATAGTCAGTTCTGTTCTGAGATACCATTGCTGAGGGATCTATCTATCTGGGTCTGGCACTTATGCTGTAACCCATTGATTTTGTTATTCTCACTCTTCCCCTTACCTGTAATGGTTTTCTCATATCCTTCTACAGACTATGGGGGAAAACTAGCTGGAGTAGAGGCTGAATTATGGACAATAATAAATAACAAAGTAGATACCTGGAGTAAAATCCGATCTAATTAAGCTAGACTGTATGTGGTTTTCAGTTCCACCTCTGCTGACACCGTACTCCTCTGAGCAAGAAGTCCTGGTTGGCTTTTCTTCTGGAAAGGTTTTTAACAAATGCAATATTTTGCATGTCAGAGGAACTTTAAAACATGTATTTGTACTCAGACCAGTTATGGTTTTATGCAGAATACCCAGGAGCCTTTCCAGTATGGTGTGACTGTTGTATGTTTAACTTGGAAAGGGAGACAATACATTTACCGATAACCATATACGTCATACAGTAATTAAAAATCTGGGGTCAAAATACTTCAACTTTCAAATCATTTTGTAATCATTGGTCCTCAGTTTGGGGCTTAGTTTAGGGATTGCTATATTCTGAATTTTCAAATGCAATAAATTAAACATCCGCTACACTGTTTAGAAAACAAAACTGATAAGATGCAAACTTCCATTAAATAATGCCCACGGCAGATTTAACTGCCTTTGGCTTTGCCTCTGGCTTTGAGACTGTCCAATTGTTGACACCCAATGAGTGCACATCTCCAAAGCCTCTAGAAAATCAATACTCCACAATCCATATACAACCAATTTGAGCATATTGGATAAAATAGGTTACCGAACTTTCTTATGAGAGCCCCAAATGGTGAATGTATCTAATCACACTGAAATGGAATTCCCAGCCAAGCAGAGTGAGGCGCTGCTGTTGAGTTACTGTTGTTGAGTTGCACAGTTTTTTCCTGCTAGCCAATTCCTTGCAGTCTGATTGGGGTCTCTCAGTTGCATAAATTGTTATATGGTTATTTCTGAATTAATCTGTAGTAATTTAGCAGGCATGAATGCCAGTCATAATTCAGGAGGATGATCTTCATTACTGTACCGTCGCTTCTGAATAACCATACTTGGAGTATAAAGATATTTTGATTCTGGCTTGTGTAATCCTTCTGCTGTAAGTTGCTCCTGTACTCGGATTTTCAGAGCTGATTACATTCAGTTGAAACCTAAATACTACAACACCTTAGAGAGAAGGGAGGGAGGATGGGACACTCAAAGCAAAGAAAATGGGCTTCTAGCCACAGGTGAAAAAACTCCTCCGTAAAGGACTTTGCTTTTTCTTCCCATTCCTCTCCCTCCCCAAACCTCCCCCATATCCACATTGCCCACATCTCTAGAATAACCGTCACTTACTTGTACTTTCAACTCCTGTTGTAAAACATGCACACACATCCGTTCTGGGGACAAGAACTTTGATACCCTGTAGAGAGGGAAGAGGTCAGACAGTAGAGAAGGAGGAATGGGACTGGGTAGCCTAATTGTGTTTTCCTCCTCTTTTTAACTTACATCTTTCTAAGAGACCTGTGAAAAATGTTATGTGACGCATTCACTACTTGGAAGGATGAAATAAAAGATGAAAAAGGCATTGAAAAAACCCTAATTTCCTAACCTGGGCTGCTGTGTTGGATTATGACACGCTATACTGAGTTACAGCACACTTCTGACATGTCTGTAAATCATAAAGATTGAAGAGTGCTTTGCTTGAAACTCATTCTTTCAGACCCTGATGCATCAGCAGTTGCTAAGTGAGCTTCCAAAGTGACATTTTGTTTTGAATTTTATATTTTATGATTACGTCGTAAATCTCTCCCCTCCCCGCAACCTCTTTTATTCTTTGTATAAAATTTGGCTCGTTTTTACAAGTGGCCATAATGAAACTCATTAGTATTGGTAAGACTCAGCTGCTGCAGGCTTCCTTAGAGAAAAGCCATACTAACGCTGGCTACGGTTCCAGCGGCATGTGCTCTTCATTAATGCAAGGTCAGTCCACTTCCTTCTCTCGTTTCTCCCTATGGCAATGCCTCCCCCAGTAGGTTATCTTGGGCTAAAAAAAAAGTTCTCCGACTTTTCATTTGTCTTGATGTGCTGTGGTGTTATCAAATTAAAGAATGCTGTCTCCGAAATTATAGCTACCAGTTGCCATCTAGTGTAGTTTCTTTTTAAATAAGAGCCTCTCCACTTAAAGCACACCAGCAAAAGGATAACATCCCACCTTTCCCAATAAAGACATAGGAAATAAATGGGCTTTGCAGAGTGGCCTGAAGGCTAACGAAGTTGTGTTCCATTGGATCGAGATAAGGAGACTGAATGGCAAATTTAAAAGTCTCTTTGCTGAAAATGCCATGCCACCAGCCAGCTCTCTCTCTTCCAAGACAGGGCTTGTAGCTCAAGCCCATCGTCTGCTCACAGCTGTGGCAGTGTCACATAGGCAGAGAGTCAGACATGGGGACAGCGCTGACCCATATCATTCAGTGCTTTCTAGGTTTAACAGCACATAAGCTAATAAGTAAGCAGTATAGAGACAGACCTTGAGCCACAGGTGTGATGTGCTCTGCTTGAAGCTCCACTAAGCAAGCAAACAGCTGCATTGTACATTAATCCAATTTTCCAAATGGTCTTGGGATGGAAGCAGAGTAATCTCAATGGGACTACAGCATGGGCTGCATTTGAAAGAAAAGGCTGCACCACTCCCAATAAGCAGAGGTGAAAAAGTAGTGTTGGCCTCAGCAGCTGGCCTCCAGTAGCAGCCGGGCATTTCACATTATTTCACCTGTGTGATCAATGGAGGGTGCATTTTCCTAATCAAAGAGACTGGTAGAAACACCACAAGTTGCTTTCTCCACCCTACAAGCTGTACATCAGTCTTACCTGGCTAAAGCCTCAGTCTGTTGGCCCTCTTTCAGTTCATTTCAGCCAGATATTGAGTGAGACTCTCAACCATTCTAGTTTGGCCAGGAGAGATGCAAGCAGAGCTGGGTGCCACCAACACCAGTGCTCACAATTCCTTATCCTGCTGACTTCCTTGTATATGGGTGTAACAGGAGGGGGGACCAAGACATGCTTCTGCAATACCCCACTTGAGAGAGCCATTGAGGCAGAAGAGCAATTTCCAATTCATGACTGCACTGGCACATCTCAGGAAGAAGGGATTGGAGTCACTCATGCAACTCTATTTCTCTTGTAATGGATTAATGGCTTGCTACCAATGTGGGCATGATCAGTGGGATCAAAGGCAGCTGACGCACCTAGAAGAATCTGCCTGAACATGTGAGGTGAAAACCTGGCTCCTATTAAATTCAGTGGCAAAATTTCCTAGATTTGAATGGAGACAGGATGTCACCCATGCTTTTCACCTGCATGATGATTACCTATTCCTTACATTCCTTCTGTACATTGGCCACTGTCAGAAGACAGGATATTGGGCTAGATGGATCATCGGTCCAACCCAGTATGGCCGTTCTTACACGCTAGGAGATCTTTGACCATTCCAGTTAGCACAGCTTCTGTACTGTACCCAAGCCTGAAACTAAATTAACTGAGGTCAAAGAGATGATACTTGGACTGTCTTCACCCCAGATATTAACATAGATACTTAGCCTCAGTCTTTACAAAAACTTTAGCCAAAAATGGGAGTTTTGTCATCATTTGCGATAATCCATCTCAAGAGATGACAAAGCAACTGGCTGCTTATCTTCCCAGAATATAATGTAAAGCTAAGGTTGGAAATGATGGTGACGTGATTAACTGTTTGCACCATCTTTGCATTTCTGAGTGCCTTGGTTGGACTGGACAGACTTAATAGGAGGGGACTGCTTCCACTGGAGTTAACGTTTTGAATGAAACTACTGAAACAAATTTTTCTTGAAACTCCCGGAACTTTAATGCCTTGTTCAGGCATTGTTTTCTTGACAGGCTAATAGCCGCTCCACTGCTTGAGCTCCTAGAGGACAACATTTGTTTCATACCTTGAGGGTATGCAGTCCCAGGTCAGCAGATGGCCCTATGATTATTATTTCCAACCTGTCTTACCTGACCATTCCTTCCCTATATGAACAGCTGTTTCATTCACTTCAGCGCAACCCAGCCGGATAGGCTATTTTTCTTCTGCCCTTTCCTTTGCACATAACATAAATCTTTTTTTCTTTTTGACCTGGCCTGCAGTTCCATCCACCTGTGCATGCCTTGAGCAATATATAACTCTTGCCAGCTTTGCTTGCCTTTACAAGCTACGGCTTTTTAAACTACACTTTTTTTCAGTACTGCTGAATAAGCGCATTAGTTGTGTCCACTTTATGTTTTTCAGTTTTAATATGGTTTCAGAATTCCAGATCCTTAGTTGTTATCAATTGACTAGAATGGTGCTGCACTCAAGGTAGGAAATGCTGGGATTAAGGTTGCTTGTGCATGATTAAACTGGCCCTCGTGTGTTTGTTTAATTACATGATCCCATACTATTTTTCCACAGGGCCCCTGCCTCATTCAGTGTGCAGGATAGATAGTGCTCACTGAATAAGCAGCCCTTCAATGTTGTGTTTTATCATTATTAAATATGTAGTCCATACACTGCACACTATTCAAACCCTGCTCTGAATCCTGACTTATTTCCTCATCGGCTTTTTTATGGTGCTTTTCAATTGTATCATCAGCGTCCTTCACAGATATTAATCTATCTTCACAACACCTCTGTGAGATAAGGTGGTATTTCTCACATTTTACAGATGAGAAACTGAGACACAGACACTAATGTCAAAAGCATACACTAGTCATGGGTGCCCAATTTGAGACACATAGGAGCTAATATTCCAGAGTATTTAACATTATATAGTGCTTTATAATGTTCAAAGCACAGCACCTGTTGCAGCTGCAAGTGCTCAGAACTTCTTCAAATCTGACCCTAAGTGTCTCAAGTCAGTCACCCATAAAATGAGGAACACGCATGTTAGTGACCACCCGTGAAAAGTTCAAGTGACTTGCCAGCATCCCATAGGAACTTAGTTGCAGAGGCAGGGATAGAATCCAGTTCTCCAGGGCTGCATTCAAATGCTTCAACTATGAGACCCTCCTTTCTCTTCCTGTAATCCCCTGCTTCATTCACAACACACAATCAAACTTCTGTAACAAATGAGACAAAGGTCCTACAGATAACAGCCTCCTTCACTATACAAACCTCATTGATTCCCTGAGCACTGCCTATCATCCGTACTGAATGCAGCAGAGGTCCTGTGGAAAAAATGTGATCACCTAATTAAAGATTGTCTCACAATGCATATTCACGATGGGGCTGAATTAAGGTTGCACAGGCATTTCCTAACTTTTGAGTGTTTGACTTTGCATTCCTAATGTTCTTTTAATGTAGTTTTTAATATGTAATTCCCTGTGTTTTTATAAATGCAAATTGAAAACAAAAATTCTGTCATGTCTAACCTGTTGTTTCACCTATGATTCATCAGCAGGGTTATAACCTTTAGGTATTGAGCTAACTGATAGCAGTAGTATGTCGCCATCTACGTGGGCCAGCCAGTAATGGCAGATGAGGCACACTTTTTGCTGTGGCTTTCACTATTATTCGCTGCAGAAGAGGATGCTGAGACTCAGAATTCTTGAATTCAATACCTGTCTTCTGGCACCTCCAGCTTAACTTGACCACTTCTGTGCTGCTGCCTCCAGTCTTCGCTCGGCCCAGTGCCAGTCTCTCTTCCCCCGATCCTCCCTTCGAGGGCCTACTTCTCACCCATCTACCTTCCAGTCAGCCTATTTCTTCTTCTCTTCTTCCTCCTCAGTGACTGAGCAGCAGCAGGGGGAGAACTGAGAATGCAGGAGAGAGACGCCTACTCTTCATTCCCGTGTCTGTCATCACAGCGGCGCCTGGCAGGGAAAGTCCTGTTTAGCCCCCTACAGCCTTTGGTGCATGCTCACTCTTGGTTGTCATGTAGGAATTGGGTGGGATCGTGGGAGAATTTAGCTGTTAAACACTCCCCTGAGCTTGTGTAGACTGCTTTTGATCGGAGGCTTATAACGTGGCCAATTTTTGTGAATTTTCACAAGGACAGAAAGAGAGAGAGAGATCTCTGACTGCAAGGCAACCCCCCCTACCAAACTCCAAGTCCCTGCTTCAGAGCATGAAAGCTTTAGAACCTGTCAATGACACAATTGTATGAATATAATATGCGCAAAACCGTTTTTTTTTCCATTACCTTGTTCTCTGCTTAACTGTTTTTGCTGAAGTTCACAATAAAATCCAGCCTGAAGCTGACAACCAGCATGGGACATTTCAACCTGCATGGTTTGCAAAAGGTATACGCAACTGAAAACAGCATCTTCTAGTGTTTGGCAACCTTAACTATAGGCAATATTATCTGAGCAGCCTATGATAATGCCTATTCCATTAACTTCTTGCTGTCACTTTCTTAAGTCTTTGCAGAATCCTTCCTGACATCCTCATGTATGTGTTGAATAGAACAAGTGACTAAGACAGAAGGTCCTGAGATAATCCACCTGGGAGAGAGCACACTCAGCCATGATAGATTCACTGATCTCGTGTGCTCCCCAGATACTCATGGTGATATCATTGCTGTCAGATATTGCCTTGATCTTCTGGATTATTTTCGGTTGTGAACTCTCTTACCAAGTGTGTGGGGATTTTTTTGGTCCATCTTAAATTCTTTGCTTTAGAACCAGGCTTCTGCCTTTATCCACTTCCAAACTCTGCAGCAATTGCTTTTATGTAACTTGAAATGCAAATAAGGATATATTTGATACAAACTAATCCTAAAACTGTCTGATGAAGTGTTATAAGCTTATTTCTTCTGAGAGTTTAGTGGAGTCCCACATTAAATATCAGGCTGTACTGCTCTACTTTTGCTGCACATATAATAAGGAAAAATAATTACCAACCATGCTAATAAAAACCTGTAACAGACCAGCTTTTGATTTTGATCCCTGACTTGTTTCAGCATCTCCAATGATTTGGATAGCACCAGACATGCTACCATACTGACCCTAATTTTGTACCTTTGGTAAAAGTATGTGTGCACATAAAACCCCCTGAAATTCAAAATAACTGATAACCTTGAGACCTAAAAGACAGGATGGGAAACAAAAGCTTTCCAGAAAGGTCTCAGAGGAGCAGTCAGCATAATCTAATACATGTGTGTGTGTGTGTGTGTGTGTGCGTGTGTGTGTGTGTGTGTGTACACATACATACACACACACACACACACACACACACACACATATATATATATATATATATTAAAAATTCTGTCCACATCTCTGGTTCTCTTACATTTAGAGACGTGAGTATGAAATAAGGAGGTAGCCCTGACTCTGAAACATTATTTTTGAAATCTGTGTGTTTCTCTCCACTACAAGTTTTATAGATGATTTAAATATGATAATTAAAAATGTTGCTGAAGTGTTGCATAGCAAATTGAGAGGTAAAAGAAAATATAAATTTGTGTCTCAGGCTCCAAGGGACAAATTCAACAGTCTTACGATGTGTATAACTCGTTGGAGGAGACAGAGGTAAAGCTAGAAAATTAATTATACACAATATGAACAAGATAGTTGATTGATAAGTTGAATTTTGGAGAGGCATGGACAAATTATGAGAGTGAAATCTGTTTGCAGAAAAGGGTCAGTAACCCTGCATAGCCCCCAAAGATGAAACATCCAGGATGTGTTGGGTTTATTTTATCAGTAATGTTATCTGGTCACGTAGCGTAGTCTCCTCTTCTCTCTGAAGCCATGTGAATAGAAAGAAAATAACTGCCAGTATTCTTCAAGTAATGACCTGGATTTAAATATGAACCCCAGAATGGGCAACACGGAGTTAATGAGCTATTGTGAGCTCTTTGAGCCCAACTCACTACATCTGTGAGAGATGTCAGACTTGGCGGAGTTTAAAAAATGGAAGCACTGCACAGTTGGTGGTAGACCAGAGCGGAGAATAGATCTCCAGTTCTCAGCTCCTGGAGCAAGGGCTGGTTGCAGGTAAGAGCTCCTTGGACAACTGCTGCCTGATGGCCTTACCCTGCGGGACGGGAGGGCCTTATGTTGATCAAACTTTAATGGGACTTTTCCAGATTAGCCTGTGAGCCTAGTTGGGGCCACAGCTTTACAGAAGCCCTCTGAAGAAAGAGACCCTTCCCGTACCCATGGGACAATTCATTTGCGTTGATTTCTTTTTGTGTTAGTTGACAACCCTGGAAGGGGTGGACAGTCCGGGGGTCAGATGGAGGACTGAGTTTCTTATAAGTGGACTGGTGAGGTGGAACACCCAAATGTCGCAGAACAGAGGCTGGGTGAGTGCAAAGGCCTGGCCTGGCCTGGCGCCTAAGGTGCTCTGGAGAAGGAAGATGGTGACACTTGTAACAACATGGGCCATGTCCTGTATACTCTAATACTCTACATATGCAAATCTCCCCCCATCCTCTAGAGAAGATTTGTATGCAGAAGGCAAGCATGATTTAGACTTGTGGAAATAAGTTATTTAAGTTTTTCTTTTGGTCTTTGAGTACCTTTTCCCCCTGTGCTACCTTGTTAAAGGACAAACTCTTCTATGACTAATAAAGTAGGACAGTCATAAACAATTCCCCAGGATGTTTTAAATTGGCAGATCCTGAAATTTTGGACTATGCCTGTTGTTTTAGGGGGAAAGTGAAATAACTCAAAATGTTTTCACTGCCGCTTGAAAGCCTATTTTCAGCCTACTGAAAAACTGAACTGCAACCTCCCATATTGAACCATGAGTATTGGGTGACGACACTCAGGAGATTGAGATTTTACTAGACTTTTAGAAAAATTTCACAGATTGCTTTCAATTGTCCAAGAGAGAACTCAGAATGAGAAGCAAACAGTTTTCTAAACAGATTACATACAGATTTGGCATGCTATGGGCCATAACCTGCAGTCCTTATTCAGCTAGTTCTGGTTCAAGTCTAAGACTGGGAGTCCAGAGATAAGGGTTTCATTATAAACTCTACCACTGACTTGCTGTATGACCTTGGGCAAGTCACAGTTTCTGTGCTGCAAAGTGAATATTTTGCTGATCCTTGGTTTTCCTTCCTATTGAATTTTACTGCATTCGATAGCTTTATGTGAGGATTCCCTTAAAGCCTGGCTACTGTGTAGTCCAATTTCCACCCCAAGGCCTGAAGGAGTTAAGATGGCTGGATAGGCCAATTAACTGCTTAGGTTGCTGCACTTGGCGGAGGGGCCAGGGAACAATGAGAACTAATTAAAGAAGCTCAGCTGGACAGGAACAGGAGGGGCCTGTATAAAGCCCAGTAGCTGAGAACAGAAGGAGGCTGCAATCGCTCTGAGGGTTAGAGAAGGCATAAGGATGACCATACTGGGTCAGATTTTAATGGCCCATCCAGCTCAGTATCCTGTCTTCCAACTGTGGCCAATGCCAGGTGCTTCAGAGGAAATGAATAGAACAGATCATCATCAAGTGATCCATCCCATCGGTCATTCCCAGCCTCAGGCAAAGAGCAATCCCTGCCTATCCTGGCTGATAGCCACTGAGGGACCTATCCTCCATAAACTTATCTAGTTCTCTTTTTGAATCCTCTTGGACTTCACAACATCCTTTGGCAAGGTTCGACAGGTTGACTGTGTGTTGTGTGAAGAAATACTTACTTTTGTTCATTTTAAACTTGCTGCCTATTTAATTTCATTCGGTGACCTCTAGTTTTTGTGTTATAAGAAGGAATAAAAAAACAGTTCCTTATTTACTTTCACCACACCACTCGTGATTTTATAAATTTCTATCATATCCCCCCTTAGATGTCTTTTTTCCAAGCTGAAAAATTCCAGTCTTATTAATCTTTCCTTGTATGGAAGCCTTTCCATATCTCTAATTATTTTTGTTGCCCTTTTCTGTACTTTTCCCAATTCCAATACATCTTTTTTGAGATGGGATGACCAGTTCTGCACGCAGTATTCAAGATGTGGGCATACTATGGAATTATGAAGAGGCAATACAATATTTCTGTCTTATTATCTGTCTCTTTCCTAATGATTCCCAACATTCTGTTAGCATTTTTGACTGCTGCTGCACATTGAGCAGATGTTTTCTGAGAACTATCCACAATGACTCCAAGATCTCTTTCTTGAGTTCTAAGAGCTAATTTAGACCCCATCATTTTATATGTATAGTTGGCATTATGTTTTCCAATGTGCGTTACTTTGCATTTATCAACATTGAATTTCATCTGCCATTTTGTTGCCCAATCACCCAGTTTTGTAAGATCCCTTTGTAGCTCTTCTCAGCCTGCTTTAGACTGAACTATCTTGAGTAGTTTTGTATCATCTGCAAATTTTGCCACCTCACTGTTTACTCCTTTTTCCAGATGATTTATGAATATGTTGAACAGTACTAGTCCCAATACAGACCCCTCAAGGACACCATTATTTACCTCTCTGCATTCTGAAAACTGACCATTTATTCCTACCCTTTTTTCCCTATCTTATAACCCGTTACTGATCCAGGAGGGGACCTTCCTTCTTATCCTGTGACTGCTTAATTTGCTTAAGAGACTTTGGTGAGGGACCTTGTCAAGGGCTTTCTGAAAATCTAAGTACACTATATCCACTGGATCACCCTTGTCCACATGCATGTTGACCACCTCAAATAATTCTAGTAGATGGGTGAGGCATGATTTCCCTTTACAAAACCCATGTTGACTCTTGCCAACAAATCATATTCATATATGTGTCTGATAAGTCTGTTCTTTACTATAGTTTCAACCAATTTGCCTGGTACTGAAGTTAGGTTTATCAGCCTGTAATCACCAGGATCACCTCTGGAGCCTTTTTAAAAAATTGGCGCCACATTAGCTAATCTAGTACAGAAGCTGATTTAAATGATAGGTTATATAGCACAGTTAATAGTTCTGCAATTTCACATTTGAGTTCCTTCTGAACTCTAGTCCCAGTGACTTATTACTGTTGGATTATTTGTTCCATTATCTTTGAATTTATCCATCCTTCTGATACCACTGAAGGTAGTGGGTTCTTGGTATAGCTCTAAAAATGCTTTTGATATTTACTTGTATCCTCTTTATTCCTCCCATATTCTTTTATAGCTATGCTACAACAACACATGGTCTTATTTTTAATATCTATTTAACCTCTTGGATTCTGCAGGATGGCCAACATCCATTTATAATGGGACATATACTGGGAAATTTCATCACAAACATTACTAAAGAGAAAATAAATATGCACACCAAGGAAACACACTTTGTGGGCCCCTCGCATTCTGTCATGTCTTCATGTGGCTTAAGGACATGAAAGTGAGAATTGGTTTGAAACTCATCCCTGTTCTCACCCAATGCTATCTCAGTAATATTCACCACACTCTAGAACAGTGGTTCTCAACTCATATAGATATTTGCCTACTTTTAAAACAGTCTACATAAAAAGCACTAGTGAAGTCAGTACAGACTAAAATTTCATACAGGCCACGACTTGTTTATACTGCTCTGTGTACTATACACTGAAATGTAAGTACAATATTGATATTCCAATTTATTTATTTTATAATTATATGGTAAAAATGAGAAAGTAAGCAATTTTTCAGTAATAGTGTGCGATGACATGTTTGTATTTTCATGTCTGATTTTGTAAGCAAGTAGTTTTAAGTAAGGTGAAACTTTGGGGTATGCAAGACAAATAAGACTCCTGAAAGCGGTACAGTGGTCTGGAAAGGTTGAGAACAACTACTCTAGAAGATCTGACCTACATGCAGAGTTAACAAGAACTGTGGAATTTGATGTAAATTCAATACACATAATGTTTTTGTTTATCCATTGATCTGGATTGCTTATCAAAAATAATTGTACCTCCAATAAAAATGCTTGCTAATGATTCTTACCTGATTATTACAAATAGTTTGTCATCTTTTATAAATACAGCAGTGACAGCCTAAGCCAAGAGTCACTTTACATAACTTCACTTATACAGTAAAATGAAAAATGCAGATTAGAGATTGACATTGCATTGGAGAAAAACCTTGAAAAGTCTCTGTTGCAATGCCTTTCTCATGGCATCTAGGACTCTTGAAATTAAAACTGCAACTGTCCTAACATTCATGGAATTGTCTGTTGTCCCACACACTTATTATTGGACACTAAACAGCATCCCAAAGTATCTAAAGGTCAACATGTTATCACATAATGAAGTTATGTGGCTATGCAGTGACAAACTTCATGATGCAGTGGTTTTATTGTAGAAGGCACAGCTGAAAGCTGGCAAACATAAAGTGAGGATGGGGGAAAAGGTTAAAAACAGAATGTCAGCCTGACATTTCAATAGAAATTGATTGCTTTTAGTAGATTTAAACTATTTTAAACTTATTTTTCTTGTGTCTCTGTATTATATTAACACACAAGCATGAAATGATGTAATAAAAATTAATAATGAAAACATTAACAGGATGTGACTAAGAAAAACTTAAACTCAGGATTTTATTGAAGTTTCAGATACTTTGAGCTACTTTTAATGAATATTAATGGGAAAGAGACATACAGTTATAAAACCAGGAAACCAAACTTTAGAAAGATAAGAATTTTTAACAATCTAAGTTATTAAAAATAATTGATGCTAATGTAATAACACATGTTCCAAGTCTTTAAGAGAGAAAAATTCTTTTTGAATTCAAGGTCAGGGTAGTTACCCTCTTAAATGCCAGCTCAGCCACTGTTGCACTATTTCTAGCTTTCATTAAGCACTGAAAATGTATTTTAGGAAGCTTTCCATTTCGTTAATTTAGTCCTGTTAACAGGGAGCAAAAGTTAAAAGGGGCATGTACTAGCTGAACTGCTATTTGAACTCAGTAATGCTAACCTGAACAACATGGAACAAACAAGCTACTGGGAATAATGAATTACCCCATGTATGTGTAATATCATTAAATTAGAATAGAAATGTTAGACAAAGACTGGAAATAAAATACAACATCTGTCTAAACTCTGTTACCTTAATAACCGCCACCAATATAAGAGAAGCCCTTTTACTTGGGTTTGCACGAAGCATTAGAATTGTAAGCTGACAGAATTCTTACCCACAGTATCCTACACAGGTGTTTAGTCCAAACTTATCCTCTTTCTGGATTTTCTCTACTGGTGTCTCAAATAATACAGCTATTTAATTTTTAGCCTTAACTTCCTCTATAATCTTAGCTGTTCTTAGAGTTTCTCTGCAGAAACTGCTATCTTGGACCCAATTCCTTCCACCCATTGAAACACCCTGTGACAGAGTACACTCACCTGTTGTCAGTGTCTCCTGTTGGCTGGGTGTGATGCTGCAACCTTTTTTGGTTCTGGGGCCTCCGGTAGGTCATTGCCCTCGCTGGGCAGGTCTTCAGTAGCTCAGCCCTCTGGCCAAGCTGTGATGAACCCCTTCTGGGAAAAAAGTTCAACAGATGGTTAGCACTCAACAAAATCTTCAGCCCTGTCTCTGGGCCTGGTCAGTTTTCACCAGGGTCTTCACTGGCTTGTGGGGGGAACCCAGGCCTGGTCACTCTTCCTGGTCCCAAGGCAGGGATCCGATGAACAGCAGTCACGTACTGCTCCCTTTAATTCCTTCACTTAGCTGCTACTGTTTTCCCTGGGTTTCTATCCCCTGGCTCTTTCCTTTCAGCCATTACTTTAGGGTTACAGTTCTCCTCTCTCTTTGCAGAGAACAAAATGCAACTTCTGGTTATCTCTCAGGCTCCTGTGGCCAGGCTGGAGCACCCTTCCTTGCCACTCAGGTCCCGGCCAAGGGACCTGACCTGCTCAAACCTTGCAGTTCCTTTTGTCTGAGCCTGCTGTGCTCTGATTGGCTGCTTCCCTGCAGCCTTTCTAAGCAGGACTGGAGGACCGACCTTCACTGCTCCTCTCCTGGGGCAAGATGTGGTAGGACAATGAGTCCTCCAGTGCGGGGCCCTCAAAGAGGCTGATACATCCCGTCACACACCCCTACCATCTCATATGCAGGGTAGAGTTAATATGCAGCTCCTGCTGCAATGGATCAGTTAACATTTCTCCGCAGGGTTCCAACTTAGGGTAGGTCAATGGAGGAACCCAGTTCTCCTGTTACATGTACATATAAATAAAGAAGTCTTTGCACCTTTTTGTGTTCCACCTCAAAACCTCTTGATGCCTTTATAAACCTCTCTACTTTAATAGTTTCTGTGTAAAACCATTCTGGCTGGGGGTCATGTAATGTGAACTTAATTAGAAGGGGTGTGTGTTATGGTTTTGTTGATGATGGAACAGTGTGTGCCTTGTAGATCGAGTTTCATAACAGAATGTTTCATAACAGAAGTCACCTCACTAGACCCGCTTTCCCGCCCATCAGTCCAACTCTCCACTGTTTCATCATGTGAAACTGCAAGAAGGGCACCTCAGACCACTAGTGTTTGACAGATCATGGCATGAGAACAGCTGCTATATAACAGAGTATCAAATAATTTTCTCAACTTAGCTCCGTTCTACTGTTTACAGAATATCTGAATCTGATTTCTTCTAAATCTTTCAAATTTGCTTAACACCTTTTTGTAAAGTTTTTTTTTCTATGTGGGTTTATTATAAAAATTCTCTGTATACATTTGATACACAAATATCAAGATATGTTTGTTAGCTTGATTGATGCCAGGGTATTTGTTCACTGATTGGGTACATATAGCTCAAACATCAGGGGAAAGTGAAAAGAAAAATGCAACATGGAGTCTCCCAGAGGTATATCTGATAAAATAGATTAATGATTTCTAATATTCCCTATTTCAAAATCATCACACCAAGAAAATACATACAGTTGTCAGATCTATGAACTGTGTGAGTTTACATTTGAAATCTCACACTGAACGTAGTATGTTGTTATGATGTGAAAAATTTCTGACTGCACTATAATTCAGCAATGTTTAACTGCATGAGTGCCTGGGCTCTAACAGGGGGATTAGAGAACCTTATATTTTATGTTAAGCAGTGTTCCACATAATAAAATGTACCAAATTGCATTGCAATTTTCTATTATTGCTATAATTGTTGACACACAGTTATGGAAAGAACAAGTGTAGTGCTAGCTATGAAGGGTTCAATTGTCTTTGTACCTGGGCTTTGCAAGTTGATTTGGGAGCCCTTTTCCTTTGGTTGCATTCCATCCCATGTAACATACGTTACCAATTGCAATGTCTAAGTATGTAATCTTACAATTCACTGTTAATGAACAGCTGTGCAAGTAAAAATTTTTCTTGAATATTCAACTCACATACAAAAGGGTGAGGTGGAAGGAAATTCATGGAACTGCAGGAGTACATATATGCATAATAAGGAATTAATTCAAAATATACAAAACATCTGCAGCCAAAATATTCTGTCTGTTTGTAAGCTGTACATCACACATCTAAAATGCTTTCAAGCATACTGGATAGATGTTTGGGGTTCTTTTTGTTGGAGTTGTTTCCTTTTCTAGATCAATTAGAATGGTAGAGCAGCCATCTGAAGGGGGACTCCGTGAAGGAGTGCTGGTCCCCAGTGGAATCATAACTCTACCCACTGAAGCCCAGGAAAAGGTGGTTATATTGATGACTAATGAAAAAAGCTGTGATGTCATCGTGAAGCAAGGACAGAAGATAGCAGACCTCTTTGAGTCCGAAATTATTGTAAGACCCCAAGGTGAGACCAGAGGTCTTCCAGTAGATCCTGCAAGGTTTGACTTCGGAGACTCGCCATTGTCTGAAGAGTGGAAGGATCGCCTAAGGAGGAAGCTTTGTGAAAAGATCCAGGGTATTCTCATTAGATGAGTGCGATGTCGGATGCTGCTGGAGTGAATAGTGCGGAAGTAATACACCTAACTCACAGACTTGTGGCAGCCATAGTAGGTTTCCTTAGACCCTTTGGGGAGAACTCACGTGGAAGGTACAATCTGGAGCATGATTTGCCGGGACGACAAATTCTTGGCTGGGGGGGAGGATGTAAGCAAAGTCTGAGTGTCTGTGTAAAGGGGGCACTTTATTTGCATGGGCTTTGTGTCTGCATGAGTACAATTAAGTATTTAGCATAATTCACCTAGGTGCTGAGCATAATGGGAAATGGTTAGCAGGGTTGGTTTTGGGCTACAAACCACTTTTGTGTTAACTGTTGAAGTAATAAAATGTTGTCCTTCAATTGTATGAACAGATGTCAGCAAAACTGTGCTTAGTCTGTTATGATAGAATACTTCACCCTAAACTAAACAGAACTCCACAAGGGTGGCAGACAGATGTTTCAGCCTGAAAACGGGAGAAGTCTCCTATTGGGATTGCATGGGCCCTGGGAAAGGGCTGCCCTCCAGGCATGGAGTGATTCTCTTCTCCCATTGTTAAAAGATAGAATTAATGACTCCTCTTGGAGTCTTTTGTTTCTTGAAAGCAGAGACATTATCTCTGTGTCAGCAGAACGTTTACCCATGAGCTGAAATCACTAAGAGCTGAAATTACTAAAGAGCTGAACCAGTAGAGGATCTGGGAAACCTTGCCTGACAACTAACAGAGCTGAGTGAGCAACAGGCATCTCTGGTGGGAGACTGGCACAGTCGGTGCCAGCCTGGTGTGGTCAGTGGTCAGCAGAGAGGTTGGCACAGTCGGTGCCAGCCTGGTCAGGTTGGCAGAGGGGTTGGCACAGTTGGTGCCAGCCTGGTGCAGTCAGTGGGAGCCAGGCATTGTCTGTGGGAGACAGGCGCTGTCGGTGCCAGCGGTCGGGGACTCAGCGAGGCCCGAAGGCGGCAGGAGACAGCAGCAGAGGGGCCCTGGTCAAGCCTGTGTCGGACAGCGGGTGGAGCCACACCCAAGTGGTGGACATTGCAACTACGACGGTCGGTACAGGGGAAAGAAGGAAGGGAGAGGCGAAGGACACGCTTCATACTCTGGGATGGGTTTGGCTCATTAAGTTCATGAATGCTGTTTGCACTATTTCCCCAAACCAGTGCTGTGTTACTTCTTTTTTGCTATTAAAAGGTTTCTTTCTACACTCAGACTCTGTGTGCGTGAGAGGGGGGAGTATTGCCCTCTGGGGGCGCCCAGGGGATAGTGTGTGATTTCCCAGGTGACTGGGTGGGGGCTCAATCAAGTTTGGTGTTGTATCATTGACAGGGACCCCTAGACATAGAACCCGGCCCTTGCTGCTGCCGACTAGGTCTGGCAGAAGAGCAAGTCGACCCACTAGCAGCAATATATCACCCTTCACCCTGACCAGCCTTAACTGTTCCTTGAACACTAATGTTCGCTGAACACTAATGTGGCTGAATACTAAACTTACAACTCAGAAGTCTCTCCAGATGAACAATGCTGTCCGTGCCCTTGCAGTTTTGTCTCTGTATATAGATTTGAGACTTGAAAATAATCATGTCTTCAGCCATCACGGAGCATGTTCTGCAGCCAGAATTCATAATTCCATAATTCTTCTTTAAAGTGCACTTCAAGAAAAATTACACTCGCTGTCTATTTTTCAGAAAATTCAGGACAGCAGTTTGATTTCTCAATGCTGTGGAATCTAACACTGAAAAGAAAAACACTTGTTTGATTCAGTGTAATTAATTATTGATTGTTGTAAATGTTTTACTTATTTAGTATTGAACTTTGGCAGTGCTGGTGAGGAAAATGAATACAGCATGTTTAGGCCAAATTCTGAGAACACCTGCGACTCCCGTGAACCTGCAGTTTGGAGAATAGCATGTTTTACAACATATATTTTGCTGAGAACTGGCAAGCGAGCATGGTGCTGTCATGAGTGAAGCCTAGCTGGTAGCCGCAGCATTCTTGGAAATCTAAATGAGATGACTGCAATATTACAGAGGTGATTCACCTTTCCCAGAGAGAAGAAAGAACCAGGCATATTCTTTACACAAGCCCTGCCTCAGTCTGACAACCCTTAATATTTTATCAAAAACTCCATTGCAACTGTCATCTGCCCTTAGGTGTTTGCCTTTTTCCATCTAGCTACCAAAGTGTCCCTGTACAGACATAACCTACCTACTTGCCAGTGAGCCCTCTAGCTGGTTCATTTAGCAAACTCACCAACAGATACATTTTTGTGACATCATAACCCTATTCCTCAGCCTGAACAGCAGTGATGTAAGCAGTAGATAGCATCCCTAAATGAATCCAATGAGAAGAAGAGCAGAGTGAATAGAAAGGAGACTGTAGTTAGATAGAAATGGCCCACTTGTGCATGGAATTTTACATCTACAGAACTGAAGCATTGTCTCAAACTTTGGCCCACTGTGGTGATGAGAATTGGCACCTGCTAATGAGAGTAGAAGAAAACAGAGAGACAATTTAAGACCTTTCACTTTGCAATATAGTATCTCTATGCCCACAGCTTCGGGGGGAAGTTGCCACATTTCAAACCCACAATTCATTTTTACTAAGCTCTTCTGAGGCTTGCAAGTTGCTAAAGGTTTTTGTTGTCACTGTTGAAGAGGAGCTTATTTGCCATGTTGCTCTGTTCGAACTCTTATGCCTTCATTTAAAATACACCATGATTGACCTGAAATTCTTAGTTCTACACCTTGATTCTGGGTAACTGAAAGAGCAATTAGAATGAGTTCTTCAGTTTATTTTCCTATTCCACATGCATCTGGTTTTATGAGCTTGTGATGGTGTAGCCACCCCACTCAAGGCAGAGTAGATTAAATTACATCAATTGACCTCATATGCTGCACCTGGAGGTCAGCCAGGGATCAATAAAGCCTAATGGAAAATGAAGGTCATCTGAGAAGGAGTAGGTTGAGCCTGTCTAAAGGGATGAAGTGAAGAACAGAAGGGGGCTGAGAGGCAGTAGTCTGTAGTTACTCTATGGAAGAAGGAACAGTTGTTTGGGGCTATCATGTCTGGCAAGAAAACAGAGCACCGAAGTAATCTATAGTTATTCCCTAGAAGGAAGGAGTTTGGTCTAGTAAAGCCAGAGGTGTGGGCCTAAAAGCTAGAGAAGGGAATTTGGAAGAAGTCCAGAGAAATAGTGATAATGGTTGGGAGCGAGCAGACCATAACTACTGGACATAGGGTCACTGGGCCGAAACCGGGAGTCGGGGGTGAGCATGGCTTCCCCTACTAGATGCTGGGAAAGTGACACAGGCCCTGGCCTTTAACCAGAAGACTGTCTGGAATGGCGTGTGGACAGCAGATCCAGTGGGACTTAGTCCTCCTCTTCCTGGGTATCCACCTAGCGACGTGGTAGGAGGACTGAGTCACGAAGAGGGAGCACTCTGTGTCCTGGAGAGCGAGGGATGGGGCCTGGTGTAAGCCACCATTGGAAGGGCAGCATCTGATCTGAAAGGAGCTAATCCCCAGATGCAACCGCAAGGAGGCACCCAGCAGTGGGTGAACCCCATTGCAGAGCTCTACTGCATTCTCAGTAAATTTGAATAGTTATACAAGCTTCACCAGATTTACACTTGCTGAGACTCTGTTCTGTTAGCTTCACAGTATCCAAGCGGGAAGACACGTGTGAGTGTTCTTTTGGAGTATAGCATGGGCAATTTATATCGTAGCTGAGCATGGATCATTGTGTGTCTTGTAAAAGTATGTGTTGTGTTTGCCACTATTTGTTTCATCAGCCACACAACAATTTTCAGTGGCTGACTTATAGATGTTATGCATGAATGTGCATCCATAGATGTGGAGGTTGGATCAAAGCCCCGTGTGTAGCCATGGCACCTTAGGGTGCAATATCATAAGATGTCACAAGCTGATCACTGTCAATGGTAATGTGATCAGTGCATGGATGGGAGGCCTACAAGGAAAGATCAAAGTGCTGAAGGAGTTGGAGCTGGTAATTCTACAGATGGCACTCTTCCCTTCGAATCAGTATTTAACCAAAGCACTAGCAAGCTTTTAAAGGGGTACCTCTTATATGATGCCACTCTACCGATAATAATGATGCTGCTTCTGGAATTCCATCATTTGGATGAGTGGTAAAATTCAGGTGTAGACCATGTAGTCCTTGAAGATCCTAGTACACTCTTGGAAAATATGTATTTTTAATTGAGTATCCCTGGCCAAATACCAATTTAAGTAACTTATGTTATGCCTTGAGTTCATTTCCTGTTCTAAATTGTAGTGCAGTGTTTTTCTGCACTGATAAACTGTTGAAGGCTTCCACCCCAGAAGTGCTGGCATTGCAGGAGGTGTGTGAATTGATTCCTGTATGTACGTATTAATCACACTGGAAACTATTTATAAAAAGTACTACATACATTTTCACAAAAGATTGTATTTAACTGTCATTATACATCTCTTCCCTTATGTATGTCCCATATTCATGGTACACTTTTCCTGATGTAAGATTCCTAATCTTTATTGTGACTTTCCTGTTGCTCAATCTGGTCAAATGAGTCCTTTGAATGAAGTGAGAACAAGGAGCCAAAAGAATGGCCTTCAGCTTCTAGAATCATTAATACAGGCAGTCTAACAAATGGGAGACAAGGAACAGTGACCAACTGGTCACAGGGCAGGGAATCTGCCCTGGAGCATGATAGACACACAGTGTTCAGCCTGTAAGCTGGATGGGCACAAATGCCATAATGATTTCTTAGCATGGCCCTGGCTGTGGTCTCTCTTATCAGCCTGCTGAGCAAGCCTGGCCAGCCTTCTTCAGATTCACAGTTAAGATTTATTCCTGAAGCCTGACCTACATGAGCATGTGTCTAAATGTGCGAAAGCTGTTATTTGATGGCAAGCAATGAAAGGTCATAGAAAAAACAGGCAAAGCATTTAAATCAAAATGATGAAGCTGGGTAATTTCATTAGGACCAGTTGTATTTACTGGAAGTCACAGATGGTGCGGTTTAGCTTATGGCCAATTTGTTAAGACAAAATAAGTATAAAGAAATAAATATTCCAAGTGAGAGGTGGTTAAAAATTAAATAGGCACCAGATGGCTCAAGATTGTCCTTCATACACATTTGGTAAAAGAAGACATGAACAATGGAAAGGCATTTCTGAATGGTACAGTTACAGTGTGGGTAGGCCTTTATCAATGTTAGGCTTAAAAAGAGAGCAATTAAGCCACCTTCACTTTGTACAAAGAGATATCCCAGCAAAATTCCCTGCTTAAATTTTGTATTAATTTCTACTGTGCGTGTGGATTTGATTGAAAATAAAAGGTTAGTGAGAAGTTTATGAATGTCAGTGGTGACTAACAATTACCATTAAAGAAAGCTGAGTATTTATTTGGATCAGGAAGAAAACCCTTACAACAAGAACTATAGTAGATGCGGGTGTGTGTACATACACCCATATTGGGCGCATATGCATAACCCCATTGAGTGAGTGTGTGTGTGTATACAGACAGAGTGATGAAGGAACCAGTCTACTATCAATGCTATTTCATACATTGTTTTCAAGGAATTTTAACAATTGTGTATAGATCGGTAATTATAGATAACAACAGGATTGTTTAAGGACAAAGAGGAACAATAGTCTCTTGATTAAGGCACTGGACTGGATCTCAAGAGATGTGGACTAACTTTTTGTCTCTGCTACAGACTCAGTGCAATTTTGAGGGCAAATCACTTTCCTCCTCTGCCTTATTTTTCCATTTCTAGAATGGGGATAATATTTCCTTATCCTGACTTTTTGCTGGTCAATGAGACTGACCTCCTTTGTTAAGGGCTTTGAGATCTACTGATGAGCTATATAAGAGCTGGAATTATAATAATGATGACTGTGAGCTCTTTGGGGGCAGGGACTCTCTCTTACTATGTTTGTGAAATGCCTAGCACAACTGGACTGATGACAATTGGGGTCTCCAAGCGTGAGTGTAATCAAATAAATAGCAGATGTTCTTAAAAAAGTCAACCACATTTTTGTATAACAGTTTTCTCATGGACCATTTCCTTTGATAGTTATATTCATACTCATAACATCCCCACGGAAACAGCAGTTTCTTGTGCAGATACATGAATCCCCTAATATCATTTTATCTTTTCATCTGTATCTTAGTGCAGTTTTGAGTAGGAACAAAGGAAGGGCAACCCAGCACCATGTGACCAGCAAGTTCTCCAGACTTTCCATGCAGTGCCTTTAGCATAGGAGGCATTGATCAGAGACACTGAATATTGAGAGGTACAAGTAAAATAGTGCACAGACAAAATCTCTTTTAACGCAAACTGGGTGCACAATGCAAGTTTCCCTTTGCAATAAAAAAACCCAAACCTTAAAACATCTAGCTAGCAGCCTTGGATGAGGATGTTCACTAATTAATGAGCAACACACAGGAGCTTTCACAATTTCTATTGCATCTTACATTCTATGGGGTATGAAAATTATAGATTAAAAGTATTGTGTGCTTTGCAATGAAAAGCATCTATGCATGAAATGATGTCTGCAATCATGATGGAAAAGTGAGACCATCCACCAATGGTTGAGTCCAGATGACTCCAGATGTGAAAGTAACAGTTTTTAAGTATTCTAAACTAACACTCATTCGATGAGTCAAATGGGAAGAATCCAGCAATGGTTTTCCAGGTGCCGAGATAACAGTAGGACACAAGCAACAGACACAGAGAGCCCTTGCCAGTGAAGGTGGATTTAGTGTCTTAGCTGCCATGCTTGCTCCTATGAGCAAAAAGAGTTTTACAATTCTGGCTTTGTCTGGCAAGAGACCATCTAAGTGAGTGTAGCTGGGAAAATAAAAAAGTTTTAAAAAACAAATCCCCCAAACCTAAGTGGCTCTAGATTGGAAATTGTACAGATATTTTGTGCTATTTATCCATTTGGGGTTTTTTTTTGAGGGGTGGGGGGGATGTGCGGGACTTTCACTTTTATCTGAAAACTACTGCACCCAACAGCTGATCCAGGGGTAGTCCATAATTTGCTGCCTTTGGCACACTAGTAAAATTTCACAGTTCAGGCACTTCATATTTTGTTACTTCTCACACTTTTTTTCTGCCTTAAGGGGACCACTTCTGCCTGTAAGTTTAAACCAGCTCTGACTTCACTACAGGCAGGCATAACTGTGGACTCTCAAGCAGGTACATAGTCAAAACCTGAGTCTCTGTCTGTACTAGACAAATACCCCTTGCTGACAATGGTTGCAGCCGAACTAGTTCTACACATGGTTTAGCTGCATATGTACAGAAATGCAAACTGTCTTCAGCTCTATTAATAACTATAGGACTAAGATTTAATAGTGGCTACTGAACCAGTGCTAGCTGAACAGAGCTCGTCCTTGCCTACTTTTTACAGCTAACCATGTTCAACACTTGTGCAGCTTTGTCAGCAAGGCATCGTTAGTATAGTGTACACAGAGCCATAAAGCAAAGAGCTTTTGAGAAAAAGGTCCATGGATGACTAATAGCAATGTGCTTTGATGCTTAGTAGATGGTTACACAGATACTGGAGCTCTCAAACATGTGCCACAGCCTTTAAAAATGTGTGATTAAAAACCCTGCAGTAGAGAGATAGCATAGAGTATCTTGCTGGAAGCTTCAGATGCCATTGGGGATTCAACTCCTTAACATGGAACCAATTTCATGACTCAGCATTTCAGAGCTCAGTAATTTACAGATACAAATACACTGAGGTTAAACTGAACGACGTATCCCATAAATCAACAAGGGACAACAGAGCCATCGGGCCACAGATTTAAATATTCTGCTGTATGTTCTTAAATGAGATCTGTTTTCTACATCTATTTTCTAACACTGCTTTTTCTAATGGAAGTATAATTTAAATGGGATATGAGTTTAGCCTTTGCATTCAGACCCTAAAAGAAACGGTATTTCTAGCCTTTCACCATCTCCTTATTGGAAAGTGTCATGGGTTCAGCTGAACCACAAGAGTATCTCCTGAAGCAAGCTCCCTTGAATTTTACAGCACTTAAACTGAGGTCCAAACTCAGTGTGGTGACCTGAGCTTTCAATTCCACAAGGTAAACAACTCAGCCTTCTTTAACTCAGTCAAAAAGGTGCAGTCAAACTTAGGCCTGTGGCTGGGAAAGCCTTCCCCATCCCAACCCAGAACTGAACCTATGCAGAAGCAGCCAGCCCTGTGCATCTTATACGTTGGGCCCTGACTGCCTTCTGTTTGCTCCAGACCCTTCCAGCGGAGGGAGGACCACCTCTCATTGGTTTTGCCTGCTGTTGATCCTGGGTGGCCTGCATAGGCAGCTCTCACAGGTGTAAACTTGCTTTCCCCCCACTCCTCCCCCAAAAGGACACCTTCTTTGGGAAAGCTGCGCCAAGGCAGCAGAGCCTCCAGGAGGGGGCCAACAAACACCTTGTAAACCCCGTCACACACTGTTTTGATGGCTTATGAAAGGAGAGTTTAGCAAATTAGCTATTTTATATTTTCCTAGATGAAGTTTGCCATTAGCATAAATTTCTCCATCAGGATCTGTTCTTTTTGTGTAGCTTTCCATTGCAGATTCTGAGCTCTGGTACCTGTTGGTTGCCACTGATCTGGCAATATAAACAAGAGCTCATCCATACAAAACCAGAGTAGGTCAGACAAAATGAACATTTTGAATACATTGTTAACACTATCCTCATTTAACACAAATCACCTTATCCTTTGTAGGTGTGCTCAATTGTTGGTAGCTGCATTGTTCACTGCAAGCTTGAAGAGGAATATTGTATCAAACTGTTGTTTCAGGGTACCTTGAAACTATGTTGTATGGAGGTCCATAGCATGTCAGTTTATTGTCAAGGGAACAAATCTGTTGTTGAAACTGCAGCCATCTGAAATCATCTGGTTGCATTTATCACTCACAAGTGCTTACAGGCAGCATGCTGTGGGCGAGTCATGGCTGTTACGGCAAGAGGAAGGTTCAGAAGTGTGATTCAGGAGCTCATTGCATGTAAGTTACCTGAGGTATCTTCATTATTGGAGATCTAATTTATTTGTGTAACTTGGAAACAATAGAGGACTTGGCATGAGTCTGCTTTAGTTGCTGTTCTCTAAGACTCTTTCTGTTAAAGTCTTTTCTTGGGCATGGTCTACTTTGGCATGTAACTGTCCTTAACAATTTTCAAGTATTTTCCTTTCTAAAGAGTTGATCATTTTTGGAACCTTGAGTTTGTCAATACAGAAAAATGTTTAAAAAAAAAAAAATCAAACAAACAAACCACTTTAGATGCCAGCTTTGCTTCGAGATTTTTCTTTTGCTCATTTGTCAAAGTTTTCAGCAAACAAAGAGTTTAGAGAAGGGAATCGGGGGTAAAGTGCTACCTTTAATAAGCATTTCTGCAATGTTGGTATGTTTTAAATCTTCTCAGCAATTTCACAATGTAATATTATTGCTATGGTCTACTGCTTTAAGACTTTGGGCTGGTGCGGACTGGCAGGGTTGTCTATGAAGCTAAACCTATATCTATAACTTATTTTGTACTAATTGATCTTGGATTTTCACCAGTCGTATGTGCCTAGCCCATGTTGTTAAATCACACTTATCCTGACTATTTAAAAAAAGTCCACATATTGATTTACACGTTTTAAATTGTAATTTAAAACTCTTAACTCTAGAAAGAAGAGAAAAAAGCTCACCACCTCCAAGTCTGGCCCAAAGCTTTCCTCTTATGACCCTGAATTCACTAATAATTATACTGCTTAAAAGTGTAACAGTGTAGATGAGGATACCCATGCTTAGGTTGAAAACTTATCATGGGAATGACTTACATTAATGAAAACCCTGAATTGCAGCCACCTCTTGGGAGCAGCTCTTTGAGAGTGCAAATTTACACTGCTTAACAAGTTAGTGCAAGAAGTGAATACCTTATCCCTGTAGAACTAGAGTGAGAATTTTAGATAGGCAGCTCATGCCCACCTTTCATCTGCACAAAAGGAAAGGTGCCAAATGCCATACATTCCCTTGCTGTGCTATCAACCCATCTTTGAAAGGGTGAGGGTTTGGCAGGGAAGAGCCAATGAAGAAGGGGAATGTTGGAAAGGGCCCTGTTTCCTATATGGTTAGTCAGGGAGTGAGTGAAACCTTTGTATCTTGCGATTTCCCAACTGTTCCCCTGCATGACAGCCATCCTTTCTAGACTGTATGAGGGGAAATGCTCTCTTACAGCTCTAGTCGTGAGATACAGAAGCTTCCCCTGTGAGTTTTTCTATGAGATGGGATGATCTGGTCCATAATCAGTAACTATACAGACAGAAGGGATCATAAACGAACATGTACGTGGCAAAGACTACAGTCCGTATTGAGTAATTAAGAGCAATGGAAACACTATTAATTGACAAATAATACTTGTACAGCAATTTACATCTTCAGAGCATCCCTAATTAATCTGTAGATATTAACTAAGTAATCCCTAAGCAGTTTGTTTAGAAATTCTTTCACATCAGGCGCTAATTTAGGTGAGGCCTAACCCTGCTGGGGTTTTGATTCTGATCTCTCAATGGTGTAACTCTGGAACAACTACAGTGAAGTCAGTGTAAAATTGCTGTAAGGAATATCAGAAATGGCTGCCAGAAATGCCCCGGTAAAGCATGAAAACGCTGGGAACTAATCAATCAAAGCTGATATTATTTGAGCAAGGGCTTGTCGTCTTATTGGTATATTTGTTACAGTCTGCCATACTGTATTTCGAGGGTTTTCTAGCAGGAAAACAAGAAGGAAGAAGAGACACAAAAATGTAAGCAGCAAACATATTTACAGCTCATAACCAAGCAACAGTTGATGCAGTCAGGGTAACCCTAAACTTTGTCAGTGATAGAGAAGCAACTAAGTTTTCAGGTAATGCGTTCCAGTAGGGGTTTTTTGGAAAATATCCTCTAAACAGCTATTTTTGTCGCAAATATTTGGTCCAAGGATTTCAGGGATAAAGATGACAAATCTTGGTCACAATTATAGGCCTAAACATATCCAGCCTCTGGGAAGTTAGGCTGTATTTATAGCATAAAACTGTAAGGAGCAGAAGAATATTGTAACGCGAGGGTAGCATAAGTGGCAAGACTAGGCCTGAGTTAGCATAAGTAATAATAGCTAGGCCCAAAATGACCTAGACATAACCTCGGGAGTAAAGTAGGACTAAAAGTAGGCTAACCACAGAACCAGTTTAAACCAGTTTAAACCAGCTAAGGGCTAGCTATAGCAATAAACAACTAACATCAGCTTATTGGGGTGGTCCCTAGCTAACTGCCAATAAACTAATAGAAAACAAGTATTAAGGCCAATCCCTAAGTGGATTGAGATGCACGTCACCTATTGTTAGGTGAAGCTTATTGCAGGGTTTAGGAGGAAAGGGGTATATTAGGAACCCCCGGGCACCGCCCTGTCGAGGCTCTCCGTGAATCCGTTGAGGCGCTAGCGGATGCTCTGGGCAGGTTGGTTCCCTGGTTGTAACTCACTTCATAGGATGAAGAATGGGCCTGATTCCCAATTGTTAATAGGGTAAGCGCCTCATTCCCAATTGTTAACAGCTTGCAGTAGTTTAAGATTTGTAACTCTCATAGCTTAAAGTGCTGCTTGAATAAACTGCTTGTGTGGTCACTTCCTCATCTGGCTGCTCTTTTCTCACTACCGAAATCTAAAAATACGAACCCTCCATCTCGGCGGAGCACAAAAACCTTCTATTGATGTGTCCAAAACTTGGCCTCAGCGCACAACTTGAGTGGCTGGCACTGGACCTGGTGAAATCCACTTGGGGGATGTGTGCAGGAGGGAAAGAATCCTATTCCACTTGGTTATGGAGAGCCAGCAACTGCTTCATGATTCCTGCTGTAGCTTCAGAGATGTGGTTATGCCCATGACCACTGTGCAACTCCTCCATGAAACCGTGAATCCTTCATCTCATTCCTAAGTCTTTCCCCCACTAACTGTCTGTGCAAAGGTGGGGGAGGGTGGTGGCTTTGGCTGTATATAGTGGGGACTCTGCTATTATGGTTGGCTGTTGGAGCATGAGACAGTTTTGAGGCACAAGGGGACTGAAGTGTAACAAAGCTTTATGGTGAAACACACAGCAACTAGTTCAAATATCTAGTGATAATTCACAATAGCATCTTTTCCCATATTTTTTCTTATTTACTTACTGTTACATTTAAAATCTCAGTCTAAGCAGAATATTACTAGTTCTCAAAACTGCCATACAATTTTATTTGCAATTCCATTGATGGAGAGAAATCTGTTAATTGTTGCAAAATTATAAAAGTCCTTAAATTACAGTTTCTTAACCAGTTGAAGCACCTGGGCTTGGTAAGACTATGGGAAGTAAGCTGTTAAATGCTGATAGTGGTCATGAAACTGATATTTTATTTAGATGTCCTTGCAGCATACAGCTATCTGAAATCATGTTTATAGTCTGCATGCAATAGAAATATAAGCAATGGTGTATATTTTGGCAGGTAATGTTGAGATTTAGTTGTAGTAATTCAGAGTGTTGCTTCAGGGCTTCTGTTTTGCTTTGGGCATAAAGCTGTATTATAAATTATAGCACACAAAGCTGAATCTGACCTACCAGTTGGTGCATAATAAACTTTCTTAACTCTGAATATTAACTACATATTGTGGCCTAAAGGTTTTTTGCTCTCTAATTGTAGCACTGAATTATACAAGAATCTTTTCTCTTGGGTGAAACATATACATAATTTCTCAGTCATAATACTATACAGAAAGGAACAGTTACAATAGATAACAGTGGGAGAATATATTAATCTTAAATATTTATTGTATTGAGATTAAAATAAGTTTTGAATATTGCTAAGTACATGAGGCAATTTTTTGAAACTTCTTGGTGTGTTTTTGTTTTGTTTAAGAGTCAGGACCTGAATGAACCATTTGAACACTCAGAGAACATTAGCAGTGATGATTATGAACAGAGAAAATGTCCTGATTATAATTGTACAGTATTTCAGGTTGTGTCAGAACCTGTTTTATGAATTAGTATTTTAATAGATTCTAACTTGGCTTTAAAACTTTGCCTTGGGCTGAACTATACGATAAACTATTTCAGCCCTGGTGAAAATAGTTTTTTAATTAAAAAAAAAAAAATCTAGTTAAACTATTTTGGAATTTCATTTCAAGTGAAAAGCTTTTTGGTATATACCAGTAGTACATATTAACATAGCTGGTAACATATTATTTCACCAGTAAAACAAGAAGAATATGTAGCTTCCATGTGATGCTGAAGACAGAGAATGTTTCTTCAGGTGATGGCCCCTTTGTGTGTTACACTTTGGGAATGCATGCTCTCCATGGGTCTGAAGACCCATGGAAGATTCTTGCTAGCAGTGTCCTTTGGTCCATGCCTGTGCCCTTCTCTTCCTCGTGCTTTGAACCAAGGTCATCATGGTCGGTGTGGACCAATTGCCTCTCTGGTTCCTTTCTACCTCCCATGGTCTGGGACGGAAACTTTTCATTGTCTGCAGCATTAGTTAGCTTTTTTTTTGTCTGTTATCTGTATATAGTTTTTAGATCATAGGTTTAAATAAATATAATTTTTAGTAGTCAGGGTCTGGTGTCTCCGCTAACCTGAGCACCTCCCCTTTATGCAGTGATCAATATGCCCCAAATCCCATGATTAAAGAACTGCGTATTCTGACCGTGGGCCTTCCTGGTCAACAGTGACCATAGGCTTTGAAAATTCCCAATTGATTGTGCTATGAGGCCCCAGCCTGGCCCTGGCCCATCAGCCTCCTCTCACCTCATACACCAGGCAGAGGTACCGAGAAGCACAGTAACTCGAGTGACCTCCACCTCCAGGGCTGGTAGGAATAGAGCAAAGGACTCCTTCAAACAGGAGCATGAGGAAGTAGGAAACACTCTCAAAAAATGAGAGAGATCCTCCTCCATGTCCTCAGTCAAGAACAGGACCGCTTCTCCAACACCCTCCAAACTGGGTCAGATGCTGTGCCCTGCATCAGGAGAGTTAGGAGCTCACACGGACCACACTACTGTTTTTCTAGCTCCAAAGGGCAAAAGTACCTTGCCAGGAAAAGAAAGCAGTCTGTCCTACTCCCTTGTGTCATGGGATAGATACACTGCCCAGAGGACATTGCCATCTATGTTGCTGGAATTCCTGATCCTGTCAAAACTGACTCTGACACCTCCCTTCCCCCCACCTCATTGTGTGAGAGCCCACACCATCAAATCAGGGCATGCAGGAGAGGTAAAGTCACTCACCGGTACCATCTACCAATAAGGCCCCCACACTACAGCACCACCTGTGGAATCTGAAGCCATCACCTCATCAGATAAGTCAGATATTAGTGGGAGAGAGTCACTATTCCCACTGAGATGAAGTCCTGACAGAGGAAGAGTCTTGTGGGCACTGTCCCAATCTCATAAGAAAGACTACGCACCTTGGATTCATGGGGACCCTTCCAATTACTGTTTGATCCCTCACATTGGCCTTACTGGGATCCATACATGCCAGATGCTGAGTCTATATAATCCCATTGGAATCAAGCCATCCATCCCCTTGCAGAGAAGACCTTCAATTATTTCATAAAAGTCAAATCCATGGTGGAGGATCTGTCCTTTGAGGGAAACAATTTGTTTAGTGAAAAAGACAGATGTCATTAGATTCCTTAAAGGACTGAAGGACAGCCTTTTGTTCACTAGGCATCTGTACTTCAGCACCAAGGAGGAAACATTACAAATCTCAGCCCTACAACAGCGACCAGCCCCTCAGTGCATTTATTATTAAAAAGGTTACGAGCCACCCAGGGAATGTCAGAGAGTGCAGCATAGCAAACGTAATGTTGCCGTGTTGTCCTCATTCCAAAACTCAGACTCCCCACAGGCAACACTTTGAAGGGACTTTCAAGAGCTGCAAATCAATCCTTTTACTACATCTACCTGTTCAGGACTCTAATACCCAATCTGGTGGCTGCCTAGTTTGCTTTTCTGAGGCTTGGCATCTTATAACCATGGACAAAAGGGTTCTTGAAATCATCACCACTGGTTATGCGGAAGAGTTCCTCTTTCTTCCCCCTTCATCTCCAAGACTCTGTCACGAAAGGATGCTCTGGCATAAAGTAGATTATCTACTCCATCTGGGATCAATAGAACCACTTATCTCCTCAGCCCAGGGGAAAAATATTTAATTTGAAATACTTCCTCGTTCCCAAGAAGAAGGGAGGATGGAGGCCCGTTCTTAATGTCAGAAAGTCGAACAATGTCACCTGCTCCATGAGGTTCAAGAGGATCACCCTGACCTCCATAATGCCCTCACTGAACAAGGGTGATTGGTTCACTGCTCTCCATTTAAAGGACACTTATTTCCACAGACTTCCATCATGTACACAGGAAGTCCCTGAGAGTTACCATGGGCCCAGAGCACCACCAAGACAAAATTATGCTTATGCGTACATCTCTCTCTTTTTTCCCCCAGGTCTGCATGCTTGTAGCCTCAGCCACTCCTGTTCTCCAGGATCTTCCCACCAATCTCTCTTCTGCCCAGAGGGTGGGAGAAGTGGAGGTCCCCACTGCTTCTAGACACATTAAAGATGTATCCTGGTTAGTGAGGTCAGGATTGTTTCTAAACATCTGCTAAGCAGTTTGGATAATTAATGTCCAGCACATGGGTAGACTTGGAAGGATTAGATTTTTACTGATAAATGTTGGTAAACATTGATTTCATTGTACACACACCATGAAAAAATACTTCAATCAATAATCAAAATTTACAGATAGGTGAAGTAAGAAAAATGCTGCTTGAAAACTCGTTGGAATTTTATTTAGGGATAATTACTTTATATGTTTTGACATGTGGTGTTGACAACTTCTTTTAGTGGTTTATACAGCTTTAACTTTTTGAATCTTAATGTCTACTGTCATTAAATAATTGTCTGATTCCCCCATAATTTCCTGCAAGTGGGGAAATTTAAATTGATAAACAACTAACAAACAATTAAAAATAAACATTGATATTATCTTTCAATTTAAAAAAAAAAAAAACTCTGCCAAGCCTACATCTGAATACTCTCAAACAATTCAGCTGATACTATTTGAAATTCATTTTTGCATGTAATGTGGCTGCCCACCAAAGCGACCAGGAGAATAACAAATTGTGCACTTCCAATCCAATTTTCTGAGGAACTCTAAAATTAATTGAAATTTTAGATGTGAGAATATTTTCATGAATATCCAGAAGTTGTCAGAATACTTGTGAATAACAGATATGGCCTTGTGAGTCATAACAAACTAAACTTTAGTTTGTGGAAAACATTCTTGAATCAGCTTTTAACTATATGCCTGGTCTTTTTTACCATACTTTTCCCTTTCCTTAATTTCTTGCAATATTTTTGTCAGGAAATATAACCTGTTGCAATATTATGGTCTTGTTTTCAGTAGTGCCCTGGTGAGAAGCATATGACAAGCAGCAGTACACCCAGTCATTTTCAGGCACATACTTCAACCATCATAAATATTTAAAACACAACTATTAATCAAAACAGCTGTATACATGCTTCAAGTGATCAGCCACTAATGACTTAAGAACTCTGAATTTAAATTGGCTTTTGTATTCTTTTCCCTTCCCTCCCCTTTTTGCAGAAGGGACAATCACAGGCTTATCACAGGCTAACTGTTATCTTCTAAGATTCCTCCTAGCAGCACACAAGTTGTCATCTTGATGTTTCAAACTTAGGGAGTTGCACTTATTTGCAGGCCTTATGGATGTTGGAATTTTTCAAGTTGATACTGGACTCTGAGCATTAGAATTATGAACTATGGTCTTCCAGCCACAGGGAGGTTGTGTGTGAGGATCCATGGGTCTTGAACTAAGATTCACCGGTCTTGGAGGTGAGTCCATGGGTCCCCAGGCAATCTTTGCATCTCATCTGCCATTTGGCAGCTTGCTAGTAATTAGTAGGCTGAATGGCCAATGGAAAACTGGTCCCACCAGAGGCACTGTCCACAGGTGTCAAGATTGGAGGAGCACCCAGTCCCACTGATGGGTCCAGCTGTACAATTTAAGCCAGAAGGAGGCAGAGGAAGTCTGCACATCAGGTGAATTCCTGGTTGGCTGCTACATCAGACACTGTCTTTTTGTTAGGCTCTTGGTTCCTGCTTCTCTGACCTGTTCCTGGTTCCTGCCTTGTTCCTGATCCCTGCCCCTGGTCTCCAACTCCAGCTTTGATCCTAGGCTCAACTCTCTCTTGCTCACTCCCCTACTCTGGCTCTGACCCTTGGCTCAACTTCTGACTCTGGCCATGAGGGCTGACCGTGCCAACCTAGTCACAACTCTATGAGAAGTCTTTGTTGTGCATACAGAGCCATGGGGAATAGAAAAAGATATGTGTAGAATAAATTTCACCATAATGTTTGCAAAACATTCATTTCTTGATTCTCTACAGAAACTAGAACAAAGTCACCGTCACCAGATCGATCTTTCTGGATTCATTGAGCAGTCAGTGTAGACCTGCTCAATCGATCAGGAAATCGACTGTTTAAAACCACCCCCTCAAGTAGCGTAGCGCTGCGTCAATGGGAATGCAGTTCCCGTTGGAGCAGTGCAGTGAAGACGGCGCACAGAAGGGAAGCACAGCAGTCGATGGGAGTTACGCAAGCTACTCTGCGTGGTTTGCGTAACTCCCGTCAACTTCCGCCGAACCTCCAGGTAAGTGCAGACTAGGGTAAATCAAATTCTTTTGGGGAGGTAGTAATGCAGAGTCCAGCTGTCCATTCACTGAGTTTTAAAAGTCTCCTCTGAAACACCTACACACAGTAAACTCTGTAACTTGTTTTCTTTACCTTCGAGAAAATGAAAAGCTTTCAGTTCTGCTGGGAATATCAGCTTGCAGTTCCAGATATTTCAAACCTGAAGCTTTGACCTGTACTAAATTTCAGATGAACTTCTGCAATGGGAACAACATAAAGCTGGTAGTGATTTCTCATTTTGACCTCTTCCTGTCTGTCAGGAGAGCTGGTTGGTTGGTTCTTTTACTAAAATTTACTTGTGTGTTGGCAATTTCATGGTGTAGGAAAATGACAAGTGATATTATATATCTATGTACACATGATCCAGGCTTCATTTGCTCTTATGTGTCTCTTAAAATATAATTGTAAAGCTTCTAAAAGTGGGGCTGTTTACCCCATGCTTGCGTTGGAATAGATTTTGAGTTAGGTCAAATCCTGAGGGAAAGAGGGGGAGGCTATCCCAATGTTGCACAGAATGTTGTGTAATGTGTTGCCCAGAATGTTGTTGTTAACCAGTGATTTATGTGCCGAGGTGCCTATATCCTTGAAAAGCCCCAATGAGCTGCTGTGGAAGATGGGTTACTGTATTTATAAAAAAATGTCAAGGTACATGTTTTATCCCAGTTGTGGGAGCTTATTGCTGAAACAGTTCTCCCAGGGAGGGAGCAAAACTTGCAATTTTGATCTGTCAGAGGGACATGAAAAGAAGTATTGTTGAGGTTGGTTGAAGGAAGTCAGTCACCCGGCTGTACAAATATGTTAGTTTAGATCACTTGTGAACACTTTGGATAAATCATTGGTTTTGGAATGGAATGAAATAGAATCTTTTTTTGTGTGTGTGACTAAATGCACCCTGAAAATAGGTCCCAGTCTACAGAAAGGGAGAAAAAAATGAAATGAGAATACATTAAAGAGCCAAAAAACACACCAGCAAGTGAGAACAGCAGAGGGATATTGGGGCTGTGGGTAACAATTTGCACAGACTTCAAAACCAATCTGAAACCTTTGCAAGTTTGGGTTCATAACATTCTTGAAAATCCAGCCAAGTTAAGAAAAATCTAGTTTGTAAAGCCGTAAGACTCAATCCTGCAAGATCAATGGGGGGAACACTGCACATAATTAGGTTTATAATTCCTATCACAGTGTTTTAAGGAGCCCTCCAAGTTCCCCAGCAATCTCTCCTGAAGGAAGATAGATGTTATAGACCAAAGGCCATGGCTTCACTTATCCAGAATCCCAGGTATCTCTGCTAGCTATTCTTACTGGACATGTGCTCCAAATTAGGCTTGCTCACTCACTCCTATCTGTGATCATGACTTGGCTCTGTGTTTTGGACTAGGAAAACTGTTCGGCTTTGTGCATCTTCTGGTGGAAGTTTTGCCAAACAGCAAAACATCCCCAGGTCACTGATGAAATTGTGACACCTCCAGCCATGTGATGGGAGTTGTGAAGAACATAAGAGCGGCCATACTGGGTCAGACCAATGGCCCATCTAGCCCATTAGCCTGTCTTCCGACAGTGGCCAATGCCAGGTGCTTCAGAAGGAATGAAGAGAACAGGCAATCATCAAGTGATCCATCCTCTGTTGCCCATTTCCAGCTTCTGGCAAACAAAGGCTAGCAACATGCATGATTTTGCATCCCTGTCCATCCTGTCTAGTAGCCATTGATTGACCTATTCTCCAGGAACTTATCTAGTTCTTTTCTGAACCCTGTTATAGTCTGAGCCTTCACAACATCCTCTGGTAAAGAGTTCCACAGGTTAACTGTGAGTTCTGAAGAAACAGTCCTGTAAGTGAGCCTGGACAAATAAAATTAACTTGAAATTTCTAGATCAAGAGGCTTTGGAGACAAATTTTTGCAGTGGTTGAATTTCACCCATTTTAAAATCTGTTAACTTCAAAGCATCTGGATCAATTAGCCTGAAATGTGTTAATTGCCCCTGGGCCCCACCCACAAATCCTCTTGTGAATGAAGAACTCACAATGGACATTTGAGGGAATGTTTAAGAGGTCATAAACATAATTATAATAGAAAGTTTCACACAGTAGCAACTATAGAAGCTATTGTCTCTTCACATTTAAAAGACCAGCAGGCTTTTAAAATTTGAGTTAGAACAACTGGGAGAAATTTAAGTGACGATATTGATTAATGATCTGTTCAGTTATGGAATTGTTACTAAGGGATTTCTTAAGTTTCAACATACGCATACATATATGTTTGCATAATATGTATATAAAATTAGTTGTTTAGAGGATGGTGTAGCAATTCGATACTGAGCCAGATGGAGCTGCAGAGCTAATGAAGTGTCAGACATATCAGATGATTTGTAATTTGTCCATCTGCAGAGAAGAAGTACTTGAGCCTACTTTTCAGCTAGACTTATTTTCTCTATTGGCAAAAATAGAAAGCATTAGCTGGCATCAGGTTGGGAGTTTCTGTATATTCATGCTATCATAAATTCTCTTCAATAACTGTTATACAGTTTTAAACTTTTAAGTTTATTTCTATATAGGCCAAAACAAAAGAAGCTTGTTAGGGACCTGGAACTATGTATTATGTGTGCATTGCACCTAGCATATTATGACCACTACTGTAATAAAAACAAATCATGTCTGTATTGTGCATGCATGGTCTGTGATATTATGGGGAGGCACCAGTTGGCGATATTACAGATAACCTCACTAGTTCTGTTCAGACATACATTGAGAATGGGAACAAATGCTTCAATGGTGATTGGGGGCAATTAAATCTACCTATTTATAGTTGGATTTTCACAGCTTTTCATATTCTCTTTCACATTTGTGACAGTCATTTTACTGCACGCTGTCTTGGTTCAGTTTATCCCATTTTTGCCACCTGTTTTCCTTTTTTGTTCTTTGGTTTGTTGCCTGCCTGCTTGTATGTGTAACAACGCCGTCTGGCTGGGTCGTTGATCACAGGACCTCTGAATCTAAAAGCACTAGTTTCAGCTGCTTGAGCTGAAGGAGCAGCTCTGTTCCCTCATTGTCAGTAGCAGATTAATAAACTTCTATACGTGGCCTAGCCCCACAAAGGAGACAGAGTCCTACCCTGCTAGTGTGGGTTACACATAGGTACTTTCATGCAACAGCCACAAAAATTTAGTCTTTGAGTTTCTTTCCCCCTGTACCCTGCTTTCTCTTTAGACATGGGATTGGGCCATTTCATGTTTCCTAGCTGTGTCTACTGCTGTATTTAAATCAAGCTAGGGAGCAATTAAAGCGTGCCTTTTCTTTTAAGTACATGTAAAATGAATGCCATATATATTTCTCCAAAGAATGTTTAGTAAAATCTACTCTGGACAAATCTAAGGTTTTAACATGGCAGCTATTCACTTGGCCCCAATCCTGCCATAGGATGAGTATCTTGTGAGAGGTGCTGATCTGCCTCAACACTCTCTCTCCCTCTCTCTCTCTCTCTCTCTCTCTCTCTCTGAAACTGACATGTCTTGATGATGCTCAGCAACCTACCGGACTGGCCACTTAAAGGGAAGAATATTCTGGTCATCTATAATATGATCTCTGCTTTTAAAGAGTAAGGATGACACTTACTCTTTCCAAACTGCATTTTATACCTACCTTTTTGCACCCTCTGGTAACATGCTAATACACAGAATGGCACTTGGAGATATTTTTTTGTCATGGACTTCCTATAATGCTTCGTGAAATCCATGCAATAAATACAGACCATGCAATTGTGTTTGTAGCAGCCCCTAGACATTTTTGAGACAGATATAAAATTTTTGGTAATTGCCATTTGAGAGTGATTAAAATGAGACTAAGTGATCCTGAAATGAATGGGACTCTTCAAAACCATTGACTGGACATGAGGTATTCAAACAGTTAATCTTAAAGCCAGTGTGATTGTATAGTACCCCTCACAATGGGGCCTGATGGCATTTATGGCTTTTGACTATTACCACCATACAAATGACAGTGATGGTCGTTCATTTCTTTTTCTTAGTAGGGGTGCCGGCACTGGCTTTATATATTTGTGTAAGAGTCAGTATCTGGCACCCTCAGGCTGATTTAATCAAGTCTGCTCATGGAATGAAAGGCTAATCAGCATAAGTCAGAATGATAAAATCAGACCCTGTATTTATTTATATACAGAAATAATGAAGCATTAGGGAAAGACACTTCCAATATTTTTTTTTCAGTAAAATGTACTTATTCAACTTTTCTTAAACAAAATTTCTTCCACTTAAAATCGCTGTTTCCAAAGAATAGTCTTTTCAAATAGTTATGCAAGGTAACTTTAAAGACAATATGATTACAAACTATAGCATAAGGTAGCATAAAATATAGGAACCAAAAAAGTAATCCAGTAAAGCCATGCAAATGCTTTGCAAAAACCAAGTCCAGGAAATCACCTCATATTCCCTCCTCCCAGCACCTCCTGAGCAGTTTCATGTACCTCTCATTCATAAAACTTTGTGTTCTTAGAGATAAAATATGCATTTATTTCCATATAATCTTCATTCTCTTCTTTATTATTTATATTCCAGTAGTATCTAAACATTGCACTCCTGGTGAGAGACAGTCCTTTGCCCCCAAAGAGCTTGTAGTCTAAATAGTCAAGATGGGTGAAAGGGGAAATAGAGAAGTGATGTGACCAGCATGCTAGTGAGATTGCTGGGAATAGAATCCCGGTCTTCTGAGTCCAGTCCCATCAGTAGACAGCACAGCCTCAATTTTATGAGTAAGATATTCATAAGAAGCAACATGCTACTTTTTGTTTTTAAAGAAATAGAAGAGATTTTCTGTCTTTTAGGGAACAAACTCTTTGCATAAGAGAGGGCAATTTCACTTCCTTTAAAAATTTTTTTGTAGTTCTATGAGTTGAGGAACAATCTTGCAGCAAATATTCTGAGCTGATTGCTAATTTATGATGCTATGCGATGCTATTTTTATAGCATAACATTTGAACAAATATTTATAATAGTAGGACATGACAAATGACATCACTGTTTCCCAAACTGCCACTTCACATCGTTGTATGTAGTGTTATTGTTGTAGCAGTGTCGGTCCCAGGATACTAGAGACCCAAGGTGGGTGTGGTAATATCTTTTATTGGACCAACTTCTGTTTGGTGAGAGAGAGACCAGCTTTCAAGCTTACACGGTGCTCTTCCTCAGGTCAGGTCCCAGAGTTGAAGAAGAACTTTTATGTAAACTCAAAAGTTTGTCTTTCTCACCAAAGAGAAGTTGGTCCAATAAAAGGTATTACCACACCCATCGTGTGCCTCAGGTCATTGACCAGTAGGCCTCATTTGTACAAGTGTTCAGGACACAATTCATTCTTTATGCAACTTAAAATTATCAAATTTAACTTTAGGTTCTCTGCAGGCATTGTTATCCTAATATTTGGCCATTACCTTTCCTCATAGCATATGCTTCACTTACATTCTCATGTCAGGCGAAAGACTGAAATGTGCAAGTGCGACACAAAGAGGTACCCAAACATCATCCCATACAATTTTGTGACTGTGTTCAAGGAGGATGTAGGTAGGTTTTTCTAATGGGATAGAGTAGGAGATAGTTCTGGTGCTCTAGACATGTCAGAATTCAGATAATTACAATACTTTGTGTAACTTTATTTGTTAATTGCTTCTCAAGTTAAAATGATTGGCAAAGATACAAAGAGAGCTGGTAAACCCTCCAGATATAAATCCCCAAGAGTGATAATCTCTGCTAATTCTCATTCCTCCTAAGACAAAGGCCTGACTCTCAAAATTTGCATTCCAGTTTGAAGAATGCTAGGTTTACCCAGAATTAGGACTGATGGTACAGTCTCCTTGTCTGAGGATAGTGTCAGGTGTCCTCAAGAAGGTAGTGTCAGGGCTTTCCCTCAAGAAATTGACCATTAATGCTATCTTGCCAACGATAGCCTAACATTAACTTTTCTGTTGATGGGAAAGAATATGGAGAAAAGTGATGGAGAAGCAGCTATGGGAGTATTTGCAGCCTTCAGATTACCTTGACCATAGTCAGTCTGGGTTGACACCTGGCTATGTGACAGAAATTGTACTAGTAGAATTAGTGAATAATCTCCTGGTTGGGGGTGGAGATGTGTGTATGCTGTTGTTGTATTTCTCAAATGACTTGGATATAGTTGCAAATGAGGTGCTGTGAAGAAGCCTGTGATTCTTAGAGCAGTAATAGATAGAACCACTTGGTGCTGGCTTGGCTTCTTATAGTATGGCTGGGTCCAGAGTGTGATTGTGGACAATTGTTCATGTATCTCCCATGAGACACCATAGAGCTTTATCATAGGCATTTGATCTGATTTTCATATGTTGTCCCAAAAACTTCTGCTTGGGACATCTTGAGTGTCCCTGTTTGCATATCATTCAAACCGTTTGGATGTTTATGTTGCTGTACAGGGTTTGTTCAATATATATTTCTGTATTAAGCAGAATTTACTGTGTGTTCACCATGGACAAGCAGTTCAGTGAAAAAGTGTTCATTGTGATGAACTATGTTTGGAATGAACAGAGAAGCTGAGAAGAGTGTAGACATTATCAAAGCTGTTTTTTTGCTCAGATTAAATGTTAATGACCATGTTAATAAACTCATTAGAACACTAAATTGCAGGGGGGAAAAATCTTTCACTCTGAGAAGTGTCCATGTGTTGAGTCAGAAGCTGTTAGTTACTTTTAAAAAGTTCACTTTTCTCATTTGTATGACTATTTTGCACCACAATATGGTCAATTTATCAATTATAGAAATTTCCAAGTGAGATTTTTGTCACTGGATTGTAAATGTTACTAGAATTTCCTCCCATTTCACAAACCTTCACAAAAAACCCATATTTTTATAGGGAAAAGTAATTTCCTCTGCACTAATCATTCACTAATGATTAAAAAGATAAAACACGTACTTCTAATCTTCTCAAAGAGTAAAGATTAAATAAGGAATTCTAGGCTACTCAGGATATTAGCTGCATTACATGTATTCAAAAATAATAGGGACAAATTCATAAGGGAGAATAGAATCATAACAATTGGGCATTCGTTGTAGGAGGGAAAGAAATTACCTTTTCCTTTTAGATGCACAGCGTGATTTCAGACCTGTAAGCCAGGATGCTGAAATATAAATTTAGATGCATGGAACTTGACAGAGATGACAGATTTTCACATCTGGAAAACCGGATAATAACAACAATTGAGTTCATGTAGAAGGAATGAAAATTATGTTTTCAATTTTGATGCATGGCAGGAGCTCTAGATGAGCAGATACAAACTGAAGTTTGTATGAGTTGACTATTTAAAAAAAGAGTGACAGGAAAGAAATAATATTTGGGGGAAATTGCCTTTTGGTGTCTTCAGAAAGAATTCTTTTGATTTTTTTTCCCTTAGCTGCTTGTAAAGTAGATCCTATGTAGCATGGGAAGTGATTAGTTATCTCCAGCCACTCGATAAATTGCAAGGTGACTGAAATGCTAACACATCTAAGCCCAACAAGTAGCAAATTAACCAATTTGTTGTATACACTGCACATGTGCACCAGCTAATTCAAAATGTGAATGCACCAAAGAGAATGTAGGCTGCCCAAAGAAGTAAACTCTGCCCCATTTCTTTGATACAGGACTTGTTCTAACTTTGATGTTACTAAATATTTTTTCTGTTCCCTTTTAATTTGAACAATAATAGTTTATGACTTGAGTGCTACCTGTGATTTTCATTGTGTTGAGAATCACTGCACCACATATGCCCCAAATATAGGGAGTATATAGACATCAAAGGAAAACCACAGGAGGATGTGAGCAGCATCTTAGAAAAAACAAAGGGTTAGAACAAAAAAGCTGTACTAAGGATAAGCTCACTTAAAATGTCACAGACTTTGTATATTTAATACAGTAAGAGTGACATTTTTTCAGCTTAAAACATGTTAATGGGAAAAATTGCAGCCATAATAAATATTGTATGGAAAGCTGTCAAATAACATTAAAGCCTTGACAAACCAAGGAAAACAGGGAACTTCAGTTGATGCTGCCACTTTATTTTTGTACAGTCTTCTACCCTTGTTCTATATGCAGAACTCTCCGACTTCAATAGGAGTTTAGCACACAAGCTAGATGAATTCAGATGCCACCACAGTGATGCACGCGGGACTAGCCTAGCTCAGTTGCATCTTTATGGATACATAACATTCCAACACTTTTCTTTACACGCCTGCTCTGTAATTCCAGGACATGACATGATGGCAAGCAGAGACTGGAGACATTAGAAGCCCCCCCAAATTACTAATTATTAATTATTTAAAAAGTAGTTTAAAAGTGCCTAACAATTTGTAGCAAAAGTGGTTATAGATATTAACTCCGTGCTCTGGTGGGGGCAGTAACAGAGGTCAGACTTGCTACAGAAGGGCTAAACAAACAGCCATTGCAGGAGGCGACCCAGTGTGAACTGGACTAAACGACACTGTAAATCAGGCCCCCAGTGCTTTAGGCACTTAAATAATGAACTTGGGTTAGATCATTGACTATGGGCTCTAAAACAGAAGTTACTTTCAAATATAATACTGCAGTTTTAAAATAAGCTCCCTTTTAGTTAAACCAGACAGTCCCCATGTGTGTTGGTACCTGACTGGGAAGCTGGGTATTATGTGTCAGCCCAAGCATATATTCTTTCAGAGAAATTTTTATTAGCTTAAATGTATTTTACAGTCCAACATTGCACATTAGTTTGGGACAGTCTTTGAAAAGCAGCCTGCTTGAAGCCTTGAACATAACTTCCAGAACTCCAGCAAAGTAGCTAACACCAGATGTGAAATCCTCCCTGCCATTGGCCAGGTTATCCATCTTAGCTGATTCCACTGAAATGAACAGAGTGCTTATTTATAAATAGATCAAAGGTATTCTTAATTTATTTTTTTCTTTTCACTTCTTCCCAAACAAGGAAATAAACCTTTCCAGAAGTCGAAGCCCTGCTTGGCATGCCTTATACTTAAAATAATAGCAAACATATTATGCCATTTTTCATTTGAATTCTAATTCTATTTAAGGGAGCTAAAATCCTTTTCTTTTTAAAGGACTTAATGCACATGCATTTTGGAAAACTTTGGCTTTTGTTTTTGCTCCCTTTTTTCTTCAGCAAGCAGTGTTTTGCTTTGTCCCATGGACATATTAATAGCCTTTGTACTCTATCATTTTAACCTTAGAAAACTAATTAAAAATAGAAAGCATGTTTTCACAGCAATGAATTACAAAGTACAGTGGTCCACTGTTTAGGTGGAGCATGATGAAAATGAGACTCAACATCAATTTTAAGGCAGCAAGGAGAAAGTAAATAAAAGAATTAACATGTATTATTAGTGTCCTTGGTTTTTAAAAAAAAACTGCACTGTTTTTCAGCAATGGTCCAAAGTGCCAATGGTTTCAACAGTGATTCGTAAGGTATTTACTGTACAATATAGTCTTGTTTTAATGTAAGGGTGATAGGGTAATGAAGGCAGAAAGCAGGTGGGAGAGAGTCTATTTCTTTTGCTCTCATACACTCCTAGAACTCGCTCCAAAGTCAAAGAGTTGTGTACAGATATCAGGGCTGTGTCCTGAATTTTTCTTTAAAAATCTGACTATTGCCCTAAAGCCTGTTTAATGATGAAGGCCTAGATTTTTAAAGCTATTGAGGTATTGCTGCACTCAGTGTTGCAACACCTAACTGATTTAGGAGCCTAAATCTTAGTTTCAAAAGGGATTTAGGCATTTTGGAGTCTAAATTCCAAATCCCTTTTGAAAATGGGATTTTAAGTTCCTAAATCAGCTATGCATTGAGAAGCTGAGTGCAACAATGCCTTAATACCTTTAAAAATCAGGCCTAATATTCATACTATCTCCGAGCTGCTTTAATACATTTATGTTCCAAAATAATAAATGTTTAAGGACCAACTGCTTTTCTGAATTAATCAGATTCATATTTCACTGACTAGACTATTAAACTGCCATGATATGGTTCAGCCCCAGCAGCCAGATTCTCCCTGGAATTGCTGACTGAACAATTGTCACAGCACTACTCTGCATGCGTGTTAGTTAAGTTCCTTCAGTGTTTCCCCTTGAGAGGTAAGAAACTCGGCAGTGCTGTGCGCTACTTCCTCAGATATAGCCCTGAACTGTTTTACACTCTTACCACTCCCCAACCTTACTTGACACATAAAGTTACTGAAATTTCCTATCTGTGCTGTCATAGAACTCAATGCAGCTACCAGGGCTCGGTTTCAAAGTCATACTCTCTAGGTAGAGCCAGTTCGACAAAGCTGACTGCCAAGTGCTTCACTTTATGTATCATGGATCACTGTGTTGCAACTTAATTTGAAGTATTTTCCTGCCATTAAGAATACCGTCTATCCCATTGATCAGATTTCAACAGAAGCTGTGTGTACAGGCACAGAACCATATATATTTTTTTCTCTTTCTGTTGGTATACTATGTTAAAACTAAAAGTGAATGTTATAAAGGAGATTATAAAAGACCAGAAATGAGTTGGAAGCTGAAATATAAATAATTTTCTTTTATTATCAAATCTCCATTCCAAAGGGCCTATCACAATCTGTCTCGCCAAATGCTTTAGAGAGTTAAATATACAGTTACAAAGTTAAAATGAAAAAATGGATGTAGAGGGAGACAAATTAAGTATAAGCAAGGGAGAAAAGCCTTTTGATGCTGGATTTTTCAGACTCAAAACTGAGATTAATGAGGACTGAGCTTCCTTAGTCTGCTTTGGAATACTGCACATGAACTCTTTCAGAAAGTATAAGGACATACTCAATGTAACCTTCACATCTACAGTTTTTGAGTAAGCTGCATGCTAATAATGTGGAAAACTTCAAACTGTCTTCAAGTATTAAAGCATCAAGCCAAATGGAAAAGGAATGACTTATTAAGATGTTAGCACTATATAAGTAACCTTCTTGATGTGACATTTGTTTGGCAGAACAAGTGCATCCAGCAGATGTTTAGTATTTAAATCTTTGAGAGAGAGACTTTCTGTAGGAGACAAATGGAGAAAAACTTTTAAGCAGCACACAACAGGCTCCCTCCCTCCAGAAACACTAACAAACCAATATATATATCCCACATAGAGGCAGAGGATGGTTGGGTCCCTTTGGCTGAAGAGTGGAATTGAGTGCTGATTTCTGGTTTCTGCTTCTGGTTCCAATACACACTTCCTAATTGACCTTGGGAAAGTCATGTAACCTCTTTGTGCCTCAATTTCCCTACTTGCAAAATGGAATTCTGTTTTACTTCACTGGAGTGTTAAAACTTAGTTCATAGTTTTTTTATAAAGTGATTTGAGATCATCTGATGAGACGTAGTAGTGCTTGTGAGCTATTACATAGCTTTGTCTTTGCCTGAAGGGCATTCTTGTGACATCAGTAATATTTCGTGTCCTGTGGTGAAAGGAGAGAGAGTGCATAGCCTTTGCTTCTTACAAAGCAGAATAGATGACCAGAGCCCCTTTGCATCCCTAAAAATAAATAAATAAAAGTTGAAACTGTTTCGTTTGCTTTCTCAATTAGGATATGTCTCTGTTGAACAGTTCATTCCACTCTTGTTTCATTGGTTTTGTATGTCCCTTTGGGACTACTGTTGCCTGACATATCTGCATATGAAAGAACTTGAGTATGCTAGTAAAAAAATGTTTTTTTCCCCATCTTTGGATTATTCTCCACGTGTGAAGAATGCAAGCAGCAAAAACCCAAGTACTGTAGCTGTGATATTACTTTGGACCGAGCTCCATGTTGAATGACAATACTAACAGGTTGAGTCCTGATGTCTTCTGATTACTCTTCAAATGTGGCTCAATACGTTCCACTGCTATGACTCTGCTACTCTGAATGCGCACGCTGGGAGCATCTACTTTGACAATTAAAAGATCAAACTTGCCTGAGTATCCCACAGTTATTTTTGTGTTTTGTGGATATTAAATAATTTAAAAATAAAATCTTCTTTCTGCATTAGAGAGTGGATATTAGGTGGATTTTATAAGAGAGGCGAGGGAAAATCTTTCATTGTACCCCGGGCAAAACGAGTTAGCATAAAAAGACACAACAAATTTTGCCTGTATTTCAGTATGCAATATGCCTGTTTCATAGGAATTTCATATACATTTAATGTTAGGGAAGGATAGACATTTTCATATGAAAACATTTTTCTTTTCACATAGCTCAGCTAAGAATGACATCAAGAAAACATGGCACCCCAACGGGGTAGATTGGACACCTCCAGAGAGACAGTTTGAGAATGCTACCATTTATAGGCCTTGTGCTAGAGATGGTGACCGTGGGAATTCTTTTTGGGTTTTTCCTCTCTGTGTGATCTAGAAGGAGCTGCTATACTGCGGAACTGTTTGAAAAACAATTCCCAGAGAGTAGTTATCAGTGGTTCACAGTTAAGCCGGAAGGGCATATTGAATGAGGTCCCGAAGGGATCAGTTCTGGGTCTGGTTCTGTTCAATATCTTCATCAATGATTTAGATAATGGCACAGGGAGCACACTTATACAGTTTGTGGACGATACCAAGCTGGGAGAGGTTGCAAGTGCTTTGGAGGATAGGATTAAAATTCAAAATGATCTGGACAAACTGGAGGAATGGTTTGAAGTAAATAGGATGAAATTCAATAAGGACGAATGCAAAGTACTCCACTTAGGAAGGAACAATAATTTACACGCATATAAAATGGGAAATTACTTCCTAGAAAACAGTACTGCAGAAAGGGATCTGGGGGTCATACTGGATCACAAGCTAAATATGAGTCAATAGTGTAAAACTATTGCAAAAAAAGCAAACATCATTCAGGATGTATTAGTAGGCGTGTTGTAAGTAAGACACAAGAAGTAATTCTTTCTCTCTACTCCGTGCTGGTTAGGCCTCAACTGGAATGTTGTGTCCAGTTATGGGTGCCACATTTCAGGAAAGGTGAGAAAGTCCAGAGAAGAGCAACAAACATGATTAAAAGTCTAGAAAACATGACCTCTGTGGGAAGATTGAAAAAATTGGGTTTGTTCAGTCTGGGGAAGAGAAGACTGAGGGGGGCATAAGAACTTTCATGTATATAGAAGGTTGTTACAAGGAGGAGGGAGAAAAATTATTCCCCTTTACCTCTGAGGATAGGACAAGAAGCAATGGGCTTAAATTGCTGCAAGAGCAGTTTAGGTTGGACATCAGGAAAAACTTCCTAACTGTCTGGGTAGTTAAGCACTGGAATAAATTGCCTAGGGAGGTTGTGGAATCTCCATCATTGGAGATTTTAAAGAACAGTTTAGACATACTTGTCAAGGATGGTCTAGATAATGCTTGATTCTACCATAAGTGCATGGGACTGGACTAGAAGACCTTGGAAGATCCCTTCCAGGCCTACGATTCTCTGATTTCTAAAGGTATTGAGTATTCTCTCCAAAATGTCCAGCAAATGTGAAATGTAAATCCTTAAATGTATTTCAGTGAAGTTTGTTGTCAAAGTATCTGCATGTTAGTTGGTCACTTTTAAGTGGATGAATTGAAGAGTGTCAGAATCTGAAATTGTTATGAAATACACTCCTAATACTATCTCTATACTGCCTGTGACGTGGGTGTCATCTTTAACTTGGACCCCTCTCTAGGTATTCACATTCAGGCTCTGTCTAAATCTTGCAGATTCTCTCTGCGTAACATCTCTAAGGTTTAGTACACACTGACCGAGAAATTTGGTGGCAGTCGATGGGAGTTAGGCAAGCTACACAGTGTAGTTTGCGTAACTCCCGTCGACTTCCTAACTTCCCTTTAGCGCGCTGTCTCCACTGCCCTGTGCCGACAGGAAATGCATTTCCATTGACGCAGCGCTACGCCTTTTGCGGAGGTGGTTTAATTGAATTGACTTCCTGATTGATTGAGCGGGTCTTCACGGCCACTCAATCGATCCGGAGAGATCAATCTGCAAGCATCCACATAGCTAAAATTCATCCAGGCTCTCATGATCTCACATCCCAATTACTACAACATCGTTTTCTTGGGTCTTGACAAATGCTATTTTGTCCGGCTTATATCTATTCAGAATACTGCCACAAAGATCATTCTCCTAGCCTGTTCCTTTTACCAGATCAATCCTGCACTAGCTATCCCTCTTCTTTGGCATCAAACATAAACTACTCCTCTTCACTATCCCCTCCCTGCTCATTCACTATCAAAAATGCCAACTCCTGCCTTCAATCAGTCCACGATGCCAGCCTCCACTGCCCACTTGTTAAATTTTCAAACATGCACTTTTGTGTTTTCTCCCTTGCTTCCCCTCATGCTTGAGAGGAGCTCCCTGTAAACATCTGCAAAACTAATTCGTTATCCTACAACAAATCCTCCCTTAAAACCCTGCTTTTGTGAAGCCAACAGAAAACTTGACAACTGTTAGGCCACTGGTGTGCTGAGACCCACTCTCCTGCTGACCAATATTATCTCATTTGCTTGTACTTCCCCGTCTGTCTGTCTCCATCTGTTGTCTCTTGTTTATTTTTAGGGTGTAAGCTCTTTGATCCGGGTCTATATTTTGTTCTTTGCTTATACAGTGCCTAGAACAATCGGGTCCTGCCCATGACGGCTCTACTGATATAGAGACAACACAAGGCTCCTCCACACCTCAGCTCCCTTCTGCCAGCATTTGCTGCACACGTCTCTTGTAATGTTATCAGATGGTGTAAATTAAAGCAGCCCTTGCACTGTGATTTGCCCTGCCCATGATGGTTTCAGAATGGGGATAATACAACAATTTTTTGCAACATTTATACACAAACCTGTCTAGATTTGTGTGAGATGCTCCTCGCTTCCAACTGGCACTTGGCTCATAGTATCGCAGATTTCAAGAGACACTCAGATTTGAAGTTCAAAATGTTGCCTGTGTCACAGTTACTGGATCAGGACTGCGATCGGACGTGTAAAAATATTCACTCAAAACTCATGATCTCTTCATATCTGAGAAATTAGTGACTTTGTTTTAAGTCTTGTTTTGTGCTCCCTCTGCTGGTACCACGGCTCGATGGGAAATGTTTCCAAAAGCCATCCTGTTCATCAATCAGCGATGATCCTGGCATAACAGGTGATCCATTCTCTGTAGGTGGAAGCTGAAGTTGTAGTTAAAATGAAATTATGTGAACTGAAGATCCTTTTTCTAAAAAAATAATGTGAGGGGGATGGGAAGTTGGAAATTGGAGTAGCCAAATGGAAAAGGACTTCAGTACATGTAAAATGTTTGTAAGACTATTACAAATGATAGGGAAGGGGGAGGGGGGGGGGAAAATAGCAAATTATTTTAAAATTACTTGGTAGAAACACTTTTTCTGTTTCACTGTCCTGTTGGAATGTAACTTTGGTACTCCAACCTAATTTTCAACTGCTGGATGGATAATTAATCATTGGCATTAGAGAGAGGTTGACCTCAGAGAGACATACTCTGCACTTGATCCACATGCAGAGAGATTTTTAAATGTCTGGCTTGAGGATAGCCTATGGCGGAGAGAATTAAATCTAATGCAGAGCTCAGGCTCTGTGTAGAGTACTATGGCATGTCTGTGGACATTTATTATGTACAGTCCTAGTACCTTAACATTCCTCTTATTTTGCAAGGGATTTATTGCCCTGCAGGAAAAAAATCTCATCGAATAACATTGAGACTCTGCCTAAATAAATAAACCCCCTTCAGCATGACAAGTGCACTTTTTTAAGGCTCCAGAACTGAAGACACTTTCGTGCCACACTGGTATTTCTTGCCATGCAGGCATACTGCCCTTACCTGCCCTAAATACCTTTATATGTGATCTTTTGTATTTTATTTATAAGCTTCTCTGTGGCACTATGCAGGTGAGCATCTTCATGGCTGACATGATTCTTACTACATACCTGTGAGGTAGGGAAGTACTATTATTATCATCCTTATTTTACAGATAAGAAAATTTTAGGCTGAGATTTGTAATAGATTTGTAATAGAGGAATAGAGGAAATTTGTGGTAGAGCCAGAAATAATCACATTAGTTAGAATTTGTCACTCTGGATCAGAGCAATATCTTGTCTCTGACAGTGGCCCAGTTGCTTCAGAGAATGGTGCAAGAAACAGTTCAGACAGTTATGGAATAACTTGCTCATGAGGAAAGTTACTAACTGCCCATCCATTAGGTAGAGGTTGGTGTATGCCTCGAAGCATGAGGGTTTACATTCAATACAAAAGTCTTGCTCACTTTCAGTCTGGATATTCTTCATAGCCTTTCTTGAATTTTGCTAAATTCGACCTCTGTCTTATAGCAATAAGTGAATTGTGACTCATGTGGGAAAATATTTCCTTTTATCTGTTTAGAATTTGTCAAGTTTCATTTTCATTGAATATTTCCTCATTCTTCTATTTCTTGTTTTATAATAAAAGGACTGGACCTGTTTTCTCTATACCGTTCATTAATTTGTATATTTTTATTACATCCCCTTGCATTCATCTTCTCTTTCCAATCAGTTTTTACGAGTTTTCTAATCTTTGTGATCATTCTCACTGTTAGCAGAAATAGAGGAGATACAAGTGGGGAAGTCCTTGAGAACTGAGAACTAAGAACAATATTCCAGGTGAAGGCATGCCCTTGATTTATATGATGGAATTGGAATATTTTCCATGATGTTTTCAGTCGTCTTCCTATGTATATTGACTTTTAATTTTTGACCACTGCTGCAATCTGCATGGGGTCTTCATTGGGATGTCCACAGTTATACCCAGATCTTTTTCTGAGGTGAGGCTGTTAATTTAGAGCCCAGTAAGGTGCCTGAGTAATTTGAATTACTACCTCTAATATGCATTATTATACATTTGCCAGCATTGGATAGGTCCCTCTGAAGTTCCTCACACTCTTCTCCAGTCTTGACTAACCTAACTAATATTGCGTCATCTGCATATTTTCCTATTTCACTGCTTACCTTCCATTTTCCAGATCACAGATGGGTAGCCTGGGCAGAGTGAGAATATCTGAGCAGATAGGAACCCAGATTGGGGGAATAGTTACCAAGCTGATGTTGGCTCAGGTTTGTGCAATTGTAGTGATATCAGTATGGCTAAAAAGCAGGTAGAGGAGCATATCCTCAATTCCCCTCCCCTTCCATTTTGACCACTGTGTAGAAGGGCCACGCTGATCATTCAGTAATATACCTGCTATGTTTCAATTCCTATTGTCCAGGTTCAGCATTATAGCCCTGTTACCCCTGGATGCAGGCCTTCATTGACACCAGTGTTATCCAAATGGCTTTTCTCCTATTTTCTAACTAACTAGAGTTGAGAGCCCTGAGACAGCTTGTCATTGTGTTCATCAGCCATAAATATAAACATGCCACGCTCACCTTGATTTCATGGAGGACGACTGCATAAAAGCCATTCAATGAATCAAGAATCTATCAAAGCAATCCTCCAAGTTATCATGGTAGGATTTACCGTTGTGCTCATCAGGATGTTATAGTTCAGTTTTCATTATTATTTTTTCTTTGTAAACAATGATTTATGACACTACAGCACTTGTTGTATTGATACTGCTTTGTTACTTTGGAGAACATTTCTTCTAGCTTGTTTAACTCCAGACAAATCAAGATTGTACAGATAATGGAATCTGAATTGATAGAGACCTTTGAACTTACTAGCTACCATCACGACAAAGTTTGGTATGACAAATATTTAAGGTTGGCTGTGTAAAACCATGAATGATGAATGGTTAAAGCTAATAAAAGACTTGACCGGACTCACAATGAAAGCATTGACAGTGTTTCTGTCCATTTCATTGGGAGCTGGAACAGGCCCTAAAGGTATTGACTGCAGGTCAGTAGTTCTTTGTAAGCTAAATGAAGAATCCAGTTAAAATAATATCCCAGCTATACCTTGATTCAAACTCTATTCACGGTGGACCTAAAAGTATTAATTTTTGTCTGAGTAACAACTTCATGGCACGAGCTCTTTATTTTCTCCTGTCTTGTACTTCAAGCATGACCATTAGTATCGGAAGCATCCTGAATTATGCCTCCTGAAGATGAGTTATACAGTTAATACCCTTAAATATACTTAAAGCAAAAGGCACTAGTTTATAGTGGTTTATTTCCCATCAATAGCTGATAGTGCACCATTTGCACAAGTAAACATTAACGATATAAGGCTAGATGGGGTTTAATCACTGGATTAGAAATTATTCATACCATGAAAGCCCTACAAGTGCTCGGTAGTTTAAATTTCATTGAACAAGCCACACTGAGACTTAACAGCTTCCCAGCAGCTATTTAGAAGGGGGCATATCCAGGAACTACATACAGTGGTGCCCCTGGAGCCAGGGAAAGGCCATCCTTTTATACTATTGCTGCTTCCTATTTATCACACAATTCCTCTGTGTGTGTGTGTGTGTGTGTGTGTGTGTGTGTGTGTGTGTGTGTGTGTGTGTGTGTGTGTGTGTGTGTGTGTGTGTGTGTGTGTGTGTGTGTGTGAGAGAGAGAGAGAGAGAGAGAGAGAGAGAGAGAGTGATTTTGGGACTTGATGTAACAAATTCTGGTGTCAGCCGTTTAGTCCTTGACGAATTTAGTTTAGGATTATGTGCTGAGCTCTCCTGTTCTCTTAAACATTGTCTATTAATTTACTATTTTTAATTAGTTATTTATAGTTTACTTTGAAGCAAATACCTGATGGATCCTGTTGATTAGAGAGGGAGTTTAGGTTTGACACCAGTGCTGTTAGACAGCTCCCTTTGGGTTGTTTTTTTTTTAGGATTGCTCTTGAAAGGAAGACAACACTTCTGCAAAAATCTTCAGTGGCATGAATATTCCCTACACAGCTGGAGAGGAATGGCACATACCCCCTTTCCTGATGAACTCTAGGCTAGGGGTAGGATCTGGCCATGGTGAAGCCATCTCTTCAATCTTGTAGTTAGCTGTGGCACTCTGATACCTTTCCCAGACCATAGGGAAGCACTCTGTGTAGCTCCAAAGCTTCTCTCTCTCACCAACAGAATTGGTCAAATAAAAGATATTACCTCACCCACCGTGTCTCTTTAGCTGCTACCGGGTCATTTCTGAAGAAGTGGGAACCCTTTTGGGATAGATGGCCCATTGAGCACATGCAGAGCATTACTGGTGCACGTGAACCTGATTTGGATGTTCAGTGCTGGCTTATTGCTTGATATTTAACCAGGCATTAACCAGGTTTTTCACCTACAGCTACACAGGTGTGTATGATTATAGAATAAACTTGCTCTTGTCTTTCCCGCCCCCTGCCCCAAATTTCCTTTGCAGAGATGTTCTAAAAAGCTTGCGTGAGTTGTGAAAAGCTTTACGTTACTTCCTAGGAGTTGCTTGTCTCTGCAGCATTTGTGTGCTCCTTTGGTTATTTTTACTCGCAAAGAGTTTTTCTCCCCATTCTTCAGCTGCTGGACAAGATGGTGTTCATTTGGCTTCAGTTCTGACACAAGATAAATGAGCTTTGGGCCCTCAGTGATTCACTCTGGCTGCCAGAGGGTTCCAAAATAGCAAACTATTTTTCATAACCGCAATGTGATATGAAGTGAGTTGCAGCAGGTGCACTACCATGCACCACAGCCGTCTGTGGAGTGGGGAATTCATTAAGTTTCCCTGTTTGTCCAAAAAAAAAGTCACCTTTCTCAGTGACTAGTGTTTTGTCTTTGCCGGGCTAAGAGCCTCTCCTGATGCTGGATAGAGAGTTCTTTTGGGTTAGGTAGTAATGTGATTGCTGCTCCGGGAAGCGCATGTTTTAAATGATGATGTGCATTTAATTTGTCCAACTCGTGAAGACATTTTCTGATTCAGCAACATGATCTTTTTCCTTTCCTCTTCAATGTTCTTCTGCCTTCTTTTTTGCAAAGGAAAAAATAAAATGGACTTAAATTAGGTGTATCTCTCTGTTATCATTTAATTCTCTGTGTTGCAATGTCCCTTGCATTTATATATTTGCTGTAAATATAATCTTCTGTGATGTTTTAGGAAAACCTAAAGACAACATTTTAAATGATTGACAAAATGCTCTTGACATTTAGGAATCTTCTTACTTCAGTCCTCCCTATTTCCTTGTAAAGGTGGATGTTCTATGCCTCATAAATTCCATGATGTTAAATATGTTTTAGATATTTTCTTGTAAGATGCAGTATTGAATCAAAATGTACTCTCTAGTTTACCTTGTAAGTAGATACAGCTAGGTTTAGAAACGTTCTAGAGAAATCAGCTCAGAGCTGGAAAAGAGAGAGTCTTCATTTCTAATCCAGGCTTTATCACTAACTCCTTGTCCCAAGTACCATATATATTTTATCCCTCTGTTTCGCCATTCAGAACATGAGGAAGATCATGATTGTCCACCTACTCTACAGGGATGTGAAGAACAAGCACTGATGGTGCAATGACCTCTGTGCAGGCAAATGCCTACGGCTGGCTGGAACCTCATTACATTCAATGGGGCTCCACAGGAGTATGGGTCTTGCAGGATTGGGGCTTCAGTATTTAATGTCTGCACAATTGTTTGATTGCACCAAGCACTATGTAAATCCTAAAATGTGGTGATTATTTTATTCAAAATCTTTTCCGGGTGAGAGTTTGTATAGAAGAAACTTGTAGATAGATGTAAAACGTATGTGTATTTAAATCTATGAAATATAGCTGGGGGGAATATGGCATACTTAGTTAAAACTTAAATGCAGCCAAGTAGTCCATACAATTGTATGCATGTTGTGTAATGGTTATGTGGTAGTATATCATAATTGAAGGTACAAGACCCAGCCTCCTGCCTTAAAAGACATCTTAATCTAGAAACATCTTTGTTCCTTGGGGAACATGAAGTACGTGGTGTGTGAACAAATTAATGCCACTGTTTGTGTCATAAAACACAATTATGTCTGTTGCAAATTTTCATGTACCGCTGCTGATTTTCAGTTTGGCTTGTACTGCATGGCAGGGGAGAAACAAGGCTAATGAATTGCTAGAACTTAGCTAATGGAACCTTAGCCAACATAAGTTTCCACAGTATACAAACAAGGTTTGCTTTTAGACAGTCAAGCGGAGCATGAATATATTTTACATGTATTCAGGTGCAGCTTTAGTTGTTGCCTGGAGAAACAGTTGATAAGTGTAACTTTGCACAGGAAACTTGGGCAAATTGAATTGACCTTATTGGCTAGTTTTATTTTGTATCTAAAAATCCAGAGGAGGATGAAGTTGTAATAGAAAATCCATATCCAGTAAATCCGTTTAACTCATGGTGTAGCTATGAGTGAGCCTGAAATTCAGTTCTAGCTTCTCAAGAAAATGGTCTTCCCTACATTTGAAAGAACAGCTGTAGTTCAAAGCCAAGGTCCCTTCAATGTTGAGATTAGGACTTGCACATGTTCAGTTAGTTTAGTTGGATCTGGTTTCATGAACAGCATGGTCTAGTGATCAGAATCCAGATTGCCTAGCTTTGATACTGACCAACCACTCAGATCGTATGGCAATGGGCATGTGTATGAAACCCTATATACACAGACTTCCCATGTGACTTTGAACCAGTCAAGTAACCTTTTCTGGGCTGCAGTTCTGTCTTACTGGTGATACTGCTTCCTTACACTGAGAAGGGGCTCAGGTTACTTGAAAAGAAAAAGTTGGGCTTGTGCCCCATTTTGCTGCTTTCTGATATATGAAGAAGGCTTGATAAGTTTTCACTCCCCTCACCCATTTTTATTAGAAATTCAGGTCTCTTTGGTGACTAGTTCACATAACAGCAATGTAAAAGAGAAGAGACTGAAAGCTAAGCAACTGAGGAAGAATAGATTTCCCACCCCCACTCCCAATCACAATGTTTAAAACAGTTTCTTGTCGGTGTTTGACACCTGTAGGGAGGGGGTTAGAAGACATCACTCTTTTCCTTCAGTTAAGGCTTGAGAGATCACTGTAAACAATTTTGTTTTCCGTTTTATGTTGGTTAAATATCCTATGACAAAGTCTTGCAAAAGCCTGGCTTGCCTTTCATATTCTGTTTGGTGATTCTTGAGCCAGGGGACCATCACCTGAAATGATGCTATCAAGATAAAGTAGTGACATTCTGTTGTTTTGTACCATCACTAGCAATATTTGGCGAAATGCTAATGGTTGATGGGGCTGGTTGGAAAAGAGCTGAAGTTTTTTCTAGGCTGATGGTAAATCTGAACTGTTCAGTTGTCCCTGACTGTTCGTCCTCCCCCGCCACCAACTTACGCATATGCACCTTGGCCAGTTTCCAGAAGAAGGCTGTGGAGTTTTTCTGGCCAGGGCTGCACTGGGTCTCTGTGAGTGTCATGAGCCTCCCTGGCAGCAGGGTGGGTAGGGCCTGCTTTGCCTCTGCAGTCAGGTCCATATCTTCCGCCTCCAGGCCCTGCAGAGACTTCTTTATGGTACAGGTAGTCCAGCATGGAGTGTGTTGGGCGTGCGCCTTCCTCTCCCATCTCCAAGAGCTCCAATATGATGGGCAGCTCTCCTGTCTCCACGCAGGGGGTCACCCGCAAGACCTCTCTAAGCAGCCGGTCTTTTACCAGGACCTCCTCAGGACCTGGAAGCTAGTTTCAGTGACCTGCTCCGTGGCAGCCAATGTCAGGGAAGACCTCCTCACAGAGTTTCTGCTACACAACCCCCATCTCACTATGCAGTTGGCAGAGTCCCTGTTGGTGTGCCAGAGGTTAGTCCTGGTAGGTATCACCAGGATTGGAGACCGCCTGGAGGCACTGGATGGACCTTGTGGGCTCGATTGGCACATGGGACTCTCCACCCCTCTCATCCCCGTCATGTACTTCAGGAGGCAAGGGCAGCCTTGTCACTTGCCTCTCATGTTTTCCTCAGCTGGGTCCTGTGGAAGGGTGCTTCGGACCTTACTATTGGGCTTCTCCCCACCAGCTTCCCTGATCACCCCCCATGCATCATCTGAGCTGACTGTGAGACATGCAGACATCCATGCCCAAGAAACAGCTGTACTTGCTCGTGCTCACACCCTACACTTCCTCACCCTCATGTCCTGCCCCGACATCAAATGACAGGACCTCCTACCACCCAAAAGGGCAAGGAACCCCGGTGGGCTAGTCTGTATTTCACTGTCGTCCCATGGCGCATCGGGGATATTAGTTGGTGGCTCCTTCATGGATCCTGAGCATGGGTGTGTATCTGTTGCAGTTCAAGACCTCCCCTGACACCTGCTCCTTGTGTGACTAGAGGGAGATCCTGGCGCACATTTATATCGAGTGTGCCAGGTGGCATCATCTCTTCCAGCTCCCCCCGATCCTTCTCTTCTGAGTCTGGCTGCACTTCTCCCCTCACCTCCTGGTTTATGCACACCTCACCTGGGGCCTTACAAAGTCGCAAGACCTCCTCATCAACTTCCTCCTGGCACTTGCCAAGGTGGCCATCTACCATACCAGGAGGAAGAAGCTGACGGTGGGGGGCGGGTGATGTGTAGCTGTGGGGCCTCCTTCCGATCCTCCCTCAAGTCACTTCTCTGGGCAGAGTTCCATGATGACTGGCTCCCTGGATGCCTTTAAGAATGCTGTCGAGGGTTCTCTGCTCAGTGTCCCCCTCTGGATCCCTGATCTATGACCTTCACTTATGTCCCTGTTTCTCATTTGATGTCCCTTGTCATTTGATGCCTGAGTCCAGTGACTCCTCCCCTTAGGCTGGGGGGAGGGCCCTTTAGATGTGGGCCCTCCCCCCACTCATCCCCAGTGCTTCAATAGCTGCCTCTGAGAACCTGTCAAGGATCACTTTGTGCTTTAGTCAGTCATAGTGAATCATTTGCAAAGAGGGCTCTGCACGCGATTTCTCAAGGATTTTTGTCTTTGCAGTAATCCTTTGGAGACTGAAGAGTTTTCTGTCAGTTCTGTACCTTATATAGATGTCCTTTGGAAGGTTTTCAGTTGCATAATTCACAATGGCTGCTAATCAGAGACCAAAGAGGACTGGTGCAAGCATGCAGTCTTGTTTCACCCCATTGGAAATGGGGAATGGTTTAAAGAGGTCGCCATCTGAGAATACTTGGCCAGTAATATCTTTGTGAAATTGACATGTGATGTTGAGTAATTGGCTTGGGCAGTCAAACTTTTCTAGAATTTTCCAGAGGCCTTTTCTGCTTATAGTGTCAAATGCTTTCTTTAGATCATTGAAGACAGCCCATAGTTCCATGCTTTTTTCAGTTCATTTTTCCTGAATCTGTCTCAAAATGAAAATCACAACTGTGGTGCTCCAACCTGATCTAAATCCACACTGAGTCACTGGTAAAAGCTTCTCTGCTATTGTTTTGACAAGCCGATTGAGCAAAATACTACCATACTACCTATGGAGAACACGGATGTACCCCGGTAGCTGCCAGAGTCAGATTTGTTGCTTTTTATTTTTGTATAGTATAACTCTGATTGCATCTTTGAAATCCTGATGAATGTTCTCAGTTTCCCAGGTATCCTTAATAATGTCGTATAGACAGCTGATGTTTTTGAGGCCTTCAAAATTAAAGACTTCAGCTGGTGTGTTGTCTTGGACTGGAAATTTACCTGATTTTGTTTGTTTGAGAGCTTTTTGTGCTTCCTCAACAGTAGGTTTTTTGGGCAAGTTCATCTTGTATGGGGTGGTGGGTAAGTTCCTTTAGCCATCTGGGGGTTGACAGTAGAGTTTGAATAGCTCAGTCATGTGCTCCACCATATTTCAGAGATGCCTCGTTTGCCTTTGATTAAAATGGATCCATCTGAACTCTCATGGAACTGGTCCCAGTTTCAAAGGGCCATAAATGGCCTTTAAGGAGCCATAAAACAACGTTGTATTACATCATTGTAATGCACATAGGAGGCACAGGACTTGTGCACTGTGAATGAGGATTGTCTTCTATTTTTTATTTTATTTTACCCTTTTGTAATAAACTCCTGGATTTGACAATACTGCTTTTTTATTAATTGGGGATCACAGCCGTGTCACTTGTGCTTGCCCAGGTAGGTTCCAAACAGGCTGCTGTAGTCATACAGCAAGGCCTGATTGGCAAGATTGTGTCCTCTCATGCTGATATCTATTTTGCTTATGCTACTTTTGCATTTACAATCAATCAGTCAAAACAAAAAGTCCTCCTCCTTTCCTTCAAACAGAGAAATATCATTGCAAACGTAAATAATTTGTCCCTCTTCTGTCCATTCATCTAGCGCTTTCCATCCAAAGAACTCACAGCCCACTCTGTGTGTGTGCACGCATGCGTGCGTACGTACACTCTTGTAATTTCCCATGGAGAAAGGGAACAGGAATTAAAGGGAGCATCTCTCTCCCCTCCTCCTGTCTGGAAAAAGGGAGCAAGCATATGAACTCTCATCAATCACAGGTGACAGGTTTTTATCTCTATGGGCAAAACCCTTGGACTTTCAACATTTTCTACTATGCAGACATGGTAGCCAATTTCCAATTGTCTACTATTTTGTAATATACAACCAATTTTTTGCCCAAACCTGGCCATACTCAGTGCAATATGTATGTAAAGGGTAAAATTTGGCCAAAGCTTTTAGTCCACATATCTCTGATTGAGACCTCTTCATTATGACATACAATAATCTCATTTGGTGTATGCTATGGAGAGATTGCAAGGCAGGTTTCATTTAATTTTATATGTTTGGTCTTAAAACAGTAAAATTTGAAATCCTCCACGGTTACATTATAAAGCCAATCTTCCTCCACTCCATCTTCATCATATAGTGGCCTCTGCTTCCCACCTCATCCTTTGTTCATAACCTTACAGGGCAAGATTCATATTCGTAGCATTTACTATTTGGAAGGCAGAGCACACACCGTTTTCTGCATCCAGTCGTGCTCTTAGATTGCAAACAATGCCACCTGCAGCTCTAAATATTCTGCACTCTCATTATAACACCATCCTTTAAACCCAATCATTTTAGGTGTTATCAAAAGGTGTTATTACAGAGGTACCTGCTGTAGTTCATGTTGTGTCAGCACTTTCATTTTAAAGCAGGGTTATGGACAGATCATCAAAATTATTCTGGGAAGGCATTTTGATAGAGAAGATTGTTCAACTTGTGAGGGGAGTTTGATTTTACGAGGGCTCTGTCAAATGATACTAAATTTAATATTGACAGCAATGTTTTTATTTGTTTTAAATTTAAATGAGCACAGGGATTTGGGGGATTTAAGTATTTAAGCAGTCCCCTGCAGTTTTGGACATCTAAACAGACCAGAACTGTGCATCAGAATGAAAAAGTACCCTTTTGCCTCCCAACAAAGACTGGATGAAGCACTGGAGGAAATACCCTTAATGAAGCAATCTCAAATCACCGGAAGGGATAAAGTGGATCATAGAGATCTCATCTATCTCTAATTTCTGTGAACCAGAAAGTGAAAAAGGACATACACCAAAGTTAAAACAAGCAGTCTGTGTCCATTGAGCACAGTCAAATACAAGCAGTGTAGAAATAGATGTAATGGTGACAATTAAATCAGTTAAGGAAGATGGTAAGAAAACAGGTCTTTTTAATGAAATTGATTGTGCTATTGACACTGATGATTTAACAACTTTCCAGAAACTTAGTAACCAATTGGCCTTTTGCGCATGGCAATGGACAGAGATCAAGACCAATGTTTTTCGAGCGTGTACTTGCATGTGGACATACAAATTAAGCATAGGCATTCATTATGTACATGCAAGTTTGGGGCAAGGTTCTGGATGCTCAGGACTATTTGGGCACCCTTTACCCCAACTTGAGTTGGGAAATTTTTGTGCCTTAACCATGCGCATATAAAATTGCAAATGCACTTAGACATACATGCTTTTGAAAATTTGGTCAGATATCCTTGTTGATATTGTTGGATTTAATATCTGACCCTGACACTGTTGATTATAAGGTTCTGCTCACTCACCTACATCAACTGTACATTTTCAGTGGAGTCATTTTTAGAACGCATAATTCAGTGCTCTGAGAGATTCCATGAGATGTCTCATTACTGCTCAATGAGTCTGAGGCTCTGGGGTGGGAAAGAGGGGGATATGTCGGATATTAAGGGCTGATATGTCCTTGATATTCTTATGAAATCTAGGGCTATATCTCCTTTTTAACAAGTTTGTATGGGGAAAGTGTTCCTGCTTTCTCACTGTCTGGCTGTGGCAAGGACTTGATGATGACAGCTTGCTGGTTAAGGCTCAAGCCAGGTAAGAGGGAGATAATGCTCATTTGACAGAAGCCATTTCTATCCCTAAATACTTAGGAGATAGCCCACCTCACCATGATCTTTTGGTATGTGAGTACCTGGATGGATATGAAAGCACCTAAAAGGCTGTTGGTGTAAATAAATAATAGTAATAACAATAATGGTCAGGTATTTTGAGGAACTGATGGGCAGGAACCCCAAACTTTGTTAATGGTTTATCCACTAAGTGACATGCCTTGGGATCCTACGAGACCCCCCTGTTCATTATATACCTGATAGCCATGGCAAGAAATGATTTTTTTTCATACTTAACAAGCCGGGAAAATATGTCCTTTCCTCCAAGATCCATCTCTAGCTATGATCATCCATGTCTCTCACCTCCAGAATAGACCACTGCAATGCATTATTCTTGGGCCAAATTAACTTCAAATCATAACAGTCATGATAAATGATAATCCAAGGGATGATCTTAAATGGACTGCGTGCTCAACATTTTAGAGCGTCCTAGTTCCTAACTTGGAAGCTCTAAGCTGTTGAGCACCTTGTTGTAATTTGAAGTTAATTTGGATTACAGATATCAAGGCTGAATTTGTATTACAGATATCAAGGAGAGGCATTCTCTAAAAGGTTCCTCTACCATGGAATGTATTCTGGACGAATGCCCATCATAGTCAAATCTCAGCAGTTTCAGTTTGGGTTTGCATCTCTGTATGGTCTTTCTTTTCTGACTCTTGTATCTTGGCTGGCCACCCTGGCACAATCAGGGTTGGATTTCCTTATTTTACGTGGTTTCAGACAAAGTGAAGAGGAGGGTATTGTTCTAGGTTTTGAGAGACTCTCATCAGTTGTACTATGTAAAGAATACCTACATACTGCGGTGATAGGTTTGATAGGAAATATACATAATACAGTTATAAATTATGTCCTCGGATACATGAGTATCCAATCCCTTCCACTGAGGTCAATGCAAGTTGCATGCGTGTATTGGAGAGCACAATTTGGTCCTTGGTTTTCTAATCTGTAAGTGATGAGTGTTTAAATAAATGAATGGGAAGTGAGGCCTTCTTGTGGTTGTAACACAAATATGACTTGAATATAAATAAAAAACCTGGGGCCTATTGTTTAAAAATCCAGGATGTGCAAATGTTACTCAAAGAAATTTAATGCAAAAACACTAACTTTGGCACTAACTTTGCCATGGAATTGATTGCTAATCTTCATTCTGAATTTTTGTTCCTTGTGGATTTTAATAGGAAATGAGACAATGAGCTGGAGAGTAAAATAATGTCATCCTTCTGTCCTTAACTCTTGCTGTTGTACTTAAACTTCAAAATTTCATATTAAGGAGTGCAGTGAATTAGAGAGCACTGAGGGCCACTGAGAAATAACTATAAAATCCTGACAGTTCTCTTCAGTCTCAACAAATGACATTTCAAAATACGAAACTGAACAACTATTGCATAGTGGTTTTCCAGTTCTGATCTCTTCTTTCCATTCTCTTTATAGCATTTTTCCTTTAAAGGGGTTTAATGTACATTTTCTCATTATCTGACGGTAATGCAGAGGTTCAGTAAGTGTGGTACATGGTGGCCTATGGAGAGTTGGGCTGGTCAGATGATGCTGCCTGTCATTTGTTCTTTGTTTGGCTGAGGTAAAGCAGATAGAAGGGAGGAATAAGAATAGGGCAGTGAACTGGGAGGCAGGAGAGCGAGTTACATTCCCAGCTTTGCTACTGACCTGCTGTGTGACCTTGAGCAAGTCACTTCACCCTCTGGGCCTCTATTTACCGTCCCATTGTGTCTTTTCTAAACTCATTGAGAACAGACACTCATTCTGTGTATCTGGACACTGCCCGAAGCAAAGCCAACCTCCTTGCTGAGGCTCTGCTGTTGCATCCCAGGAGAAAAGCCTGTTTTTTGGTACAAAAGAGGACAAGTGAAAGTACAAGAGGAGATCAGCTGCTAATGGGAATGGGCTGGAAAAAGGAAAATATAGCCTTTCAAGAGAATTGCCTTTATGCTCACAATGATACCAAGTAATTCCAAAACAAAACCAGCTTTTTAAAGGAAGGACAGAGTTTCCCCCTGTTCCCTTCTATGTGAAACTCTCTCAACAATAGCAATAAAAATCCCCCACCAACTGGTCCTTTTAAATGTTACAGCCCGAGTCCCACATGGACACTGCCAACCTCTTTATTTGTGTTAGTATTATTATAACTGTGAGCAGCTGTAATTGAAGTTATCACAAGAATCAAACTAGGTGAACAAGTTAGCAAAACAATCCCCCCCGGCAATTCCCATTATACCTCCCATTGTCTAAGGGCCGACCGCGCACTGGGGTGATGGATGTGAGGCAGATCGGCTATCCTTTCTCACCTTGCCTCCTCAGTCTTTTACATTGTTGTTGTTGTTTTTAACCCATTATGTGGTGTTGATGTGCCTGAAATGATCACAGAGGTGTTGGAGACATATACATTATCCTGATCTTCGTTGCTAAAAGGGGTGTGTTTTTACTTCTGGGTAACCGGCGTATATGAGCTCTCCCTAAAAAAGCCCAGTGTTGACAAGGCGCTTTACTTTGACTTGATGGTCAAATGAGGCAAGGTCAGCATGATTATTGCCCCCTCCCATCCTCCCTCCATCTTTGGTGACCTCATCTAGTTTATCTCATGCTAAAATGCAAGGGCCTTGTCTTCACTGTGTGTTTTACCTGGGGATAGCTTACACATGTTAGTTACGCGGAGGTAAAAAATGCATCTTTTGTAGTAATGAAACAGGCTGTAATGAGTCTGCAACCGTAGATTATCGGCACTATATATTATCTAATCTCGAAACTAGTGCGCCTCCCTCGGTCCAGGGCTGTAGACCAGCATGTAACTCTAGCAGGATGCGTAGCTGTTCTACTTGCTGTATCAGGGAGTAGGGGACAAACTAACAATCAGATGGGAGCTGTGAAATTTCCTTCTACCCTATAGGGGATGATAGAAAGGACTTGCTGAGGTCTTCCTATGGAGTATGGTCCCTCTCTCCTCTGATAACAGGAAGGATGAGAGTTGTGGAGAATCAGGGAAGATTTCTTTGCCTCTATCCCTTTCCTTCAGCCAGGAGACTAAAGGAAAGAGGGTAGAGTCTCCTCTTCCCCATCAACAAAGGATCAAAGGCACTGGGGATGGCAGAGACCAGTGAGACCGTCCAGTCCAGGTCCTTGCACATACAGTGTTCTTCCCTACAATACGTTTCTCATAGAATCACAGGAGCTTGAGATGGCAAAAGGCCTACTGGAGATAAGAATGAGGAAAAAGGGAAAGCTCATCTCTCCAAGCATCCAGGACTATGTAAGGAGAGAGAATCCCATCTCACCCAGCTGTCAGAGGCAGGAGTTGATGATTTCATCACAGCATTGTTTGGTGTCACATTGTGATACTGCATAGTTATGTTCATGCAACATCACAATCACACTTAAATCATAATGCAAGATTGGAAGGTATTATTATTCTGTGCCTTTATGTAGTTCTAGCTGCTAAATGTTGAGTATCACTGATCTAAACAATAGCACAATTGTCTATCATGTTACATAGATTTGGCTCCCCAAAAATGTAGTTGTTTGACTGGCAGTGACTCTTCCAGAATGTCAAAGGCACATAAATGTAAACCTCAGAACACCAGGACATACCCTCTGCTATGATGCTCTGGGTTTTTGAGCATGAAAAATAATTTTTACCAGCCAACAAAGCTATAAAACATGTAAAGAAATGTTTTGCTTGATAAATGCTCAGGTAATCACGAACCCTACCCTGCAACCCTAACTCTGCCCTCTTTGGCCTTGTTTTCACTAGGAAAAAGTGTGTCTTACCACGTTAGCTAATACAACTACCTTGGTTTGCACCATTGGCCCTATCTACTCTGAGCACTGCAAAGCACATCAATTTTCAAGACAATCTGCGTAAGCATGTGGATTTTAGAGGACTTACGTAAATCATCTGTTAAACAGTAAGCGAGTCTCAACCTTAACTAGGGCAACAATACCATTAAAATAAGAAGTTGTACATAAGACTGGCCACCAACCACATTCTCTCTGTGGCTCTTCTACTAACAGGATTTTGTCTAATGCTCTTTACAATTATGATGCAAAGAAACCACATGGACACACTTCACTAACTATACTCAAATATGCAAAGCCTAGCTACATACATACTTTTGCTGTGACTGTCATGGCAGCTTCTAAAACATGGTTTCTAGGCCCGCTAGAGGACTCTCGAACTCTTCAAAGGTATACTATTCTACCCCGAGATACTACACAAAGTAAAAAGAAAAAGGCAGAGGAAGTTCAGAAGTCAATTAGATCTATTCCTGGTGTAAAATTTTGTCTTGTATTCAGTTACTAAGTCCTACTCATGCACCCGTGAAGAGAAATAAGAGCAGTTTGCTTTAGGAGGCAATATTTCAGTGTCTACCCTATTCATAAAACCCCAAATGAGGCAATTCTGTCATGGAAATATCAAAATAAATAGATCTTTTGGCTTTTGTGGTATTTTTTTCAGATACCCTCTGCTATGATGCTCTGGGTTTTTGAGCATGAAAAATAGTTTTTACCAGCCAACAAAGCTATAAAACATGTAAAGAAATGTTTTGCTTGATAAATGCATGTGAAAATGATGAATTATGCTTAGCAGAAAATCTGTGTTAGAGGATTTGGACCACATCTGCATTCTCTCTTCCTACTTTCAGACATGCTTTCAGGGTCCCCGATGTCCTTGTCTCTCTGAATTCCTCCTCCTCTCAAACAGTGAGTGTGACAAGATGTGAGCAGAATCTATAAACTCAGTAGAAGAGCTGTGCTGATGTACATTCAGTAAGAACACTCAAAGTAGAACCCACAGTTCTAATGGCAATTTGGTCTTGTCATTTTAGAGTGCTTTTTAAAGGAAAATTTTGCAAAGATGTGTTGATGCTAAAATTATTCATCCCTTTCCCCCCCACCCCCCCATACACCTTTTTCTTGAAAGTCCACTTTCCTGGTTTTGCTTTGTCTGATGGCTTTTAGCTGTATTCATGTTGGTCTAACTGCTACCAACACCGGGCTGCAGTTCTCATTTATCCCAGGATACAATCGGAGACAATTGGCTGGGTGCATGAGAAGGAGGCAGTGGGGTGTGTGTTTTGCCCTTTTAAAAAACATGTAGTATAGGCAACAGCTAGAAGCAGGGTACAAAACTGGGTGGATCATTGATGTGCTCCAGTATGGCAACCTCTACACCCTGGTTACAGCACCTCACAGCCCCTTGCTGTCTCTTTTTCCTCCTGAAAACCCCTGCTCTCCTCCCTTGCCTGGCAGCACTCGCTCTCTGGTGCTGTTCCGCTCTCCAGAAAGACACCAGTGGGAGCAGCTTCCTACCCAGCTGCCCTGTGGCATCTGTCTCCTCAGGAGCTCTCTCTGTTCTGAGGCCTCACGACTGAGTCCTCAGTCATAAGCCTTTGTTAGGTCCAGGGGCTACTTAACTAATTAACTGCCACCCAGTCACCTCGGTGATTAGCTACTCACAGGTGGGTCTGGGTTGGCTCACTCTCCTTCGGCGGAGTCTGTCACAGGTAGGCTCAGTGCTTGTCCCATTCAGGGGGCCAACACCCCTTAAAGCTCCTTACTTATCAGCCTTTCATCCCATTTCTGGTCCCCCTTTTTCATGCATTGGAAATCTTTTCATTAATTGTATCGGTTAACATGAATCTGGGTCGGAAACACATTTTACTACATTTATTTTTATGAATGGTTATTTTGTGCGATGTCATGAGCACCACAGTGAGAAGAGGAAGAAGATTTTAGGAATGCCAATATAGTTGGAGTTACCCGTATTCAGCATTAACCTAATGTGTTTGGCCTTGGTAGGGAGAACATGGATGCTTGATGCTTCCAAAGCAAGAAATAAAAACAAACCAAGAGCAGTGAAGGCTTTCTTGTCCTGTAACACAGCTTTCTTTCTCTCCTTCTCCCAGGTCTCTCTATTCTTGGTCTCTCAGAGAAATGTGCAGCAACAGCGGAGCTATTTCTAGGTGTTTTTCTGTACGTCTTATCTTGCTTAATCATTTTCTCAATTTTGCTTTTTTGCAAAGTTCTTGCTTTACTAGACATGGATTCACCTCCTGAGCTTGTGTAATTAACTACAAAAACTGGCTGTAATTTGACACACACTATCAGGGTATGTCTACATTGCAGTATAAGCCTGGGGTTTGAATTCAGTCTCAAGCCTAATCCCAATTTTGTCTACACACAAATTGCAATAACCCAGTGATTGGATGAAAGGTCCAAGTCTGAGTTAAGCCAGGATGCAGGTTTAAGCCCTATTGTTTTACAGTATGGATGCAGTCCCACTGAACTCGTGCTCTGGGAGAATGCCAAAAGTATCCCACGGGCCAAATTCCTTTGTGCTCTGGACAGCCAAGTTTTCCCATACTGCACCACAAAGAAAGGGCAAGAGTAGCCACGTTTTGGGAAGGGTCTAGGAAGTCTGGGATATGGGTGGTTGGACATGGGCCCATATAATTCTGTGTAGACACTGGAGCCCAGGTTGGGACCCAGAGTTCAACAATTCCTAATCTAGGATTACAAATGAGTATGGATGCTCAAGCGCTAGGTTAACAAACCCGGGGGCTGCTAACTCAAGTTCTCCTAATCCAGGTCTTAGATTGTAGTGTAGACATATCCTCAGTCTCATCTCTTCTTGAGTTAAAACAACCTGTCCCTCTGCCCTCAGAATTATGGGCAAAACATCTATTAATTGCACACTATTCACTCATATTGCAGCCAACTCTTTTATAGATTTGCAATTCAATAGCAGGTGGTAATGGGATGTGAGGGGCAGGATAATAAACTCATCAGAGTGTACTTTGCTGTTATAGATTTAGATGTTCCCACTTTTTCATGCTGAACATTGCTTGCCTTTCTCTGTTTCCATCAAGGTCAGTTATGTTAGTGCAATCCATTGCTAGCTGTAATGTATAGGGCCTAAAAAATAAAAATATTGTAGCCAAAAATATTGTAGCCAAAATTTTTATAAATTGGTGCCTAAAATTAAGGTCCTATCTATGTTTATGCCCTTAAATAAGTGGACTGATGTTCCAGTCTGAACTTTGGACTCAACGAAAATCAGTGGGAACTGGTTGAGTGCTCAGCAGTTTGGTAAATGAGGTCACTTATTTAAGAATGTCAAACACCACATTTAGACTCTAGCTTTGAAATTTTTGGTGCAAGTAGGTGGAAATGAAGTCCTGACATTGAAAGGCACAAAAATGGAGACAGGTTTCCTAAATTACCTTTTTTTAGGCATTTTTAAATTCATTTCCTGACAAGAAATGAATAAGATCTTCTCTCTGTAGGAAATACATTCAAATGTTGAAGTGGTAGTGTCACTTCAAATGTTTTCTATTGGGACATGCTATGTTAAAATATTCAAGTTACTTCCTTTAATTTCCACTATCTTGTTTTGGAACAGTCTGCTTTTTGCAGGGGCTTGTTTTCTTCAATAGGCTTCCTCAACAGCTTAATTCTTCATGGATGTGTGTCGTCTTAGAGTACAGGAGGTGTTTGAATGAAGGCACAGTATTGATCTAGTTTACCTCTGAATGCTCATATAACCCAATTTAGACTTAGAGCTGAATCAATAAGGGGTTGAGACAGTGGAGATCATTAAGGAAGACCCTTTCAGATGAATGTTTTTCTTCTCACTTCTTAAAAAGAAATTAGTTTCTGGTTCTAGGCAGTTGGCAAATTAGTTAGTCTCTCTCTTTCTGAGGAGCTGGGGGAGAAGGTTCAGAATAATGACTCAATAAATGAATATGTTCATTCTGACTTCATTGTGAACTCGAATGTGACATGAAGGCAAAGGGTAACAAATATTTGTTACGAGATTGCGACATGGTCCATTGGTAGGGGCACAGAAAATGGGAGGTTGTTAGACCTGGAGTCTTTCTTGCTCAGCCACTGACTTGCTTTATGGCTAAGAACAAGTCACTTAACCTGTCTGCCTCAGTTTTCTTATCATCATAATGATACCCCCATCTCCTTTGAAGTTCTTTGAAACCTCTAGATGAAAAGTGCTAAGTATCATTATATGCTGCCCAAGCATGGAATAAACCAGAAACAGCACTGGAAACCAGTGACGACATGTCCTCATGTTGTGTTTTATTGTGTTGCCCATGAGACCCCCATTCACTAAAATACTTATGCACATACTTCACTTTAAAGCATCTTTTGAACATCAGTGGCACATGAGTAACCCCATCTCTGTTAACACAACAGTTACTCATGTGCTTAGCTCGAGCCATATCCTTAAATTCTTTGCTAAACTGGGCTTATAACCCACTGAACTAAATGGCTTCGGAGGAGGTAAATGATGATTTTTATAGATCCATGTGAAAGCACCTTCTTTAGTTTTTAAAGTACTTAAAAGTACATACTTTAATGAACCATGTCAAGAATAGGACGGGTGTTCTCTATTTACCAGGTGATGAAAAGGAAATAAAATAGTTTGGGATCAGTACTGCCCAAATTCCCCCTCCCCCCCCCCCCCCCCCCAACCTCCTTTATTTAAGATGCAACAAAGCCAACAGCTATGGTATCTCTTCAGTCACTGTCAATAAACAAAGCATAGGAAATGTGTCCTAGATGTTAGGCCTCAACATTTCACTCTCTGTTAGAGTACAGACATGATCTAAAACCCTTAGACAAGATAGAATAGCTTCTCAACTGTATTAGATGGATGGTGCAAAATGAAATATTGGGGGCTTCCTGGCTGAAAATATAGTAGCCAATACTACCGAGCAGCTGCTGGAAGACTGAGTGAGAAGGTGATAAAATGTATTCTGAGTTAGCTGTAGTGTAGCATAGAAATTGACTATAAACAGGGAGGAAGGATTGAAGAACTTTCCCAGAGTGAATGATTTTGTAGATTATTGATTTGGGCAGCAGTTTATTTAAACATTAAAATTCTGAATGAAGCAAGTTACCCTGAAGAAAAATGTGTCAGGTGTAGAACTTGTTCCAGCTAACTGTTCAGCCTCTGAGGACTTTGTAAACTGTCCAGATATATTTATTAAAGACAATACTTTCTTGAGGGGAAAAGGAGATTTTCCTCCTTCCAGAGTACATTAGAGTATTTTCTGAGGTGAATGTTTGAAGTTAGTGGTTTGTTGCTACCACAGTTACAGTAACTCTGTATTGTAGTTGGTTCAACATGTTTTTTTAAATACTTTTGTTTTCAAGCCAATGGCAGCAAAGGATAACTACCAGCAATAAAAGGAAAATGGGTATCAATAGATAGCAACAGCCATATTGTGGCACTGAGAGGTATTACCAGGACAGCGTTCCAAGATGATGTGATATATGGACACTATATGAATCATTTTTATTTATATACGGCATGTCATCCAAAAATGTCAAAGCATTTTACGAAGGTGGCTAAGCAGCATCAGTCTCAGGTGTACATTATTTTTTTATGGATTAGTTGAGAATGAAGAAGTCACTAGAATCTTTAACTCTTAGTCAGAGTTGGGTTGAAGAAATAAAATCAAGTCAGTTAGTACTGGGAGGGATTCGGGGACAGCCATGTTAATATCCATTCTTTATTCCAATGAGGGTCCAATGTTGGTCCCTTCCCACAGCTAGACAAAGGGGAACCAGATCTTCCCACCTCAACTTGAGGCCAAGGAATGGAGCAGTACTCATAGGTTTTCTGTGGTTGCTGCTGCGTTATACTGGTTCATAAGCCCCCACATCCAATATTCACTTATTAGTCACTGATTTTAGCTACTGGGTGATATTCATGCTATGTGTCTGCTTTGACCCAAGTTGACCAACTATGGGCCTCTTGCTAAGACCACAGTCAAGCTATAAAATCAATGGCACTTTTGCCTCAGTAAGGACTGAAGGATTAAGCCCTGTGGCCCAGTTCCTCAAATGTATTTAGACATCTACCTCCCATCAATTTCAATGGGAGGGAGGTGCCTAAACACGTATTGAAGACCTGGGCCTATATGATTTTTTGGGGACCATCGTGTGTTTCATAGAGTATGAAAATCTAACCTGCTAACCCCTAAACTTTCAAGTATTTGCATTGTTGGATTAGCTACACAATTCCCAGGAAAGTTGATCGGGGTCTGAACCACAATTCTTTGAAAACTTGGGGGGTTAACGTTTAAAGATTCTGAAGGGACCCATCATAGTCTGAGGGTGTGTGTGTGTGAGAAGGCTAGAGAGAACTCATTGTACCCCTACAGAGTGAAATTATAAGAAGAGCTATCTTTTCCAGTGCTGTACTTTTCTAACTGAATTTCCATTGCTGCCCTTCACTAGTCTCAAACCCACAAATGGTTCTAATGTCTGCATTGTCACTGGCTGATGATGTCATTAGCTTTTTTAGTTTTTATTAAAGCAGCAAAATTTCCCTGGGTTTTCTAAAAGTTCTTCGATTTTCTCTAAAGTTGGAACTTTCTTGTTTGTTTGTTAGTTTTAGGTTTTGTTTTTTTCCTCTCAATTATGGCATTTCAGACTCAAATATTTCACTGTGCTCATTTCTGTAACTACACTTGATGCTCATTTTGTATCCAGTATCACTTCCCAGGGTCCAGTCTTATAAGTTTTTGGGGGGTTTTTTTCCTGTTGACAAACGCATATGCTTCCAAGGTACTGGTGAACAGCAAATTTTTTTTCTCCTCCAAAAGAGTCTCCCGGAAACTATGTATCAGCCAAAAGATCTCTTCATTAAACTTCAGAATCATAAAGGATAGTCATTTCATATCAACTGGAAAAAGACATTCTGAGCTGAGATTTTTGTGATAGCTCAACCTCTATATTTTAGTTGTTTAAATGGGGGACAGTATGGCCCATTGGCTTGAGAATGGAATACAGAGCCATTCATTTCCACTGTAAGTTTCCAGTTCCAATATGGCCCAAGTCAGCAATGACCAAAGCGCATCATTTGTCCACTGTATGCAAAGGCCTTCAAATGACAGTGTCCATATTCCAGAATCTGACATTTATAACTTGCACTAATTGGCAGAACACTGGCCATCTTGGTGGGGATGCCTAAAACCAAGTAAAAGGGGAGACTGAACTATCCTCTTATTCCCTGTAAATCATCTGTTCAAGTCAGCATTGAACAATGCTGACAACAGATTAGGGAGGCTTAGGCTGCCATTCCTTGCTGCATTATTCCTGGGAGGCAGTGCAGTTTAGCAGTTACAGAAAAGGATCTAGGAATAAGGATTTCTGGATTTTATTCCCTGGTCTACCTCTATCTCAATGTATGATCCTTGGGTAAGAATTTTTATCATCTGTCTGCATCAGTTCACCCATCTGTAAAATGTTCATCCATACCATCTGACAGGTGCAGCAGCTCTTAATTGTGTAATAGTTGTAAAGTTATTTTAGATAACCGATTCTGAGTGTTATTTATAAGTGCAAATTATTACTATTAGTAGAAGCCTTCTGTGTACAAGGCTATGAGTCTGGCACTTTCCATACACAATACATTAACTTAACATTAGCAAGATCTGGTCATTTTTATAAATGGCCTAAGTGAGTGATATGAGCCACTAAGGTATGCTATCAACTTTGGTACTTCTCTACTTTTTAATATTTGTATCTTTTTTTTTTTTTTATGATACCAAAAGAACTCCGATGGAGACCTAAAACTCTGACAGGTGAATTTACAGCTGCTTTGTTTCAGCATAGCAGTGAAAAACAGTTAGCCCATACACCTCCATTTTTCCCTCCCTCCTGCACTCCACATTCCCCTGGGCTTTCGCATGCACGTTCACACAATCTAGGTTGCCTCTCCCTCCTGGCCTCTGATAGATTTGGTGCCATAGAGAGCTTTTGAAAAATAAATATTTGGGATTAATGGTAATTTTTTTTCTCTTTATAGCTAAAAGTTTGTTAGCAGAGGCTAGTGCATAAAAATCTTCTCCAGCAGAGAAGCTCACAAAGAATTGTCCCGCTTAAATATGGCCACAATTTCCCATTGGTCCCAAAGACAGTGAAGCAAGAAAGATGGTGGCAACTTATTGTGTTAGGACACTCAGTCCTATTGAGAACAAGATGTCTTTCTTGGAAGCCCAGCTTACAGCAATCTGCAAACCATGGCTGTCATTTTGAAAGACGGTGGTTCTTGTCAAATTTCTATAGAAGACCATTACTCTTCAGCCTCTGCTGCAGCAGAAACTTTCAGTTTTGAAGAATAATGGGGAAAGAATTGTCATTAATCCTAAAACAAACAAACAAAAATGTAGCCCATGCATAAGATTTCAGTGAGATTAATCTATATGCTTGTTGTAGATTCTGATGTTAAAATCATGTGAGTGAAAAATAAAAGTCTGAGAATGGATGCTAAATTTCTTCAACAACCTATTTTTAATTGAACTCCAACTAATTAAGAGATTTATTTGGAACCTCAGTGCTGAAAGATTAAGTACTGTAACTTAGGGAAAGATGCACTGTGGCATTCTTGTATAAAAGGTTGAATCCCTGCTTTCAGTGCTAAACACAACTTATCCTTAATGATCAATCCTCACTTGGTGCCTCCTTAAATATTAATGTTACAGTAGAGTCTAAAGGCATCCATAGATAAGAGGAACCAGTGTGTTAGGAGCTGTATAAACATAGAAGACAGTCCCTGCCCCAAAAAGCATACAGTTCGGAAGAGAGGTGAAGTGACTTGGCCAATCACACACAGCATCTCAGTGGCTGAGGCAGGATTAGAACCCAAGGTTTCATGGCTGTAGTGCAGGGCCCCTCTACTGTGGACCGTGTGACCATCCCTTGAGTGTTTAGACTGCACATAAATTTCTTTCCAGGATATAGTTTAACAAGAAGGTTTTTCTTTTTGTGTAGTTGAAGCTTTCAGCCTGATTCTCACTTCTTAACCTGTCTTACTTTATATTTTTTCAATGGAGTCATTAATTTATACATATGTGATAGCAAAATCAGGCTTATTATTTTAAATGGGCCTCCAAGAGGGTGAAGAAATACCAAAAAATCCCCCATCTTTCTCTTTGCAGGAAGAAAGATGTAGTCTTATTAAAATCCTACAACTGAATTCACTTAAACTCCTCCATGCTAGAATATTTTGTCTGACAGGCCAATTCTAGAAAAAGTCTATTGTCTAACTAAGACATATTTTTGACAGGCTGGATTTTATTTAAGATCAGTGTGTTATACACAAGCAAATAATTTAATTTTCTTCCAGTGAAACAAAATATGCTATGGGAGGGATGGAGGGGGGAGGGGGAGATGTCACCAAAAAACATGAGCAACCCCTCCCCCCCAGAAGTTCACTGTTCAGTTGAAACAAGTTTGAGACAACAGTCATTTTGTCTGGGAAAAAATATGCTCTGGGCTGAATAGTTATACAGGTCCTCAGCCCAGGAGCACATACTTGGTTTGTATTTTACAGATTTAAAATATCATCAGTGCTACCATTTCTGTGTGAGGGGAATGTAAAACAAAGTACTAGGTTTTTCAGCCTAGAATCACTTTCCTTCTTCTAATTAAAAAAACCAAATCTTTTTCCCAATAAAAACGGTGGGAAGAAAACAACAAATGATACGGCAGTATAACATTACAAAACTCACCGTGCATTGAGATTAGATTCTGACACTCTTTCCACATTGGAAACAAATGGTTTAGTAATCTAAATTCCCAAAAGTCTCCAAGGCAGTGAGGTTTTAGCAGGAGTTGCTGTGTACGTGCAATAAGTATATACTTTCCTTAAGATACCCAGTTATTTAATAGGATGGAGATGGAATACATTGCTTGTAGTAAAGATAAAATTCTGGCTCTCTTGCCTGCACTGGGTATATTGGGGTGAGGAAGAAAAAGACCCCAGAAAGCCTTTTCATTCCCCTGCTATGTATCTATGCAGGAGCCTGGTAAGGAGACACTTGCCAAGAGTCACACATCTTGGTCGACCCATTACATTCCCGCCGCCCAGACTGAGTGTTACTCATTCAGCTGGGCTGCAGGAATGGCCTGCAATTGCTCCTAGAGGCCATGTGCTATCTGCAGGTATCCAAATTGTCCCTGCTGGAGGTAAGAGTGGGAAAGAGCAGCTGGGAGGAGCAGGGAAATGGAGACAGCAGGGATAGGTCGGGGGGGACCCAGTATATGCCCCAGGCTTTCCTAACCAGCAACCAATAACTCTCCTGTATAGACACTCCTACCCCTCCCCAACTACTTGCCCCTCTCTCCCCTCAGACACCAACTCCAGCTACCAAACAGCCCCTTCCCAACAAACCTATTTTCTCCCAAGCAACCCCACTCAGCTGTTCTCTTGTCCCCAGACTTCTATCCTTAGCCACCCCCAGAAAGTCCGGCTTCCCTTAGCTGTCACCCTCTTTCCCCCATTCACTTTCTCACTCCGACAGCCTCCAGGGCTCCCATCTTCTGATCAGACACCCTCACACATCAAACTACCCTGACTTTCTCCACACAACAGTCCTACACCCGTTAGCTCCCACACCACCTGCCATATTCTGTGCAGCTCCATATCCAACCCGCACCATTGCTTAAGGCAGGATGTATTGTCCTTGAGCTGAAATGTATCGTCTGTTATAAATTTTCCAACGTGCAAATAGTTTTGCATATTTACAAATATTTTGCATAAAACACCACAAAACTTGGCGGCTGTGAATGAAGAGCGTGCTAACGGTGCCCTAGATCTCTCCCTTCCTTTGAGCCATCTCACTCCCTCCCATTCCCTTCTTATCTTCACCCCAACAGCAGGCCTCACATTAGAATATCTAGAAATATCTATCCCAGAAACAGCATCTCCCCTCATGCTCCATTCTAATAGATGAAATCTTCTACAGTGCTAGATTTATCCCATTTTAAAAAAGCAAAAACACACACACATCCCTGCCTTAGTGTTAAGGTTACTTAAGTTAATTTCCTTTCAATGCAATCACTAAAAACCCAGGACCAACTATCCTGACCAGCCTCAACTCTTATTACTGCCACGCATTGAATGCTTCATCTCCATTGCAAATTCCCCTTCGCTGCCACCATATAACCACATATCCAATTGATTAAAATAGCATTTAAACACACAAACTCAACTCCAGCCTCAGCAAAATTGCAATCTTAAAGATGCTTTCACTCTGGAAGTGTATCTAGAATGTATTACTACCTATGAAAAGCCTTGGATTTGTGGGGATTTTGATGATGAGTAATATATTCTGAAGTGAGGTTCTTCACCCCGCACCACTAGGATGGAATCCCCTCGGCGTTAGAATGCAGGATCTATGGGAGAGAGCACAACAACATTATGTAAGTTTAGTACCTGAAATAGAGAGGACTGTATTCATTTAAAACTGCAGAGGACAGCTTGATTTGGAAGTGGGCTAGGAAATGGGGGCTACCAACTCTGTTTGTAGAAAAATAAAAGTACCATGGGCACTTTAATAATCTCATGTGAATGGAATTTAAGTTGCAGTTGATCCAAAAGTTAGTGGACACTGGATTTGCTGTTATGCTGGGGTGTTGATTCAGTACTGACTCAGCAGGAAGGTTGCCATCTACCTCACCGATTCTTTCTACAGCATCTTGCGTTTTCCTTGAAGGTCTGGGATTCAAACAGTATCCCACACCACACCACCCCAGCCCTGCCTCTCTTGTGAGATATAGCATGTTTACTGTGTTAGTTTTATTAAAAAGATTATCATGGGTGGGTAGTGCCTAAAATCAGCTCTAACTCCATAAATATTATAGCTAGCAGGGTAGCTGCCAAAAGATGTTTTCCATTTCTAAAGTTTTAAAAATTGCAACTCCTTCAATCCCGTTTTCAAGTTTAAAAAAGCGGATTTGCTCAAAACATTTTTCCTGGGGAAAAATAATGGCAAATTGAGTCACATAATATCATAACGTAAGTGTGTCATGTCATGAATTTCAACAATTATACTGTTTCAGTACATCCCTGCTATAAATGTTAAGAATAATTATTCTTTTCTGTGCTGGAGGAGAAGGCCTGACTGTCCTTGGGAAGAATCGATAAAACTAACCATGTGTTCCCAGAGACTGTGTTCTAACTCTTGGTGGATTTGAGCCATGATGATTTGAACCTAAACTTGAGGGGTGTGTTTGGAACATGGGTTAGGCCCACATAGGCAGTCCTAACTACAGCATGTAAATCTCAATCTGCATTTGAAGATTTGCAAAGATCAGTGGTTGCATCAGATTCAAATTCATAACTAATAACAGGTTGCCTGATGCAATTGGGTTTGCACTCTATTTTTCCTATATGCCCTCAGTGAAACCATAAAGATTTCTTCCCATCTTCCCCTCCCACACCAAAAAGTGATCAGATTGTGGTCTGCATCACCCAAAGGAGGAAAGGACTGGACGCTGACAGTGCTTTTTTAATCAGCCATAGGCACTCCCTCTCCTCAGGAACCCTCTCAGCCTAGAGAGTGGGAGAGTGACGTTAAGGCCTGAACCAGAATCTCCCCCAAGACGGTGCAGAATCCTAGGAATCTGAGCTAGCCGCAGACTTGAGATTTCAGTAGAGTCCTCTGCTTTAAATTGTTCCACTTAAATATCAGCTTGCGTGTTAAAATCAATCAGTATTGTCAGTATTCACTGGTAAGTACTATATAAATACATAGCACTTTGCACAGTAAAACACCCAACTTCTATTTAAATAAAAAGGGGTTTGCCTAAATGAATGGTGTTGCTTTCTTTGAGATGGAGAGATTTTACATTTTCATGGGTAAAAAGAAAATAAATACTATTATGTACTAGCTATCTGTTACATTAAAATATGATTTATTAGGACCATGGCCCTGTGTATAGCAAGTATGCAGCTGTGCAAATAGCCACATTATTTGCCCTTGTCAGGTTGCATCAGTCGAAACAAAAATTCCGCCTTCTATTCCTGAGTTACTGTGCCTGCTCTTGTGCCTTTGGATTCCTTTGTTTGTTCCCATGCTGTTGGCCATAAAAGGATGGGAGTTGGAAAAGGAAAAGAGTGGGAGCCAGCAAGAGGAAATCTTAACCAGACTGAGGAGCAGCAAGGGCAAGATCAATAGCCAACTTTTTCCAGACCTTCACTGAGGGGTGTGGGTATAATGCTGTTTCCACTGAGCTGGACTGGCTGGGTTACTGTTAGGAGACGCATGCCATTGAGCGTTCCATCAGAGAGGAGACAGTGTGACCTGACCGAACAGCAGGGACCATGGTCTTTGTAGGGAGGGTAGGCTGGAAGGTGGCTGCTATCGTGCAGCTGCAAGGGACTCCGCCAGTAGCAGCACAACTGTTTCTCAAGCAGCAGTGGAAAGGTTTCATTGTAGATCCACAGGTTTGATAGGTTGTACCCTTTCCTTCGCTCGAGAACTTGAAACCACTCCCACTTCATGGACAATTGCCAGGACAACACTGATGCCAGCCAACAGTTTTTTTGCCTCTGTTGAAGTGCTTTCCTGAATCAGGACCATAAGAGCTACTGTGGGTTCCTTCATGAAGGGAGTATCCAGCTTCAAGGCCCCATTTCAGCCAAGGATTGAGGCAAACGTTTACCCTGAAGAATGTACTGGAGCCCATTGACTTCAGAAGAACTTACGCATGGGCTGAAGTGTTTTCCTGAACAGGGATGATTTCCTGAACTGTGACCTAAATGAGAGATCTCAAAGTTAAATAAGTTCTAGTAGGACTGCTATGCACTTTGCACCTCAATACAGCTTTGAACTAAAAGCAGAGAAGTTAAGCTTTCATGAAATGAGGCTGTTCTTACTTTTTGGGGAGCTGGGGAGCAAGAAAGTAAAAGTGTGTATGTTTAACAAAAAGAACGCACATTGCATCCTTATGTTACATCTCACCACATTTTTTTTTAATGTAGGGAATTAAAAATTTCTTAGGAGGGTCACTCATGTCTATAATCTTACAAGTGAATTTAAACTTACCCAGTCAAAACCATATAGAATTAAAAACCCAGTATAAAAATCATAAATTGAATTGGCTGGCTACATCTCTCCTTCAGTATCTCAGATGTCAGTGATGATTAGGAGCTAATAAATCCTTCAGCATTATCCCAAATGTATTTCTAGTGTGGAAATATTGCTTAACAAATGAAGAGTTAGGAGTGAGCCATTATGTACATGCATAAACAACGAGAGTTCTGTGGCACTTTAAAGACTAACAAATTTAATTTCAGCAGGCATAAGCTTTCGTGAGCCTCAGCTCACTTCCTCAGATGCTGTGTGGTATCATTTCTACCTACTGCATCTGAGGAAGTGAGCTGAGGCTCACGAAAGCTTATGCCTGCTGAAATTAAATTTGTTAGTCTTTAAAGTGCCACAGAACTCTCGTTGTTTTTGCTGTATACAGATTAACGCAGCTACCTCTCTGGAACGCTTGTACGTGAATAGTGGCAAAAAGGTTTCTTTTCACTTTGTGTTCTCTGCTCCTCACTTACTGTTGCTTGGTGTATAAAAATATTTGGAATTCCATGAGTTATCCAGTGAAGTCTGTACATTTGCTTTGCTATACAACTGTATATCACAGTTTTCTGCAGCTTGGCCCATTTTCTTTTTTATTTGTGGGATATTTGTTTTACTCCTCATGTCTACTCCTTCCAGAGCTGGTTTTTGAATGATAGTTAACCCACAGTTCATGTTGTGCTGTGTTAAGGTGCTTTCATTTGTCATTAATATGGAAATCACGTGCAGCATAATTTAGTCGTGGTTTCTGTGTGCTGTAGGCAAGTTGCAGGGGACAGCCATAACTGCATATTTCAAGGTTCATCACATCGTCCTAGCAGGAGAGATGTGCGGGAAGACTGGTAAACTCAAGACCAATCACGGGGCTCTGCAATCCTCCCCTGCCCAAATTCTGCCCATTCCCCTTGCACAGTGGAACCATAGCAAAGTATTCTAGACTGCCGTGTAGGTAGGGACAGGATCTGAGATGCTGATATTAATTTAATTGGGAGTTGGCTTCTCTAAGCCTTTTCCCGGATTGGTCCAAACTCAGTAGTGAAACCATATCCAGATGTTTGGAACAATTCTTCTCAATTACACTATAAATATTTCAACTTATTGCCACCGCTAGTTTTATAAACCTATCATGCCAGTTTCACTGGCTTGGGAACCTCTGTCACAGATTTCAGACAAATACTGAATAGCAATGTGCATTGCCATTTGTTCATTATTACTTCTTGAGGTCCCTTCCAGCCCTACATTTCTAGGATGGTGTCTCCTGTAGTACAGCTATATAAATTGTAAGCAAAATGCAGAAATAATCTATCCATTTACTCCAGCTTGGACAATAAACTCCAAGCATAATATCTGTATCTACCTTAGAATACTTGTGTGAATATATCTAACCAATGCTACCAATCTGTCAACTCCTCTGCTAAAAGTGGGTGTGCTAGAGCAGACTGGGTTCTGGGCAATTACAGTACGGTGTTGTCTAACCCTCATCACAGCAAGTTTATGCAGTCTGATGACTAAAATGCTAGCAGATGTCTGGAGCCCCGTCTATCTGGCACTACTGCTATCACTACGACCATTGGTACCAAAATGGTGCTTGGCAATAGGAGGAAATTGCATACCCCAGGGAAGGCTGCATTGTCTCATTTTGACCTCCCTTACACTAGTTTTAGACCATTGTAGCTCCATGTACTGTGAATTACTCCTGACTTACACCAGTGTAAGTAATTGGAACAAGACCCTTTGATTTATTATGTTACCCATAATTGAAGGCGATAACTAGAGCTGAGCAAATAATTTATTTTTCATCAATTTTTCAAACAAAAACTGAATGTTTACATTTACAAAACAAAAATTGGAAAAAAAATTGTTTGGATCAATCAAAACATTTTGAATGTTGATTTGAATTGACATTTCCTAAGTGGACTGATTTGACCTTTTCTAAAATTGTTGTCAGGGTTTTTGGGGCAAAATCATTTGCTGGATTTGACCCAAATTCTCGAATGGTTCTGGTACCCTGAAAAATGCATATTTCGGTGAACTTACTATTGGCCAAAATCATTTTGCCCAGCTCTAGGGATAACCACAAAAAAAAAAAAAAGAACAGCAGCCGTTTCAGATTACCTCAGACCACTTCCACTGGATTGACACTAAAGTATCTGAGAGCACAATCAGACTTGGAGTATGTGAAGAATTATTTTTCAATGTTTCTTGTCATTATTGGATTTTTTATTTAATGTAAGTTACTCTAAATGCCTCTCAATGAAACAAAATAACCCCACATGATTGATTTATTTGCCAGCATTATTTTTCCTTACCTTTTTTTCAGTCTTTTTAATCTTTGCATAGACTGATTTATCTTCCCCACTTCCATTTTAATTCCTGTATCTCACGGTTGGCTACCTAAGTAAAACATTTCCCCCTTTGGGATTTCATAACTGCTTGATTCAGAATTTCACTTTTATGAAAAACCTTTAAAACATCATGGATAATCAAATGAAATGATGAAATAGTCCCCTAAGGAAAAACATACTTCAATTTGTAAAATATTCCCTCCAGATGTCTTAGAAAACGTTCCCTCTCCTCATGCGATTCCCACTAGCAGTACAGCATGCTTTTGTAGATCATTTTGCTAAGTGATCGGCATTAGAACTCTTTAGAAACTCCATAATCTTCTTTTTGGGACATTTACACACACAGATGGGGAGTGTTTTCTACACTAGGCTAAGTGCTGATACATAGAGCCACATTTGCAAAGGGCTTCTTTAGATATGCAAATCAGGTAATTTTACATGCTAATAAGCAGACCAGTACTCACTTTTTGTGACTATGAATATGGGGGTTTGTTCTTGCATATGTTGCCGGTGCAGTTAAGGTGGTCCCTTTGGAAACCTGGCCCATGGACCTTAGTTGCATGGCTGGATGTGTGAATGCAAGTGCCTTATATCTGATGTATGTGTTAGAATGTGAACAGTTTTAGTAAAGTAGCACAGTGAAATGTGAGACCAAATTAAAACCCCAGAAACAAATCCTGAATCCATATTTGAATCTCAGACCTGTGTAGCGGGCAGAACACTGATTCTGGGCATTCCAGAATTTGGCAGTTTGAATTCTAGATGTCAAACTAACCTTTGCAAAAATTGTGGGGTTTTCTGAGTCAGTGACCATGTCTGACCCTGTAGAGATACTGTTGATTTGACCTGTAAATTCAGACCCAAAACTCAGTCTTGTTCCAATCTGGAGTTTTGGTTCAGGCGCATCCTTGCCACATAATAAGATTGTTTATAATCTATGAAGTTGGAAACTACCAAGCTAAAGGTCTCATTGTCTCCATGGATGCATACTCTGCAGATCCTCTGTGAGCTACAGTGTGGCTATGTTATTCTGATTTTGGCCCATCTGCTGGCTAGGAACTCCACCATCTCAAAATGGCAGATTGCCACTGTGTGCTGGGAATTCATGCCCATTATGGATGGCTAAAGTTTAATCCTTACTTTGACATTTGCATGCTTAATTATTTTAGTGTAAAAAGTGAAGTTTTGCAAGCCAGCAATAAAATAAATTACCTATCGGTGTAAAAATCTGACATCGTGCTTTACAAAACAGCAACTCCCATGGCCTGATCCAGAAAGGTCCTGAATGCCCTTATTTCCCATTTACTTGAGGACTGGGCCTACTACTACTATGTCATATGAAATACCATCTGTGGCAATGACTTGGTTACACTCTGTCCTAAAAAACATACTGCAGCAATGTATACCCCATATCGTGGTATCCTTTGGGTTTTTAGTGCAACTCTAAATGCAATATACTTTTTGCTACAGATTTTTCTAAAGGTAGCATGTCCTGAATAAATGGAGACTGGTCTAGCAGTTTAATGAGATGCACTGTATATAGTTTATGTACTAAAATGGTCAAAGATCCTCAACTGATGAAAATCCTCCTGTGATATTGGCCTCCAGGATAGCCATGCTGAGAGAGCTTAAACAGGGCAAACTGCAAAGAATGGGACAGGCAAAGCGCTAAATACTGATGGTTTTTCTTCCATGAGATATACCAAGCCATCAACAAACAGGTTCTGATGACCTCACTGGTCATTCAGTAGACAAAACACAATTCCCTTAAAACTATCCAGCCCTTTGGCTAGCACCCAGACAGCCAAGTCAAATACGATGGGGATTACTGAAAATCTTTATCCATCATATGTAAAAAAGTTCTACCAATCCCAAAGGATTGGACATATTATCAAACAGGTCAATGGATAGTCCAGATCTTACCCAAATACACGCTTAAAGCCAATGCTTATGAACTAAACTAATATTTATTTTAAAAAAAGGAAAGAGTAATGGTTAAAAGGTCAACATACATACACAGATGAAAATAAATAGGTCAGTTTCAAAGTAGAGATGATAACTGAGTTGCAAGGTTCTTGAATTGCAAAGTCTCTGAAATTACCCAAAGAGTCTGGAGGTTATCAGTCCTTGTTTAGAGCTTTTTTGTTAGTAATTCATTCCAGAGAAAGGAAGAATAAATAGTCCATTTACAGAGTTTGTTCAAATTCTCCTATGAGAATTAGCAGGGTGATTCCAGGCTGGTGCTAGGATCCAAATCTTGCGATTCAAACTTTCCCTGACGAGTTTGGACAAATCTGAGATAGAAAGGATCAGTCCACTAGAGTCCTTTATAAATCCCTGCAGGCTGACCAATATTTTCTTGACAGCAGGTGCCTCCTTGAACAATTAATAGATGATTATTGGGACTCTGAGGTATCATCTCCTATGTCCTGTGCACAGGGGTATCTAGTTACATTAGCACAAGGTCATTGGCCATTTACAACCATTCACAGGTATTTACTACTTAAACTTCAAAGAGAAATAAATACAATAGTATTGTTACATTCAAGTTCCATCTAAATGTTCATGTGTTCCTTTTGAACTCTTAATCAATAGAACAGTGATAGACAGGAAAGCAGTTTATCTACATTGCTAACCTCTAACAAGAGACACGTAAACAACATCAAATAACTCCCAAGAATATACCTGCAAATCAAAGTTCTAGTCTACTTATAAGGAATGACCCTCACTACCATTGTATTTTCCTATAATATATCTTGAAAGGTCAGATATGGGCCATGCAACTTGCCAAGTCACTTATTTTTTTCGGGCCTAGATTCACACCTCCTGTCTGAGTTGACTTCAGTGAAACTACGCTGATTTTTCCCAACTGAGGATCTGATGCTTGGTTCATGAGTCCTGTTCAATATAAACCTTCTCAGCTGTCTCCATAAAAGAAAACAATCCTACAGAATGCATGTTGGCTGTGAGCATATATTTTAGTCGGTGTACTATAGAATTGTGACTGATAGATCTACCTGGGCAGGCACGGGCAGCAGTAGCTAAACATAGGATTTTTGTCTAGTGGGAAAAAGTACAACAGGGGAATTGAAACTGTATTGGTCACATCCTTAGTAGTGAAATGATGCGTCTCCTGTGCTCCTGTTTTTAAGTATATTTCGAGACTGCCCAGATTGCTCCCTGTGGTTGTGGAGTTCATGTAAGACCCAAATGTAAATAAATAATACTATTAGTTACACACATGCATACTGCAGGGATGCATAAGTGTACTTGCTTAAGTGCACCTAGTCATACGTTTCCTCACTGTTCTGCTTTGGCTACCACCTTTCAAAAGTTAACTCATCTTGGTACTACCCTTCAATAGATACATTCAACTCCCCGTCCGTTCCCTCCCTTCCCAAGCAGAATAATGACAAGTGTATTGTGTGGGAATTGTGGCCTCCCCATCTGGGCATGGATGGAGCCCCCTGTACACAGATTTACCCTCCTACACACACTAAGAAAAGGGTGAACAGGGCAGCTTACGACGAGAGGTAGAGGCCCCTGTCAAGGACTGATGCTCAAGCCACTAGGGTCACTGAATTGGGTTGCCTGATAGAAGCACAACACTCCTGATACCTCTGCGTGTGTGTGTGTGTGTGTGTGTGTGTGTGTGTGTGTGTGTGTGTGTGTGTAGGTGCATATGTAATTCTAGATCAGCCTTACACACAAGATCTCAGTTTCTATATATGGACTTGGGATGCAATATGTTCGTCTCTACAGAGCTTTCTGAATTGTTTGTCGGACTGAAACCTGCCAACGAATGTACTTGCTTGACGGTATACTTTTTGTATAGACTTCCCTGTATTTAAGAGACATTGTCAGTTAGTTTTGACTCCAGTTTGAGAAGGCTGAACTCTGCTTAGTTACATAGGTGTGCAGTTGAGAGAGCAGAACGTACCCGGTTTTGTATTTGAAGAGTTTGCATAATTGTTTTTGGTTTTTTTTAAAGTTGAAGTAGTATTTGTTTGCTTCAAACACCAAACAAAGCACATGAGTTTGGATTCTGTGTTCCAGCAGAGCACCATGCTGGTTGGCCTGCAGGGGAAAGTTTAAATGCAGAGTGCGATGAAAATAGCAAACCATCAGCATGAAGAGTGACAAGTGACTTTTAATAATTTACTATCTTACAAATTCTTCAGATAAACACGTACTTCATTAAGGTTTTGGTTTTTTTATCCACAGCTGAATTTTCCTTTATAAACACTCAGTCTGAAGGGGTCATCTTTTAGAGGGAGGTAGATTTTCCAAGAGAAAACATTAGGTCAAAGTCTAATTTTGTGCGTCTCGTAAGGCTAAGTTATAAAAATTGCTCTCAACCCTTATTGATCCATAAGTAGGAAAAGCTAAGGAAGAGATGCAATAGATGTTCCCAGCAAGTTGGGATTTTTTTGTCTTCACTATTGCTAAACTTGTCTCTTTGCTGTCTCTCTTCAAAACCTGGTGATTGTGCATTGGGTGGGATGTGAGAGCGCAGTTCTCCCATTAGGAAATATTCCAGATAGGTGAGCCTAAGGCCAGATCTATATTACAAACTTATGTTGGTATAATCCACACCCCTGAGCAACGCAGTTACACCAACCTAATCTTCCATGTAGACAGCCTCTCTCTCATCGATATAGCTACTGCCTCTCACAGAGGGGGATTAACTACGCCAATGGAAGTGCTCTCTCCCATTGGTATAGGAGCATCTTCACTGAAGCACTACAGCAGAGCAGCTTCACTGATGCATTGTTTTAAGTGTAGACTTGCCCTAAGTCTAACAATGCCATTGTGTTACTAAAAACAAAGTTTGTCGTGTTTAGCCTCCTTTTCCTACTCTGACTAGTGCTAAAGGAAGGTCTTTAGGCATCTTTGCTCTACCTTTAATCACACTGTCCAGTGCCATAGAGATTGCAATATGGTCTGGAAATATTTCTTGTGTCTACTCTCTTCATTCATGGATGTTAGAGATATCTCTCTTCCCACTCTGCAGTATTTACAGTAGATAGATCTCTCTAGTAACTGAGAACAAACTGAGATTCAGCCAATCTTACAGATACCATCAGATGTGATTATTTTCCTAAGAGAAAATAGAAAAGGAACTTGGCTTTCAAAGTGCATCCATCACCTTCCCTCAGGGCAGCAGGCCCGCAAGAGAATAGCTAGCCCTTCATATGGCATAGAGACAATTGGAGAGAGTATGGGCACCTTCACCCTGTTCCCTTTGGACGTTTAAGGTCTCAACCTTACAGTGCACTATGGGTGTGGGAGGCTTCCACAGGAACCCAGAAGGAGAGGCAAGTCATGGAGTCACTGTTCCTTGCATTCTCCGCCACCCACATTTTCTCCCCTCTGCTGGCAGAATGGGCAGGGAGAATCATGGCTTTAAATTAATATAATACTATTATTACTATGGTCTGTGCCGTAACTTCATTACAGAGCAAAAAAGACTGAGATGAATACATGAATTGCATTTGCAACTCCACTTTGTATTCTCCTTCCCTTGTTTATATATCTGCCGTTCTCTTCCTAGAGTTGTTGGATTAATGCTTTCTAAAATGAGAGGCTAGCATCTGAAATCAAAATCACTGTCTTGATTTCTCATCGCAAATATTAAAATCATAGAACCATAGGGTTTGAAGGGATTGCAAGAGTAATTTAATTTAACCCCTTCCTAAGATGCAGGATTTGTTGTGTCTAAACCGTCCAAGGCAGTTGGCTATCCAGCTTCCTTTTGAAAACCTCCGGTGAAGAAACTTCCGTAACCTCCCTGGGCAGTCTGTTCCATTGTCCGACTGTTCTGACAGTTAGGAAGTTTTTCCTGAGATTTAATCTAACTCTGTTATGCTGTAGTTTGAACCCATTTCCTCTTGTCCTGCCCTCTGTGGCAAGAAGAGAGAACAATTTTTTCTCGATCTTTTTTTATGGCAGTATTTGAAGACCACTATTATGTTCCCACTTCATCTCCTCTTTTCCAGACAAAACACACTCAATTCCTTTAGCCTTTGCTTATATGGCTTGCATCCATCCTTTGATCATCTGTCATGCACCTCTGGATCCTTTCCAGTTTCTCTACATCCTTTGTATACATTGGTGACCCAAATTGGACACAGTACTCTAGCTGAGGCCTAACCAGCGCCAAGTAGAACAGTACTATCACTTCCCAGGATTTGCATTGTATGCCTCTGTTAATGCAACTCAAAATTGTATTTGCTTTTTTTTTTTTTTTGGCAACAGCATGGCATTGCTGGCTCATGTTGAGGCTGTGATCCACTACAACTCCCAGATTCTTCTTGGCACTACTGCTGCCAAGCCAGTTATCCCCCATTCTGTATTTGTGCATTTGGTTTTTCTTCCCTATGTGTAGCACCTTATATTTGTCTTTGTTGAATTTTATTTTGTTGTATAGCCCAGTTCTCCAATTTAACAAGACTCTTTGAATTTTAGCTCTATCCTTCAAAGTGTTGGCAAGCCCCCCCTCACAGCTTTGTGTAAATTGTTCAATCTCGATACGGCTGTTTGAATTAAATCAGTCACACAGCTGGACACACTTCCCAAAATAAGTCAGATGGCCAGTCCTGGAAGGTGACGTCCACCCTTTTCTCCTATGAAGGTCAATAGCAATAGCCCAGACTCTTGCAGAGGAGGACCTGGAGTAAGGGCCTAGTCCTCCTGAAAGTGGAAGAAATTGCTTGACTTCTCTGGCTATGAGAGAAACGACTGGTTATAGTCTCTAGTGTTGTGCCAGTATGCCAAGGGCTTTACTATTGCAAATAAAACCAACAACAGACCCAGGTCCCTATTGTGTTAGGAACTGTACAAATACAGGACAAAAAGATGGTCCCTGCCCCCAAAGACCTTACAATGTAAGTATAAGACAACAGGTGCAGACAGACAGACAAGATAACAGATAAGGCTTAATTTAACCATTATTTTAAGATTTTTCTGTTTCTTGGGCTAGTACCTTTTTGTAATCACTGGAGTTCCTACCTTTATTGTGAACTACCCACTCATCAAATCAAAGGTTTTGGTTTATTAATAAAAAAAATTTGTCCCAAAATAATATTACTGGAAGCTCCAACCTAAGCTTTTGCTTCAGATTTTATGAGTCATAGGGCTTGTTCCCCAGGATCTACCTGTCCCAAACTCTAGTTTTTTGTCTCCATGAAGGATGCTCCCACCTCCATTTATATCCATGTGTGGTAGCAAGCCAGCTTTGCCAGTGAGTCAGCAGAACCCACTTAGCTATTACTGCTCCTGCAAGGAAAGCGTTAACAAGCTAGGGTATTTCAGGCCAACACTGCCAGCCTGTTACAAGCTTACATTTATCTAAAGCAGTGCATCCAGACAGAATCATTAAGTAGGTTGATCGTACCAAGATTTGTGATCTCAGAGGCCTTGGAGAATCTCTGACTTGAACCTTCTCTTCATCTCTGCAGTGCCATTAAAGAAGTGAAGGCAGATAATGATGCACATGTAAATATAGCGTCTAAACACTTTATCTGGAATTTTGTCATAGCTTGAAATACAACGTTAATCTGCTGCTTCTCATTCTCAGCTGTAATATTTATTTAGTTTTATTTATTTAATGTTTTATTTAGTTGTTTGTTAATCTTCTATGCTATTTATAAACACTTGGATACTACAGCTCAAATTGCAGTGTGATTCTGCTCATTGTCATTATGGCATCGTAAGTCTATATTAAATGCAGGACAGTAACTAACTGATTTCTTGTATCACAACTCCAATAGAGCTGTGGACCTCTAAGGTTATTACTATAATAAACAAAGGTCAGTATTTTCAACCATGGATTCTTAAAGTCAGACACATTCATACTTAGACACCTAAATAAGGGGCATGGTTTCCACTGGAACCAAGCACCAGCAACTTCCTATTAAAGTTGTGGGTGCTTAACTTCTGTTAATCAGATCATTTTTTCGGTACTAAACTTTAGGAACTCCAGTTGGAAAATTCCTATCCAGGGTGTTTTCAAATGAGATGCTGGCAGTTATGCAGTAAAACTTGATCATTCTAAATGAGTGGAGTGGTTTTTAAAGTCTTTCACATGTAACTCTCCCGTTAAGTGAACATTTGTAATGGAAACAGTCTAGAGTGTCCTATTGTTTCTGATAACACCACACCATCTCTTTTCGTTGATCTGTATTTGCAGACTCACCCAGCTGTGTAGCTAACAAAAACAATCAGCAAAATATATTCCGTAGAGCAGGATCAATGTCTATGTGTTAGCAAACAACTACTATGAGCTTAGTTTGAAATCTTAAGTAAAACTATTAATTGCATGTTATTGTGCTGTACATTGATGAATTTCTTTGTGGTAGAAGAATTGTGCATATTTCACTTGGCATTAAACCTTTTTCTCTTTGATGGTGGTAATTAAAAAACAAAGACAAAGATATGACTGACAGAACTGAGTTTTTTTTCCTGGGAAGACATAATTTATAAATTAAAAGCAGTATGTCTAAGCTAAGAATAAACTGGCAGGTGGTCTTCTGAACTATGGCATGAATTTTGTCAAATAAGAGATGAAAAATATCTTTTTCCAGCAGAATGAGTGGGTTTTTTTTTTTTTTTTTTTAGTTTCTTCACATCACTCAGAGACTGATCTTGCAATCTTTAGTTACTCATGAGTAATCTTTACTCATTGGAGTCAGTAGGATTGATCCTGTGAATAAAGATTTCAGAGACTAAGCTCTTGGTTCACATTTAGGACTCTCCTGTACAGCTGGTTTGTATTTAGTGAAAATGCTACACTCACCTCAATAAAAGATTTGCTAAGGTTGGTGATTCGTTTCAGACAAGCTGCGCTTAGTACAGACTCCTCCTTTATAGGTTAAAACTGCACAATTGTAGCAATCAAATGGATCGTTTTACATTTAAGTATTTCTAGGACATACAATAGATATTGCAGCCCATTTTGGCTGGAGTAGTTAGCCAAAATGCAGGCCATTGAAGGGTTATTTCCATTAGGATAAGAGAGCTATTACGTGGGCCGGTCCTATTCTCAGTATAATCTTGTTTACATACCTTTTTGATTAACGAAGTCCTGTTTGCCAGAACACAGTAGAAACAAACAGAAGTAGGCAATTTCCTTGCTCAGAAGTCCCCAAGTCTGCCCCTCCAATGAGCTCTATGATACTGAAGTTCTGTGTCTCTGCTTCCTCACAGGGTCACTACTCATCCTGGCTTTCTGCCTCTGATACACACAAACTATATCTATACTTGTGAGTGCACATGGTTGTGTGTGTGGTATTGTGCCATAACCCTCCTATTGTCTACCTCTGAAGGACAGTGTAGTGTGGGAAAGCAGGCACAAATGAGGGGTGTGAATACATATATGCCTGCTCTGTGGCTTGGTCCCATATCTATTTTATAGTGTAGTGTGGATGGGTGCAAGGGGTGTGTACTGGATTACATGTATTGATAATCCTCCAGGGCCATTCCCATCATGCACTGAACCTTTTGCTGCCTGACCCTTACCCAAAGTTATAAAGATCCCTCTCTCTCTCTCTCTCTCTCACACACACACACACACACACACACACACACCATTGTCAGTGGCAATAGCGACCTGCACTGAAGTCAGTTCTTCTGTGAACTGTGTCGATTAGCAACAGCAAACATGGATCACATTCCAAGAGCTGCCTCCTGCTCTCTGAAGCACACCCAGGTGCTGATCAACATGCGGCCGGAGTGCAGTGTCCTCCATGACTTCGCCCATACCGGCGGGAACATAAACCTGTATCAGGAGGTGGCATGGGAAGTGGAGGGGGCAGGCACTCACCGGACTTGGTTCCGGTGCTGGGAGTGCCTCAGGCTCTTGTGCCAGAGGGTGAACGACTCTACCAATCACTCCAGGAGGAGACTGAGCTGGACTGAACACTTTCAAGAGCTGTGAACACTGAGCCTGAAATGACTCCTGATCTTCTTCTCAGACCCTCTGGCTTCCTCATAGGGTGGGACACCCATGAGGAGCAAGATGAGGAGAGGGCAGGCCCCTTGGAGGAAGTCCCGAAGGAAGCCCTGGGAGCCCAGGAAGAAGAGGCGCACGTATATTCTGTACGTCTAGTGGTGGACCTGGTCGAGGACACTCCCCTAAGGAGCCTGAAGATGATCCCAAGCCATGGCAGGAACCAGAATCTGAAGCTGTTAAGTTACAATACTCCCTGGAAATATCCGCTCTTGCTCCAGTAATACATGCCTGATGCTGGCCCCTCACCACACCGCACTCTCTTTCCACCCCCAAGCATGGCATGGCTGTAAAGCAATTCTTTAATTGAAATCCTATGACCCACTGTAAAGCACTGAGCAGAAGCTATAACAGATTATTAATGAGCAGTCACTGAGCCCTTGTGTCTAAGCATTTCTCCGCCAGCACTCTGAACTGTCTGGGACGTGTGGACCAGTGGGAAAGGGACTGAAAGGGCTAGGTTCTGAAAGGGCTAACTTATGGAGCCTATGCCAGCATAACCCCGTAGTGTGGACACAGCATACACAGACAGAAGACGTTTTTCTGCAGTGTTAGGAACACCACCTCCCTGAGTGAGGTTAGCTATGCTGACAAAACCATTCTTCTATCAGAGCAGCTGCATCTATGCTAGGGGACCAAGTGAACGAGACAAGCTTTCAAGGTCCACAGAGTATTCTTTGGGTCTAGGAAAGGTATTCAGAGTGTCACAGCTAAATACAAGGTGGAGCAGGTGTTTTACAATCTGGTCAAATAAAAGATTTCACCTCACCCACCTTGTCTCTCTCTTTCCTGGTTGTCAGGCTGAATACCCAAACTTTAAGAGTTTGAATGTACCTCTCTAGAAGTCTTCCCTCCCTGCTCCCAGAAGCCTCAAAATATTTTATTAGTATTTTTTAATCTTTGTTAATTTGAGGGTTTGCTTCTCATTACCTTGCACTTTACTTCTGTATGCTCTAAACCATTTCGAACATGGCTGACTTCAGAGTCTGAATCATAGTCTGAAGCATTGTAGTTTGTTCCCAATTCCTGCAGCAGAAGATTGCAGTCTAAGTAACTTTGCTGTTCATCAAGGGAGTGGATTCAGTTTCTGATCTGTTGTGGAGTGTTTGTTCCTTGTGGTTGCACAGGATGATGTTTTGTGGTACAAAGAAGTTCTTTTCACTACTTGTTTTCTGTCTTGGTACTGATAAATTCAGGATTAAACAGAATAATATATCAGGTCAATGGCTTTACAATCTTTTATCTAAAAGTTGATTAAAATTGCATCAAGCTGAAATTTTTCATCCCCAATTTTTTTGATAAAAAATGTCTTCTTGTTTGAGTGATGTCCCTGGGGGTGCATCTTTTTAAGTGTCGTCATGTCCCGCACCCTTGATTGGAGATCTTCTCAGCAGTATTTGCTGGGGTTGCGCATGTGCAGTTACTGTCTTGCAGCGCCATTGGCGTGTCTTCTAGCACACACGTGACCCGAGCCTCTCAGTTCCTTCTCAACCTATCCACGGTCCAAAATGGAGCACTCGTCAACAGTTAAACTTTACTACCCTTTAGACAATTTAGAGTTAGTTATTTAGCTTAGTTTAGTCATAGTTCAGTCTCTTTTAGTTAGTTCATTACCTACCTAGTTAAAAAAAAATTCATCAAATGTATTTTATCCTAGTTTTTCTTCCTCTGAGTAGCGGAGATTGTAGGAATAAGAGATGACAGGTTCCCCTGGTCTTAAGAGATGCACCTCCTGTAGGTGGAGCAGCGTCAGATGGACACTCGCTCTGTGAGTGGTGCCTGGGCAAAGCCCATGTACCTCAAAAGTGCACACACTTCAAAAACCTTAAATCAAGGGCCAGACGGGACAGAGACCTGAGATTAAAGTTAGTCCTGATGGAAAAGTCCCTCAGATCCGCATCTGACCTGGGACCAGACAAGCCTAACACAGAACGCTCACTGAGAAAGAGAGTTTCATCTTCTACCTCTAGTCCTGTGACAAAGAAAAAGTATTCTCCTAAGAGGCTGTCCCCTAAACCACGTACCAAGGAGCAAAAGGATCCTTGGGTACAACACAGCTAGTGCCTTCCAAGGACTCGAAACGTCCTGGTCAGGAGTTGAGTGACTTCAAAAAGCTGTCCTTCTCTGGCACGGCACCGCATAAACACACGGTGCAGAAACACGCTGACCAACTGCCAACCGTCGCTACAGCACCGTCATGCCCCATGGTACCTAAAAAGACTATAGTGCCAAGGGAAACTACGGCACCTCTGTTGGCACCAAGACTGACCGACCGTAGACAATATGCCAGTCATGGCACTGGTGTCCGCTAACACACTGACAATGGCATCGATCCTTAATGAGGCACTGACCGCACCATCAGTGTCTGACACGGCACCTGTCTCGGCATCGACCACTATAGCAGAGCCAATTGAGACCACGGCACCGACCTCGGCACTGTTGGGCAACAGAAGATGCAAACAGCACTGTATAAACTGGTTCATACTTCATCCCCAAGATCCCATTCTACCTATGGTTCTCCCATACACCTTGCACATGATGAGGCCTTTTCGCCGGTGCATTCCTTCAGCTCTGATGACAGCAGCGCAGAGGAAGCTCAATTCTCATCTGAGCATTCCTCTCCCACCAGACCTTCAGTAGATCCTAGCCACTATCCCCAGCATAGAGGACACAGGCCACTCCCTTATTACAGTCCACCATGGTTTGCTCCTCCAATGCCGTACCATATGCAGTGTCACAATTGGGATGTCTGCTCTTCCTACTCCAAGCCATACGAAAGACCTGTCAGCTCCCATGTCAGTACAGCTAAATCTGTGAGGCCATCAACCTCAACCTCAGTGGGTCATGAGGGGATCAGAACTCATACGGACGCCTTTTTTGCACATTAAGGGACATCCCCTCCCACGAATGAATCTATAATCACCTAAAGTGGAGCACCCACAGGGGGACACATCTTGAAGAACACCAGTTACTGCACAAGGTGAGTAAGCCTTTCTTCCCCCTCCCCTCAAAAATCAAAACTTTCAATGAACATTTCCATGTCTTTCAAAATTTTCTATTTTGTAATGAAAACATACCAGATTTTTTAGGAGGACCAGATGTCCCTATTTTATAGGGACAGTCCCGATTTTCGGGGCTTTATCTTACATAGGTGCCTATTGTCCCCCACCCCCTGTCCTGATTTTCCACACTTGCTATCTGGTCACCCTAGGATTGCCCCCCTTTCAATCAATGCTCCACCCTACACATACTCAAACTCCTTTTCTAGTCGCAAAACAGAACAAACAAACAAACAAAGAAAAAAAGGTGTGGAGAATGAAGAGGAGAAGGAGGGAAATCACCCAAACCAGAAAATATGAATAGGAAAACTTGGCAGGGGGGGGGGAACATAACCACAAAGATATTTAATGAACTTTTGTTAAACTAGCTGAAGGTACAATAATGTGGTATCTCTGAGCTTTGTGTGGCACCTCTCCAGAGATGCCAAATGGGAACATGTTCCCAGGCATTATATGCTGCTATGACTCTGTCCATTCTAACGGCCCAAGAGCTGACATTAACTCATACCCCATTCACCTCTCCCTGAGTAGCATTAAACACACACACTATAAGGACACAAAACATGACATCAACTGCTCAATCATGCCTCTCAAAAGAATCATGCTTCCTGCAGCTCCTGTGCTATCCAGCGTCATAAGAAACTTCTGTCAGTATGGTGCCTGAAGCCTGAATACCAGTAAAACTCATCTGACTGCCTCAAGGAAAAGTGCCAAGGATCAGTAAAGGCAGAAAACAGAAGAGTCACAGAGAAAGGCACTTTGTCCTATAATGCAACCCCACCTGGGAAGAAGAGAAAGACAAAGGGAGCAGTAGGGTTAAAAATATCAAGAGGAGTTCCTGTTGTTGCCTCTCTTGATCCCTTTTGGGTTGGCTGCATGTGGCCACAGTACAGAGTAAAAGAGGCAGCAGTGCAGCTCTCTTCCACTCCTGTTAGAAGTGATTAGCTGAAGACAGTTAATACGGCAGCACTGTTAAAACTGCAATCATCCTGATAAAGGGATCAGAAGTCAGACCTGAGACATTTGAGGTAATTGGGTGCTATGGAACTCACAAAGGAGTGACAGGTTCAAACCAGAATTACGTAAACCTCTCTCATTCTGTCTTAATGAGCAGGATCAATGATCACTGGGTGCGGCCTCTGCTCTTATTTAGACACCACTAGAGAACAGGTAGTGTGTTTTCTGCCCACCCGCCCTGTATTTATTTAGTTTTTACTCATAAATGTTGCTGAAATTTAAGAACTATCAAACATGCATAGACAATATTGAAAAATTCAGTCACCAAATAATATAGCTTCAAAGAGAAAAATGTGACCAGGATTATGTCCTGTTGTTATAAGAGGTTTTCCATCCCCAAATGTGGTGAGTTCTTGCATTTTCTAGTGCTAGAGTGTCTAAAAGTCTTGTGGTCATTCCAGTGTTATCTTGTATTGTCCCAATCGACTAACAAGTATAAGCAATTTTTTTTCTTGTTTTGTCAGTAGTGCATGTTTGATAGGGAAGTCGGCTATTAGTTAAAGCACATTTCTGGTTTGTTTATCCTAAGATATAGCCCAAGTTAACAAGATGCTGAGTTATCACATGTGGAAAAGTAATTCATAGTGAATTAAATATGAAAAAATGGAGTAAAATATGAAAGAAGACATTTAAATCTTCTGACTCTCTCAAATATTCAGAGTTGGTTTTGGTGTACTTAAAGCCAGTCAGATCAATAAAATTGCATAAAGATGGTTTGATATAATAGGTACGTGAGGTTTTTTTAATGCTTCTCGTGGTGAAAATTTTGTTGTTTGAACCTTTTGCATATTGGCAAAAGATCATTTTTCTATTAGAAATTACTGTTGGAAGTTGATTACTGTTAAATTTGAAGACCAAATTCATCCCTAAAGTAATCTTCCCTTGACTTCAGTGAATGTACATTACCCATGAATTTGGTCCACGGCCTAAAATTATTGCTAGATTCACTGATATAAATGTTTGTTCAACTGGTCTTTCTGAACTGTTAAGAGGATTCAGAAATATATTTGAACCGATGAGTATTCTCTATATTGAATATGTACAACTTTGCAGAAAAACACATCATCTATTTAACTGCTTTTTGGGATTCTAATAGTGGTCATTCCACATTACAATTGTCTTTTGGATGACATAAATTCACCATTCCTTGTGAAGAATGTTGAAGAAAAAAATTAAATTTTCTCTTAGTGCAAGTGTATTATTTGGGTTTATATTTAAGTTTTGTCTGCATGTGCGATAAAATGTCTGAACTTGAGAAAGTGATATTGTTATAAGAACATCTAGCAACCATTCAATATGCTAACTGGATTAGTCAAGTAAAGTTAATGGTTTGAAAATTCAATTTTCAATGGTATTTAAGTTTTTCTTTTTCAAAGAAATTTCTTTTTGCAAACACTTAAAGGTGAACTTACTTTTAAATAATGTGATTAAATCTATCAGCGAAAGTATTATAAGGCCAACACACTTGTGGGCATTAAATCATTGTTAAGCAGTTTTTATGGTGTCCATTTGATGCAATGCAAAAAAACCCCCAAACAAAACAAAACTGAGATCTGGAGACTTGAAACTAAGCTAGAAGATTTAAACATCCACTTTCCTATTTTTAATTTTTCCATGCTTTACTCCCATTGTAAATCATCTTTTCATAGGAAACATCAGATGACTTACCTTTTTTACTAATATTGCGGTGGCTCCTATTTTTTTTTAAGACTATCTAGGAGGATTTCAATAAGGAAACAGTTAAGGACTCAGCTGCATTATCTCATTTTAAAGGGCATGCAGTAAGTTGAGAAGGAGAACAATACAGTATGTTCATTGAATATATTTGCAGTATGGAGATTCTGCTGTACAGTATTTCCCTTGTATTTCTGAGAATGTCTTCTATCAATTATTGCATCTACAGTGTGAATATTTTTCTGTCCATATTTTTTTTTAGTAAAATGGCATTTTATTTTTAGATGAAAGACCCAATGAGTCCCATCTACCGTAGTGGTGCCCAGTGGAGCAGCAACAGCACATCCAAATAGGTAACACAGTTTGTCTAGAATTCAGCAAATTATTTTTCACAGCAAGCTTAGGACTTTGTGAATGGGGCAGCACATAAGGGGTTATATGAATTTACGTATGTTGGAGCACAAGCATGTCACAGCTGATATTAATCCTTAAACCGCCTTTTGTTTTGAAGGTTCTTGTTTGCTGCAGGTATCTAAATTTAGCCATATTTTTGTCAGCTAGAACTTATGTTACAGAAAAGAAGGCTAGCAAATCTCAGCAATGTCACACTTTATTAGTCATGCAAGCACTTAAAAGCAAGGTTAGACACACAATTCTAGAGATTTGTGGTGGCAGTTCTTTAAAAATGCCACATTGAGCCTTTTAGGATTTTCCTCCTGAAACTGGACCAAGTTAAAGCATTAAATTTATGAACAATGCAACTTTTTTTTTTATGTTTGGAAAAAGAATATTTAAATCCCAAAGAAAAGCTCAGCTGGTGTTGTATGCTTTTCGTTGCTGCAGCATTGAGTCCATCACATTTTTTATCAGGTTCAAAAGAAGAAAATTTTTATTTGCTGATACATTGACACTTTGATACTTTGATTTGAGTGACTTCTGTAGACTCTCAGTGCAGGTTGGCTTACACAGATAAGCTAAACGGAACCATGGCGTCAAGTTTTAAACATTCTCTTTTTATTTGTTTATTTTTGATGTTTCTGTGTAGTCTGGGTATCTGTCATTGTTGCATTGTTCTGTTCATAAAGGTTAGAAGCCAGAAGACATGCTATTAGATGTTAGGTAGCCAGTCCAGATACTGCAATTCTAAAAAAGGACTTGGCTTCTATGTGCAGAAACTGTTGTTCAAGTAAGGATATATTAAAAAATGAACAGCACCGTGTTTATCATTGTGAGTTGTTCACCTTGGTGAGTGCAAAGGAAAATAGCTAATCAGAAGTGGGTTTTTTTTCTTTATCTTGGCCTGTCTTTAAATTTTCACAGGGTGTACAGAATTAATATTAGAGATTAAAAACCACAGGCTCACCAAATACCACCAGCCCAAACATCCCTGGGCCTATTTCTTTCTTTCTTTCTTTCTTTCCGCTTATGATAGATTGATCATGAGAGAATTGTTACTGGTTTCCATGTCTCTTAGTTAAAACTCACACAAAAAAGTTTCAAGTGTTTGTCAATAATACTAAAAGTTTTAATTCAACGTAAGCATAAGAATAGCATCCTTCTATAATATTAGTGGCCTGAAAAGTGGATTCCCTGGCATCCTGCCAGTCTGGCTTGGCCACCAGACAGTTTTCCTCTCCTTTGTGAATTGAATAATAGACTCATGACTGAGTATAGTTACCACTCAAGTCAGCTTCCAGCCTGTAGATCAAGCAGCCTGGGAGGTGAAATTGGAGAACCCGGGAGCTGGCCAGAAACACATCCTGGTGCTGATAGATGCATCAGGAGGACACAGGGCTGTTGTTAGCAGGCAAGAGGATGGTGTGGAGAGGTAACACTGGGACTTTGTTACCTATTATAGCCCTGAACTGGACTGCTTCTAGGATCTGAGTTGGGGACTGGTGGCCTTATCTTTTGTTTTGCTGTTGGTGTTTTTTAACTGTTAAAGAAACTGTGCCAAGGGCATTTGCACCTTTTACTTTCTGGCAGCCGTAGTAAAGAAATCTTTCTATTGATTGGTGTGCATGAATGTTTTTGGGAACCCACTGAGGGCATGATATGGAAGTCTAGTGCTTGGAGTGCCTACACTGTTTGCTTTTGACACTCAGCATTTTACCCACTGCATAGGGGACTGGTGTACTGCAATATCACCCAGCAGTAGGGTTGGTTACAATACTTGAAGATGCCTCTGACTCATGTAAATCATCCCCTATGAAGCCAATGGGAGTATTTGTATAAGAATTAGTTGGCTATGACAGGATTGCAAGATCAGACCTTATAGTTCTTTGGTTACTGAGGAGGTGCAACAAATAAGCTTGACAATTCTAGAAGCTGCTTCTTTCTTTTCCAAGGAAGGGCACCATATTCTGGAAGTGCTCCAAGCTGGGTGGCTGCAGAAAGGGACTGATGAACTAGTTACCTGTGCTCTCTCATTGTGAATGGAAGGAAATTATTCTGCTGTTGGAGAACATGACAATAAGAGTGGAGATGGGCCAACAGTGATGCATCTACCCTGAACGTTGATTTTTTTTTTCAAATGAAAAGTTCGGGCATTGTTTTCTTATAAGTGTGTCATCGATTTCAAAACTAGCTGGCAAAGCTACAAAGAAGCAGATCTAAAGGTATTTTTTTAAAATGGAATAGATTTGAAATGTTTCAGGCTTGAAGACTTAATGGTAATATTTACTCTTGCCTTTACATTTTTTTTTCTTAGCTGGCTTTCACACAGTCCTCTTCTCTTTAATCTCAAGAATGTGTATTCTTGTGTAAGATAGTTTTTCTTACCTTCTAGCCAGGTTTATATAAAGTCTCTTGGTCCTATATCATTAATAGTACTGAGAACTGTTCTGCCTTGGATAGAAATCAATGTGAGCAGAGCAGAGAAATATTTGTACCTGTGATTGTTTTAATACATGCCTTCCCCCATCAACTAATGAAAGATACAGATCTTGAATATGCCCCCACACTCCACCAGAGTTAAAGATCTCCAGGTAAAATATTTTGGTTTGGTTCATTATGGGCTTAATCCTGTCAAGTTCTGAGCACAGCTGACTGCCATAGGAGTTGTTGGGAGCCAAAGTCACTCAGCACTGTGTAAGATTGGACCCTATAGAAATATGCAGCCAGTTATGACACTTGCATATGGATTCAAATTTGGATTCTGAATTTGCTGTGGTTTGGGCTCCACCTTTACTATCTAAGTTGTATAGTTATAACAGTGATTTTCTGCAAAATTCCAAGTCCTAAGCTGTCAGTACATCATGTGCTGCTGTTTTTGGCCAAAGGGAGGTAACAAGTGTTCTAATTAGTGTTCTACTGATTAGAAGTAGAGAGGTGATTTTTACCTCTGTATATGGCAGTGGTGAGACAATGCTAGAATATTGCATCCAGTCCTGGTAACTTACCAGGAGAGATTTAGGGCTTGTCTACACAGTGAGTTAGCGCGCAACAAGCCAGGGTGTGAATCTGTAGTGCACTAGCTTGCTGCACCCTAACTGGACATGTAGAACCTGCAACAGTGCACTAAAAGTTCCTATAGAAGTACATCTAAGCACCCGGCTGAACTTTTAGTGTGCTGTTGCAGGTTCTACATGTCCAGTTCACAAGGCCATTTAGCGCACAGCTTGCTGGTGCGCTGTAAATTGACACCCTGACTTGCTGCACACTGACTTGCTGTGTAGATAAGCCCTTGAACACAATCTGTTCTCAAAAAGAAGATTGAGAGGTGATTACAGTATATGAGTACCTTAATAGGCAGACAATATCAGAGACTGAAAGGCAAGAACCAATGGCTGGCAGCTGAAACCAGACAATTTTAAAACAGAAATAAGCATGAATTTTAACAGTGAGGTTGATGAAACATTGGAACAAACTAGTAATGGAAATGATGGATTCTCCAGCTCCCTGATGTCTTCAAATCGAGGCTGTTGGATGCCTTTCCGAAGACATGCTTTAGCCAATCACAAACAAAATATATTGGGTTCAGTACAGGGGTTAATGAATGAAATTTAATGGTCTGTGATAGACAGGAGGTCAGACTAGATGATCTAATAGTACTTTGTGGTTGTAAACTCTATGAATCAGTATCAGATTTGCTTATGTTTACAGCTGGCCACTTGCATTTCTTATAACAATCTAAGTGAAGAGGAGCTCTTTCACTATTCCTGGAGACTTAGAACAGTAAGTGTCCTAAACATACTGTAGATAGAGGTGAAGAATCACTTCCAAAAGAGTCAAAAGTGAAAATGTAGTTCAAGTTTGTCAAGCAAAGACCTCTCCTGCTTCATTGTAATTATACTGAATCAGATTTTTCTGAAATAATTACTACCAGAGAAATGTAATTATGGATTGTGGTCTATGGGTTAGATAACTCATGAGAATCTATTATAACTCCTGGGTTCAATATACTGCTCTGCTGCTGATCTACTGTGTGACTTTGGGAACTATCGCCTAGTTTGTCTTTGCTTCTGACCAACCATATTTAAATTGGCTGAAAATGTGAAACTGTAACCCTCTCTGAAACCCAGGTACGTGCATCTACATGTTAATTTGAAATCATATCTGATTGTGTACCTCCAATTCATATGAAAGCTGGTGTTCATTTTGATTACATTTTTGATGTCCCCTTTGCAAAATTGGGGTTTACCCGAAATAATGCTGTACTTGGTAAACCACTCTGGAAGCCTTAGATGTGTTGAAGTGGAAAATATTAGTAATAATATCAACCTTTAGAAATCCATGAAGATCCATTTAAACTTCATTTAACTTTCATTAGTTTCAAATAAAATTCTCTCTTCAAATCTGTTTCCTGGCACCTTTACCTAACAAATTCGCTTGATTACCCTGGGAAGATAAAAATCCAGGTAATTTAGGCTTTTTTTCCATATACATAGAGAGAACTCTCTCAAGACACTTAGCAAATGATTTTCCCCATTGTTCTAACCTCTAGCCTTCTATTGTTGGTTCACAATATCATTTTCACTATATTGGAACAATACGTTGGGATGACAAGGTGAGCCACAAAATGTGGACATGCACACAGAAGACAAAATCAACAATATAAAAACTTTAAATACAGATCAGTACCTGTGAATAAAGGACTTGTCAAAGGTAATTAAATTATGATGATGTTGGCCAAATTCATGAATATCAAACAATGAAATGAAAATTCCATTTTTTTTACCTCTCTCCCCAGTTGTAGAACTAAGACTTCCAGTTTCCCAAAGTATTCTATTTTCAAAAACTGCTGCAACTATGAAACATCAACATCGGTGAATTGCACTTAACGTGGTTCCCAGTAACAGAATTACAAAGGCAGCACAATGTGAATTTGTGGGGAATTGAAGCCTTGAGGCTGTTATCAGCATCCCTTGATCCCTACCTGGTTACAGAACCTCATCTCTCTGTGCCAAATCCCATTAGGATACCCCAAAATGACAGATGGCTCTGCCTAGCTGCCATTCGGCACAGATGTGATCCCAGTTTTTGGATAAACAATAGGGCTTGTTGTTGTATGTAGTAACCTAAATTTTCCTGGCATAAATGTAATGAATGCCATGCTACAAGTAATGCAGGTTGTTAATTGTCTGTATTTATTTATTTATTTTTACATTGAGAATCAGGGCTTCGGTACATGAGAAAGCTATCCTATTGTAAGGTAAGGTGTGAACTTAAACCATTATAACTGTACCAGTTTAACTCCCTGTGTCGATACTCTTACTCAAGTACAAGAGTGACTTTTTTCTTTTTCCAGTTTAGCTTATGTCACTTTGAAAGCAATTTAAACTAAGCTGCCAAAAGGCACTTGTATTCTAGAATAAAGACTAGGCACACAGGGAATCTTACCAGTATAATAATACTGGTATAACTGATGAAACTTTTCCATGTAGACAAGGCCGCAGTCTATTTTAAAAATATATTCAAGTAATTGTTAGTAAATGTTTTATCATGTTGTAAATATAGGATTCTTAAAAATACGGGAAACTGGCCCAACTAGTGTGTGTAATAATTCAGTCTTCTGCATCACACAGCTGATAAACAGTAGACGTCAGTACAAAGTAATCATTGACCGCATCATGGTCTAAGTGCCTTGCTGTTGTAGGTATTTTAAATGTAGGACCATATTGTGGCACTCGGCCATGGTGGTGGCTGGGGATCAGGGTGGACCTATGTGATCCCAGCAGGAGCACTACAGAGGGATTGTGCCTTCTCCGTGCCTCGCTTTCTTGGAGTATTTTGCCCAGGGGCACTAGCAGTGGGTGGTTCCTATGGTTGGAGGGAAGCGTAGGCTGTGATTTATGGCTGGAGGACACTTCTTGCACTCACCTTCTTCATCCACCCGGCTGCCAACCATAATCTGGCTACAGTGTGGTATTTGCCCACTTTTTAGTGGCACGTGCTTATAGTAGAACTTAAGACCACACGGCTCAGACTCTCAAAATGACCAGTGATTTTGGGGTGTTCAAGTTGAGACACCTTAAGGGAATCTGCATTTCCAAAAATGCTGAACCACTTGACTTCTGAAAATCAGACCCCTTCAAGGTGTTTCAACTTGAACATCCAAAACCACTAGTCACTTTGAAAATTTAGGTCACGTGTGAATATGCATTAATACACAAAATCGTGTGCACGGGTTACATGAATTTTATTTTTGCACTTTATGTTCAATGGAACTAACTTGTTTCTGATCTCTAGTTCTGAATCCTGTTTAACTGCAAAAGTAAAGGTCTTCATTTTACTCTCAAAAAGATGATGTACAGCTTGGAGGGGTAACATATAAACTCAAAATGCATGCAACAAATAAAAGAATAGTTTTCAGAAATACAGTTTGCTACAGAATTAAGATGGAAAAGTTGCGCTTTCAGGGAAAGATGAAAAATATTATTTCTTAAGGGAATTGAAGAAAAAAAAAAGCGAAAGGATCCCTGCATTTATGCTGTTATTGAAGATGATGGAAATTTTTAGTCAATTCAGTGGGGAAGAACTAGGTCCTAAATAAGATACTGAAACAGTACTCAGTGAATCCTAGCAGTGGCTGACTGTACTAGGGGACCAAACTTTAATATTTCTCAACCAGCACAATATGGGAAAATGATAATTTCTTAGATCAGCACAGAAATACTTACCAATTGATTTCTACAGTTCTAGTGTGAACAGTTGGACTTACTTGTTAGTTTTCAAATAAGACAAATAAACCTCCCATTTACCAAGAAATCCATTTTTGGACTTCACTTAGTTTGAAAAGGAAGAATGGACGACAGTGCTACCAGCCGATTATCATGGCCAAAATTGTGGTAGTGAGCTCTGCTGATGAAGTTTTTGGGTCCAATCCTGCTCCAAAATTAAATAACGGAGGAAAAACTTGAAGGACGGGGCATTGTAATATACTTGGGGAAAAAAACCAAAATAGAACAAACAACCTTAAGTTCTGCTTCGAGACATTGTCCCTATGTGCAGTGCACTTCAGTTACTTCATGTTGTGCATGTGCTCCATGCACCCAGGACCAGAGATTTTTCCCTTGCAATGTCTGTCTGGTCTGAACATGCTCTGCACTAAGGGAAAAAAGTGGGATGCCGGACCACCACCATCTTATTTCTTTCCTACTGCTTGTAGTCTAGGATGGAGTGTTCGTGTTGACTTCTTCAACTTTTCTCTGTAAAAAACTTTACTTTTTTTTTTTTTTTTTTTTTTAAACGTTCATAGTAAGCTAGTTTTTAGTATAGTTAGTTAGGAGATGGTTTTGGAAACTCCCTACTTTTGGAAACTCCCCCTACTTTTCGATTCCCTACTTTTGGAAACTCCCCCTTTCAGGCTGGGGAGCTGTTGCTGTTAACTCCCTTTTCTGACCTTCCCATGATTGCGGGGGTGTATGTCAAGGATCTTGAGCTTCAAAAATTGCATGAAGTGACCCAAACATTTTCCACTCATGGACTTCCATGACACCTGTTTGTACTGCCTAGGGGAAACCCATATCCCTTCAAGGTCCAGTATCTGTAGGTTTTTCCTGACTAAGACTAAGAAGTTCAGGGAGTTTGAGCTCTAAAATTTCCTCATGGAGAAAGCCATGAAGGTGAGAATAACCTCTTATTGGGGAGATACCTGTATGTTGGCCTGAAGAACGTAAGAGTGGCAGATATTTCTCCGCAGAACATGAGTGGGAGCTATAGGTTACAAGTCTCCAGAAGATGTTTCAGTGTTGTGTCTCCCATCCACAGATCTCTTCACATTCCATATGAACAAGTGCAAGGAATTTTGCTCTAGGGGGTTGCAGCTCAGGCTGTCTGGGTGATGTGTTTCTCATACTATGGTCAGAAGTGTTGCGACATGCATTTTCCCAAATTCCTTTATTACGTGAACTGTTGAGGAAAATAAGTCTAGACATAGTGCAAATTACCCTTGTAGCGTGAGATTGGGCCCGACAGTTCTGGTACCCTTTACTTCGGCAACCAACTGCCCATTCACCTTCTCCTAATAGGTCAGCTATTAACCCAGGACGAAGGATGGACTAGCCATCCCCAACCCAGCCACACTTCGCCTGAGGACATGATATTTGGATGGATGCCAGAGACAGAAAAGGCATATTCAGCTGATGTCCAGGTCATCCTGAGAGGCAGTAAGAAATGCTACAAAAGAAAGTGGAAAAGATTTATTTTGATCTGACCAATGAGGAATTTCTCCTTTTTATGGGCAAAAATTTCAGATGTACTAGACCATTTCTTTCTCTTAAAATCATTGGGGGCTTTCTAGTAGTTCCCTCAAGCTACATCTGGCAGCCGTCAGTGCGTATCATTCACCAGTAGATATCTACTCTGTATTTTCCTACCCTGTCAGTGCCCATTTCCTGGAGGCCATGATTTGAGTTTTCCTTCTAGAGGCAAAGTCTGTACCAGCCAGGGATCTGAACCCTGTTTTATCAACCCTCACTAAGTCCCCTTTCATCCTCTGGCATCCTGCCCTCTGCTACATCTCTCTGTGAGAGTAGTGCAGAGCACTACACATAGGGAAAACACAAGTCAAAGAATACAAGATCCTACAAGGGAAGCAACCTATCTGTTTGGTTTAAGAGGAGTAATCTAGGCAAAGTTGCAGGGAGTCTGGAAATATTGCCTCAAAAACTGTCAAATTCAGTACATTGCTGATATTTTAAAATCTCTGATAGGTACCACAATGTCATGCGGATACTGCTGGTAAGGTACGGTGTTTAATCAAGTTTGTTACAGGTGAGCATAGCTAGGTTCTCATTAAGCAGTACAAAGAGAGAGAATGATAAAGTGCCTGTTGTGAAGAACTTAAAACTCTAAAGCCCCTGTCCTGCAATGGGTTCTGTACAAGTTAATGGCTTCATTGTGGTCCTGTTTGGTCCTATAAATGGACCAGAAATAAAGCACATGGCAAGATCAGGCCATAAAAAAACAAAAACAAAAACAAAAAAAACCAAGTGGCACCGAAAGGATGTGGAAGGATACAATCAAACTTTGTATTTACACAAATATGCACAATTTCTGTTTCTTGCTGTTTTTCCTTTTATTAACAAGTCAGTATTCTCTCTGTATCTTACTATAACCACTGTTTGACAACTGACTTATACGCCTTGTGGGAGAGGTAGGTCTTGAGGGGTTTTTTTGAAGGAAGAGAAGGCAGTGGACTGGAGTGTTACAATAATGCAAGACTGGCGCCTTCAAGGGCTAGGCTGGGAGCTTTGGTGTCCCAGCAAAATGAAAAGGACAATCTAGAAATGTTATGGAGCAAGAAGCAGCAAGATCTGAATTCTGATTCCCCAGATATGCAGATAGTTCACTGCCCTTCTGCTGTGAAACCCTATGGGGGTAGGTTATGAAATGATATCAAGTATCTGCAAATCTGTGCCCTATATTTGAAAAACAAAATGAAAATAAATGCATCGATCCACCCCATAGGTCTGCATCATTCTGCAGTAGGGGTACATACACCACACGGCAGGATGCTGGGACATCATGGACAAGCAGACACCAGCCATCTGTGGTGTCCAGGAAATGCAAGGGGGCGAACAGAGAGTTAGAAATCACTTAGATGCAGAATGCTCTTTGACCCCTAATGTTTGGAATAAAGGAGCACGTAAAACTTGCCCATATATTTAGTTATCTTTAAAAAAAACCACCACCAACAACAACAACAAAAACACTTTCTGGTCATGTTGAACTTGTACTCTCCTTAATGTTACAATGGCACACAATCGCTTTAGAGCCATTGTATTTGATTTCCTGGCTCACTTTTGGTGACTGCCATTTTGCAGGCACAAATTAGTGTTTATCAAGCTAGTGACCTGAACTACAGGCTCAGACAGCTATCTAAAAGGTATATACTGCACCCACAACTACCTGCTTATGCAAAGTGAAGGTTCCAAAAGGGAGACTGAGCCTTTTAAATTTGACCTCACATGTGCCAAGTAGAAAAAAACAGAGGTAAACTGCCTCCTGCTCGTCACACTCCCCTTTTTTAAGAAATACAAAGCAGTTTCATGTTTCACACTAATGAAACACAGCACACTCTCTTTAATAGCCATCCTCTTAGCAAAATGACTCTAAAGTAAGATTATAGTGAGGAGCAGTAGGAGAAGTATATTTCCTTTTTTAAAAAAACAAACAGCTGGCTCTTACTGATGTGATCACCTGTACTCAGACTGGTAAGAGAGAGAACTTGAACAGAAGAAAATCTCTGCTCAATTTGAAGAAAATGTTGGGGCTGCAATGGAAAACACTTGGTTTATTAGCTTTATTAATTGGAATGCTGAGGTTGTTTTGAGTTTAGAGTAAGCATTCTGAGTGTTGTTTTGTTCCTGTTGTTAAAACTTTGCTACTTAACTTAAAGGAAATTGGGAATGATTTCCTGGCCTTTGATGGCATAGTCCTGTCCAAAGTTACCTTCTGGGTCTCATACAATACTTGTAAAACATAATATTTGATTGTTGAAGTGCATCAGACTTGTCCAAGAGTCAGGTATTTTCAAAACACTTCACCAAAACGTCCAGAATTGTGTTTGACCACCCCACCCTCCTGCAAGGTCTTGCTTTTTCCCACTCATTATCCTACTTTGTCAAAAACCTCCAGTTTACTTTTCAGGAACTAAGTATATAAACAATTCCAGCAAATGGTTTGATTAGCCTCAAAGGCCACCAAATCTGGATCCAGACTCAGATTCTGAAAACCTCAAATTGTGAAGCTCTTTAGATCAAGAGTTGTGAGTGGGCCAAGTTAAAATATTTTTTCCTTAAATGCTAAAGCAAATGAATTGAATACTCAGTTCTGTAGTCCTTTTTGTGAGCATACATACACCCCTCTCCCCACTAAATGGTTATCACAAACTAAGAAGAGCGATTTTTGTGAGAGCCTGTTTGCAAGGTAATACTGCATGTCATAGCATCACAGTATCAGATGTATGTTTCATTCTAGCTATACTGGACTCATCACCATTGTATCTGAAAGCTTCTCACCTGAAATGGCTTTCTTGTAGGAGGCCTTTTACAAGTATAAAGCAACGCAGACATATTTTTAATTCTATCATTTGAACCAAATTGAAGCACTTAATGTTGAACCCTTGCTATGGATGATTTTTTCCACAGCTATGAAGTATTTCATGCTTACAGCAGCCATTGTACTGACATAGTATGAAACTTTTCAGTTACTATAGTTGTAATGTATTTTCAATACAAGTATTCAGTACAAGCATTCTCAGCTGCCAACAGATGGTGCTGGTGTGACTTACACGTTCCTTGCCCAATATGCAAATCTAGCTTCAGGCAAAGAGCTTCAGGTTTACCTCAGTGCACATAGATATGAACTGATAGGCAGAGGAGGTTTCTAGTAGGATTCTGTCAGGTTTTTAAGGGATTTCAGGTGGCTGTGTTGTATGTATGTATAAATAGAAACCCAGTATGTGCTCTCACTGCATATCACTAGGTTCCCCCTATCTCTACAACCCCATAACTTCCTCTAGCCTTCTCTTCCCCACCGCAACCATCCTAATCCAAGGCAGGAATTTGCCACAGGCTACCTATTTGTGTGGTTCTTGGGTCTCTGGTGATTCCCCTGCATGAGTGAGGAAGCCCAGACGTGGAGCTTTCAAAGCTGAGAAGGTTAGCTGGGAATTTCATCATCAGCCTAAGGTGGAGGTTGTGGATGGCCCCCTGCGGTGACAGGTGTGTTGAAGTGTGGGCCTATACAGCTGCACTGGGAGCCCCAGGTACGCGTACCCTGTTAGATCATCCAGACTTGTGTTTGGAGGCATGGGGAGAAGGGTTGGATGGGACAAAGGGGAGAAGACTGCTATGCCCATGTTACTCAAGTCACTCAATGGAATCTTAGCCCAGTAATTCATTCCCACATACGTCCTTCACTCCAGAAATTAGTTAAGAGTGACGGTACCCAGTCTCATGGAAGTTGTACTCGTTTTGAAGCTGTGCAGTGCTGCTTAGTTGGAACTTTGGGTCTGTCTTGAACACTGGCAACAGGAAGGGAAGTTGCTTGTAACTTTAGCATCCTTTCTCTTCCTCTATTGTCCTGTTCAGTTTCATACGGCTCTAATACACGTAACAGTTGTATCTCGATGCTACCATTAGTAAAATAAACTATAGAGAAGCTTTAGGGTGAATAGCTCCCATCCATCATTGGAAAGTATCTTACTATACCATTTATTAGAGTGGTTAGATACCAATTAGTACTGGGTATTAATTCCAAAAGTATTGTAATGCAAAATGCATCAATTTATTAATCCAGCAGAAAGCATCATTTATAGGATTTCTCTTCTACTTTTCATTTACATCTTTACAATTAAAAAACCTCCAGCCCATTACAATTATATTTACTTTTTTGTATAATTTTTTTAAATATTTGATATTGATGCATTGATCAGAATGAATAGGAGAGTTTGCATTTGTAGTCTTAGTCTCTTTGAGATAAAGCTGCTCAATGCATCAGCCTTTGAAACATATAGTGATGGTTTTTAAAGTGAATTTAGACAACATTCTGAATTAAATATTCATATTTAAGCTTTTATAAGGCAATCCAAATAAGGCTTTAGTTTTTCTTTACTGAACACAGCACACTTAATTTTACTCAGCCAAATGTAACAGCTTTTGGCCCAGTAGGTACTAAACTGTGGTTTTATGGGGAAAAGTGCTAGTACTCTATGATCCCAACGCTGTACAGCTCAGGAGGGCAGAACCAAGATGGTGTAATCGGAGCCATGCATCTCCTGGGTTCTCGAGCTGCAGACGTTGTGCAGCTGTACACCTTGATCCCAAACTGCAGCAGTCCCGAGTGGATCATCCAGGAAACAAGGACAACTGAAATGCAGAATACTCCAGTCACATGTCCTTCTTCTCCCAGGCAAACTGGGCTGTGATGGTGACCAACATAGGACTATTACTACACCAGGCCTACACCAGGAAAATGCATCTGCACGGGGAGAGTTCTTGGTTGTGGCGACCCACCTGCCTCCCAAAGGTGGAGGGGGGGAGCATAAAGAGCTTAGGATGCAGCTCTGAGCCAGGGCCTGTATAGTAATTGCTTTTCAAAATGGAACTGCAAATGGTAAACATTCGAAGGAATACTGTGAGTTACAAGCCTGATTAACATAGTTAATTAATCACAGATGATGTTTGTAATTATTCATGGGAAAAGAAACTAAAAGCACAAAAACTACCGAGGAAAGGAACTAAAAGAGCACAAACTCCAAAGACATCTATTCCTGCTATTCTTCACATTAAATTATGTTTTCACCAAATAAATGTATAGCTTTCAGAAACATGCAGATATATTACTAGCTTGAAAAATCATACACAGAAAGCAGATAGGAAGATCTTTTTCAACGTTTGTCTTCCTGGTGCACATACCTTAATTATATTGTTACAACGAGACAGAATTTTTGGTATCGGGTTGTACTGTATTATTTGAATAAGCTGCAGTCAAACAGTGGTGGTTTAATACAGATTAGCCTGCTTTAGGTGTAAATTATATTGAAGAATGATACAAATGTCTTTCTCACTTTACTTCTTTTTAAAGTATGAACGGCATTTGGACCTGGATTGAAACTATAGATTTGTCACAAAATTCACAAAATTAATAAAACAAACAAAAGAACAAGCTTGGCAAGTGTGGGTTTGGGTTTTGGTGTTTTTGGGGGGCGGGGGGAATGTTATTTAAAAATATAACGTGTTGTCGATTCTTCCTCACTGTGGCAAGTGGAGTTAATAGGCTTTGTGGAAATATATTGTGATGCTTAGGAGGAAGCGTTATCATGTTACTTGGGTGGAGCAAAGGGGCTGGGTGAAGAATGGAAATGGACAAGAGCAAAGAAACCGGCAGACATGTTGGAATTCCAAGGCAAGGACAAAGATAATTTTTTCATAGCAGTGGCCTTCAACCTTTCCAGACTACTGTATGCCTTTCAGAAGTTTGGTTTGTCTTGCGTAGCCCCAAGTGTCACCTCACTTAAACACTACTTGCTTACAAAACCAGACATAAAAATACAAAAGTGTCACAATATACTATTATTGAAAAAATTGCTGACTTTCTCATTTTTACCATATAATTATAAAATAAATCAATTGGAATATAAATATTGTACTTGCATTTCACTGTACAGAGCAGTATAAACAAGTCATTGTCCGTATGAAATTTTAGTTTGTACTGACATCTCTAGTGCTTTTTATGCAGCATGTTGTAAAACTAGGCAAATATGTAGATGAGTTGATGTACCCCCAGGGGTAGGCGTATCCCTGGTTGAGAACCACTGCCTTAGAGTGTCTTTTCTAATGAATGAAATAACAGCTTCAGTCAGCTGCTCTAGGCAAGCAGATTAGATTGATGACAGTGGGCTGGTGACTACCAGTAAAGTGGTTAACAATCTTGGCCTTGAAGTGGTTATATATAGGCTTCAAAGTTGACGTGCTATAATGAAGAATGGGAAGCCCAGGCACTTCTCTATGTAATACTGTTTCAAAGTCTTCAGTTGCAGATGCAAAAAGAAATGTTTGCCATCTTCTCACCGGGAATGGCTGTAACTTGTTCTTTTTAATGGAAGTTGAGATTCTATCCTGCTCTGTAGGGAGGTCTTCAGGTAAAACCTTTCATTCATAGATTATATGGGTTTTCTGAATGGCCAAAAGAAACTGTAGGCTGGCAGTTGTCTGTCTCTTGTGCTGTGTTGCTCTGACACTCAGGCTGTCTGTTTTCCATTCAGTTGCACTGTGAGTCTGACACGAGTGCTGGGGAAAGAAAATAGGAATTGTTAGGAACCTGATGCTCATAACATCCATCCAGGGAAGGGTTGCTCCTGGCATCAGGTGGTCAGGTTCAAAAGGTCAGCCTCTTATAACAATGCTATGCCATTTCTAGCCTCTGATGCACAGCAATAGGTTGACAACTGACCGTGATAGGATTATAGGGCTTCTCTGTGAATCGTATAGTGTGTTCCTTTACTGTGCACTGTATTACAATATAATATCCCATGAATATAGTATTAAAAATCTGAATGTTCTTTTTCACATGATATTAACAAAAAGATGACTGACCATATGTTAAAGGACATAACATCATTATACGATCAGTACTTGTCTACAGACCTTGGTACAATATTGAAAGAACAGGGTATGTAGGCGCAGTACTTCTTGTACCATGCTTTCGTAATAACTGATGGTTATTAATGAATTCCATCATGTTGGGAAGTAAAGTATTAAATCAACAATGCAAAGATCCTTGGCCTTTGCTGTTTGAGTCCAAAGAAATGAGAGTGCCTGTTTTCTTCCCTCCACCTTTTTTTTTTTTTTTTTTGGATGCCAAGGGGTAGGTGTTCAGCCACCTGAACGCTACAAAAAGTATGTGTCAATGAATGCATATAATGTGATATACTGACGTTACTTTAAGTGTAAGGGCAAAATTAATACTGCTGGTACCATGGTTAAGGTGTTTGATGAATTATACCTCATAAGAAAGCACTTGAAGCATCTTAGATACACCAGATCTGAGCACTTTTATGCTTCATGCCAGCCGGCATTTAAAAATGATTGATTAAGCTGATATTATCTGAGAAGACTGCCACTGCACTATTCTGCCATGTTACAGGAACAATATCTCAATTTAATGGAATAGATGGCAAGTTGCAAAACTACCAGGTTTATATCCTCCTGAATTAAGTTGGAAAAACATACACAGCTTCCAGGTAGTAATTGTGTAGGGGTAGGGAGGGGAAAAGTATCAAAGAGAAGAAAGGGGAGGGATTGAAGGATGAATATGGTAAAACAGGAATTCAAACAGATGTGGCAATTTGTTTTATAACATAATCAGAAAATGCTACTTAAAATATCTCATTTGTATTCTGTGTCAATGTAATAGATGTAAATCTTTCGGTGAGTTAGTAAGTATTCATTTGTGTTGTCAAGTACAAAAAAGCATATGATCCATGAAAAGGTCACAGCGATTTTTTTTTTAGGGGGAAATGATTGGATTTTCTGGAACTGTATTGTTCAGAGTAGCCTCACATTTTAGTCCATTCGTTCTGTGCCTTTCCCTTTGACATTTTATTGCTTCATGGGTTTTTTGGGGTTTTTTTTAAGTTCTCATCATTCGCATCATGGTAACTGGCCAGTGAAATGTCTGCTATTGAAACTCACTCGCTTGCTGTATAAAATAGCCATATGTCTCACGCACACAGGGCAATTGTAAAATCCCCAGAGTCCTCTAAAAAATGTCCTGAGAAATAGCAGGTAATAGAGGACTTAAGGCCTGATTCAGAAAGTTGGTGGGTACTTGCAGCTCTGACTTCAGTAATAATAATTATAGGTACGCAGCACTTAACAGCATCAGGTCTTTATTACATTGTGACACTCTGTGTCTGGAAACAACACCCCAAAAAACCCCATATTCACCAATGTCATATAATTAGGATATGTTCTGTACAAAGTATGCCGTGTTTGGTATTATTTTAAAAGTCATGATCTGCTAAACATTAATATGCCATTGGAGTCTATGTGCTGCCATAGTATGTGAAGTTATTTAACATTATTGTAGATGCTACTAGAATGTGTTGTGAGGTTGGAACCACTTAACCCAGTTTTTCAGGTACAGCACTGAAGTGGCCAGAGGTGCTAATGGCCCATCAAGGAAAGATTCCACTACCAGGGATTGCTTACAGTGAAGGCTTCACTGTAGGACGCACGTTCGCAATAGGGTTGCTTGACCAATGGGAAGCAGCTGCCATGTCACATGCATGGACTGTTCTAGCAAGCTGAAACAGACCATAAAAGGGGGACAGTGATAGCTTCACTGGGCTCCACTCCCATACAACTGAACACATGAAGAGTTGTCTGGAAGACCAAAGGACTTTGAAAGAGAGGAGGGGAGTCCCAGGCAGGGAAGGTTGCTCAGCCTGCGTTGAAGAAGCTGCTTGTATCTGCTAACAGGGTTGAAATGTTGCTAAGTCAAATCTCGTTAGTGTGTAGAACTTTGACCACAATTTTATGTTTATTTCTTTTGGTAACTACTTTTAATCTCTTTAATCTCTTTACACTTACCACTTATAAAGTGAAGTATTTGGACAAATTCTGCTCTGTAACAAAAAGCTGGTACACATTCCTTCAACTTTGAGGAAAGAGTGGACTGGATAATAATCTTCACTGGTCAGGCTTTTTGACCAGGGTAAGATGGTATAGTCCTGGGGAGCCAGCTGGAGTTTCTCTATTGTTGGTTCGTGAGTGGCTGGAAAGCATTAATTGAACTAAGTTGAGTGTCTGGCACACCTGCTGGTGGGTTGGGTGATAACAGAGCCTGGAGAGTCTGGTGGAGAGCTCACCTCAAGCTAAATAGTTGATAACGGTACCCAGGGGTTCCACAGCAGCCAGGTGGTACCCCAGGGGTTCTGCATACATCACATTTATCGAGAGAGTAGTTCACTTCAATGGGACCGAATGGGCACAGGCAGAGTTTGGCCACTCTTTATAAAGAATGGAAATAGTATATTTTCAAATTATTCTGACAAAGGTCTAAAATTGGTCATCAGATAAATTTTAAGTGACCTCAGGAGGATGAATTTTACGTTACATAAATATGATTGCTAGGGTGCAGAATTTAAGGGAAACACAGAATTAAGAACTATTTCAATTTAAAGAGTCAACCGAAAAGACAGAAAAGATTATTGACAGTGTTATCATACGTTATCTATTCTGAACTACTGTACTATAAATATGCATTTAAATGTAATTGTGCTAGTACTGCTGAGTCTAATCATGATTGGCCAATCTGGCAATGGCTCAGATCAAGATTCCATTTCAAAATTAATCCTTGAAATTTAGGAGAGGAGAGATTTTGGTGAGGTTTGGAGTGTTTCAGATGGCTGTCTCTACTTTTAGACCTGTAGTTCTGAAATGGAGCTAGATGAGCTGGCAACAATGTCTGAGTAATATGAGAGATGATATATATCATGTGTTTCCCACTTATTGTTTAACTCACCACAGTGTAACAACAGTATTATTTTTCTTTAGGTGGTATTAAATTCCTGTGATGATATTAGAGAGGAATAATCAGGTGGCATTGACTGTACAGAGAAATGTTAAGAAGATCAAAATGCTACCAAAATATTACTCACTTCGATATGTGCTACATAGACTCTAAGTCTGGATGTATTGGTCAAGTGTAAGCATGAAAGTGTGGAACCCATTGGGATGGGGCCAATCTCTTTAGCTCCAAAAGGCAGCTGAGGTTTGGAATGACTGCCATCAAATTGTGTAGGGGTGACTGCCATCAAAGGACAGAGAAAGAAGTTGTCAACCACATATTTTCAAGGCATATTTTAATGTCTGTATGTCTTACACAAGTGTTCTATAACATGGAGAACACATTTATTTTGTCTGCTATTAGGTATTTACTTCTGCAGAAGATAGGAAACTGGTTATGTGGACCAATTCTTGACTCAAACCAATTCCTGTTTCTTTCACACATTTCTCTGCTGACTTCTGAGCTGTAACATTCTAAATCACCTATTTTTTAGAATGTGCTGCCTCTAGGAATGGTTTTAGGTCATGGAGAAGAAAATAGCATTCAGCTGTGGTAAAATATAGGCACAAATCCTACCTGTGTAGGCTCTTATATGGCCTCTATCACTATAGTATTTAGTAAAATATTGGCATTACCCAGAAATGAGCATGTATTTCCATATTAGGACATAACTCTCATTTAATCATGCAAATCTGCAACAATTTGATTTTATTGAAAAGCCTTTGCAATAGATTTCATAGTTTTATTAGAAATAATATATCCATGTAAAGTAAAGTAGTGTGCCTAATAATGAGTCTAATAATGAGATCAGTTAATCTGCAATCTATGCTGCGATTTAGTTCAGCATTTATTAATACCTGTGGCTGTCCTATTGTATCTTACTTATTTGATCCACTGCATCCATTATCATTTGAAATCTCCCTTAAAAGAGAATAACACTCTGAACTTTAAGTCAAAATATAGTCTGAGTAGATTCATCTCCAGATTCCAGAACCCTTCAGGAAAAAATCAAAACAATCACACAAAACTCTACGACAGACACAATGTTTGATTTTTCTAGGAGCTGCTGCCTTTTGCTCTCCTTCTCAAATGAGTTGGCTGGGACACAGGAAGATCACACTGCAAGATAGAAATCGGATGCAATTAGAATCCCAAATTGGCCTTGTTTCCCATCTTTTGCTCTAACCAATGGACAGTGCAGACTCACTTATGGGGATCATATCTCAGTTGGTAGCCACTATATGAATTTGCTGCTGCAAGTTTTATCTTTTTCTTTGAACTTTATGAAATGTTGAAGCTATGTACACATAATTGTCTAGGTCTCTCTCTCTCTGGCTCATCATACCATATTCCCAAAGCCCCAAAATCCATCTCCCTTAAGTGACTCTTTATTGTGTATCAGTAGTAGTGTGTGTGTGTGTGAATACACATTACTGTGCTCTGCAGTAATTGTCTAAAAGAGCACAATTTACAGTAATACTGCATCATATGGGGCTATTTGTATTTAATGATTATACAGTACAACTCAGGACTTAGAACTAATGTTTCCCCCGAGCTGTCAGTCCCTGACTTATAAAGACCTGGGACTTGAATGGAGATGGTCCAGGTAACTCATGAGCCACGTCTGTTCTACATGTCTCCATTAAATCCTAGTCTCATACTTCAGTCTTATTTCATCTTCCTCAGTGCATTCCTTCCATCTGTTTTCTGACTAAACAATTGAACGCTTTCACCTCTTCAGTTCTCCTTCTTTTTCATTTTTCATTTTATTTTACAAGCTAATATTCTCTTTTCTTTTCTTCTTTATTGGATTTAGGTTGTGAGGTTGCAAGAACTTTCCATTGTGAACTCCTGCATTAGTTTATTTGTTCTGAGATTTTGATTTGACTCTGCTGAAGTCCCTTCACAGTTATGTTTTACAATATGAGTATCCCTTCTGGTCCAGCTACTATTTCAACTTAATCAGTCTGCTGAGCATGGTAGCAGCAACAAAGGCTATTACAAAGCCTGGAAAACCAATTAAGTACAGTTATCCTCTGAAAAGTGACTTAAAATAAAGCATCATGGGGTTCCATACTTATTTTCTCTTAATGACTTTGTCAATTCTGTTCACTTTAGAAATCAAATAATTGTTTTTCTCCCCCTACTGGCTGACTCCAGTGACTGTATAATTTAGTGCTATTGTACCACATAGCTAAAGGAGTTAAGTAACTCAAATATTAGAAGCTCATATTCTTGCTGCTGAAATTCTTGATCCCCACTGATAACTGTGGGGTACCTATATATGTGTGTGTCCATGGTACGTGACAAAATTAGCTGCATGGACTTGGGAAGCTGTTTGGCCCTCTTACTAATTTCAGATGTAACTCAGCAATCGCTTGCTAGATGCCTTGGCTGAGATTCTTACCCTAACAGAGGCCTCATTCACCAGCCATTGTAGAAAAACCAGGCTTATAACATCAATGAGAAAGGGGAAGAGGGAAAATGATAGAAAGCATTGTCTTGTGGTTATGGTATTGCCCTTGGAGTCAAGAAAGCTGAGTTCAGTTCCTGACTCAACACGGTCTTCTTGTGTGACCTTGGTCAATTCACTTAATCTCCCAGTGTAAATGTTAGCTGTTTAGATTCTAAATTCTTTGGCACAGGGACAGTTTCTCACTATATATGTACAGCATGTAGCATAATGAGACCTGAACTGCCTGGGTCCTCTGTGTTACTGCAACACAGAAAATAATAAAAACAGAACTAAAATTTAAAAATTTAATTCTGAGCTAAAGATGCATGTGTGAACAATGGGTGGCTCGAACATAAACTCAGCAATCTGGATCCAGGATTGATAATCAATCCATACCCTTCCTGCTTCATAACGTCCTCCGTGGTATTACTGATCTTGCCTTCAGAATGTAGTGGACAATTTTGTTACTGATGTGCATTGCCAGATAAAATCGGCAGTCTCTTATCGAGCTGATGTGGCTCTGCAATGATGATTATAATGCGTAGTTCTTATAGAGCAGTTTTCATCAGTACATGTCACAATGCTTTGCAAAGGAGGTAAGTATCATTTTATAATGCAAGCAACTATTGACACAGTAAATTATGGTGAATGAAATGGTGTCAGTTTTACATAGCTACCTTTTTGGCCATCATTACCATTAGCTGAATTGGTAAGGAAACAATGTATTGTGTAACAACACCTACCACATGTTAGCAGGAGTAGAAACCAGGGCCTTTTATGATGCGGGACACTTTCACTGGAAATAAATTAGTAACTCTGGTAGCTGTTTGCAGTAGTGGGCTTTCATGATCTATGTGGACGAGCCATTAGAACGCAGCATGTCTCACAGTTACCCACAAGTGTATCATCCAGATAGTATTTACACCAATATTAAAATGTGAATCCCCACAGACCTTATGTTATGTGAGACCCCAACATACAGGAAAGATAAAAACAAGCTTCAGGGAATGGGCTAAATATTACTTTTCTTTTTTTTTTTTTTTTTTTTTTTTAACTTTCTGCGTAAATGGTTGGGAAAGATAAACATCAGCAACATATTTCTTTCCTATATACTTTTCAAAACAGAGAATTGGCCCAAAGTAAATTTAGCAAACAAAACAAGAATTAGTATTTTTGTATATTTACTGTTTCTGGAAAGACTATAGACTGATGCAATAACAGCCTCCCTGAAAAATATCTTACATGTGTATTCTAGAATTGGCTGTAATGAATATTCTTATGGAAGCTCAAACATATTTAATAAAATATTATGGTATTTATTACTGCATAATCATAACATTAACAATTCTCATTCCAATTCAAGTGATATTTAAACATGTCTAATCCTGAATCTTTATGTATTATTTTACATACTACTAAAACAGATGCAAGCAACTGTAGGGTAAACTGCAGATTTTATGTCTTTAACTCTTGGGCTATGTAGTAATTTGCTTTGTTGTCACCACAAGCTTCATTGGCTTGGCTTATATCACTTTTTTACTAGGTGTTTTTGTCACATATTCTTAATCTCCAGCTGCACGTTCTATAAAGAAATAATGATCATGAGAAGGAGTAGTAAATATGTTTCTTGGTCTTTGGGAAGCTCAGGGCCATTTTCTCTCTTATGTACTTCCAGTCTTCAAGAAACATATTCTAAGTCTTAAAGAAATGTTAAGCATTGGCTGTACACAAACAGCAAATCTTCCTTCTCATGTCATACTCAAAGATGATCATCTGATTCACACTGCTTGAAGCAGCAAAGTATGAAACTGAAATAGGTTGAAATTTACAGCTTCATCTATTACATATTTTGTTCTCCATTTAAAAAGATCCATGGCCATTTAAATGTAATTGTGTACACAGAGAAAGGATTTTATGTACTTATATATCTTTTCCTGATTAGAGCTCTCAAAAATAAGGCTTTTTTAAAAATTAGAAACAGAACACTAAATGGAGAGAGACTGTATCAATATGAAACAAACTGTCAGGAATCTACAAATATAAATAGTTTTTAGCAAAAACATATAATCAAGGAGTACTTTCAACTATATTTGGCATTTTTGGAGCAAGAAAAGTGTGGGTGCTTCATTAAAAAACAGCATAGTGAAAAGGGAAAGAGAATGTTGAGCCTCTATCAGGAATGTCCTTGAAATGAACATAGGAGATCTGAAGGGTGTGTTCATACTATTGTGGTGTTGTGTAATATATTAAAAACCAATATTATTTTTTTTGTTTTAAAAAGCAGGTATCAAGCAGGAAGCCATAAATAATATAAGGGAACGCTGAAATGCCATGCACAAAATTATTTTTGATCCAAGTGAAGACCATAAAATATTAATCTTTTTTAATATACATGAAATTAAACATAGTGAAACCATATTTAGATCCTTTTGTGCCCCCTCACCATCTAATAATGATTTTAAAAATATATCCTGGCCTTTTGGCCATAGTTCTAAGGACAATTTTAGATTAACCGGTACGAAATGGCCAATTTTAAAATTGTACTTTACTCAAATAACTTATGCAACAAAGCATACCTGAGTTGCCATGCGGCCGGGAACAACCATAGGACACTCATTCTCGTAGTGAATACTAGGTGTATGGTAAAGATAACCCTTCCTGGCATGTAGCATGCTGTTGGTACTAAGCTTCTTCTGAACCTTGGGGAAAGACTGAGTTTGTGAAATAATGAAAGGTATTCCATCCTCCTGATTGCAGATGTTGTAAGGTACATTGATGTTGGCCAAATTGTGGGTGTTGGGGGGCGGGGGAGGCTGAGAAGGCAGCCAAGAATGAAGCCTTGGTTAAAGCCCATAATGGAATGCTTAAAAGTCCCTCTCTCCAGCTCCGCTGTGGGGGAGAAAGAAGAGCATTCATTTTTGTATTGTGTTCTTTGTCTAGTGCCGCTTTTCTCTTTCTCCTTTTCTGCGCCATACCACACTGAATCTTGAGCATGTTAAAGAAGCCAAAATTGAAAATATAATGGGGGGGGGGGAGGGAATAGCAGTGTCCAGTTCCAATGGTGTGGTGAATTGGCCCAAAAGCTAATACCACCCATAAGCAGAATGAGGCGCTTGCTGCTACAAGCATTTGTTTAGTTGCCAGTGTTGTTTTCAGGAATGGTATCCATAGGACTGAATACATCTCCCAAACACCAGCTGTAAATGCAGTTACTAAATGCCTACTTCATAAAAGCACATCTAAATGCAAATGGCCCAGTGTTCTTTTGTATACAAAGCTATGGGGGGCGTAGGAGGGTGTATAAATCATTTTCAATTTGGTTATGATTGATGGACTGTCCTCCATATCGGGGGAATGTGAGGGGGGAAAAAAGAAAGAAGTCAAAGCCTCTGATTTTTGTTTCAGTGATAGCCAGACACATACATCTGTGCACAGAATTTGGCACTCTGTAAGGCTGAATTTGCCAAACCAACACAAGGAACTGGTATAACTGGGCTCTCCTGAAATGAGTATGTGCATGAAAAAAGTACAGTAAACCTCTATTGATCTGAACAGAATGAGGTATTAGAAATGTATTTAGATACCAACCAGGGTTATATTGAGGGTTAATGTAGGTTATCCAGTTAAATTATCCAGGCTCAAATTAGAATTTTGCAATGCAAATGATACTTGTAAGGGAGACTTGACTGATGATGTTATTTATTTGGATTATGTTAATGGTCAAAGGCCCCATTGTACTAAGGATGGCACAAACACGGGAAGACATGGTCCCAACTCCAGAGTCCTTACAATATCATTCCAAACATGGCCCAGTTCGCTCTTGTGCTAACTATAAGGAAGCTGAGAGAGGTAGAAGAAGGGCTACAGGCCTAATAATGTAAAAAGATATTACTATAATATTTGTTATTGTCAGCATCATACTATGTGGTTTGGGCACAGAGGAAGATACTTAACACAGAGACATATCTGGGAAACATATTGACTGGTGGTGGCTATGATAAGTGGGGGAGAAATGAGCTACTGTCTTGGTTTTGCAATGAGCTTTTGTTTGGTGTTTCTTGTATTAACAACAAGGGTACTTAAAGCCCCGGATAGTCATTGTCAGTGTTTAAAAATCATGAGTCTGTCTCCCAAAATCATGAAATGGGTATAAAAATCTTGAGATTTAAAAAAACCAAACAAACATTTTTTTTATTTCCTTTACTTACCTTCTGGTATTTTAACCTTTGTGGTGCATTGGGGTGGCATTTTCAAGCTTTTCTCCACCATAAGAATGGCTAGAAACATGTGCATTTTAAAAAAATGAAAGCTGAAATTCTCTCATTTTCACATCACTCCAGGAGCACAAATATTGCAAGGCTTACAATAAAATCATGAGAGCTGGCACTACTGCAGTTTTGTGTTTGCATTTAAATAGCCCACTACAAGGTTCAGGGATTCCTGGGGAGAATTCCATGCTGACATTGGAGAGGGGCAGGCTAGCCAACCTCCCCCTCTCCGCCCCCCCCCCCCCACCCCGCACACCTTTTAAAACATGCCATGGGTAGAAAGGTGGGGAGAGAGTATAGAGAGGAGAGAAATAAAATAGAAATAGAGCAATCTGAATATGTTTTATATAGATGATGATTAGAGCTGGGTGGAAAATGATTTTTTTTCTGATGCAAATGTTGACAAAAAATTTTTAAAAAATAGTCTTGGTCAAAATTTTCCATGAAAACTTTGGACTTATTGGCAAAAAATAAAAAGCTGACAAATGAAAACAAGAATATTTTATTTTTGAAATGACATGGTGGTGCCTCATGGGAGTTGTAGTTTGGGCCTGATGCCCATATTTTCCTCTATGGGCTGGGCTTCCTGGCAGACTCTGTCTCCCACTATGCGCTGTGGTCTCCCATCTTGCTGAGCTGCCATGGTGTGTCGTCACAGGAATCACAGTTCAGCTGGGAGGCCCACTCACAGAGGAGAAGAGGAGCATGTGTCGCCCAAACTTCAGCTCGCAAGAGGCACTGCAATGAAACTTCAAAAAATTCTAGTTCGGCATTTCTGCCAATGCCCGTGGCATTTCTGAAGAGAAATTTTTGATGTGGGGCCAAAGGTAACTGGATTTCAGATGAAAAACAAAAACATTTCAGTTTGGGGGTGTTAGCATTTTTTTAAAAAGCTCATTTTCTGCAGAAAGGGGATTTTTTTTGTGAAACATGTCACTTAGTCCAAAAAAATATGATGGAAAATTTTCCACCAGCCATAATGTTCACACCGGAATAGTTCTTCAAAAGCAAACATGCACTGTCTTCCCCTAGTATACCTCACTGCCCTAACCACCCACTCTGTGCACTGATTGGATGCCAAGCCCTCACCCATTTCTAAAACCAAACTTCAACCAAACTGTTAAAAAGGTTTAGAAAAGTTTGGAGAGAATATTTTCCGTTCCAATTTCTGGCTGTAAAGACGAGCCTGCTCTCCTAAGATTTACAGCCCAATTTCATAATCTCAAAAGACTTGTATTGTTCCATCTGACCTGTTGGGTGCTTATCTAAACTGAACCAGATCATTTCAGGCTTTGCCTGTCGTTGATCAGGTATTTATCTATGCATGTCTCACCTGCATGTTAACACTTCTGTAGATACATGAAGGGCATGGAAAGTGGATACCTAAAACACTGTTTTATAAAGTAACAAAATCAAAAACAAAATTAAGGCATGATCCTTAGCTTTAAGGCAGAAGGAGTTCAGAAGGAAATATCTGAAACCGCCACTTTGAGTTTAATGACCTAGGAAAAACAGCATTAGAAGATGCAGGGTTCACTTATTTATATCGAAGTCAGTAGGAGCTTTGCCTTGTGAGCATTTTCTAGTAGATAAAGCGGTGGATTGGGAGTCAGAAGTCCTAGGTTCCGTCATTGGCTCTGCCACTAATCGGTTGTATGATCTTGGGCAAGTCACTTTCTTCAACAATTTCTCTCCCTTTTTGGTGTTGACAAATATTTATTGCTTTTTTTTTTTTTCTTACCTTGATGTAATTGTCATGTAGCTCCAGGTTTTGTGTCTACATCAGCATCTCCTAGTAATTAGTAACCTGCACTATGGCTATCTACACTTACTTCCACAGTCATCATGCCTAGAGCTGGTCAGGAAATTTTTATCATAATGCTTTTTCTGAGAGAAAATGCCCTTTTTGCAAAATCAGAATTTTCCGTGTCAAAATGTTTCAATTTTCAGGAAAATCAAGATGATGGCTCTTCACTTGCCCACCTGGAGAAAGGTCGTGTCAACTTTACTTCCTGCCTACAGTCAGAAAGTGAGATTGACAAAAGTCTTCGGGAGGGCTGCCGAAGCTTAGCGTTCTGACTCGTTGCCTCCCTGGTTCTCAGGAGCTGGAGAAGTAGAGAAGTGGGGTGCTCCTCCTCTCCTCCTTCCCCACCAGCCCTGGGGCAGAAGAGGCCGAGTACCCCAGCTCTCTGCTTCTCCAACAGCCAAGCTGAAATTGACAGGTGTCATCCAGGTGGGCAGCTGGGAAACCAAAGAATTCTATTTTCAGGTCTCCCAAGATGGAATCTTTTCTTGAAATCCCTTCCTGCAAAATATTTTGTGGTTCTGACTTTTTTAAAGCCTGGTTTGGGATAATGTTTTTTTCAAAAACGTGAAATTTTTCATGGGAAGGAATTTCCATTTTCTGGCCAGTTCTGACAGTGACCCTGTGATGGAACATGGCATTACTTTGTCCTTTAAAAGACTGTCATAGTTCCATTTGCATCATTGTACTATTCAGTTTCAGATCCAGAAACAGAAAAACCTACTGTAGAGTTTGATTTTATTTTGTAGAAATAATTTTTAAAGCAAGTTTTTTCATAAATCTCAGTTTTTAAAATAATACCTATTTTTCTTTTCACATAACAGCCAGATGGTGACAAAGGAATTACGGAAAGTGCCTCTCACTGAGACAATGCAATTGTTAAGCTTGCTGGCATCCTGCTTGCTTAGTCTCGGTCAAGATTGACAGCAGTATGAATTGCTACTTGAGAGAGAGATTTTCTGCCCAGCAATGGCTAAAGGTATCTGCAGCTGGAGCAGTAGCAGCTATCAGTGCAGAACTTGAGGTCTGGTGCACTGGCATCTTTGCTACCTCCTGGGCTGTTTGTCGTTAGCCCTCTGATTTCCTCATCCTATTGATCATGGGTTGTGAGGCAGATGCTACGTGAGCAAAACTTACGTTGTTAATTCACAAGCTGGCTGCGTAACTAGCCAAGACTGTAGTAGACTCATCAACCTTTGTCCATGGCCCAACTGCTACACTGAGTGGGTGTGGGTTACCTTGCTACATACTTAATGGATCAGTTGCATAAACTGAGCCGACTGACAGAGCGCAAAGTACTTGTATTGGGATTCTCTAATCAGTGACTTGTCCCTGTGCTACAGCATGAGGGGAGGAGAAGGCACAAGGGTCTTTTTCCACCTCTCATCTTGCACTGCTCAATCACAACCCTTGTGTTTCCTGAGTGCAAGAACTGCCTCTGGGTAGCTCCAAGAGAGGTACAGTGAGGATGCAATCAGAGCCCCGCTCTTCTTCCTCCCCTGTCCTTGACCATTAGAACTGAGCTCTTAGTAGGAGAAAGCGCGTTTTCATAAGATGGTGAAACTAAGAGTTGAATACGTCCTCAGAGCCTCGGAAGGGATTCTGGCTGTCTTGTTCTGGCTCCCAAAGTGATATGGTCCCTGCTCACAATCCTCTCAGTGTAGGCTATGGCCTAAAGCCCTAGCACATAGCATGGTACCTGGAAACAAGCTGGTCATGACGTTTCTAGTCATGAACTCTGCGGCTCCTCACCCGCTGAAGAGTACTCCCAAGTTTAGACAGCTCATGTACACAATATTATGCCCTATCCCTCACCAATTACAATTTCTGCTTTTGCGACAGCAAACAAATCAAAGAACCCACAACATTTTAAACAGAATTATTCTCAGTAACGTAGGAGACACTGAGACCCAGTGTGTAGTTAGCTGCTTTGGTTTGGCCACCATGACAGTCAGCGGTGGTCAATTTTTCCATCACAGATAGCTGCTGGAATGTTTTGAAAGTGTTTGAGTGGTAAGGTCCCAGTCACACACAATTGGGAAATGGTGCATCACGGTGATATCCAAAAGGCTCAACTTGACCAGTCAGAGTGTAGCTTTGAAGAGTTGGTGGCTCAGCCATACTAGTACATGAGAAGATCCAAACCTGCTCTATTTCATCCTCTAATCTTGCTCCTAGCTCAAAACCTGAAACTTCATTGAGGCCTTTTGTCGTCATCTACTTGTTTTTTAAATCTGGCTCAAATTTGTTGACAAATTCTATTAAACAGGGAAAAATTACGATCAGTGTTTTGAAATCACCTGAAGACAGAATGTCCTGCTGAGCAGGGCCGGCCCTGGACCAAATAGCAGCCCAGGTGAGGAATATTTTTGGAGTGCCCCCCCTCCATTTGTTAAACTTTTGAATACCTTATTTTTTATTGCATCTGTAGCCCATTTCACGATTTTGACGCATAATTCACATGCATGATTTATCCCTGTCCTATCAGATGATAAATTTTGCACCCTAGGATATGTAAATCTGTATTCATTCCTGCCATACATAAGCAAATTTAAAAAATCATTTCCTCTAAGCTTATAGAAACTATTTAATTTTAAGAATAACTGAAAGGTACTAACATCAAGAAATTGAACTGTGCACCAACATTAGGTGGACAATTCTAAGAGGTTAGTGAAAAATGAATCCACATATGGAGTACCTGAAACATTTTACTTCAAACACTCTATTTTCCCTTTTGCTGCCAACTACAAAAACGCCACCGGAGCCCGGTGCCCCCCGAAGCCCAGCACTCCAGGTGGTCACCTGCCCCTAAATCCGAACCTACTGCTGAGCACATAATAGCAAATAGCTGCTCCACTATGCTTCATTGGTATCGTTTTCCCTTTGCAGTAACCTTTGATTGTGACTGTCAGTTGTGCAAGGCTTATAAAACTTGATTTCTTGCTTCATCTATGTGTGCGTATCTCCCTATGTTGTCTGTATGCTTAGGCAATCACTCATGTTGACATAAAATTTCCCTTGTTCCTCCAGGTGAGAGACCCTTTAGTCATTACGTTAATTTGAACAGTTTAAAACTGATCAACTGCGAAAGCAGAAAACATCATTTCTTTCTTTAAATAAACAGTTCATCTTCTTGCAATGGCTATCCCCACCACTCATCTGTCTTACATATTATGCCATAAATTTATGCTTTCCAAAAGCTATAACCTCCTGGATATTTCATAATTCTTTGGATTGCATCCTTGGCAACAATTTTGATTTCCAGTCTGTCATTAATTATGCTGTCCAAGTAGCTGAGATCAGATGGATGGGGTTGAGATGAGATGCAGGTAAAATAGTTTGAACATCGCTATTATGGGAGATACCTTTCAATAAATCAGTAGGAAAAAAATCCTCCTTTCTCCACGTTGAATTGTTCTTTTGCTCCTCGACAATATGGATGTTGTTAGATTTCAGCAAATCACATTTTTTACCAGTAGCAGATGGGAGAAAGGAATCAGAAATTTTGCTGAATCATATGGGATGCTAAACTTCCTTCACATGATTCCAGTGCTTCCCCCGTCCTGTTCTTCTGCCAGTAGTTTCTTACTGCAAAGATCCTTTTTCGATGTTCTAGAAATGATTTTAAGTCAGCCTGAATCTTCTGAAAGCATTTTAAAAATTATTTTTCCATCTCTGAATTTAGGATTATTTTCTCACGTGACTAACATTGTCCAAAGATGCCAGCCTATTTGATCCCTCTAGCAACGAGTGAAGCCCCTGTTGCAACAAAACAAAAAATGAGGAGATCTATGAAAGAACAGGATCAACTAATTACAGGGGGGGAAATAATGTACAAACTGGATTGAAATGCGGTCCTAAATTCAAAATGGGGGAACCAGAAAAGGACACAAAGCAGAGAATCTCAGAGATTCTCTGAGAGATAATCTAGGGAATTGATGGATGTCACCCAAAGGAACCCTGCCTGATATGAGACTGAAGGAGGAATAAGAAAAAGGCCCTGCAGTTTGTCCTCAGACCACATATACCAGGGGTAAATACAGTGCAAGCTGACATTACCATGACAATGAGCCCACCCCTTCCCTGGGGAAAGGACCTTCACAACTGGGAGGGTAGTTAATGCCTCATAGCCAGTACTGGAACCTGCATGTGCTTCTGGGACTTTATCTCCTATGAGCTAATATAAAAAGATGGATATTACCAAAACAATGCAAAAAGTGGCACACTGAGTTATTTTAACAGTTTTGTATCCAGGTCTTGGCTCCACTCATTGATTTAAATGTACAATGTCTTGCCAACAACATAAGGAAGGATATCGGAGGAGACGGGGATGGAGGGTTCTTATAAGTAAGATACAGCCCCTTCCAAATAAATTAAACATTAAATGCTTATCTTCTACCACCAATTACTTAAAAGCAACAGGGTGTTTTGAGACAAGTTAGACAATAATATTGAATTATTATCAAAATGTCTCAGTCTCTCAAATCAGACTTCGACACATTCTATAGAGAATTTATTTCTTTAGCCAGAGAGGATTCCACTCAGTAACTGCAAGTAACTTCCACTCAAACTATAGATTTTCTATCAGAGAAAATAAAATCACTCTTGTACACAGCTACAATCAAAACTTATGGCTGTGCTCTAGCATCTGTTCTTTCTTATTATTAAAGATTTGAAATGTATAAGAATAAGGGCAGTGTTTGTAGCTAGTTTTGGGTAGCGATTTACAAGTTGGGATGCTGGTATTACTATATTCCTCCTTTAAAATCTGTAAGAATAGTTCTTTACTAAGTGGTTCATTGCACATGACTATTTCATGGGCTCTGGGCTGGGTTTCTAGAGAATCTGAATCTAAATATATTAGATCAGACTAATCGTAGCTAACTCCTAAAAGGTATCAAATGTTGACACAGAAATACAGTGTTATTAAGGTGGAGATTTTCAGAAGCAAAATTAGTTATCTAACTTAACCTACTGTGCCTTTGGAAAACACCCTCTAAATTCGGAATCAGTACTGTTACATGGGAGCATGCTTCTTAAAAGAAATACGTGGGTGTGAAACCATCATGTTTTCAGTACCTATTTAGACAAAACCAAGATCTCAGAAACAATGGTCAAAGATTGCTTAAACCTTTTACAGCCAGGCAAGTAATGGGCAAAATCTTGATTGAATATTTCAGTTTTGAAATTGATTCACTTTCGAGTAGGTGCGCTTTTTAGTGTTCCTTTCCTCCAGTAGTTGAGTTATCGGCTTGAATGTCACAAATTGTAGTGGCGCACACATTTTAAAGTTTTCTACTGCATTTGAAAGTGCATGCATGCTCACCTGATCAAACGGTAAATACTATTTGACATATCTGACAAATCACAGCTAAGTAACACAGCTCAGAGTTAGATTATTCAGAATCCACAGAAATATCTGATAAGATATTCATCACATTTGAATAAGGACTATATTTGAGGAAATAATGACCTTTTCATTGGTAGTCTATGAAGTGGAAAAGGCTGAATTCAATGAATAAGTTACTTGCAGTGAATTACTTGCTTAGCTCAGAAAACAATGTTGAGTCTTTAAAAAGCAGCACTTGGGTGAATGGAATTTTGAAAGCATCTGTTTTGGTTGATATTTGTATTAGATTCTTTGACCAAATGTGAATATTTCCTCCAATAATGCAGTAATGAGAAGAAAAAAATTTAAATCTCTAAGGGGCAAATCCAGATCTCATTGAAGTCAATGGGAGTTTTGCCGTTGACTTAAATAGGAACAAAATTCTGCTGTAATTGCATTACAGCAGCTGGATGGCCTGGGTGGCAAATTTTCCAACTGTTTTACTGGAAGCCAAGAATGCAGATTCCTTCAAATAAACTTCCCATACTTCTAGGTTCTATGTGGCACCACTAATTGCATGATATAAACCAGAGACTAACTGCCACAAAGATTGACTAATGCAAAGATTGACTATGTAATCATAGTCACTAAATTCCTCAGAGTTACTGTAGTGAATTTGCTTTTCTGGGTGCAGAATTCGCTGATGCAGGAGCCTACTCATAGAAGTGTTTTGTTGCTATGCAAGTTAAGACTATGAAGAAGGTAGTATGTTAAGAGCTCTAATGCTGCAGAACATCAGATGATGATTTCATAGCTTATGTAAGAATCCTGCATAACTGGTTAGGGTAATTGTAGAGGCATTTGCCTTAGCCAGTGGCCACTGTCAAAACAAGATACTAGAGCAGATAGGCCAGTGATCTGATCCAGAAAGGTAATTTCGGTCTTAGCTTTCCATCCCTTCACTCCCATGTACTCTGCATACTGCATCTCAGTGTACTTTTTTGTTGTTAAAGACATAATACCTAGTTCTTGTATAGCACTTTTGATCAGCAGATCTCAAAGCGCTTCTACAGATGTGGAAACTGAGGCACAGAGTAGGGAAATGAGTTGCCCAAGGTCATCCAGTCATCCAGCGGCAGAGTTGGAACTAAAACCCATGTCTCCTGAATTCCAGTCCAGTTCTCTGTCCACTGACCACACCTCTCTGTACTCCAGAGACCCATAGATCCCAGGCTAGGGAAGACTATGATCTGGAGCCATCATCTTATTCAAACTTTCATGTCACTTTTTTAATGTTCTGGGGTTCTTTTTTTCTTTTAAATTCAGTTAGATATTACTTCAGTTGTTTGTCACAGCTATTTTCAAGCAAGGTTGATGCTAAATGACAATAATTAAATATAAATCTAAATTCCATGTCTGAAGAATAGAGAATTTAAAAAAAAATTTTTTTTGACTACACAGTTTTGGCCTTCAGATTCTTAAATCAGTTATGTCAGGCTTTTAATTTATATGTACTCGGTGTTCTAACTTGACGTATTTTGAGCATAAGACATAGAGCGTTCAATCTAAAAATTGCTATGACTCAGAGAAACTAAATTACCATATTTCAAATTCCTGGTAATCTGTCTTTCCTATGGCACCTACAGTTTTCACCATCTGCTCATATCGATTTTTCCCTTTTGCCAATTATAGTAGTCAGCTCTTTGAGACAGTGGGGAGTTTTCATTGTATTAAAGATCTGGGATCATATGATGGGCATAGAACAGGCAGAAGATGCACCAGAATTCTTTCCAGCATCAACTATTCTCCTATTTAAGAGAACATTATGCTCTGTGTGCTCATGCAACACCCGTATATATTGTGGTTTGTAAATGAGCTAGCTTCATGTGGCTTCTATGATTGTTAGCCTATGGAAGCCATCTTGTTTTACAATACACAATTCTTGAGAGCTCAAGATGCCCTTCATGCTCTTGGAGAATATCCTACTGCATGTGAACTAAGACCCTAATCATATTCCAATATCCTATGCTAGATGGGACCAGGAACACCTGCACGGTTTCCACCTTTTGGCAAATGCCACTGTAGCATTTTCAAAACTAAGATATGGATCATCTCACCATATTATGTACTTCAGGATTTTAGACGCTCTAAGATAAAATTAGAGCAGTTAACTTTTAGCTGCCTTATTATTGAAGTAATTTAACAAAATACTTTACAAATCTTCTTTAAAATGTTGTCTCTTAGCATATCACAGTAGCCCCTTTAAAGTGAGGTGCTACCAATGGTCATAGGAGAGAAATTATCAGTTCAGTAATTGGCAATGGTACCCTTACATACATAGTGTTGGAGGCCCAGTACAATTTGAGTTGCTTGACCACTGTTTTACAGGCTTAGCATAGCTTCAGTTGCTTTCTTGGCTATTCTGACCCCGTAACATGACATCTTCCAGTTGGCAGAGACTGAACAACCTTATAGATGTCTCAGTTTCTGCATAGCACGACCCATGATAAGACAAAATACAGATACTGTATGCTTGTAGCTGCACATGGATAACGGTGGTGGGAACAAGAAGCTATCCTTGAACGTCTGGGATACACTGTTTTATTGCCAAGGGGCATATTTTTACTTCGTCCCTCCTAGGACCAGATGTTGTTTTGATGACCCCAATTGTTATGGTGAGAATGGAATGAAGTTAAGGGTGGAAACTCAATGTCGGTAATTAGCACATATGATAATGAGAGAGAGATAATTAAGTGAAGGTTGTTTATGGAAGGGTATAAGTAGTCACTACTTAGACAAAAGGGAGCGCCCCATCAACACCTGACTCCACGGGAGGTGCTGCTGGTTGGACCAGAGGATCCACTGACTCCCTGGCCAGGCCCCTGAAGAAAGCCGTTCCTGTATACAGCCTTCTGAGTAACTGCTTAGCTCGCCAGGTTTCGTGAGTATGATATATTGTAGTTAATTTTAGGCTTTGTATCTAGCTAGTATATTTATAGAAAACATAAAACCTTATTGATCTGCAAATCGGGTGTACCGTGTCTCACTGGTATCCACGCTGATCACACAGTGTCCAGGATCAACACATAGTTGCCATTGAACCTGACAGTGGGGGACTAGTGTGTTCAGAGGAGAGGTGGTGGGTCCCATGACAGGATCTCTGTGTTGCTAAGTGGCTTTCAAGGGGTGGAGGAAGAGTGCCCACATTAAGCAAAGATTGCCAGATTTGCTTTAACAGTTGTCTCCCTTAGGATTTATCATTAAAAAAAGAAAGAGAGAGAAAGAAAGAAACCCCAAATCTATGGGAGGTACTGCAGAAAAACTTTTCTGTGGATATAATTTAAAATAAGAGTATGAGAGTGCTTTTTGGGGAAAAAATATCATATAGCCAAAAGAAAAATACCTTAAAAATAGATGCCAAAAAGAGAGCATGAAATATCACTACCGTTCACACCTGGTATTAGTGATTTAAAACAAGCAGGGAAAGGAAAGCATTAATTACCTATGCAATTACTTATTATCCACGGAATCTAAACTATGTTATGTAAATTATCTCATGTATCATACCTAACTCATATATAGCACTTTTCATCCGTAGGTGTCAAAGCACATTACAAAGGAGGTCAGTATCTTTTCCCCTATTTTACAGATGGAGAAACTGAGGCACAGAGAAGGCCTCCTAAGTCCCACTGCCACCGTTTTGATATAAAAATATTTAGCATGGAAGCCCCTTTTCATGAAATCCATTCCCCTTCCCTACACACAGATGAAAACTGTGACTGTCAGTGAAGCTACACTAACTGGAACTGTGATTTGTTCATTGTATAATTTGGGATTTTCATTCCTTTTCCCTATTTGAGCTTAATTATCTGACTTGACTTTGGATCAAGTGCCTAAGGCACTTCCTGCACCAGGGCCAAAAGCAACGTAAAGGCTGTTGTTTTGATCCATAGAAAAATAAGAGCAACAAACTCTGCACAGGAGTTTTCCATGTTTCTGTGAAAACTGCCCAGACTTTTGCGGCTTAACATGCATTTGGAGAGGGTGGTGGTTATAAACTTGTTGAACAGTGAGTCTCAGTTTTGTTCCTCCCTATGCTTGGTAGTAACTGTATGCAAACCAGCTGTAAGGTAGATCTGGCTACTCAGTTAGTGTGAGGTTTCTGTTTGTCCATATTGCTCAACTTACATCGTTCTTCTAGCAATTCTCTTTTTGGGTTTTGTTGTTGCTGTCCATAGATTCTTGTCTGCCCTACATCTGAGAAAGGAAGAAAAACAAGAGGTTTGTATAGAAAAAATAGAGTAGAATAAACAGCAAGCATGAGAGCAGCATTTCAAATAAAGTGGCATAAAGCTTAGCAGAATGACATGTTGATACTTCCCAAGAAGAAACATGGGGAAACGATTAAAACATGAACCATTTTACAGTTGGAGGGAAGGGGGATTTGCAACATTTTTTAAAGAGGCAAACAGATGCTGGGAGATATGTACCTAACACATTCCAGTGCCAAAAAGGGCTACTGTAAAGATCCTGTGAAACATATGCATTTTATTTAAAAATAAAATGAGGAGTGCAAACCTTTGGTTAAACATGTTCTGCCGAACATTCATGCACAGCTACATTGATATTGGAACCACTGGTCTAGACAGCTCTACTGGAGCTCCTGCTGTTGTAGCGGGGAAAGAAACAGATGCCAAAGTGAGAGGAGGTTCAGACACGCCTGGGATGTGGATGTCTCGGTGTGGTGAAGGCACACAGTGGGGATGGACACTAGGGATTAGAGTGTAATGGGGAGGGCCTAGGTAAAGGATATTAACAATAGATTTTTTGGGCCAATATAAGATCTCTGCCTTTTCACTTCCAAGACAAATATATTGAATCCCGTGAAATTTATCTTATGGGTGGGGAAGTCTTACAGTTGAGAGTTTAAATCAAGAGATCCTGTCTGCTCTGCATGGACATGGGAGATTTCCATAGCTCTTTTAATATGCATCTAAATTTGCTTTTCATGGGACAGAATTTCATTTCAGTCCATTTGGGCTGAATTCCAACCCAGAGATGGCTCTGTCTCAGTAATTCTGTATGGATACAGACAGTATTTTCTCCAGCGCTTTGTGATCATTCAAAATGAAAGGCAATATCTTAAGATAAAATAGCATTAATTTTCACTGATTCTGACTCTAAAGAGATTAAAATTCCAACAAGTTAAGGTTTGTCAGGTATGTGGGTAACTTCACAAGAAATACAACGTTCTGTAATAATGCGATACAAAACTTTCCATTTTCTTAATTTTATTTTATGGTTGTTGATACATAAAGTGTATTCAAATCATCTCACTTATGATTACATGGAATAGTCAATTATTCTAATAGTATGGTCATTTATTATTAGAGAACAATAGAAATTTCATAGTCCGTGAACACTTACAAATCTATTCTTCCTAGGAAATGACTTGGAAAAGAAGGATGACATTTTTATTTTATTTTTTTAACAGAGGAGAGACTATTAGTATTCAATGTTTTGTATTCTTGTTGGCTTAGTAATATTTATCTGAATCAGTACTTTGGAGGGTTGGTATATGTGAAGGGGAGCAGGAGTACTGAGAGAGATCTGGAAATGCAAACGCTTAGGCGAACATTGCATTAAGAGCAGATGAAACTATAGGTCAGTGGCTGGCAGATGGTATTGAGAGTTGAGGAGGCTGCTGGCAGATGGCACGGACATTGTGGACAAGGCAAAAATTCTGGCTACAGAAAGGGAGCTTTGGAAAGATAGTAGATGTCTGTCTATCCTGATGATTTCACTGTTGAACTTGGCACACTATGTGTTTTTGACCAGACACATACAAGTGATAGAGAAGGGGACAAGCTTCAGTAGTATAGAAAAGGAAAGGGCATAAAACAAGGGCATGAGGGCTTTCTAGTTTGGGCTAGTGTCCTACCAATGGTTGACCCTTCAATGGCTGTAAGTAACAAGAAAGACTATATAACTGACAAGTAACTTTGATTATCGGTGATGATTCTTTTGCTTCCTTCCTGGTTACTGAACTAATTGCACTTTCCTTATGCAATGTTAGCAAATAAAATCATTCCAGTTATCCACATTTCTTTCTTTACATTTCTCTTTGTTTCCCTCTGTGCCATACAATGTCTCTCATCACCCCTTGCGATGGTGTCTGTCACTTTCATTTGCAACCCAATTTCCTCTTTGGCAGCTTTTTCATTCTGCTGCTTAGCTTGGAGCCTACATAAAAATTTTGACTAAGGAACTAGATATGGTCGGTGTGAATGTGCATATAACTCCGAACATGTGTGTGTATAATAATCTACTTGGATTTCCATGGTGACAGGTGACCTAAGAACCTAGGTAGATAATACGTATGTGAACACAGATATTTCAAAGGCTAAATGCTTTTAGATATGAATTAGGAATAGGGGAAACAGTTCATATAAAATAATGTCATCCAGATGCAAACCATAGTTGTTAAGGTTCAAAATTGTATTTATTCTACTGATTTTGGTTTTTTGTGCATCTCAAGCTGTAGATATGTGGGGAAAGTATAAAGAATTTAATTCGGGAATGTTGGTTTGTTTGTTTTCCCCTCTAATTAGATTTAGGTCAGGTTTGGGGAAACAAGAGTCAGGGGTTTCAGAAAAGCAGATAGATTATTGGCTATGTGCTGATCATATTACATATTGATATTCTAGGTGACTTTGTGGTGGTGAGTGGGGGAAAGTGCTACCTGGAGAAAAAAAATGTTGATGGTTCACCCAAAAATACCAAGGCCAACTCATGAAACTGTCCCAAATCTGAGGAGTTTGAATCCAAATCTCAACTGATACAAAGTTCAGTGGAGTTGTGCATTGTCATTCTTATTAGGATTTCTCTCACAGAGATGGGCCAAAATGGCTGAATTCAGACCCACACTTCCTTAGATCTTCAGGATTTGCATCTGAACTGGAAAGCCAGATCCACCTCTACTTTTGAGGCTCAGTTGTCACAACTATCAACTTGCTCCCCTTGGTGACATGATAATAGGTAACAGAACCTTTAGAACCAAAGCTCTGCTAACTAAGTAACTCGTGCTTTGCCCCATTATCCCTGCTGAGAGAAATATTACGGTAACAATTGTCTGTTGCTTTACAAACTACCAAATGTACTGTAAGCATTACCATTCTGTGGGACTCAGGCAGCACCATGTATTTACAATATTCTCCTTCTGAAATACAGGAATTGAATGTAAGCATTTGAATTTAATGTTGGGACTAATCTTTGTTCTCATTATTCTTCCAAGCTTTTCCTGACTCTCTTGAAGTTGACAATAGTGATTTTAACTGAAACGTATTGACTACAGTGATAATTTCACCTGCAGGTATGCCTTATACCTCTGGAGCAAAATATGACAAGCTTCTCAGGGAACCTCGGGTTTAAACTTGAACTCTCTTTCATCGTTCACCTGCACAGGCACTTAGGTGAAAGGTTGTAAGAGAAGATGCCTGTGAGACAGAGAGAAAGTGTCTTTAGAGAGGTTAGGGCCCACACCCAGGGGGACCAAGTCGGGGTTGAACTCAAAGTTGGGGAGTTTTTCATGTTGACGTTCCGATTGGTAACTTAATTTACTTTCCTCTCGAAGGATAAGCTTTGAGGAGAAGACCTTGCTGACTGCCACTGTTTAACTGCCTTATTTTCCTACTGTGTCATTTCACTGTTTGAGCTGTTATAGTTCCATCTGCTTATTACTGTTCAAGCTGGTATTATTGCCTCTGGTTAGGGTTGCCTAACTTTTATTGTCATATGCCTCCCTTTTCATTCTACCTTTAAGTTTTCCATGCTTACTCTTGGTGTCAGCGTAGGTGTTTTGGGAAGTTTGAGTGAAAATGGTTAAGCCATTTTCAAGAACAAGAATAATAGGTAGCCGTGACATGTCATACTATTTTTTTAACCATTTCTTTGAAAAGCTCTAGCATCTTCAGTGTTTGGAGCAGGAACTTGAAATTTCCCAAGAAAATCCACCCAGATTTGGACAAGTTATGAACCTCCGAAAACCATTATTTGTGCTCAGAGTGAGCCTTCTAAATGGCTGGCACAGAGGTAGAGCTCATAAGGGGGAGTAGAGAGACTAAACACTGCAGCGGGCATCCTTGGCGTGGGCCTAAGGGAAGGTTTACTGGTTTGGGAGTCAGGTGGAAACCATCTCATCTCACATCTCAGCTCTTCCTCTTTCTGATGTGATTCTGTGCCCTTCATGGCCCTTATTATTGAGCAATGCCTCAAATCTCTACTTTAGGAGGCGGGCAAAATTAGCTAATTCATTCTACAGTTAAAGTAATTTAGATGTTGAACAAGGTCATTTCTGGCAGATCTTGGAGTAGAAACCAAGTATATAATGTGACAGGTCTCAGCCATTTAGCCACAGTGCCTTTCAGAATGAATGTGCAAAATTTGTGTGCTTAGATATGCTGTCTGCAACTATCTGACATGCTACCATCAAGAGCCAGCAGCAAAAACACAGGATTCTTGATTATCAAAATCCCTCTTCTGTCTAGCAAATGGTGGTTGTGAAAGACTGTACTCTTATGTTCACCATTTTTACAAGACCATGATAAATTCTGTTATGTGTGCTTTGTGAGGTATCATTTGAAAACTCATAATCTAGTGAACATTATTGTCCTGATAAAATGTATGTAAGAACACTGTATGTAAAGTTTTAAGATTTTACTGTATGACATTGCTGAGACATGCTCCAAGTTTAGAAAAGCAGTCCAAACCAGTTTTATTAGAGACCAAAGGTTAGCCAGCACCTCAGCCACGTGTCAACATAATCAAGGGAACTATCACCTGGGTACGTGGTCATTCTTTGGCAGGAAGAAGAGTGTGAACGAGAAATTTATGTCTTGGCAGACAGACTTGCTGCTGCCTGAACCTCATCTGGAGATAATTCTCAAAGAAGAGAAATGCTATAAGAAGGGAGAACAGAGAACACAAATGGTCCCTCCCCTCATGTTTACTCAGAGCACCAGCAATGTTTGAAAGACAAAGGAAATATTAGTAAACTGGGGAAGTGGTCCTGACTGAAGAAGTTCAGCCAGTAAAAATATGTGGTGCAAAAAGCCTTTGCTTTGAATTCATTTAGCTTGTTAAGTTAGGTATTAGTTTTCATTTTACCTTTTATTTCTTCGTAACCAAGTCTGACTTTTATGCCTCATTGCTTGTAGTAATTTAAAATCTATCTTTCTGTAGTTAATAAATTGGTTTTTGTTATTTTATTTAAGCTAGTGTGTTTGGATTGAAGTGTTTAGGAACTTCCGTTTGAGGTAACAGGGTTTGTGCGAAGCAGTGTAAAAGGCACCCCAGTTGGAGAGTTCAGAGGACACAGTTGTCCAGTAGTCCAGATTGTGCCCTGGGGAATGTCACATTTGTCTAAGCCAAATTTGTGGCATCCCTCTCTAGTGCCTGGTCCACACAAAGGACAATAGCTGCTAGTGCTACCAGTTAATCCTTTATCTCAAGTGACAGAGGGATGTGCTGTAGAGTCCCAGCCCTGCTGATGAAACCATGTAGTGCGTAATTATGGGTCCAAATGGTACATTTTCTGTTTTCCAGTTTGCTGTAATTAAGACACTAGACTGACAATGGTCACTGATATGCAAACCTCTTCACTTAAAAATTTGATCTGAAAGCAGCTCTTCTCTGAATAGCAAAATTCAGTGTTCAGCTTTCTAGACCCCTTTGACATAAGGTAACGAGGCACATTTAATTGCTTACTGTATCGCTTTTTCTCTACTTTTATAACCAACATTAATCTGTTTCTACTCCATTCTGGTTTCAGGCACCCGTGTTCAGACAAACAAAATTCTTAGACATATATTAATATTTCAGCATTTACCTTGTGTATATACAGTATATCAAACTCTCCTAAGATGAACTAAGTGAGGAGGAGAATGGAAAGTTAGAGACAGAATCAGACATAGTTCTCACTGGCCGCCTGCCAGAAAAACTGAGGGAAATGAGAATAATTTGGCCAAGTGGTCATTACTTCATTAAACCTTTAATTAAGTGGGTTTAAAAAAAAAAAGACTTCTAAACACATGTCGTAGCACAAGTGGAATTGGGGGGTGAGGGAAGCAACAAACACCTCAAGCTGTCATCTTCCTCTTTCACTTTTTAGTGCTCAAACACAGAGCACCTTCACATGTCCCAGACTTAACTCCAGTGAATATGCTCTGGGAAACTGAGAACAGGTTAATAATGTCAGGGAGGAGATTTTCAAAGGCACAACAGATTTCTAGGAACTCATCTTCTACTGAAAGTCAGTGGAAACTGGCACCTAACTCCCATCTGTCTCTTTTCAAAATCTCCCCCACTATAAGCAACAGCAGTACTTAACATGTCATCCAAGTAGATTTGCTAAGTATTGCCAGTAGAGAGATACTTCACTGGTTGATTCTCCAGGATGTGATCTTGCAGCCTTCAATTAACTCTGATAGGGTATACTCTGGATTAACATCAGCATATGTTCCAGGCACATCACATCGTTTACAGACTTAGATATGGAGTGCATGGCTTTGGTGTGTGGTTCTAATGCAAACTGTATTTAATATTACATTCTTATACAGTCAGGTAAAACCTCAAAATAATTTGGAGATTTGAGAAATTTGTCCACAAGTGATAGAAGAATGGATTGCTTATATGCAGAAATAAGTAGGTATAGTGGGCTTTGTGTGACATATGTAGGAAAGGTGTACAGTGGAATACCTTACAGAATCTCTGGTACCTAAACTCTGCAGAATTTGACACATGCACAGTTCTCTCCGGACTCCTGTTGGTGTAAATAATTCTCCAGATGATCTATTGCATAAACATCTATTTTGCTTGAGGAATTTATCAGCGCTGAGTATCACTAGCAGAGATGGTAAATGGAACATAAGGTACTACAACACCATTTGCATCTGCATTTCCACACTTTCAGGACACTCGTTGACATAACAAGTGGTATGGTGCAAGGATTTTAGACTGAGGAACAGAGGCCCAGATTTGCAGAAGATCTCAGCACCCAACAGCTTCTGTTGTTCTCAGTGGGAGCTGCTGTAAATCTGGCCACTTGATTTAATTGTTTAAATGAATGCGTTTAGTTGCTTAAGTGGCAGCTCAACTCCTTTGAAAATCTAGCCATTGAGTTCCTAATTCTACATTACGCTGGTCCGCACAATAAGTCAGCATTAACCACAGCTACCCATTAAATACTGAAGTATTCCAAGGGGAATATCAGGACCTATTGTAATATCAGACGTACTACTGTGACATAAAGGCTAGCAAACGTTGCATTTTTAATGATTACCACTGTGGTACATAAACATATTCCTGTTTATGTAACATTAACACTATTATTAAAACTATTCTCCCAGTGATTCTACTGCTATTCAGTACTTTTCTTTCGCAAAATAAAGTTTTGAAGTTCCATACTTGTAAAGAAGATGCCAGCCAACTTAACAAGATATGCTGAAGTGTGAACTACACTTCTCAGGTACTGCATTTCTGAGAGCACTATTATAATATTTAGTGTTATATTGCCATCCATTATCACCAACACCACCTACTTTTGCAGAGGTGTAAAAGTGGGCGTGATGCTATCAGGTTCTCATTACTGGGCTACAATTCTATACATGGGAAGAAAACATACTTCAGGTTTAACGTATACCAAATGTATTTATTTTATGGTGGTTATCCATGTCCCTACATCACGAATCTATGTGTAATGTCATAGGGTTAATAATAATGACAGAAACCTCTTACTCGTTAACCCTTTTTGTGTTGCTCATCATAACTGCTAATTGATTTTCTTCAACACACCATGTGCATTTTCCCACTCAGTATGCTAGTCATTGTAATGAAATATTATGTTGGGTTACTAGGTGACACTGTACCAGGTAAGCCATCACCTTTTTGCTCTGTGGAGATATTCTAGAAGTTCAGGAGATATTCTGAAATTCCAATTTTTGCAACAGCCAGCCTATTTTATGTGATTTCAGTGAAAGTCATCTGCTCTTCTTCTTTTAATGCCAAGCAGGATGAGCCAAATGAAATTCAGACAGTTCTGAAAAAAACAATGGAAAGGGATGATAAATCAAAATAATAAGTAGATGCCACCAGAGAGAGGGAGCCTTAAAATATTTACAAGTTTTAGGCACAAAGCAATACTTTTCAGACCAATTCACATAAAAGCATAATGATCACTCCAAACACTGTGGCAAACATCATACAAGTAGTGCTGGAAATACATATGTCATGCATAACTCATGGTTTTCCCTTGTTCCCAAATGAGTGCCAAGAAAACATATGACACCAAATATATGCAGTGTTGTTATAGCCATGTCAATCCCATGATATTAGAGAGACAAGGTGGTGACATAATATCTTTTATTGGAACAACTTCTGTTGTTGAGAGAGACAAGCTTTTGAGCTTACACAGAGCTCTTCTTCAGGTCTTCTTTCAGGTGAAGGAAGTAACTGCAAATTGGTTTTGTTTAGAAGATCTATTTCTGACAATCACTTGCAGTTGTTCCCATTATGCATTTGATGGAATGTTGGGAAGATAATTTCCAATACATCCTCCTTGTGGGTCAAACCAGAAATTACATGTAAGAATATACTCATACTTGTAGTTTCAAGATATCTGCAGACATAAGAATGGCCATACTAGGTCAGAGCAATGCTCCATATAGCCCAATATCCTGTCTTCCGACAGTGGCCAATGCCAGATGCTTCAGAGGGACTGAATGGAACAGGGAATCACCAAGAGATCCATTCATCTGCTGTAATCACTCCCAGCTTCTGGCAATCAGACACTAGTGACACCCAGACCATGGGGTTGCATGCCTGACCATCTTGGCTAATAGCCATTGATGGACCTATCCTCCATGAACTTATCTAATTATTTTTTTAATCCCATTATAGTTTTGACTTTCATAGCATCCCCTAGTAATGAGTTCCACAGGTTGGTGTGTGTTGTGTGAATAAATACTTCCTTTTGTTTGTTTTAAACCTGCTACTTATTAAATTCATTATATGACGCCTGGTTCTTGTGTTATGTGAAAGGGTAAACAGCACACCCTTATTCATCTTCTCTACACCATTCATGATTTTATAGACTTCTATCATATCCCTTCTTAGTCATCTCTTTTTCCAGGCTGAAAGTCCTAGTCTTTTTAATCTCTCCTCATACAGAAGCTGTTCCATGCCCTTAATCATTTTTGTTGCTCTTCTCTGTTCCTTTTCCATTTCTAATTTATATATTTTGAGATGGGGTGACCAGAACTGCATGCAGTTGCCCGTATTCAAGGGTGGGCATACCACGGATTTATATAGTGGCATTATGGTATGTTCTGTCTTATTATCTTATCTATCCCTTTCCTAATGGTTCCTAACATTCTGTCAGCTTTTTTGTCTGCCACTGCACATTGAATGGATGTTTTTGGAAAACTAGCTACAATAACTCCAAGATCTCTTACTTTACTGGGAACAGCTAAGTTAGACCCCATTATTTTGTATGTATAGCTGAGACGATGTTTTCCAGTGTTGCATTTATCAACATGGAATTTCATCTGCCTTTTTGTTGCCCTGTCACCCAATTTTGTGAGATCCGTTTGTAACTTTTCGCAATCTGCTTTGGCCTTAACTATCTTGAGTAACTTCATATCATGTATCACCTCTGGAACCTTTTTAAAAATAAATTGGTGTCACATTAGCTATCCACAAGTCATCTGGTACAGAAGGTGTTTTAAAAGATAGGTTATATACCACAGTTAGTAGTTCTGCAATTTCATATTTGACATCGTTCGGAACTCTTGGGTAAACACTATCTGGCCCTGGTGACTTATTACTGTTTAATTATTCAATATGATCCAAAACCTCCTCTATTGACACCTCAGTCTGGGACAGTTCCTCAGATTTGTCACCTAAAAAGAATGGATCAGGTGTGGGAGTCTCCCTCACAGCCGTGAAGACTGACGCAAAGAATTCATTTAGCATCTCTGCAATGGCCTTATCTTCCTTGAGTGCTCTTTTAGCATCTCAATCATCCAGTGGTCCCACTGATTAATTGGCAGTCTTCCGGCTTCTGATGTTCTTTAAAAAAATTGTGCTGATAGTTTTAGAGTCTTTGGCTAGTTGCTCTTCAAATTCTTTTTTGTCCTGCTTGATCATGCTTTTCCACTTGACTTGCCAGAGTTCATGCTCCTTTTAATTTTCCAGTTTTTAAAGGATGCCTTGTTTGTTGGCCTCTGTTTCTTTTACTTTGTTTATCCTTGTTGGCATTTTTGATCCTCTTACTATGTGTAGCCTTTCACACAGTGTTGTTGTACTTCCATGACTTGTACTGATAGAACTCGGAAGTGCAGAAACAAGTAAAAAAATTGCAAAAATAAATGTATGACCTCTAGAAAGGCTCAGCTTGGGTACTGAGAGAACGTGTGGGGTTCTTTATCTGAATTGTGTAGCCCACCCCTAAATGGAGTAATCTGAGCTTTACTTTCATGGCTTCACACACCATGTATTTGCAAGCGTTAATTCACTGTGAAATTTCTGCTTACATAATGCTACTTAAAAATTTGGCAGGTGGCCCTGAAACCCAGCTGTGGTTCTGAACCCAGACTTCAGCGACAGTGCTGTAGCCTGTGATTGGCTGACATTTTAAATTTAGAGTAGAACAGGAAGGTGCTCACAATCTGGCAGGGTGAAATCTCCCTGTTTTGCTTTGTTAGTGAAAATATGCATGAACTGGAAAAATTCCTGATGTTTCACCAAATAGAAATCTGAAATGAAACTTCACCCTACACCAAAGACAGGGAAGAGAGAATGAGCTATAGAAACAAATTCAGCTTGAAACCCTTTCCAAGCATTTGCTGATCACTTGGAACGGGGAACTTCCAAAGGTTGGAAATAGGTTTGCTTTGAGCGTTCATAGGGTTCCACACAATATTAAGCCTGTAAACTGGTATATAAAATCACATCAGAATTGGTTTTTCTGAGTTATTCTCAATGCTTCCAGTCATTTGTAGAAAACCCTTTTTCTCCTAGTACCTAGGCACTTTCTCATTCCAATCCTGGCTGCAAACAAGAAGTATATCACACAAGCAGAACTGTCCTTTGACATTTATCTCCCTCCCTCACAGCATTAAGCAACTACGCATACTGCTTTAAGGCTGAAAAACTCAAGCAGGTTTTGCCTTTTCATGGAAGTTAGCTCTTCATTTTCACTGAAACACAGCTGTATTCCAACCCATCTTTGAAAACCACCAGCCTCTTTCTTTACCCACTGTCTTTATTTGGGAGAAAAGTGTCAATTTTAATTTTGTTGTTGAATTGTGCACAACAAGAACATTTGTTTTGCACTTAGAACTAAGTGCTAGTTGATTTTATTTCATTTTCAATATTGATTTTTTCAAAAAACACCGGACTTCTCTTACCATTAAATGCAATGAAAGTACATATTTGGAATCACAAATATAAAATCAAGGCAGCATCAGTAACAAGCTGACCCTTAGGAAAAACAACATAACATTTTGGGTGTATGTTCAGTATGATTGAGAGTATAATAAATGTCAGTTTAATTGCAAGCTCAATAGAGTGGTGTGAACTATTCATAACAAAACGCTACTCAGAACTCAAAGGGTTTTCACGTTAATTCACAAATGGTTCTATTTGGAAAATTTTGCAGTAGTGCTGATGTGCAAATCCTCCAAACTAAAATGAAACTAATATTTAGTGAATTGGCCAACTCTGGGGATAAAAATGGACCCATCTTTCAAGAATAAATGTCTTTTGCACCAAATACTTATGAAAATAAACATGAGCACTTGAAATGGAAAAATACATTATGAACTATACATTTGGCAGTAATGAGAAATAAAGTATAATTTTGGTAAAGGGAAAGCAGGTGACATAAATGGGTGGGTATAGCAGCTCATCCCTGAAACAAAATTGTGAATGTTGCAGAGCTTTATTTATTAGCTAACTGGATCCAAGATGGATCTGCATATAAGCAAAACAATAGACAAAAAGCATTATGCAGAGCACAGCAAGCCTCTGGCCATTGTTTGTTCCATTTCATTTGGAGCCACTCATACATAACAAGATACTATTTTAGCTTGGCGTGTATCGTGAATTGTACATTGAGTACGTGTATACACCTCACCTACACAGAATGTTGTATTGCAAAATCTAGAATCATTACTTGAACTATAAAATATTTTTTCTGAGTAAAGTTCTGATGACTCCCAATTTCTCTCTAATAATTATTTACTGTTTATATTTCACTGCATTATATTTTTAACAGAATTAAATTTTATAGCTGAAATTTCTGAGTGAAATGAATTCTTGATTTGTTTTTTAAAATGCTGATAAAACACATACTTTATTCATTCAACTTTATTCATAAAGCTTTAAATAACACTTGAAATCACTGGGATTCATAATATTTAGGATTACTAAATTTCATGCTATTATCTAAACACTTCAAGATGTATCTGTAATTTTACCAGAGCGTACAATCTTTGGCTCAAGAACCTTGTCTTCAAGGTTCGGTCTTCAAAGTGTTTGCAAAGCAATATGTATTGTGAATGGTTATATTTCAGATATGGCGATAGAGTAGAATTTTTCTCCAATATATTGCACTAGTGAAGTTCATGGACCCGATTCTGCACCTCTTATGTGAGTTGACCAGTCACATATGACAAACTGGAGGATGGGGGATAGATGGAGACACAGGAGTTACCAAGTTGTGTGCTCAACCTTGCTGCATAAGCACAGTTTTTTTTAAATCTTTTACCACCCCATCGCCTGCATTTTTGTATGTGACTACTTCAGTTGTAAACTCTTTGGGACAGAGACCCTGAGTTTTTTTAATCTCCAAAGTATCTATTACATTGTTAACACTTTACAAATATATTATAGCAAACAACATCTTTCCACTGATGATTACAACTTAATTCCACCCTGAAATCTTGGTGATCTATATCATTTTTAAATTAAATGACTTTAGTAAAGTGTGCTTTTTTTTTCATCCCAGTGTAAGCAATTTTGTAGACATCATGGCACATATGAAAGAACTCTATTGCTTTGTGCAACTGCTGGGGGTGTTTGTAGAACAAATGGCATTTATAGCTCATCAAACATGCATTTGTAATCCACACTTGAAATTCAGTAGCATATTTCTACTGTACTCAGAAATATAAATTGCCCTCTCTCGAATGGCTCACATAAATTCTTATGAAAACTGCCAGAGAAAAAGGATGTTGTTTTCAAGCAAGATGCATCTGTTAAAGAAGAAACTTTGCTGCAACGGAAACAGTCACAAAACCTCACTGATGAGCTGGAGGGAGAAGGAGGGGATTTTCTCCCCTCCTTCCGCCCCCCCCCCCCCATTTTAAAAATCAGTGTTATGGAGATGGGAGCAATGTGGATGATCTCATATGATAAATGAAGACATGGCAGATCATAACCATAAAACCCAGAGACAGGAACTAATAGGCTAATGAGTAATTAGAGGAAGAGTTGTATCACAAGGTGTATAGCCTACGTATGGAGAGGAAAGGACCTCATGAGAACAAGGGCCATACCCAGGCACTGAAACACTAAGCTCTCCTTGCTGCATAGTGAGTGATGGCAGGATATTGGTATAATAATAATAGAAAATAAATACAGTGATGTCTGGGAGTCTGGTACTGGCTCTAGTTCTGAGAAACTTGAACTCTTTTGCTCACCTTGCTCCCTCCACTTCTTCACCGTTTCCCTACTGTTCTCCATCTTACCATGTGCATGGTTAGCAGCAGCAATATGGAAGTGATTCACTGAACTTATTATCTCTGAGGTTTCTGTGGTGGCACTTTGGGCAGCAAGCTGTTGGTTACTTGTTACTTTGCTGCTGCTAGTGGAACAGCAAGGCAGGGAATCAGCGGAGTGATCATAGGGTCGCCACCTCTCCCAGCTTTTGTGCCATAGCCCTTTTTTCCCCAGCCGTAGGGGCGTCAGCGCTGGCTCCTCACTATTTCCAGGGCAGTTTTTCAAAGGCAGAAATCCAGAAGCGAGAATGCGGGGTGTTAAACTCCCAACTATTCAATGAGGGATAATGAGTCCTGGATTATTTCATTATTACTTACAAAGAATACAATTTTCAAAGTAGAATGAAAAGAAATACAGCCTGTATGAATAGAATGCATCTGTCATAACTTGAAATGCATTCTATTCCCAGTGGAATCAGGATGGCCTGGGCTTGTGAAAGGGGTATTCAAATGTGATCCTATTTTCGATTCATTGTAAATGCAGGTGAAAGGTAAAATGTATTCATGCATGTTTTAAATCATACTGTTCTATCATGTAAAGCAGTATTCAGTGTGAGAGGGCCAGACGGGATGGCTCTGAAAGAGTGCTGGAAGGCAGGTATATTAGCCCCAGGCTCCATAAAGCCCTCTTCCCTGGGTAACCCAGCTGGGGCTAATTCAAGACAATTGGGCCAATTAGGCCACCTGGAGCCTATCAAAGAAGCTGCCCCAGCAGTTAAAAGCCTCTACTTCAGGCAGGCTAAGAAGGCTGAAAGGGAGTTAACAGCCAGAGGAGAGAAAGTAGAGCAAAGCAAAACAACGCAGAGCAAAGAGAAGCGAAGCGAAGTGGAGAAGAGCTGCCCTGCCCTGCCCTGCCCTGCCCTGCACCAGCTACAGCCGCAGGGCTTGGGACTATCATCCGCTGCTGCTACCACACCAAGACGGAGAGGCTCCAGCCAGGGAAGGCTGGACAACCCTTCACGCCGGTACCAGGGAGCAGGCTACAAGCCGGGGGGCCACAGACAGGCGACCCAGGGAAGGTAGTCGGTCTCAGGGACTAAGCAGGGTGAGACCACTCCTCACAGGGTCCCTGGGTCGGGGGCCCGGGGCAGAGGGCGGGACCGCCCCTCCCCCCCTTCACTCCCCGCCCAGCTGCACCACTGGCGTGGATCCTGCGCTTCACCGGCTACAGGGTGGAATAGGCGCACCCTGCCACATCAGATAGGTCCTATGAACTGTGCGTATACATACTGAATTCTGCAATTAAAAACAATTCCAGAATAGAGCAATACTACATTTTATGCATCTACATTAAACAGTGAGCTGTGACAAACTTGGAATATAAGAAAGAAATCTCCAAAAGTCCCTCTGAGAACACAACTGTCTTATTATTTGGTTAGCCACATAAGTGCACATGATGCTTTATAAACAAGTATGAAGACACGGTCCCTGCTCTAAGGGGCTAGCTTTTTCCAATTAAAGTGAAGCACAGTGAAAGAGCAATGGACTATGGTGGGCAAGTGGTGCTTGTTTAGAATGTGCGTCAGACTGATATACGCCTTTCCCAAATATCTGCATTGTCAGTCATTGCCTATATCTCTTGGAAGCCTGGTTCCAGTTTCTAGTGTTTGCAGAGTCAGACTGCCACTGTCGCACAATGGAAGACTAAATGTCAGTGTTATCTTAAGTCCTGACTGAGATTTATAAACACAGAATGGGGAAGGGACATGATCAATTTCACTATCATAACTGTCTGGTAAAGAGTCATGAAAAAAATCTGACACTTTCTCCATTCTTTATTGCCTGGCAAATGCTGTCAAGGAAGGTCATCTGATTTCTACCCATCAGTACAGGAAGGCGATAAATGTGTCAGATCAGATTTTGTGCAATCTTTTCCCTGGTAAACACTTTCTTTTGCTGTTCACTGGGGGGTTTTTTAGTTTCATTTAATTTTTTCTTTATCAGGAAAGTGGTTGAAACATGAGAATTCCCATCCCCCAATTAAGCATTTTGCTTTTATGTTGAAACTTACATGTATTATGTTTGCATTTTAGATAGGCTGGCATAGTGGATGCACCACCCAGAGTATATTAACGTTGGAGGTATGAACTCTTCATGGAGGGACGTTGCAGGAGGGGATGTTTTTTCCAGTGCAGTTTTCCTGCTTAGACTCAAAGCCACACTGACCGGTTTAGAAGGGGAGCAGTGTCTATTTGTGTGCATTCAAAGGAAGTGTTGTGATCATTTGGGGGGTGGGGCGGCTGGATCTGGGGAGCAGTGGTGTTTTGGTTTGGAGAACTGAAAATACTGAGTCAGGAAATAATGAGGTATGCTATCTCCTGTGCTAGAGCACAGCTTGGGGCATAAGTGTACACTCCCAGCTTCCTGATTCTCAGGTCCAGAGCTGGCCCCAACACTACCTGGAGGTACTGCTGGGCAGTTGCTAGTTCTGTCATGGGCTCCAGGGACCTTGATTTACCCTATGACAGTGCAGGGTTTGCTTAGCACAGAGGGAGATTCTCCCTGCCCTGCTATATCTTCAGCACTATTCCAGAAAGCAGGGAACCCCAGAGTTGCAGAGCCCAGCTGCAGTGTGTATTTTCCAGTAGGGAGTTACCTTCGTACAGGGGCAATTTTTCCTGGCCATTTTGAGATGCCCTTTCATGCCATGTGCATAGTGCCAAGGGTCCATGTCAAGCCTTGAGAATCTGGCCCTAAGAGTCTGGGCAAGAGCTAAGAGAATACCTGTCCTGGCAGCTTCCAAAAAAGCTGCCTTAAAAATTAACTCATTCATGGCTGCCTCACAATGTAGGACAGAAAATGAGCAGATACTGGAGGTGTCTGTCACTTGAAGTCACCAAGCACCTACAATCAGGTGTAAAAAGATCAGTGTAATGGGTACATTAATGTGTGTTTGGGGGTTAAGAATGCTGTTTGAAAAGGTGCAGTGGAAAAGACCAAAGAAACTAGGTACTGAAGCTTTCATCCAGTATCTATTGAAGACAATGAAAAGCTTTCCATTGTCCTTGGATCAGGCTGCAAATGATTGAATTTTTTGGGATAAAAGAGGATAAATATTTAAATCTGCTTTGCAAAATTTTAGTCAATCATTTACCAGGTGAGTAATTTTTTGATGAGCAAGTAAAATACCATTCCATGTTTTCATCATCCGCATGGTGAAAGAAGTCTGAGATGGTGAATTCTCACGACAACTTTACAAGGTTGATTTAAAGCTACCGTGTGCTTTAGCCACTCAAAAGCTGAAAAATTTCAAACTTTCTTGCTTTTTTACTCTATTATAAACTTCATATGGCTTACAATAGGTTTCTGGTTGGAGAGGAAGTGGGTGAGTGGGTGGATTGGGGCCTCAGACAGCAGGCTCCTATCTTTGGCTGAAGTCAAGTAGCGACTACCTCTTACAGTGCCTAGTAAAATAGGAGCCTCTCTGGTTACCATAATAAAATTATTCTATTTTCTTTTGTACTTGACCCCACAACAAACCAAAGAGTAAAGTTGGAGGCGCTGTCTGAGTGGGTCCCTTGAAATAACAAAAACAACAACAAAAACTCTCTGAAGCATTAATCATAAATGTTAGGATTGATAAATCAACCAACCAGGCAAAGAAGTCTGAAAATGTTATGGATCAAGCATACTGAGAAATCTTAACTGCTTTATTTATTTATTTTGAATGCTCTACCACACACCTGGCTGCTGCTTCTCTTTCCCATTTTCTCACCGTTTGGAAGCTAGTGGGTTTTTTTGTTTGTTTGTTTTTGCATTATAGAAAACAACACAACCGATTCTTAGAAAAAATGAATGTTTTTCCCTTACGAAGGGTAATCTCTTCTTATCCTGGCCTTTCTGATTATGCCCTTGGAGAAACTACTGAGGGGTACTCGAACTGTAACGTCTCCAGTGGAGACCAATTTTTCAGGCTCATAGCTATAGTCATTCATCAGCTTCAGTGAGGGAATCCTGACTTCTGGTGCCGTAGAGGTAATATGTCATTGGAGTGAAGGTGCTATTATAGGGCTTTGTTGCAAATCTACTCTGGGAGTTTTCATGTATTAAACAGCTGTTTTAAAATTTATTTCAAATTTTCATTAGGTCCCTATCAGGTCACGGGTGTACATTATTTTATGGTGGAAATAAATCTGTCTAGTCTGTGTGAATTTAAAGGAACATGTTTCATTTTGTCCTGTGCTCTGAAGAACACATTAGAAACAACAGGACTCCAAAGGTCTATATAGTGCATGGCGGAAGTATGATTAGTGGTGGGTTAATTCCGGGGAAAGCATTCAGGAATACTTGTTCAGATAAGTTGTGCATTTTTATGGCATTCACAGCATCTTCTATTCACTTCACAGAAAATGCTGTGAGTAAATTGTTCTTTGCAAGAATACTTCTGGAAAGAGAAATTTTGCAATTGCTTTGTCACACAAATACTTGGGGCAAAGCTTGTGTCGGCCATTTTGAATGTAACTGTGGCTTTGAGTAATCATCAGACCAAGGCCATGTCTGCACTACAAACTTTGACTGACACAAGTTACGTCACCATAAAGCGGTTGCAGTTAGTACATTGCTTGTGTGCCTGCACGTGCTCACCGAGAGCGCTTCTATTAATACACAGTGCAGTGCACCAAGGGGATGTACCCCAGTGTGAAACCAGCTCACTGTTTTGGCAATGTTTGGTGGGGCAGAAATGGGTGGCACAAGGGTGACTGGGAGCTAGGGCTCAGCTTGCCAGAGTGCAATGGTCTCCATCCCATAATGTCATCTAGATCCCATAACTTTTGCACCTTTTTTAAAAATCCCATGAACCCACGCAGACCTCCTTGGTGTCCACCGTCTCTGACACAGCCATGGAGCCTGCACAGCCCGGAACGATTGTCATAAGTGTTGCAAGTGCAGGTTGCACGATCCTCCAGTGTTTGCAAAGTCATAAGAACCAAATCAGTGTGGGACATGAGGCTATCCTGGAGGACAGATTTGCTGTGGGACATAGCGAAAACCATTGCAAGGTTGTTGGTGGTGCAGCTGCAGGTGGTGGAGTGCCACTTCTGGGCCCGAGGAATGAATACTGGCTGCAGGCTTGGGATGATAAGCCGTCGCTGGAGAACTTTCAGATGCGCAATGCCGAATTCCTGGATGTGTGTGCCAGCTTTGCCCCACCCCTCAAGTGCAGGGACACCTGAATGGGAGTTGCACTGACAGAGGAGAAGCAAGTGGCAATTGCACTGTGGAAACTGACAGTGCCGGATTGCAACTGGTCAGTGGGAAATCATTTTGAAGTTGGAAAATTGGCTGGGGGCTGTTGTCATGAAAGGGCCATGGGTTGATTCCTGCTAGGGGGCACCGTGACTTTCAGCAACAGGCAGGACATAGTCAATGGATTTGCAGCACGGGATTTCCTGAGTGGAGCAATAGATGGCGCACACATCCCTATTTTGACACTGAGCCATCTTGCCGCAAGGTACGCCAGTAGAAAGGGCTATTTTTCTGTGGTTACGTAAGCAGTGAGGGATCACCGGGGAGGCTTCCCGAACATCAGTGTGGGTTGGTCAGGGAAGGTGTATGACACACACATCTTTCAGAACACAGGACTGTTCAGAAAGCTACAAGCAGGGACTTTCTTTCCCAACCGGCGCATTACCATTGGCATTGATGAAATCCCAGTAGTGATCCGGGGGAGCCAGTCCACTCTTGGCACATGAAGTTGTACACTGGCCACTTTGATAGCACCAAGGAAAGATTCAACTACTGGCTCAGCAGGTGCAGAATGACGGTTGAATGAGCTTCTGGTAGATTGAAGGGGCGCGGGTATTGTTTACTCACAACACTGGAACTCGGTGAAAAAACCATCCCGATTGTTGTAGCTACCTGCTGTGTCCTGCATAATATCCATGAAGTTGTTGACAGGGTGGAGGGCAGAGGTGGAGCGGCTGTCATCTGAGTTTGAACAGCCAGAAACAAGAGGCTATTACAAGAGCTCAATGTGGCTCTGGGATGCTTTGAAAGAATACTTCAGCAGTGAGTTACAGTCATGCATTGTGGTGTACTGTGCTCTGCCTGGCCCTGCTAGGAATTGTGTGGTGCTGGGTGCACATCTATGAATATAACACCATTATGCACCTATTAATTTTGCGTTTCCTGCTGTACATTTATGTTTATTACACTGTTTGTCACTGATCCTATGAGTTGTCAGACTGTACAGTAACAAGTAAGTGGGTGCTTTCAGAACTGCTGGCACTCTGCTGCATATGTTGGGAATTATAAAGATTAATTATTTTCCAAATAGTATAATTTTATTCAGTAACAAAACCAGTGCAAAAAATCCATGCAATTTAAAAGCAAGTACATTAAAAACTTAATATATTAATGGAACAGAACTTAACCAAGGGGAAAGAGAATTCATATTCGTTTTAGCTACACATACAGAAACCATGGGTTCCACGGTCCATTCATGTGAAGCTGTGGTTGTCCTCCCCATTCCCTAGCGTGGAGTGGTTGGGGTAGGAATGCGGCCCCTGACACCACCTGGCGTGCCAAGAGGATGGGGCTGGAGGGAGGTGCTGAAATAGAATTGTCCAGGGGCTTCGAAGGGAAGCGAGCTCATGACTGTTGAATCTATAGGACCGCAAGAGTCTGCACCATCTGTTGGGGGTGCTGGATGAGCCTCGTTATGTCCCTGGTGTATCTCCCTCTCCTTTTCCTGCAGGGACTCCTGGGACTTCCTCCTGTCCGCTCTTTCTTTCTCCATACAGTCCACAGTGTTCACCCGCTAGGCCCTTTGCTTATGGTGTGATGCAGCCCTGGCTTGCAGGATCTCACTGAATGTCATCCCAAGTCCTCTGTTTTCCTCCTTCTCTGGCTCAGGCATGAGGGGTACGTCTGAAGGCTGCAACAGCAGCAGCTACGGATAAAACACCCAGAGATAATATTGTCAACATAGTCGCATAAAACCAAAAAGTAACCCAAAGTAAAGGTTCGGAACGCTCTTCCCTTGCTCCCCTAAAGTTTGACAGAAGACACGCTTATTGACACTTCGGCTTTGGCGTGCTTGTGCATGGCACCACTGGCAGCACCAGCCATGGCGAGTGTGGCCTGTCAGGGCGAGGGAAATGAGGAGCTAATTGCTCAGTTGCATGAAACAATAAATATATGGCACTGGCACTGAATACTGGCACGATTTTCCACAGGTGGTGTTGATTTTGGCTGACAAAGACACAGAGAGCAAAGCTGCTTCTGGCATCCCAAAAAGTTATCACTGATGGGGGTGTGAAAAAGCCTACCACACAGAGAAATATGACTACCGTCCCTAGAGGTTGTGGGAGAGGATTGGAGAATACCTCCATGAAAGTTTCATTGAGATCTGTCTGGAGGATTCAAAGGACATCCCTGTGTACATAAACAAACTGCTCCACATATGCCCTGACATCTCCTCCCTCCCCGATCTAACTCTACAGGGGAATGAAAAGCAGATAAATCTCCCTCTGTGTTTTACTGCTACCTCTTCAAATATGAGTAAAGTCGATAGCTGTGTCCTGCTAAATTGGGGGCACCATCACAGTAATGGGAAATACAGTTACCCACTTACTGAAGGTTCCTTCCCCTGCTCACCTGTGCTCGACTGCCAGGATTGACTGGACTGCCCTGGGGTCTCGGATATGTCCGGCTCATGGCCCAGCTGGACCTCCCAGGTCACATGTCCTCCTCCTTTGACTCCTTCTCTACCTTCTTGTCCTCATTGTTCATGCCAGGGTCCTGTGACTCAGGCTCCTAGGAGATATCTATGGTGGTCTGCGGGGTAATGGTGGGGTCTCTGCCAAGTATGGCATGTAGCTCTTTGTAAAAGCAGCAAGTCTGTGGCTTGGCAACAGATTGACTATTCACCTCCCTGGCCTTCTAAAATGCCTGACGCAGTTCCTTCGCTTTCACGTGGCACTGCTGCTGGTCCCTATCGTACCCCTTCTCCTGCATCACACATGCAATCTACTTGTAGATGTCATTTCTATGGCTAGTCTGTAGATGTGCTTGCGCGGCCTCTTCTCCCTGCAGACCTAGGCGATGCAATATTTCCTGTCTACTCCAAGCAGGAGCACAGTTAGAGCATACAGCTGGCATGGTTGGCTGGGCAGTTGCCCACAACAATGGAGAGCTGCTAGGCATGCTCACCAAGCTGGACAAAGGAATTTCAAAAATGTGTGGGGCTTTATCAGGAAGAGGGCCTTCCAGTCTCCATGACACCTGAGCAGTGGAATTCACAACTGTGACCACAGCAGTCAGTGCTAGGCATTGTGGGACAGCTGCTGGAGGACTGTTAGGGTGAACATAAGTAACCCAGTGTCTACATTAGCACTGTGTCAACCTCAGTACATCAATCATGACCCAGTGCCACTCAGGCAGGTGGTGTTACTGCTTCACTGTAACAGGGCACTTACAGTGGTGGGAGACAAATTTAAGTGTAGACGCATGCACAGCTGGCTGACACAAGGCTGCTTACATCAACCTAAAAATTTCATATGACTTGGGCAACTAGTTACACAGTGCAAAATATAGAGTAAAAATGACAAACAGTAGTTGTAGGAAATAATAATTTTCCTTCTTTCTTGTAAATAGTTAACCCAGCTCTGTTTAAAATATCCTTTGGAAAACTGACTAGCAAAGTATTTGCCAAGATACAGCACTTAACTTTTATTACTGAAGGAGAATAGCAGTGAATATTTTGGTTTTGTAAAACATCATTAGTTGGGCTTTGGTTTTCCGAATCAGAGAGGTTTCTCTTTTAAATTCCTGTTCTGTTTTCTCTAAAGCCCAAGTGTCAAAGGACAGTAAATGGTTCTGTTTTGTCCCTCTTTGGCTGCCATAATCCCCCATATCACACACACTTCCCCCTAAAGAAGAACTCGGTGTAAACTCAAAAGCTTGTCTCTCTCACCAACAGAAACTAGTCCAATAAAAGATCTTACCTCATCCACCTTGTCTCCCTAATCTCTGCTGAAATCAATGTTTGCGCATGTACGGATGTCAGCATGTAGAATGACTTCTCTTGTCCCTTTTAATCCTATCCATCAAACAGCGTTTCCACGGCTGTTTTGTACACCCAGCCCCACTTGCTGTGCTTATGGGGGATTTTGAACCCGGGCCCCATAGTGCTCAAGGCATATATTTCTACCACTGGAGCCATAGCATGAAGTCTTAGTTGGAAAGGTAGCAGACTCTTCTGTGGCCAGCCATCTGTGGGCTCAAAGACCCACACTCTCACAGCATGGGTTGTGAACGGTTGTGGGTATGAGTGTGTTCTCATTAATATTCACAAAACTTTCTTGTAAATAATATTTGTCAAAGTCTACTTATTATATCTAAGCAGCTAATATAATTGTAACATCCTAAGTCAACATTTCTTTCAAGGCTGTAACAGGTAATTTGGCTCTTCATGCAGAATATTAGTAACATTTTGCTATGTGTTTAACTGCATCAGCCTCAAAAAGTTACAGCTAGGCTCCAGGATTGGGGTCTGCACTTGGGTGCATAGTTGCTGGTATATACAGTTTACTTGGCTAGCTATATCCCTGCAAGGTTATTAGCAAGTAAAATATATGGTATTTGCTAACCTCCTAGTCCTTTACAGAAGATTGTGTGTCCTATTTGAAAGTTTGGAAGAAAAAAACTTTGAACATTCCAGCATGACAAATTTTGGACAAAAATCCACATAATTAATTAATTCTAAAGTGTGATATGCAAAAGAGAATAACTGGAAATTCAACTCATAAGTCAAGAACTCATAGAAAGAGAGGAATAGAGCCAACCAGAGATGGATGATGGAAGAGCAGTAGCACTGAATAATTTACACAACAATACAGCAGATTACATGTACAGGTCGGGGGGCCTCTTTAAAGCCTTATTAATAGATGACAAAGTTCAATCAATTCAGCTAAGTAATGAGTCTTTAGAAAGAAGGATGTTGGAGAATGTGTTTGTGATGCAGAATAAAGAATTAATATGAGTTAAAAGGTCAAATATCTCCCCCATCAAATATGAATGATCAGGACCAAAAAAAAATGCAAAGACAAGCATATGGTTTATAACATATAAGGGAGCAAAGGCAAATGTGACCTTTATTCTAACATAGATGGTTTAAAGGCTTGTCTACTGTATAGCTAAGGTGTTTATAAACTCTGCTAAAATTTGTCCAACAAGTTCTCAACCCAAAGGAATACAAAATGTAGAATAAATGTGGGTACAGTACTCGTAGGTGAAATAGCTACACAGGAACTTTATAGACAAGGTTTTTTTGCGGGCTAGAAATCCAGGTTGTTCCAAAATGTATGTTGCTCAGAATCAGAGATACGTCAATAGAAAATGGTGTCCAGAAATAGCTCAGACAACCCATCAGCAAAATAGTCATGTGACAGATCCACGGGCAAGTCCAAAGCTGCTTGAGGAGTCTGCCAAGGAGACAGATGCCACTGCTAGAATAACTTCTGCAGCATGGCATTCAAGGCCTATGAGTGCTATCCAGAAAGAATGGGGAAAAACTATATATCCTGAGGAGATAAACAGCAGCTGACCAGAAAATTTACTTGTTAAACTAAAATCCAAATTATTGAAAACAAGCGAGCAGGATAACTGTGGCAAGGTGCACATCAGAGAGATGCTTGCAGTCCTGATTCTAAGAGTAGATGGGAAAAGTCGCTTACAGTAAGAGGTTTTCTTCAGCTAACTGAAGCCTGTTTCAGAAGCATACATTAATTCTAGTTTTAGGTGGAGTAATGCTCTGAAACAGCAGTAGAGGAGTAACCAATAAGAGCTGGCTGCCAAGATGTGTCTTTAACTCATATATATGCTAATGTAAATGACCTAATGCATAACTAAGCGCTCAAGAACATTATGTGGATTTGGGAAAGTCCCTGAAATTTTAATTCCATAAGTAAAATATTATTTTGGCAATGGATGACAGAAATAATCCTGCTCCCATATGTTTCATACTTTTGAAATTGAAACTAGTGTACAGTCTTCTTCAAGCCAGTACTGGAAATTCACAAGAGAAGCATTTGAGTATGAATCAACTGAAGTACACGGAGCAGCAAAGAATTTTTGCATGACTTTTGGAAATTGCCGTTTTCTAGTAAATGCCAGTGAGGGTGTGTGACGCTGTCTGGAGGAGCTCACGACTGTGAGTGCTACCACAGGGCAGACTGTCAGAAAGCAGGGTAGACACTCCAAACTGGTGGTGTCTTCTGTAATTACATTTCACCAGGACAGTAACAGATGTGAACTCCTGGATCACTACACTAGTCTGACCATGGAGTCACAGACAATCCTCTTAGATTCTCCCACCTATTTCACCGTGTGGACAAACTGTGATAAAAGGTCCTTATAGCAAAAATCACATCACATCAGGTTTGCCCCCAGTCCCAAGAGACCGGTCACTTACCCAAGAGCAATTGGTACTCTAGATCTTACACCAAAGACAATGCTGGCAGCCAATGCTATAGTCATATCTTGTAATTCCAGATGGTGGTAGTGATGTATTAAACTAGCAGTTTTCCAAAAGTCTTTTCAGGGTACCCAGATTGTCTCTGGGGATTGCCGCTTTGCATCTGATTCATTTACATGTAAGAGTCCAAACAGTCCAGAGGTGCAGGATCTTTCCCTGAATCCATACTTATAGGTTCTCACAGAAAACAAGCTGTGGCAGGGTCACCACCCACACGGGCTTGTCCTTTGACAGAGAGTGAGAAATGCATTTTGAGTCTTTGAATTACCCTGACAGTTAGGTCATTTTTCCTAACGTCCAACCTAAACCACCCTTGCTGCAATTTAAGCCCATTGCTTCTTGTCCTTTCCTCAGAAGTTAAGGAAACCAATTTTTCTCTCTCCTCCTTGTAACAACCCTTTATGTACTTGAAAACTGTTATGTCCCCCTAAGTCTTCTCTTCACCAGACTCAACAAATACAATTTTCTTAATCTTCCCTCATAGGTCATGTTTTCTAGACCTCTAATCATTTTTGTTGCTCTTCTCTGGACTTTCTCCAATTTGTCCATATCTTTCCTGAAATGTGGCGCCCAGAACGGGACACAATACTCCAGTTGAGGCCTAATCAGCATGGAGTAGAGTGGAAGAATTACTTTTTGTGTCTTGTTGACAACACTCCTGCTATCCCAGAATGATGTTTGCTTTTCTTGCAACAATGTTACACTGTTGACTCATTTTTAGCTTGTCATCCACTCTGACCCCCAGATCCCTTTCCACAGTACTCCTTCCTAGCCAGTCATTTCCCATTTTGTATGTGTGCAACTGATTTTCCCAACTGATGTCTGGATAGTTGAAGTCTCCTATCACCATCAAGTCTGTGCTTTGGATGATTTTGTTAGTAGTTTAAAAAAAGCCTCATCCACCCCTTCTTCCTGGGTAGGTGGCCTGTAGTAGACCCCTATCCTTACATCACCCTTGTTTTTTACCCTTTTATCTTTACCCAGAGACTTTCAACAAGTCTGTCTCCGATTTCCTTCTCAACCTTAGTCTTTTAATATATAAGGCAATACCTCCTCCCTTTTTTCCCTGCCTGTTCTTTCTGAGCAAGCTGTACCCTTCTATGCCAATATTCTAATCATGTGTATTATCCCACCAAGTCTCTGTGATGCCAACTATGTCATAGTTGTGTTTATTAACTAGCATCTCAAGTCCTTCCTGTTTATTCCCCATACTTCTTGCATTAGTATACAGACATCTAAAATATTGATTTTATTCCCTCCATCCTCCTATGTTCTCTCTTTTCTCTCCCTTATCACTGCAATAACAGCCCATGCTCCCCCCAGATTCCGACCCGTCCCCCAGATCTCCATGTTTTTTACTTTCCTGTGGGCTTTTGTCATTTGCTTCCATTGAACCTACTTTAAAACCCACCGCAGTAGGTTAGCCAGTCTGTATCCAAATATGCTCTTCCCCTTCCTCGATAAGTGGACCCCATCTCTGCTTAGCAGTCCTTCCTCCTGGAACAGCATCCCGTGATCAAGGAAGCTGATGCCCTCTGGTGACACCATCCTCGCAGTCAGGCATTCACCTCCAGGATGCATCTGTCTCTGCCTAGGCCCCTACCCTTGACTGGAAGGATCGAAGAGAGCACCGCCTGTGCCCCCAAATCCTTCATCCTTACTCCCGTAGCCCTGTAGTCACTTCTGATCTGCTCAGGGTCATATCTCGCAGTATCATTAGTGCCCACAGGGATGACTAGCATGGGGTAGTAGTCAGAGGACTGGATGATCCTCGACACTCCCTCCATAACGTCTTGGATACAGGCCGCTGGCAGGCAGCACACCTCCTGGGATGCCATGTCAGGCACACAGATGGGTGCCTCCATCCCCCTCAGAAAAGAGTCACCAACCACCACTACCCTACCTTTCCTCCTGGGAGTGGTGACTGCGATCCTCCCAGGCGTGGGGGTACGTAGCTTCTCCTCCCACTTTGGAGGCTCTTTGCCAGGGCAGTGTAACAGTTCTTCATCACGAGGGTGAGTGGGTTGGGAGTAAGGGTGAAGAACTGCCTGCTGCCAGAACTAGCAAGCAGTGAGTGTCCTCCCTCTGACAAATCCATATTCTTCTCCCTTGGTGGCCTACAGCAGTCCTGGATAGCTTCCTCAGCCTTGGATGTCCCTATGAATATCCTCAGTGAATTCCTTGTGGGCCCAGGTGCTCATCAGCCTAGCCACCTCCTCCTGTAGCTCTCCCACCTGCTTCCATAGAGCAGAATCATTTACAAATTTTGAGGTATATAGGCATTAATAACAACCTGTAGCAGAAGCGTGAGGCATAACAGGCTGCAAGAACTAGTTCAGGGATCTGATTCAGGGAGGACTATTCCATCTCTGTGCTGCACGGCTGCGGCTCATGGGGCTTTGATGCCATGGAGGTATGCTAACAACACCAAGGCAGATGGCTCAATTCCTAGGCCAGGAGGGACCATTGTGATCACCAATACATTAATGAAGTTTCTGAAAACTTGTCCCAAAAGTTTAGACCACATTTCAAATATATCCTCAGGGATATCTTGACATATTTATAATATCTGAAGAGGTTTGTTCTTAGGGGAAGCACAGCTTGAGCAATGGCACTTTTTCACACTAGAAAAGCATTATATACTAATGAGACCTATATTAAATATCTGAATATCAATGCTTTTTTAATGAATGACTGGAAAAATGGTTTGCAGACACATAATTGGATGGAAAAGAGGAATATTGGAAAACCATTGAATGAGATACAAAAGGATTGCTTCTGTACTTGAGTGGCAAATAGAAAGCGCTGTACTAATGCAGATCTTCTAGCAGAAAGAGCTACGATGTGATGAATAAAAGGAGAAACCTGATTATTTCTAATTTTCATTCTCTGTCCTTAGTTTTGTGTAGCACAATGGCCAAAAAAAGGAGGGAGAAAGAGAGAAATGTCTGAGTTGTTGCAGAAAAAAACCAATGCTTAATTGGCATTTACATTAAAGAAGGCAAGAAAGAGGCTATGTTTTCTCCCCAAATGCTCATTCCAAGGTTGTCGGGCAGTGAATGCTTCTGCTTGAGGAGCAGAATGAAATATTTGCAAAAAAACTGAAAACATATTAAATATTCCTCTTTTGGGTTTGCAAAACTTCTTCCAAAATCCCACCCTGTACTTTCACAGGCGCCCAACTCCCACTGACTTCAGTGGCAGTTGGAAAACTAACTCCCTTAGCCCCCTTGGAAATCCTAGCCACAGTGTGTGAGAAGTATTTTACCTATTATTTGTTCACCCACTTCTGGTACCGTGTGTTAACCTGGATGACTGAGCTGTTCTGCCTATACTACTCACACAGGCTTTGGGGCCAGAATTGCGCACCAAATCATTGCAAATTCAGATGCTGGGCCCCAAAACAGGAAACCCTCTAGGGGGAGGCTGTTTCAGCACAAAATTGCAGCAACTTCTTGTTTGATGAGGGACATTGCCAGGGGAGCAAGGGCATGTGCTGACTGACTGAGTCTCCTAGGGAGACAAAGTGGGTGAGGTAATATCTTTTATTGGACCAACTTCTGCTGTGAGAGAGAGACAAGCTTTTGAGCTATGCAGAGCTCTTCCTCAGGTCTGGGAAAGGTACTCAGTGTCACAGCTAAATACAAGATCAAACCAAGAGTTTAGTGTCAGTAGTTAGCACATAACCCAAGGGACCATTCAAGGTGGAGTGGCCCATTAACGCCCCAGTAGTCATAGGAAAAAAGTGGCATTAGAGGGTTACAGATTGTTGTCATAAGCCATAAATCCTATTTTCTTTATTAAGACCATGATTTTTTGTGTCTAGCAAAGTTATGAATTTAAGGCTCATCTTTTGAAAGTGTTGTGTAGGTTTCCTTTGAGGATGAGGACTGATAGGTCAGATATAGAGTGGTTGCTCTGTGAAAAGTTTTCATCTACAGGTGATGTGGTGTTTTTGTCTTTTATCATTTTCCTGTGTGAGTTCATTCAAGGGCATAGTGATTGTCTTGTTTCACCCACCTAGTTGTTATAGGGGCATTAAGTGCACTGGATGAATTATACCACACGTTGTGATAGGTGTGTGCAGGACCCATGGACCTTGAAAAGTGTGATGTGGGGGGTGCTGATCATAGTGGCAGCGGAGATATGGCTGAAGGTTTTGCATCTGTTGTTCAGTCAGGGACCGGTGCTGTTTTGAGTTGGTATGTTCTGGTCTGTGGGGAGCTTACTTGTGATGATGAGAGGTTGGGGAGTTGTTTGAAGGACAAAAGAGGGGGTTCAGGGAAGATGAGACTCATCAACTTGTAGCACAAACCTTGAAGGACTGAATCCCTCATTCGGTGTCTATGCCCTTGTTTGTTCAGAGCTTCAATTGACACCTATGCCAGGCAGAGTGAAACTGGTCCTTGTGTGGGCCTATAACAGTAAATAATTGAGGCCTAAATGGCACAGTCTTGTTTAATTCCCCCTTGAATTGAGGGAACTAATTGAATGAAGTTTATTGCCTTGATTTAATCCCCTTGGTTTTCAGCCAGGGAACTGATTGTGGCTTCCTCTACTTGTTGAGTTTCCTTTTAGTATTAGATTCTAGAATGAAATGTGCTGCTGCTTATTACCACTCTGACATTTGAACCCAGCCCCCTGAGAAATACCGGAGTTCTCTTTTCTTAAGCTGAGGCATGACGGAGACTCCTCACAAAATGAAGAGGGGGAATAGCACAGCAGTAGCTCTATAGTCTCACAATTTGTCTTGCACAACTCTTTCCTCTCAAAGTGGCACCATTATCAAGGTATCATAGTTGGGACTGCATCATGCTGTCCACTTCCCAAACAAGTTGTTCTGTTTGCAGGTCTCAAAGAGGTGCTGCTGAAGAACCCAAAATTAATTGACCATAGTTAACCAGGCTGATTAGTCAGTCAGCAATTTACTTGCCTGAACAAGAGACTGTGGCACAAGTCGTTGCCAAGAATATGAGGTGACTGCTGTTGCCAAATTAGGATTCTTCTAATGTGCCAATATGTCTGGAAATACTGTTATATGAGCACACTGTAACAGAGCAGTTAGCAGCAGCAAGAAGAAGCAGTAGAGCTGGCTGATTGTCAAAAGTTTTTCAACCAAAAAACCCCCCAGAGTTTTTTGGGAAAACTTCTTGCAAAAACTTCTTGCTGTTTTTTGTCCAGCTCTAGTGATTTCACTGGCATTTGTGGACCGGTGCAGATGTGTGGGGAATGTCGAATATCCTGACAATCACAACAGACAGGTGGACTGAGTTGTTGAATCATTGTACCGATGAGTGTGAGCACCCGGTAGATCATCTTTGAAGGAGGAAACTCTGACAGAGAAGAGGAGCAGGGTTAGTACTCCAGGACAGGATGGCAGGCGGGGCATATGCAGCCTCAAGATGCCACACACTGTGTAATAATCTTTTGCACAGTCTGAGGCAGGTGATCGATGAGTAGGTGCCCAGCTTTCCTCCCTTGCGGACCTCAGTCACTGGGCTGGGTATGGTGCCTGAGAGTGGGTAGCCTGCTCTGTACCAGCCAAATATAATTTTATATATGATTTCTGGCTTTAAAAGCTAGAGAATGCACAGCTGCTCCAATATCCATGAGCACATTTCAAAGAAAAAATGTCTCCTTTTTCCTCACAAAGAATCTTCACAAGTGTGAGAGACAGAGAATGAGCCTCTGTCTGAAACTTCACGGCCACGTTCCATTTTGGGAGCGTGAAACCATCCTCAGTGAAACAGCAAAAAATGTTTACCAGGGAGCCATGTTAATTAGCTCGTTAGGCATGTTGAAAAGCAAAGGTGCTATATAATGCTAAGAATTAAGTGGCTTTTCATATTACTCCATGTGGCTTTTCACTGACATTTCAAGAAGAGTTTGTTCACAACTTGATGACAGTTGTCCCAGGATATGGCAAATTCAAATGAGGACAAATGGAGAGATGCACACATGAGTCTTAGAGACACTGACTGTCACCTGGCTTGTCAAAATCAGTGACAGACGTTGAATACCTCATCTTGGGCTGTGTTCTCAGTAATGCCACTTTTCTTGGGCTATTTGGATTAATAACTATTTACTGACAGCAAAATTGTTTGTTTTTTCCCCACTAAGGGCTAAATTCTGCCCGTGGTGAATGCAGCCAGTGCAGTGAGGATGCATTCACCACAGCAGGAGTCCTGGTAAAAGCAGGAATCCAAACAGTGAACCAGAACGTGATGCTCTGTGATGCACGGTTTGCTTCTCTGCATAGGAGCAAAGTTCCTGCAGACAGACAGGTGGTGGTGTTTTGCCCAAGGAGCTTACAGGCTTCATAGGCAGGACATAAGACAGCAAAGCATGGCAAACAATCTGTGCAGTATGGAAAATATTTTTGTAAATATGTGTATACATATCTAATGCATACATCTTACGAGTTTTTCTTATGAGCTTAGTATATTGTTCAAGAAAGGTATTGTAGATGATGGAAATAATCCCATTAGATACCATATGTTTCTCCTATAGTTTGATGGAACAAAGTCTGGCAAGTGGACAGGAGTATACATCCTTCCTCTAGTGGACCACTTTTCCTTTTGGGGCTGTAGTCTGTTCCTTGTGAATTAGCCAGGTGCAGTTCCTAGTGCACAAAGGTGTGTGTTATCATAGAGGAATTGTACCTGACTGCCTTGGGGGAAGTGGGAAATAGCTCCTTTACCATGTGCATGTCAGTGTAGCAGAGAACAGGTGTCAGCCCTCAACGTGTGTTTGTTCTTTTGGGAATCTTGATTTATGGGTTGTGCTACAGCTTTATTGCATTTGTACAGTACTGTATAAAGAGGTAATGTAAGGTTCTGATTATGTGCTCCCAGCTTGAGCTCTGGGTATCATATTTAAAAACAGACGCTTCCCTAGGGGTATCAGACAACAAAAATAATACTGTATATTCCAAAGAAGAAAATGAGGTTTACAGTGAGAACACTTAAAAAAACTGTGAGAGTCCTGTTGCACCTTAAAAACTAACAAATTTATTTGGGCATAAGCTTTTGTGGGCAGAAACCCACTTCGTTGTGCACTGAACGAAGTGAGTTTCTGCCCACAAAAGCTTATGCCCAAATAAATTTGTTAGTCTTTAAGGTTCTACAGGACTCTCGCTGTTTTGCTATAAACAGACTAACATGGCTACCCCTCTGGAACTCATCAACACTTTAAGAAGTTCATTCTGGCTCCTGAGATATTACTGAATCTACTGACATTCCCCATTATAAGTATAAGGAATCCTGTGAAACCTCATGACCTGTACAAACCAGAATGAACTTTTTTGTGCATACACTGTAGGCTCCCTGTTAGCCACCTCTTTGCCAATTAAAAGTTGAAACAAAAGAAATGATGATGATGTTGGATAGATTTACTTCTTATTTGTAAAGTTATGATAGTTGCAAATAATAAGATCAGAACTGGAAAGAGAAATATAGAAGCCTGAACTTACCATAAAAGTGATTGAATAGCTGCTAACAAGAGACACGGATGTAATGAGTTTGAAGTTGGTTTGGATATACTCCAAACATTTCCAACATTCTTATGAAAAATGTAAGGAAATACCATGTTGAGCGCTTACAAATTTAATTATAAAAATCCTCCAATAAAATCAGAGGGCAGCTAAGTGAAAAATCTCTTACTGCATAACAAGAACTTTTTGCATACCTAAAGTACTGTGCAGTTGGTTGGCATATGTTTAGGAGACAGAAGGTGGAAAATACTAGATTCCTTGTTATGAACATTAATTTAGAAACTTGTTTTCAGTGGTTGCTACTTACTTGACATCCTGACAGGCCCTTTTTTCATGCTGCACTGCTAAATAAAATAAAACAAAGGAGAAGGAAACATTAGTTTTTGTTCATCTCTCTGCATGATCCCAGGGAGTTCAGTAAGTGCCTCCCTTTGGTACTTCCAAGTTAACATACTACAACTATAAATAATGCTTTTACTGTTCAGTTCAAGCCCCTCTTTAATAATGGAGAGACACTAGTCGCTCCATCTCTGAAATAAGAAGCTAGCTTGATTTTTTTTTTTTGACCTGTAACAATGTTTTTCACTTCTGTAGAGCTCTCCATAAAAGGATCTCCACAGGCTTGACAATCATTAACAAATTTAGCCTGCTAGTTCGCCAATGAGGTAGGTAAGTACGGTATTAGCATTGTTAGTTTACAAATGGGGAAGCTGAGAGATCTTATTATTGCTGCTACATGGTATGGAAAGGCACTTCACAGAACATACGCAAGACATGTTTGCCTTGAAGAGATTATAACCTAAATAAATACATTACAAAATAAATGGAAGCAAGAGAACAAAGGGGATAGGTTGAATGAAAGGAGTACCTGGGTTGCAACATCACTTGGTTCCTTTGAGAGTGATGTACACATCTCAGTATTCAAGTTCTGTGCTCAAACTCTGAATTTTTTTTTTTTTTTTTTTTGGCAAGAGAGTGTTTTAGCTATTGTGCCATTTCCAAATTAAAAAATGGAATTAGGAGGTGCGGGAGAAGCAGAATAGACCAGGATGTAGTGAGGTTGGGCAGCTGTGCGGCAACAGTGATAGAAAAGTATTAGGATGAAGGAGGATCATCCACCAATGGCAATAAAACAAATAAGAAAAAAGTCCAGAGTCCTGGGTTTAGAGTTGGGTGAATATGATGTCTGGAGGTTCTGAAAGTCACTCAGAGTCTGGGTAGAGTGGGAATTCTCTGGCTTATCCCATATAACTTTGACTGTAGCTGTTGCTGGCTGCTTTAGTGAAATTGCTCTGAGGATTCATGGCTTCCCTGAAGTTCACCCACAAATGCTGACCTTGGCAGCAGCCGCTGCCCATTGAATGGGGGCAGGGAGGTTGCTAGGTGGAATCCTGATCTTGACTCCACTCTAGTTGAGGCCTACTTTTATATCCTCAGAGTTCCCAAGCCTGGGAGTTGGAGAATTGCCCTGTAAATGATGTTCGTTTTCCAGATTACTCTGGGATACCTAGCGTAGAAGAAATAAATTGGCTGATGACGAATTCAGTTAAAAACATGGTCTGTGGAAGTTTCTGTAATCCCTCTTCTGGAAGCAGAATCCGCAGTGTTGGCAGCTCTGTGATTTTTATCATAAGTTTCATAATATTTTGTGTTCTCTTTAAGTTTTTAAGGATTCATGTGATCAGGTGACAGTCACAGCTTGCTTCCCCCCCCCCCCCCCCAAAAAAAAAAAAAGTAAATTTTAATCTTCAAGGGTCCAGAGAAAAGCTAGGAAAATATGACCTAAGTGTATCGCAATGATTCACAAAACAGAGGGTAAATAAAAAGAATCTAAAATTTTTTTTTTAATGCTTGGGGTTGGCAATACTGCTTTTGGGTGTTGCTGGATTGTCACATACAAGGCACCTCATTTGGATTGGACTGGATGAAAACAGACAAATGTTTTCTTTGCTGCTTGCACTTTTGCAGTGTGTTGATACCTTTGGCACCAACAGATGTTTTAGGTGCCTTTTGATATCAATACAAGCTTCATTCTGTACCTGAAGAGTGCTCACTCTGTTCCCTGGGTTACAGAATGAGTCCCACATGGGGGGGGGAGGAAGGGTACACTTTACTGGGGCCCAGAGGCCCTGGGGGGCCCGGCCCAGACTGCAACTTCCATGGGTATGTGTGTGGGAGGGGGCCCGTCTTACAAGTTTGTATTAGGCCTGAAAAAATTATGCTTGGGCCCTGCCTGATGAGTCCCTTACGCCATGGTTTGGTTCTATGCTAGGTTAAATATACAGCTGCCGTTAAAGGCTCTGTAAACTACTTATGCTGTCAGTAGCTTTATTGATGTGTGCTGATAAATATTTCTAGCAGCATGAGTGCTACCTTTTAGTTTTCTACTATAATGTGCTACTGGATTTGAAAATACACAGAGAGTTGATTGATCCTGCCCTCAAAGTGAAGGTCTTGTAACAGAAGTTGGTTTATTATATAGTATCGCATGTGTATGTGAAGGAGAGAACAGACTTTTATCTAATTTGTCCAAAAAACAAATAACTATTCTGCAGCTAAGAAGTCTTGTCACTAGCACCACTTAATGTCAAACGCTTCTGCATCATATGATTTCAAGGACTATATTGCACTCAATCGTTGTATTGGCGGGAAGAATTTGTATTTCTATGATTTCAATGGAGCATGTGTGTTTTCCATTCAGGACTATCCTTTAACATTGCTTTTAGAAGGATTGTCATTTTAAAAATATGTTTTGTCCTGCTTTTGAAATACATTTAATCTTTTCCCCATTAATCTGCTTTCCCTAAAGCTTTCCTTAATTCTTCTTCAAGGATTCCCCACCTGCTGTGCAGGCTACAGTGAATCTAATCACGTCTGGAATTATTTTATCATTTTAATCCATATTTTTGTGTTGTTTGCTTTCCAAAGTCTTAGAAATGTTATGTACTGTGCTGGGCAATAATGGGAGTTAGTCTCTTTCTGAAAAGGCAATGACTACATAGATAAGATAATAAATTGATTATTTTCTGAAATACAGTGTTAGCTTTCCTTGTAAACTAAGCTTGATTCTTAGATTTGTTCAATTTATTTTAGAGACTTCAAATTTTACTTCCATTGAGCAACAACCCCTCCCCCAAGCCTTCAACTGTTAATATTAAGAAGTTTGCTTTAATATTCAAAACATTTTCTGTCATAGACTGCACATCATTGCCATTTTGAATGTGTTCATATGAAATTTCTTTCATATGTGTTTTTTTTCTGAGAAACCTTTATAAAATAACTAAACATTGCCTATTTTCTTCAAAATTATTAGTAGTACTAATTTAACTTACTTAGGTACAAATCATAATATCTTGACTTCAAATACAACAGGAAATCAGTCTTAATTCAAATTAAGAGCCACATCCTGGGCCAGACTTGGACTTTTGATGAGGATACTCTGGATTTTTGGTGGTCTAATAGAGATTAGAATTTGGCCCAATGTCCTCAATTCTTATACATGGAACTCCTGTGATATAAGCTGAACAAATGCATTATTCAGTCTAAATCTTTGCATGCTGGTAGGGGCAGATTCTTTGTGGCTTTGACTTACACCATATAGAGCAATGAGCCTGTTGCCCTCTATTCCTTTGATATGCGATGTTTCCCTCATGGGCACCAGGTGATATGATACACTTAAAATAAAATCATATATAGATACCTAGGCTTTTGCTATTAGCAACAGTTCCGGTGCAGGTGTCATGAAGAAATAGCTTTGGAGGCTCCATACTGTTTCCTTCAGTAGATTTCTCTGTGGTTCCATGGTAATTTGCTCATTCAACCTTGTCTTTTTCCCCTACTTTTTATATCAGCCAGTGGAATGCTCAGCAACTCTTAGCTATTGATCATCCATGTAGGTATAAAGGTCTAGTACTACTCCTTCAGAAGTGTTTTATAAAATATAACTTAGCAAAATCCTCCTGTAAACTCATCACTAACAAACAGTAAACCTGTTGTAAAGACCTATGATTGCTGCTATTTTCATTCTGAGTGGGACAAAAGGGGTCCAGCCACATTTCATTATCCATCTGAATAAGTTTTTCAATTTAGAGCTCTCTGCCTAACCATGAGCACTAAATTATGACTAGATTCTTTCTCTGCCTAGTGGGAACACTAAATAGATAAATAAAAATCATTACAGAATAATTGTAGGTGCTGTGGGCTCAATGCCAAACCAGGCCAATTCCGCCTTTGAGCCTTGTCTGTCTGTTTTTTCCCATCATAATAGGGTATTCAATTATAATCCTTTCTGTGTGTGCGCAGTGGAGGTTTGCATACAATGGCCCAGGGGCATTATTAATCTCAATGCATTTGGAGAGAGAATGAAAAGACTAAAGGGTTAGGGGGCAAATCTCTTTCCCTTAAAGCTGTATTTATCACTAAGGGTCTTTGTCAAATTGTATTCTTCCCCCCCTCCCACCCCCCCTCCTTGGAGCGTAAACTGGAAATGGCTCCAGAAGTTAGAGGACAATGAAAGCATTAGCACAGGGATTATGGATCTTCATGTTCATGACAGGGGAGGGGGCCTGCTCCTGGCAACAGGGTATGGAGGTTTAAAATGCACCACTGAGCTAGTGCTTCCTACTGGATAGTGAGCCAACAGTATAATTCAGTGACAGAGCTTTCTGTGCTATTATGGGGCGCACTAGGTAGTTTCTAGAGCTGGGCAAATAATGGATTGTAGCATAAATGCCTAGATGGAATTCATAGTAAATAACATATCCCATTAATTTTGCTTGTTACAGTTCAAAAATTGCCTTCCAGCAGCTTATGATTTTCTTGAATTTATTAATTAATCAAAATTATCTGAATACTTTCTATGAATAATTCTTGGATTGTAGATGACTTGTGAGCACTTCATTGTGAGACTCGAAAGTTAGAAATTTGAGATGATATTTTCAAAAGCACCAAAGTGACTGGGAGGAGAAGGTTCCATTGAAAGTCATTGCCACCCCTGAAACTGTATTGTCTGGTTTTGATCAGACATGTATGTCACATGGTATGTGCTTTGCCTTTCTAAAAGAACATAAATTAGAACCTGGTTTCCACCACCAACACTCAAGTTCATGAATTCAAAGATGACTCTTTGAATTTTCTGTAACAAAGGCTTAGGGGTTTGGATAAATCATTGGGGAACTGGGCACTTCTGCAGAGTTCATGAGTGTCTGGATCCAGAATTTGAGCCAATCTCTAATAAACTTAGTAGGGATATAAGTAAAGAGAACTGATGAAAGGTGAATGAGTGTTTGAGTTTAATAATAGATGTAGAGTTGTTAGTTGTCGTGTTTGAGTTTTTTTACTTAATTTCCACATTACATTTTTCTTACAAAAGAAATGAACCTTCATCACGCATAAGCTGAAACACAGTGCAGTTTGTACAAGAGATCACCATTACTAGCAACCTTCTGTTTTAAGAGACTACCCCAAAATACTGAGTAAAATTTTTCTCCTTCTTTATTAAGCAACTGATCACTGTTTTAAATGTATCTCAGTGTTGCTTAAAGTAGGTTTCAACATGTATTGAACTTGCATGGGAACAGTAAAGGTAAGGGAACAATGATTTCTCTACAATCTTTGTTTTTACTTTGGATATTTTTCTGAGTATCAGGGTGTGGGCTTTTTGTTCAACAATTTGACTAAAGCTTTGTGACTGAAATTGCTCCAGTTTGGTGTGTTGAAGAGGTGGGGAAGGATTCTGGATACTTCTGGACATAAATCTTTCCCCACACACCCTATCGCAGGGTGGCCCCGACTGGAGTGGGCTGGGTGAGGTAAGAACTCAACAGGCCCCATCAGCCCAGGACTGATAGAGGCACAGGAAGGAAATGCAAGGGAGAGAAAGAGACCAAGAGAGCTAGCTGAGCTTAGCCATACAGAGGCGTCAGAGTAGGGAGATCTCTTTTCCCCTCAGGTCTTGCTGACGGGGCCTAAAGCTCAGCGAAGATTGTAAATAGGCAGGATCACGGGGGACTGTGGTGATACTGGTGAAGGGAAATAGAAATAAAGTAATCACTAAGAGCACACCTGGTGGAGTCTGTGCAGTTTCTGCAGGGAAGAAGACGGGGGCAGAGGCAGGAACTGTTACTAAAGCCAAAGTCCTGAATCACAGATCTGTTATGAAATGGGAACTGTCAGCAAGAACAGTACGCATCAGTCTGAAGTTTTTTCTTCTCTCCCTCACATTTGAAATACCAGGGAAGGAGGTGGGAAGCTATCACCTTCTAGTTTGTCAGCCTTTCTTTCTTCTTTTAGAGTTGTATCGTTTTGTCTCTCCCAACTTTAGAAATAAAATCATAAAGCTTTTATTTTTGCCATAAAGCTCTGTCTCTGCATTCTCTGGACCTCCCTTTCTGTCACTTCCCTTCACCCAAGGGTGTGTCAAGACCATCTGCTCTACCAATCTCTTTCACCACGCCCTCCACCTTGCCCTCTGGAATAGGTAGCTCATTCCTCTGTTCTTCCCACCTCCTGTTATGTAAGGGAAGGAAAGGAATTGTATTGCAGTCTCCTGACCAGCCACTCCCAGAGTGGTGATTAATGTCGGAAGCGACCCTTTTTTCCTTCACTATCCTCTCTCCACTACAGAGGTAAGGGGTCCACAATTGAAATGTGAACACAGTAGATCTTTTAGCAGAGTTCAGACCATATTTATGGACCCTTTGCCTGATCTTAGTCTGTAGTTTCAATGGAAGATCCCAAGAGGACTTGGAGCTAGAGGATCCATGATCAGTATGTCTATGGTTGTAGAGTATGAACTGAATGACCTCCCCATGACAGTGTGACATGACACTTGCATCTCCTCTGGCAAGAAGGGCAACTGTAAAAAAAAAAAAAAAAATCAGGGATCCCAAGGTGGAGTTGGCTCCTCTTTTGACACCAGTCTCCTAATGGAACAACATGGAGACTGTATGTGTTGAGTATTGCATTCAGTTGTTTTATGTACCTAATTAAAATGCACATCTTCTCTTTGTCCCTGAAAAATGACTGAAGAATTCAAGAAGAAAAATCAACAAGTTTTCCTGTAACAAATTAAATTACACTGCCGCCCCTGAACATTTTACAGTCAGTACTGCCCCCTGAGAAATCATACTTCTGAAATATTGATGACCTGCAGAAGAACACTAATGTTGTAGAAAATATTAACTAATCATTGCAGAGTACAAAGGAATTAGATATATAATTTAGGTCATATGCCAGAATATGGTCTTCTAATACATATTGCATGTTTTTCCAGCATGAACTACTTTTATATTACTTTTATTCTGTTTTTATTTTAGATAAAATGTTTATAAAATGATACAATCTCACCAAAAATTACAAATCTTTCCCAAATCTACAGACCATTGAATGTTGTTGTCTAAAGTGAAGATGCTGGCATACTGTGCCAAAAGCTTCTCTCTGTAATTTTAGCTGTTAACATGCTAGAAGCATCATCAGTTGGAGAAGGATTATGACCTTACCTTATTCCGTTCAATGAACTTGGGTCTAAGCCTCATTCTTAGCATTACAAAACTACTTGTTCACCTTCCCCAATCTTCTCATGCAAGTCCAGTGCTCCCTTTGAGGAGATGGCTATCTACATCACTACCTCATAACACAAGGTGCTATTTACCCATGACTTGTAGTGTACTAAATCCTTTCCAACTGTCTTATAAGCTAGAAATTTTAAAATGATGGTCAACATTTCAAGGCTACCTTCTCAATAAAAGCTCTCTAAACTATCAAGCTCACCTGGGCATATCCAAGTGGTAACCTTGAGGGAATTCCCATTCTCACGCTGCCTTGCTAGTTGATTTTTTTAAATTGTTTTTTAGTGAGGTTTATCCATGATATATTTCCACATGAGTGATACAGGATGGTTCAAACTCAACCACAAAAATAGAAATGATCTTTTAAATGAATAAACCATCCTTAGTCATGTTACTTAACCTCCGTGTGGGAAGATATGGGTGGAACTTGGTTAGCATCTACTAACAAAGAGTGGTTTTCTTTGTAACTAATGCATGGTTCCATACTCAGTCATGATGACTGCAAAGCTTCCCCACTGGAAGTCTTTGTGCCTGACTTTTAGTGAACCAGGATTATACAGTGTCTGATTTACCTGGGTAATACTTTACCAGTGTCTTCCTGCATTAAAAGCTTTAACATTTCACATCAGGACTGTGATTTACTTACCATCTGCTCAGAAGTCTGTCATCAACAGAAATGATGATTTTTGACTCCTTTCAGATGACTGGAATTTGGCAGGGTTCTGGTAAACAGTCTATAACCTTGAATACAAGGAGCATACAGTAACTCACACATATCAAATAACCTTTTAAAGTGGCTTAATTGACTCTCTCTCTAAATGAAGTCTGCAAGTCTGCCAGGTTTTTCATGACTTTCCACACAAGTGAGAGAGAAAACGTTCGGTGAGACCTTGGGGGCAATGAGGAAATTTCATCATTGTTCTGTCTTTACTATCTTCTGTCATTCCCTCAGAATCATCCTTAAGGTACTTGTTTTCCTTTATATCTGTCCTCCTCAGGGTTGCTGCAGTGAAGGAAGTTTATGTGATTTCTTTTGGAAAATTTGTCCTGGGAATGCAAATGTTTGGCAGAAAGTCATAAGCAATTTCACGGAACCAAATTGGTCCAGCAAAGTAGGAAGAATAATCTGGGCTCAGTTTCTGACTGTATGACTTTGGGCAAACCACTTGACCTTGCTCCTCGGAATACCAAGCATTAATAATAATGTCTGTTTCAAGAGGTACAATAATTTAATACTATATATTTCCCAGGGTGTCAAGCTAATGACTGAAAGCAGACAGAAAAATTAATGTCTTCTGCTTAGGTTTAAAAAAAACCAGAGCAACAGTTCTATGCAGGGAACTGCGGAAAGATTATGCAAAATGGCTGCTCAAGACTTATGTCAGAATGGAAGAGAGAACAGAGTGAACCTCCGACTCCTGCTGGAAGGGTTGCAGAGAGTCAGTCTAACCAACCCAAATAACCAAGACTCATGATGAAAGACTTTCATAGAGGGTGGAGGACATAGAACCTACCTTAAAAGACTTAAGCAAATGGCAAAGCCAAGCCTTTCATCTCCAGGGGGCTACTTCCTGGGGTGACATGGAAGAAGACCCCACTACTGCAAAGTGCATGTGTGTGTGTGAGTGTGCGTACACTTGCACAGAAAGAAGGGCTCCAGAAGAAGGCCTTCTCAAATTTCCTATGACTTGTCAAGAAGTCTGGGTGCTCATTCACAGTGCATTCTCTCAAGCTTACACCCCATTGTAAATAATGACAGGTGCTATCTTTTAGACTAAGTGGGAGTTCTAATTAAGGCACTTCATTATTACTTTATTATAGTAGCATCTAGCGATTGGGGGGCCCCAGTGTGTGAGGTACATAGCAAGAGAGACAGCTTAAAGTATAAATAAACAAGACTGACAAAGGGTAGGAGAAAGGTTCTCTCTATTTTCCCAGATGGCAAACGGAGGCACGCAAGAGCTCACAATAAGTCTGTATCAGAGCTGAGAACTGGACCTAGATCTCCAGAGTGCCAGCCCAGTAACTTAGCCACAAGACCATACTTTGTCTCTACTTCTATGCAGCTGGAACCATTCTGAATGCAAGAGAAGATGCCTTTCTAAATGCTTAATACTCCAAAACATTCTGCAATAATCTCTGGGGTTGAGCTATCAAGATTGCGGTTTGGATGTCAATGTTTAATGATATTATGCATGATATACAGTAATTGAGTTCTATATTAAAAATGTAAACTGAATGACATAACTTTAAATGGAGTCCAGGTGCACTAGAAACTTTTTGCATTGTTTATATGAATTCCAGACTATGTATCAATTAATCCATAATGAGGAGTGGCACAAAACACCATAATGACTCTAAAGGAGTCATGAAGTATTGTGGCAATAATTAGCTTAGGAATATTTTTCTGTAGTGCTAGTAATTGACATAGTAATTTCTTTATACTGCAAATAGATTTGAGGTATCCATTAATGAAAGTCATCTTCTGCTGATGGGCGTTTAAAAGAAGCCGCTCTGCAGATGTATTGTGCTTGAAACACTTAAAGGAACTTGTCCATTACTGCACAAATAGTGTTTGCAATATCTCTTTGTATTCTGAACCACCATTAGCTGTTTAGACTGTATATGTGACCCTTTTTGTTTATGGACACTTGTGAGAAAAGGTTTATGTTTATCTGACTATATGGGAAATACTTTGTATGAATGGCTGTATTTGTACATAAACAATACTGTGCATGGGAGAGAGAGTGTTTGCCATTTGTTGTTCATCATTTCTCATATTTGTATTTAAATAGTTTCAGTGTTCCAGTCAGAGAAGAAAAACAGTGCTTTGTGACCCAGCTGTCAAACATGTGCAGCACAAAGTCTCCGTGAATGCCCCAAGAATAACCAGTAAAGCTGTAAGATATTTGTTCAAAATCTTTGGTAAATAATTAGGAATGACTAACATATTTTGAGGTAAGCAAGATTAGTGTGGGACCAGAAAATAAGTTACATTCAAGAGTAACTTATTAAAAACAAATAATTCAACAAGCTGGAGGCTGAAGTGAGCACCTTAACTCACACTGACTTTGGTACTTGGGTGCCTCACTCCCTTAGGTTCCTTTGGAAAATCTTAGTCCTAACCTTTAATAGGTACTTCTAGTTCAGGATGTGACACAGTGCTCCGATGATGCTTTAGAAGTTCAATAAGAATAGATGGGTATGGAGAATCCTAGTAAGAAGATGTAACATACAGTCAGAAATCCTGTCTCTCTTTGCAAAAGAGGAGAATCGAATTGGGGGGACACCATTTTTCTTTCTAAATGAAAGTTTAGAACAAACAAAGCCCTTAAATTACCTTGCTTCCACCTATATCTCTGCCCTTGTTTCCCCATGTTCTCAATCTCTAGGTTCTTCACAAGTCTTCCTTCACCTTAGTCTCCCACACTTGTCTTTATGTTTCCTACCATGCTGCCCACCATGCCTGGAACACACTGTCCTCTCAGTCTTCTGCTGACCTCCTCTCTCCTCCTTGGGACCTCTGCAAAGAATCCCTCCTCCCTTCCAATCACTAACAGTCCTCATGCCACGCCTCCTTTGAACTCTTCTCCTCTCTTGCCTTTTCTGGAGATGGTAAAGTTCTTTGAGGCAGAGATCATACCACATGTAAGTTTGTAAAATGGGACATTAATACAGTGCTATATAAATGTTTTGTAATAATAACAGAAAATCACCCAGCTACAATACTAAGGCTTAGAGGTAAGTCTTCTGCACAGTGGGCCAGATGCTCTCTCACAATTTGGCACTTCGTGCTGCCTGAGTGATGCAAAGAAGCTGGATTCTGACTTTAACTTCACAGCCAAGCATTCCCTCAGCATGGAGGGAGGAGGCATGAGTGGGCAGAGCTCAGCCCCATTTTCCTGATCCTCGGCTGACACATGGTTCTTTTGGGATCTTACGCTGATAACATAATTCCATGTTGGGCCAATGCAGACTAGTTTCAGACACAGGGAGATGTAACCAGCTATTGGATGCCCTTCCCTTCTTCTATTTGCCTGCACATTGAGTGGATCTCTGGTGCAGGAAAGAATCTACCCCGCCAACTCTTTTAAAATTCTAATAGTCTTGGGTTTTAGAGATACAACAGGTAGTTATTTTATAAGCATCTAATATTCTTTAATACATTTTTTCTGTTTAATTCTCTAAATAGCTAATATTCTTTATCAAATGTCCTAGATAGGTTTCCCCAATTCACTTTTTCATTTGAAAGACTCTCACAATCTCCAGAGCTGCAGTAGTATTAGCTGATTTTGTTAAACAGTTGGACACCAGCCCAGTTCCTACTTCACTTTCAAACAAGGTGATCTTCTGTTTAAAGTTGTCCATTGATCTTCTCTCTTTTTAAAATTTCTCCAAAATGCATGAGAGCAGCCTGAAAACATATATTAGGCTTATAGAAAATGTGTTCCCTTTCTCTACCAAAAAAGGATAACCAGAAGGTAATGCAATTCACTTGTGAAGCACAGGATAAATCCTTGCAAACTTAATTATTTATAACATGCCAGCTACTTTTTTTAATCTAAATACTAACCTCTGACTCTTGTGATGCACTTCACAAAGAGGTTTCTGGCTAGTGAGTGACTTTTAAACCCAAGTATAGGAGCAAAGGTGCTCTTTAGGATTGTGTAAATTTTGGTTTGGTGGATTTTTTCCTGTATTCAATTTCTTTTTCCATGTAACTTTTGCAGCTCCTTAGCTTCTGCTTTATTTGCAATTTTGAAATGTTACTTGCACAGCAAAATCATGAGAAAATGTCATGCAAGTTATGAACAAGCCATCTTCACTCAGAAAATGGGTCTGTTTTCCTAAAATGTAATTTCTGTAGAGATGAGTCGAATTTTGCATGAGGAAAATTTTTTTTCCATTTTGGCTCGTTTCACATTTTTTTCTCATTAATTTTTTGCACACTACCAGCATAATCCAAATCTATCTTGGGCAGCGATTTCCCAAGCGATTTCCCCAGCGATTTTCCAATTTCCTTTTTACATTTCATTCTTCACTTCCCTTATTGTGTAGAGCTGCTGATACAGAATAAAAACTGTATTCATCTCCTCTTTAGAGGTAGTGGGTAAGAGCATTTCTCTAGTCTCCTTGGTGTTTTGGGCATTCTTCTGGTTTAAGTATATATAACTTAATGATGCTGTTACTGTATAGTATGAATCTTGATATACTTCATAGAAAGGACAGGAAGAGGTGGTCAAATATCATGTTGATCCTCAGTCACACTTGATTTTAAGGAAGGCTTCTGTAACAAAGTATAATAACATCACTGTATTTCAAAGGAGAATTAAACAAAGCATTAACAAAAGGTGCCACAAAAAAGGAAGTAAAAAGCAAGTAGGGACAGGAAGGCACAAATAAAAAAATGGGGGGACAACACCAAGAGATATAAATGTTTGGGTTCATTTCAGGTGAACTCAACAAGCTCAAACTATCTTGGAATCTGTTCTAAAGAAAGTCTTCAGTTCTCTCTAATATATGCTCTCTTACTACAATCCAAAACTCTAGGAGTGGCTGGGAGCAAATATGATTGTAATAACAAGGCAGCTCCAAAGAGGTAATCTCTGACTAATCAACTCAACAGGCATTAAAGTAACACTATGACGGTACTCAGGATATAGGACTAGTGAAAGTAAATGTGGCTGAGAATATTACATTGCGGAGAAGTCCCACTGTAAATGTCTCAAGAAACAATTCCAAGTACTACTATTTTTCTCCATTTTCATGGATGCTTGGGTCTTCACTTATATGACTAAGGCCTGGTCTATACTTACATAGAGTAGCTTGTGTAACTTATGTCAACTTTCTAAATTCTCTTCTGCGCGCCGTCTCCACTATATTGCGCCGATAGGAAATGCGTACCTGTCGATGCAGTGCTATACTTTTTTTGGAGGTGGTTTTATTGACTTGACTTCCAGATCGATTGAGTGGGTCTTCATTTCCGCTCAATCGATCTGGATAAATCGATCTGACGATGGTGAATTTGCTGAAGTCAGTGAAGACATATCCTAAGACACAGACCATGCCCCAATGAGCTTAAAAACTAAATGAGACAAAAACAGACTAAGGCGGGATGAGGGGAGGGACATTTTAGGTATGTGACATGCCTGGATTATGTTTGTCATGTGCTGTACCTCAAGAATATCTTTAATAATATTTTATAATACATAACTGGTATTGAAGACAAAAGAGTAGGAGAAGACTGTTGGTGCCAGAGAGGAAATAAGACAAAAAGAAATTAGTCTAGCTGCAATTTAAGGAGGCCACTAAACAGCCTGGCTACAGGGAAGGGAAGCTGTTGCAGGAATAGGGACCAGTGCTGGCTAAAGGGATAGTAACATCACATGAAGAACATAGTTCTAGTGAGCACCTCGCTAGGAATGTGTTTAAGGGAATGGGCTTGATTCTCCTCTGTTAGTCCAGTATAAATCTGTAAATCATTGGTATTATTCCATACTTACATTCATTTGAGTACAACTGGGTCCAGTAGATGTAGCTTTTCATTAGTTGTATATAATTTTGGGAAGCCTTATTACACTTAACGAAATAAACAATAATAAAGATCACTCAATTTGATAACCATAAGATTTAAAACATCTGTTTGGGGACAATAACGTTGGATGGCAGCTATTTAAGATTAGCTAGGTAAGCAAATTGCTCTACACCATAAACTGAGCTAACTTGGTTCCGTGCCTCACAGCAGTAAATGACCCTGGATATCTAGATAACTAAAGAATGTGCGGCCCAAGAAGTGATCATTCAAATTTACAAGAGGCTAGATGAACAAGCCAGTGTGTTAAAGGCAATTAACGATTTTATCCTGGTTAACAATAAAAAGAACAGTAAATAATCCAAGTCCTGAGGGCTAAAACTAATAAAGCAAGCTATCAAAAATACAGCTAATAAAATGAGAGAGGATACTTTACTTAGTACTGATTTTTCTATCATAAAATCAATTTTAGCAACATGAGCTGCCAAGAAGAGAGAGATTTCAACTTAATTTTAAGAAGATATGGTTTAAGCAGCACATGGTGCCTTGGAGGTGGAGGCATTTAACACTTAAAATATGGCAGCTAAAGGATCTTGCTTCATGCAGCTTTCAGGCAAACTCTGGGAGAGGGAGAAGATGTGATCCTACATAGTATAGAATACAACCAGGGACAGGAATACTTAAAATATTAGTAAAATGTGCCAGACCATGACTGTGTCCATGATTTATACTATAAGTAAACAGAGAATTTTTTTAATCTATTCGTTGACTTTGTTGAAGTGATGGAAAGATTTTACAATCGGCGAAATATGTTCAAATCATCACTTTCTCAACAGAAATGGAGCAGCAGCCTGTACCAGCTGGAGACTTTGCAGAACCCTGGAGTGCCAACCAGCCAATAAAGAATTATAGTAATCTAATCCTGAAGGAAGAGATGAAAGTGTAAATTGCCTTTTCAAAGTTTCCTGAGATGGAAATGACAACTGCTTGGCAATGGCCTTTTCAAATGGTAGCGAGATGATCTTGCTGTGGAAATGTAATACTTCTCAAAGGTCTAACATAAATCTCAAACATTTCTGACGACTGAGAAAATAACTTGATTGCAAACTGAAGAACTGTTTGGTGAAGAAAAAAGGTTCTATGAACTTCACAGCTGAGAAGCAGTACATCTGTCTTGTCCAGATAAGGTTCAAGAAGATCTGATGACGAGGACTGGATGTCCATCAAGTATGATGCTACCACTCGTGTTACGTGTAGTGTATGCCTATAAGAATTATACACAAGTATTAGAGATAGGCAAACTCTGTGCACTGCCTGCTTAGTGACTCACCCACCTCCCTGCTGGAATATGACATGGATTTTCTCCTGATGTAGTGTAAAGCATTCACTGCTGAACAACTTCTTTGGGGTGAGGAACAAAGTTCCTCTCAGGATTCACTTGGGAATCAGCAACTGCAGAGCCAAGGAAAAAATATCAGGTCTGGTGGCCTCCGCTCTGTGTAGTCTTTTTTGGGCTGAGCATTTGGGCAATTTTTTATCCTTGTTATCTGGATGATGCAGATAAAATCCCCTTCTTGAAAATTTTTCTTTTAATGTTTTGTTGTTTGTAACATGATTTTTCATCCACTATTTAGAGTGTTTTTAAGCATGTAAATTCCATCTAATGGGATGATCAGGCCCCTCTAGGCACTGTTTGGTGAATTATTATTGGAATTTTATATGTGTGTTTGATCTGAGGGTGTCATGAATAGGCAGCAACACTAAATGATTATTTAGTATAATCAATAAGGCAAAAACCCAGAGGTCACTTAAAACACCTCACTGAAGATTAACTACTCTCTAAGATATCTCTCTAATGATGTGGATATTACTCCATAAAATTTGTAGTAACTGATGTATAATGGAGAAACTATTGCAACAAAATCAATCTAGAATTTACTATGTTGAATAAGGGGCAAACTCATCCTACTCCTCTGAAGTTATTCATGCCAAGTAATTAATTGTCAGAAAGTGATGAATAAACATTTTCTGAGGACTAGTCTTGACTCAGATAAATATTTGTGTTTTTATGTCATTCTAAGGGTATTTGTGTAGATGTAGAGTCTTTCATACTTAAAAAGAACAGTCAGCTTGTAAATCAAATTTCCATTGGAACCATTTTGTAACTTCAATTGTTACAAGCAGCTCCTAAGATTACAGCAATAGAGAGAATTTTTAGAAATAATTACCTTTCCCAGCTCATTTACCTTGTGCATGTGAGAGCGCTTGCATTGGCTTGACACTTTGCATCATTCTCATGTGCTGCTTTGGGTGGAGCTCCCATGCATGTGTTTCTCCAGGCCTAGGAAGAAAGGGTATTTCCGAGTAACAACAACAGCAACGCTGAAACGTTGAAGACAGGTGTGTTCACCGAGAGAGGGGGGGAATGAGAGCTGGGCCGGAGCATATCTGAAGGTGGTAGACTCAGGCCTGCCCAGGTGCAGCATCAAAAAATTGATTTAAAAAAAAATGAAGTGTCCATTAGGTATCCCAAGTGCCTTACAAATAATGAGCTGGACAAGGGTAATGCAGTGACTGTAAGTAAGCAGTAAGGGTGTGTTTAATGCCTAAGTTCACAAAGCACCTTGATTGTTACACTGACTCAGTGAAAGAGGTTGTATGTCCAGGTTTACCCTCTAATCTGTCCAAAACCGAGGCAAGGAGTCTAATAGGACTCCTAATATCCACTTAGGCCACCATCAGAGAAGGGGAGAAGGTATCTCATTTTAGGGTATGATCCTATGTTCCTTGCACACACAAAATTCCCATGACTTGGAGATGAATAAAATCTCATTAATTGGTGTTGAGTGTGTATGAGCATGTTTAGCTCTCTGCTCCCAACTACCGATATCAAAATGCAATTAAAGGTTGTCTTGATTTTAACATCAAGTTCCCAATGTGCTGCTTCCACGTAACAGCAAATTCTAAATATTCAAGTGAATTGATCCTGTGAGATCCTGAAAAGTCAAGGATGGGCATGTATCTGAAATAATGACTTGTTAATAACTTAAGTTAATAACTGTGAAGGATGGATATTAGAACTGCAAATATATAGCTATAAATTAAGCAATGCATTTTACATAATATGTAAGCACAGTTCTGCTTGCTTTTTAATTTTACCATGCATTCCAACATATGGAAAGTAAGGAGGCATGTGATGAGGTGTACTCATACACTGGCCCTGAGAGGTTAAATTAGGCCTAATTAACTTATGGGTGGCACCTAGAGGAGGAGCCAGGGAGCAGGGATTGATTAATCAGACATGAGGCTCAGCTGGACAGAAACAGGAGGGGGATGCAGGGAGGTAGTCTGCGGTCATTCCTGGGGTGAAGGGAGGCGTGTTGGGACTACAGAGAGTAATTCACAGTTACTCCCTGGGAGGAGGGAGTTGGGAGGCTGGCAAATCCAGAGAGGGGGGAAGCCAGGAAGGTCGGAGAAGGCTCAGGGGAAAAGCAGCAGGGAATAGGAATGCAGACCTTGGCTGCTGATTAGAGGGGGCCCCTGAGCTGGAACCTGGAGTAAGAGGGTGGGCCTGGGTTCTCCTACCAGCCACTGGGAATGTGGCATAGACCAGGCAGAGGACAGTGGACTGCCTGGGATGATTTGTTCTGGAAAGACTTTGTTAACCCCCCCAGAAGGGATAACCATGTAGAGACCTAGCCAGAGGGCTGAGTCACAAACAGGAGGCTGCAATTCCTGCAGCAAGAGGGATTGCAGGGTGAGAGGATGATGAGAGACAATGCTGGAGGAGGGTGCGATGCCTGGCCAGAGCTAATCCCCAGAGGAGCTGCCATCAGCAGTAAGTAGCCCCTATGACAAGGTATTATTTCAGCCTGAAGTTAAAATTTAAATCTGTATTTCCAGTGCTATTTTTTATGGGACAGCATAAAATCAAGGCAGCATACGTTCCTTTCTCTCTGTACAGCATCTCTCTCTCTGACGAATGGGGTATATTGACTCTTAGAAGCAAGTTGAGCTTTTGTGAATTTACAGAAGTTGAGTAAACATTTTTAAAGGTAGAGTTGAGGGCCAGGGATCAAGAGGGGTAATCGGAGAGGCAGAAAAAGGCAGCCTGGGGACCAGGACCACATTGTGCATGCATAGAGCAAACTAGACCTTATGTCAGAGCTATGAGCAGGCCCACTGACAGCAATTCCGGGCCCCAGGGCAAAGCAGTCAGTGGCCTCCCTGGAAAGGGATGGCTGAGGTCCGAGGGGGCTGCTGCTGGAAGTTTTTACTTATTTATTATGCGCCAAGCAGGTTCCCAGGAGGCTGAGGTGGTGGTATCTGCTACTCAGCTTCCTGGGTCCCTTGGACTCCCAGCGAGATTATTGATGAACTTTGGAAGTTGAGTAGCAGATACCACTTCCTCAGCCACCAGGGAACCTGCATGGTGCATAATGAATAAGCTCGGCTCAGGGGAGGGGCAGAGAGCATGAACGGCGGGGGGCCTCAGGGGAAGCGGGCGGTGGAGGAGAAGAGGATCATATCTATCCTCCCGGGTCATTTTAAGTCAAGTGCCCCACTTGCCTACCCCCCGTCAGCAGGCCTAGCTCTGAGCAAGCTGGGTGTGAGGCCAAAGTGAAAGAAAGGACCAGTGGAAGAAACGTAGTAAGGAGGATTAGAAAAGAGAGAGAAGAGAGAGAACTAAAGAGGAGGCAAAGGCCAAACCTGAAAAGAGTGATGAAGGAAAAAACTGCCTATAGAAAGTGAACACTTAGGTCTAGTGTACACTACCACTTACTTCGATATAACTTATGTTGGTCAGGGGTGTGAATAACCCCCGGCCCCCAGTGACGTAAGTTACATCAACCTAAGTATCAGTGTGGACAGCGCTATGTTGGTGGAAAAGCTAATCCTACCAACATAGCTACTGCCTCTCGTGGAGGTGGATTTATTATGCTGACGGGAGAGTTCTCCCCCGTTGGCACAGAGGGTCTTCACCAGACGCACTACAGTGGCACAGCTACATTGGTGCAACTGTGCCAATGTAGCACTACTAGTGTAGACTAGCCTCTAGTCTGTAGGAAAGAAAAGACACAGAAAGATGAAAGAGCTATCAAGATACACAAGAAGCAAAGATGAAAAGAAAAAACATCTCACAATTAAGATAAAAATTTATCTTCTAGAAAACCTGTTTTTGAATCCATGAGTAAATGGTAATTTACATAGACCTGACCTGATCTGCTGCCTGCCCCAGATATGTATATCCTACATGTGTGTGTTTGTAGACAGAACTGGCAGTAATGCCCAAGTTAAGGTTCACTACACTTTCTATCATAAGACCCTTTTTAACTGATTATTTAAACCTTCACCAAACATTAAATATTAAAGGTGAAATTTTCCACGCTCATATCTGCTTCCGATTCTTTTTGGCAAACTTTCAGCAAAATAGTTGTCATTTCTAAGAATGATATAGGGGTGTATTCTTACAGCATTGCTGAGAATTTCTAGCACTCTATACTTAAGAGCAGGAACTTCAAATTTGATAAGGCGCCATCATGGGGTCAGAGATCTTATGTTATTCCCACAAAAATTCACTCAAGTTTGGCCGTATTGCAAGTCTGAACATTGCCATTGGACGTGTTCAGTAGGGGCTTTTTTCGAGTTTGTCAGCAAAATTCCCCCTAAGATTCTTTCTGTGTTGAGTGTTCTCCAGCCCCAGAGAACTCAGTGAATATGGAACTTATGGTACTTCTTGCTTGTGATTCGGTTGATAATACAGAAAAAAGAACCTTTCTTACTGTAATTCAGTGCTTCTGGGTGAAACTCAGAAATGTAGGGATGTGGTTAAAAAATTACTTTTAATTAACATTCAGTGTTTTTAATACCTTTAAAATGATATCTTACAATCCTTCCTCTTCCAAGATCCTTGTCCATTTCTGAAAATGTTCATGAGTTTTAAAGCCTCAATTTATTGAAACTTTTATTAAATCTGGTAGATCAAGAAGCTTTCTTCAGAAATATTATCTGGTAGAGACAGTACAAGACAACTAACAGCTAGATTTAATGTTACTGTACAGGTTACATTAGCTGCCTGTGTGCTTCATCTTGAGGATAGAGCTTTTACTGTTGATATTTATATTAATCTGAAAAAAGAGCCATCTTATAGTGTACTTTTAGAAAGTTCTTCTGGGTTTGTTATCCATGTAAAGACAGCAAATCTCACACCAGCAGCTTGCTCCTGTAACAGGAAATGGGGTGAGATGAGGCTGTGGTGAGAATGTTATGTATTATAGAACATCTCAGTCACCTGCATGTGTATGAGGTGCTCTAAAACAGAAATGTGAAAAATAGTGCTTGACCTACCAAATCAAACTTATATGGAAAGGATGATAAATTTTACCACTCTTGGAAATACAAAGTTCATGAATAACCTACACAAGGAAAAAGAAACAAAACCACAAGTCCCTTAGATGTGAGTGCAAGTAATGCTATTTTTTCTACAGTTCTCTGAAGAGTATTTTAGGCAAGATTTTGCAGTGTTCATAATCTTGAACTTTTTAAAAGGAATGGGAAATGGATTACTTTATGTGGTGTTTGTTTTAAGTAAGTAGACTTGAATCATGAAGTTTTGGATCTGAATTTTCACTAAAGTTTGTCCCAAGGTTTTGCTTCACCCCTTTGGGGATAACAATGAGAGTCCTGTAGCACTTTAAAGACTAACAAATTTCTGTAGGCATAAGCTTTCGTGGGCTGCGACCAACTTCATCAGATGCATGAAATAGAAATCAGATAGGAGGTATATATCCAAGGGTAAGAAACAACAATGGGGAGGATAGGTGTGAAAAAAAGTCCATTCAGTTAGAGTAGATGAGGCCTATTCACAACCATTGATTAGAATTAGACTCACACATTCTCACCTTCTAATCAATGGTTGTCCTATCTGATTTCTATTTCATGCATCTGACGAAGTGGGTTGCAGCCCACGAAAGCGTATGCCCGCAGAAATTTGTTAGTCTTTAAAGTGCTACAGGATTCTCGTTGGTTTTGCTGTATACAGACTAACACTGCTACCCCTCTGGAACCTTTAGAGACAGGAATAAACTCTCTGAACTAGTTTGAATATTTGTTATCATAAATTTGGAAAGAACAAGGAATTTAACTTCAATGATGGAGTATGGGTTGGGATGGGGCAGTTCAGTGTGCTTTGTATTATGTATTGTATGTTGTCCTATGTTTTTTGATGCTCCATGAGTTTGAGGTTGGTGCTATTAAAAAAATAAAAAGTGGGGTCCCGTTTTGGAAAGTTCTGAGTCCTCAACTCATTAATTCCATAGGAGCTGAGGGTGTTCAGCTGCAGGATTGACGCCAATCTCTATTTCTAAGACTGGATTAAATGTAAATGAGATAACATAAGCCATGCACAGTGATGTAGGATATATTTGTGCAATTCCTTAGCCATTTGCACTTCGACTGTGACTCCTTTAAAAAATGTTGCATATTAATGCATTTAAGCACTCCCAGAAGTAGTTCTCTCCAAGGAAACTGTATCAGGCAGGAATGAATCAAGAAGAAAGACAGCAGGCAGTGTCAGCACCAGGAAAAAAAGCAGCAAGGTCAAGACCAGTTGCAGGAGACAAAGTTGAGTCTTTCATGAAATGTTTCCATTGTGAAGTGTCAGGATTTTAACTTTACATATATATAAAAAGTTGCATTCTTTGTAGTTTCCAACTGGAAATGTTTTAGGGTCATATCTTTCAGAGTAAGAATTCTTCATCATTTAGGACTAGACATAGGTTTAGCAGCAAATGGGTAAGATACCAGAAGGAAAATGCATTTACTTAATTAATTTTTAGGCCTAGTTGTATTTCCATTAAAGCTAATTGCAGAGCTCCCATTGATTTCAGAGAAACCTAAATCAGCCCCACAAAAGATGCTTCCTAAGTAGGAGAAACCAGTTTTATTAGCAATATACAAAGACTAATCATATTCATTTTGGCAACAAATTAAATTAAAAACCTTTATAATGTATTCGCAAACTTCAATGTTAAACATAGCTGAATTCGATGCAAAATAAGGAATCTAAAACTATGTTTAAAATTTAAAATTTCAGCTTTGTTCATTTTATGCATTTTCTACGGATGAGGTCTCTGGCAGGAATATACACAAAAACAACACATGAATATTGCAGACTATTTGTGAAAATCAAACTCTGAATGCATAAACATGAGATTTTTGGATCAGAAATCTACAGCCAACACAGCTCAGATATCAAATGGTCTCTTATGCATAAACAATTCACTTAGACCAATGATTATTTGTCAGAATTGTACAGTGAATATTTTAGGATAATTAATGCATTTGGGAGAATTGAAATCTGCTTATGGGCAACTTGGGGAAAAAAAAGAATTATTTGACTGTCCTAATACTCCCATATATAACTAGTGTATGATCTTTTTGCAGTGCACCCCAAAACCCATCTGAAAATCAGCTAGCTTTGGGTTCATTGGGCGGGAGGGGGAGGGAAATCCAAGTGGGCCTTGTAAATATTTGGCACAACTTAAAGCCATACATGTCCATCTGCTAAAGCCCAAATGTGAGATGCTGACCCAAAGTGCAAGAGGCAAAATAAAATAGTCATACAGAAAATGTTAAATATCATGTGATTCCTTCCCTTAGTGTAAATAACCCCATATAATGCCAGCTTGATTGTTTTACAGATATGATTTTCAGTAGTGGGGGAATGACCATTTTGATGGCACATGGGTAACTTGGAAAATAAAACGAGTGTCCTCCTCTGAAATGAGTGTTTTCTTGCTGTCCCTGGTTGAGTGCATATTTTTAAAAGATGGAGACTCGTGGTTTCATATTGTAATGAAACCTGACAGCTGACCACTTGATCATGTATGCCCTTGAGAAACTAAAAAGTCCTTAAGGGGTGGGGCGGGGGGAATCCTATAGGGAAAACAGGGTACCAATAAGATGTGTGGTGTACAGCAAACCGATACACTGCAGCCTTGAGTCATGAGTGAGAGCCTTGTCATACATGCCAAGTTTGGTGGTGTCAGTTCATAGAGATGGTTCAGAAGAACCTTTTTAATAACTCCATTTGGGTTCCTTTGAAGTGAGGGGGAGTTTTCATTGACTAAAACGGGAGTGCATCCAGTCTTTATGTTACATTCTCTACTTAAAGTTTCAGGCTGAAATCATTCTGAAACACTGCCAAAGCCAATGAGTTTCATGTGGATCTGGGTAAAAACAGTAAGTTGTCCCTGTCCCCCAAGAAGTACATATATGTCAGTGATTCCTACCAGAGTTCAGATCTTGCCTGTGTCATTTTCATACACACCCAGCACAATATTTTTTAGGCATGATTTTCACGCCTATTGATTAAAATTGTGGGTGTCCAGTGTCAGTAGGAAAACTGAGTGCTCTAGACGTAAGCCCTTTGAGCCTAGATGAGTTCTAGTTCACAAGGAGGAACAACAACAAACCAAAGAGAAAATGCATGTAAAATCTCTCTTTAGCATGTCCCCCAATTTTGATTCCTTTGCTGCTTAGCTGACAGGCATGCAGACTTCCTATACGTAAAGGTAGAGTGCCAGCCAATTTGTTGTATGGGTGTGAGACCTGGACTTGCTACAGGCATCACATCAAGCTTCTAGATAAGGTCCGGTTAGCTCCATTTATCACATCTGTATGCCGCATTCTGCATCAAATGGCAGCATGAAGTTACCAATAATGAGAGCTCAAGGAATGCAGCCACTCCACAGGATTGAAGCCATGCTCATTGCATCACAGTTACACTGGGCTGGTCTTGTGTTGAAGATGGTTGACACCAGAATGCCCAAGCAGTTGCTAGATGGCAAACTGAAAGTGGGTAACCACAAACGAGGCATCCAGAAGAAATGCTTCAAGGTCACATTGAAGCATAACATGAAGCAGTGAAACATTGACGTCGACAGCTGGAAGTTATCAGCAACAGATAGATCAGGCTGGTGAGCAGCAGTCAAAGATGGTGTTACTCAGTTTGAGATTAATCACCAGCTGGATTTTGAAGCACAGACGCTGAGTCATAAACAACGGCAGATTCAGTGGGCATAGACAATTATCCCTTCCTTAACATCGAACTACATATGCACTCATTCCAGAAAGGACTGCCACTCCTGCATCAGCCTTTTTAGCCACAATCATACTCTCAGGATATAATACCATAGTCAGCATCATCTTCAGTCATGAAGTATAACAACAACAAGTACAGACAACAATAATCGATACCAGACTGTACACCGCTGCCTTCTGGTTTTGATATGAAACTTATACACAGCTTTGTTTATAAGGTGAATTCTTAATTGCGAGTAACTACATTATTAATTTTTCTCTTCTCTTATTTTCTGAATAGGTTTTTCACTGTTACTTTCTTTACCATACATACCATTTCAGCCTCAAAACAGTTTTAAGCAGCAAGAGTGCATACATTATTTCTTATATATATATATATATATATATATATATATATGTAAAAATTGAGGTGTTAAAAATCCACCAAATGCCAGTCAAGTTAACTGGATAATTTAAAGCAAGTATGTCCTTAAATAATCCATATTATTAAAAATAGTGGAAATAGCGATGACGTCTTTAAAATGTTAGTAAAATTACTAATTTTATACTTCACAGCTTGTTTTAAATGACAAATATTGAGTTTTTTTTTTTAAATGAAGAACTTAACCCTTTTTATCCATTCTCAAAAAGATTATTAGAGGGAGAAACATTTGTCAGTACAAAAAATGAGGCTGGGATGTAATGTAAACCAGAAAAAAGGCAAGGGCATTCTAAGATGAGACTGCCCCATAACTTTGTGCCTAAGCTCTGCGTTATCATTAGAGTGATGGTTGCTGGACCTTATTACATATGCTTAGAGGTTCAGCTGTAACAAATACAATGGTAATCTTTTAGTAGCTTTGGAGTATATGGAGAGCTATCAACTGGTGGAATGACTCAACAACAACCAAAACCAATTGTAATGAGCAAGACTTTAAAAAAAAAATTATTTTGGGATAGGGACTGTATCTTGGTTACACGTCTATAGTGGCTAGTACAATGCAGCCCTCTGTGGCTTCCAGATGCAACTGCAACAATGAAGTAAAATACGGTAATGAAAAGTGAACAGAAAACTGTACGAGGTGGCATGGTGAACTCACTAAGTTGGCTCCTAGATTGGAGATTTACCCTTGAATATTCTCACCACTCTGTTTCTCTAAGGGTATATGTGAGGGGAGTACTGAACTGGAGTTAGTCTCTTTTAATCTAGGACTAAGATTTGCTCCTGCATCCTGTCACAGACATAATTTATTTAGCCTATTTTTGGGAAAATTGTTGTTTTCCAAGTAGTAGTATGGCTTACCATTAGTGACATTATCAACCAGTAATTGTAAATTATATAGCAGCTTTCATTTGAGAGTCCAAAGCAACCATACAACTTTAGAAGCTGATTACAAATGATATAGAGCAGTTACTTCACCCATCACTGAAATGCAGCAGCCCCAGGGATGGAGATGGGTGGTATTCTTCGATCAGTATATACCAATAATATATAACAGTTCTGGACACAAAACCATGTTTCCCTTGAAGGGAAATATTGGGTAAGTAGAATCATTTACCCAAACAGAGTTTAATTAAGACGTTGGAACTCAAATGACTAAATAGGTATGTTCGGATTCCACAACGAGTGCAGTATAAATGTCCTTAATGCTTACATGCTTCCCTCCTCTGTGCTTGTGAAAAGGCCATGGGGATTGGCTGTTAACCACAGATAATGAGAACTTTAGCTTTCATCTCATGTTGATATGTTGAAGAGGGTCCAGATAAGAGCTACAAGAATGATTAAAGGATTAAACACGTGCCCATGACAGATGCAAGGAGCTCAAGTTTAACAAAGTGAAGATTAAGTGGTGACTTGATCGCCATCTATAAGTACATACATGGGGAACAAACATCTTATCATGGGCTCTTCAGTCTAGCAGACAAAGGTATAACAAAGACAAATGGCTGGAAGTTGAAGCTAGACAAATTCAGATTGGAATTAAGGTGCAGATTTTTAAGCCTGAGGGTTAATAAACACCGGAATAATTTACTGAGGGGTGTGGTGAATTCTCTATCACTGGCTATTTTTAAATTAAGATTGAAGGTTTTTCTAAAAGATCTGCCCTAGTTCAAACAGAAATGACTTTGGGGAAGCTTTGTGAGTTGTGTTATGGAGGAGGTCAGACTAGATGATCACAGTGGGCCTTCTGGCCTTAGAATCTACAAGTCTTACAATCAGTCATTGCCATCAGAGCCTAGAAACACAAAAATGTGGTATTTGCTATGGGAACACGAGGGGCTAAATTCTGCCTGGTTTGCATGGATAGTCACAGTAAAGTCAACGTGGTCACACGAGTGAAAATAAGAGCAAAATTCATGTTTAAAACTTGAAGGCTCCACTCTATGCTGTAGAACTAGGTATCGTAGTGACTGTCTGGTATAAAGAACTCCATGCAAGGAGTGACAATCACTCCATCACTCCCTTTTCCAGCACCCCTACCTTTCCTAAGTACAATCCAGGCAAGAGTTTTTGTGTTGATTTTTTTGTTTTGTTTTTACTCTGTGAGCTGCTGTTTATTAAATAAACAAAGCTTTTCTCACTGTATTTTGCAGGAGCTGCAATTTCCTAGTGTTTTTAAGATGTAGCCCCATATACATGACACTGCAGTAATTCAATCTTCCAAGTGACAAAGATATTCAATAACTGTGTCACGGTCCACATCCAAAATATAAGGTTGCAACCTTGTGGCAAATCACCAGTGATTAAAAATATTCTTTGCAGCCATTGCTACCTGGACAGCCAGAGCTGCTAGAATCCAAAAAGATCTCCTGGCTGTGAAGCTAAGTAAGCACCGGTACCCTTGCTCCTCTCAGTTGTAGGAGCTGATATCTCTGCTGTTTCTTCTGGTTTCTTTCCCCCAAATCCCTAAATCCTACATTTTCTTACCTGAATTGAGCCTTAGCTGGCTGCCTGTATTAGACACTCCATAAATTTACCAGCTGCTATGTCTGGTATCTTCTCTCAGGGGTGCAGAACGTCATCTGACAGTGACCTGCACTGCAATTCATGCTGTCTAAGCAAGGTCAGTGTCTAATGAAGTCCATATTATTTATTGATGTTTATTATGGAGAAGATCTCTCTGACTTTGCTAAGACCTGGTCTCTACTGATAGATTATTAGGCTATATGACTGTGGTTGGTGCTCTGTTCAATCTGAACTGTGAGAGGGTCATCGCTGGTTTGCTTGTACCTGGCCTTAATTGAAGCAGGTCTCCTGTATCTCCAGAACTGCAATCAACACGATTCTCTCTTTTCTTCCTTTTCAGCATAATGTGACTGACCCTCCTTCCTTTACTCTGCAACAATATTTTAAAACAACTATCGTATTTAATTAAAAAATTTCCTCTTCCTCAACCAGCGTATTTAATTAAAAAATTACACACACAGTAAAAATGAATGCATATAAAGTTATTTGCACCAAAGCAAATGAGAAATGAATAGAACTGAAAGGATTATTAAATAAAACTTGTATTAAATTAATAGAAAACATAATCCCAACAACAAGCAGAAAAGTAAAACTATTTCACATACAGCCTTCTACTGTACAGGTTAACTCACAGGAGGAGTCTAAGTCACTTAGATGCTTTTGAAAATTTTTCTCTGTATTTAATTTTGTTTCAAAGTTCCATTTTCAAAATTGATTTTGGAGCCTCTTTTGAAATGGAACCTAGGCACTTCTAGAACTGTTACTCCATGGTTTGAAAACAACCACAGTTACCACCATCACCCCAGAATGAATCATAGTTTTCATTCCTAACAATTAAGAGCAATACAAATAACACATCTTTACATGAATTAAGTGAGTATTCTTTATCCTGATCTTCTAGTGCCAGAGATTGTCCCCAGTCAGTTTAGAATCATAAAGAGGAGAGAAAAGAAAAACCTCTTCTGATTTAAAAAGTAAAATTTGTCAGGAAATTAAAATATTAGTATCAATCTGCAAAGAAATAAGAATTTTTGAGGATATCAATTTTTTCTTTGGGTCTGGGTAGCTTGAGAAATATCTAGGAAAATAATTGTTTTTTCCTCTTGATTGAAACTATTTCCCTGATACTTTCAAACATAACGTGATCTATATTCTGACCAAAATAAACAGCAAGATGTGACTTAGTTGACACGCTGAGCCTTAACCAGTTGTCATTTACACCAAACTGCCATAAGTCCACTGATTTGACTGTACTATTTCTGATTTATACAAATGGAGCTGAGAGCAGAATTACTGGTGCTGCCAAGAAAGGTGCAGAGTTCAAAGGAAGCATAAATAACTTTGCTATCTGCAAAGACAGATGATACTTTCTCCAATAAGGAGATTGTAGCAAAATTGCAGGTTTTACACAGAACATCTCCATCACTGCTCTTGGGGAGACATAACACTTGAAGATTTTCCAAAACTATTTTCCATTTTCTCTATTTTTTATTATAACAACTTCTCCTTTGTGAACACCAAAATCCACCATTTTTCCTACAAGTTTTTAAGATCCCTCTTCAGATTGCAATCCCACCTGCTTCTTCCAGGGTCTTAAATGGTGCATAGAATTTGTGTGGGCCTCCTGAGCAGGAATGGATTTTGCCTCCTGTGAATATTCAACAGTTAAAAATTCTCCATTACTTGAGCTATTTTATTTTTAGGGCATCGTTTCAGAGACATCTTAACAAAAAGTGGCGGAAAGCATCCAAAACACCCACTCTAAATTAAAATATGGAAAGAGAGCTACCTTTGAGCTCATGAAATGTAATTAAATTCAGTGCTTCTTAAAAGCGTATACGTAGAGTAAAATAAAATAGAAAGCAATATGCTAATCACTAAACATCCATCAACCCATATCCCTATAGCCCTATACTTTCTTAGAACTTCTTAAAGACCAAGAGTGATTCAAAATTATCCTTGAAACTCCTCAGCTGGAGTATCCTTCTAAGCAGAAACATAAAAGGGGGTTGCAGCACATCAGTTGGGTAACATCCCAGCTCAGCAGTTCCACTTTGCCCCTCTGAGTGCTTCAGTAGCAGAAAACTTGTCAAACAGCAACTCAAACACAGCCCAGCTCATTAGCACAAGTCCCCAACGTAATATCAAATGGGCAGGCAGCAGATTCACCAGTTCTTGCTCCTCAGCATCTTCAGCTTGATAAATCAATATGTAGCTCAAAAGTTATCCTGGCTGGACAGTCCCAAAAATATGACAGCACCTCCTTAATTCAGTGCTTAGGCACAGTCATGTTAGGCTGACCATAGTTACTGCACATACGTTTCTAACGTTACTGTGACAACCAGGGACCAGACACACTCTGGGGAGAACAAGGGTCGGATTCCCACAGAGTAAACAATTGAATCAACTGGTTGTATATAATGGTATTGTGTATAAAAATAGGTCACGTAAGGTCGTTTATGAAAGCTTGTAGTGTTCTGTAGTTGATGGTCATTATGAGATACATAGACGACTGTGCTTATGAGTCTATCTATTTGTACACTTTAGAGCTGTGCTGAAACATTCAGCTCCCCTCCCAGCAGAGCGATGAAGCAATCCGGCAGGGTGAGAACAGATCCAGGGGGAGGTGCAAAGTATGCAATACTGTTAAATAAACCTTTTGCTTATTTTTACCCCAAGCAGGTGTCTGGTGTGCAAACGGTGTGGAGTGCCTGTGCCAAAGTGAATGGATAACCAGGGGCTGTTTCCCTACTTTGAGGGGTAACAAACCATAGGGGGAAAGTGCAGGTGTCTGGTAATACAGAATGTGGGGTAGATGGATTTGGGGAGACATGGGACCAGAAGGAGTAACTGGGCTGGTGAGAGCCAGGGCGAGACCTGATGCTTGTGGGCTGGCTACTGGTGTCAGGACTCTAAGCCAGAGCAGTATTGCATTACAGCACCCAAAGTTACAAGGCAAGTGGTGACACAACCCTTAGTGGTCTGGGTGATCCCCAAAATGCTACGAAGAGAAAACTAGAGGGTGTATGACTTAGGCTCTACTTCCTTGAGATTTCTTTCTCTCACACTGTCATTCCACCACATTCAGCATCAGCACTACGTGTGAGCAGAAGCCCCACTGGATTTGTGAGAAGGGCTGCTCTCCGTGTAATCTCTAGGAGGGCATGCCAGCTTTGGAATTCCCCTCTCCACACAGACCTTGGCTTGTAATATTCCCGAACTGGGGACTTTCAGGATGTGCTGCAAAATTCCTTCCCCCTGCCAGTTATTTGAGAATTCCCCCAACCAGTTATTTGAGAATAGTCGCTGAATTGCAAGGGTGGGGAATTGCTGAAATGGAAGGAAGCAACATAAGCTCTGAAGTTGCCTGGTTTGTTGGTTATAGGTTAGGTTGCATTGTGCTGCTGTTCTTCTTGGGTATCAGTTTTTCCGCATTATTAGGTAACGTCAAGGCTGCCGAGAGCTCACAGATAGGTGTCCTCTTTAGCATTTTCTGTGAATCTAAGTAAATAACAATGGTTTTCTGGTGCTTTCAGCTAAAGGTTGGGATCTTTCTCCCCATACTCTGTTCAAGGTTACTAGTGGTGACTGGCAGTGGGAGCAGCAGCAGCTACCTTATTAAGGAGCCTCTGTGGGTGTGCACACACTCTAAAATTGCTGTGGATATGTCTATTGATTCTTCAGGATCGATTGAGCGGCAGTGGGGACCTGCTCAATCGATCTGGAAGGCGATGGCGTTAATCCATCCCCACAAAAAGATTAACGCTGCGTCAATGGGAGGGCATTTCCCATCAGCGCAGCATAGTGGGGATGCCACAACAAGTAGAAGTTAGGAAGTTGATGGGAGATGTGCAAGCTACTTTACGTAGCTTGTGTATCTCCCCTTGACTGCCGCCAAATTTTGCCCGCATTGTAGACCAAGCCCCTTTCTGAAAGTAGAGCAGAAAGAGGCCAGTGAAAAGTTTGGATGGCCAATTGCAATTTTTCCTCTCGATCTTTTCTAGCAGACCAGAACCTTGGCTTATACCCTTGTAATTAGAGTAGGAATTATGACAAATACCATAGTAAACTGAACTACTGTAAATGCACAGCTCTGAATGATTCCAACTGTACTTTGCACTCCCCATGTAACTTGCATGACTACTTGGGCCATTGCAGAATTTTATTCACTAGCTTCATCTTTTCAGTACTTCATGCTGTCTTAATATTTTTCGTAGATTTCCTCTGACTACAATATGGCCTTACCTTTTTATAGCCCCAGATACTTTGAGCTCTAGAATGCTTTTCCTTCAGTGATCAGATGTTTGATTTTTTACCATCTTTGTCAACAGATGCTAGTGTGGTTATACATGGAACAGTATGGACTTACACCTGCTTGATGCTCATGCCTTATGGAAACGGGTACGCCACCTTGAGAGCTGTCAGTGTTAGGATCCTGCTAAAATATGGTTGCCATGATTTCTGGCAAGCAAAGGACTAGTTTCAGTGGTGACACAGTCAGTGACCAAATGATGTAAAATTTCACAGCTGCTCTACAATTAGTGTAGCTAAAATAGAAATGTTAAATGTGGTACTCTGTGTTCAGAAATGTTGACACAATAATCCACCCCACCTCTTTCAATAAAGGGCTATGACATCACTGTTCCAGGTGAGATTGGAAATAAAAGAAAGAAGGAAAGAAAAGAAAAAGAAATCCTCTGTAACTACAAAGCAACCATGGCACTGATGAATGCCTGCAGTGGTGGGGAGAGAGGTTCCAGCTGGGGCCCCACCTAGGGTGACCAGATGTCCCTATTTTATGGGGACAGTCCCAATATTTGAAGCTTTATCTTATATAGGCGTCTATTACCTCCCACCCCCTGGCCTGATTTTTCACATTTGCTGTCTGGTCACCCTAGCCCCACTGTTTTCTGTATCTCCATTCAGGATCCATATGGAACTGACAGGCCGTCAAGTTACTACTGAACAAGTCAAAAAGGGTATTCTACATCCTGAAGGCCTGCATACTGGTTAGGCATCTTTGGTTTCAAAGGCCAACATGGGTATGCTGCAAAAGACATTTTTAAAGGAAGTTTGGCTGAGTTTAGACAAGTGTTGGGTAGCTTTATTCCTATTCAGATTGTAAACTCGTTTTGTTCTGTAAATTTCCTTACAGTTAAAGCACATTATTCTGTCAGATGCAGTTTCAGTCTCCTCCAGTAAGAGAGGAAACCTTGGGTCAGATTCATCAAAAAGGGATAACAGATAGTTTTAAGGTGTTGCATTCTAATGAATAACTGGCTCTTATTCATTATTTATCTACTTCAGAAGTTTAACGAATAGCTTGAAAGTTAATTATTGAATTTCTATATTTGTGGAGAAAGTGCTTTATAAAAGTAGAGCTGGGTGAATATCCTCCCCTCCCCTCCCCCCATATAAAGTTACTGTGAGTATTCACTTGAATTTAAACATGATTTCCTTCAACTATGCATGCCCCCACCTCCTTTTCCTTAATGACTTTCCACCACCCTTCAAGCCATCCAGTGCTATTTGCATGAACACACATGGAAAGAGTGCATTTTAAACTTGCGCACTAGAGTATTTGTGCCAGAATAAGTAGGTTTCATGTGGGAATAGGCTCCTCTTAACACAGCTGAAAAACTTTTTTTGCAGAGCCTGGTATCACAGCGCCAGGGCTAGCTGCATCTTTGACCCCTTATAGGTGTCTGTCCTCAAGCCCTTACTGCTCTTGGGGTTGATCCCACGATTCTCCTATAGGATCCCAAGCTTACAGCACCCTGTGGATCATCCACAATTTCTCAGCAGGCTCTGCTGGGTTTGAGTACCTGTGTGTCTTCCCTATGGGAGTTTGTGACCAGTGGTTAATACAGGTGACCAGATGGCTTTCTGAAAACCAAACTACGGTTGAATCTTAACATTTAGGAACACAGCAAAACATAAGAGAAACAATAAAAGGGCTACCTGCATGTCTCTCTTACCTAAACCTTACCACCCCCCTGGAAACTTAGGAAGACTAATTTCCTCAGAACCCAGGAGAGTGTCTGTTTCTGTCTGTCTGTCAGTCGCTCCCCCCAGACAGCTCCCTGATGTCTGGACAGAGAGAGACTTTTTTAATTCATAAGGGAGTGCAAAACTGGGGGAGTGCATCAAACGTTCTAGGGCGGTGTGCCAAGCCAGGATTGCCTGCTGGTCTGAAGATGGAGGACAGGCTGCAGTTTGTGCTCCGAGTGGACGCCAACGTTGTTTCCCAGAGCCCAGCCCGCACATGAGAACTGTGATTAGCCAGTGGTGTTGTGAATCAGCACGGCTCTGGGTCAGAGGGAGCTCCCCATGAACCTGTGGTAGGGACTGCTGACCCAGCGGAATGGGGAAAGGGGCTTCTGGAGAGGGCAGGTGGTAGAACAGGAAACATCCCCCTTCCAGGGGAATTCCCTTCATGTGGCCTCCCCTCACCCATCCTCTGCAGGACCATCAATGGGTGATTGAGGAGAAGGGAGCGGTGCCTGCCTGAGGCTCAGCCAGGTCATTGGCAGCTGGGGCATTGCCAGGTGGGGCCGGGGACAGTCTGGGGGTCGATGGAGGTGCTGCCAGCTGATCTGGGCGGAGTTTGGGAGGTGGGGCCACTGCTGGGTGTGAAGGTGCTGACAGGTGAATGGGGGTGAGATTGGGGCGTGGGGGACAGACCATGCTCCTGACATAGATGGACTATTTTAAGATTAAAATGTAAAGCATATCCTAAGCAGCCCCCTGGGCTCCTGCTGAAAGCTGTCCCCATCCCCACAATGCAATCTGAAATGGCTCTGCCATGGCTCGGGGAAGTGGGAGGGGAGCTCCGAGTAATTCTAAAAAAAATGTTAAGCTGGGGCATGATTCAAAAAAGATTGAGAATCCCTGTTCTAAGTGTCTGTGGAACTTTTGATCTGTTTGCTCCGAGCATTGACCAATCGAGTCTTGTAAGTTGGCTGGGGCATGGAAATAGTGTCTTCATAGCTAATAGCTCAGGCATCGTCCTTTACTTTTGACCCTCCATCTCTTTACCAGGAGGTTGCTTGTTTCCAAATAGCACTGCTTTTAAACTAAACCAACATATGCATACAGTAAGATAATACTTGTTTAGAACATGGCTAAATAAGGATCTAAATATTTTCTATGATCTTCTATTTCAATATAAAGCACACGTTTTATTCAAGTCGTCAACAGAAGGATGCAAGTCCATTGATATAGCATTCAAAAACGATTAGTAAAATGTTCTGGTCCATTCCATTGTGTTGTATGAAGACTGAATCTGCTCAAGACTGGTCAAAATGTTACCCTAAAGATAAACTCCTAAGCCACACTGAGTCCAGAATTTATCTCCTTATTTAGGCAAAACTTTTTTTTTCAATCAATGCAGAATCTTGCCTAAGTAAGGGGTGTGAGACTGGACCCCTTTTAAGTACAAACCAACGTAAACCTTTTGGATAAGTCACTTAGCAGGTTCTCAATGCATGCATTCAACATGGCACGCGAAAGGCTTACTCCTCCGCAGGTGTAAATCACCATAACGCCATTGGCCTCAAACATTTGGGTACCTACATTATTTGCAAGCCCCCAAATGCAGATGTGTGTGCACACAAATATTAATTATTTATGGTCAAATGGGGCACACAGACATCTGTGTACCTGTTCTGGGAGAGGAAATGCCTCTGCATGATCAAATCCAAGTTTCTGGGTGTGCCTGATCCAGGGCACTTAATTTTAGGCTTGGCAATGTAGGACTCAGATTGAGAGAGAGAGAAGGACATTAACTTGCAAACACAAAATGAAGCATGAGGGTATGTTAAGAGAAAGTGTGAGTACATGTTTAAAAAATGCCCAGTTTTCAACGAGTCTTAACAAAATTATTAAGGATTCATCACTAATCATTCTGTATGTACTTTCCAAAAACAGATTTTTCCTAAAGATTTTATGACCTATTTAGGACCCATTCCAACATCCTTCTCCTCATGGGAATAAGATTTTATGGAATCCGGGTCTTCATAAAAGATATTCTCATCCTAATTCCATTGTTCTGTGGAAAAACCTACTATGACCATCAACAGATTCATTTGGGGAAAAAGCAAAGCTGCACTATTTATTTATCTTTAATTATAAGTGGTTAAACAAGGAGAACAGACTTACAGTTCTTACTGAACTTAAAAAGGATGCAGTTTGTGCCAGCTGAAAATTAATTAATAAGGAATTTTTTATTCAACATCCCAGGCCGAGAGTCTATTCCCCAAGGAAAGGGGAGGGATATGAGATCAGATCAGAAGGAATATAAACTTTATATTACACAAGAATGACATTTTTGAGCACCAGTGAATAGCAAGAGTCGATATTGTGTTTCAGCAGTTATTTATTTATATTGTGGTAAAGCCCAAAAATTCAGGATTGGGGGGAAGAGGGAGGTCTTATATACAGGAAGACAAGGTTCCTGAATATCACTAGAACACTTTCAAGTAGAAAAATATTAACAGTAATTTGGTGGCAGGCACCAAATGACTCCCCTTTGTCTTGTTCATGAAATTGGAATAATTTATTAGTTAGTACTATTAATTTCAGGAGAACTTCAGACTTTGTACCTCTCCCTCTTCTCCTTTTTAATTAGAGGGAGCAGAAAAACTCACAATAAAAGGCATATTACTTATTCTGAGTGTTTTGACATATTGAAAATGGGATTATTTTGCCAAAACTTCACTACATTTTGTCTTATTTTGGAGGTAGGGGATTGAAAATGGAAACTTTTTTAAACTGATAGAAAACATGCGCACATTTCATAAAGCAAAATTTTGAAGCCACTTTTTTCTGGAAATGCAAAGTTTCACATATTCTCAAAATGAAAATATCAGCGATTCCAAAAAAATACAAGTTTTGAGGGTTGCAAAATCACTGACAGCAACTTTTTCTGTATCACATTTACCAGTTTCAAACACTTCTATCTCTAAAGAACTCCACCACCACTTGTGGGAAATGAATAAAAGAACTTAAAACAAATATTTGTGATTTAGCTTAATCTTCTAACATGAAACTATTGAATACCTCTTAGTAGATCTGTGTTTTCCATTGTTGTTGCAAGTATGTATTGATTATGCCTAAATTTAATTGAAAGCAAGAAAGTCTTGCACGGAGTTGCTCTTAAGTGAGCCAACATTCTTTTTTCCTTTGAAAATTAGTCAATGAGCACATGAAAAATGCATTTTCCTATATTTTTGTGACTATGCTATTCATCCTTCACTTGAATATTTAATATCAACATGAAGGTCTCGTGAAGCTATACATCAGGGCTTAGGAGAGGCTGAACAGTAGGCCCTGATGGTGTAAGTACTGAGAAAATGTCAGTGCAAGTCTACAGATGACACACAATGTGAGGAAAGGCAAAATGATGTCAGTGTAAAGTGAATGGCTTAACAGCTGTTGAACTTTCTTAACTTTTTGTTTAGACTATTGGATATTTGAAGATGAGGGCAAATACTGGCTAATCCATGCTAAGCTCAGAACAACAGTATAATGTCAATTAAAGTTTGACTACTTTGAGTGAGTAATGGGAAGTCTGTATTGATTAATTTATGTAAGCAGTGGCAAAAAGATGTTGGGGGGGGAATGTCTATGGCTTTTTTATTATGAATGTTACCATAGGCTAACTTGTTCTTATCAAGCTATGGCTTTACAATAACAGGCAAAAATTAGAGTCTATCTTTTGATAGGTAATGAATTTAATGTAATTCACCCAGTGAGTTGTCACCTTAGTAGAATTTTTTGCATTTTTATCTTTAAGAGTTTTCCCTGAGTGGCTGCTTTGCAGTACCTTTGATTGATAGTTAAATTTCTACTATAGAAACAAATAGAATATGAGAAATTACTTCATTGCAGAGGCAATCTAAGTTTAGAAGTCCAACTCAGAAAGATTCTCATGCAGTATGGAAGATGGGCTAGCAAAAGCATGCACGTAATCTGGTACAAGTGATGAGCTCAAATGGAAGAGTACCTTGAGGTTCTTTCTTTCTTTTCCTTTGTACGTTCAAAGCAACTGTATGGGTATCCTTAAATGTCTCTATCACAATATTTAAATGTGAGCTACAAGAAACGCTGTGTAGGGAAGGGTTTTGTTTTTTATTCTGCATCTAAAAACTGTAAGCCAATTATTTTTTTTAAATGAGAATGTACTTTGTCTGAGCTCTGTTAGTGGGAGTTTTCTGCACAGTTTGTTTGTACTTTTAAATAATAGCTTTAGTTGTAAGAAAAGTGATGATTCCCTCTAGAGAAGAAAAAAAGATGAAACCTAACTTTCCTGTTTAACTGCATTGACATTGTGTTCTTGGAAAGGTTTTTCTATTGCATATAACGAAATTCTGTTTAGTGGGGGGTGACAAACCCACACTGATAATTTTGAAGAGAACTCTTTGTGTTCTTTGAATCAGAGTAATGAAGACTTAAAGATGCAGTGTTAATTTTACATTTAATTTGCATAACTCAAGATATAACAGGAGTTCCATGTCAGATGAGCAGCTTATGATAGCCATTTTGTTACCAATCTTCTCCAGTTGCTTGAAATTAAAGTTGATATACGATTACTAAAAAACCTAACAAACCTAGAAAACATTTAAAACTAAACCTGAAGCCTTTGTTAGAGTCTCTTCTTTGACTGTTACGGGGGCGAAAAGGGACCAGATATGTTGCTGTCTGTTTTCTCTCTTTGTCTTTGATGTCTATGGTTCATTGTCATTTAGAAAATTATTCTGGAATACACTCTTTGGTTATTTATTCATTTGTTGTGATATGTGTTGGCTTGACGGCCCTAGATGTACAAGTTGGCTGTTTATTCAATGGTATGGCGATGTCTTTCGCCCCACTCTATCCCTACAACTGGCTCAGCTGGCCCAGCAAAAGATTCCACCTGCCTAGGAGTGTCCTTGTACAGACTCTGGTGCAGGAGATGCATTTGGTCAACATTATGTTTGGCTAGAACTTCCCTAGGTTCCCCAAACTCTTGGTCCTGGAATGGTCTCTTCAGGGGCTGTTCTGATTTACAGCAGAGTTCTTGCCCCACCCAGATTTGTCCTGGAGCCACACACCTGGCTTAAAGCTACTTTTACACATTTTGGCCAGACTGGAGGATCTAGCCCAAAAATGGAAGCATCCCCACATTGCTCCACAGCTGGTTTGAAGGACCAACTCCTGGGAAGAAAGAGTAACTGAGTCCTCATTTCGAAGAAAGACATGGAGCTTATGCTGAGAATATTAGTAAGGGGTCTGGTTTTTATGATGTGGACATGTGTCCACTGAGAATTGGACCAAAGCCACCAGACTCTTTGTATGTAGGCCATTAAGAGCCATTAGATACTTTATTACATTCTAGGCATGTAGAAAACATCATGGTGAAAACAAATCACAGGAATCCTGCCTATTTTCTTACTATTATAATTGTCATAGTTGTGTATGGTTGTAGCTCCTTTGCTTTCCTCTCACTCGTCTCTATACGTGGGAGAAAATAACCTTCTTTTCCTGCCTTGTATACCTTTGACACACTGGAATTATTATATTTACTATGAGTGATTCTTCCTCCTTGCAAGTGCGCACACATGTGTGAGCGTGCACGTGCTTGCTTCCCAATGCTTCAGACTCAGAACATGTCTGAAATGTATTTATCTTTTAAATGTAACGAACACAAGGAACCCTGACATCAGTAGCATCTTATATAGGTAATACACCAAAAGATTTAGTCCCCACACTGCCTGCAGGTCTGTTAGACTGTCAGTACATGAAGAACTCCCAGTTCAGATCCTCCTCCCCACCCCCACAAAAGTTTTCGAACAACCTGACAGGCTGGTAACAAGACCTGATTGCACGCTGTAGCTAGTGTCAGCTGTGTGAAACTAGAGCAAAAATAATCAGATGATCACTCAAATAACGAAGCCCGGTTGCTTGACTTTGGCATCTCACTCAGTAAGAATATATGTGTTTATCGCCAGTGTAAATGTAACAGCTCAACAGATTTTCCATTTTATGTTTTAGATGCAGTCTTCTTGTGCGCTGTATCTCTGGCTCTAACCTTGTTGCTTAACTCTGGTTTTGTATCGTGTGATGTTAAGTTTTCTAAGCATTAAATAGAATGAGAAACATATATGTTCAATAACTTCGGCCGTGCTAGATGACCTTTGCACATAGTGAATAGCTTCCTCCTTTTATTTTCAAATTAAAATATTTTAACATGTTAAATAAACCCAATATTATGTAAAAGCTGAATAATTAATTAAAATTAAAATTGCAGCTTTCAACTCTGCCTTTGTGACATAATTCAATTTCAATGCTAATCTAAACTCTAACATCTCGGTTTTGTGCTTGGGCTGAAGAGACTAATGGGGAGTGTAATTTTTTGGTTCAGACACTAGGGATGCAATTTCTAAAGTTTTAGGCTAGCTGAAAGACAGAGTACTGTTAATGAAGAGAACTCAGTGGGTGCGAGTGGAGGCGGGCTTGCCTCCTCAACATCATTCCCCTCTCCCATAGGAACCCATAAAAGCCCCTCTGCCAGAGTTCTACAGGGTTGTGACTTCAGGTAAGTTTTTTGGGGAAGGGGAGTGGGAGGGGAGGAGTTTTTAAGGCTGATGGTTGGGCCGGGGGTGGAGTTATTGGCAGGGCATCGTTCTCCATCTGAGTGCAGACACCCAATTAGAGATCTCAATGTGAGCGATGATTTAAGCACAAAGAAAAAGTAACTTGGAACATACTGACTCTCCGATAAAATATTTAGGAGGGATATCACTGGCAAGGCGCAATGGGAACATGATAGGCAGTACAACTTGAACCATGTATGTATAGGTAATTTTAAGAACTCTTTTTCTGACAATGCGGCTACTTTTCCTATATTGCTTTAAATCCCCTCAAAAGTTTGCTAACCCAACTATATTTTGAAAAACATCATTGTACAAAAGGTGCTAATTACCATTCAGACTTAATGGGTAGGCTAATTATTTGTATTACATAACATTGCATTTGGGGAAATGGATAGTCAATGTGTTAAAATTAACATATATGAAAGGGATTTAATTAAAAACAAACAACAACAACAACAACAACTTGAATAGAGTCTGATCTCTGAAACCTTTTAGAAGTGGCCTATCTTTTTCGGGTCTTCACTAGGTCTTCTAGGAAGGAAAAATTCATCCTTGGAGATTTTCTCATCCATGCCTCCCTTGGTTTGCCAGATAGTTTGGATAGGTTTGACAAAAGGTGTATTGCTCTTCAAAATTCAATTAGCTCAACTTTGTGCGAGGGAGAGGCTTGTCTGCAATTGTATGAAACCTTACAAAACTGCTCAGATTGCTACAGGAAGGTATTCAGGAATTTTACTAACAAATTGCAGGAAAAGAGCAGTGAAATAAAAGGTATTGAGAAAGCCAACTGCAAGAGAGAGGGATCATTGTGCCATTTGCCTTACTAAAGTAAGAAAGGCTTTTGGGCTGTTAGAAATATGTTTGTGCTGTTACTATTCACCCTTTACATTAGCAGATATTGAATGTGAATATGGTCACTAGTGTATAGACGAGTGCTAAAGAACTAATTTGTTTTACATATTATGTGACTTTTTCAGTTTCAGTCATTTTCAGAAACAGACAGGGAAATCAGTAAGGATCCAACTCCAAACAGCAGGAGAGGGAAGTGAAAGTAGTGGTTCATCAAGTAATGAGCTTGTGGAAGAAAGACTAGTGGTTTATATTGTGGGTTTGCAGAGCACAGAGGAGACTACTCCACAAAAGAATCTATTCAGGGACTTCTGCTGAGCTGTATCTGAGGCCAGCAGCACACACTTCTGCTTCATTTAGGGGCTGAGGGAAGAGCACCCATTATTGTATACATTATATTTTATGTTACATTTGTGTGTGCATATATCGTTACAAATACGAATTAAGAGACTTTAATAATTTAGTCATAATGCTTCTCTCTGTCCCCTCACAATGCTCTCCTTTTATTCCTAGTTTTTTCTCCTTTATCCTAGTTTCTCAACCTGTGGTACGTGTACCCCTGGGGGTACGCAAGACACAGGCAGGGGGTACGCAGCGAAAAACCCAGTGAAGGGAGGTGGGTGGCAGCCACTGACTTCTGGGGAAGCCAGGCAGCAACCGCCCACTTCCCACCTGGTCCTACCTCCTAGCTGAGAGATAGACGGCAGCCTCCCCTGTCGTGGGAAGCTGGGTAGCAGCTGCCAGATTTTTGGGATGCCGCGCGGCAACCGCCGGCTTGGGCGGCAGCCACTGGATTTTTGGGAAGCTGGGCGGCAGCTGCCCACATCCCGCCTGGTCCCAGCTCCCAGGTGGGAGCCCGGCCGCAACCTCCTGCACCCTGACAGCTGGGTTCACAGCTGGGTGGCTGCCACCCGCGCCCCGGCTCTGAGCCGAGAGACAGCCTCCCATGCCCTGGCTTGAAGATAGGCAGCAGCTGCCCGCCGCCTGCCCACATCCCTGGGGCCCAGCCTGTGCAGAAGCCTGCTCTGCCCCAGCTCAGAGCAGGTGGCAGTTACCCACCTTCCAGGCTGGCAGGCAGGCAGCAGCCACCTGCAACTTGCCCGGGTGGCAGCCCTCCTCCGCAGCTCAAAGCCCGGTGCCCAGAAAGCCAGGCAGAGAGCCCAGCGGCTTGCCCAGTCCTGGGGCCGGGCTCTACCTGCAGGCTTACTTGTCAATTTCACTGCTTTAGCTGAGCAGTGAAATTGACAGCTATGACCCCCCAGATTTTACCAGTATAAAAATGTTAAGAGGGGCCTACACAGTGTGATTTGCTCCAGGCCCGCACACCCCTAGGGATGGCCATGGGGAGCACTGCTATCCACTCTGGGCCGCTAGAGCCTGCTCATACCTCACAAGTTCCCGCCTGTCTGAGGAGAACCCCAGGTGACCCCGCCATCAGGCCATAGTGATCGGCTGGCATTGACCTTTGCTCCTATATGGAGGAAAGGGAGGAGGAAGGAGGGGAGAGACAGCAGGGGGTTGTGTGATCTGCCACAGCCACACAGCATTGCAGAACTCAGAACTCTTCTGCTTTACGAGAAACACAGTCGTCCAGCGATAAAGGGCGAAAAAGATGGTATTTTTCAGAGTGAAAAATTGCGTGTTGGGGTACTTATTAAAATGTTAATAAGTTAGGGGGTACTTGCTACTTAAAAGGTTGAGAAACACTGTCCTGGAGCAGTTCCAGAGGGGTAGCCATGTTAGTTTGTATACAGCAAAAACAACGAGAGTCCTGTAGCACTTTAAAGACTAACACATTTAATTTCAGCAGGCATAAGCTTTCGTGGGCTTCAGCTCACTTCCTCAGATGCAGTTGGATGTCCTAGAGCAGATGTTTAAAATTCTGCTAAGCAGTGTTTGATTTAATTACTGCCAAATGTTCAGGCAGTTTGGGTTCCAGACATGTAACCAGCATTTTTTTGCTAGAGATTAGTGGGTTGGGTAAATTACAGAAAGTTGTCTTCAGGTACAGACAGGTAGCAGGTATTTCAAGTAGAAGTCATGTCTGCTGCTGTAATTGCAATGCCAACTTTAACCAGCAAAACAATTTCAATTAAGTTATATAAATCATTAAATACACACCTGAGGATATGGCAGCAAAGAATGGCTGCACACCATTTAAGTGCTTTATTTTAAGAGGAAATGATAAAAAGGTAAGTATGTTCTTAGTATTTCCAAGAGAAATTCAAATATTGGCTTCATATGAACTGACTCATCTGAAGACCCATCACAGGCCCCTTTCCATCGATGACTGAAATTAGCTTCTCCTGAACATCCACTACTCTCCCCCACCATCCCTGCCATCTAACTTCTTTCCTGCAATCCTTGTCACATCACTAAGACCTCCCTTTCATCTGTTTGACTTTGCAGTCTGTGGTGATCCATTTCCTGATATGCACTAGGAAGTTAATAGGGTGCAGCCAATGAGCAGGTCCCAAAACAGAGAAAAGGATGAGGATGGCTAGCCCATCCTTTGCTATGGCCTGATGTCACTGGAGTCCAGTGGGACCACAGAAAGGAGCTGTGAAACAGTGCTACGGCATGTTGGTGTGTGGATGTTCTGTAGTGTGGCATTCCTTAAAGTGAAAGATTTAAATGGCTGCATTAGTCATGTAGCATTATGGTCATTCATAATTTTTCTGCCATGGCTCATTTCCACAAGTATCTGAAAGGACTATGGATAGAGAACTGGGGGTGGCTTGGGGCTTAGCATATGGTGTGTTGTGTGGTGAGCAAGACTACCTGGAGCTCTATAAGTCACACAGGTCTATGGCTGACTGCAGGCCTTGTGATAATTAATGTATCTAGAGCTGTCTAGAACTTGGGAGTTTAGGTTCACAAAACATTTTGGTATTTTGCGGTTTGCTTTTGTTCTGAATCTGGATGAAAGCCAGTATCTGAAATTTCTCATGAACTGAAGACCCTTGAAAATTTTGTGTTTGGAAACGGAAAAGTGGTGTTCCCAAAAGGAAATCTGTGGCATCAGCCAGGAATCCAAGGGCTGAAAGGCTCCCTGACAGAATTGGGGACCCTGGGAACACCAGCAGGTTCCCAGTGGAAACCTGCTTGTGTTTTTACTAAAGTTTCATGGAATCTGTAATAGATCTGGCCAAACATTTTGCTTCAGAAAATCGGCACTTTCTGAAAAAACATTGTTTTCTTGGAAAATTTCTAACCAGCTCTAGTTATATCACTGTATACAAATCTGGCTGGACATTTGACCTTACCAGTGATTGAAGGTGTAGGGGGATATTGCAGTGTCAATGTTTATTAGAATACTGTACCTACGCTTTTCTCCTGCTTCAGATCCATTTCTCTTCCTGCCACCTTTGTTTCTTTCCTAATACTCCTTTTCTTTCATTCATTGAAAATCCAGTGCTGCTGGCATTATTGGTAGAGGGACTTATGTGGGATAGCAAAACAGACTTTTTTATTGTTCCTAATTATTTTGACTGATCTTGAGGAAATCATACTGGTCCTGCTGGTGTAATGTCAGCCCAAAATTTAGCCCTTCCTTTCTTCAGGTCTTCGCTTTGTTTAAGTATATTTGGCTGTAGCTCAAGCCTTTCCAAGAGAATGATGGACGTTGCAGCCAACTCCACTTGGGTAATCATAAAATTGGTCAGAGAAGATGTCGCAGCATGCAAATGGTGTCTAAGAGGGTTCCTGGGGATGAGGTAAGATGGATGTGTCTCTGGTCTCCCACTGAACTTGTGTGTGTGGTAGTGAAGCAGGCTCAGCTGTTTGCTTGTTTGTTCCATGCTTGAGCTTGCAAGATCTGCGAGGGCTGCTTGGTAGCTGCCTAGTTAGGGAGTTAATTTGAGCAATAATCTGTTTCAGTGCCCCTGACATAATGCCCCATAGTCTGACTACAGTAATGGTTGTTTCTCCCTAATTATATAAAACATGAGGAAGCTCCTGCTGCTATTGTTTCTCTGACACTGAGTTTAGGTTCTCCAGAGGCTTTGTCTTCTGTTTTCACTGAGAGGCAGGGCTGCTTTGTCCATTTGTTGTATGGCTGTTACTGAAACATTCCAGTAAAGAGAGAGATTGCCTTTTGAACTGTATTATTTTAGGCTCCCTCTAGCCCTGCCTTAGCTGATTCCTGCTCCTTGTGAATTACAGAGGAGAGATGATCTCTCTTGTGCATTGATTCAAATCCCTGTTAGGAACACTTGCACTTTCTCCTCTGGTCTATTTTCCCTTATAATTTTTAGGTTTTGAAGAAACTCTCACTTTACAACAAACAAACCCTACTGTACATTGTCCTAGCATAGTCTTCAATGTCTCCCTCTCTTCTTTTTTCTCCCTTAATAAAACGAACACAATAACTTTATAATTTGTTTAGTTTTGCAAGCAGAAAAAACAAAAGCTACATGAAAAATATCTATGCATAAATAGGATGAGTGTATTCAGTCTCTGCAGGTGCATATATATATGTACACAGTAGACGCTTGCTTGCAGCAACGCCTTGTTAGAGCAACCACCTCTTTCGAGCAACATTTCTCTTGGGAACACTTTTCCTGAATTGACCTCTCGGTGACAGCAACATAGCCACCGAATAAAAGCAACATTTGTGATGTCACATCCAGGGTGGAGATTGGGGGGGCATGTAGGAGCACTGCCCCCCACCAACTGCATCTTTTCACTCTCCTCCCAACCCTGGCCCTTCAGTGCAGCTCCAGAGCACACAGCCCCGTCCACTTGCCCTGCCTGACACACTCTGCATGGAGAGCATGTGTTGAGAATCGTGGGGGAGGGTTTGGAAAAGAGGGATTTTAGGGTGGGACGGACAGCTGGGGTCAAGGGCACAGCAGAGGTGCAGCTGGAAGGTTTCCTCCTCCCTTTCTCAGCATCTGACTTGCAGGCGGTGGAGGGTTTTTTTGTTGCTATTTTGCAGTGGGGAGTATCGGGGGACCCCCGTGCATTTAGCTGTAACTCAAACCCACTAATCTTACATAATAAAGGGGCCACCAATCATCCATTAGATGGGAACAACTTCTGATCCCTACTCAGTTGGGCTGGCCTCAGTCAGTTAATGTAAGTGAAAAGCTTTATAGCCTTTCACTTGGCAATGAAAGTGAAAGGGGCAATGAAAGGTAAGGTCATTAAGTTGAGTTCTGACCTTCTGGAATTTACGCATTCTTGTGGCACAAGGGCAAATCTTTCTTAAGATGCTCTCATTCTCCTCCTCCTAACATACGCTACAATCTCAGTTCAGCCCCAGTGTATGTTTGCATTGGGAAACAGTTTTTTGTTTTCTCCCTGGGTAGAGCAGGTTTAAACCCAGGACCTTCTGATCTACATCCAGGATATTTACATGTGAGCAAAAGGAAAAACCGGTAGTGGAGTAGGATGTTATCTGATTCATGAACGGGCCCTAGAGCTGAAGATGTCATACAGTATGTTACACATCTACTTGTGAGACAGCTGTGGAATGCTGGCTGTGGGGATTTGTGGGTTCTTTTCCTGGCTCTAATGCAGGGTGTGGTGTAGTGGTTGGAGTAGTGCTTACAAACAGGATAGCCAAGCACTCAGCTTTGGTACTTTCAGTCTGAAAGGCAGTTTGGCTGAGATTTGCCTCTCTTATATGCGAGGTGTGTTTTGCTCCCAATTCTGGCTAGCGTGGCTTGGTAAAACTGGTGTTATCTTGCTGTAAAAGTGGGTGAATGACAGTTGTCTGCTTTCTGGGATGTGGGGAATATGGGGCCTTGGTCAGTAATAAAGGTTGTGAAGAGCAGCAGAAATATAGTTTACATCATTCACTAGAAATGAGACCGCAACTCCTGGTCTTCTGGCTCCCGGCCCTGTGCACCTTCCTCTAGGCCGAAGGGTATTTCATGGGAAAGTGTCTTGATCTGGTGCGTGTGAGAGGACGGGGACTGTGAGAGATTTTGCCTGCTATGCAGACGTGTGACAGGGCTGCGGAAGGAGTGCGTCTCTCAGGAGTTGGGACCCCTGGCAGGCCCTGCTCCTGTCGCACCTGTCCAGGGAAAGGAGTCTCCGCCTCCCTGGCGGCTTTTCCTGGCTGGGAAGGGGAGGCCACCCAGGAGTGGGTGGTGACCCTGTTCAGGAGGGTCCAGAAGGTGTCCCTGGGCCCTCTGGGTCCAGGGGTTGAGGGCTGCGGTTTCATTCCCCATCCCCCGCCCTGGGCAGTGCCTTGCAGGCCGAGGTGGGGGGGGGGGGGGAGGCTGCCCGGGGCCGGGAAGAGTGCTCAGTGCCCAGCACCGGGTCTCCCTTTCCCTGTCACACTCCTCGCCCAGCCCCGCGGGCGGACGGACACACGCAGGGGCCTCCTGTGCTGTGGGACGTGGCCCGGCCCCCAGCCGGCCGGCTTAGCCGGGGCGTGTCCCCGCCGGCTGTGCACCGGGAGCCCCCCCCGCCCCCACACCTCGCCCCCCGCCCCGCGCGCGCGTGTGTGTGTGTGTGGGGCTGGGCAGCCGGCGCCCCGCGGGGAGGCGAGGGCGGGGGGACGCGGGGCTCTCGCTAGCGCTGCCTGTGGCCACAGCCCGGCGCGCGCGCCTCGCCTCGCCTCCCGCCCGGCTCGCAGCGACTCGCGCTCCGTCTCCCCGCGCCGCTCCGCTCCGCTCCGCCTGCCCGCCCGGCCGAGCCGAGCCGCGCCGCGCCGCGCCGCCTACCATAGAGTCGCGCTGCAAACAGCAGATAGAGGGAGTGCAGGAGCTCGCCATCTCCGAGCCAGCTACAGCGGGAAAAACATGGAGTCCGCTCCGGCAGCCCCCGATCCAGCCGCCAGCGAGCCGGGCAGCAGCGTCGCCGAGCCGGCCGCCGGCGCCGGGGACAGCCGGGGCAGTCTGGAGCCGGCCCGGAAAAGCGAAGCGCCGGCTCCAGCCCGCAGGCAGAGCTACTCCGGCAGCGGCGGCGGCGGCAGAGGTAGGGAGACTTGGGGAGGGGGGGCGGCGGGATAGGCGAAATGCAGCAATTAAAGCAGGAGGGACAAAGCAGGGGGGTCGCGGCCGTGCACCCCCCGCCCCCCCCGGGAAACTCCCCGCTCCATCCGACCTGGCAAACTTTGCACGGCTTCGGGGAACGGCTGCGGGAGAAGGGACAGGACCTGAGGGAAAATACTGCGAGCGAGCGCGAGCGAGCGCGCTGCGCGGTGCTTCCCCCCTTCCATCGCCTGCACGAGTCTCAGCTGGGAGCCGTGCCCCTGACATTCCCCGGTTCGAAACACACACACACACCACCACAACGGCCACAAAACCAAACCCCACAGCGGGGTCGTGGGGATTCAAGGAAACTAACTTTTAAAGCGGCCGTGTCCTGCTCCTGCTGCTGACAGGTCCCGGTCTGCTGTGCGGTGCGGGTGCGGTGCGGTGCGGTGGGCAGTGCGGGCGGGTTTGTGGCGCTGCGTTTGTGTGTGTGTTGAGCAGCATCGCTCTGGTTACTTGTGGCACGATAATTGCGGCCCATTGCCGGCGGACTCCTGCACTCTTTTGCGCGCTGGGTCCTTTCAGTGTCTTCAAAAAAAAAAAAAATCCGTCCCCAAAGTTGATGGTCTGGTGTTTCCTGCGAGTGCACAACTTCAGAGAGTCTGTCTGATCTCCTGGGCTCCGTAAGCAGATATGGGGGGGGGGCACCCCTCTGTGATGTCGGGGGGCAGGAGCATTCTCCGGACGCAGCGGGCGCTGGGGAGGTGTGCAGGCCGTCTGCGTCCCGCCTTCATTCACGGCAGCGGTACCTGCCCGCTGTCACTGACATGCACTCTACTTCGGCTGTGTTAGGGGCTGGCTGTGTGCTCCTGTAGGGGCCTGCCGCCCTCCGCCTCCCCCTGCCCACGGACGGTGCACGGCGCTGGGCTGGAAACAGAGGCCGAGTTGCCCCCCTTCCCTCCCTTCCCCGAAAGGCGAGAGGGGGGAAGATGCCGCGTCCATTCCCGCTGTCAGTAATTGATACGCCGCTGCTCCGGCTCAGGGGGGAACGGACTGGCTTGGCGGTGGGTGCACACGAGATCAAGAAGTGCATGTGCTGCCCTGCTCAAGAAAGGACAGGCCGGCACCCACGGGGCTCGCATGGCCCCGGGATCCTCTGCCCGCGGATGGCAGGGAGTCGGGGCACGTTTTCGGGCGGGGCGGGGTGGGGGGCCGAGCGCTCCTGGAGTGTAGGATTGCCTTGTTGTTGTTGTTGTTTGGAATATGGCTGATCATGTGTTGCCTTGTGTTTTACAGTATTTTTTCCCATTTTGGCCACGCCCCCCTTCCCAGGCAGCTTCCCACTCAGGGAATCCGAGTACAGTAGAAGCCAGCGAGATGACACACGCTGCAACATTTAATTAGAGGCAATTTCCGAATAATGACCGCGCAGTTATGCAAATGCGGGGGGAGGCGAGGAGGAGCTGGCTCTGGAGAAGACGGGAGGATGGGGAAGGGTTCTGTGTGCAGAAAGCTTTTGGCTGCAAAGAATATATTTAGAGCCTGAGACAGCGGATTTGGAATGCAAGCCGGTTATGTAACAAGGTTAATCAGAAACACTGGAGAAAATTTCCTTAATACGTTGAGGAGTTTTCGGACTGTTTTCAAAGCAGAGGTAGTTTGTAGCTGTTATACAATCTCCCCTTCCTCCATCCCCCTTGGCCTCCAGTCTAGGTGCTTCAATCTGCTGTAATTGTCATTGATGGTGCAGCCTTCAGAATAGTCTTGCAATTTTTGTTACTTTTAGACCTTCTCAATTATGTAACGGGACTGCCTGCTAATAACTTAGGTATGTATAAAAAGGAGGAGAAGGCAATATTCCTGACGATGGGGGTGACGTTCGTCATCCTGAACCATTTAGGCTTTGATACCGCTAACCTGCTGACCCATATGTCCCTCCTCCCCCTTGTGTAGCATTAAATAAGGGAGGGCTGGGGGGCGGGGGTTAAACACACACACACACACTGCACGCAAGCACTAGGTTATGTAACAGCCTGAATGAAAAAACGAAGGTCAGTGATGGAGGCATCCGTGCAGCAATGCAATACCAAAAGCTCCTGGAAATTGTGTCTTTAGAGTCGTTCACATCGACGAGAGTGTCTGCTTTTTAGGGACAATAATTGTTGGTGCATGGGGAGGGTAGGAATGATCTGAAGAAGGAAGATGTTTGAGGTTTAGGGATGATGTAATGGTATTGGTAGAAAATATAAGGCTGCTCCTAGATGGCGAACAGTAAGAAAATTGGAGCTGGCATTTGGTATTAATGTTGCATACGTTACAGTATTGAATATAAATTGACCTAGCCCGTAAGTGATTATGCCTTTCTAATATTTAAAACATGAAGGTCTGTAACTTTTCAGGAAATACCACAGAAATGTAATTAACATGTTTAGCCTTGTTGAAAGCAGGACCTAGATGGAGAGGTTGGGTGAAAATGACCCCCTTGTTGACTTGTGATTTGTTTATTTATTTGTTTACTTATTTTTAAGATTCCCAAGGTTGATTTTATGCTTTTTTTAATATAAAAGGAATATATGAAATTTTCTTGAAATTGAGTTGCTCTCATAATGTGTGAATAGCACATGTATGAGTACAGGCAAAAAGAATAGCCTTTAACACCCATACATTCCAATCATGTGTTGGTGTATATGTTCAGCACATCAACTGATCTTTTAGGGGGTTATCCTGCAGTTTGCTCCATGCAGGCAGTCCAGACACACATGCAGATCAGTTTTGCAGATTTGGTACCCAGAAAAGCATTCCTTGATTTTTAAATCAATAAATTTAAGACACTGGAAATATTTGTTCTATAGCATCTATTTTAGTATCTGCTTCCGTTGCAAAGCTGTACTCAGTGCCATACAGCTAAACTGGCTGTTCTTAACAGGTAATCTGAGAAAATAAAGAATTAAAGAAAAGGATAGCAGATGAGACCTAGGAAAGGAAAAGATGGTGAGAGATTGGATTCTTAAATGCAGCTTTAATTACTGTAACCTTTGAAATACTGTATTTCTCAATACCACATACATATCAAGGCCCGCCTTGATACAGCCTTGACGGGGATGATTTAGTTGGTCCTGCTCTGAGCAGAAGGTTGGACTAGATGATCTCTTGAGGTCCCTTCCAACCCTAATATTCTATAATTCTGTGTCAGATCCCTAAATAGCTTTATTTTATTTTTGATAACACTGTTCTAGTGGGTGAGTGTTTATTATGACAATTCATTCTTATATAGTACTTTTTAGATATCGAAACATTTGCAAAGCAAGTAGTGTTACACAATTTGTGTGTGTGTGTAAGTAAAAGAATAATGACACTCTAGGTTGAAAAAGTGGCCAAAGTCAGATAAAAAGCCCGATATTCCCCAATACAGATATTGTCACCTACTCTAGTTCTTTTATTTTTACCTAAGGGCAGTAGTTGTCCATTAGGGTAAACCCTAATCCAGAAGTGTTTTGATTTCATATATTCTTAGATGTCTTCATAACATGCACCATGTATCATTGACTACTTTGTGCACCCTAGTCACAATTGCATATACCACTTCCACTTTCATCTGCAGTCATATAATATTCCTAAGGCAACTATAACAGTTACTTACATGGTAAAGTAATTATTAGAGGAGTATTTTTAGCAATATATAATATATGAATGATTGAGCATCTGGAAACAAGGAGAAGCTAGCATCATCTGACCCAGCCAGCTGTTTGTGGGCCATCAGGAAGTGCTCTACACACCACAGTCTAAGACCCTCAGTTTTATTACCACCTTCAAAAATGAACGTATTTGGAAAAAATTATGATAAATTTTGGATTGGGGTCTCTGTTATCCCATCAAAACTTAAATGTTGCATTACCATTTTTACATCAGTTATCCTAATCTCAAGAGCCAAGTTCTTGTTCTCTAGGCTTTTCTTTCACCTTTTGTTATCAGTAGTATGTCAATCAGCTGCAGTCATTTTCCAAGAGCTGCCTTGGGGTGTCTGTTACACTGTCCTACAGTATCTCCCCAGTCTGTTAGAAGTAGGACTAGAGAGCAAAATATTTTTTCTTTTCCAGGCCGGTACTGTTTTTTGCAGTGTCAGTACGTAGGGGAAAACTAGTTAACCCTCAGCTGAGAGGAGGGCCAGAAAGTGTTTAGTAATTTCCTATTCATGTCCTCCAATGCATTTGTCAGATATCTAGTTAGGAAGGCTGAAAACTTTAAAGGCAACATTCATGTTATTGGAGGACATTGTATTAAATGCTTTTGGTGATGATTACCATACTTCTGTAAACAGAAAGCTTGTATTTTCCTAAACCCTTAGTGTTGAATTAATGAGTGTCTGCTTGCATTTCCCAATCCCTTGTTGGCACTTGGGTCTTTGTTGTCACCAGGTGAGACTAATTATTTCCTGATTTTTATTTTATTTTATTTTTTGGACTGTGCTGAAACTAATTTTATTATAACATCAGTTAATAGTGGCGTCAGTCTTTTATCCTATGGTTCCATATCCAGTACCACGCTTTAGCAAATGTTTCAGATGTTCTAAACAGAATATTTTTGACATAAAAAAATTTGTCAGATTAGTATGTGATCTTTGAATTTTCAAGTTTTGAGTATTCTCTTTAAATTTTCAGAACACTTTTCTCATACTGAGTGCTGTTCTGGAAGCACTACTTCTGATTTAGGACTATTGATTTGCTCATTGGGTAAATGAGATGTACTATGAACCATCCATCTGAAAAAAAAACCCCAATCATTTAATTTTAAACACTTGTAGCATAAGAGCAATAATACCACTTTTGCATTGTTTTCTCATGAACAATCCCATTCCCTTGTTGCAATAAAACCATAACCTACTCTCTTATTTTATTGACTTGAAAAGTATCTCAGTGGCTCATAAACCAGTATGTAAATACTGTTACCATTCAACCAAATGCAGTAATTTTACTAAATAAAGAACAGATTGGGTAATGGAGATTAGTTGGCAGTAGGACTATTGCAGCTCTGCTTATAGAACTATATTTGAGTGATAGGCGAGTTTTGGCTGTTGAAAGTTGTCTGATTTTCTACTGTTTGTTTCCTACCGTAAGGAAATTTGCCCTTTGGAAAAGGTGGAGTAACTCACTTGAGGTTAATGGATTTAGCCCAGATTTACCCCACTGTAATGGAGAGGAGAATCTAGCCATAAGATTTTGTATTATCTAAAACTACCTTTAAAATGATTTCATTATCCTGTTGGCCCTATATGTCATGTACCCACCCGACAAAAAGTTTTAAGACTGAGTATTTTGACTTATCTAAGTTTGTAAGATAATGGGTCCAAAAAACTGGGAAGTGAAAGTACTCTGTGGAAAAATATTTGCCATTAGTTTATTAAAATATGTTGATCAAGGATAGATTTAAAATGTTTGTGAAAGAGAGACTGGTACAACCAAGTTCAGCACACATCATTAATTTAAAACTTTCTGAATTAATTTAAAACTTTCTGTTATCTTTGGTACTGTTTGCTAGTTTTGACAGTCAGCAACAAGTTTGGATAACGGCCTATGTGTAAACTGTATAATGGAATTAATGTCTTTCAGTTTAAAATAATGATGAAATAATTGTTCTAAATACTTATTTTAAAAAAATACTATTTTCTTGACTTTGTTTGGTGCTGACTGGATTGGGTTTAAAAAGTCATGGATGTATTGCATTTTGAACATAATTGAAATGGAAAAAAGCAAGGGGGAACACTGTTTCTTTTTTAAATAGAATTCCTAAAATGACTTTATAGTTTTTTTTTCAGTTCCTTAGGTGTATTTTAAGTGATTATTTTGGCAAGTTCAGACTCGGATATTGTACATTGTGTGCCCCAAAAGGGGGGGAATTTAGATAATTCAGAATGTTGTTTAGTTAAAACATTGTCTATAATTTTTGGTACCTGTTTGGGGTGTGAACTTTCTGCTACTGCAGCAGAGAATTGTACTTCACTTATTTTTAGTGGCATAGAGTGAAGATGAGTAAATTTTGGATGTGTTGAAAATATTTTATGGTAATTTCTGCTCAAATAGAATTTTAGAAGTTAGAAATGGAAAAGCCCCGGTTGGTGATGTAGCTTCATCTTATGCTTGTGCAGGGCTATTTACTGTAGTGCAGTCATGTTTTAGAGGTTGAATTTTAAATGTCTCAAATGATGGGGCTTTCATCACTTTCCCTGGGAGACTCTTTGACGCGGTCATATTTTCCTGATGTTCAATTTAAAATATTTTTCATCCCATTTGTCCTCTTCTTTTTCATTTTAACCTCAGTTTTTCTCACTGCCTGCTATTCTAACCCAATGATCTTTCCTCCTCCCTGCCCCCCGGACTCCTTCCTATTGGATAATAAATACAAAGTGAGATTTCTTTTTATTGCAGGAAGTGAAATTTCCTTTTGTCACCTACAAGGCATTCAAACTCAGCAGAGAAAACACACCTGTCAGCCGCCACGGTGTGTGCAGCTCTGTTTGTGACATTTCTCATGAAATCACTGATTACCTGGGGCAGGGTGTGTGGGGGAAGTAGTGGCGTTAGTGCATTGACATGGCAGTGGGGGCTTCGATAGGTCGGGTCTGGGGATGTTGGGATGCCGGAAAGGTGGTAAGGTTGCTGAAGTGTCTGGGATGGGTGGGTACCTGGATTTGGTGCAGGTGACTGCTTATGCGTGCGGGACGCTGGGTCCTAAGCTATGTGGGAATTTGCAGGCATCTGTCTGAAGAGAGTAGCTGGGTGGGACAGTCTGGGGCCAGTGTTCTGTCTCCTCCTTTGCCTTCTGTCCTTGCCAGCTGCTGCCACTGTTACCTGCTGATGCTGTCTCCTTCTCTTCCTCCATTTGGATCCAGGGAAACTGCTGTTGATGGCTGTGAGGAGCAATCGCAGGCCTTTCCTTCAGTCCAGTGGATATATGAGGATCCAGCTGGGTTAGGAGGATGCATGACAGGACTGCCAGATGTGGCTGAATTCTGTTCTGGAAACCTAGCTTGCAGTGCTGTTACAGTCCCAAATTCATGAAAACTGCTCTCTGATACAGGTGTTGTATTGCAATATCTGATGAATTGTCATGGCACAATGAATTACTTGACCTATGGACATAGCAGTGGGGGCTCCCACCCAGTCATTAGAAGAGGGATTTGTAAATGATGTCGGAATGTAACTAACAGTTCCCCTAACCAAACTCCATGAAACCTTCATTTCCTCCAAAACTACATAAGTTCAAAGCTTAGCCTGGTGTCTTCAGAAAGTTAATGATTTTTTCAGGTGAGTTTGGGATCAATTTTGAGTGAACCTGGGCCAATGGAAAATGCAGTTTCACAAAGTAAAAAGGGTGAAATGTGCAAATTCTGACCAAATTTCACATTTTTATTTTTTGGGTTTGTTTGAATACTGGTTGGCCACTCTCCCTAACTGAAAGCGAAGAGGAGGTTGGCATGAACTTTTGAGAGACGTCAACTGACACATTGAGCACTGCTCTCTGTCTACAAACTTCAGTTTAGAACTTCAGCATACCAGTAATTGGTCTGTGCTGATACACACCACAGTAGGTAGTGGTGCATGTCAGCAGGAGTTACAGGTGTAAATTACATCTTTATTATAACGTAAATTACTTTTCATGTCCTTGTCTGAAGTTTAATGTGGACACATTTAAGCTTCTGCAAAATTTTGCATCTTCAGAGAATTGTAGGTACTGAGGCAAAGGGGAAGAGGTTATGCTATTTGTGTGTGCTTCTGTTACCACAGTTTAAATCTCATCGGTATTCCTACCCTGATAGCATTTTTCCTTTGTAAGGATCCTCAGGTACTTTAAACACTGTAATGCTGTCAGGAATAACTTCACTTATTACTGAAATCCAGTCACTTCTTGTGTGGAATTTGACAGCTGTCTAATGGCACTCAGCAATGCCAGCTACTACAAGACAGGAAGTGAAGAATACCGTACCTGCTGAAGCACTGAGGGAGTTTAGGTAGATTGAATGTAGTTAAGATACTGAGATGAACAGCTCTATTCCTGTGGAAAAAGTTGTAGCAATCTTCTACGACTGTGTATGTTATTACATGTCACCAGAAAGATGGAACTTCCAGCCCCACCGTACACTAACATCAATAATCAGTACTGTCTCAGATGGAAGAGTGCTGTCTACTAAATCATGACTATAAGTTCCTTTAAGCTTTGCATTTTCTTTGGATATGTCTGCATTCACTCACTGAGCAAGCCCGAGCCTCGCTGGGTTTTGAGATCTGACAAAACTGAAGCTGGAAGTGGTATGTCTGCAGGTCCTGCTTTCATTGTTTTGGTTTTTTTTTAAAACAGATTTCCGTGCAAAGTTACTTTCTTTAATAATGTGTTACAAAGCATGGTAACAAATGTGCTGGTATTCACAGAGGCTTTAAGAAGCTTGCCATGAAGCATGTGTTGATGTTAAAGCAATGTGATTTTGGGGGCGGGGGGCATGGGGAAAGTCTATGGCTTTTTCCCAGCCGACTTCATTTCCTCTTCTCACATAAGCCCCCCCCCCCCCCCCCCCAAAAAAAAAAATCACATAAACAGAGGCTTTAGCTGTTAAGGGACAACAGTTAAAATTCACGCTCAACCAAATGTACGTAAATGATCCAGTAATGGTGACCCACTGCAGAGTCTTTCATTTGTAATTTAATCTGACAATTTCCATACACTTCTAAAGCAGCACACTATGAAACTGGCAACTTCTGAGAAATTGCTGTGCTGTTACAGTGTTTGAGCTGGTATTATAGCAGCAGGAATAGATAGTGCGATGGAGAACAAAGTTAGAGACTGAACTGGAGCTGAGAGAAATTGCTAGCAGAAGGTGAGAATGCAGAGTTGGATTATGATAACCTCCCTTGTAGAATTAAATTAAATCTTGTTAAAAGTTTGCTTGATCTTAGTTTGTAGTTGTACAATGCATTTACCGCACATAGGTACATGAGATTAATGAGGCAGATGTTGTGATTCAAGAGTGAAAAGCTATAGTGCTGCTGTTTTTTAAAATGTTTTGTTTTGTACATATTGTAGAATATTTTACATTAATTGACAGTATGTTTATGCACTTAAATTCCATGCCCACTCAAACATTTTGGAGGCATCTGATATATAGCAATAATGGAAATACAGTTAAAATGTAAGAACATAATATTATACTAAAATGGGTTTGAGCATTAATCACCCATTTTCTCTCATTTGTATTTCCCAGGGAAGCTCAGAATTTGTGGTGTAATAGCAATATTCTTGTAGGAAGAGAGCATCTGTGCAAAGAATAATGTATGTATATCTGATTGGGTGGAGCTAGCTTTCGAAAATTGTACATGCACGCTGTCTGATCTGTTGCCCCTAGCTCCATAGCTTCCCAGACTAGACATGTCATTACACACAGTGGGCATCACTAGTAGATGCATGCTTTTAAATTTTTTTAGATGTAGCTATGCATGAAATGCCTAATGAAATACATTAAAACTTACCAGTTGCCTTAAAATTTTGCCCAAGGAAGAATTGTGGGGGGAGGAATCCAATGGAAAAAAGTAAACCCTGATATGCAGTGGGGTATATGGGATATGCGTGGTATACCTTTGGTATCTGAACCATCACTTACTTACCCAATAGGAATTAAGATCTGGGAACATTTAGAGGGCAATGTATATGTGCAGTAAGATATAAGCAGGGTGGTGAAACACACATACAGAGAATTATGGACGCAGTGGGGAAAATTAAATTATGTATTAACAGAGTTTGACTTGACTACCTTGGCACTGCTACAAGCTCTATGAGATATAGTCAAGAATAAAATCAAGGCCAAGACGTGTGAAACACAGATTATAGGATTTTTTCCCCTCCCCCTGTCCTATGAGTGTGAGAGTATTTTAAACTGAGATTTTTCTTTCTTGGTCATCTATGAAGGAAAAACAGTGGCTATTCATATGGAACTTATGAACGGATAGACTTTGCTTGGCAAAGTAGTCTACACCAGTTGTGCACCAGCGGTACACAGCTGTACCTTATTGCCAAGTACTTGTTGCCAATAAGTGACGGCAGAGAGGTATAGTTTTAACTATGCCTTTGAAGAAGACTCAAAATTTGATAAGACAAGCTAATACACAGCTTTTGTAAATACTTTTCCTGAAGTCAAAAATCTGTCAGCACAAAACATACTCTAATCCTGTGTATAGTAAAAACTAAAATGAAACCAATCCCAAAGAAAACTGGGACATATCAGGAAGTCTCTTCTCTCCCCGCACAATATTTTAGGTGCATAATTTTTAAATGAGAATAATTTTGTTCGTTATTTGCAGTGTGATTATGGAAGTTGCAGTTAGTTCACCTTGAAAGTAATATAGGACCAAAAATTGACCCTTTTAAAATTTCTAATCTAGTAAGGAAAGTACTCTAGATTTTTAACATCTGATGTCTCAGCACACTGTGGTTCAACAATAAATATCACAATTAATGTTGGACCTAGCTAAAAACAGATGTAGTGACTATTTCCATTGCTGTTCCTGGATACTGATGCACAGAAAAATTGTAAATGAAAAACCCCCACAGTATATTTCCAACCTGCTCTCTCTCTCCAAGTAATTGTCTGACCATTAGAAAAGTACAAAACAAATAGCAAAAGAGATTTTATTTAAGGTCTTCTAAGGGCCTGTTTGTAAACAATGGATAATTTTTTTAAAAGTATTTGAAAATGTCCTGTGAAACATCTTTCTTATTTTTATTACTGTATCCATGGTGGCATTTTATTTCATATTGAAATCGCAGTATGCTTCCTTAACTGTGTTAATCTTAATTCCATGGAAAATCAGTATGCGGTTGTTGGTCGTGCAGCACTGACATGAAAGCTAATCTTGGCTTCTAGATTAGGAGTGTTTTACGTTCCCAACTAGGGCTCTGATCCTTAATACTTAAGCACGTGCTTAACTTCAAGCACAGTGAGCTGCCCCATTGAAGTCAGTGGCACTACTCACAATGTGCAAAGTTAAGCATTTCCGTTGATGTGTGGTGGATCGGGGTTGAGGTCTGCTGTCACTACATCAGATTCACACGATGAAGTAATTTTGGAACAATATCAAGCTTCTTAGTAACTTGAACAAGTGTTTGGAAAACAGGTGGGTTGTATTTTATTTCATGGGTTTGTAACTACTTTGTAGTGCCTACTGTTAACCTGCTGTATTACTGTCTCCCTGATAGTACTGTGCCTCCGGTACCGCAGAAGGAAGATGTCCCCTTTTTTAGAGAGTATTGTGATACAATAAGGAAGGATTGTGTTACAGGATGTCGAACCTGAGTTGTGCCTTTGTAACACTATATCTGGTATTTGACTATTGACCGGTTTTTTGTTTTTTGTCCTCTTTGCTCCAAGAAGGCAGAAAAAAGGCGGTTTCTGTTTTCTGATGGGAGGGGAATAGATGGACAGGCTGCAGAGAGCCCAGAGGCAGAGTCTGCACCTACTCAGACCCTATGTGCTGTCGAGCAGAGCTGAGAGTTCAAGCACCCAAGGAGAGTTTGCAGGCAGATTAGGGGCATAGCCAGTGAATCTGTCCATTTCATGGCTCCTTTGGTTTGAAAAGCTGGATAGGAGGAGATGAAGGGAAGCAGGTTCCATACAAAACTGCTCCAGGCTGCTGATGCAAACTCGTCAGTTGGGTTTTGTTCCTCCAGACTTTCCCTCCTGGAGCAAAGCTCGCTTATGCAGTCTTTGCTCCCTGCAACAGGTTTTGACTTTGACAGCTTAATTCTACCCTGGCACGTGCATCCACATAGCTGAGGATAGAACCTGACAAAATGCTTCTGCTTCATCTTTCTTTCGGTTTTTTTAGGGGAGGAGGGTTATTACTAAAGACCTATTTTTTCCAAACTCAACTGCACGGTGACATACTCTGCATGTTTTTGAGCGGTTTGCAGTTGTTCGTGCTTTTGACTATAACTTCTCACTAAAAGGACCAGGTCACGCTGGGCAGTGTCTCACGGCTATCCCAGATAGTGAACAACAATGTTCTAGCAAGGGTATCTGCAGGAAGGAGGCAAGGACCAATCAAAATAGCCAACAAAATGCAGGCAGAGCCCTTACGTAGCAATGCCTGCCTCCATTGGAGCAGGCGATCGGCTACTCCACTCCCAAAAGAACACTTGGTTTCAATTTCCTTTCCTCTAGCTTCTCTCTCACTTGCAACCCAGCTAGTTGGGGTGGGGAAGCGAATTGTAAGAATGTGAAGGAGACATAAAGATACCAGGCAGACCCAAACCTAACCGTTCGAAAGGTGGGCTGTTGATATTTACTTACTTTAATTTGAACTGATGCCTTTTGCCGCAGTGTCAGGCTTCTCTGTCTTTGGCTATGTCTGCCCTAGAAGCTGCAGTTACACTGTGTGAGAGGGCCAGACGGGATGGCTCTGAAAGAGTGCTGGAAAGCATGTATATTAGCCCCAGGCTCCATAAAGCCCTCTTCCCTGGGTAACCCAGCTGGGGCTAATTCAAGACAATTGGGCCAATTAGGCCACCTGGAGCCTATCAAAGAAGCTGCCCCAGCAGTTAAAAGCCTCTACTTCAGGCAGGCCAAAAAGGCTGAAAGGGAGTTAACAGCCAGAGGAGAGAAAGCAGAGTAAAGCAACGCAGAGCGCAGAGCAAAGAGAAGGGGAGCGGAGAGGTGCTGCTCTGCCCTGCTGCAGCTATAGCCGCAGGGCTTGGGACTATCATCCGCTGCTGCTACCACACCAAGACAGAGAGGCTCCAGCCGGGAAAGGCTGAACAATCCTTCACACCGGTGCCGGGGGGCCACAGACAGGCCAGCCAGGGAAGGTAGTCGGTCTCAGGAACTAAGCAGGGTGAGATCACTCCTCACAGGGTCCCCGGGTCGGGGGCCCGGGGCAGAGGGCAGGAGTGGGCCCCCCCCCTTCACTCTCCTTCCAGCCGCACCACTGGCGTAGCTGGTGAAGCGCAGGATCCACAGGCCGGAACAGGCGCACCCTGCCACAACTGCTTTGTGCTGACACTTGCTACAGCAATGGAATTGCTGTAATAAATCCACCCCTTCAAGAGGCAGTAGCAGGATGGGTGGAAGACTTTGACCTATATCAAGGTTATGTGGGTGTCTACAGGGATTTAGGTTGACTTAACCGCATCTCTCAGGTGTAGCCTGAGGCGTGTGGAAGCCTGGCTGGCTTATGTCTCCTAATCCACCACTTATTCTTCCCTAGCAAGCTTGGAGACTGCAAGAGCAGCTTGTCTGGGATCTTTGGGTTGCGGCCTCTCTCCTTTGAACTCCTCCTGCCCACCCTGCTGCCACCTCCTTTTCTCAGCAGAGGCTGCAGAACTAGAATGTCTTCATGGACTTCGGTAGAGGGTGGATAGGGGCATGTGCGTGCATTCATGCTACCGCTGAGTGATGCTCAGACAATATTAGCTGAGCTGCTTGTCTCCGCCTGTGGCAGGTCTGGGAATGCTGTGGAACAGTGCTCACTGGAGAGCGCTAGAACAGCCAGCAGTAGGAGAACTTGGGTCGTGGGTCTGGGAACCATGAGAAAGCAGTGGAGTGATTGTGGGAAACCAGGGGATGGTATTAGAGATGCCAGGACATCCACGAGAGAGTATTGAAAAGGCCCAAGGGAAGCTAAGAGTATAGACCAGTATTTCTCAATGATCAGTCCATGGATCCGGGCCGGTCTTGGAGATCTTCCTGACAGTTTAGGAAGGCAGCAAGCCAGTCCCTCGTATCAAAAAGGTTGAGTACTACTGGTATAGAAGATAGGGAAGTGGAGATGGCCCTGGATTGACTGGGGAAGCAGGGAAAATTGGAGGAGCTGAGGCATCTATTTAAAAAAAAAAAAAAAGATTTGATTGATCTATTGCCTCTGGACAGCTCTCATTTGAACATGATAACCTTGTCTTTACTATAAAGTGCAAAAGAATGTGCTTTAATGCATGATTAGGTCTCAAACACTTGGTTCTTACAGCTTTGCTCCAACATCCCATTGTTTCCAGTGAGCTCTGACTAAATGCTTTCACCAGAGATGTTCTAACGTGTTATATGAATTATTTGTTTTATCTCAGTGCCGTGAAATTAGAGGCCCTTTCCCACAGTGTGTTAAGCAGATTAAAATGAAAGGCTGTTTTTATGGTGCAGGAACAGTGCAAATATTAGGAAAATACTTTGTTGTGATCTAAAGTAGGGTGCTGTAAGGCAGCTTTATGAGCAAATGCACTTTGCAACCTAATAGCAGAGATCAACCCCAAGATTCATTCAAAGAGGTTTATATTTTATTCTCTGGTGCTTCTGAAAGCACAGCGAAAGGTTTAGGATTCAGTGATTCTTGCAGGATGCCTTTTTTTGCTATCTTTTCAGAATTTGCTTTGTTGGCAAGAGTTCAGGTAGGTCTTCAGAAACTTCTCAGTAAGTTAAGGCCAGATCCACCCTCTTTCATTAGGCCATGCTCATTTCACCGCCCCTTCCCCCCCACCCACAAGGTGCTCAACAGTACAGTGGAGCCTAGTACTAGCTACTTTTTGTTGTTGTTTTTAAGAGAGTTCTGAGCAAATCTAAACAGAAACCATTCTAAAACATTGTGAAGAGATGTGACTATTGCATTTAGTCTGTAGTTCAGTAGAGCCATTACTCCAACTACTCTATTACTTGAATTATTCTGCCCTGCATGCTACCCCTTTGCTTATGGGTGTGGGTAGAATATCATCTTACTTTCAGTGGTACTTTATATTCGTTTACTTAGTCTAATCTTATTGTTTTATTGTTAGTGTCCCGAAGGATCTTTGGTGTCTTAGACCTTTTATACGATAGCTGTTCTTCTGTCTGTGCAGTATTTGTTACAAAAAAGTCTAAAACTATAATGAAATTTCTGCAGGTTGTGGGGCGAGGGGCAGGAAATGAAGTCACTATGCAGGTATTTAAGATGCTATGAATTTTGTATTGCTTTAGAGCAATAGTGTTAATTATGAAATCAATAGTATTGTGTTGTGCACAGAGTAATGGTAGCACGTTAGAGTTAAGGTTGCACATTTCCTAAGCTCAATTTTTAACTATATAACTTTCCTAGTAGGATAACTTTGTTTTTCCTCTTCTCCCACTCTCCCTGCCCCATGGGAAATAAAAGCAATGTATATTTCGTGTGTGTGAGTTGTAGATGTGTTTGAACATTACCATATGGGGTTTTCTAAGTCATGGTCTTGGGTAAGTACTGATGGAATGAGTTCTGTATTACGCTACACAGAAGGCTATATCGTCACTTTTTAATCTGCCCCAAGCAAGATGCAGAACATGGCTGCACAGTCCCCAAGAGTGGCATAGGAAGCTGATTGTGACAGCTGAACTCCTGCTCTCTCTCTGGGGATGAAGTAAACTGCATTGGGCCTATATCTGGAGCAGCATGTGTTACATAGTACAGCTATGCTGGCAAGCATGGCACATAGTAGGGGTGTAGGCAGAGCTTTGACCCTATCCCACTCCCTCTGTGGTGGGGATGAGGAGGTAGTGGCTGTGCTTATCCTAACTTCCTGTGTTCCAATGTGCTGCAGGTAGCAAGCCTGAAAAAGTAAGGGGCTGCCTAATGCTCCTTATTCCCATTCGTGGCCATGTTGAGCTAATGACAGCCTAACCTATGCTAACTAACTGTGTATGATCTGCGCTCTTGCACGGGCAGTTGGACAGCAGAACACACCCTAAAACTTGAGCCTCAGTTAGAAACTGATTCTTTCACACAGGAGTCCTGAAAAGCGAGTCTTAAAGGAAAACTGTCAGGTCAACATGTTTCATATGTCCAAAAAGTACTAAAATTGAGCAAAAATAATTGTTTCCCAGTTAATTCTGTTTGATTACTTTTTGTGTCTCAAGCAGCGGAAACAGCTGATAGTCATGTTATGTCCACTGTTGTTTTTAGATTCTTCTGCTTTCTGGGTGGGGATCCTAAGTTAACCCAAACCACCAGCATTTAGGTTGTGAACACGGCAGCGGAATTTATGCATCCAAATAAACTATTGTCATTGAAATCATAAACCCCACTTTTCTGAGAGTGTTGGATTTTGTAACAATCTTAAACTTCAGCCTAATTTACATGATAGTGCCCTTTTAATTTAAGTGCTTAACAAATCCCTGATTGGTTCTGTAATGTAATATGGTCTCCAAGTAGTGGGAGAGGGTGCTGGGGGCTAGGAGTTCTGGGTTATAACAGTTCTATTACTGTTTGGTGTTGGGAGCTTTAATTTCATTTATATAAAGAGAATTGAGGTGCTCAAGTATGGAATGTACTATGCAAGCATGGAGTATTGTACACTTTTTTATTACAAGCAATGGCCTTAAAATCTTTTAAAGAAGTGTACAATAGAGACACAAAGTTATTGCAGTAATTGTGCTGTGTAAAGCTGCCTGTTTAAAGTTTGTTCTGACCTATAGCTGTGTATTCTTATGAGTGGCTTTCCAAGTTTCTTGGCTTCCGAAAGGTCTGTTTTGTCATGAAGTGACCCTGATCTAATGTCTAATCATTGCAATTGAATACAAGTGTAAATGTCTAAGCAATTGAAATTTATGCAAGGTACCATGGTATAAACGTATATCATATCTCAAAACTTATCCCTTAAAATGAGAGTTTTCTCAAAACTTCTCTTTTAAAACTTTTGACTAGCATATTTTTTTTCCAGGGCTTTCATTTTTCAATGTTTTATTTTAAGCATGAATGTCTCTAATCACAACAGTTATTACATAAAAACTATTGACATATAGCAGGGATGATTCCTCTTTAAGGTCCCAGTCCTTTAATTCACAACACATGGGCACACTGCTACACCTTTGCCTTGCATGGGGCTCAGCAGTCTACCCACCGGTTTTAAGTTGCAGGATTTGGGGCTTTATCGATAATTTATTCTTATCAGCTCCCATAGTGCTTGTGTGTGTGTCAACCTTTCAGTTTCGTTGGGGGGACTGTGGAAGTCTGCTTAGATTGTGGAAATACACATTGTATTTAAGGTACTGCCGTAACAAATGGGACCTTAGTGTTTTACCAACGTAAAGAAAATGTGGTCTTACAGAAGAATAAAGAGTCCTTACAAGGATATAGACAGGATCATAAATACAGGTTATGTATCTTTAGTGAACCTGGCTCATGAGTATTCCAAATGACAAGGTGCCTGTTCCTTAGAACTTGTTTAACGCTTCACATGGTGAAGAAACTGTGAACGTAGGAACTGTAGAGACTGCAGGGCACGTCCTGTACCAACATATTAAATCCTCTGGATACTGGGCACCCACAGAGTTCAAGTGTACAAAGGGGCAGGGGAAGCATTTTGAAAAATTCATAGCAGCACAATTGAGGTTGCTCATCAGCAATGAAATACGTTGCTAATGACAGGTGATGGGCTTGAGCATACGCGGTTAGAGCATTGGATTTGTCTGTAGGTACAGTTCTTGTAGGAAGCTGCAAGCACCACAGACCTACTTTACATCAGCCCTCATTTGCAGGGTTACAAGTCACCTGGTACACTCAGACAGTCTAAGGGTATGTCTATACTAACGGTGCTGCCGCCAGATCGATCTTTCTGGATCGATTGAGTAGTCCGTGTAGACCCGCTCAATCGATCATGAAGTCGACTGAGTAAAACCACCCCCTCAAGTACCGTAGCGCTGCGTCGACGGGAACACACTTCCTGTCAGTGCAGTGAAGACAGCACGCAGAAGGGAAGCAGAGCAGTCGATGGGAGTTATGCAAGCTACTCTGCGTTGCTTGCATAATTCCCATCGACTGCCGCCGAATCTCCAGGTAAGTGTAGACCAGGGCTGATCAAACTGCTGCAGCTGCAAAAGAGTGCGAGGGACATGGGGACCCAGCGATGGTAGAGTGATGTGTATTGCTCTTCTTAGTGTCGTGCTATGCAGTGTGAGTGGCTTCGTGGTTACTAATGTGAACACACTGTTGGATCAGGACGGCTGCTACTTGATCAAGATCCTGGTTTAGGGCATGTCACAAGTTTCTCTCCTTTCTCCTTTTTAAACAGGAAAACTCCTCCACTCTTCCCAAACCATTCCCTCTCCCCTCCAATTCAAAACATATCACCTCTAGTGTTTTCTTCATTGCATTGTGAGACTGAGCTTCTCCAGCTATCATGGTATGTGAGCTTGGAGCTGGTGATGAATCTTTGGTCCCAAATGAACGGGTTATTTTGTGGGTCGTTGGAGGTAGGTGAGTCAGATTTGCTTGAATAACCTCTTTCAAGTGGACTTTCTGCTGCCAGGGCTCCACAGCCTAGGTTCTCCTGATGGAACCCAGGCAGTGAATCTTGTTTGTGAACGGATGAGTCTGGGTATGGGGATAGTAGAATTCTACATACACTCTTCTTCCGTCCCTGCTTCTAAGCTTAACTTATTATTAACAAATTATAGCTGATGATCCCATATCTGTATGAAATTGGGAAGGATGGGGGGTTTGTTTGCATTAAGGAAGTGGGAGAAGTAGACTATATCTTGTACCTAAGTATGTCATAGATTTTAAAGCTAGATAAGGACATTCATGTGACCAGTGTTATTTCACCCAGTGATTACTCCATCATGCCACACAATGTGAGTTTGAATAAATCCTCTCTTGTAGAAAGATATTCAGTTATAACTTAAAGACTCCAAGCGATAGAGAATTTATCACATGCCTTGGTAACCTGGTCCAATGATTAATATCTCACTATTAAAATTTGCATTTTATTTCCAGTCTGAATTTTGTTGACATGCACTTCCAGCCAACCGATTTGTCTGGTAAATACTCCTCACTAGAATAACCATAATAAAACTTCAGAAGTCTCATGAGAACCAATCTTTATCCTTTTGGCTGTATGTTTTCTCCAGCTTCTCATTCTCTCTCATTTCGACGACTCTCTCTGAATTAAAATTCTCTTCTTTTGGCAAATGTTTCCTGAAACTTGTTTTCCTACTTTGGCAATATACACAAATCCTTGTCCTTTTGAACTAGAGTCAAAAGGACGTGCCTGACTTCCCAAAAGACTTGAAATGCTTCTGCTTTCTTTCTGTCTGGGTCTTGCTAATGCAAAGTGTTGTCAGATAGTATGTGTTAAATCTGCAGTGAAACTACATTGATTTATCTTGTATTTTTTTGGAAGGATGAGAGCAGAATAAAGGGGAGGAAATGAGAATCTTAATCCTTATCATCCCTAAAATAATAGGAAAGCGTTCAGAGATAGGATGTGAAATCATTTTCTTAACATCTAAATAAATGACACACAAAATATTTTGTTGCAAACTAGTTACAGAACACTTTCTCAGCTAGATTTTTCTAAAGAGCTCAGCAGTTCTCATTGTTTTCAAGGTGAAGTTTTTAGTGAAATATTTCTATCCCTGAAAGAGAGGGCAAGGAAATATTAGGAAAGTAAAGATCTACTTGATTGGCATAATATACACTGGTACCATCATTGTTCTCAGTGAGAGCTGCTAGATGCTGAATACCCTTGAAAATCTGTACCCAGTTATGAATCTTGAATGCTTTTGAAAATCTGGACTCTTTATATCTGAGCTTTTCATAATTAGGATCAATATTATTTTCAAAATGGAAGAACTGGGTTTTGGAAAGGAAGATGTGGTACCAAATTATAGAACTATGCTCCATTTATGAGCCAGTAAAAGATCATATATAAGGATTCCATTCAAATGCAGGACCCTTGCATATAAAAAGAGTCTTCATTAAATAATTTAATAATAGTAAAGAAAGCTTTAGAAAAATAACAAATGCAAGGAATGTGGTATCCTATTAGCAAAGATCATCTCCCAAGCTGTTTTTTTAATTGACAAAATTATAACAAATGATGGACAGTTGGGTTCAACACGTTGCAATGACCAATTAATGGAAACAGGTTTTGCTTCAGAAAATTGATGTGGCAAACAACTAGAGCAGCTGCAGGTACAGTCACAGATTGCTTAATTGATGTACTGTAAGGCTGCTTCTAAAAGATAAACAGCTGTGCAGATTTTTAGTAAGTGTTCTTGTTTGGTGTTTTCCTCTAGCAGGATTAGTGCTGGTGATGACACTAAGCCAAATATTAGTCTAGTGGATCTTTATTTTACTAATTGGTGGCATGTTCTGTTAATACATTTGAAAATATAATAGAAGAAGCATTTCCCTTCACTGTGCACTAGCAAAGAGTATATGGGTTCATTTGTGTCTCCTGTTGGAGTAGTTTGTTTCTCTTCCATGTTTTGTCTCTTTCTAGCTGTTCATATTTCAGTTTTCTCACCCTCAGGTGCTTCATTTATTTATTCATTCCTTAAACATCTTGTTTCCCAATTTATGAGGAAGGATGTTTTTCAGCATGAGTAAACTTCTTGATAGTATAACAAAATTTAGCTTTGTTCCCTGCTGTCCTAACAAGTGTCCTTCTGGGTAGACAAAATTAAGTTCTAGTCTTGCTGGAGAGATTTTTGCACATAGATTTGACAAGTAACTTGGCTGATTATTAAAAGCAAGCTATGATTAGGAAATGGCACTATGCGCTACCAATTTTGGGGGTTGGACTAGATGACCCCCTGAGGTCCCTTTCAACCCTCATCTTCTATGATTCTATGAATTCTGAATATTAGAGATAGTATTTGCTGTTCCTTAGAAAAAACAACCCCAGTTCCAATCAATACTTGGATAACAGGATTTATTAGCAGAATATTCTTGAAGATGCATTGGCCATACAATTAGGTTTTTTTGCTAGAGATTTGACTCTTGGCTTTTTTTTTTTTTTTTTTTTTTTTTTTTTTCTTTCTTTCTATTTGTCAGACTCTCAATATTGGGGCAAAAATTGTTTGTCTGTAGTAGAATCCCTTAGATTGCATTGTATACCCCATAAAAATAAGTACTGGATGCAGAATAGTTCAAAAAGGCAAATTTTGATTAAATTCTATGGACCAATGGAGTTGCATAGGTGTAATCGAGACTGGAATTTAGCCCAATGTATATCAAGTATGGCTTGAACATCCTAGACTTGGAAATAGTGATAATAAACATGGCGATGGATCTGAGGAGTTCATGAATATTTCATGATCTTTCACTTGTTTGTCACTTTATTTTGGTAACTGTAAAAAGCAAGTGGTATCAGATCCTTCCTTTAAATCATGGCTCTGGATATACAAAATGTATTACGCTAATAAATAACATGCAATACAAATAATAGAATGTAATTTAGACAGACCTATAGTGCAAAATCAACAATTGCTTTCAAATGAGCTCCTTAATAGCAAAAGCTGTGCTCTCTATGACCCTTAGCACATTACAGGATCATAAATCATGACCCTGTAATGTACTGACAGGTTATTTTAAAGAAATCTTATTTCTAGCACACTCACTGTGCATGTGGCATCTGACTCCTTTTTTTAGATGTCAGAATATTTGCTATTAAAGTAAAAAATAGTCACTGAATATGGACTGTCTTCTTAGCATCTTAATGATCAGGAATGAATTAAAGAGCACTCACCACTGTTAGACAGGGGATGTTAATAACCAAAGTTAGTCGCTGAAGATGTAATGTGATATGGGACATACAAGTCCTTCAGTACTCAATATGAGAACCATCCTGGGGCAGAAACATTCTGCTTTTTACACCAGATAAGTGCCCCATCATCCTTGTAAGTTGTATTGGGACATATAAGCTCTATGAAGCCAAATACTACTGGCAAGAAAGTAGAAGGAGTCCTGACGAATCTTAGGTAGATGAAGCAGAAATCCTGTAGAGTCAGTAAGAGTTCCCCTCTAGCCTGTGGAAAGGTAGTGTGAAAGCCGTGTTTGTGTGACAGCTAATTAATGAGCTAATTAAGGGAACTCATAAAATAGGTTGGGAAAGAGCAGGAGATGGGAGGGCCTGTCCTGGGAGAATTCTGATGCATGGAAATCAGATGAGTGAGTTTTATGTACTCTACAGGTTTTGAGGTTGCTCAAGTGTTTAATTTTGGCTGTAGATACTATTAGCCATATGTGATAGGACACGGTCCGTGACTTTGAGCGCAATATTTTATTTAGAGTCACAAGCGTGATAAAATAAATCCAGCCTTCTCAAACACGGTTTATTCTATCAGCAAATCTGCTCAGAAAGTCTGATTTTACCATAGCACACTGATCTTTATTTTTTCCATAGCCGTCATGAGTAATAAATCATTTATCTGTTGGCTTGTAAGGAAAATATTATTGTGGTGCTTGTTTTCACCAGGATCCTCTTCCTAAGATATCAGTAGGAAAAAGGAATAGAAGCTGATAAACTATGCCTTGTCGTGCTTCACTTTGCACAGTTCAACTTCCATAGGGTGCTGTAATGAGTCTTTTTTCAGATATGTATGCTTGATACTCTCCCATCCAGATTATAGAATGCAGCTTAGATCACCTAACACTAATGTGAGTCATAGCTGATTATTCAGGATGTGTGAACTAATCTGGGGAGCTCCTCTCCGCAGCTCACAAACCTTTACCCTAAAGAAAAATTGAAACCAAACCAAACTGACTTTTTTTTTTAAAGTTTTTTTTCCACTATTTTCTCACATCTTTGAATTTTTAAGTTCAGAATAAGACTGAAAGCGTAAGTACCAAAATATCAAGAGAGAGTTGTCAGGTTATTTCCAGCTTAAGTTTTGCAGATATAAGGTGTTAGAGTAATTCAGATCAATTTTGTGTATGCACCGGCATTTGCCAGTGTTTATCCAAAATGAACCTGCACTCTCTGAACACTCTTGAAACTGATCCATCCTTTGTAATAATAGTAAATAAATTGTGTTGTCTTACTTTTCTATTCCTTTGATATGTTGTCTCCTGCTTTAGTTCTTGTCTTGAATTGTAAACTCTTCTGAGCAGGGAATCCGTCTTTGTTTTGCATAGCACCATCTGTGTGTACCTGTGCTGCTACGTAAATGAGGGAAGGCCAAGAAGTCGTTCACATACGCATACTTTGTACCATCTAACATCTTCATGCTCTTTTATCCTTAATCATATAATACACAGGGGAGTACAGATCAGGCAAAACATACTAAATGTAGTGGCCCTCATTAGTTCACCCTTTCCTTGGGAGTCCGTGGGGAATCATCTGTGTTCCATTCGGCAGGTCTTCAGGGTCCTCTGCCCCCTTGCTTACCCTGCTCCTGCAGTAGCTTCCCTCATCTATTCTAGTGCAAAACAGGTCTCTCCTCCAGTTTCCCCCTGTGAATCCCTTTATAGACTCCTGCTGGGGTCACCTGCTTCTTTTGTTCTCCTCCTGATCATCACTTTCCATTATTTCCACCCCCCTCTCCCTTCAGACAAGAGGAGGAAGCCTCTTCTTCCAACTAGAGCAAACTCACTGACTCAAGGCATTTTACTTTGAACAGAGGATCACTTTGAGCTGATCACTCACCATTGTCTCTGGCTTGGTAGAGCCATGACACAATCCTGCTAACTCAGGGTGGATTCACATACATAGAGTCTTCCCATGACACGATAATTTCATGATACAATTTCACAGAATCATCCACAATTCGGAAGTGGTACAGAGGATCCCCAAATCATCACATGACAACGTAAAAACAAATCATGCGGATTAATATTTATATTTACTATATTTTAACAGTTTGAGTTTTCTATTAGAATAATTATTCTATTTGAAATGGCCATGGTTTCCTTAAAAGCACCAAAACCTCTCCATTTTTATCTCTTCCTATTTCTGTTCCTCCTAAGAATGAAGAGTTTTGCACTGGAAACACTCATGGATTGGTTGACTTTAAAGACTGGTAGCTCATGACCAGGTGCCCAGGCAAGTTGTAAAGCTGAGACTGCTACATTTACTTGGTATCTTTGTTTTAAAACAAGGAAAAAGCGGTAGCTTTGATAGAGAGATTAGTTCTGGGTGTATTTCAAAGACTTAAGAACATGTTGAAGAAATTACAATTGTGGAATTAATTTTCAATGATTCACTAATTCAGCTAGCTGCCAAAGAATGTGCTTAGGTAAGTGTGGATGCTAAGGATGAAGGGGGGGGGGGGGGGAGGGTTGAAAACATGGAGAAGAGAGCCTTATATTATGTTGCAAACTTACTCACCTTTTCTTCCACCTCCTTCTGCAAATGCAGGCTCTTGCACAACCTCCTTATCAGTTTGTTTTTCAACTACCTTTTCCTAACCTGAATTTCAGTTTTTGTGGAATGGACACCACCTACTCTTGTAACCTGGATTGAAGATGAATAGATCTAATTTGTCTCTGTCTTGCTGAGTGAATTAATCTTTAACTAGCCTACACTTAGTTGCAGCCCCATAAATGGTCTCACCAGACTTGTAGAAAAGCTTAGAGATAACTAGGTACAAATAGCTTCACAGTACATTTAAGAAAACCCCAGAGTCTTGAGTTGTTTCACCTGCCTTTGATTTAAAATGATGAGGTTAAAACAGTTGACGGATTGAAATTGGTAGCATTGAGGCCAGATAGTTGCAGTGTAGATACAAATTTCATTGCGACCTGGTTGCATATTCTTGTTAATATGGAAATCTTAAGGATTTTTCTACTTCTCTCCCCCACCTGTGGTCCCAAGGCTTATTTTCATTCTCTCTCTCCCCTCCCCACCCTTTCATTGCGCCAGTGATGACAGTCGGAGAGTACCAGGCTGCTCTGTAACTGAGGGTTTGGTTACAGAGTTCCATGTATATCCCTCCACCAGTGTAGCGCTGCAAAATAGCTTTAGTACTTTCACCACTACATATAGCAACACAAGTCTGTGAATCTTCCGACAGTCATAGTGCATCCTACACAACCACTCTAATTGAATTGGTAAATTACCTGACTAGATCTGCAGTGCTGCTGGGAGCTGAAGCTTCACCCAAGGCAGAATCATCTGCTTTCTCCTCTTGTGTGATATTTGTATTGCATTCTTCTGTTGTGCCTGTAACACTCAAAATGAAAAACTGTATCTGGATCAGAAGAATCACTTCAAAATTGATTCTATTTTGAGGCTTGCAGGATGGCTTTAATTTACCATGAAAATGTTTGTTTTTACTTCATTGCTATCAAAGTGAGAGAGTTTATCCGTGTCTTTCTGCGCCTCCCCATGTTAAGAGGAATGGGATTGTGCTGTGTAGTTTCAATGTATAGGTTGATTTTTAGGGCCATTGAAGATATAATTCAGTAATGATTTAATTAGGAATTTGGAGAACTGGATTCAACTTATCCTAAAGTGTTGACTGTCCTGGGAGATGCTCTGGCAGATGGCTAGTTCAAAGTGAGTTTACCTTGGGCTCAGTTGCTTTAGACTGACAGCTTTTTTTACTCAATTAAATGAGACAACTGTCAAAAGAACAGACTCTGAGTTGATGCAAATAACTATGCAGCACTGATAAAGCTTAAATGTGTTCCTTGAGTCAGCTGAAACTGTCAGGTGCTTTCAGTAACTAGTTCAGCCAGCCAAAAAGGCACCCTGGTATGTATGCAAAAAGAAAATGTTAGGAGGCACCTAAAAATAAAACAAGCCTGGGTTTCTGTTACCTTTCTTAGTTTAACTTGTTCCATAGTAATGTGGAATGTTGGGGTTCTATTTTTTTGCGCTTACTCTTGAGCCGTCTTAAGTAAGCTACTGTAGGATTCATTTAATTATCTTGTGGAGTTTATTTTCTGTTAGGGTGTAAAAAGGCCTTGGGGTGCAAGTGCATAAAGATGAGCTATTAATAATAACAAGAATAATAACCTAACATAGATCGACTGACATCCGCACTACCCTTCTTGGTTTGGTGGAGTGTGTCTTCAACAGGAGCACTTCCAACGATTTCAGAGGGCAGTGTGGGGAGCTGAGAACACCTCCACTGTTGTGTTGACAAAACTCCCTAGTGTCGACCAGCCCTTAGCGGATAAAGTGGTAGGCCAACTGCTGCTGTAGAACAAGGGGGAAGGCAGCTGTTTGGCTTTGACTCTAAGATGAGCTGCTGGCCTCTGATGATCTGATTGTCTCCATGTTGTCATAGGAAGGGCTGAGGCCATTTTATGAAGTGGGAAATTAAAGAGAGTGAGGAGCCAAGGGCTGCAGGAGAGAAGTCTCAAAAAGGGGGCAGTGGAGAATGGGGGTCTTGGCTTGTGTGTGGAATCCACTGTCAATGGATGTTGAAATGGGGTGTGGTTTGAATTACTAACTCGTATAAGATTTGAATAAGGATTCATATTAGTGGATGCTTATCCAGACCATAGTTTCCCCATTAGTGTTGTACACTGACTGAGCATGGACAGCAATTGATTCAGTGCAATAAAAAAAACAAGCTCTTATTCCCACAACACTGCTGGAACATTTCATTTGAGAAAAGGCAAAAACGATTTTACTTTTTAAAGGTTATCTCACTTCTTCAAGGGAAAGGGGGATGGGTTCGTGCTGCCATTATCAGATCGGGAAGATCTTACAGTACACAGTGTGTATGTCCTCAGGATGCTGCTCATGCCACATTTATGACCATTAACTCTCCATAGGCTGTGGCGATGGCCTAGAATGGTAAATAAACGTATTTGCTTGCAGGGTTACATATTTTTATAAATGGAGACATTTGTCTGTGGCACAGGAGTTGAGTGAGAGACTCCAGTGTAATCATGCAACTCAGGAGGATCCATTCATACATGATTATTAAAAATGTATAAGGAAAGATTAAACACAGTAACATTCTTCAGTAGAAAACCTGCCCAACATGGGAGGTTGGAGCACTTGGGTTTCCAGCTCATGCCTCACGATGTATTAAGACTTGCAGATCTCCAGTATATAACTATGCAGCTTACGTGTTATTACTTATGTATGAACCAGGGAATCAGACCTTGATTTTCTTCTTTGGAGACATCCTACTTGTCAGCTTGATGCTAGCTCCCTGATTTACTGTGTAACAGCTTTGAGAATCCTTGTCTCGTGGAATTACATTTTCCTGTTTCTCTCGTGCTCTACAATAAACCCTGTGCATATGCTAGAAGAAATAGAAGTGTACAATATATACAGTAGATTGTGTAAAGAAAATTTAATCTCTCTAGTAGTTATGAAGAATATACTTCAATCTTCCACCTCTCTGGCTAAGATAGGTTCCATCCAGACCAATGAATGCCAAGTGAATTACAGGCCTTCTCCTGAGTGGTGGAAAGTGGTCTCAAATCAGGATTCAGAGGGAAAAAAGAAGACACCCTCTGTGTTCTGCAATGCTGGATACAACATAAGGACCAAAAAGTGCCCTCGGGTGTATGTCTGTGGGACATCTGAGCTGTTCATCGAAGGGTAGAATTGTAATCACATGTGTTTCTGCACTTACATTAAGGCCCCATTACCCTGCCGAAGCAGCACAAAAAGGCCTTAAAGTAATGTGAGAATCAGGCGCGTGTATGTTTAAGACTCTTTCAGCTGTGGGGATTTTTGTATATTTATTTCCTTTCCTTTAATGTTCATTTCCATACTGACAAATTTTTGTCTGTTTTTTACTGTAATGTTATTGTTTGGGCTACATGTTAGCAACTTGAGTGCTAATGAGCGAACTTCAGTTAAAGGTAACTTAGTGTTTTGTCTGTTTAATAAAGAAAATAAAGAAAACAGACTCAGATTAGTCATAACTCTCAGCCTTTGGGTTGCACTTACTGCAAGAGCTAATGGAGTTTCATAACAGTGCTAATAATAAATATACTCTATTCTCATTATAAGGCTCCCTGTTATGACATGTTCTCTATACAAGTGCTTACACCTTGGCTCATAACTGCATTAAACCCCAAAAGTATCTATATAGCCAGAACTGCTGTTTGAATGCAGGTGGAGGGAAATGTGGCCAGCTTTGTAAATGAACAACCGGGCTCTTGTCAGGAATCATTGTTCTCAAACTTGCTGTTAGAATGGCTAAGGCTACAGTGTTTTTGTGACAAATGTGATGTCTGAGTGACTTACTTAATTCTTTCCTTGGAACCTCTGCCCTCCCCCAACATAAACAAACGGGGTGATATGACTTTAAATTTCTGTTATTACACATGGCCTTCTCTGGCAACAGACCTCTGTCCTAAACCTGCAGAGTTAAATTTACCCAGAATGACAACTGTATACGCAGGGTTTAGTTACATAACGGCAGTTGCTGCGTTTCACATTGCACTAATCCAAATACACTGATAAAGCAGCTCATGAAAAAGCTGTCTGCTTTCGGTGTAATTACAAAGGTGATAGGATAACGTTCATTTTCCTGTTACATTGTCAGAATTATGCCCCTTATCTTGCATTTTGTGCTGTCCAGTGACTTAGGTAAGATTTTAATTGTTAGGTTGGCAGATAATGAGTGATACATAATTTGTTAATCTGTTGGGTGAAAAAATGTGTAATATCCCTCCCCCCCATATTTAATGCCATTACCTGATCCTTTATAGCGCTGCAAGAGGAAAAACTGCACTTCATCTTTTGTATACTGTTGTGGGACTGTATGTGGCACATAGTTCATGTGGAGAAGTTTCTAAACAGCACTGGGAAGAGAGTTTGAAGAAATTACATCTGGGTACTCTGAGTCATGGTGGTCATATAGTCTATTATGTAGCCTATTTTTAATAGATTATCATTTAAATTTTTGAATCCTGCTGAGATTGTGCCCTGTTCAGTTCTGTTTGAGTTTCAGTTCCATGTGGAAACGTTTGCAGTGTTTCATCAAATAAAAAGGTTATTCCTCCAAATTCTCATATGTTGAATCAGATGATGAGCCCTCCCGTGATCTCCTGATGTCAATGAAATATTCTAGGCATGTGCCTAGATGGGATTTGGATTCATGCAGCATGGGGTTGGTTCGTCTGCTCTTCCCTAAGGCTTCCCCTCTCCATTCCTGCATCCTTGCTGAGTCTCTAGTCACCTCTCTCACCCCTGTCATTCCTTTAACACTCTTTTGTGGTGGGGTGGTGGTGGTTTTATTTGTTTTGTCCCAATGTTGTGCTTGGCACTTGTACAATAAATAAAGACTGCCCATGCTATAAAGGATCATACCTTAGATGATCCCCTGTGAGGGATGTGTCTCATCTCTGGCAATGTGCCCCTGGCCTGCAATGGGGCTTGGCAGTGCTCCATTAGAATCTCTCATGCTCTAGCACACAGTGTACTGTTAGCCTAACTTCACAAGAAAAGCCACAGAGTGCGAGAGAGATCTGAGCACCGCAGTGTCAGGGGCCCAGTGTAAAACTGCAGGCACACTGTCACAGGCAAGACCTCCCATGCTGGGGTCACTAGGGGATAGGTCTTCAGTGTTGTGAGGGGAAGTCTCAGGAGGATGAAGGGCCAGAACTTTAAAGCCAAGTTGTGGGGCAAGTGGTGTTTTCTATAACCCTAACACAGACATGGAAGTGGATAGGAGCATGCTAATATTTTGAAAACAGTCATTCACTGTTCAGATTCATGCATGTCTTTGTATACAAAAGCCGTGCTGGGTGCCATGAATAAAGCAATGATGACCCTTCAGGCAAATAGACACCTCAGAAAAACCTCAATGTAATATCCAGAACAATATCTCACTGTTTATTTAAATACAATTTACCAGTGTTGATAAGCATAAATAACAGGAATTAATGACTGAAAGTCAAACGTTCTGGCACTATTAACATTGCTTGTCGTAACAAATCATGTGCACAGAAACTGCAAGGTAACATTCAGTTAAATAGACGTACATTGGCCCTGGATAGCATACACTGAAATAATTGCTCTCTCTGAATGTGTTACATGCTGACCTAAGAGCTAATAGCCATTATACACCTCCCCCTTAAAAATAGGCTTTTTATATAGGGGTCACTGAATGCAGAAAATATATGCACCGCTTTCTCAAGTGTATGTAGTGAAGATATCCTCATATCTGTTTGAGAAATCTGTTCATCCAGGACTTTTATTACCTTGATTCTATTTGTATATATGAGAACCCTAATATGAAACTATCACAGTCCAGGGCACTGCACCTGTATTCTCTCCTACTGGTCCACCAAGGACATCCACCATAGTCTCCTGCATCCTCAGCCATGATCTCTGACAGACCGAGACCTGCATCTCACTCTCTCCTGACTGGGGAATCTTTAAGGCGGTCCAGTTCCCTGCCTACACTGTGATTCTCCCAGCAAGCCAGACTGCCTGAACAGGTCTTTGCTTTCTCTTTGAAGGGGATGAACAACATAATCGCTTAATCACAGGTTACCACACAGCAAGCACGTTTATTCTAAATGTGAGAACATTACAGAGAAAACATATTAACAATAAAAGAGCCTACGTGCATGCTAAAAATCTTACCCGAGGTTACCCCAACTCCAACCTCAGACTGGGGTAGGTGTCAGTCCTTCAAAACACAGTCGGTTTTCCCTGTGGTTACAAGTTCATAACTGTCTCCGATTTAGAACCAGAACTCCAGGAATTGTTCAGTCTTTTTCTTTACACAGCTTGGGCCTTTGATGTTGGCCTCATGTAACAGGTGATCAGCAGGTAATGGCTTATTCTGCCGCCTTGTCCTTAAACCTGTACATATTTCAAAATTTATTTATTTTGAGTGTGAAAAATTGTATTAATATAGCGAGAGTCTTGTGGCAGCTTAAAGACTAACAAATTTATTTCGGCATAAGCTTTCGTGAGCAGAAACCCATATTCACACTCTGGGAATCATGGCACACTCTTCAGGTGTTCCTAGGAAGGTCCAGAGTACCGTGGGCTTGTCTTTTCAATGAAAAGATTGATGAATCTTTACATTCACTAAAGGACTCCAGGGCAACCTTCTGCTCCCTGGATATATCTACACCAGTCCTGAACAGGAAATACTATAGACTTTCCTATGAACCTCAAGCTTTTTACTACCAGCAATTCTATGAACCAGCTCATAAAAGACGAATGGTGCAAAAGTCATGATACCCTTCACCTTCTACCTCAGCCATATCAACTCAACTTCACCCCATACCAAAAGATACATTTGACGTGACTTCAGCAGTTATGAACCTTTGTTGATGCCATTTCCACACAATCCTCATGTGTCTTTGCAGACCATGTGCATTCTTTCCCCACAACTGGAGCACAATAACAATGGACAAGGGGATGCTGGATATTATCCATTCCTGCAATATCATCGAGTTCTCTTCTTACCCTCCTAAAGCCTCTTCCCTGTCCCTCATAGGGACTATTTTCATGAGGCGATCCTCCTCCAGGAGGCAGAACCTCTCTTCCAACAGGGAGCAACAGAGCGGGTGCCTCTCCAACATGAAGGAAAAGGGTTCTATTGAAAATATTTCCTAGTTCCCAAGAAGAAGAGAGGGTGGAGACCCATTCTCAACCTGCGATGACTCTGTTTTTATTTGTAAACTAAAATTCCATGTGGTTACGCCAGCGTTGATAGTCCCATCTCTGGAAAAGAACCCAGGGTTCACAGCTCTTGTACTTTTCATGTGGACATTCACCCAGCCCACAGAAAATTTCTCAGATTTATAGTGGATCTTTACTTCGACAAGTACAGAGTGCCCTCATTGCTCCCAAATGGCCCAGACAATTCTGGTTTCTAAATCTCCTACAAATGTCATCCCACTCTCCCATCAGCATTTGGTCTTTTCCCAGATCTCTTGATTCAAGAGAATGGCAGTGTCAGGCACTCCAACCTAAATGTGCTTCATCTCACGGCTTGGTATTTTGGTAGACATAAAATGTAGAATGTTCCTATTCTGAAAGCTGTGCGAATCATTCTCAATAATAGCAGAAAGGACTTCACCAAGTGGAAATGTTTCTCTGGACCAGCAAAATCGTATATCTCCAGAAACAGTAGATAGTCTACAATAGCGAGAATGTCTTCTTACTCTCAAGATGACAGGTCTTTGCCTTAACTCTTTATGGGTTCACCTAGCAGCAGTCAGCAATTTACCATCGGATGGTTACTCACTCCTTACTTACCCAGTAACAGCGAGATTCTAGAAATGCCTGATCAGTAACTTTCCACCAGATAATTATCTTGTAACCACCAGTAAAGAAACCCAACCCCTCCTTGGGACCTTAAATTGGTACTTTCAGCATTCACTAAGCCACCCCCTCAACTGCTACGTGCTCCATGTGCCTTCAGTCAACAAAGATTGCCTTCCTCGTGGCCGTCACCTCGGCTTGAAGGATAGGTGAACTCCGGGCCCTCATGGCTGAACTGTCACATGCAATGTTCCCGTAAAAACCAAGTCTCACTATGCCTACATCCGAAATTCACTCCTAAGCTAGTTCCAGATTTTCACCTAAAACAGTCAAGTCACTTACCTGTATTTCTTCCGAAGCTGCATGTCTCTAGCGAGCAGAAGAAACTTCATTCCCTTGACATGCAATGAGCATTGGCATTTTATCTGCAAAGAACTGAACTGATCAGAAAGTCACCTAGACTGTTCGGTACTGTAGCAGAACAAATCCAAGGGCAAGTTATTTAATTTCACAGTATCTTTAAGTGAACCTCTGGCTGTATCCTAGCTGATCTGTTGACACAGTCCTCTCCCCACATGGGGAGAGGGCTTCCTCTACAAGGGCACAAGTGGCCTGAGTGGTATCCCTTCAAGAGATATCCCTACTTGACATTTGCTGGGCATCTACTTGGAGTTCTATCATCACACTGTTGAGACATTGTGCCTTGGTCCAGGACTCCTTCACTGACTCATCACTTGGGACAGCAATTTCATAAGTAGCTATATCAACAGTATCCTTGCACCCTCCCTCTTTCTGAGTACTGCTTAGTTATACACATTGGAATACACTCAGAGACGAAAGGGAAGTTACTTACCTTATTGTATCTGGAGTTCTTCGAGATGCGTGGGCCCTCTCTGTATTCTGCTACCCACCCTCTTTCCCCTCTGCTTTGGATCATAACTAAATTTACAGTAGAGAAAGAACTGAAGAGGAGGCTGATTCACTCTGCCCCTTATACCCTTGTTGCAGAGGAGGAGAGCAGTGTCACAGGCATGAACCAACAGACACTGCTTGCAAGAATTCTCCAGTCCCAACAGGACATGGACTGCATATGTGAAATACGTATAGGGACCACACATCATGAAGAACTCAACTCACAATAAGGAAAGTAAACTTCCCTTTTATTGTCTGTTTTCAGTGAGCACGCATTTTCCCTCCCATTAATATTAATAAACTTTGCACACATGGAGCTATCAAGATATCAACAAACTCTTTAGATTCTGTTCTTGATTTTTTTTTATTTTATTGAGATTTCCAGAGCTTCATACTTGTGCTCCAGCATGAAATTCCATGTAAGTAGCCCTTGAAGTGACATTTCATTATTACCAGTTCCAGTCATAGCGAGAACATGGACTCAAGGGAATGTGACAGTGAGAAGGAATGGAAAAGAAAAAAATAATCCAAATTTATTTGAATCTAATAAAAGGTTTTGTTTAACTTTGGAGTGAAGTTTTTGTTCATTTCTCAGTCTGTCCAAATTCATTCAACTCTGCCTAATAAATTTACAGTTCCAATACTGCAGGAGTAAATTTATAATGAGCAATTTGAACTTTAAAATGATCATCCCAAATAGTGCAATCATGTAGATTCAAGTGCAAAATGCATCAAGAACAGAAGCAATTGATTATGACTTCATTTTCAAAAGAAGGCAGGGGGAAAAAAGGTGTGTGTGTGTGTGTGTGTGTGTGTGTGTGTGTGTGTGTAGTCAAGGGCTTATCCCTCTTTGACTATGAGATAGAGATGGGATTCTCAAAGATAACACAACATTTGGTTCTTTCACAGGGTCTTGTTTGTATTGGTTTTAGATTATAAACTCCCCAAGACTGTGATTCTCTTTGTGTCCTGTGTAGCTCTGAGCACCGTGGAGGCACTTAAGGGAGATTTTCTAAGGTACAAATAGACATGTAAATCCCGTTGACAACAAACTCCTATTTATACCTGTGAAACCATTTCCTCCTGCATAAATGCATTTATTATTACTGAAAATGGAATTGTGTGTGGCAAAATATCCGAGTTCTAAAATGTAGTGCCATGGGATTGCTGCAGTTTTTCTTCAGTGTCCTATAGCTGGTCAAGTAGAGAGCTAGCATTGAGCAGTTAAGAAGCTAAGAACAGCCATCCTGGGTCAGACCAATGGTCCATCTAGCCCAGTGTCCTGTCTTCCGACAATGGCCAATTCTAGGCGTTTCAGAGGGAATGAACAGAATGGATAATCAAGTGATCCATCCCCTGTCATCTATTCCCAGCTTCTGGCAAACGGAGACTAGGGATACTTCAGAGCATGGTTTTGCATTCCTGCCCATCCTGGCTAATAGTCATTGATGGACCTACCCTCCAAGAACTTATCTAGTTATTTTTTTAACCCTGTTATACTCTTGGCCTTCACAACACCCTCTGACAAAAAGTACCACAGGTTGACTTGCATTGTGTGAAGAAATACTTCCTTTTGTTCGTTTTTAAACCCGCTGCCCATTGATTTCATTTGGTGACCCCTAGTTCTTGTGTTATGAGGAGTAAATAACATTTCCTTATTTTCTCCACACCAGTCATGATTTTATAGCTCTTTATCATATCCACCCTTAGTTGTCTCTTTTCCAAGCTGAAAAGTCTGTCTTATTAATCACTCCTCATATGAAAGCTGTTCCATACCCCTAATCATGTTTGTTGCCCTTTTCTGTACCTTTTCCAATTCCAATATATCTTTTTTTGAGATGGGACAACCAGACCTGCATGCAGCATTCATGATGTGGGAATACCATGGATTAATAAAGAGGCAATATGATATTTTCGGTCTGATTATCTATCCCTTTCTTAATGATTCCCAACATTGTTTGTTTGGTTGTTTGGTTTTTTGACAAGGTAACCATCCTTACGAGGTATCACAATGTGAAGTTGCCTGTATACCTCTCATATTGTTATAGCTGAAATAATAATACAGGCTCTTTGACTTGTGTATTGAAGTTTCCTTGAATTTTGTGGATGTCTGAAAACAAATATAGTCCTTTCTCTTTCTCTTTCCCGTTTTGAAGGTTAGTTTTCTTTAGGGTATCTCCTCATGCCTGCTGATCTGATAAAGCCGACTTAATTAAAAATATTACCATTAGATCATACAGTTCTTTTTCTGAGTTAGATCCATAGGCGTCCGTCTCCACTGGGAAATTATTTACTTCAGAACTTGAGAGGCTAGTCTTGGCTGTCTTTTGTTTAACATTGCTGCTTTAAAGCTTTCTACCAGATTAATATTTTTCCAGGTCCTTTATTGCAGGTGCATGGTTATTCTGAGATAACCATGTGACTGCTGAGTTTTACAGCATAGACTCTGGAGTGTTGTTCTGACTGGACAGTTATATTGCAAAGGAGACAACTATTTATTTTAGGTGTTTAGTTATGGGTCCAATCTCTGTATATCTCTCTAATTCTCCTTTTAAAAATTCCCCAATGGCTTGATTGTAGGAACTGTGTGAGATCTTTGTTTACTGACACTTTCCCCTTGTTTTTGAGGGAGTGGGGAGAAATTAAGCCGTTATCCTCTTCCATCTTGCCTTCCAGTTTTATGTAAGGACATTGATATTTGATCTGCCTGTGGTGCAGCATGCAGTATTTTTTGCATCATAGTGAAATAGGGCGTTGTATTGTGGATTGGGGAGGCAGGGCAGTATGCTGTATGAGAGTTCTAGAACTTCGTGGTATTCTACTATGGGAGAGGGAATGAGGATGCAGTGTAGTCTAGGAAATAGGACCCAGACTTGCACTCAGCAGATCTGAGTTCTATTCCCAGCTCTGTCACTATATTATCGTGTCACTTTGGGCAAGTCACCTCACCTCCATGCCATGGTTTCCCTTCTTAACCTTTGTCTTTTTTTTTTTTTTTTTTTTTTTTTTTTTTTTTTTGCTTAGACTGTAAGCTTTTTTGGAGCAAGGATGGTCTCTTACTATAGCTAGAAAGATCTCTGGTTGTGGATGGAACGTCTCTGCACCACTTGGATACAAATACTCGATGATGATGATAGTATTGCATGTCTTTTGATTATATTGATAAATGACTTCAGCAGAGATTAATTCTTTCATCATGCGTGTGTCCATTACTCTTTGATTTCTTACAGTGTGCCTAAACAAAGGCAAAAGGGGTTTCATTAAATGTGTTAGCTAACATGTTTTAACTAAATCATTAAAAAACCCTATTGTAGACAGGGCAAGTTGTGTTCTAACATGTATTAGTTGGTTGAAGTGAATCCTAGGTTCAATCATCTGTGTTAAATTACAACTTGCCCTGTCTGTGCTAAAGTTTTAAAACATGGTCACTTTTATCCTAAGACACCCTGTAAGAAACAGGGCATTCCATGCCTACCCAGAACTATGAATAATATAATGGATACAACTCACCTTTATTCTCTCTCCTTCCTTTTAAAGGGTGTAAATCAGAGGACTAGGATTTGCTGGCAATAGGCAATATTTGATTCTAAGATTTGGGTCAACTGAACAAGACTGGATTTGGGGGTAGTGGTAACTTCTGTTTCCTGAAGCATGCAATTTGAATACCTTGCTTCCCACTACATTTGTGTACATAAAAATAAATGCTGTTCTTCTGCATAACGTTTTAAGGTGGTCACTTGGTGTTGATTCCAGCTCTGAGGCCAAATTCTACTCCCTTTGCTCATGCAAGCAACTCCATGTGAACAGGTTTTGACCCCTAATCTTGTCTATTTCTGTTCTTATGGGAAGTGACTGCTGTAACTCAAACCATGTTTAATGCTAGCATGTAGGGAACATCATTTTTCAGAATGCTCCCTCCCTCATAATTAAAATTCAAGTATAGTTCCCCAGAGAGCCACCTGAGGTAATGTTGTCTTTTCAGCATGCCATTAATATACAGGAACAGTGTAGACAGACATTTGGCTGTGTTCACTTTTCCTCACTCTTCTCTGGCTGGCCGCCTGTACGTGTTGTGAAAGAGCACAACTGAAATCTGGACAATTTGTTTTTCAGTATTGACGGGATCGTCTCTTTCTTTGTCACTTCACATTAAGGACCTGCCACTAATAAAACTAATTAATAACTGTTGGACTCGCTAAAGCTGGCGCTGCGCCACTACAGCTTTTGAAAGAAGTGCTTCATCTTAGTCAAGGACAGGATGACTATTTCTCCACACTTCTAATTGGACAAAGTGCCTTTCAAATTCCCTGCCTTTCGAAGATAGCAGAGAAGTTGGCTGTAGGCGCACCAGTTAGGATCACCTCTCCATAGCCCCGGAGACAGGAAATGTGTGTGAGATGGGAGGAACTGCAGTTTCTCTTCTTGTTTCCCCACCATGACAGCATCAGGATGGAGGGAAAAGCTGAATATGACTCGTAGAACATACTAATTTCTCCTGCCCACGCTTTTCATCTTCAAATTCTTCTTCTCTGCTGGGCTTTTGCTGTCCCACTGCCCATGGCAGGAAAGCAGACCATGGTGGCATTGGCAATCTGGGATGTCATTGCAGATATGTTTGTATCCAAACTGATCTTTCTGAAAAACGTGAATGTAGTGCTGGCTGACAGGTCTGAAGGCTGGAGTTCTCTATCAAGTCCAGCATGGGCAGCTCTGATGCTTTCCTGACACTGCTCCCACCAGCGTGATTCATCCTGAAGGACCAAGGCTAGAGGGAATACAGATCTAAATGGAGCTGGCCAGAGAATTTCTGTCAAAGAAATCAATGATAAAAAACAAAACTCTGTGTGTGTGCAAAACAACCACTTTGAATTTTCTGAGCTATTCTAGCCCTAAAGCTTCTATCCCCATGCAGGTCTCAAGCTTTCTTGTCAGTTCATTCCTTGGTCTTTCTATTGCATCTGCCATTTGTGGTGGGTGATTATTTTTTAAATGAATTTATTTTTGAGTGCTTCACTGGGGAAAGGCTACAAACATGTTGGAACAATGGAAGGGGTCATACCGTACTGGTGTTAATGTCCCTTCACGTACAGAGTACATGAGCTCCTTGTTCTTCTTCTTTTCCACTAGTTTCCTGTAAATGTAAGAGACTTCTTATTTACCACAGAATCATAGAACCATGGGGTTAGACGAGACTGCAAGGGTCATCTAGTCTAACCCCCTGCCAAGTTGCAGGAGATGTTGTGTCTAAACCATCCAAGACAGATGGCTATCCAGCCTCCTTTTGAAAACCTCCAGTGAAGGAGCTTCCATTACCTCCCTAAGCCGTCTGTTCCATTGTCCTACCGTTCTGACAGTTAGGAAGTTTTTCCTGAGATTTAATCTAAATCTGCCATGCTGTAGTTTGAACCCTTTTCCTCTTGTCCTGCCCTCTGTGGCAAGAGAGAACAACTTTCCTCCATCTTTTTTTATGGCAGCCTTTCAAGTATTTGAAGACCACTGTTATGTCACTTCCTTAATCTCCTCTTTTCCAAACTGAACATACCCAATTCCTTCAGCCTTTGCTCATATGGCTTGTAATTCATCCCTCTGATCATCTTTGTCATTCACCTCTGGATCCTTTCCAGTTTCTCTACATCCTTTCTATACATTGGTGACCGAAATTGCACACAGTACTTCAGCTGAGGCCTATTCAGTGCTGAATACAGCAGTACTACCACATCCTGTGATTTGCATGCTATGCCTCTGTTAATCCAACCTAAAATTGCATTTGTTTTGTTTTTTGTAACAGCACTGCACTGCTGCCTCTTGTTGAGGTTGTGATCCACCACGGCTGCCAAGCCAGTTATCCCCCATTCTGTATTTGTGCATGTGGTTTTTCTTCCCTAAATGCAGCACCTGAAATTTGTCTTAGTTGATTTTCATTTTAATATGTGTTATGTATGTGATATAAATGTGCGTGGTGCTTCACCGACAAAGATGTTCCTCTTCCTCTTGTATGTAAGTTAAGCAAAGAAAAACGAGAGGAGGTGACAAATGCTGGGATGGGGTGCGGAGAAGGATGATAACAGTAAGACCATCAGATAGTTTGGGTGAGTAATATGCACATGTGAGGTTTTCATAAATTTGGGGGGGCCCTGCGATTAATATACAGGAATACATTGTCTAGGGGGCATTTGGCTGTATTCACTTTGCCTCACATCTTTCATAGAGCTGTGTCATTCACAATGATATAGCTACAGAGGGAGTAACTAAGTTGATACAGATTCTAGAAAATAAAGGTAAGGAGCAATTCAGTCTAACAATAATGACTCTGTCACCAGGAGGGAAAACATTGGCAAATATATGGAAAAAACCAATAGTTTTATAAAGTTTTCATCCATATTATTGTTGACATTCTAACAGATGTGAAGCATTTACGGTCAAATTCTAATCTTTTATGCTGATATAACTCTGGAATAATTCCATTAACTCCAGTGAAGTTATTTTGGATTCTCACCAGTGTAACTGTGAGCAAAAATTTGCCTCCTGGTCTTGTTACCTAATAAACTTTTAAGGCACAAATACTAAATGAATGAAAGGACAGCAGCAATCCACACAGACACTCTAATGGTCCTGGAAAAGTAACCACTGTGTTATTTTCTTTCGACAGTATGATATAGAACTTATGAGTCCCTAAATCCCAGCTATATTTCTTCCCTCGTCTCACTCCTCCAATACTCCTTCTTGACTTTATGCCTTAATCTTTTTCAGCAGAGCAGCCAGTTGGCAGCCTCATGGTCCCAGAAAATATAGCTTTTCCCAGCATAAATAAGAGAGGCTGGAATTATAACTGATACTTCAGCTCCCTTCTTACTGGAGAAGCTTTCAAGTATTGCCATCTCCTTCAGTTTACTCAGAAATAAGGACATAGAAGAGGAAAAGTTCCCTTCTCTTCAACAGGGTAGAATACCTTGCATTGAATGAGCTGCTTCCGGTATTCTATCCTGGTCTCTGAAGTGATAGAGAATGAATGAGTGTGATGCTTTGGGCATTACCCAGACGAGTAAGGGGTTCTGGCATTGCCTACCCTGTAACCTTGGGGTGCTTTAATGCTGTGCTGCTATGGTTCAGATACCTGACACTAGTAGCCTGCCAGCAAGCACAGGGTCTCACCCTGGCCTCCACCAGTCTTGTCCCTCCTTTGGAGGAGACACCTACAGCCCTTGTGGTCCTGAGTCTCCCCACATCTGTCCGTCACACATTCTTACCGTTCCCCTCTGGTTCCTCAGCCCTGGAGGCATGAAACTAGCCTCCAGTTACCAGTTCACTGTGGCTCCCCATATGCTTCCCACCCAGTTTGCACAACAGAGACCGGCTGGAGATAAAAATAAACAAATTGTTTGTTTAATAGAAAAACCACACATTCAAAGATGACCTGGTAAAAGAGAGCAAACATACAGGCTACACAGTAAATAAATATAAAGGTGCAACCTTAGGCTTGCTACTTCCATATTAGGTAAAATTGATTTTCTAATAGAAGTTACTTATTCCCTCCTAGAGGCTGTCCCTCAGTTTTGGGCTGCCTTTCACTTCGAACCCTTTCCATTTTAAAAGGGGTTGCCACTTCCCCCCCTTCAAACACTATTGATATTTAAAGTGGGGAAATCCCCAGTTGTCTCAATGTCTTTCCATTAACTTTTTTGGCCTACCATTGTCTTTTTCTGGGTTGTACAATGGATTGTTACCTGAGTCTGGTTTTTCTGTTTTTAAAAAAACAAAAACCAATCCCCCCTCCCAATCCCCACCCCCAAAATAAACTAAAACAAAACAAAACCCCAAAGCCTGGCTTGGGAGGTGCCTCAGCCTGTCTAACCGATCACTCACTGTTCGGATGTGAGGTGGAGCTGATGTGAATGATCACACTTCTCTAAATACACACACGCTAATTCGTAACCAGAGCCTGTATACATATCTCATAATGATTTTGATTTCTGTAATGTTCTCAACTTGATGAAAGCCTCACTTGACATATTTTTATGGCACAATAACATTGTATGTAATCAGTTGATTCAATTGCTTAGTCTTTGGAATGCCAATTCCCAATTTTCCCCTGCGGCATGTGGACCCCAATTGTCATGAGTGTAGGGCAAGCAGGATTTGACCCTGTAGTTCCAGTGTGAGAGATCAATATTGTGCCTCAGATTTATTCTCCGGTCTTCTGTTTTTCCTCTTGGGGATTCCAGTTCCATATAAAGCCTTTTTTTTTATTTTTCATTTCTAAATTGAACAAGTAGTTATTTTCTTCATAGCAATAATTAAACTGGGCTGCCTTTTCCACCAGGGAGCCTTCACAATCTGGGCTGGTTCAGATTTTCCAGGTAGTGATCAAAACCGTTTGTTACCTTTAAAGCACTTTTTAAAAACTATTATAACCAAGAGCAGTTTAGTGTACAAATAAGCGAAAGCCAGAGCTAGGTGAGGGGTGAATTCCCACTTGTGTCACAAGTCAGCCAGGAAAGAAATGGAGAAGCAGGTTGTCAGAGATCAGTTCTGTAAAGGCTGACATCAGGGAACTCGTGCTGGAGGGACAGGAAGGACGGTTGTGGAGGAACTGCAGGTGGCAAAGTGAACCAGGCATTTAAGAAACAACCAGGGAAGTTCAGTAGGATGGGTTACAGGAACTAGCAATGGACTCATGAAGCCGCAGGAGCTGTGGGAACTAGAGCATCACCTGGATTTGGGACTTCAGCAGCAAGGCACTGATTTTTGCCCATATTGAGATTGGATTAGATCTATAAATTGGATTATCTGATTCCTCTTTTTCTGTCAAGACGCTTAATTCCAAAATTATACATGTTAAAGTTAAAATTTTATCATCAGGCAATGCCAGCCATATTAAAGACCCTATTTCAAAAAGAGTTGGAGGTCAAGAGTCGCGCATGCGTGAAATATTTATAGGAATTGCACTTTACCCCTCTCTGTGCAAAATATCCGCATACAAATGAATTACTTTGTGTGATTACAGTATTGCCATCACTAGATTCACTTGAGGTTTCTCCTTAGAGCATTGTTAATAATGTCCACTAAAATCCTCAGTCAGATCAAGTTGACAAAGCAAATGTTTTAATTCGCTATTACGTTGTACTGTGGCGCAGTAGAATTTCAGGGCTTGTCTACACGGCACCAAAGTCCAGACTATGGGGGTTTGAATTGTAGAGCGCTCTGAAGTGTTGTCCAATAATTAACCTGAACAGATCCAGCTGGTGTGAACTAAAAGGAGCCTGGTTTGCACTAACATAGTCCTGTTTGAAACGGAGTGAGGGGCTGGGGCAATCTGGGCATAGTGTGGTGGCGATCTGTCCCCAGAGCGAGGGGTCAGCGCAGGGAAATTGGAACGGGGCAGCGGACAGGATCCCCCACCTCCATCCCCAGGCCTGGCACCAGCCAATTCTCTCAGTCAGGGGACAGCAGCTAATCAGAGCAGGTCCTCCAGGCTCCAGCAATAGCTGCTGCTCTTCCCACGCCCCAGTGACAGAGGCTGGTTATGTCAGGTAACCAGATTCTGGTTTAGGGGTTTGTGCTTTTCCTAACCATTTAACTTGGTGAATATGGAATGGCACCTTTGTAGTAAAACTGTCCCGGATGCAGTGTGTATCTCCTAAAGTAAAAAGGCCTGAGTTTAACAGTGCAGCTGAATGACAGTGTCCTTGTGGGCATGATGCTCCAGTGCCAAGTATTATTAGGATCCCAGGAGACAGATATTGTGCATGTCTCTAACCAGAATTTTGAGTGGGAACTTCAATACAGTTAAATTCTTAAAATCCTGTTGTTTGAGAATAATAGTATAAAGCATATAAACTTGTATGTGATTACTAGTAAAAAATTATATCATTTTATGGTGCAGTCCTCATGAGCTTGTCAAAAGGTACAGTCTTTAGAAAAATGATGTTTTTGTGCACCAAAGAAAAAAATGTAGGGCCAGATCTTGTTTGATTTACTCTGTGGCTATTCACATGAATAAGACCAACAAAATTTGGCTTGTATACAGTAGCGCAGTGAATCCTTTTAAAATGAATGCTTGATAAGGAAACAAATGTGAAAGACAGCTGTCCCAGTGAGCCAAAAGGTGAAATGCAATAGAAAATTGAATTTAAACACTAAGTCAGTGTGTCACATGTTGTGTAGACCTGGAGTATGATTAGAACACATCATGTCAGTTTTATTTTTAATATAAATTGCTAATTCTGAATATTTGAGTTGTCTATATTATTAGAAGTTGAAAATCATGGCATATGATGCTGAAAATGTAATTTTCATGAAGTTTTCAATTAGGTCATAGATCTCACATGAATGTTGGGGTAGTGGGAATTTGGACTTCTCTTTATATTTGTCAGATAATTACTATATTTCCTCTGTAATTTACTGATTTTTTTTTTCCTATTGAGAACAGCTAGAATTGAAAGCTTCTTGTGGGTTTTTTTTTGTTGTGTTTGGTTTGGCTTTTTTAAAGTCATACAGTGTGATTCTTTCTGCATGTTTATGGACCTACTGTTCCAGTCTGGAATAGTACGTATAGATCTGAAAAATGTTAATTTGAAACTCAGTCGTCTTAGTAGTTGCCATTTTGATATATGGTTGGATTTGTTGGTCTTGAAATTGCTTAAGCAGAACCTGATTGTTCTAAACAGTCATTACAGTCCAGCTCTTTTGTGCTACCCTTACACAAAATTAACTGAAGAAAGGTTTCTTAGTGTGTGTGTCATGGGGCTGCCACATCTGGAGTGCCCACCTGCAGCAGGCCTCAGCTTACCAGGCACACCTGCTGCCTTTGCCCTCCTCCAGAGTCTTCAGAAATAGTCCCCGGAGTCTTCCCAAGTCTAAATATAGCCCTTGTAGGATTCATTTATTACAAAAGTCCAGTGCCCATAAATCATAGCAAAAGTCTCACCAGCCTAGTCCCGATTTCCCCCAGCCTAGTCCCAACAATATGTACAGTGTGCAGCCCTGTGTCTCTCACCATGCCCAGCTCTCCAGCACAGCCCTCTTCTGTCCTGAACCAGGACAGCCCCACCAGCCGTTCCAACTGAAGTGCAAACTCCCTGTTCCTGGCAGGAGCCCCCATTGCCTCTCTGCTGGGAGCATCCTAGCCAGGAGAGCATCCCTCACTCCCTCTGGCCCTCTCATGTCTCCTCTGGGTCCAGCTCTCTGGTCCTGGAAATGTGGGGAAGCTGCTCTGCTGCTATCTGGCTTGGGGATGCCAGCCAGCAAACCCATCTTGCTGCTTTCCTGCAATCAGCCTTCCCCCAGGAACCACCTTCAGTTCCTTTCCAGGACCTCCTTCAGGGACATCAACCCATTGGATCACTGAACCAGTATAGACCCTGGCTTCTGCTTCTCCTGAATTGGCCAAAACGGAAGCACCTGCTCTGGCACGGGGAGCTGTTTACCTGCTCTGTTAATTTACAGGGGCCAGCCACAATAGGACAATGTGGTGGTGGTGGTGGTGGTGGTGGTGGTGGTGGTGGTGATGATGATATTCCCAGATGTGTACAAATGTATGCTGGAATAATCTGCACACAAGATACCTGACTGTTGACAGTAATATCTCATGCAGTATGTTTCTGTAAATATCAGAGCAAGTCTGTGAACTGATTGTTTGTGATGGACGAGATATGGACCAGGACTCTGGGGATATGTATCTGATCTTGACAGCACTGGATTATGCTTCCTTTTAATAGTAAAAGGAGAGAATTTTTAACCATCAGATTAAAAACATAAGGCTAAGACCTTTTTGTTTTACACTTAATCTGATGGCCTTTCCCTCCATTAGCATGCAGTTTGCATGCAATACCCCCAGTTCCTTAGCATTTGACTCTAGTGGTATGCTAGATATAATACAATTGTCCTCTAGACTAGGGTTCAGAATTTATACCTTTACTGATCCACAGCAGGGTCGCCAGTGGAATTATTCCAGCACATCAGTGACACACTCTATTTTATTAGCTTAAAATAGTTTTCAAGACCTTTGGTGATCAATGCTCGCTTGTTAATTATAGGGACAATAGCCAGTAAAGTCAATAGATGTCAACTTGCCCCGGAGCTCTTGTATTCTCAGACTAGGGGAAACTCGAGTAATCTCAGATACTACTTGCGTGGTCACTACCTAAAGATAACTCTAATACCACGTGCATGATGTTTTTCGAATGGTGTGTATTTTGGCTCTTGGTTCTTTAATTGCAATACAAAACATACCAAACAGTTTAGAGCATACCAAGCCTACATCATGACTGAGTATCATTCGATCTCTTCTCTAATATTCATAACAATCTACATGTTTAATAAATAAAAATCAGGTCTAAAAGCAAGTGTTCAACTATGTTAAACAAAAATATGGGTTTTGATCAAACAATTTTCTGTAGAAACTATATCATTGCATGTATGGAAAATATCCCTATTTTATCCTACAATCCAATGTTTTCAGGAATACTTCATATCATATCCTTTTTCCTACTTTTCTTTGTTTTATGTTAGCTTTGGTATGTAAGGAGCCAGTCCCCTGTTGTTAACTTGAAGCATGTGTGTGTGTGACTGCAGGGTTGCGACCTTAGGTTGCAAACCCTGACCAGTAAGAAATGTGTAATACTCTTTATCTAGTGGTTTGTAATTTTGCAGTACTGTTTATTATTTATGATAATTATTGAATTTGAGGATAGAAAACTGTTAAAATCGGGTGTTAGTCAAACAAACAAAAACCAACAAAAAAACCTCCTACCCCTTAATTTTATCCATTTTGCTAATGAAAGGGCTGAGAACATAAAAACAAGATCACACTGATTGGAGGCATCTCACCAAAGACAAGGACAGGTGGAAACAGTCTGGAAAGCCAATTAGTACAAAGTGAGCCGAATTCAGTTTAATAATGGTGACAAATATAAAGATAGGACATTATGGCAGAATTTTTGTCAGACGCATTCATCATTTTGATCTGTTAGATGCTGGGAATGCTTTCAGATCAATGAATTCAAATTCATGTTTCCAATGAAAATAGAAACTGCCATTTTACTTACTCCTTCCTCAGTTTGAGTTGTGAGGAATATTTAGCAGTATGCAGCCATGTTAAGTAGTCTTTCTCAAATATAGGATTTTCCCTGGGCCTGCATGGATGTGAAACATCTGTGCTTCTGTATGGCCACTTTTTTGACTGCAAAATTGATAAACTATAAAGACCACTATCATCATGCTAGCCAAAACCTCAGGCAAGAATAAACAAAGGGTAGTGAATTCCATTGAAAAGTATAACTTGAACCACTCTCATTGGGTAAAATACTGAACCAACTAAAGGCTGGGGAAGTTTTGCCACTGACTTCAGTAGGGTCAGGATTTCACGCACTGAGGCCAGATCTACTCTACCAACATACATAGGTATAACTACGTGGAAAATGCACACCCCTGAGTGAAGCAGTTATAATGACCAAATCCCCAGTATAGTTAGTGCTGTGTTGATGGGATGGCTTCTCCCAGCAACATAGCTACCGCCTATCCCGTTGGAGTAATAGCATCTTCACCGAAGCGCTACAGCAGCACAGATGCACCGCTGCAGCTTTTTTAGTGTAGACCGGCCTTGAGTTAGCATTCATCTCAGAGTGAATCTGAGATACAAGTTCTAAAGAAGGGTGGAACATTGAACTAATGAGTGACAATACAATGTATTTATATACTGACAAATTGCCTTGCATGTTTACATTTTTTTTCTGACTGCAATATGTTGAGGCAGAGATTAAGTTTTAAAAATAGCAGGTCTGAGCAGATTGGAAATGGTCCTTGTGGGGACGCATCAGGGTCATTTTGAAGTACAGGTTTATATATCGAAGGAATAGGCCTTACCCGCTCTCAGTAAAGTCAATGACAACATATGCTGACATCATTTAATGCAGTGGTCTTTTAATTAGATGGTAAAAGCCTCATTTAGAGTCTTTATGAATGCAAAGGGATACTTTTTTGTTTCATGCAAACTTAACTGAAGCTACAAAGTGCAAAAATGGTCCCTTAGAGTTCCAGTAAGAGAGTCGGTTCCATAAATCAACTTACTTTTAAATGCAGTTTTTATAATTGATAATTTGTTTTCCTGCCAATTCTTGTAGCAGCTGATCCTTATGCTCCTGCAACAAGGGGGTAATGGAATACATAGATATTGTTTTTGTCATCATGTGTATGGCATAATATTGTACAACGCATTCAGAGTATAAGAGTGTATTTTTTTAAAGATAAGCCTAGCTGCTGAATATTCAGTTTCCTTGTCAGAAATTTGGACTTAGTTACTGTGCTTCCTGTCAGATCTTTTCATTTCTATCCTTCATCTTTTTTCTGGGCAATATATTCAGATGTCTACAGTATGAATTCTTTTCATACGATGCTACACACTATAAATAGTCTCCTGTGCAAAGCTTAAAATCCTCATCTGCAACCAGCCAAAATATGCTAATATGTTCATGTTTTGGTCACACGGGGGTATATCTAAATACCACCATTGCAAGGGTATAGTCATGTTGATTTGATCCAGAGTGGTGTTCTGGGAACTCTTTTACAAAGAGAGACCCTTTAATTGGATGAAGGCAGCTTCCATGTCTGAATGGAAAGGTGCATGGCTGAATTTCTTGAATGCATTCCTTTCCTCTCCCCAGAGTTATTTAAGTGTTACCAGGGAGAGATCCTTGATGCAGTAAAAGTTTTAGGGAGACCATGATGATTTGATAAAAATGCCATATGCGCATAACTGTTCTTGTTCAATTATTTTGTCATGTTAAGGCTTGACTGTTTAACTCTCACAGTATGAGTTTACTGGCTTATGCCATCAGTTAAAGGGGAAGCTAGAATTTAATTTCAGCAATCCAGATCTGAAATGTTCACTGTACAAATGAAGCCTCATATTAATTATAAAATAATTTTCTTGGCTCACTGATTCAATACAAAGGCAATGTATCTTTCCAACTTCCTGTTTTAGGCCCAGTCTACATTTACTTGGCAATTCAGTGGCAGTCGATGGGAGTTACGCAGGCTATGTAACTCCCGTCGACTGCTGTACTTCCCTTCTGCGCGGCGTCTTCACTGCACTGTGTTGGAGGCTCAGTACAATTTGAGTTGCTTGACCACTGTCCTACAGGCCTAGCATAGCTTCAGTTGCTTCCTTGGCTATTCTGACCCCTGGAGCATAACATCTTCCAGTTGGCAGAGACTGAATAACCTTATAGATAGCTGTTTCTGCACACCACGGCACATAAGACAAAATACAGATACTGTATGCTTGCAGCTGCACATAGATAACAGTGGTGGGAACAAGAAGTTACCCTTGAACGTCTGGGGTACACTTTTATTGCCAAGGGGCATATTTTTACTCCGCCCCTCCTAGCACCAGATGTTGTTTTGACGACCCCAATTATTATGGTAAGAATGGAATGTAGATAAGGGTGGAAACCCAATGTAGGTAATTAGCACATCTGATAATGAGAGAGAGGTAATTAGGTGAGGGTTGTTTATGGAAGGGTATAAGTAGTCACCACTTAGACAAAGAGGTGTGCTCCATCAACACCTGACTCCGCAGGAAGTGCTGCCTGTTGGACCAGAGGATCCACTGACTCCCTGGAGGGGCCCCTGAAGAAAGCTGCTCCTGTATACAGCTTTCTGAGTAACTGCTTAGCTCTCCAGGATTAGTGAGTATGATATATTGTAGTTAATTTTAGGCTTTGTATCTAACTAGTATATTTATAGAAAACCTAGCACATTAAACCTTATTGATCTGCAAATCGGGCGTACTGTGTCTCACTGGTATCCACGCTGATCATAGAGTGTCCAGAATCAACATACTGCACTGCACCGACGGGAACTGCATTCCCATCAATGCAGCACTATGCCACTTAAGGGGGTGATTTTACTGCGTCGACTTCTGGCGACTTCTGGATCAATTGAGTGGGTCATCACTGATCACTCAGTCTATCCAGATAGGTTGATCTGATGGCGGTGACTTTGCCACCGTCAGTGTAGATGTAACCTTAGAATGTTTGTCTGTGTCTGTTGGATCTTTTTGAAGTCTGTGATTATTGGCTTACTGGTTTGTTTTATTTTTAACAAGGAAGTACTTGGGTAAGCACTTTTTAATATGCTTTGTTTGAGGAATCCACTTGCATATAATACTTGGGGGGACTGATTCATTTTCTGTATCCATTTAAGTGGCATTAATATTCTGCCTTGAACTCAGGTATAAAAGCAAACAAATTTTTAAGACTGAAACCTCTTGCATAACATCCCATCCCTCTTTACTCCTTGTTCGGTGATCTCTTAACGTGTGTAAAGGGACTGACAATGTTCTAAGGAGCTGCATATGCAATAACTTGTGCATGTCTCTCAGTCCTCAGAACTGTAATTCACGCAACTGTAAGGAGTGTACAAATCCCACTGTGCGTTGTCTAACACTAGGGATATTTGGACTTCATGCTTTCTCTTTCCATTAGGACAGATTGTGGCAACTTTTTTCCTTTGTTGCCTTTTTTTGGTAATCTCTCTGTCAGTTTCTCACTGGGGACAAAATTAAAGGAGCAACTCAAATTGTGCAGAGGGTGCTGTCGTCACTGTCATCATCACTGAAACAGTATTTTTAACTCAAAACCATAACTGAGACGGGGAAGAAGAAGAGGAGGAAGACTTTAGTGCTCACTTCCCAGGCTGCTGTTGTGTTACAGGAAAAGTTATTCAGATAGATCCCCATCTGTAAAGTAGGTAGTGCCAATTCCCTCCCTCACAGGGATATCATAAGGACAAACATGTTAAAGATTCTGAGGTCACGGTGCGTACATACTATGGCAATGGGGACCACAGAACTACGTCGGATGGATGGATGGATGCTTTCCTTGCTGAAGCATACTTGGGTCTGTTTGGCAAGAGATGGGTTGTGTCTCACTGGATAGAGGCTGTTTTAGTTCAATTGAAATTCTGACTTCAGCTTCCTGGAACCTATTCCCCTGCAATGTTTACATGAGTGATATTTCCCAGCTGGAGCAGAACTTGTGTCCACTTCTCCCACCTGCTTATTCTGCTGCTGCTGTTCTAGCCTTTTATTAATCCCCACAACTTGGTCTGTCTTCTATATGTATTGCTCCGTTTACGGCTTCTGCCACTGTCTCCCCACCATGGCTTTTGAGCCCAAAGGGCTGCTTCTCTTCTTTAAACATCATGTTAAAAAACATCCTTTGCTCTTTAGTCTACTGTGTGTGTGTGTGTGTGTGTGTGTGTGTGTGTGTGTGTGTGTAAAATGAACAGTGGGAAAAATAAAGTACATGGGACTTCTATGCCGCATATTACTCTTTCTGTGTTGGTGGTGGTGGGACCACTCCCTGTGGCAAGGGGAAGAGGTGGGAGGATCCCCACTGCTACACTGAAAACTTTATGAGGGTGAAGTCCATGCATGCATTGTGGATTCTGTGCTTTTCTCATATTACACAGTGCAATGGGGAGAGGTTGCACTGAACGAGATTCTGTTTAGTTCGCACACCAGTGTGCAAAGTGGGCAGGAGGGCTCGAGGAACCTCCCTTTTACCTTGTGCAGGGTAGCCCTTGTAAGAGCCAAGCAGAAATGCAGTCTCTGTGCTTAGGGGAAACCAGGAAATCTGTTCCTACTCCCCTGCTGCCAGCTAGCACGTGGGAGCAGACTGTACCCCATAAAGGTGTGCAGTGGCAGGCATGCTCCCTTTGTGGGCTGGGAGAGTCAAGGAGTCGCTTTACAGTATGACTCTCCCTTCTTCCTCTGGGGTGCTTCAGCTTCATGTTGCATGCTCTCTCGTGGCTCTGCACACATGGCATGATTTATCCCTTTCAGAACAATTCCCCTTCTTTATTTAAAGACCTAAGGAAGAGCAATTCAAATGCACACAGCTTAAGCCAGTGGATAATAGATAACATAGAACACCTTCCAAAGAACATTATTTGATTTGAGCTTTGGTTTAACTGGTAATATAATGTTCAGTATAATATGGTGCAGATAGGATACTTGCTGTTTCAAGGAGGCACATTTCTGGGCATACCAAACCACTCTTTCATAGCTCCAGTGGTTTTAAAATATTAGCTTTTTAAATGTGCCCCGTGTTAAATATCTAGCCTGTTGCCTAGAAAGGTGTGTTTGCACTTCTGGGTTAGGTAACGATTTAAGCACTTATAGGCTCCTACTTGTTAACTATCTTTCATTTATGTGAGTCTTTACATTTAAAATACCTTGACCTTTTAATGCTGTTTAAAAACATGTTTGCCTTTTGCCTATGTTGTAAGCAATACAGTGTGTATGTAACTTTTAAAATGGCGCATGTGACACAATTGAATACATTCCACAGTTGAGCAATAAAGTCCAGATGCTTTGTGTTTAGTACGTTGAAGTGTAACTGCATTTTTTCTTTTATTCGGTGGTTTGAGGCAAAGAAAGTAAGAATTCACTAAGTTAAGGCTTATAACTATTTCACTGAGAGAGTACATGCAAAAAGCCTTTATCTATCAAATTGACACACTTTGCAATACCAAAGACCTTCCTTTTCATAGCATATAACTTAAGCATCAATGATAAGGCCATCGAACAAGTAGCTCTTTCATTGTTATAGTGTCTTAGCATAAAAAAGAATTAAACAGTTCTGGCAGCTCCTTCTCAGTTTTCTTTTAAAATATTAATACAATATAAAGAAGGATAAACTTTATATAAATGTGTGTGAATGAGAATGGTCAACGCAATTTCAGTCATTCTCAGTTCGTGTACATTACACTGTCTTCTGTTTTTCCCCTAGCCAGTATAGAAGTAAGAGACTTAATTAATATGGTCATTATTCCCTTCAAAAAAGTCAAAATGAGATATTATCTAGTGTTACTGAACACCACATTAGAGTTGCAGACTGTAGAGGTTTTTGAGTTGAAAATACCCTATGTGACAAGCTTTTATATGCATATTAAGAAAGACCGGCTTCTCACAGGTCATCTAATTTGCTAATTACTCAGAATTCAGATCAGGTATTTGCAGTGAAATTAGCATGTGAGAGAGAACATTTTTGAAAGGGTTTTCTGATGGGAAAACCAGTCAGTTTAAACTAACATTTAAAAGCATGAAAGCAGTTTTCTGGGGTTTAGTTTTTCAGTTCCATTGTACATGGCTGCTACAAGGATCAGGGAAAAATCAAATTTTGGGAAAAAGGAAAGAGAGGATTCGGAATAGAGAGAAGAAGGATTTGCCTTGAGGATATGACATGAAAATAACAGTGCCTTTCTAGGGATTATGAAACTTCTGTCTATATCCCTAACCCTTGTGCAGGGGAAAAAAGAGAGATGGAGAAGCAGATTGCACTTCCTTAGCTGGGAGGAACAGAACAGGTCAGTGCCTTGGGATGCCCAACCCCCAGGCAGGTGAAATGGAGAATAATAGCTGGGAGAAGGAAGAATCCTTGGATAAGGGGAGAGAAGGTGATACCCAGCTTGCTCGGGTTACTAATGGGCTGTTCTCCAGAGGACTTACCCCATCAAGTTAAGCGCATGGGAATGGGATGGGCCAGCTGCTGTCCATAGTGTAAGTCTGTCTTCTGGATGAGGACTCTTTTTCCATCTCTTGTGGTTCTAGCATCTTTGTTTGGAGCCCTGACTTGGTCAGCACATTGCCAGTTTCAAAACACATCCTCGGCCATTACAGTGTTGTTGCTAATTCATGATCGTTGTTGTTGTTGAAGAAAAGATTCTGAATTTTGTTTCTTTCCAGCTGAAGAAGCAACACAGACATTGTTAGCTAACAATGCAGACATCACCCTCAGCCCGCCCGGTGCCTGGGCGAGATAAACCCCTGGATGGAAAATCTAATCCTAGGAAGACAGAGTTGATGTTGGTGGGATGAGAGAAGCACTTCGAAGAACTAGCCAAAGCTCTAACCACTCTCAGCCTTGAAGGTGTCTCCTCTCTTATGGTCTGAGTGGTGGTGTGCAGCCTGAATATTACAGGACCCCACGCTGCTCCTGCCTACCGATATAGTGACCGTGCATAGTAATGCCTTCCACCCTCTTCAGCTGCCCTGGAGGCAGTGCCTGTGCCTTTCAGCTGTGAACTTGGGCATGTCGATCCCTCTGTTCATTATAACCAGGCTCAACTGTTTCTCTGAACTTCACCTAGGAATGGAAAGGGAGGAGATGAACGACTTCCAGATAGCTCACCATTGAGTATCCCAGCTGCTACTTTACACAGGGTGACAAAAACACATCACTGCATTGTTCCTTGGTGACACTGGCTGCCCTTTGGGATACCAGATTGTAATCAAGATCCTGATCATTATACTGGGCCTCACGTAATTCAGTGACTCTTTCAGCACAACCTACCACAACTGCTGTGCTCTACTAGGTTGATGGAGTTGCTGATGCCCAGCAAGAAGCTCACAGGGGCAAAGGAAGAGGTCTTTCTCAGCTGTGAAATTGCTTTCCACCAGACAGTTCAACACAACAGATCTTGCCCCCTTCTGAATGAAATGCAAGACTGGCCTGTTTGCAAACACCTTCCTACCATCGTAACTGTAAGGAGTGGTCTATAAAGATTACTCTGAAGATAAGTTAATGAAATCTTAGAAATTCAAACAAGCTATACAACTTAAGTGGTGTATTAAGGAGATGGGAAGGAGGAAAACAAAGCACTTTGAGACTGTTTGTTGCTTTAGATTCTGAGCACCAACCAAATAATATCAACTGATGGTTGCATTACAGCTAAATAAAATCAAATATGAATGTATTTTCATTTTGTCTAAATTTTAAACTTTTTAAATCTTTTTTTCCATTTTTTGTGCGTTTTTATTTTGTTCACCTGTCTTAAAACAAGCCTCTGAGTTTGCATCCACAGCATTGTATGGAGCAAAATGGTGTGTTCAGATCATGTTATTGGATGCTAGTTTCCTGTGTGCGTGTGTGTGTGTGTGTGTGTGTGTGTGTGTGTGTGCGCGCGTGTGTGCGCGCAAATATCCATTTGCATTTACAAAAGTGACATGCATACAAACACTTCCTCACACATTTATGGACCACAACTAAAATTACATAAAACCAAGTCTACAAAAAGTTATTCAGTGGCCATCTCATGACCACAATTCACACTCAAGCATACGTGCATACATATGGTAAGTTGTATTCATAGCTAATACAGTTTTAAGAGCTTTTAAACATTTAGACACTAGATGATTGTTCTCTTGAGCTGTGTTCTACTGAAAAAGAATCACATCACATACAGATCAGAAAAAAATTATTTGCTTGCAAACCTCGGTGAAAAATTGCCAAACATTATGGTCAGTTGTATCTCTTGAATCAGTTATTCCTCCTGTCCCCCTGTGTTGGATCACCACTGCACCTTAAAACAAAAAACAAAAACAAGAAAGATGGTGGCTCTTCAGTAGAATGGAGAAAAAAGTGGGCAGTTAAACTATTCATCACTATGGTACTTGCTAATGATTTCTGTGTAATAACGCTAATGAGTAGTGGAGAGTAGAACTGTACATACCCACGATAAATTGCTTCCAGATCTGGTAATTGCCACATTTTTGGCATTCTGCCAAATTGGTACTGAATTATTATGTTGTGGCCTCACATTATATCTTTTCTATATGGAAGACTTCCTTCCCATCTTGGGTGACAGCAACATGGAGAGGATAAATCATGCCTAGATTAAATACATTAGCTAATATTAGCAGCAGTGACTATGATAGGTTGGCAGTGAATTAGACATCCCTTGCAACACTCCATCTACCTCTGACTTTCTTTTTTCTCTTTTTCTGGGTATCTTCCTACATGGTGTTACCCTGACTTTGGCATGTTTGTTTGTATTGTGTCGAAAACCAACACTACGAAGTAAACACTCACTGTATCGATCCTTTGGATCCTGTCAGCCTCGGAAGTGATGCTTGAGTCTTTGGTGCATGGCAGAAAGCATGCCTCGTGTGTTGGAGAGGACCTTATGGAGGATGAAGGGACAAATGCCAGAAAATTCAGAGTTCACCTTCAGTTCAGATAGGCCCAGAAGAATTACATTTGTGGGAACCCCAAAAGCAGAATTTAACCCAGTGTTTACTTTTAACTCTCCTTCCATTCGGCTGACATCTAATAACCAGGAAAGGACTGGAAAGAGTGGCTCTTCTTTTAGGCAAGAGAAAAGTGAAGAGACCTGGGGAGGTTTTACCTCACTTATGTGAGCTCTTCCTACATGTATAATTTAACACCATGGTCTATGTATAATTTACCATGGAATAAACCTAACGTTTGAATTGCCACAAGTGGAACACTTCAGCTTACAAAGGTAGATTACTTTCTGCTCTTGATGCAGAAATTCAGTTTCTTAAATAAAATAAACCTCTTTCCGTGCACTTGCAAATGCTACTGAAACCCAAAGGCAGTGGTTGCTTGACCTACGCGTCATTCCAGTAGTGGCTGACAGGATCAATGTGCAGGTGTTTTGTAATGAATATCTACATCACAACTGAGTACTCACTTTGGTCCCGCAAACTGAGCCAGTTATCAATAGCTCTTTTAACAGAGTGTCCTAAGTCTGCTTTCTAAGCAGCACTGTATTTCCATCAGAATACAGGCTTCTGCCTCCAAGAGCTTATCGTCCAGCCAGAGAGACGGATCAAAGAGAACAGATGGAAACGATACTGCAGTGCAGCTCTCGGGAGAGCAGATCCAATGTTCACTTTTTTTGTGTTGCATTTTTGTTTTTAGGAAGATCGCTATTTTTTACTGTTGGGAGCAGGTAGGTCCAGAGCAGAGATGAGTGAACTGCTGGAGAGGAGAGGAGAGGCAAGATGGGTTTTGGTGTACGTGGGGAAGGAAAGCTGTTCTAGGCACTATGGGTGGCATGGAAATAATGCTTGCTAGGAGACTTTGGCCCAGATGATCAGCTCATGTAATTAAGATTAGGGTCTACCAAGTTGGATGGAGCTACGCTGCTTTACTTCAGCTGTGGAGTTGGCCCAAAGGGAACACTAAGGAGCAAGGAGGAGAGGAACACATTTCACAAACTTCTTAAGCCCTTTGCTAGGTATTGACTTTTCAGTTTTCATGCACAGTGCTCCTCCTATTCTAATGTACTGACAGATCATGTTCCTTAGTAGTGACCTTAAATTGGCACTGCCAAATACCCAAAATCAGAGTTGTTCCATCCTCTCCACTCCTTTCTGACGTAAGGGTGTCTGCAACCCAACTGCTAGTGACACAGAGAATACGGAAATAGAAGCAAACGTTTATTTAAGGTTCCCTTGTAAAGGAAAAATGAACCTGGAACAAGATGAAGGGATAATTCATGATGATTGCTGTTGATCAGACCCACAGTCTCTCTTGCTGTTCTGCAAAAAGTTTCCTTCCTACTTGTTTGCTGGTCTCCAGTGCTTCTTAAATAGAAAAAAATTGCCAGATCATTTTGGGTCAATCTGTGGTCTGGTCAAAACACTGATTGGGGGAAATTTGGAATTGTTCATGTGCTGCCTGTCAATGGTCCTTGCTTTGACTTCTTGGTTTAGCTCTTGCTTCCAAGACCTGAGTCCTGGTCTCCGTATTTTCCTGTAACAGTTGATGCCTCACTTACATCCGCTATGGTCTTTACAGTACTTTAGATATCTGTGATATCACCAATGGTGGAAGAAACACAGAAGAAAAATGAACATGGGTCATGGCAGCTTAGTGAAGGGGAGGAATTTTTCTTTAAAATGACTTTTTATTTTTTTTTAAAGTGAAGTTCTAGAAAATGCACAGGCTCAGTGGAAGCAGGAGGTGTGTAAAATAACTAAATATGAAAATAATTTCTCATACCTGTGTAGGCCAAGTACTCTTCACTACGACTCATCACACTAAATTCTCCTTGAAGTCAACGGTTCTGCTGAACTGGAAGCTGAACAGAATTAGGCCATGTATGAAGTATAAAAGCTGGCAGTAATTGTAATGCTCAGGTTTGGAGGTTTGTGTGTGTGTTTCTTCTTCTCACTGTGTGCTGGGGAGAGGGCTAAAGAAAACTTTCAGTGATGTATATTTTTCAAATAGATTACAAAATGAATGCCCTATTCTGCATCTTTTGTGCACCCAGAATTCCCAGCGAACCATTTAGGAGCCTGGACCTGCAAGTCCTTTTTAATATGAGTATTCCTAAGTTATTCGAGTAATCCATTGACTTCCTAGAGCATGAGGGGGTAAATATAAGACTTGACATCTGTGGTGCCTATTAGTATGAGTGAAAGTTTGCAGTGACAGGCTATTGCCTTTTAAAACTATACCTATATTTCCCAATTTGGGATATTAACCAAGTTTTAGTATTTTATTTACTTTGGAGCATTTAGTTATCCTTTCCAAGGACAGGCTGTTGAGTGGAAAGCCATATGTTAGATTCCACATAAAGAAAACAGAGTAACAACATTATGTGTACATTGGTTTGAACATTACATGAATGCAGTACCAAGTGAGTAAATTTCAGGTTTGAGTTCATTACCCTCATTAGATTGATAGGTTCTAGAAATATTGCCTCATGGAATTAAGAAGAAACTAGTAACCAATATCTTTGAAGGACATCTAAGTGGTTTGAGTTGCCTTTTCCACAGTGGTCTCTGGCAGAATGTTACTCTGGTTGCTCAATGATGGCTGGTTTGTAGTAAAATGAAATGAGACTTTTTAATCTGGCATCTTCACACTTCTTTTCAAAAACATTTATACATGAATTGGTAGGGGAGAATGTTTTGCATGCAAAGAAAATCCCAGACCATATGTCTTGGATTGGCCAATCATATGCCCAAGGATCTGATTCGGTTGCAGTTTGGTTTTAGGTTAACATCATTTTGGAGTAGATTTACAAACTGATCTTAGTGTGAAGTATTCATTATTCAATGTTCTGGCCTGAATTAATTATCTTAATTATGGCTTTTCTCCCTATGTTGTTGTTTAGGTGGCCTACAGAGTACAAATCTTTAGCCTAATCGAAACATTTCATTTGTGTTTCAGCCTGTGGGTGTCTGTATCTTTCTTAGACTGGGGAGAGCTACAGAGATGTAGTTGGGAATTGCAATCACAGCAGTTAGTATGAATGTTCTGAATAGCTAACAATAGGTGGTCGAGAGGGGAGGAATGCTGCTTTTCAGAGGAGGGAGAGGAGGACAGTGAAGAAATGACCTTGAACCTTTAATGTGAAGTGTTGCTGCATGTAGTAAGTGTGAGAATAAGGGCTGTAAACTGTCAATTCATAAATAATTTGGAAATAGAATGCAAATGAAAATCCAGAAGTAAAGAATTTGTTTTAATTGGAGATCTTTTTAGTTTAACAAAACACTTTTAAAATATACGAATGTCATGGACATTATACCAGCCGCACAAAATTATCACAGAGTTTCTGTCACCATGATGGTAGATACTGACGACACTGATATTTTGCTTGCCCAACCAAATTCCATCCTTTCTGGTTGCAGTGTTTCCACCAATTTGAAAAATGTTGCCAGTTTGAAAGAGATTTCCTGTACGTCAAATGCCAAATCCCAACAGAACTGGTAAAAACCTTAAAACTGGTAGAAACTTCAAAGTGCAGTGTGTGTGGGGGGGGGGGAATAGAGGGAACAGGGAAACCCAGAACTCACCTGTGAAAAGTTACTCTTCAGGAGTTGATAGAAATTTGCATTGCTGACACATCATCCGTAAAGTGCAATGTATGTCTGGGTCTGTACTGTAAAATTGTACTTGCCTGTTGCCCAGAGCAAGGAATTTAGGTGGACAAACTAAATATTGGTGTTTTTCATTATCAGTTGTCATGGTGAAGCACGGGTGAGCAAATTGTGTTTGGCTAGTAAACTCTGACAACTTGATAAGGTTGGTATAATGTCCATGACATTACAATGTTTTATAGTATAGACATAATGAAATGTATTATACATGTGCATATGTATTATATATGTACACATAAGACTCTATTGACAAGTATGCCTTTTGTCTGATGAGTATTGCTATGGTACTCCCTGTTCTTGATGTAGATTGCATAGGGAATACCCTGGTGATGCTGATGACTTGCAAACTACAGTTGTAAAATTTTTAATTATGGTAAAATGAAACCAATCCATTTCTCACAGGCTTTTACATTCTCTTCATAATATGCTGTTTCTTGTTTAGTGCACTGTAATGTGTATATTCTAGTTCTTTACTTAGAGTCAGTGGAACATCTTGCTGACGCTCTTCCATTAACCTTGCCTGGATGGAGCTAATGGTGATGTCGTGTAATATTTTGCTATTGATTCCCTCCTTTCCCTTCTCAAATTGCTAAGTCAACATGCAGGGGTAAATAGTTATTTTAAAAAGACCTGTTAGGATTAAAAACTATAGCTAAAGGGTGCTGACAATTTCCCACTTATTTTACCCTTTTGGCAGTAAGATGTTGTTGCCACAGTTTAACCTCCAGCTGGGAAGAGTGGCAAGAAACACCCTTTTTGATCTATTTGCAGCATAGAAAGTGCAGGCAAGCCAACAGGCCGGCTTTATTGATGGCTTTATGCAGCACATTGTGTTAATCAGTTTTCCGAAATTAAAGTGACCGTTGCTGAATTACATGTTTTAATGAAGTAGCAGATCAAACCCACAGGCCCTTTTGCTGGAATTTACTCTAAGTGCAGTATTAGATTTTATGTTGTAATTGTGATATCAGCTATTAAACTAGTTGGTGGTTTCTCTTTCCCCCATTTCTGCTATTCATCCTAGACTGCCTCCAAAGATATCTGTATAAATACTCACTGTGACCTGTAATGGTAGGGTAGGAAAAAAGAACACTTAGCCTGGGAGACTGGAAATACCTTCCCTCTGTCATTTGCTCTGTGCAGGTGCAAGAGCAAGATTTCTTCCACCCCTCCTGGCCACAACTTGCAATTCACCATGGCTGAAATCCCCTGGACCGTTGGACTCTCTGCAGACTCTCTACAGCTTTCAAAGCAAACAAAAGAGTGGCTAAAATGAGTGCGGCCGTGTAAGATGCAAAGTGATATGTTTGTCTACTGGGCCTTCTCCAAGCTGTGGAGGAAAAAATAGAACAAGATTGGTTTTTCCATGTTTTTTCCCTATAGCGCAAAAAGGACTTCACGACAGAGATGTCTTCTCTAATCTTTTCTATCTAGTCTGTATTTTCTGCTTCCCCCTCCTACTTTCTGTCTGTTTCGAAGCCTCTCTCCTTTGACAGACCACCAGTTTTATTCTCTAGCTCCCTGTTTAGCCCACGTGAGTGTCTAGCTAGTGTCCCAGCCCCAGCTAATACATTAGAGTTTGAATAAATATATAACAGCAGGTAGCAAGTGACTGGTGACAGTGTGACATATTGACTTAATATCTTGTGTAATGTGATATGAAGGATGCGCCTTTTGGTGTGTATTTTATTTTAATTATTTTTGCTGGGTGTCTTAGGCAGGCACTTGTAGGCAGTTCTGAATAATTGTCTGAAATCATTAACATGTTTATTAAATAAGAAAGCAGAGTGCATTATCTAGTGAATCAATTATGGAAATGCACAAAAAGCATAAGAGATTAGTCTTTAACTGTTGCTGAACTGCATCCATTTTACTAAATTATAGATGAAAGTGTTTTCTGCCTGTGTGTGCGCCTATGTGGTGGTAGTCTCAATGTTACCCCCTTAGAGCTTAAAGTAACAGCAATGAATTGGTGATATTGTGCAGGAAGAGGGCATTCCTGTTGTACAATAACAAACATCAGTGTGTTTACGTCCTTTCTATGGAGAGCTAACAGATGGTCTGGAGTGAAGAACAAAAGTAATCTCATCTGAAGGGTCTGGATGTTATGATAAACTGACAGGGAAACTCCAGCAATTTATTCTCTCGTCTGGATGCTGGGAAACAAATCTCCAGAAAATCTAGGACTCTAGCTTTGTTAGCAATATGTTCTCTTTTGGGTCACTTATGATAAAAATGCTGCCTGAAAACCTACCTGTCCTCAAACTTAAAAGTTTCTTGATTGCTGTGCACTCAGAAAATTCAACCTCTTCATTTAAAGCCAAAGTACATGGCAGGTTTGTAAGGGACCACGTGGAGTTGGAGAAATACAACTACCGTACTGCCACCTACCTCCATTGCATCTGTACTCCAGAGATGAGAAGATGGTCTTTTTGGATAAGAGGCTGGTCTTTTGGGGACTCCAAAGGTTGCAGTCTGACTTCCTGCTTTTCTGCAGATTTCCTGTGAACTGGGGCAAATCACTTAATTTCTCTCTGCCTCAGTTTCTCAATCTATGAAATGGGAAGAATGATACGTCCGTACCGCACAGGTGTCTATGTGGAGATAGACAGCTTCATGCTTGTGAGGCGCTCGTTGGGTACAGTGATGGGGGCGTTGCAAAAGCTTAAAAGGCAGACAGGTTCATGACAGGTCTGCTCTTCTTCAATGACTGTGACAGGTCATCGAGTCCTTGGACTGGAGCAGGGGCTGTTGCTCCCCTGCTTTCTCAGCGGTCACCAGTGGGAGGAGGTGAAGGAAACCTTTCTCCTCCTGACAACCTACTATTTTGCTGATGGTATCTCATGCTCCCTACAACTGTGCCTGTCAGCTTTTGTCTCTGTGGCTATATGCAGGGTTGTGGAATCTGGATCTGTGTACTCCTGGATGCAGTAGCAGCATTAGCCCCACCCACAAAGTACCGTCAGCAGAGGCTTACAGAGAACTGATGCAGAACACTCATCTGCCCGGGGTCAGAGTTGCAGAGTCCACTTCAAGTGCCCGTTTTGCAGCCACCTGTTCACACCCAATCCTCAGAAAGAGGAACTGCCTCAGGGACTTTCTGCAGTCCCTAGTCCCAAAGTGAATTTTACCCTCCGAGCAAGTGAACTCAGTTCATTTCCATTGCTTTTACTCCTTGCCCAGCACTGAATGCAGGTTTCCATTTGGTTTGTGTAACAATTTTATGTGGGTACCTCAGTTGGTAGTTGTGGCCGATATAGCCACATACAACTCTCTCACAAACTGAATGGGATGGTTTGGCACATCAGATCCTGTTACTAATTCAAGGTTGTCTCCAGCTCTTGGAGGCAAAGAGTTTTTTTCCTCTCTCTCTTCTTTTTTTTTTTTTTCCCCTCTTTGTCCCCCAATCCTGAGAGCTTGCACGTTGGGGAGCAGACTCGTGTCCTGGGCTGTCTTGAAGGGATGTGCCCTACAATGGCAAGGGCATTATGCGAAGCATTGCCAAAGTTAACGTGGCATAAAATCAACAGCGATGGTGCATAGCTTAGAAAGAACTGCAAAGTTCATGTTGCTGTGTTACTCCGCTTTAAGATCAGAATGGTGTATTGTAGGACAGGGAAGAGCGTTTAAGTAGGTCTAAAATGGTTCCTGTCTGTTAAAAGAACGTCTCACGGTGGTGTCTGTGGTGCTAGGGAACTTTACTGTCCTAGCTGGAGAGAGTAATGATCTTAACGTGTCTGACTGTAATATCTTTTGGCTTCTGCTGAAATTTTACCTGTGAAATTCTCACTTAAAAGCAGTCCGTTTCTTGGAATTCCCAATACTTAAGTAACAGAACCTTAAGCACATCATGCTTATTAATTGTCAAGATTTAGATCAATCATAACAGAGCTAACAGACATGTCTGGTTGAGTTGAAAAATGAGGATGGAAAAGCTAACAGATATCACTCAGCGTGAAGAGATGCCAGAAGAGGTGACAAATGTGGCTGGACGTTCTAAGGGGAAGATGGGGGTTCTCTGGAAAACACAGCTCCAGATGCTCAGTGGTGGCCCCAGGGAAGCAATATTAAACCTTGTAGCTATTTAGAATAATGACAGAATATGTCAAATGAACAGGCTGAAGATTGTCATATGACAATGGAGGAATTTATTTTGTAAATGGGGAAAAGACAAATTTGTAAGTGAGAAGTAAATGAGATGACAAGATAAGAGGAAGGGTTGTGGTAGTGGAGGGAGTGCTGTTAACAGTCAGGGTTTTGTCTTCATTTTGTTTTAAAATCAACCAAGACACAATGCCATTAGAAATGGTGCGTTTGTGTATGTGTCTGTAACTGTGGCCTTATTTGAGGTCATGCTTCACTCCACCATTTACAGAAGAGTGAAGGGCTGGCTAGGCCCTTGAGCCTACTGGAAGCTCCTGGGAGCAGACTTCTCTATCCATGCAGAGGTTTGGGACGAGAAATGTTCCAACATGAGGGCATTAGCTTAGGACCTGGGAGGCATGTGTTCGGTTCCCTGTTTCACCCGAGGCTTAACCTCTCTGTGCACTAGCTCCCCAGCTGTAAAATGGGGTGATAGCACTTCCCTATCTTACAGGATGTTTTTGAGGGCAAATACATGAAAGACTGTAAAGCACTCAGATCCTATGGTAATGGTGGCCATGTGAGTCCCTTAGGTAGATGCACAACTCATTGCAGGATAGGAGCCAATTTATTGACAACTTCAGATAATCACATTCAAATATCCTTTTAAAGTGTTTTGGATTATGAATACTGGAATACTTAAAACTCCTTATTTAATGTTTATATCATCCTCTGCCTAGGAAGTTAAAGTAGGTGGGTTAGTTGCATTTATGTTTGTAAATGGTGCTTTCTGTGTGCTAGCACAATACCCCTGAGTTTGCATTTTCAGTACCTACAATGGTTTTTCATCCAGATGTTAAAAAATAATAATGAAAATATTTATACTCCTAGTGAGTATGATAAAACAGCCCCCCACTCTCCGCACGCAGTAGTTTTCATATCAAAACCTGAAATTTGAGCCTAGACCATTAAAAAGCCATTTTAAAAATAATCAGATATTTTAATATAGTCATGCAAATGAATATACTTCAGACAGTGGTACTGCAGTCTGGTGTTTTTGTAAACGTTGTTTCAGAAAGTCTGTATTACACCCCACCCCTCCTTTATGCTATAAATACGTCTTTGTGAGGAAGCTGAAAATTTGGCTATAATATTTTAAAACTGGCTATAACTTTTTGATACGGCACTTGGCTTTCAAGATGAAAGGATTTACTCCTAGAATTGACACTTCTCTGATGTGATTAAAACAGATGAGTGTACTGTAAATAGGATGTGTTGTGTATGAAGGTAGGTGCAGTTTGAGCAGAAGGTTTCTCTGTGAAAAACAGCTTTTATTGACAAGCAGGTTGTCACAATTTTCAGTAGTGCCTTCTTTCATTTATTATTCATTATGGGAGATTAAATAGTGTAGTTCAGGCGTAAGCTGGCAGCAGATGCTAATAAGCTGTAACCCCTGAGAAAATAAGAAACCAATGAAAATATCGAGGGTGTGATGGGAAATGCTGGAAATATATTCTTTAGAAAATATCAAAGTTCTGTCTATTTCATCCTTTCTTTGTTTGCCTGCCTGTCTGTTATATTTACCCTTGTAGTTGGATCAGACATACATAAGGGACAGCTTGTGTGTGTGCAATATACTGCTTAATGTATGTTGCTACCACTGCCCTCTGGAGAATGGAATATCAGACCAGCCCATGTTGTCTAATAATGACTGGCCCATGTAATAATACCTCGTGACTACATTTAACATTCCCCATTAGCTCATTTGGGTGGACCTGAGTTTTTTGGAGTGGCAGACTAGTTTTTTTTCCCTCTGCTGTTGATTGCGGGGTCCATAGGCCATGGTGTTCGGTATAAATAATGACTGTGAAGTCCTGTGTGGCCACAGATTTGTTGCAGTCTCTGTGTGCATGTAGATAGATATATTTATAGAAGAATCACTGCAAATGTGAGAAATAAGCCTTTGAAGTGTCAAGCCAAATATTCTGGGGGGAATAAAAGATTGCTTGTCTACATCAGAAGCTTGCATTTCATGTAGAGCTATCTCATTTTGCCCAAAACATTTCCCCATGGGTTAGGAGAGCTGAAAATAATAATGGGGGGGGAAGCAGCAAACATCTTCCGTGAATTGTTTTTGTGTTTTATCTTACAGTTTATTTCTTTCCACCAGCCCTTTTCCCCTCATTTATTTCCCTCCCTGCCCTACAACAAAACCCAGTAGTCAGAAAGGCAGAGCTGTGTTGCTCCCCACCCTTAGCCAATACCGTTGCAGGTCATGTGCCTGTAAGAAATGGGTCACGAGGAAGGGTAAGGCTCTTGACTTTTTCTGGAGAGTGAGCATATCAGATCCCCAAAGTGCTTAGCGTTCAAGTATTGGGTCACAGTGAGGAGATGTCCAGTATGGTTACAAGTTTCCTTGTAAGTTGTCAGCACAGCTGCTGTTACCATGAAACCAGCCAAACCCTAATATTTAGTTTTGTTGGTTTGCGGTTGGAAAAGAGAAGGGAAATGTAGGAACTTGAGGGCGGGGGGGGGGGGCTGAACTTTTTTAGACTGCCTCCATTAAGGCATCCTCCATGATTTCTGGGTAATCACAGATATAAACCAAGATACGGTGCTGACAGTGATTTGCATTCAGAGCAAAATGTAATAGATTAAGATGGCTCCTGAAATTAACTCTTTAGTTGATTGTAATGTTTTCTACAGAGTATAGCAATTCAGGGAGTGGAAAAGGTGGTAATTCTCATCAAGAATGGTTTCAGAACATCTCCTTCAGGGAGGAGGCCATTTTTGCAGATTTTGCTGAAGGGCCTTTTAAAAATTTCTAGTAAATATTGTAAAGGAAGACCAGTGTTTTGTGTATAGATGTGTTCAAAATGTAACTCTCTACCTTCTCCACTGTATTTGTACAGCGCCTGCCATGATTCGCCCCCAATCCTGAGTGAAGCGTGTAAGTACTGCTGCAATACAAATTAATAGTAGTAATGTGCAGGATCTGCAGAGTATAACACCACAGCAAAGTCCTTCAAAAACAGAAATCTGCAAATAGTTTGTGGTGATGTTATGAAGCTCTTTTTATTATCTTGGCCATAGACAATTTGCCATTTCTTAGGTGACCCATATCAGTCCTCTGATTTTGTCCATCCCTTTTTGTGATTAATGAAGAGTGCATCATGAACCAAATGACTTTTTTATAAAAGAAATAAAAACCACAAGTTATTTCATCAAAAAATATAATGGATATACTTCTGTCGCTCATTCCATAGGCATGTTGCATTGATGCAAGGTTACATGCTAAGAGGTACAATCCATTGAATGAGCATTTCTGACATGAGGTGCTAAGTCCCCCCGAGTAGCTTGATATAAACAATACGTTAAATTTAGCCAGGCGAAGAATTCACCAGTTTGCTTAGCAATGTATTCAAAGTCCATTATTTCAGATCAACTGTTGGCCATTAAGTGTGTGATTGTTTTTATCCTGTTCTTACAGGGTATTGGCACAATGACTGCAGTTATTAAGATTCTTGTTTACTATTCAGTGGATTTAATGATCTTACATTTACATTAGAAATCATATGTCATTATCCATTGCTTAATCATGTTCAATCCACATCATGGGTATTTTTATATAAGCCCATTACTCCACTAACTTAATATAATGTAAATTGTTTGTGTGAGCAAGAGTATGGAATTAAGAAAACGTTTAAATGCTCTAATGGAGTTTCATTTTGCTTAAAACTTAGTGAGAATAAGTGTTTAATCTCGTCGTATAACTTGCATGTTTGGAATGGGCTTGCACTTTGGCATTTGAATTGACTTGCGCTGCTGTAGGTAAATGTTAGCATGCAGCAGGCACTGCAGGCAGAGAAACTGGCTGCCCAAAACAGGCATTTTTCAAATGTGCTGCTTTGGTTCTGAATAGGAGGCTGAGACGAGGGGTTCTCTGAGAACTTCAGCAATCGTAAAGAAGCGAGTAGCAATAGATGACAGAGTGCCTATTGGTTAACAGCATTTGGCCGAATATCAAGACCATAATGGAAAGTAAAACTTGTTGTTAAATTACAGCCTATTTTATATTGAAATATGTTAAGAATTTTTTTTAATTATAGGATATTAAAGCTTCAAAAAATAAAGTTCTTCAAAGATAGTTTGAGTGAAATAACTACAGACTTAGCTGAGCCCCAGCTTCATTAAAATTGTTCAAACAGCCGATGGACCCTTAATAAATTTTGTTCAAAGACAGAGATCTTTGAAAACTCTCTTAGCTTTGATACTCCCTAATTGGATGTTGCTATCTCTGCTAATGTTGACCAGCAGATTGCATCCATGATAAGAGATTGCCTAATCCCCTTGTCCTGAAACTAGCGAAATCCCAAGGTTGTAAAGGACCATTTTGAAAGCCCTTTGAATCAATACGTTACAGGAGACAAGCATAAACAAATATTTTGTTTAATAAGGATAAGTGTATGAAACTTGTTTTGGGGATTAAATCACAAATGTTCTAACAGTAACAAATCATCAATGAGGGCAAAGGTACCTAAATTATTTATAGTAAATTCTATGTGCTCATCTGATAAGAATCATTAGCATTAAATGTGATATGTTAATCACAGATAGCTTTTTTGATTTTCTTTCGCTACTCTTTTTTGTGATATAATTACTGATGCTGTTTTTTCTCAAAAGGTGAGAGATTTTTCCCCTACAAAATAAAATCAATAACCAATTTTAAAAAGAGTATCACCTTGTTGGGAGCTATCAATAGCGCAGAAACCATGGAGAAGCATGGACAGTTAGTATTTAGTTTCATAAATTGCGGTGTACAAGGCAGAGCCATGATGGGGGTTGCATTATATCATCCACAGGAGCAAAAATCAGGTGAATTATTCCTTTCTTGAAGATTCTCTTCTGTCTCCATCATTTGCAATACAAGAGCATTTTGCAGTATTTTCAAGATCTACTGTTTGATTTTGGGAGCTGTTACTTTCAGGACCAACATCTGCCAATTATCCTTTCAATGGCCACAAGCGCAGCAGAGACAATAACTTTTAAAGGCTTTTGAAAATTTTATCCTCAATCCACATGCAGGCAGCTACCTAACTTTCACAAGTGGTCAGAACAGATCCCTAGAGACTAGTGTAGCTGACTTTTCCCCTTTGCCTCATGTGTGCGCATGTTATAAAACAGGTGTTCTTACAATTCCAGAAAGGATCCTGCAACTCTGATTGCTTCATCTGAGCCCTCCTGTGCAGTTGTGGATCCAGCTTAGATCCAGAAAAGGAATGGGCTTATTTTTCAGTTCTGATTTGGAAGAAGCCAAAATCCTTTGAGAACTTTTTTCTGTGTGACGTAAGCTCAAGATGGTGGAAATATTGTAAAAACAGTGGATTTCTTCCATTTGGCTCTGAAATTTTGCAAGAACAATTTATAGATCTTAATCACTGTTGAGGTCTAATCCTGACTTTGCACTCCATCAACCGCCAAACCCTAGGCTTGATCAGAATTTGGATATGACCATAATCTCCTTGGCATTCCTTCAGTTACTATTTGATACTTATTTTTCAGTAATGGATATATTAAATCTCTGTTCTCAAATGCCAAATTCCACAACATTTTCTCATGTGTGAAGTCCCATCCAGTCTTTAACCAGCCAATCATCCTATACACCTCAGAATATGTACTCAAAATTGTGTGAAATAATTTTAGGATTTTTTGTTTGTTTTTCATGATTGTGAGAGATGTGATTTTTCAGGGACTGCATGAAATTTAACAGGTGAAGATGTGCAGAAATTCCCCATCATTTGAATGAGAAAATACACTTGGGACTTTGTCTGCTCGTAGCTGAGCTCCTTAGTGCTATCATTAGCATTAACGTTTGACCTTAGGCACTTTGATATTGAGAGAGGTTGTTTAATACAAAAGATTAACAAGAAGCCCTGTGACTTGCATATGTAAATATAAAATATTATAATATTTTGGGTTGAAATTTACTCCTGCATCCAGCACAGAAGTTTTATGTAGGCCTTTAGTCATCTGTTTAGACGGTTCAGTTAAAGTGAATTAAACTCTTTAGAACGCTCTCCCCATCTCTTTAGATAACTGGAGAGATGGGGATAAAAGGACAACTTGTTTATCTCCATCTCTCCCCATCTCTTCCACAAGGAGATAAATTGTCACTTCATTCTTCTGAAGGAGTTTCTTCATGTTTAAGATGGGAGGATTATCCGGAGCTGAAGAAAAAAGAATGGATTCTCATTATTTCCACAAAGATTTGTTAAAGTGCTAAATGTATGTTTTGATTTTATGCCCAGCTGGAAAGTCATTTAGTGTTAGAGACGTACGAATTCTCAGATTATTCATTGTATCGTTTTAACCCATTTTAATTCATAATGCTAAGTGATGTTAAAAAAAACTTTAAAAGGTGAATATTAATTTTGCCTGATAGCCTCGTTAGCTTTTCTACCCCATTCATTAACATCACAAATGAGTTTGCTCTGTGCTCCAAATATTTTTCATGCTTCTATCCTTTAATGTCTACTGATATATGTACAAATCATGAAGCCAAAACCTGTTTTAAAGCTACTTACCTTAGGGCAATGTGCTCTGAAGGTCAGCCTAGTACTTCTTGTAACACCATCACTTGAAGTTCCCCCATTGTTGATCATTTAACTAACATCCTGGAGTGATTCTTTCGTTGGATTGTGGGATTTGCGGGATTCTGCTTGAATGTGTAAAAATAAAATTAGGATTCAATGAATGTATCTGTGGAGATTCTCCTAATTTCAAAAAATAATTGTAAAAAACCTTATGTCTTGATAGAGCTTGGGGCTTGTTCATGACAACCCTAATTATATTGATACACAAGAGGAAGTGAGGAGTTTTGTGGTTCATGTAGAGGTGTGGGAGATAGGAGATCTGGATTCTGTTCCCACCTGTGTCACAGGCTTCCTATGTTACCATGGACAAGTCACGTAATCCCTCTATCCCTGATATGTCAGTTAATTAACGTTTGCAAAGTGCTTTGAGATCCTATGATAGAAAGTACTATGTAAGCCCAAAGTGGTGGTAGTGGTGTTAATGAAGACGATAGGGTTTAATGGACAAATAATGAAATAATTTGTGAAACGTCAAAAGTCTACAATGTTAAATCAGATTAAAATGAAAACAAAATTGCTGTCCCTATAGATTATTTCCAGAAACTTAATCAAAGGGAAAAATAGGTATAACTATATAGGTTTGGTACATTATACTTGTTTTCTCATATTTACTAGTTTTTGTCCTAACTTCCGTAAACATTTTTGAATTCTTAAAATGAAGCTGGTTGTTTGAATTGAGAAGATTTGTATGCAGTACTGTCCTGATAATCCCCTTAGCAATTATCACTCCAGAATATACTATCTTGTGCAATATGCAACATGGAGTGTCTCTTTTCATTTATAGAAATTTTCTTCATGTCAGACAAAACCCTATCCCTGTAATCCTTCACATATCCCTGTCTCATCAGTGACACGCTCAGACTTTCGTTTGTTTAATAATTTGAATGATGAAGATTTAATATTCTTCACTTGTCATTTTCTGAAGTAAATTGGCTGGTAATAGTCATATTAAATCTACTTAGTCATGAGAACCAGATCTGGTACACGGAGCCAAAGTAGGAGGCCTTGCTGAGCACAGATTTGAGGTTGGAAGGCACAGTCAGAAGTACCTGTGAAACCAGGTCTGACTGTGATCAGACTGTGATGATACTGCTGTGTGGAGAATGCCCCCTACCATGCTTTTACTGGATAGGTGTCTAAAGCTGTAATCGATTTATAATTGGATTTTAATTGTCATCTGAATTTTTTTTTTATTTGCCAGTTCCAAAGGGGCAGTGATGTAAATGAAATTCTGCATCTTGCTGGGTTATTTATACAGAACACAGAAAAATACGCTGAGACAATGAACCAAGGGGTAAAAGCTGTCTCTGCGTGTGCTGGGGCTTTCTTGCAGCAAAACTGATGTGTTTTACTACATGAGAGGCTGTGTGCTCTGCCCCTTCACCATGGATTCTAACCCTGCAGGGGTTCCTGCCTGTCACTGTTCTGTCAGGGTTTGAGCTACAAGAGGGGTGGAGAGGAGCCAGAGGACCCATGGCGTTGTGACTCCTCCATTCCCTCTTTGCCCTTTTTGGAGGCAACTCCTGCCATCAAGCTGGACGGAGTTAGTGGCTGCATAGCATGCCTTGGGAAGGGAGAGAGTCTTTCTCCTTGCTTCCCTCATGAGGAGTTTCCCAGCATCCAGCTGAGTTACCTTGGATGGATGTAGGATTTTGGCCTGTTGTGTTAACAATATATTGCTTTATCCAAAACTCTGTAGCCTGGTTATTTAATTTATTATCTTTTCATCTGGATAAACCTATTAGACTCTGTCATGTTGAAAGTTTTCCCCATCATTGTGAAGGATAGGCCAGAGTCAAAACTGGATCCATACACCCCAAATTTGGGTCAAGTTCAGGTGTTGATCTAAACTTAGGCCCTTTGGCCCATCTCTAATTAAAGCTCTTTGCTATTAAAGACCCTGGGTGCTCATCACTTAGGAAATCAGGCCACACATTCTGGAACCTAAATATGGATTTAGGAGCCTAGCGTTAGGCACCAGTTTTTGAAAATCTTGTCTCCTATGGCTAGTCCAGCTTCAGCAGAGCAAGAGAAGTGTTTTGCTTTTGCTGACTGTCAGAAGAGAGGCTTGGCTCACACTAATGAGGTTTGGCTCTTTGGTAACTGAGGGTGGGGATCTGGGTAAACACTGAAGTGAGCGGGAAAGGTGGCCAGTCTTCCCCATCATGTCTCCTGAGATGCTCAGCCACCATTGTCATGATAAATAGCAAGGCACTGTCCACGCCAGGGTTGAAACAGTGCTAGCAATGACTGCGTACTGGTGCTGACGATGGATAGTATTACAGGAAAAGTGAAACTTTCACAGTGGTCTCAGACTGCCCCTCAGACAGACCAAGCTGGAAGAAGAATTATTAAAGAAACTGTTAAAGAATTGGACTGGGTTAGATATTAAATAAGGGATGTGGGTTAAGCTGCAAATTAGGGGAGAGAGAGGATTGTATTTAAATACAAGAGAGGTGAAAGGAATGGCAAAAATAAAAGGCAGGAAGAGATGAAAGGGCAGGAAAAGAGAGAAAGCAGGCAAGGTGAGCAAAATGTGAAATAGAACCAAAATAGACTCTGGGTTTCAGAATTAAAGATGACAGAAATGAAAGTAACTATTCATCTCCTCGCCTCGGCTGAATACAGAGGAGTGGGAAAGCTAAGGTCGCTTTAAAGGGTAGGTCAGCAGTGTGACTTCATTGTTCTGTGCTCTTGCTGCAATGCGAGGGTTGGTAAAAAGGAGCAAGATGAACTGAAGACATACTGGAATAGATAGTACCTTTAAAAGTACAAAGAGATTCTGCTGATTCAGTGTGAAACATGAGCAGAGGTGCCTTAGAATGAATTGGTTTTTCTCATACTTTTGTAATGCTCACCATGCAAGGAATGGATACCCCTTCAACTACATTATCCGGAACTGTCCCATAGGACGCTTTGCCCTGCACGGTGTCGAACTTGTCTGTTTCCACTGTGAGCTCTTTGGGGCTGGGACTGTTTGCTAGCCTGTGTTTGTACAGTGCCTAGCAGAGTGGGACTCCATTCTGGGTTAGTCTTTCCGCACTGCTGATATAAACGTGGTTAATAATAAATTGTGGCTCTGAGTTTCACAGACAACATGAACACACATTTATTTTTCTTAAATGTATGTATGAACAGACAATTGGATATTTGAAAACAAATGCAGTTTCGCAAGAGCGATGGAAAAATATACAGTGGTTCATTTAGAGCATGACCGTTTTCTCATTTATCCTCACTGGGAAGATGATTGGGCCCTTTGCGTAATCCCTCAAGACCTGGCACTGTAGATCTGAGATTTTTCAACATAACTAGAAAAATCAGTCCACTGGATATTTCACTGAAGGATTTGGTTCTGGAGAGGATGGTTCCATACACTTGTAGCTACACTAAGTTATGGTTTCCAAAATATCCTGAAGTCTACACAGCAGCCGCTGGCTTTGTGACACACAGAAGTGTTAATTGTTTCCAACTCAACTGGGGAATTGAGAGCTTAAAAATAAACATCTTGGAATCTGGCTATGAGAAAGCAGACCGTGATGAATTGAGGTAGATATTAGCCAGTGCTCACACTTCTCATAATGTTGAGACTCTTATCCAGGGAAGTGCTAAATGAAACCTTTTAGTTCTTGCGTGCAGTTTCTGTTGCACAAGTGTTTTAAAGGCAGATTTGACTGAGCCTTGCTGTTTGAAAATGCTGCTTTCCCCTGTTGTCAAGGCCTTTTTAAACAATAAAATAATGCTACTTCAGCATCACTTTGAGGTTTCGTCATGTGTATATGTTCCAAGATAGTAATCATCATACACTTTTGGCCACTTACTGATGGGGGCAGTTCCCCGTCTGGTATTGACATTCCGTGGTCATTAGAGGATTTGCTTAATGTCATCCTCAAATGCTCACATTGTGCCTTTTTTTCTAATATTTCTCCCATTCCTGGGTGTTGAAACACCTGCATATTAAAATGAAAAGCCTCCTCAGAGGTTGTAACCATGCAACTTCCATACATTTTCTTTGGATTTTACTCCTTTCCTTATGGCAGGGCACATCAGAATGAACCTCCTGAAGTTCTCAGTTACAGCAATAGCAGATGCCCAGCTCTGAAGCACAGTCTTTCTGCTCACCCGTCACAGTAGACTGATGCATGCTGTTGACCAGACACTATCAGACCAGCTAAAAATAGTAACTCTGCCCTCTTCTTTTCTCCAAAATAAGCAAAGTCAAGTAAAATTGATTTAAAAATACAAAATTTCCAAAACCAAATCGATTTTTTTCTATTAATTGGTGACACTGGAGAACATACCATTCTGTATACAATATGTTAGTGGTCTGCATTTATCCATGTCAGGTATTTTAATATTCATCTTGTTTGTACTCTTGTGCTTCTTCCTCCTTGGTTTTGTTAGTATGGACTGTTTTCCTTACTTTTCCTGCTCATGTTAAAGGTTGTATAGACGCATCCAAATTGTCATTGTTGGGTTTTACAGTGTGTAGATTGCTGCGAGCACTTATGTCTGTTTGATGTCTTGTTTTTTGTTGAATTTTTTAAGTGAATAAATAAAAACATAATTTAAAAAAGCTTCCTCAGACAAACAACAAAGTGGAATATATTCTAAAGCTGCAGCAAAGCAAGCTGAGAAAATTCTGCACGTGAGTAGTTTCTGGAAATGTACATAGAATTCACTGTGATGAAACTATCATTATATGGTAAGCTTGGGATAAAGTAAATGCTGATAGAGATGGAGTAACATAGTGTTAGCTTAATAAGCCAATGGTAACACCACTGAAAGCTGGCCAGCAGTTGCTAGTGTTTTTTTAAAATAATACACTAGATTTCAAAAGAAAAATGGAGGGAGATGTTAGTAAGAGTGGTCATCTGGCTTTCATCTCCCCTAACAAATGATGGAAAGAATTTACAAGAAATATTGGACTCTCATGAAGTGACAACCAGAAAGAAAACAGGTCAGTTGAGCTTTTATCGGGATCCCCAGTTGTCAGATTTCTTGGATGAAATGAATCTGGTCAAGTGCAAAGTTACTGTCAAGACTTAGGAAACCCTCAGCATCCTTCGGGCATTGAGAGGCCAGTAGTCAGGAGAGATGTAGGCAGAGGCCCTGGTGAGAATCATAAACTGGAGCTGAAGTAGAAGGGTTGTAGACAATTGTTTCATGAACAGTAGATTACCAAGGAGGGAGAAGCTGAACAAGGGGTGTTTGGTAATGATGTGTGTCCCAAATCAAAGGTATCCTTTCTCCGCCTTTTTTGGCATCAGAAGTAAGAAGTATCTGATGTTCTTACAACCCTCCTGGTTTTAATTTGGAAGACAAAAGTTGATGTCATGCAAAGGAAAGAAATGGACAGTAAAATTTACTCTTCAGTTGGTCACAGTTCAGGGTGGATGTGGTCTATTCAATGTATGGACCAGGTTGCAATTTCTGTTGATGGAGGCTAGCTTCAGTAGTGGAAAATAAAATATATGCATTCCTTTTTGTGTTTGAAAAATGATATAATCCCTCTACTGAGTTGTTAATTCATTGATGTACCCTCTGCTGGATTGTAATGAGAGACAGCTGAAAGTACAGAGATGACAAATCATAGGGAGTACATAAATTGATGTTGGTTCATGACCATCCTGAACTTTCTATATTCCTGAATAGGAGGGGTGTCACAACTAGATAGGATAGGGGTTCTGGGATGGAATAAAGGGTAGTGAACTGAAAAAGGCTGAAATCCTGGTTTAGATAGTCCAATATTGGACAAGAACCATTGCAATTTCTCATTTTCATTTAGGCAATCTCTGGTCAGAAAGGACCTGATATAAAGACAGAGTAGATACCCATAATATGAAAGGAGCAGAAAATACTGGATATGGGTTTTTTCCCCCGTCTTGTCCTTTCGCCTCACTAGTACTGGATAACAGTGCTGGAAGAGAACAGTGTGTCTGTTAAAATGCTGTTTTGTTTCATAAAAGGCAAGAAATTCCAGTTCTTGGGTCATGTAGCACTCTCTATTAGCGAGCTAGTGCAAGGGTTTTCAGCATTCCAACTCACCGGTACTGAAGGAGTAATTGCACAGTGTTGAGATGTGTCAGACTTCAAATAAAATATTATGTAGGTAGATGCATAGTGTGTAATTAGATGAGGTTAAAGAGAGAGAAGATCTCTTGAAATTCTTGGCAGTTGTGATGACATCATTAATACTGCAGGCTATTACACGGAGAATCTGTTTCATAAGAGGGACATTTACCACTTTCCTTGTTCATGCAAACAAGAAAAAGCCCAACCAGGCTTGACACAAGAACATTAAGAAACCATCCAGGTGTGTCTGAGGAAGGCTAGATACCTTCCTTCCCCTCAACACACACACGGACTGTGGAACTGACCCCAGTCTGTACCCAACTTGGGTAATAGTATTTTCAATGGAAATAAATCAACTAAATGTCTTCCCCAGCACCACCGGAAGGTGTGATCTTTTGGGCCCCAGCCAGTGCAGTGCCATCAGGACAGAACATGACACCCGGACAGGATAAAATTCCATTTCCCAAATTCTGCATTCAAGCAAAATCCTCATCAACTTATGCCATGGGCCAGTTTCTACAGTACTTGGACCTTTGTCCCCTTAGCTTCAATGAGGATTGCAGGATTTCACCCTAAATTTGTTCTATGGCATTAGGTCTCTGTCCTGAAGCCTGGCTACTTTTCTGAAAAGAATTCCTGTTGTAAGAGAATGCTGTGTCCTTAACATTTTATGAAATACAGATTTCCCACTATTTTGACAAATTTTACAGTATACTGTCTTTCTTCAAATGGGAGTCCAAGGAATGTTTTAGTCTTTGAAGCTGAAATATTTTGACATCGCATTGGGAGATGAATTACTGAGATTTCCAAGGGTAATGTTAGTGCTTGGGAAAAATCACGCCTTTAAAATGTGTATCTCATTATCCCGGGGGTCAAAATTCATTAGCCACCTCTTTCACATTAGTGCTTCCATCAAAGGGCAGGAAAAAAATCAGAGGGGAAGAATATGCAAAATATTATTAATTTAATGTGCAATTAACTTCAATTGAGTTGCATTTTAGACACACACAGTTTTGAGGTGCCTAAAAGTGCATAGCTGCTTTTGTTACAAGAGTCACTTGCTATGTTGACGTGGTGGGCAGACAGTTTGAGATTAGCACTGCTCAGGGGAAAATGGACCCTGTTTGGAAATGCCAGTGTTTAGAGAAGGAAAACCACCACGTGTTGATGCTCAGAATAGTTGACTTCTGACAGAGAAAGCAAACAGTTTTCTTGCAGTCTTACCACTGCAGAAAGACTTTTTGCACATCAATACTCGATGTTTTGGTCAAATGAGCATTTTGTGGATTGCGACAGTTATTTGGGTGAAATCCCCTACACGATTTAGGTGGATCTTTAGTGTAGTATTGGTGGCCCAGTGTTGCATTTGCTTTTGGGTCATTCCTTGTCTGCCTTTTCTCTTTCATCTATAATTTGTCTATTTTCTGATTTAGTTTGTACCTGATTACTAGTACTTATTGACTTTGTTGTTGTTGCCTTCATAATCATTGCCCAGCACTTCACTTTTAAAGGCCTCATACAAAATGTAATGTAAGGTTTAGTGCAAATAGAATATGAAAGAAGAAGGATTCTCTTCTGAGTACGTTTTCATAGAGGAATGATGCCTGTTACAGGGCAAGCTGAATACTTAGTCCTTCTTGAGTGCACCCCTTTGGGGACAGGTGTTGCTACCTTCTCCCCTCTCTGGGTGGAAATATGTGGTCCTGCTGCTGTTTAGCTGGGTCTCTGAGCTGCAGCAACAATCCCCTTTTCCCACTTGTGTTAACATGTTAACAGGTCCATGTGATGTTGGCACCTGTTTTTGTGATTATGAACCAGATATACTGTCACTTAATAGAAATCCTTCATTCCTCTGGTGTAAAATACAGTGGTCACTTTTTTCCCCCAGCTTTTACCAAACACTGGTTTGTGAAATCAAAGATTTTTCCCTAGTATACGAAAGAGTTAGTTAATACTGGTATCTGTTGACGAATCTGACTTTTTATTATGACCACTGTAGTCCTAATGAGAGGGCCTGTGTATAGTTCTCCTGGGCTCTGTGACAGCATGCTGGGCTGTAGGTATACCTTACTAGGACTTCATATGCTGTCTTAGAATGCATGTCAGCAGAAAAATAGCTACAGAGACACTAATGCAAATAAGATATCCCTAGCAACTCACTGAGGTCAACGTTGCTTCTTATTTTTTTATCTCAAAGCAATAAATGCTTCACTAATTGTAAATCTAGCATGCACACACAATTTGCATGACACCAAATACTGATTGCCATGCAGTTTTCTGTTAAAAGCCATATTAATTTAACACTTTTTCAGTAATGGAAACAATGCTAATGTGAAAATCTAGTCTTTTCTGTCTACTGAATTGTCAGTTACCATCTTGCTTTTTTTCTCTCTTTGTTAAAGAGGGGAGAATAATCGAGGGTGTGTGTGTAAATTTATAACTGAAATTTAATTAATACATAATTGTCATTTAAAATCTATGCAAGTGTGTGTGTGTGTGTGTGTGTGTGTGTGTGTGTGTGTGTGAGAGAGAGAGAGAGTGTGAGTGAGGGTGGGACTTGGGGGAAGGTTGTGTCACAAAAGCAGAATGGGAAAGGCAGTGGCATCCCTTCCCGATCTTGCTCTAATGATGAGCGCTCGCCTGACAAAGAACCAACCATATTTTATATGGGTGGAGTTAAACCTATGGCTTTTAGAGGTAAAAATGTGCTTTCCTGGGAATGACAAGGTGGGTGAGGTAATATCTTTTATTGGACCAACTTCTATTGGTGAGAGCGCATGGAAGCTTTTCTCTCTCACCAACAGAAGTTGGTCCAATAAAAGATATTACCTCACCCAACTTTCTAATATCGCCTCTCCAGTACCCTGGGACCAACAAACAATATCCAGGCTACAACAACACTGCATGTGTTCCTGGGAGTGGCATTTAATGGATGTGTTTATAGGAAATGCACCATAGCTGCAGCGATGGTAATGAAATGGATCTCCCTGAAACAGAGATGATGTCCTCATGCCTAATGAATACCAGAGTGGAGTATAATGAACAAATCCTATTTCCTATGGACACACTACAGATGTCCTTTCTGGTTATTACATACGGTATCTATGACTCTTGCATCGTTAAACTGTTCCTTGATTTTGCCCAAGGCTGGCACTATATTAACTTGCATTATAATTGTGCCTTCGATCCCCAGGATCCCAGAGTTCTTTAACAGATAAAGGGCCCCAGTCCTTGAAACAGTTACAAGTAGGCACACAGGTTCTCCCGTGTGATGCATTTATCCAGACTGGGGATGTGGTTTTTAGTCACTACCAATGCACAGTCAGCAGAATTTGCCCAGTTAAGGTGGACATTCTTGACAGTGCATGGAAACAGAGAGGAGAAAAGATCAAGAAAAAGGAAGAGCATGGTAGTATTTTTATAGAGATGGCTTGCAATCTCAGTCACTGTGTGTGTCCAATTCCTCCCCTCCCCTCTTCCTGTCCTGCCTGCCCTTTTAATGTTTCTTAGATTATCTGGTAAAAAATATTTACCTTTTCAGAGAAAAATATGTCATTTTAGTGAGTGGCTGCCCTTGATGAGTTTGCTGATGAATTATATAGGATTAAGTTGAGCAGTTTCCAAATTCAGTGTTTTCATCAAGGAACTCAATATATTCTGGGCAAAACTTTGGGGGGGGGGAAATCACATGGTGGTGACAAAAGAATTCCATAGGTCTTTGAAATGTTTTATCAACTAATTCCAACTCAGAACAGCTGTACAGACACTGAGTTTTTCTATTCATTTGTCATCTACCTAACAAGCTTGTGGCATATATGTATATTTGTCTATGAATCAGAGAAAAATGTTTAAGAAGTCTATCAGGAATCCAATTAATCAATTTGATTCATTACATTATTTATTAATAGTGATGGCTGAGCCTCAAAAGGTTTGCCATTTTCTCTGGGTAAAGTTCAGTGTATTTCAAGCCAAAACATGGAGATTAATATCTTAACTTTTCTTATCCAAAGAAACTGCCAAATGTCTCTAAGGTTTCAGCTGGACTGAGAACAGCTCTTTTTTTTTTAGGTGCATTATCGATTCTGCCTAAAGCTGAAACAGAAAGTGGATAGACAGACATACAAAAATAAGGGTGCGGGGGAATTTGAATTAAGGTTTGGGTCCTTTTCAAATCTTATGCGGCCATTTACATAGTCTTTTATTTTGTCTCTTCACCTACCCCTACTTAACAGCTTGTAGAGATCTTTGAAACTCTATTACTTTATTCATTAGAGATTTGCCTGCTGTTTCCCCCATCTCTCTTAGTCTCTTTGGGATTCTGTGAACTTCTTTCCTGTACGCTGTGCCAACAGCAGATTTTGTCTGAGTATTCTTTTCCTCATTAACATGAATCGAAGTGAGACGTCAGAAACCCCGGGACCATTTGCAATGACAGGACGCTGCCAATGCTCTTTTCTTTTGTAGCCCATAGGAATAAAACTCTGCAAAGCATCATTTCATTATTCACATTATGATAACCTGCAGAAGTTACAGATCATAAACTAGGGAAATCATTTTCATGCTTGTCCATTGTTGAATACCCAAAGTTAAAATTTTGAGAGCTAAAATGAAAACCTCTGATACCACTAGTGGCTTTTTAACATGTCAGTTTCTCTCCAATGACAGTTTTGCAGGATAACATGTCAGTTTGCATAGATGAAGTGGAGAAAAGCAATATGTCTTTGAATTTTTGCACATATTGAAATTGGTACCAGTATGTTTTCTGATGATGATGAGATGTTCGGGACTGGATCCAGTGCCGAATGAAGGCAATGAATGCCCTATTTTGACTTCATCGGGCATTGGATTAGGCCCCTATGACCTGATATGCACTTTAAGCATGGGCATATGTCCCACCAACTTGAGAAAATGCTTGGTCAAACATACACGTAGGTGCTTTGCTGAATGGGGAGCCTAGTACACAAGGTGAAACAAATAATCATTTTAGTAAATTAGTCAAGTATTCACTTGCAAAATTAATTAAAAAAAAAAAAAAAACCCTAAGTATTTGTTGGTAAATAATTTATCACCTTGCTCTAAAGTAGCTTTAAAAGGTCACTGTCTGGTTGGTTGGTTTGTGTGTTTGTTTTATTGGAAGCTTTTTCTTTTCATTTGGGGCCTCCCTATTTACTGTGCTTAAAGGCTTGGTGGTAATGTTGGCACTTATCTCCCTGGGAGAGTTTATGCCGTCCTGAATGAGTTGCAGTCTCTAGCATCGTATAAGGCCATGTCTAAACTACAAACTTTAGCCAATGCAAGTTATGTCGGCATAAAGCCACCACAGTTAGTATATTGCTCGTGTGCATGCATGATTGGCTCCAAGTGTCGGCGCTACACGTGCTCATGTCAATGCGCAGTGTGGTGCTCCATGGTTAGGCATCCCAGTGTGCAACTCACCACCGTCCAGTGCACTGTCTATTGGGAAGTTTTGGCAATGCATGGTGGGGCAGAAACAAGTCATGCAGTGTTGACAGGAACCAGAGAGCCCATCATGCAACTTTCTTCATCCCATAATGACATCCACGTCCCATACTTTTCATGCCTTTTTTATTGTCATGGGCATTGCAAGCACAGGACACACGATTTGCAGAGCCGCAAAGAGAACTGAATCAGTGGGAACGTCATGATTTCTTGGAGGACAAATTGCTGTAGGACATAATGAAAACCAGTTCGAAGTTGTTGGTGGCATTCGCAGAGCAGCAGCAGGCAGTAAAGCACCACTTCTGGACTCTCTCCTTCAGGATGTCTGCAGTGTTCACCCTCCGGGCCCTTTGCTCATGGTCTGATGCAGCACTGGCTTGCAGGATCTCGCTGAACATGTCACCCTAAGTCCTCTTCTTTCTCCTCCTTCTCAAGCTCAGGCATTCCATGGATGTGGAGGGGGGTACCCGTGAAGGCCACAATGTCAGCAGCTACAGATAAAACAGAGGTAACATGGCTAGTATGGTCTCATTAGAAAACAAAAGTCAAGGTTCAGAACTCCCTTCCCTTGCTCCCCTAAAGTTTTACCCAAGGCAAGCTTATTGACACTTTTACTTGGAAGTGCTTGTGCATGGCACGCTCACAGCACCAGCCATGCTGAGTGTGGTCTGCCAGGGGCCAGAGGAATGAGGTGGGAATTGCTCGGTTACATGAAACTCTGAGTTTAGGGCAATGGCACTGAAACTGGCACCATTTCCACAGGTGGTGGTGATTTTAGCTGATATCTTGCTCCTGAAGATGGCAAAGGCACAGAGCACATGGCTGCTCTGGTGTCCAGAAGCTGCCCAGGCCCATATGCCACTAGCCTGTTAACTTTGGCAGGCACCATTGCAGTTATCGCAGGCTGGCATGGGAAAATGTCCTAACTTGGAGGAAGAAGTAGGGCTGCCAATCCTAGAAACTTTTGGGAGAGTACCTCTACGAAAGCTTCATTGAGATCTCACAGGAGGATTCAAGGGACATCTCTGTGTATATAACAAACTGTAGGGAAATGAAAAGCAGAACTCTTTGTTGTACCCTACCTCTTCTAGTATGAGTAAATTAATGAAAAGTTTAATAGTTGTGTCCTGCAAACTTGGAGATGCCATCATTGTAATGGGAAATACATTTACCCTGAGGTTCTTTCCTTTGCATTGGGCTTGGCAGTACTTAACTGATGGGCTTACTTGTCTGCGGTGAGTCTTAAACAGGTCCTGGCTGGTGGCATAGTTGGACCTGCCAGTTACATGTTCCTCATTCTCCTTCTTTTCCTCCTCCTCCTCATCTTTGCTGTTGACAACGTGGGTCTGTGTCTTGCGTTGCTTGGAGTTATCCAAAGTGGTCTGTGGGGTGGTGGTGAGGTCTCAGCTGTGTATGGCATGCAGCTAGCTCTTTGTAAAAGCGGCGGGTCTGTGACTCAGCACCGGATTGACTTTTGGACTCCCTGGCCTTCTGGTACGCCTGCCACCCATCGTTCCTTCACTCTCACACAGCGCTGTTGCTGATCCCTGTTATACCTCTTCTCCTGCATCCCCCATGCAATCTGCTCATAGGTGAGCACATTTCTACGGCTGGTCCATAACTGTGCCTGTACTGCCTCTTATCAACAGGCTCAGGAGATATCTCTTGTCTACTACATGCCAGAATGCATCTGGAGCTTGTAGCTGGCATGGTTGGCTGGATAGTTGCCCACAATAATGGAGAGCTGCTAGGTGCTTGCCAAGTTGGACAATGAGGAAAAGCATTTCAAAATTTGCAGGGTTCTAAAGTGCGTGGGGGAGGTTTTCTAGTCTCTCTGACCCCTGGACAGTGGTGTTCACAATTGTGTTCAGAGTGGTCAGTGTCGGGCATTGTGGGACAGCTGCTGGAGGACTGTGTGTCGACATAAGTAATGCAGCATTTACACTTGCACTGCGTCAATGGTTTAGTGCCATTTGGGAATGTGGTATCACTGTGTAGCTGTAACTGGGTGCTTACATCAGTGGGAGACAAATTTGTGTAGCTGCATGCATAACTAGGTCAACGCAAGGCAGCTTTCAGCAATCTAACTTAGTAGTGTAGACCAGACATCTGTGAGAATTCCACTGGTGAAACTGGAAAGAAGTTTGAAGGGTCATGACTGGATGGTATTGAGTCCACTGTCAGTAAACAACGTCTTCTGTATACGCTACTTTTTAAAATTAGTTCAGAAAAACTTTCTCTTATAGCAAACCACGTGGTTTGACCTGCACAATTATGGCTATTCCAAAATAAGGTAGGTGTGAACTAAAGTGCAATAGCTATTCTGAAATAACTCCTATGTGGACACTCATTCCAGAATAGGTATTCCAGTTAGTTTCCAGGTGTAGACAAGCCCTTACTGAATCTTCATGTACTAAATGTATGTTTTTAGGTAGTCTGTTTACATAAGAAAGGAGGAATAGGATGATCACATCTTTTTGCATTTCCAACAGCCGACCTACTTGATAATGAAGGCAAGCAAAGCCAGACACCAGGTGAAGCACACATACCTTGAATTATTGTTTAAACTTTGATGGAGTTTCATGAAGTGTTTTGAATCATTTTATGATTGCTCACAGTCTTAAAACAACACAGAAATGTGTCTGTGTATGATGCATGTAGATTAGTCTGGTCATAAGGTACTCTATTACTTGTTCAAAATGCCATTTTTTCCTCTCCAGTGGAAAACTTTAACAGATGAAGGAAAACTTTCCTTGAATGCCCTCAAGCCCTTTTTAGATCGTTCAGTATCTAAACAGATACTGCATTATTCTTTTGGGAAAACATTGTCTTTTGGGATAGATTGTTTGCAAACGCCTTGAATTTAAGTGAAATCTTGCAAGTTTAAGATAGAATGTATCCACTTACTAGGAATAGTGCAATTAACACTGGATCAATGGTATCAGTCATGTGACTTCCATTAAAGATGAGAGTGTGGTCATGTGCTGCAATGGAGGGGTGAGGGAAGTTCTCATAAAGGTTTCATGCACTTCTTATTACCTTGATGGGTTCAGAGCTGGTTTTGGTTTAAGCCTAATTTTTCTGTTACATCAAATGAGCTTAACAAAAGTGCTCACATTTTCAAATAGAAGCAATAGTCAAACTGAGCAAGAGGAAAACAGAAATTCTGGATTTCAAAGATACTGTGCATTCTCAGCTTCCACTGACTTCAACTATAGCTGCAGATGCTCAGCCCATCTCGGATTTTTGCTCTTTGAGCCTGATCATCAAAAAATAATGGGAGGGGGAGGGGGTGGAAAGCGTGAAGGTTTTCAAGTGAAGTATCTCTTCCTTCCTCCCATAATTCTGGCATTTCCTAACATCTGAATGCTTGACTTTGAACCTTAACATTCTTCTAATGTGTTTTGATTATCATAATAAATAAAATGATATGTTTGTTAGGCAGATACTTTGTCTTTTTCGGGACTAAGCTAAACTAAGTAATTTAATCTGAATGTTTGTAATTGCATTCTGGAAGCGTGGCTGTCAGTCAGCACACCTGGGTTCTATTCCTGGTTCTGCCGTGACTTGCTGTATGACCTTAGGCCAGTCACTTCACCTCTCTGCCCCTCTGTTTTCCTTCCCACCTTTTGCATTGTCTATTTAGATTAAAACTTTCAGGGCAGGGGCTGCCTCTCACTATGTGTTGGTATAGAACCTTGCACAGTGGGAGCCTGATTTCCGATGGGGACTCCAGGTGTCACTGTAATAAAAATGAAGGTTTTGTTTTCACAAAAAGCCTGGGGTGGAAATCTTGGCCCCATTGGCCTTGTCATCACTTGGAAAAAGGCATGTTCTTACATTGCAGCAGCTAACGTGATTGAGGCAGTTTATACCTTTCCGGCATGTTAGCAGGTCAAGTAAAGATGATGGGGCAGCCTAGACTTCAATTTACTAATATAATCTAATGAAATATATTAGGTGTTAGTTATCTTGAGGTAAGAACACACCTTTTTTTCTAACGAAGGCACCCTCAGTGAAGTTGATGGCGGAACTCCTATTGACTTCAGGGGGGCCAGGATTTCACCTCTGGTTTGGATCTTATGTTGGGTTTCTCTTGCCAGAAATAATGGATTATAATAATGGGCTATTTCCATTTAATCTGATCTTGCATCAAGAGAAGTACTGGGATTCTTCCTTGGACCTTTTCATGGTTTAATAACCGGCTGGGCTAGACCCATTGAAAATGGACTTCTTGAGTCAACGGAGGCTTGGTTCCTTTTTGAGAGTCACAACCACCAACAACCTTTTTTAAAAAAAATAAAATAAAATAAAATAAATGAAGAATAAAAGAAGAATCATTCTGTCTCTAGCTAACGATACAGATCCATTGTTACCTCTTCACCTCACAATTGCAGGTAGCCTCTTTTGGTAGAGGCAAAACTATTTTTGCTCATTATAAGAGTAATTTATTTAAGTAAATTGGAGCCGTTAGAAGTTTTCAGAATGCGTGTCAAAGTTTATATTGGATGCAAACTGACGGAGCCTACAGGCTGTGGGGCTAATGATAGAAAAAATCACCTAAGTGGGTTTAAGTTTCTTGGTTCCCTTGGTGATCTACCTGCATAGCATGATGCTCTTCAATCTGACTGGGGGAACAGAAGGATTTTTTTTGTATTGCTGACCGTGACAAGGGAGTGCAGGTTTTGAAATTAGGAGGCATAAAAAGTTGACAGGTAAACAGAAAAGAAGGTAGAATGTCTGGGATTTGTTGCCTGCTGCTAAATCTTCAAAGCAATTATTTGAAATGTACATATTTTCTTGTTCTTCCTAGGCAGAAATAAGCTTTAAAAAAAATGGAGAGCATAGTTGAATCTAATTGTGTTTATTTTAAAGAAATTGAAATGAATTAGCATAGTGTTCAACAGAAAAAAAACAAAAAAATCACCTTTTCCATCACATTTGTTAAGATTTAAAGGAGTTTGATGTTGTCCCTTTTTTAGATTCATAAAACACACTGTACTTGCAAAGTAGCATTTCAGGGAGGTTGCAAGGCAAATTCAGCAAGTTTAAATGAAAAGGATTTAATCTCCTCTTGCATGCAAATGATTTGGTGTTTCAATGTTCACAGAGTCCTTTGTTTGTGTCCCAGTGATTTCTGGGCACAGATTTTCGAGGTGTCTGGAGCCAGTATTTTATATATGTGAAGGAAATTGAAATACACGACATAGTGCACTGCACCTACAGTATTGTACTTCTAGAGAGTCATTCTGGGTAGTTTTCAGCAAACACATGCAGAACGTTTAGTGTTTCAACAAGTCTTTAAACTGGAGGGAAAGTAGCAGTGTATGTAGCAGTCACTTCACATTGTTCTTCCTAGATGGAAGTATGGTTCAATATTCAAGATTAAAACAAAACAAAACATAACCAAGGGCTCTGTTATTGTAACTCTAAATGTCATGCACCCCGTACATAAAGTCTCTCTCAGCTTAATTATGGAACGTTTGGATTTCAAGAAATCAGTTACAGATGCAGGAGGCATGGCCCTGTAGGGATGGATATAAAGATGTTTCTTGCCAACAACAAGGAATTGTTGGGGATACTAATTGCTAGGAAGGATTTAAAAAAAAAAAAAAAAAAGACAGGAAAAAGTCAGCATGATGTAAGGAGAGAAAAAAAAGATTATTTGATTGCTGCCAAGAAAATTAGTAGTGGAATGGGATCATTTTGTGCGTGTGTGCATTTGTGCATCTCTCTCACTCTCAAATACGTGATGGTGGGTTTAACGATTTTATCGGTACTCATTTGGAATAACCTGACTAACTGCTTCAGAGCTTTGTCACTTATGAGTAATGCAGGTTGCCTGAACTCACGTTGATGAAACCTTTAAATAATTCCATGCTCAGTGTGTGTTGTCCATTTTATTTACAAACTCTTTCTCTCTCTCCGTACAAAAAACTATGTTAAAAGAATATTAAGATTGAAAAGCCCAGCACTCAAAAACTAGGAAATGTCAGATGCCTGTGTCCCTTGTGTGTATGCATAAAGATACTATCTTTAGTTACATGGACACGGTTTTTTCCATATTCAGTACATACGATTTTGCAATACTAACATTCTTTTAATGTCATTTTTAGTCTAATTTCCTATTTTTAAGCAGATAAAAACTGAAAAGACATGCCATCATGCAGAACCATATTGGCCCCCACATGGGTAATCAGCAGGGTTGGCACCTTTAGATCCATAGCACCGACCTCTATCACGTGAGTTAATGGAGGAAATGATAGTGGTGATAGGATTTTATCCTCCATGTGTACCAAGCAATACAGGGGATGAGGCATGCACTTTTTCAGTGAGTTTTATAGCTATTTTCTGACAGCAGAGAGACGCTAGCACTTGGGAATCATGGGTTCAATTCATGCTCTGGGGGAAAGTGTTCTCTAGTGGCTACACACACTTCCCAGCGTGTGCCCTTCTGAGCTTGTCCCTGCCTCCCTTGTCCCAATTCCTTCCCATCTTCTCCCCTCTGTGTCTGAGCAAGCTGGGCAGCTTCCTTCTCCTCCTCCATGCTACCTGGGTGTTGGCACTGAGAGCAGAGGAGAGAGAGTATCCCTATTCTCAGTTCTAGTGCCACCGCAGCCTTTGGCAGCCAGGAAGAGTAATTGCAGGAAAAGTTCTGCTCAGCTGATTGGAAGGTGCATATGAAGTTGCTGTATGCCCAGTTCAGTGGACTGAACTCCCTTGGGGGTGCATGCTCACTATAGATAGAGTCTGGCTCAATTCTGCAAAGATTTCAACAAACCTCTACTCATCATGTACGAACTGCATTTTTCAAGGATTTATGCATAGGGATGGCAAAACATAGCTCCCTGACATCAAAGATAATCCCCTCCCCCCACTCCCCCGGCCAAATTTTCAAGTTCCTGTGCCAAAGCATGGGAATTCTGTGCCTTTTTAATAAAACAACTGTAGACATTTTTTTAACAGGGGCAAAACACATTTCCCCCTTACCTCATTCTCTCTCAAATGGCAGAATCATTTTAGCTGAAACTTCCTCCCCTCTTCTCCCCCCACTTCCGTCCCCCCCCAAAAAATACTAACCAAAACAAAAATCAGCTTGAGGCGAACACCTAATGTGGAAATTTTCAATCTGAATGGTTAAAGTTTGACAGCATTATAAATCTTTTCTCTGTTGGAATTTTGGTATAGGTGATGTCTGCATCACCTCTAATTCCTACCCCAGTCTACCGCTGCTTCTCTTGGCAGCTCTCAAACCCTCTTCTGTTCTCCATCTTTGTATCAGACCAACCTTCTTCTGGGTGCTGAGAGCACAGAAGAGACAGGCCACTCTTTTTGTCTTTCACACTAATTAGTCTCCACTGTGTGTGTGTGTGTGTGTGTGTGTGTGTGTGTGTGTGTGTGTGTGTGTGTGTGTGTGTGTGTGTGTGTGTGTGTGTGTGTGTGTGTGTGTGTGTGTGTGTGTGTGTGTGTGTGTGTGTGTGTGTGTAGAGATGTAAAATCCATGTGATACCCTGAAAATGTTTGTGATAAGAAACTAATGAAAAACAACAATTTTGGCATATACTGAAGCTGTCAGACTTCACCATGCAGGGAAAATAGCCTTAAAGTTAAAGGGTAAATGACGTTAAGGGGACAGGCTGAGAAAGAAGCTGAAAGCAAGTGAGCCAGAGCCCCTGTAATGGCCCCGATGTTACTGAACAGTAAGGATGCAGTGCACAGCTTGAGGTAGGACTTTGATTCTCTTTCTGAGGAGGATAGCTACATGCTCAGTGGGGAGAGGTACGAAGGATCACATCTCACGTTTTTTGTGCCATTTGGAATGATTTACATTGGCTAGCTCCAGCATTACTGTTTGCCAGGGTTCAGAAGGGTGCTTTCCTGTGCAGAGGAGGCCATGGAACAGGTCTGTGTATCTTGCCAAGTTGTCAGGGGAGGGAAGGGTGTTGGGGCCCATTTACCAACGGTCTCCTTTTTTACCTGTGGGACAGTAATGGGCAGAAACTTCATTGTAAGGCCCACTCCTACGTCTTACCCAGCAACTTCCTGGCACAAAACTAGTTAAAACTTACTTTGCCGGATTCCAGGAGTGTCTGCACACATTTTAGATTCAGATTCCAATTTAACTCAAGTTCAGGATGATGTATGGATCCAGCATTTTGGTTTACCCACTATACATATTTATTTATTTTATTTTATTTTATTTTATATTGCCATAGCGCCTGGGAGCTTGGATACAAAGATCCCCAGTTGGAGTCTATTTGAATCTGGACCTTTTAATTTAAGTCAATCTTTATTTTTTCATTTTACAAACTAAATCTAATTCAGTGGTTGTGTGTAGGGAAAAAAGGACTGAGCATAATGTCCAGACAGGTGTTTGGAACAGAAAGTCCAACCTGCAGCTCCCACAACGCATGCACCTGTCAGTCAGCTTCATCTCAGAGTCTGTAGACAGGCAGCCTTCACTTGCAAACTCTGTGTCCTGTGCGAAGCCCCTGCTTTATTCCAGCGCTGACCCGCACTAGCACTACATGCTTTCCTTCCTTAGACACCTTTGCTGTTTGACAAAATGCATTTGACAAAAAATAACCGTGAAAAACAATTCAAATATATATGTAATTAGTGCACCTTTAGCAAGTGCTCTGTGAGTAAAAACCCAAAGTTGGCAATATTATTAGGGGATTAACTGAACCACTACTGAGGATTTGGCTAAAACCCCAAAAGTTTAAATTGCTCACCAAAACAGATTATTCCGCTCTGTCACTGCCGTAGCACACTCACACAGAGACAGCATTGCACTCTTGGCAAAATGCATCATGGAGTGTAGGTTCTTTTCCTCTGAATCAGGCATGGCGCACTGCTGAAGGCAGTGTACTAAGTTTATGGATCAACGGTCTGATACAGACTAGCAAAGTCTAGAATCCTACACTCCCATTGGCTGCCCATCTGTCAGAATATAGTCCCAACTATTCCACAACAGGATATATTATTCCACAGAAAGCAGAGGGAAACAAAATAAGACATTTTGAATTTCTTTTTAAGCTTGAAAAACATTCTGGTTCAGTGTCCTAGTCCAAAGTTTTCATCTGCGTTTGGCCCATAGTTTTGGGTCACAGCTCCATGTGGACAGTTCCAAAATCCTTGCAGCTAGCAAATCAAGGCTAGCTTCTGCAGGATCGAGGGGCTGAAGGCCCTTCTGCACCTTTCTTCCTCCCCTATTTCTGATCAAATGGCTAGATACCTCTTTTGGAGCTGATTAAAACCACCTAAACCACAGTGTAAGATTTTAAGATGGTGGTTGGTGTGGAGCAGACCCCCATACACATCTCTGCCGCCATTGTCAAAAGAAATAAACAGTAAGCATATGCTGTCAAACTCTGTCACCTTAAAACCCAAAATGACATTTTCCTCTTTTCCAAAGGACAAACTTGCTGTTTGTGCCATGTCACACGTTCCGGAGCCTCGAGCCTGTGCTGAGCCTGATGCCAGTGTCATTAGATGAATATGTTTTCAGTTACTTGTCTATTTCTGCTTGAATGTGGGGATCATTCTCCTCATGTCTGTTCATTATCATCTGCGTGTCTGTTCCCATCTGCTGACTTTCCCAAATTAGTTGTGGCTTGTTCCTAGAGATGGGGATTTGTTAGGGTGAGCTTCATAAAAATGCCTTTGGTGTTCTTCTAACGGGGGAAAAGAATAAGAAAAGAAATCCCAAAGGCAGCTAGAGATAAAGATCACCCAATGAGAGGATAAAAATGAACAATGCCTTCTTCAGTGAGCCTAAAACTACAGCACTTTCCTCTCACATGTGCTTTAGTTATTGAAATAAGTTGATTGTACAATGCCAGAACTATTATGGCCTCAAGAAAATACAAAGTCTAGGAACTTTAAGCAAGCTGGATCAGAGACAACATAACTTCAAGTTTAAATTAGCTCCAATAGTCTCAGAAAAGAAATGTGTGTGTATAATATGGAAGGAAGGATGGTCTTGCAGTTACGGCCTTGGGCTGGGACTCTGGAGATCTGGCTTCAGTTCCTGGCTCTGCAACAGACTTCCTTTGTGACCCTGGACAAGTTACAGAATCTATCTGTGGCTCAGTTCCCTGGCTTTGCTTTTCTTTTCTTTTTTCTTTCTTTTTTTTTTTTTTTTTTTTTTTAAAGTAACATGCGAATGAAAATGCTTTGCTAACTCCTGGGGCGGCGGGGGGGCGGGGCGGAGTGGTGAAGATGAATTGATTGGTCTTGAGGTGCTCATGTAGAGGAGAGGTTGGCTATATTGGTGACAATAGCCATGATTGACATGGGAAGAGAGCAAGGAAGGGATGTGGAACTGACGGAAATAGAGGGAGGGAAAAGGGAAGGAAGGAAGAGTTAGATATTAAAAGATGAAGTCCGGTTTGCTCTGTTCATTAAAGATCCTGTGAACCTTGAAACATCCCATTTAGCAGGCTGCTTAAGCACATGCCCCACTGCAGCCATGTGAAGGGTTTCCTTGGTTTCAAAGGGATTGTTTACTGACAAGCGTAGTTAGACATGTGCTTAGGTAGTTTGCTGAGTTGCATTGCCAAAGAACAGGAGTTATCCTTGGTCCAAATTTCCCATCCCCACTGCTGAGAGACAAGTCACGTCCATTGGCATCCTGTGTCCTGCCCTTGCACAGGAAGTTGGGTGATGATAAGTCACTTTGGGCTAGGTCCTCAGCTAGTGTAAATCAGTCTAGTGCCACAGAAGTAGTGGAATTACACTGAGATGTGCCAGCTGGGGCTCTGCCCTATATGAATAGAAACGACTCACTCAGTGCTTAAAGAACTAAGGACTCTAAATCACATTCACTGGCCATCTCTGTCTAGACTCCATTGTAAGACTTGCCATGTTGAGTGGTGGTTATTTTATCAGGTTATCTCAAACGATCATCCTGCTCAGCCAGAAGGGGAGATGAGAGGCGCGTGTATGCAAGAGGGTTTGGTGTGGGGTTTTGGGGTTTTTACTCTTCAAAGCTAAGGCTATTTAATGCCAGTATTTCCCAGATGATGCCAGGACAGGGGGATGGTGCTCTCTGAGACAAAGTCTACTTCAGATGTGTTAGTTCATTGAAGCAATAGTTGCTTATTCAACTAACCCTAGCACTGGTTTATTCTGGGGGAGCCTTGGAGTGATTTCCTTTAATTTAGAAGGTCAGTTTTGTCCATTTCTAGATTCTTTTTTTTTTTTTTTAAATCACTATATCCAAGTAGACCGTGTTTGGGCATAGGCAGTCCACGTTTCTCAGTCCTGGCTGAGATCATAAAGCAACATACCTAGGAAAAAAAGACAGGCTTTCCTAATGGCAGACACTGCAACTAATTGTTCCCTCCTAGGTAAGAATGAGCCCCTTTTTACTGTCTCTCTGATGATGGCTTTTTGTTTCCTGCTACAAGCAAATCTAATTTGCAAGTGAAAAATTTCATTATAACCGAAGTTGACTGCAGGGAATTAAAGAACAGCACATTCAAAAGAGTTCAGCAGAACATACAATTGCCTTTTAAACAAAAGATTTACGATCCCAATTCGCAATTAAAATAACAATTGCTCTTAAGTGGTGCTTATTATTTTTAAAAGGGTAGACGTTGCAACAATGGAATTCAAAAGGAATAAGTCAGCTTGTGAGCAAAACATACGGTAAGTAATTGGCAAAGCTCACTTAATATTTCTTGTTTGCTATCCAAGAGCTATTCACGATGCCACTGTAACAGTATGTTGTTGGTACAACAATGCTGACAGTTTTCTGAGATGAAAAGGAAGAGAATGGAATAAATCACATGCATTTCACCACACAGGCTGATAACACTGCAAGACTGAGTGCTGCTAGTGCCTACCTGAGTTATTTCCAATAGCTCTGTGTTATATTAATTAGTCCTTTCTCTGCTGACCTCTGCTGCAGTTTCTGAACAATAGCAGGATGAGGCTTTTGTTGCCCTTTGAAAAGATGATGCTATTGTAGGTGATACCTCTGGGGTGTGCGGGGGGGCGGCAGCCTAGGTGGTCCATTGTATCCAGTGTAACATGGAAATTAGGCAACATAAAATTAATTAATTATATGCACTGGGGGCTGGCACTACTTGTGGTAGTTCAGCCTAATGGCTGATATAGTAGAAATCCCTGAAATGCGTACTGTGACTGAGATGGCAATCTGGTCAGATGAGGCATCCCCAATGGCATGTTTTAAACACACCTTTCCAGTTTTGTTTTATATATCTTTTTAAAAAATATTTTAAAGAAGAAAATTGTGCAGAAGGGCATTTGTTTTTGTTTTATTTTTTGCCAACAGAACATAACTGGTAGGTTAGGAGGACATTGTATCAGGAAGAAACTCACCCAAGTTAGGATTTCTTACTTATGAACTGTCATGGGAGATTTGAATGTTTCAGAAGCTGGGTGTTGACTGGTTGGGGAGGACATAATGATTTAATACAGTACAGGGATTGCCTTGCCCATTGTGTAGGATTCCCCTCCAAACACACACACGTTTCAAAAGAGAAAAGATCCGGTTATATCGGTTGGGCATCTTATACTTTTGGTGGCTCTACTTCCTTTGCCATTTTCTAGAAAACTCAGTGACTAACATACCTGAACCCTGCTTTCCTGAGCAGTCTTGACTCAAAAAAAAAAAAAAAAAAAAAAAAAAAACTCATTCAGGGTTAAATTTTGAGTTGGCTTTAACCCGGCATGTCAGTGTGCTAATTTTGTGTGCATACCTGTTTGCTTTGCAGAGAGTTAGGCGTCTACTTCTAGAAGGCCATATTTCGCAAGATATCACTCATTGGCATAAATATTTCATAGAGCAAGGAAAAGTCTTCACATTTTATTTTTCTCTTTATTCAAGAGGCTATTCTTTGACCCATAAATTTTGGGTTTTGCTGAGAAACTGACTCTAAAGGAAAGCAATGTGTGCGCAGGTAAGAGATCTAATCGGCTTTTGTTATGTTGGTTTCTATATAGAGAGAGAAAAGGTCTCAGGAAGTGATAACATTAAAAGGTTTCAAGGGCAACTGTCCTGTCTTTAGCCTTTTTGCATATTTAATATTATGCTGTGGACATAATGCAGACAACACAAAATATTGGTCTTGCTTTTGTCCTCAAAGGATCAATTTGACTCCTTACAACTTATTTCCAGTGAGGTTGCAGATTGCTTCCACTGTGATGCAACCTTGGTGTGATGGCACATTGGATGTCTGCCCTAAACCTATTACGAATTTATATTTCCATCTGGAGCTCAGACTTGCAATGTTAGGCTGCCAAGACTGTATTCAGTGCTGGTTCCATCAAACGATAGTCTTTTAGTTATCCAGTCAAAGAAGCGGATGCACCACTGAATCCTATAGACTTCCCTGATACTATTGAATGTGCACATGTCCCCAGCAAGTAATTGTTCAACAGGAAACATTTCAATGTTTGAGCTTTGAGCTCTGGTGCTTGTTTCAGGGATATGAATTCTATGCCGTAAAAGAGGGAAAGCAGAGTTGAAAGGTTATTAATGAAAATCTATCATTTAAAGCTCTGTTCAATGATCCAGCTGCCATCTGGCCTGCTCCTGTTTTACTACTCAAGTGGGAGGAGAACCATTTAAGAAACAGTCCGTTTTCTGACCAATGGGCGCTTGAGGCTTTTACCTGTGGCTTTGTGAAATGCCATATTTCAGTCATCTCCCTCTGCTCTTACTCTCTATCCATGATTGAGCTCTTCTGATAGCTTCACAGAGAGAGCGGCCCCATTTCTGCTGGGTTTATAGTCATGTGATGGCATAATCTGGTTGACAGCAGGAATTAGGTTTTCTCTAGAATACCGCATCCTGTCCCTTCTATGAGATGATGGGGGAGGATTGGCACAATGGGGAAAGACCTGCTAGATCTGCAAGTTCCACTGAGGTGCTTGCCAAGGCCTGAGTGTTTATAAAACTTTAGATAAATGACACTTCAGACACAAGAGTGGGAAACCATTTTCAGTATTGTAATTCGGGCTCCCCATATGCCAGTGTGTCTTAATACCATTGAACCATCTGTTTTCCAATGCTTTCCCTGTACATTTAAAAGTTAGTGTGTGCAGGCCACCATTGAAAACATCCCAACTGCTTTTGCTAATCAGTAATATTACTGTAGAATAGATCGGCAATAGCATGGTAGTGTTGTCCATGTGCAAAGACAAAACTGAAAATTTTAGTGATGGACCCCCCCATTGTAAGTAAAGATCTGCAACCATGGAACGGGAGTGTTGCCAGCCCTCGTCATTTTTATCACAAGACTCGTGATGTTTGGTTTTGCTGTTTGGTTCCTTTTTTCTTTCCCCATAAAGCTCCAGCTGCTGGAATCAGAAGATGGCATGGGAACCTCAGCTTTCGTTTAAAAAAAAAATCAATAAGCTTCAAGCCCTCACAGTAGTGGAGAAAATCCTGAAGATGTTACTCAAGTGCACCCTAGGGACTCAGAAAACCAGAAAGCAAATAAAAAGCACCCAATGTTTATTAATTTTTAAGAAATCTTGTTATTTTAACCCAGTCTGTCATGGGTTTATGGGTGGGGAGGGCAACTCATGATTTTTGAATACGTGGGGATGGGAATACTGGAATTGTGATTAAGTGCACTGGGGGCAGGATAAAAAGCAAGAGATAGGAACCAAACACCCTGGGTCTACTATCTACTGCTGAAAACTCTTAATACTTCCTGCACTCCAAGTGCAATCCTACATTTTTCATGTAACAGCTCCAAAAGAAGAAATGTCTTAAGACCAACTTTGTATCTTTTTGTTTAATATACATTCACAGCATATACAGTAGCAGGCCCTTGAGGGACTACAGTAAAGCGAAGAAGGGTTAGCTGAATTGTATGCATCATGATTAATGCTCCTTTCGGAGCTGCTGCACTGCATTCTGAGAACTGCTTTAACAAAAAATATGTACAGTCTGTTTTCATATTATGTTCCACAGAGTTTTTACTTCACCTTTGGAATTATAGTTTCATAATCACCCATTTGGGATAGTTTTGACTGGACTTTTAAAAATATTGAAAGCAAGTCGTTCCCGTATGGACTAGTTACCTGCAAATTTTCATTATAAGGAGATAAATGACAGGGGAACTGAATGGCTCAGTTGCTTGGTAATTTGATACCTTATCTGCTGTCTCTAAGGTCCAATGTTGAATCTTTCCCAGTTAGGTTGTGCATGAAAATTCATTGTCATTTGTCGGTTGTTCAGCCACCATATGAAATGATTTCCTTATCTTACTCGAGTTCTTAGTGGATAGGTCACAAGAACCATCATCATAACTGGGTACTACTCAGAACCCTAGTTGGTTGTCCTAAAAGAGGATCCAAACCTATGTAGACAGGACTGCTTCTTCCATTCCTAATTGGGATTCCTCTAAATCAGAATTTAAGCAGGTTATTGGGGCAGTAAAAGGGAATTTTGCACTGTCATTACTCATGCTGTACATACTGGGTGAATAAGCAGTGTGCTTCACTGTCTAGCATTGTCATTCTGGCTCCTTTCCTGAGCACTGTATGTTTTTAAAAATGAAATAAGAAATCAAAATAGAAAATATTGAGAAATAATAGCTTATAAGATTACACTTCGGGGATATTTGGCAAATGCAGAAATATCCAAATTAATCATTGATTAAAAATTCTCATTGGAAGTACTAGCAGTCCTTCTAGAAATGTTACCCCACTTGGAAACCAGGCCGCTTCAAGGTACCAAGGTACCTTCAAGGTACAATCATGCCTCTGAACAGCTGTATTTTCCCCTTGCATGTGTGACAGGTATCATTTTGAGATGGGACAATTAACATTTCTGGAGAACATGATTGATTTCCGGGATATTGAAATCTGCCTTCAACTTCACTGCTCTTTCCCTTGACTGGAAAGCCAAATGGCCTTTCCTAGTGCCCTGGCATTTCAGCCGTGCATCTCTAGCAAGTAACTGCAGGTAGGGTTGCTGTCACATTTGTTTATTTCTCGAGTGTCTTATTATGGTGCTTTAAGGCAATTTCCTTCCCTGTGAAAAGGGGAAATATTTTGTCTTTCTTTTATAAACACTGACTGTGTTATTTAGTGCTGGGGATTGCCAGCAAGTCTATGTGCTCAAACTCCTCTTGGGAATAGTGAGTTTTTAACATACTCTTCTCTTTTCTAGTGCCCTCACTGTTGGGAACTCAAACCTCCCCACATGCTAACTAAGGAATTCATCTTCCTGGTGAGCAAGGTGAGAATTATCTCCATTTTAGAGGTGGGGAAAATGAGTTACAAGAATATTAAGCAACTTGCTCGAGGACGTTTGCGATCTACTAACCCAGCTGGATGATGGAACAAAACACCATCCTGCCTCTTGTATCACATGATCTCTCTCCTCTCACTCAAAAAAGAAATCTATATAGATATATGTAGTTATATCTTTGTAGTGTGCATATATGCCCAATTACCTATAGCTATACTGGTTTACCATATGGCATTCCCGGGAGGATTGGAATCCCCATTTGATCACTATATAGTTGACACTTTTATCAAGCAAACACAGCTCTTTGGCATTTTGCTTTAAAGAAGCATCTGAAGCAGAAAGTAAGTTGTGCAAAAAGCACACAGAGTGGTTGGTGTATAGCTGACTTGCATGAAGAAAATGTTCCTTCACCTCATGTAGCCCTGCAAGTTCTGAGTCTGATTCCAACGAGCTGCACGCGCTGTCCTAACACTTGAGTAGAGCTGTTAAATAGGAATTTCAAGTTTGGTTTAATAGTGTTGAGAGTCAGCATTATCCTAGTCCTGCAGGAATGGATGTATGGAGCTAAACAATATAGGTGACTATACATTTACCATTGCCATGGCAACTTCAGATGATGATTTATTAAGCTGCATTTTTTTTCACATTCCAGACAATGCATTTCTGTTGGTCTGAGCTCTCCAGAGAATTTGTTTCTTTCAGCTCCCCAGAGGTTTTTTTTTTTTTTTTTTTGGGGGGCGGGGGGGAAAGTACAGAACAATGGGGACACGTTTATAGCTACCTTTTGGCAGGTGGGGGGAGTCATTAGATTGCTGTTATTAGGTCATTAATGAATAAACTTGTAGCAGTAAGTTGGTTATCACTTCCAACTGCAAAACAAATACAGTGACTCTGACATCACAATTAGGAATAAAGGACCCAAGTAAGAGAAACAGTGTCAAAAAGAGAGTATTAATAGAACACAAGACACTTCAGGAACAGAGAGAGGCCTTTTGGCCCAGCTCGGCTGTTTTATTTTATTGATCTCCAGCCCTCTGTCCTGCTTTCTTTCCTGTATATCTATTTCTTCCCACTTAAAGCTTGTGCTATCTGTTTCCATAGCCACCACCCAACTACTAATGCCCTATAATTATTACTACAATAGTACCATGGCCGTTTGCCAGTCTCCAGACATGCACGCGAATAGCTCCGCTGAGCTCAATGGAACTCCTTGCATACAAAATGTTCCTCATGTGCCTACGTGTGCTTAGAGCTGGGGTCTTGGCGTTTCAATGACCGTAGTGGCCCTAACGAGCCCTCCTGTAGCACAGTTTGGGGAAGAAGACTGCAGCCTTCTCCATGTCTGTGTCCTATTAGGCAAGCAGTTACCGGCTTCATTCACTGCCCTTTAGAGACAAGACTGCTTTGCACACCCTGGTGTGCCAGCCATCTACAGCCCCAAATTAGGCGCCAAAGACATGCATTTGTCTTAGACAAAGAGAGATTTTTATTTTCACTTGTACAGACACGGAGAGAAAGTCCATGAAGAATAAAGGATGGGGCTACCTGACCCAGACAAACTACATGAACTTAGCAATAGATGAATGACCTTCATCTTAGTGACAGATTATTGAAATATTAAATGGAGCCTCTCATAGCAGAGAAGCAGTCTTTCTCTCTCCAGTTGAAGGTGTCCCTCAGAAAATCTCAGTCGTGTCTAGGGTGACCAGAGAGCAAGTGTGAAAAATCAGGACAGGGTGGAGAGGTAATAGGTGTCCATGTAAGACACAGCCCTGAACATGGGGACTGTCCCTATAAAATCAGGACAGCTGGTCACCACTCTTGGAGAGAATTTTTTTTTCCTTGCCAAGTAGCTTACTGCACATGTGACAAGCAACAGTGATAATTCTAAGGCAAGAGGGTTTGGCATGGTTTGTTTACCAAAAGTAGTATTAAAGAGATAATAAATGAAACAGCCACCTGTTAACCAGAAAAGCATTGATGAGCAAAACAGTGTTTTGTCATAAACAGCTGGGCCTAATCTCACTTACACTAAGGTCCCTTTATACTGCTATGGCAGTGTAAATGAGCCTTAAAATGGGAGTACATTATAGTTGGTTTAAGGCCCTTTTACATGAGCAATATAGAGTGGCCTTATGTGTGAGAGCCTATCTTCTCTTCAGGGAGAGCCTGGGTTCTTACCTGGGTGTTCCTTCTAACCCGTCTCCTGTCCACACACACAAACATCCTACCTGAGATGGGTGGTGCTTTCAAACTAGTCTACCTAGCCCTGGTTCTGCTTTCATTCAGGCTGGCAACCCACCCTCTTTCCAGTGAGAATGCAGGCTAAATTGCTCAAGTGCTGATAGTTTTCCAGTGCCCTCCCACAATTCCCCCAGTAAACCCAGAAGGACAGACATGTTCTTCCACAATTTACTTGGAAAGAATCATAAAATTGCAACTTAAGAACCATGGGATAGGCCTCCGAAAGTCCTAATAACACACACACCGAAGCGCAGTACCAATGAGAACACAGTAACTTGGCTATGGCTTTGCCGTGTGACCGCTCACATCTGGGCTAAACTAATCTGGGTGCTCAGACCCAGATGCTGATTACCGACGCTATTCTGCAGTATAGACAGGCTCTGAATGAGATTCAGGCCCCTAGTTTTCAAACAGGCAGCTGATTTATAAATCTGGTAAATAAACTCTCTTGTCGATGTTGAATAATGTTCTCCTCTACTATATGTTGTATTTAGGAATGATCACAAAGTGGATGGTTTGAACTGTTGTATTATAGTAGCATCAGCCTGCTGCTGCTATTAGTTTTGTTCATGGTTTGTTATCGATCATATCTTTCAGACCATTTAAAAAAAGCTTATGTGAGTTTGGACATTCATAGGATGGAAAAAGTGTGAGGATTCTGGTTGGTTGGGTTTTTGCTTGGTTGGGTTTTTGTGCTTTGACTCAAAAAATGACTTCACTTTTTCAGACTTGAATACGTGGATTTTGAGTTTACTGAAATGACTGGAACAGTGATATAAATAAGTTAAATTTCAGCTACTAGCACAGGCTCTGCAAACCTCTTTCATATTGAAACTGAAAAATATATTCAGTAAATTAGTTAACTATGGTTTGTAACATCTCTTTGTGACAGACATACTCCTGTATTTGTTAATGTCACAGGATACAGGATTTTTTCATGTGTTTTGTTAGACTGTCAGTTAAAATCCCAGGTGTATACTAACCTTACTAAGAAATATTCATTATTTACAAGTGGGGTTTTCAAAGATAACGGTGCTGGGAACGCAAGTCCCATTGAACATCAGTGAGATTTGTGATTTTAAATCATTTAGGTACCTTTTGAAAAATCTCACCCTATATCATAAAAGTAGGTATAACATTACTATCAAAGCTGGCTCAATTTTTAAAATGTAGATAACTTTTTCTGAAAATATTCACATTTTTGAATTTTTTTACCAGTTCTATAAAGAGATTGTGCAAAAGAGCAGCCATATTTCATGAAAAAAAGCACATGAAAAATTGTCAACATTTTTCAGCTGTTCCATGAAGGGAGGAGGAAATATTTCCCTGTATTTCAACTAAGATTAGTGCTGATGTATCAATGCTTTCTGTAATATTTGTATGCTGCTATATTTGCTTCCCTTTTGCATTACATTGACCTGAATTACCTTGAGGACTTTGCCACCTGCAGAATGATCACTGCCAAACGAAGGGAACTCATGTGTATCTCCGAACAGGTGCTTATTTGTTCGTTTATATCATATGGCTTTTCACAGCCCTGTCAAGTTTGCATGCGAGTATCTTGACTACATGTCACAGTTCATCTATGTCAGTCCAGTGTAGAAGAATTGAGTGTCAAGGTCATAGATGAAAAATAATAATGTAATATTCTTGAAGTTTTTAAAAGGAAATCCTGCATAATGGATTACAATGAGAAAGTGCCACTAAACGTTACTTTGCCTGTTCCAGCCAATGCTCTGCTGGCACTTCCCAGAACCAGCACCAGTTGAGCAATGATCAAGAAAGCCTTGCTTCTGGCACTGACTGTTCAGTGCTGTGATGGGTGGCATCAGTGCACAGTGCTGCCGAAAGAAATCTCTCTTAAGGTGTAGGATGACAGAGCAGAATGGGGGAAAGGAATAGTTCACTTACTTCTTCCGTCTTTTAAAATCCTTCCTTGCCTGCTGGAAAATCCGACTGATCTCCCTGTGTAGCGGAGTGGCTTCAATAATAAATAAATTTAAATACATTTTTAAAAAGGGAGCATCCCAGAAGATCTCCGTCTGAATTTAGCAGCTGGGGAGCCGCAGTTCCACCATTATCATTGTGTCAGTGCAATCACTGGGAATTGCTGCTGAGGATTTAGAGGCACGTGGGAATAATTCAGGCAGCCAGAAGAAGAAGAAGAAAAATCCCATAAACAGATTATTAAAATTAATGGCAGAAAACAAACCATGCAAAAAAGCAATGTTGTCTGTGGAAGAGAAAGTGCTTTAATTTCTGAATAGATTAATATCATTTAGGTTTTAAGACCAGAAGGGAGCATTATGATTATCTTGTCTGACCTCCTGCAAAACACCAGCCATAAAATATCCCTCAGTAATTCCTGCATCAAGCTTGTAGACTCATTGAAATATAACTGTTTTGCTATGGATATCTGTCCTCAAGGACAGTCCAAACTTCTGCCAGTAATTCTGTTCCTCAGAATGACGAAGAAAATGTTTACCCCAGGTAATATGTTCAGTTGACCTCCTGCCATACCCCTATCATTCCTTTCGTGGTATGACAAGTTGGCAGTATAATGCTATCCATTTAATCAAGAATGAAAGGCATAGTTCAAAGACGGAACAAATTTGCTCTGCCTTGGTGACACAATATGGGATTAGTGAACAAATATTGGCAAATGTCTAAATCTCTTTCCCCAGAAAGGCATATGGTATACATTTGCTTTTCTGTACAATGACTCATCACTTGTATCAAACCATCCCATGCAATAACATGCTTGGAAGCAGTCATGGTTACAGTGGTGTAGTGGGAGAGATCTGTGCTCTGAAACAGCTGGCCGTGGCTGCATAGCAAGGTGTGATATTATAGTGCAAAATCTGGTGGTGGTATGGTCTAATATAGTGAATATATGGTATAAGAGTGTATCAGTAATGCACAAGCTGTACAATGATATCTGTATGTGTTTACCACAGGGACGGACTGAGGGACAAAGTTGTTTTCTTTATTAGATATCAAGAATGAAATTCTGGCTCAATTGAAGTCAATGGGAGCTGTTCCCTTGACATGAATGGAGCCAGGATTTAATCTCAAATATGTATATTATGTAACTAAAACTTGATATTGAAAAAGACCCAAATTAGTTAGATGAGGATGAGAGAGATTCGTAAGAGATGTGAAAGGATGAGCGTTAGAAGGAAAAGAGAAATAGTAATACAAGAATCATTTACCTCAGGGTAATGATTAGAAGCACCTGAGGCCAATTTAGGCAGGGCCAGAGACCTGATTAAAACACCAGCCACAGCCAAACAGGGAGGAGAGGAATAGCACTATGTCTGACTCTGGGGCGAGCTGGAAAGCTGAGATACTCGATGCCTTTTTTGCCTCTGTCTTCACAGACAAGGTCAGCTCCCAGACTGCTGCACTGGGCAGCACAGAATAGGGAGGAGGTGAACATCCCTCAGTGCTAAAGGAACAGGTCCAGGACTATTTAGAAAGCTTGGACATACACAAGTTCACAGACAGAATGGTCAGCCTTGTTCCCTGTGGACTGAACAGAGGACTACAGGTCAATTGGGAAGTATTGAAGGAGTGCGGTGACTGATGGTGAGACTAAAGAACCAGGTGAAGGGGAACTCTGGGAGGGAGGCTTCCCTCCCAAACCCCTGGCTCAAAGCTACAGAGGCTTGAGGGAAAAAGACCCTGCCAAAAGGTAGGAACAATACTGAGAGACTCCCCCAGGCAGGAGGATTGGAAGGGATTCTCTGCCCAAGAAGAGAGGAGGTGGAAAACCCCGGAACCTGAAAGGACAGAGGGGGAAAGTAGCCCAGGGGAAAACTGCAATTGGAAGCACTGTCAGCAGTGCACAGCTGCTATTATTTGGGACGCGGAGTAGAGGGCAGACCTGGGTCCCTTCTCCCTCCCCTCTTGCCCCACTGGGCATTGCTGGGTTGGCCAATGCCCAGAAATGGGAGCAACAGGCAGTGTGCTGACCCTCCATGAGAGAGAAAAGTGTGTGACCTGCGGTAGCAGAGCCGGCAATTTGCCACAGTACATTTTTTCCAACAGTGCTGAAAGTAACACCATTTATGTGTTGACTTTATAATGAACAATATGGGTAGATTTTTTTGGAACCTTTAGAGCTTTTAGAAACTTCAACGAACATTTTTTCTAATTTGCCTGAAAAATTTTCCCCCTCGAAGGAGGCTTAGCATAAGGGGCAAAAACTGTTGTTAAATGTGACAAGATATTTCAATGTTACACAAGTCCAAATGAGCCCGTTAAGGTTGACATTTCTATGTGCTAAGTATGTTATGAAATGAACTTTTAACATTGAGAACTCAAAGTCCTGGTACTAATGGGTTAACTAATGACATCTATCTGTATGAGCCCGAGGTGAGGAGAAGTTGGATGGGGTGAATGGAGTTGCTGTTCTCTGGTGCTGTTAAATCTAAAATGAGATGAGCAGATTTTTCCAACCATTGCAAAATCTGGAGTCCTAGTGTGAATTCTGTGTTTAATAACACTTGCTCTAGAAAATCTGTATATGTACCAAAGCTGGCTTGTATTGAAATATAAACTAGGAAGCCAGCCTGGTTTGAAAGCTCAACAAACAAATAGCTCTTGCTCTACTTAGGAGTGTGGTTTCATGTTGGCACTTCAGGGTTGCTTGAGGATTCCTGCAAATTTCTTACTACTTCATGTGAAATGGCTTGTTCCATTTAGCTAAGACCAAGAGAGAGGCCAAAGTAGCAATACATATGCATAGTATAGCTTGGTGCTGAATGAATAAAGGAATTGCTTGAGAGAGCTTATGTCTGTTACTCTCCTCCTTGCTGCCTGTCTCCCAGAGTTCTGGAGAAGGTTCAGATGATTTTCTTTCATATTGACAAAAAGATGCTGCAGAAAATGTTACTGATTACACAGGATGCCAGAGCTGGGGGGTAATGGAATGATGGGTAGCCTCCAGTGGGCCAAAATCTACAGAACTTCAGAGTTTATATCTATCAGGGTAGTAATTTCAGTCCTGCACACAGAGTGATCAGTCTATTCCCCCCCCCCCCCCCCTTTGCTCCTCCATCCACAATATTTCATCAATCAGTTGGATCTTTCACACACTGGGTGTAAATAAAAAGCTGTGATAGAAGCACATCAACCATGGCGAAGGACATCCAGTAGCAGAGTGCCAGGCAAAGGTTTCAGTGGTGAAAGGTGGCTGCACTATGCCATTTAAAAATGGGCCAGCACAGGGCCAGCAGTGCCTACAAAGTTTCCAGCACTGGTCCTTGGAAGAAAGCTGACATGGGTATGCGCTGTGCGCATCAGTCTGCATGCTGGATCTGAGAGTTCTTTCCCCAAACCTTCAACCCCATATCAGTCAGATGGTTACCGAGCCTTGCACAGAAGTCAGGCTCTCATTGACTTTAATAGATGTTGCAAGGCTAAATCCACAGGCACTGCTCTGGACGTGTAATTGTAGCACTCGTATATGCTGAGGCTGGATACAGCACATTCCCTGCTTCAGTACAGAAGTGGCTTTGCAATAAACAATTTTCACATCAGCAGAATTTTCACTCTGCTAAATCCTTGATGAGTAATTTCTGCATCTGAGCCTTTGCAATAAGGTATGGAATTGTTCCTAAACAGCAAATAGAATAAAAAACAAATGGATGGTGTTAATGTCTCCTTCTTAGCTCTCACCTCTGTTTGAGTGTTGCCAGCCTGTTAATTTTTACTTGTCTAAAAATATTGATCTAATCTGTATGCTGGCTGTGAGCCAGTTCAAATTTGGTGAGGCAACTCTAGTGCCAATTTTGGTAGCAATTAAAAAGCATTGGAGGGAAGGGGGCAGAAGTTTGGCCAACAATTGCTTCCTACATTCAGGCTCATTCCTTCTCTGTTGCTCTGTTGGGAAAAGAAGGGCATAAAATGAAATAAATGTAACCACTTGATGAGGCCTGTTTGTAGCTGGCTGTTCCTTTGCAATTTGGCATATATGAAAATTCCTGGAGCTCAATGAAAGCCAGTGGCTGAAGTGTGGTAGAAAGGGACAGACTTCAGCGGTCTGGAGACAACTGGATCAAATTACTCATGTCATTTTCCTGGTGTAAGGCTTGGATGGCAGTAGCTCCCTGCTGCCTTTGTTTTGTCTTCAAAGAATGATTTTAAATAAATGATCTATATGCCATGGCAACTTGTAATGTAATGAGAAGGGTAATACTTATACAGCTCAGCATGTAATAAAATGAAGTCTAGAGAGACTTTCTAGATTGAAAAAGATAAGACCTATAAACTGGGTGACTTGGGGTCTTTCAGTATACCCCACAGTCTTTATTGTACCCAAACATGTTTTTCCCTATTTATAATGTATCTAAGCATTACTTTTTTTCCTGATGAAAATCACCCTTGTCTGACAGTTCATTGTCACCGAGGCCATCTACAGAACTGTTGCTTCGTACAGTGGCGCTGGTTTTCCATATTATTATGGTTCTTGTGACTGTCAACCATGTAGCTATAGTGCAGATGCCTTTCAATGCATTAGTGACAGTCCCTAGGGCCACATTTTCAAAACTGGGTACAGTGTACATGTAGGTAACCACCCATATTTGTTATACGTAAATACATACATGTGTAAGCTGGGTAAGTGCATCCAAATATCTGCTAGCACATTCATGAGAGTACTCTAAACTGAGAAGCATGTCATTGTCAGAGCTCCTCTCCTCTGGATGCAATAGGAGCATAGGCTGTTAAACATTTAACTGGTGATAACGTGACAGTGATGTAGGCAGCCATATAATTACCATGGTTTCTGATGGTCGCCATGCAGCTTTTGTAACATATCATGCAGCATTTTGCAGTGAATACAGGATACAACTAACTTATTGCATTTTCACGTATCAGTCACTATAGGAACAAATCAGGTGGTGATGCAATAGTAGTTCAAATAAGTAACTGCTGGGACTGAGTACAGCACCAAGTTTCTGCTTGAGAAATATCTTCTGATGACAGAGTTGATAAAAGTGCTACAGACATCAAACACTCATCAGCTCTGAAAAGAATACTATATATGGTCATTGCTGTACATAGGAAGCATTTCTATCCCTTCTGTTATTCTTCGTTGCTTATTTTTGTCCCCCATTTCATACCTCCTCTTTAGCGCTTGAACCTTAAAGTTCAATCTTGTGCTGTTACATATTTTTCAAAGGTGTTGGCACCAAAAAAACACTGGTACTGAAGTACCGCAGTAGGGATTGCTAATAGAACAGCCATAATGGGACAGAGGAAAGGTCCATCTAACCCAGTATCCTTACCAAAAAACCCAGTATCTTCCAACCAAAACATCTGGCACCAGCCATTGTTCGATGACAGGAAACTGGGTTAGATGGACCATTGATCTGACTCAGGATGGCCATTTTTATGTTCTTATGAATTCCTTGATTCTCTTAGCAATTACTTGATATCCATGGTTTTCAGCATGTGGTCCGTGGACCCTGGGGGATTCACAGACTATGTCTAAGGAGTCCATGAAAGGTGACTATGAAAATAAAGTTTCAAATCTAAGAAAAGGGATTCCATTTTTTGGATCAGTCAGAAGTATGTGAATACCCCCACCTCCTGGTCAAAACCCAGAAGTGTTGTCGTTACAATAGACGCCCACGGTTAATGTCCTTTATCATGCTGCATCAAATGCTAGGCCGAGTACTTGCAACATTTATAGTTGAATTCTGTGCAGTTAGTTTTCAGTCTAAGACTTCTGTGGTAGGGGATCTGTTGACCACAGGTTGAATTTCTGCACATCCATTCAAAATTTTTTAGGGACCTGCAAATAAAAAAGTTGAAAACTACTGCTTTATATCCATATCTTCACCTCTAGAGTAGAATAGAGTTGAGTTAGCCCAAACCCCTGGATCTGAACATCCTTGCACTTTGTCTCCATCTGTAATTGTTGTTGGACTCGGTATAGTCAAATACCTCCTTGGTATAACCACTATGCTGGTGGATTCACCATGCTTTGCTTACCAAGATGTATTTTGCAATTCCAATTGCTTTTGCTACTGGCTGATTACTTTAGTTGCAGCCATCTGTGCCCCACATTACTCAGAAAGCTTTCATACAGAAAACACATGCCAGTGACAGGTCAAAATACAATGTTAGCAGTTATTAAAGTGCACCCCCATATCTGTCAGAGGCTCTGGTGAAGAGCAGGTTGGTATACTTATACTGTATGAGGAAGATGAAGTACTTTTAATTCATTAGGAACTGAGGAGGGTATTAGACAACGTCGACCAAGGATAAAAAGAAATTAAATCAATAGGCCTGGAAAATTGCGCCCAGGAGTCCTAAAAAAATTGGCTGAGGAGATCTCTTGTATGTTAATTAGTAATAAAGCTGAGAATACCTGGGAAGTTCCAGAAGATTGGAAGAGTTGCTAATGTTCTGGCAATATTCAAAAAAGGCAAGTGGGATGACCTGAGTCACTACAGGATGGTTAACCTGACATCAGTTCTGGGCAAAATAACGGGAAAGCTGATATCGGATTGAATTGATAAAGGATAGTCTTTCTGGAAAAGGGGTCTTGTCAAACAAACATGATTTCATTCTTGGATGAGATTACATGTTGGTTGATGATGGTAACTGCATAGATATAAAGTATTTAGACTTTTGTAAGGTGTTTGACTTGTACTACGTTACATTCTGATTAAGAACTAGCTAACTGATAGATGTCAAAAAATGTTAATAGGGAATCATCATCAAATGGGGATGTTTCTAGTGGGGTTCCACATGAATAAGTACTAGACCTTGACGCTATTCAACATCTTCAACAATGGTCTGGAAGTAAACAGAAAACCATTGCTGATAATGACACAATGTTTGGAGGAGTGGTACATAATGGTGGGGTCACTAATGTAGAGCCATCTGGATCATTTGGTAATCTGGGCCCATTCAAATAAAATACATTGACACAAATGCAAAGTTATACGTTTGGGAACAGGGAATGCAGCCCCCACCCACAGAATGGGAGACTATATCTGGAAGCTGTGACTCTGAAAAGGATCTAGGGGTCATAGAAGACAAGCAGCTCAACTTGAGCTCCCAATGTGATGCTACAATAAAAAGGGCTAATGCGATTCTAGAATGTATAAATGGGAGCAATGATGAGTAGGGAGGGATTTTATTTCTGTTTACTGCCTTGGTGAGACTGATGCTGGATATTGTGTACAGTTCTGGAGTCCCCAATTTAAAAAGAATGTTGAAAAATTGGAGAGGGTGTGGAAAAGAGCCACAAAAATTATTAGAGGGCTGGAGAAAATGCCTTAAAGAATGAGAGACTTAAAGAGCTCAATCTGTTCCTACTCTCACGTTAGACTTTCGTTCCTCCTGTGTTGCTGACACATCAGGCAGTCCAGTCCCTGCCCTGATTATGATCATTCATGAATTGTGGTAGTTCTTCACAGGTGATGGCAGCACATTCAGCATCCTCTGTCACTGTCTTCTGCCAATTCTTCCTTGCCTTCCTTGCTTTCTCTTTCCTCCCTTGGGTACCACTTATCAAAAAGAAGATTGAGAGGTGACTTGATTTGTGTGTAAATACCTTCATGGAGAGAAAATGCTGAGTACCAAAGAGTTTTTTAAATCTAGCAGAAAAAAGCAAAATATGAACCAATGGCTGTAAGCTGAAGCCAGACACATTCAAATTAGAATGTCACAGTGTCTGCAATAGATCACAGCTGAGAGTGCCAATCTCAGGTCAGAAGACAGGGCAGACTCACCCAAACTAGTGGTATACTCTCTACTTCGATTTAACCAAACCAGCAACAAATGTGTGCTCCTGGATCACTATACTAGCTTACCCTTAGACGCTCCAGCCCATATTACCACCCAGACAAACTGAACTTCATGACGAAAGGTTATTAAAACCAAAAATCATCACACTGCCCCAAAGTCACTTACCCCAGGTAAAAATGTACTTCAGATCTCACCAAAGACAATACTGGAGCCAATTCCTTTAGGAAACTGAACTAAAGATTTATTAGCTAAGAAAAAGAAATGGGAGTTTTTGAGAGGTTAAAGCAGATAAATACATTGCAGGTGAATTAAAGTGTGTAAGTCCAATATGATAGCAGAGCTGTAGCAATTTGTTGGGTTCTGATAGTCTCTCAGGGTTACATAGTACAGCTCTAGGGATGTTGGTCCAATTGCTCAGAATTTCACCCCGTCAGAATTCATCACTCCAGAAGTGTTACTTTAAACCAATATTTATAGATTTTTGCTCACAGCAAACAAGCTGACAGATGTCTCCACCCTTTTTGGAGGTTTTGGTGAGTAGCATCTGTCGATTGAGCTGTGAATGTCCATTGTTGAAACTGACTCTTGCTTTGAAGTTAACATTCTACTTCCTGTGCATGCACAAGTAATCCAGTTACAGCGATATACATCATGTAATTGCTGGCCATTCATTTACAATAGGGATAGAAAAGTGAAAACAGTACAGATAACATTCATTAGTTTTCAAGAAATCTACACATCAAGCAAATTCTCATCTTAAACCTAACACAAACCTCTGACCGAGGATTAATTAAGCATAAAGTATATATATATATATATAATGCAAATTAACAGGTTACATCTATATGAAGACAATAGCACTAACATTTCTTTGAACTATTCTAACAAACAAAGTAATTGGCTTGATCCCATTACAGTGTCTCTTGGCATTATTTGATTCCTATAAGCACATGTGAATGGACCTATAACTAGCCCACTTAACATCTCTTTGATACCCCACACAAGTGAATTGGTACACTTAACACTTTGGAGTTTTGAACTGAGCTAGCCAGCTGTCAGCACCACATAGGAATTAGGTACAGATTTTTAAATAACCACTGGAACATGGGAAGTGGTGGATTTTTCATCTCTGGATGTCTTCAAATTGTGACTGGATGCCTTTTTGGAAGATATGCTTAGCCAAATACAAGATACTGTGCTCCGTACAGGAGGTAATTAGTGAAAGTTAATAATCTGTGTTATATAGGAGGTCAGACTACATGATCTAATGGTCCCTTCTGGCCTTAAAGTCTTTGTCCTGATGAATGCTTAACAATGGTAGATGCTGTACAACTGTGTTTAGAGTCTTTGCATTCTTGGTATTACGGTGTGTTTAAGATTACATATGCTGTGCTCTCAGTTTTAGGCCCTATTAAACACTTAACAGGATGAAGGGCTAGATTCATGTAAAATGAACAGGGAAAGGACTTCAAGTTCTGGGGTTGCATTTTACCTTGATACACATAAAAATAAATATTAAGAATACTCTAGCCCCATGTGAGAGCATTATAAAAATAAGATGATAGCTGCCGAGGTCAGGAAAGAAGTTTCAATGCCACCATGTTCAACGTTACACAATTACTCATGTGCATTATGTCTTTTCATTCACTTTTCTGTGAAGGTACTGGCCACTTCCACAAGCATGACATTTTGCTTGGTGGACCGTTGATCTGATTCAGTACAACAATTCCTATGTTATGATTTTTGAGTTGTGTTTAATGGCTTTCTTGATTTTTTTTTTTTCCCCCCTTTACTAATGCAGAATATTAACTATTTGGTCCAATGGCAATTTTTCATTTCTGACATTTATGGGAAATTAGAACAACATGTAAATATCACAAAATTCTTATGTATGAAATACGTGTGTGTGTGTGTGTGTGTGTGTGTGTGTTTCTGGTTTTTAATGCAATGTAACCTTATTACTGTCACTCGTGCATATCCAAAGTTAATATTAAGCACAAATGCAAGGGCTATTTAATTTTGTAGCCTTGGACAACGTTCGATTCTAGTGATTTATTCTTGGTAGTCTGCATTTATCAAGCAAAATAGGGAACCTGATGTTCAGGTTGCATTTGCACAACTCCTAGCACAATGGGTTACCATTTCCTAGTATGTACTGCAATACAAATAATAAATGATGGTGTTATTCTTGAAGTATCCAATTTCTATAATGTAGAAATTATTGCTAGAATATTTTGTAGAGTCAAAAGGAAATAGTGATTACCACCCAGTTGAATTTGAGGGGTGCATTTGTCCATTCCCTTTGGAAAATGTGTTCAATCTGGTGACTGTATAATGTGATGGTTTAGTACTTCGTATTTCTTTTAGGAGAGTGGGATAAATCATTAGTTAACTACAGCTGTGTCTGAGTGTTGAATTGATGATATTGATCATGTGCATCATGTTTTGCGGAAAGGGGTTATTTGGTCTATTTGATTGTGAAAGTTGTGAAATGTTGAAAATGGGCTGTGAAAGAACTGTTGTTTAAAATAATAAATTATGATAATTAACAAATCTCTGGTAGCAAAAAGGAAAGAAACAGGGCATGAGGGAGGGGACCAAATGTTTAATTTCCACCCCTCAGTCCCTTCCACATTGTATAGGTAACTGTATGGTAAGTAATAAGGACTTTGATAAGTTAATTTCCAAGAAAACAGTGTTGAATCCCTTTAAATTCTACTACAGGGCTGGGGAGCAAACCAAAGATCATCTTGTGCATCTCTAGTTAAATCTATGAGCTGTCTGTCGTCCAAAAGATGCACGGTAAGTGAGTTACATAAAGACAAGGCGTTCATTGGGAATAGGGAATTGTCACTTCAACGGTATCTTGGAACCATACGGAGTATGGCAATATAATTGAACTACGTGGCTTGTGTTGAGTTATGTTCTGATGCTCATATGTCACTCTTACTATTTCTAGTTCCAAAGTTTAGTAACAAAAATAAAAACACGGCACAAAATTTCTTCTAGTGTTAGATACTGACAGCAATTTCTGCTGATGGAACTGCAGGAAGAGTATTACAGCTGAAGTCCTAGGTCTCTTAGAGTAGCTGAAAGAGCCTTCATATTCATTAAAACTATTTTAGAACAGCTTTTATTTGTGAACAAACAATAGTACGTATCTCCACATAAAAGTTAAATGTTTAAGTGCTTTGAAAGTGCTTTTAAGTGCAATGAAAGATTTTTCCCTTTTCCCTTTTTCTTCTCCCGTCTTGTATTTTGCCAAGTTATAAAAGACAAAGCAATCGCCCCTCTCATTTTCTTTGGTTATCCTCACCTTAATTATACCCATGCACAACATTGCATTCCATTTGTTCTGATCTCTTTCTGCAATTCAGAAACATTTAATGAGAATGTGCCCAGTTTGATATCTCTCTCTCTCTCATATACAATATAAAGGGCAAATTCTTCCCCTGTATTTTTGGCTGAGGGGGACCCTAAGCAGCAGATGTGATGTGCTGGTTAGGCATGGTTAGGCTTTGGCTGGATGTTATGCAAAGTGCTTGGGAACGGCATAGAGCCTGGCATTCAGGGGGTGGAGATGAGGGTGATTCTTCTGCTGATATGTGCATCATCCCATTTTGTCCCCCAAACAAAAGGTGATTGCACTGGAGACTTAAGGATTCTTATAATGGTGGCAATGGAGTGGCTTTTAATCTGCTTGTAGAGATCAGTAATATTTGCCCCATGTCTACAGAGACTGGAAGTCAGCATCATGAATTAGACTGTTAAGATAGTCAACCTGATAGCCTACATTGAAAAAACCAATAATTCACTATATGGCTCAGTTATTTCAGACTGGGATTTATATTGTTGTACAAAACATGGAGTCTTCTGAAGATAAATTCATTTGTTAAGATTTCTGTTTATTTCATAAAGTACTTCAGCATTAATTCTATTCATTCAAAGTCAAGAAGAACCACAAAAATGCACAAAAGGAGTCTATGTTTAGTAGTGGGCTGACCTGCTACTTTGCTGGTAAATGAATAGGTTTCTACAGTTAGGTAAATTGTTTTGCCTTGTAAGAACAATTGATCATTTCTGAATAATGCTACTGATGTGCCTGAAAGTATTATTGGTTCTGAAGCAGGTGTTCAGTCCTTGGGGATGTGTGTTATCTGGGGTCTAATGTTGAACAGCCTTCTCCTAGCAATGGAGTTTTTGTTGTTGGGTTTTTTTTAATACTGAAAATTACAAAAAAATAGTATAAACGTTTTTTTTAAGGGTTTTTTTTTTTTTCTTTCAAATGCTGTTTCTGAGCTCCAAGGGCTGACAGCTGTTCTAGTTTTGCTTGGGGACTTTTTCACAATGTGGATTAATCAATGTTATGAACTGGGTCCGTGGGGTTTTGGGAATGTAATTGGTTTCAGATGACACTTTGCTAGTCAATCTGTGAAAGAGCCGAATGTTGACACAGCTGAACAATTCCAGCTGTTTCCACTCTCCCCTTCTTCCCTCTCTGGACGCTACATCCTTTTTCCTCTCTCTCATCTCCCTTTTCTCATTGTGACTTTGCTAAACAAATTTTGTCTTTTTTCTGGCATTTTTCTCTGCTTTGGTTTCCTTCTCTTCCCAGCATGCCTTCAAAAATATATGATTCTGGGAATGTTTTCTGACATCCACCTTTATCATTGTAATCTTCATTTTGTTTTACAGCAATTGACCACTTGCTTTGTTGGAAGGAATACAGTTAGATCTCGGAGTGTTGGAAGCAGATATTTTTGTAATTCAAAAGTGGCTGAATAACCTTTTTTCTAATTTTTTAAGCTGATGGTGTATGATGAAAGAAATGGAAGGAAATGTACTGTACAGGGTGTTTTATTGCTTCATTCGAGGCTTTGCTGTTATCTCTGTACTAACCAGCCTCATGTCTGATTCCCTGAAGCAGCAGCAAAGATTCTGTCAGGTGTCAGTGCTGTTGCTTGAGAGTTGTGTGATTAGTGGAAAGAACAGGCTGTGTGTGCGGGTGTATTAGGGGTTGGTACACGTTTGAGGGTGAGAGTCACAAACCACTTGAGTGGTTTTCAGTTTTAGGACTCTTTTTTCGCTTTCTTTTTAACCCCACTTTCTTGTTCCATGTCGGTGATATTAACTCCAGATATGCAATCCCATCCCCTCATCTCCTTTTCCAGTACAGTGTTTTCCAAGGGAGAAAGGTAGTCTTTAGTTAAGATGTGAAGCGCGTTAGAGAGTTGATGAAGTAGATAAAGGAAGGCTCTGATGTCCCATTGCAGGAACAGAGGGTTGAAGGCACTTGGAGAAACAGAGACCATATCATGTGTGGGGCCAGAGAGCTGTGTGAGAAAGTAGAGGGGAAGGAATAGAGGGGAGCAAGCTGTGTGAGGTAGGTTAGTACAAAACCTACAGAGATTTTTAAAACAAGGAATTGCAGCAATTTTTTAACTAGATCCTGAAATGAATGTGGATTCAGTGGTCTTTGAGGATGGGTAGATATGACTTTGCCGCTTTGAATGATAAGACTGGCCTTTTAATCGGTAGACCAATATATGCTGTCTACCTGAGAGAGAGTGTCTTCCTATAATATCTATGGGGACATTTTGGGAGCTATAGCTATTCTAATATGCTCGTGGTTTCATTAATGGCTGCAGTGATGGTGATTTCTTTCATTATTTTACCCAGGCAAAGTCAGAAACCTCTAGAGAAAGGAAGTGTGCTCTCTCTGTGTGTTTATATGCCGCCTCCAACAGCAGATTGTTCTAATTTAAAACTTAAATTAAAAATTTCCTAAATCTATTTTCTTCTGACAGGCTTTAGCTCAGCTACATTATAAAAGTAGCAAAGAGCACCTTCAAATAGAATAGTGAAACTTCATAAGCTGAGTATAGTACAGCATGTAGCAATAAGTAATGTAATGACTGATAAATTGGCATCCCTACATGGATTCTGCACCATTACTCCAACCTTATGAAGGTCTACTTGTGAATAAAATCCTTTAACCAGCACCCAAGAGCAGCCTTCTGTGGAAAATGAACACTATTACATTAATTAAATTAATATTAATATTACATTGAATTGAACTGAATTTATATTGATATTAAAATAATATTTAATATAATTTATATAAAATGTAATATATTTATTGTATATATTTATTATATACATTATATATGTTTATATTACATATAATATTTAATTTAATTTATAATAATATTAAAACCTATAATGGGAAAACTGAGTTTGTATAAATGTCTTTGTGTGTGTATATATTAATTTATGGGAATGTACTAGATGTTGTGCATCCCAGAAGGAAAACTTAAGAGCCATTGGTCTATGTAAATGGTATTTTAAGGACTCAGAATCATGTAGGTGATAAGAAATAATACCACATTTAGTATTTTTTTACAGAGTATATAGAAATATGCAAATCTGTGGACCGTGGACCAAGATATGTACATTGATGAACATCATTTCCATTTGCACCTGCAGGTCTTTAAGAAGATGCAGTGAGAATACCTCTTTTTACAAAATGTCAGTGCTGAGGAGGAAGGATGGTCTTTGGGTTAGACATTGGGTTCAATTTCTGGTCCCGCCCCAAGCTTCTTGGGTGACTTGGAGCAAGTAGTTTCCCCTTTTTTTGCCTCAGTTCCCCATCTGTGAAATGGAATTATAATCTATCCTTTCTTTTTTTAATATTTAGGATGAGATTTTTCAAAGCTAGGTATAGACAACTGTTGAAGACATAAATGCACGTCTGCTATTTGTGCACATAACTTAGTGCACGTACCTTAGTGCGTACTTACACTGGCAACTCAGCCTGTGGACGTAATTATGGATTTTACAATAACTACAAACCAAAATATTTTGACTGTACGTACACTTTCTCTTCCTACACCACAGCCCTACCAGGATTCAATTAAGTGTCCTTATTTCACTTCCCTAAAAGCCGAGAGTTGGGAGGGAAGAAGAGTTGAAGATGAATGCCTATGCTAAGCCAGAAAGAAATTTGGTAGCCTTTCTTATGATTAAACAGAAGTAAATCTAACAAAAATGTGTGCATGCTCTTCAGTGCATGTACTATTTTCATCCTCATTTAGATGATCCATAAATGGTTTCTGTATGTTCTTGAACATATCCTCCCCCTCTGTTCTGCCTTATGTATACTGCTCTCTCATACCAACTCATCCATAGAATTGGAGTTCTGGAGGTGCAGAAATAGAATGCAGGAAAACATTAAGTGGCAGGAGGTTCCATTCTACTCTATAATGTGACCTAATGAATACCTTCTCACTTTAAGTGGTTTATATTCTTTGTTTATAGTATTTTAACAAACGTCCTACTGTTTTTCTTGCTCAGGTCAGTGAATTTCATTACTAGCTATTTTTGTGGTTAACTTCAGATACACACACTTACACAAAGGCAGGAAGAGAGAAGCGGCACTTTAATATGGCATACACAATGTTGTCAAGTGTCTAGCTTGATCAGGTTGCTGTCACTAGTTAAATACAGCTGGAAGCTAAGTTTACCATGTACTTGGTCTCCTGTTGCATTCTGTGGCATGCTGAGTGAAAAGTAATCGCAGCAAAAGTACCTGCTGAAAGTACTCAAACCCTTTGAGTATATGAAGAAATATATGCTCTTGTTCTCTCCACACAGCAGAGCTTTGCATTTGCTCAGTGAATGGGCGTCCTAGAGTTTAAGGCCAGAAGGGACCAACAGATCATCTAGGCTGACCTCCTGCATATCGCAGACCACCAACAACTGAAACTACACCAAAATACTACAGTCCAAAGGAGTCTAGACTCTGTCTGTGTGCCACAGCCAGAGAACAGGGGAGATTTAGAGCAGGTCTACACTACCGCTTAAGTCGATCTAACTTGCGTCACTCAAGGGTGTGAAAAAGACACCCTTTCAGCAACACAAGTTATAGCAACCTAAGCGCTGTCCACATCAGCACTATGTTGGCAGGAGCCTCTCTCCCCCTGACATAGCTTCCGCCTCTTGTGGAGGTGGAGTAACTATGCCGACGGGAGAGCGGTCTCCTGTCGACATACCGTATCTTCACCAGACGCGTTATGGTGGCACAGCATGTAGCGCTGATAGCGTGGACCTGCACTGAGGTGCTCCGCAATGGCAGGGAATTGATGGAGATATACTCCAATAAGCCTGTCAAACAATCTGCACTCCCAGGCTGCAGGAGAAGGTAAAAACCCCCCAAGTCACTGATAATCTGACCTGGAGAAAAATTCCTTCCTGACCCCACATATTGCCATCAGTTACACCCTGAATATGTGAACGTGCTGAGACCCATTGTGAATTACTATTACCTTGCAAATGAGGAATTAAGCCAATGAACAATCACTCAAAGGCAAGGATAATGCATCACAAACTACTTGGCTAATTTATTTTAACATATGTAGTTTAGTTTTAATTATTTATAATAATTCACAGCATTCTAGTATTTTCTGCAAATATAAACCTGAGGCACCACCACAACACACTGCCATTGAAGCCTTGAGAACTCTGATACATCAAACAAACAAATATCACCAAAACCAACTCTGAAGATATTTGCCAACCACTAATGTGATGCCTTTGTTTGTATATTGTGGTCTTGCTCTCTTGGTCGGTGTTCCCTGTTTAGACACCAGTCTCACAATCAGACCAGGGGGGTAGGGGAGGACCCTTCTGATCTGGGGGAGCCTCATACACTGACTAGGGCTCTTCACAGGCACAGTAGGCCAAATTTTCAAAAGAGGCTAATGATTTGGCTGTCTAACAGGAAACATATTAGAGGGACTTGATTTTCAGAGGGCAGGTGCTCAGAGCTTTCTGGAAATCAGGTTCTGTTGAGAGTGTCTCAAGTTGGACCCTCAAAAGTGTAGAAACCAAGATCATTGAAAATGTAAGCCACAGGTTTCTCTTTGCAGATCACCTGTTGAACCAGGGCCTTGGAGTGTGTATTCTGTGGGGTTGCACCTGCATCTTGCTACATATTTTTATGTCATCTCATATAATGGTGCCCTGATTATGAGTAAGGGCTCTTGGGCCCTATCACAGTATTAATAATAATAGGAGGAGATGGGCAGAGACAGAATGGAGTTATTGAAATCCAAGCAATTTAAATCACCAATTTTAATCATGATTTGTATCATCAAAAAGGAAACCTTGATTTCAACCATCAATTTAGAGCATGTTTTGCATTTGTACTTTGGTTACTTTCCTAAAGAGAGGTTGATTTTCATTGATTGGTAACCATTAAAACACGTTGGATGTGCAGGTTACATTTTTTTTATTACGTTTGAAAATAGTGCATGATGCATTTCTTATTTATTAGATGATGATTAATTTTTTACCTGTGATTTGCATCAAGTTCTATTAAGATGGAAATTCAATAAAAATGTACAAAACCAGCATTTTAATTTTGTTTATTAAATAAAACTAACTTAAATGTTCTGGATACATAAGAAAAAAAGTTTATCAAAACATGTTTTGCATTTAAAACTAACTGCTTTACTAAACAAAAGCAGTAGTATCTGTAGTTATAGAATTAAATTAATTTGTTTCTGGTCATGAAGATTTTAGAACCAGTCGATCTTTTCCTCGCACACCTAGTTTTTTATTCATAGATTGGAAGACAAGAACAAGCTTTCCTGCTTTCTCGACTCCAAATTGGTTTCTTAACTTTGAATGAGCTAGTCATTTAACTGAACTAGTTGGATGAACTGAAATGAAGAAAATATTCTCTTTGCACCTGCAGAAGAGACTATTGCTGTGAAAAGCTGGTTGAGCACCTCAAACTCTGGTTCCATGTGCTTAATCAGCGACTTCCACCAGTTCAGTGGTTTGACTTTATTTAAAACTTGGCAACAAACCTGTGCTGCTTAATATTATTTTTGTTTTGAATTTAAATTATTTTAATAGATTATAGTAAATTTAGGCCTTAACAGAGGTTGCCAATTTCAAATTTAATTTTAAATAGGTTTATTTCTAAAATAAATAAAAGTAAACCTGTTTAAATTAAATAGAATAAAACTGATTCTTTTTTTTTTTTTTTTTTAAATAATTTTTTATGCACCATAGGCAGAGAACACTTGTGTGATATTGACCTTCAGGGGAACCATGTTGCGATAGCTTAAATAGGGCAAACTGCAAAGAATGGGGCAGGCATAGCCCTTAAATACGGGTGGTTTTTCTTCCGTAAGATATACCAAGCCAGCCACAAACAGCTTCTGATTGCCCCACTGGTCATTCAGTAGACAAAACACAATTCCCTTAAAACTATCCAGCCCTTTGGCTAGCACCCAGACAGCCAAGTCAGATATGATGTGGATTATTGAAGATCTTTATCCATCATATGTAAAAAGAAGTTCTACCAATCCCAAAGGATCGGACACATTATCAAACAGGTCAATGAAAAGTTCAGATCTTACCCAAATACACGCTTAAAGCCAATGCTTATTAACTCAACTAATATTTGTTGAAAAAAGGAAAGAGAGTAATGGTTAAAAGGTCAGTGTATATATACCGATGAAAATAAATCTCATAGGTCAGTTTCAAATTAGAGATAACTGAATTACAAAGTTCTTAAATTGCAAAGTCTCTGAAATTGCCCAAACAGCTCAGAGGTCATCAGTCCTTGTTTAGAACATCTTTGTTAGAAATCCAGTCCAAAGAAATGAAGACTAAATAGTCCATGTACAGAGTTGGTTCATATTCTCCCATGAGAATTAGCAGGGTGATTCCAGGCTGGTCACGCGGGGATCCCAATTTTGCAATCTAAACTTTTCCTGACAAGCTTGGACAGATCTGAGATAAAAAGGATCAGTCCACTGGAGTCCTTTATAGATCCCTGCAGGCTCACCAATACCTCTTGACAGCAGGTACCTCTTTGAACAAGTAATAGATGATTGCTTGTGGCTTTAAAGTATCATCTCCTACGTCCTGTGCATGCTGGTATCTAGTTACATTGGCACAAGGTAATTGGCTATTTACAATCATTCACAGGTATTTACTACTTAAACTTCAAAGAGAAATAAAAATAATAGTATTGTTACATTCAAATTCCATCTAAGTGTTCATGTGTTCCTTTATGTTCTTAATCACTAGAACAGTGATAGACGGGAAAGCAGTTTATCTACATTGCTGACTTCTTAACAAGATATATGTAAAAAACATCAAATAACTACGAACAATACATTTGCATATCCAAACTCTAGTCTACTTGTAAGGAATGACCCTCACTACCGTTGTGTTTTCCTATAATATGTCTCTAAAGGTCAGATCTGGGGCATGCAATTTGTAAAGTTGCTTAGTTTTTTCTGGCCTAGCAGCTGTAATGGCTATGTGCAGTTCAGTGAAATTCCTGTGTTTTCAGCATAAGAATGTAGGGAGGCATCTATCATAGGAATGGTGTTTAGGAGGCGGGACGTTGTCTAATCACACATTTGCACACCATTTACCCATGTTCATAAAATGTTAGTCTTGTCTTCTGTTCAGGCCCGCTGAGGGGCCCAGGAGCCCAGTGATTTAAAAGGGCCATGGCGGATGGGAGGATAGATACGTATTCTCTTCTCTTCCACACACTCCTTTCCCTGAGGCTCCCGCCGCTCGTGCTTTCTGCCCCTCCCCTGAGCCGAGCTTATTTATTATGCGCCATGAAAGTTGGCTGGCGGCTGAGGAGGCGGTGGTGTCTGCTACTCAACTTCCTGGGTTCATCAGTAATCTCCCTGGGGAGTCCAAGGACCTGGGAAGCTGAGTAGCAGATACTGCCTCCTCAGCTGCCCAGGAACCCGCATGGCACATAATAAATAAGTAAAAACTTCCAGCGGAAGCCCCCTCGGACCTCAGCCATCCCTTTCTGGGGAGGCTATTGACTGCTCTGCCCTGGGGCCCAGAATTGCTGTCAGTGGGCCTGCTTCTATGTCTCCATGAGTTTTGCCTGAGTGAAGGCTCTTGGACGGTTACACTTCTTAATTTATTTTGCAAGCATTTTTAATCACAATATATTAGCATTTCAAAATAATCCAAAAGGAACCTTCTGTGTATTATGGAAGATATTCTGTGCTGTCACGCACCTCACTTCAGTCCTTTGTATCACTTCTTGTAAAGCAGTATGCCCCATAGCGTACAATGGAGCTGTAAGAGCTAACATATCGATACCTGTATCTTTGTAGATGACATGGATTTGCATAAGATTTGAATGTACAAATTCATGTACAGTTATTGCATCCTATCTGCAGCTGTTTAATGGTGAGGAGGAAAGTTCCTGTATTGACTTGTGTGGTATCAGTAACCAGGTTCTTGATGATTGAAGTTGCGTTAACATGCCACCCTGCACAAATACCACACATGTGCATTTTAAAGACTCTGACATTTTAAAATGATAGATTTACAGATATAATTTCAAGGATTAGAAGACGATGAAATGACAATCTGTTAACTGCAAAGAAAAGGATACCAAGTTACGTATTCAGCCATCTTACCTATGCATAAAAAAAGGTTAGCTAATATAATTTAGCCTGGGGCTGTACAGTGTATAAAACGACCTAAAAAGAGTATTGGTAATTAGAATTGCTTCCATCTAATGTTCTTTTTGTTTTGTGGGAAGGCATTTCATTATTCACCCCATGTGCTGAAGAATTTAGTGAATGCAGCAGCTTAATATTGGTTGACCTTTAAAAAATTAGTGCCTTTTTTAAAGTTCTAATGAAAAATTGCAGACTTGATATAGGAATACTTCTACCTCTTATAGATCATAAGTGACAGCCTGTGGCAGTGAACACTTTGGTATACTGTTGTCTGCCAGTGTGTCCCAACCCTGAACTGGAAGAGACCTTCTTTATGTACATGGTCTACCCATTTTCTAACAGTGTCTTGGGAACAGTCTTTTAAATACTGAAATTAGAGTTGTTTTTCGCTTGTGTGTATGGTCCAAGGGATGACATTTGCCTTGGAACCTTCAAACACCAACAGATCATCTATTTGTAACACGGCAGGTTAGCATGTCGATCAGTGTGTCTCCAAATCTATAACATGACCAGTGGATTTAAAAGTATTTTGTGAAAGAGTTGCAGGTTATCTGTTCATTTACAATGTTTATACTAAATATTGTGACTCATTTTAATATCTGAGGAAAGGATTATTACTATGTCACACCCCCCCCCCCAGTTATTAGAGAGACAAGACAGGGGAGGTGATCTTTTATTGGACCAACTCAAAATATATTACCTCATCCACCTTGTCTCTCTAGTACAGTGGTTCTCAAACTTTTTGTATTGGTGTTCCCTTTCACACCACAAGCCTCTAAGTGTGATCTCCCTTATAAATTAAAATACATCTTTAAAAATATTTAATACTACTTGAAATGCTAAATGTATAACCCTATTGTTTAATATTAATGTACCTTTTCTCACTGCTTTTTAAATTAAGACAAACACATTTTTATTGAGTTATTGTTATAAGCAGAAAAGTTACTTTTTTAAAAATAGTTACGGTTTAATGCTGGGGGGGTGCAAAGAAACTTGGTCAATATCACTTTTCACAGCAGTCTTAGTGTGCCATTGCCAATTGCTGTTGGAGGCAGCACTGTATTCATAGCTGGGCAACTCGTGACCCCCACATAATAGCCTCCAGTTTGAGAACCTTGCTCTAGTATCCTGTGACCAATACAGCTACAACTAAACTGCATCCCATGGCATTTTAGAGGGGGAAAGGGTTCCTAAAGATGCTGTTCCTGCCTATTCAGTTCACACTGCATTTGTTTTTAGCAGACTGTTCTATTGTAAATTGGTAGGACTCTCAGTACTAGGCCACAAGGTCCTTTGTTCCCATTTCCGAGCATTACTTGGGCTCCGGGCTGACTTGGTGCCATACTATGCTATGGAGCTGTGCATTGTTAGTGCATCCCTCGGATGAGACATGAAACTGAATTCCCTTGTGTTCTGGCCCCATGTTTGCCAGAGGAAGAACTTAAGAGCATAAGAATGGTCCATCTAGCCCAACATCCTGTTTTCCGAGAGTGGCCAATGCCAGGTGCTTCAGAGGGAATGAACAGAAGAGGCAATCAAGCGATTCATCATCCCCTGTCACCCATTCCCAGGTTCTGGCAAACAGAGGCTAGGAACACTTCAGAGAATGGTTTTGCATCCCTGCCCATCCTGGCTAAAAGCCATTGATGGACCTGTCCTCCATGAACTTATCTAGTTCTTTTTTTAACTCTGTTATAGTCTTGACCTTCACAACATCCTCTGACAAAGAGTTCCACAGGTTGACTGTGCATTGTGTGAAGAAATACTTCATTTTGTTTATTTTAAACCTGCTGCCTATTAATTTCATTGGGTGATCCCTAGTTCTTGTGCTATGTGAAGGAATAAATAACACTTCCTTATTTACTTTCTCCACACCAGTCATGATTCTATAGACTTCTGTCATATCCCCCCCTTAGTCGTCTCTTTTCCAAACTGAAAAGTCCCAATCTTTTTAATCTCTCCTCATATGGAAGCTGTTCCATACCCCTAATCATGTTTGCTGCCCTTTTCCAATTCCAATATAACTTTTTTGAGATGAGGCAACCAGATGTGCATGCAGTATTCAAGATGTGGACGTACCATGGATTTATAAAGAGACAATACGATATTTTCGATCTTATCTATCCCTTTCCTAAAGACTTCCAACATTCTGTTAGCTTTTTTGACTGCCACTGCACATTGAGTGGATGTTTTCAGAGAACTATCCACAATGACTCCAAGATCTGTCTTGAGTGGTAACATCTTAGACCCCATCATTTTGTATGTGTAGTTGGGATTATGTTTCCCAATGTGCATTACTTTGCATTTGTCAGCATTGAATTTCATCTGTCAATTTGTTGCCCAGTCACCCAGTTTTGTGAGATCCCTTTGTAACTCTTAGTTCAGTCCAAAGCATACTGCAATCTTGGTTAGTTTTGTATCATCTGCAGATTTTGCCCCCTCACTGTTTACCCCTTTTTCCAGATTATTTATGAATATGTTGCACAGAACTGGTCCCAGTACAGACCTCTGGGGGAAACCACGATTTACCTATTTACTATTTAAGACAGCAGATGTTGGAGCTTCCCTATGAGTGGGAGCAGGTGTGTGACTGAGAACAAAGCAGTCTCGCATCACTTTGTTGCTGCTTTCCCTCTGGTGCTGGAGGGTCATGAATGGGGCACTGGACAACTAGTTGCTCTGGCTACTTTACAGAAGTATGGGCAGCTGTGTGTTGTGATGTGATGTGTGCTGTGAGACAGACGTCTCCCAGAGGTGATACAGGTGCCCATGGGAGCACAGACTGACAACCTAGTCACTTACTGTACTGCATCCTCAGTAACGGACTCCTTTGGCTTTACAAGATTTTCTACCACTGCAAGCTCCTCTTCCCTTCTCCCCTATTATAGTCCAAGGGGATGTGCTCACATGAGTGAAGCCAGTCAAGGGTAAAAAACTAGCAATAAAAATCCGCAAGCCTTAAAATAGCCAGAGGAAGGGCCTAATTTTGAAAAGTTCCATATACTCTCAACTGCCTTGGAAGGCTCTAGTTGTGTTTCTGTTGGAGTCAGTGGCAAAAGGCACACTCACTCTCTTGGCACTAGGGCTAAAGTGAAAGGAAGGCACTATGATCTATCAGGGGGTTCTCACCATCTTGCAGAATCAAGCCTGAAGTTTCATAGGTGGAAAATTGTCTCTGTCATTCTTCTTTTGTGGCTGTTCTCAGTGACCTTTGGGACCTGATCATATTCCATATGTTTCCTTGCTGTTGCCCTTTGCTGAGCAATAGCAGAATGCAGGCCTCGCCTGGCAGTTTCCCCTTTGGAACAGAAACGGGTGATGTTACATGTTTTCTTAAATGCAATTTTTTTTATTTCCAAAACATAAACAAAACCTGTTCCCTTGAAATAGGGTGGTAATAAATTGTGCACGATTTCAAGGATCAGGCACCACTGCTCTGTATCCAGAAGCAGTTGTCTTGTGCCCCTCTCTCTCCAGGGCTTCACATAAGTCTGACTGCTTAACAAATTCTATGCCATTTTCCTCCCTCAACCCTTTCACATTTCACCTGGAAAACTCCTAGTCCAAGCTGCTCACAGAGATCACATGGCCTTGAAGGGTGAACCTTACCCTCCTTTTGTGCAGCTGCTTTTCAATGCAACAGAAGTTCAGCAAGGTCAGCTGGCAGAGACCCTAAGCCAGAACACAACACACTTTAATGACTGTGTGCAGTACTGCACCAAGGGAAAGTCATGCCTGACCAACCTGATTGCTTTCTATGAAGAGGTGACGGGCTCTGTGGATGTGGGGAAAGCAGTGGACGTGGTATACCTTGACTTTAGCAAAGCTTTTGATACGGTCTCTCACAGTATTCTTATCAGCAAGTTAAAGAAATGTGGGTTGGATGAATGGACTATAAAATGGATAGAGAATTGGATAGAGCATAGGGCTCAATGAGTAGTGATCAGTGGCTCCATGTCTAGCTGACAGCCGGTCACAAGCGGAGTGCACCATGGCTCGGTGATGGGGCCGGTTTTGTTCAACATCTTCATTAATGATCTAGAGAATGGGGTAGATTACACCCTCAGCAAGTTTGTGGATGACACTAAGCTGGGGGGAGTGGTAGATACCCTGGAAGGTAGGGATAGGATACAGAAGGACCTAAACAAAATGGAGGATTGGGTCAGAAGAAATCTGATGAGGTTCAGCAAGGACAAGTGCAGAGTCCTGCACTTTTGGATGGAAGAATCCCATGCGCAGCTACAGACTGGGGACCGACGAGCTAGGCAGCAGTGCTGCAGAAAAGGACCTGGGGGTTACAGTGGATAAGAAGATGGATATGAATCAGCAGTGTGCCCTGGTTGCCAAGAAGGCTAATAGCATATTGGGCTGCATTAGAAGGGGCATTGCCAGCAGGTCACGGGAAGTGATTATTCCCCTGTATTCGGCATTGGTGAGGCTGCATTTAGAATATTGTGTCCAGTTTTGGGCCGCCCACTACAAAAAGGATGTGGACAAGTTGGAGAGAGTCCAGCGGAGGGCAACAAAAATGAGTAGGGGGCTGGAGCACCGGACTTATGAGGAGAGGATGAGGGAACTGGGCGTGTTTAGTCTGCAGAAGAAAAGAATGAGGGGGGATTTGATAGCAGCCTTTAACTACATAGAATCATAGAATATTAGAGTTGGAAGGGACCTCAGGAGGTCATCTAGTCCAACCCCCTGCTCAAAGCAGGACTAACCTCAGCTATATCATCCCAACCAGGGCTTTGTCAAGCCTCAGCTTAAAAACCTCTAAGGATGGAGATTCCACCACCTCCCTAGGTAACCCATTCCAGTGCTTCACCAGCCTCCTAGTAAAAAACTTTTTCCTAATGTCCAACCTAGACCTCCCACCCTGCAACTTGAGACCGTTGCTCCTTGTTCTGTCATCTGCCACCACCGAGAACAGCTTAGTCCCATCCTCCCTGGAACCCCCTTTCAGGTAGTTAAAGGCCGCTATCAAATCCCCCCTCACTCTTCTCTTTTGCAGACTAAACAAGCCCAGTTCCCTCAGCCTCTCCTCATAAGTCCTGTGCTCCAGCCCCCTAATTATTTTGGTTGCCCTCCGCTGCACTCTCTCTAACTTGTCCACATCCTTTTTGTAGTGTAGAAAGGGGGTTCCAGGGAGGATGGAGCTAGGCTGTTCTCAGTTGTGGCAGATGACAGAACAAGGAACAACGGTCTCAAGTTGCAGGGGGGGGTCTAGGTTGGACATTAGGAAAAAGTTTTTCACTAGGAGGGTGGTGAAGCACTGGAATGGGTTACCTAGGGAGGTGGTGGAATCTCCATCTTTAGAGGTTTTTAAGCTGCAGCTTGACAAAACTCTCGCTGGGATTATTTAACTGAGGTTAGCCCTGCTCTGAGCAGGGGGTTGGACTAAATGACCTCCTGAGGTCCCTTCCAACTCTGATTCTATGGCATATTTAGCCCTTTCTGTGGAAAGTTTGTTTCATCCTCAGTGCTTATACATCAATGGCCTATGATGTACAATCCATTAGCACTTGCTTTTTTGTAGATGGGGACAGTTTTCCTGCTGATATGAAAACTAAGGGCTGGTCTACACTACTGAGTTAAGTCAACTTAATTACATTGCTCAGGGCTGTGACAGATGTCATGCCCTGTGCCATGTTATTAAACCTATTGAAGCCCCAGTGTAGGCACTGCTAGTCAATGGAAGAATTCTTCCATTGACCTCGGTGCTGCCTCTCAGAGAGGTAAATTTACTACAGTGATGGTAGAAGGCTTTCCATTGCTCTAGTAAGTATCTACACTACAGCTAAAGTAGACATACCCTAAGGCTTGATCTACACTTAGAAGTTAGGTTGACATAGCTATGCTGACCCCCGGGCCAGTCCTAGACCAAATGGCGCCCCAGGCAAGGAGCATATTTGGTCTCCCCCACCATTTGTTAAACTTTTGAATAACTTATTATTGCACTTGTAGCCCATTTCACAACTTTGATGCACAATTTGCATGCATGATTTATCCCTGTCATGTAGGACAATAAATTTGCTTGCTAGGATTTGTAAATCTTTATTTATTCATACCATATATAAGCAAATAAAAAAAAATTATTTCCTCTAAGCTTATAGAAACTTTTTAATTGTAAGAATAACTGAAATGTACTAATGTCTGGAAATTGAACAGTGCACCAACATTGGGTGGACCAGTATTAAATAGTGTTACAGTAGGTGACAACCTTAAAATGTTAACCCTCATCCTTTAGTTCAAAAGATCACTTTTATCGCCTTTGCCCTCACAAACTGAATCACAGTGTCGGAGAGATCCGAAGACTGGCCAATGGCATTTTCAAGTGATAAAATAGCAAGAGAGGTCAGTCTCCCCGTCTTTTCGTGGCACTTCATTTGTCTGAACGTTTCTTCAGTGGACACTCTAGTACACTTTGAAGAACACTCGACATTCTATTTTTCCTTTTGTTGCTAACAACAAAAACAGTATCCAAGCCCCTCTTCCTCCCCCCTGAGCTCAGTACCCAAGGTGGACACCTCAGTTGCCTACCCCTAAATCTGGCCCTGGCTAGCCTTAATCCTCTGGAACACAACTGTGTTGATGGAAGAATGCTTCTGTCAGCATAGCTCGTGTCATTTCATGGATGTAGGCTGCATCTGCGTTATGGGGTTATGTTCGTATAGCTCCAGAGACAAGTTATGGTGGTATAGTCTCCGTAGTGTAGACATGGCCTAGGATTTTAACATGAGAACATAGAGAATATTTATTTTTTTAATGTCTGTGTGTTAATGATCTCCCCATCAAGTTTAGTATTTTCCTTCCTTCTCTAGAGGTTTTTAATGTACAGTTGGTAACAAACAACAATACTCTTCCTATGCAGAGTGTTCAAATCTTTTCTTTTGGTGGATGAAACCACACCCCATAACTACTCTGCTGACACAAACTGTGAGATAGCTGTGGCTCAGTAGATCTTTCTTGTTTCATTGAAGTTGGTGCTTTTTGATACAGATGAATGAAGATCAAAGTAGGGGAATCATGCTGGTGGGAGGAAGTGGGATAAGAATTAGCAACTTCATCTAAGAATTTGCATCTCTGGCTAGCTTCTGAATCCCCCTCTTGCTTCCTCAGTTTCTGTTGTTGCAAAAGAAACTTGAGGAATTGTTCTCTCTCTCTCTCTCTCTCTCTCTCTCTCTCTATGTATATATGTATGTATAATTTTCCCCCATAATATGAGATCTCAGGGATCTTTTTTGAAGCCAAGTTCAAATAGATTTGAGCTGATTCAGAAGAGAGGCTAGTTTAAAATTCTTTCCTTTGTCAGGTGGTTCACTTCATTTCTCATGCTCTGGATTTGAGAAGGTGAGAGATTGCTCCCTGTGGAGACTCCTAGCAGGCTATTTAAGATTTTGTTTCATGAAGGGAAGTTCAGATGTGCTAGAACCTGGATTATTGTGTGAAGGAAGCTATGCATAATTTGAAGGTAGCAGCAAGTTTAAAGTGTTGCAGTAATGCACCTTCCATTTTAGCCAGTTACAGTTAAGGAAACAAAATAAAGGTGCAGAAATGGTCACTGTCTGAGACTGGATTGAAAATACTCCAGATTGTTAGGCTACCTAGGAGAGAATTCTGAATCACATTGTTGAACTGCAGTCTCCTCCTCTTCAAAGGAGAATATCTTCCTTTCTTTCTTTTTTACTTACTGCATAACTCTAAATGAAGGTAGTTCTAAGGCATCGAATTAGAAGAGAGAAACTAAATGGTATCAGTTAAATTTGAATGTATTTATGTATTATTATGGCCTCACAGTGAGAAATAATATTCTTTGCCTTTTATCCTGAATTTCTCTTTTGACTTGTGTATTAACCACTCTGCTCCCGCAGCAGTAACACAGTGTAAAAGATTGAATTAAATCCTAGTTAGAATGACTTTGCTTTAAATAGTGGAATATCTCAGATCTCTTGCTCTTTCTTTTTTCTTTCTCTGTCTAGTCTACAGAGACTTGGCAGTTTCAGATATCCTTGGGTGTTCAAAGGTAGATCAGTCTGTATCAGGACTGCCTTTGATGTTTTCACCTACAAAAATGTCATATAACAACCTGCTCTGTTATTTCACATTGAACGTAAAAGATTCACTAAAAGGTTAATTTCAAGTCCTGTTGGGTTTTATTCCGTTAAAGTCAATGCTTTTTTAAGGATGCACCCAGAAAATTATTAGAAGAAAGAGAGGAGGGGTGAGTTTTAAGTTTCCACTGCTGACACATAGACACATACAACAATCTCCAGGCATGCACGCAACATTCACAAAAGTTCAGGCCACCAATGTATTCATATTCCATCCTACCCAATAGACACATTCACAAAAACCACCCCGTGTCACTCCCCATCACCACCACAACTGCCAGTATGTATGTCTCACCAACACTTGACCAACATATGCATACTATCGTATTGCCCCACACTCTCCCATCAACACGCGCACACTCACAACCACTGCTGTTGTCTCATTAACATGCAGCTCTATACTATCCCCATCAATGTGCTCACACCTTCAGTGCCATTCCACCACCCCAGGAACGCACGCATATATACCGTCATTGTAGCTTCCTAAACAGAACTCAGGAGCACGCCTTCCCCATCACGTTCTCACTTGCCACACTTACTCTCTAAGTGCATGGAACCACTTATCCTTGTCTCCACAGGTGCATGCCATTCCACCACCCTCTCCCCATATAGCTCCTGTTGTGTACTGAAGGGGGGGAGGGGAGAGGGCATTTGCAGGAACGCTCATTTGTGAGGCTGAACAGAAATTTGTTACAATAGGATGGAAACAGTCACAGTAATGCATCCTGGTATCTCTTTTGCTTCTTCAGCTGGGGCTTTCCTTTCTCTACAGAATTTAACTTGGCCTTGATTTGCCCACAACCTCCTTTGTATTGGGCTTCTCCAATTGACTTAACTGTTAATCAATTAGTTTATTTTCTTTTTTAACCATTATATAGGACCAAGACAAAAAAGTGTTTTGGTTACTGCTGTTAAAGCCAGCAGATATTGCACAAATTAACACTGTACTTTTATGGTTTATGAACCATTAAAGGCTCTTCTTCATGAAGCACTTTGAGAACCAGGCAGGTTTTGAGGGAATAGGAGAAAAGCTTTCTCCATTAGATGATTTTATTTATTTATTTATTTATTTATAGTGACCTTGGGACTGATTAGGTTGGAGAATCGCTGTACTAAGAATCCCATAGTGATGATTCTGGTGCACAGATGAAGCCATATTAATTCCATTGTGGTCACCAGAAACAACAACAAAGCCACCAGTGTCAAAGAAAAGCAGGACAGATTTAATAGGGGAGGAGGATATGGGCTAACTCTTAAGAAGGACAGGGACAATTTTGAAGATATCTCCTGCTTTTAAGCATTGACTTGTAAAAAGTTATTACAAATATGAGGTAGCAACAAAATGTGAAAATTTCTGCTATTCTGGTTTCCTTCCCATTGTACTGAATCTGAGTAGACTTGTTGTGAAGAAATGCTACATTTTCACATATAAATCACTCTATAGTTTCCATGGGCAAGGTGGAATACAATAGATTTTGCTAACAAACAGTGCCTTTTAAAAGAATATATGCAGTGGGAATCCAAAACATCAATTACAAAAGCAAATTTAATTTTAAAGCATTTTTTGTTGCAAAAGTACATTTTGTGTCAATCAGACAGTATAATAATATACTTAAAGTTGCTATCTGAATGAATGGCTGTTTCAAGCATAATGTGCAGACACCCTGCAAGATGCAGGTAATGCTTTGAAGTTGCATCTTGTTTTATTTTAACTCTCGCTAAAAGGATAAATGTATTTATATATTTTCTCATATTAAAATAAAAAGTGCAGCTTCAAGGAAGACACTTACAAATGAGAAGGGTTCTTTCCCCTCCCCAAAACACATCTTGTTTATATATTTGTATATACAAGATGTTATATACTTTGTGAACTTGATCTCTTGTTCTCTCTTGCTCTTTTCTGTACAAAATCATTCACTAACAGTGCAGCCAAAAAGTCAGGTGAGTCAGATTTCTACTGGGATGAATTAGAAAAGCTTGGAGCCAAAATTTCCAGACATCTAAGTGACTTACGAAGTCTCATTTTCAAAAGCAGCCTAAGAATCTAAGTCTCATTGAAAGTAATTTGGATTTAAGCTTCTACAGGTGTCTACACTGCAGTGTAAGCCTAGGGTTAGTGGAACTTGAGTCAGTGGACCCTGGGTTAGAGAATCCAGGGCCTGGTCCGAAACCTGGGGTTCCAAGTCAACACTGGAATACAGAGATCTAAATCCAACCAACCACATCCCAGATTGCCTAGGTCTGAGCTCTGGGTTAGTGTGACTTGTGTGTAGACAGAATGAGGGTTAGGCTTGAGCTTGAATTAAAACCCTGGGCTTACACTATAGTGTTAGACATACCTGAAGTGTCTAAGTCACTTACACAGTTTTGAAAATTTGTCTCCTGGATTTTCCTGTGGCTTTATTGAGTACACGATGTGATCTCCTCCCTTGTTAGTCACCTACGTTACCAGCTTAGCCCAGTACATTCCACGGAAATAAGTTGAACAAAGGGGTCTGTTCTGTTTGGTCCATTCAGCTGCCTAAATGGGGTATTTTGTCTAGATGCATGTGGAAAATATAATGTCTTCCCAGGAGGTAAATGTCCTGTGAATACTCTCCTAATGCTATTTTTAAATCACCAGTCTAAAAAAGAATTTGAAATAAATCAGCAAAAGAGCTAATTTTACTGTTCAAATTATAGCAGTTGTCATACACAATGGATGATAAAACTAATCAATTTAAAAATTATTTTCTTACCTCTTCTATCTAATAAAAACTATGTAGGTTTTGTGGGGAGAGAGAAAAATATGTAGAGTAGCATATCTTTGCCATTTTACTCTTCATCTGAACGTTAATAAAATACCTACAAGTTTGAATTCTGAAATTTAATGGTCCAACCTGTCATATTTATTATGACCTATGTCGTAATGACTGATGTTTTCAGTGTTGTTGTACTAACACTGTTAATTGCACTGAAATAAACTTAGTTGCTAGCTGTGCAAACAGTAATATTATTGCATGCAAGCTTCTGCAATTCAGGACTGACAAACATCATGCCCAACTAGCCATCTTGCTTCTGAATTATTTGCAGATCATTCAGTGAAGCTGTTGGCAGAGCAATAGCCTAATGCTTTTGTAGATTCTGTTGAGGAGAAAATTAAGTCCCATTGATCCTTTGCCCATCCTGCAAGAGACTCACTGAGTGTTGAGAGAGCAAGTAGGAGCGATTCTGAGCATTTGGAACAGCAACAAACCTTCTATTTAGACCACCCACAAGAAACCAAGCTGCCAACTTTTATTTTTGCCTTTTCCTTGCCTCATACCACTATTTATGATAAATTCTCATCAGATGGGTCAGTATTTGGATGCAAGACCTCCAGAGAATACCAAGTTGCTGAAAGAAAAGTAAGGCTAGGGAATCAACAGGTGGCATTCTTTTTTTGTGAAAGAACCATCAACGCTCCGATATGTTGTTTGGAGGCAGTGCAGTGCTGGATGGGCTTTCTTATAAATAATTAAAACCAAAGTCCCCACCACTTCTGGCAACTAACCCCTTCCTCCCTCCAAACCCTCCAAAAAACTGTAACACTTTTCACAAGCACTTGGATTGTTTATCCTGGTATTCTGACTTGTGCAGCATCCTTCTGCTTGCCTGAAAACCTCCCAGTAAGGGTCAAGTGTGGGAAAAGTCATTCTTCCCTTCCTGTCTTCACACTGTCATGTCATGGTTCTGTTTGCTGTTAAAAAGCTACTGTTGTTACACCCCAGTGCTGTTTGAAGTAATTCCTGTTTATAAACAATGTAGATGTCTGCCTCAGCGACAAAGTTAGAATTGAAACTTTGCATAGTTCAGGGCATTTATATGTGGGATTTTGTTTAATTTGTGAGTTAGAGCCCAGCCAGGAAAATTCAGACCCACATCTAAAGTCAGGGTGTTTTTTAGATCCTGCATATTTAGTTTGGATACATCTCTAATATAGTTTTTACTCTTTCTCCTTTAGGATCATTTGTGATGGGGCAATTTTTTATATATGTAGAGAAGAAAATAACTATCTATTGTGCATGAGAGAATTTTGCAGGGGTGCACAGCGAATAAACCAAAGTCACAAATAGGTGACTTATTTATGAGGAAATATCCATCTTTTTAAAGTAGGCAGAACAACTGCTTTGGTGGTAGCGTGATCCTGCCTTGTTCTTGTTTGTTTGAGTGATTGTGATTTGCCCTTCATATCCGCCTTAGCCCTGCCTTTGATTTCTTTGAAGCTCCTACTGCTGCAAAAATTCCCTCTGTTGGGGAGCTGTTGCAGATTCTTAATACCTGTATTGCTGCTGTTTGTTTAGTAGATTATGGACATGGATGTGCAATATGTTATGAAAAGCTTTTGAGAATTGTCTTTTGCAGACACCTTTCTTGAACTTCAATCTTTCTTTTTTCCAGAGACTTATTTCCCAGTGTCTCCTAAAAACGTCTTTCTTTCACAAGATAATTTCCCCATAGGTTAAGCCTGGATGATTCCTGCTGTTAATAGTAAACACTGCCATTGCTCGAGGGTCTGAGAACTTCTACATTCTAAATGTTTGTCAGGTATGTATGCTAAACATTAGCAGTCTTATGAGTTCTTATTTTGTAATGAGAACAGTACATAATAAATATCACTAGGTGGCATAACCACCCTGGTGTACCACTCTTGTTAAACCATGCTTGTAGCAATTGATTGTGTCTTTGATGATAGTCTGAAATAATTTCTGCTCAAAATATAGTATGTTTTGGTCCTTTATAAAAATCTTTTAGCTATGAATCACTGGAATGACTCTAGAAAGAAAAAAAGCAAGTAGGGTAGTGTCTGCAGTCTTACAAAAGTTAGAGCTAGCCTATTTCTATTAATTTCTATTAATACATCATAAGCTAATGTAGAGAACAGTGCTGAGGAATGAATATTTTTCTTTCCTTTTCTTGAATGCATGAAAAAGCATTTTGCAATAATTTCTTGAGCAGGTCTTTCTACCTAAAGTGAGGTTTATTTTTCCTTTAAAGTTATTAGGGAAAGTCTTGTAAATTTCAAACTGGCTGAGACATGGGAATTCACTAGAGGGAATCCAGCACATAAACTCATGGAGCAAAGCACTTAAAAGTTTTAAGCCCATGCTTAAGTGCTTTGATGACCAAAAAGATGCTTAAATTCACCCCTCAAGTTAAGCACCAGCTGAACTGTTTTCTTAGATAGGGCCTTAGTGAACATTTATTAATAATGAAAGTAGCACTGAAAATTTCTCCATATAAAGACAGGGCATGGTTTTTATATTGATTATGGTTGATTATGGTTGGAAATCTGAAACTTGGGGAGAGTGAAAAATACAGTGTATGATGTATGGTATGTGAAATGTGCATAGATCTAAATGACATGTACTTTATTTTTTATTTAAATATACATTTTTTAAATCCTAAAATAGTACTGTGGTCAGAAATATAGACTTCAATAAGGGATTTCTACTGTTTAAAATACCTTTCTTTGAAAGGTGATCTATATTACAAGCATTTTTGCACTGTAGCATGAATTTAGTGCAACCAAGTTCAGTTTTCAGATATGTGCACTCATCTCCAATTGACTTTACTTAGAATTACATATACGTGAATAAGCACAATTTTGGCCTGGGGTTTACTAAAAAGGTTTTGCAGTATTTGTTCACAACGGTGAGTGACCAACTTTCAAGTAAGCCGTGACATAAATGGAGTCTTGCAGAAGTCCTGCAGTCTAACACATCTGTTAAGGGGCACATAAAAGGTTGATTTGTTTAAAATATTTCAGTTTTATCTTTAAATACCTGGACAAATTTTAAAAGCTTACTTTTCACCTTTTGAAGTTGACTTTTATTCCCGTGGAGGGCAACAACAAGCTGGTCAGCTTCATTTTAGTCCATTTCATGTTTTGGTTCTGTGCTCTTTACAATTCTCCTGTGTTTGGGTTACAACACTGTGGAAAACGTTTACATCCCTGTTTCTTAGAAATTATAACAAACAAACAAACTTGCAACTCTTTTCTTGATAGTAAAAAAACTAAGTTAAGAACTTACACCCACCTGAAAGTATCCATTTGAGCTGTTGAATTGGTTCTACCTGCATAAAGCCTTCCATCAAGGGGAACATTTACATTTTTTAAAAAACAAGAACAAAAATGATCCTGGAAATGCAAGGCAGCAAATACAGTTGCTGTCTTCATTAATTCAGTTCCAGTTATTCTCAACAGATGTTGTCATGTGACATGAAAAATGTACCATCCTGATGGATAAAGCTATTCCCCCGATCTGACTGGCTAATTATGAAGAAGTGGTGGAGCCTGTATTGTTGGAGGTGAAGGGATGGGATTGCAAGCTCAGTCCAGCAGGTGTGTGAAGGTACATGGTGGGGCTAGGATAACCTCTTCTTCATATTTAAGGTTGCAGCCACAGTCTCATAAGTCTGAATTGATTCCCCCTTGTCACTCTGAAAAGAGGGGAAGAAATCCTCATAATATGTAGTCTTCAGGGCTCATTGACGCCTGGAACATTTTCTGAATGTTTTCATTACATTTGAATAAATGCTTTTTGATCTCCTTTTTTAAATATTTGCAGTGTCTAATGTTTCTTTGTATCCCTCAATCTGCCAAACAAAATAGAATTTACTTAAATTTAAGCATTTGCTTAAGTGCTTTGCTGGAGTGGGTTGAGTCCTTAGGTAGCTTTGAACACTGGGTGATGCAAGAGGCAGTTTTCAAGGATCATGAGAGTAAGATATTTAAGCTTGATATTCAGTCGACTGTATTAACAAAAGGAGAAAAAATCACCGAGGGAGAATATTTTCATTATGAAATTCAGAGTCCGTCTCTGCTACCTTTCAAATGTGAAAGAAAATTCCAGGATCAGATAAAATGTTTCTTCCTTTCAACATGCTTCATCAAAGTGCTCCTTTGGCTTGGCATTTTCTAGATGGGGAACAAAGGAACAGAGTTTATAACTTGCCAAAGGTTACACAGGAATCATTTGACAGTTCGAAACATAATCCTGATATACAATGTAGTAGATACATAGTTTATCCAACAGAGCAAAGTACCTTACATACAAGTTGGTTCAAATCATGATTGTAATACCATAATTCTCACTATTCTTTGTTCCGTGTTTTCAGCTCCACAGATGGGAAAGTAGTAGATAAGTGCAAGTCGTTATTGATAGTCCTTTTTTTTTTTTCTTTCTTCCCAATGGTTCAACCAGTACTCGGGGTAAATTCAGTGACTTGGCGAGGAGGCATTGCAGCCTAATGAGTTAGGCATGGACTATGGAATTAAGAACTGTGCATTTTAGTCTTGCATCTGACACGCCTAGGTCCTGATCATGTAAACGTTTGTTTGTACTTAGCTTTGTGCAAGTCAATGGGATTACTGTGTGTGTGTGTGTGTGTGTGTGTGTGTGTGTGTGTGTGTGTGTGTGTGTGTGTGTGTGTGTAAAATCAAACGTGTGTTTTCAGGCTTGGGGTGTAATTTGTGGAGACATTTTAGCAGTCTTTGGAGAGAAGATAGGTTGTGCTTTCCATGTGTAAGTGGTTAACTCGCGTGTTTGCTGTGTAGCTGTCTTGGCAGGTGTCCCCTGCTCTGGGAGCCATCATTAGCTTGGGCAGCTCCACTCACTGCTTAATGGTTTTTATAGTCCACTGGCACTTTGTCTGATTTATTTAAATTTTTAGAACTATGTCTTCATTGAGCTAATAAAAGAAAAGGGGTGATTAAAGAAAAAATCTGAAAGGAAACTGGGAAATTCCAAAATGAAAAACTTTGTTTCTTAAATATATTAATATTGCTAGGGGACAATGAAGTATTTATCTATGACATTCTGTACAAAAGGCAAGCACTTAAAAGGAAATTAATAGTTAAATATATTATAAATTTTACACTGCCCACATCATCATAAAGAACTTAGTTTTCGCAAATCTACCAACATCAGTAATCTCAGATTATGAACACAACACACAGCCCTTTTGAAAAAGAAAGTGTGTGTGTGTGTGTGTGTGTGTGTGTGTGTGTGTGTGTGTGTGTGTGTGTGTGTGTGTGTGTGTGTGTGTGTGTGTGTGTGTGTGTGAAAACACAGACAAACATAAAAAACTGTAAGCTCTTCGGCGCAGAGATATTCACTGCCTGTTTGTCCAATGCCTAGAATAGTATGGCCCCCGTCTTGGTCAAACCCTACACACTACAGTCATAGTTGTGATTAATAACTATATTTAATAAGGGTGATTGAAGTGAAGATCAATGATGGCTGTCTCATGGTGATAAGGAAAATGGATGTCACAAGCTTTTTGAAATAAAAGCCAGTGAAGTTAACTTTCTAATTCTTCTTCAGAATGGGTACTAAGCATCAAATAAAGGTTGGAGATTCTTTGTCATTGGAAATGAAGAATTATATCTAAGTTTTTGTCAATTATATCTAAGTTGTGTCAATATAGAGCTTATGAGAAGTTTACTGGATGGTTTTGGTTTCTTTAATTCAGATGTCTGCTTTTTAAATAACGTAAAAGTTCTTATATTAAAGAGACATCAAAGAAAACTGATGGGATTGTCAGTAGCAAGAACATTTGTAATGAGACACTGGACAACAGAATATGTACTTTTGATGTCAGAATAGATTAGGGATCTGAATACGTTGGTCTTTAAAATGTATTACTCATCAACTTGGAGGTCAGGGAAAGACTTGTAAGATGATCTGAGACCCATATTTGAGCTTACAATTAATATTTCTATGTTAAATTGTGTACAATATTGTTTCTATTTCATTGTAGGATTTCTATGAGATTTACCTCCACAGTTTTATACCAGCGCATTGGCACAGAAGTATATTTGATGTAGATTTTTGTAAATCACTTAAGAAATAAATGGAAATGTGTGAATCTAGTGATCATGAAAGGTCCCATATTGATGGGTCAGACACTGGAGATCTCTTTCTATCCACAACCAGTAAATGATTGGAAGTGGCAGTGCAAATGTCCCCAATGCAGCTCTGCCAACATGCCTGAAATTTGCTTTGAGAACCACTTCCTAGAATGAGAGGGTGGCTTATTCTCCATATGATGTGGGTATTTAATCATTGGGAACTAGACTGATCCCCAAATTTAATTTGTATAACTGCCCACTTTCTATGCGCACATATATTACTTTTGAATTCTATAAAATAATTACAATAGCAATAGTGAGTTTGGGGCAACGGTGTTAACTGACTTGGGTGTGTAACTGACTTTCAGGCCATCTGGTCTTCCTAGCTAATCATTCATGTCTTGTGTCTAAAGAGCTGTTTCTTTACTAAACTAGAGAGTGTCCAAATGGAAACCCGAAATCTGAACACTTCTGAACTCAGTGAGCATTGGCTCTGAATCTGATTATGGGCTTCAGACCCATCTCTAACCAAGGCATGGATATGAAGAACATACTCCACACTAATCTCAAGTTCTAGGGCTTCCCATATAGAAGAGACTTAGTTTTTGAAGGGGATTTGTATGGCTTATGCCGTGACTGATATCACAGTCACCTACAGTACAGAACTGAAGAAATGCTGAGTCCTGCGCATGCCAACAGTTCCCTCCTGTGAGGCACACCAATCAGAAGCAGGTTGGGCTCCTTGGCTGTGATGCACCGGAGGTTTGTGCAGGCAGAGTTTTGCTGAAATCAGCGTGTGAAAATAAAGCTGTCCTTATAGAAAATTGTCTTCAGACCTGCTCTGCCCTATGCAGTAGAGTGAACCACCTTACTTCATTAGGTGTCTTTCTGCTCTCTCTCTAGTTGAATAGTCAAGTACATGTCTACAATGATAGATATTTGTACTTTTTTTTTTGTATTGGTGCCTCCACTGGTGATCTATTGACCACCTGCTGGTCCTTATGCTGTCTTGAAAGAGCTGCCTCTGTCTCAGCAATTTTCCTCTCCCCTCTCCCTTTCAGTCTCTGTTTGCGCTTTCCTTCTGGGTATGTACTTACTTTCTTCGTGGAGGTGGGTATTATTTTGCTGCTTGTTGCTCCTTTTTCTGACCAGCCCCTTCTCACTTTCTATCTTTTCTCTTAATTCTTCTGATCACTCAAAGTGGTTTGCCAAGGCCATGTAACAAGTCACGGGAGTTCGGAAATATAGAGCAGGACCTCAGATTCTCGTCTCCAATTCTAACTGCAGCCCTTGTTGCCTTCTCTAAGGAGGTGCAATTCTGGCAACACTGAAAATTTAGTACGTTCCACAATTACAATGAAAAATTAGTGACCTGAAGAAGAGGGGTGGGGGGTGTGTGTGTGTGTGTGTGTGTGTGTGTGTGTGTGTGTGTGTGTGTGTGTGTGTGTGTGTGTGTGTGTGTGTGTGTGTGTGTGGCTCAAAAACTTGTCTTTCTCACCAACAGAAGTTGTTCCAATAAAAGATATCACGTCAACCACTTCCTCTCTCTCTAATGGAAAATTAAGAAACAAACAAAGGAATTAATTTTGTGTTGCTCACCAAACAATCTAAGTGTTAAATAATCCTTAAAAAATGATCCTGCTGGAAAGAGAAGCACTTGGTTTGTCAGCTCAGTCTTGCCAGAGTGCACTGTTTGAAAAAGGACAACTCCAAGTGCAACTAATCATCCCCTGTGTTTTGCTACAGCATCCCCAAGTGAGTGAGGGGAAAGAGGGAGGTTATTCCAGATGAAGCAGCCTTTCTTCTTTCCTCTGTGCACTGAAATGGTCAGGTTTAGGTGAGCCATCTGCTTCCACTTCTTGCATTAAAAATTACTGGACTGTGCTGTGTAACACATTGCAAAACCCAGCTGGTGGAATCCTTTGAGTGAAAATGTACAAAAGCAGTTCTGTGTTCCCTGTGATGATTCTCATTTCAGAGGTGGAATGACACACAAGCAAGTACATACATTCAGCATTAGCACCTGTACTGAGTCCAGTTGTTGTTGCTTTGACTTATCACAATCCTGTGAGGTTTGCTAAAACTCAGCTAAATGTGACTCAGAGAAAAGGGTGCCAACTAGCTGTCCACAACCACCACCTCTTCATGAATCCAATCACATTCTGTCATTTGCTAAAGTTTACTTTGTTAACCCTGCAGTTTACTCTCAGATGTCAAGTAACTCAGAGCTATATGGGAAGACAAAGCTCTTTTTTTTGTGTGTCTGTGTGTCTCCCCTGCCAGGTGATGGGAAGGGCGTGAACCTTAGTCTTGTTGGAATCAGTTCTGGGGTGATGTCATGGAGTCCTCTTTCAAATGTCAACTCCTCCCCCCCCCCCCCCTGCAAAAAAAAAAAAAAAGGCAGACTCAGCAGCCAAACCAGCTACAACTTTTGTATGAGGCCATTGGGATATGAGGGTAAATAGATCCAAACTAATGGTGTGAAACCAAATGAGCGACAAGTAAGTGCAATCTCCTGATTCACAGCCTCATATACAGTAAAATACACATTTACAAAAACCCTTCAGTGGTTTTGTAACTGTTACCATTTTTCTTAGGTACTCTTTACAAATCCTTCCCAGCACTGGGGCTGCATGACAGGTTGGTCTTCACTTTCAAAGAGGTCTCAAGCCAGTTTTTTGAGTGCAATAATCCCAAATGCACTTGAGTGGATGATCATGCAGATCTGGAGGCTTGTTTTGAAAAAATGGTCCCTTTAGTGATTTCCTTGGTCCTTTTGTGGATACAAACTTCTTTACCATGTGTTTTGTGAGCCAAGGTTTGTAGACTGCTCTTTCTGCTTCTTGGCTTTCTGTTATGGAGAATGGATATAGCATATATCAAACTTCCCTAACATCAGATCAGGTTGCTTTGTCATGCCAACCAGCCCTGAAAAAGGAAATGTGTCCATCCTTGCCTCATTGGCATGTGGAAACCAATAAATCTCTTCTAGCTCACAACTGTTGCCGATCATTTTGGTATGCGTGAGCTCTGAGAGGTGCCCAGAAGATTTACTCTATACTGGTGAGCTCACTTTTTGGTATTTTCCTCATAGTTTGTTAACCAGAATTATGGAAAATGTCATATAGCCATCAAACCTTCGGAGGGTGCGACTTAAAACCAAATAATATTTGTAGTGTGTGTGTGATCTTCCCTAAGTGAACTCATCTGTGGTGTGTGGTATCTTCAAAACCATTAATTCAGAATCCCTTTTAAAAGCTATCAAGACAGTGGGCGGGAGGGTGGGGGAAAGAGAAGATATTTAACAACTAATTCAATAAGCAGGTCATTAAAAAGTTACATCAGACAGGAGAACAGAAGAGAGGAAAAATGTCTGTTAGACACCTCCGTCCCCGATTACTGAGCTATCACCATCTCTTCCGAGGCAGTGAGAGAGAGACAAATTAATTTCCTGGGGCTGACCAATTTCATACTTTCTTTTGTAGAAGACAAGTTGTGAGAAATAAATTATTGGAGATTGCTAGCAGCACTTCCTTTCCCCTCTCACACTGCAGCAAAGCTTGATCGCTGGTGGCCTCTAAAGCTCAGTTAATTTTATCAGAAATCATCTTAAAATGACCAGCCCTACCCAGAAGTCTAAAAATAAAGAACCTCTCAAAAGCATCTTAAAAATATTCAGTTCGACCACAGATTGCCTGGCTTCGATATTGGAAAAGAGTCTGATGGTGATAGTGATGCTCTTATATTGGTACTTCTTTTTCAGCATAAAGGATCCGCAGCCTGGCTTCTTAAATTGTGTCCATCATATTTCATAATATGAATAATTCTGGATTTGTGTGTTCAAAACACCTCTCTGTATGCAAATTGGGAGGCTTGGGGTCTAAATATCTGTGTATTGCATTGAGTACAGGACTGAGAGTCAAGAAACTGAGTTTTGTTTCCAACTCAGCCACCAGCTTTGTGTGCCCTTGAATCAGTCCTTTATCTTCGCTATACTTGGGTTACCTTAATAATAGAATGCTTACCCAGCCTTGTAACATACTTTGACACTTGCATAGTTTTGGGTTGGTATTTAAAGCTGCAACTCTGTTGCTATGATTTACGTCTTGTACATTTGAAATCACACTTTCTAACACTAAGGAACTTCTTCAGTCATTCTGTTGGTGGCTAAATCTCTGCTTGTGCTATCCAGTACCTTTGTATAGACAGCGTTCAGGTTTGTGCTTTTAGGTCCGTTTCTTGCAAGCACTGGGAGTAAAACAGACAGAAAAAGTCACCATAAGAAGTAAGCGATCCCACATACTTTATAAACTTCTGCCGGCTCACCAGCATTTTTGTTTAGAGCTGAGCCCATGCTGCAGAGTTTGGGTCTAGATCTAAACCTTCCCGATGTTTGGGGGCATTTGAATCTGGGTTCCTGGTTTGAGCTCAAAAAGAATATATTAATAAATAAATAGGATAATTTAGGCTAAAATAAAGGTATCATGGCAAATCATGAATAAGAAGTATTTAAGAATGATACTCCCTGCCTAGAAAATATACTTGGAGGTTATGTACTTTAAACTTCCAATACTGTGTCCAGAGAGGCTGAATTGCAAGATTTAACATAGACTAGATGTGAGGACCTAGAGGTAGGTCTGAGTTGAAGATGACACCCAGATTATAGGTCTCAATGGCGGTGGTGGTCACAGTGGTCAAGAAAGAAGGAAGCAGAGAGAGACTAAGAGTAAAAGCCATGTTGAGCTGGAACTGGCAGCTAGACATCCATGGGTCAGAGTCCCAAGCTGGGATTTTACCTCGAGAAGAAGGAGACAGGTTTGGAGTGCACAGGCAGATGTGTGGTTCATCACTGTAGAGATGATAGTTGCGCTTGTGTTTGTGGATGAGGCTTGGAAGCCAAAGGAAGCCAAAATTTCAAGTAGAGGAGCATGATTTATTGGGTCATAGGCAGATGACTGGTCAAGGGGGATGAGGATGGAGTATTGATTCTGAGTTTTTGGCTAGGAAGAGGTCATTAGCGAGTGGGTGACAGTGCAAGTGGTGGAACCTGGGCTGGAGAGGGTCTAGGATGAAATTAGAAGAGAGAAACTCCAGAGTATGATTATAAACAGAGTGTTCAACGAGCTTAGAAATGACAGGGAGAAGGGAGAGGGAGCGGTAGTTGGAAGGGAAAGTGGTGGTCAACAGTGGTGTTTTTAAGATGGGAAAGACTAAATCATGCTTGTATAGTGTGGTGCAAGAGACAGAAGAGAGAGAGTGGGATGGTAAGGAGAAGAGTAAGGGAGGGGATGAGATTTGGCCCAAGGGAGATTTGGCCCAAGGGGTGATGGGATGGGATAGAATCACTGGGGAAGATTAACGGGGGTTTGTGAGAGAGAGAGAGAGAGAGAGAGAGAGAGAGAGAGAGAGAGAGAGGAGGGCAGGGTTTGAGGAGTGAATCAAAGCTAGCACAGAAGTGGAGGGTTGCAGGCACAGGTTTCAGTTAAGTTAGTGAAGTAGAGTTCTTCAGATGGCAGACTGAAAGAGGAGAGGACAAATGTATAGTGGAGGGAAGTCAGCCTGGTCATGGGATTTCTGCTGAAGGCGCTCAACAGTGGAGAGAGCATGAGTGGAGGAAACAGATGTCAGGAGAATAGCCAGGGCAGAGGGTTGGCAGGGCGGACATTGTGATGGGAGAGGGGCAAAAGTGTCAAGGATGAAGGGGATTGACAAGAACCATATGAATGGAAGAAAGTAGGAGGGAACAGGAAGGAGAAGGCTGATCAGTGCTGCCACAATCAATTCACCTGCCCCTTTTGTAATGGGGATGGGAAGGAAAGAAAACCAAAAAATATTCGTTGTTTACTTGTCAAAAATGATTCTCTCTCTGAGTGGGGTAGTGGAATTTAGCAAGGCTTCCTGTACCTTAAAAGCTATGATATTAGATCTTATATTTGTGCATGTGCATGGTTTCTAAACTCTTCAGATGGTAATAAGTGGCCGTGCCAACAACTATGAGTTCTATTCATTTTTACGTGTTAGTAATTGATATTGTGGCTCCTCACTCCAGATTATTTATCTTCACTCTTTTACACTGCCTACAGGGAAACCATGTGAAAGCTGCACCTTTAAATCTTAGACCTGCAAGAGAAGTCGTGTAGATCTTGTTTCTAGATGTCAAAATGTTCTCTTCTGACCTGACCGTTCCATGGAAGAAGTTTGTTGAAAGTGTGACTGACTGACATAATGACTGATTGGCTGATAACAGCTGCTGACAGTGATTGATTGAATGCAAAATTATCTGTTCTCGTTACTCCTGAAATTGAATTCAGATTGGTTCTATCATAGTGTTACCATGGAGATGGCAACCTGCTGTAGAAGGTGACTGTAGCTGGATTGTGCGCTGTGATCGATACCTACTTCCTGTGCTGGTCTGGAGATGTTATCAAAAATTGTGGCTAGATGAGAAAAAAGATGCTTATTATTTTAAAGTTCATTCTGCTTTTCCTTAGTGCCAAACATTTAAAAATGTAGAGTTTCACAAAGTTTGATTTTTGACTAAAAAGCGTGAGTAGAATTTAATAGGGTTGAAATGAAGAGCACATGGAAATTTAATAGGCTTCCATAGTAGTTACTCAAAAAGTCAATAGGGTTTAATAGAAGATGATATTCTTAGTATATGTTTTTAATCTTCTATGGTTCTTTGATATGTTAAATTCGATAGGATGTTTAAAAACAGTATCAGTGATCATTTTAAATCAATTCTATTGGAGTTTTCAATGAGTGTCAGTGACCTGCTAGAAGTCGATGTGTCTAATTCGTAGTTAAGGGATATTTGTATTTTAATAATACAAAATGATCAAATTTACAGTAATATTTTTGAACTTTTATCTACTTAACTTTCTACCTAGGATTTCAAAGTGCTTGACATTTATTAGTTGATTATTCCTCACAACACTTTCTGTAAGGTACAGAAGATTATTATACCCATCTCACAGAAGAGTAAAATGAGGCTCAAAGTTGAGTGAGTTTTTAGAAGGAGACCCCCACTCTGCAAATGCAAATATCTAGTATCTAGGCAACCTTCCCTTCAATGAATTACTGCCGTTTTCCCCCGAAAAAAGGATAAAGCAGTAAGTGAACTTACAAGCCAGTAGAGATTTTGATATATAATTTCAATACAGTAAAGAGCTTTGAGTGCATGTTCCCTACAAGTTAACTCTGATCACTTAAAATAAAAAGGAAAGTAAAAAGGAATGAGCATGTTTCCTCAGAGCAGCTGTCATCTGAATAAAAAAAAGCTTTTTATTAAACCTCAAGTGCCTCATCCATTGTCCCTATAGACTTACATTGTTATATCAATAATTTCAGCCTCAGAGACCAAGGAATTAAAATCCATTCCTGAAGTTGATCATCTTTTTGACAGAATAATTTACATTATCTCATCGTGTTTTTTTTTTTTTTTTTTTAAATTATTCTTTTAAAAGTTTCTTTCTGTAAAGGCATCTGGCTTGCTCATAGCTCCCATATAACTGATAGTGTGTTAACACATTTCTTTCCTTTAAGCAGGCATTTCTGTACCGTATGACAGTTGTAGAAGAGGTTGTGGGAGTACAAGTTGCAAAAGGATCTGTACATTGATGACAGATAGACAAATAGTCTATATAAAGAAAGATCTGACCCGGATCTTTGTCTGGAATGTGATCCAAGCTCTGTTGGAGCATCAAAACGCAAAGTTAACTTTTCTGTTTAAAAATCTGTGTACTTCCCTAGTTTGTGGATGAGATCAGAAGTAGAAATTCTTAAATATAAGATGCAAGGAATTTATTGCAGTAAGTACTGATAATTATTACTATCTTTCAAATTTATATAGCATCTCTCTATGGATGGCTATGGCATCACGTAAAGGTGCAAAAACATAGCCTGTGCCTTAGAAGCATACGGTCTAAAGTTCTGAGTAGTGCTCTATAGCAGTGGCTCTCCACCTTTTCACACTACTGTATGCCTTTCAGGAGTCTGATTTGTCTTGCATACCCCCCATTTTCACTTCACTTAAAAGCTACTTGCTTACTTTTGTATTTTTACGTCTGATTTTGTATCACAGCACACTATTACTGAAAAATCGCTTACTTGTTCATTTTTACCATATAACTATAAAATCAACTGGAATATAAATATTGTACTTACATTTCAGTGTACAATATATAGAGCAGTATAAACAAGTCATCGTCTGTATGAAATTTTAGTTTGTACCTACTTCGCTAGTGCTTTTTATTTAGCCTGTTGTAAAACTAGGCAAATATCTAGATGTGTTGATGTACCCACCGGAAGACCTCTGTGTACCCCTGTTTGAGAGCCACTATATAGAACAAAACAATAGAGAACAAAGTAGGTTGCTGTAGCTGGAATGCTGCATGTGGGACTTCAGGAGTGTTTTCAAAAAAGAGAGTTAGGGTACTGCGGCTGATGGCCGGCTTCCACCTAGTGGGTCTTGTGCTCTTCTGCTTGTAGTGGGCCGGGAAGTTGCCCGTCACCCCGTCTTCCCAGGGGAGGGGGTAGGGACCCGGGCCCACCTGCTCCTCCGGGTCCCAGCCCAGGGGCCCTATGAGGAGCAGCTACGTGCTGCTGGTACTGTTCTCCAGACTGCACGCTCTTCCCCTGAGCTAATTTTCCCCCTCCTTCAGTCCTTCTGGCTTCTTGAGCCGGTACCTTCCTCCTGGCCGCTCCACGACAAGATTCTGCTCTCCAGTCCTCTACACAGCTCCACACTCCTTGCTCTGCTCTGCTCTGCTCTGCTCTGCTACTTCCTCCAGCTCGTGCCCTGACTGTTTGGAGCAGAGGGCTTTTATGGGGCACCTGGCTAGTCCTTAATCAGCCTCAGCTGCTCCTAATTGCCCCCTAATGGCTCTGAGTTAGGCAGTAGGAAACAAGGCCTTGAGCATTCTGGGACTCACATATCTCCCATCCACCACTCTCCTACTGCCCTCTGCCTTTGCTATCTCACAGTACATTCATTGGAAGGTTAGTCCAAGTGCAAGGGATGTAACAGAGGAAGGTATGAATTTGTGAATGGGTGAAGGAGCAACAGAGCAGTTGAAACAGAGCACGTGAGCCATGAAAACCTCCTGAGTCATCAAGTTCTTGTAACATTTTTGGCTACGTAGGGTCACGTACATTTCAATGGATGGTTCACGTTTCCTTCACGAAAAGGTGAAATAAGGTACTGAAGGGGAGAGTCCGGAAACTTCCTTTCCAAACTAAATTAGTGCTCTTGGCTTCTTGTACTTACATTCTGGAGTCTAGATTCTTACGTGGGGTAATTTGGTGCAGCTCTCTTGGTGTCAGCAGTGCTACACTGATTTACTGGCGGTGACGATTTGATTGGAGGTTGGTTAGTTTTACTTCTAAAGAGATGGGCCCAAACCAAAACGTTGGGGCTGAGTGCTTGTAAATTTGGAGTTAAGTGTTGGCATTTAGAATCTGAACCCAGATTCCGATTTTATGAGAGTTCCTTACCTTGCTGGGTCAAACTAAAATCCCAGCTCCCAACAGCAGCAGTTGTTAGGGGTTCTAACTCCAAAATTAATTTTGTTGCTTGGGCCTATCTAATTTTTTAAGTTTAAAAAACAAAAAAAAACAAAAAAAAACCAGTGCAGCATTTTAACTCAGCATTCTTCTTCTAGCCTTCTGCTCCCGGGATATAGCAGTATCCCTGTCTAAAAACAGCTTCTATTTGATATGCATGTTGTTTTCTTTATACTGTCTTTAAGTACCTGTGATGGCAATGGATAAAGAACTAGCAAGCTATCTGAAACATGCTATATTTTGCCAGGAAAATTACATTCAATCTGCCATTTGGTTCTTTGTAACATTTTAATTAAGAATTCCAGTGAAGTTATTGAAAAGTGAAAATCTTTTTTATTCTTTCTCTCCAAAAAATGACACATGACATTGTCAAAATATTTGTCTAATTTTGCAGATTTGGAAGCTTGTAGCTACTCTGACAGACCAGAACAATTGTCATTAAATGAGAACTAAATGAAATAAAGAAAGCAGGCATGTTCTGTATGACAGACGGAAGTGTGGGGGGGGGGGAGGGGAGGGGGGTGAATTAGCTGTTAATAGAACAGCATTTTTAATTGTCCCAAGCTGACTTCAGATCTGCTATTACTTTCTGGGTTTTTCTTTGTTTACACTTTGCCTTGAAGTGAAATCTCCAGAAACAAATTCCTAAGCCTTTGACTTCTTTTTTTCCTGACTAAATTGTTGTTCAGCACCATTATTTACAGGGCACAATGCAATATGGAGTTCTAATTAGTGATAACGAGATGACTTCATTACAGAATATTCACAAATCCATGTGATTAAAAAAAACAGAGATGGGCCCAAACCAACACGCTAGATCTCAGCACCCTGGGGTGTTAGGAATTTTGGATTTAGATCTGATCTGTGTTTCTTTGGCACATCTTTAGTAACAACTCTGTACTCTGATTACAGTGCTGATATGCAGACTCCTACAAACAGAGGGCTTAATTCTGCCCTAAATTACACTGCAGTAATCTGAGGTTGGAAGTCGTTCCAGTTACTCAGCCAAGGCAGGAGAAGTTTAAAAAATCTGCTATAATAAGAACAATTATTCAATATTTCCTTCTCTGTGGGATATGTTTATGTACATATGTATATAGAGAAAGTCATGTTACACATACTATCTCTGTCTTATCTATATATAGTATGTACATGTAAGTAAATCACAGGTACTGACAGGAGTATGATAACTGTTGCCCCTCTGGTTTAAAAAGTGACCATTAATAATAATAATGCTTATTAGAGAGCACATTTCAAATCTCTCCAAAGTATTGTTTTCCACTAAAAGCCAGGGAGAGAATGAATATATATTCCATTAAATTCTTTTGACTAAATGTGTAAGCTGTAAACACTGGTTTTGCTGTAGATGAAATGCTACATGGTGACTAAAATAATGAGCCCCTGAAAGGTCAAAGCAATGCATTTAAAAGGGAAATGAAATCTATAGCCCGTGGACTGCAGGTCAGGAGGCCTTTGTTCTGTCCCTGGCTGGGCAAGTAATTTTGCCTCTCTGTGCCTCAGTTTCCCCAACTGTAAAATGGAGATGATTCACTTACCTTCTTTATAAAGCATTTTGAATTCTATTAATGAAAAGAGCTAGATAAGAGCTAGGTATTTGTATATTATATTATATTATGAGACTCAAGTAGCCTTCTATCACTGTAGTGTTCTTTCATTAAAATGTATTTCCAAATCCTGATATTGACCAAGGGACTTCTATTCCTGTCTCTGGAAGGAAATGTGAAGACTATTTTATATAGAAATCACCCAACTGCTGCTGTGTGTAGAACAGGATTTAATATGCTAGACTACAGCAGTATTAGAAGTTTATGTTCCTTCAATTTGTTCTGGAGGGCATGTCTGAGTTCCCATTGTAGACAATGCCGTACTTGGTAGTGATTTTATAAATGGTGTATTGTCTTGACTTCAAGGGCATGGGGTCCTTTGGGGAATGCAATATTTATTGTTATTCCAAGGTCTGCAAGATGCAAGGCATATTACATGTTTTTATAGCCAATTCCAGACAGTCAGAATTGCCAAGCTATGTGTGAGTCCTAGCTTGAAGCTTCTCTCTGTGTATTTGGAGCTTGAGTGTTGCATCTGATGCCACAGTCTTTGCTTTAGATTATTTATGGCATTTTGTTTGCTAGTTTGTTTAATAATCCATAAAGGGGTGGGCAAAATTGGTTATATGTGATGTGTGAAGTACTATAGGGATTCTCTTCTGAATTCTGCACAAATACACTTGTATGCTTGTTAACCTCTTCATTAGCTAAACTGGTCTTTCTGGATATGGAGTATGCTAAGCCTGACAGCATATATCTTACCTGGAGCGATGTCCTTTTCTCACGGCACAAAAAAAGGCCATTGCTTAAGGTAAAGTCAAAGCTTTCCAGGTGGTCAACCAGAAAATCATTTTCCTTCTGCAACTCTCTACTTGTGGAGAAATGCTTCTTTCTACAACAGCGAAAACCAGCTGAATCAGATCTGGTACCAAAGTTTAAAACATCTAGAAAGAATATTTATAGTGTTTGAGAGAAATACAAAAATGTTGGTCATTAATTGAAAGTAAGGACTTTTGTCACACATGAAAAGCTATAGACAATGCAGGGTTTAACATAAATTGTAGTATTTCTTGTAACTGTCTTCATGTGTTCTTGATTACGGGGTCCATCCTCATGGATTGATAGGGGCACAAAAATCAAAGGTGCTTTCACAAGCTCTTCATAATGCCCTCTTCTTCCCTTTGAGCTTTTGATCTTCAGTGAACTAACTCATAATATTGAAATGTAAAATGGTACTCATGCTCCTAATGTCAGAAATGGGATCAGAGTCTGGGCTTGAAACTGCATGGATTGAAGTCATTGGAAAACTCTCGTTAACTTCATTTTGAGGAAAATTGGGCCCAGTTATTTGAACTCCAGCCTTGATAGAACATCATTTTAGCTGAACATCCAATGGAGTAAGCACAATCTGTTGTGAGGACTCGGTTCAAAGCATGAGCTCTTGAGGTTGATAATCTTGGCATTTCTCAAACTGTTTCCAACCTTCCTTTTTAATGAAACATGTTGAGCTTGAACTTGTTTGGACACAGCTACCCAAACCTTGATGACTGTCTGGAACACTTTGGTCTGCAAAATAACTAAATCTGATTCAAATTCTCACAGTAATTTGTAACATTAATTATAATCTCCTCACTTTAGTATATAACTGATTCATGTACATCAACTGACTATCCTTAACATTCCTGAATGGTAGGAAATTATGCTTTATTCCCATTCTTGTAGCTGGGAACTAAGAAACTAGGAGACTAAGAATATATTTTCAAATTTAGGTGCCTAAAGTTAAGTGGCTTGATTTTCAGAGGTGCTGAGCAACCACAACTCATGATGACTTCAATATGTGTTGTGCCATGCTCAGCACCTCTGAAATTTGAACCACTTATTTAGGTGCCTATCTTTAAGTGCCCAAATAAAATAATGTTGGTATAAATGACTTTCCATAAATCAAAACAGAATCTGTAGCAGAGCAGGGAACAGTGAGTCCTGTCTCTGTGAGTGCAATATATACACCACAAGATAATCCCAAATTCCATCCCATTACCAGGCCTAACCCCAGAAGTTCAGTGATAAGCTAAAATAATAAAGGGGGGAAATAGCTGTTTATGAACTTCACAATTCATTTGGTTCAGGTCATAGTTTCTCTCCACCAGTTCAGCTGGCTTGTAGGAAAGGAACTGTAGCAAAGCAGAATGACTTGTATTAATTTTTTTAATCAGTAAAATTAAACTGAGGGCCAACTAGAAGACTTTCATTAGATATGAAATAACATATCTAATTAGCTTAGGGCTAAATAGCTAATTCAGTCAGGGATTTTGAATTTATTGTTGGGCTCAGTGTACAAAGCCCTTAAATATTCTGTCATAGTTAGCAATTTGAAGTTTAGGGACCTTGTACAACTGTATCTAAAAGAAAAAAAATCACAAAAATAATACTTAAGTTTTTACATTAATATTCCTAAATATTAGAATTTATGGTAGAGTTACTGCAGTTTTCTGAGTCATTACTGAATAATACCATAGTATTTTTTGTATTTTGGGATGGTAAATTTCTTCACTCTTCAGATCCTGACATACAAGCATTCAGTGTTGATATCAATTAAATCTTACATAAAGTCTAAAAAAAATATATATATACAATATAATATCATTGAAATTCCAATTATTGCAATTTGCTGGTAGGACACAGCAAACATAGAAAACAGCATATATTTGGTTACTTAAAATCTTTTGAACTCTTTAGCTGTTGGGTTCATAATTTACATAGCTGCTCCCTTAAACTTTATAAAATCTGGAGCCTCCTAATTCAGGAGGGAAAAGCAAAAGTGGACAATTTTAACAATGATGGATGTGTTGCTAAGGAGTAAAATTAAATGGCTGATAATGATTGTGGTAGCTCACAAAGAATGATGTTATTTACAAAAGCACCATTTTGCATGTAATCAGATGTCTATTCCCATGAGCTCAGTCATAATTCATATTCCACTTTAATGTGCCTGGAAAATGTGCTTCTTTCTGTACATGTATTATTTTTAGGATGTTATGTTTCCTTGGTGCATACACAATGAGCCCAAAATCCTGTAGGAATGTGTTTAATTTGAAAGTTTTATCCTCTGGGCCTGGTTAATTCAAATACAAGGCTATGAACATTGCTGTGGTGCCTTAAAGAATGCAGGGATGGCAAATTATGTGCACAAAGGCAATTGAGAACCAGTGTTTCTATGATGTGTTTAGTGAAAGGTGCTGGTTTTCTGAAGATCTTTTCCACCTCTACTGTACTCTTTTATTTCTTATATTAATTCTCCAGCCTAATAAACTGAAGTTGTTGTTGCTGTATAACCTCAGAAACCAACTCTAGTGGCCCCTGGGAGTTACAGTGGTCCACTTCACAGGCATTCTTTTGTCCAGGGCAGTGGTACCCGCAATAGATGGATGTGCTCCCTTTGACCTGACAGTTGGTGAAACACAGTGTCCATAATATATTTTAAAGGTTTTTAAGGATAGGAGAAGCATCTGAAATTTGGCCAATAATTTTTTTTCTGCACCCTGTTTTTGAAAGATTGAAATGCACATCTGCTGAGCATGTCTGCTCTTCCATCATTGCCTGGAGATGTAAACTCTGTGTTTGCTTCTGTAGAGCTGCTAACTAGGGAGAGAAATGAAAGGTTTTTGTTTTGTTTTGTTTTTTTTAAATATCCTGCACAGCATATGCAGGATGTTAGGACATGGACTGGGCTGATGTGGTGACTCCAATTTTTTTCTCATAATGCTAGCAAAACAGATATAAAAGAACTATAGACTGAGATGGAGAGGGAACAAGAAATTGAAAGTAAATTTTAAATTGTGCAGTGTGGGATTTTTAAACTTTTGGTCAGAGAAACTGGGCAGTCACCAGAGACGGGAGGAACCAAGGGATACATTTTCTGAAGAGCACAAATGCCAGTTGAATACCCAGATTATCACAGATACTTGTCATGATTTAGGAAAGGGCGTATTTGAGGTTAGCTGCTGGGCAGGGAAAGGAAAGGCCTCCACACCAGCCCATCTAGAAGACAGCTTCAGATAAGTGTGCGGGGAAGGAGAATAGGAGAATAGGAAGGCATTTTTAGGTGGAGATGCAGGAAGCTCAGCATCATCCAGGCATCACTGGGATGGTAAACACCAAGGAGAAAAGGGTTTCACTCCAGAGAGCACAAGCACCGGTTCCATGAGCTCCATCTCCCCTTCTTCCAAAGACATGGCACAGATGGGGTGGGTATTCATGCCCCTTCTCTGAGCATCACTGGTGGGGCCTTCATTTTTCCTCTGGGAGCGTCCGTCTCCCTTCCTCCAGAGAAGAGGGAGTGAGCTGATGTTTCTCTCTGTCCCACTGGGATATTTGCATAACCTTCAGCTCACCAAATACCACAAATATAAAGGTTTTTGAGCAAATGAATTGCTAATTGTGAGCCCTCTGAATAAAAGAGAAGGAAGGAGACCAAGAACTGCAGATTTGGTATGGGGATGCAAACACACGTATTAATAGTACTAATGTGTAAACAGCCCCTATCTGGTAATAACAATATGGGACCAAACCCTGCCATTCCTAATCAGCATGGATTTTAGTAAAGCTTCCAAATGCCCATTGACCTCACCAGGCCTTTATTTAGAAAGACCAACCCTTATATTTCTTGATCTACTTTTCCAGCCAGGCCAAACTCACCTGATCTAGCACATTTCAGTGAAGTTAAATGACGTGTCCCTATTTCTAGCTTTCAGATATTGCCACGTGTTACTATATGGCCATCTCTCATGATTTAAAATCTTAAGAGACTGAAGGTAATAAAACAGCTATGCAGTTATTCATATTCTGGTCTTCTTATAAAGGGAAGGTACTGTCTTTTCCAAGAGAAATAATTAAACAGGATATTCATTTTCAGCACTATGCATTTCTCAGCTTGGCAGAAGTCAGAGGGGAAAGAATTAGATTTTGTTTTTCCCCCTTAAAAATGTATACTGGGATTTCTAGCTTACATTTGTTTTGCTGAGACTTTGGAGTCACATTTTATATATAGTTTTTGATGTAGGACCTAATTAGGCCCTGTATATCTTAATACTTTCTGCTACATGTGCATTAGAGATAGCATTGCATACATTTGCATACAATTTACATTAAAAAATTAGCCATGCTGTGTGCAATAATCATTTTAACTGAGTACCATTGACAGCCAATATTGTGAATAAGCATAGAAAATATATGTCATTTACAATGTGTGAGGTGTTCTTTCTTCAGAAATTTGGGGGGACTTTAGTGCTGTAAATTTGTTAAGATATTTTATGACAACCATTCTCGTTAATCTAACAAAGCAGTGAGTAAGAACAATTTAGAGGCTTATAGCTTCCACACCAAACTGGATGGAGATGGGCACAAACCAGAAAGTTTGGAGCCAGATCAAAACTTTTCCAAATTTGAAGAATACATCTTTGGTTGTACAATTTTTTATGTACCTCAAATGAAGAGAAAATTGTACAAATGTCAAGAAATCAGAGAACGAAACCAAAGCAAATTACCTAAAAGGACAAAGAATCATTGTATTTCTGGTTTTGTGCAAAGCCATACAATCCAAGAGATGCAGATTTACATCTTAAATATTCCATTACAAGAGCACTGGGCCAGAAGTGTCCGTATTTTACGCAGCAAAACTATGTCTGTGTCTTTTTGCTTAAGGGATCAACATTTTTTATTTTATGATTACAGTGTTGTCAAAACCTTTTCAGACGCTCGTAAAAAAGGCATGAAAACAGCTTGGACTCAGCTAGTGATTAGGGTAGTAAAGATCACACAGAGGCAGATTCTTTTTTAGACAGACTTCAGATCTGATTCTATCACAGACTGATACTAGAAAAGTGACTTTCATACTCCAGATGAGTTACATAGATCAACAGAGTTAAGTATTAATTTATATGTCTGCTGTTAAGTAATAGGAAAAAATGAAGAATAATTAATACAACTTCTACAAGTTCCCTCTGATCTACTGATGGATAATAGGACCTTTCTCCATTTACCTGCTTGGATCATTTACTTTTTTTTCTATGTATTTGTTCCATACACAGCTGTAACAAACAGACAGGTCTGAGGTTGACTTGGAGTTCTGCAGTCTGATGAGTATGGAGTTCATCCTGCACCATTAAAGTTAATAGAACTGATTCCACTCACTTGAATGGGAGCAGGCTGAAGCCCTCTAAGCAAGTGTGCTCTTGAGCTAATTCAGATTATCCCACCTTGTCTCAGCCGGGTGACAAGGTAGTCTGAAATCTCGAATACTGTAGGGCCTGTGCCATTGACATCATTAAGATGACTCACATATTTAACGTTAGGCACATATTTAAGTGCCTTGCTGAACCAAAGCCTAAAGCAGCCAACTGCTCCTGATCCATTAGTAGGAGGAGATTCCAGCGAGGGCACAGTTCCAGTAGTGGGAGAAGATACCTGACAAATGTAGGTCCGTTAACACGTTTAGCCTGGTCTGTATTTGAAAGTGAAACGGGTGAAACTGTCTGTTGTGGACTGTGAATTTTTTTTCTGGTATAGTTACTCTGGTATAAGCCTTAGTGTGGGTGCAGTTAGAATGGTACAAAGGAGCCATATACCAGTATGGTGTATTACACATCCTGAACTGGAATAAACTATACTGTTGTAAGCCCTTTTATAACTGTGATCACCCTAGCAGGGGTGGGGTTTGCCTTTGTATCTATACTGGTATAGTTAAAGTGGCAAAACTTTCTAGTGTAGATAAGACCTTGGCTGATTTATTTGCACAAAATGGTGCAACTTTAACAATAATAATAATAATAATTAATAACCATAGTATTTTCAAGGTATTTTGGATTGTCAGTATTATTGAAATAATAATTTTAAATGTCCTGTGAGAAATGTGAACGTAAATAAAGATCATACCAACTTCATAGATGGAGAAGAGATACAGAAAGCTAGAGAATTACTCAAGGCAAGTAAATGGTAGATGCAGGATTAGAACCCAGGACCTAGATTCCTAATCTAAAGCTCTTTCCTGTAGACCACACTGCCTCTCTGAGAACCATAGAGCAATTACATGAACTCTGCAAATGACATTTTAGCCTGTGAAGGCTCCGCTACTTTCGGTGGCAGTGGTGGCGGCGACCCCTTGAGTCAAGGATGATCTCTTTCACAGGTTTTATTTTATATGGGTCCTTTGCAGACTGAGGAGTCTGATCCTTGAGCTGCAGACTCGTTGGCGGACATTGCAGGTGTCTGTCCTTTTTTTTCCAGTGTTTTGCTGTGACCAGGGCAAGGGAAGTTTCCTCAAAAACGGTCATTCCTTCATTGACAAGTCTTGGCCAGTTAGCCCTATCTTGGACTACTGTCTCTCAGTGCGTGACGTCAATGCCACATCTTGATGTTTGTCTTCAAGGTGTCTTTGAAGCATTTCTTTTGGCCTCTCCATTTCCTTTCTTCTTTGGTGAGTTCGTTGATCAGCAGTTGTTTCAGTAGGCATGCATCAGGTGTGCGCATGCAGGATTTTGCACACTGAAGATTTTGGCCTCCGTGTGGACACTGATGTTAGTACGGCGATTCAGGAGAATCTTCTGGAGAAAGTGCTGGTGCTGGCATTCCAGGTTTTTCAGGTGTTTTCTGAAGGGTCACCCAAGTCTCTCAGCAGTAAAGGAGAGTTGGGATTACTACTGTTTTATAAACTAAAAGTCGAGTGTGTGTTCTGATATCGTGGCGGTTGAACACCTGGCTGGACCATCTGCCAAAGGCAAGGCTGGCACGATGGATTCTTTGCTGAATCTTGGCATCTACATTTGCCCTCTGTGAAAGATACAACCGTAACATTGAACTCCGATTCTGAGTTTGTGGTCATTTAGAATACTTCATTTGTGCCGGAGGGTCAGTTTGACTGAAAATAGCTCTCATTTTGTAGTTGAAAAAATCACTTCATTGTGGGTAAATAGTTGGTTTCCTGGTTCATAATAGTAAAACTATTTTTATTAAGCCTCTTTTCATCCCAGAATATCAAGGAGCTTTTTCCAAAATAGTAATTTTCTCAAAGATCCCTCTCTGGTGGATGACTATTAGTGTTATATGCATTGTGCAGTTAGGTATACGGAGTTGCACAGAGGTTAAGTGACTGTTGTCTGGACTGCACGTGTCCAAATGGAGCTTGAAATTGAACCCAGGAGTCTTTTGCTAGACAAAAGTCATTTTATGCCATAACTTTCCTGTTTAAGAGCGACAAGGTGGGTGAGGTCATGTCTGTCTTTTATTGGATCAGCTTCTGAGGGTGACAGAGAGAAGCTTTTGAGATAAAAGATATTACTTCACCCACCTTGTCTTTCTGTTTCAGTGCACTTTTAAACTGTGGGAATTGTTTAAAAATAATGTCGGAAATGAATCATATATTTCTGTGCATGCTGAAGAATGAGTTCGGTTTTGAAATTCATGAACTCTTAAGTGCCCCCAACTTGGAGAGTTCTCTTTGGAGGTAAAGTTTCTGCTTTCATATTTCCAGACCAGACGCACTAATTCTCTTGCTGGTGGTCATGTGCTGCTTATGTCCTATTACGTGGCCGGCGGGTAACAAGCTGGAGGGTAGTTTTATGGATCCTGCACTTGTCTTAAATCCTGAGAAACTAAAACCATGAGAGAAGAATACAGAGAACGAAGCATAAAAATGGATGTTTTATTAAGGAGCATCTTTCAGATTAAAAAAAACCCTTATAATAAACAGATGTTATTTAACACAATGGGGAGATCTGGATCCGTCTCAGAAAGCTCCGTTTGTAATGGATGATTAGAATTTGTTTTGATATTGATGCACTCTAGAATACGTTCTTGGTGACCTTTTTCTTAATCTCACACATTGTTTACTTTTGGGGGCCTGATTCAGCAAAGTACTTCAGTACAAGCTTAATTTTAAGAACATACTTAAGTACTTGGTTGAGCAGGGGTGAAGTTAAGCATATGGATAGGTGCTTTGCTGAATCCCAACCTTGGTGTCCAATTCTATCTCCTGCTCTGTAAATAACATAAAACACGCACTGATCACACGCTGCCTTTCAGTAAGAGCTCCATCCAGCTCAAAATAACAGTAGACTTCTGGACCATGCACAACCTGCAAGGCCATAGAAGTTGATTCCTCATCAGCCTGGTGCAAGAAACCCTTGAAAGGAACTGTAGGGATTGTGGAGCTGCTCACATCAATAAGAGGGTAAGAGAGAAAGGGGAGAGCTTTCTGTCTGTCTGTCCCCAAATGCTACCAATAATGAGTCTGTAATTCCTTCTTATTATTTCCTGTTTATAATGGAGTAGCAGCTTGTAGCCTTAGTCATGCACAAGGATCCCATTGAGTTAGGTGCTATTCAAACACAGAACAAAAAGATAGTCCTTGCTTCAAAGAGCTTACAGTCCAAGTCAATTCCTTGCCATATGTTGGGTCCACACAGTCCATGGGAAATAGACCTGGAGTGGCCTCTTCTTAGGAAACCCAACAGAGGAAATGGATTCTGGGCATGATGGTTTGTCTATTTCTTATCCGCAAACTTACTTTTATGATGGCAGGAGTTAGGAGGACGATTTTGTTCCTTATGTACATTAATGGGTGGTGGACACCACAAGTAAGTTGGAGGGGCTTCCATCTCCTCTGTTACCTTTTTGTGATATGAAGGAGATGGGAGACAGGCGCAACCCTTTCAAAATTAACCTGAGCTGGCTGATGAAATGTCAGCCAGACTAGGAAGAAGTTGTCCTTGCAGTGAGATACTGGCAGATTCAGTATGGCCCACTTGTCATATTCAATACAGTGACTCTTCCTGGGTGGGCTGATAAGTTGCCACATAAGAAATTAGATGTCTGAGGGCAAAGGATCTCTGAAATAAAGATCACTGCCTCGGAATACTTGACCCAGGTTTTTGCTGTCACTGAAGCTGTTTTGCACTAAGTCCAATTCCCAGACTGTTGCTTTTCCCTTCCCCTGATGTTTCCCTGCTGTAATATAATCAGATATTGGTTTATGTTGATCTGGACATTGCCGAGAAAGGAGGAGAACACTGTACTTTCAGTTGTGGTTTCTGGACCAGGATGGCAGCATGAGCGCCAGCTGTTTGCGCAAAGATTTCATAAGCAGGGAGCTAGAGCGAATGGTGGGAGTATGCATCAAAGAATCACAAATGATCTCACTCAATGCCAGTAGCACTATGCGGGGAGTACATTTAGATGCTGAGGGCCTAAATTTTCAGAAGTGACTTCTGATTTCAGGTGCCATGGTTTGTATATTAACAATGCTGGAGGATTTAGTAGGTCACTAGGAAATCGTTGGGCTTCTATCACCTGGAGAGGTGAGAAGCGGTAGCTTTGGGTTGTGCATTTAGCTAAAAGGATCAGTTAACTATTTTACCATTTAAATGGTGATCCTTAAATATCCAGAGCTGTCAGTCCATTGAAATAAATGGTGCAGCTCACACCATTCCAATATCATTCAAGGCTGTCTGCAGACTCATGCAGATGACAGTGCATGGGTTTGCACTTGTTAATTCACATTTTCAAGGTTTTCTTTACCACCAGGTGGGCAAGAAACATAAATGAAATGCTCAGATTCTGGTGCACAATTTAGCACCAAGTGCTGAATTCCCCAGAATTGGGGAATACGTGGGGTCCTGAATTTAATGAAATGTGTGTTTCATTATACAGGTGCCTTTGAAAATACTTGTCTCACTTTTAATTGTATTGCCTGACTGATATTCATTTATACATACAGGGCCAGATTTTCAGAATAGAACATTTAGGCATATAAATATAAGGTTAGATTTGCAGAAGAACTCAACATGTTGAGTGATGGTCTCTTTAGAAAAGCTGACTCTTATTAGTTGTTTAAATGGGAGCTGAGGAAGATCTGGCGCTAGTCTGTTACAGACTGATGTATGGCTGGCATCAGCTGAAGGATTCCGTGCACAGACTGCATTCATACAACATGTATGGATTCCATTGAATTCATTGAAAATTATGTACATGAAGGAACTGCAGGATTGGGCCTGCAAAGCTTTAGTCTAAGAAAGTGCATACAATACAGCTGTAATGGAAAGAATGCTTGAAAGTGCTTTGCTGTGAAATTCACGCTCTGCAGTGATAAAAGCAGCTTAAGGATGGAGTGGTGTAAAATGCTTTCCAGCCTGCACATTGTAAGTTAAGCAGTGTATTTTATAAGACAATTAAATGTGGTTTTTTACTGAGAGATTTTTTTTAACCACTTAGCGCTCTGAATTGAGATATCCTCAGGGGTTTTTTTAATTAAATTTGAAAAGTGAATTTTTCTAAAATTTAACAGCAAGAGGAAATGACTTATAAAACTGAATTCAGGAAATGAGAGTGTAGGGTTTATTGCACTTATTGATCTTTGAGAGAGAGCGTTTTGACGTACACTTTGCTTACTTTCAATGGAGAAAACTGTTAAATTTCCTTTGGAGATGAATTAGCAGTCTCCTGCACTGAATTGGTTTGTTAATCTGCATGGTTTTATTTCTGTTACTTTCTCCAGGGAATGCAAATTATCAACTAGGAACTGTGGATTCTTCATCACGCCCTGATGTAGCCTTTGCTGTCCAGGTTTTTTCAACCTGTATAGCCAAGCAAAACCAAAACCCAAGCTGGCCATAGGATTATTGGCTGGCTTTTAATAGGCTGCCTTAGAACCATGGGGGAAAGGGCATGTCCCCATTACTCTGACTTTAGAGGAATGTTGGGTTTTTTTTATTGTTAACAGGTAAACAGTGCAAAGTGACTCTCTTCAATGGGATTTCTTCTACCTAATGAAGATGATTAGGGGTCAGATTTGGCCCTGGTAGAGGGCCTGTGAACTCAGTACAGTTAAACCAGAGATGTTTAGTCTGCAGAAGAGAAGAATGAGGGGGGATTTGATAGCAGCCTTTAACTACCCGAAAGGGGGTTCCAGAGAGGATGGAGCTAGACTGTTTTCGGTGGTGGCAGATGACACAACTAGGAGCAACGGTCTCAAATTGCAATGGGGAGGTCTAGGTTGGACATTAGGAAAAAGTTTTTCACTAGGGGGGTGGTGAAGCACTGGAATGGGTTACCAAGAGAGGCAGTGGAATCTCCATCTTTAGAGGTTTTTAAGCTGCAGCTTGACAAAACCCTCGCTGGGATTATTTAGCTGAGGTTAGTCCTGCTTTGAGCAGGGGGTTGGACTAGATGACCTCCTGAGGTCCCTTCCAACTCTATGATTCTATGTGTACAGAGGACTTTTTTTTAAAATATCTACTTCTGCTTATGAGGTTTTGACATTCTGTTAGTCTCACTGACGTTAGGTAAAGACTTTGTCCTCATTTAACTACGAGAGCCATTATCCTGGATCTAATCGACTTTTCCTCATTTTCTAGAAGGTGAAACAGTTCTGTGTGATGTTGCCCAAGTTCAGTGGCCCGATGTTTTTGGCAAGACAGCTAATTTTTTTTTTGTTTTTGTTTTTGCAAGGGCTTTTGGAGCATGTATCAGGATTGTTAATCAACAGCTGACAGAAGAACTTATTTGGGAGTTGGTTTTAAAGGTCTCTGGTGGATCCTTGCACCTTTCACTGGCCTTTAGGAGCTAGTCCAGAAATTTCCAGGTCCAGCTGTCATTTTCATTGACACATTTGTTGAGACCTGGACTTGGCTGAAGCATAAATGTCCTTGAGGAGGAGAAAAGGTCACAGGCTTACTCTAAAAAACAAAAGAAAAAAATTATTATGCATGCCCAAAAGAGTGGAAATTCTCCTTGCTACATTATTTCTCATTGTTAGTGGGTGTTTTTATGTCTTCCATATTTTAAAGGCAAATTAATCTTTCCCCTGTCAAGAAGCACTGTCAATAAGAGAGCAGGAGCATAACAAGGAATTTAAATAATGGAAAAAAATGTCAAAAATAGAAAAAATGAAATTCTTCAGTGCTGCGAAGTGACTAGCTGAGAAGGTTCTTAAAGTAAAAAACTCTCTACCACCATGTCTTGTGATATCTGTGAGCAGGGGTTGTGCAAGAAAAGGATTTATTGGAGTTCTATAACATAGGAAGATATTATTTGTATGGCCCACATCCATTTAGAAAGGACCACCTACTAATTTTTAACTAAAATGAGTGGAGCTCAAATTAATAAGGGTAAGGTGTCTGGTGAAAACATTGGGTGGGAACAGAAATTGCAGTAACATAAAAGTCCAGAAAGCTCACAGTAACCCATTCAGGTCAAAAGCAGGGAAATGCATCTATTTTTCTCATCAACCAGTCATTGCCCCCTTCTTTATATTATTGGACCATAGAAATTACCACACCAAATTGGGCCAATTGTCTATCGAGTCCAGTGTTCAGTCTCTGATGCAGCCAATAGCAGATGCTTCAGAGGAAGATGCAAAAAAAAAACAAACCAAAACAAACAAAAACAAAAAACCTCAAAAAACCCCCACCCTGTAGTTGACAATAATGTAATAAATGACGATAGGAAGTTACAGTACTTGCCAAACTCAGGCACTTAGTGATTGGTATATGCCCTGCAGCATGAGGAGTTATATGTGCCCCTTCTCTATTTTATCCTGTCTAAAGTAAGAGTGGATGTTGTTATCCATGTAAATGTCTCCTCTTGTGAAAAGCACATCATCAATTTCAACCCTTTGTTGTTTCCCTCTACTCCCAGCCCCATCTTATATATCTTTCCTTCTCCATGTGCTACCTTGTTTCTTCCTATGAACTTCCTTTGGCCTCTGTACACCGGTGTTACCTCTTCCTTCCTAGCTTTTATGTTACCATTTCTCAATGCTTTGACCCTCTCTCTTTCTCTTTGCTTGTTCCTTCTTTCTACCCTCTTTTTTCCCCCTTCTGGACCCACCCCTCTATGAAGCAAAGGTGCTTGTATGGCTCCCCTCACCGTAGTATCTGAGTGCCTCAGTCTTCCATGTCGTTATCCTCGCAACACCTCTGTGAAGTAGGGAAGAGCTACTATCCCCATTTTACAGATGGGAACTAAGGCACAGAGAGGTGAAGTGACTTGCCCAGGGTCACACTGGAAGTCTATGGCGCAGCAGAGAATTGAATCCAGTTCTCTCAAGTCCTCAGCTAGTGCCCTAACCACTGGATCCTCCTGTTTCTCCTTTTCTTCTCTCTACCTGGCACTCACCCCCACCCATCTACTTTCACTCCACCCTCATCCACACATGTGCGCACTCCCTACCTTGTGCATGCACGCTAATTAGCAATGCCACTTCATGCTAATCCTAGGTGGAGACTGGGGCCTGGGCCTGAGGAGCAGCCTGCAGGAGCTATGGAGGCTGGGGTTTGAGGAGAAGCCTTCCTTGATCAGAAAGAGGCAGCACAACTACTGGCTGTAAAGGAGACACCCCTCCGTGGCTGCAGGAAGCCATTCTGTGCTGCTGCCATTTTCAATAAACCTGTGGGAACTAAGACCAGGTTCTTCAAACGAGTGGTTGACATTTTTCCTGGCTCCATGGCATAAGCCCAGCAACGGGAGTACTTCTTGTCCAGCCAGCCTGAGGGAATGACTCCACACATCAGCTGTCTGTGACGATGAGGGCTCTCTTTTAATGTTGAGAAATATCCTTCGTTAAGTAAGATGCCTCTTCTGCACTGTTGCCTTGGAGGCACTCACTTAAGAAATGTCTTCTCCAGCAGATAAAAGAAGACAAGATAAGCAGATAGAAGGCAAGATAAGCATTGTTTTCTGCCAAGGGAGTGTGTGTAGCAGTTAGACCAAGGAGTCAGGATTTCTGGGTTCTATTAACAGCTCTGTCTGCTGTGGGACCATGGGAAAATCCTGAACCACTCTCTTCCTCAGTTTCTGCATTTGTAAAATGTGTCAGTAATACCTGCCTCTCCCCGTGGTGGTGTTGAAGCTTAATTAGTTGCTGTTTGCAAGGCCTTTAAGATCAATAGAATAAAGGTTGCTATGTAAGTTTCCCATTTAATATGGTTTGAAGTTAATTGGAATGATTGTACAGAGAAGCAAGCTAATCTCTTCTGAGAATGGTCAATATTTGCATTGACTGAGATTCTTTTCCAGCCCCAAGGCCTGTGGAGAAGCACAAGCCTAATGGCATAGCACGAACATTCTCAGCTATTCACACAAATGTCTAGTGTAATTATGATGATGATAAATAGATAAAAAGGTTAATGGTAAACCCAAGATGCACCAGTTAGAGCTCTTTGTGTTTCTTCCCTTTGCTAATTGCTATTACCACAACTAACTTGAATTTTCTCCTCTGTTAAACAATGGAGGCCATTCACAAAGCTGCAGTTTAGAGTGGATCAGTGTACTACTGTCAACTGTTGCTTGATTTTTTTTATTTTTAAATCTGGCACTTTTAGTGCAATCAACTGACTTGGTATTAACTCTCATTTTGAGAGACTGACCATTTTGTTGCAGACATGCCAGTTGTCAAAGTTTCTCCTATGTACTCCAGATTTAATCCAGTTTCCTTGATCTGGAGTTGAAGAGCATCTTTGTGGTCTCGCTTTGGGAATCTATGTCATCTTTGTCCAGGCTGTGGTTTCTTTAATTATTATTAGAATTATAAATAAAACTCCTCTAAATAGCAAATGTCCAGATATCTAAATTTGTGAACATTTTTCTCTTACGCACATTGATTTTTCTTTGTTTTTGTGCATAATGTGCCTGGTGTATGATCAAAACAAAGTTCGGTTATCAAATTTGTTACCTCAGTGGAACATAAACACCTGACATTTGATTGCTCAATCTAGCACTTAGGTATCAGATATTCTCTGTGGTTTGACCATCCACATTCAAAATTTTTTGCCTGTGTTGAAGATGTCTGTATTAAAAAATTGAGCCAACAGACCTAATGTGTTTATCCAGTTTCAAAATTAGGAAACTCACAGATCCTGGCATATCTGCAGGATTTACTAGTACTATATCAGCTTCTGGGTTGAAGTCAAAAGACTTCGTCATTAATAATAGCATCTGCCACCTAATAAGGTGCATACGGTGCTCACCATTGGTGACTCAGCATTTACCAGCGTTTATTAACTGTACAGTGATGTGTGAGACTGCAGTTACTTCCTATCCTCAGAACAGGAGAAACCATGGTGTTACAGTACTTATACATGGTAAGTGTTTTCAAATGTTTACTTTCTAATGGCATCTTCTATATTGGACTTTTCCATACTTCACATAAGCAGCAGGCTTACCAATTGTAAATTCAGGGTAAGCATTATATGGAAACAGAAACTTCCCTCCTCCATATGATACCAATTCTCTAATTCCTCCTGTATTTCATTGTTTTCACACATTGAGGCCCCTACACTGTTCAAGAGCAAATTAGCAGGATTCCCCCTGCTGTTTCTATTGAATTGAGTTATAATGAGTTGATTGTTAAATTAAACAAAATAAAGCTTGCCATGTGGCTGCAATACCACTGAGATCGCATTATTTTCCCCTGTAACTTGTCTCCTTACTGTTGGTTTGTGGCTTTAATGGTTCAGACTATGCGTCCTTCAAACATATAATTTGCTTCATAGTATTATCATTTGGAGACAGATGGTTATAAAGCGAGGTGTCTGTGACTCAAAAGCCAACAATTTTATCAGTAAGAAATTACTTCTCATATGGATTTCTTGCTTTGCGCGTGCATGCACACGCAGCTCCTCAAGGCATTTGGTAGTGTGTAACATGTATTGATTTCTCTCTTGCTGCTTCTGCAAAGTGTGTGGTGATTTAATGGTTTGTGTCTCAAGTCATCATTTGCTATTGGTTTTCATTAACATGGAACTGTAGGCTATGGCCCCATTTAGAAATGTTCACACCTATCTGTTCAACATGCGTATCCTGTAAACTTCCCCTCTTCCACTTGCAAGTTCCCTTCCTACCCCCCAAAAATTCTTGTCTACCTTTTCAAAAAAAAGGTTTTTCTCATTGCACCCTGTGTTACTTCTATGACTTCTTAACACCCATTTATTATTCATAACCTCCCTTACTGCCTGGATAAGACAGCAGGCTAGTTAGTATGATCATGTCTCCTTTAAGTGGCTAACTCCAAATACTACCTAGAAAGGAGCTTGCTACTTTCTCACTTTAACTCAGGGAAAACTCCTTTAGATAGTGATAGTGATAGAAGGCTGAGTTTTTGGTGTTGACCATTATAGGATAAATCTCTACTGATGACCATGGGATTTGCATCAGATGTATGGGGCTAGAAAGGTGTTCTGCTGGATTCTTTCTTGGCTTCAGTTCATGCCTCTTGTTTTTAGCCTGTTATCTTCTGGAGTATTTCCATGTGTGACATAGTAGGGTACAATCCAGACCAATGAGTAGTTGTGTCACCCCTACCCGTAACCTGGGATGCCCTTTACAATGCCTTGCTGCTGTGGCCTCAAATATGGACTGCTTTCAAACAGCCTCCAGCATGTAAAAGTTAGTCCCAGCTTTGTCTATGTGTGCTGCAGCCATCCATCCACACCTTGGCTCTTACTAGCCTGAAAGACTACCACAGAGTGACCCCAATACCCTTCCAGTCCCAGATTTCCCCCCCACACAACAGGTCCTGTACTGCCCAGCCCACTGCTGCACAGTACAAATATACTGAGTCCATTATTCCCCTCAGGGAATAATATGTGCACAATTTGTTATCCCCAGTGGAGTTACCCAGACACTTCAACTTGAACACTCTGGATTAGATAAAACACATATATAAACTACAAAGGAGATTTTAAGTGAGTACAAGTACTGAGGCATAGAAATCAGAAATGGTTACAAGGAAAATAAAGATAAAATGCTTCCTGGTGCATAACTTAACTAACTCTATTAGAGTCAAAATCAAGTTTTCTCTTGAAAAACATTTCCAGCTGAGACCAGGAGCCAGAGTCCATATGGAAGGATATTCCTTGCTGTTTTGAATTTCCTTTGTTTTCTCTCCCTGCTTGATGACTCTGTTTATTGCTTAAGTGCAAATTAAGGCATGCACATATTCCTTCCTTTGTTTGGAACAAACCTATCATTACCTGGGCAGGGCTGTGGGGTTTGGAACATACGTTAATAACATCATACAGGGAAGTCTTACAACTTCACCTACACTGTTGCCACACATTTTACCAGGACAATATGGACCAGCAAATTCTGAGTTTTCAAATGATACCTAACAAGGCACACTTTGCACCAAGATTATTACGGCAGTACTAAGGATGTGGATGCAGGCGTGTATTCCATCAAACCACGGCATCCGTGTCTATGCATTTAAAAAATGCTTAGCCTTCATTCTTATGTGGAACTGGGGAAAGTATGGCTTTGAGTACTGTAATTAAAATTGAAACTCATTCCCTTTTGCATTTTGTTGTGAACTCAAAATGATAGATCCATTTGTGGGTGTAGATTTCCCCAAACTTTGTGAGTATTTAGGTCTGGGGCTTTGATTCCGGCCCACCACTAACTAATTCATTAAATTTCTGGCTTTGACCAGTTGAAAACTCTTGTAGTTTAGTCTACAGTTAACTTTGAGATGTGGGCTTGACAAAGGGAAAATTGTAGGGCACGTCCCCCATGTGGATCAAAACCAAAGATGTTTGCACAATCTCTTGTGAAATGAAAACGCTCAGTTACTCACTTTTAATATTCTCCTTAGTCTGTTAGATGATAATTTATTTAACATTAGCTACACATCAGTTTCATAATATCAATACCATTCTTACTGGCTTAATTTAAAAAAAAAAATCCTCCTTCCACCCCTGAACAGTTCCAGATGACTAATGTATTTTATAAGTTATTTTTCTACCCAGCGAAGAACCTCTACATGTTAAATATATTCTGTAATTTTCCATCTGTTGAGTGGCTCAAACTGTTAATCGTTAACACCAGAAAGGTTGCTATTCCAGCTGGTAAAATGCTTGAAACATTTTACAGGAAGTTGCTTTTCCAGCTTCTAAGTGGTTCTGAAAATTAGTTGGGTTTTTTATTTCTTACAAAAAAGAAAAAAGTCCATCTGCAACTCGTCTGCTCCAAACTTTCTTAGCATTCTAGACCTGTTGAGATTTTGCTCACGAAGCCAAGTGTGAAATCATGGCCATAAGCCAAATCCTGCCCTGGAAGCATGGGATTTGCAGAAGTCTTCTTAGAAGCTACCAGCAAATGGAAAAGCAGCAATTGTATATTTAGAAAAGAAAACCTCTTCAGATATCTCACTTTAAACTGGGGGTATTTTCAAGCCTTTGGCTGTCTCCAGCTAGCTGAAGCCTGTAAGGACTTGTACTTGGTTTATATTGATTGAGCTTGCATTAGTAAATTAACAAGCTAAATCAATATAACCAGTTTTAAACCGGTGTAAGAGCTGTCCACCCAATTGTTTGCACTGGTTTAACTAAATCAGTTTTTAAAACAGTTTCAGTTGAACTGGTACAAGTTTTGTGGTTTTAGGTATTAGATTATAGATTTTTGGATTATAAAGTCTTCAGGCAGGACGGTCTCTCACTTATGTTGATGTTCATCCAGAGCCTAGCACAGATGGGGCCTCTAGGTATTACCATCAATAATGAAACTGTTTCCTTAGGACAGCTTTCCTGATAAGCAGTGAGTATGGGGCCACTGGAAGGCTATATATATATAAAGTCTGGAGAATTTAAAGTTATTGTTTATATAAATATCTAATTATGGATTCAAAATTGATATGGTTTTCAAGCTGTCTTTAAAGTTCTACTTTCTCAATAGCCTCAAACAAGAAATAACCCCACCAAATCCTCCATTTTTGCCATATAAAGCATACTGTGACGTTGCATTGAATTGTGATATTCATTACAATGAGGTGATATTATAAAAGTACTGTAAAGCCCCAGGAGAACCTCAAATGTTTGGCGCTAGGCTGGGGAGCAATTTCGAGAAGGATCTTAAAACGTGGATGCTTACTGACAGGTGCAGACTACCTGTCAGGCCTTGTGACCCTCCCACATACAGCCACTCCTACCTCCAAGTCAGGTCCTTGCTTCAGAAAGGAAGCCTGCTACCCTCATCTGGTATGACAGAAGTCACCGGCAGACCCACATACCCTTCTGTATCTTCTGGAGAGGAAGTGGCAGGTTTGCACTTTTCTACATGGACTTTGTGGGTCATATCATCTTTTCTCATCTTTGACCTATTTTTTCCTAAGCTTACCTCTTTTGTTCGCCTCTGAACCTGGGACCTTTATTCCCTTTGCCTTATGGGGTCTTCCATTTAGGTAGGGTCACCCCATTCATCTCCTCTCCTGCTTCACCCACAAGAACCTGAAGAAGCTGTTTATGGCTGGTGAGGAATGTTTCTGGTGGCTGCTGCTTTCTGTCTCCACATACCACTTTCTGTCACAGATGGGGAAACAACATAGTGAATGGAGCACCCTCAGCAGATGGTGCATTAAAGATTCATCTGGGTAGGAGAGTGGCCATGAAAATGCGGCTCAGTCTCTTCTTCCAATGGCAAAAAGGCAGCAGCTGAGGATACAGCCCAAAAGGAGGAGATCCTGCAAGCCAAAATGGGGCTCTTGGCAAGAGTAAAAAGCAATGTCCAAATACTGCTCAGAGGTATAGATTGGGTCACCTAGTTAAATGGGTAGCATCCTGCACAGATCAGCTTCAGCAATGGTGCTGAAGGGAAGTCTCTGTAGCTGTCGGGGAAAGGATGGAATGAGGAGGGAGAGAAGAGGGTTTGAAGGAGGAGAAAAGCCTCTCCCAAGGTCACCTTTTACCAAAGTTGGGAATGGGAGATCGAAGAGAGCTCTCACACTGCTTTTGATGGCTGAGGGCTACTGCAGTGCTGGCAAGTCTCTCAGGAACGGTTCAGGAAGATCTGCTGCCATACCTGAGGCAGACACTCATTTATCTGAGAGGCTGTGCTCTGACTGCTAACAACTGCCTCAGATTGGCTTGTTTTTTCACATTTGTCAAGGAGCCAGCTGCATTGGCTCAGCTGTGCCTCTACAAAGAGGGAAGTACGGAACCAGGAGAAGTTTTAAAGTCATTAGTCTTATTCATTTCTCTTCTCCAAAAACCGTCTCCTCTTGATTTTTTTTTTTATTTTATTTTATTTTTTTTTAAACTCTGTTTCTATCAAATTGTCCTTTGTTATTTGGAACTCTTGGAATGTTTTCAGTATATTTCTTTGCAGACAGACACTCCACCCTGACTGTACGGCTCTTATTATAGCCCTTGATAAAAAGCTATTGTCCCTTTGCTCTTAGAAAACACAGTGATAACACAACCTTGACAGCAAAATATCTTCACGGTATGGGAAAGGCCTGACCCCACCATCCCCAAAGGTGGCTGTCATAGGGTTGCCCACCCCATCGACATCTCTTCCCCTCGAGACCCCACCATGCCCTGCCTCTTGCCCTTGAGGCCCCACCCCTAGTCGCTCTCCCTCCGGTCACTCAATCCTCTCCACCTCACTCCCCCTCCCCAATTGGGCTCCCTCTGCTCCGGGGCTGGGACAGAAGCTGCAGCTCCTGACACGGAGCCTGCCTGCCCGTGAGATGCAAGTAGAAGGCAGCCCTGCCCCCCGCCTGCAGTAACCGGACTTTTGGTGTCCGGTCAGTACATCTGACTGGACACTGGACAGATCCCCTTTCAAGCAGATTTTCTGATAAAAAACTGGAACCTAACAACCCCGAAAACTGGAACCTGTCACAGGGTTTGCTACTCACTGCTGCGGCACTCCTTATGGGCACATGGGGGGATTAGCTCTAAACCAGTCTGACGCCCCCTCCTGAAGTTTCTCACCACCTGCGGTCTTGCTGCCTCTCTATGGAGTCAGGTTACTCTCTCTGCATGACTCAAGGTGTTCCCTCTTCGTGGCTTGACCTGCCCGCCAGGTCATTACAGGTTTCCCCTTCTGCGGTATCGATATCTCTTTGGACTAACTGTCTCAGGCAGTCTTCTGTTTCACTGCCACTGCCTCAGTGACTGGTAGGGGAACCTGGCTCCACCCAGGGTTCCAGCCCAGGGACCTTATGTCTAGCAGCCGTGGACTACGTAATCCCAGACCCCGTTGCTGTTTCCCTGGCCTGCTTCCTATCTCTGGCCCCCTTCTGGGTTACCACTGCAGTTTCCTCTGCTCCTTGTGGGTATTTCACCCTTCTCAGGCTCTTGCCAGAGTCCATAACCCAAGACAGGATTCCATGGTTTATTCTCTTCCTTGTTCTCCTGCTTGTCTCTTGCCAACTCCTCTCCTCTTTTGGGAGTGACTGCAGAGTTCCTTCTTGTGCTGCACTTGGTTTTACACCAGCTCACTCTGCTCCTGACCAGCTGGGCTACATCATCAATCAGCTTTTCAGTCCTGACTCTCTCCCAGGTGCAGTCTGTCACAGGATTGATTATTCCTTTTTACCCACTCAGGCCTTGTGTGGGATAGACACCCCATCACAGTGGTGTTATAAGGTACTGCATGATTTCAATACCATACCAGTATATATGGCAAAAAAGACCCTGAGATTCCATGTGCATTGCCCCACGTTGGGAACTTTTGATGTCTGTGTTACCTGAAGTTTTCTGGGGTGTCATTCCCTTCTCTTCCTGCCCTTCCCACCCACCCCAAATGATTCCTGAAATGGCCACCACCAGAAGATGTTCTTCCAGGATAAGAAGATAGGAATACAGCAGCATCAGAAAGGCTGAGAAGCAAGTTCTGGGATCACCTGGAACTACAACCAGGTGGGAATCAGATAATTTGTGGTGGGTCAAAGAATCCTGAAGCTGCACCAGCTGCTAGGTATTGTGTGTTTGTATCCATTCATTGCTAGTAGTTGTGAGGGGCAGTTGACTTGCCCATGAGCTGCAGTAGGAATGCATGGTGATGCTCTTGAGTGATTCGCATTCTTTCTTGGTAAATAGTTTGGAGCAATAATAAAATATCTAGATATGACTTTTCATCAGTTGATCTCAAAGCACTTGACAAAGGAGGGTCAGCATCACTGTCCTCCATTTTAGAGATGGGAAGACGAGGCACAGAGAGGAAGTGAGTTGCCTGGGTTACTCAGCAGGCCAGTGGCAGAGCTGATAATAGAATCCAAGTCTCCTGAGTCCCAATCCAGTGCTCTGTCTACTAGGCCACACTGCCTCTGCTTGTGCCTTTGTGGTGTGGCATGCCACACAACAGCATGTCATTTCCCCTCCTGGCCAATGTTCATGTGGGATGTTGGGAAAGCTAGTGATGAGATGAGATGTCACAGGACACAGTGCACTGATGCCACCCAGGTCTGTATCATCCAACCCATCCACTGCTGTTTAGTGCTTTTTCTAGTGTCTGGGTCAGGTTGGAGCATGAATGACAGCTATTGGTTAGATGGCTGAAGAAATCTCTGGATAAAATGGGGATTATGCTGATACACTGAGCAAAGCAATGAGAAGATATGGTGAGACTTTTATCTACCTCGTTGAAGGGTGTTTGCCTGCAATTTCAGAGTTTGCATATTTGAGTGTTATTGGCTCTAGCTGCTGTTAACAACGGCTGTGACCAGGAGGGGTTATTTTCATCTACATCTGGCCAGAAGAGTGCAGCTTCTGGTTAATGTAAGGATTAATCAGTTAGTTTGCATTATACAGTGACTTGAATATATAAAGTGTTATACTATTGCTACAATTAGGAGAGGCATTAATCTTAATCACTTATTTAAGTAACATAAAACCTACCCCACCTCTGCTTGGATTGTTGAACTCTTTCACCCATTGGCATAATTGGCAAATCTCAGATGGAGTTGAAATATCCATTAACATTTTATTGATGTTTCATTGATGCCGTTTTGAATATTTTAAGCATGGGAGCAGATTTTTTTTTTTCAGTACGCAAATTCTGAAGCAAGGTAGTGCTGATCATAAAAATAAAATCTACCTACTCGAGTATACCTGTATTTGTAGTATCAATAAACATATCTCACAAAACCTTTGTATATACACCAGCCATACCATCTTGTGCTGCTATCAGAAAATGAGAAGGTTTGACTGGGTCTCTGCTTGGATGGAAGTCTTACAAATACCACCAGGAAGAAGCAAGTAGTGATGCTGCTTATTAGGGTAGGCATTAAGGAAGCACGTGCTACTGGAGATGTTCTTGTTGGATGAAAAAACAAGAGAAAGTTAATGCACATGGCAAGGAACTATTTCAATGACTCACATATTTGTATCCAGGGAAGAAAATTCAAAACGCACACAGGTTCTGTTCCAAAAGTTTTCCCACACTTGTATCAACCACTGCAGAAAGGAGAATTACTCCTTTTGGCTTTGAGGATAAAGGAGAAGGCTCTGAAGTGTCCCACCTATTCTCTTCATATATTCTCAGATTAATGTGATAATGAAACACAAATAAAACATGTGCCATAGATGTTAATAGATATGAAAAATTATTTTTAAAAATATCTTGTGCCAGTAGATTAATGAGGGATCGCAATTCACATAACATATTCTTTGACAGTTATTTTAACACAGTAGTTCACCTTTTATTTTATTTTTTTATTTTTGGAGACAGACTTACAGATGTAAAATTCTGAGTGGGGGAGGAGGGGAAGAATGCTGGGAACATAATGCCTCAGCCCAAGAGAGTTATGAACTGTGAAGTACAGTTCAGTGTTGTTGGAAACATTGGTGGCTAGTCAACAATTTTCCATTAAGTTTTGTTATTGACTAATGGGAAATTTTTATGATTTTGGTTTCAAGTGGTTGAGCAGTTAATGAGGTGTTCCAACTGCATTTTTTTTTAAACCTAATATTTGAACTGACTGTAAACAGTCAGTGATGAAAACACAAAAGATTTAGGAAAGGTTCAGACCAGACCTCTCTCTCTGCAGCAATACATTTCTTTGGAAAACAATACTTGTAAACAAGCCATTTTTCTTGTTAATAATCAAGGTGTAACTGAACACTGCTAGTTTTCTAAATCACCATTTATTACCCAGTACTAATCTAGTTTTGAAGAAATTATTCTAGCTCTTAAAAACATATTTGACTGCCTAATTTATGTTATATTTTCAATTTTGTTTTCCTAACTTGTTGCTAGAACACTGCAGAAGTGGAAAATTGCTCATTTGCTGGCTATTAAAGATTGACTTACTAGCCAATCATAACACGAGATGAATGCAGTATGGGTTTAAAGCAACTGCTCAATGAAAATATAGGGACTTCCATAATACTAAGGTAACAAAAGAAACTGCTATACAATACAGACAATGGGATGCTTAAAGTTTACCTTATAAAATGAATAAACCATTGAATATATAAGTATGTAGAATTCTAGGTTTTGACAATTGAATAAATTAATGCAGTCTTCACAATAATCATATTTGCTGGGATTTTAATGGCTCCTAAGGTACATGGTTGCCTAAATCCCTTGAACTCTGTTTTAGATGTATACATACTTGTTGCAGTAATGCAGTTAATGACTTTTCTGTTGGAAAATGTGTGAGAGGAAAAACTTGTGTTAAAAGTTTGAGTTATTTGACCCTAATTATACTACAAAAGGCTTCTAAAAAGTAACAACTTACAGCATACAAAAAGACACCTCTCTCAAATAAGATTAATTCTTTTATTTGGTTTCAGTCACTCCTACAATGTAGTAGGTGCAGAGGAGGTTTAGACCTGCCCCTGAAATGCTTACAGTATTTTCTAAATCTTCCTGGAAGGTTTACTGGATTTTATGCTAAAATAATGTGTGTGTATTATATAGCATGGTGTTATATTTTCAGTTTTAGTCTAGCTTTTGTATAGATATATGAAAAGGTCATTCACAGAGACAGTGTAGTCTAGTGCAGTGGTTCTCAACCAGGGGTACGTGTACCCCAGGGATACTCACAGGGCTTCCAGGGGGTACATGTTTGCCTAATTTTACAACAGGCTACATAAAAAGCACTAGCGAAGTCAGTACAAACTAAAATTTCATACGGACAGTGACTTGTTTATACTGCTCTATATACTGTACACTGAAATGTAAGTACAATATTTCTATTCCAATTTGATTTAATTTATAATTATATGATAAAAAAGCAATTTTTCAGTAATGGTGTGCTGTGACACTTTGCATTTTTGTTTGATTTTGTAAGCGAGTCGTTTTTAAGTGAGGTAAAACTTGGGATATGCAAGACAGATCAGACTCCTGAAAATCAGACATTCTAGAAAGCTTGAGAGCCACTGGTCTAGTGATCAGAGACAGGAATTCACTGTAGAGTCTTGGACAAGTCACTTAAACTCTCCGTTTCGGTCTGTAAATAGGAAGAACCCCTTACTTCAGAGCGTGTTTGTTAGGATTAATTTATATTTGCAGAGCCATTGAAGATGTCAAGTCCTAAAGATGCTATTATTTATTAATCGTATTGTTATAGTACCTTTATGAAATAGTATTAATAGTATTAGTGTTTATTAACTAGTATTATTTCATAATAGTATAAATGGTGTTTTATTGTAAAACAATCTGGAACCATGTGCCAGGAAATATAGCTCTAGAAGGATGACCTTGAAGAGTCTTTGAGGCTGTCACATTTATCAGGTAACTTTCTCTCTTTCAGCTGACTTTGAAGACAGATGTGTAGAGTAGAGCCACACTATAGTTCAGTAGCTCAAGTCAACATTCTAGCATGTGGATTGTCTTCACGAAATATGTGGGAAATAAACAGTTGTGATAGCGGGGGAGAGTAGTGAATATTTCTGTCTCTTCCGTCACGTCCAGAAAATAGGTGCTGCCATATAACATGCAACAACAGACTTTCTGTGGTCAGAATCTCAATTGGAATGGTGGCAGAGAAGGAACTTTTAATGGCTTAGATGTACTTGCCAGAAGTTCTTTTTGAAAGAAAAAACAACAAGAGATCTGTGGCACTTTAAAGATTAACAAATTTAATAAAGTGCCACAGATCTCTTGTTGTTTTTGCTGTATACAGACTAACACGGCTACCCCTCTGGAACTTTTTGAAAGAGTGTTTGAATTTTCCCTGCTCTGCACACCACATACGTTTCTGTGACCGATTTACCAACCATTTATTTTCACCCTAGCAAGCAGTGAAGGGTTATTGGACACTTTAAAAGCAAAAACCTCCTTAGAAATGTTCAGATACATAGCTGACAAACTTTCAGTTTTAAAGAGGTGGATTTTATGTCCAAAAATAGAAGCAGACAGAAGAAAGAGGAATATTTTACAATACAATAAATGACACACTTTCATAAAAGTATTAACTTCTTGGCAGAAATATATTTGAAGTGTCCAACCAGTAAAGTCTAGCCTCAACTCTAATTTATTGCATTGAGACAGATAAATAACAAGGATTTAAACTGTTTGGTCAACTGAGACACCATGAAAATGTTTAAAACTTCAAACAAGTCTAAAAAAAAACCTTACCTTTCTATAATCACTTCATTCTAAAAACCCTAGAGGCTCAATACACTGGAAATTAAGAGATTTGAAATCTGGATCCAGAGTTTGCAAGCTGGGCTCATCTGTATTTCTTAAAAACAAATCTCACTTAACCTACCACTTACAATGCGGCACAATTCTGAGTAGAATATGGCAGTTGTACAACAGACAGGCAACAATGATTTAGGATTTCTTGGAAATTTAGAAAAACACTAAGTTAATAAAGTTAGTGCAGCCAGTGTTGTTTTTCCAAAACCTAACCAAGTGGTCATCAAGAGGTAAAAGTTCCTGCATGCTAATGTTCTAGGACTCTTTCTCTGTATTGTATATATGTGTCCACAGTATGTTTATATATATAATTATATATAAATGTTAACTCTGTAATGTCTAATTAGTATATAAAAGTCCTTTGATAGTAACTGTAATAATATTTATCATGATGAACTCATATATTTTTTCAAGGTGAATGTGATATGCGGCCATAGAAATTTCATTGCAATTCATCTATCTTAATATGTTGGCCTAATGGTATCTTTTTTTAAAAAGAAAAATAACACAGTGTCAGTTTTGGAAACTATCGTTTAGCATATTGCACATTTGGAAAGTTTTGCAAAATAGGTAAAAAAATGTTGTCAGTATTGACATTTCTGGTCTCTCACCTAGCCATGCTTTTAATGCTTAATCGGGTTATTTAATAAATATTCCATACCAGAATATTCTCATACCAGAAACTTGCATCTTTTTGCTTTACGAACATAGGAGATAATATAGTCTTTCCTTTTAGTGTAATCCGTGCTGACCTTAAAAATACCAAGGACTGGAGTTTGTCTCGAAAGCCTCTGAAAATCATAGCTGAAAGATATGACATCCTAATGAGAGATAATAATTGATCTTCAACAGGACTCCGCTATAGTACAACCTTCACAGCTCACTGAATCTAGTTATGCTTCACAGTCTACTTAAGTCAGATAGGGCATGTCCAAATGACTAAAATCAGAGGTGTAACAAAAACAAGGTAGAAGTCTGTGTGTGATGATTGACTAATCCCTTTAAGTACCACAATATGTCTCAGCCATATTGTTTTTATGATTCAGAAGTCAAGATGCTAACTGAATAAATTCCAGCACCAAAAGGTTTTTGTGGGACTTATGAATACAAAATGTGGGATTTTTTGAGTCTCTCATCATTGCCTAGAAGATTTGTGACATATGATATAATTTGGAGTTCTGTATAGGGTGCTTGGAGATGAATGTGTATCTAACAGGACCTCCTAAAATTGATGGCAGATGTTATCTTCTGGATGAATAGCCCTGATCTAATGATAAACGCTGTATAAATGCTCTATCCGTTTTCAAATTCAAATTTAACTAACTGGAGTTGATCTGTAGAGCGGTTTGCTTCCTCAAATCCAGTACTGGATTTTGGAGGTTAGGGGTTAGAAAAATGGACATTGGAAGCTAAACATTTAATTATAACAAAAATGATCCAGTGACTACAGTGAACCACCTCGCAATGTTGATTTCAGGGTTAGCAGTTCTGGGAGAGATTGTTGGCGTAGATAATTTGGTTATCGAAGAGTTAATTTGCCATAACTGGATCCTAATTGCTAAGATTAGTGGATATTGTCATACATGGAATTTGAAGAAATCCTAACAATCCCAACCAATATTACTGATCTTGGAGCGTATATCCGAATCCAAACTACTAAGGACACCATCCTTTGTTCATTTAGAGAGTCTAGTCCTACAAGATGCCATTCCATGTACATACTCCCTCCTTAGTCTGGCCTCAGGGATCACCGGGACAGCCTCTATTGTAAGGAGAATAATGTTAACAGTGAAGACATGCCTGCCAGTCTGTTAGAGTTCATTCTTTTTTTTTTATACCAGTTTTTAAGGGAAAATTTTTAGCAGAAGGTGAGAGATAAGGACCAGTGGAGCCTAGTTCTCAAGGCTGAAGGCTGAGAGACTCAGTACATTTTCAAAGAGGCTTGTGGAAGCTCTATGGCTAATCCCTGCTATTTGTTAAAGGGATCATTGCACACACCCCACCAAGCACTGCTTTGAAACTTTACCCCCCTCAGTGTTTCTCATAGCAGTATGTGGGTCTTCTCTATAGTTTGGAGTGATGGTGAACTTCAGCCCTGACCTGTCAGTACAGATAATGTTATACAGTAACAGATGAGTCTCCTGACACTCTGTAGCTTGAGGGTGCTTTTTGAGGTGTCTGTTGACCATAGTTTCCTGCTGAATTGAGAGCCTCAAGTTCATTTCAGTTTAATATTATTTTAGATTGCTGTCCAGGATGACTTTACTGATGCAGCTTTGTCCTATGACTAGAAAGAGCAGGGGAACCGGGAACAAGTTCTGCTTATTGTTCTGTGTGTACATTACAGTTTAACAAAACCAAACCTGACTCACGTCATGACATGACACTGAGGGAGGAGACAGATGTAAGAAAAAGCCACTGCTTTGGCTAGCTCTGTTGCCAATAAAGGAGATTCTGTGGGTTATTTTGTTACCATTTTAAGGGCCTAATTCTGCAATGTGCTGAATGCCTCCCATACCTTTGCTCAGTTGATGCAAAGGGTCCAGCACAACGTCACTTTGGTCGGTGTGTTGGAATATTAGAAATAAAATGACATGATTATGAATAGGAAAACTATTTTAGAACAGATTTAGAGGTTTCTAAAGTGGACTTATTAGAATTTCTCTACTCTCTCCCTTTCATTCTACTTCTTAATCAGCTGGACTAAGGGAAATGAAGGCATTCTTGGCTTTCCAAGTGGAGGGATATGAAACATGGCACGTATAAAACATTTAAAAATCAGGAAAACATATCTTAATCAAAATGGTTATTGGTAAAAGGAAGCCTTCTCCTTAAAGTGGAAATAGCCTGGGTACAGGTTGGCATGGTTGGCTGATCAGCTGCTAAATACTGTAGTGATTGGTGCTCTGTGAATACCTGGCTAGCTATTTGTATTTTTCCTGCAGGAAAGAAGCAGGGTGCTTTTATGGGATTTAACTCAGGTACATCCAATACTTAAGGTGCAAGTTCTTCTTTGTTTCATATATTATATAACGATGCGTGATCTCTTATGGCCGAACCCTGTTGTAATTTTAATATTTATTAGAAAAGCGAACACATCGACAAGCAGTTTGCAGTCGTCTTCTCTGGAGTCAACCTGGTGAGGCTGAACATGCATGTTTGCTTGAACTCCCATTTTATATGTATTTGCTCTTGTGCCATTTTGCAGCAAGGAAAATAACGCTGGGCTGAATTCTGCTCTATACAGGACACGCACAACTTGCAGTTAGCCATGTTACACAGGCTTTTTATCCATGTAAGTGCTCACTTGAATGCCTAAATACAGGGACTGGTGTATAATGTTGAATAATAATAATTCTCTCCAGCAGATCTCTAAGTGGTTTTCAAAGGCGGTCAGTATTGTTATCCCCCTTTTCCAAAGGGAAAAGCTGAGGCACAGAAAGGTGATGCGGCCACCCAGCAGGCCACTGGCAGAACCAGGTCTAAAATTCAGTCCAGTGCTCTAGCCACTAGGCCGCTAAGTTTACACACCCACATCTAAAACTGGGACCGTAGGGACTACATTCACAGCTGCTATTATATATGAAGTCCTGTTTAACTTAAGAGTTATGTTTGGGCTGAACTGTGCTTGAGAGGGCCCAGTTCACTGCAGCATGACTCCAGTTCTAATGTCTATACTGCCTTAACTCAGTGGAGTTACACAGGTGTGAAACTAGAGTAACAAAATGGTGAATCAGATCCTAAAGGTGACCTTATAGAGATGGCTAATTCTGGTTTTTATTGTCTCCTCCCCGTTTCCCTCCAGTAGGGTTCCACTCTTACAGATAGTGACATCTACTGATAGAGGTAAGAAAGAGGACAAACTGGTACCTGGCTTCCCTGCTGCTAGTGTCACCCACTCCCGACTGTTAATCCAGCTGTGTGCCTGAGTGTTCAGCAAGGCAGATTACTTTGTCTGCATATTTTTGGCTTTCTGCAGTCCAGGTCAACGTACTTGTTAGGTTCGATGAGCCAGAATCTGATTTGATTGTTGTAGTGTGCTGCAGCAGAAGCCAGCTGAACTTTAATTCAAGGCAAGGCATCCATTCAAGAGGTTACTGTGTTTACAGGTCCTCATGCTGGATAAATCATAAGGAACCTAGGCCAAAATAAGCGGCCAGAAGTGTTCCTCTCCCCTCCTCCCCTTTATGGCAACATGATTATATTTAAGAGAAGTGCAGGAATTTCCATCTTTCCAGTGAAAGCATATGAGAACCTGCTTAGGGCTCAATAGTGACAGCAAATGCTGAAGTGGAAGAATATTTTCATTCATCTGCACTAATCTTCTTTTACTCCGAGACTTAGAGAGAGAGAGAAATGAGAGGGTGGAATCAGAAAAATCTTAAAAGCTTGGCTTAAGCTTTAGCTTTACCAGCTCATTCTCCAGCCCACGAAGGAAGAACCAGACTTGTGTATTTGTGGAGGGGATACTGGGATTTTCATCATTTGAACAGTGACACTTGCAGACTTCGTTACAAAATACATAAATATATACAAAATACCTTTAAGTAACAGACTTCAATCACAGCTGAGGTAAAAACCACCACCACAAAAAAAGCAGCAGCTTATATCTGAACATAACCGATTGTCTTTATAAACTGATCTGTATGTATGTGTCTGAATGGAGAAAGCATCAATTAATTATTTTAAGTTCAGGCAAAAAAGCATAAAAGGGGCCTTGGGTTTATGCTGCAGTTTATGTAATTTATATTTTGTTATGCCATCAAATTAGTGATAGCTTACATTAGTGTGAGCTGCACAGCTCGCCCTGCCACTGGAGCCCTGCCACATAGACAGCATATACTGAAGGATTAAAATATTTGAGTTATACTTATTCTTTCCACTTTGCTTCAGCCAGTGCAGATGTCACATTTTCAAGGACATTTCCTCCTAGTAAAAGATATAATTTCTCACCACTCCCTTCCTGCATTGAATCAGTCCTTAAATAACATACTTTCTACTTCATTAATATTCTCTTTCCTATTTGTGGTGCTGTTCTCGCTGATATAGCCAGTGCTTCATTTATAAATAGGGTTTATAACTGGCTTGTGAAAATTTTGTTTCAGGGCTGAAACTTTCCATCCAGAAATACTTTGTTTTAAAAAAAAATGTTTAGAAAGTAACCTTTTAAAAGGTACTGAAAGCAAAAGAGATTTTGCTAGTGGAATATAATAACTAGGGAAGACAAAAACTGAGAATGGGCAAATTTTTTGGAGTTACAGCATTTCCTCTCCTTTACCCAGGGACAGTTCAATTAAAAACATTATCACACTTTTCTGCTTGAAGGGAAACTTGTGCTAGGGTATAGCAATAAAGGAACAAGAACACACACACTTTCTCCCCCTCCCCCACCCCTAAAAAAGGTTGACACAGGTGAATAGTTGCTACACAATTTATATTTTAGTATATATTTTGCATTTTATTTATATTAGAATGTTTTCTCCCCATCTTTGCTTCTTCTATTCATTCCTGTTGGGTATTTTCTGCTCTGCTTCTTTTACATTCCATTTCTCATCCTGTGTGTTCCAATGGATTTTTCTTTCCTCCTCCCACTATCACCGAAGTGGAATGCAAAAAATGCTCTTGGAGTGAAGTTTTAAGGCCTTCTTGCGTATTTTATGTTAATATTAGGCAAAATGATGTCCCACATCCCTAATAATTATAAACCAAATAATCACTGGAGTTTAATGCAACAGAATAAATCAGTGCAGTGATTTGTTAATTTGGTTGTGCATTCACACGGAGTTAGTAAAGCAGTAAATCATCAGCATAAGGATGAGCCATAATATAGATATGCAAAAAATGTGATACGAAAATATGCCATTTTTGCTGACATTTTTATTTTGCAATTGGTTTTTATTCAAGGTGATACTTAAATGTCCGGATCTGCCTCCTTCATTTTTTCCACTGCAATAAGTTGCCTAACTTACTAGTAGAAAATGACATGGATGTGAGCTTGAGCTTCTACCGCTATTCCAAATTGTGTGTGCAGATCTAGAGGACACATTTGGAAACTCTGCCACTTCATGTCACTCAGTTGAGCTGCAGTCTTTCTGGTAAGCTAAATTTAACATCATTTGTTTTGCTTGGGGGGAGTCGGACACCATGAAAATCTTTGCAATAGGTGACACACAGTATCGTGTGACCTTCTATTCATTCTTGATTCCCATATGGATTGGCCTCGGCTATGAAGAGATCAGTAGCAAATGCGGCATGAAGTCTAGGGATCCAGCACTTTAAACCTAGGTGCATTGATCATCAAATGTATTTGTGACATGCCATGTCTGCTAGTCAAAGAGAGATTGATTTCCTTTCAGGAATAGAATAGATATCATGCGATGCCAGGTCAGGCTGGTCTAGTATCATACCTTTGACAATGGCCACAACTCAGTATTTCATGAGTAGCTTTAAAAATAATTAAAAAAATAGTGACTGTGGTCATTTTACACTACCTGTGTGTATTTGGATTTACTATGGGACCAGTTCTGAGACACTACAGTAATGGATACATCAAGGAAAATTCCTTCATGATCCCTTCTTGGCAATCTGAATTATGAGGGTTGTTTTTTACCTGACATGACTACTGTCTAATGTGTGTAGGTGTTGTTAATGTGCTCATCACCATGGTATTTAAGTACTTTCAGCATTATGAAAGCAGTTGATGGACTGTATTTTCCCCTTTGTCTTGTTTCATGCTGCCTTGTGCGGGAGAGAGAGTGTATAAAAGTTCATAGTAGATGTAAAATTGTCCATTTCTTAATAATCCAGCCACTATTGAAATTGACAGGCCCACCTGAACTCTTAGGTCTTGGAATGTTAAGGTATAATGTTTCCTCTGAGCAAGATTTGAGATCTTCATTCTGCATTTTTGCTTTTGGTCATATTGAGAAAAAGTGAACTCTTCCCTTCCCTTCCTTTTACCAGTGAAGTGAGAATGTTTGGCAGCAGTACAATGGAAATTAGATTGTAAACTCTTGTCTATTTTATTGCATAGTGCCTAGAACAGTGGGGCCCCAAACCTGTTTGGAGCCTGCCTGGACCCCTGCGCTACATGATAGGGTCATAGATTCCAAGGCCAGAAGAGAGTCTTGTTACCATCTATTCTGAGACCTCGTGTAGAACCCAGGCCATAGAACTTGCCCATAAAAATCCTTATCTAAAAATGATGATTCGTTGACTCATTCATGTCTGTATTTTTAAAAAACACGATCATCTCAAAAAAACCAAAACAAACCCCCAAACCTAAAGGTTAGACTGTATTATGTCCTTCGGTGGCTAAACCCTGGGGGAGGGGATCAAGTCAGAGGCAAATTCAGTGAGAATCCTGTTACGTTAAATCCTTGGAAAGTACTTGTATTCAGAGAGAAATCAGCGCGGAACACGGGGAGATGCAAACCCATGAAAAGTCTTTATTGAACTAACACTAAAACCAGCCAGGACTGGCTGAGCTATCCACTAATAGTCTAACTCTATTGCTATGGCAACAAACTAAGCTCTGTTGCTACGGCAACTTAAGCAATAAGAAAAGACACACAATACACAAGAAGTCCTCTCTCAGATCTGATACCTGGTCATTCTGCCAAGGAGGTGGGATTTGGCTCAGTGAGTTGAATTATGGAGAGTCCAACTCCAAACTCTGCAGATCAGCTGTGTCCCACAGGTGGGCAGAGCCCTCTACACATAGGCCCTGTACCTTCACAGTGACACTGGCCCCTGGTGTTTCTTCACCTTCTTGACAGCACCGCTCCAATGGAGTCTCACTAGCAGTATCCCTGTGGGCAATAATTGGCATCAAAGAGGAGGCTCTAAGGGAAAGATAATGCAACCCTGTATTATCTTTCTAGGGAGTTTCCACAGCACACGAGGAGGGAGACAATGTGCATCCTGTCACTCACTGTGGAGCCACCATTTCCCCCCACAGCCCATTGAGTTCATGCTGTCCTCCCTTCCTTTGTCTCCTACTCCCACAGACAGCCCTATGGACGTTGCTGAAAACCCTGCTTCTGCATGTGGATCTCGGGAGCACAGTTTGGCTGAGCAATAGTAGGAACAATTATATTTGGGCATGTTTTTATTCTGGAAATAAACAGCGAGTGAAATGTATGGTTTACTTTTATTCCCCACTTACAGCAGGTGAAATAATTTTCTTTTAGGAGGGGGAAAAAGTCAGAGGGGCAAAAAGAATCTTGCTTCTAAACTGTAGTGCCGTGCCAGTAATCACTATATTTGTTTTTTGATTAAATCAGGTTTTCAATATTCAATTGCTTTCCTTAAAAGCTTTGTCAACCTTTGTTCTGATTTTTTTTTCGGTTTTAATCTGAATCTTTGTACATTTGCGACAGAATGTCTGAAGGCTTATGTTTTTGCTGGAATAAATAAAAAGGTCTAGACCAAGCTGAAGAATCCATAGAAATATCCTGGGGATCTAATAGCAACTTAATGGTTTCACCCGACTCTCTTTTTTTCCACCTGTTATAGTCAGTTCTTTATTTCATGCAGTCATTTTGATTTGTTTTTAAAGTTATTAATAAATTAAAGCCTCTTTATTGTTTTAATGATAAGTTATTCAGTATGGCAACATCCTCCTACCCAGCTTTTGTTGAAGTTCGCTTTGTGAATTAAGCTAAGTGAGCTAAGACCACTTCGCTGCTGAATGAGAGCGTTCACACGCTGGGGTTTCAAGTGCTTTAACGAACCGATTTTCAGTTCACACCTTTAGTCAATTTGGCTGAACTCTGTTGAGTCTCCTGTGCAGATATGTCCTCAGTTTTTCACTGGGATTTAGGGTATGTCTGCACTACAGCTACAGCACTGCAGCAGTGCTGCGGTAGCACTGTAGGTTTTGCTGTTGATGTAGACAATCCACTTCTCTGAGAGGTGGTAGCGTGGCTGACAGAATTCTTCTGTCTACCTAGTGGCGTCTGCTTTGGGGGTTAGGTCAATGTAACTAAATTGCACAGGGCCACAACGTTTTTCAGTCCTGAGCAATGTAGCTAGGTTGACCTATGTTTTAGGTGTAGACCAGATCTTAGGCTCCTAAGCAACTTAGGACCTTTTGTAAATGGGACAAAGGTGCTTTTGAAAATGTCACCTGCTGTTGTTCTTTCCATCTGTAAAACAACATCCTTGTGAAGTGGGGAAACGAAACAAATCCACAGCTACTTTACAACCTTTTTCTGTGTCATTGTTTCATGATGGTCACTTAAAACTTCCTGAAGCCAAAGGACACGGAACTCAGATCCCCTAATCTCATAGTATATTCTATTCTCATATGCATAATATAAATGATTTGGTGGAGGGAGGAGATAAATATAAGCAGTTCTCAGTATTGCATTTCCATTCTCCATGCTTTTAAGAATTAGCTGAATTCTGGTTTATTTATACCACAGATGGAGCAGAATAGAATTCTGAGTATAAACAACAATCATTACAGGCTACTTTATAGTCATGAAATCCAGGGATGCTTTCTCACGGCAGTTCTCAACGTGTAGCACATCGGCTTTCCGAGAGCTTTGTGACATCGGCAAACTAGTGTGCTGCATTCAGCTATTAAATGGAGCTGAACTCAAATTGAAGCAGTAAAAATGCATTTCCTACCCCTCCACCCCCACTTGCCCATGATCCTAACAGAATAAATGATGAGCTGGAGTATGCGCTATGGAATTTATTTTGGTTGAGAGAAGTGAATTGTATAACTCACTTGTGGTGTTGACGCGTCTCAGTTGAAAAATAAATTTCATATCTCCTAGAGAGATGTCCTGTCTACTGTATATTTGCATGGTTTGTAGAAGTATGGAAATTACTTTTTTACTATTGTTATCTTTAACAATTATTTTAGTGGGATGATAGCCTTTGTGGTGAGATCCATTAAAGTTGAAATTTGCAGAGCTACCAACACTGCAAGATTAGAGAAATGAAGCAGCTAACAAATAAGCATTATAGCAAATGAAGCTTGAGGTGTTCCCTATAATAAGATGAGAAAATATAGTTAGTTAACAATGGACCTCGGATATATTTCCTGAAGATGGTTGGAAGGCCATACTGTTAATTGCTTATTTATTTCCAAAATACTGCAGCAGCTCTCTTTCTTCTAGTTTGGATTATCTATGGTTGACAGGTTTGTTTGTTTGGATCCCCAGAATAGTTACCAAACCTTTTTCCTTCCAAATAAGTAGCGACTCTGGCTGCAATGACTTAGAGGGAGGACAGTTGGTCTGTTCCTAATGCTGTCTTCTGTGGCAGGTACTGTAAGGTGAATGACTGACTGTTTCTTGAGCCAAAACCAAAAGAAACCCACCACTGCATGTGATGCCAATATCTTTCTCCTTTCTTGGAGTTGCATTATCCTTGCAATCCATGCAGACTCTACTGGATAGGAACAATAGCCCTGATTTTGCAGGCATCCCAGTGTTTAGCTTCACACACGAGTAGTCCCACTACATACTATTCCAAAATGTAAAATTAAGCACCTGTGTAAGTATTTGCATGTAATTCATGTACATTTCCTCTTAAATAAGGGATTCAGATCTCAAATACCATCTGATAGTGAATATCATCTGGTCCTGGTGACATATTATTGTTTAATTTTTTAGTTTGTTCCAAAACCTCCTCTACTGACGTATCTGGGACAGTTCCTCAGATTTATCACCTGAAAAGAATGGCTCCGGTCTGGGGAACTCCCCCATCTTCTCTGCTGTGAAGATGGATGCAAAGAATTCATTTAGTTTCTCTGCACTGGTCTTGTCTTCCTTGAGTGCTCCTTTAGCAACTTAATCATCCAGTGCCACCAATGACAGTTTGGCAGGCTTCCTGCCTCTGATGTACTTAAAAAAACCAAATTCCTGGTAGTTTTTGTGACCTTAGCTAGTTGTTCTTCAAATTCTTTCTTGGCCTGCCTTATTATACTTTTATATGTGACTTGCAAGAGTTTATGCTCCTTTCTATTTCCTCACTAGGATTTGACATCCAGTTTTTGAAGGATATCTTCTTCCTCTTATTGCCTCTTTTACTTTGCTGTGGTGGCATATTTTGATCCTCTTACTGGTTTTTTTAAGATGAGATATGGTGGTAGAGGGGTAGGGTGTGTGGGATAGATGGGTTTTGATTGCTTTGGACTAAAGTAAGTTGTGTACTGAGACTTTTGATCTGTAAAGCCATTACTTTTTAAGAATTTCAGTCATATGTTTCTAAAGTTGTTTCTTGTATAGTGATCAAAATTATGCTGTAACAGTATATGGTTCTTAAAGGTACACTGTTGACTTCAATCTAGTCCATTTCAAAAGTGTGTGGATGAATTGGGGTTGACTAAAGTTTCAGGGAGGAAAAAACACCGTGGGGTCATGGTCAATCTGCTGTGGAGTAAAGAGAGAGCAGCATTAGCTGCTACCAACACTGGCATGGCTCTCTTGGCTGTTTTGCCTCACCCCAACTCCCTAAAGAGGCACCAGTTATGCCAAGGAAAGGAGGGAAAGTTAGAATGTCTTTAGGGATGGAGAGCTGTGCTTACCAAATCCCCCTCAGGGCCCCACTGGCCAGCTTGAGGAAGGCAGATGACCATGACTAATTGGCTAAGTGCTTTGTGAATGAAAATACCCCCAAAGCAAATGCTTTGAGGTTGGCTTGTGATATGAGAGATGGGAGAAAGATTGGGTTGAAGTTAGATATTGATCTGTTCATTCAAAAGATATAAGACAAAGCAAAATCACCTCATTCAGGTGAACTTGATCTCAAAATATATATTTGACAGGAACTAAAACTGAGAATTCATTACAGATTTCCTTTAAATTCTTGTATTTGAGATAGCAGGGTATAATTTGCTTATTTACACAGGGCTTATAAGGAAATCAGTTTAAATCTTAAAATCAGTTTAAAACAGGGAAATCTTTATTAATTTATTTTGAAATGCAGTAAAAGTTGAGAGTAGTGGTGAGAATTGGCTGTAAATTGCTCCAGCTACTCTAAGTTCAATGTCACCATTTCTAGTACTTTGTCAGATCCCTCTGTGAGCCTTTAGAATAATAATAATTTTGTTTCTATAGAGCCTACTTGTCATTGCTTTCTAGGCATCTTAGTTACATCAACTTTGTGTCAGCTCCAGCTGTCCTGATATTTTCTGGATCTTGGCTTTCATAAAGGAACAGTGTTCATTAGCTGATGATTTGGTAAAACTGTGTTGTTTGAGTTGCAGATAGCAACAGCTCTGTCCATGTATGAACTAGAACACGGCACCCATTCCCATGCTTAATTCTCTAGCAGCGGTTGTAAGGAGATACAGAACAAACCACTGTTTCCTGCCTTATCCATATGTTCATTCAGGGTTCCATCTGCCAACCCTATCTTGTTGATAGGGTTATTGTTGGTATAGTGAAAAATGAAAGTGACTATAAGAGCATCTAGCACCTTCTAATATTGTAACTCTATTAGTAACCAAATGGGGATGAAGTTGTTACAGTTATTTCTACAGATTTGTAGAAATAACTGTATCTGGTGATGCTGTCAGCATAGCACATGGGAAACTGGGCTCACAAGTACTGTAAAGAAGAATGTGAGTTTGCTGAAAATATTGTGTCCCACAGTGTCAATTTACTGACTTCCAGAATTATCCCTGTTCTCAGTTCAACAATAATACACAGGTACAAAGTGCTTTTGCAAAGCTAATGTGCAGACCCACTAAGTGTATTATAAGACAATTATGATTTTCTAGAGGCCTTTGTGGACATGACAACGGCTATACACAATGCAGGCTTTAATGTTTATTTTAAACAGAGCTGAGTGGGTTTCCTTCCTGCTCAGACAAAAGTTCAGCATTATTTTGTTCAAAATGCACAAAGTTGTATTGGGACTGGAAGTGCAGGAGGTGAAATACATAGGGCAATCTCTGAGTTTAACAGGAACAGCTAACTTGGAGCAACATAGAATTTGTTAACTCTTAAAGGATGCTCACCAGAAAAATGTTCCACCCCACTGTTATAATTCACCTTAATGAGCAGTGAACAAAAGGTTGTAAAGGACATGGATGACTGATTGCTGACAAACGGTGTACTGCAGCTGGCTGGGCTCCTGCTGGCAAAAGACATAATATATTATTGCTACAGGTCACCTAATGGTAAATGAACACTTACTGCCTCTGCGGCAACTGGATTGATTGTTGTATCCACCTCCAAACAGGCCCTGCTTTGTTTTACAAGTAAATGCATTTGTCCCTGCTGTGTTAAAGTCAGCAGATCAGTTCAAATGCAGTGAGTTCAAAATGAAGTTGATGGTGATGTGTGTAGGAGGTGGTCTTAGCCTTTGCACAATTAACTCTATGCGCGTTAACTCTTTGCACAATTAACTCTAACTTCTTCCAAATGTGATTGCTTTTTCCAACCTCTTGCTAACAGAAATTCTGTCATCCAAGGAAAACGTTTACAAAACTGATCCAAATCTGCTTATGCTAATCAAATTTGTTTTGAAGTGCCTTTTAGAAGCTTAAAGTATGTCTTCCAGTCTGTGATAGCAAGCCCCTAGGACATCTTTCCTGCACTTCCTTCGTTTAAAGTAATTCTAGGTTAATTAGCTTGACAAAAACTAAGACACAGCCTGTAGTCTGACAAAAAGGCAGCTGATAGGAAATACTACTTAGTCTTTCTGATACAGATAGACAATGTACAGATGTTAGAGGAGTCAACTAAGAACCAGATTCTGAATTTGTGGCGCTAACAGACAGAACCACCTAACAAAGGTGTCTTTTTGCCACCTTAAATGAGAATGCGGAAGTTCTCTGCTGGCGAAAAAACTGACCTAGTTGCTTCTACACCAGCACCCTATGTGTCCCAGAATCATGTCAAGTTGGGGTGGAAGCAACCTAATTGCGTTCTTTGACAGGGTTGTGATGTTGCTGGTCACCTCGATTTTGAGGAAGACTTTGACAATCATGGTATGTACAAATGGGACTACATGTGACTCCATAGACCAAGATTATGCTGGACTATAGTGTCACCCCAACTCAATGCAAAGCAACCAGAATCTTGACCTGCCAGTGTGCAGGTTCACGACTGTGACTCCCAGCAACATCCATTGCCTGTCACCTTTGCCATTCCCCCATCGCTGCAGGACTTGTTAGAATGTTGAAAGCTGCATGAGAAATTGTTTATAGTGGATGAGCAGTTTGTACACCACCTCGCACTCTCTTGACCAACAAGACCATTTCCAGTGACCAAGTGAACTGAGACAACTGAAGGGCGTGCTGGCAGCTGGTTTCTTTTTGGAGTAACCGTCTCTTAGACCAGTTGCCCAATTACTCAGGCTAACGAGCCTGGTCCGCACAGTCCAGAGCCTTGTTAGCCAGGTGTTACGGAAGGAATCCCTCTGGGCCTTCCTGGCTACCATAGCATCCTGGAGAGCAAAGCTCACCACCATGCTTCGCTTTACAGGGCAATCAACCCATTTCCACCATCCCACCATATGGAGGAGGGGTTGGACTTATGGGAGGCAGGGTTTGATAGTGTTATTGGTTTAGTGGATAGAGGGGAAGGGGTGATGTGATATAGCTAGATTTTAGTATGCTGTTTTCACAGTCCTATGTGACATTCTCACAAGCAAACTTGGGATATTTGATCTAGATAAAATTACTATATGGTGGCTGCATAACTAGTTGAAAGAGTAATCAATGGTTCTCTGTCAAACTAGAGGACATATCTAGTGGGAACTCCCAGGAGTCTGTTTTGAGTCCAGTACCATTCAACATTTTTATTCATGACTTGGACAATGGAGTGGAAATTTGCAGATGAAACCAAGTTGGCAGGGATTGCAAATGCTTTGGAGGACAGGATTAGAATTCAAAATGACTTTGACAAAATTGGAAAATTGGTCTGAAATCAACAAGATGAAATTCAGTAAAGACAACTACAAAGTACCACACTTAAGAAGGAAAATTCAAATGCTTAAGTATGAAATGGGGGATAACTGTCTTAAGTAGTAGCACTGCAGAAAAGGATCTGGGGCTATGGATCACAAATTGAATATGAGCCAACAATGTGATGCAGTTGTGAAAAAGACCAATTATAATTCTGGGCTATATTTACAGGAATGTCGTATGTAAGACACAGAAGGTAATTGTTCTGCTCTACTTGGCACTGGTGAAGCCTCAGCTGGAATATTGTGTCCAGTTCTGAGCACCACAGTTAAGAAAAGATGTGGACAAGTTGGAGAAAATCCAGAGGAGAGCAACAGAAATGTTAAAAGATTTAGAAAACTTAACCTATGCAGAAAGGTTACAAAGAGTGGGTAAATTTAGTCTTGAGAAAAAGAAGACTTTAGGCAGAACTCAATAAGTCTTCAAATATGTTAAGGGCTGTTATAAAGAAAAGGAGCTGTAAAAGATTTCACCTCTTAGAACGCTGATACGTTGCAGTCAATTGAATTATGATGACATATACACTGCATACACTTCATACATGTAATACTATATATACGCACATGCGTATGTGGGAGGGTGTTAGTGTGTGTGCGCGTGCGTATGTATACAGAGAGACAGACAGATCCCCTGTTGAGTGATGGCCCTTTTGTGCTGCTGTAGCTTCTTTATTGGAGTGGAATTCCCTGATTGGGTAACAGTCATTACCAGAACCTGTGCCCTATGTGTATCTTCCACAAGCACAGAGTATTGTAAGCACCTATAAGTATTGCCAGGGCTAGGTTTAACCCAGAGTCAGGTGGACAGAACCAGCTCTCTGATGTACAGTGCTCTGTGCCAAGCAGAGCTCCCACACAAGAGACCTTTGCCCATAATATTTAATGTGTGCAGCAGATTAGCCAGAATTTCACATGCCATGGAAGGGACTGAGCATGATATATTTAGAAACTATATGAATAATAATAAAACCATCTAATAATCCCTGCAATTCAAGTTACATTAAAAATATAGTGAGTATGTTGCCTTTATCATTAACCTTATTACTACACGGCCACAACAGTGTTATTAGCTATGGTTTATATCACTCTTTTACTATGTAGATTTTACATAATCCCTTTAACATGAACGACACATGATAAATAACATTTGTTGTTATGTTGAAGATATAAATGAATATTTATGATTAATTGCTGCTATTGTAGAGGATCAGGTTGCTGTAGTGGACCATTTGTGAAAAATAAAATTCCTGTGAGTTATTTACTGGGATAATTTACGCTTTGTTGTGGCAGGGGGTGTGTGACTATATAGCTGCCATTAATATTAATGGGATTTCTGGTCACACATCTCGGGAATGATCTGCTTACCTTTCTCACTTGCTGTTTTACCCTGTAGAAATAAAATTATTTTTTTCTGTATCATTCAAGATACCAGTATTCCTCATTCAGTTATAACAAACTGCTGCTAACTGCCTACTTTCTCTATCTATATCCGCTCACTTTCCCCCTTCTCACTGAGCTCTTTTTCTTCACCCTAGCATTGGAAGAGGGCAAGCTCTTGGCTACCTAACAGCAGATCAATCTCTAAAAACTTTCCCCACTAGTTGATCTTTAAATGGCACCATTATGTAAGTTTCACAAGCTGCATCTAAACATTGTAGAGGTCTGTTAGAAAAGGTATTTTCAGCACGGAACAGCTTTTGCAGTAGCTGCCTGTAGGATGCTAGTTAACAAGTGGAGACTTGTTATAACAGATCAATGCAGCCTTTTAGAACAAAGCAAAACAAAAATCTTTGATTGGATCTGTGCCAACAAGAGGCCACTATGACCTACAGCAGTTAATTTGTTTAGTGTGTTGCTGATGTTACGCTAATTAGGTATTTCTCTAACAGGGAGGTTGTCAGTTGCAAGTTTCAAATGTGCCTTCCTTAACATCAGAAGAAAAGTGACATGAACGTTGCTTGAAAGTGTAAAACCATAAGCTGCCTGCGACTTTCTTTGTGCGTGTGTTCTTATAATTGGCATGAAGCATGCAGACCATGCTTGTTCTTACTTTATTTGAGAACCACTGCAGCAGCATCGGTTCAACCATAAATGACCTGAAAGACACAAGTTTATGAACCTTATTAGGACAGTATTAAATATTAGGTTGGTGGTGGTTAGGTATTACTGCTATAGGAAAATCCTACCAGAATAATCACTTCATTCACTAGTTGTGAAGTGACAGCATTCTGTGCACATAGAAACTCTGTAATTTTTAATGTACTGACCTTTCATTTTAACGACTAGGAATGTAATGTATTCAATAAAACTGAAAAAAACAAAAAACAAAAAAACCTTCTCTGCTCCAGCCTTAACAAATGTAGTCTCTAGAGATCAAATATTTAGCTATGTTGATAGGAGAACATCATGGAATCTGAATACTGTTGAGCATGTCTTAATACATTTCTCTCTCCTTGGCAAAAACTCATATGGCTTAAAATAGATCTTAGAAGCAATGAACAGGTAGAAAAATCTTTGTCCTTTTTTTAGCATATGATTCTTTCATGTCAGAGTCAAGTTCTTTGTTGTAATGTTCTAGGAATCAGAGATTTGCTTTGGATTTTTTGTCATACACATGAAACTGTCAGTGCATTTCAGCTGAACTTTGAGTGGCCTATTTGCTCGAAATCGGTCTCCGAATTACTTTAAAACCAGACAGAGTCGTGCTATATGGATAGTATTGGGCCCAATCCTTAAAATTTGGATCCAGATCTGAATTTCAAACCTCATAGTGTTTGGAAATATTGGATCCTAGATATTGGTTCAATCACTTACAACCAGGAGACCCAGTTGTAAAATTCAAATCCAAGTCAAGGCTGGGCTTGCCTCCCCTTTTACCAGCATCCACTCCACAAAGATCTGCAAGTGTTTGGATGTGTGGTTTCACTTCAGGCCTTTCTCTAAAATACGGTTATAACTTTCCTATTATTTGGGAAAATATAAATTGATAATGGACCATGCTGTGATGTCAACTGCAGTGGTGATAATCTGGAGTAATTCTACCATTGGCAATGGAATCATTTCAGATTTTTACACCAGTGTAACTAAGAGCAGAATTTTACTCACTAGCTGGTTCTTATAGTGTGCATGTTTTCACTTATGAAAACTAACTTTTATTCAATTAATTGTTTAATGGTGTTACCTTAAGAGTCCAAGGATAAATGTATGGCCTGATATGACTTAGTCTTGGCAGGGGTTGAGTCACAGAAGACTGTGCAGATCTTTGTAATGTCACTCTCCATTCTTGTGTGCTTTGATCTGCAGAGAAAAAGATTATATTTACACTTTGTCAACTCTCCATTAAGATGACTGGAGCTATTGTCTCAGGCTGTCTGCAGACTCAGGCAATCATAACTGCGTTAGTTTATATTGAGTATACATTTTGAAAATTATCTTTGCAACCATTAAGCCTAGAGCCTTTTATTTAAAAAAAGAGTGCTTAGATTATGGAACACAGGATATCAGCCACAGTGACAAACTGACAGGTTGCTGAACTGCTGTGAATCCTGAGTTTTTCTTTGAAGCCAATTTCTGGCAGTCTGTGAGATGGAGATGGCATTCTTTTGTTTCGTCTATGTTGCTCTTTCATTTTAAGGGCTATTGTGATATCAACAATAAAAATATGATGGGGGTTCTCGTGACACCAACATTTAGAATCTTTTATCATGACACTTGTCTCATGCAATGTGGATTATTTGCAAAGCAATGACACAAATGACAGTATCTCAGCCCACAACTTGAGCTACTGCAGACAGAACAGAGGGAGACAAGCTTTTGTCATGAAAAGCCAAGATTTCATTGTTTGTTCTTTAAAGTAACTGGAATTTAATTTATATTAAGAGGTTTGTCCATTAGAAGAATTCTTTCTAGAGCCCTTTTGGATGTAACTGTGAGAATAGGTGCATAAAATAGGGGCTAACTAATACTCCAGCAGTAATAATTACCTAGATGGTTGTTTAACCATGCAGTAAGTAATGAAGTCAGGGACTGTAATGTCACATCAACTGCATTACCTCATTTTCTCCTCTTGCAGACACAGGGAGGTTAAAAATAATGAGCCTGTCTGCCTTTCCCTATACCCCTGAGCACACTGAATCACAAGTACCTTCTTTCTAAAACAAATTTATTTCTTGCTGCCTCCTTCCCAACAAAGACCTGCTTGTGATGAAATACCAGACTTCACAGCATATTTGTCAAAGCAGCACACCTGTGAGGGTTCCAGCACAAGATAAATTTTGGCGAGCGGGGGGCAGGGAGGTGGTACCACGCAAGGAATAAATCTTAACATGTTCCACCAGGCTGTGAATGAGCATTCTCCTCACAAGAATCACCCCTCTGACAAGTAATGATAAATTACACTCTTTGTTGACACCTTCATCGGGTTATTTATGGCTCATTAATTGAACCGAAAAGGAGACTTGTAGGCACAGCAGGGGCATGGTACAATGCTTTTTCCAGTGGGTTGGTGCTCAAAGCAGAGAACAAAAAAGGGTGAGGGAGGGAAGGAGAAGGAAAATGTGTGTTGTGTCTCCTCTGGAAATTTAGAGGGAGAAAGAGAAGAATGAAAGGTGAGAGACAGCAGCACAAGTGCAGACACGGGGCAAGCAAGTGCCCCTGGGTGTTCCCCTGTGAAGTGTTCCAGAGGAGTGTGCGTGTTTTCTCACCTTGCCCCCTTTAGCTCCTCATGTCCCTATGACTTGCTCTGTGAGTTACTGCAAGAGTGCACTGGTCCTGCGGGGCCTGTGTATATCCCAGCTCCCTGTTCAGTGCTCTGCAGCCGGCTAGGTCTAGTGACCAAGAATCATGTGACAGCAGGGCAGAGGTGGCACTTCCTCTAAGAGGGAGCCAGTCTAAACTAAGGAAAGAGACTCAAAGTGAGGGGAAGGATCGGTCGGGTGTCTCTCTGCACCAGCCATGCAGAAGATACCTGCGGGAAGCAGGAATAGAAACCATAACGGGAGAGGCTTTAGGAGAGGTCAGGCAGCAGGACCGGGGAAGGAATTATAGAGTCTGTTACAGATTTGGTGCTGAGCTGACGTTGAACAGTGATGTTATAACAAAGCATATGCTGAGAAAAGGTGTCAATTGACGCTCAGCACTCTGTGCAATTATGGGGGATCTCAAGAAAGGGATACTGAGGTAACAGACTCCTGACGGGGAGGATGTAAGTTCTTCCCATGATGCTGTGATCCCCACTTGTGTCAGTCTGAGATTCTCTGAATGAAAATGTCTCACACTGCATTCCCATAGCTGCCTGCAGCGCTCTTCACAAACGCTCTGTCCGGGCTTCTTTTTGCTTATTTCCACTGCGGATTTAGTAATTTCTTAAATCAAAGTAGAATGAAAGGTCTAGTTAGCAGCATGGTCTAGTGTAATAGGGCTGGGAGTCAGGGGCCCTGAGTTCCGTTTGAGTCTGCTGGTCAAGTCATTTGACTTCTTGATGCTTCGGTTTGTTCTTCTTTAGTTGGGATAACAAAGTCTATCTTCCCCTTAACCAATGCCTGAGCAAGCCAGTTTTGTGGCAGGGATATGGAGAGAGAATTCAGTCCTCTGGTGTGCCCAGGAAAAAGCGGAGTTGCCATACTGAAGCTATCCCAGTCCCTGGGCTGCAATAGCAGAGCAGGATGTGCACATACCCAGTGGAGGAACCTACTGGTCATATCCTTGCTAAACTCCCCTCTGGGCCAGCCTATGTAAGACCTGGTGTTTAGTTTCACTCCATGCAGTGGGTGTGCATTCCCCCTGCAGCCATCTACCTCCCACATACTGGCATTGTGGTGATTCCATTGCATTCGGTGGAGGGTTTCATGACCCCATACTATGATCGGCACATGTCATTTCTGCTTTACTAGTCTTGCTATTTGGTGGACTGTAAATATTGTACAACTACTGCTGGAACAAGTTAGTGTAATATTTAGGTGGTGTTAAATCACGCAGGGTATAGAGCCACAAGTGAACACTGGTGTGATGTAACGATGGACTCAAGCACACCTGAATCTTTCTAGACTCAGTCACAGGTGAAAGGGTTTGTATTCCAATATCAGTCCCCAGTTACAGTTAGACTTTATAGTCACTCTGGAGTGTATACTTCTCTCCAAGTGTGTTTTTAACTCCTGGTAACATTAATGAGAGAGACAGACTCAACATCAAAAGGAGAATTAGGTCCCTTTCTGATTTTCATTTATTTTCTATGAACTGATAATAAAAGAGTTAATAGAGGATAGAACTCTGAGCTTGGAGACTATGGGAATATTCTGGTTTTATAGTGTTGATCTCAATAATCTTCTAGCAAAATTTGCTCTGTATACAGTAAAAGTAATCACTTCTGACCAAAAGCCTGTTGCAAATATGTTTAGACCTTATTGTCCTTGATTCTACTTCCCAGAGTATCTAATTTTTTATTAGGAAAATGTGGTAGCTCACTTAAATAAATAGTGATTTTTTAAAACCTTTATAAAGATATTTTTATTCCTAATAGAAATATCAATTAACTTCAATATCATAAAACCTCTACATTTCTGCTGTAGCTCCTGCAGTTTTCTGTTTTCCTGAATAAGCAGGAGATTGGCAACAAATAAATAAACAAAAAAAATAAAAATGATATATTTCTGTCACCTCTCTTTATTTTGTTGCAACTTCATATGTAACAGCTGCTGGTAACAGTATGACTGGGATGTGCTGAGGCTCTTGCAGGTTTTCTCAGCAGTTAGGTCTTCTCAGATGTTGACCATGATCTTCCTCAACAACGGAAACTAACAATCAGATGCTCTGCCTTTTGCTTTTGACATCTTTCATTGTACTACATATGGGGCCTTGTTCTGAGATTGTTCACAGCCTTTCAAGTAAATGTGTGTGTAATTTAAATGGGAAATCTAAGGTGGTACTCTAGTTTCCTCATTTAATTTTTGAAGAATTGATTTAATTTAATTTGAGCTTTTGACTGCTGCAGGCTGTTCAATAGATCTGTAACAAAGGCGCAGTCTCAGAGTAAACGCCTTTTCTCCCACAATCAGATCCAAACACCCAATACAAATTCTTTGTTACCCAAACTTAGCATGGCTTTGCAAGGGCTCATATGCAGGCATTGAAATGTTCTGTATCTTGGCAGCATGACATGAGAGGCATAGGGGAAAATCTATACGTACTGAGCAACTTTTGTGAAAGGGTTTCTTAAATGCGGTATTATAGACATGTTTACTTACTTCAGGTATTATTTTCTTCCTGAATTTGTCTGTGGACATTGGAAGGAAAGTCTCAAGTTTTTTCTACATTCTGATATCTGTCTCTCTGTCTTGTACAGTGGCATAATCTGCATTACTACTTTTATTCTGGTCATAAATTTCCTATTCAAACCTTAGGTGCTTTATATTAGCTACTGGGATTAGCAATTTGATATTTTAGTAGTTATATTGTTCGGGCATTTGAACTGATGATCTGCATATTACATGTGCCCATTGCACCATTTCCAGATGTTGTTTATACTGTGGCTTAATCAGCATAGCATGTGAAGACAGCAGCATCGCTTTGGGCTTCAGATGCCATAGCCAAGTGAGTAGGTTGCACCGAGTTAATTCTGTCAAACAAGACTATGCAACTTATTTATGCAACTGATTGTTGGTAAATTGTTGAAGATTTTTGTAGATCCAAATATTATAATAATAATATGTGGCTCTTAAATAGAGTTTTACATCAGCAGATCTCAAAGGATTTTACAAAGGAGGTCTATATCACTATCCCCATTTTACAGATCAGTAAACTGAGGCACAGAGAGGGGGAAGTAACTTGCCCAAGGTCACCAAAGAAGGAAAACCCTATTTGTTTGACATATACATCTAATCAACCAGACCCAAGTCACAGGCACGTGCATGATCTGAAATTTCAGGATTTCCTTTTCCTTAATCACATGCAGCCTCCTCTTTGTTCCTTGTGTATGAGACACCCATATAGTTATAAGTATAGACACAAAAAGTGCCCAAGAGCATTGGTCCCCTTTCCCTTCTGGAATCTATCCATTAAAGTAAAAACAAAACCAAAAAATCCTCTCATAGGGCCGACATTTTCAAACTTGTGTTCTCCTTGATAGCAGTGGCTGCTAGGGGACACTTAGGGTGACCAGATGTCCCCATTTTGTAGGGACAATCCCAATATTCAGGACTTTTTCTTACATCGGTGCCTATTACCCCCCCATCCCCATCCTGATTTGTCACACTTGCTATCTAGTCACCCTAGGGGAGCTCAACACCTCTAATCAAGTCACTTAATTTAGGTGCCTAAATAATGTCAGCCACCATCCACATGAGGTGCTGACTTTCTACTACACCAGCTTCCTGAGTTCTCCCACTCCCTGACTGAAAAGGAGGTAAAGAACAAGGGGAAAAAAAGACAGCCTTACATGATACTTTGTTTTGTAAAGGCACCTCTAATCATGTCAATACCATTCAGGTCTGTAGTAGCCAATTGTTAGTAATTACATGCCCAGTTTGTACGTGGTAATTTCAACTATAATTACCATGAAATTATATAACTACAAATTACCCTGTCATGTGGATGGCCTAAATAAGCATGTATAGTACCTGCTCTGTGATAACAAATTAGAATTACATGGTTGGTTAGTTAGCAGTAATATGAGATTTTCAAGTGGCCAGCCAAGATCTAGCTAGTAATGTGGGGGAAAGTGTCTCTCTTTAAGATGGCTAGGTTAGCCTTTCTAATGATAAATGTATTTCTTCCCCTTACACTTGCTTCTGGAAAAGTTACTCACTTGGTTGTTTTTAAATCCATCCGTTCAGTATTGTATTGAATCATGTGCTTTGCCCTTGCCAGCTACTGTGTGTGTGTGGGGGGGGGGCATTGCAATTCTGGAAAAGTTCCTGGGTTTTTTTTTATCACTGATTTTTAATCAAAGGTGTTGCAGAAGGGACCTATTGTTTTACTGAGGACCATTATGTTCACTCAGGAAAAAAGGGTTGTGGGAAAAATAATCGGAGAGACCATTTTCTACTCTGTAAATGTAGGTGTAAGTGTTTCCTTTTATATCTGAATTCTGTTGCAGCTGGGCTGGTGGGGAGGGAAGGGAAATCGGGGATGTAGGAGATGCATGTCACAAACAAGAGAGCCTGCCTCTCAGAGATTCAACTATCCCCTTTGCAGACCACTCCTGTTGTAATTCTTTTCTCATTTGACAAAGTGAGAGATACATTGATCTTTCTCATCTGGTCCTTTATCTCTCAATATGACAAACAGCAGAAGAAAGACAAACCTGAAGGCTAGATAATGGTGCACGAGCAGGTAATTTTGATCGCATGTCTAGACTGGGACTAAAGCATTCCAGAATGCAATCAAACTGCAAAAGTTGGAGCAACTTTACATCAGCCAGAAATGTAATGTTGCGATTAATCTTACTCTATGATGAGTGTGAGGATCAAACCTCGAAGGATAAAGAACTGCTGAAATGTGGTAGACTTGTATTCCAAAAATGTTGTTAAACTTCTTGTAACCATAACTACAAAGTGATTACAGAAAATGGCTTCACCATATGAAAGCAATCGTTACGTTAACCAGGTATGGGAGGTGAGTGAGGATGGTAAATTGAAAGGAAAATACATTACATTTTTGCTTGACTGTATACCCTTTATATTTTGCAAAAATTGGAAGGTAGTGTTACTAAAACCCAGCAGGTGGCAGTACAAAAAAAAGTTACTGTATTGTTTTATTTGCTAGTTTGCACTGACTTTTTGGATTTTGTTTAAAATTCTGTGGATTCTCCTCTGGAACCGGTGGCTTGCTGTGAGCAGAATATGTTGAATGCTCATTTTATTGTGCAACTGAACTTGTTTTTAAAACCATAGTGGTAGCAGACTTAGTCAATATTTTTGGAATACTTGTTTGGTGCCTGGGTCTCTGCTGTATTTTGATTTTTAATAATATTTAAGCACCTTAATAACAATCCCATACAGAATTGTTCTAGCCCAGAGGCCCTCATGCTTTTTCATTGTGTGGATGGACCACATGTGAATAAGAAACTTTTCTCATGATCCCACTTCCTTTCCAATGGTAGCTGAATAACATCCCTCTGGAAAGTGCAGTAGTTGCTTACCTGTAAAAGTAACGTTAGGAAAGTACATAATTGTGGCCGTGTACTTCATCCCTTTAAGAGAAGGCGTTAGCCATTTTTTCAGTTGCTCTAGGCATCTCTTACAAACGGGCTTGCTCAAGTCCAGTTTAAAGTAATTATCAAGTCTTGGGCCGCCTATGTTAGCCAGTCTCTCAGGCTTATCTGAACATGAATTAGGTGGTCTCCTTCCTAGGCAAGATGAAGAATTTCCAAACAGGTGTACAAACTGCCTATTAATATAGCTGAGGTTAGTCCTGCTTTGAGCAGGGGGTTGGACTAGATGACCTCCTGAGGTCCCTTCCAACTCTAATATTCTATGATTCTATGATTCTATTCTAGTCAGAGTTTCTATTCAGCTGCCTATTCTAGCCAGAGTTTCTTCCACTTGTGTCTCCTGGAGGGACCCTTTGGAGGGCAAACCTTTATAGGGAAGGCAATTGGTTCTACCTGAAGTTCTTCTGGTTTCTAGCCTTCACAATAGTCTCTTCATTATCAGTTAGGTGCATTCAGGGGCTGTATGTATTTATAACTTCATTGAACATTCATTAGCAGCTGGAAATCAGGAGCACCAGCAGCACATCTGACCAGCCAACTTTCCATAGGTCACTGATGGTCCATAGACCACATTTAAGGAACTGTCCTTCTCACTGTATAAGTTCAGTGTTCAAAGTGACAATCTGTCGAGTTGACTTCTACATTATTGTGCACCTTAGTCTCCACTTCAATTTGATGTGTCTTGAGTGGCTCACAAAAACTTGTATTTGTATTAAAAAGACAGAATACTAGAAATTCCCATACTGAAAATGAAACAATCACGGAACAGTTAATACAATGTTCCTATTATTTCCTGACTCCTGTTTTCCTCTTTGTTTTAGATTTGTCCACACTGTAGGACTTTTCTTGTTTCCTACCATGTTTTTATGTTTTATTACAAAAGCATGGACGTTTTCCAAAAGCAGTAAGGAATATGCAAGCGATGAAGTTTGGAATATTTTTAAACAAGTGTCCCTTTAAGGTCTGAATAAATATCATGGCTGAGTTTATTCAAAAGTGCACGAGGACTTCAAGATCCAGCTAGCACATATTTATGAACATATCTCTTAATAAAGGACACTTTCCAGTTCTTAAATTTCCCTCTCTGCTGCCTTTGGAGAATCTTGTCTTTGAATGGATGCCAATTGTTACCCAATTTGGTGAGGGGTTTTCAGTGACATTTTCGTGACAACTGGAATATTTCAGAACGTTTTTCTGAGGTTTCTTGATCATTGTAATTATAATGAATGTATATAATCTAGCAATTAGACAGGTTTTGAGCCTAGCCTGGTGCTTTTTTAATCTGAGTGGTCTATGATTAAATTGGGCATATGCAATTCACTGAAAAATTTGACATAATTCTTTGGTTGGTTGGCTAATAGCACTTTGTTGTTAGTCAGTGATATTGCAGATTCTGTTTTCTGCTACTGCAGAAAACTTGATTGGACATCATAATCATACTCAATTTTTTTAATAGAGCTGGTAAAGAAAAATTAATGAAAACTATTCTGAAAAATGTGTTCCTGTTCATAAAAAAAGGAAATGTTATAACCAGCTCTATTTATTAAGTGTATATATTATTAGAGTGGCTCTGTTCAGATGCCACAGGTCTCATTTGGGAGGATTAATCTATAAATTGCTAGTGTCTTGAATGCCAGCTCTCTTAAATCAGTTCAGATTGTTGTTGGTGTTGATGATAGTGGGTTTTTTTTAATTCCCAGGTACCAGCTTTGAAATCAGTTGAGTACCAGCCCCATCCACCAATTTAGAGTATCTCATCCAAGCACATTAAATTATTTCTGCCTGAACGTATCTTTGATCGCTGATTATAAATTCACAAGTTCTGCTGACATGGGTGTCTGGTTAAAACCAATCCATTTCTAAAGCCTCATTGTTAGAAGAACTTTCCTCGTTTTCAGGGGCACCCAGAAAACTATTTCAAAGGCTGTCGGTTCTAGGAACTATTGATTTCTATGCGGCCACCTGAAGAGAAAGCTTCTGATTTCTTTGCTCAGCATGTGTTACTCCCTCAGACTAATAGCACACCTAGGTATTAGTATTTGAATATTTTCTGTCCCCAGGGATATGTGTCATCTGACTGGTTTCCCAAAATTGTACTTATGCAGACTTACTGGACAGTTTCTTAGCTGCATCATAATTCTATGAAACCAACTGCATGGGGCATCCACATTCTGATACTGCTAATGTATTCTCTGGAAATTAAATTGAAACCCTTTCCCATTCCAAGAGTTACCAAGCCAGTCTATTGGTTCCTTTTGTATTTGCAGCACCAAGTCACACTAGCAACTCACAGTGGCATTAATAAGGCAACAAGTGTCTCATTATTTTCCTAAATTTCACCATATCGTTGAACCTAAATATCACCAGAGGCAGAGAAATACCCAGGCAATTGGAAGTTACTCAGTAAGCTGAGATATTCAAATCTTAGGATAAATCTTAATACAAGGATCCTAGTAAATCAGGTCAGAAACATAAGCAGTGACACTTCAATATTCTTCCAATTAGTCTCCATAGCTCAAATGATAGACACTGTCCAGCCCTTTTTGGAGTATAACTGTTTGTCTAACAAAAAACATCCATATTGCTCCACAGATGTGTATATAATATATATAATGCCGTGCCATGAATATAATACGTTTATTAGTATGCTGGGTGATGTGACTGTAAGCAGCTAAGAAATTGACTTTATTTTTTCCATTTGCAAATCAGTTCTGAGTCTGAAGGCTACAGATTAATACAGCTGTTCAAATGTGAGCTTTGAAAAAATGTCAAGTAGATTTGTATAAACAGGGCAGGTGTGGTAATATCTTTCATTGGACCAACTTCTGTTGGTGAGAGAGAGACAAGTTTCCTATGACGGTGATATACAAATCTACAATTAACAGAAATTTGACTGTGACAATGTATGTGCAGTACTTTTCTCTGATACTTTTTTGCACTAAATTACTGTGTCTTATGAGAGAGTATTTTTGAGGAACAATGATAGTATTATTATTTTCCTAATAGTTAAAGATTGCCAGAGGTGCCAAAAACAGATGAAAGAGCCAGTTATGTTTGCACATGCCAGTCATATATTAATAATTTAACTCAGTGCATCCTGAATGTGTTAAGATGGGGCGCAGCATAACTAAGTTCACAGACCCTGGTAATAGCTGATGTTCTTCCTTTCTGAGAAGCTTTATAAACAAACTCAAAAATTCGTACCCAGGCAAGGTGTGGCATTATTGTTCAATTAGATCAGGTAAATATGGCAATAAAACCTTTGTGTTTCAGAACTGGCTAATGATTTCTGAACACAAGATGGAGGTGTTTAATGGTGTTGTTTTTGTTAATAAGAAATTGCTTGGTGTAATAGATGGTAACCCCAGTTCTAACAGATAATTTTTTTCAGGTGAGATTGCCCGTGATGCATTCCCACTTATAACATCTGGTATCTCAGGCTACATCGTCTTTGCAGAGTTAGCCCAGTTCTTTCTTGAGTGTTGCCCCTAGTTCCCCTTCCATCACACACACAATGCTGTCACTTGAGTTTAGTGGGGCTTTCAACCTGGGCTGTCTGGCCTGGCTCAGGGTATAGTCTGAAACCTGGGTTCCACTTTCATTTTCACCTACCTACTTTGCAGGAGGGGTGCAAGCTAAATCACGCCAGTGCTGATAGTCCTCCAGTACCTTCTCTAAGTTGCCCCTGTGTCCCAGAAGGACAGACAAATTCTCCCACAATTCACTGGGAAAGAATCAGAGTGGAGTGGCTCAACTTAGTGCAGCTATGGGATATGCCCCCAGAAATCTTTGCGACACACGTGAATGAGCACAACCCCAGTGAGAACAAAGTAAATCAAATAGGACTTTGCAGTGTGACTGCTCACACTGGTGCCAGTCTCCTGGGCTCACTTGGCAGTGAAGACATACCTTCCAAGAGAGGTTAAAAGGTTTGTGAAACAGCTGTAAAATGCAAGTCTTGTGTATGCTAGTGACAGCTGAGTTGTCCAAAGTTACAGCTAGAAAGTGGTTAGTTAATTCACTGACTTTTCACTGTGTGCTCCTTTTCCAAGCTGGATCAGAGGGGACATTCTTCTAAAAGCTTGTTTCACTGAATACGTCAAAGGTTTTTGGTGTATATTCATTATCTATAATCAAATGTCTTTTAGACTAATCTTTTCCTGTGATGTTAGCCATTTGTTTATTACATGGACTTATGTAACCTGTTGAAGACCATAAATTGATCTTTCTTAAAACTCACACATTTAATTACCTGCTAATCCTGGAGGATTTCTCTCCCAGTACAATATATTGCATGGCACACACTCGCATGTTGGCCACAGTGGAAGAAGTTGGCAATTACTAAATTTCCTGCACTAAGTTACCAATGTCTGAGAGATGGCAGTGTACAGATAATAGCAAATAACTGCTCTATTTCCAGGCCATGTCCTCCGTTCCATCTCAATTTACATAGACAGGATGATCAAAACCTACCTCAGCTGCAGCACTGTACAATTTTCCTTCTTCAATACTGTATGGACTGGCTTCTGCAATATGGGAGAATCCCCAACGCTGAGTTTGGAGACTCATTTGCCTACTGGATGAAGGGCCTTTATTAGCAGGTTTTCCAAGGAAAAGTCTGAAGAATCAAACTTTTAACTGGCCAAGAATACATGCAGTAAACCTCTTAAACCAGTTACGTTGTTGAAGTTGATCTCTTTTAGTTTCAGAAGCCTGAAGAGGCAAACATCTTAGGATGGAGTGGAATATGACACTTCAATGTATTATGCAAATGAAAGACAGCTGGGGAATTTCTTCATGTGGGCCCCATTTGAGGTTTGGCATTCTGCATTCCAGCTACAATGAAACTGTAATGTTGCAGTTGACAGTTTTGGGTTTCTGTTGATTACACTTGAACAGAGAGATGCTTATAATTCATCAGCTCAGAATTTACTGGTTCATTTTGTTGCATCTGTGGGAAAATTCTCCAAGTCTCAGGATCTCAGCAGTATGAGTTAGGCTGCAGGAAGGAATTAGCCAGTACAATATGTATTGATTATTTATTTTAAAAGTGGAGCTTCCCTCACTCAGTAACTGCATAATGTTGCAGATGTGAAAATAAATTTTAATTAGAGACATGGTAGGCTTTTTCATATAGGAAGAGACCAAGCAAGCCAGCCCACTGCAAAATCTGTACAACCTGTTTTGCTATCATCACAATAAAAGGCTTACACACTGGCAAAAAGAACTTTTTAGAGGAAATGAATCACTTGTATATTTGCTTCCATATTTATGACATGTTTCTAAAATATTTATCAGTGATTCACTGACATTTGTATGGAAACTTTTTATATACTCAAAAATAGATGTGAAGTATAAATAATTATCATTTTTTGCCAATGCAATGCCGACAAGGGAATTCCATCTGAGTGATGATTTGCATGTTTATTTCCTACAGTCATGTAGAAATGCAGTGCCTGGATACAACGAAATATAGCTGTAAATAAAAATAACCAATTCTAATCTACACTCCTGAATTTAAGCAGATTTGTTAAAGCTGTGAAAATGCCTATGGACATGCTTAATTTTGCTGACAGAACAGGTCATGTGCAGAAGCTCTAGATAAACTAATAAACCTGTCATCTTTCTCCTTCTTGCAGTTGTGTATTTATTAAAATAACAGATTTGTTCCATCCTCTACCCCAGACTTGTGGCTCTAGACTTTTTCCAGATTGTGAAGCCATGACAACAAACAAAAGTTGAAGGAACTCCCTCCCATAAATAAAGGAAGAGTGGATGCCAGCTATCCTGAACCTGTTTATGACCATCCGGCCATGCCTCAGACCTGCTTTCATCTGTACAAGTGCATTATGGGGTATGCAGGAGAGCACCAGATTATCAGAAGTGTCTGTGGGAATGGGTGCAGAGCAGTTGTCACACAAATATACCCAGTGCTTTCTCTTTATAAAGCTGTTCTAATGAGCAAAGGCTTTGGCACTTTGTGGTAAGTTCAGACTTTCTTACCTTTCCTGATCGGGCCATCATGCTCCTGTTTTTAGCAGCCCCAGAACAGATTCTAGCCTAAAACCACACTGAGTGTCCATGCTTAGGGCTGCTCTATTCAGGACCATTATGGTTAGGGTGCTACAACTCACCCAAGGCCATAGATTTGAAGCTATGGCTAGTCTGAGCAATGCTCCAGCCTGTCTCCTTCGGTTCTGGGGGTTGTCCCACCTTGCAGCTCAGGCATGAGTTTTAGTACTTGGGCCATTTTGTATGTAAGAATGTTCATTCATCAACGTGTAAATTAGGACATAGAGTCATTTGCATAAACTCCCCACAATTCTGGTCCAGCAGGTGTTAAGTGCCTGATTTAGGGAGGCAATTGAGGTTTCAATGCAAGTGGCTATCTCCATTTTAAGAACTCTACAAAAAGTATTGCAAATACAAACAATTCCTGTGGAATTATTAGAATGTAAATAATATCCAGATTCTTGAAGTTGACACAGTCTGGCAGACAACTGAAATCCTTTTCACATTACTGTGATATGGTGTCAGACATTAGTGTAATATGTGAGTGATTCTGTAATGCATATTTAATAGTCAGCAAGACTGATCCTCTAGAACCTGTGGATCTAAAAGAATCCCTCATTCTGCTTCTCACTGAGACAGGTGGAAGTCCTCTTGCTGAGAGCTGTTGTGACACTAACTCCAGGAGCAGGACATTTTCAGGAGACCGCATTTGCCTTGATTTTGCTCACTGTTGCTAGACTGCTAAAAGTCAGAAGCCGCATTTTTGAGCTACCACGGCACAATAGCGCACACACAAAGCTTTGCATTCAGTCATTCATGGCAACCAAATTTTAAAATTGCTCCAGAAGTGCTTGCACCTTTGTTCATTCAATCGAAGAATGGAAATAATACCATGTGACTTATCCGCCTAGCACAACTAAGCAGCACAGCTTTAATCACGAGTACTCAACCCCGTGAACTGTTTGTGATCAGTCCATGGTTGGTTGGTTGTTTTTTTTTTTAAATTGGAAAATGGAAAATTTGAATAAATAATATCATAAATTGGAGGCACTCAAAATCTTCCATGGACACCAAGAGACTAAATTGGTTGGATAAATTATTTATTATAAGCTCGCTGAGCTCTACTTTGGAGAAGCATTGAATAAGAGTTGGGATTGGAGATCTTTTAGAATTCTGAACCATTACTGAAAGGAAATGGCCTCTCACTTCTTTTTTTTTTTTATGACTTTATTTTTGTGTTAGAATTTTAGGGCAAAATAGCACATCAAGTGCTTAACTTTAGGCACATGAGTAATCCCAGTGAAATCAGCGGCACTATTTGTCTGATTTGCTGAACCACGGTATAATGCTCTACGACAGTGGGTGGCAATAACAAATGGATGCTTACATAGTGTGGTAGTTAAATTTACATCAGATGTATTTTCCATTCTGTATCTAGGGAATGCCACAAATATTTTCATAAATAAAAATGCTGTGGTTCAGTAAATGTCTCTTTTTAATGGTCCCACTTCAGACACATACGCCAAACTATTGTTGATTAATGTTTGTGGTTTTGCATAATTTGCAGACCCAAAAGATTTCCTATATCCAGCTTTGAAAAGGAATTGTTGTGATGAAAAGAAAATTGAGTGCTGAAAATTGTTCAGATGGTCTTTGAAAAACATAAACATTGGCAATTGTGGGGGGGCATACATAAACTAAACATGTAAGTTATTTTGCCATTGATTAGTGCAAAGTGTCCAATATACAGCAGCTTTTGCTAACTCAAGTAAGGAGAATGTTTGGGAAAAGCAAGCATATTGTTACAATCCAAGAGGCAGCTGTGAATGCGATCATGCTGGCACATCTCACTGGGCTATCCTGTGTGTGTGGAGAAAATGCTGAATTGTTTCTAAATGCTTATTGATTGCAAAGTTATTTCCTTCACAGTAGCTCAGTGTGCAGAGAGACAGACACTGCATTCTGCTAGTGATATAAATTCAAGTGACAAGTCAAAATGAAAGACTTGTCCAAATAATTTCAAGACAATAAATGTGATGGCTCCTCATTGACAGCATGTTAAATATTAATTCTTAAAACTCTGAGTTTTAAAGGCTTTGACATGTGTCAAGATTCTGACTATTTAAAACCAATCACCTACAAAATTTCCTAGAGACTGAAAGCAAAAGCATTGACTTGTATGTCAAGCAAATAGAACTCTACAGGCTGTATCCATAAAGAGAACACTGAAATTTTACTTTAAATGTGTTTTGCCAGACATAGGATGTGCTATCATTTTGAGACTATTATATTAGACGAGCTCAAATCTTGTTAATTGTCTTCAATTCACACTAGGCTGATGTACCTAAAGGTGCTGTCCTACAGTATAGTAACAACACAGTTTTTAAAAAAAAAATTCAGTCACTTGAAAGAGTTGTTAGCTGCTTCATTTACCATGAGTAGAAAAGCTTACACAAAAACAAAAGGGAGGAGAAAAAGAATCTGTGTGCTTTAAAGGGTGCAGTGTTATTGAGATGGCCCTTCTGAGAGGGAGAATAGTATATTTTCTGAGATTTTCAGATACTAAAACCCATTTACTGCTGTTCAGAAAAATATCTCTGTCAGAGGATTTAGCTCCCGCTAATCCTTAAGTGACTTGTTTTGACAGAGCCTTTATAGAAGATTTTCTCAGTAACTTCTGATTTGCTATAAAAGAGCAATTACTGATTTGTCCTCTAGCGCCTTTTTGATGCACATTTATTAATGAAGTTTATGTATGCGCAGAAATAGAAGAATTCAATCAGAATTGTTTACTGTGAAAATGCAGGAACATTCGGATTTTCCTGGATCTTCAGTTCTCTTTCTTGCCCTCAGGGTATTGGGAGTCTGGATTTCATTTAGTGTGTCATGTGGCCTTCTCAGCAGATTGTGGAAACTGAGCCTCTACTTTATGTTAGAAAGTGCAGTGTCAATAAAAAGACATTTTCTTAGGTTCTGGGATGAGCATTATGATAGATGCCTGCTTTATAGGCATCACGTTATTTTCTCTACCTTCCTTTGGCACAAAATGACAGAAAGGTCTTAATTTCACTGTGGATATTCTTGTTAAAGATGCCATGCCAATGTTTCGGAAATGACTGTGGGTTGCTTTTTCCTCCCTTTGTGCAGAACAACAATTTGCAAATTGAACCATGTGACTTCCCTTTACAAAATCTAAAAAGTAGTCATAAACATAGTGGAGGTGAAATAAAGGACGAATGCAGCTGATGGTGACAAGGATCCACAGTGTAGGTGTGCCTGGGGCTGGCTGAGGTTTCACTAGTGAGTAGCAGCCCAGCTCCTCAGCTGAAGAGGGTCTGTGATCAGATTGCATGTGTGGTCAGCTTATAATATGAACACTGAGCGTGAGTCTCCACTGCTTTGTATAATGGAAGAGGTGCCATGAAGTGTCCATGGTATGTAAGCAAAATAGATCCTTAGTTCATGTTCATCTGATTTCCCATCATTACCCTGGAAAAAATAATCATCTCTGTCCTGGAGGAGACAACTCTGTAGCTGGGAGGGTAGTTATGCCAACATACTTTCTCATTCATCAGCCTCAGTGTGCAGCCTCAGAAGACTGCTAACTTCTGCCATTATTAATGATGGGGTTTTTGTTTTTACTTGACTAAAGACGGAACTGTGGAAAACGTTGGAATGACATGAAATAAAGGGGTTTCCAAGCCCAATGAGTGCATGCCCATTTTTTCACTCATTGCTTTTCCTCATGAAAAGTTGTTCCTTAAACTTCACAAGGACACACAGATTAAAAGCTACCTGAAGTTAATGTCTTCACAAACTACCCAAGTTGTACCAGCAGCGAGTCTTACCTAACTGCATCCTGAACAGCTTGGGGCATAGCCTAATTTGGACACTAACATTAGAGACGTATTAAAGAGCAGCTTTCTCTTTCAGATCAATTCCCTCCAAAAGCTTTTCTGTCCAAGTTTTGGGCAATTTGGAGTGAACGCTGCTTTAAAAATCCTGACTTCCACTCAGGTTTGTTTTGTGATCTTAAAATAGATGGAACGACTGCCACGAACATGGAAGTGGGAGGGCAGGTGGTCCTCCTCCCCACTCCTTCCCCATCACCCCTCTCCCCAAAAAGTAAATCCTTTCTTCTGTGTGTGGACTCTGGGTGGGTGTCTACAAGGCAATGTGCTGAATTATTTACAATTCAGGGTTGCTGCGGTGCTTGCGATTCTCTGGCACAGCAACCTAACTTGGCGAAATGGCGCACGCTGCACAGTCCTCTTCAGCATTCTGCTGTTCTAGGAATGGAAAGGGGGCGGGCCTCATTTCACACTTCAGTCAATACCTTCCTTTCTGTGGCCGGGCTGGGTGGGAAAGCTGCTGTCTTTGGCCAAAAGCCAGGCGGAGAATAATTGAGCCAACAGGTTAAACCAGTTGGTTGGTGTGTGTCCACGTGTTGTGTTTTGGGAAAGATAACTAATGTGATCGTACTGGGCTCTGAGTGCTGTTCGTGGTAGGAGTGCTCTCTGTTAACGTACAGTTGATGGATCAGGCAGGAAGAATCATCTTGGTGGGATATTTCTGTGCTGGGAAGATGGGAAATAGTTAATTATAATCATTTAATGTTGATTTTCAGGCCTAAGCCTGATGTTTTCTAGGACTGATTGTGAGGGCCTATGTGGGTTTTATAGTTGCACGAATGCTTAGTTTTGGTAGCGCAGTTGAAGTCGTTTACTTATAATCCTCAAATCATCAAGGATGCCCATGGCTGCAGAGGGAATTGTATTCTTTTTGGTATCTGCAAAGTCTCGCAGAGTCTACAGAAATATCTAGTGGTACAAAAGTCAGTATGTTTTTTACTTGAAAACCGAACAGACAAACGCACCACATTTACTTCCAAGAAGTTCCATGACGTCCATGGAAAGCACTTGGGGGGGTTACATGAGTTACTCTTCATTTTCCTAGGGAAGCTACTTCCTTGCTGCTAAACAGGGACACAGTCAACAAATGCTGATCTCCTTAACTAGAATTGTAGAAGATGATGCAACAGGATGATGCACTGAAGTCCCTCAGTTCCTGTCCCTGAAGTTTCAGGGATTTCAATGGGTGAAGTACGCCCCTTCCTCATCCTGACAAATGATTCGTACTCAGTGCTCTAAAGGAAGATCTCCCACAAAACTTCTGGGTAACAAAGCTATTCTGATATCCTGAGAACATGGGTATTTTTGTTGCCCTGAAGTTGTTTCTTTAAATTAGGATGGGGAACCTCAAAAGAGTCCAAGTTCAGGTTCAGTTCAATTAAGCATCTAAAGGGTCTGGTTGCTTATCAGCTCTCTCTCAAACTTTTAAATCTGGTAAATTTGGTTGGAAATCTTAGGAGAATGTTCTTTCTGGTGAGATTAGTGATACCTCTTGCTTGTGGTTGGTCTGGAAATACCTTGAAAACAGCCATTTTCATTATAGTGTAGCCAGAATCTGGAAGTGCAGAGGTCTGCAGTGAGAAAAATAACAAGGGTGAAAATTAACACTTCAGAATCTTCAGCCAGATGTGTTCTTGTTCATTTCTACAAACAGGCAAATATTCTGTGGTGGAGATTTCTGTCCCCCTTCGCTGTATCCCACGCTGCATTTTTCCATTCTGACTTTATTTAAATACTGAGTTTCTATATAAAATCTTAGTATATGGGATGGAGTGATTCTGAGGTGGAGGATAAAACTGTAACACCAGAAGGAACATTTCATACATGCCTGGTCTCAATTTAAAACTTAGATCAGCCTAGCTACAATGCGTAGGCCCGTGAAAAATGTCACGCCCTGTGCATGTGGTTATGTCGAACTAACCCCCACTGGAGATGGAAGAATTCTTCTGTCTGCCTAGCTACCATCTCTTAAGGGGATTAATTTACTATAAGTATGGAAACACCCCTTCCATCACTGTAGTAAATGCCTACACTATAGCAGCAGCATAGCTGCAGGAGTCAACAAGTACTGTACTTTGTAACTGGAAGGAAGTGTCTGAGCTGTTAGAACAAGGATTAGTTTTCATACAGCAGTTTAAGGATTATTTTTCACCTTTGGTAGAAAAGTATGAAAAGAGACAATAAGAGCCTATGTTACTATTTATTTATTTGTATGACTTTATGGTCTAAGAGATGATGATGGAAAGAAAACCTCACCCCTCGTAGGTGAAGTCTCCTAGCTTGGAGATGTTTATCTGTAATGACGAGCATGCCACAGAGCACCAGTTTCTCAGTGCACATGTCATCTTTTCAGTTCTATTTGACAGGAGTTAGGGTGAAGTATAGAAAGAAGAGGTGTGCTGCAGAAGTGCTAGCAGCTAGTGCACTGAAAGAAGTTGTGGATGTGAAGAACATAGTAGGTTCCAATTTAGCTATGGCGCCTGTGTGTGGTACTAGCTAGACTAGCCCTGCTGGCTTTAATTTGAAGTGGAAATTCCATGTGGTTGTTTCATCTCCTAGGAAAAAGGAGATTCTAGTGACTGTGGCCAGGTGAGGAGAATAAAGCCTCTCTCTTCTGGGGGTTTGAGTGAAACATGCAATTGTGTGTGGGGAAAAAAAGAGTGGGAAATTACCAGAAAAAAATGACGTTATTAATGCCCCTGCAAACAGTTCCATGCATGTAGATCCCTGTGCCTGTGCAGAGCCACAGAGAACTACTGACTGGATCAGAGCTTGTTTCTGAACCTTGCAGAGCCAAAAATGGCCTAAAAGGAAATACCGTTTCTAATAGAATTTAGAGAAAGAGAACGGTGATTGGCAATTAGTAATACTGCTCACAAAACCCACATGTCCGAACTGTGGGATATATTTTTCCACATAATTCTCAATATAGTGTTTTCTGATTATTTGTCACCGCAGATCATTGAAGCTGTACATCCTTGATTCTTGGCTTCCAGCCCCTTGACACTCCATCTGTAAAACATGAACTCATTGTGCAGCTCCATCATAAGGCGGTAGTCCTTGATCGCGTCTTCTTAGACTAAGCTGATATCTATCTCGAGTCCTTAGTGTTCAGAGCTCTTAGTATTGTAGAGCTATTTTCTAAAGACTCAGTAGCAAAAATGGTTCTTTAAGTCCATCTTTCTAATTCCCCCTCTGGGTACTGCTGCAAGAGATGCTATCTTATTGTAGGGGTAATGTAGTCACACCCTCTTTGTCATCCTTACTGTATTTTGCATGTCCTGAAAGCCAAATCAGAGTAAACGTTTATCACTGCACTCACTGCTTTTCCTAAATGTTAACTAAGTTATTCAATAGTCCAACCGACCAGGAGGGACAGCAGCAGGTATTTCAGTTTTACGTTTGCTTTCATGTTTAGATATAGTGTCTGAGAGTCTAGCTTTCTGATCTGTCATTGGAAATTTGTGTATTTAATTTATTTTCCTTCCAAGTGTGTGTGTCACGAGTACTTAGTGGATGTGCCAAGTGGGCAGAGAGACCTTGAGGAAGTTTAATTGTTCCTTGCAGATTGTGAAATTGCTGTTTATGTAAGTACTAAAGATTTGCTTTATAAATAATTCTTTCATCATCCCAGTTAACTGTTTATGCAAGAAAAGTTGCTTGTTTTTCACCCTATACTGTAGATCAAAGAGGTAAATATTGCATGAGCTAATGGAACAAAAGAGCTATCTGAAATGCAAGCTGAACTTAGACCCAACGTTCAAACTGGTGGCCTTCCCCTGGAACTCTCTGCGTAAAGAAAAGTAATCATGATAAATAGAAGCATGCAGTATTATTCTGTCCCCAGAAGTGTCTCATTGGCTTCTGGAGGAGTCACCAACAGGCGTCTGAGGAAAGAACTGAGCTTTAGATATGAATGTTTGAACGTTTGATCTTTGGTTAAGTACGCATCGTCTGATAGGAAATAGTGTGAATTTTCGGTGTTTCATGAGTCTGTAGGTGGTTTTGGGCCAGGAAAAGTAATTTGTGATATGAAAGAGTATAGTCAAATAAGAATCTATCATCAAACAATAAATATAAACTGTCGAGAGTGGTAGCACATACTGACTATGAGGAAAATTGTGTCGAAGTCTCATTTTCAGAAGTGATTTAAGCATGCAGGAACCCAAGACTCATTGGAAGACGTGTTCGAAAATTTTACTGTTCGGCTCCTAAATGCTGAAGTAGCTTTTTGAAAATGGGACTTAGGCTCCTAAGCCACATAGGCTCTTTTGTCAGCTTTTCTCTTTTATAGCTCATTCCTGAAGTCACTTTGGGCTTGATTCTTGCTTGTGGCCAAGATCCACTCATCATAAGATGTGGGGTGAGGGTGTCACTTGTGGCTGATTCTATAGGATGACTGCACCCCCTCCAGCCCTGAGGTAAGATAAAGCAGTCCGGGACAAAGAGAACAGAGCTTTGCCTCAGCTCACTCCTTCATGCCAAGATGGAGGGGACTAGACACAGGAGCCACCAGCTCCTTTTTCCCCAGCCTCCTCCCTCCCCCTTCCCAGTCCTGTGATGAAATTCTCAAGTGCCTAGTTACAGCCAGAATCTGGTGCTGGCCAGCATAAAGAAGCTGGATCAGAAGGGAGAATCTTGGGGTTTTGGCCCCTATTAAAAGAAGTTCTATTTGAACTGGAGCACTCATTCGGGTGAGCTCCTTTTTCCATGTGCAGTCCAGAATCATGCCTCTGAAATAATCTCCTTCCCTAATGATGTTTGCTTCTGATTCCTGTGGTGTTCATAAGTTCATTAACAAGTACAGTTGATGTGGGGCTTGCTCCTCCTCCTCTTATTCATAGGTATACATGTGCTTGGTAACAGAGTTCACATGGGGAAACTTTGTTGAGAAGTTAGTTTTGAACTTGCAAGTCTCTCACACTGCAAATAAATGTGCTGTCAACAAGTCACAGGTGTTCACAGCATGGTGGTGGTGACAAAATGCGATTCTGAGGAGCCTGACATTTCTAATACTGTAATTAATTTGTCTAAAGCACGCTTGCGGTCACTGTTACATAATGCGCTATTTTTCGCTTGTAGTTCTTGATTTCATGACTTCTCTATCTAAAATACCATAAGATAAGTAAAGATTACCTTTCCACGCTTAATTTTTGCTATTCTCCATTTTCTATCTCAGTTTGCAAAGTCCAGCAATTTCTTGATATTATTTTTTACTCCCAAACACAATACCGCTGGGTTTTTAATTTATTTTGGCAGCATATTTTTAAGTGGAAGAATATTTTAATAGAGGGAGAAAAGAGAGATTTTGCGTTCTAGTTCTTAATGTGCTACTGCATCTTAAATATGTATCTAATCCCTTTGAATGATTATATTTAAGCAAAAATAAAACAAAACCACATCTGTACATGCATTTTCAGTGTGTCCATTATCGTAGTATATAAGCATCTAACAAATTTGAGAAATGTTTTAACCGAGCAAATCAATAAAACTAATTATATGATAGCTAAAGAGGAATAAATAACATATTCCAATGGAGGTTGGAGAGGAATAAAAATTCAAAGCCAAGAAGGACAGATTTCTCTAAGGTGAGAAGATATAAATATCAGAACCATTTATAGCATTCTAATTGCTTTCTAATTTCTTTGAAGTATCTCCAAACTTTGAAAACAATTTCATTTCTCATGGCCCCTATTCTTTCATGTTTGTGGATTAAACAGATTTGGTTGAACTATTTTAATGTTTTTCCGGTGAGGAATAAAAGAACGCTCACGCTATCCAAGCTAAACTAGGGCAAGTGGGTGCCCCATATATTTCTACTTGAACTTTATTGATTCCCCATTCTGTTTGGGAGAGATTGTGGATATAGTATCAGAGAACAAAATAAAGAAACAGTTATATTTAAATGCATATATTACGTAGTATTTTTCTTAATGTCTCATTGTCCTATATCCATACTTTCTCCTAAGCAGAATGCAAAATCAGTAAAGCTCTTGAACCTGCAATGTCTGAGTGGCAAAATGAGGTCTGAACATGCAAACACCTACATGCTCATGTTTGATGAGGCTGCTCAAGATGGAGGTTCCTCACATGTGTTTGTAGGAGCCTTTGAGCAAATTTCCTGTGGTGCACACCCCAGATTGGTTGTCATGATCACCTGTGTGCATGGACATCCCACCCAGTCTGAGTGTAACTGAGCACTTGTGGAAGCCTTCTTACAATGGGATACTGTTTTTTTGTGAGATGGAAGATCAACTGTAATAAAGAAATGAAGGTAGGAGTGGCCACAGAACAGACATTATACAGTCTTGACTTTCAGCAACCTAAACTCTCTTTTGTTTTAATCCCTTTTCTATTCCTTCTCTGCCACTCACCTAGCCTTGGCTGCCTCTGTTGTCTCTTTAAACACTCTCAGCACTATTGATGAAAACCTTCTCCTCCATTGCTCTTGCCATCTGAAGCAGTTTACTTCCGGCTCCCTCTGCATATGAACACACCATCTAATTCTCCTCTATCTCACCTGCAAATCTCTCTCTTCCCACTTCCCTTCAGCTCGTAATTTCTATTTCCATCTGCTATTATTTTGTAACTTTTAAGTGTATCTTTTAACTCAAAAACCTTTCAGGATATTTTTTATATGAAAGATAATATAATTATAGTCTTTTTACCGCAGTCCCCCTGCAGAGGGGCACTGGATGATGTTATTAAAAAGCACGAAGAAATATTATTGCAGTATCAAAATTTGTAATCTATATGTAAGAATAGCAATTTGCGTTTTAACTTGGGGGTAAGGATGTGCGCATAAAACTTTGTGCAGATTTTTTATATACACAGTAACTGCAATGAGAGTAATTTGTTACTCTGTACTCAGATCAAAACTATGCAAACTACAAAAACCAGAGCGTTTAATCCCCAAAAGGTTTGATTATCCCAGGAAAAAAGCTGGAGTTCAGCTGCAGCAAACCTCTTATAAATCAATGGAATTCTCATCTGACATTTACTGTCTACTGGAAGACCAGGGAACGGGTCCTCTCTGAAGAATTCCTTTGAATAGGAAACTCACTGGTGTTTTAGCTATTCCCTTCTTCACTAATTCGGCCAAATGAAAATAGCAAGATCATATTATCAAAATATTAATTCTTTATTTCTGGGCCATCTTCCAATCCCATTTTCAAGCAAAAATCTGTGAAATTTCTCAGGCTTTTCACCAAATGTGTCCAGTTTCCTTGGATCATAACGTAATGTGGCACGTCTCATTTGGGGATATATGAATGTCATTTCCAACATTCCACACACAGACTTACTCACTAATTTAGCATTAGAGGGCCTTAGTCTAATTTACACTAACATCCTTTTGGGTGCTTGGCAGCCTGCACTCACTTCAAGGCCTTCTTACAGCACCAGAGTGGCATACCTTAGTATACCTTAGTATAAATGAAAATCAGGTCCAGTAGTTGTAGTCCAAACACGTTTGGACCTGATTTCTCATTTACCTTATGGCCTCTTTATTCCCCTCTGGAGTGGTGTAAAGGAACCTTAGGGTAAATGAGAATCACATCCATTTGACTGAAGAATCATTTGGAGAGCAACATCTTGAAGGAACAAGCATTACGATGCTTAACGGTTAACCTTAAGAAGTAGAGAAATATGGGACTTTGGAAGGGCATAAGATGATTTAAAGGAATCATTGACTCCCTCAAAAATTACTGCATCTTACCGGCACTAGAGAAACTAAAGTATCCTGCTTGTTAGAGAGAGCCATAAGTAAAACAAATAAAAACAGAAGAGACACATTATGAAGTATATATTGTCAAAGGATCTGCTGTATTTAAGAGCTGTAGTCACTTTTAAATCTTGTTTTGGGACAGATCTTCTCACCTCTTTAACTGTTGCCCAACAGGTCCTATGTGTTTTCACTGCAAATTTGGGGAAAACTAGAATTTGGGAAGGCTGTGCATGTGGTGTACACCCTATTGCAACTGATTTTTTTTTCAGACCTTTCTCTCCTGGTTGCCACAGATCAAAATATAAAGAAAAAATATGTGGAATGTGAAAACGTACGGGAAAGAAGTGTACTATACTCAATTTGGGTCAAAATGAGACTTTTGTAAATGTTATTGAAAGTGCATTTGGAGGGTCATCATGTGATATGTAAAAGGTAAACATGAGACTTTTTAAGGGAGACCTGACATTTGGCTTGGAAAGTTTCATGTTTAAGTTGAAAGATACTGTATTTATATTAGATTCCTGGCATGTGAAATTACTCTGCAAGTAGATAAAGAATTTGTCTATCTTGAATATTGTAAGGAACACTTTGCACTCTTTCCTTATATACAATGTGAAAAACTGTAGGTTGGCATTATACACCCAAGTAGACTTACCTCTTGTTCAAGAGATGCATTATTTTCACTTGCTCCTGCACAGCACTTCAGATTTACCTTAAAAGAACAGAGAAACAGTACATCTGTGCATTCCCTTGTGTTCTTTGGCCATTATACTGCACATTCCAGAACAAACATGCAAGCATAGTGACTTGCAGAGTGAACTCAGGCCTAACATATTTTTTGATGAATTAATTCTTCAATGCACAATCCTTGCTAATATAAATCTGACAATGTGAATATTTTACCTGCAAAACTTGAGGATATTACTCATAACCTAGAAAAGTGAAATGCTGATATTACCTCTAGTTTATGGTTTACCCAGATAGAACTATCACATTTCTTCGATAAACTTTCTCTTCAGTGCCTTATTGTCACCTCAGATTGAGAAACTGATTCCTCTTTCTGGAATATAGCCAACCTATATGAAAAGATGCCCTTGTCCAGAAATAAGAGCCATCAGAGGTAATTAGGGAAAATAAAGAGATTTGAGATGACATAGTTGCAGTCTGACACTTGTTTGGGCTACTGTAGCCTTCAGCAACATACTGTAAAGGAAGGAGAAGATCTCTTGCATCTTAGTGCCTGAAAGACAAGAAGCCTGTAGTGAGGGTTAAACCAGAAAACGCTTGCAGGTTCATTTTGCGTGGTTATCCCAGTCTACTTGGGTCTACTAGATGTGATTGTAAATCTGATGAGAATATTGTTTCCCAGCAGATTTCCAGCTATTCTTGCCTGTAATCAGACCATATTTGAACTTTCATTGTCTGTTACAGGGCAGAAATGCTGGATGCAGGAAGAAAAATAGTGAGAAAAGTAGGTAATCGAAAAAGTTCAAACCTCTGTTGCATTTGACTCTAGAATTAAGGAATGGTGCTGACACTCAATAAGATTGTTTGGGGGGGGGGGGGGTTAATATCAATTCCTATGCAAAGCCAAAACTTTGCCTATTTGAAAGATAAAACTCAATACAAAATTTTCTGGATGTTCGCACTAGTTCAGCTAAGTATGTTTTCCATTTCCAGAAGTGTTGAAATATCATAAGTAATACTCTTCTCACAGTACGAACAACCAGAAACAGGACTGGAAGTATGGGAAATCTCAGGAGAAGAGCCTGCTCTTGGAAAACTTCCAACCCAGTTTTGCAAACTCAAACATGAGATAAGCCATAAGCAGCCAAACTTTTGGGTGCTTATCTTAAGCAAGGCTGTACTCCAAATCCTTTGAAGATTCTTATCCAAAAGATTCTTACAGTATAATATTTAACTGCACATCTGTGTTTTAATAATTGGTTTCCTAGTTAGATTTCCTCCCCCTCTCCATAATTAATGATACCTTTCACAAAACATTCAGCGCTGTAGACTATAGCCAGGACTTCTCTTCTTTGGGCTTCTCAGCTTCAACCGGGTGAAAACATTCATATCCGTGATTATGTATATGGATAGTGATGGTCCTCTAATTAAATATTTATGTATTGTTAACACACCAAAGTCATTATATTGTAATATTTGGCCATTTAAAAATATTATTAATGAGGAAATAGCTCTCCTAAATACCTGAGTGGTAATGTCATTGTGTTAACATAATTGAAATACTGTTTTAGGTGCTTGAAATAATGGAGTTTTAATGGTAATTTAGCAGTAATGCATCCTGTGTGTGTCTAACTATTTTAACTCCTTTATCTCCCATATCATGAGCTGTGCCACATCTAGCTTCAACAATATGAGGAAAGGATGATGATGTCACTGTACTGTGACTCTAACTTTCCTTTCTGTTTAGAAATTTATCAGTCACCTGTGTGATTTTTTTAAAAATAATATTGGTATTTAACATTCTACTTTTATAACTGGAATGTGAAAATAAAATAATACAAATAAGAATTTCTATTGACATAACAGTTACTCTTTCTGTGCTGGAATTCTAGCTGCTAAGTTTTCTGTGTTGCCTAAAGTTCTGTTATGCTTTCAGTGTAATGAACCTTTCTGCTACTAAAAGTTCCAGTCTCGCCAAGCTTGAGTTCAAAAATCATGAGTCATTCCCCTTCCCCCCTTTTATTTGCTTTCTGGATTTTGAGAGCACTCACGTCACATTTTCGTGTTTCATTTTCCCCATTCCCAGGAGGGCTAGAAGCTTACTTTTTTTTTTTTTAAATGAAAGTTGAGATTCTCAGATAATTACCTGACTCCAGAAGCTGGTGCTTGACGAAAAAGACCAAATATTTTCAGACTTGTGATAACATTGCAAGAGTTTGGTAACAGCATTTTGTTCTGGAAATTTCTGTGGCTTATTACACTGATGTTACCCTGTGCTATGTTTTATGGAGATTTTCTTTTGTTCTTTCTGGTTGTTGTACTTATGTCATTTTGGACATAAAATCTATCATTTGAATTTGTGTATAGAAAAATACAACAGTGAAATTCTAGGTGCTTGGAATAAATAATCCAGGAGATCCCTTCAAACTCCACCATGTATAGGTTTATTGATAACAACTGACCACATTCAGCCCTGGTATTACTTCACTTGTCACTATTTATTTTAACCTAAGATAGTCCTAGGTGTTCCAGAAATTGTCTTAACCTGACCGGAACAGATCACATTGATCCTTAATTAAGGTCAAGTTATCAGCTGTTCAGATTCAGGTTCCCTTCTCTTTTATTTGCTGTCACTTTAATAGCTTTTGAGCTTAAGTAGAAAGGTATTTGAGGTGAAAGCAATAACATATTCTCCAAGTGAACATGTATGGATGCCTCGAGCCTCAGCTAATGCACTTTTTATTATTTTCACCCCCTTTTTAAGGTGATTCCCCCATGTCGTGGTGATGACCAACTTTTTATATGTTTCCTCTTATCTGATACTATCTTAATGGAGCTCTGTCATCTCATTGCTGGAGTGTGGCTCATCTGTTCACTCTGGTAAGACCGAATGTGTAGGAAACCAGTGTGTCAACATTGCACCTTTTCTTTTGTATTTGTTAGATGATGAATGTTTAATGCCCTTCCATTGTAAGATGACCTCCTATGCCCAATCATCAGATGTAAAATGTATAGACGTTAGTGTCTCATGAGTTTAAAACAAAAAAGTAGGGGGGGGAGCGAAAGGATATGATATAGCTAATTATATTGTCACTCACAACTTCTCTTAGGAAACCAGAAAATCTATCCTTAATCTCTAATGGGGCAGACAATTAGTTCATACTGCAGCTGTAAGGTTGCTTGGGATCAAGGCAAAGGCATTTGAGAAAAGCTGTAACGTTACATTTGTTTAGAGATACGTTTCTTACTTTACCACTAATTACTTTCCCGTGCATTGAGTCAGTCCGTAAGCTATTAATTACACAAGATGTATGGAGGCTGACAGTGTCGCGCAGGGACTTTAATTGGGTACTGGTGGGGAAGGAGTGGGAGTTAAGGAAAGAAGTTCCCTTATGCAAAAACAATCCAGGTTTGTGTCTCAAACCAGACCTTTTTTCCTTCACTTTCTGTGTAAGGAATGTATCTGGGTGAAAAAGTGGTGGAGGCCTTGAAAATCACCTTTGTGAAGTTTACTTGATAAATGGTATTGTTCATAGCTTATATGGCCACAGTCTCTTAAAGCAAGCAGTGTTCATAAAGCAGTTAATATATCATGTAGATCCAGCCTTCTGGTACTATAGACTTTGTATTGTGAAGTGAATAATAGCTACAGCTTCCTAGGGCAGTGGTTCATGCGGGTCATGTATTTAGAGCACATTGCACTTGAGAGCTGAACTCAAAAGCTTAGCAGCAAACTCCCAGAAATCCACTGCAATGGCCTTGAACAATGTTGACTCAAAACTCGGAGCTCTCAGTTTCTTAAAACTTTTTATTTTCTACAGTAGCCCCATGCTTCAGAAAACTGGACAAAACCAGCAGTAAAAGATATTACGCGGAGTGGCATGTTACACCTTCCCTGGGTGTTTTGCCTCTAGAAACCGCTGCTTCTGGGAGCATCATGACCAAGCTACTCAATCAGCATTTCCACTGCTCAGATGTCGAATCTGAGGGTTTCTGGGAATGTCATTAGCAATGTAGTGTAACCACCCGGGAGTAGTTACTTGCACTGGTAAATTATTACCCATCTTACATACGAGACACTTGCTTTGTGTTTTATTTTTAAAGTATCAGTTTTGTACTGAAGCTTCCTTATCCTTCTGTTTTCTATTTTGTTTAAAATACATTGGGTTGCTGAAATTGCAGCAAGTGACTTCTTCTATAGAGTGAATTTGACAAGAAATGGCTAGTCTTGTATTTTATTATAGCATCAAGGTGCAATGATTGGCTGCATGCTTATCATTTCCCTTGTCTAATCACTTAAGGACCTTAGTCTAATTTTGAAGGTGGCCAAGTAGAGCAGGAATTTCAGTGTGCCTACTGCTATTTTGCCATAACTGTTGGTCTTCTAAATATTTTGGTTACCAAAAAAAAATATTGTTTGCTTATGGTTCTGTATGGGTATATGTAGCCTGAATAACATCGTGGACTGTACAAACCCGCCTGGAAACCTGGGTACGTACTCACATTCTTAGTACACACCGGGTTCTGTGCCGCTATGTCTTCACTGCTCTTTTTAGCCATGCTAGCTAGAATAAAGCTAGTGCAGGTATGCCTACATGAAGCCCAGGATACCAGAAAGACTGTTTGAACCTCTGTGACGAAGACCATGACTGACGACTTCGCTCCTCTGGCTTAATGAAACTGGGTCTGAACAACAGAGGATGGACCACTTTGTAATTGCCTTGTTCTGTTCATTCCCTCTGAAGCATCTGGCCACTGTCAGAAGTCAGGATTTTGGGCTAAATGGACCATTGGTCTGACCCAATATGGCCATTCTTATTTTCTAATGGAACACTCAACAATAAGGGTAAAGAGTCTCCCACCCAGACAAAAAATTTTTCTGGGAGTGGTCCAAGATTGAGAAATGAACTCTCCCAAGAACTATGGATATCACAAACATCGCCGCTTTCTGCTGCAAGGACTAAGTGCCTTTCTTCGACCTTGCCTTTTCTAATATAAACCCAAAGCAACAGGTATGTTTAAAAACCCCATCCAACCAAGACACTCCACATGCTTCTCTCTCTGGGGAGAGAATAACATAGCAAACAACATGTGATACATGCATAGCCATGGTGCTTAATGTACTGCTTGAAAGCATTCAGGTACTGTGGTGATGAATACAGTATAAAAATCTGAATAGAATAGAGAGCCGCCGTCGCACCCCTGATTGCACTGTAGGCATACTCTGTGTGTTGCCAAGGGAAAATAATATAATAGTTACAACCAAAATATGTTTTCCCCTGCACAAATGAAACACTCTTTTCAAAAGACAACATAATCAAAATACTTTAAAAATGTTATGAAGCATAATTGAACAATTTAGCATGAAGTTGACAGCCACTGAACATGAGCTTTCAGCATCTGAATTTTATTTTCAGAATGGCATCTAGGTCTGGAGAATGTTGTATTATGAAGATTAACCAAAGTAAAGAGGTTGAATAAACAGCTGTCAGAGTATACTGCTGGTAGGCTATTATCTTGCTAAAGTTACACCGCCAACAAATAGTCTTTAGTAGTGATTGTAGATTTCTCCCTCTTTTTCTCACTCTTCATGGTACAATATTTTTCAGATTTGACAGTGCACAAATACATGCAAAATAACCTTGTTCATAACAAGGCACACATGAACTTAACTGAAAATGCTCACAATGTGTTATGCTAATAGAAGTCTGGTGAATTTATTCATGCAAGAGGAAGACCAACGACAGCATCGGCCCATTACTCAATGAAGGGGGGAAGACGATAATAGAAAACGTGGAAATGACAGAAGTGCTAAATGATTTTTTTCTTTGTTTTCACCAAAAAGTTTAGTAGCGATTGGACGTCTAGCATAGTGCATGTCAGTAAAATGAAAATGAAGTAGGATGTGAGGCTAAAAGAGGGAAAGAATTAGTTTCAAATTATTTAGACAAGTTAGATGTCTTTAAGGTCAGCAGGGCCTGATGAAATACATCCTAGAATACACAAGGAGCTGACTGAGGACATAGCTGAGCCATCAGCAATTATCTTTGAAAATTCATGGAAGGTGGGAGAGATTCCAGAGGACTGGAAGAGGGCAAATATAGTGACAACCTATAGAAAGGGGATTAAGGGCAATCCGGTAATTACAGACCAGTAATTAAGCAATCAGTTTGCAAATACCTAAGTAACAGCATGGATTTGTCAAGAACAAATCATATCAAACCAACCTAATAGCTTTCTTTGACAGGGTAACAAACCCAGTGGCCGGGGGGAAGCAGTAGACGTTGTATATCTTGACTGTAGTAAGGCTTTTTATACTGTCTCACATTGCCTTCTCATAAATAAATTAGAAAAATACAACTAGTTGGAGCTACTATAAGGTGGCTGCATAACTGGTTGTAAAATCATTCCCAGAGAGTAGCTATCAGTGGTTCACAGTCAAACTGGAAGGGCATATCAAGTTGGGTACCGCAGGGATCGGTCCTGGGTCCGTTATCAATATCCTGTTCAATATCTTCATCAATGATTTAGACAATGGCACAGGGAGAACACTTATAAAGTTTGCGGACGATACCAAGCTAGAAGAGGTTGCTGCAAGTGCTTTGAAGGATAAGATTAACATTCACAATGATCTGGACAAACTGGAGAAATGGTCTGAAGTAAATAGAATGAAATTAAATCAGGAGAAATGTAAAATGCTCTGCTTAGGAAGGCACAATCAGTTGCACACATACAGAATGGGAAATGACTGCCTAGGAAGGAGTACTGCAGAAAGGGATCTGGGGTCATAGTGGATCAGAAGCTAAAAATGAGTCAACAGTGTAACCCTGTTGCAAAAAAAAAGAAAAAAAAAAGGTGAGCATCCTTCTGGGATGTATTAGCAGGAGTGTTGTTAGCAAGACATGAGAAGTAATTCTTCTGATATATTCTGCGCTGATAAGGCCTCAACTGGAGAATTGTGTCCAGTTCTGGGCACCACATTTCAGGAGAGATGTGGACAAACTGGATGAAGAGAAGAGAAGAGTAACAAAAATTATTAAAGGTCTAGAAAACATGATCAATGAGGAAAGACTGGAAAAAAAAAAAAAAAAAAAAAAGGGGGGGGCGTTATTTAGTACAGGGAAGAGAACACTGATAGGGGACAGAACAGTTTTCAAGTACATAAAAGGCTGTTACAAGGAGGAGAGGGAAAAATTGTTCTCTTTAACCTCTGAGGAAAGGACAAGAAGCAACGGGCTTAAAGTGCAGTACGGGAGGTTTAGATTGGACATTAGGAAAAATGTACTGTCACGGTAGCTAAGCACTGGAATAAATTGCCAGTGGAGGTTGTGGAATCTCCATGATTGCAAGTTTTTAAGAGCAGGTTAAACAAACACCATCCAGGAATGGTCTAATTATTACATAGTTCAGCCTTGAGAGCAAGTGACTGGACTTGGTGACCTCTCGAGGAACTTTCCAGTCCTTCTGTGCTTCTATGGTTCACAATGACCATGGTGCCAGTCTCAAATCTGGGGTACTCTCTAGCTAGTAGTAAACTACTAATTCTTTGTACTTCTATACTGCCTTTCATCCAAGGGACCCAGTTGTGCCAGGATTTCACCCAAATTACTTAACAAACATTAACAAGTTAAGCCTGCCAACACTCCTTAGGCTTCAGCGATGTATATTATAGGGATGGCTTCATCTACTACTGACGTGCAGCAGCCTCTGAGGTGAAATGACCAGCCGTTCGACTGTTGGTGACAACTGAAATGTGCGTCTATTGAGTTTGGGATTTCATTATTTCAGACTGAATCCTATCCACTTTTTAATAAATATGTTTGCTTCATTTTACATCAGACACATCATATGATGGGAAATACTTACCTGAGATCAGTATTTCAAAACCTCTATATTGCCAGGGTCAGGCTACAGAACAAGAATTTAAAATAAATTTAAAAAGGAAGTGCAGCTGCGGATGCTTCACCAGCACAAGAATAATCCAGTTAATAGTAACTCTGGCTGATTGAGAGGTATAAAGTAGGTTTTATACCTTGCCTAACTAGTAAATTCAATCTTCATGTACTGTTGGTGCAATATTAAAGATGACCCCCAAAGGCAAGAAAATTCTCTTGAAACCCATTTTATTTGTCATGCTTCAAGAGGAAGAAGATTTTGCTCACACGAATTGAGTGTATTAACTGCTAAGAAACAAAACCAAGGAGACTTTCCAGTGGTTGCCATTTGTTGACCGAGGCCTTGATCCTGCTGTGCCCATCCAGAGCACAGTGATCTGCCCTCATGAGACAAATTGCGGAGTCCGAGTGCAAAAGAGAATACAGACCCATGCTCGTGGGCATTGTACTGTAGTGGGCCCAAGCAGTAGCTTTTTGGATGTCTGCTGGGTATTCCAAAAGCATAAGAAAACTTTTCATACTGTGTTGTGGGCGATTAACCAATTCCAAGGAAGGAATATCATCAAATGGGGTCAATGCTTGTCCTATTGAAATTAAGGATCTATCTACATTTTCCCCCCTAACATCTGGTTTCAGGAGTGTATAAAAGGAGAATGAAATTGTTTCCGAGCTCAGATGTGACACCTTTTCTTTCCTACTGTGGTTGAGGAGCTCTTTTCTGACTTTGGCTGTGCTAGTTAAATGAAGAGTAACCTGATAAAGTTGGTAGAGTAAATCCAGATTCACCTTGATGTAGCTAAGCAGAATTTGTCTGTGGGTGGTAACAAACACAAATGAGCTCAGAACTAGCTTAATTGATTCAAACTGAAGTTTTACAGGCCATTAGTTTAGAACATTGACTAGTGCCCATTAGTAAAATCAGACGTGGCTGGGTTATTTTATTTAAAAAATTAGCTGCAGAGCACCAATTGGCTTCTGAGGATTGCAGTGCAAAGCCTATGTTGATTGTGGCTAATTATGTAAGTGGTTGGTATTTCAACTGGGGAGGCAAAAGAGAAGATTCCATCAAAAGTCTTATGTGGTTGTAATGTGGAGTGATTAAATATTCCCCACTGGTTATTAGTTTCCACTAAATAAGTCGGTTGCTGGACTCATCCCCCCTTTCTCTCCTACTAATCATACATCCATTTTCACCTGTCTGAAACCTTTTACTGGTCCAGGGACAAATAAATCACATTTAGTATATTCCCAGGACAATTTCAAATAAAAAAAAAAGGATATCAACATGAAGGACAATTGCAGTGTTGAGCTGTCATCCAGTCCCCACAGGTACCATGAAAAATTACAGCCAATAAAATAACATTTTTCAAAATATGACACTACCCTTAAATTTATCTTATTCAATAAATGGGTTCTAGAGAGAATTTTTGTCCATCTGAGCACAAGCTATTCTTGAAGCACTCAATAATAGATTACAAATGAATTGCATTATTAATTTATAATAGAATAATTGTTTTGCTTCAACAATTGCTTTCAGTAGCTCAGACAGTAATTTTCTCTGCTTCTTTATCATCTTAAAGGTATTTTCCCATAATGAAAAAAAATAAGAAAAAAGTTGTGTGTTTGACTTAACTGCCAAAAGCCATGAAAGTCAGCGGTAAGGCGGATAGAAATGCAAACTTTAATTCATCCTGCTGTGCCTAAGTGTGTCATCAATAGGGTATGCAAGATCACCCACAGTTTGAATGTACCTGGTAGAAGGCCGCAGCAGCTAAATCACTTACTTTGGCACACCAGGCTTGGTGAAGGACGGACTTCAACTTTGAATCTCAATTTCATGGACCTTTAGCACAATATTAATGTGGATTTTGTATGAATTTCCTTGGTTTTGCTTAACACTGATAAAGAAAAGAGAGACCGTGCAGTGTGTGTTCGTGTGTGAAAGCCATAGTATTTGAAACGCCTATTATTTATGCACTAGCTATGAGTGTATATCTCCTGTCCATGTGCTCCAAGAGCATCATTAACATGAAAGGGATTCATATACCCACATGGAGAGGAGACCTCTGTTATGGTCTATTGTGTAAATATTTTGACAGTCTTTTAAATGAACAGCTAGGGAGCATTTTTTCCAAGTATATATTATCATTTTCCTAATGGACTCCACTGGATAGACTCTGTCAGTCATTTACATCTGCATCTCTTTGTTGTTACACATTTGTAGTCTTATGTGTAAATCAGCAGCTAAAGACTTTATTCTAGAATGGAATTTTGGAGAGACACTAATGACTCCTTTGACAGCATTACAATCCATCATGTCAAGGGTACTTGAATGCTGTTTACTGTGGGGGTTATTAACAGGATAGATCATCATAGCTCTACACAAATGCACCAGGCCTGCATACTAGAAATACTTAGAAAGTATTGTAGAGAAAAAAAAATCTATATGCTATGAAAATGGTTACTGTGGGGTTTAGGTCTTTATGAGAATGGTAATAGAGTGGTCTACTGCGTATCAGAGAAAGTTTGTATGAAGGAGCCTTTGTTAACAGGATGGAATATATTTCACAGGGTCTATTGATGTATTACAGCGTGCATAGGTCAATTGCTGTACTTTTATTGGATGTCGTCATCACAGCCATTGAATACAAGGTAATAGTGACCTTTTACACCACCTCTCCTGCTCACCTGGTGGGATGCAATGGCAGCACAAATAAGGGGCAAGAAAAGAGAAAACTGAATGCAGTAAAACAGGAATGGAACTGGGAACTGTGCCGGAGCGTTATAGTCTGCTGCCGTGTTTTTCCAACAGAGTGGGAAAACAGCATTGGAATGATTTGTCTGCACCACGTAAACTAGGCAATGGAAAAGTAGTTGTTGGATTCCTGTGCAGAAAAAGCATCTGTGGCATTCCAGGAGCATCCAAGCCTATGTGTTGTCGGGTCTAAAGACCTTGTCCCATTTCCTTCCTTTCATCCCTGCAATCTATCTTTATCTACGTACGTAACTAACATTTCAATAGTTTATTATTTTGGCCTCTATCCGCCATAGGTGTTCTAGCCATGCAAGATAGTTTTAGTTCTGGAGTCTATTTGAGGTATTTGGTTTTAATCTGCAATTACCTGAATTGTCACTTGTGGCTAGAATCACAGAAGATTAGGGTTGGAAGGAACCTCAGGAGATAGTCTAGTCCAACCCCTTGCTCAAAGCAGGACCAACACCAACTAAATCATCCTAGCCAGGGCTTTTTCAAGCCGCGCCTTAAAAACCTCTAAGGATGGAGATTCCCCCACCTCCCTAGTAACACATTCCAGTGCTTCACGACCCTCCTAGTGAAAAATGTTTTCCTAATATTCAACCTAGACCTCCCCCACTGCAACTTGAGCCCGTTGCTCCTAGTTCTGTCATCTGCCACCACTGAGAACAGCCTAGCTCCATCCTCCCTGATACCCCCTTTCAGGTAGTTAAAGGCTGCTATCAAATCCCCCTTCATTCTTCTCTTCTGCAGACTAAACAAGCCTAGTTCCCTCAGCCTCTCCTCATAAGTCATGTGCTCCAGCCCCCTAATCATTTTCATTGCCCTCCACTGGACTCTTAACCTACCTAAACAATGGCTTCTGTTTTCATATGGTACCACCAAAGTTGAGATCAGATGAGGCACTTATGTGCAGCTTCCCTAAGGGTGACTGATAGCAAGGGTTTTTCAGAGAAGAGCCCTCATCTCTGGACCTGAAAGAGAGAGAGAGAGAGAGAGAGAGATGGGTAGATTGTGTGAAGGGATTTCATAATGCCCTCAATACCATGGGGATGGGCCTGGAATAAGAACATGACTAGAACAGGATAATCTGTTACAGATTTATTTGTAAGAGTCATTATTCTGTGTGTGTGTGCTATGCCAGATAATTTCATTTTGAAAATTTAAAAAATAAAATAGTACAAATAAATCAAAATATTTTATCCGACATTGAGGTAGTCCCACCCTTAGCTTTCTTAGCCCCTAGGGCCACATTTAAAAACGTCTTTCAATCCTTAGATGGACTAATAATATAGAAGCGTCATTTTGTGCAGAATTTACTTGTTGGCCTTTCTGAGACAGAGAATTTCTAAAGAATAGAGCTGGATGTTTTATACCAGAGGTACATTTAGAGATGCTACATGCAGTAATTCAGTCATAGACCAAAGAGAATCCTATAGCTTCTGAACAAATTCAGTCAAGGAGTCGTCACTTTGCAAGTTCTCTGCTGTATACAGCCTTTTGCTTTAGAGTTTCTCTGAAATGTACTGCCTTCATTATAGCACTGCATTTGCTGTCTGCGAGGATGGGGATTGGATTACACATTGGCAAAAACAGTTTTCCTGAGGCTGCCCCCAAGAGGCCGGCATTTTAATCTTCTTGGAGGCAGGTGTCTAAAACTAGTGGCCGAAAGGCGTTGAAGTGCAGATGTTGATTGTAGCTCTCTGAGCTGCACCTTGCAATGAAGAAGGCACCTTCCTGAATGTATTTATACAATGAATTTAAAGATGTATTTGATTATTTTACTATGATGATACAGACAAGACAAGCTTTTTCAGAAAGCACGGTATGAAATATTTCATTTCACGTCATCACATTCCCATTAGATTCATTCTTCTATTAAAGTATTTCTCCATGCAAATTTACTATAGATCATGTAATAAGCTGCTTCTTCTCTTCAGCGTTCCCTGGGGCTTTCCCCTCCTGACAGTGTCCCAAGCTAATACAGCTGCTAGAAATTCTGGTTCCTTCACGTGTGAGGGTGAGGCAGGTATTGATTTGCCCATCTGCTAAGAGGAGGACGAATTGAAATAACAATAATACCTAGCCCTTATATAGTGCTTTCTTCAGCAGCTCTCAGAAAGCTTTACAAGGAGGGTCAGTATCATTATCCCTGTTTACAAATGGGGAAACTGAGGCACAGAGAGGTGCAGTGATTTGCCCAAAGTCATCCAGCAGACTAGTGACAGAGTCGGGAGTAGAACCCAGGTCTCCTGAGTCACAGGCCCATGCTTGATCCAGTAGGCTAGTGACACTCAACCTTTTCAGACTACCGTAGCCCTTTCAGGAGTCTCATTTGTCTTGTGTACCCCCCAAAGTTTCACCTCACTTAAAAACTACTTGCTTACAAAAGCAGAGATAAAAATGCAAAAGTGTCACAGCACACTACTACTGAAAAACTGCTACTTTCTCATTATTATCATATAATTATAAAATCAATCAATTTAAATATAAATATTGTTCTTACATTTCGGTGGATAGTACATGGAGCAGTATACACAAGTCATTGTCTGTATGAAATTTTAGTTTGTACTGACTTCACTAGTGCTTTTTATGTAGCTTCTTGTAAAAGTAGGCAAATATCTAGATGAGTTGATGTAACCCCTGGAAGACCTCTGCATACCCCCAGGGGTACACATAACCCTGGTTGAGAATCAACACTACCTAAACTCATGGGGAATATAAATTACGCCCAGCTCTCAAGCTGTTTTACGTGTCTTGGAGGCTCATTCTCCCCAGCCCCTGCTCCACTCACAACCTGTCATTGGTGGAATGATGTTACCTTACATTGTAGGATGCAGGGTGAAGCTTATCGGCCATGTTCTTCTCCTCGCCTGTGAAATCAGATCTTAGTCAGAAGAGTATAAGGGAGACGTAATCGGGGTCGCTGTGTATTGATTATGAGTCTGTGCCATTTCGCCAGCTCCTAGGACAACTGCAGAACGCTGCACAGCCCTGAGCGCTGTGATAAGCCATGGTGTAACAGGACAGTATAACCTTCCGAAGGGCAACCTCAGAATAGGCCTCCGGGTTCCATACAGCTTTGAACTTGCTTTCCCTTTCACGCTTTGCCCTTTTCTGTCTGTTCTAGACCCAAACCACACTCTCAGCATCATTTTCTGCACTCCTGATGGGGTGGTGAATGGGATCTTGGAAATTCCTCATGGGAGGACAACGGCGCTGGCTGTCGCATTACTGGAAGGAGAGCCTGTTGCTCCCTTCTTCTTAGCAAACACCCAGGCTTGCTGTCAGCACACTCTTTCCTTCTCTGACAGGAGCCATGCTATTTTCCTGATGAGCCTCCATCCCAGATCCTCAGGCTCCTGGGTGATCTGGGGGTGATTGCTTTCCCATTCCTGTGTGTCAGTCCATGGCAATTACAGAGCATTGTGAGCTGGTGCAGAGGGTAATTTCCCTGCTGGAGGAGCACGCCATTACTGCCTAGTAAAGATTCAGTGCCAGAGTCACTGAAGCTCATGTCATGTTTTATCAGCCACGTGAGATTCATAGACCATCATTTACCATGCACGCTGCTTACAGTTCCTGGTTCTCCACCACTTTGCACCCGGTGTAGTCATTTACAGCTGGGCAAAGCAAAGTGGGTGTGAAGTGCAGTCAGCAGTATAAATGAACAGATAATCTGACTGGTAACATTTCACACCCACTTCCTATAGGTGTAAATGACTACAGAGTGATGGCAGTGGAGAAATGGACTCTGTGTGTACAAGTTTAGATGACACTAATTCACTTATAGATATACCCACCAAAAGGCAGTAATATTAGAGCATCCTATTTGTTGCACACATTTTTCTCTTTTCTCCTCCCCTTTTTATTTGCTGTAATTAAATCTAAATCAGGAGCAACTGATTTCAGACCATCTCTGAGCATAGCCCAGAAACCTTAAGGAGAGCAAAATACATGGCATGCAGTAGATGAGCTGTAACACACAGGCTTTTTTATGGCCTCCTGATGTCCCCCTATTGACATAGGGTTACACTGGGTATCATCACACATGCAGCCTCACCTGATTATCTTTCACAACTCTTTGCAAATATGGGAGGTTGTAGTTTAACAAATTATTTTGACCATTTTTGGAAGCAAATTTGTGTCACTGAACCAGGTCACCAGGATCTGACTCAAAGGGGTATCAGAGTAACGAAGTGGTAGAGAAAGAAATTTTGTTTTCCTATTCTGTTTTGTGGAAGAAGGAAAGAAGGAGAGATCTCTGTGACACAGCGGCACAGTTGGTGGTTCACTGCTTTGTGTCAGCAACTCGTGTCAGAGCTGACAACACACAGTTGTTATGATATATACCCAAAAGGTGGCATGTAATATATTATTGGAAAACTAATCATGCATTGATCGTTAATGTTCTTGTGTGATGGATGTATGGGTTGTGTATGAAGAGTTATAAATATGTGTGAGAATTATTTTCTTAAAGCGTGTTTGGCCAGGAATCATAAGCACTGTCTGCCTTAGACAAAGGAATGCGTATTTGTTTGTTTGACCAGCCTGATCATCAGGCAGAGACAATTAAGCAACATTTACATACAAAACAGCAGGGGGTGATGGAAAGTCAATGGGAAGGGAAGAACAGGAAGTCTTCCTGCCTCTTGAAGGAGCGTCAATGAACTTTGGGAAGACAGCATGGTATCTACACCCCAGCAGGTGAGAGAAGCTTTGTCTGGGCTTACTTTTCAAAGAATATATTTCCAAGGTTTACTGGATTATGAAAAGAAAGGAGAGGGAACCCCATCGGTATCCATCGCTTGGGAGATCAAGGGGCCAGAGCTCTTGAAATCATGGAAAGTTGGGTTCCTTAACTAAGAGGATTGAAGTATCTGGGGACTGAATGTAGGTGAGAAACTTGCTTAGGCAAAGATTGTAACTTGCTAAAATTAAATGTTAGTCTTACAAGTGAATTTTTACTTTTGTTTATTTGCTACCCTTTCTAACTTTAGCCCTTAGGTTTTTAAGTGAGTTCAAGCATATCTCTTCTTTGAGTAAATAAAATAGTTTTACTATAAAACAATTCTGTGCCGTGATTGAAATTAGAGTGTTTGTCAAATCCCAGTTAAATTAATGAGCTGCAGTGTATTGACTCTTTAAAGGAGCAACAAATTAAGGTTCCGTGAGCGCTGCAATCATGAGGACTGGACACTACAGAGCAGGTGGTTTGGGGGAAATTAGGGAGTGGGAGAGTATTGGGGTCACCTTGCAAAGAGTAACTGGGCAGTGGAGGCCAGGGTGTGACCCGCATGCTTCTCTGCTGGCTCTTGGTGTCAGCACTGAAAGTCACAACAGCATAGCATTTAAGGCATCCAAAGTTGCAGGGTAGGCAGTGAGGCACCTCTCACTGGTTTGGTTTGAACCCCAAAGTGTCACGATTGTTACTGCCAGTGTCTAGTTTTATGTTACTTTGTGCAGGTTCAAATCTCTCCTCACGCATATGAGAGCAATTCCCTTCAAAATCACTTTACTACCAGCTTTTTTATAGTGGCCTACGTTTGTGTTTTCTGTTTTTAAGTGCAAATGAATTTTACTCTGGTTCTCCTCATGGCTCAGTCTCTTGTACGGCATAAATTGTTGGTTGGACGGAATCACCTGTTTTCAATTTCAGAACATATACTCAGAGGCCAGCTCTGTTTTATATTTGGCTGTAGAGCAGTATGTGGTCAGGCCAGCATAATACCACTGTTTCTATTGGAAACAAATACAAATACTACAAGAAGTCTGCACTGAGACGTATAGTAAACCTTTTCACAGAACGGCTAGTGCTTGTTTGTTTCCCTGTCCTTGAAAAGATGGTAAGAGTGATTCAATGGGATGCGGATACAGACCCTCATATAGAAAGATAATTTTTGGTAGTGCTCAGAATAAAATGCTTTTGGCATCCCTCCTTGCCATCGAGACATGATTTCACCATCACACTAAGTTATACAGTGTGCAGGATTTTGAAGGAATGCTAGTTTTTGTTCACACCAATTGTGGATTAAGCACACACTGCAAGGAAAGTGTCCTTTCTACTGTTTTAGATGAAGAAACCGAGGCTACAGACATGGCTAGTTCAGAAGCTATTTGGCCGTGGCTTAATGGTTATGTAGTAGCTCAGTTGGAACAGCCATCACATTTACTTCGGTCTTCTCTGTTATAAAACTGTCATTCTCAGAGCTTGCAGATTAACTAAGCATTATGAATGAATGTCTCAGTACAGGATTGCTTCACCCACCCTTTTCAGTGGGAAATAGGCAGGGCAAGAACTAGAGGCAAAGACGCAATTGTGGATTTTGCACAGCCAAATATGTCTGGACTAATGCCAAAGCATGCTGTGAGTTTCTTGTTCTACTATAAACAAGCTGAATATAATGTTATCACCACTTGTTCTGGGCAGGGTTTTATTGCGTGTGGGTGATGAAACAATTCCAAAAGGACTCTAATTAAGGGGTAATAGGAGGCCTGCCTGGTTTACAAGGCCGTAGAATGCAGCTACGGAGTGGATAAACTGCCAGGGAAACAGGTTATTACTTAGGAAAATAAATCACTTACAGAAGCTTTGAAAATTCTTCAGTGAAAATGGTTCAGACAGAGTGACTGAGCGTGGTGGGGTCTGCAGTTGTGGTCTCTTTGAAACTGCTACACCTCACGCCGAAGTGCTAGCGGAGCTGCAATACACGACTAAGGTTGAAGTACAAAGATCACCATATGTTGAGACTTGTAAGATCTCCCGAATGTGCTTAAGTGCGTGAGATTCTGTTTTATTATTCTTAAAGCAAAAAAAAAATATCATTAAAAATGAACTTTTCTAAACCCTGTGGGCTTGACTGTGACTTAGCTTGCACAGGGTCAGGGAAGAGTACAAGAAACCGTGACCAGGGTCTAATCAGGGTGCTTGCACCACACCCTGAGTACAAAGATTGCTTGTGTCCAGTGCTGGTGGTGGAACTAACCTATGAAGTGGGACAGGAGGAGAGAGTGCAGGGCTACGGCACACACTGCACGTTAGGTCGTCAAGTTGGGCTGGTGCAATGAGGAACACACACTTCAGCCTTTCATGGAGTGTAATAGTAATAGCGCTGGCTGCTGGCTTTGTGTCTGTTAATGGTATGTTTAAAAAAAGGCATTTCATCTACACCAAATAAGCAAGCCATTAAATAACATAGACACACGCTCACGCACCCTCTTAAATTCATTACAGTATAAATATACTGTAAAACATTCCATGATATAGATGAATTGAAATTGTTACGTTGAGCTTGAAAATACACTTGGCCATGTATCTTAGGTGTCATTCATGTCGCACACCTCATTCCATGAAAAACATACGTAGCCACATGTAATTTATTTGATAACCTTTTACTGTTTCCAGAAACTATACAGTAACTTTATAGGAAGCTACATTAATTATACTAATAACTATGGGACATCAAGTTACAGGTATCTTATAGCTGAGTCTCCACTGAGAGTTGACTTGTCACTTTACATATGTGATAGTGACATACATACATATGATGTGTGTAAGTATATAGTATACTTTAGTATTCAGATCATTCGAGCTGATTGAATAGAATGTCACATGTCAACATGTATGTACAGTAATAGTGTTCATGCAAACAGTGTTTCTAATTAAGTTGTGTATTGGAAACAAATACACAAAAATGAACAAATAAAATATATTTGGTTGGATTTCCTTATTCTGTTGTTGCAGAGGTTTCTGTTAATCATCTCCGTATAATGCAAAATCTCTTAAATACTTGAACTTTTCATTTGCAGCATATCTCTAATAAAAATATAAATACATGTGCTAATATAGTCACTGAGCCTGTGCAATAACAATTGGCTTTGGGGAGCTCTTCTTTATCTTCTCATACAACATGAAAGGGAATGCAGGAGTTCATAAAGCATTGTTGTTTTCCTTTGATACATCTTGCTCCAGGGAGCAGGAAGGAATGTGAAAACAGGTGTCTCACAGATTTCACCATTCTCATTATATCCTGTTGTACCAGTTCCAGACATCATGAAAGGTAACGACTTGCAACAGTGATCTAACTCAGAGAGACCATTACACATAGGAAGACAACTGTATGAATAGCCTGAGCCCAGACTCGACAGTATAGAAATATGTGTTTTGTTTGTTTCGGGTTGGGGTTTTCTGCTTATCCTGTTTTGCTGGCAGGGTAATCCAGCCCTGGATTAATTTTACACCCCCACTTTTGTGCGTGTAGCCCACTCTGTGCAGAACAAACGACAAGATTGTGTACACTATTTTGGCAATTGGGTGCTCAGCTGCTCTGTTCAGAATCACGGTCCTAGTACAGATTTTTTGTGAACCACAAAAAGGAGTTTGGGCGGGTGGGCTCCTTTGCACAGCCATAATTGATCTCGTTCCGAAACAGAGAAGGGTTGCGTGTGAGTAACTGAAAATATAGACCTAAGAGAATATAGTTTCCTTAATCACAGAAGTTCTAAGCATGCCATACTGCAAGCTTCAGTGTACACAAAGAAATATTTAGTGAAAACAGTTCAATATATAATATGTTTAAGAATACCATAGGAGAGATGTTGCAGGGGAAAACTCTTCTAGCTTTCGGTGGAATAAATGTTGGTTTTAATTTTCAGGTCATTAGCAGAATGAGCAATTTCATCTGTGTTTTGAATTGAAGAACCTTATTCCTTCCTCAGCTGCAGTGCTGGGATTGCAGTTCTCCAATCCAAAATACCCCCAAGAGAAATAAATTACAAGACTTGTATTTATATTACAAATATGGCATGCATAAACATGACTTCACAAAAATATCATCATTCCAGTGCAGGCATAAATATTATGATAGCCAGTGAGTATGTAGAAATAAACATAGGTACACAGAACTCTTGTGGACATACCGCATCATTTGTACACCAGGGAATCCGATTCTAGTGCGTTTCACTGTACTAAAGTTGAGAATGCCAACCCTTGGGGGCTCCAGTTCTGGTTGGAATGAATTTTGGCTTAGTGTGAATGTGTTCCAAGATGCGGAAGGAGGAGAGAGCTGCTGTCTTGCTCTTTCTGTGGCTCCGATTCAACAGTTTATTCCTACTCAGCAAAGCACATGCTTTACTTTAAGCATGTGCTTTGCTGAACTGGAAGGAACATTTTAAGCATGTGTATAAATGCTCTGATGAACCGTGACCTGTGTCACAAAACAAAATAGCAGCACCCACTAGCATTCCACTGAAGAATTCACTGCCACATGTAACTGAAGAACCCAAGCACCCATGAGCAAGGAATAGCTCACACCACTGATAGATTCTGTATTAAATCATGTACATGTTTGCCCAGGTGCAATAACATTTTGATTTGGTTATTAGGGTGACTTTCTCAGGGCTCCACTTCTCTTCAGCAGTTGCTCTAACATGTGACTCCAATAAATGGTGTATTGCCTCCCCACATATTTGTAATCCCCGGATATGCATATTTATTATTTTTGATGCAATGAATTACTTTTAGGAGAGTGAATCCTTGGGACATTAAAAGCACAGCAAAGCTGTGCATCCAAGTTATGCCGCAGCTCCACAGGTTGTCAGTGATGTTACTTCCATGTTGTGTGCTGGATATGGATACTGTGCATGTGAATTTGAAATGTTTGTGGGGGGATCTGTTTGCTTTCAGATTACTGCTAGCAAACATTGTGCAAAGCTCAGTGATTTTGGTTCTCAGGGCCGCCTAGAAATCATTTTGCAGTTTTGCTTTGTATGCATTTTTTATTTGGGATTCAAATGAACTTAAAAACTCAAACACATCCCAAGCTGTTGATTTTTGGATGATTTCATGTATGCGAACCCCACCTCGCTTTGCACAACTTCCACAGTCATTATGAGCTCAACTCTGCTTCATTGAGGTTGGTGCACCTTGGTGAACCTTGCCTTTGTTTCAGGTTTGTGAAGAAGCATGAAATCTAGCCTACTTACAGATCTTGTTGTAGAAATCTCCCTCCGCTCCACTCCCAACTCCACTTAAGTTCATTGCATCCATTGCTATAGCACACCTTGTTGTTATAACATGCTGTGTGGTTGATTCCCAGTAGAGCATTCGTAGAGGGGGAGCTCTGTAGTGCAGCACATTGAAACAACAGAGTTATTTCTTGAAACCAAACACACTGCAGAGGCAACTGCAGATCACTGCCCACTGGCACAAACACTCCTGAGTGATACTACCAGTCAAGGACATGAATGGTTAGTGCCCTTAATTGTCTTACTGGTTTCCCTTGTCATGAGCTGGTTTCTTCTTCCTCGATAAGATCATTGCTTCTCTTCGTTACTTTCTCACTGAGTGTCTGGCTTAGACTGTGTTTTTTTTGTTTTTGTTTTTTTTTGCTGGAAGATGGCTTAGCTGGTTGTAACTGGCCCAATTAAGTCAGCAACCTTGTAATCTTTTGTAGAATGTGAAAACTTCTTGTTTTATATCTTGTGACTCTGCTTTACGGAAACCAAGGAGACCAAGTAAAAAGGTCAGGATCACTCTGTATTTTAAAATGTTTGTTCTTTTATTGAGAGCTCCTTAACTACTTTAGGTGTCACAGCTTCAGTCATTTAAGAGGTCGGCTGAAAGCTACAAACCTTCTACAATAAAGCTAAGCAATCATCCTGACCTTTAAAACTGGAGATAATGGCCAAGGTTGCGGTATGGTGACCTTTCAGCCCAAAGTGGGCGGCAGTTATTCATTCTCTGTGACATGATTTGGGCTTTTTATTCTTAGCCACTTTTTTTTCTAATTGGCGGTATGTACAACGTGAATCAGTGTCACCCCCGACCTTCAGTGGCAGTTAGTCATGTGAGAATGTCTGGCAGCACTGCAGCTATATAGGAGCTCGCTCACAAGACCATGCTACAGGTCTGCACTAATGGCCCTTGATGCAGAAGTAAAGAATGAAAGACTTACCTTAATCATGAATCCTGGCTTTAACAAATGAACCATTCTTGACTGGCCCAGCTCGTCATGTATGTTTCTTACAGTCTTACTGAGATGGAGGCTCAGTTGAAATGTGGGGTGAGTTTAAGATCTGATAAGTCCTCTATCAAAGATCTGCTTTGGAAGATCCTAACCTTTTCTCTTGTCTGTTACCTAAATGTGGGTGTGCTGTGAATCTGTAAAACCCTAGATTATTGAGAGGCAACACCCACCTCTCCGCTGTCCCTCATTTCCCTCCCACACACCCTGCAGATCCAGAGGTGTTCAGATCTGGAGTTGGGTTTTGAGCCAACATCCAAACATTACTGATTAAAAAAAAACAATGACCAGGTTTTTATTGATTTCTTGATTTTTGTCATGCTTCGTGCCTTTCCATGCTTCACACCATAAGTGATCCACAGCTGGGGTCAGTAAGAAAACCAAGTGCATCTATGAAATAATAGTGCAAAACTGACCATGGGCACTATGGCTGATTGGGGGGGGAGGGAGTTACGTTCTTCTGAGGCATCTGGCGTAAGTCACTGTCAGAGACCTGATACCAAGGTAGAAATTATTATTTATTAATTTGTATCATCATAGGACATAGAAGCGCCAGTTGTTGACCCTGTTGGTTTGTTCCAGGGTGCCAAACCTAGTGTTCTTAAAATTAAATCTGCCTTTCCGAAGATTCCTCACAGCACCTTTCTTAGAAGAAGATCTTTTATTCCCATCTTCTATTAGAAGAGAAGGCAAGTTACACCCCCATTTTGGAGGTGTTAGAGCTCTGTTTGGTGCTGCTAGGCTAGGAAAGGCTTTTAGCTGGTGCTGTTTCCTTGGCTACCTCTGTTGGCCTCCTGGAGTCAATTTTCAGTGTGACTTTTAATGTTCCTACTTCATTTCTGCTGAAACCTATTTCCAGCACACCAGTTTTTCTGACTCCGTTGTGACTGAACAGTTCTCCCCCAACTGGTAATATGGTATTTCTGACAAATGGTGACCAGACAATTTTCCACAGAATTTAGAAATATCTCTTCCATGCCACTTCTTGCTTGAATGAAGTGTCGGAGTTTGCTAGCTAGATGGAACATTATCGTGTTAGGCCCTGAAGCCATGGTGACCTGTGGTTAGGTCTGTCAAGCTATGTTGCAGGATTCTGCCGACAGTAAGCTCATTGCAGAACTTTGTGGGGAATGAGTGGAGGAGACTTATTTTATAATGGCGTCTCCCCCCAAGGCAACTGAACGCAATTTGTGAACCTCAGCTATTCTGGAAGTTAGTTTAGTACAAAAGCTGTAAAAGCGTGGAGCAGATTGTGGTGTTCTGTTAATAATGGAAGATTATCCTCATCCTTGTGTGTGTGACGGGATTCACTTCTACAAGACATTCCACCCATCAAACAAGTCTCTCCAGCGGAATGTTATTGACCTGTCTACTTAGGTGTTTGTTCTAGGGTCGTCATGGTCATGTCTCAGTTCTTTAATCCAGCTTTTATTAATTCTATCTGTTGATTATTATTGTTGTTTGTACTACAGTCGCTCCTAAAGGCCTTCATTGGGATTGGGAGCCTTACTATGCCACCTATTGTACAAATACAGAGTGAAGGACAGTGCCTGCCATTCAGCGCTTACAATCGAAACAGACAAGATGGACAGGGAGGAAGGGGATACAGAGGCACATAGAAATGAAATCGTTTGCCCAGCATCACAAAAATGGCCAGTGGCAGAGCAGAGAATTCCCCCAATCTGTCCACGAGAGCATGAGGCCTGCACTGCCAGCCTGGGGTTGAAATAGGACGGGGTCTGAGAATTCTGAAAAAATTCAGATGGATTCAGGCTTTTCTGCAAAACAGAAAGAGTCTGATTAATTTTACTTAAATCTTTGTCCTGGCTATCTTTGCACTTGCTAGTTGTGGCTGGGACTGAAAGTGGAAGTGTTTAAAGGACTGTGATAAAGATTCCTCTCACTGTGTTTCCCAGGCAGAAGTAAGAAGCACTACCAGTCCTTTCGGGTCTGTTCTCAGATATCCAAGGTCAGACTCAAAAGATTCTGAGCATCTAAAATTTTCACCTGTTAATCCAAACTGATCTGACACTCCAGGTCTTCTGAGGCTCTCCCAGTATGAAGTTAGGAAAGTTTAATATCAGTTGGTCTGGAATGTGGTGTCAACATTATTGTCCTTCTGTAATCTGTCCATCCAGAAAGTTCCTGTGTAATGTTAATTTCGAGTTCTTGCCTGTCTCCATTGTGGGGACTTAATTTTGACAATGTAAGTCAGCCTCTGTTGTAACTTCTTATTACAGTGAGGTTGTAACAAGAGAAATTGCGTGACCATAATGAGCCTTCTACTGCAGCATCCCAGACAACCTTTGGCACAGGAGAGGATGCCTTTCCATTAGGAAAGAAATGTACTTTTATTTTCAACTTACTCCTCAAGTCTAAATTCTCCTTATTCGCCATGTAACCAAAGATAACATGTTTTTGTTCATAATGATTCAAGCAGCGAAGCTTCCAGGGAAGCTCCATCCACATCGGATAAATTCCCCTGGCTTAACAAGAAATTTGGACAATAGTACTCTGCTACCTCCATTGTGTGTACCGCATCTTCACACCCACTAGCTCAGGGACAGAGTGAATGAAATGTGCTTGGAGGCTTTGTGGCAAAATAAATAAATGACAGACATTCAAAGAAAATGAAGCTTTTTGCTGCTTCAGAGGAAGCAGTCTTTTTTTATCATTATTGTTTTTGTGCTCACATTATGATGTTATCCTTGTGCTTCATAGAAAAGTACCAAAGGAGGGATCTAGCCAGGGGAAAAAAATACCCCTAACATAGGTACTCTTAGGCCTAGTTTACACTACAAGTGTAACTGAATTTAGGGATCCCAGTTAAAATAGATTATTCCTTGATCCATCTGCAACCTGGTTAAAATTAGCAGTGGTCATGTAACTAGGCAAATCCCGGGCTCTGTGCGCTCACTTAAAATCTTGGTATAGACATCCTGTCTAAGGGAGACAGATATTTTGAGCCAGCGCTACACTAGAAGAAGCTTGCCGGTATATCTGTATCAGCAAAAGTTTCTAGAGTAGCTCTGGCTTGATTCTGTTAGGGCTGTAACTGAAATCTCCCAAGAACAGTCACTCTCCTGAGTTTCAACCCAAGTTGAATAACTTGAGAAACAACCGAAGTTATTTCCACTAATGTGGGCCTACATTTAACAATTACAGCTTGTGATATTTTGGCAGCAGAAGCACAGCTGAGCCATGGTCAAATCTAAATCTAGGCTTTTGTCCTCATACCAAACTCTAGCCTAAACTTAGTCTGAATCTAAATCCTGTTTCCTCAGTCCACCTATATAAGCCCCTGTACATGTCTTTTTCATTATAAATATATCTTACCTTCTCATTCCACACACGTCACATGCAGCCCTGTTCCCTTTATGCCATCATAATCAACTAAATATTTTGGGTGTCCTCTATTGAGGGTCCCACGCAACCCACAGCTTTGTTTCTGCTCCGTTTGGACCCTTGAAAGGTTATAGTGAGGTGGTGTTAATGCTAGTGCTTGTATTGATGGTGTAGTGCTGCAGATGGTGTTTTTCATAACAGAGCACTGTAAAGAGTTATGCCCCTGGAAACCTTGATTTTACATGTAAGGGAAGAGGGGAGAGCTACAGTGGAGGGCCAGATTTTTTTAAAATGTGTTGAGATTTTCAAGTCCTTTGCATTCATCATTGGTACTAGATTTGCAAATGTACGCAGCAGCCAGCAGTTGCCATTGTGGTCAGATTTTCCAAAGAGTTCAGTCCCCGCTATGCTGAGTGCTTCTGATAATCTGGTCACCTATTTTGGTGCTGAAATGGGAGCTGAGCTCTTTGGAAAATCTGCCCCTATTTTGGGGCAAACACATGTAATTCTAAAATCACTTCAGGCAACAAACATGACCTTCCCCTTGATACTAATCTAAAGCGACAGTTCTCAGAGCAGTATAGTCTGAAGCTGCAAATTTTTTTATACATTTGCAGAAGTTTGGCTGAGGTGAGTTGCTCTCTGCTACCCACGGGTGATTATGGTTGTAGGTGTTGCAGTATTATTTCCCCATCCTGCATGGTTCATGCAGCTGCACTTATACCCTATCTGGTTAGGCGCTCAGCCACAAACAGTTCGATAAAGGTTAGCCAGATATTTGAGCTTATCAGAGAGAATCATCCCTGCTGTAAAAGCTGCATCCTCACTTGTAACAATAATGTGATTCCAGCAATCTTTATTTTATTATCTCCTCTCTTTCGTACAAACATAAAAGTGGTTAGATTTAAACTGAGCATTGTCAGGCTGTAATTTGTGCCTGGGGTTACCCACATCATCACGTGATAGTGGTGCAGCATGTTAATCTTATATGCCTCGCTGCGTCCTGCAGAACAGCTTTGAACCTCTCCAAAATACTGCTTTCTTGTTTTGCTATGAGAGCTACTCTTAAAGTAATATTTTTATTCTTCCATTAAATGGAAGCAGGTGATGCTGGAGGGTTGGTTGAGAAAGAGGAGCAAGCTTTCACAAAGACGTTTACCAAAAAACATCTTGGGCGACCATTTTCTGATCAGTATCATTATGACTAATGATGACATTCAGTTAGTAGTGGGAGGGTCTAATAGCAGGGGTGAGCTAAGTTTTAAATTTCACTTGAAAGGAGGTTTTATACTTTGCTTTTGGATTTGAATCCAATGAATAAAAAAATCTGCTGCTACACTGACATTTCCTCAATGATAAAACGAAAGTCAAGATGTTAAAGATTCTGTCATGTTCTTTACTTACAGAGGAAAAATATTGAGATTTTTCTTTTAATATATAATATATTTTCATATATATAATATTTACATTTAAATGTTCCTTTGATTTAAATCAACAATCTGACTTGCTGGTGCTGGAATATTTTATGCTTTGAGTGTGCAAGTTTTTTTCAGACCATGTCACCACTATCTCTTCCAGGTAATCTAGAAAGTCAGACCTGCCCCCAGCACTGTGCATCTCACGTGAAGCTCATGGGGAGGAGTTGACTTTGTAATCATCAAGAGCTCAGAAGTAAAAGCAGGCAGGTTAGGTTGGTGATTAAAATGCATGGCAGTCTTGGAAAATTCTGAAGCTTTGTCTGGGATCTGAAAATGCTAAAGCCTCTTCCTAGAAAATCTTCAAAGTTATACACATATGTCATTATAACAGCTCCTGGCATTTGTATTACATGTTATGGGCCAAAACCTGCTCTGTCACACCCATTCAGCCCCACTGGAGTCAGAGTGGATGGATCAGTGTAACCAAGAGCGAAAACGCTGTGCATCCATTCATTAAACCTCACATGACCACTGAGAGATACTGCAGGGTGATTATTACTATCCTCATTTTACATATAGGGAAAATGAAGCACAATTAACAACTTGCCATGTGCCACAGAGGGAGACAGTGGCAAAGCCAGGATTAAGCCCTCTAAACACCCCACCTCTGCTCAATTTTTTAGACCGGGCCTCCTCTCCTAAAGAAATGGTAAGATGCTTACACCATCTTTTTAACTTTTCCACTCTCAATACAGGGTCATCAGTCAAGTTCTCAACAGCAATAATGGAAGTCAGCGAGGGTCAGACACATGTCAGCCATTTGTGCCTTAAAAATTAACCCCAATATCGATAATGTAAAACTGAAGCAGTTTGACTCTGAATTGTAAAATCATTCTAAATTCCATCTAATGTATTCCTTGTTTTATTTCTATGTATTACAGTGGGGCCTTGAGACTCCATAGTGCCAGGCTCTCCGCAAACCCAGAGTTAGACTCTCCCTCAAGGGCTCACAATTAAAATAGACTAGACAGGCAAAGGGGGGCTGAAGGAAAGTATTATCCTCATTTCACAGATTGGAAAGTGAGGCACAAAGAGATTGAGTGACTTCACCAAGTTCACACAGGAATTCTAGGAGTGAACCAAGGTTTCTAAAGTGCTAGGTCTCCCTATCCACTGCCTGACCCACAAACCAACCTTTCTCTCTTAATGTTGTTAGAGAGAGAGAGAAAGAGAACAGCAAGAAACGCAAGACCTATTCTGAAGCATATAGAGCTTTGTCATAAGTCTTTAATTACATAGAAGCCAATGAAATTGTGCAGAAGTTTGTGAGAACCTTTATACCCACATCTTAACTTGTGTGTGTGTAGTTTGTATTCATGGACTGACAGCTCTAGAGACTCAAGACTTTCTTTATCCACAGAAAAAGTACAATGTGACCACTGGCAGGGCAAGATTCCTCATGCTTTCTTGCCAATGTGACTCACTTTCACTCGAAGGGACCACTCACAGGTGAGATGGGGATTCATTCTCCAGGCCCGTTCAATAGGCGGCTTCTCTTCTGATTCTGCCAACAGTGCTCTGAACCCTTCTGGCAAAACCCCATGGAATTGAATAGAAAATGTGTTTTCTGAACCCCCCTATAAATTTAATACAAAATCCCTGTCTCCCTGTTAAAGTATTCGTTAGAATCGTTTATTTAAAAAAGTTATAGAAAGGATATTACTTGATTAAATTCTGACGTTTTTGGAGTAATATATGAAGCCCTTTTATGATTTCAGCCCTGTAAAATAGCATTGAACACTTCCGCAAGAGAATTAAAGCAGTTGTGGTGGCCTCTGTGACAGCTTTCCACTGGGAAATGGACTGAGACCATCTTACTCATGTGCCACCACCTACCAGTTGTCAGACGGTGTTAATTTGATAGTGATGTGTTTGACTCAGTAAACCAGAGGTGACAGGCACCATACCACAACTCCAATCTCCTGAGTCATATGTTTCTCCTACCTAGGACATTTTAATGTTGATTTGTTTTTTAAGTGGGGTAAAATAAACTTGAGTTGAGTGCTCTCAAGTTTTGTGCTGTGCCGTAACATTTTCAGTGCATTCTGGTAGGCTTCTGTGTTGGTAAAGGTAGTGATCTGTTGTACAGTGCAGTGCTTCACTCTTGAGTGCCGAGTTTCTTTGCATGCTGCTACTGATAAGTGTTACTGACTTACTTTTTTAGAGAAGAATGAAGCTAATGAATAACTGAAAGAACTTTGAATCCTTTGTTCTGTTGCCTTAAAGTGCAGGTACCCCAGTCTTAGGTCTATATACAATGTAGCCACTGCAGTGTTTGCCATTTTCTTACGGGATAATTGTTTCCAAAGGGCCATACAGTGTACGAATACATAATCCCAATCCAGTTAACTGGGTAGGAAATGAAACTGCGATCATCCCTGTAGTGTATAGAAAGTGGGTAGTATCCCTTTAAATCATTTGTGAGCCCTCTGTGGCAGTCTCTGTGTACCACCTTTCAGTAACCGGCTGGAGCTATGGTATGTGGATTGCTTGGCCTTGAATGGCCCCTTTAGTAGTTGAACAGTGTAAAAAGTTGGATGAAACTGCTACTACGTCCAACCTAAGGAGCTGATACAGAGAAAGAGGACACAATAAAAAGTGAGTGAGGCAGAGGGTGAGGAAGGACAAAAGATTTTGCTGGATCAACTGTGGCGGTGAGGGGAAGATGAGTGGAATGGAAGTAAGGTAGCTCATCAACATAGAAGGGGTTAAAACTTTGCCTAAATATCTAGTCTGACAAGATGTAAACCTCAAGGAGGACAATAGCAGCTCTAGCCCACTTCTATTTCACGCACTGGAGACTACCCCACCCCTCAATTTGGCAGCAAAAATCGGGAGGCATCCAGGGAATGCTTGTTTTTCCGCTCCAGATTCCCAGGTATTACCTCCAGAAAGACATTTCTGCTCGATGCATCAGTGCATGCACCATCCCCCAGTACTCCGTACCTCAAAGTCTGCCACAAACAGTTCTCGGGTGCTGTGCTCTGCCCAAGACAGCAGCAAGCAAAAGCAAAGTTACTGGCTACACAGAAGGGGTTTGCTTATTTCCAAGTGTGTCTGTGGGTTTGTGTTTTTGTTTGTTTGTTTTCCTCTTCTTTTTCCTGTTTGTAGCTTTTGGTTTATAATCCCAGACTCCTTCTAGAACACAAAAACACCAACAACGTGCTGATCGTTTTCTTTAATGGCAAGTGGCCACTCCTCACTTACACTTACACAGCAGCTAGAGGAGGGCTCAGCTACCTCGGTGAGGTGCAGGAATTAACAGATTCTTTCAAAGCTTCTTTCGGCTGCAGTATTGCAGAGGGAGCTGATCAGTTGGGAAATGAATTTTTCCGTTATTGTTAGCAGAGACAAAGATCGTAATGAATCACTTCACATTTGGTAAGTCTCTGCATATTTTCCCCTCTTCCCTCCTCCTCCCTCCCCTCCCCCCCCATTATTTTTGGTGTTAAACCGTCTTTGATTTTCTTTGAACTTTTGGTGGTGTTACACAGGCAGGTGGTGGGTTCTTTTCTCTCCTGCGGTGTGACAGAGCAAAGATAGTAATCTTCGTTCCTAGAATCAGTGCGCCGGTCAGGGGTTAACAGCATTCTCTAAAATTAAAATGATAGCAAAATCCTGCTAAGGAGGTGAAGTTAATTATGCAGCTGCATAGTTTGGCACTTCTTCTCAAGTCCCGGGGATCTCGTCTTAGATTGCTCTTTGGGGCAGGGTTGTACTTTCCTTGATCTTTTTATACAATAATCACAGTCAAAACACAACATATAGATTAAATTATGGGTCAACACATTACATGTTTGATTAAGAAGACAGCTGAAAGATAGGAAACCTTTCTGTTTTCAACTTGAATACAATATAATTTTCGTTCTCATTTGCGGCTCTTAGCTGCCTTGATGGAGGCTGTGCAGGAATGGGACATGGGGGGCTGTTCTGCAGAGGGAGTCCCCAGGAAGAGTTCTAGCTCATTTAGCTGGAATTGTGGTCCCTGGTAGCAACCAAGAACATGTTGCAGTGGCAGCTCCGCCATCTTGGAAGAGTATATAGCATGTCCTCTCTGTCTGTTCCCAGTTGGTGCAGAGAATGGGGGTACAGCTAGAGGCCCATGCTTGGCCCATGTCTCCCTGTATCTTTTAAAGATACCAGTACAGCCACAGCTGCCCTCTTGGAAATTGCATATAAAAAAGTTAAACTGGAGTCAACGCTTTTGGAAAAGAACAAGGGATCTTTTGGTTTATTGTTTTCTGGGGCTACTGGTTCTCTCTCCCAACAAACCCACCAGAAACCATTTCAAGGATTTTGAATGAGTCTACTGGAATAGCCGCTGAGATAACCATGCACAGGCTCTGCATTCTACAGCCATATTGTTGCTATGTCCAGTTTGTGGTATAAAGGATAAGAAAGGCTATTTGTGCTCTCCTTCCATCCTGAGTTATGCACTTGTGCAATGTGGCTCTAAATCTTCTTAACACACATAAACCGGATACTCAATACCTTCCAGGACTGAGCCCTATGTGTTTTATAGCCTGGGCTGGATTCTCAGCTGTACTAATGTGCATATATAGAGCACTTCCACGGAAGTCAAGGGTATGATTTCAGATTTGCGATGCTGTAGCTGAGAGTAAAATTTGACCTATGCAATGTTAGCAGCTTTGTTATTTTAATGGCTGTTTCATCTAACTAGGTTTCCTTACATTATTCTTTAATCTTAATGCAGTTTGATGCCCAGAAAAATTATTGTTCCAGTGGGATAATTAATTTAACGTAAAGTTTTTTTTATCATAATTGAATTTCATAATTCAATATTTTCAGTGTTGGAAGTGTTTTGCGTCAGTGGCCATTCATTTTAGATGACTGTTTTTTATTAATCTGTACTTGTAGATTTGGTGCAGAAATACCATTATGGTTTTATCTTTTAAACAACTTCCCCTACTTACTTAGTCTCATTATTATATATAGACTGAAGCTTATGACATGCCCTTCCACAGAATACAGTACACCTACAGTCACAAGCATCACTTCACTTAGTGATGCTAATTCTTTCTAGCAGTCATGGAACATCTCTGTGTCTTTACAGTAAACATGTGCATGTACAGTGTAAGGACTCAATTCTGCAAGGTGGCCCTGATCCAGCAATGAACTTAAGCACTTGCTTAATTCTAAGCATGTGAGTAGTTCCATTGAAGTCGGTGGAATTACTCACATTCCTCACTTTTTTCTGGATCAGGGCCAGAGTGCTTAGGCCTATGCAGAAATAAGCCCTAAATGTTTTACAGCCTGGGACTAATCCTATTCTCACTTATCCTGGTTTAAATCCAGGGTGATGCAAGTGTAAGAGCAGAAGCAGGCCCGCTATATGAGAAGCAAATCATCCCCCTTGGATATGTACTGCTACCAGTCAGTCAGCACTACTCTTTTAAACTCTATTTTCATGGGTTAATGATTCGGCTGTAAAAGATCAATTTGGCCGAAAACTGACATGCACAGGCTGATCAAACATGTGGTGCCAGATTCTGATCACATTTATTCCAGTGTAAGTCTGGAGTGATTCAGTGAAGTCAGTGTAGTTATTCAGTATTTATTTAAGTGCAGTAAAGCTCTGATCTGTTGTTTTATCAGTGTGACATTGTGATTAGAGAAGAGGACTAGGAGACAGAACTCATGGATAGTGCTCCTTGCTCAGTCACTGGCATGCTATATCTTTGCGCCTCAGTTTCTCCATCTGTAAAATGAGCATAATAGTGGTAGTTAGGCTTATTTAGGGTAGTTGAGAAAAGTTTTGCAAGTTTTAATTAATTAATATGTAGAGACCCCTTTCAGATCCTTTAGATCAATATTGTTATATGAGTTCAAATTAGTTATATTTAGGGGAAGAAGAGGAATACCTATGTTTGAAATATAATGGGAAGAAAAAGGTGACTGTGTCTCTTTAAAAGGTATCAGGTAAAATTATGTCCCTAGGCCAGGAAAGTTCTAGTCAGTTTCAGATAAATTATACCCTTGTCTTCCTCCAGGAGGGGCGGGGGAGTCATGCTCCCTGTTAACTGTCCCTTTGGCACTTTTGTCAAATGAGTTTTAGTGCAGCTGCTAAAAATATAAGCCAATTTCTTTCTTCATTTAAATGTAATGCTTACAAGAAGTGTCCTTTAGCACATCAAGCTGGCACAGGGATTATCAGACCTAGAATCTGAATAATAGGAGTTAACATGCCAGTGTCCCTGGTAAAGCCGGGATGTAAATCAAACCACTGAAATCCAGAGTTTGCACTTGTCAGCCTCACAATATAAGATGAGTCTAGAGGGAATTCCTTTCCTAGGTTTCCTCCTTGAGAGGTTAGGGCAAAAAATTAAACAAATCTCCAGGTAGATGTGGTGTCATGATCAGTGTACTGCAGTTATTTCTACCTGTCAGGCATTATTTGGGTTGCACAACTTTGAACCCTATGCTTCTGGTTCATAAATGTGCGGCCGCAGAGTTGGAGACTGGATGACTGAGCAAGATAAATTCCACTTCCTTAGATTTGGGGAGAGGGTGGAGTTGAGGGATTTTGTTACACAAATTAACGTGAAACATTCTTACATATAATGCTCACAGGCACACTTTGCAAGACAGGTATATACCACAAAGTAGTGAGAAATAATATCTGGATATACTATATGGACATCATGAAGAAATTAGTTATTAAAAACTCGCTTAGCTGTTTATTAAGTAAGAGCAGAAGCCTTGAACATTTTCAGAATATTCATTTGTGATTTTATCTAAATTAGCAAAGTAATTTCATCTCATCTGTGCCATTAAACTTTCCAGCAGTTTTTCCAATTTTTAACAATTAACATTTTAACCCCCATAATAGATTTTTACAGAAATGTGTCATGTCTTGCTTAGATCCGTTATGATTTTAAGGGCCACAATTTAAAAAAGACAGTCACGATCGCTGTACATGTTTTGCCTATTATTTTTCGCACATCTTTACAGCAACAGAATGCCTACCTTAGGGATTTCAGTCTCTACTCCTGTATGTTGGTATTGTTCCACTGATGAATATGAAATGTCCTCCGATTTACTCAACAAGCATGAGCAAAAAAGCATCCCTCGGCATTTTGCTCATGCAGTAAATGAGTGTGCCAAGATGTACTCACAGAAATGTGTATAAATGAGTCTTTGATTTTTAGAAGTTTGGCCCAAATTGAAGATTAATGGGCACATGACTATTGGGTCCTTACACGATAGGTATGATCAGGAGTCCAAATTTTGCAAAGTTCACCAGTATTTTTAAGGCTACAGAATTACTCAGTAATTTAATGTATGCAGTGTTGTAGCCGTGTTGATCCCAGGATAATAGAGAGACAAGGCGGCTGTGGTGATATCTTTTATTGGACCAATTTCTATTGGTGAGAGAGACAAATTTTCTAGTTGAAGAGCTCTTCTTCTAATTTGGGAAATGTACTCACAATGTCAGAACTAAATACAAGGTAGAACAGATTGTTTAGCATAAGTAGTTGACACATATTTCAAGGGACCACTCAAGGTGAAGTGTCCCGTTAACACCCCTCCCATCAGAGGGCCTTCTCCTCCCCCTTCACTTCCCCCCTATGACTGGAGGAGTGTTAACAGGCCACTTCACCTTGAATGGTCCATTGAATGTGTGTTAATGACTTATGCTAAACAGTCTGTTCCACTTTGTATTTAGCTGTGACATTTCTCTGAGAACATTTCCCAGACCTGAAGAAGAAGAGTTCTGTATAAGCTCAAAAGCTTGTCTCTCTGAGCAACAGAAGTTGGTCCAATAAAAGATATCACCTCACCCACCATGTTTCAGTAATATAATGAAACTCCATTGCTGCCCACATGCGAGGAGGAAACATGGGGCCCAAATCAGTCATAGTTACTTCAGCGACTTCAGATAAATTTGATCCACCATGTCTGTCATTGTTAAATATCTTAAGTCATCCAAGAAGATACATTCACATTAGCGAACTAATTTTTTCAGCAAAGACTTTCACCAAAATCTTGTCAAAGGCTTCTGGACAAAATGTTGATGTTTGTAATGAGAGAGATTGTTTGTTATTTTTTATTTTCTGTTAGTATGTTCGGAAGAATGTTTCGCACTTAAAATTCAGCAGTTTCGTTACACTGAATATTGCCAGTGATAGTTAAAATATGTTAGAATACCACAATGTAATTCCGAGACATTTAAGCCTGGTTGGTTTTTTTAAAGTAAAAAGAACAGTGACTTCTGGGCAGATCTGATGTACAAGTGCACACAAAGGGAGCTTAGTCCAAGGTATAGGGCATTGGAATGAGACTCTGTTCTTGTTCTCCGAGGGGAGTTAATAAATAGCAACAGTTCTTACCCCTCCCTCACTCTGTATGCAAAGTCAATTTCCACCTGAACTGAAACAAAGGAAAGAAAGCAGAGTGTAGTTAATAATGGGAAAAAACAGCTGCTTTTACCACGATTTTAAGATTTGTCAATCCCTATTTGTTTGTGAGAATAACATTGCTTTGGGTACAGCACCGCCTGCAATAATAATAATGGCTAAACACAAGAAATGGTAACTACATTATTTCCCAAAGTTTAACGTACTCCAAGACTTTCAAAATGAAATTAAAATCTATTCCTACCCCTTTAGAGCATTTGTGCTCAGCAGAGAGTGAAAACTGACACGGAGGCATTACACAATGGTATGAAACCACCAAAAATAAAGTCAGTGACTCAAAAAAAAAAAAAAAACCTCTGTGCCAGGATATTTTGTAAATTTCTCTGGGGAAATCCCACAACCCTTCAAGAAACTTGACCTCATTTGCATGTTCTGATTAAATCACTAGTATGCTTTTCTTTTGACTCTGTATAGCGGAGGAGAAAGTAGTTTTCCAGAAAGTCCCAGGAACTTTTTACTAACACACTGTTATTCGTTATGTATAACTTAATCATTGACAAGTAGTAGTTGTGTATGTTGTTCAATTCCGCAGAGGATATATGTCTGGAACACATTAGAGGAACCTTCTCCACGTACAGCCCAATTTAGCGAAAAGTTCATCAACATCTAGAGTAAATTCCTGAAGGATTTATTAATTAACTAAACCTTCGGCCTCATTACAGCTGGGATGATATTTCTTTCAAGGACCACAGTTCATGCAGCAGCATAAATCACACAGATGGAGTATGGGGATGCTCTGTGCTGGAGAGCCATTTTTTTTAATGGTATGCACCCTAGGGAGGGGAAATCTAGAGGTAGAAAAATGAAGGACTTGGCTGTAGTGTTCACTACCCATTAATTGATGTCATGAGGGGCTGGAATAAAGATAAGGAAAGTGTGTACATAGAAAACATGCACCAACAGAGAGATGAAGATGAGACTCTGCCCCAACCTAAACTGTCATTACAACAGCATATTTTGTTTCAGATGCATTTATATAGCTAGTCAGTTTTTTTCCGTCAGAGCAATGGCGGTAAATACAATCCCAAGCAGACACTTGCAGCTGTAGCTGTAGAAGGCAGATCAAGAGGCTAACCAAATCCTGGCATCTCTATTAGCTTTGTAGGAGGCAAACTGCTTGGAAAGACAAGTAGCCACGCGGCAGCAAGCTACCGCCCTCATGTGACCTACCCCCAAGTCAGCTAAAGGGGAAGGCAAATTGTACCATAAAGCTTGCTAAGTCATTTCCCTCCTACACAATCTAGATGTAACAGACAGATAGATGACTCCTGCAGAGACAAACTGACTGAACAAAAGAATAGCAGAGGAGGAACGAGACAAGGAGTGTAAGTTCTAAGGAGCAGAGTCCCCTTTATCATTACCTAAATGCAAGCCAGATCCCTGTTCTCTATTTTAGACCAATATCTAAATGTGTGTGTAACACTGACCCACAGCTAGAATGACCACAGTACACACTGCCATCCAAGAGGAGTGCCAATGAACACTTTACACCACTCCACAGGTGAAGAGGTTGTATGAGTTTGTCATTACAAACATCTTACCTATTTAAACAAACCGTGCCAGGAACATATTTCTTTTAGAATGGGCAAGTAAAGCCAGTTGTCAAGGCTAATGTAAGCTCCCTGCTAAGCTGCACGTATGACCTTTCCCATTAGAATTTGAAGTTTAAGGCAAATACTTTATCTACTGGTCTCAATTATCTTTCCTCATCACTGCAGAGAATTAAAAAAACCTAAACAAATGTTACATAAAAGCTATCCAGTTCACAAAAAAACTTCCTGTCAAATACCCAGAGCTACATCTATGCAAAACCTCAGTGGAACTACACTTGATTTACAGTCTTTTATTAAATTAAAATCAAGAACAACATGGAATTTCCCACATTTAGCTATGCATTTCTTCATTAAACTGTTTAAAAAACAAAAAAAGGCGTGTGTAATGTCAGTGATTAGGTCTATTCTGAAACACAGTAATAGTGAAGTTTAATGCTTAGTATTGTCAGGGCAATATCCCAGAGTGCTCCTCCTTCTTGGGTACTAGACAATAACAGTTCTCCTTCTGTAGCCTCCTTCCTGACTGATTATAGGCTGGGCTGGTAGCACCATCCATTATTAAAGTTGCCCAACAATTTCCATTATAAGACCCCCATTTTCAATTGCTTGCAACTTTACCAAACCTTAATTATTTGGGCTGAAATCTTGCATGCTGGTGATTGCCTCAGGCTGAATTATTTGGAAAATTTCAGCCAAAACAGTTCAGTCATTTCCGAGAATGGTAAATTATGGTGTTTTGCCCATATTAAAAAAAATTCTAAAGACCTTCTCTGTGAAAAACCCTAGAGCCCCCATGTTTGGGGCAAGGACTAGAAATTTGGCACGGGGGGGCCTTTGTATGAGGGGGAGGTGCTTTTTGCCATCCTCCCTATGAAAATCTGTCCAAATTTGACCGAGTTATGAGCTTTTGAAAAATCACAGTTGGTACCTTCTCTATAGAGACTTCTTAGGTTTTAGCAGCTAAATTCTCCTAAGATTCCCTCCGCCCTGAGCATACTCAAGCTGGGAACTGAGCGGGATTTTTCCTGCAATTGCAGCTCTAGGCTGCTGCAGGGGGTTGGTAACAGAACTGAAAGCCGGGAGCCTGGCTCCTCTGTGTTATCCATGCCCCCCATGCAGATGCCTGGACAGTATGGACGAGGAATCTGCCTGACACAAATGCAGAGATGACGAGCCAGATCCTGTGTCAGGGCTGAGGGATTCGACTGGAACAAGGAGTTGGGAAGGCAGGGCAGAGACTGGGATTGGAGTTTGGCAGCAGAGAGAGGGGAAACTGGAAAGTGGGGTGGGGGAGATTAGGACTGACTGGACAGAGAGACTGGGACTGGGAGATGGGGGAAGACTAGGAGTGGTTAGGCCAGAGACTGGGAGAATGTGATTGGCTGGGCAAGGAGACTGGGTAGCCAGGAGGTTGTGGGGTGAGACTGGGAACCATAGGGATGGAAGGAAGGAGATAGATCCGACAAGGAGCGAGGGTTCAGGGGGAGAACTGGGACTGGCCGGGCAAACAGATTAGGGCATGGAACTGGGGAGAAAAATATTACTGAGTTCATATGAGGAGCCTAGGGAGGGAAATATGGTCTGGGAATCGGTGAGAATGAGGAATATGGATGGTGGGAATGGAAACTGGAGGCCAGGATGGGGAAGAGAGACCAGTCGAATGAGGAGCTGGGAATGGGGAACTGGGACTGGCTGGGCAAGGAGCCTGGGACTGGGTGGGTGAAGAGAATGGGACTGCAGTGGGGAGCCTGGTGTGGGCCAGAGACAGAACTTGAACAGTGATGTGTTGGAGGAGACAGCTCATTAGCCATTAGCTCATTAGCAGAGATGTGTGTGATGGATCTAAAGGTTCCAGCCCTGCTGATTATCAGCCGTGCAGGTGTCAGCAGGATGTTACATGATGGAATTTGGGGAGGAAGGTTGTTTGTTTGTATGTTTTTAAAAACCTAGGAAACTAAATTAAAAGAAGGAGGCCTATGGGAAAAAATAGTATGTGACTAAAGACTGTCTCGTAACCCAAGTGCACAGGGGGACTGAATTAAGATTGCCCAGACATCCTTAATTCTGGCATTTCCTAATTTTTGCATGCTTGAAATTTGCGACCTGAATAACGATGTTTTAACATAGGGTTGTTGCTGAGTTTTTGCATGTAAATCATAATACACTGTAATCATAATACATTTTCCAGCTGCAGGATGCATGTTTCCATCTCTCTTGTGCCTTTTTTGGTTTTTTTTTTTTTTTTTAATATTTTGCTTCTTACTGAAAAAAATCAAGAACAGATGATTTAGTCTCCTGTCAGTTTTGACTTTTCTAAGAAAAGAGAAATGTTCAAAACAGCAGCTCACTGACTAAAATGCTTATTAAAGATGCATTGGCTGCAGCCGAGGTTCTTTGGAGATGAGCTACAGAGCTAAATATTCAAATCTGTGCTTGAGGGTTGGCACCCTGTTCGCAAGTGAAAATAGGGGAGTCGTGGCACTTCTCGCTCTCCTCCCTGAACGGAATTACGGTTTGTTTTCTTCTACCATCACCAGCAGAGAGTGCATGAAATATATGTCACGATGCCCATTATCTTCTACATTGCCTATGCCTGGGATTTGCTTGTAAGAGGGTGTTTTTTTAAACAGTACATTTCTGCTTTTGCTCTAAATACCATGATTATGGATGTTGCATGGGGGGAGAGAACGGGTGTCCAGTTTCAACTGGAATCACTGTTGCTTGTTCAGATGAGGTATCTTTATTTGGGTTGTTGTCAAAGTTACTGTGTATAATGAAGTAATCCGTGTGGAGGCGGGTGTTCCTTTGGCTGCCGGAGGAAGAGTTTAATTATGGTGCCTGGGGAAATCAGCAAATCAGACTCTCGTGAGTTGGATAGCCTCACTTGCATATTAGGCAGGGGATTATGTTGAAGTAATGATTCGTAGTTTTGGAAGAGGTCACAACTTGAACTATTGTGACAATTTTTGCACCCAAAGTAAAGCCAACATTTTTTTGTGCGAAACAGTTGCTTGACCACAAACTGTCACATTCTCCCCCTCTGCCAGACACACACATAGGGAAGGGCTTCGTGAGGCCAGAGGCCAGAAGGAAACTGGGTCAGTTTTACAACTTCCCCAGTTAAGAGTCCAGTTCTGGACCTTCCCAAAATGCAAAAAGTGTCTGGCTCTTGGGTATTGGTTTGGGCCCAATTTTAATGATGTGAAATAAGGGTAAGGCAGCCCATGGGCAATTTTTGACAAGACTGAATGAAGCAAGGGGACCTCACAATATGACAGAACGCATTCCAAGTGATCAAGACCAGCTTTTAAGGTCATGATGTCCTGCATTATCCTTTATCAGTTTGTGTAGTACGTTCCCCATACAACTCCAGCCTCAGCCCATGACTGGTTGGGGGAAATACAGCAGACCAGAGTTAAGGGCTCAGTGAGGAAGCTGGCTTCCCTTCCATTTTTTACAACTGAGATTTATATTTTCTTTTGTCCTTAAATAGTTTTGGTTACAGGCAGAAAGTCGTCCTTGTTCCAGGCCCAGTTTGAAGTGGCGAGTCCTGTGTACCTTTAAGATATGACGTAGTAATTAGAGATGGGCTTAAGGGAAGTTTGGATCTACATGTGAATTATGTGGCTTGGGTCCAGCTCCTAATAAAAATGATAAATTACCAGCAGTGCAGATCCCTGTATTTATGAGGAAAATTTATTGGCCTCCTGCGGGATGGATGGAGAAAGAGATATTAAATTGATACAGTTGTAAAGATACATTCTTGAATTTGTTGTTAAAAACATTAAGGCCCAATTGTCTTGGTTCTCCACTAACTCCAGCGATAACCCTGCCATTAATCAAAATAAAACCACCATTGTTAAAAGCAACAGGCAGGGAAAAATCAAGAGAGTAACACATGAGAGCTCCAGAGAGTTGCAGGCTATTCCTTTCTCCTGAAAAAGTAAAACTGAATTACCCCACAGAAAATCTTCATCTATTGTCAGTCCATGTGCCCTCTCACATAGCAAGTGTCTGCTGAAGAAAACAAGGAAGGAAACCTTGACAGATTTCCTGTCTGCTCTTGAAATGATGCCAATATCTATCTAGCAAACTCATCTTTGGAGCCTTTTTCTGGAAACCCTTTTTTTAGAAACACAAATATAGTTTTATCAGCTGCAGGTGAATAGTACTTGGAATTTGAATGATGGAGGTTTGGGAGTCCTTTCTAATCACTTTGCCATGTGCGTGGTTATTGGTCAACGCTCCCTCCTGAAATGCTGTGTTGTTATACATGGCAGCTGTCTGACGTTTTAAAGAATTCAGATGTTTGTAACACATGCAATTTGTTAAGGGCACAAAGGAACATGTGATGATTTTTTTTTTTAAAATGCTCACTGCATACTTACTATCACTTCCAACCAGCCAGGTTAGAAAAGGAAAAAAGAAACTAAGTCAAGCCCTTCAGACAGGCTGGGAACAGGGGCATTTGAGGTCAAGTCTGTTTCACATCTTTATACCATTAGGCTTTAAAGGCATCTGTAATTCAGATACAGGCCAAATATCCTTTGTTTTTATTTTTACATTTGGCATGCAATTCTGAGCAATTTTCCAGAATGTTTTAAAGGGAGGGGAGGGAAATCAGACTTTTGGAGACTCAACTAGAGTATTTCAAAGCCCCAGGGTTCCATTTGCATTCAGAAATATTTAAGCAGCTAAGGTTGTTTTCTTTCTGAATGCCTCGATTGGTTTTTAGAAACAAAAGAATGAGGCTTTTTTGCACTGATATAATATTCTTACCATTGAGCCCCTTGGGTAGAGCAAGGTTTCTGTCTTATATTGCTTGTAACGTCGCTAGCAGAAGACATGTATAGAATGCTTTTAGTAGTTATAGAATGATTAACCTCAGTAATCTTCATCAATCCATGGATGAAGCAGTTTTCTTGTCACCTGGAATGACTGAAATTTGAGAACTAGAAGAAATATTTAGCATTTGGAAGAAGGAGATTGAGATGAGTTATTCAAGGGGAGGAAGTAATGTTGCTAACCTCTGTTTAACCATTGCCCTTATGTAACAAAAAGTCCTTTTTTTCTTTCCATCTAACTAATCTGCTTTATATACCTATTTAATGTGTACGTATATGTTCTATGTCTTTATACAATATTTATCATAGTAGCTGAGTGCCAGAATGTAATAAATGAAAACCACTCAATTTCTGAAGAACACACTTGTTTCTCAGTGGTTGTCAGAAGATATCTCCTTCAGTATGACTGCCCTGATGAATGTCTGGCAACCGATAAGGTTTTTACATATAATCTTTTCAACGTGCTACAGATAAATTTAATAAATTGAGCACATCAGAGCTTTCTCTGGATGTTCCAGGTGAATTTTTATGCCTCTGGGCAATTGTTAGGGTACCTGCAGTTTCTGTTCTTCAAGAAGGCTGAGTTTGCAAATATGTGCTTTACATGAAACCTGCTGTGCCCTGGTACCCAGTCACATTCATCCTTCACAGGAGGAAACTTTCCCTCTCTGAACCTCAAAACCCAATAGTTTGTAGCAGATGTTTTTCCCTTCTAGATTGCTGGGTTTTGTTTTTTTTTTTTCTTTTAAAGAATACCAGAAACTATCATCAGGAAGCTGGTTTCACATAAGATTTCTGAACTCGTTTTGAAGTTCCTTGTGGGTAACATAGTTAAGGTTAACGTCCAAAGTCCTAGGTATCTGTGCTAACCAACCCTTATCTTACTACAATGTGATCTGTAAAGTCAACGTCTGTGACAATTGCATGCTTTCCAGCATTTCTTCTTGTATGTTTATCTTTGACCAGATTTGTGATAAAAACCCATCATCCTAGCTGTATGGTCAGGAAAAGGAAGGGCCATGCTGTCGCATTACAGAATATGTTTTCAGAGAATACTGATTTGGGGGCTTAGATTGAGATGTTTTAGGAGGTTCAGTTCTGTCTGAAAAATCAGGCCACTTCAAGGTGTCATTTTGGGCATAAATTGAGTGCTTTGGCTAAAGTTTTCAGAAATTCAGAAATTTTCAGAAATGTTGGGTGCCTCAGTGTGCCACTTATTTTCTAAAACAAAGAAGTACCAGGACTACAAAACGAGCCCATGTAAGTCAGTGTGCAGGTTGCTACTCTCTGATGGAAGCAGTGTCTCACATTACAGAACATTGACTTGTCTAGAAGACTATAAGCATTGAGATTAAGTACTCTTATGAGAGCTCTCGCCTGTCCTTTTTGTCTATAAGGATGGTAGGTAGTACTTACGGAGGACGATCTTAGGGGGCTGAGAACACAGAAAACATCCCCAACTCACTGCAAGTAAAAAGGAAGCTTACACTGTACTTGGAGTGAGAATATTAGCTGTGGTTATGATGAACTATGAGGTATTTCTGTTGTCGTGTAAATATTGCTGATTCTGTAGGTAAACACCTACAAGAAGTTGTATAAACATATGTGATGAGAGCAACATGCAATACAGAATGAATGTGCTAATTTTTCGCTCTCCCAAAGAGTAATCTCTTTTCAGAGAGGCTAGAAACTTGCTGCTAATTACAGTGGACAAAATCTTTGGAAGGACCTAGACTCCCCACAAAAGCTCCAACAAAACCCATCAAATAGATCATCCTATTGGGCTAGATGTCTGAAGCAGCTGTGTTCTAGTAATGACATGACAAATTGTAATGATTTAACATATCTCATGTGTTTTGAGATGCTTTCAGTGTACCACACGCAAGGGTCAATTTACTTGTCAGCAGCAGAACTTTCAGCTGAACCAGTTTATAGGACTCTAAACTTCTGTACTTGATACCAGGCATATGTTGCATGACAGTTATTTGAGTATTGAAAGAATCAAGGAGGAAAAAGAAGGCTCCTCTTTGCCAAACATAGGCATGGAAATATTTGTGTACTGTGTAAGAGAAAAATAAAAAAAGACATGTTTATTTTGTATACAGCATGAATATTTCCAAATGTGAGCAGCCTGGCTTGTGACCACGAAGAGTTAATGCATTATGTGGAAGGAGTGAAAACTTTACATAACTCATTCGGTCTCATCTCATGGGTATTTCTCTTTACACTCTTCATGGTTTTAAAAGAAAAGCATATGTAATGAGTTGCTCTGAGATATGATTGTTTCCCATTTGTGTGTGAAAGACCTGTAGCTCTTCAGGTTTCACTAAGAATCATTTCTCAGTTAAGCATAGAGAACGTATGGCTTAACAAAAGCATACCGTTTATACGGTTCTTCCAGTTTAACTATGGCAAGAGACTGATGCTTTATTTTCCCCACAGCATCTTTTGCTCAGCTAGTTTATAAATTCAAAGAGACCATAAGCTAGTGTAGACAAAAACACAGACCTGGCATAGTCTGTCTCATCTTGCACACTGAGCCCCTGTCATATCTCAGAGTTTGAAAGCAGGCAAAGATTTCTGGTGCTGTCAAAATAGTCATCTCGGAGAAAAGAAACAGCATCCTAAATGTCAAGACCAATACTTGCTCCTTCTCAACCTGTGATGTTTCACTCTTGAAGCCTGCCGAGCAATAAGGTACCTATCCCAGTAATAAAAAGAGAGAAGCCAGGTAAGGGCTAGCAAAACCAGAGCACAGGGAAAAAATGGGGGGCAGGTGGACTGTGCCAATCTGTAGCTGAGAAATTCACTGACAGATAAGTTAGGTTCTCATAGCCTGGAAGGCTTCAACTGGCTGAAGATAAATCACCCATCCGAGGCAAGGAAGGGACTAGTGAATGATGTTGTTCTGAAATGGGTGAATCTCTTCGGAGAGTTTATTCAGGAGAACACCCCAAAGTTTAGATTCATTTCAAACTTGATTGGAAACCATCCCATTCCCTTAAGCCAATGAACCTGGGCAGTCACATGAGAACAGGTTTAATGTAGCTTGCCATTGACAGCGCTATGTAGAGATGACCCTGAAGCATGTACTGAATCTGGATCACCCCTTCCCCAAACTTTGGGGATGTTTGGGGTAGAGTCTAAATCCAGATCTGAGTGCCATGGCATGGACTTATACCGACTCCTGAGACAAAGGCAGGGGGCAGATGACAATTAGCCAACAGAGCAAACTTTGTCAAGCCAAAAGGCAAGATTTGGTAAAGGGATGAGAGTCATTTTGAGTCTGTTTCTAATGTAGTTGAGCTCGTTCTGTTTTTGGTACTGAGGGGAGGAAAGGTACTGAATCTTTAAAGGAATTTGTGCTGTTTTGGAGGGTTGTTGGTATCTATGCTACATTGCTAGTGACGCTTCACTTGCAAAAAGCTAGAAGAATTGGCGTCCATGCAGCTGAAATGTGAGAGGATTGGGGAGGTAAAATACACCCCACACAGAGTCAAGGCTTGGGGCTAGAGCATAGCCACCCTGCCTATTCATCCAGATTAAATGAGGGATGGCGGGCCACAACCCCTCCACACAGCTTCCGTTCTATGTTGGAGCAACAGAACCAGGCAGATGAGGATTCGTTGGCCATTCCACTTCCTGGCCTCCATCATTGTCCACATGGCATAGGATATGGAAATCCTTTTCATGGCATCTGAGGTGTGTGGAGGCAACTCTGCACAGCCATGCCACTCACGGTTGCTCCAAACAGCCCCAAGGTGGGGTTTAAATGGTGTGGAGGACTTGATCTGTCCCTCCCAACAATGGACAAACTTCTCCCTGGCACTTTTACAGTATGGAGGAGGGCTATGTGAAATGATTGAGATGCATCTCTCAGACTTTCTCTGATAGCAACACAAGAACTCCCAGATTCAATCAAGGGATACATTTCCATCCTTGCCACCACGAAACAGTGTTTGCTATGAAAGAGCAATTTTCCTTTGCCACAGACCAAATTTGTCCCAGTAGGGAGTGATGCCTTTTTTGTGTGCAGCAAAATGGCTTTTTCACCTGCAAAAACTGCCCATTTTGTCTGGGAAAGAAACAAAAGATGTGAGGCAGAACCACCCATCCATCCTTTTTTGCAAAACCACTGAGAATAGAGATGCAAATTAGTTCACCGCACAGCTCTAATTAGTACCAGCTGTTTTTGCCATTCAGTTACCTTGAGTGAGGAGTCATGCTATTCTTTGAGCTCTTGGTGCCTTAATAGCGTAGAATACTGTCTGATAACAGTCCAAGGCTGTCATCAAAAGTTAATAGTTTATGTATTATAGTTACTCCAAAACAATAACTGATTTTAGGCAGGGTGGTTTTTTAGAGTTATTCTCCATCTCGTATTTCAAAGGGGAGCCAAAAATACAGTAGAACCTCAGAGTTATGAACTGACCAGTCAAGCACACACCTCTTTTGGGATCAGAATTACACAGCCAGGCAGCAGCAGAGACAACAATAAAGAAAAAGCAAACACAGGACAGCACTGTGTTAAACGTAAACGACTAAAAAAATAAAGGGAAAGCAGCATTTTTCTTCTTCATAGTGAAGTTTCAAAGCCGTATTCAGTCAGTGTTCAGCTGTAAACCTTGGAAAGAACAACCATAACATTTTGTTCTGAGTTACCAACATTTCAGAGTTACAAACAACCTCCATTCCCGATGTGTGCATAGCTCTGCGGTTCTACTGTAAAGTGAATCAGCCTTGAGATGCTAACTGTAACGTATGTTGAAGAACTTCTGTAAAGATAAACCAGGCAATTCAGAAGGATTGGAAAGAGGCAGAGTTTGGATTCAGTTTTAATTGTGATTTTTAATACCTCCAATATCCAAGGGTGTTTAGATATGAGGTTTTGGTTTCTGGTTTGTATGTGTAGCAGTGAAAGGAAGAGAAGGGAAGATTGTGGTAGAGTAAGCAGAAAATTATTCAGCATTTCCCTGTTATGTTCATTAGGAAGGCAATGTTAGGCACTGAACTGTTATATTTCAGTCAAATCTCCATTTCATTTATGTCAGTATTTGTAAATAATTAATTTGACATTTTAAATTGACTTTTTTCCAAATGTAGTTATGCCCAATGACTGCTTAAATACAATAATGAATTGCACTGCAGTCAAGAGAAATAGCGTACATGCTGTGCCCTGGTTTGAAATGATTTTTCACTTGTCATTCAAGGTGAACATCAATGTTATGAAGTTACCAATGATACCTGCTCACCGCAGGGAAAAGTCTCCTCAGAAAGGGGAGACTTCACATCAGCAGCCAGATTCCTCCTGGAATCATGGAGCAATTCCATGATTGACCAGTACAGTGTCGATTCACTCTTCTGCCCACTTGGATCTAGTGGGCAGGGAAGCGCAGAAGGCAGTGGTGCAGGAAAGGGGACAAAATTTCAAATGTCACAGAGCATTTTAACTATAAAAGCACCAGTAGCAACTTTTCAGGAAAGAGAAGCCAGCAAGCCATGCAATTTAACGGGCCTAAATCTCTCTCTTTAGCAAATCACTGGAAAACCTTAGAAGTCTTGTAAAACCTCCTCCGGGAGAAGAAAGTGGGGGAAAAACAAAACAAAACGAAACACTGAATATTAACAATGTAGTCATCCTCCAGGGCCTCTGAGTTAACTTACAGTGAAGTTGCTTGGGCCAGTGACCTCTTGCATTTTAGTGAGTGAAATCCCATTTAGTTCAGCAAAGCAATTACTAAATGTTAAGAATGGCTGAGGAACTTGAAACAAAAAAACACAAGGAAACTGGAATAGAGAATTAAAAAAACCAGTAGAACCTTAGAGTTATGAACACCTTGGGAATGGAGATTGTTTGTGACTGTGAAATGTTCGTTACTCTGAACTAAACGTTATGGTTGTTCTCGCAAAAGATTATAACTGAACATTGACTTTAATATGCAGAAGAAAAATGCTGCTTTTAACCATCTTAATTTAAACAAAACAAGCACAGAAACAGTTTACTTGTCAAATCTTTTTTTAATTTTTCCCTTAATTTTTTTAGTAGTTTGCGTTTAACACAGCACTGTGCTGTATTTTCTTTTTCTTTTTCTTTTTTTTTTTTTGTGGTCTCGGTTGTGGCCTGATTGCATACTTCCAGTTCCAAATGAGGTGTATGCCTGACCAGCCAATTCATAACTCTGGTTTTCGTAACTCTGAGGTTGTACTGAACTATATTGAACACACAGGATGACTTTGAGGTAAAAAAGCAACAGGTTACCTGTGGTTCCCAGAATTATATGTCCGTAGGAAACTTTGCAACACAACCATATTGAACTCGCCTGGTTTTTGGTTTAGATGGAAACTTTAAGTTCACACCAGGATTTGCCACCGTTCATGAACTTCTTGAGCAAATTTGGTCTGATTTATGCTGATGCACTGAATTTGGGTGAAATCCATAGTTTCAGCTGGTTTTAGCATTGGTTTGATCATGGACAGTGGAGTGGAAGACAGGTTAGTGCTTTTGCAGCCAAGGTCTTTATCTGGTTAAACTGGTACAGTTACTTTAAAAAGCTGGGAACAACTGATCTTGATGACCGTCTTTATTTAGATTGATACAAGTGGCCAGCCTATGCTCTGGGAACTGTGTGGTCATAAAACATCACTTAATAGAGCTGAAAGACCTCAGATTCTCATGAGGCTCTGATTGAGTCCACTGAATTTTCCTCCAGTTTGTTTATTCGGATATTGGAATCCTAGTATTTTGCACACCACCCTACCCTTCAGATTTGCTTTCTGACCAGCAACCCACAAAAAGAGAACACACTCAGCATTGCTGCTGACTGAAGTTCAACCAAACAGGTCTCCCTGCCGCAAAGCAGTGAGTGGAGAGAACTTTCTGATGCGCTCTCTAACATGTTGTCATTCTTTTCTTCTTTTAAACTCAGTGATGAGAAAATACTACCAAAGCCCCTACCTCCTTTTAGCTAATCAAAGCACCAGCTTTAATCTTAGCACTTCTCTCAATCTGTAGCATGTAAGAGGCTACTGGTTACAACACATAAGACTTTACTGGGGCTGAGATGAGAGAACTAATTTCTCATTCTCTTTCCCTTTTTTCTTTTCTTTTTTTTTTCCTTTTTTTAATTTTCTTTGGAGTGCCACCCTTGCAAATCAATATTTCTTTTTGAAGGAGCCATGTTTGATGCCAGTTCTACTTATTTGCTTTGCACTCACTGCAGTAATGCTTTGTAGCTCTGTCAGTATGTAAATTAAACCAAGCATAGATAGCTTTGTGTTACTTAATGTTCAGCTGATAAAAATTAATGTGGTGTGAAATGAGCATTTTATCTGACTGCAGATACAGTGACAGAGTTAATTAGACTGGCAGAATAAAATGTTATTAAACATACAGGGCCCTGATCATTGAGAGCTGGGTGAACCTCCAAACTGTGGGCTTGGGTAGGTGGTGTAATGTAAATGGACTGAGGCAGGCTCAGAGCAAACACACTGAGAATGGGGCACTAGTTAAGCAATAAGACATGACAGACTGAGCAGTAGTGCTGATGGATGCATGCCTTGGGTGTATATAGTGTAAGATATAAGGCAAGCCAAGTGCTTCCAGCATGCTTGGGAAGTGCATTAATCAGAATTAACACACGGTCTGCAGTGTTTTATTGTCATTAAACATCTCCACTTCTAAAGTTCAGTAGTTGGAAGCACTTAAATGATCATTAAGCCAAATAAAATAAAGCCACAAAACATTTTGTTCAGAGCAGTTGTTTTAGTGACAGTTGTTTAAGACGTTTGTTTAGTCTTCCTGGCTGGCCTGCCTTGTAGCAATGGTGTAGTGTGCTGCATTTTATTCTGCAATAAAAATAATTTGCACTGACAATTGTGTCTTTTATCTTAGGAACTCAGCATGTTCCATAAACCTTCATTCAGCCTCAGTTCTGCTGCGAAGTAAGTGCGTCAGCATAAATCAGCCCAAATGGATGGGTAAATCTATGTACAGATTCAAAGAGAGACAGCAGCATCTTGTTTGTGTGAAGAAGGCCTATCACTCATTAACTCGTCCTGGGTGTTGTGGATAAGTGAAGTTTAGAAGCTTCCATCCCGCTTTCTGAATTCTAGTGCCCAAACAAGACACAGCAGGCTTTACGTAATGAAGTCCAAAGCTTTCTTCATAGAACTATGAATAGTTACCTGGAATTAATGCATAATTGAAGGCTGCAGACTTTGGTGTCTGTACTCAGAGATGGGAGACTATTTCTGTTCAGGGTGATTACTTAAAACCCTGCAGGGCCAACCCCAAAAAGCTTCAGGTGTCCCCAGGGATCCCCATTAATCATGTTTGAAGGTTAGCGAAACTTGCTACAGACAGAACAGAAAGTCACTTAGAGAGACGAAACACTTGGCGCACCAAAACATTCAATAACTCTCGGTGTGGGTAACTGCGAAATAGGGCGACAGAACCCCTCGTGCTGGTCATTACTTAAGTTACAATGCTCACCAAGCTGCCAATTTAACATCTACCATTCATTGCGCCATCCATCCATACACTCACTGAAACTTGCAGGCACAACTCAGAGAACCTAAGCTTTTCAACTCAGGTTGTCTAGGCAAGTGGACGAGGGACTCTGTGTTACCAAAGATTGATGTAAGGCCATATAGTGTGCTCCATATAGTACTATTTTGTTGTTCCTTTCGTTCACAACTGTGTGTATGTGTGTAATGGGAGGGAAAGAGTGTCTCAATGTATGCACAGACTGTTTTGGCCTCTTCCTGCATCAGCAGTTTGCAGATAAAATCCAAATCCCTGCTCCATTTAGTTATTCATTTATTTAAAATAAAATATTTAGCACATTAAAAAACACTGAAATTCCCCACCCTATTTTCAACAGAGACTTGATAAAGGAAGCAGAAAGATTGTATTGCTTTCAAAGCCCACGCTTTTCTCCCTGAATGTGTCATAATTTTGTGTATAGATCCTTTAGAGAGATGCACATCGATATTTATTTTTCATGGGCATGTAGCTAAAGGCAAACTGTTGACTGAAAATTCTTGGGTCCACACATACAAAAAAAATCCACCACACAAACAGATGCACAAAGGGGATAAAGGTGATGTTAGCTAATGCGCTAGCTAGGCATAAAGTTACCCTGCACAATAAATGAAATTTGAATGCTGATTCTGTAATATATATGTGCTATGTTATATGGACTTCATCCTGTGAGGTGCTGAGTATCCTCAATTCCCATTTGCCTCAATGGAAGTTGAGGATGCTCAGCACCTTGCAGGATACACTTTTTACAAGGTATTGTGTTCTTTATAGTTAATTCCCATGTGTGCTTCACCTTCATGCAGGGTAAGGTAGAACTTGTGCATATAGGAAGGAGGTCAGGATTGCTCATATTTGTCTCCAGATTCTAAATTAATGAGAAATCAAACCTGGATCCCTTGATCCCATCTTCTGTTTTGAAACTTTCTTTATTGGGGACTGAATATCAGACCCCATCAACTGTAGCCAGCTGTATTTTCTCCTTTCTGCCATTGCTTATTGCCTGATGTTCAGATCCGTTGTTTGCTTGTTTTTCAGCTGAAAGGCGTATTGAGGACATTCAGGAAAACTCATCCAAATTAACTGAATGTGTGAATTTAAAGTGTATTAGTTAAACCACGTTAAAGCCTGTTGTGGATGCTGTTATTCAGATTAAATATTAAAGTGACTTTAATTCAATTTAGTTCAATTCACTTTGGAAACGGAATTAAGACCACTTAAATTCCAAATAAATCCCTGATTGGATACTCTTAATGGGGCTTAACTGATGCACTTTATACATTCATTTGAATTAACTTTACTGAGTGTCACTGCATGGACAAACCCTTAGCAGAGAGGTCAGAGATTAAACTAAAAAAAGGGTTGTGGGCTAAAGGACCCATAGGACATAATTCCACTGAAGTCAATGGAGTTATGCTCGTTTACACTAGCAGAGGATCTAACCCTTTATAATAGCTACATTAGTGGGTATCTCTGGGCAAAGCTTGTTGGTCTGAATCTTCAGAAGAGAGTCGTCAGTGATGTTTTATTGCTTACCACTCTTGAAATCACTGGTGAACTGTTGCAAGAAGCTACTAGTGTAACATAAATTTTCAAAGACTTCATTTAATTTCATTCACCTGTGTCAGAGACTCCACGTGACTGCCAGTTGCTCTGTACCATTCAAGGCTTTCTTCAGTAAGTGAAATGTGTGATTTGGGCTGGGTATGACAATATTTAATTCACACACTCTTCATCATCAAGTTCAGTTGAGTGAATGAAGATAATTGTGCTGTACTGTGCATTTGTAGACTATGTCCTACTGTATGCAAGTAACTGAGATTAGCTGATTTCACTTGTTTGAGGAGGAGGTATCTAACAGATTCAAAAAGGGATGCTCTCCAGGGTTGAAAATGAGAAACAAATCTTTACAAAATCACAATCGATTAGAAGTCTTCAAAGTCTGTATTTTTAGCATTACGTTAATAACGCTTTGGAAACGTGGGTTCCTGCTTCTATTGTTTTTCCTTTGTGTGTTCTCCCTCCCCCTGTGGGGAAGTATTCAGCTCAGTGGGTTATATAACTGTGACTTGACACTGCAGCCAAGTTACCAGTAGCTTCAGAGTTCAGTTTATTGAACTGTAGCGAAGTGTGAATTCTCCTTAGTACACTTGCAGTGGTGCTAACTGCTTGAAGAAGCACAGCTAGAGGATAAATAGATGACTTAGTGTTACAGAGCAGCTACATTAAATGCACTAAGCTGTCGGGTACTGACTTCATGCCGTTTGGAGTATTGGTAAACACGCTGAGCAGAGAACAGCATCTGATCAGTAAAATGAATGGCCCTGCTTTCCCAAACTGCATTTAGTCCTTGCCACTGTAACTTGGGGTGACTGTACTCAGTGTTCGTTTCAGGGAAGCAGCACTCTTCTAACAATGAAATAGTCGACGGTATGTGGCCATATAGCGTCTAAATTGCAGTGTGGTTTTATTTTTCCCCCCAAAGTCCTAGACCTTAAGCTCCAAAGTTGTTTAGTTCAGCCTCATTCAACCTCATTTTTCTGAGCAAAAAGTGGATTTGAGCAGGCAGAACTGTGGCACAAACAGAGATGAATGGTTTGGGTTTAAAAAACATTTTAATAACAATGCACTTCTATTGGCTAATATGGAATTTGATATTGACCTAATATGATTAATCTTTATACTGTTTCTTTTGGAAAGAAACATGGTGGTTGCTGTAATTAAGAAGTAGATGCATTTTTTTCTTTAAGAAAAAACTGAGATCCAACAAATGAAGACATTAACAATTCTGCTTAAGGGAAAATTCATCGTGAAGATAGCCATATTTTCCTTTTCTTAATTATGACACATTCTTGGATGTGGTGGCAAGGATCCTACTGAGGCCTTACGAACCTGGTTCTAATACCTTTTCTCCCATAGATGTAATTGGGTGGGGCACTGAACTTCTCTGTAACTTGCTTTGTCCATCTGTAGCATTATGGTGCAATTATATTTTCCTGTTTCACATTTCTATTCACATCAGGTTTCTTAAAACACCACCATTTTAACATACATAACTTAAATATTAGGCCTAAACTACTGGACGATGCCAGACGAAATACAAAATATTTCAGTTAACAGGAAAAACAAGATTTTTTTAATGAATGTATGTGAAAGAGAAATGGATTTGTGTGTCAAGGTGCATGTTGGAAAGTTCTCTTTTTTTCTGGTAGGAAGCTCAGACTCAGGGACTTGAATTAATTCGTATGTGCTTAAAAGCCATGTTATACCCTAGTGCTAGGCAACTGTATCTGATGAAATCAAACCCAGAAAAAAATAACAAACATCTACTAGAGTCCAAATCAAATGCTTTTCTCATTTTAAAGCCCCCCCCCCCCCCCAAAAAAAAAAAAAAAAAAAAAAAAAAAAAAAAAAAAAAGGTTCAGATATTCAGTAATCCTGCCACAGAAACTGGAGTCATGAGTCAGACTCACGGCAATACAAAAGCTAATATATGTCAGTTATGCTTCTACATAAGAGATGGGATTCACTTAGGCATATAACAATTACATATGGAAATACCACTATTATGTTAGTATCTTTTTTGTTCTGTTTTATGTACACAGTTTTCTGTAAAATAAGTTAAACAAATATCATCTGGGAAATTCAGAAATGAAAACTGACCATCTTAAATAAGTCCTGCATCTCTGATGTCTTGCACCTTATATCCCTGCACAAAGTGAACATACAATGCTACCCAGCTGATAGCATTTAGCATTCATTTTACTCCAATAGAAATTACTATACACGGTGCAAAGCATTGGAAGAATCAGACCACGTGAGTTTTGAAGGTGTCTGAGAGAGTTTGGCTGAGTTCTAATCCTAATAAGTGATGGGTGATCTGCAGCAGCCTGATCCTGTGAGCAGCTGAGCATCCCCAACTCCCATAAATGTCAGTGCGGGTTTAGGAACATTCAGAGCTTGCGGGATAAGGTACAAACTTTGGATATATGGGTTCAATCAGGATAAAGCCCCAAATATTTGGAGATTGATCCAAAGGAATTGGATCTGCAAACCTGAGTTGTAAATCTCAGAAGAACAGGCTTTTTCATAAGATTTTCAATCTTTCCTGCTTCTGGTCATACTAGAAATGCTGCTGTGAAACAAGGGTCTCTTTAGTGATGCTCTTTTGTGCTTCTCACTTCCTGGATTTCACCAGGCTGTGAAGTGAGAAGTGTGGATTCAGGCAAAAGTGATGCATGTTGAACAAAATTATTTTAACCCTCATCTGAAAGTTACCATGAGGGTTGGTTAAAATTTTTAGTGAATGTGAACATCCAGTCTTTTTACTGTCACTTCTCGCCTCCTTCTGTCACATATGTGCTTGAGCACCCTTTGGTTCACACTACTGTCTCAACGGGACCATGCACATGTATAAAAGCATGCTGAGCATGCGTATATCATATAACATTAAACACTGAGAATTTGGGAGTAGAGGGGTTTCCTTATACACGACCTTGTCCAAACTCCCCTGCTCTGATCTCTGGTGTGGAAGAAAAAGTGCCTACCATTGAGTCTAATCCTCCAGCACTTGCCCACGTGGAGGATGGGACCCATAATATGTGCAAAAGTGAGGTTAATTTAATGCACAGAAATGATGTAGGCATTTTTTCACTCATTTTATGGAGTATTGTGTGTTGTTCTTCAGAAAAGCATGCTATCTTTGCAAGGTCAGCTAGGGCCCTATTTCTTGAGATGTTTTTATACGAAATCTTTTGCAGCTTCACCCAGAGTGACTACCAGCTTCATTCTTCGAAGCAGCTTGTGGATTAGAGGTATCAGCCAACAGGTTTTATGATGAAAGGTTACCTAATTTGTTGGCCTGTTAATCTTTTCTACTTTTTCTCTAAATTGCACTTAATGGTGTCCACTATAAACTCCTCATGCCTTCTGTGGCTGATTGCAGCAGCTTGTGGTAAGCAGGGAGATTTACCACTCCTTTCTCAGCAGAGCTAAGCTAGTAAAACACAAGCCTGTGGTTGCCGGATCCTCTTGAGACAAGAAATGCGTCTGGCAGGTTTTAGCGTTGGTCTCCCATCAGGTGAGCTTTTGATTCCTTCTGCTTTTAAAGGAATTCACTTCAAGCAGTGAAACTGCTAATGTACTATTACATGAGATGAATGCTCTGACCAGGGTGGGGGAAAGTCAGTATTCTGTTGCAGTGCAATGGAGAAAATGGCATCTAAGTAAATAGACTCATAGGCACGGTGCAGAGATGCACCCCTGCACTCACAGGAGAAAGTGGTACTGTGTAGCTTTGGAAAGTGCTACCTTCTACCACCAGATTTTGCCTCCACAAAATCCCAGAGGAGGCAAAACATGGAAATGGTCCTGCTTGATTGCTGTGAATTCTAAGGGGCAGAGGTTTGTGTCTAAAGCATTAAAGTGTATTTAATATGATTTAACTTCCATCTCTGCTAATTTATCCTGTTGTCACTCTTAGTATAATGGCAAAATGCAGACTCCTGTCTGCAGCTAGGTAACTACATAAACTGCATTACAGAGTTAGATTCAGCTCTGCTAAATCAGAGACCTGTCCTGCAGTTCTTATTCAGGCAGTGTTACTAGTGATGTCCAGAAGAAATTTTACCTGAATAAAGGCTGCAAGATCGAGCCTTAATGAGGGATAAAAAAAGAGTAGATGAAGAGACCCTTCTCTGTGCTTGGGAAGGTGTATTTTCTGTGTGAATTTAGAAAACAACACTTTCCTGGAAAAGGTCCAATGTATAATAACATAATTCTGTTTGTTACAGAAACTTCATCACACGCCTAAGTTAACAAGCCTGTGTTAGGTAAACTGTAAGACAGATCAAAAATCCTTGAAAAATCGAGGTTTACTTTTATTAACTGTATTGATCTCTGGATTACACTTGTTCCCACAAAATTCAGTTCCCGGTAATTGTTTCTTATTGAAGGAACGAACGCCTGTGATATCCATCAATACAGCTTTGTGGCACAGTATGCACGTTTGTGTTAGACTTTTCTTGCTAGAGGCTATACTTAAGCTTTAAGTCAATAGTCTACACAACAGAATCTTGTATTGACTATTGGATTAAACTCAAGTCAATTTATTTTTCTGGGCTCAATATTCAAGGATGTATGAGGGTGGCGTGACGTTCCACGTGTGCTTTTGTTTGACTACATTAACCCATTTGTATTGTTGTGATACTTTTTAAGCCATTCTAATAAAATGTGTGCGTTGCTGGTAGAAATTATTGATATATTTATATGTCCTGTTGTGCATATGAAATTGCAATTTGATTCCTGCTACTCCAAAATGCTTTAAAGAAGCCACTGGTAGAGCTAAATCTCTAGACATTGATGCAGCCAGCTAGCTTCCCTTGTATGCTCTACAGGCTGAAGGTACTTTTAAAAGGAAGTAGTGTGTTCAACAAGGTGGTTGTACCCTGGGAGACAGGGTAGCAAGGCCACAGATTAGTGATGAACAAACCTCTATATGTTGGATTTCTTTTGGCTCAGATATAGATTAAAAAAATCTGAAACTTCTAACCCTTTGTTTTTTGCTCATGAGAGTGGATGAGAATTCTGTTGCTGCCTGAGTTGGAAAGACTACAAGAATAGCTCTTTCATAATGCAATAAATGTCATGTAATAAAATAAATGAACAAACCAAATCTTGCAATGAGCTCCGTGCAGGTATTAACTTCAATGGACTCATCATGGGTCCATCTGCCTGAAGTCAGTTGCAGGATGGGGTCCAAACTCAACCTTATTCTTTTGAACCCCCCAAAGGTTCGTAGTCAGATTCAGTCTTCTTCTTAGCCAAATTGGCTTACTTCTTACCAAGTGCAGATATATGCAGAACACCGTAACTTCTCCAGTCCACATTCTGATGCAGAAAAATCAAACACATAAGGGAGCAAGACTTAGTCACAAAATTAAATTTGGGCTTTTTATGTTTAATCATTGCCATAATAAGCAAGCTTTGAAAGGCTAGGGAGTACCACGGAATGCACTGTAGTGTGACAATTCTTCTGTGTCAGTAATTTCAAGCCTAACGGAGATGACATCCCATAAGCACATTCATCTATTTGTGTTTATTAAATTAAAGCCTACATGAATTTGAAACAACATACTGTTCATTAATTGGAAGAGAGACTATGCTGTTCCTCTTAGGAATATTTTCACTCTGATTCAATGGACCATTCCATGTTGACATACGTGCATAGGGTTTTTGTTTGTTGTCCTGTACAAAGTTGGAAGATAAGTAGCAGAGAATGATTTTTAAGTTGGTTATATTTTTTCCAGCTCTTCCTAATGTCACACCTGAAAATGTTTTATGTATTTATAGAGCTAAAAATAATACTGTCTGGAAAAAACTAATCTCTTCTCTGGTTCCTCCACTACAATTTGGAGTATTTTATTGGACATGGAGATTATGGAGTGTTTCCCGTTAGCATCAGTAAGCAATTTTCTCTCAAAATGAAGATGAGGATGATCATCATAATTATTTCTTTATTTTGCAACAGCAGCCAAAGTCTCTGAATCAGGATCAGTGCCTCTTTGTGCTCGGCCATGTAGAAAGACATATGACGATAAGAGCCATGCCTCGAAGATTTCTCTGAGAAACTACATGTCAGACTGAGAGAGAGGATACAATCAAATTCCTCTGAGAGTAATAAATAGTTTGCACTTATTTAAATATCTCAATGTGCTCCTCAAGCCTGCCTGATTTTTATAAGCGGCATGGCCGAGATGCATCTTGAGGACAGGGTAATGGCCTTTTCAATCTGTTCATGGAGGGTATTGGATGGAGGAAGAAGCATCCAGATGTTTATATGAGTTGCTACAAACAGGCAAATGAGACCTGGTAGTGGGACATAAGATTGAGGAAACTTTTGTTTGGCAAGAGGTGAAGGAGGAGAGAACATATTTGTAGTGGAGGATGTCAGCATGATTGCCCAGCTTTCTCTAGAGGTATTCAGAGGAGGAAAAGGAGAGGATTGGAGTTGGAGGGGCAGACTCTGTGGTGGGGGAGAGTCAAGAAATGAGTCAGCAGAGGGGAATGAAGTGGACTGAGAGGGACAGAGACTATAGTTTCAACCAGGCAAATGGGTTGAAACTATAGTAAAAAACAGAATTATCAGACACATAGATGAAGATGATATATTGGGGAAGAGTCAACTCTGTTTTTGTAAAGGGAAATCATGCCTCACCAATCTATTAGAATTCTTTGAGGGTGTCAACAAACATGTGGACAAGGGTGATCCAATGGATATAATGTACTTGGACATTGAAAAAGTGTTTGACAAAGTCCCTCACCAAAGGCTCTTAAGCAAAGTAAGCAGTCATGGAATAAGAGGAAAGGTCCTCTCATGGATCAGTAACTGGTTAAAAGAAAGGAAACAAAGGGTAGGAATAAATGATCAGTTTTCACAGTGAAGAGAGGTAGATAAATAGCAGGATACTCCAATGGTCTGTATGGGGGTCAGTGCTGTTCAATGTATTCATAAATGGTCTGGAAAAAGGGGTAAACAGTGAGATGGCAAAGTTTGAAGATGATACAGAAGTCCAAAGCAAACTGTGAAGAGTAACAAACGGATCTTACAAAACTGGGTGATTGGGTGACAAAATGGCAGATGAAATTCAGTGTTGATAAATGCAAAGTAATGCACACTGGAAAACATAATCCCATAATGCACATTGAAAAACACACACAAAATGATAGGGTCAAAATTAGCTGTTACCACTCAAGAAAGAAATCTTGAAGTCATCATGAACAGTTCTCTGAAAACATCTGCTAATTGTGCACCAGCAGTCAGAAAAACTAACAGAATGTTAGGAACCATGAGGAAAGGGTTATATAATAAGAGAGAAAATATCATAATGCCACTATATAAATCGATGGTACGCCCACACATTGAATACTATATGCAAGTCTGGTCACCCCATCTCAAAAGCAATATGTTAGAATTGGAAAAAGTACAGAGAAGGGCAATAAAAATGCTTAGGGGTATGGAACAGCTTCAGTATGAGGAGAGATTAAGAAGACTTGGACTGCTCAGCATGCAAAAGAGATGACAGGGACGAGGGGGGGTTATGATAGAGATCTGTAAAATCATGGTATGGAGAAAGTGAATAAGGAAATGTTATTTACCCCTTCACATAACGCACAAGCCAAGAGTCACTTCATGAAATTAATAGGCAGCGGGTTTAAAACTAACACTTCACACATAACACAGCCAACCTATGGAACTCATCACCAAAGGATGTTGTGAAGTATAACTGGGTTCAGAAAAGAATTAGATAAGTTCATGGAGAACAGGTCCATCAATGTCCGTTAGCCAAGATGGTAACGGACACAACCCCATGCTCCTGGTGTCCCTAAATCTCTGACTTCCAGAAACTGGGACTAGATGACAGTTGATGGATCACTTGATAAATTGCCCTGTTCTGAAGCATCTGGCACCAACCACTGTCGGAAGACCAGATGCCAGGCTAGATGGACCATTGGTCTGACCCAGTGTGGCCATTCTTATGTTAGAAGGGTCATGGACATCAGTGGTTTTAGGTCATGGAAGTGTTAACTACAGTTGGTCTATGTTGAAGATGCAAGAGGGAGTATGTGAAAACTGAGTGGTCAAAAAGTGATGAATGTATAGTGAAGCTGAAGTCAAGTGAGTAACTCATTTGTTAAGTGGAAGAGTTGATTCAACGTTCAAGTTCCAACAAGAATATGAGCTGCTAATGAGTTGGATATGGAAATTGAAGTTATTGACAATAAGCATCAGTGGGATTGTAATGAAAATAAGAGCCAGGAGTGAGTCAGAGAGGAAGGAAGAGCCAATGGGTAGAAAATTAAGCCACATAAAAAGAGAGAAGAGAAGTCAGGTGATAGCTGATTTAGTTCAATCAGATTAAACAGGACTTCCTGACTGTGGTTAGTATTGGGGGAGCTCCTGGGTTGTTCAAGTAAACTGGAAAAACACTGAAAGCCCATGAACATGAGTAAATGTTTCTGTTACAATAGAACTAGAAAATCTATAAAGAAGTGGAAAAAATTAGAAAAGAATATAAGATGGTGACTAGGTGCATAAGAGGTTGAGAATTTTAGTCTTAATGTGAAATATAAAAAGACTTCAGCGCACCCGAGTACACACAGTCCATTTAGACTGACGTGTGAATTAAGAAGAGTGAAAGTATAGAATAAACATTAGTACCCATAAATAAGAAAATGTGTAAACCTGTTAATCTGATTTCATCTGAGCTGCTACTCAAAACTCAGACTGCACTAACTCAACATTTTTTTGCGGTTGGATAAAGCTGGTTTAATTTTTGCTGCCACTGCACTTCCTGGTTTTGGTCAGGAGCAGAATTGAAAGTACAGAGATAGTTTAAGACCTGGAAATACTAAAAACAGGAGAAATAAAAATCTCCTGGTCAAAGCAGTTCAAAGAAGCATCGAAACTTTGGGATGCTCTGGATCCAGGCTGAACCCTACAACACTGCAATAATTTTCAAAGTATTGCCAACCCCAAACATTCATAAATTAATAGCCAAAACTTCAAAAATCCATTCACGTTGGTTTTCACTAGTTTTGTGGGCTTCTTTTCACCTTTTAGGGGGAGGTCACATATCCCCTCAACTTGTGTGGGATCATGTTCTGTGTTTGCATAGCACCTGGCACAATGGGGCCTGGTCCATGACTGGGACTCCTTCATACTATGGTAATATAATTCAATCTTAAATATACACATAAAAATGTAAGCCCTCCTGGGCAACTATTGCAGGGTATCCTCTCCACTCACCCTCTCTTATCCCAGGGATATAGGGATCTATCATTCTATCCCTCTCTATTCTCCTCCCTAGTGAGGAACTTCCATTGTCCTTGCTTGCATCCACACAGTCTGTCCCCTTACATTGTCTTGCTTCCCATGTTTCCCGCCCTTTTCCCTGTCTCCAGTCCATCACATTCTCCTGCTCTGCACACCACAGTCTCCTACAGTCTGCCTTCTGCTGCCCCGTTCTTCTGCTACCTCCTCAATATGCCCCCTGATCCTCACATGACTCTGACTTAGCTTCTTGTCCTGTTTCCCAACATTACACCGACTTTGCCACCCCCCACTCCCATCTCATTCGTGGCACTTCAACATTCTCCTTTCCCTTGCCTAGCCATCAGATGGCCACCAACTTCCCGCGCGGCAACCTGGCTTCAGCTCAACTGGAACCTCACTTTCATCTACAAAAGCCTGTGGCTTTAGTCCCATTAAAAGCCGTGAGAGACCGTGGCCGTTTTGGATAAGAGCAAAACCTTGTGAGCTGAAGGTAGAACTTAAATTCCATGAGAACCCTTTTAAAAACAAAAACAAAAAAACTATGAGATTTACAACAAAATTGTAAGAGTTGGCGACACTGTTTTATCCCTTTAGTAATTCATTAGTATGTCTGAGCTCCAAAGACTTAAAAGGACAACTATTATATCACACAGTAACCAACTACACTTCCTAATGTGCTAGTGTAAACTGTAGTTAACACACGATCACAGTACATGTTAAGTAACGTCTAATTGGAGCCATTGCCATGTGTACCTTGTGATACAAACTCCTCTGCTCAATCTGTACAAATCCAGGAGAAGGCAGAAGACTGGTAACGTGGCACAGCGGGAGAACACATTTTTATGCGTCAGTAAATATAAATTAAGATTCCACACATCATGTTAAAAGATTGAAAATACTTTGGGATGGACCCTGGGCCATGACACACACACTCTTAGCACCGATCAGGCAGCACAGCTGGGCAAGACAACTACTCTAACTGGGCAACTGAGGATTCTCCCAGTAGGGGGGAATTCCTGGTGGCCCAGAGCCAGCACAGGCCCCATTGTAGGGAGCGTAGCCACTGCTAGCTGTTCTCTGGCAATCCCCAGCTTGTGTAGCCCTCATGGTAATTGTGTTACCAGCCCTAAGTTAAAGCATATAAATGGATCCTCTAACTTGCCTCAGTGGGCCCTGCAACTGGGGGAGAGGAAAAAGCAGTGTAGTAGCAGCATTACTTCCCCAGTTCAATTACTGCCAGATCCAAGAACTGGAGGCCTTTCTTTTGAGGATTTGCTTTTGCAGATTGTGCATAACGGTGAGAATCGGGCACCTCCAGACTGAGGGAGTGTTTAGTGTCATGTCACGTGAATAAGAAAGTGAGTTGAGGATGTGTAGTCCGGAGTTTCCAGGCTCTATCATGGTAAGGTGAACCCATGCCAGTACCTGTTTAAAAAGCCTTGCCTGAGGCTTTAGCCAGTGAGTTACTGTTCCTTTGAACAATGGATCTTGTCTGTTCTTTACTCCTCCAGAGCGCTGACTCACTTTAGGGATACCTGCAACACTAATTTGTCATTTGGTAACTCTCAGGTTCTGCTGAAAAGAATCTGGGAGATGGAAAACCCAGCCTGTTTCCTCTTTTAAACCAATATAGTCTCCTGCTTTGTAACACATACCTTTCTCTTTTGAGATAAGAATGGCAGCTCCCTTGACTATATCTCCTTAGCTTGACTCCATTGCCTATGCAGAAATTTGCAAGGTAAGATTGGCTTGCCTGTTAGACCTAGGTTAGTTCTGAAAATGATACGTTTTATGACTCTTTCTGTAGTTGCTGTGGGTTAAGCCTTATAGTTACTCAGGTTTTTCCTCTGTTGTTAATTAAGATGCTTATTACTTAAGTATAAAACAGTTGCTTCTTCAATGCTCAATTTGCATGAAGCTAATTTACAGTCTATAGTAACAATGCCTTATGTGCTATTTTTCTAAGATACTGAATTTACACGTTTGCCTGTGATTTTCATTTTTTGCAATCTGTGTACATAAAATATAAAAAATATGTTCTCTAGTCAAAAACTTCTTGTTGTGTGTTCTTATTTGGAGCAAAATTAAGAACTCAATTGTCACAAAAATTGGAGATTTTTATAATTCCAACCCAGAAAGTTCAGTTCTGGGACAACATTTTGAGTACCCTGATCTCCGTCTTAAAATGTGAAGGTGTTTGACAGGAATTGGTTCAGCCATTAGGGGCCTGTTGCAAAATTCAAATCTGGTTCAGATTCTGGACCTCCCCTAAAATTCAGAGGCGTTTGGATCAAGGGTGTTTAGAATTGGGTTGCTTCTAATACATACTTTTGAAACCCTTGGTGCAGACGTGTCTCCTGGCGCGGTTTCTATAAGGTTGCTTACCACTAGAATCGCTAACTGTGTCCAGTGTAACTAGCCCCCGTAGAAGACAGTGGTTGCCTGAGAGATAAAGGTTGCCATAGAAGACAGTAATTGCCTGAGAGAGAAACAAAAACAGTGCCCGAACCTGGTGGCACCCCAGGGGGTCGCCTGCCCCTAAATCCAGCCCTGGTCTCTGTTTGCAGGTCTCAGGAATGGATGGCCAAATTAAAATAGGAAAAAAGAATATTTGAAATTAATATATTGATGCCTCCCAAGTCTTTAGTAACACAGGGTATGTCTATACTGCAGCTGGCAGAGAGACTCCCAGCCCAGGTAGACAGATTCATACAAGGGGGGCTTATGCTCGCATGCTAAAATTAGCAGTGTGGACGTTCCTGCTCAGGCCCTTGGACTTGAGAGCCTGAACTGCAGCCTGACCTACAATGTCCACACCACTAATTCTAGTAGGGTTCGGGCTAATGCAAGTCTGTCTCCCCAGGCTGGGAGGCTCGCTCCCGTCTGCGTATAGACATCCCCAAAGGCTTATCGTTACTGTTCAGAATTAATAACAAACAATTCTGTTATAAGGTTATTTGAAATAAGTTTATTTAAAAATATGTGTGTGTGTTTGTGTTAGACAGTTAGCAATGTTCTTACCCCAGTGCCTATAGTAAACTATGCGTCTACCCAATCAAAATATGAAAAGAAAATTGGTGCTGTGTCAGCATCTTGGCTGCAAATAAAACTCAAAACAGATTATAGAACATGCTAGGAATACAAACTAAGGTTAGAAATAATGCTTCAGCTGTGAATTCTTCAGGCTGTGGAAATAATAGAGCATAATTTAGTAGAAGAGGAACTAGGGAATCAGCACACACAGGAAAAAAAATGAAAGGAGCAAGAAAAATGCAGGGAAGTGGAAATAAGTATGGGGGAAGTTTGACGAGTAGTTTGTGGTAAATTAATGCACTGACTGTATGGAAGGACCAGAAGAGATCTAAAGAAGAGTCGGGAACAGTCCTAGAATAAACAAGGCGGTGATTGATTTTGTGAAGTACTCACATGGAAAGGCCTGAAGAGGATACCAAATGAACAATAAAATCAGCTTGCTAAGTATATTTGTTATGATTGAACCCAAAGCAATACAGGCAAGTGCCCATTCCTACCGTCAGTTCTCTCAGAGCAAAAATAGAACTGAAGGTGTCATGAAATCAAGCTCACGTTTTGTCATTTCTGAAGTACTGTACTCAGTCTTAGCCTATCATTCACCCATATGGGAACTTATTTACACTGGCAAATGCGGAATTTTTATTTAGCTTCTTCTGTCCTGTACTTCTTGAATATAGGAAGGATGCTCACATCAGTGTGGTTCTGCTCACTGTTGACAGGGGTTAGTGGTGAAGTAGCTCCTGCTCTCTGTAAGATCTATTCGTTGTCCAAGGCAAGTGCTGGCAAGCACCCTAGATGACGGTTCACCGTATGGTTGCAGATGCACCTGTTGGTGCTGCACACCTTACAGCAGAGGGAATGGGTACAGCTCACCATTCAGAGTATGGCACACCTTTAAACACCCTGGGGTTGATATCTGTGCCCCTGCTCTGCGCACAGACATCCCCATTTGTGGACAGAGGACTCTTAAGCACATACTTAACTATACACACACGAGCAATCCAGCTGAACTCAATGGGACTATACTCATGTGCTTCTAATTAGGCATGTGCTAAAGTACCTTGCTTTACCAGAGCCTGAAGGATGAAGCCCAACACATTAAATGGAATGGGAGATGCCGGCCCAAACTTTCAGCTAAGAAAATTGTGTAGGTACTTATGCCCTAAGACACAAAACATATGTCTAGGTACTTTAATGACCTTCGTCACCAGATTACCTCTAATCATCATCATCAAACCAAGCCCAACTATTCCTGCCTTGCTGTCTCCTCTATTAAGATCAGTGGTTATTTTTAAATATATATCGACACATGAGCTTTGTTTGTCTCTTTCATTAATAAGAACTAAGGACGGACTAACCAGCCAGGAGCATCAAAGATGAGGAGGCATTGTCTCCAAAGCCCTGCCTACCTCTTCCTTTTCCATCGCTTCCTCCAACTAAATAGAATGGGCAGCTGGGGAACCCCTAGCACTTCAGTTCTAGTACAACACGGGAACGGAGTGATAGGGAAGACGACAAATCAAAAGAGAGGTATAAAGTCAGCCTTCAAAAGCTGTTTTCTCTCAGCAGCCATTGTGTTAAAAGTCTCAAAGTTAGAATCAGTCGGAAGCCTGACAGAAGCAGCGACATTTCTGAATTAGGGTTCAGACTGTGAAGAGCAGCATCTTGCAATCCGTTAAACAATGAGTTACAATCAAAAGTCTAGATCTCAGAAAGGCAGGGATTAATGTACACACATCCACACAGGAAACTTTGATGCTTTCAAATGCTTCCTCGTCATCTGAAAATCAGTCAGCAGGCAGTGCCTACATATTTCACAGCAGTCTGCATATCTGGGCATTTTGGTATGACAGTAGGAAGCCCTTTGAAATGATAGTGAGACATTTTAGTGTTGCTTGCATTCCAAGTTTTAATATCCAGGGTTTTTTTTATTAACCGCACTGATCAAGCCAAAGATAACTAATTCTGGAACAATTTATTAAGTTAAATGTCACAAACGAGTAAATAATGTTGCTAAGATCCCCACTGCAGTCCATATGCTGGGAGGAGGCCACACTTACAGTCCCCCCAAGACTTCCCTCCCTGCTGGGCATAGTCCTCTAGCCCCACCACCCTGCTGCAGGGCAGAAGCTCCGAGTTCCCCACCCCAATCTGGTAGGCGGAGAATGGGGAGCGGGGGGGGCATAGAGAGCTCTGCACGCTGCACTTTCACTGTAAAAGAGCAGCATACGGCTCACAACCCAGTTTGGCCACCCCAGTCAAGCTAATAATCCTCCCTAGCAACAGTTGTGTACTGGGGAGGCATAGAAAAAATGATTTCTTCCCTGATAATAACAATTACTAGCTGTAGTCCACTTTATACACCCCAGACATATGGTTTGTGCGTTTGCTACCCAGATTATTTCACAATCTTTCAAGAGGGCTTTGTTGATGATTGTTCTGCTAAACTGTTTGGGGGTTTTTTGTGGGGGGATGGGGGAAGAGAAGTTAAACTATGGGCACTTTAGCCGGCTTCTGTCGCTCATGGGAGAAATTCTGAGCTGAATCACCACTGGGTTTAATTGTGTGTTTGGTGCTTAGTGCACGAGGAGAAATGGGAAACGCAGTCCCAGCTGCATGAGCTAAAATCAACATTGAGTAAAATATCATTAGGAAAATAGTTGGGCTTGTATCAAAGTTATGTTTAGCAGTAGTTCAAATCCTGGAGGAAGTCAGGGGTGCAAATGTGTTTGGTGATCTCCTCCTAATTCCATGTTGTGCCCACAGTGCAGCCACTGCCCACTTCTCAGGCATTGAGCCGCAGCTGTATTGAGAAGCTCACCTAGTACCTGACCACACTAGTCTGTAATGCCTATTGCCTAGATGCTAGTTGTCCGCTCTACTGTTGGTCCCGATCTTTCCTGAGCATTACATTTACTTAGCTATGATGGTAAAAGAAAATAGAACCCCCACGAATTTCAATGAGGCTCCTCTCATGAGTAAGGAAGACGTGTTTTGGCCCTTAAATGAGGACTGGCATTGATCCCAGTCTGTGCGAGTATTGTGATTAGATGACAGTTCTAGTACATTGTTCAGTTGGCACATTGATGGGAAACCTTTGGATACATGTGGTAATAGATATGTGCCTTGATTTTCATTCCCGGGGGCTTTGATCCTGCGGTCTATGCCCTTCTCGTATTGCCCACTGCCATCCAGGGCACAACCCACTGTCTTGGGCTTTTGTCTTTTTTATCTTTGTGGAAGGTGCCATGTCACGGGACACTCAATGAAATGTGTCTCCCACCCTTGTTTTAATAGCATTGCTGACAATAAAGTGTAAAATAAAAAGAAGGGATTGTAACAAAAGGTAATGATAGCAAAGGTAATGTGAATGGAAACTGAGATGCAGTAGTTCGTCAGGTAAAAACCTATAGCAGAGACTTGTAGAGTCAGTGCCCCCATATGCAGTGTCAGTAAATAAATTAGTAATTCAAGAAAAGTCTGGTAAAAACATTTTTCAAATGAAAGCTTTGTGAGCTTGATCCCTTTTAGCCAGTGAAGTATGATCTCTAATTAGGGTTTCTGTTCTTGCAGTACATTTCTGAATCTAGTTGACCTTTTCAGCCCGGGGAGCAAAATTATTTCCATGCTTTTTAGTTCCAGAGGAATTTCACATTTGTTGCCACAGATAGCTCTCATAAACAAGGAAGAAAGTTTAAATGGTCCAGAGACCTGCTTTACCCTCTGCACTAGGCACAGGCTTTATTATTGCTAGTTTGCCTGTGGAGGTCTTTTTGGCCCTGCACATCTATTCATTTTTTTTTTGGCATACATACTATCTCTCTGAATTGGATTCTGTACTTGCTCACAGGGATCCTCCACACTTGCATCTACCTTATGCATTTCTTAATTTCTTTTGGAAATTCTCTATTCTCTCACCTTATTAATGTTAAAACAAAAAAAGAGATGTTTTTGTCTTTATTGCTAAAGGCAGCAGAAAAGTGAATTTCTTGGTGGTGTAGCATGCCTTCCCCAGCGAGAGAAAGCTAAATGAGTTCTGTGGTGCTTTCACTCATTGGAAATGTAATGAGAGACACCAGCCAGGCCTTCTTCATTAATAACATGCCAGTCACAGTGGGAGCAGGCAGACAAAGCCTGCTGGTCGTGTAGCAGCACCATTGCAAGCAGGTAGGCAGCAGAAAATAAAAAGGCTCATGAGCTGGGAAAACACAGGTAGGAGATTGGGACTCTGAGGTGAAAGGATGTGAAGCCATTCTACTTGGTGAAAAAGGGAGACTGGGACTCTGGTTGGAAAAGCAGGGCCAATTCTACCTAATGAAGGAGGGGTCAGTCGCAGCATTTAGGGCATGGGCTATTATTCCAGGCGCTGTCTCATCTCTATAGCCTATTCAGAGCCCATTGATGTGCTCCTTATTATTCTTATATATTTAGTGAAAATGGGATGGTTCATGACCCAATCCAGGAAGGGATTATCATTTGCCTGGCATTGTGTGCCCAGTCTGATGCATAAAACAGTGTACCTGAAGAACAAAAAATTATTACTCTGTCTCTGATATTCCCCAGGTCCCTGGATATGCATCTTTAGTATTTGGAATGCTCTTTTACATCGTACCATTAAGGGTGAAGTTCCACTCTGAGCTATGCTGATGCACAAAGGCAGGGGATCAGAGGAAGAGGAGATAGAATTGTCATCATATTCCTCCACTTCTCTCTCCCCACCCTATACAAGCAGCAGGGTGGCATCTCTTCACAGTAAGCAATAGACATGTTTGACATGGTTATTAACTAGTCATATATGCTAAGTCCCAAGGGAGAGTGGTCTGTGGGTTACGGGTGTGGCTAGCGTCCCACCAGTTAGGGAACAAACAGGGAGAAGGCAGGATGCTGGGAGAGGGGCAGTAGCATGCTCCCAATGCAAATTCTAATGGTCTTTATTGCAACATCCTGCCGGCATCCATTAGCAGAATGTCCCAAGTGTTGGTCTCATGGCTCCCTACCCAGAGCTTCCACCCTCTACATGGAAAAGGTTACGCTAGTATTTGCTTAGAGGAGTTACATTTCAGAAGGAAAACACAATTTGGTTTAGTTTAGAAATACAGGCAGCGCCATCGAAAAATGTCGTCTTTTTGTTTCTCCCTGCCCCATACAGACAAGTTTCTGAAACTATCTCCTTAATCTTCAAACCCAGTACATGGCTCTGGAATCCTTCTGCCTCCCACTTTCACTGCCCAGTGTTCAATTACTTTGAGCAGTGCTCCGGTGTTGATTAGGTAGAAGGTTTGATGAGGTATGTAGATTTTTTGCACTACTATTCAAAGACTTGGGACAGGAAATCCTGTGGTCAAAATCCTATGCAGTCTGGAACTGGCTTTCACCTCTGTAGATGTAGATTTTGTTGTTTGCTTGCTGCTGTTACCAATTTTATGACTCTGTCTGGGGAGATTAAGAGACTTTCAGCACAAGAAGCAGACTTAAAATGTCTGAGCGTACAATTAGGCATAGCTGTGTCCTTCAAGAATCAGGTAGCAGCAGCTCTAATTGGCAAAACTGCATCTTGAATGTCATTTTCTAAACTCATTAGACCATGTTTAACAGAGAGAGAAGAAACAGCAGCAGTTTACAACACACCAGTATTGTCCCTCTTGGAGACATAATCTTGGGTCAGCAGTTAGAGAAATTGCAGAGACTACAGAATAAAGCCAGGCATATTATTATAAACAGCAATAGCATCGGATAAAATGTCATTCATTAGGTTCATTTGGCTCCTATTGTCTGAGGAAATAAATAAACCAAACCTTGCAGTGGCAATATGTGTGTGCACAAATTAGTGGACTACGGCTGCAGTCCAACACAAGCAAACACCCATTGGAGGCGCTGGGTGATTTGTCCGAGGTGCATGTAGACAGAGGATCAAGCCTTGTGACTGGGCAAGTTGTTGAGCAATTACTTTTAAAGTAGTTTCATGCGTTCTCTCTATTTTTAAAGTGTTGTTACAAAGTATCACTAGTCAGAGGAGGATGCAGAATTATGGTACCGCTGTCTTCCTGAGCATTTTTTGGTATCATTCTTCTGCACTAGTTCCCAATTCATCATTCCAGTTGTAGTCAGTGGGCGTTTGGAGTATACGAGGAATGCAGGATTGAGGTCCTGATTTCAGATTTGTAAAATCTCTGCCTCTGTTAGTCGTGTGCTGCAGCTGTGGTGGTTTTTGTGTTAGCTGGGGTCTGAACTCTATCGCTGTCATGCTACTGTGTTCCATGAAATGCCTTCAGATGCTGACAAGACACTTGTGCGACCCCTTCTCTGAGGATCTCAAAGCACTTTACAAACATAAATTGAACTGTGCTTCACAATGTCCTCAGCCACAATGTGAAAGTATTATCATCGCTATTGTACAGGTCTGAGTCCCAAATATAAGTGACTTTCTCACAGCAATTCAAGACAGAAGTAGTGATAGAACTCAACAGTTTGGACTCCCTCGACTTACTCAGAAAGGAAAGAAATGCATTCTGGACAAGCTTACAATAGTCGCTACTAAGGATTTGAAGGCTAAATGCAAATCAAAGGAGTATGTAAGGAGTTATCTGTGCACCCCTAATGAAAATACTGGGCCAGGATACCTCGTGGAAAACTGGCAATGCAATTCCACCCATCCAGGCATATGACAGTTCAGGCATTTCCCAAGATAATCTATTTTTCCCTCCTAAATGATAGAAGCACAATTTTAGCTAATCCTTAATTATGCGAAATGGTGGAAATGTTGATAAAGGGTGGGAGGAACGATAGTACCTTGGGCCAGAAGATCTTTCCCTATGCCTAGAATTGTCCTCACAGGGATTATACCAACACTCTTCAGTCCACGGGATAGTAAGACAACTAGACGGGCAAAAATGGTCTCTTCATCTTGTTTCCTGTCATTTGTGTTTCTAAGGCTGTTTACCCACAGATTGATTTACAGATGATTGCATCACACAGACACACACACACACACACACAAATGAATCAAAAAAGCTCTTTCTGACTGGGGACACCAACGAGTAAAGGTGACGGCAGTTCAGCCAGCTGTAATCTAGTACCGGGGATTGCCAATCCCAAGGTTTCAAAAACCATGAGACCAGCCCCTTCCATCCTCCCCCAAATCTCGAGATAGTGTAAAAGACAAATCGGGGCTTTTTTATTAGCCATCCGGTGTTTAAACCTCTCAATTTCACGTTTTCTATCTTCTGAGAGATCTTGGAGCTTTCACTCTAGCGCAGTTCTAGTCTCCTGACCAGTTACATGCCACATCCCCATACATACATCCCAGCTGCCCTATATTTGAAAGGGGCAGTGCACTAAATAAATTAAGTTGCAGACAGACAACTTTCCATCCATAGTCCCATATGGGTGTCACTCTTTTAAGGATACACTTATAATGGTTTAATTGAGAGCAGTGACAGTCTGTGGAATGCTCTGGGCAAGGATAACCAGGCTTTTTTGCTTAGGACCGAAAGGCGCATACAAAATGTGATCTCCAGACTGAAAGACCAATATTTAATGCTATTAAAATAGAGCTTGCTCGTTAGATACTTGTGGGAATAGCAGCTGTTATTGATTCAGGGTTTTGTTTTTTTGTCTTTTAGCACTGTATTAATTGGTGCAGTGGTAACACCAGCATTGACTTTTGACTCGGTTTGAGTCAAGGGAGCCCTAGTGATAGTATTAATGAGCCTGAAAATGAAAAGACTGTATTGTAATCTTTTCTTCAAGTGTAAGTAAAATACTATGGTCTGTAAGACTAACACAGACATGTGGCAAGAATCTTACACACTCTGCAGGCAAAGTTGGGGAAGCCTGTAAGATCTGCAGGCCAAACAGTTGTATATCAAAGAAGTTATAAAGTCTAGGACCAAGATTTTCTAAAAGACTAGCAGTTTTGGGTGCCATAGTGATGCGATGTCCAAGCAATGACACCCCAAAGAGGCCTGATTTACAGAATGGTGTGCACCTTCCCTTATGAAAATCAGACTGCATTAAATTGGCTCTAGTTGGGAACCCAGATATTTAGGCATTGAAAAAAATCACTACTCACTTTTGAAAATCTTGGTCAGAGGCCATTCTGTGTAGCACCTTGGTATCAACAATGTGAACCCTTCACTGACAGCTACTAGGCCTGGGAGGCTATGGAATTCATAAGGGGAGAAACTCTCCAAGTTGCAGGAAAGACCTTAGCATGGATCCAGAATAAAGGAATATATAAATTTATGCTAGTGCAGTCTAAGATCCCCAAACAAAATATTTCCATTTATCTCTATCTCTAAACCCTCCTCCCTCCAGACAAAACCCCCACACCTACACCAAGGAAACCTACAGGGAAAAACGAGCATTAATGAAATATTAAAAGTTAAAATATCCTGTATTCAAAATTGAGGAAATTTCCAATGATAACGTCACAATGTTAATGTTAGTGGTATAATCTATTGTTTTCCTAATTAAACGTAAACCTTAACCTACTGTTGTTTTGTTATTAATGTTTAGAATAAAGTATATGGTATGTGCAATATTGTAGGAGCAACTTTAACATTACAGTAATCAGACTTTTCAGTGCTTGATATTTCATCCTGAATGTAGCATTTTTGTAGTGGCCAGAGATTTGACTACTGTAATCCAGTGACATGAAAGACAAATAAGATTTATGGTTGTATGGTTACATCAACAAAGTAACATGTTTCTTATCATTTGTAGAGTCTGATTAATACCAACAAGTTGCCTTATTGGTGTAGAAATGACAAGTGTGGGAACAGGGAACACACACAACAAATTACAATAGATCTGCATTTCGTAACAGGGTTGTGAAGGTGACCCAGAAGAAACACAAACTGGGTGGAGCAGAAAAAGTAGGTTTGTAGCCTACACTTTCAGCCTGAGTTCAGTACGTTATGGTTGGATTCTTTTAAAATACTACTAGGGGGAAAAAATTAGAATAGTATATGTCTTGGATGATCTTCACCATTCAGCTTCCTGATCCTATCACAAGATTCTTGTATGGAGAGTCGCTATCAAGCATTTTGCTTTGCTTTTGTGGGGAGGGCAGTGGCATGCATGGGTCTCTGGCGCCCAGGAGCCAAGCCTCCATTTGCACCCTCACACCTCCTCTCCGCGTAGGGCAGGAGGGGTCCTGGCCCTGCCCCCCAGCTGCCCTGGGGAGGGGAGGTCTGTACCTGCAGAGGACGTAAGGCATGGGGGGGACTGCAAATGCAGGTTTAGCTCCACCACCCCACACCACCGCACTTACTTAGCATCTGGCGCCCTCTCTCCTGCTGCAGCCCTGCAGCCCAGTGCTTGCTCGGACAGAGGCAGCCTCACCCCCCACAGACTGGGGTCGGGGGCTGGGCCGGCCCTTCACGACACCTGGGGGGAGGTGCTGAGAGGTGCCCCTCAGAACCTTCTACGCCCCCACACCCTTCCCCTCAGTACGCCAATGGGGGTGGGAGGAGGGGAAATGCTTTGTATTTGACCTGTCCTGTTATAATCTGAAAGACTACCAAATCCTAAATGCTTAGATTTCTTTTTGAAATGCCACCTGTTTCAAAGTCCTTCCAAACACACACAGTAGCGTTCTTTCCGTGCAATCCACAGCCGTAGCATCCTAACACACGCTACTTCCAGCATTGTGCTGACCTCAGTTGATTAAGCTGGCAGTGTACAAAGATTGCTGTTTTGGCATGTCAAGGTGCTATAAAGCTGAAGTTGTTAAATTAATGGTGTGATGTGAATTTCAGAGCCATTCAAAGACGGGGGGGGGGGAGAGTAGGAGGGAGGAGGAATCACTGTTGCAAGTAGAGAAGGACCAATGGATAGTGAAAAGAGTAATTTACAAATTTCAAAATGGGTTGGCCCAAGCCCCAGATTTATCACTATCCAAACAGTGCCTGCACATGTCTTTTTAAGAAGCATCTCTCTATTTTCCAACTGAAGAGTCAATATTTGGTCACTTCCCTTGGTATGCAAACATTCAGCAGTGATTGCAAACCAACCCACTCACTGCAGACAGCTGAAGAGTTTAATAAATAGGGACAATTGGTTGCACATCTGTTAAATTACAAAAATAACAATATAAACAAGGTGGTTATAGATTTCATATTTTGATACGTACCAAATGGTGTCCTGAGTTCCAGAGAAGTCATTTTATTGTTCTTCTGTGAGATTATCCCTTCTGAGAATCCTCATGTGGTAAATTGATTTTGCAGGCGCGTACACAAAAAAAATTAAATAACAAGTCCGAAGTTATCAAGCATAGTGATTGTTTGGGAATTAAAATATATCCCCCATGCCCCCAACCCTACTCAAAATGTTCTTTACATCACTGTTTGAAGGGTGCCCATCCCATCTTTGTTAAAAGGAGTGAAACAGTTACATGAGTCTTTATGGCAATGCTGCTGATAGGAAAACTTGAGGCATCCTCCACTTACAAACAAAACTAAACCCTCAAATGATGTCTGTGCTCCAAGTCCTTGACTCACTCAACACAGCAGGAAAAAGGAATTCTGTTCCACTGAAAGACTTGGTACAATTTGTTTCGTCCTGCGATCACCTCTGAGCTTTCCAATGGAAACGTGTTTAGGAGGCTGATTTATCCTGATGGCTCTTTTAATAGAACCCGGTACAAACTCTTTTCTTTATTTGCTGTCTCTCACTTTAGTTTACAAGGTCAGGTCTGATGTTTTGGTTGTTTTCCCAGCAGTGCTCTACTGACCCACTTTGCCTTAATCCCTTGATGTCACTTAAATAAACTGGGGAGGGTGAGATTTGAGACCTCAAACAATTTCCTCTGCTGTTGTGCTGTGCTGCAAATTAATTTGATGCTGTTATGTAAGTGTAATCATCCACTCTAATCACATCACAGGATTGGGAGCCGACAGAAATAACAGAAGGGAACATTCTGGAGAGCGAAAGGTAGCCACTAAAATAGACTGTTCGGTTAGGAACGGGGGTGAAGCACTTCTGTGGCCCACTCCTGCTGACACTTACTCATGCAAATCATCCTTACTCACACCCACTGAAGACAACATGGCAATTTGGGTGAGGGATTGCAGGTTCCTGCTTACGAGGAATGAACAATTCTATCCAAGCGATTTCCTTCTTCATCAATCTGTATTTTGGGTCTGATCCTGCAAGGTGCTGAGCGCTCACGTCCCAGCTGACATCACTGGGATCCAGAGGGCTCAGCACATTGCAGAATCCTGCCCTTTCTGTGTTTATCTGCATCTGTGAAAATCCAGAACAAGACACAAAGATAGCTCTCCGATTCCACAGTGTTTCTTGTGCAGTCCCTGGGCAGAGAGTAAATAAGTGTGTAGGTGGGAGAAAATACACAAAGGGCCTTTGTTGTTTCCCTCTCCAATTCCTGCTGGATTTGTGCTGTTGCTAGGGCCTCATTAAGAGATTTCTCTGTAACTCTTTCCTCACCCTTACTACCCTCTTTCTCTAGTACCTTAGCAATTGTACTGAAATTAACCCTCAAGTATCAGATCTAGGAAGAAAGATCACCGAGCACAGTCAGCATTTTGTCCTGCGCATGAGTGTGACGTAAGGAATGCCTACCCCCCCAGTGCAGACTTCTCTTTCTCCACTACTCCTAACTATAATACAGTGCACTCCCCATGCTGTCTGTAGCAGAAGCACACGATAAAGAGATGGTCAAGCTGCCCTGAGGGAAACAGCGCTACTCAAGGCCGCAATCAGCATTTTTTGTGCATCCCTAAAATAGCAGAGTATTCTGTGCACGAAAAATGCAGTGATGGTTCCTCTCTTTAGTCCCAGCCCCAAATTATCCCCTTGAAAATGTGTAGCAAAGTCTCACATTTGTAGATGCACAGGAATTTGGCCCAGAAGAGGTACCAGAAAGCAGCTATGCTGTGTGGCCTGCTCTGTTGGCATAACCTGCTTGGCAAACTAAAGAGAAAGGGAGAGATTAGAAGAGAGAACAGTTAATCTGAAGGTTTGATTGGAAATGTCCTGCGCTGTCAGTCCTACCATACTGAACCTCTTTGTTCTCATTTGCAGTGTGGACCTGCACTGCAGCATCACACATGGTCTTCCTCATTTTGCTCAACATTGATACGCCTCATCCTAAAAAATATCCCACAGTGAAAAGCAATGTACTGCTTGGCCTATCTGAGTCATTGCTATTATACAGGAGCTCAGGTGAGAGACATAACAAGAACAGTATTTCACCAGAGCCATATGCAACACAATAGATTTTTTTCCCTCGAAGGATCCTCCCAAAGAGCAAATAACTGTTGCTATTGTATCTGCTGTTGCCCAGCTCAGTCATATCCCCACAATATCACCACAGTTTCTTAGCGCTTGCTACTAGTCCGAAGCATGCAGCCCTATGTGTGAAAGCAAAACTAAAAAGGGACTTTCTTGTGTCACTCAGAGGCCCCATATTTCAGGATGAATCTTGCTGTCTTCTAGGAGAACGTAGGAAATGGTTGAAATCCAGTTAAATAATCCTCCACAGGAAGTTTACAGAGAAGGAAGTGGTGAGATATTGCAGATAAGCAGAAAGTCCAAAGTTAAGAAATTAGACATATTCCAGAAAAGTTGTCATGTAATCAAGACACAAAAACAAGAGTAAGTGTTAACAAAGCAAAGAAAATGTCTCATGGCATCAGAATCTATGAACATGTGAGAGACCTGGGCAACTGCTGAGAAAATTCACCCCGCAGCATCCGTGTATTGCTGCTCTTGACCTTTCTATTACCTGCTTAGCTATCTTAAAAGTTCCAAGGTGGAAAAAAAAGACAGGTAAACACCTGGGAATTTTAGGAAGAGAGCAAGGGGAAGAATGAAGGAGATTCAGGGGAGGGGGAAGTTTAGTAAAACCAGGACAACATGACACCTCGTGGATGGAAGTGCATGTGTGTGCTGAACAACAATTGCCATTCCCAAGACCCTCTAATGTTGTCATCAATTTCCTCTGTGCCAACACTTTTCCATGTAGAGAGCAGCTCATTATAGTTAAGTTTGCACACTGAACTGTGTGTACAGCACAACAGTGCCTTTGTTATGGCCTCAGCAGAGCTATATATTCATTATGACTGGCCTACAGGATGCTTCCTCAGCTGGTGTTCTTTTACAGCTTCAGAAAATAATTTGATTGTCCAAAACTGTGCAACAGAGTTAAGTCATTTTTAAATGGAGCTGCAGCTAATACCATTCAACACTATGAATACTGAAACTGAAATTGCAACTAGAGTCTCCACACAAATGGTAACAACTGTGTCTGAGTTAAAAATGAGTTTGTTGGTTACCTGGATGAGGAAAAGAGGATGGTCTACAACTGGATTGAAAGAGGAAGCCACTCAGACCCAGCCAAGGAATTGCATTGTCCCTGGAGCTGAACAGATCACTGCACTAACTGCTAGTGCGTAACTCTTGCTGTATTTTTAAGCATTATGTAAGGAATGCAATTATAGCTGCTTTATAAATACTTCAAGATAGTAGTCTGTGAGAAGAGATCCAAGTGTTGCAGGAGATGGGAGACAGAAAGCATGTCCCACATAGCAACCCTGCTGCCATCAGTTTTCACCAAAAAGTTTATTAGCAATTGGACATCTAACTTAATGAAAGCCAGTGAAAATGAGGAAGCATGAGAGGCTAAAATAGGGAAAGAACAAGTAAAAAATTACTTAGACAAGTTAGATGTTTGCAAGTCCCCAGAGCCCAATGAAATACTCAATCCTAGAATACTCAAGAAGCTGACTGAGAAGATGTCTAAGCCATTAGCAATCATCTTTGAAAAGTTATGGAAGATGGGAGAGATTCCAGAGGACTGGAAAGGGCAAATATAGTGCCACCCAATAAAGGGGGGGGAAAAGGACAACCTGGGGAATTACAGACCAGTCAGCTTCATTTCAGTAACCAGAAAGATAATGGAGCAAATAATTAAGCAATCAATTTGCAAACACCTAGAAGATAATAAGGTGATAAGTAACAGTCAGCATGGATTTGTCAAGAACAAATTGAGTCTAACTAACCTAATAGCTTTCTTTGACAGGGATAATAAGCCTTGTGGATGGGGGGGAAATAGTATATATAGTATATCTTGACTTTAGTAAGGTTTTTGATATTGTCTTGCATGACCTCCTAATAAACAAACTAGGAAAATACAACCTAGATGGAACCACTATAAGGTGGATGCATAACTGGTTGGAAAACTGTTCCCAGAGAGTACTTATCAGTGGTCCACAGTCAAGCTAGAAGGGCATATCAAGTGGGGTCCCACAGGGATCAATTCTGGGTCTGGTTCTGTTCAGTATCTTCGTCAATGATTAGATAATGGCATAGAGAGTACATGTATAAAGTTTTACGGATGATACCAAGCTGGGAGAAGTTGCAAGTGCTTTGGAGGATAAGATTAAAATTCAAAATGATCTGGACAAGCTGGAGAAATGGTCTGAAGTAAATAGGATGAAATTCAATAAGGACCAATGCAAAGTATTGCACTTAGGAAGCAATAATCAGTTGCACACATACAAAATGGGAAATGATGTCTAGGAAGGAGTACTGTGAAAAGGAAGCTGAGGGGTCATTGTGGCTCAGACGCTAAATATGAGTCAACAGTACAAGGCTGTTGCAAAAAAAGCAAACATCATTCTGGGATGTATTAGCAGGAGCGTCATAAGCAAGACACAAGAAGTAATTCTTCTGCACTACTCCATGCTGATCATGCCTCAACTAGCGTATTGTGTCCAGACCTGGGTGCTGCATTTCAGGAAAGATATAGACAAATTGGAGAAATTCCAGAGGAGGGCAATAAAAATGCTTAAAGGTCCAGAAAACATGACCTATGAGGGAATATTGAAAAAAACTGGGTTTGTTTAGTCTGGAGAAGAGAAGACTGAGGGGGGACATGAGAACAGTTTTCAAGTACATAAAAGGTTGTTACAAGGAGGAGGGAGAAAAATTGTTCTCTTTAACCGCTGAGGATAGGACAAGAAGCAATGGGCTTAAAGTGCAGCAAGGGCAGTTTAGGTCAGACATTAGGAAAAACTTCCTAACTGTCAGGGTGGTTAAGCACTGGAATAAATTGCCTAGCAAGTTTGTGGAATCTTCGTCTCTGGAGATTTTTAAGAGCATGTTAGACACCTCTCAGGGATGGTCTAGATAATATTAGTCCTTCACTGAGAGCAAGGGACTGGACTAGAAGATCTTTCGAGGTCCCTTCCAGTCCTACGATTCTATGATTGGAATGGTGTCCATCAGGGGCATTCCTTTATGGTCCCAGTATAGCTGGAATGGAGGAGTAGTCTACCAGAAATGAGCTCTTCCCCCCAACACACACACACACACAACCTCCCCTCCTCCCCCCCAGAATCTTTGTAACTCCTGAAGAATAAAACCGGTTTCTCTGGCCTCCCAAGGGATCTCTCTGCATGCTCAGCATCACCACAGGTGATATCTTGGAGGTTGGGTTATTTTTATTACTAATGTTGCTTTACATGCATTCGTTTCAACTGTCCTGGGGAGCCAGGGTCAGAGACAAGAACAGAACCCAGGAGACACTACCCCCGACCCCTCTCTCCAAACACTAAGTGCGCTACTTCCGTTGTGAGATTCTTGCAAACGAAGACTAGAGTCTTGCCTATTTGAAATGTTTTAAATTTTAACAAGTGCTAGCTGCAATATGGATGATGTTTAAATCATTTATGACTTTTTGGGGAAATCTATATCAATTATAAAATAAAAGGCAAAGCACTAGAACAAAGCTTTTTTCTGTTGTTGCTCTAGAAAGTGACTGCTGAGGCCTGGCTACCAAGACATGTTTAAAAAAGAAAAAAAAAATGAAGGCAAGCCTCTCAAGTCACTGTTTTGCTCTGTGGCAGAAAGAAATACTCAACTGCTCTGTGTTGTATGTGGTAGCTGCTGCTTCGCACAATGTCCCTTTGCTGGTCCGCTGCTACCAGTGATACATTTACTGTACTTTAGAAATGAGGAATAATTTTAGAATGAATATCCTCTCTCTAGGTTTACAATGAGCAAAATACCATTTAAGATGTAAATGGCTATGCCTTGAAGGAGATGAAGCATTGTGGAACTAAAGCCATTAAATATCAGTTTTCATACTATGAATTTGAATGCATGGTGGTTATTGTGATCGCACTGGGTATTTAGGGCCCAATTGCATCTGATCCTTGTGTGGGTGCACCACTTCTGCTTCCCATATAAGGGCCTTTCAGAATGGCATCCCTCTATCTGAGAAGTACAGGGACTGCTCCCACAATGCAGCCCAGGGACCACATTCCCTCAAAGGCTTGAGGAGGAGGTGGGCTATGGCCCCCCCTCTGTAACAACCCACAGAGGCCGGGCCCACTGTAGGAAGTGGAGGCACCATGTTGAAGTTTGGACATGTGGCCCTGAGTTTGGTAGATTAGGGTGCCCTTGCTGTGTTCCAGCCTCCTAGGTAGAAAGCCTCTTTTGTCACATAAAATGCCCCTCATGATATGCCTGGGTGATAGCTGCCCTCTCGGCCAACACACCGGATGTTGAACTGGGGACCTACTTGAGCTCACGGTTGGTAGGCGGGAGCTGTAACAATTCCTGTCACAGAGGAGGACTTGTAACACGTGCTCACCAGTGGCCTACACCTGCAAGAGGATATTAGGGACCAACTGATAAATTAGCATTTGTATGTGTTACCTGCCTGTGTACAGCTGATGTTCTTATGTTCACATTTTATTTCTCCTGCTGCGGCTGGTAGTTGTACAAGTAAATGCTTTCCAGCTTTTTCAAGCCTTGTTCACCACGCTTGCCACTAGCTAACTGAACTCTGTGCTCCATCATCCCTCTCCGCATCAGCAAATCTTCCCCCCATCACAATTGCCACTAGCTGGTGCCTTTGTTCAGAGTCTTTACAGTTAGGACATGAATTGTGAACACAATCCTGCTCCCATGGAAGTCCATTGAGATTTTATTAATTGATTTAATTAGGAGCAAGACCAGGCCCTATGTGAGTCAGGAATACAGAACTCCCCTCTCAGGCCTAGAGATGATACCACTAGATGAGGATTGAGGCACATGGGATCAAAGACTTCAGTGTCTGGGGCTGAGTTGGAGCTCTCCCACTAGAATTACACCCACTTCAAGTACTTAGAAGAGAAGTAAAAAATCCTGCATATCATTCATCATTTCCAGATTTGCTGCCAGCCTACAGTTTACTAGCTCTGCTGTGATGACTGAATTTTATTTATGGCAATTATTCAAAGTTGGTTTTAGGGGGATGTACGTGAAAGATCAGCAAAGAGATATGGAATATATATATTTGTAATGTGTGTTTTTAAAAGCCGTTACGGTATACGTTAGGATTCTTTTTTGTAGTTTGAGATATTTTTAGGGAGGGACTTCGAACTGAAGTTACACATTTTTCTCATACTGTTCATTCTTCCTGGCTGAATGTCAATGGTACACAGGAAATGAGTGGCTTTAAAGTGCTCAGAAGAGGAGAGGCCAAACCATGGAGTTGTTTAAATGTGGCAGAAAACTTCCAATCAACAGCAGACAACTCTTGCAAGTGGAAAAGTGCAGCAGGTTAACTGTGATTTATTCATGACAACTAATGCACTTCCCAGAAAGCAGACAGTGTTGTTGCTATGATATTGGAAAAGATGTTAGAACTTGCCTGAAAAATTAATACTTGCATAGACATTTGATGGAGAACAGTTATAGAATCTCAAGGGACAGTTATTAACTATAGCTGGCATTTATTTGGTTATGTCTTATAATAAAATCTCAACTCAGTTAGAGAGTGAAGTGCTGTTTGTTAAAAACTCTGAAAGCTTTTTTTCCCCACACCAGCCATTCTCAGCTTCTCCTGGGCTGATGACCATGGAAGCAGAAACCTTCCCTCTGTCTGTTGCAGGTTTTCAGTTTCAGCCAGTAACATCGCAGGAGACAGTTGAAAGTGGCGTACATTTCCTGTTTGTTATGGGAGACCTGAACAGGCCACAGTGGAGGCAGAAACTTGTGCATGATTTCTCAAGGTGATTTTGAACACACTTTGCGCCTGTCCACACTCCAAACAACTTTGTTCCCAACAGGTGAAGGTGGGAACTGTGTTTGATCAGCACTCTGAAACAGTTTTCAGACATGGTTGTCTGTGGTAGGTGATTCCAATGGGAAGCACTTTTTTAAACACCATTGGATTATTTTCATGTCTGATCATTATATCAGTTGAGTTAAATGGGAGTTACCCATGTGGTACTGACAGGATGAGCAGGCCTCAGAAAAGCAAATTCAGCAGAGGATAGGTAAAAGCCCAAGACTGTCTGGGGACAATATAACACCTACATGCATCAAAGGCCAAATTCTGCCATCAGGATCTGGGTATAGAATAGTAAAGCAATTATTTTGTCTTGCCAAGTCATACTGGCTGAATCTGGAAAAAAAATTCCAGTGACCTCGCTTGCCACCTCTCACTTTCAAATTATTCTTATTTTCTTTGTTGGGCTGAGGAGCGGAGCAAACTGAACCCAAGAAAAATGAAAGCACATGTAATAAGAGTTAAGTGCTTCCTCCCTGCATGAGTTTCAGGAGCCAAGCTGTATATTACAGTGATGAGCCTGTCTACTTCTTTACGGTGGAAATTCGGGGATGTAATGCTCTGCGGTAGCATGGCTGAATGATATTATCAGTGTACTTGCCTGGGATCAGGCCTTGGTTGGTAGAGACCAAGAATCATTACAGTCTGATGGTTGCTCATGTCTCTTAATTAAATGAATTGGCAATAAAAAGCCAAAGTAACAGAGCACAGCAGGGTGGAGATTGTGGTCCTTCACTGGTGCAGTTAGAGTGCAGAGCCCTGGCTTTTCAGGGCATGGAAGCATAGTGATCAGAAGGTGAAGGGTGGAGTGGCTGGTGAAGAGAGTAGCAGAGGACTGAGAGGGTGGATTTTGTGCATTGTATAAACTAGAAGAAAAACCCAGCTTGCTTGTGAATAAAACTGAAGGGTCTTGTGAGTCCATCTGGGACTAGGGAGCCTTGGTAAGCAGCCAATTAATCCATTAATCCTGTAACAGCCCATTACAATGGCTGGGGACTCACATCAGTGGTAGCCCTCTGACAGAGGCACTTTACAGAGTGAGGCAGCACCAAGCAAAGGTGAGCCCACGGAGCTCACCTGAGAGCCGAGCAGTTAGGGGAAATAAGTGGATCTGTTCAAAGAATAGAATGTTTTTATGCAACAAGAGTCGTCATTTTCCAGGTTTCTACTGTACAGGGTAGGACATTACCATATCAAAGGCCTGGGGAAGCTTCTGGCCAGAAGAACTACCAGAATTATTTCATTACAATCCCTATGCTGAAAAAGATTCTTCCCGCCGTGGTTTTGACTTTTACGCTGCATAAATATAAAGGCCTTTATTCCTGGCATGCCGTCTAACAAAGCAATCACTGTTATTTACTCCAGTTCACTCCAGAGAATCATTTCACAGAGGCTGCACTGCTCTTGACAAAGCTTTCACAGTATTGTTACTGGTGTCTTGAATGATTTCTCAGGCTCCAGTTCACATCAAGGCTATGAATGGCTTTTCCAGACAACACTCTAAGCTTTGAGTGAACTGGAGTTTTTGCATTTTAAATGGACAGTCAAAGTTCATGTACTATATCAGTTTTCACTTTACATGCCCCTGGAGCTATTTTGCTTTATTAGTCTACTTTTGTGTAAGGTGATTTTTCTTTTGAATTGATAGCCTGTGTGTTGTTGTGGTTTACAGTCTCCTCTGGGAATCTAAGCATTTAACATTACACAGGGAGAGAGTTTAGTGACCCTTGTTTGAATGCTTGATGGTAGTTTAAAACATAGACTCTCAACAAGGGAGCACTTACATAGTCTCAAGTATTCCCTCCGAAAAAGGTCTTTGGGGTACAGTAGTTGATTCATTTTATTTTCCATCTTAACCTTTCTCCTCTGACAGAGTTTCACTTTCAGGTCTTTGTTTTGACTGAATGATCAGTCATTAGCTGGGTATAAATTACACCTACTTGCAGAAAAACCTAGCTAATCTCAGCACAGTGTAATCGGAAGAAAAGAATCACTGAAAGGGGAAGGTAATCACACAAACACCTTGTGGTGAAATTGGAGGTGATGGTTACTCTTCACCCAAACACTGGAAAGGGTTGGGGCAAAGATGTCATAAAGGGGAGTAGAAGAACCTACCTCTGGATTAGAAATATATCCATTTGAGGAAATAATCTTGAAATGAGCAATGAATTACATGGCAAGAAACTGTCTGCAGATAGAATCCTTGCAGATACAATCTCATGGCTATTTTCAGTAGAACAGGTGATGTCATCATCTGTTAATCCAGTTAGGTAACCAATGAGAAGACTGAGGCTATGCAAGTGGGGAACTCTGACTCAGGACACGTTGACTAGCTAACCACGTAGAATTTCAGGTCGATCTGCATGAGCCCCACAGATCTGTTTGTCATGCTGTCTCTTAACTGAAGCCTGTTTGTGAGAAGTTGGCCATAGCTTGCCCTTGTGTTTATATGTTTGAGTTTGGGGGGCAGAAAATCTTTAGCCTCCTCCCTCAGTCTGCCTCCTAAGTGCCTCCTAATACAAGAAGCCCCCTTGGCATTTTATATTGCTGGCAGAATTATCTAGACCACTGCTTCCTCAATCCACAAGCAAATTTGGAGTGCTAGAAAGATCTGAGCCTGTCTCATTGCCCATAGGCAATGCAAGAGGGAAACTGTGGTGCAGAAAATTCAAGCTGATTTAATTTTTTGAACAAATTCTTTCTCTTTAAAAAAAGCTATTTTTTGAAAATGGAAAATTTTGCGAGAAACTTTCATTTTTGGAAGAATATTCCATTTTTTGTTTTTTAAGAAAACCCCCAAGTTATTTGACAAATATCACCCTTTTTCCTGGTCATGAACAGACTTTGACTTTCATGAATTCATTTATGATTTGAAAGTATTTGACTGGCTTATGGAAAAAAAAATTTTGAAATTCTGTTTGCAGCATGCATTCAGTATTCCTGACATGTAACAGGTTACCTTAGCCATGAAAAATTGTTTCTGTTCCTTGATTGACTTAGTGTACTTGTAATAAAGAAGGGGAGGGCATAATCAAATCTCTGCACCTTTGATTCACCTTTGAATAAGATTTCAAGTTCTGAGGCGCTTTCCCAGCAGGAGTAGGGAACTTCTAAAACACTTTTAAAAATGTCCCTTTGCTGGCTACTGGAGTAAGTCACTGCTAGAAAAATGAGGCTACTGTGATCATACAGGAATCTGAATATATTGTATGTGATAATACATATATGCATGTGTTACACTGCATCACCCTTCACTCTTGTTCCTCTAATTATATGAGTCAATGTTTTAATCAACAGAAGTTGGTCCAATAAAGGGTAACACCTCACCCACCACGTCTCTGTTAAAAGAATGTTCTTTAGGTTGCATAGGCAAGCACACAAAATTTAGGATGCCCTGCTCTTTTTCTTAAAGGGCTAGCTGCTTAATAGAGGCAGCAGTAATACGTACATATACATAAAAGTGTTAACCGATATTACCCTTCACTCTTGTTTCTCCACTTATACAAGTCAATGTTTTAACATTGTTATCTTCTAGCTGTTACCCAGATAGAGTTTGTCTTTTGGTTTTACAAATTTTCTAAGCACAACTGATAACTGCCCTTTATGATGGAGTTACTTTTTGATGGCTGTGAAGGAAAAAATAAATAGCAAGTGTTTTCGGTGATGGCTACAGCTGCTTCCTGTGGGACCTTCATCATTGCAATGTTTCAAGGCAGCTGAAATCCCCTTATTTTGTGTCAGTGTGCCACTGTGTTGTACCAATCATAGCGAAAGACTCCAGTGTCAGGCTTTTGGTGATGGAGAATAAAAAGGGTTACATTTAGCCATATTTGCAGGAAACTCTGTGTTGCTTCGATTCTGAACTCAAAGCATTCGTCTCCTTAAACAAGCACCACCTGGAGGAGCCAGGGCAAGAGCACCATGCAAGGGGTAATGTAACTGGGGTTAATCAACTTTAATGTAAAGGGGTAATCAACTTTTAATAAGGAAGACTTTTTTCAACCCCATTAGCTGCATGCTATGAATGCACAGGTTAGGAGGGCATGTTAGGCCATACATAGCTCAGGGTTCAAAGCTGATGTAAAGGCCTTTTGCAGATGGCAATTTTTGTGCTTTTTATTTTGTTTCGGATTATTAGCTGTTTAGCATTGTTTGCTCTGTTCTGACAAAAGGCAGACGTGAGGAATGACAGGTTCTTAATGAGTTCATTGAACACCACCCACTTCGCTGCTGCCTGCCTCCTAAAACAACAGGCAAAGAGAAGAAATCTGACAATTTCCCACGACGAAATCGCTTCTGCAGAGTAAGTGATTTTGAATAAGATTGGGGGAAGTGACACCTTTAATAGTAATTACTGTAAGAATATCCCCGACTTCAGCTGCCTGATGTTATAACTTCTGTCGATGTTTAATTATCATCAAGCTTAAGAGATCTGACTTAAGCACTGTCACCATCAAATCAAATGATCCAGTGATTATATTCACTATTACATGCTTTGAGCTGTGAAGCACGGGCATGCAGAGGAATAAAAATGTGGCCGCATTTGGAGGGGCACGTTCTGTGCCCCCTGGTGGAGCTGGCTCTCCCCCGCCTCATAGCCCCGGGGAGCTGGCTGGCTCTCTCCCCTCCTACCCCCATGGCCCTGGGGAGCTGACTGGCTTGCCCCCCCTCTTCTCTGGGACCAGAGGAGCTGTCGGCTTCTGCCCAGGGCCAGAGGAGTTCGCTCTCCCCGCCCTGGACCTGGAGGAGTTCTGTGTCCCCCGCCTGATTATTGGGGGTGGGGAGCTGGGCCCCTGCTTGCCCCGCTTGTGCACATTCCTGCTGTGAAGTGGTGATAATACTGTCTACATTACAGTAATAGATGTTTATATTATTAAATCTAGATTAAGAACATGCAGTCAGAATACGGTTTCCATTGTAGAATGAAAACGGGCGGAGATTTTCAAATGGGCACTTACATGGTCTCCTCCCTTTGATTTTAAATGGGAGTTGAGTTCCTAACTCCCATAGCCCCTTTGTAAATCCCAGTATAATCTTAAACTCTTACTCAAATATTTTAGCATATAACGGCAGCTTTCCCTCATACCGGAGAGAATTTCACAGGGGCCAGGTCTACACTGAAAAATGTTGCTATGCCTTTAAATTCCACAGTTCATGTTAACCAACATGATGCTGAAGTCTGTTTAGCAGTGAGTGTAGAGCAGGGTAAAAGAGTCTTTAGTACTGTGCCATCTAACCAGGATTTAACCCCCGGTTCTGGGAATAATGTTTTGAGGTGTAAACCTGGCGAGCGAGGGAAGGAAAGTATCCTCAGGTGCCCGTGTGGCATACAGTGCTGCTTTACTGGAGCAGTGTCTGCACCCAACTAGCAGTTGCTGGTGACAGAAGCAGAGAATTGACGTGCCTTGAACATATAGCTCAAAACTCCTAAGCCTTGTCTTCGCTGGTTAATGTATTATTCAACACAACTTTTTGTCCTAGGGTAGAATCAGCCTAGTTGGGAATAAAACCCTCCTTACATTCATAATCTGGAAATTTAACTCAACATTGAGAGCCAAGGAACAAAATAGTTTGAGGGGTATTTGAGGGGAGCAAGGGGGAGAGAGGGATTACTCTAGTGTCTCTTCCTAACAAAAAATTCAGCTAAAGATAATGTTTGCCCTGGTTTACTTAATCATGAATCTCAATACAAATGGGGAGCAGATGGTCTTTTATAATTGGGGTGAATTTACAGGAGTGGAATGCCACCAATTCTGAATGAAAACGAGCACTGAAAGTACTGAATGTGAATGCTGTAAATACCTTGCCCTGACGGCAAATTTCATAAAGAATCAAAATTGCTTGTTCCTGTGCCTCTTCCTGTCCTCTCCATTCATCCAGAGTGGTTGTGTATTCCTGCTCCCTATATATCTCACCCACGTACCTGGTGTAAAATCGTCTGTTCGTTTCCAACGTGTCTCTATAGCTCAGGTTAGCTTGTCCTGTTGGGAATTTTGCTTGCGTTCGTGAAGGAGCAGCCATCACTAAAGAGAAAGTGCAGGCCTCTTCTTCTGGACCCCAACCATTTATGTAATCTGGCAGAAACTTGGTTTTGTTTGTAAGTCTTTAGAAATAGCATACCAACATGTGCCCAGTTGCCCAGGAATGATGTGAGCCCAAGTAGGGATCTGTTATGGAAGGAAAGTATGTTGGGAATTCAGCGTGCTTGCTACAATAATATCCCACATTTATTAAAGAAAATATGAAAGTGCAGATGGAAGTCATTAAAAAGAGCTATGGCCAATTTCAGCTGCTAGCCTGTCAGGGTGCTACCTGAGATTTACACCAGAGATTAATTTCACCGCTAGAGAGAGAGGACTAGATGGGAAAGGAGGAGAATGTGTTCTACCCACTGATCAAACATAAAACGAAGCCAGCACGCTTACTGGAATGTATGATGACAGAATTATCCAAGAGACTAAATATTTTGTCTTATTTCTTATAAATGAGAGTTAACTGCTGTGTGAAAAGAAGCTACACGAACTAAAATAGCTGTTCAAGAAATGTTGGGGACAATTAGCAATCAAAATGATTGTGCGGGTGATCGTTATTACTGCTAAAAAAGAACTCTAGATCAGGGTTAATTATAAGATGATACAGTAGTATAATTAGTGTTCTTCCTGTGGAGAGTTATGGTCCTCCTCAGTGCCCTTTTTGATTGCCTTCTTCTCTTTTTTAATTTTCTCCTTGTCCTTTTTGATTATCTACCTCGTGACCCTGAGGGCTCCTAAATGTCGTACAATAGAAATAACATTTTTGTGTTAGAGGAATTTTTTTTAAAAAAAACAGGCTATTAACCTCTTGCCTACCAAAGGGGGTCAGAGTGCTTTTTTTTTTTTTTTTTGAATAAGCAGAAGGGAGTTATGGCTTTTGCAGCACCACTAACAGCCGACACCATCTCTAATGTTCGCAGTGTTTTCATGCAGTGGATCTTTTTGCCTATCCTGGAGCAACCTCTGATTATCCGTCAGGCATTGGTCTGCATAAGAATGAGCTGGGAGAGAAAAGAGAACTTGCTTTGAATGGAAATGTACTTGGCAAGATGAGATCTAGTGGGCCTTAGAACTCAGTATTTTCCAGGCATCCTGAAAGTCCTTACTGTGAGCATTAGGGGGTAAGATGAGCAATGTGAGTTTAAATTCCTTTTATTCTGTCATGTCCCTTAGGAACATAGCCTGAGATTTTTCCAAAGCACCTAAAGGACTTAATCAGTCCACCCCTCTGGATTCCCTTAGTAGGACTGGGTTGCCAAACTCCATATGTCTCATTTAAAAATTCCAGATATAGGCTGTAAAATTTATTTCCCTACCCTTTTTGTTCTTCTCCCATGTGAATCCAGCGTTGTGTTTGTGTTTGGCTTTCTCTCTGGCGTCAAACATCCCAACGTATCTATTTTCCGTATTCTGCTCATGACACGATGCAGCATTGAATTTACTGATGGTAATACAGGAACATGCTCATCCCTGGGAAATATGAGTTATATTAACCAACTGAAGTGTATTCTGTTAAATCTCTCTCATTTGCATACAGCTATTTTGTGATGACATCTCAAAAGTTATACTTCCTTTTTTCTTAATTCATGCTACATGCTGTCTTTTGATTAACAGTGCCTTTCTGATAGTTCATGTCATTAAAACAAAGAGGGTATTGACTCATCACTGTTTATTAACTTAATCCACTTTGAACAGGATCTTTGAGTTCGTGTTGTGGTCACTAAGACATTGTCTGAGATGTGGTTACTTTCACATAGTCTGGTTTTCCCAAGCTTAATGTAACTCACTTGCAACTTCAGATATGCAAGTAAAGTAAGGCTTTGTCTGTACTTTGATTTAGCCATTGGTGGCCAGCAACTAGTGAAACTCCACCTGTGCAAACCTTAAGTGTAAACAAGCGTAAAAGACAAGTGTAAACCTGCTTGAAATCAGGTAAGCTTCAGGGGTGCTAATCGCAACTTTGTTTATCTACACTTGGGGCTGCAGTAAGTTTACTGAATTGGGGCTAGTCTGAAGTGTAGATAAGGCTATACTTACCTTATCAGACAGTATCTCCCTCCTCCATACAGTCTACTGGACAAAAGAAACATGCACACTTTTTCACTTAATTTTCTTTGCAGGGCTAATGAGGGCAGGCGACACTTAATATCATTAAGTTTTCCCCTCTAGTTAATTAGCATTTGAATATTTAACAGAAAGGTCAGTGGTTTCTTGCCTTGCCAATAATGCAAGTGAACTGAATTATATCAGTCCTCAGTGCATTCCAAAGGCAATATTACAAACCACAAGAAATTAATAAATGCAGATAAAACAATTAAGCATTCTTCTACTAAAGCATTTTGATCCAGTCTATGTGCAGAGGCAGCTTCAGTACATCATTGGGTTGTACATAATATTGGCCGGCAGAACATGTCCCATGGAAATACACTGGGTATCACTTATGTGGGTGGCATTAATTACTGGCAGGCCAACATCAGACTGATAGGGCACAGACTGCATTTTAGTGTGATGATGCTAAAATGGTGGCTTTTAAAAATACCAGTTGACAAAGTAGAGGAATTAAAATGAAATAGGTTAAGTGTTTAGGAGCAAAAGGACTTTCTTGTTTGCATTATACAATGTCAAAAGCAAGTCTACTTTGGGGCCTATCTGATAGTGTCCCTTTAACATGTGATATGCAATAAATTAGCTATTAAAAAAAAGAATTAAGAGTGATAGGAAACAAATATTGGAGGTATAAGAACCTGGATAGAATAGAGGATGTTTGCCTTCTTCTGCCCTGACAAGTTAATGAACGTTAGCATGGAATGGAACATCTCTACGTTCTTGATCACTGGAATTATGCTGTTTGACAAAGCTAATAAATTATTCTTTGTTCTAGAAACAGGTAAGAAGCATGGACACTACTTGTTCTTGGTCTTCCTTGTATGTTGTGAAGCTCTCTATTGGCCCCTCGGTGATAGTGAGATTTGCAAGAGAAACTATACTGTTAAGTAGAGAAAAATACCAGGGAGATATTGGTGACAAGCCATATCACTGGGAATTAGGGAAGAGGTGTGAAAAAAAAGAAACCACGCTTTTTAAAAAACTGGACTTATTCACTCTGTTCAACCCCTAGGACAGGACCGAGAGACAAGAATAGATCGGTACTCTCCGTTTACCCCAGTGTTAGCATATTGAGATAGTCTTTTTTTGGGAAAGGAGGGAACCCCAAGAAACAGGTCCTAACAAAGATGCCCTTACCTGGGTAAGAGACTCAGAGCATGGTTCATAGCAGGAATGCTCCATAGAGAAAGTGCAGAAAAGGAAGCTTGCCTGTCAGTCTCCTTTTAACAAAGCATGCTGGGAAGGGGAGGTGTCTTCTGTCCTTTGTCTTGCAGCCTCTTCTACTGTACAGTAAGTTCCGGGAAGAATAGTATTAAGGAAGGAGTTGCTGTGCAAGGGTTCCAAGGAAAGAGAAACTCGGGGAGAACATGCAGGTGGATGCTAGGAAGGACTGTCCTGCTTGGAAAAAAGAACACATGGTTGTATTTTGGAGAAGCATTTAGAGATCAGGATCACTTAATATTTTTGGGAATTAGTCTCAATGCAAGTAATTGTGTTTCCTGATTAATAAACACTATTTTGGGGAAGGAAATTGCTTCATTTTTTCTCTTTATCCCATCACTTTTGTGTCAGATGGGGCATCCTGACTCATGGCACAATACACAGCTCATGTCATTGGCTGCCTCACTGAAAATATTCTTAAAATATTTTCCCCAGAGTTGTTTAGACCAAAAAGATTGCGGGGAAGCGCTGTGACTTTCATAGGCTCTCAAAACCTAGATGCATAGGTTAGGGAGAGAGGGAGCAAAGAAACATTTCTGATTGGGACTCGATACATCACGGCAGAGATCGAGGGAATGCTGAAAGTGAATAGCTTGGTATGGGAAGGGAAGGGAAGTACTGTGTAAACATTTCACAGCTAGAACTGGGTCTGAACTGTGAAGTTCTGGATCTGAATTTAGCTAGAGTCCAGGTTCAAGCCACTCTTATCTTGCTCCCCACCTCAGCCCCCCAGTCCTGTGCATCAGAATGTCATAGCACATTTTGGTCCCTTAGTATTAATTTTTTTTTAAATTGAAAGGAAGAAGGAAAAATTGCAAGTTGTTCCTACGCAGCCAACTTTTTTCTTCTTCTTCTACTTCTTTTTAAGATGAACCAGCTGTGTGTGCTGAGCTTGCAGACTTGTGGTTCTTGGGACTAGAACTCCCTTGTCCCTTAGCCGTATTCTCGCCTGCTTCCAAAATGAATGATTGCCATCTTTCCTACTCACAAAAAACACCTGCAGCAAAAAAGCAGAAAAAGAAATATGGAAACAAAATCACGTCTTAGATTCTGCTTTTTTATTAGCACAAACAAGGAAATAGAAAATCTTTCCATTATTTTCAGGACTTTATGCTCGTTAAACTCTGCTAACTAAAACATTAAGCTACTTTTCTAAGTGGTCTGTGAACAGATAGGGTCCTCATGTTTCCCAAAACATCCAGTATAGGTTACAGCCCAAAACCTTGTCTACTTCTTGGGGTTTTGCCTTTACATTTAAATAATAGAACCCTTAAGCAGTAAGGCCTCAGCTTGAGCCACTAGCTGATTTTTAGGGTTCCTGTTCCTCCCTCTAGATGCTTAAGAATCTTAAGCCTTTTATGCTGCTGATCTGGAGCTAATGAGATCCATCTGGTTTGCTTGTCAGGATGGATCCGCAGACTAGTTTTGCACCTCCAGAGAGGGCTCTAAGGCCTGATATCCACAAAGGGGTTCTGCCACTCTGTCAAATTCTGCCCTGGCAAATAATTTGGCTCTAGATATTCTTGTTAAAAGACCCATTGGAAGAAAACAAACAAAACCATTGACAGCTCTCTTTAAGCCATTTAAACATCTGTAAAGTTAAAAACGAATGCAATCATGGCTTAACAGGAAAGACGAGTCAGGGTTGTCCTAGAGTCTCCAGGAATTAAAGATGAATCTGTAATTAAAGATCAAGTCACGTGATGAAACCTCCAGGAATATGTCCAATCACAAGTGGCAATCCTATGTTAACTCGAGTTCTGTACTGATTCTGCCCTTTAAATAAGGATGCTAAGGTAGTGTCTTTGGCCTCAGATGTATTGTAGCTGGAGAGCTCGAAGGTTTGTAAACAAACTATGTGTGGTGGAACAATGCAAGGGAGTAGTTTGGGGAGTAGTTGGCTGGAGTAGATTCACAGCTGCTGGTATGGTCCAACACTCCTCTCCACGCCCACTACAAAGAGGTTTGTGTAGCCAAAGATTCAGCAAAATCATGGAGACAAAGACACTGCTCATGCTTCATCCTGCACCTTAACTTTGCTATTCCCAGTGGCTTGTGCAGTGGGCATAAGAGAGGAGGATGCAAAGTCTCCATTTGTATTTATGCTGTAGCCACCTGTTTGCCGCTACTGCAGCTGTTCAGCTGCATTGTGGTTTGGGGTAGGATCAAAGGAGCCTTCTAAGGGTTTTATGCAGCTAGGTGGATTTCAGCACATGCTGTATTTAATATCACGCTGTGTCCCAAAGGAACGAGTGCATACATGCAAGGATTGAAAATGGCCATCGAAGCCACTTAGGGAACAAACCTCTTCTGAAATTCTAAGTGTTCCCTCTGGCGAGGACTTGGCAGGGTGTTTGCCATGGAGGGGGGAGAGTGGGGGAAGCTTTTCTGTGCTAGGCATAATAGCGTATCTTGTAGCCAGTGTCTCCTGTCATGGTTCGGCCAGGAATTTGGGAGACAGTTCTGTAGTAAAATTTTATTATGTTTTGCTTGGCAATGTGGACAGATAATTTTTCTTATAGTCATGTTATCACAGGGTTATAAAAACCTGCAGTAGTCTTAAACATGGGTCCCAGCCCACTGTCCACCATGGCCTCAGGGACTGAGGAGTTGTTAACCAGACATGAAATGGGAGAAAATATAATATATATAAGAGCGTTTTCCCCAAAACAATATTTTATAAAGATAAGGAAGGTTGTTTAAAATAGTAACCACCAAAGCTGGGAAATTACAAAATGACAGCTATTAGTCATAGTATTTACTGGCAAGAGGAGACAATAAAAAACCAGACGTTCAATATGGTGTGGCAAGTAAAGTGACTTGACTTATTAGACAAGATAATAGTGCAGGAATCTGTTCTTCTTGAGATCGTTGCAGACAAGAATGGACTGTCTTTTTTTAATGGGAGTTTGGACATATATACAACTTCTTTAGTTCCTTACATAATATCATGATATAGCTTAATACTGTGCTGTTTGTACTCTCTCCTGGCATTTTTCTTGCCAAACCCTGAATGCAAAGGATGGCCTGGCTTTAAGATTTCCGGCTTTTTTGGGGCTGTAACTATGGTGACATATCCTTTTTTTTGTGGGAGGAGGAAGCTAGTGTGATGTTGACTTCTATATAGTTTTGGCAGGGAACTTGACATTTTAACAGCAAGATTTGTATATATTCTATATATAATGAGGGAGAATGTTCCACTAAATCAGATAGAGAAAGCTATTGTACTGCTTAAACAATAAGAACATTAAAAACCCCGTTGTGCCAGAAAGATCTTCTATTCACAGCACTGAAGCACCCCAGCCAGACCTAAAGGTAGGATTCTGTAAGGTGAATTTCCTAACAAGCTGTCTTTTCAAAGGGTTTTGTGCTGTAAAGAACATGAAAGCCATGTTTAAAAATTTAAAGGCCTGATATGTTCCAGTTCTGTGGAGCAGCAGAAGGGAGCAGCTTTTTACAGTGCTATAATTCCCCAACCAGCAGCTCTTTAAATTAAGATGTTTATGTCAACTGCTTCCACTTACTGGAATGTACATTGCCTTGGTCATTAATTATTGCTTTTTATTTAGTTATTACTTGTAGTCAGTGAGTGCATGTGGTTATAATCCTGCCGTAGTCGTGCAGTAGGGAGTAGCGCATCCTTTTTCTCCTACAAGTAACTTATGGAGCTGCCTTTTTTTTTTTTTTTTTGGGCTATGGAATCATTTAACAGCTTTAAGTTGGCAGTGATCCTATCCACCTTAATCCTTTTCGCAGCTTGCAAGCAATCAGCCCAGAGCAAGAGGTATTTGCGTTCAGCTTCCAGAACTGGTCTAAGTGCCTATAAAGCCTACAGCTTGGGTTTAATTAATTAGAGGCTCCTTTTCATTGATTTGTGCAAAGCACTGGCCAACATTTCAGCCTCGTATTCCTTCAGCCCGGTAAATATTTATACAATTCCTTTCTGATTTTCATTAATGAACGGTGCTCATTTTCTCCGTGTCTCGAAGAGACCCCTTTTCCACATGTTAATGATTTCCTTTTGTGACTCCCTGCCAAGTGTGGCAGTTGAGGTTAGACTGAGGTAGGGCATAGAGGCTCAGGTGAATTTAAATCTAAGGGATCCTACCAGAGCTTTGTGAATGAATGTGTTTCTGAATTCCACTCGGCTATATTGCTATTTCTTCATCCTGTTTACAGAGTGTTGACTACTTGATTGGAAAATGGAAAAAAGTGAATGGCAATTATTGATTTAAACTTTAATTTGCTTACCAGCAAGGCTATCGTTCAGTATCTGACAGGTAACTAAGTGCTAAATTGGGATGGAAGAGTTAGGAATCTCTCAGGATACTCATACGAACTCCATCACTGTAGTATATGAGCCTCTCAAAAACATAAATACATTTATCCTGAGAATCCTTGTGAGGCAGAGCACCATGATCCTTCTTTTGCAGATGGGGATCAGAGTGACTTGCCCAGGGACACACAAGAAGTCTGTGGTAGAGCCAGATCTCCCAAACCCCAGTTTAGTGTTTTAGTAAAAAACCCATCCTTCTACAAGAAGGAGCAAAAAGGGTGACATTTTCAAAATTCTACCCCTGTATGTGCCTACAGAATTGCCCACTCATATGGGAAAATGTACAAGCAAAAATTCATATGTGCATGTTGCATAACTGAACGTGGGAGTGGCTATTGTGCATGAAAACTCCCTATGTATACATATAAATGTGGGGCTCAGTGCATGGAATTTCTTTATAGGAGCAACTGAGGAACTGTGTTTTGAACATTTCTCCAGTGCTTTTAATTAAATATCTGATTTATTTTGAATGTGAAAATAGCCAGATGTTACTTTTTTCCCTTCAGCTCTCCCTTCTGCATGCTTTTGTTATCTCTTGGGTCACGGGCCGCTGTCAGTAGCATCCATGCAGCATCACTGAAGGGACAGAATTCCACATCGTTTAAAACCTGGGCTGCAGCTTCTCAAGGTTTCCAATGTACTAATCTAGACAACAGCAGTCAGGAGCAGAAAGACGACAAAACATTTTTATGATGACTTTCATTAACTTTCTCCAACTCTGAAACTTGCCATGGAAAACCAGATACATTGCCTATGGGCAAGACTGAGTACTTGGATCATGACAGGATACCACAATGAGTCGCAGTGATGTAACCCAGTGAAATTTTCTCACTTGTGTTGAGTTCACATTTATAGCAAGGTCTTTCGGACAGGCATTTTTAAGATGTATTGTATTTCATGCTATGTGGAAGGCTAAAGTCTCTTCAAGAATTTTCTTCTTTTTGTTTTTGTATACAAATGACCTCACCATAACCTAACTATAAATGAGCATTGGTAAAACCATTGATTAGGCTTAGTATGGCGGGGGGGGGAGAATGACCATCTTAGCCTCACTGTCTCTTAAACATTATTATATGTAGTGTAGCTATGGCTGTGTCGGTCCCAGGATATTAGAGAGAGAAGGTGGGGAGGTAATATATTTTATTGGAGCAACTCCTGTTGGTGAGACAGAGGAGCTTTTGAACCATACAGAGCTCTTCTTCAGGTCTAGGAAAGGTGCTCCAAGCATCACAGATAAATGCAAAGGTGGAACAGATTGTTTAGCAGTAGTAGTTAGAACATATTGTAAGGAACCATTCAAGGTAGACTGGTCCATTAACACCTCTGCAGTCATAGAACAAAAAGAGGGGGTTAATGGGTTACAGATAATTTGCCATGAATCCAGTGTCTCTGTTCAGTCCATGATTTTTAGCGTATAGCAAAGTTATGAATTTAAGCTCCCAGGCTCATATTTTGAAAGTACAATGTTGTGTAGGTATCCTTTGAGGATGAGGATGATAGTTCAGATATAAAGTGATTGCTTTGTGAAATGTGTTCACCCACAGGTAAAGTGTGTGTTTGTCTTTTATTTTAATTTTCCTGTGTGAGTTCATTCCAGAGCATAGTAATTATCTGGTTTCACCCACATAGTTGTTATTGGAGCATTTATTGCACTGGATGAGGTACACCACATGTTGTGATAGGCATGTGTAGGACCTGTGGATCTTGAAAGGTGTATTGATCATTGTAGCAGTGGAGGTATGTCTGCAGGCTTTGCATCTGGCAGGATCTGGTTCTGCTTTGAATTGGTGTTTCCTGGGCTGTGGGGAGCTTGCATCTAACAATGGGCGTGGCGAAGTTGGAGGGTTGTTTGAAGGCCAGAAATGGGGGTCCAGGAAAGACTTCTCTCAGGATGGGGTCCCCATCAAGCATGGGTTGTAGTTGGACAGAAATTGGTCCAATAAAAGATACTTCGCCCACCTTGTGTCTCTTAAACAGATTACTACATGTTTTAACTAGTAATAACTGAAACCATTTACTTGGAAATGTCTGCTCTAGTCAGGTTCTACCATGCTTAAAACTTAGCTCTATAAGCCATGTGATTGGTTGTTCAAAGCATATTCCAAACCATGTCATTAGTACCAAACAACTCAGGGGACAATATTGCAAACCCTATGTGGTCCTGTTGAATTTAATGGGAGTTTTGCTTGTATAGGGAGTATAGGAGTAGGTCCTGCAACACATTGGAACTCCTCAGTGATATTATCCTCCATGGGAGCAATTCAGAAAAAATTAAGTTTAATCACTCAGTGCCAAATCTGAATAAAGCCAAATTAGGGAGAAGAAATAATGCTAAGTTGGTTGTAATATCCAAAGTGTGCAAAGTATACGCAAGTGTGTATGAGCATAGAGCCTCCAAGTAAAACAAATTCAGAACTAAAGGGGAATCTTAAACTGTAATTCATCATTTGACTATCACTCTTCATAATGCCCTTATCAACAAAGTATGTAGGCACTGAAGTTATGTGTTAGAACTGTGGACTGGATTTTCATCTCTGCCAGTTCACACTTCCTGAGGATCTGGCCCAGTAGTTCTAAACTATGTGACATGATAATATTTGTAAGAGTCACCACTATTCTACATCTCCTGCCTTAGGAGAGGATTGTGTCACGGTAAGAGTGGAGTTTTATGCTATCCATTGAATTTCCTGACCTAGACCTTAACCCTCCATTGTGATCTGTGTGGGAGCAGCACTCTGCCTCCGTGGACCTCCAGACAAGATTAGGGCTTTAGTGGATTGAAACTGAAATGCGAATTTTGTAACCCTTGACTTCTTTGGGTGCTCTGTCTTTTTAAGAATAATTCCAAGGGAGCCAGTGCTGCTGCCTAAGGACTATCTGCTGTGCAAAAAGTAATAACTAAAAATTCTCGTAGAATCATTCTCTAAACTAATAGCTCGTTCGTATTTGTTTTCCCCCAAATACTTCAAATATTGACTATCAGACTGCAAAGTTTTTTTATAGCACAATCTTTGAGTTATATAAATACCAAAAAGCTTCAGAAATCAGCATCATTGTTCTATCAATTTTTTTATCTGTAGCTCCAGCATCTCCCAACATCTTTGTATGCTGTTTTCCTTGGCACTAATTGACACCCATGTTGGCAGCTTCAATAGAGGTCAAGTATTGAGGCTCAAGTTTAGAACGTTGTTTAAGCACCATATAAGCACGTGCGTCAACAGAGGTATTTGCTTAAATGCCCTGAATGAATGGGCCTGGTGACTGAATTCCCTCAGTCTCTCTGTTTGAGGTGGTCTATCATACCCTGAAATGAAGCTAATTGACAATGTGAGGAGTTTGCACTGCTGAGGTTTGGTGGGTTAAAGAGAACCCTTGTCAATCCAGCAATGCCAGCACTAAATTTGCGTATAAAAAACGTTTTTTTTTAAATTGGCTCCAGGACAAGCCCTCATACATCATGTGTTTGCCTGGAGTAAATTTTTATATGGAAATACCTTTTTGTAAGATAGTACAGAGAACATCTAGAGTTTGTTGAGCCAATTGATTCTGCCGGGAATGTGCTGAGTTTGAGTAAATATGGAGGGTTTTTACAGCAGCTGAGCAAAGCCCTCTCTCAGATAAGATACCTTGTCAGAGAAGAGTGTCCTTAAATCGAAATGCTCAAACACAATCAAATATCTCCTCCCCCATCCTTTGCCATCACCTCCCCTCCCTCCAGTCAGACAGTTCTGGATATGATGCCGTTACAATGAATTTATAGAGTAATGCTCAAAATTCTGCTCTTGGGCTCCAATCAGTAATGTTGTAAATTTGAGATATGTATATGAAGGAGCCAGGTTATTTCTTCCTCCCACCCCTTGTTTAATTTCCCTTGAGCCCTGGAAATAAGTAGTGTGGGATTATTTGGAGATATTCATGTCTTTTTGCAGCTACAGAGCCTTCCTATTGCTCCCAAGCATTTTCAAAAGCTCTTGCCTTGTTCCTTAGGGGAATGCTGTCTGCAGGAACCAGAAAGTTTAAGGAAAGAATTAAATGTTCCCTTAGCGACTTTACCATTGAAAGCTGATTGGAGATTGATTCCAGCTTCTTCTGGGGAAGGGAAGGTAGTGTAAAATGCAGGCATGAATTGAAAAATCTTTTCCTTTAACCAAATGTCTCTGATTCGACATAATTAGTTTTTTGCCATAGTGATGACAGAGTCACTGATATTGGCTCAAATGGGAAATTAATAGCAATATAACAGTAGCACCTAGGCGTTGCAACTGAAATCAGTACAAACACATAGTGAGGAACAGCCCCTGTCCTAAATAGCTTATAATCTAAATAGACAAGACACAGAGTGGGAGGGGCAGAATAAAGTATTCCTATTTTACAGAGAGGAAACTGAGGCACATGTCCAAGGACACCAGGAAATCTCTAGCAGAATCAGGAATTGAACATAGATCTCCTGAGTTCTAAACCATTCATACCACAGAACCGTTCTTACTCTTGAATTATATACATTTGACATCTAAACCACATAACTTAAATCTGGCAGGTTCAACCATGCTATGTAGACCATATCAACCTATTGAGGTTGTAATGCACTAGTCTTTTCTGATAGTCCTGTGTGTAAGAAAAGGGATATATGACATAGATAAGCTCCCAACGATTCAGTACACAGAAGGAAAAGAAGGCAGAGTCAGCTGGAAAAGAATGTTGGATTTGGGATGTTTGTTTCAGGTTTGTTCCTAAATTAGCCCGTTTCAGTGCCAGCCTGCTCTGCGTGCTCCACGTATTCATTGTAAATATTTGTTTCAAAGATTCTGCTGCATTTCTTCAAGTTTAACTTAAAAAAAGTTAAAAAGCTAAATGCATAAGTGGACTGTATTGAAAGACTAACCCAGCAATTTAATTCAAAGCCTTTGGGCCATAGTCTGCCTTCAGAAGCACATACCATGAACCAATTGATTTCACTATGCAGCCCGTATGCGTACCAACAGCAGAGGATAAGAAATACTTTATATGTTACACAAATTTATGACCATGTATTATAAACAGTAACATCCACCCAATTGCCTTTAATAGGATTATAAACCTACCAGGGTACTGGAGTGACAGGCCTAGCTATGGCTCTTCAGGTGTGCATTGTAGCCCTCTATGTTCACATTTTTATGAGCAGTATTTTTAGGATGGCAACTTTCACCGTATTTAAAATAACAGGTTTCCCATCCCCCACTCAGATCTTTCACTACTAAAAATAGAGCTTTTCTCAGAGACTCTTTGACTTCCTAATGGATTGTTATTGGTAAAATGCCGTGGCTCGGTGCAATATGTCTGAGCTTATACACCCAGGATTGTCAATGGTATTGTAGCCTGGCAATGGGGTTGCTGGCTCACTAGAGCCGTGCTGCAAGCTAAGAGAAAATGCCATTTGTATGATTGCAACAAATTCAGCCTAAATCATGAAAACCAACAACCAACATCCACCCAAGAATAACTTAGAATTCTAGAAAAGGCTCTATATTTTGAAAATATAAATGTTTACCTGATTCCGTCTGTCTGTATATATTGATCTTCCTGGGACAGCAAATGTCCCTTTCGATAGAATAGAGTGTAAAAAGGAAATACTCACTCTCAAGTTCACATTTTATTTCAATGTTTACTGTAGTTCAGCTATTTCGGAAACCTTATTATAAAAGGTCAAAAAGATACTTATGGTCTAGAACATTTGATTTTTAAAATGCAGTATTTCAAATGCAGTATTTTTTAGACCACTGTAATTTTTTATGTGCTGGATTTAAGCACTAGAAAATAATCATCTCAGCAAAGGAGTTAATCTTTTTGACTAGTTTTATTGTGTATAGGGATCCGAAAGAGATTTTTGACTGTACTATGAATTCCCAATCACGATAACAATGTGGCAGACTATATGCTGCAAAATAACTGGCATCCAAAGGCACATGAAAGTAAAAGATCTGCCATGACATTTGACCATAAGGAGAAATGCAAACTATAGAAAACTAGTGCGTAGAGGAGACGTGTTTTAACATATTGTGCCAAATTCATCCCTTGTGTAACTCCTTGATTTGAGCAGAGGTAGATCAAAGATTAATTTAACCCCTTTTATCAATGTATGTCGGCTGTAAGAGAGCTCCAATCCACAGTTTCTGATGAAATGTGGAAGCTGGAGAGTCCTCAAGTTGATTTTAGTGGGAGTTTTGCCTGAGTCAGAACCTAAAATGGACTATAACATGCAACTGTAATTCTCTCTAGGATTGTGTTTGAGATCAGTTTCAGTTATGCATTTGTGCTGACAGAAGCTCAGTTTATCAGTTAAGTGATTTTCTTCTAGTACAGGAACATTTTAAAATGAGAAACGAATACTCTATTTGGATGACAGGTTTTCAGAGTGGCCATAGCCGCCTGGCTTTACAGATTAGAAATGGCATTGCACTTCCCAACTTTTATCACGTCTATTGTGTGCAAAAGAAGGAGTGTTAAACGGTTGTTTAAAAACAGTAGCAACCAGTGCAGTGCTCACAAGGTGGCTTAGTGGGAATTACAAATTTGTCAAACTCCTGTCAAAAAATGTAGTTCACATCAGTGGCAACCAGTTTATTAATTTTGCTGGAGTTGACGGAGTTTTCTCTAGGGTGTTTTCCCCTTTCCTGAAATAAATTTAGCGATTTAAACTGAACCCTCCAGGGAGCTCTGCACTAGAGGAGTCTGAAGTGTTGAAGTGCTACTTGTGCTATATTCAAGTCTCAATTTTTGCATAAGCCCTCAGCATAACTCCTTCCCCCTCCCTATTTCCCCCCATTCATCCGCAGCTGATCAAGACATAATAGAATCTGCTTCTCTTCCCCAGGAGAGCAAAGCAATGAGAAGTTGTGATTCAACCTCAGTATATTTTTTGAAATAAAAGGGAACTAGTCTATAAAAGTCAAAAAGTTACCATGGAGAGAGCCTACTAAAAAGTGTCATACCTGAGACAGTCAATCTCAGAAGAATAATGAAAGTCAAATTTACAAGCACATTGCTGATAAAGTATTTGGTCAGGATAAATCAAGCAACACACCAGAAATCGACTTTCCAGAGCATAAATATTTCTTTTAAAAAGACCATTCTACAGAATCTACCATAATAGAGCCATTGGGCAAAGAGAAAATATTCCTTGCTAGAGAATATTGATTATCTTTTAATTATGCTTAAAAGAATCCCCCCCAGATGTAGTAAGAAGTTGATGTCCAATGCTGTCTCCATTCAATGGGCCAAAAACTCCTTCATGCTATAACCATACTGAAGTCAATGGAATTATACCAGAGTTGAATTCAGTCCAGTAAACTCTCCCCATATTTTTTAAAAAAGGATTTCACACTAGAGAAAATATTTCCTTATGGACTAACCCTGTGGGATTCAACTGAGAATGATAGAATTTTGAATTCTCTAGCAATATAAAGCCAACACTGTAAACTCTGTAGCAGGGCTGTAATTATCTATTCAATTAAATACTATGGGATGGTTTAAAAAAATATAGAAGGATTTTAATAAAGAATTAAATCCTAAGCTCTTAGACTAATTTCTATAGGTTTTCTTCTAATTCTTTTATTCTTATCGACCACACTTTCACACTGGCCAGTAGTATTTGCACCCATATTGATTAAATATATACCAGCTGGCAGTCACAATGGTTCAACTTTTTTTTTAAATCTGGGATATTTCCCCATCATTATTTTACAAAACAAATATGCAAAATTAACAGCAAAAAGGTGTGGGGGGGGGATGCTTGTGGTATTGGGAGCCATTCTTTGTATTTTCTGGGAATGTCCCAAATTAAGACTCCTGATCTGATGTTAGAAAATTACAACACGAATTATCTCCAGGACATAGGCCCAGTTTTCAGATCCAAGATGTCTGTTGATTGAACAAGTGGGTTTTTTTTAAATATCTTGCTGCCTTTCTGTTCCCCGGTGATGTCATAATGCTTACCTTGTGACATCACAATCATTCTGATGCCTTATGAACGGGTTGCCAAAGGGACAAGTTTAGGATTTTACCACATAAGCAGAAGGAGTCACTGGATGGAGGGCAGAGTGAGAAATTCCTTACTGTTATACCTTTGTGAATGAAGACTGGAGCTGGGAGCCCGGAACCCATGTGTTTTTAATTCCAGCTCTTTGGGCTTGAGCAACTTTTGTAACTACATTTGTGTCTCTTTACTTGTCTGTAAATTGGGGATAACACTTGGGTTTTGAGGTTGTTTGCACAGTGCTTTGAAGATGTAAAGCACTGTATAAAGTAAATGCTAAGTACTATGTTATCTGCAATAACTGCAAGGAAAGCACACCAAGCATTTCTTGTAGAGTTGAATACTTTTCTGATATGGGATAAATCTTCATATTTTCAAATTTGCTTCAGTGCAACTGTAAAATTCTTTCACTGCATTGCTCGTATCTTTGCAAATGTTACAACTCCACTTGAAAGGTAAATGTACTTGCTAATCTGTCACTGCATGCAATTGTTATGGGTAGCAAAGTTCAATTATAATAATTATTTGATTATAAATTACATAAGGAATTGGCAAAAAAAAAAAATTGTAGTCTGCAAACATACCAGTTGGTACCGTGTGCCTGTTTTTTGTCAAAAATTAAGCAGGGCTATACTTGCATGGGAGATCTCCATGGACTGCCTGAATGTTAAAATGAAGCTAGTGACTCAACAGGTGGTACACGTCTTCCTTAGATAGAATTGAACCAGTGTCTGTATGTTGTACTAGTTGATATTGGGCTGTTAGAGGTGCCATCTTTCAGGTAACATATACAAGTTGAAGGCACTCAGTCATAAGACCCAAAAGAGTTCTTTTGCAGCATAGTATTGCTGCTAGACCAGTAACAGGTGACTTTCTACAGCCACCGTGGGATCCAAGCAATGCTTAGACATGTCTGATATTTACCAGTATTGATAAGGAGACGCATGTAATTGAGAAAACAAGACATGTATTATAAGCTTAGACACTGCTTGAATATTGGCTTTAGGGAGTGGCAACAGCCAGAATTTGGGATGAAAGTGCCGTTCTCCCAGGCATTACCATAATTAGACTATTAAGACAGTTACCCCAGTCTCTCTGCTGTAAAATAGTTTTCTTGTGCCCTTTAGCTACTGTACTGATGAAAGATTTTCTATGCAAAACTTGTGTGAAGTTTTCAGTCTATGTGAAGTCTTCCCTTATGTACCGTCTTGAAGAGAACGGGGAATCCTTCTGTGCTTATGTGCAATTTGTGTGCACCAGGTTAATTGAAGAAAATAAGCACTGAAGCTAGACTGGAATTCAGCCAGCGGTGCAATTGTCTGTTTGATATGCAACTCTATAACACATCCTAGTACTATATTTTACAATGGGGCTAAGGCTGAAAGTAGTTCTGCTAAGATGACTTTTCAAGGTGAAGACCTGACATTGCTTTCATGAACTGGACTATAAAACCCTTAACCTTACAACTTAATGGGAACAAAATTGCATACCTGATAAGATTTATCTTGTCAGTAGAAGTGAAATGGGACAGCTGTTTGGTTCTTTAAAATGTGTTGTTTTCTAATTTAAGTTATCTACTCATAGCTGTGTTAGTACGTCATTAACCAACCAATACATTTATGACAGGAATCGAAGAGTGTCTCATGTTACAAACCTAATTGTTTTTCTGTTAAACCTTAGATGAAAATAGTATGTTAAACATGCGCGGTATCTTCATCTCAATAAGAAGTACTGTTTATGGACATAGGTCAAGAAATGCTAGACACGGGCCAGACTCTGGCTGCAAAATTTCAATATGAATTTTAACCACCTCTCCTGGAAGTTCAAGGCTCTTGCGATGAGGGTCTTTGGTTAGTCCATTCTCGGGATGGGGTAGCTCTGAGACTTGGATTTGGAACCCTGCTCTTTACCATAACCAAGTGGGCGTGTTGGTACAGGTCCAGTGACTAGGGCCACTCACCACCCGAGCATTCCCTCATGGCATTCCCTCTGCTGTTTCCGGCCCCTGTTCTCTCCTTCACCAGGCCTCTTTCAACAAACTCCACAGTCTCTCTTTCAGTTGCAGCCCAGCTTAGGGTCTGTTTTTTTAAATTAAATTAACAGAGTTCTAAAACAAACACGAAATCCAGCTGCCACCCGGGCTTTCGGTGGGCACACCCCGCCTTTCTGAGGGACTGGGCCTGCCTCGGGAACCACTGCAGGAGACGATCTTTCCCTGCAGCTTCACTCTGCAGATCCCTCACTGCAGGAGCCCCGTCTCCGAAGCTTTTTATCCTGTGGCCACCTGATTCAACCCAAGTGTGGCTTGTCTTGTCATTAGAGCTGGCTTAGGGCTCTCCAGCCCACAGGCAAGCCATCCTTTGGCACTATAGCATAGGAAAACCCTGGTGATTCTGCAGTGTTACCAACGCGATCTGCAAGATAACAATCATCTCTCTATCTCCAGGCAGTAAAAACACAGCCCCAGGATTAAACCAACCCTATCACAAGAAGCTCAAATAAAGGCTACATAGAAACAACCCTTATTTTCAATTCAAACATTGATCATAGAAGTGGATCTTGTTTGTTGCCATCTTACCTGTTCTCTTAAGCACATTGCCCGTCATTATTAGTAAACAGAATGTTAGCAACATAGTGTACAGAGACATGCTATGCCACTCTAGAGATACAGGTCACCCTACAGCATCGACCCATTTGCTGTATTCCCAACGCAGTAGATAATTCAGAGGTTAGTTCAAAGATTGATTCAATCAGTATTCTGAGCTCCATGCCAAATCCAATTTCATGTTTATAGGCAATGCTTCCCCTTCTCCTTTTGAATCCCAATGCACAATGCTATTTTCCATTTTTATACAGGACCTTTTGTGGTCAGTAAATGAAATGGCTTTCTTCAAATATTTTATCGTGTTTGCCCATTATCCTCATTTTGTCCAGTAGTTTGAATGCTACAGAAGCTGAAATACCATTTTTATGTGGGTTCCTTTAAGAAACACACTAATGTCTTAATGATGGATTTCTAGGGGGACTCCCTTTTGCCAGCAGTTGTTCAGTATTTGCAGTAACCACTGGCATCCAGGGACGGAAGAGGTAACATTTTTATAATGTCATAATAGAGAATTAATCTCCCTTGCATTCATTATTAAATTGTATTTGATAATCCAATTTAATGGTCAGTGTACAAATTAGACTTCCCATACATAGGCTGTTTCAGAGAATCTACCAATATTTTTCTTTTACATGAGCAAATTTCCTTATTTGAACTGGGAGATGTTCTCTACAAATTCTGTGTCTGTTAAGTACTCTGAGTCTTTCTGGGAACAACAATGGTAATACTGCTATTTGTGTACGATAATGAAATGTATGTTCTTCACTTGAAACCATCATGATCTCCATGACGCAGGGAATTAAAACTAGAGAAAATCCAAAGACGTGGGCATATTTGACTAAGCCCAGAGAGAGTGCTTAGTTTTCTAATACAGATGAGCCCAACCTGCAGAGTTTGCTTCTAGATCCAAAGTTGTCCATGTTTTTTATCCAATTTTTTTTTCAACCTCTTATAAAGACTGAGGCTAGTTGCATAGATCTGGAGCTGAACTTCCTCACAGTCCTGAAGAGTTCTGTGGTTTTGATTTTGGACCTTCTCTTGTTTTAAAGCTAATGTCAGTTCTTCTGACTTTTTAAAGTTTTTGCAGCGTACATAATGCACTGGACTAAATAAATTAACATTGCATGTTTTGATGAATATATGTAAAATATCATTTTCTGTCAATATTATATCTGAAGTCAAGCTGATATGCAAACTATAATAAAGGGGGGGAATCACTTTACCCACCACTGAAATGTAGCCACTGCTTAGGTAACATAACGTTACAGGAATTTTACTGCATGCAGTCACATCACAAGGAAGTTTAGACAGGAAGTGAAGTATGTTGCATATAACTGGTATTTCAGAGGAAAATACAGGAAGGTCAAGTGTAATTATGTCAAATAGAATTTGACCAAGATATTTGTGGGATGTATACAAACGTCTGTAAATTTGTAATTTTAATGTGACTAAAGCTTGGAATAGACACAACAGGAAAGACTGTGAATAAGGGATATGTGGCTAGCACAGAGAACTGATTTCCCTGACATATCTGCATGTTCTACATATTTAGAATATATTATGTGGTATATTATATACTATATATTAATTAGTGTCTATATAACATATATATATATATATATATATAATAACTATATACTGTGAACTACTTAATATTCAGCAAATCAGTTTCTGGATAGCTAAATATCCCTAACTTATGATACTGAATACTGGAGGCCTCCATCTTCAAAGCACCTAATTTAATAGACTAGAGCCCTACATGTAAAAATGTGTATTCTAGCAATACAAGTGATTTGGACAACTTTTTAGCATAACTAGTAGATCACAAACTCATGATAAGTATTATATCACCTCTATAACAGTAACAATAGCAATAGCACTATAATATTGTCTTTCATTGTATATAACAGAATCATAGAAATGTAGGATTGGAAGGGACGTCGATAGTCATCTAGTCTACTCCCTGCACTGAGGCAGAATTAAGTATTATTGTCTAACCTGTTCTTAGACACCTCCAGTGATGGAGATTCCACAACCTCTCTAGGTTATGAATGTACATAGCGCCTGAGGATATTTCTATTTGTGTTACTGGCCAACTCATGATCAGTTCTTGTTTTCACTACATGAATGCCGAGTAAAACTTAGCGGCTGTCTCCCAAAAGAACTGTGAATGACACTATATCATATAAACCAGTGGTTCTCAACCAAGGGTACACATACCCCTGGGGGTACACAGAAGTCTGCCGGGGGTACAGCAACTCATCTAAATATTTGCCTTATTTTACAACAGACTACATAAAAAGCACTAATGAAGTCAGTAAAACTCAAATTTCATACAGAGAATGACTTGTTTATATTGCTCTATACTGAAATGTAAGTATAATATTTATATTCCAATCGATTTATTTTATAAACCTCTTCAGCTAGGGGAATCAAAGTGAAAGTCACAAACCGCTTCTCCTTCCCCCTGGTCCCAGCAAAGCAGGAGGGGAGGGGAAAGCATAAGTCTACAGGGCTGCTAACAATCCAGCACAAATGTAGTGGGGGTTGGGGAAATCGGTCTGGCTGGGCCTCTGAGCCAAGCTCAGCCTGTCTGTTTTACCCTGGGAGTCCACTGTACTCTCCTCAGGGTCGGAGTGAAGGACTCCTGGCTAGGAGTTTCCTCCGCAGCTTCAGGAGTCACTCCTGCTGCTTAGGGCAACTCTGCGTCCTCCCCCTCACCCCTACCCCCGCTGACTGCAGCTTCCTCCCTTTTAAAGGCCTTCTCCCTATCCGACAAGATTGACAAGGTCAGAAGGGCGGGGCTAGCCCTACCACTTGGGCTTCTTCGGCACCTTCGTTGTCCGTGTGCAATTTATACACCCCACCATGGGCCTGTCTCATGATTTTTGAATGCTTGGGGTTGGCAGTGCTGTGTACATTAACAGGGCAGTGCAGAGATGCTGTTCAATTCATTTTGTACCCGTTCCATGTATAGATGGAAGGCTTCTTTAGGCTGCATGTTTAAATAAGATATTGCTTCTAAATGTGATTTAAAAAAAATAAATGCTGGCATTTTTGTTTTATACAGTAGGTTAGGGGAACAGTCAGGAAAAGTTAACCTTTTATGATCCAAGATGCAAGAAGAAACAACTCTCACAGTGTAATAAAAGGAGTAATATGGGCTATTGGTTGTCCAGTACACAGCAAATTTGTCTGAAATCAAGAAACTCCCATTGCTTCATAGTGTTGAGCTACTTGTCTCCAGTTCTATCAAACACTGAGCTCCGTGAAGTTTTGCTAATAGTTAAACAATTCATATTTTCTGGAATGTCCTCTTTGTCTAAAATCCGACAAAGTGGAAAAGAAAGTGGAACTCTAGTCAATGAATCAAATAGCAGGAAGGGCCAACCATGAGGATTGATTCCCCTCAGGAAGCTACACACATTACAGAGCTCCTTGGCTGTATATCTAGTGCAGGTTAAATGAATTGTTCCCATTAGTGAGCTGATAGGACAGCTCCTTTAACTGAAGGAGACTCTGTGCTTTGAATGTCACTGCAAGGAAAAGGTACAGGGCTTATTGAGAGGGTGTCTGCCATTTGTGGCAATATTTTACTATCATAGTAAAAACTATATAAAATGATGACTTATGGTAAGGCTCACAGTTTAGATAAAATATATAATAATAAGGCAGCCCCTGTCAGTTTTCAAAAGATGTAGGATTTCTTTATGGTTTGTAGCTTACCTTAAGAATAATAGTGGTGTGGAGGGTAGTGGTGGATTTATGGAACTCTGTACATTAAACTGAATTCGCTCCCCATAATTGTGTTGCGCTGTAAGACTGTTTTAAAATCCTCACTTCATGGTTTGCTCAGTCAATTGTGTAATTACTAATAATTAAAACACAACTAATTCTAAGTTTTCCTATGAAGTCTCCTGCTGGATCTATGTTCTTGTTTTAGATACAATTCTAAAGTGTATTTAACTTTCAAAACACTAGGTACAAATAGGGAATTTAAGTTTAGGTCAGCTGTTTAGACATATATCCTACTCTGATGGTTGCCATATAAAAACTTAGAGATTTTTTAATATGTTTTGTCTGTCTGTTTTTTCTTATCTATTTCATTACCTATTTATTGAAGAAAAATAAAACACTTAAAGGTCTGAAAGACCCTCCTTGAGATAAGGCAAGTCCAAGAAAACAAGTGTCTGGACACCAGAAACTTCCTTAAAACTGGCACTCAGCTCATCAGTTTTCCCAATTAGTTAGGCCATCAGTCTCCGTATAAGGGGAACCAGAGAGTTTCTTTCTAAACTTTGGAGAGTTAACGTGTCTCTCCAGAGGTGTTTGAAGAGGAGTCAAGCTTCACTCAGTAAATCAAGGGGACATAACTGACCTTCAGTTAACTGGGAGTTAACTCAGTTCAAATCTAGCAAAAATCAGGGTTTCCCTGAAGTGATGAAGCATGAAATGGTATTTTTATACCTATGAGAAGATTTTCTGTGCAGGGTCAGACCAGTGTTGAAGCTTCTATCCTACCACTGGCAGTGGCCAATAGCTGAGGCTTTATAGGAAGACTTGTAAAAAAAAATGTAGCTGGCCAGTTGTCCAGTGTTATATACTGGGGAGAATATTGCTTGCCCACTCTTCTGGTAAGTAAAGGGTGTTGTGTCTCAGGGTAAACTGATTTTGTTATCCATGTGTGTAATAATCTCAGTATCCTAATGCCAAACATTTAAGGTTGGATAATGAAATTTGTCCCGAGAGTCAGACTTTTGCCTTCTGAAATTTTTTGACACGTGAGGTGGGACAGTAAGAATTTATGAGGTGGTGAATGTTGAGAGCAAATAGCAGCAGCTGTTCTACAGGGGTTATGGTTTCTACAAAGTGTGAGAATAGGTTTTGTAATGACAATGATATTTGTTCTTTGATGGATATTGTGAGGTGCTGGAGGAACAATAATAGTTTTATTGACTTTTTTCAGAGGTGCTCAAGTCACTTTGAGGTTGTAGGGGCTCAGCCTTTCTGAAAAATGAAGTTATAAAATGATGTACTCAGATCACATAGCAAGTGCAGTATCAGAACCAGAGCGAGAAAGTTGACTGGAAGTCAGATGGAGTTGCCTGGTGCTCAGCACCTGCTTAAGTCAGGTCATTAACCTTTCCATAAAATGAGGATGATATTCAACCTACTCCTCAAACACTCAGTGTTTTTCCATCTGTAGGCCTCATACTATCCCCATTTTACATAGGAGGACGCTGAGGAACAGAGTTTAAGCAACATGTCTGGAGAAAATTTTCTGTGCACAAGGGTGATCTGTATTCCAAATATAGTTGGAATTTTAATAACCACAACTGATCTCTGCTGGTAGAAACATGGCAGGAAGCCTGGAGAATCATGGCACCCTCACATGTGGCAGAGCTGGCTATAAACATGGGAGAATCAGGACTGGAGAAGTCCATCAGGGGCCTTAGATACATGACTCTCTCCATGGCTCTGGCCCTACCCTGACCCCTAAACCGTGACCTTGCTCACACCCTGGGGTACTGGTGACAGGATGTCCTCCTCTGTTGCCAGAGAGCCATGGACAGTAGCATCTCCCTTCTTTCCCCACCAGGAATGGTAGCAGGAGTCCCCTCTCCTCTTCCATAGAGTCCGATACAGCAGGATGGAAGACTCCAGGCCTGACCCCAACTGCTGGGTTCTCCCTGTACACCATCCCTTTATGATGAAAAGCATGATCTAGCCCTAATAGAAAAGCTTTGTTTTTGCCATGGCGAGATACTATTTTATCAGTAACAGCCAGATGTCCCCTTTTTAGTATGACAAAGCTTTAGGAAAGCTAAAACATTACAAAATATTTTTAATGCTCATAATAATTTCTAAGTGATTTTTTTAAAAAGACTTTTATGCAATTAGAATGTTTGATTGTTCTTATATTCCTGATGCTTTGATGTCTAGTGTATGTTGTCCTTGCAACCTTAGCACATAATTTATTTCTCTTTTGAGTGAACTATAAGCATTAGTGTCCATTAACAATTTTTGAAACAAAGTACTAAAATTACTTGGAGCACTTTCAGTAATATGTACTGATTATCATTAACAGCTCTTTTGTCCTAGACAAGGACATTGTTTGGTAACATCATTTTGTTTGGTTAGATCCGCTCAGCCTGCATTTACAATACTTGTGTGCATTTTACTTTTACCTTGGTCATCATAAAAACAGTGCCAAGAAAGATCATGTGACTTCTCGAGCCAGGGATCCCTATGTACTTTATATAAACCATTGTTAAACGTTCTAAAAGAATGTATTCCTGTCTGAGTACATTTGAGACTATTATTCTGCTTTGGTAGGTTCTCTGCAAGCACCCAAGTGTTACGTATAATCTACCACCTTAATTGCTAGTTTCTAACAATGATAAAGTAAAAGAGAAGTGAAGTGACAGATAGAAACACAGTTGGATCCAGAAGATTTTAATACTTTTTCTTTCTGATTTTACATAATACATCAGGCGGGAGGCCTAGAGTTAAAAAGTTTAAATGTTTTTGATTCAGTAATGACAGGTTTACAATGTGCCATAAAAACACTAACTTCCAGAATTTCCCTAAGTTACAATGCTAACTTCCTCATTTTTTTTTTTTTTAACCATGCTATTGATGAACTAATTTTCCCTCAAAAAATTGAGCAAATTATATTAAAGTCAGTTTAAATTAATCTTAAATGAAGAAAATGAAACATTCTGATTAAGAGGCATCCTAAAGTTCAGTTACGTGGTCTGCCATTAATGCAGGCCTTTATAAAGACAAATTCTTTGGAACAGTTTTCTCAGAGGTTTAAGAAAACTATAGGAAATACTGCACTCAAGCAAATATTCCCTTGGATGTTTAGGAGAATAATGAATTCTGCCAGATTGGACCTTTTACTTATCATTCTGTACATCAAAGTACATTTTCCCCTTGAAATATGGCAAGTTGACAATTGTACAACAGCAGTAATTAGCCAGGTTCACAGAGTAAGCAATGTTTCAATTATGCTTTTTTAGACATTATTTGGGTGGGCAATTCCAAGAAATAGCTTAGGATGTATAAACATTTGATTTTTTTTTTTTTTTTTTTTTAATTCTCAGAAGACATTTTTATCTCTAGTTGAACTTGGTTAGTGAAGGTCATTCAACTAACTGCTTGCAAAATGATATCCTATCGCTGTTGCTAGGTATTCTCCCTAAAGTTCATTGCATATAGAAAACTGTTTTTGGAAAAACCAGCTACAATGGCAAATTATGTCTATTTAGGGAGAGTGGAAAAAGGAGTGTCATATAAATTATTTTTAAAACAAAATGATACTGCTTGTTGCCACACAGAGAAGTGCTTAGCAACACTTTAATATGGCTAGGATTTGGCATTGATTGGGAATGTCCAATTATTCAGCTGAAGTGATGAACACTGTGATAACTGTAATATTGAAACTGTCACTCACTGATAACCATGGCAATAATATACTGTGGTATTTTCATGACATTTCCTTTGCTTTACTCTGAAGTCTGGCTGGTTGAAGTCAGGAAGTCTTTCTGTATTATCAACAATGATGCTGTTTGGTTTTGGTTTTAAATCAGAATGAAAAAGTGGCAGTTTAGGAGAGTGATAATCACATTAAGTTATCACACATTACTTCAGAACATCACACTGAAAATGAGTCCATGTATGTAAAGTGAAACATACTGTAATCCGATGTTAAAAAAAATTAGATTTCCCTAAATAACATTTTTAACTGGGGTCAAGAGATTGTGTGTGCTCCACTTGCTTACAAAAATAACACCTGGTGCTTTATTTTAGAAACATCTTGGAGTTTGATCCAGTGCTGAGTTGTGGCATCATCCATGCCATTTCCATTTTACTGTATGCATTTTTTTCCATTGTAGTCCAATCTATACACATTTAGGGTCCAATCCTGCAAATATTTGTGAACACAAGTAATCCCATTACACTGAATGTGACTAATAATGTGAGTAAAGTTGATTATATGCATTAGACTTTGCAGAGTTAGGTCCTGATGTGATCCCATTGACTTCAGTAGTGTTTACTTCTGTGTGTAAAACTAGTGAGATATGGCACTAAACATAGAAACTAAACATAGAAATCTGGATGTTAATAGAGTTAGCTTTGACTGTGAGTGATTTAAAATTCATGTCAGTGCCTAGTTTATGCCTGATATGGGCTGATTCTTTGTAGTTATTTGTACATTTCCCTTCATAACACACTTTAAATTGTATATTTCTAGGAGATTATTATACTTAGGTGGTAGGAATCACTCTGCCTTTGGTTTCCTGTCATAATACTAGACAAGATATATTACAATGACCTAGAAATGCACTGCATATTTATTGTTAAATCTTAAAGCACTGGTTTAACATATCCATCTGATTAACTGGTTGGATATTCCAGTACCTTTGTTGTTCAAAGTTTCCCAATATTTAATTATTTATGTGAGAGGTATCTTTAAATTTACAAATTAAAAAAATACGTCTTTAAAAATATAATGAAGATTCCTAGTGAATTTGAATTTAGTCCTGTTGAAATCAGTGGCAAAACTCACATTGATTTCACTGAGCACAAAACTGGTTTCTGTAAAGGTTCGATTAAAATTAAAATATGTTTGGTTTATACATAGCTAATGCCAGTGTAAAGTTTCAGAAGACACCAACATTGACTGCTATCAAGCTGATGTATGTTTTTAAACAAATCTCAAAATGTGTGTGTAAAAGATCTTAAGCCTTATCTGGCTAATCGGTAATTATTACAGATACATTTGATTAGATGAATGTTCCACACATATAACAATTTTAAGTAGAAAGATATAAACATTGATATTTCCATCAGTGCTTCATGCATCAGGAGAAAGTAGTTCCTCAGTCAGCAAATACAGCTAAATCTGTTTTCTGCTGTGGCAAACCCTATTGTGATGAGGCTGTGAATAATCAGAAGTGACAGTATAAGCACTTTCTGTTCAAAGTGATTTTACTGAAAGCATTATTTTCTGAGTACACATATGGCTCTCATAATGCTGAAAGAGTACTGATATATCAATTTATTAGCACTAGAGTTGTGAGAGCGAGTTGCAAATGGTGTTCAAATTAAAGACTCTCTTTTTTTCCTGCATTTGCTATTCAGTAGAATATCACTAAGATTATAAGAGCTAATCAAAGACAGTATGGCAGAGGTGAGGGCTTCTATCAAGGAAATGTTAGGAAAGTTTGTAGTGATGGAAGTTTCTATAAGGAGCTCTGTGTGCTGTTCTGCAGATCAGCCAAGAAAACAGACAACAACAAAGACTTTCTCCCTTGGGGGACAAATGGGTTTTACTGATGAGGGCTATAATTTCAAATCCAAAGGCTAAATCAGGCCTTTAAAAAGATCCAGATACAGAACTGTGTGTTGCAAAGTATCTTCAGATATATGTAATGTGATTTAGGTGCCTAGGCTAAAATCAAACCTGGATGTTTTGGCTCTCTCCTCTTCTCTCATACCAGCTCATGGCCTCAACTAGCATCTCTATACTGATGACACGTCAGTGTACCTTTCCATTCCTGACTGGTCTCCATCCTTCCAATCCCTGCCTGGCATCTCTTCCTAGATGTCTTGACTTCTGCAACCTCCTGCTCTCTGGCCTCCCTGACAAATGTTGCCCACACTGATCTTTTTAAGACATTCCTGTTAACAGTATTCTGGTCCACTCTGACCGTGTCATCCCATTCTTTGACTCTTTCCACTTTTATCCAAGGAATTGTATTCGAGCTTCTTCACTCCACTTTCAAGAATCTTCCCAGTTGTGTTCCTCCCCACTTCTCTGCTTATTTCAATGTGTTGCGCCCACCTCCCCCTCCTCGGTTATGAAAGCCAGTGGTGCATCCACCTCAGCATTTTTTTCCATTCTGTCCCTTATGCATGGAGTCCCCCCCAGTGAATGAATTCGTAAAGCCTCTCACCCCTTCTCCTTCGCACCCAGTTCTGGTGCAGTGCCTGCATGTTATCAGCCATGCCAATGATGGTGAAGTTGTGACACAAAGGAAAGCTGACTTTTATTTATTAAATAGAAATCTGGAGAATGGCTTTGAACCTTATACCTAGGCTTGGCAAGATTAGATTTTTTTTTTTTTTTTACATAATTTGAACAGGAGATGATAATTATTTTAAAGCATTTTCTCCCCTGCCCCGCCCCCATTTATATTTATTTAAATTTTCACAGTTATGGGAAATTGAGGGGGGAGGGTCAGACAGTGAATATGCAATGACAGTAGACGTTGAGATTCAAAAAGTTTAAGCTTTATAGATGTTAAAACATAAATTGTCAGCATTGCTGTGACAAATAATGCAGTTTGCATGCAGTATCTCTGAGGGAATGTATTGTATTAAGTTTATGTATCATTGTGGGCCAGGAATTGTACGTATGACTGCATTTTACTCCATCGGGGGCGGGTTATCACAGCTCCTCCAGGAACTAAAAACAGTGCCCAGAGACAGGAGGCGGCTGAGGACCTGAGACATGACTAGGAACTCCTGCCATAGACCAGACTGGTGCAGTTACCCTGAAACTGTGACAGTCACATGTCAAAATACACTAAGTAAATATCCTTAAATCAAGTTCTAAGAAGTTCTCAAGTGACATTTTTCATACTTTTCCTATCTGTAATTTTCAATGATCATCGATGGAAATATTTTTTTTTCGTAGGTTTTTGTGTGTATGGTGAAATCACTGTTTACCAATAAAAATATAATCCTTTCAAGCCTGCCTATAGCTAACTAAGTAATCACATGATCTTACTATTATTTCTTTTGCCTTTCCTCTCAACTTCAAGCCTGTTGTTTGCCAGGCTTGTTGCTCAAATTAAATTACAAACTCTTTGGGGCCAGGATTGTGTCATTTATGAGTTTTGTCCAGTACCACGGATGATTAGGGCTTGATCTTGATAGGGGACTTTGTGTGTTGCCACACTAGAAATAAATAATCAAGTTTAGGCATCTGAATAAATGCTGATCACTGAGCGCTCCCTTTGGTTGCCTTGATCAGCAACTCTGAGTTAGGTCCCTTCATCAGTTTTCCAAGCTTTTGTGATATGTGGTGTTAAAGTCTGGAGTCATGTGTTATTGTGAAAATCTCAGCTTTCCTTTAAATAAGTTTCCACCTTTCGTGATTATGGAGAAAATCTTGAAAATGTGAAACTGAAAGGCTGAAAAACCATCAAACAATAAAAAAAAACCATATATATATATATATATATATATTTTAAAATGCTTGTGATTTTTTTCATCTTTTGATTTTTTTTCCTGGGGAGCCTGTGCCTCCTGATTCTTGAATGCTTGAGATTGGCAATATTGATTTAATTATGTATCAAAATAGGGATGCTTTGAAAATGTTGTCTTTAGGAGTTAGGAAAAAATTTACAAATGACATCTATGTTTTTGCGTGGATTTTTATAATCCACTTTGTCTCGCTGAGAAGTTCCATAACAAAGGAAGAGGGCTAAAATAAAAGCTCACTCTTTCTGTACTAATTTGTTTTGGGGGTCAAGGAGATACAGAACTGAATTACTTTTGTACTTTGCAAGCAAAGCCAATCCAAGATTTCATTACAGGTCTTAATCGCAAACAAAATATTTCAGATACATGTATTACTTCCACTAACCTCTTTCCCCTCTCATAGAATGCCCCCAAAGGAGAGTGAAGCTTAAATAATGAGAGCTTAGACTATAGCAGTTATCTACTAAAGTGGAGACAACATTGTTTATATTCAAGCATGAATTCCGATGACATTTAACGGAGTTAATGTTATCTTTATTTGTTATTATGTATCTTGCCTAGTTCCATTTGTTTTGTTGCAGTCTTTAAAATGTCTCAAATTTCACTGGAGTTGGATCACTACTGACTATTACCACAAGCCTATTTGGCATAAAAACATCTTTATTACCTCAAAAATATATTTAACTGGTTATATCTATTTGCTTCCAGCTTACAATAGCAGCCAATAAAGCCCATATTCCTAATGCTGTTTATTTGGTTTTAATGAGCATGATCTGCGGCTTGCAGTAAAAAGCCAACTTGAACTTAATAACCACAGCAAATGACTTGCTGTCTTGCTCAGATTTTTTCTGTCTGGGTAGGCTGATGTGCTTTGGTTGGTATGAGTGTGGCAAAATTCTTTATCATGGAAAATAAAAGGTGGGGGTCTCTGAACGTAGTGTTATCAAAAACCTGCCTTTTAGAATAGCCACGTGTCTCAAAACAGTTTAACTTGAATTGAACTTTTGGTCAACAAAATCTCAGTGGATACATATCTTAACCTTCATTTATGGGTAGGAGGGTGAGAATATAAAATAACATTAAAACCTGCACACCAAGAAGGGAGATACTCCTGAATCTAATGTTGAAATCAATGTGATGTTCATCTCTCTTCTATAGTGGCAGTCGTATGTCTGTGATAAAAGAATTTAACAATGAAATATGTATCAAAAGACTTTACACAATGGTGATTTTCTTAACAATGGTATCATTTCTTCCCCCCAGGTATTTCCGTAACAAAGAAGACGCATACATGTAAGTAATACCTTTTGATTTGGTCTCCTCGTACAAATGGAATTCTTGGTAGTCTGACTGATGTGCCTCTCAGACTGTTAGCTGCTTGTCTGATCTGGGGAAGTTCCACTTTACAAACTCTAGTGTGCGTCCCGAGACAGAGTGGTTCAGCCCAGAGATGAAATTTCATCACAATGTGTATGCAGTAGGGGTGTGTCTTGGGGTGGAGGGAGGCAAGGGAAGGGGTTTGAAAAGGCAAGACAAAGCTCTGGGTTCTGATGTATGTGCCTTTATAGTTGGCTGGAAACTAGTGTATCCTGAAGCCAAGGGAGAGGACAATTACCTTCTGATCTCCCTTCATTTGTGTACCTGTTACATATGTGATAGGCTTCAAATAAAACCCTATTTTTAAATTTTATTTTAAATCTCTTCCCCCTTCCTGTCCAATAGTCTATAAATTAGATGACGTTGTGCTTGTGCGTAAGGTGATACTGGTTGGAATTAGAAGTTTTTCATTAGCCATCTATATACACAGCCATTGTAAATGACAATCGTGATGTAGACGTGTGCACTAACTGAATACATATTTACTCCGAGTCCCCCTCGTCACAGACAACTACTTTTGGGATCAGCCTGCATTCTTACTCCACAGTGAACCAAAAGTTCAGCGCTGAGGAAACGTTATGATTTGTTACTAGAAGAGTGATATTATACACTGAAATGTTCAGAAATCATTAAGTCATGGAAGTCAGGTAGTGAAGTAATTGCCCTTGCCCACCATTTCATGTATCCATAGAAGAAAGAAAAATGTATGGCGTTAGAATTTGATGAATGCCTCATACCAGAATCATACACGCTGCTATGCAAGACTTAACAAAGACAAGACTTAGAGGTGTGTGTACCACAGCTTCATAAGGTGAAAGCAGTTTCATAAAATATCTTACATTAATTTCACTCCTATTTCATTCATCATTTTAAAATATCCATGTTAAGAAAAAACACGCTATAAATTCATGTACCACTAAAAATGTCTTATGAAATTTAATAACACATTTATAGTCTATCGTTTGTATCAACAAATGTCAACAAGACATTCAACAGAGAAGTTGCTTGAAATGTTAAATATCACAAACTTGTTTAGAGCACTGTGATGGTCCTCTACTCAGGCGGATTTAGTACTTAAAAGACACATTTTGAGGGTCAGATTCTCCCATTGGATGTATGGATGTGATTCCCATTGACGTAAATGGGAACTACACATGGGCATCTGAGGGAAAAATTTGGCCCTTAGTTTTTTGGTGAATATTTGAGCTCATGCTGACTGAGATTGACAGTACAGGAGACTGAAGTCCTCTGTATATCCGCAGGCCAGGCATTGTACAGACAGCTTCCTTGCCCATGAGCTCAACCCTGGCCCGGAGGGACCACCCTCTCTAGAGGTGGTAAGTAATTCAGAATTTATGCTAGCTCAGTCCTGGGCCTCTCTAGAGCAGAGGCTAGTGATTGTGCTTACTGTACAGGGTGGTTTGTGACATGGACTCCAGTCCACCTGAAAATGAGCGGAAACCACCAGACTATATATTTTATATGCAGTAGCGCCTTTTACTGACCCACTGTCAGGAACACCACGTCTCCATGTTCACTCTGAAGTGCCATATATAAGTGAAATTAAACGTTAGCCAGAGATCTGAAGACTGTAAGGAAGACTTTGCTTTCTTAATCCATGTCAGACTAGTAAGGAATTGTCCTCACTTATGCTTTAATGGATTGTGCGTCTGGGGCCTATTATGAAAAACAATCTTGTTTTGGAAACTTGATTTGTTGTACTGTATGATTTATGCTAAGTCACTGTTAACAGTGTTGACTAATGATGGCAAAGGGTCGTTTTCTATCAGTAACAGTGAAAAGTATTCTGATTCATGCTTCCAGAAAAGCAAAGTTTTGTTTGTGTTCTATTATGTGCGGTAGATACAATCACAACGTTTGTGCTGTTAACGACCACCACATATGCCCTATGAGCTATCTCAAGCAGATATTAGGGGAATCATACACATAAGGAAGGATCTATTTGTTTGCAGTTTAAAGAGAATTGGCAAAGAGTGATTCTCACTTTGCACATCGATACCAAGCAGATGTTTCTATGCACTTCTCTGAAGCCTGAAAAGAAAGTTGTCTGAGCTGTGGAAAGATGAGCTTACCCATTAGGCAAGAATCTGAATAAAATGAGTAATTTACAGTAATTGGCATAATGAAAATATAGGCACCATTTGCAGACAAACACATATGAACTTTCCTTCAACTTTTACTGAAGTTCCTTGAGAACTAAGTGATATTGTGACTAGTTCTCTGAAAGCAGGAATTGATTCAGACTATGCATCTTTAACAATTCGTCATAATGCACAGTAAATGTGTCTTTTTTCCTATCATTGCAAAGAAAGCAGCTTAGAGGTGAAAATGTCCAGTTGTGTAATAGTTTCAGACAAGTGTAGTTTCATGTAGGCACACAGATACAAGAATCACAAAGCAAATCTGAGCTGTTATGGAACCTAATAATATGCAAATGAAATGACACTTTTATCTGACAAGCATTTTGTGTATTGACTTATACCAAATCACTGTGTTTGTACATCTAATCTATTTATCCACCACTTGCTCATCATCTTAGTATGAGCATAAATTTAACAAAAACAAGACAAGTTAAATAGATTAGGGTTTCTCTAAGGAAAATCTAAAATCATTCTTGCAAGCACCATATGAAGTGAGTGCTGCATGTGATACTATCTAGGGATCTTGTGAAAGATCACTGTTCTATCATACTAAGTTACTCCAAGTACAGGGGTATTTGAGTGTACTGGTTGGCTAAAAACCCTGCACTGATTTTAGAAGAAGGGTTATAATGACCTTCTGACCCAGTTAGAGTCACAGCTGTAATATCACTTATTCTGGTACACGTGCCAGGCAGTTTTGTCTGATTATATGGAGCATAAGCATGTTGGACAGCAGGTTAGCTCTGTTTGCATACCACCTTAATGGTCATTTCCATTGTGTTGGGCTGGAGTAAATAATCTTGTTGTGGTAATCTTCTCGGGTTCCATCTTTGATAAATTTTGTATTAGGAGAAATTTAACTCCTGGGCTGAAGAGAGCTAGTTAGTTGAACTGTAGATGTTAGTTAGTTAGAAGTTAGTTAGTTGAACTATAATGTCATCTTTATATTATATATATATAATTTGTGAACTGCAATACTTGAAACCCTACAAGAGAGTGGTGTTCTTCCAAGCTTTGCCCACAGAATAAGCTATGTCCACACATGACACTGCTTTCAGTCAACTGAACAGTGTTCAAAACAGGATGATGCATGCTGTCTCGGCCTCTTGTACAGGCTCCTCCTCCTTGGGACTTTATGCCCTGCTGGCCTCCGCTTGGCTCCCACAACTTTGATTTTTCTGGATTACGGAAAAAGATGATGGTACCTTCTGAAGCCTCCCCCACACCCAATCCCATGGCACCAAAGTGGCAGGTCTCTTAGAGTAGATTGTGCTGCTCTTCATAATATGATCCTCCTCCTCCTCCCTTCTTCTATGTAATGACTAGAGAAACACTCTAAATGTCCACATTCACTTAAATGCCAATAATAATAACTAACACCCTCTGAGATGAACGGGGGCAGTTCACATTTCCCAGAACTACAATTTCAGACTCTCTGCAAATGCAAGCACACACAACTGTATCTGTTACACTCAGCTCGTGTTTTCAAAACTTTCCTTACCACTATAACAGCTAGAGACCTTTAAAAAAAAAAAAAACCCAAAACATGAAATTCTGGGGGACAGGAGGCCACTCTATCGCATTTTGTACCGCTGCCTTTTGGCTCACATCAAACCATGAAAGTGTAATAAGTGAATATGGTAGCATTTCACCTCTAGCAACTTGCATTCAGATCTTACCATATTTACTGAAAATAATTAAGTGGCCACAGCATAGGGCTTTGCAGATACTTGCTGAGTTGTCTCCGTATTACCACATAATTTTTCATGGTTGGTGATGCTTTCTTAGTGAAATAACCTTTTTTTCCTCCAGATTGTTTTCAGATACTGGATGCTTCATTTTGAACCCTAATCTTGCTGCTTACCTGTTCCCTTGACAATCCTTTTCAATAGCTTGATCCAAAGTCCATTGTTGCTTAATCCAAAGTCCACTGACGTCAATGGAAAGAATTACATTAACTTTCTTTAAGAATCTAACCAAATAAATGGGTGTTATCTGCTGGTGCACTCAGTATACTACTATTCCAACTCCTGATGTGATTGAACATCCTTAGTCCTGCTTTAAACGTGGCAAGGAACCACACACAAAGTCTTTGTAAAAGGCTGATTATATGGTTACAGTTCAAACACACACAAAGGTCCAAGTGGATTCAAATATTTCCTCAGTATAATCACCCATGCCAACTTTTTAAGGTAGAAAAATAGGAATATGCTAATAGAAATTTTACGATCCCTTCCTCGCAAGTGATAATTTCATTGTTAAACTGCACTTTGTTACTCTCACAGGTCTTTTTAATCCAAGTATTGGGTATAGTCAGAAGCTAAGTGCCACATTGATTTCACCATCAGTTTCTGGAATGTTCTTCAAAAAAGAACTAGCTAAGTTTATGGAGGATAGGTCTATCAGTGGCTATTATCCAGGATGGGCAGGGATGCAAAATCATGCTCTGAAGTGCCCCTAGCCTCTGTTTTGACAGAAGCTGGGAATGGACAACAGAGGATGGCTCACCTGTTATGTTCTTTCCCTCTGAAGCACTTGGCATTGGCCACTGTCAGAAGACAGGATACTGGGCTAGGTGGACTATTGGTCTGACCCAGTATGGTCGTTCTTATGTTCATTGAGAAGGACTGGAAGTCTCACAAACTTAGTAATAGGATACAGGGCCATCCTTTCAATCCAATCCAGGTCGATGATAACCAAAAGTTATAGCCAAGGTGAAAGTAGCTGCTGAGGCCAGCCTACTTGTGTGGGTAACAATGTTCATGGCACCAAAACCACCATCATAGTTGGTGGTCCTGGAAGAAAGGAGAAGACTTGAACTGGCATTGAGTCTAACCCAGTGTAAGAGGTGTTCTTTCTGGGACAGAGTTGAGGCATATGGAGGGAAGTGTTCAAAGAGTCTTGCATTGCCCATTCCCATGCTGAATCAACTGCAGGAATTGCGAGAGGACTCCAGTCTGGAGGACCTATCAGTTCAGCACCTCTAACAGGCACAATGTCCACTTAAGAAATAAATGCAGAACTAATCTGTGGTGCTTAAAGAACACTTGTCAGTTGTGATGTCAGCTTTGGAACAATTTGAAATGCCTAGGAGTGTTTATGGCTAAATGAACTTTTCTGTGAGCCATATCCTGGGAGCCCCACTTCTCTGATGTGGAGACTGGCCTCAGCTCTGCACACCAGCCAGACTTTGGACACACAGAGTATATTTTCGTTGCAGATTAACTCAGGCTCTTCTCTGAGTGTTGGCCTGAATCTCCTCTCACCCGAATTAGGTAGCCCTATCTAGCTGGCGGTCTGGGCTCCACTTTCACTTGGGCTGGTGGCCCACCTACTTTGCCGCAAGGATACAGAGGACACAGGCTAAGTCACCTGAGTGCTGCTAGTCCTCCTGTGCCTTCCCACAACTCCCCATTGTGACCAGAAGGACCAATAAGTTCTCCCACAATGTACTGAGAAAGATTGATAGAGTGGCTCAACTTACTGCAGTGCAAAGCACCCTGGGAAGTCCTAGTGATAGACACGGGTGAATGCAGCACCAGGGAGGACACAGTGACTGGGTAGAGCTTTTCAGTGTGGCTGCTCACAGCCAAGCTAGGCTAAGGGCAGTGCTCAGAACCGGGTGCCGATCACCCATCTGCCTCTGCGGCGACAACATACCCGCGGAGCATTACTGTCATCCTGTGTAGGGCTGCCCCCTCGGGACTGACTGCCAAACTTCTCTTCAGCTGCTTGGCCCTCCACTCCCCTGGAGTCTGTGGCAGTCTCCTCTGCCGTGTATTGCAGTATGGTCACTGGGAAGGAGGTGGTGTTTCCTATGATATTGTATAGGGACAGGGCCCCCACCTTGCCAGTGACTGATAGTCAAGTGCCTCAATCCCACCACACCCAGCACCATTATCAAATGGCAGTTTCCAGAGGGATCTGCCAGCTGGCAGGGGTGAGCGATTGGTCCAAGACACCTGGACCTCTTCCCTTCTACACATTCCTGTAGGTTTAGCATATAGGAAATGGAATGTATTAACTGTGCTCTTACGCTACCATTCTATCAGCAAGGGTTATCTTAAACCTCTGACTGAAGAGCTGCAACCATTAAAGGCTGCTGTACACAGCTGTGACCAGAGGAGAAGCAAACAGAGGGAGTTTGCCTGGGAGTTCGCCTTGGGGGAGTTCCCAGAGTTTTTGCCTTTCAGGCTTCTGTGAGCAGTAAATACAACGTCTGAAGAGGCTCTTAGAAGGAAGATAATATGGATAGTGAGCAATCAGCTGTTGTGACCTGCACAGGATGTGCCATTTTGTCTTTCTCCCAGAGGATAGAAGCAACTTCGTCTGTACGAAATGCAAGCTGGACTCCATATTGCAAGAGAAGGTTAAAGGATCCAAGTATCAACCCTGCATTGCATCTGAGAAAATGAAGACATTCTGGATAGAAGTCTGGATTTGATACTGTAGGCACAGCATGCTCAAAAATCAGAGAGGGCAGTGCAGGGGGGGACTGAAGAATGCGGAAGAAAATTGGCAGTGTGTGACTTCCAGAGGAAGAAAGAGAAGAACCCATATATCCCCAATGCAGATAGAGGTAAGCAACCATTTTCAGGCTCTCTGCACAGATACTACTGCAGAGAATGGCTTGGAAGAGTCATCTGAGGGAAGGGATCAGAAGGACACCCCATCAATCAGAAGGCAGGAGGTGCATTGTCCTAGGGATGGGGGTTTCACAACCACCACTCCCAAGAGAAGGAGATGGGTGGTGGTGGTCGGGGACACCCCACTAAGGGGGACAGAGTCATCCATCTGTCATCCAGATCGGGAAAATTGAGACGTGTGCTGCTTGCCTGGACTAGAATTCAGAATGTGACGGAGAGTCTGCCGAGACTCATCAAGCCCTCGGACTGCTACCCTTTCCTACTTCTCCACGTGGGCACCAATGATACTGCCAAGAATAACCTTGAGCGGGTCACTGCAGACTATGTGGCTCTGGGAAGAAGGATAAAGGAGTTTGAGTCACAAGTGGTGTTCTCATCCATCCTCTGTTGAAGGAAAAGGCCCAGGAAGGGACCATCGAATTGTGGAAGTAAATGTGTGGTTATGCAGGTTGTGTCAGAGAGGGGGCTTTGGATTCTTCGACCATGGGACATTGTTCCAAGATGGATAGCTAGGAAGAAACAGGATCCACTTAACGAAGAGAGGGAAGAGCATCTTCGCAGTGTACAGGCTTGCTAATGCAGTGAGGAGGGCTTTATACTAGGTTCACTGGGGGATGGAGACCTAAGCCTGGAGATAAGTGGGGAAATGGGATATGAGGGGGAAAGGATTCCAGGAGAGCTGGCTGTAACTTAAAAAAAAGGTATTGAGAGCAACGGAACACACCATCCCAACGTGCAGAAAGAATAGAAAATATGGCAGGCGACCAGCTTGGCTTAACAGAGAAATCTTAGGCAAACTTAAACACAAAAAGGAAACTTACAAGAAGTGGAAGCTTAGACAGATGACTAGGGAGGAGTATAAAAATATTGCTCAAGCATGCAGGTGTGAAATCAGGAAGGCCAAAGCACAACTGGAGTTGCAGCTAACAAGGGACATGAAGGTTAAGAAGAAGGGTTTCTACAGGTATGTTAGCAACAAGAAGAAGGTCAAGGAAAGTGTGGGCCCCTTACTGAATGGAGGAGGCAACTTAGTGATAGATGATGTGAAAAAGGCTGAAGTACTCAATGCTTTTTTTGCCTCTGTCTTCACAGACAAGGTCAGCTCCCAGACTACTGCACTAGGCAGCATAGAATGAGTAGGAGGTGAGCAGCCCTTAGTGGTGGAAGAACAGGTTCAGGATTATTTAGAAAAGCTGGACATGCACAAGTCCATGGGGCCGGATGCAATGCATCCAAGGGTGCAGAGAGAGTTGACTGATAGGATTGCAGAGCCATTGGCCATTATCTTTGAAAATGTGGCAATTGGGGAGGTCTCAGATGACTGGAAAACACAGTGCACATCTTCAAGAAAGGGAAGAAAGAGGATCCACAGAACTACAGACCGGTCAGCCTCAGCTCAATCCCCAGAAAAATCATGGAGCAGGTCCTCAAGCGATCCATTCTGAAGTACTCGGAGGAGAGGAAGGTGATCAGGATGGATGACAGGATCCAGTCAGCATGGATTCCCCAAGCGCAAGTCAGCCTGACCAACCTGATTGCTTCTATGTTGAGAAGACTGTGTGGAAAAGCACATTGATGTGGGGAAAGCAGTGGGTGTGATGTACCTTGACTTTAGCAAAGTTTTTGTTAAGGTTCAACAAGGACAAGTGCAGAGTCCTGCACTTAAGATGGAAGAATCTCATGCACTGCTACAGACTTGGGACCAACTGGCTAGGCAGCAGTTTGCAGAAAAGGACCTGGGGGATACAGTGAACAAGAAGCTGGTTATGAGTAAACAGTGTGCCCTTCTTGCCAAGAAGGCTTGGCACAGTAGGCTGCATTAGTAGCAGCATTGCCAGCAGATCAAGGGAAGTGATTATTCCCCTCTATTCAGCATTGGTGAGGCCACATTTGGAGTACTGTGTCCAGTTTTGGGCCCTCCACTATAGGAAGGATGTGGACAAATTGGAGAGAGTCCAGCGGAGGGCAACAAAAATGATTAGGGGGCTGGAGCACATGATTTATGAGGCAAGGGTGAGGGAACTGGGCTTATTTAGTCTGCAGAAAAGAAGAGTGAGGGGGGATTTGATAGGAGCCTTCAACTACATGAAGTGGGGTTCCAGGGAGGATGGAGCTAAGCTGTTCTCAGTGGTGGCAGATGACAGAACAAGGAGCAGTGGTCTCAAGTTGCAATGGGGGAGGTCTAGGTTGGATATTAGGAAAATCTTTTTCACTAGGAGCGTGGTGAAGCACTGGAATGGGTTACCTAGGGAGGTGGTGGAATCTGCATCTCCATCCTTAGAGGCTTCATAAAGCCCTGGCTGGGATGATTTAGTTGGGATTGGTCCTGCTTTGAGCAGGGTGTTGGACTAGATGACCTCCTGAGGTCCCTTCCAACCCTAATCTTCTGTGATTCTATCATAAAATGGTGTTCAGAATATGTATGTACCAGGTGCTCAGTTCAAGGAAACATCATCAATTAAACTGTCAGGGAGTTCAGCTACAGCTGTACTGTAGACAAGGCTGTTATAATCTACTTTAAACTGTCCATTACACTGATTTAAGATCTCATTTTCTCAACATTCCGTGAACCATTTCACATCCTTGTATTCACTCCAATAGAGCTCAGCCTGCATGTCAGGTTCTCTCTGTTACGTGGTTACTGTTTTTTGGCTGCCGTTTATATTTATGTCAACATCTACCCCTCGTTTCCTATAGCCTTATAGTACAAAACATTGAGCATCCTTAACTCACACGATAAACAGTGAGTTGAGGATATGCAGCACCATTTTAGGATTGGGTCTGTGTGGCACAAAGAGATGGGTGAGATCAGCAAAGGCAGCAACAAGAGCGATTAATGGAAACAGCTGAACCAGTATTAGTATTGGGAGGGAATTTAATATTGTAGGAAAAGATTGATAACTCATTGCAGTGAGCTTGACCTGCTGAAAATGGGTTTGGATCATCCTCTCTGTATGACTTCATGTTACACAAGTTATTTTGTTTTCAAACTCTGTGCGTACAGAGGATTTTTAGGTCAGGGTAGCCACACTGGCTTCTTGATATATTGGACATACTGGAACAGATTGAAGTACTGGGCTTTCAAATCTCAATGTGTTACTTCCCACTGCACTACCACAAACCTCTGACTTCCCCTTTTATTCTGCTTTGCTAACCTTGTGATATTAACAGGAACAGAGTCAGGAGGTCACACTTCATGCTACTGTGATAACACGTGTTAATATAAACTAAATCCAGAGTTTGAATTGCGTGTGGCCCCTGGGTGACTTTGTGCGCCCTCGTTTAAGATAATATTGTTGCTGTGTTTGCTTGCAAATTAAATACAAGATGAAAGTTTAATCTTACTTTATTAATCTCCCTAGATTTTAAAATTCTGAATGCAAGACAAATTCCAGTTTCAGTAGACACTTTAAACAGCGGTGGAGCAAATAAGCAATATCAGAACATTAGTTATATAAGCACTCTTTATTAAGAATGTCTAGAAGTTCATCCTGTATTGGTTCAGAATCAGGTCTGGTCTACACTTGACAATTTACAAGAATAGCTATTTCAGAACAATTCTGGAATAGCTATTTCAGTATAAGACCCCATGTGGACCCTCCTGTTCTAGAATAGTAACCTCATAATGGGTTTTGTTCCGAAATAATTATTCTGGAATAACAATTTCCGAATGTAGACAAGCTCTTAGTTTTCCAGTGGCAGCTGCAGAGTATTGTCAAAACAGCGGGTGCTAATCTGAAAGAGCATGAGCTCCTGTTCAAAAGCTCACGCAGGTGAGGACTGTGTGAGCTTTACAGGTTTTGGTTAACAAAAGCATTCACAAACCAAACCAGCAGTTTGGTTAGCAAAGATGGAAGTGAATCAATCCCTGCACGTTTGGTTAATGGAGGTTCCCCACCCAGCTCCTTCCTAGCCTCACAAACACCCCTCTGTGCTTTACCAACCCCATCCCCACAATAAGTTCTGGCACTGCTCCGACACCAGGTTTATATTAGACTGTGACTCAGTACAGCAATTAAGTATTGACTTCAGTAGGATTTAAGCACATACTTAACTTTAAGCATGTGTTTAAGGGATGCTTTCCTGAATCAGGTCCTTACTATCTTCAGCCCTCAGAGGAGGTTAAAAAGAGGGTTTGGCTTGTCAGAGAGTGAGGGAGGACAGCTTTGCATTAGGCCCATCAATTTTCTAGATGTGCAAATAACCTTAAATCATGGTCACCAGACTTTGGCAAGCAGACTGAGGTTTCCTGTTCTGTTTGATTCAACAAGTCAGACAAAAGAACACAAAGTTAATGTATCAACACTAGTCCTCTTTATTCTTCCATGAGTCCCTCTTATACTATACGTGTTACTGAGCTGTCCTAATTCTGTTCACAACATTGATGGACTTCCCTTTCTTACTCTTCTTTCTTTAAATGTAGTATTGATATCATATATTTACATGGGGGGGGGGGGGGGGATACAAAGGATTCATCTTGACTGCTCAGACTTACGAATACCTAGTGCATAAATTACAACTTTCTTACCGTACACTGTGCTTTTGTGTACCAGCTAGAGTAAGTAAAAATACCCTTTCCTTCACAGAGTGGGAACAGGCAGAAAATTGATGGTTAACAGTATCTGCTGTTAGTTCCAATGCCTCTAAAGAACAGGTGAAAAACTAAACCCTGTCCCCTGAGGCCAATAAAATAGCTGTTTGGTCCCCTGTGTGTAACCTCCTAATAACTTAACTGGGCAGCCGCAAGATCCCTTGGAGGGTTCTGTCACTCCCTTTGTTAAGAATGCTTATTAAAAATGGTTTTATAATGAAGTTGCCTCAAATAGCAGCTACTTTCCCATTTGTCCTTGAAGCTGTGTTTGCCCTGCTGAAGAATCCTAAAGACAGCTATCTAGGGCTTTTCTCCTTGTTTAAAACTTTTTCTAGGCTTTGATTTCTTGTGGGAGCCAGGGGACACCTGTTCTTCTCCAGCTGGTTATGTAAGTTTAATTTGTTTTTGAAGCTGTCATAGGGAAATGTTTGTTTTTAGGGCACTGACCAGTAATCAGTCAATTTTATTCTCTTCTAGACAAAGCTGCCTCTCAGTGGTTGGTTTGTTGAGAGAGCTAGAGAGAGAGAGAGAGACTGTAAAAGCTAACTTCTATCTGTAGATGGGTAAAACACTGAATCCTGGGGCAGAGATAGTGAAGCACACACCTTCATGCATCAACTGAGCCTTTTGATTACCAGAGGATTTCACCTGCCAGCTAAGGAAGTGGAATAAGAGGATATTTAGATGATTATTAATCCTTTGTGGTGAGTATGGGGCTGGGAGCACACACACACTGACAGCAACAGGACTTGGACGTGCGACTTTCATCAAGGACAGCAAATGATTCAGATGTGTCTTGGGACCCTGCTATCTTTCCTATTCTCTACACAGCTGCTATGTGCTTGAATGAGGGTAGGCCTCTGGCTAGACTCCACCCCACCAGCAGGTAGAGTTGGCTGAGCTCAGATGTAAGAGTACATTGCAGTTTCTGCAAGAGTAATGCAACAGGCAAGCCATGTGCATGGCCTAGGAGAATTCCGGCTGAGTCGGCTAGAATTCCTACCTGCAACTCCAATTACAGTGCAACCACTTACTCCTCCAGCACGTCTGCTGGTATACAGAGCAACGTCTAGCCATGTGAACGTTGGCTTTGAAGTTTGGTTTGCTAGATCCTTCCTCTTACCATGCTTTCTGATAACAGGGATCTCTGGTGGATCCTGTAACATGGATCTTGTTGTCTGTCTTGTCTGCAGAGCACCAGACATGCTAGAGTAAGCTGAGTAGCTACTAACAGACTGGGCTGCAGATGAAACTTGGCAAATCAAGACTCTCATCAGCATCTCGCAGTGCAGTTAGTATTAGTATGTCCATTAGAGAGACAATTTGGATTCATGTGAAACTCAGGCAGGAAAACTAGGTGAAATGAAACTCTTAAACTGTACAGCATTTTACCCATATGTAAATTCTGACCTGCTCCTCAACTCTAATACACACGAATGGAGATTATAAATTAATAAGATCCAAGTCTGTTTCACACTTCATTTATTTCAATACTCTGTTGTGTGAAGTGTATAATATGGGTGTGGACCTTTTCTTCAGTATTGTCTTACTATTGAAAAAGATGGATTTGGGGCTGCTGTTTTAAAGACCAATAGAAAATAGCTCAAGATTTCTGGCTCTGAAATCCTAAACTGCCGGAAGCCATTATTCAGGAAAAGGTTCAGAACAACTAACAGAACTAATTTTAAACTCTCTTCAACTTTAGGTAGAAAATGCGTTAGGAAAATCCTTCCATTCTAGAGTCAATTGCCCCCAATGCTGCATTGTTTCTGTTGTAAAATGTCAAGGGCCAATCATTCATGGCATAATGCTATATCTGCGTAGCACCTGTCTGCCAGGGTAAACTCTCAAAATGCTGCACGGACACTGTTGGCCCCTTCTTCCTTTTGTTTCAGTAATTTCTAGGGAAGCCTGCCTGGTGTAAAATACATTGACGTGGAGCTTGGACATCACTGATATACTGTGCTCTGCATTCTAGCAAAGCAACTACAGGCCTGATCCAAATCCCACTGAAGTCACTGGAAAGACTCCCATTGACTTGAATGGGCTTGGATCACCCCCAAAACACCAACAAGGAGAGAGTCTGTGTAACTTAAAAAAAAAAAAAAAAAAGAAGAGTCTCCTAATGTTAGACTTCACACTGTTCTTGTTAGAAATGAATGTCTCCAACTTGGTACTAGTAGTAGCAACCGCACACAATTTCAGTATTGTGGTTAGAGAAAAAAAGCGTATGTGTTACGGGGAAGAGGAGGGTGAATTCAGAGTTCAGCAAACATGCTATTTTACATACTTTAAAATTCTAATCAAACTCTGAAAACACCTAAGTTTACAGACCGTGGCAGACAGCTACTGGGACTGAATTACCATTTCCAACTTGAAGCGTTTGCTGGTAAACTGACATTGTGGCGTTCTCCAAATCGGTTTTTTGCATTTTTGCTACTTTGCAACGTGACCAGTCTGAAAACTAATAGGAAGCATCACTGTTTGCGACTTACTGCTTTCACAACTAGATGAGCGAGGCTGAGCAGAGTACACGATGGCATGCTTTGGCTCTGAATAGTCTGAATAGTCCCAGATACACTGAGTAGCTTCCACCTCACATTCAGAGAAATGCCACGACATTGAACGCAGTCGTATCACTATTGTCTCTAGATGCTACTTGAGCCTGATCCAGTTCCCTTTGAAGTAAAGGGAAAAACTCCCATTGACTTCAGTGGTGCAGGAGCAGAATTCAAGTGCTGATGTAAAACTGACTGCAGCTGACCAAAACATTCACCTGGCCTCCTTTTACACTTTGTGTATGAGTCTCAGCTGTTGTGTGGCTCACATCCAAGTGCACAAGGGGTTCAGTCCATTATAAAACTATGGGCCAGACAAAAAGTTTGGATCCAGATACCTACTTGTTCAAAGACCCTGGGCCTGATTCTTCGCCCAGAGAATATGAGCTACAGCCACTGGAGTTAGTGGGAATTGCTGGTACCTCTGTGGAAGGGGTGGGAAGAGTCCGTCCTCGGGGTTTCTTGATCTGTGCCTGTCTCTAATTTTATGCTCCTGCACAGAGCAGCTCTTCCTAAGACAGCAGTGCATTTATTCCCAAAGGCGGGGAGGCTTTTCAAACACTTGTCTTTACCTTGTTTGCAGAGGGTTATTTGCTGCAGTAAAGTTAACCTTATAAAAGTTCTGGAAAAAACTAGCCCAGGCTAGGAATGAGCAGAGCCATTTGACTTCTGCCTTGTGCGCTGATGGTGCATGGATGGTGAGAACAGTTAAACTATAATGACTCTCAAACAAAGTGGGTCAGACAGCCTTCTCCAGATGGGTCTCGAAATCAAAAAGAGAGAGAGAGAGAGAGAGAGAGAGAGAGAGCGCACTTTATCATCTGAATTCTGAAAGCAACAGCTCTATTCATATCGCCGTATGATGTCAGTGTCCCAGCCAGACAGTGATGATGTTGAGCAGACTGGGGAGCCTGTTGCTTCCCGTAGGAATTCGCTCTATATATCTGCTTTGGGATTACCTGGGTGGGTCCTCACCATGAATTGGCTGAACCCTGGCTGAATGGTGAAGGGCCTATCCTGAGACCTGCAGGTAATTGTTTCTGATGACTCTACACATGCTCTGGCTCAGGGATGACTCATCACACTTGTGCGCTCCCCACGCTGAGACAGCGATTGAACCTGACGGTATTTTTTTCAGTGTATGTTTATATCTAATCCTCCTAGGACTATTCAAACTGTTGGAAGCTGTTGCAGCCATTCTCTGGAAAGATTAACCTGAAATCACTTAAACCTTTGTTCTAACCAGGGGACACATTCTTTATGAAACTAACTTGCAGGTCATCACTGTGACCGATCAGTTACACTGTCCACGATTCCTATCAAATATAGACTAGAATGAACATTAAGAACAAATAACATAATTATGTCAACTCATTGTCTTTAAAAGCAATCTTTACTGGTCATGATTACATCATCCACTCAGAATTAACATGTCAAAAGCAAGGTTATTAATGCCAGCACAAAAGACAGGCAACCTTGGAGACCAGGGCAGGCACATGTGGGTAGGAAGATGCAAAGGAGGAACAGGAAAACAGGAACTGAAACAGTTTACCCACTGAACTCTTTACAATCCTGATGGAATCTGGGGACAGACTCCCAGAAACACCCTGGAGGAAGTGATTAAAAGGAGTGTATAATGGGACACTCAGTTCACACGAACAATTCAGGGAAGTAATAATAGGGATGTGAGTTAGACATGGAAACCAAGAAGATGGAACCTGTTTTTGACAGGCTGAACATCAGATAGAGTAAGAGGAAAACAGGAGAAAATGATCTCTGGAAATCTAAGGCTGTTACTTCCATACAACTGATTCAAGATGTGCCTGCAGACCTCTTGCTGAGTATAGCTTTTACAGACTTTCTTTGTGTTAATCTGATTTTCTCTCTCCACAATAAATCTTTCTTTTAGACCGGTGTAGTGTTAGATTGTTTTGAGGTAAAATGTCTCCGTGGTTCGTCCTTCTCATCTCTTGTGAGAGGCATTTGGGGAGAAAATGGTACATATCCTAGAGTTCTTGGTTGAGGAAAGGCCCTGAAAAGAGTTGCCCAGCTATAGGCTGCAGTCATTAAGAGTGCCGTAAATGCCCCTGAATGGCAAGTGACAGGAATAATAGATAAAAAATTAGTGGCACCTGCTTTGGGCCAAGTTTCCAAGAGGATCTCTAACAGGCTTCTGTATTTGCATCTGTAATTTAACATATAAGTTGGGAAGATGGGCACCTGCCTACCCAAACTGCATGCTCATATGTGATAACTGCGTGTGCCAAATTCTCAGTTGCTGTTAGAAAATCTGGCCATCCATGCGACTTTAGTATAGATGATTGCTTTAATTTCCTGTCATGGTTTAATAGCAGTGTTTTAACATTAAAGCAGAGGGAGAGCAAATACAGCTGTTCTCATGCTCTGACAACTAAATGTTAAACACGCAAAACAAAGTCTAATTTTTCTGCCGTGCTATAATGAATTCTTTTGGGTCATTTGTGTGTGTACTGTAAAACACAGCTCAAATATAATTGGTTTTGCTGGTGATCAACATTATATTCATCTGACTTCTTGTATAGAGTCATAATAGTGAAATAAGATTCCTTCTGAACATCAGCTGCTCTCCATGGGTGGTAATGATTTGTTATAAATCATTTTTTAGCTGTTTTTCTTTATTCTTTAAATATTAAAACATCCATTCCTGCACTACACATCAGCTGCTCCAGTATTGTAAATAAACAAAATTGTCTTGATTTTTTCAGCCTCAGTGAGATGCAAGACAATGTCTGAAGACTACAAGAAATATCTCACTGTTCATAAGATTCTATAAGAAATGCCAGTGTATTTACACACTGAGTTTGATTAACATAGGTATTTTACATATGTACAATCACATACACATTAGAATTGTGCCAAAATTGGATTTTCCGATACAAACATCCTTGAATTCCATTACATTCATATCCATAATACAGCACCAACCCTTGAAGTTTTTGTTCCAGGTTGAATCCAGAACAGGAGGGAATCTTATTTTCTGATTCACAAATGTCGGAAGACCCCTCAATACCTAATTTCCTCCTATTATAAGTAAAAATGTGTAGACCAGACATTAATGTCTATACTTTTTCAGATGGGGGGGAATTGGAAGTTTTGCACATACCTCCATTAACTACACTACAAAAAACTAATTGTTGTAACTAGGATAAATAATACATATTATGACTTTTTTTTGCTCTCTGGTCAGGTGTCAAGGGTGTCTGTACTAGTTTCATGCTACAATCAGTTGCAGCAAGTTATTTCAAATACTTTGAACAGCTTAATCCAGCCAAACAACAGAATAGACACACCCTCGCAGCACACTTCCTCTCCTCTTTGAAAGGTGTTTACCACTGACTTCAAAAGGCTGCACATAACAAAGGTGCTAATATAGCAGTTTTCTGGAAATTCAAATCAGATCTCCTTTAATCTCTGCATGCACCGTGCACTGGAGGCAGGGAAACACACTGCGTTTTCAGGTTTCAGAAGACTAGAATGTGGACTGAAGCCATTCAGAGATTGCCTTCCAGATATAGTCAGTTAGTGACCAACCTTCCCACCAAGTGTTTATCTGAAGAAGCTTATTCCTTATCTTTGTTATAGCTACTAAACAGATATGTAGGTGTGATATTAGCTGGCTGCTGAAACAACTCTCACAGATAAGACAGCTTCCTGTTCCAACTCTTAACATATCTCTTCTTCAGGTCCCCTTTTCCTTTCCCCTCCTTTCACTGCCTGCTTGCAGATTGGAAATTCATGAAGCCTCCCATACTTACTCCAGCTTCATGCTTCCATTTAAATTGAATGAAAATGGGCACCTGGAAAAATAATCCTAATTGCCCTCAGGTGCTTGAATGTCCTGATAAGAAATATACTATACTAACGAAAAGTTTACTTAGGGAAACAAATTTAGCAGATTATACCCGACAACATCATCTGTCAGCAAACATTCTCCTCATCCTATGTTAATCTGCTGATGTCCCTTGACATGATAAAATATTGTACATGGTAGTTTAAAGTGAGAGTTCAGCTTGTGTTTTACAAGCAACCTGCTTTGCTCACTCACATGGAGGGATTTAAGGAGCCTCTGCTGTGTGCAGTGAGTTTGGCCTATAGAAGCCACGAGGTGTGCAACCCTCTAGCCAACCTAAATCTGAACTGCCCCTTTTTTATTAGATTTGGGCTAAGCAGCTCAAAATAGTACTCAGCATTTGGGGTTAACTCTCCCCCTCCCCACCTTCCCCGACACATTTTTTAATTAGCTTAGTTTTTGTTTTTAATTATTTTTCAGTTTTGTGGCTCTGCACTCTTGTTCCAGTCAAGACCAGCAGCAAAACAACAAGCGCTTGCAAGGGTTCTGGTATTTCACAGATTTGCAGCCAAATTCTACAGGCCGGATATGTTCACATATTTGAAGGCTTGTTGAATCATAAAGAATCTTCTACACCTTTGGCAGCTCACCCTTCGCTAGTTTGTTAGAGCACTGTGAATTATGTGACTGCTCCAGGGGCTACATAGAATAAGTCTGGCTTTACTCTTTTAAAACATATTTTTAACATTTACACCTGTTTATATGGAAGTTTGTTTGTTTACATGAAATCCCATTTGGCCTGGAACAAAAGACTAATATAATTTTGTCCTCTATTAGCATAACAAGGATTCAAGGGTGATCGTTAAAGTATGGATCATCCTGTCCATCTATCCACAAATACACAACTATCAGTAACAGATCTTTTCTCATTCTATGATTGTTGGCCAGAACATCTAGATTCTATTCCCAGTATAGAACAGATTTGCATAATGACCTTGGATAAGCCACTTAACGTCTTTTCCTCAGTTTCCCCAAGTGTAAATATGGATAATTATCCGTCACACAAGTGTTACAAGGCTTTAATATTTAAAGGGCTTTGAGATTATCAGATGGGAGGTGCTATAGAAGTTGTTTAAAATAGCATAACAAACAGCAGAATCTGTGGTAGGCCATATCAATATAACAAGCTCTTATGAAGAGAATGTCATTTGCGATATTCCGTGCCTACATTAAATATGGTTCTTAATTTTTTTAAATTCACTGGGCCAGATCTTTTGACTTGTGTGGAGCTCTGCCAGTTTACACCAGTTTAGGATCTATCCCTCTAGCTGTATCTTGATTCATCCACCACTTTAATCCAAATGGATGGTGAAATGATTGCGTTCCTTTCTAATACAACAGTCTCAGCAAGCAAAATGAATCTGCTGCTTAATTTTTGCCTAGAAAAAAATTTCCATTATTGTAGCCATGATTTCAGTGTGTGATTCACATTAATGTCTATTATGTAACTTTTCTGCGCATTACTGCCACTAGGCAGCTGTCTAGGAAAACACATGCTTCTAAATGCCTTTTAAGGAAATTAACGTGGTTCCTTATTCTGTGGGCATGTGTAACAGGCACCACACCTCCACTGTCTCACTGTGCTGGAAAGGGAAAGGCTGATGGACTAATTGCCTGTTCTTTCTTAGTTACTCGCTGCTTCTCCCATCTGTATAATATTAAACACTTGAGAAAAAAGTCTGATCCAGTTCCCATTGAAGTCCATAGTAAAGTCCCATTGCCGTCATTGGTGCAGTGTTTCCCTTTGTGCTCCAGATGCATGACTCTAGATATATTTTTTTCAATTTGAGACAAAATAAAAAACAGAATAACCAGTGTAGTTTGTTGCATGCCTGCATATGTACCACAAGAGAGAGAGATTTCTCAGGGTATGTCTTAAATAAAAGGTGTGTTCTTTAATTGGATTAGCTAACACGGTTGAAAATAGCAGTGAAGATGCAACAACTCTGCTTTTAACTCTAGTTAGCCTATAGGGGAGTCTGGAGTTGAACTAAAGCTGCTAACCTGAGTTAAAAGACTTCACTGCTATTTTAACCTGAGTTAGCTAACCTGAGTTAGGAAGACACCTCTTAACAGCAGTGCAAACATATCCTCAGACTGAACAGAAAAAATAATCCACATTACTGACCTTGAATTAAAAGGCCATTATGGAATCCACTTGTCTAGTACATTTTCCAGGTCACCTATTATGAAATCTGTGTCAGGGATGGAACAGGTTGATCCAGGCATTTTTCTTTAAGGAGAAGAGTCTGTTTAGTTTACTTATTTGCATAATAGTAATAGAGAAACTATATATAGTTTTCATAACTCTTCATTTCCTCCTTCACTTGGGGCTTGATCCAAAGACAGTTTAAATCTGTGGATAGATTCATGTTGACTTAAATGATCTTTGGGTTAGGCCTCCAGCTGACCTCATGTCTTAGTGTTAATAATAATAGGAGTAAGAAGTATTGTGTTTAGTGTTAAGCAACCTTTGCTTTGTGCTTCCCCCAAATTTTCTGCATAACGAGATTTGCCTGAATAGGAAATCTACCATTTGCAGTGTGTATCCAACGCTAAAATCCAGCAGTGTGAAAAGCCTTACAGCAAAGAAACTATGCTACAGATATGAGCTAAAAATTTCAAACTTGGTTTTCTAAAATTAGCCATCTGAACCCAGAATTAACCAGCCTGAGAAAATGGCAAGATAAAGTTCTCTTTCTCAGAACGTTAGATATCAAATTAGGTTAGTAAAGAGCTATTGTATTATTTCATTTAGTCCACCCTGCTGTCTCTACAACACAATATAGCTGATGTTTGTACATTAGATTGTGTGAATGAGATGAGCCAAAATTAGAAGAAATTGATTGGTAGGTTATTTGCAGGATTTTGCTTTGGGTTTAGCAAACAGTAGTTATAGGTTGAATTATTGAGTATTAGCTTGATGTTTGCAAATAGATGTAAACAGCTTTTTTTGGTATATGTCTGACCCCCTCCCCTCCAGCTTCCTCTTCAGCAACTGTCATCAGATACAGATCTATTACCGGATCAATATATTTTAGGTGCAAAATTAGTTTCCCAAAGCAAAAAACTGACTTAATCAAAAATACTAATTTGAAATGGCATACCCAAAAATAACCCTTAATAATAGTTATTTCATAGTGTATGATAAATCCAGCAAACATTCTTAATTAACTGTTTTAATAGTTTTAGTAAAAGCTAGTCTTCTGTTCTTTTAGCTTCTGTTGTCTTTTAGGCTCCAGGCAATTAAATGGGCAGCCTCTTTGGTTGTTTTTTATCAAGAAATATGTTTGCCATGGTTGTTTTTCATATCAGTCTGCATAATTGTTTTTTTTCTTGGCAACTTTTGTTACACTAACTTAGAGCTATAGGCAAGCAGTTTAATTCCAGCCATGTGTTTCATGGAAACAAACATGTACAACACATTGTATTTCTATAAAAACACAAGCTTATTAATTGGCAAACCGTTTATGTTTTCATGACAGTCATCTTGGAATTGGCAAGTTAGCTGTATCAGAGCAATTTATGATGTAAACTTAAACTGTCATATCATGTGTATTCAGCTAGGGAAAGGTCTGAAGTCCCACACACAAAGGAGCAGAAATAAGGCTCTTGTCAATTGGCAGACAGCGAGTAATTGAAGAGTGTTTGTTTATGAGGCTTGCATTAAGGTAACAGGAGCTCTTAATCTGAATATCCTCAGACATTAAAAGACGATAAGGAGGTGGCTTCAATGTCAAAACAAAGAATTCATTTGTGCTTACTAAGGGCTGGCTATAAATATCAGTGCTTCCTGGTGGAGCTTGAGCTGTCTGTGCACATTTAACTTCATCACTCAGCTCATGCATTACAGAAATCTCCTTTAAAATGATAAGGAAACTGGGGAGAAAATGGCTCTACATGACTCAACACACTGTAGGCTACCGGAGCTGACTGATCTTAAGGACTGTAGCAAGGGTTTTGGCATTGGGGAATTGTAACTGCAGGTTCTTGGATCAGATTGTAACAGGCTGAAAAATTACTTTCAAAGTAGTTTGTGTCTGCTAGAACAGAAAGCCTACTGGGTAACATTCTGAGTATTGTGTCACTAGGGTAGAGCATGCTGAGTGAACTGTGGTTATCAACAACTGATCCTTGTTATGGGGAAACTACAATAATATCAAAGCTTGTCATCATCACTTCACTGGTGGGTATTTTGGGTCTCAGACAGTTAGAGAATAAGTAAAAGATGAATGTAAAAGAAAGGCAATGCAAGGGAAATAGTAAAGAGAATTTCATCTTCACTGCCATAAAAAGGAAGTATTTGTACCCAACAAAGCCATATGTTTTGTATTAATATTGTTCAGTGTCCAACGTATTGCTTTTTTGAATGTGCAGAGATAACATTTTATCACAATACTGAGTTTTTCGGTACCTGAACCAGAAAAGGAAAAGAGAATATTTACTTTGAAAATAAGAAACTAAAATCAGCTTCTCTTTTTTTTTTAAACTGTCTTGTTTTATCATGCTGCTGTTACTAGTCTGATTACATTGTCACATGATGTATTTAAAGAAAAATGGCCAGCTCTTCAAGATTGCATGCATGCAAAAATGTATATGCATAAATTGCACATACATATATTGTGATTGCATAGGCTGTCATGGCCACCTGAACATGCCATAGTAAATTAAAGCCTTCAGTCATTTACCGTTTGTAGGGGAAATTATGTATGCACATGTTCAGATTAAGACTGGGCTATATTTTCATTTTGAGAATGTACAAACAACCCTGATATATTTCTTAGCTACAAGGCATTTTATGTACCTTTTCTCTCCATAATACAGTGGATCAAATCAATGTTTTTTCAATCCCTGGAGAAATACGTAGCTTGCGTAACTCCTTTCAACTGCCGCCGGCAGTGTGGAGCAGCCCTCGGTTATCTCTGAGTGTGCTGTGTTGTGTTTCCATTTTCCAGGCATCTGTGCAGAGGGATCTATCTCCTGTACCCACTGATTCTGCTCCATGACGCTCCCCACTCATGTCTGCCTACAGGAGGGCAAACAACATGTGATCATGGTTTTGTTTTCTTTTCCCTCCACCACTCTAGTCTGTGGGAGCACATTGTTCTGCAGCTCATCAGGCACAGTGTAACGATTAGCCACAAACTTGCAGAATCTGAAAGATGATTAATCAGGCAACATTAGCATGTGCTGATGATACCACTCAGTGAATGATGGGTAGTCTCCAAGAGTAATGTGTTTGGCTGCTGCTTGCCTTCTAAAAACAGTATCCCCAAAGTCCACTCAATGGTTGTCCACTCTGGCACATATATCCTCTGCCCCCAAAAAAATCTAGAGAGAGAGACAGCTGGTGAATACAATCGACCCAGGCCCAACTTGAATTTAGCAGTTCATGAGAACTTTCAGACCTTCCGAATATGCGCCTGAAATCTTCCAAGCCTTTTTCTGAGATCGGGCTAATGCTCTTAAAACATCCTCATTCAATCCTGAGGCACACTGGAAAAAATTCTGGGATAATGCTAATGTCCCAAACAAACACCTGATTGCCAACCCCACAAAAAGAACTTCTAGGCTTCAACCTACCCTGGAAACAATGGTCCACATTGAATCATAACAGAACGTGATGTGGCAGAGGCTGTCATCTTTTACATCACTGGAAGATGAGAGACAACATCCAATGTGATTATGGACACCAGTCACAAAGCAAAGACCATGTTGTAAATGAAGCCTGCTTTGATTGTTTGCCGGTGGTATCTCAGGCTATGATTACACTAGAGAGCTTACAGAGTGCACCAATGCAGCTGCACTGCTCTAAGCTCTCTTGTATAGCTGCTATAGGCAAACGGTGCTTAGGTCGGTGTAACTTATGTCGCTCAAAGGGGTGGTTTATTTGCACTCCTGAGCAACATAAGTTCTACTGACTTAAGTGATAGTGTAGACATAGCCTCAGCCTTAGACCAACCCACTTCTGAAACTATTCACTGGCTCACTAATCTGGACTTGGTTCTTTGAACCCTGCTTATCACCTTTCTTCCCATATGAAAGAGGAGTTCCCTCCTTCTCTGTCTCAAATGCACCACGGAACGTAAGAACTCTCCTGAACCAGAGTTTTGCCTGCCATATTACAAGATGTACTGACCCATTTGTAATCGTGCTCTAAAGTGTGCATCAGTTATTTGAATATTAGTGGCTCCAAAATAAGTCCCTGATAACAAAGCCCTATCTGCTTCAAGGAATTGCTTTATTTCTTGAAAAGAAACCCGAAGTTAAAATCATAAACCAATTTGCTTGTTATAAACCATTATCCCACAAATTGACCCCTCTGTTCAGTTAATCTCTGAGGCCCTGTCTACATTGTATTTTAAACCATACCAGGAACAGCCCTCTATAATTGCTACTAGTAGATTTCTAGCATGGTTTCCTCAATGAATGTGATTTTTTTCTGAGAACCTTGCTATGAAAACCAAGGCCTGTCTACACTGCAAGAAGGTACACTAACATGTCATAATAAATGTTGTTTGCACTTTTGTAGCCCTGTTCATCTAAGTCTCTGAGAGTTTCATATGGAGGCAATGATATAGTATCTGCATCGTGCAGATGGGGAGATTGAAGCACTGCGAAACTAGGTTACTTGCTCAAGGTCACACAGCAAGTCGGTGGCTGATGTGGGAAAAGAGCTTGGGTCTGACTCCTATTTGGATGTCCCATGCACTGCATGACGCTGCCTTTGTAGCAGACGCTATCCAGGTGTACATAAATTAGAAAGACACGGCTTTATAGCTGTAGTTTAACTTGCAAAAATGCTTTTTCTGTGGAAACGTTGTGCATGAAGTGGCTACAAGATCTGACCTTATTTAGGATAGGGAAATGTTCTAAAACTAAGCCCATTATAATTGCACGGGTGTTAGCCACGTTGTCAGCCCCAGTACAATGCTCCACAGCTGTTTTGAACATCTTGTCAGTGAAACCTAGCCAGAGCAAAACTAATCGACATGGTGGGATACTGCTGCAGCCATGGGAGTGGCTCCCCCAACCTGGTAACTCCAGTGTAGCTGCAACAATTGGAATCTTTTGTAAATGTGACAAGGCTAAAGCAGTTATGTACACTACTGTGCATGGCAGTGTCTCTGAGTACGCCCAATGATCTGCATCTAAAACCTCACCTCTTAATGAAACTGGTCTTTTTGTCTGAGCTGATTTCTCCAAAGGCAGCTCAGGTCCACAATTTTTGAGGGAGAAAACAAGCTTGTAGAAACTCCAGAGGATGATTTCCATGAAGCTAAGGGCTTGTCTCCACAAACAATTAGACTGTGGCAGACTGGGGTGTGAATCTACCCCATGCTATCCCGCCACAATCTAACTCTCTATGTGCACCCTGCTGACTCTTATTAACAGTTTGTTAGAGCACTTACATCTAATCCTCTTTGAAAGGGACTAGCTCAAAGCACATTAACAAACTGATAACATGCATCAGCAGGCTACATGTGGACAGTAGGACTGTGTCAGGCTAGTGAGAGGTAGATTCATGCCTGAGTTTGCTACAATCAAATTGTGTAGACAAGATGTAAGTATTCTGACAGCTTCTCTTATGCTTAAGATCACCTTAGAAGGCTAGTGCTGGGAAGACAGGAAAATGAATACGTTTCAAAAGGCTTTCCTTGAAATCTTAAAAAGTCAGTGTAATTTCCAAATAAAATGTGTAAAAGATCCAATTAGAGGCAAATGGGAAGTTAATCCAAAATTTACGGTGCATCTCTGCAGCACTAATAATAGTGAAAGTAATTGCCAAGACTTAATTTCCACAGTGTTCTGAAATTTTCCTTGACATTTCCAGATTACGATCATTATGATCATCTAGTCTGACTTCCTGCACAACACAGGCCACAGAACTTCATTCACCCACCTCTGTAATAGACCCCTAACCTAAGAGTGAGTTATTGAAGTCCTTCAAGGTACAGAGTCTCAGGACTGTTCTTCCAATACAGAAAGAGTTGATCTTATTATAGTACTCATCTTTAGTAAGTCCCATTTAGTGTTAAAATAGATTTTCCCACCACCTACCTCCATCTCCCCATTAACTCGTTAAAGGTTCATTAAGAAGCATCAACTGGAGTGCTGACTATGAAAAGAGACCAAGTTAAACACAAATGGAGGGTCTAAAGTCATTCATTCTACAGTAAAATGATAATTCTTGGCCTCAACCCATTGTTATCTGAAGCAAAATAACTTAAACTGATTGTGGGGCTGTCCAAACAGGAGTCCATCATTCCTTGGGATCCATAATCTTACCTGGGACATGGGCTTGGAGCCATCCTGTTCTGCTAAAAGTCTGGGGAAAGAGGCCAGCCTGTCAATCATCTTTTATCAAAGCATGTTGGGAAGTCTGGAGCCCTTTCTGTTGCAGGTTCTTCTGCTTCTCGTTTTTTAGAGGACATTACTAGAGAGAGGGTGCTGTCTAAAGGACTGTGGATGAGGGAAAACTTGTGAACACATACAAGCAGGGGCTTGGAGTGACTCACCCACTTGAAGAGAAGCTTTTGTCTGTATATTGAAGACTTTGCGGATCAAGGGCATTAACCCCTTTGAGAAATTAGACTTGTATATAAATGATTATGTGTTGGTGTAATAAACATCCCTTTTCTTGGACTGCTCTGTCTCTCTTCCTCTTTATCGTACCACTTTCCTCGTAGGCAGGGTGATATGATTCATCGCTGAGGTTAGTAGCAGGATCTAACCAGGAAGACACTGCCTGGAAAGCCAAGCTACAGGAAGTTGCTCAACTAAGAGAAAAAGGGATTTTGTAGTGAGACAAGCAGGAGACACCTACGTACCCTCAATGACTGACAAACCTTATGGATAAAGGAGATTTGTCTTAAAGCTTCAACATGCCCTACTCCTCAGTCCAGCTTTGAAAGCTAACAACATGCAGCCTCTGAAAACCCCTGTATGCACTCCAGCAAAATCAGCCTTGGCTTTCCCAATTTCTTTTTAGGGTAAAAAGTCAAGCAGGCTTTTTTTTCCTTTAAAGTCAGACCTCCTTTATACACCACAAAATAGTGAAAAGGGCCCAACTGTTAAAAAATACCCTTCCAAGGTCACCTTTAAGACTCTGACCCTTATTCTTTTTGCCAGTCAGATAATTACTCACTCTCAATTCCTGTGCCTTAATGAATGCTGCATGATAAATGGAAGTAGGCATCAGGATAAGACCAGTACACTGGTGGGGCAGAGGGCTTCATTTAGGTGGGTGATAATGAGCATGAGAACTTGTTTGTCTAAATACCAAGCTCACCTCCCTCCTCCACCAGCTGCAATCCCCAGCTCCTGCATCTTGGCCACTCTTCCTTTCTTAGTCATTCTCATTTTGTCCGGGTTTAACAGGCAAGGGTCAGGCTATTAAAAAAGAGAAGGCAACCTCATCCAGGGGAAGAGCTGGAGGATCCACACAGGGCAGCATCCTCCCCTTCCCTCCACCCCAGCTCTAAACATCCTTGCCTTCTCTGTGTGATGTTGTGCAGCTTCCCATTGGAAGAGGGTTCTGTAGTCACTGTTCCCCCGAGTCCTCTGAATCCTTCTCTTTCCCTGAGTCTTGTTCCTTCCTTCCTTAGCAGAACTGTACCAGATCCAGTGCCACGGGACACATCATACCAGTGGGAGCCAGGACAGGATTTGTCTTTAACAGCATCCTAAAGAACAAGAACTCTGAGAACCAAGAAAATTGTCTTACCTATTTCACCTCCAGTGCCACCCCCAGCATTGAACAACTGTATTCTAGACAAGTCTCAGGGTATGCATCAGTAATGTGCACCTATCACAGTTAAATGTAATGGCTTTGGCACTAAAAATAAGTTAAAATATCACATTATTGTCAAGTTGGGATTTTCAAGAGAAACATACAAATAAAATACCTCTCTTGCCTAGCAGCAGCTCTGAAATTGCAATTTCGAGGAGACCGTGCATCTGCATTATTGAAGCAGGCACTAAGTTATCATGAGATTAGTATTCTGCAAAGTCATAGTGGTAGAGACAAATGACTAGGTGACAGGAACTATTTAAAGCAAGCCGGGGGCCATGAAATACGTTGCATGTTTCGTTAACCTGGTTGACACGTAGGAAGGAAATGGTGTCTGAAGGGTTCTGTGCTTGCTAACCAAAGCATTAATCACACAGGTACGGCAAAGAGTGAGTTAGTGAGATGGTTATCAGGGACCCAGAACAAGATTTGACTTTGTGTAGTGTCCTCCTTGAATCACAGCCAAAATGATTTAAGCTGGAATTTTCAAAGAAATCTATAGTATCCCATTCTCACTTAATTCCAGTGGGATTTGGGTGCATAATTCTTGTAGACGCCTATGAAAATCTCCACCTTAATCTTTTAAAAGTGTATTTAACACTTGAAATGGCAGATGTCACAACCTGAACAGCTTCCAGATAGAGATGTAATAGGAACATAATGTACACTAGCAAGTTCAGGCAAGCAGTAGCTCGAGAATCTCTGCCAAAAAGCTAATGAGAACACATTTGACCATAGCCCTTTTTCCAACTTGGGCAGGGAAATATCTGTTTCCAGTTGTCTGATGTTCACCATCTATGAAATAGAGGTATAAAAGCAACAGCATCCGTATGAGGTACTAAAGAACAAACTATCAAAGGCTTGCTTGATGGGTAAGACATGAAAATTGAACGCACTCTTCTTTTTACTTTTGCATGAATAAATGGACTAATGTCATGTGCCCCTGTGCACAGTTGGCCAATGGGAGGACACATTTTGTGAATCCCATCTGTTGGGATATTTGAAAAAAACCCCACAAACTATAACTCCATATAAGTAATAGTTAAATGTAGTTGCTAATGAACCATGAAGAGATTCTGTCAGGCTCAAATCCCAGATATGTACAGAAGAAACCCACAGAAGGGCTTCATATCCAAAGTACTAATGGGCCACACTCTCCCACGTCTTTTGGAAACATTGGTCCTTTCTGAACCATTCTGCCTGTGGCTTCACATTACCCTCTCTCTGTGAGAGAGACTGTGAGAGACAGGCATGGCCTTAATGTTACATTTACAAGGCTCAATGATGAGCTTGCTCTAAAGAGCTGTGCCCTATTGCCATCCCTCTTCATGTAGGTGAAGGCAAGCATTGGGTCCTATGTCCCAACTCAGAGAAATCTCTCCCAGAGTAAGAAGTAAAGGATTTATAACAGCATTGTGAAGTTAAACATACTATATACAGTGATAATTCTTTATTTATGTGCTGACAGTATGTCTAGTGCTGCACCAGGCACAAGAAACATACTGTTCTGCCCTGAAGGGTTCACAAACTAAACAAGATGGAGTAGATATGAGGCACTTGGAAACCACAGAAGGGAGTGAATAGGAATTTTTAAGAAGTAATATTGTACAGTTCTTTTCCCTAATTAGGACTGTCCTGAGTGGGATGTAGATTCCACACTTTCAGGTGGGCACACTCCTGAGGCTGCTATGGCAATCAAGAGCTAAGGGTTGGATATTACTCCTCTGCCATGGACCAACCATTGTCTTGAGCACTTTGAAGGTGGGGTACAGATATTGCAAAAGGACCAGTCTTGATGATCCATTCTTGGAGGCTCATGAAAAGAACCAACAAGCTGTCAGGCAGTCTAGAGGAAAGGGGCTGTTCATCAGAGTGACCCCATTGAGAGTTTGGTAGAACTCTGTAACCTTTTGTTCTCCACTCTTGATACAATTGCCCCCAAACGTCCTCTCTGCCAGCTTCATCACTGTAGGCCACAAGAGTGACAGCAGAAGTAAGAAGGAAAAGGATTCTCTTGTTTTCTGCAGAATGTAATAGCTTATAAATGTACTTTAGTAAGCATTTGAGGGTAGGAATCATCCAACTACAAGCACAAACAAACTCATGAACATCTTATTCTCCCTACCTCATTGCTTGTTATCTCTCTTACTGTGTTATATCTAGGCTGGAAGATCTTCAGAGCAGGATTTGTTTTTAAACTGCTAGCATGCTTCAAATGTTATATAAGTAATAGGAATCAACTACTTCAAGGGCAAAGGAAATTTTGATGAGTTGGATATTGAATTACAAATATAACAAAGCAAAATTTCATCCTTTGATGCATACGTTGAGTTCCAGTTGGTCTTAAACTCTTTGGCATGTCCCTTTAAATGCTCTCATTTTCAATGTAACACACTACTGGTTCACATGGAGTTAATTTTTTAAGGCATATGGATGTGCAGGAACAGTGATAAACCTTGAATTTATAGGGATCCGTCATTAAGGTTTTCCCCTCTCCTGCTATTTCACTTACATCTTCAAGAGTCATTCCCAGAAGGACTTCAACTAGCTTTATCATCCAGATTTGTAATGTAAATGATGATTGTTTACACAAGTATCCTTGCCAAAAGGTGATTTGGCAGTCCTGTGGAATATAGAGGTTAAATGTATTGATTTAATCTCTCCCCCGGAGAGTTAATCTTTTTGTGGCCATGAATCGTCATTTTTGTTTTTACGAGCATAGGAGCTTTGTTTACATAGGTTTAATTTAATTCTGTAAATGGAAGATTATCCTTTCATGTAGTTATCATTTGCTAGAATGAGTGTTCTTGAACTCTCAGGCAAACACTTTATTAATGAGTCTTGAATTCCCTAAGGTACTAATTCTCATGATCTTTCAATATGATAAGTACCAAAGCTGGTTAAATACTAGAAATTCTATTCTCCCACTGAAGTGTAAACTCCACTCATATTAACAGGAATAAGTCACATTGATTGGGGAACCTTTCAAATCAGTAATACCTGTGATAGTATGCAGATACTCATATCTGAATCATTAGCATAATGTATATACAGGATAGCTATCTGAATATGAATTATTACAATCTCAGAGTAAAAAGCGGATCTCTTGAGTATTGTGAATATTGAACCAGAATCAGGAATGTTGTTTTCATAGATTCTGTGTAATGAAAATTGCAGGTAATTTATTTTCCACTTAGCAGTAGGTGTGTTAGCTTTTGGATCTGTGGTATTCTTGTTGCCATCAAGCAAACTGAATAGCAACTGGAACTCTTTGGCTGAAGTTTTGTTCTTTTGCCTGTTTTTTGTGGGGATGGGCCTGGACCAAAATCTCTGGTTTGAGCACCCCAAACTTCTGGATAGCCAGAATCTGAATGCCCCTAAGCATGTAATAGTCCAAACCACTACTCTGGAGCCAAATGCTGGAGAATTTCATCCTTTGATGCAAATGGCTGGAGGCAAAGGGAGAATTTTCTATCCACATCTGACCTTGAAGCACAAACACTTCTGTTTCCTTTTCTGCTTTAACGTCTTTCATCAGTGTTATTTCCCAGATTTATTTACTGAATGTGTTAGAGTTGTTCTTTACGTCCATATTCACTATAATTTCTTCCCTCTATGCCTCTTATGGATTAGAAGAGAAAATCCCCAAATACTTTATAGTGTGGACTATATTTTAGTAGAAAAATTATCTCATGGACCATTTGTCATCAGGCAACATCCCTGTGGCAGCTACTGTGATGGAATAGTAACACTGAGAAAGCATATGTGTGTTTAAGCTATTAAGAGACTTGGACTTCTTGGGAGGGGGAGAAATCCTCCTGTCTAGTTTTGCTTATCACCTCATATCTCCTCACATCTTTCCTGCTAGGCTCAGCTAGCAATAAGGAGAGCCAGAACCATATGAGCATCCAGATGTCCTTGGACCACCAACCAGTGGTCTGTGGGATCAGTTTGGGAACAGCAGGATTAGAACCATAGAGCCAAATTCATTCCTGCTGTAAATCAACTGATTACAGTGGAATTAGACAAGGAGTGAATCTGACCCATTATGATGGAAGGGAGAATGGTGCTTCATCCATTTCTCCTCCTGGCTAAATGACTCTTTCCTACTTCATATACCTACCACTTTGATTCAGTGTTTAACAAGTGATCCATCTTTATTAGGTATTTCTCTTTCTTTCCTACAGCATCAGAGTCCGAGCTAGTAGCTATTTCCTGTTATTTATGTGTTTCTTTCTACCAATTCCTTCAATGCTTATTTTTTAACGCTAAATCTTTTGCCCCAGGGTTAATTATTATCCGTATAGATCTGTAGGGAATTAGTCACATATTTAGTGTCTCGGTTTTGTGATTAGTACTCACAAAGGTGTATTGTTGGACTTATTAAGTTAAAAACCCGAGACCAAGCAGTCACAGGAATTTACTCCCTTTATGGAAAATCTAGCATGATTTCTTTGGTATGGCAATACCAAAAATGTGTCGTCTGGCGTACCCAGCTAAACTGCTTGTAACCATATAAAGTGCAGGCCTTTCAGGAATTGGATTTAAACACAGACATAATATTTTCCATCAGTTAGACACTGAGAAACCCCAGACATACAGTGCTGCAAGTGAAATTAGATACCTTAGGAAACCAATTCCAAATGGAAACCTAATATGTGGGATCCTGACTCAGTCACCACTCCCTTAGCTTCTTACCCTCCCCAAAATATATTTGGATACCTTAGCTTATGTAAATGTAGTAATGTTATACCCAGTAAACATGCACAGATTGAATCATGCCAGCTGCACTAAATGTAGCCATAGAAACACGGCTATGAGCCAGCCAAAACATAATGCATATTTACCTATTTTACCACGTTACCACGGATGTGCTGCACTGCCATTTTGTGGAGGCAATTCAGCTAGCTGTACATTATTTATAAAAGGAGAAATACTGAGACCATGGGAACCCTTCTGCAATAGTCGCTTGGTGTATGGGAAATTTAACTAGGACTGGGTAATCATTGATGTGCTATGCTATTGCCTGCAGTGGTTGCTTCTGACCCAAGGAAATGCCACAAGAGACAAAATAAGAAGGTGCCCCAACTAGCCTTTTTGTGCACTGAAATATTCTCCTGCTTCATTTCACGCCCTTCTGGGACAGCAAGTGAAATGGAGTATTTTTAACAATGGTATTTGCATGCATGTCACACTGAGTAACTTATAAAATCCTGTTGTAAGTTTTTATACTCTTTTTGGTGACTTTGGTCAAAAGGTTCCCGTTACGCTCACCCCCCAATACCCTAGCTGATTTTCTGTTTGGGTACCAAAACTGGCACATAATTGTTTGTTGTGTTCAAATCAGGGAATTGGGAGCTCGGCTGCATATTTGAGTATCCAGATATGGAACTGAGCACCCTGCTTTCTGGTCCTGCGAGGTAGCTTGTCTGAGATGTAAACGGAAATGACTGCTTCTCAGTGCAGGGTACGGTGCAATGTCGTGTGATCAGATGATAAAGGAAGTGGCTTCTCAACACTGGGACAGCTTTGCAGGCTTGGCTTGCAATAATACCAAGTACAAAATGGCAGCGCAAAAGGTAACTTTCACAACATTACTTTTACTTTCTCCTGCCATATTAAAATTGCAAAGAAACACTACATTTACTGAAAGTGCCATTATACCCTGTAAAAGTGAGGAGGAACTCAAAACATAGCATTTCTTCTTCCTAATTTCCACGTTACATTTGCTCAGTTTAAAAGCCAAGCAGTGATTTTTCTAACTGCAAACAGCCTGTGATCTGAACATCAAGCTCTGTGCGCTCTTTTTGACTCTTGCAACTTCACCAATAACAGATTCCAGAATCTGAATTTAGCTTGAAGTTCTGTTTGATGCATGAGGTTATATTGGTTGTACAGGATTAGCAGGACAGACTCTCTAGTTTGTGTCGTTCAAGTAAACAGATTGTGTGGTTCTAAAATACACAGGGGCAGAGAGGCTATTTAACCAGTTGAATTCTGACTTGGCTTTCTGGCTATTGCCACAATTAGGAAAAAAGATAAATCTGTTTCTTTTCCCACATCATGCATATAAACAAGTCTGGTAACATGTCAGTTGTTATTTTAATTAAGTGCAGAAAAGATGCCAAACGAGCAGCTTTTGAGGCTCATGCATATTATTACTATGGGAAATGTTTGAACTAGTTGGATAGATGATAGGTGTAGTTTGAATTAAGAACATGTAGTTCTCTTCAGTCCACTCCCTTTCAAAGTGAGCACCCTTTGGGTGTGGACATGTAATATGGAAATCTATAACTCAGCAAACTTTCAACTGTTGACAAGATTTTGTGTTGCAACAAAATTTTTCCATGGATTTTCTTCTGCTTCTGGACCATTAGTGCAGCACAAGCCTGGTAGAAACAGGATTGAGGATAATGTTTTCAAAGTATACAATCTAAAATGATTGCACACCTACCTGACGGGCACCTGCAAACATATCTTAGGCAGAAAATTGTATCTGCAAAATTGCAGTGTTAGGACTGGGGTTTGGGATGCCCTAGCAATTAAGGCCCTGTTTGCCCTTATTTAGGTTATTTTGAGGGGTCCATGGAAATGTCACCATCTTATTTTGGAAGGGTGGGAAGGGACAGCTCCCCTTTCTGCAGAAGGTGATGGGGATCTTAGCCATGGGTCTCTGGTTCCCAGAGACCAACCAGAAGGCCTCTTGCCTCAGCACTTCTGCCTGGAATCACTTCAGGTCCCTTGTACTCCTTGTCAGCAGAGTTTCTCCTTTCCTTGACCATTGGCTGACCCAGGCATTCTCTGAGGGATGTAATTTTTTCGAATCTAGGATGTAGCTTCTAGCCCTGCTCTATATGGATGGGTCAGTTAGGTGAATGATCAGCAGAGTTTACTATTCCTGTCCATGACTGAAAATCCCTTTAAAACTAGCAAACTCTTTAAAAAATCATCTTTGATAAAATATTCTTAAACTGATGGAATGCAGTATAGAGGAGGAGTTTAACAGCTTCTTCTTTATCACTATAAACTACTGTCCTCAGGAGAGGATATCAAACCATGCCTCTGTTAAACAGAGATTATTTACCTATCCAATCACCCCCCCACCTCCAGCATTTAAAAATTCTGATTTCCTCAGGGACACAGCTGGTTCAGGCATAGTGTACCTGTAGTTTCCCTTCTTTCCTGTGTCTTTTCACAGAACTTGGTTTCCACAGCAAATGCCATTCAAAAATGTTTCCGACCCTTTCCATCTACTAATACGGTGTCTGTAACTAGGCAAGTGATCCCTTGTTTTCTGTGTACTGCACATTTAAATTTCTAAAACCTGCTTGGTTAAAGAGATGCCACCCATTTTTATTATCAGAGTTGCTGCAGCCTGTACAGAATGGACAAACACACACAAACACACACTATTGTGTGACCAAACACAAGTCATCCAGACAGATAGTCTATGCTTAGTCTTTTGATATGGGGATAAACAAATGCCAAGCACCTATTGTCCCACTTTGGAAATGCTAGTGGTGGTTTGATCAGTGTAGAAGATATTAATTCATTCATTTGAAGAAATCATGTGATGTTAACTTTACCCACTTATTTTGACACTGACATTAGAAGACACACACCCATCAGGTGGATTTGATCAACCATTTCATTTAGATGAGATTTAGATAAAATTCAGCCCTCTACTTTTAAACTCTTGTGCACTTTGTGCATGCCTCCATCTCTATCGTACAGCTTCAGAGTTTTGTTTTTTTTAAAAAGTACATGTATGAAACAGAAAAGGTGCATTGCAGCATAAGTGAATAGAGATGTTAATACTACATAATTCTTGTGGATAGAGAAAAATAATCTGGAAGCTAACAAATAACCTCTTTTAAGATGCAAAAGAGACAGTGACTCTCTTAAATATTCTTGCTCAGTTTAGTGTTTTCTTGATACTTAATATAGTACTTTAGGGTCATCATCCACGAGAATCCCTCAAAGTCGAGGATGATTGTCTTTCATGGATTGTCCACTTCAAATTATCTGTGCATCCACTGATGACTAATGAGGTCTATTCTGGAGCTGCAGGCTCTGCCACATTGTAGACATGTGTTTCCAAGCAGGGTGGATGAACTTGGGGTATTGGTTCGGGCCATAGCACGTCCTTTATGTCACGTCCTTTTTTCCATTACATGTAGTCACATCTGATTCTCGAAGTGCTGAGTTCCCTGCCTCAAGTAGTTCTTCCATTGGTCTCAGTCCTGGGTTATACGTTCCCATGAATTGTTGTCAATGTTGCATTTCCTCATATAAGCCTTGAAGACATCCCAGTAGCATATATTCTGCCCTCCTCTGGCATGTTTGCCTTAGCTGAGTTGAGAGTAGAAGATTTGTTTTGGCAGTCTGGAATCAGGGATCTGGACAAGATGGCTTGCCCAGTGAAGTTGATGATAAATAATCATCGCCACAATGCTCATAATATTGGCTTGCAAAAGGACACTGATGTAAGTGCGCCTGTCATCCCATTTGATTCGTTCATGATACTTCTCCAGTGCCTTAAGATATCTCCTGTATATTGACCATATTTCAGCACCATATAGTAGGGTGGGGCTATCAACAGCTTTATAGACCACGAATTTGGTTTTGGTTCTGATGTCACAATCTTCAAACACCCTCTTTCTCAGAAGACCAAAAGCTTGGCTTGCATATTTGAGCTGATACTGGATTTCTTCATCAGTATCAGCTGTCTGTGAGAGATAGCTTACAAGATATGGGAAGTACGCAACATCCTCTAGAGGGTTATTATGCATCTGTATTGCTGGTGCTGGGAATTGTGCACCAGGAGCTCGATGGTGGAGAACCTTTGTCTTCTGGATGTTAAGTGTCTGTTCCATTTTCTGATGTGCTTCAGCAAAGATGTTGATGATCGCCTGAAGATCTGTTTCTGAGTGAGCACACATTATAGTGTCATTAGCATACTGAAGCTCAATGACAGAAGTCAGTGATGTTTTGATTTTGGATCTGAAGCGGCCCAGGTTGAACAGCTTACCATCCATTTGGTAGATTAGATGCATTCCTACCAGGATCTTATTGGTGATCAAATAGATAGAGCATCACAGCAAGGAAGATGGAGAAAAGTGTCAGGGCAATGACACAGCCCTGCTTGATGTCTCTCTTAACCTTAAAAGGAGCCATAGTAGATCCACTACAGAGGATCACTGCTTGCATGTCATCGTGAAGGAGACGAAGAATGGTGACAAATTTTTGGTGGACATCCATACTTCAGAAGGATTTTCCACAATGTTTCCCTGTTAATGGACTCAAAGGCTTTTGTCAGGTCAATGAACACCAGGTATAGTGGCGTGTGGTGTTCTCTACATTTTTCCTGCAGCTGGGAGCTGTGACGACCATGTCAATAGTGCCTCTAGATGGTCCAACTCCCCACTGAGATTCAGGAAGAATGTCTTCGGCAAGAGGAAGAAAAGAGTTGAGGAGAAGTCTTGCGAGAACCTCTCCTGGAATTGCTAACAGAGAGATTCCTCTATAATTTCCATAAGATACTTTAGGATATAGAGGTACTATAATACGATTCCCCTTACTCTGGCATTTGCATGTACATTAGTTGTCACTAATTAGAAGCTGCGGGTGCTTTCTGGCCTTGCTGGTGCTTTTCTGTTTGTTTCTTTATTTCCATCATCTTGCGGAACAATTTAGTTCTATTTCTGGTGAGTTTCTTCATCATGCAGAAGACAGCAGTCAGCTGCTCACGTTACTGTTGTCCTTTAAGTTTGTTTGTACATCTTTGCTGTATTTTGGATCACATCAAGAATCTGTCAGATACACTAGCAGTGAGCAGCTGTAACATGACAGAGCGCTGGCTTGCGTAACTTTGGAGGATTGCTGCTTATCCAGTATCGTGTTACATGAAAGAGAATTTTTATATGAGCCGTTATCACATTATTATGGGGAGGACCAGCTGATGTCAAGCACAGGCCTCTCTAGCTTGCTGTTCTGTTCATCCCTGAGAAGATGGAAATTAAAGGACCGAGGTGGCTGGATGTGAAACAGTCTGATTCAACCCTCTAGCTAACCAAAAAGAAACATTTGCTTTTGGAGTGGGAAGCGGGGAATATCCCTAACAAACTACCTGAGTGTTTTCACCTGAGACGAGAACTCTACAAACACAAATGTTTTCTTAGTCACATGTGTGCATCTCCATGTACTTCAATAGGCAAAACTCTGTATTATCTGTGGATACCACTAGATCTGTACCATTGAGAGTTCTGTTGTGATGGGCCAGGATTTCCTGCTCAAATCAAGGAGACACTCAGACTTACCTTTAAAAAAATACCATTATTGCAGCATATGCAAACCGAGGCCTTGTCTACAATGAGGTTTTAGGTTCCAGCACAGATGCACAGGTGCAGCCACACAGTGGAAACACCTAGTGCAGACACAACTGCAGTTTTAGTTCATTTCAAACAGTTACACATTGGCTGCAATCCCAATCTAGATGAGGTTGAAGGCTCAGATTCTGCAAGCAGCTCCCTGCAGGCTGAATCTTTCTTCTGCATTGAGCTCCGTGCAAGACTATAAAAAAAAAAAAAAAAAAAAATCAAGAGAAACACCAAATCCTACCAGTCTGTGCCCACATGCTTTTCCTAAGGCTTTAACCTTTAGGCACCGAAACCCAAAGCACTATCGACAAGAAGACAGCTCCTCCATCTCTAGAGCTCCTTGTTCTAAGTACAAGTAGTATCCCTTGTTTCTCCTATACATGGTCCATCCCTTTAGTTGAATTATGAGCCTGACTAGCATTTTATTAGAGTACTTCCCAGTTAGGAGTGCTTTCTGAATACAGACTGGGAAAAATTCTAGCAGGGTTAACCCATGATCTGGCTCAGCTGGTCTTTCTCTCTAAGGTGGGGTTCCCAAACATTTTTCCCTGAGGCCCACCTGTGCAGCTGCAATAGGCACTGTGGCCTACTATTAACACTTCTTGATGAAAATTAGTTATTTCAATTATTATATACATATAAACTATAACACTGTAAATAAACAATGTACATGTTTCCTTTTAATTTTTTGTGCTGGCGGACCAAGGGATACCAGGAGACTTAGTTACCAGAAGACGTGGTCCTTTGGTTGCCGTTGATATCCCTGGTCTAGATCATCATTTAGGGAAAAACCCGCATAGGGGACTGGTAATGCCTCAAGGTTCTCCTCAGAGTTTAAACCAGATTATTCTTTCATTGTGTAGTGGTTTGTACCCTTGTGGAACAGCCAGGGGATCCATTCCCAAGACCCATTGTTTTTACTCCTTTTCCCTGCACTCTCTTCAAAGATCTTTAAGAAATCTCAGGGGAGCTACTGGAGGCCAGCTCCATCCATGAAAAGGCCATGGACATCTGTACTCCTTCCCCCTGGTCCCTCTGGAGCCTCACTGCCTAAACACACACACACATTCCCTGCTTAAGCTAATACTATGGAAACAATATTAACGTAGGTTAAGTGTTGACTTAAGTTCTTCCTGGTCCACCTCCAATAGGGGAGTATCCAGGGCATCAATTCTTTAGGGAAGCCCTGGCTTAAGGCACTGGTTCTCTCGTCTAGTTCTACAGCATCATGGAGAACTTACCGTGGAGACCAGGAACAGCAGGTGCAGTACAGCAGATGCAGTACATGCCTCAGCTTCCAGGCTAAAATCTGCCTATTTCCTATTCCCTTGCCTGCACAGATGAAAGGGAGGATTTAGACCGTGATTAATTCAGTCATCATTCTTGAATGTTACGTACACTGACTCTTCAGATTAACTACCCATATTTTCACTATACTCCCTTCTATCATCATAAAAACACATAGTGTTCTTAATCCACGTTGGCGTTTTGACTGAATATGCTTGTGTGGAAGTGAACTGCAATGGTGCCTACTCACAACCTAGATTTAACTGCCAACCAGGCAATACCAGAGTTCTCCCAGGAGTGGCTTTACCACAAATCTATTGACAAATACCCTGAGAGTGAAGGGAGCTGCAGATATTTGCCTAGTTTTAGCAAATGGCTGAGTCAGCTGCCAAATGCTCTGATCTGTGCTCCTGGAGTGTCGCTTGGTCTTAAGTATAAAGTGCCATGATTTTGATGACTCCCATTTATTTTATACCTGCTTTTCACTGTACAATGTGTCATAGTACAGTTTAGCAAATCTAACATAGATGTTCAGAAGAGCCAAGAAGATGTCTTGATAGTATCAAATATTCTCTCCTTACACACGAAGCTGAGACTCAGAGAGGCTTTTAGCACTTTGCATTGTTCAATAACATGCTGTGGAAAGATGCGATCTCTAACCAATTGCTTCTGTCAAAATCGCCTTTGGTTTTTCTCCATGTATCTCTTCTAAGTGATCTTTAGTATGATTAAGAAAAATGTTGAAAAAAGACTTTGCTGGGTGCAAATAGGGTGAGTCTTCTCCAGTTTCCACATTGAGCTAGGTTGCCCTTCTTTTGCAGTTTCACAGTGGCACTTCTGTTCCTATTTGATAGCAATTCCTGTTTTTTTCCGATCGTGCTCCATATCTTTAGTAGTGCTTCAAAAGCTTTGTCCTTAGAACAGTTTAGCATTTTGGTGCTGATCTCATCACTACCTCTGGACTTTAGTTATTCTTCATCTCCTTTCATGGCTTTCTTCAGTTCTTCTATTGTAAGTGATCCAGCTTCCACTTTCATCTCAGGGATTTGCTCAGAAATGGTGTTATTCATTCAGCACATTCTAGCCGTTCAGTCATCTGCAGAAGAGTTCATTTCCATCCCTTCTTTATCACATCCTCAACGATGGACAGTCTACCATTTTGTCTTTGATCAGTGAATTGTTGAGGGTCTTCTTGCTGCTATCATTTAACACAGAAATTTTAACAAATCTTAATCTTCTGCAACCTTTTGTACTCTTTTGCTTTTAATTGGCATGTCTCCTATCTTGTTTGATAATAGCTTTCTCAAGCTTTTTGTCCTTTGTCATGTAATCTTGTTTTTCATTGTTTTATATGCACCTCTTAGTGCTTCTCCTGATAATTATTCAGCTTTCGAACATTTCAGAATGCCCAGTTCTTTTATATGTAGTCCTCAGGTGTGCAGGTGAGCCAACATACTGAACCAAATCTGGTGTGCCTTAAAAATGGGAGTAGTGTAATTGATTTCAATGATTTGTTGTAGATTTAACAATGTTGTGTTTAACACAACATATATACAAGCACACTCTTTTATAGCAGCTGTGATGGTAATTGAAACCTATTGTTTTCACTCAGTCAGCTTTCTGAAATGTTCATCTTTGAGGCTGAAATATGTCACCTGCATATCAGGAATAGTAGGGATTAAAAATAGTGTTAACATATAGGTGGTGGAAAGCAGATATGGAAGAATAAAGGAACAAGTTAGATAATCATATATTTAAGATTGTGAGTGGAAACTGTGTGTGTTTGTGTGTGCTGTCTCTGGTCCAGGACTGAATGTTGTTCATCCTGCACCTAAAAGTAGTGTGACTTTGTGAGGAAGCATTTTTTATCTGGTGGATTTTACAAAACAGGTGGCCATTCAAAAGCTGCTCAAAGGTTTGGAATGTTAAGTAATTGTTCATTTAATGGACAAAGAGCAGGTAAAACTGTTAAAAGTGCATGAAAAATGCAACTTATAACATGATTCCACAATTTATAACATGGATTGTACACATATGTATGTACCCTCTCTGTGTGGTTTAAAGTCCTGTAATAAATGGAACCATAAAGGCTACAAACACGTGTGCTTTATGGCAGTGTTAGAATAGGAAATCCCACCTATATAATAGGATAACTCCTTTGATCACCTCGTAGACTGTAAAACATAGACTCTTATAATTACAACAATATTATGTATATAATTTTCTGAATTTTAGAGGTTTCCAGTATTTATTCAATTTTTTCTCTTCCTCTTCAGACCCATACAGTTGGAGTCATGTTAATAAGGCAACCTGGCCTTACAGGTTATAAAACATAGTATGAGAGGTTTTTTTTAAACCTCTAAAATATTCATAAAATATTTTTTTCCTGGGGGAAAAAAAAAAAAAAAAAAAGCAATATAAAACAATATATGTATGCAGTGGTATCAACTTTTTATGGGCACTCATTTGGGATGAACTGCATAACCTACTCATGGATTTGCCACTTGTGAGTAAGCAGCCATGTCGGTTCATGTTGATCACACCTTTATTCAGCACCATACCCACGGCCTGATCCAGAGAATCCCAGAGAATCCAATGGCAGTGCTTCTTTTGACTTCTGCGGGCTTTGGATCAGATCCCAAGGGGGAGACAAACAGAATGGTGTCATATGGCTAACACGCCCAGATCAGGTAACTGCATGCCATGTCCTCTGATGCACCTAACTGAAAATCAAGCTGACACTGTTCATTTATCAGGTAGAATTGCACATGCTAGGTGAACAAACAAATAAGTTCTTTAACTAAATGCAGTAAAAATTCTACTTTGGCTACTATTTTTACTTTAATATGAAAATCATTCTGTACTCGTCAATTAATAATTAACAGAATGATTAAAAAGACTGAGTATAATTTTAAATAATATTTGGACATTTTAAAAATGTCTTGAAATCCAAGCACATCCACAAACAATAGTCTGAAAAGTACATGTGGTGCTCCTTGCAGGACATTTGCTTTGGAACCAAGGTATTTATGTTTAATACAGGGGGTGGGTGGAGCGGTGTTAGACCCTGAATACAGCTGTGAGCCAGAGTTCTGCTGCTGTGTGTTAGAACATGTCCCCCAAGTTTAACAGCCTTAAAGTGAAGATACAGTTAATCTTAAATTAGCCTTGATTCTATTAGAACTGCCCCTCCTATTTCATGTTCTGGAAAGGGATATGGGGAAGGAATGTCATAATGTTTCTCTATTTTCTGACAAGCCTTTCAGTAGCCCTGTCAAAGATCATTTAAAATTGAACTGAAATAATAAAAAATGATGTGCCTATGTGAAAAATACTTGACGAATTCCTTTCTGTCAGATAAAGGTATGCTAATGAGTTTTAAATCATGAGTTAAAAATGATTCTTATCAAGCAAGCAACAGTGGTCCATTCTAAATTATTAAGATAAGAAATGAGACATTTCTAAGTACTTTCCATGGCTTGTTTCTAAATACATAAAATAAAAATTGCTATCTCTAACTAACTTAATATAAATTCAGGTTGAGAAACTAGATAGGTTTTATGTGAAGCAATACATCATTCACTATAGATGGTTTGCCCTGTATGCTCTGCTTTGTAATCAAATGCATCAGCTTAGAATCTTTCTTTCTTTCTTTCTTTCTTTCAGAAAAAGGTTATACTATGCAGGTATTCTCTTCAGACTTGATAATTATTAGCAAAACAATATTCCCTAATAATTAGCTTCCTTTGTCTGTGAATCATCCTGTTATTTTGTATCCACTAAAGACTAATATCCTTCAACAGTGTCACTATCATGTCTGATAATCGTAATTATTCAAGGCAATGATCCGTATGGATTTTATGCCCAGTAACTGTATCATTGTTTGTGCAGTTTATTTGTCATTGTATATATGTATGTAGGCTTTTATTTGTTTCTCTCTATATTTGGGGGCTTTTTTTAAAATAAAATCATTAAAGCTTATTGTATCCTTGAAGGCTTAAAAGCTACAGTTAGCTGTTACTTGGATAGTGTTTCATATAAGATCTTTATCTGCTTACAAATTATATTTTATTTTTCACTAAGAGTAATGGACAATAATAAGCTTTCTTCTGTAATTACAAAATCTGGTGCAGTGCAGGAGGGCATCTTGAGTGAAGACTCCAAGGCTGGGCCTCAAGTTTTATTACAGTAGTAGTATTTGATCCATGAAAAACAGTTTGCCTATTGCAAACAGAGGCAAGGGATGGAAGAAATGAACAGTGATAAAACTGTTTGTCATTAGAGGCACTTCTATCCTTGCCAAATTCATTAATATTTTGGAGATCAGAATTAATCTGTGGGAGGAATGAAGGGATTGAGATACACCCAGAGCATAAGACATGCCCAATCATAAATATTGTGCTTGAAGAATGGAAGTCAGATAAGCTTAGAACTTCATGTTAAGTGTGGTTTGAAAAGTAATGCTGGAGAGAGGCATCAAATGAAACTTCAATTATTTTAGAAAGCATATTTGGTATTAAACTTGTGGTTTGTATCAGAACATGAAAATATGCCTTAATTGTTTTCATTCTAGCATAAATATTCTTCAATGCAATGGTGTATAAATAATGTATGTGCTCAGGGGAGCAGGGAATATGCTGCTGATCAGACAGTGTCAACTTAAATGAATCCTGTCCGGTAAGCTGTAGTTTAAATGTGAGCAGTAAAACCACTATTGACATGTGGCACAACTGACTGAAATGTCAATAGTTATAAAAAGAGTATTTCATAATGCAGAATAATTGATTAGTTTGCTTGACTGGACAGAAACATCTATTTTCCAATGAAAGCAAAATAATTTCCATATTTGTTCTCAGAGCACTTACAGTAGAAAGAGCTGATTTGTCCCACTGAAGCCTTGTTCTTACTCACACATTGAAAATAAGGAGAGTTTGTCACATATAGATGGATGGATGGATAAGATGAATAAGGCATAACCTGAGGGAATCAAAACATTGGCATAGAGTTTAGATGAATTTTGCCAAAGCTGGAAAGAAGTGAGAGGCAAAATTGGTGTATTTAAGGGTAGAATCTGTAGCTTTACTCATCTGGGTAGTCTCAATGAGACTACTGTGAGGAAGTGCTACTCGTTGTGGTCAAAGAAAGGTTGCACAATCAGGTCCTTGCTAGTTTTTATACAGAGTTCTTTCCAGCTGCACCTGTGTAATTCTCTAGGTGCATTGCAGTCACTAAAGGTACAATTTTTAAATATATCAAACTATATTGAAGACGAATATATAAAAAGTCCCAGTTTCAAAGCAGATGCCTTCTGCTCAGTCCCATTCTCCCCTCCTACAGCACTCCACTCCACCTCTGGAAAAACAAGTGGCTGGCAGCATATCGAAAGGTAAGGGAATGCTTCACTTCTAGCCCTCTCCCATTGAAAGGAGATGTTACATCCAGCAGCTCAAGTAATTGCAACTCCTGCACTACCATATGAGAAAAGAAGTGGTCTCTCAAGCAGCCAAGACTTCAACCTTCTTGGCTTTGCAGGTCAAAACTAACTCCTTGAACTTCACCTGGAAATCAGTCATTAGCCAGTGCAAATCCTGGAGCGCTGCAGTTAATGTGTTTTAGAGAGAAATGCCACTTAATTATTGGGCTGCTGGGTTTCACACTAGACGCCTGAATAGCCTGAAGATGTACCACTTTGTAACCTGATCATGAAGTGACAAGCTATACTAAGGATTACATTCAACCATAAGATGGAACCTCTTTGTCAAGGGCAGATGATAAAAAGCATGCTGAGCAACTGCTTCTACAGAAACAGCTGGGGACTAACAAGACTCTTGGTTGTGAACCATAGAATAAAATGACAGGTAGACTCCATCAAGTGAAACTACTGATATAATTTCTGCCATTGTTTCCTCACTCTACGTACATAATCTCAGTCTTATCCAATGAATGCTCATCCATGTCTCTATCTCTGTTAGACATGGCACAGGCAAGTTTGTAAATACAGACCTGAGTATCACTAGCACACTGGAGACACTGTAACCAGACATCACTGCCTCTCTAAACCTCTTCATTCCAATGCACGCGTTGAAAAAATGGGATAACCACACAGAACCCTGTGGTTAGAGAGTTTTCAGGCGGGTAAACAATTCTCCATTACTGCTGTGGGATCTCTCAGAAAGAAGGGAAAGAGGCTCTCAAGCAACTCCACTGACTCATGTTAGGAGTCCAGAGTGCACCAACACCTGATACATTATAGACACGCCGATGTCTTTTCAGCATGGATACTTATTTTCAGGAGAATGGTTGGTAATCAACCAACATTATCAGAGCTGTTTCCATACTATAGCCATGCCTCAAACCAAGTTAGCTAGAGTCAAAAAGACTAGAAGATTCCAGGAAGTTCTGGAGTTGCTTCACTACAATCTACTCATTTTTCCTATAAAGTGTGAACATTCTTGAAGCAGAGTGCTTTTTTTGAGAAACTGTCTATGTCAACAGGTGACTCCATGAAAAAGGGTCTAAAATTTGATTTTTTGAGGGAAGTCACAATCTTGCCATTCCTTATTGAAGAATCAACAATCAACTCTAATGATAACCTTCCCAATTCTCAGCAAGCATCACAGGTCATGCTGTGTAATTGTGAGTGAAGGGAGGTGATCCAGTTGCTGGTGAGGGTGAGCGGTCTACAAGATAATCTTTAAAATGTTGTCAACTTCAGACCCATACCAGAGAAACTTTGTGAACTCAAGCAAGGACTCTGCAGTGCAGCAGAGTGACCAATACTAACATCATCCTAGGGCTCTCATACAAGATGGATAACCTATCAAATGCAGTTTGATACATTTGTTTATAATCTCGCTATTATTTCATGGTGTGATTTGTAATCAGTGACAGCTGATCAGTTATAATCTTAACCTCAGTATACTTTGGAATTAAAGTGATTTAGGAAGACATTCTACATTTGGAGACTCAGCAAATGTGTGATTTACTTCCAAGGGTTTCCAAGGTTGGAGGAGTTTTGGTGACAATAAATTTAACTAGGTCTCTCAAATCTTTCACTGCCAACATCATATCTAGCTGATTATGATAATAATGACTTTGTGGACTTACGTTTCATCTGGAAGAATCCCAAAACACTTGCAAACTCCGTGTCTGTCTTTACTTTATTTCGCCAACCACAAAACTGCAGTAGCTGTTTAACAGAGCACAGCAACTATACCATAGTTCAAAAAAGAAAGTGAATAACAATGTACCTCAATGAAACTAGTGCGGGAGTTCACAGAATGGCTTGTTTGTGATATATAGCCAGCCCCACATTGGGTGTGGTATGAAAGCACTCTGTACCAATAAGAAATCTAGGAAGTGCTGTGTTTGAAACAAGGTAGTGTATGGCATCTTAAGAGTACTAATGTCCATTATAAATAACAGCAAAAAGAGGTACCCGGGCTGGCATGACTAGTGCTGTGTTCAGCTTCACTGATGAACTGCTTGCAATGCTACAAATAAATCAGTTGAGTTAAAAGGCTAGAAAAAGCTGTAGAGACATGAATCTTGAGATTTAGAGACTATAGTTCTCCCGGCATGTTTGGTAGTGTATAGCAGTGGTTCTCAACCAGGGGTACGCATACCCCTGGGGGTACTCAGAGATGTTCCAGGGGATACATCAACTCATCTAGATATTTGCCTAGTTTTACTACAGACTACATAAAAGCACTAGCAAAGTCAGTACAAATTAAAATTTCATATAGGTGACTTGTTTATACTGCTTTATATATTATACACTGAAATGTAAGTACAATATTTGTATACCAAATTATTTATTTCATAATTATATGGTAAAAATGAGAAAGTAAACAATTTTTCAGTAATAGTGTGCTGTGACACTTTTGTATTTTTATATCTGATTTTGTAAGCAAGTCATTTTTAAGTGAAAGTTTTTAAATACGTTTGGGGTACGCCCGTGTGACATGGGGTACCCCATGTACACCCTTATAGTGTAACTGTGTATTGTCTAATGCAAAGTATGTCATGTAAGATGTTTTTGGAATGCCCATGACATACTGAACATTATTGTTATGGGAGCATGTTCCCTGCAATGTTATGCATATGTACAGATATGAAACTCTGCTATGTCATGTCCCCAAATGTGTGTCTCACATGGCATGAATAGATGTAGACAAACACAAAGCTGAGGTTGCATGCCTCTGTGGGGCATGGATACAGGAACAAAGGACTGGCCTAATCACCTTTGAGCACTTTGACACAAGTGGAAGAAATCATGCCCATTGCCGGACATGGCTGATCACCTGACTCCAGGGGGTCGAGGAAGCTTGTTAAAAGAAAGAGGCATCTTTGTCTCAGGGCTCACCCTTGGAATCCATCTTCTAAGCAACATCAAGGACTGACAACTGCCCACGCGGAGGGCCCTCACTTGAAGAGGCATCGCAGCCAGCTGTGGGTAAGCTAACATCACAAATTGAAAAGCTACAGAAATATTAAGCTTAGTTTAGGATGTGAGTTACCTTTTAGTTAATTGTGACCAACTTCTTGATTCATATTAATCTGATTTATAATCACTTAAAATCTTGCTGTAGTCAAACTTATTGTTTGTTTTATCTAAAACAGTGCATGTGGATTGAGTGTGTGTAGAGACTTAGCTTGGAGTGACAGAGCAGGTGCACATCAATTTCTTTGACAAATTGACGGATAAATGTAAATGAGTTTTCAGGGTGCAGTGTACAGCACTGAACCTGCAAGATGGCAGTTCCCAGGGTTGCATCTGGAACTGGGGGTGTTTGTTGAGGGTCAATCTCATGAGCGGCTGGCCAGAAGCACTCCTTCACTGGGCCAGGGACTAATTATTCGCAGGAAGCTGGGCATGGGCTGACCCAGTGAGTGGGTGGTTCACATAGCAAAGCGAAGTAAGTCAGGGCCCAGGAGTGAGGAATTGGGGTGATGTAGCTACACACCAATCCAGATTGCAGGAGGGAAACATCACACAAGACAAATCAGACTCCTGAATAGGATACAGTAGTGTGGAAAGGTTGAGAGCCACTGGTCTATAGGAATTGGGTAATGTCTCTTTAAATAATGAGCACCACTAGGGGACTAACATCTGAGAGCAGCAATGTAGCTAGACCTTCTATATTGTGTATATTTAATAAACATGGTTATTTGGACCTCACTGTGCCCCTGTGGTTTTTTTCATACAATCATTGCTATGTAAAGAGCAAAAAGACATAAAGTGGATTTCCAATGTTTGGAGTAAGTTATGCATGATAAGGGTTGCCAGAATTCTCGTTACTAAACTCCTAATGTACCAGTATTCTGCCAGTGCTTATCTCTAGAAACTGCTTATACTTACTCTTCATTAGTGATAGCTCCTCCCCAAAGTTTTGGCCAAAAGTGGTTGGGTTTAGAGCTGCTTAAAAATGGGAAAAAATTGCAATTTCAAATTCTTTCCAATTCACTAATAGAAAGAAGCTCATTTTTGCCCAATTTTAGGATACTTTTATCACAAATTTATTTACGTTTTTGTCAATCTGTTTTGAAATCACTGAAGTTTTTAATTTACTAAAACCTCTTTTTCTTACTGAAAACAGGGTTTTCAATAAACTAATAATTTTGAAAATACTTTTGATAAACATCATAAATAAAATACAATTATTTTCCATTTTTCCTTGACGTTTTAATGTAAGAGAGGCAGCGTACAGTAATTTGACTACAATTTAGATAGCATTGCTGTGTATATAGATCTCTCAGAGGTTTACACACATTAGCTGCTTAACACCCCTGTGTGGTAGATGTTATACCTAGCTCACAGATGGATAAAGTGAGGCACAGGAAAGCTAAAGGCCAGGTTGTGGCTGGCCACCACTCAGGTGCACAAGGGAGGGTCAGGTTCTAAAGCGGTGTCCACTGTGAAAGGGCCAGGCCAGGCCCAGTTGCACTCCTTCCTTGCTCCCTTTACAACACAAGCCACCCCAGAAGCAGTTAGCTGCAAACAAGGGGGCATGTTACTTCTCCTGAAGGGGTGTGCTGGTGAATATACATCTTTAGGGTACCAGGAGCAGCTAAGCTCCATCTAGTCAATAGAGCTTGATGCCACACAAAGTGCAACAGCTGTGCTCCAAGTAACCTGTACATGTGTACACTGTCAGTGGGAGGGATGAGAATAGAGCTCAAGAGTCCTGATCCCATTTCCCTTCCTATCACCTCCATCCTCTCTTCCTAATCTTTAGTGTAAATCATACACAGGATCATTTATGTGGACTCAACACATTCAGGAGGTCTTTGGATCCATTAACCAATGAATGAATTACATCTAATCTTGTATGTCATTTCTCCTGTCTGACAAATATATGGATATTTACAATATTTTAATCTTAATATTTATTAATATTCATCAAGTAATACACAATACAAGCATAATGTAATATAAGTTTCTGATACATTAAAGGTGTTCTTCATATTACTTAACTGATTCCGGTTTGAGAAATTGCTTATACAAAAAGTGAGAATACGTTCTGGTCAAATAAACTAATGCTGAGCTAACTTATCTAACTTATGACTGTGAGAACAGGAAATGAAAAATGACAGCAAATATTGTTTTATGTCTTATACATTGACTAAATTCATGTAATGCTGTACAGTTACTGTAATACTCTTGGTCAAAAAATAGAAGTCAGTTTTGGACTGGATGATCAAAATGTGGCATGCGGAAGACACAAAATTAAAGTACACATGTCCATACTTTAAACACTGATTATGTATGCTAGAAAAACAGAGTTTTGTAAATGGCTTTAGATGGGAATTGCAAATCAAAGTATAGAATACAGTGGGGAAAAGTGTGCTTCCCTCAGGTGTGTGGAGTTGACATTCTAAAGCATTAAAATATAAGGACAGGTATTATATTCATCATTTAAAATGTCTAGTGGTTAAACTTCTGTAAATATATGAAGCAAATATTATAAGACATAGGAATAAAGATCTGTGTTGACTACTTATTATTGGAGCCATTTAGCACTTCAGATGTCATTCCAGATTATCAATTTCATTTCAGTTGGACTGGAAATAAATACAGATCAGTAATAATGTAAGGCTATGTACCTTAAGGTTAAATGTTTGACAACCAGACTGGTGCTAATGGACTATGACATTTTTCAAGCCATAGGCCTGACATTACTTGCTGTGTCAGAATGAAATGTTTACAGTGATCTAACTCTACATTACAATACTTCAAGACATCATTCTCTCTCTCTACACTGTAAGTTATCCTAGTCTATCTAAATTTCAAAGTGTAGTGGCATCAAACAACTGAAGCAGATGTAAAAGTAACATTTTCCAGCTTCTGAAAAGTTATAAACAACATAAGACAAAAGTAACAGAACTTGATCCAATCCAACATGTCTTGTACAATTTCTGTTCAGTGGCTTGCGAGTTAAACGTGTTTTATAGGTGAAGTACTATGAACAACAAAATCATTTTAGGGTGATATTCTTCCACCCTTACTCACTGCGTGGTACCTTATTCTGCATGGTGAGAGTAAGGCTCTACTTAATGAAAGTAAGGATAGCAAAATGGATCAAATGTATGTCAAAGATAGGAAACCGAATTCTAGCATCACTGTATCAGTCCATTTCTTCTGGTTACGATTTTTTAAGCAAGGAAGATATAAAAAAGCCACAACTTTGCATTAATGTGACTTGAATGGCTAAGCTGATAAATGGCCAGGTATACCTGAATGGCATATGTAAAGAATACCATAATATATTGTGCCCTTTTTTAAAATATATAAGAATCGTCCATTATGCGACATTGAATAAAAGATGATGTGTATACTTTCATCTCTTAAATGTTATCTCAAATGTAGGTATTTGTTTCAAACATTTGGTTGTCCCCTTTGCCCCTGGTCTTTATTTATGTAATTTTTTAAGTTTATGTGCTAGCTTCATTATTAGAGAGACAAGGTGGGTGAGGTAATTCTTTTTATTGGACCACCTTCTGTGGGCAAGAAAGACAAGCATTCTTCGTAGCTGGAAAGCTTGTCTCTCTCACCAACAGAAGTCCGTCCAGTTAAAGATATTGGACCTCACTCACCTTGTCTCTCAGATCTTGCCACCCAAGTGGCTACAGAACCCTTGCATACAGCTTCATTATTGTCACTGTTCCTCTGTTATAGTGCGTGTGTGCTCTGCTGAACTCGTATTTTGGGAATTTCTCTCCTAGTTTTAGGGCAAGATCAGGCGCAATGAATGTTCTTGCTAAGTCAGTTTTCTTCTGCGTGTACTTGAACAAGTTGAATATTTGGGTGTACAGAGCGTACATCTCCAAGCTGCACAATGGAGTGGTGGGAACAGATAGACACTATGGAGACAGCTCCTGCTATCCCGAATATTGAAGAAGTCCGGTGGTGGCCTACTGCTGCATACATTTCAGTCAGTGCCGAGGGAATGTGAACCCATGGCCCAGCATACTGCACGTGGAGATGGGGTTCCTTCGTTCCTCATCTACGTCAGTGACCAGTAACTCTGTAGGTCTGTCAGGCTCAGACCCCTCCTGCACAGAAGACATTCTTTTTCCATTCAAACTACCCTCCGGGGGGGCAGTGTGAACCGCAGCAGCGGTCCAGTGAGAAGCAGCGCCCGCTGCATTGTGCTCAGCGATGCACCGGCAGGTCGGTGGATGTGATTTGCTGTGAAGGTCAGAGCAGCGGCAGTTTGTTCACCCCCGGCTACTCAGTGCCGCTCTCGGGGCCGGCGGGCCGGGCCGGGCGGCTCGCAGGCTCGGCAGAGCTCTGAGCCGGCCCCGGGCCAGCGGGGCTCGGCGGCGGCCGCCGGCAGGAGACACGCGCGGGCCGAGTCAGGGCGGCGAAAGCTGCCCCGAAAGGGCGCGCGCCGGGCGCACGAGCGACCCCGCTCTGACGTAGCAGCCCCTGAGCTGGGCCGGGGGGGGAGGGGGAGAGAGGGGCGCCTCCTTCCCGGGGCTCGCGCTCCCGCAGCCGTTGGCGGGCGCCCTGCGGAGGCGGCGCGAGCCCCAGGGAGACCCCGCTCCCTGCCTCCCCGGCAGGAGGCGGCGCTGCCGCGCTCTGACCGTGACCGTGACCGTGACTGGCCGGCGGCGCTGCCGCTCAGCCCCCGGCGGGGCGGGGCGGGGCGGGGAGGAGGCGAGCGGTGTAAACACGGCGGGAGGCGGGGGCGGGCTGGCTGTCAGCGGGTCACATGGAGGCTCGGCTGGGCCGGGAGGAGGAGGCGGCGGCGGCGGCGGCAGGCTGGCAGCGGGCAGGCGGCAGATGCGGCTGAGGCGGCGGTCGGAGGAGAGGGGCCCGGCCGGCCGGCGCGCACCCAGCCCAGCCCAGTCCTCGGGGCCCTGCTCCCCGCCGCGTCGCCCCTGACAAAGGATGTGTTTGGTGATCGCCGCGATGAAAGGTAGGCGCAGCCCTGCGGGGAGCCGGGCGGGGAGCGCCCCGGCCAGCCCTGCCCCTGGCTCCCTTCCCCCGGCCGCAGGCCCCTTCTTCCCCCGCTGCGAGCCGGGCGGCCCGGCCCGGCCCGGCTCCGGGGCGCAGATCGGGGACGTCGGGGGTGGGTTCGTGGGGCATCGTCCTTCCGAGCTGCTGCTGCTCCGTGCGCCGCCGGCAGCTGGAGCCAGGGCAGCCCGTGGGAGCCTGGCTGGGAGCTGGCCGCTGGCCGCTGCCACCCGCCGCTCCGGCTCGCGTCTCCCCTTGCCCACCCCTGCACATGCCGGGCTGTGCGGCGGGCATGTCCCCTAGCGCCTGCCCGGCTTCGGCTCCGTGTCCTTCCTCGCCGGGGGGACACCCGACCGGGCCAGCTACTGCAGAGCACAGGCTGTTTCTTATGGATCCCGCCGGGCGAAGTGGCGCCCGCCGTAGCGTGTCTCTCATCTGCCGCTCCTGCGGCTGTTTGCTCTGGGTGTGATTTCTCGCTAATCAAGTAGTGAAAGTGACCGGGCACGTGCGGAAAGGTTCCCCTGCTGTTTTCGTGCAGACCAGCGCCGTGCTCCGCGCCCAGCTGTACTCTATACTTGGACATAAAAGTTGGAGGATAAGCGGGAGTTTATTTGCTCACATGATTTGCGGAGGGAGAGGTTATGGTTGGGGTTGCATAAAGCCAGGGACGTGCTGCATAATCCTAATAAAATCTAAAAATTACGGCAAAACATAGCTGTGATAGAAAGGAAAAGAGAGTGTGCTGCATCCTGTAGACGGTTTGTGCCGGTAGAAGTGACAGGCTCACGAAGCTGTACATTTTTAAAGAGGTTTTAGATTGAAAGGAAAAGTGAAAATTATCAAATGATACTTTAAAAATCTGACATTTTCTCTGCTTTCAAATCCCTGTCCTTAGAGAGGGGCAATGAAGGATTGAGGAAAGTCAGAGAGAGGGTTTTTTTTAATGAGAAATCAAAAGTTTAAAGGTGTGCTTTCAAATAGTCTGTGATGTTTTCTAATATAATGGGATCCACGGATAAATTGTACACTGCACTATAGTTTTAAAGCAAGAATGCGTGCAATAAAAACACGTATCTAAATATTCTAACAGTTTTATTTAAATAGGACCTTTCTCAGTAATCCAGTCTTTTTTAATTTATATATTTAGTTTCCCAACTAAAAATACTAAGCCTTTTTTTTTTTTTTTTTTTTTTTTGGTACACAGATCTGGTTTAAAAAAGGACTTATTTGATATTTAATGATAATCCTACTAACTAGAGACAGAAATCTATGCTTGGTTGTGTTTTTTTACTTTGCAAGGGCACTAAGTGGAAGACACCAATATCAGTGTGCAGTGGAAGCATGATAATTTACGTTATGCTAAGCTTCTCACTTTCTTTTTAACAGAGAAGACTAGGTGAATAGAAGAGTTAATTATCATTAGCATTGATCATTATCATCTCTCAATTTAGTTGACAGTAGATTGTAACTGGGTTGATCCAAAATATTTGTTTCTGTGACAAAAATAGCATGCTTTGAGTATGATTTATAGGAAATTTTAACAATTCTTCAAAACTCTGCAAGTGTTGTATTGACAAAATACTGTTTCTATGTATCCCTCTGCAAACATGTAACCAAATAGGAAAAAATGAATGTATACTGAGGAATATATCCTTAGGGTATAAACCACTTAAGAAAGCTTTTGGAAGAAACATAATGGAACATTGTAAGATGACGAGATGATTCTGAGAAACTCGCTTCTCAACTCCAAAGTTATGTATTTTGGTATTACTGACTTTTGGTATCGAAGGTTTCAGTGTATTTTGCATTTGTGTTGCTATTACCAAAGTAGTGTTCCACATTATCACTGACAAATAGATTAATCAAAATAACCATTTTTTTTCTTCCAAAGCTCAGAGCTCTTGCCTACACATTTGTCTTGGAGTGACCTCTGGCTGCCACGAAATAATAGATCCATAGTATTGTACTTTAAGAGAAGTAGACCAGAAGCACTGGGAATGCAGTTTTTATATGAGCTCAAATGCACAAGGGAGAAACAGAATAAGTCTAGCTGATTAGAATATTTTATTTATTCCTGTTGCTGTAATAGCACCTTAGAGGTATGTGAACATTTATAGTTGCTGTGAAGTTGAGGTGAAGAAAATAATGGTTTGTGGGAGAATTTGGAATGTTGCAAATTTCCATATCAGATTTTTTTTTAAATGTCACAGAAACATATTAAATTCCTTCCTTCTGTCCTTCAGTTCTGGTTTCCCAAATTGACTTCATATGAAAAGAATTGTGTATGATTGTATTTTTCATGCAGAACAAATGCTCTGTCAAACATAATTTCTTTCATTTTGAAATATACAGAGATTTCTAATGTACATAGGGGTTTGAAAGAATTACAGAATACGGTTAACAGTCAGCATGTCGATAGCTACACTGATACATTCAAAGAACTGGTAAACCTAGGCACAGCCAATGAAAAGAGGATGCATTATGTCATTGAAACAGGTAGCCTTATATGAAATGTAACTTTCTGGTTTCAGCTTGAGGGGAAAGCTTTCTATTTTTGGAAATAAGCAATTTGGAAATATTTTCTATTTTGTGAAATATTTCTGTCTGTGATGTTAGAGGAAATATTTTGTGGATTGACTGATTTTGTTTTTTTACTTGTTTATGCATCTCCACAAACTTATAAGAGTTGGTTAAGCAAATCTTGTTTTGTTTGAATATATTCAGGCTATATTTTTTTATTCAAAGAAGAGTGCAACATTATGTGTGTATCTTATAGCTCTGTTTAAAAAGAAATAAGACGCCTTTCCCAAGTAGATTAATCTTTGTGTGGATCTGAATATTTGTTGATCTTGATCCTATGCATATTAGCTTTTTGCTGTTGGCTTAAGGAGCAGGACTGGGTAAGTGCTATGAATGGATGTAAAAACTCATTGACAAAATGTCCTAACTAGCAGCAGACCCGAGGCACAAATAAGCCAACCGGGTTGAATTTTGTTTTTATAGTCACTTAGGAATAACTTTGTACAAGTGAAAATGACTGTCTATGGTGCAGGGAAATGGTAAATCAGGCCCAGTGTCAGTGGGAGTTTAGGGTGCTAGTACTTCACTAGGAGGGCTCGGATGGTAGTATCATCAGGCCGTAGATAGTAGGGATGCTGGACAAATTCAGTAAAATGACCCTAGAAATATTTTAGTAAATTTGGGTTGGGGATTCCCAAATAAAGGATCCTAGAGGAATGTGGGACATTAAGTATATAATTTTCTCAGCTTCTTTGTGTTGGACACATATTTGTTAGTAACCAAAAACTGAAGCACTTTATTTAAATTATTGATACAGTCTCTTACTGTTCAAGCATTCAAAAGACAAACCAGAATTAAAAACAAACAAGCAAAAATCCTGGGTTAAACTAGTTATAACATTGTTATAAATCAATTAAGAGTTTTTGGTTTAACCATGGAAAGATATGGCTCTGATTTTTGGCTGGCTTATATAGGATATACCTTTGAACAGGTGTACTGTTAGAGATTTTAAAGTATTATTCACTTAAATAAATAGCTTTATTGAAGACCTGTGGGTTTCCTTATTAGTGTGAATGTTTTTGTTTAGTGGAGGCCTGTCACAGCACAATCTGTGTATATTTGTAGATGGGATCTTAGTGTTGCCTGGTTCCTTGAGTTTGCTGAGCACCCTATACTTCCGTTGACTACAGTGCCCTTCGTTTCACAAGATCGGGCCCAGCAGGCTAGCTGAACCGATTACTGTGGTTGAGCTTTCCTGAAGCGATTGAGCCTGACCTCTTAAGAAGTTCTTGATCACATTTCTTGGCACTGACCTACTGACTATGAGGCACTTCTGGAAAGAGTATGTGTTCTTTGCCAGTAAACCACCATGTACAGAGATTTCCTCATGCAGGAAGAAAATGAATTCATTCATTTTAGATTTTTAAGCCTGTTTTAACTAGCTATGCAACTTCACCAGTGAGGGAAAGTCAACGCCTGCTCTAGTCTAGTGCGCAGTCTAATACAGGACATCAATGGGAATGTCACATATGGAGTGGTGGCAGGATCAGGCCCGTGGAATTGGTTTGTCTGTTTTCTTGGCGTATTGATGAATACAGCTGTTCTGACAGATCTGCATTCACCTAAGTCAACATACTTGTTACATCATGTTGACAGTGCCAGACTGATCTTGAGGTTTGTCCTTTACATTTCATTTTCAGGCTCTCTGAAAGACTATAGGAGTTTTCCAATAAAAGATGTGTGTGGGAAGGGAAGGAGGGGGAAGAAATCTGTATGTGTGCTTGGTTTTGTGTAAAATTCCTAGAACGCATCATGCACTGTACAAACCTCACTTGAGAACTGATCCCACAAAGTGGAGAGCAGCCTAGGCTCCTATTGAAGTCCATGGCAATGGCAGGTGCTGATCTTCTCGCGGGATCAGGCTCTTGAATGATATAGAGCTGTTTCCTTCTTAAAAACATTAGCCTGTTTTAAGTGGCTGACAATAGAGCACTGTAAAAAATAATGATCTTGAGATTATCCTGAACGTTGTAATTCAGCCCATTTATGGGGAATCTGTGCAAGGACCTCCATGCTTCACAAACATCAATGAATGATGTCCTTCAGCATGGAAGAGAGGTGGGAACAGAGGGGCCATGTACTTAAGCGTCTGGGAGGTGGGCTACATGCCAACTCAATATGCCAGCATAGAGGGCAAGTTGCAGGCAAACTCATGTAGTCGATCCAGTGGCCTGGTATGCAGTTGGTGGGGAACTGCTATTGCAACACGTAGTCCAAGGAAATGGCCACAGATGGGCTGTAGTTGAGCTTTGTTGCCTATCCTTGGGGTAGATAGGTGAATATTTGTATTATTATTTATTTCTATTGCAGTAGTGCCTCCGGGTCCCAATCAGCAGTTGGGCACCACTGTGCTGGACTCTGTACCAACATATAACACAAAGATGGTGCCGATTAACAATCTAAATGCCTTGTACAATATAAATTTGCATTTCTCATTTCCCCCCTCACCTCCACACAAGACTTCCACGTAGAATCGTATTTCTCAGGCTTTATGTTGCATTTGAAAATTTCACCTTTGGAGTTTTAAATCCTCTCTCTGGGAGTATTGGGTATATTACCAGCAATATAGCATTGGAAATTTTCATTGTTGTATGATAATTGAGTATATAACACGTATGTTAATGTCATGTAAAGTGTTTCACGGTTACTACTAGAGAGAATTCTTATTTTCCCTTTTCCATATGGATATGTTTGCTTCAAAAATAGGATTGTTTTTCATAAAATAAAAAAGAAATCCAACTGCATTAAGGAGAATGTGGCTACTCTTTGTCTCTTTCTCCAGTAGGTAAATGCAGCTCTGTTCTTCTGTGACTTTGTAAATTATCTATCTAGTGTTAGAGACACTTGGGATGCAGTATGTTCTTCCTTTGCATTCTCATGAGATAAGCTTTTGTAGGCTGCAAAATAACTCCATGTGCCAGGCAAGCTCCTGGAAAGAATGAGTTAAATTATTACAAGACCAGTCAGCCTAGGGGTGCATTTTAAAAATATATTCTTTTGCTCATCTTCATTTGCAGTGAGAGCAGAACTTAAATTTTCACCTTTCTCCCATTTATCTTCTAGCTGTAATTTGCAATTACAGCTGATAACTCCAGAGATCAAGCAAGTGGCTAATTTTCTCCTTTCATGATTTGGCTTTTCCTTGAGGGGAAAATATCTAAGGGACCTGCACATACTAATGGTGCTGAAGCTGTTGCCTTTTAAAGCTCTTGTTTTAATTTAAAAAATAAAATTGGAAACTGTCAGTTTGGATATATTTGGACCCCAAATAGTGTGAAGTGAGATGTGATGTGGTCCCTCATGTTGGGGCAGACCTGCTTAGATACATCGCACCGTGAAGAGTTATGTTATCAGACGAAAAGGTGATTGTATGGTGTGCTAGGCTCTTTGCTTATTGGAGGAAAACGGCTCAAATCATTGTTTAAATACAGGACTGAAAAGTTAAGTAAAATATCTTCCTAGGGTATCTAGCAAGGGATCTGGTGTTCTCTTCTACTATGCAGTGTTTGAAAGGGGCCCTTAACTGATGTTAATAAATGCTATAGTCTGCTTTTCTATTCTTCCTGCTAGGCCAGGGCTGTCCTACAGAAAGGTCAGCAGAAATTAGTTTGGGTGCTCTATATAGTTGTTGCTGTTCTCCCTAAAATCTAAGTCTTGAATTTAGCTACTAAGGCTAGATTGTGCCTTTGAAGGGACAGCCTGTAATATGGGGGTACATTGCCTCAGCCAGAGCTGCTTCAGGCATTGAATGTTGAGGCAGATGCAAGTCACAAGGGCCTTGGGGAGTGTGGGCCTGAGGAGTTCTTGCTATGCCTCCCTACAGAGTATAGCAAACAGTTTGGACCAACTCCATTGGACAGTGGAATGAGTGATGGAGCTATGGCCCTACCCCTCTCCACTTCCTTTTAGGGAGACTAGTGTAGCTAGTGGCATCAGACTGGAGCAGTCCTTGCACTCACTGAGCTCAAAGGCAGCTCGTGGCCCAGATGCTCTCATGTATTTAGTCACCTGACTCCCAAGGAAATCAGTACTTTTGAGCAGGTGGGCCTGTATGCCCCTATGGGTCCAGACAACACCTGGCCCTCTGTTTCCATTGTTAAAAATAGGGCTCTTTGCCTACACTTATGGAAAACCCAGTGAAACTAATAGAGCTTCTCATCTCTTTCCTTAATTGTACCATGGGAAACTGCCCGTGTGGAACTAATGGATACACAGAGAACTCAAGGTCCTCCTCCCCAAATCTCAGGGCATCTGTGGACTGTAAATTAGCCAGTGCAGACTGTTGCTCCCTAAACCCATTCTGTGGGGGATGAAGGCATCATGTTGAAGTCTGTGCTCTGAGAAAAAGTATTAACATCTACACATGCATGTCCACTGGGTTATTCGGCACAGTGTGGCTGCCTCCCAGTTTCAGCACCTTTAGCCTTAATAGTAGTCCTGTCCAAAAGTTGCTGGAGCTCCCACCACATGGTATTAACATGTAGAGGCTCTGCAGTATGTGTCCATCACTCTTTGGTAAGTTAGGCCAGCATTCTACCTGCATTCTGGTTAAACCTAGCAAAATTTCTCATTGCTGAAAACAGGCCATGCTGGACACAGTTTGTCATGGTCTGTACGTGCAGTGGTCCGGCTGCACCCATTGCTGATTCCCATTTGTGTACAGCAGAGGTGAAATCCTGGCCCTATTGAAGTCAAAAGTCCTTTTGCATAGAAGCTACTAGTCTTTCTGGTTATGTGACTATAGGCCTTGTGCCTTTTGTCATGCTGTGTACATAGCCAACTAGACTAAAATCAATGCCAAGAGAATTATAATCATCCAGTCTTCATTTTAAGAATGTTGATTTCTAAGCTCAATTAAAACTACTTAAATGTAAATACATCTAACCTCTTCACTATTGAACAATGCAAGTAAAATATTCAGCATGTTTATAATATAAGGTGTCTGTCATGTAATTGTGTAATGTTTGTGTTTTCTGAAATACAGTGCAGTTTATTGCCATTGAAACTTGGGATGAAGTTCTTCATACAACTGCTTCAATTAGTCTTTATTTTTAAATTTTGGAAGAAGCTGATCATTCTCAAATACAAAAACAAGTAGAAATTGCTATTTCATTTTGGCATATATTCAGATTGGTGCTTGTCACAGAAAATATAATAAATCAGATACTCTGATTACGACTGCCCCAGTGTTGCACATTCATCATAAGAATGAATCCTCTCAAATTTAAGTGAACCAAAATAGAGCTGTATCCAAGATCTCATGGAGTTTTTCAATCATGTGTGGTATCTGGTAAATTGCTGCTGAACCATGACTAAAAATAACCCAAGGACCTTTCCTTTATCTGAATGCCTTATAAACATATATTCTTAGGTAACGTGCTGCTTGTGTAGTGTCCTTTTCCTTCAGTGTATTTATGTAGCTTATAAAACAATCATAATAAAAAAGCCCATTTAATGTAAAACAAATCAAACAAACCCTGGAAAGATGCAGCTGAATGCCAGGCTATAGCCAGAGCTGCTTCTTCCTATCCCTATAGAGGCCAAGGAACAGGGTGTCAAATTCTATAATGTTATCTCTGCCTCCTCTTCTACCTAGAGACTATGGGTCCCAAGGGATTAGGGTTCATCTACATAGAGCTGCGCCCATTTAATATAAGATGGAATTTCAAATGGAATTTGTTAAAGCGTTGCCACAGGCTAGATGGGTGTGCTTATTGCAGTTTAAAACAAGGCTTATTTTGGTTTTGCTGAAGTCTATTATGAAGTGGTTTAAGCAAAATCAAAATGAGACCTTCTTAATCTGAAATAAGAGTGTCCACAGAGTTGAGTTAAATCAGTTGGACTGTAGGCAAAGTCTTAGATTCATTCCACCTTCCTACTTCACTTCTACAGAGGGTCAAGAGAAGGTGAGCAGGGGAAGGAGAACTCGCGCACGCGCCCACAGGCATGGGATTAAGGCATGTACCTCCCACCAAATCCCTGAAGCCAGAGTTTGACATGTCAAACAAATATTTTTCCCCTAATACAAGTATCATTTGTTTGTATTGCATTAGAACCTAGAGACACAATTAGGGATCAGGGTCCCCTTATGCTGAGTAGAGTATGCAGATACAACTAGAATGCAATCCTTGCCTTAAAGAGTTTACACTATACTCTTAGTGCTCAAATGGATACCTTAGAACTTGCTGGCATGAGACGACATTAGATTTGGTTCTCATCCTTAACCTCTGAGAAGGGCAACATTTTCTTCCCACCCCTCAGCTCCCAAACCTACCAGTAGAAGTGATGTGGACTGCATTCAGTCTCTACCATTCTCAATGGAGGATGAAGCCTCTTTAGGCACATGGATGCTCAAATCTCCACTTGACCTGAAACACAAACTCCGGGCAGGGAATGGAGGGCCAGACAAAGGTGTGCTGTTCTTTTTTTATCACAAGAATTAGTCTCCTCTCAAAGCAGAAAGATTCATGTGCTTCTATATTGACTTGCATTAGAGCAGTGTGAATTGCTTTACTGAGTTGAAAGGAACAGTGTGACTTGTTGGTATTCTAAGTTAATTTTAAATTTTAGTGTTGCTTATTAACAGATGCATTTTCCCCTCAGTTAAATGAATCTCCTCTTATTTGTCTGTATTTGATTTGCCACACACCAGTTATTGTGTAAAACAAAATTTCTAGCTAATGTGTTGTGACTGCTTCAAGCCCAGTTCAGAAATTAATACACCAAGTTTTTGCACTGCATAAAATCTCTTCTTCTCAGCATCCATAGCCTAGAAATACATTTTTCCTCTTATTCAATTGGGCTCTTTATATTTACTTTGGAAATATTTATGTGTTAGATGTTACATAATAGCAAACGTTGGAGAATGTGAATGAAAGAGAAGCTATCCTTTGATACATAGTTTAAAACAGCAGGCTGAAGTGCATAGGAATCCAGAGAAAATGTCTTCCAAACCGCACTATAATGGCTCTGCTGCACAAAGAGGACCAAATTGTGGGACAAGCTCCAGAGTAGCTGGGATTATGTTGCCCTTCGGTTTTTGTTCAAAGGAACAATCCCAACAATTTATACTTGCATAAGATGCATTGTACTAGACACTGGATAGTTTTTCTTGTACTGCGAGTGCATTGCTGTATTAACAGATACATTTGTCTAAAACATGAGAATACGATGCACATTTATATATAATTACATCAACAGTTAATTAAAAAGCAAGTTAATTAAACAGCTGTAAATCTTCCATTTGGGGAGCCTGATCTAATAAATGAGACAGAAATATGGGCCCTCCATTTTCTAAGAGCTGAGCAGCCTCTGTCTGGGTGACTTTCCTCCAGGGGCAATAAAAGTAGAGATTGCCATGCCTGGCACAACATCTTCCTCCCCGAGAACTTCCAGATGCACTGCAGGGAGCTTGGGGTTGTAGAGGAGCAATGGGAGCAGCATTTATCCATGGCTTCAGTGGCGACAGATATCATGGTGTTGTACTGGGGTGACTCACAGCAGTGAGGATAGGGTTGGCAGGTGTCTGGTTTTTGACCGGAAAGTCTGGTCAAAAAGGGAACCAAGCAATGTCCAGTCAGCACTGCTGACCGGACACTAAAAATCCAGTTACCATGGGTGAGGGTGGTGCCAGGTCATCAACCTGCACCAGCCATGGGCTTAGTTTGGGGGTCATTGCCCCCGCACTGGTCCCCCACTGCCGATTTCTGCGAGTGCCGAGCAGGGCTTAGTCTGCTCAGCCTGTCTGTCCTTCCCACACTACAACAACTGACTCGGCCCCTCTTCCCGGTTGAGGCTGGCAGCTCTGGGATGCTGCCTCCTGGGTACAAGTGCCCATTGTCATCCTCTTCTCCTGTTTCTGTACAATGGTGAGTGCCTGTGGGAGGGCAGGGCAAAGGGGTGTGGTGGGGGGAAGGAAGGGGGATGGGATACGGCAGGGGAACAAGAAGGGACTGGGGGAATGAGTTGGGGAGTGGAAGATGGAGTGGGATGGGGCAGGAAACAGTGTGGAGAGGAAAGGAGATGGGGTGGGGAGAGGAAGGGGGTAGGGAGATGGCACACAGGAAAGAGAAGGGGTAGGGTTGCTACCTGTCTAGGTTTTACCCGGACCATCTGATTTTAGCTTATGTGCCCAGGTGCCATTTAGGATTGCCAGGTGTCCAGTTTTCAGGATCTGGCTACCGTAAGCAGCACCCAAACGAAAAGTCCAGTTACCGTGGGGTGGGGAGAGGCACTGGTCAATAACCTCTGCCAGCCCCTGCTCAGCTGGGGCTGCTCCTACCTGCAGGCAGGGTCCTTGAGATGATCCAGTGAGTGGGGAGGGTTGAGAGGAGTGAGCTATGAGGAGGAGCATTGGGATGGAAGAGGTGAGGTGGGGCGGGGTATCAAGGGAAGAGTTGGGGCGGGACCTCAGGGGTCTGATTAACAGCACTTAGAAAGGTGGCAGCCCTAAATGAGGTTCTGGGGAGAAGCTATGTGAAGGAGCCAATACTTCATTCTGCCCTTCTCTTCTGGTCTCCAAATTCCATAGGCATAAAAATTGACACCCCCTTACCTCCTATAGCTTCCACCCGAGAGGATGCTTTTTTGGAAACTATGACATCACCAGGAGGAGTTATCTAGCCCACTTCCGCTCTCTTCTTGTGGGTTTCTCAACTGCATGAGATGGTCAAGGCTATGACTAGTAGTTTTTATTACTAAGCAGTAGTAGTCTAGATGCTGGAGATTTCCATAGTGATATCTGCAACGTAACTTCTTTCATCTTATTTTCCTCTCCCTCCTCCACAACACACATCATTAAACCATAAAATGGGTTTAATCGCTTAACAAATGTTCAAAATGGTTTTTTACTTCTATTTCCCTCTTCAAACTGCAGTATTTAGCTTTGTAAATGTTAAAACAGATAAATGTAAAGGCCGTTCTAAAGCGGAGGCCTTCCAAATGTCTCCAAAGCATTTTTTTTAATAGCTTTAAAATGTGCTTTAAAATGAAACCTTGATGCAGACATCACGACGGCTGGTCCAGAGCGCACTGTGGTAATTTAATACTTTCCCCAGAACTCTGGCTTGTAAAGTAGATGCCATAGTGAAATGAGAATATTGAGAAGGGAAAATTGTCAGCTCTTCTTGTAAACATGCTAGTTTACAAGCAAATACAGGAGAAAAGGAACTGTTTAGAAATACAGATAGCCTTACACCCAGGTCTGGAAAAGTACAGAGAACGCCTTTTATAACATGAAAACATCTCTTGTACATCTTTATTTCTGAATTATGAAAAAAATATAAATGAAGGATGAAGAACGCAACCAAAGAGTTGAGTCCTGCCAACTTACGCTGGCATGAGTAATTTAACTCACAGGACTTCAGTGGTACAATTTACATGAGCAAAGTTACTCAAGCATATATATATGTATGCAGGATTAGCAGAATTAGGACCTGAATTATGACATTGGCAATGAATGGGGAAAAATTAGGCAAAAAGTACATAAAGTACATGAATGAAAGCTACTGCTAAATGTCTCCTTGGTATAAAATAATAGCAGCTTTAATTTAAAAGTAACTCTCTGCATGCATTCTTAGTTATAATTCCAGCTAATATTAGGCACAATTCAGCCAAAAATATGTCCAGCTTCCACACCGCAAAAGCCCACACAAGCCGACTCTTTCTTTTTCTGAGGTTCTGCAGCATGGAATCTGGATGTAATTTTGCTGACTTAGACTTCTGGTATCTATCATATTTTAAAAGAAGTTCAGACTTTCTGTACTGGCCCTTACATTAATGAAGAAGTGCCTGACTTTCTTGCTTTAGGAGACCTAATATTATGCATCAAAAAACATGTGCCCAATTTCACACAGGACATTTTTTTGCATGAGAACTCCATTGTTTGAATAGTATGGACATTTTAAATGGCTGGTTTCGTTCTCATATTAAAGTCAATCGAAGCTTTGCCATCAGCTTCAGTGGGACCTCCTAAAAATTACATCACTGCGCTCAAAATAGTTCTCATTTCTTTTTTCCCTTGTCAATAGATGAAGACTGTGGACTGTAGAGATAAGTCTGAGTCCTAAAATTTAGGTCTGGATCTAAATCTGAAGTTCCCGAGTTTAGGTGTTCTTGGATCTAAGGTTTTGCTTCCAGAGCTAAAAATACTTAACACATTTCATGCAATCATTAAGAAATACAAAGTGTTTCTCTTAAAAACTCTAGGGAAACCTGAGTAAAAATACTACCATGAAATTAAATGATAGACTAATGCAGTAACAAAAATAGTGTCTCAGTAAACATGTAAAAGGTTAAGAACCGTTGGGAATTGTGTGAAGACATCAAGGTTTGGACATAACAGTAAGGCATCTCAGGAGGAACCAACATTTGCATCTGGTGAAAGGATATAAAATTTTATATAAGGGTGCTGATGCCAGGGGAAACATTAAGACTGAGAATGGAGTTTAGAAACAATTTTGTGAACAATGAAACAATTGCAGGAAGCTTAGCTTTACTGTTCGTAGTATCTCTTAGGACTTCCATGTTGGGTTTGAGATGATGTAGGTTATATTGACATATTTATAAAAACAGTATTGAGTAAGTGCTATTAAAATGTTCCATTTGGTAGCATCATGCTTTAAATAAAATGAAGCTTTTTTGATAACTAAGTTGTCTCTGAAATGTTGAATAGGATCCATGACTTGTGCCATTGTTTGTCGTGGATGCTTTGACATACACTAAATAGTTGTCTGTCTGTGAATAGTCTGTAAGTTAATACAGAGCAAGATCCTCTGAACACACATTTATGTTGGCAAAATTCAGGGTTGTCTACAAAATGACCACAAAAAGTGAAGCTGTAATGTTGGTAGAAACCATCAGTGTGGGTCACATTGCATGTGGATGAGAGAGGCTCTGCGGTAATTGAGTTTAAAGCCTTTGGTGAAATACTTTGATGTAACTCCATTGGCTTCTGTGGAGTTACACCAGTGAAGAATTTGACTCAGGGAGTGAGAGTCTCTAATTTGATTCAAGAAATTTTCACTTTTCGTTATTTGACAAAGATGTGGCAAATAGATTCATTTAACAGATTTACTTCTTTATTATGTATCTTTTTTGATAAATAGAAAAGCGCTAATGTACTTAATGCCTCACTCAGTCTGTAGATTGGTTGGAGAGAGAGAGAGAGAGAGAGTGAATTGCAGTTTTACTATAATGCATAATTGTACCCTCAGCTCCCACAAACAACTGACTCTTTGAGCCTTAGCTGAACAAACTATAATCACTGATTTGTAAACTGTGACCATAACTCTCAGATTACTATATGTGTACCCTGGCATGCAGAATTAATTGTAAACATGTTCATACCATGATGTATACCAGTAGGTGCAGGTTTCTTCACTGGAGGTGTCAAATCCAGACCTGCTTGCTGGCTTGGAATATGGTTAACAGAGACAGGAGCTTTATATTTTAGAATAACTAATCAAATGAATGCAATTTATATGCTAAATTGAAGGATTTTTTGAAAGTATTTTTTAAAATCTTTCTAGAATCTCTTTCCAGGCTTTTAAGTATTTGACCTGCCAGATTTTTAGCAGTATAATTTCAGAGCGAAAATAAAAATTAACAGCCTTTTTTCATCAAAATGTTTTTTAAAGGAAATCCTTCACCCAAGTTCTTAAATATTCTAGTTAATGTGAATTAATCTTTGAAGGAGCTGTACTGGTCCCCTTTATTCTATTGAAATACTTCTTTAGGACAGTGCTGGGGAAAAATAACTGCAGGAATCCACAGCTTAGCCTTTTCTCTTTTGATTGATTTCACATTGTGTGAGGTTAAGCATTTTTGTTGGGGGGTTAGGTTTCTCACCAAGGATGGATGTGAGCTCCTTGCAGTGCGATAAGAAAGTTCACATTTGAATTAGTGTTAATGGATGATGAGTGGGCAATATACTCAGCTGTCCAGGTTATCAAATTGGGGGCTACAGCTGTTCCTGTAGAGCCAGATCCTTAGTTGGTATAAATCAAGATAGCACCATTGATATCAAAAGTGTCACTGGTTTACACCAACTCGGGATTTACCCCATAGAATCTAAGTGACTTTAATCACCAAATGCTTATTTTGGTGGAAAGAGGGTGTGAAATCCTGGATGGCCCTATGTTATTTTAAAGCAAAGGCATGTATTACAAAGAGAATCAGGCTTCAAAATGAATCACAAAATATATTGTGGGGAACATGCACTTATTGAATTTTTTATTTATTAGTAATACTTTTAGCTTCCATAGTGCCTTCCATCCAAGGATCTCAACCCACTTAATAAATGTTAATAGACCAAGTTCAGGTGATTGGTGAGGTTTTTGTGTGTTTTGGTGCCCATCTAGAGATGTCTTTAGATACTTGACTTTCAGGAAGTGTTGTGCACCCATCTGCTGAAAATCAGGTACCATTAAGGTGAATTAAATTCAGCACCTAAAAATGGAGGCACCCAGAGTCACTAGTCAATTGAGAGAATATTGCAAGTTCCCCAAAAGCCCTGAAAGGTAAATATTGGTACCCATTTAAGAGATGGAGAACCTGTGCCCAAGCAGGCCAAGTGATTTGGCCAAGGGTGTAGGGCCCATCTTGCTTGCTGCTAATCCAATGCCTTTCAACGGGATTATCCATCCTTCCAATTACTGATAATTAAACTTTAAGATTGATACAAGTTGGGAAGCTGTTCAATTAATAGTTAAATCCATTGCAGACACTATCAGTAGAAGGACCGTAAGATTTTATTAAGCCTCGGTGTGTGTCAACTCACTTCCTCCCCGCTATATGTCCAGTGCTTCAGAAGCTGTGACAGTAGAAATGGGTATAGCACTTCAAACCAGGTCTTCATTAGAATTTTACATTCCCCCTCTGAAGTCTGTTGTACTACAACATTTTCCAAAGGATTAAAGTGGTCATCAACTTGACCTAAAATCAGAAAAATTGATTTTTATGGAAAGTACAAGATAATTGTTGTTGCAAATCCCTTTCTGCACCTCTGCTTACTTTTGTCTGTAGTTTCTATGGTTTTTGGAGGTAGTTGCTGGTAGTAAGGGTATACCTATGCTTTGAGCATAGGTTGAAGTGTAGATATACCCTTAATCATGGAACCAAAGATGGTTGATCTTCATACAAGGATGGTATGTAATATGTGCCATAACTCTATTAATATAATAATAAACTGATTGTTCCTTTTGGATACAACCTACTAAAGAATTTAGGGCCATCAGTAGATCTATACCTATTTACACCATCTTAGTCTATGTCCTTTTATGCTGAAAACAGGAATAAGAACGTAATCCAAAGAAGTTTATCACAGCCTGCTGAATTAAAAGGCATCTCTCATCAAGAAAACTAGCTTTAAGGTGCTCATTTATTTTCAGGAAACATCCATTACAATATATTATAAATGCACTTTAGAAAGTAGAAGGGTTCCATGTTAAATGGAAAAATATCTGCTGCACAAAGGAAAATGACAAATGTGTTAGCTTGAGTACTAATTCAGTCCAGGTACTTGTAAATAATTTAGACAGTCAAATTAAATAATCCGCTTGAAATATTTTAAGGCATTTTGAAGCATTGTTGACTGGAAATTATTGCATTTTTAATGACAGAGGAGGTGAATTACAATGGTTCTGAAACTTATCAGAAACCTCTAGACCAGTTATGGATATTATTAGTTGTTAAGTGGCATGAATGAGTCTGGTAAGGTTTTAAAACACAGTATGTTGCATAAATAGTCTTAGATGAGAAAAAAATCTCCAGTTTGTAAGATATGTCTCCAGTCTGAGACTTTGGATAGTGGTCCTGCCACCATCTGCAGTGGGATTGTGTCATTCATCCGTGCTCCACTCATTTATTGGTGAAAGTCCACACCACCCACACACGCAGCCAGCATAAACAGGCTTTGTGTGGGAAACCGTGAGGCGATGGAAATCCACACCAACCCATGGGCGCAGGACAAGCCTGCATCATCTCTGACTGAGCTAGGCTCTGGACTGGAACAGGAGCTGTGGCTGTTGAGCAGCTTCCAATAGTCCTGTCCATCCCCCTCCTCTCACTTGAATCTAATCCCCCTCCAAGCTGGCCTATACTGAGCTAGCAAGATCTACTGAGCATAGGAAGTATAGAATCCCCCATCCTTAACTTCCTGATCAGCTGCCCACCAGCAGAAACACATTGGTCTGACTGAGTTGGGGCCTTCTCCAGACCCTGTTCTCCTGGGTGAATTTCACCCCTCTGCAAATTAATCCAGTATAAACCATTAATGGGTGCAGCTTCATTTTGTGAGCACTGTTGAGGGATATCAGCTCTTCACCACAGCGAAATGATTTGTAGAAGTGATTTTGCTCCAATTTGCCAGGAAATAGGGAGCTCGAAGGAGTAAGGTAATCGTTGACTTTCAAATTAAACCTTTTTAGAACCCAAGTTTATTCATTGTTATAAGAAACACAGCCCAGTCAGAATTCAGGAACAAAACAGAGCTGTATTGCTTTGGTGTGCGCATGTGTGGGAGTGAGTATAAATATGGGTTCCTGAACTCACCTAAAATTAATTCTAGATATAGTATGCAGCCTAGACTCTGTTTGTGGGGTTGCATTACTACATAAAACATCATTAACCATAGGTAAATATATATAAGTCTTGCTTGCCTATTATTTTCTGACAAAAACTTCTTGATTTAATGAAGGCTTTTAAAAATGTATTTGGTTTTATTATACAAAGATTTGTCTGTGTAGGAATCTTTAGGGATGGTAGATTGACATATATTCTACAATGGCTTTGCAGTCTCGAGTTTTCCCTTACTGTATCAATTTATAACAAGGAGTTTATTATGATGTTGTGACAATACAATGGATTAAGAAGCTGTATTGACTTTGATCCAGGAGAGAGAAGTTTGTTTTTTTCCAAGGACTGCAGAACAGTTGGTGTTCTCACAAAAAGTAATACCATGAAGGGAGGTAGGAACTCCTCTTTGATACTGGTCTGTCTATTATGATTAATTTTAAAGCACGTTGTAATACCAAAGTTTTGTAGTTCTTTTCAAAGTACTGACGTTTGAGACAGAATAGCTGAGCTAGATAGAATTCATGCATTTATCCAAGCCTGTTAAAATAAGAATGTTGACTGTGCTAATGGCCCAGTTTTAGTACAAGTTACAGAGAAGTCCACTATTTGAATTTTCTGTAGAGTAACTGCACAGTTTGCATCAGAGTTATGATTTATAACTGGATACATATAAATTATGGCCAAATAGTGTTGAGCTAAATCAATTTTTAATAATTTTCTAAGATATGCTTTATATAATTAAATAAAAGGGGCATCAAATGACCTTGAATAAAAATGACAACGGAACTGTTTTGTGGGGAGGTTTTTGTGCCTCTTGAAATATGAACAGTGAGTGGTTTTTTATCAATGGTATGAATGGAAACTTGATAATGAATTCATACTCTGCAAAGACAATCAACTTTTTAAAAAAGGATTAACACACTTAATGTTTTTTTGTTTTTACTATATCAGTGCCTTTGGTTTTGCAACAGTATCTCTGACAGTGAAGTAATCATGCTATAGAGTACAGAAAACATTTTATAAACCAATCCACTAACTCTTGTCAGATTGGTAAACATCAAGGTAAACTTTCTCAGATGTGTTTTTGATGGGGATAATTGGCTTGCTCCATCCAAGCAACTTAATGCAAGAAAGAGAATCAAATGCTTTGACACCTGCTCCCAAAATCTATTAATACACACATTCTAAGATGCTAAACATAAAGTATTAATGCATCATTGATCAACAACTAAAATCTAGATGTAACAAAAACTCCAGTTGAAAGGGATACCAATTAAGTTCTGAATCATGTGTCTCTGCACTACAAAGAAATGTGAGACTAAATTTTGAGAGTGTCTCAGATGCTCTTGAAACAGTGGGCTGTGTCCCCTTCCACTGCATATATGTGTGGAAATGACGGCAATTGTTTGTGTGGAAAAATAAAGTTTGGAAAATAACCTATTTTTAGTTGCTTTGTAATACAGTTTTGTAGTTGGAGACGAGGGGCACCATCACCATATGATCGGACAGTAGTCTGTAGACCACCACCACTGCACAACCGTTTGAAACATCTGTCTTAGATGATATTGGGAACGAAATAGATTGAGGTCCTGCTTTTTAACAAGTGCTGAGCATTCTCAGATCCAGTTGAGGTCTGTAGGAGATGCAGGTGCTCAACCCCTTTGAAAATCTGGGCCACAGTTGGCTGCTTGATAATCAGTGATGATATCTTGCAAAAGGACTATTCACCTGAGCAAGTGATTTGTAGTATTGAGCCCTTTATTGCACCACTGTTAACGTGATTCATTTGTATCTTTTCCAGATTGTAACCGGGAAGATGTTAAAATCAAGTTCTTGCTTAGCTGAGGGTGTGAAGAGAAGCCCAATTGTGTTTTCCCCCCCAACTAGGATTGATATAATCACATGAGATTAATGTGTCTTCTGGTGTACGTATGCAATATATGATACGGTCATCTTGCCTAAATGCTGTGCAATTCCACAGTTTCCTTTCCTTTGGTGTGTAGATTCCCAGGGCTTCCTTTTCAATCATTTTCTCTTCCTCCCCATTCATATTAACCTTCTTCAGTTGTGATTCACTTTCTTGTACTCTTCTTACTGTCAGCCTCTGTTCAAAGCATACTGGCAGCCCCCTGCTTAATTCCATTTTTAGCATCAGTCAGAGTAACACAATCTCTACATCTCATGCTCTTTGTTAGAGCCTGATCAGCATTTGCCCTTCATAGCCAGCTGTGTTTTGCATCTTCATCCTGCTACCATATTAACAAAGAGAATGAAAGATAGCTCTATAGGACATCTCTCTAGACATTACCATTCTAACACTTCATGCTCAGTTCTTAGAGAGGTCTTTGTTCCTTTAGTAGTGTTATACAATAGCTCTAAGCACTCTACAGGGTTATGACAACTGGAAGAAACCATCTCTCCAGATGGGCTTTAATTATCTTTCCAATGTACCAAAATTCACATCTGGTTCATAGAGCCACATAGTTTTCTGAAACTCTTCTGGTTTTATTACTACTGTTTGGCACTCTTTGCAAGGAACACCATCAACACTTTCATTGGTATGGTCAATAAGCTCTTAAATTGGTTCCTTTGTGGCCCTTTTATTTGCAGAAATGTTGCTGTCAGTTTTCAGATACTGAAGAAAAGAGGTGTGAAAATATTTTACCATTAAAGAGCACAGCTGCTGCAATATCCTAAGTATTTTTTAAAGATAAGCTCCTTAAAAACCTTCAAAATAATCTGGTCAAAATTTAGATACTTCATGTGATGACTACATCAAAAACTGCTTTAAGAATGAAGCAACATAGCTTTAAGCACAGGGTCTATCAGAATTCTGCTTTGCTCACAGATCACTTAAGTAAATGAAGAATTATCAAAATTAACTAGCATGAGCTGAAAGTCTGCTACGCACGCACTCTAACAAATTGCTTTACAAATCACAGCTACAGTTCCCCTAATATCCCGGCAGTATTAAAAAAACAAAATTACAATGAAGTCACACGTTATATATGGGGATTGGATGAACCACAACATGACAGGAAACAACCAGAAATACACAAGACAATATAATTTTGCATCTTCATTGTATCTCCTGGGATGAGGATTATCTTTTTGTTGTATCTTGTATAGCACCTAGTACAGTGGGGCCTATGGCTCCTAGACACTACTATGATAATAAGAACAAAAACTAAGGACTTACGTAAGTAGGACCTTCCAACTACTATTACTTCTCCCTTTCCCAAGAAGTTTATGCAAAAAAGTTAACTTGATCCTTAAAATATTCTGTATTAGTGGGGTGAGGGTTGACCATGCTTTTAAAGCAGTAGCCACAAGAGGTTGAATAGGATATCAGAATAACCCTTTGAAAACAATTATACAGTTCTAAAAGCAAAGCTGGGGGCCTGACACCACCCCCAGAGTCTCTTTCTCAGGGCTTCAGTTTTATTTCTTCACCATAAAATATTTCCACACATTAAACCCAGTTTTCTTCCTCCTGACCCAGGGTCTATCTGTTCCCACTCTACTGGCCATTTTCCTGAAAGACAACATACTTCCTATAGCTTCCACTTCAAATGAGCCACTCGCTGGCTTTTTATAATCACCTGATCATTCTCTGCTGGTAGGTAGATGATTAGCCACAGGTGAGACTGGGCCCACCTCCCCTTAAAGAGCCAGCCAGTCTGTGACACCAGCTCATAAAGGTGCTAATCTATGCCTAACAGTTTCTTGCACAGATAGTCTTGCTAGGGTTCAGGACCCATATAACAAAAAAGTTTTCATTTTTCATCTCTTATTAAGCAACAAATTGAAGCTAGACAAATTCAGACAGGAAATAAGGCATACATTTTGAACAGTGAGAGCAATTATCCATTGAAACAGTTTATCAAGGGTTGTGGTGGATTGTCCATCACTGACCATTTTTAAATCAAGATTGAATGTTTTTCTAAAAGGTATGCTCTAGGAATTATTTTGGGGAAGTTCTGTAGCTTGTGTTACACAGGAGGTCAGACTAGATGATCAAAGTGCTACCTTCTGGCCTTGAAATCTGTGAAAACAAAACACACAGCCTTTGTGGAACTGGGAGTTGAGAGAATCTGAGAGTTCACAAATCTATCCCAGTTCCTCTTTTGGAAAAGGTTGAAACATTCCATTAAGTGCTCAGTATAGTGCAGAAATCAAGAAGACATGTATCTCCACACACAGATTTTTCTCCCCATGCTTAAGTGGACTGTGCAGCTTAATACCAGTGAGTTCATTGCTTTACTGTAACCATTTGTCAGTCTTGGTTTGTGTTTGTGCTTTTTACAATTCAAGAGGGAAATGCATTATTTTGTTTCTGTTAACAGTTAAGCTGGTATGTTTTGTAGCAGAACTAGTTTGTACATGGAAATATTTGTACATTTCTTTAACAGAAACAAAGCATAGAATGTTGCAGCCAAGCACAAATGTTTTAATAACATGCTATTAATTTCAAGTTATATAGTCACTTTGAATACTGTGGCCACAGACTTAGTAATTATCCTTTACTTGTTTATATCCTTTGATTTTTGTTTGACTCTTGGCACTTAAAAAGACAGCGTCCTTTTAAATTAAATAATGTATTTAAAATTATTTATTCTTGTTTATAATTAACATTTAAAAAGCAATTCTTCCAGGATTGATTATGTAGTTTGCTTTTCACTGTTTGATTGTTGGGAGGGGAGAAAGGTTGTTTTGTTTTTTGCAAGTCAGTTAGTATAGGTACTTACATGACTAGTATATTTTTGTTTCTATTTCATCTATTTCTAGTCAATTTCACTTTCCCATTTTCACATATCAGCATAATATTGCAACAAAACTTTCCAGCTTGGTGTTTATGCCATGCTATCTTTAGCATTGTAGGAGAATGTGGTGATTATTTTAAATAGACTATTTTAATTTAAAAAAAAAATTTTTTTAAGGAAATATTTCTGCGGGTCTTAGACTATTAAAAGCTTACTTCTGCAAAACATAAATTTGAGGCTAAATTTGACTTATCTATGTCCCCTAAGCTTCTCAGACTGGTTCCATTTTGCATTTTAAAGGAGATGCAAAAGAATGCAATAGTGAAAATTGTTCCCATTTTATGGATTTGAGGTTCAGGAATGTTTTGAATGTCTAGGGAGCACCACAGGACTTATGAATTAGGTGTTAGAGTGAGAGTTTAGGCACCTTTTTTTAAAAAAACTAACTTATTGTGTAACCATGGGCAACTCACTTAACTTCTGAGCCTCAGTTCCCCATCTGTGAAATGAGGATGGTTATATAATAATACCTAGCTTGTAAAGCTCTTTTCATCTTTAGATTTCAAAGTGGTTTACAAAGGAGGTCAGTATCATTATCCCCTTGTAAAGATGAGGAAACTGAGGCACGGGGAGGGAAGTGACTTGCCCAAGCAGAGCCTGGTTTTCCAAGTGCTACTGAATTCCAAAGTATGTTAAAGATAGTCAATGGCAGAGGTAAGACTAGAACTCAACACCACTGAGAGTATTATCCTTATTTCAGAGATAGGGGACTGAGGATCAGAATAAGTGACTGGGCCATGGCCACACAGGAAGCCTGTGGCAAAGCCAGGGAGCCAAGCTAGATCCCAGAGCCCTATTTCACTGCCTTAACCACAAGACTTTCCTTCTTTTTTTAAATTAAAAATAAAAGCCAAACAAAACCAGACAGCACAGAAAATTTGTGTCCTGTTGTAGCTGTAAAGTGTACTCACTTTTCTGTCCATAGGGATTATAAGGATCTGCATTAAAAGCCCAATAGTACCTATATAATCCTATCGGTTTAACTGAAGACTGCATAGCTGTATGAAGTTCCTGCCTACCTTTTATTTCAATGATATCAAGTGCAAATCCCAATGGGGTTGTAGTTTTTAATTTTCTACCAAATGTATACCCATCAGTACAAAATACAGAATAATATTTACTTCCCCTCCTGCAGAAGAGAGAAGGGAATATTCCAATATGTTCTCTTTATGGGGTTTATATCATTTGTATTACCATTGCACCTAAGAGCCCAAGTCATAGACCAGGACCCCATTGTGCTACAACACAGAGCAAAAGACAATCCCTGCTCCAAGGAATTTACAATGTAAGTATAGAACAGGAGACAGCAGATGGGTACAGACAGATGGGGAAGAACAAGGAAACAATTGGACAATATTGATTGGCATGATAGTCTGCGGTGTCAGCACACCAGTAGCCTAACTGTTGTCAAGTTTTTTGCAGGCGTCCTGGCAAAAGAGAGTTTTGAGGAGGGGTTTGAAGGAATGAGGTGACTTTGCATATGTTTATGGGGAGCATCTCCCAAACATGTGGGGCAGTATGGGAGAAAGCCCCAACGTTCTTTGTTTGAAAATTTAACAAGTGCGCAGGGGGGCCGGCATCATGGGCCGATCAGAGGCCAGCATTAAAAGATTGATAGCAAATAGGTAGGGTGAGGAGTGACTGTTCAGGACCTTGAAAATGAATACAAGCAACTGTTTGAAGTGATGGAGCCAGTGGAGGAATTCAGAGAGGGATGATATGGTCAAAGCAATAGACTAGTTAAATGATCTTTGTCGGGTGTCAACCCCAAGAATTCAAAATCATGAGTCAGATCTCAAAATATCATGAGCTTGGTGTGTGTGTGTCCGTCCGTCCCCGTCCGTCCCCGTCCCCCCCAACTGGATTCTTATTTTCCATCTGATTTTTGAGCCGGAAGGTTTGTGTTTTCTCTTTCCTCTGTGACCATAGGTCTCTTTAATCTAGCAGAGAAAGGCATAACAAGATCCAGTGACTGAATATCTGTCTATTTAAGGTGCTTCTATGACCCACATCACGCTAGTATCTGAGCATCTCATAATTTTGAATGTATTTTTCCCTCACAATGCCCATGAGTTAGGTAAGTGCTGTTATCCCCATTTGATGGGTGGAGAGCTGAGGCACAGAGAGGCTGTGTGATTTATCATATGTCACACAAGAAGTCAGTGCTGGAGCAGGGAATTGGTGCTCTAGCCACTGAACTATCCATCCTCTCATTCTGCTCTACACAGTTAGACAAATTCAGACTAGAAACAAAGAACAGATTTTTAACCCTGTGGGTAACAAACCTTCGGAACAACTTACCTATGGGTGAGGTGGATTCTCTGTCACTTGCTGTCTTTATGTCAAGTTTGGTTGTCGTTCTAAAAGAGATCGTCTCATATAATCATTAGTTATGGGCTTGATGCAGGAAGCACCTGGTGAAGTTCTGTGGCTGTATTATGCAGAAGGTTAAATCAGATGATCATAATGGTCCCTTCTGGCCTAAAATCTATGAATCTATAAACTTTTCCTCCTATTGTTGTGCTGAGACACATCTCTTCTGGCCCTTGCCCACTCCTCACATGTTTGTGGTGTTTCCTCCACTGTGCTCATGGAACGGGGCGGGATATTTTCTGTCATGCAGCCAGGAGCAGATCCATGGAGAGTTTTCTATCAGGTCAGAGATGTGGAGGGGGACAATCTTTCCCTAAGTGTTATAAAGCCAAACAATTATTTGCTGAGATCTCTTTCCACAATGCAGTTACTTTTGCACACACAAAGGGCACTTACCTGCAATTTCTCATGACATGGAGTTTGTGACTGAAATTGGGCCATAGCTATTTAATTATGTGGATGTCCACCCACAAAATAGCAACAGTGGAATCTCTTTGTTCCTTACCATCACGTAACTAGCACTTACTCTGGTTCATTATGTAAGAAAGTAATCCAGCAAAAACAACATGTTGACTCTTCTGCCCCTCCCTATCATCCAACCATCCCTTGCCTTCTATTTTAGCAAAGTACTTATTTAGGGCTCATCACCAGAGCATCCGACTACCTCAGACATGAATGGATTTTATTCTTACAGCACTCCTGAGATATAGGGAAGTATTATCCTAATTTTACAGATTGGGAATTGAGATGCAGGGTAGAAGAAGTGACTTGCCTGAGGTCAAGCAGGAAGTCTGATGAGCCGGGAATTGAACATGCATCCTAACCCAGTAGCTTAGCCCTTACTAGTCCATCTTTCCTCCATCTCGTCATCAGTTTTTGTTACCCCAAACAAAAAGCCCCGTTTACCATTTCAATCGCTTATCTTTAGCGCCATCTCCCCCACATTGTTCAGTTTATCAGAATAGGAGTTGTACATTTCTCTCCCCTCTTTCTCAGGAACATAAAAAAAGTTAAGATTAAACTTTACAGTAATCCTGCCCTGCTTCTGGTTCTCTCACTGTTTGGGGTCTGGATAGTATATTTTGAATTCTTAACCATGTTCAAAGATCTGCACAAAGAATGGCCATGCACTGTGATGGGTAGCTGAGACTTGTGGAGCTCAAGGAAATTGTCAGAACACTAGGGCTCTGATCCGGCCAACACTTACGGCTTATCTGCATGGAAAATTGTACCAGTATAATTACCCCAGTATTGTTAAGCTGCTCTAGTTATCTCAGTATAACTCCCTGTTTGGACATTCTCATTCCAGAATAGGAGTTCCTTTCTCCAGTTTAGTTTATACCATTTCCAAAGTGACATAAGAAACTAAAGCAGAAAAAGGCCCTCTTATACTAGAATAAGGCCATATCTACACTGTGGGCACTATCGGTTGTAGCATAGTGTAGACTCTTCCTACAGCGACAGAAGGGGGGTTTCTATCTGTCTATATAATCCAACTCCCCAAGCGGTGGTAGCTAGGTCAATGGATGAGTTTGTCCATTGACCTGACTGCATCTACACTGGGGTTTAGGTCAGCTTAACTACAGCACTAAGGGGTGTGAATTTTTCACATTCTTGAGCCACCGTACCTATGTCAACCAAACTTTTAAGTGTAGGCCAGGCCTAAGTGTGTCAACATGGGGAATTATACCGTTAGTTTAAACTAACATCTGAGACCAGTGTAACGTCTCATGTTAACAAGCCCTTCGCATGCACCTAATTTCTGCCCGTGGGTTGTTCTACTGAAATCAAGGAAAATGCTCCCATGGGCTAAAGTTAAGTACGTGTAAGTGTTTACGGATCTGAGATCTAGGAGTGATTTCCCCCCATGTTTGTAGGGGATCTACAGTAAGACATGGTGACAAATAGTAACTTGCTATGACTTTTATATAAAAGTCGCAGGCGGAAGGAGAAATCCTTTGTTTTGCTGCTGGCTTTCTTTGAAAGGTAGTGTTTAAAACAGGCAGTTTCCAGATAGTTACACTGATCTGTATTTTAGCCACCAAACAGAGGGCCATATTGAGCCCTGTTCCTTGACTTGAATGGTAGTTCCAGGTGAGTAGAACTTAAAGACAAAGTGTAGAAAGTTGGCCTCAGACTAATTAAATCATAAACCAAAAATGTAAGTAGGGATTCTGGACTTGCTAACAACTTGGCTGCTTATGAATAAGGCAGGAAGAAGGATAAAAAGGGAAATGCAAATATCTTCCTCTACAAGATAAGTGTTTTCCTGATTTAAGAAACCACTTTCAGAAAAAATGAAACATGTTCTTCAGTATCTGACAGATAGAGTTCTTCAAGCAGTGATTCCTTCCACCTCAAGTAACTTCCCCATGACAAGGTTAAAAGCTGTAGAGATTTCCACAGTTCATTATCTCTGGGTGGAAGGAACACTGCCACAACAAGACACGTGCTATAAATCCTACCTACAATGCTACTGCTACCCATATGAGACCCAGCCTAGCCTCACAGATACCCCAAGTTCAATCATTTCATAGGTCTTGCAATCAAACCTCTTTTTTGCCTAAAGGCTTAGGATCTGGATATTAGTCATTTTGATTCTCCCTTCTCTTTCCCCCTCACTCCCCTCTTCTGATACAGACTGTAGTAATGTAGCATAACAATGTAGTTACTTTGCTTCAATAGTAACCTAATATGAAAGAGATTTTAACACACTCACTAATTTCTTTGCATCCAGTGTTGGCAATTATGAAATAGATTAGACATTGGCAAGATTTTACAGAATAATTACAGGCTTCCTAAAGTAGTACAGTATAAATAATTACAGGTTTTAAAGTGTTATTGTGAGCAGCAATTTATACCGAAATTTCATCTTGCTCTTTGAAACACGGATACATAACCTTCACCATGCCACAGCAAATGTTTGGATTTCTGGATGCTGGACAGCAGAATGTAACCTTTTCTTTTATTGTGCAGCAAATGTTCTATGGTACCTTATTTAAATTGGTATATAATTGAAATCTAATTAGACAGGGGCTAAAGCCTCCACTGATGTAGCTCATTGTACCTCCACTAGAGTCAGTGTAGCCACGTTGATTTATACCAGTTGAAGATGTGAAGCAGCTATTTGGTTGTAGTATAGGCATTATTAAAGAAGAGAGGCAATGGTAATAATTCTGTTTTGAAAATTAAACCCATGGCATTGTCAGAGATGATTACTTCAGTTTATATGTAGTCAGGCGAACGAAGGAGAAAAATTCAGTACAGCTGTTTCTTTTAGCAAAAGGTTTCAATTTCCACTGTATGTTGCTAGCATTGATGAGGAAATCATGCAAATAGTCATCTAGTTGTGGTTTTCATTTCTTAGCACCTTTGTGCTTGTCTAATCCCCTCTAAGTGAGAGAGCACAGATTCATTTTTGTTTCTATTCTATTCTGTTCTGTTCTATTCATGCCAATGTCTTGGACCAGATTCGTATCTGTTTGGGCAGTGTAAATTCAGAGTAACTCCAATATCTTCACTACAGCTAGTTCAAATTTACACTGCTATAACTTTTCTGTAATTATCAACCTCTACAATTGTTTTTCTCCTTCATTTATGGAGTTTGCACATCCACCAAGGTTTGTGAAGTATCTGTTTTTCTGTGTTTTCCCTGTATTATTCAGGGAAATTATGATTTGAAAGAGATTGATGCACTTAACCACTGAAGCTTTTGATGGGTCATTACCATGCATGTTATTTCAGCTAAATAACTGGTTGGTTATTAACGTGCGACAGAGCTTTGTCTCTTTGGAGAATCAAGTGGCAAATTGAGCAAGACAATAACTCTTTACTCAAAGTCTATTTTTCTTAGGGATGCTGCATTGAGGAATGTAGGAATCTTTAGGCCTGAACTAGGCCAATAATCCATCTGTTAGATTTGTTTGTGCTCTTTATTTTTAACCTCACTATACTTGAAAGTCTGCTGGATTTCCCCGCCCCTGCCTCTGCCCCAAGTTATCTGTAGGTTTCACTTGTCCCCTGATAGCACAGGATAATCAGGATTGTTCTGTAAGTATTTTTTCAAGACTAGGCACGTGGGAGTTCTAGTTAAACATTTTGGTCCTTCATCAAGAACAATGTAGCAACTGAGTGTGTTTAAGTCATTTCTAAACAAATTATTCTGAATCGTTTATTGATGTTTACTCTCCTCATCTTCTGGCTAAGGAAAAATACAAGCTGGAAAATAAGCATCAAAATAAGCAAATAAGAATAGTGAGTACATTTACCTACAAAGATAGAGTCTAGTTTGGTAAAGAATAGGATGGGGAAATCAGGAGATCTGGATCTTATTCCTGGCTGTGACTTATGTCAAATCACTGAACTACTTTGTGACTCAGCTTACCCATCTGTAAAATGCAATAATATTATTTAATTACCTGGCTAAGTGAGGCTTAGCTCATTAATGAGAGTAAAGTGCCATGATGTATTTGGATGGAAAGGAGGATTATAGATGTGCAGCTATTATTTTATATTAGTTTCTACTGACTTTTTATCAACTGTCATTTTTTATAGCAAACACAAACCAAATGCCATTAGTAAACATCCACTTCTACTCAACTGCGTTTGTATTGGAGTTTTTCAATTTAGTGTTGCTCATATGAAACAATAGTTGAATTTAATTCCTAAAGATTTCACCTTCAGAATGGGTTTAGTGACATCTGGCTGGTAAACAATTTTTTTTTGAGTAAATTAATATCTTAGGAACTCATGAGGTTTTTTAATAGATACAATCTGTTGAGTTTTGTGAGTGTGAAGGTTGGTTATTTTCTTCATTGTTCCCACCGGATATTCCAGTCCTGAGGACTTGCACTGGAAATTGCTTTGGTTTAAAAAATAATGTAGTTGGATCTACTTTGTGTTTAAGGGTTAGAATTCCTCTTAGGACGTCATTGTATGGTCTACTGAAAATATGAACAATAAAGAATTAACTCTTTCAATTTGTGATGCTTTAAGAGAAGTAGCGCATTCTCAAATGTTCATGTTTCACTTTCTGCCTCAGTTCCAGTGCTTTCCACTTCAGTGCATTAATATTTTAGGACATAACACATTAAATGTATGTAGCCAGTGGGAGTCGTGCAAAGTAAATTTCCACATATTGAGATAAGAATGCACTTTTTGAATGGAGTCCTCCATCTGAGAAGAAGAATCCGTACTTGTCGTCATTGGCAGATTAACATATTATGACCCTAAAGTCCAAAAACCAGTTGGCCATCCGGAGTGCTAAATCATGTTAGTTAACATGTGTAACTCTTCCCCCAAGGTGAGGCGCAAGTGTCCTCCTTGACGCTTCTACTGAGTGGCTTTTCTCCTCTCCTCAGATAGGTTGGATCCAGGTTCTTTTCTGGTGCCTAGTGCCTCTACCCAAGGTGATTCCTTACTGTGCCTGAGACATAAGGGGTGCTGTCCCTTGGGAAAATGAATAAAGCTACCGCTACTGGCAAGGAGTGCAAAACCAAGTGCACAAGAAACAATACGGTACATCAACACAAACCCCAGCAAAGAAATGACACTCCCCAAAGTAGTAATACAGCAAAGGGGGGCTTTATTTGGAGCAGGAAAATAGGAGCTTGGGAAGGAAAGGGTTGAGGTTAAGTAATAAGTAATAAACATTACTAAATCAACCAGTTCCCCACCTCCCAACACTCACAACATTTCCCAACCCCCAGCGCTCTCCCTGGTGCTTTCCCAGGCAGATGGTATGCTGAGGACCAGTCTGGAGAGAACTGCTGCAGAGTTGGGAATGTTGGCCAGCTTTAAGTGAAAAAAAAAAAGGGGGGGGGGGGGCGCATGGTTTACAATGCGTTTGCCCCTGGGGCAGGGTTCTTTTGTGAATTCCTGGTCCAGAGACCTTTGGGGGTCTCAGCTGACTCTCAGTAGCTGGCACTGGGTCAGATCTCTGGCACTCTGGATGCTGGTCTTTGTGGGGCAAGAACTGCCTGAGCCATGCAGCAGTTCAAAGACTCCCTATGTGCGGAGGGAGAGTTAATCATCAGACTCCCTGGGCTCTGCTTCTCTGTCTGCTCCAATCCCCCTAAACTCAAAGCTCAAAATTGAAACTGAAACCAGTCTTGTCTCTGAGTCCGGCTGTCCCCTCTCACTGAGAGGCTGAGTACCCTGACCCATCATTGGTCCAGCAAACTGCTTGTCCATAGCCTCCCATGGAGAAGCCTCCCTGTAGGCCTCCACAGGAGTTTCTAGTCCATTCAGTCTCCACCCCTGGCTCCAGAGATGTTGGGAAATGGTGCCAGTGGGCTCTGGTAGCCATTATTGTTGTAGTCTATAGCATAGGAGGCACAGAGGCTAAGTCTAAAGTTCAGGAACTGCAAACTGTAAGCGGGGGTCACATATCTTACGACACAATGTCATTTCTCAGTGTGGACAAGTCCTCAGTGACGTAGTTGTCCCTCTCAAACTATAGGTGGGATGAAAATCTGAGGGGACTTCGAAAGCATCAAAGCATATTAGCATCAACTCCGCAATAGATCAGCTAATATTTCATTGCTTGCTGTCATTCCCATCCAGGCTGAGGTCATAGTGGTAACGCAGTTATGCATTGTGCTTCCCGCCTTTTTGTTAAAAAGCAGTAGGACCGCAAAGATGAAGGTGAAGGCACTGGAGCATTCCCAGCAATAATTTCTAAATGCTGGAGATAAATAGGCAGGCAAAGTTGTAGATTTATCTGTGTGGGGATATTAGCGCTTCCAATACTCTCAGCACAGATGCAGTTATCACTTAATTGACTTTACCTTAGGGAACACTAGAAAATCTCTTCACAGCCATAAAGGAAAAACTTTTGCACTTAGTCCATGGCAGCCCCGTATTCTGAGGCTATTATACTAATGGAGTTGCAACAGAGAAGGGGAGAGCATAGCACAGATCCGCTGCTGCACAAATAAAAACATCAGAATTAGCATCTTGTTGCATCAATATATTGGCCCTTTCTATGTAAGAACTCTCACAAGTGAACGCCTTTGGCTTGATTCACCACTGTTGTCTCAATTCCATTGACATCAAGGGAGCTAAACTGGAGTGAACCTGGAATACCACAGTGGTGAATTGGGCCCATTGTCTCCACAGATCCCTGGCTCCTGAGACACTGCAGGCTCCCCCTAATAGTGGAGGCAGAGTTGTTACCAGATTTGCCCTTCACCTTGGGGCATTTATTAGGGTTACCTTCCTGGAAGGGGGTGTGTGATTCTAGGGGTGTGATTCTACTAATGTACTGCTTGTGTTACTTGTGTGTTCATAGGGCTACAAGCCCCCTCCCAATGGAGGTATCCTGCAGGACCTAAGGTTTTCAGGGCTGAGTTCCTCCAGCACAGGTGTACAGGTGTTAGTTCATTTACATCAAGAGCAGGGATTTCCCAACACGCAGTGCTTCCCTGCTTCAGCAATCCCAGAGTTCAGTGTGTTCCCTGCTGTACCAATCCCAGAATTCCGTGCGTGTTCCATCTTCGATGTAGATGAAGCTTCTGTTCTCCATTCGTGTGCTAACTGAGATGCTTATGAGGCATGGGGAGTTGTCTCACCCTTGATGGGCGGGTTTCAGTTGTGTCTCCTGCCTTTTCATATTGAGAATGTCTTTGATTTCTGGTTCAAGCAGCCTGCAGAAGGGTGGGGGTGGGGGGGGGGGGTATTCAGGTGAGCAATTGGGGTTTTGCGCCCTGGTTCCCCAAGAACACAGAGCTGCTAGGTAACAGAGTAGGATGCCCAGAATGTGTAAGTGCCAGTTCCAGCAGAAGGCCCAGATCCATGCAAGCAGGATCATGTCCTGCTGAAGATCTCTCAGCCCACCTGTAAACGCTGCCCTTCGTTCCCCAAATAGCCTAGGAATCTGTGACTGCCTTGTTGTCCCTTCCATGGCATGTAAAAGCCACAGAGGGAAGTGCTGTTGTTCAGGGCATCAGCAATCCCTTGAGAGAGAAACATGACATGCAGTGTGCCCATTTACCAACTGCACACGTGGCTGGCTGGCTACACCCCGTACAGCTGCTTGGTGTCCAGTTTGTGCCGTTGGCATCGGAGGGGCTAGATGTGCCTGTGTGGTAAGATTGGGAAGGCAGGCGCGCACAGGATGGGGTGAACCTGCCCCTGCTGGAGGTCATGACACAAGAAGGATGCCTTTTTCAAAAGCACACCACTCCACCCCTGCCAGCGTGTGTTTGAGGTCACACGCAGGGGGGGAAGGAGGATGTACAATGGCACATCTTCAAAATGGTGTCCCCCATGTCTGGTTTTGTCTTAGTACCGGACAGGGGACAAACCATTTAATACCTGGCTTAAAACCACACAGAAACCAAGGCATCTATCCTCCATTCTTCCTGTCACGTTGCCCAGCAGAAGGGGAGTGTATACACTTCTAATAGTCACTTTTTTAACCTTCGTTTTCAGTCCTATATTGGTTAGAATCCAAAGTGAATATTTTGAATTTTGTGGCACTTTTGTGGACATAAGATTATTTGCAATTGTGGACTATTCACTGGAACGAGAGCTCTTATTTCTTGTACAAAAAGCTGTTTTGAGACATAGGGAGCAGTGTCTGGTAATGCAAGTAGTACTACTACTTATCTAAATAAGGAGCAAAACACCTGAATTTTGCAACTTGGCATGGACATTATTCTAGTAGGCAGCAGTGCAGTGCATGGTTTGAAGAAAGCATTTTGAAATTAACTGCAAGCTATAAGTGATAGAAAAATCATTTTTGAGTACGCTCAGTGGATATCAGAGCAGTTTTCTTCAAACACAGCCCATCCACTTGGACATCACATTACACCTTCTGTCTGTTAATTTCCTAGGTCCATGAACTGCTGGTTTCCAGGTATTGCTGGGAAAATTTGCATGTGGCAAATTGAAATGTCTCACTGAAATGTTCTGCAAGCAACAATCCATTGTTTTAATGTCCAAGAGGGGAGAAAATCATGAGCATGGATTAAAATAACAGAATCCAGATGGCTAAGCATCTTTTTATACATTTCACATTTTGCAAATGCTAAGCTCTCACTTATAAAGATGAATTACTCAGTTTCCCTTTGTGTTTCTGTGGTTTTATACTAATGTATCTCCATTCATATTAATGGAGTCACACCAGCATGAAACTGGAGTAACGCAGTGGAGGACCAGATCTTACTTTTTTTTTAATCTTTGCAGTCAGTTCACGTTGTCTTTGGCCAACCAGGAGGATCAGTAGCTGAGAAACTGCCCCCTCTGCCATCCTGTTCAGCAAGGTGGAGTATAAACTTCAAAGTCCAGTTGGAGCAACTTAAATGCTACCATTATCAAAAACAGGGCAACTTTATCTTATGCTTTTCATAAGCATATTTTGTGTATATAGGTTAATATTTATATTCTAAGAATTGCCAGACTGGATGAAAGTCAGTAGGCCAGTATTTTGTCACTGATAGTGCCAGTAGCAGAGGAAGGTGCAAGAAATCTTGTAACAGCTAGTTATGGGATAACTTACCATCAGGGAAGATTCCTCCTGGGCGCCAATAAGTAAAGGCCGGCTTGTGTCTTAAGGCATTGAGGTTTTATCTCTTCCAAATCTCTTGTTTGTTTCTAATATTTTACAGTAACAACTCTAGATGTTCTTGTTACTCATAGAAATATCTAATCTCTTTTGAAATTTTGCTAAGCTCTCATGGGACTCTTGCGGCAATGAATTTCACTGATTAATTGTGCTTTGGCACTGGTCTTCATGTCAGGGGAACTTTGGGTGTCAGGGTTCTATTCCCAGCTGTGCTGACATGCTATTGGGCTATTCATTTAACCTGTCTATGCTTCTATTTCCTCTATCTGTGTCTTGTCTATTTGGATTGTAAGCTCTTGAGGAGGGATTGTTTCTTACTATGTGTTTGCATGTGGTCTAGCACAATGAGGCCTTGAAGATGCTACTCAAAGGAGTATTTCCTTTTTATCACTTTTGAACTTACCAAACTTACCACCTTTCAATTTCATTGACTGTGCCCTTGTTCTTGTGCAGTGAGACAGGGAGATTAGGGTTCTTAATAAACCACCTTGTCTCATTCATTGTTTTGGATATGTCTAACATGTCCCCTCTTATTCAACTCCCCCTACAAGGTAAACAGTCCCCAGGCTTTTCAGTCTCCCTTCATATGAGTTTTTCCATTCCCTCTTTAGTAATTCTTGTCACCAGTCTCGGAACCCCCCCCAAATTCAGCTTTTTTCTTTCTGAAATGGGGTGACCAGATCTGACGTTGTTGTTCTAGGAGAGGGTGACCAGCTGATTTATATAACGGAGTAGTATTTTCTGAATCATTCTCCATCCCAGTCTTTACGCATCACAAAACGTATTTGCTGAAATATTTAAGATGTGCAATGTTGCAGAGTTAACACTGCTGCCGGAATATGACACTCTGCATTTCCTGACTTTGTGATTTTAAGGATATAATCTTTGCATTGTATTAATATACTATGAGGAGAGCTTGGGACAGCCAGGGTGTGTGCGCGCAGGGAGCGGACTGCATTTAGCTCAAACTAGAGGAGAAAATCTCTTGTAATGATCATCCCAGAATATGGGAAAGTACTGGAAAGTTAAGAGCAGGTGAAAGGTTTTCAGATGAAATATTGAAATAGCACACATGGTAAAATTTATAACTATGCATTCAGACAACCTATCTGTAATAGAATTGTCTTGGATCGCATGCTTTAGCCAAATCCTACATTGTTCTTTCCACCATCCAATTCTCTGCTAAGACCACGTGTGAATGTTCCCCGTGTAAGTGGGCTCAGCAGGGCTGAGGTTGGGGGACTGAGGAGTTGCTGCTCACAAGCATTCTTCTTTTACTGGGTACAAATATCTACAGTGTTAACTTAGGCTTTGCAGCAGCATCACCCTTCCAGCAGAGCTCCTGCAGGAATCGTGCGGTTGGGGTGAGGTGAGAGTCAGAGGGATGCACAAAAGCTATGCAGAGGCGGAGTATGACCACTCGGGAAGATGATGGGAACGTTATCCATCACATCAATATTTCAGTCTCTGGGTGATACTGCACCAAAAAGCAGCTCTGGACTAATGTGGTCTTATTCTTCAGGGACACACGGACACGAATACACTCCTCCTAATATTAATTGTACTGCTGCATGGAGGAGCTCATCCTGTGAAAGGCATTGACCTGACAGGAGAAGTTTGAGTTCCATTACTGAGTGAAAGTCAAGACGGTCCATAACCAAATGTCTCTCAGAAAAGGCATAGACACTTGATGTTTAAGCTGTTCTTTCTACTGTCCTGTGAATTCAATATGCATTGACTGCAATGACATCTACAGGTTAAGAAGTGCACATGAACTGCAAATTACCCTGTTGCTTATAGATGTCAGTAAAAATTTTACATTACATTTTACATTTTTCTTTCCCTTGTGATGGAGAAAACATCTCTTATAATCAACATTTTTGGTGCTTGCCACTAGAAACTAAGTAGATAACACTGCAATAGCTGTGGATTTGGCATCCTCTGAAATAGCTGTCTGACTAATTAAGAGAACTGATGACATTTCCTATGAAAAGGCAAAGCAGCACAGGTGCACTAGAGATGGAGTTAATGAAAAACACATTTTAAAAATCTTTATTACTGGTTAAAATAATTCCTCGGGTCTGGTAAGGGGATTAATATAAGTGCATAGACTTGGGTAGAATAGAGGACTCTGACGATCCTAATTTGTTGATGATTTTAACATTGATGTGCTTTTAATAGTCAGGTATTATAGGAAGCCCAATTTACAGAATAAATGCCCAGATCTTACTACCACACATGGACCCAGGGAGAGGTGTTTAGAGGGAGAGGAGTTGAGTGATAGCGAGTGGAAACTTCTTGACTATTCTGAGGCTGTTTTGAGCCTGTGTTTGGTTGTTATTGTACATCTATTAGATGAATCACTTCAATATGAAAATTTTAACTAGACAGAGTATATCTTTGTATGAGAAACTAATTGTGCCACTTGGCATGCAACATCAAAGGAAATTTGTTTCATGACATCAAGTTCCCATGCAGCCAAAATAAAGAAAAATATTTTTTAAATGCAAATGTAGTCACTTCAGTTTGCAGGAACTCCTTTTCTGGGTGAGATGGTCTGTCTGTCTGCTCACTTTACTTATAAAAGGTGAATTCAGATTTTAGAGTGGTTTTTCATGAAAGCTCAGCTGTCTTGTGAGAAAGTGGCTGATATGCCATCCATGGTCGACAAGCTTTTAACATAATCACTCAAAGTACCGCTTCTCAGTGCTCCCAGGAACACATCCTGCCATTCTCTGAGGCAAAACCCCCCAGTGAAGTCTCTGAACCCTAGCAAAAGTTCTGGAGAAAGCCAAGTCATGATAAAATGCTCTGTTTAAAGGGACATTATCTTGATTGTAATCCCATCTTTTTAATTTTACCTTCTGGATTCTGGAAATAACATTCAATTGGTGTATGATTTAGCCTAATGATAAGTGTAAACAAATTAATGTATACGTGTTATGATAGAGGAATATGGATGCAACATTTTTAAAGCACACTCAGCTTTTTAAACGATATTCTGCAGAGTTATTAACTATCAAAGTGTGTGTGTGCAAGGAATGCACAAAGTGGAAATACCAACAATGTGGGTTATAGTTTAACTTCACTAATACTGACAAGTGTCCCTTTAACAATTCAGGAGCCTACCGATCACGTTGTTAGCGTTAATGAATTTAGCTGAACCTGTTAATAATGTTGATGCAATATTGCAAGCTGATTAGCTTTCCCACCTGCTTTTTTCTAGTAACAGTAGGTGTCATTTGATTTGTGCTAGTGCAGATAGTGACAAGGCTATTGAACTGAGGTGTAATTTTACAAACAGATAACACAAAGGTACACCGCTCTTTTGAAGAAGCAGCAGCCATATTTCATGTTTTGTACAGTTAAAAAATGTCTAATGTTATGGTCTCTTAAGTACCCTTCACATCACCATTATGAAATGCTGGTTGTATGACCCTATATGAAGCAGTCAGCGTCATTCCACTGCCAGGTATATTTAATCTCATAATCCTGCATCTGGCATGATTGTACACCATTTAGATGATAGCTGCAACAATTGCTTCCTAAGTATAGTTATATCATGATTTAGAAGCATGCTTGCCACATGTAAACAAAAATAATAAAGATCAGCATAGTGAGATGTGATATTTCTGGCATTTAACACTGTTAAATGTTTGTTTAAAATTAAAATCCACTTGGTAAATTCTTCTTTTCTCTTTTAGGTAGTGGAAGCCACAGAATTTAAAAATGTTCCCATAAACAAATGTTTAAGGACAAGAAGTTTGGGGAAAAAGATGTGGATGTAATGAAATTAAAATGTCACCAGCTAATGGTAGAAAATCTAGCCTAAAACATGAGCTAAATTCCACTCTCAATTAATCCATGAAAGCATGGAAACTTTTTTTTTTTTTTTTTTTTTTTTTTTGTGGGTGAAGGGGAAGGCTTTCTTCAAAATGAAGAAATTACTTCATTTTGAAGAAAGAAAATTTTGGATTTTGATTTAAAAAAAATTTTGTTTTCAGTTTTTCATCCAAAAATGGAAAGCATTAGGGTTTTGGTTTTTTTCCAGTTTTTATTCCCCCCCAAGAAAAATACTTACCATTGTCCAACCAGCTGGTCAAATGGTATTATTCCAGATTTACACTGCAGGGCTTTCCTGTCCCTTTCCATTGTAGTTTAAAAAAAAAAATCAACATGCAGACCCCATTCAGTATATGTTACTTCTTTGAATGCATGAGAAAAATGAACTATGAAAACTTCATGATCCCCCAGCTATATAAAAGACATAAGGGAACACACACAACCTCAAGATCATAAGTCTTCAGGGTACCTCTCCTGACAGCACACATATGTAGGCCTACCATCTTATGTTTTTGTCAGAAAATATGGATTGACCTCTCCTAGCAATAGAGAACCATGGTGTATAACATATGACAATAGGACCATATAGGTGTCCCTGCTATATGTGCTCATCTTCACAAGTGACCAAGGTTAATGGTTATCAACAAAAAAAAAATTAGGGATGACAAAAACGTTATGAATCCTAGAGTTCTGTGACATCATCCAGACTGGGCCAGCTTTGTTTGCCTGCCGCTTACAGGATAAATGCAGTGGCAACTCAGAACAGAAATGTTATCTAGAGAAGCTGCTGTTCACCATTCCCAAGTGCTGTTACAATATGCTGAACTTGGGTTTACTTTTTTTTAAAAACAGACATGTTTCATTACATGTAAACTGGGGGGTATGTGCACCTAAATATTTGATATTCCCGTGTCAATGGCAGTAGTTTATGGCTATGTAATTATGCTCCTAATTCTTGGTTTTTTTAAATGTAAAAAATACAGTTAACACAATAGCTGAAATTCCAGAGTTCAGACAGCTTGCAGCAGTATTTTGCATGTCCATGCCATATTTGATCTGAACATCTTAAAGCACCCTAGAAGCATGAAAGGGCAAATTGCCACAGCTGGCCCCCTGTAAAGCTCCCTAGAACACATCCCAGTTTCTTTGCTATGCAGCAGTGTGACGGGATAACCCGCCCCCTTACGAGCAGTGGTGTTTAGTGATCAGCCCATCCCCATGATGTGGTGTGGCCTTTAAAGATTCTGAAAGGTCTGATAAGTATACAAGGGTCTAGAATGTATCGATAGAGAGGAAGTGATCCAGGAAATAAGCAGCTCTTGGGAGGAAATCCCATCACTGCGACTTTAAAGGCTCGGGATCAGGAGCTTTGCAGAGAGGGCAGGGCAAAAGGTTGTCCATCCACCCAAACAGTGGGGTGAGTTGGGAGAAGGACTAATATAAATTCTGCCTCTCCCTCATGGCCGGGCAGACTCAAGCAGGAAAAGGCTGTCTTGTGAACTCTTGAGTACTAACTGGAGAAAGGGGCCAGCTGAGGGAGAAGCTAGCTAACATACAACCCAGATCTGAGGCAGAGAGCTGGGGCCCTCTATTTAAGCAAGGATAAAGGTAACCCAGAAAGGACTGGGAATGTGGCCAAAAGGGCAGGCTTCAGAGAAACCCCAAAGGTCAGAAGAGTCTTTTGTTTGTTTGGGATTTTTGTTTGGACTTGTTATCCTGAAAGCAGGTTGAGCTCAGTGACCCAGCTGGATGACTGAGCAACGTGAACCCTGGGCGAGAGGAGGAAACTGAGGCAGGGAGTAGTCCTGCCGTGCCACACTTAGCAGCAGGTGCTGCAGGGCAGTCACACTCTCATGACAACCATATACATAGTTGCCATTTTTAAAATGAGGCTGTGCAATATATTGTCTCTTATTTTTGAAGACTTGTTTTACTGAAACAGTATCTAGACTCACGCTGCATATTGAACATACCCCAGATCTGTTCTACTCCCATTCATGCCCTGGGTGGCCCATACAGTTAAACTTAAAAGGGCCAGAACTGTTAAATATGTTTGATTCACAAATGGGTGCTATTCAGGCACTGGAGAAAGGATCCCAGCTCTGTTTTGTATGAGAAGCCAACATGTTACAGGATAATCCTGCCATTTTATTAAGCTTGGAAGCCTTTTCTTCCCTTGTTGAAACACTCAAACCAGTCTTGGCTTTGGAATGCACAGGACCTTGCATGGAAGGACCTCACCCCTCCTTCTTTGTCTGCTTCCCTTCCACCTCCCCCAGAGTAATTTTAGTTCATCTGTTTTGTAACTGCAGTGAAGTAATGATTATGCTCCATGCTGTGGTTCGTGACTGCATCATCTTCTCCATCTGGGAGAGGGGTAGAATCTGTGATCACAGCTGGTAATTGGTTTTTTTTGTTATGCCTGGCATGTTGTCTTATCCTCAAAGAATGTTACAAAATGAGTATCCTTAAGTACCATCTTGCTAAGTTACTATTATATACAGTAGAAGATTAATCTAAAGCAGTGTTTCTCAATTTCTTTCCACCCACGGAACCCTTGCGCGCCCATGCCATGCCCTCGGAACCCTTGCCCACACATGACATACTGTCCGCTGAAAAGTCAAGGAAATCTTCCTCTTTTCGGCGGCGCAGTATTTGCTTGATTCGACGGCGCACTTTCTGGGCCGTTTTCGGCGGCGCGCGAGCTGCTGATCGGCGGCACCAGATTTTTTTAACATTTGGTGGCGCGGTACGTCTTCGCGGAACCCTTCCGCTCAGCCCACGGAACCCTAGGGTTCCGCGGAACACCATTTGAGAACCACTGATCTACAGTATTAATTGTTCTTAAATGTCCAGTCTTCTATAATTTCATGCATTTCACAAAGCTATGATTTTTTTAAGGATCCTTTACAGCTAGTGAAGAGAGATTTTTTCCCAAGGAAATAGCTTTCAAATAGCCTGGGACAATGGAACACTTTTACACATACACCTCTGCAGTCCCCCCCCAAAATCATGATGAATGGAAAGCAGAAATAAACAAATGTATTGTGTGTCCAGCAAGACAGTGAAATTAAAGTAAACATTCTAGCAATGAAGGCTTGATTCAAGACTAGATGCTTTGATAACAGGCCAGATCATCAGTTGGTGTATATTGTTATAGTTCCATTGATTTAAATGGCACTAGGCTGATTTACATCAGCTGAGGATCTGGTCCAATGTTTCTTATGAAAAGCTATGTTCTCTGCTTGCATGCTGCTATCTAAGTTGGGAAAACCAAGATGGTGAACTATCTTTTTTTATCTGTTTAGTTCATATCATTCTTGTTCTTTCTAAAACAAATATTTGACTGCACTTTAAGAAATAGTTATTGACTTCAAATACTCTTGAGCAATAACACTCTTTTTGTGTCTTCCCAATAGACGATCAAACAAAATTAAATTGTCTAAAACTTCATTCTAAACAGTCGGTTGGGGGAGACTTTTAAAACATGCATGGTTAATGCTTTAAGCTGTTTGTCTGTGTACCTTAGGTGTCAGCATCTTCAGTGTTGGCTGTCCTTGCACATCTGTCCTCATGTACCCGCAATGTCAAACAATGGGAACGTTTTCTGGATGTGACAGTCCTAATCCCTTCTTACATGTAGACTTGTCGCTCAGTTGATTACTGTTGTGTTCCACTCTGCAGTGTGGTCGCTTCATAATGTGACTACTGTTGAATGCAAGAGTCATCGCTAGTACCTGTCATGCCATCAGCAAGCATTTGGGAAGAACATCTAGTTTTCAGATGCAAATTAGATTGCACTTTTTTCTCCTTGTGGCAACAGCTTGCTGTGGGTGGCAGAGGCGCTGCTGTTCAGTTCATGACAGGGCTGCATAATTCAAAGAGCCTTATATTCAGCCCTGGTGTCCAGTTTAGTGTGTGTAACTAACTGTGCGTTCAAAGCGAACAAGCGCCTATACAGGGGCATAAAAAGATACAATGTTTTCATCTTTTTGCAGTGCCATCAATTGTGTTAATAAAATCAGTGATTGGCTTGAAGTCCAGTGAAGGTGTGTCTGAACATAAGGGTAAAAAGTCAAGTGTCTTTTACATGTATTCATGATGTCAGGCGTTTGATGTTATAAGCCTGACATACCAAAGTAGCACTAGTGGGAGAGGGGAGAAATTAGCTAAAATCTAGGTAAAACCAAGAAAATGGAAAGAGGTAGGAGCAAGATGAAAATCATTCAGGCTATGTTTAGGCAAATTCGCTGCCGTCAGATCGACTTCTCTGGATCGACTGAGCGGTCAGTGAAGACCCGCTCAGTTGATCCAGAAATCGACATATTAAGACCACCTTCTCAAGTGGCGCAGTGCAATGAAGACGGGCGCAGAAGAGAAGCAGAGAAGTCGACGGGAGTTATGCAGGTTTTTTGCATAGCTTGCGTAACTCCTGTCGACTGCCGCCAAATCTCCGAGGTAAGTGAAGACAAGGTAGACAGCTTTTTGTGAAATAACAAACTCCATGCAAATGAATCTCCCACAACACCTAGTTCAATAATTAACTGCTTTTTGTTGCCCAGACAGTTGCAGATGTTTGAGGATCCAGTCAACCCAGCTGACTCAGTTATGGACTATGGGGAAAGGGATTAATTGTCCCTCCTCTACCAAATGCGCTCCACTTAATTTTGACTTTTAAGGTAACTGCTGGTCTTCCCTGGTGTTTGTGACTGATTGAGCGTTGTGCTGCTTTAGCTTATAAGAGAATCTTCTTTTACGCAGTAGGTTTTTTAATTACTGAGGGTATTATTTGTAGAAGAAAAATTGCTCCAGTCATTTGTAATGATTAGCAGTGTGTGTTTGTTTTGTTTTATTTTGAAAACCATTTTCCATTATAAGATTTAAGAATATTTTGATGCTCTGGCAACTTAAAATTTTCCAGCAATTAGTCAACTGAACAGATCAGTTAAAACATACACACACACCACCACAACAACAAAACCTTAGTTAAAAAGCAGTAATTATACACCTTATGGAATCCAGACATTTTTCAAGTAGCCTGCAGTTACCCTAAGTTAAAATGACTAAATTGGAGCAAGTGTCTTAATTTAGTAACAGAGCTTGAGCTACTTAAATTAAAATGTGTATGTTGCATCTTGTGGTTTAATATAGAGCAATATACACAGGTACTAGAGCGATGGACATGGTGTAAGAACCTAAATGGAAGAGCATAGTTGCCCTGTGTCACACTCAAATCAGGCAAGTAGAGGCAGAAAGATTTAGATTTTCGCCAGCAATTAATTTCATGGGCCCAAATTGTGCTAGAAGGAAGAAGAGGCCAGGACTGTCCTTCTTAAAAATTTACCCCCATCTACGTACTTTAATACTCATTTAAACTGAACAGCTTCCTAGTGTTGTGTACTGCTGAACAGTGTAGAGAGGCCTTCTGATAGGGGCCCAGCAATGTTCAGCCACAAGGATGTTAAACAGGGCACTGAATGGAGCCTGCCTCCTAAATTCCCTTGGTTTTGGGAGGCATTTCTCATATTTTGTTTTTAATTAATGCTTTGATGCTCTTGGTTCCACTCATGTACCATACCCATTGACTTCAGTGGAGTTGTACCTGTGTAATTGAGTAGAATTTGGCCCAGTAAGTTTGTGTCAAAACAAATAGCATGTGTTCTAAGAAAGCTGTTATAGCCATTTATGTAGCCCTAGAATGAATGAGGTTTTAAATAGCTTAATGTATGTGAACAGTCAGATGATCACTTAACTAAATGTAACATATTTAAGAAATTTGTGGAGCTGTGGTGCCACTAGCTTTTGGTTTATTGAAACTGCAGATGTTTGGAGGAGAGAAATTTGCAGCTGAATTGAATTACTTAGGGTGCATGATGGAGCAAATTTGTTTAGGTAATGAAGCTGAAAATGCAGGGGGATTAGAATATTATATAGTAAAAGTGTTCTTTGTTAATTGTTGTGCTCAGATTTTGTTGCCTTAAACAGTACATTACACGTACCTTCCTTGTTTGTGTCAATGAATATGTATGACTCCTAATTTAATCAGTATACTTATAAAACAGCAGTAGCAATGTTGTTTGGCACAAATCACAGCCTTTCAGAAGCAGGTTAGCTCCATTTATATACTTAACATGGTTAGTCTAACACCCTATTTCAATATGTGAGGTGAGGAAATTTTGCAAAGCCTGTGAGGTAGAAAACATCTAACTCAGATGCAGGAAAGGATTTTTCATTATTATTAAATATTTATTATATAGAGAGGAAGAAACTTTTGTGACTAAGGCACTGGACTGGAGATCTGGGTTCAGTTTCTGGCTCTGCTATGAACTCCTTGTGTGGCCTTGAATAAGTCACTGAAGAGTCAAGCTAGTAAAGAACTTTGAGCATCCAAATGGTCCCAGTGGTGTAAATGGAACTATGTGCTTGAAGTAAAGCACATGCATAAGAACTTTGAAGGACCAGATCCAAGGTGCTTAGCACTTTGCAGGATTGAGCCTAGAGGGTCCAATTCAACAAAGCAATTAAGCATGTGCTTAAATCCATTTCTACTCAGCAAAGCAGGAATCAATGCCGCAGAAGCATGTGCACAAAACTAATCACTACTACTGCCTGGAAAACTGGTTTTCCCTACACCCCCATAAAAACTTTCCTATCCAGAGATTCTGTTTTTCCACAAGAAATTCTGAATCTTTGCAAAAGGGTTGGGGGTGAGAGTGCTTTCCTACATTTTGTTTCGCAGCTCTTTCAAGTTACTACTCAGATGGGAAACAGTAAGTGTGAATATGTGGGGAGAGAAACCACTTTTAAAAGTGATCCTTTCACTTAAGTATTCTTTCTCTCTGCCATCAACAATTTGACTGTTTTTCTCACTTTTGCCAGTTGGAAAACAGCAAAAAGTGTATGGGAGCACCCACAATTTTTAAATGAGAACTTATGGAGAAAATTTGGCATTAGTTTCCCTAATTTTTTTGTTCTGAAAAACTTTTGGAAAGTGACCGATTTGTCAAATGAAATTTTTTGCATGAAAATGTTATTTTCACCAAAACCCCACTTTTCCACTGAGATAAACTTGTAATCAGAAAACTTTCTACCAGTTCTATTGATAACATACCTAGGTGTTTTGCTGAATCGGAGCCTTAATCTATTTCTCAGTTTCCCATTTGTAAATGGGAATAATGCTCGCTTTGTCTGACTTGTCTATTTAAACTATAAGAATTTGGGGCAAGGGCTGTCTCCTTGCTGTGCCTAGCACGATCTGGCTCTGATCTTGGTTTGAGCCTCTACACACAGGATAACACAAATGATTAAATGTAAAACTTGTAAAGAACTGTACATTTACACAGCAGTTCACAAAGGCAGAGTTAGACTCCTTCCTTCCCTGCCCTGAGGGAATCTCAACAAGACCAGGCACAGGACAGTATTTCACTAGAGGGAAGGATGTGAGAATTAAGGGAGGGGTGATATCTGAAGAAGTGGGTTTTGGGGAGGGACTGTGGGAGAGAGGGTTCTTGTCAGACAAGTGCAAGGAGGCTGTTCCAGACTTGGACAGAAGGAAGGAATGAAGCACAGGGTGGGAGGAGATGAAGGGAAGATGCTGGAGTATAGGCAGTTTACAAAGATGCCAAGTTTGGTTGTCTGTTGGGAATACGCATTTGAAATTAGGCTGAGAATCATCTAATTTTATTTTTGAAAACGTAAATGTAACTAAAATGTACAAGCCAAAATCGATGCCCCAAAGGTAATATGGCCAGTGAATAAAAGATCCAAATCAAAACATCAGGGATGGATGGGAAAGGAATGTCCAGTGGTTAGGACACTAGCCTACCACTTGGCAGACACGGGGTCAGTTCACTGCTCTGCCACAGATTCCCTGTGTGATCTTGGGGAAGTCACTTGGCCTCTCTGTCCTTCCATTTCCCAACAGTAAAACAGGGATAATAGTACTGCCCTACCTCACAGGGGTATTGTGAGGATGAAAACATTAAAGATTGTGAGGTGTTCAGACACTACAGTGATGGGGGCTGTATAAGTATCACGGATATATGGAAGTACTGCCTCTTACCCTCAATACTCATTTTGTATTCTCAAGAGATTTCTGCAGTGGCCTGTTGTACTACTCAGGTGACTCTGCCAGTTTGAGCCTGTATTTGGTATTCTTGGTGTGTGTGGTTTTGACTCTTTAATTCAGTGTCTGGGTGGGAGTGTGCCACTATTTTCTGCACAGGACACCCTCAGTAGGGTTCTAGAACATATTTTTTTCAGAATATGAAATATTCTTAGTCTTCTAATCTACCAGTATAAAACTACATCTGTCACCTTCGTATCCATAGCCGTTTCTAAGCAACCACAAGAGTTTATTTTTTCTCCAATTCATATGGAGGAAATAATTGGTTCATGCATGATCCAAAATCAGTCTGAGCACCACCCTGGGAGACTAGAATTGTGAACTATAATTTAAGATAATTCTAGTTGAAAACATGAATTACAGTATTTTATATAACCTGAAAAAAAATCTACTGTATAAATGTGTAAGCACAAAACAGACACAATTAACATTAATAGTGCAGAAAACTTGGATGCTGGGAATGTGAGTAACTCAAGTTGTAACATATTCTTGACAAGCAAAAATGTTTCCCACATGTCTTGTTTGCGTATGAACAAGATTTTAGCAAGTCCATGTTTGCATCTCAAAGTTAAAAATGAGAAAGGGTAAGATACCATATTTTCACCCTTATAAGAAGAACATGAAGTTTATGAACAGGCCGTTAGCATTCACTAGCCATAAAGTAGCTGTGCCCTTTAATAACTTTACAGAAAGTATGTGAATTTGTGACAGGGATTCCATTTTAGTATTGATTTGCAAAAGCAATTACTTCCAGCAGTAATTGATCTGATGTCTTTCCCTGCATTAATTTGTAATTCAGTTATTGGTTATGGCAATCCCAAGCAATTTATGCATTAGACCTTCATTCCTCTGAATTGTAGCTCAAAAGTGAAAAGTAAAGGGGTGAAGTATTAAATGTTGTGTGATGCTAGAAACTAAGTGTACTAAAGATTGAGTAGATTATGATAAATTCAGAATTTAAAGAACATACTTAATTTGGTGCAACTATCCTTATCCATAATGATCAGTAAATGCTTCAGTGGCCAGGGTCTTGGTTCTTTTTGTAAATTCCATTTCATTATAGCAATAGGACATTCCAAACTAATGTTAGGCTAATTATTGACCTTTTTAGACAATTCATCACTTAGCCTTAAGCCAGTACTGTGAAGACAGGTTACATTCCTCCAGAAACAAATTGTGAATGTCCTCTTGCTTAGCCATGTGAAAAGAAATAAGTATTGCTTACTGAAACTTCAGATGAGACTAACGAATAAATAGTGATAACATGCAAACAATAGCCGATTACATCAGTTTCTACATGTAATAGCACAGCAATTACATATACAGAAATGGAGTATAAAAAATATATTGAGGTTTTTCTGTCCAGTTCAGTCTTTTCTATTGACTGGTAACAGGAGTTGGACTGGGATGCTAATTCACAGCAGAAGGGAAGAAAGATGGTCATACGTTTCAAGTACAGAAGTAAGAGCCAGGTGATCAGTCCCAGAAATGATCTCAGAATTTCTGTGTGGTTGTTAGGTCAGTTGCTTAATACCCATGTCTCCATTTCCTGTAGGTAAAATAAGGATAATGCTTTGGACATGAACATTTGTGAAGTGCTCAAATGCTGTAGTAATATCTAATGCAGATAATACATTAGTAAAATAATATAAATTAATGCTTTTGGTAGCTTCCTCCCCTGTTATTTTCAGTGTGTGAGCCGAACAGCAAAGTGAAATTAAGGAGCTTGTGTGGAGGGTGCTGGCAAGCTTCCAGAGGTTTCAGAGGTCCTGTCTCCTTACGAATCCTAATATGACACTTTCATTGCAGCCTATCATTATAGCTGCCCCAGGGTGTGGGATTAAATATCTGGAAGTAGGCGGTGCCCATGATAGTGCAACTGATTCTAAATGCCTCCCCTCCTCCCCGTGTTAAAATGTTTGAGAACCACTGGTACAGAAATATCGGTAAAGAAGCTGTGTAGCTGCTGGGAGCTTCTTTCCTGAGCTCAGCATAGTAGCTAATGTTAGAGTTGGGAAGCAAGTCACTGCTCCTCAGCAGCTGTTCCATTCACTGCATTTTATATGGCTTGGGGAACATTCTAATTTGCCAGATGCTTGTAATAAATTTCAGACATGTTCACTTAATGTTTTCTAAACTGTGAGGCTCCCTATTGCATGCAAGTGGATCAGAGAAAAAAACGGAGACATTGCTTGCTTAACAACTATTCATTTCACACTGTCAGTGTACCCAGAGTTTAACAGTACATAGAACAATACACACACTCTAATCAGAAAAAGCACATACATTTACCATATGAACCCTTGCTGAGAAAAAGGCTAAGGTACCCCTAAACATATCGTGATGTAAGGTACTTGGAAGTTTACATGATGCCTAAATCTTAATCCACTGTTGGGCAACTATAAATTCAACAAAGTAAGTATAAAGTCTCTTGGAGGCAATGAGTTACTGGATTTAAACTTGTCGGAGGAGATTAACTGCTCTTCTACTAGTAAATTATGGTAAAAAGCTCCATTGTATCTTGGAAAATGTACGGTGGAGTTTGGAGCACCCCAGTTTAAACTAGAAAGGGAAATTGATGTAGCCTAGTCCCACAAAATTGCACAAACCAGTCTCAGAATTTTAGGAGACAGAGCGTACAAGGTGACAGCACTCACGTACACACCATTTTAAACACACACACACACACACACACACACACACACACACACACAATTGGAGTTCTGAATTGTGAAACACTACCAATACTTGGTGAAAAGTCCTGCCGGGAAAGAGACTTTGTTACCAATAGAACCTTTGGAAGGATGCAAACCGCATACGCTACTGGAGTTTGAGGATGTATTCCTAGGTACTTACACTAGCAGGGAGTCTGTTCTGTGTATGTTACTTGCCCAGGTGGGCACCTTATGAACTTCGAGATATGTTGAAAGAGCTTTGTAGCATGGTAATTTAAATTCTAATTGCTGTTAGTTCAGTAAACAATCAGTCCTTTCACAAAGCTCATCTATGATCCTTTCTCAATAAAGGGAGAGAAATACAAAGACAGAGGAGAAGATGTACTCCAGTGCAGCTAGAGTACTGCCATATTTCCCTCCCTTCTTCAGGCTCTGTATGTTAATACATAAAATATTAACTATAAGCATTTAATCTACATTTTTTCTGAATTTGGGATCTTTCATTTAAAATGCTACCACTATTTACCACATTTATATGTCTATAAAACTGGTCAGTAGTGTGGACTAGATGGCCAGGACAAACTTTATACCCTCCCTTTTATAACAACCCTGAGGAAAGGAGATTGCAGGAAACCTTTTAGCATCTATTCAGTTCTTCAGCCAAAATGTGAACTCCCCAGTTCTTTTTGGCTTTGAAATGCTGATCCTAGTCTTCTTGTGGGTTCTTAAACACCTTCTCCAATGACCCATTTTAATAACCCGAAAGCTATTGTATAACGAGCAGCCATAATTTAGTCCAAGGCTCTAGGGGGACCCTCACAGTTCAGCAATGAATAGTTAATACAGTATAATGTTTAGTAGGTTATTAGTTTTCACTGTACAAATGCTGATCAGGGAACACTTTTATAAGGTGTTTAAAAGAAAATGTAATTAACTGGTTGCGTGTTTCTGTTGCAGCTCAAATTGAAATTATTCCATGCAAGATCTGTGGAGACAAATCATCAGGAATCCATTATGGTGTCATTACATGTGAAGGCTGCAAGGTAAGCTTTGGAAAAAAAATTAAGTCTTAAAACTTCTGTGTTTATCCTTTGAGTTTGATTCTTTTCATTTCTTAAATATCAAATTTTGTTTTGCTGTGAAGTTGATTGTTTGATTGATAAAACTAGTAAAACAACTAACAAGTTTATAATACAGTTTAAGCATTTGTGGTTTTCTTGATTTCTATGTAAAATATATTGGGAGGGGGATTGGTAAGTTGCAAAGAAACCTAGTCGAAAGGTGTTAGCTGAGAACTCAAGCTTTTAAGTTTCCCTTTGTAAACATGTGTGTTTGTAATTTACTGCACTGACTTGTACGTATATTTTATCCTTCATTGAAAACAGCATGAGATGAAGAAATTGTATGCAGTGTATTTTTTGTATTAAAGATATAAAAACCTTCCTGCTGGCAATTTTATTTTTTCACCGTGATGCAGTTCATTGCCATATGAGGTTTAGGCTTGGATTTTTTTTTTTCCCTCCTGGACTTGGATTTTCAGTAACTCCATTAAACTAAGATTTCAGTAGCAGTGTTAACCCCCTGTTCGGTGTCGATTTTCTTTCAACAGAAGATTAAATTAATTCAGCATTAACGTTGTCACCAGTCTGGCTACACTGCAGATACAGCCAAATGGAGTAATCAGGTTCTCACACGCACACCTGACCTGGTATTGACACATTGTGCACACCCACACTGTGGCCTTACTTTGCGGGCATCGTTGTCTCATGTGAGTACCTTCTGCTGTCACTCAAGTACTAAAGGATTCTCCACCTTTAACCCACATTTCACAGGCTGAGAGATTGCTCTTGCCATTTCTTATCGAAGCTACTTGCCTGCTTCCCTTGCTGGGGCACATGATACTACAACCACCTTCAGAGATTAACTTCCTGTCTCTGTGCTAGACAGAGATCCATCCTGTGCTCTTCCAGACAGGATTTTAGCTTTTTTGCCCTGACTCACCCTTCAGTCTAGCAGCAGCGCTGGTAAGGAGGGATTCCTGGGGGAAGATCATAATGGAAGGTGGGCATTTCCCAACCTCAGTGCTTCCTCAGTGGTGGACTCTGCTAAAATATCTTCATCCAGCTTATCTGCTAAAACTTCTGTCCACCACTGAGCCGCTTTAGTATTCAAGGGCCAGCTTCATAAGAGGGAAGGAAAGGGTCGCATACCTTTGCCAAGACTGCTGCTTTCACAGGCTCGCTTTGTCCCAGATATATGATACTGGGGAAGGCCAAAGCCTTGATATTTGAACCCTGCCTCACTCTGTGTCAGTTATCATTGCCCCTCTTCATCACTTACCTTAGGAATCAGCCAGTCATTTTCACCTAAAGGGCAACTCTGATGTTCAGTGTGAAACCCAGGTGGTTGCTCTATTCCGTCCTAATCAACCTTTTTATTTTGAATAGGGACACCCGTGCACATCAACAGCCCTGAGCAAGTGGCTTTGGGTTCCATATCTTCACTTAAGTGCAAGACCCTCCTCCCCATCCCATCATGCAGGTCTAGAACTTTAGGGCATCAGTTATCCTGATTCCTTCGAATTTCTTTAGAGAACTTGCCTGCTCCGAGGCCTACCCAGTTTTCAGCCACATCTCTCAAAGCCTAATGTCTTGCAGGAGTTCAGAAAGAAATTCTAAAAGAAAGTCAAGGTGTTCACATTAGCACAAACATAGTCTGCAGTATTCCTAGGTTCTCTGCCAGATATTGCTGCTCTGCACTTCTTAACTCGAGGTGAGGACTGGGAGAGGATAAGAGATTGTCCAAAACAACAAACCCAAAAAAGGAGGAGACACTAGAAAGGTCTGTGATGAATTTCATCTCTTGAGAAATTGGTTAATCACCCCAAATATTCATCCACGTCATCAGCTGTTTCTGTGTTGATCCATTTATCTGGCCGCCTTTTCCTGTAGGAAGAGTTGAGGCTAGTAAATTTTATTGACTACCCCTAACAACCATATACCTGATCCCCAGTTCCCTCCAGCCCAAGTCCTTTATACATGAGTATAGGAAGAAGGGCAAAGCCATCTCCCCAGTGCCTGAATCTCCACTGGAGATTCTGGATACCAGTACATAGAAGAAAGGATCCCATCAGCAGGGCTGTAGAACTATTCTAAATTCAGCTGGACAAGTTTTTCAAACTCTCCTTGAACCTCAATGTCTTCATTTCTTTAGATCATCCAAAACCTGTATCATCATAGGAATATCAGCAGACTAGAGATACTATCCTTGAGATGGCTTCACCTCTCTGCCGCCCTGCTCGGCTTGGCTCTGGCCCCAGGGAGCACAGGGTTGCCCTGTCCCAAGAGGATGGTCTGTCCATGGAGAGCCCCAGGACTCATCCACTCCTGCTGAGCCCCCAGGACTGCGATGGTGCCACCCTGCAAGGTCCCCTGTTCCCCCTCTCCCCCACAGTGCTGATGGATGCCTGGCTGGAAACAGAAGGTAGAAATCGGGAGTGGGGGCATGTGACCCCACGCATCATCTCTGCCTCACACAATCCAGTCTCCCACTAGGGAGAGGATGAAAGTGAACAAGCCACACATAATATAGTAGGCACATTTCCTAATGCACTGTGGGAAGGTCCTCGGATACTACGGTGAAGAAGGTGGTATAGGAACAACAAAGTATAGAATAGAACAGTCCAGATCTACAAGACTCACAATACTGTCAATGACCAGAATTGCTCCTGAGTCTGGTCTGAGAAGCTCATTCACCTAGGAGTTCTTGGGCAAAACTCCACACGAGGTGCTTTTGGCGAAGCTGCAGGTCTCATTTTCCCAGTGCCTTCAGTTAGTAGGTGCATGGTCATCTGCATGTAAACAGTACTCTGGGCAATGCTGCTTCTCCTCTGCAAAAATCCCATCATCAATCACTGGAACTCACCTCAGCAGCCATAAGTTCATCCATTGTGACTCCCTCCATCAGAATGTCTATTCCTTCACTAGTATAAATCCCTACATCACTTATCAAAGGACAAGGAAGTTCCTGTCTGAACCTCCACAATCAGAATAATGACCGATGCCAGCCTGACAGTGGGGAGTGTAAATGGTTCAGGCAAATGTTTTCCCCTGGACTCCTATGTTAAGTCAGTTTTCTGGAGTTGTATGCAGTGAAGAATGCAAAACTTAATCTGCTCTTGAAAATCCCACCAGGTCAGCTAAGCTAATGGTGGGGAAAGCAAAAGCCGAGACACAGTAGCACTCTGAATCACCAAGGCAGTGTGTGAGCCCACACACATAAGTAAAACAAGGGCCCAAACAACAAAGTGAGGTATGTTCTTCTGTTCTTAGAGCATCAGGACCATAGGATCATAATTATGTACAGCCAGGCAAAAGCAACAGCAAGGACAATGTAAGACTTGAACCAGGCTGGATGTTATTCACCTATTTATTCATGCCCTTTTCTCATTCTTGGCTTTTGGGTTAAAATGAAATGTCGTGTCTGCTAGATTTCTGGCACCCTGTGTGTGTCCAGATATTTCTCTTCTTAAAAAAAAAAAAGGGGGGGGATTGGGGGGTAGGGGGGATAGTGTACTCATGGAGTTCAAATCTTCCTAACCTTGGTGTACAGGTGAAAAATGGAGGAGTGCTGGTGGGGATGACTGTGTTCAGAGTGTAAATGATCATGGCTTAGGGAGCATTTTAAAATCCTGTGCTGTGGCATATGGAAAGGTAAAGAAGGATTTTGTTTGTGTTGCACTCCTCCGCAGTAGTAGCAACAAAGTCTCACTGAAGAGAGCTATTTCGGGTAGTGGACAACTTGGTGCATCTTGGCTTCTATCAATGTGAAACAGTTAGGACTATTTCCCCACAATGTGTTTTCCAGCTTTTTTGTGGCTGTCATCACTGCAATTTTATATGTTCTTACACTATTCTTCATATTACTCCTAACCTTTGATTTTAAAAAAACCCCTAAGTTTGAGTTATTTCACACTCTGCCTTGGAAAGAGAGCTGTCAAGATAGTGGTCCCAGTCCTGAACTCTGATTCTCGGGCAGACTCTTGTACCAGTACAAAATCCCAGTGAAGTCAATAAGGTTCTGCAGAGGTGCAAAAGTCTATCCATGTGCATCAGATTGCAGAATCAGAGCCTTTAGTTATCATTAAGTGAACAGAAATGCTGCTACCTTCTCAAGCCAGTCTTGTAGAAAATGATCTCCAATTACAGCAGCGAAATTGGACGTTTTCCTCTCTCACTCTTTTCACCCCAGTGTGGTGTAAACTTCAAAGCCAAAATGGGACTGTTTAAATACTAATATTATTAAACACAGGAAATTTATTTCATATTCTAACTTAAAAAATAAAAGAAGTTAAATGCAAACGTATACACTAATGTAGCATTAAGATTCCACATTCCTAACCACAAAAAAGCTGGGAAGAGCAAAAGTTAAGATTGCAATAACAATGTTAACTTGGCTCCACTCCCCTTTTGCAGTGGTGTAATTTAATAATTAATAATTGTAAATATAATATTTAGTTGTGTATTCTGTTCCGGTTTCAAATTTTTTTATTATATCCTTTGGCATTTTTAATGAAGTCAAGTTAATGCTTCTCAGAAATCTTTTATTTCCTAACTTCTTGTGATTTTAGCTGTTCTACTTGAATCTAGTGATTTATATTTAAAATATTTGTGTTTTACAAAGAAATAAAAACCTCACTGAACATTTGCAAGCCTCCTGCCTCTTACTTTCTTGGACTTTGAATGCCTCTTTTAAAAAAACCCCACCCTCATTCTTGACTGAAAAATGAATTTACAAAAAAGAGAATCCTCATCTGTTTATTGCTAATGCCTACAGTGAGCTTAATATATAAAACATGTTTGAGGGTGAAGGGAAGGAAGTGCCTCTCTCTAATATTTCTGACTCTCATTGTTTGGTTTGTTGTACAGTGTTAGACAGAACTGAATTTTCATTTGTGATTAATAAACACAATCCTTTAAAATCTACTGAGTACGACCATTAGAAGAGGGAGAGTGACTCCAACTTTGTCCCTAAACAGAGGTAATACCTGATATTCTAAGTTTAATTCCTGAATAGTTTGTAGGGACTTATAATGAAATACTTTGATTTTGGGAAACAAAGTTTTGGATATGAATAGGGTTAGCAGGATTAGATCATTGGTAAATGTCGATTTCATCGGACATATAAACTGAACAAATATTTCCGTCTATAATAATCAAAATTTACACATAGGCAAATAAGATAAAAATGATCCCTGAGAATTTAGAGTTTGATTTAAGGATTAATAATGATGTGAGATGTTGACAATGTGGGTTTTAACAGTTATAAAGCTTTAAACTGACCCCTCCCTCCCCCATTATTTCTCAGAACTGGGAACATTTAAATTGATAAATTGAAAAAATGCTTCGAAATAAACATTGGTATTATCCACTGAAATTATGAAAAAACAAAAATCAAGATCTGCCGCGACTACTTATGACCTATGTTTTTAGAGCTGTGGATACAACAAGTTGTCAGGTTCTGTTCTCAGTGGTGACAAGCTCATGCCTAATTTGCCATACATAGGTGTGGCCACTCTCCTTACTTGAATGTCTGTATTCAGTTTCATAACATCTTTCATGCAGGGCACTTGAGAGCATTTCTGTACTTTCAGAAGTTTAAAGGTATTCAGCCCTCACTCTCTTGGTGCTCTTCAAAGTTGTGAGATAATCTTGTTTCTTTAAAATACAGCTGGAGCATTTCTCTTGTTGCTTTTAAGGAGTTTTTCTCTTCCCTTCAACATACTCATCTCTTTTTTTCACTTGGACTTCAATTTATGAATAAATCAAACTAGTTCTAAGTTCTCTAACTATAAAATCTATCTTCTTTTACTTAACACTGAATGTCACGTTGACTTTGGTTGTATTTGCCTTTATATCCTGTTTGGAAGGGGATTTTTTTCTATATAATTTTTTTTAATACTGTTCTGACTAAACCAGTTTCCAATAAAAACTGGTGAGCTGTTGTGGATGGAACCTAATCATATTACAAATTGGGTTTATAAGAAGCTTTGTGTAAATGCTTTGTATAAACTGATAAAGACACTGTAGGCAAACCTAAGTCTTGAATGTAGTTATTACCAGTTTTGTTTTTTGCATTTATTTCCAGAGCTGTTACACCTTTAATCTTTATTAACAATTACACAAAAATCTTTCTCCTTGAAATCTAAAATATAATTTAGTTCTTATAAAATGGTTACAAGTACAGTTGGAATATTTTCATCCTTTTCATATAACAGTTATCTTTTACTATATTTTTTAAAAAGAAATTTGAAGAGAGTTTGGTTTAAGAACAGGATTTTTTTTCCAAATTGTTAATTGCTGAGAATATTGCAAAACTTAATGATACGTGGATGTCTGTAGGTATTAGCTATAAATCATGGGATTATGAATAAGTCTTAGATGTTACAGGCTTGTGTATAATCATTCTAAAACATCTGCCATTAGAATGCAGCAAGGCAGCTGTCAGCTGTTTTCTTGTAATTAAACAGCCAATGAGCAGCTAATTAAGACATATGTGTATACAGAAGTGGAAGAGGGTAAGCTAATGAACTGTAGGAATCAATTCATTAAATGAAAATTGTCAAAAGACCAAAACATGAGATCAGCATTTCAGCCAGCCTGTGCTTAGCTGGAAAGGGAGCCTATAAAGTGAGATTTGTGACATCAGAGAAATACAATTGAGTTTCTCCCTTCCTAAAGAGGGAACCTAAACTGACATGTCTGTAATACCCAGCCATTAAACAGTGAAGGTATTGAGACTATTAATAGGCTTGGTGAAAACTGCTATTTACATTTCAAAGTTGCTTTTTTAACGAGCTTGTATTCAAGCTGACAAGCAGATGAAAAGTTCCCCTACACTTCTTTTCCAAACTTGATTTTTTTGGCACTCTATGAAAAAACATACGGTGTGTTGTGTATAAACAGCTTCATCTCTGCCTTTCAAATTCCTAACTTTCTATTCTGTTCCTCTCTGTTCTGCTAGAACTATTTTAATCTATGTATGCAAAAAGAGATTTTAGGATGAGATCCTGGCCTCATTTAAAGTTGATGGGAATTTTATACTGACTTCAGTGCGGCCAGCATTTTACCTTTGGTGCAAACAATGTAGTACTAGAAGACTCTGAACCAAATTGTGCTCTCAGTAACATAACTATAAGCTTTTGAGGTTAGTATCTGTCACTTATTTTATATCTTTGTACAGTGCCTATCACAATGAGGCCTGTAGAGAGGGGTCTTTTACCAGCCAGTGCATTAGCCTCTCATGACCAGGCATGGTGAAACAGCCACTTCGACCTTGGTTCCCCTTGTCGACAGCCCCCTCCAAGACTGTGGTCAGTCAACTCAGTCAGGTCACTTGTAGTCCACACTCCTTCCAGCGTGGTGGAGAGTCCAGCAGACAGAGTCTAATGGCCTGAGGCCAGGTCTTCAGCCCCACCATGCACTTGAGTCAGGAGGGCTTTTACATCCCTTTTCCTGGGGAGGGGCAGGTAGGGGAACCCAGGCCTTCCTTTCCTCTCCTCTAGCCCTTTGGGTTCCAGCCCATAGACCTTATATTAAGCAACTAAGGACTGCTTCCTCAGACTTCCTGCTCTTCCCATAGGCCACTTCCTACCTTCATCTGCCTCTTGGCTCTTTTCACAGAGCTTGCTTCCAGTGCTTGCTTTTTGGAGGTTCTGGCTCCTTGCACGTTTCCTGCTCATTTGTGGCTAATATATGGTCCCCTCAGATTCCCTGGCAGCCTTCTTCTGCCTGGTTTGCAGGCTCTTATCCTGCTGTTGATGACCACCAGTTAGGCGTAGCTAAGGAGATATCTACTCTATCTCTTGACCCCTTGGTGGCTGTGACAGGATGGAGTTTATACCCTCCATCACAGGCCCAAACTAGCTGTGGCATTTAGGTGTCACTGCAACATAAATGATAGCAACAATAATTTTGAGAGCATATGGCTTCTAACTGGCCTCCACAAAAATTGTAACTGTATATATTATTTTCCCCCCCACACGCCTGCTTTCTTTGCAGAAAGATCATGACTAACGCAATGCCTTTGAAAAGGCAGGGCAGATTGTACAAGAAAAATGTAGATTTTTGTGCTGTGGGGTTTTTTTAACTAAAGAAAATACCGAAGAACTGGAATTGCTTATAATAACCCTTTGATGTTAAGGTTTTCACACATACATTTGTAATAATGTGAGCCCCAGGTCCACCAAAGTTCTAAAATAATTGGCAAAAAATATATAATTAAGAACCAGGTCATGTAAAACCAAAAACAAACCCCACTCAGGTCAAATTTGGTTTGTTTTTTGTTTGACTCTATCATTAATTACTATCAGAACCCCCAATCAGAACATTCCTCAGCTATGGGGACGTTTGGATACATTTGAAAGTTGTGACTGAGGCTCTGCTATGCTTTAAATACCGTTGCTGTTTTCAACAGACACACAGAGTATAGCACAGTTGATCTTTAAAAGCATTATACTGCATGCATATGCTGTAAACAGCAAATACTTTTAAAGGTCCCAGTTGTAGATAGCGTGGTTCTTTAGGCACTGCTTCCTTGTTGAAATCTAGCTGCAAGCTGTAACTTAGCTGATAAACTGTACACAAAAATGTATTGAGCAGATATGTCTCTAGGACAAATCTAGAAAGAGCAAAAAGCCTAGTAGTTTCTCAGTTCCAATACTGAAAATAACCCTCTGCTTGAAACTCATCCTCAGTAGCGATCCACAGAACTTCCCTACATAAAGAGGCTTGAGGCTAACTGGCATTATATCCTCCCAAAACAAATTGTCCCAAATTAAGGATTTACCCGAAAGAAGGCTGTGCTTTTGGTTGCATGCAGGGCCAGATTAACCCTTCACTGGGCCCTAGGAAAACATACACTTCTGGGTCTCTCTACTGGCCAGCTAAACTAGATGCTCCCACAGTATGAATGCATTTGTATTAACCCTGTCCTAACCAGCACAACTGCACTAGTGATCTATTCACAAAAGCACATAGGGCTCCTGAGGCAGGGATGTTGCTGAGTGAACTCTCTCCTATCCAGATCAGTTCATGACTGGCTCCTGCTACACACACTCCCCTATTTAACTCCCTAGTGGCCACCCTGTCTAACCCCCGTACTCTCTGCTGCCCCTTTACAGTTGATTTCCCTACGTGGACACTGTCACTACGTGGGCATCTCCCTATACTTGTCACACGTCTTGAGGCTGTCGCTGAACAAATCCTGCAGGCAGAGCAGTGAGGACATGGACTTCTGGAAGTGGGATGAGGCCAGGCAGGCCCGTGAGTGAGGAGCCCTGGTGTAGGAGCTGGCCCCCCATGGCAGTGACAAGGAGGAGCAATGCTGGCTGCCCACTTCCAACTGAGGTTTGGCCTAGCCCACCCCTTCCTTCATCATGATGGAGTGGTATCCGGGGCAAATTTAAGTGAGTGGTGATGTGACCTGGCTCACTGCACCACTCAATTTGGGCCCCCCACTAATTTGGGTCCCAGGCATGTGCCATGTTTGCTCATGTGTTAATTCAGCCCTGATTGCATGGCCACGCTTGTTAAGCTATTGATCAAGTTGCCTTGCAGGATCCCAGCAGCTGGCAGTAGGAGATGAAGATGTAGCACAGTTCATGTATCAGGACACACATTAATGCATCTACGAGAATGGTCTGTGGGGAACTGGATGGTTTAGAGGTCTGATAATGGGAGAGGGGGGACCTTTCTCTGTCACCAGTCAAGTTGATATCCTATCCAGGGAGTCCTAGTCCCATTTTCTAGTGGGCAAGAATCTATTTGCACCCTTATTAGGAGTGTTACTAACGATGCCAATGGGCGTGGAGACTCAGCTATCCTCTTGGTCACTCCAGTGAGGGTTCAGTCATGTTGTCAGGATGCTATTTGGAAACTTGCACTGCTAGGGCTTCAACTAGCCTTCAGATAATGAAAGGGCTTCAGTGCATGTCCCAGTGACATCACTCCAGCACTGTTCATTACAACTGTGTCAATAACTGATTTTTTGGTTCACTGGCAGTTCTGAAAATTCACACACACAAAAACAACTTGGGGTCCACCGAAAACTACAATTTTTCAGAATTTTTGGTGAATTTGAAACGTCAGGAAAAAAATGTGCTTCCGGTCAAATAAAATGTTCTGTTTAGTTTCCAGGCATTTTTAACCATATACATAAATAAAAGCAACAAAACGAAGGGCAGTTACTGGTCTCTCTAACTCTCTCCCCACCCCCACCCCCTGATGTGTGCCTAACCATTGGGCCGTTGACTGTTCTGAGGTGAGTCTTTTCTGTTGAAGCTGTTCCACTTTGTAAAACTACTTAAATGCTAATTAGGCCAGTGACAGAGAGTGAAAATAACTCCATTAAGTGATTAAGACACTCACCTGGGAGGAGGGACACCCAGATTCCAGTCCCGGCTCCAATAAGTGTGTACGTATGTTATATACGTCCCATTGTGAATCTAGTCTGAAAAATCAGAACACTACATTTTGGAAATGTTAAAATGAACAGTTTTAACATTCTCCATCTCCACAAAAAAACATTTTTTTAACTGAAACAATTCACCAAAATGTACACAAATTTGTACAATGTTTTGGTCGACCTAAATCTGCAAACCCCCTTCCTTCCTTCCTTCCTCCCTCCCTCCCCCCACCCCCCCAAAAAAAAAATAGACTGAAAAATTTCACCCATCTCTACTGTTCACAAACACTAAATTCACTTACAGCTCAACCTTGAAGAAACAACAAGAGTCAGAATAGAGGGGCTTGGCTGATTGGAAATTGTACTACAACACTACAGGACTGAGGAAGGAACCTCAGCTCACACTTTTTTTTCCCCTCAGTATGAGGGCATCTGTGTAGTCAGCTACTCTTGCATACAAGGGGAAGAGCTGATGCAGGGCTCTGCCCTCACTTCTCCATAGGTTTGGCTCATGTGGATTTGCATTTTGCATTGACTTAGGCAGGGTCATCTTCTTGTCTGCAAGAGACCGGACGGGAAGTTGCTTCCTTGTCATGCAGAATTTCTCCATGCTGTTTGTCTCGTTGTATGCTTAGACATCAGTTGTATGTGCCAGGACACTTTAGGATTTGGGCTTCAAATAAATAAAACATTGGTAAAGATCCAACAATAATTAAAGGGTGCCTAGCCTTTCTGAGGAATTATGTTCTCTGCAACACTGTTCATTAGTCCATTATGTGGTAACATGAAACTAAAATACTGTGTTCACGTGTTTCAAATGCCTCTTTATGATGACAGCACAACCTCATAACCCTTGTGAAGCAGGTATTACCCACACATGTGTGCACATTTATGAGTGGGGAGTCTGAGACAGAGAGATGAAGTAAACTGGCCAGGATCCCAAGGTGAGCCAATGGCAGATTGGGAAGTAGAAACAAGGAACCTTGATAACCAGAACTGTATTGTAACCACTACACAGCCTCTAATTGTTAATTTTTTTCTTGTAGATGTGACACTGGTGACTGTCCATTACAGAGAATTCAGGAGAACAGGAAACCCTTCTCTGATGAAAAAAACTTACTTTAGCAACAAATTAGAAAATTCACCTCTTCCCCTACCCCATAACAAGTTGATCAGACTCCTGACCTGGGGAAGTTCAGACCATCCACTTCAATTTTTGTCTACCTTACACACATACACATGCACACACACATGCACTCCTGTGGCTATGCACACACATGTGCAACTAAACATCAAGGTCTGTCATTCTCTCACCCAAAAAGGACATAAGAGATGTCAAAACAGCAGCTTAATCTGCCAGGGAGGCAGCTGTAGAACGCTACGTTTCACTCCCTGTCCCTCTGGTCTGAATGTGCTGTCCGTGCTTGCCCAGGGAAACACCAGATTTTTCCATGGCAATGAAAAGCAGGTCTGGAAGGACACTGGCTGGCCAGGACTTGAAGCACTTGAAACATTTTATCTTAAACTGAAGGGATTGTTATATTTGTGTTACAAAAGTATGTTTTAGAGTATCTCTGAAAATAAAGAAGCAATGTGTAAAAGTCTTCCTGCCTCAGATTTTTTTTTTTCAGTTAAAGTTCCTTTTTTTAAAGAAATAATTTTTTCTCAGAGAAAAAATTAGCTCTTTAATTTCATGAATGGACTCCTCTTGAACATAATTTTCTATTAAGTATGAATACCATTCAAAATATTGCCTATGATGTCCTATGAATCCAGTGACAATAACATCTTGTATTTTGCACAGGGTTTTTTCAGGAGGAGTCAGCAAAGCAATGCCACGTACTCCTGTCCTCGTCAGAAGAACTGTTTGATTGACCGAACAAGTAGAAATCGCTGCCAACACTGTCGATTGCAGAAATGCCTTGCCGTGGGGATGTCTCGAGATGGTGAGCGCTGCTAGATCAGGGTTGAATTGGCATGTGTAAAATCATATTTACTATGATGCCCGCTCAAACGAATTCTAATGTGGGGCTTTAAAGTTACTGCATGCCATGTTCATATTTGAGATCACCCAGTGGCTTTTATATACTGTATTCTATAATGAAAATCTGTCAATGCTATCAGAGAGCTAAGAAGTAATTTGATTTTTTTGCAATTTTTAGTCTAACTTACTTAACATTTGCTTTGTGTGTTTATTACACCCAGATAAGCCTCTTATTTAAGTGACTTATTACTGTTGCAAGTAAGAATTTAATATTCAGATGAGTGTAGATCTGAATTATTTAAAATTCAAATATGAGTCAAATATTTGGACATGTACAATCTGTGAGAATGAAAGAGTAAAGTTTCAGAATGAAAATACCTAAAATAATTTTTCTTAGCAAAAAGACAGAGAAATCTTATGACTTCCTTTAAACAAGTTAGTCAATGTCTTCCTCAGACAAAATTTTAAGTGCCCTCAGTACTAAAGCCACCTTCTATGTATGCATGCATGTCAACTTGTATGCATATAAAATGTACAGACAATATTTCATGTAACATATTTTAAAGACATTACAGAATGTAAAGCCAGATACATTCATTTACATCAGTGGTGAATCTCCATTGACTTCACTGGAGCTGCAGTCACTTTCACAAGCTGAGGATCTGCTCAGTCTTTTCTCAGTTAATATTGTCAGCAGTGTCCCAGGTCCATAATCCCTAATGTTCTGAAAACAATGCATTGCTTTGTGCACATAATAAATGGGACCTTACTTGTATTGACTTGTTTTTCATGTGGAATTCAATGCCTGACTGTTATTGAAAATCTCTAATGGTTGGTCTCATAAGTGGCTAGGTTTCTCTGAGTTATTTGGCCTGCTACAGAAACGTGTGCTGACAGACTTCTTTCCAAACCATGAAGCCTGATACAGGTCCTAGAAAACACATAGCATGTTCTTAGGAATTGTTGTGATATGCAAAACCAGGGATGCCAAGCCAACAAAAGTCTTTTGCTTCTGATTTTAAGGTGCAAGTTCACAAGTCATGAGTATCTCTCTTCATGCAGCATATTTATCTTGTGGATTTATTTACTATAAATCATTAAGTAAATGTTTTTGTTTATCACACTGACAGACTGGGAGCACTAATAAATATCTGTTGTCGTAAAGTGGCTCTACGGTTTTTCCATGCACCTCAGTCCTGATTCCCAGAACACTTAATGTTTGAGCCTGTTCTAGACACAGCCTATCAGTTTATACCTCATCATCTGTTGGTTACACTTGTGTGTACATGCAATAGGAATTGGGCTATTCATGTCATACCACCAACTTCATTTGTAATCATCATCCAACAGTGATTTCTAAATGAGAGTTGATTGCCTGGATGTTGTAACTCTGATGTCAGTGGAGGTGTACCTGGGAAGAACATGGTCTATTATTTATACAGTTGGAAAGCTAATGAACTACCAAAGTAACAATAAAAGCAAATGGTAAAATTAACTGTTTCATTAAGACTGCCATTTAAAGAACATAAGATGAAGCAGAAGTATGGTCATTAAGTTGTGGCTTTCCTGTAGGTACGTAGAGATATTTTTAGATATGTCCATTTCACCAATCTAGGTTTTCGTAATTTCACCGGTATCTAAGTGCTCAGGATGGTTATGGTGCAGTGGTGATGTATGGAAATCAAGTGTTTTGTGTATATATTTCAGCTGTAAAGTTTGGTCGAATGTCAAAAAAACAGAGGGACAGCTTATACGCAGAGGTGCAGAAACATCGAATGCAGCAGCAACAGCGAGATCACCCACAGCAACCTGGAGAGGCAGAACCACTGACGCCAACATACAGTATTACCACCAATGGGCTAACAGAGCTACATGATGACCTCAGTAATTACATTGATGGGCATACCCCTGAAGGTAGCAAAGCAGACTCTGCAGTTAGCAGCTTCTACTTAGACATACAACCTTCTCCAGATCAGTCGGGTCTTGATATTAATGGAATCAAACCAGAACCAATATGTGACTACACACCAGCATCGGGCTTCTTCCCTTATTGTTCTTTTACAAATGGGGAGACCTCGCCAACTGTGTCCATGGCAGAATTAGGTAATAAGAGAGAAAAGTTTCCATTGTAAGTGCTTTAATAGTACCCTTTGGGTTCAGAATATCACATTTAGCCTTCTGTGAATGCTGCTCTAAAATCACACAGAGCCGTGCTGTTTTGGTACAGCTGTAAGAACTGTTCCATGAAGCGCTCAGCACCCTTAACTTCAGCTGGTAGTTGATGGCACTCAGCACTGCACAGAATCAGACCAACAAATCCCACTGGCTCCTTGCTGGTGGGATTTGGGTGGTTTCCCCTGGTTTTTGGAGGTGGGGTGACCCATGAATGCCGGCAGTTAGTTAAACTCATTTTTAGAGCTGGGCAAATAATATTCTTGTGTGATTTTTTTGATGAAGAACAGCATCATTTTTAAAAAATAATCATCAGACTAATATTTTTCCCAGCTCTACTCCGTTTTCCAGCATAAAGTGAACAGGCCTGATACTCTACTACTTTGGTGTCAGGTGCACCCGTGCCATGTGGGCCAGAATGCTGCTATTCTAATCTGATAGCCTTTTATACCTGCTTTACTCAGGTGACTCCAGAAAGTATGAGGTAGAGGGGAATCTGGTCCCAAATTCATTAGGGAATGAATTCTAGGAAGTTCTATTAATTTCCCTAAGGCCCTTATAATGACAGCTTTACTTAGCATGTTCTGCCCTACATTTTTCTCCCTGAATGTCTTCTTGAGTACTGAACTCAGCAAAAGTACTTTAGTGACTTGTGTTAAGAAGGGCTCTGTAAGGTGGTTTGCCAGCATTAGACAAGTGGTTTTTAAATCCCAGTTTGCTTAGTTGAGCAACCAGTGGTTTTAAAATACAGGTTTTGTTTATTTCTGTAACGTTCATGCTAAATACTCATTTACAACAACAGTAAAAGGAAAACAATCTATTTGACGAATACCATATTAATTGAGAAATTAGCATATTTGATTTCCCCCTCCTTTTTTTTTTTTTAATAGGGACATCTTGCATGAAAACAGGTTTTTTGTTACTCCTGTTTGAAGTCCTTCTCCTCTGCTTGTGGAATCCAGTTCTCTGCAACGCAGTTTGTTGTGACATTACAACCAGAGGATTATGTCCCTGTTTTAATTCAAATAAATTGAGTCATAGCTAAATAAAAATGAGAAGAAGATATCTGCAAATAAAGGCTATGCCAGCAGCTTTGTCTCAGTCACATGGTTTTTTGTGTGTGTTTTCATGGGTGATTATTAAAGGATAACCCGACAAAGGCAAGAGAATTGAAGGCTGGCTCATCCTCGGTGAGGTGCTGAGTTTGCAGCCTGGCTTACAGTAATGGTTTATTACCTTACTTACCTTTTAAACTGGTTTGTAATATGGCTTGGCTAGCCAACATGGACAGGGCCAAATGCTGTAAGAACCGTATTTAAGTATATTTCAGCGTAGGGTCCCAATTCAGGAAACCTTCCCTGTTCAGGAAAGTGTATAAGCACACGATTAAATACTTTCCGGAATTGAGGCCTAGATTTGTGCTTAGCCCCTGTCAAATCTAGCCAGTATATCTTGCAAATACACCCCCCAGCATGTTGTGACTAGGTTCTAATGTTGTTTTTAAATGTATATATTTATGAAGTTGCTGCTGTGGAACATGTGAAAGCAGTGGTGGCAAAAAAGAGTTAACTACTTTATGCCCTATATTGTTGAGTAGTTTAGATGGTGCATATGATTGGCTTTTATTGCAGGTTGTAATTTAAACCTTTATTGAATTTCCTTACCCTTGAGAAAGGGCTTAAATTAGACCATTTAGCATGATGTGAAACAAACTGATTTTTGGTGTGACATTATTATTTAAAGAATTTTTAAAACAAACAAACAAACAGTTTTCGCAGAAAAGTTGGCTCAACTGGCCTTAAAAGGAGAGTTATGAATGCCCATTCAGATATATTTTAGGGCCAGAACTTAAACGTGATTTAGCCAGAGAAAGCACTGATTGCAGAGCTGTGCAAGTAGGGGGACCAGGGTTTGGCTCTTTGATAAACCTATTTCCATGTGCTTAAATAGGGATGGGCAGGGAGGCAGATGACAAGTTTTAAGGACAAGATTTTTAGGCATCTGTCTTTGAAAACCTCCCCCCAAAACATACAAATCAGTTATCGATGAGCCATTCAGATGTGTTTTAACAAAGCATATTGGTAAAAGATTTGAGGGTATGTAAACTTCTGTCATGCAGAAATGGCTACACTATTACTTTAAAACTAAGGGAAATTTGAGACTTCATTTGTATAATTTTTAATTACCTTGATTCCCTAATACATGCATTTGCTACCAAGGTTTCTTTTTAAAAAATCATGCCTAGAGAAAAGAAACTAACCTTTCGCAGGTAGGCAGCCTCTGTTTTCAGTGTCCCACCTGATACCTTGCAGGATGGGCCCTTTATACCTGACATTCCTTTTTCAAGAAAACATTTCTCTTATGTCAAATGGCTGGGGATTTAGCTCTGGTGAAAGATGCCGGTTTGACGGCCCTGGCTAGAAATGCTGTTTATTCATGGAGCAGCTGACAGCACCAGCAGGGCAGTCATCACCCCACCTCCACTAATGTGCCTCCACACTAAACTGATGGGCCCAAAGACTCCTGGGGCCTCTCCGCTGTGACTCCCAGTTCCTCAGGCAGATTTCCATCTTCATAAAAACACCAGTTAGTGCATTCCATAGAGAGCAAGATGGAACTCTGAGCCTGTAGATCACAAGGCTATCGCAAGTTTCCATGGAGTTTTGCCTTTAGCTAGTTTAAAATGGGTTTTCCTCACTTACAAGCTATTTGGCAGCCATGACTCCTGGAGAGGAGTCGTCGTCTCCCAAATCTTAATATGCCTACTTCAGCCCAGGTTCACCCAGATAGCTTAACTAAGCTTTAAATTGGTAATGAACTAATAACAGAGCAAATCTACCTGCTTTCTGAAACTTTCCTGTAGCTGCACTTGTGAAATAGAGACCTATGTAAATGGCTGTACACTGCCCTCTACTGGATGGTCTCAGACCTCTGCAGGAGCACTGTCAAAGCTATTCGGATATGTATATACTGCAGTCACAGGTGATTTAATTGAGCTACTTTGGATGCCAATGACAGTGAATTGGCAGCAGCCCAAGACCCTGGATACTTACTCGGGTGGCTAGTCCGTGTTGCTATGGTATCTGGGCAAGCTAGATTAAAGCTAGCTCCGGTACGTGTACATGTGCTGCAATCACACTTCTAGTTGCAGTATAAATAGCTCCTTACAGGATGTCTACACTGCGGCTGGGAGCATGCCTCCCCACCCAGGTAGACAGACTCGCACTTGCTCTGCTTGACCTAGCGCGCTAAAGTATGGATATTGCAGCCAGGGCTCGGGCTGGTCACCTGCTTCCAAGTCTGCCCGACCCCCAGGATCTGAGTTCGGGTGGCTAGGCTAAGATTCCCTCCCCCTCTCCCTCCCCCCCCCCCCCATCACAACATCCATGCTGCTTATTTTAATGCACTAGCTTGAGCAGAGGTGGCGTGAGTCTGTCTGGCTCACTCCCAGCTGCAGTAGAGACATACTCTGAGGGCCCAGGGTTGTTGTGTCGTCCCCCCCTCCCCTTGTATCTCTTTGCAAATGTCATAAAATGTTTTTTAAAAAGATAATCCAAGGAACTATTAGAAATAACAGAAAATAGATTAAGGCTCTTTTCAAAATAACTAAATTTTCTGACCATTATTTCTGCAATTTACTCTTTTCTGCTGGACAGAAATCACGCATGCAGGGATAGCTTTGCTCTTTTAATGCATGCCACTTCTTGCTCTCTCTTTTTTTAGAACATCTTGCACAGAATATTTCTAAGTCACACATGGAAACCTGCCAGTACTTGAGAGAGGAGCTACAGCAGATAACATGGCAGACTTTTCTGCAGGAAGAAATTGAGAACTACCAGAACAAGGTATAATAAAATGCCAAACTACTTGGGCTTTCTGGTGGGTTTTTTTCTGTTAATCTTATAACATTCTGTTAACTATTAAATTCCGCTTTTTCCATTTTCTATTTCCAATAGGAAATTTTGGTTTGTTTGTGTGTATGCAGGAGAGAAGTATGTACCTTGCCCCTTTAACTTGTCACTAGTAATAAGATGGAATGAGAAGTCACACATGGGTTGTGATTTCTCTGAATCTTGCATGTGGGGTTTTCACAGGTGTGGCATATGCAGTCATAATCCTGACTCCTGGTTACCTACACTTGAAGAACAATGGTTAGAAAGACGGAGCCAGTCACTGCCACCCCTCAATGGTAGAATGAGTCTCTGGATTAGTGAGATCACTGCTCCCTACAGCTAGGTACCATTTACATTTCTGGTGTATCCTGGCATCAAAAATCCTTAAAAGTCAGAAAAGCCTAGAAGGACGACACCAATGGCTAGTCTACACTTAAAACTTACGGCAGCACAGCTGAATCAGTACAGCTGTGCTGCTGTAAGAGAGTTTGTGTAGCCATGTTATGTCAACGGAAGAGCGTCTCCCAACGACATAGTACTGTCCACACAAGCGCTTATGCCAGCAACATTTATGTCACATGGGGGGGGGGGTTTCACACACCCCTGAGTGACAGAAGTTTTGCCAACTTAAGTGCAAGTGTAGACACGGCCTCAGAAACCACAGCTTGGTTACTGCTGTTCTTGTCACCCATGTTATAGTGCTGAATATGTATATCAGGACACGTAGGCTGTGTTGTCTTCTCTATGTTGACATCAAGCTGGATCAAGAAACGGCCTAGAAACTTAATGCAGTATTTCAAACCCCAAGCACTCAAATACCATAAGTCAGGTCCCAAAAAATCACGAATTTAGCTTAAAAGTCATAAGATTTCAAATAATAAGCTGTGGGTCTTTGTATTTTTCTTCTGGTTTTTGAATCTTCAGTTTTCATGTTTTCAAGCTTTTCTCCACAACCAGGAGGGCTGGGAAGTCTTTGTATCTTTTTGTTTGTTTGTTTTAAATGAAGGCTGAGATTCTCTTAGCATGACTTGACTCCAACGCTGGTGCTTTAGGAAATGTATCAAATATCACAAGACAAGTGTTAAGATCTTGAAAGTCGGCAATACTGTTAATAAGGCCGAGGTTTGGATAAAAGATGAGCTGGGTCAGGCTCAGTCAAGAGCTTACATGCAAACTGACGTGCAACTTGGTGTTACTCTTGGGTCCATTTCAGACATTGCTGGTTTCTGGGTTTCTCTTTCTCGGTGTCTTGTTTTGAAGTATTCGTGCATTTTATTGATGTGTTAACCAGTCTTGCAATGTATTTTTTCTTTATGCATTTGGCCCCTGCCTTGTGTAAAGGAAGATGGACAGCTGTGCTGTTTTGGGAGAAACCTTGGGAACAAAGTGGCTGTCAGCCAACCACAATGAGGGCAGTCTAGCCTAGTGGTTGGAGTGGGCGGCAGGCCTAGTGGTTGGGGTCAGAGCTGTAGTCAGTAGTCAGGAGCCAAAGCCAAGGGTCCAACCAGAAGGCAGGAGCCTGGGGTTGAGCTGCAGCCTATGGTCGGAAGCCAGAGCCAAGGGTCACGTTGGAGGGCAGGAACTGGAGCAAGCAGAGTCTCAGGCAAGGAGGGTTCAAGGCAGGGGCAGGGCAAAGGCAAGACTGGATGCAAGGCGGGAGCAGCAGGAACTAGGTAACTCAGGAGCAGGCACAGTGGTGGACATGAGTGTTGCAAAGCCAGCGAGCTGCTGCTGCTGCTGGCGTAAGAGCCGGCTGGCCTCGGCAGCCAGTTTGATTGCATGGCTAATCAGGCAGCCTGCTGCAGGCCCTGGAGAATAGCTCTGCCTCAGACCTTCATTCCTGACCCTGGCTTTCCGAGAGACACTTCTTCTGTTCCTGCTCCTCCTTGCACTTGGGGACAATCATTCTACTGCTAGCCCTAACCGGTAGTATAATACTCAGAGACAATACAGCCAGAGGGCACCATCGTGATCACCTAGTATGACCTCCTGCACAGTGCAGGCCACGGAACCTTGCCCATCCACTCCTGCCGTAGACCCAGAACCTCTGGCTGAGTTACTGGAGTCCTCAAATCATGATTTAAAGGTTTCAAGTTACAGAGAAACCACCATTGACTCTCATTCAAACAAGCAAGTGACCTGGGCCCCATTCTGCAGTAGAAAACAAGAAAACCCCAGGCTCTCTTCTGATTTGACTGGGGGGAAATTCCTTCTGGATCCCAAATATGGCCATCAGTTAGACTCTGAAAATGAGTGAGACCCACCAGCCAGTCTCCTGGGAAAGAATTCTCTGTAATAACTCAAAGTCCTCCCCATATGATAGCAATCGCAGATGGTCTGTAAGCCATTGCAGGCAACTTCATCATGCCATCCCCTCCATAAACTCACCAAACTCAGTTTTAAAACAAGTTAGGTTTTTTGCTGCCTCCTGCCCTCCCACTCCCCTTGGAAGGCTGTTCCAGAACTTTACTCCTCAGATGGTTAGAAACCTTCAGCTAATTTCAAGCTGAAATTTATTGATGGCCAGTTTATATCCATTTGTTCTCGTGCAAACATTGGCCCTTAATTTAAATAACTCCTCTCCCTCCTTGGTGTTTATCCATTGATGTAGTTCTAGAGAGCAGTCATATCTCCCCTCATCCTTCGTTTGTTATGCTAAACAAGCCAAGCTCCTTGATTCTCCTTTCTTAAGGTAGGTGCTCCATTCCTCTGATCATCCTAGTAGTCCTGTTCTGCACCTGTTTCAGTCTGAATTCATCTTTCTTAGACATAGGACACCAGAATCGAATGTAGTATTCCAGATGAGGTTTCACCAGTACCTTGTATAATGGTAATAACACTTCCCTCTCTCTACTGGAAATACCTTGCCTGGTGCATCCTAGGACTGCATTAGCCTTTTTTCCTGGTCACAGCTCAGTCATCCTGTGATTGACCAATACACCTAGGTTTTTCTCTTCCTCTGTCGCTTCCAGCCGATACATCCCAAGCTTACAGCAGAAATTGATGTTGTTAGTCCCTAAGTACAAGACCTTGCATTTTGTACTATTAAATTTCATCCCATTTCTATTGCTCCTGTTTTCTAGGACATCCAAATCTTTTGTATGATATTCTGGTTCTCCTCCAGATTGGCACTACCTCCTAACTTTGTGTCATCTGCAAATTTTATTAGCTCATTCCCATTTTTTTTTTTTGCCAAGATCATTAATGAAAATGTTAAATAAGATCAGTCCCAAAACCGATCCCTGAGGAACCCCATTCATCACCTCCCTCCAGCCTGACAGGTCACCTTTCAATATGACCCGTTGTAGTCTCCCTTTAATCAGTTCCTTTTGATTCTTATATTAATCCCCATCTTCTCCAGTTTAATAATTTCTCATATGGAACTGTATCAAATAAATGCTTTACTGAAATCCAGGTAGATGAAATTTAATGCATTTCCTTTGTCTTGAAAATCAGTTCTCTCATCAAAGAAAGAGATCGGATTGGTCTGGCACAATCTGCCTTTTGTAAACCCATGTCATTTTTTATCCCAGTTATGGTTTACTTCTATGTCCTTACTCTCTTTCAGAATTTGTTCTAAGACCTTGCATACAATGTAGGTCAAACTAACAGGGCTGTAGTTTCCTGGATTGTTTTTTTCCTTTCTTAAATATAGGTACTATATTTGCAGTTCTCCAGTCAAAGGGTATGGCCCCCGAGTTTATGGATTCATTAAAATTCCTTGCTATTGGACTTCCAATTTCATGTGCCAGTCCCTTTAATATTCCTGGTTGAGATTATCCAGGCTGCCTGATATAATCCCATTAAACTGTTTCAGCTTGGCTGCCGCCTCACATGTGGTAGTTTCTACTTCCAATTCCTTGTTCCCATTAGCCACCCTGCCACTGCCCCAAGCTCCTCATTACCTTTATTAAAAACGAAGGCAAAAGCATTCGTTTACGTGTTGGGCCATATCTAGATTCTTTCATCTCCACCTGATCCTCAGTGTTCAGTGGTCCCACTTCTTCTTTTCTTGTTTTCTTTTTGTTTATATGGCTAAATAACCTTTTACTCTTGGTAAAGAACTCAACCCTTCTGCCAGCTCAGCTACACTGGCCAGAGCTTTGGGAAGTGCAGCAGAGGCTTTGCTCACCCGTATGAAAGGCGTGGGAAGGGAAGGATTGCCCAATGTGCTATGCTTCCAGTCACAGTGCAAGAAGGCTGCACCAGGGAATGGAATGCAAGTGTCTTATTCCTGCTTTCATCCCTGCATCACAATATACGGCCAGGCTATAATCTGGCCCCTAAATTGCACTGACTGCTTAATATATAATGTGGAAGGCTAATTGTTATTTAAGGTAGTGCATTTCTGTTTGGAAATTAAAATCCTAGAAACGGGTGTCAGGATTCTTGGTTTCTGTTTACAGTTTTTCCTTTGACTCACTCTGCAACTGTGGACACGTTACTTAATCTCACAACACCTCGGTTTACCTGTACAGTGGATAGCACAATGCTGTCCTCCTCAAAGGGGTGTTGTGATGCTTAATTAGTGTTTGTATTTCCACAGCACCTTCCATCTGATCATCGCAAAGCACTTACCAGTGAAAGAGTTCTGTTTTTTAGTAAACTATCTTGGGAAGTACTATTAAACCCACTATTGTTTAGTTAAATATTTTTTGTGTTCTCTGAAGAATGTTCATCTTATTAGAAAGTCCCATTTTTTACACTATATAGGTAGTTTAATTCTAAATTATTGAGAGGCTTGTGATGCAAATGACTGATTACCAATACCATAAATAACATGTGATCATACATTGTATTTATTTATTTTAAGATCTCCTTGTTACTTAATTTAAATTCAGTAGGAAATGGAGTACTTAGGAAGAAGTATGGAATTGCTTTTGAGAGTTTAGTTATGTCCGTTGGGTCCCGTTCCGCCTTTTGTTGTATGCATACAATTCCAGTGTGAATCAATGGAAACCGTACCCAGGCATTTGAGGGAAGAATTTGTCTCCTGAGACAAGAAATCCCAGCCTAGATCTCCCTGCCAATAATAAATGACTGCTGCATGTATATGTATGCCACTAACAGGCTCATTTATCCTCTCCACTTCCTACTTTGTACTCATGAATGCTGGTGAGGGTTGGGAGGCTCTGCTTTGCTTTTCACCTTCATTTTCCTTTATGAAAATGGGTTTACGTGAGCTTGAACAGTGATTTATCCTCTTTTCTTCAACAGCAGAGGGAGGTAATGTGGCAGTTATGTGCAGTCAAAATAACAGAAGCTATACAGTATGTCGTGGAGTTTGCCAAACGCATTGATGGCTTTATGGAACTGTGTCAAAATGATCAAATCGTGCTTTTAAAAGCAGGTATGTTGGTGAATTCTGAGACCTGCTTCTAATCAGATTTTAACCTAGGGACATTCTATGTAAGTAAAATGATTGACACTAGGATTCACTTCATATATATCCTTGTGTTTGTTTCAGTAAAGCCTAACAAGTTTTATAGCGCTTTCCTTGCCTACATGCGTTCATCTTAGCTGTTCTGGATGGAAGTGCGTGTATGTATCTCTGTGTGGAGATTCCATTAGAAACTGTGGAAGTATTGAGAGTCTACAAATGGTTGGATCAAGCACTTAAAATTTCTGATTTGTTTTGATAAAAGTGAATCACTCTTTTCTGGATAAAAGTTGAGAATTTGTTGTAGGGAAGATATTATAGAAATGATGTGGTTTACAAATAAATGGCAATATTCTTGTATGTTCACTAGTGTAAATCCTAATTAATTGCCTTGACTTCAGTGAAGTTATGCTGGATTTACTCTGAGGTAACTAACTTTTAATGCTTGTGGTAAGTCAAACCATTCTCAGTTGCAACTGTCAAAGCCACTACTCTACTGGACCTATATTGAATGCAGTCCATATTACATTTTCAAATCTTTTTTTTTTTTTTTTTTTTTTTTTAAGTTTTTTCATGTGTTCTTTGTAACTGAAATCACAGTTTAAATAATCAAATCTGTGTATTGTTTGCATTTAGGATCTTTAGAGGTTGTGTTTATCAGAATGTGCCGTGCCTTTGACTCCCAAAACAACACAGTATACTTTGACGGCAAGTACGCTAGCCCAGATGTTTTCAAGTCATTAGGTAAGAAAATCTCAAGTACTTTGTATAAAAACAAGTAGAAAAGAGGTTAGGAACTGGAAGAGGATCACTTACAAAACATAGACTGGGTCTTAAACACTGTGTTAGGCCAACACAGGGAAAAATGTAATGGTAACTCAAAATCTAGGTACTCCTGGATTACTAATTATGTAAGTTACTATGTATGTCCACTTCTTAAACTTGGCTGATTACATGTGGGGACCAGTTGAGTTCAATGGGAATTGAAACCGTGGAACAGAATGCAGAATTGGGCCCTTGGTGTTCAGATCAGGAATCCAGGTACCTGTTTTAGACAGGTCAGTGCTAATTTGGATATGTGTCCAGTTTAGGCACCCACATTTGATAACGAGTAGAATTTGCTACTTTCTAACTATACAGAAGAGCAGGTTCTTCGGTGAATTTGGACACCACGTCATCCTTTCACAGCTGCTGGTCTTCTTTTTAATCTTTCAAGAACATATACACAAAGACGAAAATAGCATTGCTAGGAGATTATTGGATGTAGATCACTTGAATAACAATGGGATTTTTTTTTTATTTCCTAGTAATTTGTCATTTTGACTTGTGTATATTATTGCCAATTTTTTGGGGGGAGGTATTGTTAAGTTTGTGTTACAGGGTGTAAATTGGGCAAGATAACAATGAGTGGTGGAAGGATAATATGGAAGTGAAGAACCGGCTGTATCATTTTACAAATATTCTGTGCTTATTTAAAACGCCCAAAGGTACGAAATCTGGACATGCACAGTTCAAATGGTAATATTGTATGAGGGCTGCTAGCTGGACTCCACGGAAATATACTTTCAACCTTAACTCTTTTTAATTTTTTCTCCATGAGCACCAAAAAGTCTAAATCGGGTTGGTGTATAAACTCTGCAGGGGGAAAGCTCTGTTCCAACAAATCTTTCAAGGCCCTCTAAAGAGGGGCTCACCTCCTGCAGATTGTAGGAAGCATGTGCGACAGCGGCCGTAATCTGAGTTATACCTGCATGGCAGATGGGGGTGGAAGGGAAAGGGCGAGGAGATAGGGAGGCTCTTACCCACATGAAAAATTTGTAGCACTCTGCTTTTCCCTTGCCTCCTCTCTTTCATAATGTTCCCTGTGCATACCCTATATATGCCTCCCTCCGTTCCCTGCACCTTCTTCCATGACTGTCTCTTCTATCCTGTTTCATTCACCCTCTATGTTTTTGGGTTCTCCTGCATGCCACTTCATCGCTGTCGTCTTGCCCCATTAGCATCCTGTCTTGTCTCCTCTCATGTTCCCCCTCCTTTTGGATATTCCACAGCTATCCCCATTTCTAGGTGGGGAGCCACCCCTACCTATATCTGCCCAGTTCATGTCCATTAGAGCCCCACTCCATTATATCCAGGCTTTTTCCCATACTCCTGTCTCACCCCATTTCTCCCTGGTCTCCTCGCTCTTCCCTCCTCCTTTTCTTGCCTCACCTCTCTGGCACTGCTCAGCAGCTGGTGTCAGGTGGAGGTCATTTTATTTTTATGAATGTATATAGTACACTTGTTGTGGATACACTTTTAAAACAGCTCTTTATGCATTATCCTGCACCCCCACCAAAAATGTCAAAGGCACTTCCTCCGTCAACAAAACAAAACCAATTTCAAATTTTTAGGCCAAGTCATTTGGCGATCAAGTCAGCCAAAAAAAAAAGTTAGATATTTGGAAAGTGTAGCTGTGGTTTACCTCTATGAAATGATTTTAACTTATAAATGATCTGCTTTTTACCAAATTTATCAGAAAAAGTATTTTGGGATGAGATGCAATATGTCAGGAAGATTGGGGGAAGTTGGAGGTGTATAAAAATGGGTACTAGCTTCATAATTGGGTACTAGCTTCAACTTTAACGATAATACGACTACCACCAAGCCATTCTTCTGTAGAGAGGAGCCCTGGTTTTGTAGGTATTTCACATCCATTAGTCTCCTCCCGCAGAATAAAATAACTGACCTACACCTTGAAGCAGTGTTATATGAAGTTCTCGAGTGATCTGTGCCTTCCTTTTGGCAGGTTGTGAAGACTTCATTAGTTTTGTGTTTGAATTTGGAAAAAGCTTATGTTCTATGCACCTGACAGAAGATGAGATTGCTTTGTTTTCTTCATTTGTTTTAATGTCTGCAGGTAAGTTGTAAAAGGTCACTCTACATTTGTTTGATGGAATCTAGTGATCTTTGTTATGGAGTATGCTTTAATGATGATCTGGTAGCCAACCCGTAAGCATGCAGTGTAATCACCTACTTGTATGCTCCTTCCCTAACCATTTCCTACTCTGGATTTTAACTTTAACAAATATATATAAACAGTAGGTGCAAGGGTAATTTTGCTCAAATGATTCATCCTAATCTCTGCCCAAATTTTATTGCTCTTTCTCCCCATTGAGTAGTACACATCTCTGTAAGTAGTCCTGTTGAAACCAATGGGTCTCCTCGAGGAGCAAGGTATTGCCATGTGAGTAAAGGTAGCAGGGTGTCTCTTGATTTATAGAGCGGCAGCTATGTTGTCAAGCCATTTGGCAGATCAAGAGTATGTAGTGTTGTGGTTTCTTAGTGCAAGACCCTCAGAATTGTTTGGTTCTGCCACCTTGAGGATTTCAGATGTAATGTTCCTTATTTGCCAAGAAGTGCACAGGAATGATTTCTTTTGAGTATGCTTCTCTTAAAACTATTTGTTTTAATTGTTTTCTGTATATCAAAAAGAAAACCTTGCAAAGATTCTTTGGTTAGTCACTCATTATATAATCTCGTCATCTACAGGATGAAAATGTTGCTAGCTTAAATTTGTATATTCTGTAATACAGTTTTATTAGCGTGTGACACATGAACAAATATGGTTAAAGCTTGTTGAGATCCTCTTATACTTCCTGTATAAACTCCATTGGGATGGAAAGGAGATTGGCAACAGGAAAGATGAACATAGCGTAGGCTCTAAGACCATTTCTTTGTGTATTGTGATGCGAGTGTGCAATGACAGAGATACTCACTTTCTTTACATTTAGATCGTTCGTGGCTTCAGGAGAAGGTAAAAATCGAAAAACTCCAACAGAAGATTCAGCTAGCACTTCAGCACGTCCTGCAGAAGAACCACCGAGAAGATGGAATCCTAACAAAGGTGAGAATTACAAACTGTGCCTTATTCTCTAAACATTAAAGCATTCTACACTGGTAACAGCGGCATCATTACTATCTGAGTAACGGCTCTCATCTGGTATATTTGGCCTTTCTTTCCATCCCTCCTTTTCCAGACTTGCTTGTTCAAAATCCAGCCTGCCTACTTTCAACCACTTCCTAACAGAACACAAGAGGGGAGGAAAGGCTTGAGGTAGAAAGAAAAGAGCACTAAAGTGGTTTGAGAAATGTAATTTTAACTTTGAGCTTCATGAAAAGCTGTCAGGCATCTCCTCTCTTTATACTTTCCCTCTGTTCCCCCAACTACTCCAACGAATGTTTCTGTGACACAGGGTACTCTTTCAGCCCTATTAGAAATGGAATTCAGCCAGAAATGGAATTAGGCCCCATAAAATCCTTGTTGTTTAATGGTTTCCTCTCTTGGAATCTTATAAGCAAGTGAATCTGCTAAAATTCATCTTCAAGGAAAACAATCAAGGTAAACTAGAACTGGTTGAGAGAGCTTTATACCTAAAAGCAAAATCAGGGAGAAGAGAGCCTGTTTTGTGTATGACTTTATTTCTCTTGTGTGTGTTTTTTTTCCAGTTAATATGCAAAGTGTCTACTTTAAGAGCACTATGTGGACGACATACAGAAAAACTTATGGCATTTAAAGCAATATACCCAGACATTGTGCGACTTCATTTTCCTCCATTGTACAAGGAGTTATTCACTTCAGAATTTGAGCCAGCAATGCAAATTGATGGGTAAATATATCACCTAAGCACTTCTAGAATGTCTGAAGTACAAACATTAAAAAGAAAAAAGAAAAGAAAAAAAAAAGAAAATCAAGACACTTTATATGGCCCTGCACAGACCTAGGGAGCCAACACACTGCACATCTTTTGGCGGTCGGGGTCAGGCAAAGGATGGGAAACAACGAAACAAAGTTGAACTTGTTTTTCTCATGCATATGATTTCCATTATGCCTACAAATATGGACCCTTTTTCTGTCTCGACTTCTCGATCTTTGGCCTCTGTTTACACAGAATGAGGGTACTAAACTCAGAAAGTTTCCTTTTCCTTGTAGTTCACTGCCCACAGACTTTCCAACAGAACAATCCATTTGTTGATCACAGCAGAGTCCAGCTAGTAACCAGCAACTGGTGTGTATTGCAGAGGTTTAAGCATCAGTTTGCACAACTTTGCTCATTGTTTCATGAAGGACGATTTTTTTCATCTACCATTGATTGCCAATAGGCAGAATGGCACGAAAAGGGTCCATAGCAATAGCAACAATAGCATTATAATATATTACAGGGTAAATGGGCATGAAGACTATATATAGCAAAAGAGATATTGTTTATATATTGGTTTAGTTAATATAAAAAGTAGTTACTGGTATAGCTTTTCTTGTTGAATTGATAAGGCACTTTCATTTTGCACCTTTTTCTTTAAATTAAATGCTAGCGTGTTCATTGTCGTGTTGCATGTGCACCAGAAATTCAAGTTTAACTGAAAAAGGTTTGGAAGGTACTGATACATTGGGAGGTATTTATGCTGCTGTTTTCAACTTTACTTTTCAAGAGAGGCTGGTCACATCCTGAAATGAGGACATTGGATTTTTAGTCTGAAAACCATGACAATTTTCTAAAATAAAATTTGCTTTTCAGCTGGTTTTTAAAAGGTACTTTTATTTTTATACAAACCCCAAAAGAGTCAAACCCAGGTGTTTAAAATTGCATGTCTAAATCCATATTTAGACTCCAGAATAAAAGCTCTGATTTTCACAAGTGCTGAGCACCCACCGCCAAGAATTTGCTGAGCATCTGCAAGTCAATCACATCTTGAAAATTGGGCCATTAATTGTGGTGCATAAGTATGAGTATGGATGCCCAGCTCTAAGAACCCAAGTTTGAAAATGTTGACCTGAGTGTAAGATATGTAATATAAAACAGTCTGTGTATGTTATACACACTGTTACATACTTTGAAATGCCATATCGTAAAAAATGCACTTAAAGCAAAAGCCTATTCCCATTGAAGTCAATGAGAGTTTTGCTATTGACTCCAGCAGGCTGTTTTTTCCAAAATCCAGCAATTTTATCCAGCACAACACAACAGAGCAGTCCTTTGCTTTTAGAGCATCTTTGTATGGCTCTAGAAACAGAAGAATGTCTCTGCTGAAAACATAAACCGTCAAATGCATCTCTCAGTTCTTACCAGTTTGCTTTTTTGTAGATTCATTGTTTACTGCATTGGTGTAACTGGCCTGATGTGGCCCTTCCATTCTGATCTTTGCATTTGTGGATTTAATTTTAAAGCAGGCTTTTTATTAACAAAAGTTTTCCGAATGTGACCAGCCTCAGGTGCTAGCCCATTAAAGATCAACTAAACTTAATTCCGGTGTCAGCTAATGCATAGTTAAAACTTGACCTTTTCCAGAGAGTAAGAGACCAACCCTGTTTTTGACAGTAAGTAAGGTAAGCATGCTAAATATTTTGGGCCTTTTTCCTCAGTCATTACCTTTTCCTTTTTTTTTCTGGTAAATAGTACTTTACCTGGTCTGTGAGTGCATATAGATGGGATGTGTGAAATCTAGCTACTAGTATTTGCACCTGCAACTCATCAGGAACACAAAATTGCAGAAGCAATTACGTTTGCACCAGAAGCCAAGTAGAGGCTTAACTGAAAGCCATCTAACTTGTGATCTGATTTTCAAAAGTGTTGCACATCTCACGGCTCTCACTGTCTTTAGTGGGAACCGCTGATGGCTCAGTACCTTGTAAAATCAGGCCATTGTTCACCTGACATGAGTGTGCTTTCCTAATCACCGTTAGTAGTCAAGATGGCCGAAAACTTTTTTTTGAGAGAGAGAGGATAACGGTGGTAGATGTACTTACTACTGCTGTCCAAGGAACCTTTTTGTGAGGGGATGTTGAATGATTCTAAATATAGCTAGTCGCGATGAATCTACAGTTTAAGAACAGGACATTGACAGATGATGTGTCTCTTAAGAACATCTGAGAGTAGGGGCTAAGACCAGAAGTTCAGCAGTATATCAAACTGAAATACACATTCATGCTCTGTGAATGAATGTCAGATGTGTGAAACTTTCATAATCTTCCCAATTCACTACCACCAAAAAAAGAAAAAGAAAAATCTGTGAAATTACAGAGAATAGCTTAAGATATTGGAATAATTATTCCTTTTAAGTGAGCTGTTCCTTATAATTTGTAAAGAAATTGTCTTGGGTTGTTGGCATCTATCCAGTTTTCTGTTCTAAGGCACAAAACATTCTCACGCTTTCTTATAGAAGAGGTACTACAGTGTCATTTGGGCCACCCTGGTGTTCTTTCGTGTCTGATGCTGTTCACCTTTTTAATAATTATTGGATGAGGTGATGTGAGATGCTGTTTTTAAGTTTGGTTGTTCTTTATAAAGCTTATGTATCATAGTATGGATACCAAGGTCTGAGTGAGCGTGTGTGTGTGTGCGCGTGTGCGTGCATGCACATCTGTATGCATTATTGTGTGTGTGTCTGTGTCTGTGTGTCTGCTTCTAGGCTGTTAAGTGTCAATGGAATAAAGAAAATGTATTCAAAATACTTAACTCAAAAATAGAAGGTGGAAAAAAGATTTATTCTATACAAAGCCTTGTCTGGACCACTTTAGAGAGACTTCTATTTTTTTAACCCTTCTATAAATATTTGATGGCACTTGAAATATTCCTGCAATAAAATGTGATTTGTGTAAAGATTAAAAAAAGATTTTGTAATGTGAAACAATGAAAGAAAGTAATGTAATTTTTCTAAAAAACAAAAACAAAAAACAAATGAACGAACTTTGTATTATTTTGTTGATGGAATTTGTCTATTTGTCTTTGGAGATCTTTTTATTTCATTGAATGTGCCATAGTAAAGGTGTGGGGTTTTTTGTTTTTGTTTTTCTTTTCTTTTTTAAGTTTTTAATGAAAGGAATATAGCTATTTGTGTTACGACATTCCAAAATGCGAGATGACATAGCAGAATCATGATTACAAGGATTGATTAGTAAGCTTTGATCATTGTTGCTTTTTTGCACATGTTCTTCATTCCTCTATAGTGCAATATGTACATAGAGCACTTGCGGGTGTAACCTTGATCCCTCAGGGAAAAATACATATTTGTACAGGATTTTTCTTTTTTTTTTTTTAACTTTTTTTTCCTAAGGAATGTCGATTGAATTACTTGTTTATTGTTGAGGGGCAGCCAGATAATAATCCTAAAGCCACTGTCATAAAAATTAATGATTTTTAATCATTTTGTGCCCTTCTTTTATTTAAAAAGAGAAATAAAAATTATTTTCTGACAGTTCTTTGTGCTGATTGGTGACAAAAAGGGTAAATAAATAAGCACCTTATGATTGACTTAACTGTGAATGACAATCCATCTTGTTATCAACAATACAAACCCTATTATTTCAGAGTTGGGTTTAAGAGTCAGAAACGAATGTGCTCAGGGATCAACTAAAACTCTTCAACAGGGTGGCCAGTACTACTGGGACAAATTGCTTTTTGAAAAATATATCATCATCCCTCCACGGCACAAGTGAACTGGGTAGAACTCTTATGTGTCTAAAGTCTCCATGTGTGCCTCATTCAGTTATTTGAGTTTCCAACCTATTGCTCATCAGTCTAATTTAATGAAAAAATTAAAGAAAGGAAGGAATAGAACTTAAAAAATCATGCAGAATTTTGTAAACACTATTGGAAGATAAATCATTCTAATTGCATTTCAGAATCCTGTGTTCACCATTTTTAAATCATAGGAGTGTTTTTATGTCAAGTTGAACTTCAGCGTTTTCTAACAGAAAATGACTCTTAATGTTTAAATTATAATTATTACAGAGAACAACTCAGTTTTTCATATGCAGTGTAATATAAGTGGAAATACTGATTATTATAGAATCATAGAGTTGGAAGGGACCTCAGGAGGTCATCTAGTCCAACCCCCTGCTCAAAGTATTCAGTATTTACATTGAAACCCATAGCATAGAACACCATTAAAACCAGAAGAATACCAGGAGACCAAGTTATTAGACCTCCCCTGCTCTATGTGCTTCACTGTAAACTTAATAAAAAAAAAAAAAAAGGCCATTTAAAGAAGCAATGTAGCTACATCTTTGTATTTCCACATCTAAGTCTTACAGCAATTGCAGTAGTAACAGGAAACAGAAAAGTCTAATCTATCTTTCAGTGCCAAAACTCCCTTGATTTAGTGTAAGATTTTTCAAATCTGTCCATATAGGGTTCTGGAAGCCTAGCAGAATTGATTGAGTTGTTGCTTTGCTTTCTTTTGTATCTAAAATAAGAACAGGTAGAAGAAGATTAAGATAAGCAATTACAAATACAATGGGCAAGATTTTGAGACTCTTTAATCAGGACAAGAAGAATGATTTCTCAAAATCTCACCTATGTGATTGAAATTGGTGTAAAAAGCATCATTTCTCCAATTTTTTGGGAGTTTTCATTTTTCCTTTGCTTATATAATATGAATCCCAATTCTGCATTTATGTAAAGGAATAAATCCAGTGAAATCTGTCTTAAGCAACCACTCTACAAGCTTATGCAGTTGATTTTCTAATATATGCAGGTTTAATTTGGGGTGATCTTTTAAAACAGGAAATTGCATAATAAGGTTGGTCTCTTGATCAGTTCTCATTCTGTTTTGCTTGTTAGAAGAGAATTCCTAACGCTGATCCAAAACATGTCAAGACTAAGGGAGTGGTCTAAAGATCTTTATTGAAATGTTTGACATCTTTCTGTTCATATTTGCAAATCATTCACAATGTTCTATTCAATGTGTACAGTTTACAAGATACATTTTATCTCTGTATTTGGGTGCCCCAGACATTGGAGCATGTATTTTTCTGGGCCCCCTGATGATGAGAACAAGGTAAATAATGGATTTTTTTATTTGTTAGCAATTTTGAGCAATCGGAGGAAAAATAGTTTGGAGTTGGACTGATAATGAAAAAGTTTGAAATTTTTTGGTGAATCAAAAGTTTTAAAAAATTGTCCTGATTTCAAGTTTTTGAATATTTTAAAATAAACTTAAAGCAAAATTCAAAACAAAAAAGTAATTTTGAACTGAGAATTTTTTTTTTTCCAAAAATGTCAAAACAAAATATTTGGATTAATTTTTAAAAAAAAAACTCCAAAGCAAACAAAGCAGCCAAATCAACATGATTTCACAAAACAAATCTTCATATTTCTCAAAAAAAAAAAGTTTTGGGTCAAAAAATTTTGCCCAGCTCTACAAATGATTGGTTTAGTCCTGCCTTAACCTTCAGAGTTAGGGGCCCTTAAACTGATGTAGAAACTACATTACCACTAAAACTGGGCATACAGTTTGTAATGAATCATTTATTCAACAGTTTGTCTCTCTATATGAGTCTCCCTCAGGCAAATAATGGATTTTATCAATATTAGTTGTCGAAAAAAATTACTGTACAATATTCAGAAACAATTATTGACAAGGTGTTTTCTCTGAGTATTCAATATTTGAAATTTTAGCTGTGCTGGCTGGTTTTGGTTGTGACACATAGATCACATGGTATATTTCTTTTCTCTAATTGGAGGCGTGTGTACCTCTTAGAATTGGATTTTGTAATTAATATTTATACTTATTACTTTTAAAATTCACCTTCTATGACCATGTTTGAATAGTAGTGTGACATTTGCTGTTTGCTTGAATATTCCTGCCACTTAAGTCATTTGGTGGAATATTTTGGGAAAGCAAACAATGCAATAGGAAAAATTAATTTTAAAAATTGAAAAATGGTTGCAGTATTCACTCAGCACCTATTACTTTGTAGCATAAAACCCACTATAATGCTGTTAAGACACCAGATAGAGGGGGGAAAATACGTAACATATTTAACAAAAGGATACTTGCTAGTATGTAGTCCATTCTTAGAATTTTATTCAGGTATTTAAAGGAATTTTAACATCATAATAAAAGCTGTATTCTACCTTTATTCCATATGTAGAATTGCCATTGACAGATGGGTTGGGTTTTTTTGCCTTTATCATTGGTAGAATAGAGCAATAATCTTTTAGAGCAATAAGTAGACTTTATCCAAATATGAAATAAAACAAGATGCCACATGAAATGTTTAGCCCCTTTACATTGTGAAAATAAAAATGTATGAAATATTGTGACTATGCAGGTGATCAACGTACACTCTTTACATATAGGTTTTGCTGCCACAATAGTCACTGGATATCTTTCCTCACAATTTCATTACCTCTTGGAGCTGCACTTCACTAGAAAGTTGTTTAGCTTGGTATGATATACAATCTATATGACATCACACTTCATCTTAGGCAGTATCTGCATGCTTTCAGTGTTTGTCTGCTTAATATACTGATTTCCCCCTAAACTATCTTAATGTAGATGCATAAATTTTACAAGAACTTGCAATCTCTTTAATTATATGATACCTAAATGCAGAGAATTCATAAGCAATACAGTGAATTTTATTTCACAAAAGGCATATGTACTGTAAATATCTTTCTAAATCCAAATTTTCCCTCATTTTCTGTGTTTAATTTTGAAACAATTTATAGAACAGTGGTAAATATTTTGACTCTTAGGACATTAGCTGGCTGCTTCTTTATATGTAACTGTATTGTCTGCCTGCTCCTTTTATGGAGATGTGTTTTTGTATTGGATGTTTGGGCCAATGGGAGGCTTCAAGCTACAGTGTATTTTCCCAATTTAAATATATTTAACATATGACAAACCCCAGACAAGGCTTTTTAAAATGTATAAAGAACTGCAGTGTTAGGAGGTTTATTTGCAAACTGATTTCAATGTTGTCCATTTTTATGGCACCTTTAAAAATATTCTTGTTTCCAAAGTACAAAAAAAAAAAAAGGTTAAATATACTCTAGCCATAATTGAATGTCAAGCAATAAAAACAAATGACTTTTTGTGCATAGATTTAAAAAGAAATACAAATTTTAGACATCTGCATGTAAATGCAATCTCGTGTTCACTGCTTTCTTAAACTTGAGCAATTAATTCCTTATTTTACTACTAATTTAAGGACTTGTAATGGCCTGTAAACATTTTCTCCTGCTCTGTTCTTTCAATTTTATCTTTATCTCTGCTTTTGGGTCATAATATTTAATGTTGTTCTGCTCACCTCTATACAGTTAACTTTTTTGCTTTCATTCTGTATAGATAAAGTTATACTATAAACAGCCTACACAGTGCAAATATTTATCTGTTTATAAAATACCACATTATGCTGTATAATATCTGTTTTACTATATAATCTATTTTAGACATAGCTGTTTAGAACTAGAGTGTGCTATTTTTGTGTTTTTTCTGACGTGTGGTGCTAGATAAGTTACTTTTGTGAACAAAAAACAAACCCCTTTTATTCCTAGAAATACCACCTTTGGGTCTTGTTAATTTCACTGAGTGTATATGTGTATGTGTATGTGTGTGTGTATATATATATATATATATATATATATATATATATATATATATATATATATATATATATAAAAACTACATATGTCCAACAAGTACCTGTATCAGAGTACTAGATTTGGGCCATGGTTTTTCTCTTTAAATACATAGTATCATTATATAAATTATTCTGTAGTATATTTAATAAGGAGAAAATTACTTCACCAGTATAGATATTTGATATCGAATATTTTTTCTGTGTTTACATTATGATAAATGTGTTATGTCCTGTTTATTATCCATTGGGTTGCTAAAATGCTTTCACTGCATATCGCATCATATGAAATGTATGTAGCCAGTTCCCCAACCTAAAATGCTCTCTAGTTTAAGGGTTGAGGTAGATATTTGGCTTGTTGGAGGATCTCTTTTCCTGTTAGTATATGTGAGATTTATAGACCTAAATCTGCTAAGTGCTGGGTGCCTTCCAGCCCTTAAATCTAACAGGATTTGAGGGCACTCACCATTCCAGAAGTAACATGAACATGCTGATATGCCTAATTCCAGTTATTGGCAATGGGAATGTTCTGTAAATCTTCTATAGAACATTGATGTCCAAATTCTGACCTTGTTTATGCATATGTGATTCTCATTAAAACCACACGTGCATATTCAAGGATGGAATTTGACACCTAAAGTTAATGAAGAAATGGAGTTTGTGGAACTTTGTCAGTCAGAGAATTGGATATTTTCTTAATTTTTACACTGACGTTTATTTATCTAGAAATCATACTTCTTGGAGTTACTTTTCGCTTCAACTCTCTCCTCCCACACACACACCCCGTCGTTTTAATTCCTACAAAATTGGGTATCAAATATCTGAGGTAATTAACCTTTTTAAATATTTATTAGCATTTTTCTGTAATATTACTGAATTTATAAGATCTTTAGCAAAGATTTTTGCGCAGTTTATTAAAGACAATGTTTCTGTTTACTGCACTTTTTGATAACAGAAGGTAGTGAATTTTAAAGCCACGATCCTTGGCTTCTATGCACTGCTTTTATACCCTCAATCCAAGGAAAATATATTATTTTTACAGCAACATAGTATTGTCCTGAAAATAAATACAAACTTTTCTGCACCGTGGGTATATTTTCATAAGTAGAAAGTTTAATTGCAAACACTATCAGGACAATTACTTTTAAAACCTCTTCAGAGTTAGTCTTATTTAAATACAAGCCGTGACGATTTTATTTCTAAATCCCTTGTTGATTTTCGTCATCTTTTGATACTTTCAAACTGAAATGGAGGATCTGTTAAATTTTTATCTACTACAATATATATCATAAACTTGATGTTAGGAAAATATTCTCCCTGATGGTTTAGGTTTAGTTGTTATATAAATTATGCAAAACCGTATGGTTATATTTTCTCCCGTAACTAAATGTTTTAAGTAAAAAGACCAGAATAAATGCTGACTACAAATGTGTGTTGGTTTGATGATTAAGCACATAAACTTCACAAACCTCACTGAGTAATACACTCAGTTTTTGTAAATACATGCAAATTTAAATGAAGCTATACTGTACATGAAAATATGCGCTGTCTGTTATATGTACAGTATGTAAAAATTCCTTTTCTAGCCACAATAAAAATGTAAGCCATCAAGAGAAATGTTAAAATGGTATTGTACTAAAACTTTGCTAATGATCTTTACCCATGATCACCTAATTTTTCACTTTCTTGGCTCTTCTTTTAAACTCACTCTTACAATAGTCTGCTTATATTCAACAGTTTATTTTACTTTGAGTCCTGAAAAAACTATTTTAATTCATTTTGTAAATAAAACTGTAAAAATAAGAGATTTAATGTTGTCTTTTAAATACTCCAATTTTCATTCTAATATGAATGTTGTTATATTGTACTTAGAAACTTGTACCTTTAATATTACATTACCTTTATTAAGTGCATTGAACACATCGATTTTAGATGTGCTTTATGTACTGTTATCCTGTAATAAAAGTTCAGCTTCTAAAGGAAAAACTTGTCTTATTATTTTTTGACATTAGGGTCATATTCATTTTCTGCTTTGTGTTAAATTTATTGGTTGGTGGCTGTACAGAGGTACACAGTTGGTCAAGTTCTGGATGTGTCATGGTGGATTTTGTTGAACGAGTAAACCTCTATAGAGTTTGTTAGTATTTGACCCTTTGACATTGACAGACATAGTAAAGAACCTGGGTGCACATGTCCTTGCCCCCACTAAATCATTAGATACATATAGACTCAGCAATAACAAAGATGTCAACAGTGTGAGAGTAAACACTTGTGAGGATTGGAATCCAAGTGTCTGCTATCCTAGAATAACATTGACCTGTAATGATGAGACAGTCTGTCCAGGTTCAGGTATATAGATGTAGCATTGTGGAAAAGCCAGCACTACTTCTGCCTAGGCACCATATTTATTTACTAAACACAAAAAAACTACCTTAAAAGAACATTATTAAGTTAAGCACTGAACTGTTGGGAAATGCCAGGATTAATGTTGCTTCTGCAACTTTAATTCAGCCCTCTTGTACGTATCCATTATGACACTGTCTTTAATTACATGATCACATATTATTTTTTCCATAGGACCCCAACCTCATTCAATACAGAGGACGGATGCTATTCAGTATGTAGTTTTCTCCTTGTTTAATGTGTGGCCCATGCTCTTTTTACTGCACACTATCCAAACTCTGCTCTGAAGACAGAATTATTCATTTCCTCACAAGCTTTTCTATCACATTCATCACTATAATATCGAAGTGCTTCAAATATATATATTTGTTCACAACATTTCTGTGAGAGGAGAAGGTATTGTTGTCCCCATATTACCCTTGTGGAACCGAGGCACAGAGAGATTAAGGTAAAAAATATGCACTCATTTTTGAGTGCCAAATTTGAGACACTTCGGACCTGATTTTTCAAAGTACTTAGCCCATAGCACTTCATATATTCAGAAACAGCTCCCAAGACTTCCATTTGCAGCTGTGAGTGCTCAGCAAATCAGAACCCAGGTGTCAAGCCAAGCACCAAAAAAAAATGGAGGCGTGCACAGTTTGTGACCACCTGTGAAAAGTTTGGTTTAAGTGGCTTGCCCAGCATCACCAAGGTATTCTGTGGCAGAGGCCAGGATAGAATCTAACTCTCCAGAGCAGCATTTAACTGCTTTAACCATTTTCTTCATGCAGTCCTCTGCCTCAGTCATTATAAACCTTCACTTCTGCAACAAACGATGCATGGGTCCTACAGACAACAACCTCCATCACTATATAACACTGATTCATCCACAGAGAAGGTCCATTCTGTGAACTGAATGAGGCATGGGTCCTGTGGGAAAAATAGATGTGACATGGAGTTATAGACTCTGCTAATGTATACTCACAAAGCAAGGGCCCAGATTGTCAAAGTACTGAGGCTCCTAACTTCTGCTGAAATGGATGAAAGCTAGGAGCCTAAACACCTTTGAGGATCTGGGCCAAGAAGAGCAAGATAAGATTGCACAGAACTGAAATGTGGAGTAGCTGGCCATCTTTCCTCCTACCAGGCCCAAGACTGAAATAACAGGCTGGTTCGAATAAAAAATGATATGCATGAACAGAGCTTTGAAGGGGAAGCTTTGGCAGCTGAGATGTTTACTTACTCTAGCTAGTGCTATTAGTGTCTGCTTCTGCACCATTGAAACGAGTGGTTTAACTGTGGTTTCAATGGTTTAACTGTCTATGACTTATGAGAATACCGTTCAGTCAAAATTCATTTTATTCCGGTGAAAGAAATAAAAACTCAGTGGAAAGAAACTGATGTAAATTAGGCTTTCTGACACCAGAAAAATGATTATTGGGGATTTTGACAGGATTGAAATTGTAAAGGGATTTCTAGCTCCGAGAATAAATGGGTCAGGCTGCACTTCGGAATAGGCCAGTGGTTCCAAACATTTCTGTTGAATACACCTTCATGGTAGGATGGATTAGTGAATGATTTCCCACTCTACCCTGTAGTCCTTCCTCTCACAGGTTCCTGTGCTTCATTATTATTATTTAATCATCCTTATTATGGCAATGCCGGGAGACCAACCAAAAATGGGGGTCCATTGTGCTAAGCTTTGGCAGTTGAAGTAGCAGACTGTCCTAGCCCTGAAGAGCTTACAGTTTAAATAGAAAAGACACAGGAAGTGTAGGCAAAGGGATATAACACACATGCAGCGTGAACAATGTGATAGCAGCAAATGTCACTTTGTTTTATTATTTCATGTTTGAGTGGGTTTAGTTAGGCAGGGATAAGATAGATAGTTAAGGTGAGGGAAGAAAGAGGGAACACTGAAGAGGAAGAAGGGAGGATATGAGAAGCACATATGGAGCAAGGCTGAGATGAAGAGACTGTGAGGGAAAGGGAGAAGAGAGTTGGAGAAAACAGCCAGTCAGCAGAGGAGAGAATATCACATTAAAACTAGAGAAAGCTGACATCATTAGTGTCCATGACTGAGCTGAGTGCTGTCTGAGCAGCAACTAGAAAAAGCTTGGGTTAGCAGGATCTCACCTGCACTTCCGGCTATGTACATCAGAGCTGTACTTGCTGCCATGCACAACAAGGAATATCAGAGAACAGGGAGGACAGAAGTCAGATACGCCAAGTACCTTTTTGAAGCCCGCCATTTTACCCACAGCAGTAGGAGCATGTTTTTGTGGGGACAGTGGCAGAGTGGATCTGGAATCATGTACTTTTCGGTTCTGGAGTTATATCCCTGACTTCTGCATTAGTCTCATGGTGTCCCAGTCTTATGCATTATCTGGGTCTGTGTGTACGGATAAGCTCTGATAGATACAAGTTGCTGTCAGAGGATCATACTCTTTTGCCGGGGCACTCATTCCCCCGAGGGATAACGGGAAGTGGTGGTCATTTTGAAAGAACATTTTTGCAAAGGGCAGCCTAACCTCACACCAGGTAACAATGGAAAGAGGGCAATTCTTCATGGAATTCACTATAGAAGAACATTATAGCTCAGCCTGTATTCAAGAAGAAACTTTCAGTTATGAAGAATAGCAAAAAATGATCATTAATAAAAAAAAAGTTGAACTTCAGGTTATGCACAAGATCGCAGAGTTTTAACTACATATGGAGTTGAAAGAGTTTGTATTATTCCATTATTAAGATCATTCAGAACAAAGAAATGGGCTGACACAGAATGGTAAAGTGCTTAAAAGACCTATTTTAAAATTAATTTTAACTCCTACCTATAATGAATTTACCTGTAAGTTCTCAGAAAATTCTTTCTGTATTCAAAGTGTAAATGCTGTAATATTAGGCTAGATATGGATGCTCTCTATTCACAGTGGATGACCCCCTGCTTTAAGTGCAAAATTCAACCCAACCATAACAAGGGAACTATTTCTGAAGTTTCCCTCATTTTTGTACTAGTGTATCAGCTGGAGGTCATACATAACACATTGTTGCCAACTCATAAGAATGGCTATAATAGGTCAACTCAATGGTCCATCTAGCCCAGTATCCTGTTTTCTGACCATGGCCAGTGCCTGATGCTTCAGACGGAATGAACAGAACAGGGCAATTTATCACTAGATTAGTCCTGTCATCCAATGCCAGCTTCTGGCAGCCAGAGGTTTAGGGACTATTTGGAGCATGGGGTTGCTTCCCTGACCATCGTGGCTATTAGCCACTGGTGGACTTCTCATCCATCAACTTATCTAATTCTTTTTTAAACCATTATACTTTTGGCCTTCACAACTTTTACTGGCAGAGTTTAGCATGTTGACAATGTGTTGTGGGGAAAAGTACTTCCTTTTGTTTGTTTTAAACCTGCTGCCTATTAATTTCATGTGACCCTCTAGTTCTTGTGTTATGTGAAGGGGGTAGATGGCAGTTCCTTATTCACTTTCTCCATACCATTCATAATTTTATAGACCACTATCCCATCCCCATTAGTCATTTTGCTGTTTTCTTTAAGCCCCACCTGCTGAAATCAGAACATTATATAAAAGCCTCAGCATTTATTTTTTCCAAAGGAAGTTTTTAGCCCTCATCATTGCAGAGAAAAGCTTGAAAACATGAAACAAACAAGTTCATCCTAGAAGCTCAGAAACCAGAAGGCAATTAAAAAGAATCCAAATTTTATTATTTAAAAACCCCCCATGATTTTGAACACTTGTGGTAAGTGCAGAATATCCTTATTTGCTACTCAATTTGATCTCAAGTGACTTAGAAGTCTCAGTACCCCTGAATTTCAATGTGACTTAGGCCTGGTCTCCACAAGAGTTTTGTTGACCAAAATCAGCTCTGATCCACAAAACAGAGCTGGTGTACATACTGCAATCAACCCCCGGCTGACAAAACTTCCCTTTTTTTCCCCCAACAAAATAAAACCATCTCCACAGAGATGTAAGGTTTTTGTCAGCACAGTTAGGGTGAGGCAGTTGTCAATGTAGACACTGCACCCCTTTACATCAGCTGTGAGGCTGTCATTGTCAATTTCACTGCTCTAGTGGTGTGGTGAAATTGACAAGCAAGCCCAATCCTGGCTGCACCATGTCAGGGCAGCTGGTTCCTGCTCCCTGAGGTATGGGCAGCCATGTCAATTTCACTGCTCAGCCCTGTAGCTGAGAAGGCTGCCCCAGCTGGGAGCCTAGGGAGAAGCCCAGGCTGCTGGTCTCCACTCTGGGCTGGGATCCGGGCCAGAAGACTGAGTGCTTCTCCTTTTTCCAGCTGGGAAAGGCTAGAAGTCCCTGGTGCCTTCCCCAGGCCCTGGGCTGGGACTGGGGAACCCCCAGGGAGCGGTGAGACAGGCTCAGCTCCCCCCACTGTTCCTTATGTCAGTGGAAGTGCTGCTAGGGACCCGAGAAGGGCAGTGCAGACAGCAGCCACCACTGGGCGGCTGTAAGTCCATCCAGCGTAGGTTGACTTATGTTGTAAGTGTACACACAGCCTTCGGTTCCTAAATCTCTGCTGAAAAGGGGACTTCTGCTAAAGCTTTCGACAGCACCTAGGCTTTGAACACAGGAGCCGGCAGGAACTAGGGGTAGGGGGCGTGCTTGTGGGCAAGGGAATGGGGGGAACAGAGCAGGATGAGCAGCACACGGAGATGTGCAGCTGAGGGCGGGCAGGCTGCACGTGGCTCGCCGTGGAAGGACGGGTCAGGGGTCGGGTGCGAGCCTGGGACCGGACAGCCCTGCCTTCCCCGCCGCTTCATCACCGGCCTGCGTGAGCACGGGCACCTCACGGTCCCTCTGCCCCCGGCACTAGGGCAGGGCCTGTCCCGCAGGGGCGGGCAGGGCAGGGCCGTAGGAGGGTGAGGGGCTCCCCGCCAGCTGCCGGAGCGCAGCCGCAGAGTGACGCCCGGCCACGAGCCAAGCTGCCGCTGCACCCCGCGGCAGGAAGCAGCCGGTGCCCCGCTCCCGCCTCGGCCCCCGCCAACGCGCTGGGCCAGCCCGCGCCGGCAGGGGGCGCCAAGGGAACGGCCCGTGCCGTGCCGTGCCGTACGGGCCCCTCCCCTCCCGGGGACAGAGGCCGGGCCAGGCCGTGCCGGAAGCCCAGAGGCGTCCTCTAGCCCCAGGTCTCCCCGCCTGAGAGTCCCCCAGGGCGCCGAGGGGGGGAGTGGGCGTGCGGCGCCTCACCCAAGACGGCCGCTCAGTGACGCCGCCGCGGCTACAGGTGCGGGGCAGCTCGAGCTCCTCCTCTCTGGTTGGTTGCCTTCACCACGTGGGGCCGCGCTGTGCGCGCTGCTGATTGGATAGCGTGGTGAGGGCGGCCCGCGGCCTGGCAGCGGGGGCTTTGGTTTGGTGCGTGGAAGCGCCGCTGCCGGCGGCCAAGATGGAGGCCGCTGAGAAGCTGCTCACCTGGTGAGTACGTGGCTGTGTCTCGCCGCCCCGGCCCGGCCCGGCCCGACCCGGCCCGGCGCTGTGTGCGGCGGCTAGCGCGGGCACGAAGCCCGGCGGCGCTGCCTGTGCTGGGGGGAGCGGGCCGCTCTGAGGCGCCGCCGCGGGGTTGTGGCGTAGCTCGGAGCCATCGCGAGCCGCTATCCCCGCCCCCGCAGATTGCCCGCGCTCGGCCTTGGCCCCGCCCCCCAGCGCGTTTCCCACTGGCCCGGTGCTCGCGGGCCCTGCCCGCCCTCGGGAGGCGGTCGCCGGTCGCCGGGGAGGGGCCGCAGGGAGCTGCCCGGCGTCTCACGCCCCGCAGTGGTGCCCGCCGCCTGCCGTGAAGAGGCACGAATGCGGAGTAGGCCGTGCCGCCCGCAGCGCGCCGGCAGCCGTCTGCACTGGCCGCCTCCCTCGGGCGGGGCGGGGTGGGGCTGGGCAGCGGTGAACAAAGCACCAGCGCCCCGGTGGTTTAAAGTGTCGTCTATCAGTAGAGCATGCAGCTGAGCCAGTGACCTTACCGGTCAATACAACGAGATGCTTGCCTTTTACAGCGTTGACGACTTCTTCTTCCAGCTTTTTCCCGCACTACGCAGGGTCGCCAGAAAGGTTCATTATGGTCCTTCTCCATCCGATACGATCTTGTGTAGCGTCTCTCTTCAGTCCAACACTTTCCATGTCTCTCTTCAGCACGTCCGTCCAACGGATCTTTGGCCTTCCTCTCTTCCGGGGTCCAGGGGGCTCCATTTCCAACACTCTTCTCGTCACATGGTCCTCGCCTCTTCGCATTACATGTCCATACCTTCTCAATCTCTTCTCCTTCAACTTTGTTGCTACCTCTATCACGTTCAGAGGCCCTCGAATGTACCCGTTCCTTATCTTATCCTTCTTTGTGACATCACAAATCCATCGCAGCATCCTCATTTCATTCACATTCAGCCTAGTCTCCTCTTTTAACGTTGTCACCCACGTTTCTGCACCATATGTTAGTGCTGGTCACACAACAGTTTTGTATATCTTCCCTTTCAGTTTAACTGGTGTTTTCCTATCGCAAAGCACACCTCTACATTTTTCCAGTTGTTCCATGCTGATTGTACTCTTTGCTTTATTTCTGCACCCCTACCACCATCCTTTTGTACCACAGATCCAAGGTACTTGAAGCTTTCTACCTGTTTGATTTTGCCTCCTTCAATTTTCACTGGTGCCTCCCATTCCCTATGCAACCCTGAATGTGGGAAGCCATCTTCATGTGTTTTTGAACTTGCTTCCTTAACCTCCCCCATTCACTGGGTGGTAGCCCGTTCACCATATAAACCATATTGATTTGGCAGTTAGTTTTACAGCCGGATGCCCTTCCTGCCACCAGCTCCTTTTAGTCGCCTTTTATGACACGCAGGAGATACGTTTGGTCTATTCTAATCCCCAAACCAACAAGGGGATTTTACAGCTTTAACATGACAAAGATTTGTGCAGGTGCTTAACCTTACGCACATGCATAAACCTTTGCAAGACCAGGGCCAATGTTTACAATCTTTTATCTTAGAGAATGCCATGGTGCTGTACGAATTCTCTGTTTCATGAAGAAATCACACACTAATGAAATACAACCACCACTGAGGTGAAAAAAAATAGGAGATGTTTAATATGTCAGACTAACTCTACACAATAGGACAAGAAGTTTAGGACAAAATCTCAACCAGCTAGCTTATTTTTTCAGTTTACCAGACATCTTTTAGGTAGGTAGGTAGTGCATCAAGGGTAATTACAATGGTTATTTATCAGGTAGTGGAGGAGAGAGGAAGAAATAATAATTATTTGCATTACTTCTTTCAGAAGACTCCTAAAGCACTTTTAAATTATTATACATAATCTCCACATCCACCTGTAGCATGGAATCTGACACCTATTTAACAGCGCACAATAACCTAGAACAGTTTAAGGTGAAAAGTGACAAATACTATGTCCACCTGAAATTGCCTAGCAAGTTTTAAGTAGACCGTTTACAGTTCTTACGTTTTATTGATGCTTGTTAAGAAAATTTTGACTGCACTAGTTTTGATTTATACTCTATTTTTTAGATGTTATGACACTCTTTGCAAGAATAGTGATGTTGATTCTGGTGTCCAAGTAATTCCATTTACCTAACTAAATTCCCCTTGCAGTTTCAGTTAGAGTATTCTTCATTTCTCTGCTAATCTGTTGAGTAATGTTGCTGTGCTTTGTTAAATCACTGCCACAGGTCACCGCAGAATGTGTCTGTATATCCGTGTCAGGTAATATTATTCCTATGTGGATGTACATATGCAGATCTGTGTCCCCTAATCGTGCTAGTTTTTGCACTCACCCTTCTGGACCAGTAGGTGCAGAAATACTAGCAATGCCCTTCAATTCTGCTGTGGATATATAAAGAAGGTAAAAATAAAACTGTTTGTTTTTCTTGTGCCCTATTCTCTGAATATTCCTAGCAGGAGCAAAAGGCACACTTAGCCCTTCCTCAGTGACCAGGTTAGGAGCTGAGAAAGAAACTAGAGTCATCACAGTTATTTTGCTGCTACTGCTTCTCTTGCCTTGCTGGTGGTGATTTATATGATTGAAGACAGGTGTGATCTTCTGATGGAAGGGAGTAAAGGAACATGAGACAAATGGAGAGGGAGAAGGGATTCAGAAAAGCCTTGTTAGTATATCAAAGTTTAGAACTCATTTTGGCCCCTCATTTCCTAAGCCAGTAGGGAGTAGGAACCACATGAAGACAGTGCACTATTTCTGGGGATCCAGATCTTGCATTAATCTCGAGCAGCTTTCCTCCCCGTTGGACAGTGAAGGAACAGCACTAGTGGTCTTCAGAGCTGGAGGGAAAGTTGCTGCAGTACGAGTCCTTATAACTGTGTTGGGGATGCATAGAATCATGAAGATGTACTAAAATGAGCATCTTAAAAAAGTCCCCATTTGTGCTCTCCTATAAAACAAGAGGTGGACAAAGAAAGACTGGCAGAAATGCGATACAATACATAAACAAAACATGGATTTATATTTTGGAGAGGAAGTGGGGAACAACAATAGAAAAAGAGAAGTGACTGATTTTAAGATGATGGATGATTACATTTGAGTTTTTCTCCTACTGAGAGAAACACAGAAACAAACCCTCCTCATGTAACTTCCTACTTCATTTGAATGAATGTTTAGGTTGATCTACCTCTCATAAATCATGGGTTTATGGAGCAGCTACCATAGAAGAAATTAAATTATTTAGCTAGAAATTACCAGTGCTGTATGCAGGACTGAAGTGCCATTTCCTAAGGGATTTCAAGATTTTGAAATTTGACTTCATTCTGAATCAGAGCAAAACCTGAACATTTGGAAAACCTTAATGAAAGAGAATTCTGGGGAGGAGGAGGGGGAATGTTTGGAGTTCAAAATATTTTGTTTCAGTAAAATCTAGATGTGGTGTTTACATTTTGACTTAATTTTTATTATGACAGTATAATACAAAATAAAAATATTGAAATGAAAAATTATTTCAAAAGAAAAAAATTGAAATGTTTCATTCTGAAAATGTCAAAGCAGGATCTTTCAGCATTGTCAGAACTTGTTTCCATATTATTTTCGAAATGGAATTCCAGCAGAATTGACCCAACTTTGCAAAATGTTTCAGTTTGTATGGATCCACAATATTCCAACAAAATATGGCTCCGTAAAATTGTCTCTCACCAGCTCTAGACATTTCCCCCATCCTATCTATAAACTTTCTTTTGGATTGTGAGGAACTTGTTCACTTTAGTGTTGAAATGAAATATTGGATTAGCTATATCTGTCTGAGGAGGAGGCAAACAATGTAGATAACATTCTCCCCTATTTCACACCAATTTGTATGCTTTATTTCTTAATGATTCAGAGAATCAATTTTCAAATTCTGTGAGTGTTCAGTCACTTAGATATTGTCCTTATATGGATATCATTCGTCATAGAGTCAGTGTTGTGTTTTGCGAGATTGAATTGCAAGTACTTGTCTTTTTTTTTTTTTAAACAGGGATATTTCACCAAAAAATGGTGGTGAAGTGTTTTTCTCACGAGACATTTATGAAAAATATTCATTGGCTCCAACTCTCTCTGAACTGTGGATTTTGTCAAACAAGTATGTATTCTCTTTCAGCTGTTGTGAATATTCCGTGTTGCTTGTCTGCTTCCTTTCAAAACATACTTTTTTCTTATTTGACTTAAAAAACAAAACAGCAAGGAAAACAAACCTTGTTACCCAACACGTGAGGAAACTCACTTGTTTGACAGTTATGCATTCATCTCTGTCCTTCTGTCATCTCTTTTTGGCGTTCTCATAAAGCAGGAGACCTGCTGTGTCCTTGGGTGGTGCTCTGCTTCCACACTGATACCTAAGAAGAAAAACTTAAGTAAAACTCCCTTCACTGGCAATTTCAGGGGATCCTGCTTTCTGTGGCCTAGTATCTTTGGCAAGGCTGGCTCTGTTCCACTCCCTGTTTTTCCATCTTTATTTCACTTTGGAGAGGGTTGGTGTTGTTGACTGAGTTAGAATCCCATTTATTCATGTCGTATGACTTATCTATTTACATAGATACAACAGAGTGCTAGGCTCTTTATAGACAAGGTCACTGCCTTAAAGAGCAACTAAGCTAAACAAACTACATATATCAGGGAAATGGGATGCCGCAAAAAGCAGCAGTGATATTGGCACACGTGATGTTAATTCCACAACTTTTGTTTCTTCTTGTTGTTTTGCTAACACTTGTTATAAAGTAGGACTAGCATTTGTATGGCTTAAGGGAGTTTTCATGCTATCTGTCAGAGCACTGGATCCCAAATGAACAGAATACGGATTTGCGGGCACAGTGTTTTGAGAGGTGTTTGGTATGTTCGGGGAGTGTGACAAGCAATCTGCCCTCTCTTCAGTAAACAAGTGTGCATGTGCTTTTTAATCCATTTCTGTCTTCTGACACTATTTTCTTATTTCTTTATAGGTTAACTAATTTTTCTTAAAAATAACTGAACCTGTTTCAGAAACCAAATAATTACTGGAATATGTATAGATTAAATATTTCAGATATTCAAGTATAGATATTAAACCAACCATTCGAAAATCAGTTCCTTCATTTACATATATATGTCAAGACCTGAGTTCAGGTTTCCCTGCCTACAATGGCTTTTGTGGAATACAGTGATCCTATTCTATCCTTGACCTATCACTAAATTGTGATATGACACTGCCCAGTAGGACTTGGACTGATGCTGCCTGTCACATAGACAAAGACATCCTGTAGGAAGTATTTGCATTTCCCAAGACCTGGATGAAATTCAGCACTGACCAATAGTGAAATACTCTGTATGCAGTTAGCAATGTTTTGAGCCAGATGGTCCCTAATTTCTCTTTTGCCTAAATTCAGTTTTTAATTTTATTAAAATCACTGTAGAGGCAAACTGATTGCTGTGGGGTCGGGGGAGGAGTGTGCAGAGAGGTATTACAGAAAGAGAAAGAGATAAGAATTAAAGAATTGCTGTGATCAGGGGAGTGTGGACTTTGGAGAAGGAACTGACTCCAAATAGGAATTATACTATTCTTTTCCAGCTGTGATCCCCAGCATTTTCTATGAGGGCATATTGTGCCAGTCATTTCTGCTTACATCCACCGCATGGTCCTCTTCATCCCCTACCTCCAAAGAAATGGAATAGAAATAAAGCAGTCATCATGCTACATCTAGAGAAGCACTATTTTGCCTGGGAGTTGTGTGCAGTTGGGTATCCAACTTAAGACCTAGAAGGGGACAACAGCAGCATCTTGGAGGAAGACTCTTAAGGATATGCCAGGAATTTGTGAATCACTATATAGGGACCCCTGATAGCATTTAACTGAGATACCAGTATTTTTTCCCTTCCCATGGAAGCTGTAGCTAAGAAGAGGGTGGACTATATAAAGTGAAGGGGAAAAATGTAAACCATTAGCTCAGATAAAGTATAACTGTAAATAGGAATGGAAAGGCCCTGTTGGATTATTTTGGTTTGCACCTGATGAAAATTTTGACACTGCACAGTGAAATAATCTTGATGTGCTGCCATTTAATTCTGTGCTGAATGTAGCCAATTTAAACTGCTAGAATTTCTTGACATTCCTACATTGGCAAATCTGAGTCAGCATCTTGTCGCTGCTGCAGCTTAATTAAATTTGCCAGTTTGTGCCGCAAGGATGGACATGTTCTCATATTCAGAGAGACAGCTGTGAAGTATTATTAAGAGCTGTGGACGTGATACTGTTAGGTATGAATAGCTCTTGAGACATTTTCTAGTGCTGAAATCAAATTCCTAAAATATGTTTTTCCAAGATCAGCAGTTAAGGTTCATCTTGTTAACCTAAAATATTCCCGTTTTTAAGCACCCGTATTGTAAATACATACGGGCTAAGTAAGCCTTCTTATACTGAGGTTGTTTTAAGAACCAACCTTATTACCTACCTTGCTGACTGTTGCTAGACCATTTCTTCCTCCATACCAGTCCTCCCCATCATGTCCAGCCTGTGTTACCTTGTTTTAGCAACTGATTCTAGTACTACTTGATATTATAAATGGCACTCTGAATAGTGTGTTCCATTCTTGGGAAAAGTCTTCTCTGAAATCTCGACTTTCCCTGCTGTTAAGACAGGGCTCGACAAACCCCGGGCGCCAGGTCGCCATGGCACCTAGAAATTTAATTCTGGCACCTAGTATTTCTCCGGGGGGGGAGTGGCCACCATGCTCCGGCCAGGGCGCCACTGCGCCCAAGTGGCAGGGCCGAGAGGGGGAAGCACTGCGGATGCCACGCTCCAGGCAGGGTGCCCCGCCGCTGGGCCCACATTGTGGGAGTAGGCCGGGGCCAGGAGGGGAGAGCGGCTGCTGCGTTCTAGCCAGTGTGCTGCCGGGCCTGTGTTGTGGGAGAGGGGTGGGTGGAAGGGTCGGGGCCAGGAGGGGAGAGCGGCTGCAGTGCTCCAGCCAGGGCTCCTTGCTGCTGGGCCCATGTTATCTGGCTCCTTAATTTTTGGGCTTGCTCCTAGCTCTGTAACAAATCTGTCGAGCCCTGTGTTAAGATCATACTGCTTCCATTTTAAAAGAGGCTTCAGGGTCAAGTACTTCTCTTTTATTGTCAGAACTTTAGTTCAGGAGTAAGGCCTTGTCTACACTGGAAAAATAAGTCGACCTAACACAGGTCAATTTACAGCCAGCGCAGTAATTACTGTATTGATTTAAGTATTTACAATACATATACTTGAAGTAATTACTGAGGTGGCTGACGTCCACACTACCCTCCCTGAGTTGGTGGTGCATGTCCTCACCAGGAGCATTTCTACTGATCTAAGAGGGGCAGTGTGGGGAGCTGCGAGACTGGGCTCTCAGCACCCTGCCGGAGCCCCACAGGCTCCCGTGCTCCCAGCGGACTGCCCCCCACTCCCTATTTCCTGCCGGGAGCCAGCCCCGGTCTTCTCCCCATTCCCCACCAGGAACCAGGGGAAGCTTCCAGGGGCTTCTCTCTTCTCCCCACCCTCTCCCCCCCCCTGCCTGTTCCCAGGGGAAAGCAGCCGGGGGCTTATTGCCCCTGAGGAAGGGGTCTAGCTGCCCTTGCTTCTCACTCCCCACCAGGAGCCATGCAGCCTTGTCATTTTCATGGCTGGGCTTCTCCCCTCCCCGCTGGGAGCTGGGATCCAGGCACCCCCAGCTTCTCCTGTCCTAGCTCGCAAGGGGGAGCCAGGGTCCAGTCACTGCCCTGCTCCCAGCTGGTTTTCTTGTAAATTTCAGGGCTCTGGAGCCCTGAAATAGACAAGAATGACCCCTAACTACCAATGTGAGAGAATGCAGTGTCTACATAGACATTTCCTCTTCCTAGCTATGCCGACATAAGCCCTACATCTCTCATTGAGGTGGTTTTATTATGTTGGCATATCAAGGGAGTTACATTGGTGGGAGAAGTATTTGAGTGTGTACACCTTCACTGTTTTGTCGACAAAAGCTGACTTATCGGAAACTCTAGTGTAGAGCAGCCCTGAGTGAGGAGGCTCAGTTGATTACAAGTTGTTGACACTCATAATTTAAGAAACATAAGGGGCAAACTCAAAGCGGGATCAGAACATCAGGTGCAAGACCTGTAGACCGCTGATACTCAGACCTCAGGGGTTCAGGAGCCAAATTAGCTGTTAACATTACCCAAAAGAGCTACAGTAGAGTGAATTCATTGTTTCATTTACTATTTTTTATATATAATTCTCGCAGCAAAATGACTGACCAAGCATTCTGCAATTGTTTACTAACATAGTAAAAGCATCCTGATTGGTTAATAACTTATATTGGTTAATAATTAAGTCACACACTGTTTTAATATCATGTGCTGCAAAGAGCCACAGGAGACATGTTAAAGAGCCACTTGCAGCTCCCAAGCCTCAGCATGAGTGTCACTGATGTAACTGTATCTCCACTGCTATGATGACACCCCTCACAACACACCTTTCAAGATTCTTGGGTCCTACACGTGCCTATCATATGTAGTGTACCTCATTCAGTGCACTACACATCCCAATAACAATTATGTGGGTGAAATGAGATAAACACTACACTCTCGAATGAACTCTCACAGAAAAATGATAGACAAAAACATATCACCTGTGGGTGAACGCTTTTCACAAAGTGATCACTCTGTGTGACCTCTCAGCTTGCATCCTCAAAGGAAACCTGCACAACACCTTAAAAAACAAACCTAGGACCTTAAATTCATAATGTTGCTAGACACTAAAATTTATGGCGTGAATAGGAACATTGGATTTATGGCTTATGAAAACAATCTGTAACCCACTAATCCCCCATCTCCCCAGCTTTTTTTCCCTGCTGTGACTAAAGAGGTATTACTGGGCCACTTCACTTTGAATGGTCCCTTGAAATCTGTGTTAACTACTTATGCTAAAGAATCTGTTCCTTCTTGTGTTTAACTGTGACACTCTGAGTACATTTCCCAGACCTGAAGAAGAGCTCTGTGTAAGGCCTGGTCTATGCTACACCGTTACGGCGACGTAAGATGCCTTACATCAATCTAGCAATGGAAGTGTCTTCACTTAAATTTGGCTTCCCCCGATGTAAGTGCCTCTCTATGTCAACATAACACCACCCCCTCGAGCAGTGTAGAGTCACAGTCAATTAGGTCGACACAGTGTCAGTGTAGACCCTGCATGCTTACGTCAACTGTTACTGGCTTTCAGGAGACATCCCACACTAACAATACAATTGGTACAGATACTCCTTGTGAGCACATGCACTGCTGACACAGGAAGCCAACCTTGCACACCCACAAGTTATTTAATAGCTGCAGTGGTTGAATGCAGATGTAAGTTAAGTCGACATAATTTTGTAGTATAGACATGGCCTAAGCTAGAGGGCTTGTCTCTCTTACCAATAGAAGTTGGTCCAATAAATTATATTACCTCACCCACCTTGTGTCTGTAATACCTGGGACCAACACAGCTACAACAATATTGCATACTTAAGTAGCAGACAGCAGATGAGGATCTGAGGCCTCATTCATAGCGAAGATATTTCCAGAACAAAGAGGACCTGTGTTTTGTGATTGGCTCTCTCACGTAGATATCTAGTGTAGCAAGTTATTGTGTGTGTTGTTTCCTGGAAAAGTGGAGTTGATCCAGTAGAAATTAGGACCAAATTTTTCTTCTTTAGAAGTCAGTGCTGAAACTCCCATTGGTCCTAGGATTTAACTGTCTAAATAAAGCACAGAATAATAAAATGTAGATGGTAGAATGGTGTTATAACACCATAGTTCTATTCATTATGATGCATTTTGCCTGATGATTGGAAATCTTAAGGTCTTCTGTGACTGCCAGCCTCAATTTTCACAAATACCGGTCTTCATGTGAAAAGTGTAAATTGGAAGTTGTTTCACTTATTACTTCTCTTTCAGACATACAGAAGAAAATGTAGAAGCATCAGTAAACTCTGTAGAAGATGAGAAAACATTTAACACGCAGGCTGCAGCTCCAGCTGAGGAGGAAGTTAAACCCACGTCTGATGAGAATCCTTTTCCAGAGCCCAGAATCCCCTATCCTTATGTCTCTAGTCTGACTGAGAAGGAGCAGAAAACATATTTATATCTGATGACTAAGTACTCAAAAAACCCTACATCCTACCACTTTAGTGCCATGTATCAAAGAGAATATTCCCTGTTTTTGGTAAGTGTTAAAAATTGTTTTTTCTCCTGATATTCTTTGCTGTAATAATTTAAGGAAAAGTTTCTAAAAGTCGTTTGTAGGTAAAAAAATTTGATTGTAATTGTAAGTCCTTAAACATTTCCAATTTCCCACGTTTTCTTTCCCCAACAATGAAACTTGGTTTTTTTAAAGATAACTAAAAGCGTACATTGTTGTTTTACTGAGGATTTTTTGAGGATAGTTGATAGTCACATTACTCTAAAAACATAGCTGAATAGTTGTCTTGATACTTTACTGTCCTTAAGTCAGTTGCTACGATGGTAGGTATAGGAGGAATGAAAGTGATGAATTGACCATAAACTAAGTAGTAAGTGCGGGACACTTGTTGTATGATTTCATAATGTTTTAACAGTATTAGAAGTTAAATACATCGTGATGGTTATGTCCTCCGTTGATAGGGTTACTGACCAGATGGATGGGGGGAAGCTGTAGACATGGTATATCTTGATTGTTAGTAAGGCTTTTGACACAATCCCACATGACTTTCTCACAAACTGGGGAAATGTTGTGTAGATGAAATTACTATAAGGTGGGTGCAAGACTGAAAGACCATACTCAGAGTAGTTATCTATGGTTTGCTGTCAAAATGGGGGATCTAGTAGGGTCCCAGAGAGATCTGTCTTGTGACCAGTACAAGTCATTATTTTCATTAATTACTTACATAATGGAATATAAAGAGTATGCTTATATAATTTGTTGATGACTCCAAGGTAGAAGGGGTTGCCAGCAGTTTGGAGGACAGAATTAGAATTAAAAATGACCCTGACAAATTGGATGATTGATTTAAAATCAACAAGATAAAATTCAGTAAAGGCAAATGCCAAGTACTACACTTGGGAAGGAAAAATCAAATGCACAACTACAAAATTAGGAATAACTGCCTAGGCAAAAGTACTGCTGGGATTTATAGGGCAGGGCTCGACAAACCCTGGGTGCCAGGTCACCATGGCGCCTAGGAATTTAATTCTGGTGCCTAGTCTTTCTCCGGGGAGAGCGTCCGCTGTACTCCGGCCCAGACACCACTGCGCCCATTTGGCAGGGCCGAGAGCAGTGAGCGCTGCAGATGCTGCGCTCCAGGCAGGACGCCCTGCCGCTGGGCCCACGTTGTGGGAGAGGGACTGGGTCAGGAGGGGAGAGCGGGTGCTGCGTTCCGGCCAGGGTGTCCTGCCGCTGGGCCCACGTTGTCTGGCTCCTTAATTTTTGGGCTGACTCCTAGCTGCAGAACAAATTTGTCGAGCCCTGTTATAGGGGATCACAAATTGAATATGAGTCATCGTTATGATGCAGTTGTGAAGAAGGCTAATATTCTGGGGTGTATTAACAGGAATGTTGTGTAAAATACAAGACGTCATTGTCCTGCACTGCCTGGCCCTGATGAGGCCTCAGCTGCAGTATTGTGTCTAGTTTTGGATGCCACACTTTAGGAAAGATGTAGACAGACTGGAGAGAGTCCAGAGGAGAGCAACAAAATTGATAGGTCACGTTTTCTAAACCTTTTATGAGGAAAAGTTAAAACAAAAACAACAAAAAGTGAGCATGTTTAGTGTTGAGAAAAGAAGACTGGGGGACGACCTGATAATCATCTTCAAATATGCTAAGGGCTGTTATAAAGAGGGTTGTGATCAATTGTTCTCCATGTCTGCTGAAGGTAGGACAAGAAATGATGGGTTTAATCTATAGCAAGGGAGATTTAGATTAGATATCAGGAAAAACATTCTAGCCATAAAGATAGCAGCTTATTCTAATGCTTAACTAAGAGAGGTTGTGGAATCCCCATCAGTGGAGGTTTTTCAGATTAGACACTCAAGGTTCCTTCCAATCCTACACTTCTATGATTCTGTATGCTGCTTATATCTTAGGTTGCATCCCATAATACAAGCCTCGCTCATTAACGTCATCTGAGGCCTTCATGTTGACCTTCAGTACTTGCCATAGCAATTATTCTCCTCACTGAAGGAGTAGAAATGCACAAATATTCACTCAGTTCTTATTCTTAGCAAACCTGTTTTAGACAATGAGCTATTTCCTTTTCATGCTGGGTGGGTGCACCATTAGAGTTGAGTTCTGCAAGTGGCATAAACTGATTCATTGGCTATTGCTGTGGCTCCATTGCAGTGATCATCCTACAACTTTCTGATTTATGGCAATTCCTCTCTCTTACATTGTGACAACGGGTATACCTACACTAGAAAAATTAGTACCCTTTTTTCAGCAACTGTGCTAGTGCAGTATTGGTAGTAGAGCTGTAAGTGCTAACATAGGCAGGGCTCATTTCAGCTGCTCTGACAATACACATGCATCACTCTCCTTGGTTAAACTACCAAGATTGGTTAAGGGGAGGGAGCGTCTTTTTTTAAGGAAATAGGCTCCAATCCTGTGTGCCTCTTTTGTGTTGACTTCTTTTGTGAGGAGGTGTACACGGAACTGCCAGTGTAGAATATCTAGTGTGACCTGGACCATAGTGTCTTCAGTTCTTCACCCATACACCTGCACTGCCTTTCTAGACACGCTTCACTTCTTGTGCAATTTAGATAACCTGCTGGATGCAGGTAGATAATGAAAGGTGTAAATCTAGCCTTTACAATAATGGCTCATCTTTACAATTAGTTACTAGCAAGAGAAAACAAAGAACTCCATAACTATCTTCAAAATGAGAATCTTTTTGTCTCCTTTCTTGTTTCAGCAAATGAAAGAATTTGTGAACAATGAAATTGCAGAATTTTTGAAGTTTGCACAAAATGCAGCAAAGAGTTGCGCTCAGGATTATGATACCATCACTGAGGATGCACTGCTTTATACTGAGGTAACAGAAATGTTTGTGTATTCATTCACTCATTGAATAAATAGAATACAATATTGGGAACAAAATCAATAACATACTGGTCAGGGATAAGCAGACCTGGACAGTATAAATGCAGTAAACTGAGGTAGTTGAATATAAGTACAGAAATGTACTTTGCTGTCAGTGAAGCAAGTGACATAACCTTGTTCGTGGCTATCATGGATCCACAAGTGTGGTGCTCTTGAACAGCTCTGGAACAGTCCTTGGGAGGGACCCCTTCAGTGTACCAAACCCCCTGGGGTCACACTCTTTCACTAGAGTAAGCCACTTGGCTTCACTGCCTCCTTGGACCGAACCTTGGAATCTTCAGCACCCCCATGTACATCATGAGCTCCCTCCAGTGAGTCCACCTGAGTTGGATACCTGAGAGAAACGTATCCCCAAAGGGAGCAATGCAGCCCAGCTTCAGCATCTGCAGTTGTAAACTCTCAGCCAGTGTTGTAAAAATAGTAGAGTTTATTAGTGTTTGGAAGACATCATAGAAAGTTCTTGGTTAACATAAAGAATAGAAAGTTGCAGCATGGTCTATCTTGAGCAGCCCCGAGCACTGAGCCCTCTGATCCTTCTTTTGTCCCAATTCAGGGAGCGCTTCCTGCTTCCAGCAGTCCACATTTAACAACCCCACCTGGCCCCCTCATTCGTCCTTTGTTACTTTGGCCGTCTTCAGCCCTTTTTTCTCCAGGGGGTCAAACATGGCTGGCTTCTTGTGGAGGGGTGTGCCGTCCATGGCCATTAGTTGCTAAGTACCAAATGTCCAGGCATTTGGAGTGGCCATTGTCTTCTCAGACTCTCCATGGACAGGGGCCGAGGCCCCAGACAGCTAGGCATCAGTCACACCTGGATCCCTGGGTCTTTGCAGAGTAAACAATTACTTTTCCTGCCACCTAGTTAACCATGTAACAGATAGAGGAAACTGGGGCACACACAGTATTCATACAAAATATTACAGAAAATTCCCACTCAGCCACAATGGCAAGACAGAAATTACACTTTTAAATGCACTTAAATTAATCGGGTTTTCAAAAATAGATATGCTACTGGCTCAGTGTCATATAGTGGATAATGCAGTGAACTATGACATGGAGTATCCATATGGATTGACTCAGCTGACCAGGGACTGAGTCTGATGTTTTCTTGAATTCTGAAACAAAAGAGAAATGCACTTTTATGTAGAGCTGTTATGGCTGTAATTTAGTGATGTTACGCAGGACTGGAAAAGGTTGCCCAGAATATAGGAATAGATAAGATCTTGCTATACCTGCTTAGACCCACACTAAACTGATTAATCACTATTAGAGAAAAGTGAAGGCAGTGTTATCTATCTTGTCATATGTCATAGTGAAGTAGGGTGAAGGCAGCCTTATATTAGGTCCTAGGTATCTTCTGTTTCAGTGGTACATATTCCTTCAGTATTGTTAAATAGTGAATGGCAAAATATAAGAACATCATTGTTTAGGTTTGATTTGCCTTTTCAAGTTGAATGAAGAATATGAATGGCAAGAGCTGAATTTCTGCCTCATTCCTGCACAAATTTGCAGTGGGATCAGAGGGGCCCTGAGTAAGAAATTGGCAAATATACATTTTAGTTAGAAGTTTTTATGTAGTAGAGATGAAGTGGAGAAAGTATTAATAAAATAAACAAAACATATTGATAATTGTGTACCTTTCTGGTAGTGACTTACCTTGATGTGAAATAGCCTAGTATTGTGTTAGAACGGTAAACTCTTCCAGATCGAGAATGTGTTGCTAATCTGTCTTTTATAGCACAGAGCACTGTCTTGGTCTATACATCATCATCATCATTATTTGTTAGTGAATAGTTATTTTAGCTAAATTTGGTAGTAAGGCTGATCTCATTTCATCTTAACATTTTCTTGCTATATAGTTACTACTACACAAGACAGAGTTGCTCTGTAGTTGAGAAATTGTTTGGGTAGATACAATGGTTAGAATCCATTATAGCTTTATCATCATTGTTTCAGAAAAGGAACAGTAAGAAATAAAAACGTGGATCTGTTTAAAATTGAGATTAGTTTTAATTTGTTATATACCTTGTTATATATTGTCTATTGTTGTAATTTGTATCCATTTTTTTAAAACAGAGGACCCTACTCTCTGGTCACAGAATGTGGCTTCAAACTTAAAAATTCCTCTATGTTCTTTAGTCTGTAGTTTATATTTAACAAAATTACTTGCCTGCAGTCGTCTTTGAAGCAGCAATTGTGGACAGAGAATGGAATAATTTTTACTAGGTGCAAGTAATGAATTACTAAGGTCCCTTAGTACATGATGTGAAACTAGTGTAATTTGTCTCAGCATCCAAGGTTCATGTGCAAATGAATGTGAGTCTACAGGGGATAATTCCCCTACTCTTTACCCTTGCATCCTTCACCCCATATAAAATAGATACCAAGACAAAGGAATGATTAACAGTGTTTGAATCCACAGCTAGAAGGTTGAGCAAGGGGTTGGACTAGATGACCTCCTGAGGTGCCTTCCAACTCTATGATTCTATGATTCTAAGGTTGGACATGCACCTGAGCCTACATAGAAAGTTGCTTATTTGGTGAGAGAAAGACTTAACTAGTTCAGTGCAAACTCTGCCAAGAGTTTCTTTTATGATAGGCCTAAACATGTATTTACAGATTATCTGAATTAAAAGTCTAATTTTTAAGTACTCTTTATGCCTTCATATACCACAGCAATAGTGATTATTACAGCTCTGTAGACTTATTGTATTAGTAACAGTAAGTATTTATTTCCATTCTACCCAAAACTAAGTTTTCTGAGAGTTTTTCCCCTCTCTGTGCTAATTCCAGTAGAACAGAACAACAAACATACAAATGACTTAGTTAGGTTCTTAAAGAAGAAAAAAATGACACGTTGAACTTATTTTTTTAAAGGCTTTTAAAATTGGGAAAAACATATGGGAGATAGGAGTACCTTAATCTGTTTCTCTGCATTGTTTATTCCTGCCTCATCATCTGCAGAACCCCCCCAAAACAAGATCATAGGAACATTTAGCCACTTTTGAAATTATAAACTCTTGGTAATTTATACAGGAGAAAAACAACAGCAAAAGACACCCCCCACTAAGCACACTTGTATTCTACACTTGTTTTGGGTTTGTATTCTACTTTGTTCTGGGTTTGAACATTGCCAACATTCTGAGGCCCTGATACATAATTAAGGCATGTCGGTGCTACCACAACACAATAATAACTGAACGAGTTTCTCCACTTCATACTGTTTTTTCTTATCAAGACCTCCTCTTTCATTTCCCTAAAACAACATTAATCTGAGCCTGTCTTCCTTGGTTCCACAGTACTTCCTAGTTTTATGGATCAAAGTAATCTATAATGTGGTAAAGTACTAAATGCTTTTATGATAAATTACAGAATATACTTTTTTACTCTATTCTGCCAATTGATTAATTAGTTAAATTGTTCAAATAGTATTGATCTAGTCTATCCTTTCATAAATAAACCCATATTGACCTTTGCCTTTGATAAAAGAATAAAAAAACATCTGCAAGTGTGAAAATTATTAATGTTTCCAATATCTTTCCCCTAGGGAACTAGGCCTGCAGATGTGTAATTTTCTCTATCCTCCCTTGGTCCCTTCCTAAATATGGAAAACTAAATTAGTTCTTTTAATACCTCTTTTAGTCTTAAGGCCAACATATAACTTAGCCAAAGGCTTTCATATTCCCTTACTAGTTTCTTCAGCATTTTGGAATTCTTCCATGTTTAGTGTGTTTCCACCTCTTATAATTACAATGGCTAAATTATCAACTTTCAGCAATCGCAAAGCTTTTTTCACTCACACCACATTCATTCAGGGAATCATCCCAATATCTGGTAGCTGCACTATCTTATTTGCTGCACTAAATTAATCTATAATTCCTGGAAACTTCAGAACAATCCTGGTGGGTTGGCAACGTTGTTATCTGAGCACCTACCCACCTCGTTTCTGTGGCAGTGCTTTAAAAAAACAAAAAGCAGCCTCTTACCAGCCTCCATTTTTCCTGTTTCCTTTTGTAACAATATGTTAAACTGAGTTCTAAAGAAGAATAAAGAAATATTTTGAACTAATTCGTTCAAAGAAGTGGGTGATACGTACATGGTTTTTCATAGTTGAAAATATAGGCATATGTAACTTTTGCAGCAGCATTCTAGTTTTTGTGAAACTGTTATGGAAGATATTGATACACAGACCATGTAACACACCCTTTTTTTTTCTGTAGCAATTTTTAAATGCTTGTATTGGACATGTGAAGAAGTACCCTGAATTTTATGTACTCCATGAAATCACCAGTATCATGGGAGGCAAATTTCGCACAGAATTGACCTTGAAGCTGGAGAAAAATCTTCTTGCATTGGTAAAATATATATATATATATTAGTTCACATATTATTTACTGATAACTTGAATTAAATATGCATAACATTATGTAATGCTACACTGATTGTGATCATTCTTCCATGCTTCGACTATGGGTTACAATTTGCAAGATACTTTGCTTAGGTAATAACTAAATTATCTTGGAGATTGGAATGTAACCATTCTATATGAATATTTTTAAAATATGAGAATCTTTAATTTTTAGAGGGCATTTATATAAACAATATTTTCATCCTAAAAAATCTAATATAAAATGTCAACACTGATGCCAATACATTTCTGATACTGCTTTATTTTATTCCAGGGAAAGGCAAGATTTGTTAAAGTATGGTCACCTGCCATGCATATGCAACAACAGCTATCTGTAGATTATAAAACGGTAGCATCTGTTGCAACTCCAGAACAGAGAGCTTCTGCTATGCACGATGTGAGTAACATTTGTTGTTATGATGTATGTAGTAAGAGAGACATTTTATTCCCATCATTCTTTTTAGTGGTGCATGACCAATATAATATTTCTGTAACAGCAATCCTACTACCATTTTTAAAGTTTGGAATAGCAGTAACAGCATGATCCGATGCTCACTGCAGTAAATTCCATTCACTTCAATAGATGTTGGATGAGGCCCTTAGAATGTGACATATTTGGCTATTTGTAACATCTAATGAATTTAGATAGAGCTATTGTTTACACTACTCTGGTTAAGGATCTATTTTTGTATTCATTTTAAATGATCTTTTTGTATTAAAATTTCATCCTTGCAATGTGTATGTAATATAATAATATATAATAAGAAAAGACTTTGATTATACAAAAAATAGTTTACACGGGATTTTTTTTCTCATTATGGGAATTGATTTAATAGTGAATATAAATTCAGTCTTTGAGTTAAACAATTTATTAGGATTATTTCCTGAACAGATATCTTAAATTATTGTTAGTATCCTTACATAAACAGTGATAAAAAGCAATTGTCTCCTATCATAGATGCTGTGTGATGTGGCTCTTTAAAAAAATATTTATTCTGCATAGCTTGTTGTACACTAATATAGGAGCTATGTTCACATATTATATGCTGACCATTCAGGAGACCCAGAAATTTTAGAGGCTTGGGGCTTTGAAATGTCTCCAGAGGTGCAAGAGGAGAAGTCAGGATGCAAGCATTAACTCGTACTGTGGTTCATCAAAGGGTAGTCCTGCTTCTCTGAACCACATACAGTTCATTAGCAAGAACCCTGGAAGACAGTAGTTCCTCCTTCTCCCCCCACATTCTTCTACTGTCCTGAACTGCTCCTGAGTTTCCCACATTGACATCTCTGATATTTCCAGCTCCCGTCACCTCATCACCCAGTACAAATTCTTAATGCTCATGGAGATCCACAAGCATAATTCCTGGCAAATTTTATAATCCTAATTCTGTATTTCTTGGGTTTATCATATTTGAAAGCTAATATGTACTCAGACCACTGATCTGTGCCTGCATATTTAACTTCACCTTAATTTTTTTCATGTGGGAACTGTTGTTAATGCTATTTCTGGGCCCATAAGGTGATGACATCCTTCTAAATGTCATGGATACAAGAGCATCCTCTGATATTCTAATGAACAAGAGGTAGTGATGCTCCATTGAAATTGACTCTTCAATGTGTTGTCTTATTATCCGTATATTTGTGATTTATCTGACCCAAAGTACTAATTGTGATGGTGTGTGTTGGGGAGAGAGGAAGAGAAATGTGTGTGGGTTTGTGTGTGTGTGTGTGTGTGTGTGTGATGCAGCAGTTTATTTCTTTTCTTTGTTCACTTTCTCCCTGGTAATTCACAATAGCAGTAATCTGCTACTGGATATAATTTTTTATGCTACAAGGTGTCTGTAGTGTTCAGAGAACATTTCTGTGGTCTTGCCTAAAAGTTCCTTTGATTCTGATCTGCCCATCTTAATGTTGCATTTGAACACTTGTTTTCAAATGTTTTTTTATTCAGTAAATATTTTTTTAAACGATGTTATAATTAACTTGTTTTTGCTTTTTAATGTTAAAAATGTCATTTCTTTCTTTCTTTTATTAATTTGTTTCAGGACATTAGTTTGGACCCAAATGCTGAAAAACTTGCTTTAAAATATTGTCCTCAAGTAGTTTTAAATACTCAGTCATTATTTACTTTGTTGAATAATCATGGACTAAACTACAAGGAACAGTGGGAAATCCCAGTTTCTGTTAAAATGATCCCTGTTGCAGGTACGATATGTTTTTATACCAAACTAATGCTGCTTTTGTCCCCAAAGTCATCTAACAAGGTTTGTGTTTTTATAGTCTCTTTCCAGAGGTACACAGAGAAGAGAATTTGAAAATTCTTATTGTCCAAATAGTCTTTCCCTACTGAATACTTGTGCATTGATTCCCTGTAACACTAAGAATTATTAGCCAAATAATGTGTGCTTCTATTGTGGTTGTGTGTGTAGGATTACTTAGGTGTTTCTTTTGCACCCCACAGCTAGTGTTGTAGCTTAGGATTCTTTTTAATGGTCTCTGATGTAACTTCTCAATAATCACACTACACATTAAGCCTTCCATTTAATTAACCTAAGTGTGAAGGAAAAGTTGGCAAGTTACAAAACCAGTTTTGTACCTTAATGAGAGAATGGTAATAGATGTTTCATCCAGAGCATTCTTACTTATAGAGCTTTTCAAGTTTTGTCAAGTCAGTTTCCCTAAACACACCCACACCCACCCATCCACCCCCAACAAAAAGATGAGAAGGGGAATATAAGAAAATGGTGTTCCTTATGGGTGGGTAATCATTTTAAACAGCTCCAGGATGGGATTGTGGCTCTTTCCTTGGGCATACGGAGTCTGGTCCACATAAACTAATTGGAGAAGGTGAATTAGAGGCACCATCATCATAGCTAGATGTAGTTTCCCCCTCTTTCCGGGTGACAGGAACCAGTGGCATACCCATTAGAATGATCAGGCAAAACCAAGTCTATGATGTAGGATTAATTGGTAAAATCTGAAAAATACCATGGCCTCAAGTCTATAGGCTTTGACATTCATGATTAGGATCAGAAAATAAAGAAAAGAAAAAAAAATTAACACAAAATAGGACCAACAAAAGCAAAGAGAGAGATGAGCTGAGGCTCTTTTGGGCCTTTAGGATGATTTTTAGACTTTATCAGTCCATTAAAAATTTCTAGGCTGTTTACAACAGTCTTTCCAAAAGTTTATAGAACATTTTCTAACTGATTTAGGGGCCAAAATCTCATTTTCAAAGGGGATTTAAGCACCTTTTGGCTTCCAAGTGCTTAATCCCTTTTGAAAATGAGACTGAGCCCTGGTCTACACTACAGAGCTAGGTTGACATAAGGCAGCTTACATCGAACCAACTGTGAGCGTCCCCACCAAAATATAGCTCTCACCAATGTAACTCGCCTTCTAGACTGAGGCATAGTGCGTAAGTTGATGTAGTTAGGTCAACACAGTGTCAGTGTAGACCCTGCGTTGCTTACATTGATTGTTGCTGCCTTTCAGAAGCCTTCTCACAATGCCCCACACTGACAGTTAAGTTGGTTCAAGTGCTTTTGGTGGGGACATGCACCAGTGACATGAGGAGCGCAGTATTGGATGTGCAAGACTTATTTCAATACTGTGGTGGCTGTAAGTCGATGTAACTTAGGTCAATTTAAGTTTGTCATGTAGACATACCTTAGGCTTATGAATCTGTTAAGTGTTGCAATTCTGAGTGCACTAAATGCCTAAATACCTTTAAACGTTTGGGCCTAAATTGATTACCCTCATTCTGTTAGAAGTAGCCCAAATCAGTTGGACCTGTTGTCATGGCCAATGTTTTCAGTTAAAAATCAGTTGAATTAATGTAGTTTGGCTAGAGTTATTAATTCAATAAATTCATTTAAGGAAAAATGGCAAGGCAGTCTTCTACAATAATCTGGAAGTGAGCCAGCAAGGAAATTTCTTGTTTTGTAAAGAAAAAAAGGTTTAATTGCATTGCAATTATCATAAAAAGTGAACTTGAAAAAATACCAACTACTGGAGTTTGTCCTCTGTTCTTAAGGAGAGAAACTGATAGCAAAATCATCTGATAGTTTTTAGACCATGTCCCACCTTGTTACTGAGAATAACAACATCCTCTAGAGGGTATTGCAATTAATATTGAGTTTGGACAAAGCTATTTTATATCATATCATTGCAATAAAATGCTCTCCTGCTTTTTAAGATTGTAAACTCTGCCCTTCATGAAGTAAGCAAATTTGTTCCTTGCAAATTTTATAAATTACAGTAAGATAGAGATGATATCGGAGAAGTGATTGTAGAATAAGAGAGTGAAGTCCTTTCAAGCTTCAGAAAAAAACTTACTATAGTTTCCTAAAACGAATTAGCAAAAAACGTCATGGAATTGAAAGGGCCAGTGTTACATTATAATATTATATAAATAATTTGTTAGTAAAAGACACGCCTGCCAATAGAAAACAAAAGAACTCGTAGTTTAGTCTAAACCACTTAAGTCATGCAAATACAAATATTTTTGTTGGCAGCTGCATCCTGACAGGAGTTTGAATATAGGCTTCCCCATTTTTCTACATGTCCACTACCACCTTACCATTTTTTCACCTGGTTTCCTTCAGTTTGAAGTTAAAATGTTGTCTTAATATGTCAATGGATTGTGAATTTCACATCGTAGATATTGGTGGAGATATGGAATCTCAAAATAGTGTGAATAAAAAAATTTTTTTCTTCCATATTTGTTGAATACCCAAGGCAAAGAATTGGCAGTTGGATGGGCAGAGCAGTACTTTGTCCCACCTCCCATCACAGTTGCTAACCACGGGCTTCTACTTAGCTCGCAGCAACTGCCAGGGTGTGAATCTATCCCACAGCAGTCTACCATGCATTGTGTTCAGACGGAGTCTGGTGCTGTGCACTAAAAGTTCCTTGGTGTGCTTTAATCTACTCCCCGTTTCAAAGTGGGATAGATCAAAGTACATTACAGAACTTTTAGTGTGCAGCGGCAGGGTCCACATGGATACTTAGGCTATGACTACCATACAGACCTTACAGTGATGCAGCTGCGCCAGTGCAGTGCTGCTAGAGCAGATGTTCTAAACCGATGGAAGAGAGCTCTCTCATTGACTTAATTTCTCCAGCTCTTGCAAGCAGCAGTAGCTATGTCAGCAGGAGAAGCTCTCTCCCAGCACTTAAATCAGTTTATTCAGCCCTTATTCACACCCCCTGAGCAACATAACCTATACTGACTTAGCTGTAGTGTGTACATAGCCTTAGTGGGCAATGAGCTGGTGCAGGATAGATTCACACCCCCGCTTGCTATCAAATAAGTCTTCATGTAAACAAGCCCTAATAATGGGAATTCCATACCAGGGAGGGAGTTGCAAGAGGGGATTTGAAGAAGTGAATACAAATATCTGCAAATTTCATGTATTTGTATATGAAGCATAATTGTCTGATCTATAACTGTTTAACTCAATGCATACCTATTTGATGGTTTTCACTTTAATCCGAGCCCACAGAACCCTAAATTAACACGTCGTCATTTAAAGGGCTCCCATCATGTGATGTTTTTAAGCAGTTGGTCTTATTCTCTGAAATTACTAAATTATTACATATACTTCTTAAGGTAGGACCACACTTTAAACAAATATGATTTTGCAAAGATTCAGTTCACTGATTTTCTTGTAAAATTAACTACATTTTCAAGGGTATTTCCATTGTCTTCAGACTGTTGTGAATGATATGAATGTTGCACTGAAGGCACAGTCTAAAAACAGGAGGGCATTACAGCTGAGTGTAGCGAAGGATACAGTTTAGGCTGCTGAACATCCCTTTCTGGTAATGAAATATGAAATGGAAAGAACCGAGATTGAGTCTGAGAGCCCTGAATCAATGTGTGGGTTTGGCAGTTGGAGAAAACATCTTTTTTGCAAACTAAACATATTTGATATGGGAATCAGTGAGATATAATGAGTGCGAAACCCCAAAATGCTAATTTTACAAATAAACTTTTCAAGATAGAAAATACTGCACTTTAAATAGTATGAGAAACTGAAGTAAACTGTCAACACATTGCATATTTCTACCATAGGGTCATAATAAATTTCACTTTTTCTAGATGTGTGTGTCACCCTTTTTAATTTAACTGTAAAATGGTTTTGGTCATAAGTGGGAAGGAGAAAGTTTAATATTTAAATTACCTGTCTAATTATTTTTCTTTAGCGTATGGGAAACATAATCCCTTTTCTCCTCTTAAAAGGTGCCAAACCAGTCAAAGTGGTTTATATTGACTCACCACTTCCAAAAAAAGAGATGACAGTGAGAGAGAAGAACCAAATTTTTCATGAAATTCCGCTGGACTGTCTGACGTCCAAAACTTCATTTATTCCGGTCTCTGCTGTGTTGATGGACAATCCATTTGAGGAAGATATGTTTCAGTGGAACGTATGTAGCTGTCTGTCTTTTCAAAAATATGCCAGCTTATTTCCTTGATCTGTGTGTTCTGCAGTAATAATGGAGAGAACCTTGTTTTTCTCCCAATATCACTGAATTATAGAATGAGGTTTTGTGAATGTATATCTCTCTCCTTAAAAGCTTCTATCCAATGTAGTCTGGTTACAGATGTGTGCTCTCTTTAAAAATATTTATTTGTGTGGCTTATATAAGTGGCAATATTGTTTGTTCCCTTTACTCATATTTTGAAAGGCCATTGTGACTATTAGAGATAGAGGTGTTTTATACATAAATTACTGAAATGATTTTCTTCACATCTTCAAAATAATGTCTGGTGGCAACAACATTTTTTGCCTTTCTCTTGCATTGGATTTAGCAATCTGTTTTACTTTGCGTGACACACTTTATTGTTGATTAATTTTTCTTTGTTATATGAAGATGCCTCCTGATACTTGTCAATTAAGGAGGATTCAGACTCCTGACCACAAAGATCTAGACTTTGCCAGTGATGTCACAGAATTGGAGACCTTTGGAGCAACATCTGAGCTCTTGAAGACATCCAAAACAGAAAGTACTCCTGCTAACGTATGTAAAGTTCTATCAGACAAACTAAAAATAGAGGAACAGTTGGTTTCTACTGTAAGCGATGGTGCTGAAGAGGGAAGAAGCAACATTAATGAGCATGGATATTCAACATGTAGTAATATGCAGAATGTGAACAAGACTCAGCTGCCGTCATTGAATGGTGATGTCAGGTGGACTGATTCTGAAGAAAATTCCTCATTTAAAGGCTTTGATTCAGATGAAGTTGAGTTAAATGATGAGCAACATGGTACGGCCACAAACGAAATATTGGACAGTTGTTCAAAGTTAAATAGTTGGGCTAAAACTGATAGTTTCAAGAGAGAATCTGAAGTTGCGGAAGCAAATGAGATTCCCGTTTCTTGTTGCAATAGTGACACTGATGAAGAACGTTTGATTATTGACACAGAATGTAATAGTGGGGAATATTGCAAAGCAACTGTTTTCAGTTCTAATCCAAATCCTCCAGCAGATACTTCGAAATTACCCTCCCCGATACAAACTTCATCCAGTAGCTTGGCTAATTCTTCAGAGAGCCCAGACAAGAGAAAAGCTGCTTCCAAAAAACCTTTCAAAAGGCTGTCTAAAGAATTTGATCCTCTTGGACAAATTTTGAAAATGCAAACTGAACTCCTTAAACTACCTTCCCCAAAAGCTCCTGAGCAGCCACTGGTGAATTGTGATAAAAGTTCTAAACCTACAAGCCTTGTGCCACCACCTTCAAAACCCACTGTAGCTTGCAACATGGAACCTGCTACAAATGCTAGCAGCTTACCTAAACTTACATGGACTTCACATTTTCAGGATGCTGCAAAGCGTAAGTGTTGCATTTAGTATATTCAAAGTTAGTAGGAGAATTTAAGAGAAGGCAGCCACGGAAGCCTTAATTCAGTCCTGTTGAATGCACTAGTGGTAGCAAATATGTTAACTTTTGAGGGTGGCGTGGGGATGGCGCTTGGAATAGCACTTTGTTGTGTCTGAGCGAGAACAAAAACCTTGGGTGCTCTGCTTAAATGCAGAAAATCTGTGTAACTATATTGATCCTTGATGGATTCTTTGTCTGTCCATCCTCTGGGCTCAGTTCCAAGTTCCTACACCTCTTTCCTTCAGGTAAAGCACCCCTTCTGTGGCCTGGCTTAACAACCATCAGTATGTCCCAGATACTTCCCAATAGGCCATCACAGCCCTCTAATGTTCTTTCATCTTTTTATGTTCCATTCAATGCAAAGCGGTGGAAGGAGGTTTGCTTTACTGTAACAAGTGGTGCTTTTCATTTCCAAAGGAGTTGTCTAATCCTTTTGTGGTGAAAATAATTGTAGTGGCGTTTGGGTATTTGTGACCAAATATAGAGGTGGGCATTGTACAACTGGTAGACAATAGGACATCATTTTTTTCTTATTATTTTTGGGGTTAATGCTTCTGGCCTGTGTGCTAGCAAGCCAGGGATCAGCTGAGCAGTACTGAATGGAAGGGGAAATCCTATAACTAAGAAGCAAGTGATAGAGTGAGGCAGTGGTTGAAAGTTAGCTCTCTGAGTGATGCTGGCAATAGTAAAAGGGAGGAAACCTGCACTTAAACTGAAATGAGGGCTTAAAAGGTAGTTGCATTGACACCATTTTTTTTATCTGAATTTTCTTCTTCACTCTACGGGTATGTTTACATTTCCAGATCAGGGTGTAACTCCCAGCTCGAGGAGACATAGCTGCGCTAGCTCTGATCAGGCTGGGTGCTAAAAACCAGAAGCGTAGCTGTAGCTTCAGAGACGCTGGGTACACATTCAGGACGGCTATCCCTCATGCCGCCACACACTCTCTCTCTCTCTCTCTCTCTCAGTCAGAGTGGGTATGTCTTCTCCAGCGGGGAATTACCCCACAGGTGTTCATACCTGCCCCCAAACTGAGAGGGAGGTGTACAAATTTGTTCTCTTAGTATCTTGGCTTTCACATAGGAAGAAAATGGAATTCAAGTGTTTGGCACTTAGGACTTCGATTTCTCTAGCTATGCCAGCAAATCAGTATTGCTGGAGAAGTTAAAGTACTTGTGCCGCCACTAAGTACATGAAAGAATGGCAATCAAAAACGTTCATTACCATATGCATGTACAAATAACCATTTGAGATGATTGAAAATCATACAGCAATTCTGATAAACCTCCATATATTTCTGTATTCTTTTGGCAGTGGGCCTAGAGCAGGAACACAGATTATTGATTAATCTGTGATTCTTTTCAGTTACATGACTGATCACATACTCGGAATAAGTGATTTTGAAATACCTATCTTGGGATGTATATATCTTTGACCATGACTTTAATGTTGATATAAATTTAATGTTTTTTCACAATACTATATAGCAACTGTGTTTTGTTTTGTTCTAAGATTGGCACATATTTCCACCTTTCCCATCTGTTACACCTCCTTCAGATAAATGATTGATAAATAACCCCGGAAATGTTTATATTTGTTTTTGTTTTTTAAAATATATTAAAGAGATGCTGAGTGAAGTTTAACTTGCTTACCTAAAAGGTAAGTTTTGGGGACTAAACAGGTTGACGGACAGCCCCTTTGACAAAGGTTCTTATAAAAATCTCTTTAAAATGTACAGGTATCAGTTTAAATTTGATTTTAAAGAATTGAATGTGACACTTGGCCCAGAGATACAGGGACAAAAGTAGGTTTGTATGCCATCTTACAGCTCCTCAGTTCTGGGGTCAATTAAGTATCTAGCACTACTACATGAAGGTAATTCTCAGGAGGCATCATAATGGATGTTTTGGTCCTTTTGTGCCCCTGGTGCATAGGCTGACTATCAGACCTGAGTGTATGCAGGATGTCAGCATTGGAAATATGCAGTGTGGTTGTACCTGTGTGGGTCCCAGGGTATTAGAAAGACAAAATGCATGAGGTAATATCTTTTATTACACCAGCTTTATTGGTCAGGGAGACATTTGAAAGTCAATTTTCTTATTTTGAAGCATAAATACGTTAAAAATAAAATTCAGTAACATCTTGCCATGGGCAAAGAGCTTCACAAAATTATACATTAATTTAGCAGCTGCTGGATTCAAGATCTCAAAAATGTCTTTATTTGGGATCTGAAACCTAAAAGAAAAGAAATAGAGACAAAGAACTATGGATCATATGCACTGAAGGCAATGAAAGCGATTTAATCTAGAAGTCCTACACTGAGAGATGGCAGTGCCAAAAGAACATTGTTGCTGTGTTTGAAACCATCAAAAATTACACATTATTCTAAATCTATGTAGGTCCAAGAAAGACATTCAATTTTATTCATTGCAATTCTGTATTTTAGAATTCAGGTAGATGCATTTTAGACCAAACTGACGATAAGCCTCTGTCAATAAGAACTTCCATAGCCATACAACCGTGGCACTTTTAGTACAGACATTTCTCCATGTGAAAAGAAGTACTATTTTAAGTACTGAGTCATTTTTGAGGTCTTTTAGTCTTTTTAAGCCTATAGCACTTGCCCTCAGCCATGGGTTTGGTATCCTGTCTACTATGACTGCAGCTGCATACAGTATTCTAAATCTTTCTCTCAAAATCCTAGTAAATCGCAGAATTAAATTCACATTCACTACCTTCTGTTTCCATAGATGATAGTATTTGGGACAGAATCTGCCATGTTATAGCAATGTAAGTTCAGCGTAACTACTTTATCTTCAGTGGAGTTATTCCAGGTGTACACTGGTGCATCAGAGGTCAGAATCTGATCCTCCATTTGTATCAGAACAGAAGCTTACTGTTCTGTCTACATACGAATAGCTGTGACTAGGGTAAAATATATGCAAGCCTTTAGCCGAATACTTTCAGTAGTTATACAGGATTGCTGCGGAAATGTTATGTATTTCAAGATAAACCAAACCTAGAACAAGTGATCCCTCTGGTTTGATAAGACAATTTTGCAAATCTCTTACTAAAAGATAAAATAAAACATTTATTTTACTCTGAGAGAAAAAAATCTAATTACTTCCTTGTGAAGATTATATGAGTCTGTTTTGTTTTATTTTCTAAAGGATTGCTCCCAACTGAACTTAAGATGCTTGTTGAAGACCATTCAGAATACACAGCTCCTCAGGATGGCAATCTTGTATATAAATTGTTCAGTCTGGATGACCTGCTGTTACTCGTGCGTTGCAGTGTGCAAAAAGTAAAGACAGGACCGCGATCCAAAAAAAAGAGACAAATCAGAAAGGTAAAGATCTTGCATTTGTTACCTTTTACACGTGTGCTTGAATGAAACTTGTTCTATTAAAATAGCTTTATTTAAAGTGCTCTAAGGAGATAAAGGCATTGCTTCAAGTGCTGCAGTATTGTTTGCACACGTTTTCTTCTCTAACATATTTCATCCAGTCCTCACTAATATATACATTTCTATTTTGTTCATTTCTGTAATCGTCCAATTTCTATCCATTGAGCAATTATTTTCTGGAGGGAGAGAGGCAAGGATTACTTTTGACTTGTGTAGCCCCACTTAGTTCATGCATTTAAGTACTTTTGGGTCTGATCCGTCACTATTTACTGTGGTGACACTCCCGCAGTGGGAATTTGGTCTCAATAAGGCATGCAGTGTAATGTCCTGTTGGCAAAGATAAGCCCCATCCTACAAACAGTGACTCATGTGAAGTTAGTCAATGGAATAGTCACTTGAATAGAACTATGCACATGCTTAAGTGTTTGCAGGATCAGGCCTGTAAATCTGAGGTTCTTCATGACCAGAAGTGCTTCCTTTTACTCTTCATGCCATCCATTTCTGGTGTTTCAGATTATCATATTTAGGACACACTTGTTTCTTGAGATTTATGAACCTCTAGTCTTTACTATTCTTGTTGATGTTATGTTAACTGCAAGTTTGATTTTTTTTTAACGCAGTTCTGGTGGTGTGATTGCAAATGTATAGTCCTCATAATTGCAAGTACGCAGTGTGACGGCTGTATTGGTTGGAGCAAGGAGGCTATGAGGAGGAAATGCAGTACATAAAGGACAATTTTGTGATTTAAGCTTAGGATCAGGTGTTAAGAGATTACAGCTCTATTGCTGGCTCTTTGTGTGACCTTGAGCAAGTAATTTAATCTCAAGTGTATCTCAGTTGCCACACCTGTAAAATGGAAATAATTGTAGTTACCTCACAAGGGTTTGTGAATATTTGTATTTAAGTTGCACTGAGATCGTAGGAAGATGGCACAGAAATGCAAAAGACTGTTATTTTATTCATCATATACAAAAAAAAAACCAATCCCTAGATTAGAAGAATGTTCAGGTTCCAAGGTCAAACGCTCAAAAGTTAGGAATTGCATATGTACAAGAGGGCTGAATTAAGGGTGCACAGGCATCCTTTAATTCTGGCATTTCTTAAGTTTTTAGTGTTTGACTTTGCAACCTTAATATTTTTACCTTTTATGAAAAATATAATTTACTCATTTAAAAAAAAAAAAAAAAACAAAACAACCAAGAAAACATAAACCCACCTCCTCCCCAAAACAAAACACTACAACCAGAAATGCCGTGTTGTGAGGACCGTACTGACCCTCACATGAATCATCAGCAGGGTTGGGACTTTAGATCCACAGCATAAACATCTTGACCTCTGCATCTTATGGAGTAACTGGCAGGAGTAGGGTCTTCTCTAGGTAAAACAGATACCAGATGGGGATTATGAGACACACCTTTGCTAGTGGCTTCCACAGATAGTTGCTTACATCACAGGAGCGTCAGGAGTTTTGGATTCAATTCTGGTGGTTGGAGATGACTATGTGCAACGGTTATAGACTCTCTCTTTCCCTTCTCCTCCCCTTCTGTCCTCCTCCGCTCCTACCCTTTTCCCAGCTTAACCCGTTCCTCCTCTGTTTTTAGCCCCCAGTCACCATATCCATGTTCCCCCTTCTGTTCCTCCAGCCAGCCTGTCCCTGTCCCTACTCTGCAACTTAACCCTCTGCATTTGATTCAGACTTTTTCCTTCTTCTCTATACTGCTTTGGCACCATCAGAGGGAACATTGAAAGTACAGAGAAGACATTCTCCCTGTTCTCAGTTTTGATGCTCAGCATCACAACAGATCCCAGGAGCTGAGTGGAAAAGTTCTGATTCCCAATGTGAAGGTGTAGCTTGCTCAGTGTAGTTGGCATTGGAACTCTATGGCGTGGTCATGGAGACAGCATATTTGGGGGAAACTTGTTGCCATCCTCAGACAAACCTGTACAGAGCATGTGCAAATGATTATTTTCAAAGGCAAATACAGCAAAATTTGAGTGAGTTTTCATGGAGAAAGGAAAAGGTAACCCTCTGGCATCAGAGTCACCTGCCTGCCAAATTTCAAGTCCCTGCTCCAAAGCAATGTGTGTAAGTGTGTTTTAACTTGAGAAAAACAGCATATTTTCCCCCAAACCTATTCGGAAAACGCCTCAACTGTTGCTGAAATTTGAAAATCGACATGAGGCAGATACAGGGAATTCCAGCTGAATGGTCCAAATTCAGCAAAGTTATAAGCAAATGAACCAGGTTTGTAATGGAAAGTGGTAAACAACCTTAACTATAAGCATTGCGGCCAGCTCTGCCGGCAATTATTTCAGGAGAGGGCTTTGGTTTTCCTGTGATAAAATTGGAGTAGGGTTTTCACTAAAACATCAGGGAATCCCGCCTTCTCATCTGGGTTGTTCATGCTCTTTTTATGCTACGGAGAACCCCGCCCATGTAAAGCTATAGAATGTTCGCTCCTCCTTCCATTTTGCATCTTGTTTGAGGAGAGAGAGAAAACTGCACTGGCAGATGACACATGCTGTACCAGACCTGGCAGCAGCGTCAGAAGAGCTTTTGTATAGCCCGCAGTGGAGAGAAGGTAGCCCAGGCTGGTACAAGCATGTCGCTTGGAACTGGTATTAGATTATGTTGAATGAAATGAAGTGAGGAGAAAAATCTTAAGTGGAACTTTCTCATGTCACTCCTTCAGTGCTTTGTCTCTTCTTGTTTTCCTCCACTTTGCCAATCAAAGATAGAGGTAGTCATGATGGTTTGGGAACAATGTGAGCAATGATCCTAAACTGCTAGAAGGACTGGAGGAGGCCATAGAGTTTCCCAGAACGCAAAGAGGGATGGTAGGAGGATTCTGGTTTACAGGTGGGTGGAAGATCATATCTGTGTTCCAGAAGGCCCACAGCCCCACTTCATTCTGTTAATAAAGCTGCTATGGAATGTTTCACAGCAGATTGTTGCATTTAAGAAACAAAAGTCTGCCTCAGCATCCTGGGAATTCTTAATATTCCTGTGTAGACTTTACCTAGCTGGGAATCAAAAGCTTACTGTGAAATCATCAGGAGATTCCTGTGTTTTGAGTAGATCCTCTAGTCTAAGACTTTCATTTGATGAACTTAGCATGTTACCTCATGCCTGAAAACACATACAAATTGTCAGATTCCTGGAATATGTGAGCATATTGCCTATCTCTTAATGCAGAATTCATTCTATATTATGGTTTGATTATTTCCTAAGGTTCACTGATAAGAAACATTATTTGGAGGAGTTATTGCTGTTTACATACTAGTTCATTGTTTGTAAATATTCAAAATTAGCTACCTAGTATGTTGCTTAAATCCTGATGATGACTGCCTTTTGCTTGTTGCTAGGTTATTGCACATGTCCCTCAGGCTTTGAGGGACAGTAATGTTGGGGGGAGGTTTATGTTAACAGAGGTTTTAGCATCTCCCCAAAAGGGATAATTTTTGAAGTGTGTTGATTTGGGGGATTCCCAGGAATTTAGTACTTGCACTCCATTTCAAATCTTAAAAATTAATAATTGCTTTGTACTAATAGTGGCAGAGTCTTCCATGGGAAGGTTGACGTGTAGATTAAAAGGAAAACATGATGAGGCTCTTCAGACTTCTGTCATTCTCATTTTGTCAGCTCCTCAAGGCTTCTGCTTTCATTCACAGTCATAATGATAAGCTCTGGGATTTATTAATAGTTGTACTTCCAGTTGCTGAAATTGAAAGTTGTGCATACATACTCTAAACTGCTGAAGAAATTTGGGGACGGGAGCTTTATTTCCATTCATTGTAGGTAAAAGGAAAGCTGATGTTCTGTGTATTATAAATACAGAAAGTTAGTGTTAAAATGGAAATATTTTTGGATTTTAAATAGGGTCTTGGTATACAATATGTATAGCATTTTCCTCTCCCTCTAATAAATTAATTCAGGAACAGAACAATTCTCTAATTTTTCTTGAATTCCTGGAGGTGGCAGCAGATCGTAGAAACATATAAGAACTTTACCTAATCTGGAATGTATATTAGATTGTCATTTGTTTATACATAAAATCTTTCTTAGGTCAAAAATATAAGAAACAGAAAAATTAGCCTTTCTTTAATATAATATTTGTTTAAATGTACAGTGTGCATTTCAAGTAAAATGTTCTGTTGTACCAAAATCTTGTGTAATTATTCCTCTTGTTTGTGATGATTGTCAAATACTAAAGAGTAATTAAGGTTCTGTAATAACTTGTAGATAGTTAATGGCCTCTTGGCTGTTGTTATTTTTACTTACAGCAGACTCCAATTTACGTATTGCCAAAAGTAGAATATCAAGCCTACTACGGAGTAGAAGCTCTTACGGAAAGTGAAATATGTCGGTTGTGGACAGAGAGCTTGTTGCATTCTAAATGCTCATTTTATGTTGGTAAGTTTGCGTATATTCTTGTCCAATTAATTTGTATGTTGGATATTGTACCTATGATTTTAATCAAATGTGGTGTTTTTCTTGATGTTTGGTTACTGCTTTATTCTCGTATGGCCTGTTAGTTCATTAATTTGCTATTATGTGCTGAAATTTCAACCATAATGTTAAAGATACTTGTTAACAAAACAGTATTTACATATTGTAATGAGAGATTAGGTATTTGGCTAAGATGATATTGAGTCTTTTGGTTTGATGTTATAGTGAGGAAAAGGTAAAGTGCCACAATTTTTTTAAGTAAGATGAGCAATACTGTACTTACTGTGTGTTCAGAACCTTGATGATGATGATAAAGGAGAATGAAATAAAGGGCAAGAGACTTAGAACAAGTTGCATCATTGAATCCTCCTTCCCCTTCCAAGCTCTTGCCTTTGTGAGTGAGACTGTGTCATAGCAAACAGAATTTCCCCTTTCACCTAACTCTTCCAGACACTGTGACTCACATACTTAATTTTAATATGTCACTTCCAAAGAATAAGCATAATTGTAAAAGCAGTTCCTGCCTTTTTCTGAAACTGCTTCTTCTACTTTACACACTTCATGTGCAAAAGATTTCATACAGCTAATTACAAGAACTGAAAATATTGTACAATCTCAAAAATCCATGGAACTCGGAATAATATTCTGTTCTGTGGTTTTGCTGCATTCTGTACAAATATTTTGTAACCTTTCTTTACTATTTCTGTTTTAAAATTGTGAAACACTACACATTTTAAGAGATTTTCATTGAATGTAGAATATTAGGATTTCAGAAGCTTTTGCTTAAAGATAACAAAACAACTAATATAAAGGAAAGAGTATCAAATCACATAGCAGACAAAAAGTTCTAGTTTTATCTGTAATTTTCCCCAGGAGATTTGAACATTTAACTACCTTGCCAAGAATAACAAAGCATTTTCCACCGAGTGATTGCTTCTGCTTCAGATGAAAAAATGTTCAACTAGCAGTGTAGTCCCCACCCATGTCTGTCTGAACCCTGTAGTCTTATTTTCCAATATGTCTTCTGATCAGAAACAACCCTGACTAGGAGGGGCCTCAATATTCTCTGTCCTTTAACATGTGAAAGATGGAGAGGAAAGAGAAGGGGAGGGGCCACTTCTGGTTGAAATGGAATGGGAAGAATGCATCAGTAAAGAGAGACAGCTAGTGGAAAAATACAAATCTTTAGTGGGAGCTATAGTGGCAGTAGTTTGGAACTTAGAAAATAGGAGGAGGCTAAAGCCAGAGTAACAGCCTAGGAATACTTAGGAATTTACTTTGTAGAGGTGTGGCTTTCTCCAAACGCTTGTCTTTTCAGAAACCACAAACACAGCTTTTACCAGGGAAAAATGTTTAATGCATTTTTCATGATTGTACAATTAAAATTTTGAAGTCAGGAAATGCAAAACTTAAACTTCCTACCATAAAGTTAACTTGATCAGGCGGCATATCCTGTGAATAGAAATATATTGAACTAAACCTTTAACAAAAACTAATAGAAAATACTACATATATGTAGAGCAGGCTGAAAAAACAAAAACCCTTTTCTGCAAATATTTTCATATTTTGTCCCACTTTGGCAAGAAACTTTTTTTCTCAAAAACATCAGAAATTCAACATTCCCTATGGAAAGGGTTTTAAAGAAAACCTCTGTTTCAGGAGAACCGAAATGGAATTTTTTGCTTTCCCAGCCACCCTCAGGGTGAAATTAACAAGAGCCCTTCCAGCCTGGCTGCTGAAGTGACAGAGATCCCAGAACCTCGGGTGTTCTTCCTCCCGGCCCCCAGCTCTGCAGTAGGGAGGCGCCCTGGCCCTGGGTGTATCTGACTCCAGAGCAATGGGGAGGCAGGAAGTAGAGCTGTCTCCCCTTCCCCAGAATTGCAAGGGGAAGCGGGGAAGCTTGCCTGTGTTTTGACTAAACTTTTGTCAAATCTGTAATGTTCTGTTTTACCAAACTGGCATTTCCAAAACTGAGTTTTGTTGGAAAATTTCCAATCTGCTCTACATTTCTGTGATGTGGCCAAGTTAATGTAACTGAGATTTGTAGATTTTCTTTATATTAGTAACTTGCTAGCTAACGTGGATAAATAGGGTAATTTACAGCAGATGTGATGTCTGCTTTGTTCAAAAATGTATTTTTAAATGAGTTTGGCACTCAGCTTGGGGCCAGAGGAACCCTGCTTGTACAGAGACTGAATGTTCTGCAGCTAGGACTGCCTCATTTCTCTGTTGTAGGAAACGCTTGTCTTATTTTATTAGTTTCTGTAGCAGCTGCTGTGGCCTGTGGTTGCTTAATTCTTCCAGTTGTTCTCTGAGTTTATTCCTTTTAAGTTTTTTTTTTTTTTCACTTAACAGCATGATAGCAGAAGTTTTTGTATTTGTCTCTTAGATGTGCTGAGTTATTTTTATCCTGACCTTTACATATAAGCTTCCCCTTTTATATTAATCTTAAAAGTATAGTGTGAAATCTAGTCACATTTTTAAAATTTAAGTAACCCTACTTCTGAATCCATTCAATTTTAATGAGCTTTACAACCGCAGTTTCCTATTTTAATTGTTTTTTCCTCTCTCCTGTTGCTATGTGAAGAAACACCATAAATGGGAAAATAAATTAAAATGGGCCCAATTCTGCAATTCTACTCACGTGAGTGGTCTTGGTAGACTATGCCTCTGCATGCATTCTAAATGTATGCATATAGGCTTGGGTTTTCAAAGGGGCCTAGGAGAGGTAGGCGCTAAACTCTAAATGAAAGTCAGTTGGAATGTTGGGCACTTCATTTCCATAGACCTTTTAAAAATCCTAGCTGTAAGAGTTCAATGCAGGGGTGTCAAACATCTGGCCCGCCAACCTTTTTGGTCCAGCCCCTGGTGACAGCGTGTGCTGCCGTGACATCGCGCGCGCTGCCGCCAGAGGGTACAACGCCACCAGAGAGTACAACGCCCCGAGATGTCGCAGCGTCGCGCGCTGCTATGAGATCTGTGTACTCTGGCGGCAGGATGTGGAGCGCTGTGTGCATGAGACACAGCGCTCCAAAAGGCGGGAGAGGAACAGTGTGGTCTTGGGGCATCGCGCAGTGCTATCATTCTTAATCATTGATCGATTCTTTTAATCGTAAAACAGTAGTAGTTGTAGAAGTGAATTTACTGCAGTTTTTATATCGCTGATATCTAGCAAATAAAATATAATACTACATACAAATGGTTGTGCCTAGTATTTCAATTTATGGTATTTATGGCCCACTTGAAGTACATTTAATTCAAATCTGGCCCGTCATAGCAAATGAGTTTGACACCCCTGGTTTAACAGATCAGTGCCTATACAGGGGAAACAGTGAAACTGATTGTACACAGAGTGCTGTCACATTCATCAAGGGAACGAAAGGAAAGAAAATAGTTTGTCACTAATCTTTCATGTATAGTGATTCTAGGTGGCAATTGTAACAATAGTAGGTAGAAACACACAGATGTAAATTGAGAGAATCCCTTTAACCTTCTTTCAGAAGAACACTGGTCACTTTCTATATTTGTCCGCTTCACTTGTTACACTTTTGGATTGTTTTTGCTGTGCCTAGAAATATATTGGAAGACTGCTAGTGAAATTCTGCCCATTGGGTTACATTTCTAGTAGCTTTAATTTGTTAGGATGTAAATGTGCTGATTGGTTAAATTTTTTTCTTAAAGGTAAAAATAGTTTTTGCCCTGAAACATGACTGGCAGTCCTAAAGATACTAAAACCCCTTTAAGACACTTGCAATTTAAAATATATGATAAACTACTGATTCTTTAACTAGTGTGAAACTGGCAACCATCCTCTTCATGGAAGTGGTACTAGGAAATAAAAGATGTTAATATTATTATGAATGTTAATATGCTTACTCAAGGGAGTTCCCTTTGCATAAGGTGCTTCCCCCTTCTGTCTGTATACACAGAGGCTCTTCCATGGAAAGTAGGGTTCTAGCTCTGTGGAGTCTGACAGCTCAGTGGAGCCAGCAGGGAGTCTGTTGATTCTCACTTTGATACTGTACCGTTTCTCTCTTTATGCCATAGAAAGGCCCTAGGATCCCAGGACAACCACAATGCAGTTAGTGTAACAGTTTAAAACAAATGAAATAAAATAAAACAATAAAGACTGACATTTGCAGCTTGCATGTCCAACCTGAATGTTCACATCTCTGCCTGATGGCTTTGGTGACTTTAAGTTAAAGCATTGTGTGTATGTATAATATATTGATATGTGGAGTATTGGTTCCCTTATAGCTTACTGCATACATGCTCCATGGCCTCTTTCCATAATGAAATGTGGTAAGTTTCATAATGTTGGCTGAGAAATAATTCAACTTTCAGCCTGATGATGTATTTCACACTTTATGTTCAATGCCAATCTAAACCATAATGCCTTGGCAACGTTAATATTTTGGTTTGTAGTTATGTAAACAGTGATAAGCACTTTACTCATGTTAAGTGCTATCGAGACTCCGATATGATGGAGACTGATTACTTTGTTTACCTTTAAATACTTACGTCACTTAGACATTTGCCTTCACTTAGATTGAAGGCCTATTCCAAGCCCACTGTGTTCTTGGACGGCCACAGGACCCTATACTGTGAAGAGTGGGATTGATGGATAAGTAGCATAGAGTGAGAGATCTGAACCCACCTCTGTGTGTGGTGGGGACCCTTCAGATAGACCAGAGAAAGGTCCATTGAATCTGGTTTTGTTTTCATTTTGCGGGGATTGGGCTAAATGGTTTGAAAACAAACTGAAAAGAAGTACTCACAATATGAGTATTTGGATTAATGTCAAGGGTTTTCAATCTATCATTTACCAGTTAGGCATCAGAAACAGTCATATAAATCTTGATTAAAAGTAAGATTGAATTGAAATTAAATCTGAGCAGTTTCCTGGGTTTTCAGGCTATGCTGGCTGTGAAGTGAGAAGAGGAAAAGATGCTGATAAATAAATCTATGATAGAAAAAAGAGGGGTTTGAGGATGACAGGGATGAGAAGATGAAAACAGATGTGCTGTAATAACTAGGTAATTAGACTGAAATGCAAAGTGCCTAATCTAGCCACTTAATCTTGCAAAATTTACTAACTTCAAGAAGACTGACGAGTACAAAACCTGGATGAAACTGGTTGTCCTCTTGCAGTTTCTAATCCATTAAGAATAATGGTGTTTAGTTAACAGTCTTCCAAAACATCAAATAATGGATTGCTTAGTAATGTTTGGCATTGAATGTAAAATAACTTGGATGAGCAGTTTGAATACAATGGTTGTTTAATAAGTAGGAAATTCCTTGGGTTCTACAAGTGCAGATTTGTATTGAGCTTGTAAGGTGCACAGAGAAATTTCTATATATTTTTTCTATTCATGTTTTTCTGTTTTCAGTGCTTCCCCCCGCTCTCCCAACAATGAAATTCTGATTCTCCCATGGAAACTAGAATGAGAGGGGTTTTTCAGGAGGGAGTGCTCTCAATATGTTGTCTTGGGCCAGTGGATATGACACACTAGCCAACCCTCGCCATTCTCCTGACCTGCTCTTGTTTATTAAAATTTGACAAGCCAGGAAGTTTGAATCGCAGGTTTTCATCAGTGTCAAAATGGACATGGGTTTGGATAGTTTGAGAAAGGAGCCAGTGACACAGTGCCCAGTGTCAGCAATGGAACCATTTTTAGCAAGATTGCTGTCACCAATGGCAAGCTCAGACTTGCAAATAATAATTTTTCAAATAAGAAAAATCCAGACAGAAAAGGGAAACAGGAATCCCGGTGTTCACATTAGACAATGAGGAGTTCAGTATAAAAGCAAAATAGATGTAGCCCAAAAGGAAAGCCAGTGTAGTCTGTGAAGTGTTGAAACATCATCATTCTCCTCACAAAACACATTTTCTTTAAAACTGACAAGTCAAGCCCCTCCTGCTTAGGAGAAGCTCTCTGCAAAATTAATTCAGTTTCCTCCCTCAATACCTTCTTTAAAACCCTACCTTGCTGTGAGGCCTACAAAAAAGCTTGACAATGGTTAGGCTGCAGGTGCCCTGAGATTATTGCTTATTGTACTGACCAGTCTTGTCTTGTTGAAGTTTAATGCGGAATATCTAAAGCACCACCACAAAATTGAGCATGGTAACAGTCAGTGTGAACTCCATTAGGATTTTAGAGGCAGGATATGATATATGGCAGGTTAACAGGTTCACCCCACCTGCTCCTGAGTCTGTTTAACCGGTCCAGATTTTTAGATTTTGGTTTCTGTCCAGCACAGTTTGGAAGCCCAGGCCTTAACCCAGACATCTATATTTAGTGTTTTATTTTCAGATATCTATACAGAGTACATTAATGGTTAGAATTGCTTTTTACCTGATATACTTTCAGATGAGCAAACTGGTAACATTTTCTTTTAAATTAGATTTGGCTTCTACACACTCACTTAAGAAAGGCTAGTGTGTTCCAGGAGTGTTCCCTTTTGCTATTTCTTAACTGAAAAGATTCAATTAATTTTTTCAGGACATATTGATGCCTTTACGTCAAACCTCTTAATGCTTGAAGAGATATCTGCAGAACGGTTAAAAGAAAAATTTGGATTATTTAAGTGAGTAAACTTTGTCCATTTTTTAAAAAGTCAAGCTGAAACATCTTCAAAACGAACAAACCTTTTCCAAGTCATATCTTATGACCCGTCGTCATCTGTAGGTGACAAAGCACCAACTGAGTGTAAATGGAACCATGATTTCATCTGTTTGCTTTAGTTTTAAAAAGAATAGACTTCCAACTGCTTTGTTTAGTACAGTGGTTTTCAACCTGTGGTCCACAGACCCCTGGGGGTCCGCACCCTATGTCAAAGGTGGTCATTACCATAGAACGCTGGTTTTCAACCTGACAGTCTGCAGACTTAGATTTCCAAATGGGTCCGCACTTCCATTTGAAATTGTTTAGGGGTCCGCAAATGAAAAAAGGTTGAAAACCAGTGGTTTAGTATGATGGCCAAAATCTCCAGTCACGACTAATGACTTTGCGTGTTTCTGTTTTGGGATGAGCAACTTGAATCAGCTTACAAGAACCTGATTGTCAAAACATTACTTACTGAAAATCCGATCCTTTCAGGGTGTCGCAAATTGAGCACCCAAGTCACCTGTCACTTTTGAATTTACCTTCAGTGAATTTTCTACCCACAGGCCCGCAAATCCATTAAATATACTTCAACATATCTTGAGGAAAGTGATTGAGTAAGTACTTTCTGCTGCTGTTTAATATTTATATTGTAGTAGCACCCAGACGCTCCCAAATGATTGTCTACCCGTCTGCTGCTATTTCTGTTTTAACTTAGATGATGCAGTTACATGCTCTGTAAAGCATTTACGGCTATTGTTTATGTACAAAAGGTACTGTATAATCAAATAAGAGTTTGATCCTACAAACCCCCTTACTCAAGAGAGTAGATTTTCCTCTCTCAGTAATTCTCACCGGCGCTTCTCACTTTACTGAGTTTACAGGGTTGGGCCCTAACATTATAGGTGCTTCAGGGGCAGCATTTAGACTCTGCTAGCCTTTTGCTAGTTTTGCTTGTGCTGGAATTGATTGTTGTATTCACCCCCTCCACTCCCCCCAGGGCTTCAATTGACTTTACTTATAGCAGCACAGTTTGTCTCCATGTGTCTTCACCAGCTCTCTGCAGCTTTGTCCTCTATTTTATTTTGCTCTGTTTAGCAGCTGACATTTTCTCAGGCTGTGAGCCACTCTGGAAATCGGACATTTGTTTTGTAAAGTACATTTCTGCTGTGCATGTATGTGAAGCATCTTACTTTACATTCTAAATTTAGAGCGTCACAGTTTCTGGCTCCAGCCTTACAATATGTGACAGATTTTTCTGATGGGGAATTGGTTGAGCCTTTACTATCTATAGACCTATGTAATCCTGGGGGGGTTAAAAAAGCTTCCATTGTATATATCTGTGATTATACTTTCATAGGTGTGCTTTCTAATGATTTATGTACTTAGCTGAATAGGGATGGATTTCTGCCTGGGCTTAAGTGCTTAGCTGAATCAGGGCCTAAATAACTAGTGATAATAGTACAAAAACTAAAGATAAATTAGCATTTTTATCAATACATTTTTATTCCCTAGTTTATAAACAGGTTGCAGATTATATACGTTCATTAGGTATGTTAATATATTTAATGTAAATATAAGATACTTTGGTGCCCCAATGGTGTTAGCTATGTTCTCTTTTCTTTCTGAACAAGTCTTTCTCCAGCAGAAGTCATTTACTATTTTTACCATCTCTGATTATGAATAGATCAAATGCTTGGACTAAGATACAAAAATACTTAATTTGTTTTGTTTACTTTTTAGTAAGTCTCTTGAATTTTGATTTGTCATGTGTCTGTGCTTTAAGTTTGCAGGAAGGCTCTTACTTATTGACTCATGCTTCAGGAGATTCATCAGTTGCAATCTACCAGAGCTGTCTTGGGAAAGTGACCAGAGCATCATATAATTTACATAAAGCTCACTGCAGTTTGCCTAATATACCTTCCACCCTCTCGGTTCCTTGGGTACCATTAGATCCCAACCTTCCTTTACCCTATCACACTAATCACGGAAGAGTCCCATGCACTTTTCCACCTAGACCCCAAGAAACTACAAGAAAACAGAAGGTAAGTAACCACACTAAATGCGAATAAATTTGTTGGCTGATTTGAAATAAGCCGCTTTGCTCCATAGGTTACAGATAGCTTACTAGTCTGTCACATTCGGGCTTGAGATCCTTAGTTGAAAAATTCATATCAGAGCCCTGGAGAGTACAGAACAACACTTCAGGAATGACAAATCCACTTACCTGAAACTAGACCTGTTTATTTAATGAATAACTAGAAGTAGCTGTTGTTCCAACTATTCCCTGATGATTGATGTGAATTTTTAGAACATGCCTTTTTCCCAATTTGATGGTGGTGGTCTATGTAGCGAAGTTTTGAAGTGGAGATTTGCTCCTTGAACTTGTGTGGACTAACAGTACTTCTTGACAACGTAGGGGGTGAGCCATGCTCTTCACTAGGAGCATCTGTAGGCAGTGTAGTAACATGCTGCAAGTGCAACCAAAACAGTTGCAGCAAGGACTCCCTCCTAATCTTGGCTTTGGAGGTGAATTTTTGTGCTGTCCTTTTTTAATCATATTTTTTCCCTCAAACTATCGCAGGAGGGATGTTTAAACAAAACTTTCAGTAATTGCTTCTCTTCCCATCTTGATTTCACTGATATCCTGATTTGCTTCTTTGGGAAGTGTAGAGCCTCTGGCTATACACTCTGGCTTGTGTTTTTATGAAGAGCTTGTGCAGAAACAACAGTATCCCCATTCCACAAAGAAAAAAATCCCCAAACCTAGTTCCCAAAGTGTGTAAGATCAAGGGGGCCAAATTCTCATCAATATATTGCAGATATGCAATAGCTTGCCACTTGCTTCTGGTCCCACATAACTCCAGTGCCTTTGAAGAAATTCTTATTACAATTCAGGCGGCTTCTTGAAATGGGCATGAAGTAAAGGAACTTACTTAAATTCTCATTCCTTACCTGTGTCCTCTCAAACAGTGAACTAATCATGAAAATGGCTACATTTATTTTTATGCAAGGCCATTTTTAAAATAAGAGCCATATGTCACTCTGTTTCTGAAGGCATGTGATTACCTTTAATTTAGGAAAATATGATTATGGTGTCTCAGACGTAAGCACATAATTGCATTTGGATGGCTTATTCCTTTTTAGTGAAAATGAACAACTTCACACTGTGTGTGTGTGTTTTCCGTTACTTCACTGATTAAGTTAGTGTGAAGATACACATTTTAAAAATAAGTTTGCTGGAACTGAATTTTACCAAAGAATTTATCAGACTGGGAAAATGTCCATGTCTTCTAAAATTAAATCACAAGTAAACTGATTTAGTGTAACACAGTGTTAAGCTTACATTGAACTGATTGTCTAGGTCTGGAGAAGCCTCTGATGGAATTTGTTAGGGTCCCAACCAATGACTGAGTTTAGATTAATGATACACTTCACACCCTGTGAGAATTTCCCCTAACAAAGCCAAACTGTTAACTCTAATATTTTGTACAAATGCTGTGACATTTTAAAAAGTAAAGAACTTCCGAACAGTATTTCTTGTAGCATGGTTTGCACCTGTATTTTTTTTTTTTCAAGAGGTTCATCTATTAACCTATTGTATAAATGTGAGACACTCTTAAGGACTGCTTTGTGGGCTAGACATAGCTGGCAGTTTTCTGAATATAATCCTCTAGATATTTAGGTTTAAAGTTTAATGCAGATTGAAGTAGTTAATACTTTTTTTTCCCCCCCAATGCTTCTAGATGGATTGGGCTAAAGCAAACACAGACACACCCAACAATGGAAAGCCAGTATCCATGGAAACAAAAAGCAATCCTTTGCCAGCTAAGCCTGTTAGAAATGAAGGTGTGGCTGCAAAGAAACTGAAGAAAAATAATTGCAAACAAGCAAATAAGAAGAAAAAGTGGAAAATGAAATAAAAGCAAACTCAAGCAAAGCAGGAATAGTTTAGCCACGCTGAGAAAACATGGGTTGGAAAAAGCACAAGACAAAAGAAGAGCTTATTTTTCTTATTGCATCAGAGAAGCCAGAATGCCCTGGCAGAAGAGCAAGCTGCACAGCCATGTTGAGGAAGGTTGTGAAATGCTAGATCTCTTAACCCTTTCTTAACTCACTGCATATGAACATCTTATTTTAAATGAGCACAGGAGAAGAAAAGTCAAATGTCTGCAGTTAAGGCTTATGGCTGAAAGTAACTATCATAGCTGCTGTCGTTTTTATAATAAAACAATTTGAGAAAAGCATTAGTTAACAATATTCAATATTACTTAAAGATTAAAAAAGTCCTTTTTTCAGCTGTCTTGATTCTTTTTCCAGAGTTCGTTGCAAATGTCTATTTTTGGTTTTGTCATTTGAATTGTGTACTGGTTTTAAATGTAAAATGCAGAATGAGCTATTTGAATTTAATTAGCTAATGCTGTTAAAAAGCAGGATGTGTTCTGCCCTGTTTGAAAAGGAAATAATTACCTCTGAGAATAAGGCATGCTCCTTCTAGGGTTGTGTGGTCAACAGCTTTAGATGAGCAACATTTGTTATGTTTGCACAAGCTTCGTGTCATTGTGTCCTAGTGAGCCTTAGGGGTACACCGCAGCATAAGAAAGTTAAAATTGACTTCTGTTTTTTCTCTAAATTCTTTCCAGTATATTGTTAATGTAGGACTGAATGACTACAGCCTGAATCCTACATCTTGACGGCAGACCCCTGTCAAAGTCGGTAGGGCTCCATGCAAGCACAGAAAGTTGCAGGGTCAGGGCTTTAGTCATTATTGCAGAAACAAGCTAGACATTTGTTGTGTCTCAGCAGTTCTCCTGTAGTTTGGGAGCCAAGCTGAAAGGGGTGAGTTTAGATAAAGATTCAGAGAAGAAAATAGTTGGCGAGGATTGATGGGTGTGATCACATGTTTTCTCTTTGAGTGAATATCAGTAAAACTGTAATTTTTGTAAATTCTTGTAAATTGCCATTTTTGTAAAAAGCTAAAAAATTAGATTTTAACGTCCAGTGCACCACAAATTGATCGTCAACATACATAGTTTATTTAAATAAATGATAAATGTTCATTATTGTCAAAGGAAAGTTTTATGCATTCTGACTACTATGTATCATGGTGCACTCGAGGTTTTATCAAATAGGAAATTGCAGATCACAGTTCAAAACTGAAAATGATTATTGCTAAATGATATACCATGTATAAAGGGTATTTCAGTTGCTGCCTATAACTAATTATTATAGGTCCAATCCAGAGCGGTGTTCAGCTACTCCTGAATACTCAGAATAAGGCATGTAAACTTTTTTTTTAGTGACTGAACTCTTTTATAGCCCTTGATTGTTTTCATTGAGACTGTTTATGTACACACAGAACTCACAGGCAGGATCAGGGCCTTGTTTAGCAATGAGTTTGTTCAAAATGTTTTGTTTGTTATGTAAGTGAACTGCACTTTTATGTTCAAAGTTGGTCTACTCAAATGGCCTGTATAAAAATATATTTTAATATTCTGAAAAGATTAATAAAATATTTAGTTGTAGTTGGTTATATATTTTTATTTTGAAATCTTAGTGACATACTGAAAAACAGGTTTTTAAGCAGTGCTGAACGGCGAATGTTCATTAAAAACTATCTTCTGGGAAATATAAAATATTTTGTTACATTTATATAGATCTTTATTTACCTTCTGTTAACTCCCCCAGACACTGCTTCAGTTGTTCCTTTTAGATGCAGTATGTTAACAAGGAGCAAGGTTTGCTTAGAGCAATTTGCTAAATAATGAACATTAGATTCTGATTCAAAATCATAAATCCATTTTGTGGCCTCCCACAGCAGAAGGGTTTTGCTTGTGAGTCATATGCCAGATAACTGAGGGTGGGGATCCAAAGCGCAGTGTTCAGCGTACAAGTGAAAACTGTACTACAGCAAGCAAAGAATGTCATCTTTGTACACAGACCTGCCAACTTCATGCTGAGTTTGCCCTAATGTCCAGATGTCTGAAAGGCATAACCTTTCACCTCTGATAATCTAGTAATGTGTGCAATCACAGTGATTAGACAGTTCAAATGGATGGGAATTTAAAGGTTAAATAAATAACTCATTTTATAATTTGTATGTACTGTTACATTTAAACTTTCAGATTCAGATAAAACTTGGACTTACAAACTGTTCTGGATTAATTGGGTCTGTGCATAGTTGTGTGTTCCTGATTAGGGTGAGTTAGATGTTTGTGTTTCTGGTTGTGTTCACACCCTTGGTATGCTTTTTGCATCTTGTGTTAGATTTGTGGAATGCCTTTTCCCAGAGATGCAGATCTTTGAGTGGTCCATATAGTGGGTAAAATTTGGGATGAAACTATTGTGCCAATCTTGGTTATGTACACTTGAACTAATGGCACCACAAGCTTCCCAACAGGGAGGAAAGCAGCTGTCATGTTTGATCCTGGAGTTGCCGAAACTAATAATCTGGGGCAGAGGTTCTCAAACTGGGGGGCGTGGAATGTATTCTGGGGGGGTGTGAGAAGCTTTTCTCCACAGCAGTGAATAACTAGCAAAGCTGATTCTTCCAGACGTGTCAGGTCCTCAGATAATACTATGCATTTTGATAGGTATCTGTTAAGTTTGCATAGCATTATACAAAGTTGTTGGCCTCTGTAAATTGCCTATGACACAGTGTGCACATTTAATTGTAAGCATGGACCACAATCGCATTTTTGCTTTTGCTTTTATTACAATGGATCATTGGCTCATTTGTTCAACAGAAAAAAAACAAACTACTTAGGTGAAAAACATATATCGGTATATGTACTTGAGGGGCATAAACTATTACAGACAAAAAGAAGCGGGTGCAATCATGAACATTTGAGAACCACTGATCTTGGGGGAATTCAGCATATAGACAGAAGAGAGATTTGGTGCATTGGCCCAGGACAGTATGACTCAAGTCAGCCTTGGGTAACACACCTGTAGTCTTGGGCATTGTGTATGCAGGTGGATTAACTTTTTGAATCTGTCTTGATCACCCTATGTCTGCCTTGACATAGGAAGCAAAGTGAATGGCTTCCTGATCACCCATAGTGACCTCCTAGCTCAAGTCAGAGCCTTCCACTGTTGCTTGCAGGACCAAAAAACCAAAAACCAACAATCCTGTTTTGATGATTTCCCCTAGAAGTCTGTTGGATCCTTTTGGAATCCCAACCCTGATTGGGTTATCTAGGATTTACTGTGACGCAAATAATAATTCCAAAGCTGTTTGAGGAGCAAAATCATCCTTCATTTGGATTGTAGCATTGGCAGCCTGTCAAGGCATTAAAACAATCTACTTTCCACAACCATAAATGTTCTGACCTTCAAGTGTCCCCAGTGAAGATGTCCATGGTTTATCAATGATCAGTGACGAAGCAAGAAACGAGGACAGCAAAACATCAATAGTGAAAATCTAGCATGAATTCTTAAACAAAAAAATTTTAGAATTCTATGTCACTGCTGGGGTGGAGATTCAGTTCCATTTCCTTCACTAAAGTTCTGTCCATGGGAATTATTCTGGGTGTCAGGTCATGTTTTGTTACTCGCACAGTAGAGGGTGGGTGGGTGTGTAAAATAATCTCCAACAATAGCACTTGAATTTGGGAACAACACTTTTTCCTGAGTGCATAATATTCGATTGCTCAGAAATAATGTCTTTATTTCTCTAATTACAGGAAATTGTACACAAAGAGAACTCTTATTAAGATTAGACTAGATTAATCAATGTGCAAGCATGACTGGAACTGAAATCCTAAGTGAACTTCTGGCTTCAGATCTCGTTTCTGGTTTCAGTACAACATTTTTAGAGAAACTGTTTAGGAGAATTTTTTAATGAAAGTAAGTGTTTGTAAAACAGATTTCAACCAACTCAAAAACACACTGGTTATGGAGCTGTATACTCTGCTACTGCTGTGGGCTAGTCCCATAGTAGTAACCCAACTATGGGAGGGAGGGAGGGAAGATGAATGAAGAAAAGAATTTGTTGATTCTGTTAAAATAGCACCAAATCTTAAATATTCCAAATCCTAATCCAGATTAGAATGTTAAGAGCAGCAGTGTGTTTACTGGTTAGTGCAGGGATCTGCAAGTGAAGGAAAGTAATTACTCCTGAGTTCTAACTCTTGGTTTTTACTACTGACTTGTTTTCTGACCAAGAGCCACAACATTTAAGGCCAAATTTTGAGAAGCTCTTATACTTTGAGCCTGCCACTTTGTGCCCAGAATAGACTATGGATAATTTAGATTACTCCAGTTTGTGGGTTCACATTTGGTTACTGCTCCTTGTCTGTGTGTCATCTAAATTCTCATAACGCCATCCATCACCTTGGTATCTCAGTAGGTTTGACGCTCCATCAATGGATTTGAGTAACTTCAGTTTATATTTTTTCAGTGATCTGGTATCTGTTTAGTTCATGGTTCATGTATGGTAGATTTTTAATGAGCCTTGCACTAGAGCAGATGGAAACAGTAAATCATCAATGTATTATTTGGCCCCGGCCCACCCCAGGACTGAGCTACTACTTACTAGGTCAAAGTCATTTGAAGAAAAGAGGTTTTTTATTTTTTAAATCGACACATAGTGAGCTATTTGGCCTTTGATTAGTATAGGGAAAGATCCTGTGAATAGATAAGAGATTTCTCTTCAGTTCCTTTTTACAATAAAAGATTTTTCTCTCTTCCAACTCCTCCTCCTCCAATGTATGAGGTAAGGTTTTCACACTGCATAAGCACGTAGGTTTTGCCATATGGGATCAGACCACTGGTCTTTCAATCTAGTAGCCATCCTCCTCCTCTAATTACTGTTACTTAATGCTTCAGAAGAATGTGAAAATACTGGCCAGTTGTACATTGCTGGGTGAGCGATAGCTATTAGTTTATGCCTGGAAGCATGAGATTTCATTAGTCCCCTTTCTTAGTATAATGATAATGGCTATTGTTCATAAAATCCAACTTCCCCTCTTTAACTCCTGCAATAGCCAGCAGTCTCAAACATCACTGCATGTACCGCATATTAGTGGAGAGACTGTGGACCTCCTCCTTTCCTATATATGATTGCCCGGATCTCCTCCCCTCCTCTTGGCAATCGCAAAACATCCCCATGGCAGTGACAGAAATTGTTTTATGTGCAAAAATATTAGGAAAGTATTTAATATATTTTTCCACTGTCTTTTAATGTTGTTTAGCAGCTGGCAGCAAGGAGAGCCAGCACCATGTGACCAGAAAGCTCCCCAGGGATCACAGTGTGGGAAACTCCCACGCAGTGAAGTCCACTGTTTAATGCTGCGCTGTTTGAAGAGGTATTTCCTTTTGAGCTCCATTTATTTGTCATTCACTTGAAGTAATGCTTTGTTATCAAAAGAAGAAAATGGTCAGTTCAGACACTATCCTGCAGCATATTTAATAGTGTCCTCCATTTCAGTCTCCTCTAGCTTTTCTCTTATCTAAATGAATGTATCTTTCACAGTCCTCTCATCCTCTGTAAGTCCCATTATATCTGAAATATCCCTCTAAAGTGTCCCTTGGAGGAGTTACTAAATGACCGATTTCTTTTCTAAGCAAAATTGAACATGGTGCGCTCCATAAGAACATGTCATTATTTGATATGTCCTCTTATTTCTTCTCTTAATGCCCACTAGCATAGTATTTAGTATTTGTTTTTTAAACTGCTGTTAAAATGTATTTGTCCGACTGTCCACAATGAGTCTCGAGTTTTTCTTCCATGCAAGTTCAGAGCCACTAACCTATACCAGAATTACTAGATTAGTTTTGCAAATGTGCATTACTGTATGAGACTTATTCAAGTTACATTTCAAATGTGGTGGCACAAAAGACTTAAAGCCAACCAAAGTGTTCAGCTAAGGATTGTTACCCTTGTATGACAGATCTTCCATTGCTTGTAGCCCCCAGCACAGAGGGGCTCCAGAGGGGAAAAGCTTGATAGGAGGCGCCTCTGTCGTCCAGCAATGCCAGTTCTCAGATTGACCTTTGTGAGGGCCATTACCGATGGGCAAAATTTAGAGAAGCCATGAAACTGTTTCTAAGGCTTGGTCTACATTACATAGTTAGGTTGACATCAGCTGCTTTACGTCCTGCTAATAATGAATGCATCTACACTACCCAGATGCCTTCCGCTGATGTAACTCGCCTGCTGTCTTGACTTAATTACTCCACCTCTGCAAGAGGTGTAGCCCTTAATTCAATGTTGTTAGGTTGACAGAGAGGCAGGGTCGACTTAACTGGCCTCCGGGAGGTGTCCCACAATGCTCTGCAGTGATTCCTCTAGTAAAGGTTTTCAACTCTGCTGCAGAGCACCCAGGTACACAGGAAACAGCCTCTCTGCTGTTGAAGGACTGGGAACTTCTGAATTTCCATGTTCTGTTTTTTCACCATGGAGAGCTCGTGATGCCAGGGAAGGACCTCTGGTGACTATTATGTACTCGTTGGCAAAGCGGTCTGGTGCCAAGATAGGGATATGCGTGCCATCTATCGCCCCACTGCAGTTAGGGAACCCCCTTGCGGCAAAACCATGCAGTATTTCCTGCACATTGCCTGGAGGCACAATCCTTTTTAGCAAAAGGTGATGAATGGCCCTGCATGCTTGGATCACAACAGTGTCCATGGTGGATTTAACTCCAATCAACTCCAAATTAATTCCGCATTGACTGGTTTCAGTCTGGCAGTGTAAGCTTCCACACAGTGATCGCCAGTCGCATCTCCACTGTCATAACACGTCTCATTTTGGTGTCGCTGGGCTGCAGGTCTAGGGAGAACTCCACACACAGTTCCTGGAAACTGGCCTTGTGCATATAAAAGTTCTGCAGCCACTGATCGTCATCCCATAACTGCATAACGATGCGATCCCACCAGTCAGTGCTTGTTTTTCGGGGCCAGAAACTGTGCTCCACCATGTTCAGCTACTGCGTGACTGCCAGCAGCAACCGGGAATTGCTTCATTCTATGGCTTCTAGCAGGGCTGCTTGAAGGACGTTGCAACGTTCTGCCTGGCAGCGCCTCTTGTGGCTCTGGAAATACTGTAGGATAAGGCACGTGGTGTTTATAATGCTCACAACAAGAGTGCACAGCTGAGCGGGATCTGTGCTTTTTGGGAGGTGGCCCACACACGGCTATGTGAGCCTTTTGGAAAAAAAAGGGGTGAAATGTGGGTTGCAGTTGAAATGGGGAGGGAAGCAGAAAGCTGCATCATGGGACGTTGAAGCCATGTTCCCAGCCCCTCCTGCAAGGATGTTTTGGTCCCATGAGGCATTGCAAGCCTTTCCCAAACCCCCCCGTGGCGAGTTGGACTGTGGCATAGCTACCCATGGTGCACGGCTGCTATTGAGGATGTGCTCCACCAGCACACGGAGTGTGGTGTGGACAAGCACTAAATGACTGCGGTGGCTGCATGTTGACTTAACTGAAGTTGACTTAAGTTCGTAGGGCTGATGTGTGCCCTAAGTTGTGAACCAGCCCCTCGTTGGCCCTAGGACTGGCAGAGCATAAAGGTAGCTTGCAGCCACTTTTACTCCTCCCCTGCATGGCTCCTGTGCCAAGCAGAGCTCAGCTGGACTTCTGGATTGAGCCCGCTGAGGGTTTTTTGTTTTGTTTGAGCTAATGGAAACAATTTCAAGTCATCAGCAAACTCCAGCTCTGTCTTCCACACCATTTAAAAAAGAATGAAATGGGACTGGTCCTGGGGCCGAGCCCAGGGGGCACCTGACTTGCTTTTCTCTCTCTAAGGAACAGGTCTGTATACTTGCGTAGGGAAAATGCCTAGAAGACAGTGGGAGTTTTGTCTGAAGTATTAATACTAGAGGTAATTAAAATGTTTGCGCATTGATTGAATTGTTTTTTATTTAAAAAAATAAAACAGGGTCTTTTTTTAAATTGAGATGGGTTTTAAAAAAGCCTGTGAAATAGCATCACTGGTGGAAAAGGGAGGTTTTTCACTATAGAATCTAACAACTTGTCCCTGGTTCCTCATAGAGTAAATCACCTCACAGCTAGAGCATGGTGCAGTTGGTTTGGCAAATAGTTTATTTGTTGAAAAATGCAGTTTCATTTGACCTAAAACTGTTTGTTTGCAATTTGGTGTTGAGTTACACGGAATAGTTTCTACTGAGCCAAAAAATCAAAATGGCGGTGTGGAAATGAACCGGTGGTGGTGGTGCGTTCTTTATAACTTTTAACCCAATAGTTAAGGCTAAAGCTCTCTTTAGATGTGGGAGATGCAGGTTCCTCTGCCTGATGTGGAGAAGGCCTTGAACTTGGCACTCCCATGTTGCAGGAGGTTACCCTTGTCAGTGGCTTATGGGATACTCTGGAATGGGGCTTTCTCAATGTCTCCTGTAGGAGCTGTTCCACTTTATGTAAATAATTAAATAGTCATTGTAGCAGGAACATGAACTGGGTGTCCTACATGCTAGGTAGGTGACCTAACCACCAGGCCATAGAGTTACTCTCACTCCCTTTTCCTGGCCCAATGACTATTTGTTGCCAATTCGTAGTGATTCACCAAATGTTTTGTTCAACCTGACTCTAAATGTTTTATGCCTTCTCAATTTGCCAAAAAGGTTTTTTTTGTTTGTTTGTTTTTTTTTAAGCTAAGTAAATAAATACATTTCTGTTTGACCTAAAGTGAAACTTTTTTTCCCAATTTCTTTGGACTCGCTAGCAAACCAAAAAAAAAAAAAAAAAAAACCATTATTCACCCTACTCTCCTCACAACACCCTTTTGATAAATAGCCTGTTCTAAAAATGTACATTTCAGTAGTTAATATTGTTATAACATAATGGAGGGAGGTTCCTTAATCTTCAATTGAGTAATACTCTTCTTCATGGAAGCCAAAAGAATCAGTGCACTAATTTTGCTTTCCCAGGAATATGCTCAAATCAGCAAGCCCCACTCCCTTAGATGATGGCATGGATCCAGCTGCAGCACTATAGATATATTCAAAAAGGCTATTCCAAGAGACGTATCATGACATCTCCGTTTTATTAAACCTTGTGCCAAAGCACCAGCCTGCCTAGTCTCCCACAGGTAAGATTTTTCTTTAATAACACGGTGCAGTTACTAGGAGCATGATACGGCCTGTCTAGATCTCCAAATTAAAGTGTGCAGTTTGGGGCTCTTACGTTCTCTTAGGTGCTGTCCAGTTAGTATTATTCATGCAGAAAGGGGCTCAGGAAGGCTGTAGTAATATCCTATACACAGTATTATGCCAACCTAAAATGTTCAAAAATCATGAGATTTGGGGGAGACGGGGGGACTGTAGGTTCTTTTTAGTTACCTTTTGGGTTTTGAGCCTTTAGTGTCATGTTCTCAAACTTTTCTCTGAAACTGAGGGCTAGAAACTTCTTTAAAAAAATGAAAGCTGAGATTCTCACATAATCATGGGATTTCCGGAGCTGTGGCTTTCTGAGCTACCTGAAAATTGCTGGGGCTGGCAATGCTGCACACATCCATGCCGATATAATCAATATCTCTGCACCAGCTACGAGCATGAGGAGGATCATTCAATCAATGGAGTGTATATAACTCGGAGAAGGAGGAGGTGGGGAATAGTGGAATATGCCTCTGAAAAAGCAACATCACAGATCACAGAAGTTAGGCCGAGTGAGCTGGTATTGATGGTTTCTTACACAGCTAGTGCAACCCATTAAGGACTCTCAGGAGTGCAAGCGCTGGTGAGAAACCAATGGCAGCTTGATCCAGATGTGCTGCTGATGTTGATGAGAAGGTCACAGAGTGAAGAGGGACCTCAGCTGTGCATGCCTCCCTGCCTTTCCACAATACTCCGTCCTGTGTTTTCAGTTGGATGAAATAACTAGTCCCCTGCTGCTGCCATGGATTTTCCCTAGGACGTTCTCCCCTTTGGCACGGATTTGCATGGAAGGTGGAGAATGCGGCTTTTTGAATTTAGTGCACATACTTAAGTGTAACTGCTAATGATAAGTGCTGCCAAATTTCTTCTGTGATCAATATTCCTAATGCATTTTCCCAGAACCCATTTAAAACCAACAGGATAAGAGGAAGCTAAATAAACACTTCAGAAATAAATGTAATGGCTGCAAGTTAGCTTTATAATAATTGTTCTAGCAGTGAAATAAGTCTCTTGCTATTCTATGCGTGTCTGAATCCGTAGCTCTTGGCTCCTTTTGTACACTTGAAGGCTTGTTTATTCCATATCCCTGTGACCTACATAAACGTCATCCTAGCCAGTGAATGTGCCTGTACCTGCAAACCTCCGCCTACCAAACTTCTGAGCAAGTAGAGTTGTTCTCCCAAGGACAAAAAATAGGAATGCAGCAAGAAAATGTTTCCCACGGACTCAAGTGGTTTTTCAACCAGTTCTGTCCATGATGTGTGTTCTCAGATGGCGCCTCATGAGCTTCTACTGGAATGCATTTTACACAGCAGTTTGAATTCAAACAAAAAAAGAGCACAGAACGTAACTTCCACCATATCTCCTTATGCACAAGAATGCAGAGAATCCCCTGCATATACAAACACCTATTTAATTCAGATTCTTTTATATGTAATGTGCCCAGTACCAGAGGTGTGCATCATATGCAGGTCTACGCTAGTAACTTCAGCTACCAGTGTAAATCTGAGGCTGCGTCTACACTTGCCATTGTGCCAGAACCCCCTTATTGACCCCCATCTGAAGCGTGTTCCTGACGGAGAGCACACAGCAAATAAGCTGGCATGCGTGAGGGGTATAGCTATGTACATGCTGGAAGAAAAGGAGCATATGATTCTGCACCTCTACCCGGCAGACTTGGTTGAGGAAGCCCCCACCACTGAGAAGCCTGAGAAGGAACCAGAATCCAAAGTTGGTAAATTTTGTAGTGCACCCTTCCCACCCCTGCTCCCAGAAATATCTTCTCCTGCTCCAGTGATACATGCCTGAAACCAGCCTCCCCTCCACTCTGACATAGTCCCCCTAGCAACACGTGGCTGAAAAATCAATGATTTTATTGAAATCTCATTAACTACTGTAAAGCATTTAGCGGAAGCTATAACACAGATTACTAAGGAGCAGTCACTACACCCCTGTGTGTATGTTTCTCAGCCAACACTTTGGCAGTGATAGTCCCACGCAGACCGGAGAGGGAGAGAGAAAGGAAGAAGCCAATCAGAGCTGTCACTTTGGTGCATTTCACAAGCACTGTGTGTGTGTAAACAAGTTTGTCTCTCTTCTTCACCAATAAAGAAATGAACCCCGTGTCATGTTTCATATCATCCTTGAATCCACAGAAGAGATGTAAACAAGAAAGGTTCCCCTCCGGGCCAAGTCCACAGCCTGACAGAATAAAGAACGGTACAGTGTCCTTTGACTTTGAAGTATGAAATCACAACCCTGTTGGCTTGACATCTTGTATCTCTGCAGTCATGCCTTGGAACTTCTGGTTCTTTAGCCCTTTAGTGCCCACAAAAGTATTTCTTTGGGACAGCGTCAGAGGCAAGATGACAGCTGTCGCTCCGTGTCCACACAGTAGATCTGCTGTCACTTGCACCTCCCCCTTTCTCCCTTAAGCAGTCAGAAAGCTGTTGGATTCTTTTTGGGAACACCAGCCAGTCCCCAGGATACCACAGTCAAAAACATTCCAGCTCAGATAAAAGAAGCAGTTCTTAGAGGTTTACAAAAGAGAAAACACTAATGAAATATGTTAAATATCACACACAGGCTATGACCCATTCATTCATGCCAACCCTGCACTTACGTTACTATTTGTATGTGTACCTGAATCACTCTGTGGCAGACAGCTTTTAGTTTAGATCTCAAAGCTGCACCTCCGCTCCAAGAGTGCAGGTCTCATGCCGCTTGGCAGAAATGTTGCTCTTGAACTACCACTACAGTGGTTTAACATCCTCCTTCGCTGAATATCCTGTCTCCTTAGAAACCAAGTTAGATATACCTTGCTTCAGCTTTGATCTAAAATTACACAAGATGAGTTTTTTTTTCTTTCAGGTAGTGTCAAAGTAGATATTCATGTTTAGTCAAGAACTCCACCGTTTACAGGTTAGTGACCCAACTCCTTGGTGGCAACGATCCAGTGATGAAATAGGGTTAGAATGCTTCCTCCTACGTCAAGCAAGCCCAGCAACGGCCATTTAGGCAATGAAGGTCAGAGTGCTTAAAGTAAAGTCTATGCTATTGAAACAGATGGACCAGGTCGATGATATCTGTTACACAGAACTTTCCTGCCATCTCAGAACTGCTCTATTTACGCTCCTCTAGGTATTGAAGATAGTAAATCGGAAACGGAGATTTGTGGCAAGTGTTTTAGGCCTGCCCTTGATTGTGTGCATTCTGGTTTAGAGAGACATTAGTTACTTTGCTTGGCATACTGATGACGAAACTGTGGGGTTATATTTTCAAAAGGGCCTCAGGCAGTTACATTCACAACACGCATTGTGTTTCAGTGGGAGTTGGGCACCTAACTCTGTTAGGTACTTTTGGAAATACAGTCTAAATATCAACTCTAATGCCTAATGGCTTGTCTACAGCACTGCTGAGCCTGTTACACTTAGTGAAGATGCTACCTACCACCAACAGGAGAGCTTCTCCCATCAGCACCTCCACCTCCCTAAGAGGCAGTGGCTATGTTGACAGAAGAAGCTCTCCCACTGACATAGCGCTGTCTACACCAGGGGTTAGGTTCATGTAACTACGTCGCTCAGGGGTGTGGATTTTCTATGCCCCTGAGTGCCACAGTAATATTGACATCCGTTGTTAGAGGAGACCAAGCCTGAATATCAGAGAATATTCGTTAACCTGGCATTTCTTGCTACCCAAAAAGGACTAAAAGGGGCTAAGCTGCAGCCTGCTCTGTAACCATGATAGCTGGATAAAACAACTTTTAAATAAGCAATATACAAACCAGCAATGAAATGGAGGGGTTTGAATCCATGTGGAACCTGATTTTGGAACATGCCATGAGGAAAGGACTTCTAAAATTTCTATTGAGGGAGAAAAAAGTGTAGAAAATGTGAAGTGATAATGTAATGACCTTTTCTGATAAAGGGCACAGAAGACGCTTAGTTGGATAAAGTACTCTTTGAATTGGCTAAATTAGAATCTGCTTTGAGTACACTTGTTTAAGTAGTTACCCTTTAGTGGCTATGCTTGCTAAAGGAATATTTATTGATTGAATTGTTAATTTCAAGCTCTTTGGACAAGGACCTACTTTCTGTTCCAGGTAGTCCACACTTCGGACTCTGGGGCATGACCACAATATAAATAAAACACAGAGCATCACTTTGATTCAGATTCAGTAAAGTAGAGAACAGGGTTAGGGCATACATTAGATAGGTGGTGAGATACATATGTTTTGGCTAATGTGGAGTTTATACAGTTGAAAATGTATGGCTTTCCTTGTATATAAAAGTGTTTGGACAAAACAGTGGGACAAGTTGATTATATTTGTCTCCACCTCTTCAGTAATAGATTGGAAAAGAAAAGCAGCAAAGTCTTGCTGTAACTTAGTTTTTTGGGGGGGATGTGTGTGTGTGTGTGTGTGTGTGTGTGTGTGTGTGAGAGAGAGAGAGATAGATATCATAGAAAAGGTTCAACAATCTTTATATCTGGAAAGTTTCAACAGAATGTATTTAATCAACAATCAGTTTAGGCCTTGCTTATCACTGCTTTGCCTCAATAATGCTTGATTTGCAATTATAGAAAGAATGTTTCTTGAGTGATAGCCTCTAGATCTTGAAACCAAAAGGAAACCAATCTCTATGTCTGAAAAGCAGACCAGCCTATTTCAAAGTGAAAAAAGGTTACGGCAAAGGGGTTTGCCTTTTGTCATACCATCCTGCTGCTTGTCAGTGTTGATCTTTTAATCCTCATGATGCCCCTGTGGGTGGCTGGGGAGGGGCTGGTATTTTTTTGTTTTGTTTTTCAAAGGGGCCATGTTAGCGGTAGAGCTGTCAATCTTAAGTATTTATATCGGGACAGTCACTACAGTATATAGAGAGGTACTGATGCATAGTTGGTTCACGCATTTCACGGGGAAAGAATATCTTATTTAAAATGAGTTTGAACCTGATACTTATCTACATTCCTTGAACATTACAAGACCATTGCTCCAAATCATTAGGTGTAACAACCTCCCCACCCGTTGGCAGGCACCCGTTGTGTATCCAAACTACAAAATTGGCTATACTCTGGGTCACTGAAATGGAAGAGTAGCTTGCAGGTAAGCAACAGTACAGAAAGAGTTCTGCTTTTCTGACAACTTCTCTAAGGAGAAATTCTCTTAAAAGTTTGCTGAAGTTTCCATCTTCTAGAGTTGCGCCTTTCACATTCCCAAGCCACAGCAAATTGTGCAGTAATTACACATTCTGTTCCTCCACAGCGGTTGCTGCTGCCAGAAGCCCTGTTTGCAGTAGGAACATTTCCCCCCCCCCCCCCCCCGATTTCCCACTGTTGCTAACACTAGGGGAACGGTGCTCGTGTAGCCATGCAGCTGGGTGCTGCCAACATTTTAAGTACTGTCTCGCATAAATCTGCTCACAACCTAATTGTAGTGGTGCTTAAACCACAGGCAGAAGCCAGTGGCCCCATCTACACTAGGGGCTTGTGAATATGAACACTTAGTGCACAGCAGGCTTAGGGCAAGGTAGATTTACACATCAGCTTGCTGCAAACTACAGGTCTGTGTAGACCCCGCTGCCGCACACAAAAGGTTTCCGAACGTGCTTTGATGTACCCTGCTTTGAAACTGGAGTAGATTAAAGTGCACTTAGGGAATGTTCAGCTTGCTGCCACGCAGACAGTTTAGTATGCAGCTGGATAGTAGGAGGTAGACAAGCCCTGAGATTCCTAACTGTGATAACACCAGCGCTGAATCAGGCTCAGCAACAGTGGGAGATTTTTGGGAAAAAAATGTCCCTAGTGTCTTTGGGACACAAGCCAGCACAGCATTCAGATTCAGGCAGAATCACTGATCTCCGCCTCCCAAATACACTAGGTTTTGCTTAGTTAGTCTTCAATGACCTGCCGAGGCTGTTTAGTGGAATTTTCTTCGTTCAGTATCTGATTTTCTTTTTACACTTGAAGAGGTGTAATGGATTGGCCCAACCCCCTGAAGGCAGCCAGATATTTTGCTTTACAGCAGTGTGTCAGGAAATCCTCCTGTATTCAGAAAGTTAATTGAAACATGGTTACACACAATACGAATGCTTGTTTGTGTATCCTGTGACTGTTTCATTCACTCTGAATAGACACTTAGTTCATTCATGCTATCAGTGCCTGGTATTAGTCAAGTGTGTTTTATTTCTCATTGCATATGTATGTAGGCAACTTCTAACCTCTGTAGTCCTGGGCTAGACTAGGGCCATGTTGCATAATGAAAGACCAAATAACTGGATGTTGGTGTTTCAATTTAGAAATCAAACTGAACTCAATTCAGTGTGTTCAGAAAACTATAAAGCCTGTCCTTAAGTACTTGTGATAAATGCAGGGCCGTAATATATGTAGCAAATTGTAGTAAGGTACCTGCACTGTTTGAGTGGGTTTCATTCACAGTGTATATCCATGTATAAACATTGTGCTAATAGCACATTGTGTTTCTATTAGCACTGGATGATCAGCCCAATGGGATTTGGCCATAATGAGTCAAGCCTGACATACTTTATGGCCAAGAATGGTGATTTTTGGCAGTGCAATGTATACGAAGCTGCCCTGAAACAGCTTTATTATTATTAGCCTGTGTCTATATTTAGTAGAGCTTTTCGCTCATTGAAACTGCACCTGTAATTATAGTCCTAGCATGCATGCTTCTTTGGCACCGTTGACAGGTCCTCCTAGGGAGTGGGTAGACCACTCCCTTCCACTAAATGAGATTCCCACTCCCCTTAGACATTCCTCTGTATCTGGAAGGACCTTTCTGTCTCTCCCGAAAGTGAGGGAGAAGGAGCCAGATAACATCTGCCCGGAGTGGGTGGACTTAACTAAGTAAAATTGGTCCTAATGTAGCATACAAAACAGGTAAATCTGGAAGCAATTTGTTGCATGTAATTTATTCCATTGCCTTTATGGAATAATTTACACCCATGAGCATCTTCACATATAAAGAACTCTCAGGCTTCAGGGGTTTACACACTTTTCAGCAAAATGCGAATACACATCCTAGCACTGAGCACTATCAGGTGGATCTGTGGTGCTGTCTTAAAGATCAAAGGCAACGCAGCAGGCCAAGAGCCGTGGTATGAAAGGACCAGGGGTAGCCTGCTGATCAGCCAGGATCCATGGGAAATGGCCCTTTTCTTGTGGGCCTTTACTTTTCAGTGGACTTCCCAGCCACCACCTAGCCATTTAATGTCTCTCATTAGGTTCATCTGCCAGAGGGGGGCAGATGACAGTGCAAAGCTGGCCAATGGCCATGGAACTGTGCAGTGCTTTAGTTTCATACAGCATACATCCCCTTCATCGATTTCTGTGGTGTAGCCAAGTGTTTAGATAGGTGGTGTAGAAATATAAAGTGTGTTATTGTTAGAAATGTTTCTGATGTAGTGGATTATCTTTAACCGCAACCCATTAGGAAAACAAAGCAAACTCACAAAGCTGAAATCAAACCACAAGGCTAGAATCAAATTTCAGAACAATAAAATTCTGCTACAACATGATTTTGTTTGTCTTAAGAGTCTCATATTCAGACAATCCCAAAGGCAATCACTGGACACTCCGAAGTTGCAGAAGCTTGAAAGATTCAGCTATTATTATTTAGCATTTCATAGATTCCAAGGCCAAAAGTGGCCATTGTGATCATCTAGTCCGACTTCACGTATGATACAGACCATAGAATTTCCCCCAAAATAATTCCTTTTGAACTACAGCATTTTTTTTTTTAAATTCCAATCTTGATTTAAGAATTGCCTCTGATGGAGAATCCACCACAACTTTTGATAAGTTGTTCCAGTGCTTCATTGCTCTCACTGTGACAAATTATGCCTTATTTCCTGTCTGAATTTGTTTAGCTTTAACTTCCAGCCATTGGATCATGAAGTCCCAACTGATATTTGGGTCCTGTTGTGCTAGGTGCTGTACAAACACATAGTAAGAGGCCATTTCTGTCCTGAAGAATTTATGGTCTAAATAGAAAAGACAGACAAGTGCAGAGGAGGGGATAAGGCACCAAGCGATGAAGTGACTTGCCTAAGGTCACACAGCAAATCAGTAGCAGAACCAGGAATAGACCCGAGGTCTCCTGACTCCCAATCCAGTGTTCTGTCTACTAGAGGACACTGCCTCCCATGTGCCCAGATATAACTAGGTTTACTTCTGTGATATAAATCTAACTCCACCTACATGTATTTATTTCTTACTACAGTACACAAATGAGAGTGTATGAGAGCTATCTTACATAAAAAATCTTTCCCAGGGATAATTATAGCCCTTTAAAAGGGATTATTTTAGTGAATTGAATTCTGAGCAGAGCATGGCTTATGCACAGCAATGTGAACATATGCACAGGAATTACATTCCACAGAAAAGAACTCATCAGCTTGTTTGGTGGAGCACCTAGCAAGATGTCTGGCTCTGCTGTATTGTGTTAGATAAAAATGGCTTTGGTGTACAACTTACTATCCACACATACAGCAGAGTTACAATTCTACAAGACTTCTAGTGTGTAACTCATTGCAGACCTTACTACTGAAAATTCTACATTATGAAATAAGAGGTTAAACACTTTACGTGATTACAAAATATGATTAATATCTATTGAAGCAGGATCCTTCAAAGAAGATCTTTTTTTTTATATTGCTCTTGTATATTTGTTCACCAAGTTACTATCCTGAGAGCCTGAGTGGCTATTTATATCTAACTTCATTTGTAGTTGGTCAATTTAGAGAGAGTGGCAAATTTGTATTTTTCTGTGGGTCTGCCCCTGGGTTAGTCATTAATTTAACTTGAAATCCTCTGTTCATTTGCTAAACAGATTTACCTGAAACATCATCCTGGAAGGACAGCTGCATTCTCTCTTAAAGATGTGAAGGTGATAGGCTCAATTTATGTCATCTTAGTTCTACAAACTGGACCGAAACACCTAGGGTGGAAAAAAAACCAGAGGCCTGTTTGACCACAGATTAAACAGAACTGAGTTTACATCATTGGAGTGGGATGGGGTGATTTATTACATGCAGAATTAACCACACCTAAGCCAGGAAGAGCTGTTTGAGGCCCTGATCCCTCACACACTTAAACATCTGTTTAGCTTTACTCATGTCAGTAAGGTTCAGTAGATGCAAAGGATTTGCAAGAACCAGCTCCTATCTGGACGACTAAGGTTAAGGTCTTTGATTCTTTGTAGAAGGTTTCCTGAGTGCGTGAACCTGAGGTTAGGGTAGGAGGAGATAGATCTGAGGCTGAAATGAAAGATAAAAGATAATTTGAGAGGAATGATGAGCCTTTCACTAGGAATGGAATGGGGGTGTGTGAGAGAACAGTAGTATATATGCCCATTTATTTATATCTGTATTTTATGTGTAAATAAGTTTGTGTTCGAGGAAAGGTGAGAAATATCTGGAATATACAAACTGAGAGTGATGCAAATTAGAGGAAAAAAAACCCATGATATGCTGCAAGGGAGACAAACAAAGGTTGGGACAGAGGAGCCAAGAAGTGAAGGTTAATTTTAAAAAGATTAAGATCAAGAACAGGCTAAGAAGTGTGTGGTTTTGTTTTTTTAAGAGGAAACACTAAAGGCATTTCTGTCAGGGGAGGAGTAGTTACGTGAGATCAAAACAGAAGTCAAAGAGCAATATCAAGCAAATGAAAACAGTAGAAGCGTTGGGAAGGCTGGAGGTGAAGAGAGGATTGGATGAGGTCTGTGGGTAGACAGATAATAAGAACACACCCAGTGCAAGAAGAGCTTCACTCAGGGCAACCTAAAGAAGAGGCAGAATCAGAAACTAGCACAAAAGACAGCTGTTTCCCCTTCTTCAGGGCTCTGGAGAGCCCGAGTAGATGAAGTGCTCTCTCTTTTATTTCTGTGATGGGCATCCAGAAAGCTGAAGGGCACAAGTGGAGAGATCATTGCAGTCATGGTGGTTGTGGTGAAATGGGACTCAAAATTTGACCTAATGTGTTGCTTTTTATGAAAGAAACTACAAGACAAAACATGTCCTCTCCCAGCCCTCATCAACCATGCCCGGCCTCAGGGAAGGTGCACGGCTTCTCTATTCCAGCAAAGCTCCAGAAGGCAATCTGTCTAAGGCAGGCTGCATAGCGACACCCCAAGTTCCTGAGAAGCACGGCCATTGTGCCAGTCTTCTAGGCTTTCAAAAGCACCTTAAGTGAATTAGGCTCCTAAATCCTATTTTTAAAAGTGACATAGGCACTTAGCAGCCTAACTCTCATTGGACTAATTTTACCCCATTTATTTGGCTGCTTGTGGTAATCTATCTTGATCCCACGAGTTGGCTATTCCTTCTGCGCTTCGGTCACCTCACTGGAACCAGTGCGTGTTATAAGCCAGCGGTTCTCCACCTTTTTGGGCTCTGGACTCATTTGCAAATGTTTACGGCTTGTCACAACTCAGAAAATAATCTGGGGGTGGAGGCCTAGGGTGGTTTCAGTCAGATCCTGCCCCCCAAGGGGGTTGGGTCCTGCCCAGCACTCACCCCACAGCGGCGGCTTCTGCAGTCCTGGTGGGACTGGTTGGGCTTGGCTCTCCACTCTGGGTGTTGCAAACTCTGGGGTAGCAGCACTGGTCAGGTTTGGTCCTAGCTTCCCCGACTGGACCAAATTTGTGAGAGTGGGGTTGTGCCCTGGCTCGTGGGGTTGCAGCGCCACTCGCTCAGATTTGGCCTACCCAGACTCCTGTCGTCATGATTGTTAGGTCAAACTTGAGTGGCACTGGGACGCCAGAGGTTGCAGTGTCTGGAGCAGGGAGGCGAGTCCAGCCATCCCCATGGGACAGGAGCTGCCACGCGACTGTTTGAAACATTCTGGCAACCCAATTTGGTTCTGACCTAGGTACTAATCTAACAGGGTCTCTACAGCATAATATTCATGATCCGTTGATATCAGTTTTTTTTGGTGGACCTATACTGATTTACGCCAGCTGGGCAATACACTTAATATAACATTCAGTCCTTTATTATTCTAATTACACGGTTGCTCTCTACTGCTTTTGTTGGTGCATCTCACATTTGGGTTTCCTCCAACATTCCCGGAGTTTTATTCACTTTGGTCTCATAGAGGCCATGGAATCTTGAAGACTGTCTGTTTTAAACTGAAGACTTTACAGAAGCTCTTTCTCTGAAGGAATGTGATTGTTTCAGAGATCAAATCATTGATGGGTAACTAATGTAAAAACAATCACATGTTGATTTACATTCTGGAAAGGGAATTAGCAAAAGATCTCTTCAAAACTGTTTATGTTGCAGTTAACATGGATGTCCTACTTCTTGAGAGCAAGGCTGCTTGTGGAAACTGCTTCATGCAGAGATCCAGTTACCTAATAACTGTGATTGGTACTAGGACTCTCTGTCCTTTCCTTATTTGAGATTTTCATGAGTACAGAGCCATTGAAAGGGGACAAGATTCTAGGGGGTAGGGTCTAATAATGTAATTGACAACAACCTGCAGTAAAAGATGAAGGTAAGCGGTCCTTCAGTTACAGAATTAAATATGGTCCTGGCCAATAACTTCATTGGCAGCTCAGCAAACACAGGTATACAGTATGCATAATGTGTGTCTTGGTGATGCATCACGTATGTGAAATCCACATGCAACAATTAGAGTATGCTGGATACACTCTTCTGCTATGCTTTTAGAAGACTTTCCAGAGGGAGCCAGATGTAGCTGTCCACTCTGGTCAACAGTCTCAGGTAGTACCGACCTCTGTTACTTATGGTAGCAGGCGTAGTCTGACCTGTCTTGAGAATTTTGGACTGCACTTTGTCTGGAACCTCACCACAGACCTGTTTGCCAAGGGTGGCCCTACCAGGAGTACAATACACTGGACGACATAGTTCTGAGGGTCATTGGGACATGCAAGCCTCTTCCCCCCAACAATGTAATGGCCCAAGGAGAGGGTCTTCCCAAGAGTGTTCGCTGGTGGACTAGGCAGTCAAGCAGATATGCTTATCTCCCCAACTGAGAAGGCGTGTGGGAAGAGCTGTATGGACAGTCTAGGGCACCAGTTCAGGTGCAGCAGGACTTGATGGCCTTCCATTGTACCCAGCCCCATCTCCAGACGTCTCAACATTGTCGTGCCACTGGATTCAGACAGGCCTGGATGGGAGAGTGAGGGAGACTCTGCACAACTTTCCCTCATATGCTAATCATGACATCAATTACTCATCCCTCCCCTCCAAGTCCCGTGGTGATGGGCGAGCAGCAAAGCAGCAGGTGCGGATACACTGGGAGCTGTCGCTGCAGACCTGCACACCCGTGGCTCAGGATATAGGGTCGCTTTTCACTGGATTGAAGCAGCAGTGGAATTTGGCAGCCCTCTGTGTGACTGAGCAGTCCAATTTAGGATCTCACTGCTCACCACCTTAGTATGAGGAAGGGGGAAAAAAAGGTACCTTAAGCATTGTCTGCTTCACCTTAACCCTGGTAGCATACGGTAGCTCATGAAGATCCCGCTACAGCAGTAAAAAAAAACCACACACAAAAACAAATAATTAAAAAAAGACAAAGGAGACACCGCTTGCCATGGGTGCTTGGAATGTGTGCACATCAACGGACTGCATAACAGCAGCTAGACCAGAAAGAACAGCTCTCGTTGGTAGAGAACTGGCCAGATGCATCATCCAGATAGTGACCCTAAGTGAAACTCGCTTACCTGAAAAAGGACAACTTACTGAAAAAGGAGCCGGCTATGCACTCCATCTTCTGGAGTGGCCATAGTAAAGAACAACAAGATGAAGCTGGTGGTGGTTGCCATCAAACCACAGCTAGTCAGAAAGTGTACACATTTGCCAGAGGGTGTGAATGGTAGACTCATGCTACTGACACTCCCACTGTTTGGGAAAAGGTGTGCAACTATCATCAGTGCCTGTGCTCCCACCATGACCAACCCAGAAGTGATCAAGGACAAATTTTACGAAGACTTGGGGTCCCTTATCACAGAAGTGCAGAAGTCAGACAAGCTCATCATCCCTGGTGACGTCAATGCTAGAGTTGGTGCAGATTACCAGGCATGGCCAGGTGTGATTGGAAAAAAATGGCCTTGGGTAATGCAACAGCAACAGGCTCCTCCTGCTGAGGAAATGCGCTGAACATGACCTCCTCATCACCAATACGGTCCTCCACCTGTCAAACAGCAAGACATCATGGATGCATCCACGCTCCAAGCACTAGTATGAGAGTATATGACTATGACTCATTGAGTATATATGACTCATTGACTATGTCATCATCAGGAGAAGAGACAGACAGGATGCTAGAGTGACAAAGGCCATGAGAAGTACAGAATGCTGGACTGATCACAGCCTTTAGTCTCCAAGCTGAATATCCGGATACATCCTAGTAGGTGAAGAAAAGGTAAAAAGGCACTAAAAAGCGTAATATCGCCAAACTGAAAGAGGAGAATGTGAAACAGGCTTTTGTTGAAGAATGGTGCAACCAACTTGTAACAATCGATAACATTGAGGAAAATTGAGCATCCTGTAGAGACTCTGTGTACTCAGCGGCATCCAACACCCTCACTTCCATCACACGTAAACATCAAGGTGGTTTGATGAAAAGGATCCTGATACAGGGAGCCTGGAACGAGAAACATGGGCTCCCTGAGGCCTGGTTAGGAGACAGCATTTCAACAGCTGCCCAGCGCTAACAGAGATACAAAACTCATGGCTGAGCAACAAGGCAGATGAGATCCAGTTCTGTGCAGACAGCAGTGACATGAAGAACTTGAGTGATGCTCTGAGGACAATCTATGGGCCACGGTCAACAGGAACATCTCCACTACTGAGTGCCGATGGCACCACGCTGCTCCCTGACAAAGATACCGCAAAGGTGGGCAGAACTCTTTAACAACATCCTCAGTCAACAATCATCTACTAGCCAGGAGGCAACTGATCGACTGCCCCAGATAGATATCAGCATCTCTCTTGCTGATCCCCCAAGGCTGACTGAATCTGCCAAAGCGATTGGCCTGCTGTCCAATGGCAAAGCAGCTGGAGCAGATGCTATACCAGCAGAAGTCTATACAGCTGGAGGCCTGCCCATGGCTTTGAAAGGGACTGAATTTTTCCAGTCAATGTAGCCTCAAGGCGCCGTACCCCAGCAGTAAAAGGACGCCTTCACTGTTCATTTGTACAAGCGGAAAGGTAACCACCCCTCCTCCAACAACGGTGCGGGATCTCCTAGTGGGCAGGAGCTGGCTGAATTCTCCCCACAATTCTGCTGCAGGGCCTTGTGCAGCACCTCGAACGAGGGGGGTTCGGGACCCCGGAGCGGTGTTTGCAGCTCCTCACCTGTGGCTGCCCTGCCCTGCCCTGCCCAGTCGTGCACGGCAGAGGTGGCTGCCAGGGGCGAGGAGGCTGCAGTGCGCTTGGCTTGGTGAAGGGGAACACCCCCGCATTTAGCTCAGGAACAACCCGTGCCCATGGCCTGCACCTCCCCGCGGCCGCAGCGGCGCCGACCCCAGGGCAGGGGCAGGGGGAGGCCAGGGGGCCACGCTGTGTAATGCCCACGTCCCCCCAACCCCCGGTCTGCGGGCCGCTCCCACCCCGCCCCACCCTGCGGCAGGCGGCTCACCCCGCCGGAGCCCAGCCCGCGCGTCAGGCGGCGGCTGAGTCAGAGGCGGGCGGGCGAGGCCGGGGCGTGCCAGGGGGCGGGGCGGGGCCAGGCCAGGCCGGGCTGTGGATGTGGCGCTGTACAAAACCCCCGCCCCGCCGGCCGGCAGCCTCCCTTCGCGCGTCCCCAGGAGCCCGGCCGCAGCCCGCGCCTTGCCCCCGGTGAGTGGCTCGGCAGCCGGGGCATCCCCTGGGCGCAGGCCGGCCGGCCGGGGGGGAGCGAGCCGGGGGCAGGTGCCCGGCCGGGGGGGGATGGAGGGAGGGAGCCCGGGGCAGGTGCCCGGCAAGGGGGAGGGCGGGTTTGCAGGAGTTGTTTCTGGACGTTTTCTGCACTGGACCGGGACTCGCGGAGCCCAGGGCCCGGATCCGGAGCGCTCCCCCTGCGCGGGGTCTGTCCGGGGGGCCGGGCACTGGGCGCAGCGCCGCGGTTCCTCCGCTCGGGACGCTGCCCGGCTCGGCGGGGGAGCAGGCGCGGGTAGTTGCAGCGGGCAGGAGATGGCGGGGGCCGGGGGGGTCAGTACACCGCGCCCGCCCTCGAGCCGCTCACGCCGCGCTGGTGCTGCGACCCCCCGTCTGTGCCAGGCGCCGCCATGGCCGGTCATCGCTGCCGGGCGCTCGCCGGGCTGCAGGCTGGGTGTGGCCGCCAGTGAGCGGCGGGGTCCCCCCGCTCGTTGACAGCCGCTGGTGCGTTATCCCTGCTCTCGCTGTCCCGTCGCCCAGGCGGGCGGGTTCCGCAGACCCGAGCCTGTCCCGCTCCTAAACCTGTCGGTGCGAAGTGACCACGTTGACATCACAGCACCGTCCTTTTCTGGGGCGGAGGGAAAGGGGGTTCGCTGGTTCCGAACCCCTGAAAAGTCCCGGAAGAGCTGAACCCCCCCGTACATCGGGGCTCTTTAACTGGCTGAGAGATTGTTACCCTGGTTAAAACTCACTTTCGGACCAGACGCTTTGCGGAGGGAGTTGTTTAGCCCATGCGCTGAGCTGCTGAGTTTCAGTGTAAATGCAACTTTCATTCAGGTGTGACTACTAAGCTAGTGTTAGCCGGGACCCAACAAAGGGAGATCCCCGGGTGTAACCTGAGTCAACGGGCCCTGCGTGTGGGGCTCTGGGCTACAGAGAATGGCGCTACTCCCTCCTGCTGGCTCAGGGCGTGGTGGAGCAGTGCCTAGCGCAGCTCCAGCCAGTCTAGCAGTTCCTGCCTCTGCAGTCCTGCTGTGCAGATAGCTTTAGATAATAAACCCGCACAGCTGAGCTTCGCTTCTCTTATCACACCTCCTTCCCCCACCCCACAGATATACCTGCTGTCTGCCATGGCGGACTGTGGTGTGTCTGGGGTGCAGTTCGGTTTAGTGCCCCCCTTCTTCCTCCATTAGCAAAATCGCTGAGGTTGTGCTGCCTTTTGGGCCTTGTGTGTCAGTGCCAGGCTGGGTAGGTTTTGGGCTACCCCTGCTGTGTGTGGGTGAGGAATAGGACAGTGTATTTTAACTGGAGGAATACAAGGGTGCTTTCAGGGAGGCTGTGATCTTCCTTCATGTACAGATTTGGTTCATTACAGGACAGTTTAGGGTTCACTATGCATTAGGACTCTGAATAAAGAGCGCTTTGTACATTGAACTAAACCAGCGTTTCTCAACCTTTTTGATACCAGGGACTGGCTCCCTATGCTGTATCAGGGAGATCTCAGGGACCGGTGCTGGTCCATGATGGCTTCTTGAGAAACACTGAACTAAACAAAGAGGGAAAGAGGTAACATAGTTACTCAAAATTAATGTTGGATGCCATTGACAGATTTCAGCTGAAAGATACATTTAGCCCTATATTTGCACACTGCCTGCTTGTCCAAGTTAAGATGGCTCCGCAGGGTAGGTCTGTGCTGTGGTAGGACAGAGATTTTCTCCTTGGATTGATTTTGCAGGATTTGTATGTTGCTGCTCTTGCTCGATCTGGTGGTGCTGAGCAGCCCCAGAGAGTGTATTTTTCTAGTTGCTCTTTTATGGAGTGATTTTCACTAACAGGTTTTCCTGCAGAATCTCAGGAATTTTAAATATAGATCTAGAAATGTCCTAGCTGTAGTGTTGATTAAGCACTCATGTGTATGGTATAGGCAATTGGAAATGGAACATCTATCCCTGCTGGCTTATATAGTATTGACTGGTGGAAGAGAGTGCATTTAAAATAGTGTGCGTTGTTCTAGTGGGTAGAAATAATGGTTTTCAGATATGGTCTATGAAATCTTTTCCTTTTAAAGTTTAATCAATTCATGGCCCAGACAGTGGCTTCATTTGCCCTGCTAAGTTCTGGGGTACAGCTTGTGGACACAGCCTGGCCTGCCTGTATTTCCAGTTATCATCCTGTTCAAATAAATGGCTTTTGGTCTTTGTTCCGTTCAGAACAGACATTCTGTTCCTTTATTTTTTTGTGGTACTTTTCTTCCTCCTCCACACATTTCCCCTACCCTCTGAGCAGAGCTCCTCTGTTGCCACACCCTGGCTTGGTTGGAAGACTAAACCAAATGGGATCCTGCTTGTAAGAAATTCCATTCTTACATTCTCCATTTCTTTGCTCCATAGGCTTGGGAACACCCTTCCCTGTCATCCATAAAAATGATGCACATTTTCAGCCTATGACAATAGGTTAGCTGCCTCCTCACCTGCCAGTTGCTGCTTGTTCAGTCAACACCTGGCAATTTTTTCCTGGGACCTGGGCACATTTGCTTTCATGACACATCTGAGCTGTGCTCAGAAACCAAGGGATCTGAGGCTATCTCTAAATCAACATTACCTGCTACAGGGTTCTCACCAAATGGCCTGATGGTCACGTAGGTTGTTTATGAGGGTGGGGATCAGACACAGACCAGTAACAGTGTGGACAATTGACCTCCAAGTATCTGAACTGCATCTTCTATCGGCAAAGAATATTTGAGATCTCTCTCTTCTCCATGTATTACTGTTCCTTTATTTTAATGAAATTGTGATTCAGGAGCACATTATAGCCTGCTGAAGAAAAGCAAATTGCCTTGGTTTGTCTGTAAATATGAAGACTTGCCTTAAAGGCTTGGGAGTAGAAGCCCAGATTCTTTCCAGTTTAAGGAATAACAAAACAGCGCATGTGGTTTTTATTTTAAATATACCCAAATCCAGTCAGTACTAGTCAGAACTTCACCAATAACAAGGGAGCTCACTTGAGGACAGTGAGCATGTCTTGACAGATATGGAGCCCAAATTCTAATGAAGGAGCTTGAGCATCGTGGCTAGCTATACACTTATTCTGTAATTGAAGATCTTTATCTGCAGCTTTGATTTAAAAAAAATCCTCATTATGCTGCCAATTTTCTTTTTGTCTGCACTAAACCTGTTTCTGATTGGCTTTTGGTTGCCATAGCATTGTTATTTGGTAACTCCACGAACATACCATTTTCAACTGTACAAGAGGGTGTGTTTGCTCAGTTACTGGACTCTGTTCAAGTTTTCTGTTCCAACAAGTTTGATTCCATGTGGTTTTTATTTGATTAGGAAAGGGAAGGCTTGCAGAAAACTGGTGGTTGTTACTCTTGGAAAGACTATACTGCAATTGCATTCTCTTCAGCTTGCAATGGAGCTGTTTAGCTCTTTCATGCAAGACCAAAAGATTTCTTAGCTGCATGTCTTGATGATCAATTTAGAGCATCTGAAGAACAAAGATTGCCTTTGGTAACATATAATGTCATTAAGAATTAACCAGTACTATGACTTCCATAATATATCTGACATATCGCAGTCCTCATAATCAGCATGATTAAGGATTGTGCAAGGCCTTAAGACTTTCTTCTCTGTTGCCTCTTTATAGAGGGTTGGACCTGGCTTGTTCAGATTTTCTGTCCTATGACTATTTCACTGTGGTTGATGTTGTCCCACACTTCCTCCCTTAGATACTATATTTTAATTATTCCGTAGGCAAATGAATGGAGTGTTTCCTTTGTTTCTTTCCCACCTAGATTGCTCAAGATGATTTAAGGATTCTTACTGTTTTGGGTGCTTATAAGTATACAAGTTTACAGACAGTTAAAACAAGCTAGGACAGGTTACATATGGATGAGATTACAGTATCTATACTACGCTGAAATAACACAACAGTGCTGCAATTTACTCGTATAACAATTATTACATTTTCTAATATTAAAACAAGGACTGATATCTGAAGAGAGATTTTTACCTTATGTACTGTATAGCATTTCAGTCCGTTTTACTACTTTATCAAAGACATGGTTGGGAAGTAAAAAAAAGTTTGGTAGGAAGGGAAAATCATTCTCCACGCTTACAAAATTGTAGCCGTCATAATAAGCAAATCTAGTCCATCCAGCTGTAGCACAGGGGGCCCAGTTGTGTTCAGTTCTGTCTTGGAAGTCAACCAACGTAGAAGAACAAATATTTGAAAATATGAAGGCTGAAGAAAAATAAAATAAAAAACATTCATGATGTCGTCTTTGTCGTTATATATAATATTGTAGCTAAAAATGTGGTGCTTGGGGAATATGAGTAGAGGTAAGTTTTATTTTGTATTAAAAATATATAAAGTCTTATTTCTTGCCTTTTTGTAACTTATTACAGAGAGTCCCTTTTTTTTCAGCAATACCTCATATAGTGCTGCAAAAGTACCTAGGGACCAACTCTTCTTTTCTTTTGACAGTTTTCCTGGCAAGATCATCACGTTCTTTAGCAGCACTGGCTGATTGTACCTGCTCATTTGATCTTTTGATGACCCTGAGTGACAGAGAGGGTTGTTCGTTGCTTGGTATCAACCCTTAGAACTCTCATCTGCTTTCCAGAGAGCCACACTTGGAAACTGGGTATTGTAAGGGGTTGGAATATACTAACTCGACGACGAGGGAGAGTTTCCAGCAATTGGGAAGTGGATGAGAATTCTTCTAGGGGGAAAATTCCACCCCCAATCTCTCCTGTTTGGAACTCAGTGATCCCCTCAAACATGAGCTCCCAGCTGAGCTACTTCTGAGCGGTTGCTCTAGTTCTGACTCTTGAGTGCGGGGTTGGAAGACTAACTGAAAGGGAGGTGGATAGGGGAGCAAGATACGGGGAAGGAGGAAGAGGAGAACTGGCAACAGGAGAATTATTCCTGAGGGCCCAAGAGGGAAGGAAAAATTCCAGCTGAGGTTGGGTATACTCTTGTTCAGTTTTTTTGGTCCGGTGCACTGAGGACAACTATCCTGAACCTATGTTTGCTAAATGTTAACTGCATGCGGGTGATGTACAGGCAGGGCTATTGGTCTAAAGTGCAAATGCCTAGTTTCCAACACGTGAAGTAGCTTGAAATCTGAACATATCGTACTGTCTCAGATTAGTGATATTATCAGAAGTACATTTCTCCACCTGTTAGCTGAAATGCCAGCACTGTCCTCAGTGCTCCTGGCGGTGTTAGAAGGTCAGACAAATGGCCACATTTCTTTCCTTGTTAGTGGAATTTGGGAGCGCCCACATTCCTGCCAGAATTTCAGGAATGCAGTGATGTTGGCTAAACTCCTCCTGTTCACACCCCTTGAAAAAATTCTCCTCCTCCTCATGATGATCTCGGACCCTCCCAGTCAAACACCACCACTGCTCAAGCAAAGAAACCACACTTGTCGTGGCAAAATGGTGTAATGGCATCAGCTTGTCCAGTTGAAATGTTCATTTTTGCAGTGTATAGGATCTATGCACATTAGGCTTATCTTTCATATACCTAGAAGTTTTATCATATTGGGTGATTAAAAACCAATACTTTGGAACTCTTCATATTTCAGCATGCTTAGTTTCCTTCGATAAGCATTGCTGAGAAGAAAGTTGTTGTCTTGGCTGTGATATGAAATGGACAAGCTTTTTGGCAAGAGAAGCTACACCCACGATGATGCAGATTATCCTACCCCACTCAATGTACTGTGTTGTTCCTTTTTGGGCCTGCATTTTGATGGGATTCTGGCTCAAGTGTTCCAGATCATATAATGTCAACTGCTTCTGTAAAATACAGATGGCCTCTGTGAATTTAAATTATTTCAACACTTGTGATTGAGAAATTTAGCCTCTGAATTTCAGGTCACTGGCTAAAAACAGTCGGTTTTAATTGCTTTTTGGCAGTGGTTTGGACCCAGGATACAGTCTCTCTAAAAGAAATTTGTTGATACTAAAAAAGTTGATAATTGTCAGTGTGTTAAAAAAATCATTAATGTAATAGCCTTTGGTTCTAGCAAAGCAGTCAGTAATTCGAGCCATGACTCAGATTTTTAGGAAATGGCCTTCAGTCAATGAGTGGTATTGATTTTGAAATCAGTTGGAGGGTTTTTGGTTTTTTGGTTTTTTTTTTTTTGGGGGGGAGAGGGGGTAAGAATTGTACAACTTATTGACTGAAATTTAAAAGTTTAGCAAAAGTGATTTGAACAATAATGGTCACTTACTGCCATATAGGAGAGTGAAGACCAATTCCTATCCTGTTATGATGTGTATCATTTGCTGTATACTGTTGAGTTAATTCCTTACTTATTACTTCATTTCTTGCTGGATCGTCCCAACTTTGGTACGGACCGATGGTATAACAGGGCTAGTTTAATGTGCAGTTGTGTGTTAGGTTTTTGTTGTTTTCTTTTTAAATTATATGACGTCTTTCTTTTTTCCAGTTTCCTTTCAAGATGTCTACAGTCCATGAAATTCTAGGCAAGCTCAGCCTTGAGGGAGATGTAAGTATTACTGTGAGGAACTAGAAAAAGAGATTTGTCTTTTCCTTTCCAGGATGCCTTTTTTAGGGCTGAGACTGAACTGTACTGATTGTAAGGGTGACGATCTGAGACGCCATGTAATTCATTGACTTGAACTGCCCAGACTAAAAGCTACTCCATCTCTGGTGCTGGAGACATGTGACCCAGAGGGTCTCTCACAACTCGCGTGGAGTCCATGGGTTTAATTAAAGCTTCTCCAAAGCTGATAAAGGGAGCTGTATTCGTGTTGCTTGACACATGAAAGGCAATGCAGGGAACACTGGGCAGACAGATAAGGGTGGTGCGAATCTTCCCTGCCTCTCCAAAAGGACAAGAGGATTAGAAGCGGGGGGGGGGGCACCCCCACAGTTTACTCTGTCCAAATAATGAGGAAAGAGAAGTAGACAGAGATTGGGCCAATTCCAGAGTTGGTCTGTAAGTGATGTGAATTAGAGCTGCTCAGGAAATGCTTTTTTTTTCCCCTGCAAAATTTTTTGATGAAAGTGGAAATGTTTTAATTTCTGTCAGTTTTTGAAAAACCAAAAGCTTGAAAAACTTTTTTTTTTTTTTTTAAATAAAAATTCAGTTTAAAACTGACAATTTTCAGTTTTGGGTTACTGAAAGCTGAACATTTGGGGGTTTTTGGTTGTTGAAAGTTTGAAAAATGTTCAAATTTGTGGGTTTTTGGGGGTAAAAAAATCCTGAATTCCCCCCCCCCCACACACACAAATTCCCCCTCCTTCCCCTCCCCCCACAAAAAAAGTCATTTTCTGTTCCAAACAAAACTCTTCAACCCCCCCGCCCTCCCCCTCCCCCCCCCCCCCCACAGTAAAACAGTTCGGACAATATTCTTCCAGGTCTACCATGAGGCTGAGGATGTCAGTGGAGTTGTGCTAGCTTACACCATATCTGCATTTGTCCTGGTGTATTAATGGAGCACTCCCAGAAAGCCGCAATATAACGGTGGCTTGATGTGTGATTCATGATGTTGCCAACCAGTACACGACGATATTACCACAATGCCATATCAGGATATTGTGCCATGAATCTGTGGCTGCCTGTGATTGTAATCAGTGAGGAAGTGAATCCCAGCTCTGCAGGTCTGAATACCGGTGGGTTAGGCCCTTCCTCTGGCTGGGTACCTTTTCATGGCTACTACTTGCAGAACTGTACTGGGTGATCACAAACTTTTTTGCTTATTTTTTGGAGCTTGTGATGAAGTAAATTACCCCAGTTTTGCTCTTTATCGAGAGCTTTTGCTGAGCTCTGCTTGCTCCTAATGCAAGTAAGCAGTAGAGCTGGGTTAATACTGCAAAAATATTCAGTTGACTCATTAAAAAACTTTGTTTTGACCATTCGCATCTAACCAATAAAATGGAATCCTAAATAATAGCAGAGAATTGTTCAGTCAAGCCATACATAAAAATGAACCCTCCCTCCAACCCCCACAATATCAGGTAATTTCAAGTAATGAATACTGTGACACTTCCCGGGGCCGTGAGGCAGCTTGCTACCACCTGCCCTTAATGTGAGAGAGCCTGGTATGTGCTTGCTCTGGGTCAGTCATGACTCCACCAGCCTTGGGCAACACAACTCTCCACTCTAAGCCTACGCTGGCTCTGCTGCCCCTCTGCAGGTTATCGATAGGTATGCTCAAGCCCCCAAGGCATCTAAGCATATCCCTGGAGCGTCCAGCCCGTTCCACTGAACGCTCTCAGTGTTCACAGATTCGCTGCTCCCAAAGAAGCAGCATACTCCAGTATACCAGTTTCACCTCCGGTCACCGCTCCGCTTAGATAGGGTTATAGTGAAAACAAGCAACAGTTTGTTTAACAAAGAGAAAAACATTCAAATGATATCAAGTAGAAGTAATGGAAACATTTGGTTACATGTAAAATAAATTCATCGGATGCATTCTAGAACAAAGCTCACCCCTACGTCCTTCCAATATTTTTCAGCTGGACCTGGCTGCATTCCTTTTTTCATGAGACAAAACATGTTGCCAGTTTGTCCTGTAGATGAAGGCTCCTTGGTGTCTCTTTTCAACCTCAGATATACTAAAATAATCCATTGATCTTTATTCATCAGCTGGACACTCTCCTGCCCTGTGCTCCTTCCTATAGATTTCACAATCTCTGTTTTTGTTGGCAGCTAAATGTATAGATTCTGGGAAATCCTATATCTCAGGGTGTGGCTCTGGGCCAAATTCTGGCTGCTTTGACTGATACGCCTGTTGGCAATAGGGACAAAAATTGGTGGCTCTTTTCCCTAGTGATATCTGTTCCCCGTTTCTGCAGTGTAGCTCAGATTTTTCAAAGGAGGGCACTGTATTTGTCAGTGTGATCTGGGTAAAAAGCTGTGCAGATATCACAACTGTGGACAACTTCAGTGGTGTTTTAGAGGATGCCTTGTATACATGCCCTTCTTTAACAATTTGACTTTAAAGGGTTTGAAGGTACAAAGGAAATAAGTGTTTTACAGCCAAATTAAGTGTTGAAAACTTTTGTCTCTTACGTGAGCCGTCATCCCCCTCTGACCCCCTCCGCCCCCGTGAAATTGAGTAGAAATCAGGCCCGGGGCATTTCGGAGCTCCCTGTGTGGTAACCGGGGTGCTTTCAAGATGCACTATACCCTGAAAAGAATGCAAGCATTTTTTTGATCCTGTAAAATCCACCAGCTGTGTAGAGCACAGAATTTGGCCCACTGTACATGACTTATTCACTACTATTTCTGATGCCCTCCACCCTGATTGTCTGCCTTTGATTCACATCACTCATAAAATTAGCTTTAGGTTGAAATCTCCTGGTTTTTGTCATTTTGACTCAATGTTTTTTAATCTTTTCCAAACCTACTTTATGGAATTAATTTCTTTCCATTCTAGCCAGCCAAGTTATTTCAACGTCTAATGGGTGAATTGTGCTCAGAATTACAGTGTGAGTGCCATCCCCAGTGATGTCATGCCCAATTGTGTGTGCATTCGCTAATGAAAAATGCACGTCTGTAGGCGGATTCCTGGAACAGTAATAGATTCAGAGGGTCGTGGGCAGTGGCTCTTAGCTGAATTCCAGATATATTAATAGGTTGTCTTCATGTGTGGATTGGGAAAATGGCAGTGCATGAGTTCCAAAAGGTGAAGCAGCATCATATTAACCACAAGCAAAGTGTAAAACTTTAATTTTGCTTTTTTCTCAGCATTCTCTCCCTCCGAGCGCATATGCCACAGTCAAGGCATGTGCAAACTTCGATGCTGACAGAGATGCTGCAACCATTGAAACAGCCATCAAGACCAAAGGTAGGGGAAATGGGTCTCTCTCTCCCTATCATTATACTTGCAAATGATAGAGCTAATATCATATGACTAGGATACCAGGTCTCTTGACCTACCATTTACTGTCCTTAATTCAGGGGATTTATTTTGAGTGTTCTTCTTAGTTACTTGCACTGTTGAAATCTTGGCAGAGAAAGACTTAAAACTGATAGTAGAACAGTCTTAGAAAAAGAGAGCTTTTTTTTTTTCCTTTCTTTTTTAACTTAATCTGAATGTTTGTAGCAAAGGAAGGTTGGGATAGTCTATAAAAATCTACATTTCCTTCCCAGGATTAATCTTAGTTTTGGAAAATTGATTAAATAAGTTAAAAAGTGCATTTAAATCTTTTGTCTTCTAGGATAAGGAATTAATCATTTTTCTGTGGAAAACTTGTCTAATATTTTGAAATATTGGGTGTAAAATTAAAGGGACCTAATTGGAACATGTGATGTGACAATGGAAACAATTGTGATATCATAATTGTGTAGCAATAAAATATTGATGATTCATTTGCATTCAGTTAGCACCTGGTTCTCCCAACTAATTCTAAGGTCCCGTTTTTGTGCTAGGGACTGTACAACTGTATAGTGGGAGACCGCCTCTGCCCCCAAAGAATTTATAATCTAAATTTAAAGAGGTCACACAGCAGAGCTCTGACAGAGCTGGGAACAGACCCTAGTTCTCGTGACTCCCAGTCTAGTGCCCCGTCCACTGCCTCTTCGAAATATTACAACACTGAAAAGGGCCCTTTAAGTGGTTACTGCATCCCTGCATATAATTAAATCTCTAAACCGAACTCCTCCCATTCAGATATTTTAACCTTGGTAATAGGTGACCCTATCGGAACAGAGCAGTAAATAGCAAATGGCCAAGATGCTGAAATGTTACTGTCTCATAGGCCATGCCTCTGCTACTCCTCCAACTTCTTCCTGACTTTGTCACAAGTTAGTCCAGCATCGCTTTTGTCCATGTACCATGAGTGTAATAGTTGTACCGCAGCCTTGCAGTTCACTGCTGCTGGGTGTGGCGGTGTACACAAACGGAATGGATTGCAGGATCAGGGCATTGCTTAGTAACTGTGGTAGGTGCCATGCACCCCTTTACTAGAGGCAGGGCCCCCACTTGGGAGGGGGAAATGGTACACTTTACCGAGGCCCTGGGGGCCCAGAGGCCCAGGCTGCAACCCCCATGATTGGAGGGGGCCCGTGTTAAAAGTTTGTACTGGGCCTGAAAAAATTATACTCTGGCCCTGACTAGAGATCCCTCTGCCACATGACTGTCCTCCAGTAACTGATTACTGTTCTTTTGGTGTGTGGGTCAGAGCCCCTAACTATGCTGTGTAACCCGTTGGATTAGTTTTCCATCTTCTCTACTCTCTGTGCAATAAGACTGCTGATTAGGGCTGCCTGACATTTTTCCATAGAAACAGTTTTTAATGGAAAATTGGGTTTTCAACAGTGTCTTTTTTTGTAAAAAAGTGTCTACTTTTTGCAGAAAAATTAGAATTACCCCCTTCCACCTCCCCCCCCCCCAATAAAAAAAAAAAAAAGGCCCAGAAACCAAAATATCTTGATTCTGAAATGATCTGTAGTGCCTCCCGGGAGTTGGAGTGCTTCATGCCCATATTCTCTCTGGACCAAGCTCCCCAGCTGCACTTCATCTCCCATAATGTACAGTGGCATGCTGAGGAGGAGAGGGGAGACTCGTACATTGTGAGAGATGTAGTCCCACCGCATTATGGGGGTTGTAAGATCCTGGTTTACAGCGGAGAGTGGCAGCATTTCAGTTTTTGGCTGAAATAATTTTTTTCCCGCTTTTCACCAAAAATTCAATATTTTCCTCAGAGAAAAAAACTTTTTCCAACCGCCTCCACTGTTGGTGCCTCTCAGTGTCTTGCAGGCACTCTATCCCTGCTGAGGTCTAGTGGGATAGCTGCCCAGATTTTCACAGGACAAATGCAGCTGGGCAGCATGGTCGTTTTGTTCTGGGGAAAGAACTGCCTTGTGGACGCAATTCAACCATGTTCATTGGCACCACATCAGGAAGAAACATCACAAACTGATTACAAAAATACTTTATTATACTTCCAGCATGGACATGTAGGGCAACTCCCATCCTCCTTCGTAACAAAGAAAGGGTGTGGTTAATATTCTAGAGTCTCTTCCACTCTGCTCCGAAAAAAGAGTTGGGTGTGGCTGGAATTGCTGAGGTTTTGCCAAGAAGCAGAACGGAGAGGCATTAAAAAGCTGAGCCACTTATCTGAAGTAAATGCTGACTTTTATAAAGCGGAACAAAGTCCCCTTTTATTCTTCTGTGTTGTCACAGGATCGTAAAGAATGATGGCATAAAAGCATTGCCCGTTTCTCACTGCATGACATTTCCATGTGAGAGAAATTTGCTTTTAAAAAGCTAAAAGGGTATTATTTTATAATTAGCTATTGTAAAAAACAAAACCACCACCACCAGACGACCAACTGGAGGAGAAAAAATAATCATTTGTTTTTCCTCTTAAGACAGTGGTTCTAATCCTATTTACCATTATTGGCTGCATATGCAGCTCTCTGTTATGTGGGCCGCATCCACATAATATATGTACTGCCTGTATGGCCCTGAGGATGTCACATGGGCCACGGCTATGTGCTGATTGGGCTGCAGGCGACCCACAGGTTGAGAACTGCTGCTCTAAGAGCGCATCTTACAAAAGTAGGAATGGATTTCAAATCTGAAATTCACATTTGTTTTTTAAACCACCAAAGCAAGCGTCTTACAAAAGAGAGCTCGTCAGGGGGACGTACCCCTGCATCAGGCTGCTTTGTGTGTATAGCTTTGTCGAGGTTTAATTAACAATATTTTGCAGTGCTGATTATACGGCAACTGTAAGCATTTCGAAAGTACTGTGACGCCTTCAGGATAATGACAAATTTACTCTGGCATATCAAGCTGTTAATTACTGTAATTTCCATTAAATATCCTGAGCAACAGAAGGGCTTGTCCTGTCAGGAAAAGCCAGGCTAATGTTTGTTCACTTTCTTTCAACTAGAATAAGCAATTTGCTGAATTTGTTTTGAAGATCTGGGGGAATACATCTGCTTAAATGTACCAAAAGTAGTGCCTGATCCTGCAGATACTTAAATAATAGGGAAACATACAAGGAGACACACAAGTGTTTGCAGGACTGGGTTTGTGTCTGTTATCCAGGAGCTGTTGCTCAAGGTAACGTGTTGACTTGTAAATGGAGACTCTGGTTCTGATGTTGACTGTTCCATTGTAAGGACAATTACCCAAATAGAACATGCCTAAGGGAGATAAAGCACAATCTTAAAACCTTTTCTTTAAAGTTCCATTTCTTTGTAGTTTGAATGCTTGAATATGGAGATTGGGCTCTTGTTACTGCAGAAGAGCTGTAGAATTTCCATTTGCAAACGCTCTAAACATATGTTTGTTTCCATGGTATGTCCTGCCAGACAAGAATTGACCTAATAGAAAAACCAGTGTAATGACAATATTAGGAATTCCTTCTGCGAGCAAATAATGGAAAATGTTTGTGGGATTTTCCAGATCTTTAACAAAAAAGACTCATCAATATTTATACACTAATAAACATGTAGATGTCTATAAGAACTTCTGTTTTCACCAAGTATCACTGATATTTATCTCAATAATTATTGTTTGGATAGTGCTTTGAACATCTAAAACGCCATATAAATGGCTCATGGAACTGAAGGAGAATAATTCTATATATTCTTCTATTTGGCTTTTTGTAAGATGAGCAGAAAGCTGCAGATTTCATAATAGACGGTAAATAGCTAAGCACATAAATGGAGTATGTCGTAACCAAGCATTCAAATACACCTTTCATTGTGTTGTCTGGTTTCAATAAAGCATGAAAAGTTTAACTGGAGATTGCCTGTCATGTTTCTGGCTTGAGAGCATACAGAGGAGGATTCATCTAAAACCACACCTTTCTTTTTGGTCCCAGAATTTGGATAATAGTGCTACTGTGAGAGTGTTTTTGCTCATTTTATAATTCTCTGAATACCCTTTTATCTTGTAACTATTTTATAGCAGCACTATTGAGATTGCCTTCCTGAGAATTTGACAAATTCTGTGAGGAAACATTTAGGTGGTCTTGGCACCGGAGTTTTTTTTTCATGCTTTAGTGTATGTATTCAAATGCAATGGTAAACCACTGACAACCGATCTGAAAACTCACTACAGCTAGTCCGGTTGTTTCCCAAAAATCCAAGCACCAGGAATCACAAAGCAGTAGTTCTCTAAATTGCTGATAACACATCCTACCTCATGTCTTCCTCCTAAATCAAAAACATCCGTTGCTTAGTCTATAGAATGCATGCATCTTCTGCAAATTACAATATCCAAAGAACATTACAGAAGCTTTCCATCTTTCTGGTTAACTACTCAGCATTTAGATCCATATCTAGCCACTGTGGGATTTATCATCTGATAGAAATGCTATGATGTATCCACTGGGAACTGAGTGAATCAGTGCAAAAATATGCTAGCACAAGTAGGGGTTTATTGCTCTAAAGCTGATTGGCCTTGGATTAAATGCAGAGGGTGCACAGCACAACTGTGGATAGCTTCCCATACATATTCAAAAACCCAGAGAAGAAAAACCATCTAAAGTAGAAAAGAATGAGTCCAGATTACATAAAATGGTTTGTAATTAACTGCAACGCAACCCCTTAGTTAATAAATGCCATTTAAACTGATTAGCTCTGGTTTATTCCCAGTATGACTGCGTAATAAACATGTCCTATTACAGAAGCCAGGTTTAAGTTTTTCTACAGTATTCCTTTCGTTAGGAAAGGACTGAGGAGATTATTTGGGACCTTACTCTGTGCAAAATAGCTTCGTATAAAATTGGCCAACCACCTCTGCCTGCTTGATGCATGGCTGCACGTTGCATTGGGTAGTACAGGTATCCGAACCCAGATATGCATTCAGAAAGTCAGTATAGGAAAAAATATATAACAACTTGCATTGAATATCCATATTCTTTTTAATTATTGAGGTATGCTTATTATTTGCATGTGTATCAAATATAATATAGTACACACATACCTATTTAGTTCATGAAAATGTGTTGTGTTGCAGCTACGCATATTTACAATTCAGAACAGGTAACAAGGTTGGGTGATAAGTAATAATAAATAATTCATAACACACATTTTTCCTTTGAGAATTGCGCATAGTGACTGTCTCATGTTTGTAGAAAATAATTTGCAGAATAATTCTTGTTCTTTGGCTGACTTGTGAGCAGTTGGTTCTGACATTTAAAATTCAAACTGTGTGACTGAATTCTTACCTTAGTCACATGGTATATTTCTGTTCCATTAGTGGATGAAGAGATATCTTACAATTCCTTATGTGAGAGTGCTCACAAAATAAACGTTGAATGCATTCATTTTATCCAGAAACCAGAGGCGTGACTGTGTCACATAATCCATAGATATTTTTTTCTAGAAGATTGAATTCTGTATGTGGATAGTCCAGCATAGCATGCCTGTGCATGTTAATATTATTCTTAATGTGTGAGAATAAAAGTTTAGAGGAAACCTCCTTTGACATGCACTTATGAAAATCCCGTTTAGCATGTTCTGCGGGAGACACTCTGAAATCCACAAAACTGCATAGAAAGATATTTGTTCAGAGTGTTAACAGTAGCAGCAAAGAGATGTATCACTGTACATCTGTATATCTCGGAGAAATCCCTACAAAGCAAAACACAACGGGAGAAATCCTGGCCTTGCTGAAGTCAAAGGCAAAACTCCCATTGACTTCAGTGGGGCCAGGATTTCCAGCAAGAATGATAAAACCATGCACATCTCAATTCAAATCAGATAGTCCCAAAATTGGTTCAAGGAGCCTTGGGGCCAGATTTACAAAAATATTTAGGTGCCTAAAGATGCTGTCAAAATAGAAATGCTTCCCATGTACTTTGTATGGTGTATTCTTCTGATTGTCATGAAACAACAATGGAGACATAGCGTTAGCACTACCTTACCCACAAACCTGAATTTATTTATTACAGTATTGCATTTCAGGTTTAATGACAAAACAGAACCACTAGGTGGCTTCATTAACTCACTAGCTTTCTCATTGATTCACATTACCCTGAACAATTATGGGCATCATTCCTGTTTTCCCTTATCCTCCTATAAATGTAAAATTGTTCATTCTTCTAGCCATTATTTAGGAAACCACATAAACTGGGCACTGGTTGATATCTGTTGTGCATTGTTAGCTTTTAAATCAGCTTGGCTAACTTTGTAGAGATGGAAACAAAAAAATATCTGTTTGTCCACCATCCAACCACAATTACCTACTTGATCTTTGTACCTGCCCATATGACCGCTGCAGCCATGGTAGCAATGGCTCTGTTTAAACAAGATGGTTATTGGGAGTGCTGTTTCCATGGCTAGGGTAGACTATTTATTTGTTTTCCCTGGAGAAGTGTAGTACCATCGGGCTACGTGGGTGCATAGTTTTGTGAAAAATCATCCCTTCCCAGGGCTGTTGTTGCTAGCATGGATTCAGCCATGATTTGGATAGCTCTACAAAACCTAGTGCTCTTTTTTGATCAGAAGTATTTAAAAGTTGAAGGGATGCTGTCAAAACTGGTAAGCCTAAAACATCGCACCTGCCCCAAGTCCTATATTCAAAGACCCACCTTCAGGATTGCAGAGAGAGAGTCTCCTACCATTCCATCCATGCTGTCCTTGAAAATTAAAGGCAAAACTAAGACCCGTGGTAAAAACTGATGCACTTATACTGCCTCCTGCTATAAAGAAAGTGCACCATAATTTTTTACTGGGAGACTATCAGAATATCTGCTGGCTTTTCTGGTACCTAGATGGTGGTTAAGATGAGCTCATATTTTGGATCCACAGAGATTCATAAGTGGCCCTTTTTTAAGGCAACAACAACAACAACAGAAAAAGAAGCTAAACACAACTCTGTTCATTTACACAGCTGAGGTTTTTACTTCTTCCTTTCTTGCTGATTAAGCTATGATGCTGAAGTCACTATGTGAACAGAAAAGAAAAGTTAACAGCCATCAGAAGTAAAATAATAATTTTCCTCATAAAAAGATTTTCAAGCTGAAAATTTGAACTGTTTTCTGAGCCTGGAAGGAGGAGTAGTGTTAGAAAAAAAATACAGTATCAAAAGTAACATCATCAACTCTGCTTGTTACCCAGGGATAGAAATACACAAGCAAGATATGCTCAGCAAAAATAAGGTTGCTTTTACTCAAGATTGAAGGAAAGCTTTAACTTCCAGAGCTTTTCAGTGAGTAGCAAAGTGAGATCTTTTTGTTTAAGCAGCACTTCTGCCCCACCCTGTGTTAGCAAATGTGAGTCAGCATCCTGTAGCAAGCCGTTATTAGCTGCATACTTCCCTGCTCTGAAGTGCAAGCGTGCATTTTCCATGAAATGCCAGAGCAATGAATAGACTTGTGTTTCCATCCCCAGAGCTTGTGAACAGGAAGCTTTAACGTGAACGTTTGTGGGTTCTTGTTCTGTCGTTTTTTCTAAGGCTGGAAGACTTCATTTTTTCCAGTGTCAAATGCCAGGGTAAAAACCTGATTTCGTTAAACAGCTTTAGAGGTTGGTTGAATGCTGCAGTGAATTACGGGCCAAAGAGCTGATGCAGTGTTATGTGAGGGATTGTCGCCGGGCTGCGCTTCTCCTCAGCTCTAAAGCAGGCCCTGCCTTGCCCAGTCTTTTGCATGGAGGTTTATTTTCTTAACTGAGGTTAGCAAACAAACAGAAAAACAATCTTTTAACTCATTCCCTAGCCTCAGGCGGTCTCTGGCACGCTTGCTCACTGGAAGCTTTCCAGTTTGTCTGCTCTGCTCCCTTCCTGGAGCAACAGCCCTGAGGCTGCTTCCCCGGCCCCTTGCTTCAGGGACCCGCCACAGGAGCTTTCTGGTGCACAGCCTGTCTCAGTCCATCCTGCCAGCTGCAGCCCATTAGCAGCCCATTGTAGGCCAAGGTGTAGCTCAGGCCTCTTCAATTTGCTTGATTGGACTCACCTGCTCTGGTCCAGGGGAGCTGGGCTTAATTTATCCTCAATGACCAGCTATCCTGTGACCAGGATTCCTGGCCTGGCAGAGGCTGGCTGTGGGAGAGGGTGGGGCTTTTCCTACACTGGGGAGCAGTGAATTGTGTTAGAAAACAGATATGTTTAAAAATGTGTTAGCTAGCTGTGAGTAACTCAGCTGGTCCATGTTTGTGTCTACAGTGTGCTGAGGGGCTTTTAACAACGGTAGTTACAGTGTGTTAAACACACCTTTTTACTGCAGCTCGTTTTCCCAGTGTAGACAAAGCCTGCGTGAGTAAGAGGAAGAGCACTCACTGATCAGAGGTGCTGGAACTGGGGGTGCTGGCTTGAAGTGGTTTCCATCATATATAGGGTTTACAGTTTGGTTCAATGACTCTCCGTCTCCCCCCCCTGCCACACACAAATGGTTCCAGCACCCCTGGGCGCTCATTTTATCTGCCTGTGCTCTTAGCTCATAATAGAATCTGAAAATGATTGCACAGGTTTAGCAAGTTTGGTATCTTGTCCCTTGGCTCAGTTACTGACTTTGTTCTTTCCCTGCCCCCCTCCCTCCCAAAAAAAAAATGGAGTCAGGAAAAAGAGAGAGAAGGAGCCTAAGTATTCGGAGCTAGGCTGATTGTTCAGTCTGCAGCAACAGGCTAAAAGCCTTTTTTTTGTGTGTGTGTGGCCTCATTATCTCTCTCCTAACGAGTAGAAAAGCGTTTGCCCAAGAGTGTCCAAATGTACCAAACAAGAAGTTAGTCTGGCTAAACCTCACCTTAGTGGCAAGCCCCTGGGAATGTCTCACTTGGAAGTTGAGCGTCAAAGGGATAAGTCCCCAGGTATTTTTGTCCCTGGATGTTCACTTAAAAGTGGAAGGGGAGAGAACAGCCTATGTCGCTTGCCTTGCAAAGGGATCTGCAACCTTGGGCCATCACTCCCTCTCCGCACCCTGTTGAAGCAAGTCTCTCCCATGTAAGTAAGAATCACAGCTTGCAGATTTCATGGTAGAATCAGGACTGAAGCTATGGAACTGTGACCAGATCACTTTACTGTGGGACCTCTTGGCTTAGAATAAACACAGCGTTGATCAGTGTGAAGTACTGCACCACGCCGGGTAAGTGGTGGTGTAGGTTGACTAACCAAGTTGCCAAGCACTGTGAAAAGCTCCTGTGTTAGGTTATCAGTTAAATGCGTTCGGGAACTATGCGGTGTAGTTGTAACTGCAATGGTCCCAGGTTACTAGAGGTATTACAGAGGGTGGGTGAGGTAATATTTTTTTATTGGCCCAACTGCTGTTGGTGAGAGAGACTAGCTTTTGCGCCACCGTGGGACTGTAATTTCTCACCCACCACGGCATTCTGGAACCGTAATTCTTCTCTAGTGAGAGTTGACATGCCATGAACTTCCAGTGTGGACGCCTCACTGAGTTTGGTGACTTGAGGACTCTGAAATGAAAAGGCAGCCTTCCTTCTGCAGGAGATCTCCCACTGGAGCTGAGCAGAGATCCTAGGAAGCTGGGTGGTGGGGCAGCAGAAGTTGGAGAGCTTTGCTCTGATGGGCCTTGTCCTTGCCACCCTTCAAGCTGGGCTGGAAACGAATGCAGTCGTGTGTCCGGTTTGGAAACAGTCTCATGCTACCCACTTTTCACAAGAATCTGACTCCTTGTGAATCCTGGAATGGGAGGAAACCGCAATTCTCTAAAGATGAGGTGGCCGCCTTCCACTGGCAGGAGAGCACGTTGTAGCATTACTAAGTAACAGTGCTGCTATAAGGAAACAAGTTGGGTCTAGGATTCCCAGTGAATGTTGTGGGGGTGGTTTTTAATGTAATTTTTAAAAGTAAAACAATGGAGGCAGGAGAAAAGCCAACGTAAAGGAAAGTGCCCTGGGAGTTTTGGCTTGTAATTGTCTTTGTCTTTGTAGACAGCAGCACTTGTATAATTAATAATTTTATTCTTTCACAAACTTTCCCCATGTCAGATGCTGCATCTAAATGGGTATTTAATGGGTCAATAAGTTAGAGAAAACACTCAGAGAATGATTCTTACAAGCTAGATTTTCCAGTGAGTGGGTGTGTTCTGTATGGAAATACAGTTCCGTTCTGTAGTCTCCTGTTTTTATTACAGACACCACTGTATGTGCTATAATGTGTACAAATATGAAGGAAGCTATTTATAAGACTGCTTTGGAAAACAGAATAGTCTAGAGGCTTTAGGCCTATTTTTCAAACCTGGCATGTAAGTGAGAGAAGCCCAATTCTGAATATGGGCTCACAGATTGGCACACAACTCCCAATACATACCTATTTTACATATCACAGTTCCCATCTGAATGTCCAAATGCAGAAATGCGCCCGATTTTAGACACTTTGCCCCTTCTAAGCCCCATCCTCTCAATCAGAGAATACAGCTACAAAAGGCCTCATTACATCCATGACTAGGAACAAGGAATCGGCCACTGGAACTCAGTCGAATGAAAACTTTAGCATGTTAGAACCTAACACTGTGAGCAGCTTTTTGACTCCCCTTTCTGGCTGGCCGTCCTTGTATATCCTGTGCTACTATTTTCTGGTTGGAAGAATTTATCTGGATATTTTCTACAACTGTAACATTCTGCTTCTGTCTTTCTTTGAGTGGCAGCTCCAGACAGCTATGCTTAGTCAGTACTGTACATCTGATGCAAATGGACAGTATATCTAGGGGCTAACTTTCAGTTGAATTGTAGCATTAGGGACACAATTAAATGGGTGTTATAAATTTGGGGGAGTGGATTGGTAAATATTTTCTGCTTCATACAGTCTAATCGAGGTTGGAATAGGTATTATTTTTCCTCTATAAACCAGCTGTGCCTATTACAGGTAGGTGGAGTGTGAAAAATAAATTTGCAAAATTCTGAATTGAAAACAAGGTTTCACTTGAACAACAATATATATTTACCCCAGGCCTTGTGAAAATTTGACCGCCTACCATATTGAATCAGAATGCCTTGAACTAACCTAACCTCTACAGATCAGTTCAAATCCATTCAGCCTAAAAAATGTGATGGCACCATCTATATTTTCCGCACAAATCTCTTTAACCCCTTGTTCCCTGGCAGCCTAATAAGTATTTTAACAATAATGTGGTGGTGGTTCTGATTATTCCTGATGACTGGTGGCTAATTTTTTTTTTTTTTCAAACAATTGTTTCTTTTTAAACAATTGTTCAGTAGAGGTTGGATCACCATGCATGCAGAGACCTTCATGTTTACATGAAGAGATCCACCTAAAAAAACTAGTTGGGACAAAGTTAGTTGCTGGAATGTAAATACTGATTTTTCTGTTAGAATGAGTATTCGAAGAGTTAATGCCAGAAAACCTCAAGGCAGCTATTCTATTTGAATACAGTAATAGTCCATTATTAAAATCCTATTGATTGGCAGTGTAAAAGCATGTGATAGGTGCAAGAACACTGCCTAGCTCCTGATGAATGAGGGGTTAACTGCCATTCAGCTTTCCTCCTCTTCTTCAGATGTTTAGAGGAGATGCTGTGGACCTGATCCTAAGCCCTTTGAAGTCAATGAGAACTGTGGCAATTAATTTCATTGGGGTTTGGACTGCCTGGGATGTGTAAGAGAGTGTGTTTGAAAGGCAGAAGGATGAGAACCCTTGGGAAGGCCAGTCTCTATGCTCCCACTGTGGGTCTACTAGCAGAGCCCGGGGTGTTGGCTGGCCAACCCACATGTCTCCAGTTTAGGTTCTGTTGGTAGGCAGTGAATCTAGTTCTGTATGTATAGCATAGCTGTTAACCTCTAACCAATCCAAATTCTCTCTGTATTTCTCACACACTGATCTGGAAACCTTCATTTTAAATGTTATTAAAACATTACTGTTTTGTAGCTCAACTGCTTAAAAAAGGTAGGCTGGAGAATTGAGCATCTTCTAGGCCAAAACCGTAGCCTGCATCTCCTATTGGCAATTTCGGGAAGCAGTGTGTATTAATATAGCTCCTTCCAGTGAGTATCAAAGGGTATGTCTACACTGCAGGTTAAGCCCAGGATCAGTAGAACTTCAGCTAGCAGACCCAGGATTTGTTAACCTCTGGCTTGGGCGTCTACTCATTTGTAACCCCCGGGTAGGAATTGGTGAGCTCTGGGCCCCGACATTATGGGGGCCTGAGTCAAACCACCCATTTCCCAGACTTTCTAACGCCCTTCCGAAATGTGGCTGCCCTTGCCCTTTGTGTGCCGTGTGGGAAAACTTGACTGTCCAGACAACAAAGAAAGTCAGCCCAGCCGAGGGGTTTGTGGGATACTTGTGGTGGACTTGCAGGGTATGTCTACACTGCAATTAAACACCCACAGCTGGCCTGTGTCAGCAGACTCGTGCTCTCTGGGATCGGGCTATGGTGCTGTTTAACTGAGGTGTAGACATTTGGCTCCCCACCTACCTAGCAAAGCAATAGGGCTTGCACCCTGGGTCCCAGCTTGATTTGGACTCAGACCCTCCACACCTGTAGGATCTTGGAACCCTGGGTCCAAGCCCTGGATTAATGTGATTCGCATGTAGACGGAAGGGGAGTTAGGCTTGAGCCTGAGTTTGACCCTGGGTTTACATGGCAGTGTAGACATACTGGGCCCTTAGCCTTTTGAGCCTCTGTGCTGCTGAGAACGGGGAAGGTAATGGCCTTTCTTCTAATCACTGTGTGGAAGATTAGTGACATGCCCAGCACTGAACTGGAAAAAGAACGGCTTTATTTAGAAGCCTGATTGAAATTGCTCAGTTGAAACTACATGAGCAGGCTGTAATTACTTGCAGTTCCGATCAGTTTTACGGGAAATATTCTCCTAGCAGGAGATAGAAGTAGCACATCATCTCCGTGTTCCAGGCCAGTCATTCAAGCAGGAGAAGGGCTGAGTGTGTACATGTTTCAAAGTGCGTGCCCACAGTGGGCTTTGCACACGTTAGATGTGCATCTCTGTGAAAACTGGTGCTGTCGTTGGCTCCACTTACTGTGAGGGCAGGACAATGTTGATACTAATGAAGTCTATTGTGGGTGTTGCATACTTTGCACTTCCAGCAAATGACACTATTTTAATAATTAAGAGACCAGTGCAAGAGGGGATTTCCCAGTAATCCTTTGCCTTATATCTTGGTAGGTGTGGATGAGCTCACCATCATCAACATTTTGACAAACCGCAGCAATGAACAGAGGCAGGATATTGCCTTTGCCTATCAGCGGAGAACTAAAAAGGTACTGAAAGCATCTAAGCTGGTTTATGGTGGGTACCATTATTGACATGCATGGTTAGGTTTGAAGTGATCATACTATGATTGATTTCACTGGGCGGTCCACTTGCTTTTTACCATGGCTGAGCTTGGATTAAGACAGCTGGAGAAATAGCTGGTAACTCTTGATGCTCTACACCTGTAGGTATTCCAAAGGAACATGAATGCTGGTGGTGGGATGTGCTACCACAGTTCAGAAGACCCCTTTGCAGCCCATCTGATCACAGGCAGTTAGGACACCATTGGAAGTAACAGCTGTGCCTCTGCTACCTAATTTCCAAGGATGCTGAGCATGCACACCTGTAACTGAAATCACTTGGAGACGGGGTTCTTAGCATCTCCAAACATCAAGCCCAGTGTTTTAGCCAGTCACTTTATCCTATATTGCAATGTCCTTCTAAGCTGTGTCCATGTTGTGTGTTTTTATGTGAGTAGCTATAGATGTGCTTGAGCGTGTGTGAAAATCCTTTTGTTTAAGCGATGCCTGAAATTCTGGGACCCGGGGAAAGGGGGAGGATGTGAGGGATCTGCATGTTAATGTAGCTTATGTGGAGGAAACTCTTCCAGCTTGCATTCACAAAGTCAGTTTAAATGACTGCTGCAACCAGTTATGCAGTGAATCATGCAGTTACTGAACAAAATCACTCGCCAGCTAACAATATCACCTGGTATTATCCTGACAAGACTGTCCCGTGTACCAAGCTATTGATGAAAAGGAGCCTTTAAAATATGTACAGCTGTCTGTAAAATGAGCCTTGCTAATGGAGTTCCAAGAGATGTTTTTTAACAAATTTTAAAATCTTATTATAACTGAAGTTTTATGCCCACATAAAAGGAAAAACATGCATAGATTCCAGTTGGGGTTATGATGAATGCATCTCTTTCAGATTTGTCAGACACCAAATAGAAGCTCTGAAAACTCAGCTGAAACAAAATACAAATTCAGAGCTCCATTTTTGAAATTCAGAACTTTTTTTGCATTCCTGACTTAGGTACCCACAGATTGTCATAAGCATGTGCAAGCTGGGTGTGCACACAGTCAGCACACACGTGTGTGCACAGACAGCTGAGTGTAACCCCCATCTTGTGCAAGTGCATCAGGATAGTTGTGGTTATAAGATGGACCCTGAATGTAGGACTTGACGTTCTGTTAAAAATAGACCCAAGTTCTGAAATCAGGAACACGATCGACAGAATTTTTACCTGGATGTTCACTTCCTTCACTTATGTTCCTCCCTTATCGCAACCCGCAGGCATGCTTAAGATGCCAGTTAGAATAGGAAGTGTAGAGGTGCCAAAGGTAAAGTGACCTGTGGAAACAATGAAAACTAAGAGAACAGGCCTTCCAAAGCAACTGTGCAAACAAATGACTCAGTGTTAAGAGAGCAGGAAACAGCCCATGAAATTGATGCATCCTGTCTGATGAGTCAGGGGTGTGCCCCCCGCCCAGTGCTCTCTAAGGATAGTCTCTGGTGGATTTCCTTGGAGACAGTTTATGTTGCTAAGATAAAGTCCCCTCCTAAGAGGTGGAGTTGGTACATTATGCATGGCGTGCTGTATCCTGTTGCTTACAGCAGGGGTCCTCAAACGTCTGTTAATAATATCGATCACTGTATGTCTCATGAATCCATCTCCCTTCCCATTCATGAAAACTCACATCCTCTTTGGACCATCTTTCTTTTGGGAACCAGCATCCCTCACCCCTGCAGCTGCTAACTCCCTGCCTTTTGCCTGAGGCCTTGTCTAGGTATGTCTTTGCACAGAGCTCTGCAAACTTCTGGCCAGCCCTGCCCATTGTAACCCTACAGGGAGTCAGTCAGTTCACCAGCAATCATTTGGGATTGTGCTGCCTTAGTCTCATTTTTATTTGGGTCATTTTCCTGTTTCTATGTGTGTGATTGAGCTGCTTGCCCAGTGTTTGCCTGCTGCCGTTTCCCCTTTGATTCACGTCTAGCGGTGGCGGAGAATGGCAGGAAGGAACTCCTGCTGGATACGTGGAGTAAGGCTGCCTATAGCAGACCTACCCCCTGCAGGCCTACGATTCCATCGCTGCCATTCGAAGTGACGATGCAGACAGAGCCATTTCCAGCCCGTCCATAATGTTCCTCATACCGGTGCTGTATTAAACTACCTTTGGCTTAAGTGAATGGACGCTTGTCCTGTTCACTAAAGGATCGGTGATGAACAGCTAGCTGGAGACCCATCTAAGACAGAGCGCAGACCCTGTAATCGCTCACTTAAACTGTCACCTGCAGAGTGCACAACACGCCGCTTTTGCCGGAAAAGGGACTTTCCCACCAGACTCCCATGGTGAGCTAGGAGCACTGTCTTCCTGAGCCCAACTGGTTCAGCAGCGTTGAATGAAGCTCCCTGAGATAAGCGATCGCTTCCTGTAAGCAGCACTGAATGTTGTTGATGCTTCTCTCTACATCAGGTTAGGGAGCTTCACTTAGGATAGAACTAGTTCCTAGTGCTTCACATACCTAGCCGTGGTGCTTGCAACCCTTACTCTGGGAATGATGGCCTGTGCAGGTTGACTCGCTGGTTTGAAGCTCTGTGGTAGAATGGCTGTAAGATGTTTAGATGCACTTTTTTTTTTGAGAGAGAGAGAAGAGTTATAAAAAGAAATGTTAATGCACTTAACTCTGATCCCCATAGAAGTGCTGATGTGTACTTCACATGTCAGTGTCACACTGAAATTGTGCCTAGACTGAAACAGAAATTGTTTAAAGGAAACTAAGGGCATGTCTACATGGTGCAGCAAAGCAAACTGTAGGGGTGTAATGTGTAGTGTGTACTTATGTGCTGTTTTCTAACTGCTCTGGGTAACACCTGCACAGAGCAGATAGAAAACAGCACATAAGTGCATTTTACAAATTACACCCCTATGTGTGCTCTAATAGGTGCCTGGTTTGCATTAATATAAAATCCTGTTTGAAACAGGACTGCATCAACACAAACTAGGTGCCTTTTAGAGTACCCCTGCAGTGTCTACATGGGAAAGTTACAGCACCCTAGAAATCACGCCCTTCTGGTGTGCTTTGCTGGTGTCATTTAGACAAGCCCAAAGCTGAAAAGCAGATGGAACGAGGGAAGAGGAAAGAAATTAAACCACCCAAACTAATGTGAATTAAACTGCTTTTCTAATCCCATCGCATTGATTTGTATGCTTTTTAACCTTTACATCGATCGAAGTGCAAAGATTAGACTTCAGACCAAGTTGGCTGGACTTGATCATACTCTGCTGGAATTGATTAGAGAGGGTGCATTGTCTGCAGTGGTTAATCTGAAGTCTGAAGAGCTGTTTTCATGCATGTACCATGGACTAATGCACCTCAGGTATGGTAGTGGAGTTAGATATTCGTAGATTGAAGGAAAGATGGTCCTAAAGACTCCTCTTTGTTGTTCTTGGATGGGATCAGCTCGCAGAATGTCGGGCGGCTGGCCTGTGTCTTCCATCCCAGCACAGACTGACACTACCCCCAAAATCTGTTCAAGCCCTTCCTTAAAGGCTCCGTTTTAGTCTTAAAACATAAAAGTCACCAAGTAACACCAAAGCCAAGCAATTTTCCTGAGCAGAGCAGGCTGCAGGGGCCTGGCGCTCTTGCCTCTTACATTGTGCCCCAGCTTGTTTCATGTAGCTCTTGCCCTCTCAGCTGAGCCATGTACTGGCTTTTATAATCACTTGGTCAATCTCAGCTAGGAGGTAGCTGATCTGTCACGGGGAGGCTGGGCCCAGTTCACTTAAAGGGGCCAGCCACTCTGTGACAGAGTAGTTATACATAAGCTTAAGAGCCTGTTTTGAGTATTTGGTGTACTGTAAACGATTCCTTTCAGACATGTCCGCAGATGTGGAAATGAGCTGAAGTGCTTTAGATCTTTCTGACTCTCTGAGCTGAGCTTCAGAACTTGGTTGAGGTGATCGTGGGCTTTCTTTTGTTTCCTTTTTACCAAAACTTGTTCATATGAGACATTTAACAGCTGCAATGAACCCAGTCGTGTCCTTTTGAGAGCTCCAGAATTAGGGAGGTTACTGACTGATTTTCATTCCAAAACTGATTAGGAGGAGTTGATGTTCCTTAACTGCATGGCAGTGCAACGAATCTGAGCCATTAAAATACGACCTGAAAAGCTTAAAATAATGTGAACCCTAAATTTGAGTTCCCTGAATTTCACCACGTTCTAGGAAATGGACACATTTCCTTCTATTTAGTTTCTCTCTAGCAGTGAGAGACTGTGAGGGATGGGGACTTGGCCTGCAAGCAGACTGGTGATCGTTTCCTTTCAAGGGGTGAAGGAAACTCCGCTTGACCCATTTTTCCTTTCTAGACTTCCCTGAGTAACGACCCTGTATTCTGTTTCCTTGTCCACTCTCCAGGGAAAGCAGTGACCGTCTTGAAGATTCACAACCACCAAAGGCAGAATTGTCTGGAGGCCAAAAGTGAGCTTCAATCATTTTATCCTTTTTAAAATTTTATTTTATTTTTTAAAAGGAACTTTCTGCAGCGCTGAAATCAGCTCTGTCAGGTCACCTGGAGGCAGTGATTTTGGGCCTGTTGAAGACTCCGCCTCAGTATGATGCTTCTGAACTGAAAGGTGCCATGAAGGTAAATGAGCATTGAAATTAAAGTACTGTAACTCCAAGTCTGAGTCATCCTTTGGAATTGCTACCTAAGGCCATGATTTTAAAAAATGGTCACATATTTTTAAGTGGTGCAGTCCAACTCAGGGCAGCCAAAATCAGTGTTCACTAGTTAAATTCTTGGGCCATGTGATATTTTTAATCTAAAAGTTTGTCACTTATTTTTTAAATATAACTTTGAAGAATGAAGATAATGCTAAGGACATAACTGATCAGCTGCTTTGAACAGGCACTCGTCAAAGAGCATTTGGAAAGCAAACTACTTCCCTGATTGCATTTCTACATTTAAAAAAACCAGTCTTTACAATAGTACAACAAAATAGAGAAGTTGTTAGCTCGAGCTAAAAACTCCTGTGATAGCACATAAACCATTTCCAGTCACTGGGTCACATCACTGATTGTGAGGGAGTGTCTCATACCTAGTCCTTTCCCTCTCTAGAATCTGAACACAAAGCGGTGCATGAGGCAGACTTCCAAAGGAGCCTCTGAAAGGGCGGCTTTGAAAAACTTTGTGCACATTCATGGTAGAGTGGCCTATTACCTTGAATGGTCCCTTGTTAACTACTTATGCTAAACAATTTGTACCACCTTGCACTTTGCTGTGATGCATGCTGGGAGTTCCTTTCCCAGACCTGAAGAAGTGCTCTGTGTGGCTCAAAAGCTTGTCTCTCTCACCAGTGGAAGTTGGTCCAGTAAAAGATTTATTTACCTCACCCATCTTATTTTACTTACATTTTTGGTATTCTTAGTTTGGTACATTTTGGGGGTTTTAAATTTTTTCATGTATTTAAAAATAAATGTTTGTGAACAATTATATTAAAGTTGGCAGCAAGAAACTGAACTAGTTAACAGACATCCTACCTACATAGAAAAATTTCAGGTACGGGTAATAAAACCATTTAATAAATTATAGTCAAACTTGGTACTTTTGAACAATCAAATGCTGCCCTCTGCTGGCTAACACAGGTACTGTCTAATTTATTCCAGAACAGGTAGACCCCGTGTTTTTCATTCTATCTTCTGATTATTTATGTGTGTGAAATTACGGACAGTCATCACTGTGCCTGTAATGTATTTGTAGCCAGAAGACCAGGCTGTAAAGCTCTCGCCAGAATCACTGCTTGTGTCATAACGCACTTGTTCTACTTTCTGCTGGTGACTTATGTCCTCATCATCAACTCACATGTCCACATCCTCCACTGAGCCAAAGCCTGATATCCTGTGTCTGCTGTTAGCATTTTCAGCTGTGGTTGTTAAATGCTGCCATTTGTGCATGAGCTTTAGCTTGGATTGACTCGTTAGTTTTTTTTATTTGAAACTTAATAAGCCACGTCCAAGGAGAATCATAGGTGAGAAAAGAAAAATCTCCGCAAAAAGTTAATGATTACTCATGAGTTTTTGGAATTAACCCTCATATTGAACCAAAAAACACTCAGCTATTTTTGTATTGGGGTCTTGGAAACTCTTAGTATGTCAAAATTGGAAAAACACCATGTGGGATGCAATTAAAGCTAATATTGGAGTAACCAGTAAACTATAAAACTATGAATAAGTTAAAACGCCCTCACCAGAGGCTCTTCGGGAAACTCAGTAGTTCTGTCATAATAGGGAAGGTCCTCTTGTGGATCAGAAACTGGTTAAAAGATAGAAAACAGAAGGTAGGAATACATGGTCAGTTTTCACAATGGAGAGAGTTGACAGCCAGAGATTGGGTAGTGGGCTAATCCAGTATGGCAGTTCTTATGTTCTGGGAACTGGGTGCAGTATTACCAGATGACTGGGCAAAAATCTGTCCAGTCCCACATGGGCAGAGAGCCCCAAAATAGTAGGTGTAATAGGGTGCATTCTGTCCTGTAAGTGACTGACAACCAATGATGATGAGTGGCTTAAACACACAATTCATTGGCTGCCAACTTGAACAACTCCTCTATGGGATGTGCTTGGAAAAAGCTTTGACTGTGCTTTTTTAAAAAAAAAAATTATTTTTGTTGGAAGCAGCATCTCCCACAAGCTAGTTGCTCAATCTATAGGAATTGTAGATAGATTTAAAAAGCTGTGACCAGTTTTAAAAAGGGTTAGAAGAGAAGCCAAGTGTCCCAAGTTAAAGTCCACTGAGCGAGAACCCATCCTAACTTGGTTTCAGCTAGAGTTTACTTTCATTTAAACACTTGCTCATCCAGGGAATTTCATATGATCCCGCTGCCATACATAGAATGCCATGCCACTTAATGACTTGGATTGTAAGCTCTTCGGGGGAGAAGCTGTCTTTTTGTTCTGTGTTTGTACAGCACAATGCAGTCCTGGTCTGAGTTGCTACAATAATAATAATAATTAATAATAATACTCTGGCTTTATGTAGTCATAAAATTGACTGACTGACTATAAACATGATGGGCCTGTTCTTGCAAATAATCCAGTTAAGGTATTTAGGATGAAATCTTGGTCCCACTAAAGTCAATGGCAAAACGGTCTGACCTCAGTGGGGCCAGGATTTCACAATTAACGTCTTGGGTAGTCACAGTGAAGTCCTCCAGCATTAAGCATTTGCCAGATCTGGCCTTCAAGTTTCATTTTGTACCATTTTACCTCCCAAGTTTACAGGATCAAGCCCTAAGGTGACATTTTAATACAGTAAAATTTAGGGATATTTTGTGGAAGGCATTTTCCACCATTTTACTTTTATCAGAAAGCAGAATTGAGAATTGTTTCTACCTTTATATAAGAAAAGTAATTTACATAACTTCAGTCTTATGAATGATATGTTTTTTGTTGATAAAGTCACAAATTTAGGAGGTGGGGTTTTGGCTTAGCAAACACCTGAGATTTGATGATGTATTGTAAATCCTGCCAGCAAAAGCAATTGGCTCATAAAATAACTCCGGCTCTTTTTCATAATAAAAAATTGAAATTAACAATTGACCAGTAGCCTGAGGATAGGAGCATGTTGATTGAACTACACTGTTTTGGAGCATCTGAACTCCCATAAAGTTTAATTATCAGCTGAAACCTTTTTATGTGCTTAGTAATTTTCTTACTGTATTAACACCAATAATTGGTTTCCATTTTAAACAGTTGTAATTCAACATAGTTCAAAGTAGTGCTGCTACGTTCAGTTTTACTTTAGCTCCACAGAAAGGCAAGTGATATAGAAACCTGATTATTCGATCTTGACTTTGATCACAAAACCCAGACTTTGAAATACATATTTTATCATGTCCTTTCAACACATTCAGCTTGTTCAAAATGTATGTATCAATCTGAATATTTAGTCTATCATGCTGAAGACTCTTTCATTCCTTAGTATTAACATGGATAATAATACTGTCCGCTCCCGCTGTATTGTGGGCTGCAATATTGAGTTCTGCTCTTAGAAAATATCTGAAGACTGTACAGGATGCATAGAATTCTCTGTGGGTATAAAATATTCGTCTCAATTTTTGATTTAAACAAAGGTATGTAGAGGTCAGACTACGTTTATTTGGCTTATTATCTCACTGTTAAAAGGCGTTTGCATCAGAAACCAACAATTCCTCTTGATGGTGTTCCTTATTTTAAGTCCGCTGATCCAGCAAAGCTTTTAACCGTGAGCCTGACTTCAGGCATGCGGCTAGTGTCATTAGCTTCCAGTTCAGCACGTTACTTAAGTGCTTTGCTAGATATGGGGCATGAACTAAGAGATACTGTTGTTTTCAATAGGACCTGTTGGTTCCTGATGCAAATACGTTAACAGTGAGAGAATAAAACAAATACAAAGAGTGCCTGACTTTTTTTTTTTTTTTAATGGAAAATGTAACGGGGAGTATTCACATGCTTGAAGTCAAGGAAATACGTACTTGCTTTGCTGCATCAGAGGCATGGAAGGTGCCGCCCTCCAGGTGCATATTACCCCAAGTCTTATGTTTCTAATAGCTTTACTAAACGATTGTCTGGTTGTCGTGTGTGCACAAGAGAGGCCAGTTCAGGCCCTAACTCAAAGGGGGCAAGTTTTGGTGCAGTGCACTAAACTGAGGGTTGAAAAGAAATGTATAGTGCTAGTGACACCTTGACCTTCTCTAGAAACTCAATGAGACAATCAAATTAGTATTAAAATACTCCTGGCTTGTGGTTTTACCATTGATGATATTAGATGTATCTCAAGGTTACTAGAATAATACTTGGCATTTAAACACTGCTCATCTATGGGTTTGTTTTTTTAAAATCCTTTGAATAAAGGTATGAATTTGCTTCACGAATGCTCCAGGAGGTTGATAAATAGTATTATTAGCCCCGTTTTACAGATGAGAGAAGCTGAGGAACAAAGAAGCTAAGTGATTTTTCCAAAGATTAAACAGTCGTTGGCTGAGCTGGAATAGAGGCCAGGATCTCTAGCCTTCTGCACACCAGTTGCTAGACTCTAGTGAATAGACTGTACATATAAAAGTAGGTAAAGTTCCAGTGTAAAGTCAGTATACGGAAGGCAGAGTTAAATTTGTTACCAGCCTCTCCTGCACTGTGACAAACCCCTTCCATTTTCTCTTTTGTGATAGTTTGTTTTCAAGTGAGATTTTTAACATAGGTTGGGTGCCTGCTCTCCAGTACAGTAAATCAATACTTGCATTACTCTGCTTTGCCAATTGAAGATTTTATAGGGAAATGCTTGGCTTGTCCCTGCAAAATATTGGGTAGCAGTCATTTTCACGCTGCTTTCAGTGCTCTGCCACTAACTTGGTTGCAAATAGTTATTGAGAAGAAGGAGACTGAGCCATCAGCAGCAGGGTCAATACCATTAGCAAAAATACCAGTAGCTACATAATTAACATTTTTACAGCTGCTTGAGATGGGAATGTTCTCTAAGGTTGAGTGGAAGAAAGGAGTACTACCAAATCATGTACCAAATGTTTCCGAACCATTCTAGCTGTCCGGTCATTTTTAGTGTCTAACGAAAACTTACCTGTGTTTTCAGGGTCTGGGAACTGATGAAGATACTCTCATTGAGATCATCTGCTCCCGGACAAACCAGGAGCTTCATGAAATTAACAGAGTCTACAAAGAAAGTAAGTGTGTGTGTTAGTATTTTCAACACAGTAAACTTTAAGCCCTCCCATTTTCTCCTTTTGGATGAGTGAAGGGAGACTTTGGAAAACTTTTAACCATTGGCCTTCCTGGGGATTCTCATTATCCCTATTGTTTTGGTCAAATAAAAGAGAGACAGGTATTTATGCTGGCATAAGTGATGAAGTCTTCAGTGTAACTGAACATGACCTAGACAGGCTGCCTACCATAAATACTGTATCTAACACCTTATGATTTATGGACCCACACATACTGGAGGAGTTCTAGAGTGAAATACTGGTGCCATTGATGTCAGTGGAGCCAGGATTTCACCCAGTGCCTGCACTTTTTAATATGCACAAATTAAGGTGCCATGAGGGCTAACCGGAATTATGCCTTCCATGCGTGGTTTTCACTTAACCTTTTGCCTTGAAATTAACTTGAATTGCAGAAGCATTTTCCATGGAGGAAGAAAATTCTCTCTCAGGGTTTGGTACCTTGGAATCCACTGCAGACCTTGTAGTAAACAAGTGTGGGTGCATCTACTAATCACTTTTTTTCATGTTAAAACAACAGCAATATTTTGTTTTCTATTTTTATTGTAAGTAAGACAGAATCAGTGTAAATGAGAGCAAAAACCTGCTCCTAGATTCTATCCATGCTGAGCAGTTGAATTTAGAATCCATTGAAGAAGCCCTTTTATCACTTTAATTGATAGAGCTGCCAAAAAAAAAAAAGGCATAAAAATCTGGACAAGACTTGATAAAAGCATGGATTCCTTTTTTTTCAACTTTGCTAAAGGATATTATCCATTGCTTGCTACATTTCTCAGTTGATGGTAACTGGATTTAACAGTGATTTGAACGTGAGTTCGGTATCAAACAATATTCCGTAAGATTTCTTACGACCCTTTCATGTTTCAAGTTGCATTCATCACAAACAGTAACGAAGGTGTCCAGTGTGCTCACAGACAGCAACAAGTTAGCTTTAATTGGAGAAAATTGCCTCATATTTGTTCTTTGGTAGCTGCAAACAATTCTGTAAATTAGCAATGGCTGAAAGCAGCAATTAAGTATGAACAAAGACAGTTCTAAGTATTAATGGCATAAGATGAAAATAATATTACAGTGATGAATTGGATGTAAACACCTACATGCTAAAATGGAAGGATCCAGGGATAGATTCCTATAGAACTCCAGGGGGAAAGTAGCAGCTTTATAGCAATGCAGAAAATTGCTACTCTAATAAGAAATAAAACACTCTAGTGCCATGCCAGAAACACAGACAGCATTCCTGTATTTAAGCTTATGTATTTAAACTATGGTTATTCTGCATAAACTTGTCTCTTAGCTGCAAGCAGTCTAACAAATTGATGGTTGGTGATCTGTATCTGCTGTAATAAAACACTCATTCAAGAGCCTAGTAAGTGTGTGGTGTGTTTGTGTTTAAGTAATTAGTGCTGGCAAAACAAGCCTGGATGGCAGAGCCATGCTCTCACCACTGCTCCCCTAGGTACAGCCTGTTGCTGTGTTTTAATAGAGTAGCTAGTTATTCATATACATCTTCCCAATACAAAAATAGCTAAAGGAATTTGCATCTATAACCCCTCAAGTTGACCTTGGTGAGGAAAGAAGTCATGTTTGTGGGTTAGCAGTGAATAGAAAAGTATTTGCTGTTTTCTAGTGTACAAGACAGACCTGGAAAAGGACATTGTGTCTGACACCTCTGGTGACTTCCGCAAGCTGATGGTTTCTCTGGCCAAGGTAAGATATTCTGAGTAGGTATGTGTTTCTCTCTGTCTAGTTTTCTTTATTCTGTCGTGTTTTTCAGTCCGACTCGCCAGTTGTGGCAGTTCACGTACCTTGATTGTGATTAGCGATTGACTAGCTGTATCAGAAATCCAGCCACTTGACTGAAAGCAAGTTTGGATTCGTTTGCACCTTCACTGGCTAGCTGACAATTTGAAAGAACATGATGCAGAGGCTGAATGACCATGCAATTTGACCAGAGAGCAACTCGCATAAACGGAGCTTTGTAACGGAGATGGAACATGTTGTAATGTTCGTTTGGCAAATGTTGGCTAACATGAACTGAGACAAAAAATGTTGACTGCAGTTTGCACTGTTTCAATTCAGTTACATCTGCTAAAAGTTTGTTCTTCTTGTTTGAAGGGTAAAAGGTGTGAGGACACTTCTGTGATTGATTATGAACTGATTGACATAGATGCTAGGGTAAGTGCTGGTGATCACTGGTAACTGAACTTCTCAAAGTGTATGATGCCTTAAAATAAATCTTGGAAAACTCGGAATATACAATATATAAATGCTGCTTACTTTTTCACATAGAGAGAGAGTGCATATGTTCCCTAGAATATGGTACCTTAGCACATTATGGACATAATATTAGTTTTGGCATGCACCACTTGTGATCATGGAGTTAAACCATTTCCATATATGGGCTTCCTTTCCCACCATCATCCATACACAACTATCTTATTGCTTCTATGGACACCCTGACAAAGAGATTTCCTAGTGGAGTTTCATATGAGAACCGTGGTCCTCTGCTCAGAATCTAAAAGGATGGTGCCCAGGTGATTCCAAGAGAGAATATGGAGAAGTCTTTCTTTCCATGAATTAAATTTATTGACAGTTTTATGTAAACACCCCTTTCACCTGTCACCATTAAACTCAGGACCTGACTATACTCTCTGAGGTCACGAGTAACTTCACTGATGTTAGTGGAATTATAATAGTGTAAAACCTGTGTTAGATGAAAATCAGGTCTGTAAGTCCATTCCTTCTGTATGCATTCTCCCTCCCCCCCCCCCCCCCCCAGTGGTTAGGTTAAATATGAGTCTACCCTTAACATTCCCCTCTGATTTGGCTCTAGTAGAACTTGTTTTCTATAGTTTTGCAGTGGCTCCTTCATCTTACCCCTTGTGGCTAACATAGCGCTTTCGTTCTAACCACAGGACCTCTATGATGCTGGTGTGAAGAGGAAGGGAACCGATGTTCCTAAGTGGATCAATATTATGACTGAAAGGAGTATCCCGCACCTCCAGAAAGGTACTGTTCAAAGAAAAAGTTTCCATAGGAGGGAATTAGAAGGAGATTGTTTTTGCTTGGTTGCAACAATGATCAAATCGAGCGAGACCCAGGAAACAGGGAGCTGTTTGTGAAAAGTTTATCTGCTGAGCCATGACTATTTGAAAAGAAATACATTTATATCTCTAGAGCAAATACATTAATCTCCCTGTTCGAACAGTCATACACACCCAGCAGCAGATCATAGAAGCTACAGTTTCGAAAGTGATCTCTAAATTCACTCCTGAAATCTTGCGCAGAGGGCTACATTCATGCACACAAATACCGTATGTAAACATCACATGTAAAGCTTATGTCAGTGGGCCCCAGGAATGGCCTTCGGTGTTTACATAACTACCAGCCAGGAAACTCCTTTGAGAGGCTTTCTTATTTTTTAAGGGCCTAAATTCCACAATGGGTAGTGGATGGGGATTGAACCAATAGCTATCTGATGAGCGGTCTGTCTCAGTGATTTTTCATATAGTGACAAAACCAAGCTAAGACATTTCCCCATCATTAAGTAATTGAGAACTTCCTAAAATATATCACTTCATTCAAGAAAATGAAAATGAAGTGGCATAGGATCTAGATATTGGCGGTCAAGCTTCTTAATGTCCCCTGGCCCCTCTCTAGTTGCCTTGTGCAGTTTTTTGTGCACACAATCTTTCTGCTCCCTGAATTTGTGTGTACAGCTCAAGTACACTTCTGTTCTTTTAATTGTTTTCTTCCTTACTATAGTGTTTGAGAGATACAAGAGCTACAGCCCTTATGATATGTTGGAGAGCATCAAGAAAGAGGTCAAGGGAGACCTGGAAAATGCCTTCCTTAATCTTGGTAAGTAAACATCGTTAAGGTTATTAAGAATAGCTTTCAGTGAAACCTTTCCAAGGCTCTTGCAGTCTGCTTGCTGTGATGAGGCATGGCCCAACTGCTTAAAGACCAATTTGAGGATGCTGGAGGAGAAGAAAGAAGCTAGAAGTGCTGTCAACATGGGATCAGCCACTGGATTTTATTACTTTAATCAGGAGTGGGAGTGTAATGAGTGATATATTCCTCTCTGGTAAAATTCCCCTTTCCAACTGTCCATCTGCAGAGTGGGTGATCTGCTGTTAGTTCATCTACAGTTCATACTCTTCAGTGGAGACTGAATTGTTCCTTCAGCTCCAGTCTGATGCATTAAATATTTGGTCTGGGTTTGTCTTTGGAAACCTAGAGGGTTGAAAAAGTCTGGAGAGGGAGTGTGTGTTTGCCTGTCCATAGATCTTCCAGACTAGGAAAGGAGGTTGAATTGGGACTGTATTTTGTGAAATAGAAAGGAACATAAGGGTGATTGTGAGGCTTGGATTATGGAATGGGATTGAAGTGGTGGCATTTTGGTTGAAGCTACTGCTGAGGGATATTTGTTTCAGATACACTGAGTTGATAGAAATTATGGTAGAGCCAGGCTCTTCTTTAAGACGAGAAATGAAGAAATGCCAAAACTGGGAAGAGGAAATCTTATTTGGGTGTCATCTGTATAAACATGTTCAGAAAGGATGTGACCAGAATGGATTTGATAATTAGAATATGGGTCAAAGACTGAAGACTGAGGGGGGACACCAGAGTGAGATGTGATAACAGTTTGAGGAGATCAAATACTTTATTAGATTTTAGGGAGCTGCAATTAAATTGCAAACCTTTCTTGGTACAGTTACTTAAACATACTAACTTCTAGGTAACAAACATTTCAGATACAAATCATTTGCCTTTTTTTAATTTTTGCTGGTTGGCTGGTTGGGTTTAGGAGGGGTGGGGGTAGGAAGCCCTGTCTCCTTGAAAACCCTTTCCTCGTTCAACTATCAGATCTATAAAGGGGGAGTCTGGGCCATTTTAGTTTGCAGATGTGTTTGCAGCATGTTTAACTAATAATACATTCTTCACTTTGCAGTCCAGTGTATTCAGAACAAGCAGCTGTATTTTGCTGACCGATTGTACGACTCCATGAAGGTAGGATGAACTGCAGAAGTTCTTGTTTCTTAGTACTGAATTCTTTTGCTCCTCTTCATGATCTAATTACATTTTAATTTTTAAACAATCATAGACATAATGGAGACTAGATGGCACTGAAATACCTAATGATGGCATCATGGCTGGCCTTCTACAAAAGAATGCTTTAAAAATTACGTGCATATAGAAATTGATGTATCTTGTCCAGTCATGTCAGCAGACATATATTCATTTGTTTTGATAATGCAAAAAATAGTAGACTAAATGACACCTATTTGCAAAAGTAGAACAGAAAGAACTATAACAATAAGAATCCACAACAAATGTTATTTCAAATATGCTATTGTCTTGAATGTGTAGAGCAGTGGTGAATATCAGTTTAGCTTTCCCACATCCACCTCTCATGTTCTTGTTTTCTCATAGGCCAGGAATGTATACCTTGATGAAATATTAGTGTTAACTTTTTAAAGAGTAAACTTCATCTGGAGTTTGTAGAGGAAATGTAGAGAAAAGTGACAAAAGCTAGAGTTACTTAGATAAGCTGGGAGCACAGGTGAACAGATAGAGCAAAGCTTGACACTTATAAACTAAGTACAAACTAAGGCCCAATCCAGCTCCCATTGAAGCGAATGAGAAAGGTATCTGGCCCATAGGTAGGTCGGAGTCCAAAGAGACATCTTGCACAGAATACGTAGCAAGAGAAAGTGAGCATAGTAATGGAATAATGAAACCTTGGAAAATGCATGACTGCAACCTAACGGTCACCAGAATTCTGGGAGGTGAAAATACAAGCAGTGGACACAAGTCGCAAGAAATTGTTCTAGTGCAGGGGTAGCCAGTCAGAGACGAAGAGCCCAAAAATAGCTACTGCAAAGATAGAAGCCGCAAAGAACCACATTTACCTTACCCTCCGCCGAAAATTCGTGCTGATCCGTCAGTTTCGGTGGCAGCTGGTCAATTTCACATTTGAAAGTAAAAACTTTTTGGCACCCCCATACAATGTGCAGAGCCGCATTTGTATGAACAAAGAGCCGCATGCGGCTCGCGAGCCGCGGGTTGGCCACCCCAGTTCTAGTGCGTTGTCATGTGTTAGACCACCTTTATGTCCCAGTTTAGACCATAGAAAAGGTCCCAAGGATGAAACAAGAACGACTAAAAGAAGTGGAAGATGATTTTATGTAGGAAAGCTGTTAAAGTTCTGTTATCTAGAGAGAGAATTGTTAAGCAAATCTGAGTGAAACCTTTCAGATGCCAAAGAAATTAGTGATGAGCTCTTTGAATGATAGTTAGGACTCTCAGACCAATGTGCTTTACATTTCAATGTAGCGGTCCCCAGACTGGGGGGTGCGCCTCACTGGGGGTGGGGAGGGCGTGCCATCCAGCCCCACTCTGCCCCCAGCTCTGCTCCGGCCCCACTCCCGGCTGCAGCCCCAGTTGCAGCTCCGATCGCAGGCATGGCTCAGCTCCCAGCCCCAGCTCCTGACCGCAGCTCCTTAGGCCAGGCTGGGGGCGGGGGCACAATGGAAAAAGTTTGGGGACCACTAGTTTAATGGAACACTGTCAAATGGTTAGGATTCAGACAATCAGCGGTAACTTCAAATTGTTGTAATCTTGGGGGGGGATGCCCTCGGGGAGTCTAAATGTATTTTTTAAATTGCTGCACTGAAATACAGTCACTGTCCTCATTTTGGGGAGATGACGTTGAAGTAGAGCGACTCTTGGGGTTCTAGAGTAACAGCTAATTAGCCTTCACTGAACAAAGATACTGTGAATTAAAAACACACACCAGAAACAAAACCCTATCAAAACAAAGCACTAAGTTGCATGCACTATTCTCCCCCTGGGGAGAGAATGACAGACCACATGGGACAAATGTTAGCTGTATGGCATAATGCATTACTGGAAGGTGCTTAGATAATATGGTGATGAGAGTGGTATAAGAAACTTTGTGGAATAGAATTAATAGAGTGCAAAGCCAGTACCCTGATACAATGCACGTTCCGGCAGCAGTTACCGGTGTCACGACGCTGGTATATGAAGATGTAAATGTACTGCTTCTGCTAGAATGGAAAATACACAATAATATATTGGCCAAGTGGAGGACAATGTTAGGAAAATAAGCTTGGTCCTCGGGTTTTTAGGAAGGCGCTGTGAATGCAGAAAGAAGTAATTGACTGTGACCTTTTCCTGCAGCATGTACAGCTCATCAGTAGATTGCTCTCCATCCTTACAAGACATTGGCTGTCTCGTTTTTTTACTTCAACATACTACAGCTCTCAATGTAAATCTGCTTTTAGGGCAAAGGAACCCGTGATAAGATCCTGATCAGGATTATGGTCTCCCGCTCTGAGGTTGATATGCTGAAAATTAAGAGTGAATTCAAGAGGAAGTATGGAAAATCCCTCTATTATGTCATCCAGGTAAATAACAGGGCTTCTTGTTGTGATAATCCATTGTATGGGATTTTCAGAAGCACTCAGCATTTGTCTTATTGCGCCCACTGAAATCAAAGGGAATTTTATCACGGGCTTCAGTGGGAGCGGTTGGATCAATGTGAAGCACTTCTGAAAATCCTACTCTTAACTTCTAGCTGCTGAATACTCTGTGAGTCGAGCCACCCAAACTATATACAGATTTTAGGCTGCGTATGTTGACTGTGTGAAGACCATGGGAAAATGTCCACGTCCATGGGGAAAAGCTGGGTCTTCCCACAAAGCCAGACAGACGGAAAACATAACAGACAGGCTTGTTCTGGAACTGCCCGAGGAAAACGAAATCACATCAGTTCCTGTGCCGATTCCAGGCTGTGCTGTCTGTGAAAGTTACTGTAGCCCTAGGGTAGAGTAACCGCTGTCTGGGCCCCAGGAGGAGTTGGGGAAGAGAAGTCTCAAGCCATTTTTTTTTCTTTAACTTCCTTCCCTGCTGAATAGTTCTATGAGTGGTGCATGGCAGTGGGGTGAATTGACATCAGAATCTTGAGTCCAGCGGGCCCATTCTCTTACCCTGAACTGAATTCTGAAACAAGCTGTCAGTTTTGGGTTCTGGTGACCCCTTCTAAAACGCACGGTTATGCATTGACTGACTAGAAAGAGAGAGCTTTGAAACACCCAGGCCACTCCTGCATTATTACTGCACTCTCCTACATCATTCCCCTAAGCGTGGCATTCTCTGTGACTCTGGCCCTGTGGAAGAGCTAGTCCTGGAGGCACACAAGGCTGAGATAAGTGTGTTACTGGTTTCCAAAAGGGGAAGTACCCCCCAGGGTAGGCAGTAGTTTTCTCAGCTGTGGGGCTGCCATAGAGACAGTTTGAGCCAGGTCTTGTTTACGTCTTGTTGTTCAGTACCAGTCCAGTTTTCACTGCACGTTGGGCAGACATGCAGCTGTTCATGGCATGGGAGGTTTACATGCCTCTTTACTGGCAGAGAGTGCAAACATCTCTCATTTACTCCGAGTCTCCTAAGAAAAGGCCATCTATGTATATTGGGGAGTGACAAACAATGCATTCCATTAGGAACTAGATAGAGATTTCGATTCAGCTGGTTAATGCATGGCTTTTAACCACCGTTTAGATACTAAATTTTAGCACTCTGTTACGGCTGTGTGTGTTCTGGCTAAATGCCCATAGCAATGGGAGCATGGTGTACTAGCGCTTCCAGGGCACCATTATATGTCAGCCCAGCAATAGGGCCCAGATTATTGTTAGGCTGTGCCAGCTCTGCAATAAACTTACTGTGACGTCTCAAACAAGTCACATACATTTTCTGTGCTTCTGCTCCCATGTCTAAAATGGAGATAGTGATACTGCCTTTTCTCCCACCCTCTAGCTGTCTTGTCTATTTGGACAGGAACAGATTCTTACTGTCCATATGCATTCCCGTCCTCAAGCTCTTACAGTCTGTTAGATTCTAAGGGCTTGTCTACACTTAACATTTTACAGTGGTAGAGCTTCTGTGTAGACACTGCCTACGCTGACGGGATAGATTCTGCCGTCGCTGTAGTTAATCCACCTCCCTGGGAGGCAGTAGCTGGGTTGATGGAGGAATTCTTCAGTGGATCTAGTGCTGTCTACATGGGGACATAGGTCACACCCTTGATTGACTTAGTTAAAATGACTTTATTTTCTAGTGTAGACTGGGTGTAATTAAATGTCAAAAGGTTTTTGGAATTGCAAAACTCTGCCCCTTTCACAAATACTGTGTCGCTTACTTGTTTGTATTGGGCAAAGGGGCAGAGCTGTGCAAATCGAATCCCTTTGACTTAGTTAGAATGGTAGAAATGTTTTGTTTTGCTTAATTGAACCAAATTTGAGACTGGGTGGGCAGATCAGGGTTTGATAAAGAAGCCTTTCCTCCATTAGATTACTGGTTCATATCTACCCCAGCTTGGCAGAGACCGGAAGAGGTTAGTGAACAGATAATAGATGGTAACCAAGGGACTGAATTGAACCACGTCCCTTTGCTCTCTGCCATTAGGTTGTTCATCTTATACCAAAGTTCCCCTTACTGGTCCCACTTCTATCATTGTTCATGCCACACACTAAGAAAACTTCAGCTTACAAATAGACCATTACTTCAACTTCATCGTGCCGTCATCCTGGTACTTTAGGTAACCTTCTCTTCTTCCTCAAGTTTCATTTTCATTTTTTTCCCCTCATTTTGCAGCAAGATACAAAGGGCGATTACCAGAGGGCGCTGCTGAACCTGTGTGGAGGAGAGGACTGAAAACTGTGACCAAAGAAATCCATGTCCAGAGACGTGCTTTTCTGCTCTTCATCTTCCTGTAATCCTAGCAAAACCAACTTGCCTAGCTAACTTGAACTTGCCTCTGTATTTACAAGACTGACGCTATTGTTTGCTTCCTTGTACTTCTCTAGGTGTCAGTGAATTGCTTGGCTTTAGCAAAGTTCTTATAAGCAAATGGTCAGAGAAATGAACACTCCAAGAATAAAGAGGTGACTCGTGTGTTTGTGACAGACTCCGCCTCTATATATACCGTTTCTGTTAAAATACAAATAAAATGGAATTTTTACTTTAAGAAAACAGGTCTTTCTCTTTGGTGCTTTGTTTCATAACACAGGTTGATGTGTAGACATTCCTTCTTTCCACAGACAGAATAAAGCGGGCCATCTTCCTCATGTGATCTGGTGCAAGGCCCAGGATGAGCAATAGTCATTGCTAGATCTGAGGCAGGTTTGAAATTCAATATCTCACGATGACGATGGTCTAAAAACAGGAGCTTTATACTGGAACTCAAATTATGGAGGGAACAAGTAGGAGGGCCCTAGAAAATATTTCAGAGCAGGATCCAACAAGCTACAAAGGGTCATATCATGTATGAATGAAAACTGTGAGGTTTTTTATTTATTTTTTTGTATCAAATAGCCCTCTGGTGCTGGCCAGGGGAGCATTCCGCTGATCATTCTGATCTTGGCACTTTTCTTTTTCTCTGAACACGTCTATGTCTAATTTTAAAGGGGAGCATGTCCTGTTTTTCAGATTATTCTGAATTCATTTAGGAAAAAACTGTCTCATAGTAGATTGCAGGCAAAGTCAGTGGTTAATTTCCCCAGTATTCTTGATCTGGAGGCTATTTTTTTCTTTTCTTGTGGCTTTCCTGCTCGCACCCTTTGACACATCTCTGAGGGACTGCCAACGACACATTTCCAGTGGTAAAATCAAATCCGGAAGTGTAAACTGCAGAGTGAACAGCATCAGAAACCACATCATGTTAGTCTCTGCATTTTATCAAACCTGATTTATAATTAATAGCAAACTTTCATCTGTTTCCCATGTCTGCTTTCATAAACATTTGTAACTCACGCCCCCTGTGCAGCAGGCTCTGCTTTATTTCAGTTCTCACATTGTCAACCCCCAGTTGTCACTGAGTGCAGTGGGTTTCCAGTCCTGAAGGAGATGCTGGGCCAGAATTTCCAATGAGCTCAGTGTGCCCAGCAGCTCTCAATGGGAGTCTGGCCACTTCATTTTGGAGTTTCTTTTTAATATCTGGACCTTTGTGGTTCAAATTCTGCTCTCATTTACACTCACCTCGCCCCTGACTGTTGTTTGCCATTTCACTGCTCCAAAGCCCAGTCCTGAATACTCTTTGTCACCCTCATATTCCCACTGACTTCGGTGAGGTCACTCGGGAAGCAAGGACTACTTGTGTCTGGTCACCTCTCATTTCACTCCGACACCAACCCCAGATCCCTGCACTGATGCCCTAACTCCAGGAGAGGAAAGCAGAACGTACAGCACCTTGCACAGTTGTAATTGGGGGAGAGGGGTAGGGCTGATGGGGTGGATCCTTTGCCTGGAAAGCGAGGGGTGCTAGTGAGACGGGGGTGGGGGGGGCAGTTGGTTCCAGACTGGGAAGAGGGGTCCTGATGCTTCACGGCTGGCTTGCTGGGAGTAGCTGCTCCCAACCCTGGCCCATGCACCCCAGCTGCTCTCCGGCCCAATCTCAGGCACGGTGGTGGCCCTTCCAGATCCTACCCTTCCCTCCACCCCCAGCAGCCAGACAGGGCCCGAGTCACCAGCCGGGCCGCAAAGGAAGCGCTAAGCAGCACAGTTTAGGGAAGAGCGCGGCTGAGCTGCTGCACAGTTTGCAGGGAACGCTGGTGAGAAGGGAGGGGGCCCAAACGCAGCTGCCTGGCGCCTTGAATATGATAGACTTGAGCTGGGCCCTAAAAGGAGCCAGGGCCCGCCCAAGTGCGCCCCTAATTCCAGTGTGGGGCCATAGCACTGGAAAGGGGCTGTTCCCATCTGCCCAGTGATGGGCCCAGCAGCTGAGCTTTCTTCCACAGTAGCGAACCACCACCAGTGATCACTTCTTTTCCCTCAAATGATACCTGACCTATCGCCTTATTTCAAAGACTCTCCTAGTCCCTCAAGCTAATTTAAGATTTTATTTTTTTTTAATCACCCTTTCTGAAAGGCTGAGCCACAATGCGGAGGAGAAACAAGCAGCAGCCCAGTTCATGTTGCTTTTAAAGCATGAAGCCGTTTTTCTTGCTTACACACAGTTGGCTTTACACCGAGATGACGATTTGGTGTGACAACACTGTCTGCAATTGAGAAAATTCAGCTGCAATTTTGATATCTGAATGCACAAATGGCATATTTTTTTCCAGGAGCAACTCCAATTTAATGCTTGATGGAGCAGTCTCATTGACACCTGTTTACAAAAATGCCTTTCCCTCGAGATTTGTACATTAAAACTACTGTCCGAAATAGCAAATCACTCCTTTAACGTAATGAGATAAGGCAGCTCTATAAACTTGGCTTGCTCAAATGTGGGCCCATAAAAGAAATCAGATCAAATTTTTCCAGTCAATGGAATGAACAACTAGAATTTGCTGGCTAGCATGTTCTGCTTCACTGCTAGAGGACAGGCAAAATTCCTCTCTTTGGACTTTCCGTTTAAGTGGTTAATGAACAGCAAAGTTAAATAAACCTCTGTGATTTAGGCCACTGTCATTTCATCTGCACATGGAGCAGAAATAAGATCAGGCTTATGTGAAAACGAGACCCCCCATTTCAAAAAGGCCAATAACCATTTGACCCCCCAGCATCTTTATTTTAATGCAGAGTCATCCAAGCACCTTTTTCAGTATTTGGTTGAGGGGAGGGAGGGGGAAAAAGTCCAGTCACAGTCAGACTCTACATATGTTAGCATAGGATGCTTAAATTAAATATACACACGTTTTAGCTTCCTTCTTTTAATGGGGGGGGGTATGGTTGAGTACAAACCTAAAAACGTTGGCTTTCAATCCTGCTGTTCATAGTGTCACAACACTTTCTTAGTAATACGCCAAAATTGGTGGCAAATGTGCCAAAATCTGGTCCTCATACCTCTGCTCTACGCACAGAGACATGTATGGTAATGCAGAGTGTGTCACTGCCCATAATGGCTTTACGGCACGCTCAGGCCTCTGTGGGAGTTGAGTGTTAGCGCTGGAGGCTGGCCAAACTTCACTAAAAATTCCACTTTCCGAGAGGCCAGCAACTAAAAACACTTGCCTGTGGCATTGCACTTTTTAAGCGAATGGTGTTTCACCTCCCTAGTTCTTTTAGCAAAGGCAGCCACTAGACCATTTGCCAGCCACCTTGCTTGGCAGAGCTGTTTAAAACACACCCTTGCAAATCTGTGCTGTCCCAGGCGTGGGCACGGCCCTGGGCCTGGTTTTCATCTTCTTCAGGAGCTAGTCAGCAGTGTGCACACTGTAGTTCCCACCCCAGGGGTAGACAAAAGCTCCAGGGAATTCTACTCGCTCACTTAGCAGCTAATAATTCACTGCATTTCAAGAGCACCAGCTGGCTGAGAAGCCCAACCTGTGGTACCAACAGCGGCATGATGAAGGGGTTGTGAGACTTTTTCTGAGTGGGAAAACTGTGTTCCGCCAGGGATTAGGTGGTTCGACAGCGAGGATAAGGAAATCGCTAGCTTTCCTCAGTGTATCCTCTACCTTACCCTGAAGGCCATCCACGCCTCTAGCTAGCCCCAGAACTTAACCGGCCGTTATACTTGACCATAATATCTGAGCACAGCATACGCTGTAATGTATTTACGCCCCACAATGCCGCTGTAAGGGAGAGAAGTGCTCGTTTCTCCAGTTTACTGCAGGAGAACTGAGGCACAGCGTGGCTGTGATTCGCCCAAGATCACACAGGAGGTCTGTAGTGGACAAGGACACTGAACCTGGCTTTCTGGAGTCCTAGATTAGGGCCTTCACGGGGGAGACCAGCCTGCCTCGCCAATGACACTGCCTGTTTCGCACCCCTCAGCCTGCTTGCTGCCCAGTTAGCACACAGCTGCGGCCAGCTGGGCGTTAAAACCAAGTTCAAAGCGTCCCACGCTGACTGTGTCACTCCTGGGTCCTGGCTGAGGGGGCGACGGTGCCACGGTGCCCTGCTGGAGCCGGCCTTGCCAGCGGGGAAGGCGAAGCAGCCAGCTGGGGTGGGAAAGCAGCTCAGTTAGCCGGCAGCCTGCTGCTTCCTCCCGCCCTGCACGGCAGGGACACACTGAAAGCGCTGCTGCTGCTGCCAGGGGGAGCGGCTGCCTCCTTGCTTCTGGGCAACGCACCAGAGGCATCTGGAGAAATGGGGGGTGCTCCCCCACTAGCCCCAGCGCCGTGTTGCCTCTGGGGGTGTTGCCGCGCGCCCTGGGCTGTTGGCAGCAGACAAGGCCCACCTCCTGCTGGCTCCGCCCGGACCTGGCGCTCCCAGCTAGAGCAGGAGGCTGCCCTGTAAGTCCTGTCTCGGGAGCTGAGCTGGTGAGGATGGAAATTTGTCCCATGGGCGGCTTCCCAGCAAGGGTCCCCCATGGCTTGGTGGGTGGGCTCCTGCCTGCCCCTGACTGTCTGGGAGCAGGCGTGGAGGGATGTGCCCGAATGGGCAGCCACCGCTGGCGGGATGGGGAGAGGGCTCGTGCAATCTGTGGCCAGGGCTCTAATGCCCACCCCAGCAGTGCCCCTCTCTGGGCTGGACATCATGTGAGAGAGAGCGAGAGAGCAATACCCAGAGGGGCAGAGCTATGTGCGTGTCTAAAGGCCTTTGTGGGCGGGTTCAAGAAAGTGCCAATCCAACCATCAGTAGCAGCCAGAGGTCTGGTGTCTTAAAATATTCCCCTCACTCTTAAAGCTGAGCTAAACATAGGACGTCCTGCCCACAGTACATAGCGTACTCAAGAGCGGGTGAAACGTTAGACTGTGCTCAGACTGTAAGCGCCTTGGGGCAGGTGTAATGTCATGTGCTAACAGCATGCAAAGCCGGACTGAGCCTCTGGGAGCGACTGGACTACGTTTAATAGTAAATATGCGGATGACGTGTGGGTCACTTGCGTAGTCAGCGTGACTCTATTGGCAATGTAGGGTCCAGCGTCAATCACTGCACGTTGCTGATCCAGCCCTTTCTTAACGTGGGCAATTGTTCTGAACTACCTGTCGTGATTGTCTCGATAAAGACAGTGCTATGTAACTAACATGAAATCCCAGCAAAACGCCCATTGACTTCAGTGGGGCCAGGGTTTATCCGTGTCAGTTTTTTCTGGCGTTGTTTCTTTCACCGATGAACAGGCAGGGGCCCCTTTTCAAAGCTATTTCGTCACCTGGAGATGCAGACAGGCTCTCAGTGCGATTTAGCTGCAGCGTGAGGTGCCTGGGTACCTGTGAAAATCTGCCCAGCGGTCCCCACGCTCTCAAGCTTTCGCTCAGGTGACTAAAGGCTTGTCTACATGGCTCTGCAATTGGGATTGCAGGGGTGTGAATAGCAGTGCGCAGCAAAGTGCTGTGCTGTAGCGCCCCCATGTGGCTGTTGAAGGCGTGAACTAAAAGGTTCTTACTCCCTATGAGTGGAATCCCGTTTGATGAGCGCTATGTCAATGCAAACACCCACAGTGTCCACGCAGGGGGTGTTACAACACAGCACTTTGGTGTGCACTGCTATTCCCACCCCCCGTCATCCTAACCGCGGGGCAGTGTGGACAAACCTTTAGTCGCTCGAGCAAAGGCTTGAAAGAGAGCACGCCGGCAGAGACACAAGCTAATGCTCCTTTCTCAGGTGACGCATTCCAGTGAAGTCCAATCTCTTGCAGGTGGGCAGAGTGGCAGGAGATTGATGAGCTATGTGGGGGTAGGTGTAGTTGTAGTCACTGGGGCTGCGTGCAAGAAGACGGTTTGCTGCTTAGATTGGCTCCTATCATGGTGAGAAATGCGGGTTGGCTGGTAACTCTCCAGGCTCAGGGCCTAGTGTAGCTCCCCTGTATTCAATAGGCATCCCATCGCTGGTTTCAGTGGGAGTCGGAGTGAATGAGGCTTTGTTCTACTGCAATGACCCGCTCTTGTTAATCATCATTTTCTCTAGCGAAGAATGTAGTGCTGGCATGGATGTTTTTTCCCTTTCTCTGGTAAGTCTGATGCAGGTATTGCAGCACCCTTCACCTAACAACAGCCTGCAAGTTTTTAACTGCTGACAAACCACAAGGTGTGGCACAGCTGTTTGGCATAAGTACACTTCTTTCAGTGGCTCATGGCTCTGGCTGTGTTGGTACTTCGCTCCCATTCCTGCAGTTTGTGAGGCACCTAAATATCTCTGAGGAGCTGGGCTTCAGGTATCAAGTAGGAACAGAAGTACATGATACCTGGCTTGCTAGCAGGTCTCCAAAAAGTTATGTCTGGTGCTGAAGGAGCAGGGTTTTTCTGCCCTCTGTGGTCAAGAGCAGCAGGTTTCCACTGCTCACATCTTAGTTCTTCAAGTTGTGTGTGTGTGTGTGTGGGGGGGGGGGGGTTGTTTGCTGACTGCAGTGGGAGCTGATGAGCCCCAGAGGAGAAATGTCAGATTGAATTGGAGAAAACAGTTTCTGATACAAGGAGCCCTAGAAAACTGACCTGTTTCCCTCTAGGGACAAATATTTACATACAAATAATGCTCTTGGAACCACAGCTTGGTGTTTTCAAGCCCCTTAAGGGCATAACACATAAACAACTTGATCCAAAATTGTAACTCATTCTTTAGGAGGGTGTGGAGATAAGAATACCCTGCTGGTGGAAATGCATTTTTAGCTGTTGCTCACAAGAGGGAGCTCAGAGAAAGCGTTAAGCTTTCACTGCCTTAAAAAAAGAAATCTCAAAAAATCTTGAACTCTGCTGTCTGCAAACATTTACATTTTCAGACTCTCGACTAACCTTTTCTAAAGCTTAATGTAAAAAATTAGTGTTTCAACTTTAGGACTTCCCCAGAATCTAAAATTAAGCCATGTTTAATGGGAATATTTACCCCAGATATTGCTAATTGGTCTCTCTGACTCTAATGTATGATACAGGGCTTGGAGGCTCAAACTAGACCTTTTTCATTCTAAACATTTTTGGGTTGTTCAGAAACAAGATGGTTTTATAAACATCCCTTTAAAGAGAAGGTTAATAATGGCACTAGCTACAAAGGGACTTTTTTTTCCTCCTCTTTCTTTAACAAGCAGTCTTTAGAGGAAATGGTTTTTAGTCCTAACAAAATTATCTACTGCTTGCTGATTGAAACAGGTGCTTTAAAAAACATTCTCATTCTTGCTTTCTGCTTGGGAAAGTAAATACATCTCTGCCTCTTTTGCTGTATTCATATGAGCAGTTGAGGGTCTAATTGCTAACAGCTGAACAGCCTTTGCATTTCTCCAATCCTTACTGATAATAAAACAATTAGAATAATTTATGTGCACATGTGCTATTGAAGTGTATTTGCTAAAGAGGAATCGTTCCAGTCATTCATGGCTGTTAGGGTGCTTTCCTTCCCCAATCAGAGTGACGTGTTTACACTCAGGAAACACTTTTAATTTTTTAATAGGGAGAAATATTCATTTAATGAGTTTGAGTGACTTGTTTATGTCCAGCTTATGCATTTTAATAAAGATAACCAATGAATGGCAGCTTTTTTACTATGTTTTTTTAAAGCTAATTGTACTTAATACTTGATGGGAAATTCACCTCTCAAAATTCAGAAAGGTTGATCAGAAGCACTAAGTACAGGTGGGTTAAGTGTAGTGTGTGGTTTCCTAATGTAATGGATTTTGAATAATTTTGTCAGAAAGCTAAGTTCTGTGAACATGCTGTTTTATATCTACTTATTTTTGGGTAATAGTTTGCTCATAAGCTGGTAGTATTAAGAGGGCTAGACTTCAAATCGACTTTCTAAATATAAAGAGAAAACTGTTGCCTGAAAATCTACTTTTTTATTTTTTTGCAAATGTTCTGTCCAGGTGTTATTACAAAATGGGATTCAATACATTTCATCTTATTGGGGTAAATGTAATAGTAGTGTAGTTATCAATCCATTTCTTATAAATATCTATACTTTTGTACCACTAAGAAGATCAATAATGCAACAGTTGGCATTATAGTATGTTAAAAATGGGTGTATAAATCTGTGTTAGAAAGATAAATGTTCCTATATGTTGTAGAGGTTTTATTTTGTACAGCTAATTCTGAACTGTCTGTCCTCCAGTGGAACAAGATATTCCCTTGTAGGGGGAAGGTAGCGTTAATAAAATGTTACTTAACTGTTCTGGACAACGTATAATTCTTAAGAGTATTACAATTGATGGATTACTAGAAGATTGCTCTCAGACCCTTTGCAAACCTAGAGTTTGTGAATGTATTCATAATCACAAAATGAAGTACTGGTTTACTATCTGCTACAGTAAAGAAGATCTTTTCTAGAAAGTGTTTGGGGTGGGGAACGTGCAAGGGGACAATATAACACTTTAGTGGGTTAATATTAGATCTGTGGGTGTTTTGTGTGTTTTTTTGGACGGAAAAAACCCCCCACCAGTTGGTTGATACGTTCTGGTTGCACTCAAAGCCTGAATGTTAAAGATTTTAAAAGGGAGGCGGGGAAGTTGTTCTTCCATTGTCTTTCCTGTATTAATTTATTTTATTTTAACAAGGGAATGTGTTGGCCTGTCAGTTCAAGACCTGCCTGGATGACAAGCGATACTGGTGCATTAAGTATATGGAAGAGAATGAAAACCTAATCAGGTGGGATTTGGTCTCCTTTTATTATTTGTGCTCAAAAGACTAGGACTTATGGAGAGGAATAAGAAGAGTAGTCACTTTAGGATAAAGCTGCTTTTTCTATAAGTGATGGTGACACTGATGCAGTGTTTTTTAAAAGCATGTTATGGGAACTGGAAAGGAGCCAAAAGGCTCAAAATAATGAACTACAATAAACTAGTGGACTGACAAAAATTATAGCTGTATGGGAGAGTACCCCACTTGCTATGTCTCATGCATGCATGCAACAGAACAGATCTTGAGATTTAGCCTGAAGGCTTTGTTTGTTTTGAACCCATGTTTAATGTATTCTGAATTAGTTCAGGTCAAAACCATGAAGCCAACCTTGATTGTAGCTAACTGATCTGCTGTGATGCCTCTCTCAACTTTCTGAGATAGAAATCAGATTAATGGGAAACTAAAACCATAAACAGTGGAACATTCACCAGTATAGGAGGGTTTTTTAAATATTGGAAAGATTATTTTTTGTGTGGCTTAAGAAACAAAGCCCACGAAGGTGTGGCTAAGAATATTTATACTCCTGGAACATTTATATTTGTTAAGCCAGAACTGTCTGGTTGGTGCTGTATAAATGTGGCTTGATCCTGCAAACACGTAGAGCTTGTCAATACACAGAGTAGTACCTGTTTCACTGAAAGTGGGATTTTTTTTTTTTTAAAACTGATCTAGTTGAACCAGGGCAAAAAGCTATGTGGACACTCACTTAATCCAGTTTAACTGAAGTTAAATTAGGAACAGGTTTCAGTTAAATAGAAACAAACCGCTCCGAAACCAAAGGGTTTACGGCAGTTAAACTAAGCCAGTGCAAAATATGTTTTGGGTAGTGAGGGTCTGGCCATGTAATTTTCTACCACTTGCAATCTCATTGATGTTAATGGCCGTACTCTCAGCGCTAAGCGCAACTCCCTCAAGTGTTTGCGGGCCTGAGCTTGCCATTCAAAAACATTTCACAGAACGCAGCTTGCACTGACTAAGCTCTAGAGCAAATGCTAACTCGTGGATAAAACACAATAGCCATCCATAATTACTGTACAAGTTTAAAGGACAGAGTGAGAGCTCTTCATCTGAACAGCATTCTCCAATTCAAACAGGAGTCATCTGATTATTGGGTCATTTTGTTTTACTACATCATTGGCAGGTTAGAGCCCTTTCTACAACTGGTATGAATAACACGTTCCTAATATTTTCCTGATGCTTAAAACAAGAAAAAATAAAGCTTTCCTCCCACATCTGTTTTTATGACTGCATGTTTGGTGATTGAAAAAGCCCTGATGTAATATAACATCTTTTGGCTTTTTATAGTATAAAAGCAGAGTGGGACATGGGCAATGCAGAAAGGAGTTATGGATAAATATCTCTGAATCTCGGCAACATGCGTTTCCAGTACTGAGAAATACTGATTTCTGAAGTGTCTGTAACACAAAGTATTCACTTATGCAATATTTTTGACACCCAAACCACACGCCCATTCTCTATTTAATTCCCCATAATGGGCAAATTAACCTCCCAGTTCATGTGTATTCTTTGCTGTCTGAAAAAGAATCAGGTTATGTACAACCGAATGAAACTCTATGGTCAGGTCACCTCTTTTATTGGGTATTTTAGGTCTTACAAATGAGTTGGACATTTGATCCTAAGTTTACTGAATGCTGTTAACTGTCCGATCTGCACTTTGGCATAGAATCCTAGACAAGACGTCCAGCCCTCCAAGTAAACCGATGTCACTGCGGACAGGTTTGTCCAATCTGGTTTTTAAAACTTCCAGTTATGGCGGTTTTGTTTTATGAATGAAACCGATTCCAGCGGTGGTGCTCGAGGGCGGTTGTTAATGGCCTATCGACCCTTTCATCCTCAGGTCAGAGGTTCAGCCATGGTCTGTAGTGACTGGAAGTCGTTCACAACAGATCTCTTTTGGCTTGAACTATGTTTGCAATTAGTGTTGCAGCCTCAGTCCAATTCTCAATGAAAAGGATCTAAATGTTTGAACTTGTGCCTAGTACGCATGTGTGGACTTCCACCCCTCCCTGACTTGCACACCCGGCCTTGTAATATGTTTGAACGTTTGGGACCATGCATCTAAAAAGTAACCGCACAGATGGCCCCAATCAATAACCGTGTTGATGCTCTTATCTGAGAGACTAGGAATTGAATGAATTAGTAAGCTACTCTTCCCTCTCTGCCCTAGAGGTCCTCTCCCCACAACAGGGCTTTGTGAGATGTATCATTCTGCTACATTGTTTCGTAACATCAGGTATGACGCTGACATGAACAGCACGCACAAAGCAGTGTTAACAAATAAATATAACATGGGTATTACTTGGCAAAATAGGGTAGAAATACCCTAATAGGGAAATGGAAGCAGCGTTCTGCTGAAGGGTTTTACCATAGTATTAAACAAAGAGGGAAGTGTGAGATGAAACCAGGGTGGAGGGAGGCTAGAAGATGAAGTAATTTGTTTTGTCGTCTTTTATGTAGATAGATGTAATGGGCCAAACTTTCAGTTGTTGGTCTCCACAGCATTATGAGTGCCAGAATTAGCAGCCACAAAACGACATACGTATCCTCACTTATGTGCTCCAACGGCATAGACCACCATGGAAAATATGGCCCAATCTCTATTCCTAGTAGTTCTTGCATTTAACTAGGTTGCAGGTACTGCATCTGGTTCTTTTCACAGTCCCATTTTTTTATTATAATTTTGTTTGTATTCTGCACAAGTTAGATTCTGGAAGGCCCTGATACAAAGCCCACTGAAGTCTGGAAAGGCTGCCCTAGAGTTCATTGGGCTTTGGCGCAGGCCCTAAAAAGGAAGGGTGGGGTTTTTTTTGTGCTCTCAAGGCCCATTCATGGCTGAAGGAGATACTGAAGCGCTCTGCATTGTGCTAGTGTATAGATTTGCCATTAAAACATTAAGAGGGTAATTAACCTACTTCACATTCAGTGTAAAAGTTTCCAGATGGGTGTTTTTGGTACCAATGGCGGTGGTGCATTCAGAGTGCATCTTCAGAAAGAGAACCAAACAAATGTCAGGGTAGTGGTGGCTGCTGCTACAACCTCTGCTTGGTTGAACTTAAAATTTATTGTCATTTAGTGAAAATATTGATGAGAACATAACCTTTAGTGATGTCTAATCTTTTATGGGCTCTAGAAGAAGAAAAATCTAGGGTAAAGGGAAGTAAAATAGTACTTTGTTAGGGCAGGGGATAGATTTATGCTTCTGCTAACTGATAGAATAATCAGTGGGTCATAAAGATCAGAGTGCCTGCCTCCTATCTCTTCCTTTTTATGTGTGTATTCAACAAGCCCCTCTTTGTGGTAGTTAGTCCCATGGGAGCTTACCAAAACACCAGGCCCCTTTTGTCCAGGGGTATTAAATCAGCTGTTTAGATCAAGAAGAATATAGTGGATGCTTCTGTTGCAGACATTAAGCAGTTGGGAGAGGACTAAATAGAAAGGATGCTTGACATGTGCAAATGGGACATTTGCTCACAAGGGATTCCAGGGCTGTTCTGAGCTAATTCAAGGCACAGGAAAAGTGTTGAGTAAACTCGATATTAGCATTTTGCCAGGAGTGTAAGAAGCAGGCGAAAAGATCTTGAACTGGAGGTTAAAATGGAACTATGACCGGACGTGTCCGAAATTCATTTTGCATGCTCTTGTTCAGATTTATTAACAGGGGAAGTGACTACTGTCTGAGGGCTGTTTGGTGAAATTTGGTTGGCCACCTCAGTCCAGTTACGAGCATACAACTGGCCGGCTCCCATAACTAACATTGATACAAACTGGTCGCCTAACTGCTGGATCCTCCAGAGGACACAAGGATTGATTGGGCCCTGAGATGGAACATGACATGAGACATGATCCCGCTGATGCAAGGCTGAGGCAGGGTGGTGGGAAGGGGATTTTTCACCGCCCCACACATTGTACCTATTCCAGGGGAAGCCAGGGATTCTGTCTTCAGGAAGTCTGTCTTCTACATTCTATAAACAGCAAATTCAGTTAGGTCCTGACCAACAAAGCATTTAAACATGTGTAACTTGAAGCACCTGAGTAATCCTATTGGTCTAATCTGGGACTGAAGTGCTTAGAATGATGCATGTCTGTTAAATATTTGTTTAACCCCCAGCTGTCCAGCAGTTCGTTTGCAGGCCAGTTTTTTTGCCCAGGGATTTGATTCAAGGTAGCATTCTTGGGCACCTTTTTTTCCAAAATTCACCCAGCCATGGGGGGGGGAGGGGTGTGCGTGTGTGTGCGTGTGGCCGAATATACTAACAAAAATGCTCTTCTTAATTATATAAACTTTACAAGGCTGACACAGATCAAGAAAACTGCTGTGCTCATCAGAATGACCATTCTTATTTTTATGCAATTTGGTGATTAATTCAGGTCATTTTTAAGATCCTCCTACTTTTACTTCTGCATTCATTATTACTACTTTATAACTCGAAGCATAAAATGGAGAAGACCGGAATCAGCCATGTCTGTTGCTGTTGAAGTATGTAGTATATGGTCCATTTTTATATGAATAAAGATGCAGAAAGGAGTTTGTGATTTGAGTTTTCTATCAGAAGCAAATTAGAGAAATGTGGTTCAGATGAAATTACTATAAGATGGGTACACAAGTGTTGAAAGACTGTACACTGTGTGATCAGCGTGGATACCAGTGAGACACGGTACGCCCGATTTGCAGATCAATAAGGTTTAATGTGCAAGGTTTTCTATAAATATACTAGTTAGATACAAAGCCTAAAATTAACTACAATATATTATACTCACAAAACCTGGCGAGCTAAGCAGTTACTCAGAAGGCTGTACACAGGAGCAGCTTTCTTCAGGGGCCCCCCCCCAGGGAGTCAGTGGATCCTCTGGTCCAACCAGCAACACCTCCTGCAGAGTCAGGTGATGATGGAGCACCCCTCCTTCCCCCACCCCTGGTCTAAGTAGTGACTACTTATACCCTTCCATAAACAACCTACACCTAATTATCTCTCCCATTATCATATGTGCTAATTACCTACATTGGGTTTCCACCCTTAACTACATTCCATCCTCACCATAACAATTGGGGTCGTCAAAACAACATCTGGTGCTAGGAGGGGCAGAGTAAAAGTATGCCCCTTGGCAATAAAACAGTGTACCCCAGACGTTCAAGGATAACTTCTTGTTCCCACCACCGTTATCTATGTGCAGCTGCAAGCAATACAGTATCTGTATTTTGTCTTATCATGGGTCGTGCTATGCAGAAACTGAAACATCTATAAGGTTATTCAGTCTCTGCCAACTGGAAGATGTCATGCTACGGGGTCAGAACAGCCAAGCAAGCAACTGAAGCTATGCTAGGTCTGTAGGACAGTGGTCAGCCACTCAAATTGTGCTGAGCCTCCAACACAGACTAGTTATCAATGGTTCCCTGTCATATCGGGCAGACATCTCTAGTGTGGTCCCACGGGGGGGGTCTGTCCTGGGCCCAGTGCTAATCAACCTTTTCGTTCATGACGGGGGTAACTGAGTAGAAAGTATACTTAGACCCTTTGCAGATGACACTGAGCTGGGAGGGTTGCAAGCACTTTACAGGACAGGATTAAAATTCAAAATGACCATGGACAACTTGAGAATTGGTCTGAAATCAACAGGCTGAAATTCAGTGAAGACAAGTGCAGAGTACCACACGTAGGAAGGAAAACTCAAATGCACAACTACAAAATGGGGGGATAAGTGGCTAGGCGGTAGTACCAATGAAAAGGATCTGGGGCTGTAGTGGATCACAAATTGAATATGAACCAACAGTGTGGTACAGTTATGAAAAAAGGCTAATATCGCTCTGGGGTACACTAACTGGAGTATCGTATGCGAGCCGGGGGAGGTAACTGTCCCCTTCTACTCCGCACTGGTGACACCTCAACTGGAGTACTATGTCCAGCTCTGGGTACCACACCTCCAGAGGAGGAGAGAGCAGGAGGACGAGGCTAAAACCTGACCTATGAGGAAAGCTTAAAGCTAGGTATGTTTAATTTTGAGAAAAGAAGAATTAAAGGGGGACCTCATAAGTCTTCAAATATGTTAAGGTCTGTTATAAAGAGGATGGTGATCAATTGTTCTCCGTGTGCATTGATGGTAGGACAACAAGAATGGGCATAAGCTGCGGTAAGGGCGGTTTGTCAGATATTAGAAATACCCTCACAGTAAGAGAAGTATGTCAGGGCTGGAATGGGCTACCAAGGGAAGCTGTGGAATCCCATCATGAGAAGTTTTTATGAACAGGTATAGACAAACAGCTGTCAAGGATGGTCCAGGTGTCCTTGGCCCTGCTTAGTGGAGGGGGATTGGACTAGATGACCTCTTGAGGTCCCTTCAAGCCCTATGTTCCTCTGATTCCGTGATCTTTGCTTGCTCCATTACTGAAAGAACCCTTCAAGTGATAAAGCTGAAATCCACATTGTGACAGAGACGTCTCTATTAACAGAATGGGTTCCAAGCACCTTGGTCTGATTAATTCCGCTAGGGAGGGACGTTTGTTTCCACGTTGAAATCGTTCCATTGGACAGTGCAAGCCAGCAGACTCCGTGTTTTGCACTTCAGGGCTTTAACTTCAAGCCAGTGAATATCTTGAGTCTGACACTTGTAAAGCTCAGAGGACTGGCAGCAGGGGGAAATATTAAGAATATTTTACACGTTTTTATTTTGCTCTTCACCCCGTGAAATCCCGGAGCACTTTCAAAGCTACGGTGGAGCCTGCTTATGATGATGAAGGGGAGTGAAAGTCCTGAATTGCTTCAGTGCATTTCAATTGGCTTTCTCCTCACTGATCGTGATTTGTCACTCTGCTCATGGAGGTTGCTTTGCCCCAGAGAGGTGTAAAGTGCTGTTATCCCCTTCTCTCACTTGGTGAGGAGAAACAAAGGGCAAGTCTAAACTGCCAAGTTGACCTAAGCTACATCAGCATACGGTCACCACAGTAATTAAATTGCTTTGGTGCGTCCACACTATGCTTCTTGTAGCAGCGGTGCGTGTCCTTACCAGGAGCGCTGGCACTAATTCAACTGTTCATGTGGGGCATTGTGGGATGGCTTCGGCAAGTCAATGTAAGCAGCGCGGTGGCTACAGTGACGCTGTTTCCCCCTCACTACAACGACCTAGGCACCAGGCCTCTTGTGGAGGCGGAGTTACTAAGCTGGTGCAGTGGGTGAGTTACATCAGAGGGAGCGACGGTGTAGTGGAGACGCTTCCAGCGTTAGGCCTATGTAAGCTGCCTTACGTCAGCCTACGTCTGTAGTGCCGGCCAGGCCAAAGTCACCACCACCCATGGGGCAGGAGTGAAGAAGACTCTCTGGCTGTAGCTCGGTGGCACGGAGAAGGTGGGCTTGCCACAGCTGCAGTGTGCTGGGCGGGATAAAGAAGCGTGCTATTACTCCCGAGGTGAAGGGGTGTGTGTGTGGTGTGGTGGTGGGGGTCTTTTGAATAAGTGATTTGCTTCTGTTCCAATGAGACTTTATTTATAGTGAAGTGTCCTTTATAGTTCTGTAACTGTGCGTGCACCGGCTCGCTGCTGAACTCCAGTCACCGCTGCCAGCTGGCTGGCACAGAGCACACTGCACGTCACTGTGTGAGGGGGAAGGAAGCTCTCTATTCCCCGAGTTATACGGTGCGGGTGACCCAAAGGATGGTCTCTCCCTGTCAGTAACTGTGACTTGACTGCCTCTTTCAAAAGAGTTGGGAAGAGATTTCTCTCCACTCGTCCTCCTGGGTCCCGTCAGTCTTGGGCTTCCCAGCAGCGGAGTGTTCTCCACCTGTGGAGCTCTGCCGTCTAATCGACTTGGAAATGGCCATTGGTCAGACTTGAACGTGGCTCACAGAAGGAAAGAGGTCTGAGTGTAGAGCTACCCAGCGCTGCAGTATTTAGCTCTCCTTCTCAGTTGCTGTTGGGAGCCTAAGATACCTTAAAGCCCAGCTCCACTAATGAAATAGGACACTTTATTAAATATGTAAAACCACCTGATTGTCAAATACGTACAACACGCAGTGGAGACAGCTGAACAGTACCGCTTGGCTCCAGGCAGGGATATGCTGATTCTGCGAAACCCTACAAGGAATAGAGATCTGAATTGCAATACACTGACTCCTGCAGGAGCACGCTGCCCTGTTTCATCTGTCCTCCTTGTACCTATGTGAAGGGATCATCTGGAGGAACCCTAGCTGGCCTGGTGACAATTCTGAATAATGGATGGCCCCGGCATTTACATCCTTCTTTTGTGGAGCCAATTTACAATTTGTCTTATTGGCTCCTAGAGCCCAAGGAAATATGATTCAGAGCCAACGTTGGCTCCATAGCTCCAGCATACCTAACTCAGGAAAAAGCCAGGGCTGTTTCAGCTAGGCCATCTGGCCCTCTTGAATGTGCTTATTAGTAATAGTGGAGGTGGGTCTATTAGCTTGGGACAAGAACTCAGAAACAGATGCTTTGTTTATGTGTAAAATATGGCTTTGAGCCAAAGTGCTAATCATGATTGCCTCTGAAGTGGTTCTAATCATCTGTATGAGGCTGCATCGGCTCTTATGATGTTTATACAAGCTGGTAGTTTAGAGGTGTTGTGTACAAGATATTTGTAGTCATAATTTCTCCAAACAGGTTAAGGCAAACATTATGAGAATCAGCATATTAATGTGCTGTGTTTCAAATTAGAACTATAAACACACTTTCCTCATTGGAGGCCTAATCTGCTTGGAAGAAGCCAGATGTTTACTGATGACACCATTATTTAGTAGGACCTATCAAACTAAAACAAATTATTGTTGTGTAACTGGAGGAAAGCCTAGTTTTAGCTAGGAACTCAGGAAAACTGCTCTGAGATGCATCTGACTACAGTAGTTCTGGCTCTTCAGGCAGCAAGCCTGTTACAAAGACACAAGCTTTACTAATGCTAGCTGCACACTTTACATGGAAAATGGTAAAGTACTAGGGTGAAAAGATAGTGGAACTAATTCAAAGGTAACTCACAAAGTCATGTTTTGTGATGCTCTTATGTTTTTTTTCAATTTTCGGTGGGTTTTTTAATGTTTGAGTTTTTAATTCCTGGAAATATTTGAAAATGCAGCTTTTCTCTGCCCACCATTTGACTAATCAAACATGACATAGGGCAATACCAAACAAAAATAAGAAAAAAATATTTCTCAGTATGAGCAGCTGGCTAAATTGGATCCTTTAATGTTTGTTAAAAATTGGTATGTTTTGCAGAAAATTCCATTTTGGAGAAAAGGATGAATTTCAATTTTTTTCTCAAAAGAAAGTTGAGCAATTCTAATCAGATTATTTCTCTTGGGCTGGATGCGGGAACCCTGAATGCCTGATAACTGGAAAGTGTACTTGCTGTCATTCTGTGCCAAATGGGTAGGAAAAAAAGTCTCCTTTTCTACATGGCTTCTTGAAAGTCCATTTTATTTTGAAATGTTTTCACATGAATTGTACTTTGTGGTGAAGGCGTTTGTTGCTATTTCAGGTGCGTCTGATTGGCCTCTGTCCTGTTCTGAGTAGCTGCTTCCATGTTTGTCTCTGCTTTCTCAATGGAAATTTACAGTAAAGACAAATTAAATTTCCTTGATGAAATAGAGGGATATATTTTTTGCTCTTAATCATTAATATAATCTCAGTATAAAACATTTATCTTCTTCATCCTCAAATAGTTTGCATCAGAAGAAGTTTTGTTTTTACTCCATTAGTCTTACTTGCTTTGCTAAACTGGAAGATTCAAACACTTCCTTTAAAGAAAAAAAAAGTTGATCTTATATATAAAGCCGCATTTCAGCAAAGCACCAAGAACAAGCTTAAAATTAATATACTACCTAAGTCTTACATTAAACACACATGCTTAAATGCTTTGCAGAAGAGGGATGGACTTAAGCATGTGCTTAAAGTTAAGGAGATGCCCTGCTCAATTGGGCCTTTAATTCCATAAGGGGGGGGGAAGCGAGATACTGTACATATTGCCTCCTGACCCTAATGCACTAACGTTGAGTCAGAGTATCCAAGATAAGTGGCCTCAATTCATTTGAGAATGACAAGTTGTGTAAAGAGCATATGTATATTTTTTTCCTCTCAGTGGACCCAATGAAACTCCACCACTGTCCAGAAGTGAAAACTGAGAGTTTGCCGAAACATGCCTGCGTGTTGTGTGTGTATGATACACTATGAATTGCCAATCTGCTGAACTCAGCACTCAGTCTACTAAACTACATACTAAACTGTGATTCAAGGTCCATGTGCTTTGTGAGGGGAATTGAGTTACCTAGAGAGGGGACTGTATGCTGTGACTCTATACTGTGTGCAAACCATCGTAGTGACACTAAATCAATTAAATAAATAAGTACACATTTAAATAATAAAGTGATCAGAAAGGCATATTTTAACCACATTACTAATAAATGAGTTTTAACTTTGGATACTAAGTGGCATGTAGATTCTAATTTTACTGTACTCACTTCACTCTAACACATCTATCGTTGTGCTCTCCGACTTGATTGCAAAAATGGGTTTCAGTGCATAGAGACCCTTCTGATAGTAGTGTTATACTTGTAGAAACACACTATTGAAACCATGTGACGGTTCAGATTTAAAATCAGAAACGCACGCCAGTTCTGAGCAAAGCCTGTAATATTCCTCTCTGTGGATAGACACTACAGCCCAGGGGATGTGCAAAAATAACTCCTGGTTCCACCTCACCCCCTGCAGAGGATAATTGCATAATTGGTAGAAATCCCCATCACTCTTCCTGATCTTACATGGCCCTTATGCCACACAGACAAGTTGGAAAGTTATTTAATTTCTCTTCTGTGTGTCAGAAATTGAACCTCCAGAGTGCCTGTAGGGTCATAAAATAAATAAGCATTGCTTTTTAATTAGGTTAATTCCTCATTTTCATAGCTACTTGATTTGAAAAATACACCCTGAGTTTCACTTCATTTAAATGATTTTTTTTAACTGGTTGATCCAGGTAGAATGGCTGTTTTCAAAGCAGTGGTGGGCACTTTCTTTATCATGCATAGTAAGGCAGCTTTGGTTTTCCCCAGGATGGTTTAGATTGTGAAGGTGCTGGTATATGCAGAGTTTTATTAATGGCAGTGTGAAACTTTCCATGTATTAGGTATATTAGGTATATAATGGCTGCATTGAGTTCTCCACTTATTTGGTTCATAAGAAGTTCAGTGACCTTGATGTCTTGGTAATGAACTGAAATTGTAAAATATTCCTGTGCTTAGGGGAACATCAGATAGAAGGTAGTCTGAAGAATTAAAAGTATAATTAAGGCTCTTATTAAGACTATTGCAAAATTACCATTGGTATCATGCTATAGAGGTGGATGTTAGACTAGGTGGTGGTCTTCTGTTTGGAAGTCAAGACAACAGCAATAAGTATCTGTAGGGCCAAATTTCTATGGTTTTTACTTAAGTAAAACTCCCATTGCCTCATCTTCAAATGAAGACCAAGGTGTTTGTCCCAGAAGGAAGGGAATTATTTGTCCATTACAGGTTGAAAATGCCTAATTGAGAGCCCAGGTGGGTTTTCTTTGAAGTTAATGGGACTACTTGAGGAGAAAGGCACTGTTCAGTGTGAGGGAATATATCTGGCCCTAAACATTTTAACAAATGTTATACTATGTTCTAACAGAGAACCAAACATAGTCCAAAGTGAAACATTTCTGTTAATGAGTCTATTAGGCCTTATTGCCCCTGGAAGTTTATAATTATAATTAATTATCTCAAATCTGCTGCTAATCCATTTGTGCTGAGAAAAGACACGAATTAAACAACGTCAGTCTTTGGCTACACGCTTTAATATTTGAAGTAACTCTGCAGCTGAGTGAATTTGATTGCATGCATGTCAACAATCTGATCTAGCACCTTGCCAAATCTGACTACTGCTGTTGAGGCAAACTGTTGGGAAAAATATATTTGTATGTGAAGGAGGAATAAGGGCTGCTGCAGGTTTGCATTAACTTGGAAAGTACAAGATTTACAGTTCATTTTTAAAACTGTATTTAATGACCATAAAGTGTTTGCGAGCTTTCGAGAACACAGATGGCAATGAGGTGAAATCTCCATCCCTCGGTACTGTTCTCTTTTATCATTCTGTCATTGTTCTAGTACATTTCTTTATAGCTGATTGATTGGCTGGACAGCTTCATAGTAACATTTCTTCTCAGCTGATGTGAATCAGTGTTGACTGGCACTACGTCAGCTGACCCCAGCTGAGGAATCTGTCCACAAAATTTTAGCACTGCCACCCTGTATAATGATGGATTAATTCATCTCTTCTTACTGATTTAGGAGCCCACTCTATCGTATTTAAGATTTTTTGCGGTGGATTAGACACCAGTTGGATGAAAATGTAGGCCATAACAAAAGAAATGTGTTCAGTGTAAGGCAGACGGGGAGAAGGTAGATTATTTTTAGTCAGGATGAAAGTGCTCACCCGTGTCAAATGACTTGTTGTAGGCAGTGCTGTTATAGCTGTGTCAGTCCCAGGATGCTAGCAGGACAAGACAGGTGAGGTAATATCTTTTACTGGACCAACCTCTGCTGGAGAGAGAGACAAGCTTTGGAACAACACAGCTCCTCTTCAGGTGTGGGGAAGGTACGCAGTGTCCCTGCTAAACCCAAGATAGAACAGATAGTTTAGCACAAGTAGTTAGTACATATTCTAAGGGACCATTCAAGGTTCACCCATTAGTCATAGAACAGAAAGGAGGGTTAGTGGTTTACGGATCATTGTAATAGCCAGAAATCCAGTCTCTTTATTCAGTTCATGACTTTTAGTGTCTGGCAAATTTACAAATTTGAGCTCCCCGGCTTGTTTTTTGCCAGCGTTGTACAGGTTTCCTTTCGAGGCTGAGGACGGATAGGTCAGATGTAGAGGGATTGCTTTGTGACAAGTGTTTGCTCACAGGTGATGGGGTGTTTTTAGCTTTTCTCATCTTTCTGTGAGTTTCTGATGCCATCCACATAGTTGTTGTTGGGGGCGGGGTATTTAATGCACTGGAAGAGTTCCTCCAGATGTTGTGATAGACATGTATAAGATTAGTGGATCTTAAAAGGTGTGTTGTGGAGGGTGTTGATCATTGTAGCAATGGAGATATGTCTGAGAACTTTACATCTGTTCTGTCAGGGTCTGCGACACTTCGTCTTGGTGTCCTGGTCTTGCTTCTGATGATGAGCTTGGAATGGTTGGGGGGGTGTGTTTGAAGGCCTGAAGAGGGGTTCGGAATTTTTTTTCCAGGATGGGGTCCCCATTGAGTTTGGGTTATAGTTGTTTGAAACCCCATATGAGTTCCAGTGTGGACGGTAGGGGATTACTAAGGGTGTGCAGTCAGGGTGGGTTTTATTTCTGTATTGAAGCAGGATCTCTCAGGGTATTTGCGTGGCCTGTTCCATGATGCGAATTACTTCTCTAGTGGAGTGTCGTTTGGTGAAGGAGTGTTATGGTGTATGTCCCAGCTTTTCTCCTCAGAGTACGTTCTGTAGTATCGACAGCCTGGCATTCAGATAACAGATTTCCTGGTGTGTCTGGGGTGCCTAAACTCCATAACTTTGCTAACACTAAAACTCATGGTCTTAAACCATTAATCCAGTGTCTTTATTACAACAATTTGTAACCCTCTAACCACCCTTTTTGTTCTATGACAATAGGGGTGGTAATGGGCCACTTCACCCTGAATGTGGGTCCCTTAGTTTAGCATCAGTAGTTAGCATACATACTAGCTGTTCAATCTTGTATTTAGCAATGGCAGAGCACCTTTTCCACACCTGAAGAGGAGCTCTGAGTAGTTTGAAAGTTAGGCCTTGTCTACATTAGCACGTATGCTGGCAAAATTTTACCACTCAGGGGTCTGAAAAAACACCCCCCTAAGTGACATAAGTTTTGCTGGCATAAGTGCTAGTGCAGACAAGGCCTTAGTCGCTCTCACCAACAAACTGCTTCTAGTTGAACAGGTTCACTTATTGCCTTGCTAATGCAGTCAGGAGTGAGTAGGCTAGTGAAAGGCAAAATTTTCAAAAGCCCCTCAAGTGATGCAAGAGCCTGAAGTCCCATTTTCAAAAGTGACTTTGGCAAACAGGATTTAAGCGTCTTTGAAAATGTTACCAGCAGTTTATTACTGACTGCAAGTTCATATTACTTGACTTCTGTTTTGAGATTGGGATTGATGAACATCACAGGGTTGTTTGATGCTTTGTATAGCTTCCTGCAACCACTAGGTCCCTAATTGCTTTAATCATTGCATTTTGCCTCTGGCCATGAAGGGTGAGTAACTTCTCCCTTTGGAGAAAAAAGCAGATGCCTCTCGATTGGTTGGTTGGAGGAGCTGCAATATGTTTAGCAGATCAAGAAGTCTATCATCTTTTGAAATACTCTCAGTGTTCTGGGGTCCAAGGCCTGTGGTTTCAGCAGTTTTTTCAGCTGGGAGATTTTCTGTTCTGGAATACGGCCTGCCGTTCAGGGGCAGTGGTCCTGGGCTATATAATGAACAGAACTGGAAAGGCTTCAGAGTGGAAAGCGACGCAATAAGTGAGATCTTATTAGTACACTAGCAAATTCTAGTTCGTTTTAATTTACATCAAGAACTGGTTGCTTGTAACCAAGCCAAATTGCCTCTAAATATTGTCTGTTTTGTGACAGCCTTATGCACCTCCAAGGTGTATCGCTTGTGGCACTTGTGTAATTTTACCATCTGGCACTGTGATCTATGCTTTATCCTAAACAAATGCTAAATAGCTATAGAGCAAATGTGATAGATAGCTCCCTGCTTCCGCTGTCCCTCAAAGAGCGCCTGATCCGAAGGTTCAGCTCGTGATGTTTAATTGCTTTTTGGCTGATTAGTTGGAGAGAGAGAGTTTGGTAGTGTCTGAAATAAACGAGTCTTAAGGATATTATGACTTCCTGGATATTACAAAGGGGCTAGAGTGGGAATAAGGTCTTGAGTTTCCTGGATGATCAAGTACATCTGCAGGGTGGATAAGGATAGGTTTAAAAACACATTATGGATGGGACCAACTCCTGCTGGTGGACGAGATGACAAGCTTTTGAGCTGAAGAAGTATAGTTCAAAGTGTAGCTCAAACACTTGTCTTGTTCACCAACAGAAGGTGGTCCTGTAAAAGACCTTACCTCACCCACCTCATCTCACATGATGATGATGACTTGAGTTTGCAGTCTTGTTGCTGTGGAAGTCAGTGCAGGGTTGTAAAGCAGTACACACTTTAGACCAAGATTCATCTCTACCCCCTCATTCCTAACAAGCATGAAAAATGGGTTCTTTATGCTGCATTTGCAGCCCCTGGAACTTGGTGGGCAGAGGATAAATGGAGAAGGCTCCAGGAATCTAGTCTGGGTGCACGTGGCTGGAATGCGATTGGCAATTGCAGAAACTCTGTAGATAGTTGGCTTAATCAGAGCTTGTTTAATTTAGAAACCGAGTCCTCTCACGTTACTGCCAAGCAGATTCATAGTAAGAAGTAAGTCTTCATTGTAGACCAATGAACACCTGAGCTAGCTGAAGCTTCTAAACTATGCTGCTGCTGTCTCTACTCCTCTTAGACATGGTCAGTCCTCACCTGACCTGCCACGCAGCTCTCAGAAACAAGAGCAGAAATGTGCTCTAGATTTCCGAAAAGAGTCAACCCTCTGAATAAAAGAATATTCTTTCCAAACTTGAATTTGATTTGCCAAGTATCTAAGTATAAAGGGAAATGTTGGCGGCAGCAGGCAGGCGTGAGCTAGATATCTGTGTGGAAAACAGAATTCAGCTTCTAGTTTGGTGAATTTTTGTTAAATTTTAATTCCTCCCACCCTCTGAAAATATGTATAAATAAATTAATGGTATATGGTTTGCTAATGAACAGCATGGATAGCAACAGGGTGGGACTAAGCCTAACGGTTTTATAATGTGTTTAATTTCTGATGTTACTGCTAAATGTTGAGGAAAATTGGCAACAGAACCAACTGTTTAAAAAAAAAACTGTTGGCCTTTGGTCTTCTATTGCTTATGTCTAGGAGTGAATTGTGGCTCAGTGTTACTCTTAGCCACTCATATTTCTTCAGTATCTTTGTTTTTTATGGCACGGCACAGATTTCTGATGTGGCGTTCTGTGACTGGCTGGATTAGCTGTAGGTAGAATTCATTCGACTTTGGTCTCGTCTGCACAGCAACTTGACACCCACGAGGTGGGAAAGCCCTGGGCCTAGAGGGTAGGCTCCAGCCAGAGCCTGGAAGTCTACACAGCAATGAAGCAACCCCGCAGCCCGAACCTCACAAGCTTGAGTTGGCTGGCATGGGCCAGCCGCGGGTGTCTAGTTGCTGTGTAGACGTACCCTAAGGACCAGTTCTCTTCCCTGTGTTTTGAAGTTAGTGAACTATTTGAAGTGAGGTGCTATTCCAGGGAATGAGCATATGGCTCTATGTGTTGCTCTGTACTATGAGCCAGATTCTGACATCCTTGACTAGTAGCTTGCTTTGTGAATGCTTTACTTTCCAAAGCACAATTTATGCTTTAATTTATGGCACAATTCCCTTCATTGTGAGGGAAGGTGGCGGAGTCTGGATGAATGTGGTTATGCACTTGGGTGAAGGCCAATGGAGAAATCTGGCTATGTTGCTGGAGAATCTACTGAGTTTGAGTGGCCAGCTACTGTAAAGTGTTTTAGCAATATCATTAGTAAAAATATTGGAGAGAAGAAACTTCTTATCATTCTAGCCAGAAAATATATATTACTCAGATACTCTGTTGGGGGGGAGGGAAGCGGGACTCGCTGCTCGTACAATGCCAAAGAAATCAATGCAGTTACCTCAGGTATTAATTTTGATTTAAGTAAATCTTCCAGTCACATTATTTAATTGCACTATATCAGCAATCTCTCACTAAATATTGTATTAAATGTAATATATGTGTATATATAAATAATACCTTTTTAAAGAGAGGCTGATTACATCACATCAGTAATGTGATGGGAGGATTTACTGAAATCAGTTAATCCCTGATGTATCGGAGTAATAGACGGCTCTGATGGATGTCTAATGTATACACCATATTGTATGTGAGCCTGTATGCATAGTTTTCTCCACCACCATTGAGGAGTGGATACTTTACCAGATTGTTTTAATAAAGCGAACTTCTGCTTTTTTGCACTATGGCTTCAACTCTCCCTGCTCCTTGCCTTCTGAAAAGCTGGTTGTATTAAGATATAGACACACACTGCGCCCCCGCCGTGGATGCCAACCTGCTATTCTGCAGTCTTGAACTTCTCGCATGCCAAGCTGCCGTCTGTGAAGTTCCTTTAATAAGGATATTTGGAAATTCCATTGTGTATAAAATGTCTCTCGTGAGAGAGGTTCTTGAATGGAATTCTTTTCCTTTCTCCTCCTCCCCCCCAAAGTTTTTGAGTGGTTACTTGGGTCCTTTTTTGGAGTTTCCTTATTTTGCTTCGCTCCCTGATGTGTTCTTGTGGAAAAATCAGACTCCAAATGCCTTCTCTGCCTCGGGTGGCCTTGGATATGCAAATCTGCCTTGAATAGCTGAGGAGTTGATAACTCTGGCCTACAGCTTTCACACAAAGGAGACAGATTTGTCTTCTTTACCCCCTGTTTGTCTCCTCAGGAACTCTGTTCCTAGTTGACAATATAAAGCAAAAAAAGAGTTTGCTCTAGGCAAAAAGTGAGAATGAAAGAAGGAGGCGGGGGAAAGAAAGCGCTAGTTATGCTTCAACCCAAATAAATTGCTTAGTGCAATTATTTTGATAAGTGTCTTTTAGTATTTTCTCCTAGTCAAATTAAAAGGGAAAGTAAAAAGTTTATCTGCCAAATATATTCTCTCCTTTCACCCCTACTCTGCAATTACTGGATTTGTTTGTAATATGTCGCTCTTCAGATGAAATACAACCGAGTGGGCCAGATCCTGACTGCTCTGTTAAAAGGAAGCTAAAGCTGTACTGTAGATCTAGCTGGGAGAAATGGAGGAAGTGAAATGAATACATCTTTCCTGTTTGTCAGAGAATGGAGAGGTTTAATCAGTGCCGTTCCTGCTCAGGCACTTAAGGTTGCTTTGCCATTAAAAGCTTTAAATGCTCAATTAGTGGGGTTAATCCTTTTGAGGACAGAGTGATTTTTTTTTAACCCCTACTTAGCTGGTAATTGAGGTATATTGTTATCTTCATTTTCTTAAAGCATATGGTTTAAAACAATGGAACATGAGTGTTTTGAAGAAGCATTTGATCTTCCTTTTCATTTTCTTCAGTTCTGTCTGGTAAAGAGAATGGGATGACAGCATTGGACAGCCGTACGTATATGAACAAATTTTCAAAACTGGTTGCTGACCGCTATTCCACGTCTCTTCCTTTACGGAAATTTCACCCTGGACAGATCAAACGGTAGTTGGCAATGAAAGCTAGGGCTACCAAAAGCTTTAGGTAGCTATTTTTTTAACATGATATAGTTTATAATAGAAATGTGAGTGGCAACACTGTAACTTGGTAACTGACTGGACAAGACTGGTACTTGTGTCATGCAAAAACTCTAAAGTTCAGCAGAGAGAATTTTTAATGTCCTAGGAGTGTAACAGCTGCACTAAATTAGTAGCTGTCTATGGAATTCATAATACAACAGACAAGAGAGGCTTCAAACAGAATTTACATGATTAGCTGCACCTACATTCCAGCTCCATCTTCTGTTTTACTTTATAACCTTCTCACTTCCGTTACTCTGACAGCCCAAACGCACTTGTGCTTAATAAACAGCCATTTACTAAAAAATATTCCCCTTCCCAGTGAGGGTTGTGCGTTATTGAGCAATCGGCTTTTTTGATCTGCTTCATATTAAAAAGTGAATGACATCTTATGTGAGGTGTGTGTTTGATAGCAGTGCTTTGCTTAGTCACCAACCTGGCAGTGGAAGTACCGGTGTTCTTACACTAGTGCACCGATGTGTTAGAAAAATAGGTTTATATTCTCCATCCAATAGTTGATTAAATAACAACAACAGCGAAGGTTGTTTAATTGTGGCAGACATGGAGGCTAGTAGCTAGAGCAGATGCCTGAGAGTTGGGAGGCATTTCCTTAAATGACTTAATCATTCTGTGCCAGTTTTCCCATCTCTGAAATGGCTGTTATGTTTTAGTTACCCGAGGTTTAATTAGGGCTTGCTACACAAATACGAAGATTATTGCTGCTATTAGCAGCCACTATTTTTAATTGTATACAGGGGTGACCAAACTTACTGACCCCCTGAGACCTCCCTCTAGCCCCGCCACCTAGCCACAGGGCAGAAGCTCTGAGCTCCCCACCCCGGTCTAGTAGGCGGGTGGGGAGGGGCATAGAGGGCTCTGTGAGCCACAATTTAACTGTAAAAGAGCTGCACACGGCTCATGAGCCACAGTTTGGCCCCTCCTGGTATATAATCCTGTGGCTGTTCATAATAAATAACAGTTAAGACTGGCAGAGTTCACCTAGTCTGGAAAAAGACCTTCAGCGACACCTGTCACCATTACCATGACTAGGGTTGGTCGAAATTTTTGAGTTTGTCCATTAGGAAATTCCAAGATCTTGAACTCTAGTTTCATTCTGAACAGGGACAAAAAAATCAATCTTGGAATTTTTCATGAAATAAAATTTCATTTTGATTTTAATATTGAAATGACAAAGCTGAAACAAAATATTTTCAACATCAAACAATGTTTCAAGAATTTCTGGTGACAATTTTGTCAAAATTGATTTTTCTGTGAAACATTTAAATGTAGTGAAATCAGCATTTTCTGATGGGGAAACAGTTCTGTGAGAAAAATGTTGACCTGCTCTAACAATCACCTAATTGACCCTAGACTAGAAAGGAGTCGTAGGAAAGCATGGTAAGGGGTCTCCTATGGGCCTGATCTCCAAGTCCTAGAGTGAATTAAAAAACTTCAGAGTTTGGGGAGCAGGGAGATTACGATCTAAATTAATTGCACATTTGTACCTGACTGGAAATCAAAGTCTAGGTTCAGATTTTTTCCCCCCAAAATCAAAACCAAACCAGAAGCCAGACTGCTCTGGGTTTGTCCATGTACATTTCACTGTGTTAGGCCACGATTTTCCAAGCTTGGATGCCTGAAGTTGGACCCCTAGATCTACATTTAGGCACCTAAATCAGTGGTGGGTTTTTTTTTTTTCCAGAATTGCTGAGCACCTGTAGTTCCCTTTGACTGGTGCAATATTTACAGTTTGTTTGAATCCAGTCTGTGCCTATCATGAACGCAGTCTATTTCACATAATAAAAACACGGATGTTATCCAAGTACATAGTATGTCCATACTTCACTGCTCTGCCTCCTCATTCCTGCCCCACTCCACACAGAAGTTAGCCCATGGACAACATGCGAAGTAATTTCTAGTCCTCAAATTGTTATGAAACAACCTATTTTAGACCACCTACCTAGTGCCAGGTCTTACAACTACTCATCCACATGAGTGACTCTATTCATGTCTATAGGATCAGGTCCATCAAGTTTCCAATGCTCTTAGGTCATTCACTGCAGGGCTGAACTATACCCGATCTCAAAACCTTGGCCACGACAAAGAGAACCATTGCACCTGTTACTCATATGTGTACACCATTGTATCAATTGTCCTTCCTTCCTCTGGGACAATGTGAAATATGCATAAAATGCATCTGAAAAATTTAAATATGAGATTTTTGGATTCTGCTCTGATTTAAGGACATTGGTTCAATTTCACACAAACTAAAACAGTTATGCAAATGTAAGTTTTTAAAAAAATTTTAATCCCTCAATTCTTTCATCACTCAGAAAAAGTTCTGTAAACAAAAGCAAATGCCTTGACATTTCAGATTTGAATGTTTTTGTCTCTAAGAGCAATTCTCACATCAAAACAAAAAAAATTTCAAACCTGGACTTGTTTGGACTGGAAACAGCAATATTTTTTTGGGGGAGGGGGCGGGGGGTGAGGGGAAAGCAAATCATTGGGCTTGCGGAAATTGGCTGGTATGAAACTACTGACCACTTCACACTCAATACAGACATGTAAAACATTCCCCAGAAAATCCAGGCAAGCATACAGGAGCTCTAATTGTCTTCAACATGCAATTAAGATTTAATAGGTTGTGTATTTAACGTTAGCTGAATGCTAATTTTTTTAGATAAACATTTATTGCCATTTAACAGCTTTGTAACATATGTGCATATCTAAGAGTATACATGAAAGATAGATCTGTTACAGAGCTGTTTATATCTCAATAAATAGATTTGAGGTAATCAATGAGTATTTAGTGTGCAATTACTGTCTTATTAAATCTAAATTGAATGCCTGGCTTAGAAACTGAGGGCTGGCTCCTCCAGTCAGATATATGAGCATGCGTCACTGCAGATGCAAAAGAGCTGATTCCTCCCTTTCCCCTCAAGTGATTTGTCAGGAAATTCAGGATTTTAATAAGGACACCAGAAATGTCTTTCCTCCACTAAACTTTCACTTTGAAGCTTTTCACATGTCTGGCCTTACGCCCTGATGATGGTTTTGATTAAGTGCAACAGATTTTCATCTCTGATTATAGGTCTCCTAGTCAGTGGTGTTGGCAGATCCAAGCTTATGATATTTGGAAGATGCCATCTTGCAAGGAAGTCTCTGCTTTAACAAGACACTGAGCAGATGATGATTCTCAATAGCAGAGTCAAACAAATGACCAGAGTTTGTTTGTGAATTAGGAGTTGCACATTGCTTTCCCCATGTTTGAATTCGACAGGAGTCGCTGGAACTTGCCATATTTTCAGCAACTGTCCTTATACCTGATGTGCTTGCCTTAGCAAACCCATGGTATAGATGTTTGCAGTATTGTTGTAGGTATTGGTCCTAGGATATTAGAGAGACAAGGTGGATGAAATACTATCTTCTACTGGACCAAGATCTGTTTGGTGAAAGAGACAACCTTCTGAGGTTACACAGAGCTCTTCTTCAGCTCTGGGAAAGGTATTTAGCTGTGACATTCTGAGTACAAAGTGGAACAGGTGAGGAGTTAACATGTAATGCAAGAGTCCATTCAAGGTGAAATTGGCAGTTAACACCTCTACTTTCACAGGATAAAGGAGGGTTAGTGGGTTTTGGAATGAGTCATAAATCCAGAATCTTAAATCCATGTTTGTTGGCGTCGAGCAGAGTTATGAATTTAAGTTCCGATGGTGCAGATGTCCATTAAATGTTCGAGATCCTCTATAAATGCATGTGTGGCTCTCCTTGAGTACTTCAGGAGGCCTGTGTGTGTGTATTCAAAGGCAGAACATGCCCTTAGTTTTAATCACTTTGCTGAATCTCCTGGGCTTGTCTTCATGCTACTCCCCTGTTAATCCACCTCCCCAAACTATGGTAATAGCTATGTTGAAGGGAGAACCTCTCCTGTTGACAAAGTGCTGTCTACACGGGGAGTTAGGTCGGTATAACTACGTCGCCCAGGGGTGTGGATTTTTCATACCCCTGAGTGATACAATTATACAGATACAGGTCTGTAGTGTAGACCTGGCTGAAGAGCTTGACTCCTCTTCCTATCTGATGTACAATGAAGTTGTGGCCCCACTGTGGCAGCATGGTCATTTCCATGGGAAGGAACTGCTATGTCCTATGGACAGTTGTAAGAGGAAGTCATAGCACTTAGTGACTTCCTCTTACAACCCAGTGTCTCCAGCTTCATGTGGTGGTGAACAAGCAAAGGAAGACTGACTGTGCTGAGCCAAGAGACACTAGCAAAGTTTGACCCATCCTGTACTCGCCGAAAAAGACAGGCAGAAGCACGTGTGGCACATGCTGGCCAAGTCAGTCTTGTCACTCCTGGCCTCTCCCTGTTCCCAGCTCCCCAGGTACCTGCGTTCCAACAGGTCATATCACAACATAAGGGAAGAGGTAGCAACTGCATTTGGAAGGAAGAGTGTCCACCATGTCCAGTGTCTGAACAAAGTGGATTTATGTTTGTGCCAATGTTCTCCTTTGTCTCTCTGGCACTAATATATTCACTCACCTGCACAGCCCCTTGAAGCTTTAACTGAGTTTTTTGGTTTTTATTATTGCTGCTGCTTTTACTGATACACCTGACTGGATGGTTTTATAAGTATGCTCTGCAATGTACCGAACTTTGACCAATATTTGAAATACTTTCCAGTTCTGCAGTTGGGGAGTGGCTTGTATATTCTGGAAAACTTGGTGTAGGACTTTTCTGAACTAGTCCTATTAGCTTACGTGTGTGAAGATGCAGTGTGAAAATGGGCTTTTCTTATTGAATAGAATAGCCAGTTGCTCCATAGCAACATGCTGAACAAAATAAGGATCACTGGATCACGGTTCCATTGTGTCTATGGCCTGTGCTGGAAGCTCAGTACAATTTTTGTTGCTTGACCACTGTCCAACAGGCCTAGCATAGCTTCAGTTGCTTCCTTGGCTATTCTGACCCCTGTAGCATGACATCTTCCAGTTGGCAGAGACCGAATAACCTTTTAGATGTCTCAGTTTCTGCACACCACGGCACATAAGACAAAATACAGATACTGTATGCTTGCAGCTGCACATAGATAACGGTGGTGGGAACAAGAAGTTATCCTTGAACGTCTGGGGTACACTTTTATTGCCAAGGGGAATATTTTTACTCCGCCCCTCCTAGCACCAGATGTTGTTTTGATGACCCCAGTTATGGTGAGAATGGAATGTAGTTAAGGGTGGAAACCCAATGTAGGTAATTAGCACATATGATAATGAGAGAGAGATAATTAGGTGAAGGTTGTTTATGGAAGGGTATAAGTAGTCACCACTTAGACAAAGGGATGTGCTCCATCAATACCTGACTCCACGGGAGGTGCTGCCGGTTGGACCAGAGGATCCACTGACTCGCTGGTGGAGCCCCTGAAGAAAGCCATTCCTGTATACAGCCTTCTGAGTAACTGCTTAGCTCTCCAGGCTTAGTGAGTATGATATATTGTAGTTAATTTTAGGCTTTGTATCTAACTTGTATATTTATAGAAAACCTTGCACATTAAACCTTATTGATCTGCAAATCGTGCGTACCGTGTCTCACTGGTATCCACACTGATCACAAAGTGTCCAGGATCAACAGCTTGCTCTACACTACAAAGTTAGATTGACTTAAGCTACCTTGCGCTGACCTAGTTGTGCATGTGTCTACACACGTTCATCTCCCAGTGATGTTAAGCACCCTGTTATGTCAACACAGTCAACACCACCTGCCCAAGCAGTATCGATGTACTCAGGTCGACGCAGCACAAGTGTAGATACAGTGTTACCTCTGTCAATTCTAACAGTCCTCCAGCCGCTGTCCCACAATGCCTGACACTGACTGCTGTGATCACAACTGTGAACTCCACTGCCCAGGGCTGACAGAGGCTGGATCCTTTTTCCCCACCCAATTTAAAACCCAGCCAATACTTGAAATACCTTTTCCCTGATTGTCTGGCTTGGCGAGCACACCTAGCAGCGCTCCATTGTGGTGTGCAACTGCCCAGCCGACCATGCTGTCTACACGTTCCACACAGGTGATATTGGGCCAGTATGGAGAAGACAATGTGGCTCACTGAAGTGCTATTTCAAAGCCATGTGGCTCCATGTCGAACTCTCCTAATAACACGTGTCTGGCAGTTGAAATTCAGTGGACAATCGCTCCATTTCTGCCCTCCAACATAGCAGCGACTTCTCCCCCTTTGTTTCATGGCTATTGTGCAGGACACACGGCAGGCAGCTGTAACCATTGGGATATTTGGGTTTTTTCTTCACTGAGATCCAGTCTTGTGAGTGAATAACACCTGCACCCGTCAGTCTATCGAACGCTCATTCTGCTGTCATCCCGCACCTGCTGAGCTGGTCGTTGAATCTTCCCTTGGTGCTGTCAAGCTGGCTGGTGTACGGTTTCATGAGCCAGGGGAGCAAGGAGTAGGTTAGGTCACCCAGGACCACTCTTGGCATTTCAACAATGCCAATGGTAATCCATTGGACAGGAAAGAAAATCCTTGTTCGTAGCTTTCTGAACTGTCCTGTGGCCTTAAAGACGTGCATCATGCACCTTCCCTGACCAGCCAACATCCATGTTGATGAAACATCCCTGGGATCTACCAGTGCTTGCATAACTGCAGAAAAATAGCTTGTTTGCTTCTGTACTCTGTGGCAAGGTGGTCTTGTGCTTAAATAGGGATAGGCTTGCCGTCTATTGCTTTTCAAGAACCCCATTGCTGCGAATCCATCTATGTCCTGCACATTGCTGAGAGTCATAGTGCTGCAGAGTAGGAGACGATTAATGGCCCTGCACGCTTGCGTGATAATGGCCCCCACAGTGGATTTTCTAACTCCAAACTGATGCCCAGCTGATGGGTAGCAATCCAGCATTGCAAGTTCTCATAGTGCGATTGCCACTTGCTTCTCCACTGGTGGTGCAGCTCTCATTCTGGTGTCCCTGGTGAGCTCAACACACAGATCCAGGAGTGTGGCTTTTCACATCTGGAAGTTCTGCAGCCTCTGCTCCTCATCCCAAGCCTGCATCATGATGCGCTCCCACCAGTCACTGCTCATTTTTCGGGGCCAGAACCAGTGCTCACCATCTGAGTTTCTCTATTAATGCCACCAGCAACCTTGAATTGGTTCTTGCTGTGGGACACAGCAATATGTTCTCCAAGAAATCACCAAGGTCCATGTTGATTGGGTGATTCTTGTGGCTCTGCAAATGCTGGAGGATTTTGTGTCCTGGGCTTGCAATGCTCATGATAGTGCAGAGATGTGCAGGCTTCATGCTTCTGTCAGAGACAGTGGACAGCCAGGGCTGGATGGGGTTGTGGTCCTTTTTTAAAAAAAAAAGAGGATTGACATGAAAATTATGGGATATAAATAATGTTATGGGATGGGGAAAGTTGCATGCTAGTTGGTTGACCCTTTCTCCCAAGTCATCCTCTGTGGGTCCTGTTTCTGCTCCACCATGCGTTACCAAACTTCCCAAAAGACACTGTTCTGGATGATGGTCAGTGGCACACTGGGACACCTACCCACGGTGCACTGCAGTGTACATTGACTCGAGCACTCCTGGTGAGTACGCACAGCACGGATGCAAGGAGCCAGGTATGCACATGCACAAGCAAAGTCCTAACTGCGGTGGCTTTGTGCGGACAGAATTTGCATCGGGCATGCTCTGTCCCCTTCTCCTGTGCATGCCCCTGACAGCCTCCTATGGTGAGAAGGGATCACATAACGCTACCTGTGCTGGTTCTATTCCACTTGGAGATTTGCCCATCCTGGTTTATGGGCCTTTATGCACACCAAAGATGTGCAAAGAAGCAATATCCGGGGAGAGGCTCTGGCCTGATAACTGTGGAGTTGGTTAGTGGTTGCCTTGATGGTTCATTCTAATATAATATAGAGTGTTTTTACCTAGCAGCTAATCTCCATAACAGGAAAAAAAAATCTAAAGAATATTTTTACAGACCTCTAGAAAGTATTATTTTGGGAATGTGACCATGATCGTGCACTAATTAGCCACACGCTGTGCCATTCTATTCTGTGACGGGGGCCATAAAACAAGGTCCATTTGTATGAAAGAGTAGAGCCAAATTAAATGTATTCCTTCCCACCTCTTACATGTAACTTTTCTTTGACTTGCAGTTGTAAATAAACATGGAGACGTGAGTTGTGTAGTTCAGTTTGACTGAACACATTCTTTCCCGATGACGTAAACCCAGCTGCTGATCGCCCGTGGTTATTAAAGATGCCCACTACCTGTTGTAGCTGCAACGCAGTGCATGTGCAAGCTGGGAACTCACCCTTCTGAACCTTTGGACCCTTGTATCTAGTACACAGGAGTAAGGAGATTTAAAGGCAAGGGCTCCTTGGCAACGTTTGCAGGTTTAGGGATGTTAACCTCACGACTGTGGTCGAACTCCAACTGAAGGGATGACCTACGTAGGTAAACCTGCCTCTCTGAATTCTCCCTGCAGCTTCAGTTGGATTCCGTCGTCCTCACTTCTTGCCCAACATGCTTATGCAACGTGCTGTCAAACAGCACTCGGCTCTTCCCCCGAAGGTGCTGCGTTTCAGGGGTGGATGATGTAATTCCTATGTACCTTTCTAACAGAGACAGGTGTTGGGAAGCTTAAGGGCTAGACTTCAATGTTGCAATCTGTCCCAACTATGGACCGGGGCAGGGAACAAATGGGGATTCACCTCACTCCCTCTGACTAGCCAGCGACTTTGACCACCAGGGAGGAGGGGGGCTCTTTCCTCAGCTGCTCCAGCCAGAGCCACACTGAGAACGGGGCTGTGAGGGCTCCAGGGGCCTGCAGGCTCTCTACAGCTGTAACAGCAGCTGCCGCCAACACCACCCAAAAGCTCTGCTAGTGAGTGGGGAATCAGAAGCCCTAAGGCTCCAGCGCTGACCCTAGACTGTCTTCTTGGCTTCCAGCTCGGTGCTGATCCATAGGTTTGACTCCTGTTTCCCATCTGACACTTGGCCCCTGACTCCGGACCTACCCTTTGGCCTCCAGTTCCTGATCTCCATGCTGACCCCGGGCCAGGCTGCCCAAGTCCCGGTCAGTGGTGCCCATCTTCCAGAGTCCCTGCCAAGGGCTGAGCAGAGGTTGGTTGGTTCTGCAAGGGATGGGACAATTCTAGCCTTAAGTGACGTTTGTCAAGCACGTTAAGATGCCTAGAGGCACTACAGTATTGCAAATCATTGTGTGCGAGTCCAGCTTTTTGTTTGTGTGTTTGAAGGTCTTTTATGTACATTATTAAAAAGCAATAAAGGCCCAAAAGTAAAGCACTAAACCTGAAACCTTTTCACTGGGCCAGTGTTCTCCTCTGCTCCAGCTGCATCGTGAGTTAAAACTCAGTGCGGTAGGACTCTCCGCTTTAGAACCTCTTCCAATCATCCCAGCTCCAAAAACTAATTTAAGTTTTGTGGGTGTACATTATCATTTGTTGCAGCAGAGAGGAGATCAAACAGATGCTTCTTGGGATGCACTGAAATGTAAATGAACAGGAGTAAAAAAAAAAACTGAGTTCTTGCTGCTTAAAATTTTTTATTTCCCATCCAAGCTCACTGTTTTTGTTTAATCTTGCCATTCCTTTTCTTCTTCATTGTGTGCTCTCGTTCTTAGGGATATGCAAACTTTATTAGTCAGCTCCGCTTTCAAGCTCTGTGCGCTTTTGTGTTTGAGAATTGGGAATCAGGTACTTTTACAGTTAGCCTAAAGGGAGAGCTGGGCAGGAGGAGCTTTTATGAATAATCAAGGTTGACATCTCCAACGTTGTTCCTTCATTATAAATATTGTTAAAGGAACTGTGTGACCACCATGGGCTCAAACAGAACAGAGCATGAAGGGGAAGGAAAAGACAGCCTTTGATATCTGCTCTTTACTAGTTATTGCTCCATCGATGACTGTAGTGCTGGCAGCTCTCTTAGATTTGGTTGCCTTTTTTAGAAAGTTTTTCTTCTATTAGCATAATTATTCTGTCTGTGGAAGGTTGAGTTCATCTCACCAGTTGTAAAGCCTGGGAATGCTACTTAATGTTAGTGCTTGTAAATTTTCTTAAATGCTGCATTCCTAATGGGTGTGTAGAGTGTCCTGATTACAGCAACCCTTTCTTTGCTGCCTCCTTTTACTGGATTTATTGAATACCTTAATTATAATTAATAGATCTCCATGGCAAATATGTAACCTGCCTACTCCTTCCACTTCCCTCATGTGACTATACAGTTCTTTAACAAACGCCTTCATACAAGTGATTCTTTCATAACAAGTTTGTTTAGTTGCCTTAATTGTTTTGGAAATATTAATCTCAATGTTTATTAATGCTTATTTGTTTGCAGATTGAACCCGTAATCTTTGAGGTTTTTTAGTCCTTTCTCTTTGTCAGCCAGAGCTCAGTTTTGGTATGCTACCCAAGCAATAAACACTCTGCAGGGAATGATCTTTCTGAAGTTTGGAATAGATTATTTGCATGTGTGATTAGGCCTTTTGTATTTAAAATATCACTACTATTTGATGAATTAAAAAAGCTACACGTACAAATCTGATTGTACCTCCAGAACTACCCTGTTTCAGACTATAGTAAAAGCATAACTGAGGTTAATATGATCAGTGTAATCCCTTATTCAGATATTATGGTAGTGGGGTATTTTTTTTTCTTTAGGTTACTGAATGCTAGAGATGAACTCATACTAAAATACATGAGGTGCCTGGGTACTTGTGGGTGAAGGTGCAAAGAATGGGTATCCTCCATTTGGTCTTGTAGCCCGGACACAGTTGGCTAGGGGTGTGGTGCCTGAAGAAATTACCTCAGAAATGACCTTTTGGGCGTGAACGAAGCATTGGTCTCACCAGCAATCTGTATCACTGCCAGCGCGTGAAAGAGGAACCACAGAAACATGAGGGCAGATGAGATAAAAGGGGGAGGACTGAGAAGAAAAAACCTATTTTAATTGAGCTGAGGAGGGGGATGGAGATGGTGACATGGCCTGCAGCTCTTTGTTTATCGGAACATCTTTCCACAGCCTTCATCTTGGGGTTGGGAGGCAGGGGGCGTGCGGTGCTTTCCCTAAAATGTTTTCAATTTATCAGTCAGGAAGTCAGTGATTAGACTCAGCAACGTGCCAAACACGGTATATAGGGTGCTATTTTTTTACTGCCTGTACTGAGTTTGCTTTGTTTCTTGACTTCCCAATTGTAGTAAAGACTGTAGGCCGAGCTACTGAGTCAGTTGCTGGAGATCTCTGACTAGACTAGACAGCCATCTATTAATTACTTTGATTTTTATTCTTTGATTTTATTATTCAAGTGCTGTAACACATAATTAGATCTTCCTGTAATACCAAAGGATGGACTTATATGGCCCCCTGCAAATCCCTTCCAACCCACATGAGCATGAATATTGCACCGGGCCTATGCTGCAGGTCCGCTGTGGCTCGTATACATACGTTCAATTTCTTAGCTACCTGAGACATGTCACCACTTAAAAAAATTGGGTGAAATTCTCTTTTGCTGTAAATGGGCGCAGTTCCATTGAGGTGTCAGCCTACACCCACTGACATCAGCGGAGAAACTCAGTGGGAATAGCTATTTTTGGTGGTTGATGTTCCTAGTGCCTTAAGTTTCATTAAACAATTCAGGCCAGCAAACCTATTTTTCCTAGAAGTGACTCATGATGGCTGTATGGGAAAAGCTGAGCAATGCTCCCGCTGACTAGACTGTTAGCTCACCCCTTTGAGTAGAATAAGTACCAGGAGATGCTCTGACCTGGGCTCACGTTCTGTGCTGGGGGCAGATGTGTAGGCTTTACCTGTTGGGCCGGGCATCCATTTGCCTGAGCCTTTTGTAGTCATTTTTGCTGATGGAAAGCGGTTGCAAAGTTCTACCCAAATCAGAACGGCAGCATCTGCCCTGGGGGGAACGGCTACACCACATGGGGGCTAACGTAGGTAGAACCAAGCCCGCAGTCGGCCAGGCTGTAGAGCAGTTAAATCTGTTAAATCTGTCTGGAGAATCCGGATGCTGTTTGTCAGAAACCGCACCAAGTTCCCCCAAATGCTGGCCCACTTGTGTATAATCCAAGCAGCTGCACTGCTCCAGCTGGTTTGGGAAGTGGTGTATCCAAATGTCACATTTCCAGGTTCTTATTTGGCTTCAGTTTTCTTTGGGGCATCACTCCCCAAACAAACAAGCAAATATTTACTTAGATGGCTGCTCTGTGTGTTTTGTTTTGCTGTGTTGTTGCTGGGCCTCTATTGCAGAACAGCGCAAGCTAAAGCAAACCTTTTATGAACCTGGAAGCAACTTGTTCCCACTCCATGCATGATAAAATAACATGCCTGGATTAATACTCTTCCTTGATTTAACTTTGTGCTTCTCAACATGCTTTTTAACACACCAGTACCTCAGTGCAGGCAAGGAAGAACGGTCCAATGATTTGGGCACTAGCCTAGGATTTGAGAGACCTGTGCTCAATTTCCTGCTGTGTCATATCCTTCCTGTGTGACCTTGGGCAAGTCACTTAGGCTGTGTCTACCGTTTAGAGCCTATATTGGCTTAGCTATGCCAGCAGAGCTCCCCGCTGCAGATGCAGCCTACATCGACAGAGGGAGCTTCTTTGTTGGTGCAGGAATGTCACCTCCCCGACTGATGTTAGCTTCCACTGACACAGCTGTGCCTACATTAGTGGTTTTGCTGGCATAGCCATATCGGAAGGGGTGGGGTTTTTTCCCTCACCCTTGTCTGATGTAGCTAGGCTAATACCCCCAATGAGCGAGCCTTAGCTTCTGTATGCTTCAATTCCCCATCTGTATATTGGGGATAGTAGGACTTCCCTGCCTTATGGGGCGTTGTGAGGAGAATTACCTTTGAGATGGTGAGGTGCTCAGATACCGCAGTGGGAGGGGGCCCAGAGAAGTGCCTACGGACAGGTCTACGCTGCCACTTAAGTCAGTCTAGTTTACGTTGCTCAGGGGTGTGAAAAAGACCCCCCCCCACACCAAGCGATACAAGTTACAGAGACCTAAGCACCGTCCACATCCGCGCTATGCCCGTGGGAGGTGCTCTCCTGCTGATATACCTTCCTCTTCTTCGGGAGGTGGAGTAATTATGCCGATGGGCATGCGCTCTCCCCTCGGCATAGAGCGTCTTCACTGGTGCCGCTGCTCCGAGAAGGCGATTCTAGCCTAGACCTGTCCTTAGACAGACAGTTCTTGTGACAGTGTGAGAGAATAAGAAGTGTTTGCCTAGAACAATGTGGTACGCTTTATGCAAAGAGATTTCTGGAGAAGTGCTGATGCATACGTTTTCTTACAAATGCCGAGGAGAAACATCAAGGCTGTGTTGTGATGCCAGGTGTGGAGAAAATATCCCAAGTTTTATAGAAAGATAAGTTGTTGCTTTCAGCAGTGAATCATCGAAGGGATGCAGTCCCCAGCCAGTCTGAGGTGTTTATGTGGGCTGCATAACCCTGTTCAGATTCTGCAGCTTCTGAGCTTTCATTAACAATAAAATGTCATCATGTTTTTCCAGTTGGGTGATGCTGAATGTGACAATAGGGTCCTGAATAAATAATAATTTGATTCCTAAACGTTTGGTTCCCATAGTTAAAGAACACATTGTATCCTTGGCCTTCGTGTGAATGTCCTGTTGACATGGGTGGCAGTATTGCTGTGGATTGCAGCTAGCGTGGAGTTCTGAGTGTATACGCTGGTTCGTGGACAATAACTACAGTTAACCCCGTCCCTTTAAACCCCCGAAACCCCGTCCAAAGACTTTTAACTGGCTTCTTGGGTAAGAGAGAATTGAGATTGAAAAAGACACCAGTGTCTCCTGTAAACAAACATTTGTCTTCGAAATTTCCTATCCTCTGCTACGCTTTCTGCAATCTCTTGCTACTTTGTGACTGAATCCTTTAGCTCAGTAACTTGCTTGGTCTAATCATGGCCAGAGTGACACACAGAAATAACAGGGAGACAAGGTGCGTGAGGTAATATCTTTTACTGGCCCAGCTTCTGTTGGTGATTACACAGAGTTCTTCTTCAGGAAATAATGTGAGAGATGCAGGTGAATTGCTACTCCTGAAATCCAAAGCAACTCTCTGCATTTTGGTTTTCTGCTCTGAGAAATTGACTCCAATGCCAGCTGAAAATGTGGCTCATGAAATGTTTAAATGTTAGGCTTTGTTACAGGGAAATTCTGTAGGATGGTTTAACTCCGGCTTCTGAGTTACCTTCGTATGTTAAAGATTTTCATGGACATGAGGTGCTTTGGGATGTGCTAATGAAAAGCGCTATATAAGAGCTAGTATTTTTATTAACTCCTCTTCTCCTTTGAGTTTAGGTCAGAACAGTGGCTTGTCACAGGGATGAAGATGAAGTTTGCTTCCCCTTCCAGAATTCTAGAAATGCTTTTTGTGTGTGTGTGTGTTTTTTTTTTAAACACAAACAGCCAAACAAAACAAAAACTAGGGTTTGCATGTAATGCTAAGGCACGATTTGGCATGCCAGGATAAAACTAGGGCCAAATATTGGGCTTTTGTCGATTAGCTTGTTTTCATTTACTGGCTTGAGGTGTTTGCATGATCCTCCTCATTTATAAATCAGGGAACTGTGAGTAAGGGACTGGTTCTAATGTTGCTTGATAAACCTTTGTAAAGCAATGTGCTGTTGCGAGTAATGGGCTCCATTCATTATTAGCCCAGTTGATTTTCATTTACACTTGGCTCTAACAATTAGCTTGAGCAGGTGTGAAGGTGATGGAGGGGCTGGGACGCACAGAGGTCAGCCACTGCTCTATGTGATAAATTAACCATTATTATCAGCAGTGAAAGTGGCTCTTTACGCTTGTCAGCAGCAAACAAAGGGACAACATATCTCACAAACTCAAGTCAGGGCTTTTGTTTTGTTTTGTCTGCTAAATAAAGGGAAGTTCTTCCCTTGAGATGTCACACCTGTGTATCTCACTTCAAGCAGGTAGAATAAATAGTTACTTAAAAAAAAAACATCTTGAGTTGCAAACCATATTATAATAGCATTTTCTGCTGACAGATTCTAGTGTATATTAGAAAACAATCAGGGGAGGTCTGGCTCGGTGTCTTAAGCATGGAAGTAAGCTCCGAAAAATTAATCAAAGATAATTTGGGGCTTGTGATCTCTCAATTCCTCGAACTGTTTGTTTAGTTTTTAAACTGATCCATTTTGCAAAATACCCAGAACTACTTCTGCCCCACATTGAGCTTTCCATGGGCAACTGCTTTTCATTCATCTTCAGTTACCCTCGATCCACTGAAAAGTCTAAAATATGAAATTCTAAAATACATGGAATTCTAGATGTTCCTGTATGATCTCGAGGTTTTGTTTTCTTCCAGTTTTGCCCTCTTTAGGTGTATGGCACATGTGTATGTGGCTCAGTCTGAAGGAGAAGTGTGAGGAAGGGAGCTTTGGTGCTGCATTTTGGACAAGTACAAACAGAAAGTACGGGCAAGTTATTTAACAGGAAGGTGTCCGTGACTAGATAAGACCATAAAGGGCTAGCAAGTCCTTGTCTGTTGCATGGCTGCTGGGGCTCAGAATAAAAGAAGGGGAATGATCTGTCCTCTCCTCTCCAGGTAAAGCAGGGAAATGCTTTGGGAATCATTGCCAAGTTTTTTCAGCTGATTGGGTTTTTTTTTTTTTTTTTTTTTTTTTAAAGGAAAGGGCCTTAATGCCTGAAGTTATTTCCATTCCCTGGATAGGGAAACAGCCCCCCCCTCCCAACTTCATGTCAAAATGATGTGCTTCCAAACACCGGCCTATCTTGCAACTCATTGGAAGGGTGTGCTACTGGTGCCTGTTCTCAGCGGTAGCTGTTCCCATCATGTTATTTATGTAGACTGGGGTTTTCAAAGGAGCCTTAAGGCTTGTGGTAGCTTGAGTTAAGGCCTCTCAGATTAGCCTAGCTCAAGTGAAGGTGGTCACACTGCAGTCGATGTTTGATCAGCACAGAGCAATTGTCTGAGCTGCACAGAGCAGTTGAGTCCCGGCTGCATTAGTGTTGCGTTGCTCAGCAATGCTCAGCTTTCACCCAGACCACGGCAAAGAAAAACCCGTGGCTGGCCTGTGCCAGCTGACTCGGGCTGTGGGGCTCTTTCATTGCTGTGTGGACTTGCCGGCTCGGGCTGGAGCCCAGGCTCTAGGACCCTACAGGGTGAGAGGTTCCCAGGGGTCCGGCACCAGCCAGAGCCTGCAAGTCTACACAGCAATGAAACAGCCCCACAGTCGGAGCTGACTGGCCCAGGCCAGCCTCAGGTTTTTTTTGCTGTGTAGACATACCCCGAGGGGCCAGCTAGCTCCAATTTAAAGTGCCAGTTAATTTGAGCTAGAGACTTTTGTCTAGGAACTGGAGGAGAACATTTGACTTGTACCTTGAGCTAGCACTGTAGTGAAGAAAAGCCCTCTGGGAGTTAGGATCCCAAATCTCATTAGAATTCCGTAAGAGCTGGGTGCCTAACACCCTTGAGCTTCTTTGAAAAGCTTTAATTCCCGAAGGTATCATTCATGAAAACAGTTCTTCTAGAAGTATTCTATGAAAACATCCCTAGGCATGCATATCTTTGAGAAGAACTTGCAGTCAAATGCTGTTTTGAGCTGATCTTCTTCTTGTTTCACGGTTTTGTGTTTTCTTTTGCAGGAATCTAGAGAATGAATAAGCAATGTAAGTGGAAGCTAACCCTGAAATTAACAGCGATGTGGAGATATTCATTGCGAGCCGTGGCTGCTGCAGCACACAATCTTCACGGGGCATATTCTATGCTTGAAAAATTCAAAACCAAAAGGGAAATGCACCTAAAAGCTGAAGCTGACTTCACAGGAAAGTGAAGGGGGAAAATAGGGTTTGAAATATACTCTAGCCACCCAAAGTCACAGGGGTTATTTCTCTGTCAAATGAAATGTGCTGATGAATGGCTGGATCTGTCAGACCAATCTCAAGGCATTTTGGGGATCTTCACATACAGGGTATGTCTACACTGCAATTAAACACCCATTGCTGGCTCATGTCAGCTGACTTGGGCTCACGGAGCTCGGGTTGCAGCTCCAGTCTGAGCCTGAACATCAACGGTACAATTTTACAGCCCCAAAGCGCTAGCCCCAGGAGCCTCAGTCAACTGACTTGGTCCTGGGGCAGCCGTGTGTGTTTAATTGTAGGGTAGACATAGGGCATCAACGGGAGAAGGTGATCTAGGAAGAGAAACCCAGGGAGGTCACCCACCAGAGAGAAAGAGCCACACGTGACAGCTGTTAGTCACGCTGATTAAAGCATTCCCAGAAGCTGTGCAGAGACTGGTGATGAGGGTGGCATAAGAACCTCTGCAGAAAAGAACAATTGAATGGAAACTGCTGCCCTTAACCATGTAAGTTGTCTCCTAAAGACAATGAGTGAAATCCTGGCTCCATTTATATCAGTGGTAAAACTCTTTTTGACTTCAGCGAGGCCAGGATCTCATTCAACGGCGCTAGTTCTCTGATTTAAGGTAACTGGCCTCCAAGTGTTCTAGAGAGCAGGTCTGAATGTCTTAACTCCGAGGACAAATAGCGATTATACAGAAACAAACAGAGCTGCTTTAGCAGGGTCACGTTTCAGTTTGTATTTACTGTCGGATAGAATTTCCCCTTCTTACCCCAGTAGCTTTTTTTTCTTTGCAGTTTAATTCTTGTGTATTTGCCACACCCTCCTGTAGATGGGAAAATGGGGGCAGGAACACCAAAGAGGTACCTGGATAAATCAGGATCTAGAGAGTACAGAGAGTTGCTTTTGTGCTTGTTTACCTTGTTCAAAAAGCCATTGGAAACCCGGAAAGAGGTTTGCTCAGCAATACAGACAGCAGATTGCATCACTGGAAGACTGACATGCTTCATCGCTGGGATGGAGACAACTCTGCTGACAACCTTTTTGTGCACTAATGTCCTGCTATACCGGGGAGATGTTAAAGATGTCTTGCAGGCTACAGAGTCGGGGTTTGAATTTTAAAAAATGCATCTAAATGACTAAAATGTGCTGTTTGTGTCAATTCCCCTCCACTTGCTGCTGGCTGTATTGTTTGGCTTTTCATTTGTGCAAAAATTGCATTGGAAGGGTTTTTATTCTTCCATTTTCCCCTTCTACGAAGCATATCTTTCAAACTGGTGCTATGATTTGTTTGTTTGGGTTTTTTTTTTTTTTTTGCTTCACCTGCATTGAAAGCTTTAAAAATATTGTTGAACCACATATGCATGTCTTTACTGGACGCAGGGAATTTCTGCCAATTTCAGTGTGTGTGCAGTGGTGTTGGAGCCCTGTTGGTCCTAGTGTATTAGAGAGAAAGTAGATAAGGTAATACCTCTTTTTGACCAACTTCCATTGGTGAAAGAGACCAGCTTTTGAGCTACACTGAGGTGAAAGCTTGTCTCATGGACCAACGTGTGGGGTTGTGTAAGAAATATTACCTCATCCACCTCGTCTCTCTAATTAAGCAGTCTCAAAGTTTATTAGCTCCTTTCATCCTCAGAGATTTCCAAACCTTTTCTCCATTAGGGGTCATACTCCCAGGGTGAAACCCCTGGGGCTGGGTGACAAGGAACCCAGCAGGGTTCCCTTCTTGGATATTCCTCCTGGAGTGTCCCCAAGGTCTGAGGTTTGCAGAAACCATAGAGATGTGGCCCTTGAAGCTGGGAGACCTATGAGGAATTTTGTTTTGAACCTCCCCTGTGTGCCCCTCCGCTCCCCCTCCTATGCTTCCCTCTTCCTGCACAGCTCAAGAAAGATATCGCTCACTCCCAGTACCTGTGCAATAGACTCTGTAGGGGATTGTCTGATCTCGGGTGAAGAATTGCAGTGCTTCCTTTCCGTGCCCAGTTCTACCGCATACTTAATCCACAGAGGGCGTGCAAAGAATTGTATTTCTTTTCCCCCTTGGGCAATGCTCTGCAGCTGGAAGGCCTTGCCAATTTCACCCCCAAACTCTTGTCACTTGGGCCCTCTGCTACAGCACCTATTGTTCTTAAGGAGCTGGAAGGTTGCTGAATTGTGGGTGGCATACCTGCCCCTAGGTGGCTGAATGTGCTGCTGCCTGAGAGCCATTGCTGAGCCAGCACATGAGCGGCTGGAAGTGGAAACGGGGAGGGGAAGACTATTCTGTGTAGCAAAAATTAAATGTATAACAGCGCTGTGTTTACAGGGGCAAGTAACGATGCTACAACTAAATGGCAGCAGTTTTATAGTGCACAGCATCTTATTGGGAAACAAAGTATTTGTTTAATCTTTTGATGTGTCAAATGAAAGGATTGATCACAGGAGAATAAATTTAAGACACCTGGGTTTAATTACCATGAAGGGGCAGGCAAACAATATATACAAAATAATATATTTGCTGTGTCTGTGTTTGTGAAATAGAGCAGGGCAAAAAACAGACTTGTCCCCTTTTGAGTCAAAAATAAATATTTGAATAGAAAATTCCTGACCAGATCTAGCAGGTTTGATTTTTCTTATAGAAATTTGACAGAATTGAAGTTTAAATATAAAAGCCAGAACCCCTAATGGCTTACACCCCACATACATTTTTTGACTCATTTAATGTGTGGGAAATTTCTGAGGGGGAAATCTGCATTTTATTTCCCGTGACAGTGTTATGGAAAAGGACATTGTTTTTCAACTGTTTTTAAAGCCTTGCCTGCAAATACAAGGGCACGGACCCATTTTAACCCACCCTTCTGTCCTAGATAAATAATGCTGTAGACAAAATAGCTTCTCTTTAATAATACTCTGTGCTTTACAGGCCCCATCCTGTTCAACATGCATGAATATTCCCATTGTGTTCAATAGGGTACAAAGAGATTCCTAAGCGACTCGCCAAAGACCCACTGCAGGTCAATGATAGAGGAAAGATTAGAGCATAGGGGTTCTGGGCTTCCATTCCCATGCTCTAACCACTGCACTACATCATCTTGAACCTAATGCCTAAAGTTATGTCTACACTTTCAGCAGCATGTGGAGTACATACATGGCATCCTCCCTGCATGGGTTTAAATCGCTGGATAGAGGATATGGCACAGTTTAGACGAGTAAGGACACATTCGAATCTTAAGGTGTATACCCAACATGGCTCTCTGCATGCCCTGCTAGTGCCGCCCAGTGTAGTGTCTTGCTACCTCCCCATGGCGGGCTCTTCTCCCAGATGCCCAAGCCTTTCACTGCTGCGTATCGCTACATCCTGCAGTGTGGACGCAGCCTGCTTCTCGCTGTGGCATGTAGCTACACTTATTACATGCTGCCACCAATGTAGACAAGGTCTAAAATACTTTGTTTTGTCAGTGCAAATTAAAGAGGGAGCAAAAACGTAATAAATCTGCATTGTCTGTTGATCTTAACATGCTGCTTCACAAACAAGGAAGTAAAGCGCGAATCAACATGTGGATTCCTTTAGGAGCAATAATAAAATTTGAATCGGTGGGAGAATAAATGTATATTCTCCTTAGAGGCTGCTCACACAAGGGAGGGTCAAAATAAAACTATTAAAATGTACTTACTTGTGTCTCTCTAATTTAATCTGTAGTCATAGAGATCAATTTTTTAATTACCACATGTTGGTTGAATTCATTGAACTTATCTGCAGAGGTTGAAGAATTATACTACTACTTGCTTCCCCTCCAGCCTTCCCACCCCAGCCCCTAATACAGATCTGTGCACAGGCAAGCATTAGTTTAGGAAGCTTATGATTTGGAGAAGATATATAAGTTAAACTAGGCAAGATGCCAAATTCAACCTGCTGAGGCTTCATCGCAAACTGAGAATTAAGCAGAGTACAGATCACTAACATTTAATGATGTGCGAACCTCCAGACGTGTAGTTCAGGTAGAACTCCCAATGCTTGGAAACCTCTGCCTCAGAAACCTCTGAACCGCTGTTCTAGAGCTATCAGATTAGAGATCTCAAGGCAGCTTGCTTTTGTTGTTGTTTTGTTCTTGAGAACTAGAAAGTGCGGAAACATGCCAGAACAAAAAAAGTTTTGAACGTGTCACGTTTATCTGAATGCTAACTGTTTAAATTCTGCTCAGTCTGAGTTTTGGGAAAACATTTAGGTCCATATTGGGATAGGCAAACGGCTTGATAATAAAATAAAGACATCACCTTAAGTGTTATGGGACTCATTTTCGGTTGTGCATCCTTAACTGCACTTGCAAGTATGTACACTGTGAAGCTGGAAAATGTGTCAGTAAACAGGAAAATTGGTTTGGCGATTGAAAGTTTACTTTCTAGTAACAGCGAAGTCTATAGATATTGAAGATCTTTGGTTTCCTTTGAAACCTGGAATCATAACTTAAATCTGTGAGTTCCTGGCACAGAGCCAATCCCTAGCTTTCTAGAGATCAACCAATTTAGGGCCCTGAATCAGCAAATTTAAGCAGACGCTTAATTTTAAGATTGAGTTCAATGGGATTTAAGCATAAGTGTAAAATTAAGCATGTGCTTAAATGCTCTGCTGAAACATGTTCGGTTTCCACATGTGCAATGGATGTGCTTTCACATTTGGCTGGTGCCTAAATTTGCTGAGGATGTTTCCCTATATCTCTACAAGCTGATTAATGCTTTTTTTCAGTGTCTGGTTTTAATGAAGGACAAAAATTGAATATTTTTGCTGTGGAATTCATGTAGCGTATTAACAAGCTTGAGAATAAGTGTGTGTTGATGGAGAAGTGAATCACACTTTTGCAAAAAAAGAACTGGTAGGCGCTTATTATTTAATGCTGGTTACAAATTAAATTTCTGACTCTGGCCCTTCAGAATTGTCAAAATATGCTTCATAGTCAATTTCCGTAGAACTAGGAAATCTGAGAGTGGGTATGTCTGGATAATTGTGGTCCTGTTGAAGTCAATGGGAGTTTAAATAAAATTTCCCAGCAAATTTCAAAATATATGTTCTTTTCCACTTTCTGCATGCAGCGGGTCAGCAGTGAATGAAGGCATTGCCAACTGAACTAGTGCCCTGTGTGAAATGAGCTGGTGCTACTAATTATCTATATAATGAATGCCTCCACCATCACCACCTTCCACTACATCTCTACCATGATCCGAAGAGACCGCTTTTATGAGGCACGGCCTGGAACAAGAATTCAATTGCCACGCTGTCTATCAGAGAGGTCTATCTATTTTACCTATCTATGTACTTGTAACCTCCCTTGTGCCATAATAGCTAAGGCCATGGAATGAGTAGGCATGGAGAGTCAATTCTGGGGTCCTCTCTTTGGAAATGGTCCCTGCAGGTCATAGTTGAGGCACACTGAGGGCATGAGATGCAGAACTGTTAGGTCTTCTTCTCTAACCAGCTCTCAGCTACATTAATTCTGTGCCATCTTCAGGTTTCACTGGCTCGGCAGAACGACAAAACTCTATTCGGCATTTCTAAGTATTGAGTGTGGGGTTATAGGCTGCCTGCGTATCTTGCTTTTCAGACTGGTGCTGTGAGGTTTGCTTCACTTCCATTGACACTGGACTATTAAAATAGGGTCATTCTCAAATTAAAGAGAGTGTTAAAAGCATGAGACATTTTTAGGTTTAATGATTCCAAAACCATGTGGCGGAACAGTGATGTGGCATTAAAGAGTCAGCTGTTGTAGCAGTTCCGGGGAGAGACATTCTGGTTATTCGTGCTGTCAAGCTGATACATTCACACTGAGTTTTTTTTAAATGTCAGGGCCTGACTCTTTTTTAGCATACATCCATTTAAGCATTTCCTGATTAAACCCCTGAATTCAGGAAAGTGCTTACGCGTGCGCCTAACTTCAAGCACACAAGCAGTCTCACCTGGCGACTGTGCGTGCTTGAAGTTAACCCCGTACTTAAGTACATTCTTGAATTGGGGCCCTCGACTGCTGTAAGTGAAAAGAGAATGAGGCCCTCTGAATGTACCTATAGTCTATACTAGTGGTTCTCAACCTGTGGCCCAATCAGGACACAGCTGTGGCCCATGTGACATCCTCAGGGCCATATGGTTGTGTATGTATGGGTGTGTATATATATTGTGTGGATACAGCCCACATAACATGTAGGGAGATGCATATGCAGCCCACAGTGGTAAATGGGTTGAGAAGTACTAGTCTATGCTCTCTTTTCCCCCTGGGGCTTGTAGCAATTCTGGTATATCTCTACCTCTAGTAATCTTGTTGTGATTTTAGATGCTTTGGACCAAATTTAGGGCTTGAAGTTTAGTTCTCAAAGCTTATTTTAAAGCAACTTTTTCATTTGTCTCACTTGGCCAAGATTCTATTGCTCTAAAGTAATTGTGTGAGTGACTGCTTCTGTGTAAGTGAACAGTTTATGTTAAAGTGAACATTTCAACTTGGCTAACACAACCACTGAATAAACACATATTGATATTATAGAACAAAATAATATATTAGTGCATTGCTCATTTGTGCTCTGATAGTCACCCTGATACTATTAGTTATGCGGGGAGTGACAAACACAATTACACTCGAGTGCTAATAGAGTGGAAGGGCAAAACTGCCTGACCTCGGTATCCTGGGTCGATTTAAATGTTTGATGTCTCATTGAATTAGTATCACAGTGTGAAAGACAAAGCTCAAACTAATGGAAATGAGCCTGGACATGCAATACTGCTGATTGGGCTGACATAATTAGAATAATATTCTTCACAGAGCTAATAACAAGCAGAAGAAATAAATAACCAGAGTCTCCGAGATAACTTAATGGCTGCATGCTAAAATGCTCCTTTGAATATGCTAAGGTTAGCATTTTCTATTTACTTATGGAGCACTGGTGTTTCTTTTTCTTTCTTTTTTTTTCTCTCCCCGCCTCCCTCCCCCCACGATTATTAATTGAGCTGAAGAACTATATACTAATTGCTAAGGCCATATGAAAAGCATGTGAAGTGTTTACAAAGATATCTAACTTTTCTTCCTCAACATCATTGTTTAACCCTTCGTCTGTCATTCTGTATTAAATCTGGCTCTATGGAAAACTCCCCTGGTCTTCTACAAAGAGAGGGAAATGCTGACACGTGACTTTACATCTTTTTTTGTGACCTCCGGTACTCATGGCTCTACAATTTAAGCATACAGGGCATGTAGTAAATGTTTATTTCCTTTGGTGTAAGTCATATTTTGGTAGCTATTCCATGGCATTTTTAGGCCAATTTTCACAGTAGCTCACCATTGAAACTAGTGTTTGGCAATCTCTTGTCAATGTCACAATAGATAGATGACATTAACATGGACTTAGGGAAGGAGAGAGAGAGGAGAGGTAGCTATGCAGATGTACAGATGGATATTATTCTTTGGTGCTACCTGGAGCTCTTCACCCTCCAAGATCCACATGTATGACACCAATTACGGGGTGTACAAGCAAGGGCCCCACTCCAACAAAACATTTAAGCATGTGGTTAACTTTAAGCATGAAATTAGTCCCTTTGAAGTCAATGGGACTAGTCACTTGCTTAAAGTTAAGCACATACTTTAATGGCTTGCAATATTGGGGTCTAAGGAGCCGCTCCAAAGCCCATGGAAGTCGATGGAAGGATGACTTCAATGGCTTTGGATCAGACCCCAGTGAAGAAATAGACAAAACTCCCCACGCAAATCAAGTTTCCTTTCTATGTATAAATCCTTTTCATGACCTCATTTTGAAGATGTTTCATTTTTTTCCATTAATATTTTTTGGGAATAAATAGTGAGCTAACACCAGATTAGTGTGAGTTTAGAGATAAGATTGAGTCTAGAAGGAGTGATCTAACTCTCTGAGATACAGTGATTGAGCTGTGGTGTGCTTTTCCTCCAAGAGAGAAAGGTACTGTTGGACATGCCACTCTAATATAAGTTTAAAGCTCAGTGTGATAATTCGGTGACTTTTTACATTTGCATTGGAATGTCTTTTTGACAGTGGGGAAGAATCAGTTCTGCTGTTTCATGCATCATCTGTGGCCTTATTGTCAAGAACACTCCTAAATTCCCCTGAAGGTTAGCAGGAAGTGCAGCACCTTGGAAAATTAGGTTAGTAATGTTCATAGTGGACTCCTGGCTGGACTTGGCAGTGACTTGCATTGTATTCTGGCAGCCATGGCCTTTTCAAGAGTTGGTGTCACTGCTGCAAGAAATCCCCAGGAAGAACTGGTGGATTAAACTTCTCTTTAAACGTCTCTTAGTGATAAATAAAAGATTTCCTTTCTCAAACCTTTACATGAATTAAAACTGCCTAGGAGCTTTTCATGCTTTGGAGGCCCACCAATTTAAACAATTACATAACGTATGCTGGTAACGTTCCGTTTACGTGAACGGGAATGAGCATTCTAAATAAATAGGTACTACGGCAGGTAAGCCATTTTTTATAGCTTTCCAGGACAGTGTGTTTGCTTTGACCAAAGCGCTGCCGAGAAATGTCTTTTATGTGCACAATCTACCTTCCATCTGTTACTTACTTTCAAATAATAATAAAAAGGGCCGAGTATTTTCAGTAAATTACATTATTTCACTTCATTAAGGGTTAAGGGTTTTATTTCAGTTTATTACCGGTTTATACTGAGTTAGCGCTGCTGAGCCAGCAGATGCCACTAGATCAATGGCTGCAACAGTGGGAGATCTTTCCTCTGCTCTCCTTATGCAAGCCGTTTATGCTGTGGGGCCGGTACAAAGGAGGGGAGGCCGAGGGAAATGGACTTTGGAGTATTACAGAATAACGCAAAATGAGCAATTTAAAATGGGTAATAAGGTGGAAGTACTGGTACAAAGTAGACCACTGAAAACAAAAGATGAGGAGGGTAATCTAGGCAGCAAAACAAAACAAGGTCTTGATCCTGCGGTGAGCTCTCTGTAGGAAAATCTCTGGGCTCTTTCCAGAGCCCTGCTAATGTCAATGTGTACAGAACTCATTATTAGGTTGGATCTAAGGACCTGATCCTGTGGGACTTCTCCCAGTATTAAAGTTAAGCATATGCTTAATTTGAGCTTATTCGTGGAGCAGAGCTGTGTAGGTATTCCTACGCTGTCATCCTGTTGGAGGGATGTGGCCAGGACTGGGAGGGGACAGAGTGGGAGTAACTGGAGCATTTTTTTGCACTCTAAATCTTCTGGGCTTCAAAGCAGGCTCGGGATCTAAGAAAGCAGGGGGGAAAAGTGAAGTATTGAAACTCATAAGTACAAGTAACTGAAATGGTCTTTTCATGTAAGAGAATGGGGGAAAAATCTGACTTTGCCAATCATGAATGATATGTATTTGCCATTTTGATTGTATTATAGAACCTTTTAGAAAGACTGTAACCTTTTTCCATCTAGGGTTAGGATTTTTTGGTGGTTCTTTATTAATAAAAGCAAATGGTTGCAAGGAATGTTGTCCCTTAAACTTCATTTTTATTTCCATTTTTTTCCAATTACTAATCTGTGAAAGTTCCAGATCAATGTAACTTGCACATCATTGGGTTAGTTAATAATAATTGGAGCAGACTGAATTTCTGAAATTTGATTTTGTTTTAATGGAGGAGAAAAAGCATAACATTTTAAAATAATGTTGTTTCCCTTCTGGTCTTTTGACCAGCTGTTGAGCGAGTTAACAATGAATTTCAATGAATTTTGAAAAGTTCCGATTTGTGAAAAACTTAACAAAAATGGAAATCTATTGAAAAGCTTCATATTTTCCCCTGCCTTTTAAAAACCAGCCCTAATACCAGTTCAGTCACTGTACAACCTCTGTGCTGCTATTATAAACAAGAACCGTGAGTTCAACTGCAATTCCAGCAATCCCAATCTGAGCAATGGGGAAGAAGGAACCCTGAAGCCACGTCAGGAAAAGACAGCCAGTCCTCCATTTCCTCCTGTCCTTTCATGACTTTTATTAGGTCATGTTGCAGATTGTCTGTTTATATTTCAGTTCCCACATTGTGCTTGCAGACAGGTGGATACCCACCTAGTGATCCTGAAGACTGCCTGTTCATATTTTCTTCCTCCTGTGACTTTTTTCCTCTGATTGCAAAGAAGAAGACCCACTATTTTACTTGCATTTAAATCATACAGCCATTTCAACGAAGAGGGGAAGAATTAAAATCCAACTGTTTTAGGATGACATAACTCTATAACACAATTATATTGCAAATACAATAACTGTAGCCATGCTAAAAGGTTGCATTTAATTCATTCAAAGTAAAACTGCTTTCCAGCGTTCTCTAGTGCTTAATTCTTCAGAGCCTCGTATGGTCAAAGGCAAAGTGGGTGGAGAATACTCCCATTTTGATTGGTATTTGTTAGGCTACCACTACACAGAGGTGCAAATGATGAACCAAAGTAGAAGGCAATGGAGAATGACTTTTTTCAAAAGCACTTAAGTGACTTAGGAGCCTCAGATGTATGGAAAGCTAATAGAATTGAGGTCTCTAAGGCCCAGATCCTCAAAGCTATTGAGGTGCCTGACTTCTGATTTCAATGGGATGTAGGGAGCTGTGAGGATCTGGGACTAAGTTATTTTAGAAAATGAGGCTTAAATGCCTAAGAATCTTAGGCACTTCTGAAAATCTTATCCTCAGAGCCACTGGCACAGGTACATTAGAACCAGTGACTCTGTTACTCATGTACCTTAGGCTCCGCAGGGCCCTAAATGTGAAAGACAGATGTACACGCCAGCAGTGACCAAGTTGTTAAACAGATTATAAGTAACCAAACTGCAATTGAATTTCATGGAGGCAGTTTTTGCCCTCTCGTTTGAAATCAATCAAAAGATTCCTGTTGACTTCTATGAGCTTTAGATCAGGCCCAGAATGTTCAGAAACTGAAAGTGCTTTTTATCTATTGCATCATGGGAAAAAAATGAAACTACCTTTCACTGGGTGGATTTATGAGAATAAAACATTAAATGCTTAATTTAGTACCAGAGGAGAGACTGTGGATCCTGCAGTAGCAGGTATGAAATGACCTGCATTCAGTGGAGTTTCTCCCTAACTACCATTAGTCAGAGGTTGGTTCATGCCTTGAACTCTTGCTTTTTTTAACCCTATAACTGGATATTCTTATGTCTAGTCCTGGTTAAAAGCTTTTTATGGTCTTGGCCTCTGTGATGTCTTGTGGCAATGAGTTCCATAGGATAATAGTGCATGCTATATTTCTTTGCTGAAAGCCATCACTAACTGCTAAAATGCAGCCTTTTTGAATGGCCTCATGAAACGTTGTTCAGGAAGGCTAAGTAACGCTTGTTAAACTACTGGGGGAATGTTAGGTAGAGCAGTGTCGTGGAAAAGAATCACACTGCTACATTTTAGAGTTGGAACAGGTGCAGCTTTAATTGTGACACACACAATCACATAACCATAGCTATGGGGAATACTATAGCCATAGGGAAAACCCAGGTGGCTATAGGGAAGTCAAGCAGCATGTCTGGATGCTGGGCAAATGTACTTCACCTGGCTACCAGATACAAAAGACTTATATAGGAGTTGCTTAGGTTCATTTACACATTGATCGTATAGTGGAATTGGATTAACAGTTTATACTTAACAGGAAAGACAATCACAATGCACAGTGGGGCACACCAGACACCCTCACAGGAACGCCCAGTGAGTCACTTGATTATACAATCAGGTTTTCAAGGAACCCTGGCTAACACCTGAAGATGGGTGGTGACACAATACCTGTTCAAATGCTAATTTGTATGGAGTAAGTGTCTATGGGGCCAGTAAGACAAAAGGGGGCAGGTACTGGTACTTATGGAAACAGGTGAAGTCTGTTCAGACTTCAATAAGGCTTAAGGCTCATAACAGAGACTTGCCTCTGGGGTGTGGTTCAGAGAGCTCTTGTGGGGTTTTAACATCTTTATCCTAATTTCAGTTGAGGCATTCTGTTAATGGCTTAGCCTGGGCCTTCTATTTCAGTTTCAGGCTACAACTTCAGGCCAGGCCTTCTATGAGCAGTTTCAGAGCAGTTAATTTTATGATTAATTCTTTGATTCCACAGCAGGATGTACCCATTTCACGCATTCTGGCATTTGACTAGGGCAGTTCAGTTAAAACCCCAACTCTTACCCAAAACACTATGGGATTTTTGTTGATCACAAAAAGTTAGAGCCTCTGCTTTGTGTCTAATTCAAAAGACAGAAATGTGATGGGTAAATTTAAATGAATCCCATCATGATGTGAATTCTATTCTCCTATCATAATGTCCATTGCCGGCAAGAGATGCAGTGGAAGTGCTACTATTCCAATGCTATTTAAATGAAACAGTCTAAGATAATGTGGGTCCCTCATAGCCTAATAGGAGTGAATAATAGCTACAGCGAAAGAGAATAAAGTGAGACAAATTTTTGTGTTTGCAAATGTGGATATATCATGAACGGCTATGGACCTGATTTGCTTTGCTGCCAGTTGACAATCTGATAATTTTTGTTAATATATACTTAAAATGCCATTTCATGCAAAGTTCACAATTTTCCCCCTTGTTTAAAATACACACTACATCTTTAATTTTCAGGGCTGCATGTTAATTTTGCTGAGAGCACCATTTATTTCCCTTTCCTTCCACTTTGTTTAAAGTCAGTTGTTGACAACTCTCAAGCGTGTCAAACTCTCATCGCTAATAATTGCTTAAGGACCCCTAACTTCTACAAACGTTGGTTCCAGCTCAAAAACCAATGCTTCAGCCCTGTTTGGGGGGGGGGGGGAAGAGGGGGTGGGAAGGAGAGAGAGAGGAAGAAGAAACCCGAGAACTTCTTCTGATGAATTTTTGATTTTCCTTCTTAACAAAGAAATGTCTGTGATTCAAAGCAATAGCTTAAAGTGATATTATAAAATAGAATATGGAGCGCACTGTTCGGAATGACTCTTTGCTTTTAATGTGAGGCTGAAAAATTGTCAGTGCCTTTTTTGATTAGATGAGGGGTTTTTTTTGTTCTTGATCTAAGAATTGAGGAGAAAAACATGCTACTTGCATTTGAATATGGTATAAGCTAGCTGTAATGGGTTGGAGATAAAGCAATACCAGTACTGCCTCAAGGCGGCACCTGTATCTGTGGGTCAATGCCATTTCTCTTTAGATCGCCGCTGTGCCACTCTCTTGGCGGCTGCTTTATTAGGCCTAATTAGGCAGCCTGTCACTTTTATTGGTGATGGAAAAGGAAGATAAGTGGATTACTTGTGTCATCCATCTCTATCCGGACGTGTCTAAAAAGTCTAAAGTGATTGCTATGGGCCACAAATATATTCCACAAGAGGGAGAAAAAAGAAAAACAAAGCAAAACCAAACCCAAGAAATGTATAAACGTCTAGAAATAACTTACCTTTGGCACTACTGTGTGTAATTTCAAACCCACAGGGAAAAGAGTTACAGTACATACATAAAGTCCTTTTGTTTCGAGGGAGAAGGTTGTCTATAATGGTTTTTGTGATATCCAAATGAAAAAACTGTTTTCTACTGAAAATCCTAGCAGCAGTTTTTGGTTTTTTTTTTTAGAGTTAGTCCAATTTACTGAAAGAATGCAGCACGTGTAGCTGGTGAAGAATAGCAGCCTGTTTTAATGAAAGGCCTGTTGACATGTTTTTCTGATGGGTTTCTATTTAGACTAACATTCAGAACATCTTTGGGTTGTTTAGAGCAGTGGATCAGACTAATATGCCTCTTTCAGGAGTCTGATTTGGCTTGTGGACCCCCAAGTTTCACTGCACTTAAACTACTTGCTTACAAAATCAGATATAAAGGTGTCCCAGCATGCTGTCACTGAAAAATTGCTTACATGCTCATTTTTACCATATCATTACAAAATTAATCAATTGGAATATAAATATTGTACATACATTTCAGCGTATAGGATACAAACCAAGTCATCATCTATATGCCATTTTAGTTGGTACCTACTTCCTTAGTGCTTTTTATGTAGCCTCTTGTAAAACTAGACTAATATCTAGATGAGTTGATGTACCCGATGGAAGAATTCTGTGTGCCCCTAGAGGTATGTGTACCTCTGGTTGAGAACCACTGATTTAGAGCATGTGTGTATGAGGTTTTTTTGTGATTATATATAGGGGCAATGGATAGAAATCTCAAGTTAACCAAACAAATCCTATTAGGTAGCTTTATCAGAACAAAGTGTTACGTGCTTCGTTCAGGGTTGGACGCCGATGCGCACTATGCTTAAAGATTAAAAAAAATACCTGTTAAATTCTTTAAAACTTCTTAAGCTATTGAATCCTGAGCAGAATAGCAGATATGAAATACTTTAAGTTTAAAGGGCCTGAATTTGTAACACAGACTAGTTTTCAGCTACAGAAACCTGAATGAAGAGATCAGTATGTCCTGTATTTATGATTTTTCTGATTTGTATTACAATAGCATAGATAGGCCCCTGCTGAAATCTGAGCTCTGTGGCACAAAGCATCATCCCCAGCCATGGAAATAAAGCTGCTGAAATTCTGTTGACTCATTGTGGCAGACATGGCTCATTCTCTCCACCCAAAGTACAAAAAGAGTTGGGTGTGGCTCTCTAGGAAGGGGAGGTCAATTCTAGAGAAAGCCAGGCTCAGGGAATGTTTTTCACCACTTCACTTCCCTACATCGTGTGGACATGGATAATAGGTACTACGTATCCAAGTTGAACTATCCTATTGTAATCCCTATCAAATCCTGTATGCTGCAGGGGAAGTGTTACACTATGCAGAAGAGGTATCAAAGTGTAATCCCTGAGTCTGACACAGATTCTGTTTACTCTAGCGTAAATTTTACAATAACCATTTTAACAACAATGTAAATGGGAGTAGAATCTGGCCCTTCTGAATCCAGGCTCAGGCTAGCCTAGAGAGCTCCAGGCAAATTTCTGGGGTGGTTTCCAGAACTTGGAGGTCCCTAAGACTCTTGTAGCAGTGGCTGACAAGGCACAGATCTATGGGCCGAGGGCCCAAGAGCGTTTAGATTACAAATCAATCATGTGGGGAGGTCCCATGATGGGCAGCCCTGGCTACCTTTGATTGTCTCTTGAGCTTGAATTTAGCAAGCTACCAGGCCATGCATTAGGGCATACAATCTGAGAAAAACTCAGGCAGCAAAAACCAGGAAGGGCCACATGTCAGAGACGTCTGGATACGCCAGAGAACCACACAGTCGGATGGTGATGCTTCCAACAGCTTTATGTGAGGGGACGTGACGGTGGGTCACAACTACAACTATGTGTGAATCATGGATTTTTCATTTCCCCGGCAATTCAAAAACACTGTAAAAAAATTGATTTAGGGTCAAACCAAATATGTGATTTTAAAAATATTTTAGTGAATTGAAAATGTTGAAGAAAAAATAAATTGTGGGTAAAACAAAATATTTTGTTTTGGTTAGATTGAGTGTTTTTAACATTTTTAAATTATTTATAAAATTGAAAGCAATTTTTAAGCAAAAAGTCATTTGAATCAAAAAAATCATTTAAAAATGTTGAAACAAATTGTTTCAACTTTTCAGACTTTTTTTTTTAAATTTTGACACCAATTCAGCTAAAGCACCAGGACTTCACATGATGTTTCAATGTCACTGAATCTGATTTTTCACTGAAAAGTCTTTCAGCTGAAAAATCTCACCCAGTTGAAATCACAGCTACCCAGACCACATTGAGTGGCCTGTCTCCTTTCCCTGGCAGCCTTTACCCACCATGTCCAACACTGTCTGTATTTACCTGTATTTTGGGGACCTGTCTCCTCTCTTCTGTACCTAGAAGGATATCAGTCTTTTTTCCTGGGCTGCCTTAAAAAAGACATGAAAATTCCTTTTGATCTGTCACAAGCACCCTGAAGTTGCATGCTGTGGATACTGCAAATATTGACAAAACCCTCTCTAGAGCAGACTGCCAGAAGCAAGCCAAACTTTGCTAACACCCAGTGCATGTAACTTCTAGAAATAGTTTCCATTATTCTCCTTTAATTTTAATCTAAGAGGCTAATCCCTGAATTGCAATGGAAAGTGTTCCTTTTGTCAGTAGATAAAGCAGTCTCTCTTCCTTCCTCTCTTGCCTCATCTTAAATCTCTCCCTCAAGCAAAGCACATGATATTTTTCTCCTTCCCAATTTCAGCTCTTTCACATCTACTTTCCTGAACTACTTGTGGCTTTTCCTTGATGGCTGTTTTATTTGGACCAGTGAAACCAAAGCAACTTGCTTGATAACCTCATCTCTCACTCCCCACAAGCTGCTGGCTGTAGTACACAGCATTTTCATCTCTTTGCGACATGCCACTGATCCTTCCTAATAATAACTCTCTGCCTCATTAGGACCCTAGTCAGCGCTCCTTACTCAGGAAAACTCCCATTGACTTAAGCAACATGACTTCAATAGGAGTTTTCCTGCGTAATGAGTGCTGTGTAGGGTCTTTAAATGATAGATCCTGACTGCCGCACCAGTGGCATCTTTATTCAAGATGCTGCTTTGCATAGACAGTCAGCCAGTCTGTTTGCATGGAAGCTTCAAACTTTTCATGCATTATTCAATTCTGGGTGTTTAGGGTTTATTTTCTTTGCCTTCTTCTTAGATGTTGCCTAATTGTATCCATACATATTACGATAGCTAGAGGTCTAAGTACAGTGTCACAGCACTCCACCATTATGATAGACAATTGCAAACCCAACTGGACCAGGTTTTTTGTGTGTGAAAGATGTTTTTTGACTACACTATACTAGAACAAAAATTAACCATCAAACAATTAAGTAACTAGTGCCAGGAATTTACACATGAATATTCCTTGGAAAAACGTGCAGATCACTATGAAACCAAGCAATTATTCCAAAAGTCGGTGTGGGTACAGTATCCAATCTTTTAAAATTAGTCATAATCATGTTTGTCTGCTCACAACTACAATCCTTTAAATTTCATTACACACGCAGTCTTTGTTTTAATTACAGTATCTGCTCACACTGGAAGTCTTTTAACTCAAGGTTCGAGGTGCCAAGGTCTCTGATTTACAAAGAAAATATTTAGGTGTATGTTCAGTGTTTGTTTTCCAGTGTTGAAAGGTGTCATCTATTCTCTTCCATAACATGCCACTACCAGCCTTACTATATCAGAAAAAGGTATATAGGTCTTTACAAAAGGGACAAGGGATGGCCTCTGGAGAGAGTCAGAGCTGCTCTATTAGCCAGATGGGCTACTCTTGCACAATGGAAGATGATCTCTTTTCACTCACGGATTGCGTGTGAATGCTGAAGAGCCTGGTACCCCTGGGAATGATAGACTGTGAAACAAACCTGTGTTTACTGTGTAACAACGCAGTACATTACTCCCAAGCCACCAAGTCAGTTATTCTTTTCTATTGCTGTGTGGCCTAATACATAAGGGCCGGATTCTGATACATATACTCACACTGAGTGATACGTGACTCCACAAACAGTTTTTCTAACTCCCCGAAGCAATCTGAGCAGGTACGTTACTCCAGAGACTGTGCAAAAATTAGTCTGCTCATAGTGTGTGCTTGGCTGGAAAAAAAGCTTCTCTACAGCATGTCTAGTTGAAAATAATGCTAGAAAAGACATGCTAGAAAAGTCTTTCTATGTGACTTTTGTTATTGGGAAGTTTCATTTCGTAGGCAGGCAAATTTGCAGCACAAAAGGAGAGGAAGATACCTCTCAGAAAGACAGAAGGTCTCTATAAACGTGCTTTATTTAAAAATGATTAAAGCAAGCTAGTTAGCAAAATGCAAAGATAACCAACTGCAACACAATTGAATGCTTTTACTACCAACTTCACTGCACATGACTCCGTGCTCCTTCCAGCAATGTCTAAAGACTCATCCAGCTCAAAATATTTTATAAAATGAGATTGTCATTCATACCACCTCCTTTAAAAGAATGAATAGTGCCTCTTCACTTACCAAAAGCAAACAAACAACTCCTTACCCAACATTTACTCCTCAGCCCCATTTACGTTTAAAAAAAAATTCTTAAATGCACATTCTTTAATTTAACCAATTAGAAACACACAGACTAGGAACAAAATGGCCACTTATGTGCTAAACTACATTTCCCAGAAGACCACAGGGCTAAAACCAGCTGTGTCACACCCCTTCCTAGGTATAAAAGCTTGACCCTCTGGGTGGATCTCCATTATAGGAGTAGTTGCTGCTACAAGGGGCCTTATAGAACAGACAGCACTGTTCAGCCTTTCAATGGCTTTTCAGTAACTCAATCAAGCATGTAAAATCCTCACCAACAGCACAATAAGGTATCTCTTTGATGACAAATATTGCACCTAGTTTCAGTCGCTCTATATAATGGGCCTTCTTAAAAGGTATTTTCCCTCTGATGTTTTCCTTGATTCTCAAATGCTTACAGAAGAACAGGGCCCTTTCAAAACACTTCTCTGTTTTCTGGAGTTCCAGGCTGACCACAGCAAAGAAAGGGAAAAATGTATTGTTAACCTGAAGAAATATCTGAATAAAACCATATGCAGCCATTACACACCCCCATTGCATCACTTGCATTCCAGCAATGCTAAGTTTTGTTTTTGACCCTGTAACTTTTAAATCGTTAACTATCTCCCAGTAAATTGTTTGGAGGCTCCCAGGCCTCATAAACAACAAACCAAAGTTTTCGGATCCATTTTGTTTTTAAGATTCCAAGAGGATCCTGATTTTAAAAAACTATTCACTCATCTCTAATCGCGATTGTTCCCTTTCTTCAGGCATGAAACCTATTAGACATCAAGAAGTGTAGCTTAAAAAGCCACATTCCAACCCATAAAGTTCTTATAAAGAGCTACTTAAGACTAGTTTTAAAGACTAGTGCACGATTTCCAATTAAAAACACATTGTCTATTGTGTTCATATCTATGCATTTCCAGTAAGCACTGGGCCACATGCTTCTGCCAGCTTCCTTGGAAGTCAACTGAACTAATTTGACCTGCCATATTAATTTCTAGTGCACCAATTTTTTTTATCCATAGAAATTAAACATAAAGTTTGTGAACGTTAATGCTTCCATGTTGCACCATTTCTCTTATTTCAGTGGTAAATTTGTGCCAGCCAAGGTGAGATCGATGCAAATGACCAGCGTAGAAGAGGGACCTGCACATTCCTACAGTTCTGCTCAGGTCAAATCATAACCGTTATGGAGAGCCGCAGGCCCCGGATTGCGAGATATTAGAGGAAGTAAGTGCATTTTAAAGATGCTTGTGTGTCACGATGGTCAGCAATGTCAAGCAAAGCTGCCTTTTGCTGTATAGTCAATGATGCTGTGGATAATAGACACACGGATCAGCTGGGCATGACTCCTAGCTGACAGACCAATACTTTTTATTTTTGAATGGCTGACAGGCTGGATCATTTGATGTTTATCTGTTCTATTCATTCCCTTTGAAGCACCTGGCATTGGCCTCTGTTGGAAGACCAGGATACTGGGCTAGATGGACCATTGATCTGACCCAGTATGGCTGTTCTTATGTACTTCTTGGTCGTGAAAGTGTATAGGCAGGTGTGATTGCCAGTCACCCTTCCCAGAATTCTTCCGAACAATAGTTAGATGTGGTCTGTAGCTAGTAGGGCCACCATCACAGCCCAGCCTGGCATCTAATCCACCCTTCTGTAGGAAATTGAGGATAGCGATTCTGCTCTCCGGCATGCATGGGGGAGGGAGGCTTCCTGTGCCCTCTCAGACCCCTAGTGCACCAGCACAGGAAAGGGCAATCTCTAGCCCTAATTACATTAAAGATTTTCCTATTTCCATCTGATCACATTAGCATTCATTTTTGCTTTTATGAGATAAAAGTCCAGTACTAAAGTGCACAAATATTATTGTTCTGTATTAATGGCTTCTAAATCCAATTAGTGAACATCATTATTGCAATATATTAGGACTTTCATTGTACACAAGAGACGACATACAAGGTTCCCATGAAGTCGCATTATAAACGACTTCTCTATAGCCTCCTTTGACTACAGCGAGTCCTGTGGGCTGCTATCCCATTACCACACAACAGTACTAGGGGAAAGCATCTGTCACAGGGTAGATGTTTTATTTTAGCCTTTGGGTTGAGTGTTGGACATGCTAACTTCCCTTGCTGTGTATCCAGCTTTTCTTAGGGAGGGCAGTATTCTACTTTTGCCACTGACATAACTCACATTCCACAGTAGGTGATATAACCTGTTTGTTAAACACATTTTAAGAGACATTCTGTATTTTAATAGCCATTTAGTAAGCTGGCTATCAACAGTCTTTGCTCCCTGCCTGGGGACAGCGTACAAGGTTTATTAAATATTAAGAAGCTGTTCATTACTTTGTGGAACTATGACAACAGAACGTCTGCATATTTAGAAAGCGGCAAGTTAGCATTCTTTAAAATAACTGCTTCAGTTAGGGGGAAGGACTAATGTTTGTCTGGCTAAAGATGCATAAAAATGTGGCTGTTTCTTTGAAGTCTGCTCTTTTGCTCCTGGTACATGAAAATGTTGAAATGTACCTAAGATGCTTATTTAGAACAAGAACTAAATCTGTCTCCTCCCTGAATGCAGAAATTCACGCAGGTCCTGTTTTGCAGTGCCATTTAAATTACCAAACAGAGTAACAGTCTGTAAGAGACAATTTCTTAAGAGGAATTGTCTGTTTTCTCCCTTTCTGATCCCGTAATTTCTTTGGGTGAAATTCACACCCCCGCCCCCCTCCTCTCCCATGCAGAGAATTGGAGGATGTCGCTCAAATTCCACTCAAAGTCTGAAAGTCGAAATCTGCTCCTTGTATCTATCCTGCCACTGATGGTTATGCAGAACCACAGAGAGCAACACCTCTTGGAAGATGGCTGCTTGCAGGGAGGATGCTAAATTGTGTGGAATAGTACAAGTCATCTTTGAGAAGTTCAGATCTCTCTGTCCCATGGTAATTATTGGTAGTGGCTTTCAGAGAAAGGAGCATAGAGGAAAACAAACAAGCAAAAGGTCCTGATCTTGCAAGTGGCTCTGAGTGGGTGGGTAATCACTGTGGGGCACAAGATATATTTGAGTGGATCCCTTGTGAAGAATAAGGGACAGGAAGCAGAATAATTTCACGTAAGGAATAACTGTATCAGGGAATCCCACATGCTTTACCAACCTGTGAAAGATTCCCCGCCTTAATCTGTGCTAAACCCCAGTGTGTCATACTGCAGGAATGTGTGCTCACAGACAGAAGGGTAAGGAACTTGGAAAGCTGTTCATTTGTTTCCCCAATTTAACTCTAAAAAGACCCAAGGTAAAAGGCAGCATCTCCTGGCAAATGAACATATAATAATTGCATTTGCTGGAGATGATTATACTTTGTCCCGAAAAAAAGTACAAGGCCAGATTCTCTGTTCCTCCCAAGCTCTGGTCAGTGCAGTAATGGGGTGTGGGAATCGGGGGAAACTAAGGTGGCTTTAAGTCATCTTTTTATCTCCCTATATTCTCAGATCATCCTGGGACCATATGACTCCTTTGTGCTACTGGACCAGTGGAAAGAGGTTTGAGTGGAAGACAGAATCTGGTTGAGGGAGTATATTGGTACAAAAGACCTGTGTCTGGCTCGTGTAACTTGAAGTTTGCATGTGCAGATCAGAGGGGTGAAGGGCCTTGGAGGGTTTTATAGAAATAGGAAAATGTTAACTAGGCAGTATTGTGTTTCTTGCAACAGGTTGCTAACCTGGTTAGCATGGGGAGATGTAAGCCATGTAATAAATCAGGATATTGGAGAAATTGGGGGTAGCGAGAAGGAGCTTCTTGTTACCTGTCCCTATTTTTGCTTCCCCATATATCCTTCTGAATATAGGCGTTGTAAGTAGAGCTGTGTAAAGAATGGATTTTCCAGTTTGCTGGCAATTCTGAAAAATTGGGGGAAAAATTGTTCTTGGTCAACTCAAAAACAAATTCTTTAGAAATTTTTGGCAAATCAAAAAGTTGAAACAAATTGTTTTGGGTTTCATGAAATGTTTTGTTGACCTGAAACAAAACATTTCATTTTGATTTGAGATTTTTTTTCCTTTCAAAAATGTTTTTTAAAGAGATTAAAATGTAATTTTAAAACAAAAAATAATTTCTCATTGAAAAGTCCAAAACATTTTATTTAAAAATATTGAAATATCTGGACTTTGGGAATTCCTTTAGTTTTTTCCACCAAAACAATTTGTCAAAATTGACACAAATTTGTGAAATATTTTGATCAAGATGAATCTGTATTTTTGCTGGAAAAAAGCTTTGCCCTGCTTTAATTGTGAGTTAACAGATATCTCTTACAACACATGTGCATCTCAAGTTTGGAGGGAAGGTTGAAATCCATACTTCATGTCGATTCAGAATATTGATTTTTAAGTCCTGTTGAGCATTTGAAACTGAAGATCAGTCTGGTTTACTGATGGGTGAACTGGCATAGAAGAAGTAGGACAATCCACCAAACGTTATGGTTTATTAAAGTGTTTAGGTATTTTGCTCATTAATTTCCATTTTGGTGGCTCACCGTGATTGGAAGTGCAGTGCAAAAATGCTGTGAAAAAGCCTATTCTTGAATTATGGTGAAATCTTCACAAGAGACTTAAACCTTCTTTATTAATGGCCTCCAATTGTTTCCCTAAACCCATTATGATTAATATTTATATCAACTGGATTGGAACCCCATGCTGCTGGGCACCATACAAATGTAGTGAGAAAGCCCCAACTTGAAAAGATCACAATTTCAATAGACAAGATAGCCAAAGGGTATGAGGCAGGGGCATGTTATCATCCTCACTTTATGGATGGGGAATTGAGGAACAGAGAGATTAAGAGACTTGTTCTGTCATGGAGCCAGAAACTGAACTTGAATCTCCTGAGTCCCAGTCCAATCCCATAAGACAGTTCTTTTTCTCAGTACTGCTTTACTGGGTATTATTCTGCTCCACCTTTATTAATCTTCCTCCATTAAGAATTCTGTCATTTCTTTTTCAGCTCACTGGATAGCCTATATTCATATTTCCTGCTCCACTTTGCACCCACAAGAGTGCTGAATGGTTCAGAGAAATATCCAAACTCTTAGGTGCCCATCAGAATCAAACCCTACCAGCACAGAGTAAGACAGACATGGCAATTTCTTGTAATCATAGAATCATAGAATATTAGAGTTGGAAGGGACCTCAGGAGGTCATCTAGTCCAACCCCCTGCTCCAAGCAGGACTAACCTCAGCTATATCAGCCCAGCCAGGGCTTTGTCAAGCCTCAGCTTAAAAACCTCTAAAGATGGAGATTCCACCACCTCCCTAGGTAACCCATTCCAGTGCTTCACCACCCTCCTAGTGAAAAACTTTTTCCTAATATTCAACCTAGACCTCCCCAACTGCAACTTGAGACTGTTGCTCCTTGTTCTGTCATCTGCCACCACCGAGAACAGCCTAGCCCCATCCTCCCTGGAACCCCCTTTCAGGTAGTTAAAGGCTGCTATCAAATCCCCCCTCATTCTTCTCTTCTGCAGACTAAACAAGCCCAGTTTCCTCAGCCTCTCCTCATAAGTCCTGTGCTCCAGCCCCCTAATCATTTTTGTTGCCCTCCGCTGGACTCTCTCCAACTTGTCCACATCTTTTTTGTAGTGGGGGGCCCAAAACTGGACACAATACTCCAAATGCGGCCTCACCAATGCTGAATAGAGGGGAATAATCACTTCCCGCGTCCTGCTGGCAATGCTTCTACTAATGCAGCCCAATATGCTATTAGCCTTCTTGACAACCAGGGCACACTGCTGACTCATATCCAGCTTTTTATCCACTGCTACCCCCAGGTCCTTTTCTGCAGAACTGCTGCCTGGCTCATCGGTCCCCAGTCTATAGCTGTGCATGGGATTCTTCCGTCCTAAGTGGAGGACTCTGCACTTTTCTTTGTTGAACCTCATTAGATTTCTTTTGGCCCAATCCTCCAGTTTGTTTAGGTCCTTCTGTATCCTATCCCTACCTTCCAGGGTATCTACCACTCCCCCCAGCTTAGTGTCATCCAAATACTTGCTGAGGGTGCAATCTACCCCATCTTCCAGATCATTAATGAATATCTTGGGAGAACTCACTGTATTAAGGTTAGGTATTGTTGTGAGCTGGGAACTGTATGTAATTCCACGGAGGAACGGGACCACAGCCTTCCAGGAACTAAGAACAGTGGGGGTGATCAGGCAAATTAACTCATGTTGTAAGATCCCCACCTGGAGAGGCTCACCTATGCCAACTGAATTCTGCAGAGACCAACAGACAGAGAAATGCCTTTTGGATAAATAGCCTGAGTTTAAAGTCAGGGCCTTCTTTCGGATCCAGCAAACAGACAGGACCTGCTGTCCAAGGGGGAGCCTGATCCTTCCTGGGAAGGCTTGGAAGGGCTTTGGCCCACCGTGGCTCCACAAGACTGATGGGTGACCTCTGGTAAGATTTCAGTGTGCGTGTCGGAACTTTTATCGTTTTTCTATGTTTTCTCGGCAAGGCTGGTCCTGGTTTATACAGAGCGATGTGGTAACTAACTTGTGCCTGGGGACAATTACAGCTGTGGGTAGCTTTAGAAGAGAAAGCAAAGTGCAGATGCCGGCCTGTTTAGGCAGTCTGGCTTGCTGGGGATATCACTGTGTAGCCAGGCAGTCTGGCAAAGTCCAGTCAGGAGGGAGAGAGATACTGGTCTCTGTCCAAGAGAGATAGCTGAGGAACTGGGACCCTAGAGTGGATGCCCTTGAGGGACCACAGAGGGGGAATACAGGTACGGTTGCCCTGAGCTTTGATCCTGAATTGTCACTATCCTTAATAATAACTTCTTTTGGTCTCACCAGCTTGTGTCTTTGAACTTCTTTGACTGAGCAGCTCAGCTTCCACTATGGAGTTCTCTCAGCTCCCCTAGCCCTGTCTCTCTGAACATAACTAACTATTTCCCTGCTTTGAGCTTCTGCTGACAGCCTCATCTGTATCTCTTAGCTCCTCCACAAGTCCCCCAGCTCTCCTAGCATGTGCGTGTCTGCTTCCATCAGATTTGCACTGTCTTTTCTCTGCTGCATGTTTCTTTTCCTCAGCTCTGTCTCCCAGACCTTCTGTTTGTTCCCTTCGCCTCCAGACACTTCTCTCAGCTCCCTCTGCCAGTGTTTTCCATTTCCCTTGGCCGATGCATTTTCCTAAGAGCTCCTTACAGCCACTTGGTTTCCCCTGTCCCAGGTCTTTCAGCTCCTTCATCTGACTTTCAAATCCCTCAGTCTGTCTCTCTGAGCTCCCTTGCTATTTATGTCTGTTTCTTCTGGCCATATATCTCTGCTTCCCCAGCTCTCGGGAGGTTTAGAGCATTCAGTACCTTCTCTTGAACCAGATGAGTGTGAAGAAGGTGCCGAAAGCATTGATTGAGTCCAGGGCAATGAACACAGAGAATCAGAGGAGCCAGAAAAAAGCACACTCGTCTCTTACAAACTTGCCTTTCCATGACCAATGCGTGAGTCCTGTTAATTTGAATGAGTACAGTGTGCTAACAGATGTCCATGGTTTGTTAATGGGCAATTTTCATAATAGTTGCTCCAGTGGGATTTCTGGCAAGTCTAGGTCCTTTTAATTTTGACATTTCAGCCATCATATTGTACGCTGTATTCGCTTAAGGAAGGGATGGAAAAAAAGCCTCCCCAGTCAGCCAAAAAACAAGGGACAAGCTATTTCCTTCCTCTGTTGCGCTTGGTAATGAAACTGGTGGGAGAAAAATGCAGAAAAGGGAAAATCCTCTCTAGGGAGCTCGATTTCTCATGAATTGCTTGAAGATTAACTAAAAAAAAACAGAGCAACTTTTCAAAAAGAAAGACCCATGTTGATGCAAAGTGAAGAAAATCTCAGCTTTTTCAAGTCTCCTTGCACTCCGAGTTTTCTCATCTGTATGTGAACTAAAGTTTAGAGGGCTTCTTTTTTCTTCCTGAGCCTGCTTTCTACTAAGTTTGCAAGTCTCCAACATCTCTCTGAGCCTTTTCAGTGTTTTTCTCTAGTGGGAGCCATCCCTTGAGTTCTTCTACCCCAAACAGCTCTTTGATAAAGGAAGCATTTTTATTTTGTTTTTGTTGCTGCTGTCCAAGACTGACAAACGGATTTAGTCCCAGGTTCTCCTTTCAATTATTAATAAAAAATATTGTATTACCTGAGGCTAACCCAACCCTGCATTCCTTTTACAAGCCTTTGTCTGAAGAGCGGAGATGAAAATCTTTTCCCTGCTTTTCTCCCCTCCAGCCCCCCTTTCCCTCCTCTAGAAACACCTTAACATGTGGATTGCAGGATGGCTCCAAATTTTGTTGCTAATAAAGCACTGTGATAAATAAAAGTGACTGTACCATGCAGTCAGATTGCCCCTTGTTTAGGGATTAAAGTATTGATTCCTGAATATTGCAGAGATTTAGACATGGGTTAATTAAACATTTACATATATGTGTAGAACAATATATCGTATGGTACAATAATATGCACTTTAATCAGAATCTGTGGGTGTTGTGTGTTTGCTTCTTCCATGTTAATTGGCATCATGCTGACTCCTAGCTTAGGTATTTGGCTAGATGGAACAGAATAGACATGGTGTTTTAAATATTTTAATTAGGACCAGCAGTTCCCGGCTCGCTCATTTCTCATTGGATTGTTTTTCATGCATGAATAAATTAGCTAGCATGGAAGTACTTTGCAGAAAGTAGTTGCCCTCTAGCCATAAAATGAGTCCTGTTCATTAATACTTTAATGAAATTAGCTGTGAGCAAAATATTATTCCTTTTAACTATGTTCTAATTTCTTAATTTTAATTAGGCACATAATTGTAGTGTGCTGAAATTATCTTAATGTACAGCAAGAAAAGTTCTATCACTGTGGGCCTGTGGCTGAAACTTGAGCGCACTCCCAGCACATTTCAGTTTGCAATTTCTTCCCTTCAACTTTTTCTCGCTCTAATCAAAATCTTTTCCTTACTTTGCGTTACTACAGTGTGTCATTAGGAACTGGCTAATGCTTGTAAGTACTTTGAAGATTAAAAGCACTATAGCAATGCCAAGTGGTGTTGTTAGAAAGCATTCACTGGACGGCCTTGTTAACAATTTTAGGAGCAAACACTACAAAGCATTGAGTATATCTAGCAAGGGGCTTAATGTGAGTAGAGGACACTGAACACTTTTAAAGTGGGGCACCCTAAAATCGATCTAAGTTTTCACACCCGTTCCCCGCTTGACATTTGTTACATCTACTCTTTGCATTTCTTCCATCAGCCTTTAATATTAATCAGTGAAGTGTGTGAAAACGTGGATTTTGGCAACTCCAGGGTCAGTTTCCTACAGCATAAAGTTAATTCTTATTGATTAGCCTATGTTGCTTTATAACAGCAGCCTATTACTTCCTTGTCTGATTCAGCTCAGGGGTGGGGGCAACTGAACTATAGCGATCGCATGAACTACAGGACTTTGCACATTTTGTTTAAAGTGAGACTTCTCAGTGAATATTCTTCTCCCCCCTAGGGAAAGTAGTGCAGAGACACTAGGGGCCTGATTTTCAGACGTGTTGAGCGTCTTCATCTTCCATTAAAGTCAATGCTGAGGTGCTCAGTGCCTTTAAAAATCAATCACAGGTGTCGTGCTCAAGACCAAGCAGTGAGTCGTTAACAGAGCTGGAAATAGAAACCCAGCTGAAGTCAGCGGGGCCAGGATTCTACCCCAGAATTACTTGCCACCCACCCCCATGCTAAACCAGGCTGTCCATGCTACCATATCCTTCTGGAATATAAAGCTCAGCCAAATGGCGGTTGTTCACCAGATATGAATCAAAGCCCCTGACTTGAGTAGCTAAATGCTGGTGTTGTGAATGACTGAGCATGGAATGCAAGTCGGCATTGAATTTGGACCCAACAGCATTGCGCCAGTTTATGCCAGGCCTGAATTTGACTTGACAAATGTCATTAATGATATCTCTTTTATTTATTTATTTGCCATATACTGTGTTAACGGCTCTATTCATCAAAAGTCTGATTCTGGCTGCAATCATCCTCTCCCATGTCCCATATAATCCCTTTGAGATCAGTGGGGTTGCAGAATTTGGCCCAGGACCCGCAAAGGACATGTGCCCACCCTTTACCCATCATCATTTTACTAGAGTAACAGGGACCTTTGGCGTTGCTAAAATGGAATTTCTAATTGAAATGTATTTTTTGCAGCGTATTTTCATTGCCTGCTTTAATTGGCACCTGCTCTAAATAATATGGATATTTCTTATTTAAATAATATATTACGGCTAATTGTAATACTTCATTATGCCCACAATTAAGTGAACTGAGGTTGGTTTACAATTAATACTAATACTAGTTGATGTGTAATTTGAATGTAATTTGCTGCTGTTAGCAGATTGCCAGTGGAAAGAAGAAAGCTAAGGGATTTCTTGTTTCCAGTGGCAATCTTGTTTTTCTAGATAAACAATTTTAAATAAAATGTGTGTTATATTCAGAATAATTAGACTAAGCATTCTGCTTTCATTTTTGACCAATCATTGTCACTCTGCTGTTTACATACCCACACCCCTCTTTAGAGACTTAATTCAAATCATAATCTATTAAAAATTAGTAAAATTAATACAGTATAGCTTTAATTGTTCGAATGCTATGGGGTACACTGGATAAGTTCAAATAACTGTGATTTCACATAATCAAAGAAATGTTCAGTATAATCTATAGAAATCAGGGTACTGATCCTACATCTGATCACAGGTAACTCTAAATGTGAAGACAGAGACTCAAAAATAAGGAAGGTGATGGTGTGATTTGGAACCTCGGCTATTGACGTTGAATGGTCTGACCAGTGATTTATTTGGAGGAGAGAATTCAGAGAGATTTCCCTCCTAAAAAACCTCTTTTCTTTTGGTATTAGTATTCAGTAACTTCCAAGCCACCCTTAACTTGCTGTGTAAATTCCTTGCTATGGAGATATATGGCCTGCATCTCTTGTAACTCCTAGAACTAGTGGCATTTGGCTAATTGAGTGCTTACAATTGTAGTCATTTTGGCAGTGCAATAAAGTGTTCTGTGTTTCAGGCCATGAATAGGAGAGGTCTAATGACCATGCACAAAAATGCTGATTTTAAATAGCCCTCATGTAAAAATGACTTAGATGAAATTTTCATACACGTATATCCAATCAGATCTACAGAAAAGCTAAATCTGAAATGGCTTCTGCCATTTTTTTTTGGTAAGTACAAAATTGCTAATGTCAACATGGAAAATACCATTTTTTCACCTTAATTAATCAAAAATAAATGAATTAATAAAATAAATAAAAACCCCTCTGTGTTGAGGCAAAACATGGAATGTGTGAGCCCCTAAGGACTATCCCTAATGAACAACTCGAAAGGAAGGCTAGACTGAACATTGTAACTTGACTACGCAGGTAGCTGTAACTAGTATCACTTTCCCTTGCCCATCTCAAAGCAGTCACCTCTAGCTGGGATGTGGCAATCATCATCCTAGCACCAATAACACTTTCAGCATTTTAGGGATAGGCAGTGGACAGGAACATTGTCTCCAATTAAATCTACATGAGAATGTAGCTTGCTGGAATGTATTTACTCATATTGCACACTGCCTGAGTACAAACGTAGGGGTTGGTGGAAGGGAGTGAAATGGTCCGTGTAACCTGGAACCAAGACATGGCACAGTTGTTTTTTTACTGGTTCTACTTACTATTCATGGACATTTCTTTGAGTGCTATATATTTCCTGGCTCAATTTTAAAAATTCTGAGCTCATACCTATGTTTTGAAAACACCTGTTTTGTTGAGCAGATTAATCTTTTGCTTTTGGAGATTAAATTCGATCTCAAAGTAATTTTTAAGGAAAAGGTTTGTCGATGAAATAAGTGTTGCTAGGACGTAGGCCCAGGTGGAGTGGTTTCAGGGGCCCTGTAGGCACCCAGCCTACTTGAGACAGGCTCTGCTAAGGAGAATTAGCCACCTGTCGATAGTTAATTGCTTACGAAGCTGGGTGGCAATTAATTAGGTAAGGGCCTAACGAAACCTTTTGAAGGCTCAGATAGAAGCCAGATTGGAGGAAGATTCTGAGGGTACCTGACTCTGCAGGGGAGCTGGATAGGAAGCTACTCCGGAGCCTCAAGGAGAAAGGAACAGGTCCCAGGGTGAAAGTGCTTCCAGGGTGGGGACCAGAGCAGCTCAGGGCAACAAACAGGCTGTGGGACCTCCTGGGAAGCTGCTATGGGCTTGCTCAGCAGAGAGATACGTGCTTCAGGGGAAGAGTGGTGTCTGGCCAAATGCATCAGAGGCTCAAGCTCCAGGTAGGGAATTCAGCCTCTGTGTGCTCCATGGTTGGAGGGGCTGAATGTAAGAGTGATTACCCAGAGTTTCAGTTACAGTGGCAGACAGAAGCTTTTGTTTGTGTTTCCATGTTGTCCGTTTCTGTTAAATAAGTCAGACTCTCTGGAGAGGGGGCTCTTTAATACTAGAAAGGCCTGCTTGGACTTGTTTATGCCAGAGGTGAGGGGAAACCAAGGCAGGGGCTCACCTGTGATTTTAAAATGCAAGCCCCCGAACATACATTCCTCTTTGAAAATTGATGTTTGAAAAGTGCTGCCAACTCTTACGATTTTATTCGGTGATATTTAGTGTGATGTTTGTTAAAGCCCAGCTCCTCGATTCATGTGCCGAAGTGCAAATCTCAACTTTCATTTTAAAAAGATAGGGTACATTTCTAATCCTTATGACTGGAGGAGAAGAGCTTAGAAACATGAATCCTACTGCCTCAAAAATCAGCTGGCAATTCTCCATCCCTCCCTATCCCCCCACCTTATTTCTTTTAAATCCTGTTATTTTAAAGCCAATCTTCTGATTTTTTTTTTTTTGGGGGGGGGGGGGGATGAGGGGAGAGGCTGTCTCATGATTTTTGAATGGTTGTGTTTAGCAAAACTGCATTATAAGAAAACCAATTTCCTTTACCGGGGCAGGAAAAAACCCAGCAATATCAGGAGATGGTGAAAGAGCCACATTGTTTGTTTGAGCTATGAAAAGTGAACTAAAGAAAACACTTAAATATAGTGAAAAATCCTGCACTGAACTGATTTTCCCTCATCCCGGAGACTGTGCTAAAAGAAAGACTAATAGGATCACTTGTCCAAAATAATCTTCTTTCTTATGAATTTTTCTAAAGAGGTTAGGGTTCATATTTATATAGTAAACCCAGTTTTAATATTAACACTGAGAATACTTTCCAGCTTCTCATTATAAATGCAAGAGCAACATCCTTTAAAAAGTCTATCATGTTCTTCAGATTGTGCCTGTATTCAATCAGCAGTGCATCTGATTTCATTATCATTACGTTATCATTTAGATTAATCAGCATTTCACAATCGCAGTAGATTAGAAAATTGCTAATTAAATACAATATTCACTTTAAAAATCCAAACTAGGCAACATCCAATACAGAAGACGTTGGGCAAAGACAGCTGTTTAGCTGTGTGTCTCTAATCCTTCAAAATTGCTGCTTACACATGATACCATTTGGAAAGATCCAAACAGGAGTATTGGCAATAATGCAAATATCAGACGCCTGAAGCTAATGCCCTGTGTGGTTGAATAATATTGCCTTTTTGAAGCAGTGGTGTGTGCTCTGCAGTTATGGCTGAAGGTGGCTTCTCATTGTAAACCTAATTTTCAGTACACACACATCCTAGCTTCGCTTCCAATCCCCCTGAAGTTCCATGCATCACCTCTCTTCTCATGATAGTGTTTTTCTTGAAAGTTTGGAAAAAAAATCAGGGAAGGAATTTTAAAGTTATGGGCCAATATTTTCATAAGTTACTTATGATTTTTGGTTGGTGCAGTTTAACAAACCCAACTTGGACAACTTAGAGGCCTGATTTTTGGAAGTGCTGAGTGCTTGCTCTGTGAAAATCAAGTCCTGTTAGGCTGTCTCAAGTAGGGCCCCCGATGCCACTCCTCAGTTTTGAAAATCTTGACCATGATGTTTTAAAAATGTCCTGGTTGTTGACTCTTAAATGTTTCCTAACTTTGTGTCCTCATACCTCTATAATGGCTTGGCCCACTCATTCCAGAATTTTTTGTTGATTTTAGTAAGGAGAAATTATGAGTGAGGAGGTAGAGATGGCAGATGACATGGAAGTGGGGAAGGAGATTTAACTTAAACCATTTACTTCGATACTCTCTAACGCTTAGGTTTTCTGAAAGGTGCAGACCTGTACTTTGTTTTTGTAAAGGAAAGGTAATATTGTTTTTAAGTGTTAGCTGACCTCTGTCGAAATGCATTTTCAGCCTTTAACTCTTTTTAAACAAAGTGTTCTTTGGGCAGTATTACAGTCTGGGATGTCTAAAAAACAGTGTATGAGAGAGGTGTATTTAGTTGAACATAATCTTTGTAATTCTAAGATTAAAAAATTGGATTCCATACAGCAAACATGTAAATGTATTTCCTGATGAGTCTGCTCCATTCTGCATCTCCATCAACTGTGGACAACATGGTCATTTTTGTTTCCAATACAACCATACATTTGTGTCTCCTACTCATGCTTCTGATTTCTAAATGCTTTCTGCAAGAGTAGTAGCACCCGAGAGATCCTCCTAAAGTGCCTGGTTCTCCATAACCTAATTTATTTCCTTCCTGGCCCATGAATAATTTATCCTTCATTGAATATACTGTCCGTTGCCAAAAATCAGACAAGCTCTGACAGTTTGCATCAGATAACTCAAGTTCCCCAGATAACTTCTCAATAACTTAACAGAATGTAAGTGAACAATATTACAAGGATCCGGTGCTGATCAACTTTTAAAAAGGCTAAATACAAAAGATGTCAAAACACTTCATGATAAGATATTTGACCATTTGCATTTTGGAATCTGTGACAGCTTTATTTTCAGCTATGTTGAATTCCAGGGTGAGCAGTTTATGTTCGGGGAAAAATAATGATTGAATCAATGGCTTCTCCCACTGGTAGATGAGGTTAGGAATGGCAAAATATGAACAAAATCAAAGTATCTGTGGGTAATACCAATATGCACTTTACTTGGTCTCGGATGGTCAGTGTTTCTGAAGCGTAAAAGAGTAGATATTCATGCAACCTCATTTGTGAAGATCAGATTAATTTCTCGTACAGTCCTAATCACATTAATTCATGTAGTAGAGCCTGCAAAAATGTTAAATCTGCACTTCCACCAGCGATTCTTCTACCAAGTTTTCTCAGGTTTAAAAGAGAGAATGTCTTGCACTTGGAGGTGTTGGGAAGGTGGTAGGGTATCCCATTTGGTTCGGGCGCAGAATACAGCTGACTTATCAATAAGGGGCTTTCTACTTGTTAAATTTTATGCAGATAGTAGTTTTTCTTGATGTAGATATTGATGATTACCATTATGAATATGAAATTGTTAATTGTGGCTTTTGAGACTTCACAGGCCATTTTGAACACGCAATTTATCATATGGCAAAATATATCCTAACAGAGTCGGTATCTGAGCTAGCGGTTGTAGGAATGACAAAAACAGCAGGACAGTCAGGCGCAGTGTCCATGGGCGAAAGAGAGCTGCTCTGACCTCATTTGATATTACTACAATATTTCTGTGATTGAGCGGGAGCCCTGCTCCTTGACAGATAGCAGAAATGAAGCATTTTTATTTATCGAGGGCTCGATCCTGCAAAGCACTTAAGCATGTGCTTAACGCTAAGCAAAGGCGCAGTCCTATTGAAGCCAAAGGGACTATGTGTTTTTCATAACGTTAAGCATGCAGGTGTTTTCAGGATCAGGGATGAATTAGAAGACCTTACTTTCCATGATTTTCGGGCTGCCAGATCTATAAGACACAGAAAATACATGGAGGAAACACAGTGTGAGGTAAGATCTTTCCCTTGGGAAACCTAGTTCATGTTCTGGCCCTGTTACACTCTGTCTCTTTTGCCCTCTCCTACGTCTGTCCCGTGCAAGGTATGGCAGTGATGGTCTCCCGAAGGAACTCTCTAGCCCTGATCTCCCACCAGGAGGTGTTGCTGTGGTTCCCTTTTCACTGTGAAGAGGGAAGTTTTCTGGCCACTCAAAGGCAGGGTAGGCTGGGAGTCAGACAGAGTAAGTTGAAATTGGCTGTCACTATCTACTGCTGGGACCCACCTCACTTCTCATGGCCTGCCCTCCTGAGGAGGAGGAGACCTGCTTCCCCCATGCTGGAATGCACACTCCCTTCACTTTCTGGCCCTTGCTTGTGACATGACGTGTTTATCAAGATGTCAGATCCCTCTGTCGTCTTCTGACCAGGAACTAGTAAGAGAAAGGGAGGTGGAGCATGTAGGGAGTTCATATCAGTGCGTGGGGAAAAATGGGTATGGAGCCAGTAGCCTATCTGAACGGGGTGGCAGGGCTGGTGGCTGAGGGCTTCTGGGGCCGTGTTCTAGCACTTGGAGGGGGTGGGAAGGTGGTAGGGTATCTAAGAGGTAAAGCAATGTTCAGGACAAGAATTAGCCCATTCATTTTATTAGAATTTGAGTGACTAAATACAGTACGCTCCTTCGAAAAGTCAATCACAGAAGTAAAAAAATTAGAAAGCTAAGGTTCCAAGACTAATATTAACCCAGCCATATGTACAATTTTCAATTATTGTTCCTGCTCTTTGAAGTTGTACCTTAGTATATTAACTGTAGCATGGCACCATTAATGTTGTGGTGGGGACCTTCAGTTATGAGTTTTTCACTTTTTAATTTAAATTCTCAACTGTAAAGCTTTTTTACACTGAGGTTTCTTTTCTTTTTTCTTATTTGTATGGTTGGGGGAAGGGAAGGAAAAGAAGTAACTGACTGCACATTCAAATGTGTAGTATAGTTATGGCAAGCATCACTAGGTGGCACTGTTACACATAGTGTTCCATGTTCTTTTCCTAATGTGCGAGCAAATATTCAATATTGGGAAGACATGCTACGTTGTTAATTTTTAAGCAATGTTCTGTGTAGAGGCATTTGTCCTTGGAGGGGGAGATGTGTGAGCAGCAGGAGTTTGCTGTCTGCCTTGAGCTCTAATTAGAGTCAGTTCTTTAGGCAGAGTTGTTCTGTGGGAACCAGTTACTGGTGTTGGGCTTAGATTACTAACAGAAGGATGCTGAATGTTGTTTGACCCTCTCTGCTCCAGGACTAGAATATGTGTAATTATACTTAAAGTATACCTAGTCTCTACATAACTGATTTCTCTTCCACTGGAAAGCTGACCTGCAGGGCCCCAGATATTTGCTACCAGAAGGCACACTGGTGTTTGAACATGTTGGAAAAAGGAACATAGACCAAATTCAGTCTTGAGATTAGGGGTCCTAAAATAGCATTTGCTTTCAAAGAGGGGCTGTATTTGGCCCATTCAGTTCCACTTCCAATATCCTGGGTAGGGCTAGTTGAAATGTCTATTTTTAATTGGGGGAAAAGGGAGGAAAGTTTTGAAAATATTGTTCCTAAGCGGTCTATTCACAATCTCTATGGTCCTCACACTTATCAAGGTGGGAACAGATTTCCAAGAAATTAATGTTTATTTTCAAGTTTGTTTTGCCTTCAAGCCACTAGGCATTGGAACAAATTGCCCAGGGAAGTGGTAGATTCTTCATTCTTCAGATGAAGACAGGATGCTTTTCTGGAAATGTGCTTTAGTCAAACACAAGTTATTGGGCTCAGTACATGATAAGTGGATGGAATTCTATGGCCTGTTTTCTGCAGGCAGTTGGACTTGAGGATCTAATGGTCCCTTCTGGCTTTAAAAAAAATCTAAGTCTTTTTCCAAAGACCATAAAAGGAAGGTGTGCTCTGCACTTGTAGAGCCATAGACATCTAGGGCTGGAAGGGACCTTCAGAGCTCAAGTCCAGCCCTCTGCATTGAGGCAGGACCAAGTAGACCCAGACAGTACCTGATGGTTTGTCTAACCTCTCCTTAAAAACCTTGGAAGCCTATTCCACAACATAATGACCCTTGTCCTTTAACTTAGTTAAATGTAATGCAGCTCCTGGTGAACAAAGGCTGATAGTATTTCTGAACAATGTGTTGTGCAAGCTTCCCTGCGTTAGTCACTGAGGAGCTTCAAGAGAGTGCAGTGCTCCCTTCTGTAGCTGACTGGCTTACAGACCATTGCAGGCAGAGAGGGCAGAAAAATAATCCTGCCGTTTCCCTATCACTCCCTGCCCCTTTTGTAAAGGATGGGTCCTTGCTTACAAAGACTCCCCTTATGTTTAGCCCTTCCATGTAGGATTGAAAGGGAAGTGGGGGAGAAGTTCATATGCCTCTCTTCCTTGGATACCCTCTCAGGGACAGGGTCTAGCTGTCCCTGAGAGCATCTTAATTTAAAACCCTTTCTATGTGAATAGCATTCAGTGGCAGATAATTCTCTTAATAAGAATCAATTACCTGTTCTTTTTTTTTTTTTTAAAGTATCCAGTTACGTGGAACAGGTCCCAGGGGAAGTGTGAGATTATGTTTTTAAACCATTAATTTCTTCTGATTATCATGCTGCTTTCCTCCTGCTAATTGCTAAACCCTATGGGATCTCACTAACATGAGCTACAGCCGGGAAGAGACAACAAAATCAAAACTCAGCAGAGGGGGTGTTTTAAAAACACGTTTCTAGACTTATACTGTGGTGGTTGGAGATGAAAAAGAATAGTCCATCTCTCTGCCAGTGTAGCACTGTTCCCATTGTTAGTGATGGAGCTTCCAGAGGCTTCCTTAATGAGACAATACCACCATACACTACATCTCGTCGGCAGGAGCTTCTGCTGTGTTGTGCCTTAATTTCCTCTTTTATAACTTGGTCTCATTACTGGCAGTTATATGCCTATATTCCATGCCGTGATGCCTTTCTATCTTTGGTCATTAGACCATTTTTAGATTAACATGTCCCCCACTTAGTCACTGTTTAGCTAAAATCTATATCTCTGTGTGTGTATCTGTATTTACATAGTTCTTTAAATATTTTGTCACTCCTTGATCAGCAGTTTTTATCTTGTGAACTCAGATTTGAATGCAATAATTACAGTTGATAGATGTAATTAGCTGAAGTAGGTTTGGTTTTTTTTTTTTATTTATTTTTTTTTATTATTTTGCTGCCACAGTGCATTGCAATTTCATTAATCCTTCTCTGGACATATTGTTGCATTTCACACATGCATTAGGTTTTCGCTAAAATCTTGACTAAATTGAAAAAAAAAATATAATGCAATATGCCTTTCTTTTGTATGGCATCTTTCATTCAATATGCATTTAAAATTGCCTTTTGGAATTAAAGATAGGGAGTTAAATAGCAAGGGACAGTAATGAACAGGCTTGGAAGATGAGGAAAGAATATAAGTTCTCAGATGAAATATGTAGGATGATGGTGGTAGTCAAATGAGGCATTGAGTTATTTCACTACTAGTTATCTGTGAAAAGTTTACTTGAAATGCTTGAACCAAAAAAAGCCCCCCACAATTTCTGCAGAAAAAATGGAAGGAAATATTTAGACAATGGTGCAGATAGTCCATTGATATACCTTCAAGAATGCTCACTAGCGGTGCATGCATCTCACGTTAATGCCCATTGCAAACATTTCCCATGGGATATTTTGATCCTTGAAATCAGCTTTACGTTGTCAACGTGGAAGATTCACAAACCCATCTTTATTTTTTTCCCGTTGCCTTTCTTCTCTCTTTCTACAATTTTGCCTATTCCTCAATGACTCTCTAATCAGAGGTGTGGAAGGGTTCTCATTTCCCTTGTGCAACATGCCTGGCTGTGCGTAACCACTAAGGAGAACATAAGTATAAAACCAACTGAAAAAACTCTAATTTATCAATCATATTTATATGGTCCCCATAACCATAGTATCTGAGTTCGCCTCCTATTTTTTTTTAATGTGCTTGGCAGTTAAAAATCTGTTAGTTAAATGATATTTTCATACATTAAATTATTTAATTGTATTTTATAGGAATATTTACAAGTAAGTATTTTTGAAAAATATCCAGATACACATGCATACCTATTATACTAGGAGTGATATATTATATACAGGTGAGAACACTGGAGATTCATCAGTATTTGGTGCAGTATTGTACATAAGAATGTACACAATTACTTGACATGGTGCATTACTCATTACATATGCACTTGTTTATAATAATAGCTTTAAAAGCTATACTTTCTTTGTCAATGAGAAATTCCACCCTTTAGCGCACAGAAGTTATATTCAACAAATGACGTCCTGATCTGACATCAGCTTTGTCAGTTGTTGTAAGTTTTCTTGGAGAGCTAGAGTACTCCAAGTGGATTATATTAGTGTAAAGAATGGTAGGCTTGAGAATGAAAGAGAGAATCTTGCTGAAGGATTTGTGTGCCAGGAAAGGGAACGCAGTGTCTGTTGCCAAGAAGCTGTCTTTATCTGCCTTAATTATGATTAACAACATACACATACACCTGAAGATTTTTTTCCCCCTCATTGACTTTTGTAGAATGTCCATGCCGTTACTAATATTATCCCAGTAGCATCTGCTACTGTAGTTTTTATGATAAGACCTGGTCTCTGGTGCATCATCCATCTATGCAGAAAAAGTATTTGCAGAGCATGCATCCACTGCCAGTTTCAAACATCTTTCTCAGAAGATTTCTACCCTAGACAGCACCAAACTGTACTTATTTCTGTAGCTTTGGGCAGTTGTGTGGGCTAATTCTACACTAGAAATAAAAATTGCTTTGAATAGCAATTTGAATAGCTGTTGCATTTCATGATCAAGATTTTGCAGCTGTTTAGCTAAAGGCCCTAAAGCTGATCTGAATCACTCGTAATCTGTATTGGCAAAATATTCATACTCACAATGGAATCCAGTAAACGTTGGTCATAAAGCCTGTTCCGCTATTTCTTCCATCTCATTTCTTGAAGCTGGAGTATCAGTACCACCTATTGTGTGTCGTGGTATTTTAAAGGGAAATATCCAGGAAGGTCTGTACTTCATCATTTGCAATGATGTTAATATGTGTTAAAAGCAAGTGCAATTAACATTAGTGGGCCTTCCTATGGGTGCAGAGGTCTATGCGTACACAGTAAATTGCAGGACCTAGGTGTGGAGATCTGTCATGATGAATTAATTATTGGTGCTTGGCTGCCCAGGCATGAATGCAATAATTTCAGGTGCAGTTGCACCAGAACAATGTAGCAAGTAGATTATTGTTGTAGCAAAAAATATAAATGGATACAAATATAATTGACTCATACTTGTTGTTTGTGCATTCTGGTAGAAACTACACTTTCAGAAATGAAGATACAGTAGAGGAATTTCACCCAGGCAGTATTTGCATTTTATGTGCCACCCTGCCTCTGTCACACCCATTTGACCTAACTGTATTGCGCAGGTAGAGTTAATGGCAGATAATGGTATGTGGAGTCATAGTCCTCCAAAGTCAACAGTGGAGGGATCTATTTCTCGTGAACTACAGAGACAAGGTGGCTGAGGTAATATCTTTTACTGGACCAACTTCTGTTGGTGAAAGAGAGAAGTTTTCGAGCTTATGCAGAACTCTTCTGTGAATTAGATGTTTATGCTCTAATTGGGCACTGTTAAATCAGTCAATTAGGGAATATAATGTTCACTTACTAGGAATTGTGGAAGCAATTGATCTGATCAATGGTTTGTCCACTGGAAAGATCAGTTACTCATAGTTAAGTGGTTATGATACAAAGGGACAATTACTTACTGTAAAGTATAAAAGCAGCATGGCTGGCAATCAGACATCTTGCTTGCAGGAGAAGATAAATAAAATGTGTTCAATGCTTCGTACTACATATTCCAATTTGGAATGAGAGTTGTCAAAGAAACCCAGTGCTTGAAATATATAACTGAAGAAAATGAATGGTATGTTGCATTCAGAGTTTCAAATGAGTTTATTTGGAATGCCTGGGCGTCCTGTTTCTGTTTGCAATGTTTCTTGGGTGTTTTATGCGGTTGAATCTTGAAGCATGGTGCCCAGCAGACAAATCAACTGTCCTTGTCTAGTGTTCAGTGGGGCAGGGAGGAACAAAATCATAACTGGAAACATTTGTACATAACTGGAAACCTTTGGCATTACTGATGTGCACAATTTTAATTATTTTGTATGTTAACATCTTCCATCCTCAGGGATTCAAAAATAATTCACAAGCACTACTCATACATCACCCCTAAACAATCTGGGGGCCAGCTCAACATCCAGGTTGAAGCTGCACAGTATACTGCCCAACAGTAGACTCAACGTAAATTTTGGTCAAGAACATTAGGGCAAAGACACTCTGCTGTCAAATGCCTTGAGGTCCTCAATATTCACACACAGCAAAGAGAAAAGTGACTGTTGGGGTACTTATGAGATTCCCCTACTGTTTGGCATTTGGTTTGCTTTCAGCAGAATGACTGAGGGCTGACTCAACCCTCAACAGGCATTTCACCGTTGATGTAAAAGTTGTAGGGTTTTTCACATCTCACTCTTACCCTTGGGCGCTACTATAACTTACTAGTACTACATTTCTAAATCATCCCCTCTGGGGAGTCCTTAATTTGATTCATTGTTGCTAATGGACAATGTTGGATGAATGTCTATAAAGACAGACGTTTAGCTACTTCCTTTGGCAGTTGTATTTTGGTTCCTACTTTTCTTATGATAATGAATGATACATATGTGTCCTTTCCTATAAATAATGTAGAGCAGTGTTTCTCAATTAAATTTGGCCACTGAACCCTTTGGAACTTGATAAATAATTGCGGAACCCCCCAAACTCTTAACAGTATTTTTACATATGGGGCCAAAAAAAATGTCGAAATAAGCAAATTATATACAAACTACTAGGTCAGCATTTCTCAATTAAATTACACTTACACTCGATACCCTCCGCCGAAAAATCCGGGACATCTTCCCTTTTTCGGCGGCGCGGAGAACAGCTGCTCTTGGCGGCACGGAGAACAGCTGATCGGCGATGCGGAGAACAGCTGCTTGCAGAACCCTAACAGTGTTCCCGCGGAACCCCAGGGTTCCACGGAGCACCAATTGAGAAACACTGATGTAGAGAATTCTGAAGGAATAGTAGGATGTGAACTCCTCCTCATTGGAACTCAGGCAGCAAAGTTTGCATCATTAGAAAAGTAATTTCCCAGGGTCACAAGAAGATTTCAGATATGTCCTTTGACCTGGCAATCAGGAAATATTAGTGCCTGATCCTGAGAGCTGTTGAGCATCTTCAGTTACCACTGAATTCAAAGGAAGTTTTACTATAGACTGGTTTAGTGGCTGGTGGAGCAGAGTGAAGAAGCTTGTATGATGGCAGCCCCGTTGGCGGACACACTACGTATGTCTAAACTGCAGCTAAAAACCTGCAGCTGGCCCATGCCAGCTGACTTGGGCTGTGGGGCTGTTTAACTGTACTTTAACTTGCAGGGTCCTAGAGACCAGGCTCAAGCCTAAATCCAGAAATCTACACTGCAATGAAATAGCCCTCCAGCCTGCGCCCTGAGAGCACTGGCCAGTCGCAGGTTTTTAGCTCCAGTGTAGATATACCTACTGAGCTTGAACCTGCGACTTCTACAGCTAAACGAATGATCTGTTACAGCTCGAGCTATAGAGCCCCGGGTCTGTAGCTGCGGGCTGTAACAACTCACATCCTCTGCAGATCAGCACAGCATGAGAGGACTTGTGGGTTATACTTGCACACTTTATCATTGGCACTTAGCATTTATTTCTCTTTACAAAATAATGGGGATGTTGTTGTGCAGCTGAATATAAACCCACTGAGCCAAAAATGTCCCCAGATAAATATTTTGCAGAACAAATCTAAGCATCTCTTAGGGCTGGAAGAAAAAAATTCATCAACTGGTATAAATACAAGTCCAAAAGGGTGGGTTTTAAAAGTGTATGAATTAGGAGCTCAAAGGCCAGCGACACTGGATTGTTCTGGATTCAATGCAGTAACAAGGTGATGACATCCATCATATGCCTTGAGCTAACAACTTTATATCTATAGCAATCAGGTGGTTCCAGTCCATGTCAAAAACCATTGTAAAAATGCAGTGTATGAACCACATGTGGCCTGACTGTGCTGAGTCGATCACATACAGGTGTAAATCAGGAAGTACTATTGAAGTCAATGGAGTTACGTTGGTGTGAAACTGGTTGATGTACATTAGGTCAGGCTGAGACCTATGGGTAAAATCCTGGCCCCATTCAACTCAATGACAAAAATCTCATTTGACTTCAAGGAGGAAGAATTTCATCCTATGTGACTGTAATTAATTTGAGCTATCTCATACAGCGCTGACCTCATGATGCTGAATTCTGCTTCAGCCTGAAGTACCTTGCTAAATGTGATCTGATGGCACTGCGGTAATCTTAATTTAAAGCAAGAGCATATTTTCTCATTCTTTGAATTAAGAAAAAAAATCTAACTTTCAGCGCAGATACTTTCTGAATTTATATTCTAGTTTTCAGTACAAAACTAACTACCAGGAATAAGAACCACATAGACTGGAATTTAAAGCTATCGAAATCTGTGGAGCTATTCCTAGTAGTAAATTTAAGCATGCGCATAAACATCTGCAGGATCGGTGCCTGTGTTGGTTCGTTTGGACTCAGATTAGTCTCCTGACAATATTGTTTCCATTTTTTAACTAGATCAGTGTCCATGCATTTTCACTGAATACTTATGCATGCAGATTTAAAATTCCTTTTCTGGGAAAATGTGTGTCAGCGGAATTCTATTGCTTGAAAGTTCATGGAGAATGGAGCTGTAGAACTAGTTTATTTGATAAAGCTGACATCCGTGGGAAGAAAACATGTATCAATTTCGGCAAAGCAAATTTAATTTGGTATTATTCACAATTCCTGTGCTTGGGCAGAAGAAAATGCAAGAAAATGACCTGCCTAGGGAAATGTGCATATGTACATGGCTGTATACATACAGCCCAAAGCATCCCCTCCAGTAGGCCACCCTTGTTTTAATACAACTACCTGAAGGTATGCCTAGCATTTCCAATAAAATGAATTTGTTTGATCTTTAAGTGTTTATACAGATGTCGCAGTATAAAAGTTTATTCCTTTGTTCTGAAAGAGTCTGCTAGTTTGAGAAAGATTCCTTGCCCTTAAAAAAAAACAAAACAAAAAAAAAACCCCTAGGGACTAGTGCCAGAACTGGTAATATCGCTGAAAATGAAAGAAACAATGTGCATAAGTAATTTATTATATAGTGCTAGAAGCTGTATGTATGTGCATACGTAGCTATAAAAAAATCATACAATGTTTGTTAGCCATTTTAAAGTCATGTAACAAATTGTATTTTTCATTCACTTACGATATCCTCACCTGCACTTTGCCTTCTGATCCATCTCCACTGCTAACATTACAAAACCATTTAGTCTTGAACCAGTGATAGTTTGATTTGATATCATGTGACCGATCAGGATTAGAAATGAGGTTTAGAATGTTAGTAACCCTCGGGGAGGAAGATCAGTAGCCAGAATGCAGGTGAGGCTTCCAAAGTTCATGACGTACGTAAGTTATCACATGGTTTTGCAATTTATTACCTGGATGTCCCCACCGTGTGTGTGCTCGTTTTCTTTCATGTGACAGTTTTGAAATACATTATTAAACTGCAAACCATAGAGTTGCGAATAGTATGAGCTGTGCCGCTTAATTATTGGCTCACTGTAAGGACCTAGCTTGTAACTACATTTTCTCCACACTGGCTACTGCATTTGTCAGAAGGACTCTGTCTGTGGCCACATGAGTGGCATTAATCCCTGTGTCCCTGACCCAACGCCTTTCTTAAAACTAATCTTCAGAGAAGCCCATGCTACATTTAACTTTGGTATCTCTCCTGTGGGCTTCAAGTCTAACCAGACATGGCCGATCTGAATATTTCCTGCATGCTAAACAGACCTTTGTAAGCCTTTTCCTCTAGGCTAGATTGTTATAAATGCTGTTTATGATCCTGCTATGACAACTGTGAAGGACATGGCAAAGAATTTATCACAGGATTATTCATCCGCCGTCAGAATACCTAATAAGATTCTAAATGACCCAAGATGATAATAAGATCTAGCTTGTAGCAATAAGGTATTAATAAACTGCTTTTTTTTTTCCAATAAGGAAGAGTCCTGCCATCATTACCCTGACATATTTGTTTTCCTTATATTTTGCTGGCACAGTAGCTCTGGTGCTTTAGATAGCACATTTATAAAAAGCTGCGAGGTATGAAAAATACACCACATGTGAAGTGGAACCCATAGATTAAAGTGAAGAAGAGCGTTCTGTTTGCCTATGCGGTAAGAGGGCTAGACTTTTAAGTCATAGATTCTAATTGTTCCATGCTGTTTCTCTTTGTATTTAAAAATTATATATAGTATAATACATGGCCTGCTGCTACACACAAGGCCATAATTCAAATGAAGGGGTTTCGTCAAAATCATAAACCCAGAAAGTGCAGCTCAGGTGATTAATGACCGACACTGGAACCATGAAGTGATCGTGAGCCTGGCGCTTCTCTTGGATCCTTATTTCAATAGGTCTCAAACTAATCCCGTTAACTTACTTGCAAAGGGGCATCGGGTATCTGCTGCTTTCCACTTCTGTCGCCGTGGAGGTGACAGGGAAGTAGACAGGTGGGAAAAACGAAGATGTGCAAATGGTTGGAAGATTTGTAGGTTGCCTGGAAGTCGAGTGACAGCACACCATGCAGAGATGGTAATTTACTCACCCGTTTCCTGGGGCACTTGTAGCTGTGGGTCAAGGACTCAAAGGCAGGGCAGTGGGGAAGAACCCATGTCATCTTTTAGCACTCTCTTCTGGCTAAGTAAAAAAAAAAAAAGTGCTTTTGTTGGGCCATGAACTTTTCTTGTCAGAAGGAAAGTTACTGTGATCTGAGGCCTTTTGAGGAGAAGGGAGAGACTAGGAGTAGCCAAGGAGGGATCTGTAGGGGTTCCTCCCAACCCCAACTTACCTGGAAATAAATAGCTCTGTCATCTCTTCACAGCACATAACAGTAACAGTATTTGTTTACATAAGACTTTTCACCTGATGATCTTAGTCACTCACAAAGGTGGTATTTTTCCCATTTACAGGTAGAGAAACTGGGAGATGGAGATTAAGTGACTTTCCCAAGGCTACACAATGAATCAATGGCAAAGTCTAGTTTATTGGTCTGTTGCTCCGACCATCAATCCACGCCGCTTCCTGGGCAGGTTGCTTGGAGAAGCCAAAGATGGGTGTATATCTAACTAAATATTATTTACATTTTTATCCAAAGGGAACCCAGCTTGAGAGAAATTAGATGCCGTTCAGTTAGCCATGAAGTCTGAGGCATACAGGGATTTGAGCATTATTTTTTTGAGGTCTTTGGTTCCACTGTAGTGTCAGCAGTGCAAAGTCATACTGTAAACCATGAATGTCTTTGATGAAGGCAAAGGGAGCCGGTAGTATTGCACTCAGCTCAAATGACTTGATCTTTATGCATGCAAGTTCTTAGAGAAAATTTTTTTTTTTTCAACTGAGATTTTTCATATTCTATTTCATGTCAAAGGCTGGGTGAGTCTTTTAGGAAAGAAGGATGCTGCAGTGGCTAGGGTGCTAGCCTGGCACTTGGGAGACGTAGCTTCACTTCCTTGCTCCTCCACTGATTTCCTGGGTGGCCTTGGGTGAATCACTCTGTGTCTGAGTTCCCCATCTGTGAAATGGTATGATAGCACTTCTGTATCTCACAGGGCTGGTGTGAAGATAAATTCCTTAAAGATTGGGAAACACTCACATGTTACTGTAATGGGGGCTGTGTGAGGTCTTAAGAGAGATTTTTTTTAGACCACAGGGGAATTTTATCATCTTCAACCCAGCTGCTTGTTTTTCATGCTAAAATTTTCCTCATGTACCCAGTTTTCCTGGTGCAATCTGTCATGTACCGATCTTGCATATGCAAAGCTAGTCCAACTGGTTGTGTGCGCGCTCAAATATGGGGGAGGGCAGGGTTTGGGAGTGCAAAATGAGCATCTGGTCCTCTTGGTAGGTGCAATGTTGCACACGCAAAAGTGAATGGGCAAAATCAAACAGGTAATCAAAAATATGGTGGGGAAATAAAAGGCCAAGATCTGAAACATTACATGATGGAGTATGGTTTCCATCCATTTTCATTTGATCTGATGGGAGACAGTTTGGTAGAACTTCAGTCTGGAGCAATAGGGATGGCACCAAAATAAACAAACCAAAACTTTATGAGCCAAATTCATCCCTGTTTAACTCCACTGAAGTTATTCCTCTGTCCCAATAGATCTGTCAGTAAATTAAAGAACTAAGACCAACATAATAAAACACAGGGATTGGTAACATGGTAAATTATCTGAAAAGATCAATTGTATTATCACCTTCCTATCTGCGAAATTGTCAAATTTGACAATTGACCTTTTTTTATGGTAAAAACGGTTTCTTGTTTGAATAGCTCCTCGCAAACAACTTGTTCAGATATTTGGTCTTTGAACTTTATTCTGTCTTGGTTCAGTATATAATATTGTTTCTATTCCTGATTTGATTGACGTATGTAACAAACCAATGCAGGTTTTGAATGTTATAAATAATCATAGAATTAGAGTATTTATGCATAACATGCTCTCTTCATGAGTTAGTTGGATATTGCTCTAACACAATTGGAAAATGAACGCAAAAAAGATATAGTTGTCACTGTTATGGCAAATCCCAAGCTGTAGCCTTCTTGTAGGTTGACTGCCACTCGGATCAATCTCTCATGAATGGAGTCAAATCAGTTAGTGTTTGAATCTGAACTAATATTAGTGGGAGATTTGCTGCGCACCCCATCTTCCCCGAAGGAGGCGACATTTCAGCGTGCATGTGTATAAAGTGTGTGAAGTACGTATATGTGTGTAGAATGCATTTTTAATGTACACATGTAGTATAATTCTATAGAATGTATTTAATATTCATCCTTTGGGGGTCTTGAAAAGTGCTATGAAGCATTGCGTCATAATTGCAGTTATGTTTGAAAGAAAAAGGCAAGTAAATGTAAGTCTCATGGGTTATTGTCCCCTTTATATTGTAAATAAGGAAACCACAGAGCAAAATTAAATTAACATTCAGAATACAAGGGATCTTCTGGATTTTATATAAATGCTTATTTGGGATACATGGCAACTCCTCCATCCTCATACCCTTTTTCCCATTTAAAAAACAGATCAGAGGCTAACTCATTTCCCTGGTATAACGTTACCCTAGTGGGGATTGGATACATCAGGAACTTGAACAGCAACACTATGCTAGTCTCTGGTGTATCAGTTGTCCTGAATTATACTTCAAAAAAAAACCTGGTCAGAGGGCGGAAGAGAGCAGAGCGCCCGTTATTTAAGTGCAACAACTTTATACACTTTTAAAAAAACGTACAACTTGCCCTATTAATAATCTTAGTAAAAGAGGCTTTTGATTGTAAAGAAGAAAGAGTCAAATTCTGGAATTTCTGTGTTGGAAATATAACTGCATCTAGAAACAGCAAAGGCAACATAAGAATATTTCTCAGTTCTTGCTAGGCCCAGGTTCATTTTCTTTCTCAGTAAACAGGGATATGGATCCCAAAGGTGCACAGCAAGCAAAAAAAAAACAAACAAAACCAAAACACCCATCAAAAAATCACACCCATTCTTGATATGATTTTGAGCAGTGGGTTGGACTAGATGACCTCCTGAGGTCCCTTCCAATTCTAATATTCTATGATTCTATCATTTTCCTGTGAGTTCATCTGAGAGTGCAGTGATTGTCTGGTTTTACCCCCATAATTGCTATTGGGGCATTGAGTGCACAGGATGAGGCGCACCACATGTTGTGGTAGGCATGTGTAGGACCCATAGATCTTGAAAGGTAGGTTGTGGGGAGGAGTTGATCATTGTAGCAGTATTCTGATATTCTGATGAAGTTTCCCAGCCAAACCTGAAGGAGAGCTCTGTGTAAGCTGCAAAACCTTCTTTCCCCAACAGAAGTTGGTCTAATAAAAGATATTACTTCTCCCACTTCATCTTCCCACTCTTGAGAGTTACTTTGGAAATGAATGTCCATAAATGCCAAGTGGATATCAAAACCACATGGGCAAATGGGTGAGTGCTATGTATGTGCATCCAGCAGGTAGAACTAATGCATGATGTGTAGATCAAAGATCCATTCCCATCTCATGGAGGGATCTTGACTATGTGCGTTATTGTATTCAATTGGTATGAAAAAAAACTCAACCCATAATAGTTTTCATGACTCTGGGGAATTTTTCTATTGCTTTTGCAATATAAAGCCTTGAGAAGCTGTTCAGCCACATTGTTTCATAGTAAAGTAGATGTCGCTCACCCATCTTGTCTCTCCAATATCTTGGGACCGACATGGCTACACCTACACATAAATATTACAAAGTGAGTTTGAAAGCATGTTCAGATAAATAAGCCGCACTTCTATCTTACCCTTTCCATTTTTCTCTCTTTATCTGCTACAGTTTTTTGTTCTTCAACATTATATTTTTGTTTTTGTTTTTTTCTTTCTAATTAAGTATTTTTAGCTAATAGTTCTTCTGTGTATTGTTCTACTCACTTCCAACATGCTGCTGTTGTCATTTGAAATGGCAGTGGCTGCAGAAAGCTACATCATGTCATCATGCAGATTTGAAACTAAAAGAGTAGCTGGTGCTGGAGTGTGAATCCCTCTGACATTGAGAGGTGGTTAAATGCAGACATCTGGATCCAGACTTGCACGAATGGGCATGGTACCTGGTCACACCTCAAATCAGAAGAGGCCTATTTTTTTGGTTTCAATTCAGATTTGGCTGAAATGGCTCCTCTCACAAAGGTTGGGCCCGAGAGCGTGGAAATCTCTTGGAACCAGCTGAACTTGCACGGAATAGGGCTGAAATCTTTCAAGAGCAGCTTGCAACACTTTGACACTGTCAAATCCCCACTCAAGCCTGAACCCCCAACAGGTCTCATGCCTGAACTTGATCATATTCAGTACACCACTTCTTAGGTCTGTCTCTACTGAAAATACCTTCATACTCAGAAAAGTTCTTCAGAAACCTGCCCCTAGTAGCTTTAGAAATAGATGGCAGAGTACAAGCAGCCTTGATGCTAAATGCTGGAGAATTCCCCATCTGCCAAGTGGAAAGGGATTGAATTTGCATTTATAAACAAATTGCACTCACAATTTTTTGCAGAGAATAAAATAATGTGTAATGTACCAAATAATGTATCTTCTCTCCTTTTACCTTCCCCCTGCTCCCCTGGCTGCTGCAGAAATAAAGTACATCTGTACAAGCTGCTGGGTACCAGCTTTTTAACAGCCACCACAACACGTCTTCAAAACCCACCACACTGGATAAGCCTTTGGGGCTCCAGGCTGGTTGGAAGGATGGACTGAAGAACACGATTTGTAATGCCCCTGAAGCATTCCAACCTGCAGTTAGCAGAGAAAATAAAAAACCTTGCCATTTCCCTTCTCACATACTACAGAATCACTGTTTTTTACAGCAACACAGTGTGGAAACAATATGGCTGGGTTTCATTTTGGAAATATATTCTGCTGTTTACGTTAAACAGGTAGAATCATGCCCTAAGGAGAGGGAAGCAGAAGCAGTGGAGGAATGATCTTTCCCTAGCCATCCAGAAAGCGCCGAGAAAAGGGACCGACTACCACAATGTACATACAGCCCGCCTCAGCCTCAGCACAGCCTAACTTTCAGTTAATAGCAACAACCTCTGCTTTCCTTCTCGATTTGGCACCTTGCTATTCAGGTAGCCACACTGCAGGCTAACAAAGGAGGAATCGTGCACATTGGCAAGTTATGGGTGTTTGTGAAGGTCCCTATTAGTTTGTTAAGAGGGAGTAACATTTTCCTCTTGCGGGTGGAAGACCGGCGATACGGAAGGAAAGAACACCCGGCGGATCAGTGGTTCCCAACCTTTTTGGCTCAAGAGTCACAGATATAATTTTTACAACTCTGAAGGGCCACCAGTCTCCACCAGCACCCTCCCCGCAGCCAGACGGAAGGAGCAGGAAACCACATGCATGAGTCCTGTAGCCCTGTGCGCTCCACCTGGGTCCCTAGGCAGTGGCTCCCTTCTGCCGCCAGAGGAACAGAAGATCAGTGCTCCCCTCCCTCTGGCTCCAGCAGGGACCCCAGTGTCTATGGACCTAGTTGGAGCGCTTTGCCGTGCTCCCAGCTACAGCCAGCGGGAGGGCAGCGCTGATCTCCCATCCCTTTGCCTGCAGTAAGGAGCCTGCACTGGTCTTTTAGCCCTGGGGAAATGTGCTCCGCCTGGGTCCTTAGGCAGTGGCTCCTTCTGCAGCCAGCAGGGGGGGGGGGAGCCACGGGCCAGTTTGAAAGCCCCCATGGGCCACTTTTGGCCCCTGGCCACAGGTTGGGAACCACTGCGACAGATGCTAGTCTCAGCATTCAGGGCTCGACTGGCACCATGCAATCTTCCCTCAGTAAGACGCAGTACTTAACTGCTCTGCCTCAGGGGACCATGTGAGAACTTCGAGTCACCATTTGGTCCTTGCTTCCCGGGGAGGTGAGGTATAATAGGAAGAAAGCAGGCACAGCTTACTGTCCCTAATGCATTAGCCCAGGTGCACTGGCTGGTGTGTTGGGAGGATGTCCGGAAAAAAGCCCTGCCTACACACTTCCCACGCACCTGCATGGGGACAGCCCATTACTAGCTGCTCTCTCCCCAACACTGTAAAGGAGATCTTCATTTCCCTTTGCAGGGGCATAGAACAACTCACAACCCAGCCTGGGAGGACACTCAGATGCCACAGTGATGGGCATGGGGTAAGACGCTGAATAGAATATGGTAGAAGGCCTGTCTCCGTGGTTAGACGATTTCAGTGTCCCCAAAGCATCTGCCAGGTGACGGTAAGCGTGGTACTTCAGAGCATGGATGTATTCCGGTGACTGTAGCCATGAATCAGGGACTGTTTTGGACCTGTTCTCTGCTGAGTGGTCTGCATGAGCCTTGGAAATCTAAATGTCATTCTTAATGCTTTCTAAGGACGGGTGTCATCCAGACAATGAAGCCATCAATAGGGGAGGGATTTTCTCCCCTCACATCTCAATGGGCTGTAAATGTAAGTGGAAATTTGTATCTCTCTAATGTCTCGAATCCACTCTGTTGCTTCATCCATGAATACCCGCTCTCTCTGTAACATCATATTTAACTCAGATAAGTCACAGGCATATTGAGGGCAGATAGTAGGTACAAATCTGACAAAAAGTTAATGAGCTCTCCTGTGATTATCAGTGAGGACTATGACTCATTAAATCTCATTTCCTGGGAAAGTCCACATAGGGAGAAGAAATTATCTGGAATAAAGGCCTGAAAACCTAATTCAGTCAGATTTATAGGCATTCTCATTGCCGCTATCTAATAATCAGTGCAAACAGTGAAACCTCCTAATGAGATCTTTGGAAATAGTTAATTTTTGGCGTGGGGTTGGCTTCCTCTCGCTTTGAAAAGCAGACCAATAGCTGCTGTACTCCCAAATTAAACTGGGGTTTAAACTATTTTTGTTTTTTTTCCATGTTTAAATTTGAGCACTTTCAAGAGGTGACACACAATATATGGGTGCAAGCACTCATATTTTCATTTATATTCATAACTGTGCTTGAAAATGGGACCAGGCTGCTATTACCCATAAAGAAATTCCTGTTTGCTACACAGATATGAGGATTTCTATTTCTGACCCACTTCTTTTTATGTTGTTTTATCCTGGGTTTCTTAAGTAAGAGGCATTTCTTGTATAAGAGGCTAATCCTAACCCCACTGAACTCCGTGGAAAGACTCCCATTGATTTCCATGGGCATTGAATTGGCCTCTAATACAGTAATTATATAAAGGGTTTTGCGTATTCATATTTCCTCTCTGAAAAGAACATGCTGGGATGTGGAGAGGCAGCTTCCATCTCTGTTCTCAATCTCAGTGCTGCATCGTGTGCAAGCCCTGTATTGTTTTTTCTTTTCATACCCCAGAGCGACAAAGTTTTGCCGGCATAACTGCAAGTGTAGACAAAGCTTAGATGGCTGTGGCTGCCTGCTCGAATGCAGAGGTTGCCGGATAGTTGAGCCATGTGGGGATGTGTGTCTGCACTATGCAGTTACTGAATCTAAAGAAGCCCATGAAAGGAGTGTGATCTGGGGGCTCCGGCAATCTGCCTGCTTTGCCTTGGGAGTCAAATGTTCCTGGATGTGGAAGGGACGCAAACAGTGGCTGAAATAAGCCCTATTTTTGAGTTATTTGAACTTGGGATAAATCTTTTGCTTTGAGCCAAGCCTGGCTCCAAAGAAGCCCTGTCTGAGTTATTTGTTTTCACTTCAGTAACTCAAAGTCCGTTCTGGACTATAGCTGGGAGGAGCCCTGTTTCCTAATTTTTTTCAATGCCTAGGCCTCCACGTAAGCCCTGATTCTGCCATTGAAGTTGGGCCCAACCACATGCTCTTAATGGCAGGATCGGGGCCTTGTACTGATTATTTTATACTCTTAATGCTGGCTGTTGGTCTTTATACCCAGCTGTGGCACGCTTGTCAGGCCCAAGTGTTAATGGGTTTATTCGCTGCTGTCAAAGTTTTATGCAAGCATCTCATCTCATTGTGGGTTTCAACTGGAGATGTGCCCATTTGAAGACATAATACAGTATTTCTGTCTTTTTTTAAATCAAGAATTCCCAAAGCAGCGTCCAGCCTGAGAAATAATGAAGATTTATTGGTTTAGAGAAAGCTTTCTTGGTTTTGTTTGTATGCTAGTAGAAAAGTATATTTGTTAGAAGAGAAGCTGTATTACATGTAAAGGTGTATCAAATACAGGTGTGTTCTGTATCCTTTGTGGTCAAGATAGGAATATTTCAGAGTGTCAGGTTATGACTTAAGATGTCACTGTAGTAGGGAAAGGAAAGGAAGGATTGCAGAACCAAACAGCTCTGTTGTCATGTTTGGAAATGTAATTCATATAACCCAGGCTAGGCTATGTGATGTGCTAGGGGTCCTACTGTATTGCAAAGTGCATCTCTGGGGAAAGATTGTGACCGAGAAATAGCGTCTGGTCCCTTTCTCCCTCACATACACTGCATAGAAAATATTAACTTGATTAATTTGTACCACACTATAATAAATGGTGAAACTTAGACCCTGGTGAAGTCCACAGATGATTTCTAAAGTAGCAGAACCTCTGGTGCCATGTCAGATGCACAGAGAGACCCTGAAGTTGAGCCAAGGGAAACATGCGAGTGGGGGTGGGGAAGGGTGGTAAGTGGACTCAAGCCCCCATGTAGGGGATGCACATGATTTTCAACGTCTTATTTGAGCCGATGGATGGAGTAGCAGCTGCAGAGGTGTTACAGGGCTGCCCTACCGTGAAGATGAGTATCCAGTCCACCCAAAATTCACATCACTCACTGGCTGGCAACTTGAACTAAACTCAAAATCTTTAAGGTAGGATAGAAATTACTATTGCCACATGTCTACTGCATCTGTGTGTTTAAAGAATGCGTGTACATCTATCTACATATAACCAAGAGGTGTTCATGTTCATGAGAGAGGCCTGTATATATATGTGTTTTCTTTGATTTTGGCCACTTGGATGGTAGAAGGAAGCAGGAGTTCTCTAGAGGAAATAATCATGAATTTAAAGAGAAATCAGAATTTCTCACTATTCAAATATAAATATATTAGACCTCCATGGCACAATGATGTGATCATTCAGTTAGTTCAAATTGCATTAGACTGTCATGGGTTGGGAAGCTGGAACTAATTGGACATTAAAAGGGAAAACAGGCATATTCTGCTCAGTTTGATTTGTTCAACTTGGATTAGAAATGGGGCCAAACTCAAAAGCTGGGGCATGGATATATAGAGACCGACTTTTGAACCCCCTAGATTTCCTGGGATGTGTTTGGGGCTGAATTTCTAAGATAGGCTTTGTTTGTAAAATAGATCTGAGTTGCTTGGCATCAGAATCTGGGATTTTGGTTGAATCCCTGCCCCTTCAGACTAGGGCAAATAGATTAGAATATGGACATATTAACAATTACATTTTCAGTGAGAGAACTATGCTCTTCCTCATACACAGATAGCAAAATGTTTAGAGCCCATCTGACTTGTAGGTGCAATTGTGTCATTGAACATCAACATCCAGTCATTTGTACTGTGCAGCAACAATCCCCACCCTCCTTTGATCCCCTCGAAGGTCCTTCATAGGGTTTGGGTTCTGCAGTATCTGGGGGGGAGGGTGAGCTCTCCATATTTATTGGGCAGTTCTAGGTACTGCAACCAACAGCTAACCACTTGGGCAAATTGGCTAGGCCTGAGTAAGAAAGTTTATAGTTCTAGAAAGTCAGCTGGTGGGAGCAGATGTTTCTGAAACAGACTTGGATATGTAATTTATGTAGGTCAAGAAGCTCTGCACCATCTCATTGCTACTTGCTGGAAAAGGAAGGTTGTGTATGGATCCTAGCTTTCTAGATGCTTATGTGATACGTCTACCTAAAGTGCCACTTTGTCTAACCCAGAGAAGAAAATATATTAACATTTTAGACACTGTCTTGTTCTATTGTGGTAAATACGGCAGTGGTAAAATACAGAGGAAACTACTTGCTGTATTTCTATATTGCATACCTTAAATTCATTCAGATGTTGTGATCAGTCTAAACACACTGTAGAAGGGAAAAGTCTCTGTCTTTTAAAAGATTGGACCAAAAGCCGACTCTTAGTTTTAGGGATGCAGTGTAGAAAACCAGCAGTCTGGGCTTGTGTACAGGAGATAGTTGCACCAGTTTAATTTAGGGTGTAATTTTCATCTGGTTTAGTTAAATCTGTACAAAAGGCAGTGTGTACACTCTTACTTCAGTTTGAATCAGGCTTATTTTAGTTTACCTTAAACTGATTGGGAATAGAGTTAAACTGCAATAAGCCACTCTGCAACCAAAATAAATGTCCATACAGGTGTTTACACATCTTTAACTGAATTGGTTTTAAAATTGATTTCAATAAAACCAGTGCAACTTTCTGCATGTAGACAAGATCTACAATATATGTTTACCTTAATTGCTGTAAATAGGGTGTTGAAGCTCCTGGAATAGAATGAGCGGGCTTTTCATGAAGTTAAGAGACAGAAGGCTAGTCTACATTTTAAACTTACAGCGGCACGTTGAGCCACTGTAGGAGTGCTTGTGTAGCCGCATTATGTCAATGGGAGAGAGCTCTCTTGCTGACAAAATAAACCATGAAAATAGGCTGCGGTAGCTATGTCTGCGGGAGAGTATCTGCTGCTGGCATAGCACTGTCCACACAAGTGTTTATGCTGGCAAAACTTCTGTCACTGGGGGGAGGGGAGGGTTTCCACACCCATGAGCGACAGCAGTTTTGCTGGCTTAAATGCTATTGTAGAGTTTCTGAGCTGCTCTGATACCCATGAAAGGAGAGAAAAGGCCTTGCTCTGACTCCTAACAAAGTGTTGAGCATGCTAGCAAGAGGGGAGAAGCAGGAGCCCTTTAATACATACACAATGCATTCCTTTGATGAGAGTGAACGGGAAAGACCACAAAGGAGAGGGGTCCGTGGGCAGGTGTCTCTAGGTAGGAGAGTGGGGAGAAGTGTCTCTTGGATTGATCCTCCAGGTGATAGCTTTGAGAATCCAACTGCCTGCTGTCCATTGGGAAATGAAGGTGGTACTCTTTCATTCTGGGATCTCGTTGGGATATGTCACTTCGATTTTGCACACTTCCCTTTTGGGGGCAGGGTTCAGTTGTGTTGTTTTTAATAAACACTTGCATTTTGTTTTTAAAAACTCTGCTGACTCGTACAGCGGCCATTTGTGCCAACTCTTCTGTGCTGGGTAGGGGCAGTGTTCTAGCGTGCAGCTGAGAGCTTGGGAAAAGGAGATACTGCAAGTACTTGGGAGAAAAATATGTGCAGTGTCATCTTTGTGAACAAAAGATTCTTAGGGTCTGTCTTACACTGCAGTTAGACACCCACTGGCCTGAGCCAGCTGACTGGGGCCCAAGGGGCTCGGACTAACGGGCTATATAATTTTGGTGTAGATGTTCAGGCTCAGACTGCAGCCTGAGCTCTGGGACCCTTCCACCTCACAGGATCCAACAGTCTGGGCTCCAGTCCGAGCCTGAACGTCTGCACCTCAATTAAACGACCCTTTTCCTCCATGCCCTATAGTCCCAAGTCACCTGTCACTGGCCAGCCGTGGGTTTTTAATTGCAGTGTAGACATGCGCTTTGGAGCCCGTTCTCTATGGTGCTTGTCCAAAGGCCTCTGTGGACCTGTTCTAAAGTGCTTGGCTACTACTTTGAGGAGAGCGATATAAATGCTTGGAATAAACTGATTAACTCTGTGATGTTCGTGCGTAACTCCATTTAATGCACGCATCAAATTGAGGGAAGACCCCTTAGGGATAATTCACTGCCTCATTAGAAGCCAGTGAAATTCCTTCAGCATCAAATAATACGTTTGGTTTTGCTGGCTTTTGGCAAGGACTCAGAGCTCTGACTTTAGCCCAGAATTTAAAGGGATTCCTGGCAAACCGGGAATTAGAATAGCGCAACTCGAAAGTGAGGGAGGCACAAACGAGGTTTAGCCCTGTGCAAGAGTAACATTGGTCAAAGCCTGAAGAACGTGCTGGAACAAAAGGGGCTTTGACACATTCAGACAAAATCAATTTGTTTTACTTAGACCTGAAACCCTTCAGATTAACATAGCAACAGCACATCCTGTGTGTTTATTCCACCTACGACTTCCTAATCATTCCGACACTACTGCATGGGTAAACCAACAACTTACTAATCAGGTCCAATTATTCGATTTTACCTAAACCATGGCTCTATAGTAAAAGGACAGAGGATCTTTCCCACTACATACCCAGCCAGTCTGTGTCTGTATGTCCTTCTCTCACCCTTACGTTGTGCAAGAGGATCAGCCTTCTGGCAAAGTGATCGTGTAATTAACAATGTCCAATTTTTCAAATCAAAAGAGTGCTAGCAGTCTGCTCTGGGGCTCAGTTTTCTTTCAAAGACTCTAATGAGGAGGGACAGCCAATTATTATTATTTATTTCACTAATTAGCCGGATAATTATTCATTGTGAAACTCTTCCGTGTTAGAAATATGTTCCGTGTACCCTTTGTTTAACAGAGTTTCCTTTTATTAAATTGAACCATCGTGTGATATCCTTTATTAGCAGGGGGTAAAGGGGCCTTTTTTTTTTTTTAAAAAGATAATTTCTGAGCTGTGGAGATAATGCAACAAGAATCAGGAGTCCATAAAAACATCACCTTTCAGTCTCTGAAGACATAATGCTTTATGATAACCATAAAACATTTTAGTACAAAATAAATTGCTGTCCTATTCAAATCCTTAAATGTACTACAGTGGATGTCACTGAAGACATACAGCTGTTTTTTTCCAATGCTGAGATATATTTTATCATAATTTATGGGGTAGGTGACAACCTTGTACACATGATTGCCTTTTTCTGCTTAGTTAGTTTGCCAAGGTCAGAGTCCTTTGGCCTTTTATGGATGTAGAACTATTAGGAAATAAGCAAGATAACTGAATAGCATCAAAAGAAAACTCCTTGTTTCTTGACTTATGAATTATATGTCTTTAAAGATTTTCCCAGCGTTTATGCATTTGGATGTGTTGAAGAATTATGGATACTTTTAAAAAGATGTTTCAGCATGTCCTTTCTCTTTACAAAAAGGGCAGTCAGCACTGTTTTCCCGGGTTCATCTTTAAATGTCATTTCATCGTTTTTATATTTTTTCTTTAACAGCATATTGTTTTGGAGCTGCTGCTATCAGAAAAACCAAAGACCGTGCAGAGTGGAGTGGAAATGCAGTGCTGACTACAATGATGGTCAAACCCTACCAATCTCAATTCAGGTAAGTGCTCCAAATTCATGTCTAAACTATTGAGACATCGTTTGGTCTGTGCCACTGGACGGCTCCTTAGAACAGGCGTTCCTATGGGAATTCTGGGACCTTGTGTTTCCTGTTGGGTCATAAACACCACATAAGAACCATCTTTCTTGTGTTGTTTTGGTTCTTCCAGTTCTGGTTCAAATGAGGAAGTTCAAAGACCTCTTTTGGAAAAATAAAATAAGTCTATCCTCGTCAATTTGTTTAATCAATGGAAAATATGGTGACTTTTTCATTTAATAAAATAGTCGCCTCAGGTGAAACAATTTAAAAGAAGATAGCAAAGGTCTGGATAACATCATGGAAAAGTGAGGGAAAATGGTGGTTGAAATGCTTATAAGAATTCATATATAATTGTGAAGGAAAATGTATAATCTTATGTAAATATATAAAACAGGGTTTTATTCTTGACATTCTTGACATTTCCAAAATCTGAGGGAAATGACTGGTCACGGTTAAACTTTTGCTATATGTCTTGAAGAGCTGGGATTTTTAGAAGGAAGGTTAGTGCTTTTGGAAAACGCTTTTTTAATCAGCTTAGTATAAAAGAGAATTTGCTTGCTAATGACGATGGGTAACCCGCACCGTGTCCTGAGCTTTGTTTGGCATAAACATTCGTAAGCTTATCGGGACTATCCAAATCTCTTGAGCATCCATGGGTGAGGGCTTATTTTTCTTTATGTTGTTAAAACCATTAATATTTCCATCCAAGACCATATTTTTGGGCACTGATTAGGAGCTATGATGCATTCTGCAGTAGGGATCTGATCCTCTGTGGTCCTCAGAATCTTTAGGTGCCATTAAAGTAAAGAATTGGAGAGCGCTTCACACCTTGCAAATAGTGCTTAGCTTCTTAGAGAATTGGGCCCTAAGAATTGTCCAAGAGTTTGTCTGCTCACAGTAAGTTCTATTGCCCTTTATTTATTGGATTAAATGGTGGGCCCAGTTCTGTTCCCATCAAGTCAATGCAGGTTTTGACATGGTTTTCAGAAGGATCCCAATGGGGCCTCCTTAGCCCCAGTCTTGTAATAGCCTGTATGCACTCCCAAAGGTCTGCTCCCATGGAGTGCACTGCAGGATAGGAATGATTGTCTTCCCTTAATGTGTAATAGTCACATTTTATTTTATGGATCTATTTAAAAACAGTTTATAAAAGGTTAATAAATTATCAGCAGGTACTATAAGTGTGTTAGACGTGTATTAAGTGATCTAGATGGTAATTAGCATATCAGTAGAAGGTAGGTGGTTATAAGCAACCTATTAACCTTTTGGATTCTCTAACAATTAGTTGACCATTTATTAATACATCCATCAATCATTTATTAACTCTTCATGGACTATTTATAAATGAACAGTTAATAGAGACAGTCAACTTCTATTCTTGTCCATCTCTATTTACGTTCATATTCTATTTTACATGAAGTATTTTCCACACCAGGAAAATGAAATGTTTATTAGGAGAGTGAAAAATTGTGGTTCCTGCTATCTTTGACTTCATTATCTTCCCTGTTGTTGCTCATTGCTTGTTGGCAGTTTATTTTAGTTTTTACAAATAGTAAATGCAGCAGCAAGTTTGGCTTTTGGATTCAGTAGGTACATATATTTTAATCTAAATGACAATATTTAGCAACAAAATTGCTTCACTTTAACTTCACTGCATTTCTTCATGTATGGGAACTATAATTTAAAAATAATAAATGTAACAAGATGAAGATATAGCTTCCATTAATTCCAAATACTGCTTGTTTTCAGCACTTCTTAATTATTTGAATGTACTTCTCAGTATATTTAATTGGAGTGGAAAAATCATTCAAATTTCAGACCATTTGCGATTACCAATTTATCTGCAGCTTTCCATCCAAATTGCTGAACTTCAAAATAATATTGCATTTTGAGTACTTTCTTTTTTTTCTGGCTGGTAGAAAACACTGAATTAGTTGAGTAAGAATGTCTCGGAAGCGGAAGGTGGTGTAAACAATGGCATCTTGTGTGAATTATTAAACCACAGAAGCTACGATGAAATGTTACAGAGATGACACAAACCCAAGGACATTCAGTGTTGAGACTGAGATTCTGTCCTTAATCTCTCCCTGTTGTGCCTATATATTTCTCCGTGTATCTGGATACTATTATCAGAACCATGGGACTGAATCTCTGCAGAGAGATTTTCTTGAAGCGCAATGGGGAGTTGGTAAAAGATGAAGAACCAGCTCCTCAACTGATGTAAATTATCAAAGTGCCATTGACTTTAACTGAGTTGTGACGATATACACGAGTTAAGGATCTGGCCCTGAGTTTTAGCCTGCCCTCAGAGTGTAATGCCTTTTGTGTTTTGTTAATACTAACTGGATGAGTTTCCTTTATTTATTTATTTTTTTAACATAATTAAGAATTGCCTGGTGGAAGAACTGACAGGGTGGAGAGGACTCAGATCCTTTGGAGTCATCTCGGCCACGTGCTGTTAATAGGTGACTGCCTGAAAAGAGAGAGAGAGAGAGACCAGGTGGGTGATGTAATATTTTATTGGACCAACTTCTGTTGGTGAGAGAGACAAGCTTTCGAGCTCACACAGAGCTCTTCTTCAGGTCTGGGAAACTTGAGGCCTTGTCTAAACTTGCAGTTATGCCGGCAAAACTTTGTTGCTCTGGAGTGGGGGGGGGGAAAACTGCCCCTGAGTGACATAAATTTTGCCGGCATAGGCAAGAGTGTGGACAGTGCTTTGTCAGTGGGGAACACTCTCCGTCAACATAACGGCTACCGCTCATTTAGGTGGTTTAGGTGGAAGCTCTCTCCTGCCAACATAACGTGGCTACACTCATGTTTATGCCGGCAAAACATATCGCTTTGGGGGGGGAAGGGTTCACATCCCAGAATGACACAGTTTTGCCAGCATAACTGCAAGTGTAGACAAGACAGAGTGTCACAGCTAAATACAAGTTGGAACAGATTGTTTAGCGTAAGTAATTAGCGCACATTTCAAGGGACCATGCAAGGTGAAGTGGCCTGTAAACACCCTGCCAGTCATAGGGAAGAAAGGAAGGAGAGGGGGAAGCAGCTGGTGGGGGGTGTGGTGTTAGTGGGTTATAGACTGTTGTAATAGGCCATAAATCTAGTGTCTCCGTTCAGTCTATGATTTTTAGTGTCTAGAAAAGTTATGTGTTTAATTCCCAGGCTCGTTGCTATTGGGGCTTTGAGTGCACTGGATGAGGAACGCCAACTGTTGTGGCAGGCGTGTGTAGGACCCATGGATCTTGAAAGGTTTTTTTGTGGGGCTGTTGATCATTGTAGCAGTGGAGATGTGTTTGCAGGTTTTGCATCTGTTGTTCTGGCAGGGTCTGGTGCTGCCTTGAGTTGGCGTGTCCTGGTCTGCGAGGAGCTTGCTTCTGATGATGGGTTTGGAGAGGCTGAGGGGGGTGGGATAGTTTAATGCCCAGAAGAGGAGGTTCAGGAAAGATTTCTTTCAGGAAAAATAGCAACTATGTGGGTGAAATCCAGACAATCACTATGCTCGCTAATGAACGCACACAGGAAAATGATAAAAGACAAAAACACTATCACCTATGGTTGAACACTTTTCACAAAGTGATCGCTCTACCTCTGACCTATCAGTCCTTATCTTCAAAGGAAACCTGCACAAGGCTTTCAAAAGATGAGCCTGGGAGCTTAAATTCATAACTTTGTTATATGCTCAAAAACACGGACTGAAAAGAGACACTGGATTTATGGTTTATTACAACAATCTGTAACCCACTAACACGCCCCCATCCTTCCTTTCCTCCCTATGACTGGAAGTGTGTTAATGGGCCACTTCACCTTGAAATATGTGTTAACTACTTATGCTAAACAATCTGTTCCAGCTTGTATATAGCGGTGACACTCTGAGGCTATGTCTACACCATGGCGTATGTCAGCATAATTCGTCACTCAGGGGTGTGAATAAACCACCCCTCTAAGCGATATAAGTTACACTGACATAAGCGCCAGTGTGGAGAATTTCTCCTGCCGACATCGTTACTGCTGCTTGCAGAGTTGATTTTATTGTGCTGATAGGAGAGTTCTCTTCTATCGGCTTGGAGCGTCTTCACCAGACGCACTGCAGTGGCTCTGTGTGTAGACAAGCCCTGAGTTAAGCTTGAAAGATTGTCTCTCTCTCTCTCCAACAGAAGTTGATCCAATAAACATTACCTCACCCACCTTGTCTGTCTAATATTCTGGGAGCAACACAGCTACAATAACACTGCATGCCAGAAAAGAAGCATATACAGTGTGTAGTGCCTGGAGGGATCCACAGGAGGGTTGCACACCTGGCATAAAAAATGCAGGTTAAGTTGGGTTGCTGAGTGGCATACGTTATGCATTGTATTATGAAAGCGGCTGATCTTAGGTGTTGGTAGACTGTCCTCTCACAGATGGTTTTTCCAGACCACTTTAAACACTGGGTATATAGTGAAGGTTTATGTAAGATGTAAAGTTTTTCCACCCTTCTCTGGCTCTACCCAAAACCTATAGAGAAACCGCCTCATGGGCCCTCTGCAACAAAAGCCACAAAGAAGCCTTCTGTAACAGGTGTAGGGGATGGGTGATGTGGTTATAATTTTGGAGTGCATAATATCCCTGAACCTATAATGACGCTTTCTCTGGGCAGGAATGAACTGTGCAGCGTATAGGGCAGTGTTTCTTAACCTGGAGTTTTAGAGGGGTCGCAAGTGCAGAGCTGGTATTGGGGGTGGCAAGAAAGGTAATTGCCTGGAGCCACAGGGGCGCCATGAAACTAAGTTATATGCCTCAGCCCCGTGGGGGTGGGACTCAGGCTTCAGAGGTACAGTAGTTTGGAAAGGTTAAGAACCACTGGTATAGGGATAGGCACCAGCTGGAAAACAGGCGAATGTTAATGCTCTCTTTACTGAATTAATGCATTTGCATTGATACCACTCATCTAGAAACTAGGCCATTGTGAGGATTCCTGTAACACACTGTGATGTCTTGTAAGGGACTGTGTAAAACAGCCCTCCTCTCATTTCTTTTTTGACCATGAAGAAAAGTTTCCTATTGATTCCAGTCAGCAACTGGATTTTACAGCAGAAAAAAGTTGACTGTCAATTCTTGGGCTAATGGTCTTTCAGAAAACCAGTTGAAGGATTTTAAAGTTGTCTGCTGGATTTACACTAGGGTGACTGCTCTGCTAACTCTTACAGGGTTTAGGGCAGGCAGATGCTGCATCTCTGTTAATAAATCAACAGGGACACTTGTCTAATGTAGGTCTCCACTGTATTTCCTGATCAGTTGCAGAAAAGGATTATAGACTTCACTTGAGTCAACCAGTCACAATTACTTCATTTGGGCATGGAAAAACACTGCGCCAAAGTCTGTGCGCGTGTGTGTCTACACCTCTGGGAGTTGGAGAGCTTCTTTCCTTTGCTAGTGCAAAAAGAGGATCTTGAGTGGGAAAAGGGGGAGAATTAGCTCTCTGGATTATTTACCATATGAATGGTCATTATCTTTCAATCCCTTCACTGACTCTTCCACAAGTTTTCTCCAAGTTCGGGTTTCTCATCCTTGCCTACACAACTCTGCCTTGGTTCATGTTTCTACACAAACTCCTACTTCCTCCCCATCTCTGTCCCTTCGCTTCTCCCATGTTGCCTAACCCAGCTGGTGTCATCCTTCTCTATGCTGACTTCTTTGTCTGTGATAGGATTCCTTTTGGGTTCCAGATGATTGGTTTCTGTTCATTCAAATTCCTCCTATAAAACAAGCGTCTTCTAGAAAGCCAACCAATGTTAATCTATCACAGGATCTTTTAAAGAGACGTATCTGCACCCATTTGAGACCAAACCTTCCAATCTGTAACAACCTGGGGTAATGTTTCAGAAGTGTGTCATGTGTCCAGTTTAGACTGTAACTCCATCTCTTCCCTGTCGGTACAGTGCTGAGCACCACTGATGGTAATCAATAAATAGATGAATAATTATAATAGGCCAAATCCTGAGGTTCTCACTCAGTTTCTGTTCAAGTCACCATGAGATTTTCCTGATTAAGGACTTAGTAAAGCTGAGTTAGTACTTCAGGATTGATCAAACAATAATAAGTAGCACATAGTAGGGTCAAACCCATCCCAGACACACACAGTTAATATTTGGCCAAAGAAAACCCACCAGGGAATATCTACTCATCCTCTCTTACTTCTGATGTACCACAGATTTTTACCTTCATGTTCTTCAATTTTCCATCCCTAACAGCTGGGTGAATGGGATTAGCCTATAAGTATGCTTTTTCAATGCTCACATCTGTGGTGACAGCCATAAAGACTTCCAGGATTGGCAGGAGGGTATGCAGTATTTCAAATGAGTGGTGGGCCAAACTCAAAAAGTTCAGATGATTCATCCAGACTATCTCAATTTAAACCCAGCAGCTGCCCCAAACAAAGAACATCTCTGCAAAACAACACCACTAAGCTGCCCTGTTGCTTTTCAGGTGAAGGAGAATTTCATTCCTTCTGCTACACATTGCTCATTTGGTAACTTGTATAGATTAAGGTGGTGAGAATTTCATCCTATCCCTACCAAGAAATGTGGTGTATTTTTAATGAATCGTATTGCAGATACAATGCCCTGATTCTGCAAACGTTTATGCGCATGCTTTAAGCACCAGTTCATTGAAATTACTGAGACTACTGTGGTCTCTAAAGTTAAGCATGTGCATGTTTGCAGGATCTGAGTCTTATTGTGTAAAAATATTTTGGAAACCAGCAAGCTTGATGAATAAGAATATTCTCAATAGAATTTTTATAACTGTAACAAACTGCCATTACTCCTATCTTTCTCCACACCTCCCACACCAAAATTTGCAAGCTAAAATCTTACCCATCAACTTTCATCCTAGCTCACATTTATGACCAGTTGTAACCCCTGAATATAGGAATTTATAATACACATGCTGAAAGTCCTTTTTTACCCTGGTGGTTGTAGAGTGCGCTATTCTAGTACTGTACAATACATTCATCAATAGGATTAATGCTGTGATTGTGAAGTAAGAGCTGTAATGATTTACAATTTGAAGTCAGAGTTGATATGAAAATAAACATTGAATCAGTTCCTTCCTGTATGTCCCCGTTCCATTAGAATAACTACAGTAGGTGACATTTTTCACATTTTAATTGGTGTTTTGCTGATTTTATCAGAATTTCTGCTGATCAAAGCAAATTGGCTATTTATTTATTTTTCAATGAAGCTCACTATTCAGTGCAAGTTTAATGTACTGTAATGAATTTAAACATCCTCCTAGTCTGATTACAAAGTGTGTGAATCAAGACTTGCTCTTTCTGTCATTCTTGTAAAGTTGAAATACTTACCTTCCCCTCCCACTCCCCATCCCCTCCCCTCAAGTAGTTAACATTTAATATAGTGACATTTTTCTTTAAAAGGTTTCAATGCATGTTTTGTACTAATCCTTACAAATTAGTAACGGAAATAATTCTATCCCATGTTCCCTACACACACAACCTGGTTAATCTGATCCTACCTACATTGGTTTAGATTTATGGCAAATACCTTAATTATTAGTTTATTTCAGTAGCTTACAGAACAATACGTTTTAATGCTATTTACACTTCAATGGGTTTGGTTTAATTAGCTTCTTTTGTTATTTATCCATATGTATAAATCATACAGGGTTTTAAAATATTAATGATGCATTTTATATCATAATTTCCTACCAATCATGGCACTCTATAAATCCACATCACCCCCATGTAAAGAGAAGAAGGAAAGTTTTCAGAATCTGCTAAAAGGCTAAGTTGAAATAGTTGGCTAACACTTTGATATACTCCTTACTCAGACCCTGAATCAGGGAAGAACTTAAGCATGCACTTAAGTGCTGTTGTGACTAGGAAAGCTTTCCTGAATCGAGACCTTTGTCTCTGAAGGATTGATAGCTTGATATAAAGAATTTGGTAATGCTTTGTGTTGAGGGACAACCAGCAGTCAGGTTGTTCTAGTGAGAGAAATTAGTTGGCATTCAGAATACTGCATCTATACATGTTCAGACTTTGAGTTGAACTAAGATTGGTTCAGACATGGCTGGAGCTCCATGTGAAAATGTATGATTGGTACATAGTAGTCAGTTTATTGGTGTTTCTAGCAATAATGACAATACAACGGAAAAAAGATCTGAATACAGTCAAATTTGGCTTAGTTTTGGCTTTGGAATACACATGTGCAATTTCCTGTAAAGGAAATGTAGCTGAAGTCAGAGGAGCCAATGTGTAGCTTTTGTACATAAACACTTAGGTTCTTAGGTGTGGAATTGGATTCTTTTGTTTTTTCCTTAATGCGCTTTCACTATGGAATATGGGGGCCAATTTTCATATGCGGGGCACTGTATCTGTATATTTTAGCCATACACAAGGAGAAGCAATTGTGTACATTCAGTTTGAAGAAACACTATTTTAGATTAAGAGCTGTAAGGAGGAGTAAATATGTGGTCTGAGAGTACAGTGTGTGTGTGTTTCTCTTCTGACAATCTGCACTGAAATAAAAACGGGCTGCTTGTCTCTAAAACTGGAGATGTAAAGGTGCAGTGCACAAAAAACAAAGGGGTTTTAGTTATGCAGCTAAATACTCTACAAATCAATTTTCAAATCTTGAATTTGGATGTGTAGATCAGTATTTAGGTTGCATAAAATGGGCATGTTATGTGTCTGTCAGTTTGAGTGCCCAAATGAGGGCTGTCAACATCTTCTGAATGCATCCAAATAAGAAAACTGAGTTCATAGTCTGGTTTCAGAGTGCAAATCATTATTTAGAGCTATGTAGTAACTCTGGTCATGACTCTTCTTGGTAAAATCTGGCCCATGTTAGAAATGTATTGAGACAAATTCATGCTGAGATTCTCTTTATGGTCTAATGATGTTTTAATTAACAAAGTATAGGAATTAAGGACTTGGACTCTTTTTATCCCAAATTTGGTTAGAATCCATATGTGACTGCAAAATAAAGCTGATTTACAATGAACAGTGGCGTGGTTGGTGGTTTGGAGTACTAGGCTATGTTCAGACTGACGGCGGCAAAATCGCCGCCGCCAGATCAATGTTTCTTGATCAATTGAGTGGTCAGTGAGACCTGCTCAATCGATCAGGAAGTTGACTGATTAAGTCCACCCCCTCAAATAGTGTAGCGCTGAGCTGACAGGAACAGCGCAGTGTGAACAGCGCGCAGAAGGGAAGCAGAGCAGTCGACGTCAGTTACTCAAATTACTCTGCGTAGTTTGCGTAACTCCCCTCAACTGCCGCCAGATCATGTGGTAAGTGTGAACCAGCCCCTAGAAAATATACAAACGGAGGCATAGAGGCTTGTACTTCTCATTAAAGAAGGGATGACAGTGTAATAACTTTGTTTATAGAGACAGTCTCTGCAAACTATTTACAACATATTCCACCTGTTTGGGAAATTGGTAGTCTAGTTCAATATACCTAGAGGTACTATGGTACCTAATCAAACAAAATCAGAGTGAAATGTCACACAATGATCAAATGAAATCATGTGTTTAGTCAGTGACTTTCACTCTCTGTTGTTTACTTATTTTAGGCCATCCTAAGATTGTGGGCAGATTGGCATCTAGAGATGAGCCTGAAATAAACTATCCATCCACCTATGGGTATACTCCAATTTAAAGATGACACATAGGGGACAAAATCATAAGTTGCATAGGCACACAACACCTTGCCCTTGAATGTACCTAATAATATTGCAATACTAACAAAACTTAATTTCTAATGTCTGAGAGCCTCTGAGAACCTTAAAACTAAAAACACGTTATAATAAAGACTAATTCCAAATAAATAAAATATAAAGAAATATTAAGTAAAAATAGGATGTAGTGAAATTAAATAACCTATCTTGTTAAATAACCTCTCCCAAAAGGGCAAAAGTGTCCTAGAGAATACAGTTGTACTGACCCAGATGAATTTTATTTTACTGTGTTGTATGATAGCATCTAGGAGCTCACATGTCCTGGACCAGGACTTCATTGTACAGAGCAAGGACTTGGGGAGCTTAGTCAATACTTTGAGGATGCTCCTATCACAGCTGTGACAGTATTATGTACTTTGCTATCAGATTGAATTACCTTGATTTAAGGAGCTCTCAGTAAATAAGGTCACAACAAATGAGAACACTGCCACCTACAGTATGATTCTATTTGATGAGAATTTACCCTATTAGCTTTGGGGTTCATCCCATCAAGGTTCCAAGCATTAGTGGAAGAATCAACTCCCATAGTTTCTTAAACTGTTTGTTTATATCACACTTAAGAAATCTGCATCTCCTGCAGAGCAGCATGCTACAGCGTTGCAGCAGTACCGCCAGGACTGGTAATATGAAAACACCTTTTTTTGTTCCATAGTATTAAGCCCTGGTTTGTCCACATCACAAAATCACCACAAAATGTGGCATACCTCAAGGAGGGTTAGTTTCTATTCAGATGATGCTCATCACAGAAACTGTGGTCAGTTGCACTGCAGAAATGAGGAGCAGAAAGATAGAGCTTGAATAAGCATCTACCTTTCTGGGACTAGCCAGAGCTGGTAGCCTGTTACTTTCCTGGATATTAAAGCCAAGAATTTCAAAAGGGACTAGTGATTTTGGTGCACAGTTTAAAATACTTTAAATGGACCCAATGTTCAGAAATTGTTCCCATTGCATACCCATCCTCTGAAAAATTAATTTCTCCTACCATATCTCAGATTGGAGTCCCAAAACATGGGCACCCAAAAATCACTAGACACCTCTGAAAATCTTGGCCTCAATTCACGCACCAGATTTAATAAGTAAGTAACCAAAAATAAAGCATAGGATCTGGATACGTTCCAGGTATTGGGGATGATAGAAAGTTAAGTGGAAATATTCTTGGAAAATTGTTTGTGTTTTGAATGCAATATGCCATTATATTTGTGAAAGAGAATAATTTACATGTTGTTACTATAATAATGGAAATCCAATAGAGGTTTTGCCTGCATAAATGCTACTAGAGGATACAGTCCTAAGCTGATAAGTAACAAATGATTGAAAGATGTTTTGATTATCTCCAGAATATACTGGACAGGGCCAGCCTTAAGGAAAATACCCCCTCTCCCCAGGCAAACTTGTATTTCGGCACCTCTGGCCCCTGCTGCCTTCCGCCCCCATTCCCCCGAGCTCCCTTCCACAGCTTTGCACCCCAGGTCTTCCCCACTCCTTCCCTCTTGACCATGGAGCCCCTCTGACCACGGTTCTCTGGGTGGTCATTCACATCACCCACCCATAAGGCCAGCCCTGATACTGAAATTTTATCTTTGGTGCTATAGTTAGACCGTTACTGTGTTCCCCAAAATAACACTAATAGAAAGTGCTTCCTGAAGGGATTACATAAAAAAAATCCACATTTTAAAAGCTGTTATGGTTTGTTGTCTGTATCCTGTAGTTCAGGGGTAGTCAATAGGCGGACTGTGGACCAAATCTGGACTGCCAGATGCTTTTGAACGGACCCTGAAATCTTTTTATTTACTTCTTATAATTTTTTAAGATTATTTTTCTTTGAAATCTGGACCTTGATTATCCCTTGACCAAGAAATTTGGACTTGGACAAAAAATAATGGACTATCCCTGCTCTAGTTCATTTAATCACGTAAAACAGTCATAGCTGTGATTTGTGGAGAGCGTCTGGTTTCACAGCAAATGTTTTCTATACTTATCTTAGTAGCGATGCTGGAATCTGTCTGGCCTGTTGAGGTTTGGTAGCTTTAGGAATTAATGAATATTCATTCCCTCTCCCTGGGTACAAAGTAAAATAACCAGTAATTAGTATAATATTTAATACTCCTATTCAAAATAAATCTTTTGTTAAAAAATGTAATTATTATAATGTAGCAACTTCTGCATGTGTAACTGAAATTGGATGTGCTGTTTTGAAAATGCTTTTAAGCTCTCATTTACATGTTTCCAGATCAGTTAATTATTCCCCTTGTATGCATAAAACAGAACTCTAGATTGTACTTGCATATATTATTCATTTTGCCATCTAACTATCTTCTAAGTGTAGCTGATTCGAATATTTTAATATTACATTATTATTATACCAGTGGTGTTTGTCTTCTGGTATGAAAGTTACTCTTGTCTGCATTTAGTTTCATGATCATTTTTTAATACAAAATGGGTTCTGGTGTCTCTTCAACTAGCTTATATAGAGCTGGCTGTAGCTGTTGTTATTTGCTGCTCATATATTCCTTTTTAGCCTTGTCCTATGTTTCAATTAGGACCTGATCCGAAACTCATCGAAGTCAATGGAAAGACTCCATGTGCATTGAATCAGGCCCTCAGACTAAAACACGTTCCCTACCCCAAGGGGCTTCTAGTCTCTTTTGTTCACGGTAGCGTGTGTTTATGATCATGATTAATCAATAACTTCTTTATTATCTTCTCCTGATATCCAAGTGATCTAACTACTAGCATCACTGACATGAGCTATCACTGGGCATATCTTATTCTTCACACTGTTCTCCTCTAAGGTATGGACACTACAGAGTTAGGTTGACGCAAGGCAGCTTTCAGTGACCTAACTATGCAGGTGTCTACACTAAAATTTAGCTCCCGCCAATGTAGCTGCCCTGCTACGCCAACTTAGGGCACGTCTACACTGGGTGGTTTGGTCTACGACGCAGCCATCGACGCAGCGGCATCGATTTGAGTAGTTTGAAGACATGCTCAAACGATTGCCAAGCACTTCTCCTGTCGACTTCAGTACTCCACCAGAACAAGAAGCACAAGCTATGTCTATGGGATAGCATCTCCTGTCGACATAGCATAGTGAAGACAGTGTGGCTACTCAATGCAAGGAACGCTGACATCAAATAGGTTACTTACATAACGTAACTGACGTACCTTGCATCGATGGAGCCGCACAGTGTTGACCAGGCCTTTGTAACTCCACCTCCATGAGAGGCGTAGAGTCAATGTTCTGTAGTGAGGTCAACGCAAGGTCAGTGTAAACACTGTGTTGGTTACATTGACTGTTACTGGCTTTCAGAAGCCATCCCACAATGCCCCACACTGACCGTACAATCAATACAGGGGCACATCACTGACACAGGGGACACAGTGTGGATACGCAAAAGTGATTTAATTACTGTGGTGGCTGTATGTTGACGTAACGTAGGTTGACTAAATTTTGTTGTGTAGACATGCCCTGAGAAATGGGACTTGTGACTGCAGAGTTGTCGTCATGGCCTCCTCCCCGCACCACTGACACTGTTGCTGCTCTTGTCCTTGATTGTTCCATTATCCCCTACTCCAAAGGGTTCTCATGGTGCACTAATAGTCCGCCAGCATCAGTAAGTTGTGTTACTTAGGCCTGATTTCTAAGAGGCTACAGACAGTAGCGTGTTGCCTCAGTCTCCTTCCTACATCTGGTCATGTCTCTCTTCCTGGTATTCACCACGGCATGGCCAATTGTTGCTGCTGGTGACTACGTTGTCACTGAAGCATGCTGTGCAAGTGCGGTTAAATGACTTGAGCAGAGGTGACACGTAACTGTGGATGGGTGGGGGGGGGCACAATTGAAAGGATTTGTGCGGGCCTGTGACTGCTCCACACGTTGCCTTTGCCTCCACCTCCTGAAACGTGACATGTATGTAGACAACATACACTAGAAACTACCTCCTCCTGCTCTCTGTCCTGTGGCTGCCCAGAGTTTGCAGGTGTCCCTTCCTGTCTGATCGATCCTCAATCCATTTAGCAAGTGTTCAAAACAAGACCACCCAAAGGGGCAACAACAAGCTGGCCCGGGGGGACTGTGCACTCCAGCTTGTTGTTGCCCCTTGGGGTGGTCTTGTTTGGTGCTTGAGGCTGGATTGTCTCAGGTAACAAGAAGTTGGAGAATTTTCTCTCACTTCTTGCTGGGGAGGGGGAATGAGACTCCCCCAGATCTCCTTTTCCTTGATAGGCACATTGGAGGCTGTGGCTGTTTCAGTGAAGCTGGGGGTGCACTGCAGCAGCAGCAGCAGGGTCCACCCCTCTTTTCCCACTCTTCCCCCACCCCAGCCTGCTCCCCTCTCGCACTCCGGGGCTCTTGGGCTGGATAGCGCTTCAGTTCAGCACCAGGCCGCTCAGCACCACGTCGCAGCTCCTCTTCGCGATCTCAGAGATGCCCCCCGACTCACCTCAGCGAGCAACGCGGCATGTCCTTGTAGCAGCTGGGAAGGAGAAGTGGCCCCATGTAGCGGGGAGCAGGGAGGAGCTCCACATGCAGCCAGCTGCCCTGCTGCTTTCTGCCTGCCCGTGCTGCAAGGACACAGGGGGAGGGCCGTCGCCAGGGGGACCCACTGCCTCCTTGCCGCTGGGCATCCCATTCAGAGCGACCTGAGAAAGCAGGGGGGACGGGACACGTGACCCTGCATGAGCCTCCCAAGCATGCATCGCCTCTGGACTTGAGTAATGTCACACAGGACATCAGTGGTAGAACAGTAATGGAGTCTAGCTCTCCTAGCTCCTTGGTGGTGCTTTCCTCTCCAAACCCTCCTTTTCCAAAGGAATGGCCACGCTCAAAAGAGAGAGGAAAACAGTGGAACCCACTAGAAATAGGGAGAGGGCAGGGGTAATGGCCGCCGTTGCAGCTATTCCAACTCGTTATTTAGTTTGTCCCTTTATCAATGCATGGCCCTGCGTCTCTGCTCCCCGCACTGGAGAGGATGAATGGTCCAGTGGCTAGGGTGCTGGCATGGGACGTGGGGTTTACCTCACAGGGTTATGTGAAGATCAATACATAAAGGTGGGAAGCCGTCAGATACTGTGTTTTTGGGGACCATGTAAGTACCGAATATGAACAGGTCATTGTTTGGGCTGCAGGTTTGTCATGGTGGGAGGGAAAAAACCATGCCTGGTGTGATTTCCCCCCCCTCCCTCTTCCTCCCAATTTGTCTGTGACATGTGTCCATGTCCGTGTCCGTGTCCCTCTGGCTCCTGTCCCATAGGGCTGGGCCCAGCTCCCTGCTCTAGGCGTTGTGACCTGGCATGTGGGGTCATAGCGCCAGTCAGGTTTGGCCCAGCTACCCCTTTGTCTACCTGGGCAGTAGAGCAACCTGCTTAGCCAATGTTGCTATACCCAGAGCAGGGAGTCGGGTCCCGCCCTATGGGATGCAGGAGCTGTTACTGCCCGAGATGAGTGTGGGGCAGGCTCACTCTCGACGCCGGGGCCTTTGTCCCTGGGGACAAAGGAGCCAACGCTGACCGGGGTGAGTGTGGCCAGCTCCCCACTCCCGCCTCCATCTCCACCCTAATCAGGATTCGGGTGTGGTGCAGGTGCAGAGGACGTGGCTGTGGGTGGCTGGTGCCCCCTTGTTTTGTCAGGGCATTTTTAATTAAAAAAAAAATCATGGAACAGTCTGTAAACCCATGACTTTTACTACAAGTGTATGCTTGTAAAACTCAGCTGGATCTTCATTTAGATAATTATTTACAAAGGTGCTGCAACTGCAGATAGCATTCAAGCCATCTGCGTACAGATGGACTTCCTGCTACCTCCTCCAAACTCTTCCCTCCTGCAACCTGTGCTCCTCCTTCCAAGTTCCATGCATGGATTTGGCAGACAGCAGTTAGAAGAGAGGAAAGAAGGATTTGTTCTCAAACACTATATGTATCGTTGGCTTGATGCGGCCCTAGATAATTAGCATGCTGTTTTTCTTTGATTCATTTAAGATATTTCTGACTAAAAATGAAAAACAAAACCTTTTGCCTTGTTGTGACTACCTCATAACACCTAACCTGCCATCTGCCACTTTCCTCGTCTGGGTTTTATTTTTTAGTTGAACATGATTGAGTAGCTGGGATCCATATCTTTTGTCTCTGAATGGTGGAATGCAGACTTGGGAGTTTGATGAAGTGAGCTGAGACAGTGTTTATGTTAATCAAAATGTTTCATTTTGATAATGTTGCAACATTATAATATTCCAAGTTCAAAACTCGGGTTCCCATTTTTTAAAAAAAAGGGGGGGCAAAGGGGGAACCTGAGGAATGTCAAGAATATACAGGAGATTCAGGCAGAACTTTTTAATGCAAAGACTAACTAACACTGGAAATAAAGGTGCCAAACAAATAAAGGCAGAGAAGCAATTAGTCTAAATGAGATGGAGACAGCTCGGCATTTTATGGAGAAAAAGATGGACAAGGGGAAGGTGTAAAGAACAGTGACGAAGCAGGGAGAGGTCAGTGATGCCATGTGATCTCTTCCTCTCCAACAAGTTTTTATAATGTTTTTAAATTTTCTTAACTAGAAGGGGCTGAGGGACCACGTGAGTGAAAAGGAGCATGATTAGCAAGACATAGAGTTTTGAACCCGTTTGTATGTAATTACACACAAGAGTTTTACCTTCCTCTTCCTGTCTTTATCCCCCATGGTCAGACTCCATATACAGACTCAGTTCTTGCTTCCATTTCTTATGCCAGGCTTTTTTGTCTTGGAATCTAGCATTCCTGATGGCCATGCACAAAAAACAACTTTATTAAGATTGCAAAGTCAAGCACTCAAAAGTTAAGAAATGCTAAAATTGATCGCCCTGGCAACCCTTGTGTGTATGCATTATGATGCAGCCTTACATGTAATCATCTAATTAAAGACTGTATCATTTCAGCTGCTTTGTTATTAACCATGTTTATTATAGCAGTGCCTGCGGTTCAACCAAGAAGGGTGCCCTATTGTGCTCCGTACTGTACAAAAATAGTAGCAGACAGTCCCTGCCTGGAAAGAGTTTACAATCTAAATAGACAGGACAGACATGGGGTGAGGGAAGGGAGTAGAACATACAAGCACAATGAAATGCACTCTAGATTTTTGTTTGGGTGTTCAGAACTTTGATCTCCATAAAACGTGTATATATGTTCACCAAAAAAGGAAATACTGGAGACTGCAAATATCAGAACAATCCACTTTCTGATTTCACTTATGCTATTTTGGCAGGTGTTTCATAATCAATTTTTTTTTTTGTGTTCTGTTTTGATCTTATTGTTTCTTCTGAAAAAAATCCGCGTTAAAATAAATTAGGGAAATAAGTATAAATACTTTAATAATTAATAAAGGTCTTCGGGGCAGGAACTTGCCTTATTTGTTCTGTAAATCTTTGCGCATATTTACAATGGTACCTAAATAATTATTAATAGTAACATACATTGCTTCTTTCCTAACAAATTGTTGTGTTTTGGGATGCTGGAGAGATATCATCCAATAATATGAACATCCTTAGCCATGATGTTATAAAAACCTGCTCCAAAGCACTTCATAAAGGGGGATTTTAACTAGACTATATCATGTCTCTCTGCATGATGTAGTAGATCTCTTATTCGGGTCTGGAAGCTCATGCTGTCTTCCTTCAGTTCTCTCTCTCTCCAGGCAATTCTGTCTCTTCTCCTTTTATCCACTCACACATCTCCAATCCCCAGCAAATTATCTTTACTTCTCGACTGATCAGACTTTCCTCCCTAGCTACCACGACCACTACACCCTCCTCTTACCCCAGATTTTTACACTGAATTTACCAACAGGAGCTGTCCTCCCCTTCCTCTTCTCTCCACACCCCTCTTCCTGTTTTGATTGTGTCCAGCGTTAGTCCAGACTTGAAGATCTTCCATCTTGATCTCCTTGTTGCCCTGTTGTTTTGTTGCACCCTTCCTCATCTCCTTCTCTGTCCACTATTAAGCATTCATTTGGTTCCTGTCCCAAAGAAAAGTCTTCTGTGACCCCCACCTCCCTCCTGAGCTGTTGCCCAATCTCTTTCCTTTTGCCTCCAACTTCCTTGAATTGTGCCAGTTAATCTTGGTTTCATCATTTCCCCCCTTCAGACTCCCTTACTGATCCACTCATCAGATTTCTGTCCTCTTCACACCACTGAAACGGAAACCGCTATTAGCCATCACCTTGTTAAAAGTTAAAGGACTCATTCTCATTTATCTCTCTGCTGCTCATCATTAGATGGACACTTCCCTTGGTATTTATCTATTTAAGGTACTCATAGGTCTCCCACTAGTATAGTGCCTTATAATTTGTAATGTATTCATCCTCACAGCATCCGGGTGAGGTATAAATGGGGAATTGACACTGGGAGACTGTAACGTGCCCAAAGTTCTACAGGATATCTGGCAACACAGGGAATTGAACCTTGGTCCATGGAGTCCCAAACCAGCATCCTAACCACTAGGCAATCCTTCCTCTCATGAACTTGGAGACACACAGTGGAAATAGAAAACTTTTGATTTCAAAATTATATAGATTTTTAAATGCACAGATGGTAGTTAAACACCGTTTGCGCCTACAAAAATCTCCCTCTACACAATCTATTCTCTGCCAAACAAAATAAAATATGTGCTCTCGATTCTTTTGATGATATTAAGTAGGAATGGAACGAGGTGACCTTATATCTGTTTCTGAACTATCTAGGACTTTGACTCTTTTTATTAATTTGTTTCTTTACATTTATTTGGTTGGTTTTATGCAAATATAGTTCAGCTTTGCAGGTTATTTGCTGTGACAATTACTGTTAATGCTGTGTGGCACTTGTATGGGAAACCTCTGAGCCTGTGTCTCACACTCAACCAGTTCCATCTAGGTAAATAACTCTGTGCAGATGTGGTGTACTGAGCAAATTCTTTACCAGTTAAAATTAATATTCCATTCAAATTGTGATTTTTTTAAACTATACTCAGAGGCATTTTAGTTGAGAGAAAAATTAAAAACATGTGAAGCAGAATGTTGGGTCCTAATTTTGCAAGAGAAAAAATATTTTTTTCATATAACTTTGGTCATGAGTTAAGTGTATATAAGCTGAGTCTTTAATTAGAGCTGATCAGAAACTGGAATTTCCATTCCATGGAAAACTTATACATTTCAAAAAAAATTTCCAGTCCAAATTGGACCAAATAACCAAATTTCCCACAGAATGAAAAGTCTGAAAACTGTTGATTCAGAACCATCAAAATGATTCATTTTTTGATAATGTTGCAACATTATAATATTCTATGCAATGTTAAATGTAATGCAGTGTTAAAATTAATACAATATAAACATCTAAACAAAATAAAACAAAATGGTCAAAAGGAAGCACTTTTACTTTTTTAAACGAAATGTTTCAACATCAAAAGGAAATGAGACTAAACTCACTTCAACTTTCTTCCGTTGAAAATGTTGACAAAACTGACAAGCTCCTGTGAAACTTTTTAATTTCAGTGAAACTGCATTTTCTGACAGAAAACTCTTTTGTCAAAACATTTCATCCATCTCTTTCCTTAATGTCTATTTGATTCACACTGATCAAATCAGCTGCAGGCCAGAATGTAATCAGTACATTTGGCGGTATTAAATTTGAATGAAGGGGATAAACACAGCTAATAACAGGAGTTCAGAGTCTCTGCTTAGGTTGGTTACCCTAGTCAGAGACAAACCACCATGAATGTTAGGTCCAGACTGCAGATGGGTGAGAAAAAAGGGGAATGGAAGCATGGCTACCCCAAGTGGCCATTGATTATCCCTGCATTTTCCTGACTCCCATAGCTTTTTAAATGATCGTAAACCATGTTTTGGATGCTAAAATGGTCTGTTTATCTTAGGTACATATATGGCTCCCATCCCTGTAGTATCTGTGTGACTCACAATATTTTAATGTGAATAACCCCCCTCTGAGGCAGGGAAGTACTATTATCCCCATTTTAAAGAAGAGGCACAGAGAAGCTGAATGATTTACGCAAGGTCTCACAGGAAGTCTGGGGTAAAGCAGAGAATTGAAGCAGTTTCCCAACTCCTAGGCCAGTGCAGTAACTATTGGACCATCCTTTTATCTCTGTCCTTCCTTACTATTGTAGACTCTCTGGGTGAGATCCTCATCTCTGCTCTGCTCACTTTTTTTAAAGCATGGAGCCCTTTGGGATTCGGAGCTCTCCGGTGCACAAAATCCCAGGAGTTTTTGGAGATGCCTCATCCTCTGCCTTCACCCTGGTCTCTAAGGGGAAAGGTTCTCACAAGGAGAAGAGTGGAAACTCTACAAGACCAGACTTGCAGAGTTTCCTAGACTCCAGTGGATTTCTGTGGGTAGGAACAATTTGGCCCTTACACGTGGAAAGGACCTATTTGGGCTGTCTTATCACTGCTTTGCAGCAGTATACCTCTGAGTGCTTTGCCTACTCCATTCCTAAATGATTCAGCTTCTAGAGGGTTTAGAGCATTTAGTGCTCTATATTTCAGTTTCCAGTTCTTGAATAGTCTGATTTTTTTCAAAGATGTTGAGATCCTGCATCTTCCAATAACTTCTGTGTGAACTGAAATTGCTCAGTATCCCTGAAAATCAGATCTTAACATATAAGGCTGCTTATCAAATTAGTTAGAAATGTATTTCCTATTGGAGTATGGAAACCACTAGGTAATCCGTGAACAGTGTAAAATCGATTATCCACTTTTTGTATTCGGACTCTTGTTTTATGCACCCAAACCTTTCACACCAGGGAATTGCTACTGAGTTTGTTACTTACAAATAATGCAGGAGTTTGACAAAGCAGGGAACAAAAGTATCTGGGAATCATTTTGCTTGTGAGCTTGATTTCAAGCCTTCTCCCTGCTCCTCCCACACAGCCCGGTAAAGTGGCCGAGATGTGCTATTACTGATCTGCAGATATACCGCTTGTCACATAAAATGTGTCAACATGTACACATCAAGTGCACCAGTTACTTCCAAAATCACACTCCTATATGAAAATCAAACAGAAAATCTCAAGCCACTTCAACACCTCAGCAATAACTCTGTTGCTGTAGGCACCTGAGTAGTTATGTATGTGTTGGCATTTCAGTTCTAAACCTAATTTTTGAGGTGTTTAAAACAGTCGCTTTAATTGCCATGAAGCTAAAGCTTCAGTAGCAAGGATATGGAATGAAAAGTTAGCACTTAGACCAATCAACTCACTGTCGCTTGCTTTCTGCCACCTATCTATTGCAGCTGGTTGCACTGGAGGAATTTTGCCTATCTGCCTTCTGCTAACAAATATCTTTGTATGTAGAACAACAATATCATTTACTCTCAGCTGCATGTGTCAGAGGTACACTTGGAATAAATGTATAACACATTAGCTACACTAATGTTTCTAATATCAAATGACAATAAATAATCTATACTATAGAATGTATATTGGTGGCTGCATGCTACGTCAAACTATTTGATTTTGCACCGCCCTATTTTTTTAAACTCACTTATGCTTCTCTCCTAACATCTGAACTGTGTCATGTTCTTTGTAAAAAGTCTGAGAGCTGAATAGTGGGCAATGATGTGATTCTGTCCATTTGTGTTCTGCTCTTTCTGTTTCTCCAAGCACGCCAAGTCTGTGTATTGAACTCTCTCTCTCATTTTAAAATCTTGAAATTTAACAGTGGCTTGATTCAGCCCCTGCTAGGGAAGGTGAAGATGGAATGGGAGGCCCAAATGTTCAGAATTGAATGCACTGTTATAACTGTATGAGGTAAATTACCTGTGTGCAGTCATGTAATTTCACGTGAAATTGGGTGCAAACAATTTTGAAAATGTGGGTATATACCAAGTAATTCATGTGGTAATCCTTTAATGCTTTCAGTTTAGTCTATTTAACCATCCTAAAACTGAAACAATGATTTTCTTAAGTGAAAACCCTCCAGCTGCTTGTACTATTGTGTAATTCTAGCCTGTCTGAATCTGCAGCTAGAGCCAATGTGTGCATTAGAGAGAAGGAAGAGAGAGGACTAAATAAGAGGGCTTGGTTTTTAAGGGGGCCATGCACTGAACTCTGAAAGCGACCTGAGAATATTACCGTACTTGGTAAGGTTGTTCCTTACAGAATATTCCAACACAGCAGTTCTACTTCACACTTGTATAATATCTATTTCCCTGCTCACGTATACATTTTTGTAACACACACAGATACCCGTGTGCGCTAATGTCATGGGGTTTAGATGTCAGAACATCCAGTTTGATTTTGCCCAGGAGGTTACTCCTAGTGTGATGTATTAAAATACAGATAGTATAGAAAGAACATGAGCTGTTTGTAACCTGAGAGACGGAGGTAAGATGTCTGCTGGCATTAACTTCATTTACCTCATTAGAGTTACGCCAGCAGAGAATTTGACCTGCAGTTTCTGTGCTAAAGTATGTGTTAAATCTTATTTATTAAGTTTAGAGTTTTCATTTCTGAATGGTAGATTTCACTGACTGATGTTGTACAAATTCTCAAATTAATATTTATAGTTCTTTGTCCAGTGGATAATCCCAAAATCTCATGAAAGTGCCCCTTTTCAACCTGCTACAGAGTTTTGCACTAAACATAGCTGGCTCAAAGATCTGGCTCAGAATGAGAGTGTGAACTCAAGTTTCCAGATCTCCTGCTGGTGAAGGATGAGTTTGTTATGGAAATGATGCAATTACAATACTTATTGTGGAGGGAGATGATAGCTACTTTGTTCAGAGAGTGCTCCTTGTTGGCTGATTAAGCCACAAATGAAATGCAACGCTGACAGGCACATACTGCATGACACATTGAAAGAACTTCAGAAGTGACTGACTGTGGTGTAGTTTTGTTCTATTACCGTCTTTGTTATGAGAATGGGTTCCAGGTGTGTGATTTTCTGTTTTTGTTATCAGACACCAGTCTGCTTTAGTAGTTTGATCATCTCAACATCGTTCCATGTTTTTTTGGTTGCTTGGCTATCCTTGTCCTCAGATAACTGGGGTCACTAATGGGACCCTGAACCATACAGTGAACATGGGCAACATTTTCAGAATGAGTTATTAAACTCCTGACAGTGATTGCATTTATCATAGATGCTTTATGCAGTCCCATAAATTTACATGGCGATTTACAAGCTTAGGCCCCAAGCCTGAAACACTTGTCCAACTCTCTTCATCTGAATGGTCCCATACCTGTCTAGGAGACTATTCATGTGAGAAAAGTTGCACGTGTTTTCCATAGATAGCACATGTTCCCTACACCAAGATGTTCCAGTCTAATTACAGAATTTCTGAGTCATCTTACTGGAGAGGAGTTCCGAGCTTGCTCAGCCATCTGAGTTCGGCAAGAAAATAAACTAAGCTAGAGGTGTAAATGTTCTCAGCATCTCACGTTGGCCATACAATACAGTATAATGCCCTTACCAAGGTAAAAACTGTTGAAGTCAGGGAGATTTACCTATGTAAATTCATTTCTACAAGGTGATGGATCCCATTAATGCCCATGGGAAATAAGAGTCTGCATCTTGCAGAATCAAGCCTACAGTAAAGAATTCAGAATTGGTCTCATAAGGAACATCTTGCCAAAGTTCTTAGCATGATCGCCTGGAACTTTGGTCTTTATCTTACAGTAGCTAGAGAAAGACAGATGGCTGGATGCTACATATCTGTATATCTTTTAAAGTTGTGGTGTTCATTACAGCTTTCACTATTGCAGGAGTTCAGACAAAAAGGCCGGTTCTAATGTATAAAATTAGATTTGATGCTCTGAAAGGTGAATGTTTCCCCAAAACTAAAAGTTTCCCAGTCTGTTTGCTAAAGTGAATGAGATGGCCTATGCTGCTAGCTGTGATATTGACTTGTGTTTTACAGCAGAAATCCTTAACGTCACAAACATCAGTGAAAGTAGGTATCTAAGCACAACCTTTCCCCCCCCCCCCCCAAATGATTTGGCTCAGTCTATACTTATCATCAAAAGGCAGTTGTTGTAGGGCAATATTTAAACGAGTTTAGCCTCTGTTCTTAAACATGGTTTAAGGATCATTGTAGGCAGGGTCAAAATGTAACTCCTATCTCACATCCAGCAATAAATGGAAAAGATACTGTCAATCATAGCTGTGCAAAATATAGCAATCATTCTGGTTGGGCCTTGTAACAAAGAGAATCTGAATTGTCTGCTTTTCTTATTGGATCACTGTTAACATTAGGGATATGCATGTGCACGCTTATGTGAGCTTGCCTGTTTGGTCCTTGTCTCTCTCCCCCACCAGATCTCCCCCCCTTCCAAAAAAAAAAGACCTCACATCTTGGCAGATTACTGCCAATTAAGAAATAGAGTATGTTGCCCACTAGAGTTTTATGTCAACACAGACACAGATTACTTTAGTGTGTTTGAAAATTATATGGTTTCCCTGAAATTCTTTTTCTAAGTATGCTGGGGAAGAGTGTATATATTAATGGGAGTCTCTGCTAAAATCATACAAAGGGAATGTTCAGGAAAACAGCTCCATAAATCTTATACAGATGCAAAACTAACAGACATATGAAGGATTTGTATTTAGAAAAGAATCTCCCAGAGGGATGCTCTCAGCAGAAAATGAAAAGGTCTTCTTAACATTCAGTTGAACTATTAGAGCTATATTTTGCTGATGCAAGCAGTAATACAGGTAAGGCCACTGTCACAGTCCCAGATCTCAGCTCTGCAAATTAGCAAGATTTTAACTTGGCTCCAAATATCATGTTCGCTCTTTTCATTATGAAAAAAGGTGGGGGTAGAGCAGTGGGACCAAGCATCTATTGGCAGAGCACATTATAATTGTTTAAGCAGCCCCACAAGTCATGCATTTCAATTATTTGTTCAAAGCCGCCTGCAATTAAGAGTTGCAAACAAGGCTTTTGAATGCAAAGTCAGACAATTAAAATGTTTCATGAGTGTATTAGAGAGAGAAGATCTGAATTAGCACTTTGAATACACAAGACCTCCTTTTTTTAATCTTCATTCCCTTTCATTCTTTTGAAAGAGAGATGATAGATATATAGATCTAGATATATCTCTCTATAGATAGATCTAGAGATATCTCTCTATCTAGATATCTCTCTCTATATTTTTCTCTTTGATTAAAGGCTGACTGATCCCAGGGAAGATTGAATCATCCTAATCTTCCACTTGTACATTTGAATGTCTTTTGCTCCTTGGAGATCATCCTTGTTGCCTTATAATGGCCCAGGTGCAAAAAGCTTTGCCCATGTCTGGCTTGTTCTCAAAGGGGGGTCGTAAATCACTTTAAGCATTTCTCCTCCCTCTTACCCCCTCCACCCTCATCTTCTTCTTCCTTCCCCTTTGAAGAGGCAAGACTATTTTAGCTTGTGATTTGTGGCACTCACGCACTTTAGCGTGCAACCCCTGTCTCGATAAGCTAACAGACAAGATGTGGGAAGCACTGATGCATTGGCGTGTTAATGGGGATTCTGTGGATGTTGGTATTATAACTGTTGGTGGTGATCAGATCACAGCTGCTCCCAGGGGAAAGGCCTAACTTCTTTCTCTTTTAACCATGAAAAACAGACTTAACTTCCCCACTTCTTTTAGGAGAACAACGCAACTTGGGTCCTTTTTTCTCACTAATACCCTTTGAATGCCGGCTCTCAGCATTTAGAACTTTGCGAGTTTGTATAGGTTTATATATTTTAGTTTTTGCTCTGTGCTATAGCTGGACCCATTCCCATTGCCTTGGAATTTTTAATAGGCTGTTTCCCTCTCATATCCTTGGCAGTTTTTAGAGTAAAACTGATTATTTTTTAAGGGATTTGAAAAAATAATTCTAGGCAGTTGCCACTATTACGTGTATTAATGTATTTTGTTATGTGCAGACCAGAATGAAATAATTACCATTCAATTTAAATATATAAATGGTTTTTAACTGTGAAACCAACCAAAGGAAATGTAATGTAAAGGGTGACAGACCTTCCATAACTTAACTCGTGGCTTTGTGAAAAGAAAAGGCCCAATGGCTTATGTTAAATTTGAAGTCTTGTTACCATTGAATTTGCCTGGGATTTGCTCACTTACTTCAATGATAACATTTAAAAACAACTTAATGTACTTCAAAAAACCCCAAAAACCTTTCCTGAATGAGGGTAAAATGTGCATTATTTTATAAGGACAGGCCATGTTTCAAGGGCAGTTGATCTTATTGCTTGGGATGAATTTGGGTTCATAGAGGGCTTTTTGTTTTTGTTAAAAAAAAAAAAAAAAAAAGTCCGTACATATGACGGCCGAATGGCTTTTGAGAAGCCATTCTTCTCTTGTGGGTGAATGTCAAAAGGCTTGTTCGTGAGCTACTGTGGTGTGAGAAGTACAAGCGTAGGATGCCTGTGTCCTCACAGAGGCCCATCGACTTCAGTCAGCTGTGCTTGGGCACAAGATTCTGCCCATTTGTATGAGTTTGCAGGATCGGGCCTACAGATACCGAACATGCAAACGCTTAGGTTTGTATGTCACTTGACTCACTTTAACAGTGCCATTGGTTATCAAGAATATTCAGATTTGTTCTAGTTAATGATGATCAAACCAAACCCAAATAACCTCCCAAAACCTTCCACGCTTCAGGACTTAAATCCATGTCTCACTAAGGCAACGACGATGCTGTGAGCTTGGGGGGGATTCTCAGCACGCCTAGACATACTTTTGCTAGCGCTGCTCTGAGCTAGCACGTTAAAAATAGCAGTGCAGCCACGGGCGGGCACACGTGAGCAGATCTGGGCAGTGGCAGCATGTGCTAGCAGACCTGCGTGTGTACCTGTGGGGTTCAGGCAAGTCTGTAATCAGGACAGCGAGCACAGTGCTGCTGCTGCCCAGCCTCCCATGGCTACACTATTTCTAGGGTGCTAGCTCAGATGAGAGCTAGCATGAGTAAGCCTATGTGAGCTGGGAATACTCCCCTAGCTCCAAGTGTAGACATAACCAGTTACGGGTTAGGATGAGACCTTCATGGCATGACCAGATTTTCCCACATCTGCCTATCGCCAGGTTTCTTGCATTTTCCTCTGAAGTATCTGGCCTGGCCACTGTTGGAGACAAGATACTGGACTAAATGGACCATAGGGTCCGATTCAGTCTGGCATTTATTTAGTCTGTGCCTTACTTGTGCTAAAATTCCTGGCGGCTCTTGTGGCAAATGGTTGCTCCCTATGGTCTTAATCTTCCGTGTTTGACATAAGCAAAACTCTGATTGACATGGAAAGGAAGTTTTGCCTCATTGAGAAGGGCAGGATGGGACAGGACCCTTTGTAAAATTGCCATTCACTAAGAGCTAAAATCTGTGGGGGCGATTCCCTCCACCAAAAGAACTGAACCAAACCAATCAAGCAAACAAAAACCTGTGCATCGAGAGAGATGGACGATATTTGTACTAATCACAGCTATTTATAACACAGTCGTTTGGGCTTCACAAATGCAAAAAGTCAAAACTGAAACTGGTGAAAGGCCTTTTTATTTTTATATAAACTTCAATCACAGCCTGAGACTTCAGGCATGAACAGGGCAGGAATGAAAAGAAAAAGAAATCTTTGTTTTAAGACGACGAGGGATGGGGAAAATATATATATATATTTAACTGAATGTAACTAGACCATAGTTTCTATTTATTATGACATTTATAGTATTTAGCTAGACTACAGTTCATGGTTCTGGTAGCATTATGGTAGGAATATAGGGTTTATATTCACCCACCTATCTCTTAAACACCCTTGAAAGTGGATATCCTACAGCAGGAGTTTCATTCTGAAGTGCAAGCCTAGTAAAATCTATTATATTTATCATAAGCTTGGGCCACTGGAAAATGACTGACAATAAATTATCAGATCCTGTGATTTTTATGTTGCTTTGCAAGTTTCAGGCTTACTCACTCATTCATTTTATGAGTGTTAACACTGCTGTTTCCTCCTCCCTAAAGACTTCAGAGACTGAAAGGATGTGCAGAGGGGCAGCCTGGAGACAGCATCAGGGACCCAGTTCAGCAAAGTAAATCAATAAATCAGCATGTGCAGCAGGTTTGCATGGGACAGAATCTGGGCAGGGCTTTTTGGGGTTTTTTTTTTTAGCAGTTTTTGCATTGCAATCTTGCTAACTTTGCATCCTGGGCATGGCTTATAGATGAGGTTCTATGGCCTGTGTTATACAGGAGGTCAGCTGATCATAATTGTCCCTTCTAGCCTGAAAACCTACAAATCTGTGAATGTGTTAAATATACCTAAAAAAAAAAATGTTTTTTAAAAGGCAACTTATGTGGGAATATGGAGAGCACCATAGGGACCAAAATCTCTGCTCATATGATAAATGCATCTGTGCATTACTACTGGGTTTGAGCTACACGGCTGGATCTGGTTCCAGGATTGAACTCTCCCAAAGTTTGTGGAGGAGTGAGTTTGGCCTCCCATTTTGGCCCATCTCTAATGTATGGGCCTAATCCAAGATCCCTGAAGTCAGTTGGAAGACTCCTGTTGACACCAGCGTGCTTTCGATAAGGCGGTAATTGCATATTTAAAAGTGTATAATATTTATACACGAAACTTAAAGGACCTGGTTCTCAGCTCCCATTGAACTCCGAAGAGATCAGAAACCCTAGTTTCTTCCATTCCCTATCTACTGCCTTTCCTCTTTCTACCTCAATGGGAGAAATAAAGGAAATGCCATATATTACAACTCCATTTCCTTTATCTTATGCTGTTTTTCTCAGAATGGGAGCATAGGACTATTCTATGCCATTTCTACCCATCCACAAAATTCTCTGCATATTTCCTTTTCTTTCTGCTTCATTTCACTCCAGTTTTGTAAGCTTTTTCTTTACTCTGCCACTTTTGTCCTTATATCTCTCCTTACACAGAACACATACCCAGTAACCTTTAAATCCCCATTTCTAATCAATGATATTAGAGCAAGTTTGAAACTAAGCCATTTGAGTTCACCCATCACTAGTTGAAAGATGCAATTCAGAATGTGAGAACGGTTAGACGGCTTTGTCCACTGCACTCCCCACTAAGATAGGTGCCAGGCTAGTATTACCAGTGTGATTGGGTGTGGGTGGCAGAGGGATGATGGATGGAAAGCTAACTCAGTTTTCAGAAGCAGTCCATTCACTTCTCCCTGTTGACCATGAAAATGGACCTTTATTGACTGGTTGCCATATAATCCCCATAAACCTGCATGAGTCTGCCGACTGAGACATTTCCCACTGATTCTCACTTCGTTGTGCTGGAGCAATGACTTGTCAAGCAATGTTGTAAATCTATAATTCTTGATATGCCATTTGTGTTGCAAAGCTTATTTGGGAGCAGCGATGCAACGATGTATCGATTCCTTTCAGTATCCGATACACTGGATAATTATGCAGTTGTGGGTCTGTGTTTGCTCTAGTGCTAGGGTTGTGACCTGTAATGCAGGAATCTCCCATTATTATTATTATTATGCTAGATGTTGTTCAAACATGTAACTTAAAGATAGTCCATGTCCAACAGCACCTATGACCTACCATCTGTGGAAAAAACAAGTGGTTATAAGAAAGAGATGGCAGAGCACAAAAAAAACAGCGATAGTTATTATAAAGGGCTGGAACCTTCCAGAAGTGTAAAATTAGGTTGAAACAGAGAGGATTTCTGTCTTGCTTACTTGGGAAGTGGAGAACGATTTAAAGCTACAGAAAGTTGTGAACCCCACTGATAAAGGCTCCCCAGTATTGTCTTGGGACAGCTCTTTCTCTCCTGACAGAAGTGGGGGATTATTTGATTCACAGTCTGGTTTGTTTAGATGATAAGGTCTGGGCGGGTGAAGCCTGAGATGATCTTGGGATCACAGAAGGGAACTTTGAGTTTATGCTATCTCAGTCCTGGGCTGTAGACCATGCTTCTCCATAAGAGGACAGGAATCAACTAGCAATTTCTGAACTTCAGTTGTATTATGGGTACCATAAAACTAAAAACCAGCTTTCATTTGAAAAGGAAAATTCAATTATAAATGTTTCAAAAGTCTAGTGCTCTGCTTTCTCATAAATCATCACCATTGTCTAGGAAGCATGTAGCATGTGCACGTGTATGATATTACCGTCATGGTGGAAGGATGACTTGCGGTAGAAGAGGTGATTGTGTCTTGTCTCTCCATGTATGCCAGGAAAGCTGGCATAATACCTCATAAGCAGATTGTTTTATACATGGATACGAGTGTATAAAGCTGCTTTGTCATGATATGTATGTATTTATTATGATCATACCTGTTTAAACATCAGTCTGTCCCACGTTCATGTTGTTATTACACTTATTACAGCAATTCATTGAGCGAGGGTAAATCAGTCAGTGAGTTATTCTTTTTCTTCCAAATATTCCTTCCAAACTACCCAAGTCAAAGAAATCTTCATCACCTTGCCCCTTCTGTGGCTATATATTAGTTTTAAAATACAGTTCTTTTACCTGCATTTCAAGCACCAATCCTGAGGCCCGTCCATTGGAAGGGTGAAGGGCTAATAATGCTGTGAACTGTCTGAAGTTCCAGAATTGAAGGACTATACAAGCAAAGCACAACAGTAAGGAACAAAAGATAGAGTATGGGAAATACAGATTTATAAGACTGTAAATAAGATAGATGTGAGTCATTGCAGTGTATATGTTATCCAAAGAAAAAAGATGGAGATTATGACCATTGCAGCAACGTTAGCTATAATGACCTATGTTCTAAACTACAAACAAATCTTTGGTTGATGCTCTTCTAAAACTGTGGCAAGGGGCCATCACAGAGACCATCTATGGTGGGATAGTTAAAATTCATATTGTAAATTATGAACTTTTGGTTCAATACTGCTCCCATGGAAATGAATGAAAATGTTGCTGTTGCTAGAATTGGGCCTAATTTTTGCTGTCTGATAATTAATACTTTGTTTGTTGTCTGAACCTACTGAAATATTTTGTAAATGAGCTGATAAGAGAAACACATTCTGGCTCTGGTGCGCAACTGACGCAACTCTTTCACAGAAGCTAGGGAAAAAGTGGATTTTAGGAAGTCCAAAGAACTCTGCCAGTGGAAAGAGAATTTAACTATGATCAATATGGAGAAGATCATGGGAATTAAGTTTTTCACCTGTCTCAAAGTCAGATAATATGTGATCTGCAACTAACTGTGAAATATACTTCTTAGAGTTGGTCAAATTCATGATTCAATGAAAAGGGTACAAATTTCAATTTTTATTAAATATCCTCCCACTTCTTTAAATTCCCTTTTTCTTCCCACTAGTCAATGTTTTAATGTCAAATTTAGAGAAAAGGGTGTTTTGTTAATTTAATGAAATTCTTCTCTTGTTTTGACCAGCTCAAACCTTTGTCATCTTAAAAATAATTAAAAATAGTACACAAAAGACCACAAAAAATTAAAAAATGAGGGTATAGGTGATGTGAATGCTATTAATTGAATAAAAACAAAGAAAATATGATATAGGAAATAATCATCCCCTGGCTTGTGTTTGTTTGAATTATGATCAAGCAGTCCTTTCCAGTCTGTAACTTCTGTGATTCCATAGTCTTATTCTAAGTTACATTGTTAGTAGGCAATGAGGACTGTAAATATAGCAGTGTAGCTTATCTCTTGGGCCTAAATAGTTGTAATGACTATCCAAGGAACAACCCACTGGTCTGTGATTTTTGTGGCTGAGTTGTTGCATCTCATCATGGTCTTTTTGTTTGGCTCTAAATAACAGTTATCTCTAAACTGAATGTAGCAAAGCTGTCTCTTGCAACTTGGAGATCCCTAGCCAAATCACCTTGGTGTGTCTATTTCAGCACTAGCTATTTCAGGGTTACAGCTTCTTGCCTGCTGCAGGTTTGTTCCAAATCACAGCAGCAATTTCCTCTTGAATTGTTATGTCATTTAGCCATGGGTAGAAGGCAAAGGCAGGTACTCAAGTTTAAAGGCATTTGTGATGCAGAGAACTGTTTACTGTTGGTGGGTTACTGGTTACATCATTAACGTCTGTCCATACTTGGTATTTTTCCTAGGGGCATCAGGGCACTTGCGTCAGTTACAGTACACCTGCTTTATTATATTATTATATTAGTTTATTTTAAATAAACTGTAAAGAGGAAAAACTGCAACTGAGTTTTGGGAAAGAGTGAGGCCAGATCTACTACAGATCTATATAGGTATAATTACGTTTCTTGGAGGGGAGAGGGTGTGAAAAATCCACACCCCTGAGCGACGTAGTTATACAAACTTAACCCCCTGTGTAGACAGTGCTATATCTGTGGGAGAGCTTCTTTCGACATAGCCACTACCCCTTGGGGAGGTGGATGAACTATGCTGATGGGAGGAGCTCTCCTATCCGCATATGAGTGTCTTCATTTAAGTGCTACAGTGGCACAGCTGCATCAGTGCAGCTGTGCTGATGCAGTATTTGAAGTGTAGACCTGCCCTAACTTCACACACAGCTGTGTTCTGCTATGAGATGAGCTATGACTGAAAGGCCAGACCCCCACCGAGCTGCTGCACCTGTGCGTTTTTCAAATATACTTCTTGCTCAACAGCGATATCAAACATTAGAGCCATCATTCTTTCATGTGCCGCCATATCTCAGGCAACGATATCACGACTGCAAGCAGCCATTTACCACAAACTGGTTAGGTGATGTCATTCCATTAAGTACAGTATTTCTTCTGGCAGGATGAAACATTCAGAGATAAGTCTTAGCCCTTACCAGATGGTCTCAGGTGAATGAACAAAACTTTATGCCTAGACACCCACGGTAAAGTACTGTTCCCATTTAAGTCAATGGCACACCTCCCATTGACTTCAGTAAGGCCAGGATTCTACCCTTAGTCTTCATCCATGAACAAAGACAGTGCCGGCTTCCTCCCCTGCCCAGGTCATCAATGGTTTCTGAGGTCTTGAAATGACACCAGAGTTATTCTGCTGCAAACTAGAACTGGGCCAAGAAATTCTGGCAAATAGCAAGTTCAGAGAAAAAAGCATTTTTCAAGTCACTGAAACGATTCATGAATTTGGGTCAAAGTGCAAACAGTTTCAGACGGAAAGAGAGAGAAAAATCGGAAATGTTGCAACATTTTGACATTTCCAAAACAAAACATGTATTTTGTTTAGAAATTTAATTATTTTAAAATTTTGTTGCAAATAGTTTTTTAAAGGGGGGGGGGGGAAGCACCGACAACAAAAAAAGAACAAGTTTTGCTTAGTCAAAAAAAACATATAGTTCCAGTTGAAACCTTCTTTTAAAAAATTTAGTTTCAATGAGAAAAAGCAACCAATCCATTTTTGGTGCAAATCAAAACAATTTTTTTCCCATTTGGTGCCCGGATAAAAAGATCCATTATTTGTTCATTTCTGCTACAAATTTCTTTAGCGCCTTACCCAAAGAGGGAAGGTTGCATTGATGGTAATAATTGAGTGTCAAGAGATGGTTTCTTGAGCAAGGATAAAACAACTGCTCATTTTACTGAACCTGGCACCCAGCCCATCGATGTGTGACTCATTAATAATCTCTGCAGAGTCTCAGTATCTTCTGCTGGATTTTATTGCCCACTGGGGCTAGGAGTCCAATGTGCTGCTAGCAGCCTAAATTTTCCTTCAGCACAAAGAGAGCTTCAGGGAGCAGGACTCCTCAAAACTCAGCCTAGAAGAGGATTGTAATTCTCCCCTAGAAGGTGGTTCTGCCATTATGGAGGCAGCCAGCCTGGTATGAATCCCATTGATTTTGTCTGCAGTGGATTGTCAGTTCCTCACAGGGGAAAACATTCAATACTGCTCCTGAGTTAAGGCATCTTAAATATTCCAGATCACCTGCTGGTTGGGATTACTCAAATGCATTGGTGTAAGAGAAGAGACCTTCACTTCCATCACAGCCTCAACATAGGACTTCCACAATCCATTACACTGAGTCTAGTGAACCAAAATGGTGCCCTTCAGTGCACATACCTGTGTCCAGGAGCATCTATCTTTTTCCTAATCCCTTTCCAAGACCTCTACCAGGTTTCAAACTCGTCCGTATTCCTCTGCTACGTGTCCCTATTGCTGCTGGAAAGGTGGGACACTACCATCTTTTAAACTCAGCTGTACTTGCATCCTTCCATACTAGTGTCATGTATGTCCTAAGTGCAAATATTAACAAAAATTCTCGGCTCCACCCATTGCGTCCCTATCACACTCAGCACTTCACATCTGCAAAGCACTGTGCAAATGTTAACTAATTAATCCAAGGGAGATGGAAGGCTTGGTAGGGAGCTCTTAACTGTCAAGAAGGGAGCACGTCAGAGGAACTGCCCCTTGTCAGCAGCTACTGATCTAACCCATGCTGTCTGGGTGGCTAATCAAGCAGATTGGTGATATCCAAAACAGTTAATCACCTTAGGACAGCAGCCTGCTTTCTCCCCTCCCCCATATTGCTCCAGTAAATTGGCATCATTTGAAAAATGCCAATCACGCCAGGTAGTGAATTTCCCGTGGTGGCCAGAATGATGATTTCAAAAAAAAAAAAAAATCTCAAGGATTTTATTTTAATGGCAGCAGGAATAAATCCAGCTTTATTTTTACATCCTGTGCAATCCCCCTGACTTCAGTTAGCAACTGCATAGGGGAGGAGCTAGGCAGAATTTGGCAGCTTTCAGGTTTCCTTTTCATTCTTTCTTTTGAATGCTGCAGAGATGGGGGACAAATACAAGAATCTAGATCCATTTTACAGTTGTGAACTCATGGTTTTTCAAGTTGAAACCGTGCTGCTCTGCTGGATTTCTTTTCTGGAAGACAGGCACTGACTGTCACTTTTTACATATCAGTGGTTTCAGAGAAAGGTGTTCGCTGTTTAATGGGCATTGATATGTTGTTGATCTAGCTTTCAAAGCTTGGCTAATGCTGTGATTTTTTGCAGCGGAGTGAGTAAAGCCTTCAGCACATCACAAAAGGGGATGTAGCACATTCAGCGGTGAACTCTGGCAATTAACAGGGCCAAATGCTGAACTGCAGCTGCAGCTGAGTTGCCTTTGTCCTGTTAACAGACTGAAAGGAGAAAATCATTAAAGTCTCACTTATCTGTTGATCTAGCTCTCAGCAGCCTGATGCCTTCTGCCACCTTTCCTGATAATGGTTGCTTTGAAGTTGAGTACAAGTGTGAATTTATTGTTTTGTAAAGCCGGGATTCCAGAACAGGTCATAAATTACCTTGTTAGACAAAGGCTTCTGGGGAAACAATAATGTGTTGAAATCCTTCAGTGTGTGATTATCCTAACACATTTTTAGCATGGCAAATAATTGGCCAAAATTATACATTGGCAGGTTCCTTGATGGCAGCATGAAATAGGTTAGGATTTGAAATTCCTTGTGCATACTCTCTCCTGGGAGCATAAAATGAAATGGAGCTGTAGTAAATTCTGGCCTTCTCATACACAGGAGTAAGTGGCTCGGAGGCAAAAATAGAACAGGAGAGTAAGGGCATATCTTGGCTCTGCATGAATTTAATCTATTTTGAGGATCATTTGGCTTAATGAAGGAGTTGGAGTTGGGATTCTCAGGGACTCTTCAGGATTTCACAAAAATAAGGTTCCTAGTATGAAATCAAATTCACTCCCTTAATACTGTGTTGTTATGTAGGGGCGAAAAAAGGTTGAAAAAGCGAGTCTTGCATTTGGACAGGAAAATGGAAGGTTTGTTCCACAAAAACTGTTTTTTAAGGGAAATTTTGGTTTTCAAGTAGACAGCTTTCCATGAAAAGTGTCTACTTTCCTTGGAAAATGTTACGTTTTTTATTCAGAAAAACTAAACACCAGAAACATTCAGAAATGCTGCTGGTAGTGCCTCACGAGAGTTGTAGTTCAGTTGCCTCATGCCCCATCTTCTCTATGAACCAGGTTCCTCAGCCAGACTACAACTCCCATGATGCACCACAACGAAGGACTACCATAGTGCACCTTGGTTGTTTAGTAAGAGGGGAAACTGTCATGCATCACCGGAGATGTCGTCTCGCCAGGGAGCTCAACCCATACCGGAGAATGGGACTAGGAGTCATCCAAACTACAACTCCCATAAGGCACTGCAGTGGCACTTTCGTATAGAAATTTTCAGTTTTCAGTTGGAAGATGTTTAGATGAATTTTTTTCGCAAAAAGTCTAAATTTTTCCATGGGAGATGGAACCTTCCCCCAGTTTATAGCCATTGGTGTTGCTACCCCAGTGAAAACAGCATCTTTGCCTGTCTACAGGAGGGGTTAGATTGGAGCAGCATTTCCAGTGCCTGTTGTTGAGGCAATTCCTGCACCGAGACTAAGCCAGATTTGTAAAGGTATTTACACACCTAACTCCCTTTGAAATCAGAGGCAGTCATTTGCTAGATGTCTGTACAGCGCCTAGTATAATGAGGCTCCATTCTGGTGGAGGCCAAGGCACTATGGCAATGTAAATAGTCAATAACATTTTGAATCTTTTCTATTCAAATCTTAAGAGAAAGTAAGAGGAAAAAGTCGAACCTGAGAAATATCTGGATAATCACGAGCACAAGGATACCAGGCAGTCTGTGCACCGCTAAATTGAGACTGAATTATTTTTACTCTTTGGCAAGTGGGCGGCTGTCCAGTATAAAAAGCTTTTTAAAGCCTTTCTGATCCATTGTCTTGAATTGCTGCTATGTGCCAATGTGCTATGATGTCCCAGAACGAAATACATCTTGATGTATGTCACACACACACAGTGAGAAATTGGAAAATAAAAGATTAGATCAAATTCTCTTTGCCAGTTTGATTTGTGCCTTATCCATACTTTTGACAGATAATTAGCAGGTCAGGTACAGTACATTTGAGGAGCAAAGGATCTTATAACCTGTGGATAGTTCGTTTGCTATAGAAGGCAGAATGCATTGTTAAAAGAGATTGAAAAAGTTAGATTGGTAGGACTTTGACACTTCTGAAAAGAGATCATAGAAAAGGTTTGAAATTTGCTTTAAGGTAGGACCTAACAAATGGTTATGCAATTGTATAGTACAGCATGTGGGATGAAGTGGTAACTTTGTTGTTTTATCTAGAGAAAGGCAAACTATTTCAGAGTGTCATGGGACTCTGTATCATTAGAAAGGTTAGATTGGGGTGGTGTAAACAAAATGCGAAAGACATTAATGAGGCACATATTGAAATGCTTGTTTCCTCCTGGGAAGGCTCACAAGGTCCTGAAAAGAGCTCTGAATGGGGTTGTCAAATCATTTGCTGTCAGACTTCTTTTTAGTGGTGGTCTTTGTCTTGAATGCATTTTGCTTGAACAAAACACCCTTTATCTTATTACATTGCTGATCGCTCATATTGTTGTCAGTGGTGTACAAAATATAGAAAAAGGTGCAGTCCCTGCCTCAAATAGCATGCACTGTGTTAGGAGCTCATACTCTATGTGAGAGAGAACTACCTGAACTATACAGCATGGCTTACATGATCAATGTAAGAGGTGAAGCTGGAAAACCCAATCAATTGTTTCATTAATTCTTGAATCAACAGAATCTGCCTTTGGATTTTCTCTTTCGAGAGAGGTTATCAGCCTCTTATCCCTGCTGAGTGAGAGCTAATAAGACCCAATTGGCTCAAATATCTAGATGAGTCAGGAGAGTAGCTCTTCAACTCCACATAGCTCTTGATGCCTCATCACCTTGTAGAATCAGGGATAGGAAGTTGCAGATGTAAAATGTTCTCTTCCCTCCCTGTGCTTCACCATGGGTCCTAAAGCTTGGGTGCTATGTCAAAATGAATGAGACTATTCTGTTTTCAACACCTTTCTGCAAATGAAATAGATCTTGGTTTTTGTTATGTCAGTAAAGATGACATTATGTTTCCAGTAAGGCCTTTGGGAAAGTCTGTTCTCTTTGAATGACCTGCAAATAGGGCGACCAGATATCCTGATTTTATAGGGACAGTCCTGATATTCAAGGCTTTATTTTATATAGCTCCTATTACCACCCCCCCACACACCCTCTGTCCCAATTTTTCTCACTTATTATCTGGTCACCCTACCTGCAAAACAAAGCCTAACACAAAACCCCATACCTAATTGTTGTAGCAATTCTAGATACAAATTTTGCAGCTGACCGTTCTGATTACAATGGGCAGAATCAAAGCCCCCAGATTATGAATTTTGGAATGTCCAGTTGGAGCCATGTTTCGTAACTATGTTAAATCAACTATCTTTTCACAGATATAAGTAACTAGGAACTATTAATGCTAGAATCTGATTGTGTTTCATCCATTGTGTGTGATAGCCAGGCCTCAGAAGAACTTGTGCCTTCTTTAAAAAACAAAAAAAGTTACCTGTGTTCTTGTGAGGACACTTTACATACAGCCATCATAGTGAAGAGAGGGTTCGAGAGAGTGCCTGATTATGTAGCATACAGAAGGATATCACGAATACACAGGCCTGATTCTCCTTTCACTTACACTGCCTTTTTTACTCTACTGACCGTACTAGAATTACTCCTTGTTTACACCAGTATGACAGGAGGATCTGGCCCACTATGCTTTAGTGATGCCATTGAATACCACGTCAAAACCCTAAGTCAAGCATGTTGGTCCAGTGGAGTGTCTGGTTATGAATATAACCAGTCATCTTTCAAATTAAAATAGTGAGAGAGTTTGTGAAATTTCCTAGGAATCTTGCTAAGGACATACAGATAAGCTGGACAAAGGAAAATTCCACTTCTTGCATTGTATTAGCATTGGGGTGCTACAGCAAACTGCAGAGGATTTCTTAATAAAATCCCATATTCACAATGAGAGCTTAATGTTCTGAGGCTATGAATTATAAATGTGTGATGAAAAAAGGAGTCCAGTTGAAATCCTCTTCCAAAACCTGATAGATGAGATGGGCTTCATGTTGCTTGGAAGGGGTGCAGTAGGTATGAGAGAAAAGTCGATTTCAGTCTTGCAAACAACCCTGTAATATGATGGAAAAGTACACAGTTCTGACCATTCCTCTTAGTGAAATATTCCTCCCTCAGCAAGATATTGACTGATTCTGTATTGTGCCTCTGGAATTATCTCACCTCTGGTTTTCTGTTATTTGGGTTTTTTTTCTTTTAATAGGAATAAAATGATTCTGTGTAATCCATGTACCATCCATCCTTTCTAACTGCTTCTCGAAAACAAACCCAGAAATGACAGAATAAAGAAAAATGTATAGTATGTTTAAACCAAAGCAGGCAATATCAGATTACGAAAACTCACACTTTTGGAAAACTGTTGTCCACCAGTTAAAGCAGAAGCCTGGGAATCATGCCTCCAAGTTTATTTTCAATTCCCTTAACCTTTCTAGGTAAACCTAAGCCTGAGTCTCTCTATGAAGTGGGTCTAATAACAGAGCGTAGCTCAGAGCGATATTGGGAGGCTTAATGAATGTTCGTAAAGCACTTTAAAGCTGAGTTCATCAAGGGAGCCATATGGCTCTGCGAAATTGTGTTAAGTTGTCAACGCACTGTTAGAGGTTTTTAACCTAAAATTGTTCTCCTTCACATTTACTGTGTACTAATGATAGGTTTAATTTTGAAAGAAATTGCTACTACTCTGTTTGATCTTGATGATTGCTGCAAGTAAAGAGAAGGTAAAACTGAGGTCAAGTCAAGTGTTGTTGCTGTTTGTCAATATTGTTAAAAATTGGAGAATCCCTAACGGTCTGTCCAGCTTTTTTGCATGATAAATGTTAGTAGTAATGAAACTCAGCTACTGAAGCAAAATAGCCATGTCTGTACATGCCAGACACTTATTGCCTAGTGTGGTGAGCCTTGATTTACTCCAGGTTCAGTCTTTGAACTTTCATGTGTTTTGAAGACTTGTTTAAGTCCAGCTTGTTAAAGACATAACACGCGAGAGCTGGGAATTGGTTCCTATAACACCTGAGCTCCTGAGAAAGAGTTTCTCAAATTAGAGTAGAAAACCCTCCCAAGTTCAGCGTGGGACATGTTTACAAATGTTTCTAAATCAGAACTGTTTTTCTTGAGCTTTTGTAGCTGCTGCGGTTCAGAAAGATTTGGGTTCAGATGAGGCTGGTTTTCTAATGGTTAACTCTCGCCGCAAATCCCTATGTAAGATTCAGGTTACCACATCTCCACCTGGGTTCACATGTAGGTCACACACATTTTCATTCCTGAGGGTTTACTAGAATGGATATTAGATAAACATCCTGCACCTTGGTCCCTGGAGTCTTTGCCAGTATGTATGGTTTAAACTCAGAGACCGTTGGTAGATAGTCTCAGGATGGTCCTGGCTGTTCAAACAGAACTAGAAAGTCTGTATCCAGCTTTGTGGACCCCGATGGTTGGTGAACATAGATGTGACCAAATAACACTTTTAAGGTAGTTCTTCTACCCAGATTTCTTTGTGTATTCAAGAGCTTACCAATGCACGATAGGAATGGGCCCCAATGAAGATGTGCTGTAACCCAGTGCAACTCCCATTACCATTCACTCATAATGTCCTTCGTTTATGAAACTGGACTGAGTTTGATCCAAAGTCTGTCTTATGTTAGATATAAATATGCTTATATGTGGAATATTAAACACAGAGGACTGGTCTGAAATATTAGTTCTGCCCCTCATACAGGAAGGATTTAACTATTATATCGCCAAGACATTAGTTTGGGGCTGTCAGTCTGCCTGCTGCTTAGATACAGGTTCATAAAGAAACCTAGCTTCCAAACATAGTAAGTACATTACTAACACTTGAGAAAGTCAGTGTCTTCTCTATGGCAACATAACGTAGGTAGAGATAACAGACAATGAAGTAATCCACATACTGTATGGTACGAACCGTGGTGATAGATGCAATACAAGAACCTAAATAGGCCAAATATCTATAGACCTTGACTGACTGACTGACAGACACAGAGGGATGAGCTCTCTCTCTCTAAGGCCCTCATTGCTGTTGTATCCAATCACTAATAGATTTTTATCCTCACAACATCTCAGTGAGGTGGAGAAGTACTATTCCATTTTATAGATGAGGCATAGAGTAAATCAAATGACTGGCTCAAGGACACATAGGAAGTCTGTGACTGAGCCAGGAAGTGAATCCAGATCTCTTGAGTCCCAGCCTGGCGCCCCACCTATTCTTCCTGCTTCCAGGAGCTGCGAATAAAAATGCTGCAATATTGTTCTTCTGGAAAATGGTCAGTCAGATAAAGCCTCTTTTAGCTCCATTTGTGGTGGGTTTATGAGGTGTCTGTCCCATGGGCTTGCAGCGGGTAATAGGATTGGAGAACCAATTCAGTACAGTGGAGGGCAGAGCTAGGTGAACGCTTTGTAGAGGGTAAGGACTCCATCTATGTTAACTCTTCTCTCTGTTGGCCATTTATCGACCAAAGGGCTGCAATTTTTACTAATTTGCTGGATATTCAAGATGATGTGTCTGTCCTAGGTGAACACTCCAGGCTATGGATTGCTTGCCAACTATTTTCTGTCATTCTTACATCACGAATTTGTGCTTTCTAGTTGGCCAGGTAAATCATGTGGTATTGATTCTGATTCCTGATTGGATGACTCACTTTTTTTCTTCACCCCCAAGGGTCAGCAATGATATTTTCACTCGGGCATTATGCTGGGGGAAGACACTTATGGAGAGCTCCACTGGTGAAGACTGCTGTGGGGTTGCCGAAATCCCTGGCCGGGGCCTACCCAATTTTAGGGTTGTACTAGCTGTCCAAGAGCCCGCATGTAGAGGGGAGTTTGCCATAAAAAGATGGCATAATCCAGGGCTACCCCTCTCTCTCTCTCTCTCTCTCTCATCGTTAAAAGAATAAAACTGTTAAACAATTTAAACTTCATATTGGGCCATATTCTGTCTGGCCTTTCCACATATACAGAAGAGGGAAAATACCTGTGAGATTAATCTCTTGTACCCTGATCCTGGCTCCCCCGCCCCCCAACACATACATACACACACACACAAGCCCACAGAACTGACACACCACAGGCCCTCCACAATTTGAGCTAAGAGGAGCTTTATCAGACAGCATTGTGGCCCACCCATGAACGGTCCCCCCCTCCCACCCCACCTCAAAGTCCACCTGCAGCTACTGCGCATACATCTCCTACTCAGATTACCTCTTCTGTTGGCAAGAGTAATTTTTCAGCTAGCTCCATGTGGGCTCATGATTGGTCAGAACATAAGGGTGTAAACTAATGGTGTGAAAGTAGAAACAACCAGCATTTGTTTGGAGGTAAAAGTAGAAGATACCCAAACTTTGCTCTAAGATCTTTTTTTTCCAATAGCCAAGAGCTCTCCTATTACAGGACCCTATTTTCTGCTGTGCTGAGCATGGAACACCCATTGAAGTAAGCTGCAGTTTCCTTCTGCACCCTTCTGTCTTTGTCTACCTGTTGTCTCTAGTCTTACATGGAGTGTGTAAGATCTTTGGGATCTTGGTCCATGACTGGGGCTTTTAGGTACTACCAGTAATAAGAACTTTTTAAAAATTGCCTGCTTCTGCTAATCTGGTATTGGCACAGAGAGATCCATGTCCAGCACTCTGTTTTATGCTATTTCTATTTTATTTTGGCCATATTAATCAGTTTTCCTAAACCTGCAATTAAATTCTTGACCCCAGATTTAAGATCTATTTTGCATACCACGATCACGAGCGATAAGATGCAACCACAGTATTTTTACCTGTGATCCCACTGGCAAAGCTGTTACGTGTGTGAGATAAGGCACAATCTGAGAAAACAGTTTCAAGACTGTGCTTGGCTCCAACATTTTCTAGTCTATTGTTGGGTAAACAACATTTAGTATGACCTTCTTCTGCGTGTTGTTTACTGGCCAATATGTTTCATGCCTCATTTGCCCTCAAAATCTCGTTTTTGTTCCACAGAATACTTGCTGTGGTGGGGTGCAGGACATACACATGTGCACTGAATATGCTAAACCAGATAAAATTTTTATATCTAACATGTTAGCCGACTAATAAAGTTTTTGACATCACTTAGATGTTTAGGTCAGCTCCTGATCTGTTAAAATCTTTTCATTACATTGAGCCAAATTCTCTGTGGTTTGTTTCTGAGCTGGCATTTGATACCAGTTATCATGCAAGCTGATGGGTTCCTTCTGCAAGAGCCCATTTTTCATATGAGTCGGTCGCTCTGTAATGCTGTCTCAGCTAGCAGAAACTCCTTCATGAGGTTTTTTCTCACAGCAATTAATGAGCTGCAATGTAACGTAATTATGAAATTCAAAATGAGGTCATTTCATGTAGAAACTGGTGTTTCATATGAATTTTGTTCTGCCTAGGACATCTGCTTTTTAAACTTACGCAGTATTCTCTGTCCCTGCTCTGCTATTTCTTTACATATTCCATGCTCTGTCCTTTGAAATGTAGTGAGAACTGATCCTGTATGTTTCAACTAGCAGCCAATGATCTCTGATAGTATTTTCATTTAATTACCCCAGACGTTTTCTGAGACATTGGTTCTCAACCTTTCCAGACTACTGTACCCCTTTCAGGAGTCTGATTTTTGTCTTGCGTACCCCAGATTTCACTTCACTGAAAAACTACTTGTTTACAAAATCAGACATAAAAATACAAAAGTGTAACAGCACACTATTACTGAAAAATTGCTTGCTTCCTCATTTTTACCATATAATATAAAATAAATGGATTGGAATATAAATATATTACTTACATTTCAGTGTATAGTATATTGAGTAGTATAAACAAGTCATTGCCTGTTCTAAAACTAGGTAAATATCTAGATGAGTTGATGTTCCCCCTGGAAGACCTCTGCGTACCCTCAAGCTTATGTGTATCCCTGGTTGAGAATCACTTGCCTAGATATTTATGGTGATTTAAATCCTATTGTATCTGTATTTTGCTCCCTCAATTTATGACACAATACAGATTATTTTTGTTACCGTGTCTAATGGATGGTGCACTAACAACTAAGAATGATAGGAAGACCTCAGATTTGACTCCTGGGGATTAAGGGAATGCACTGATTTTACCCCCTAATCCTGGCTCTGCCAATGACTCACTTGGTGGCCTTCTGCAAGTCACTGCACCCTTCTCTCTCTGTCTTCCCATCTGTAAAATGTTGGATAACATTTACCCACGTCTCCACCTCCAGGTGAGTTTTGAGTAGAACTGGTCAACATTTTTTGGCCAAAACCTTTTCCCAACAACAACAACAACAACAAAATGTAGATTCATGCTGACTGAAACATTTCATGAATTCATCAGATTGTTTCGGTTGGGGAAAAAAGCCTTAAAAAAGTCCAAAAATTTTGTAGCTGGGTCAGTAGATTATAAGATTGTAAGAGATGGATGAAAGGGAAGAGCTTGTTCTGCAGCTGCTAACTAGTGTATGGCGCTGGTGGGGTTCTGAGAGGAAAACCTCCTAATGTTTAAAGTAATAGATACTTTCTCTCTCTTCAGAACTGACACTAGAGGGGAAATCCTAGCTGCATGGGTGTTAGTGAGGCCAGAATGTCACCCTAGCTGTATAGTTCCTGGATCTATATGGAAATGTCTATTTTTCTTCCTTCTCTTGGTTTTCATATTTACATATTGTACTTTTTAGTTGCTATACAAATGATGCTGATTAACCATATTTATTTATAATTAATTTATTTTATTCTATATGTTTTGTGTGTGTGAGAGAAGCATTTGCTTTGCAAGACTGGAGAGTTCAATGCACTTATATAATGCAGACAATTATTTACTTAACAGAAACTTAACAATTTTGAAAAACTGCACGCTTTGCATTGATTTCAAGCCCGATAAAACTGTGTTGTGTGCAAAGAACCACTACATTAGAGATTTCCCTAATGGGTTAACAGATCACAGTACCTGCCCTCCCCTTCAAAACTTAAGCCCATGGAAAACTCCATGTTTCTCATTAAAAATGTGCAGGTGAATGTTAGCTCTTTATTTATATATTTATTGACTATGTCCCTGTTTCTACAAGAAGAAATGCACCGGGGTGGAGTGCTGCACCTGTATTGATCCCTCTTAATTTACAGGACTGGGGCCTTTCATAGCACCTGTAGCAACGGTGGCTAGACCCTGTGCAAGAATTATTTAAAAGAGAGCACAGAACGCATAGTCTTGCCCTTTGTAACAACTCCTCTGGCCATAGCCATCCGGCTAGCCAGAACGCACATATTCATCCCCTAGTGCTTCTTTGACATCACTGAAAGTGATGAACTGAGAAATGGTAGCTTTATTTTAAAGAGTGTTTGATAACGTAAGCCACTCTTGTCATGCCATTTTCAAAATAAAGCCACTGTTTCTAGCTTCATCACTTTTATTGATGCCACTGTAGCGTTTTACTATTCAGTGAAAATGTGTGTCATTCACTCTGCTGGTGCGTTAACTTACATATCCTTGCCATAAATACCAGCTACCATGAAAAATTATTAGAAAGAAACACATGGAAAAATACTGAAAACCCCTTCTTATTATTTTAATTATTTCTTTATATTAAAGATAGTTCTGCACATTGAAACAATATGTAGATATATTCTAAAACCTGCATAGCTGGGAGAAGAGCTGGGTGAAATACTCACTGTAAATTTGAAAACACTTCACATTTTTGGGGTTTGAGCTTCCATGAAAATGTGGCAATTCCTGTTAAAGCATTTATAGCAGTGCAAATTTAATTTAAATTCAGAAAGAAAACTAATTGCCCAATTTGAATGACCAAATTTCAGAACACATTTTTGTGTATTGGTTTACAAAGGCTAGCTTAATTTGTATGTTATTTATGTATTTTGTGTGTGAGTTTCAAGCAGTTCTTTAGATTACGTCAAATGACTCGGGTTGCATGTTATTTCATCAAGATCCCTGATTGGCTAAGCCTACCCTACCCTATGTGAATGCTTAGCTCAATCAAACTCCATACCTGTAAAGTTCCCAAGCTGTTACTTTTCCCAGTCCTGAACCTGGTTTTCAGTGCACTTTTATAATGTAGTTTTGCAATGTCTGGTATATGCAACGTTGAAGTTGATGAAGAACTGATTTACTGTGTGCTTTTATACATAGGTTTGCAATGCAGAGGATAACGTACCGAGTACTTTTATCTGTATGAGGGGACTAGTTGCTGGTTTATTGTATATAATTTTGCTTTGGGAATTCTGTGGTTCACATATTTTATTTATTTATCCCTTTAGTCTTAGAAGCTAGGAAAGCATTATTTTAAAGGGGTAAAGGAGAGCAGTATGTTAAATACAAATATAATATTTTAGTATAAATTTAATATGAAATAATCCATATTTCTTTAGGCCATGGTGAATTCTAAAGTAAAACGACTTTGTCATCTTGCGTTTTATGGCCAATTTCTGAAATAAAATAATTTAAAAATAAAACTTCTAATAAAAATCCTTGTAAAACAAAATACATCTCCAAATTATTTGTATTGCCATCCTTGAATGTTTTTATTTTTATAAATAGAAATGCTGACAGACCCTTAACTAGAGCGGTGCTAATAGGCTTTGTGCAATAACCGAAAATAGCTTTCTAATTATAAGTGGGAGATGGCCCCTCAAGCACCCTCTCTAGTCTAGTTAGGGCCCAGATTCCAGAAGACCCTAAATATTTTTTTGGTAAAGGCATGCAAACTATTAGGTATGTAATTTCATCAGTTTGGATTACTAGCCTAGGGTTGTTCAAAAGCAGGTGCTGAGAACAGTGCTGTATGACCAGAATGATTTATGATGTAAGATTGAACGGCAGCAGGGAGGGATCTTATCCTAAGTCAGATCAAAAATGGGTGGCCACAATAAAGCATATTTTAAACGCTAGCAGTTTAGACTCACCTGCTACTGAATGTTAATTTGCTGGCTTTTTCCTACTAATATTTTGCACTGGCTAGTGGTTTTATACCCACACAAAGGGCGATATTCTGTGTTCCTAGTTAGCTTTTTATAATGCTCCATCTGGAATGACCTTTAAAAAGCCCAATAATATTTTATTTACCTTTTTTCTCCCATTTACTGTTAAATGTTAATGAAGGGAAGAGATTCAAACCCTTGCTAATAAAACTTTTTAATTGACTTAAGTGTAACCATAACAGTAAATTGGCTACTATAGATGTAAGACTTTTCAAGCTCTTAAGTAGTGATGGAGCCTACCTGGTGGTGTCCCCCCTCTGTCTATAGACATAGATGGAAGTTTGTAGCAAACATTTCTTTTGTTTCCTGCTGATTACACATTTTCAGCAGTGCATCCTGTGACAGCGGAGTGAAAATGTTTTGAGCACCAAAGTCCTCAGTCTAGCTGGAACGGACCTCTGTGAAATGAGCAGAGTTGGGCTATAATGGTCAGATTCTGAGTGGAGGTGTAGGGCATCTGGGAGCTAAGGCTTCCTAACTCTGTTACGGGTGGATTCTTCCCAGTACACATTGGTGTATTCCAGATTAGAATCTGTCCCTCTGTATTTTGTTGGGATTACTATTGGATTTGGTCGGTATTTAATTCAACCTGAATTTAATTCCACTTAATTTGACTCTCAGTATTTTATTGCCAAGTCCCCTTCAGATAGCAATGGGTCAAATCTTCCATCCCTTATTCAGGCATTTCTTCCCTGGAAATGACTACGGAGACACAGTGCACAGCCTGACTAGATGGGCTGGGAAGACCCACAGGGTCGTGGAACAGAATCAGTCGTTGGGCAGTCGAGCTGCGCCTCAGGGCTGTGTGTGTGGGTCATGGGGGGCAGACAGATGGGAGGACGGTGTAGCCATAAATCATACAGCCTTACCCTGCCACATGTGCTTGGAACTCCTCTGAGCATGTTGGTGCTGAGAATTTCCACAAAACTGTGCTCGTGAGCCATTGTTAAGGACCTCCTCCGACACGAAGTGGAACCTCAGTGGATCCTGCTGTCAGCCAGGCCTTCTGCCACCACAGAATGTGAGGCAGGAGTTGCAGCCGCAGCAAATTGCTGATCCTGTCAATGTTGTCAAGGGAGCAAGGCCTTTGACGCTCACAGCTGATTAGCTTTTGCTCTTTGTCTTGAGTCTCTGAGACGGTCCCAAAGATCAACAGGCTGCTTATACTGAGCCTCTGAACAGAATATCTAAATGCTCTTCTTTCATTTTCTTCAATATTGGATATTTTAAACAAAGACTACAACGTGTGCTGCAAATATCACGTTGGTCAGAGTAGTGCAGTCTCACAACTGAAACAAATCCTGTGTGCATAGCCACCTGACTATGCAATAACCCAAAGTTGCGCATTTACAGAAATCAACTGCTGAACTCATCAGACTAAAGATCAAGTGCATTTTTAAACTGATTTTTTTTAACCCAGTTCTGTTTCTGCTACTGTGAGTGGCAAAACTCCTATTGACTTAAATGGAAGCAGAATCAGGCCCCTTTTTTTGCTGTATAACTCCTAAGGTAAGACGGATATTTGTGGGTTTAATTCTTAGCTAACAGCATGGCAGATCCTACTGTAATAGAGGTGATAAGGCTGCTCACTTATTTACTGTGCCATTGCTAGCACCTGTTTTCAAATAAAAAAAAAAGACATCCTGATTACTGCTTGTTCAACAGCAAATAAGAATGTTTCATATGAAAACTCAGTAGCTAATTTACCAATGGGACGCACATTCTTTTGTTTCACTAAAACAAAAGCAGCTGTTGTGCTGTGACTGGTTATAGCTGAACGAAAAATGGCAAATATGTTTCATGAAAACTTTCAAAAGTGTTGTTTTCTTTCAAAAAAAATGTAGCTGAATGTTGTTCTCTTTTGGACCCTTCCCCTTTTCTCTCTCCCTCCTCCCCCGCTCTCCCTTTTCAGGGATAAAATGAAAAAAAGTAGAAATGGGAAGAAAAATAAAAACAGAAGAATGTTTGGATTTTGGTTTTAAAAAAAAAAAAAAAAAGAGAATTGTTGGTTTTCAGTGGTTTTAAAAAAAAAAGTTGTGTGAATTGTTTTCATTTTTTGAACCTCACCCTGCATTTTTTTCATCAAAAACATTTCAGACAAAAACTATTGACCAGCCCTAGTTCTGACTGTCAAGTGCCACCTCCATGATAGCTTTTCCCCCTTCTGCAGGCCACATAGAACCAATCTGACCATGGGGTTGGGGCTGTGGGTCTGGGACTGAGCGAACACCTTGTATAAACATCGTTCCTTTTACCTTCCAATAACTTTGGCTCCTGTGAATAGATAGGTGATCTGCCTTCCACTGCACTGATTGGAGTTACTGATCAGGGGTTCTGGGGCACCATGGAGGTAACATGAGAGCACAGCTGTGCAGGAGTCACGCTGCCAGAGAGCTGGAGGGGTCTGGATCCCTGTGCAGGGCTGCACATTTCAACCTGTTGTTTGACTGTATCTTTCACACAGCAACAGGGACAAGGGAGAGATTTTTAAGAATAGGAAGATGTGGTTATTAAACTGTCGAAATGAGCGGGGTGCTTTGGTACAGGGCCAGAAGCAGAGCCTGAAACTACTTCTCGCTTTTTTTTTTTTTTTCATTGTAAACTGACTACATTTCAGGTAGATTGTCTCTTTAAAACATCTGTAGTTCAATATTCAGGTCCAGACTGGGCTGCCAGGCCCAGTGGAACAATCCCTGCAACACAAATCTTTCCCAGGCACAAATACTCTGAATGACTGAGAGGTGTCATGTGACCCAAGTAAAGCTGCACAGAAAGTTGCTTTCTTCTAATACTGACCAGGAACTTTCTTTACTTGGGGAAAACAACCTTTGTCCCTAAAAATAGGTTTGGAGCAGGAGGTGAGGGTGGAGGGACCATCAGGGAGCGGGTTCCTTTTCACTCAATTTCAAACTGCAGCCTACAGTTTGGGACAACTGGCTATTGCTGGTAAAGGATGATGCGACAGTTGAGACCCCCTTCCCTGACGTGTCCCCGAAACCAAGCAGTGAAGGAGGGATGGAATACGGAAAATCTAGCCTAATATTTTACACTGATTTCTCATCTCTAGTTAAAGTAAGTCTGTATTTAAAGCCCCTTTAGAAGAACTTCTGTAGCTGTCAGCCTGGGAAGGTTTTGCTTGTATGTAACTTTATCAGTGGAAATGTGAATAAGACATAATGACTCCAAGGGAAAATCTGCTTACTTGACTCTGACTTTTCAGAGTAGTCCTATTTACTTCATTGCTGTGAGCAAGGCGAGTGCTTTGGAACTCTCACAATTGTGCGTCTGTCACTTTTTTTCTGTTGGCTGTTCATATTTATTATTGTAGAAAACTAACAAAGCATTTTTTAAAAAAATACACGAGGGATATTCTAACCTCAGTCTTCACACAAAACTCCCTTTGACGTCAGTCCCTGTGTGGAAACCAAGCCTCTTCTGTTGTACGTTTTGGCAAGTGACCCTCTGTGACCCCTGTAGTCAATTCTTACAAGTAGGGTTGCCTGTCCCCTTCAGGTTCTTAGCACTGAATATTCGTTTTGAGCTCACTTCAAGGATGAGAATAAAACTCAGTCAAGGATCAGATCTGACCAATTCATCCAAAGATATCCATGGCAGCTACTTAGACATTTGGTAATATGTCCAGTATCACTGCAGGTTGGTGGGAAACCTGGGTTTTGCCATCTTCAAAACACAGAAGTGTCCGGTTATCTTTTGCAAACATTTCCTTGTTGATTCATCATGTTTTGGATTTGCAGAAATCCATCAATATAATTGTTTCCAGTCAACTGAGTGAAAAGGTCCCATACATAAGTATCCTTCTTCGCTCAATAGTTTGATTCTTCATTCTCTTGTCAATGTTTTTATGACTCCTTAAGGAAATACTTATCTTTATTTTATTAAGGGAATGCTGACAGGTTCCCTTATCCTGCAAGTTCTCTGCTTGTTAACTCCCTCCCACCCCCCATTGTTTTGTCTGTCTTGTCTATTTAGATTGTAAGCTCTTTGGGGCAGAGACTGTCTTATCCTGTTTGTACAGTATCTAGCACAATTGTGCCCTGTTCTTGGTTGACCACTAAGCACTATCAGAATAATAATGTGTTTACCTTGTCCCATTGAATTTAGTAAACTACTCGCATGCTTAAAGTTAAGCACATATGTTTGCAAGCTCAGGGCTTAAGAATCCTGTTGTGAAGCTTTGTCTCCCATACAGCTCGGAGTGTGACTACCCGTAATTTAGAAACCACAATAACAAACCCATAAAATTGTATCCATGCAGAGTGGCAGGGAAATTAACCCTTCAACATTTTTTCCTTCGGATTCTCATCTAAAATCCTGATTACAAAATATCAAATTGTAAGCGCATGATGCTTTTCAAAACAAATGTTTATAAGTGATGCAATAAAATCCTGCCCCACTGAGTCTTCTGGGTGTTTCACAACTTTGGCTAAGCTTGTCTGATAAAATTAACTAAATTGTGGTCAGTACACTCAGCGTCATCATCCTGCCCAGAGTGCTACTACAAAGCCTGGCATGCCCATAGATTGTCAAGAGTAACCTCTGAGGAATGCAGAAATGACCAGCGTCTTGTCAGGAGAAACATTTTACAAGTTTAGGAAGTTTGGTCCATAGACAATAGTATGGTTGACCAACGAGCAATATATTTGATCAAGCCTTAGTAGGCTTTTAGAAATCAAAGAACATTGTGCTGAGCTGAAATACAGCTGAAAGTGGTCAAGATGGATTTTGGGGATTGTAGCTTTTCTGTTTTGTATGATTTTATTTTAAAATAAAATTTGGCAGCAGGTTGGATTTCTCAAGATTTTTCTGTGAATCTAATGAAAATCAGACTGAATCCTTAGAACAAGGGCAGAAATATTTTGCATTTGAATATAAAACCCATCCAGTGATTGGTGGGGAAAGAATGGGTAAATAAATACAAAACCTCTTAAGGGTTTTTTCTGGGTTGGTTTCAAGAATGCCCCACAAAATGGGTTTTCATGGGGCAATGTGATGCCATTCAAGTTTCTTTCCTTTCTTTAGAAATTCTGAAGAAACTGTTGAAAACGGCTTCTGGGCTTTTACTAAAATAGTTTCCAGAGATGAGGAAAATGAGAGAATGCATATACAATCTTAGACAAATGAGCTGCTCATATATTGAAGCCTGGATTGTAAAATGACTGCTGTGCTTTCCATTGAATGAATATTCAGTGCTTCCCTGCTGAGTTGGCTTTTCCTGTTTGAGCTGCTCCTGTTCTGCACCATGATTCACTTGTTACCAAATGAAACTCTTCACATACATGGGAGATCGAACTTTATAAAGTCAAATTTTTGAAGTGCGAATGGCTTTCTGGTCAGCCACTGTGCCTGTCACAATCTTCATAACGAACTGAATTAAGTTTAAAATATCATCTGTGTGTGTTGTTTTCTCTTGGCTGTTGAGCGGTCTCTCTGTACATCATGCATTTTTCTGTTGACACTACATGTCACTTAGCAACTCAGTGAAAGGCCCTATATGCATTGATTGCACACAATTGTCTTTATGGGGTGGAAGTGTTAAGTGAATAAACCCCTACGGGTGACCAGACGGTCATTCCTCTCATGTTGATAATCTGTTTACATCAAAATATTGTTTACTCAGCTCTCTGATCTTCAAGAATTTACATGAAGCTGAAAGAGTACAGTTAACTCCCAACACTCTGACCCACAAGTATGAGCTGTATTTACTTTCTCAAAGGTAGGTAGATTAGGAAGAAGAGGGTTGCTTTTTTTTAAGCTTAGCTCTCCCAGATAAAGCATTGAAATGCATTTGACAGTTAACCACAGATGATAATGCAATCTTTATGCTATGGTTTTCATCATAATAGAGAAGTTACAAGGCTGTCACTGCTCCATAAAGAAAGAATCTTTCCTGCAGTCTTAGCACAATCTTTTTTTTCTTTCCTTTTAGTAAGCAATATTACCAAATTACCTTCTGAAAAGCTGTAGATGGTTTATACAATTATTTTTATAAAGTGCTAAAAAGTTGAACTTTTAAAAACATTTGAAACAAAGTTCTTTAAGCTGTGGGATTCTCCCAAGAGATTTTTTTTTTTTTTTTTTTTTTTGCTATTAATAGAGTTGTCCAAATACAAGAAAATTATGTTCTTAAATCACTCACTTTTTGCTTGTCATGTTCATGGTGTTTTTACTGAGCTGAAGAAAGACCTTTTCATTAACTTCTCACAAAGCTGTAATTTTTAATTCTCTATATGAATTAGTGTGTTTGCTAGAGCTTTGGAAATTTAATAGAGGATTTTATTAGTCTTGATTTTTTTTTTTTTTTTTAATCCTTTTACTCTATCTGAGAGATTTGGAAGGAAAAAAAATCTGGTAGTATGAAAAGATTCCAAAAAAGTCTACCCTAAAGTAGGTAGATGTTGCAATCTGTTACCCTGAATCTTTTACATCTGAATTTTTTAGAGATGATGTTTATTTTTAAAGTCCATGTCGTATCACCTGGCTCAACTAGGTGGCAAATCTAAACCATGCAATGAGAGTTCTTAAAGCTATTTATATTCCGCAGGAGCTTGAAGGCCTTGAAGAATCTTATACTCTTTTCACATGAACAAGCCCACTGATTTCATAAGATTACTCACATGAGTAAGGTAAGCAAGATGTGACCCTGAAGATTTAAAGGGCACTTTTCACCAGGGTAGTCAAGTATTTTTTGTCCTGGTCCAAATTTCTTGGTCAAGGTATAGCCAAGGTCCAGCCTCCAGAGATGCTGATGATGATAAAATAACAATAAGAAGTAAATAAAAAGATTTTGGGGTCTACTCAAACGTGCCTGGCATTCTGGATTTGGCCCATGGTCCGCCTATTGGCTGTTTTACATTAGACCTGCTTTACACCATAGCGTCACTACATTTGCAGCACAACTTCAGTATGTTGGGGTTGTGAATTGGAAGTTAGGCCACGCACACATACACATCTGATTACAATGTGTGTTCTGAAGTCAAATAATCTACATCCTTGCAAAGAGTAAATCAGTTGAACTTCTCTTTATGTGCCCTATTGTGTTCTCATTGAAGTGAGCACACCAGCCTCACTCGCCCATTGGACCAAATACATCCTTTTTCAAGTTACACCGATGATTAATTTGGCCTGTTAATGTCAATGTCTTACTCAAGTGAATAAGGGCGATGAGAATTTGATCCAGTGATGAAACTCGTTGTTTTTAGTGGGAGCAACATCGAACCATATGTGTTCCCCAAATAGGAATAAATGTTACTATCAGAATAGAGTAAAGAAGAGTTCTGGTGAAGGTGTATAAATACCCTAGGTCAGTGGTTCTCAACCATGGGCACGCGTACCCCTAAGGGTATGGAGAGGTCTTCCAGGGGTACATCACTCATCTAGATATTTGCCTAGTTTTATAACAGGCTATGTAAAAAGCACTAGTGAAGTCAATACAACCTACAATTTCATACAGACAATGACTTGTGTATACTGCTCTATATACTATACGCTGAAATGTAAGTACAATATTTTTATTACAATCCATTTATTTTATAATTATACGGTAAAAATGAGAAAGTAAACAATTTTTCAGTAATAGTGGGCTGAGACACTTTTTCTGTATTTTTGTCTGATTTTACAAGCAAATAGTTAAGTGAGGTGAAACTTGGGGTACGCAAGACAATGAAACTCCTGAAAGGGTACAGTAGTTTGCCTTAGGTTATGTACAGTATTGGCTAACAAGTAGGGGAGAAGCATGCAAGCCAGGTCCCTACAAAGGGCTTTCAGTTATTCCTAAAATAAAGCTAATTTTTGATATGCTGGAAGGTAAAACGGATAGATTAGGTTTTAGCAGAATCACCTAAAAATACCGTCTTTCTGAACATTAACTGTGGCTGATGGCTGTTGACTAGTACTACAACTAAATGAATGGCTGCTTCCATAAACATTTCACAGTTACTAGTTAGATTTTTCACAGCATTAACTTTAACAACGTTGATGTTTGGAATGGAATAAAAACTTTAAATTGATGTTTTGCCCTATTGCTAGTTAAAAGAAGCGAGAATATAAAATGGAGCTTGATATGTGACAGATTTCATGGTAAAATGGTCATTTGTAGTTAAAGGCCTGATGTGGTTTAATTGAGAAAGTTGGGGGAAAAAATAACTCTTGTTTCATGTGAAATTCCTACCCATCGTGCCAGAGTGGAGTTGTGTCTCAAAAACATCACGGTTGATCTCTGGGGAGTGAAATGACTTTGGCTTGAAAATGCCAGGAGCTGCTTGTGAAAACTTATTTTCTTTGGAAGAGAGAGACTAATTTGTAACTTTCTTTAATTGAAAAGAAGCCAAATTTAGCTCTTTTTCTTTCTATTAAAAAGTTTGAGATTTCAAGCCAAATATTTCCATGGCTTTCTTTATAAAAATTTAATTAAGTAAATTGCATTTCTCTCTAGCAGATTGTTTTTAACTTACTCGAGGTGATGCTGCTGTAAATTACACTCGTGTGTTCAATCCAGGAGGATTTTTTTTTTAAACCAACCCTTCATTAAATCAAAGTTTTGTTTTGGGGAAGTTTAGAGGCTTTCCACTGTGTGCAGAGAGGGCATGGGTGAAGGAGTTGTAATGAGAGTCCTGGCCTTTATTAGAAGTGCACTGTTTGTTGTTTATGACAAACCCTTTTTAAACATATAACATCTTTGTTTGCTTCTTTATTTTATCCAGCCTGAGAAAATTCCCAGCCTTCTAGGTCTAATGATGTTGATATATTGGTAGGGAGAAGACTGCAGACTGAGCCCCTCCTTTTAGCTAAATGTTATCTGCTTAGACTAATATTGCAATTGCCACCCACTGACATAATTTGTTTCACAGTCACAGCCTGGCAGCATGAATCAAATGTTGACATTCTAATTTCATGCACACATGGGTGTTTGGCTGAGCAGGCCTCAGCTTCTGAACCATTCACTCCGTACCTGTGTAAATCAGGGAGACAAGGCAGTTTTCACAACAGCCTAAAGAGGAAGTTGCTACCTTCTTTCAAGAGTACTTGGGACTATTTAAAGGTATACTGCCCTTTATTTTCCCCCTAGCAAATCATCAATCCCAGGAGTGGCTGTACCATTGAGCTAAACTGATGTGTTGGAAGAAAAGACAGTATTAAAAAAGACTGTGTTTCCAAGTTAGTATAAATGTGACAACTTTTTACCTCACCGTTTTTCTGCTAATCACTGCACAGAATAGTCTTGCTTTAATACCTTTTATTTTAGCCTTTCTATAAAAATGTTTTATATGAATTTAGTGCTGGGTTAGCTGTTCGGCTCTGGCCCTAGAAACTAAAGGCTTTTATTTATCTCTGTAACACATACAGCCTGGATAACATTGTTGGAAAAAATATTATTCTACCTCATTAATACACCTCAGCTCTGACCAAAATCAGCCGCCTCGAATGGTGAGATGATAGTTCAGACTGCATGCCCATCTCGTCGGGGGCCAGTCTGCTGAGACCAACTACTGCCAACGATAGACTTACGGATGTGGACACTGAAGAGAGGCCATCAGCCTTAAGTAAAGGCCACCAACCTCCCATCAGATGGTGAAATGATACATAGCTACTATTCACCAGGGCCGTGTTCAAGACTTGTAGGCTTTCCATTCCATTATTAGTCCAGTTTTCCTGGTTTCCATTTTACAATAGCCCAGCTCTCTGGAGGTAGTTCAAAGTAAGCCACAGCTAGTTTCATCTTATTAATAGGTCTCTGTTAAACTACTCCTTCTCTCTTTTGAGTATTTTGCAACATGTAATTCTTAGTGCATTATCTAGTATATGCTCAAGAAAGCCTATTTCCATCAGTAAACCCAGTTTTTCACTATGAATATAGGTAAAACCTTGCAAAGAACAAAACCATGGATTTCCCTGACTTTGGCCTGCGACCAATTTTTACCAAATGGCAGGTTTCCTTGGCTTTTGAGGCTGTCTTTTGTTTCCATGAAAAGTAACAACAAAAAAGCCCCACCACGTTCAGGGCATAGGCGTAGTTTCACTTCTATATTTGTGGGAGCAGCTCCAGTGAGGCCAATGGAGCTGAGTGCGGGAGGGCAAATTCCATGCCTGGCCAAGGCCTGCAGTTTGGTTAGGCAACTCCCGTTCCCCCCCCTCCTCCCCTCCCACCCTCCCACACACACACACACATACAAAACTATGCTCATGTTTAAGGTGGGGGCAGATGCTCAGCACTTTTGGGGGAAAGCCAGCCTTTTTTAGCTGTTTCAAGTTGGGCTCCCAAGAATAGAGACACCCGCCCCCCAAAAAAGGGAAACCAAGACAATGCAAAAAGTGGGTAGCTAGAGAGTGGCATGCTGCGTAGTTATATATAATCCTGTGTGTGGTTATCATCACAAAAAGAACTAAGGTTAAAAATGAAAAAAGTGCCGCCTTAACAATATGTGCTCCTGGATCTCAGTTTAAAAAAAGGGATTTGTCTTTTGGGTACCTCTGCTACTGGGGGGCCCACCTTGAAACAGCTTAAGTGTCTGTTTTTTCTCCCAAAAGTGCTGAGCACCTGGCCTCTGAAAATCTGCCCCCGTCTTAGTTGTCTCAACTCCCAGGTCTCTCTTGAAAATGTCGGCCCTTGTGTGTTTGAGTCACAACTGCCAAGACTGGTCTGCTTTAAATAAGCAAAACAAATAGGTTTTAACCTATTGAGTCATTGAAATACAGCGGGTATAGAGAGCTTTCCAGAGAGGAAAAATAGGAAGTAAAGTGTCCAAACGCTAGGGGGGGCCCTCTGACTGGGACAGTTGGCATGGATATCTGCTAGCTTAGCTTCCTTTAACGTTCAAGCCATGGTTTCATTTCTGTTAATGCTGCACAACTTTGGGCAACTTTGAGCTGGATTCTGTTCTGTGGTGTGCATCTGTCAAGCCGTTTGCAGTGGCTCAGGAGTATGAGGACCACCCTCAGGGCAGACTGTTAAGAAGCAGGGCACATACCCCAAACTGGGTGTGAGTTCTATACTTAGAGCTCACCAACAACGTATCAAGTGTGAACTCCTCGGGCACAATAACGGCCTAAACATGGAGTGTCAGACAGTCCCTTTGGGTACTCTAATTTATCTTGCCACCTACATAAGCTTGCCTTTGTGAGAGATGGTTCCTCACACCAAATATCTGAAATATATTCAGGTTACTCCCAGTCCCAGAGGACCAATCACATACCCCAGCTCATTTTCACCTTAGATCCTACACCAAAGACAACACTTGGAGCCAATCCTATGATAAATTAACTAAAGATTTATTAACTAAGAAAAGAGAGAGTTATTTACAACGTTAAAGCAGCTAAACATACACACACACACAAATGAGTTAGTCTTCAATTCTAAAAGGTAATAGAGGCAGCTGTAACATGCAAGCTCTTCATGTCTTCTAGGGCTAACCCAGGGTAAGCAGCTGGGGATCCCTTGCTTATGCTTAGAAATCTTGCCCTCTCCAAGTCCAGGCAGCATAAAGATGCAGTTTCTTCCTGTCAGGGATTTTTATTCCCTTCTCCCAGAATTCAAGCTGATGGGATGAGTCCCCATGCGTGTCTCCTCTTCATGGGTGTGGGGGGGAGCGTAAGCAAAGTATTTTGTTCTCTGATGTTCCACAATGATTTGTTTGGTGTCTATGGTCCTCCTTTTGTTGGGGAGGAGATAACATTTCCTGCAGTAAACTAGTATTTCACACTTGGTAATACTTCTCTCCTGACTGGGGAGGTTTCCAGGTTCAGAGCAAACACTTACATGTTACCTTATAAGCTGGGATACAGATATTTGTAAAGGAGACTACTGCAAGCTGCAACTTACAAGCATTTCATAAAGTGTAAACACATTTTCATAACCCTATTTTAACAAGACTAACACGCAGGTGAGCCAGACTGATTTCCAGATTTTCATTTGTCAGTGTTCAAAGAGGCCTAGGGACCTTGGCATGAGCTGGCAGCTGTTCTGCAAGTGTGACCAGGAGCAACCAGGAGGAACAATAGCCAGGCTAGCCGTGCATCCAACCCCCACATGCGTGTTATCTGGAGGAAGTAAACAAGGTTCACATTTGCTGCTAAAAAGCGTTTTGTTTTTTCGGACACTGTCCTGTGCTCCCCTGTGCTTTGGAAGAGCTCCCAGCTCACTCTCAGGCCTTCCTTCACCCAAGGAAACAAAAACATCCCTTCCACTGAGTGCACTCAAAACATCAAAAGGGCCCAGCCATGCCTTCTCCTCACTCATCTGCAGGCACAACTCCCAGGAGCCTGGGCTGGATTAGGGGCGTGCCCCTGGGGCCGGATTAACTCTCCTGTGGGCCCAGGGCTTTTAGATTTTGTGGGGCCCCCATACAACACTTGAAAAATGGGGATTTAAAACACCATCGTCCTACTCTCCACCATGAGCTGCTTCTCCCCCCCCCCCCATTCCCAGGAGGCTGTCCTGTGCTCTGCGCTGCCCCATTCACAGAGCAGTTCAGTGTCCTGTGCCCTGTCCTCCCTTCTCCACTCCCCGGGCTGCCCCCTCCACAGGAGCCCCCGTGTCCCCCCTCTGCTCAGGTCACGGGGGATCCTCCAGGCTTTCCCTGGTGCTATTGTGTTGCCACTGCCCTGCAGAGCTGTTCCATTCACACCTGCCCCACACTGCCAGTGCTCCAGGCAGGCTCTGGACAGTGTCCCCCATGAGTGGCCAGCCCCTCTCCCCTATATGCCACTAGCGGGGTCCCTCAAAGCATAGGGCCTGGAGTGGTTGTCCTGATTCGCTCCTCCCGCCAGGGATGGCCTGGGAGCTGTTGCCAGGCTCCCCTCTCTGTCTGCGGGTCCTGCCGGGGCCTCCCTTAACCCCAGACCCTGGGCTGCAGCCCCTAAAGCCCCTGCATTAATCCGGCCCTGCGTGCCCCCATATTTCTGTCCCTCAAAGTTGGCAAGTATCAAATGTCAGCATGTGTCTAGACTCACCCTCCTGCTCTCATAGTGGCAGTAAATTTTATCCACATTTGACTAAGCAGAAACAGCCAGGCTTTTGCTTTTGCTTTTTTTTTTTTCTTCTTTGCCATCTGGTTAGGCCAGAAGTGGAAGAGGGCTGGAAGGAAGATTTTTTTGTTTTGTTTTGTTTTGATTTCTGTTTTTGGATAATGAGAACCTGGCAGAGGGCTGCATGAGCTAGAGGGCTAGCATCTCTCAGAGAAGCCTTACGTCCGTTGACAATCTGCTGTGTGGTTCTCAGTGCTGGCAAGTAGGTCACCAAACTGCAACCAAAATAATTAGCAGTGAGGTTTCAGAGTCTGAACGAAGAAAACAAAAACCCAAAGTGGTTGTAACTGAAGGATTTCCACCTGCTTGGAAGATAAGGAAACGAAGAGAGGAGGGTTTAAAAGAAATGCCCTGTTGCTATACTGCGGAGTTGGCACAAATAGATACCTCAGCCGGCAGCTTTCCTGTAAAGAAGCTTGCAGTGGTATGCCGTCTGCTCTGGGTGTCGTGTGTGGGCACACGCACAAGAGAAAGAGCCTTGCCAGAGACACTGGCAATAGGGTTAGAGCAAGTGAAACCTGAGAATCCGATTAAGTATGTTCTAAATCTTTTTCAGTGATTATATTCCATTAGGTCAAATGTGCAATATGTGGATTAGGATATGTTATCAGTTGGGCCAATCTGCTAATTTAGTAAGGGCTTGAAGGGTTTAGTGCTACATTTACAGGGGCTTAGTGATAAATGTTCTTATTTGCGAGAAATTTCCATTGTACTGGCAGGTAGCTAAAAATGAGAAAGATTTGATGATGGAGCAGAAGAGGCAGGAGGCAGTGACAAGGCATTTAAGCAGGGAAATTCCCTCTTAATGAGCAAATAGTTTGTCTTGTGGCTAAACTGCAGGACTGAGAGGTAAAAGATATATATGGGATTTATTCCCAGCTGTCCCATAGATATCCTATGTTACACTGGGTAATTCACATAACCTCTCTGTGCCTCAGTTTCCATATATGTATTATGGGGAGAATAATTATCTGCCTCACCAGAAAGTTAGGTGGAATAATCTCTTACTGTTTGTCAAGTATGTTATAATATTAGAAGTGAAAAATATTACTGGTATTGCTACAGAAAACCAAACCTAAGCATAGAGCAGTGCATATTATAGTCTATCTGTATAATCTCATGAACATCTGTTAACCAACAGCAGTTAAACCTTGCGTTCAGACGTAGCCCCTCTTAGTGGTGATGAGACTGGAAGCTATGCTGTATGTCCAGCAAATAGGTATTTTTCTGATGCTGAAACATCTTTTCTAGGAATGGGGAAGCTATCTGTCCAGGGAAAGTATTCAATGGGGCAAAGGACATATTGTGATATCTCCAGTTTCATGAGACTTAGAAGAGCCATGCCTAGCTACTGTCATGATAACTATCTTAGAAATAGCAGAGAGAAGGTATAATAAAGGGCTAAATTTTGCCCAAACTTTAGTGCCAACAGAGTTGTACGGAGCAGAGCAGAGACCAAAATTAATAACCATCCGCTTCATTAAGTACATCTACTTCCCAAGATGTGAATGTGCATTAGAGATAGGTGAGCCGGCAAATAAATTTCCCAAAAAACATGAATGTCGGTGAGCCAAATATACAATAGAAGGCTTCAGGGATACTTGTGCAAATATTTGGTTAGAGGGAGATATCCAAGTCTTTGAGGCATCCTCAGATACAGGAGATGGGGACCATATAATAAGTACATAGAGAGCTGTGCTGCTGTCTCCTCATGTCCGTATCCATCACAACCCGTGCTTTATTCCTCTTACCACCTGAAGTTTTTCCAGATCCAAATATTTTCAAATATCATCTGAGTAATAGACCTCTGAGTATAGCTATTATCCAACCATTGATTTTAGAATACGCTCATCTTTACTCAGCATGTCCTGGGTAAAAGCTCAGATGAATTATTTGGGGGTGATCTCTTCTTTGGTTGCTCACAAGTTCCATCTCTGTCCTCTAGTGACCGCACTAGCTGGGGATGAAGTGCCATCCTGACCACATAGAAGTTTATTAACAAGTCCAACAGTTGATTCAATTACTTTGTATTTACAAATTCAGAAGATCTCCCTGAGACCCCTCAATGTGAGGCAGATAAAATGGAAACCGTTATTTTTGACTACCCCGTAAACTTTCTTTTTGTGCAGACCAAATAAAATCTGTGTTAAAGATGAAAAATCCTGGGGCTGCAAAAACTTTCCACCTTCCCTTTATATAGCATCTTGCCCGAAGAGTTTATCTAATTTCTATATGTACTTTGAGGATAGCATTCAAACTTAAGATGATAAACAAAAATTTCAAGTGATGGATTAAAACAGAACTAGATCTGCTTCCCATCCATTTGTCTTCTCTTTGTCCTTAATCTTGATCTGCCCTGTAGGTTAGTCTTATCATAAAGACAGTATGAATCACTGTCTCAGCGCCTTTCCTCATTAATGCTGCAGGAAATTGATGAGCAGATCTCTGGAACTGTGGATTTTTTTGGCAAGAATTATAGCCCCTATTTATTTTGGAGGGACCCGGTTGGCTTTCTGAGTAAATATATGTAGAATTTTTTCCCCAAAATAAACAGTACAAGTAATTGCCTGATATATGAAGTTGACATTTTGGCTTTGTGATTTGCTATGATATGTAAAAATCTAATTTTCTCTGTGGACTGAAGCTATTGCAAAATTGTAAGTAAATTAAAATCAGTGGTTTGCTTAGAAAATGAATAATAGACTCTGTTATAATATCAATATTTATTCTTCAGTTTCTCAAATCAGCTCAACTTTGCATTACTGAATGCTAAATGTATGGGTGAATGTGACATTAAGTTTGACTTTAAGCTGGTGTGAATTCAATTGTTGTGAAATTCTATCATTGTGCAGGGTTTGTAAATAAAGTTGGCCCTGTTCCTGGAAAAACATACGTGTGCTTAACTCTCAGCATTTAATTCAGTAGGCTTGAAGTTAAGCACGTGTATCGGTGTTTTCAGGATGAGGCCCATTTGATACTGTGGATTGTACTTAAATTCTAAAATTCAGAGGATGAAGTACACTTCTACAATTTTTAATGAAGCTGTATCAGTTACTACTTCATTACCTCTAAAGAATTAATACGTTGATTAAACAAAATACACAGAGGCCTCTATTTGTGCATCCTTTTTAATTAAACTTAAAAATAGATTCCAAGAAAGAAGTAGAAATATATGGCATAGTACACTGAGCACCCTTTGACACAGTGAAGCCCAGTGAAGTGACACTGATAAAGCTTTGGCCACATGCCACATTGTTAAAAATAACGAACTAAATGTCATTGCTAGGGGACTGCTAGAGATGAGAAGCTCAGTGCTCCTTTTGTTGAGTTAATACACCTGAAAAATGTTTTTAAGAATTAATTTAAAAATAAAAAGGAGGAAGGGGCTAGGGCTTCCAGTTGTTGTGAATTGGCATAGCTCCACTTAAGTCAGTGGGACTGTAGTGATTTACACAAGTAAATCTGCCCCCTTAAGTCCAGAAACATTATTAAGGGTGTTTTGTTTTGTAATAAGCATGAATCTGCTTTTGCCAGCCAGTTGAGTGAAACAGACGTTTCATGTAAATCTTGGACAAAAAGTTATGTGGGTCATCTAAATAAACATGAGCTTAGTAAATATGTTTGGATGGAACATTTCCTAATAAAATTCTGGGTTTTAGTATCAAGAAACAGTAACTACTAGAGCTTAATAGCGAGGGAGAGGGGCACAAGGGGAGATTCTGCAAATATTCCTTTGATTTAAAAAATTAATCACCATGCAATCCTGCTTGAGCTCCTTGTGAATTCACTTTGCTTGAATTGTCTTTACTCTCTCTCACAAAATGTAAGCTCCAATGATTATGGGCGGATCACAGAATTGTAAAATGTATTCATTGTACAAAGATTTGGTTAATCTTTTACAGCATTTCCCTCCCCCCATATGAGTGTCTTGCAAACAATTGCAAAGATTGAATATTAAAACTATGAACTCTATGCTGTGATGGTCAAACGGTTTTTTGCAATAACAATTTAGGGCCTTCCCACTGACATCAGTGGGCTTTAGATCATGGCCATAATGCAGGTGTTGAATGTCAGATATTACTATTGAATATGCAATTCAGCGTTTACTTCCATTTAGTATTTTGTGAAAAGAGGCAAAATTATTTGAATTATTCATCTTGCTCTGATAACAAATCTTATATGGAATTTGAACATTTCTGGCTCACAAAACAATCTAGTAGAAAATTTTAAGCCTAGTGAGATAAACTTGTATCTCTAATGCACCAATTTCTGTAGCTTCTGAAGTACTGAGCAGGATTTCAATTTAATGCTAGTGGTATAGAAGAGTGAAGAGTTAACTATGAATAATTTGTTCAATGACCTGTAACCACTTTTGTTTGTCATGGAATATTTCTGCGAATGTACTCGTTCAAATCACCCAACAACTTTTCCCGCAGAATTATTTTATCTTCATGGATTAATACCCAACTATTCATCTTGTATTTCTAATATCAAGTAGTTTGTTGGTTAATTGTGATTGGTCACAAGTTACATGATGCTCTTTCTGATTGGAAAGTGAGAACTCTCAGTAAAATTCACGTGTGACTTGAAAAATACATTTTATGCAAGTATGTGCACATATGACTGAGATTAATTTTCCACGAACATCCAGGGGACAAAACTCTTACCACACCCACAAAGGCAAGACCATTAACATGGAAACATCTTTTATTTGCCATGCTTTCGAGCACTTCTTCCTTGCACTAAAATCCAAAGGGATGTAAAAACCCTACTGACCCCCAGAGCTCTGCGCTCTTCTCTGCTTGAGGATTGTTGGACCAAACACTGGCTGAGTGATATTAGCAGGAGCTACAAACTGGGTATTCAGATCCTAAAACAGGCAAGGGATTTTTCTTTTCTAATGAACTCGCTTCAATCAACATAGATTCAATTTCTTTAAGAGCAAAATGTAGCCTTTCAGTAAGATTGAGCCCTGGCCTTCCATATTACATTCATTAGTTTCTACAAGACGAGTCTTGTTAATTTGTCTTCTTCCCAGTGTGAATGCAGAAGTTGAAATTATTTATGCCTACATTTGGATTGTCATTGAGAGCTGTGAAATGGGCTCCCTGAGAGATAGTTCGCCCATTCTCTTAGAGGAAGACGGTTTATTTGGTGTTGTGTGTAAATAAAACTGAAACTGGATAAAGATGCTCTTGTAAGACAACTGAATGAAGAGGCACCTGCCCGATACAGTGCATTTAATTGAATATTTTCCCTGTACTTGAGAGCTTTTCTGTGGATCTTCTGCATAGAAGCGGGGGAAAGAAGACCCTAATATCCCTGCATATAATGCCTTAGAATGGCTAATATGTTGCATGTCGATACAGAGCTGTATATGTGACCATAAGTATGTTTAGAATATTGAATTGAGTTTTCATGTACATATATTCAAGAGAAAGTATCGTGTGTGGTTAAGGCACTGGACTGGGACTCGAAAGTGGGATTCAATTCCTACCTCTGCCACAGACTCCTTGTGTGACCTTGGATATGTCATTTAATTTTTCTGTGCCCAGTCTGTAAAATGGAGATAGCAACCCTTGCCTGCATCGCAGGAGTTTGAGGGTTGGTTAATGTTTATGAGGCATTCAGGTACCATGGTGACAGGAGCCATGTAAGTATGTAGAGCAATGGTTTTTTTATATCAGAGGTTTCAGAAGAGAGAAAATAGAAAGAAAAGAAATCTGAGGCCTGGTCTACACTAGGAAATTAGGTTGGTATAACTTATCACTCGGGGGTGTGCAAAATCCATACCGCTGAATGACATGGTTCAACCAGCCTAACCCTCCATGCAGACGGCACTAAGTCGACAGGCGAATTCTCCCATCGGCTTAGTTGCTGCCTCTTGGGGAGGTGGATGGCAGGAGCCCGCCCATCGGCACAGGTAGTCACTTCAGGTAAGCACTACAGCAGCGCCGCTGTAATGCTGCAAGTGTAGACAAGCGTGGACTTCAAACAAAAGACCGAGTACAGTCCAACATCTGCCTTAAGGCCTGATCCAAAGCCCCCAAAGGTCAGCGGGAGTCTTTCCACTGACTTCAATGGGCTTTGGAGCAGTCTTTAGTTGGAGTAATAAAGTAATCCACAGCGTGTTCAGACTGGGAATGAAGGAGACTTTGGAGCATGGGTGGAGGGCTGGGGAAACAAGGAGTCAAGCAGTTGTTAAGAGGGGCACATCCAGTAGGGAAAAAAGCTGTGGGGTAACAGTCCCCATATGGCAGCAAGTTAGGAATGGGGATGAAGGGGGCCCCTGTGTTCCTATTTGAAATCTGCACACAGACATATGGGTCCCACCGCTGGCTGTGCTGTTCTGTGATGCGGAGGCTTGTTTCTAGGGCTCTTTTCGCTGACCGGGCTGTAACCAGCATGTCTGTCTGACACTTAGAAATGAAGCCACAAGGGGGAAAAGCAGCCCAGGGCTTGGATCAGGTTGGCCGTAAGCAAACGCTCTGTAAGTCCCACAGTGTTTAGAACCCTGCTCCATCAGCACCGGCTTCTAACATGCAGCATGAGCTCCCCAGGCTCACCAGCCCGCATGGCTTCCTTCCTCTGTCCCTTAGAAGATTAACTCAGGATCCAGCCTATCACAAACGCAAACACACCAATCCTGGGTTCCAACTGCCCCTTTCCTCACTAACCTAATCCTCCCTGAAGCTCTTTGGCCTTCTCCCCCTATCTAGCATGAAGCATAAGGACTCCTCTCCCAAGTAACACATCCCTCCTGAGATTCCCTCCCTTCAGTTATCTCATTCTCCTCCTGCCACTCCACCCCAAACACAACTGAGATCTCTGAGCGCAAGTCTGCCCGACATCCATGCACATGTGTGGTTTCACAGGACCCACAAACCTTGGGGTCTGGCCCTGACATGGCAAATTCTGCTTTGATTCATGTACATTTCAATTTCCACTTTGATGCATGGCTATCCCTGAGAAGGTGTAGTGCAGTAAGTCCCAGGAGGCTGGGGAGGGGCTGGTACTGCAGAAGAAGTGCAAAAGGGCAGCTCTTGCTTCACAGTTTGATTTGTTTTTGTTTACAAAAGCTGGTTCTGTTAGCTCTTTTGAGCTCGAAGGATTTGTTGAGTGGATTGAACTGAACGTTCTTTTTTTTGGAACCTCTTATTTAAATGTTTGCCACTTGGTCCCCCAGGAAACCTTCACCATCTTTAAATCAAATCCTTATTTACTCTTTGCAAACTGCACATGTGTCATTGTAGACTGTGTCTCCTGACAACCAATAAAGGGAAAAGAGAGATATTTGTATCTTCCAAAAGACCTTTCCCCCATTGGGCAGGCAGCACTTTTATGAAGAAAATAGAAAAAAATTAACTGTAACTGAATTTCACCTCTTTAACCTTAGCTCTGGTGCAAACCTGAGCTAAATAAACATCTGACCATTCAATCTCTTCCACTTAAGGTTAACTTGAGTTTATTATTCAGGCTACTGCCCTTGTGTATTAGGCAAAGCATAAATTACGCATACTAATTACCTTGGATGGGGCACCACTTTAATGAATTCTTTTAATTAAACTGCAACACAGTGGTTTTGCACAGGATGGTCGATATTTCATCCTTAAACTATGTTAACCTTCATCTTTGTCTGGGGAGAACACACATTCAACTTGGTTTAATTCATTTAAATATACACATAGAGCAACCTGCCTTCACTATCCCTGGGAAATTTGAAAAATGTTTGTGTTCTGTTGCAACTCTAAGAAATTAGATGTTTCAATGAAAAGTTATGATTCTGCCAGGAAAGCAAAGGGCAACACATACAAAAAGGAGGGAGGAGGCCGGGTATGAAATTAGAGATTTATTTAATATCGTCGATTTTCAAAAGAAATACAAGTAGATCCTGACGGGCTGCTCACTCTACATTTCACTTTAGACAAATGGGTTCCTAAAATATATAAATATTTCAAAGTGATTTTAGTCCCAATAAAAATGATCAGTCCATTAAATCAAATGCATCATAGTCCGTTGTAACTGAGGTGGGAGGAGTCTGTCCATATTAACAACAGTGACAACTTGCAACTCAGAATAGCAGCACAGAGCCAGTGATTTAAAAAAAAATTTTTTTTAAACAAGGGAAAGACATGGAATTTCCCTCATTTCAACTGTCTGATCTCTGGCCCCAGTCATCCAGCTAGGGAATATATTCACGCCCCCCCTGCTGTAGTTTGCTTGACTGTTTATCTACCTTTTTGTCTTCAGCCTCAGGACAGTTGTGGCTTCCCATTGTTTAAGGATTTAAAAACTTGAAATCATTGCAGGAGTTGGCGATTGACAAGCAAGCTAGTCGCTCAGTTGGAGAGCAGCGCAAATTGCTATGGTAGATTTTACAATGTTTATTAAATAAATTACTCATTATTTCCCATCTTGACTTCTGCAGCTGCCTCCTCTGACTTTCTTTATGCAACCCTCCCCTGCCTCTTGGGTCCATGCAAAACACTATTGCTGGAACCACCTTCCTGGTCAATCGTTCTGACCATGTCACCACGCCTGAATCCCTCCATCAGCTTCCCCTTCTCCACTAAACCAAACACAGATTTCTTGTGCTTATCTCCAAAGCCCTTGACAACTTGGCATCCCTTTACTTGTCTGCACTTAGGCCCCGATCCAAAGCCCATTGAAGTCAATGGGAGTGTTTCCATCATGCACCATCACCATATACGTCCTTCACTCCATCGGTTTGTTCGTTTCTCCCAGGAACACCTTTGTGATTTCTTCAGTGTCACCACTTATGAAGGGAACACTCTCCCCAAATGAGTGCTTAATGCTGCTCCATTTTCCTCCATCAAATTCTTCCACAATACCAACTTCTACAATAATGTTATAGGGAACTACCTCTGGCAAAGGCCATGCAATAAGGAAACAAGAATGTATTTTTCCAACTAGATTATACATACATGTGAAATACAATGTTAAAGACTGTAAATTCCTTAAACAGAATTGGTCCAATATAATATGGACTAATAAAATAAACTAAAATAATTTTTAAGGTGATGTAGGGACAAATTCTGTCTTTAGTTTTTCCTGTGCACTTCCACTGAGTACCACAATTGTAAGAGTTTGAATTTGGCCCTACGGTATGGTGAAAGGAGCTAAAATGATTTAATTTAAAAATATATAATTAGTCTCATCCCATATAGCGAAAGACAGATTGGAATAGAATGAAGTATATTTTGTCGGCATGTAAATATTGCATATATGTATATTTCCTATTTGCATGCAATAGAGTTAATCAAATATGCATGTTCCCTTGGTGAATTCACAACTTATGTTTTGGTCTGCATCACTTGGATTCCTCTGTGATCTGAGCTGGTTTCTTAATCCCATTGTCTGCCGTGGGCTTGCCTTACACACGGTGCCTGCAGGCTGTGCTCTTTTGTAACATATGTTTTGACTCACCATCTGGTTTTAATAGGTTTCCCAAGTGACTGCCGCATTACAACCTACCTTTCTGGCAGCTACAAGTGCCCGCAAACCCTTTTTCTGTCTTTCTCTCTGGGTCAAAGATTTTTCCTGTAGCAGATGAGTGTTAACAGGTGTGACTGTGTAAAGAAGCATGTGAACCCAATGTGGCAGAACTGTCAGAGGAGGGGGACTTCCTGCCAAAGTGTTTAGTACGTTTCATGTTGGTACCTGTTTGGTACACAGGACCAAGTGACACTGGTTTAGTCCCTTCAGACCGGGCATGATGCCATGCTAACATGAGAGTCTGAGTGTAGGCAGCCAAGAATCAATACACGGTATGAACATCAAAGCTATTTGGAGACAAGATTCTCAGCAGGGAATATGGAAATGGCTCAGACCCTTGTGCTTATGCATCTAATGGTGAAAGGGGGATGTCACAGCTGCAATTCCCAAGAGAAAGGGCTGGGGGTGACGAGCGAGATGACTCCAAGCACACTCCCTTTTTTTGGCTCTCCTTAGAAGGCCTGGCAGATATGGCAAAGGAAATGGTCTAAAAGTTGACGAAATAGGCCAGAGATAGGAGTCTGGAATCAGTGACAGAAGGAAAAGGACTGGTCTGTTCAAAGGAAGTGATGTATTTTTAGAAATGCACTTTAAAAAAAACCAAAAACCTTACAGACTGTAGAAATGCTGAAAGATTTGGAGTAACTCAATGGTACCCAGCACTGCCTATCTCTGCAGCAGGGTGCATGGGGTCAGGTGAGAGGCTCTGAGAGACTTTCTCCCATCCTTTGGGCCCCTGCTCTGGACCCAGTCACATTTGGAGCGCAAGGAATCTGAGAACTTTCAAAGCTTCCCAGAGGTGGCTGGTTGGGGTAAGACAGTGGCCTCATTTTCCTGGCCCCTCCTCACCCTTCCAAATCCCAACAAGACTGCAGGAAGGTTAAGGGCTGTGGCCTCAGTCAAGCACAGTGCCTGGCAGGACTCTGGAGGGTCATTTGACAGGGGCCTGGGCTTGAAGAATCACCACTCCTACAGCTCTGTGCTGTTCCCGTGAGCCGTGGTCAGACGTGAGACAAGGTGGTGGAAGCTCCCTGTCAGTAACAGAGAGGAAATTGGACGAGGTGGTGTAATTTACCAATGGAAAGGGAGCATGGGAAGCATGTGGCAGGAAAAGCAGCTGGGAGGAAGGTGAGTGAGTGTGTGGTTTGAAATAGCCCTTCCCACGTCTTCCCTCTCTTGTATGTAAGTTACACCCCCTTGAACTTCAATCACCTTACACACCACTCCCAGCTGAATCTGGCTCCGTAGCTTCCAGGACAGCGACGCAGGCGCATCTCAGAGCAGCATTGCAAGGTGCTGCTTCCATAGTGCAGACTCGGCATTTCTCCCCTTTCAACATACTGTAATCACTAGCCAGCAAAAAGGGACAGCACGAATATGTGAGATATCCATGATATATACGCACCTTCCCAAGCCTTCTGATGAACATGTACTGGGGTGCATGGGAACACAAGTGAGGGACCTGAGACAGCCTGTCTCTTTTGACAAATGACCCAAGGAAAGACAGAGCAGCACTGCCACTCCAGATTCACCCAGGTGGAACGCTGAACAGGATTTTATTCAGTCACACCTGCTGAATTTGGCTATAGCACTGATCACTCTCTAGCTCAGTGCTTCCCAAACTTTTTACCCCGTGTCCCCCGTCCCCCTGTCCCCCACCTCCTCCCCCCAGCTGGGGCCACGGTCGGGAGCTGCATCTGGGAGTGGAACCATGGTTAGGGGACCATGGAGGCCCAGGCTGGGAGCTGGGCTGAGGGCCAGGCGCTGGGCCGTTGGCTGAGGCTGGGAGGAGGGCTCCACAATTGGTGGCCAGGCTGGGTGCCGAGGTTGTGGCTGAGCTGGGCACGGGGGGCCAGGCCAGGAACGGGGGCTGGGTGTCACTCCTTCCCCACCCCCCATGGGGGGCTAACCTGGGCCTGGCCACCTCCCCCTCCGAATGTTCCTCCATGCCCCCTAAGGGTGTGTGCCCCACAGTTTGGGGACCTTGCCTAGCTTCATGTGTCCAGAGAGCAGCCCTCTGGGTCTCTTATTGTGGCCCTGACACATTGCTTAGCTGTGGAACTATTCACATGTGGCCACTGAATGACAAATATGAGTGTGCAGAGGACTTCCTGTGTCTTCTGCTGCTGTCCCTTTTTCATAGAAAAGGATGGAGATGAGCAAAACCTTGGCAGAAAGAGAAGGATTGCCAGGACACAGTTTGACCATGTGCAGTCACTGACTAAGTGGTGCTGTGTTAACTGGTGCTAAGCAGACGTTGAAAAGAAAATGCAGATGTGGTCGAATGTGTGTCCATACAATCCTTCCTTGGAATAATATTGCTGTATAATAACAAGGATCTGATGGCATGTGTGAAAACCGAAGGGTAATTTTCACAAAACTGGGTGACTGGGCAAGAAAATGGCAACTGAAATTCATTGTGGACAAATGCAAAGTAATGTACATTAGAAAACATAATCCCAACTATACACACAAAATGATGGGGTCTAAATTAGCTGTGACCGCTCAAGAAAAAGATCTTGGAGTCATCGTGGATAGTTCTCTGAAAACATCCATTCAATGTGCGGCAACAGTCAACAAGCTAACAGAACGTTAGGAAACCTTAGAAAAGGGGTAGAAAATATCTTAATGTCGCTATATAATTCCATGGTACCACTACACCTTGAACACTGCGTTCAGAACTGGTCATCCGATCTCAAAAAAGATATATTAGAATTGGAAAAAAATAGAAAGAAGGGCAACAAAAACGATTAGGAGTATGGAACAGCTTCCATCTGAGGAGAGATTAAAAAGCCTGGGACTGGTCATCCTGGAAAAGAGATAATTAAGGAGGGATAAGAAAGAGGTCTATAAAATCGTGTCTGGTTTGGAGAAAGTGAACAGGGAAGTGGTGTTTGCCCCTTCACATAACACAAACCAGGGGTCACCCAATGACATTAATAGGCTGCAGGTTTAAAGCTGTCAGACTCCACACAGCTCTTTAGCTCTGGGAAAGGTAATCAGAGTGCCACAGATTAACACACAGTGTAACAGATTGTTAAGCATAAATTGTTCATACATGTTGTAGGAGACCAATCAAGATGAAGTGGACAATGAACAGCTCTGCAGTCATAGGACAAAGGAGAGTTCAGTATGTTTCCAGTTGTTGTAATGAGACATAACGCCAGCATCTCTACTGAGACCATGGCTTTCAGCTCCTAGCAAAGTTATGAATTTAAACTCCCAGGCTCCTCTTTTGAAGGGTTGTGCAGGTTTCCTCTGAGGGCAAGGATGGAGAAATCAGATATGGAGTGATCGTTTTATCAAAAGTGTTCACCCGTGGGTGAGAGGGTGTTTGTCGTTTATCATTCTTCTGGGTGAGTTTGTTCGAGAATGCAGTGATTGTCTGGTTTATTATTCATTGAAATTGCAGAAAGTGAAAGTCTCTTTTTGAAAATTGCTTGGCGGTAGTAAGTGTGTGTGTCAGTGACTCTAGCAAGGAATATTCTGTGCTGCTGATTCTGCCTAGAAAGCATTATGACTAATTTACAGTGCAGTAGCATCCAAAATGTGCTAGCCACCTTCCAAACACAGAGGACGACCTGGGCCCTGCGTCAGAGTTTAAAACCTAAGGCCGCAAGCCTGCAAGTTGCTCCATGCCAACAGAGTCCTCTACCTGCCTGGAGCCTTATTCATGTCGCTGGGGATCTGTGTGGACACAGGGATCATCTTGCATGGCTAAGGATAAAATTATGTCATGGAGGTCACAGATTCTGTGACTTCCAGAGACCTCTAGGACATCTTCTGCTTCAGCCCTGCTGAGGCGACGGGGCCAGAGCTGTCAGCCACCGTGGGTGGCAGGGGAACCAGGAGCTCAGAGCCACTGCAGACAGCAGGGCCCAGAGTGGCCCCCACAGATATAGACTCCCAGGAGCTCTGAGCCTCCATGGGTGGGGGGGGGGAAGGGAATTCGAGCTAACAGCCCCACAGCGCCGTGGGGGGCCCACAGACTCAGAGCTCCCTGCCTCGGCCGCGCCGCTGCGAGCAGCGGGGACCCTAGAGCTGTCAGCCGCAGCAGGTGCTGGACCCTCCCCTACACTCCCGCCCCCCCCACCAGTGGGGTTAGGGCTTGGACTCTCATCACCCAGTCAGCCCCATTTTGCCACAGTTATTTTTAGTAAAAGTCAGGGACAAGTCACGGGCTTCGATGAATTTTTGTTTATTGCCCGTGACCTGTCCCTGACTTTTACTAAAAATACTGTGATAAAATCTTAACCTTATGCCTGGCATAAGTTGCAGGTGAAGGGATCAAGCACTTAATTTTCTGAAATGCTGTGAGTTTGAGTTTGTTTCTGGATCTTATGCAAATTTCAATTTCTACAGTCAGTTACTTTTGAGTGGATAACAATTAAGAGCTTTTCCCCCCCTTGTTTTATACTAGTAGAAAAATTTAAACTGATTTTAAAAGAAGAATTGCATAGAATGTCCACTGAAATTCACTTAAAAAAGGAAATCTTCCAGGCCTTCTCATAAAGTTTCAAATTCCCTGTTGGTCACATGGCCATTCTAAAATACTATTGCAATAAAATGAGGGGGGGTGTTCCTGAGGGCTGTGAAGACTTGGGGTAGCGTCTATTCAAACACTACACAGTGATCATTTTAAACCACATGTGTGTAGCTTGGGGAACAGAACACAGGGCCTCGTGCTCCTTACATACAGATCTGTACCATGACCGCTAAAAGAGCAGCAGCATCTGCTGAAATTGAGGCTACATTACAGTTTCCATTGTACCTCATGATCTTCGTTTGCTCATAACTTTCTGAAGTTTTTGTGCTTTTCATGTTTGAACTTTCCATGCTTTTTTTTTTTTTTTTTTAAATTAATTAATTCATTTATTTTTTGCCAAAACATGATTGTTTTTGTTGGTTGGTTGTTTTTGTTGTCTGGAAGTTTGAGTCAAAACGATTAAGCTGTGTTTGTGTCAGAGCTGATTGAGGGGGAGGAATCTTCTCATTGCCCATTGTAAAAAAGAAGTCTTGAGACTTTTTTTTAACATCTCTTCCATCAGGATAGCATCAGGGTAGAAAGTTGATCAGTATCAGGGAAACAGCCCTCACTCAGGAAAAGTGTCTGGGTGTTCTGGTGAAAATATTTTGATCTGACTGCCTTATGAGCCTTCGGCAGCTGTGTGCAGTGCTTGGGCCATGGATGCTGCATGTAGTTTCTCACTAAAACCCCAACTCTACGAAGAGCTCCATGCAGAGGAAACACTCTGAGGCTGCATGGAGTCCTGCTGACCTATCTGTACTGAATGCAGGGATTTGTCTGCCTGTTTGCAGGATTGGGGCCCTGTGTGCATAAAGTGAGCAACTAAGGAAAATGACACATTTAGGTGTGCAACTCTGATTTAGCTGCACCATGAAAAATGAGGTACGGATGCCTTAAGAGAGTCAAGACATCCATAGGAGCTCTTTAATCCCTTTGCATCATTGTGAGGTACTGAGTTGCTGTGCCAAGGGCTCTTGGGACCTGCCGCATACTTTGCCAAGGTCTCAGTATCTGTAGAAACCTGTCTGGAACTTGGAGGGAGGCGCTAAGGCTGCAGAGGGGAAGAACTTGGAGGCGGCACCGGAAAGCCAGTCTCTGCAGTGGCTGGAATGCTAGCTACAGTAGTTCTCGTAATACAGAATCGGTTTAGTTTTAGAAACGTGGAGTCCTCTCACGGGGTTAAAATGCCAGGGGCTGCTTGGAGGCCTGTCTGCACTAGCCTTCTTACCGTTATTGCCTGTTATTACTGACGCTGAGCCTCATGGCGGTAATGATGGGAATAAAGTCTGGTGTAGACAGAATCAAAATATTTCACATTCCTAGATCTCCAACTCCTCCTAGTCACAGCATTGAGGCACCAAGCCACGTAAGCACGTCTGACTTGAACCACACAAGTACTCCTAGTGAAAACTTCCATGGGACTGCTCACGTGCTTCAAGTTACTCATGTACTTTGCTGGAGCAGGGTGTAAAATACCTTTACATTGTATTGGTAATACTGTGTTTTAATCTTTGAATGAGTTAGTTATACATTAGACACACTTATTTGCATGCACCATCCATTTTTGCAATAATTTGGACTTTGGAATGGGAAACTGTAGCTTTAAGTAGACTTTGGTACTTTATCCTCTTTAAATCTATATTCTCTGTTGAAGTAAATAAACCAACACAGTAAAGAGAGCTGATAGCCACTCCATCTGTATTATGGCACACAATGATGGCTGGAAGTTAAAGGTTTGATATATAGATCTATTTTTTTATTGCCAGCCCCTGCCCCTGAAGAAAGTATTAAAATTTCCGGATGAGTAACCAAACAATAAATAGATGAGACAGTTGCTGTGAATATGATTTTTTTGCATAATAATGAGATATTGCTGGATAGTGCATTTTGCAGTCCACAGTCTGTCTACATTATCATTTTGATTGGTCAAATGCACAAGAAAGAGACACCAGTAAAACCACATCCAGTGTTTTGTTTTAAATTGATTCAGTGTGGGAGTTCAGTTATTTTTCCAGTATAAAAACAACATAAATTGCAAGTGCCCAATTCCTCTGCACCCCATGGGCACTGCTTGTGAACCCAAGTTTGTCTTCAGCCCAGCAAAGGTAGGATCAGGTCCCTTCACGGTACCTTTTGGTCAATGTCTTCCTTCGTGATGGAGGAGTTCGCTTGGATGCAGAAGGGTCACGTAAACTCTGCATGTAGGTGTGGCTGCTGGGCCGAGGACCCTCCAAATTCACTGTGCCTGCTGCCAGAGGGTCTTTGTGACAGGCCAGCGGAATAGTGGGTGCTGGAGTCAGTCATAGCTGTCATGGTGGGGAAGGGTGAATTTCCCATTGGATGCATAATTAAAAGAAACCTCAATCCTAGCTACTCTGGTCTGCGTAGATAAGGACGAGTTAATTCTTCTAGCTCGGACACAGCTTTGGGTGCAGCTTATTTCCTGTGCAACACACCCTGACCCCATCGAAGTCAATGACAAATTCCCATTGGTTTTTTTGGGGACTAAGACTGAAGTCCTGCACATTTTCTAGTACTAGAGGTGCTGATGCCATCACTGGAGCAACTTCTGATTTCCCTGTCACTGACATCATTGCTAGAATGTGTGGCATGTATGTCCGCATGACCCAAAGCTCCTTAGCCTCAGGAAGAGAATTAATTTTCACAATAAAAAACCCTTTACTGTAACTGACCCCAGTAACCACTTCCATTTGATAGACATTCTTCTGCTTTAATTCTGTATCTGCAATACATTTGTTCTGATCTTTTTACTGAATTTTTTGGCTTTTCTTTCTTTTAATGATTAAAGTGAAATGTGGGTGCTGTGGACCATCACCAAGGGAGGAAGGCTTGTGAGTCGAGACGAAACACCTGCTTGGCCTGAGCTATTCAGGCTTGTTCCCCTGGGACCTCAAAGCTCGAATTCTCTTGTTGGGCATGTCTCAGACACTGGGCTTCTGCAGCTTGTTCTGACGATTGAGAGTCCTGGCTGTAGCCCTGCATGTTGTTGCTTCCCTAGATTGCTTGGGTTTGCTCCATTTATCCTGGCTGTATCTGTGAACCCTCTCAGTGATTGCAGTGGGAGTTTCTGGTGTGCAAGAAATGTAAGTTCAGGGTAGTAGGGCTCAATTTTCAGAGATGCTCAACACCAGAAACTCCTGTTGCAGTCAATGGGGGTTCAGAATCTTCTGAATCCAAAATCCAGCCTCAATCTCTTCTCTGATTTTCTTCCCTTGGTGTGTTTGTGGGATAAGAATGCTGAACTTTCAAATCAAGAAACCCAGCAAGTTGATTTAGATCAGTCCTACATAATTCATGACTTCCGAGATAACCAAAGTTATGCAAAGATGAAAGCAGGTGTTCAAGATATTTACCCTATTCAGATTGCATATTACTCTGTGGCTCTGTTAGTACATAGATGGCTTCATTTACATTAGGGTATCTTCTAATGATTCCTGCCAACCAGTTATACTTAACAGCAGATTTCCACTGGGGTTTCTGCAACAGGGAAAAAATAATAATAGGGGAAAATAATACTGCAGGATTTGCTGTAAACTTTTAATATCTTCTTGTAGACAAAATGGGAAGAGCTTTCAGGATGAAACTATATCACTGCCCTTGTCAGAATCAAGCCCATAGTTATGAAAATGTACAGAAAATTCAGGCACCAAAGGGCGGCCTATTTTCAGCTAGCAACATAACATCCTCTTCCACAACAAATTGCCATTACACCACATTTGACCTCAGGACCTGGATGTGTTCTGCTTGTACCACATTGCCGGCATTATGTAACTGACCAGTTACATATGTTTTAAGGACTATAATATGGATAATGGATAATAAACTCTTGGTGAAGTCATCAGCCTAAGTGTACTGCAAGTAGATGACAGGTGTGACCTTTTGTTACTGGAATTTTGCTTCATTCATAAAACGACTTATAAAACAACTGTCATGCTTCCTCTGTGCCTGGATAATTAAATAAGCTCGTCTATTTATTTATTTATTCATTCCAATTTACATAGTGTGCCTATAAAAAAAAAAAAAAAAAAAAACTCTGTGCACGCACAGACAAAAGATATAAAATACGTGCAATAATAAATCTAGACCTCAACCATAGCCCAGAAAGAAGGGGAGAAGGCTGCCCAAGGGTATTTGTCCGAGCTCCTCCTGATCTTTTTTTACTGTGTTTGCATGAGAACCCCTGATCTCATTTGGGGACCTCTAGAAACTACTAATGATACATCGATAATAATACACCCCTGTGTAGCAGAAAGCCTAGCGTGGGGTGGGTTCCTAAGACAAGGTGTGAGTGAAACTGGAAGATCTTCCGGGGTTTACTCTCCCTGTGATGGCGTTGTATTAGGGGAGCACAAGTTCTGAAATAACCTCTGCAGAGCTACTCCATGAGCGTGTACCCATCTCCCTCCAGCCTGCTTTAGCTCATCTCTCCAGGGCTTGACTCAAGCTGAGAATTTGCCCTTTTCTTGGGCTTGTGTGGTACATAGATCTTTGCTCAGTCCCACTGCAATGCAGTGGATTTCATCCAAAGGCTTGTAAGTTCTGTAAACATGAATTGCTTAGCTTATGGGAATCACAAGAACCTCTGCCTTCATGAGCTTTCCTTACATGTATTGCTTAACTTTTTTTTCCTTAGACTTTTCCAGAAGTGGAAAAGATCTTTGATTTCTAGGGTCCCATGTATCTGACCATTGCCTCACATGTTCTACACGCACAGAAATCAATATTGTCTCATTGTTCCCTTGTACTCCCCATTCGCCCTGGATCCACCTGTTGCATGTCTTAGAGTGTAAGCTTTTTGAGGCAAGGAAGGTCTCTTTTGTTCTTTGTTTGTACAGTGCCTAGCACAATGGGGCCCTCGTCTAGGACTAGGGCCGCTTGGTGCTACGGTAATACAGATAAATAATAATAATAATAACCTTCCCTTGCTAGTAGCCACAAATTACAAATTTCAGGTGAAAAGCAATTTTAGAGAGAGTTTAAGTGGACCGGGGGGAAATGGCACATGAGAGAGAGAGAGAGGAGAAAATGAGTCACTAACATGCTCCTTGACCATTTTTGTAGCTATACACATCATCTGTCCAGCATGGCCCAAAGATAGCCCAGACATCCAACTAATATGCCCAGTCCCTATAAAAGAGGATGAAGTCCTAGACTATTCATTGTTGTACTGGGGCAAAGTCATTCCATGATAACAGCTTCCTTCCAGATAGCGTGTGTGATATGTGACACAGGCGCTGATTCAATACAGACTGAAGGTAGAGTTATATGTGGGTAAGTGAATCAGCGTTCGTACATTGTTTGGAGAAAACGTCTATGTAAAATCATACACATTAATGGATGTTTCTGCTAAAATAATCAGCAGTGAAAGAGTTAACATTTAAATTGTCACGTTTAGGTTTCAGAGTTGAGAGCCCGTTAAGATGAGTAAAGTAGTCTACATCCTTTCAAGTTATTGTTTCAGGCTGCCTGTAGCTTTGGTTCACATTTTCAATGAGTTATCCTTGTAATTGTAGATATTTATATGGCGCACATTGCTGTAGTGACTGAGAACTTCACAATCCTTAACGCATTTATCCTCACAACACCACTGAGGAGGAAGGGTAACTGTTTTACTGCTGGGGAATCAAGGCACTATGTCACACAGGAAGTCTGGGGCAGAGTAGACACTTGAACCCCAGTCCCCTACATTGCAGGGTAGCACCTTAACTACTGCACCATCCTTCTTTTTAACCTTGATGTCTAGAAACACAAATTAGTAGAGGGGGTAAAAGGGGGGGATGAGGAGGAGAGAAGTCTTAAATTCTGGAGCACTTCAGTGTCAAAGGGTTGCCAAGTGGCAGATGCCATTTGAAATTCTGCAGCCACGCTTTGTGGAATAAACAGGACCCTGCCCATATTAAGAGTGATACTCCACTTGATGACTCTGGAAGTTGTACACATGGATCAAGTATGTATATGATCCTAAAATGTGTTGTATGGTAGCTCAATTGGGCTTTTTTCCAAATCCGTGGAAGCAGTAAAACAAGGCAATCCAGCTTCAAATGCTTCTTATTTGTACTCGGTTTAAATTTGACACGTTTTTTTCTTCTCTTTCCCAGAGCTCTTAATTTAAGGAAAGAGCATCAAAAATAAATACATAAGATGGCAGAACGCAAACCCTAAAAGAAATAGCAGAACCTTCTATCTCTATTTTGTTTTCCTTTGTGATATTTTGTTTTATTAATAAGGCTAGATCTATATTCATGACAAAATAAGAAAGCTATTTCCACTGAAACACATGAGTCTTCGTTAGACATCAGATATAGCTAATATTTGATGTCATAAATATTCATGACATTTGCATCTTAGAAAATTTAGAATCAGTTCCAAAGACTGGTTGTGATTCTCTTATTTATTTTCTTATTTCACATTGAACCAGTTGAACCACACTTTACTTTGTGAAAAACCCACCTACTTTTGAAGGCAGATTTAATCTTTTGAAACCTCTTTTGTAACTGCTGGATAAACATGTCCTGTCGTGTATTTTACATAGATGCTGCAAAATCACCCATGCTTCTCTTCACCCATGCAAAGTTCATCCCTATTTATCATGGAACTCACTGTGACTGCAGGGAATCCTGTGGTGGTCAACACCTGCAATTGAATTGGGAACCCCCTGAATCTAAAGCGCAAGTCTGTACAGCTTGAATTAAAGAGCTGACCTCTTGAGCTGCAAGCTGCAATAGACTCTGATCCTTCCTGGACCAGGCACAGAGGGGGAGGGGGTGTGTAAGTAACCCACTGGGAACCACTTGCACACCAGTTGTTAAGCTCATATCCTTTCTCTCCTGTGTGTCTGAATTTTCTCAACCTTCCAAGATCTGAATGGAGGACACAGTATGTGACACAGACCCAAAATGAGGGGAACAAAAAATTATTCACATGGGAATCTTAAATTGCCGTGGGATTTGTTCCTTTTGCATGAATAACACCTTCTATAACTTCGGTGTAACAGGATTTTCTCAAACTCCGCTTCAGACCCTTCCTGTGCCAGAGATTCTGCACTTTCCTGTAAGCCAGCTGGCCAAAATGTCGTGTCAGTATTCTTTTCCTTTCTCCAAGGGATGCATTTAGTATTCCAACACAAACACGGTTCAATATCAACCAAGCCAGGTAAGTCTCACAGGGCTTCTGCTGCCTACACAGCAGGTATCCCCAGCCAAATCTTCTGAAGCAGAGGCTTTCGGCCTGGCTTACCTGGCTTGATTGATTTTGAGCTGTGTTTGTGTTTGAATACTAACTGCACCCCTTGGAAGAGCCTCCAATATCCTGCAGCTCTCCCTGATAAGTGGTGTTGGCCTTTGTCTCACCAGCTAGGAGGCAACTAATTAGGCACAGGTGAGGGCTCAGCCCAGCTCACTTAAAGGGACGTCCTACTCTGTGACACTCAAGGCCTATCAACACAGTGAATTAGTGCACTCCAGATTCAAGGGGGTGAATCTACAGTGCACCGGCTTGCTGCACAGGAACTAGAATGCAGCGAAGTGTGGCTTCCAGGACTTTCACTGTCCTGTAGCAGTGTCCATCGGGGATGCTACGGCACATGCGGCAAACTGATGCACTGTAGACCAGTGTCTCTCAACCTTCCCCCACTACTGTACCCCTTTCAGGAGTCCGATTTGGCTTGCGTACCCCCAGGTTTCACCTCACTTAAAAACAACTTGCTTACACAACCAGACCTAAAAATACAGAAGTGTCACAGCACAGGATTACTGAGAGGTTGCTGGCTTTCTCATTTTTGCCATATAATTATAAAGTAAATCAATTGGAATAGAAATATTGTACTTAACAGTATATAGAGCTGTATAGACGCGTCACTGTATGAAATTTTACTTTGTACTGACTTCGCTAGTGCTTTTTATGTAGCCTGTTGTAAAACTAGGCAAATATGTTGAGTTGATGTACCCCCTGGAAGACCTCTGCGTACTCCAGGGGTACGCCTACCCCTGATAGAGAACCACCGCTGTAGATTGACACTGGCTTGCAGCTCAATAACTCTCTATGTAGACGAGCTCTCAGTTTCATGACTCTTTCTGATGTAAACCACTTTCAATGATAAAAGTGTGTGGGTCTAAAATGAGTGACTTTCCTCCAAATGAGGGGATTGACACTGGCTTGCAGCTCAATAACTCTCTATGTAGACGAGCTCTCAGTTTCATGACTCTTTCTGATGTAAACCACTTTCAATGATAAAAGTGTGTGGGTCTAAAATGAGTGACTTTCCTCCAAATGGGGGAAGCTAGAGCCTATTGGCCTTATAAAGCCAGCAACAGCTGTGGACGTTCAAAGAGAGGATGACGGAGGAATAAGGACTTGGTTTTACACAAAAGCTGAGCTTCATGTTAAATAAGTTGCCATAACCCATGTGGAATCGTATAGGAGTTAAAGCTGTTTCTTTGGTACCAGCCAGATCTTGAAGAGCTCTGCCTCAGGCCTGGTCTACACTGGCAATGGAGGTCGACATAACGCCGCTTACATCGACCCCCTAAAGTATGCATCTCCACTGCCAAGTAAATTCCAATCGATTTAAAGTGAGGTAAAAGTCGACCTAATAAAACCACCACTGCAAGTGGCGTAGCGCTGAATTCAAATTCCATGGGTCAAATTTGCGTCAGTGTAGGCAGAGAGCAATGTAAATCAATGCCATTGGCCTCCTGGAAGTATCCCATAATGCCCCGTTGTGACCGCTCTGGACATTCACGCTCTGCTGTAACGTGGCCACATTAACAGGAAATAGCTCCTCTCCTCAAGCCCCAGGAAATTTTGAATTTCCATTTCCGGTTTAGACCGCGTGGAGAGAGCTTTGTAGCTGAACCGTTCATGGTGATTGCACGGCCCAAACGCACTCCAGCTTGGAGTCGACCAGAGGTCTTGGATCTCATCGGTCTGTGGGGTGAAGAGTCTGTTCTGGCTCCGCTCCGAGACAGCAAAAGAAATGTAGATATCTACGAGAAGATATCTCACGGCACGTTGGAGAAGGGGCACAACAGGGATGCGCGTCAGTGCCACTTTAAGATCGAAGAGCTGAGGCAGGCTTATCAGAAAACGAGGGAAGCTAACAGCCGTTCTGGCTCCTCGCCCAAAACATGCCACTTTTACAAGGAGCGGTATGCGATTCTCGGCGGTGCCCCCACCACAGTGCCACCACGCAGCATCGATACCTCCGAAGAATCCCAGTCCAGGACGAATGTGGATGAGGAGAACAAGGATAAGAAACCAGGTGCAGGAGAGTGGGGTATCCATTCTCCCTGAGAGCCAGGACCTGTTCGTTAGCAGCCACACACAGGACAGCAGGACTGATTGAGATGCCGGGGAAGGCACATCTGGTGAGTGTGTGTGTGGCAAATCTTTTCTTTTGCGGTTATGTCCCCAGTCCAGCTTCTTAAAAAGAGTTTGTGTTTTTGAGGGGAGGGGCTTACTGGGTGGTGGCAAACTCCAGTGGAGGGTTACTCCCGGAACAGACTATTTATGTGCAGAGGTATGCTCCAAGAAGCCTCTGTGGATATCTCAAGGAAACGTTCATGTAGGTGATCTGTTAACCTTTGCAGAACGTTTCTGGAGGGGGCAGCCCTATTTCTTCCACCATGCAGGACACTTTCCCCCACCACTCTGCTATTAAATGAGCAGGCATCATCGCGGAACACAGCATAGCAGCAGAAGGGCCAGGCCGGTACCCCTATGCTTGCACCAAATCTTCCCTTTCCACCTGTGTTACCCTCAGGAGACTGATATCACACATGGTCACCTAGGGAAGATGGCACAAGTTTAAAGTACCCGACCAATACAGTCACTCCATTTTATTCCTCTGCAGTGGATGGGGTCCCTGGGTACCTCCCCAAGACTATTCCTAGTCGTAGTACTGTTGCAATGGGCATTATGGGTCAGGACACTGGTTGCCCTATGTTTTCTGCCACTACAATTCACCCGCAGCGTCCTCTAATCTGTTCTGCCCACCTCCTCCCAACCCGGTCTTTGGCATGTTACAGAGGAGCCCGGTGATCCGTCTCCTTGCTCGAGTGGGGATTGTGGATTTTAGTGCTAACGAAGCCTCTCTCTAACAGATGCAAAGGCCCCTTGCTTACCATGCCTGTAGCGGCAGTCCGACCCTTCCAAGATGTACAGATTGGAATGCGGGTCTGGCTCAGCCTTATGAACGTGAAGGGGAGAACTTTTGACATTGTAACATTTCCTTTACTATGTTGGGTCAGCTAACAACAGCAGCTTTGTGCTCTGCTTATGTCCTGCACCTTTCCCAAAGTCACTGCCCTTCTATTGATGGCCCTGCACACTTGCATCACAGCAGCTCCAATGGTGGATTTACCAACTCTGAATTGATTCCCAACTGACCAATAGAAGTCTGGGGTTGCCAGCTTCCACAGAGCGATGGCTACTCACTTCTCCACTGTCAGAGCTGGTCTCAAGTGTGTACACACACACTTCATGGCTGGGGACAGCTTCGCACAAAGTTCAAAGAAAGTGGCCTTTCACATACAATAGTTCTGCAGCCACTGTTCATCATCCCACACCTTCAGAACGACGCGATCCCACCAATCTGTGCTTGTTTCCCGGGACCAGAACTGCTGCTCCACGGACTGAAGATGAAGCTTGCCGCAGACCAATTGTCCCGCTCTATGGCTTGTAGCAGGGCGGCCTCAGTAACATCGCTATTTTCCATACTGCGGCTCCTCTCTTGCCTTTGAAAATACCGCAGGATAAACTGTGAGCTATTTGTGATGCTCACAATGATAGTGCAGAGCTGAGCGGGCTCCATGTCTCTCTAGCAACAGCGTGCACACAGCATAGAAAAACGGTGGCAAAAAAAAGCAGTTTGTTTGGGACAAGAAGGGAGGGGGAGGGAGCGCGTTGCATCGTGGGAGGACGACAAGCTTCCCAAAAGCCTCTGCGGCTAGTTGCACTGTGGGATAGCGACCCACAGTGCGCTGCTTTGAATGTCGACCCAAGCATGGCGAGTGGGGACGCAAGAGCCCGGTGCAAGGAGCGTGGTGTGATCACGCTCCTGCGACTTCTAAAATTCGGCAGGTGAAAGTGAATTTCTAGTAAACCGATTTCAGTCTGCAGTGTAAACATACCCTAAACTGAGATAAAAAGAAAAATAGATGAAGAGCTTGAGATGAAAAATGTTGGAAAAGAGTAACTAAAAAATCATACCTCCCCTCCTGCTTCTGCACATTTGTTTTTTTTATTTTTGGGGGGAGGGAAGTTTGAGAGGGGGGAATCCCGTGTTCTTCTCAAAGCCTGTGAAACATCATAGTGGTGTAAATAGGCCAATCCCAAAGAGACTGCATGTGCACCAAAAGGGAGGAGATGATTTGCTGCATTATTTTAGTATGTTTGATTTATCACTAACTAATGGAACTTTGACGGTAGCCTTGAACAAAATGATTTCATATGTAGTAAGCCCAAGATTTGGCATCAAAGTCACCTTTCAGTTTGTATTACTTATGGTATTTTCATGTTGTAAGACCATAGCCAACTTGTTAGCATTAATGAAACTTCATTCTGTGCTTCGTTGTGAGATGTATTATTAATGTGCTATTATTAAAATAGGGAATCAAAAGCAGTTATGATGAAGAATGAGCCAGAGAAACGAAACGTTTAAAAAGCCATGCACACCATTGATACCCAAAAAAGAAAGTCTATTTTTCCTAAGCAAAGGCTTACAAGAATGGCTTAAAGATAGCCAGGAGATTCATAACCCCTGGGCTCATTTTGAATATGTGTTAGGCCAGCCTTAGGATTGGTAATTGTCAGATGTTTAAAATGTTTGGATGGTTAGTTGAATTAAACCATTAAAAAGTGAGAGGGTGTGGTTGGTCAGAGGTGCTCCTTGCTACCCTAACTTTGCTCCCACTGAACTCAATGGGCGTTTTACCATTAACACAGATGAGAGCACAGAGTTAGAACAATGCTGAGCAGTTCTGAAGCTCCCATCTAACTTTAACTGAACCTTTGAACTTACAAAATTAAGGCCTTCTATGGTTCCCGTTGAAGACAATGAGAGATCTTATGCTAACAGAGTTTGATGTCTTCAATATGTCAGACTTCAGCTGCTGTGTTTGAGAAGAATCTTTACAGCAATATTGTGGCATTTTTGCCACTGGTAGTTGATTTCCAACATTGGGTGTAAACCATTACACAATGAGTTTAACACACAATATTTATTGGAGGGCAAGTGAGTTCAGGAAGAATGAAAGAAGATTCATTAGTAAGCAAGGATTTGCACTTCCTTAGTCTACAACAGAAAGCAGAGAAACTGAACGCAGTGCAGATACTAAGGCAGACTGTGATATAAAGAGTGGAGAATGCTCCATGGCCACGATTTTTTCCTTAAAAGAATACATATGGGCCAGGAAAATGAACAAGTTTCAGGTCAGTTTCCTTTTAGTCTTTTCATTGGAAGAAGTGGGGTTGCATGGTTTGCCCCTCCCCTTCCAGATAAGAGTCAGGAGACGGTGACCTCAGATGTCCTGAGCTCTCCATGGAAATCCTACAGGTCTCAGACACCAGCAGTGCCTGGAGCTTTTGCACAGGTGCTCAGTGCTTTTGCACATCTCGATAGGACCCATTTGCCCCATGACTGTCTGGGACCCAAGAACCTCTTGGTGCTAACTGGCAGAGTGCACAGAGTTTTATAGTGATTTCCTAGGTGAGACATGCATAACAGCTCACGGAAGAGTGACATGCGGTTTCTACCGGAGCCAGTAGCCCGCTGGTCATCGTTGTCATTGCAAAATGTATGTACGGATAATATTTAAAGAGTTGTCTATACTGAAAATTATGTTCTTAAAGCACACCAGGAGGTGACATGTCTTGGACAGGTTCCTTTCAGGCCAGGGGATCGCAGACATTTCTCTCTCTCTAGTCCTTGTATATTGTTCACTTCATGGTGGTGTATTTGCATATTGAGCCTGATGCTAAGCAAAAGATTGTGAAATTGATGAAGAGGGAAGCCATGGGAAAAAACAGTTGTTATAGGTATCCAGTTTATGGAAAAGAACAAAGGCCTGTCCAGAGATATAAAGGGGTTCCAAGACACACTCTGGATCTTTCACCAAAGAGGCAATCTGACGGTGTGACTTGACAATGATCTTCCATTCCTAAGGCAAGCCTGGTTGTGAAATTCTTGCAGGACTTTGGCTGAGCATTGCTGTGTAAGGCATGAAAAATGTCTCGTTTCTAGAATGCAGGTTCTGATTTTATTTTATATGTAACCACGTGTTTCCAGTTCTTTTCCTCACTATCCCTTGCATCTCTGTACTTTGTTAAAGAAACGTTGAGTTGTTTTCACATACCTAAGTGCTGTGTGTTAAGCCGAGCAGCAATCAGGTGTGGTTGTTAAGCTCGAGTGTATGGCTTCTTTGGAAGCAGATAATCTGTGAATGCAGCAAGTGAAATGGGCTGGATGCTGCAAGGAGACACTCAGAGGGCTCAAGGGTTGAAGTTGGCCTATCGCTAACCTGTAGCGAGAGCGCGGAGCTTGTGTTGGCCGTGGCCAGTGGAGTTGGGAGCTGACTTACAGCAGGCACAGACCAGGCTTCCTCATGCTACGGATGGGTAGTAGAGGTGTCTCACGACTCTGAATACCTCCAGGAAGCGTCACACTTTCCCAACGACCCTCAGGCGTTCCCAAACCGGCAGAGGAGGCCTGCGGACAGGAGAGACGTTAGCTTGTGCTGCCGTATCCCCAAAAGCTTGGAGCAGAAACAGTGCTGCAGGTCGTGTGCCCTCTCTGCCCAGCCATGCCACCTGCACAAGCAAAAAGGCCTGACCTCAGTGACTTGGAGCAGAGGAGGTTTAGACTGAGGAATGGGAGTACCCATTGGCACTGACCCAAGACTATCCCTTTGAGAGTGTTTCTTTACTTAAAAAAAAAAATATCCGAGCCTGACCCTGAAACAGTCTCTCTTATTTTCTGGCTGCTTTTTGTTCTAGGAACCTACAGAAAAGAAGAGCACCTCAGAGAGATTTCTGATATTTTGAGCACAAGAAAACAGCCCCTTAAGACCCATGTCTGGCCTTTGAGCCGATGGGAATTTAACCCACAAATCAAGAGGCACGTATATCTCCCGTGTTTTTTATTGCATAGTAATGGCTTGGGGAGGGCATTTGATCTGACAGTTCAGTCAGATTGGGAGTTCAGGCCAGTTTTTTTCACTTTTTGAGATGTACTGTGCTTTATCATTCCTATTTGAGGCCAGTGAGGAAGAAACTACTGTTCCGTGACTTGGAATTCAGAGACTTAAATCACAGCTGGAGAAAGCTGACCACGGTTTGACAAGAGTTTGACTAGCACAGGCAGAGCTGATTTTGCTTTCTGAGAGTGCCCCTCCATCTGAACACTCAGGAAGTGCCTTTGGTGATTCCTCTGTGATGACTTTCAAACAGGCTGATCTCGAGTTCATGAAAACATTTCAGAGTAACTTGGCCCTGATAGATTGAGTAAAATACTGGAAAAGATGGTGGATATTTTCTAGTTTAAAAAAATGAATCCTCTGAAGTCAGAGCGGTGGCAGCAGAGCCTGGTGATGTGAATATACCTAGACAAAATGGATCCATAAAGGCACGCATGGTCAAAACCAATGTACGGCAGTGGGATTTATAATATAATAAAACAATTTACAGGCAATGCAGACTACCGCTATTGGCCTTCATTCAACCCCCACAAGTAGGAAGTGCAGCAAGACAGCTGTGCCACAGATGGGATTCACCCCAGGGCCAGCAGATGGGGGTAATACCTCTTATCCTTCTCTGGTAAGGGTGTCGGAGGAGGAGAAGGGCAGCTTTATGCTCCATCCAGGCCCCCCCAGGAGGCTGACGCAGAGATGCAGTGTCCATTTTGTCTGAGGCCTGGTTCTGTCTCCTCCCCAGCTGCCTGTACCCACTCTCTGGGCTGTGCGGACCAGCTCTGTCCCTATGCTGGCAGAACAGGAGTTCCTGTGCCCTCTCCCCTGCCCTGCTTTTGGCCAGCTGAGGGTGGAATGCCGACGTTAGGAGCTCAGTCTCTTTGTATGTGATTCCGAACAGGCTGAGCAAAGCCTGTCCTGGGAATCCTTCATTAGCCCGTTGTTACTGATGCTGTCTGCAGATGATTGCTTGCCACCCACCCATATGATTCCTGCCCCCAAGGCCAGCTCTACACTAGAGAAGGTTTGCCGGTATGACTATACTGCTATAGGCAAACCCTTCTAGTGAAGACGCAGCTTTTGCCACCATAATTTATATCTGGTCCCCAAGCGATACCAGCAAAGCCCTTTTCGTGCTTTATAACTGCTCCTGCACTTGCCAGTATAGAAAAAAACCCACCACACACCCTGACCTAATTGCTCTACCGGCAAAAGATTCTAGCCTATACCAGGCCTAAGACTGTCAGGTTAAATGTCATTAACCAGCGTCCTCTGTAGGAGCTTGTCTCCCCCTCTGTTGCCTGCTCCCTTTTGCCCGTTATCATTAAGACATTGATTTCAGAAGAAAAACAGTCCCCGCTATTGCCAGTTCTTGTGATTTTATTGCAAGTCTCGTGATAGTTGGTGTTTTACTTAGAGCTCCTGGAGATGTGTAATTACTGGAGAATCTTAGGGGTTTTGTTTTGGTTTTTTTTTAAGAATAAGTTTCTAGCCCTCATGGTTGCAGGGAAAAGCTTGAAAAAGTGACCCAAGTGTGCACTAAAAGTGCGGAAACCAGACAACAAAGAGCCTGACGTAGCGTTTTTTAAAAACCCTAAATATTTTTAAGACAAAGTCAACATTGTTTGGGGCTGGACTCAAGTTTGATTTTAACATTTGGGGCTGGCAAGATTGGAACCCGTGGACATTGCTCCTGAAAAACAACTTTGTAGTCCTTGTATTGCATTCCTGCTCTTTATCTTCTCCTGGGATTCGACCTGTAAAATGTTAAGAGAACTATAGAAACATCGGATTGACCACACTTGATAAGACCACTTATTGACCAAGTCTATTATCCTACATTTCAGAGGTGGTGCATAAATGATGTTTTAGAGGAAGGTAACAAGAACAAAACTGCGTCTATGCAGTTATGCAATGCTGAGCAGCAAGGAAAAATGCTCCTTCCTGACTTGACCGCTGCAGGCCTGCACCCTAAAACATTGGGTTATGTTGCACTTGCATTAGTTTGTCATTACAAATGTTTTAGTGCTTGTGTCTATTTAATAATCCCAATGGAGTATATGAATTGAAGAGAAAATGAAGAACTTCTTGGGAAGCTAAATGTCATGGTAATGATTTGTAGGCACTTCTGTGTCACTTATCACCCGGGTATCCGAGCATCAGAAGAACCTGCAGATGCAATATATGTGACAATTGCTTATGTCACAACAGCTATTGAAACAATACTAGCATATTCCATTGATTGCCCAACCGAGGAATCTCAGACACGCTAACTTGGACAACAGTGGAGCTGGTGCTCTTTCTTCCTCTCTGTTATTTTGTTCGTTATGGGGTTTTTACACCTTCCTCGAAAGCAGTGGTCTTACACCTTCCTCGAAACCAGTGGTTTTCATACTTTTTAGGCTGCGTACCCCTTTCCAAATAATGTAGCCTGTTGCCTTCCCCCTGGAAGTTCTGCACTGCTGCTGGTTGGCGGCGCTGCATTCAGAAGTAGGTGGCCAGAGAGCAGTGGATGCGGGCTGGGTGTTTGTGATGTTTGCGGTGTGGGAGGACTATTTTTTTAAAATCCCACTCCCGTTCCCACTCATTCCGGCATTGTTTCTGCAATGTTTATCCTGCTCCCACTATTATGGCCGGAGGACTCACAGGATTCCAGTCCCACTGCAGGACTCCAGTCTGCTCATCCCCATTTGCATGAAGACTCCATCCCTCTGCATGGGTGAGCGGGGAGGGTCGGGGGGCTCCCATCCAGTCGCATTGCACAGGGGTGCAGAGAGTGGGTGGGTGCTGATGTAGAGACATCTGCTGAAAGCGGCACATCCAGCTGGTGGTGGGACCATTTTAGAGCTCTGTAGCAGGACTGGGATCCCGTGGGTCCCGCAGGACAAGCTTTCCTCCCCACCCTGGCATGTCTGTCATTAAAGGATTTTTCTCCCTTACCCTCTGATGTGAGCTTGGGAACCCTCAGGGCTACGTGTACCCCAATCTGAAACCCACTGCTCTAAAGCATACGCTACCCATCACTGTCCAGGGCAGAGTACTGGGCTAGATTGACTATGGGTCACGTATGGCACTTCCGGAATGACTGAAGATGGCCTGTATCACAGTGTCTGGAGTCTGAGTGCCAACCTTTGAGCAGACTGTCAAGAAGCAGGGCTGAGGCGTCAAACTGGCTGGATGGGCTATAATTAGACTTCACCAACCCAGAAACAAGTGAAAGCGTTATACCAGGCTTACCATGGAGACACAGAGAGTCCCCTTGAGCATTCCAGTCTATCTTGCCACCCCGGCAAGGTGGACTTAGCGATAGATGGCTGCTTTACACCAAAAATCCCAGCAATGTTAAGATTACTCCTAGTCCCAAGGACCAGTCACTTACCCCAGGTCAGTTTGAACCTCAGATCTTGCACCAAAGGCAATGCTTGTAACCCGTCCTAAAGTAAACTATCTAAGGATTTATTAACTAAGAAAAGAATTGAGAGTTGTTATGTGGTGAAAGCAGGCAAGCACATGAGTTAGTCTCTGGTTCCAGAAAGTAACTGAGTTGTAGTAATCTGTCAGCACTGAATGTCTTTGAGAGCTAATCCAGGTTGACCCTGGGGATCTCTGCTTTTTTTTCGTAGCTCTGACCCTCTGAGAGTCCGAACAGCAGAAGAGATGAAAAATGTTCTTGTCAGCTATCTGTATTTCCTTTTTTCAGAATTCAAACCGATGGGAGCCGCCCTTTTGCACATAGCCTCTTCAAGGGTGTAAAGGGCAAACAAAGACTTTGTATTCTTGTGTCCCGCAATGGCCCATTTAGTTTTGACAGGCCTTCTTGAGGGCAGAAGACAGTCCCTCCTGACTCGGTTCATCGTTTCAGAGAAAATATTTTTTACAGTTACAAAGCAAAACCTTAACTACTACCTGATAGCAGGTAAGAAAGAAATTATAAGTGAGATTAATGCAGACAGCAAGTTACAAGCATTTCATAATGTCTAAACACATTGTTATAAATCCAATACCCAGCCTCACCATACTAACACACAGGTGAAACAGACTGATTTCCAGCAATTCATTTGTCCGTACTCGGCTGAGGCTGAAAGCTTTGGTGCCTACCAGCGTCACAGCTTGTTTTTTTCCAAAATAACACCACCCCATTTTCCATGAAGTTTACAACAGGTTCAGTTCGCGCCCATTCAGAGCTGTAGGCACCTTTACATCCCTTAAAATTTCACATCCCATGGTCCACACAACTAGTTTGCATCAAGAGAGGTCAGAATCAAATAATATCCTCTGCACAACAGGCATTGCCATTCCGAAAACCACTCCTTTCCCCTGAATGAAAACCCTCAGTGCAATAATTAAGGGTTAGATACTTGGCTAGGAACAAAGTGCACAGGGCACAAGTTGAGGGTGTGGGAGACTCAAAGATATCTTCTTATACTTCATCTGTGTGCTAGGCCAGTGCCCCAACCCTCTCATGTCAGAGCAGCCTTTGGACTGCTCTAAATAATGAGGTGTGATAAGAGCCAAACTCAGAGAAAGAGAAACCACAGGATCCATGTTTACGTAGATCTGGTGGTTCCAACGCCCTGCATAGCTGGCTGTGGCTGCCTTTCCAGTCTATAGGGTGGGAAAACATCCACAAGGGGCCGTGAACTTGTTTGTTCACTGGCCCTAGACTGAGGAGAGAAAGGGGTAGATTTCACCTCCCAACTCCTCATTAGCCCCTGCATGGAACCTGAACAGTAGAGCTCTAGGCAGGTGGAGTGCATTACACGCAAGGGCATGCAAAGGCCAGAAACGGAAGAAATGTGGGAGGAGTCGGGATAAAACCAAATTGTAATTTTCTGAGGAGATAATGCTGCACTGACCAGCGTTCACTAGGCTTCAGCAGAAATAGGTGGTAAAATGCAGATGGGTTTGCATCTGTCTGAACATACATGTGCCATCAGCAAGTGGTGTTGGCATGTGACCTTCACTTCTCTGAAAAGCGTGCTGAACATTTCCACGTACCAGGATCCCTTGCGACAGAATCTGCCATTGGGTGGTCGTGGGATGCTTTTCATTTTGCCCAGTCCTGCACTACAGACCTTTTCTTCATAACTGAATGGCGCACTATGGAAGAACTTGTATGAAGTTCACTTGTCTATCACATTTTGCAGGGTCTCGGGCTTTTTTGCTCTTTTTTTCTAGGCAGGAGAGTATCTGACCCAAAGTTTTGACATTTACCCCCATTTTTACCTGTAGGAAGCCTGTGATTCATGTGTTAGTTGAAACTACAGTGGCAAAATTGTTTAGCAACATTGTACTACCATGCACTGCTTTGCATCTGAGCTATTATAAAGGACCCGATCCTTATCTTGCTTACAAGGAATCCTGTTGATGCCAGTGGGGCTACTCAGCTGCGCAGGTTTTGATCCAAAGTTCCCAGCTGAATATTATAATAGGTTCCAGATTTGTCATCTTCATTAAAATATAAAAAAGTGGCAAAAGGTCTGATCACATTGAAGATATTGGGAGTTTGCTGCTGACATCACTGGGAGCAGGAGAAGCCCCCAGATTTGGGCCTGATCCTGCATTATTTATGTACCCCCACCTTTCGTTGAAAACAAGGGCATGGAATGCAAAATCAAGCCCTATCTAGATGTGATTGGTTTTGATTGCATAGTTTGGAAAAAAAATGCATGTAAGCTAATATTTACAAATAAGGCCAGTATGTGCGGGTGTTTTGTTGCTGTCTGTAGCAGTTTTAGTTGGGGGCAGTTAAAGTGCTTAGAGTTCTCCCGTGATATAAAATTATTCTTGTCTGTAATGTCTCTCTAAGGAGCTGCTCTAATTAATGCAAAATACTCTAGTTACTCCTTAATAAATAGGAGGCTCTTCTAAATGGCCCAAAATTAAGATCCTTTATTTAGCAGTGCCTATAGATGAGAGCCTATGTTAACCTTTCAAACACTTGAGCGTTCTCTGGCAATGGTATGTGTTATAGATATGGTGTGAGAGAAAGGATAACATGTGGGCTTGGGTGTCAATATTTCACAGATCAGACCAGAATCCTGTTCATGCTGTATGGTTATTAAAGCTACCAGCAAGGGAAACACTGTAGAAAATTAAACACATTTAAAAGAAAACTGTGCTGCAAAATAAGAAGCAGAATCCCAAGAATCAGTTCTTAGATGTGTGTGTGGTCTGAATTTTACTCCTCTGAAAACTGCAACTGCAGCTTTTCTGTCCTCTTCTTCCATAGCCCAGCTTCTATTATGTACTAACAAAGGAAATCAAAATGTGAGTGAAATATTATTATTTAATAATATTAGTACTTCCTTCATTTTGACCTTCTTGATGGAGTTTATGGAGATGTGGCCTTTAATTGGAGAATTTCTAATTAGAACTTAAAGAGCTTAAAGTACACAGCTGTATCTCATAGTGGTTGAAGATAAATTTAGGTCTTCTATCAAACTTTTAATGGTATCATGCCTTGGTTTGTATAAGAAACAAGAGAATACAATTCAGAAAGTATAAAATAAATTAATGATTTCTATATTTGAGTTTAACGTTCCCTTGTAAGATACATTGCAAACACAGATAACCCAATATAAATCAAGCAGATAATACCAAAAACATCCAACCTCTGGTCATATAAGTTGAATTTTAATTTTATCTTGGAAACAAAATGCACCTGCAGCCAGTTAAATTCTAAGGTGCTTGGCTGTATTTTCCACAAACTGTGTTGCAGGTATATATGACCGTTTTGGACTGTAATGCATGCTTCAGAACTGGCTTTTCTGGTGTGCAAATATTTTCTTTACAAATTTTTACCAGGACAGCTACATGAATAACACGGTGGGTGAACCTAAATGCCGATTGCACTGGTGTAAATCAGGAGTAACGTAAAGCCAGTGAAGCGTGTCTCTTGTAAATCCAGAATAAGTGAGATCAGAGTCAGACCCTTGAGTATTTGTTTGCTTTCTTTCTTTCTTGTGTATTTAGGTCGCTTTCATGCAACGGTTTCCAAATCTGAAAGTTATAACTTGATGAATGAAGAGGCAGGGAGGTAATAAAAGTCTAGTCTAGCCAAAAGGACAAGGAATTTCTATAGACACATCTGTTTGCATGTATATAGATACAATATACACATACAAGATGAACTATCCTCAACCGAGTAAAACAGCAGTTCTGAGATTTGCAGCTGTAGAATTAAACCATTGCACGAGTTCCTCATGAAACTGCTATATTTCACCGAGCACATTTAATCAGCTTTCGCCCAGAAGTTGATTCAACCCCCCCCCCCCTTCCCACCCCAATCCGTCCCTCTTTTAAATACAAGTATGATAGCTCAGCGTGATAAATCCTGCTTGTAAACCCTGAGCCTTTTTCCCAAACGGGGGTGCCCGTGCAACTTGCACTGTAGTGCAAACAGACCCGAAAAATGAGAGCGAGGGAGAGAGAGAGGAAGGTAAAATGAATTTAAATTCCAAAGGGGTTTCAGAGCTGGTTTCCTAGTCCCCGAGTCAGCTATGTGTTTGTGAAAATTCAGCCTTTTTGTCTCTTAGAAAAAAAGGGGCTAAATCTACATCGGTGGCCCAGTCTAGGTTTGCCATTCTTTGCATTTTCTATTCAAGTGAATGAGAGTGAATGAAGTGGCCTGGGACCCTTTATTTGATCTACTCAATTGCATAAAGTGACAGAATTCTAATATATTTGTTTAATGCTCTTCAATGGGGCTTTCACTTGCTCGTTTGCAAATGAAGCCTCGAGCTGCAAAGTTTTGTCCTTTTTCATCCTCCCCTCTTTTTGGCAGAGGGACATATTTCATAACTCGGGCCATGGTTTTGAAGTGAGCTCGAGAGGAGTTTTAGACTCGAAAAGTGGGAAATAAAGAAACAGATGTGAAGTTATTGTACATTCCGATCGTGGGCTCTGGGGCTATTGTAAAGCCACTGCAGGCGGTCCAAAGCCTCTCTTTTTCATGCTGTAATTGAAACATATTAATTAGATAATTTGTTGTTAGTTTAAAAGAAACAAATACAGCCCCTCCAAGGTTTCCACAGCCTGGATTCCTTTTGGTTGTGGTTTAAAAAAAAAAAAAAAATCCACCGAGTGACATTTATCTTAAGATTTAAAGATAATCCTGCCCTGAAATTTACGAAGAGCTAAAATTCCCGTTCACTTTGCTAAGGGACAGTAAGAAAAGGGAAAGGGGTGCTGGTGAAATTCCCTTACAGGGATCGCGGTGAGTTTCCTTTCTCGCTACCTGGCAAGATTGCCGGAGTCATCCCCAACAAGACACGATCAGAGGCCAAAACTTAAAAACTGTGGAAAGAAAATCAATATTCTGTAGTGTCAGAAGGCTCCTGGCTCCTTTCAGTGAGGGGAGCCGGTCCTGCTGGGTTGGAGTCTTGTCTCACAGCAGACTAGAATAAGAAACATCCTGGGTAGATCACTAAAATAGACCCAGGCTGTATGCATTGAAAAGAAGCAAAAACCGGAGTGGGCAGCCACGACTGGGTTTTTGCCGTCTTGCCTTACACCCTGGAGTTGGACTACGCTTTCTTTTTTTTAAAGAAAAGCTCTCTCTCTGAAATGAGGTGCCCTTTACATCCGAATACGCTCCGTTTACAACTTATCAACCACCAAGATAATCGCAAAGCACCCCTGAGTGAAGTCTCCCAACAAGATTCCTGCTGGAGAAGCTGTGGTGTGTGTTTCATTCCACACAACACCCCCCCCCCCCCCATTGTTGTCTTTTGCTGTTTTATTTCAGATCTGAGTTTATTGACTTTGGACTTGAGCCATTAGAGAGACTTAACAAGACACAGCAGTAAATTCAAGGGGCGCTCTGAATCGCTTATGGGTTGCCATACCTTGGAAATAAACCTCGAAACCTTTAACAAGGAACGAGCAGAAAGGATGCCCTGTGAGTTTTCCATGAACATTTACATCGTCAGCGCTCCTTATGGTCCCTCTCTGGTAGCTTTGTGCGAAAGGCATGGCCAGGAAAGCCGTGCATGTGGCCAAATGCAGGGATCACGTTTGCAGATGTAAAAATGGCATTGAAAAGCTGATTAGAAAGGAGATAAAAGAGAGGAATGGTTTTTGAAAAGCTAATGTGCGATTCCTTCTCTCGGAGGGATTACAGGGAAAGGGGCTACCACACCGTATAAACGTGATCATTTCTGAAAGGTGGGAACTTTGCTGCTCATGATCCCGACGGACTTCCGCAGAGTTTAAAATGACCCCGAAAGGGTAACTACATGCAGTCCTGTCTTCTCAGTTGAGTTCAGATTTCATCACTGAGGTTTTTTTTTTTTTTGGACTGTTGGATTTAGAAAAAAAACCAAACCCCAAAACCTCGTAGGAAAATGTAGGTCATCGCTTGTGTAGGAAAAGTTTGTCGAGTTTTGTGTCCCTTGATCTGCTGATAAGTTTTGAATGCTTTCTTTAGCTGATCGTGTTGATATAATCGTGGGTTGGACTTGATGAATGAGTTCAGTTGTCCCCCATCTGACAAGCGTTAGCAGCTTCATGCATTTTAATCAGCCCAATGATTCATGTATTTTCCACCTTTTTTTCTGTGTGTGGGATCCGTTCTTTAAAAAAAAAAGTCGCAACCGGATTAATTATACTCTACATTAATCTTCAAACTTTTTGCAAGGACCTTCCTCTATGTATTTAAGGGAGCTGGGGCTGTCGCGTTCTCTCGTGTGTCTACATCTACAGATGCAGATCGATAGAAATGTACCTCTTTAAAATCGTTTTCCATGTATTAGTGCATCCTGGAGGTTCCTTAGACTACCATGTCGTTTTTTAAAAAAAATAAGTATTTAAGTATCTCATTGTATGTAACTACATTATTGGAACAGGCTCACATCTGAAAGGCTAACCACACTAGTTTTACTCGATTATTTCATTAGTTTGAATGCTGGATTCTCAATAATTCTGTACAATCCTTGCAAAATCCTAAAAAGAAGTGAAAAAGAAACGCGTTGGAAACTGAAACTGTATTCCAGACAATGTAGTTTACATCCATTTTCTTTATATAAAAGAATGATCTGTTGATTTACAGATACAGGAATAAAACTGAATGTTACAGTTTATAATGTAGGATTTTTTTTTAAAAAAAAAAGTGTAATATAGATGGAGAAAGAACAATAGCTGACAATTAAAATACTTTAAGAGGTTTAACTCAAAGATCAAATACGATGCAACGTTTTATATTAAGGTTTGGGAATATTTTGATCTGCCTCGTGCATTACAAAATTCTAATGCTTCTAGTCTTAGAAAAGTATTCAGTCCTTTAAAGATTGTTTTGAAATCTCTGATTTGCAATCCAGTATTTCAAAGGTTCATTTATTTTTTATAGTTATTCAAGAAAAAGTATCTATGCGTGTGTATTGTATGCATATGCGTGTATCTATGCACAAATATATAGTTAGTATATAGGTATATAATGCACACAAATACATACGTGTGTGTGTGTGTGTGTGTGTGTACACACACAGTATATAACATGTTATATCTACTAACGTAGTGTATGAGCTATAGGTTGATTTCCATTTGGTAATCGTGAGAATAACCATCTTATGTAGAAAGCTACTGTATTTGAATACAAATTATATTTATATTGACACTCTTTTCCTCCCGTGAAAAATGTATGTAAGATGATGTAAATAGTGCATTTCCCCCCTAAATTAATATTCTTACTTTCCTGGTACAAACTCTTCAAAAAGACGAATAAGAGAGTAAATCTGAATTTACATATTTTAATGAGAAAATAGTATTTGGACGACTAGGTTCATAATTTAACGTAGACACTTTCTTTCTTTCTTTCTTTTTTTTTAACCTTTGTCTTAAAACAGGCATGCTGGGAACAAGAACATCAATATTTAAAATGTCATGCTCATTCTGTACAGGAAAAAAGTTAAAAAGGAATTTCTTTACAGCTGCGATAAACACTACAACGTTTTGTTTTGTTTCTTCTTAACTTAAGCAGTTCACAACAGTTCGGTTTCCAGCAAACTACCTAAAACTAGAAAGGAGGATAGCAAACAAAAGTGCATGTTACACATTTGATAATCATTCCTATTCACAGACATTTACAGTTTTCCCCAGCCCCCTCTCAGCTTGTCTGAAAAATCCCAGCAGAAATAGCTCCCCTAGTCTGAACCTGTTGTGTTACTTCCTTACACTTTACCAGGGACTTGAGCAGTTTTACATAAGCTACCTGGTCTGGGTGGTAGTGGATTTGGTTTTTGTTTTAATTATTATTTTCTTAAACCATAAATAAATAGCTTTTCAAAATCGAAGTTATCAGAGGGTTAACAGACAAATTAATCCCCCCTCCCCTTCCCCCTGAAACTTAAACGGCCACATTACAACAGGTACCGCGACAGAGGACCTCATCTGATTCCCAGGACAGATTGAAGTTCAGTATTTACATTAGAACAGGCGTTCTGTAAACAAAATACGTTTTCGGTGTGAACCGATGTCTTGCCATTTGCACGGTTTCCTGTCCCTTTGTACTTAATACACCTTCTTCTCTACAGAGCCGGATCCACTGTGTAACTTCCCCCAAACAAACTGTGCTCACCCCACTAGAGGGGGAGAAGTGGCACGCTCTCCAGTTAGGGGAACCTGTGTAATACTTTCGGTGTAATTCGCTGCTCGGTACGGAGCTGACAGTAGATCGAAGTGATTTTTAAAAAGTAATTCACCTCCTGATTCCTGCGGCTCCTGCAATCTGGCCCTGCACAAACTCTGGTTTCTGTGAGTTCGCTTTTTGTTTTATAAACGACCCTGAAGGGTTTCCACAATCCAGCCCCTTTGTCACTTGCAAACACTTCGCAGTCACTCCAAACCGTTTAAGGCCAGGTCCTGTGTAAAAGCGCTGCTCTTCCCAGACAAAGGGAGGAGAAGAGGCGAGGCAGGGCTGTCTAACTCTCCAGCCAGCGTGTCCGGGGGTGGGGGGGAAGGTGCCTGAAGTACCTCCGGAAACCTAATGCTGCCGCCGGCCGTGTAGCTCAGCGGGGCAGGGACGGGCGTGTTTTCAAGTGTGTAAAAGGCAGGGAAGGACCAACCAGCCCAGCGAGCCCTGCACCGAGGGCCCGACCGCCGGGCGAAGCGAAGCCCGCTCAGCCAACCTCCCGTCCTTCCCGCGGGGAGTTCTCTGTCTGTCTGTCCGTCCCCTGGAGGAAAAAGAAAACTCGGCGGGACCGTGGGCCGGGGCCGGGGCGGGCGGGTCAGTGCACGGCGACCGAGTGCAGGGCGGCGGGCGGGCTGGTCAGGGTCTCGCTGGGCGTCGCCGGGCTGCTCTGGCTGGTGGCCGTCTGGGAGGAGGTCGGGCTGAGCGCGGGGGGCGAGTTCGAGAGCAGGCTGGGCAGCGGGGCCGGCAGGGCGGGCAGGGCGGGCACGGCGGCCGGGGCGGGCTTGATGGGCACCGGGATGGCGGGCAAGGCGGGCCCGGCGTGGCAGAGCGGCTTGAGGGGCACGCCGTAGGCGCCGTACTCGCCGCCGGCCATGGCCAGCGGGGCGGCCGGGTCCATCAGGCCGGAGCCGTAGACCGGGGGCCAGGCCGGGCCGAGCGAGCCGCCCACGGCCGCCAGCTGGTTGGGCAGCGGGTAGGCGGCCGGCCCGGGCGGCAGGGCGGAGAAGGCCAGGCCGCCGGGCACCTTGTACTCCCGGGCGATGATGTTCTCGATGGCGAAGGGGTGCTTGAAGCCGGAGGGCGGCGGCACGCCCAGGCCGTAGGGCCCCATGGGGGGCAGGTGCGGGCCGCCGGCCGCCAAGGCGCTGAGCCGCAGCTTGGCGGCCGCCGCCGCCGCCGCCGCCTGCTGCTGCTGCTGCTGGTGCTGCAGGAACTGGGCGGCCTCGGCCGGCTTGGCCGGCGCCAGCGGGTCGGGCTTGAGCACCTTGAAGCGCTTGCGGCGGCGCAGGAAGCTGCCGTTCTCGAACATGTCCCCGCAGCTGGGGTGCAGCGCCCAGAAGCTGCCCTTGCCCGGCTGGTCGGGCCGGCGCGGGATCTTGATGAAGCAGTCGTTGAAGGAGAGGTTGTGGCGTAGCGAGTTCTGCCAGCGCTGCGTGTGCTCGCGGTAGTAGGGGAAGCGCTCCATGATGAACTTGTAGATCTCGCTCAGCGGCAGCATCTTCTCCGGCGCGCTCTGGATGGCCATGGCCGTCAGCGAGATGTAGGAGTAGGGCGGCTTCTGGTCGCTGTAGGTGTTGCGGCCCGGGCGAGGCATGCTGCCGGGCGGGGGGAGTCGGGGCCGGGCGGCCGGCGCGGAGAAGAGCCGGGTCCGGAGCGAGAGGGGGAGGCGGGGGAAATGACCCAAACCCCTCCAGCCCCCCCCGGGGTGAGGCGGGGGGAGGGGAAGCGACCACCCGCTTCTCCCGGCTGAGTGGGTGAGCTCGGCGCTGTCTACCGGCGGCTCGGCGCAGGAGCCAACCTCCCCGGCCGGCGGTGCCCACCTTAAAGTTGCGGGAAGTTGGCGCTCCGCATGCGGGGTGCAGCGGGGAGTCCGCTCTGCGGGCCCCGAGCCGCCCGGCCGGCTCTCACGCCCCCCCGCTCCGCTCGGTCTCGGTGCCGGCTGGGCTGTGGGGACGGGATCCCGCCGGCTCCGGCCCCTGGCCGCCCTTCTGCTCGGAAGGCGGAATCCGGAACGGGCTGATTTCACCGCCGCCGGGAGCCGGGCTGGAGCCGGGGTCCGCTCGCTCCGCCGCCGCGGCGATGAGCTAAGTACTTGCCTCCATGTCCTGCCTCTAACCATCTGATAGTTTTATGCGGTGACAGGAGCAGAAAAGACCCCCGCCGAGGCGCTTCATTAATGTGCCACTTCTTGGCTATCATCTGACAATCGCCTTGGGAGGGGGGGAGGCGGGGAGAGCGGAAAGAAAGGCATGATCTGGTTTCATTTGCACCTATTTACATGGGCACCTCGGGCCAATGGGAATCATTTCCATTTGCAGACAAGGCGAGGGGCGGAAAGGCTGAGCCGCCGGAATGGAAGTGTGAGGGCGCCCGGGCCGAGTGTGCGTGCGAAGGGATGCACCAGCCTGTCCGCCGGGGAGCTGAGTGTGCAATGCACACTCACAAATGGAGCCGCTGGCACGGACATGGCTCGGCTGGGGTGGTCGGTTTGTCCTGCCTTGTTAGCTGCTTTGTAGCGTTGGCTAATTTAAGGCAAGGCTTTCCCCTTTCTCTTTGCCGAGTCACACGGAGCCCACGCCTGGTTTCCACGGGGTTATTCTGATGAAAATACCAGGTCGGGGTCTGATTTACCAAACACGGCGAAGTGGTCATTGCTCTGCCCGCTACTCGCCCTGAAATTTCGAAACGGGCGTTTGTCTTGTTACCAGCAACCTCCCAAAGCTGTGGTCGTGCTGAAAAGAAGACCCGCCGGGGTTGTTTTAGGTATTGGATAGTCTGATCGTGTAAACTGCCTCCCCGTTTGATTTCAGACCGGTGGCAGTTTTCCCGGGTCCCAGGCGATACAAGGATCAGCTGTGACTGTAAACCGAGGTCTAACCCTAGTTCCTGTTCTAACCAGGCAACCCTCAGGTCCTAGCTTCGCGTTCCTGCGGGCAGTCCGGTTTGAGAACCGGATTAGCTAGTCCCTCCGCCTCGTGAACGGGTGAAGTGGCGTTTCCTCTCCCCGCTAGCGCTTCGGAGTGGAACTCGACGGGTTCTGTCCTGGGAAAGTCCATTCAGAGACCGGTAATGTGCTGGTGTCCGGACACGTCTGCGTGTGTGTGTGTGTGTGCACACAAGTCTATACGTGTGTGTGTGTGTGTATCTATTGACACACACACACACACACACGTTGTTCAAATCTGGACTCCCGTTCATTATATTGCAGGGTCCCTTCTATCCCGGGCCCGATCCTTGAACCTTTCCCCCGGTGTGCAGTCCCCCGGCCGGCCGGGGGCCCGCTCCGGGGAGGAACGCTGCGGGATCAGGCCCACAGGAGGGTCCAGGCGCCTGTCCCGTTCAGAGGAGGACTTTGGGCGATTAAACAGCGGCATTAACACTGAGACGGCTGCACGGCGCGGCGCGCCCGCTTGGGATGCAAGCGCACGGCCTGCGGTATTAGCAGCAGTGCTGGAGGAGGAGAAGGACGCCACCTTCTTAATGCCGCCAACGTAACGGCGGGGGAGGGGGAGAAGCGCCTGCCTCTGTCTGTCTGTCTGTCTGCACACCGCGACCTGCCGAAAGATGCTCTCCGCTGCGCGTCCATTACTAATCCCAGGGCTGGCGGAAAGTTACGGCCGAGCAACCCGCCCTGCATTGAGTTGAACGCTCCTGTGTGATGGACGCAACGTTGTGTGTGTGTTGTGTGTGTGTGTGTGTGTGTGTGTTAACTTTGTGCTCCCCCCCGAAATCGGGCTGGACAAGTTGCCTCTCATTCCCTTCTCTCGGGGCTGGAAGCCGAGGAGGGAATAGGTGCATTTCTGGGGCTCCAAGGAGTGTGCTGTGTGCTTCCTCCCCTCATCGCCCCGCACCGTGCAGCAGGCTGTGCGGGGAAAGCCGGGCCCGGGCCGCTACCCAGAGTCAATATTCGCCCGCTTCGTCACACTTACCCGCCTTGTTCCGTTAACAAACTCGGAGCTCTTCACCGGGTCCTTTCAATTGCATTGGGGGGGGGGGGGAGCGCCAAACCTTTTCTGTGTGTTGTTGGAGTGGGAGGAGATGGGATGGGAGGTGAATGTGATGTGAATGTGTTGTGGTGTGGTGTGGTGTGATGTGTTGTGATGTGTTGTGATGTGGTGTGGTGTGGTGTGAATGTGGTGTGATGTGGTGTGGTGTGGTGTGGTGTCGTGTCTGATCGCTGCCGCGCTGTGAAATCAGGCCGAACTCCTCCTTTAGGGACACACGGGGAGAATTCCTGTGCGCCCCGCTCCCCAAATCTTGGTGTTCTTACTATTACCATCCCCGGCTTGGGCTGGTCTCGGGGGGGCACCCTGTCACACTCATTCCCCCGCGGAAACACAGCACGCATTCACAACGCGAATCCAGCTGGGTTTGCCCAAATCCCATTTCCCCACAGACACAGACCATTCGGCTCCTGCTCCCGCCTGTTGCTCCGAGTACAAACGATGCAGGTTTCGGAGCCGCCGGATTTCTTTTTTTAAGGGTGAAGGGATCTCCGAGGGGCCCGGGGGGGGGGAGGCGAGTGATCTCGTTCATCAACACAGAAGTTGTGTCCCGTGGGAAGTCTCGAACCGCTGACAGGCTCGGAAGCTAGCCCCCCCCCCCCCCCCCCCCAAAACGAAGGGCTTAAGTGTCATTGACGGGGTGTGCGTCTCCCTTTTAAAACCACCATCAGGGAAAGGGGCGAGCGAGGCTGCTTGCGGAGTGAATCAATGGCCATTGTGCGGCAAAGCAAAACAAACAGAGGCGTTCGGAAGCCCCGTGCAAACAGGGGCAGTGCCGGGCAAAGTGTATCAAACCCACACAAGTCACTGATATCCCTGTGCAACGCCCAGGAAAGCGATTCCGCGCAGGAGCCGGCCCCGGGGTCCGTGCGGCTCACCACGGCCCACCTTTCTGCATGGCAGGGTCGCCGTGGCCCCGTTTCCCACAAGCAGGGACCACACACGGCTCCCGATGTGCTCATAATTTATGCTAATTTCCCGCCATAAATCCACAATTCGCTCCAGTGGCCAGCGGGGCTGCGGCGAGAGGAAAAGGAGACAGAAAAGTGACAAACACAATATTGATTTTGACGCCGCCTGTTTGCGGGCAGGTGTGTTGCTAGCAGGGGGGGGGGGGGGGGGAACCGAAAAACTTCCCCTGGAATAAAAAACCAAACCTAATCCACGCTGTGAAAGCTCGCACGACCTGGTTGGTGTTTACCAAACGGTGCGGTAAAGCGGAGTCGGCGCGTTTGCGGGTTTCCTAGGTTGCTCAATACAATCCCAGGTCTAAACCAACTCCCCCCGTTTGGGCAGTCAATTCCGGGCAGGCATTTGAGCTAAGCCTCGGGCTCCCCCCCCCCCCCTTTTTTTTTTTTTAAGTTGTGTGTCTTTTTGCTTACTGGGGGCTGGGCGGGAAGAGGAGGCTGGTGGATTTCGGCGGCGCTGCTTTGGGCTGTTTGTTTTCATTCCGGATTTAGAGCTGACCGAAGCGAGCTCGCTGCCGCTGGGAACCGGGCCGCTCCGTGCGCCGGCGGCTTTGTCCCACCAGACATTCCTGACCGATTCTGCCACTTTGGTGGCGTGAAACTGCTTAGCTGCCTTTCAAAAGGCTTGTGTTCCCTCCCCATTCAGCACTAAACAAACTCCCCCCGCCTGTCAACGGCGAATTCCGAATGCTTCTTGTGCGTGTCCCAGAGTCTATATTTGCACTAACACACTCACCGCTCGGGGGTTTGCAGTGTAAACCGCGCCGGGCTCAGCGGAGGCAGACCTTTGCTCTCTTGGCATCCTCGCTTTCCCCTCCCTCCCCGTGTGTGCTGCCATTAGCCGAACCACGCTACAGGCAAAGCCTCGTGTAAACGGCGTCGATGGAATCCGCTTACACCTTACAGGCTCCCTGTTCCAGCGTTTGCAAGGATCCCAGCATTCAAACAGGTTTCCATCCGAGGAGATAAAAGGCCTGCTCCTCACGCCGGTAGTAAGGGTTACTCCTTCGAGTACCAGCCGCAGGTTCCCCCCTCCCCCGGTTAGACGTTGTCAATAAGCGGTACACATGATGGGCCCGATCCTCCTGCCCATTCCCTCTCTGCTCCCCGCCCCCCCACCGACTTCCATGGCCGCAGGATCTGGCTCTGCCCCCAAGGAGAGTGAATGGCCCGTCATGCCATTAAAGCCGGAGTTGCCGGCCATGTCCATGGCACAGGTTTCTGCCCAGCATCCGGGGGGGTTTGTGTGTTTGTTTTGGTGTGTGGGGCCTTTTGATGGTAAGTTAAAGCACGATGCGGGGGAGGAAAATGCATCGAGACCTAAGTGTCAACGTTGTCAAAAGTAAAAGGTCTTCCCAGGCTCAATCGGACCTCACGCGAGAGACGCGTTCCTCCTGCGTTGTGTTCGCCTCCTGCTAACCCACAGGCGTTTGGTGGTTGCTTTCCTGGGCAAGACACGTCGAATCAGTGCCCATTCCTCTCAGCAGAAGGGGCAATAGTCGATAGTGGATCTCTGGTGTAAAGCCATCAGCAGCCCAGTGCCCCGAGAGCGGGAACCCCGAGTCCCAAATCCGGAGCCAGTGACATGGTAAGGAGCGGCTGGGTTCCACTGGCACCGCTTCACTGGCCCTGCAAGAAGAAAAGTGGGGTCCCCTCTCCCCCCCGCCCACAAATCTAGGGCCCGATCCTGCTCCCATTCACCTCCACTCCCCATGGAAGCAGGCTTCTGCCCCCAATTCACCTGCTCTGTTCAAATGAAATGTTGAGCAGTGCCCCCGCCTGAGAAAACCCCAACTCCGAGTTGGCTCTGATCTGCTCCGAAGCTTCCTCGAGAGCTGGAGCTACTCTGGGGCTGCTATCTGGCTCGACGATATGTCATACCAGGCAGAAGCAGCCTGCTTAACGTGCCTGAGCTGATTCTCCTAGTATTTTAAGGAGCCCTCTCCGGACGTGGGAAGAAAGGACCCAGCTTTTCTCAGCCCCGAGAGACGATCCACGGGCTTGCAACTTACCGAGCCCCACAATCTTTCCGCTTGCCACGGCTGTGCAGAGCTGTGCTCTGCTTCCAACCCCTCTGGCATTTGGCTACAGCTTCCCTGCTTCTTCCCCTATGGCTTTGCTAAATACCGGGGTTCTTACCGCCGATGCGAGTTTGGGCTTAAACGTTATTGCTTTAAAATCCTCGGTTTAAAACAGGAGCGAGCCTGCCTTCCCCGGTTGGCATGCACACGCCTGAATAGAAGGGAACCCGAAGCATTCCAGGACTGGCTGGAGTATTTGTCTACAAGTTATGTGGGGAGGCCTGGCAAACTTGGGGTTTTGTGCCGCCTATTTTCTCCAAATGTAGCGTTTTTCAACCCTCCCCCCCCCTTTTTTTTTTTCACATTGTAGGAAATATTGAAAATGCCACCTTAGTATTGAGCGGATTAACTTGCTTTTCTCCCAGCCCCTAACTCTGGTGTTAAGGCAGCAGTAGATCAACTGTATAATGTGTGCGCTGTTTGGTCATTTGTACAAGCCGAACAAAGGTTGAGCTAAGCCAAATTGCATTGCACTTGTGAACCGAGTCCCAATTTGAAGTATCTTTTACAGCAGGGGGAATGAGAACAATTTCGTGTATGTCTAAAAGGGACTAACAAAGCCACTTTCTAGAGCATCTCAAAGTGAAGTAGTGAGGCGTGACATTCCCAGGGTGAGGAGGGACAAAGGCCGGGTCAGGGGGATGAAAAAGAGAATCAAACAGCCACTTTCACATGTCTGCCCTCAACGGCTGCACCGCTCCATAATAGGAAACAAATGTTGTAAAAAAGGGGATTGCTCCCATTCATTCAAAATAGCAAATGATAGCTAAACAACATTGTCAAAACTGAATCAACTTCTGTGCAGTACCACCCAGAAAAAGGCATTGTGTTTTGGTTAATAGCTGGGTGGAGCAAACTTGATTTTCTTTTCTTTCTTTTTAAGAGGAAGAAACTTCACTTTCCAAATCAATGCTCTTCATAACCTTTTTTTTCAGCTTCAGATTTTTTTTTTTTTTTTTAAAAGATAACCCTATTTATTCATCTAGCTGGCAAGTTCTCCCACCGCCTCTGCCTGACTCGAGGGTTTGTACAAAACCAAGAAAAATTAAGGCGAAGGTCTCCTCCACGCCGTTAGAATAGTAGTGGCAAAACACTTAAGGCACATGTAAACGTGTTGTGAATTTGATCCTGAAACCCCTGATTGATTAACCTTCAAGTCACTGAATGATTGTGTACAGAGGGCAAATATTGAGAAATAATGGTTTATTTACAATGATGATTTCGGCTTTCAAAACCCATTGGAGTAACGGAATTCGGATTATAATTATTTCCCCTCTTTAAGAAAACAAAGGTGATAATCGTTCGCGTTAGTCTGAATGCATTAAACTTTAGAGGGAAAAGTCGTCCCCCGGCCCCCATCGTGTGGCGTCGTGTTTAACGAGGTAAAGTTTAGTTAGGGTCAGAAGCTTGAATATGTAGGTTTTTTTCTAGTCGCATGAGCAGGTTTTTAAATGGTAACTTTAGCTTATAGATATCGTTTGGAGTGTTCTTGGGGAGGTTAAAAGGTTTTGATGTTTTTGTACTTGTGTCCTTAGCTTTCTTTTTCTCGCCCAGTATCCCCCTCCCAACCTCCGCCCCCTATCCCTCTGGGCTGCCACCCACAACGCTGGCCAAAAAAAAAAAGTGGAGCGGGGAAGGGAAATCCCTGAGCGATCACTAACTCCCCGCCAACCCAGAACAGCTCATCCCCTGCTCCCTTAAAGCAGAATATTCACCCCGTCTAGCCGAAGCCGAGAGTGGTCGTTCACGTCAAAGGCGCTGCGGACAAATGTGCTCTGAAATAGGTCGCTTGCAAAACTTTCTCGACTAAAGCTTTTCCCCCAGGGCCGAAGCAAGCTTTTGCAATTCACCACCTGTGTTTATGTCATGGAAGGAAAAGGAAAACCCGGACCTGGCTTTGGTCAGAAGAGCATCGTTATGGCTACTTCTTCTATGAGCAATAAAAGACCTGGGCAGAGAGAGCGGGCGGCATATTCCGGGGGCTGGAGAACTGTCGAGTGGCTGGTTACATCTGCTAAGGCAGAAGACCTTTAATAAGCAACAGTTATCCCTTGACTGCCTGCAATGAAATCAACCAGGAGAAGGACGGATCAACCCGCGGTGCGCAGCCTGATCCGTCTGTACTCCGCCCAAGAGAATGTGCGGGTGCGTGTCCTGCCTTCTGTCTCCCGCAAACACACCTCCACCCACAGACAGGAGCGCACGGATCTGAGCGTCGGGCTGACAGTGGAAAGGGGATTGGCGGATTCATTTTCAGGGGCTAGCAAACTTCTCCCTGTGCGAACATTTCTCGACAGCCTTGGCGCGCCTTAGACCCGTTCCCTCCAGCGTCACTAACGTTAGCAAAACGCCAGTCTCCCCCTCAACCCCCAGTGGTGCGGGGGGGGGACATATTAACCTGCTTCAATATGTCAGTTGTGAAATCAGGTCTTTGGATCCGACTGTATAAAACATTTTCCCGCGGCGATTTCTTCCTGAAGGGTTTTCTCTTTCTGTGTTACTCGTGGTAACAGAGCGGCACCGCATTTACTCAGCTAAAGAGGAAGGAGTGATAGAATATTTTCTTTGGAGAGTAAAAAATTTGACCTAGGAATAAAAAACATGTTCAGTTTATGCCCTGAATTAGTGGAGGAGATGTCTGCTCTGTTGTCACTCTCTCTCACACACACACACACGAGAAGCTTTCTCCTAGTTAATTTTTGCAGGAAAGTATTTCCTTCTAAACGCTCATCTATTCTGGGCCCCGATCTAGAAAACCTGTAGTGAGTGGGTGGGTGCTCTGCACTTGGGATGATCATTGCTTTGACTGGCATGAACGTTTTCCGCCTCATCAAAGCAGGTTTCAAAAATCACGTAGCAAGGAGGAAGAGACCCAGCTCTGTCCTCCTTTCGAAAGATCAGTCAGCCGATCGTCTGTAGGTGAGCGGGATCATGTGCACGCCTGTCACTTTTCCTTTCCTTCCTTGCTCCTCCAGACCTGTTGATGAGACCTAGTCACCCAGAGCAGAGCTCTGCCGAGCGGGCGCTGTAAACTGCTTGTGTATTTCACATTCTCATCCAGCTATCTGGAGGCAATGTAGATTTTCCAAAGATCTAATGAATAAACAACCAGCGAGTGCTGGCGGTGTAATTTACATTGTTAATGTCTACATGTGTATAATAAATATGCATTTGTGTGTCTTCAAATAAACTCTTTTTAGTTTCTAACCTGTGGTGTTTTTGAAAAGCGGTCTTTTCCAAGAAACCTCTGTTCTTTTTCGTTTGCTGGCGGGGTGGGAAAGGAACAGACCCAGGCACGGGTTTCCAGTGCAATCTGCAATCGGGGTGGAGACACTTGGCCGCATCTTGGGTTAAAAACTGCCCCACTTCGCACCTGCAGAAATGTCCGCATATTCCCCGGACACACAAAATACTGGCGACAAATCCTCGTCTCCGCACTACTGGGAGACAGCAGCCGCTAATTGTTTCGGGAGAATTTGCCCGCGTTTAAATAGCCGAACAATTTGAACGTCCAATATTAGCTCTTCGCATTAGTCTGACGGTGCAAAGAACCACGCAGTCAGAGACTGAGCTTCAAAGCCACCAGCTTCCCCGCAAGGAAAAGTTTGCCCAGGCGGATGCTCCCTGCGCATTTCAGGCAGACGGTTTTCCCTGCATACCTCTGTAGAGGGCATCCCTGACCAGATTTCTTCCAGCTCGGTCTGTCAAGCCGCCTGCTAGTGCTTTGAACTGTGAGCTCGGTTATTCTGTGCCTCGGCTCACACTCTGTAACGCCCTGCTGCAGTCAGAGGCGACTTAGGACATCCTTCATGGAAGACCAGATGTTTTTTCGCTTCCCGATCCTACAGCTGAAAGTCCACGCACTCCCCCGCGCCCCCCCCCCTACAAACTAGGTGCCACTTTCTTATACCACTTGATGGCAAATGTCTCATTTGCAGCGTGCTGGATCTGGCATTCATTATTTTAATTAAGTCTATGGCGATTTACTTTCCTCGGAGATCCATTCCACGGGGCAATTAGGGACGTATTGGTGCTAGCACATATGAATATTCAGGAGGGTGTCAATTAATTAGCAGACAGAGGAATCTCATTATGATGCTCAAACCCCTTTTAGTGCTAAGCTGCATTAAAGGGGCATTTGCCAATGTGCTGGATTAGTGAATATTTTACTGTGCACTCATTTAACTTCATTAGCATCGCACTTACACCACGCTCGGATTGTATTAATGTAATTGCTCATTAATTTGCCCAGAAAGAAGGAGAAAAGTTTGATGACACCGCAGCACTTGGGTAGACATCTGGAAAAGGAAACTTCTGCACCGCCCTGCTACCCTGCCGGAGAGTAATTTACCACGGGTTGGGAGCGATTCAGCAACACGGTACTTCAGTCCACTTACCTAGCGCCACCTTTCATAAATACGCCTTTGCACATGAGAAAACCAGTTTACTGCCCGGGAAGTGTGTTCTATGGATTTGCACGGTGGTTGCAGCTACGCGGTAGATACACGTCTGTTTTCTGTAACCGGAGCGAGCGAGCGAGCACAATACAGCGAGCAGCGTGGCTACACCAACAAAAAAAAGGTGAATTTGAAGTATTAGCTAGTTTTCTTCTTTTTATAACCCCCTAGGCAATTAGGGGGACTCCCCCGGCCCCATCCAATTAACCTGTTAATCTCTGTACAAAGTGGAACAAGAGAAATTGTATCTTTTTTTACGAAGTTGCCGGACAAAATAAAACCAGATGTTTCTGGCAGATGTGGAGACAGTTCCTTCCCCCCCCCCCCTTCTAAAAGACAAGTCGCCCAGATCTGGCCATTTCACTAGTGGAATACATCGCGTTATCAAGCTGCGCCAGAGAAACTAAAAGAAGATTCTTGTTGATCGAAAAGTACAGACACCAATCTCAGGATTGCATTCATTCTCTAATTAGGCACCATGTTAATGTTCACAAATTTTCCAAGGCTCATTGTAGTAAGAACAGCTATTTTTTTAAATGTCCGTGGGGTATTGTGCTTTGCAAAAAAAACAAACACAAAAAAATCCCTTCGAAATGTTTCATATTAAATATTCATCGGCTTTAAATTCAATAGCCGGATCATCCGACAGACATAGATGCGCAGGATGCTAGAGATAATCAGCCTCTGTGCATCTTCGCACGAGAGGGAAGGACCCGGTGTCATTAGCCATTCCAGAGAGGGAAGGGAAACCAGTGGAGCTGTGTTTAAAAAGTCACCTTCATTTCAACACCCAGCGCGGAGCGCGCCCAAAAAAGGTTAGAAAGACAAATATTAAATCTGCCTTCACAAAGGGAGCTGCTAAATAGATCTTAAATTAATATGCATGTACAATTAATTAGCTGCATTTCGTGACATCAAAATAAGTACCTGGGAAACAAGAACACCTTCGGGGCATTAGGAACCATATGCTGGAATTATGGTTAATTGACTAATTACATAAATTAGGCATTAATTTTACAACACATCAAGTATAAAAGATATCTCAATTAATTGTGCATAAATTACAAGGTTAAAGGGGGAGGCGTTAACAACAGAACATGTCACACCTCTGTCCCCGGGAAAGATCGAGCAGGACTAAGCTGATGCCCTTTTGGTGACCACTTGTATCTCCAGGGGGAAGGAGCCAGGAGTAGCCAAGTAACACTGAGGAAAGATGCTTAGGGTGCCCAGATTTTGCCATTGACTCCAGGCAATCATTAATGCAAGAAGAAAGAAAAGAACAAGTTCATTAAAATCAATTACACATTTTAAGATTGATTAGCTTTTGTCAGAAAAAAAAATCTCTGTAAACCTGCCTCTGATTTTTTTTTTAAATGCAAATTCTATCTGCACCTGCTTGTACAAACCACTCATACCTGCCCTCCTAAGCAGTAATGTTTTGTTTTGTAGCATTTCAAGTGTAGGCTTTTGGGAAAGAGAAGCACTGGAGATTGGTGGGCCATAAATCTTTCCCTTCCCCTTGCCCTACACACACACACACACACACACCCGGCCTCTGTCTCCAAGTCACAGTTAAAACCATTGAAGTAATTGCTGTGTAACTGGAAACTCTTGAGATAAAATTGTATTCTGCTTTGAGAAGGTGATCATGTGAGGTGGGATTTTATTTATTTAATTTTCGATTTAAAGACACTGAAAATACAAACAAAACAAATACAACAAACCTTCAGGACATAGATCTGCATGTTTCAGAGCAAAATATTCCAGAATACGATCTATTCTGCTAATACTAGGTTGTGCTATCGGAACTAGGAGACCTTCCTTTTCAATGCTCCATGTCAGAGCTGGTGTTTTCAGGCTTGATCCCACTTTCTTCTTGCTGAAGAAAAGCCCTTTAATTATTCCAGTCAAAAACATAAAACCAAATTCACTAACCAGCATATCGAGCTTGTTCCTACTTCCCATAGAGTTTGTAAGATTTTGGCCTTTGATTTCAGTGGCAGCAGGATCAAGTTTTAAGATTAAAAAGTCTAGAATAACTATATTATTATAGGATTATTCCGATTGTGGTGTAGGATAGTAACATGTGGTAGACACAGTGCAAATTCAGAGAAAGCGTCAGCCCTTGACCTGAACAGTTTACCATATAAGACAATTTATGAAAATACAAGGAATTTATTTTCTGGAAACCACAGTTCAACATTTTGAATAGTAACAGAGCGACTGAAGTCAGTAACCTCTATGGAATACCATCAGCTGACTGCTGTTTTGTTGGCTGATGGATATTTTGTAACATACAAATATATTAACTGGGGACATGTGGCTAAAGTACAGGACAAGTTTTGAACTGGAATAATAATTCTTATTTGAAGGGAGAGGTTGGGTGAATACAAACCATCCAGGAAGCTCTGAGGACTGAAACAAACCCAGCCCATGAAAAAAGGAAGGGAAAGCTAGTCCCATTGCCTTACTGATATAGTCTGTGCCTAGCCTGCGCGTGGATGGGGTGGGGTTGGATGGGGAAAGGGAGAGAGATGAACTGAACATCACAGTAGAAAGGAAGTAGTTGGTACTACTCTTCCCTCTTCTTACTCAGGCAAACCTAGTGAAATCAATGGCAGGATTGCCTGCATAAAGAGTGGGTACGAAATACTTAGGCGGCCCCCTTGTTTGCCCTTTACTGCTGTAAGTTTTTACATGACACCTAAGCAAAGATGTCAGAATATTCCACCTTCGTGAGTAAGTCCTAATGATTGAACACTCCAGAAAGGAGGTCGGTTTCCCATCTCCCCCCCTCACACCCCTCCTTAGGCCAGTCTTCGCCCCACAGCACCACCAAAACAAACAAAGCCTTCCTCCAAAGTTCACAAGATCCCTTTCCCTGTCTGTGGAGAAATGCTCGAGACAAGGAGCCCTGGCTGCATCAGTTACAATATATCTTGTCTGCTGATGGGCTAGAAAAGGGATGAAAACCTGCCACATGGCAATCTTTTTATTGAGACAAAATGTTCATTTTGATGTAGCTGTTTTGTGCGGTTGCCAGATGCTGAAAATACTTGAGGGAGATGTTGACAAGTGGATAATTGTCAGCAGAACTAAAACAGACACTTTGTTTACAGTTGAGCATGATTAATTGAGAGTGAATAAAACAGCAGCTCGAGTTCGAAAGAGGCAACACTCTCCAGAAAGGCAGGGACTGAACTCCTCCTCGTGTTCAAAGAAAGGGGCACTAACTAAGCAACATCATTAAAACGTGCAGTGCAGGGCACAAACCTCTAGCTTCAAAAGGGCACATGGGTTTTGTTTTTTTGCTGCTTGCTTCTCTCCCTTTCTCATCTGCTGTGTTTCTGGATTCTTAGAGGAGAATTAGAAATGAATGTAGGCTTAAAGGCTTTGCAGTGAATGCTGGAAAGGGCCAAGCAATTTAGAGCAAATGAAAAGCCACCAGTGATGTAAAATAATCGGTGACATGGCAGTCACCCCTCCCTCTGATGCAATTTCATAATGCTACCGAGGGTCACGTCCATTATGGTGCTGGTAAAGGGAATAGCACCGGATGGTCAGTAAATATATATTCTCCACAGTTATTAATAGAAACCAACATATATGTTTCTAGTAGATCATACACAGCCTGTGTCTCAATATGTATTTATGCAGACACACACAGAGAGAGCATGTTTAAGACTTGAGTGAGTTTTAAGCTGTTTGTGCGTTTTAGGCCAGGGGTTCAATTGGGGAGATGAATAGCGGGGAAGTAGCAGTATAGCTCAAGCTCTTAAAGTGAGATACCCCTTGCCATGTCTTCACCGTGTTATGAACGCTCTCCTTCCTTCTGCTTGGCTTAGCCGTGAAAAGTCTAAATGTCAACATGGTTAATTATCACTATGCTTCAGAGTTAACACAACATACTCATACCTGTAGTTTCAAGACCTCTGTAGACATAAGAATGGCTATATTGGGTCAGAACAATGGTCCATCTAGCCCAATATCCTGTCATCTAACAGTGGCCAGTGCCAGGTGCTGCAGAGGGAATGAACAGAACAGGTAATCGTCAAGTGATCTATCTCCTGTCGTCCACTCCCAACTTCTGGCAGTTGGAGGCTATGAACACCAAAAGCCTGGGGTTGCATCCCTGAGCTTCTTGGCTCATAGCCTATCCTCCATGAGTTTAGCTAATTCTTTTTTGAACCCCATTATAGTTTTGGCCTTCACATCCCCTGGCAATGAGTTCCACAGGTTGACTGTGCATTGTGTGAAGAAGTACTTCCTTTTGAATGTGTTAAACCTGCTGCCTATTAAATTCATTGGGTGACCCCTGGTTTTTGTGTTATGTAAATGACATGTCCTTATTCAATTTCTCCACACCATTCACGAGTTTATAGACCTCTGTTATATCTCCTCTTAGTCATCTCTCTTCATATGGAAACTGTTCCATACCCTTAATAATTTTTGTTGCTTTTCACTTTAACTTTTCCAATTCTAATATATCTTTTTTGAGATGGGGCAACCAGAACTGCATGCAGTATTCAAGGTGAGGTCATACCATGGATTTATATGGTGACATTATGATATGTTCTGTTTTATTATCTACCTCTTTCCTAATTGTTCCTAACATTCTGTTAGCTATTTTGATAGCCACTGCACATTGAGTGGATGGTTTCAGAGAACTGCCCACAATGACTCCATGATCTCTTTCTTGAATGGGAACAGTTAACTTAGATCCCTTCATTTTGTATGTATAGCTGGGATTATGTTTTCCAATGTGCATTACTCTACGTTTATCAACATTGAATTTCATCTGCCATTTTTTTGCCCAGTCACCCAGTTTTGTGAGATCCCCTTTTAATTCTTTACAGTCACTTTGGATTTAACAATCTTGAGTAATTTTGTATTGTCTGTGAATTTTGCCACCTTATTGTTTACCCCTTTTTCCAGATCATTTATGAATACGTTGAACAGTATAAATGGTCACCCATAATCCAGACAGCATCACATCTTTTCTCACTAATATTCAATTCCAGTCTATTATTTTCCTATTAACTCAACTCAATGCAGTTGCTTAATTTGGATTCTCAAAGCAAGAGGTTTGGTTCTGTTTAGCTGAAGGGGATAAGGAAACCACGCTGCCTATGTCTGGGTTATCTCTTGCATCTTTGCATTGATGTCTGGGGAAGGACTGGCATAGAAAAGGGACTTGCCATAATGTTCAAGTCCCTTCACCCTATATAAATGGGCTTGTCTTAATTAGCCACTGATCTTGACCCAGATGTGTACACAAAACAGAGAATAGACACTTGAAAAGCATCCCTGGGCAGATCCACAGCTGTTGTGAATTGTCATAGCTCTATAGAAGTCAATGGTGCTACAATGGAGGTACCCCAACAGAGGATTTGCACCACAAAATGTACTATCCTCTAATTAGGTTTTAGACTAGGGTAGAGTAACTTGCCTCTGCCTCAAAGACCTTACACTTTTATCTGGTTCATTGTAACGTCTGCCAACACTTTCAGAAGTATCCGGTAGGCAAGTAACATGTAAAAACAATAGGGGCACACCCAGCAGATTCAGAGTGCATTCCCTTCCCACTTAAACCTTTGCTGATCTCTGCTACTGTAGAAATTTGGTAGTTCTTAGATGTCCACCCTCTTCAGCTCTCTGGTCCTGGGGCATCTGGCTGCTGCCCAGGTGTTGTCCTTCTGGAAAGAGAGAGGCCAGGCAGGTACAGTCAGCTGTGATGATTTAGTAGGATGGTGTGAGTTGGGTATTTGTGTAACTGACTCTTGGAAGTATCTCTGGCCAAGAAACTGCTTCTGGGAAGGGAGGGCACTACTGAAGAAACTCTTAGATACAGGGTGTTCCTTTCCCATGGTCAGTCGGTGGCATCTGGAGAAGTCTTCAGCAGAGCATGAGTCCAGTGGCACTGAGACAGTCTATCTTGAGTTCAGTCGCTGCTTCATTGTCTTGAAATGTTTTGATCTGGAGTCAGGCCTGAGAGACTGGTGCCTACTTCATGCTGCTGAACAAGACTAAGGTGGTTGGAGCTGGCAGGTGATAGCACTGAAGTGCTGACAGCCACCTGGTGGGACTCCTTGAAGGCAGACACTGGGTTAAGGAGGTATAATAGAACCTAAGAGTTATGAACACCTTGGGAACAGAGGTAGCTCATAACTGAAATGTTTGTAACTCTGAACAAAACATAATGGTTCTTTTTTCAAAAGTTTACAACTGAAAATTAATTTAGTACAGCTTTGAAACTTTACTATATAGAAGAAAAATGCTGCTTTGGACCATCTTAATTTAAATTTAAGGAAACAGTTTCCTTAACTTGTCAAATCTTTTTTTAAACTTTCCCTTTATTTTCTTAGTAGTTTACCTTTAACACAGTTCTGTACTGTATTTGCTTTTTGTTTTGTTTTGTTTTGTTCTCTGCTGCTGCCTGATTGCGTACTTCCGGTTTCAAACGAGGTGTGTGGTTGACCAGTCAGTTTGTAACTCTGGTGTTCATATCTCTGAGGTTCTACTGTATCTGGTTGGGACAGAAGAAGATGACTCAAATATTTTGGCTTCAAGAAGAACCCCTATTAAAATTCTGTTTTGTGACATTTCCGGCCCAGAAAGATTTAGATAAAAATCTGTATTTTTGATTGTTTATCTGATCCTTTTGAAGTCAAACCATTATTATTTATAAAGCACATACACAATTATAATAATGTATGATCTACTTTCACATAAGCACAGTTTCTAATTAAATATGTACATATCTATAATGTAACTGCTTCTGCTATTTAATGGTATTTATCTTACTGTGTTCCCACTGCATGGATTTTAACATACTGGTTTATTACACATTAGATGTAGATAATTCCTTGTGCAATAAAAAGGGCCTTCCTGCCCACCCCCGACGACATCTGTAAATTAAAATCTCATGAGAAATTGCCTGGCTTTCCTTCTGCATTGGGTGTACACACATAAAGTGCATATGTATTTGTAAAGTAGAACTTTGTTTAACTTCGTTATCATTAATAGTCAGAAATTACATGACCCTAATATGTTACAAATCACTTATACATAAAACATGTAAACTGGATTAACAGAATGTATTAAAATGCTGGAGAGCTACTTGATAATGGAATATGCACAAACTTGCTGTGTACTTAGAGTGTATAATGCAGCTAACTCAATTTATTCCTTGCTATTCACAGGAGAGTACATTTTCACTTTTTAATTGCACAGATGACAAGACCTTTTTAATTAAGGTGGCATCTACAGTATTCATATACTGCAAAATCCACAAATGAGTAAAATTTAATAGCATCATAAAAACTGTGGTTAGGGCCTTTACCAACACCGCCATCGCAGCAAAGGTCTTTAAATTGGCCACATGTCAGAAATGCACATAAACCTGCGTAAAGAGGTAACAAAATTACTGTCTCTGGGAAAGCAGTAACTGATTGGCTCCCTTTCTACAGAAATAAAATGCGTGTTTTCATGATTGTGTGTATGAAATTGGCCTTCCCTTTTTTGTCTTCAGGGGTATTTTTCTCCTCTTTGTGCCAAGTTTCTTCATTCTGCTTAGTATCTCCTGTTCTCATTAGGGTGAATTTCACCTCTGGGCAGAGAGCCAGCCAAAGGACTATGCACCACGCAGTGCCCCATGGGCGTAAGTGGGACTTGAATGGTGCATAAGTTTTCTGCACGGGGTGAATGTGCAAAGGTAAGCAGAGGCTTTCAATGAATCAGACAAGATAGCAGGCTTTATAAAAAGAGCATGAGAGGTAGAAGACCTGATTTCTATTTCCAGCTCTGCCACTGACCTGCTGTGTAACCATCACCCAGCCATTCACAGGTCTGTTTCTCTTCTCACCCTTTGTCTGTCTGGACTATTTATACTGAAAGCAATTTGGGTCTGGGACTCTCTCTCACTATGTGCATGTACAGCTCCTACCATAATGGGGCCATCTGATCTCAGTTGGGGACTTTAGGCATAATAACAACAATAAGCATGTTCCTGTTTTGAAGAGTAAATGATACATAATTAAAATGTTGAAGATATATATATATTTTTTTTTTCTCCCTAATTAGGGCCCTACATTTGATAGGCGAAAGAACAGTTAGTTTAAGGGAAGGAATTTCCTACACCGGTTCTGTCTTTCCCATGCCACAGTAGTTCTAGAAGTCTTTAAGAGGTTGTGTCTCATTGCTGGGTGAAATTTGAGTCAGTGGGAGCATCCCCAGTCTTGCCCAGATCACCTTGGAATAAATGCAAGCTGTGGTAGATGGCTGTTTTACATGTGTTATTGTCTAAAATGTGGTGGGATGTTAGTTGGTTTGTGCTCAAGAGACAGACGTTTTTCTGGCAGAGCGTTTTGTTTTTTCATCCCATTTAGTCTATGGAAAATACACCTCTGTGTATATAACAGTTACTGCAGGGGGGGGTCTGCAGGCATTTCTTTCCCCCCACAATTAGATATTTAACAGTTTGTTTTGAATTGTAATGTCATGATGCGCAGAGTTCCTCCAGCAGTGCTTGTTATTAATTAAAAAATAAACCAGATTGTAGAATTCAACATTTCCTTTGGGATTAGTTTAAAAAGCTACATGAATTTTTACCTTAATGCTAAAAATACTGCATTGTTTACCAGATGAGTACTTAAATAATTAAATAAACTATTCCAAAGAGAGAGACCCTGTTAGAGTGAAAAGTGCTTTCCTGTGAGATCCTTTTGCAAGAGAGAAAGAGCGTGAGTAAGAAGAGGAGCAGGAGGGGACCTTGGGATGTATTAACATTTAGCAAGACTAAAATGAATTGTGTTAATCATGTCTGGTTTGATATTAATGAATTATGCTAATCAAATTTATTTTCTCCATTGGCGGGTTTCACATAGCACTGCTTCTTTCATTTGCAGTTACTGCATTTGTAAAAAAGGGATTTTAGATGGGATCACTTAGGGTTATGCCACATAGTGCCTTTCAAAAGCATTAGTCACACACATGGGGCCAGACACCCAGCCCCATCTATGAGTCCCCTTTGCACTGCTAGTGCAGGGGAATCCTGGCAACCCTGGGCCAGTCCCTCCTGCTGTGCCCGGTATTCCACCCTAGTTTATGAAGAATTTTGGGAGAGGCTGAAGCACAATCTGCTCCAGCTATCTTGGTCGGAAGGGTGGCCTCTTTGGACCCATTATCCATTGACGCAAGTTAGTACAGAGATAAAGGTGGTGGAAATCCATCTAAGACCTCCCGCCCCAGGTGCACTGAGCCTTGTTCTGATACACCTGGGATCCAGCCCATTTGAATTTGGAAATGGAGCATGCAGTAGATCTTTTCTTGTTCATACAACCACTTCTGACTACAGACACAATACTGACCTACATGGGGGATAAACTATGCCAGGGGTCACACACTGATTCTCATCAGAAAATCTGCATCTGGCTGCCAGCAGTAGGAACATAGGGTAAAATTCGGTCACATCTATTCTAGCCAAAATGTCATGGAATTACCACCACACAGGCCATTTTACAGGTCCATGGAGAGGACATGGTCCATATTTATACACCTGTGCCCCGCAAGTCGCCCTTACCCACACCCCTCCCCACCTATGCAGATTACCCATACTCTTAGAAATAATCCACACTGGGGATGGGAACATACGGATGGAAATATGTGAATAGATTCTTCATCGCATATGAGTGTCCACTTTGGACCCAGATAATGAAAACATTTAAGCAGAGGCTTAATCCATCTCTCTTTCTGATAGCATTTAAGCATGTGCTTAACTTTAAGCTTATGCTTAAATTCTATCGAGAGTTAAGTACATGCTTACATGTTGTCCTGACTAGCACTGAATGGTCTCTGTGTGTTTTGCATTGTTTCAAAATGTAGCTCAACTAAAATAAATCAATAAAAAAGCAGACACATCATAGGGGCATGTTTTGTTATTTGTTAGCATAGCCATGCATGTTTGTTACATTTTTAATTAATATTTTATTCGTCCATTAAAGTAAGAGAGACATCAATCCAATTTACTCCTATTTATTATTTGCTTCTTTCTACTGTGGTAGCACCAAAAGGCTCCATCCACTGTGCTAGCTGCTACACAGATGTGTAGAAAGGTGCAGTTCACAACCATAATAAACAAGAGAGGAATAGAAATACGTCTCCTAGAAAATAATGTGGTAAGAAAACAACAGTTGTTCTATACTTAGAACTATCCAATATCAACTTTAAGCAGATGAGTTAGTCTCATTGAAGATTGGGATTAGGGTTAGGCATGTGCTTATGTTCTTCTACAGGTGGAATGCAAAGAGGGAGTTTTGAATGCAAAAGAAATAGAGGATAAGCCCTCAAGTCCTAATTCTGCAAATAGGTTTGTCTGAGTCAGTACAGAGATCTCTTCTTTGGCAGATGATTTGGAATTTTCCTTCCAAGGCGAGTTGTTATCATAGACACTGTTAACATTATGTCAATTAATTTTTGGTGTACTAATGTATTTTAATTCCTAAAGCAAGAGACCTGTGGATCAGTATTACTGGGACATTGATTGACTCTCCAAATAGCTTTGGGTGGTTTTCTGATTTTGTTAAATCCCCTTTTGTTTCTATGAAAGGATATGTTGGAAACCTAAGACCCTATTGGGAGACATTCTGAAACTGTAACATTACCCTCAGGGAGGAAGGGGCGGTTTGGAGAAGCCATTGCCAGGTCAGGGGATTAATGGGCATAAACGTGGACCATGCTCTTGAGCTCTAGGTCCCGCTCCTGAATCCCTCTTCCTAGCATCTTTTGGGGACAGGGTGCTCTGCCTAGTCTCTCCTTGAATTTTCAGGGGTGCCAGAACAGGGCTGGCCAACTTCCAACTCAAACATCTTCTGCTGGACCAAGGGTTGGTATTGGTACTTATATGACACACCTGTAAAAAATATGGTCCAATGCGTTTGTCTTTTCTTCAGACACATTATTCTGGGTCTATTACCTTCCAGTCTAAAGAAAATGTGGAGTGAGATCACGCTCTGCGATAAAACCCTACTGTAACAGCTTTCAGGTACAGTTCATAAGTGTACCAAGAGCACTATTCTGTCCTTCCTGCGCTCTCTACTAGATAAGACAATGACTATAACAGAAAACTAGCTCCGCTCAGGACATCATCCCATAGAAGATACATATAGAGCTTCCAAAGCCTCTTGGAAATTATGACCGCAAAGGACATCTGACAAGTTTTTCATCACGCCAGTGGTACACAACCTTTAGAAGGTTTTAATGACAGCTATATTAACATTTCGGGCTTTAATTCTTCATGTTTTCTGTGCTGAAGGCCTTAAAGTTTGGGCCTATATAGTCCTTGCCACGTTTTTATACCTCTGCAAGTAGGAAATGATTCAGGTTGTATTAGCGGTCACACATCCCACAATGCTTAGCAGCCCCATCTGAGGCCTTCTCCTCATGCTCCCTACTGACAGATAAGATCATCTGGAGTATTATTCCTGATTGACTGTTGACTCATATTTAGCGTGTGATCCACTATAACCACCAGATTCCTTTCCTCAGTACTCCTTCCTAGGCAATCATTTCCTATTTTGTATTTGTGCAACTGATTGTTTCTTCCTAAGTGGAGTACTTTGCATTTGTCCTTATTAAATTTCATCCAGACTATTTCTCCAGTGTCCAGATCATTTTGAATTTTAATCATATCCTCCAAAGCACTTGCAACCCCTCCCAGCTTGGTATCATCCACAAACTTTATGTGTACTCTCTATGCCATTATCTTAATAGTTGATGAAGATATTGAACAGAACCAGACCCAGAACTGATTCCTGTGGAACCCCACTCAATATGCCCTTCCAATTTGACTGGGAACCATTGATAACCATTCTCTGGGAATGGTTTTCCAATCAGTTTTGCACCCACCTTATAGTAGCTCCATCTAGGTTGTATTTCCCTAGTTTGTTTATGAGAAGGTCATGCGAGACAGTATTAAAAGCCTTATAAAGTCAAGACATACCACATCTACTGCTTTTCCCCTGTCTACAAGGCTTTGTCAAAGACAGCTGTCAGGTTGATTTGAGCAATTTGTTCCTGACAAATCCATGCTAACTGTTACTTATCACCTTTTCTTGTAGGTGTTTTAACTGTGATTAATCACCCACATCACACAATGTTTCTTCTGTAATGATCGTTAATCCATGAAGAAATGTTTGTGTGAACAAACCTTGGTTCACATGGGTGTTTGTGAAAGCAAATAAAAAAGGGTGTGTATATGGCTGAAGAAAAACGTGATTCAGAGTTCACAGAAAAAAAATTCACCAATAATTTTCTCATGATCAAGAGCCTGATCCAAAACATACTGAGGTCAGTGGGATGCTTTCCATTGTCTTCAATGGGCGTTGGATCAGCCTTATTTGCCCAACGTGAGCAAAGAGATAATACATCCTGGTTTTCCACATGGTAATCTGATGTCCCAGGAATTTCTTTTCGGACACTTAAAGTCTTGGGTTCTCATTTAAGCCATTGAAACTTTTTTTTTAATTACTAAGAAATGTTTCGTCAAGACATATTGCTGTACTGAGTAGAATGTGTACTGTGTTTATCAGGAGCAAGTAGTCCACTGGAATGCACGTTCAGCGTGATGAACAACACTGGAGTGAAAAGTTGACTAAGTGTAGACGCTTGATCTTTTGCTCTAAGAGAATGTTAATGATATGGGGGTAATGGTTCAGGATAAACTCATTCAGATTGCCACAATCCTGGAAAGAATTCTTCCACTCCAGGAAATATACCCAAGTCCCTGTTGTATCAGAAGCTTGGCGTTAGTGACACCAGCACACACTGAAATGAAGTGTGTGCTTTTTGTTTTTGTGTGAATATTTCATGAAAGTTGCCACAAAAGTGTCATGGTGTTTTATTTAAAAGATATAGTCACCTTAAACTTAATACACCTCCACTGCCTGAACACCCAGGAAGACCATGCTGAGAAAAGTATCTCCTGAGATTTCACTTTAATTAATAAGTTAACTTGAAGCATGAGACTTGGGTAGAGCTGTTAGATTCCATTTAGCAATACAAGATTTGACAACTGTAAAATACCTTCAGTTTTTAATCTTTCACTAGATAAAAATATCAAAATGCTCTTTTTCCTAAGGTAGGTAGCTGGCAGAGAATTTGAGAAATATGAATTCCCTTCTTGAGACCAAATCACTTTGTTGATGCAAAGTGCTCCCGGCAAAAACTGAGAATGATACTGTACAAAGACACCTAGCATCATTATCTGCATTAAATATCAATAGTTGTGCTTCTTTTCTTACCAAGAGTACAACCTTGTGTGTTGTTAAAGGGTAAAAACAAAACCTCTGCCACCCTAAGGACGCATGGGATGACACTGTTGAGAAGTGAAGAGAAGGAAAAGGCTTTTATTAAAATGTTATGAATTATTGTTAACATATATTTACATAATTTAATTCATCCTAGGAAACATCTTATGGAATGATGCAGTATGTATCCATGGACATAAAATCAATCTTTAAATTGTTATTGCAATCTCCCTGTAAACATTTATGAATACTTTGATAACGAGACCACTGGTGTTTCCAGAAGAAGTGTAATCTGATGGAGTGATTTTTCTGGCTCCAATATATAGTTAATCTCCAATCTAGAAAGAGAATCTCAGTGAAAAGATACTTCTCGCATGGATCAATCCAAAACACAAACTGCAACAAGCCAAGTTAAAAAAAAACCGGAATGGATGATGAAATTTAAAACTGATTGTCATATAACCCAATAGCACCTGCTAGAACTGTTATAATTCTATTGGCTTTAGTAATGTTTCTATGATAAACTACCTTTCTCAAGAATGTATAACTTGTTGAAGTTAAATCTTGTCAGGATGAAACATGTCTGAAATTGGAAAAATAAAACTACTTTGTCCTCTTCGTGCACTAAACCAATCTTTGCTGATGGCCTTCCTGCTGAAATCTCCCATTTTTGTTGGTTTAAACCGGATTTTTAATTTTTTTGTGTGTGCACGTTCATTTAATATGTTATAGGTTGGGCAAGTGCTTCAGACCATTCTTGTCATTTATTTGCACAATCAATATGTTAAATACAAAAGGAACAAACTATCCCGATGTGTAGAAACAATAGCAAATGTGGCAGGCGACCAGCTTGGCTTAACAAAGAAATCTTCAGTGAACTTAAACACAAAAAGGAAGCTTACAATAAGTGGAAGCTTGGACAGATGACTAGGGAGAAGTATAAAAATACTGCTCAAACATGCAGGAGTGAAATCAGGAAGGTCAAAGCACAACTGGAGTTGCAGCTAGCAATTGTCATGAAGGGTAACAAGAAGGGTTTCTACAGGTATGTTAGTAACAATAAGGTGGTCAGGGAAAGTGTGGGTCCCTTACAGAACGGGGGAGGCAACATGGTGACAGATGATGTGGAAAAAGCTGAAGTACTCAATGCTTTTTTTGCCACTGTCTTCACAGACAAGGTCCACTCCCAGACTACTGCACTGGGCCGCACAGAATGGAGAGAAGGTGAGCAGCCCTCAGTGATGAAAGAACAGGTTCAGGACTATTTAGAAAAGCTGGACATGCACAAGTCCATGGGGCCAGATCCAAGGGTGCTGAGGGAGTTGACTGATATGATTGCAGAGCCATTGGCCATTATCTTTGAAAACTCGTGGCTATTGGGGGGAGGTCCCGGATGATTGGAAAAAGGAAAATCTAGTGCCCATCTTCAAAAAAGGGAAGAAGGAGGAGCTGGGGAATTACAGATGAGTCACCCTCACCTCAGTCCCTGGAAAAATCATGGAGCAGGTCCTCAAAGAATCCATTTTGAGGCACTTGGAAGAGAGGAAGGTGATCAGGAACAGTCAACATGGATTCACCAAGGGCAAATCATGCCTGACCAACCTGACTGCCTTCTATGATGAGATGAATGGCTCTGTGGATGTGGGGAAAGTGGTGGATGTGATATATCTTGACTTTAGCAAAGCTTTTGATATGGTCTCCCACAATATTCTTGTCAGCAAGTTAAAGAAGTATGGGTTGGATGAATGGACTATAAGGTGGATAGAAAGCTGGCTAGATCATCGGGCTCAACGGGTAGTGATCAATGGCTCGATGTTTAGTTGGCGGCCGGTAACAAGAGGAGTGCCCCAGGGGTTGGTCCTGTGGTCTTTAGATTTTGTTCAACATCTTTATTAATGATCTGGAGGATGGGGTGGATTCCACCCTCAGCAAGTTTGCAGATGACACTAAGCTGGGGGAGAAGTAGATATGCTGGAGGATAGGATAGAGTGACCTAGACAATTTGGAGGATTGGACCAAAAGAAATCTGATGACGATCAACAAGGACAAGTGCAGAGTCCTGCACTTAGGACGGAAGAATCCATTGCACTACTACTGACTGGCTAGGCAGCAGTTCTGCAGAAAAGGACCTGGGGGTTACAGTGCATAAGAAGCTGGATATGAATCAACAGTGTGCACTTGTTGGCAAGAAGGCCAATGGCATATTGGGCTGCATTAGTATGAGCATTGCCAACAGATCAAGCAAAATGAATATTCCTCTCTATTCAGCACTGGTGAGGCCTCATTTGGAGTATTGTGGCCAGTTTTGGGCCCTCCACTACAGGAAGGATGTGGACAAAGTGGAAAGAGTCCAGAGAAGGGCAACGTAAATGATTAGGGGGATGGAGCCCATGACTTATGAGAAGAGGCTGAGGGAACTAGGCTTGTTTAGTCTGCAGAAGAGAAAAATGAGGGGGGATTTGATCGCGGCCTTCAACTTCTAGGGAGGATGGAGCTAGGCTGTTCTCAGTGATGGCAGGTGACAGAACAAGGCGCGACAGTCTCAAGTTGCAGTGGGGGAGGTATAGGTTGGATATTTGGAAAAACGTTTTCACTAGGAGGATGGTGAAGCACTGGAATGGGAGGTGATGGAATCTCCATCCTTAGAGGTCTTTAAGGCCCTGATTGGGATGATTTAGTTGGGGCTGGTCCTGCTTTGAGCAGGGGGTTGGACTAGATGACCTCCTGAGGTCCCTTCCAACCCTAATCTTCTATGATTCTATAATCTATGAAACGTATACTAATGGTCTGATTTAAACCAATGGAAAAAAAGGGGGGAACAAAGTCCAGGATAGTAGTGTGGCATGAAAGTATCATTTAGAAAAGCTGATTTACCAGAAAGCCCAGTACTAGAAATAAAGTCTGACTAGAATAAAAATTCCATCAGAGGCTCATGTGACAGGGAATTAGATCTTGTAAGTTACATTTAGGAATAGGTGTGACAAGGACTTCTGGAAGTATTTTTGCTTAGGATTCACTGTATAGTTTTTCTTTCAAAGCCATATACAAAATCTTATCTTTTCAGCACAAAAAGGTTATTATCCAACTCCCAAACTAATCTGCTTAGCAGCGTGAACATTAATAGAGTAGTATGCAAGTGAAGAATTGGACGTGATAGCTCTGAAAGTTTGTCGGCGTGAAGCTGAGCAGTGGTGGGGTTGCCATATGCTTATGTATTGCAGGTGAATCATCTTCACCTCCTCCTGCTTTCAATCTTTGATTTTTTTTCAAATGCAAGAACACCTGCATTTTTCCAATCACATCTGTCTGCTTCTCTAACATCTCCATTTTCCCCTCTGTCAGCAGCTGGCTACCAGACGAGTTTTAGATGAATAGCGTTCACCTTAGCTCAGAGTTGTTTTATGATGCCAGTTAGATGAAATAGTTCCAGCAGATCCTCTCAATAAGCAAAGGCCTGTATTCTCTCAGTTCATTGAACCCATATGGATGAGAACAGCTGGAAAGATGGGTTTGCTACCTGAGGCCAATGTTTGTGTTGCCAACCGCGACTCCAGCTTGCTGACCCTTGTATAATTCATTGCAGTTGAGGAAATGTTGCTCATGCCATTCCATTTTGTGATGGATGGTGTTACTTAAAACTGATGGTCTTGTAAACCACTGGTGACTTTCCACGTCTGACAGATGTGAACAAGGAATATAGTCAATAAATATTGCCACCTTACAAAGGAAGATACACTGCTCACAACTGAGTGGGCTAAAGCTTTGTACAAATAGAAGCAGGTGGAGGAAAGGCTGGATTAGACTTGAAATTAAAAGGATCTGTTTAAGACTGTTCTGTAGGGATGGTGCGATGAGCTCTGGGGGCACACACAGAGTGTGTTTTTCTGAGTCCCCCAACCGTCACTGCTTGTAAGGTCTGAGTTTTATTCTAGCACTGCTGAACTCTACTGCAACCCCCAACTTTCTAGCATTAGCCAGGCAAATGGTATCGATGGCCTTGCTCAGGTTTGACCTCAGTGATAGTTTCTCCCAGTAAGGATGGAATGAATCCTGAATAAGGGTTCATCTGCATGATTACACTTAACACATGTTAACTAATTCATCCTCTCAATTAGTCTGCAATGGGGATAACTATTATTAGCCCATCCTAGCAGACAGGGAAATTGAGGCACAGAAATGATTATACAGCAGTTAGTGGCACAGGGACCACAAGACCATACAGTGCATCTAGTGAGAGAAGGCAGTTCCAACATGACGGCAAAGGAGGAAATAAGTGGGCAAGCAGAAGAGCCATTGGGAACTTCATGGGTAGTGCATCCTGAACAAAACGGCCTGACTCCACATTAGTAAGATCCAGACAGCAAAGATGCCAGTCTGCATAAGGGAATGGGGCCAAGCAGTGATGTCAAGACTTAGTGAGGAGCAGAGAAAAAGAGCGGAAAGCTGTGAGAAAGGAAGAGCTCAGTAGCATAGACAGATGGCGAGGAAGAGGGCCTGGGGGGGGAGAAAGAGAGGGCAGGGGGTGAACCATGAACAAAGCTATTTAGGGCCGATCCTGCTCTCATTGAAGCTGATTGGTGATTTAGCTATGGACTTCAATGGAAACAAATGTAGCCCTTTAGCCGGGGGGGGGGGGGGGGGAGCTGCTTTGTACCATTTGGATTAATTACCCTGAAAGGGAGGCTGCATTGCATGTTTTTGCTGTGTATCTAACTCCGGCCAGTTTAGACAGCGTGCAGCGTGCAGGCGTGACGATGTTTCGGGTAATGGCAGCAAGAGACTGTGTGTGTGTGTATATATCTATATAAACCGGGAGAGGGGGTGGGGTTAAGAGGCTGCACCGTCTACAAATGCCACGGGTTCCCCTTGCTGCTCTTGTAAACCGTAGGCCGAATACCCTGGCAGCACCCTAACCCGTTGATGGAGAGGCCCGCTGGCAGCTCCCCTCATCCCCCCAACTCCTGCTCCCTGAGCCCCTCTTCCTTCCACCTGCTCCTTTGCCAGCCCCTCCCTCTGGTCAGTGACCAACGCTTGACCTACTCTCTCTAGAGCTGGCACTGGCTGCAGGAGACGGAGCAGGATGGAGTTGGCACTTTCTCCCGCTGCTCTGTGGGGCACGGTGAGCAGGGGAGGAGAGGCAGAGATGTCTCCTAGACCCAGTCCCCAACTCCAGGGCTTCCTACCCTGAGGAGTATCCGTGAGGGAGTACCTGAAGGGGAACAGGAGGGGCCTGGGAGAGGAGAATGGGGGGCAGGCGTCCCAGACAAAGGTTGGCAAGGCCCCGCTGGCGGCCTGTGAGCGACAGGTGTGGGACCCAGAGAAATGGTGGGTGCATGGGGCTGTGTGTGGGTTGGAAAGAGGGTGTGGGCAGTAGGTAGATCGGCCTGGACCAGGAGGTGATGGATGCATGGCAGAGGGTCTGGGGGCAGGAGTGTGAGTGGGGGACAGGGCTGTGTTGGTGCCTGGAAGTTTGTAGCAGCGGTGAGTGCGAGTGGCCGATGCAGCTGAGTGTAGGTGGGTGAGTTAATGCACCGCGTGGGCAGGCAGAGACTGAGAGACGGGGGAAATGGCAAGAAGGAGACTGAGAGTAGGGGATAGCGTAAAAGAGAACGGGAGAGAAAGTGGGGAGCGGCCTGGGAGGAAGCTAGGCGCACACAGGAGCTAAGTGCCGGGAGGAGAGCAGCACGTGGACGGTTTCTAAGCACGTACATTACAATGGTTTAAAAAAACAGAAACCAGAGCTGCTGTGTGGTTGTGCAACGGTGAAGATAAATGCCTTGATAACATAAATGTATTGAAATATCAGGAACCATCGCTTGGAAATCATGAGAGGCAGATTTAACGGAAAAGCTCACCTCACACAAGCCATTAATATTTATTTTAGAGGACCTCACTTCTGTCTGTCTCCAAAAGAACACGATACATCAACAATAAAAATGGCCATCCAGGCATTTGAAAACAAATGTATAATAAGGTATCGGAATATTTTCCAGGGGCAGGAATCTGAATTCTATCTGGAACATCACGGAGCCGTACGCCTGCATTTAACCCTTTATAGGTAATGCTAAATTTGTAGCATTTTCATGCCGTGCATATGGGTCTGATTGAGTTCACATTACCGGTGGGCCAGCTGGGAGTACCAAAGATAAACCAGGAAGAAGCTAGAAAGGGGAGAGGGAGGTACAAACAGCTGGAAGGAATACAATGCAGTGCTTTTATGTCAGAGAGCCACAACATCACTGCACTACCAATCTAGCTATTTAGTCTTAGGTTTTTGTACTGCTGCCCATCATGATGCCCTGATATTGCTTAGAGGTGTCTATGTCGTGGATTTTGGATCCATATATGATGACATCAAGTCACAACAACCTGGTATTTTGATGCAAACATGAAGAAATGTCAGGACGTGGCACTGGGAATGGGTTGTACCTCTGTGCAGTTGTGTGCGTTGATGAAGTGGCTATCCAGGCCTTCAGAGTCTGCAGTTAAAACTGTTACCACAGTTACCAGTGCTTCATGGTGCCTGGAATCCTGGTGTGATATTTTGTAGCTAGGTTCCTATTGTTGCTTATTTGGTACTGAAGTGTGATTGTCGGGACCCATATTTATTTATTTATTTCTGTTTCTAAGAAGCACCTCGCTCATGCTCTAGGGCAGTGGTTCACAACCTTTTTGGCTCTAGGGTCACAGCTATCGTTTTTACAACCCTGAAGGGCCACCAGTCTCCGCTAGCAGGTCTGCAGGCTCCTCCCTCCCCACTGCAGCCAGATGGGAGGAGTTCAATGAGCAGGCTGCCTCCATGCTGATCTCCTGCCTTCCTGGCTGCAGCAGGGAAACCTGTAGCCCTGTGTGCTCCACCTGGGAACGTAGCCAGCAGGGACCCCAGCACCTATCCTCTTCCGGGACCAGCCCAGCCACTAGAGGTGTAAAGAGAGATACTTTGCTCTTGGGTTTCATAAGTATGCGTTGACAACAGAAGAACGTAGAGTCTGAAGACTCCTGGGTTGAATTCCAGGTTCGCAAGGGGAGTGTTCTCAAGGGGTTATAGAGCCTTCTAACCCTGTGCCCATAGCCTCTCTCTCTGTCTCCCTTTGTTCCTATTCATCCTCCAGCCCCCTGGCTCCTGCCCCCTTTCTCCTGTACTGCAATGCCCCTCGCCAAAATAGCTCCATCCATAATTATAGGCTGTGCATGTAGCAACCTCTCTGGCACCAGAACTGAGAACAGAGAGACTGTGGCTCTGTGTCCTCCTGCGGGCTCCTGGGTATGTGGAGGAGAAAGAGGAAACAGCCTGACTCGAAGGCAGAGGGGTGGGGAGAGATGTACAGGTGCACAGGCTAGGAAGCGGGGGCCATAGACTGGATCAAGGAAGGATACAGAGGGAACTTGAATTGGCATGTTCTCTACTGCCCCCCAGGAGTTGGGGATGTTCCTGCCCAGTGTAGCACCCCTGAGGGTGGGAGGATGGGATGCTGGGGGCTCATGCTGGGTTGCAGAAGGGAAAGCCCAGATCTCTCCATGCCCTTCTTCTATAGCTGCTCGGGCAGCTCCCAGGTATTCTCAGTGCTGCTGTTGCTCTTACTTTGAGGATGGCGGGATCCCAGCTTCAGAAACTTCAGTGATTTTTGGCAGGTTGCTGAAATCTTCCTGAGGCAGCATGTGAGAGAAGGGAAATGGTGACTTTTAACACGTGATCGCTCAGCCAAATCTGAATGGAATCTCACAAGCCAAAGAAAAGGCACTCGCTACCATGAGGACTGAATATCAAAGGCCTGCTGCAAACAACAGAGGTATGAGAGCTTTTCAAAGAACAGATCACAAGAATCCTTTATAATGGAAAGTGTTAAGCAATCTACATAGAGGGGTCACTACTGGCATCCCTATACTAAAGATATGTACATGAATTGCTACTGAATGTCATGTTTTCTATGAACTAGAACCACCAGGATGTCCACATGGTGTAACTATACATTAACATTACATCAAATACTATGCAAAATCGTATAGAAACAAGATGCATGCAGTGTTATTAAGCTGACTCATGATCTACTTTATATACTGTACTGCACTCATCACCAGAGTATCTTATGCCTCTAACTTTTGTTCTGCATTCCCCTTCTTCCCTCATCTTCTCATGTCTCTGCTCAAATCTTTTGTCTGTATGGCACCTAACACGCTTTTAGATGCTCAGTGAATAGGTGCAATAACATATGAATATTCTACTGGGCATCACTTTCACGGTTGTGGCATTGGTTATCTGCGATACCCATTAAATGCTGAGATGTTGGAGGCAGTCCTGAAGGCCTGAGTAATCCACTTTTTCCTGAGGTGAGGCAGTTATGGATGTGCCAATTCAGCGACTTTAATCAGTAATTGATAATGTAAATTGGGATGTTGGATGACCAGCCTCCCATTTTCTGACTGCAACATGGACGCACGTCCACGTTTGCAGGCGTAGTCCATGTCCCCAGACATGCAGGGGAGCGGAAAACTTGGCCCTAATAGAAATAGTCACAAATCTTCAGCATAGAATGAATATTTATCATTCATTTTAAAAAGATATTTCTGATGCTGAATATATCTAAGCACGTCTAAAAATATTTTGCTACAACATTTATAGTTTAGAAACACTTAAAATCGGTATTATTTTCATTGGTTTTTCATTGCACCTGACTTTGAAATGTATTGAATACTTTGCAGCAGGCTACAGTATAGCAATTTAAAATTGTAAACAGATTGGCCTACCTGTCGCAGTGACCCACAAAATATGTATGATCTCCTAATACTATGGCACAAAATGTAATCAGACATGGCAATCTAGCAGTGTCATTATAAAATTTCTAATCAAAATCAAAATGCCTGTCAGTAAACTCTAAGAAATATTCACCCCCTTGGAACTTAAAAATGGTGCTGGGTCAGATATATAGAGGCCTACTGCAGCTGTCCCCATGCCATAGGATATCCTGTATGAAAAAGTAATATATTTCTAACTCACTTAAAGTACACAATTTTTTGGAGCAGGCACATCAAATGATTTATCATCTTGCCATGGGTTCTGACAGAATATCTTGATGTAAATGGCCATGGACCACACAGTATCATTTATAATCATTTATTCAGCCACTCTTCTCCTGGAAGTATTTTGTGAAGTTTAAAAAATACAGGCAGAGAGACAACCCATGCAAGTAGAGTCTTTTTCTATCCCTAAACTTGATATTAATACAGAGAACAACTTGCTGGGTTTTTTTTCATCAGTCATAGCTGATCTTGTTGATCATTAGATAGAAGGGCTCAGCAAAAATTGGAATTTTCAACCCCCTGGGAAATTCTGATATTTCAACTTTTTTTTTAAATATCAATTTTTTTCCTGGAACACAATTTCCAAAAAGATTCAAATTGGAAACATCAAACTGTTTTGTTTTGTTGGAACTCCAAAAGAAAGAGAGCAGTTTTGGATTGACATTGTGAAGTGTGTCTACCTGAGTTGCCACAGAATTTCATGGGAGTTTTAGATGTTGTGCCTCCATCTTCTTGATAGGCCAGGCTTCCCAGCCAGACTACATCTCCCATTATGCACCATAGTCATGGAAGTCCCATGATGCACTGTGGCAGTTCTGCCAGAAGGGAGACCACAATGCGTTATGGGGGAGACAGTCTGGCCTGGGAGTCCACCTCTTAGAGGAGAATGTGGGTGTGAAACACTGTGTCAGATGAGATGGACAAGATTAATGTTGATCTGAACCAAAGGGAAATATTTCAATTCTATTCAAAACTATAATGGTTTGAGTCAGGATGGCCCAGCCTGAAATGAAATATTTTATTTAGATTTTCCCAAAGGAAAATTGAACATTTTTGTTAAATTGAAATTTTCCACATGAAAATTTGTTTTGCAAAAAACCACTCAACACTTATATAATGCACTATTTTAGAACATATGAATATGTATCTTTCTAAGGGCTGGCCCCAGAAACTGCCTTCTCAATCTTTGGCTCCAACTGAGGGAGTGCGCAGCAGAATTGACAAAGATGGTGTGTGCAAAGGTGGCTTTAAGACTAGTTGCTCGGCTGGTGTAAATCCACCCTAAAGCTGACTTAGCTGCAGCGGAACTTTCACTTCACCCTACAAATATCCTTAAATGGTGTAGAATTGCCCTACTAGACCCTGCAAAAACCCTCTCTCACTGTGGTTGGTGCAGGGAATGTGGCTGGCTGGGGAATCTATATGTTTCTTCCTTCTTTTGCTTTGTCCTCTGGACTTCTTCCCATTTTCTGGGACTTGAAGTGTTAACAGGACTCTGCCAGCTTGTCAACACCAGTGACAGCTGCTGCCTAGCTGGATGCCCAGGAAAAGGCTGAGAGGGTGGAGAACAGTTCTCCCCTGTGGTCTGTGTCCAGGAGGAATCTTAGTAGTAGTAGAAGCAATGTAAAAAAAGCAGGTCTAGAGGCAAGTGAAACCTCTGTTTGAATCCCAGCTCCAGCACTGATTTCCTTTTTGGGCTTTCTGCCTCAGCCACCCATCTGTAAAATGGGAGAATAATATTTAATCCAGTTCACTGTGAAGTTGCAGCTATATTAAATCATTAACTTTGTGGAGTGCCAAATATTAGAGAGAGTTGGTGAGGGGAAGCTTGAAGAGACAGTGGAATATGGCGGGGAGGGGTAAGGGTTGAGGATAATTCTGCAAGAAGCAAAGGGGATAGAGAGAACAAAAGAAAGGGAATATGGGGAAAAGATGATGTAATGTGGGAGACTAAACAGATTAGGTATGTGTATGAAAGAGACAGAATGAGAGGAATAAAGATGCTTTTCAAAGAAAGAAGAGGAGAGAATAATAATGAGAGAGAAAACAATGTGGGGATTGATGGAATGGGGTAGATACGAAAAGAATGAGAAAGGGGACAAAAAGTAGAAGTGTGTAAACAAGAAAAGATGCAGGTAGCTCTTATGTGAGTGAATTTTATTTAGGCTGTTTAGGCTCTGTTACATTGTTGTGTTTCCTTGGAGATATCCTAAATCTTAGTAAATTTAGGAGGGATTAACGTTATGCTGTCACTGGGCTCTCTAAGTAACTGATTGTAGAATACAGAGGGAAGGTCTAGAATGCCCACAGAATCCTTAGGAGGATGGGGACCTAATGGCCTCCAAACATCCAATAGTTTGAAGGGAAAATTGTCCCTCAGAATTGTTTTTCCAAAAGCTGACAGCAATGCAGGGACTCTAGCTCAAACCAGGGGCAGAGGATGTTGATAACATTCCAAAGGTGGTTATAAGAATGATCTTGTTGCCCCCGCTTCCAGTCGCGAGACCAGTCCTGTTTATAGAGGTATAATTAAAGGTTTGGGTGGCAAAAATTGTTTGAGGCCTACCCCCAAATGATAGAGCTTGCTTAGCCACCAGCTATGAATAGTTGAGAAGTTGGCAGTGACAACGGGTGTGACTTGGGCTAATAAAAATAACTCAGGCCATGGCTACTGGACAGAGGAATCATTAAATCATACTCGAAACTTGTGAAGTTAGTGTTAGAAATGGCAAACTATATTTAGTGAGAAAAAAGGGGGCCTTCTGGTTATGCAGAATGATTCAGATCTGTAACGGAGGACGGCAAAGGTAGGTCATTCCCTTTCGCATTCAGGCATGTGGATAGGTTTTGATTTCGTACTTTAGTCTCTAGAGTAACATACTGACTTAAGCTAGTTTATATGCTGATGTCAGTATCTTGTAGTTTTTGACATTCAATCAGTATTTTCAGTTCTCCACATGATTTTCCTATAGTTAGAAACTCCAGCGATTCTGGGAATAAGCAGTGTCAAGTTATTTTTATAAAATCAATGTGGAATGTCTTTTGAGCCTTTGGGAGCTGTAAAGTCTTCAAAATGTCACTTCATAAGGAAAGTACAGTGAATCCCAAAAGAGCAGAAGAACTACATTTGAAATACAGCAGGTTTGGCTCTTGAAAGTTAAGATGCAGAAACTGCTGAGCCTGTATCATGTTCACACCAAAGTACCAAAATTAAAAGCTATCTCTTTGTTTTCTCAAAGCCATTGGCTGGTCATAAAAATTGAGTCACTAGTCAGTGAAATAAACAAGAAGGTTTTTATTCTCTTTCCCACTCATTTGGCGTTTGTAGGAGACTCTACAGCCACGTTTTGTCTGTCTAACTATTGTTTCTGTACTGCACGAGGTCTGTTGGAGGTGGGTTCAACTGATTGCACAAACTTTAAGTATAGTAGCTGACGCACTTAAAGGCCAGTGGGTAAACCAAACCTTTTGGCTTTCAGCTATCGGCTATTACTGACATGAAAGATTTCATGCTCAGAAGTACCATTCTGGGTCCAGGGCCGTTTTAAGATCTTCGAAGCCCCCCCCACCGAAATAACTAATTTGATTTTAAGCTATTAATAAATAGTTTTTTAAATAAAAATAAAAAATTATATATACATTTTGTTTTTCGTAGGCCCTGAAAGTTTCGTAGGCCCTAGGCACTGTGCCTATTGTGCCTAATGGATAATACGGCCCTGTCTGGGTCAGCTAATGGTGCCATTTTGTGGCGACTCTATAAGAAGTAACAGAAAAGTACCATTACATTACATTTGTGGGTCGTGGGGGGGGGGGGAGGTAGGAGTAGGGTATAAGAATACCAGTTCCAGCACATCCTTTAGAGTCAAATTCTCTAGATCCATAGAGAGTTGCAATAGAGCCACAGCTAGCCTGGTGTATATGAGGTGGCAAGGAAATTTGCCCCTTCTTGGTTACTCACTGTGGCACTAATGCTATGGGATGGTTTCCCCTCAATTACACCAAATTTATACTGGTGTAATTCCATTGACTTCAGTGGAGTTACTCCTGATTTACACCAACGTAAGCAAGAGCAAAATCCGACCTCCGGTATCCAAATAGAGAATGAAAGAAAGGGAATGAGGTGTAGTCTAACAAATAATTCCATACTCAATGGTATATTAAAGAACATAAAGGCTGTTGCAAAATACGGCTCTCACAAGTTGGGAAATAGTGAGTTTAAGGTTGGGTGCCCTTGTCTGTATATGCACCTTACAGTAATGGGGACTGCCATGCTATGGGAAACTTTGATCACATACTATTTCCCAAATTGTACAGTATTAAATCATACCATTTTTCTGCACCTTTAGAAACATGTGCAGCATATTTTAACCTTCCTTTCCCTATGATAGATTATTAACACAGTTTAATAGTTCAATTAATCTTGATTTTTTAAAATATATATTTTAAATTGAAAAAGAGCGATACTAAAATTGCTACTGCCTACTGAAATATATTTATGGCTGAACATTTAAAAATCACATGCATCTAACTCAAAGTGGGCTGACTTTCAAAGATGCTGAACTCTCACTGACTCTCCATGAGTGTTCAGCACTTTTAAAAACCAGGCCACTTTGATGTAGGTGCCTAAATATGCCGGTAGGCACCAGCCCTGTACTGTGATCCATGTGGATGGCTGCTGCATCCATGCAGAGCCTCTTGGGCTCCACTGGAGCTCAGCATGGCGTAGCAGCCCACCCCCTGCACCACAATGCAGGATGTCCTGCTCAAGCTACGCGGGAAGCGGCACAGCCTAGCCTGTTACTGTGGTCTTCTATTCACAGACACACAGGCAATGTCTTTTTCATCATGTGCAACTTTAACGCTCAGTTTCCAAACTTGGCAGAATGTAGCACAAGTATACAGCAGGAAGGGCCTTTCACACAGCTGTCTCTTCTCCACCCAGCTCACCCTTTGAGTTCTACCTCTTCACTGCCTGGGCTTCCCAATTATATATCCTCCCCATTATAAGCCAATTACCTCATTAGCTCAACAATTGCCACCAGTAACAGGTTGATTCCATTAAGCCTCCAGCCTTCTCTGTGAGGCAGAAATCTCCAAGAGCAGGGTGCTGCCGCTAGCGCTCTCTCAAAGGGCTTTCGGTGCCAAACTTTAGACATCTGGGCTTGAAATGTTTGGTCTAAACTTGTAAGGATTGTGACAGCTACGTCAACAAGAGGCTGAACTTCCAAAGTAGCCTGACAACTTTGAAAGGACAATAACTAAATACACCTATTCTTAGAAGTATATTTTATTTTATTTTCTGCTAAGTCTCTTAGTAAATCATAAACAAACAAACAGAAACTCGCTAAAAAGTCAGTTTTGTTGGAAAAAGTGGAAAATTTTGACCGAAATACTTTGGTCAAAAAACCATTTTTTATAGGAAAAAAATGTTTTGATTAAGGAAGCTCAGCCAGCTCCATGGGGCTGCACAGGGGCTGCTTAGCAGAGCAGTTTGTGCACTCTAGAAAGCACAGAGACTGCTCATTCCTGCTTGACCACCTAGCCCCCGAACAATCCCGCCTGTCCCAGGCAGCAGGAAACCATAAGGAGGGCAAGGAGGAGATGTGCTTGTGGCACATCCAGGAGAGCCATCTGCCCCATACGAATGTCAGTCTAATTAAAGTCACTCTGCGTGGACAACCCACCTCCTGTGTTTCCATAGTGTGGGTTTGTGTGTTGCACCTTTAGACAATAGCATTGTTCCTATTAGATTAAATGGGTTACTCTGAGTTTCCTTATGAACCCAGCATGTGGGGACTGTATTCCAAGGTACACTCACAGCACATGTATAATCTGCTACTAGATTTATCCCCCTGCAGAGCCTGGGCAGAGTTCAAGCAGGTCTCGTTTAAAGCCTTAGGAAGACTGCCATGATCCAAAGGCAGTTGGGTGGAAGCCCCACAAGGGAAGCGGTATTAGATGTGTGTGTGTCATATATACACGTGGCCAGGGAGATGATTAATCTGATTGAGGTCTAAAAGATAGTTAGTAGCTGAGAATAATCCAAGCAAGTAAGGACTGGGGAAAGGTATTGATTTTGTGTCACACAAATGTAGGTAGAACATCTAAGCATTAAATAATGTTCCCAGGGCGCTTTTCATTTGTGACCAGCTGAATCAGAAGAGCACAACATATTTAATGATCTGTAGAATGCAGCCTCCTTGAGGTCAATAATATGTACTTAACCTTTAGGCTTTCCATGTTGTCTGCTTGTCCAGCTGGTTTATGAAGTGTATGTTAACATCACTGGGGATTTAGGGCAATGATAACTTGATCTCTTAGATGCTGGCTGCTGTTACACAGAAATGTTGAACAAATCCATTGTGGAAATTGCCTAGGTTTTTCCAGTACAGCCTGCAGCAATTTTTGTTCTTCATGCACAACCAGACCATTTTATAAGTGATTATGGCTAATACATTTTATTTATAATATGAGCATGAGATAATTATTCTAGTTTTGTTAATTTTAATTTTATGAACATTAAAATCAAAAGGTTTGTTATGTCTCTTTGGAATTATATATGCATTTGGGTTGAATTATTTCTAATGTTTTCGCCATCGTACAGTAGCTCCCTCAGATGAACAACAATTCATAATTTTTTTTTTAAGAACAGAATGTGAACAAAATAAATGGAAACGTCTCAGTCAACAACAATCATACCTCAATTAAAACAGGATTAATGTAGTTTTTTTTGAATGATCTAAGATAGACTCTAGAGCATAAATTAAATGACTTAACTGGCAATTGAAGATTAGCCTGTGTAGTGCTAATGAAAAAAATAGGTTTCTTTTCTGCCTGGCTGTGCAGATGAGAACCTCGTATCTTGTTCCAAATGGTTTCTGTCCATTGGAAGTGATCCTAGAATGCTTAAACTGAGCTGTGCAGCAGACAAAGTCTCTCACTTGCCAAGGGTCAGTGAATCAGTTATCAATATGTCAACACCGCTCAGAGGAATGATTTGTGGGGGGAGGGAATGCTCTGATCTTAGTGCCTGGGGGGAATGGGATGAATTCTTCCTAGATGCTCTCAGAGGAGAAATATTAAAGGCATGGTAGGAGCTACAGGTGATTTCTCCAAGGCTGATCTCCATTTCGGATCTAAGAACGTAAGAATGGCCATACTGGTTCAGACGAATGGTCCATCTAGCCCAGTATCCTGTCTTCTGCCAGTGGTCAATGACAGGTGCTGTAGAGATAATGAACAGGGCAATTATTGAGTGGATTCATCCCCTGTAGTCCAGTCTCAGCTTCTGGCAGTTGGAGGTTTAGGGACATCCAGAGCATGGGGTTGCATCTCTGACCATCTAGGCTAATAGCCATTGATGGACCGATCCTCCATAAACTTATCTAATTCTTATTTGAACCCAGTTATACTTTTGACATTCACAACAACCTCTGGCAACAAGTTCCATAGGTTGACTGTGCGTTGTGTGAAGAAGTACTTCCTTATATTTATTTTAAACATGCTGCCTATTAATTTCATTGGGTGACCGCCTGGTTCTTGTGTTATGTGAAGGGGTAAATAACATTTACCTCCTCCATACCACTCATTATTTTATAGACTTCTATCATATCTGTCCCTTAGACATCTCTTTTCGAAGATGAACAGTCCCAGTCTTTTTAATCGCTCCTCCTATGTAGGCTGCTCCATACCTCTAAGCATTTTTGCTGCCCTTCTCTGTACTTTTTCCAATTCTAATATATCTTTTCTGAGATGAGGTGACCAGAACTGCACACAACATTCAAGGTGTGGGCGTACCATAGATTTAGATAGTGGCATTTTGATATTTTCTGTCTTATCAATCCCTTTTCTAATGGTTCCTGACATTCTTTTAGCTTTTTTGACTGCCGTTGCACATTGAGCAGATATTTTAAGAGCACTATCCACAATCACTCCAAGATCTCTTCTTGACTGGTAACAGCTAATTGAAACCCTGTCATTTTGTATGTATAGTTGGGATTATGTTTTCCAACGTGCATTACTTTGCATTTATCAGCATTGAATTTCACCTGCCATTTTGTTGCCAGTCACCCAGTTTTGTGAGATCCCTTTGTAACTCTTTGCAGTCTGCTTTGGATTTAACTCTGTTCAGTAATTTTGTATCATCTGCAGACTTTGCTACTTCACTATTTATCTCCTTTTCCAGATCATTTATGAATATGCTGAACAGCACTGGTCCAAGTACAGATCCTGAGGGACTCCACTGTTTACCTCTCTCCTCCGTGAAAACTGACCATTGATTCCTGCCCTTTGTTTCCTATCTTTTAACCAGTTACTGATCCAGGAGAAGACCTTCTCTTTTATCCCATGACTATTTACTTTACTTAAGGACTTTTGGATGGGACTGTGTCAAATGCTTTCTGAAAGTCCAGGTACACTATATCAACTGGATCACCCTTGTCCACATGCTTGTTGACCCCCTTCAAAGAATTCTAATAGATTGGTGAGGCATGATTTCCCTTTACACCTGCCAAGTTGTCTGTTTCCCAACATATCATGTTTTCTATGTGTCTGAAAATTCTGTTTCTAAGATAATTTCAGGCAAATTGCCTAATACTGAAGTTAGGCATGCCAGCCTGTGATTGCCGGGATTGCCTCTGAAGCTTTTTTAAAAAATCAGCATTACATTAGCTATTCTCCAGTCATGTGGTTCAGAAGCTGATTTAAGAGATAGGTTACATACCGCAGTTAGTAGTTCTGCAATTTCATATTTGAGTTCCTTCAGCGCTCTTGGGTGAACACCATCGGCTCCTAGTGACCTATTACTGTTTAATTTATCAAATTGTTCCCAAACCTCCTCTGTTGAAAACCTCAATCTGGGAAAGCTTCTCAGACTTGTCATCTAAAAAGAATGGCTCAGGAATGGGAATCTCCCTCACATCCTCTGCAGCAAAGACCCATCTGAGTCAAGAGGAGAGGGACTCAATGGGCCAAAGTTGTCCCCACTGCTTAGAGTTCTTTAAACCACACATAACTAGGGATATGGTGGGGGCAGGAGTGGGAATCCACCTACTGCTGATCATGGGAGCATGCCATGGGAGTAACAAAGTATGAGGGCCCCCAACTATTCTGTAGTAATTGGATGTGTGAACTAAAGGCCCATCAATATTATTCACCAATTGATCGAGTCCTACCTCAGTCAGGTTATTCAAAAACTGTTGGAGCTGCAAAAGAGGGTTACTCTGGGCCTGTGTTAACTTTCTCAGTGAGGATGGTTCTAGCCAGGAGGTGGAGGGCAGGAAAGGAATATGACGAGGTATGGAGCTGTGGCAGATGTATGAAAGATGGGGAGCACATTTTCTTCCAATACTAACTCTCCACTCTGTGAGCAGCTTCACAATTCCCCAGTGCAGAACATATATATATTTGTCTTTGCACAGCAAACCAACCTTTCTCTGGATAGGTCAGGCCACTGCTTAGCTAGCATCTCCGGTCATTCAGGGTTTACGTGGCCCAGATTGACCTGTATAATTTCAATTGGATACAGCTTTTAATGCTGATATAAGGCTATATTTCTACTCAAGGTTTCTGGTGCAAAATAAACTGAGAGCAAAGCTCAAGTGGTTTCTGCATGTCACGAGAGCCCCCAAGATAAAAATTACGGTCTCCAGAATATTCTTGTACTTGTTAATTAAAGCTATCCAAGCCTATAAAATATGAGAACCAATGTCAATGTTAAATTTTGTCCTAGAACTGATCTTTCTTGCTTGGATGTATTTGATTTTTCCCCCCCCAATACTGTTCTTTTCAGTAAATCCAGGGAACTTTTGCAGACATTTTCCTGCAGTTCTAGTAAATGGAATTTTTTTTTTAACTTTTCCAACTTGGTATGAAATCGTCGTCTGTGTCAATTTCCAGATCAATATTTTTCCATTATGATCCTTGACTTTCACCCAGATGCGCAGATGGAACGGTCATTAATCTCACCCTTTCGAGCAAACTCATTGTAAAAAATACACGCTGAAGCTGTTTACTGCCTTGCTGTGCAACAGCAGCACAGAAGAATATATTACGGGTATGTGGAGTATAACATCTACAGTTTACAATCTAAACTCTATGAGCCAGAGTGGAGTGGGAGCTGTTTTCCATGTACCACCATACATTTCACTTCAAACCTTTTTCCGTATTTTCTCTTTACACTGCTATTCTGCTTGTGCGCTAGAATCCAGTCCCTGTCCTTCCAAGCTATATATATTGGGCTCAAGTCTGCTTTGCAGTTTTGCTCCGCTGGTGCAAAAGGGATTTGTAGATGCCTTATACAGGCAACGGAGGATTCCCCTAGCATGAGGAAATCCTCACGTGGCATAACGCTGGCATAGCCAGCTATGCATGACCCAGTCTTCCCTCCATGTGGGAAACATGTCAGAGGTGGGGAGCAGGCGAGTCTGGAGTGTAAGGAGATGGGACTAGGTTGCATAATGCTCTGGCTCATTTTCAGCTGATAGAGTTGAAAGGAAGCCATGCTAGCTAGCATAAAGAGCAGCTCTGAGGCTGCTCTGATTGGTGTCTGAGCCAGACCCTGGCCAGTCCCATGACTGTGAGGGGCTCCTCCTTGTTCCTGACCCCTTCTTTCACCCCCCTTCCGTGTTTGCAGAGCTCACTGAAGATGGAGCCTTTTGAGTTTAATGACTGATGAAGGAAGTGAGAGGAAGGAGTCTTTCAGGTGATACTGTGATTCTAAGTGGACATGAAAGATCCTAAGGTTCTTTTTATTAATAGAGAGTTAGTATCTGTGTCCTGTTCCCCACACTGATATGCAGTGCATTGTGTAATGGTTTGTTGCTTCCCTATGCCGCACTACATTTCCAAGGCATATACATCACATATCCTTTATACATATACATGACAGAAGTCTGGCCATGTCCACTTGCTTCGTGGCCCACTCATAATGTTGATCTCAAAGGGGATACAGCTCAGAGGGCTGTCTCAGACCCATTTCTATGTTTATTATTTGTACTACTGCAGAAGAAATGGAAAAGTTTCAGTCAACAACAATCACACCTCAATCAAAACAGGATTAATATATTTTAACAGTCTAAGATAGACACTACATGATTACAGCATAAATAGAGGCCTCAAACTGACATTGGGGCCCGTTATGCTAGGGGCTGTACAAACGCAATGAGAGACAATTCGTTCTCTGAAGAGCTTACAGTATAAATAGACATGACAGACAAAGCTGGGAGCTGAAACAAAGAGGGAAATGGAAGCTTGATATCAAATAGCAGGTGAGTGGCAGAGCCAGAAATAGAAACCAAGTTACTGGCCTCCTGATCCAGTTGAACACCCCATCCACTAGGCCACATTGCCTCCCTTATGTATTTTGTGCATCCTAATGCAACTGCCACCCATACTGTGTCAGTCTCTGTAGTGAGAGACCAATGACCCAATGAGAATAGAGACTGGGTAACTGATTCCCTAGAGAATGTTCCTTTGGAACAAGGTTGAATCATATTTACAGAGCATTGTGGAGAGAGCTGCCTCTCTTCTCAGGGTGTGTGGGGGGCAGGGGGAACATTGTCTAATACTTAAAGCACAGACCTGCTAGTCAAAAGATTTCACTTCTATTCCCAGCTCAGCAAGAGATTCACAGTGGGACCTTGGACTGTACATAGCGTTGTACATAGCACTGGACTACGTTGGTTCTAAGTTCCAATAATGCTATGGCCCTGATTCAGCAAGGTACTTAAGCACGTGTCTATATTTAAGCAGATGAGTAGTCTCTTTGAATTCAGTGGGACTATTTGCCTATATCAAGTTAGAAAATGTTTTAAGTATGTTGCTGAATCGGGTGTTATGCCGGAAGGGAAATGGAGCTGAATAAACTACTTATACTCTTGCTTTTTTAAACCCCTCGGACTCTGACTTTTCTCTTTACCGTACCACAATGTTGTGACTCAGGACAAAAATATGATCTTAGATGTATGCTTGCCACTCCGATTGGGATCATTTCAGTGGATGTATCGTCCTGCAGTTTCCACTGGAGTCAATGAGTGCCGTGTGGGCAGAAACTTAGCTCTCAGCCCTTACAAACCTCTGCTATGCAAAACCTTCTATCTGTTAACCTTGTAATATTGACTATCACTTCAAAGACTTTCCCTAGCTGAAATCATTCTGCAAAGGCTCTCCCTCCCTCTCTCCTTCGCCCTCCCCCACGTTGCTTGGAAAAATCCCATCATTAATAATCAGCTTCTCATTCATCAGGAAGTTGTCCCCATTCTCTGGGTTTTTGCTTCATTTCATTTCCTTGACCATTTTTAGATCTGTAAACGGATTTGCCGCATGCTCATTTTGAAAGGTTCATCATGTAATAGGCAGTCCCTTTGTCAAGAGTGAATCAATTGTCTTGTCTATGTTTTCAAGTGGTGGTTAATGTTTCTTTTTGGACTCACAGCCTGGGGTTTTTCCCATTGGAAGCTGTTCACTTGTCATTGCTCTGTTCCTGAAGAATATTTTCTCCTTGCTGTAATTTCTGTAGTCCATTTGTGTGAAGAATGTCTGCCTCCTCACATTTTTTTACCATGCATGCAAGAAATGTAGATAACTGCTATTGTTTTCTCTGAATGTGAGAGTAGTATTATGTGCCAAACACCTCAAATGCAAACATCTTCAAATTTGGGGGGATTCAGAAGGATCAAGGGATCATCCTCTTGTAGCTTTGGTTCTGGGTTTGAATTTAGAAACTGAAAGAGGCCTATTTTCAGGTTCTGGTTTGGCAAAATCTCAGCCCCAGAGGATGGCTCTCACACACACAGCTAATCTCATGAGACTTCTGTCACTTGGGGCAGCAGAACCACTTGTGTGATTTTTGGTACCATCAAATCCAAAGCCAAACTTCGGACACATCTGCTTCCAGATTAAATTTAGAGCTGGTCGAAAACAAGGGGAAGAATGAAATGGAAACTTTCACTTCCCTTCTTTCCCTCCCTTTTCCCCCAAAATTTGGAAAAGTCAAATAAATAGGAAAATGTCATTGAAATATTGCCTGATTTATTTGTTTATTATACAAAATTTGCCCAGAATTTCAAAATTATAATCAGAGCTTGATCTGAACACTGGTCTATTTGGCTCATCTCTATTAAAGAGCTAAATAGGTCTGATTTTATACTTCAGCAGAAGACTTCCAAAGGAGACCATTCTCACAGTCTTGACTATACTACTGAAACAAACCAGAAGGATGATGATTTTCACGTATATTCTCTGTTGCTTTTCCCTCTTAATCTCATCTCATTTTTACTGGTAACAGCATGTTCTGATTCTGTAAAGCATTCTGGGACACAATTCAGATGAATGATACTGTATTAAGCATGGCCCTGATCCTGCAAACACTTATGCAGGGCAATAACTTTATTTATCTGAATAGTCCCATTGATTTACACATATGAATAAGAGGTTGCAAGATTGGGCCCTAAAGTTGTATTATATATAAAATGAGGCACTTCCCTTAGAAATTTCTCTCGCTTGAAGAAAATACTTTAATTTATTTTTTAATCAGTCACTGTTAAATTAAATGAGAGAGAAAGTAAATAACATTATTTCTAAGCATGGACACAGTGAATGCACTAACAGATCAGGTTTAAAAAATAGCTGGATGAAAGGATTTGTATAGCTCCTTGCTGCAAAGTTTTATGTTTCAAGTATAGTATAGCTATGTACCTGCTCTAAATTGGCTGCCATTGTAATTAAAAGTATAAATGTTTCAAGCTGAATACATCCTATTAGTAAGATTTTAGGAAACAAAAATTTAATTTATTCACATTCGATATGGTCTGTAAATGCCACCATTATATGCCTTCCACTGGCCTTTGATTAGCTATGGATTAATAAAACTTTTATACCTTCTTTGTCAGCCTCATTTTGAACTCTGTTTTTGCATACTGTTACTATTAAATAAATGAATTAGTGTCCAGAAATGTGTCATGCATATTACCTAGCAGCAGGAAGCATAATACAGTGGTCAGCTCCCTGGGAGCATTATAAATCCTAACACGCTCATGCGGACCTATTAAAAGCTTGATGATTTAGTGAAGCAGTGTTTGTGCTTAACAATGGAATTTTAGTTAATTCAAAACAATGTAAATCATCTCCAATTACAGTATTTGAATATTCACAGTAGCTACACAAGAATATGTACTGTTGCCAGGCAAAAAAAAAAAAAAGAGGCACTATGAAGGCTGACTGGAGTTTAGCATTCAAAAAGATTTTGGTAGCCCCACATTAAATGAATGCCAGTGTTTATTTGGCACAACCGCTCCACTCTGTTTAAAAAAAAATGCAGGGAACCAAAGTCTAGAATAGGCAAAATGTTTTCTGGGATGCAGGTCTTCTGTGATCCCGAAGGACCCTAATGGGAATGATGATAACAATGCTACAGAGCCAGCTGATGGAAATTACATTGCTGCGGGTATTCAAAGAGGGACACATTTTCAAAAGTGCCTTATGGTTGGATTTTCAAAGGTATTTAAACACCCAGTGGGATTTTCCAAAATACCTATGTGCCTAATGGAAGTTAGGTGGTGTTGAAAATCCCACTAGATGCCTATCTGCATCTCTAGGTGCCTAAATATCTTTGAAATAGCTGGCATATAGGAGCCATTGAAAGTCAATGAGACTTAGGCTTGTCAGTGCGTAAGTCAAATTTACCCACAAGCTGTTAAGGACTTTAAGCTTCAACCCTGCAAACACCTATGCACAGGCATAACTTTTGTGTGTTAAAGATAAGGGGAAGAAAAATGTGCGCTTAAAGTTGAGTACATGGTGAAGGTTTGTAGGGTCTGAACCTTTTCTATTGAAGTTTATTGAACTTCTTTTAACTTAAAATGTTGCTGTGTCCCTGTGGACAGAATATAATGCAGTTCGATATAGTTATATTCAACATATCTGAAAGTACTATACAACATGGTAAGTTAGATACCACTAGAAGAGTGACTGTGTGGGAGAACACAACAGCTTTTATGTGCTTGACCCTGGTCTTTAAAAACTATTTTCTTGCGAGAGAGAAGATTGGCTAGACCTTAGCTCTTCATTTCAGGCAGCACCATGTGAGCGTTAGGTTCAAATTGCATTGTCAGCAGTAGAGCTGCTCGAAACATTTTGAATGGAAGTTTTCCTTCAGAGAATGCTGGTTTGTCAGAGACGGCGCATTGTGTGGAAATGTGTTGATTTCTCTGAAGTCTGATGGAAACATTTCAAAAACAATTTAAATGAAAACGGTACTTTTCATTTTGACTGTTCCATTTCAGTCTGACTTTGATTTGTTTTGACTCGTACTTATCTTTAAAAATCTTTTAATTTATTCAGTATATTTGATGTAATTAATATTTTATTATGTTTTAACATATTCATATGTTTGATTTTGATCATCATAACCAGTTCACTGAGAGGTCAGAATCAAAACCCGTGTCTGTCAAGGGTTCCTTTTTAAAGATGATATGACAGCCTCTGGTCTGCTTCGTTCTTCTTCCTTTTGAATACTATGTCTCTGAACATAGGAGAGCAGGTTGCTGGGCACCAAATCAGTAACAGAACTGAGCCACAAATGGCTTAGATAATCTTCAAGCATATTACTGGTTTTAAAAGGTCTAAAGAATTTCCACCTGTTAAACTCTGGGAAATGGCTGAAGAAAGCTCCAGTTAATAGCTCCCTCACTGGGAGCAGGAGGCTTTATCAGCAATAACTAAAACATTAGTGGCCACCTCCTCTGGGTCCCTAATTTGAAGCACCCGGGGAATTGATGATCCAAGGTGCTGAGTCCCATCACTCCATTTGAAGTTAATGGGAGCTTCAGGTGCTCAGCATTGAAAATCAGACCCAAGGTATGTCCTGAAGAGTGTTTAGAAAGGAAGGCATGCACAATCAGTGAACCCTTCACAAAACTTTGGTGGAGGAGATAGGTAAATAACTCTTCCCTCTTCTTTTTTGTCCTTCTTATCTTCTCACCCCTTAGTCTAGCTTGAGTGATAAGAATTGAGCTATAAGTAGAATAGCAAGCTTGTAATATTTCACATCTATGTTCTAGCCAACGATTGGAGCAGCAGGAAAGAAAGGCTAAATGGGGGTTATTAATCATATATTTAATGAGCTTTGCAACGTACACTAAATTGGCTTACCTGACATGAAACCAGCAAACTAAAGAGGGGGCTAGTAAGTTACCCTAAAAAATAACAACCACGTGCCCCAAAGAAAGTATATGAGCCCTTCCTCCCAGGCCTAGCAGCTAACAGGTGAGCCCATTAGGAAAGCAAACCTTTAAAAGGAAGTGTCTGGGGTGGGAGTAGCCCTTATTTCTACCGAGAAACAAATACTTTTGAGAGAACTACCGCCTAGAGGGCCTGAAGCAGAAGTGCATGGTGAGTTTTTTGGATTTGTAGGACTGAGGCTAGAGAGTGTCCCAAGGAGGAACCAAAGGGAGTGTATATGTTTTAGGTTTTCTGGGAGTTGCTAAATAACTCTATTTAGTATCCGCAACTGTGTTGTGCGTGGACTCAGGTGATCCTGCTGGGGCAGTGAGATGAGGGGACATGGGTTAGTGAGGGAGCCCTTTTTATTTCTTTGTGGCCTTTAATGCCGGGGTTCTCCTAGAGCTTTTTTTCTTCTCCTCCCCTCGCCATCACAAGCTGTAGCACTAGTTCAGCATTCTCCCAGAAAGGAGGTGTGTGAGTTGGGGGGGATGAAGAATCAGTAACATAATCCATGTTTAGGGAATGAAAATATTTGCCATGACACTGAGAATAGCTGGATGAATAGTTTGTCACGATTTATTTGCCAAACTTGGTTTCACTTTCTGCTCACAGAACAAACATGAGCAAATTGCAAATTTCTCAAATCAGGTAAGTGTCTTTTCCTGATTGGTTTTCATAACTACAGAATCCTCTCCTAGAGTGATCTGAACAGTCCCTAGCTGGCTATGTGCTATGTAAACTGAGCTGGCTGGCTGTGGTGAGTCCAATAAGTCAGAAAGGCCCAGATCCACAAGGCATTTGGATTTTGTTGGAAGTTAGGAGCCCAAATATTTCTGTGGGTCTGAGATACAGTTTTGTTTCTGTTTCTGTTTCTGGTTGAGGGAGTTCTGTCTCAAATAAATGTGGGTGTTTTTGCTTCATTTTGTGGGAACTCAGTGTCACAGCCATATGTAAGTCCTTTTCCAGAAACATGCATACTATGAAAATTCAATTGATCAGACACCAAAAGGGCTTCTCCTGGCCAAAGCATAGTCCATGAAATATTAATGGAAAACATTTTCAATATCTATCCATTGTAAGCTGAGTTATGCTTGATCACCTAAGTAGTAGTATTAAAAGTGAGAAAATAAATTGCTCTCTCTTAAATCCATGCTTTTTAATGGTCCGTATGTTGTTTTGTTACATTAGCAAGGATTTTATTTATGTGCTACTGTTCAGTCCGTTGCCGCCTTGTCCATTTTATATTAACCTTACAAGTTTTGTAATAAAAGGGGAGAGGAAAAGGCAAGGTAACTCAAAAGGTAAACAAGACCACACCAAATCTCTAATACCCTGTCTCTCTTCCCCCCCATTCCCCATGGGTTTCTCAGATTTTGGCCGAAGTTATGAAGTTAAACAATGCTTCCCATTTCCGAAAGCTTCCACTGGCATTTCTGTTTCATATATCTCTTGGGTTTTAGAATGAAACTTTTTAATTCAGGGGGCTGAACCACAATGTTTATATTCTGGGGGACTGTCTGAATGATTTAGAGTCCATACAAGTATAAGTTCTTGCACACTCTTACAGAAGATCTATACTTGCCTATTTGAAGAGTAGGCAATATAGGCAGCTTTCATACCTGCTGAAGGCAATGAAAATCCTATGAATTACCTATGCACTGTACATGAAAGGACTTGAATAATATTTTTATTGCCCTTCTGTTTTTCATGTTTACATAAGAAGCCTTTGCTGCACAGTAGCTTCTAGAAGATATTGGCTTTCATCCTATGAAACTAACACATGTAATGCATCACTTTTACAAATACACACAATTAAAATATATACACAGTTAGCCAAATGCAAAGCATAATTTATTAAAGTAAACACAGTATCTGCACTTTTTAAATGATTGTGTGACTCTGTTCTACCAAAGGTGACCTGTTTTCTCACTTGTGACTAGCTCACGTTGAAGAATGGAAACAATTGTAATTGTATTCAGATTTCTTCACTTACTATCTTAGTCTCCAAGCTTGATTTTCAAGACCTCTTTATCACCATAAATTCCCAGTCCAAACCATCTTTTTTTTTTTTTTTTAAGATGGGCCATTTGTTCCCACTCGCATGAGCAACTGCTGTAAGGAAAACATATTTCATACTCAGTAGCATCATGCTAGCAAAACACCCCAAATATTGCTCTCGAGCATGCATGTTCGTATCTCTGCTCAAACACAGCACAAAGCAGAGGCAAATATAACCATAGTTTAATGCATATTTACAAGGTATCCCACTCTCTTCTGTGTAATGAGCATCCAATGGGTAGTTTGTATAACTGTTAAAAGAGAATTGGTAGCAATACCAAATGAAACAAACATGCTAAAATATTGTAATCTATTCCACAGGGCACTGTTCTGCCAGAGATCAGTGTTTAGGGATGGTTTTTTCCCTCCCAGAGTATGTTATTTATTCACATGAAAGTCCTGCAGAGAGACTGAGATAGACTTAAAATACCACGTGCGATGAGGCGGGATTGTGTGTCTCATGTGAAGAGACCTGGTGCAGAGGTAATATGGAGCACTGGGGAACCTCTTTGGGCTTTGTACTGTAGCTGTGATCCTGATCATATGCATAAATAAGCCTTTTTCAGAGTGGTTGACTTAATTCAGTCATCTTGATTGATAATTAGAACTGACAAAGAACAGATCAACACAAATCACAAGCACAAAAACATCTGGGACCCAGTTTAATGAGAATACCCCAAATCCTCTTTAGTAGTAATTGCACGGCATGCACAAAATAGGATTCACAGTTGTTTTTGCAAATGACACAATTAACACATCATAAGGTATGAATAATATGTTTATTTTTAAAATGTTAGAGAATTTGTGCAAATGTTGCATTTGTTCAGTGGACTAATTCCCCGGTCTTAGTTTTACAACTTTGGCCATCTATTTTTATGGTAGGCTGGAGGAATGTCAGCTGGGGCTACAAACAAGACCACTATTGACAGGTGCTCACGTGTACAGCTGAATAGTTAAATCCTGAATAACTGCTGTCTGCCTTGTCCTGTGCTGCACAAAAACTGACATTAACAATAGTTGATCAGAACAAATTTCTAAGGGTTTTTAAAGCTTTTCAAAATCTCCCCCTTAGCCTGGAACTTGTTTTTAAAAAATCCCATTAAAAATTTCTGAAAAACAGATATTTATTTGAGGTGTTTGGGTTTTTTTTCTTTCAGGGAAGCCTCAAAACAAAATGAATTGAAACTTTCATTTCAATATGGCTTTGGAAAACATAAAAAAGCAGGTGATTGTTTTCCCATTTCTCTCCCTCCACTTCCCTCCCTTACCCCCTCCCCGCCCCATCTAATAAAATGAATGATGTCCAGGAGTTTTCTTTTCCAGTTTTCCATCCCTCCTGTAACTGTTCAGAATTCCTCCAATTGGGAAAAATGAAACTTTGTAATGCTGCCAGTATATCCTTTTTTTAAACGTTGAGGAAATTTTTGAGATGATGCAGAGTGGTAAAGTTACGCTGCTTCATTTGAACTTTTGCTACAATAACTTTTTCAGGGATGCAGAAGTTTTGAAAGGTCACAGAACAGTATTGGGGGGAGGAGGGCCATGAAGAAAAAAAGCAAAAACTGGGGGGGGGTGAGCCTCAATATCATTCATTTTATTACAGTCAATGGCACAAATAAAAAAGGAGGAGGGAATTCTTTTTTTTCATGGTCTGAAATTAGATGAAATGGCCTTGTTTAAATTGCCACCTTGCCATTTTGTGCCGTTATTTCCTTCTGGAAATTTTGGATTTGCCAAGGTATGTCAATTGACTCACCTCTTGTATTCCTTTGCCTTCTAATGTAGTGCTTGTGCTGGGAGTTGTTGGGGTTCTCATTAGATTTGTTTTTCATAAATGTTCAAACACATCTAAGCATTATTTTTAGAAAGCATTAGAATAGATTTCTGCTCTAAAATGTAGAAAAAACAAAAGTGCTGCTTTTCTGTCCTTTGTTATGATATGAAATCATCACATGGGTACTAAAATGTTGAGAGGCAAAGACTTCATTTTGTCAGTATCGTTAAATACTCAGTAAGCGCCACAAAAACATAAGTCTATGTCTTGCAGACTTAAAACTGCTGGATACTGCAACAAAATCATATATGTGTTGGTTTTATTATTAACTCTAGCTTTGAATTAGAATTCCCTATATTACAGCTTGGAGCTAAACTCTGTTTACAAAATAGTATTTACACTTGACTAATTTTGCAGATCAAACTAATTAAATCAATTAAACTGGTGATTAACCAAATGAAGGCTGATTGCAAAAATTAGTGGGTTTATTTTGAAGGACTGGAAGTAAGCTAATTACTGCAGTGATTACTTGAACCTGGAGTACTCTAAATGTGGTATAAATTGAAACCTCATAGTGAATTAGACTGGGAATTCATTACAGTTTAAAGCACTATTAATAGTATGCAGGCTGCTATTTTCCTATGGGAAAATTTCACTCTGTATTTTGTATACTGATAAACAATCTTAGGCTGTATCCTTTTGAATAATATAGCATTGTGCAGTTTCATACATACATTTTTCCCTTGTAACATGAATCACAATCATGTATCTTACCATTGAAGTATTGCCACTAAAACCATTGATCAGTTTTCTAAATATTCCATGATGGGAAAAGTAGTCCAATCAAGAACAAGTCAAATCATAATAAAACCTAGTTCTTCAAACTTTCATGTGGCTACTATAATTTTCTCTGGGTCCATCCTTTTATTTGTGCTTAATGTCACTGATTAGCAGCTTTGACAAAACCAAGAAATTAAGGGTCTGATTTTCTGTCACCCCGCGCCTTTCTATAGTCATTTATATTAGTGCAAAGTGAATGTAAGCTACTATCATGCTAATTTGGTAGCATTTTATACTCACTTTGCACCAGGTGCAGGGCAATAGAGAATCAGGCCCTAGAAATGGAAATAGATCTACTGGGTTATCTACTGTATTCCCTTGCCAGTGCAGAAATTGCTCCCTGCCGTATACCTTCCAGAATATTTTGTTCCTAGTTGAGTAGCCAGTTAACAATGGAATATTTGTGTCTATGACTAATGAACTACAAATAATAGAGTTCTTTAAAGCACATCATCTTAACAGTGTGGATTGATTTGAGGTGGTACCAAACATTTTATACTAATTTAAAATATCAGATCTTTGGGATTTTACATTGGCTCCAGATAGATCATATGGTATTCATGCTTAAGGATTTGTTCTTAGCTGCTGTTGTAAAATTCTTTATGTTGGTCAAGAGGTAGCATTTCATTTAATTCAAGGTTTGAAAGAAGAGCTTTCAACAAACGGCAGCTTTTCCAACATTCATTAGTCTTACCCAGTAGATATGCTACAGCCGTCTTCTCTTGCAGTATCTCTTTGCATACTTCATTCAGCAAACTAAGGGCCAAATTCTGCTCCCTTTCATACCAGAGTAAATAGTTACTCCCGATATACACCATGTAACAGAGAGCGGAATCTGCCCCTTTCATGCACTGTATCTGTGAAAGACCCTGTGGATTACATACCCTCTAGGATATACGAATGCCACTCCTATTAAACTTCAAATTGAATTGAATCTGAGGGCTGTGTGTGTGGTGTTGTGGAAAAACATATTTGCCCATTAACAAAAGGTCTGATGACCAGCTGTAATTGGGTTCTTGAATTAGATTATTGACCAAACAGCTAAGTAATAAGTTACCTTTATCTATATTACAGAATCAAAGAGGGAAGGGACAGGAAATCAAAGTGGTAAGAACTGATCCTTTAAAAAGATTGTTATCCCTGCAGTTTGACAGATGACCGGCACTTTGTGTACATGAATTAAATGGATTAAGCCCCAAAAGATACAAAAACTTGGAGGAGCAGATGCAGTTGGTGGAGAATTGACAAATGGGTGTTCATGGACTCCTTAGCTAACAAAATTTTACTCTCCAGAGCCACTGATATCAAACAGATAACCTCAATACATAGCTCTAGTTCATTTAAGTGGCACCCAGTTTAACAGTAAACAACCATTTGGGGCTTTTATCTACCTCACTGGAATAAGTTGCTATTTTGTTTACTGATGTGGACCAGACACCACCATGTTAATCCCATAAGTACATAGATCGCTCATAATGTTCCTTCCTGAATATTTTATTGGTTTTAGAGAAGCAGCTAGAAATTTTTAAATTGAAGAAAATTTCTTTTAAGTGCCTGACCTGATTCCCCTCTCCTTCCCTCCTCCCTCCCCAGGTGGTGACTTATAGTTGAAATTAACTTGAGTGAATTAGGGGCGCTCAGCACCTTTACAAGTAAAATGTATTCTTCTTTTTATAATCATTTTTACAGGTCTCTTGTTGTGGACTGAAGCTGTAGTTCAGCTGTGAACATTGCCAGATCTGGCACCGTTCTCAGATTTCAGTTTTAACATGATACTTTTAAATAATTCCTGGTGACTTGTATTAATTCTCACTACTCGTACTAGAACCTGGAGAATTTTTTCATCTGTACATATGAGAGTTTGGAAGAGCCACGTTTTCACTAGTTTCAAACCACATCTGTTTTGCACCCACAAATATGCATATAAGTTTTAATGCCTATAAAACGGTGCATACATCCATATTTATATAAAATAGCTGAGTGCCCAAGCCACCACCAGCATGTAATTGAAAGTGATTCTCACAGTATTTCTAAGATGATCAAAACAAACAAGTACTAGAAATCTCATAAAGTTTCCAGCCCCAGTGAGGGCTGGATTATTCAGTTTAATCATCCAAAAGTTTTGCTATTATCAGTTCCAGGTTTTTTTTATTCATCAATTGCTACTCCCTTGGGTTCTCAATTTACTTCTGCTGCATACATTTTATATTCAATTGGCAAGAGTTTTGAACATCAGTACATATAAAGACAGGAATCTAGAGATGTTAGAATTATGAGTGGAAAATAACAGTAAGATTCAGTTGGGTGAGAAAAGCTAGTTAAAACATGGGGTAAATAATCTGAAACAGGCTTAGTAAGAGGAGAAAATTAAAACAGGAGTGCTGAAAGACTTGGAAGTAATAGTGGACAGCGAACTAGACAGGCATTTGCACAGCAATATTAGTCTGATCGACTGATTGAAGTCAGTGGAAAGGCTCTCATCGACCTCTGTGGACTTGGTGTCAAGCCCTGTGTGAACAAAGCAATCCAATTACAGGTTGCAGTATGTAGAGGCATCCTGTCATGGAACAGGGCAATAAATACCCAATCTCTATGAGGCCGGGTGTGACTATACATGGAGTATTGCATTTAATTCTGGGCACCTGATTAACAGATGCTTTTAAACTAAAGGACAATAAAGGGAAACAAAACTAATCAGCTGGCTATAGGGACTGATTCATGAAAAAAGACAAGCAAGGAGAGAGTTTACTTGAGACTTACAAGTGGTATAGTGAGGAGAAATGGGAAAAATGTAAGAAAAAGAAAAATCATGTTGAGTATCAGGAAAAGCTGTCTTACGGCAAGATCTTTTAGGCTGTGGAATAGTCTCCCAAGAGAATCAGTGGAAGCCCCACATCTTAGCCCATTCAAATCTAGAATGGGCAAAACACCAGCAAATCTAATGCCTGCCCTGGCATGGGGATGGATTACGTGCCCAGGCAGGTATTTCCTTTTCTCCCCTCTGTGACCCTATGCAATGTCCTAGAATACTTATTCATCAAAAGATCTAGCAGAGGAAAGACAGATTCTCATTATGATGAATCACTTTTAAGTGAGGGTATCTCACTAAATAGGGTTTCTGAGAGAGGAAATGGAGAATTTGGAATACATTGAGAATTTAGGGTAACACCTAAGTACATTTTAGGGTACTCCACTCCTCTTAGATGGTGTTTCCATTCCCACATGACATGATGTATGTTCTGCAAAAATATATGTAATGGTCAAGTTTGTCTGTCAGTGTTACATGTGAAGTATAGGGTGATACTTTGCTCAAAATCAGGTATCTTCCCTAAACTACTTTGGAAGCCAACTGTTTTGATCTTTGAATAAAAGAGCCTGTTGTGAGGAAATTTATAATGGGGGTAAGTATAACTGAGAGCCTAGGAACAGTGCTTGTCCTATTCTCAATAATAGCAAAATGTGTAGGCCTCTCAGATTGCAATTTCATTAAAAATTCCTTGTAATAAAATTTCATTTTCCCCCAAATAGACTTGAAAACCCCCCCACAAATTACCAGCAAATGTTTAAATTTAAGTTGAGGGACATGGGACCAAATTCTGCCCTTGATTCCACACATGCATTTATTTGAACCATATTCTGGTCTCTGCTGACTTCACTGGGAGTTACATTGGTGTAACTGAGATATGTTTGCCCTGTAATATTCATCTTGGACCAGACTGTAGGGGCAACAACTGTTCCAGAGATCTAGTATGGTTGTAATCATCTCGGGTGCTTATCATTATTCACTTATATTGTGGTAACACCCAGCAGCCTCACCTAGATTGAGTTAGGCACTGTAGAAATACAGGGTGGAATTTTCAAATGAGATTAGTAACTACGTATTTGGAAAAGTGGGTTGTTGAAGAAAAGCATTCATTAGCAACACTACAAAGAACTGTGAAGTAGTGACAGTAACCATGCAGAGAGTAAAATCGGTTAAGAACAAGGTGTGCGAGCACTTAATAAATCCATCATGTAAAAAATGCATTATTTTCTCAAGGAGATGGCAATATTATTCAAAACGTGCTAAAGTGGGCAGGATATCCCAGGAGTCATTGTGAATTATGAGGTCATCGGGACCTCATTGCAAACTATTTGCAAAACTTAATTGGTGTAATAAATAAAATATGCATGCAAATTAGACTACTTTCCGAATTAGAGGAATCCATTATCCAGCCTGGTTCAGATCCTCATCCAATGCTCATATTAATATATAATTTAAGATATATATATGCACAGTTTATATTGGTTTCAAATGAAGCCTAAGTTTTCTAACTAAAACCACCCAATAACCCATTAAAGATGTTTCTTTTTAGATTCTAAGAATTTACTGGTACTCTAGGTAATGCTGTGGTGACCGTGATCCGAGGTTTATCCCACAAAAGGGATGGTACATTTTACTATTTAGTATAGAAGAAAGCGAGGAAACAAATCACAATATGAATAGATCAGTTGCCCGCTCTCCTGTGTAAAAACAGATTCATGCAGATGCACTGAGACTAAAAAAATATTAATGGATAATGAAAGATGTTTCAAACTGTTATTTATTGAGGCATTTGGTATTCGTCTCAAATTCTAACTATGAAAAGAACATCACTAATGAGTATAGCAGATTTCATCACCCTGGAAATAAAGTAGGGATTAACTAGTCATGTAACTATTTTGCATCGTAAAGAAACATCTGAAAGAATCAGAGTGAAGAATCTCTTAGAGTAAATATAGATAGGCATAGAGAAATAGTTAACACACTCTGTCTAGCATTATTGCTAGACCCAGGAACACTGTCTAATCATCAACCCCCAAATTGAGTATTACATCTGTTTTTTAAAGCAGCTGATTGAATGAATACAAATGTCTTGCTGTTGTCACTTGGGATAGCACTTGATATATCCCATTTTCTAGACTCTAATTATTCCATTTGTAGACATGAATGCCATTTAGATGTAAGCTAATTCAGCATGGTAACTCAATTAGATTTGTACTGACTAGGATTTATGAAACATCAATGGATTCTTGGTGAGACCAATGGGACTGCTGGTTATTTATCCCTAAGTCTTACTGATACTGCCTCTCAGGAGCTCAATTAAACATGCCAGTGATGAAAATATTTTCTAACAGTAGTTTTTCACAATTAGACAAAGATTTTTTTTGTAAGGCATGCCACATGTGTAGCGGGGGCACCATGTAACCTGTAATGCAAAGTTTTTCTTTAAATAGGTGATACAATATCAGTGGATCAGAGAGATTCTCATGCTTGATGTTGGATTTAAAAAAAGGGGGGGAAGAATAAGAACTTAGGATCCTAGAAATGTAGGTCTGGAAGGGACCACGAGAAGTCATCAAGTCCAACCTTCTGTGCTGTAGCAGGACCAAGACCATCCCTGACATGTTTGTCCAACCTGTATTTAAAAATGTCCAGTGATGGGGATTCTATGTCCTCCCTTGGAAATCTATTCCAGTGCTTAACAATCCTTAGAGTTAGAGAATTTTTCCTCATATCTAACCTAAATCACCCTTGCTGCATATTAAGCCCATTACTACTTGTCCTACCTTTAGTGCACATGGAGAACAATTGATCACTGTCCTCTTTGTAACAGCCCTTAACATATTTGAAGACTGTTATCAGGTCCCTCCTCAGTCTTCTGCTTTCCAGACTAAACAAGCCCAGTTTTGCTAATCTCATAGGGTCATGTTTTTTAAACCTTTTTTCATTTTTGTTGCTCTCCTCTGGACTCTCTCTAATTTGTCCACATCTTTCCTGAAATGGCCTCCAGAATTGGACACAGTGCTCCAACTTAGGCCTCATCAATGCTGAGTAGAGTAGAACAATTTCTTCCTGCGTCTTACATACAACATTTCTGTTAATACACCCCGGAATACTAGCCTTTTTCACAACTGTATCACACTGTTGACTCATACTCAGTCTGTGATCCACTGTGACCCTGAAATCCTTTTCAGCAGTACTACCACCTACCCAGTTATTCCCCATTCTGTGGGGGTACATAAGATTTTTTTCCTTCCTAAGTGAAATATTTTTCACTTGTCTTTATTGAATTTCCTCTTATTGAATTCAGACCCAATTTGTCAAGATTGTTTTGAATTTTAATCCTGTCTTCCAAAGTACTTGAAACCCCTCCCAGCTTGGTGTCATCTGCAGATTTGATGAACATAGTCTCCACTCCATTATCCAAGTCCTTAATAAAAATACTGAATAGTAACATATGTAAAAAAGGAAGATAGTTCTGTTTTACAAATGAGAATTCAAAATAACGTGAGGCTCCTGCTGAAATTACCATGACCAAACTGATATCAGTAAATATGCTAGATGCTAAGGCTTGCCATCCTGCAAGTTGTTCCATGTGGGCAGATTTCTGCACGTGGGCAGATTTCTGCACATATGCAGAGCTACATTGAAACCAATGGGTTTCCATGTGGATGCAAGGGCCTGTCTGTTTACAATAGATGGACCTTGGTGTGAGTGCATTTTGGTGGTGTTTGTTGTATAGAGCTGGGCAAATAGCACTAAGAAATCTCTTCTGATATTCACCTTTTCAGCCAAAAAATTGGCTTGACTGCATCTAAATTCCTTTTTCTGCGAATGTTCTAGCAAATTAGTTCAATGGTCACCAAAATTGCAAATTGTAAGCAAATACAACAGAATATGCAAATAAAATTAATTTGCTTTCGTAATCACGTATATTTCTGATTTTAATAGTAACACTTGTTTGATCTGAGAACAAAATCTTACCCCATAATAAACACATCCAGTGAAAACAGATCAGATTTCTCATGTTGGATTATTAAATACTTGCAGTGAACTACTCACAAATTAGCTACAGAGCTGACAGAAATTATATAGCAAATTTCAAATAGAGCAATTCAGAAACAGACAATTCAATTCATTCTTTTTAGTTACCAGTTATGCAACTAGCTGTATTAAATATGCAAAATCACCTGCAGTCACTGACTCCTTAGCTTGGTTATGCCAACAAACCGTTCTCATCCTTTGATATAGAATTAGAAAGCTGCACTATCCAACAAATACAGGGTAACTTGTATCCCATACTGTATTGTGGTAAACACAAAGGAAGATTTGTGAAATCCATGTAGCAATGATCCATCATTCCTTACTCAATATTAATGGATATCAATACTAACAAAGCTACAAAATGCTCCTAACTTTGCAATCCAGGATGCATTGTTAGTATGGCTGGTTGAACATTTTCTGTTAACCCAGTTTCCCATGAAAATTTTTTTTTTCACAAAGTGAAAAGTCTCACGAAGTGTCTGCTTTCTTTGACTATTTTCAGATATTGTCATTGGAAAACCAAAACTGTAAAAAATTTTGGTTGACAAATTTTTTTTCAGCGTTTTGGTTGATTTTTGCCAGAGGTTTGAATTTTTCAGCTTTCAATAAAAAGTTGAAAATGTCAGTCAGAGGGAAAGAACATTTTCCATTAGCCTCTCTATTAATTTGTTTACTGATTTTTTTTTTTACCTTGTTTTTCAAGAGGAAATTATTCCAATAGTTATATTTCTGTGATTTCTCTGCCCTGTTAACGAAAATCGGTGTGGCTACTCATGTAGATTGCTAGAATTGGTTAGAGGTGATCTGAATATGGGGAAAACGTTTTTTTTTCTTGGTAAAATTTGCTGATTAGCTCAGGGATTATTATTCCTTCCTCGTTACAGTACCTTGTGGAAACCAGAGAATCCCTGTTGCTTATATAGTATGATGACTCTTCTGATGAGAAAACAACCGTGGTGGGCAATAGGCAGAAGTGTGGTGGTGGGAACCTTCCATCTCCTAGGGCGTGGAGCAGCTACTATGATGATCTGTGGCAGCTGCCATGATGCTCTGGAGTAGGTTTTGGGCCCCTTATGTTGCCCCCTCATCAATGGGGTGAGAATGGGGGAATCCATGCAGAAGTGACTCCCTCAGCTCTCTACAATGTGCAGGATGTTGTATCCCTTATATGCAACACCCATATTTGTTTCCCATTACAAAGGAGAAACAGTGGCTTTGCTGAAAAAGGGCTTTCCCAGGGGAGGGGACCTGGATTTGCTCCTATACGAGTAACCAAAAATCCTATTCTGCTATTACCTAACAGAGAGGAAAAAGCAACGTTTACCTGGAAAACAAGAACAATATAACACCTACATCTGTGATCTTTGGGCTACAGCCTGTACAGTTCTCCAGCCCTCTAATGCCCCCTTTCATTGCAAGTGGGCTGGGTGAAAATTCTGCATGTGTCCCAGCAGCAATTTAATTGGTATTAGCACTTTTCATTGTCTTCATTCATAAAAGCAGACCTTGGCTGGATGCTGGGCAAGAGGGCGCCGGCCCTCAGGGCAAGCTTCTGCAATGGCGTGGAGCACCAGAGTTGCAGCTTTGCGTTTTCTCTGCCGTGGTGTTGCCTGCCTGTTAGAACAGGCAGTTTGCAGAGTTGTTGCAGCCCTGCTGGTCCCAGGATATGAAACCCGAGGTGGAGGAGGTAATATATTTTAATGGACCAAGCTCTCTTTGTGAGAGAGACAAGTGTTCAGTTACCTTTTTCAGGCCTGAAGAAGAGCTCTATGATGAAAGCGTGTTTCTTCCACCTACAGAAGTTGGTCCAATAACAGATATTGCCTCCCCCACCTTGTCTCTCTCAGAACAGGGAGATTACTTAGAGCTGTTGCTCACATTACCCAGAGATGTTGCTGCAATCCAGCAGTCACCAGACATCTGTACATTCTCTTGTTCTTGGCAGTGGTTCTCCAAGCCATTCGCTAGGTGATGTGGAGAAGCGGGGGTGTCAGAGCTATGTCGGAAGTTCAGTCCGATGTGCATGACATTTAGCAACAAACCCAGTTCACTTCTGAATTAGATTGCCATTTGAACCAGGACCTGCAGAGATTACTAAGCTAATGTATTGTTTACCTAAGGTGATCCAATGCTACTCCACTGAGACTTCAGAACTGCTCTAGGTGACTCCGGTCTGTTTTGTTTAGCCACTCTTTCCACAATTCTCTCACACACCTCCTTCAATACATTCTGTTAGGTGGTTGTGTGATGGGGAGCCTATTGGAGATTTGTCTGTGCGCAGCTGGGGTTAGAAATGCACCTGCTTATAGCTCCCTGCCAGTAACTTCTCCATAAATTGGGAAGTTGTTTATACTTCAAGGTGTGTGTTTTGTTTCGGGGTTTTTTTGTTTTAACGGAGAGAAGACTTGTCCAGGCTTTCCAACAGAGAATGAAGTTCTGAAATGTTACTAGACATGGAGTTAACACACACACACACACACAAATTTATCAGTGCTGATTTGTTACTGAGTTTCCGAACATGACACCTATGTTTACAAAGTCGGTATTCTGAATTTGAACACTCACAGTTCCCACTCAAATGTCCTTTGTATTTGGTAATTTGAACAATCAACATTCCAACATCTTTCAAAGGAGGTGTATGTGTCTTGAATACTGGAAAGTTATGATCCGTTCACATTGAGGTTCCAGTGGATTACTGAAGTCTGACACACCTAAGTAAAAAGGGGAAAAGCTCTGTTGCTGGTGTATATTGTAGTTCTCATCTTTGATCTACACCCGTAAGGGACACCAGTCCCAATACAGCTGTTAAGAGCAGGTGACATGTTCTATTGTTAATTGGTACTAGCGAACTACTGCTGGCATAGAAGCCAGGGAAGAGGTGATGCACCATGGACATGGTGTGGCCCTTCTAAACTTGGGGTCATGTCATGTCATCCCTCCCTGGGAAAGGGTGGCAGCATCTGGGAGTCGTGCAGCTTGGATGAAGTTAATATGCGTTCTTTGAACTTCCAAATGCCCACAGAGAGAGGGGTTGATGTTTTGGTGTTTCTAGGCCAGTATAGTCTTAATCCACTAAATACATGCTCTACAGGATGCAGCCTGTGAAATGCAAGACTGACCAAAATACTGGTTCTTTGGAGAAAAAAGGCTCATGCACACAAAGGGAAACTGCTTTGCATTGGAACTCATTGAGATTGCCTGTATGGTCTTATGTCATTAGGCTTTGTAGTATGTTGCTTTTAGGCTACAGATGGTAAATAGTTATGAGAAAAACTGTTTGGATAATTGTGAATATTGTTAAAAACCAAACCCAGGCATGCTCAGGTTCAGAAATGTTTGAGTTTGCCTTCTACTTAAAAAAACCTGTGAAACTAAAAAGAAAATTAAATTAAGAGAAGATTTCTATGTTGAATGCACCCACCTTCCACTGACTAATGGAGGAAAATCAATACACAGAGCTATGCTTAACTTTTATTTTTCATTTTAGTTTTGCAGTTCACTTCTTACATTTTTATATTATACAAATTAGACACTGATTAATCAATGTGTCCCACTAACGGCCCTCCAGACTTCACAAAATTTATGGGAAAAACTGGGCAGCATGCCAGACTTACTGTTCTGAGGTTGAATGACTAATTTATTGAAGGGATTGACCGAGTAGGAGATGGAGGAGAGGGAGGAAGAGTATTGAGGCACGGGAACATAAGTGGAGCCAGCAATTAGGGATGTGTTTGACCACAAAACTATGGAACAACATGAACTAAAAGACTGTCCAATTTTCCAGAATATTTTATGTGAATGCATTGGATTCCAAACTATGCATCTCTTTAATTCTCTACTTTGGATATATAACTAGAGGTGTTGAGGATCTGATGTGTAATATCTATGCATTTAAGGAGCTGTCAAAAATTAGGCGCTTTTGGAAAAGTTTATTAGGAATTAACTTCAATATTAGGGCCTTTTGTTCCCCCAGAATTATTATATCTTCACTAACTCGAAGCTTTTCACTTATTGACTCACCAGAATGAGGCTCATAGGAAACAGGATTGTTAGCAAAATATCCATTGCTATAACCTTGGGAGTCATCTATACCTGCCAAAGTAGAAAACTTGTACAGTGGGTTAATTGACATTGTAGCTCTATAAAAAGGAAGAACTCTCCAAGTTTTGTCATTTTAATTTTTATGTGCAGAACCATTTGATACCTGACTGTGGAATGGGGATGCATAAAGGGAGCTCTATTGCTAAAACAATTATAGATGGATGCCACTGTTACATGAAGATGATTCTGTGATGCTGTGATGGTGTAGAGAGTATCTGTCATTTCCTATGACTTCTTTGTCTGTTCAATTCTTTTTTCTCTGAGCTTCACAGGATAAAGCAGTGAACAAATGTAATGCGTTATGGTGCAGTGAATATGATTTCATAATGTACTTAGTATGTTTTTATTTCATTGTCATTGGTTTTTGTTCTTCATACAATGAAACCATTTGATCAAATATTGTCTTTACATAGAGAACTACTGGTTCTGCAGTGCATGGTCCAACCAGTGACCACAATAGTTCACCATCCAGCATCTACCGAAGTCATTGGGAATGTTGCCACTGGAGTTAGTGGTGCAGGGTCAAGACTTGCATGAATAAGAATTGCAAGGTTTTAAAAAAAACCACTTCAAATCCTTTTCCTGGTAAGATCTACACTGTAACAATATTGTTACTAATTTGATTACAGGATTGGCAGATTTTCCTACCTTTACCTCTTTTAAGTGTCCAGACATCCTCCTGTTCAGCTTTGATCTTTCCTTAGTTGCTTTAGATTAAAAGGGCCTAAGATGCAGGTGGCACTTCTTACTTTGTAAAATAATGAGTAGCAAATTTGCAGTCTGCTCTATCTTCAGTGTATATGTGTCTATCATAAACATTAATTATTAGTCAAACTAGATGAGCACCCTAGTGCTAACAGGTATCTAAGTTATTTCTCAAAGGTTTGGTGCATCACTGCCTTTTAATAAGCAAAAAACAAACAAACAAAAAAAAAAACTGTTTCCTTATGGATACCATCTTGTTCTGCATGAAAAATATGGCATTATCCTCTTTATTAGAGCTGTTCATAAGCAAAGTTTTCCCACTGGAAATGCCCTTTTGTTGAAATTAAAACTTTCCATGGGAACATGACTGTCAATGAAATTTCATTTAGGAAAAATCAAAACAGTGTTTTGACCATATTGGAATGGAATATTTCAATTTTTCATTTAGATATAACTGCTCATTTTGATATTATAAGGCCATCTAAACGAAATATCAATCAAAAGATTTTGATTTTTATCTAAACATTTAGATTTTATTGAAATGAAGCACTTCAATTGACCTGAAACTAAAGTTTTCCAAAAATTTCATTTTGCTGGAAATGTCAAAATGTTTCATTTCAATTAGGAATGAAAACAGATTTTAAAATTGTGGCATTTACAATAAAATGGAAATTTTGATTTCCACACAGCTCCATTCTCTGAGAACAAATCACATCCTGTTTGAACCATCTTGAAGTGCAGATTTCTGATTCTCTCAGCTGGGCCTAATTGTATTTGCTATTGTATTTTGCATACTAGTGCTAAGCAAATGAGTTTAGTTCACTTCACATTGTTTGTTTTTTTACCATAGTAGACCAAAGTAATTTATGAAATATATGCTTTATTATCTGGCTCAGGGATTGATAATTGGAATATAGAACCTTTCCTTTTCAGGTTCAAATCCATCCCCAGGTAGTCTACCAAAATGTGTTGTTACATGATGAAGTACGTACAATGAGTTGGTGAATCACATAAATACCATCTCATTTGACGCTTTTGTTGGCAAATTCAATAGAGAGGCCCAAGGCTCAATGGATATAGAAACTGAACTACAGGACTTGCCATGAGAGAATCATTAATGGACTTCAGGCACATTGATGCATTTTTTATCTGTTCAGAGACCTTGACAGAGGACTTGGTCTCCAGGGCTGCCAAACCGGTTCACCTTGGTCAGGCAGTCAACAATAAATGAATCCTGCCCATAATTATACCACATGGAGTCCCACTGAAGCTGGTGGCATTACACGAGGAATAGTTCAGGGCTAAATCTGACATGTATATGTCTTATCCTAAAGCAGGCAATACTTTCCTTGACTTCACTGGAAGCTTTCTTAGAGTGATGACTGCAGGACTGAGCCCTCATGGCTCGGTAAAGTCTATGCATGTCCAAATCTCCATAGGCCACAGGATTTTTGAGGATAAGAGAATGTAGGCTCAAGTCCTGCTTTTGGAAGTTAACACACAGAGCAGCTTCTTTCTATGTATTTATTTTAAGAGTAGTATAAGGTGATTGGTTTGCTTCAGGAAAGACATCCAACAGGGAGAGCTGTACCTCTACCAGCTCAGCCAAATATAAGTATTGGGCCACATGTTCAGAAAAAGGGGAAACAGCTGAAGTGCCAAAGCAGTGTCAGGTTCCCTGTGACCAAGTGCAGGGAGTCAACGGGTGAGCCTGCATGCCAGCCTCTCAGACACCAATTAGTTCCCCTGCCGAAAGCGGATTGAAGTAGTTAGAAAATGAGGCTGGAGGGCGGTGTGAGATAAAGAGCCAATTAGCTCGTCAGGCCAGAAGGATGAAGAGAGACCGAAAGAAAGTGAGAGAGGAACAGGCCTAGCTGAACCAAGTCTCACAGGGTATGGCTACACAGGGATAAAGTGGCACATCTGTGGCTGGCCTGGGTTCAGCTGACTCAGGTTCATGAGGCTTTGGCTGCGGGGCTAAAAAGGAGCCTGAGCCCAAATGTCCACACAGTCATCTTTAGTCCCGCAGCCCAAGTCAGCTGACCAGGGCCAGGCATGAGTTTTTATTCCTGCATAGACATACCCACGGAAACCTCAGGAAATGGAGACCTCCACACTTCTCAGGCCCTGAGGAGAAGGCTGAAAGCACAGAAGATATTGTAAATAGATTGTTGCCTGGGGACGGTAGCAGGGTTGGTGGAAGGAACTCTAAACAATGGCACTGTGAATGCACAACCAGTGGAGTCCGATCCACTTTCTGTGGGGTGAAAAGGCAGGAGCAGAGCATACCCTGTTACACCTCAAATCCAGTCACAGCCTAGCCTCTCTCTTCACTCAGTAATGTGCGACTTCCAAAGCCTAACTGGGGCCATTTATGTACTGCTATTAAGCACCAACAATTTATTTTTCGTTAAAGGAAAAAATAAATTTATAGAAACTATTAATTCAACAGTAAGTTTGTAGCGATAACTCTTGCATATTTTGACTTTACATTTCTCAGAGTACGGTTAATTTAGCCACATTGCTCCTTCTGTCTGTGTGATACTGTACATTAAACATACACAACACTATACTAAGTTATAAAAAGTTACAGTGTATAAACAATGCCTTATGGATCTTACCTCTTTCATTTCACTGCATTTTATATTTTAACCTGGCAACTTTTTAATGCATGATTTTTTTCCCCCCACTTACAACAACATAGAAACATATACACTTGTGGGTGTGCATACATTTAACAGCAAAATTTAGCAGCTGTTAACTGTACATGGCAACACTAATTTGAGAGGAAATGAAGGGCCAGATTCACCCATGTGTTGTGTTAAAAAAAATGCCACGAAAAAGACATAATCAGAGTAAATTTGGAATGATTTTCCTCAGATGGTCATAACTTGTAGCTTCTTGATTCATCAGCTGTGTAAAGAGTCGTGTGGGAAGACCAAATATAACTTTCAGGTGTTGTCATGAGCCTGGGCAGCTTAAAATGAGTAAATCATCACCACAGCTTGGAACAGCTGAGAAGCTGATGTAACCATTCAGAGCCTTTTTCATAAGTCTGTTTTGGAGTTTCATTCAACAGATGGCATCTCCAATGGCACAGAGTCTTTCAAAACTACACTGGCACACACACTTTATTTCCAGCTCTAAGGGAAGCGTAACTGTTAATGAGTCACCAACACCGCTTCTCATAATACTGTGTTTTTTCCATCAAATTTTTCCATCCAAATACTGACCAGGCCAAGCCATTTGTAGTTTGTGAGAGCTATACAAAATCACAGTCTTGTGTGACATGGCTACAGCATCTTCCTATGTGTACACATAACTCTTAGTGACGCCAACACTGTGGCGTGGTTGAACACAGCAGCATTCCCTATCGAGTGTCCGTGTTCCATTAGAACACTGGCACTTCGATGAGATATTTTAGAATAGGCATTAGATCGTTGGCAGTGAAACAGGGACGTTCCTGAGGTACATTTCCCCCCTACGAACCCCATACTGTACATTGGGCAGAAGAGGTGAACTAATTAAAAGATGTCACTGCTGGAAGTTGAAAGGAGAGAGGAAAGCAAAATGATGAGCTCTTCCCTGCTGAATGCAGTTACATTGACTTCATTACGGCATTGGAGTTTCTTCGGTTGCTATTATCCCAGCAAGCCAGGCTGTGTCACAACACTCGGGCTGTTTCAAGTGATTGTTGCGCCAATGAGGTGTTTCATGCCTGGAATTATTTCTTTGATGGAAGAAATTGAGAGCAGGACAAGGAACAGATGGCTCATAACAACATCTTAATTCTGGAGAGCCAAAGTAGTGTTTCATTATGGAGTAGTATTTTGAAATTGCCTTCAGGTGTTAGTTTAAGAGAGTAGAGAAAAAAGAAAAGTTAAAAAGATTTTTAAGATTTAGTAAAAGGATAGAGTGGTACAAATCAGATCCAGTAATAATGCCCTACAAACCTGTCAGATTGTAGTAAAGTCACAAGAGTTAGCTAAAGGGGAACATTGCACCATGTATGGTGATGGACTTGTTTCACTTTGATGAATCAACTGGTTTGAATTATTAGAAAAATGAAATGTTCACCCTGGTTCAGAATTTCCAAATGCCCCTTCAGGATAAAAGGACATGCATTATCTCTTTTTAATAATTTGAGACTCAGTTTTATGCTATGCAAAATGTTCTCTCTTTAAAGCACTACCATATTTGTTAAAATAAATTCATGGTGCAGCTCAGTTTAGCGATAAACATAGTTCATTTAAATAAATTTTCTTCTTGATAAACTTTCCCCTGAACACTGAGCTTCTCTTAATAAACATGTAATCCTAAAGGTTTATTATGCCACTTTCAAGAGGAGAATTCTTGGCTGCTATGAATGTCAACATAAATTAGGATTAATCAGGGTAATTCCTCTGTGAATTTACAGTGTTTGTGTACTAGATTTTTATAGGAAAATACCTGCCTTTCAAAGTCCTGCATTGTGTAGAAAAATCACTTCCTGACATTTTCCTGTCTCTGAAAGTTGTCTTTGGGATGCTGTTATTTTTTTAAATATGGAATCTAAATTATGTAAAAGACAAAGATCCATACACAAACACTTTAAATCTGTTTGTACACATTTGAAGAAAAGCTCTCATACGTTTCTTAAAAACACACAAATTAATATTGCTTACTTTTCAGCAGGAGTAAATTAGGGTCTCAGAGACCTCCTTGGAATAGTCTGGAGTTAAATAATATTGCATGTTTTTCATTTTACTATGATGAATGCAAAGCTATTAAATAACCTTTTAAAGAGTTGGTGTAATTATCTGTAAACAGTAATGTTACAAAAAAAGGTCAAGTTGTCCTGCCATTAGATGTTTATGGATATAAACTGGATTTATGTTTCCATAAAATAAGCATCGACTAACTAGATTAATTCTGCACAAACTAAACCAACTGTAGTAATATTTAGACACAATAAAATGATACCAATTAAAACAATTTTATTTTTTGTGTCATATTGATTAATCGTGCACTAAAATTAACCGGAGACCTTAAAATCAGAATGGTTGCAGGAAAGCATCCACATCTCAGCATTATTACCAACAAGAAGAGCAGTTAAGGGAAACAGCCCTGCAATAGTATGAATATTTAATTAATAATTAGTCATGTAATTTCTCCTCAGGAATTATTATCCCTCAAACTGGTTTGTGAATTTAATTATTAGCAGCCTTTTTGTTTCCATGTCCCCTCATTACTGTCAGGATTGATGTAACATAAACTTCATTAAAAATTAAAGCAAGAGTCTTAATTACAAGGCTACCCTGACTGAAGTCAGAATTAGCCAAGTCAGTGATGTGCAAATGAGTGCATTATTTAAGAAACATGCTGGAAGTAGTTATGCTAATGTGGAAGGTTCACAGTAGCAGACCTTTTCACTTGCAGTTGCATATTCATTAAATGCACTATGCAAATTTAATGTAGCAGCCTTAGTAATGCGTTGTTAATTTATTCAGATTTATTGAGTACGACTTATAAAAAAAATACAAATTTAATTACTCTATCTAGTAGGATGATATTAGGAAAGATAGCAGAGGTTTAAAATGTGTTGATCTGGATTACTGCAGTTTGATGGAGGATGTGGTATCAAAGGACACAATTTTGATAACTGGGCTTGAAAGAATATTTGATTTACTTATGGAATGATCTAAGAAATCACTAAAATTGCACATGCTACTTCCCAATAGGAGAGTTAAAAAAAAGTCTCAGTTGTATTAACTTAAGAGCTAAAGCAGTGCTGAGTCCACAGTCTAATGGATGTAATGATCCTACTGAGACCAGTAAAGGTTATGTATGGAGATCTATGGGAAGCAAACTGTCTTTGTGGAAAGTTCATTGGTAGTTACATGTTCCTCTACGATGTCACTGATTATCAAGTTTAACAACAGGAATCCTATCTCTGTTCTCCAACTGTAACATCACCAGCAGAACAAGACAATTTATTAGTACTGGTTGATGTGAAGTTTAAGGGTTTATTTTTTTTCCTTTGCAGTTTGCATATAAAACAACAAACACTGTAAATTTACCATTATGGAGGTTTTTTAAGTGCCATATTTTTCCCAGGAAGCCTGCATGTGGGAAGGAAAATGGTATAATTGGACCAAAATATATACTGGAAACTTGGAAATCTTCAATCTCAAAATCACAGTGCTAGAGAGAGACTCATGCCAGTGAGTGTAACCTGCTGGGTGGCATGAGATGTAGAAAAGTTGGGTTAGAACAATCTATTTCCACGCTTTATTGCTTTTCCCCCTTTATTATAGTTACATTCTCTGGTGTCTGTAGAGATGCGTATCTGTAAGAGAATTATCACTGTAAACATTCAGCTGATCAGTCTGTCATGAAGTGAACCTGACCAAGATTTCTTGTTAGAAGATCAATAAAAGTTTTGAAGGGACAAACTGAACCTCTCACGCCCATTGGTGAGCTGTGATTCACATGAGTTGTCCCAGTGACTCCAGTGGGGCTGCTTGTATAGCTACTCACCAGTGTGTGAGAGAGGGGTTCACAGTCTGGCCCCGAATGAATATCGAAATGCTACCCTTGTGTTCTCTAATTTGTGTAAATTGGACTTTTTGTGACCTTTGCACATATGTTGTCTGCAGTATCGTGCCATTGAAAATTGTAGGCATCTACCTGATGATAGTTTGTTGGTGTGTTGTGGGGTGTGCACTTAGAATTAACTATTGAATAGAAGGCCTAGTCCCGCAAGGTACTGAAGCCTCCACTCCCATTCTATTCAGGTTATTTGACTGCACTCATCACCATAGTAACTGAGTGCCTTCCAGTGGTGCACTGAGCCCTTGACTTTGCTTTCTAGGACCAGGCCTATACTCCGTAAAATCAAGGGGTAAAAAGGAAAACATGCAAGGTTGATAGTTACCTTTGAGTAAGTGCTCCTTTTGTTGGCTACAACCCTTAGGAATTTATGTGAAGCCCAGGTGGGTTCCGTGGTAGAACTCGGACTAAGAATTTAAAACAAAATCAAGGATTTGATTTTTTCCAAAGCTCTAAGCGCACCCAACTGCAGCTGAAGTCAGAGGGAGCTGCAAGAACTCAGTACCTCTGCCAGAAAGAAGATTTTCTCTCCTGGTAGGGTACAGCTGCCTCAGTAACACCAGTTCTTCTTTCTATTGCTCTGCTGTCTCTGTTGCCCCGTGTGGTAAGTCATTTCTGACCTCTTGCTTCACTGGTTGAAGCTGAGCAGGCCTTTCTGAAGTCACATGGCTTTTCTTATTCAAAAACTCTCCACTACTTCTTCCTGGGCCAAATGCTGAAGTTAAAAGTTTTGCTAAATTACCGTTGATTTCAGAGGATGAGGATTTGGACCCCTGTCTTTAAACAAACCTTCAATTTAACAGATAGTAAACTTTCCAACAGGGCAAAGTTTTACCCTCCTGGCGTACACAAAACAGTCCGGAGCTCCTTAATCCAGACGTACTCTGCATCAGTGGTGTGATGACAGAATCCAGAGACGAGCCTTTTTAAACAGTAGCCATTTAGCTGCTACATGGTGTCATGGGTGCAGGACTAGCTGCATCTCTCTGACCTCTTTCAGCACATGCCCCTCAGGTAGGAGGTCTCAGGTCTTTACCTCTCTGCGGTGGAATCCCACAATTCTCCCACTCTTAGACAGGGTCCTGGGCTGTCATATCCTGTAGATCAGCCATGCTTACCCCAACAAGTCTGACTGGGTTCAGGTACCTGTACTTCATCCCAAACCACAAGCTCCATAAGGGAAGAATACAATGACCTGAACTATCCTTCTTAAAGCAATGTATTGTTTAATCCTAACAGTAGGAACAAGGCAAAGCATAAGAGGAGAGAGTTTGAAAACCTTAAATGCCTATACATGTCTTCCTTACCGGAAGCCTATCTTACCCCAGACATTGGGGGGTTAGTCTGTTCCCCAGTAGTGTCTCTGCCCCTGTCGTTGAGGGCTTGTCTTCTTATCCAGCCAAAGTTCTTTGTTGCAGTTTCTCCAGACTTGGATGCCCCATGGTTACAAGATGGGATTTACCCCTTTCCCCTATTGGAGCAGTGAGCTCAGTAGTGTGTTGGAGATGGCACTTCAAAGATAATGGCTCTGGCATTCTTCCTCAAGTGTGGGTAAATGAGTGGCCATCTGAAGCCATGGTCCCCTCCCCTGTGTTCATGCAGTCACCCCCTTCTTGAATTAATAGTCGTACAGTAACCAACCCTTACTACCATGTGGCAAATAGAACATATATTCGTAAATTCTTAGCGGCAGCTCCAAATCCATCCCTCATGGCACTGTTCAAGGATCCATTGTTGGGCTACATGTGTCTAAAATCATATACACAGTGAAGTCTGCAGAATCAGGCCCTATAAGCACTGAGTAAAAATCACCACACAGACAAGGCTCTAGGCAAGGCCTTGTGTACCTCATGAATTGACTGATTCGCGTAAAAAAGCCTTGCTAAGTTTTTTGCACTGAAGTGTATTACACCCCATGCAGTTGTGTGACTCCTTTCTGACAAGAAAGATGCCTACACCAGCTATGAGGCAGACTGAAGCCCAGTTTCCTGTCACGTCCTACGTGTCTCACTTCATATGTGTCACAGAAAAGGACTGACTTGTTGAAAAAAGAGCACATCTGAACTCTCTACATATTTATCTGATGGCTAACAAGACGTCTCCAGTTAAAATGCAGCCATACTTGCTTTTCAACAGTTTGACTGAAGTGAAGTTTCAGAAACTCTGCTTTCATGGTTTGGGTGAGGGAGATTAAATGATGTACAATGGATGCTGGGAACGGTTGAATGATTGGACATTTTACATCTGCTTAATTAAGAACTAGCTCATTTCAGCTGAGAGATCATGCTGGGGATTACAACCCTTTTGTGATTCAAATTCAAGCAAGGGAAATATTTAGTCTCCCTTCAATCCCTACTGGGCAGTGATGCACATCACAAAGCTAATGAATGTAAACGAAGGATTTTGTCATTACCTGTAAAAAGGTGTCTCTGAGGTAGGATTTGGGTCAAACAGGGGTGTGTGAAATCACACATGCAGGTGATCGTGAATGATTGCGTACAGCTATTATCCATCATTTGGCACTAAGTGAATTCTGGCTCCATCCGTAGAAGGTGTTTATTCTATGAATGTCCTGTTCATCTAATTTAGGTACTTGCAGTGCCTCAGTCGTGTAGTGCCTGAGTGCCTCACTCGCCTTAATGTATTTGTCCTCACAACACCTCAGTGAGGTAGAGCAGAACTATTTTCTCCATCTGTAAAATGGGGAACTGAAGTACAGACAGGCTAAATGACTTGGCCAAGGTCACGCAGGAAGTCTGTGGCAAACCTGGGAATTGAATCCTGGTCTCCTGAGTCGCAGACTCATGCCCTAAGCACTGGAAAACCACCGTCTCTATTCTCCATTTTGAATTCTTTCCAAATACCCCCTTTTGCTGTCTTTCTATAACAGAGACAGTGTGGGTATGTTTTTGGAATCAAATATACATGTACATGAACAGGGGAGGAAGGAACAGAAGGAGGCAATCTTGAGGCTGTGTGCATGCCTTCAGCCCTCTCCAAAATTGAAAGGTAAATGAGGAAGAGGTGAGGGAAGGGTAAGAAATGAAAGGTTGATTTACAAAGCGGACTAAGGGGATTCAGGAGAATTGTAAGGATTATAAAACAAAACTTTTGAGAGAGACAGACACTCTTCTGCTTCAGGGCACAAGCCAACTTCTAATGAATAGAGGTCGGAAGAGACTTTTCCTGTGAGCACATTATCTCATAGCTGCCTACTGCAGGGTTGTTGTATCTCTTTCTGAAGCAACTGGTACTGGCCAGTACTGGAGACAGGATGTTGGACTATATGGACCATTAGTCGGATCCAGTGTTGCAATTCCATGTCCCTCGAACCAGACATTGTACAGGCAGAAATTGGGGTTCCCAGGACATTTGCTCCCATTTCTTTATTTACCCAGATGTTAGACACTTTTTGGCAGAGAGGCCTGAGCTCTGGTCCTCTCTTCTCCTACCCTGCCACGCCCCCAATCCCCATCGGCCCTGTGCACATGTATACATGAAGGTGTATTTCAATAGGGTGTGTTTCACACTGCATGCCCCCAGAGCCAGCGCTGCATCATCTTTGTAGCTTTAAAGAGCAGATAGAGAGAGAGATTGCAAGAATTATAGATCTTGGATTAGGAGAGGACCATGTTGTTGGACTGATTTTAAGGAGATATGATGGTTTCGGATGGATCACTTGGTGATTACCAGTTCTATCCATTCCCTCTGAAGCACCTGGCATTGGCCACTGTCGGAAGACAGGATGCTGGGCTAGATGGACCATTGGTCTGACCCACTATGGCTATTCTTACAATTTACTGCCCTTAATATCAATTGTGTGTTTGGTTGGGTTTTTTTATTCACAAACTTGTGGTTTCACCCACCTTACTTTCTTCTTTACCTGAGCTAGCAAAACCTATGTGCTGAACAGGTATAGGAATTGGAGCCTTCCTCTGTGTAATTGTCCTTCTCCAGTGAGTAATGTGGCAGTGCAGGCTCAGATGGTTTGGTCTTGTAAAGTGCGGTCCTAACAGTCTGTTGGGTAAGGGACTCCAACAGATTAAAACTAAAGGAAAAAGATGGAGAGGCTGACCCCAGAAGAGGTGGTGGGATGTCATAAAGGAAGATGTCGTCGTGTCATGTGATAGAAGATATGGCAAGGAACAGAGCACTTTGGAGGGAGAGGATTCATAGAGCGGACCCCATTTGATGGGATTAACATAAAGGAAAAGCAGTCAATAGTATGGGTCTGATCCTTTGACAAAGATGAAATCAGTTTAATCAAATTCATGAGTTTGGGCAGACTCTCTCTCTCTCTCTCTCTCTCTCTCTCTCTCTCTACCTAAGATGTTACCTGGAAGAAAAAATTACGATTGCATTGCTTCTGCATATTGGTTCACTTGGGACAAATTGAATTTAAAAATGTCATTCGCTTATACAAATACTGTCGTTCTTCATGCACATTTCTAATCAATCACCGTAGTATCCTGCAGCAGGGAGTTCCATGGATTTGGGAGCTATTGTATTACCTACCAGTGGAATTGAATGTCCCATTCTTGTCCAGTGGGAGACAGAGCTGGCCTTAGCATTTCAAAGTGCTCGTGCTACCTAACCTTGCTGCAGCGAGGTTACGGCAGATGACCACAGCACGCTGCTGGCCTGCTTAGATGACACCGCTGGAATGGATGGCATAGCCCAACTATGGACCCAGCAGTTCCTGTTCAACAAGACCAAGAGAGTGATGGTGGAGAACTTCCCTTCCCTTCCGTGAAAACTCTCACCTGTGGGATTCAATGGGGATTCTCTGCTGAACATCTTCATGACACGACTTGAGATGTAGTGAGGTTGCCTGCCAGCAAGACACAAGTGAACCTTGATCACATGCTGGTAGCCAGTTTTGATTAAGACTACCAAAACATCGTTGTTTCCTTTTTGTTTCTAAACAGATGAAAAGATGCCGCATCCATTCCTAGGGCATTTCAAGGCTTCTGTTAAAATCTATTTGAAATCCTTTTCTCCATCTTACATCAAAGGGGAGCTGACAGGGTTAAAGCGCTCTGCTAAAGGTATTCTACTCACTAGGTTTGTACCAAGGTCTCCATTTATCAGATGCCCCTCCCCTCCACACTGACTTTGCATATGAAGCTCTAACTCAAGAATAACGGCTTGCATGGAGGGAGATTAATTTCATGATACAGATCCTGACAGCTATAACAGGCTGCGGTTTTCTGGGATAATATTAGAGTTCAGATGTCCTGCTGCTTGAAGCAATTATTTTCTTGTAAATTGTACTGGTCCTATGCAAGGATTTTTACAGGTGTCTTTGCATCCCAGGACAAAGATGTGAAGCCTAGGGGTACTTTTCCCCTTGTCACTGCTGTAATTCTGTTATGGATAAGTTACTTAGGAGCCCTGACTGTCAAGTCTCTGGGATTTACAGTCTCTCTAGCCCTCTTTGTCAGACTATCAGGCTCTCTTTCCTTAACAGAAGATGATTTGCCATATGGCAAATTGGGTTTGCTCTCCATTAAAGGTTTTTAATTGTACTGTGTTTACAAAGTGCTCTGTAAATACTTACATATCCTATTCTGCTAGAAATTAGTTTTTGTACTGCATTTTCCTGGGTCTATTCCAAATGATGCCACTATGGGAAATTATATTACACTTGCTGCCATAAAATCTCATTCCAAGCTTAATGACTCCAGGCCCAGCACGGGGTATCACGATATCATGCCTCTCTCATGTCCATAAATAAGGCATCAAAAAGATTACTCCAAAACATTCAGGTGAGTAGGTCAGGCTGTACTCTGACATGAAGACCCAATCTGCCCACAAAGTTGCACTGGTTAAACTAAAAGTGTGGCTTTAAATCAGTTCAGTTAATTAAACCAGTTCAAACTTCTGTTCGATGGCACAAGCAAAACCAATATAAACAATTTGAAACTGATAACGCTGATTTCTGTGTGTAAACAAAGCCTAACTCTTGAGATAGTGTTTTCAACGTAGACTCGCGGCCTCCCTCCTGCCGTCTGACACAGAGAATAAAATGCAAGGGCTATTTTGATACTTGGCGGCTGTGCACATTTTATGCTTCCTACAGCAATTGGAGCCAAATAACCTCTTCGCGCCACAGAAAAGATAGCAGCACTTTGTATTTCACTACCTGTGACTTGGGAGTGGAAAAGTAACATTTTGCATTGATTAAACTTTTAAATATAAAATCTATTGGCCAGTAGAGAGCAGACCACAAACTTCGAGTTGCACCATCTTTTGAGAGGTGGAGGGTTTGGTATGCACAAGATGACTTCCCTCCTCCCCTAAAAAAGGTGCCAGTCACTTATATGCACCTGTCTTCATGATTGCCACCTGATTGACTGTTTGAAATGGTCCCTTATAAATCCACCATGTAAGACAACTGCCTTTTTCCTCTGCGTGCAGCTGGCTTACTGCTCTTCCTACCTTTTTGCTTAAAGTGTATTGATGTGTTTCTGCTGGATTCAATGCTTGTCTGTATGGTATGAGTTCTATGGCAGCGGCCCATCCAATGCAGGGTTACTTTTGTATGGCTATAATGTCTCTTGGATTGGTGTGATTCAGGTTCATGGGTATGCAGCACACCGTGAATAAGTTGTCTTTTGCCCCTGTGTGTGAGCTGTCCCTTGGGCCTGGTTGTATGGATTCATACTATTCTTCCTTTCTCAGCAGAGACTTTTGGCTTTTCAGCCCTTGCTTGATGGGGATCCCTAGCCATGAGAATTCACATAGTTCCTATTCCAGGGAGGGGATAGAATGGATTCTAAGTCCTCCAGTAGCTGGGAAGTGGTGGTGGTGGGGGGGGGGCACATGTCTCTTTATAGAAAAGGCATCAGCCCCAACCATCATCTGTATTGATGGTGGCTAGTTTGTGAAGGAACCCCATCTCTTAAAGCAAGGACTCAGGTGGGACAGGAACTGGTGGCCTGTGTTCTAGCCTGGTCATATCAGGTGCGATCTAGATGAGTCCCTTCAGTACAAGTAGCAATGGAGGGGGAGAAAGGCTCGTGAACAAACCAGACTTTCTTCTTCCTCCACTTCCAGGACTCAAGAGAGTGTGTGAGGGTGAGTAGGTGTAAAATGAACGATTCTGGCTGAATCCTCCTGATGCTACTAATGAACAAGCATTGGGGAAAGCAAGCGGATAGAGATGCAGAGCACATAGACTATAAGAAGGAGCTTTCAGACTCCATTGAGGTTCACACACACACACACACTCTCTCTCTCTCTCTCTCAATTATTAGCCACATTTTCAGCCAGCTTCAAACTGCCCTCTGGTTTTGCAGGCTTGCTTTTTCCATGCTTACAAGAGATTGCAGGCATAAAAGGGGACACAGACCCATTTTGCATGCACAAAGTCTGCATTTCCTCAGGCTAGGTGGGTATCTAATCCCTCATCAGTCTGACCCATATCTCCATAAACGGGAGTGGGTGGAATTGGAGATGTGCAATAGGAAAGGCTGCCTTTGAAAATTTGGTGCAACATGTTGTGGTGACGATAGCTGTGTTTCCACTATTAAATGTAGAAATGCATATCAAACCTACGCTCTAGGTCTCCTTTGTCTTATGCATACTTTCAGGCAGCTTATATGATCCTGGCTGTTATCAGGAGAGAGTCAAATTCAGGAGTTAAGTAGGGGGCTGAATCACTTGTAGAATGAACCCCATTTGCAAAGCATGACTTCCTGGAGTAACATACGTCGGTTTTAATTTGAGTTCATTAGTATGTTGTTGCTTCTCTGTAGCTCAGTGACAAGTGGTTTAACAGAAAAGTAGTTGTAGGGTAGGATTTCATAGATGAGGTGGCAGCATTTTACTTGGGAAACTCAAGAGGAATCTGTGGAGGGGGAAGGATTTTTTTTGGGCGGGGGGTGCAGATTTTCAACTGGTGTATATTGTCATCGCTTTATTGGCTCTGATGGAGATATGGTAATTTACCCCAACTGAAGATGTGCCCCTTGGATCACAAGAGAATTTCTTCTCCTGGGTTTCCTGACTCCGAAGCATTAAAAATCTGCTGTAGCTTTATTCTCCATCCTCTTTCAAGTCTTAAATGTCTGTCTTTGGGGCATGGTCTGTAATAGACAAGGGCTTTAGGACCAGTTTCTCTGAGAAGCCAGCAGTGTTCAAGAAGGGCCCTTGACACCATTCTGACTTAATGCTAGGCACATCTGCAGCTACTTGGACAAAATTGACATTGTCTAGAGAGCAAAGCAATCACCTACTGTAGCATTACAGAGCATTTACACTTGAGCTGTGTTACCAGACAGTAAATCTTGACCTTTAGGAGTTCAGAGATTAGATTTCTTTGCCGCAAGCATTCAAGATATGGTTAGGAATTTGTTGCTATTCAAAGCAGATTTCAGGGGTTACCTATGGGTTTAATTCATCGCATCAATCATTTTTTGGAAGGATCTTTTAAAGCCGAGATGGCTTCAAATAAAAACTAGGATTACTTTTACATTTATTGTTAGCAGTTGGTGAAAAAGCAAAAGCAAAAAAGTGTCTTACGACACTGCTATAAGTTTCATTGTTTGTTCCTACATGGGCCACTCTTCTACAACAGGCAAAGGGAAATGGCTGCTTCTCTATACCAGGAACTAACTCATTTATTCCAAGAGGGATTTAAGCTAAAAATAGGATTTGGAATTTGAATCACAATCCGGCATGGTTTAACCCAAACTTGATATAAAAATCCTTTCGGATTATCCTAGCCATTAATTCATATATCGATGCAATATAATAACCTGTTAATATACTAATTTTATGTATGCTAAAACTTTGCTTGGCACTTAATTCTTTCAGACATCTGTATAAATCAAGTATAGTTCTACCACGTTGGGGAGAGCTATCAGGGTACCATCAGGGCCATAGTATCCACCTACCTCTTAGAGCTACACGTATATGTTACACACACACACCCGTCTGCTCTTTCCCAGTGGGAGAAGGACCAGGATTTACAGATGGTTGCCTTGTATTTCTCTTTCCTCCAAGCAGTTGTATAGGTCCAGATATTGGAGCAGACCCAGAGCATCTCTTTCTACCTTCCTCCCAACTGTCCCAATGATGAGTCTGGCTTTCACACAGTGAGCATTCACAGTATTAAGGGGCTTTCATGAACCCTATAGCCATGAAACATACCCAAGATTTGGTCCAGTGTTAGCCAAGGTAAGTGTAAAAATAATCCCTTTAGGAAGTTTGAAATGAAAAATATAAATACAAAATGGAAAACAAGTGGTTGGTCAGTAGTTATGTGGCAAGGATCTGTGCATAATTGTTTATGGAGGCGTATTCAGTATGATTCTGTAGTTTAAAATGGCAATTGCAGTCTTGGGATGTGCAAAGAAGGGTATCAAATGGAAGAGCCAGGAGATAATGCTTACTCTTTACACAGCTGGAGGACTATGAAAATGACTCCATAGCTGGAGTCTTGTGTAACACTGTGGGCACTGTACTAGAGAGACATCACAGAGAGACTTCTATTGATGGGATGGAGGAAAGATTAAAACAATTACCACAAAATGAGTAACTTGCATACGCCTTTTCAAACCTAAGTCTTCCAGCCTCCGGGGTTTGACTTCCCTTTTGTTTAAATCCTGTAAAATAAATAATCATAGTGCACTGCTCTGAAGAAGGAAAGGGGATAGTGGGGAAAAATGGGAGGAGTTCTCTAGGGGAGCAGAATCTCTCCTTTTTCATCGGCTTGGAGCCTATAATTGACAATTTCATAGAAGTTTCTGACTAAATCAGGACCTCTTCCTATTCCAAATCCTCATTAATAAAAGGTTGGCACCCGCTGATTTAAGAGCCCTCGCTTCTCAAACACCAGGTCAGGTTACCCATTCACTTCTTGCCCAGGCCCACTCCCATTGAAATCCTTGCTGTCAATAGAATTGCCAATGGGAGCAGATTTCTGCCCAATGAAGTCAATGGCAAAAGTCCCACTGAGTTCAGTGGAGTTAGGAGTGGGCCTTTGGCTGCTGTGGTGGTGGTGATTGACACACTTGTGGGCCACCAATGCATTTTGTGATTGGTGGTGATTGACACACTTGTGGGCTCTCGATGCTATTAACCCATCTCTACCAACATTTTTCATTTGACTGGAGGTTTTAGGCCTGCTTCTGAACTGAACAGCACATCCCCACCTCACAAGGGTATTCTAAAGATAAATTACATTAGACACTGTGAGATACTCCAATACTGTAGTAATAGGGAGCATGTAAGTGCCTAGGATAGATAGATCGATAGAAAAATCAGAAGCAACTTCATTGTATCAGAAGCAACTGGTTTTGTATCAGCCTAACTCCATTGGTATGACAACTAGAACAATCAATAACAAAGAAACGACAATCCTTTGAGCTACGGTGTGTGAGAAGAATTCTGAAAATATCAAGGGTAGAGCGCATGGCCATGGAGAAAGGACTGGAGATGACTGGAACTCGGCAGATGCTAGTCAGAGATCGGATGAAAAGACAGATTGTACTGGCAGGGCCCATTTTAAGGGGTTCAGTGGGAGATGCATGTTTACAGGCACTGGAAGGGAAAGTTGATGGCAGAAGAACACAAGGCAGAAAAAGATGATCTTGGATAGATGATGTGATGTCCTGGGTGGATCAAGAAGGCTATATATTCATAAAGAGAGTAACGGAGAATGGTACAGAATGGGCTACCATGGTTGCAAACCTCCACTAATGGAGATGACACATGAGAAGAAACTCCATTAACTTCAATGAAGTTGCTTCTGATTTTTCTATCGATCTATCTATCCTAGGCACTTACATGCTCCCTATTACTACAGTATTGGAGTACCTCACAGTGTCTAATGTAATTTATCTTTACAATACCCTTGTGAGGTGGGGATGTGCTATTATCCCCATCCTACAGATGGGAAACTGGGGCACAAGGAAGCTAAATAACTTCTCTAAGTTCATCCAGAATTCTGTGGCAGAGTAGGGAATTGGTACAGGGTTCTACAAGTCACAGGCCAGAGCCCTAACAACTGGAACATCCTTTCTCTTTTAAATGAGATCAGAAGCAGGTCGTTTGGTTTTAAAAAGGTGTATTTTCAGTACACATACTTAAGCCCTTTGGGGGGGGAGACCTGCATCTGTTTGATACTAACCTACCTCTTTGTGTTGCTTTGTAGCTACACTTTATGAAATGTCCAATCCATCTTTTGAAACAATACACCTCGTCGGGGGGGGGGGATTATTTTTGATGTAAACAAAAGAAAACTTGGGAGAATATATTTTAATTGTAACATTAAAAGTTTATAGCAGGAGTTTGCATTTTGTTTGGTGCTGCTTACCCCCCAGAAAATGCATTGTGGTTCATAGTAGCAAATGCATGGTTTCCAATGGTTGCTATGGTAATTATTTCTTGTAATGAATAAGCATTATAAATGGCCAGAACTTAACACAGAGCTCCCTCAGGATGGAATATCTCTTTATCAACTTAGATTGCCCTTTCCTTCGCTTTGCACCCCCTCTGAGATGGGGGGGGGGGGTATTGAACATTCGTACAGTGCAGCAGGGACTAGTGCAGCTGTGTCATTTCATCACTTCTGATATTTCCTACACTTTTTGCTAGTTAATTCGGCAGAAAACCCAAGTAAATGATGCAGAACTTGCTAATGAATCAGACCTTAAATTTGCATGTTTCTATTTTCTTATACTCTGGAGCTGATATTCACTAAAAGCTTTCATGCAAAATAGGGTAAAAATCCATATCATAGCAATATAGTTTTGAGGGTTTTTAAGAAAGTTTGAATAATTCTTCACAAAGAACTGAAAGATACTAACTTCTTTTCAAAGTTGCATTATAAAATTTCTTGCTGTACACACACATGGTTTTTACAACCCTAAAAATTTTATGTACCATGTAGGTAACTTGCATATTAAATGTTTTATTGAATCTGGTCTTTTTTTAAATTTTGGTGGAAATTTAGTTGGAAAACCCCCCCAGAAAAATTGTATTTTTTTCCTCCAACCCTATTAAATATCATTTTATTTGTAGAATTAAATTGTTTGTTTGTGAAATAGATAACAATTACCCCCCCCCCCCCAAATGCCTAGATTGTGGAGCGTTTCATAAAGGCTGTCAGACAGTAGAGTGGTTGAAATCCCATGATCACTTAGTCATTGCATGGCTGACTGACATGTTTGATTGGCTTCAATGGAATTGCTTGTGTGAATAAAGGTTGTTAGAAGGATTGGTGGCTTTAATTCACAGCATCCTCTGCAGTAGGAGCTCCATTAATCTGCATGGATAGCATTATGTGATAGAACTAAAAGTGGGTTGTATACAGCTTGGTTTCCAGACCCCATACTACCAGCATGGTCAACAGCACATGAAACCGAGTAGGGTTGGAAGAAATAGCGCCTAACCACAGAAGAAGGGGAATACGGGGCTTGGGGGAGAAATGGTAACTATTTCACACCTTCACTTTGTTTTCCTGTTTTGTTTTTATTTATTTTTTTTAGGCTTGTGAGCAAAGCTGTGAAATTATGCAGGGTTTTGCTTTAAATGGCCTTTGGAATATCACTTACGCATTTTCACACAAATAGCCACGTGAGTGAAGGAAAAAACAGTTTTTAAAAAAAGTTCCTTTAGGATGCACAGGACACAGGGAGCCCTTTATTTAGGGAGAAAACACACAGTTTGACATTTTGGTATGTTTTTAATGTGCAAAATTGACAACCGGTAGAAATAAGATGAAAACCCCATTTCTGCTTTGCAAAAAAATGGATTTGAGTGAAAATTCACAGATGCAGGTTTTATAAGGCTTTCCCAGAATGTGCTTCATTCAAGTTTCCCAAGATTTGTCACCTCTGCATTTTTAAGACTTTTGCTCACCCTCCTGAATTTGAAGATCCAAATGTGGTGCACATTTCTACCCACCGACATACATACCTTTACACTGATGCTTTTGCATCTATTCATCTTTAGCTGATTTACAGCCGGACACTGGGCGAGGATTGGAAAGCAGTCAGAAATGTGCTTTATTTACTAAACGCAGGGGAGCTCTGACCAAAGCACAGGAGGGAATAGGTTGGGTTCTCATCAGTGTAAAGAATATTAAGCCATGAGAGCGTGTAGAACTGCATTACAGTCCACCCTCATTTAGCCAAACGATATGTGCGCACACAAGCAATTTGGGTAAACAATACTTTGGGTGACCCAGGGGATTGTTTCTATATGCTTATCTGTAATTGAGCTTGTGTCCCCCAATGGGTATTAAAGGATAAACAGAATTTTTATGTGAGAGATCCTGATCAAACCATTCATTAAGCTGCAAAATAGCTAAGCCGTGTTCTCTCAAAGTTTTGGAGCAGAGCACTTGCCCACTTTCTCTTTTAGTCTAAGTTTAGTAGAGTGGTTTTAGGATTTTTCCTGCAGACATAGAATGTGGGAATTACGTATATTTATATTTTCTTCCCCACAATACTTCCTGTCCCGGAAGTATTATGCAGGGAGCAGACTCTGCTGAATATGTGTTTTCCTCACACCAGTTTTTATAAATCTATCTTGTAAGTTGAGGTGGATCCAACAGTCACCGCCTTCCTTGCGCCCACCTGCACACGTGCCAAACTTTGGGTATTTGGTCAGGATTTCAACTCTGTGGCTGGGTCCTGTTTGTATAATGCATTGAATTGAAATCTCAGCTCACCTTTGAACTTGGCAGAAGTTCTGATCTGGACTTTGCCGCTTGGGCCCATGTCTAATGCTAGTGAAAGGTACTGTTCTATCTTGTATGATGACACGACGGTGAATGATCTGGACACAGGTGTCAAAACTGAGCCCAAGGGCTTAAACATGAACACTGTGTGAAAGAAAACTATCATGTGAGACGCTCCATGTGTTGTACATTAATTAACATTAAATACAAAGTCTGGTTATAATTAATACATTTGTGGTTAATATTGCAATTCTAGATGTCAGATTTAATACTTGAGCTGACTAATTAGACACGGGCTTTTTCACCCAGGCTTGACGAACCTTTTCAGAAGTGATCTATTTTATAGAAAGTTTTAAAACTGACTTTTGTCTTAACAGACAGATTTACATTTCAAGTATTTCAAAGCAACTCTGCCAGAATTGCTCAAATTCTTCATCCATCTATCATTCAGCAAATCTCTTTGCTTTTCCCCTTTTACTGAATGTACTGAGTGTTCTTTTGTTGAGAGCATTGTTTTTCAGACTGTGCTAACGCATCTTTAATCATACCTCACCTCTTTCTTATGCATTTCCCTTATAGTTCTAGGTGGAAATGCCTCTTCAGATTTCTCCTCTCTTTCAGTGGCACATTCAGACTCAAATTGTTGTGCTCAGTAGTGCCATTGTCACATTATAACAGGGAAGATGCTTCATCATGTGCTGCTGAATGAGATGAAATCTTCAGTGAGGAGCTGAGGGATCATGTTTGAGAAAAACATTCATTTTTATGCACCAAGTTATTACAGTGGAAAAGGAGACATTAAGGCTGTCTCAGTATTTTCAACCTCTAATACCAGTGGAGTTTGTTGAAAGGCTGTGATTCCTGAGATTTTAGTCTTTAATGTATTTGGATATCGGACTCTGAAAGAGCTGTTGAAATGGCCAACTTGTAACCAGTATGTTGTTTATCTCCTGCATCTAACATTCCCACCCACAACAAACAGCATCTTCCCAATGTTAAATTGGATAATCTCCTTTTGTATATTCTGATTAATAGAGGCCATCCAACTACAGAGCAGAATTTTTAAACATAGCTACTAATTTAAGTATGATGGTATGGAGCAGTCTGAGTCTTCAGATAATTTGTATAAGATGTGGCAAAGATGTAGGTACTGGGGGATTGTTTATCAGCAGCCCAATATTTTATTTATATGCTGGCTGGAAAAAGAAAAGGGGTTTTAACTAAAAGATGTGATTTGCAGAGGGGCGGGGAGACCATATAGGGATGGGGGGGAGGGAAATGTAACTTCAAATAAAAGATGAATTAGGAAAATTTTTGCAAGATATCAGGACAAAACTCAAATTGCTTTACCGTGCCAATATATCTTTTAACTTTCTTTATCATATATTACTTTGCAAAGCTGTTTGCATTGAAGATTTGCTCCTTCGCCAGCCCATCTGTGTGTCCTTGTGGGACAAAAACTGAATTTGCGATATCACAATCATTCGTAGGACGTCGTGGGCATCTGATTTATGACTTCATTATGTGATCAATAAGATGATGTTGGTTAGAGGTAGAAAATGCCTATTAAGGGTCTCATGCTTCTCTTATACGGGGGGTGGTGGGGTTGGTCTGCCCTCTTGCAGAAAGTGGCATGGCGGTTCAGCTCTCAAACAGAAGGCTTTGAGAAGCTACTGACTAGAGTGAAGAACCATCTGCTCAGAAACACTAATTCCACACCGTCACCTGAGCTGATATTCCATCTTTCACACACGCTCTACACGCTCCACTCCAAAAGGAGCTGTGATGCTGGGGGCACCCCAGCTAGCTACTGCCTACAGAGCCCTCCTCTACCACAGGCTGGCTTACAGCCCACTGGGGGATCCTGTGCAAAATACAGCTTGTAACGGTAACAACATTGCCTTGTTTTGCTTGGTCACAGGGGCTTGCGGGAAGAGAGGAACCAGTGGTGCTATGGAAAGTGGCCATCCCTCTTCTTATCCTCCCTCTTCCCAGTCAGAGATCTGGATCTTCACAGGGGTGCATTTTCAAACTTCGGACATAGGACGAGTCTGTTTCAGAAGCCTCTGCCCCTGTTCTATGCCTTGCTAAGACATTATCCATTGATTGTGTTCCCCTCCATCCACAGATGTGAAAAGGAATATTTGGTCCTGAAATACAAATGCATTCAATAAATACAATGGGGGATACACAACAAGACTGGGCAAGTGAAGGTCTTTTGGCATAAATCACCTTTCTGCGTTATCTCCAGTAGATTAGTCCCTTTTAAAGAAGAGATTGTTGTGAGAGAGATTCATAATCTAATGAAAGAAGTGTCAGCAAGTCCACTGAATCACAGAATATATCTGTGAACCGGTGGCATGCTACCTCACTCCCACCCCCAAAAAAGCACCCTCCTGGAAGTTCATCACCAGGTAAATCAATGGACCTAAAGCTCCATCGCTGCTTGAACAGCTAATAACCTGAGAAGTAATTCATAATGTTTTATCTGCCAATTTAACCATAATAAAGTAGTAATGAAATATATTCTGACTATGGGCAAGATTTGAAGAGCCTTTTCTGAGTCCAAAAAAAAAAAAAAAAAGGTCAGGAAACTCATTTTGACTTATTTGGAAATTCATTTAATCCAGAGAATGCTTTTCACCATGTTAGGAGTCGCAGCGCTGGTTGGATTGCATTTCACTGTGGGACTGGCTGTGCATTTTAACAGGAGTCTAACCTTTTATGGAGAACTTGCAAAGGAAATGCCCAGCTTGAGTTCATCTGTTCTGTACTCCTTCCTTTGGGGCATAGAGGAGCAAGCTTTATAAAGTCTGTCTAGTTCTAACGACTCAAATCCTTTGGAATTTCTGGAGACTGAGATGCTCTGTTTAGCCACGGAACAGATAACAGTAGAACTGGGCCAACAGCGGTGCAAGCTGCTGGACGCCCCAGCCCTGACTTACATAGACAGCAGTATGTCCCTTGCACTAGAGAAGAGATTGGACTCTGCTGTAAGTCACTGAAGTTGTTGGACAATGAGTAATCTCTTCAGTTCTTCCTGTCTCACTTCCAGAATTACTAACCATGCTGTGTGTTGTCTAGTTGCACAACACAGGGTCTTCCTATATCCTGGCTTGGTCTAGGCAGTCCTGAAATGAATTCTGGATCACCTTTCGGGATGAGAGGATAATTTGTTCTGCATTCTTATTCAGTTCTAGGCCTTTCTGCTTGAAACTGCCAATCGTGGGGTAACAATCCTTCTGATGTGGATATTATCCTCTGGAAAATGGATAGGTACCTTCAAACAAATACTGCTTTGTGGAACAGAAGCCCTTCGTTCACCCAGGCATCAAACGGCACTTTATTCCTCCTATGTTATTCTCTAGGCCATTAATTTACCCCAAACTGATCTCACAGTTGCTAGTGCCATAGCTGGTAGGATCTTGGACTACTGGAATTGCTGGTCCTTTGCTAAAATTGATTAGCAGTGTGCAACCATGTAAGACTCCTGTAGATACTCTATACCCTTCTTCCATTAGACCATTTTGAATCTGTACAATGCACAATAGCATATGTTTTAGACCTCATTTTCCTGTTGTTGGTTTTCATGGCTTTGGTACGGAGGTTGCAGAGGAGGAGAATGTATCTGCCAGGTTTTAGACTGTTTCTAGGAGAGCTTGCTGCATCATTTCTGATCGTCTGAAGGTCAGTCAGAAAAGAGAGTGGTTTGTAAGATGACATGTCCCTATCGAACCCTGGCAGGAGTGGAAAGCAAGAGCACAGAAAGGACTGTAAACCAAGTGAAGACAGTTCTGTAGACACTTGCTGGGCACAAAAGGCTTTAGCTTTATAATATTTAGCTTTAGCTTGATAATATACACAGATAAAAATGCACTGGTTCACTCCTGCCTCATTAATACTTATTGACATGCTCATCTGCGGCTGGCAGTAAATAGGTAACACTGGCAAAAGGGTCAGCTGGGATTTTAATGGCTGATCATAGGCAGCAGCTCTATGAACTGTATGATTCAGCAGAAGACAAGTCCTGGGCATGTGGATGAAAGTTGCTGTGCTATCAAATCACCGAATACCAGATTGACTTTGCCTGCCCACCCTCACCCTCGGGTTGGCATTGAAATAGGCAGGGCCTAGTAAAGGAAAACATGTACCAAGGATCAAGTGCAGGAAAGAAAAAGTGAAATGGTCCTTGAACAGCTGTCTAAAAGTGTGTGGTCCTGAAAAGTGTAGTCAATGGGAATTAAAGGGTACTCAGCACCTCCCAAAACCCCAGGCCCTTAGTGACTTCAGGTTAAAGAATGGAGAGTGTGTATTCTGTTTTTTAGATTCCCCACGCAATACGTATGCAGGGTCTTGGGTATGACTAAGTCAATTCATTGCAGATGACATTTGATAGGATTACAGTTTAAGGTTGTGCCCATCTGGTCCATGTCATTGCAAGAGACAAGAGTCTGGATTTTTGTACTGGGCAAAACATATTCCCCAATGGTGAAAGAAAATGCCCAAAGTTCTAGAAGTTTTTTATAAACTTTTCAACTCAAATTCACATTCTTTTCTGCTGTTTGAAATATTTTAGGGCGTGATCATGGAGTTGTTTTACCACCCTCCAAGTGAAGACTTTTTGTGAGTGATTAGCCAGTTGGATACAAAAACCTTCAGCTGAGATGCCCATTTAAGACAAAGCCCCGAATACCGGGACTGTCTCTATACATTTGGGACACTTGGTCACCCTCCCAGGAACAAATAGCAGAGTTGACCCGGAAGGATGGACGAGCAGAGGAGGAAGCTGGAATAGTCATGGGACTTCAGCCAGGGGCAATGAGTGGAGAGAGAGCAGTAGCAGAGTGGAAGGAAGGGCTGATGGGGCGGTTAAGCAATGGGGTGAAGAGCTAAAGTGAAAAACATGGGGAATAGCGGCAGCATTGCCAGGGTGCTGCAATGAGAGCCTGAGCCAGAGGCAGCAGGAGACTGAAGACACTTTTGGGAGAGCGGGGTCATTTCTAGGTCACTCCTACCAGCGAGCTGCGGGAGCTAGTGGCCCGACCTGTGAGCCTGGTGTCCCAGGGCAGCTCTTCAGTGGTGGTGGGGGGGAATGGACCAGGGCAGGGCAGGCACTCCAAGCTCACTCCCCTACTGCCTGGTTAGAGGTAGCTGAGATTGAAGGCTGTTCTAGGTAAGCAGCGTCTTTTTGCAGTCTGCACCTGAAAGCACTGCAGCGTGGCGCCGCGAGGGAGGAGGATGCTAAAACCCACTGTCTCCAGGGTGATTCCTGGGCAGAGGGGGAGTGCGAGGAGGCCTAGCACACCCCCTTAATGCCCTGTCTAGAGGAGAAGGATGAAGAAGCCAAGAAGGCTAATGGCATATTGGGCTGCATTAGTAGGAGCATTGCCAGCAGGTCGCGGGAAGTGATTATTCCTCTCTACTTGGCACTGGTGAGGCCTCATTTGGAGTATTGTGTCCAGTTTTGGGCCCCCACTACAGAAAGGATGTGGACAAGTTGGGGAGTCCAGCAGAGGAAAACAAAAATGATGAGGGGGCTGGAGCACAGGACTTATGAGGAGAGGCTGAGGGAACTGGGCTTCTTTAGCCTGCAGAAAAGAAGTGAGAGGGGATTTGATAGCAGCCTTTAACTACCTGAAAGGGGGATCCAGGGAGGATGGGGCTAGGCTGTTCTCCTTGGTAGTAGAGGACAGAACAAGGAGCAATGGTCTCAAGTTGCAGTAGGGGCGGTCTAGGTTGGATATTAGGAAAAACCTTTTCACAAGGAGGGTGGTGAAGCACTGGAATGGGTTACCTAGGGAGGTGGTGGAATCTCCATCCTTTGAGGTTTTTAAAAGTGTGCTTGACAAAGCCCTGGCTGGGATGATTTAGTTGGGGTTGGTCCTGCTTTGAGCAGGGGGTTGGACTAGACGACCTCCTGAGGTCCCTTCCAACCCTAATCTTCTATGATTCTATGAAGAAATGCTATACCCAGTGGCCATGTTCTGGTTGGATAAGTACACTTCGCCTGATTGATTGAAGCCCCCATCTCTTTCATCTGGATAAGGCATCCTTTATTCCCTATGGGAAACATTTAGCAACATACGTGGAACATTAATATCCTTAAATATCACCTAAAGAATGTCAGCACATGGACTTACCTTCGAGGTGAGCTTACTGAATGTTGTAGGGCACAGTGGTGCTGATCCTAATGACCAGGGAACAGGCTACTGATGGGTGATTCACAAAGGACTTGGCTTGTTTGGGAATCAGGATTAGAACAGATACAAGATAAGATACAGGCTATTATCTGCTTATTTCTAACTCACTCAATCCCACATCAGCATGTCTTCTCCTACCAGAAGGCATCAATCAGTCACAGAAAGCCCTGCTTGATAGCAAACTAGGCCATAAATAATGCCCTCTACTAAGGCACAGAAAGCCCTCAAACTGATAAGAACAAAACAATACAAAACTATTAATTGCCTCTTTAAGAATATAAAACCAGTCTGCTGCTCGGAGCAGAATAAGCTATTTAGGATCTTTCATTGCTAATGACCACTGGATTCTGAGGGACTGGAGTTGCCTTCCCAATTATTTAAGAACCTGAAGCAGTCTCTGAGTGGTGATTATTAAAAAGAAAATCAAAGCGGTGCACTATATTGTACATTAAAATGATTGTTTTATGGCACTGTGTTTTTATGTAATTTAACATTTAGAAAACTAAAGACAAATTAGAAAAATTCTATTTTTTCCCCCCTATTTCCAAGGTTACCTTCCTAAATCAAAAATATTTTGGTTACCATTTTGTGCAGCTCTTGAAGGGAATTTTCCCCAGGGGAGAGAGAAGGGAATTTAATATTCCCTTATTCGTCTTTAGGAGCCGTATTAAATTTTTAAGCAAAGCATGGCCTACCACAAAGTCTGTCTAATGCCGAGAAACCTGTACAGGTCAACAAACAAACAAAATGCTTGCTGAGGAGCAGAACTACTCATGCTGTTTAGCCGGCTGAATATCAACCAAGGAACACCTGGCTGTTGAACATTCAGCTATGCCTGGTCTCTGTCAGTTGCTGCCCCACTGAGCTGGGTTCATCCCACTACTGGAGGCCTCAAGTTTTGCTATCCTGGAGACACTTCCTGGAGAAGAGAGGAAGCCATTGGGTGTGAGCCCACCCTTTCAAGGTGGAAGCTAGCTAGCCCTCTCATCCCCATTTTTTGGTGATGGTTCTCAGGAGTACTCAGGGCTGTGAGGAATCTTTCGACCACCTATCCCTAGAGTGAGGACCCCTCCTCTGTGCCTGCCGTGGGTCAGTTCCACAAGTCCACTGGCCACGCACAACATGAGTAGTCTCCTCTAGGCTTCATGGGTCCTGCTGACTCTCTGCAGGGTAGCAATTGGCGCACACCAACTCTCAAGCCCTCCAGGCATCTCCCTGGAGTGACCAGCCCCCGGTCCACTGAACACTTGCAGAATTCACACATGCGCTGCTTCGAACGAATCCATACGCACCAGCTTACCTGTTCCACCTCCACTTAACTCTCAGTACCTAGATACGTTTCAAGTGAAATAAGTATAAGTTTATGTAACAAAGCTTAGAGATTCAAGTAACAGCAAGTAGAAGTATTGGAAACAAATGGTTACCTATAAAATAAAATCATAATATGCATTCTAGATCTTAGGCTTAATAAACGAGATGCTCTAATGTCTAACCAAATATTGCGTACCCAAAATCTTTACAGCACTTTATGGCCAGGTTAGCTGTGACCCTCCTTTCATGAGACAGACAAACTCCCAGCTTGTCTCCTAGGTGAAGGACTCCATGTGTTTCCTTGCACCCTGAGATACACCAGAACAATCCTTTGTTTTTAATTCATAAACGGGACCCCCTGCTGTTTGTTTCATCTTGTAGATTTCACAGTCTCTTATTTCGCTTGTGGTTCAGTATATAAACAGGCCTAGGCTGTGAGGCGGACAATATGCAAATGGCCTGTCAGGGAGATAGGTGTCTGTTACTTCCTGCCTGAAAGGAACATTTCCGAGGTATGACCTCTCCTGGTGACCTGCCTTAACTCCAAGACCTTAAAAACACTATTTTCAGTATAGGTACATAACTCCTTAAACGTTATCGTTCGTACATTTCACAGTGATGATAATGACTCTACTGGGTTCTTGATAGAAACATCCCATACCACCCTTCAGGGAACTATTGTGCATAGGTCTGGCCCAGTGGATCCCCATAAAACTTACGCACCCCCGTGCCCTGTGTCATTTGGCTACAAGAAAGACCTGTGCACCCTCATCTATAGAAAGCTCTGGAGAAGAGTGGCTACCTGCCTTCTCTCTGATTTTTTCATCGCTGAAGAGGCAGAGGGGCTCTGTTCTATTAATTTAGATGAATATAGGGGCCCAAGGAGTCAAAGGTGTTAACGTGATGCTAACTGTCCAGCATTAAACAATTTTAAGCAAGGTATGGAGTTTGGTATACAGAGATCTCAACCTGCTCAGTACCATGGCAAATGCCTGAGGAAAGCCCTGCCAAAGGTTAGAAAGCTATTTACTGAACACACCCAAGGGAAAGTCTCAAAATCTGGCCAAGAGAGTTAAGACTGAAATGGAATGATTATCCAAAACAAATTTAATCAAAACCTATCAAAATCCTTTTCTGGAGACCGTGAATATTTGTTAAAGTCTCTGATTTGGTCAAACAGTCCTCCTTGGCGTGGCAGACAGGGTTAGTTCTGTTCTCCAAGTCTGAGTCGGGAATGACCATCACTCTTCTGTTTTAGACTGAACAGACACAGAAGGGAGAGAAGAGACAGGATAGTAAAGATGGAGGAAATACGGTTTTTGTTGATGCTTTCAGTATAGAGGGAGGCTGGTCGGTCAGATAGGCATTTTGGGCTGGGAGGTCAGCCAACACAGCTGTTGCTCATCTCTTGGATGAGGAACATCATTTGTTTGGTGTGGTCAGGTCCCTCTCTGTCACTGGTTCTTCTCAGGCTGGGCATAGCTGGATGGGCCATCTCATCTCAGCATGATGGGGCTCTGCAGTGCAGTTAATTTCAGGGTCAAGTGAAAAGCTGAAAAAGAGAGAGGTAAGATAGGAGGCAGAAAGGATCACAGGCAGGAGGAGAATACACAGCAGGATCTCACATGTATCAGGCTGAGATCGTTGCTGGTGCAGCGATCATGGTCAAGTATCCCTACTGGAATACGAAGGTCCCAGCAACAATCCTTCCCACAGTGATGGTAAAAAGTTTTTTCTTTTTTCTCTCCCACAGTCTCCTTTTAAGGCCCCCAAAGAAAACGAGGGGTGGAATGGTCCATCCTCTCATTATTTTGCCCACCAGTTAGGACTAACTTCCAAAGCACCAAGTTTGGTCCATTCATTTCTGATCCTCTACCCCTCCTATTTACCAGTCGTAATCTTAAGGCAGTCCTTGAGTGGTATCAGTAAACCTTTTTGTTTAAATTAACTTGACCTTTCTGTCTCCTTCATATATCTTTATTCTTAGGCAATTTTATATAACAAATCATTGTGACAATTCATAAACCTTTATCTGTGTTTCACAGTTTAGGCTGACAATTACAGTGGGCCTGCCAGGCTCCAGTTATTAAAATGGCTTTTGTTCCCACTGTAGCTGTCACTACTGAACCTGGAGCCTGAGAGACTGCAGATGAACTGAGTGGTTTGACATCTGGGGAAACTATTACCCTATTTATTATGTGTATTCAGACACTTAACTGGGGTCATATTTCACTCATATGATGTCAGTCAGGTGTAATGTCATAGCGGGAAGATCTGACTACTTATAGCGCATGTATCTGAAAAGCAGGTTCTTCCCAATTCATTTCTCGGCAATGATTTTTCCCCTTATTATATTTTATAAATCCCTCTAATGTGTATTTATCAGTCTCTGCAGTGAGGGCCTGATCTTGAAATCAGTAGGACAACCCATCAGCCTGATCCTACAAACATTTACGCACAAGAGTAAGGGGGCAGTGGCTTCAGTCGGACAACTCCCAAAGGAAACTATTCGCCTGTGTAAGAGTTTGCAAGATCAGACCTTTGGTAATTACAGTGTGGCACAGACAATAGTCAGAGTTGGTAAATGATCAGGGAAATAATATGAATCTACATTTTAATCCATGCTTTCCACCTTTTATTTGACATTGAAAGATAAGTCCTTTATTCTAACCGCCACCGTGGAGTGTCTCCACAACATTAAGCAATGTCAAACGTCAATCCTTAAGTCTAAGATACACAGGCTGACCAGATGTGGAACTGAATTTTTCTGAATTTATCATCCTACACACCGCCATCATCGTAAGAGTAGAAATGTCCAGTGATCGCACTGAGTGGATGATGAAAAGCTTTTGGGCGGGAGGGAGTCAAAACTGATTCTTGTATAAGAATAAAAGTGGGAAACCTTTCCAAGATTGCTGAGGCAATCTCTTGGCTAATGTGAAAGTTTATAGTTACAGCACCACTTCCACAGTTCAGGGCTCATGTACATGGGGGGGGGGGGGGGGGGGAAGCCCAGACTAGTTCCTCCACACTGCTCTCTTGTGGACACTGTTACTCCGCACACAGCACGCCTTTCTGTGCTTTAGTTTACTACATAGCTAAAGCACCCAAAGGCGCACTTTGTGCGGAGTAAGAACATCCACAGGGCTGTTAGTGGGGAGTAGCTAGTGCACTTGAAATTCACACCCAAGCTTACTGCGCACTAATGTCTCTGTGTAGTTAAGCACTTAGAGATGTTTGTTCTGAATGCTGGGTGTTCAGTTTCTGTAGATTTCATCCTCTCGTGGTCATGGCTTAGACCCAGGGGTTCTCAACCTGCCTTTTGCAAAGAGGTATCAGAGGTGCAACCACCAATGTTTTGAACATGTGGGACCTGAGTACAGAAAGGTCCACTGTTTAATTAAGCTCTAGTTAAACATCTGGTTGGTCCATATGTATTGATAAATAGGACGGTGATCCTAGCCTGAAAGGAGTCAGATTTGGGGTGGTTGGGGGATGGAAAATCATGAGAACCGTGGGGCTGGATAAAGATTTGCCACTGAAAGCTATTGCTTTAAACAAGGCTGTGCAAAGTGAGCTGTGTGGGACTTTCAAACCCGTTACCCACGCTTTACCTTTAGCCACTTAGCCAGGCTGCTTCGCGGCAGTGTGGATCATAAGCCACGTGAGAGTTCATCTCTACAAAGATGGGGGAGTGGGTGGGACGGCTCTGTTTGTGAAACATCAGCTAGAATAAAAGTGGCTGGCATTGCACCTGAAGGAGCGTTGGTAATCACCCCGCATCCAAATGAATAATGAGCTGGAATAATTACCAGCCTGAAGATGAATTCACACACTGTTTTGCCCATGATGGTATCAAGGATAACAGGTGTTGAGTGTGCCTGGCAGGGACAAAGATTAAAGATTATTTCATTATCTGGATTCCTTTAGGCAGAAAAGTCTTGTGTTTTATCCTGTCATGAACAGAAAGGTCTAAGTAGCGGCTCATTCTCCTCGTGCTTTGATGGTTTTGAAGCTGAGTTTCTGATGGAGAGTGAATATTGTTTAATCTGGCAGAATGGTCTGTCCTTGAGAATTCAGCAACTCTCTCTCTATCCCTGCACACAGCCGGATGCCTTTCCAGAGGCCCATGTAAAAGTGCATTTAGGGACGCCACAAGAGACAGTCAGCAACAAGTTTTCCTTTTATTGAGGTTTAGATTAATTAGGGAGGAGGTATTTGAACAGTTACTTCACTTAGAGACCTGCTGATGGAATATTGAGCATGTTTCAGCCTCATTGTTTCAATATTTGCGCAGAAATATTGTGATGAATTTTAATGGGAGTGCTTCATATTCTTCTGTTTCCTTGTGGCCGCTGTTATACTTTTAGTTTTGTATTAAAGTACTGCCTGGAGGCGAGGGGCTCCATCATGCTAGACACCTGTACAGACATATAACAGAGACCATCCCTCCCTGAGGAGTTTATAATTTTTTCCTTACACATATTGTAGATAGGACTGTCCCAGAGACACTGAACTCGATGTACAGACTGGGGGGTGTAACCCATTTTCAGGTGGAGGTTCTGCTGGCCCAAATATCATGGAACCATTTTAATCATTAGCAAGCTAATTTCCATCCGCAAGCCAGGGAGTTGTGGGGACACAACCTCTCAGGGCTCACACCCAACTCCAGTGGATGCACATTGCTGGTCACAGTACAGGTCAGTGCCTATAAAGCTACAGTTGATCCCATAGCTAAGATGAGGTGAAGCCTGGGGAAATCTCTGAAACTGTTCTTTGGGGTTTGCAATTTGTGTGTTCGAACCTTTTCCCTATTGAACTTTTCCAAGCACTCCCCTCAAAGAGTGTTCAGACTTAGCTAGAGAAATAGTTTTCTTTTTAAATGAAAACTAGGGCTATATATTAGTGACAGCAGATCCTTCTTCCTCCCTTGAAACCTAGATTTGTTCAAGTGGGTGCTCTTCATTCAATACATATATCATTCTCCTTCCCTCCCTGTCCTTCAGACTTACTTTTCACTCTGTCCACTGTGTTCGATTTTATTTGATTATTTTCTTTCCCCCTTTTCTTTCGGTCTCTCCTTAGCCACTCATAAGCCTAACAAAACTTCTGAACCCACAGAATTCAGATGGGTTCAAAATTGGGCATTTCACCCATCTCTAATTCTTAGGTCAGGGAGTAAAGCTGGTATCAAATTATTCATCTTAATCATAGGTCTCCTAACATCCCCAGATTCAAAGGCATGTTTATTTTTCTCTGCATTTATGCCTCTGGTATTGTTAAACAAAAACCCCAGCATAATATTGTGTGAAGCACACTGTACCCTGGGAAGATTGTGGCTGGTGCTGATGATATGACTGTATGGTGGTGGTGAATATGGAATTTTTGTTCCCTATACTATATACTACGCATTCTGAACACAGCCAATTACATGTTTTAGGAGTGCTGCTAGAATGAGCAAACACCGAGAAGAAATCCTTTCTAATACTAAAAATAGTAGTTCCATCCGTCCACGACTGGCAAACCTTGCTGAAGCAGGGATTGGAAATTTGAATTGCACCTACATGCAGTGTAAAGGCCTTATGGATATTTCACTTGCCTGTACAATCAATCGTTCTGCTTTTTGTAGCAATGCTTCCATGCAGATAGCAAAAAATGGTGATATTCAATTCCCATTGGTAAGGCATCAATTTTGTGAAGCTGTCTAAGCTTCTTCTCTTTGCCTTCCAGCAACACCCTTATAGCTTTTACCAGAATTTTTTTATAGGGCCAAAAATCTGCCTTTGGATAGTCAGATGCAGTTCCCATTGACTTCAGAAAGTGTCATGCATGCATGTCCAAAGGCAGAATCTGGCCTGCAAACAATGGAAGATACTCAAAGCCTCTTCAAAATACAAAACTAGGCTTTTAACATCTTTCACCAAGACACTTGCTCAGGGTCTAAGTGATTGCCATATAGAGGGTCAGGAAGGAATTCCTCCCAGCTCAGATTGTCAGCAAACTTGGAGTGGGTGGCGGCGTGTAGGTCAATTGCCACAATTATCTTATTTAACCATTTTCCAGCCATTGCAGGGGCCTTGAGCACTGGTGCACCTTTGTTCTCCTGTGAGTTGGAATCTTTTGGTCTCATTTCGGTTGCTGGGTTTACCGTGCAGGTGCTGGGTGCTGTTGGTGGCCTGTGATACACAGGAGGTCAGACTAGATGTTCTAGTGGTCCCTTCTGGCCACAGACTCCATGATTATGACTTTCTCATTAGCCTTCCAGTATTTCTTCTTCTCATCCAAACTGGAGCTAGAAAAGGAAGAAGACTTGGACAATTCAATATTACTTAGATGCTTCTGAACACGAGAAATGGCCTGGCTGTGGTTTTAATTTGGGAGTTAAGAAGAAGCTCAGGTTAGCTTTTATTTTCTTTCAAACCAATTTTCTCATCCCTAATTATGTTCCCTTATACATTTCATGTAGCACTGCTGTTCTACTTCTGAAGATGCTTTTTTTTCCCCCCAATGATTACTTTAAAAAACCTTACATAATTAATAAGGGCTATAAATATTCACCATGCAATTTATCTTTTAAGTATGAATATGCAATACATTTGCTGAGGAAAGATAGACTGGAAAAGGGTTCTAGAACTGAGAATTAAAATAAATATCAAGGTGAATCTAGAATCAAGAGTCCAATATTCCTAGGCAAGTGCTGTACTCTGCCAAGCAGTGAGTTAAATGAATGCGGAAGAGGATGCTTTACATTCAGTTACCCACAATTCTTTGTATGGCCTGCTGCTGGCCACTTGCTAACTTCATTTTAGATGTAGACAATGACTAATAATGGCTTATAAACTAGCACAGGGTGTTCAAACACCCTGCCTAGGGGATACAGATGGACAGTGGGACACTATTTGAGCCCAAAAACTTGAATAACAGACACATCAGAGTTTGCTGTACTCCCATGGGCTGCTCACAAGTTGGGGGTGGAATATTATCCTTTCCCTTCAACCAACACCACCTGGATGTTCCTCGTACGTAACAAGATTATCCAGGTTCTATGTCCAGGTGGGGTGAATTTCCCCCAAGAAACCCAACAAATCACTGAAATGTGTGTCTGTCTTCATGCTACAAGGTGATGGTGGATCAGAGCCTCAAAACTGCCCTTTACTGTCCTTGATGTATCCTCTGGGATGCAGCTGCCGATTTAGATGGGCAAAGGCAATTGGCACAGCATTACCCTCGGGATCCTGACCTTCAGCAGATGGGGAAAAAAAATCCAGTAAGAATTATTGCTAAACTTCCAAAGCCACCTGCTTCCTCTGCTGACCCAACCATGGTTTTCCATACTGCAGAGAATCTGACCCAAAGGCTGTCTGGAAGCTCCCCTGGATCTGGACCATTACAGAGACCATTCTTGCCCCTTGGTTGTTCCATACGTATGCACACAACATACAATATAGAGTAAGTCCTATGTCTTCATTCTGCTGTCTATTGCTGTAATAAGCCACTCCACCACCACCCTTTTTTAAAGTCTTCTTACTGAGATAAGTATTTGGTATCCAATTATATTTAAAGCCTGATATTTGAGCTGAAAAATGAGTACAGTTGCCTCATTCCAGCAACAAGAAAAAAGTTAAAACTTCATTTCGGAACATAACCTCCCTCTACACTAATCTGTGAGAGTGACAAGTAAATAGAATTATGTAAATGATGATATACTGTAGTTGTCTTCATTCTACTGTCCATTATGCATAAGGATGAGAAATTCAAGGATTTTGCCTTATTAAGAGACAGCTGTAAACAGTTGTGTGTGTAAAGAATTAAATGGATTGCTAGAGTTGCCATCAGGCTGATGGGAGTTCGTGCAGTTTTTACCAGTGAACGCCCACCTGATGCGTAAAGTGTCTACTGAAGGTCAATGATTGCTCCGATTCCGGGTTATTTAATATCTTAGGTGAGCTGCAGAAAATGTAACAGGTACCTTTGTAGGGATTATTTATATTTGTCTATTGATGCACATTTGATGGTAGGGTAAAGGAAATGACTGAATGCTCTGTTAAAAAATTCTATTCATGTCAGTTTTATGGAGCAGGAATGAAGGAGAATCTTTTGTTTTAAGGTTAATTTAATTTTACCAGTTTGTTTTTCTTTTCTTTTTTTTTGTTTTGTTTCCCCCCTTCTTCCCCATTAGGACAGGTTTGTTACTATCCTGTTTTACATGATTCATAACCATACTGGTTATGTATTTTCTTTGCAATGGGAAAAAATAACCTTGACTACTTTATTTTAATGTTTGCAGTATCTATACATTGCTTTACCAAGGGAAGTGATAGATCTGATGTCTTCAGATCAAGACTGAATGCCTTTCTGGGAAATGTGCTCTAGTCAAACACACATTATTGGGTGCAACGCAGGAGCAACTGGATAAAATTCTCCAGCCTGTATTATCCAGACTAGATGATCTAATGGTCCCTTCTGGTAATAAATCTATTGATGATTTACCTACAATTTATTATGTGAACTAGATGTAGCGCACACACAAACATGGAGCATGGTCTTTTCTGAGAGGATTTACCCAAAATGATTCTCTGATGGGCAATATAGACTCTTAGATTGCAGAAAGAGGCCCTAAGAGTGACCGCTCCCTCATGTCCCAGTTTTCCTTCTGAAAGCTGGCCCTAGTCGGGGGAGAGTCTATGGCTCATATGCATCACTGCCTCAGATGTTCAAGGTGTAGGATGCTGGAGCAGCTGGACCCAATTATTAGGAGCAGTTACAAAGAGGCAAAGTGGGCAGAAGGTAGATGCTGCTCTAGAGAGAAAGCAGCGCTGCACTCTTTGACTGTGAGGTTTTGCAACTGTATGTGTTTTCTATGGAGTATGTGTTTTGGGGAAGCAAGAGTATTGACACCCCCGAGCATCCAAAAATCATGAGTCAGGCCCCAAAAACTCATGAGATTTTAAAAAATTATTTTGGGGTTTTGTGAGGTTCTTCTTCATCTTCTGGTTTTTGAGGATTTAAAGGATCCCATTTTTGAGGTTTTTCTTCTGCCACCAGCCAAGCTAGAAATGTATTTGAATAAAAGCCGAAGTTCTCAGTTGTTACAATGCCCAGGAGGTGATGGGGCTTTAAAAAAGGCACCAGAGCTATTGAGATTCATGGTAAAATCCTGAGAGCTGGTTTCCTCCTCCCAAATGGACTGTTCCCTGGTGTTTGCAACTGGTGCTTCTGGGACGTTGCCTTACACAGGATGTCTTTAACATGACATTAATAATGATCAGATTAAAGTAGGGCCTGGTCTGGCAACCTTTTATTCATGTGAATAGTTCACTCACTTCAATAGGGCTGTTTGTGTAAGTGTCATAGGAGCAAACCCTACATGCTTACTGTATATCGGGAGGGAAATCATTTCCTCTTGAAACTCAGCGTTAGTGCTGTAAATTGACATCCATTAAGATGACAAAGTGAAACGATCCCTCGCACCTGACTAAATGAGACCTCGGACTCGTGTGTTACTGCAGCTCTGTTGCAGAAAGTATCCTCGCTTTCCGTATTGCTGAAGACAGGGCGGCACCTCACACTGCTGACCTGTGAAGGCTCCTGTGAAAGGGCGATATGGCTGAATACTTGGACACTAGGGTGTTTGAGTACTAAGTGACTATTACACACGCTGTGTGTACTGCAAGTTACAACTTCTGGAGGGTTTGGGGATAGATTTTCAAAGGCACAAGAGGCAGGTATGTGCTCAACTCTCATTAACTTTCATAGTGAGTGGGGAATCTCACGGCACTTTGTGCTTTGCAAGTCTGCATGCATGCAAGGCTTTGAGTCTGAGGCTTTCAAATCACTCCAAAGGCATTAAGTAGGCCTCCCAATATTCTTATAAGTTAAGCAGTGGTTGTCCCTATTTTAAGGATGGGGAAATTGAGGTCTAAAGATTACTCAGGTCACAAAGGGAGTCAGTGGCAGACATTTAAAGAATCAAACTTGAGCCTACAATTCAAGTAGAATAAGGCAAAAGATTTCCTAGAGAGCACTGAACCCATATTTCCACCTTCTCTGCCTTCAAAAATGTTCCCAGCAGATCTGAATGCTAACACGGAAGCTCATTTCCTGGGGTCTGCCTTGTATTAGTGGTGCCTGCATTCCCAATCTAACACCCGTTGTGTTATTTCATTTCAGAAACACGCAATACAGATATATCTTTAAGAAGAAAATTGAGCATTCAAGGAATTCAGGTGCCATGTTGATGAGATTTAAGTTATTTTGGAGAACAAACACCCTTGGGCTTCCTGGATTTTAGTACAGAATTTTGAAAAAACATCAAAGGGGGGAAAATAAATATTGATTTTGCAGCTACTGACACTTGAAACTTCATTAAATGACAGTTTCAACTGAATGTTTCAAATAATGTGATTTCATTAGTGAGATGAGGATTTGCCTATCTAATGGGAAACTCAGTTGGACTGGTTACAATGAAATACAAAACTCATGGCTTATTTTAATCAGATTGACTCCAGTTCCATTGTACTTTGCTTTTATTATGCATGATCCCATTAAAGTTACCACTGAGTTGTGCACATGCCTGGAGGAAAAGCCAAGATACTGTAATCATCATCTGATAAATTAATTCTCTACCAGTCTGGGTGACCCTTGGTTTACAGGACATTTCACTGTATAGTTATTATAATATCATTGCCATTTCTTGTGACTGATACAAGATTTCATTGTTGCCTTTTGGCAACTAATTTGACAATAGATTGTGTAATTCATTCAGAATGATTCAGAAAATCAGTGTGTAATGCAATTATATGGCATGACATCATAAATAAACATGTCTTATAACACTTCAGGAATGTGTTGCAACACATACATGGCCCATGAGCCTGTTACAAAGTCTAATCATGGCCAGGTTTGGATGGCATCAAAGCCAATGTCTGAAGTCGTCAGTGTTATTCCTCCTGTAATAGAGGTGGGAAGTGGAGAAGCCATCTGGGGATCAGGAAGGTGGAAGATTCTTGAGCCCTCTGCCCCAGGGGTGGTGGTCTACTCATCAGCCACATACCTGAACTATGCTTAGGAACCAGGATTTGGCCCGATGACAGTAACCTGTCTGAATGCAGAACACAGAGGAGTTCATAGTATTTGGTTTCACAGCAAGTCTGTAGCTATTTAGGGAATAAAACCCAAGAGACCTAGTTCCTATTCATAGATTTAAAAAAAAAAAAAAAAAGCCAGAAGGGGCCATTATAATCATCTACTCTGACATCCTGCATAATGCATGCCAAAGAACCTCACCCGGAAATCTCTTCCTCAAGCCTATAACATCTCTCCATTAGTCACCAGGTTATCCTTGAAATAAAGCAGTGTAAAAAATCATATGAAACAGTTGAACCTGTTTTCCCTCCTATTTGTTAATAATGACTGAACTATTTAAAAATGATTATTCCTGGATTAACTCCTTGTTGGCCAGATTCTTCACTGCCTTGCAACTTCGGTAGTCATTTACAAAGGAGCATAGTGATTTTGATTGGGAGCATTTCGCACTTATTTTGAGGACCTAATGCAAAACCCGTCAGTGTCAGTAGGGGTCCTGTCTGAATGAGTTTCGGATCAAACCCTACCTAGATGTACAAATTTCTCAGCTACCTTGCAACAAGTCCCACAGGCCAGATTTTTAATAGTACTGGCAAATGTTGAAAGGTCTAGATTTGTTTAGAGTGACCAGATGGCAAGTGTAAAAAATAGGAACAGAGGTTGGGAGGTAATAGGCACCTATGTAAGAAAAAGCCCCGAATATCAGGACTATCTCTCTAAAATCAGGACATCTGGTCATCCTCGATTTCTTTGGTTTAGGAGTTAATTTGCATCTGAGATTATTATGTATAGTAACCAAAAATCTTGCAGAACAGTCCTGGATTATTTATTTATTTATTAGCACATCACACACATACTTGCTTCCACATGGTTTGCAAAGTGCTGTTTAAGAAATTAAACTTTTTATGTACCTGTGATTTATGTCTTTGCCTTTAAAAGTGTGCAGAGAATTTTTGTTATAATAAATATCACCAGTATTTTTCATCCTGATCACTAATAAGAGATTTATGCTTCTAATAACAGAATATGACACGGTTAATAATTTAGACTTGTTGACAGCTCTTCAATGAAGAAAGCATTTTCCTCAGTTAACGGCCCTATTTGGATGTTAATAAGTTCACTTAATGTCCCTTATCTTTTTACATATGAATATTTCCTTAAAGAAGATGTGTTGACTTCCATGTTTTGGAAAATGCAACCTACAAAGAGAAAGTATTCTTCTTAATTCTACATGCCTAAAATGAATATGAAAAATTAGCATGCTGAAGGAGGATAGCACACTATAAAGTATTTATAAAGAATTTATCAGCTCTTTAGGAGATACACTTCTACCTACTTTTTTTAAAGCTTGCACAAGATATTGTAGATTTTCATTGGCTGTCCAATAACAATGATATATCAAATATGGTGCTAGCCCCTATATCAGTTCGACTTTACATAGAAAGATATAAAATCCAGACAATGTCCTGAGTTGGCAGAAATAAGCATGAATCTTTTAGAATTAAATAGCTTTTTTAAAAAAAACTACCTATTGAATAAACTACATACCTATGGGTATATCTCTGATTTAGACACTGAAAATGTTAAGAATTACAAATGAATTAATTGTTTTAAAATCAAGTATTTTCTCTGTGGTAGACCATGTGTCCTTGCTGTTTATATCAATATAAATTTATGTAAGATTTTAGTACTTGGGCAAGTGTTCTAAAAGAATGGTCTTGTGTAAACTAGAAACACTGAGTCTTTGAAACTAACAATTTTTCCCTTTGTCTTCAGTCAAGTAATCGTTGAATTTTTTGCTCAAAAAATAAACTTGCAACAATGAGGCAGGGTCTGTAGATGAAACAAAATCTCAAATGAACCAATGGGAACAGTTCAGTGAAGTACCTAAGTTCCAAGAAGTTAATGTGTCCCAAGAAGTTAATGTGACTTCAGCATGTTTTTAAGTGCTTTGCTGAGTCAGGGCCTAATAGCAGATTGGCAGTTATATGAGTAACTGTAGTTGGTAAAATAATCATGACTGAGCGACAGGACTGGAATCCCACCCACACAAAGGCTGTCTGTTGTGCGGGTTACAAAGAAGGACAATTGCAATAGAGCAAATAGCTCCAAAAACTTGCTGAGAAAAACTAAAGTAGGAAATTGTTGCCAGCTGGCTTTCTCCTTACACAGGTCATGTCATGTCTGTTGTATGGTATCCAGAGCCAACACAGGGCTGTACTTTAATTTCTGCATGTTAGGCTCACCCAAATACCACTGAGACTTAGACTGTGTCAGCATTTCTGCAATGTGTGTTACACTGAGCTTCGTCATAGCTCACGCACAAATAGGCAAATAAAACAAAACCAAACCCAGCTCCAGCTCCCACTATCACCCTTTACCTAGGTTCTCGTGAGAGAACACGGTAACAGAAGTTAGCATCCCTGGGAATGGAATTTAAGTGGGGGTGGGTTGGCATTTCAAGCGCTGGAACGCAATTTCCAGACATGCCTTCAGGAGACAGTAGGCTTATAGGAATTAGCACTACAGTTTAGGGAGGCGAATAGCATTTCCCAGGCAGGTAGTTACAGCAGTCACGTTAGTAGTGGAAGAGCTCAACAGATCTCCCTGATGTTCGGAGGTGACTTTCAAGAGCAACTCATGAATACTCTCCTCTGAATACCCCTAACTTCATAGCAAAATGTTTGTCCCTACGAAGCATGGAACTTTTCATCCCAAACTAGCTGCTGAGATGTATGGAGTTGATGATGCAAAGGAAAATCACCTGAGTGTTTTGTGCTCTTTTGGTTCTTTCTGATGTACAAAGAAGGTTTGAAAGCGTAAGGGGTTTTTACCTGCTGCTTTTTTTTTTTTTTTTTTTTACATTAGCAAAAATCAGGAAGCCAAATCTAGATCCAATCTGCCATAGCCATAACATTTTTCAACTGGTGTAAATTATGTAGCTCCATCAAAGTAATAGGAGCTATGATGATTTACATCAGCTAAGAATTTGGTTTGGGGCGTTCCCATAATGAAGCAAGAGTAAACTCCCCAGGAATTTTTTTCTCCCAGGCTTTTGACAGGCATTCGAGTTAAATCGATGTTACCAAATGAGTTCTAAGAGTGGCTAAAAATCCCTTCCTCCCTCAACAGTTCACGTTTCTATCCCTTATGAGATCTGAATCCCACTAATTCTCCAATCCTCCAAAGCATCCTCTAGAAAAAACAGGGCTATCAATCCCTGATACTGCTAATGTATGAAACAATTGGCAAGAGATCCCCCAACCCCTCCAAACAAAATGTCCTCTTTGTAATCCTTAAGAAAGCCACAACAATGAAATTAGGGGAGAAATTCCAATTTTTCTCCTTTTGCAGTTGATCTTTGAAAAGCAGGAGCAATGCTCATATCTAGGTTTATAAAACTGTCTCCACTGTTGAAAACTAGGGCTGGTCAAAGTTGGAAGCTCCATCCCTCGGGTAATACTTGTATTTCAAAACTGGTTTTCTCCCCCAAACTGGGACAAAAAGTCAAAATATTAAAAAATGTCAGTGAATGGAAAGTCCTGAAAAATGTTGATTTGTAATGTGAAAACTGCATTTTCAGTCAACCCTCCCCACCCCCACCCCCAATCATTTTTTATTGTAAAATTCCAAATTGGCTCTACTTGAAACCTGTGGCATCAGAAGCTGTTGCTGTCTCTTTTAAAAGCCTGTCCCTAATCTACAGGAATGTCCCTGATTCATCTGACAGCAGTGGTGGTAGCACTGATTGAGTTCTCTCCTTGAGTTCCTTGCCATTATCTGTAACCCTCCAGTTGTGGTCAACACACAAACCACTTACTGTGTAAATAGGTGAGAAGCATTTGGTTCTAAACTGCCGCTCAGTGGACAGACTGCTGCAAGATTCGGATGAAGCAGAGGACTGATTAGTACTAGTTGAAATTTTTCAACCAAAACTTTTTCCTAACCCCTCATATCAAGTTTGATTAAAAATGAAAACTTAATTTTCCGTAGCACTTTTTATCTATTTTCCAGGGAGATTTTAAAATGAAACCAAAAAATTAACTCACTTTATTTTGATTGTCAAAAACAAGTTTTTGTTTTTTTGTTTTGGTATTGTGATGCTGGCAGACCAAGTGTTAGCTCATGCTAGGGTCTCACTTGAAGGCTGACAAATACATCTCTGGGATCAGTCTGATTCACCTGTGTAGTATTGTTAAAATAGGTATTAGAATGACAAGAATGTGTTTAACACATGCAGTGTCTCACCAGCATTCATTAAATTATCATCTCACTCATGCCATCTGTATCTCGTATTGTATGGTAATATTTGAGTATCTATATTGTGCACCTCTCTGACTGCGTAAATCACCAAACAGGAGGGAGGTATTAACTAGTGTGAAATGCTTGACTTCCAAAAGGAGTACCCAAAGGACTCAGTGACTTCATGGTTAGTGCCTGAAGAGTTTACGCTTGATACTTGGTTAGTGAAATCCAAGTATGGAACTCACAGCCAATTTGGGATTCCTAACCGTCTGCCCTCGGGGTGATACTCATGCTCTTGAATCACTGCGGGCAGCTTCACAGAAACTTCAGATTTTTTTTGTTCCTTTCCCTTTTTTTGCCACTGGAGTAAATGATATGTAGGTGTTTTCGTTTCCCTTTCCTCCCCCCTTTCCCTTTTTCCACTTAAACTTAAAGAATAAAGCTGGGGGGAGAGAGGAGAAAAGCTGGGGGGAGAGAGGAGAAAAGCCAGATATTAATTCATTTTATTACACTTAGGAGCAAGAAGATGAGAATTTGGAGGGGGAGGGGGGCGAATTCAAAAATTATATTTTCCAAAAACAGGTTAGCAAAAAATCAATAAAACGTTTGAGCTGATGAATGAGTGAATTTGGATTTTCTTCTGGTCTTTCTATCCCTCCACGGCATTATGTTGCTTTTAGTTACTTATGTTAGCACCTCTCCATCTTTAGAGGTTTTTAAGGAGCGGCTTGACAAAGCCCAGGCTGGGAGGATTTAGCTGAGGTTAGTCCTGCTTTGAGCAGGGGGTCGGACTAGATGACCTCCTGAGGTCCCTTCCAACTCTAAGATTCTATGATTATGTGGTAGGTGTTTTCCAAACACTTAAAAAGGGCAGTTCCACTCTGAGTAGCTCACAACTGAAGGACAAATGCATGGAATTCAGGGATGGGAATAAAAAAAGGCAATCGACTTGTATATAAATTGCCTATCAACTTGATTCACTGTGGACAGCAAGCATGAGTAGGGTTTTAAGAGGGACTTAAAAGTAGACAAGGTAAGAGCCTTGTGACTGAATTTAGGTAGGCATACCATGCATAGGGGGCTGTGTGAAAGGAGGCAGCATGTTCGAGAGAGAGTGAGAGGGCAAGTTTGGGAGCATTGATGGAGAGGAGAAGGTAGAGAGCAATGGGGAAGCTCCACCTGAGAGGATATGTAGAGAAAGCCACATGTGTGCGGTGCTTTGAAGGTGGGGTCAAGAAGCCTTCATTTTATTACACTGTTGATGAGAAGCCAACGGTGGGATTAAAAAATGGGAGTTGTGTGATCAGACTGATCTCCAAGGAAGCTGAGTTTCGCAGCAGTGCTTTGTATGGACTCAAGCAGGGAAGAAGATATTTGCTAGATTGCAAAACCCAGTAGTTCAAAGATCCTGTATCTCAGCCACTGATATCTTCTTAAACCTGATGGTCCAAGGATCTCAGCAAAGTTGGTCTCTGAAAGCCTGATCTAATATTCTATGATCTATGAATGCACATTGCAATTTAATTGTTAGCCTTGGTGCAGGGTGAGAGGAAAAAACCCACCAACATATCCAGGTCTCTGCTGTGTCATAGGCAGCTCACGAAGGCTCCACTGCTACAGAGACATACTCATTTGATTAACTTTATATACAGTGAGCATTTCTGTTGAGGTAAATGGCACTACTCCAGTGCACTAAGTTAAGCATGTGCATATGTCTTTGCAGGATGGGGGCTAATGGCTTTTTATTTATTCGAGATGGATTCAATTGATAAAGTTCCACTCTGGATCCAAAATTAGCTGTGTAGAAATCTAGAGAGACCCCAGAATCAGCCGTGCAATTTGGAGCTGAACTCTCTCTAGGTCTGAGCGGTAGCATTTGAATCTGTGTACATGTGTAGTGTTTTTTGCTTTGGTTTTTTCTTTCTTTTCATATGGTATGTTAATATATGGAAAATGGTTCAAAAGGATTTGAATGAGGTATACATTGTCCATTCCATCTCTTGAGTCAATTATATGGAGCATGATAGCTGCTTAAACTTGGGCCAGTGATCTAGGGATGCCCACATCAGTAACTGACATGTCACTTTGTTTCCATGTTAATTCATCCTTTTTATGTTTCTCAAATACAATAAAGTACCTTGGCTTACCTTAAAAAGGGTCTATGGAAAAACCGAATAGTTGGTGTAAATATTTTTTTAATACAAAATTAGCTAAAGTTAAGTTGTGTAGTGCATCCATGCTTGGACATTTTAGAGAGGCTGATTCTTTTGATGAAAGGAAACATGTTAGGATATTCTGATTAATTATTAATCTATTGAAACAGGAACCAGAAATATTAATACACCACAGTGATAGAGCTATATAAAACCGTTTTGTATTTGGTTGGTTAGCTGGTTAGAACACAGCTTCAAACAGTCCACAGAAACAAGTGAATTCTTCTTTATCTCAAATATAATTAGCCATTTAAGTGTCGTGGGTCAATTTATTAACACTTTATTCATCGGGGTGTAACTTTTATTAGGCTTTATTGCTATCAGAAATTATATCCTACACAAATACAATAGAGATTTAAATGTTCTGTAGAATGAGCTGATGCTTCCTGACTTTATTGCACAGTATTGTAATGAACCTTGACCAGTTGTAGATTTGATAACTGTAAAATATTACTGCTTGCTACTAATTTTGTTCCTTTTTAATGACTGATAATCCATGTCGATTTAGTGTGATAGTCACAATCCAATACCGTTTTTCTGTTGCAAATGTGATTGTAACAGGAGCTATTAAGTGTGTCTGCGTAATAAAATTAGTCAGGGAAGCTATGTATATTGTTTCCAGGTCTTTGGATTTTCATTATAGTAGTGGAACTTGTTAGACTGTAAAGCCTGATGGTTGCTAGCTAAGACGAGCTCTTTGCTACTTCACTGTCAGCAAAGGGGTAATGATGCTGTACTTAAAAGTCTGTTCTTACTGTTCTGGAAAATTCACCATACATAAATATTGTGTGTGAGAGATATATATTTTTGGTGGGTTATGATTCAGGGCTTGGGGCAAAAATTGTGGTCACTGATTTGTATAATGAAGCATTACAATGCTTTAAAGTTTAAATATGGAACCTGCTTGGTGACTGCATGTTTGAATGGGGAAAAGGCACTTCCATTTCTTGTAGCAATGCGGCAATACTGAGAATGGTGATTTCCAAAATCTGAAATTGGTTATGTTTCTAAACATAATGTATAGGAAGATCCCAATAAATAAGAACCACAGCAGTAATCTCCTTCCTTTCTTTATCTTCCTATTCAAAGTCATGTTTAGAACTATCTTCACAAAGAGTTTATATGTGTAGCTATAATGCATTAGGGAATGAAATTAGCATGTCTGGATGCTGAAAAAGAACCATATATTTTATAATAGCACACTTTAGCTGCTCAAGAAGCTCCATTCAGTCCTCCTTGGCTTGAATGCTCCTGACCTTTGATACACCGAGCTTTGAAAGTTGAAGAGATGCTGATTTGGAGCAAAGTAGGGGCATCCTGACAATGACACAAGGGATTCAGAGGAACTTTGCAATGATCTGCAAAGCATTTTCTTGAATGCCGTATAATTTTGCTGGAGATCTTCCACATACAGGTTGTTTTGTGACCTCTACTGATAATTTGGTTCAAAGACAAGAAACGGAAGGCTCGCTGGTACTTTGAGACTGTCACACGGCATATCAAGTACACTGATGCCTGGACTCCAGTCGTTTAACATCTCTACTGTTTAGAAACAGGGGTCATTTTAACTACTCATTATGTATCAGATCAGACCAGTTTGGCAAGGGCTAGGAGAATTTGTTTTGACAAATTTATAAACAAACTTGGAAATCATGTGTTGAATAAAATTTTGGGATTTGAGTTCAGTTTGGGTCTGAGAAAATAAAATCCTTGAGTTGCTGCAGTTTCTAAAAACGTTATGCTCTGGTAGTCTTAGAAATGCCTTGGCATTGGAAAGGCCAGCTGATTCCATTAGAATCCTTCAGCAGTTCTGTCTAGGGTGAAATCCTGACTCCACTGAAATCAATGGGAGTTTTGCCATTAACTTCAATGGGTGCCAGGATTCCCCCATGGTGGTTTCAGTTGGAGAACCAATGTTCCCAGTATCCAGTAGAACTTGTTACACTGTTCTACCTGTTCCATGCTAGTTGCCAACTGGACCAATTTGAAAACTTTCAGCGGTAATGTCCTTTAGAGTAGGACAAGAATTACTTTCACACAAGAATCATTATTGTTTGCTGAGCACAGGCCTCCATTTAGTTAGAAATGCATGGTTCTTTAACTTTACTTTGAAAAATAATAGTTCAGAGCATTCAATTCAAAAGCCAGGATAGGCCTAAGGATTCATGACCCTCTCTGTTAGTTATTTCCAAGATTTACTCCACCAGTGTAAAGTTATTTTTCAAGACAGCAGAAAACAAGGTTGATAAATCTGGGCAGAGATCACTACGTTAGCCTAAGGACTGATGCAGCACCTTTGCATTTGGGTGGCACTATGGTAAAAATTGTTGAGCTACTATTACTTTCAGTTTATGCTGAAGGGGATGTTTAAATGTAATAACCCAGCCTCTGAATTATTCATTACAGCTATATTTGAACTATACTAGTGAGCATACAAATGCTCTCTCTGCATCCTTGCAATTCTTATTAATGCTTTTAACGCTTGGTAGGGGGGAACGAAACATTGCCAATGAAGAAATTATAGTATCAGTCTTTCTCCAGGAGGCGCTGTTCATGCCATCATCATGCTAGCACCATAGGCTGAAATTCACCCAAGCGTACAGGGGAAAGCTGTAAGTTAATCAAGGATCTCAGGTTTCAGATGTACTCAGCATCCGCAGCTCCCATTGGCTTCAGCGAAAAACCTGGGTGCTCCGTGCCTCTGAAAATTAGCCCATCGGTCTGCAGTCACATCCGCTCTGTCTGCATGTCCTGTTGGCTTTGGAGGAGAATCAAAGGAGGCCCAGTTGGCTCCCCTCCTGCTTCGTGGAGGAGCTCCTGAAGGGCTGTGTTGAGGGAAGAAGGCCATGTTGGAAAGGCAGAACTCCTCCCTTCCCTGGGCACTGACTCCCCTCTCCCCATAGATGTGCGTCATTGATTATTTATAATCCAAGATATTCGCCTAAATTCCATCTTCTCTTCTTGATGCTTTGCCAGACCAATACGTCCCGTATGTATTTAACTCTGCTCTTTTGCTCTAACTCAGTGAGCAACTAATACTAAAGGCACTCCTTACAAATAAACACTGTGTAGTTACAAAGAAATCTTGTGCAAAACCCAAGCCGTGCAATGAGCTTCAGAAAGAGCAGATCCACAGATGTGCTGACTGAAGTTGAAGAGGCAGCTTAACAGATGTACAAAGCCGCAGATCAGAGGGGATATAAAACAGTTAAACTTGCTTAAAGGCACAATGTGTCACTATCTAACGATTACATGCATTCTAAGCCCGGCAGAAGAAAGAACATACGCTCAGCTATGTGCTCTGGGCTGCAGGCATGCCAGGAAGATTATAAAAATGCCAAGCTGTGATATGTTGCCCTCCTGCCTGAAAGGCTACCATTAAGATGCTTATTTACCGCACCTATTCAGGCGGCAGTGCAGTTCAGAGTGCTACCTGTCTTCTTGTTGGATAAATTAGTTGTGGGTATCACAGGATTATTGCTGCCTATTGTTCTGTCTGCTGAAGGTGGGAAGAAATGAAAGCTACTGATCTGACCTTGCAATGTTTGGTGTAAAATATGAGCTGCTTTTTCTTCAGAGTTAGAGTCAAAATGGCTCTTGGTAGGACGGATTGTGTTAGTTCGTTTGGGGCCAAATTAAAAAAGGTTTTGTACTAATGAAGGCAAAAAATCATTTCATATAAAGATGAAAGATCTAAAAGAAACTGGGGAAAAAGGCATATGGCACTAGAGGTTTGTACTCGCTCTCTGCTGCTTTGTAAATCAGCACTGTCATTTGAACGGAAATTTTCAAGAGCCCGTGTAGAAAGGCTCTACCGTCTCTTCAACTCAAAATATTTTTTATATAAATTGTTTTGCCCTCATATTTTTCTGATATATGGAGCTGTGAACTTTAAATTAGTGATAACAGAAATTGACATGTTCAGCATTAAAAAATAAACCATGCAGCCCTACAGGCTTAATTATGAAGTGAGCAGGGGGAGAGACACAAAAATCCTGTTTCGAAATTTTACCTCACACAATATAAATAAAAGATTATATCTTCCACTGGTAGCCTATAGATCAAAAGGATAATATAAAAACTACTACTCTGGTATTAATAATTATTTATTTTGCCTTTAAAATATCTATATATATAGTATACATTCTGATTTGTTATATTTTATAGATATACACTTCTGCTTCTGTGTGTGTATAGAATATATGAACTATCTATAAATAGATATACACGTGACTATATGTATACATTCTATATATTATATAATCATTCATCTACGTGACCTTTTTCATTAGGAAAAATGTGTAATAAATCTACTTTTTAAAAAGTGTCACAATAAAGAAAGACATGGCCAAATAAGAACAGTATGCACAAGCAACAATAGTAATTATTTACGAGCATTTTTTATAAAGAAAATTAGGTGCTTGGGGACATGAAACAACTTTATTTTAAGTATCCAAGACACTAGAATGCTATCCTATTCCTTTGTCTTCATCATAGTCGTGTCTCCATGTTTAGACACACAAAATATCTGTACAATTTCAAAGAATAAAATGTAATAAAATGAACAAATGTTTTTTTAATCAGCAGAGCTTGGGATGAGTTGAACTTGTTATTTTGACTGCTTCTTCAAAAAGTTTTCTATTTCTTAAATTGGAATAAACCACCACAAAGCATTTAATCCTTCACCCTGAATCTTGCTATCTCATGCTACTGTATGGGGTTCAGGTATGGTAAATCAGTTGGCAAATGTTGATTCTTTAGTGGCAACCACTGTACACAGCTTTGGGGGATGGTTACATTAAATTACACATTTAAACACATAACATTAAGCAGAGCTAAAATTTGGAACGCTGAAAATTACTGGATCTATTTTTACTGCCGGCAAAGAGAGCAGGAGGAAAGAGGCTGAAAGAAACAGGTGCAGCTCACTCTTCCTTTCCTGGGGTCCCTTATTTGATCTTTGGAATGCCAGTATAAATACTGTCAGAGTGATAATCAATATTCAGCCAATAAAATACTGTCACTTTAAAAGAAGCAGTCTTGTCACAGGGAATCAGAAGGCTAACAGGAAGGATCAAGAAATACTAGCACCTTTTAATAAGGGCTTGCTAAAAATAAACCTCAGTATTTTTCCTTGTTACATCTTGGAGTGTACGGTGCCCTCAATAACGGGATCATCAAAAAAGTGTCAAGATGTAATATAGATGAGTGCTCTGCTGTGGAAATGGAATTACTTTACTTGTTCAATGCTGATTTAGGGCCCCATCCTGCAAAAACCTCACTCCCGGCAGTAGCTCCATTAACATCAATGTGAATAGTGACTGAAGTAAAGCGCTACCGAGGTCATGGCGTGCAGCATCCAGCCCTCTTGGTGTAAATACTTCAAGTGGCAATAACTGGTTTTGATGATAATCTGATGGAAACTGATCTGACTCTTTCATGTTTGGGCACTTTACAGCAGCTTTAGCACATGACTTCCCCTCTCCCTGTGTTCTCTTGTTGCTGGATTTACGTTAAAGTACCAGATACAGTTTTACTGGGCTGTCTGCTAAGATACTGTCCCTTGCATGAGTCAGAAACTGAAATAGAATAAATCTGGCTGTGCTTAGTTCTAGTACAGAACCAGCTGTCGAAGAGCAGTGCAGGTGCCAGCCTGGCCAGACTATGCTCCCTGCTCCCCTCCAGAGCATGACAGTGGTTTTCCCTCTGTGGTGTCTCAGACCCCACCTCTCCGCTCCCTAAATGGTGATGGGTAGGTGAGGGCGACGAAACACCCCTGCATGGCACAGTACTAGGAGGTAAAGATATATCTGCCCCTCATGAGAATTTGAATCCACAGCTAAGCAACAGCTATTGGACCGCACTAAAATTCTAAATTCTAATTAAAACTAAAACCAAATTCTGCAAATTGCGGATTTCTTATGTGGGCTGAAATGATCAGGCCTTGATTAGATTGCAAGACTCTATGACAGGCTTGACTGAACAGTTAGTGTAGACAAAACACATTACAGATTGATGTACCTCTGAAAATCTATATCATGCCAGTGGAGCAGTCAATAACAGACTCTCTATGAACCATACTGATTAACAGAGTTGACTGTCATTGACTTTTATAGCTGCTCCAAGTGGAAGACACCGAAGATATTTAGAATATTTATAATAAAATGTAGGAGATTTTTTTTTTTTTTAAATCTCTGTAGCAAGGTGTCAGACTCTAATGCCTCAAATCAACAAGGTGTTTAAGTGTATTACAAACCCCGACTATATGTAAACCAGGCCTCAAAAATTAATGAGATTGGCTTAAAAATCATGAGATTTTAAAAATGATCAATGTTGGGTCCTTTTTTAATTGCTGTCTGCATCATGGGCCTTTATGGTGCATGTTTTCAGGCTTCTCTCTGAAACTGTGAGAGTTAGAAAGGTATCTTTGCTTTAAAAATAAGAGGTCTCATGCGTTCACATGATTCCAGGAGTGGGGCTCCAAATATTCGGAGACTTGCAATAAAATCACAAGAGATGGCGAAGCTGGCTTATGTACCTAATTTGAAGTTTGTGAGTAGTCCTTTTGAAGCTAAAGGAACTATTCACATGCTTAAAGCTAGGTATGTATGGAGGTAGCTGAGTGGGGCCTCGTGGGAATGCATGGCTCTTCTGTTGAGTCACCCTAGGCTCAGGAAAGTCATGCTGGCAGTTTGCTTTAATTAGTTTCAACTAGGAGATGAAGATGAGGTAGGAGTGTGCCCCTGGGTCTAAGGGAACCATGGGTATGTCCACACAGCAAGCAGGATCCTGTGGCAGGGTGTGGCAGAGCCGGGTCTACAGACCATGGCTCGAGCTTCAGAGACCAAGCTCCAGCCCACGCACGAATATCTATGCAGTTATTTTTAGCTCCGTGGCATGAGCCCAAGTCTGTAGACCTCGGCTCTGAGACTCTCTGCCACGGGATCCTGCTTGCTGGGTAGATGTATCCTAAAGGGTTAGCAAAGAGTGAGACCTCTAGGGAAATGGGGGTGCTTACTCAAAACTGTGGTGTTGACTCTGCAGAAAGAAAAATGGTGACATGAGGTCAGTTTGGCTCCAGCCCAGTGGTGCTTTGTCTATTTTGTATTGGCGGTCCAGTTATGGTGAGAAACAAGGATATTATTTAGTTCTTAGGAGTTAGCAAATGGATTGTTTATTTTGCTACCTGTCATTAGTCAGTATACAGCATAAACTCAGGTGTTGACCGGCTGGTGAAATTCCTCTCAGAAGCCCCAAACATCTGTTTAATATTTTAAGTTTAATTGATAGGAAATTAACAGTAAATTAAGGTATTTTAATGTGAAATAATTTAATGGAACATTAAAATGTTTTAAAAGCACCCATTGTTTTAATTGTCGTCATGGCAATTAAACTGACACAATGGAGATTAAAAAGATGAATGCATAGAAAGTTATAGGCTTGATGCAGAAATTGTTGGGTGAGGTTTTTTTATGTAGGAGGTCAGAATAAATAATCATCATGGTCCCTTGTTGCCTTAAACTTTATAGAAAGCCTCCCACTGACTTAAGTGAGCTTTGGATCAGGCTCATGGTACATATGTTTGTTGATCAGAACATAAGCCTCAATTAATGCGTGTTTGTCCATTCAATTGTTCAAATCTGGCCTTTACAACATAAAATTAAAGACACTTGTGTATTCATGGTGTTTTACTGACATTGGTTTGACATCACTTTCACCTGACACTGCAGTTCGCATTGTGATTACAGTTCCTAAAGTCACAACATAAAATAACTGAAAACAAAGACAGATGAGAAGTCTCTCTTTTTTCTGTGTTTAACTAAAATTTTCATTTCCTAATTTTTTTGGGAGGGGGGGTTGGTTGGTTGGTTTTGGGTTTTTTTGGTTGCGACTCCAAGAAGGAATCAGACAAAATGACGGATATATACATTAAAAAGGATGAAGTAGCGCTGTCCCACCTGCTGATAAAACTAAACATGACTTGCTTTCTTTGGAGCCAAGAATTTACCCATTAAGTTTTTAGTGCTAGATGGGAAGCACTGAAATACCGCACAATAATGCCAGTCCTTGACAGGGAAACATGTCAATGTATTAGAGGATGGGACTGGGAATCAGTAGTAGAGATGGTTTTAAAAATAAACAAAAAAAAATCCCAGGACATTTTCATGAATTTTTAAATGAAATTTTTAACCCATTTTTCCATCAAAATTTCAGTGACATTGAGAATTCTACAAATTCTCAAACAACTCTATTCAGAGTACCTGGAGTCTGTTCTTGACTCTGCCACTGGTTTGTTGTGCAACTGTGGCTAAATCCCTTAATCTCTCTGTTTCCCTGTAATGTTAATTTCACACCTTTTTCAAACTCTTTTGAAACCCTGGATGAAAGTCACTATGTACGGTAAATGCAGCATATTTGTTTTCTTCCTGAATGAATTAATTCAGTTGTTTCAGGTCGGGTCCACTTTGAGATCTAAATGTAGCTATCTGGAAAAGTTGACATCTCTTTCTTGGTCTTTATTTAACAGACCAGCATATCTAAGATGTCAGTGCCAATTCAATCTTTGTGTGTATTGCATATCTCTGGAATCATCTACTTCTCTGCATAATTATTTAATAATGAAATCACCATTAACACAGTTTGACTTCAATATTACTGAAAATAGTCATTTGTTTCTATAGGTTAGTGCATTGTCTTTGTATTCAGAGTATATCAACAAAGTCAATATACTGGAATGGGTTGCCAGGTAGTGGAATACTGGTAGCTTGGGATTTTCCAGACCCGCCTAGCAGTTAAGCATTTATCTCCCTGTGTTGGCACTAACTTCTGTGCTACCAATATTCACAACTGTAGCAGGGAGAGAAAGAGAGGTTGGGGAGAACCCCAAGCAAACCAGCTTTGCGGGGAGGAGTAGCAGCAATAAGAAGCGGGGAAGGGGAAGTTATAGTGCTCGAGATTTAGAAACCTGAGATTTGCCGCATCAACAATCAATTGGTCTGTTTAGTTCAACATCCTACCTCTATTAGATCTATTGCCCTTTGCTGTCAAACATTAGCCCATGCTAAAACAAAATGGAAGGCTTGATCAGATTTTACATGGTTAAGGCTGAATGGCAGTTGATCAAATAAAGGATCCAGTCCTGGTGTAATGAGCTGCAGAGATCATCCCCTCTGATTTTAGCTACAGAGGGGCTACAAGGAGCAGAAAGCTCCGTTTTAGGGCTGATTATCCGCAGACTTCAATGGAACTATACCAGTTTGCTCCTGATGATGATGTGGCCCTTAATGTCTAAAATCTGTTGGAGGGAAGGAACGTCATGCCCCCTTTTTCAGACCCACAAGAGCCTTTCTGGATGAGCTGAACCGGGCCAGGGCTCTAGATCTCAGAGCATCTGTGGGGTTGGAGGGCTGTTCACCTTACTGACACCCTGGGCTGCTAAGCCTCTCCTCTCAGAAGGAATATTGCCTCGAATTCCATAGACTGAAGACCAGAGTCCTCCACTTTACTTTGTCCATTGTTCATTTGGCAAAGCATTGTATAACTCCGAACCTTTACTCAGGCTAAACCCTGGCTAAAGTCAGGTCGTAGACTTGCTGATATTCCTCAGATGAGTTTGCAACAGTGCACATGGGCACCAAACAGCTGTACAAACCCTTCTTATGTGCTGTAACTTCAGTGCCAATTCAAAAGTGTTCTCCAAACAACTTCACTTGACAATGGGTATGAAAGGTACCTGATCTGTGGAGAGGCAAGTGTTTCTATGCTTTAAAGATATCCACACTTCTCTGAACACGTCCCTAATTGGTATTCAATCTTAAAAAATGTCTTTCATTAAAAAATATAATTTGAAGAACTGGGTAATTGACTCACATTTGATTAAGGCAGATTCTATTGGATTAACATGATTAATAGATAAAATTATAACCAAACAGAAAGCAGTACAAAAGGTGACTTAAGTCATGGATCACATTAAGATACTAAATTTATAAAAAGATTGATACTCTAGGACTATTCATTTCACAGTAGGTATCGCGCTGTTCTGTGGCAGCCGGTGACGTAATTCCAATGAAGTTTGTAGTCAGGAGCAAGGGCTTGATTCAAAGCCTGCTGATGTCAATGGGAGTCTTTCCAGTGATTTCACTGAGCTTTGGGGTACTTGGGAGGTGGCTTGGTACAGTCCTAGGAGAACCGCGGGTGTCCTGGTTTTGATTGTACTAAAATTATTCCGTGCTATCAGAGGTATTTATTTCCCATATCAACAAACAAAATGTGTCACCACCGAAGGAAATAGTCTTCAGACTAAAAAGTAGTTTAGCTGCCTTGAACATATACAACGACCTCAACAAAATAGCAGTCTGCTGCAATAACTTGATGTAATATGTGTTCTAATAGAATATATTATTTCAAATTCTTTCCAAAATTGCTAAGGCAAGATGAAACTCCACAAGAGGTGTGACATTGCACATTCTCAAAATGACTTGCATAAAATAATCTTACATATAAAAATTCCAGTGTTTTAAATCTGAGTGTATTAAAGAATAGGAGAAAAGGCCAAGGTCAAAAGCCTTATCTTAAAGTAGTTACAATGATGGCTGTAAGCCATAAAAAAGCAAAGAGATTCCAGAAATGGGTATTCCATAATTTTATGCTGTATTCCTGGTTGACACTTCACTTTGAAATGAAGAAGTCAATGAATGTGAAAGCTGCATTTTTTTTTCTTTACTCATCTCTGAGAATGATGGAACAAACTTTTGGTTCCCCCCTCAGTGTGACAAGCCAATGATGTGGTCGGGTCCTTGTAGGATAGCCATCAATGATCATCAGGACTGCATAAAGTTGGTCACCAGAAGCCATTCCATAGGCAACCGATCATTCCACCTGTGTTAGATTTTGGGTTCAAACATGCACAGCCTATACTACTTTAACAGGAATCACAAATGCCAAGCACGTCTCAGGAAGGTCCTTAATTTTTAGACTAAACTGTAGCTACTATCCAACTGTGATTTTAAGGTTTCTAGGGATGTGACTCGTACCACCTCTTACAAAAGCTGGTTCCATTCTCTTTATGATCTTCTTAATGATATGCTGTTCTGCTATTTAATTCAAAGCTTCTTGTTTCAGACTAAATCTATTATTTGTAGGCTTATTATTAACCCATTAATACCTTTTTATAGCATCTTTTGGTGGTTTGCTGATGTCAGATTTCTCTCTGTTTGTTAACTATAAACTATCAATATCGTCTTCTGTAACTCCAGGGAGTTACACAATACATGTGACCGATAACAGATAAAAACTTCATAGTCTGCCCTGACCCTGGGGGCTGGTTCACACTTACCGTGCGATTCGGTGGCAGTCGACAGGAGTTACGCAAACTATGCAGAGTAGTTTGCGTAACTGACGTCGACTGCTCTGCATCCCTTCTGTGCGCTGTTCTCACGGCACTGTTCCCATCGGCTCAGCACTGCGCTACTTGAGGGGGAGGACTTACTCAATCGACTTCCTGATCGATTGAGCAGGTCTCACTGACCGCTCAATCGATCCAGAAAGATCGATCTGGCGGTGGCGATTTTGCCACCGTCAGTCTGAACATAGCCTGGTACTCCATCGTCTTGAGCCACTGCAGTAGGGCTTGACACACAGGAGGCTACCTTGTTATTTTTCCAGCTGTTCTTTTTTTCTTTTTTAAACTTTATTTCCATACCCAGCTGCACTTCATGAATGAGACAGTATTTCTTTCCTTATGCTGCTTGGAGCCATTAATTCACACAGCAGTAATGATAAGCAAGGAATGGGACTTCTCTAGCTCTGGCTATTCTGCTTAACATCCTCTTAAAGACTCAGATTTTTTGCATTCTCACGAGTTTACTCTATCAACTGTCGCATTTCGTTTTCGTTAACGGTTGGTAGGTTATCGGCACCTTTCTTATTGCTTTGGTTCCTTGTAACCATGCAGTGAATAGTACATCTTACACAACCACGTAACCAGACTTATTATTTAGTTTCAACTGGTATATGTGCACCCTCAACAGCATTCTTTCATTATCATGAAGGTGTCCTAGGCAAAGGCATTTAAACATTGCCTTTTCAACGTTTTTATGGTCAGAAGCTGGGTACAACCTACAAAATGGCTGTGAGTTCTATGCTTAGATTTCACCAACCGAGTATCAAGTGTAAACTCCTTAGGCATGAAGTATAGAGTCACAGACTCCCTTGGGTACGCTGGTATATCTTGTCACTCAGATGAGTGTACTTTGTGATGGATGGCTCTTACACCAAAGATCACAACAATATTCAGGTTACTCCCAGTCTCAAAGGACCAGTCACTTGCACTTCAGGTCAGTTGCACTTCAGATCTCTTAGCAAAGATAGCACTTGTAGCCAATCCCATAATAAACTACCTGAAGATTTATTAACTAGGAAAAGGAAAAGGTTAAAGCAGGTAAATATACATACACAAATGAGCTACAGTCTTGTTTCAAAAGGTAACAGAAGCTTGTATAATAAGCATGCTGTATATGTCCCTTAGGGCAAACCCAGGCTAAGCAGCTGGGGATCCCTTGCTTATGCCTAGAAACCTTGCCCCTGAGAGTCCAGGCAGCATAGCGATGCAGTTTTGCCTTGTCAGGGATTTTTATTCCCTTTTCCCCTTCTTTGATTTGCCAACTCAGTTGCTGGGAGGGAATTCACTTAGAGTTTCTTTTCATGGGGAGGGGAAGGAGAACAGCACAATCAACAAAGCTTGTCTGGTGTTGATGGGCCTTCTCTGCGGGGCAGGACATTACATCTTTTTGTTGTAGGCTAGCATATCACACTAATTAACAATACTAACACACAGGTGAGCCAGACTAATTCCAGCTATGCATTTGTCAGTATTCAGTTGAGATGGGGACCTTGTCATGAGCTGGCACCTGGCTTGCTAGCATCGCAGTATGAACATAGGGATAGCTGATATAGTTCTGAAATGTTCAGTGTGTCTAGTGCATTGCTCAGAACAAAGAACCATCTTCATCAAGTGCCAAAAGGACCTTGATAAAGTATCTTCAATGACCTCTCTTGCTTGGAAAGCAAAGACCACTGGCAGTTTCTAGTTCAATTTGCAGTCAAGCTGCTTTGAGTTGAGGCTTCTACAAGATAAGAATAACTGAATGAAACAAAGGCTTTGTATGAAGAATCCGTCTTCACAAGTCATGAAAGGTCCTGCTCAAGATGTTTCAGATAATAGTTCACAGTACACTAAAACAAAATGGAAAGTTCTTGCAAAGCGTAGGGCTTTGAGCAAGTTACACAGAGGACAATTGGGCTAGCAGAACAAACTATTCAAACTGTCAAATAGACTCAAACTAAACAAAAAAGGATGATTGGAATCCTTATTTGGTTATACTTCCATGCATCCTAAGAAGTCAGTCTGCAATTTGAATGCCCACTTACTAAACGGATTGACAGCTTAAAAACTAGTTAACTTGAATCAGTCGCCACAATTTTTAAGATAGCTTTTCTCCATTGTTTAGGGGTTATTACCATAGGAGAGCAAAAATCATAGAATCATGGAAGATGAGGGTTGGAAGGGGCCTCAAGAGGTCATCTAGTCCAACCCCCTGCTCAAAGCAGGACCAGCCCCAACTAAATCATCCCAGAGATGCTTCCCCTCTTTGAAAATTGGCAACCCTATGAGAGTGTGATTAGAAGACAAATGGGAATCTACTGAAATGTTGCCCACAGAAAATGTTCCCGTGCTCTATATAGTACAATTACCTAACATATATGAGTTCAAAAGAACTGGAAAAGCCCTCTTGGAGGTTCCACTTAACTTCTCTGTGATATTTCAGTTGTACATCTTTCAGAGTTATCGTAAACAGCATAAACAGTGCTCTGGTACTTCAGTATTAAGTGTCCCTCTAGTGGCATCAGTGTGCTTTAAGCGCTTTGAGATCTGGAGTTGAAAAGTGCTACTGAAAAAGTAGGAATGTTACTTATCTAACAAACAAGGTGAATAATAAAGAACAAACCAACGTGGCTCATTCTTGAATATAACACCATGCCACCTGCTAGAATGAAAAAAATCTCACCTCACCTAGGAATAAATAGTCCTCTCTGAGCAAGATGGATTTTTTCCTAATTAATTCACTACATCCCTGTAGGTACTGAGGTCTATAGATTCCTGTGTTTTTGGTGCCAAAGGTAATGGATTTTGTTCCTGTTATTGCATATGTGTTGCTGGTTGGGGGCAAGGGTGGGATTGGTGGCTGTGCAGTGCAGCCACCAAGTGTTAAACCTGAAGAATGAAGTATAAACATAATCAGGAAATACGAATATTTGGGGCAAATTCATGATTCTCTTGTGGAGAATGTGTATTTCAGTGTTACCTCTGCAAACTGTTCTTCAGCAGTTACGGTCTGTATGTGTCAAGGCAAGCTCTATATTGTGGAAGATGTGGATATGAAGAGAGAGAACAAGAGTGCACAAGGTGTAGTGAGGAAACCTATACTTAAGCAAGACCATGCATAGAAAAGCTCAGGGTTTATGGTTTACAGTTGTTGTCTTGCTCTTGCCTGATTAACATACTGCAGACAGTGTTGTGTATCACTGAATCCAGCAGTGCTTGTGAAAAGAAATTTCTATACGAGCTTTTTTATTTTGAGAATCACGTCAAACGTAGATGGATGGGCATCTTTAGAACGCTGTTGCTTCATCTTTAGCTCTAATTGAGACACTATCATGGATGGTGAGGCTCTGGAGTATAATGACTTGTCAGCACAGGACACAGAGTGGACCAATTTAATACTTGCTTGCGGGGATTAGAATTTCAACAGCCTTTGATCAAATCTTTTTTAGGTCAGTAACATTTAGAGGTGTAAAAAAAATAAAATAAAAAATCAAGTAATTGGAGAGAAACCAGCTGGTTTGTGGCTAATTTGGAAGAGCACAGATTATATTGTTGTGCAGTATCTTATTCTTTAAATAAAAAGATAGTAAGATGTATATGACACAGATTAATATTGATATCCTGTTATGATTCACACTGTTTAGTGTGCACACATCAGCCATCTTTTTATTTTTTCTGCACATGCTCAATAGCGTCATTAGAACCCCAAGATCAGCAATTGTGGCTGAGAGCCAGCAGATGACAGCGTGACATATAAGCTCCTATTTTAAAACCTCCTTTGTGGAAAACAAAAATAGTTTTGGATTGTTCATTAAAATCTAAATTAGAATATTACAAAAGGAACCAAATTGAAGTCCTTAAAATAGCATGTGAGTAAAGCAGCATAAACATAAGGAGACCTCGCCTAGATGATTCATTCCCTATCGTCATTCACAGCTCCTTTATTTCCACAAGCTCCCATTCACACTTAATATACCTTAACACACCCCCCCTGATTTTCAGGGCTCTTACTATTATACTGTGAATGGACATAGTCACTTACTGTGGTGTTAGCTGGTCACTAGATAAGGCGACTAGCTGTAAGTGATTAAGATAAAATATTGTAGCTCTAACTGGATAAATATTTTCTCATTGCATTGATTCAGAGGTGTAGCCAATTGTTTGACTGCACTCCTGGTTCACTCTTCAAAATGTTCACGAGACCAAATAACCAAATTTAGCCAAATGCATTATCTAAAGACAAAAGGGTACAACTTGAAAAGAAGGTTTATGTTTCCTCCTTCTGGGAAGCAAATGCTCTCAACATGTTCACCTTACACAGAAGGGGTGCTTCAAAAATATGCAGCTCATCTAGTAGTATTTATAAGATGATTTTACAAGTTACAAAACTCTTTACGCGTCACTAAAACCAAACACACCAGTCTGTCCTCAGTTCCTTTAGTAGTTGTTGTTCTCTATCTTCCTTACCTTTGTGTTGGGTATCTTGTTTTCAATACTATATTCCAAGTGTTTATGAGCCATGAAAATACTCCCTAACTGTACTTGGTACAAAGTATTCATGCATCTCTGCTTTGGCAAATTTCCTATTTTCTAATGCCAAAGCTGACTTCAGCTTTGTAAGGTTTTGTGGGCTACAAGAGTGAGCAGAATTGTGGGAACAGCATAATACATCCCAATACACACACACACACACACGTCTCTGTGTGTGTGTGTGTATGTATTATATTAATACCATGCACATAATACCTATTCATGTGGTATCTACTATGCCTAATGTATATGTATTGGCTAACAATTGTTTGTTACAGTAATGTCTAGAGGTTCCATTGAGATTGTGATCCCATTTTGCTAGATGTTGCAAATAGACAAGACAGAAAAATGGTGAAAGAGCAATTAAGTGACGTGCCCAAGGTCACCCAACAGGTCAATGGCAGAGCTAGGAATGGAAACCAGATCACCCTGACTACAGCCAAATGCCCTAACCATTAGACTTCCCTGTCCCCCAACAGGAATATGCTACATTTCTCTCTCCCTCTTTTATGACTGTCTTTGACTCCAAGATCTCATTCAATAATTGCCATTTCACTAATGCATTGCAATCGGTATAGTCTTTACCCACAAAAAACAATGGGAGTTGAAGAGTGTCACATCAGTCTTATCATAGTTTCCACAGTTTAATTAACCTCCGATCATAGCAAAAAAATGGTAGTGCTCTAAACCTTCTCCAGCACCCCTCTCCCTTGGTGGTGATGCATATTAGAGCATCTCCTGTTCAGTAGGATTAGGGAAGATTCCCGTATGAATGGCAGAAGTGTTTGGATATAACCTCCAGGAACTGACTGCCATGGACTGAATGGTCAGCTCTGGAAAGGCTCCTTGAATGAAAGAATGATGGAAAAGGACCACTGACAAACAGGCTACATTTTTCAGGGGGACTCTCAGAACAACATTGACTTATTAAATCACTACACGTCCATAAAATAGTTTTCATCTCTTCTAGTTTTCATCTCTTCAGTACAGTATCTGCAGTAGGAATTTATTAATAAGACCGTCTGTCATTCCAGCAAAACATATCAGGGCCCCGTATTTGCCAAAGACAGGTAGGTATTACATGGCTAATTGAACTTTCCTTTTGATTGGGATGACTATGTTGCAGGCAAGTCCCAAAGCTGGATATGGCGTCTGCTATGAGTTGACATGCCTATGCCTGACCAACCAATAATATCAGAAGCTTTTCTTCGCTCTATTTTATTCCCCAGTGTATCCCAAAATAATTTTACAGAATGTGTCTTCATATGATTGCATAAACAAGTAATTGATGCCTTATGGATATCATGCTATTGTCATGTCCATTGTCACTGACTTCTTTCCATACTTGTCTAACCATACCATCTTCTACTCTCGCTTTAATTTTTTAATCTTTGCAGACTTCATCTGCCAGTCTGAAGTTTAAAAATAGTAATATTACTGCCACTGTTAATGATGATATTAGTTTGCATTGCTATGCTACTGCCCGCTGTTACAGCATGGGTAACAAAACGCAAAAGTTCTGCCACACACACAGCAAATGACAGGATGGGGCAGGATTACATAAATGCAATGACCCAAATCCTCTGCCAAGCGTGGTCTTTGCCATCAAAGAGCTAGTGGTTCTGTCTCTGATCCTGGGGCTGGTTTTATATCAGCCCCAGTGCAGTTCAGAGTAGGCTGAGGGCTGCTTTTAAAGTCCTCCAGCTGGTAACTGGAGAGACTGGCATCCCAAGAGACTGCGTCCACCTGGTGATAAGTGGCTCAGAATCCACTCCATCCACACCCCCTCCCATCCTAATGCACCCTTAACTGGGGCTGCAGGAAGGAGGCATAAAAACTGGTTACATATGCTCTACACCTCCTGGTGATTCCCTCGGCACAAGAAGGTGAGTGGCCAATTTTCACCCCCTCTGCGCTGCCCTGTGTAAAGGGAGCAGAACAGTGGTCAAGATCTGGCATGAGATATTTATCAGCGGCCGACCTCAGACCCTGAGCATTGAAGAAGTAGGTAGTTTCTGCTGCTGTCAGAGGTCTTGTCTACACTATAAAATGTTGCCATGTTGGAACAGAGTTGATGGAGTTGGCTGATACATTACTTATTATTATAATTCAGGGTAGCCATGATAAATCTTGACCAGCATTGTGCTGCTCACTCAATTATTCACAGTCATCTGAAAATAAGATGTTTAAAAAAAAAAAAGCGTACGGTAGACAACGCTAGAGAGATGGATCATCTAATTTAAGACACTTCATTTCTGTCTTCCGCAAAAGAACCTTTTGCTAAATCGCAACCAAGGTTGCTACAGTAAGTAATATTACCCTGCTACATAATACATAACGAGCACTGCCATTATATAAAACTCCAGCGTTAAACAGTATGCACCTGGAACAAGGAGACATGAATAGCCTGTTAATTTATATGTTGGTTTATGGCTAGCAAGGGGTTGAAATTAACATGTCCAATGTCACGTTTCACATTCAGAAGTGACTAGTGATTTTTAGCCTCTGTTTTTGGGTGTCCCACCTGAAACACTTTAAAGGGGGAGACTGATTTTTTTTTTTAAAGTTCTGAGCACCACCCTTATGAAAACCAGACTACTTTAAGGCATCTCAAGATAGGCACCCAAAAATCAATAGCCATTTTTGAAAATATGAGCTACCAGAAGTGACGAAAGTCCTTTAATACAACATATAGTTATGAAAACTTTCATCATATATCTCCCTAATCAATGCACAGCAAGGCAAAGCATGTCTCTCACTTTGCAGTGCCTAACATAGAGGGGCATTGATCTTGGCTCAACACCGGCACTACTGTAATAAATATCATTAATGGTAATTAATACATGTATAAAGACTTCAGGAGGCATTTTGAGCACCAGGCTCTCTATCTCCCCATCATTACCTTCTGTACCATTTCAAACAATTTGCTTTTCTAAATCAAGCTATGACGCTGTTAACTAAAATATTGATCTCTTAGTAAAAAGATTCTCTTAAAAATACATATCTCATACTAATGCTACAATTACCTGAGGCTTGATCCTCCATTCCTTACTGGCATAAGTAATCCTTACTCATGTGAGTAGTCTTATTGATTTCACTGGAGCTAGTGGTGTGAATTGTCCTAAATCACTGAATCACCAGGATGCATTCGTTGATGAGGAGGGCTAACAGGAGGTATGTCTCTTTAAATATGAGATTTCGAAAACTATTATAATTCAAAATGATTTTTTATCTGATGTTCCTTAGGAAAGATGTATACGTAGCCTTGAGCTGAAGTCCAACTTTGCTTTTAAATGCAAATATTTTAACAAGTATAACACACAGAAGCATGAACTATCAATTATTCCTACTAGGCATTTGTAAAACATCTTGTTTACCTCAAAGAGCCAAATTAGGCGAAAAAATGTAAAATAAAAATTTGTAATTGAAATGTTGCATTTTCTCCTTTGAAACCTAACAATTGTGTACCTAACCCCAAGTAGCTTTCAGCTTCTCTCCATAGATCTGACTGGGTCTTTCAACAAGGAAAGATGGGGAATTGCCTGTATGTCCTGATTACATGGGAGCTTGTGGCACCTGTCATGCAAAAACCTTGCATTGAGTACAGTGTTAGAACAGTGAGTTAATCACAAACACTCTGTCAGGTAGGAATGTGAACGCTACAGTTACTTCCTTCATACACATATTCAAAGGTGTTATCTTAATACAGATTTATATGAGGAAAATAATGTATATCCCTAAGCACAGTGGATGACTTCAGTATTTAAGGGCCCGATATAAAGTTAGTGGGAATCATGAAGTCAATAGGCTTTTGATTGTGCCCAAAGTTCTTTTTAATTAAACCATTTTTATGCTGTTGCTGTGAAACTATTTTTACAGCAACATTATGTATCTAGAAATTATAACTCTTTGACCTGACAATGGAACACTGGACAATGACCTTCTGGAAACTTGTCATAGGTGGATTTTTTTAATTACATGTTCAAAAACTATTTTGACTCAGCCTGAAAGAGAGTAATCTGTATTTGTTTGTTCTCCTTCCTCGCCGCCAACCTTAAAAAATTGAAGAAATTGTTTTGAGACAATAACTTCATATTGTTTGTTTTTTCCAAGACTCAAAAGTAGTTATTTTGAACTCTGAGGTTTCTCTGGGGAGGTCTACCACATTAGCTAGTTTCTGCCAGATTGAGGTGAAATCAGTGGATGAGTTTTTTCAGATTTTGTACCTTTTTTTATGCTGCGCTTCCTTCCCTGTTGCACAATAATTTGTGTTGCTCTTTGGCTGGACTCCAGCTGTGTGATGGTTTTGTCTTTTTAGGAGCACGGTAACCATTTTGTGCAGGCTTTCTGTTTCTCCAAAAGAAAGTGACAGTTTGAGTAGTATATTATTGTCTTTATCACTCCCAGTTCCTTGTAGTCAAGTTCCTTATGCGTATATGCCTAGAGGATTAGCTCCTAATATTAACCATGCATTAAGTATGGCACAATCCTTTGACTCCTATATGCTCTAAAACTGTGTCTTGGTGATATCATTAATTGGTACTCCTGAATTGTAGTACAGTACACTCCCAATTTATCTGAATAGCCTGAGGGACATGGATTTGTTTGGATAATCAAGAGGCAGGAGCCATTCCAGCAGCAGGGTAGCTTTCCCCACTGCCCGTGGCTCATCCTCTGTCTCCTCCTCGCAGTCCTAGCCTGAGGTCTCTGCTCTGTTATCCAAACCTCTGCATTGTCTGAATCCCTTCCCTATCAACCAGCATGAGAGAGATGCTGCAGTGGGCACATATCTCAGATTCAGATAACGTTGAAGGTTTGGACAATGGGGTTTTGGAAAACAGGAGTATACTGTATCTCCAGAAACCTTCAGTGACGTTATCACAGCAGTTTATCTGTTGTTCCCTTTTTTTCTTTCCATCTGAGTTTTACTGTACTTTAGTTTTTCTGGAAATCTCAAATGGTTGCATGTCTCTACATGACCTTATTTGTAGTGATCTGCCTGCTGTGGAGCTGTTCCAAAATTCCCAACAATTCCTTGTTTCTGTCACAGATGAATTTTACCATTTTGGCCATGCGGTCAGTGCAGACCCGCTCAGTCGATCCTGAAATCGATGTATTAAGGCCACCTTCTCAAGTGGCGTAGGGCTATGTCAATGGGAACGCAGTTCCCGTCAGCGCAGTGCAGTGAAGACAGCGCGCAGAATAGAAGCCCAGAAGTCAACAGGAGTTACGCAAGTTTTGTGCATAGTTTGCGTAACTCCGGTCGACTGCTGCCAAATCTCCAAGGTAAGCGAAGACAAGCCCTGAGTCAGGAGGTTCCTCAGATTTGCCATAGCTGGCTGGCAGTACCCATACACCGTGCTGTCTTTTGGCTGTATTGCGCTCCTGGGATTTCACCAGGTGTGTGATTGTGGTAACAGTGTACCTCAGGAAGCAGGGAGTTCAAATCTTCCCATAGCTGGGTGATTGGTTATTGAGAGTAAGTCCAGAGAGGAAGTTGCCTTTTGTGTCCACTTCACTCTACGCCTTCTCAATTGTCTAGATCTCATCCTAAACAGTGGGAAGACAGTGTTGGTTCCAGCGCAAAGAATCGAGTTCATTGGGGGCCTCCTAGACTCCGAGTTCGAGAGTGTTTCTACTGACTGAGTGATTCCAGGTGATTCACTACCTGTGTCTGGAGCTGCCGTCTCAAACCTCAACCACGGCCCAGGTCTGCCTGAGGCTGCTAGGCCACAGGACTGCATGCACAAGGCAGTCCAATATTCCAGGCTGTGCCTGTGTCCTCTTCAGATGTGGCTGAAGTCAGCCTATCGTCTGATTCGTCATCCATTGGATGGGCTGGTCCGACCCTGCCGCCAATCCTGGACTCCTTACGATGGAGGACCATGTGTGTCATGGTGTTCCTTTCACTCAATATCCACCCACCAGCATTGAACTCACTGATGCCTCCTTAGTAGGTTGGGGAGCACATGTAGAATCACTGAAAGTTCAAGGCCTGTGGTCAGAACAGGAAGCTTCTTTGCATATCAATGTCCTGGAGCTTTGTGCCAGCTACAAAGCCTGTCAGGCCTTTCCAGGTCACATCAGGCACATCAGGCATGCAGTGGTTGTCATACCCACCAGCGATACCACCTTGATATGTGATGTGAACAAGTGTACTGGTAATTTTGCACTGGGGAAAACATTATGCCTGTGACCAATCCCTTACCTGGGATCCAGAATCACCTGGCAGATCACCTCAGCAGAAATTTATTCCCGAATCACATTTGAATCTGAAACTTAGCGTCTTGTGGTCCATTTTTGCAGTCTGGGGCATATCGATGATCGACCTGTTCACTACAAGAGACAACAAGAAATGCTGTCTATTCTGCTCTCGGGGGGATCTGTCTGGGCTCCTTAACCAATGTTTTGCCCCTCTGCTGGGATTCGCATGCCTGTATGTCTTTCCTCCAATTCTGATCAAACCGCAGGACATTCTCAAGCTGAAATTGGACTGGGCCAGGCCAATTCTCATTGCTCCAGCATGGCCAAGACAATGTTGGTTCTCTGACTGCCTCACATTATAATTCAGCCTCCTATATCCCTTCCTCTTCATCCAACCTCTGGAGTCAGTCACACAGTCAGGTTCTGCATCCAGTACTCAGCTCCTTGCATCTTACAGCATGGATGCTGCATGGTTAGAATAGGACGAGGAATGATGCTTGGAGATGGTCTGGCAAATCTTGCTCAATAGTTGGATGCCCTCCACCAGATGGACCTATCTAGCCAACTGGAAGCAGTTCTTGATATGATTGTTAGTCCAGGGAGTTCATCTGAAGTTGGCTTGTATCCAGGATATCTTGGAGTTCCTATTACATTTTCAATCTTCTTTTCTTGCTCTTAGTTCATTGAAAGTCTACCTAGTAGCAACTGTAGCATCTCATCCGCCCATCCATGGGAAGTTGGTGTTTTCAAACCCCATGGCAGAGAGTTTCTTGAAAGGAAACCAGTTTCCACCTGCTGGTTAAAAAGCCAGTTCCTCTGTGGGACCTTAATACTGTCTTAGCGGCTCTGATGGAGCCTCTGTTCGAGCCTCTGGCAACTTCTTCTTTCTCCCTTCTGTCTCAGAAAACTGCCTTCCTTGTGATGAGAACATCCGGAAGGAGGGTGGGTGAGTTGCGAACTTTAATGACAGAGACTCCTTACATGCAATTTTCTAAAGATTAAGTATATATTTACCAGTGTTCTTCCGTAAGCCACATTCAACCTCCAGAGGAACAATAGTCTTCACATATTGGACATCAAATAATGTTTAGCCTTTTATCTAGATAGGCCCAAGCCTTTCCACTCCTCATCTTGTTTTTCATATATAGACCAAATGTGGATCAAGCGGTCTCTTCACAGATGGATATCTTCCTGTATCATGACAGCCTACAAAGTCGCCCAGGCAGCTACTCTGCAAAGGCTGTGAGCTCATTCCCCAGCAGCACGCTGATGGCTTTCCTAAGTGGCATCCTTATACTGGACATTTGCAGGGTTGCCACTTGGTCCTCTCTGCACACTTTTACAATATGCCATTACTGCTGTATCTGGATCAGATGCAAATTTTGGGAAGGCGATAGTGCAGTCCTTGTTTAAATAGACTCCAACTCGATCTCCTATAACTACTGCTTGTGAGTTACCTAAATGGAATACACAGCTGCATCTACTTGAAGAAGAAAAAACAGTTCTCTACCTGTAACTTTGTTCTTCAAGATGTGATGCAGATGTCTATTCCATATCACCCAACTTACGATCCATCTGCATCCAAATCTGTACTCCTAATGATTGGTGCAAAGGAACTGAAGGTGACAGGACAGAGCCACCCTCATATGGCCAGGGAAGGGACTAAGGCTACAGGGCACAAGCACTGCCCCAATGGGTACTGAAAAGCAAAGTTCTCCGGCTCCAGTCTGCTGGATGCGCACACATCTAAGTAGGACGCATAGCTGCATCACATCTCAAAGAACAACAGCTACACGTAGGTAACCATTTTTTAAACCAAATGAGTCCTAATTTCTACATCATTGCACAGGTTTTATCTATCCACCATCCAGTTATCGTTTTGGTATTCAATTTTGCAGCGCTGGAGTTTCAGGTGTCAAAGCATGAATTTCTTCCTCCCTCTTCTTGACCCAGCCTTCTTGGAATAAAAGGGGACAAGTCATAAGAGGAGTTAGTCCAGCAAAGAGGAAAACCTTTTTCTTTTTTAATACATCTTTTTCTACCTAGCCAATTTTAGCTTTTGCAGCACCATGCCACTACACAGGGTGATCTTGGCTGCACAGACACTTCCACATCAAGCCATTGACTGTACATTTCTCCAGTAAATGTTACTTTAGTAAGGCACCCGAACAGCTGATGTATGTTGACATTTTTATGTATTTTCTGATTAAAAGACCTAGGCATCTGCTGTCCCCTACTCCAATATGCACTGCTTCCTCATGAAACCAGGTTTGGCTAGACTGATCTCATTGCCGAGATACTCCTGAAACATGCCTCTGCTGAAGAGCATCATTGTTAGATGGTGTACATAGCTTTTTCGGAGATGGGCTTTCATTAAGAGTTTTATGAGTTACCTGTAAACGAGGCCCAGTGCAGTAAGTTGGACCTGAACTCTCCAGCAAGATTCACTGGAAATTCTGAAGTGCCTTCACATAAATTCATAATATCAATCTTCTATTGAACTGATCATGGAAATAACTGGTACGTTATTCCGTGTGTTAGTGATGCTTCTACATTTTCAAGATGCTTCAGATTTTTGCACTGACGCATAAATTCTTTGTAGGAATTGTCTGTGTGGAAGCAGGAAACATGGGTTTTCAGACATGGGACACTAGAGCTTTTGACATCTGGGAGGGCATGGAAGGCACTTTGGGATTCTGGCATAAGCACATTAGCTGGGTGTTTCTGCTAAAATAATCAGCCAGTGGCGTACTGTGGGTCTCTGGCACCTGGGGGCCAATGCTTGCATTTGCACCCCCCCGCCTCACATGCCTCATGCGCAGGACAGGAGGGGTCCCTGGCTCCCACCAGATGGTGCCACCACACAGCTGTCCCGGGGAGGGGGGGTACGTACTTGTGTGTGTGGGTGGGGGGATGCTGCTTTCCTCCTCCTGTGTGGGGACTGTCTGGCACTGATGGCGGCAGCTCCCCTGGCTCTGGCTGGGCTCCGCCGCCACCCCCCTACACACTTACACACCATGCAGTGCCTGCCTCTCCCACTCCAGCTCTGCAGCCCAGTCGGAGCGGCACCGGCCTTCCCTACCGGGGGGGCCCTCACGCCCCCACACAGTCAGGCGGCTGCAGAGGGGGGAGTTCCTCCTCTTCGTCACCCATAACTCCCTGCCCCCCCGGCCTGTCTCTGGGCTCCGTCCAGCTGCCCCTCAGAGCCTCCTGTGCCCCCCACCTCCTGCACATCATGAAGGGCCCAGCTGGCACCACCCACCCAGGCCGGAGCCCAGGGACCTGGCCTCCTCCCGCTGGCCCCATCAGTACACCACTGGAATCAGCAGTGAAATAGTTAAGCATTGACACACGTTGCAGAACTAGACAGTCCAACTGAGGTAAGACAGGACAGCCTGCCCCTTTCAGAGCTAATGCTTCTGATGGAAGAGTCGGGAATCTTCACTGCATTGGTTTACATTGTTCACATTGGGAAGTTTTTGTCACAGCCACAAGGGCTAGAAACTTAGTTGTTGTTTCAAATGAAAGCTGACGTACTGGGGCCCAATTGTGGACAAAGAGGGAATTCTGTAGCAGATCCTATGGCAACGGAATACATGGAAAGCTATCCACAAACTCTATTAACTTCACATTCATGTATTTCATTGAGAGTCCTGTGGTCTCCACTTGACAAGATACTCACAAAGAGAAATGTTCAGTCTGGTAAGTACAGACATTGTTGCATTCAACACCTTGGATTTGCCATTCTCCTGGTTGAAGCTGCCTCCCGCCTCCTTCGCTCGCCAGCCTACATACAAACCAAAGATGTGTCAAGGGAAGCACTATGCATCCGTAGCACAGCACGTAAATGTTCACGGATCACCATTTTAAAACGTGTTGGTCCATAGTGGCACATTACCGATCAGTTACACATGGCGCATTCACAGGGGTAGCTCATACCAAATACAAAATGGGCCAATAGAAATAGCACAATGCTGCCCATTGAAAAGGGTCACAAAACATACAAATATCTGTGACAAAATGAAGGGGGAACATGAGGAATGGGAAGGGACGAAAGGGAGAAGAACCAGAGTGAAGCCAGAAGAGGGTGAGCATGCAGGCATGGTGCTGAAGAAACCAAAATCGACGTGGGAGTGGAAAGAGAGAGAGAAATGGGGAAGCGTCAATAATCGAATGTCTGAAGACCATTTTTCATGCTTCAAGGTCCTAACGTGCTTTACAGAGTTAACCAGTTGCATTATATGCAGGGATTACTTCATCCACCATTTAAATGCAGCAGTATTTAAATAAAGGAAAGGAGTGGGGCAAGAACCTTATGGCCCTTCTAACGGGAATGCTTGTCCAGCTGGCGTGAGCATGGCAGGTACCAGCAAGTTAGTGTTCGCACTCTGATTGTATGTCGCTTAACGATGTAAGTGCCCAGGTGTGTATTAAATACGGTACCTAATAAAAATGCTGATCCTGCGGCAACCTCTCCTTATTTTGGGTCAGTTAAGTGGTCTTTCCTTCAGGAGGTGTGTCCTGGAAGAAGTTAAATGATATGCTTCAAGATGCCTATTGGTCAGTGCGGTTGAGTCTTCCGAGCATGGATCCAGCTTCCCTCAGCAAGAGTGGATTTCTTGTGGCGTTTCCTGGCCACATTCAGTTTTTGGGCCCGTCAGTAAGGTCTCAGTGTGGCTCAAATCTGTGCTTTTGGATCACTCGGCAATGAGGCAATGAAAGGCAATGACTCGGACTGTCAGTCTTTGCATCCCTCACTGAAATCCCACTTGCACTTGAGTTTGTAGCTCCTTGCGCTGGCCCAGCAGGACAGACTGGTTCGTAGCATTTTGCTGTCTAAATTTGGCCATTAAACCTTGTAGTTGGCTACTAAAAACAGCTGAGTCTTGTTCCAAATGCGGCAGTTGGATGGGGAACAAAAACATTTTCTGCTGCCTTCTCTAGTGGCTGGAGTTTAAAAGCCGCTGTCATACGTTACCACGGTGGAATTATTGTTTGCAAATAAAGCAAATTAAAATAAACACCTTTTATCACAAGAAAGTAATTAGAGTTGATTCGTGGCTTCATATGGTTTTTCTTTCCTGACCTTGACTGTATCGTGATGGTTTTGTGCTTCCTTGGACAGTTTCTACTTGCATCTGCATCGATTAAACCTTGATCTCATTTATTATCTCAGGAAATGGTCTCAAGGTCACAGGGCTGGAAATTTAATTATGGTGGCAGTATATTAAGTGGCACATTTAAAGATGCTGAATCGTAGTAATTAATTTTTTGGATGGTGGTCTCTAGGGAACAGGTTTTCTCCACGCTGGGTGTTTAGACATCCATCATGGCCATTCAGCTTGGCAGCTGTCTTTTAGCTTTAAACTGCACCATTATTCATCTTTTATGACTGCCTTTAAAAACACTAGACAACCATATCCTTTTCTATTGTAATATATGTCTGCTGCTTGTATTGAGCTATACTTCACCTTTGCTATAAAACATTAACTGAGGTTGCTAGTAGCTACCTGGGCTGGCCTCTAAATTGAGACAACAATTACCCTTCGCTGACATCTAGTGTCAAGACATGAGATATAGCTGGAGTGCTGAATCCACTGGTCTGGAAATCCTGCACTTCCCCAGCGATTCAGCCTGACTCACCCAAGAAGCTGCAGCGGTGGCCATAATTAGTGAACACGAGGGATTAGCTTTGCACTCACTGTTGACTTTGTAGCGGCACAAGGTTTATTGAATGAAATGCGGCACTGCCAAGGTCTTAAAAAGCTTGTAATGTTTAATGAAGGAATGGCCATAAACTTGCTGGTTCAAATATTAGGCAAGATGGGGCTGGGACGTATTTAATAAAGAGGTATGAAAATATGAACTAAATTACATATATTCATTTAAAAAGCTGGCAGAAGTCCAGCATAGCTGGAAATTGGCCATTGCTCTTGCTTTACAGAGTTTGTATTATGTGCAGGTAGTAGAATTTTAAGCAGTTTTCAGGTTTTATCCATCTGTAGAACTTCTCAGAAAGTTTTAAATGTTCAGTATAAGAAAAATAACTACAATGGGGAAAAAGTTCATAAGAAATCACTGGGAACGCAATGAAATGTTGTTTTCTAAGTAGTACAAGGCTGCTATACCTCTTGTGTATAAACAATAAATACAGATCTTGAGAAGGGGAAACGTGCATGTCCTTTATTTGCCTGCATCTTCCAGGTCCAAAAGTCAAAGTACTTCACACTCAGTGGTTTTAAAACACTGATTCTCATACCGGCTGCTGAGGTAGTAAGTATTAATATAATCATTTTTACAGATGGGAGAACTGAGATCAAGAGAAGTGCAGTGATTTGCCCAAGGCCATAAAGGAACTAAGTCAGGACCTTGGAATTCTGGGCACAGTCCACCAAATCTTGCCATCTCTTGACCTTCTCCAGAAAGGGTCCTTAGCCGGGGGCCTTTCTCACCAGAGTTCCTCTTTCTGCTTCCACTGTCTGATCTTCCTTTAAATTACTGCCACAGATCTATCTAGTTCAAACTGACTCCAGATCTTCCTATGAGGGAAATAAGCCTCTGAAGAACACCCTTTAGTGTTTGTTGAACTTTATTAAAGAATAGAACGTCACAAAAAATATTACGTGGGAGAAATAATTTGGAATTTTGTCTTTCAATGAGCAGTCATGCTGATTAGAGCTGGGTAAAATGACTTTTTTAGAAAGTGTTCATGGATATCCTTGCAATAAAATCTGATAATTTGCTTCATCAGTACTTACAATCCATTTGATTTACTTAGTTGTGAACATGTGGATGAGTGAGTTCTTATTCTCAAGGATGTTCATGGAACCAAAAGTGCCTCACATTCATGCTCACATGAATATGGCAAGCAAATACTTCCATCAGAATGTATGTACTTGGCTATTCACACCAGAAGGGTCGCAGACATGCTGAAAGTTTAGTGAGTTTGGGAACCATAAAATAAGGGATCAGAGAAAATATCATGTTGCTTAGGTGACCAAAGCCTGAATAGCAAATTGCCTGCTGTGAATATTTTCAGTGACTGGTTGACAAATAATACATAGGGTAAAATTTGTTTATGCAAATGATTTGTGGAACAATTGTGCCCAGTGAATGAATTAATAAAAATCGCGATCTAATAATTTGCCAACAGAAAGAAGCTCTATTTTCCAAATGAGTTATTGATTGTGAATTGTTTGCTCAGCTGTTGTCATGATACATGTTCTCATTTATGATATCTATTACTGTCAGAATAATTAATCTGAAGCATTTTTTATTAAACAAATATGGTAAATGTTACCATAATGATGAAACTTGTGATGATAGAAAAATGATAGACTGCTTTCCTCTTCTGACTTTTTGTACCCTGCCTCTGTCCTTGATGCCCTTCTCCCAAGAAACCAAAACCCAAACCACTGCTGGTTCAGATCTGGAGGCTAGTTTGTCCAAACTATTAGTTTAGTGGTGGGTGTTGGATAAAATGTTCATTTTGTCCCATCTCTGTAATGGGTAGACTAGTGTGTATTTGATCCTTCAGAACTTCCTTTGTTAAATTTTGGGCGTACAGAACCAAACCAAGTTCTACTTTGTCAGAACCCTCAGGCTCAAACTTTGTGTTTTGGGTGAGTTTCCATTTTTGATTAATCTTTTATAAGAGTATAGTGTTGTTCGAAATTTTAAAATCTCACCTGAAACTCATTTAAAATCATGTTATTCACTATCCACACTTCATTTTTTCTTCTAGTTTTGAGTGACATTGGGGATGAGCTACAAAACAATATGAAAACTTAAATTTTGAAAAGCTCTTTTGAATGTAGTGTGCAATAATTATATTTCATGTGGATTTTTGCATACCAGAACTGGCTTTCAAAGCAGTTTCAGTGCATGCTCACATGACTGATATCCTCATAACCATCCACCCTGAACTACACTCAACTTTCCTAAATGAGATTTTATTGGAACTGATTATGATTAGATAAATGGGTGACTTCACTAATGTATAATACACTTTTCAATTACAGAGTATGTATGAAATTTACATTTCTTGTTTGATAGTATGATATTTATGTGACACATTGCGCATGAGATCTGCTGCTGTTTATATAATGGCCTTACTTTTATTTTAGATGAGGTGTGGTTTCCAGCCTTTTAATATACTTTCAGATGGTATAGTTAGTACCTAGGATAAACATGGAGGTTCAAATTCAACCCAAATGTACTATTTAATGGAATTATACCAGAGCGAATTTTTGGCCGCAAGACCAATTTTGCCTTCATTCAGAGCATTTTGGGAAGAAAAACTCTGTTCTGAATTAGGCAGAGGAGCAGGGACTTGTACCTGGGTTTCCCACTTCCCAGGCCAATTCTCTTCTACCAGGATGGACGGACACACGCATGCATGCGCGCGCGCACACAGTTTTTATCCAAAAATGGACATTTCAGCACAATTCCATTGTTGTGAAAATGTTAGGTTTGGCATTCATTCTGGTGTGAAACAAAAACCAATTTTGAAATCCCCAAAGTTGCCAGGAAGCGGAATTGTCTTCCTCCGCTCAGCTCTCCGTCACCTGTCAACCCGCCCTCATTTCAAGCAGGCCTGAGAGCAGTGGAAGATCTCTAACCACCATACAGGGAGTGCACTAATTAGAGCAAAGGTCAAGGAGTCCGAAGACATGGGGTCTATTCTGGCTTGTATGACCTTGCACAAGTCAGGTAACTTCTCTGGGCTTCAGTTTCTTCATCTGTGGAGAGGATGATGATTGTCAGAGTTCACAACCACTACACCTGTATTTTCCCCTCTGAAGTCTGCCAACAGCATCTATTCTAGTCTCCCAACTCCTCAGCCATCACCTCTCTTGGTTAGAGACCTGCATCTCTCCCCCTCCTGATGGGGGTTTTCCCTAGGCTGCACAGTTCCCTGCCTATACTGTGATATTCCCAGCAAAACAGACTGCCTAAACAGGCCGGCATCTACACATTGCTTTCTCTTTGAAGGCAACAGTTCCCACACAGCTCTTTCTAAGCAAACATATTCTTAATGTGGTAGGTGTCAGTCCTTCAAAAACCCACATATAGGTTTTCTCTGTGGTTACAAGTTCATAGCTGTCTCTCTCAGATTTAGAGACAAACCAAGCCTGAATAGTTCAGCCTTTCCTTGAGACAGCATGGGACTTTGATCTGGGCCTTATGTCACAAGTCACCGGCAGACAAGGGTTCATTCCTCAGGGCGTAGTTTCGAACGGCTGGGTTTTTGCCTAACTGGAGGTGGCACATTTGCATTTACTTCCCCCTAAATATTCCCCAGGAAAATCAATTAGCTCTTTTTTGTTCCAAAAGTCCATTCTTGTCTGACACGTTGTTCAATGCAGTTCTCTGAACCCCTAGGTCTGCCATCTGCCACATCTCCCCCCTGCAAGGGTTACATACAATCTTGGCCCACAATAATACATAAACCACTCATTTAATATAATGGATCCCAACAATGCTTAAACTTCATCCAATAAGGTCCCCAAGGGATATTGCAAGACCTGTCCTATCTGTCACAATGATGATAACCACATTTGGAAAGCATTTTGGGATCTTCCAGTGAATAAGTTCTATATATGAGGGAAAAAGTCCTAAACAACATCTGCCAAAATGTCCAATTTTCCCCAAACAACTTCTACAATGAGTTTATGCTGTTGATACAAAACTGTGCCATACTGAAATGTATGGGGCAGTGTCAAATCAAATTTAAAATGAAAATAACTTACATGATATTGTGCTGATTGTATTCTTTATCTTCCATTTAATTCAGTAAAAAAAAACCCCTTCCATTTCTGAATTTACCCGAAGCTGCTACAGAAACCAGTATGCTTTGTAAAGGATTTAGGATCAACTTGCTATAGGGTACACATGGCCTTGATTATAAAGGATTTTCAAAGAAATATATTAAGCATTCTCACTCCCCACCCCCTTCCTTTTTGCATTGAGACTGGAGTTTGGGCATATTCTGCCACACATGCCAAACTGGCTGCAGTTTTAGATGTTGTTCTACTCAAATTCATTCCTGGTGTAACTCCAGTGAACTTGTACCAGAATGAATCTGGCTTTTGTGTTATGTGCTAGCAGTTAGTTATGTGAACGTTAAAAGGTGGAGGATAAGGAGTTTGTTAATTAAAAGCAATTCTTGGGGCATCTGTAAGGAAAATGTTTTACAAAAGGACCATTTTAGCTCACTTAATATTTTTGTTGTGAAGAGATCGTTGCAGTGGGGCTGCACCTTGTTAAAATACATAAGTTGGTGAACAACTTGCACTGTCTGTGCCAAGTTACCAGGCTAAATTAATAGCTGAAGCAGCCCGATATTTTATTAGGACCGTATTTCTAGGCTATTGACAGATCTATTAATGACTCTGACTCATGTATAAATTGGCAACTTTGGAATGAGAAACATTTTTTTTCTCTTTATAGGAAATTCACTTTTCCACCCAGAAAAGGATTATTAGCCCAAGATTTAATCATGATCAATTTAAAAGGAGAAATAAATATCTGCGTTGCTTCCCCTCCCCTCCCCCCTCCTTTGGGGATAAGAGTTACTGAGGACCGTTTTCCATTGTTCCTGTAGTCACTTGATTGGCACAGCTGTGAACTATGCTAAGCAAACACACCTCCCATCCCCATTAGGATAGAAAGGTTCTCCTGTCACCCCCCTCCACTGTGTTAGGTAGAGGGGGTGAAAGGAATAGTAATTCTGCCCTAAAGCCCCCAAAATGTTGAAGCACTCAAGCCGCACTGCAGACCTGCAGAAGTTTCTAGTTTCTGTGAGCATCCAAACCAGTTGGGAATACATAGATTTGTGTGTGGAGGGGGGGACTGACCAAGGGACGGTGGGAGGGGACAATTTCATGTTGAGCTAGAAGGGAAGAGAGTGGAGGGAAGGAGGACAGCTATAGTGTGTAACATAGCATGTGCAGCCCTGTGAAATTTCTAGCAGAAATCCAGAAGGAGTTAATGCTGCTAGCTGTAGCATGATCTTAGGTTCTGTGCTTTCTAGTTTCTGTGAGCATAACTCAGATGGCAGCAAGGTCCCCTAAGTACGATACAGTGGAGAAGTAGCCCAGGCACAGCACAGAGATCTGCATCAGTGCCATGGGATCTGTGTCATTGGGAGAGGTTTCCTTGCGGATCCTTGAGACCTGGAGTTTGGAGGCCCCAAGTCCCTCACCCTAAGAAGATGTTGGCTCAAACTTCTCATTGAGGCAGGTGACTCCATATTCTTCTTAGATATGAGAGGTGGGAGTGGCTTTTGGGGGGGCGCAAGAGAGAAACAGTCTGTGTGGTCTAAGAAGTCTTCAGGGAAGAATTTTAGGAGCAGTTCAGTCTGGAGATGAGGTTTAATCTGATTTTGGGCTTTTACTGTTTGTTGATAAAACCAAACCCTGGGAAGGGGACCCATTAGGACTTCACATAATGAGCAGACAGTGTTTGCCAAGCAGATTGCTACAGTATGGGATGTTATAAATGCCAGCTCAGAGTAATGGAAAATGTAAATATCCTCACGTAGATTAGGATAAAAATCCCATGATGCTGTCCAACAAAGGAACACCCTGAATGCCCTGCCTGAATAGACCAAGCGACGGACTAACTTAACAGAAGGTGCTTTCTAATCACTTTGTGCAATTGAGACTTATGTGGTACACCATCTTAACACCTAGGCATTGATTATGTGCATAGTTCCCTGTGCATCAAGAATGTGTATACTAGTATATTGTTAAAATAATAGCAAGTGAAAGGAAAGCCAAGACAAAATGTCAGGAGAAGATATGAAATGAGGCAAAGGAGATTCAAGAAAATATCTTGTCAGATGGGAAATATAAGCTTGTAAGTATTGTGTAGTTCATCGGGGCATTGGACATCAGGGTATCAGAGTGTGAATGTGCCCTCTTGGCTGATGCTTTACTAATGGAATGGCAGGGCTTTCATTTCCCACCTGAGCTCATGTTTCCCTGAATCTCCTTTTCCCTTCATTTTATAGTTTTGCATTTAAGCTTGACTTTCCTGGCACTTACTATGCTTTATTTGTGTATAAATACAGAGTGGTGGTTGCTTAGCAAATGAGAGCAGGAGATGAGCAAAGACAATGGCTGTACAGACACATCTACCTTGTGCATTGTTACGTTTTGAAATTTATGGCACAGGCCTGATTTTTCTAAGCCACTTCATTGCTTTATAGTAGCAAACAACTGAGAATGCAGGTAACATGATGAACAATCAACTGCTGTGGAAGAAGAGAATAGGCAACCACCTGTCTCAGGCCTGGTCTACACCGTTGTCAGTGGTCAACAGGAGATACGTAAGCTACATAATGTAACTTGTGTATCTCCTGTTGATGTACTTACGTTGCCTTACGTTGTACTTATGCGGCGTCTTCATGGGTCTGCGGCAATTGGAGCCCCCCTCCTGTCAACACAACCATACTCCTTTCAGGGAGATGGATTTACCGGCATCAACTGGAGAGGCCATCTGGGATTGACTACATGACCTGCTTAATCGATCCCGCTGCATCCATGACCGCAGAGTCCTCAGTGTAGACATACTTTCAGTATACAGCTCCAAAGCATCCCAAGCTGTACTGAGCACAACTCTGCTCCACCATTAATAGGGGCCACTTCCTGTTAAGTCAGTCCCTTATTTGATCACTTAAAACAGATTGAACTGTACAGATTTTATGTGATTCAGTAGCTGGGAACATGCTTGTTGCACCATGACTCCATCAGAGCTAAATGTGAGAAAATGCATGTGATCCATGTTACATTCCAAGGCCTGATTTGACTCTTGCCCAGATGTAAATCAGGAGTAACTCCATTGAAGTCAGTGGGATTACACCAGCATATGCCTGGCGCAAGTGAGAGGAGAATCAAGTTCTCAGTATACAGTATTAGTAAAATACTGGTATACACATTCATCTGGAGGTACAGAGAATTATCCAAAGAATTCCCCAAGTTTCAGGATGATAGCTCGCAAAGTAACTACATAGCACATTTCATATAGAAGCCTCTGCTCAAATAGGTCATTCATTGGCTCTGTAATAACATGTCTGTGATTTTATTTGAGTCATGGTTCATTCATTTAGACAGCAGACATTTGATCTTAACTTTACAAACAATCCACAAACTAGCTGTTTGGCCAAATCCTCATGGGAGCTGTGATGTCAATTATTGACAACCGTGTTTTGCCATTCCTATCTAAACTGGTGTAAAATAAACAAAGCAAAGGAAATGTCGCATGCAAATGTCGAAGCCTTTTCTATCTCTTTAGATTTCCTTTCTGAAATTTCAAAGCAGAATTATTTCTGATTGTCACCTTTTATCCCCCCTGTTCCTGTTTAAACAGCAATTGCTTCTACGAAACTTATTTTTCGCCTATATTTGACTCTACAAGTACTTCCCAAGGAGCAGTCATAAGGAAATTTGCTTCAAATTGGAATTCTTCCGCTTGGGTACGATCATGCAAACAACCAGGCAGAATTTATTTAACCTTCAGCTAACTGCTCAACCAACTTGAAATTATTGATAGCCCATCAGTAATGATCAAGATGGAGAAGTTAAATGAAGAGATGCTGTTTTTTTTTTTTTTTTTTTTAAACAAGAGAACCATTGAGCTGATAACAGGACTTGAAATACCATGTCAGCTCAGCTAGCATGGTCAAGAAGCTCAGCTGCAGGAGGGAAATAAAACTGTTAAGTTATGGCTGCCCTCCAATCCGTCACAGGGGTAATGATGTTTGGCTTTAGTCGGGTTATATGTCAGCAAATATACATCTCTCAGACAGCCTCAAAGAGAGCCTTAAGATCATGCTTATTGTTTTATATAGATAGGGGTCGGATGCTGATATATGGTGGTCATAGGCCACTGAAATAAATTTCACAATGTTCAGCAGGTAAAGTTAATCTCAATACAGGAGAATGCGAGGGCAGTTTTGATAGAATATTCATTCTATTGACAGTGATGGGGCATTTTTTCTCTGTTATGTTTTGTGCAAATCACTTAAAGACAGACAATTTTTTTCTTCCCTGTTGATCCTGAATTTATCACCACCTGCATGGAGTGTGTATTGCATCCAACCGTTGGGATACAGCCGCTGCGAGCTACAAATTCAAATTATGAATTTAAAACACCTTATAAACTTATAAACCCCACTTGGCTAGTGCCCCAGAGCCATTCACCTACTGAACTCATGGTGACAGGTAAGTCAGAATTCCAGACTCCCAGATATGAACATTTCATATTCATCCAGAGCAGGAAATCCTGAGTGTCATGATCTCTCTTGTGTGAATGTTTTATTTTGGGGTAATGAGGATGTGTGAACGATAGCTGGAGAGTTAGTTACAAGGCAAGCTTGCACCAATAGAGGTGCTCCAGAATTACACCAGTCTGAAGAATTAGAATCTGTCTCTCCATAAAGAAGCAGTATGGATTGAGCACCAAGAATTTTTCAACATTTTTTCATGGTATTTTCCTGAGCTCCTGCTGAACCTTGCATTTAAGGAGCTCAAAGCCATTTTTATATATTAAATCAGATCCTCAGTTGGCAAGATCAGTGTAGCTCCCCTGGAATCAATTAAGCCCAAATGAATCTTTCAACAGCATTTCAAAGGTTTATTGAGCCACCAAAAGTCTTTTAAGGCCAGACCATTAGTTAATAGAAAAAGCAAGGATACAACCCAGTAGTCTTGATAGCCAGTCCTCTGCTCTAATCAATAGACATTACCAGTAGAGAGAGACTTACAACATTTAAAAAAGAGGAAATCTTGATTTTTTTTTTGATCTAACTGAACCTGAATCCTTCCCATCGCCATCAGACATTGCTTAGCGCATGAACAAAGTTCCGCTATCCCTGTGTATCACGCTGTTTCCTGGAATGCTACCTTGTTGTGTTTCTATAACTTAACCTCTTTACAAGGATAGGTTGTTGGCCTATTGCTTTACCCCCAAACTGGAGGACCAGTAGACCACTATTTGTCAGGTTCCATACCCTTTGGTCCAGCTCAGGTGAAGTTTTGATATTCAAAACTTCAAGCTGATTTGTTTGTGTAATTTATTCTTCCTGTTTATATTGAAAGATGCCACTTTAATTCATAAGCCCCTAACCACTCTCCTGTGCATTGGGCATCCTGACAAAATAACCATTTCTATCTTTACTATGCACATTCCCTCAAAAGTTAATGAACAGCTAACTTCATAACGTTCAAATAGGAGATTAAAAACTCCATGCTCAATAGGACCCTCCTGGAAACATGCAACTTACTTTTGTAAGCACACAAGCACAATCAGCAGGCATTATTATTGTGATGCTCTGGGATTCGCCTAGACCCATAAGGGGTTCTGTCACCACCCGCCCTATAACCTTGGGGCCTTTGTGCTCTGCAGTTATGGTTCAATTCCCTGACACCAGTAGCCTGACCACAAGCATACGGTCTCAACAACCTAGTTACTCTTTGCAGGGTGATACCAACAACCCTTCCAATATGGATCTCCCGACATACATCCTCTGAGTTCATAATTACTAGACACTTGTATGGTTCCCCTTTGGTTTGCCCCCGCAAAGGTGCGAAACCAGCCCTCGAGTTCTCCGCTCACTTTAGCATCCGCACACCCACACAGTTTAGGCACCAGACATCTGATTAGGAGAAAATAAAAAGTTTATTTAATAGAAGGAACCACAGATTCACCAATGACATAGTAAGGGGAAAGCAAACACGTATAAGTGACACAGAAAATAAGCATGAAGACACAGCTTCAGACTTTATGCTTTCATATTAGATAAAAACCCTTCTGTAATAAGTGTTACCTATTGCCTTAAAACAGTTTCTCAGGGTACCCCCAGCTACAGGAGGGATCCCACGTTCACAGACGGCCTCCCATTTCACGACTGTCCCCCAAATTCTGGATGCTCTTCAGTTCAAACCTCTTCCATTTTAATGGGGTTTGAAGGTGTTTTTCTTCAGTCACTATAGATATTCAAAGTGGGGAAAACGCCCTCCTTTCTTAGTTTCTGAAGACTGGGGTTTTCTTTTCAATTTCAAGCTGTTCCCATTTACTTTGATGGTTCCTCATTGTGCTGGGTTGGGCAATGGCAAAGTGCTTCAAGCCAGTCTTCTCTGGTTGGAGAAGAAGCCCCTCTCTGCCTGATAGCTTCACTGCCCTGTTACAATTGCAGTCTTACACACACCCCGTCATAACCATGTCCTGTATACATAACTCATAATGACTATTACGTTCAGTGCATTACGAGCTTTCATACGAGATCTTACTCTATATGCTTTTACAGTAAAATAGCAGGTATGCAATCGGTTGATTTAACTGCTTATTGGTGGGGGGTGGTAAACATTCTGTTCTCCCCAGAGGTGTCTGGACCTGAGTGTCACAACTATAAAAATAATATGCTTAAAATATATTAAAAACCTGTCCACCCCACACTTTTACCCATGCCTTTGGAATCTGAGTGGTCTGCCACAATGCACCACTGCAGGCCCATGAAGGCATCAGCTAGTATATGCAAAATACAGCCGGCTGGGTGTTCTCAGTGGAAGGTCCTTGCCTGTGAACAGGCTTCCTCAGATGGTCCACCTGAGTGCAAGTTTCTGACCTTCAGAGCGTGGTTCAAGCATTGTAGGTGTATTCAGGATTGATTTAAGCGTATGTAAGGATGCCATTTGTACCATCCATGGTGGATTTAATTTAATGTGATGCTGCATTTAATCTGCGTAATGCATCCAGATGCTATGATGATAGGCACACACACATCAATCACAACGTTAATTAAGTAAACAAGTGGAAAAATGTCATTCATTTTCTCTGACTGTTAAATTACTAGATTATTTTCAAAAGAGCCCGGCCCTGTAATCCTTGCTCCTGATGACTTCACTGTGAGACCTGTAGAAAGGATGTAGAATCTGTCCTAAACTGTAATACTGAAATATACCAACTCCATAAGGACAATATTCTCCTCTGACCTGCCCAGGGCACCTCTGATTCACGGTGCCAGTTTCTTTAGTATATTCTGTACAGACTGAAAGTTGCCTGTATGGAATGACCATACAATATGCAACAGGTCCCCTGGGTGAGGTAAGAAGTTGGAGGCAGATCAGACGGAATTTTGCCCTCAGTCTTTACACTACTGGGAGTTTCCCCGAGGAAAAAATGAGTAAGGGCGTCAGGACTGTGCTCCACAGGCCCAAAGATCTCTTGGGTTACTTGTTTCCTTCCAATCACAAAGAAGAGTTTCTGTTGGCGTTGTCACGTCAAACAATCCCACCTGCACTGCCTAGCACCAAGGCTTTCAATCTCTATTAGTTTTCTGCAATTACATACGAATGAATACGATAGTGACAATAGATCTTACCTGTAAAACACCCTTGGGATCAAGAGAATGGGCCTGACTTGATAGAAAGATGCATCAATTATGTGGACTTGACTAAATGCTTCTTCAAGCATAGCTAGAGCCCCACTGAAATGTCTATGTAAAATGAAGGCAAGCTATAGGATTTCATGAAGAGTAATTACTGTCCCTTCTGAGTGTTGTTTTCCCTTTATGGCATATGAATTGAACTACATTTTTTTTTACTCAGTTAGCTTTGGACTGATTTAAACTGAACTAGCAAATTCAGCTATTCACTAAATCCAGGTATAATGGTATAAGATGGACATCTCAATGCCACTTAAACTAGAGGATAAAGACTAGAAATATCACAAAATACCTGTTAGTTGCTTGTGGAGCAGAATATCTGAAAAGATCCAGTGTACTGATGAACTTCTGATACTTTGAAGGCTGTTGGTGTGCTTTCTTCTCCCTAAATTATTCTATGTTTTCATGTCCCTGAAAAATGGCCACTACACTAACTTCCATCACAATTCTCTAGCAATATTTTAAATGTACAGACTGATGTGTTGGTTTCGTGATGACATGGAGACAGGTTTGCCTTTCACATACAATGATCAGTTTCTACATGTGTTTATCATAGAAAGTGGCATGTTTAAATTTATTCAGTATCATATTAAGATTTTTTTTAAACTTAAATTTAAAGAGACAATGTCTGTATCTCAGGCAAAACTATTGCATGTTAGTTAGCCTATCTCAAAGTGCAATGCCCCAGGATCTCTCTATACACAGATTTTATTAATATCAACAGATGAAATGAGCTCATTTGTGTGCCTAGCCTTTAAAAAAAAAAAAAAAAAAAAAAAGTCCCCATTTTTTAAACTCACCAGGAAAATAAGCTCCTTCAGCAGACTCACAGGAGTACATTTTCACTTGTGATCTAATTTGCAGACACAGCATTCAAAATGTACATAGGCTCTGCCCCTGAAAATTGCTCTCTCTGCACAGCCCCTTGAGCCTGCACAGACCAGCTTGCATGATCAGGGCCTTAACTCTTTCTATTTACGATATATACATGCAAGAACAAAAACGCCCTGGGTACAATTTTCAAAAGAAGTGACTTGGGACCAGATCTCTAAAGGTATGAGGGCCCCTAAAGATGCAGATTAGCACCAAGATTTTCAAAAGTATCAAACTCCCCTTGATGGATCCCTCTCACCCCTTTCTGCTGCCTCACGTTGGCTCCAAATGCCCCTTTGCTCATGTACCAGCAGCAGCTTCAAGGGAATGGGGTCTCCTAAGAACAGGAATGGGTGTAGAGCAGTCTGTGGAGGAGGTTATAGTTGAGGAGTTAAAGTTAAAATCAGAGGTACCTGCCCTTCAGAGCCTTTGTCCTGGAAAAGTTCGGAACTTTGCAGGGTAGATACATCCCCAGAAGAGGTGTCTGGGCTTCAGAGCTCCTATGGTGTAGACCAGCTGAAGGCCAGCCCTGCTTACAGAAAGAACCACAGCTGGGTTCAGTCAAGTGATCCCAGGGTAAAAGGCAGGCAGGCAGCAGGAAGCTGCAGTGAGAGGGCTGCTGAGTGAAGCTACAGGGAAAGAGGGTCTCCTGAAGCCCGTTCCTCAGCAAAGAGAGCCTGTACCCAGCTGACTCTTGGGTGGAAGATTATTTTTGTGTTTGGTTGAGAGCTATAACTTAATAAACAGACCCTAAGAAGGGCTATCGCTGAAAGGGAGATGGTGAGGTTTGGTGAAGGAGTTCTGGTGAAGGGGAGAACGGGAGGGCACAGTCGGGGGTGCTCAGATGGCAGGTAGCCCTGTTACAAGTGGTGTAGTCAGCAGGATCCTCCACTCAAGGAGGGAAGGTGAACGCATGGGATGGAGAACGTCGTTGGTGTGCTGGATGAGCAGCAACAGTGGATGCAGTCAGTCCTCCCAGGGATTCTGCTGGAGCGGTAGCAGAAGGCACGGTGGGCCTAGCAGCGATGGCAAGATGTTGCCAATAGGTGAGGACCCAAAAGAGTGAAGTAGAGTGTTCCAGTTGTTAGTGGGAGCACTTGGAGCGGATGCGGGGAAGAGACACTTCAAGGGCAGTCCCGAGGTACAAGGGCCTGCCCAAATGTCCAAGTGTGGGGTATACTAGGGGGACTTGCTCCTTTAGGGATGCAAAAATGCAGAAGAAAAAAAGAGGACCAACCAATTAAGTTGAGTGTCCCCTAAGAGGCAGAGGAGGGGTGTACAACCAGGAGAAGGAAAGAAGATGATCCCTTAAGAGGTGTTTGGGTTGTGGAATAAAAGGACGTGGAGTGAAGACTTGTCCCGATAAGCTCCAGAACCTTGGGGAAATTATAGATGGGGTCTGAGAGACAGGGAAAAGGAGGCTGTCTCGAAAAGACAGACCTGCAAATTACCACAGGGCGTATTGTATGGGCTATTAGCAGAATGTAAACAGCCCCAAGTGCCTGAAATGGGAAGGGAGGAAAGACCTGCCCTTTCCCAGTTAGAGAGAGTGAGGAAGGGTTGTGCAGGGAAGACCGGGCACCAAGGGAATTTGGAAGTTCCTTTGGGAAACCCTGACAGGGAGATTGGTTGAGGCTTGGAAAGCAAAGCTGGAGCCAGAAGTGGTGACTGTGAGGGACACCGCTGTCCCTACTGCTATCCAGTAGGGTAATTCACATGGCCAAGGAGGAGAAAACAGAGCTGATAAAGGATATTAAGTTGGAGAGGAGACCAGCCGTGGAAATTCATGACCAGTGCATAGAAACCCCTATGGCATGGCCGGACACAGGTACTGGGTGTGAAAAGGGTGTAAACATACCACTACTGGGAGAGGACATTAATGGTTCGCTCTCCTCAAAGGAGAGGTATGTGAAGGAACTGGCTGCTTTGGAAGAAGCTGTCAGGCAGCTAGTCCTGAGACAAGAAAGGGATGAGCTGGCTGAGGAGCCTCAGGCCACTTTAAAAGAAAGAGATGGTCAGCTCACCATGATTAGCGAGCTGGAGGGAGAACTGGAGGGCTTCGGTCTGAGAAGGAGATTGGCAAAGGCTAAAGAAAAAAGAAATAGACTGTAGAACTTGCCCTGGGATGGGCCAGATTCTAAAGAGGGAAGCGGCATATGTAACAGGGTGGCTTTCCCTGAGCTGGAGAATCTGGGGCTAAACCGGACCTGATTACGGGAGGAACCACTCCTTGGTTGAATCAGGTGAGCCTAGAGGCAGCAGGAAGCTGCAGGGAGGAGACTCCTGCAGTGAGGGGTCTGCAGAGTGAAGCTACAGGAAAGAAGATCTCCTCAAGATGGAGGGTCTGTGCCCTGATTAAGCCTGGGTGGAAGATGGTTGTTTTGTTTGAGAGCTTTGTTAATTTAATAAAAATCCCAGACCCTAGGAAGGGCCATGACCGAAAGAGGCTGTGGAGTTTGTTGAAGGAGCCCTGGTGAAGGGGAAAACAGCGGAAGGGCACAACAGTCACCCCTGGCCAAGGGGAGAGCTCAGGTGGCAGTCTGCCAGTCATTTAAACAGGGCTGAATACTGAACCAGAAACCTCTCAAGCCTGATAAACTGCCCTTTATATAGTATTTATACCAATAAGTGTGTATCAAGGAAGCCCAACACTCAGAGGATTAATAATTAGTCAAGTTTTAAGAGTTTTTTAAACTGTTCAGTGCTCATCTATCTATTTGATAGGGTTTTTTTCCCCTCAGAACATTATGAAGAGGTAGAGAACTACAGGGTAGAGTATACAGATGATGCCAATTTGTAAAAGCAAGACTAGGCTGGATTTGCTTCATATTTCAGGGCACAAACAACTACAACTCTTGTGCTCTACAGCCAGTTTTTCCATACAACGTGCCACAGACTATTCCATCTATATAGTACAGCATTTTCATTTGTAAGATTTACAGTAAGGCCTGGAGACTGTAATTTTCCTAGTACAGCTGTTATATTAACTAAATGCTGATCCAAGTCCTAAGAGAAAATGATTATATCATCAATATAAACATAGCAGATTTTACCTTTTAAATCTGCCAGAAGAATTTTTATGAGACTCTGAAATGGCGAAGAAGCTTTTTTATCTCAGATAACTTGATCCGGTGTATATTCCTGACAAAAGTTTCCATTTAACAACAAGAATTACAGCATCAGTCCTCCGTTCTTCTACAGCACTTTTTATACAGAGATCTCAAAGGGCTTTCCAAACATGTAATGAATTAGGTGTGTAACCCCCGTGATGTAGGCAGGTGGTGTTAGTCATACCATCTGGCACAATCTCACCTGCACAAGCAGGACGTCTGAGCAAATATTCACTATTCGAGCAGTCCTTCCAAATGCAGGCTGCGTTTGTGGATCTACAATGGAATGACCTGTGTAGCTGGGTGGTAGAGGTAAATCAAGATTCTGTGTGCATGCTGATATCCCAGACCACTTGGTCTTCTCATCTTTACCCCTTAGTGCCTCTGTATATCCTTGGCTGGATGGCTCAGATGCTTCTCTGCAATGATGGTTAATTGTTTTTGATCTGTCATCTCCCTGGAATTCTTTTGTTTGCTTATCTGTCGCATATTACTTGACATCATGCAGGTGGATCCCTTATATGTACCAAGATTGACAGACAATTTTCTTAATCCTCTTCAGCTAAATCTTGAGTTTTACTCAGTTTTATCTTGCCTTTGAAAGGAATGGGATTTTGCAAGACCAATGGGAGTCTGCATGGCTGAAGATTAAGAATCTAAGGATTTGGGCCCGCGTCTTTGAGGGTAGTGAATGTGGTAACTTGGTCAGCTAGCACATATAGTGTGGAATCATTCAGAAGCTCTCAGTATTTCATAAAATGAACATCATAACTATTTATTCCTACACTATTAACTTTCACCTACAGAGGCCCTCTTTCAGGAAAACATTTAAGCAGTTGTTTAAAGCCTATTGACTTCAATGAGATTTCAGCACATGCTTAAGTGCTTTAGTGAACAGAGGACCTAATTACCTTTCTTATCATTTCAATTCTGTGCCAGTTATCTGACAACTACTGAAATTTTTGGTGGTGGTGCTGTTTTTCAAATCACTATGCCAAAGGTTTGTATTTTCCTCATTTGTTTTACTGAGTTACCTTGAGAGAAAAGAGAGACATTAAATGTCTGGGTATTCTGTGTGAACAAATGGCTTGTCAGAGACTGGTGTAATTTCTTCTTTGGTCAGATTTTTTTTTCTTAATATAGTTTCAGGTGTCTACATCCTCTGTTTCAAGGGTTTAGATTTACATTCTGAGTCAAATCTGATTGTTCCTCTCTTCAGTGTTTGTCGGGAGAGGCTTTGGTCTGAATGGAACATTTGATCAGTAATGACATTGATGGTTTTTTGTCTGACTGAAATTTGGTTGTCACTGAGCAATGCTTTTAAGGAAAAGATGTTGCTTTTATAGTTTACGCTGGTATAACTTGTGGTGGGTTGGGGCTTACCCGCATTAAGATCACTTGGGGAGTTCCTAAAGATATTTCTTTCTCCCTTATTTGGTTTTTTTAACCCTTCTAAAATACCCTGTGCTCTATCATCAACAATCAGATGGGAGTTTTTTCCTGAATTTTCTAATTTTTCAGCTTGCGTTTTATCCTAAAATTAATTGTTGACTTTTTCACTTTGTTTCTGGTAATATTTATAAAAAGAACTTTCTTTTAAACCGTTTTGACTTCAAAAAGCCATTGCCTCAGTTAAGGCTTGTTTAAGGGATAAAGTTTTGCCACTTTATTTAACTATGCTCACCAGCACCACCACCACTGTGGACATAGTTATAGAGGTATACAAATACTTATACTGGTAAAGTTAATTCTCGTATGGGAAATAAAATAATCCATACCAATATAAGGCACCTGTATATTGGTATAACTCCATCCACATCAGGAATTGTAGCAGTATAACAAGAACAGTAAAAAAAAAAAAAAAATACCTTTAAATGACATAATCATACTGGCACAACTTTTCTAGTGTAGACCAACCATTCCTCTTTGTTATTGATTCATCGTTTTATATTCAGTGATAATCTATAGGGCATTGCTAAGATAAATAATATTTTGCTTTATCTTTCAACTTTCAGACCACATAAACAAACTCCATCTATTTGTCTTTAAGTATAAATTGTTCAATCATACTTTAGCTTCAAAGACTACTAATACAAATGATTGTTTGGGGTTTTGTAACCTGATACATACTGAATACTTAGGAAGTGGGGAGTCATCCTTACTCTGGAAACCATCAATGAATTTGGGAGGATATAAGGAGAAGGCAAAAGGACGTCTCTTTATCCTCCACCTGAGGAAGTAACTGGGCAGTGTGATTACATTCATGAAAAGAAGATCCCAACCTGCCTTGGTTAGAAGCACTGTGAAGACAACTTTGGGGGAGATTAGATGGCTTTTAGACAGAGTTAGTCTGTCATAGTTAAGTTTAGTCTCTAGAAAGTGTGTATTGACTTTGTTTCTATATGTAACATTTGTTTCCATTATCCTTATTCACTATCACTTAAATCTTAGCCTTTGGTAATAAACTTAGGGTTGTTTTCTCTATAAATATATCTCAGTGCTCTGATGTTATATAGCAGATGATCTGCAGTCACATCAAACATGCTGGTGTATGCACCGTCCCTGTTACAAACCTAGTATTGCAGTCAGTGGCCAGTGATTGGCTGGATAGGACAGGGAATGCTTCAAAGGAACTTGGGGACTGGTGTGAACCTGCAAAGCAAAATGGCAGCTAGCATTGCTCTGAGGAGATTGTTTGGGTGGCTGACAGGCTGGAGGTGTCAGGGAGCCGACACCCAATTAAGCACCAGCAAGTGTCTCTCTCTGTCGCTGGAGGCAGGAGAATAACAGGGTGACTCTCAGTCCTTAAGAAAGCATCATAGGGCCAAAGGACTGGGAGGCATGTTAATAAGATGACTCGTTAGGATATAGCCGAAACTTAACTGTATTTATTTGACATATGTTGTGTAGTCTGTCTGTGACCACGTCCATCCTCACCAGCCTTCTGCTGCAGAAGTAGAGACTTTTTCTGGTTTCTTCCACCCCTAGCAATCCGTTTAAATTTTTCTCGGCTATTTTTGTAAGATAAAGGACTAGCTACCTATTCAGTTTAAAAATGAAAGTTCTCTCTTCCATTTCTAGTTTCCTCAGAGGAGGTGGTCTCATTGCCGTGGGCCCATAGGCTGGCTCTGATGAAGCCATGCCTATTGTGGTTTTATGTGAAGCTTTCAAACGAAATTCTCCTGATGTATTGATATATATGGGTCCAAATATAGGCTTGCAACACTTACTCATGTGATTACCAATATGCAGATAAGTGATCCTTTTGAATTCGGTGGGGCTGCTCACTTGCATAAGGATTTGTGGGACTGACCTCTATTTTTCTCACACTCAGCTGGAGAATTTTAAAGGTATGTTTGTTAATTAAGATGAATTATTCTGATATTTTCCATAAGCAAAATTTCGCAAAGCAGCTATAACATTATCCTGCATGATATTTGTCTTGCCTTGTAAAAGGTGTTTCATCAATGTCAGAAAATCTCCCTCTGTGGGTCCACATGAAGCCTCACAAACATTTAAATTCCATTAGTGATTCCCCTACTGGAGAGGAAGTAGATTTAATTGGGAGTCAATACACATTTTAAACCTCACTACAAAAAAAAAAAAATCATCTCAGGATCTGAGTATGATTAACAGAAAAATCTTTCTACGGCACTACAAGGAATAATTAAGCTGTAAATTTAGTCTTTGTTTGCCAAATGAGAAACAATATTTTTACTCTAGGCTTTTCCCCCCAACTTTATCTGTCTAGATAAATATAATTAGGTAATGGATGATGGTTTGTTAGCATTTTATTATATGTGTTTGCAAGGGCATTAAGAGTAATCATAAAATGCACAACAAATATTGTAGGTGTTCAGATTTTCAGCAGTAGAGAACGTGACTTTTTCAAATCAGATGGGGCTGGGACATGTATTCTTACAAATTAACTCTTCCTCTATTCAGAACAGGAACTGAGGTACTTCTGGCTCAGCTGATTTACATATACTAATTGCTAATTCCCATTAAGCACTGCATGGTCACCTACTCAATACAATTCATAAATTAATATTTTTACAGAGCTATTATTCACAGATAGCAGGAAACAATCATAATAACTTCACACTTAGTTTTTAGCAATGGAACTGAATTATCCTTTCATCAGGCTGTTTGATGTTTTGCAGTATAAAATCTGGATGTGTGAGTATATGTGTACATACATCTATGTGTGTATTAGAGTAAAAGTTTCATGTTGACAGTGATGGGAATATTTAACTTGATCATGTGAGCTATTCAAAATACATATAAAGTTTTCTTAGCTAAAATGACTCACTTATCTGGTTGGGAAATAATTAAGTTGATATTTTGCTCCTGAATCTCTAAAGCAGATTGAATTATCCATATATAGAACCTACAGAAATAATCCATCTTTATGGCTAATGCAGTTCAAAGGAAGATCTCAGATCTGTAATATCTGTAAAATTTCTTGCAACTGAACTTCTCTAAGAAGCCATTTAAGAGCCTCGTTCACTAACATATGGCTTATCTGTATCTTAATCAATGTACAGCTGACAAACCAAAGAGGCACAATATGCCACAGCAACCTGTGGCAACTGGAAGCCATTCATTTCACAGAAAGTAAAGATGATTGGAAATGGAAGTCACAGCGCAATTGACATGACGTGCATATGTATTATTGTCATACAGTTAGATGTACATTCACATCATCGCTTTGGCCTGAACTCAGCAAGGTCTTTAAGCACTAAGCTTTACGTAGTTGAGTAGTCCTGTTGGCTCTAATGGAATTGCTCACATGCTTAAGTTCTGTGGCGAACTGGGACCTATGTACAGAACAATTCTGTGCCACCTCTCTCCTGTCATCATAGACTTTATGGTGCGCTTATGCACAACAGAGGTGAAAACAAAACGTTTATATTAAAAGGACTGTATTCTCGCACTCACGCTCTCTCAAAAGACAAAGTTATTGCTCATGAAAAGTGAAAACTTGACTGCCCTGGAGACCGACATACTCTGTAATAGGTGCAGTGGCTGGGCAAACTTCCCCACAGTGCCCTACTAAAGTATTTCAACTGTTCTCTGGAGGGATTCTCTAGTGAGAGGGTAGTTAATTCTCCACAGCCAATTCTATCTTGGCCTCTGTTAAAACTGCAAATAAGTTTGTGAGGTAAGACAGTGGCATTTTTTTGTTATATGGACACGTATCCATTAGGAACCGGTCTGAAACCAGCAATTGATTTCACATAGGTCGCTGATTAGCCGTTACTGGTAACAACAGTGTCATTACTGATGTGGATTGGATTTGAAATGGCCACCTCCAGATGAAAGGCTCCATTTCTCATTAACAATCCCCTGAAATTTCATCCTCTTTGTCTAATTTCCTGCCCTGTCAAGACTCAAAAAAGAAGAAAACCCCCTGTATTTCCCCAGTCTCTCTTGAGTCCTTATGATTCAGTTTTTAGAAATGGAAAAACTAGCAAGTTTGGTTGGATTTCAATTTGTTCTGCACTTCTTTGTCCTCGTGGGGCAGCCTCTGTCCATCATCTCCTTTTACAGAAGGAAGGCTGTATGCTCATGTTCATGTGTATACATATGAGAGAGAGAGAGAGAGCATGATTATATGCCCTGCCATGGAAAACTGATGTGCCCATCTTGGAAATGTATGTCAGCTGTCCCCTATAGGAAAACATTGTAGATATGTATGTAAAGTAAAACCATTATGTCTGACTGATGAATCGCAAAGTGCTGTCTCTAGAATTCTAACTGAAACCTTTGTTTAATCTTGCACCTAAAAACTGTGGAATTCAGAAAGCCATCTACAAAATAAGGCCCCAACCCTGTTTCCCTAGAAGCCAATGGCAAAACTTTCATTGACTTCAATGGGAGTGAAACTGAGCCCAAGCGATGTTAGTTAGGAAAAAAAAAAAAAAAAAATCAACAAGCTTGTTGGAAAGTAATTGGTAAACTTTGGCCAGGTCTACACTTAAAGTCACTTAAGTCGACTTAATTACACCAGCGTCTACACTGGCACCACTCTTAATTCAAATTAAGATGACTGTAAAATCGACTTAATAAGACCACCTCTGCAAGTGGCATAGCACCTAATTTGAATTTGTTAAGTCGATTTAGTGTCAGAGTAGACGCAAAGGAACTTAATTTGAATTAATTGACCTCCGGAATGTATCCCACAATGCCCCGTTTTGACTGCTCTGGACAGTCGCGCTGTGCTGCTCACTGGTCACGCTAGCAGGAAAAGTCCCCTCCCCTCAAGCCCCGGGAAGATTTGAATTTTCATTTCCTGTGCTGCCAACGTGGAGAGCGCTTTGCCAATGACTGTTCTCTGTATGGCTACTGCAAAGCCCAAACGTGCTCCAGCATGGAGTCCACCAGAGATCTTAGATCTCATCGGGCTGTGGGGCGAGGAGTCCGTTCTGGCTCAGCTCAGAGCCAGCAAAAGGAATCTGGACATTTATGGGAAGATATCTGAGGGCATGCTGCAGAAGGGACACCAGAGGGACGCTCAGCAGTGCCACGTGAAGATCAAGGAGCTGCACCAGTCATATCAGAAAGCCAGGGAAGCTAACAGCTGATCTTGCTCCTCTCCCAAAACATGCCGGTTCTACGATGAGGGGCATGCAATTCTCGGTGGCGATCCCACCACGGTGCCTCCCCGCAGCATCGATACCTCTGCTACATCACAGTCCATGGTCAATGATGAGGACTCCATGGACAAGAAGGAGAAGGAAACTGAGGAGAGCAGGGCACAGGAGAGCGAGGTGTCCGTTCTCCCTGAAAGTCAGGACTTATTCCTGACCCCCGAGCAGTCCAGCAGCACACAGGACAGCACCGATGATCCCGGGGAAGGCACATCTGGTGAGTTTTCGTTCTTGTTAGCATTTCTGTCCCTTTACATTGGGGGCCGGGGGCACGAAGGGGATCTCAGGCGTTTCGGTGAATGATCTGGGGGATCAGTTTTTTTATGTGATGAGAAATGCTACGTTTATCATCAGTTCATATCATATAGAAAATTTAATGTATATAATCTGTTATCCCTCACCTCGAAAAACTTTTCAGGGGAGGGCTGCCTTGTTCCTCCCTCCACGGTAGGATTCTTCTCTGCAATCAAGGTAGCCAGCATCATGGCTTCATGTGTTTTAAACATAGTCTCCCCCACCACCACCACCACACCGTCTGCAGTTCCTCTCTGCAAGGGTTTGAAATACAAGCAGAGAAAGGAAATCATTTGCTACATTGTATCATGGGATCATTATCGAAATTCTAACATTTGTATCATGTTCTTCATTATGCTAACTGTGGCTACCTTGTTATTTTTCTTTCATTCTGTAGACACCTCGGCAGTGGACCGACCCTTAAGAAATGCTGTGAATAGATGGTCTCAGATTAGAAAAAGAAAAAAAAAAAAAAAAGCAGAGATGACATGTTTGCGGAGCTCATGAACACCTCAGCAGCCGCAGGGACAGAGCAAAGAGCGAGGGGGGCTGACCTTGCCCCAGAACATGGACAGGGTCACGGAGAGTCACATACAAATGCAGGAGCATGATCGCAGTACCATGCAGGAGATACTGCGACTCCTGCGGGACCAGGCAGACATGCTGTGGCATCTTTTGGAGCTTCAGGAGGAGCGGACACAGGACAGAGTCCCACTGCAGCCCCTCCATAATGCTTCGCAACCGAGAGCTGTGCCGCCCTCCCCGTCCCCCGTCCCCAATAGGTCTCGGAGAAGATTGTCCAGGCTGCAGTACGTGCTCTCCTCCACCCCGGTGGAGGCAACCAGAATCCTGTGGTGGCCATGCTGACGGCTGGCCAGCAAGCTACCACCCTACCCCAGAAGACAGTGAATTTACCCTCCCTCCGACTTGAATGTTAAAAAATAAAATTTTGCATCATTCCAAAACTTTTCTTTATTAAATCATATGTTGTTCAGGAGGGATTTGTCAGGCTCGGATATCAAAGGGGGGTGGGTGGGGGATCATCAAAGGTAAACAACATACAGGAACAGAAATCAGTCCTGCATCTCATTGCAGAACCTGGTTTTAAAAGCTTCCCTAATGCAAAGCGCTCCGCAGTTAGCTCTCACCGTAGTGCTGGCATCTGGCTGCTCATAATTGGCGGCCAGTCTTTCTGCCTCCACAGCCCAACCCTGGGGGAACCTTTCCCCCTTCGCTTCACACACATTATGAAGAACATGGCAAGCAGATATCACAGAAGGGAGGTACTTCTCACTCATATCCAGCCTAGTGAGGAGACTTCTCCATCTACCCTTTAAATGCCCAAAGGCACATTCTACAACCATTCTGCAACTGCTTAACCTCTTATTAAAACACCCCTTGTCATTGTCAAGCTGACCGGTGTATGGTTTCATTAGCCAAGGGAGCAAGGGGTAAGTAGGATCCCCCAGGATCACTACAGGCATTTCCACACCCCCAATGTGAATTTTTTGGTCAGGGAAGAAAGTGTCCACCTGCATATTAGAGAACAGCCCCGAGTTACGAAATACACAAGCCTCATGCACCGTCCCAGACCACCACACATAGATGTCTGTAAAATGACCCCTATGATCCACAATCCCCTGCAGGACCATGGAAAAGTACCCCTTGCGGTTTATGTACTCGGTCGCTAGGTGTGCAGGCGCTAAGATAGGGATGTGCATCCCATCAATGCCCCCCCCCCCACAGTTTGGGAGCCCATCGTGGCAAACCCCTCCAGTATGTCCTGCACAAAGTCACTAGCCTTCATAGCTGAAGTCTATTTATGGCACTGCACACTTGATTCACGGCTATGCCCGCCGTAGATTCACTGACTTGCTCTATTTTGAAAATAATCGATGATAAGCCACGATGTGTTTGTCACGCTCACAATAATAGTGCAGAGTTGAGCTGGCTCCATGTCTCTGCAGCAATGGCAATTGCGGGGAGTAAAAAAACGGCACGAAAATCCTTTTCCTGTTTGTTGGGGGGGGGGGGGGGGGAGGAAGCGGGGCCGGGAAGAAAGAGGTGGGAAGCAGCGCTGCATCCTGGAACGATGACACTCGTCCCAACAGCCACAGTGGCTAGTTGCACTGCGGGATAGCTATCCACATTGCACTGCTTTCTAATTCGAATTAAGGCTGGTCAGTGTGAATGCAAGAGACCAGCGCAAACAGTGTAGTGTGTACACTCTGCTGCGATTTCTAAACATCACCTACTGAAAGTTGAATTAAACAAAGTCAGCTTTGAATAAGCCTGAATTTTAGAGCATGGCTGTGGAGAATTCCTGCCCTTGCTTTTTGTGGTGATGCCAGTCCTGCAGGGAGTCGCATCTAGACAGTGAGTGCTCAAGCTAAAGAACTGATGCAATGTTTCCTCTTTCATTTGTGTATAAATATAGTGCTACTTGTTTTGTCACCCTTATGCTCGTGGGGTTAATATTAATGCATGCCACCTGCCGCACTATTCTTTTACTTGCAGATCTGAGTTGCAGAACGCTGTATTGTCTGGATAATACAAGCCTGAACAGTGCTTTATTCTGAAGAAGCACATAAAAGTTTACATAATCATGCAGCCTGTCCAACCCGGAAGTGTTGATGCAAAAAGACTCTGAGAATCCCTCATTCTACTCTTCCACACCTCCCTGCTCCGCTCCACCCACCCTCTCTGATCCCCGAATTTCAGTGCTTTTAAATGACTTCCAGTTCTGGAGTAAAGAGATCCTGTTATCCTATCGCTCAATTCTCTGCTATCATTTAGTAGCTCAATGTTACTTAGTCTTTATTGAGTTACTGATAGTCTTCATGAAATGTTTGCAGTGAAACCTGCACCTACACAAACGTCCAAGAGAACCTTGACTTTCACCTCAAAATCATGGCGTTTATGACCGGACAACAGCTGAAATTCTTCCATTTCAGTGGAGTTTCACTTTGAGTTTTTTCAAACTTGAATCTCCAAACAAAAACTGCAGTGAGAGAATTCACATGGATCAAAACCTGCAGGAGAACCATCCCTATTTAATCTAATCCGTCTGGATCCCAGCAAGTTTCAGTGAACTCTATTAAAATATCCATCATCGTTAATGGACCCTCAATATTTTTAACAGGAAGTGACCATGGACATATTTTTTAAATGACCTCTGAATTTGGGTGCCTGACTTTGAGACACCTTTGGATGGATTTTCAGCTCTGTCTTTCATTAACTTGAGTACAGCTGGTTGGAAATATTTAGAATACACTAATGATTCTGGTCAAATTTTCTTTAAAAATAATTTTACACTGTTGAAATGTCTCATTCCAACATTTTCAGAATGAAATATTTTGATTTTTCAGTTCAAAATGTCTTTTTGAAAATAAATTGTTTTCTATGAACTTAAGTTTTAAAAGGCAAAAATCAGAACAAAATGTTTCAATTTTATCTAAACAAAATACTTGCTCTGACCCCCAATTAATTTTTTTCTGAATTTTGTTTTGCAGGAAATTTTGTGTGTGTGTGTGTGTGTGTGTTCATTACATTTCAAAATAGTTTCCATTCTGTAATGTCATAATTTCTTACAGAATGGATTGGATTCTGAGTAGTGGAGTGTCCTTCCTGGCTTTGAATGCTGCAGGTGGAAAATTGGCTAAGGCAAAAAAATAGTAATTTTCAGCCAAAGCTAGTGAACAGGAGCAGCAAATGGGAGTGTTACGAGGGAGTTCTCCAGGTGAAGGAGGAGTGACGATGTAACCCTTGGGATATGTTTTCTCTCTGCTTGTTTTGCTTGTTTTGTTTGTTGTGCTTGCTCGCTTGCTTCCTGTTTGCCTGCTTGATTGAAGTGTATAGCATGCTCTGTTTGGAGGGGTTGTGTGCTGAGCCTAGTGGCCTGCTAGGCAAGGCTGAGCGCTTCCTAGCAGGGCTCTAGCCTGCCATCCTTTGATCCCTAATCCCTTTAGGACCCCTTGACAAGGGAGCAGGGCTAATTTAGGGAGAACAGGACTTTAAAAAGCCAGCTCCTACATGACCAAAGGAGCTTGCGAACAGGAGAGTTTTGCGAGGGAGCACGAGAGCCAGATGTACCTAACAAACATTCTCTAATATTAGGCCAATAACACGCACCCTCAACCCTGCCCTCAAATAACACACAAAAAAACCAACCAACCAAACAGAAAACTTTGAGAGTGTAAAAAATCATGTAGGCAGAAGTCCAGCAGCAGAATGGGGGCTAGCCGGTTTATTACACTAAATGCAGTGTGTATAATGCTTTACGGGCAGGTGGCATATGTCTACATTTGGTGGTAATGTCTAAGGGAGACAGAGAGGTATATAGAAGAGATTTTCCAGGATACTGACCACCTCTGTGCTGTTCAGGAGGATGAAAGTCTTGGGGAAGGAGAAGATCAAGGAGTGGAGGTTTGTTGATCTGGCTGCCTTTTTATCTGTATCTGTCTGGGTTTCTCTCTCTCTCTCTCAGAATTTGGAGAGAATTGTGAGGATTGGGGTTGTCTCACTCAATCTGGAAAATTTACATCTAAGAGCACAAGCATAGGAAATAAGGTTATCTGGGAACAAAGAACAGCCTGAGATCTGCTACAGTGCTGTGTTCATGGCTAGGGCTTGCCTAGTACACAGCAAGATTCATGCTAGTTGCAGACGGCTGCTATGTCTATAAATGCAAGCTTTCCAATAAACCCTCTAGTTTCAGTTCGCTATGGCACATCATAAAAACGCACAATGAAATTGGGTCTGAGTTGAATTTGTTGACCTATGCGTGACGAATTCTAACTAATTGATTTCTAAAGCACTTGCAGTCGTTTTGAAGATGATGTAATGCAAACATGCAAAATTTTTGACAGTTTGATTGCTAGAGAGTGACAGTTAAGACACAAAGGGTTAGGTCAGCAAACAACAACCAAAAAAAAAGGATGAATGTTCTGGCATCTGATTTACTTTAGCAAATTCAGATCTTTTCAATCCACTGCCTCTTTGAAATGTTCACTCTTTAGTGTAAAGGCCATAAATCAGTCATGCAAGCTAAAATATTATTCCTCTTTGTTAGAAAAAGTTAGTCAAGTTAACAATATTACCAATTTGTTAATGCATTCCATGTTCAATATTTTTTAATAAGAACAGTAAATAACCAACCATTTTGGAATATAAGAAATGATCCCTTCCAGATTCTAATGATTTCTCATTTTAGTTATAGCAATAGACAGGTTAAAAAAATCATTCTTACAGTTTACATATCATTTTAAACAATTAGAAAAATGTTCTGGAGTGAGTCCATTCATTTAATTTATGGAAGTATGACAGCCCAGCTCTACTCATCTTACATGGCAGGTTGACTTATTCCCCCCTCTCCCCTCCTCAGAATTTCCTTGGTTTTTGGTTTCCATCCAAAAGTTTTCTCTTCATTTTACTCTCCTTGTCCTTCTCCTCAAGTCAGAGTATTGATACCCCAACTAATCATAAGTCATGAATCAGGCTCCCCAAAATAATGAAATTGGCTTAACATAATGAGATTATTTTAAAATAATATATTTTGTGTTAAAAATTTTGTCTTCTGGATTTTGAGCTTTTAAAGGCTCACAGTTTCAAGCGTTTTATTGCAACCATGAAGGCTAAAAAATTTTTTTTTTAAATAAAAGTAGAAATTCTCACATAATCATATGACTCCAGAAGCTGTAACTTAAAATAAAATCAAAATATTGCAAGATTCATGACGAAGTCACAAGAGCTGGAAACACTGTAGTCACATTCACTGTGGCACTTATATAAAACACTTTTTTCAATACTCAAAGAGGAGCTATCTATTTTTCCACACAGAATGAGATTCAGTGGCTTTTAGAGAACAATAAAACAAGAAGGAACAAAAGTAAAGTCTTCGCAATAGAATAAAGTACTTCTCTGTGTATCTGGTTACACCTGAACACAAAATGACAGCAGCCTCAGCAGTAAGGATTTAAAAGTCCAGGACACAGAAAGCAAGAATGTGGCTCACATGATACTTTATTCATGATGAATAAAGTTAAGAAATGTTATACTGCCACATTAATTTTCATAACTTGAAATGTCAAACCTCCGGGAGGAGCAAAACAGGTGCTATTTTTTTTAAATGTATTACAACACCCTGGATCCAATCATGTAGTCTGCCTGTCTGCTCAGATTCCAATTGTATTACCTCATCTCCATAGTACCTGAGCTCCTTCTATAGAAGTCAGACCCATTTAAGAACTGCAGCATCAGACCCTGTTTGTAGAAAATATAACTGAATGGAAAGTGCTTACCCTAAATGTGAAGAAGCGTTTTTTGAGGCAGATGCCTCGAATGTCTGTGAAGGAGAAGAGATGTCAGATTACTGCTCTCCAAGCTCCCTGACAATAAGATAAGACATTGCCCTTTTTTAGTGCTGTCCTTTGTAAAAAGTTTTAGCTTTTTATAATTGTTGAAAAGATGGAGATTAGTTTAAATGAACAAAATGTTTATGGAATAAACACCAGCAAAAGCTAAATTACTCTGCATAATGGAGTTTTAATGTATTCCTCCTGTCAGCATGGTGTATTTGTGTGATAATTTTATGTGACAGTGTAATTAAATTGGAAAACAATTCCCATTTCCTATGTATTTTATCTATTTATCATCATTTATTTCTTTACTTTCTTGCTCTGCAATAAATATTATTGTAAGGAGAGTTAAATAAGTTAAACCAATGCAATTACTTTTACAGATTGAAATTAACTTCATGTATCAATTTATACTAGTTTGTACAGAGCACCTACTATTTGCCCTGTACAAATAAATGCATTTGTTGCAGTATATTTATGGTGTCACTATGGTTTCCATGTTTGCATTCCTTTTGAGTAATGATCTGTGTGTTAAAACTTGACATTTTAACAGTATTTTCAAACAATTTCATTCATTATCAAATAACCATTTATTACACTGTGGCAATTTCAAACCATTTACTGGACCCTTTAGACGTTGCTAAACAATGATTTATCAACCAGTGTGCAAATTTTAATGCTTATCACAGCAAATATAGAAAGTAACATTACACAGTGACTTGACAACAGCTCTGACTAAATTAACTTTTTTTTTTAATCTTGATGAGTCATGGTCAGTAATCGTTGGTTTGCCAGTTTATAAAGGCATTGGAAATTGAGGGCAGTAGACTACATTGCTTCCTTTCACCAGGTGTGTGTGTGTTTGTTTGTTTGTTTTTAAAGTTAATTATAAAGTCTATGTGACACTATCTGCAGATCTTGGTAAGTATTACTGAATTTTCTAATAGGGTTACATTGGGTGGCCCAGTCTGACATAGTTTGTGCTTTCTTAATATTGATATTTAATGCATTTCAGGCTAAATTCAATCCTGGTTCTAATGTCGGCTTTTGCCAGCAGTAGAAAGTCTACCCTGAGTGAGTTGCACTGGCGCAAAGCATCTGAAATCTCTGTGCTGCTAAGAGTCCCACAGGCAATAAGCCCAGGCTGGGCTGGTTCAAGCAGATTTGTGGCCCTCTGGCTGCAAGATTCAGTATACAAAATTCCATCCCTCACCTTTCCTAAACTCCTGGGCCACTTCAGATCCTTGAGGCTCAGGGAGAGAAGGGAACATATCCAAAATTGATGGGTGAGTTTGTGGGGAGCTTTGGGGGAAATCCTAGATAGAGGGCTCTCTATGAACAAGAGTAGGAGAAACTCTGTTATGTAACTCATCCTGGGTAACAAACAAGAGGAATTGGATTTACTCATTTATGATCATAAATTTGATCTACTTGGTATTAATGAAACCTGGCGGGATGATTCGCGCAATTGGAATGTTAAAATCCTATTTAGGAGGGATTGAATAGGCAAAAGGGGAGGGGGAGTGACACTTTGCCGAAAATGGCAGCACCTGCTTCTGAGTTACAGATAACTCAGACGAAAATGATCTCGAATGCTTATGGATCAGTGTCCTAACAGATAAAGCACAAGATGGGATATTAGTTGGTGTCCGTTGCAGACCACCAAATCTAAATTGGAAACAGGATAACTGGCTCCTTATGTGCTTGTCTCTAATGTGCAGGGCAAAAATGCTGTGTGATCATGGGGGACTCTAATGTGACACGTGCTGGAGGTCTGCTGCTGCCAGTACTGTAACATCCTTGGGATTTCTAAACACTATAGATGACAATTTCCTAACTCAAAAAGTGTTGCATCCAACAGGGAGGAATTCTATGTTAGACCTCATGTTGACACACAATGAGGAACTGATCACAGAACAAAAAACGTAATATCACTTAGGAACAGGGGACCATGACTAGATGACGTGTAACGTACAAACAGAATGAAGTCCAAACAGTGATTATATACATATATTCAAAGGGCCAATTGTACAAAGCTGAAAACAATTTTGTGCCAAATTAGTTGGGAGGAATAATTTAATCAAAGGCGATTCATGTGGTGGGGGGAACGCAGGGTCATGTGGCCCCTCTCCCCCGATTTCTGTAAGCGCTGAGCTGAACTTGTACGGGTTGCTCTGTTCTGCCTGCCAGCAGGGGAGCAGGGGCTCTGGCCTGCTGCTGCTGCGCCTCCCCCCGGCCTGTTTCCAGCTCATTCAGGACCTCCCCTTGGCATCCGGGCCTGGGTGGGGAGTGGAGGGAGCAGGATGGAGCTGCTTCTCACCCCAGCTGAGGGAGGCCACTCTGAGTTGCTTCATCTGTGCAGTGCAGCGGCTGCCAGAGAGAGAGCCCGTGCAGGCTGCCAGGGACAAAAGCCCAGTGAACCGGAGCCCCCCTGCTCCTCAACACAGTTCTGGTTTGCTCGGACCAAGTTCCTTCTGCTCAGTCTGAATTAGGGGCATTGCCTGAGCCAGTCCCCCTGATGAGGTGTCCATGAGGGGATGGGAGTTCTTATGATGCTATGAGTCTCCCTGGGCAGGAGCTGACCCCACCCTGGCCCCAAGCCATGTTTTCCCCAATCCTGTGGCCTCAGCCCCACAGGAACCAGTGGGATGGGCTGCCCTGGCCCAGGGAGGTGGGGCTGGAAGGTTCCTTCCAGCGGCAACATGTGGGGTGGTCACATCCCCCCTCCACCTTTACATTATGTCCCCCAGTGTCTCTGCAGAAAAACGTGAGTGATTGGGAATTGTTTAAGAATACTTTACTAGAAGTCCAAAAAGCCACAATCAAGGAAGAACCTGGGTTAAAGAACCAACTTGATTTAGAGGGGAAGGAAAGGCAGATATAAAAATATACTATATAACAAATGGAAGAGAGGATAGTTGATAATAATAAATATAAATCAGAAGCTGGGAATTGTAGAAAATTGATAAGAGAAGCAAAGAGACACAAGGAGAAATCTATGACCAGCAGAGTTAAGGACAATAAGGAGGAGTTTTTAAAAGAATATTAGGAACAAAAAGAATCCTAACAAAATGGTATTGGTCCATTAGATGGAAATGGTAGCATTATCAATAATCATGCATAAAATGCAGAAGTGTTCACTAAATATTTCTGTTCTGTATTTGGGGGAAGAAACAGATTATATAGTCACGTCATATCTGTGATGAAACTCTTTTCATTCCAACAGTAACTACTAAAGTCAGACATTTTTAAATCAGTAGGTCCAAATAACTTGCATCCAAGAGTTTTAAAAGATCTGTCTCACTAGCTGGCTGGACCATTAATGTTGATTCAATAAGTCTTGGAACATTGGTGAAGTTCCAGAAGACTGGAAGAAAGCTAATGTTGTGTCAATATTTTAAAAGGGTAAATGAGATGACCTGGGTAATTACAGGCCTGTAAGCCATACATCAACGATACAAACATACAAAGATAATGGAGTGGCTGATATAGGATTTGATTAATAATTAAAAGCTGATAATAAAATTAATACCAATCAGCATGGGTTTATGGGAAATAGATCCTATCAAACTAACTTGATTTTTTTTTTTTTTTTTTGAGATTACAAGTTTGGTTGATAAAGGTAATAATGTTGATGTAATACACTGCCATTTCTGTAAGGCATTTGACTTGGTACCAAATGACATTTTGATTAAAAAATGTAGAATATACAATTAACATGGTACAACTTAAATGGATTAGAAGCTGACTAACTGATAGGTCTCAAAATGTAATTGTAAACAAGGATCCACATGGAATAGGTGTGTGTTTTTAGTGGGGTCCCAGAGGGATCAATTCTTGACCCTGTACAATTGAACATTTTTATTATCCAGAAGAAAACACAAAATCATCACTGATAAAGTTTGCAGTGGGGGAGTGATGAATAGTGAATAGGACAGTTCACTGGTTCAGAGCAATCTGGATGGCTTGGTAAGCTAGGCTCAGGCAAACAATATACATTTTAACATAGGTAAATGTAAATATATACCTCTAGGAACAAAGACTATAGGGACTCTATCCTGCGAAGTAGTGACTCTAAAAGAGATTTGGCAGTCATCGTGGATAACCAGTTGAATATGAGCTTCCAGTGCAACTCTAGCCAAAGGGCTAAATTGAAGAATCTTAAGAAGGAATAGAGAGGTTATATAAACTCTGTACTTGATACTGGTGTGACTGCTGCTGGAATACTGTGTCTAGTTCTGGTGCCCCACCATTCGAGAAGGATGTTGCTAAATTGGAGAGGGTTCAGAGAAAAGCCACAAGAATGATTAAAGGATTAGGAAAACCTGCCTTATAATGACAGATTCAAGGAGCAAAATCCATGTAGCCTGAAGAGAAAGTTAAGGGGTGACTTGATTACAGTCTATGTTGTTGTTGCTGTTTGTCCTTCAGTTTCAAAGATGACTGGGACATCCCTGGTTGGTTTGGTTTCTGTGAACAAATAAGTGGCTGATCAGGTCAATTTGAGCTTTGAACTGTCTGTGGCACACTGAACAAGAGGTGCTGCTATGGGTTGCTTGATTAACAGCAGACGTGCTGCTGTTGCAAGATTTTCGCTGCTGGTGCTTCCGCTCTGCCTCAGCAGTTCTCCTCCCCTCATAAACTGTAGCTCCAGTATGGATGTCTATAAGTACCTACATGGGGAACAAGTATATAATAATGGGCTTTTTAGAGTAGCAGAGAATGGTGTAACACTACCCAATGGCTGGAAGTTGAAGCTAGACAGATTCAGACTGGAAATATGGTGTAAATTTTTAACTGTGAGAGTGATTAACCACTGGAACAATTTATGAATGGTTGTGGTGGACTCTCCATCACTGATCATTTCAAAATCCAGGTTGGATGCTTTTTCTAAAAGATATGCTCAAGGAATTATTTTCCGGAAGTTCTCTGGCCTGTGCCATGCAGTAAATCAGATTAGTTGATCACAATGGTCCCTTCTGGCCTCAGAGTCTATGAATCTATAAGTAAAGCAGAGACACATCCCATTTCCTCAGACAGCTCAAGTATTATCACCACAAAGTACTCAGGCTCAACCCAGCACCCACTGAACACAATGAAAGGGCTCAGAGAGCTAATATTAAAAGATACTGCAGAGCACATTCTCAGCATGAGTTTTCAACAAATGTTTGTTCAAACCTCTGTGTCACTTGTAAGTTTTGTGAATATTTTCATGCATAGACTGTGGTCGTCAGAACACTCACAAGTCGTGAATGGATAATATTTTAATTGTATAATGATACCACTTAACGGCTCCAGTTGTGATAGTAAGAAATAATTCTTGACCTAAAGATCTTAGTCTAAATAGGCAAAAAAAAAAAAAAATTGGGGCAGGGGGAAGTACTATAATTTTACAAATGGGGAATTGAGTCACAGATAGACTGTGATCTCACTTGACCAGTGTCACCCAGCATATCTATGGGAAGGCTGGGAATCAAACCCAGATCTCCTGAGTCCCAGTCCAGTGCCTTAAATCCAAGCAGTAAAATTTTCCCCTAATTCACATTTTCAAAAGTGATTTAGGCATTCAGGAACCCAAATCCCATTGATTTTTTTCAAAGAAATTTAGACTTCTAAGTATCTAAATTGCTTTTGAAAATAGGACTTAGGCTTCTAAGTCACTTAAGTGCTTTTGAAAATTTTATTCATGCCCATCCTTCTTTCTAATCATATAGTTCCAAACTTGGAGCGTTTATTTGTGAAAATATTAATGAATCAGGTTGTTTAAAAAAAAAAAAAAATCCCTGCCAAATCTAACTGCAGCCTGTGGGAATTCTGCAGGCATAGGAGTGCAGAATCAGGCCCAAAGTGTTTACAAAATGTCATTGTATTAAAGAGGTTTTACACGCACACGCACAGAAAGTGAGAGAGAGACAGGTGCATTATAAAACCCCACTTGAACCCAGTAAAAATGTAATAATTATTCACTTTACTCAAACTAAAAATGCTGAAACTAATTCCTTTTTTAACAAAATATCATCCCAAGAAACTCTTCATACAATCCTTTATGATTGCACCGTCCCAATTCAGGTAATGCTTCCATTGAAGTCAGGATCAGGCATTAAAAAAGGGTTATAACTAAAACAATTACTTAATTTAGGTAATGGCACTAGGTGCCTAGACTAAAAGAACCATGTTTCAGCTAAGAAAATGTATTGTGTTAGAAAATGAATTAATATGTTAATTAAACATGTCTTACCATGTAGTGTGGACAAGTCATGTTTAAAAACATGTTAGCTAGTTGTGGTTACTCATAGGGTCTACTAACGAAAAATGATGTTTATCATCATCCTACATTAACAATGCATTCCTCCAGTATAGAGAGGGCCAAAGAAAGCTTTGTTTAAAATCTTTCAGTCGCCCCAATAATACAGAGTATTGTTTTAATCTGGTGAGATGGGTAGAAGTGGGGGGAAAGCTGGCAGGAAGGTGAGTTCTGTTCATTTAAGAAGATATTATACAAAACATTAAACCCAATGAGGGTATCTGTCAAAATGTAACTACCTCTGTATCTCTGCCATTAGCTACCTCCATAATGGATTAATTTGACACTAATTGCAAAAATGATTTCATTTAGCCAATCTACAGACTACTGTTTGAAAATTAAAATTAATGGATAGGACAAAAACTAAATAATCCTACGAGATAAAGATTTAGAGACGAAAGACCCTGAGCTGCTGGAAAGGGCCACAGAAGTCTCTTTCTCCAAGCCAAGTTACTCAGATTGAGGTTTATGATGCACAGTTTATAGATTTTGGTACAAGAGGAAAAGGTCCTGCTCAGGCAGCAACCCAGCTCTCCAGTAGTTGGGTATTGGGCTTTGTCCCAACAAAAGAAGAGAGAAAGCTGAGATACTGGGTGTGCAGTGTAATGGGGAGCTGGTAAAGTGGCTTAGAGGATGTGTGAGAGACACGGTCAGAGTGGTAAAGATGATTTTGATATTGAGCCAGTTTATCTGTTTTGCCATGTCGCCACTAGACTGGTGACATAGAGGTGAGATTTGCACCAGGGAACTAATGCAAGTTCCCTCATATGCTTCCTAGTTCCTTCTTCTGACACAGGTGGAAGCAGTCTAAGGGCCGCTTCCATCTGGACCAGCTGGCAAGAATCCCCAAGGGACTCTCTACCAACTGAGTTCATTCCAGCCACTTTTCCTGTATGCTCTCACTTCTCACCCTGTACTGAATGGTTCATTAGGGACAATTATCGTGTGTGTAAGACCACTGGGGATCTGAAGTAGCACTGAGAAAATGAAATGGAGCAGATTCTCTGACCCATATCTATACATATAGAAGTGTAAGGCCTGATCTATGCTAGGAAATTAGGTCAATATAATTACATCACTCAGGGATGTGAAAAGTCCATCCTCTGAATGACCCAAGTAAACCAAGCTAACTTCCAGTTTAGACAGCGCTAGGCTGATGTGAGATTCTCCCATCAATCTAGCTACCGCCTCTCGAGGAGAAGAATTATCTAGGCTGATGGGAGAAGCCCTCCTCTTGTTGCAGGTACTGTTTTCACTGAAGCAATGCAGAGGTGCAGCTACAGCATTTTTAGTGTAGACAAGTCTTGAAAGACAATGTTGCAGTAGTTGCAGATCTGCAAATTTCCCCCATCTTTCCAATGGTCTTATTTTACCAAAATAAACTAGGGGGAAAAAACAGCATGCCAAAACTACCTGCTTTGTGAAAAGTGAACGTTTTGTTCTTTGATGCAGGAGGTAGGAAGGGCGGTACTCAATTAGACAGAAGTGGGCGGTTTTTCCTTATTATACTTGCATTAAATTAAAAGATGCCAATTCAACAACATCAATCCATAGTCATCAGAGAGTTGCTTTGCTAAATACTACAATGGGAATCCTAATTGCTCTATCACTGCACTATCACCAGCTTCCCTTGTGTTCTTTTGTGCACCAAGCTAATGTAATTAGCCATGTGTTAGACTTGCAAAGGAGGATGGAGTTGATACTAACACATGGCTAATTATGATATTACAGTTGGTCATTTGGTAGGCTGACTCGGGGGACCAGTAATACGACATGGAATCTTCCATCTTAAGTTCAGCAATTCCTCTCACCCTACCCGCCCCCCAAATTCCAAAGCAGGAATCAGGAATTCCTAATTAACCCAGGCACAAAATGAATCAGATTCCACTCAGCCAGGTAGATGAGATTGCCCACACTTCTGTCATCAGGGCGGGTCACTGTCCCTGATAATTAAATTTCAAAGGAAAGGCTGGGCCTCACTGCTAAGAATGAATGGGAGACATCCATGCCTCTCTGTGACAATGTTGTCATCTTCCCCTCCCCTCCAAACCCAACAAGCAAGCATGTATCAGCAGATACAGATTTAGATTTTCAAGGCTACTGTTTGAATGGGGCTCCATGCTGCTACTGCAATACAAATAATACAGTCAGAAGGGCTGGAAAAATTAATGATTCTTTAACATTAAAACCTAAATGGTGATGAATCTCCATGAAGACCGTAACTCCATGAGTCTACCTGCACTGCACAGAATTTTGCTTCTAGACGGCATTATTTTGCAATCGCCTCTTCTGGATGCGCTGCCTTAATCATGGGAAGTTGTTCCCCATCGATTTGCCACCCCTCATGGAAGCACAATGTGTTCCCAGCCACCTGACAGGCCTGATCAAAACAATTTCCTAATGCGTGTTTACGTGGGCTTTGGCATGGGTGCTGCTTTCACACTGGTGCTGCTTTCACACTGGCTGTTTCCTAAAACAGGACTGACTCCCCTCTTTAAAAAATGTCTTTTGGGAGGGGATGAGCAGAGCAGGAATCAGGGTAGTTTAAGTCCTTGTTACAAAGGGCCTTCCAGACTAATGCACAACCGCAATTCTGCTACCCCAATGAAAACATATGCAAGAAATGCGACCACTCCTATTCCTCTTGGATGTGCATGTTACAGGGGTGGGGGAGAGTGAAATGAGTGACTGCTGGCCCCTCAACTCTCTGGGATGTGGGGATGGATTCTCCAAGGAACAATTCCTTTGACTGCTTCATTGAGGAAAGGAAACTTGTCAGGATGCCAAGAACAAAACTGCTGCTGGGCTCAGTTTTGAATATTATAAAGTGAAAAATGTATACACACTCACTTCAGACCCGAGCTATGAATAATTAAAAGAATATATAATTGTATCCAGTTTTCCCCCTCAAGCTCAACCAGCAAAAATATCTTCTGTCCAAGTAACAGGGTGCTTCATGTTTTTTCAAAAAATTGTCAGAAGTGACTGAACCAAACATCACTGAATTTATACGCATGCAAGTAGAAATAACAGCCTGACCATTAAAACAGACAAGAAAGAGGAGCTCGACAATTTTACTGGATGGAGGTGTAAATTTTTAATTTGACTATGCACAAGTATGTTCCCAATACTGCAGGTCCTCCCTTCATGCTGAATTCTGACCAGAGATGTGTGGGTGGGGTATAATTGTATCTCTTGAAGAATATACCATTGCACTCATCCATGTAAGCAAAGCACCTGACTTCAAAGCTCATGGAAAGATGCACCGATCTATGTCAGAATAGAAGTTAGGCTTCTGTGGTATCTTATTACCATTCACACTTGGTCGTACACAGCCTTTGCAATTGGCAGAGATCAGACATCTTTACTTTACTATGTAAAGTAAAATAAAAGAAGGATATTTACCAAGTCATGAATAGCTATGCAGAAATAGATTCAAAGAACAGAGAAAAACATTTCCTTTTTTGAGAAGGGAACAAGCGCCGATACATATTTAAAAGTATAATATAACAGCAATGAGCCAACTTTTGCCTTGAATTATACTGATGCAGTCCAATGGCCCAGTGATTTTATCTGGAAGTGGCACAAGAAGAGATCTTCTTTATCTTTCATTTTCCACATTCTCCTCAGGAGAGCTCTACCAACATTCTGTACTCCTTAATTTTTACTCAGGCCAAAGTTTGAGTCAATAGCAGTTTTGCCTAAGGAAGGAGTGGTGAATAAATTATTAATAAGAATCCATTTAGCACCTTTCACCTGAGGATCTCAAAATGCTTTACAAATATTAATTAAGACTTGCAATAACTTTTGTGAAGTAGGTAAGCACTTCACAAAAGGAGAAGCAAAAGTTAAGTGACCTGTTTAAGTCATTCAGCTGGTGAATGGCAGAGCCTGAACATAGGAAACAGGTCTCCTGACTTCCAGTTGCTTACCCTAACCACAAGCCCCAGTCTGTTTCTCACTACTCTTCCTGTTTGCAGCCGGCAAATTGTTATCTTCTCTAGTAGGGATAATCCGCTAATGTGGCTGCAAATCCTCATAGAGAACAGGCTGAGTAGTTTCTCTACTGGATGTGGGTAATAGACATTTCCATGACAGGGTAAGGTTCAATTATTTTCTTTCATCAATGCTCTCTTTTTATATATTATCTATAATATTCTTACTTCTCTAGCGTCAAGCATGAGATCTTGTCAATCATTGATGAGGATGCTGTTCATTACTTATGCTGGTTCCTGCCTGTTCTCCTCTCTGCAGGTATGTGCCAAAAGGTGGAACAGGTGCAGTTCTATTGCACGGGAAGGGGCAAAATGGTGGTGAAGAGGTCCAATGCTCTGATACTACAGAGATGGGTGCAATATAAAAGCCTGCATAGAAACAGAATATGTTCACAACCCATGCAGGCCATGCACTCATGCTCCTCAGCAGTTCCATCTAAAATAGCTCAGCGAGGTTTGGAACAAGTGTACGGTAAGTAGAAACATAGCAAGAGCTTGTAACTAAGTACACCCCTCCCCTCACCCCCACAAAAAGTGAATACAACCCAAAGCAATCCGCTGTCTGGCTGGGAGGATGGAGTTCCTTCTCCCCCTGCAGAGAAGGTACCAGGATCCAACTGAGGAAGAAGAAACTGGTGATACTCTCCGAAGGTTTGCTCACCACAAGAGTTCCACCCATAACCCAACCTCTGCCATGACATGGTTCCCATTTATCATGTCAAAATGTGTACCCTATCTTGTCTGAGCCCCCGGGTTCTGTAACTCAGGCCTTCCATTTTCAAAGTCTTGTACTCCAAACCCTGGCCCCAATTTCCTATCTCCTCTTAAACCCTCAATCCATAATCCTCTACCCTAGATGCAAAAATGGTTCCAAGTATATTAAAAAAAAAAAAAAAAAAAAAAAAAAAAGTGCCAGCTTGGAGACTCTCTGCAATGCAGCCAAATCTGATCCCTGCCTGCACAACCCCCATTTTTCTCAACCTTGTGCAGGGAGGGATGATTCAACCTCACTCAGAAAGGGCAGCTGTTAGAGCTGTGTTTCCTATTCCATTGCAAATATCTACAATCTATATGTTCTGGAAATGAATATTGGGTGAGATTTCTCTTTTAATATAAAATGCAGTGAAACTCTGATTATGTAGCAGAAAGGTAGGCTGTTTCTGTGCCCTTTAGAAATAGTACAAGTGGTTCAGATCATAAAGCCCTATCCAGCTCCAATCTACCTCAAAATTATTTTATAGTATATTACACATTTATTCGATATCACAAGAGCACCTAAAATAGAAGCCCTATTATTCTAGGCTTTGTCTGGACATATATTAAGAGGCAATCTGTGGCCCCCAAAGAACTGACAGTCTAAACAGACAGGGTAGAAGAAAGGCAGTAATAGTATCCTCCCTTCACAGATGGGAAACTGAGGCACCGAGAGATGTGAAGTGACTTGCCCAAGATCATGCAGGAAATTTGTGGCAGAGGCAGGAATTGAACCCAAATTCCCTGAATTCTTCAATGCTTTGAACTGAAATACTCCTCCTGTTCCTGTTTGGATAAGTGCTCTGAAATGAACATAAGAATTTCTGTGTCCAGCCCAGCAGGCATGGACTTTCAACTGAATACTCCTAAATTCCTAGGTTACTGAGCTTATTTACACTAACCATACAATGGAGCCATTTTTATCTTTTCTTCGTAACAAGTATTTAGAAAACAGATTACTGCCGTGTTTAAAAGAAAAGCACACACAAATGTACGTTTGCCTAAGCTGTTGCTTTCAATGGCAATTATCAATCTAAAGATTAATCATAAATTACCCCAGATCCAAACTTGTAAAACAGTTGATTTTGCAATGTGCAGGATAAATTTGTGACACGGTATTATTCTTATAAACCAATTCTCTTTGGTACACCTTTCATGTAAGTATATGCTTGTACTTGCCACTTTCTGATGTTTAAAAATAGAGCTATTCAACATTTGTTAGGCAGTTGGCTCTGACCCCTTATTTGCTTATTTTCTAGGTTACATTGGAACATCCTGATTGATTTCCAGCCATCTTTTGCCACCTTGTGGAGAAGGTAAATCACTGCATGACATTAACGGCGAACTCTAGAGTTTGTCGGGAAAGCGAGGCCCATGGAAAATTATTACACCAAAAATGAAAATGTCATTTTCATTAAAACTTTCCACTTACAATTCTGACTTTTCATTAAAAAAAAAAATACAACTTTTTGCCCAAAAAGGAAAAGTTTTCGATGGAGACTCAAATTCCTGTAGAAAGCTGACACTTTTCATGAAAATACTTGTTAAACACCCAATTTTCAACCAAAACATTGCTTTGATAGAAAAGTTTTGACCAGTCCTAATGGATTCCCAAAATGATGTCAGTGTGGCCATTTATAAGCGTAAAGAAGACAAATCCTTAAATTGTTACATGCATTCATGAAAGTGCAGGGAACAATCTCCATGAGAGAATGTATCAGTTATTAATCTGTTGCTATCCCTTACCTAAGACAAACATGCTAGAAGAATAGTGACATGGAAACCTGCAACAGATTTGGGTTTGATTTTTATATTTTCCCACAAGTAAAGATTTTCAATCATAAAACTATTGGACCTATAAATAGGTATTGAGCAGTGTGGGAATTCAACAGCCTGAATGAGGGATCTCCACTTTCATTCAGCATAATGTCCCAGTGCAAGAGGTGTAGAGCTCCTTGAACTACAGGGCTCAGCCCTGGAGACTCTGGTATAATTCAAACAGTGTTCATGGATATTCCACAATAGCAGAGTATATTACACTAGGCAGGACTATTACCTTCCACAAGTGGTAATGTCTTTTGTTCCAAATAAGCAGTGGCTCAGCCTAGCTGTCTTCAATACCTGGACAAGTGACTCATTGGAAAATCAGGCTATAGGCAATTTTTTTTTTCAATTCTGAACATGTTTCATGCATTAGACCAATAGGAACTGATCAAATAACTAAGGTGACCAGATCTTCAATGTGGAACACTGGGATGACATGGATGGTGTGCGGGGTATGGAGATATTCCAAAGTGAGGTGCACCAGCAATGGTGTGACTGGCATCCAATGAGGTGTGGGCAGAGAAAGAAAAAAGGTATCCCTGTGCCCTTCTCAACCAAGCAATGCCCATCCAACTAGTTCTTTGATGCCCCCACCTTCCCAGAACAAAAATGGGGATGTACAGTCAAGATTTACCATCTGTATCCCTTTTGTCATTTTTTCAAATCTCAGCCATGACTTGCATTTTCCAACCTGTATCTGCACACCCAGCTCTTCCTTATTTAAATCATCTCCTGCCCTGAGTTATATTATAATGATTAGTTGATTACTAAATATATATATTATGGTAGGGCCCATAGGCCCCAATTTATATTAGGGACCTTGGTGATAACCTCTGTACAAACACATATATATGGTCACCACCCTCAGGACCTTACCTTATTAATTACTCTTCTTTTGTCTCTGTGTTCTGACATATTTTTCTTCACTGTTGTCTACTTTTTCCTTTTCTGACTTTTCTCTGCTCCTTCCTTCTTTCCCTCCACACCTTTAAATCTGTTCCTCCTCTCCTCTTTCCTCCATATCCACCCCTCATTCTTACTCATTTATTCCTAGTTCTCTATTGCCCTGAAACAGACCAGTTTTTCTGCACCCTTTCACCCTTGTCTTAGCAACCTAGGGTGGGGGGCAGTGAAGAGAAACCGGCTGGGTTAGCTGCTGCCTCAATATAGTGGCAATGTGCTGAGCTCTTTTATAACTCTACCTACTCACAGTATAATAGAGTGAATGATTCTGTGTTCATCTGAATTTCTGGTTGCACCTGCTCTAGAAAGGTTTGTACCCATTTTTCAGTAACAGTGCAGCTGCATTGTAAGAAATGATATAAGCATTAACGTAAACAGTGCTCAGGAGTTTTTACTCAACATTATGAAAACCTGCTTATGACATGGTGGTTAAAATGCCTGAGCCCATCTACACTTGTGTTTTTATCCTGCTGATAGCAATGCTGCAATTGCATCTGTGCTGGAGAACAGACTACAGACAAAAATGATGTTCTTGCACAAACAAGCTCTGCATGGGAGGACTACCTCAAAGTCTCTGGTGGGCAAGATAGATGACTTCACTGGGAAGATTTTTGATAGGACAGAGGATAATGTGGTAATAGGTAAGAGTCCTAGTGGGGAATATGTGTATTATCAGAAAAATGTAACTTCTGTAAAGGCTTATGATTAATATAGCAGTGGCATAAGTGTTGTTGTATCTAGCCATCTAAAATGGTTTAAGTCCAAAGGCCTCAAAGCACTTTCTAAACATTATTGAGTTACAGCCAAAATTCAGTTAAATTAGTTATGCCTTACATGTTAGAGGTGCTGACTATCTTCTTGTTCCTTTGACTTTAAAAGTATTCATTGGGCTCTGCACTTGTAAAAATTAGGCCATTTATTTACAGACACGATTTAGGTGCCTAACTTTTGGGACCCAAATTTGATAATTTTGGCAAGTGTCTCACAATTCCTCTGAAGTAGATATTTTCTCAATTTTACAAATAGGAAAGCTGAACTGATTTTCCCAAGAACAGAGTCAGCATCAGAAGTGGAACAGAACACAGATATCCTGATTTTCAGATCCAGTTCTAATCACCAGCCAATCCAGCACAGCTTCGCTTCCCTTCCCTCCACCTTGGTCTCCCCATCCTTATAAGAAAGATATGCAATAATGATGAAGATGATCTTTTAGCCAACCATCTGTACTTATATTTCTCCTTTCTTCAAAGTGTAATAGCACAAAATTATTTCATGCAGGAGGACATTGTGGCTGCAACTGCTGACCCATTGAAACACCTTAAGTTTTTATTTTCTAAGTGGGGGGTATTTTAAAAATTATAATCTTGGTACAGTTCAATTTGTACCACCTTTTCCTTTTCATGGGGAACAGCCTATCCTTTTTTATAATAAATACACCCATTTCTAAAACCAACCATGAAAATACTATATGGATGTTTTTATTTAATGTGTGTAGTACAGGGAATTCCCTACCTGGAGCATGGATCTCTACTCTTTCTTGTAGTGGATCTTGCCCTATGCCTTGAAGTAGACAGCACAAGCCCCACATTCCAGCTGCTGGATGTACAAAGGACTAAGAGCCTGATATGTTGCTTTTTTTTTTTTTTAATGGAGCTGTGGTGTTTATAATTGTATTATTAAGCTGAGGTGTGGGATAGGCAACTTTTCGCTGGAACAATAAGCAGGGTACGGGGCACTGACTTGTTAGCGCTGTTCTCTCATCAACGCCCGTCGTGTTTGGGTCAGTGCTCGGAGCAGAGCAGCAAGGCTCAGCTCCTCAGAGGGATTGCAGCAGAGCCAACCTAGGCTTTCATTTTGAAATGCAAAAAAAAGGCGCCCCCCGACACAAGGCAAGCGTGTGCCAACACCGTCCTCCAGCCGCAGCCTGCCACAGCCCCTCCTAGTCCTGGGGGGAGCACACACCTAGTACGGCCGCGAACACTGCACGTCCCCTCACCCCCCTGCCCCGGTGCTGCGGGTGTGTGGGGGGCGGGCAGGCCGCGGCTCCCTTTCAGACACTTTCGGCCGGTTACTGCGGCACCTCCGGCAGTGCAGCCGCGCAGCAGGCGGAGCGGGCCCCCAGCGGTGACCATGAACGACCGGCCCATCTCCAGCCCCCGTGAAAACCCGGCCCATCAAATCACGTCTCTGGTCAGCGGCAAACCCCGCGGCGCGCGGGAAGCCTGGCCGCCGGCCTCTGCCCCCGCAGCCGCGCCCCTCACCCCGCTCGTGGGGGGCGGGGCAGGGCCTGAGGCGGCCCGGCAGCGCAGTGGCCGTTGGGCGCCTAACGCCCCACGCAGCCCACGGGAGTCCGGTGCCCCACAACGCCGCTCCAGCGGGGCCGCCGGGCCGAAGCAGTGCCCCGCCTGGGGCTCTGTCCAGGGCCGGGCCCGCAGCCCAGCCCGCAGCTGCCCGGCTGGGACACAGGCTGCGCCCCCCTCCTATGAACCCTGGAGCCCGCCCTGTGGGCGGCCGGGTCCCGATGACGGCTCGGCCGGCTCCGAGCCCCACACACCGCGGCACGCTAGGGGCCAATAAGCGCACCGGCTACATCACGCTGCGCATGCGCCTAGCCTCACCCCGAGTGGCGCACGCGTCTTTCGCCCGAGGTGGTTCGGCTCTCAGGACGCATGCGCCCCATTGATTCCCCCAGCTTCCCCCCGCCCTCGGCGAGCTCGGCTTGACCCGCCGCTCTTGGGCCGCTGCCGCCTCTGGGTCCCCTTCGCTCCCATCCGGTTCCGGGTCAGGGGAGGGGCGGTGGTGGGGTGGGGGCAGCAGGAGGCGTTGAGGGGCTGCCGGCCGGCCGGCCTGGATCGATGTATTTGTTCCCGGCGAGGTACGTCCCCGCGGGCTGCCGGGCCGGGGCGAGCTCCGGGGCTAGGAGTAGAGCCCCCGTTGCGGCCGGTGCGGGTGTGGGCCTGGGAGCCGGGAGGGCCGTTGTTGGCTCTGTGGGGGGGGGCGCGCGGACTGGGGAGGTGCCCGGCGGGGCGTTACCGGGGCGGGGGGGATTGCTGCTGGCCGCGGCAAGGGGGCCGAGGAGGGCGTGTGGGCTCATCGCTGCAGGGCGGCCGCGCTGTCGGGCCCTCCCGGGGGCAGGGGGCGCGGGGAGGGCCGGGGCAGGGCGGGGCGGTGGGAGCATGGCTGTGTCTGAGCAGCAGCTCGCTGGCCGGGGGCGCCTGGCCCAGCATAAAGTCGCTTAGTAACTAGACCAGCCCTGGCTACGGCTCTGCGCGGCGCTGGCTCCGTAAGAGATCTGGAGGTAGCAGATGGCCGTTGATGTTCTCCCACGGTAACGTTACCTTAAAGGACTGGGTTAAAGACTAGGTTGCTCGTTTAAAAGAGGATACATCGTGGCTGCCTCAGTTTTCATAGAAACTCCGTTTCTAAAACTCTAGGTGGACACTCGACATTAAATTACGGGAAATAGGAAGCTGAGTTCAATCTATTTGGTAACTCGAATACTCCATTTACAGACATTTTCTCAAACTTCAACTGAATGCTCATGTTCCTGCTCTCTAGGCAGAGCAGCAACAGAACTTGCTCAAAACCTGGAAGTTAAAAGCTCTAATAACCTTGTGTTCATCAAGTCTTGGGGAACTACAGCTGGGGAACTGCTGGGTGAATTCTAAATCTTCCTTTAAATGATCATAGTTTGTATTCAGTCAAGCTTTAGATATAGTGTGACTGCATTGCCACACTTACTTTACAGCTGAAACTGATATTTAAGATGTTTTTCAATTATGCACAAGTTTCTTCAGTGGAAACTGCCAGGGTAGGTGAGTACATATAACTTGCAACTCCTCTGTTTTTAAAGTAAAAGTTTGTTGTGCTAATGATTTGACAGATACTAATGAACATTATGTTGATCTAAAGTGACGACTGCTAATCTTCTAACAGTATTTTGGGCATAAAGTTCATAAACAACTCTATCTCTTCAAGCATATCTGTGTTTAATCTGGTGCCAAGTCTGTTCATTGCACAGCTGTATTCCTATTAGCCTCCTTCAATGACTGGTTTATAAAGCAATAGACATGGTAGACCAGTGGTCTCCAAACTTTTGGGGTTGCACCACTCCCCTTACCTCGTCTGTGGCCCCAAGGAGCTGCAATCAGGGGCCGGAAGCATGAGCTGGGACCACGGCTGTGAATGGGGCTAGGGCCACTGCCAGGAGCAGGGCTGGGAGCTGAGGTGGAGGCTACTGCTGGGGGCAGGACCAGAGTGGAGATGGGGGCAGAGCAGGGTTGGAAGATTCTGTTTGTATCATCACCAGGATTAAGTTTAAGTCCCAATATTTGGGACTCCTTATTACTGATGATGTATGAGCCTGAAAGAAAAATGCAGCTTGACTTGAACGTCCCAGGGTGAGTTTGCTTTTAAAATTTTTAATGATCTGAAAAAATAAGTTCTGATTTTTTGAGACAAATGTGGAATTCAATATATTTTTGACACTCTTCAAAGTAGAACTAGACTATAAGACTTTATTTTTTTCTGAGACAGAAGAGTATACCTATTATTTCCTTTTGCAGAATTACTGGGAGATTTCTATTGTTCGATAGTTTGTGGCAATAATGGATTGGTGTAATCCAATTGAATAAGACCTATTAATATCTTACAATAATACTTAACATCTCGTTCAAAACCTAACTGCTGCACAATTTCCTCATCAGTATTAACCGATTATCAGCAGAACAATTCAGGTGACAGCTAGCAAGCTAAACTTATTTGATTATAATAAGCTTTACAGTTACTAGTACTAGCATTCTGAATTCACGGCCAGGTGACAGTCACTTCAGTGCTGTCTGCCATAAAAGAATTTGACCAGACACTGTGGGTTGACAAATTTGTGACACTTAGCAGCGTCTCCCTACAAGGTTCAGCCTGCTAAAGTATCTCTGAGGAGGTTTTTAAGCAAATGTGATGCTATTGCTGGATATTACACCATTCATTTGCTAACATCTGGGTCAGATTGAAGGAGTAGATGGTTGAAACTCTTTGCAAGTGGGTATGTCATAGGAAATGCTGATATGACCCATTCAGACTTTTAGTTCTTGCAGAGCATTTTTTAAAGCACCTGCACTAACTTATGAGAGGTGATTTAATCTTTGTATTGATAATGTTTTCTCTCTGGCCTAAATTGCTGAATGACTTTTGTCCAAATTGGGCATCTCATCTGGACTGATCCCAACAAACTGTAAAAGAACTCATAATGCTAGGAGCTTATGGAAGCTTTAGTGAGTTCCAATATTAATGTAAAAATATACTGGTGATATTTTTGCTACATTGCTTCAATGTTTGCATTCTGTTGTGGGTTATAAAACAAGATCAGTTAACATGAAAGAGGAGACATAGGTATAAAGGTGCCAGGAAAATATTCTGAATCAGACATGTTAGGATTAATGCTCAGCTTTGAGGTTTGTGACTTGAGTTAAATTGTTCCTTTCTTTCTCTCTAGCATGTGAGAGAAGCCAATAAGCTAAATGTGTTTTGATGTTGATATATCCTTTTCCTTTTAACTATCAAGAATAAAATCTCTTGAAAGTTTACTTCCTAACAAATAAAAACTAGGAGTTTCTTCAGGTGAGACTGAATCCTTTACTGTTCTGATTCATATAGGAACTTTCCCTTTATAAAATCAGAATGAAAAGAAATCCTTAGCCAGATCAGCTATACAGGAACCCCTTGTCTTTCTTAACTAGCTTTGAGATTAGCAAGAAATAAGATGTATGAAAATCTACTATCAAATTAAATTATACATCAGTCAGTTTACTAACATCTGGGAAGAAGTAAGCACCATTTAAAAACGTTGACATTTGGTTTTCTAAATATGACTTATTTATATACAATCAGTTGTTGATTCTAAAGATACAGTAGCAAAATCAGTAAGAGGACCTAATGGAGGTGCATAAAAAAGCTTAGAATTACTACTAAAAGGATTGAAATTAGTACATGAATTCACTGGGCCAGAAATGTTTAGTTCAGTTTAACCTATATTATCAGGAAGGTCCAAAACAGATTGTATGGTTTTGCTAAATGACCAGGATTCTCAAGTTTTCAGTATAACATTTTTCATCAATATTAATTTTAGCATTCATGTTCCCAATCGGTTTTATCACTAAAACTGTCAGCTCATCACTAAACTCTGAGGTGTATCAGCATAATATGTGCATTAGTCATTCTTGATGAAATAGCATTTAAACTTGAAAGTGAAGTAAATTCCGTTTTCAGAGATGGAATTGCGGTATGTAGAGAAGTCTTAACTGTCACTAATTACAGATTTAGATGCTATTTTTCAGTTGATTGTACCACCCTAACAGAGACAAAATGAAAGGGACTGCAAAGACTGGAAGAATCATTTCTTCTGTTCTCTCTGATTCCTGCAGTTGACTAAGAAGTTTTTAAAAGTTCTGTATAATGCTTCCCGCCTTTACACCATTGCTGCTCTTTATGGGGTCATCATAGGGAGAAAAGCGGTGAAACATTGTGTAAAGTAAGATGTTGAGATAAAACTGCAATGATGGCAGTAAGGGGAGAAGAAGAAACAAGAAAAGCAATATCAAAACTATTTCAGTGGGCTGTGCTGAGCTAATTCCAAGAAATCACCAGCATTACAGAAGGAGATTATGTATTTGGTATCTGTTTTCATTATGCTGGATTAAACCAACAGAATTTCAAAAAGGGGGAGGAGGGGAAGAGCAAGGGGACTCACGTATGATTAAGAAGTCATGCCTCCAGATTTCCCATGTGGTGCTAGTGTCAAGCATCTTCCCCAGGAGCATTTGATATGACCAATTGCAAGTAGCCCATTCTTTCATAGCCCTTTTAATTCCTTCCTTCTATGTTTCTGTAGGCCAAACTCTGCTCTTACATCTGTGAGACAGATGCATGTAGGGAGGGCAAGATGTGAGTTGAGAGCTGGATTGTGGCTATAGGAGCAGAATTTTACTATTATTAAAGAGTAGAATAACTTCCAAAATATAGTAGGTAGGTAGGATCTTATTTAGAGCACCAGAAACTGACACGCAGCGCAGCGGTGCTTCAGAAAGCTAATTTCTTGCTGTATTTTACAACTTGACATTAAAACTGATGCGACAAAAAATATTTAAGTATGTTCTTTTGATATACTGTGCACCTTTCAGGAATAGGAGATGCCATCATGGGCAGGGACATTGAAGAGAAAAGGCTTTATCTCTCTTTTTCTCTCATATCCATCAAAAGCATAATTGTTCCCTGTTCAAATGTTGTCCCCCCTCTTCATATCCTTTTTCTGGCTTGCCTTCGTTAGCAAATCAAGCTCAATGCTCTCATCCTTTCTTTAGTGCTCTGCATAATGTTGCCGCAGTTTGTGTATCTGCTGATGTCTCTTTTCCCCTACACTCTTGCTATTCATGCCATTCTCATTGTTTCCTTTATTTCTATAATGTTGACCACAATGCCAGAAACAATTTCCTTATTATAATGTGCTAGGATCTCTGTTTTCAGTCAACTAATTCCTGAAAACTGAAGGCCCACAAACACTAACCCATGACATTTCACCATCCCAATTTAAAAAAAAAATCAAAATAAACGCTATTCGATTTAGTTAGGTACTTGTATCATCCCTTCCCTATCTGAGTCTCTCTCAAATATTACCATATCCTCCCAATATCCCTGTGAGATAGACAAGTATGTCTCCATTTTAAAAATGGGGGACTGAGGCAGAGTTGGATCTTGCTCAACATCATACAGGAGATTTGTGGCAAAACTGGAAACCAAACCACGAACTCGTGACCCCTAATCCAGTGTCATAACCACAAGCCTGTTGTCCCTCCTAGTGCCTTTCTGTCCGTTCTTTTACTATCTTACTCTTCTAGGACCAACTGTTCTTCTTTGTCATTTGAATGTCTAGTGCGCTGTCAGTACTTAAATACTGTGTTCAAGGTGGGGTAATGACAACTCACGAGTTTGATTCAGATTGAGAGAAAAATGCAGTGTTATTGAACAAACATTTTAAAATGTCTTGTCCCACAGCTCTTCTGTTTTAACCCCAATATCCAAGACGAGGATCTGGCTCACCAGGAATAGGTATTAGCTTTTGAGGCCAGGTTGAGAATGGAAGGTGTTGAATTTAAGGAAGAGTGGCAAGATGAAGATTTTCCAAGGTGAGAGATTTTCTTTTTATTTGTAAAACTTTTCCATTCTGTCAATTGAAATCGCTGCTGTCCAAAACAAAGGCTATCAACTGCAGTCTACTTAGCGCTTGAACCTGGGCCAGCATGGTATTCATCTTGCCTCCACAGCATATTTGTGTTTATATGCTTCTTGGGGAGTATGAGCCACTTGGCCCTATGGCTGATGTTAACATGATCTACTGTGACCTATTCACTAGCAACATATTCTTATAGAACTAATTCAAGTCATATAGCACTGCTTAAAGGGTCTCAGAACTTAATGGGTGAACTTGTCTCTTAATGAATAGGGAAGGGCTCTTATTGTCAGCAACACGTTAGCAAGGAGGAATGTTTAGTCTGAACTTCCCACATTCAGGCAATGAAAACTAGAACTAAAAGCTTTGCAGTAATTTTGAATAATTCTAAATTGTTACATATTCTTACTAATGCTTTCAAAGAAGAGTAGTTTGTCAGTGACACATTTTTATTGTGCTCAAATGCATTGGTTGGCAATTAAGTTGAAAATCAATTCTGGGGTGTCTGCACTTTCACATTTTTTTGAAAGTTCATTAAAACACTTCCAAAACTGCCCATAAAATTACATACCCTGTGCAAGTGGGGGAAAAAGACAAGTATAATCAGGTCAGATTTTGAGTTTGTTCCTTAATATGATCTAGAACTTCAAATTGAAGCTTTCAGGTATGCTTCAGAATAGGTCAGTAAATTTTCCTGAAAGGTGTACTGTGGATAGGCTAAGCTGTTAAGAAGGAAAATGTATATATGGATTATTATAAACCATCTAAAATTTCATCCAACCTTGCCTTTTTCCTTTTTTTGCTTTATAACAGGCTTGGCCCAAGACTTGAAGAAACCTTGTATTTCACTGAAGCCTCCAATTTTGTGTGGCATGTTGGTTTTTTTGTAGTTAAACTATTCAGTTAAAATATTTTAACTGATCTTTCTGCCTCATCTTAGTGTATAGGTATCTTCAAGAATGCTTAGATAGAAACTAGGACCTTGTGCAGTTTCAGCAGGATATAGAGCTTCTAAAGCACCATCTAACTAAACTATTTGCCTCTGAGGCACCTTTTGTGCTTCATAATAAAATACAAGTTAAGTATTTTTTCTGGTCTCGCTTAACTTCTAAAACGCCACAATTTTAATAAGAACATAGAACAATTCAGTGCTTGCAGTAACAGTCAGGCAGTAACTACTAGTTTGGATTTCTGTTACATCAGCAGGTAAGGCTCACTTGAAAACTGCAGATCACTGTTCAGACATTGTAATGCTCTGCTTGGCTGATTGCTTGGTTTAGATCACAAACGTGTCCAATCTGATTCTAAACCCACAATGTTATTTTTTTATAAAGTGTATCTATGTGTCTAGGTCTTTGTCTAAAGATGAATATAGTGTTCCTCATTAAATTATTTGCAAGTGTTTCCTGCAACAGGTGTCTTTTTTTTCTTTTCTCTGGACCAGGCCCCTACCAGAGGATGATACTGTTGAAGCAGATATACTAGCTGCAACTGGACAAGAGGGTCAGCATGGTAAGAACCTCTTAAAGTGGTAGAAAGTTTTGCGTAAGCAGTCTTTTAATCAGTATATTTGTGTTTGTGGAATACCATCAAAGGCCGTAGTCTAGACAAAATGGGTTTCCTATAATACAGATTGGGCCTAGAAGGTATTGTCTTCACTTCCCCTGTAAACTCAGCAAGTAATGGATATTAATAATGAACCATTCCATTAGATTTTCATGATGATCAGTCTTAAATTCCTAGAAGCCAAATAATGATGAATTGTTCTGTCAATTTTAAGACCTAATCAGGTTCTATTAGACAATTTAGGTGTTTCTTCTCTTAGTCTTCTTTTTAATATGGACTTCTCTGGATTCTAGATTTGAAAGGTGATGTGTCAAAGGAGAGAGACTACAACTACTTTAAATATCACACATTGGTTTACATAGTTTTTCTTAATATTTTCCTGCTTCTACCATCGGGTTTCTTGGACTATGCCAGTCTGCTTCAGCTTTGGCATTTCCAAGGCTGGATCAGTCACTTTATTTCATTCCCTGCATTCAACTGATGTCTAAATTACACAAGTATCTGCCTTGACCTTTTTAATCGTGCAATTTTAATTTATTCCATTTTACTATAGTTTGTCAGACATTACTCACTGTACCATGTTCATATGAATATTTTTCAAAGGTGATAATTTATTTAACTCTCACCTATAGTAACTTTTATTTATTTAATCTGTGATAGAGGAAAATAGCAGGAGCTAGTGAACACAATAGGTCACATTAAACTAGTGTTTCACACTTACCCAGTTTCAGTACTGTTGAATTCTTATGTCATGTATTGTGTAAACATTGTTTACTATATGGAAGAGTTCCAGAGGGGTAGCCGTGTTAGTCTGTATACAGCAAAAACAATGAGAGTTCTGTAGCACTTTAAAGACTATCAAATTTAATTTCAGCAGGCATAAGCTTTCGTGGGCTTCAGCTCGCTTCCTCAGATGCAGTTGGTAGAAATAATACAGCAAATATTGGCAACATATATAGGAGGCAACATACACATATCCAAAAGGCATAGACAACAATGGGGTAGGTGGATGAAAGCCAGGTACTTGAGACCTAATGACAACCATTGAGTAGGAGGTGAGAATGGGTGATCAGAGCAAATTACTACTTGTAATGAGAGAGCCATTCCAAATCCCTGTTTAAACCCAGGTTGAATGTGTCAAGTTTGCAGATAATTTCTAACTGAGCCCCTTATGGTGGTTAGGACCAATCACACCATAAGGGGCTCATTCACCTGCACATCCACTAATGTTATATATGCCATCATGTGCCAGCAATGCCCCTCTGCCATGTACATTGGCCAAACTGGACTATCACTTTGCAAAAGGATAAATAGACACAAATCAGACATAAAAAATAACAACATCCATAAACCAGTCGGAGAACACTTCAATCTCCCAGGACACTCTGTCGCTGACCTGAAAGTTGCCATACTTTTACAAAAAAAACTTTAAAAACAGACTTCAAAGAGAAACTGCTCAGTTAAAAATTATCTGCACACTTGACACATTCAAAAGACACATTTAAGAGGCTTTGAATGTGTCAGAGGCTAAAAAGGCACATTCATACCTGCTGAAATTAAATTTGTTAGTCTTTAAAGTGCTACAGAACTCTCATTGTTTACTATATACTTTCTTACAAGTATCCTGGACTCCCTGGCCTTTTAAATGTGTGGAGTACTGTATTTTTCTGCCTGTGGTTTAAAAAAAAAAAAAAAAAAAAAGAGGATTGTGATATTTGAGAAGTACTGTGATCTTATCTTTGGAGAGAGTAGGTGAGGTAATATCTTTTGTTGGAGCAAAAGGTCTCGGGAAGGAGGCAGACCTGAAGAGTTCTATGTAGCTCTTCTCAAATATCACAATCCTTTTTTTTTTTTTTTTTTTTTTTTTTTTTTTTTTAAAACCTCACCTACTTTCTCTCTCATATCCTGGGACAACCACAGCTAGAACAACACTGCATATAATTAAAAGCATGTACCTTCCACCAACAGAAGTTGCTCCAACAAAAGATAAAGTTCTGTTGATGTATGTTCAGGGGGCGGGGGAAGGAAGGGAAGGAGACTGGAATATTGTTTGTGAGGTGATGAGCATTAATGAGACTTTTTTATTCTAAGCGCTTGACTGGGGTTTTTTTTTTCTATTAGTTATCAACATTTTTGCATACATTGTATTCCACAAATTAAGTAACACGGCTTTTCTCTTACTCCCAAACCCATTAGAAGTGAATGGAAACAAAGTTAGGAGGAAATTAATGGCTCCAGATATTAGCTTAACACTGGATCACAGCGAGGAATCGGTGTTGTCTGATGACTTAGATGAGAGTGGGGAGATCGATTTAGATGATTTAGATACTCCATCTGAGAACAGTAATGAGTTTGAATGGGAAGGTAAGGATTCATTGTTTCTATTTGGTATTTAAATAGATGTTTTCTGACTGTCACGTGCAGGTACACAGTATTTCGTGTTGGTGAGAACTAGAAGATTCAAAGAATCAGATGTGCAAGATGAGAGCTAACAGGTTCCAAAAATCAGAAATTTAGAGATGGAAAGCAAACTATTAAGAATCATTAGACACCTAGAGGAAAACCGAACCATGAAATATGGGCTGCATGGATTTATAAAGATTGTTGACCAGAAGAGCAAATGAGGGACAAGGTTTATTTAGCGTGATGTGGATGAAACTAAAACAAATGCTTTTTTAGGCTGAATATCAGAAGAAGCTACCTGAAAGTCATATTCAGTTACAGAATAGTCACTGATAGAGACTTAGTATTTCTAAAACTGGACTGAACAGAACACTAGAAAATAAACTGTAGAGGGCACCATTCTGAATTGGCTATGAGATGGCCCATATAACTTAACAGGCGTTATTTTTCAAAGGATAGAAATTAGTTTTATGGAATGGTAATTGCCACTACACATTTTCTTGCAGTCTTCCATTTGGCCATAATTTAAAAAAAATATATTATCACTAGTTCATGTGAGACAAAAAAAGGAGCGATTATATTTCGCTTTATGCAAGAATATAATATATTGCTGAAAAGATGTGAACTACCTTTTTAGAATATTTGGGCAACATTTGAAAATTGATTAACTTAACCACATCACTTAATTCACTGTAATAAGCAAAACAAATGGTCAATTTCCTTAACAGAACTTAATTAACAGTTTGCTTCTCAGCTTCAGAATGGTGATTGTGGAAGGTGCATACGTACAGCCTTACTGTGCACCAAGGAACTCTTATGACTTTGCATTTAAAATCTTTAAGATAACAATATAAAATTAATTTCCTTTTGTTGTTTAACTGGTTGTTCTAGAATTGGGAAGTAAATAGGTCCATGATTCTTCAGTCTGATTCCTGTGGGTGAACCTTTATGCCTGTGTCAAATCTCCATTAATTCAATGGGATTGCACGTAGATGCAGAAATCCACCTGTAAGGATCAGGCTGTGGATTGGGATCTAAATTTAAGTGCCATTTATATATTTTTTTAATTTTATATATGGCTAAATTAAATGGCATCTTTCAAGAATCCTTCTGTCTGGCATTGGGACTCCTAGACAATTGTCAACTTTTGTATAAATTGTTATATTTCAGTATTTTTCTCCAGGTAGTTTCACTTCTTGCTTTAAGCATGTACCTATTACAATGTCAAGTAACATTTTAAATACAAACTTCTTAATATTGCTAAAGCCTGTTTTAATACATGCATCTATTGTACTGTAAGAAATCAATTCATACTTGAATAAATAGGAATACTACTGAAATTAATATGAGAGTTCAGAGGAGAAAGAATCCTTTGGAAGGGAAGGAAGACTAATGTGAACTATTTAAAAAAATTAAAAAAACAAAACAAAACCCAAAAAGCTATCTTAATTATTTTAGATTAAGTTAAATGTGTGGGAAGTGAGCTATTCAGAGTAGGGAGTACGTGGATGTAAGTGTGTGGTGGCCTTGCCGTATTTTACTGAGCAGGGAATATAGGCCGGTGTTTATAGATAACTTTTTATAACAAGATTCAGGAAATATTCCACTTAATTTGTTACAAAAAGTTGCTGAAAAGGGTTTCTGTCTTTTCTTTCTTTAATGCTGCTGTCTTCATTTTCCTGGAAGGATAGTTTCCATTAACAGCTTTGTCTTGGAAACAGACAACTAACATGCAGTAGGTTTTTCTCACTTTTGGTAAGGTCTGTGCAACTAAAATTCAAAGAATCATGATTTTATTAGAGAAATCTTTTTTGAAGATTGCTCTTTAGCATAAATGTCAATGATTTTGAACATATGCATTAGCTTTAATTTCTACAAGATTTATCTGCATGTCTGCTTACCAGCTATTATTAGCATATTAAATTATGCTTCACCATGTAAATCTATGATCAAACAAGACATAATCATTGAAGTTAACCACTTCGTATCTAATTTGGCAGCATTTATAGTAATGAATGTTTAAAAAGGCATTCTGTATACCAGAAAATTAAGTGGTGAGACCCCTTCAAATAAAGTACAGCCAGGAGGACTGGTTTCTTCATGTAAATGCTAAACCCAATATTTATCAGCCTACTATAGGTTGACATCTAACACAGTATCTTCTAGTGATAGAACTAAGTCAGGTATTTCTGGCTGATAGTATAGAAAGTTATAGTACTCCAAACAGAGTGAAGTGGTTAACTTGTAATCTGATTGGTACTGTCATGTTAAAGATTACCATGCATAATATTTGTATTTTAATGTTGGCAGATGATCTTCCAAAACCAAAAACTACTGAAGTAATTAGAAAAGGATCACTTTCTGAATACACTGCTGCAGAGGAAAAAGACGACGGGCGACGCTGGCGTATGTTCAGGATTGGAGAACAGGATCACAGGGTGGACATGAAGGCAATTGAACCCTATAAAAAAGTTATCAGTCACGGCGGTAAGGATTAATGACATGGGCTGAGGGGGGACCCCCCTGTAAATTACAACACGCAATTGAGGGGGTGAACGTAAATGGTGTTAAGGCATAAGTATTGAACTTCAGATCTTCCATGTCACGAGCTGCAGTGGCAAGGCATATGGGTATATTTGGGATGCTGTCTTAAAAGAAAGCTACCCCGGTCTTGATGAAGATAGTACTGTAGCTTTTTAACTAGAGAAAACCGAAATGGGGCAAAAAACTAGTACTAAATGTTAAAAGCATTTCAGAATGTGTGGAGTATGTTTTTTTAACTGTTCTGGATGTTGTTAGATTGAACATGTGCTGTAGTGACAGACAGACTGGTTATCAGCATTCCAATATGTAGATTGCCCATTTTAAAAAAATTGAACATAGGTTTGGGCACTACCACAGCCTTGTGGACCCCCTAACAACTTTTATGGTTTTATAGTCACTGTCCAGTTTAATATCTGTCATGTGTAAAACTCCATTGAGAGAGGAAACTGACTACATGCAAAATGTTTACGTAAATACATAAACTAAACATGCTAATAAACAGAGAGAGAATATTTCATTTATAGTAATCTTAGCTATCTGTGTAACAGTAGGTAAAAATCGGACAAACTTTTTAGCCTCTTTTGAATGTGTCTTTTGAATGTGTCAAGAGGCTTAAAGTTAATGTGCCTTTTTAAAGCCTTCTTAAAGCCTTTTTAGCCTCTCTGTGCCTCCATCATTTAATCTGTAAAAGACTTTGAAATAGATGATGAAAAAGCACAAAATTGCAGTTTTTCCAGTATCAACATTTACTACTGCAGAATTTGATGAGTGTAGTCAGACTTCTGCATTGCTTTATTGTTAATCTTGTTTTCTTTTCTAGGTTATTATGGCGATGGGTTAAATGCCATTGTTGTGTTTGCTGTTTGCTTTATGCCTGAAAGCAGTCAGCCAAACTACAGATATTTAATGGATAATCTGTTTAAGTAAGTAATATTTTGCCATTAAGAATTGTCCACAAATGAAATAGACTATCTCACAGTAGAATTCCATTAATGCAAAAGGGGCTTCCAATCTCTTCTGTTTTTTACATGAAATGTTTTATATTTGGGCAATGCCAAAGTAAGCTCAGACATTTACATCTCTGAATTTTTCCATAGCCTTTGAGCCTTTATCAAAGTGTAAATTCTTTCATTTGCATATTTGCTATTACTCAGTTTTTCATTTGAAAGCTTTCTTCTTTCTTGTTGTTACAGGTATGTTATTGGCACTTTAGAACTGTTAGTAGCTGAGAACTATATGATAGTTTATTTAAATGGTGCTACGACACGGAGAAAAATGCCAAGTTTAGGCTGGCTCAGGAAATGTTACCAGCAAATTGATAGAAGGTAAGATAAATTCTGTTACAATAATATCTAGACATCTCTTTACGACCCCTTTCTTTGATTATCTATATTTTATGAAAATTACTAATTAGCATATTGTGAATTAAAATCTGAGGCTTTGGCTAATGTTGAACTGTGCAACAATTGATCCCATTTGCTGAACTTGCGGTTAGATTACATTTATCCTGTGGGGGTTGTACAAGTGGAAGCAAGTGGGGAGCAGGGGGCAAGGATTATACACCAACTCTAAATCTGAAATTTCTTATTGGCTGAAGAGTCTACTTAAATTTAAGTAATCTGACAGGTGAATATGCAACTTTGCAACTTTAGGCGGGGTGTAAGATGCCAAAATATTGAGGAAGCTGCTGTTAGCGGTCCATTTACCCCCCCAAAAATACTAGGGTGTTGGTCTCACAGATCATGATAATTAAAGGAGCCCTTTTCCACTTTCTTCTCCTTATTGCCCTTTATAGATACCCATTTCACAAGTAAACTTCACTCTTTCTTCTTTTGGAGAAAGATGTTAAAATGTGTGGCAGTATGAGTTAGCTATATTGGTCCTTGAGACACACAAGAAATATTTGGTCCAAAAACTCTTCCTTGGATAACTTTTCTTACTACTTTCTCATCACAATCTGATACTTAAACTGTCTGTCTATGACAAATTCAACATAACCTGGTTTTGTGTGTTTGTTTTGGTTTTTTCAACTTTGGTAGAGAAGATGACATTGAAGAGTCTCCATTCATTAGGAGTTCACTCATTAGATTACACATGACATACAGGAATAGCACTTTTATAAAAGTAAAAGTGTTCAATTATTTTATATGAAAAATGTGTTGGTTTTTTTTTACTCATTCTGTTCCTTAACACTGGTGTTCAATATTTTAATTCTTTAGGTTAAGGAAAAACCTGAAGTCGTTAATAATAGTTCATCCTTCTTGGTTTATCAGAACACTTCTGGCCATCACAAAACCTTTTATTAGGTAATATTCTGGAAATTACTCTCCTTCATTTAACAAAAGTACCCATGTATTAGTACTTAAATTTCAGAAAGTAATACTTAATATTTAAAGATGTACTCAACATTTCAGTAATTGTACTTTACATTTGTTCTTCCACAGCTCAAAATTCAGCCAAAAAATTAGATATGTCTTTACCCTGGCAGAGCTAGCTGAACTCATCCCCATGGAATACGTTGGTATACCAGAATGCATAAAACAGTACGTTTTATTATTCAAACATGCCATGGTGTGCTTGGTGTAGAGCACAAATGTGAAAACTTATTAAATTGTTGTGTGGATTTTCAACGTGTTTATAAATCAGCATTAATCTAAAGCAGTGGTACTCTTAACCTCAAGAGGCAAAGTCTCACTGTGCTGGAATTGTGATGGTGTTAAATTTCTACTTTGCATGCAGCTGCATAATGGTAGCCAGAGTATTACAATGAAATAATACTTAGGTCTATGGTTTTATGTAATTGCTAAGTTATACTGAGTATGAGCTAGTCTTGTGGGATCATAATGCACAAAAGCCTTCTCTGAAACTATTCTTTCCCTTCGGCATTTAAATTGACTTGCTAGTGTGAGAAATGCTGGTCTTGCAGGTGCTTAAATTATAAACTTTTTATGTAGCACTCATGCCAAAGCATTTGCAGTGTTGCACAGTAGAATAAAAACAGGCTAAGCAATTAAATATATCACAAACAAATAAGGAATCCATTTGAAAATGAGAGAGGAGATGGAAAAGAAGAAGATAAATATAAGTCTAACAGTAGTGATTATAAAAATCCTTAGAGGGAGGGATGGTTTTAAGGGCCTTTTTTTTTTTTTTTTTTTTTTTTTTTAAGTGGGGATTGCCGTCTCTTATTTCATCTAAGTGAGTGCATTACAAACAGTATGGCCCGCCCCACTGAAAGCAGCCTTCCAGCTTTAGGTATGATGGTGAACTTTTTAACACTACGTTGTGTGTGGATACTCAACAGTTGGAGGCTCAAAAAGTAGAGGTGATGCATCCAGAGCAACAGTTAAGGATCCGAAGAACTTATAGTAACAATTTGAAGACGATCCACCCTTTCATAGGCAATTGGCATAAAAAATCCAGGGTAGTAAGTGTGTGTCTTTGCTTTTAACTCACTCAGAATGTAATGTAATGTTGCGTATTACTTTGAACTGAGAGCCACATAAGAAAGGTATTAGAATAATCACGCCTCATGGTCACAAGGCATGTGTTGCTGTTGAAAGGCTGACACAGGGATAAATGTCTAGCTGGTACAAATTGCAATACTGAGCATCCTTGTAACACATGTAAAATGTGCCTTTCTGTGGAAGAGATACAAACAAAATTAACACAAGCTTGTAAATCTGACACTCTGCCTAGAACAACTTCCTTTCAAAAACGGAGAATTTGAAGGAAGAAGCTTCTGTGGGTAGAGATGGTTTATGAAATATAGATTTGTCATCCCGAGGTTTATAAGACAGCATTGATGCAGGCAGCTCCAAAATTGAGCAAACACTGATCTTCTGCAGAGATCAAGTTTGTAGGTTCATAGGGCAAGGAATATATTGGAACATTTTGCCATGCTACTTTGATTTGTACTCATGAATTCTTCAAAATTAGTTCACAAGGTCTCTGGATTTTCTGGTGGATGTTGTTGAGATCAGAACGGACTAAGTAGTGTACATTGCTACTGTTACCACACAGCAACTAAATCTTTATTTATGCATTTTGTTTAAAGCTAGTATTGTAAAGTATATTCATGATTTTTATGCTCAATATCTCTGCTAGCTTCAAGACTTGATATTCTATTTCCATGAGGAACATTTAAACTTGTTTTGAGTTTGGTTAGCCTTCATATCTTGTACTTACTGAAATCAAACTTTTCCCCACCCAAGGTATGAAGAAGAAAAGTTTAGAAAGAAACAAAAAAGGTATATATGCACACCTTACTTAGGGATGCATCTAGACAAGTCCATTTGCACTGCACAAACTAACTCTTTCCCAATTGGTTGGCTTGCAGAAATAAATAAGCGTTTGTAAATATAAACATGCACTAAAGACTAAGCTTGAGTTTTGAAGTAGTTACAGTAAATATAACTTGTAAGAGAGCTCCATGTAGAAGTGTAAACCATGGATGTGTTTGTAAACTCAATATTTTCACTTCAGTGACTCTTTTATTAAGGGGACTTTGAGCTGCATCTTCAAAAAGACAGTCATATGGATATTTGAACCTGTTTGAACAAACTAAGTTTGACATTAAGAATAGGTAACTGTATGCTTAGTTAACTTCTAGGTGCCAAACTGCTGCAGCTGTAGAAGTTATTTGCAGAACAGTTTCTTAGAAATTCTAATCCTGAAATTTGTATCTTGTTTGTTCAGTATTCACTAATTTCAACTTGCATAGGCCCTAAATTAGTTTATATTTTGCTTAGTGCTGTTTGTATTTGCAGTGCTCGATTCTTTGCTAATAAATATTGGATTTTTGTATGCTGAAACTTGTGGCCTGCTAACAATTCAAGCAATTCCTGTGGCTGACAAAATACTTCAAACAGATCAGTAATCACCATTCAGTCTGCCTACTGTTAACCTCACTAAAACACTCTGCTTCTAACTTTAAACTTTATTCTGAGCATTCCTGCTGCTATGTGCATAACAGTTAACTGTTGAGGACCAACTCACTTTCTGTAAAACATGAGTAGGCAAATGGAAAAGAGAATCGGTATTAAGAACTAAACCTGTCAGACATACCTTTTCCCCATGGATTTTATTTTCTTTCATAAAAAAACAAAGCTAGTGGAAAAGCATACTACTGTAGGAATGATTACAAGTAAGCTTTATTTCAGCAGTATTCTAGCTGAGATTGTAAAGGTACCAACTACAGAAAATTGTTAGTTCCCACAGTAACTCTTAACTTGCTTAACCTTGTTCATGTGTGGTATATTGACTTTGTCTAAGGACCCAATCCTATTCCAAGGGAAGTTTTACAATGGACTTCAGTGAGTATATCATTGAGCTCTTAAAAGAGATATCAACTTTAAATGACAAATCTCAAGTACAACAAACACTGAGTCCCTCCCCTCAATATTTGTGGCTCTATTATCACTTTTTCCAAATGTTTTTCTTATGTTGCTGTGTGAAAGAATTGATTATAGCAGAGTAAAAGTGGAACTAACTAGATAGTGTTTACATTGTATATTTGACAACACAAGTGCTTCCCCCCTCAACCCCCCCCGAGTCTTTTATAACCGTCATGAGAGTTGACTGTAATAACAGGAGTTTAAAATTCTTCAGACGTCATTGTGGATTCTTTTGGTTTAAAGTTGCCAGTGTCTCTTTACATTTGATGTACAGAGATTTGCTTTGGGAACTACTTAACTCACCTTTTAAAAGAAATAATCAGAGATCATGTAAATACATGCTTTACTCTGCTACTGCATTGAGAAGTGTTGCAGATTAACATATGGTGCATATAAAGAGCAACATTTTCAAATACAGCTGTGCAGTTTCTAAACCCTGTTTCTTCAGATGTCAATGTTTTTATGTATTATCTGAAACAACCAAATCAAATTTTAACCAAAAGTTTGTCCCCCAAAAAAATCACTTTTGGGGGCATAATATTCAAACAGACAGTAACTTAAAATATTAAGTGCATGAAAATATGGTCACCTCAGCTATAAATGTGGTATTACTACCATAGCATTGGAACTATTGATTGCTGTTTTAGTACTGCATTCACCAAAGACTAGATCAACACCAGGGAAAAACAGTCTTACTTAATCAGTTAAATAGTTTATATGATGCAAAAGCCAAAGAGCAAATGGCTATATGAGAGAGGACTCTTTCCCCTTTGATCAGATTATGCTATAAACATGTACAAAAAAAGCCCTTATGAAAAAATAATTGTTTTAAGTAAACTTTGAAGAAGTTGAGCCATTAGAATAAGATACTTGGCTTACACTATGAAAAGTACAATCATAGTCTTAAATAAAGTCACTGTGCATTTTAGGCAATGCATAATGTTCACCATTTCCTTTATGTTGGAACTGCATTTATGGAACCTCTACCTTTTATTGTATTAATTTTAAATACATTTTCGTATATGTAAATGAGCTGTGGAGAGGTGATTGTTGCAATGGAAGTTTCCAAAAGATGTTTTTGGTACTAAGTAGCTAGTAGTCTGCAGAGATGAAAAACATACATCTCTCAGCACTGGTCTACGTTACACAGTTAAGTCTTAGGTAGACCTAACTATGTCCATTGTGTTATAGCGAAGGCAGAGGACAGTAGGAGAGTGGTGGATGGGAGATATGTGAGCCCCAGAATGCTCAGGGCCTTGTTCCCTGCTGCCTAAATCAGAGCCATTAGTGGGCAATTAGGAGCAGCTGAGGCTGATTAAGGACCAGCCAGGTGCCCCATAAAAGCCCTCTGCTCCAGTCAGTCAGTGCAGGAGCTGGAGGAAGTAGGAGTGCTGAGCTGTGCAGAGGAGCGGACTGGAGAGCGGAGTTCTGTCAGTGGAGCGGCCAGGAGGAAGGTACTGGCTCAAGAAACCAGAAGGACTGAAGGAGGGGGAAAATTAGCCCAGGGGAAGAGTGTGCAGTCTGGAAAGCAGTACCAGCAGCACATAGCTGCTCCTCATAGGGCCCCAGGTGGGCCGGCCCACTACAAACAGGAGAGCGCGAGATCCACTAGGGGGAAGCCGGCCATCTGCCACACCATGTACACACTACAGCCTGGCTTCTGCTGATGTAAGTGCCCATCTACACTGACTGGGTGTCCAGGGGGACACTGTTACTTACTTTGGCTGTTAATTGTCATTGACAAGAAAACCCAGGGTGGTGGTGTCCCACATCCCGGCCCTCCACTAAGGGAGGAGAGAAGTCTGGGTAGAGCTGAAAGCCCTGGTTCTCAGTGCCCACATTGCCCCTCTTCAGTTGGTGGAAGTGCTCCAGGCAAGGACACACACCACTGATAGGAGGGTAGTGTGGACATCAGCCACCACAGTAATTAATGTCATGGCTGTAAGTCAACCAAACATAGGTTAACTTAAGTTTTGTAGTGTCGACATGACCTCAGAAAAGTGTTAGGTGGCCATCTTTCTGCACACAAATATTTTACTTTTGATTTGAGTATTTGAAACAAAAATTTGGCTGTACCCTATTTTTCAGTTTCACGTGTCAGCGTCCTGATGAATTTTATCTGGTTGACAATCAAGTCCCAGAACTGGCTACAAGCCAGGAGTACTGCAGACTGGATTCTAGTCCTGCAAACAATTTTGTGCATAGAAGTGGTCTCACTGAGTAAAGTTAAGCATGTAAGTGTTTGCAGGATTTGGGTCTAGAATTCTAAATCCAGGACTAGCCAGGAATGTTGGTAAAATGCACTCAGAAATATTGACACCAACCAGATATATCCCAAAACTAAACTGGAAGGGAAAATATTTGAGCATAGAATGTGATTTTAATTCCACCTGTAATAATTATAATTGAAGCATTTAGTGCTCAGACGACACTTACTCCATAAAGCTCAAAGGAAAGCTGTCTGGGCTTGAAAAATTTACTAGCCAGAGGACTAAGTATACTAGGCTTAGGCAATATGAAAGATTAATGCCCACACACACCATTCATGTCAGTGGGCAAAGGCATGGTAAAAAGCCAGTAGCTCTGCCCCAGATGTTGTGAACAGGGAGGGCACTGGGATTCATAAGCAGGGACAGCACCTTATTCTCTTGTGTGGGTCTCTGGCTGATGGGGTTAAAAACTGCTTTCCCTTTTTATCTGCTTGGAAGGAGCTTTTCCTCATTCTCCAACTTCAAAGCCTCTTGGCTGATGAAGAGTAAGAAGGGTGTTTGCTCCTCTTTCCCAAGCCTTTTTTACTCACTTTCCTGTAAAGCACTGTTGTTCCTATCTTTCCCTAGGTGCACCATAGTGCAACTGCCAGTATTCTTGTTAGTTTCACAACTGTTTTTCAGACTCCTGTAGACAGAAACTTACCCAAGTCCTGTTAACGTCATTCCACTTTTTGGGAAACTCATGAGAAACAGTAGACTGAAGTTGTGTGCACATGTGGCAGGACAGCATGTGTATCAGTTCACACTTGAGAGGTTCTCCTAGCAGCCACAAGAGCTAGAAACTTCACTGTCTAAAAAGAAATCTTAAATTCTGGAGAAATTGTTCATGTGGATTCCTTCACTCATCAGTTGATTAATCCAGAGGATGTAGGTCTGGAGGCTTCCCCCCATGAAAAACAACACACACAAATACCATAACCAATCACTATCCTCATCTTGCAGAGGGAAAGCTAAGGGAAATGGAGATTAAATGACTCACCCAAAGAGTCAGTGCTCAGAACCAGGAATAGAATCCACATCTATACAGTACCAAGTTCAGTGCACTAAATCATACTGCATCATAGCTGAATAGTATACATTTTTATGTGTGACACTAAAGTGATATCTGATATCTTACATATGCACAGACTAGATGCAAAAATGCATTCCATATTTTTAATCTAGATAGTAACTAATTGAATACAACATATTTCAAAATAGCAAGGATCAATACAATGCAAGTTTTGTGCTAATTGTTTAGAAAACAATTCTGTGACACTTCTAAAAATGTATGTAGTAATAAAAACAGTGACTTACGTTGATACAAACGCACTGTTCTTTCAGATTAATATTTAATAGAGCTGTTCTAAAAAACCCCTATGTTTACAGTTTTAATAGGCTCATGTTCTCCAGGATAAGCTGCATTCTGTTCTTAAAACTGTCATTCGTTCATTCCATATTTTATAGGCTTACATCCTAGTCATACTTAATTAGTAAATGAAAGGGCCAACCTGCTTCTCTTGCATCATGGCCAAATCTGATATTTCGTTTTCCTGATACTTTTCTTCCAAATATTGTTGCTTGAAAATACTTTTTGAATGTCCTTTATATCTACCATTTTAGAGGCAATAACAAGGTGGATCTTTAAATAACATCTCGCTGTGACTTGAACCTACTTCACTGGCATTTGTTTTTAACAGTTGAATGATATTTACTAAAAACCTTTTCTATATAAAAAATTTAACTCTCCTATTAAGATCAGATCAAGCTTTTTCCCTAATACAGAAAGTAACAGACTAGTGAATTTGTGGTTAATATTCTAACTTTTTTTATTAAGCAGAATTGACCAAGAACTTAATGGGGAAACAAGAACAGAAAAGTGAACAATAAGTTTGGAGTCCAGACAAGACTGAAGACTGTGCAGATGGAATGATGCTTTTTTTTGCATATACAATGCATTCATTAGCCTTTATTATGTAACCTGTTATAAAAGGTGCCTTGATATATCTCTGGACTTGTACTCGAGGGACTATTCTCTGCTGTATTGGTTTGCAAATCTTGAGTTTAATTATTGACTTTAATAGCTACCTTACAGTGTAATCATTTTATACTGCTAAATGTCAAAGAACCATATGTTTATAGGAGTCATTCTTGCAATTGTTATCTAAATGATGCATGTTCTTCAGTAAAATATTTATGTACCTAAATGTTAAAGGAAAGAGATAATATATTTTTATGACTCTTTGAGCAATATTTTATAATGTGTACTTGCAGAATGAATTCTTTTGCAGGTAGACAGGGCTATAAATGACTGTTGTCATTATTTTGTAAAGTGCATGACGGATGTTTTTTGCTGTAAATAGTTAAACATTTCCTGAGTGAGTTAGCAACCGAATGCTTTTAGATGCCAATGGTCACATTGTGTAGTTATCTCCTAAATGTGAAGATAATCATTTTTGTTCACGTATCTAATACAAGTAGAACTCATTTACGCTGCCAGAATGAGCTTGAGCTTTGGTTTGTCTTTTTTCTTCAAAATACAGAATCGTAGTTCTGTGAATTTCAGCTTATTGGCCACCATCTTTTAGCCTAGTTAAGCCATACTGGGGACTAACTAGTTCAAATGACTAATAACATAATGAATTTTTCACCATTAGGTCACTAGTTTTAAATTCTGCTCAGGTGTTTAGTAGATAAAAGCTGTCTATTGAGTGTGAAATGAGCTCAATCCTGTTACTCTTGGATGAGTGTCAGTTGGCACTAACTGAAACTCTGTTCAATCTCAGCAGCCACACAAAGAATTGCATGGACATGGAGCTGAACTGTCCTTTCAGGTTGAGACTGAATTACCCTGGATAGGAGGCGTAGAGAATCTTGCACTGCCCTTACTTTGTAGATAGAGATCTTCCGTCTTCAGTGCTATCAATCTGGCACATCTCACAAGCACTAAATTCACTTTAAAGATGTAATGAGTTTGGGATGGAGTGGTTTTTTTTGTTTGTGTTTGTTTTTGTTTTTTGTTTGGCTGTGGTTATTCAACATGTATCCACAAGCTTCCACTCAGTGTTCTTGGGCACGTAAGTTAACTTTCGGAGGTTCTATTAGCATAGCTACATTATACTATGTTCCGAATGAATCATGCAATGAAAATATGTAAAACTTTTTAAATCTATTTGGTAATCATGCCTATTTTGCCTATTGGTATGTGCAAATAATCCATTCTGGAGTTAAACATTTAAGTGACATTGAAACATTAAATATTTTCACTTCTGTTTTTACTGCAGTGCTTACTACTTTTGTCTTAATCATAAAACCAAAAATCCCCGTCTGATATTCTTTCACACTTCTGAACAATATATTCTTGGAAATAGCTGTATCCCAGTTCTCACAATTAAAATAAATCCAACATATTTACAAAAGTAAGGTAGCTTTCTATTAGATGGTTACTCATCAATGAGGTATAGCACTCATAGACTAAGGATATGACTGGGATTTACAAACTTGGATCCTTGCAGACTCCTTGCCATCTCTAATCAGCTATGTATAAGTGCAGCATTAGCTAAGTCTGATGCCACCTCCGGGCAGTAGTCTGCATCTGAATTTAACAGATTTGTTTAACACGTGCTTCAGGGGAACCCCTCTCAGTAGAAGTGAGGTCTGAAAGTTGATTTGCATTGATATATTGTTTTGACACAGTTAAATCAGTCTCTCAGATTACTGAACGATGTCTTCTGTTGGATGTGGTGGGAAAAGTGTAGCTAAAATATTTCAAATGGAAAAAAGTTGGTAGAATTTCCACGGGCTATAGACATCATTTGGTATTCCAGTGCCTTTCTCCCCCACGCTTGCTTCTACTTCCCTCTTACCTCCTACAAAAGTTTATATGCCAAGAATCTTAAACAGCAGTTCAAAAAGTACATATGTTGTGTAGAAATCAGTTTATGCTGTATTTTGTACGTGACAAATGTTCAATAATTTTAAAGGTGACTTGCAAAGGAGAGGAAGTTTATACCTTTCTGATTCTGTATTGTATCATTAAAGGAGGTCTGCGTGTTTCTTTTCTCCCCTGCTTTTTCACATTTTAAAAAAAAATCAAGTCTTATTTTTCTGATAGATTCTCTAAACTGGAGCATTAATTGGTATACGATAGATTTAAACAGGGTGGATTGATTGATTTAAATCAAGGCAATTTAAATCACCAAGAGAAAACCATGATTTAAATCAAGTTTCCCACTGATACTTCTTCACATATTTCTTAAATAATGGTGCAAATCTGACCACTAAAACATGTTAATTTACAAATCAGTACAGCATTTACAACATCTAGGAGGGTATACTTTGTGTAATTTTTTTAGATTACTTGATTTTTATTAAATTAGGAAATGGTACATAATACTCATTATCTGTGTCAAGCTGCAGATGGAGCAGCAGTACATTAGGAATGGTAAGAACTAAATCTCACACAAACACAACAGCACTTATATTTTGTTAACGTAAATCTTAAATGTTACGTTTCACATTTGCAATTGCAGCAGTCTCCTGAGTTGCTGGCTGATGGCTGTCCTTAAACTTCTTTTTTTTTTAATTTTCAAATTTTAACTCAAGTCATCACAACACTAAATGTACACTGTCCTTAAAACTTCTACTACTCGCTCATCTTCCCCACTGTCATTTTTATTCCTAGACTGAAAAAGAAGTATGAGTTTTCCAGCTTTTTCAACTCCCAGTTGATTTCTTAGCTTTGAGTGAATAATACCAAATGATGAAAATATTCTCTCTGTGCCTGCAGAGGAAGATACTGCTGTGAAAAGTTGGCTTAGCAACTGAAGGAACTCTGTTTCAAGGTGCATGGCTAATGACTTCCACTAATTCAGGGGGGTGACCTTGTTCAAAACATCAGTGAACATGTACTGCTTGAATGGTTCCGTCCAGCCCTGAAATGTATTATGAATGGCATGACTGAGATCCCATGCCTTTGTTTTCAGTGATCAAGGAAAAAGATGGTATCGTCTGTGGAATTATGTATTGCAGACTACATTCTAGACTCTTAATTAGTAAATCACTGTCTGTTTGCTGCGGTTGAACAAGTGTCAGCAAACTTATCTGTGCCAACTGTTGAGCATCATAGATTTTATAAGCTTAGTGATCTTAACAAATTTTGAAATTTTTTGCTAGATCTTTGGAACTTTTTAAAGATTTAGTTTTCATTAAGATTAGGTGAATAAGACAAATTTGAAGTTTAATATCTCCTTTCTGAGATGAGTATTAAAAAAAACTATCTCCCCAAAGTCTAAAAGCTCTCATTGGCCAAATGTTTTGGCCAGTAATCTCCAATTTGCTGGAAAATTCTTGAATAAGAAATACCATAAGAGATTTTAATAGGATTTCTAGGAAACTAAAGAAGGGAAGGTAATCTCAACTGGGTCTCTTATGCCCAAAGATATCTTTTCTTCAATTTCAGATTAACATATATGCCTTCTTCGTGGATGGAGCGTTTATTCAGCATTTATATTCTACTGTTGGAAAATGGCTTAACTGTAGTCTGTCAGGAACAGAAATTATTATTTGTAAAATGTGTGACTTCCTAATCTCCTTTAGAGGGGTGGCCAATAGGCAGATGGTGGCTAGTATGTTTTTACAAATGTTTTATGACATTCCAATGAGGATTCTAGTGCTGAATTATCCATGTGGATGCAGGTCATTCTCTGGAGGTTTTTGGTTCCATAAACATCTTAGGAGCATTTTGAAGAACTATGCTTCCATCTGCTATACCATATTTTTAAAAAAGATACTGAACCAATTTTCCTCAGAGGAGCACTCTGAAACTTAAGGATGAATTTCTCTCAGCATGAATAATTTAAAATAGGAATTTTGTACCTTTTTAAAACTTAATTCTAAGTTGTGCTAAAAGGTTTCCATTGACATGAATCCTCAGTACAACATAAGCAAACACAGAAGTACAATTGCTAGAGCTGAGCGAAATTTTGGGTCACCCAAACATTTTGCAAAGTTGATTTGAATTCAACAAAATGCTTTGGCCAAGAAACAACAAAATTCAGAAAGTGAAAACATTTTGTTTTAAATGAAACATTCAGATTTTTTGCCTGAAAACTTTGCTTTGAAATTTCATTCAAGTTTATTTTAAAAAAAAACAAAAAACCCACCAACAACAAAACCTTAAAGCTCAAAATCAAAACAAAGCATTGTGGGTTGGGCTGCATAAAACCTTTTATTCCACCTAGAACAACTTTATTTTTTCAGAACTGCCAGCGAACTGAAAAATCAATTAGCACAGCTCTAGAAACCCCACCTAGAAAATAAAAGATTTTGTAGTATACTGTCATGTTGCTTCTTTTTCTAGCATTGAGAAAGCATTATGACCAAAAAGACAATGAGCTTCCACCTTAATAAAATACCACAATTCATACTTCAAAATCTCACCATTCAGTTAAGAGTACTGAGATGCGTTTTTGTGTATCAGTATTATGGGGCACCCTGATTATTCAGTATTGAAAAACAAACTACAGGTGCTGTGCACTGCCAGTGTTAAAGTTGTCTTGTCAGACAACCTTACCATTGCATACAGTATGGTTGGCCTGTACTTGTGATGTGGACTCTTGGGTAAATATCCAGAATAAGCATTCATAGAAGAATTTTTGATGTTTCAGCCAATGCTGTTCTGCAGCTCATGGGGGAAAGGAATGACAGGAGCTTCTATTTTATTTTAAAGCATGTTTTTGAATGATGAAACAGAGTTAACTGTTGTCTGAACATTAGATATGTTTGAAGTCTTGAGACATTTCACTTTCAGATTAGTTTTGTCAAAGGATGGAACATCTGGTACTTCTGAGCCTTTATGCTTTTCAGGGCAGGACCATGTGTCTGTTCCATGCTTAATATGGCCTCTGGGCACAACTGCAATATAACAACTGAATAATGTTCACCTCTCAAACTGTATGTGGCAAGCTTTTGACATTTGAAAGTTTATGCATCACTCAGATGCTGTAACTTTGCATGAAGTATTGAGTCCCCAATATTTAATCCTAACTTTCTAGATTCTGAATTAGTTACAAAGGCAACGCCTTCATCTGCAGTACAAATCTCAAATGACCACCACTGTTCCTCACAGAAGAAACTGTACTATTTTTCTTCTGTCCCTTTAATTTCAACTGGTTTGAGGAAAGTACTCTTTTCACCTACCTCTGAAGACTGTACTAAGCTCTTCTCCTTTTCAAATAAAGTAATATTCTTCCCTGTTTTCTTAACTTTAAAGTTGCTATTGTCATGGAGTAATGTGAGAAATACAAGTATTTCTGAACATGTCATCTAGCATTTGCTGGAACCTGAGTTTTGTATTAGATAAAATAAGTTAAACGTGGAAAATCCAATAAATACCTTTTTGAAAAATACTCATGTGAAAGTTCTCCTAATTTAAGCTCTTGAATGAAAAAAGTGTTGCTTGGTGTTTTCACATCTGTCTGAAAAATCTCTGCATCAAAGAGCTTGCTATCTAAAGCCAATGTATAGGTAGAGATCTAATATTCAATTGTGTGCTGCTTTTTAATGTTTTGAAGACATCTTGTTAGTACCACTGTTCAGATTTTAACTTTAGGATTTTCATCTTGGCCTTTTTGGGAGAAGTGCTATTTTCAAAAGAAATTAGGAGGGAAATGACGTGGCAGAACGGATTTTTTTAAGAGGCTACATCAAAGCAGGCTTGAAGATGGGAGTAAAATTAAAAACTTGGATAGTCACAGGTGTTTGGGCAGAACATAGATGGTGGATGAAGGATGAGACTAATGGTCACTAAATTGTACAGTGTCCTAAAGGACAGACAAGAAGCTTAACTTTGATGTAGTTGTAAACTTAATAAAGGGATTTGAAGAGGGTGGAGGCAGTAGCAGATAAGGCAAAGCATGCATTTTCTGGCAGCATTTTAGGCTGGCTGAAGAGCAGGTAAATCCAACGCAGAAGTCTGCCATTGTCAAAAATTAATAAATTGATTCATTTTATCACTGATTTTTTTTTCTAGCTAAAATGGAATGAAGAGTGCTTTTTAATTTGCAATAGTCTTAAACAGGATAGAATTTCCTTTCAGTGCACTTCAGTGTTTGTGTGAGAACTGATTATTGGGAAGGTGTTGTGAGGAACAGATATAAATATCTGAGCGTAGAGATGTGTTGAGCTAGTCTTGGATAGGACAATGCATGATAGAGAAGATTATTAGCAGGGACAGGGAGAAGTGCTGAACACAGCTTTCTTATAAGAAAGCCCCTACAGTGATGATATTGAAAGAAAACGTCTACGCACATTTGTTAGGGGTTTCTCTGCCTTTCAGCTGCAATCCAAAATGCACTCTTTTTTGCTATAGTATTTAATTCTGTTAAGCTTACAGACACCTCACCTTTCCAATGTAGTGGGACTGAGTCAGCTGTGCTGGGAGTGATACTGAGCCAGTGCAAATGTAGTATACATATCAATCCTGTCAGGCTCCCCTAGGACTAGGGTGGGCCTTCTGTCCTCTAAAATCAAGTAACAGAGAAGGTCTGTACGCAGAGGGAGCTCATATCCAGTTCCAGGCACAGTTGTAGCCTGTGAAGCTAAGCTAGTATTTGTTCAACCTCTTCTGCAACGAGCTCACGTTCCTTACCGCGCTGCTCTCCGGCCCGCAGGACCTGGCAAAGGGCGGCTACAGCGGGGTGACTCTACCCTAAAGACCGGCTTTGCTGGGCTGCAGGGCCCTCGCTCCCCCCGTGAGCTCAGCTCGCCTTTCCGCAGGCGGAGTGCCAGCCAATCGCTCCCCGCTGCACATCCGATCGCAGGCCTACGGCGGAGTTAGGAAAGGGGGCGCGGAGGGAAGAAGGGCTGCGCCATGGTCCGGCGGGGTGCCGAGGACGGGCCGAGCTAAGGGGGGCGCAGCCCGGCCTGACAGGCCCCTCGCCCCGCCGTGTGGCCCCCTAGCTCGCCGCGGGGCGGCGCCGGGCTGCGACTTAGCTCCGGCGGCGGCTCCACGCTCTGTAACCCCCTGAGCCGAGCTCGGGGTCGCCCCCGTCCGCTCGTAGCTGGTGTTTGGGAGCCGAGCCCCAGCCCCGCCAGGCCCAGCCCTGCCGAGTCCCGCCGCTGCCTCCCGCCCACGCTCGCGCCGCCTGCGGCAGCCGGCTCCGTCCGGGGCGCTTCACCCAGCCGCTGCGCGCTGCAAGGAGCGCCCAGAACGGGGCCGGGGCCGGGGCCGCCGAGCGGGCGAGAGCTCTTCGACGGACGCTCAGGCCGGCTGACCCGCGCCGCTTTGTTCGAAACTTCCGCTTCCGGTTCGCTTACCCCTCCGCTTCCGGGTCAGGGCGCTGAGGCGGTTTGGGGGTTCGTCACTCAGCTGTTGCGGAGGCTGAGAGCGGGAGAGGCCGGGAACCGCCGCCGCCCCGCGAGGGATTGACCCCCGGCAGGTGCGTCCCGCCGCCCGGGCAGGAAGCAGTGAGCGGGAGGGACCCCGCCGCCGCCGCCAGCAGAGCCGGGGGCCGAGCCCTCGTTGGCCAGGCGCGGGCTGCGGGGGGGGCCTGCGGTGCCGCGTCTCGGCCCCTGGGCGTGAGCAGCCCTTGGCCGGTGCCTGCGGTGCGGGGTGAGGAGCGGGGGCCGGGCCGGGCCCTGCCTTTGAAGAGCGGGGTGGGCAAGCCGGAGCCTCCCGGGGAGAGCAGCGCGAGTGAGCCGGGTGTGGGAGCGGAGCGCAGGAGGCGGGGTTACAACCTGGCTCTGGCTAGTCTGTGCCGGGGGTGGGGCGGGGTGTGTGTGTGTGGGGGGCGGTGGCTCATACCCGTCCTCCGATGGGTTCGGGGCTGTCTGTCGAGGACGGGGCAGTTGTTCTGCCAAGAATCCCCCCCACCACTCCCAAGAAGCCCTTGACAAGTTCTTTTTGCCAGATTTTCTCCTGGGCACTGTCCTGTGTGCTGGTGACTGAGCGTCGCCTAATGAAAGAAATAAAAGAAACGGGATATGTCCGCATTGGAGCAAGTGTTCATTGTTACTTTGGTGATCTACGCTAATGCTGTTAAAAGACAAGCTGCTTATACGGTTTATAAGGCTAAAAATGGGAAGGACAAAACCCAACAGCTAACAGGGTGTTAGGAAGAATCTTGACTGTCGTGGTTGGCACTGGGGCGCTAAATTTTCCTTTGAAGAATCTGGTCCAGGCCAGTACTCTTTTTATGGTCAGTGGGTATCAGATTTCAGTCTGTCTGATGCTGTCCACTAGTTCTGAAAGACAATTGTTGTGTCTTGGATTATTTTTTTTTTAATAGAGGTGTCTGTATTAAAAATACCCATCAGTTCCTTCAGCAAGCAAATAAAGTATTTAGTGATCCTTAAAATAAAAAGCAGCATCTTATTCTTCTTTGTAGGTAACTACTAAGCTATTCTCAAAACTGGGCTGGTAATCATGGGTGAGGCAAGGTGAAATCAACCATATTGTTTCATGTTTCCTTACGTGAAATCAACCATATTGGTTCTGTTGAAAATTTGAAGGTGGTTGTGGGAATTGCTGTTTGCGCAAATGGATATTGGAAAAAATCTGTATAAAGGAACTGATGAAGTATTATAATTGGCTGATTACCCACATTAAGACTTAATATTGAAAAACATGGTGAAAGAAAGATAGAGTAGCATTAATTATTTTATTTGTCTATGCAATCCTATTGTTTTTTTTCCATCATGTAATACAAAATTTGACAACTTGTAGCTAATACAGCAAAGAATTAAGCTATATCCAATTTGACTGCAAAGGCATTCTGCTTGGTATTAATTGTCTGGTCATTTTTTCCTTTAGGTGTTGCTGCTTTTGATTATTCTTTTTCTATTCGGAATTACTCTACATAATTCAATAAATGTCATATTGGATTTTCAAGGTCTTCAATGAAAGTGTGAGACCTATTGGCCGTTTCATAGCTGTGGATGATCAGTAAACGCTTCTCTCGTCTTTGTGAATCATGGCGTATCAACTGTATAGAAACACCACATTGGGGAACAGCCTTCAGGAGAGCCTGGATGAGCTCATACAGGTGGGAGACAAGTAACTTAATGTCAAGTATGACTGAGCAGTGAGTTAGTGGAATTTAATTAAATTTCCAAACAACTCAGCTAGACAGTGTTAAGAACTAAAAGCACTGCACTTCAAATGCAGGTATGCTACTCATTTCCCTGTAGTTGATGATTTGACAATCAAACTATCATATGAACTCGAAAGTAAAAAATAAAATTGCCATTTAGCCTTTCTTTGACATATGAAATCAAGTTTCTCACTTGAGTATTTGGGTTGAAGAAAAGGATCTTATGCAGATGAAGTAACCAACTTCTGTGTATCCTAGTAAATTAACCTCTTACTTACAACCTGAAACTACCTACTTGATGTTTCTAGTCCAATCATCTCTAGTGAATACTTACTGGGGAAAACACCTGTGCTATCTTTAATGTAAAAAAAGCTCTAAAATAACAAACGTGTTCCTTTTCCCCTGAGTAAAGAAAACTTTGTAGTTAATGTTCATTTAAAGAGTATAAAACCTAGTTGAAGAGCTTTTGGTGTGATAAACAATTTCAGGATGCCTTTTTTAAGGCTTCCCCATGAGTGTCAGCTAACTACCAAAAAAACTCTTCCTTCTGTTTACATTTTAATTATTGAGACACATCTGTCTTATCAAATCTCAGATCTCCATTAGTTGCAACTGATTTTTGCCAAATAACTTTGGACTGTGCTGTGGGTTGGCACTGTCTTCGTCAGGATTGACTTAATAGGACACTAATTAAGAGATCCTGGGTCCAGAGTGACCTGACAATTTTGCTGTGTTTAAATCTGGTGTTAATCACTAGTCTTGTATGTCTGTAGAGAAGGCTGCAGGCCGTGGATGTGGGAGTTACTGCATGTTTTTCAGACCATACTGTCTCTCTGCATGTTAGTCACATTTGTTTCCTCCAAAAAGTTGCAAAAACTAACAAATTTCACTTTATATTTCATGAGGAAGATGGAGTAAAGTCATAAATATATATTTCCAGTAAAGCTACTGGTAAAACTAGTATGCATCTTGAGATTTGTTTCGTGAAAGCTTTGCTTGATGATCCATTTTTATGCATTTTTGAGTCAGTTATAAAGCTAAAAGTTTTTGTTTAATTTTTTTTAAATCATAGTCTCAGCAGATCACCCCTCAGCTTGCCCTTCAAGTGCTACTTCAGTTTGACAAGGCTATAAATTCAGCATTGGCACAACGGGTCAGGAACAGAGTTAATTTCAGGGTAAGTGTGCTGCATATTGAAGTCCCCAACTAACTGATATTCTCCATCTGTGTTCAGATGCTGCATTGAGAAGTATAAGGCTTGTTATCTCTGTTTGCTATGGACGGAAACAAGCCTTTTAAGGGTCCACTTTTTTTCTAAAAATAATACTTTTGTATAGCTCCACATGTGCCATCTGTAGTATGTTGAACTAAATTCCTGCTTTTTTATGTGATTATAATAGGTGCCTGCCTGCAGGCTGTTTGAGTTTCTTGCAGTTGTCACAATTCTGCCATGGAATCTTCCAAGAAATACAGCAGCCAGAAAGTTGACAGGGATTTGAGGGGAAGGGAGTGGGAAGTAAGATCCTGCCAGCTCTACGTGAAAGAAAAATAAAAGTTTAAATGCAGAATTTTCTCCCTAGCATTAGATGCTGGTATTCCAGAATGTGCTAAAAATAATTTATGCTTCCTAAATCACTAGTGTAGAACTGCAATCAGAGGCAAAAATGGCTCCTGGATCAGTAACTGGTTAAAAGATAGGAAACGAAGGGCAGGAATAAATGGCCATTTTTCAGAATGGAGAGAGGTAAATAGTGGTGTCCCCCAGGCATCAGTACTGGGACCAGTACTGTTCAACATATTCATAAATGATCTGAAAAAAGGGGTAAACAGTGAGATGGCAAAATTTGCAGATGGTACAAAACTACACAGGATAGCTAAGTCCAAAGCAGACTGCAAAGAGCTACAAAGGGATCTCATAAAACTGGGTGACTGGGTAATAAAATGGAAATTCAGTGTTGATAAATGCAAAGTAATGCACATTGGAAAACATAATTCCAACTATACATATAAAATGATAGAGTCTAAATTAGTTGTTACTGCTCAAGAAAGAGATCTTGGAGTCATTGTGGCTAGTTCTCTGAAAACATCCACTCAGTGTGAAGCGGCAACCAAAAAATTTTCAGAATGTTGGGAATTATTAGAAAATATCATATTGCCTCTTTATAAATCCATGGTATGCCCACCTCTTGAATACTGCATGCACATCTGGTCTCCCCATCTCAAAAAAGATATATTGGAATTGGAAAAGGTTCAGAAAAGGGCAACTAAAATGATTATTGGCATGGAAAAGTTTCCATATGAGGAGAGGTTAATAAGAGTGGGATTTTGCAGCTTGTAACAGAGATGACTATGGGAGGATATGATAGAAGTCTATACAATCATGAATGCTGTGGAGAAGGTAAATAAGAACGTGTTACTGCTTCTCATAACACACAAACTAGGGGTCACCAAATGAAATTAATAGGCAGCAGGTTTAAAATGAACAAAAGGACGTATTTCTTCACACAACATGCCCTAAACCTGTGGAACTCCCTGCCAGAGGATGTTTGAAGGCCAACTCTATAACAGGGTTCAAAAAAGAACTAGATAAGTTCCTGGAGGATAGATAGGTCCATTAATGGCTATTAGCCTGGATAGGCAGGGGTTGCTTTTTGTCAGAGTCTGGGAGTAGGCAACAGGATGGATTATTTGATGATAACTTATTTTATTCATTCCCTCTAAAGCATTTGGCATTGGCCACTGTAGGAAGACAGGATACTGGACTAGATGGACCAGTGGTGTGACCCAGTATTACCATTCTTAGGCTAGGGAAAAATGTATAATGGGATAGATGACTAAAATTTTATGCATTTATTTAGACATTTTAAAGAGTAGTGCTCAACCACTCTCTTCCCTGCATCCTCTCTTGCTTAGCTTAATTGTTTTGCACATATGGCTTGAACAGCTCGCTAATTTTATCTATAATGATAAGGAATTGGACTGCAAGATCTGAATTATGAATGCCAAACATTTCTTTGCTCGAGAGTATTCAAAATGGAACAACAATGAATATCAAAAATATCTCAAGGAACAACAATGAATATCAAATCAAAAAAGAAATGTTCATGTTAACTGAAATAGACTTTAGAAGAGACACAAAAACCCTTTGTCAAATGTCAGTCTGACTTTGATTTTGAGAGAAAGTCTAGTATTGTCATAAATGATCTTGTTTAAATCCAGAAACATTTGTTGAATTAACATGTGTATAGTTAAATGAAAAATAAAAATAAAAATCTGTTTTATACTGGGACGAAGTCATTAAATAGCCTCCAGTAAAAATAATCTGAGATGAGTTGAACATGTTTTGACTTAGTAAATGATATAAAACATACAGTAATGTACAAAAGAGTAACAAACCACTGTCATTATTCAAAAACATAAAAATAATCATCAATCTAAATCTCCGGTCATGTAGCTCTCTTTCGTTTTATGTGACTCCGAATCTTTCATCCCACCAGTGTTAAAACACTTATACTAGTGTGATGTTCAGAAAGCCAACAGAGAGTAGGAGACACTTTTTCACACAGAACTTGCATCCTATTTGAAGGAATCAATAAGTGAAAGGCTTACAAATGGCCCATAATCTCTTCTTTACATAAATCTTGCTGTTGAAGCCTGTGACCTTATTCTTCATGTATTTTGGAAAACACACAACCATTTCAGAAGGCTGTATTTCTTCTATGATGTTCTTCCTTACTCAAAGTACAATGTTCTTGCATGAACCTGAAAATTTCTACCACATGGGGGTACTCAAACTACACAGTTTTCCTCTGAATTACTTAAGTCTGTGTTCCTTCAGCTTTATGCTTGCATGTTCTGGCTCATAGTTAGCTTAATAAAGAAGCACATCCAATCTGATTATAAATACAAAGGCACATACTTTAAATTAATGAATATCAGTAAATTACTTAAGTAACTCTTTTGAGAAGCAGGTAAGATGACAATTTTTCAAATGTTAAGAATTTTGTAGCTATAGCTACAAGAATAATTTTATTTTTCTGTTACTGTGCAGGAGATCTTTTGAAAATATTAGTTTTTATGTTATATCTTTCTTTTAAAGGGCTCCTTGAATACATACAGATTCTGTGATAATGTGTGGACTTTTGTTCTGAACGATGTTGAATTTCGAGAGGTAACTGAACTCGTGAAAGTGGATAAAGTGAAAATTGTAGCATGTGATGGAAAAAGTAAGTATAGTACTATAGTACTGAGCTGAAGTATAAATGTTAGGTTAGCAGAGATGAAACTTGAATGGTATTATGAAATACACTTTGTGCAGCTGGAGTTTTTAAGTAGTCTGTGGTTGGAGCAGTATTCTACCTCTGGTAATATCCTACATAATTCAGATTAGAACAGGAGCGCACAACCCTCCTGCACACAAGGAGAAATTAAATGATTAATTCAGAGGAGCAAGTTACAAGTGTGTTCTGCACTAAATCATAGTCTTATTTAAAGCTGTTATTTCAATTAAAGCTGCCGTGGGACATGATTTTAGTGGCATATGAATAAACATAAATATGCTTCTGACAAGCCAAAGTACTACCAAAGATAAATGTGACTAGTCCTAGTGGTCACTTGTTGCTAAGGTATATAACTAAAACAATTAGAATAACAAGATAGGAATTTTTGAGATACTTAAATTTCTCCCAAGTCTCATTAACCTTCTGGTTATCAACGTGCCACCATGGAAAATTGAAGTAAAGATATCATTCTTTTTGGAGCTACTAATGCACCAAAGGATGAAAAATGCCACTGTTTGTTCAGCAGGAATAATCAACTAATAAGGGCATTGTTGGAAGCTCTTGGTGAAATATCAGTTCAGTATCCTAGGAGACTGAGGGACCCCAGGTTTGAGAAATGTTGTCTACAGTATTACAGACCAAGCCCTGTAATTTGTGCATGCAATGACTTTACTGTCCATGGGAGGTCATTAGCTCATACATTCCATCTCTACTTGTCCAGCTTGTTTAGCCAAATGTTCCATTGAAGTGCTTTACCAAAGAATAACCTTCTATAGTTTATGGCTGATGGATTTCAATTGCTTAAGATTCCCTTTTTAATATATTAAAAGGAGTGAGTGCGAACAGAAACCCTTTATAGTACATCTTTTTTAAAAGGTCTTGGAGCATGGACCTGATCCTGTTAGAGCTTCCTGACCTTGCCACAATTGTAGGGAAGTTTTTAAACAAATTGGTTCCCAACAATTGATAGGTTATTCCACACCTACCTTGTCTTTAATGTTGGGCATGCATGTTACCTTCATCCACCTGTTTATTTCTTAAGATGTATTTATGGTAGCAGTTAAAGGAAAAGCTTACTTCGCGTATCTGAATAATTTCCATTTATAATATCACAATATAAGAACAGCATTTGAAGACCAGAGTACATAAAGTTGCTGACAATATCTTTAGTATTTTAGCATTGTTCAGCAAGTAAAAATAAGGACTGTCCTATCCATTGTTATCTTGTCTTGACATCAATAACTAGACTACTCATTTGTCCCATGGCACCGGGAACAAAAGAGAGGTAATAACAGCAAGTATCAGATATAGCAGTATCAGCTGGCTGCCTCTCTTACAGTTGCTTACTCTTTCTTACTGTTGCTTGTATGTTCAAGTAGTTCAGCTTCATAAAGAATTCTTACGTCTATATGATATTTTAAATCTATCAGACTCCACAAAAGCCTGTATGTTGTCACTTATCAGCCATCTGACGACCTTTCTCTTGAACAGACTACATGGCCTTGTAGCATTTGCATGCTCAAGAGCGAATTTTGTGAGCTGGATAGAATCAAGTGTTTAAGCATATACTCTAATTTAGAGCAAACTTATTTTAGTTTTCAAAAATGGTGACTTAATAGCAAACCCTACGTAGGGATAGAGAATTTTTACGTTCAAGCTTTTCGTTACTGCTAACAAAGTGAAATAACGCAACTACACCACACCTGTTCCTAGCAATGGAGAGGATACATATGGAAACAAAATTGTCCGGGTACAGGGCTGTTTCAGCTCTTATAATACAGACACTAAATTGTTGTGTTTTGAGACTGGCAGAGAGAATATTAATTTTTTGTTAAGACATTGCAAAGTTGAGTATGAGTTCTCCGTATTTATTTATACACTTTCTCTTTCTTTTCTAGATACTGGTTCCAATACTACAGAATGAATAGAAATGTAGTTTTTGTGCAACATTTTCTGTTAATATGCAGCACTTTCTGGAGAGAAGCATGGGAAAGGACTGTTCATAATTTATTCTGGTGATGCAGACATGAGTTAATCCATGTTAGAATGTATCACAGAAAGACAGTGAAAAGAAATATCTTTCTGTAGCATTTCTTCAATTCACCTTATAGGACATGAAGAAAACAATGTTACTTTTTTAAATGACAAAACAAATATTGTTGCCTTTTTTGTTCAAAGTAATTTCTCTAATAAACTTTTATTTAAAATTTTCTAGAGAAGTGAGTGATAATTAGAAAGGTGTTGTTTAGTTAAAGCAATCTCCCTTACAAAATTACCTTAAGCCTCAGGTAAACTACTGTTGGAGTAGTGATGGGAGGTGCACAGCTCTAGCTCACTAATACAAATGTGGCCCGCATAACTGAAACTAACTGGGACACTTACTTGGGGTTAGTGACTAAATAGACTTGGAATCTGACCTACTATTGCCACTAGAAATTATTGCTAAAAATGGGGTGGAGGCACATTAGCAATTGTTGTGCCCTTGTACTGCCAGGGCATGTGCTGTGCCTGTTTCTGAAGTAAAATCTTTCCATTTGTAGCATTGTCAATTTTGCTCCCTTTACAAACCCTGCATTAATTTGCATTTTAAAAAATGGGCATTGTGTGCTTAATCAAGGAAGTTAAAATGATTAAGTTCAGTCCCATGAGAACATTCTAAATTCTCAAATGTTAAGCAATTTATCTCATTTATTTTATTCAAGCTCTGGTCTAATATATTTGACTGAACACTTATCAAACTTCAGTACAGTATTCTACTGAAATTCTGTTAATGTTCAGCTATGAATTTTTAAAAAGCCCCGATTAACACCCCATCGCAAGTTCTATAATTACTCTTCCTATGATTTGGATATGACAAACAGGGTTTTTTTTATGCGTGACGCAGGTACTTAGGGAATCTTAAGTGTCACAATTGAAAAAGCTCTTGGTAAATTTATTCCCTCTACTAACTAGCTGTACTGGGTCTGTAGGAAAATATTTTTAGAATGGGTAATTATGGTTGGTTTGGCAGCATTAAAAGTTCCAGAGAACACATCTCCCATTAGGGTAACTATTTAAAAAAATCTTGGTTGAATTTTGAACCTAATGTACTTTTATGTCTAAACTCAATAGTATATATTTTTTGTATTTATAATACAGTTACTATCCCTCCAAATTCATCACCGTAGATCAGCTGTAGCTTTTTGGATTAGGCAATATAACAAAAGGATACGTAAAGATAGTTATAAAATTGGAATGACTTGTAATAGTGACAGTAGCAAAAGTTGTATACTATGCTGATTGCCATAGCAATGTAACTTCCACTAGCTTGTGTAAAGGCTTATTTGGGGTTTCTAAAAGAAAAAACTTTGTGTCTATATATCTATGGTTGTACCAAAAACCAATTTTCAGCACATAGCACTAATCCTTCTAGATCCTTGCTTGGAAACCTAAGCTTCAAACTGATGCTGTAGCTACAGGCATTTGTAGGACTAATACAAAATAGACACCACCTGTTGTGTCTTGTGGCAAAACTTTAACTAGAAATTTTTGATGACAGATTCATATTTATCCTTTAACTTACAAAAGGACTGTATCCATTAGTGGGGAATCAGGCCTTTTCAGCATCAAAACTCAAGTCAAAGCCTTCACAATAGCGAAAGGATATCTTCTCTGTCAGGTAAGCCTACAAATGTTTTGTATTGATCCCAAGATAATATGCAAAGCACATTTTAACATCTCCCTTTAAAAGTGTCATAAGTCAATGGGGTCTCTTCCTTGTTAACTAATAATTTGTGCAGTCTTTAGTGTCTTGGGGATATCTCTCATGTATGTGTTCTGCATGTTTGTCTTATCCTGTAGATATTACAATTTTGTGGAAATATCCAGTGGGTCTAGAAGAACTTCCAGCTTTCAGTGCTTAATATTCTATATCTCAGAGGCTGTTGAAGTTCTGTTCATATGCCCCTATTGCCACAGCACAAGATAAATACACGTTTGCAGAAGGAGTTACCTTCATTCCTTTATTTGTCCTTAGATGAGTTAAAACCATCTAAAACATGATGTTCATGGTGGGTGGAATGCCCCTTTCTTTAGGCTCCTGATGGCGGACTGTCAGGGGGAGTACCATCCTTTTCCCCTCTCTATAGAGGATCATCCCGTTCCCCAATCATGACTGGCCATCAGGAAGTACTGTAAAACAAATAATTATAACTCTGCTTTTGATCCATTAAGTGTACATTAACACTAGGGCAGGCTGGGAAACAAGAACTCCATTTCATGAAAAATTTCACTGATAGTGTCAAGTTTTTACTCTAGTTTGGGCTTAGGGTGGGGCTGCTATTTGCATCAGTTGGATACCAACCATATGTAATCTCTTTCTAGACATCCTTGACCTCCTCCTTCCCTCACTCAGCCCTACTTTTGGCTGTTTGTCAAAATAAAAAAAAGCGTCTGCATGGGAAAGCAAATTTCATTCTGAATGCAAATTACTGTCCTGTTTAGCAGGTTACAAACTGAGACTGTAAAAGAGGTTTCATTGCCAAAGTGGTTTACTTCCTTGTGTGCAGTGAATTCACATCAAAGCGCAAGAAGAAACCAAAATGTACATATTGGGCATCCGAAGTACTTTTGTTGGTAATTCACTTTTCAAAAGATCCATCTAGGAAACAGTTTCATACATAGAATATCAAATATATCATTTTACCCTTTAAAATCCATATATCCATGGTAACTCATGTTAAAGTTAAACATTTTGGATCCATAGTTAACATACACCATGGTTCCGTCATTGTCTAGGTGTTGAGGTAATAATTAGAATTGGATTCAAACCTACACTTTTTTTTATTCAAACCTGGCAGTGCTGTGCTGGTGCATTAGAAATAAGGGAAAATGTTGACATTCCAAAATGTGCTTCGTTAATTATCTAGACTGAATTAAGTGAGAGAGGATCACACGTGGTGCAAAATAAACTTAGACTATAAATGCTTTCAGTTTGAATCATCGGAAGTGTTAGTAAGAGGAAAAAAAGTTTTTTTAAAATAACTAACCTGACAATATCCTTTTAGAGTGCACAATAGTATTCACAGCTGTGAAGAGACAGTAATGAAGATTGTATCTACCTGAGGATGTGTGGGCAGAATGGCATTATACAAATAGGAATGTGGCCTAGCTTTCGGGCTTAACGCCTCAGAGTTCTGTGGAATTTCATTAGCAGTGCTGCAGACTCTTGATTTGGAGAGGCTGAAAATGGCCTGAAGCAAGAGGAAAAGCTGTGTTTTTATGTTTTGACTATTTCATCCTGGAGGGATTAGCAGTGTCCCATAGCATTAACTGCTGACTTTGTGCCTTCCTCATTGACAGCTGGTTGGACTAGATCAAACTGTTTGCATTTGCCACAATCTCAATTGAATAAGAGCAAAACAAAAAAAATTGAACCCTGAATTTTCTTGCACTTGGGACTTGTATTCTAGTTCCCAGCTGGGCCACTGGCCAGTGAATCATGTAGGTTCCTAACTAACACGGAAGAGCATTTTCTTCTCCTGTTTTTTTAATTCAAAAGGGCGAGTTCATTTCTGTTTTGGGAAGCCTGCTGGGTAACATGCAGACAGTGTTCATTTTTTTTTCTAGAAAGCACCCTCCCCGTATATATGCCCCCGCCACTCCTTTGTCTCCCGCTTGCACTTTGTTCCTCTTCATATTCTACCAATGTGCATAATCCTTGTATAAGTAGAAAACCCTGACCCTAGCTTCTGCCTGATGTTCCCTTTGCTGGGCATTCCTTCTGGAGCTTACCATTGGTGTAAGGGGCTGTCTTAGACCCTATCTTGGCCATGGTGTTGCAGAGCCCTTGCTCTGAGTTCACTATGATTTGCACTTGCTTGTAAATCTTTAGAAATATCAACCAAGCCTCACACTATGCTTGAGAGGCAGGATGGCGTGTTCATGTTATGGATGGGAAAACACAGGCAGAGCGATTGTCACTGTTTCAAGGTCATACAGGAAGGCTGTGGTAGAGCCAATGAGAGAACCCAGGGCCTGAACTTGTCCAATACTTACACAATTGCAGCAACTTCATGCACAATTGCAACTTTTGAAATTTTGATTCCAGATTTTCTGACTTCCTATCAATGAGCTATCCTCTGTTACCAGATTTGCCCTTCACCTTGGGGTATGCTCATTTATTAGGGTTACCTTCCTGGAAGGGGGGTGTGATTCTAGAGGAGTACTGCTTGTGTTACTTGTGTGCTTATAGGGCTACAAGCCCCCTCCCAATGGAGTTATCCTGCAGGACCTAAGGTTTTCAGGGCTGGGTTCCTCCAGCACCAGATTCAAATAAACCCCCCCACAGATACACACACATATACACAGTTCAGCTCAACTTAGTGCGTCTGAGCAGACTGGGCTATCAGCACTCTCAGCTGACCCCTTATATGGCCCTGAACTCAGCAGGCTGGGTGACACCACACTCTCAGTGGCCACCCTTATATGCCCCTGTGCAACACACCAGAATACAGCAGGCTGGGTCCAAACAGCACCTTTTTGGCTACTCCCCTTAATTGCCCTTTGGATTCAATCAGGCTGGGTCAAACAGCACTTGAGCTGCACCCTCATTTGCCCCTGGACTCCGTAGGCTAGGCAGAGTAGCACTTCCTGACTGTCCCCTTCATATGCCCCTTTACACCACAATTGTTCTAGCAGTAACCCCCTTGATGAGCAAACCCCATAGGATTTTTGGGCACTCCCGAGATCTTTGGCTTAGGTAAGAGAAGCGTTACTACAGAGCAAGATAGGGACCAACGACACAAAAGAAGAAAATAAAGTTTGGGGAGAGAGAGAGAGAAAGTGGCAACCAGCTTGATTATAACAGTTATTTTATAGCTAGGTATATACAACTTACAATACTAATAGTGATACCATATAAGGAGAGAAAAACAATCAAAACACTTACAGTACTACACAATTACAGTTGGGGTATTGGAGAAAGCTAGCCCAGGTTTGATTACAAAAGTAGAAAGTTATACCTGGACTGAGAGAGAGAGAGAGAGAGGGAGAGAGAAGTTGTGTTGGGGGAAGAAGGTGGGGGTGGGGGTTGATCTCACCACTCCATGCAGTTCAGAGGTTCCCAGGAAGAGGCTTGTCAGTTCAGGGTCTGGAGTGCTTTGAGTCTGGCAGAGCCCCCAACACGATCAGTCAGGAAGAGAAGACAGGTTACAGTGGAACTGATGCAGAGTTTGGATCCAAGCATCAGAACAGAGGTTTGAGCTTTGACAGGGGATTTGTAGATGCCAGGTTTGTTTATGGATAAACAATGTCTGGACAAAAGGAGCTGATCATTCCTGGAAGGGCGTCCTTTCTTGAGAGAGAGCTCACAATGCAACCAGGTTTCAGTGTTTTGCATATCAATGGTCTGATAACTGGGGAGCTGGGTGTGTACAGGTGTGAGTTCAGTTACATCGAGAGCAGAGATTTCCCAAAATGCAGTGCTTCCCTGCTTCAGCAATCCCAGAGTTCAGTGCGTGTTCCATCTTCGATGTAGATGAGGCTTCTGTTCTTCATTCATGTGCTAACTGAGATGCTTATGCAGGCACCTTTGATGGGAGGGTTTCAATTGTGTCTCTTGGAGGCTGTCTCACCTTTGATGGGAGGGTTCCAATTGTGTCTCTTGTGATGATTGTGTCTCTTGTATGAGGCATGGGGAGTTGTCTCACCTTTGATGGGAGGGTTTCAATTGTGTCCCCTGCCTTTTCATATTGAAATGCCTTTGGTTTCTGGTTCAAGCAGCCTTTGGTTTCTGGTTCAAGCATGGGCTGGTGGGGGGTAATTCAGGTGAGCCAGAGAGAGAGAGCTGTGGTTTTGCACCCTGGTTCCCCAAGAACACAGAGCTGCTAGGTAACACCTCTCCTTCCTTGGTCTGACAGATGCTTCATCTTTATTAACCCCTCTAAGTAACCAGTTCAATTATTTCACTGTGATGAGTCATATTTTATGATTCTTTGAATCATTTTGATACTGTGAAATTTTAAAATTGTTGTCAGGGCACCTGGAGCAACTAAACCAACAAATTAATGCTCGTTGCATATATGAACATGTGCTGTAGCAATGATGGGGCTTTGGGTGAAGCACAGCATGCAACTGAGCGAGAAAGAAGAGCGCTCATAAAGGCTATATGAGCTTTCCCAGTGGAGAGGTGGCTATATTCCTCCGTCTGATCTTGGTTTTCATGCCGCATCCATCAAATAATGAGAGACCATTCAGTCAGGAGAATTGTCAAGTGGAAGTCACCAAGCAAAAATAAAAACTATCTCAAGGAAGGGAAAAAAACTAAAGCCAAGCCTGACTTTCCACTGCTGCACCCTGGCTAATTGTTGAGGATGACTTAAAATAAATAGACTCAGAATGGATTTATTATCTTAGCATCTTGATTAAAACTTTGCTGTCAATGTACCTTTAGCTCTAGATTCCTGAGGATTTTCTGTTTGATATAAAGGAGTCACTGTTCTGGAACCCATCTCTTGGAAGTCTGTGAAATTCACACAGGTGGAGTCCCTGCTACATTTTCCTATATATTGTAACTGTATCTTGCAAAATAAGTGTGTGTCTTATATTTGACTATTTTAGACATGTTTGCATATACAGGACTTGTTTCTGACCAGGATACTGAGGTTGCAACACACTTGCCAAGACCCATTGTTACACTTCCCCATCACCTAAAGTTATACACCAAACAGGATCATACTATGTATTTATGTGCTATTTCTGTGCCATGGTAGCCCGTGATGATTGATCAATTGTTTAGAATGGCAAGTGTACATCTGTGCTACCAGGAGAATGAACTCTCCTTTCTGATCTGCAATGTGGTTCTCAATTGCACAGTCTGTACTTATTGAAGCCAATGGGAGTCTCGTCTAGGGAAAGTGCACAGCTTAAGCCACAGAGGACCAGCATGGTAAGAGCCCTACACTGCCGATGAAAGAGGAGAGCTTGGCAGCCTTGGGCCATGTGTGGGTGTAGTGTAAGAGATCCCTCTACTAATTCTTTACGAGTCACGTGTTCACTGGAATTGCTGTGAGGTATTTTTGAATGCTTCTGAATATTATAAACATCAATGCTGCTTCTGCATTCAAGAGGATTCATCAAATGAATGCCACTGTGCATCAGTGATGTTTTGACATAGTGTGTTTTAACAGTATGAATGTGCAGCTTATCACTATTTAATACAACTGGTGTAATGTGAATGAATTCAAGGCATTCATTTGGAATTGCTCCTAAAAACATCCCATGGCTCAATCTTCTTTGCAAGCATTTTATTCCATATGCTAACTGCCCTTTGTCTTAAACATTTCTGCCTGAGTTCCATAATTACTGCTAGTTCTTAGTTTTCAGAGTGTGCCCTAGTTTTAAAATCAGCATGAACATTTTCCTTTATGGTACTGTTATCCCCTCATTTGAAAAGCTCCCCATAAGACCTCTCAAAGACTGTGATTCCTTGAATCTTGCCTCCTTTGATTTAAATTTTTGAGAGCTGGAATTAGCCTTGTGGGTTCATACTGAACCCTCATCAGGAAATGAGCTTTTCAACTTCACGGTGACAGATTCTGCTCATTGCTGTCCAAAAATAGGACACTCAATCATCATTTATGTGACATATCTTTGCCTTTTCCTCAACTGTTGGTGAATTGTTTCTGATCCGCTTGAGCAATGCTTGCAAATCACTTGTAAATTTTTTCAAGAAATCGTTTTTAGGCCTAGAGACTATTTGTAAATTCCAGCAATTTGCAGTTGTGTTGTGTTGGTTAACTGCCATGTGGTATTGTTTCCAGTCCCTGATTTAGAGGCCACAGCGAACCAAGCTGGAGCAATTTTCCAGTCAAACGTGTTATTCACAATCCACTTTGGGCTATGCCTTGAGCACTCAAGCTTAAAATATGCTGTCAGCACAACACCCAAACTGTGCAAGGTATGTTCCCAGCTGATCACATAAGACACGTGCCTGCCATAAAGAGTTTACAACATGCAGACAAAACTCACATTCACTGTGTGAAAATTAAAAGATTTTAAGTTTAAAATTGAACGCCACAGACTACAAATGTTGTATAAGTAATTTTAAAAATAAAATAAGCCACACACCTCTACAGCAGGAAACGAGTAAATAGTCAGTTAAGGCTCCCCAACCCCTACCTCTAGACTTTTACTTACAAACCCCAATAACCTCCAGGCTGTCACCATGCAAATTATTTCTGTAAGGTCTTTGTATTGTAATTGTCCATTGACGCTCCTAAGAAGTGGGCGCTTCATTAGCTTATGTACCCACCCCAAAGACAAGAGTCAGCTTTGGCCCAAGACTAATGTGTTTAGTTACCTTTGTGTGTTTGGGACATCTTAGTTACACCCCAGCAATGATTAGTGCAGCCTGCGAAAGCTTTAAACATCTGTAGTGTAGAATATTGCAGGCCAGGCCTATGTAACTAAATCATTTCAAATAAAGACAAGATGTTTGATGTTTGGTAAATTGAAATGCCCTGGGTGTCTTCCTTTTCTCTGACTACAATATACAAGACAAGCTTATTTTGAGATGTGGAACTTGGCAGCAGGGGCCACAGAGAAAATTTCATAGGCAGACATTCTTTTTATCCAAGAACTGCAGGTAGACCCCGTAACAGCATATTAAAGAAAGAATGTTGAGCTATACAAAGTAATAAAGCTTTTCGTATCAATGTAATAACTGGTTATTTGATGCTGTTCTGCAGGTGTAGGTTAAAATGGGAACTTTACCCCTCTGTAAGAATGTCACAGAGTAACCGTGTGGCCTAAGATCTCATGAAGACAAAACATTTTTCATTTTTGACTCCTATCCAACAGAAAATAAAAAAAATTAATGAATTTATGAGAATTCCCTGGAACCAAACACGTCCTTCCTTGCTTTAGGATGTCCCCATTCTCATCTAATCTGTATTTGCTCTTTTCCTTAATCAGAAATGTATTAATGAGGACATACACGTTGGAATGGTAAAAGCAAATATGCTGTGTTTTCTCTGGAATGGCTCCAGCCTACTATTCATTACAACTGGCCACACCCTTTTTCCATTACCGCCATTTAACCTCCTTTAGTGGGCCAAATTTTCAGCCCAGGCTTTTGATTTTTCAGACCCCTTTGTGCACACCTGTCTGCTCACTCCTATAAAAACAACCTTGCCTGTGTATCAAATCGATATATAGATGCATGTTTTGCAAATGTAAGCGGTTACACACCAAGGGGGCTGTCTGAGAACTTTGACCCCATTCCTAGTGCTATTTTAAAGAACATGTCCACGATGCTGAAGTGGTAGGAAAATGCCCACTCAGAAATAAAGGGGTGGGGGGACAGCACAATGGAGATTTGTTTTAAAATAATCTCTACTCATGCACCCCTCTGGTTGTATTAGGTGCAGTGAGATGATGGTATGCCAGGAACATGTATATTAATCTCACCATCTACCACAGGGAGAAAGCATGAATCCAACATGGTTTTTTTAATAGAAGTGATGGAAAACTTGCTAAAATAAATCTTACTAACAAACTTGCTATCACATTTTTTAAAATGTACTATTTGATTTAGCCACCCGACTATTCTGGATATTATGGCAAAAGAACCCACGTCCACCAGTCCCCTCCATCTTCAATGTGACGTAAGCCACTTTACCAGCCATTGTCATGACATAAGTTATTTCCTTTGCAGACATGTCAAGCTGCCCCCATTCCGCCAACATCAGATGTAATGGGAGCTGCCCCTTGGCACCTCTGGTTCTGTAGCATCATGGCTTTTTGGAAGGTCATTGTTCCAGCTTCCACTATGGCATCAGCAGTGGAAGGCCATCAAAAGGCGCGAGATACCCAGGCCTTACATTGCAAGGGACCTGTGCGTTTACAAAGGAGCAAGAAGAAAAGAAAAAGGAAATGAAGCAAGAGTGTGAAAGACTAAACCCTGCTGAAGGGGTTCTTCCAGGCCATGTCTAGACCCTGCCTGGCTTTTAATATTTTCAATAACTGTGAACTAAAGCGATTACATGGATTGCCCCCCAAAGCAGAGGGGTGCACAATCTAAGCTGTTTGTGGGGCCAGCCTGGGGAATTCATATTCAGTAACTCATTTTAAGTGGTACCAAAACAGATACTTTTTGGGCCAACCCAGTACAAACCAGGAACAATTTATGACTGATTGATTGGCAGCTGCAGAGAAAAGATGTTTGCTCAGGTACTCACTCAAGCAGGCTGTGACAGAGTGCAGGGAGTGAGCAGGTGCGCCTGCACTCTGATTACTTGGAGGCCAATGACTGCCCCAGGAGAAGCTGCTGGGGGGGGGTGGGAATGATCCAATCAGGCTATTGGGCTGGTGGAGTAAAACCTCAATTGGCCCCCATCAGCCCAGGGCGGGGTTAATCGCACAGAGGTCTCAGAGCAGGGAGATCTCTGTTCCCTGCAGGTCCTGCTGAGAGGGCCTGCAGCTCAGCAAAGATTGACAATAGGTAGAAGCATGGGGGGGACTGCTGAAGGGAAATAGAAAGAACAGGGCACTAACAGCAGCCCCAGTTGCATCTGTGTGTTTTCTGCAGCGAAGCAGTGGGCCCCTGTTACACAGATCCTTAATGCACTTGATTCATTCATGTAGATTAAAAGAAAAGGCAATGACTAATGTTAATGTGCGCTTTTGTCACGTCCCATTATGATCACCTGGACGATCAGGATTTGTCCTTCACTGTAGGTGGAAATACCCACCACTCCAGAGCATTTCCCTTTGCCATGGCTCTGAGAGGGTCAGAGGCATTTCTTTAATGCTGTAAGAGCAGATAATTTTACAGGCAATCAGATAGTGATTCAGCCATGGCGCCCAATGCCTTCAGGCCCTCTTCTATATTGATTTCCCAGGTACAAAGGAGAAAAATCCAGCAGTCTTTAGCACGTGCAATTTATGAAACCAAAACTCGTAGTTAATAATTTAATTAGATCAAGCTATTAAATTATGTTAATAATTAAATTATAGCAAGGACTTGCCTGTAAAATATATATGAAATGAAATCAAGTGGCGAGTGAATCAGACTACCGCTACGTGAGTTGGCAACATTACGCCAAGCCTCATTTATTTAACTATGTATTAAAAACATAACGTTCTCTGAATGAGAGGAACAAGAAAGAACTAACATCAAGTGGGCTCTTGCCTTCCTTGTGTTTCACTAGGCCTACTCTAAATGAACTAGTCAAAAGCATCAATTTTGAAAGAAATCAATGGCCAATGAAGCCAAAAAAAATAAATAGCAGAAACCAAAAGAGCCTAGTTACCAGGGTGCTGATATATCACGCCCCCAACAATCTTGGTTGGTTCAGGTAGCTATCACGATGTATTTATTAGCTCTTGGAATAAAACTGAATAGCTAAAGCTGTTTCATTAGAGCTGGGCAAATACTGGCGGGGATGGGAGGAGGAAGTATTCCTTAAAAGCTCTTGGAATAAAAGTCATGAAGTCACCTCTATATTATCTGCCTTCTCACTTATTTGTTTGCATGCCATGAATATTCTTATGAGCACACTTTTGCATATGGAAGGAAGAAGTGTGACTCCTCACCCAGATATCTGTACACACATGTTCACAATACCACCTTGGAAGTTCTTTGTGGGTACAGCAGGATATATGCCTCAGAGGCCCAGTCACATTGTGTGACTAGCAAATGCCAAATAGTTAAAGAAGCAATAGTGACTAGAAATCCACAGGCTGAAATATAGGCAGAAAGCATGCTTACAGCGCTTACAGAATACAATATTTTCAGCAAATAGCACAGTCTGTTTGCAGATAATGTGGGCATTGGAAAAGTGCTTAAAATGTGTTGAATACATGGTTTGCTGCAAACCAAGACTGTGTTCCACTTCTCTTACTTTATGCAGGTGCAGGAGATTGCCTGCGCCTACAGCACCTTGTGGGATCAGGACCTTAGATTTTGGCAGTTATGGTGGCCAAGAAAAAGTATTTCTTTATTAGACTCTGTCCTGCTTTGTTTCACATTTAAAGCTTACACAAAAGCAGTAGGAATGTTAACAAACAAATTCTAGCTCTGTTCCCAGGCTAAACGAGGAAGTGTTCCACCATCCAGTTGACATAAAATAGATGCTAAACTTGGCTACTCTCACTTGGATTTTACCCAATGTGGGAGTCAAGTAACTGGTTCTAGTTGGACAAGGCTGGCAGTTCATGTTCATTGCCCTCAGATGATATATTACTGATTGTGTTTCCAGCAGCTGCCAAACAGTCGCTTGCTGTTTTGGGGGCTTTTTTTTAAAAAAAAGAAAGATTTATTCTCAGAGCACTTTTAAGCCTTAGGAAACTGGCTAATCCCCATGTGAGTGTTCCCTGGGGAAGAACAGTTCTCATGGGGGCTGAATGGCCTCGTGGTGACCTCGGACTGAGGACGGTTGGGGAGTAGGTCTGGCCCTTTGGAACAGGGCTCAGGGCCAGACTCCAGCATGAAACAAGTAATGAAACTTTCCACCTTTCTCTTTCTGGGAACCCTCCTCCAGAGCATAACCTGCCTCTCTTCTTTACCCATTCACTCAGACTAGGAACCTGCCTGGCGTGGCAGGCGCTGAGTCCATGGCAGAGAAGAACTGTCATGGAGCATCGACTGAGGGTCCGGCTGTGGAGAGATCAGAGGTGTGATACAGACAATGAACTGAGCCACTGCATTCTCATCCGCAGTGATCGAGAGCTTTCAAATGGACACACCAGCTAAAACTGACAGGCCAGAAGACGGCGGCCGGCAGTAGTAAAATAAACTAGGTCAACCTTTGCCAACCCAAGCAAAGCTTGCGTGCGCTGTGATGGCGTGGTTAAAGTACAGTGGTAGCACTTTGGAACTCAGCTCGTCCAGTGTGCTTTGTGAGACCCAGGAAATCACATGCACATGGCACCTGTGGATGACGTCTCCCAATCTCCTTCTCAAGCTAAACGGGCTTTTACTGGAAGTGCATTGAGGAGAAGGTATCCAGCACGGGCTGAGCTTTGTTGGGCCCTGCACCCTTCCTGCCATTTTTCCTGTGAACCGTAGCCCTTTCAGCGCCCATGTGTTCTAATGGGCTCTGCTGCCTTGGTTACTTTTCAGACATAAGCTAAGAGATACCGGTGATATCATAATGTTTATGGTTTGCACCATTGCATTGCAGTGCTCAGAGTTGTCCAGCACATACGTCTAGTGAACATATATATATTGTACTGAGTCATAACAAACTGCTCCGTGGTGGCAGGTTTCGCTCGTTACAAAGCAGTTTGCAATAGCATATAGCGGTCACGTTGCCAGCAGATGCAACATGTCACAGTGAACGAAACTTTAAGGGTGATGTCTCGGGAACCTCTGGGGCAGAAGGGCTGCTGCTTTGTGTAGCCGTTTGCTCCTTTGCTAAGCACTTGTACAATGCTACCAGATTAGACTGGAGGTGGTAGGTGACAGGTATAATAAATACACCGCACTGGAGAATTTTGGCCGGGATACTGAAATTTGAAAAGGGGCTTTCTTTAAGCCTCTTTGTGTTCTTGATTGTGTATGAAGTCTTTAAAAGTGATCTAACGCTCTTGGGCATTTCCCTGGAATGGCTTGGTCTCCCATTAATAGCTTCTTTTCAATCATATTTCTCTTTTTTTCTCCCTGGTTTTGTGGCCTGCCTGCCTGACTTGCTTTCTCTTCCCCTTGTATTCTTCCCTCTCCTCAGTGGCATTTAACTTACTGCCCATAAAATAGGGAACACAGTAAAATACAAGCTAGACCAGTGTATCGATCAAGACAGACAAGTTGGCTGGCACAGGAAAAGTAGAAACTTTGTCAAGTACACAATGGTAGAGCATGGCAACTTAGCTCCATGGATCCACCCGCACCTGCACCCAATTGAAACCAGTGGGAAACTTCCCCATTGATATGGATGAGATGAAGATGCATGTGAAGAACTCCTTGGCGTTAATAAGATCTGTGCCTCATGTGCAACTTTGCAGGTAATCTACACTAAGTATAAGCGGTCCTGTACAGTGAGCCATTTATCCTGCATCTTGATGTTATTGCCCCTACCAGCAGCCATAGATAATTACAGGTAACTTGTATCTGTAGAAATAAGAACACTTTAAACTGGAATACCACTCTCCAGCCAAGGCTGACTGGTCAAATACAATTCTCCAAGAAGCATCAGTGAAAGAAGCTGGGACCCACTTGTCCTAGAGAATATGATGTGGGTTTTTTTTTTAATTCAAGACTCATTTTTCTCCATTTTATATTAAAACAATTTCCTTTCATCATTCTCTGGCCCACTGAGGACGTGCCACTTGCTGCTATTTAGATTTTTGCCTAACAAAAATGGGTCTGCAAATGACAATGCATTAAATTATTGAACCGCGCTCTCACCTAACAGTAGCTGCTGACAATGCCTGTGTGGCAGAAAGTGGCACATGGGCCATGGTCAATGTGGCATTCATGCTGGTGGCAGGGAATGTTAGTGAAATTTCTCCTCCAGGCAAGTGGACTCACGTGGCCAACACATATGGGAGCATGTTTTCAAAGCTCTGTTAGTAGTAAAGGCCCAGAGGATGCTTCCCCCTGATCTACTGGAAGAAGCCAACGATTTCTGCAAAGTCCAGGCAGCAGGGCTAGGAGTATTTCAGATTTTTTAGTATTATATTAGGTGATTGATAGGGCTGCTGTGACAGGTTAAAAGGTCCACACACAGGTTCTGGCGAGTAAAGGGTTAAACTTCCCCTCTCGACATGCTAAGCAACTCTGAAGTCTGCTGTGGTTGATGGGTGGCTGTGCGGGTGTTCCTTGTAAGAAGGCTGATTGGTCTTGTTAGCAGCATGCAGCTGTTTCCCTGCTGAGGTCTGGTGTATATAGGTCTGCAGGAGAGGCCTGAGCTGTTTTGAAGTTAGGTGATGAGGAGGTAGTTTGTTTTATGGTGGCTGTTTTGGGACCGATACTCTTACCCTCCTGCCTTTTCTCTAGTTTTGGGGCTGCAGAAGGAATGAGTCTTCTTTTTGCAGCAGGGCCTTGGAAGGGTAAGCTAGTTAATGCTTTTTCTTCTAGTTCTCAAAGAATGGGCTTTCCCCGAGTGTTTAAAGGAAGTGTGTACTATCTTGCTGTGAGCCCAGACTGTTTGAGCGCTCACAGTTAGGAAATGCTGCCATAGCCTGATGAGAAAGGAGATGTTTGCACAATCTCTGCACAGCTGCTTCAATACTAATATCTGCAAATTTTCCCAGTGGTCTCATGGGTCTCTTGCCCCTGGTTCTGTTTGTGGTTTATTACTTAATTTAGTCTCCTCTTAATATATTTTAATTTGATCCTCCCTTGTCTCTCTCACACATGTAAAAGTAGGATCTGAGAAAATGAAGGCATCTGTGCTGACCAGTCTCTAAGAAGGGAGGTTTGTGGCCGCTTTGCTAAAATTCCCTGCTGGTGTCTGCGGTGGCTGTTCATTATACTGACTGCAGCTCACATTAAGTTCTCTTTCTAAAGACAAATGAGAATGACTGGAACTAAAACATGACATTAGAGACAGTTGAGTTACTTCTCAGATATCAGAATCCGAGTTATTCAATTAATGTCAGTTGTTTCTAAAAAATTATTGGCAAATTTGTAATATTACTCCCTACCAGGACAGTAGATAGGCTAAGGCCCCAATCCTTGAAGGATCTCTGCAGGGACAAATCCTCATCTGTAGGGAACCTCATTGGCTTTAGTTGGTTGAGAAAAAAACTGATTTCCTCAGGTTTGTTTGAAATTATTGGCCAGATACTTGCTTTACATCATTCTTGAGCAGTAGATTTTGTAAGCAGTTGTTTGCTAGCATGTTATATTCAAGGTGTTTGTTAGTGTTTGTAGACATAGGTCACAATGTCCGTTTCTGTTCTCTGATTGGATGAGTAACTGACTATAAGGTTTCTGATATGAATACTTCCATGTAGAAATTATTTATTTCCATCAATAATGTTCTGGACAGTCTGAGCCATGGATCCATTTATGGAGGCGTGAGTAGGTTGCATGTGTGGGCTCATGGGTAAAGCACTGGACTGGGGTCGAGGAGACCTGGGCTTTGCCACCAGCTTGCTGGGTGTCTTTGTGCCTCAATTTCCCCAAGTGTCCGGTGGGGGCGGGGGGGAGGATAGTGATTCTAACCTTTGGATCTAGATAAGAGCTGAGTCTTACTCTAACTAATCAATTGTTAGTTGGTCCCTTAACTCATCGAGAGTTGAGCTGCTGGTTTGGTGTGTGCCTTAGCTAATACATTTGATAATTCTAGTTGTTTTTTTAATGAAACTTAAGAGGATTGCTTCATCAGAATCTTTGTGTCTTTGTTCATCTCCGGCCTTGCCTCTTGTCCTTCCATAAGAAACTCTTTCAACTCTGAAAAGAGGGTGTGTGTCTGCACTAAAAAGAAATTAGCCCCAAGATAGTCCACTTTTTGGACCCCAATATATTCTTAATTAAATGGTGAGTAATGGGCAAACAGGAACTGGATATTTTTCCTTCCGTATCTTCCTAGTATGCCATGAGAATGTCAGATATGAGAGTGGCACATTGCGTGCTTCTCCGAATGACAAAATGAAGGCTCTAGGTTCCATGGAAGTCAGCTGGGCAAAGGGTTAGGGAAGGCATTCACATAATAAGCAGTCATTATGAAGTACTTCTGGGCTCAATTTATTTCTCTGAGAGACATCCTGGTAAGCAGATTGCCTATCTCAGTGCCTCAGGGTCTGGGTTCTGATCCAAAGCCTGTTGAAGCTAAGCAGTTTGTGCTGCTAGTGCTGTCATGTAACATGGTGTATTTCACAATATAAAACTCTTAAAGGCCTGAGATTGGGGTGGTTGAATTAGTTACAAGGGTTGAAGCCACATGAGTGAGTTATCCCATGTGAATACCAATACAATCTTCACACCGCCACACATGCTTAAAAATAAGCTGGGACATTTTCATGCCACACAAATTAGGGGTAACCTACTTCAGAAATAAGTAAAGTCTTAATTTTTATAATATCTGATGGTTAGGGTGAATTTTCAAAGAGAAGAGCAAAATTAGTACCAGGCTGAACATGACTCCGTAGGGTACATCCACACTGCAAACACAAACAAAGAGCAGCAAGTCTCAGAGCCCAGGTCAACTCCCTGGGGCTAGCACTGCAGGGCTAGAAATAGTGATGTAGATGTTTCTGTTTGGGCTGGGCTCTGAAAGCCAGCAAGGGGGAAGGGTGTTGGGGAGGGCATAGAAGTTGCCCTAGCCTGAAATTCTACACTGCTATTTTTAGCCCCAGTAGTGTGAGCCGCAGTCAGTTGACCCAGGCTCTGAGACTTGCTGCAGCCTGGCGGTGGCGGTGGCGATGGTGGTGTTGCAGCGTATGTACCCTTTGAGGCCACAAGGTCTAGAAGAATGAGTCCAGAACTCCTTGTTCTGTTTCCATCTTTGCTACTGACTGAGACTTCACACAAACGGTGTGATCTAGAGCCCACTGCAGCAGTGCTAGGTTTTGCACAGGTAGGCTCAGTTGTGATAAACTGAACTCTCACTAAAATTACAAATGTTTAGCCCTGATCTGTAGGCCTGGGCCAATTTCTGCTTCCTAGCAGTTCAGATTGGTGCATTGACCAAGCTGAATTCATTCTCAATGTTTCATTAGATTTATAATTAAATATCCAAATGCTAAAGTATACCTAATTGCTACACTTAATACATTGCATTGTCTAGCTCCTTTGTTAAGACAAAGATTAAGGATGAAGCTCAGAAAAAGTGCATGGGCTCAACGAAGACTGTACCATAAATAGTTTTATGCCACACCTCAAATAGAGACTGATCTCCTTCTTTCATCATTGTCAGTTGGATGGCTTATCTGAACTTCTATGCTCTAAAAAAAGAGCTAGGGAGTGCACTTGATCTTTAGCACTTCCTGGTACCGATCAGGACAGATATGAAATATTTTAAGATTTTTGCCTCCAGATGAAACCAACAGTGGCAAGGAGCACAGGCAGAGACGGGAAACAGAAAAAGCTAATCTGATCTTTTCCAAACTTCGGAGAAAGTTTGCCTTGAAACTGGGGAAAAAGGGTTGCTTAATTCTTAGCTTTTCCAAACCAGCGTGCCTATTCCTGCTAACTGCTCCATAAAATTCTGGTGTAGAACAAGTCTCTAACGTACACCCTTCCAAGTTCCGTGAACATTTAAAACAATAATTAATTTTAACAGAATTCTCTGGGGGAAAATATAACTTTGGGGGGAGAGGGGGGAAGAGGAAGTGACAGAATGGCAAATTGTGTATAGAAGATTACAAATGGATTATAAATTACTATAACAGACCTAGAGATCTGTGTAACGCTTGGAATGCTATGGAATCATGGAATATTCAAAGACTATTCTATTGAGATGAGACCGATGTTATGGAATTATTCAGACTGATGTTAATATTATATGTATATTTATGGGCTGGCTAGTGATTGTATTCCTGGCTAAAAGGGAAAGGTAAGGAATGCTTCCTGCAGGTAAGGCAAATCCTTACCTTATGCTGAAATGATGCTGGTAACAAGCCTTTTGATGCTTCACCTTAGGGTAGATGGTACAGACTGGACTGACTTGGTTCAAAGGACTTGAGTCTGTATAACTGTCAGGGAAGCAACATGGTTTGGCTGTGGTTCTGGTTGGTAGTTGATGAACACTGAATTTTCTCTCTTCCCAAAGCTTGAAGGACAGGTGCTCATTTCCAGCTTACCCTTTGGACAAGGTTAAGGTGCCAGCTTAATTACCAAATCTCTTGGCAATTGACTAATCAGTTTCCACTGGTGATTAATAAGTGAAAAATAGTGGTCAGCCTGCTTCCTCCAAAACTATATGTAGAAAGCAGAGGGGGTGTCCAGCAAATGTGTTAATTGCTTTGCAAAAAAGCACTCTGGCTCTGGGGGAGGGGGAGGGAAATAGCGCAGTTTGAAAGGACACTCGCAGCTATGGTGCCAGAGTAGCTTCAGTGGATACAAGGTGGATAAAAATCATTATTTTAAAATATAATTATTTTATTGAGATCATTTTAAATTTAAATCAGATTTTTTTTTTATTTCTAATTTACTTCTTTACTTTAATCTTAAATTGCTGAACTGGATGCCTTGTTCCTTTAGTTTCCGAATTGTTGGTGGATTTTCAGGTTTTAGGTAGAGTTTTTTCTCCTAAAAACGTCAGGTCTAAAATGGTCATCTGTCGAGGGCCTCACTAACATCCTTCTGTGAAAACATTACAAACTCGCATATGAAATGGATAAGGAAATAGTCCCTGCTATATTTACAGCCATTACCACCCTCTGATATAGTGAATTTCCACAAGGCAAACCATTTCAGCTTTCTTGACTGGACTATGCATGTCTATCAAGGTTTGCACTCTGATGGTGGAGCACATGTCCCATTGACTTCATTCTAGATGCCTTTTAATATCTCACCCTTAGGTGCCTAAATTTGGGTTTAAGAGTCTAACTATAGGATTCTTACTTTGGAAATTTGACCTGTGAATATAAAAAGTTCACAATATACTTGCTAACACATTGAAAATATATGTAACTTTCCGTCGTAGGTACGGAGGCAATTTTGTATGTGAATGATGAATTTCATGCCATTAAGAAATTTTTAATCGAAATGCAATTTTAGCCCCGATGCAGTAAACATTTATGCACATGCTTTACTTTAAGCACATGAGGTGGTCCCTTTGAAGTGAATGGGTCTACTTGTGTGAGTAAAGTCACATACTTAATTATGTTTGTAGAATCTTCACTGCAAATATTTTGTGTTGCTCAGAGCCGTTGCCCTACCAGTTGTGGCATTTTAAACACCGTTTATAACTGAGTTCATGATGTATTTGAATCTAAAACTGCAATTGCCTACATTTTCAATTTAGTTTTACATAATCTCCATCTGTCTAAAATCTGGGTTTTTAAAAAAAATCAGGTGATTGAAATCCCTCCAGCCTACTGCCACGGAGTTGCCTCAGACATCACTAGGGTGATAGTGCCCTGGACAGCCTCAGTAGTGTAGTGCTTCACCTGTCAAATGGTTGCTGTAGGATATTAGCCTCACCGTGAGCCTTAGCTCAGTCTTCTCTGTGCTAAGGGAAAAGCAGCTGTGCCCATGGAAACAGGCTGGATTAGCTAGCAGAGCTCTCTGGGTGGATAGAGTATTAAAAACTCATGAGGGTTCCCCCTCCTGCCTCCATTCATTACAAGAGATGTTGTAGAGAAGGAAGGAATGAGTTGAGTAATGGTTGGTTATTTGACTAATTGTGGGGGAGGCACACTCCCGGCTTTCCAGGGAAATCTTGGCTGTCTTAATTCCGACTGGGTCTCAGGGTTCTCTTTGTAACAATAACTTTAACTTCTATGGCACCTTTTATCCAAGAATGTCCATGAATTTAGCCCCACAACACCACTAGAGGTAGGGTTATTGTCCCAGTTTTACAGATGAAGAAACAGAAGTTAAATGGCTTTGGTCATATAGCAGGTCAGCATAACCTGGATCTCCAGTCTCCCAGCCCTCTGCATTCTCATCAATTAAGCCATAAAAGGTACAAAATACCCAACAAGCTGGGTTTTTGTATTTTCATTATATATAATTTTGTTAAAGTAAAAAAAAAATCAATATACAAAATACAGCTTCCAGTTAGCTTTTAGGACTTGCGTATTTAAAACGAACCAAGCCAAAGTGGTTGAGGTAGTAAATGAAACAGCCGGGGTCAATCAGTTACATAGTAGGAAAGGATCATGTGCCAGAGGTGTTTTTTTAGACAGCAGTGGTGCAAAGAAAATGAATCGTATACCGTAGCTTGTGCTCTTCTACAAACTGATCTGAACCTTTAATCTTGGAGTCTACTCTGGTTTTGTTTCTACTCTGCCAAAGCTTTTCCTTTCTGTAATGTTTTCGAGATTCATTCGTCTAGCCTTTATTTTAAATGTAGTTGCATTGAGATGTTTCATAAAATAAGCAACTGATAAAGCAGGACCAAGAAAAGAGAAATTAGAAAACTAATTTACACAAACTACAGAGTGTGGACATTTGTGGTTAACTATACAAAAAGAAATGCAAGTAAACCAAATAACCTCTGTTGTCAGAGTGTATGTGTAAGATTAGTAAAAATATAGAATGGAAAAAGAGGGGAAACAAAGCAAAAGGTAAAGGGCAGCAGGAACAAAAGACATGTAAGTGTATTGCTTGCTTTTAAACAAACACTGTTCAAAGGACGATAAAGCTTATAAGCTTTCTAAGATAAATTATCTTTGAGGCTGCTCTTTTGTATCCTAAAATGTACCAGAAAATCATATCTACAGATAAGGTAATACTTCTAAACGCTTTCACCACAAAACAGAAAAAAGTGATGCTGCAATTTATTTTTGTAACTTTTTAAAAATCGTGGGGGGCTCTTTCCCCAAGACACACAGCCAAACACTTTAAACCATTTTAAAATGACGCCTGTGTACAATTTCCAGAACAATCACTTTATCACAGAAGCAGATCTCGGGCTGTATCAGAATTCAACATCTGAATACTCCTGAATTGCAGTTTTATTATACACACTTATGGATCGAAGCAGCATCATTTAAATCCATAGATTTCTACAGTTCACATTTTCTGGGAAAATGTCCCATGTGGAAACACGCTCAGCACAAAAAAACCTGAACAAACAATAACGCTGACATATATATATATATATATATATATATATATATATATATATATATATATATATATATATATATATATATATATACACACACACATTTTCAGAATTAAAACTCCTAACTTTCCAAAGGATATCATGTACAGCTCTGGATATCCTATGTTGGTACGGAGTACTAACTCTCTGCAGATTGGATATGAGAATGAGCAGATCCTGTGTATTACTCACTCAAGCCAAGAAGTGAGAATAATACAGTTCCCACAGAAGAGAAATCTCAATAGAAAAATGAGTGTGGCTGGATAATCGGTTAAATCTTATTTCCCCTTCTACAGTAGAATTCTTCTTATTTTATAATGTAAACTACAAAAGCACAAATATTCTGGAATGCACCCTCACCTGTAGAATGCAGGATGCAAATTAACCAATTCCTTTTCATTTTTTTCAAATGAAATGGCTTTTATTAGACCTAAAATACAATTAATCTGTCTTCGGCAACCACTCCAAGAACAGGAAAATCACTTACTGGAGGTTTTCTGGTCAAAGTGGTGCAGAATCTGTCTCAGTACTTAAAATAGGAGACTGTCTAGAATCTCTTGTAGAGGTTTCACTGTAACTCAGGCAGCATTTTTCCTTTCAAATGCTGCCTATCTTCTCAAGTCTGTCAATTCAGGGCCGGGTACTGTTTGCAGAGCAAAATTTCCCAGTTGTTTAGTGTGAGAGTTAAAACCAAGTGCTGTGTAAATGTTACACAGTAGTTTTGTAAAGTCCTGTATAGGTCGCTCTCTAGATTTTTTGTATTTTCATCTTGCAAAGCCAGACATGCTCTCAGAGATCTTTCCCATACACAGACTTGTAACGTAGATATTCCTCCAGACACTGGATTGCGCTTTCATCTACATTTGGGTCAAACTTGTTGGCTAGCAGATGATGATTTTGGAGCATCCAGTGAAGATCACCCATCCCATACACACAGACTGACCGTTGGTGGGCACCGGTGCAGGGAGGGTAGGGTGCCCCTTTGCTGACATCTCCCTCCAGGTATCCCCACTTCACCAATCTAACAACAGCATTGACATCGGAGAGCTCATACTTATCATTATAAGGGACAGATCCTGGCATGCCTGGCATCCGATGTAGGGTGGCCCAGATATGTTCATCTGGGCTGTAGGTGTCTTTTGACCACTCTAGTAGTTGCTGCACTGTTGGGTTTTCAAAGAGGTATTGAACAAAGTCCCTTGTGACTACAATGTAGGCATTGCCCGAGAACATAGGTGAGCCATGCGGAGGGGGACTTTTCTCCGTGTTGGTTCGGATCACGGAGTTCCCCACTTCATGGTGAAACTTCCAGCGAGCCATCTTGCTTGAAGAGGGTTTTTCGGATTCCATATTGTTTTTCCCATTTAAAAATTTCAGGGTTCGGACAATCTCTGCATTGGTCTTAATGGGGAAATCGGTCCCACAAGTATTCAAGAGATATCTCCAGGGCACTGGGCTCTTGAGTAGATCTTCCATGCAGTTCAGGTCAGCTTGAACTCGGGACCAGGACGCGTACACAACTCTCTCCAGTTTAGTTGCCACAAAGACATTTTCAAAGCACGAGGCGATCCCTCGGACTGCCTCCTTAAATTCTTCTGGGGATTTCAGATCTACGTGGACACAGTATATATTCTGAGGTGTGTATATGGACCGTAACAATCTTTCAAACATCTCAATCTTTTCATGGACTACCATAGAATATGCAATAGGAAAATCTTCCTCCTCTTTGCTCAGTGGGAACTCAATAAACCTCTCAGCTGCTTTAAAGAGAGTGCAGTCCTTAGTCAAGTTCACATAATCTTCTGGTGCTAACAGCTCAGGTTTGGTTTTAACCTGTAGCCTGTTCAATAGAGCCTCCTCTACAGCTTCCACATCTCCTCTGATGATCCGAGAGCAGTTGATCTGGCCCCTGGGAGGCAACTTTATAGACTGGTAGAGCTGATCCTTGCAACTCTCGCTCTTGAGATGCACCGAGTCTTTCCCAAGATCACTGAGGCTGCATTCCCAGGAGGTGTATTTCAGCGCCACAGTGGCAAACAGCATCAGAAATCCCATAACGAACAGGCGCTGAAACTGACAAAGCCACTTTCTCTCCCGAAACATCTTGGCGAGAAGGGGAGGGAGGGGATCTTCACAACTGATGTGAAAAGTTTCTTCCACTGATAAATCCACTCACTAAATCAATATCCTCTTAATCATCAGGATCTTGGCATACAAAATCTGTGTCCAGGGCTGAGAATCTGGCAATTCATGAGTGAATTTATCCTTGATAGGAAGTGCTTTAGGAGCACCTCCCCTTTGTCTTCCTTTCATGTAGTGTTACCTGAACTCTGTTCAGCCAGGGCGGGACAGAGGTGTAGTCACCAGCTTGATTTCTCACCCTCCTCCCTCTCGAAGTGTGGAAATACTTAGCACTGAAGACAAAATTCTGTACATGTCATTAATAAACAAGTCTCCTCCCTTCTCCTTCTACCCGCCTACTCCCCATTGCCTAGTTTTATCTTTATCAAGTATATTTAATAGAAACTGGAATTTCTGGTACATCCAGTAGTTGAACTGTAGTAACACTGGGTGCATTGTTGTCTGTCTCCTATGGAAGAAATCTCAGGAGAACATAAGGTTGTTAAACACCTTTTTAATTGTTAACTCACTGTGGCAGAATGTGGACCAGAGCCCAGGCTTCTTGAGTCTCAGTCCGTTGCTTTAGCCAGAAGACGACAGCCTCCAAGAGTTCAATTTCACTCAATCAAATCTAAAGATCTGTGTTCAGGGCAATCTTTGAAGCTGCACTTAGTGTCCAGCTAGGCTCTGATTGGGCAGAAAGGCTGAACAAATTCCAGCGTAGAAAGGATACCCAATGTGTATTGTGCCATTTGGGTCCTTCTTACATTATGCTTCTCCTCCCTGGGTTTCTGATGTTTGGTTTGCTGCTATGCTTTGTGTATTGTGTTCAGGGCCGGCTCTGAGGTCTGTCTTAGGCAACCTGTTAAAGGCATTCCATGTTCTTTGCATTAGCAGTGATAAAGGGCAGCAAACATTGTGTTGGCCTCTACTAGGCCTCTGACCTGAGTAGCCACCTGATCCATATACTTTCTGTGCCAACAACTACAAACTATGTATATGATTGGTGTCCGGTCTGTCCAATGTGAATTACACCTGTGAAGGGAGAAGTATAGAAATCTGGAAGTTTCATACAAATAAGTATTTATTTATGTATTTGGTAACTAGACTAAACTTTATTTTACATAACTGACAGCAAGTGTCCAGAATATTTGAATTCAAATATCTCAGGTGTTCCATATTGATGATGGAAAAACTTTCCTGTCCCTTCCTGCCTTGGCCAGGTTTCTCCCTCCCCCCCACCTCTCTCTGACCTTCATTCCTTGTCTGGTTTCCCCCACTCTATCTCCTTCTGTAGTGAGGGAAACGTGATGTCTCATTCTTTGGCCGGTTGGCCCCATTTCTGCCTTTCTCCAAGGACTCATGCCTTCGTGGAGGTCCCTTTCCGGTAAGATGGGCCTTCTGCAATTTAGAAGATCCAGAAGGCCTAGCGTGCTATCCTCAGACACTGAATATACCGTGAATGACATTTTAGAGTGCGCATTGAACAGTAACTCTTACTTTATGTGGGGTGGCGGTTTACAGCTTGTCTATGGCTTGAGTCCATTAGTCCACTGATAATTGAAAAAGGGGTGTGTTCTAATGAATGGGGTATCACAAAGGAGATAACCTGAGCTGGATGAATAATAAGTTTATTCACAAATTCTTAGGTACTAAAAATGCCGTAATTCTCAATTCTATTTGGACAAATGGTAAAATATTTCACAAAAATTGTCATTTCTTTTTCATTTGTATCACAATTTCATTTTCTTAAATTTTAAAAATTCTGGTCCATTCCACAGTTGACTGAAAAATTGGGAGGGGGTAAATGAGAGAGATGAGCACACTTTTTTCATTTAAACCAAATTTGGTATATTTGACAAGCTCTAGATATGATGCCCTGGAATAAGGGATGACATAAATTCCCCAATGCTAATTCAGAGGCAACTCTTGAAATGCCAGGATCTTTAGACTATATCTAGGGGACTTTTATTTCCACTGGAAATGGGACCTTTACAGGACAGAAGATCTTCATGGGGAAACCCACAGCTCTGGAGCTGCAAGTACAAACCAAAGACTTTTCTTTTCAGAATTTCAGAAAACTTGCACAATACTTTCTCTCTTAAATTTAGAGTCAAGTGTGCCTTTTTTGGCAAATGGGGTTATGGATGTGTGAAATATGCAACTTAATTTCCATTTTTATCCATTTCATTCAGTGCCACTTTCTGATCAAGTCAAAACACTTTTACACAATTTGTGTGAAATATCTTTCATTCACTGCCTACATTGATTATTCTCTATACAAATTTTCTCTGAAAATCCTACCCTATGGTAACCTCCCACTGACATAAATCAATCTTTTTCTGTGAGATTTTTCAGCATAAGTTCTCCTCCAGATGCCTCTTCCAAAGAACATCGTGTCTTCCTTGGCTCCCTATGTGGCATCAACAGGCCATATAATACTAGCCATATAATACTAGCCACGTACAAGACTCTCATTGACCTCAATGAGTAATGGATGAGCTGCCTAATTTGTGAAAGTAATCTGGGGCTCTCCAGCTCTTATGTAATTTACCTCCCATCCTGGAGTCAGAGAGAGTTTCATATATGCATTTTGCAATGTGCTCATCAGGGCTGGAAAATCTGATGGTTGATTTCTTTATGTGGCAACCTGCCCAATGGGAATTGTAATGACTTATTTCATATAAGTCATTTTTAAAAGCCATCAGGTTGAAAACAACTAGACACTACTCACGTGGATCAGATTCAACACCCTGACCTAAACTAAAATCTCCATGCCCTATTACCAGTCATCTGAGCCCCCATTCAATCTCCACTTTATCATTTTTGTTCTTCCCTAATGAAATTTAAAGCATTCTAAGTACCTAAATAAATATTTTAGGAAGTAGTATGATAGTTAAACAGATTTGATCTACAGCCAAAGTACACATTCGAGCGAGCCTAAACTAAGAAATGCAAATGGGGCATGAGTCCAAGAGGAAATACGCAAGACACATTTCCACTTTTGAACTGCAATGAAACTGATCTGACATCTCAAGGCTGTAATTTTTTTTCTTTAAAAAATCAGAAATAGAGAAACAGATACAATTGCCAGCTTGTAAGAAAATACCATTTGAAAACATTATACATATAGCTCTATTGAAGGTGTGACCTAATCTTGATTGCGTAAGTATGAATGGCTACAACTTGCTATTCATTTTACAGGAAAGCGCACAGTGTGATGCAGGGTCTCTAATCTGCATGTTCTTTGAGCTCAACCTACGGTTCTGTCAATACCACTCCTTTTGCTTTCTTTGCCCATTCCTGACTCTGTTGCATTCCTGGACACTCCCCGTGGTTAGTCTTTCATTTAATATTCACCTCCCTCTTCTCCTTCAAATCACACAGGGCCAGATTCTAACTCATATTTGTTTGACATTGAAGATTACCCTTTCTACTGACTGCAATAAGTATTATCCATTGTGATTAGGAAAAGCAGTGTTTGGTCCGCTGAAAAACTGCACCTTGCCTGCCAGGCCTGTGTGCATTAATGTACAATGATAGGGAGACTAGCTTGTGGGGTACCTGTGCACACCTTTAGATGTTAAACAAATAACTGGTGGTCTTTTCTGCCACGGATGTCCCCATTTTATTTGCTTAACAAGACCAAAAAAAATTCTCACATAAAAACAAGTTTGATATTTACATGAGGGCTCAAAAAAAAAAAATAGAGTACTTCCTAAGGAGATCTGGCATTGCTACCTTTTTCTCTTGAGCAAATAAGTTACTTATTAAACTTGGCAAATTAAGCCCATCACTAACATTAAAATAAATAAATAAATCCAGATGGTGTCGTCTTACTCCCTACCTGAGAGTTTAGAAATGTTTTTTCCTAGAGCTGGGCAGAAGACTAAGCTGTTGTAGCAACTTTCAAGGTTTCAAAATATGTTCTGTATTTAGTTTCAACAAAATGGCATGCTTGTGTTCTCTTCCCTCTTCTTACAGTATCTAATGGACAGGGGTTGCCTACTGGCTTTGTAGGGTTATCCTTTCAGGAAAAATTCGGGGGGGAAGGGGGAGACAAGGTTGTCAGCATATAAAACATGTGACTATATTATCCTTACAAAAGCACATAAGCAGTGGAAGCAAGAATTATCTATATACAGAGCTGATCATGTAGGATAAAGAGGAGAAAGTTTTTAAAAAAAAAAAAAACACCCAACAACTTTATCTTCAATCTTATGAGGGGTGGGACAAGAAGTGAGTGAGACGCTGTTTTCAGAAATAACACATGAAACACTGGAACAGCTGTTAATGCTGTTTGAGTACCTGTGACCTGCAACTCTAGAGAGATACCACTTTTTACCTGAAAACAAGAAGCAGAAGAACTAGATACTTAAATGTATGGAGCTGAGAACTCTGGCAACATGTCACTTCAGAGACACAAAGATTCCCTAATAAAAGGCAGGATCATTTGTAGAACATATGATTCCAGTTTACAAGCAAGAGTAAGAGAAACAAATCTAACCCTAAAAAAAAAAAAGTCTTCAAACAGCAAAAGCAGTTGCGAACTGTCCAGGGAAAAGATTAAAACAGTGACTGTCTCTAGTGCAGAACAAATACCCAGACTCAAACGAAAGAAACACAGAAAACAGGACAGACTGACTGAGAATGTAGGCATCATAGTCCAGTGTCTGTACTGTGGAAAGCAAAATGAAAGGCAGAGAGAAAAATGGCTACCCTGTGGGCAATGGGGGTAAGGGATGCTGGGAGTGGACTATTGCGTTGAATGCAGACAAGCTGAAGCTGATGGGAACTGAAGTTCCTCTACATTGGACATCTGACCTCTGCGGGACCCTGGCCAGCACTCGAGAAACTGAGAGCCATTAAGGAAATGGGCAGCCCAAAGGATGTGAAGGGAGGCCACTGGCTTATAGGTATGGGCAGAAGTTAGATGGTGATGGTTATCCGAGCCCTGCGAACGCCGGAGACAGTAACACAGCATGCCGCACTGTCCCAGAATGGTCCGCGAAGCTGGGAACAGGCAGTTGGCAGAGTGAAGAGAAGCATGCGAGGCACCAATCCTGAAGTACCACAATTCTGTGGAGCAGCTAGAGCCATAGTGGAACTCCTCAGAAGGAGGTCTGCGAGCAGTGCTGATACTCGGCAGCCCAACGCAGCCCCGTTCGGGATATGCTCAGATAGCAAAGGAGCCGCTGGCTGTGCTCTCTGGTATGGAGCAGTTCCAACAGTTCACCTGTGGGCACAAGGTGGACATGCAGACTGAGTGCATCCAACCAACTATAATGCAAGTTGAAACTGCAGCGCTATATTGTGAGACTAAGGTACTGCCTGGAAAAATCAGTCCTGATGGTAGGTATATATGGAGCAGGGCATACCTCCCAGAGGATGAGTGTTTTGTTGACAGGAAATTGAGTAATTCCTGCCAATTTAAGAGTTGAAATCATGAGATGGATCCATGCTTCAGACCAGGGGATAGAGGCATGGCTGAGATGAGCCAGTAGCGTATCTGCTGGCCTGGCATGAATGCCATCTGAGAGCAACCATGGAACAGCAGGAGATGTGCAAAGAGTAAAACGATCAACAGAAGGAGACTTTACAACCTCATGAAATCCTAACCCTGATGAAAGATTGGAACAGACCTGTTCACTCTTAATGCCGGGACTACATAGTCGCAGTAGATTACTGTTCCAATTTCCGGGAGATGGACTGTCTGAAGGACATTAAGGAAGAACTGAGATCAAGAAACTGAAGGCATGGCATACCGGGCATGCTATGTTCAGACAATAGGCCACAGCACACTGCAGCAGAAATCAAACAATGCAGTGACAAATGGGTATTTGAACACCATGTCTGTCCCTGGCTACCCACAAAGCAAAAGGGAGGCAGACTTAGCAATAAAGACAGTGAAGAGATTAATGGACAAGGCAAAACAGATGTGAAGGAACCTTACCTGGCAAGGTTTGATCATTGCAATACACCCTCTGAGGAAGATGTGAAGGAACCTTACCTGGCAAGGTTTGATCATTGCAATACACCCTCTGAGGAACTAGAGAGTAACATAGCACAGAGACTTAGAGGTTGGGGAAACCAAGACTGCTTCCCAGGAAGGACAGTCTGCTGCAGCCCTATGGAGGAACAGACTGCACACAGAAGCAGTTAAGAAAATACCAAGCAAAGCAGGTACCAGCTACAATAAAGGAGATGTGGATCTCAGGCCACTATGAACAGGTGAGCAGGTCTGGGTCCAACCATCGAACAGACTCAAAGCAATGACAAAAGGCAACAATCCAACCTGTAGTGGGACACAGATTTATATGAGCCAGCTATGGACTCAGGACACCAGTGGAGACCAAACCAAAGACCACTGTGGAGTAGTGCAGACCGAGCCCAGGTGAGGACCAGGACGACATAGAAAGGGCTTCTGCCATTGTGGTGGTTGATGTGGTTGACAGAAATGGTGTGTATATGAGGGTGTAATACAGGGCAGCACCCAACAGAACGAGGCACCAACGGAATGGAAGCAACAAGACATGGGAGACCAATTCAAAGATCCACCGAACAGCCCGCAGTGGGATGGAAGTAAAGGTTATGTCCGTAGCGTGGGCCCAGTACTACTAACCTCTGGCCCCAGCAAGCAGCAAAAGCCTGCCCAAAAGACACAACAGTTGTTTAAAAGGAAAGCTGTAGAAGCCTGCTTGGAACTGGAGGGTGCAGCACAAGTTGCAGAAGGGAAGAGCTGGGAAGCACGCCGAAGTCAATGTGTACGTGGAGAGAATGCGAGTTGCAGTTGCAGCGTTTCTGTAAATAATTCACTTTATGAAGAGCCAATTTGGTTTTACACCCATAAAGTCTTAGGTTATTACCCAGCACGTGGTACGTGAATTATGGCCCTATGAGCAAAGGTACCCTTGAACCCAGGCCACCATGCTGCTATTGCTGCTCTGTTCAGCTGCCGCTCACAGGATGGTGTTGATTTTTGCCCGCAAACCTTAGCGCAGACACGTGAGCCCTTCATTTTAAAACAAAGGAAGCTGTTGCCAGGAGTTCTTCAGAAGGGACATTCAGATCCAGATTTCCTCCTTGGCCACAGTAGCGCAAATCTGTTTACCTTACGTAATGCTGTAAAGATCTTTGTTTTTCCTTGGAAGGGAGGGCTGTGGTGGTGTGGGCGTTTGCCCCCAGGGTGTGGCTTTGTTCAGTGGTTTTCCTCCAGCTGGTTCTATTTCAGGTCTGGAGAGGCTGATGGTTCTTTTCTTGCTGGTGGCAGTGTTCGTGGCACCCAGGCCCCTTGACAGGTACTTTGATACATATTACAAATCAAATACAAATTTTATGAGACCCCACAAGAATCCTCAGACTCTCTCCCCCCCAAAATACCTGCCCCAGGAATAGTGCTTTGATGGGGAATAGAAGCTGTCTATACTGGTGGGTGAAGCCTGAAAAATCACTTTGCAGACACACCCAAGAACGCTAAGGCTGGTTCTGTTTTGTTAGAATCCTAGCCATCGAGGCGTCACAGCACAGATCTTGTGGCTCCGTGTCCTAGCTTTTGGGGGAGCCCGGTCAGTGAGCCGGACCCCCGAGTGGTTCCACTCTCCCTTAATGGTAGGCCACGTAGTCTCAATCAATGCCTTTGAAACCGAGCCTCTGGGCTTCACTACTCCTGCTTCACACCATGAGCTCTGTCCAGCAAATCCAACTGAGAACCTCAGTCCCTCTTCAGGGACCAATGCACCTCCGAAGTATTTGCAGTGACACCAGGAAGCCTTTTCAAAAAAGAGTAGGGTGTTGGTCAGCTGGCACACAGCATCGGGAAGTCTTTAAGTTAGCATAATCTATCCTGGCCAAGCCAACTTTCCACCTGGCCAAATTGCCCTGGAATCCATTTTTGGCCCTCTCCCTCTGTCTTGGTCAGTCCCAGGTGTGAGCTGCTGAGTCTCTCAAAAGCCAACTTGTACCTCTCCTGTCACCTCAGTTCAGTCTTCTCACAGCCATGCTGAGTTCACGTGCTGCACCTGCCAAAGTTTCTGGTTAGGTGTTCAGTTCCTGGGGCTCTTACTGTACTTCTGGATTCTCCATTGATATGGATCAGCTTAAGCCAGTGCTTTAACAACCTATTTGTTCCACCCCAGATAGTTACGTGACCCAACACCTCATGTCTCCGCTCTGCCCCAAGGGCAGCTTTAACCTTTCTTCAGACACTGGTTAGCAATAAAAAGAACAGAGGAATCCTAAAAATATTACAGAAAATTCCCACTTTGTCACAAGAGATAGTAAAAACTAATGTTTAATTTTTTTATTAACTTAATCACTTTCTTTTAATATAGTTTATAAATAAACTGTTATGTACATATCACTTATCTAAATATGGAACACTTGTATTTTAATGTTTGCTTTCTCACATTTGTTTTGCTCACTTTTGTGGTTTTTCATTGTGCTATCCTTTCTTGTGTCAAATACAATCAGATTTCCTGGGTAGTAGGTGTCCAGAAAAATGTTTGTTCTTATCATCCATATCAGTACGGGGAGTACCCGTGTGAAGAGTTCCACCTTTGCATTGGTTATAAAAACAGTGGGGCTTTGTTTTCCCAATTTGCTTCCCCCTGCATTCATATTCAGAGAACAAACATTGACTTTATTTTTGAGACACATACCAGCTGCTGTAAATGGCAATGCTTTCTTCCACATGGCCCAGAGCACGCAGATCTCATTTTCTCCAGGTTGTCCCCCTGATGAACTGTTGAAGTTCACTGTAGGAGTTGTTCTAGGTTGTGGCTGTGTTCTCAGTATAAAATGGCATACAGGCTCCGAGTACAATACCTCCCAGCCTGCCAAATAGGAGGTACAATGAGCAATGTAAACTGAAGTGGAAACTATTAATGGTGCCGTATTTTTGTTTCTTTCAGGGTGTCTTTCCATCATGATTGAACACTGTTGGTGTCAGTTGCTTCACAATGCAGGCCATAGGCATGCGCACGGGCCACAAGCCTTTTCGACGTGCCTGTGGCGCCGTCTCTGTGTATAAAGCTGCTGCCGAAAGACCGGAGGGCGTGGGATCTTTCGGCGGACGGAGCCGTGATTCTGTTAGATGGAGAGGAGGACTTCAGAACTGAGTGCGAAGAGTGGTTGTTGAGGGTTGTCGTTGTCCTCCTCAGTTGGCAATTCAAGTTGGACCAAGGAGTTTCAAGGTGAGGGTCACATCCTTGGGGGAGAGTTTACACTCAAGTTAACTTTAGCCGAGTTCCTGTTTCATTACTAGCTGAAGCCTTTCTCCAGCTACAAACCTCTCCATGCCATGGGCTAGCCAGCTTGAGCTTAAAGGGCCACAGCTCAAGTTCACTGTGCTGTGAAAACACCGTCATAATTTTGGTCTCCCTTCCCCTTGCTCCAGGAGGAAGCAAGTTCTGCCAGTCCTAGTGCCCATTTCTTCCCTCTGAGGGTTCAGCTGTGCCAAGACTCCCGCCATTCTCCTGCCCACCCACCTGAGCTAGAGGCAGAGTAGCAATCTAGCACCGCATGCCCCCTGTACAGGCACACTGAGCCCTGAGTGAATGCTCCTGGAAATATTCTTTGTGGAATTCACCCAGTGCTGGACTGCAAGAAGGGGCAGCTGAGATGCACTATAAGTTGGGGAAGACATTTGTTTCTAAGCTTATTGTGAGTCAGGCCCATTGGTGGTTCACTGCTTTGTCAGCAACTCTTGTCAGGTCTGACATGTCGTTACACCTCACCCACTGTGGTCATAATCTGTATGTAAAAGGGGTCATGTAAGGTATTGTGTACAGACTGGTAACACATGGGTCCTGAAAACCATTGTGTGGTGTGTGTGTGTATGTACAGAGATGCACAAAGTTATAAAGTGCTAGAATTATGTCCTTAATGTGTTTAGCAAGCAATGCATAAGCCCAATCTGCTTTAAATAAAGTATGTGTATTTCCTTGTCTGATCAGCCTGGGCATTAGACAATGAAAGTACATTGACATGCGAGATACCCAGGAGAGCAAGTGGAGAAAGATGACCACTTAATCGTCTCAGAGAATGGAAACTGCACCTCCAGAAAGCTTTGCTGCCTCTGAAACCGGGTCAATGAACTTTGGGAAAGTATAGGGGGAGAGATGCATTTTGGCATCCTTCACCTGAACAGACAAAGGAATGGAGCACTCAATCTGTGAAAGGGCCTGATCAGAGAACCTGCTCAGCCATGCTGGAAAAAAGATTTAGCGAGAAATACTTCTTTGCTTAGATGGGGTTTTAGAATCTCTTGTCCAATTAGTCTTTAGAAGCATATTTTTACTTCTGTTTGCTTGCCAGCCTTCTATCTCTTTTCTTATACGTAGTATCACTTAATCCTATGTCCTTTTCTCTAATAAATGTTAGTTTTACTATAAGCCAATTCAGTGCACTAGTTGAAGGGAGCTAGCAGGCTTCAGTGTATAGTCTCCTTAAAGCTTCTGTAAGTGTTCAGGGAAAGGGCTGGATATTACAGAACAAATGGCTTTGGGGAAATTTGGGACTGGGAAGGTCACTCTGCAAAAAAATAACTGGGCTGTGGAAGCCAGGGTGCAACATGCATGCTTGTCTGCTGGTGCTACAGGAGCACTACAACCATTTAAGGCAACCATTTAAGGCACCCACAACTGCAGGGCAGAAGATGACACAACATTTTACTGGTCTGGGTTGAAGCCCAGAGCATCATGCTTACAACAATGGAAACTTATAACTACAAAATTAACTTAATTAAGCTTTCTAATGCCTTGCTACCTGTCAACATACTGGAACAGTTGAGCCACAAGATAGAAAAATCTTGGAGGGTCCCCTGAAAACTGAAATTGCTGTAAGTGTAGGAGTTCTGTTCCAGAAATAAATAAAACCAGTAACGACACTGTTTACTCATTGTGAGCTTGGGGCAATGACGTCACCTTCGCTGACTTTTTAAACTTTTGCTTGAAGCACCACTGCTCTGAGCAATAACTCTCATTTCCACAGGCACACGCTCTCTCCTTCCCACCCCAGAGGCCATTGCATCTTGGAAACCCAGTTGGGTATGGAGAAAACGAAACAGCATTGTTATGTACAGTGTAAATCCGAGGCAGTGCTGTTGTGCAGCGTGAGGCACAGTGTAGACTTTGTACAGCTATGTCAGTGTTCAGCGTGGTGATGCCTGTGTAGGGTAACACCAGGGGCACAACTATAATTCTTTTGAAATAGGCACATAATTCCCTCCAGCCATTCTTACATTGGCGCTGTGTGATTGAAATGTCCAACGCTGACAAATTGACTGCAATTTGGGGAACGTCATCTTTAAATTAAAAGAAAAAAAAAAAGTGCTGCCCAAAGAAACAAAATGCTAATGGGCTTAAGTACATGAGGTTGTGGCATATTTCCACTGGAAAAGTAACGTGATGTAGCATTGCAAAGGGAAGGAAGATACTTCTGCCATAGGAAGAAAAGTTCACAGCCATAAACACAGCAAGAGATGAATCTGATCTTCTTGCACTATTGTCATAATCAGAGTAATTGCAGTAATCTACTGAGAGGATTTTTTAAAGGACAGGGGGTTACTAAAGTACAAAGCAGCAGTAACTGTGTGAGACTCAGTCTCTGAACCCAAAAAAAGCATAAGAAATGAGGAACAAGATTGCTGTGCAAAGGGGTATTTCCAGCTTTAAGAACTTCTTATGAGTAGAATTGAAGTAACCAATCAATTATCTGTCCAGTCTGTCTATTGCAGGTGTGTGTAAAGCATCTGTCAAGATGATAGCAAAACACAAAACAGTTAGAATAGCAAAACTGAGCCCACATATCCTTTCCTTCCTTCCTATTACTCCTCTTTGTCTCCTGGATCTCCTTAACAGGCCTAGTCAGTCAGATCTGAACATGCTTACGGTCAGGGATAGTCTGATCTTTCTATAAAATTCTATAGCTGGGATGCTGCTACGAAGAATACCCTGCCCATGAGGTCTACCTAACTGCAGGATGATGAGCTGTCTCTCTCACACAGCCCTAGGTGCTTTGCCAATCACTCTGTTCATCAGAGCAGGTCATTTTGTTAGAGCGCTTTGGACTTTTCCAGAGCACTTCTCACCTTCATGACATTTTTACAAACTGGAACTAATCCTGCCAATCCTTCTTGCTCAAGGAGTCAATAGAGAGTGGGGCTTAGCACTGTGGGGCTGCTGACTCCAGCCCCTAAACCCCACTTTGAAGATACTGAACTCCTGTCATTGACGTACCAGTGCTTCATGTTTTATGACCAGTGGCATGACGGCAAAGAGCCTTGATCATAGGATGGCCAAGGGAATATATGGGAGCTACTTCACCGTTGCTACCAAATCTCTTTGCTTTAGTCTTTGTGCAAAAGAATATTTGGAGCTTTTGTATATTTGTATTCCTTAGTTTGACTGATCATCTGTTCCCCTCCTTCAACAAGACTTTTCTTTTAAATCTGCTGTATAAATTTCTCCCTCACCTGCTTTTTTTTCCTCTCGCAGAAAAGATAAAGCAAAAATCATCTGCAATGACTTTGTAACGATGCCTGGTACCTCCAGTCAGTCTGCTTCTTTGTTCCCTCTCTGCACCCATAGGAGTTCTCACTAGCATCTCTTTTGAGGACTTTTCTTTACCCACCATCAGGGTAAAATAAAAATTGCAGGGATGTGGGGGCAGTGGTCAGCATCTTCTAGAACATCATATAAGATTATATTATCCTGAAAAAGCTAGAACATGAAAAGTCAGAGGGGCAAGCCAAGGTCGGGAGGCAACTACCCTCTCTTCTCCACATAGCCAGGTGGCTACTCACACTTTTAACTACCTCCAGCAAGAAGATAGGCATAATGTTCTCTTAGTAAACAACTGAGGAGACTTCCACAAGAACTCCATTTATTTTTAGGTTTCTTCTGTGTACTATACTACAACAAAGTACTTTATCTTCCTGAACCAAATTAATTATCCATTGTTGTTTACTCATTGTTTTTATTTCCCATATCCCTCTGAAGACATTACCTGTTTGTGCTGTCTCCTGAGCCTTCAGGAGGGGTAGGTAGGCCTTGGGTAGGAGCCTTGTGCAGAACCTCCTGAAATGTTGTTAACTCTTAAATCTCCCAACGCTTACATTTTGTGTGTGTCAGGGCTGTGCTCAGAGTATTACAATAATTAGTGAATCCTACTATCTGTAATTCTATATGGATAAATCAGTTGGTAACCATGCCAGTTAGCTGCACCCAGTGACTTAATCAAGGAACAGCAGGGAGAGAGGGTTTTTGGTCTATATTTGATTCATTTTCTTTTGATGTCTGTCTCATGCCCATAAGGCACTGTCATTTGCTTATAGCAATGGACTCTGGCAATTAATGTTCAGAATTAGTACCAAGAGCATAGCAAACTGAAGATTGACTCCAGCTCACCAATGAGAGACACCTTAACTAGAGATTCAAGAGGGAAAAAGCAGATGAGTGTATTCTTAACATTTCTTGTCAATTAAAAATAGCCTGTCTCCCAAACCTCAAAGCAAGAAGGGGCAACCCTTTGCTAGTTAGCCATTGTAAATCTTTTTTGCGCTACTCCATTCCGCAATGCCGGTGCTGTCGACAAGCTGCATGCAAAACATTGATTCAAAACCTGAAACTAGGTAAAAAGGCTTTGGGATTCATTTCAATCCTGAAACATGGGTCTAGTTCTGAGGTCTATGAACCTTTTGGGCAATACTAAGCCAATTTCTGATTTCACGAGAAACCATAGGAAACTGACTTTGGATGGCTTGAACCCCAAATGAGGTGATTTAGACTGAGGCCTTGTCTTCACTGCTAGAAAAAGTGCATTTGTTTACCTCAAAGCAGATAACCAATATGTATGAGATATTCTGAGGTAAAAATACAGTGAAGACCAGGCAGTTTTGTTATACTCTCTCAGCCCTCCAGAGGTTGACCGAGGCAAGTTTACCTCATGGTAAAATTAAACTGCATGGTCTTCGCTGTATTTTTACCTCAGGAGCGTTGTCAGCTATCCTGAGGTAAACAATGTATCTTTCTTGTCTCGAAGACAAGGCCAAAGTTTCACTTTTAGTTTTAGGGTTCATTCAAACTGAAGTTCCCTACCAACTCAGGATGTGTTAACCCATATGTTTGCAATAAAATCTTTATAGTCCACTTACCCGAAGCCGAGTTTTATCGGGCACTAACTGATAGCCAGTCATGCATTATGAGATAATTTTGTTGTTGCCTCATGCCAATACTGAACTGTTTTTCAGGTCATGGCAGTAATCTGTTTCAAACAATTGTGTTCTTGTCATGTCAGCACTGAATCAGTTTATTGTTGGATTGTGTCATTGCAGCCAACAGACAGAGAGCTGAGCCAAAATTCTGTAGGATATAGAACACACACAAACAAAAAGCTCAAATGAGATAAATACAAAACAATCGATTTTAATAAGTTACTGACTACTGGCACTACAAAAGGTGAAATTGTTCTGTAAATTGAGTCATAAATGGAAAACCGTTTTAAGCATTCCTAAAGGTAAATTAGAACCTTACCACAGAGGTACAGATGAGATGTACAGATTCGGGGGAGAGCTAGAGTACAGCTACTGAAGCAGTCCGGAATATGCATATCCTTTGTTTTGTATGAGAATACAAATGAAGAGTTTTAGGGCCTGTGTAGTTTGAACCCAGAAGGCCAGGGCAGAGGGAACCATCTGACATTGTATAAGTAACTAAAAGGAGATCACACACCTTCTGAGAAATATCTATTTGAATGAATCAGCAATGGGAAACTGTATGGGTCCTCTTGGCAAAACTGAAAAGCCAAGCATAGGGTTTGAGTTGAAGCCAGTTGGAACCTTGTGCCTGTAATTTTGCCATGGCTGCAATTATAAAATGCTAGTTTCAATAACTTGAACTACTAACTGCAAAGATGTAATTTCTATAAACAGACGACAAACTTGTTGAAGCAACAGGATTACATAAGAATCGGAGTATGACTGTGTTCCTCTGGTCTAGAAGCTATGAGTAACCATAAAAACTGCTGGCATCCACTTCATTGTATCAGGAATAACATGCTAAAGGGGGCTGCTGTACTGTATTATAAAATGGCAGACTCCTAGTAGTGCCACACTAGCACTTTTTGATGCCACAATATCACTGATGCCTACTGCCCGGAAGGCCCCATGAGTCTCAAACCAAGGCCTACAGAGCTACTGTGCAGCTGACAGCTCCAGGCTGCCACTCATAACCAACTTGCACTCCACTTCCTGTAACCCACTCTGGGGACACACCATGGGAAGTTCCACCTCAAGGGTTTGACAGACCGTAGCACTATGGCTGCTGATTGGCTTCCGACCCTATATAAATCATGGGGGCATTCCAGAAAGTGTTCAGGGAACCGTGTGGATCTTTACTAGCTGCTAGGACTGTTCCTTGCTCTTGAATTCCTGGCCTGAGCTTGGCTTGATTTGGACTTTGCCTCCTGGCTAGGGCTCTGACCTTTGGCCCTGACTGCACTTGTTGGGGTCCTGACGTTTGCCTCATGGCTGGAACACAGAGCTACCAAATTGCTGGTGTTCCAGTTCCCCAATATTAGTTCCACGACATGGACAAGGTTACTGTCAGTAGTGTGATGCTGGCACTCTGGACAGAGGTGGGAAGCACCTCCTTTGAATAAGACACTGGTTTTTAAATTGGTAGGGGAAACTTAGGCTTAGGTTTTTAATATTATTTTAACTAAACTGAAACAAGCCCATGTTGCCATTTCTGTCAAGTCTCAGCAATAGGAAGTACAGTTTTTAGAACTATTTACAAACCTGAAACCAATATATTGACACAGAACCAGAGAGAATAGGAGCTTTGTTCAATACATAGCCAGTGAAGATTAGCTGAAGATGAATAAGAGCAAAAAGTTTTTCTCTGAACCTACCTCCTACCCAGCAAATAAGAAAGCAGGAATCAAGGGCAATGATCTTTGTTGGAACTGCTAGAGTCTGAATAAAACTCAAGGTCCTTTTTAATTTTGGACTTTAGTAAGAGCCGATCTAAACAACTGTAATGGACCTAAATGTTTTTCACATTCCAAGGTGTTGCAAGAGTCATAACTAACTCAGCTGTAAAGCCATTTGTTAAAAGTTCCAGTAGCTGTCAAACATAGGCTTAAAAATATGTCTGCTGAGCATGTGAATGTTGCAGGATAGCATGCTGGGATGGGAAAATCTAGAAAAGCTTCCTTTCTGTCTGAAGAATAAGAGAGGTTTTGGATAGATTGATTTCTGGTGTGTTTCAAGATCTATAAACTAACTGGAAATTTTAGTTAAAAAGCATAGGTGTGTTCTGCTTTTGAATGGGGGCTCGGGATAAAGATGCACTTGTTCCTATGTAAACTGGAGTAGTTATCCTAGGTGTTGTATTGCTGGAAGCTGTATGTAAATGTAGACTGCAGAGGTGCTGGTTTCTGGGAGGGAAAAGGGGGAACTAAATTCCGTTTCCACCCTGTTTTATGAAGTACACTGTGTTTTCAATGATACTATCTGAAAAAGGCAGAAGATAAACTGTAAATGACTAACCTTTTCCCCAGACTCCCACAAAAACCTTGAATACAATCTAACCGGTCACCCATAAAAGACACATCCTGATTTCTGACTAGCAGCATCTTAAGAGTTTTTCCACAGGGAAGTCTTGTTCTCTTTATCCAAGAAGGGCCCATGACTCATTTTATAGTCCCAGCTCTACAAGATGAGTCCTGGGTCCTCTCTAGCACATCCCATTAAAGAGGTGGCAAATGTCCCCACTGGCCCCAGAGAGTTAGTCCCAGATACGCAGCACAGAGCTGCTTCTCATGGGCAAACTACCCTAAGGTAAGATCCATGCTAGAAAAACTCCCAAAGCCACTGCAGAAAATGCTAAAACTACAGTGACTCTGTCACCTACCATTTATTTCCCTTTTCCAACTCTTATTGATAGTAATATGTAAAATTTACAGTACATACAATAAAAGAAACCCAGTAGAGGGAGGAAGCTGAGCGGAAATACTGTAGGGCAGTACAAGACAGTTGGGCTTGATGGGACTATCATTTCATGGATTATTAAGGCAGTGAAACCAGGAAGGGACACAGGAGAAGCACAAGTCCAGATCTATGGGTATGGTTACAAAGATTTCCAACAGGTTTCAAGAACTAGACAAACTTGGTGCTGGTTTGGGCTGGGCCAGTTACCCCTTCATCCTAGTCTACTTGTAATATTGATTACCTTAGTGCTAGCATGTAGGGTGCAGCTGTACATGTGTATTTGGAGAAGTAAGTAAATCCTGTTTCCTTTCCACTGAAGCACATTAACGATTGTGATGTTTGCAATAGAATTTAGTGATGCAATCTCTCTGACAAGAAGGAATGAGTAATTCATTATCAGTCTATTGTGTGGTTGGTGACGTTTGTTCACTTATCGTGGTTTCTTCTGAAAGAAACTTTATCTCCACAACCTTATCATCAGATCCGATTTAAGTTTTATGCAATACGTAAAAAGAGGTTTAAGTATTTCCTTTCCCTGACCTTTCCTTTAGAAATAGTCCCCAATAAACTCTCTTTATGTTGAATGAACTTTTATGTCAGGGACAAAATCCACAAACAATGTGCTATCCTCTTTATATCTTCATAAAGGATGGTGAGTGTCAGGTAGTGTTCCTAATGGAGCATTGTAACCAGTACAGCTATGTGAAACAGGCAGTGGAAAAATGAAAAAGCTCATCCTGCAGCTTTTCCAGTAAATGACATTTCTGTGAACGTGCATCAGTCTAGATTTTATTAAAGTGGATGCAAAACATTTTCTACTCTCTAAATGTTTGATAATTGAGGGGGCTTCTTTGTCCTGCATTTTTTATTTTATTTTGATCTAACGATCTGATAATCAAATAACTGAAGTGGTATTTCTGATTCTTCAATTAGGTGAGCCCTAATGCTTCAAAAAGTATCAGAATCAGAAATTTTCACGTGAGGGGGAAGTGGAGTTGGTGCCTTCGCATGTTTCAAAGTGACCATTTTCCCAGTATGTCATAGCGAAGCAAAATTTCAGGGTGGAGGGGGAATATATTGCCTGAAACAAAGTGGAGAAAATGTCCAAACAAAATCTTGCAAAAACTAGTCATAATATACTCAGATCTAATAATTCTCCTCTGAATGGGATTTACCTCCATGTTCCTTTTCTCAATTGCGTATTTATAATGTCTGTAAGAAGAAAAAAGTTAATGGCTTATAAATATGCATATATTTCATCTGAGTGAAATGGCTCTTACAATCCCATCCCGTCTTTCATGTTCAGTAAATATATTTAAAAATAAGATTGGGGTAAAATTTTTGCAAGCACCTGAGTGATTTAGTAGCCTAAATCCCATTTTTCAAAAGTGACTTAAGATCCTAAATTCCAATTAGACTTGGACCCAGATTTTTAAAGGTATTTAGGCATAGCTGTTAGCATTGCAATGTCTAACTGATTTAGGAGCCTAAATCTATTAAGTGTTGCAGCATTGAGCACAGTAATGCCTAAATACCTTTTAAAATATCCTCATCTGGCTCCTAAGGGCCTTAAATCACTTTTGAAAATGAGATTGTGATCCTGAACTTCTTTGCCCGAAAATGATTTTGTTCCATATGTATTAGAACTTTTTATGTGAAACATAACCTGCAAAAGAAAAGTTTCTTCCTCTTTGTTACATAAAGACGGTCAGAAAATTGAGGGACTAAAAGTGAGAAGAGTTTATTGTTCTGGTTAGTTTCTATCTGAGATATCTCAGGTATAGTCTGTCCAGTTTGTGCTGAGGGATTTGAGAACAGGAGTTCAGAAAAATATTACAAGAACTCTGGGAGCCAAGAAAAGTCTTACTGGCTTGTGAAACAGGACGGGCATATGGCTGGGGAAAAGGAGATAGCAAAGAGGGTGTGAGGTGAAAATAAGAAATGGAAGATGGACCAAAAGTTGTAACTTACACAATTTTTTTTCAGCAGTTTGACAACCCACCTTTTTTCTTTCATTTAGGTTTTTGAAAATTTAAATTTCAGATGATTGTAATAATTATCTGAGATTTTCCATGATCTCATTGATATCTGTATGCTGCAGCCTCAGTTTATTCAGTCCATGACACAGTTATTACCTCATAACTAGGAAGCACCGTTGAACTATTAAAATATTTCCTCACTGACTTTCAGGTCGTATGTGGATTAGACAGCTCTGCATGCCTCAGACCCACACAGGCAGGAAAGAGGTTTAAAAATTCAGAGTTTGGAAGGAGGGGGAGAAAGAGGACTTGTCTTCACCCTGCTGTAACTGCTAAAGCTCTCAGGGATGGAGGGGGAGCCTGCCTGTTAAAGCCAAAGGAATTAGAGAAAGCAGTGCTAGGCCAGGGTGGGCTCCCTATGGTGGGAACAGAAACTGTCTTCCTCCAGATGTATGGAGCTAAATGCAAGAGCAGAGCCAGTGAAAAGCTTTTTCTTGGCTGTCAGGATCTGTGCTTGTGGGACAGTCAGTGAATTTATCGTTTTAGCAGAAGGAAGTTGCATCCATGGGCAACACACCTTGATTTTGGGTTGTGGCTGAGATAAGCCCTCTTGAATATGTTTGGGCCTCTCAGGAGTGCAAGTTTGCTGCTAATCAATAAGGAAGCCCACCATAAGGCTCTTTGGACTAAATCCGGTTGACACTGGAAACTGAGGAAATAGCTTTATGTTTGGTAAATTGGGGCTGTCACCTGAAAAATCAAGCTGCTGCCAGTTTGATGTCCCCCTCCCTCCCATCCCATGTACATAGTTCATTCACTGCTTAACACAAAACATGAAGTCCCATGGCCAAATACAATCCTGACAGCAAAACAATACAAGCCATCATGCCTCATGCATATCCATACACGGCCAACAGCTATTGTCAAGGTCCCTGCTCCACAATGTTGCTTCAAAAGTTGCTTTTAAAAAATTGGATCAGTTTTGGCTATAAAATCAAATAAGGAATACTTGTATTCTGTCTTGAAATGTTACTTCCAAGCAGAATGGCTATTTAGTGGAGATGATTCACAAAGCAGCAATTTTCCTAATGTACAGACAGGACATTAATTTTTTAGAAATGATCTTATCTAAGAACTCAACTCCATCATCTTTAAGAAAATAAATCCATAAGCTATTTTCTTCCACTTCCAATTTATAGCAATAAGACCTTAGGAAAAGCTTCATGCTGAGATTAATGGCTGTCTTTCTCCCTCAGGAGACAGCGTAATATAATTATGTATGGAACACGGCACTGGGATTCAGGGGCTCTTGAATTCTAACTGGCTATCCAGCTGAATTTCTCTGTGGCCTTTGTCGTATCACACAGACCCCATCTCCACAGCCATGCAAGTCCTCTGGGCAGAAGAACCAGCACAGTTCTGAGCTGTGCATGAAAAGGTTCTAGATTCCAGGATGCCATAGAGGGGAAGGAAGGATGCACCCCTTGTTCTGAGACACCTACATACACAAAAGTGTGTGGGGGGTGGGGTCTAGGGACCAGACAGCTACACAATTGTCGGCTGTCCCTGAGGCCATGTTAAGCGTTTACAGGGCTACTTCAGCCAAGGTAGCCTCTGCAAAGTGTCCCCCGCAGCCATGCTGTGGACTTAATGGGAAAATGTATCTCTTTGGCTCAGCTGCCAAAGGACACTGGACACTCAAGACACTGGTCCAACTACTTGCCCTTTAATCTGTGTGTCCTAGTTAAACGCTTCACAAACACTGGTGAATTAGTGTCTCAGAACACCTGTTTATTCAGTCTCCATTGTCATGTGGAGAAACTAAGGCACGGAAAGTCTAAGTGACTTGCTCAATGAGACTTCTTAGCTTTTTCCTGGCTTCCTGGAGCTGTGCTGTGTGAGCCTGTCAGTGAGTCCCACATCTTGCAAATGGAAAATAAATGACCTGCCTAGTCTCCACTCGTTTTTCTGGTCTAAAGAACATGCCTAGTTACTAAGTAAGACTAATCATAGGAACACAGTCTGGTATCAGTGTGTTGGTAAACGCTGACTTTTCAATGGCATCGTTACATTGTGCTCCTTCTGCTATGCTGGCTTCCTGTTTGCATCCGAGGGCAGTTCAGAAAGCTAACCTATACAGCTCTATGTATTTGGGATCCTGGCTACCTGAGAGACAGACACTCTCCCAGTGTATTTTCCTAACTGAGGAGGTCAGCCAGGATGCGATGGCTGATTATCCTGAGGTAAAGTGTACTCTTGGATGCTCACAGAAAGGAGTGGAGAGTCACTGAATCTAGAACTTATTGGTCAGTCAGAGCCTCCAGTTTTTTAACCTTAAAGGCAAGGCCTGTGTTTACCCTCTGTCTTCGCCTGCACCTGTGTAAGGGTTTTCCTGGGAGTTACTTGTCCAGATGATTGGTTTAGAATGATGTACTGACATTCCATTAATTTATAGTGATTGGTCTGGTACTGTCTACTTGTTGCCAGTTGGCTGTTTGTTTGTTACTATTTTTGGTGGTTGTTTTAAAGCTGTAGATGCATCCAGTGTGTTGTACAATGAGTGACTGTTATGAATGCAGATGTAGATAATACCTCTCTAGAATGTTTGTCCAACACATTACATTATTTCTATAATTTTTATTGCAAGTTTTATAAAATCAGGGAAAATGCGCACACTTTACAAAATTCAGACACCATGTAGTTCAAATATTTTAATATTCTTAGTTAATAATGTGTGTACCTTCCTGTATCAAAAAAGAGAAACACTATCATTCACTGGAAGTTCAAATGTATAGACTTAGACATTTTGCAAAATACCTTAACTTCATTCTGTGCAATTATTTATTCCGTAATGCATAGATATTAAACTTTTTAATAATGCCAGGTGCAATTACTGTCATCAGTATACTTTCTTGTGGTTATAATGCTATTGTGTGCCTGATTATGTTTTATATAAATTCAATGGGTATATTCATGTTTGCAGTGTTATAGCCATGCTGGTCTCCGGATATTAGAGAGACAAGATGGGTGAGGTAATATCTTTGAATGATTCAATTTGTATTGGTGAAAGAGACAAGCTTTTGAGCTACACAGAGCTTTTCTTCAGGTCTAAGAAAAGCACTCAGTGTCACAGCTAAATACAAGGTGGAACAATGTGTGTTAACTACTGTGACAGGGGCTACGGGAGGGTAAAAGAAGGGTGCTATGTTAGCCCAAGACTGATCAAAGCCCTATTCCCCTAGCAGCTGCCCACGGTTTCCTTCAAGCTGATCAGGGCCAGCTGAGGCCAAGGTCAGCTGAGACCAATTAAGGGCTGCCTGGGAGCAGATAAAAGCTCCCTGCCAGCCCAGGGGGCTCCTGGAATCTGGAGAGTTTGGAGGTTTGGAGTTTCTGGGAGAGTTTGGAGGTTTGGAGTTTCTGGGAGAACTTGAAGAGTGTGGAGAATGGGGGGCAGGAGAATTGCGAGCGGCAAGGAGCCAGAGAAACGCAGGAGGGTTTGGCCGTTGGAGTGGCCACTTAGCCCTGACGGAAACCAGGGTAGGGAAGCAGCCCAGAGGGAAGATTCTCATAGTGCGTTATAGCAGCAGCCAGCCACTGCTGTCAGCCAGGGTCTCTGGGCTGGTGTCTGAAGAAGAGGGCGGGCTCGGACACCCCCTACCCCACCACAGAATCCTGAGGGCACTGCTCGGCTGGTGAAGGCCCGAAGGGAGACAGGGCAGAAGTGGGGTGGCCGCCATTTTAGGACTGTTGGGAACCCTGGGTGGCCATTTTGTGCCCGCTGCACCAAAAGAAGCGCTCGGCCCACGGGAGCACGAAGGCCACCTTACCGCACTACTTATGCTAAACATTGTAAGGGATCATTCAGAAGCTGGTCCATTAAAAGATGACTCCTCCACCTCATCTTTCTAATGGTTTATTCAGCAATTTTTCAATTCTAGGATGTAGAGAGTTTCCTGTGTAATGTTGAATAGTATGAGGATGACCATTCACAACTCATGCACATTGTATTATGTGAGCTTGCATTTACAGCAACCCAGCCCTATCATATCTGATATCTTCTTTCCAGATAATTGAAGAAAATGGACACTCACAGTGAAGTTACACTAAACATACTGTGTTCATTTTAACATTCTGCCCTCTTTAGATGTGTCCCTTCATCTTTATCTTCTTCAACTAGTTTAAAACTATGCTTTCTATGCACAGGGCCATGCCTGCTGGCAAAAGCCACATCACGTTTCTCACTTCTTCCTAGTCATTGTTCTGCTCCAGAATCACATAAATTCATGTATCTCATGAAGTGGGTTTCAACAAGCATTCCTGTTGGGAAATGATTCCTAACCTAAATTTTTCCCTTGCTCTTTCCCGTCATATTGCTCCTATTTATGCCCCTCAGATCTTGTCAGAGAATTCCTCCTCTTCCTTGGCTTCCAAATATTCCAAACACCTTCCGAGTATTTGTAGATGTGTTTAGTATTTCCTTTAGTTGTTTGGAATATACAGTTCTTGTCTTTCTCACGAGCAATTCCTATCAGCCTCTTAATTATTTCTCCTCTTCTCTGAATTCCCTTACGTTTTGTTTCTTTTTAGTCATACTGCAGTGCCCTGAATTGTATATTGTATTCTAGATGTGGTCCCACCGGTGCTGTCATAAGAGGGGCAGTTAACTTCTTTCATCTGTGATGTGACTCTGAATAAGGAGCCTGGAATCACATTGCTAGCCATTTAACTTGCTGTCCTTTATCATGTCCTGGGTGTATTATTCCTATCCAAGTACTTTTTCTCATGGAATAACTGAATTTCTGATTACTATTTTTTGCCTGGTTTAGCTTGTATTTGTCTATGCTGAATCAAGTTGTTTTCTGCCCATATATAAACTCCCTAGGTCTCTTTGTATCCAAGTTCTTTCATGACCAGTATTTATAATGCTTAATTATGGTCTAAATCAATTTTGACAAGCTTTTCAACTAATGTCAAGTGTATTGTGTATCTGATTAACTTCCTTTACTCTCTGAATCCGCTCTTGTCACTCCACAGACTTGCCAAATCCTTGCACAATGTAGACTAAATTATTATAATAGCCTTGGCAGGTGCCAGCTAACAGCACTATAAAAACTTTAAATTTTGTTTATCTAACGAACAAGTATGACTAGCAGCACAGCTACCTCATGATACCCTACCCATCTGCGTCAGCCCTGTATGAAAGAGGCCTACTTGTAGGTCAATAAGAATGTCCCCATTCTAAATGCCCACATAAGAAAGCATTTGTACTGAGCATTACAGAGAACAACTATTCAGGAGCCTTTTTCTTTGTTCAGCACGAGGTCCCCAGGACCACACATGTGGCCGGTCAAAATCTTTGTTTAAACTTTTGATTATAAAACTGGATTTTCAACTAAATGAAAATTTCCATGGAAAATGCTTGATTTCCTCAGACTACTGATTTTTCATTTTAAAAAAAACTTACCTTCATTTTGTTTTTTAGGGGGTTGTCCATTCTTGGCAGAAAAATATTTTTTGAGGGTTTTGGATTTAGCGTGCAAAGCTGAAATTTCCCACGGAGGGACAATACCCATTTTCTATCCAGCTTTACTTGCATCTGTTCAGGTACTACTTACGTACCATGGTAATTGCCACAATATAAATTCCCAGAATGGTTGTCATGCTAGCTTTCCAAAACTCATATCCGGAATCAGTCTGGGAGTTAAAATATTAAGAGATTCTCCCTCCTCCCCCCCACTCTACCCAATAAAATTCACTTTTAAATTAAGGAGAGGTTGTTTTTTCAAGCAATGTTGTCTAATTTTATTCCAACTAATTCATGATTTTGGCCTAAAATCTTTTTATTATAATGTAAATTTAGATCAAGGACTTGCCTATTTCCACGGTCTCTTCCACAGATCTCATTTAATAATTGGATCTGTTAAATGAGGCTAACGTTTTGAGATAATGTTGTGAATAAACACCCAGATTTGATCCAAGCCAGTGGGATTCCCTTTGTACCCTCTCTACAGGTGACAATGAAATGGTGGAAACAAAAAAGATAGGATTAGTGACTTCAGCCTTAGAGAGGAAGGATGGCTCAGTGGTTAGGGCTCTAGCTAGGGGCTTAGGAGACCTAGGGTAAATCACGTAGAGGACGTCTGCAGCTGCGAGTCTGACTCAGGCTCTACAGACTGGGCTCTAGGCATTCATGCTATAGTGCTAAAAACCGCATTGTAGGCTCTGTTCAGGCCTGGATGATCAAGGCCCAGGTGTGCTTCAAAGCCCAAACTCTAGCCTGAGCTACGAGGTCTACACTGCTGTTTTTAGCACCACAGCGTAAGCCCAAGTCTGCATACCACGGCTCTTGGACTAACTGCCACAGGTTTTAAAATGCAGTGTAGTCGTATCTTTAATCTCTGTGCTTTAATTCAGTAAATGGGGACAATGACGCTTCCCTGCCTCACAGGTATATTGTGAGGATAAATAAATTCAGGATTGTGAGATACTGTGGTGACAGAGGCCATGTACACACCTAAGCCTTTACCACAAAGACATCTCCTGGTTTTTGTTTGGATTCAGGATTTTGAACCAGATTAAACTGTAGGAAAATGCAGGTTTTTGTGAACCTAGGATAAAGTCCCCAAATGTGGGAGGCCTGTTGAAAAACATCCAGTGATAATTTAGGCCCATGCTTTACTTCCGGGCCTGCAGAGCACAGCCAAGCAAATCCAAGTGGGAAACTATAGTGGAGCTCTGTGAAAGGGGGGGTGGCTAAGCAGGATGCAAGATACATTTACCTCTGCCAAATACCTGTGCAGCATGCACTTTCACCCAAACAGTGGCAGGCCCAATGGTGAAATCAGGAGTGAATGAATTTATTTCTGTCCATATGCTGTGAATGCTTGCAGAAGTCTGTGGTGGGCATAATTCAGGAATAGATCACCACTGCAAATTGGACTGCTATTTTCTAAAACCAAAACTGATGTGGAAAAGGGTCTCTGGCCAACCATGACTCTAAAGTATATTAACAGTGAGATCAGATGAGTTGTGACTGAGCTCTGCCACAAGATATTTTCTGCTGAAAACAGCTGAGTTTTGATCTCTTTAAATATAGTAATTTTGAAAATTTTCTTTTATTAATTAGTTGTGTGAAGATAACTTTATATAAACGGGCACATGCCTATTTTGTATGTCGGTTTAGTCTGTTCTGTATCACATGGAGTACCTTGTGTGTGTGTGTTGATTTCTAAAGGCAACAATCAGTTGGATCTGTCCATGCATCACAGCACTTCATACTCTTGTTTTCAATGGGGGTTCCAAGCACCATTCATTTTGCATGAAATAGTGATTTGGACCTGGACCAGACCAGTGTCTGCATGAAGGATCACGCAACCTGCATACCCCCTGCACTGGAACATAAAAGGGCAAAGAAAGTAGACAGAACAGTATATGCCATTTGTTAGACGTAACAAAAAGAAAGCAAGATTTGCTGTGCTAATCCAGGAGGCACAGGATACAAAGGAGGGGGGAAAAGGGCCACCGGAAGTAATGTGAACTGGCACAGGGGCCTGCAATGACAGTACCCTGTTGCAGACCTCTACTAGGATTTAAACAGGCTGCAGCTGTAGTTGTCTGTAGCAGTGCTTTCTTCTAAGGAAGTAGGTCTTTCAGTCTCCTGTGAAGGCGGGTCCCTGAAGAGGTGCCATTTCAGATTTTGGGGGCAGGGGCCGGCAATTTAAATCCTGATTCCAGGGGCTACTTAGGCACCTGAACACACTAGTTTGTTTGCAGATAGTAACTTGGAAATGAGCTGACAGGAGCACTGTATCTAATTCCTATGTACAGAAAGAAAATGAAGTAAATATTAGACCCACTCACCTCTGATACTAACCTGTTCTGACATCTTGTTTCAAGTCACTTAAGGGACGCTGGTTAGGGTTAAAAATGTAATGTATAGTCTTCCTTTGTTACAAACTCTCAAATACAACAATTGAAACAATGGTAGAAAAGTCTAGATTACTTGCTATCATTTAGGCTACTTCCTTTTTGCAGTTCATCAAGCTTGGAATAAATGGTTTAACTTTTTGGGAAGCATCCTAGGCCCTGTGAGTTCAGCCTGCGCCTGCCTAGGGCTATAGGACTGTTATCATACTACAAATAAAAGACTAGATACTAACTTTAAACAGGAATGCAACTGACACTTTCAAGTCACTTTGTTTAAAGGCTAGTTACTTTCCAGAAGGCTCTTAAACACAACACTACAGTGAATGAGTTGCAGTTCTCACAGGAGAGTATTTAAAACCAAACGCCAAGAAAATTCCACATTTTAAAGTTGAGAAAAAAATTTAGCCTTCTGAGGTATATCAGGACCACTGCAGGTAGGAAGGGAAATAAATAGGCACAGGGGATCTAGGCAGCTCTTGCTCTGGGGGGAGTTGGAGGGTCAAATATTCCAGTCTTTCATCAGGTAAAACTTCCATTGTCACCAGCACCTCCACTCATAGACATGAACATGTGCTCAGTAACTATACACTTAAATATTGGAGCCATCTTATCCAGGGCTACACATCCTATACGCATTGGCTCCGGGACTGCATTTTCTAACATGTTCTGGACAGTGCTGAGCGCACAGATGGTGCCCAGTAAACCATACAAATCATGACAATCGTCGACTTTATGAACTCTGTGGATGTAATTCTGTTTGTTCTGGAATTGGCCTGAATACAGCTGAAACCCTAAGAATTTGAGGCATAACCACATCTGATACTCATGTGACACTCTCTCATTCCATCCTTTTCTCAATCTCAGAACAAAAAATGACACAACGAAATGGTTTTCAGTTAAAATGTAAAATTTCACAGCAGCCATTGCTCTACAACAGCGCGTGGGGCAGAGCCTGCCACCCATTAGGGGTACAGTGGTCTCCTCTCATCTGACTCGTGTTCGTTTTTTCTTCATCCTTCTTGACCTCGGAGCTGATTTCCATGACCGCCTTCCCAATCACCTGGGACCATTTGCTGCGGTCTCAGAGAACTGGCCTAATTGGTTTTGCTCCCATCTATCAAGAGTTCCATTTTTTGCACAGCAGAGAGAGGGGCTGGTCCAGTGGATAGGGAGCTAGCCCTGAGAGAAATGGATTCTACTTCCCCCAAGGATTTCCTGTATGATCTCAGGCCAATGCCTTAGGGACAGAGTTTCAAAGGATTTTAGGCACCCACAGATGCAACTAGGCATCTAATGGGGTTTACAAAGCACCTAACCTTCTAAGCACTTCTGAAAATCCCACAAAGTGTCTAAATACCTTTGAAAATCTAGCCCTTAGTCTGTCATCTGTACCATGGAGACAACAGCACTGCTCTACCTCACCAAGGGGCTGTGCGGAGAAATAGATTAGACGTTGTGAGGCGCTCAGATACTACGGTGATTGCACCACATAAGTACCATAGGTAGAGTGGGAACATATACCACGGCTGTCCCTTCTCTTGGTTTTGGCCCCTTCTTTTCACCTATCCCCGTCACGTCTCCATCTTTTCTGAATGTAACCTTGGCTCAGAGAGCTTGGCTGTATTTCTTCTGGTCTCCTGTGTTGTCTCTTCAACACTCCCCACCCCATATCTGTTTTACAGTCTCATCTGATGACTTTCAGATCCCTAGTTTAACCATCTGCCCTTTCTTATCTGAATCACCCCACCTCTGTAAACAAAATACCCACACCCTCTCCCAAGGGCGCAAGCTGGGAGGGACACCCCTACTCCTCTGCAGGCCACATTCCACGCTCAGGATGGGCTGCACCAGTTAAGAGTTTGTTTGTGCCTGGCAATCAGACCTGTACAAAACTGGGAGGGGGGGGGACAGGAGCCTTCCCTCCCCTCCCTGTGCTGAGTATTGGCTAGGACTGAGGACAGAAGGGGGCAATCTCGCAGCTGAGCAGCAGTGGGTGTGTGGAGACGAGTAGAGCTCTCGAAATAAATGATTGTGTGGTTCACAGGCAGATCTAAACAAGTCAAATAGTTAGTTGGGGGTAATCTCAAACCAAATGTTTAGCAATTGCTGGCAAACTGAAAAGTTTAAAAAAACATGTTGGGTCAAACAATGTTTCATTTTGACTGTTGGGGTTTTAAAAATGTTTTTATCAAATTTAGGGAAATTCGGAAACAAAAGTCAGTTTGAATCAAATGTTGAAACGTTTTGATTTTTTTCCCCCAGGATTTTTTCAGGTTATTATTTAACCCAAACAATTCAGAACGTTCAGCACATTTGCAAAATATTTTAGTTGATCCAAATCTGCATTTTTTTTCCCTGGGGGGGGAGGAAATTTTGACCAAAAGATTTCACCCAGCTCTCAAGAGGAGGAGACGAGTGGTTTCTCATTCCAGCAGTACAACTTGTCTTAAACTCAGAATTTAACATCTGAAGGGTCTGTGTCTTGTCCAGTATGGCCACTGAGATGGATTCCATCTGTCAGGAGTGGCTGAATTGCAGTGAGGTTGCACTTACGTAGTGTAGGAAGCAGGTTGGACTCCTTTGAGATGAAAGGCATTGAATATGTGATCTCTATTGTATTGTACCATATTCTTCACATGGATGATGGGTAAAACGGGGGATATCACATAATTATCATAGCTTTCTGGCTACATTAATTTCCCAAAGGCGTATTTTAGTTCTTCTAGTATTTCTATTGCTTCCCAAGTAGACTTTGCTCATGCTTAGGTGCTTTATAATATCCTTCTAGATCCCTGCCTCTGTGTGCAACAGTAATAAATTAAATGAATTGTTGCATTGTCCCTTTTACTATTTGTTACACAAGGAAGTTTACCTGAGGTTGACTCCTGACAGCCAATAGATGTTAAAATAAAAATTTCCTTGTTTACACTAGGGTTCTAGCAGGTGTTATCTAATAATTCTTCTTCGAGTGTTTGCTCATGTCCATTCCATTATAGGTGTGTGCACGCCTCCGTGCATGGTTACCTGGAACTATTTTCCCCTTAGCAGATCCCGTACAGCCGACTCTGGAGCCTCATGCACATGCCGCAGTATATGAGGCGCTGCCGGCCCTACGTCCCCTCAGTCCCTTCTTTCCGCCCGTGATGGTTGCTGGAACCAGCCTTGCTCACAGCAAGTACTATTCCCCTTGTTTGAACTTGTTTGATATTCTAAGTAAGTTTTAAGTAGTTGAGTGTTGTTAGAGATAAGGCAAGTCCCTGAGGGGACTTAGAGCAGCTGGGCCATGCCCCAGTCGCCAGGATTCAAGCCGTGTGCCTCCTGCGGGAAGGCCTTCCCACTCAGCGACCCCCATGACCGCTGCCTTAAGCGCTTGGGGGAAGCTCACAGGAAAGAGAAGCGTAAGATCTGCAGGGCTTTTAAACCAAGGACACAAAAGGACCAAGAGATCCGGTTGAAAGCCCTGTTGATGGAGGCAGCGCTCCGCCTGGCGTCCGAGCTGGCCCGCTCCACCTCGGCACCGAGCGTGACCTCCATGCAGAGTGCACCGCCAGCACCGGGCTCAACTCAGCACCACGCAACATTGCCTGCACTGAAGAGGAAGAAGCAGAGTGTGGACCCTCCCCTGCGCCATCGGTATGGGCAGGGTTGAGTACAAAGATGCACCGGACCCAGCCCGTCAAGTCTTCTCCGGTGCCTGCATCTCCAGTCAGGGAGCCTCCCCCAACTCCTGGGAGTGGGAGACTGCCCCTGCCAACGTCATCAACACCGGAGGCTTTTCACGCAGCAAGAGCCTTGTTGGCCTTGCCTACGCCATCTCCATCCCCCCTCCGCCGAGGAAGAAGGGGCCGGTGTCACAGGTGAAACCCGCATTGGGTCCTCCTGAGTGGTGGTGGAGATCCCCGGTATGGGGAGGAAGATCTCCTGCTGGACGGCCTCCGAGGGTAGAGCAGAGCCACTCCACCAGCAGTCGCTCCAGGTCGGCGTTGTCGAGCCAACCTGCTCCGGCACAGAACGTGGAGTCTCCCTCTCTGCGCCGACATTGATCCCCAGCACCGGAGGCAGTGCATACCAAGAGGCAGCACTGGTCGAGGTCCGCCAGGCGGCGCTCGGACAGCTTCCATTCCAGATCCCCAGCACCGAGGAGTTTGCCTGTACCTAGACGGTGCAGAACCTGGTCGCCACCGGAGGACCTGGCACCATGCAGTCCATGACGCGGAACCTGGTCGCTGGAGTCCGGCTCAGCACTGAGGAGTTTGGAGCAGCACCGACCCCAGTCACCAAAGGTGTCCGCAGGGCCACAGGGCAAGCGGCAGCAGAAATCATCAGTACCGAGACTTTGCTCAGGTACTTCTAGCTCTTCAGAGCACATCTCCGTATGGAGGCAGTCCTCCTCATCCTCCAGGCTGGAAGCGTCGAGAGGGCAGTCCCTGGCACGGAACGGTGCCTGGGCCCGAGGACGTACATGGCACCGCCGGTCCAGTGACTCGGAGTCTCCCAGGGGGGACAGTCATGGGAAGAACCAACGCCCCCACAAAGCATCACAGCCTGCGGCGCAGTCAGCCCCGGGTTGGCCCCAGGGTCAATGGCCACAAAAATGGCCTTATTGGGCCCCATGGGGTATCCAGATGTGGCTGCGGCCCCAATCCATTGTCATCGGAGGTACAGTCTGTCTCTGGCACAGGAGAAGGTCCATAGACATGACTTCTCGGACGAGGAGTCGGACCCCATGGAGGGACCTGCACTGGGTGCAACCCTTCGCTGGGGGGGTGCACCCACAGGATGCGCCTCAGCAGTCCTCCTCTTCCTCACCGGACGAGGCAGTCTCCTGGGACCTCTCGACGCCACTGGAGGATTTCAGGATGCATCAGGAGCTGCTCAAGAAGGTGGTCTCCAACTTGGGGCTGGAGGTGAAAGAGTTAGAAGAGGCCAAAGATAGCCTCTCTAATGTGCTGGTAGCGGCTGCCCCAGCGAGAATGGCCCTCCCAGTCCACGAAAGGGTCCTTAAGATTGTAAAGGCCCTGTGGCAAACCCTTTCCTCGGTCACCCCAACGTCAAAGCTGGCCGAAGGGTTTGAGTATTTGTTCACTCACCCCGCCCTGGGAACCCTGGTGGTAGATGCGGCTAATCAGCGAGACGGGCAAGGTCAGCCAGGTCCACTCCCAAAAACAAGGACAAGAAGATGGACTTGTCTGGGGGAGAGGTTTAATCCACAGCAAGCCTGCAGTTCAGGATTGCCAACCATCAGGCCCTCCTGGCAGATATAATTTCAGCCTGTGGGACTCCCTCAGGCAGTTCACTGAGATCCTGCCCCAGGACCAGGCCACAGACTTTAGCTCCATCGTGGAGAAAGGAACCACAATAGCTAGGGCAGCGCTCCAGACGTCCTGTGACGCTGTTGATTTGGCGGGTAGGGCCATAGCCTCCACCATTTCCATGAGGAGGTGCTCGTGGCTGCAGTCCTCGGGCCTGTCCCAGGAGGTGCAGCAATCGATCCAGGACCTCCCCTTTGATGGGTCGGCCCTGTTCTCCGACCAGACCGATGCGAAGTTGCACGGTCTGATGGACTCCAGGGCCATGCTTTGCTCCCTGGGCCTGTACACACCCCAGGCTTCCAGGCGTCAGTCACAGCCCCAGGTGCAGCAGCAGCCAAGGCCTCCGCCCAGGTCTTTTCAACCCTGTAGGAATAGGGATAGGAATAGGGGGTTTAAACGGAGAAATCAGCCCCCAAGCCCGTTCTCAGCTCCCTAGCAGCCCGCAAGGCAAGGGGGGTCTGAGACTCATATCAGACCTGCGTCATCTAAACAAATATGTCAAATGACTCAGGTTTTGCATGGTCTCCCTAATCCCTCCCTGGATCCAGGAAACTGGTATGCCACCCTCAACTTCACTTGCTCCACGTGCAGCAGGCTGGGACTGCTCATAAGGAGCAGAAGTCCACACTAACCCCGGTGCAACACATAGAATTCATTGGGGCCACCCTGGACGCTTCCCAGGCCAGAGCCTTCCTGCCTCAGCCACGTTTCGAGGCGATGGTCTCTATCATCTCCCAGCTGCACCAAAGGCCCAGGACAACAACCAGGCACTGCCTACAGTTGTTAGGCCACATGGCGGCCTGCATATATGTAGTGAGACTAGCTCGCCTGAGGCTCAGACCACTTCAGGCATGGTTGGCCTCGGTATATGTGCCGAGCAGACACCCATTGGACCGGGTGGTCACAGTTCCCACACCCGTCTTAGCCTCTCTAAACTGGTGGAAGACTCCCAGGGCAGTGATGAAGGGTGTTCCATTCAGGGAACTGGTCCCATTGGTCACCCTAATTTCCGATTCGTTGGATGTAGGTTGGGGAGCCCACAACAGCGCCAACCTAGGCACTCAGTGGCTCTGGTTGGGGGAGGAGAGGCTCCATCACATCAACATTAAGGAGCTGAGGGCCATTCGCTTAGCATGCAAGGTGTTCCTCCGATTCCTGACAGGCAGAGTGGTGCAGGTGCTGACAGACAACACCGCAGCCATGTTTTACATAAACAGGCAGGGGGAAGCGTGCTCCGCAGCCCTCTGCGAGGAAGCTATCCGTCTGTGGGACTTTGCCATGAGGCACGATTTCCACTTGACTGCCTCTCACCTCCCGGGAGCGAGGAATGACGAGGCGAATCGCCTCAGCAGGTTGTTTCTACCCCGCCACGACTGGTCATTGCACCTAGAGGTGGCGGCTATGATCTTCCAGAAGTGGGGAGTTCCCCAACTGGACCTATTCGCGTCGTCCTGGAACACTGTCTAAGGTTCTGCTCCCTCCCGGGTTGTGAGACTGGGTCGATTTCTGACGCATTCCTCATGGGCTGGACGGGAACTTTCCGCCCATTCTGCTCCTACCCAAGCCTGCCGAAAATAGAGGGACAGGGAGAACATTATACTCATCACTCCAGCCTGGCCGAGACAGCCCCGCCCATGGAGCTCCCGAGGCAGCATGACCTTCTATCCCAGGACCACGGTCACCTGTTGCACCCGGACCTGGACTCCCTACATTTCATGGCCTGGAGGTTCTGTGCCTGATGGAGGGGGAGAGAGCCTGCTCGGTGCAGGTCCAGCAAGTCCTGCTCGGCAGCAGGAAACCTTCCACACAGGTCATGTATCAGGCTAAGTGGAGGCGGTTTATCTATTGGGCAGAGTCCCAGGGTTTTCCGCCTAGTCTCTTGCCTATTCAGGCAATCCTGGAGTACCTGCTCCAGCTAAAGCTCCAGGGTCTGGCACTGGCCTCATTGAAGGTTCACCTGGTGGCCATTTTGGCCTTCCATCACCCGCTAGAAGGGAGATCGCTGTTCTCCCATCCCATGTCGGTCAGGTTCCTCAAGGGGGTGGAGAGGCTTTATCTGCAGGTCCGTGACCCGGTGCCTCCCTGGGATCTCAACCTGGTCCTCTCGAGACTCATGGGGGGCCCCCCTTCAAACCCATGGCTTCATGCTCTCTGCTCCTGCTTTCATGGAAGGTAGCCTTCCCGGTGGCCATTATCTCAGCCAGGGCCTTGACCCCTCGGAGCCCCCTTATACAATGTTCTCTCAGGACAAGGTCCAGCTGAGGTGCATCTGGCCTTCCTACCCAAGGTGGTTTCCCAATTTCATTGTAACCAAGATATTTTTCTCCCTGTGGTTTTTTTTTTTTTTTTTTTTTCCCAAACCTCACTGTTCAGAGGAGGAGAGGAGATGGCATTCGCTGGACGTGAGATGAGCCCTAGCCTTCTACATCGAGCATACAAAGCCGTTCCAGAAATCGATGCAGCTCTTCATCTCAGTGGCCGACTGGATGAAAGGCTCACTTGTCTCCACCCAGCGCATCTCCTTGTGGATAACATCGTGCATCAAGTTCTGCTACAAGCAGGTGAGGGTGCTGCTTCTGGTAACCATCACAGCGCACTCAACCAGAGCTCAAGCCTCGTCAAGGCTCAAGCCTTCCTGGAGAGAGTGCCCCTGCAGGACATCTGCAAAGCTGCCACCTGCTCATCGGTGCATACCTTCCCGTCCCACTATGCCGTTGTCCGACAGGCGAGAGAGGACGTGGGATTCAGCAGAGCGGAGCTGAGGGCAGCTCACCGGAAACTCCTACCCACCTCCAAAGGTATTGGTTGTTAGTCACCTATAATGGAATGGACATGAGTAAGCACTCGAAGAAGAAAACAAGGTTACTTACCAGTAACTGCTGTTCTTCGAGATGTGTTGCACATGTCCATTCCCCAACTCACCCCCTGTTCCTGCTGCCAGGGTTGACAGAAAAAAAGGACTGAGGAGGCGTAGGGCTCCAGGGAGTGCCGGAGCTGGCCGTACGGGATCTGCTAAGGGGAAAAAGGTTCTGGGTAACCGTGCATGGAAGCATGCACACAACTATAGTGGAATGGACATGAGCAACACATCTCGAAGAACATCAGTTACTGGTAAGTAACCTTGTTTTTTTTCCTATTGTGTTCACTGCCCCTAACTCACCTTCCTCATGACCAGACTCAGTGTGTCACAGGATATCACACTAGTTCTGCTTCTCATGAGAACAAGACACTTAGGATATTTCTGCATTGGAATTGGAAGGTGTAATTTCCAGCTTGGATAGACGTAGGCCTTGTCTACACTAGAAAGTTTTGTCAATGCAAGTTACAGGGATGATCAAAAAGCAGTGTAATTACAACACCTGTGCCTGTCCAAACAGCACTCATTTAGTTGCCAAAGTGCTTCCACAGTTGGTCATCTAGCATTGACAGTGAAAGCAGTGCACTGTGGGCAGCTATTCCACTGTGCAACTCACCACCTTGTGTTACTAGGGGTTGTGGGAAGGCAGAGAGGATCACAGTGCATCAGGGGTGCAGGCAAAACGTCCCATGATGCAGTGATTTCCGTCCCGTCATTCCATGGTTTCTGACTGCGTTTCGCGGCGTTTTTCAATGGCCTTGGTTTCCTGAGCGCGTGCCATGTGTATCTGAAAGCATGGATCCTGCACGGCTCTCCACTGTTGTCAGTGCTCTGAACACACTGTGGTGGCTCATGCAGTATATCATGAACTCCCAATCTGAATTGAATAATGCAAGAAAACAAAGGACAGCTGTACCTCATGTAACTGAGTAACTTCAGCTAAAAAAAAACACATACCTAAGCTCCTCTCTCCTGCATGCCAGAGCTGGAGGGCTGGAACTGGCTTGAACCCTCCAAGTTCAAGAAGAGGTCCTGGCTCCTCATGTCAACAAATGACCTAGTCCCCTGCTCTGCATTGTCCTCCAACTTGACCTCCTTGTCCACAATTTCTTTGTTGGGGTTGAGTCTGGTGTTCGCTGCCTCCAGGCCCATGGAGGTATCCACGGGTCTCTTGGCTGTGGAAAGGGAGTCGCCGCTGAGGATGGCTTCCAGCTCCTTATAGAATCTGCAAGTCTTTGGCTCTGCGTCAGCATGACCGTTTGACTCCCTAGCTTATTGGTATCCTGCCTCAGCTCCTTGATTTTTTGCATGACGCTACAACGTTCATAGTCCTTCTTTGCCATTAAACGAGAAGTTTGACCGTACGTAACCAAGCTCCCTTAGCTGGAGCAGAGCTGGGACTGCACAGCCTCCTGTCCCCAAATGTCAATCATATCCAGAGGCTCGGGTGTGCTCCACGTGGGAGAACGTTTGATGCGTGGAGCTGCACTGGTCAGCTGGGAAGATGAGATATGAGCTCTCCACACCTACCAAGCAGGAAGTGGAATTTCAAAAATGCCGGGGGCTTTAAAGGGGGAGGGATGGATGGCTGCTGGGCAGCGGAGTTCAAACTGATGGCCAGAGCGGTCACGATGAGCATTGTGGGAGATTTCCCAGAGGCCATTTAACAAGACATTACCAAGTGCAATGTGTACACTGATGCTTTGTCGCCAAAAGTTTGGTGCAAAAAGCTCTACACCTCTTGTTGAGGTGGTTTTATTTTGTCGCAAAATCAGGGGAGTGGGGTTGGTGAGGAGGGGACTGCAGTGTGTAGACCAGGCCCATACACATGCTAGTTTTGATTGAGCAGTGCGCTAAAAATAACAGCGTAGCTGCAGTGGTAAGGTGGCAGCACAGGCTAGCCACCTGAGTACGTACGTAAGGACTAGGATAGGATTGTAACCAGGACGGCTACCCCATCCCGCCACCACGCCTCTGCACCTACGCTGTATTATTAGAACATTAGCTTGATCAAAGCCACCATGTGCATGCCTACCTGAGCTGATGTTACACCTTCAGCTGCGGGGTAGGTATATCTTTAGATCTCTCTGTGCATTAGGGGCAAGAGTCATTAATTTTATTGTAAGTGATACCTAATGAAAAGCTTTAGGACGGGTGTCAAACATACGGCCCGAGTTTGACACCCCTGCTTTAGGAGATTTTGATGAAACTTTTAAGCACAATGGTAAAAACAAAAATAAATCCAGCAGGCTCCCTTCACTCACAAAACCCGACATCGCTAACCAGTAAATAAAAACTCAAGCTAGAATATATGGCACCCTCCCTGGAAGGCCTTCATCATATTTCCAAAAGCCTGGAACCAGGAAAGCATGGCCTAAAAGGGAGACAGATTCAGGTTATTTCAGACCAAAGGCCAGTGAATTACAAAACTCGAGGGCCCCTCATGATGACAATTTTACAGGAAGGTTCTCTTTCTGCCAAACTGAGAAGCCCAGGTCTCTGCACCTATTGCTGTAATACCTAGACACACATGGCCTGCATTACCATAGTGTGGGAGCTCCTTTCCTGTATCTTCATCCTACCTTGTAGTGACCATCACTAGTCATCTCCCAGTGGTCCCAATTTACACTACCCCAACTTCAGTCTCTGAGAAATTTGATTGCTAGCCACCCCTCAGGATTGGGGACTGTTTCTTGTCCCGCTGGGCCATTTAATTTAATTCAACTCTGGATAAATCCTTTTAATCTAGGACTGTGGCCTCTAATGAGGCTAACGTGAGTTAGTAATCTTAGAGAGTGAGGATTTCAGGTGGGTTTTTCACTTGGTGAATTCCCAAGGGCCTATTTTACTTTATTTCTATCTCACTTATTTCCTTCAGTAAATCGCTTTTGCTAGGGAGACCTGGTAACTTAAGTTGCCACACCACCTAGTGGCAGAAAAAAATGTAGCCTGAGGTTATCTCACAAATACACAACTTCTGATTTCACGTGGAATTAAAATAAATGGCTCTTTTAGAGAAATGTAGGGCATACCTATGCCCCATTCCCCTGACACTGAACAGAACAGAAGAAAGCCTGATGCAGAAATAGTTCCTGTTGTTTTGCATTGGTTGTGACTCAAGGTGTTTCAGTGATACCCAAGAAAATAGAAATCAGCACATCTGGCTTTCTCATTAGGACCTAGAGAGTCCTGGTTCATACCTCGTGTGATGCGGAGCTTACTCTAACTATTCTGAACGTCTGGTAATGGGATAACCCTTCAGAAGGAGAAGTCTGTGAAATTTCCTCCTACAAGAAATCTTGTTGATGTACCTGGGAAATAAAAACTGGAAGCCTACATCAAGTATAAAAGGCCTGGTTCTTTTATCCTTATGCATTCTGACTAGCATCCACAAGTTGCCCCAATGATACCAGTCCTGCATGGAGCAGCAGAATCGAGCCCACAGTAAATAAATATTTAGATACTTTAATTAACAAGCTGAAAAGGTTTCACTCCAACGTTTATTAAATAGTGTTAGTAGGAAGAGCTAAATGTACTAGTAATGTGACAAGTCCAGGTCTTTTCATTTGTCTGCTTTCTATTTTAGCTTTTCTCGTGCTTCTGTATCTTATTTCTCTATTGTTAATATGCTTGCTGAATAGCAGGCAACACAACACCCACCTCAATCCTTATTTTTGGAGTGTAGTTCAGAAGTACCTTGCACTTCATGAAGTCCTAGTTGGGTTAGTTGCTGGGCTTTCCCCACTTTGGTTGGTTAGTGGCTTCAAGTATTTTTCAAAACACATTTTTCCCCCACTGCTTTCGATGCCAGCAGGGGCAGGTCCTTCAGGACCCCACCCACACAGAAAAACACACATTGAGCAAAAGAGCCAAGAATGTATCATTTAGAGAGGGGTACTTTGGTTTTCCCCTCTTGCATTTTGCAAACATCCTTATCCAGGTAATGGTGTTCTTGACGCTGCAGAATGCAAATGAATCATTTCAGAATGCTTCCCCAGCCATGCAAGAGGCAGCTTCATAGTGAAGGATCTGCAAAGCAAAAGCAATGTGTACATAAGAATAGCATCTCCCTTATAACGTCAGATGGAGAAATATTCCCTTTAAAAACAAAAAGTGGATTTGACTCGTGTAGGGAGCTAGAGTTCCCGTTTATCCACCAAAAAGAGAGCACGGAAAGTGGCGGTGCATGCTTCTCCATGCAACTCTGCCACTAAATCCCTCCAGAGCAGATCGGAGGTAATCTTTTATAATCCCGCCAACCTCAAACAGCTAAAAATCACAAATCCAGCCTCCAAAAATGGGTTTTTGGTTGTTGTTGTTCTTTTTGTTTTTTTGCCTGCCTTCTGTTTTTAAAACCTCTAGGGTGCACTTGTTTCACATTTCAGCTTTTCTCTGTAACCATGAGGGCTGGAAACTTACTTTTAAAAGGAAAAAAACCCAAAAGCTGAGATTCTCACACATGATTCCTGCAGCTGGGTCTGTAAGCAAAACCACTACAAACAGCAAGAGATGGCAACGCTTGAGGGCAAATCTCAGGCTGTCTACACCACCAGGTAGTGGTGTGATTCCTCTGTTCAAGCACACATAGTAGCGCTAACTCATAGCACAAGTATAAATAGTAACGTAGCCACAGCAGCAGTACCGAGTATGTACATGCTTGGAATTGGTGGATGTGTGCGTGGCACAACTAAGCTGTGGCTTCTGCTGCCATGACCGTTGATACTATCAATGAGAGCTAGTATGAGTACGTATATGCAAGTCGGGGAATCTCACCCCTCGCTTGCAGTGTAGACATGGCTTTGGTCTTCGAGCCCGTTCATTTCCTGCCGTCTCTGGTTGTTGTTGTTGTGGTTGTTCTTTCCCACCAGCGAAAGCGTTATCAAAACATTGAGCCAAACCAGCTGTTTGGTTGCCTGCTGCTGCAGAGGATTTATATATTCTGTCGTTCTGGGTGATGAATTCAGGTGGCTTGGAAAGGCTACTGTATATTTACAAACTGATTCAGGTTAATTATCCCTTGCTGGGTGATTTTGTTACGTTTACAAACTTTATTGCATAGAGACAGTTTCCATATTTGAGTCTCCTGGATAACCACCCTGGGCACTGTTCCATGGGCGATTAATTCCATAATTGGTGCCAGTGACCTGGAGCATATTTGAAGGATGTCCTAGGGAAGCCAGAGAGGCTGGGCCATGACAGCGCTGACATGAATGGTGACATCTGTCACATAGATGATCCCCATTGTAATACCAATAATTGATGATCAAGGGATGTTCTAGCAATATCACTAGCTGAAATTATCACCATTATGTGCTAGTTCTAGACCCCGTCCAGAGACTTCCAATTAATACTTGCTCCATTAACACGCTGAAATGTCATTCAAAACTTAAATTTCTATAGGATTTCCACAGGATCCAGGAACTTTACTGTTTTTTATGTATATACAACCTTGAAATGCAATCACTTCTGAGCTAGAGAGAGGGAACCAACTGATGAGCAGTTCACAGCTCAATAGCCCGGGGAATACGTGGGGAAATGTTGGCCAACATAATGTAGAGCAAATCCCTATTCCTACAAAAGTAGCTCAGATCCCTAAGTCTGAGAACTCCAACATAACTTCTAATCCCATAATAGATCAACCCAGCTTTTTGTCAGTGAAACTCTCCATACAAATTAAAAACTAGTCTGTAGATTGTGAATCTAGCTGCAATAACTTTAAAAGAAACACCCTGGAGAAGGAAAAATGGCTAAGACAGAAGTTAGGGGTTAAATATACTAGATCCCTTTGATATCTTGGTAGTTTACATCCAATCTACTTTGCCATGTTTCAAAGTTTAACAGCCATGAAAGGGAAATTCTTCAGGCAGAAATAAACAGAAGATTCTGCTCCAGATAAAAATCTGATGAACTGATTATGAGGATGGCAATACTCTCTCCAAATCTGAGTTAGAAAAAGGCCAACAATGTCCATCACTTCATCTGGAAAACTGCAGTCTAAAGAAACCACAGTGGTTGGTAGCTTTCCTTAGTGTGTACATTCAGTGTTTACAAAGACAGATTATATTGGAGTCGTGGCATTTATCTCTGTTTAGTCTGACTAGTGAAACGATTTTGCTTTAGCATTCTTGCATCATTATGCTATACTGGAGAGTAGCTTCCCTTGGTTTGTTTTATGGTCACTTCTTGAATTTGGTTTTGTTCTCTGAAACAGTTTCCCTTTTATCCTCTCCTTTTTGCATGGTCTTTCAATCCATTCGTGTTGTGTTGAAGGAGGCCATACGAGAGCTGCTATAATTTCTCCTAAGGTTTGCTAACTATATTTTAATGGTGACCTATGAGGAGGCGTCACTTAGGGATTTTTCCTGTTAAACGTGTGTAAAGCGCTGTCAGATTTTTCTTCCCCCAGCAACTGCTGTAGCTTTGCTAGAATGTGCCGTGTGGCAGCTCATTAACAGGAGGGTTTTCAAAAGAAGTGGAAGCCTTTCTTCTAACTCCTACCTTGTGTTAATTATTTCTGAGTTTCTGCAATCATTGGCCTTCCTCTAATGGGCTCTGCTCCTCAGCCTGGCCCTGCAAGAGCTGAATTAGGCCAGGTGGGCCCAATCAGCTAATTAGGCTGCAAATGGGGGAGCTTTAGGTAGCTAATTAAAGAAGCTCACCTGTGAGGGACAGGCAGGGCTTCTACAAAGGAGAGACAGGAGGAAGCAGTGGGGCCTGTAGAGAAGGAGCCTGCAGCTTCTTCTTGGGAGAAGGGGGGTTGCAGAGATGTGTTGCCTAAAAGTTCCTCCCTCTGAGGAGGGCATGAAGGGATGGGCAAACCCTGAGGGGAGGGAAGGCTAAGGGGCATGGAAGCAGCTCAGGGAAAGGCAGCAAGTTCAGGGAATGGGCCTTGGCTGTAGTGTAGGGGTCTCTGAGCTGGAAGCTGGGCCTGGGCTCCCCTGCCAGTCACTGCAGGAGTAGCATTGAGGCAGTGAAGTAGTAGACTGCCTGAGACTGTTGAAGAGCAGGAATTCCATGCACTCCCCCTGCTCTGGGAAGGGGAACCATGCTAGTGACTTAGTTGGTGGGCCGAGTTACTAAGAGGACAGCTGGGAGCTCTCCTGAGAGCCAGAGAAGGGCTTCAGAGGAGAAAATGATGAGGTGTAACTGCTGGAAGGGCTGTCAGCCTGACTGAGCTAATCCCCAGAACTGCAGGAGGCAGTGCCATCCGGTGGTGAGTGGAGCAATTGACCACGCTTTTCCACATACCAAAATATAGCCCTGTAGATATTCTTTATTTTACAGATGAGTTAGACTTTGTTTGTTGTGTAAGTCACAAACAGGAAAGAAAAACCTAACGGATTGGATCACATCAGTAAACTTTACAATAAAGGCTATCCACAATAGCCTGTGTGTGTGTGTGTGTGTGTGTGTGTGTGTGTTTGGACAAAAGCATTATGACTAATGCAATTCAGGGACTTGCAATGTGTGTGTATATTGCTATATAATGTGAAACAGTCAGTGGCTGCTTGTTGATACCCTTCTGCTGGGAGTCTGGACTTGGAAGCATTGCTTGTTAGAATCTTTAAGCAGCCTGAATTCTCACCGCCTTTCAAGAGAGTTTCTAATAGTTGTGTCCTCTCTTAATAGAAGATGCTCTTAACTTGTTCCCACTAGTTACTAGCAACTGACTTCACATTAGGAAAGTTCAACTCCAAACAAATGCAGAGGGATTTTTAGCATCCCTCTCTTTGCAAGGTTCCCATTTACTGGTAATGAAATTCACCGCAAAGAAAGAACTCTTGCATGTTTCTAGCTCTCTTCTCCCAAATGAGCTAGTGGAAGGGTTAAATAATATCCTGGAAACGTGGTGTCTGCATAACGTAATTGATATTCATGGAATTGTTTGTTTAAAGCCTTTCTTGACAGAGTGCCAGGTATATAGGTGGTTGAATGCTAGTCAAAATCTTGAAATAATATACTCAGGTAGGCTACCAATTTCAAAAGGGTCCAACAGAATGAGGCACCTGAATCTCATTGAAATTCAGTGGGTATTGGAGGCTAAAATTCCACATTTTTCCTACTATTCAACCAACCCACCCAACTGGTGGTGCCATATTCTGGAATTGATAATGAAATCTTAAAACAAATGTGGGGTTAGGAGAAGTGTTAACATCCCCCCAACTGTCTCCAATAGCCAGACTCTGTCTTGAGTTCTGCATTTAGCGCTTTTATTTTCAGAGTTAAACACTTGCTTCTGCAGCTCCCAATGGTGTTGCTATGGAATCTCACTATTACCATCTGTTTGTTCATAGGATATTTTCTCATAGGTGAAGCATGTGGCGGTTAAATATAGCTCGACAATTACCTGACACTTCTGCAGTTAAAATTGTGTTTTGTTGCAGGATTTAAAAAAGTCCTGGAATAAGTTTGACCTCTTCAATGATTTTTTGTTGTTGTCAGAAACTAATTCTATAACATAATGCTTGCGCAATGAAAACCAATTTACTGTTAAAACGCTAGTTTTTTCAATTCTCCTAATTTCTATGATGACCTGATGGTTTTGGTGATCAGTCATGATGTAGCTTTTCTGATTCCTAGGGAGGTGACCATGTTTATAACATAGAATGTCTGGCATGGTAAAGTTTAGTTTGTTTCTATAAGCTTGACTCTAATACAGGCTGAGTCATAGGCTCTCTGAGACCTTGGCAAGTCACACAATGCCTTGAAAACTAGGCAGTAAACCAAAATGTCACTGAAATCCAACTGTGATAGGAATTCATATGTACACAACTACTCTGTTGCCCATGGACAGAGCACAATCTTTACCAGGGAGTGGAGGGAAGAGAATTGGGAAACTGCATGCCATTTACAGAGATCTGATCCTTTTCTTTTTTCCATTCATCGATGTAAATGAAGAGTAACTCCACAGATGTCTTGCTGGTTGAACTCCACTAAATGAGAGCAACAACCAAGCCTTCCTATCTAGCAGAGTCGTGCCTACAGTAAGATGTGTATCGCACTGGATTTAGCTTTCTTGGCTTTTAAAGCTGACTTAATTCTATTAGATTTCTAGATGTTAAGAGGTATTGCTGGATTGTTATAGGAAGATTGTCTGTTGTAGACTGGGGTCAAAGTTTGCAAATTTGGGCTGCTAAAGTAGGCTTCTAAAATCGTATTGAAGCATCTCTCTCTAAAAATATGGCTTGATCTCGAAAGATGCTGAGCAGCTGCCATTGACTAATACATTTACAGGTGCTCAGCAATTATGAAAATGAGAACAAGAAATTCTATTTTGTATTCTATTTGACATAGACAGTGAGACTGTATTTTAAGGCATTAACATAGAAGGGTTGAGTTAAATTTGAGCTTTCAACGTTTTTTCCATGACTATATAACTTTTTAAAATTTTTGTGCTTGCCTCTGCAAGAACACTGGTTTTCTGAATAGAATAGACCTAGCTGGAAGGGCCAAGATGACATGAGGAACTCCAGGTTCAAACACATGGCGTTTTCAATGCATCCTCACATCAGGAGGTGAGGGAGGGAGTTCTTTGTGAGACATTACAGAAATGGCGGGGGGAGGGTCCAGCACTCCAAGTGAGTGGATGCCCCCACATTGGCGTAATCCCATAAATCACAGGACATTCCCCTGCACTACTTCCTTGGCATAGGCCCTGGGTTTTTTTTGCCTTCCTCTGCCGCATGGGGCACGGCCCACTTGCTGGTGGATTCTCTGTACCTTGAAATCTTTAAACTATGATTTGAGGACTTCAATAACTCAGTCTTTGGTCAAGGGTCAAGGAGTGGGTGGGTGAGGTTCTGTGGCCTGCGTTGTGCAGGAGGTCAGGCTGGATGATCATAATGGTCCCCTTCCAACCTTAGAGTCTATGGATCTGTGAGGATCTCCCCTATCCTTTGGAAGCACAGGGCTCCTTCAAAGATGTGGCCACTCCTCCTACAAGATCAGCATCTCCAGTAAGAATTTCCCCAGGGGCTTCTCAGGAGATGGCTGGGAATAGAGCAGATTTGCACCCCAGACCAGTCATGCCCTTCCTCACCCATGAGGCTCTGACTTTTGTTTGTTTTTTATTTGGGGGAGCTACTTTCATCCTGTTCTTGCCCGAGCCATTTGCAGGTCACTTTTCATCAGTAGGTTTGTGCCTTTCATCCCCATAGCACGTGAAAGCTGAAGGGAAGTCTCAGCCCATCATTTTGTAAAATTTAAACAAATTGTATTGCTACATGTCAAATGCCAAGTGTGACCCGTCCATGCCTAGGGTAGCCACCTGAGAATGCCCAGGGCAGGGCAGGCAGCAAAAGGAGAGCAAATTCTCCCAGCACTGGGGGCTAACACTGCAGTTAGATTCACCAAACAGTGCTTCTGATCTCCCACACTGGAAGCTACAATAAGAAATACACAGCCCCCTTTATTGTATTCCAGTCTCTGGCTCCCCATCGGCAACTGGGCCCAGTAAAGATACAAGTTATTAAATATATATAAGATATAAAGATATTAAGTTATCCTTTGACCAAAAAATGTTCGCCTCATCCCCAGAGAGTCAGACACGTTACCAAATCAGTGCATTTGGATCTTACCCAAAATACCACGCTGCCACCCTATCCTTTAGTAACTAAAAGTTAAATATAAAGGAAAGAGACAATAAGGGATGCATATAAATGACTTCTCAATTCTGCTGAGAAGCTGATATATATATATATATATATATATATATATATATATATATATATGGACTTTGGAGTTTACAGGCTTGTACAGTTCCCCTGGTGTACATCCAGTACCTGGATGGGTCTCAGTCCTTTGTTTCACAGCTTCAGTTGTAGATGAGTTGATCGAGAGGTAGGAAGCAGGAATGAAGACAAGGTGGGGATGATGCAGCTGCCTTGTATGTCCCTTTGTCACGTGACTTGTCCCAAACACAGCCACACAGCACATGGCATGGAAAAACCTCAGAGTTCCCTGTCTCTAGGCATGTTCTTTCATGACCTGGTGACTCATAAGGTGTAGCCTCTGGGTTCATTGCACCTGTGAGTTCCCTTGATGGGCCATCAAGCAGGCTTAGTGCTGCTGCCATCCTGTCTGGGGTGTCACCCAGAAACACAGCACAAATTGAAATACAAATATACTGTACAAGTTTAGAACTTATATGTATCGATTTTGTATTCGAAACATGCTGATCAATCTTAGCGAATCATAACCTTTCCAATGGTACCTGACATAGCATATCTCATGTGAATTGCTGTAATTTTGCAATATTGAGATCAATAATGGTCACCCCTAATCCAGACTGCGTCACACCAAGTAAAGGCATGGAGACGTCCCCTAACATGAGTGTGGTGAGGTATAAATCAGAGGAATTTACATAAACCATGCCCTTGTGACAATTGTCTGTCTGAAAGATAATGAAAACGCTGTATGCCCGTGTATTCCCTGCAGGATAGTGGAGAAAGCAGAGATGCTGGAGTTGGTAGAAGCCAGAAGCACAACTGGTGCAGTCTTTAGGACACTGCTCAAAGTGATGCTTACTATATTTCACATGCTCCAGAGTATCTAAGTTCAATGCTATTTGCCTTCTTAGCTCGATTATATGTTCCTAGAGGGCATCCTTTTATGCTGGTATTCTCTAAAAAGCAGTGACAATTAAATCAATTTAGCATATAAAACAGCATTATTAGAAATGTTCCGTCTTGGAAATGCTCATGGCTAACACTTTCCAATAAGGTAGTAGTAGGAAAATTATCCTTTTCTCTAGAACAATGAGTCATAAATTACTATATACATCTGATTGGAAGCTTTTTTAATTGGAAGTATTTTCCAAAGAGCATGGTTAAATATTGGCAAAACATCTGCAAGTAACATGAATTGAAACTATATGCAGCACTGAGCAGTCACAATTCCAAATGCATTGACTCTACCCAAATCCCACTATAGGGTAAAACACAATGTTGTGTCATGACACAACCTAATGATAAAAATGCATAAAAAAGATGTGATAAAAAAAGACTAAAAATAAAAGACCCAATGCAATTTGAAAAAGTGTTGGTATTCATTTATGATAACCTTAAATCCTGAAGTTTTCTTTTTAAAAAAAAAAAAAAAAAAAATCTTTTTCCAGAATAAAAGTGGAGGAGCATATTCTGCCTGCAGATAGGTGTGGGCAAATCCCACTGACTGGAGAGCACAATTTGTGCTGCAAGGTTTGGTGTTGTGACCTCCCCCTCTATAATAGAAATGTGTTTTCTATCTGTCCTCTCCTGCTCCAGCCCCACAGCCTGGCACCAGCTCAGACGGGGGGTGGCCTCATCCCGTGGCCTTGTGGGGGAAGAGGGGCTGGGCCAGCCCTTCACGATGGACAGGTGGGGGAATGGGAGCAGCTGCCCCCACCCATTGTGAAGGGCAGGCCCAGTTCTCCGCATTTATCCGCTGCTCCAGCCAGGAGCCCACTCGAATGGGGCGGCTTCACCCCTTCTTCCCCCCTGCCTGGGGATGTGGGGGTGGGTGCTGGTCTGGCCCTTCATGACGCCAGCGCCTCCCATCCCTTGTGTGTTGTGAAGTGGGGGCCTGGAGCCCTCCCCCCCCCCCCCCCCCCGGACACTAACTGGGGCCTGGCCCCCCTACATCCCCTCGGTATGCCACTGTGATGATCTAGCAATTTTGTTCATCATGGAGACTCCAAAGTAACACTATCAAGGACCCCAAGTTCTTGATTTGAAAGACAGTTCAGTTATGTGCAGCACTAGTTAAAGCAAAACATGTGACTGTAAAAAATCTACCACATCCGTGCGGCTTCAGAAAGCAAATGTTCTAAAAAGGGTAGGTCTGATTTGTAATTTTCTTTCATATCATTTTGCTGAAACCTTTTTAGTGAGTGTTTGTAATACTGTTTCAGGGATACCTTGAGCCCTGTGGGCAACTCAGAACTAGGTATCAAAACAAAATTATTGCGTGTTTATTGTGATTTATAAAGCCCCAAGGCTTGGATCATGGACTATTTGAGAACCCACTTGTCTCTTTCATGATAATACTATAAAAGTAGTCAGCTGAGGTGTTCAAGCCTGGAACCCCTTTGCTTGCTGTAAGAGAGGGAGCTACTGGAAGGAGTTTTTGGTTATGGCACCTGAACTTGGGAGTTCTCCCCCCTCTTTTAGCCCAAAATAGTCTCAAGTCTTTTGAACTTCAGAGCGCATGACAAAGCTCTTTGCTTACCAAGAAGGTGGGCTGCGTTGAGGGCAGAGGGCAGTATTCTGAGGGCTGGATTTTGGGACTTCAAATGGCTTTTGTGGTGGATTTCTTCTAAGGCTTTGAGTGTTGTTTTGGTAGAATGAGTTATGTATTTTCAATATGAGTCAAAGGCACCTATAGCCCTGGATAGGCAACATGTGGTTTGACTTGCAAAAATACAAATATATACAGAACATGCCCTTCATTTAACACATTTAAGTTTTTTGCACTGGTGGGAAAAAATACCAGATTGATGGCCCTGGAAACCAAAGCTCTTTCTTTATCCAGCTCATCCTTCCCAGAAAAAACACTTCCTGGACAGAGAGAATACAAGCTGTTTCATACCAGTCTGAAAAAATTGCCATGTATGACTGTCTGGGCCTGATTTTTCCACTGCCTGGCACCTTGTGTGGCCGTTTATATCAGCGCAGAGCAGATGGAAAATGCTATCAAAACAGAATTAGAACACTTTATACCCATTTTGCACAAGTAAATGACTTCAGGTCCATGGAGTCTAATTCTTGGACAACCTGACTCACTCTGGGCATGTGCATGCCCTTGTGGGTGTGAGTAGACGCTGGGGGAGGCCAAGGCTATCCAGTAAACACAGCTCTAATCTCTAGTGATAGAGTCACCTGCAGAGCATGCCAGCTTCTCCAGCTGAATCTCTTGCCCCAAGTGCCCATGCTGAGCCCAGCTACACCATTCATTCTGCCGCTCCCTCTGTTCTATGTGCACACTCCTACCTTTTCTGGGCGGGGGCCGTGGGGAGAAGTGTTTGAAATTTCCAAATAGAAGTTGATGATTCTGAGCCAGATGAGTTTGTGCTGAGTTCTTTGCCAGCACTTTGCTAGTTTCCAAAAGGAGCATGCCCCTTGGAGGTGCTCCCTCTCCATTCCTCCCACTCCAGCCAGCCAGCAATAACCAAGACTTTCTGCGGAGCCGAACAAAAGCATTGCCCATACAGAGGGGAGGATTCCAGCAGCTCAGGCTAGCATGCCACACAGCCTCTCCTCTCCTCCCTGGCCTACCTGTGCCCCCTTGTGACGTATTTGGTTGATATCTGTTTCCTACTCCTTTGTTCACTTCTGTGCATCAAAGGAGCCCAGGGCCTTTCATTTAGAACCTTTCTCTTAGTCTTTCCTTCTGACATCAAAACCTGAAATTCTATCAGCTTGAACTTTGACCAACAGCTCAGAGGGAATTTGAGGGGAGCAGCAGGGATCATGCTGATGTTCCAGCCACAAATAACCTGTGCTGTGCCCTCACGCTATTGGTGGATAGAGCACTGCATCACAATATGATATGTAACTATTCAATTTGCATGTCTTCCTGTCTTAACATGATTTAAGATCTGCCAGTACTAGTGAAAGATGGAGAGGGGGAAACCCTCATCTAAACTCATTTTGCTGTGCGGTAGCAGAGTGAGATTGCTGTACTTGACTGAATTTCTTTTGTCTAAGCTCTAGAGAATTTATAAAATGATAAAGCCTGCTATCACAATTACACAAATGCTGCTAGTGAGAGACAGTGTGGGCTTTCCCAACTCGTCCTACTTAGTCTTAAATGCATAAGACAAGGGAAAGGAACACTCTCAGTAAAGAAACTGTGAGATGTCTGGGCCTCTCTTCAAAAGGAAGAGAGATTAAAATGAAATAATAGACATGCGTTATCAAATTGGTATGCACCACTAAATTTAACAGTCAGCATTAGCTGGGTTTTCTGTAGGAAGACCTGTGGTATTTTTAGTTACCATTGTCAGTGGATGTCAGAAAAGGTGGCTTGAGGAAGATGAGATGAAAGGGAAGATTATAATACAAAAGAAAGCAACACATCTGGTTAATTGCAGCCTACTTGTATATTCCTTAACTGCTGTAAGAGAGAGTTTGATTTCTCTGTTGCAGATTCACATTTTGAAGCTGACTGAGATATAGAACATAGAATTATAGGACTGAAAGGACCCTTGAGAGGTCATCTAGTCCAGTCCACTGCACTGATGGCAAGGCTAAGTATTATCTAGACCGTCCCTGACAGGTGTTTGTCTAACCTACTCTTAATCTCCAATGATGGAGATTCCACAACCTCCCAAGGCAATTTATTCCTGTGCTTAACTACACTGACAGTTAGACGTTTTTCCTAATGTCCAACCTAAACCTCCCTTGATGCAATTTAAGCCCATTGCTTCTTGTTGTCATCTTGGAAAAATTGTCCTCCTCAACCTTCTCCTGGTAACAGGTACTTTTATGTACTTGAAAACTTGTTTCCTCTCAGTCTTCTCTTCTCCAGACTAAACACACCCAATTTTTTCAAACTTCCCTCATAGATCATGGTTTTCTAGACCTTTAATCATTTGTGTTACTCTCCTCTGGACTTTCTCCAGTTTGTCCCTATCTTTCCTGAAATGTTGCATCCAGAACTGGACACGATGCTCCAGTTGAGGCCTGAGCAGCGTGGAGTAGATGGGAAGAATTACTTTTCACGTCTTGCTTACAACACTGCTGCTCAGACATCCCAGAATGATGTTTGCTCTTTTTGCAGCAGTGCTACGCTGTTGGCTCACCTTTAGCTTGTGGTCCACTCTGACCCCTCTGCGTGCTCCCTTTCCGCAGGACTCCTTCGTAGGCAGTCATTTCCCATTTTGTGTGTGTGCAACTGATTGTGCAATACGAGGATGTTTGCGGGCCACTTCCAAGTAGTTTAGATCTTGTAATGTACCTGTTAGGCTAATGGCTTAAGGGGTTAGTCTGTTACAAACGCTAGCAGAAGACATGTCTCTCTTATGCAATATGTCGTTAAAGCAGTACTGCTGAGACTGGTACAAGGATAGTTTGACTAACTCTTTAATCATATCTATCATAGTTAAACACTAGGCCACTGGCATTTCTGAGCAACTGTGGAACAACAGACCAGTGTGTGCTAGAGCTGACTGGGAAAAACAGGGTGTCCTTGAGCACTATGTCTTGTGGCGTGGCATGGCCTAGCCTTCACTTCCTTTCTCTCAGGCCTCTTAAAAACGTCAGTCTGACAGAGGGCTGTCGGGTTCTATTTCATTAAGTCCAAATACATTTGAAAGAAGGTTGCTTTCCCCTTGGCTTTAGGGGGCTAGAATCCCAGAAGAATCCTAGAAGATTAGAGTTGGAAGGGACCTCGGGACAGGAAGTCCTCTAGTCCAACCCCCTGCTCAAAGCAGATTGCATAACCCTTCTCCTTGGGGCCTGTTTCCCAGTCCTAGACTCCTTGACGTATAATCTTTCGAGCTTCTGTCCCTTCAGAGAGCTTTTCTGTCTAGGAGCACCTCTGCAACTGAACCCTCGGGGGCCTGGGTGCTCATTAGTAAATTAACTGCCTCACGGGGCTCCATCTCTTTAAATTAGCTCCTCAGAGGTAGCCTGGGCCTAGACTCCCTTTAAAGGGGCCAGAAACCTTATGAAATGGGTCGGGAATTAAACAATAAAATAAAATAAAATTGAAACATTCCCCTGATTTTTCTATTAAAAAATTGAAATGTTGCCAATATAACCAGCTCTACAGCTGCTTGAAAGTGGGAGGCAGTTTTGCAAACCTCTCATCAAATTTCCCACTTAAAATAATAGATTCAAAATATCAACATTTGAGAGAGATTGATCAAGCAAATAAATGATTTGGGTAAATAGCCAGAGTTTAAACTAACTCTCTGGGCCTGCTTCTGATCTAGCAAATGGCCATGACTATCAATCCAAGTGGGCCCCAGACCTTCCTGGGAAGCAATGGAAGGATTTGACTTCTTCATGGGAGTTTTTGTTCTGAATTGAGGCTGCTATGAATTTGTAACCTTGGAAAAACACCTTGGTGGGGCGTTCGAAGGATTGACATCTGCCAGACCCACTTATTGGAGTTGGCTGTGATCTCTCTGGTAAGCTTATTAGCATACTTGTAGTTTCTTTTATTGTTTAGTGTTTTCTCTAATGCTTTCACCTTAAGAATAAATGTGCTTACTTAGAAAGCTGTATGGTAACTTGTAACTACTGGCAATCACACTGTTCATTGCCTTCAGAGAGAAAGTAAAGCACAGACACTGGCCCATTTAGGCAATCTGGCTTGCTGGGACTAGCACAGTGTAGCCGGGGAACTGTATAGCCTGCAAACACCTCTCTCAGTAGGGAGAGAGACCCCGGGTCTCTGACCAAGAGGTGACTGGTGAGGAATCAAGAGCTTAGAGTGGCTACTCGTGCTAGTCCATCGAGGGGAATACAGGAGCAGTAGCCCTGAACTGACAATGTTACAGGAAAACCCCATTATAAGTGTGTTCCTTGGATAAGCATCTAAGGCAATGTTCCAAGATGAGTCTGTCTTCCATCCCCTTTGTCGTTTAATTCAATTGTTTATTCCTGTTACGTTATGCTGAAAAGGATCTCTTGCAGAATGCACATTTAAGGAGCTTGTCTGCTAACTTGTTACATAGCTATATGAACACTTTAAGGTTTTGGCTGTTTTAAAATAAGTAGGATTGGCTGATGCTAATCAGAATAGACCTGCAGCCCAATGTGGCTTCCCATACAAGAAGTAGTAAGTGCTTATTCGCCATAGAGAGAAGAAAGTCTGGTGCATGTGAGGCAGTGCCTTGGAGAAGGCCCACTGCAGGATTCACAGGTTCCATCACTGGACTTGCAGGTAAATGAATTGTTATGAAAGAAAGTCCTGGGATGGCATTCAGGGTCTCTTTACCCAGCACACTTCCTGCTTTCAGGGTACAGTCCATACCATGGCAGCTACAGTTTCTTGGCTCTGACCCTGAGCTGCTAGGATCTATTGCATTTGCGGCGGGGGAATGCATCTTGTTTTTGAAATGTGTACAAGTGACAGACCTGCTGAAAATACTCCTTTGGATCCCTCTAGCTCAGTGGTTCTTAACCTTTCCAAACTACTGTACCCCTGAAGCCTGAGTCCCACCCCCACGGGGCTGAGGCATGTAACTTAGTTTCATGGCACCCCTGTGGCTCCAGGCAATTGCCTTTCTTGCCACCCCCAATACCAGCTCTGCACTTGCGACCCCTCTAAACCCCCAGGTTGAGAGAAACTGCTCTAGCTCTTGTTTTCTCATCTGCTATTAACTGTTTCCCCAACAGTGTTCACAACCGATCCATTCTTAAAGCAGAGATGTCACAGCGCCTCTCTAAGTACAAATAGCTTAGCTTACCAACCAGCATGAGCCAGGAGCAGTATGAAGCTACAGTACACTAATTTCCTGCCTTTCCACTTTTCTTCTGCTTCAGATGCAAGACATAAGACTGAGGTCCTGACCGCTAGTGCTCAGTAATGCACTCCTGGCACTTTTATTTCTTTGTTTTGCAAGGATGCAGCATTAGACCTGGAGTCTGGGCCAAATTCCAACATGTATCATTGCATTCCGCTTATGTAAATTTTTGTCTGTTTGCTAGATACATTACTCTTCTTTACTTCCTCTCCTAAGCTACAGTGTGGTTGGCTGTATGCAATGTTGCAGCTGTGTTGGTCCCACGATTTCAGAGACCAGGTGGGTGAAGTCGTATCTTTTATTGAACTAACTTCTGTTCATGAGAGAGACAAGCTTTCGAGTTTACACAGAGCTCTTCTTTAGATCTGGAGTTGGCTGTCTAACAGCTTCTTCATTCTACTCCAGAGGTAGATGCTTTGAGAAAATGACTTCTGCATGGGATACTATGATCATGCACTTAGCTGCTCTGAGCTCTGTAGAAAAGCCTACAAATAATAAATCTCTTCCTGCATTGCATACTTGCTGCTGTGCACAATGACTTGTTTGTACCATTCAATTTTTGTGTAAATGTACTGAACGGAATATATCTCAAATATTGCTGGGGGGGAATTATTAAACCGGAATACAGTAGTTTCAAAGGACTGTGTGCACAGTTTTTGTTCAATGATTGTGGAGACCCAGGTGGCACAACTTAGTAAATCCCATTTGCTTTATTTTTAAGTGTCTGTGGAATAGGGGTATATGAAGGGAAATCCATATAAAACCAATCACCATGACCAAAAAATAATCACTTTTGTGTGTTCAGGGAAAAGATAAATAGCAGAAAAGCTGAAAAAATTTAACTCATAATGGCTAATCTAATAGATGAGATTTAGGAGACTGATTTAACCTAATAAAGACTGAGATAAAGAATAGAGGTCAGGCATGGAAGAAATAATGAAGATGGTAACAGCATGAGAGTGAGCCTGTTTGTTGGTATGGCTTCTAATCTGAAGGTTTGATGGATCTTTATCTACTTTTGCATAGGCAGACAGTACTTTTTTTTTTATCCTTTTATGCTTGCTTAGAAGGCTGCATCCTTTCTTTTCAGAGGTGGACTTTGCCATGATTATGCTATAATGTGTTCAACATAAGGCTATGCTTTAGAAAATCATTAGAAAACCACAGCAAGGGGAGAACGTTGTTTGCCTGTTTTATTAAGGGGGTAGCATGGTTGGGTAGACAGGATACTTGTCTGAATCAGGAGACTTGGATTTTCTTCCTGGCTGTACCATTGACTTGATGTATGACCTTGGGCAAGTCAATGTGTCTTTGTGCTGCTTTTCTTATCTTACACATCATCCTTAGCCTTGTTTTTTAAATCCAACTACACATTTGAAAAGTGCTTTTCAAACTTGGGCTGAAAAGGGCTACTTAAGTAGTAATGTTTTTCTTTATTCAGTGATATTTCCTGTATGGACCACTTGATACCTGTGCTTCTCAATCTGCTCTGGCTATTGACTGACCTCTGGATGTAATTTTAGGTGATTTGAATCACTGCTTCAGAGATTGCTTCTCCATACATAATGCTGAGGCATTCTAGCTGGCAGCTCCATGTTTTAAAAAGGTGAGGTTTGGCATTTTCCTTTCTGTTTTGGTCCACCACAGCCTGGATTTGGTGGCATTCTGAGTATATTCAGAACAAGATATTTTGTGAATGGTAGTGGGAGTTTCTTATGACACTGGAGAATGTTACCTAAAATATAAACGCAATACCTATTGTGTGGGTGTAAGTGAGGGAGTGGTTTAGAAGGCATCTCTAAGGACTCTGAGATGGCCTGTTGAGCAACTAGGAGAAACCCCAGAATGTTCATTCGGAAGTTGAGAGTGAGTGGAGGACAGCTGGAGGAGAGAATGTGAAGACTAGGCCAGCTGGAGAATTCTTGGTCCAGGTTGGCTAAAGTTGCCATTAAAGGTCGCTTCAGAGACCGGTCCATGAGGGTTGATCAAGGTCCAGGTAGCTGAAAGACAGGCTGGGAGAACATTGAGCTAATGAAAAGAGAACCTGACCTTGGATGTGAAATAAGAGTTTCCAGGGATTTAAAAGGTGTTGATGCTTCCAGAGGATCAGAACCAGAGTTCATTCGTAGGTTCTAATTGTGAATAATACATTACAAGCTTGTTAACTCAGTTTGGAGCTGTAGTGGATTTCTGCAGCATCCTTTGAAGAACATCTACCTCCTGCTCCTGGAGATAGGGCCCTTGTCACAAGGGAGCAGAAAATGGGTTGTCCTGCATCAAAATTTCTGAGCAAGAAGCTTGGGCATGGCAGCAGGTAACAGAGACCGGTTTGTAGGAAACCTAGGGTCATGACAAACACACAGATTTCTTAGTAAGTGTGCTGTCTAAACATTGAAATAATTTAATAGTAAAATGTGGACCTAGCAGTTTGCTTTTGTGGTACAGACTAATGCAGCAATTTTGGGTCACTTCCCCTTGGGTGAGCAGCAGAAGAGAACATCTGGCCTCCAGTTTATTATTACAATTATTTGGGTGACGATCAGGTATACAGAAATGTACTGGAGCAAAACTTATGCCATGGCATGGAAACAGGGCTGCATGCTTGTATGACTGGAAAAGAGAATCTCCAAAATGAGAGCAATTCAAAATATTTAATAGAGAATGTGCCTATGAAGTCTTGACTAAAGTCTTTATTAACCTTAGCAGTGTCATTGAGTGAGCTGAGTACAGCAGTTTGAATCTAAATGATTTCTTAAGTATAAAGCAATACTTAATTGCTTGTTTCTTTGCTGGAAGTGGCTTTAAAAATCTTCCAAAAGGGGCTAGTTGAACTCACTTCCAAAGAGTTCACAACATCTTTCATAGTCTCATGCAGTTCCAAAAATATATATCCTCTAAATCAGGCTTTCACAGAGAAATGGCAAGTCCAGATTTGCATAGGAAGATGACTAATAGCTCAGAACTGTACAAAGTGTTTATGCTTCCTCCAGACTGAGTCTTCTTCCAGCTATCTGTAGCTTCCACTCTCTGTTGGGCCATTTCCTATCTACCCTTTCCCATATACCATCTGGTTAACAACCCCCTTTTTACCCACCCACTCCCTATGGGCACCACTTGTAATTTAATATGGTTTTGGTGAATGATGTATGAGCACTTTGATTAACAAATACAATGAAAATCTGATGCGTTTGCAGATATTTCATGAGCAGAGAGAGGCTGAATTTGGAGTTTATTGGTTGTGAATTGTTAGCTTACCCATGTAGCTAGCTTTTCTTGCTCTTTCCACATTTCCAGTGAACTGATTAGCATGCCTTACTTCAGCTGAGACTGATCTATAGCATACAAAATCTACGTTGTGTGAGTTGTCAGAAAAGCAAACATTTGCTATTTAAATATCATGCTGAAATAATTGATTTTATAAAAACGGTGCCAAGTAATACAAGTTAAATTAGAATCTGTATTTCCAAATTTGTATGAAGTGAGGGAGAACTAAATTTATGTTCATGGTCTTTTTTTTCTGGTTAAAATTGATCATGAGCTGTGTTTACTGAAATCATGCTGTGACACTTAGGGGTTCAGTCCAAACTAGTAAGGGGTTGTTGCTGCCTGCCTTATAACCCTGGGTGCCTTACATATTCTGCTGCTCTGGCTCACAGCCCAGATGCCAGCAGACAAGCCTGCAGTTCCTCCAGTCTCTGTATGCAGTGCCACTCCGGTGCACCGCTCTGACCTCAGCAGCCTGCCTACAACACAACAGCCTTCCCCCTCCACCCCTCCAGTCTCCACCAACCTCAGTTACTACTTGCAGGGTGATCCCACAACACGCTTTCAGTCCCAAATTTCCCAAAAAGCCACCTGCCCTGAAGTGTCGTGCTCTATTGTGGAACAAGGTTCATTACTCCTTTAAAGCACAGTAGCTTGTTGCTTTAACTGGAGTTAATAATCACTCCAAATCAAACACAGAACTGGACGGTTCAGATTTAAAAGTAAAAATGAGTTCAAGTACAAGAGATGAAGACAGAGGTAAATACAAGTAAAAATACACTTTCTAATGGCTAAGACCGAATGTGACAAACTATTGTCTTTGTTCAGTCTGTTGTCTTTCCAGCTGTAGCTGACTTTCTCTCAGTCAGGACCTACCACAGAAGTACAAGGCGCTGGTTTCCCTTTTCTTCCTAGGTGAAAGGTGCCAAAATTTGTTCTCACCTTATCTTTATACCTTATGCTTTATTTTCCCCTTATAGCTCTTGGAGTTCCTTGAACCTGCTACAAAAGGCAGGATGAGCTCATGCTCTTCTTCCCTTCCTGTGGACTTCCCATCCCTCTGATTCATATGTAAATGGGGCTTCCATTGATTTGATTGCATAATGCTTGCTTTATATTGGAGACAGGTACATAAATACCCTCCCTCGTAGGTGGGCACGGGGGTGAGGGCAGGAGGAACTGTTCTTCTGTGTTTGGTCACAGACTCTAAAGCATAATATCAATGGGTGTTCAGAATTTCTCACTGTCAGCATACATTTTACAATGGCCGTTATACCATTCTCAGGCTTTCATAAGATGTTACTTATTACACTTTGTATACAGTATTACCCTATTATAAATCAGTTGATTTGATTGGTTATCATTTGAGGTTCAACCCCTCACAAGAAGTTAACTCCCCCACTTGCTAGGTTGATGGCTTTAACTTTTTGTATAAATGTACCTTCCTGGTCTCTGCCTGATGACCAAGCTGCTCAGACAGGCAAATAAACATTCCATTGTCTAGGGCAGACTGCTTATGCATTGCTTGCCAAACACATTTTAAAGAACATAATTGAAGCACACATCCAGAACTCGTTGTACACACCCCACACATACATCATGCAACAATATGAATAACAGTGAGTTGTTAGCTTTCCAATGATGCCTTATATGGCACCTTTTTCAGATCCTCACTACACCTAGTACACTGTGGTCATTCTGTATGTCAGGCCTGACCAGAACTGCTGACAGAGAAGTGAACTGATGGATCTCTGTCATACTTGCCCATGGTTTTCCTGAGCTGCCAGCAGGTGGACATGTGTGCTAAAGCTTGTTTTCAGAGCAATGTGATGCATCATTCACAAATTAATTCAGTCGTCATACTTTAGGAAGAATCAATACTACAATGCTGAGTGAATATAGTGGTGATTTTCTGCATATCTCGAAAAATACTGTGCCAGTCTGTTAACTACTCCACAGTGTGGGGTGGCACTGTTTAAACAGCAAATTCTCACTGGTCAGAGAAGTCATGCATACAATTCAATGCAGCAAAATTTGAAAGCGATAAGCTGAAGAATCAAAACCACTCAAATGAGTTGCTCTTTAAACAAGGAACACAGTGCACAATATTGATGAAACGATTAAGTACAACTGTAAACTTAGAGCTGTGCAAAGAAAGGTAATTCTGGTTGCTGAGGATTTTGATATGGTGAAATCTGGCTTCATTCTAATTAATAGCAAAAACCAAAAAGTTTAGACATTTTTCCATGAAAGAGAACGAAGACTTGCGGTAGTCTGCCTGGCTGTCTGCCCCAGAGTCGCAGAGCTTGGAAGCCTGGGGTGTCAAGAAGCCAGGTGGGCTGCCTGGCAGACAGTTTTGAAACCTGCCTGGGTTGGGCCATGTCTGCAGTAAAGGAATAAGAATACTTTTTTCATAAAATTCTTCATCAAAAAGTGCTCACTACAGTCACCACGTGCAACAAGTCATTGCACTGAAAGTAAAATGCACCCCTGTGCAGGGGACCCGCACCAGATCTATCCCGAACTTAAGCCCTGGTACTGGCTTTGTGAATAATTTCCCCTGGAGTTAGGTCTGTGCAAAACAACACCAGGCATGAATTGGGTTTGTGCTGGAAACTTGTTTGTAGGGAATCCATCTCCAACTCCCTACATCTGGCTTCTATTCCAGCCACTGAGTCAGAAATGGCCACCACCCTTCATAGGTCCTGTCCGAAGTTTCTGACTTCTAGATCCATCTAACTGCAAACTAAGTAACTCCAATGTACCCCAAGCAGTCCCTTAATGAAGTGCTCTGAGTCCCTCACCATCACACAAGGGATGCAAGACCCCCTACTCCACCCCTCAGGGTGCTCCACTTTGACCTCACAGAGAGAAGCAGTGAAAGGATTAAGTGGTCTTATATGAGCTCTGCATACCTAGATGAAAGCGAAGTTCTCATGCTTAGTATTGTTGGGACTCTACCCCAGGTTCCACAGGATGTTCGGTTATAAGGATTACTATTAAAGGACCTTTTTGTCACTTATGAAAGGAGAGGAGATTTAAGGAAATGCACTTGAGGTAGACCTAAATATAACAGATATCTGTTGGTCCAAGTTCCTTTCTCCTGGGCAGTTCATTATAACTATACTATTTGCCTGCTGTAGTATAGGGGGTCATTGCACCAGGATTGCTTGGTGTTTGCATTGCGGGTTTCAATTAACTGCAATAGAAGTTCTCTAGTCTGTCTATATGAGATGCTCTTTCACATCACCAAGAAAGACTTCATTGAATGTAGTTTGTGTTGGAGGAGAATTCCCATATCAAAAGGAAAATAAAGGTGTAGTACCTTTGGGACACAGCAGGCGGTTTTCTATAATCATCATGGGAGACACATGAGACTGTCAAACTTTCAACCCAACCCTGAAGTTTGTATGTTCCATGTTGCTTGATTTCAGGTAATTACAGAGGCATAGGACTCTTTTTCTTCTTCTTTTTCTTCAGTACAAACCCTGTTTTCAGGAGTTTCTTCTTCCCGTCTGCCTGAAAGCTGGCACATAAGTTGGGGTTGGACTAGATGACCCTTCCAACCCTAATCTTCTATGATAAGAATGCCAGCTTGGCTGCTGCCTTTTTACAAAATTTGATTGTAAATAGATGGAACCATTTTTGGATGTTGAGGTAATTAACAAAATATGATAGGATGACTTTTAATCCCTATCTCTAAAACCAGGCCACTGACTGGCCAACCCAGGTATTGGTGTTTAAACAGATTTTTACAGTGTCCTACACTATGCCTCCAAGAAACAATTTTAGTCTTGGCTCATATCTGTTTATCTTGATGATGGGCACCATTACAAAACTGTCAGATCTAGCCTCTTAGGTTATTAGATTGTCATAGCAAGTACCTCTTCATGGAGTTTTTGGCTCTTCTTTCTTCTCTGGCTGTAGGAAGCTCTAGTTGAGGTTGGTTTTTTGTTCTGTTTTGCTTTGTGTTTTGAAGGGATGGACATGGGCACAGTTTTGGTGAAAAGTTTCTGGGGTAGCACTGGGCAGTTTTTAAAAAAATCGCTTTGCAGAGAAAAATGCAGTTGTGTAATCAACTGTTTGGCAAATTCTGATTGAGTTCAGTGAAAAGCTTTGGTTGAAGAGAATTTCCAAAGTTGAAAAAATTGTTTTGACATTTCCAAGATGTTTCATTTTGACTTTGTTTTGAAACCATGGGTTTTTTTTGTTTGTTTGTTTCAAAATTAATCTAGATCAACTAAATCCCGAAAAGGGTAAAACACAAACAAAACATTCAGTCCAAAACTATTTTGTGTTTTGTGTATCTACCATGGAATCAAAAACAATTATTCACCCTATTCAGGATAGTTTAGACAATTAGTTAAGCAAGTAAGCTAACTATTCCACTATCCTCTGAAGCATCAATCACAATGGTAGGGTAATGGAAGAATTGTGTTTAATGCATTACACACTCATCATACAAAATTCTATCCAAAAGTTTGTCATTGGATAATGAGGGATGTTAATAGTAAAAATCCTGCATTACATTGTATTGTTTCCACTGACATTTGTATTAGATATGAAGAATCTTGAGAATAGAATTGTTTGTTAAATGCTCAGATCTTACCTTAGGCTGAAAAAGAAAAGCCCAATATTTTTTTTATTTTTTCTTGAATATTCATTTGATTTGTAACTGAATTGGCTTCAAGCCTGTTTATGGCCCTTTTGTGTGAGCTTCTGTGAACATTCAAAGGCTTGAGTTTTACTGGCAGAAATGTTCATTTGCTCATTCTGGTCCCATTCACATGTCTCATTTGTGAGACTCCGCAATGAGACACTAAAAACTCCAGGAGAAAGATGCAAAAATGGAAATAATACTGCTGCAGTTTTTTGAATCAGAGCAGCTGTCTCAGTGGGCTGAGCAACGCTTGCAGGTAGTCGCCACCTCTGATAGCAATTAAGTAGACACTGACTGTTCTTGAGGTACAGGCCTCCCACACACAAGCATTTCATTCTGTTTTCATCACAGGTCTCACAAGAAACATCACAAACCCCACATAAGCCTCCAGCATTTTCAAAGTAAACTCTACAAAGGGAAATAAAAATGTGAAGACTGTTGAACAAGGACAGTTTTCATTAATAGCCAGATTTCTGTTTCAGACTCTCAAATCCTCCAGGCTGCATTTCTCATTTGTTCATGTAACTACAGCCTTTGAATGAAAATACCACCCAAACCTGCTCCTTATGCTTTTCATTATCTTCCTCCTTCCAGTAGAAAGTTCACTAGGAAGCCAATTGTAAACTTTCCTTCCCTTAGCTGGGATGAGCCATGTATTCAGGAAATGCTCACCACTTCAAGGGAATGTGTCAAAGGCTCACAGCAAAGTTTTCCTCATGGAAATTGGGCATGTCTGCTTCCAGAATTGGCTAATGCTGGGAAATGCAGAGAAGCATCACAGAAACAAAATCCAGAGAATTATTTGACTCCAGGGGTAGCTCTTTAATGGCTGCAAATTTCTTTTCCGGTTGTAGAATTCTAGCTGTTTCTCATTTTGCGTGGCTGCTGCTGAAATAACATTTATGTTGAAACTGGGTCTTACAAAACAGATCAAACATCCTTGTCAGGATGTGCAATTGAAAATCTACTCTACCTATTTCCAGAATGTACATACGTAGCACTGAGCTTTACCCAAACTGTTTGTTTGTGTACTCCATAATTCTAGGCGGAGCAGTAGTGTCATCTCTGCTAAGGTTGCCTAATTCTTCACCTGCATTTGCTTTTAACTTAGACATTACCTCTTCCGCCTTGTCTCTCTAATATCCTGGAAACGACACAGCCACAACAAAACAGCTTCTAGCTGACTTTTTAGACTGAAGTTTTCCTTCCTTGTTTTCTGCCTCAGGTTGCTGATGAGTTTCTTTTTAAAATTCCAGGAAAAAATATGTATTTTGGATTTTGGAGATTGCTACTGAAAGTTTCTTTGCTAGCACATCCCATGCACTGAATGAGGCGGGGTTCTGTGTGGGGAGTGAATAGTCTGTGATCATGGAATTGGAAACTTTACCATCATGCTCAAGGGGGCAGAATTAAGGTTTCATGGACATTCCCTAACTTTTGAGTGCTTGACTTTGCTAAGGGAACATGAAGGTTGCATAGTTTTTTTTTGTTTTTTTTTTAGTTTTAAATATGGATATATAATTGAGCGTCCTGTAAATGTTGTTTACATCAACTGTATATCAAAGTTAATTATAGCCTGTGCAAAATCTTTAGAAGGCTTTGCTGCTCACTTAGGACAAATGGACAGGCGATGTCCTTTGTAGAGACAGTCTTCATTACTCTGACACTTCACGGGGTGGTTGCTGGATCCCTTATAGCTGTCGCAATTCGAGGAGCATTTCTCATGTGTTTGAGTAAATAGGCTCTGAAAGAATCTTGAGAGCCTGTGTCCAGTACTTGCATTGTCTTTGTGTAGGACATAACCTAAAAGAGGCTGGTTATTTAATTGCACAGAGGAAGCCCGCTATTCTACCTACTCTATTTCCTAGGCACTCTGTTGTGCTGTGGTGGGGGCTATAACGTTTCCCTCCCCACAGTGTGCGCCCTGGCAGCAGGGTGCCTTAAGAAGACAGGCAGCACGTGCTGCTGTCAAAACTTCCCTGAGACTCTCGGAGGGGGTTGCTAGCCCTGCCCAGTACAAGAACTGTGATCCTGTTCAGCCTTTGCATGGATAGAAATAAGGAGGGAAGACACCAGGCTCCCTTTCCATTACCTCACACACAAGCTGGGCACAACTTTTCTTCTGAATTCAGCTCTGTTTGTGTAACACCACTCCCAGCACCCTTGAAGATGTTGATCAGTTGAGCCCGTTCCCTGTTGCATTAGTTTACTCCTTGGCTCCTTTTCCATCTCCGCTATACAGAGGTAATATATTATTTTTGGTCCTTCCCATTGACTGCTGCAGAGGGCTTTTGGTGCTAGATGCTACATCGTCAGCCTTAGAGAATACATAATATCTCCTGCAAATCCACTGTGAGAGGAAACAATGTCTGATCCTCCAAAATAACAGACTGGTTCTGTGATTAGCAGCAGTTCCTGGTGCTTTATCAGGAGAGAGAGGCTTGAGCTGCGAAGTTCAGATGCAAACTCTCACTTCCAAGTTGAGGGGAATTCAGGTCTGAGACTTTTGGTGCAGGCCCATCTCTAGAGAGCAAACAGAAGAAACCCAATGGTGTATCCCGAGGTGGAGATCCTGGCCTGGCTGAGAGCAGCGGAAATCAACCTTATTATCGATCAGGTGTTTTTTATTACCCAAGAGCTCTTTGTTCCACTGCATTAAAACATTGCCAGACAGAAGGACACCATCAAGGGCTAGTAGTTCAAAGCAGGTTTGACAGGTGACAAGCGTGACATCTTCCGTCTGTGACTCTGTATATACATAAACAAAGATCTGTTGCTTTTAAAAATTCTGGGCAGGTAGTTGGTGTTGATCTGTGTGTGTGTTGGTTGACCTTGGCGCACACTGTTTTCTCTGTGTTTATAATGCTTATTAAGCTGCTGTGCACTTTTTTCTCCTAAAGAGATTTTTTTAGTAAGTTTCTCTTACTCTGTGGCCTCAGCATGTGGTCAGAGTAGCCTGATTTGGGTCGACAACTTGGATTTCTGAGGGTCAGTCTTGTAGTGTTCGGTTAGTATTTTCAATTACTCAAACTAAGCAAAACCTTCCATCTCCCCCTGCTTTTACTGAGATATACTTGCTGTCTGATCTGCTCCCCACAGCTGTTACGTACAATACCAGGAAATAACCATCCTCACTGGTTATATGGAGGAGACTGAATTTGTTTTGGATCTGCTTTCTTTTTCTTGGGTAGGATTTTCCAAAGTGATTTAGTAGTGCATATCTCATTGACTTTCAATGGGATTTGTGCATCTAATCACTTGGGTGCCCTTGAAAAATTGTACTCTTTTATCCACAGGAGATATTTAGTGTACTCTACCTACATGCACAGATCAGTAGAGTTTTTTTGTTTTGTTTTGTTTTGTTTTTTTTCTAGTTGCATCTTAACTACAGGTGGGGAAGGAGTGAATATATTCTACTTACTAGCATCTTCATGGACTAAACAACAAGGTAACTTTGCATGGCTCAGTGGACAGTGCTCAATGGTAGACTTCCCAAGGGAAACATTTTGTTGTATCACAATACAAATATATCACCAATATATTGCAGTTAAGAATATAAAACTATTGCAGCGTATTGTAATAAATCCACTATTCTATGAGAAATACTTCCTTTTTCATGTCTGCCACTGTTTCAGTTCAAGTTCTGTAGGCAGATTCCTCCCACTCTGTTCTATATAGGTTCTTATACTGCATTCATCACCATAGTATCTGAGTGCTTTCACGATCAACATGCAGAGGCGAATCTCGGTGTATGGATATCCCACTCCATGTTATGCTGGGTCTAGGATGCATTAGGAATGTGGATGAGTGTTGCCACATAAATCATTACCTGTTCCCTCCTGTGGAAACTAGCAGGGGACCTGCTGCAAAGTATGACAATCGAAGGACTGGCGCCCATGGAAGCCCTTGGCAGCTGTAACCAAACAGTGGTCCAAGTAGAACCTTCTGGTGGCCTGTAGAGAGGCAGATTAGCTGGCCTGATACTCCGAGGTGCTAAGCACACAGAAATCAGCTTATAAAAATTACAATGTATGGTCAGTGGGGATGGTGGGTATTACTTAAGTGCCTACTTTCAGGCACCCAACTTACTATTACTACTACTACCACTTCACATTAACTATCACCTCCTACCACCCCCATAGTAGAAGCAGAATTTATAATGAAATAGTGAATTAGTAAAATGTACAGAACTAAACCATGACCTCCTATTTTAACTAACCTAAACTTCTGCATAAAAGTATAACAACGGTATGTTAGTCCTACCTGTAGCCCTCATTGACTTCAGCGGGGACTTTATTAATAACCCAGTGCTCTCCAGCAATTTGGAAATGGTGATTTTAGAATACATTGTGTTTGTCTGATTGCCTGTCTAACACAAACATTAAATCATTTTCCTATTCCTTGAGGCAACTTCATGTTATACGAAAACTGTAACAGGGATTTGAAGAAAACAGCCAAGTATAAAACTATTGTTTGCTAGCATTTTTGGCTCTGATTTAAGGTTCAACTACTGGGTGAGGTGGACTTGGTGGTGGTCCCAGTGAGACTCTGCATGGTTGCCTCACGAGTGAGTGAGTGTGTGCATACTTGTAGGGTGCCATGCCTGGAAGGATGTATTTTTCAGCCTATGGGCTAAATGCAACAAATAATAAGTAGGCGCAATTTTAATGATTTGTAAGAAGCTGCACCCGCTTATACCAGGTCTGAATTTGTCCATATAAGTCTGCTGTGTCTCTTGCTCCTTGCAGTGATTGTCAGAGAAACCGATTTCACTTTGAAATGTCATTATAAACTTTGATTTGAGAACAAGGTTCCACAGTTTCTATAATGCCTCTATAGTCCATGAAAGCTGGAAGCAAAATGTACCCCTTTGATCTATATAATGGCTTACGGCTTACTGTGTGTATTATGGCTGCTCTAATTTTCCAGTCTTCCTAACATCATTAACCTGCAAAGAAATACGGCCAGCCAATCAAACTGCTTACTAAATATAAACTCGACAGTGTAGCCTTTCAAAAACTTTCCTTATGCAACAATTCACGTCTCATCCTTTGGAAGCAGATGGTAGTGAAAAGGCACAACCTACGTTATTTTGTTCTTGTGACCATGTTTGCAACAGTCATGATAAATGCGACAAACAAATCTCCTTCTCATTACAATCCTTCTTGTCCTGGCAGCACTGGGAAGCCCTCATGAGGTTTACTATGTTCACTCTCTTGAGCTTTGGTTTTGAGTTTGATTTTTTTAGGGGTTTAAACAATCTCAAAGCTAATCTTGTAGGGTTTCATCTGCCTTCATGTCGAAGCCATGCAAAACTGCAAATGTCTTATGGCATCAAAATCCTAAATCAATCCAAGTTAACCTGAAACCCCAAACTTGTGTGTGTTGCATTGTTTCCAAGTGTCGCTGTGAGCCATTCTAAATGCTCACATTTATCAACTCTCACCTTTGTGAGTTGTACAAAGGAGGGGTGAAAATTAATTCCCTATAATCACCAGAGTTTTCAGGATAAGGGAAATATTATAGTTGTATTTCCTTTCTAAGAGTCTCATCTTTGTGGCATTTTCCCTTGAACTCCTACCATAATTTGTTCCATCTGACAAAGCACTCCTCGTTTTAGATTCTTCTTTATTTGCAGAGTTTCAATATCTGGTTTTATTTACCATAGGTTTCATAGAAATGATCCAAAGGCCCTTTAGGAGTTATTAAATTATTAGTTATTAAATTGTCAGAGGAGGCAAAGAAAATAGGGTCACTGATTCTGACCTCACTTGATGCCATAAACTGTGTAGTGCAAACTGATTGTAGGCCAAACTGAAGTCTGACATCTTAAAATAGGAAACTGATCCTTAATCTCAAATGACTAGTGCCAAAATGCACTGAAGCCAATGATAGGCATATGTATGTATATATCCAAAAGCAGAATTTGATTCAAAGTGTTTGGCTGTTAAACAGACGACTAATAGAACTTTATATCAGAATTCCAATATGGTATCAATGAGACCTGTATGCAGAGAGGATAGTATGTGAACATATTAATAGGGTCCTTTTCCACCACTGATTTTTCCTTGTAAAATTGATGAATGAATCTGGTGCCTGCTGAAAAAATTATTCAGTAAATTGATCCCTGTTGTATTTTGTCTTGAAACATTTGTGAACTCATCCTGACTTCTTCACACATGAATTGTAAGCATTTGTGACACTGGCAAACCAGGTGCCAACTCATGTCAAGGCCCCTATGCCCCACTGAACATTTGACAAAAGCATAGCTGGAAACCAGTCAATCTCACCTGTGTTAGCATTATTAAAATAGATGTTAAGAATGTGTTTAGTGTTTAGACTTGATGAAATGCTTATAGGATGCTGCATGTATCGATCTCGCATAGAATAGCTGTATCCCATGGTGTAAAGTTTTACACTGAAAGTGTGCATTGTAAACCTCTAACTGTGTAACTCACCAAACAGGAAAGAAGTATTAAATAATATAAACAGCTGGTCCTTCGCACAAGAAGGCCCACTGGAAACAAAAGAACTATTGTGAAACATCAAAGGACAAAGACTTTGTTTGCCCACCTCTGCCCCTCCAGGAAGAGGAGACCAGTGCCAACACTTGTCCCATCAGTTTGTACTCTGGGCGAAGAAAACAAAACTCGCAGGCCAGAAGGAACTTTATCACTATGCTGCTTGGACTTTGGAGAAGGCAATATTTCTAAGCATAACCAAGGGATCCTCAAGTTGCTTAGCTTGAGTTAGCCCTAATGGACATATAGAGCTTGCATATTACAGCAGCTTCGATCATCTTTTGAAACCTAAGACTGAAACTCATTTGTGTGTGTGAGGTTTACCTGCTTTACCCTTGTAAATAACTCTCATTTCTCTCACAAGATTGGTTACAAACATTCTTTGGTTTGAGATCTGAGGTACAATTGACCAGGTAGAAGTGACTGGTCCTTTAGGACTGGGAATAACCTGAATAATTTTTTGTGGGGTGTAAGGGACCATTTATTACAAAGACAAGTTTGCGTAGATGGCAAGATAAACGGGAGTACCCTAAAGGACTGTCTATGACTCCATGTTCAGGCAGTTATAGTGCTTAAGGCTTTCACACTTGGTACTTGCTTAATGAAATCTAAGTATAGAACACCACCAATATGCGGTTCATGCCCTGCTTCTTAATTACTTGCCCTGAGATTGTTACTCTCACTCTTGAGACACATCAACAGTTTGAATGAACATCTTCCATTTTGAGTTCCTGAAGTGTTCATTTCAGCTGTTTGATAGCCATGAAGGATGATTTATCATCCCACTTGTATGGTCTTTCCTCATTGGATGACAAACTTTTAAAGTAGGAAACTAGTATTCACAAGTGAAACAGATGCAAGTAATCATTCACCTAGAGAGCAGCATGTCTTCAAGCATTCATGCAAGAAAACATTCTTAGGAATACCCATGCATACAAAACTAAACCTACTCAAACCAAACAGCTCTTCAGCATCTGAATGAGTTTCCAAAAACATTGCTTCTGCATTGTTCAGTCTGCTTTGCTATAAAATGATTTGCATGCATGTTTTCTACTTAAGATCTGTGCTTAACAGCCTGTTTTGCATCTTTGCACAAGAAATACAAAACATGGGTTTCAATTGACTATAAATGTTGCTAGAGTTTCCAGGGCTCCAAGTTTGATCAAGAAAGTTAGTGTGAATGGATTATCCTGCTCTTCCCACCCTCCAGGCATATGTTGTAAGATATGAGTCTGCTGTTCTTAAGCAGAAAATCTCCCACTGAACATGGGAGACGGGTCTGTAGATTTTTAATGTGTTTATTTATACACTCTCTCTAATGGGCCAAGTTCCGAATTGACACACATCCCTTGCATTCCCAATACATTGTGTAAATAAGCAAAGAAGCTGGCTGTCTTCCTTCCCACTTTGCTCTGTTAGGTGTATGATTTTCTTCCCCTCACTTTACCCTGTTAGGGGATGTCTACAGTGCAATAAAACACTCGTAGCTGGCCCATTTCAACTGACTTGGACTCGTGGGACTCTGGCTTCAGGGCTGTAAAATTGCAGTGTAGACCCTTCTGGCTTGAGCCTGGATTTTGTGACCCTCCCCTCTCATGAGGTCCCAGAGCCTGGGCTCCAGACTGACCCCAAACATCTACACTGCAATTTTACCTCCCTGCAGCCCGAGCCCCACAAACCAGAGGAAGCTGACACGGGGGCCAGCCGTGAGTGTTTAATTGCAGTGCGGATGTACCCTGAGGCATAGTTCTGCTTTGAGAAGTGACTGTAAAATGGCATTGTGGGGTGCCAGCTTTGCTCTCTGTGTGACTCCTTCAGTTGAGAAGTGAAAAGCTATTTTTTAATGCCTGCCCTGCAAATTCCACCTAGCATCTGGGAGTCAGGCTGATGATGGTCAGGCTGGCATATGGTCGCCAGCAGCAGAAATTCTTCAGGCCATGTTCTGATCTCTTTAACCCTTTGCCACGCCATTGCCTTGAAAATGTTGCCCTCACTTAGCCCTGTGTAATCTCTTCAAAGACTTGTTGGGTGGTGTAAACAAGGACTGAATTTGTCCCTTTAACTGGAACTTCCTTAACAATTCTGCGACAATGTGGGAAGAATAGAATCTAGTTCATTTTTTCATAGCTGGTATATCATTGCACGGTTGGCAGGAGAGGAAAAAGCAATAAAAACTTAATTTTATCACTAAAATGAGTAGATGGTGTAATTTTCAGTCAATTTTCATATGTTGATGTCTTCCATGTATATTTCTTTGCACTACTTTACTATATATGCTTCTCCATTTATGAAAAAAAATAAGTTTTTGCAAAACTTTCTCTTTTCCAGTTGAGAAAAGCTCCTCCATTCAAGGAAGTATTTAAGCATATGCTTAATTTTGAGCAGGCTCTTCAATCCCTTTGGCAATCTATAGGACTTGAGCACATGCTTGAGTGCTTTCCTGAATAATGGATCCTTAAAGATGCACTTAATAAAGAATATTAAAAAATACTTACATATATTTTTCCTATCACGTTGTATTAATATTAGAAAAATGTCCATACTTAGAGTACAACACTTCTATTTGAGATAAATATTAAAGTAAAATAGAAACCACTTTTCAAGAATAGTGGCATGTGACTGCTGAAGTCATAAAGGATAACAGTTTTCAGCAAGAAGGCTGTTGCAGAAGCGGCTTTAGAAGGGCGGGTAGTTAAATCTTAGCTACTTTTTTCTCTAAGATGCACAGCATGACTCCCACGGGCCATATACACTTCAGAGGGCAGAATGTGCCTAGAATTTTGAATTATATTTAATAATCAGTGAAGGTTAGTGCTTTCAGAACTTTAAAGAAGGACTTGCCCTGTACCATGCTGTACTGTTGCCAAAACGTTGTGCTCATTCTGAGATCTAACTGTTACTGCTGTCTGTCTCAGCTGAGTCCCCAAATTAGCCTCTTGGTAACAGCTTCTGTTACTATTGTTAGTCTACTTTTACAACATAAAATCATAGAACCCATAGGGTCAGAAGGGACTTCAAAAGTCATCTAGATGTTAGGTGATTTCTGAAATCCATTTAAAGAGCAGTCTTTCCTCCTAGAAAGGCTGTGAAAGAACAGACCACCAGAAATGTCTGGAAGAAAAATGGTTGGTTCTGGGGGGAATGGGAGGGTTAGGTTAATTTTATACTAGAGCTATTTCAACTAAACTCCACACCTTGGAAACCTCCCAGGACTTTGTGTTACATAACCACAATTCAGTTCAAGTACACAAAGGCTTCCAAACCTTCCTAGTAGACCTAAGTCGCCCTAGGAGACTGGGCAAGATTTGTTGTTTTTGTTTCAAAATCATGGTAAACTCATTCCACTCAACACTTCTTACTGGGAAACCAGGTGTCAGCTGCTGAATGAGCTTCTCTTTAAAGAAACTCAGAAGAGAAACTAACCCACAAACATCAATGGGAGAACATTCTTGAAGGCTGTACATTAGTACCTGGGTGCCTAGGCATCTACAGAGGATTAACGTGTCCCTCTAAGTGCAGGGTGAAGGAAAAACTGATCAGGTGTGTAGGGTTGGGTCTCTTGTGCACTCTATAAACAAGCAACTGCTAGTCTGCTTTCAAGGAAGAAGCAAGAGCAAGTTATAAAATCTGTGTGCTTTTGCTTTTTAAAATGCTATACATTTGGAGGTAAATTAGGTGTGAGATTGTGACATTCTCAGGCTCCTGGCACCCGTGCTCCATAATATTTAGTCAATACTGTATTATGCTGTTACTGGTATACATAGAGGGTACCTGGAAATGAGAAGCAGAGATTTATTTTGGTATAAATTCTTGTAGAAATCTTGACCTGCAGATATATTTTTCCCTCTGCTGTAAAGTTCTATGCAACTCATTTTACTTATTGCTCAGACCCTATAGCTTTTTGTTTTAAACTTAAGTTTTGTGAGGTGATCAGATGACAGAATTTACCATCTGAACTTCCCTCTGAACTGGTCATAATGTGGCATAAACCATGCAAAGGTGGTATACCTTTTGGACACACATCAGACCCCCGAGCTGATGGACCATGGCAGGTCAGACAAGAATTATGACAAACTTCACTACACCTGCTATGGGAATCTGGAAAGTGTCTTTGGGGATTTTGTTATGCCGCTTATACCTGTGGTTAAAGAATAGAACCGTTGAACCATAATGCCAAAGAACTGAAAGCATTTGTCACCTCCATTCAATACCGATAATTTAAAACATCCCATGCTGATCTATCTGACTGAAAAATTAAATGAATAAAGATGGAGACTTCAAAAGGAAGGCTCTGATTTTTCTAATACTTCCAAAAAATAACACTCCTCTTCACATCCCGACTCCAATAATCCAGTATGATACATCAGTGATTCATACTGATTGTATTAGAACTGGTGACTTGAAAACCCGTGTCTTTATGATCATAACCGAAGAACACAGTTAACTAATTTGACTGACTTCGCCACTCTAGCTATGCTAATAACACTTCCCCAGCCCCACGTTTTAGAAGAATAAGCCTATTATTGACCTTGCACTTGTAGACCATGTTAAACACCCAAATGAAGGGCCAGATTTACAAAGGTTAAATGCATATATTCACCTAGTGAGATTGACCAAAGCATCTGTGAGTTAGGTGCCTAATTCCCATTCACTTTCAATTATTTAAGCGTGTCTGTCAATCCCACTAGGTGCTTCTCTGCATCATTAATGCCTCAATACAGTTGTAAATCTGGCCCAAAACTAATAGGGAGGAATGCATTGTCTCTTGGGTTCAATCAGTGAGTTTGTGTCTCTATCTTTCCATCTAGAGTAGGCTTCCAGTAATCAGTAATTGTTTGGTGTTTCGCTCGCTTGCTCGCCTTTGTTGCTTGGAAGATAGATTCCAGGGGAGAGCTCCCTCAACAAAGATGCCTGCCTCTTTTTAACAAGTTTCCTCAACACTCCTTGGGGGCAGGTGATCATCCATGTCCAGCAATGGACATGATTTTTTTTCTCTTGAGCCAAAGTGCTCGAAGGTGCTTAGACAGTCCATTGTTCCTGTCTGCATGCCTCTGCTGGGTGTGGAGACAGCTTTGTGCTGGTCTGCATTTATTCAAGCCATGGGGGACCAGCATTTGGGGATATGATATAGCAGGGTTTCATATCTGTACCCATGTGTGACTGCAGAGAACATGCCACCACAACAGTAATGTTCAGTATGCCATGAGCATTCCAAAAACCCCTTACCTGGCATACTTTGCTTCAGACCATGCACAGTTACACTGTAAGGGTGAATATGAATGATACACAAATCACCCCATACAGGTGTACATGGTGTACAAAATTATGGGGGTAGATGCAGAAGTTCAGGGCTCTGAAATGAATATACAGGGATAAGTAAAAGGATATGCGAAGCAGTTAACCTGCTAAGGCCTAAATATAGAGCAGTATAGTACAAAAATCCCACACAGAACATAAGACTAATCAGGGTGATTAAATTGGCACAAATTTTCTTTCTTAAAGAACACTGACTCCAGTCTCATGATTTTTCATTCCTGAGGCAAATAACCAATAAGGAAAACAAGTACATTCCATTTGCATACAGTGGAATTATATGCACATTGGAAATGAGGGACAGTTCAGGGAGATGAAGTGCGCACAACTCAACAAAGAACCTTAACAATTGTGATGTTTTTCATCTGGACTCCTTGTTAATGACTGAAACCTTCTGAACGATTGACTAAGGCAAGATCCATCTCTCTCTATCTGGGAAAAGAGCATAATCTCCTCAGTGGGAGACTTTTTTCACCATCTCAGGTTGGCTTGTGGTATTCACTCTGCTGAATGAAGTAAAGTCATGGCAGTTCTGGTTGAGATCATCCTAAAAAAGGGTTGCTGTGGTGCAGTGCTGAGCTCTGGTATGAGATATACCTCCTCATTCATATACATCTATATATAGATGTAGAAGAAACAATTTGCACTTAATTATAGGTATCAAAGTAACATACTCTGAATAGACATTCATTTATCAGCATTATAAATTCATTAAGTGCTTTTTATATCATTTGATTACCAGTACCTTCACTTTCTATCTGTCATGCAAAAATATAGGTGCGAGTGACGCACTCGGCATAATTGTAGAAGTAAGACATGTCAGACCTTGATGGGACACGAGAGAATTTTTAATATAGGGTGGTTCCAGTTCTGCTTCCACACCAGCCAGGGGTAAATGGGAGTTGGATCAGGCTGGTATGAAACTTATCTTCATTAATTTAGTTCTCCCTTTTATTTTGGAGGGGAGGTTCAGGGAAGCAGTTAAGGACAAAATTAAAACTTTGCTTAAGTCGATATTGAAAGAGAAAGCTAAGACAATACCTGTTTAAAAATATATATATATATCGAATCCTTACCCTGAATTCATGCATGCTGCTCCAATGGAATGGAATGTAGTCTCCTCCTTCATGTCGAACTGCTGATATCCAAGGTACATTTATCCCAAAGATGATAAACTTCTGTGTGTCAGTTTATTGCTGGTCACACGGAGCCCTTTAATCTGTGGCTTGCATGAAAATTAAACCGCTTCATAGTTAGTTGGCAAGCTGGGATTACTTAAAATGGAGGAAGCGTGTACCTTTTTGTCTGATCGGAACACAGGGCCCCATCCTGCTCCCCTTGAAGTCTTACCGTGTATAACAAACTAACATCCGCGGTTCAGTCGAGATACAATCAGTGTGTGGCTGCTGTCCGCATACCTGCCTCGGCCAGCTCGAATGCCCTTCACGTGACAGCATGGCCGCGTGGTTTCTTGACTCTCCCAGGGCCAGCCTTACAGGTGGGCAACTACCCAGAGCGCTGTGGTCGGGTGCGCATGTGCGTGCGCGCCCAGGGCTGTGCCCGCCCAGGAGAAGGGTAGGGCACAAAGGGGGCTGCGGGGTAGCAGCCCAGGTGCTCACACATGTCCCAGCTTCAGGATACCTGGCTCCTCTCCCAGCATCATGACATCTTCAGTGCTGCTCAGGGAGCAGGGCTTAAATGGTGCCAAGGAAAGTTCACCCAGGGCACCGTTCTCCCTAGGGACCGCCCAGAACACAGCGGGTTTGCATAAGGCTGCTGAAGTTCTACTGTCTCGCTACAGCATGTGTGGCTGGCTAGCTCTACCGAGGCTATGGACAAAGAGGGAGGAGCTCCCTAGAGAGCGAATCCCGGCAGATCCTGGGGGGAAACTTTGATTGCGGTTATTGATTGCGGTTGAGTTGGCAGTATAGCCACACCCCATGAAAAGGTTGCATTTGGACCCTACTGTAAATCAGGGTGTGTGCACGGCGGAAGGGGGAAGAGGTTCTTGGCTCATTCATGGCTTCATTTGTAGCTTATTTAATGATATAAATTTATAACAAGTGTGGTTTTTTTACGAGGATCCATTTTGGGGAAGCAGTACTTTCTCCCACGAAAATAGTAGTCTACTGACTCAATTGAGACTCTCAGTCATTTTTCCCTCATACTGCCACAGACTTCACTGGCTAACCCTGTCACCAGTGACTGTTACTGCTCAGCATGGATGTCCAGCAACAGACCTTGGATGTTGATGCGGATTGCTGTGCACGCCTGTCAGTGACTAGAGTAACATCTGTGTTTATCTGACTGGGGAGGGGAAAACAAGGAGGTTTTGGTAGGTTATCTTGGGCATGCGTAATATTCTGTGAATATTACAGCCATGTGTTCAGTTTAATTCAGAAATTTCTATGCTTGTCAATGTAAATTATAGTTAAAAATACTGGTGCAATGGTAATTATTTTGTGAAACTTCTTAGTATGAAGTCAGGCGTACTTTAGCCAGAGGGCTGATTTGCAAACAATTGCCATCTTATCAGCTGCAAAAAACCTCAGGATTAAGTTAAAGAAAATATTCACATCAAATTCCTTTCATGAAAAGGACACCATAACCTAACAGCCGCTCCTGTTGATAGGATATAAAATCATCCTTCATGATGATGAGGCATATTTTAATACCAAGGAGAAACTTTTACCTTTTTTTTTTTTTTTTTTTAAATCCTGTATAAATTTGACTCCTAAACTAATCTGCAATAAAATTTGGCCCATTTGAGCTTTATCTTGCACCATTGATTTCAGTGGGTTCAAGAACAGGCCTATCTTGTTTAATCAGTGTACACCAGTCATTGTCAGGGTCATTGCCACATGTAGAACGATCACTTGGCGCTCTATCCCACAATGAAGGCAGAACCAATCTGAGACCACTGATGTGATTTATCCTTAAATCCATGATCCCTTAATCTTTCTTTGGTGGCCATAGCCTGATTTATAAATTACATTAATTAAGAATCCCCAGTTATCACTTTGAGGGTTGACAGGTTCTTGTTTCAAGATCAGGCCCAGTATTGTTCAAATTATTATATAGTGGGGAACCCCCATGTGCACAGTTACAACACTCACACTATAGGAACTTTTATAATTAGAAATAGTTTAATACATTTAGCACAATCACAAATATCCCAACTCAGTAAGGTAGATAGATACTATAATGTACAACTGCACATCTGTATACTCACACTATCCCTTATAGAACAACTTGAAATGTTAGCCATCAACTTCCCCTTCTTCATCAGTGGTCATCATTCTGCCACCTCCCAAGGACTACATCTCCTACTACCACCCCAAGGCTGGAATCTAACTCTTATAATATGATACGCGGACACCACTATGTTTGAATATTTAGTAGGGGATTTTTCCCCTCTTTGGTATTTGTATTTTCTCACCTTACTAATGTTGGAGTGGTGTTCTCATATAGGTTAATATATCACTGATCTCAACTTATTATCATGTACATCATTTCCTTGCCTAACCACAAGAGGGCCATGGTATCTGCGGATATAGCCCATGTGCCTGTTATGTACATCAGTTCATTGCCATGACACTCTTGTGCTTGGATCATGTACCTGAGGTTAGAAATTCTCCTTAAACACACTCTATTTTCAGCTACCCAATACTTGGGATTTTCCGTTGAGCCATTTATCTGTTTATAGTTTCTGTACAAAGTTCATAGGCCTCAAGCCTCATGCTAACTTGCTGAAGCTAGGTACCTCGCATTACTGCTGAATATAACGGAAAGCAGTGACTATAATACAGGCAAGATGGCCCTATGGGGCTACAGTGGCACCCTTACCAATGTATTGGCAACTGGGAATCCCTTCACTGTGTCCCCATATCCTGGGGCACTTATCACCCTCTTGCCCACAATTCATCCATTTTCTCTCTCTTACAAAATAAGGAAGTAGCATTTATTTTACAAATGGTAAACTGCGGCACAGAAAGATTGAGGGATTTGCCCAAGATCTCTCTTCCTCTGTAACAGGCAGGAAAAGAATCCAGCCTTCCTGGGTCTTGGTCCAGAGCCTGAGTCACAAGAGCATTCTTCCTGTCTCTCAGCAGAGCTGTGTCTCATTCTGTGCACGCTGTATTACCATAGCAGTGAATGAAGCAGTTCTACTGTTAATACTGTATTTTATTTATACATCTAATTTGTTCATTCTAACTTCTATTCTCTCTGCCTATTTTTCTTACTCCCCAGTAGCTTCCCTTCCCTGTTCCCCCACCAAACAATGCCAGATTCTGCTTTTGGTTCCTGGAGTGGGAGCGTCCTTGAGTGGCTCCAGGGAGTTGGACCCCTTGCACTTTTGACTGAACTGAGTGTCGCAGAGGTAGGGAAGCATGGCTGGCTCAGTGTGTCGCTGCCTATGCCCAGAGGGTGTTCACAGGGCTGAACGTGGCAGAAGCAAAGAGGGAAGGCAGATCAGAGATCCTGCCATTTTTCAGCCAAAACTGGAGAGAAGCATAATTACAGGTGAGAACTGGGGTAAGTCCAAGCTTTGCAGCTTTCTCTTCCTCCTACAAATCAGAGAAATGCTGCATAAAATAGTCATGACTGTAGGGCGTCTTATATTTAAGAACCAACATCTGATCTGAGTTACAACCATGTTTCTCATCCCCACCCTGCACAAAAATAGCTTACTGTAACGCATGTGAGCACAAGGGGCCGGGCTGATCATTGCAGTCTTGAGTAAAGCAAACCTCTTACTGGAGCCATTTCAGCACTCTGTGTGTGTGGAAAATGTAGGTTTGGGAACACACTGCTGCATAGGGAGTTGTCACTTGTGTCCTCTCTAGTCAAAGGCCAAATTCTGAAGTTGTTTGAGGTTTTTATCTAGGTAATTCTCCCACTGAACTCAAACCTTATTCAGGCAAAAGTCCCCTATGTAAAAATTTCAGGATTTGACTGAATCAGACAGTACTCATAGCTTTTCAAGATATGTGGTGATGGACAGTGGGTGTGTGAGATTAGACTGACACAAAAAAGCAATTCGTCCTGTGTGAACATTTAATTTGAACATACACTGTGGATGTTTTCAGTTGGATTATAGCCCACAACCCCATGGGCAGAAATAGTGAGCAACTGAGAAACATTTGAACAAGAATGCAAACAGGTCTTTAATTTAACAAACTCAAATGCTGTTTCCTGTGCTGAAACCTATTGAGAGCTTAACTTCACCAGGTCTTTTTGGGAATAGAGATTTATTCTTAAAACATAGTCTGGATACTCAGTTAAAGCAGGAACTACGCAGAGTTTTCAGTCTCCGTGCGTGTGTGCTTAAGGAAGTAAGTTAAAGGAACGTAAGTTACGTTAAGTTAAAGGAACGCGCGCTCAAGGAATGTGAGTTAAACTGAAAAGGGGTTTTGGGCTACTAACTGAAAGTGTACAATCCGGCATTTCCTGAAATGATGCAATGAGCAAAAGAGCCATTTGGAAAAAAATGAAGTAGATGGAATAGGATATAGTGGCTGTCAGGGACCCAGCCAGTCATCTAGGAAGTTTGCAATTCATCAGTGTGAATGATTTCCCCAGGTACATCACATGATACTACCGGTTTGTATTCACTAAATTAGGACTTGTACTAAGGCTGTTCACATCTCCACTCTGACACTATGGGTGTAAAATGTTACCCTTTTATTCCCCATCTGCACTACCCCACTTGAGGGGGGGGGGGGGAGGGGGAGAGAGAGCTGAACTGAACAAACCCTGCATTGTTTTTGTTTGGGTCATGGTGCTGTTTACAAACAGCACCGCTGAAGTTTGGCTCACACCCAGTCGGAAGACAGTTAACCCCTTTGTGTGTTCTTGGGAGGGCTTGTGTTAATATCAAACCTTCAAAGAAACATTCCACCCCCTTGCACCACAAGGACCCATCCTTGCCTGTGCCAACACCAGCGTTCCCCTACTTACTATTCTTGCCTTCAGGTTGACTTTGCTCTCCTCACACCTTTCAGCCCTGGATCTTCCAGGCTCTCCAGCCGCTGTGTGCTGAGCCGGAGGGGAAGGTGCTTGATAGTCTAGCAAGGTAGCCGTGGAGCCCTCGTAAACTCTGTACAAATTGTGCATTATTAAGTGAGCTGTTGGCAGTACTCCAACTACCATGTTAGCCCTTAAGAAATGGTGTGTGCCCCTGTGGAACGGTGCAGGGCTTCTGCAGCAGAAAAGGGAGGGTTTCCATGTCCTTGTGTCCTAAGAGGATGGGACAGGGACCCTGCCTTATGATATTCCCAGAAGAGAAAACAGGACATAAAGGGGGCAGCCAGACAATCATCCTAGGAGGCAGCAGGAAGGGATGAGATCTTCAACTGTTGGGCAGATGTTTTAGGGGTTGTGATGTTGGCCTCCAGAGGACCCATGTTGAGACTGCAGTTTTGCCCTAATTAAGCTAAGAATGGGACACGCAATTCCCAAACACTGGTGGTTATTTCTAAAAACTAGATTCACCAAACCAGCAACGAATAGCTTCTTGTTATGCCACTGGTTGTCCAGAAGCCAAAATCTTAGTTTCCCTTAAAGCCATCCAGCCTTCTGGCTTCCACCCAGACAGCCAAGTCAAATATGATGGGGAATAATGAAAATCTTGTCCATAATAGAAAATGTTCTACCAAGCCCAAAGGATTGGACACATTACCAACCAGGTCAATGAATATTTCAGCTCCTACCCAAATCTTATTAACTAAACTAATATTTATGAAAGAAGAGAGAGCGTTGGTTTAAAAGATCATTATAAATTCAGACACGAATAAAGTCCATAGGTCAGTCTCATTGTAGAGATGGTAAGCTGAGTTGCAAAAGTTCTTTCAGAATCCATTTCACAGGTTATAGTCAATAGATGGTCCATTTTCTATTTTCTTCAATGAGAAATAGTAGGGTGAACCACTATAGCTGTGATCTTCAGCTTTACGACTTGAACTTCCCTGATGAAATCCAAGCAGATGTAAGATGACAAAATCAGGACCATAGAGACCTTTTATAGATCCTTGGTAGGTTTATTGATCTCTTGGGCAATGAATAGGTGATTGATTACCATGGCTTTGAAGTAGAAGCCCCCTATTTCCTATGCACAATGGCAACTAGCTATATTAGCACGAGATAATTGGCAATTTACAACCATTCACAGGCAGTTACTACTTAAACTTCAAAGAGAAACAAGGACAACATTACTACATTTAAGTTTCATCTAAACATTCATATCTTTTTGGATTTCTAAATTAACAGAATATAGTGACCGACAGGAACTATTTGGTTACATCAATAATCCATAACAAGATTATGGGTAAATATAGACCTATGTAGCCATTATTTACTTCCAAACTCTTAACAATATAAGTTTTAAACGTCCAAGTTCTAGTTATTTTAAAAGAAAGGGCTCTAATGATCATTTTTATTTCCCTCCAATGTGTCTTGGGAGGTGGAGTTCGGGTCATTCAGCCTGCTTGTGCTTAACCCTTCCTGGCTCAGAGTCAGGGGCTATTTCTGAGGCTCTCCTGCCATCTGGGTAGCCAAGGGTTGCTGCAGGTGCCAGGCCATGGCTATCATAAAGGTAATGGGGAACAGAGTTAAGGCAGACCACAAAAGACACTTCTTGTGTTCTGGGGCCAGACACACTTAAACTAGGAGGTAAATTATCTTCCTGACTTTAAGCAGTTGTGAAATGTAGTGTATTCTATCAAAAAGCAAAGGGAGGATGGGGGAGAAGTGGGAGGGAACTGAGGCAGGAAAACCTCAAGCCTTTCAATTCCCCATGCTAGGCAAGGTGCTGGCATTCCTCTTACAGACAGAAGCAGTCATCTGGGTGGGGGGAAGAATGTTTGACTAGATTTTTGTAAGCTCTTCTCCGCTTTGTAAACACCTGCTCAAGATGCACAGAACAAGCTGTAATCTAGGCTGCAGGGCTGCTCTGATTTATTCTAGCTACCAGCGACCCAAGGGGCAGCTGAGAAGGTGCCCTGCACATGCCCTGTGAAGGTAACCAGAGATGGGCTGTATGGGGGTTCAGGGTTAACGCAGGAGCAAGTATTGTGATTCTCTGTTGGTGGATTTCCCTTTCAGAGGGCAAATATTCATATGGCTGGACCCCCCAAGATTAGGACAGCTTTGTACTAGCAGAGCAGTACACAACAGCCTTAGTCCGATCTACACAATCACCAATTAAAAATCAAGCTTCACTTTTTGCTATCAAGTCCCAGCAGCCTACAGTACTGGCCTTCTGGATTTCAAACACAAGGTTCCACATTATGAACCTACCCACTGTGAATTCTGCAGTATCCAAACAGGTTAACATTACATCCATTCTTTAAACATGGCTTGTTTACTGTATGCAAGCAAGAGAGAGAGTCTGTTTAACTTCATCCTTTTTTTAGATTACGCAGCCCTGTGCAGCCGAACTGATGTAGCAATTTGGGCATGGGGAAAACAAGATTCATAATCATGAAAGCTGCAAATTTTGGAGGATTATTTTGGAAGAGAATCTGTCACAGTTTACCAGAATGATGCATAATTCTCTTTATTGAACTGGGTTCTTCAGCTCTTTGTGTTTGTTTTATCTTTTCCAGAGCAGTATGGAAAACTCATGTTCTACCTGCACCCTCTATTCCACAGGCATACTGGATTTCTTTGCAGTGCTGTTATTTATTTTTTGTTACATCAAAGACTTTGGGATGTGAGCGCTCAATTTTCTACTTGCCAGGAATAGTTATTTTCTTGGGGGTCTTTCTCTCTTGTGAGGCTCCATTCCATTATCTTTCACAGCTACCAGCATTGCAGTTTACCTCTTCAGCGTCATTGCTGATAGTGCTCTGAAAACATATATAAATCCCTGGTACAACTACACCTTGAATACTGCATGTAGTGCTGGTTGCCGCATCTCAAAAATACATGTTAGAATAGGAAAATTACAGAAAAGGGCAATAAATGATTAAGGGTTCAGAACGGTATCCATATGAGGAGAGATTAAAAAGACTGGCACTTTTCAGCTTGGAAAAGAGATGACTAAGAGGGGATCTGATAGAGATCTATACAATCGTAACTGGTATGGAAAAGTGAATAAAGTAGTGTTTACTCCTCATAACACTCCTGTGAGAAGAAAGTGTGGTCCCCATTTTAGAGAAGAGAAAGTGAGGCACAACACAGTGGCCTTTCCTGACGTCACATACAAAACGTGTCAAAAGGACCAACCCTGAACCCAATAGATCTCAAAGATCCTGTCCCCTTGGGGTCTATTGGCATAGGAATTCAGAGCCATCGGCTATTATCTTTGAAAGCTCGTGGCAATTGGGGGAGGTCCCTGATGATTGGAAAAAAGCAAATATAGTGCCTATTTTCAAGAAAGGGAAGACAAGAGGATCCAGGGAACTACAGACATTAACTCTCAGCCTCTCATGGAGGTGGAGTTAAGCCGGTATAGCTGGTGAGTTACATTGGTGGGAGCATAGTTTTAGTGTAGACACTTAGGTCGGCACAAGGCAGCTTATGTCGACCTAACTAACTGTAGGGTAGACCAGGAGTAAGGCCATGTCTACACGACGGGCGCTACAGCATTCTTCTTCTGACCTAGCTGCATCTACACTGGAGGTTAGTTTGGCATAGCTCTGGTACTCAGGGCTGTGGATTTTTCACACCCCTGAATATACTATAGCTATATCGACCTACGTTTTTAAGGGTAGACCAGGCCTAAAGAAATAAGATCCACCTTACTCTGTCATAAAACAACTCATACACTGGAGATTTTCCTTTTTTTCTTCTGAATTCCAGTGCATTCAGTCAGCTGATACCAAAGATGCTACAAATGCACTGCAGCGTTCCTTTAGATTTCAACACAGCAGAGAGCCCTGCCAGCACACACTACTGATTCAGTTATATGCCAGTTCAAGGAGAAAGTTTCTTTCCTGGTATGTCAAGAACTTTTTGCTAATTATTGCGGTGGCATTTCCCATTCTGTTTGGGAATGCCAGGAACTGTACTGTATTATTTTTAAAGGACTTACTCACCTCCACACTGCTGATCACAATCTGTTCTATAAAAACAAAATAGCATAGATTTCAATTATAGGGGAAAAAAAGTTTCCTAGTTAGCTTGGGTAGGGTTTTAGAATCAATGAGTAAAAGCTACCACCTCAAAAGACCTACTGCTAACTTCAGCAACATATGACAACAAGAACAAAACTTTCAACCAGTTTAACTAGGAAACATCTTTCCTCTTCTCTTCTGGGACTGTCTGGTGGTCCAGAAAAGGTAAATTGTTCTAGTTAGTCGAGATGAGACCCGAACTGAATCTCACGGTGCCTCACTTGCCAGTAGGGTGACCAGCTGTCCCGATTTTTATAGGGACAATCCCAATATTGAGGGCTCTCTCTTATATGGGGGCCTATTACCCCCATCCCAAATGTTCACACTTGCTATCTGGTCACCCTACTTGCCAATAAGGATAGGTTGTTGTCGATATACTTTGCATAGTATTGAATCCAGCAATCCAAAGAGCCAATCCGCATACATGGTAAAATAATTAGCCAAGCTATGGTCCCCATGAGCTCCCGTTCCTATGTTGGTTAGAGGTGCTGGAGAACAGTAAAAGGTGATTTCCCCCCTCAGTTCTGCTTAACATAAGGCACTCTGAGATACTTAAGACTAATTCTATCTTGCCTATCTATCTTTCAATTTTTGTTTCTTTGTCTACTTAACTACTCTGATCTTGTCTGATAGAGAGAGGAATCAGAGCTTTTGGATTCTGGAGAAAGTACCATTTCGTTCCAAACCTCCTGGGAATGGTTTTTTTTCAACAATAGGAAAACAATGTAAGGAATCCCCAGAAAAAGATTTGTAATTTTTTCAGCATGTGACATTGCATGTGGTACAGAGGCAGTACAACTAGCTTCTAAGAAGGAGGAATGGAGAAGGGTTGAGATGTTCCTCTTGATGAATACTAAGATTGCCAGGTTCTGAAGGTAGTTCCTTTCACTCCTGTTGAAGATTTTGCTGAAACTTAATTCTATCCTCTATATAGCGCTAAAATTCACCTTTACATTTAGCCATACTTTACAATGAAGTTTTTAAGCGCCCCAAACAATCCTAACTCTATCTGCTTTCCACTCAAAACCTTGAGATAATCATAGCTCTGTATACAATATTTAATATCTTCTGGTTAGTGTGTGGTCTGAAGTTAAATTTTTTCATTTTGTCTATGGATATTGGAAGCATAAAGTTCAAGTCAGGGTTGCTGTTTACTAGCTATTTAGTAATAGTTATACTCTATATAGTGATACTCTACAGTTTTGAGGAAATTCTTTTTTGAACTCCGTAACATACTGATGTAGTTTAAAAACCTCATGTCATCTGAACATGCTTCCAGATATTTCACTTACACAAAAATTAAAAAAAACTTAGAGAAAATGCCATCAAATATATGGCTGACATTTCACCACCAATAAGAGACCAGATGTGTTGACTTCATTCAAAATTATTAACTCAAGTCGAGTTTAGTTCAAATGTTACCATGCAGTGTCTGTTCACAACTCACATTTTAGCATAGAGGTAGTACATGAAAAGCAGAAAGTGAGACTCAATGTTTTCATTGTCCAAGTGAGAAGTAAGCTATCAGTGTTGATGACATGCTAAGCTTTAAGTGACAAACTATTCATGTGCTTAACTTTACGCATTCCCTTAAATGCTTTATGAGATAAGTGTTTAATTGTGAAAAATAAATTACACGTGAATTTATTTTTTTTTAAATCAAATGTAGTTATAAGTACATAGGTCATAATGTGTTCTCACCTCCTACTCAATGGTCGTCATCAAGCCTCAAGTACCCGGCTTCCCCATTGTTATCTATGCCCTTGGATATGCAACTGTTGCCTTCTATATATTTTCTACGTTTCCTATTTTTCCTGTATCATTTCTACCAACTGCATCTGAGGAAGTGAGCTGAGGCTCACAAAAGCTTATGCCTACTGAAATTAAAATTGTTAGTCTTTAAAGTGCTATAAAACTCAAGTTGTTTTTGCTGTATACAGACTAACACGGCTACCCATGTGGAACTCTTTGGGTTTTGATATTCACATTTTGGAGAAGACTACCTGTTACAGGAAAACAGGAGTCTCAGGTCGGTTGTCTGAATTACTTTGACTAGTATTGTCAACCTACAGCTGCCATTACCTGGCTGTAAGAGAGACTGCAGCAGACCTAAGAATAAGGGGACTGATTCTCTATTATCCGGCACCTTGTGCATTTACTCCAATGAAAAGTAGGTTTAATGTACTACCAAAATAGTAGTAATAGTGTTTTTACACCTACTTTGAACAGCTGTGAATAACTACACAGGATGCAAGGCAGTGGAAAACTGAATTCCAATATTGCTTTGATTGGGTTACAGCAGTCTTTTTAGGCACCATATTAGCTCTTTGTCCCTTTTCAACTGATACCTAGCTGCAGTGTCTAACCTCTGCATTGTATCTATGATTGTATCTATGATTACATCTTTGTTACCTCTGCCCTTGTTGGGCTAAATATATAATTTTGGTATATATGTGGAAATACAAATGCTATGCCTAGGATATGAGCTATGTCATATGGACTTTCACCAGTTATTTAGTGACACACATTTTGTATCCATCTACGGTTGTTTTCCTTTCAAGCAGCTTTCCTGCCTAATAGCTTTGATAATTAGTAACTTGAATTCTGCATAGAATAAAGCCATTCCAAACTAGACTATTTAAAAATGGACAGTAAATGACAGGTTATAAATACTTATTTTGTCACTATCTCAGCATGCCATCAATTGATGAATTTAAATGAAAATAATCTACATGAGTTGGATGTACCAGCTCTTTGCCAGAATACTGCCAGTTACCAATAATCAGCTGGAGTACAGAAACCCTCTTTGTTCTTCACTGAAGGATTGCTTCCATGTATTTCACTCGTGGTGCACATGAGCCAGAGATCAATCTTTTCTGGAGAGCAGTATCTGTTGGCCCTCCTCTGTGCTCTACATGCCCTTGTCATTCTCCTTCCCCCTCACCCTTGGTCATAAAAAGATGGAGTGGGGCCAACCACGTATCCGTTCTTTCTTAATGTCTATGGCTGAGAGACAGAACTGTTGAAGGTCCTTACACTAGTGTGTACTACAGTAGCTAGCTTTTGATAAATTCTGTATAGAGTGGAATTTTTGATAAATCTGTAGGTTTTCTTGTATTCTGTTTCCTTTGGGGTAACCGGTCGATCCTTTTCCAGTTATCTGGTACCAGGTTTTCAGTCTTCATGGCTGAACAAAAATCCCCTGGCTGTAAATATTTCTCAGGTGAAACAGCCATTCCGTCAATGATGGTCACTCCAAATGTTTGTTTAGTTTAGGTGAAAGGTATTCCATGAGCAAATGCTGTTTTGTTTTCAAAACGAGCTTAGATGTTTACTTAAAATTAATTTCTTAGACAAATAATTAAATCTGCCTCTGACCTGGGCAAACAAGACCAACCCACATCACTGCTCCATGGTCCCAATCTCTTCTGAGAGGGGTAAGACTCATCGCTCCTGCAGAGAGCGTAAGAACAAGTCACCATATGAGAGACCTAAGAAAGAGGCAGAGATCCCCTTGCTCAGTCTCATTTAATAGAGCACAAGTCCTGAACGTGGTTCCTCGGGCCCCCTAAAGCAATCAAGTACCCAAACTTGGTACTGATGAAAGAGAAGCCATCTGCACTGATGCTGCAGTACCAACCCTAGGGCTTTTGGCACAGACAATGGTTCTTACAGTATCAGCACTACCCTTATCAGTGTGGTACCATGTACACTGGCACTGAAGTTTCCTGCTTTTAATTTAATCAGTACTAATTACATTGGCACTGGGGCCTTAATGGTGTCCAAATGTCCTGAGTCCCCTTCTTACTTTCTGCAGTCCTCTGTACCAAGCTGTGCTAGAAGATGGGCAGTCTGGGTGATAGTCACCCATGAAGGAGACCGGTAAAGAAATATCAGGACTCCTCTTATGTCTGCTTCACTCCTGCAGAAGTAGTCCTTCTCTGAGCAGAGCAGGGAGAACTCCCCTAGTTACTCCCCAGTCTATTATACTTTTGACAAATTAAAGCGAGGGACAGCTTGCTACGCAATTTGCCTCTGGACCTCACTCCTGGACCTATTAATCCCCTTGGGGGTATGACTACAGTGCAGGTAGTGGTTCAGGCTAACCATCCAAGCTCAGATCCAGGGTCTCTGGGCATGCGTGGACTTGGGTGGCCAGCCTGAGCTGCCCTCCATGCTGCTATTTTTAGCACGCTAGCGGAAGAGGAGCTAGCGCAAGTCTGTCTACCCAGGCAGGGAGGCACGCTCCCCAGTGCAGTGTCCTTGGGGCCCTCAGCACATTAGAAGACCACTTGTCTCTGCTTACTCCAAGGTCAGATCACACTCCCCTGTACAGCCAGCGTTCAATTAGGTGAGCGACCTTGAATGTCTTCTGCTCAACTGCTGCACCTTCAGACCTCTGATCATGAACACATCATCTTCCTTCTGATCTGCTCTAGCTGACATTTCTTCCTTTCCCCGGCAGAGGCTGTAGTCTACTCCCAGCACATCCAGCCAACCACAACATTTCAGGCTTTACCCACAAAAACGAGCAGCAGCATTCGATATTCCGGTAGCAGTGATGCATGACGGACATATGGCACTCATCAGCAACAAGGCTGGCTAGCTGGCCTGCCAGGGTCTGTTAGCACCAGTATAATTATTGTGACAGACATCAGCCACCCTACCTCCCACATCAAAGAAAGTAAAGAGGAAATACCAGTTTTCCTCTTTGTGGCTACTGCAGTGCAGAAAAATACTCTTCCATCACCTTCCAGCTAAGGATTGCCACCGATCAGGCACTTTCCTCCGCCCAGGATTCTCAGTTGGCGGAAGGTTTTTGATTTCATGGATCAATTACCACGAAGTTTTTCTCTGACTGCTGTGGGACAGCTAGTGGAGCACTAGCAGGCTGCACTAGATATGTTAGTTACTGCAGCAAGACTAAGGGAAACACTGGTGACAAGGAGAGTGGTGTTGTCACACTGTCTGGAATGGCTCAAAGGGCAGACTGTCAAAAACAGAGCAGACACTCCACACTGGTGGTGTGTGCTATAATTAGATGTGAACTTGTGGAGTACAATGTCAGTCTGACCATGGAATCTCAGACAGTCCCCTTAGACTCTCCAGCCTACCTTGCCAGCCAGACAAACGGGTCTTTATGATAAAAGGTCACTTAAACCTAAAATCAAACCACATCAGGTTTCTCCCAGGCCCAAGAGACCGGTCACTTACTCCAGATCACTTGGAACTTGCCCTAAAGGCAATGCTGGCTAGTAAATTAACTACAGGCGTGTTAGCTTAGAAAAGGACAGGAATTACTGAGAGGTTAAAGCACGTAAAATACATGTACAGGTGAGTCCGTTTGTAATTCCAAATGGTCCTGCAGTGATGTACGAAACTACCAGTTTCCCAAAAGTCTTTCAGAGTAGCCAGATTATCGCTTGTGATCTCTGCTTTCTATCTGGTACATTTCCCTGTAAGATTCCCAACAGTTCAGAGATAAGATCTTTCTTTGAATCCATATTTATAGGATCTTCACACAGACAGTAAGCTGATAATGTCTCTATGTACAGGGGCTTTTCCTTTGACAGTGTGTAAGGAATGACTTAGTCTTGACTTCCAACCATTATACATCATGGCCACTTGCTTTGAAATCAGGACTAACAGAAAATGCTAAAGTCCTTCATTAGCATTTCACAAGACTTCTTTGATGGGTTATTTAGTTGCAAGCTATACACAATGTAAATGTTTGCTGTTACATTATAACAGGAACAAATCAATGAAAACACTACGAGTAACATTCCACTAGTTTTCCTGAGGTGTGAACAGCTGAATGCACGTTTATACATTTAACACTTTGATCTAGGCTAATGCACAAGTGAATTGCCCTGTGGTTCTGACCTGAGCTGGCACCCGGTTTGCTGAATGTCATGACTGTAATCCTCAAGAATTTCCCATGAGATCCAGAATACACCTGATGATCTTCCCTTTGAGGGTTGTGACCTTTTAAATTCTAAAACAGAGGACACCTTGGCCCCATTAAGATTACTGAGTATATACACTCCTCTCTTTACTTGAACAGAGCTCAGACTTTCAGAATCTCATTGAGATCATTTGTAGCCTTTGCTGAAAGAATGAAACGGCAGGCCCTTTCTTTTTGATTATCTAAATGGATCTCGGATTCTATTGAACTATGTTACCAATTAGCTAAATTAGATCTTCCTGATCAAATTTAAGCTTACTGTACAAGGGCTCTCGCAACCTCTGTGGCTCTGTCAGAAGCAGCCCCCTCTTTTAAACTTGTCAAGTGGCCACCTGTAGTTTTTGTTCGTCAGACGGCTGTTCCCTCAGACAGGCATCAAGGGCAGATGGCGTTTTTAGCAGTGGTGCATTACAATCTATATTTAAATAGACTCCAAGCACCCACCTCTTCTGATTAGGTAACTGCTTGAATCACCCCGAGTGGAGTACATATTGACAATCACTTGAAGAATGAATGGTTACTTGCCTTATGGTAACCGAGGTTCTTTGAGATGTGTTGTCCCTATGAATGCCATCATCCACCCTCTGCCCTACTACTATGGAGTCCTTTAACAGCTGGATGGTGTAGTGGCAAAGGAACAGAGATGATGAGCTCTGTCCCCCTCTTTTACACTATGGGGAGAGAGGAAGAGAGAGTATACACAGAGCACAGGCCCAGGCCCAGGCCCCTGAGCAGTGCTGGCCAGGAGCTCCATCTTCAATGCATGGGAGGGCATACAGCAAGAGTGGGATACATACAGACAGCACAGATCAAAGAATCCCAGTAATGTCAGATAAATATCCATTCTTTTTGTCATCCCAGGATACGACTGAACAAAATGATGGTGGGGTACTGTGCTGGCAGCAGTGGTGAGCCCTACAGCCAGCAGTCCTTGTATTTGCAGGAGAGGGGCTGGGAACTGAAAAGGTAGGGGTTGCAGCAGAATGTGCTTTTAAAGAAGGCAAGCTTTGCTAAGATTCCAGCTGGAAGTTTTAACATCTTAATAAAACAAGTGGGGACAAAGTGGACAATCAGACTAAATTCTAGTTCACTCTTCCACGTGCTGCCTTCAACTCCCACCTCTAAACTTTATCGATTTGCTCTGCAAACAGGGTGTCCTTACTTATGCCTACCTGCACAGATCCATTTGTTTTTCCCAGATGTGCGCTATTGATGTAAAATATTCCAGGACCATTTGCACCTTGTGAATCCCTTATGAAGAACTGCTGCTGCTTGTCCTTTATTGCATGTCATCTGCAATGGATTAACGATGGTAGCTAAGGCAACTAGTTCTCAATAAGTGCTAATCAATGTTTTTAAGCTTCACCAGAGGAACGTTTGCCCCATTAGGATTCTTCTCCCCCCACCCCCACACACACAAAAGTCCTGTTGGTTTTGCTCCTGGCTAGCTCACCTGGTGGTTCTCAGCAAGAACTTGAATTGAATGCCCAGGTCTGGAGGCACCACTCTCTGCTCCCTTCTCTGGCTCTCTGAGCCTTTACCGTCAGACAGAAGGCGAAGAGAGACGCAAGCTCGCTGTGAACAGAAGTTGGCCTGCAGTAGGGGGCGTCAAGCAAATAATACAAACTCCCGAGGAAGCTGGGGCCTCCCGACGGCAGTACTGATGGCCTCGCCAGAGCCCTCCCGAGGAAAAGGGAGACGTGGGGCTCAGCCCTGCCCCGTGCATAAGCGCTAGGAGGCCGCCGCAGGACTTAAGGCCCGAATCCTCCCACCCCACCCCACCCGCGGCGCGGATTTCGCTCGGTGCACCTGAGTGTTCGCCGCAGGTTCGAGCCCAGCTGCAGCAGCAGCAGCCCGGGCCCTGCCTCCCTCCTCCCGCCCGGCGCGCGCTCGCTCGGCAGCACCCCGCGCTCCGGCACGCGGGGACCCGGACGAGGCCGGCGCGCGCTGCCGAGCCGGCTCCGCTCCTGCAGCGCCCAGCCTGCCTGCCTGGCCCGGCCTCGCGGCGGCGGCGGGCCCAGAGGAGCTAGTACCGCTCCGGCGTCCCCAGCCGGGCGAGGTCGCCCCTCTCTGTCTGTCTTCCCCCGGCCGGCACCCGGCACGTCCCACCACGGCCCGGCCGGGGAGGAGCCGAGCCGAGCCGAGCCGCGCTGGGCCGCCCGCCTCGCCTCCGCTCCTCTCCGGCTCTGCAGGGCGAGGAGGGGGCGGGCCGTGCCGCCGGTGACTTCACGGGGAGGCGGCGGCGGCAGGCGGCGGGGAGGGGCCGGGCCGGGCCGGGGCTCTCGCTGCCTTTCTCCTTCTGCAGGGCGAGGAGGCGAGAAGCAGCTGCTCCCCCGGGCGGGACCCAGTGACTGAAAGCAGCAGCTGGGGCAGGGGCGCCCCGCGGATCTCGGTCCCGCCCCACCGCCGGCGGAGGAGGATGGAGCTCGGGTAGTCAGGGCGAGCCGGCAGGAGCAGGTAAGAGGCAGCTTCTCCCTCCTCCTCCTCCTCCTCCTCGCCGGCTGGGGCTGCGCACGGCAGGGCAGGTGTCCCTGCCGCACGGGGGACGGGACGGGACAGGTGCGCTGGCGGCTCCGAGCCCAAATCCTGCCCAGCGGGCAGCAGGCACCAGTAGCACCGGCCTTTCTCCGGGATGGGATGGGGGGGCAATAGGGCAGAGCCCCCTATTTCGTAACCGTGCGTGAAGCCTTGCCTCTGGAAAGGCAGGCAGTGCCCCCCCCCCCCCCCCCTTCCCCAGCGAGCTCCTGGAAGGGATTCTGCATTGCAGAATCTGTGTTCGCGGCTTGATCCGATGGGGGAATGGAAGCAGCCTGCTTCTCGGCCGTGTCCTCCCTGTGTGGGTAGGAAGCCGGCATGTGCAAGGGATGACCCCTGCTGCGAGACCTTCACAGGCCATTTGTGAGGGAGGCATTCACGGATAGATGGTCCGCCCCCCCCCCCCCCCCCCCCCCCCAAGACCGACAAAAGGGAAAGGGTCAGGCTCCATGTGAAAAAAACATCCGTCAGAGTTTACAGTGTGACTTGTAATGCAGTGAGATATCGTGTGCATATCAAACATAATGCAGCAAGGTACAAACCATTTCCCGTCATTTGAATTTAAACGTCTCCCTAGCCCTACACTTCCCTTAATGCTTCAAGCATCTCTAGGCTTTTAGAGGCTCATTATCTTCCCCTATGAAAGAGAGACACACAGCATATCAAGGCACAGTAACTGGAAATAAAAGAACAAAATGTTGACTGCTGTGCTGTGGTTTTTATCAAAACATTATCCCCACCGCTGGCCAATGTTGTACACACCCTACCCTTCTCCACCAGCTCTGTAAGGGACAGGAGGAGAGGGGTGGAAATCTGTTCTGTTGTCCCTTGGATGCCCCTTCAAATTTGGCAGTCAGTGACGTCATCGTTTAATAAACTCTCGTGTCCGCCACACCTCAACCGTGCACCAACTTCCAATATATCCTTCAGACAAAAACTATTTAAACATGAACAAAATTCAACCTTTCTAATTTTTTATGTGACCTTTAGCAGCTGAGGCTGATACTTGAAACTGATGATCAGGGTACCTATGTTGCATAAATTGATTGAAAATACTTTGGATATAATGTGCTTGGCTCTAACACTAAAGTCAATCCACAGTCAACACACACTAGCCCTAAAGAAACTGAAATGCCTTGTGAACAGGTTTAAAGAAAATCGACCTACCACAAAACCAGCTCAAATGGTTGACATTGAATTTGGAAAAGATTGGTGTGGCATAAATTTAACATTAGTGAAGTGTTTTGGGACTCTTGGCTAGAAGGTGATGTAGAAATGCAAAGTATTGTATTATTTATGATCAGTTATTAACATTTATGGTAGGGGAGGGAGGTTGTAATCTATTTTCTTTTCACTCCTGAAATATGAACCTAAATGTTTGGGGGCCCATTTTCTACTCTCTGTATGAGTTGATTAGATTATTCCCTTTATCTGATAAGTAAGGGCCAAATTCAGTGCTCAGATGCACATGCACAACTCTCAGTGGCGTAAATCAAAGTAAAGCTCGCTTATCTGAGCGTAGCATGTGGCTCAAAGAGCCCATGGTCCGTCATGACCTGTCTCCCTCTGGGACATTTGTTTATTACAGTCACATCTCAGCTTTGTAAGGACCTAATGTGGGACAAGAGCAGAGCAACCCAAAAGGAGGGAACCCATGAAAGTGCTAGTGCCGAGAACTTAATGTGATATAGTATTGAAATAACGTTTTCTTGAGCTTTGCTTTTTCATGATTCTGCATTTCGATGTATATAGTTTACAAGAAACCCAATCATCTGTGCAACAGTTTAATTTTCTTATACAAGGATGGCTCTTGAAAGTATCATATGGGCGTAAGCGTTACAGTGGTCAGCTGTAATAGGCTAATAGTTTGTTACATAAATAGAGCACAATGAACCTGTTGTTCACCAAGTCACAAAGAGGTAACTGTATTTGAAAAAGGTGGCTTGTGGGAGTTGGGATACAGGTGCATACACCTTTGGTCTAGCAGTTCAGATTCTGCTATGGTTGGTAGTGGCTGAAAGCCACTACTGTTTGGTTGTATGTGTGAGCTGAGTTAGGGGGTCACACTTCCGTTCCGAGTGGACCCATGTCCACAACGCCATCAGTGGGCCTCCAGTTTGCTTAAGGAAAACTGGTACTGCTAGTGGCCATACGGTGCTTGTTCAGTGGGTTACCAGCTAGAGGTATATGTACGATTACTATATGCACCCTCACTCAAGAAACTTAATACCTGCTGGTAGGAAGGACAGATACATACAACTATACTAATCATTGCCATGCTAGTCCTCAGTGTAACTATATTACTATAAATCAGAATACTTAAGATATGAGATGGCATAAAGTACCATTCCACAACACACAGTTTTAGTGAACCCAGGTTGTCTGTATATAGACAAGGTTTAAAATGTAAGTGATGTTTTTAAAACCATAGTCAACATTTTATTTGTCAATTTTATTATTAAGGCTGTTATGGATTTGATAAAATTTAATATGTACCTAGCTAAACAGCCTATCTCAGTTCTTACTAGTGTGCAGTGCTGCATCATATCATTTGATACCTGGATAGAGTTCTTCGGTATAGTACCTGTGTAAGTGAAAATATGTTACATTTTTTTAGTACCTTGACAACTGTTTGTCACTGTATTTTTGTTAATCTTGATTGTCTTGCCCTCTTAGAAACTTTATTTTTTTATGTCTGTCTCTTTCTATTTGGATAAAATTAGGTTTCTTAATTTCATCAGCTAGAAATAATATTGTGGTGGTGATGTAGTTTTGTATCGTAAGAGATCTCCTGGCAGCCTTAGAAATAGTGATTTCTGTACTGCTAACAGGAGGACAACAAAACTTTATTTTTCGTGAGCCTGCAATTCATGTATTCATGGAGATGAAGATGGAGTTGGGACTGGGAAAGGAGAATTGGAGTAAAAATTTGTAGAACATTTGCCACCAGGTAATTTAGACCTCAAATTTTACTGACTTGTGTTTGACAGTGTCCCTTTTTTATTTGGGTACAGAAAAATATATTAAATGGAAATTAAATCTGACACTTTAGTTAAGAAAATATCAAGCTGCTAAAATATCAAATCTTGCTGTCAGAAAAGTGAGGGCTGTATTGAGAGAGTGGGAGGCTATTTTTTTAGCTGGCATGGTCTTTGTGTTTGAATGTACTTTAATTTTCCTTTTAGCATGCACCAGTTTAGCAGCATAAATGTGTGTGAAGAAATCTGTTCCACTGTGTAAAACTAGATGATACAGACATTCAAGATGAGATAAACGGTGGTGCTCTGTTGATCTCAACAGGAATATGTTGACTTACCCCACCTAAGCATCTAGTCCTCTGTTTTCAGTAGGAGTGAAATTTAACCAGTTTGAGTAAGGCTTACGTGGGACTTAAGTGGTGCAGAGACCTTAAGCAGGGACTTCATGTAGGAGTGAATTTTACCCTACAGACAGGTGAGCTAATTCAACACAAACTCTGCCACAGTGTTGCTCATGATTATGCCATACAATAGCAAATAAGTTTTCTGTTCCTTGGGTAGTCATATTTGGGTTTTACTGGCAGAACGATTAGCCTGTGCTTTGTAAATAGAAAGCATTTGTTGTTAACTGTGGTTGTTACAGTCCTTCACCTTTACTTGCTGTCCTCCAGACTTCACCAAATGTTAACCAAAAAAGATCCAAATGAGAAACTTCTTAAATGTACAGGGACTGGACATGCAAACATTTTTGCTAACTTGCTGTTTTCCATTGTCTTCATAGCAAAATTATATTTGATGGATTTTAAAAAACTTGAAGGAACAAAATGAGTTGTGATGTGTTTCAAGCCTTATTCTGAGTTTCCTTTAGATTCTGGCTCTTCTTTCAATGCTTTATTTTGAAGTCAGTACTAAGTGCATTAGGGTATCTGTCATACAAGTGGCTCTCAATAGCAGTCTTTTGCTGTAATTTTACCGGGTCACTGACATTATCAGTACTCATCAAGTCATGTATTTTTTGGATGAGCCATTGATGAGCTTTTATGTTTGAAGTAAACAGACTATTAGGTTGTATATTTAATTATTTTTAAACATTATTCTTTTTGTTCTTTAAATACAACGTTATTTAGGATTATTTTTATTATCTTGCTAAGTATTTTAAACTCAAGCCTTGAAGTCTGAAAGGTATGTGAGTAATAGATATTATTGGTTCATTTGGACTTGCTTATCACTTCTCTATACAGTTCTTTGTTATCCATCAGCATTTTAAAACAAATTTTGATCTAAACAAAATAATTCACAAATCTAACAACTGAAGACTTTTTGAATTTATTTAAAGTAGCTTGAAAATTTATTTTTCAATGCAGTTTACAGAATACATTTTGAGTTTGTTTCCTTCACGGGGGAATGTTGTGTCTTTACAATTTCTTTCCTTGACACAATGTTCAGTGCAAATCTAGATATAAATAGTAATTGCCAAGAAATTCATAGATTCTAAGGCCAGAAGGGACCATTGTAATCATCTAGTATAACACAGACCACAGAACTTCCCCAAAATAATTCCTAGAGCATGTTCTTTAGAAAAACATACAACCTTGATTTAAAAATTGTCAGTGAGGGAGAATCCTCCACAACCCTTGGTAAGTTGTTCCAATGATTGTCACTCTCACTGTTAAAAATTTACACCTTATTTCCAGTCTGAATTTGTATAGCTTCAGATTTCAGCAATTGGGTCATGGTATACCTTTTGCTGCTAGACTGAAGGCCCATTATTAAATATTAGTTCCCCATGTAGGTACTTATAGACTATGAACAAGTCTGCCCTTAGCCGCCGTTTTGTTAAGCTAAATAGATCAAGATCTTCTTGAGTCTTTCACTATATAAGGTACATTTTCCAATCCTTTAACCGTTCTCGTAGCTCATCTTTGAACCTTCTCCAATTTATCAACATTTGTTCTGAATTGTGAACACCAGAACTAGTCACAGTATCCTGCTGGGCTTAGGAGTGCTGTTACTGACTGCAGTGGGATGAGGAATGGGTCACCTGGCTCTTGTTTACTTGGAAATTAGATTTGTTTTTTAACCCATCAATGTTTTCTGTGTTTTGGATCATGTGTCATTTTAAAGGTTAGCTTCAGCCTTCAACCTTTGGTATAGTCTAATAAATTGAGACCGAGTAGTTCATATATAGAGCCACTATTCAGAACATTAAGCATTTTATCAATTTAACTTGATTTTTGGAATTGGATATCTTTAAATACAATGTATGTGGCTCCAGACCTACTGGATTCAGTAATCTGCTTAGTAAATTTGTCTATATACGTGCACCTTGCTTAGTTTTTATTGCTTTACATACAATGATGGTACTTCCTCTTTTAGTTTTTAAATCAATTACATTTATATTTCAATTTAAATAGGTTTCCCAAAATCATTAATTATTGATGTTCTACTTTACCCATAAAGAAACTGGAAAGCAGTGTGCTTGGAAGTGTTGTAATGTAACACTGATTACTTTAGCTAAACAATGCATGAACTTGCTTGGTGAAAGTATTTTTAAATACTGCCATATCAGGAATGTTAATCTTTATTTTCAGAATGGGCAAAACTACTAATAATTTTGAACGTATTGGGGTGGAATCAGAATATTTCACATTGTTTAAAATTTCATCAGTCAGAATATTCTGAGTTGTGCTATCTCTGATCTCTGGGCGTAATTTCTATATTTTAAATGTGACACTTAAACTACTGTTCTGTCTATATGGAGGATGGACTACAACTTTTTAGTTTCAGGTAGCTCTTTTTTTTTTTTGCATCAATCTTTGTATTTTGCAGTTTCTCAGCATTCTGCTGTGTTCCTCCTTTCCAATCTGTGATACAGCTTGATTTTAGTAAGGCTTTTGATACAGCCCCACATGATATTTTTCATAAGCAAACTAGGGAAATGTGGTCTAGCTGGAATTACTGTAAGGTGGGCATATAATTGGTTGAAAGATCATACTCAAACACTAGTTATCGATGGTTCATTGTCAAACTGGGAGGGCGTATCTAGTTGGTTCCTGCATGGGTCAGTCTGGAGTCTGGTAATAGGCCATATTTTCATTAATGATTTGGATAATGGAGTGAAGATTATAAATTCTACAGATGACAACAAGCTGGGAGGAGTTGCAAGCACTTTGGAGGACAGGATTAGAATTCAAAATGCCATTTGCTATTTAGAGAATTGGTCTGAAATCAACAAGACTAAATTCAATAAACTACCAAATACTTAAGAAGGAAAAATCAAATGCACAACTGAAATGGCTGGGGGTTGTAATGAATATGATGCAGTTGCAAAAAAAGCTAACGTTCTGGGGCGTATTAACAGGAATATCGTATGTAAGACATGAGAGGTAGTTGTCCTGCTCTACTCAACACTGATGAGGCCACAGCAGGAGTATTGTGTCCAGTTTTGGATGCAACACTTTTGGAAGGATGTGGATAAACTGGAGAGAGTCCAAAAATGATAAAAGATTTAAAAAACCTGACCCTAAGAGGAAAAGTTTAAAAAACTGGGCATGTGTAGCCTTGAGGAAAAAAGACTGAAGGGGGACCTAAGTCTTCAAATATGTTAAGGGCTGTTACAAAGAGGAGGGGGTCAATTGTTCTGCATGTCCACTGAAGTTAGGACAGGAGGTAATCATCTTAATCTGAAATTAGGGAGATTTAGGTTAGATATTAGGAAGAACTTTCTACCTATAAAGGTAATTAAGTGTTGGAACAGGTTACTAAGGAAGGTTGTGGAATCCACATCACTGGAGGTTTTTAAGAACAGGTTGGACAAACACCTGTTGGGGTGGTCTAGATTTATTTGGTCCTGCCTCAGCACAGGGTGGGCTGGATTTACTGACCTCCCAAGGTTCCTTCTAGCCCTATCTTTCTGTGTTTCTCTTAGGATCAAAGAGCATATAGGAAAGCTCCAGTAGTATTTTACTGAGTAATTGTATGTATTGACTAGTCCATCAAGGGAAAATCAGAATCTTTGCAGTGAGTGAGCACACAGTAAAAGAATGTTGATTCTCTTTTGTTACACTGATTGTATTTCAACTATCGATACTGGTGTCTGGAATCAATGTCAGGGGCGCTAGCCCAGACCCCGTCATCCCTGCAGCACTGATTTGAGGATCCAAGCTATCACACACTTGCAACTTATGTGAAGTTATCCAGTCTTGCCACCTCTCAGATGTGTTTTGTTTAAAGCTCCAGAGTCCGGGCGACAGGTGACTGCATTTGAATCTCAGCCTTCATTAAGAAAAGTTTCTAGCATGTATGAGTGCAGAGAGAGTCTGAAAACAAACACTAAGTCTCAAAAAGCAGAGGGCAAATAAGACCCAGCATTTATTAATTTTCAGAATCACATGATTTTTAAGCCAGTCCTGTGATCTTTTGAGTCCTGACTCATGATTTTTGAACACTTAGGCTACTGGTATTGGTAACCCTATCCTAAAATTACTACCTTCCAGAATCTAATACAGCAGATAGGTTCAGCCTTCATCCTGCAGCTACAATATCACCCTAAATTAATCAGGTTGTCTCCTACTTGGCCTCCTCTCATGGGTCACAGCATACATTACTCTTGTTAATCCTGTCCCTCACCAGACTCTTGTCCCTCTGCACCTGTGAAAAAGTGAATGTGTGATCTTAATTAACTCTTTTCCTGATTTCAATTTTAAATTCTCTCTCAACTGAATATCAGCAAACACTGGTTTGGTTCTACTTTTGTTGACAAAAAGTGCATCTCCTCTTTACACCTTTCATTTGCCTACCCAGAGAAAAAATGGGGTTCTTTAAAGAGAAAGGGGTCATCTTATGATTTTGCTTACAGTTTGCTACATTAATTACTTCTTCCTTGAGTTGGGGCAGCAGCATGGAGAAGTGAATTTCAGAGCTAGGTCTGATAGCTGTTTTTTGCCTTGTACTAAAAGAGCACTTGAGATTGTAGATCTTTTCAGGACTGTGCATTAGTTCACAGTAGAAAGTTTCATAGCAACAAGTTTGTTTTATACAAATACATTGTCAGGGCCACAGTTGTATAGAAGTACCTGTTTATAGTTACAATTCTCCTGGATGTTAGTGCTGTGGTAAAATTTCTAATTTCTGTTAATCACTAAATGGTTGGGGTCAGAGCCTCAGATGTGCTTGGAAATAATTGCCCGCATTTATGCTGTTGTCTTCCTCCAGAAGGCTCTCAAAGTGTTTCACTGATTTCTTTCTCTCTCATTTGAATAGGACAGACAATCATGTTCCACACCACCCAGCTCAGGGACGGAAGCTGAGGCTGCTTTAGCGATGGCAGCACTGTACATGTTAGGGCAGGAAGTGCAGAGTAACCTATCAAAGAGAAACTACAGAAAAATGTTAGTAGATAGAATGCAACAGCCCAAAGTGAAATTGAATCAAGACAGTTGGATTAATAATATGATCCCTATTCATGGTGAGACTGAGGAGGAAACAAAAGAGGTCCAAGAATCTTACTTTATGCTTCCTTCAACTTTGGTGTGCTAAGAAAATAAATATTATGAGAGTTAATTCTGCCAGGTGCAGTGGAGTGTTTGGTTAGCTGAATGCCTTTTTAGTGTCATCAAGGGATTCTGATATGCAGTCCATCAGCTGAAATTTTCAACTGGTAAACCCAGTTGGAGGTTGTAATTTGCCTTGGGTAAAAGTGGGTTAAGGACTAACAAGCCAGATCTAATGGTAGAAGATTCAGTCCTTGGAATTCAGAGAAATAGGATTAATGAACTGCATGTCGTGGCACAATTAGGCTGCTGGGTAACTAAGTACTAGCACCTAGTGAAAGGGACCAGTGGAAATTGGAGCTGGTCAGAAAGTGGGGGTGAGAGAGAAATTGCACATTTTTTATGATGAAATTTAAATTTTTTAGAACAATTCTGTGCAGCTGTAGTAGCCATATCTCCACCTAGCATAGGAATCTTATTTCTGGAGATTAAATGTTCGTTGCTAATTATAACTTTTATTTTTCCTGTATTTAGCTAATATTAAAGTTGTCTTGTTCTTTTGGTCGTGGTTTTAGGATGTCTGGTTCCTTTCTTTATTCCTGTAAATATTTACCCTCCAATTTTGTTGGCTTGTAAATAAACATATAAACCTTTGTTCTTCCCATCTTTGGATGGTTGTCTACAATCTCCAGAGCAGTTATCAGGGGAATGGAGTGCGTGGGAGCAGATTAATTTTCAAATACCTACATGGGAAAGGGATTTCTGTTAGTAGAAAAAGGCATAACGAGAGCCAATGGCTGGAAGTGAAGCTGGGCACAATCAGACTAGAAATGGTGTGACCTTTTAACAGTGAAGGTAACTAACCATTGGAACCATTTATGAGGGGTGTGGTGGATACACCATCATTTGTAATCTTTAAATCAAGACAGGACACCTTTCTAAAAGAGAGTTTATAGCTCCACTAGAAGCAATAGGGTTGATGCAGAAATCATTGGACGTGGTTAGAATAGATCAGAATGGTTCTTTCTGGCCTTCATAATCTAGGACTCTCTCTTTGATGGAAAACTCTAACTTGATCTCCTCCAGAGCACCCTACTTAAATCCCTGGGTGTGAAGGCAGATAGATAACCCTGGGCCCGTTAGCCAAGGTGACAGCAATTTAGTTCATATTAAACCCACTAAAACGTCCATCAAATTTCATTTTTGTAGTCAGCTAAGCATGGAAGTCATAACAAGCAGCATGCACAAGAACATAATACAAATAAATAATATTGTTATAGTAGCGCCTATTGGTCCCAACTGAGACCAGGGACCTCATTATGCTAGGTGCTCTGCAACACATAGTGAGAGACCGTCCCTGCCCTGAAGAGTGTGGAGCCTGAATGAACAAGAGAGTGGGAGGGGAAAGAGAGGCACAGAGAAGTCAAGCAACTTAACCAAAGTCCACAGCAGGTTAGCAGCCCACTCAGGAATAGAACCCATGGCTCTGGAGTCCCAAGGCAGGGCCCTGCTGACTAGATCATGCTGTTCGCACATAATCTCATGTGGAAACCCCCGTGTCTGTCTTCTCCCTCTGACGAAAAGTTTCTTTGGTAAAGGAGTCCAGGAAGCAAGAGCACTGTGGCTTGACGGAGAGTGGGACAGAATGAGCTGAAGAATTAGGTGTTCTTTTGTTCAGGCATTGATGCCCAAAGAGCAAGTGTGGTAAATCCATTGCTGGGTAGCGCTTATCCCTCTGCATCACTGTGAAGAGAAAAAAAAATCACTGAGGACTTCGGAGACCCTGACTGGGTAATGCAACTTGTTCAACTACAGTGCTTCATGGTTCTTTCTTTCAGGAGGAAGGCCTTCCTGGAAAGACTGCACTTACTGAGGGCTGCAATTCTTCCCAGTTAATAGGTTCATATTCCCTTCATTCTGTATCGTGCAAACATTTTTCTAGCACTGAGGCAGATAAGAGTACTGCAGAGAAAAGGCATATGTAAATGTCATAATGCTAAATGTCATAAGGTCTGTTGTTATCTATTGTGTTCTGACCAGGGATTACATCATGGGTTTCTATTACCTCCTATTAAACAGGCATTCTCTATCCCCTATTCCCTTAAATGCCTCCAGACCTAGCCAGCGGGTTCATGTACAGGTGGCCTACTGTGAGGCAAACCCACAGCCAAACCAGGGCTGCTCACTCGGCTGCAACGACTCACCTCCATGCTGGGGATGTTAGTTGGCAGCTCCTTCGCTGAGCCCTGAGCATGGGCGAGTACCTGGAGCGGTTCATCCCCTTTCTGCAGCATGGGGGAAACCCTGACACACATCTACCGCAAGTGTGCCAGGTTGCAGCCCCTTTTCCAGCTCCTCCAGAACCTTCTCCTCAGGTTCTGGCTGCACTCTCCCCCCCCCCCCCCCCCCACACACACACACACACCCCACCTGCTCTATGCACACTCCATCTGTGGTCCCACGAAGTCAGAAGACCTTGTCAAGCTCCTCCAGGAGGAGGATGCTGGACAGGGAGGTGCTCTGCGACTGTGGGGCCTATTCCGCTCCTCCCTGAAGTCACATCTCTAGGCAGAGTTCCTCTGGGCTGCATCCACTGGCTCCCTGGACACCTTTGCCTTCAAGGAGCAGTGGGCACTGTCCGGGGTTCTCTGCTCGGTGTCCTCCCTCTGGCTCCCGGCTTTTGACCCTGTGACCCTCACTGCCATTATTTGAGCCATGGGTCCAGTAGCTCCTTTTCTTAGACCAAGGAAGAGGTCTTTAGACGTGGGCAGGTGCAACTCAATAGCTGCAATGGCTCACCCATCCGACAGGGCCTGTAGTGAGTGACTTGTCGCTCAGGCATGCTGCCGCAACTCCGCTGCATTGACTTATCTCACAAGCACAGCCTTCAGAGGCTTAGCCCTCAGACTGGTGCAACTTACCTCGGAGCAGGGCCTGGGTCAGCTGACCCCCAGGCACAGGTATTTCACTGACCCCCAGACCTTCAAGTTAGTTTGTGCAATAGCACTACTTGGACAGGAACGCTCCTGCCACCTGGCGGTGTCCAGCCTGCTCCTGATCTGGTTTCTGTTCCTGCCTCCAGCCTGGCCTCAGCCTTTTTCCAGCCTGTTTCAGCCTCGTTCCTGCCTTCCCCTGACCTGCTCCAGCCCTGCAGCTGCTTGCTCACCCCCTAGACCCTTGGGCTGACTCCAACCCAGCTTCGACATTCAGCCTGCTTCCTGACTGACTGCAATCCCGAGTTGGCTTCTCCGTGGACTGTGACCCCAGTTCTGACCCACAGTCTGTCCCAGATCCCAGGGTCAGCGCTGCTATCGGCCCTACGTCTTTGACCACCACTTCAACCACCAGGCCTGGCCACCTAGAACTAAGAGCCTGACACCTGTTCCCACACCTCCACCCACCTGAGGGAGAACCTTTCCAGCTAGGAAAGAAGGATTGGGCAGATAGGTGACACATGAAATCCTAGGACTTGCAGTTTGGAAACCCAATAGTATGGCTTTGCAGTGGGTCCCAGATTTGCTTGAATTGCCTCGTTTGTGACTAAGCATGAGTTGCAAACTCTTCATTGCTTGTGATCCAGGAGGATCTTATTTCAAGCAAGCTCTTGTTATGTGTTCAGCAGTCCCTTGTTCACTGGCACTCACTGAAGTGAGCTTATTAACGGTTGTGGGGTCATAGTTCTGGCAGCCCAGCAGATAAGCAAACACATACTCATACCAGTAAACCTGAAGGATGTGCATCCATTTTAAATGTTCCCAGCTTGACTCCTCTCCACCAGTGTTAAAAGCAGCATGCAGCAGGGTTATGCTATTCCTGACACAAAACAACCTGCCACTGCAGTCTGGACCTCAATTAACTTGAAAATATAAATCATTAGCTTCTACAACCATATGAGATTAATTTTCATGCCAAAGTCATATGGTAATGTTTTGAAAATTTCTTTTTAATCTAGTTGATCAAGTCTTTGTGCCCTTTATGAAAGAGAGATTTGAGAAATAAAGCCACTGTATTTTGCTTTCTTTCCAGTTTGTCATCATAACAAAGTTTATTTAAATCAAGGCGGGGAGGAGTATTTTCTCCTTAAGGGAACAGAAAATAGCAACCCATTCAGCCTTTAGATTTTTTTTTTATCTCATGTATTGATAATCTAGAGATATGGATAGATAATTTCATAGTTAAATGTTGTTTCCATGGAAGAGAACCCACATCTCTTCCTAAAATGAAAGAACATTTCTGTGTGTGACCTATTTGTCAGTAGGTGAATGTGTGCAAGCCTTAAATAAACCCTTACTCAAATTTCATATTTTATCTCCCCACAGTAAATGCCTTATTTTTATGAGAAGGGGGTTCAGAGGACATCTAACATTGTTCTTCATGCTATTTGCAGCTGTGGATACAAAGGAAATAGTGACTATGTATGTCTCAACTAATCTTATATAAGTAGTAATAACATATGAACTGATGCTTCATAAAAAGGATTCCTGTCTGTTTGCACCTAGCAAAATCTAAGATTAACAATTTAATATGACTCAACCAAGGAGGAAAGGACCCAGTCACCATTAACTTACGCAAGTGTATGTCTGATGCTCCTTGGGAGCTATTTTGCCAAAGGGCTGGGGAGCAGTGAGGGTGGCTGGTAGGCCATGTCTTTGGCATTGGGTGTCTGGCAGATCTCAAGGAATACCCTGTCCATTCTGTGGAGTGGAAGCCATGCTCCCTCCCTACTGAAATGATAAGAAAATGTCTGGAGCACAAACTTGTGACATTCACTGACCCTGATATGGAAAGTGCTCATGTAGGGGATGATTTAGCTCATAAATAGCACTTCCCTGGAGATTAGCATTTTAGTTTCAAACCCTGCAGTCCTAAAGCAGTGAATGGCAGATCAATAGGCTGCTTGGGAAGGGCAAAAGTTTTGCCTCTTGAAAACAGCAGATTTAATCAAGCGCCGGATACTTGCTTTGGGAAGTATTTAAAAAAAAAAAAAACCCTCCTAAAAAAGCTCCTCTTCTCATTTCAAATGATGCACGCTGAACGCTGAGTGACCCTATCAATGTACTAGGCATGTTTTCCTGGAACACAGTATACAGACTGTAGCTCCATATACATGTGTTTGCTCATTGCTGTTGCATTCTTTCTTGGTGATGGTTATGGAAAGGCACTTTGTTTAAAGGAGAAAACAAATGACTACGTTTTCCCAATTCCTAGTCCTCTTCCTTTTTTAGCACTCATATTAGGGTATGTCACAGCTCAAAGAGGAGATTATTTTATAGTTAATCTACTTGATGCAAAGAAATCCTGAACACTAGAAGAGCAGCACTTCAACAAACAAATGGTAACTTATGTTTATCTTATGTTTTTTACTGTTACCCTGAGTAAAATGTAATAGGTGATGGACAACACTCAAAATTTTATCATTTGAAATAATAAGCACTGTATGTAATCTTTCTTTTTCTTTTAGCATAATAATAAGAATAGGGTTTGTTCTTGTTATGAAGATAAATAAGATGAACCAAATCTATCTGCAATGTTATTACAGATGTTCTAGCCAAGTATGACCTTTCAACAGCTCATGTTTAAGTAACAAAGAATGAGTTATGGAGGAATAATAATACTTATTCAAAACAATGTGCAGATATTTAATTCTCATGATGGCATTTTGTGGGTAGGGGCATGATTTGTATTGTTCATACCTTACAAATGGGAAAAAACACGGAAAGAGGTTAAGTGAGTTGCCCAAGATCATGTAATAATCAGTGACAGAGCTGGACTTTTTGCTCCTGATATCCAGTTCCGTGATCTAAACACTAGCCTTTTCTAGGAATAGCCAATGCTTGTTTACTGTTTTGAAATATGTTTTTCAAAAACCCTTTTGATGCACAAAATACTTAGACCCTAAGAACAATTTCCCAGAGAACTTGCTCTAATTTTTGTTTGTTTCTATAAGACTGTTCAAAAACAGTCTGACTGGCTACTTGGTAAAATTGTTGATGCACAGTTCTGCTATCTCTATTGGTCCTGCACATTCCCACTGTCTGTGCAGTTGGAATGCAGTGATACTATACATATTTGGATATAGCAGCTCTCCTTTTTCTTTCTTCAAGCCTTGCACTGTTAAATTAGGTCACTGCATATATTGCATGTTAAATAAGAGAGACTTTGTGTAATACAGAAGAAGTTAGTGTCCATTCTTCAAACCAGCAAGAATTACTGGAAAAATACCTTATTTAAGTATACATCACACACATATCTTGCATATTCACAATTCTTTATACTACTAGTTACACACAAACACACTAATCAGTTCTTTGTTGGGCATGGGTCTATTCTCCTGAAAATTGTGGCATTTAGAATCAATGGAACCAATGGGCCAAATTCTCTCCTCAGTTACACCAATACAGTATTACAGATGTCAATGAGTAACTAAGGAGAGAATTTGGCCCCAAATACTCCATGACCTGATGCAGTGAACATCTATGGTTAGTGACAACTGTCCGTTTTCTAATCAAACATTTACAAATTTTATGTTTTAAAAACTTGGGCTGACTCTAGGAAAGGGCATTTATTTTTGTAAAAAAATAAAATCAGAGATTTGAGTTGACACAAATCTATTTACCGAGGTGAGGTTCAACTACAGACAGACTTGGAGTAAGAAATTGGAAAAGCCCCTGAGTCCCATTTTGAAAAGCAGAAAATCTGGGCCATTGACAGCAGCTCCAAACCCATCTCTGGGTTCTCTGACTTTCTGTACTTGCACAACAATCAGTATCCTAACCCTAAACATGTTCACCTAAGACCACGCCTATAGGTGTGCGATTCTTCTTAAACTGTAGCATTGAGATATTTCCGACTCTTACATCTCTGTTACACGTTCCTGAGGACCCAGCTGAATTGACGGAGAAGGATGAGCTGATGTGTATTTTCTGAGGAGGGGATGATGATGATAACATAGCGTTGTATATACTACTTTTCATCAGCAGACCTCAAAGCACTTTACCAAGGAGGTCAGGATTGATATCCCCTTTTTTACAGGTGGGGAAACTGTAGCACAGGGAGATGAAGTGAATTTTGCAAGGTCACTCTGCTGGTCAGTGGCTGAGCAAGGAATACACCCCAGGTCTCCTGAGTCCCAGTCCCGTGCTCTAAATATTAAGCTACACTGGCTCCAGTTAGAGCTGGTTCACATAATACCGCCAAACCTGCAGCTGCCAGGCTTCCCCAGTCTTACTAGGGTCCCACCAAGTAGGAATGATAGCTAGTGAGATGTTTACCACTCACATGCCAGGGCCGCCTGGTGTGGTGTACAAGCTGATTCATGAGACCTCTGTGGAGATCTCTTGAAACCCTTGAGGGAAAAATACATACATTGTTTCTTGACATACTAGTTGAGGACATGTATTCTTTCCAATCTGTGAAATTTAAGCCTTCCCCCCAGCTGGTGTGGTGGAGCTGTCTGTGGTAAGATGGAGTGAAGATAGTTATACAGTGACTTTTGGGGCTTGTGTTTGGGTGCTAAACTGAAAAGCTTTGCCAGGGATGGTTGGAGCCTGAATCCTGAAAGGATTATTCCAGACTCCAAAATCAAACGGGATTGAGAGGTAGCCTTTTCTCTCTGTTCCACTCCTTGCTGCCTCTCCACAGTAAATATCTACAATGCGTTTAAAATCATCTGCTATAGGGTTCAGCTGCCCAAGTTATGGTCCTGTGAAAATGGAAGCAACTGAAAATGAAACCCACTGTTCTGTACATATGCCCTTATCTTTGCTATTGCTTCAGACGTCCATGACTGTGCTGATACTCAGAAATCTGTCTAGCATCTCTCTCGGTCGACGTGTCCACCCTGCTTGATCTGCAATACAAACACAAAACCAGCACCTCTTTGAATCAAAATAAAATAGGTGGAAATTAATACAGAACAATGAGATCTGTCTATTCAAAGCGGTTTTCTGTATCCTGGCATACATGATAGCCCTTACTGTGGTGTTACAATGTTCGGCTAGTTTTTGAACTTGCCAGTAAAATGTAATTCAAATATAGTTGTATTACTGTGGCCAGATGAGCTTGTTTAACACAAGGAGTATGTAGTACTGTGACCTAGTGTGTGATCATGTCTTCATCAGGTGGCTGATCCCAGCAGTTATAACAGCCCACTGCTACAGTGTAGATAAAGGAGTTCTACTTTAGCTCCAGTGGTGGTGGTTTGTGCTTTTGGTACTCTTGGGTTTGATCCCACTGACGACTGTTGGTCGAGTATAACATTAAATGTTTCACAAATCCATATCTTACGATGTTGTGCTAGAGGCCACCCTGCGGACTACCAACTACCACTGTAACAATGGACTGTTGTTGTTACCCCTTTGTAACCTCCTCTTTATATCAATTGCCTGTATAACTTCAGGGTAATCCTATGGACCTAACTTCTTCCTTAGTTGTGATCCTTGTCATACTAAAAGTAGATATCCTCCTGGGTGGCTTTTTATTCATGTTAAAGTACAATCTACTGATGCTGGCAAATAGGTTAGAATCGTAGGTCTGGAAGGAACCTCAAGGGGTCTTCTAGTCCAGTTCCCTGCACTCAAGGCAGGGCTAAGTATTATTTCTAGACCATTCCTGACAGGTGATTGTCTAACCTGTTCTTAAAAACCTCCAATGACTGAGATTCCACATTCTCCCTAGGCAATTTAGTCCAGTGCTTAACTACACTGACAGTTAGGAAGTTTTTACTAATGTCCAACCTAAACCACCCTTGCTGTAGTTCAAGCCCATTGCTTCTTGTCCTATCCTCAGAGGTTAACGAGAACAATTTTTCTCCCTCCTTCTTGTAACAACCTTTTATGAACTTGAAAACTGTTCTCATGTCCCCCCTCAGTCTTCTTTTTTCCCGACTAAACAAACCCAATTTTTTCAATCTTTCCTCATAGCTCATGTTTTCTAGACCTTGTATCATTTTTGTTGCCATCCTCTTGACTTTTTTCAGTTTTCCCACATCTTTCTTGAAATGTGGCACCCAGAACAGGACACACTACTTCAGTTGAGGCCGTATCAGTGTGGAGTAGATGGGAAGAATTACTTCTCATGTCTTGCTTACAACACTCCTGCCAATACATCCCAGAATGATTTTTGCTTTGTGTTAGATGTTACACTGTTAATTCATATTTAGCTTGTAACCCGCTATGACCCCCAGTTCCCTTTCCACAGTGAAAAGGTGGGAGGACCTGTGTCAATAGCCTGTTTAATGGTGTATGGTTCTTCAGTTAACCATATTGCATTAAGGACAAAACTCTTTTTGTCTGCAGTGCAGACCTCTGTTCTCTTTTTGTTGCACATATGAAACAAGGGTATAATGTACATTGGAGCTCTGCTTTCCTGATGAGAGATCCATAGTGTGGATCAGAAGGGAAAGCTTTGGCTTAAAAGTGTAAGAGTAAAGTGAATATTCTTTGGCACAGACTGAGTCTATGAAGGCAACTTAGACTCATATAATTAGTAAAATATTGATTGCCCATATTTTCATTTATCAACAATACAATTATGTATTTATATATAAATTTGACCTCTTTATCCAAAAGGATTTTAATGATCTCTACATTTGACAGGCAATGTGATCTACTATATATAAGCATTAGAGATTAATTTCCAAGACTGTTCATTTTTTCCTGCTCCCAACTTAAGTGTACAAATGGCCCAGTATAGTGACATGTATAATGTCAGTACTCATCGCAAGCTCTAAGGGGAAAAAATAGAGGTAGTGGGAAAAATGATATATTTAGACATTCTAGAGAATATTAGTCTGAATATTGATAATCTGCATGCCAGATTTGCTTCTGGTTCATTACTGTCTTTTTAAGGAAGCCTGAAATCATTAGTACATTTTTAGTAGAATTGAAACAACACCATTGGTAATAAGTATAATAAAACAGCTTTTTAAAAAGGGACGCTCCATTCATACATTACAAAATATTTCAAATCAGCTGAATGATGGCAGATATAGAGTGATAAAGACTTCTTACTCAAACATCAAATGCTCTTTTTCAGTATGTATTATGTATGATTCACTATATCGCTAATAGTTTTGAGCATTTGGAGGGAAATTTAACTGGGAAATGTTGCTGAAATTTTAATACTTACAGAAGTGTGCTTTTATACCAGCTAGGATGCAGTTGTCTCTTGAAGCGTCTTCAAATTCAAGACTGCTGGCAATGTTGGATGTCTGTGAGAACAAGGGAGAATTTCATGAGCTATTGTAGATAACACCAAAATCTGGAATAAAGGAGGAGATTGAGTTTAAGAGAAGAGCTGGATAGGGCAATTTTCTCTCCATCCGTTGACACTTTCAGCTCTAAATGGTAACCCCTTTTTCTTCTTCTCCTTCAGTTCTATTGAATATGACAAGATTCAGACTTGTGTAATGATTTTTAGATTAAATTTAATATCCCCACGCAAACTAAGTGGATCACTCTGGATGATATTGCTGTAATTTAGTTAAACTTGTCATTGCAGTATGGCAAATGCTGAAAATAACTCAAATGGAATTCGTTCTGGGCGTCTGAAGATACAGAACAGCAAGAGAAGCAAGATACATATTTATGTCCTTCACACATTAAAATAATGACAATTCTCTTTTTAACACTTTTTAAAAAATTATCAATGCTTTCCCTCTTTTATTTTTAATGTATAAGAAAATCTGTTGGAGGAGTACACAGCCTTTGTGTTTAATCTACCCTTGAAGATTTTATTTCTAAATAGGAAATACTCTTTGATCCTGGTTCATGTAATCATGTAGAAAGAGCAAGCACACACCTATTGAAATGTTAGGAATTCTTTTCAATTTTTATCTGTTCCTTTTAGTTTGATAAGTGATATTTTGTTTAAATATCCTATAACAAAATACTTTCATTGTTTTGTGAATTTGATTGTAATTCCTGTTCTGGATCAAAATAATCATAGCTAAGAGAAGAGACTTTTATGCAACAAACATATTTTCTTGTTATCCAGTTACAGTGTTCTTAATATTATGAACCTAAATGTGCTGCATCAAATACCCAGAATTATAATTTATTATTATTATACCTAATGAAATCCATGCCAGCCAGTCAGATTGTTTACTTTCATATGTGAATAATGGTCAGGCAGTGCAAAAAAAGGTTTTCTAACTTATTTGTTTTCAATCCCTTTCTGGAGACATTTAAAACTAGATTGGGCAAAGACTAGAAAATGTGCTATAGAGAGTAATTCTGCGTTAGTGGTTGGGGGAGATAGACTAGATGTTCTAAAAAATATTCCCTTCCCTCCTCCCAACCCCCATCAATTTCTGTTATTCTCTAGTGTCATTTTTAAATGTTAACGGATATACTATTAAGGGAATAGACTTATTTGCTTTTTGTGTTGACTGAAATGGATTGCCATTGCCTTGATTTGGAGACGCACAGCATATGACTCACTAGATTTTAAAACCAGAAAGGATCATCCAGTCTGACCTCCTGCGTACCCCAGGCCATATAATTTCACCCAGTAATTCCTGAATAAAAGCCATAAATTCTAATTGAACTGGAGCATATCTTTTAGAAAGACATCCACTCTTGATTTAAAGACTTAGTCCATTTCCTAAGTATGTGTCACTAATGCGCACACAATAACAGCTTTTGTCATACAAACAGTACCTCTGTGGTCAGAGTGAGTTGAGGCAGCTCTTTTATCTTCTGTTAGGGGGGAAAAAAAGTGTATGTAAGTGTATGGTTACCTTTTGTGGTCAAAAGAAAGGGATTGCATCTGTTCATATTTTGAAATCTGGGTCAGGTACATATTACCTAACTGGTAAGTGCCTCTGGGCCTGAGATTTCCTGGTGATTAGCACTATTCACCTAATGCACATATTCAACCTTGCAGAGGAATGCCACAAAATCTGGAGAGAGCGAGACGCACACACACACACGATGGTGGGATTTTTTAAAATGCCTTCATGCTCCTTTTGGTGGGATTTTCAAGAGCACCAGTTAGGCTGGAGACCTGTGTGCATATGAACTTCTCTGCTTACCTCCATTTTCTTAAAACAAGACCTAGCTCATTTTGAAGTTGAGTCCATGCAAAGCCCCACTGACTAAGGGGGCTCTGTGTGTTTGCAAGGGTCTGCCCATGTGGATCAGATTACAGCATCAGGATCCTAATTTGTAAGCAGCTAGTGTTCTCGTATCATTTGATTCTTAAATTATTTTACCCAATTAAATTACCTTTAACACCCAAAACACAAAGTGTCTTCTGTCTCTTCTAGCATCATTGTAATTTAACAATGGTCCCACCCAAATTTGGTTTCATATTTTAAGTGAGATCACAAAAGTGGAGTATCTGTCTTAAATAAAGTGGTCAATCATTAATCTTTTGAGAGCCATTCACACAGCTTTTGCAAACACACGAGTGCCTTGAGGATGACATAGTTTGATACAGCAAGAGCTACCAGGCTCTGCTATTGAGTGTGGTGGTAATTAAAACAAAATGATGGTCTTACTACTAAATACTAATGCTTCTCAAGTTGGGTTACTACCGCAAGTCTGTGTATATTAGATGACTTTCTCAGGCCTCAACTGATATGGAATTAATGAAAATACTGTATTTTTGATAGATGGAATAAGAGTGCTAGAATGTAAGGTAAAATGCCATGGGGCGTGTCATAATGAAATGAGTATTGCATTTTACAACATCTTTTAGGAATGTTTTTCACTGATTATGGCATAAAATTTAAACTCAATAAACTAAGGTACTGATTTTTTTAGCCTAACTTATACTTCTGTCTGTCTCCTTTCATAAACTCATGGAATTGCAGCCATGATATAAAATAGGCTTTTGCATAGCTATTTCATGCATCTGTAAGCTCTTCTATTATTTAATAGTGTGCAAATTCTTGCAAACGTCTGTTCTAGATTAGGGCCAGCTCTTCAATTCAAGAAGGCTGGAGTCGGGCAGCAAATAGCATGTGTAAAATTAATTTTCCTTTTGGTAGACTATTTTCTGGGAAGACCTAGTAAAACAACCAAGCGTCTGCTAACTAGCATAACCCTAGTTAATTATTTGAGACCTCTAGTTCTAAGGTTTTATTGTGTCAAGATTTTGTTTGTCATCAATTTTTAAAAAAAGCAAATAGTGAATAAATCAGACTTAAAAACTTTGTCATTAGGTGGTCTGTTTAGCAGCATTTATGTGCATGCTATTCCAAGTTGAGCTCATCAACAAATGACTTAGTATTGCAGTTTACTCACTTTAGCTGAGAGCTCTGGGGTGTTTCCTTTTGAGAAACTACTAGGGTTGGAAACTTGTGAATTTTTTTTTTTTTTTTTTTTTTTTTTTTTGCGAGACATAATCCTCTCTCCTCCTGATGACTTTTCACCTCTCTCCTCCCCTTGGAGAAAAATATGCATTTTTGCCTTTGTTGCATTGGAAGGCAACTTTCCCTAGCTTCTAAGGTTTAACTGTCTTATTGGCAATCAAGAAGTGTCTTAAAGATATTGGATCTCAGAAACAGTGATGGATTAAGGGCACATTGGTGAATCAAGGGCCAGAACAGGATCAGGGCCTGCACCTGTAAAAGGGCCACTAGTGCAAAGCATTTTTGTTCACAGCAGTGTGAAAGTTTTCTAGGTTTATTATTTCCATGATCAAAGAGTTCTGCATCCCCACTGGCTTGAAGAAACAAATCACTTACAAAATCTGTGCTTGCAAAGGGCTGAATGAAGGGATGATTTGTTACTTGAATCTGAATGAAGTTCACACCTTTTGTAGCCAGTACCTCCTGCCTGTTAGGTAGGGCCCAAGGGGATGCCCTTAGATCATTTGTTTATAAGCTATACCACAAGCAGCAAATTAAAGCAATGAAGGGTTAGGGAATGGACCCCCTGAGATATCCGCTCCTAGGCTTTTCATAAAAAGATTCAATGAATATTCCAGATCAGCTTCTATGGTATTGGCCTGTGATGGGGAGAAATTGGCTTAGCAGAAGTTGTATGCTGCTAGGATAAAAACTCAACCTGCTGTCCCTGCTACTGAGGCCCACAACAAGAGTTTCTGGAATAGGAACTTGGCTTCTTTCTCTAGACCAGTGGTTCTTAACTTTTCCAAACTACTGTACCCCTGAAGCCTGAGTCCCACCCCCACGGGGCTGAGGCATGTAACTTAGTTTCATGGCGCCCCTGTGGCTCCAGGCAATTGCCTTTCTTGCCACCCCCAATACCAGCTCTGCACTTGCGACCCCTCTAAACCCCCAGGTTAAGAAACACTGCTCTAGACTGTAATGATTAAAAAGATGGTCCATAATGCTTCCAGCTGTCCTCCTTCAGCCTGCAGCACAGCAGGCTGGAAAATGTAGGGCACCATGATAGTTATCTTTGTGGCCCTATTTGTGATGAGGTCTGCTGGGGATAAAAGGACTGGAGGCTTATCCATGCAAATAGCTCCCTCTTTACAGACTCAGGAGAGCCAGAAGGAGGAAGATTGCCGGGATAATTTATTGGAAGCATAAGGTTTTAAGAATTGAGTGAAACAGTGGCTTTCTCAAACCCACCACACCAGATTTTTCTTGAGTTTATTTTAATTCTGTATCTTCATTTTATGAGAGACCAGTGGATGAGGTAATATCTTATGTTGGACCAACTTTTGTTGGTGAAAGAGACCGGCTTTCTTCAGTTGGTCCAATAAAATATATTAGCTTACCCATCTTGTCTCCCTCATATCCTGGAACCAATATGGCTACAATAACACTGCAAATCTCCATTTTATAAACACTTTGCTTGTTTGCTTATTAATCATGTCTCTGTTAGAAGGACTGCAGTCTGTGTGAAGCAAAAACCTTTTAATTTGCACCAAAATCCTCATCTCTTTACTCCATATTTGGGGGCATTGTGGGAAACCAGACAGCCAAGCAACACACAGTCCATTTGTTATGAGGGAAATAACCTCATCAGTGTTAGCAGAAAGGCAGCTTCAGAGGCTGTTGTAAATAGTTTGTCACAGTCCTTCTGAAATATGTAATGCCAGCCTGTCTTATTACAAATGCTTAAGTGCTAGTGATTCTGACTTGTTCCTGTGGTTAGGATTAATGGATGGTCTCTGAAATGAAGAACTCCAGCTAAAAGTTTACAATGCTACAAAAGTCCCATTATGGATCTAATGCTCAGTTGCTGAAAGTTGTTGAACATGGTAATCATTTTCCTGTTCTGTTTCCTTGAGTTAAAATAAGGGAGTGTTTGTACAGTAAGTCTTTGGTATTTTTACTGATGAGTACACTAAACAATGCTTTTTTAAATACATAGAGCTTGAGTCTCATTTACACTAAGGCAGTGTGAAAGGACCTCAGAGTGCACGTCATTATTATTTACACCTATTTTAAGACCTCCTTCCACTGAGTGGTGTGAATGAGAGTCAGGTCCTTGAGCTGTCCTTATGAATCAGATTGTATTTTGTGGGTATTTTCCCCCTCTTCATATATTTTAAATTTTACCTTTCTGCCTGCTAAACATTAACTACTTCAGTGTCAACAAAAACTTTTGAAGTGATAGGGTGTAGGTCCTATAGAAACCTGAATGCTTCCATTGTTTTTCTTTGACACTGGACAATTCGTTAATTAGTATCAAGGTTATTAGCAGCAAGAGCAGGTGAATTCTGAGGAGAAAAAAGATGCCATTTTCAGGCATATTACCCACCTGAAATAAAAAACACATTACATGATGAGACAGTAAAATGACATGGAAATAGTTCTAAAACTGCAAACATGAGAAGAGCCGAGGAACACTTAAGAGACCAAAGTCCTATTTTCATGCACCTACTTTATTTCAAATAAATCATTAGGAATGATAAAAGGGAAAGATAGGAGAAAAAATGTCCCATTTTGGGGATCTCTCAGAAGGCAACAAGTCATTGTTCAATTATTCAATCCAATCCAGTCACCCAGAGATGAATCCACAGCACTTTACAGTCAGTAGTGTTGAAGTCTATTGAAATATCTGAAATAAGAGTTGGCAGGACAAGAAATTTAAGAAGTAAAGTTGTTTAGAGAATTAATTTAAAACGGAGAAAATCATCAGACTTTCTTCAAAGAGGTGCTCAGTTGTTTCGGCTCCAGAAATGAAGGAAGCAAAGCTGGCAGGAGAGTCAAAGTTGAGGATTAGAAGGGTGGAGCGAGAGAGATGGGAACAAAGGACTGAGAGTAAGGAATATGAGTTTGACTGAAGGGAGTAAAGACTGAAGGAAAGAGAGGAGTCAGAGAGGTTAATGGACTGGAGATATCCGAATGATGAAGTGTGATATGTTGTGGGTGGGAAGAGAGAAGAAGAGAGGAATATTGAAGTAATACTAGTAAGAGAGGGAATTCAGAGAGAGAAAGATCAGAAAAAAAAAGCAGTGACAGACTCTGGGGAATTGAACCAAAGCTGGTGACTGAGTGAAGAATTTAATGAATAATCGAGAAGAAACCGAATCAAGGGGTTTAGTTGTGGAAACTAAGGTAATCCAGATTAAGGTAATGGGGGCGGGGACTGAGGTGAAATACCTACCATCTTGCCATACATAAAGCAATGACGAGAGAGTATTTCTAACCTTCTCTCTGACTCCAACCTATAGGCACAGGTGTGAGACTAAACACAGCCAACCCCAAGTCTTTCTGAAATAAAAATCTTGATTACATAATTCACAGCACTTGGAGAAATAGGGGCACTAGATAAACAAAAGATATAAAGCAGGAGACTAGTCAGACTTAGTAGAGAGAAAAATGAGAATCTACAGGGTCTCCCACCTAGAATTAATGTGCATTTAAGTTTTAAACATACACATTGGACACGATCAGATCTCCACACAGTAACTCTCATAGCCCCAGATTAATAACAGTACTGCCAAATAAGCAAAATGGAAGTTGTACAAAGAAATTCTTTGGTAGCTTCCGACTGAGATCATGGCGAGACATTCAGTGAGGTCCTGGTATGTCTGACTTGTTTGGAAGTCTGCTATTGATTCAAGAGGAGCAATACTGGGGTCTCTAGATGCCTTTGACACCTGCTCTGTAACTGGGCTTTTCCAATGACTATTCAGAGATAACTGGGCTCAGATCCCCACTGGGAAGATGGGTGGTGGTGGCAGTAGTAGCACTTTTTTTCAAATGTGTTTCCTAAGGGCTAAATCCACTCTCCTCACACACTCAGAGTAAACCAAGTCTGCTACCTGACTCTGCCAAACCTCACTGCAAAAGGGAGTCCCCATAGGACTTGACTCTGATAAATAGGGGTTCTTCGTTGTAAGCGTGGGCTTCCCAAATCCATTTGGGTTCTCTATTTGCCCCCACCATGAAGTGGAACCACATTGGTTCTGTTGTGTCTGGGATCTTCCTCTGCTATACAGAGTGAAGGGGAATTGCCCCAGGAAATAAATGCAACAAAGGGCTTTTCAGACCATTGTGTGACATGGAAACAGCTATAAAGTCAGTGGGCCTGATTCTTCACTCACCTGTGGAAAGCAAGTGCAAAATGCTACCATTGTGATTTGGTGGTGGTGAACCGTCAAATGACCACGCAAGTTGCAAGGCAGTGGAGAATCAACCCCAATGTCATGGTAAAATAAACACTGATGAAATGGAAATAACCATTTTTAGGACTATAATCAGGACCCTTTCTTTGTTTTTAAAAAGATATATTCTACTTTTCCAATCTCTACAACCTTTTTAGTCCCATCTGTGAAGTGAAATTGATTGTGGACTCAGTCATTGTGCTGGGTAAAATTTTCAGAAGCATCTAAGTGTCATTTTCCAACGTAAGCATTTAAATCACTTAAACAATTTTGAAAAATGTACTTTTCATCTTTAAATTTGTTTAGGGCTATTTTAAAAGAAATTGTCACTCCCCCGCACATCCTAAGCAGTCCATTTTTATGACAGGAAAAGCCTCTGCATTTTTGACTTTCTCTGATTAAAATGTGAAGATGAGAATATCCTCATCCAGACCTCAGGTCCATCACAGCAGAATTTTCAGTGACCGTTACATGGGAATCCTTGCACTGTAAGCCATGAATTCTTGAATATTTGCTATGGGGGTGCTCTTGTAGTGTTACACACACACACACACACACACACACACACACACACACACACACACACACACACACACACACACACACACACACACACACACACACACACACACACACACACACACACACACACACACACACACACACACACACACACACACACACAGAGTTTAAAAATGTTCTTGGAGCCTTTTAAAAATATAGTTCGCAGGTAAAGAGAGGAAGGAATCTGAATGTTTAGAAGTGTTTTCATTGACAATAGTTCATGTGTACAGAGCCATGAAATGTTTATCTGAACTGAGACACCACATGTACTTATTTAAAATACAGGACTAGTTTCTGCCATGAGTAATGTGCCTACCTTGAACTCTTATAGATAAGCCCTTTACTTCATGACATCATGCATTATACGTATGTGGCATATGTAACATAGAAACTCTTAGAAATCCATGGGGAAGTTTGTAAAGCAATTTATGGGTACTTTTAAATGGCTCATTCTGTAAAAGCAGTGCATTAAATCCACAGAAAAAGAGGAAAAAATATAGATGAATGTTAGCAACCTCTGAGTTACATATTAAGTGTTCTCTAGTGGTATATCACAGGACTGAAAGCTCTGTACTTAGTTTTGCTGCTGACTTGGTGAGCAATCACTGACAACTCATTTTAAGCTTTCTCTCTTTGCTTTTTGATTAAAATATTTACCTGCCTCTCAAGTAATATTCGTAAAATGATCTAACAATGACAACCACCATCTTGGCTGATGCAGCAAGGAGTGAACTGGGTACCTGCAGAGCTGTCAGCATGAATCTCTACAGTTTGAGCTAAAAAGTTAGGTTCTGTACCTCAGAGCTGTAATGGACTTACCTTTTCTGTGGATCAGGCATAGAGGGGGACACACAATGCACACTGACCAGTGGGTTGGACTCTCAGATGCTCAGAAGAAAGGTATTACAGAAGTGTAAGGTTTATTTAAAAGGCCTTGCATTTCCCCCACAGCTTCCTAATCCAGTCAAGGAGCTTTTCTTTCTAACCTGTTTCTGCAATTGTTCCCTTTTCATTGGGGGAAGCGTGGTCAAAATCTTTGTACTGGGTTTCTTTTATCATAAGAAAAAATAAAATAAAATAAAATATTACTCCAAAGGACTGGGGGAAAGGGGTGGGTATAAAACAAGTCAATTCTTGGTTTAAAATGGATGCTTTTCTGCCACTTAAAATCAGATGTTCTTCTAAATGTTCTCGACCTAGCCTATGTCTATGCACCTTCCAGTGGCAGCCTTACAACTTCCAGCCATCCAAAAATATGGATCACTGCAAGCTGGCCGAATAACAAGCTGACGGTCACCTAGGCCCTGGTTTCCCACATAAGTGGGAAAAGGATAAGGGACTGCATGGAGGCGGGGGAACTGGCTAGCTCAAGGAAGTGATGACCCCTTAACGGGCATCCTAATCAGCTGCACTCCTATCAACAGGGGTTCAAGGCCTTGCCCTGATTTAGCCCTGATAGACCCACTCTTATTTTTGGAAGCATTCATCTGTCATTAGAAATTTGGTGCATAAGAGACATGTACTTAAGCCTGAACCAAAATCCTCAACATTTGGGGAAATTTGTGTTTGGATCCAGATCTTGGTTGAAAATTTTAAACCTGAAGTTAGCCTCCAAAGTCCTTATGTAGGCACCTAAATCAAAGTGGTCTGATTTTTTTCACAACAACTGAGCACCCACAGACCTTGTCAAAGTAAGTGGGAGCTGCGGGCGTTCAGCACCTTTGAACATCAGGCCACTTTGATTTAGGCGACTGAGGGCCAGTCCACACTGAAAGCTGACACAGACATAGCTACGTCTCTCAGACTGTGAAAAATCCACACCCCTGAGAGAAGTAGCTATGCCAACCTCGCCCTCAAAATAAACAGCACTCGGTTGATGGAAGCACTATTCCGTCAGCCTACCTACTGCTGCTCAGGGAGGTGAATTAACTGCATTCCTGTCACTGTAGTGACTGTTTGCGCTGAAGTGCTGCAGTAGTACCATGGCTGCGGTGCAGCTGTGTTGCTCTTCTGTTTTAAGTGTAGATGTCGCCTAATTTGTAGATTTTGGAGCACAGCGGGCAACACCCTCAACTATAGTTGTTAAGCACATTCTACTTACATTACATCCAGGTTTGTGGTGGTTCTACCTCCCACTGAAACTAATCCATTAAGTTTTGTGGAAAAATATTCTGCCTGCTTTATTCATTTCACACTCAGCTTGCTTCATGAATTGTATATGGTGCAGTTAGAAGCAAACCCTAAATCAAAATCTGTATTCATTGAGCGCTGGAGAACCAGGTTTCCTGGAGGTCTTCTGGCTGAAAATGTAAAACTGACCCGTCTCATATTTAAGACAGGACTAGCTGCGTATCTGTCCTCTTACCGCCCCCCACTTCCCCTCTACCCCACACCTTTCACTGAAAAAAGGAGCTTATAGAGCTGGACAGAAAATAGTTTTGTTGTCCTGTAAAAGTTTCAACATTTTTCCAATCCCAAATCAGGACAAAAAGTGAAGAAAAAAAATGACCCAATAACGATTATTTTAAAAAGTGTTTTGATTGACCCAAACCATTTTCTTGCACTTTTGACTATTTATTTTATTTTACTATTCTTAGCTTAAATTTTTTTAAAGGGTCATTTTGATCTGGAAAACTAGAATTTTTTCTGAAACACTACATCAATTTTGAAAATTTTTTCAAGTAAAAAAAAAATTAATTGCAACTGCCCATTTGTCATGAAAAGTTTTGGTCTTGACAAACTGGCATTTTCCGACAAAAAAGTTTTCTTTAAAAATTCCCAATAAGCTCTACTTATATACAATGATCACATGTTTCCAAGAAAGAAGGAGAATGGATAGAGATGTAGTATCGTGGTCTGAGTCCATGATTTGGAGCCAGGAACTCTTTTGAGTTCTAGTCCAAGCTCTACTGTTATCTCTTCCTGCTAAAGTTATTTAGCCTTTCTCCCACCGTTTCCCCATCTGTAAAGTGAGAATAATAAATTCTCAAAGGGATGTTATGAAATTATTTGTTTTGAAGATGAAAAGTGCTGTATAAATCGGCTTGGAAGTATTAGATTTTTATGGGTAAATGTTGATTTCACTGTACACATACACACAAATCCACAAAAAAATATTTCTATCAGTGAGAACCAAAATGTACAGCTAGGCAAAGTAAGAATGCTGCTTGAGAACTTCTTAGAATTTGATTTAAAGATATTTACTTTATATGTTTTGACACGTGACGTTGACAATTTGTGTTTTAAGTCGTAAAGCTTTCATTTTTTTGAATCTCAACATCTACTGTCAGTAAGTAATGTCTGATTCACCCCTGATAATTTCCCACAACCATGAATATTTTAAGTGGATAAAAATATTTTAAAAATTGCTTAAAACCCATAATCTTTTGTAACTATGAACATTTAAATTGATAAAAATGGAGGGGGGAGAAAATCCTTAAAAATAAACAGATATTATCCATTGAAATTATTTAAAAAAAAAAAAAAAAAAAAAGTCAAATCCTGTTTTTTTTATTTATGAAATTTCAGTTGTGGAATAATTCCCAGATCTACTGTGTGTTGTCATGACCATTGGTCATTATTGGGAGAAAATAACTAAGGTACTGTAACTAATTGTGAACTCTCAAGGGGAGATTGCATGGAAATTCACTAAATGGATCTCACTTCCATAAAACTGAAATGACACTTGCATTTAGATGGAACAGTCCACATGCTATAGATCAAGCCTGAGGTCGTTGGCAGATCATTGAAGGGAGCTTGTGATATAGATGTCTGAACAGTGATTGTGATATGAGGAAGATACAAGGCTTCTGATATTGGTTCTCTTCAGTTATTGTGTAGCAAAAGAATATCCGGGTAATGCACAGCAGAAAAATAATATCTGTGCTATAGCTGGGTGCAATGCAAGATTACTCTTGAGGGATGTGTTGAATAAGCTTTAAAAATCTAAGTGTTTCCTTTAATTCCACTATTGTACCGTGAATAAGATTTGGAGTAATGATCTTTCTGTTTTTACCTGTTAATATCAAGAAAAATTTCCTTTTCAATAAAGGTGATAGTTTTCTGTGAGAGAGAGAGAGAGAGAGAGACTGAGAGGGGGTTGGGGAGGCAAGAAAGAGTGCATTAATATGCATTAACCTCTGATATTTAGATTTTGCATGACTGGTCAGTGGAATTGCATCTTGGACCTTTTATTTCAATTCAGTATTGAAAACCAGGTCCACAGTCCTCTGTGCTGGGAAGCATTGAAATCTGACTAGCACAACAATGTTGGTTTGAAGCTTATTAGCTTCAGCTACAGAGTTGAATATCATTCATTACAATATATCAACCAACTTTCTGGGTGGACTACGTCACAGCAACCTACCCTGAATTCTAGTTCATTTAATTGAAAATAAAAACAATAAGATTTATCTCGTTTTAAAGTGGGTTTATGATTCATAACAGTAGAATAAAAGATTACTGGCATTCAAAGCATATTGTGGTATAGTTTTAACTGATCTTTCATTTCACTGCTCAGAATTGAACTAATCTGTCAACCAGGTAGTTGAGAGTACACGTAATTTATTTAAACTTTGTAGAAGGTGGTCTCTCTTAATTTTATATATTTGTTGGGATGGGGGTAATGCTGTTTTCTGTTGCAGTGCAACAAGTAATACACATTTCACATGACACTACAGTTTCACCTTTCATCACTATCAGGAGTAAATGCCAGCAAAATCTGATTTTTCTCCTAAAGCCATAAACAACATTTCTATCCTTTAATTTCTACAGTAGTTTCCATTACTAATGCAGTCTTTATTGTATTGGACATTGGACACTGCATAGTCATTACAAGAGCATGAAACAAAATACAATAAGAGATGAAATAAAAAAGGGTTCACATCAATTCATGAGCCTCTTCGGGGGCTGTGGGTGCGGGGGTAAGCCTTCCAAAATGGAAGAGTAATTTCATATTGAAAAGGAGGCAACAAAATATTAGAACATCACAAGTTAATCTAACAGACATTCTAGCAAAGACCTTCATTATTAATTAACTTGGCAGAATTTAATTTTAATTTTTTTATCATTTCAACAGACAGTAGCTGTTTGTTCTTAAGCATTTTTCAATTTTAATCAATTTATATTTTTACACAAAATGATTTGTAAATTCTTTTTGTCTTTATCTATGTACATTTTCACAGTTATGGGAAATTATGGGGAGAGAGTCAGACAATACTTACTTAATGACAGCTGACGCTGAGATTCATGAAGTAATAACCATTAAAAACACAAATTTTCAACATTACGTACAAAATAAATATTCTTAAATCAAACTCTAAGCTCTCAAGAAGCATTTTTCTTTCTCTGCCTATGTGTAAATTTTGATTATTACTGATGGAAATATATTTTCATTGATTTGTGTATGTAGGGTGAAATCAATGCTTACTGACATTTACCGATTTAACGATCCAGTTTTTCCCAGCCTAACTGTTAATTTCCAAACTCCTACAGAGAAGAGAGAGTGTAAATTTCCCAATACATTTAAGTGTTACCAGAATAAAAGGATTCTTTTGCCCACGTCTTTCTTTTTTTCCCCCTTTTTTTTCCTGTCCAAAGCAGGCATAGCATTTGTAGTTAACTTAAGTTCCGGTATCTAATCTGGCTCCCCATTTTCAATGTATTGCAACTTTGTCAGACTTATTCCTTTTAGTCTCAAATTTTTCATCCTTTCATCTTTGCTCAAAGGGTTTTTTTTTTTTTTTTTTTTTTTTTTTTTTATGAGTCTGAGCAAAATTCGGTTAGCTGTTTTTGATGTAATTATACATCAAAGAAATATGTTTCCCGTTATTTTTCTGATCAGAAAGTTAGTGCATGGGTAACTCGGATGACACTAGAAACGTCTATCTTGGCTTGTATTATAAATCACGTTAATAGCTAAGGAATAAGTCAAATATACAGAAAATAAACGTAGTGCTATTTAAAGTAAGCAGATAATGTACATTTGCAGTAAATTTGCTTTTGGGGGGTTCTTTTTGTTTTTGGTTTTTAAATTATCAATATAGCCAGACTAGCCTTGAATGCTGAATGCTTCGTTTGGTCTGAAAAAGTCTAAAATTTGAAACAATCTGAAGTTGAGCCTGTGCAGTATTTTTAATTGGTGGGAAATTTGAGATGGTCTCAAATTCATTAGGCTTTTGCATGTAGGACATAATGTTGAGTTTGAGGACATGCCTTTATTTTAAAAACATTAATATAAATGACTGTGTAGTAAAAAGGAAATATTAAGGTTCAGAAGGCTCAGAATTTGAAATGACCTGGGCTAGAGGGAATTTCATTTAAGAGGTGTCAAACTGAAAAGCTCTGAATCAAAGAAATGACAAGAATTAAAACTGAATAGCTGATACTGTATGGTTACTTTTCAAAGAAAGAAAGAAGATACTCTATGCCAAAGCCATTATACAATGCGTTATCCGAGCTGGGAAATCAAGCACGCAAAATCAAAAAATGCAGAGAGATGGTTGGATATTTAATCAAATGTCTCCCCTTTTGCATAGACCTTAAAAATAGGAGCTCTCTCTATATATAATTTTAGATCACTTTTAAAATACAATATATAATATATTAAACCAGATTTATTTTGTGTATGACCGGACGTGTTACACATGTGCTATGTTGGACTACTATGTAATAACAACGAGAGTTCTGTAGCACTTTAAAGACTAACAAATTTAATTTCAACAGGCATAAGCTTTCGTGCAGTTGGTAGAAATGATACAGCAAATTTGCATCTGAGGAAGTGAGCTGAAGCTCACGAAAGCTTATGCCTGCTGAAATTAAATTTGTTAGTCTTTAAAGTGCTACAGAACTCTCGTTGTTTTTGCTGTATACAGACTAACACGGCTACCCCTCTGGAACTCTTCTACTATGTAATAGAGATTCTGTGTTTAAATTGCTAATGTGACAATTTAGGGGAGAGAATTCCATGGACTTTCAGTTTCTCTCTGACTCTGAGGCTTGAGTCTGTATTGAGGTTCCAGAATTTACACTAGATAGACAGAATGATCATGTACATAGCGAGAGTGTAATGGTATAGGACTGATTCTGGAGGATTGCTTTCATAGGTATTCCTCCATCTGAATTGATTTTCTTTTGGTGTACGTGTGTATGTGTCGTTTTACATAAGGTTGATTTTTTTGTGAGTATGTGCTTTTGATTGATCAACTATGCTGTTTTTTCATGTACTAAAGCAAATTACTATTGATGCACTGTTTCAGAAACTGCTGTGCCGTGAGCGAGAGAGAGAGAGCGAGAGAAATTCTACTCCTGCAAAGCACTATCGCTGTCTGACTTCAGGGCTTGCTTTTGCTCAGGAGAAGTTATTGACAATCACATGCTGCTTTCTACCTGTGAATCTGGGCTTATAATTTTCTCGCTTTCTCTGAGCTGCAGTTGAGGCCAGTGAAAGATGTGCAAGATACAAAAGGGAAAATGCTAAGATCAGGAGACTTAGAAAATGTGATCTTTAAAGAGGGGGGGGGGTGTGAAGGAAGGGAAATAGCCACTTAATGCCTCATTCAAGTAATTACATTAATTTCCTAGGAAGTGTTTCAGGAGTTCCCTTTGCATTGTCCCCTTTTTAGCCAGATCTTGATTAAAAATTTGTTTGAGAAACATTATTTTAATAATGTTTTAGTATTATTCTGATGGCCTCCATATACTGCTACATTTCCCACCTCCCCACACTTCTTTCTCAGGTCTTGGAAAATGATGTCAGTCCTAAGCAATAATTCCACTGATGGTTAGACAGAGACTGAGGAGCATTAGGGGCTAACCTGTGTAACTCATGGTTTGTCAGCTGGTCCCCAATAATTCTCGCTTTTGTATCTTACACCTACAACTAAGCAAAAAATCTGCCAATAGGAGACATTTGTTACTCAGTTTCATTCAACATGGCAACAGCTTTATTTTCTATTCTTTGTCTGCATATTTTTAATCTGAGTTCTTGAAGGATGGGGTTCTAATTTGTGAATGGACGTATCTGTATTTCACAAAAAGCCACAATAGATTATTTTTATGTTTGTTGTACATTTTAAAATACTATAGACACATTTTTCAAAGCTAGGTGCCTAAATTAAAGTGACCTGATTTTTCATAAGTGTTGAACATATGCAGCTCCCATTGATTTCAGTGGTTACATTCTTGTGCTTTGCTTCCAGTTGTTTATAACCTTGTCAGTCTTTTCCTTTCTGATTGAAATTTAGCAGGTTGCTCTCAGGGGAAATTTTTTTGGTAAGTTTTAAAGTCCATCATTTCAAGAACAAAGTGTGTGTCTGTGTCCCATTATCACCAGGTGTGTGTGCGTGTGCGTGTGCGTGTGTGTGAGAGAGAGAGAGAAAATGCCATGTGAGGAACAATATTATGCAGTTCAGATGGCAAATCTTTGTTTATAATTGAAAAGTTTTCACTTCAGCCTTGAGGCTACCCTATAAGTATGAAGAAGAAACTGAGCCTTGCTATCAGATAGAGTTACCACTAGCTAATGAGCAAAGGGTATTAAAATAAAAACCTGCTACCCTGCCTGAATGTCACTCCATTTGTTAAAAAGGCAAGGGCAACACATGCAACTTCATTTAATGGTGACTTTAGCTGTCAAGCAGCAGTCTTCCTTTGAATGGTCAAAAAGGAAAAAAGCAACGGGAGCAGTGATTGGCTAATATGGTTAAGGATGCCATCCTGCACCTTACTCATACAAACAGTTTGCTCTCATGTCTATATATAATCTTACTGACAATGTGCATCACAGGATCTGTATACAGGATCAGGCCCCAGAAGTATGTTACCCTTACAACTAAAAGCAAAATGTACTTTTTATTATTGTTCCTTTTGGGTCTCAGCTCTTGAGTGTTGTTGAAACAGAAGACATGCACACAAACATGAAAAGAGATATAAGAGTGTGATTCTTTAGTCTCTCACTGACAGCTCCTCTGGCCCCGTGGTGGAGCTCCCTCTTCCTACAGTGGCCCCGAGCTGTGGAAGAGCTCTGTGCTCCTCCAAAAGAGGTCAAATTTAAATCCTGTGCACACCCCTGAGTACAGTACATGGTGCTAAATGCTGCCTGCTTTATATCAGAGTTCATGTGCCGCTGGGATGATGTGAGCTATAGTTCCTAAATTGTCGACATCATTCTGGAAACCATGTAAAAATATCCAAAGCCCTAATCCTATAACTGACCTATGTCAGTTGCATGTATTACAATTACACTTCCACCCTCTGTCTGCTGTCACAATACCCATAAGGAGTAATCTGGAAGGGATCCAGTAAACCATGAGCCAACATGCACTGGATGGCTATGGGTTTTTTCCCCAAAAAATAACTTTGGGCATTACTAATAACATTGATTCAGATTTAGTGAGAAATCTGCAAACCCTTTCTCACTCGATACATATCAGTTCTTTACATCTGCTGCCGGAACCAAATACTGGTTTAAAGAAGCTTTGGGAAATTAATATTAAAAATGTGGCTAATATATTATGCATGCAGCAATCTATTTTTAAAAAATAGATTAAGGCTTCAGTTCAGCTGATCACTGAGGAAGAATCTTGTTGAAATGTGGTTTATTGTGATCATCAGATATTTACTAGAGTTAATTTAATCGAAATGGATGAACTGTGTCCACCTGACCAAAGGATTTCCCTTGAGATTAGATCCTCCAGAATATTTTAAAAAACAAACAAACCCAAACCCGTTTTTTTAATTTCCTTTTATTGTGGTTTTATAGGATATGTTTTAAGCTGGTTTAAACCCACAAAAGGAAGGAAATTAAAGTCAAGGGACATTGCAGTCTTTATATGTTTTCTGCTTAGCTTGTACAGATAACTTACTTTGCTTAATTTACTGCATGGTAAACATCTTTAATTGTGATAAATGTCTTCAGTTTACCCCTTTTTTCTTTTTAGTGGTCAATGTCCAATTGTCTAGAGGTTGCTCCTCCTACTTTTCAAACAACTTTTTCCATATAATATATCTTTGCAGTATTCAAAAAAGTGCCTATGGCTCTCGCAACATTTCCCTAGTCTTTCCATTTTTATCTCTATCACTTCCCTTCTCATAAGCAATTAGCTAGACCTTACTGCTGTCTAAGATCAGAAAAGCTTTCCTCCTGATAGTTACACATATAGACCCTAATCCTGCAAGCTCTTCTGGATGGGCACAGAGGAATAGCTTGGAGGGGCCATAGTTTATAATTATTTACAATTAGTTTTCTCACAGTAAAGTTCTCTCCCTCCCTGAGACTATGAATATGTCCATCATTATTCATTTGGTATCTATATCAACTAGGGAGCAAATGCCTTGAGTCAGCAGTATAGAGATCCTATGCTGTTTGTATTTAGTAGTAATTCTCTCATTATGAAAACAAATTGAGGTTTAAAATGCACATACACTGAAGTGGGTGTATCTACTTTCCAGAATAGATTATAGAAACCTGAGATTCCATTTTAGGCAAACGGCTGCTCTGGTTGAAGTCGACGAGAATTCATACTTAACAGTGAATATCAGTTCTTCTTTTTTATTATTTTTAAAGTAAACTGCAGCAGGTAGCTGAACATAGCGGACCATATTCACCTCTAGTGTAACTCAGCTGACCTCCATGAAGTTACACCAAGGGTGAATTTGGTTCACTGTGATTTGAATTAGCCAGCTATCTCTCTCTGTAAGTAGATCTAATGTAGTACGTAAGGACAATAGTATTTTCCTGAGTCTTTCCCAGCTTGAATAGTATGTTCTGTTCCCAAGCAAAATGGCTGGAGATAAAATAAGAGCACTTCTTATCATGCCTGTTTGCTGATGTTAGGAGGCGCTTTCATGTCTCGATGTCTTTCATTTCTTTTCCAGTGAAACAGATTTGATATTCAAAGCTGTCCATAGTGCCTGGGAGTTCTGTCATACTGTATTACATCTATGTACAGTATGTCAGTCTCCTGTTCTTTTCACCTCTCTAGTTCAACATTAGTCACTGTGGAAGTCAGAATTGTACATGAGTCGAGTTTTTTTATAAATAACCCGAGTTATGTGGCATCAAAGAAATGCAAGCCCATGGAGGATGCAGTTTTGCAATACTGTTCAGAGTCCTTTGTAAAATCTCATCCCTCATTTGTTAGCATCAGACTGGGACTGAATATTCTTGCCTGTCTTATGCATTGGGAGAAAGCCTTTAAATATTGTTTTAAGTTATAAAAAGTATTCTTGATGATCTTTACATTGGTGATTGTAACAGCCGCCATTGGAATATGGAAATATTGTCCCTTTCCATATGATAGTATGTATAACTAGGATAGAAGAATTAGATTTTTATCAGTAAACATCAATTTCACTGTGTATACACAAACTGACCAAAAATATTTCCATCGATGATAACTGAAATGTCTAAATAGGCAAAGTAAGAAATATGCTGCTTGAGAAATTATTATAGTTTGATTTAAGGATATTTACTTTGTATATTGTGACATGCGATGTTGACAAATTGCATTTTAATGGTCATAAAGCTTTAGCTTTTTCAATCTCGACATCTACTGTCGTTATTTTCTGACCTCCCCATTGTCTGATTCTCCCCATAATTTCCCACAACTGTGGACAATTCAAATTGATAAAATTTAAAAAAATTCTGAAAACCCATACTTTTATGCAACTGTGAAAATTTAAGTTGATTAAAAATTGAAAAATGCTTAAAAATAAAAATCAATATTATCCATTGAAATTATAAAAATAAAATTCTACCAAGCCTATGTATAAGTTGTCACCCTGACTCATATCATGCCAGCAGTCCTGTGCACTGACTTTTATTAGTGATGCAATTATAGTAAACATGTGATGAAACACCTAATAACAAACTTGATAAAAGAACCACTACAGGTACAGTCCAGTAAAATAAATTTGCAAACAAACTATTTATATTAGAACCTCTTTCAAATGACAGGTAATGAAGTTTAATGATCAGATGTATAGCGGAGTAAAGCCTCGGTATTTAAGGGAAAAGCTTACAGCATGCTAATTTACGTTTGCAATAATTCAGATGAAGCTGGCAAACCATGCTGTCCCAATATACCTAAATAAAGAGAGAGTATCAAAGACTTACTGCATGGCAAAACTTCTCTATCAGGATTTAAAAATACAGATGTTAGGTCCTTAGGTAAAAATACATTATACTATACTATACTGTAACTCCTTTCTTCTGATTAGAAGATAGTACTTTAGTTTATTAGTGGTGTACTACCATAATTTTGGTTTTCTTTACAAAAGATTTCAGAGGTGTCTGCAATAATTATAGCTATGGATGTTGTCCATTGTCTTTGAGAAATCAATTTACCCCACTCTAGACTTGTCTGGTAAACACATTTTAATCATAATTTAAATTTATGTTCATAACTCTTAATATGCATTTACTACATAGATTACACAAGAATATTAATGATCAGTGTGTTACTAGTTTTTAAATGATACCTCACAAGGCATATTTTGTACAAGGTTATTACAATAAAGTGTCACCTGTGAATACAGGGTGCTTTTGGTCACATCTGCACGTCACCAAAAGAGGTGTGTAGTGTAGACGTATTTTCAGCGATCGACATCTGAATCTTCACAACAAGATAAAAACTATCAAAACACCTGAACAGTTGTGCAGTGTTGTGTGTGTAGAGTGAGAGGTTTCCTGGAAACATCCATTTACGCCCGAAAGTATGAGAACTGATTCCTCCTAAATCAGATTTCTCTCCCAGTCATCTTGCTGCCGTGTTTATTAAGTGTTTACCCATATGGTAGAGCATAAAGCTCTGTGGGTCTCTCAGTGCTGCATTTCAATGGTTCTGCCTGCTTGTTTTGTCATAGGGAAGGTTATTTAACTATGTTCTGCTGAAGCACTCTTCTGTCTGCCAAAATCATGGCGTCAAAAAAGATCTATCCATAGTACTGGACGTATGGTAAGATGACAGACAGGATACACAATTATGGTGTATTCAGAGACCTACTGAAAACATTATTTCTATTTATAAAGCCAATATCATACAGTAGAATAAGAAACCTTAAACTTGGAATATTCAGGAAACTGTTTACTAGAGATGGTCAGAAAATGAAATATTCTTTCCTCCAGGAAAGGGTATTTCATGCAATTAGGAAATCTTGTCAGAGAGAATAGGTCAAAGGCCACAAAAGACAGGGAAAATAGCAACAAATAGACTATAATTTTTTATTTTCTATATCAAATTCCTCCCCTTCTGGAGAACAATGAAATTCCTTTTTCCTTTTAGTATTTCAGTTGTTGTTGCTGCTGTTTATTGATTTTGTAATGTGGTATTTTGTATTGTGGTAGCACCCATCCAAGGATCAAGGCCCAATTGTGCTAGGTACGATGATTATTTGTATAATAGATTTATTTAAATAAATCATGGTATTTGTTCTGTGCTATTTGATGGAATAGGTTTGGCAAAATTATACTTAAAGAGCTAGTTGTGGTCAATTATATCAGTTAGTCTCCAGGCCAATGGTTAATTGGCTTTCAATAGCTGGCCCCATTGTATTTTGATTGCTGAAATTGGGTCTGTTCAGTTCTTTTAAGTGCTGTCCTTTGCTGGCATATTTGTTTACTATTCTTGTTCTATTGAGGATTGCAGGCAGAGACTCTGTGCTATTCAACTGGAGCAGTTTTTACTACTGTGGGAAGGCAGACTTTCTGTTGACTGTTAGGCAGTCTGCCCTCGGGATCATTTTCACTTTACTCATTTGTAGTAACTTTGCCAAAATATAGTTGTTTCTATTGTGCTTTCCAGCACAAATTGTTGGGATGAAAATGAGGGGTATCTCCTCTCCCACTTGTCCGTGAAAGGATCTTGTATTTTGATGGGGTTGACAAAATATATGGGCTGGTGTTTGTTTGGCTCCTGGAAACACATGGAGTCCAAGGATAGCCTGCAAAGTTTAATTTACTTTAATAAAATCTTCCTATATAACAAAAGAATGGTAGAGATAATTAAATTAAATGAGATAGTCTAGGAGATGTTTTACCCTTGGGTTTTATGTGATTACATGTAGTCCTAAATATAATTGTGTTGTCTTGTATTAGGTTATGTTAATATTGATGTTGATAAGGTAATACAGTATTTTTCCACCATGCATGCAATTCTTTCTAAACTTCTCATAATTCGGTGCAGTCAGGCTCCCTGGCTCAGACAATGCATTTCAGAAAGAAGGGATAAACAAGGAAAACCTTAACAAACTAAAATCCAATACTGTCATCACCAAACCTACCCTTACAAAAGCTAATTCATGCCCTTGTACTGTACGTTGGATAGGCTGAAGATTTAATAGACTTTTTTTGGTGACCCAGATGTACAGGAGGACAGGACACTTAAATGAGATTGTAATAATTTGTTCAGTGTTTTAAATACTATGTGATCTGCCCTTCCACTGTGTATCCAGTGAGCGAATTTAGGGTATGTCTACACTGACGGCGGCAAAGTCACTGCCGTCAGATCAACCTATCTGGATTGACTGAGCGGTCAGTGAAGACCTGCTCAGTCGATCCAGAAGTCAATGCAGTAAACCCACCCCCTCCAGTGGTATAGTGCTGCATCGACAGGAACGCGGTTCTCAATGGCGCAGTGCAGTGAAGACGCCGCGCAGAAGGGAAGCACAGCAGGCGACGGGAGTTACGCAAGCTACTCTGTGTAGCTTGCGTAACTCGCATCGACTGCCGCTGCATCACCCGGTAAGTGTAGACCAGGGCTTGGCTACAATTCACTACAGTGAGTTTCAGTTATATAACTATTCCCAATGCATTGCTTTCCCAAATAAGGTACACCGTATATGAATGCAGTACTTAAAATTCATATATACATAATTTTATGTCACTTAAGTAACTGTACTGCAAGAATCCCATGCTCTAACCATTGCTTTGGTGCACAGTCCATTCAGCTGGCCATAGTTCTGCAATTTTCATGCCCAGGCAATAGGTTTTGAGTGCAACCAGCAATAAGAATGATCCTATTCATGTGGCAAAGCATGCTCAGATGCAAGGTAGATGCCAGATTCTGCTGTTTTTACCTATATTGTCAGTAGGACAAGTGACAGTGGCATGAATGAATGGGACTAATCATGAAGAAACTACTTAATGTGAGTAAAGGTGTCTGAATCTTTTGTTTTGGGCTCTCCCTGTTTTCTCTCTACATGTGTGTACAATACTGTTTCTCCTTCTGCTGTTTTAAAAACAAACTAATGTTAGTACTGAGAGAAAGGAGAATGTCAAATGCCAACAATGTAGGGAAACCCCCCGTAATTTCCTATGCTCATAGGCGTGTGCAGCACATTCATTAGGGTGTGCACCCAGGGAATTTCCATTAGGGTGTGCACCCAGGATCTTTATCAGGGGTGTAAAACTGAATTCCATCGGTGGGCCACATTTGAATTGCCCACCGGCGGAAATCTCACTGCGTCCGATCTGCCGCAACATCGCCGGCTCCTTCTTTTTAAGCGGCAGCACGCTTTCTCTCGCCCTCCGCACACCGTCTGCTCTTTCGGCAACTACCCTGCATTAGGCTGTGCCTGGGCACACCCGGTACACCCCTTGCGCACACCTATGCCTATGTTACCGTATATTTTGTAAATGTATTTTGTTAATGTTCTATTCTAACACGCTCTGTGCAATGTACTGACAATTTATAATACATAATCAGAAGGAAACGCTTGAGTCCATTTGTTTCAATCTGTTGTAGTCTCCTTTTGTGGCATTCCACTGTTACATCCCTGTGATACCTTCATTAGAGGAGAGTAGTTAAGTTTCAGAGGAAATTACTTGTTGAATTGTGGGGAATAGGTATTAGAAAATTATTTTGCCACTTTATTCCTTACTGCTTTCTGTATCTAAAATATATGTCACTTTTTTCATGATTAATAAACTAACAAACCTAATATGGATTTGCTACTTCAAAGTTTTTTCCAGGTGTCTCTACTTTCTCAATAGAAATTAATAAAATAAAATGTGTTATTACACTTCTTTATACCTAAAATAGTATCTTTATAAAGCTGCATTTTCTTTTATTGATACGTTGGTTTCTATAAGATGTACTGTATCTATATGATCTACCTCCCTGTTCATGAAATTATGAGGACCCTGTTCCTTTTCCATGAGCAACTGGAGCTGAATGGATCAAGTTAAATGAAAGATGTTAGCTTTCTTCAGCCATACGTCTCCACTGTGTTTCAGGAAAATATTCTTAATTAAATGCATTAGGCTTTAGCTGAGCAGCTCTCAGTAGGCTTAATGGGTGTTATATGTCTCAAACCCTGTGTATGGAATTGAGGTTATGATGCTAAGCAAAGAGCACACACAGATGACTGTATCACATGAAACCTTTTCAAATATCACAGTATATATATATTTTTTACTTCTACACAGTACGTTTTCTAAGGACTTTACTGAATTATTCCTTGTTATTTCAAATACTTAAAAATAATCTCTTGTTTCAGTGAATTTTCATACTCTCTGTTTGCCCATGTCTCTGTCACTGGATAACGCAGTCAAAAATGGAACAGGTCGTCAGTCATCTACACATCTGCATTAAAAGAGGGCCCGTTGTGTTTGTTTGTTTTTTTTACCATCTTTGGCATTTTTAAAATAAAAATGTCACTTTCAGAGATTAGACAAGGTGGGTGAGGTAATATGTTTTATTGGATCAACTACACAGAGCTTTTCCCTCTCACCAACAGAAATTGGTCCAATAAAAGACATTACCTCATCCACCTTGTCTCTCTAATATCCTGGGACTCACACAGCTACAACGACACTGCATACTTTGAGATTAACATAGGTAGTTGTATTTTAGGCATGTTAATCATCTGCTGTATGGGATTATTCTTTTCTCTTGTTTTACTCATTTTATTTTAATAAAATGTATCCATAGTGAAAATGTGTCTTTCATCAGATGAATGTATGAAATAAGCGAATATGCAGCATTTGTTTGGGATTTTTTGCATGATGTTTCATTTTTTCAATCTTTTCCTGGGCATTTTTATTATAATGATCAGACGTTCCACAGTGTTGAAGAAGTGTTCCACATCTTGTTTAGATCCTGCATGTTGGTTGAAGAGCTCTAATGCAGCTGTAGATGGAGCGAGTTGCTAGGATAGGCAGAAACTAATGTATTGCTATATTTTTCCTCATTAATTGCTCCCAATAACTTGGAACAGGGCAAAAAGGGAAAGGAGATAGTATTACTCAGTTACCATTTTTTGTATGCATCATTATATCATGTATATATTTAGTGCATATTAGAGAAGGCTTCTAGTGGAAAACCTACTAAGAGTACACTGTATGTATACAAACATGCTGAAATGAGATAGGTATTTGTCAACCAGCACTAGTTTTACAAAACTTCCTTGATTTAAATATACTTCCTTTTATATATTCAGTTGCCATTCAACTGAAATTGTTTTAATATGTTAATGTCTTGATGATCATACAATGGCTCAATTTCTATGAAAAAACAATATTTTTCTGTTAGCTGAATAGAATATGAATCAAAAGTTAGTATTAGATGTCTGCTTTGGGGTGCAAATGAGTGCTGTGAATTATACTGTCCAGCTGCATTGCAAAATACGAATGGTCATTAGTTCCCAAGATGGCTACAGCTAGTCTTCAAGCAAAAAGTGAATATTATTGGAATAAATTGGAAGAGAACTAAGTACGAAAGATTTCTTGAGAGAAGAAATTCCAGAACCAGGCTACATGACAACAAAGTGAGTTGAGCTCTTGTAATAAAAAAAATGTAGAAATACTGTTCATCAGGTAATGTATTTCTTACAATAGTTTTTCAGTGAGATCTTGACAGTAGATGATGATGCTAATACCTAGCCTACTTTTCATCAAAAGATATCTATTGCTTTATAATGGATCATTATCCCCACTTTACAGATGGGAAAACTGAGGCACATAGAGGTAAAGTGACTGCTTATTTCAAGACCAGCTAGTGGCAGAGCCTGGAATAGAATCCAGGTCTCCTGCATCCCAGACTAGTGTCGTGCCCACTAAGCGTGTAAGTAGAACACTGCAGTTTATACTTGCTAAAGCACTTTATCACACAAGCCTCATTTAGTATTGCAGTTGTGACTGGTGGTATCTTGTCATCCTGTATTGAATTGTATTTGCTATTATGATGATCATTCTTTTGATGTTTCCAAGCTGTTTTCAGCCAAGATACAGAAAGATCCCTTAAGTTTCTGCTAGCCATTGCTTCATGGAAGCTGTGTATCAGACACAGCGAGGGAGGACCCATTGAAATTGATGAACTTAAATCTTCTGGGGTTCTGAATCATTTGTTTATGTACAAAAGATATGTATGCAACTTAAAGGGCTCCTCCCTTACAAAGTTCATAGATTCCTTTGGAAAGGCCTTTTGGAATCTATAGATGTGAATCCATGCAATTGAGAAGGACCTTAGAAGGTTGCATAAAAGGAAGAGAGGAAGAGTGAACTGAGCCAACTATGTTGTACTTGTATCAATGTCTGCTCTAATGGGTGAGCTTACAGCCTAGGTAGCTTTGCTTTTCAAAGTGTTTGAGTCTGCTTGATATTTGTGATTTCCTCCTTCCCTCCCTCCCTCCCTCCCCCTCGCCAGTTCTATGCCAAATGAGCTTTTGTTTTCACATACGGCATCTGGCTTTATAGACAGTTAGCTTGGAGATCGCTGTTGCTAGGTGTTCCACTGAAACGCAAACTGACATTGAAGAAGGCAGAGACAGTAGGAAGAAAGCGCTTTAGCACCCCCTCAGAGGTGAGGGAATTATCAGTCCCCTTCCCTAACAATTAGGCAAAGAAGTCGCCTGACGTCATTGTGTGCATAGGGAGAGACCAGTGACCCATGGGATGCTAGGCTTCATTACAGCAAGAGTTAATACCAAAATAATTGGCTTGGCTCCCCTCTTTGGACTACCAGGAAAATCATGCTTGTTAGCAAAAACTGACATCGGAGAAATGAAGCTCATCTTGATTAATATGAAAAAATATTATTTTTTTGGCATTCTCGGTGCTACAGCATAGATGGCCAGATTCTGCACCATTGGAGTCCGTAGTAATTTTGCCATTTATTTCAGTGAGCACAGGGTTGAATGTATAGGACTTATATATGTAGTATGGAGAATAGCGTGTCGTCTGCTGTCTGTGTGTGACCTGCTGCCACATTTGGACATTTGTTATAGTACAATTTGTATCAGGGAGAGGAAAGGATCAGTTCTGCTTCTGCATCATTCTCTTGTGTGTGTGTAGAAGGATTTTGCTCATAGTGTACTTTGATACTGTGAAGCCATTCATAGACTGGAAGAATGGAAGTTCCACATTATTTCAATGTCCTGCAGTGCACAGATTGTAATTCCTCTTCAGCCAAACCTTCTGCTACTTTCGAGTTATACGAAAATCTGAATGAGTCCCACCCAAAGTCTTTTATAGAAGGTAGATGTCTTATTTGCTTCAATAGGGGGCTTTGCTTGAGGAAAGACATCTGGAATGGCCCATAATGAGAGATCTACACTCTGCCATTTTGCTACTAGTCCACAGAAATATAGGCAAAAGAATTGTGTACTTCGTACAGCACCTGTAACTGGTACCAAGCTCTCATGTATATTGCTGCAAAAATCTCTCTATCATGGAAACCCATGGTAACCCATGGTAACTAGTGATGTGTAGTAAAATAAAGATGAATTAGTTCTGACTGAGATAATGGACATCTGACAAACCATATACTTACATTTTACTTTTATAATGGTTTGTTTCTATATTTTGAACATCCGTAAACTGTAAGTTGTTTGTGTTCTAGGATGAGAGGAACTGGATGTACGGATCAGATTGTAGGAGGGGCCTGGTGTCACTCCTGGCCCAGGCTGCTTCCAGACAAATAGGCCTCTCAGCACCTGTCTATGAACTTTTATGCGGCTGCTTTTTCTCTGTTTTGCATTTAATCTGGGTTCGTTGGGCCAGGTCACATTGTGTTCTCAAATATGGCCACCAGTCCCATGGCAGTTTCCAACAACGGGTGTGAATCTTCCTAGGGGTTCCCAGCGTGACTTGATCACAGGGTCAAAACAAATTCTTCAAAACCAGAAACTTTTTGAATTTCAAGGGCTGTAGGCTCTTGAATCTTTATTTGACCCAAACGCAGAAGGGTTCCAGAAACCACAAGAATAGGTCACTTTTCACTTCAAATGATGTCTAATTTGTCCAAAATCTCAAATAACTTTCTGGAGAAACTGTAATTACTATTGTCTGCTCCAGTTGCTGTTAAAAGAGGTAACTATCTCTTTTCCCCTTGATATATAAGGAATTTAGGCAGAAAATACTCATTAACACTCCTGGGAGGTACACTTCTAATTAACTGCCCAGAAGTGGAAGACCAGACCCCACTGGCTGGTGATAGATAGTAAACCTCTTTGGGTTATATGGTAAGATTATAATGTTATTCCTGTGGTTGAGATCCTAATCTTTCCTGGCCCAATTTCCTATCGTATATGGAAACATGTAGTGCTGCGATTGATTTTCACTGAAAACAGGCTGATTTCACTATGGTGAATTTATGATAAAATATAAGTGGTTTTGTGATTTTTGACCAAATGATCATTAGCTGTAAAGACATTAGATCTTAGATCTATGCTACTGACAACATACCTTTAAAAATCTCTCATGATACTAAATTGCCAGGTTATTATATAGTAGCCTTTTTACTGTGTGCTTTTGACTGTCATTGGTAATTCATTGGGTATAAAATGAAATAGATGGGAAAAGTTAAGGCTGATTTACTCAGGCTGATTGATTTAAATCCTAAATCTTGTTTCTGATCCAGTGCAAATTATTTGAGTACTTTGGCTCTGGCTACAGAAACACATGGATACATTTTAGGTCCACAAAAGAATTGAAGAGTGACCGTAGAAGACTCAATAATGTATTATTCACTGGTGACAAACTAACTTGACTGATCAGGCAATTCAAATTAATATATCATCTAATTAGAATATATTTACATAACCATGTGGTTCTGTTGAGCATGAGAATTTTTACCGCCTATTTTTAAAATCTAACCACCATTGTCCTTTACTCAATTCATATACATCTTACTTATGAAATCAACAGTGCATAAATTGGATAGTGTCTTATGATGGTAGAGTCTAGTATTACCCATGTCAAAAATACTCTAGATAAATAGTCACCTTGCTCACCAGGGTGTGGGGCTTTGGCTGGGTTGAGGGAAATGGAGACACCACCCACCCCTGCTAGATTTGGGGGTAGAGAGGCATTCTTGGAAAGTTCCTCTGAGTGGCTCATTGTGCCATTTCCCACCTTACCACCTATGCAGGGGATTGGGCTGGCCTGGTGCCCACACTGGGGAAGGGGACACAGGTAAGGCGTAGTGTGCAGCGTGTGTGTTTTGTGTGGGCAGGCAGGGTTGAACCCCTCTCTCCCTTTCCCCCCAAGTTGCTGTTGGTCACATGATGTAAGTCTATCTTTTTGAGTCACAGTGGGTGAGATGTGAGGAGAGTAAATGGAAGGCCTCCTGTGTATGGACAGCCTGTGTTTGACCTACTTACTCAGCCCCACCTTTAGGTTAGGTATGCTGGATCTCCCAGTGGGATAGGGTCTTGGCCAGTCACCATGTTGGGACCTGGAATGGATTTTTTTCTGGATAGGCAGAATTGGCAAATGGGTTTGTGGATCTTTTACTTGCTTCTTGGCAACCAGGAGGTCTGGTTCCAGGGTTCATAGAGCAAAGTTGCTGCAACTTTTGAAAGTATAGCTGTGTGAACTGCAGGTTAGCAAAAGTTGAACTGAGGAGCTTCTATCTGAGTTCCATGGGACCCGCCCACTGCTATATGCCCTTCCTGAGCTAAGGAGAGGAGCCACTGGACCCAGGACTCAACTGATTTCGTGGGACAACCAATGAAAAAACAGGGACAGGCGTGAGGGTCAAACGGAGGGAACCGGAATGGGACACCGAGCAGAACCTCAGCAGGAGGTTCTGAAGGAGCCGGAACAGGGGCTGCAACCTGGCGCACTCCAGATAGATGTGTGCCAGGGTCTCCCTCATGCCGCAAAAGGGGCAGGTGTCAGGGCGAGGGGTGAACCGCGCCAGGTACGCGCCCGTGCTCATGGCTCCGTGAAGGAGCCACCAACTAATGTCCCCAGTGGGCCGTAGAGTCAGGGCGGAGTAGAGGCTGGCCTACTGGGGGTCCTCGCTCTCCACAGGTGGTATTAGGTCCTGCCATTTAGTGTCTGGGCGGGACACAAGGGCCAGTGGGAGGGCATCTTAGGGGCTGGTTCTGTGCATTGGCATAGGATGGGGAAGAGTGAACTTCAGTGTTTGGTACAGCTTTGAGGCTCTTCTCCTCTCCGTTCTTCTACATGTAGTAGGCATTCAGGCCGCGTCTCTCAGCAGGTTGTGTGTGGTGCAGTGAGAGGAGTAGATAAAATTCGTTCCATTTTAAACATAAACAGAGTTATACCTGTGGCCATTGTGGTCATTTGAATGTCCGCAGTGGAATGGCACTGCCAGTAGCTGTGCTGCGTGGTTCACCCAGGCCACCTGATTTTTTTTATATTCAAATAAAGTTGGAGCCTCCACACACAATTTGAGAACTTGCCTCTTGGTCCACATCGACTTTTTCTTAATTCTGCCCTCTGAATTAGGAAGATCTAATCCCTGCTTGTTCAGGTGGCTAAGAGAGTAATGGAGCCTGCCTTTGACAAACAGATATCAGATAACAGTGGGACCACGCAGATTTCTCAAATTATTAAGTTAATTAGCTGTAAAGAAGTTGATCAACCAAGTTATCTCCTGGATTGGAACAACAGGGAAAGATGGAGGAAATACCTTTTACATCTTAAATCTCTTTAATCTACTTGGTGAAAGCAGATAGGAGAAACTTATTATTTTTCCTATTTTGCATAGAGTACAGTCACTTTCAGTATGTCACATGTAGCACTATCCCACACACACCTTTACTGTTCTGCAGATCAAAAAGAAAGGCCACAGAACAATATATATAATGCAGGAATCCAAATGTTTCCCATTCCCTTTCATAATTCAATCCTAGTTTACAATAAAACAAGAAGGGGACAAATCAACGTAGGCAGTGAGGGCAGGGACTGTCCTATGTGATAAGGGACATTTGAGAATGCCTGAATGTAATGAATATAAAAGGAAGCTGACCTGACTGAATGTTAAAGCAGCTATACTGAACAGTAATAGGAGAGTGTGGGTTGTAGCTGAGTGACAGCTCATCGTATAATCATCACATTTTCCCCTTAAAGCATCTCAGAAAAACAGGAAAGACCATTTAATTTTTGTTGTCTGCAGATAACTAGCAGATTTTGAGTAATTATTTTTTTAAGAAAAACCCCTTAGATTACACTTAGATTATATCCAGAGGGGTACTTCAGATTTGGAGCCAATCTATACCTTCAAGTCAGTGGCACAGCTATGGGCACCCACATGGCCCCACAATATGCCAACATTTTTATGGCTGACCTAGAACAACGCTTCCTCAAAACTCCAAGCACCTCTCCTTTACCTACGCTACATTGATGACATTTTCATCATCTGGACCCATGGGAAAGAGTCCCTCGAAGAATTCCACTGGGATTTCAATAATTTCCACCCCACCATCAACCTCAGCCTGGACCAATCCACACAAGAAATCCACTTCCTGGACACTACAATATCAATAAAGGGTGGTCACATTAATACCACCCTATACCGAAAACCAACTGACCGCAATAAATATCTTCATGCTTCCAACTTCCACCCTGGACACATTACACGATCCATTGTCTACAGCCAAGCCTTAAGATACAACAGGATTTGCTCCGATCCCTCAGACAGAGACAAACACTTACTGGATCTCCATAAAACATTCTTAAAACTACAATACCCACCTGGAGAGGCGAAGAAACAAACTGACAGAGCCAGACAGGTACCCAGAAGTCACCTACTACAGGACAGAGCCAACAAAGAAAACAACAGAACACCACTGACCATCACCTACAGCCCCCAGCTAAAATCTCTCAAACACATAATTGAGGATCTACAGCCTATCCTAGCAGATGTTCTCTCACTCACTCAAGCCGTGGGAGGCAGACCTATCCTTGCTTAAAGACAGTTTCCCAACCTGCAGCAAATACTCACCAGCAACCGTACAAGAAGAACACTAACCCAGGAACCTAACCCTGCAACAAACCCCATTGCCAGCTCTGCCCGCACATCAACTCCAGTGACACCATCACAGGTCCTAACCACATCAGCCACACCATCAGGAGCTCATTCACCTGCACATCTACTAATGTCATATATGCCATCATGTGCCAGCAATGCCTCTCTGCCATGTACGTTGGCCAAACTGGACTGTCACTATGCAAAAGAATAAATGGACACAAATCAGACATAAAAAATGGTAACATCCATAAACCAGTCAAAGAGCACTTCAATCTCCCAGGACACTCTGTAGCTGACTTGAAAGTTGCCATGCTTCTACAAAAAAACTTCAAAAACAGACTTCAGCGAGAAACTGCAGAGCTGGAACTCATATTCAAACTTGACACAATCTATCTGGGTCTGAATAGGGACTTGGAATGGTTCTCTCATTACAAGAAGTAATTGTCCCTGTTCACACATTCTCACCTTCTAGTCAATGGTTGTGAATAGGCCTCATTTACTCTAACGGAATGGACTTTGCTAACACCTACCCTCCCCATTGTTATTCCTTACCCTTGGATGTATATATATATACACCCCCTATCTGATTTCTATTTCTTGCATCTGATGAAGTGGGTTGCAGCCCACGAAAGCTTATTCCTGCAGAAATTAAATTTGTTAGTCTTTAAAGTGCTACAGGACTCTCATTGTTTTTACTTTGATTATATATTTTTCTGTTTAATAGAAGGGTTTTGTGAAAGTATTGAACTGTATGTTGCAAAATATTCATTTTTTCCAGCTATTAAGTCTTACAGAAAATTTCCTCTGGTCATGTTTCCTTTCCTTATCATTCTCTCTTCTACAGAGGTCAGATTGTTCTGCTGACTTTTTACGACACACAGCTGATGAACCAACTAAGCACAGGCTTCAGCATGTTTCAGAATCTCTGTCTGAGTCTCTCTCTCCTTTTTCCCACCCACCCACCCACCCCACCACCTCCTGAGAAGCTACGGGCAAGACACACAGATGGACTGGCAAAGCGAGTAACTGGCTAAATGCAATCAGTTGAAGTTACTCATAGCCATAGAATGCTGATGAGGCAGCTCATAAATCTCCCTTTCTGTGTCTGAAATACTCAGTTCTAAGCAGTTGGTCAAGTGAGAACAAAGGTTCTGTGATGATTTCAAACAACAGAAGGTTCCCAGTGTTTACAGTGAAACCTCACACACTACCAAGTGGATTTTTTTACATTATCAGGAGAGTGGCAATGTGCTTCATTTAGCAAAGTGAGATTTCAAAGCAGTTGGGGTCTCTGGGGAGAAAAGCTACAATCAGTAACAGATCTTGGTTTATGCTGTGAATTTTCAGAGATGGCTCAATGATGTTCCATCTTCACATCCTGGGCTAATCCTGAAAGATCCCATCCTGCTTGTGATCAGGAGCTTTGTTGTATGGTATGGTGCTCTTTGTTAATCGGTGTTTACTGATTTGGTTGGAGTTTGGTTTAGGGTTTTTTAGCCTCATGCAGAGTGATCTTCTTAAACTGATGCTTTATTTTATTATTTTTGAAGATAGACCTGTATATGGGAGTTGATCAAGTATTGGAATGAAACCTGGCAATGAAACTGTAGCTATACTTTTGCTGTCAATTCAAGTCAAACTACATCCTGCAAAGTCAGCGCAAGGTCAAAGAATAATTTCCATTGTTTTTGTTTATCTTCTTTTAAAATGTCGTCACCTCAGGTCTGACAGAATCAATACATTTATTTTCTTCTCCAAGGAATGTGTGTCTCATTTTTTCATGTTTCAGTGTTTTTGTTGGTATCATCATTTTATGCAATTGTATAAAAATTCAAAACAAGACTTTTAAAAAATGAATAAAACATTGCAGAGCTATTAAATATGAAAAAGTTGTGTCTGGAGTTCTATGAACATGCTATAACTTGGTTGTTGCTATTGTGAAAAAAAACATTTTTTCCTCTGCCAACTAAAGCTTACTGACAGCAGATGAACTGAAATTAATATAAGACAATATGTCCAGGTAATGCAATATCTTAGACAGTTAAGCTTAAGAAACTTTGATTAATCAAAGTAGTTGAAGATTTGATACTTTCTGTGTTGGAAATGTTAGAAGAGGAAAAATCAGAGACCTATATTTTGAATCATATGCAAGATATGCTAGTTGTATTGTGCACTTGCTAGAGTAAACATGGATTATCAGAACATTTTTTTAATTTAAAATTGAGGTTATCTTTTAGATCATCTGAAAAGTACACAGTATCCTCTTTTGGGGGAAAAAAAAAAAAGTAGAATAAACAGAATGGATTATTTTATCAACAGCAGTAGCTCAAACTCCTAAAGTTGGTTCTTTTTTTTTTTACTTATTTACTAACAAAGATTGACGTATTGAAAGGATTATTATGCATGAAATTCTGACCCCACTGAAGTCAATGAAAAAACTCTCGTCTTCTATAGGGTTAGGATTTCAATCTATATGTTCTAAGGGCCTGATCCCATAAAGATTTAAGCATGTGAGTAACTTTTACTCATGTGAATAGGCTCAATAAAATCAGTGAGGCTATCCATAAAGACTTAATTCTTTGTAGGATCAGGCCCTACATGAATAAGGACTTGAGTGACCTTCTCTCATACCAGCTACTGAGTATTAATAATTATTTTGACACATTCATTGATTCATTAGCTGATTAGCCATTGTTTACAAAATGGTATTTTAATATCATTTACCTATAATGGTGATCATTTGAGAGAAGAGAATATGAAGAACTGCACTCAGAATGAAATGTTTTCCCTTCAGCCTTATAGTATAACACATCTTTGATACTTGGTTAAAGAGTTAATTGGCATGCTAGCAAAAGCCAGCAATCCAATGTTCAGTTACACATTGGTTGTTTTCAAAATATCTTTTAAAAGGTTGGTATCTGAGTTTACAGATAATGTTTAATTGATGTTAAAATATTTTAATTTCTACTTTTCCAATTTTAACAGGAGATTTTTTTTTTAAGTTGTGTAGGGACATCTGTAAAGTCAATTACAAGAGGAAAAGAGATTAAAACTTGAATTACGTGTCTTGATTCTTGTATGGAAATACTGCATCAATTTTTTTCCCTGGAACTTATTCATTTAATGAAAGTAATGCTGCAAACTGAGCTTTTAATGAGCTAATAGTCAAAGTCAGACAGCTCAGTCAAAAAATTAATAAAATCCCATTTTCTTTTCAATAAATGGGAGGTAGTGAAAATATTCCCTCTAAAGTTAAATAGAAGTGTGATTAGTTATACTAAGTTCTTATCTCTGTGAAAATACAATTTAAGGCTTTCTCCCAAGGCATTTTCCTGCTATGTGAGCCCTCCTGCTCTGTATGATGTTTGAACACAGGTGTATGGATTTTCATGTGGCCCCTATTTTTAGGAATTGATTCAGATCCATGCCATTTGCACCTTGTAAAAAACTATGCACACAGTTTAATTTGGATCTCTCCGTGCCAAGAAAATCAAGAGCCTTGTATTTTTTACTAATTTTTTAATTGTTTTCCTCAGAAATATATAAAACTGCAAGTTATTTGACCTCAAGTAATTTTGTTTATGGATTAATCAATAAGGTACTTTCAAATATGTGTAACTGAAAACTCTTTCTATCAATACAGCACAGCAGAGCTATTGTAGCCTGGTTAATAGTGAAAGCAGTAGATAATTTTATAGCCATGTCTCCCTCCCCTTATATGTGCCCCTTAATTGATTGAAGGAAAGGCAACTGTTTCAATATGTTTTTGTTGTATCTAGTTTACAGGGTAGACAGGATTGGAATCATTTCTGCAGCTTCTGGTGGCCTGATGCTAAACAATGTGAGAACATAAATCTGAAAACAGTATTGCCATTGGAAACAACTGGAAAAGTGAGTATAAGTGTGTATCTGTGACTGCTCTATGTGTCCCCACACACGCCTTTTGTGGGTGCGTTAATGGATATGGCGAGTGAGTTTTGTGGTGTCTTTATGCACTGAAGACATTTTTGCACCTGGATGTTTTAGCGTTCGAGACAGGAAAGGTTTTTAAATGACTCTGAAGGGGCTGTAGAGCCAGGCGTCTTTGGTTCTGTGCTTCCCTCTGCTACTGCGTTGCTGTGTTACCTCAGGCAAGTCAGTTTAAGTTCTGTGCTTCAATTGACCCATATTGGAAGTGGACATAAGAATAACTGTTGGGGGCTCAGTTAACTGTAAAGAGATTTGCAGTCCTCTGGTAATATAGGAGAAGTATTTCCCCCATGCCAATCCTGATAAGCAGTCGTAGTGCAAGGGGGTTCCATTGCAGGGAAGGATTCCTTGCCCAAGTCACCGAGTTGCTCCCACTACTCTGCTATCTTCCACTGGCTGCGCTGTTGTTCTAACTCCACCCCAGCCTCCATCTTGTTCCTTGGGGCTCCCCAGTCTCCACTTGGTGACGTGCACAGAGCTGCCAGGCAGACCCCCATACAATCTTCTCTAATCCTGCTTCCCCCTCCTTCATCTACCTAATGCCCCTGTGCAATGAAACTATACCAGTTGGGCTGTGTCTGAGGATCTTTTTGAGCATGGAGATGGAGGTTAGATTGCTCCCATACATGGGGGCAAAGTACAGAAACCTATATAACGAACTTGTTTATGAAAAGTGCTTTTTAGGGTGCTCTTTTCACAAAGTGACATCGCAGTGAAACATGAACTAGAAAATCCAGCATGTACTGCCTGGCAGGGTCCCAGGGCTGTGGAATGGCCTCCAACTCTGGTCTGAACTAGCCTGGATTTGCCAAACTTCAGGGCAAGCTGTAAGGCTAACTTACTTCAGTTGGCCTTTGAAGTAAGATTAAGGTGCAGGCCAAGGTCTGGGAATGCTAGTATTTTACTGTGTTCCCCCAGCTCGGTGGAAGGGGTGAGCTGATTATGTTGCAGTTTGATTTGTAATTTTAAATAAGTGACAGTATACTCTAGTCTGTGCGTGGGCACACATTATTCTAAATCAAAAGACATAAATAGGTGTTGGGGGCTATTCTTAGTCTCACTAAACTTCCTTTCTTCACATGCTGACTCTTCACCCCCTTTCCTTCCAGAACCTAGGAACTAGGAACTTGGTTCTCTGTGCAACAGACACGCACTACATTCAAACAGCCCCCAGATGTGCACCCTTTTTTTCCTTTTTCTCTCTCTCTCTGCATCAGTTCAAATTAATCACAGACAGTGATGTACAGATTGAGGACAGCAGGAAGAGTTTATTCAATTCAGGCAATGCATACTGGGATGTCTTTGCCTTAACTTCAGCTATTTCATTTACAGCTTTACAAAAAAAAAAAAAATTGAATTTCAATAGGATTTAACTGATCATCTTGGTAATTTTTAGCCCCACAGCAACAGAGCCTTATACCAGGAGTCTGGAAAGGTTACCCAGCCCTGGTGATACAGAGGTGTGTGTGTGTGTTGTAATGAGCTTTAGATTAAGGAGACAGCTTTCCGTTGCGTGAAGGGTTGCTTTGCTTTTTGCTCAGTCACTCCAATTCTTCATGTTTCCTCATGACAACCTCTTACTATGTTTGACACCACTGTAAATAAATGGCAAATGGCAGTGGTAATGATGTAAGCAACAGATTTAACCAAGTACCTGCAGCTTCATTATAACTTCAGACAAAACAAGATACCAGCTAAAAGATCACACAAATTGACCACGGTGAAAGGGAGTGTGGAACAGCCTTCCAGAGCTGTGGCTGACCTGGCTCCTTGCAGCTTTCAAATGCAGAGCACCCTAACTATCCAAGGGCTAATAAGACTGTGTTAGTGCATAGCCTAGGCATGACTTGCCGCCTGATGCAACCTATTGCGTAAAGAAACCCCAAGCACCCTACATTTTGAGTCCCTTTTAGTTATAACCTCATATGACGGAGTCAATCTGAATACAATCATTTGCAGAGACCTTTATTTTGTGTATTGAAAGTTTAAAATGTTAACTGTGAAGTAAGTTGATGCCTTTAATGTACTGGAGGCTAAGTTCAGAGAAATAGGTAATTGCATTGTCTGAATTTCTAGAAGAAGTATCAGTATGTTTATATTAAAACAACTTCACTTTCAAGGGTACCACTGTAAATCTGGGTTCAAGCAGTGATATCCCAGTATAATATGACAACATACCGTAACATGGGAACACCAGTATGTCACTTCTAGCCATCATCACACTGAAAACGTAATGCATTTTTAAACAGAGATTTTCCTATTTTGTCTATGCTATAAAAATGCCACCAATCTAATTTTGAAAGCATGCATCTGCTTTGTGGGGACTCATTGACGATGTATTATTTGTTTCTTCCACAAGGATGTTTATTGTGATTGTTTCCGTCTGAAAGCAGTGTCATTTGTTTATCTTGGAGGTAAGATAATATTTGTATTGTTTTTACAGATCTATCTAGGGCATCATTTCAGCTCACAGCTAGCTATTTTAGGCCTTTTTATATCAGTATTTTTCCTTGTAGCCACCACACCATAATGCTAATTTAGGATAGGATAGGATTGATCAAATTCACCCCTAGCATTGGCAAGTGCAGTTCCCTTTAATTCGGTGCTGCCCACAGAGACCAAATCATGATCATTCTTTGACCTCTGCACTGTAATTCAAGTCTTATATCTGGTCAATTGTGGTTTATGTTCACTACTTCAGAAGGCCAGTCTGTGCACTGTTTCTTCCCCTGTAATCCCTGGGTTTTAGGACCCGCTGTGAATAGTAGCATGCAAAGGTCTTGGTATGGCTTTAGCAGAAAACAAAGTAGCCAGAAGTAATTTTTCTCTCCAACTCCTTTATCCTCTCTTCTCCTTATTTTTTCATTATCTTTAAATTGCTTTCCAAAGTTTTTGTGAGGCTTTACAACAAGAGAGAGGCACTTGTAATGGTGTTGTAGCCAGGCAGGCCAATGGACACGTGGAGAGGGAGAGCCCCGTCTGAACACTCACTCAGTACATGTTGTTTCTGGGATGTAAATGGAGTTCTGCGACAGGCAGATCAGCAGGATGTGATGGAGTCAAAACAGTGTGATGGAGACAATTCTTATTCTTCCCGCCCAAATAATTCCATCAGCAGCATTATTGATGCACCATTTCTTTTCAGTGATTTTGTGTATGACTGTAAAATGTGTTGTGAATGAAATATTAGGGGGGAAAAGGAATCTGATAGAATCCATGATTCTTAAGGCACCATTCTTTGGGGACAAGCATTTGTAAATAAGTATTTGCATAATGTGGGTAAATAAACTGAATATAAAGGCTTAATACACTAAACTGAAGTTGGAACTAAGATTTTAGTGGCTTTATAATGTAGAGGGTTGAGACAAAGACCTTATGGTGAGGGTGAAAAGTAATTATCTGGTCAAGCTCTTCATAACCCAATTACATCTTTGGCATTCATGAGGCTCCCTTATGATAGCAGGCATTAAAGCTGCATTCGTTTTTCGTCAACTTACAATGCTGAGAACAAGCTAAATTTTCAAATATAGCCTCTGATTTTACACCTGCAAAAATGTACATGCAGATATTTGCACCCAGAGTTGCACCCACATACTCGATTTGCACACACAGTGCAGGTATGTGAATCTATCTGTGAGCACTAATACCTCTGCATGCATGCATGCATATATAAAATCTGACTCTAGCTTATTCATTTACATGTATTGCAGTGTAATTGTAGCCATGTTATTAGAGAGACAAAGTGGGTAATATCTTTTATTGGACCAACTTCTATTGGTGAGAGAGAGAAGCTTTCAGACCACACAGAGCTCTTCTTCAGGTCTGGAAAAGGTACATTGAGCATCACAACTAAATCTAAGGTGGAACAGATTGTTTAGCATACGTAGTTAGCACATATTCTAAGGGACCATTCAAGGTAGTGACCTGTTAACAGTTCTCCAGTGACAGGACAAAAGGAGGATGTTAGTAGGTTATAGATTGTTGTAATCCGCCATAAATCCAGTGTCTTTGTTCGGTCCATGTTTTTAGTGTTTAGCAGAGTTATGAATTTAAGGTCCCAGGCTTGACTTTTTGAAAGTATAGTATTGTGCAGGGTTCCTCTGAGGAGGAGGACTGATAAATCAGAGAGAGCAATCGCTGTGTGAAAAGTGTTTGCCCACAGATGATATGGTGTTTTTGTCTTTTATCATTTTCCTGTGTGAGTGCATTCGAGAGTAGTGATTGTCTGGTTTTCATAGTTGCTGTTGGGGAATTTAGTGCACTGGATCCGGTATGCTGCATGTTGTTAAAAGGTATGTGTAGGATCCATGAATCTAGAAGGGTGTGTGTATGTGTGTGTGTATGGGGGGCAGGGTGTTGATTGTTGTAGCAGTGGAGAGATGTCTGCAAGTTTTGCATCTATTGTTCTGGCAGGGTCTGGTGCTGCTTTGAGATGGTATGTGCTGGTCTGTGGGGAGTTTGCTTCTGATGATGAGCCTGGAGAGGTTGGGGGGGTGGTTTCAAAGGCTAGAATGTGGGGTTCAGGAAAGATTTTTTTTCAGGATGGGGTTCCCATTGGGTATGGGTTGTAGCTGTTTGATGATGCCTGGTATGGATTCCGGTGTAGGGTTGTACGGGACAATGAGAGTTGCGCAGTCTGAGTGAAGCAAGATCTCTTGGGGTATTTGTGTGGCCCGTTCCATGATGCAATCTACTTCTCTAGTGGAGTGTCCTTGTTTGGCCAGGGCGGTTTTAAGTGTGTTAAGATGTATATCCCGGACTTTCTCCTCGGAGCATATTCTGTGGTATTTGAGGGCTTGTCTTCATGTACAGTGGCACAGCTGCTTCAATGCACTGTAGCACTGTGCTTGAAGAAACTACTATACCTACAGGAGAGCTGTCGATGTTGTTAAGCCACCTCACCGAGAGGAAGTAGCTATGTCAACGGGAGAAGCTTTCCATTGATATGATGCTGTTTACACAGGGGGCTAGGTTGGTATAACTGTTGTTCAGGTGTGTGGATTATTTTAAACCCCCAAGCAGAGTAGTTATACCAATATAGGTCTGTAGTGTAGACCGGGCCTTCATATCTGGCTGTAGATAACAGATCTCGTGGTGTGTTTGGGGTGGCTACAAGATCTATGAAGGTAGGTGAGGTGATCTGTGGGTTTCTTGTACATGGCTGTGTTTAGGGTTCCATTGTTGAAGCTGATCGTGATGTCTGGGAAGTAGATGCTAGTGTGGGAGTGTTCCTGAGAGAAGTTAATGGACAGCTGGTGGTTGCTGAAGTTGTGGTGGAAATGTATGAGGGGGTTTAAGCCATCTGTCCAGAGGATGAACATATCATCCATGTATCTCAACTACATCATTGGTTTTGTGGTGCATTTGTCCAGAAATTCTTCTTCAAGGTGGCCCACTGTAATCCCTAATGCCCTCTTTTTGTCCTATGACTGCAGAGGTGTTAACGGGCCACTCTCTCGAAGGTCCCTTAGAATATGTGCTTAGTCCTTATGCTAAACAATCTGTTCCATCTTGGATTTAGCTGTGATGCTTGAAATACCTTTCCCAGACCTGAAGAAGAGCTCTGTGTGGCTGTAAAGTTTGTCTCTCTCTCCAACAGAAGTTGTTCCAATAGAAGATATTACCTCAACCATCTTATCTCTTATTCCTTTATAATCAGTCTCATGCTCTAGGATTGCTTTTCCATTTCAGTGGAACTTGATTGGCGCTCTCGCAGTACTTTCTAGTCATAGTAATGGGTGACATTATACATCATACACTTTTAAAATTGAATTTTAAAAAATGACAGGCTCCATTTTTCTTGAGGCTGTAAGTATCCAGTAAAGGTGTTTTGTGTTATATTGTAATGAATAGTTGGAAATATACATATCAAACCAATGGGTGTTAGGCGAAGAGAAAAAAGGAGAGATTGCCAAATGCAAAGAAAAGTTAGAAAAAGCAAATAAAAATAGGAAACAAAATGTAACATGTTGTTCTTTCTCTTAACAAGAAAGTGAAATGAATGGGTGGAGAATAGGGAAAAGTAAAGCCAGGGCTGTTCTATAGACCTGTATCAGTATAACTACATGACTCTGGGACATGAAAACTCCAAACCCTTGAGCTCTCTGGTTATATCAAGCCCCATGTAGACAGCGCTATGTCAATGGGAGAAGCATCAGCCTAGTAGCATCTTCCCTAAAGTGCTACAGCTGCACCGGTGCCTCTGTAGAACTGTACATGAAGACCAGCCCTGAATGACAGAAAACCATTAAAATCACTAAGATTTAATGTCTAAAAGACTTGCTGTAATGATTTATAATACATAGGTTACTTCAAATGAAGAAATTGTTTAGAACCCAAGTGGCCATAACTCGGTCCAACCATATGTTAAATTTAAGCTGAATATCATAAAAACGTTAACAGTAAAGTCTGTGCTGAATAGTGTCACTGTGAAATCCATGGAAGCCCCATTACATTTTAACATTAAACTAGACAAAACACTCAAGAATATAGTATACGCACTCAACTAATCAAGGAGGAAAAACAATGCCATGTTACTTATTTGACCAGTCATGACAATCCAGCAAAGCTCAAATAATGACTATTGAATACTGGCAGATAATTGTTTGTTCATAAAGTTTAAAAAAAAAAAAAAGAAAGAAAGAAAGAAAAGAAAAGTGCAAAATGTCACCATTTCCTTTGAATAACAAATTTAAGAAAGTTGTGATCTGCTTGTGGATGTGCCATGAGCAGAAAGAGGCTAAATTTAGTGAATAGATTATTCAGTTAGGAAGATGTACTCAGCTTCACCATTGACATGGAATGTGCAATCCGGCTCTGTCACGTATTGAAATTTGTATCCCCTTCAAACCAAAGGATAATCACCCGATGTCTGAATTGGAGTTTTAGGCACATGGCCCTCCTTCCTCTGAAATGATTACCAAAGGGGCTGCACATCTGACAAGCTGTCACATGCCATACAAATCTCTGCAGTGGTATAACAACTGTCATCTTACAGCCTATAACTTGGATTTATCATGCTATCTTTTAGGGCCCTTAAACAGTATCTAGGTTAAGGTGTCCAAGTGTTAACTCCTCTTTTTTCCTTCATGTTTCCTTTCTTCTCTTTTAATTGCCAATAAGTGTTTTATTTTAATCTAAACTGAACTGGGCTCTGACTGGCTTGTATTTGGCAAGCTATTTGCTGATGTTCCCAAAGGAAAAAGAGTTGTGATCTCAAGGGTACACAGTGAGGTGATTTAAAACAACCTCAGTACCAGTCAGAGCTACAGCCTTCTTCCTCTAGAGCAGTGCTGCAGATGGATCTACAAGGACAAATGAACTAAGGGTTTGAGCTTGTATCCACCATGTTACTTTTGGTGACAGTTAAACATTTTCAGATCAGTGCTTTGGTCATCGATCCACCATTCCAGGCATGCAATGTGCTTGAGATTCAAAACTAGAAGAAAAATCAATTCCAGAACTCAGCCTCTTGCCCTTATAAAGAGCCTAAATAGAGAGGTAAAAATAGAAGAAAAAACATGGGCCTTTCCTGCCTCATTTTCAAGGGGTAACTGTAAACAAAAAACCAAATTAGCATCTGTCATTTGAGTAACTTTGAAATGCTGAGCACAGGGCCCTCACAAAGAAAAGAAGAATTTAATTGGTTTTCTACTTGACAACAATTAAGTGTAGCGGACCCAAGAAACTGACCTAAATCATTAACAAGCTAACAGCATGCCCATTGCAGATGGCAACATAAACCTGATGGGTGAAGTAGTGATACTCATCAAATGAATCTTTATTTGTGCTTCTTAAATTCTATATGCTAAATAAGTTAGCAAAGCCATCCAAATCACCGCAATATTAAACTGCGGCAGCAGTTCAACTGTCACCAGTGCTTCTCTCTGTTTTGGGTTTAGCTCTTTCACTTACATAACCCATGGCAATCTTACTGCATGTCAACAAATGGTCTGACCCAGTAAGAGGTAAGAGATCAGAATGGAGAATCTTAGCGCAATAGGCCGGGTCAGAACAATGAACCAAATAATACAGTTGCTCTATAACAAGAAGAGCAGTGTTAACCTTCATCTCATGTAAAGAATCATCAACCCATTGACTTCAAAGGGCCTTCTCTGGGGGTGAATCAGGTTTGTATAAGGAGGGAAGTTGTCTGTAGAACCCTTGCCTTATTTGTTTCAGAAGCTGGAAGGTGCCCAATGAATGAGGCGGGCCATTGCGGAAGAGAGAGGATGAGGCAGGCCAGGAAGAGAAAGAATGGCTTCGTGGTTAAGGCAGTTGAATGCTGCCCTGCCTCTGTGTAGCACCATCTATAGATTAGGTATTAGTTATAGTTAATGTTATGATTCTGTCACAAGTATTTTTAGTAAAAGTCTGGGACCGGTCGTGGGCAATAAACAAAAATTCACGGAAGCCCATGACCAGTCCCTGACTTTTGCTAAAAATGCCCTGGGAGAGGGGTAAAAAACAGACCTGCCGGGGCTTGCAGCTGCTCCAGCCCATTGTTCTGGCTGGCTGGCTCCCAATCAGCTTTTGGGTGGCAGCCCCAGGCTGACAGCTGCTCCAGCCCTGCCCCAGAAGTCACGGAGGTCCAGGAAAGTCACGGAATCCGTGACCTCCGAGACCAAATCATATCCTTAATTATATTGACTACTTAAGAATTCCCAGTTTTCATTTTGAGGATAGACAGGTTCTTGTCCCAAGATCATGCCCAGTATTATTAAAATTAGTATATAGTTGAGAACCCTGATGTGCACAGTTGCAACACTCACACTATAGGAACTCTCTATTTACAGATAGTTTATTAATACATTTAACAAAGTCACAAACACTCTAACTCAGTAAGGTAAATAGAGAGACTGCAGAATGTACATCTGAACATCCAGATACTCTCACCATCCCTTGGAGGACAACCTGGCATGTTAGCCATCATCTTCCCCATCTCCATCACCTTCCTCCTCATCACCAGCGGCCATCATTGTTGACCCTTCCAAGGGATACATCTCTCTCTGCCCTATTGCCCAGAGGCTGGGATGCAACTTTTATAATATGTTATGCTGATGCCACTATATTTATATCTATGTATTCAGCAGGGATTTTTCCCCTTTTCCTTATTTGTATTTCCTCATCCTATTAATGTTCAGATGTTCTCCTTCTATAGGTTAGTATATTGATACGTGTAACTACCATTTCAGCTCATGATCATACCTGTCACCCTTTGCTTAAGCGGATTTGTGGTTATTACTTCCAGGCCCTTTATGATGCTAGGCGAGTCACTTAATCTAAAGTTTTCACAGGTGTCACTAGCTGTATGTTCCTCATTTTCTGGGGCCTGACTTGAGACCTTGGGGTCTGATATGCAGAAGTGCTGAACACTCACAGCTGCAACTGAAGTCAATGGGCACCATGTTTTAACATACAAAGTGCTATATAATGCTAAGTCCTCTAGAAATTGTATTGTAGGTGTTTCAAATTGGGCACCCAAAATTGGTGGACACTTTTGTTGTTACTCTCTCTCTGCCTCAGCTCTCCATCAGTAAAAAGGGGATAACGCCATACCCTGACCTCCATGGGGTATTGTGAAGATAAATATTTGTGAAGCACTCAGCTTTTATCGTGGTGAGCGCCAGAGGAAAGCCTAGGAGGAGGAGAATAATCCTGTCTTCAGAGCAGGATTTGAATAGTGTGCAGTAAATAAGGCATGGGGATGCTTACTGAACAATGAGGGAAAAGAAAATATTGACTAGCTGTTCATTCTTTGCAGTGAATGAGGCTGTGATTCTATGGGAAAAGGTGTGTGATTATGTAATTAAAGACTGTATCATAATGTGCATGCACAAATAGGCTGAATTCAGTTTGCACGAGCAACCTTAATTCAGGTATTTCCTAATTTTTAGTAGTTGACTTTACAAATTTAACATTTTAATGTAGTTTTTTTGTGTGTAACTTTCATATAATCAGTCAGTATGAGAATATCTGTCCATGGCGCATACAATCTACAGAATTTAGTCCCATCTAGTATCTGCCAAAACCGCTGAACCTTCCCAATATTTTAATTAATAAATATAAAGTCTCTCTCCGTAGACTTCAAGCTAGGGAGGCTTTAAGCCATTTGTTTAGAAATTTTTTAATACATTTTCATAGCGTTCTGCAATGTTTTCGTGTGTTTGTTTTGTCTATAATGAATTTTAGCAATGTTTCGTTGAGCATGAAATGGAAATTGTGTGCTTACAGGTGTCCTGATGACACACAATTTTGTTGATGAAACAAGCTTCCCAGAATGAGAGACTAACATTCCTTTAAATTCCAAGTATAGATTTCCCTAATGTTGTTCATGATGATAGAAAGGAATTCCCATGAAGACAAAGATCCATATCAGAGCAACAAAGAAAGTTTTCAGTACAGAAGGGCAACTGTCTTGTTTGCGTCAACTAATTCACAATGTCATTTTTGTTATTAATTGTATGAGGTTATTAAATTGTATTGGAACCAAAACTCAGCGTAAAAGAAAAAAAATGAACCTCCAGTTGAACTCTTTACTGCATCCTTGGTTAAGGAAAGGTGAGGATGTATCATCTGTTATGGAATCAGAGCAAGGAGAGGTAGGAGAGAACAATAGAAAAGGAACTAACGTGATTACTAGCTGGAATGGAGTTTCAGCCTGCAGCAGTATCATGTTAAAAGGTCAACTGAAAGCTGTAGCTGGTTGTGTCTCTTCCAGGTTTAAAGGGCCCTCTACCAGGAGATTATGTAGAGAGAGGCACTTTGAAAAGGGTAAAGCACAGGAGGACAGAAAATGAGGGGATCTGAAATTATTTGGATAAGTCTGAGCAAGAGGGCATTTTGATATTGCTGTAGCCCTGTTGTGTTTAAACTCTGAAATAATTCTGTCCTCCTTTGGTTCTGCTATGGCACTATTTGTTGGTTGTTATAAGAAAAAATCCAGATCTTTTGGGTCATCAGCTGAATTTTGGTCTTGAGCTCTACTGCTATATAATCACAGTGAATGTTTTGAGTGCACTCACAGCTGCACACGGTTCATAGACTGTCCAGGTTTATTTAGAATTAGTATAAACAAAAGCATGTTCTATATCATCTTGGATTGTCATTGTAAATTCTATACATGGGATTTTCTTTTAATCTGTGACAAACCATGACATTTGATATTTTTACTATGACAAATTTCACAGAAATTGTTCAACTTCATCTATGATTGATAGGCCCTTTCTAAAATGCTTCAATGCATGAGACTAGCTAATTTTTTACTTTGTTTTTTTGCTAATTGACCAAATGCAATCTATATGGTATTTGAGTTCTGTGGAGTTTAATATTCTGATAAAAAATTGTTCGACACTATTCCTGAATCCCTAAATCTCACAAGATATAGAAATCAGGAAAGTTTAGTTAGTTATAAAACAAAGGTGGTCTCAAAATCTCATGCTATAGAATAGGGACTTGAAACCAATATCTGTAGCTCTTCTATTTTAACTGCTAGGTTCCACAACACCTTTATGTATTCTATCAGAATTGGAAATGGAGGGAAAGGGCCACCCAAACACTATCCCTTGCAACCTAAGATACGAAAAGCAGCTGGAGAACCGGCCCCCCCGCCTATAATACAAGGGAAGATAGGGGGACTCATATTGCTTTCAGAACAGTAGAGGGAGCAAACTAAGCCCCTTAGAATCACTGTAATATATAAGGAGAAAATTACTTAACCTGCTGAAAGCTGTGCAATTCAATAACTACGCTTTAAAATCTACAGCAATTCAGGAAGGCAGTGTAGTAAGCAAAGCAGAGAAATAATATCAGTGGCCCTGGCATCTCTGAAAGCTGGTCTCAAAGCCAGTTTATTAGAGCTTTATTGTGTGCTAAATGGCCTTCCAGAAGGAGAATAACGAGAGACAGAGTGTGTGTAAAATATTCTTTCTCTCTCTGTTTTACTTTACAGTAAATACAGATACATGATATAGATTTTTATGACTTTCAGTGACAGGTTACCAAGTTTGCAGTGATTCAGTGTTTGAGTAACAATACATTTGCCAGTATAACAATAGTTATGATTAATATTATTCAGAAGGGTCAGCAAAACACAACTTAAGTCACACATTTGAACAAACTAAAGAAAAGTGGTAGAGATAGAAAATGTGATTTTTAAATTCAGTAAAGGACACATTTAAAAATTACCGGAAAGTTTGAATTACAACTGGAGATGGGTCAAATGCTCCAGATATGCACCTGCAATTATATAAGTGCATATCCTTTGTATAGTATTACATTATTTTAATTTACATTTATCTCACATTGTCAGAGATTGCATGAGGATATAATGACAGAACCTGTTAGACACACTACTGCTACTTCATTTCTGGCAACTGCCAATAAAATTATATTCAAAACCATTGGCTAGCAAATGAATTAGTAAATAGTCTATGCTAATAAATCAAGATAATGCTGACAAAAGTACTCAGTACAGTACATGGTAGCCAGCTCATGTGACATAAGAGTAGGTCACACAATGGGAAGGGTGGGGGAGAAGAAATAGCAAAAACAAAACTTTTTTTCCTGGTCAAAATATTTTAAACACTTCTGACTGTCCCAACCAGTTCTAACCTTAAGCAACAGCTGGAGACTGGAAAGGCAGCTATCTTTCCTTAAATATATAATTTGGGGACAAACTTTAAGCCAGGTGTCAAAGTACCTCTCCATTTTTGCAGGTGCAAGTTTGTGCCCATAGTAACTGTGCCCATATTTCTGGGTCCTGGGCACAGTGCATCCTGTCAGTAAGCAGCTCCTCCTCATATTCCTCTGTGCAAAAGACTAGGCTTAAAGCCACAATCTTACCCATGCTCTTATTCTAGCTCTGTAGTCTGAAGCAAGACTTCTGTCATAGAATCATAGAAATGTAGGACTGGAAGGGACCTTGACAGGTCATCTAGTCCAGTCCCCTGCACTGAGTATTTTTTAGTGTTATTTAGACCATCCCTGAACAGGTGTTTCTCTAACTTGTTCTTAAAAACCTCCAATGACTGAGATTCCACAACCTCCCTAGGTAAGGCTTAACCACCCCTACAGTTAGAAAGTCTTTCATGAACACTTTCTCAAAGATAATGCTATTAATTCTAAAAGTGATTACAAAAAGTAGAAAGTATATTGGTAGTTTTTCTCTGGTGATCAGCTTGAAATGGAAAGGTGCAGTCTTGTTTTTGCTGTGAAAAAATCTTATCCAGAACTTTACTGTAACTTTAAAAAAAAAAAAAAAAAAGAGTATGCCTCCAGAGCTCTTTATTAATGTCACTATCAATCTTGTGGTATAGAAATTAATGATTTTGAAATCATTCTTTCTTATAGAAATACTCAGTTGCTTAGCTACTTCTTGGGAAAGTACTTTCCACTCCTTCAAGTATATGTAAAAGGTTATTAAATATCAAGTTATTTCTTCGTGGTTGCCTACATTCTGGCCATCTTGGCTTTCATCAGAGCTGGGGGAGGAATAACTTGATATTAAACTAAACTTTTATGTATTTAATTGGACTAAATATATTTTGTTCAGCAAAGGAGTGCAGTGGACCTGCTCTGTATTTTATTATTTTCAAAGGCTAACAGTATAAACCTCACTGATGAAGCTATTTTGGAAATTTGACTGGATTAATGGAAAAATAGAAGAGGATAAATTAAGTATTAAACCATATTACCAAGGTGAAATTTATTTTTATAACATTGGAATGGCAGGAATACTTTAATTTTTTCCCCTTCTTTTTAATGTTGACACCATTGTAGAATTCTGACTCTCAGAAGTGAAGGAAATGTCCCATGAGCTGGACTCATTTCTGCGGTGTTATATATTTATACTTCAAGTATTTTTAAAGCACATGTTGCCATAAACAGTAGTAGAGGCCCTAGTGATCACAAGTGTTTCAGGGGACCAGGCTGCGGTGGCACAAAAAGACCCTGCAACTCCTTTTACACAGGGAGGTCCTGAACGAAGACACACAAGCCTTAAAAACGGTTGGTGCTGGCCAGAAAGTAGGCATCTTTTAAGGAAAAGGCCTTCTGTGAGAGCACCCTGCCTAGTCATTCCATGTTAATGACTTCTCTGATTGTTCTGTAGCCACTTCCAAACAGGGGATGTGGTATGTGACATGGTCCCTGTCAGCCAATGGTTGATTTAATACACACTGGAGGTTACTGTAATACATGGAGTTCATAAAAATCCATTGCAAATTCATCTGTTGTACACAGACAGATGCCCCAAACTGTGTCACACCAGGTGTTCTGTTCTGTAATCATGCACTGCTTGTCCTTTGTTGCTTTGGTGCCTCTGGACTTGATCCAAAGGTCACTGATGTCAATGGGAAAGTTTTCATTGACTGGAATCTGTTTTGGATCAGGCCCTCTCTTCGTTTTCTGTATTAAAACTGTCTTCAACTTCAGGTTCTCTCCACGGCTGCATTTGCTGTAGACTGTGCTATTGTTGCAATGCAGACCTAAAGCAGGTGCTGCCAGTCATAGGGGGATCTTGGGTGGCATAGAACCAACATATCAACTTACCACACCCACCCTACTGCTGGCGTGGCTGAGGTTTCCCTGTGCCCCAGTGATTCCCAACTGCAGGTACAGCTCCTGGGGATCATTGGCTCCAGCTTGACAGCTGATGTAATTTATGCCAGGGGACCAGTCTGATGGACAGCTAGCCCAGGATGAGGTGCGGAGGACAAAGGTGACTTACGGTCACCTTTTAAAAAAAAAAAAAAAAAAAAAAAAAAAAAAAAATTGAATTACAGTAGCAGCCCCAACCAAGGTCAGGGCCCCACTATGTTAGATGCTGTAGCACCTTGCTTCACCCCCTTGTCCGAGGAGCAATAGTAATTCTTCAAATGCAGCCAAGGATGGGGGCCCATCATGTGAATGTGTGTGAAGGCAAATTAATTTTTCTGCAGCTTTTTTAACTCAGAATAGTTGAATTTACATAGGACTCAATCTTTTTTAAACAACAAACCTTAAAATCTGGGGCAAATACTGCTTGCTTCTAATATATAGGCAGCCAGACATATTTCAGGGTTGCAGTTCCTGGCAGAAGAGTAAATGAAACACTAAATAACTTTTGTAGGTGTTTAATCATCAAACCAAAACCAAGGCATAAAATATCAGAGGTGCTTTTTTTTCCAAATACTGTCCAGTACCACGAATGTTGTTCCTGTCATGCAGCATAAAAAGAAATAAGAACCGCCTAGTCCAAATAGCGTTTAGTTATCCAATTATAGCAATGATGTGTTGTCTGATGCTATGTTAGCTGAGCTGATCATTAGGAATCAATTAAGAACAGAGATGGTCAAAGTCGTTTTATCATTAACTCTTATGCAACAGAACGTTGTTTGGAACATGTACAATAGAATTAAAATATTTACTTAATCTTAATGGAAAAGAAGAGATTATTTTACTTAATGCAGTTTAGGGGCTGTTTAAAAGTACTACAGATTTCTCTTATGAGGTCATACTCTTGTATTCTTATGCTATAAACTATGTATTTTCTGATCTACAGTGTATCTTGATATTTTAGATATATATGTTCATAAATTTGTCTATGTGAAAATTACTTTTCACACTGTGTGGCATTTGTTCTAAGACTCTTGGGTGATTTTGCAAGAGCTGGTCATCTTAAACATCAATCTGTTAAGAACACACCTAGTGGTTATAATCCCCTATTTGATAAGCCTACAGAATGATAGTTGATCACTATCCATAGTAGTAGTCCAAATTAAAGTTCCCCCTCTCAGCTGACAGTTCATGATCCTACGGCAATGTGTAAAGTAACAAAGACCTTTCACTGGAGAACCTTTGTACAATGATGTAGTGGTAGTGAAGTGGAGTTTAGCAGAATCATTACAAGACAAGTTAAAGGCTAACGCACTATCCCAAATTTTGTGCCTAACTTCACCTGAAAAGTTTTCTAAACTTGGCCCTCCTAGTACCATAGTGTCATACTATTCATGTGGTTTAATTTATCCAAGGATAGTTGTTGGAATAGAGCATTTTGTTAGATCAGTTTCAGTAGTACTTGTTAGCATTAGTATATGCCATTAGAATTCATGAATGCCAGTGCAGTAAGAGCCTTTTGGCTAATTTTGTAGACACGAAGAACAGAGGGAGTTGGACGGACAGAATTTATAGAACTGTGGCACTGGGGATGCAGATCTGAAAAATATGAGACAAATTGTCCATTATTGCATTATATATTGCCAAACCTCACTATCTTTTGTTATAAAAAATATTCCTCCAAACAAAATAGTCATTTGTTGGAATAATTTATCCTTCCCAGATTTCCATGTACTCATTTCATGCAGTGCTCATTTCTCCATCCTATTATATAAAGTAGAATTAGGAAAGAGGGATGCCTGGGTCTAGATAGCTATAGCCTGATTACTTATCCAGATCATGGAGTACACAGCGCAGTTTTGCCCATGTCTAGAAATGCCTCTTTTAAGTTTTTAGAAAATTCCATCCTCTACTTTTAAATCAACTAACCAGAACTTTATGAAAATAGAAAAATCAAAGTTCAGAAAAAATTGATCCCATTTTTAATTTTCTGGGGCAATTAATTGAGATTTTAATCTGGGTGATAAAGCAGAAATAAGATTACATTTCTCTTCTAGAGAGCCCTGTTTAACAGACGTTGTATTTTTTGAGGTATTTTAGTTTATTACAGTGAAATGGCAGTAGTTATTGCAAATAATAAAGTATGTCACCTGCCACTACAAGCAGCTCATTTTTGAATTCATCGTTTGGTTGTTACTATTAATTTTAGGTTAATTTAAGACTCTTTTATTTGGTACTATTACATATGTATCTCTCATCTCTTTTTAAATACAACTAATAAAGACAGAATGCTGTATTAGGGTGCCTAGACTGCTCTGCACAATGTAGATGGAAACCAAGGTGTGGGTTTTGTCTGTTTAATTTCAAGTTAATATAATTATAGTCTCCATTCCACTGCCATTTTCAGATTTAATTGTTTAGCTATTGTAATAACTGTCTGTTGTACTGTGAATCTTGCATAGCATACATGGTCTCGGTAAGTGTAAATATGTAGCTTTAAATTTTTCATATATAGAAAATACACCTCTGAAATAGTATTGTTTCTGAAACTAGGTTGTTTACCTGTTCACTCTTTCCCTCTAGTATATAAGATTCTTTTACGTGCTCCTAGCTCCTTTACTTATTCCACCAGTGTGACTAACTTTAGCTTTTTTAGTCATTGTGAGATTTAAAGATCTTTAGTACAAAATGCTAATAAGAGTACGGTAAAATATTTTTAAGCCTGTTAGTCTCATGTGATGAACTGTGGGATCCTTTTTCTGCTTTCTTGTACAAAACTATAGTAATCACATTACCCACCACTGACATAAGCCAGTTCTTCAGAACAGTGACCTTACACAACTTTTTAGGTAGGGCATGATGAAGAATATTCTATTCAGTTAACGTACACAGTGACTTTTAGGTAGGAAGAATATAATTACTAAAATTGGAATTCAGCCAGGGCACCAAGGTTAACGCTTGTACTCACAAAAAGTACCATGGGATCTTAGATGACCACAAATGGTCTCGTTTATAATTCTTGATTGGTTCAGAGAGTAAATGTTTTCTCTAGTGAGGAGTATTCCTTTTCTTACAAGAGCATCATCACCACTGAGGCCTCTTTTGTGAATGTGCAACGGAGGCACTAGCCTCAAGAGATTGTAACCAAAGTGAACTGACTTCTTCTATACTTCTCTTTATAGCTCAGAAATGTTTTTAAGGGTAATGAATACTGGCTTTGTCTCTACAGTTCTGCTTCATGTCATCTTGTCATATTTGAGTGATCAGTAGTCCTATGGCTTGATGACAACAAGCAGTCCCTTGTTCAGAGATTTGCTTAATAATATAAAGTCACACTATTCTTTTCTTTGAGTTCATGCTGGATATGCACACTCAACATATTTGGAACCTTTTAGTGATATGAACAAAATAATAACCAAAGGCCTAGTTAAAGGGACAATTTGTTTACCTGAGTTCTAATTTTTCAAAATGGTGGAGGAGAGCGGAATGGTAAATGACTTCTTTTCCTGTGACTTCTTTAACCATAAGCTTTACTGCATATGTTAGACCCACTGAGAAATAGTAAAAATATTGTTGCACTCCCCCATAGTTCATTTAGGGGGAAATGAAGATTGAGAATAACTTAATAGTAGGAATACAGTGTGAGGAAATATATGCCCTCTTGACTCCTAAAGATGTTGACATTTCTCAGCTGAATATTTTAAGATCACAGTCATTATATTCATTTATAGTTCATTGGAAGGAGGTAAGCTGAATGGAACTTTCCTCTACCTTCTTCTAATTCCAGAATTTTTTAAAGAAAATCTAGAATTCATCCAGACTTTATTGTGAAATCCCAAATTTCTGCTAGGTATTCCCATCAGTGGTGGACTGAACATAAATAATCCATAAGAAATGGGAGCTCAGCATTTGAGAATTGGTGCATATGCTGCAGGTTGAGAACAATCTTTTTAAATGTCTGATTGAATCAATCAGCTGCTGAAGGCTAACCAGCCAATGTGCCACAGGCCAAACCCTCTGAAGGCAATTGCAATAGACGCACTTGGAGTAGTATGCAGAACACAGGTCATTCAATGACAATCTTCAAGATCAATGAAGAAATGAACTTGAGGTTTTCTGAATCCCTCCTCTGCCCAAGAAAGCCATATTTTCCCAGCCCTGGGTAACTTTGGATATTAGAAGAGCCAAGTCTATGAAAATGTTTGATTTTGAGGATGTATTTGTGCCTCCCTTTAATGATCTAGGGGGTCCAAAGCAAAGTAATGGGATTTATTAAGAGTAGCTTATGGATCTCGAAAGTACTTTCATCTTAGAAAGTCCTACTGTATTTTGAAGAATAACAGATATTGTAAAGTTCCAGAGGGGTAGCCGTGTTAGTCTGTATACAGCAAAAACAATGCGAGTTAGTCTTTAAAGTGCTACAGAACTCTCATTTTTTATAGATATTGTAGTAGAGTGGATGGACTTCAAAGGTTCTTCCCGTTTCAAAAGTTTTATCGCTCCTAACAATTTTCCCATTGTAGAAATAGAAAATAATACATAGATATTGTGGTGCATTATTATTATTAATATGGTAGTGCCTAAGAACCAACTAAGAACAGGGCTCCAATGTGCTAGGCACTGTACAGAATAGTAGACTGTCACTGCCCCAAAGAGCTTACACTATAAATAGACAGGACAGGTAAAAGGTAAAGAAAGGGGAACAATACACAATGTGATGGAGGCAAATGTAATGTTAGTTCCAGGATTTATCTTCTTTTATTTTTTATTTTGGGAAGTGTGGATTTAGTTATTTGGGAATAAGCTAAATGGAATGACAAGGGGAGGGAAGGGGACATTGAAAGGAAGGTGTGGGGGACGGCAGTGGAGGAAGAAGAAAGGAGGCTGAGGTGAAAAGACTGTGAAGGGAGAACTGAGAAGAGCTTGGAGCAAACAGCCACTTAGCACAGGTGATGGGCATAATATAAGAACTTGACTGGAATACAACTTCTCTCTCAAACTGATGAGAGCTTTTTAACAGTAGAAGCTTTTAAATGTAGCTGCCATAGATGGCACTTAAGAGCACTGTTGAGATTTCTTTTAAAATGCTAACTTAATAAATCTTTAATACCAAGATGGGCAAAAACAAAGGCATCTTTTTTATATAATGTTGCAAATTCTCTCTGATTTGGGTTTTGGCTTTGCAAAATCAAACCTGAAAATGGGTGATTTGAGATCTGGATCCCAGTTTATCCAAACATTCAAAGTGATGGGGTAGTTTTGAGTCAAGGGCTGCAGTTTTGAATCCTATTTTTTAAAGTAACGTCTCCATTAAAACATGGAGAGAGAAAATAACCATTTGATCTCATAATTGTACTAAATTGTGTGTACGGGCAAGAATGTTATATGTTTCAGAAACTGATACTGTTTAAATAGCTAGAAGAATAAGGAACTAATTGATATGTTAATAGAAAAAACATGGAATAACATCTTTCTTATATAACCCCCTTACTCCACTTTTTTCTGTGAATTACCTCCCTATATTTCAGATATGAAAGACAGACACCCTTGATTTCACATGGATGTTAGAAACCTTTGGAAATTTTATCCAGAGAGAATAAAATCCTTTTGAATGATTAAAATAAGTTTCAGTACAAACTAGGACACTAAGTTTCTAAAAATCTCTTCTTGGATCAGTCAGTTCACTGCAGGGGAATAAAGGATCTTTAACATTTATATAAGCTGAAATGACATTTGGCAAGTAGAAGGTATCAAAACTGAAAGAGGTCAAACATACAGCATCATTAAGTTCCAGACATCCATTTCCTGAGCACGTTTAGCTAAACTTGGAACCCAGTCAACAGCATTTGCAAAATGAGTACTGCATGTAATTATGTTCCATATATTGTCTCTCTGGTGGCTGGGAGATTTGATTGTTCCACTTGTGCTGTTAAGTTCTTTAGTGTGTGTTGTTTCATAAAAATAAATCTCATGCTGGTGGTGTAATAAACTAATGAAAAGAATGCCTTGTTAAATTATTTTAGTTTAGAAGCTATTGGAAGAATGATATTGGTAGTTTTTTCTCTTCTACAGATGAATAACCTTTTCGTTTATGTAAAAATGTCTCCTTTCATTTAAGGTACAATATTTAATAGTGAAGGTGTTGAACTGAAAGCCTTAGAAAATGAAGTCCTTCCTCTCTCTATATTCACAAGTACATCCTGGATAGCCGAAAGGTTTTCTTATACCAATGTGTCCTAATGGCAGCCACCTTTAGGAATGAGAGGATAGTTCAGTCTCCATAACTATTACTTTCTAGCCCCCCATCCATCTCAACAAGTGTCGTCATTGTGGTGGTGATCTGATCCGCTAAGAACTTAACCAGTACAACCAGTTCATGTCACATACAATAGCCCAGCCCTGCAAAACTTTCATGGGAATCAGGGCACCTAATATTTTTTTTTCTTCCTGGTGAGTAAAATGTTAAGTTACACAATCACAGTAATGAGAGATGCATAGCCTTTGAGACTGGACTGCCAAACTTTCATGACAGTTTGACAAGGTTACCCTTGCCGCTGTCACAAATAACAGCCTTTGGGATGAAATCCTGGCCTTACTGCAGTCAGTGGAAAAACTCCCAAATTGCTACAGTATGACCAAGTTTGTATTGTTGGTCACTAGCCATCTGAGTGCCTGATGGAAATGGCAATTTAGGAGCAATTGCTCTGTATCACATCGCCCACCCCTGAGACGTCCAGGCCTCTCACTGCATTAATTTCAGTTTACGCTGTAGCTATATTTTTTATCATATGCAGTATTTATACATGCACACACGGTGTCTTGGCTCAAAACATCAATTCAAAGCCTTGGCTAGATTTTTTGGGATCATCTATAGAACTGAGGAGGAACAATCTGCATCAGTGCAACTAGCATGAGTTGACTGCACTTTCAAGCGGACCCTTATGCTGGTGTAATCCATTCCCTACATATGTAGAATGCCTGTGTATCTACTTAGACGTTTTAGTTGCATCCATTTTCAGAAATCTCTAGATGCCTAGTTCTACTCTTCAGGTTACTCAGTAACTGTAGTTTCCCAGTTTCCAAACTGCTGTAATTTTGTTTTTACATGTTGTTTTATTAATGAAAGGGACCCTGGGATGACATGATACTTCATTAACAGTCTCAATTCTCTCCTGACCATTTGGCTATTAGAACTGCAATAGTAATGACTGCAAACTAACAAGGAGTAGCCAAGCAAGAGTTCTTGTGTAACAATAACATGCCATTCAGGTTGGCTGTCTGTTCCAAACGAAGTGCCATTCTTTAGCTTGAGAAGCTATACTGTGCCATCTGATGGATTTGTCTTCCCTATTCCCTCTATTCCACTAGGTAGTGCTAGCCAATATATAGGAGAAGGCCTGGATGGTGGTGACCTGGGATGTGGCATTGTCTGTTTAATGGCAACTAGTGCAATCCATTGGGGTGCCTCCAATTATTGTGAGGATGTGTGCACAATTGGCTCACCTGGACTCCAAGAACAACTTCAAGATATAATTTACACAGTGATCTAAGGAGTCAGGGAGCACATTAGGATACCAACAGTGTCTTAGGCACCACGGGTAAGAAATATGTTGGACAAAGGAACAAAACAAACAAGCATAAAGGCGATGTTTCAAAAAGCATAGAGGAAAATTAATCAGTTTACCTAGCAGAACCTTCATGTCTTCAGTCAGATGGTCGTCCAGTTCCTTGAACCCTCAGCATGTGAAACTAACCATTCTGAGAGCTCTCTTTTCTTCAAGCCCGGTGCTGGCAGAGGGGTATGGCTAGAAGATACGCTCTGTGGATAAAGCACAGTAAACAATTGCAGGAATCCAGACAAAATGGAAACAGTAAGCTGAATACTTAAACTCCTGAAGTCAGTGTTTGAGTGCTGTGCAAAGCAAAGCCTAGCACCAGGCTGTCCATGCTCTGAGAAATATTTGAATCTAATTAACTAGACAGTGTTTGCAAGGGTACCCAGTTGCCACAGTACAGTTGCTAGTCAACTAGGCATTTCAGATGCAGAGACATAAGGAATGGGAGCATGCTGAGCCAGGCCACAGTGGGGACTCCATTTCAGCTCCCCACAGAAATTAAAGCCATGCTCACCATTCTGAGCAGAGCATCTTCCTCTCTCTCACTGAGCTCAGGGATGTTTCTATGGACTGCTACAGTACAGCAGAAATCAAGGCAGAGAAAGCAGTTTGTGCCATACAGCCTTTCACAGACTTTTGTCTTCCTTTCTGTCCCTGCCAATGTGGAGAGCTAGCTAGGAGACCTATGAGATTGGAGGGGTTGGAGAGAGCTTCCTCTCAGATCTGCCTCTTCGAGTTTTCCTCCAAAATCTCTTCTGCCATGGTCAGCCTTTTGTTCGCTGTGTCTCACTTGCCCTGCCCTTTCTCTACCTCAGCATTTATTAAGTATCAAGAGCAAGTATTTCCAGTCAGTGGGCATTTTGTTCTGGTGCAGAGCTTTGCTGACCTGAGCAAGACACACCAAGAAGGGACTACAAAAAATTGCACAGAAATAATCAGATTGAATAAAACTTTTGCTGATCTTATTGTCAACCTTATACTACTAAATAGGAATTAAATATGAGGCCATGACATGAAAATACTTCTTGTGAGAGGTCATTTTTATTTACTTCAGTCTTAATTTGTGCATGTAGCTATTTATTCAGGCATTGCATGTAGCTGTGTAAACATAATAAACTATCTAGATGGAGACAAAGAAATCCCAAGCCAGTTTTCATAAATTACTTATCATTTTGATTGCATTTTACCAAACTCTTAGCAAGACTCTTCTTTAATAAAAATTCTGAAAGCCTCCTCTGACACCATTGAAGTGTAATTTGAATGCTACTTAGTTAATAAACCTTGAGCCAAGGAGAAAGATTAAATGGATCGCAACATATTTTATTTAGGAGAAAATATAGAAAATAGTACCATAAGTAATTGTTCTATAGCTTGATCCCAAACAGCACATGTTTCAGCACATGTTGCTCCTAAATTCCTATGAAATCATGCATCCAAAGGTATTAAGGAAAAGTGAGTGGAAAAGAGGTCAAATCTAAGAGTCTCTGTTTCAAATACTGAGTAGTTTAGCAGTGGCCCATCTGTTAAGAACTGAAGTAAGGCACTCCACAAAGGAAACCATTTGAAATGCACAGGTTTTATTGGTTCAACAAGAGCCAGGAATAATAGTTCATATTCTTGAGCACCATCTGCAGGTACCTTATCGGTTAACAAAATATTTACATATATGCAGACATGTCTTTTACAGAGTGCTACTGAAACAACACCGAACTTAGAAGCAGATGTGATCATGGGGTGGTGAGACACAGTAATATCAACAGAGAAAGTAAGCTGGTTGTACATTAATTTTATCTTAGTACATGGAATATTTTATACAAAGGTGTAAGAGGGACAGGCACCAGCATGATTCCAGATATACTTCTAGTGATGATGAGAAAAATACACCTCCCTTTCATTAGCCAGGAAGTAGAGGAATACACAATGAAGTCAAGGATCCATAATTCTGAAATTTATTTTAAAGCTAGGTCCAAAAGAACTGCATGCAGGTTTGGCTTATCTTGCTTGGAGATACGTCTTTTAAAAGTTGGTCGTAAAGAACAGAACTGGCAACTAGAACTTTAGACTAAGTATAGATGGAACTGGTTTTGGCAAACCAAATTTTATTCTGAATCCAGGCCAAACCTTTCAAAGGTCTCGATTGGTTTAAGTTCCTTTATGCTACTGTCAGCTGGCTGGCATTTTCTAGTGCTGATCGGTAAAGAGGTAGCGAAGAACCCAGTTGGTGAATGTGGGAGAGCCTTATTCCCAATGCACTTCAGGCTCCATAGTCATTACTTTTATGATGTAGCATTTGTCAGTGGAAGTCCTTTTGGTATGGAGCCAAACTTCAGATGAGTGTGACAGGCATAGATAAGTGCTAGAATTTGGTGCCGCAGAGTTTGCGCAGGATGGTATATCATTGTGCTATTGGTTGAAGGTTTTAATAAAGTATTCACATTGACCCTTTAAAAAGAAACCAAGAAATCTACTTGAAAGGTGCAGCAATTCTCTTCTCTCTTTGGTGAAATTATGCTCATGTTTCCTGGAGCTCTCTCTAGTCGCTTTAATTGACTGAAAGGTTAAGTACAGTACTAGTGATCATTTTTAACCTTTCTAGCTGATTAACTCTATTAACAAGCTCGTTATGTTCTTTAATGGATATTTCTATAGCTATAGAGTACCAAGAACCTAAGAAAAGCTTTTTCTCTTTCAATATAAACAAATATTTTTAGGATAGCTGTGCTAAACTGGCATGAATGGGCAAAATTCTTCCCTGCTGTAACTTCATCGAAGAAGTCAATGTATCAGTTGGGTTGAATTATTTCAGTAGGTCTAATCATTGTCGTGGTGGTTATTTTATTTGTATTGCAAACCCACCCAGAGGTTTCTGCTGTTGGGATCAGCATAGTGCGAGGCACTGTACGTACATGTACAAAAATGTGGGATGAAATCTTGGTCCTACTGAAGTCACTGACATCAGTATTCACCACATTACTTTCCCTATTTTTTCAGACATTCTGTTATTTGACCGTACCTATTTTATTAATTTTTATAACTTTTTAAAACTTTTGCACCTCTTAAAAATTAGTTGTACTTGCCTACTGAGGCTGTGTAAATATATAAAACCTATTTTAATTTTGTAAAAGTGGCAAAATAAGATCCCTATCTCCTCCCATCAGACAGTGAAATACTGTCTCAATCTCTTCTTTGCCTCACACTCCCCCAAAGAGCATCCTCTCCTTGCAGAAATAAAGAGCTCCAGGGCCAGTTCCTGGGCTGCAACTGGAGTCTACTTGGTGCAGCTCAAGAAAGTGCAACTTATCCTATCCTGTAACAAACTGAGGGCTGGGCCCTGAGCAGCTGGACATTGACCAGGCCATGCATTTTTTCTATCAATCACATGCTTTGCACTTATGGCTGGCAGCGCTATATCACCTGAGGTTCCCCTGTGCCAGGGGGACGTTTTCCAATGGTTGGCCAAGCCATTTCTGTTCCTTTGAGAGGTAACAGATGTTGCGTTTCCAGTTGCAGAAGAAATCAGAGACATGGAGTCTAGGTGTGTTCTTAGTGTAACTTATGACACTATCAGTGGCTCTCAACCTTTCCAGACTACTGTGCCCCTTTCAGGAGTCTGATTTGTCTTGCAACCCGCCGTCTTCCTCCCTTCCAAGTTTCACTTCACTTAAAAACTACTTGCTTACATAATCAGACATAAAAATGTCACAGCACACTATCACTGAAAAACTGCTTGCTTGTTCATTTTTACCATATAATTATAAAATAGATCAATTGAAATATAAATATAGTACGTACTTTTCAGTGTGTAATATATAGAGCAGTATAAACAAGTTAATGTATAAAATTTTAGTCAGTGCTTTACTAGTGTTAGTTTAGCACTTTGCTAGGGCTTTTTAAGTAGCCTGTTGTAAAATTAGGCAAATATCTAGATGAGTTTATGTACCCCCTCTGCATACCCCTGGTTGAGAACCACTGCACTGTATAACCTCGATCTTGGAACAGAGGTGGTCACATACAGCATATAGACAGGTCCCTATTTCAGGAATGTCATCCAAAACACCAGTGCTGATTTCCTAAGGAGAAACTGTGCGTTAAGAATTGACACTTTTTAGAAAGAGAAAGGTGTTGAGCAAACTCCCCTGCTGCTTTCAATGGCTCCCCAAAAATAACCTGAATCCAAAACTAACAACAATGCAGTATTTCTTCATTGACTGGAAAGCCCTCTCTCACTAAAAGAAACACGTAAAATTATGTGTTACACAGCACCACCTGGTGACTTGCGCTGTAACAGTACCAGAGGATTGGGCCCTCCAGTTTTCTTCTGGCTGCCGCTAAAACTTGTATTAGAGGACCTTGCGAAGGGATAAACCTGGGTAATTGAAAATCAAAAGGCTCACTGTAGTAAAGGGATATATCTTGAATTCTCATATCCTGAAAGACTTGAAGCTTTGTTAAAGCCAGTTCCTTATTTCTATGAGTGCCACCTCCAGGCTGAGAGGAGGAGGAAGGCCAGGTTTGAGGAAGGGAAAACTCCTGATCTTGAAATATCTCTATTTTCTCAAACTAATGTGAAGTGTATAGTTCACAGCTATGTATTCAGTCTTCTGGTCAGAGAAAACAGCAATCCCCTAGTGACTCTTCTTGTAGCTTGTTACAATATCTTGATTTTTGAAAAGTACCCTTTCACAGACGCCTTTGAAGAACTCATTTAAATGTATTTAGTAAATGCAGTCTAAAGCAGAACTAATGGAAGAATGAGCTACTCATTCTCCTTTGCCTCCTTCTTATTTAACAGCTGTAGCAACAGAGACAACAATCATGTTTCTTTACAGAGCTCAGCCCTTGTACGCCCGCATGGCAAGTAGAGTTAGATGTTATTTCATCAAGTTGATGCAGACACAGCAGTGAAATGAGGATAGACGCGTACATGGAATTGAGCGGCAGGCCTCAATTTTTATTATACTTTAGCACAGGGGAGGGGCATTATCAGCCCCTCGCCTTTAGTCTCCTCTACAGGCATTTAATTGGTTCCAGGGTGGGGATTACAGAGCTGCTCACCATATAACCCTTAACTCAGGGTACGCTTTCCTCAGCCTGCCCCCAGGACTCTGCTTGCTCTGAGTTCTAGCACCCTTCCCCCACCCCTCAAAGGGGGACAGAGGGTGCTAAAGGGTGAAGACCTCAGGTCCAACCTTGGCCTATGGGGCCACAAGGTCTTACCCTCTCCCATGAGCCCAAAGCCCATCACCAAATCCCATGTCTTTCACCTCTGAGCACCGTTCTTTTTATCCCATTAACCGCACTGGGAACCAATTTACAACTCAGCCCCAGTACCTCAGCTAGGTACTAAGCACATTCCGACTTAACCCACCGTGGCTCGCAGGTGCTGCAAGGAAGGCGAAAACTGTCTGGGCCACTGCCAATTGGCACAAGGGATAAATTCCATCCTGGCCCCCAAACAGACAATCAGTTAGATCCACAGCAACTGTCAGGCTATGTCCCCGTTCTTAGCGTGGGGTGGGAGGGTAGGGAAGGGCTGCTGGAATGGAGCTGAAAAGGGCTCCACATGGCCCCCACTCCAGTTAAATCCTGGGAGCTGGGGAATTCTGGCCAATCAGTGCCTCTCAGGTGCCAAAGACTCCCAGGAGGGAGGAGCTACCTGGTGCTCTTTGGTGAATGTCCCCTCCCTTACTGCTAGGCCCGTCCCCCTTCACTGCTGGCCTCATCAAGTTCCACCACCCACTGAGGCAGATGGGGGGGTATTTATATGGCTCCGGAATGCATACTGTTCTTCTTGCTGGCATTCATGGCTTCTAAATGACAGCTAAGGCTGTGAATTTGTAACGGCAGTCACCAGTGAAGGTGTCAAGTGTCAGAAATTCAGTGTCCTAGGAATACGTCAGGGGTGCCATTTCAGATTTGGGGGAGGAGGGGCAAATTTAACCATGATTCCAGGGGCTACTTAGGCACCTGAAAATTCTAGAGGGTTTTTTGCAGATAACAACTTAGAAATTAGCTGACAGGAGCATTGTATCTAATTCCTATATAAAGAAAGAAAATTAAATAAATATTAGACCCATTTACCTCTAATACTAACATGTTCTGACATCTTGTGTCAAGGCAAGGGAAACTGGTTAGGTTTAAAACGTTAATGTATATTCTTACTTTGTTAAAATCTCTTGACTACAACAATTGAAACAATGGTAGAAAAATCTAGATGACTTTCTATCATTTAGGCTACTTACCGTTTGCAGTTCACCAAGCTTGGCACAGATCATTTAACTTTTGGAAGCATCTTCCTTGAGCAAGGTCCTGTGAGTTTATACTGCACCTGCCTGCGGTTATAGGGGGTGTTGCCATACTACAAATAATAGACTTGAAACTGGCACTTTCAAGTCACTTTCACAGCATTGCCAACCCCAAATCAAAAATCATAGGATTGTCTTAAAATCATGAGATGATGTAAAAATAATTGATGTGATGGCCTTTTTATCTGCTTTCTGAGCTTTTAGGGTGCACTGGGGTCACATTTGGAAGCTTTTTGCACAGCCACAAGGGCTAGAAACTTACTTTTTCTTTAAGAATGAAGGCTGAAATCATCACATAGCAACTTGACTTCAGGAACTGGGTTTTAAAGGAAAATAATAATTATCATGAGACTCATGACAAAATCATGAGCGCTGGCAACACTGCTTACTTTCCAGAAGGCTATTAAACACAACACTACAGTGATTGAGTTGCAGTTCTCACAGGAGAATATTTAAAACCAAACACAAAGAAAATCCCACATTTTAAAGTTGAGGAAAAATTGCATCTTCTGAGGTATATCAGGGCTAGTGCAGGCAGGAAAGGAAAACAAACAGACACAGGAGCTCTGGGCAGCTCTTCCTCTTGGAAAAAAAAGTTGGAGGATCAAATTTTCCAGTCCATCAGATAAAATTTCTATTGCCATCAGCGCTTCCACTCACAGTTCTTTTTATCTATGAGTGTCTTTTCAGTTGTAAGCTGTGACTGTCTTTATTTTTAACCTGGACAGTACAAAGCACATTGGTGTTTAACATGTAATTAATCATAATTGGATAAGCAACAGAGCTGAGCTAAAGGGTCAAAACTACTCTCCAAAGGCTGGCACCTCTAGCACTGAGCGTTGCCTCTGACAGCCGTGCAGATATGAATTCACCATGTCACAGGACTTCAACACACAGTCTTATGTGCCCATCTGTGCAGTTTGTAATGCGCAGCTATAATGAAATTTGTTCCCAACTTTCACAGTCCAAAACATTTCTTTTTCAGGCCCATTATCCTTTGTTTTAAGGATACTGAATGTTTGTTCTTCACAGAAGCAATGCAGCAACTTGTAAATGATGTATGAAATTAAAAATCCCTCTTCGCTGCTCCAAGACTAAATAATATATGTTGTGCTGTTTGCTACAATATATTCACAGCCAGAAAAAGTCACCAAGTCCAGAAATGAGACAGAAAATGACATATAAACTTAAACAAATCTCCCTGCCCTACCCCACCTGCTGTCAGCCAGCTAGCTGGGATCAACGCTGCAAAAACCCTTCCAACTGCTTGGAAGATAAATGAGTTATTTCCCAGCTTTCTCAGATATGTTTAATACAGTAGATGATTGGTTTCTATTTACCCCCTGATATAATAAATATAACATTGGACATAAGTGCTGGAACTAGGGGCGCAGAGGTACTGCCACTTCCCTTGGCTTGAAGTGGTTTCCATCATATACAGGGTTTACAGTTTGATTCACTGGCTCTCAGCACCCCCACTATACAAATTGTTCCAGCACCCCTGTGTTATGTAGTGCTTTCCATCTTTAGATCTCAAAGTCCTTTAAAGGGGGTCAGTATCCCCATTTTATAGATGGGGAAACTGAGAAACAGAGAGGAGAAGGGTCGTGCCCAAGGTCATCCATCAGGCCAGTAGAAACAGGAATTGAACTGCTAAATCTCGGTCCAGTGCCCTGTCCACTAGACCTCACTGCCTAATAATGGAGAGTCGGGGTAGACTCTGTGGCAAAAATAATGGCTATATACTGTAATCTGCATGTCATGCAAGGGATATAGTATTTGCACCTTACCCATCAATAGTCACATACCATTGTTTTCATGAATGGGGGTATCCAATGTTTAAAAATTGTATTGGTACGTTCCTGTTGAGAGTGTGGTTTTGTTCTGAAAAGAGGCTGTGAAAAGGTCATTGTGATGTTTCATGTTTGGGTCTCTATTATTATTTGTATTATCACAGTGCCCAAAAGCCTTAGTCATGGACAAGGATCCCGTTGTGCTAGGCACTGCACAAACACAAAATAAAAACGACAATCCTTGCCCCAAGGAGCTGACAGTTTAAGTAGAAGACACGAGACAACACATGGGGGATACAAATAAACCACAAGACAGTATTGGTTGTCCTGGTAGGCATTGGTCCTAGCAGCCTCATCATTGTCAAGTTTTTTTGTAGCCATCATGGCAGAGGAGAGTTTTGAGGAGGGATTTGAAGGAGGATAATGAGGTAGCTTTGTGGACTTTTACAAGGAGCACCTTCCAGCTGTGAGGGAGAAAGCCCAGAGGTGTTTTGTATGACAAGGTTAACAAGTGGACAGTGGAGTTTGTCATCATGGCAATCAGAGGCGAGTGTCAACAGCTTGATAACGAATGATAGGTAGGGTGGGGATTAACTATAAAAGGGCCTTCTAAAAGTGAATACAAGCAGCTTATGCTTGATGCACTTGAGAAGTGGGAGCCAATGGTTATGTTTGTGCAGTTTAAAAGTAAAGAGATGGTGCAGCCACAACTGCACTTTAACTACGTCTATAATATCCTCGGTGCCCGAGTCTCACGTGGTAATGTGCGAACAGAAAAGAACACATTGGCCAGTATGCTGAAAAGCAACTAGTGGTTTTGAATGCCTCCGTTTTTTTATAAGCTTGGGACTTCTTAAAGGGGTCTGACTTTCAGAAACTGCCGACCACCTGAAAATCATGCCATTTCCACAATTCCTTATCCGAGTAGCACTGTGTTTTTAAGGATTCTGTTTTATATGAACCAGTTGCTCCACCAGCCATACACTGCTGGCTTTGCCTGACCTTTCCATGTGAAGAAAGCATAGCAAGGTGTTCCTCTTCTATCTCCATTCACTCCCTGGGCCAGAATCTGCTCCCTCTGATACGAAAGTCAGCTTTTGTTGACCAAACAGTGGAGGTGTACACACTGAAATGCTCCTCTCACCCGCTTCCCAACATCATAAGACCACCTGAACAAGAGGTGTAGGGCTTATGTCGGTGTAGTTAGGACGATACAGTGTCAGTGTAGACACCGCGTTACTTACCTCAGCTGTTGGCTGTCATTATTGGCAATTTCACAGCTCCAAATTGAGAAGAAAGCTGGTCAGCTAGAGCCCAGCTGCTCCGTGCTGCCCTGGACAGCTGAGCAGCTGGACCCCACTCTGGAAGCCCTGGGTAGCTTCCCCCAACTCCCAGCAGGGGATGAGGCGGGGAGAAGCCTGGGCTGAGTCATGAAATTGACAAGGCTGCCTGGCTCCCAGCAGGAAGTGGGCCAGGGTGGGGGAGCTGAGAAGCTGGGGCAGCTGGTCCCTGTTCCCTGGGGGTGAGAAGCCCCGGACAGCTTCCCCTGGCTCCTGGCAGGGAACAGGGAGTGGGGCAGGCACTATTTATCTTTGTAGGCCTTAGTAGGTTCTCCCCATCCCTTGTTATGGCAGCAGCAGTTTGCAGCAGAGCCCAAGAGTAACATCAAAGGGCTTCCCACCCTCAGTAGCTCCTGCTGGACGCCCTCAGACTGTGTCATGCTTTGAAGACAAAAAGCATTATTCAGGTGCGTCATGTTGTCTGTGATGAGTAACGAGCAAATGCAGTGTAACCCGGTGAGTGCGTGTGTTTGAGTACGTTTTAGCAGAGATCTGTCACTTAAATATGCAGCCAAAATTTCAGACTTGCTCTCTGATGTTGTTTGCACATTTTTGCACACTCAGTTGACTGGCCCCTTAAAGTCCACAGTCTTGGGGCCCAACAATCCAGTTCATCCAAATGAATGTGGGTTTACACATGCACACTGGGTAACCAGTTATATTAACGGAGAAAAACGGTTAAAATCAGTCTGGCTTGCCGTTGTCTGAGAACTTGGCCTGCACCTTGTATAAAGGTTCCTTAAGAATGGACTTCATTTAAAAAAAAAAAAAAAGTTCATATCCAGAAAATGAATGTGGAGGTTTTAATAAAATCTCCCATATTTACTATATACCTATAAAATAGTAATATTCTACCTGACTCAGAGTTAGATTTTTGAGTATTTTGGCATATGCCCAGGTCCATCTGCGTATTTTACACAAATGCTTGATTACTCATAGATAGATTAGAATTAAAGTATATCATGGGGGGAAGGGAGAGAAGTGGAAGGAATAACATGTTAAAGCTGTTGACTGGGTCATGATATAACAGCCACATTCCTTTCTTCTAACAGCCCCACGTTCCCTCTGTTCAATAGTCAGTCCAGTGCTGATAGTCCCATCAGAATACTGTAAATAGGGAAAAGTTCAATTCTGTACACTTCCACTCCTCACCCCCTCATATCACCTATCTTATAAGACTGCCACAGATAGTCTGTCTTTCTGCATGTCACATTCTGTGTAGGGAGAGGAGCCATAAAGAAATTAATCCTTTCTGTCTGTCACTAAATAGAAAGTACTGCTTCTGAGATGGCTGGTTCAGCAAACTGTACAACAAGATGATTCAGCAAAAGCTGTTTCTAGAAGGCTTGTTTCTAGAAGGTTTGTAAATAAAAGGGAGGTTGATGAAATACTGCATGAGTTAGTTGACTCTGTGGTATGTTAGCCTACTCAGCTGGAAGGAGGGCCCGGTATGAAAGGCAAAACAGAACTACAGTGGGTCTTTGATAACATGTTGCAGACCTAGATGAGGAGATGAGAGTTCCCAGAAATGATCCTCCTGCACTTAGTCCATCCATTCATTCCACCTCCGTTGTAAACAGCACTTCAGTTACTTTATTGCAGTTAATGTAGAAAGATGGTTCCATGTAGGAAGAGGGTTGGCTTCTGTCCCTTCCTTTTTGCTGAGGGCTTCTCTCTTCTATTCATTGGTTGGATTATGAAGTGTGTTTACCAAGAAATGCTATAGATGGCTGGATATCACATAGTCACCAAAAGTTTTGGCAGCACAATAAGTTCACCATTGGTAGAGGTAAACTCAATATGGTGGTGCTCAATCTGCAAGGAGGCTACCCCCCTTTTGGATTTGCTATGATGATGATATGTCTCCAATCCACTGTTGTTCTGTTCCCCAGCTCAAGTCACTGTTGGGTTGCAAGATTTCTTCTGTCACCTTTCTGTCTTACCTAAGTATTTATATCACATGCAATTCTATGGTATCAGAATCCTGGGGGCCCGACATTACCCCCTCATCACCTTTTAGTCTCGTGAGTGAGGGGAGGAGTTTTTAGACAGGATTCTCTCCCTCCTTCTCTCCTTGGCCAGTGAGCAGAGCTGCCCATCAGGAAGAACGCAATAACTTGGTGCCATGGCTCCTTTAAAATTGATAATTACATGGGCACCTGCAATCTCTGAAAAGGCCATGTACATCTTCCAAAAAACTTAGCAGCTATTACCAAATAGCCTCCATATTTATGGAGCTTCCACACACCCGTAGCTGAGGTAGGTTCCTTTCGTCTGGATAGGGCCGTTAAAATAGAAAATATTTCAGCTTATTAGATTCTCCTTTGTATATATGGTAGAAGGAAAACAAACCCAGCTTCTGGCCTTGCTTACATATGCACAGTAGCTCTTCATACTGTAACGATAATCCACACAGGCAAGGAAAGCTCTCAACATCCTTAAACAACAAAAACAGTTGAAGATCAGTGAGTTTAAATTATGCTTTTCCTTTCAAGAGAACTTTGCCATCTAGATTTTGTATGTATTTACTGGAACAGTGACACTCCCTTTCTTCTGCCCCTGACTGTCAGAAGGACCTATTTGAAAGACTTGATAGCTAGCATAAAAAAATGACATTCTCCTTCCCACATTGTTGGCCTGTGTTTTAGGACTGATTTTTTTCTCAATCTGCATGCGGTTCTAGGCTCTTTTATTTTCAAACCAACAAACAAAAAATGCTGCTATTCTTAAAACCCAGATGCTTTTGATGTGCAAAGAGGAGAAATACTGCATAACGATTTCTGCAGCGGACTCCTGTTCCCAGCTACAGCGAACAGTTCTTTCACTTCATTCTTTTTAAATGTGCTGCAGCTCGCAGTTAATCCTATAGAGCCTTTCCCAGTTCCTTAGAATTATGTTGCCATCAGCATTACTGAATATGGCCCCAAAAGAGAGCTGTATCCCTCTGTACTCTTTCCTGTTTTAAATCGTCAGTAGTCTGAGATGCGCTGTTTGTGGTTTGGAGGCTATGGTCCTCCTTGCAGTTCTGTCCACTTTATTGTCTTTTCATAGTTGTACATACTGTAGCAAGTCAGTGCCATTAGCTCTGTCCTTAGCTATTCCTAGATGTTACTCCTCCACGTGGCAGTGTATGTTTTTATTTTGCTCCCCTCCCCCTTTGCCCCAAGCTGATTTTTCAATCAATAGCAATTCCATTCCCTTTCTGACTGTCAGAATTTCCTGTTTCACACACTAATATTTAACTCCATCCGTGCCTAGCTTTTTATGGCACATAACAATAGATGATGACAAAAATGGCAAATAGAGCTAATGGTCTACTTCTCAGAGGTGCTGAGCATCCACAAGTCCCATTGAAGCAAGTCGGGAATGTTTAGCATCTCTGAAAAATCAGTGTCAACTTTCACATTTAGCTTCTGCACAATTTCTTCATTATAAATAATGCAGCTGCATGTTCCCCCATCAACCAACCTCTCTGCGGTCTTTAAACCAGAGCTTCCTGTTAATTAGCCCACTTATTTTTACATTTTTCCCAGTTAAATTAAAAATTATAAAAGCAAATGCATTCTCAAATTTTGTGACTACCTAGGTGGCTACCGCTGATTTGTACCGAGTGAAGATAAAAGGGATGTTGCTGAATTGATCTGACTGAATTTTAAAATGAGAGAGGCTCTTTTTGCTTCTTGTGGCATATTGTATTCCTTTTGTGTTTTCATAAACAGCCATGGATATTTTTAGAAATGAAAGCCATTTCATGGAAAAGTTCGGCTAACTGTATTATTTGTTAATGGTATATAAACAGAGCTCTGAAAAGAAGTTGCAATCTGAAGAAACAAGACATTAAAAGGAAAAATAAATTACAGATAACTAGGACACTAACTTATTTTTCTTTTTAAAAAAAAATTCACCCTGTACTTAGCACTTTGTTTCTGGGCATATGTTATTAAATTATTGAATAAGACTGAACAAAAGTGACTGTCATCAAACAAAACCTGGAACGCCCCAAAGAAACTACAAACATTTGAGCTTTTTTTATTTGTATGCTGATGTCAATTGTATATGCTCCTCTGCACTGCCCCACATGCCTCAGAGACCATCAGAGACCACCCCTGAGGGTAAAAGATTCAATTTCTTGTCTCCTCTGATCAAATTGACAACAAAATTCCTCAGTAATATAATGGGTTTTTGTGCTGTGGGCATCTGTTGACTGGAACTGGACTGAGTCTGTTCACTTATCTTCATAGGCTACTGAACACCACTCAGACAACATTTAGTCACTATTGGCCTGGATCAAATTCAAACCGTTGACCTGGAAGTTAACCTGGATGTTCTGCCTGACATAGCATAGCATAACCACACAGGCCAGGACACACCAACTCAAACTGGCACCAGACCCTGCCAGAACAACTGATGCAAAACTTGCAGACACATCTCCACTGCTGCACACCCTCAACAACGCACCTTTCAAGATCCATGGGTCCTGCACACGCCTATCACAACATGTGGTGTACCTCATCCACTGCACTCAATGCCTCAATAGCAACTACCCAGGTGAAACCAGATAATCACTGCACTCTCAGATGAACTCACACTGGAAAATGATAGAAGACTAAAGAAAACCCATCACCTGTTGGTGAATACTTTGTGCAGAGCAGTCACTGTACAAGGAAACCTGCGCAACACTTTCAGAAAAAGCAAGCCTGGCAGCTTAAACCCATAACTTTGCTGGATACTAAAAATATGGACTGAAGAGAGGCACTGGATTTATGGCTTATTACAACAATCTGTTAACTCACTAGCACCGCCCCACAGCGGCTTCCTCTCCCCCTTCCCCTCCCATGACTGGAGCAGTGTTAACAGGTCACTTCACCTTGAATGGTCCCTTGAAATGTGTAACTATTTATGCTAAACAGTCTGTTCCAGCGTGTATTTAGCTGTGACACTCTGTTCCCCAGATCTGAAGAAGAGCTCTGTGTGGCTAAACAGCTTGTCTCTCCCACCAACAGAAGTTGGGCCAATGCAAGATATTACCTCACCTGCCTTGTCTCTCTGGGACCAACACGGCTACAACAACATTGCATATAGTATAGCAATGGCTTCTGTCATGGGAGTATTCAAGTTCCTTCCCTGTATCGCAGCTAATTTCTCAACAGCGTATTTTAGCTGAAAGCAGTCCTAGCACCACTATGAGTCCATGTCTACACTAGAGTTTGAGGTATAGCTATGCTATCCCAGAAAAAGGTCCTAGTGTAGACACAATTATATCAGCAAAAGTTTGTTTTTGCCAGAATATCTCATACTAGTTCCCCAAACGAAATAAGGTCTCCTGTCACAAGCACTTTTTGTTCGTATAACTTTGTCTTCGTTAGGGGCTTTTGGCAGCATAAAAATGTTGTAAAACATCACATCTCTGAGTGACATTACTATATTGGGGGAAATAGTTAGCCTAGGCTTGGGCTAAGGCCCTAAGCTGTGTGGTCCCCATTTAGTATGGAGGTGGTTCCCCTCTCCCCTTAGGAATGGCACTAGGGACTCTGTACTTCTCAGTCCTCTCGAGACAGTTTCCCTAGTTCTTATGTGAGGGATTATCCACTATGGCAGGTAGACTAGGCCCACTGCACTCTTCCTTTCTTGCCACACAGAGATCTCTGATCCTCTGGTGTTTGCAAGGGCCCTCCAGGGCAGTGGGTCATGGAATTAACCTCATATTGAAATGTAGTGGATAGTTCACTTCTGAGAGCTATTGTTTCAGGCTGCCTGCACACTCAGGCAGACATCATAAGATTGTTTACACTTGGGTCATAGAATCGTATAAGTATAGTACTGGAAGGGACCTTGAGAGATCTTCTATTCCGGTCCCCTGAACTCAAGGTAGGGCTATGTAATAACTAGACCATTCCTGACAGGTGTTTATCTAACCTCTTCTTAAAAACCTCCAGTGACTGAGATTCCACAGTCTCCCTAGGCAATTTGTTCCAATGTTTAATTATCCTGGCAGTTGAGAAATTTTTCCTAATGTCAAACCTAAACCACCCTTGTTTCAATTTAAGCCCATTGCGTCTGTTCTCAGAGGTTAACCTGTTCTCAGAGGTTAATGAGAACAATTTTTGTTGTCCTCCTTGTAACAACCTTTTATGTATGTGAAAACTGTTGTTATGTCCCCCCTCAGTCTTCTCTTCTCCAGACTAAACAAAATCCCTTTTTATAGATTGGCACTATATTTGCCTTTTTCCAGTTCTCTGTAATCTCTCCCATCTTCCATGAGTTTCCAAAAATAATCACTAATGTCTCGGATATCTCCTCAGTTAGCTCCTTGAGTATTCTAGGATATATTTCATCAGACTCTGGCTACTTGAAGACATCTAACTTGTCTAAGTAATTTTTAACTTGTTCTTTCCCTATTTTAGCCTCAGATCCTACTAGTTTTTTTCTGGCTTTCACTATGTTAGATGTCCAATCGCTACTAACCTTTTTGGTGAAAACTGAAACAAAAAAGTCATTTAGTATTTCTGCCATTTCCACATTTTTTCTGTTATTGTCTCCCCTCTCCCCCTCATTGAGTAACAGAACTACCCTTTTCTTGGTCATCTTCTTGCTTTTAATATATTGTAGACTGTATATGTAGACTGTCTTCTTGTTATCCTTTATGTCTCTTTAGCTAGTTTAATCTCGTTTTGTGCCTTGGCCTTTCTAATTTTGTCCCTACATGCTCCTGTTATTTGTTTATATTCATCCTTTGTAATTTGAACTACTTCAACTTTCTGTAGGACTCTTTTTTGAGTTTGACTATTAAAGAGCTCCTGGGTAAGCCAGGGTGGTCTCTTGCCATACTTCCTATCTTTTCTGCACATTGGGATAGTTTGCTTTTGTGCCCTTATAAATGTCTCCTTGAAAAACTGCTAACTCTCTTGAACTGTTTTTCCCCTTAGACATGCTTCCCATGGGATCTTACCTACCAACTCCCTGAGTTTGCTAAAGTCTATCTCCTTGAAATACATTATCTTTTTTCTGCTGTTTTCCCTCCTACCATTCTTTGGAATTATGAACTCGTCATTTCATGATCACGTTCACCCCAGCTGCCTTCCACTTTCAAATTCTCAACCAGTTCCTCCCTATTTGTCAAAATCCAATCCAGCACAGCCTCTCCCCTACTAGTTTTCTCCACCTTCTGAAATAAAAAATGGTCTCCAATACATTCCAATACATTGTTGGATAATCTGTGCCCTCACTTACTATTTTCCCAACCAATTTCTGTGTAGTTGAAGTCCTCCATCACCACCAAGACCTGTGCTTTGGATGGTTTTGTTAGTTTTAAAAAAAGCTTCACCTACTTCTTCCTGGTTACATGGTCTGTGGTAGATGCCTATGATGGCATCATCCTTGTTTTTTACCCCTTTTATCCATACCCAGAGATTTTCTACAAGTCCGTCTCCCCTATTTCCATTTCAACCTCAATCCGAGTGTATACATCTTTGATAAACAAGGCAACACCTCCTCCCTTTTTTTCCCCTGCCTGTCCTTCCTGAGCAAGCTGTACCCATCTATATCAATATTCCAGTCGTGTATTATCCCACTAAGTCTCTGTGATGCCAATTATGTAATAGTTATGTTTACTCACTAGTGTTTCTAGTTCTTTCTGTTTATTCTTATTGCATTAGAGTACAGACATCTAGGATACTGATATGATTTCCTCTTTCTGTTCCCTCTTGTCTCTCCCTTGTCTATGCTATAATGGCCCAAGCTTCTTTCAGATTCCGACCCTTCTCCTGGGTATCCATGTCTTTGATTTACCTGTGGGCTTTTGTCTTCTGCCTTCATCAAACCTCATTTTAAAGCCCTCCGCACTAGGTTAGCCAGTCTGTATCCAAAGATACTCTTCCCCTTCCAGGAGAGGTGAACCCCATCTCTGCTCAGCAGTCCCATCTTCCCGGAACAGCATCCCATCATGTAGTCAAGCCTTCCTTTGTAACCATGACAGCTAGTAACTTACTTTTTTTAAAAGGAAGCTAAGATTCTGATATAAACACTTTACTTCCAGGATTCTAGACATGAATCTATAATACTTATGCCTTAATCCAGCCCTGGCTGTAAGTTGTTATCAGACATCCTTCAGACCACTTAAAAGGGCTAGCATGGCCATGCTTTGCTACTGGTCTAAACTTCCTTTCTGTCTTATCATAAAATGTGACACGTGACCTTCATTTCTCTTCTACAGCCTGCCACCTTGAAAGACTTCTACAGCCTGCCTCCGTGAAGGACGGAGAACAGGATTCAAATACTGATCCTCTATATGGCAATGTGTCACTGCTCAGTCATTAGCATGGCTATCCAGTTGTTTAATGACCTGTAATGGTACATTTGGCTAGATTTTCTGTATAATTCACAAATGGGGATGCTGTCCCTCTGGATTTGTCTGACACATGGTTTCAATGTTCCTAATGAGATCTTCGCAGGCTGTCAATTACTTATGTAATTTAAGTGAAATACACAGAGAGGGGTTGCTATACTTAAATTATGCACCTTCAAAATGTTATGAAAGGAATCATCCCAGATTCCATGTCTTTCATCCATACTTTTTATCTGTATGTGTTCCAAAAAGTCTGTAAGTGACATTGGAGGGGTTTAGAAGTGAAAAAAGTTAATCCCAGTGCTCTTTTTAATATCTTGTAAACTGAATACAGTAACCAAATAGCATCTGTTTTCACAGAAATAGAAGCATAGGAGACAAAGGGGGGAAAGAGATTTCCAGCTTTATTTTGGTGTATAGTTGTGAACTCCTTGCTATTATAGTTCACAGGTAAATGCAGGCTTTTTGTCACTTAGCTATTGTGTGCAGTAGAGAGCTTACCGCAAGGCATGCATGGGGTTGAATGCAAGCAGCGTTCTGCAAACATTTATCCAAAGCTGGAAACTAAACTATCCTTTACTCCTGCAATATGAAGTTTAAGGACATTTAAGATTGTTCTTTGAATCTTGTTTGAACCTTGAAAGCTCTATTCTGCTGGTTTTTGGTTTGTTTTTTTTTTGTGCTTGCTATAAATGTGCATGTTCTCCTCCTCCTTATCCAGTCATCCAGGCTGCACGATGGGTTCATTGGTTGCAGAAATACTCTAAGCTTCCATCCATTCATGTTAATGTGCTGATTCTCTGTAGCCCTTTATCATGTGTAGTTATTTATACCAATGGAAAAAGCATGACCATGTCAAAGTGGTCGCATTTTAACCTGCTTTGCATTCACTTTGCATTGATGTAAAGGGCTACGCAAGGGGCATGTCTTTACTGCCCCGCAGATCGGACTAATGGATGTGAATAGCAGTGCGCACCAACGAGCTGCACTATAACTTCCCTGGGTAGATGCTGCAAGTGTAAACTAAAAGTTCCTACTTTGCATTAATATAGTCCTGTTTGAAGATGACTATGTTTGGTGAACTCTCAACATTTTAGTTCATGCCCACAGCATCCGCATGGGGGAATTACAACACAGCACTTTTGTGCGCATTGCTATTTGCACCGCTGTAGTCTGAGCTGTGGGGCCATGTGGACATGCCCTTTGGTGCAGGGCAGCAGAGAATCAAGCCTTGTGTTTCATATAGTAACTGAAGTGTATTTATCAACAACTGTACATGCAGAAGATTCCACTTTAAGGGACCACACTGCAAGTGTTAACATGGACTATGTTCTTGACACAGTATTAACCATTCAGGTCTGTCTCTGATCTTTATGTACAAGCAGAGATGACCCAGGCCTGCTAACAGTGGGAGGGGGGAGAGAGCAGAGTGAGGGCAGCCAGCGTCAGCAGTGTTACTGAGCATGCTCAGTCCATGTGAGTATGCTCCATACAAGCCAAGCAGAAAATCGTTGGTGGGTTGGGCATACGTGCAGTAACAGTCAATATCAATGTCAGTGCAATATGGTGGGTAGGACTGATTTTTTTTCAATGCATTGATAAGTGGTATCATTCAAACAGTGCGTAGGAAGTAAGATTAATATACGATCTCTTCTTTTTCAGATTTCTCAGGGACGTATTTTCACTTATTCACACCTTCTACTATGAAAAAACATGGAATATCTTCCTCACAGAAAACCAGCAGTATAATACCCATCTGATACATGCCTCAAGAAAATCTTATTTAAAGTCTGTTGAAAGTAAGTCAATGAACAACTTGCTTAAAGATGGCTTTAGTTGGCTGTATAGCTATTTGTGGCTCAAGAATAAGCATACACTAATTTTAGCCGTCTAGCTTTAGGCAGCTGCTGTTTGTTCTTAAATGAAGCTATTGGAGGAAATAAAAATGAGCTCTAAGCAGAGGTCGAAGTTGTGCTGCTCCCTGACTGTGTAGTGCCAGGGCATGTCACAAATGTTTGATGTATCCTGGCTATCCACCATGTTAGAAGTTCACTGCAACAAACTGTAAATCAGCAGTTCAGCTGCGCAAATGAACAACATGAACTTAGATTATCTGCATTATAAATGAAGATTTAGATTCCTGGTGCTGCGACAGTTTATTTTAGAATTGACTATGTAGAAGTGGAGACTATACCACTTGCTGTTTCCTGTATTGTGTGTAGGGCCACTTTATCTCTGCTTTCATTGTGCTGGTGGCTGGCACATCCTGCAGTTCCTTGTGTCTTTACTCTAGATCTAAGTGTAAGGCTTGGTCTATACTGTGGAAATGTATATCTGCATAGCTAAACTGGTCAGGAGTGTGAAAAAACACATCCCTGACTGATGTAGCTATGGCAACATAATCTGCCAGTGCAGACACAGCTAAATCAACAGAATAGTGCTTTCATCAATGTAGCTAATGTCATTCAGGGAGGTGGTGTTCCTCCATCAACAGAAGAAACCCTCTGTCAGTGTAGGCTGTGCCTACACAATGGGGCTATGCTGATTTAGTTATGACAATATAGCCTCCATAGTGTAGACGTACCCGTAATCTCTTTAAATCTAAGTTTAAAAACATGCAACTACACTTTAAAAATCCAGCAATGATCAATCGACAGAGCTTCCTACATACTGAGGCCATAATTCAGAACTCAGGTGCATGTGTACAATTATCTAGGGATCTGGCAACATGTGAACGTAAGAGATGCATAGCAATGGGTATATTTCCAAGGTCAGTGTTATGGCCAGAATCGCTCCCTCATCCAAAAAGGAGAGGATAATAGAAGAAGAATATGTTTTAATATTCTCAGTTTGTTTCTTGTAGTATCCAGCAAATTCTAATCGACTGTGGAATGTGGGGGTAGGGGAGAAAAAGAGGGGAAAAGTGACATCATTTTGTTTCTATTTTGTGCCATAGAAATCTTTTCCAACCACTCATTAACCCACCTAGAGAATATTTTTAATTGGTACCAGCATTTGGTTTAGTGTGTGGATGGCTGGTCCGGGGGGATTTCCATTCAGTTTCTTGGCAATAAGATTTGCATTATTTGCTCTGCTTCTACTTTCCACCAAGGTTTGAGTACAATTCCTTAATGCCATTCCGGTCCTTAACCAAAGCCTTGTGAAACCAGTTGTCAGACTCCTGGTGGCTTTAATGGGCTTTGGATCAGATCCTTAACGAGCTGTCTTTTCTCACAACCAGGGTAAGGTATTTCAGGTCAGACTTGAAAATGTTGACAGAAGAGCATATAGGATCCCAGTCTAGAAACACCATGCCTTCCTTTTGTTTAGTTCACCCTGGCACTGTTATCCCCTGTTGTTTGTCTGTTTTCATTTTCTGTGTTTGTCTGGTGTAGACTGTAAGCCTCCTTAGGTAGGGACCATTTTGTTACAAAATCTCTGTAAAGCTCCATGTGAAGTGTTGATGCTATATAAATATAGTATACATAATAATCATCACGTTGAGTCCATATTCCTTCGCCTCTGTTACAGCTTCATTTGAAGGTGCTTCAAGGTTTGTAGATGTTTTAGAAAATCTTGAGAAAATTCAGGTGTTCTTCATTTATCTCAATGCCTTAAGCTCTCCCCTCAAGGTTGCTAAAGATAGTCTTCAGGAAGCAACTGGAGAGTTTAGGTGAGATGGTATCTCTCATGCTCTAGCTCTTTAATACAATTTGATCTCCTCAATCCTCCTATGCTGTGTTTTTTGCATCTGAGTCATTAATCTCTAGTGTGGAATATTTTCAAACCAGTTTCCTGACCAAAGGATATTCAGATGAGTCCTTTTGTCTCTCTTGGTAGTTTTAGCCTCAAAGAACTCAAACGAGTTAGAAAATAATAGGTGATTAAAACCAACAGTACTTCAGAAACCCAAACTATTTTAATAAATGCTCCCCAGTTGATCTCTTAAAATAGATACTTTCTCTACAGCTGAAGTTAAAATAATTGGACTACATTTTTTGTTCGGTTCTTTGCTCTTTTCTTTGATAATGGCACTCTCTTGGCTAGTTTCCTGTTTTCAGAGGTTTTTATATATGTTGGCTGAAGGTTCTTCAGCATCTCTCTCCTTTTGGTTCAGGATATCTGATCCTCTATCAGTTGTAAGAGCTTCTTAGCAACTAGTAACTGTCTTTGGCTGAAGCTATTTTTTTAACTTACTAAATTTGTTAGTTTTTTTTTTTTTTTTTTCCCCAGTAGATCTGAGTTTTGGATCTAGAGAAATCTGTTGCTTTTATACAGAAAGGTCAGGGACAGCTTTAGTGTGGCTTCAGGGGGACAGCTGCATGTACAGAAATCAGGCCCAAATTACCCACTGTGCATTTGATGCGCTTCCACGGGGCCCCCGTCTCCGGTTTGGCCTGGCTGCCCCTCCATCATGACAGAGGCACAGCTGGACAAATGTGAGTGAGTAGCAGTTCGACCTGGCACCTGGGTCACAGTGCCACTCCGGTTTGGCTCAGTCACCCCTCCCTCACGACAGAGGGGCAGCTGGACCAAATCTGCCATTGATAGTGGGGGAGCAACTCACCTGCCCCAGCCGGGCCCAGGTCCCACCATCACTGCCCCAGCCGGCATCATGCCAGCCCAAGGAGACCCACAATGCTGAGAGCCCTGAGATAGGAGCCAGGCTAGGGGTGAAGAATACCACTCCCACGGGAAATGGAGCGGGAACTCAGGGTGAGGAGGGACCAGGAGTGGCTCCCGAACTCCCCATCCCCACATGGAGGGCAGCTACCTGACAAACCTGGACCCTCTGTGACCACCCTATCCCCTCAGGCCTAATAAAGTGATATTTTAACGCTGTGTGTAAGTGCTTTGCAGGCTTAAGATCTGAGGCTTGATCAGTGAACATACCCTCTGACCACTCCACCCCGTGTCTCACACAGATGATTGCTATCCCTGGCTGAAGTAATCCGCTGAGAGAGCATAGCATGGGGCCGTAGACAGTCTGCATGAACCCACATTAACCTGTAACAGCAGTTCTTATAAATGTGTTTATGGCCTGAATTTGGCCCCTTTTTTTTCCACTGCCTTTTTTCCCCTGCCTTTCCACATGGAGTACAGTATGGAACACTGTAAATATAAGCGGTTCTCTTCTGCATAGAGCTGAACAAATGACTTTGTGAATGATTTTGTTTGTCATTACGAAATGTAGAGTAATATCAAACTGCAGCATCTGTCCATGCAGCTTCCATTCATGGAGTCCCGGTGAGTTCAGTGGAGTTTCATGTGTACTCCGGGTCCATCCATGCAGAGCAACTTTCAATATCTAGGCCATAGGCTCTATTGTTCCCTGACACATGTACTTAAAATACATTGCATTCTGTGAGTCATACTTGGGTATCCAAAGATAGAATTTGCACTTAGTATTTATTTTCTCGGAAGATAAAACAAGAGGCTGTTTCAATATCAGACTCTGTTTAGATTAAGGGTGGGAATCTGGTGAAGTCACTACTAATCTAATTCTAATGCAATAATTGAGAAGCCAATTACTATAGAAAATAAATCAAGGACATATTTTTTTAAATATATAAACCTTTGCAGTGTACCTTTAGAGTATATATTACAGGAATCCTTATGTAAATATCCACTCTAAGCATAATATCAAGACCAGTCTGACTGATCTGTGCAGACCTGTTCTTTCTGGTATAGTGTTTGCTAAGCAGCTTTATTCAGTGTCTGAAAAAAGTTGCTTCTTGTGCAGTCATGTGAGGACTGTCCTGGTCAAGAGAAATTAAATGTCCTGTGGGCTGGGTTAGTCCCAGAAAGCCTTTGTAGAAGTCTGAAGATATAACATCTATAGAGAGCCTGAAATCATTGCAAAAGTAATGGGGATGGATGCCTTTAGAGGAAGGAAAGACTGGGTGATCCCCTTCTAAAGCATAATAGTCTTCCTATGAGGACAGAGAGAGTTCTTTTTTGCTGCTCATCATTCTGAGGAACACTTTCATTAGGGTCCTGATCTAATTTTCTTTAAAATTTATTTTATTTAGAATTTGCATATTTGCCGACCCAAGCAATAACATTCTGAGTGGCCAAATGGAGCGCTTGGAGCCCATCGCTGAATTTGGTTAGCAGGCACCCCTCGACCGTGTGTATCATTGTTTGATCTGCACTGCAGCTGCAGTTTGGATTGCCTCAAAGATCCCAACGGGGCTGGTTGGCCGCATGGAGGCCTGGCTCGCTCTGGAATCAGTTAAGAAGGGCCCACTGATGACATGGCAGGTTGAAGCCGGGTGGGCGGGCAGTAAGGTCTGTGATGAGGAACTGATTGGTGGTTGATGTTAAGCACCAGTCTTCCTGGCCACAGGGACTTTCTGTTGTTATGTCTTGGCATGGCAGCCTTGACCACACTGGGTGCCACGATGAAAGATGTGTAGTTGGTAGGCTAAAAAGATCATTGAACAAGGGCAGGCTTGGGTTGGCACATACCTTCTCAAGCAGCTTGCCAGCTGCAATCTCCCTCCTGATGTAAGGGAGAATAATGAGGCTCAGAACTGGAAGCCATGGAAGATGAATCAGTCGGAGAGTTCCTGTGATGACATGCATTATTGAGCTGAGTTGCATTTCAACAAGTTTAGTGTGTACCAACCGACTCCATATTGGCACACAGTACTCTCCTGCTGAATACAAGATTGCAAGGTTTGAGTTCCTGAGGATTGAAGCATCTGCTTCCCATAAAGAACCTGCCAGTTTGCTGAAAAGGCTGTTGCATGTCTTGACCTTCACTGCGGTCTTGCTCAGTTGGCTTTTGTACGTCAGTGTTTGGTGGAGGGTCATGCCTAAGCAAACTGGGTATGCTTCATGCTTCAGCCGCTGGCCATTCATTATACTGTTTAGTTCCCTCTTAGCATTGACATGGTGGAGGTGGAATGTGCTGGAGACTGTCTTGCTGGTGCTAGGCTGAAAGCGCCATGTCTTACAGTAGTCAGCCAGCTTTGCAGAGTTGTCATTCAGGGTCTTCTCCAGCTCAGAGAAAGTCAGAGTCTCAAGCCCACAGCAGATGTCATTGTTCAATCTATACATCAATGACTTGCCACCAAAGTTGTGTTTAGTGTAACAAGAGATGGAGCAGGTCCTTGTTGCCTAAAGTCATCAGTCCTGTTAATTCAATTCTGTTCAGTAGGCAGTTCTGTTGTGTGTTTATCAGTTGCAAAATAAAGTCCACATAGGGAAAATGCCAATAAACATATTAATTTAATACATAAAAATGCAAATATATTTGTTTTGCAGGAGCAAACGTTGACCTGCACACAGATTAAATTGTGTGCAGAATAGTACACTTGCAAATTTAAGGAGACCCACTGAAAAATCTGGCCCAAAAATTTTAGCTCATTTGTTTTTACGGTACTTTGGAAATGTTGACACACACATATGTTGAGCATGTAGAAACCCCATACTTCAAAAATCCCTGCTTCATTCAGCTTTTCCAGTTATATTAAACATTGGCGTAATGTTCAGTTGTGGCCAGGTATTAATTCTCCCAACACTTCTGCAAGGCAGGGAACTACTATCTCCATTTTACGGATGGGAAGTTGAGGTTCAGAGAGGTTGTTATTTATTTATTTATCTATATACTGTTTATTTGTATCGTGGTAGCACCTACAGCCCTATTTCTAGCCCAGGGCCCCAGCAGGCGCTATACAAGTACATAACAAAGACAGTCCTTTCCTCAAGGAGTGCGCAGTCTAAGTATAAGACTAGAGACAGCGGATGGTACAACAATCAGACAGCAAGAACACAAGGTAGCAATGAGACACAACTAGTGAGAGAAAAAAAAAAAAGGAATAGTCACAGCGCCCGAGAGGCCTAACTAAGTGACTTGCCCTAGGTGACACAGCAAGTGTGTCAGAGCAAAGGATTGAACCTGGGTCTTCCACGGGCAAGGCTGGTGCCATAAGCCCTGGACCATCCCTCCTTTTTGGCTGAAGAGTTTTCAGAAAGGAATCTGGTATGCTTTCTCTGCAGACAAAAATGTGGCTGCTCCGATTGTAACAGTGGTGTTTAAAATAAATAAATAAACCATCAAATCTAGCTAGACTAAAACAGCAATCACGTTTTCTGCGATCTCTCCCAGCATCCATTATTGAAAAGCTGTTTTTAAAAAAATAGAAGTCTGGCATAATCTACCTTTCCAAATGTTGTTTTTGTGAAAATAGAGAGTTGAGAGAAATAGTCCTAATTTAACCAGTACTCATCTGTTTTGTTTTGTTAAGATTTTTTTCATGTTCGCAACACAACTAAAGAATGTGTCTGTAGTATTTATGTGCGTTCCTTCACATAGACACCTGGAAATCAAGGTTAGGAAGGTGTGTGGAGTGGATACTCCACGCAAGGCCCAGCAAGGTATAAAGGACCAGTTAACCCTGTGACAGGCTGCACCTGGAGTAAGGTCAGAGCTGATGAAACCCAGCTGGGGGAGGAGCTGGGACAGGCATAAAGAGAAGATGTCGGTGGTCAGAGGGGGGCTTCAGGAAGGAACTCTGTAGTCACTCCCTAGAGCAGAGGGGAGGTGGCAAGAGTCAAGCAGGAGTCCTACGGAGGAGTAAATCCTGGGATCCTGCCTGGGAATACAGACTCAAACAAGAACCCAGGAGAGCCAACACAGGAAGCTCCAGTGATAACCCAGAGGTGGGCCAGTGCAAGAGAAGGAAGGTAAGAAGTAGGCCAGGGAAACAACAACAGGGTCTGGGATTGCGTAGACCTGGTTGCTAGTCACAGGATCCCTAGGCTGGAACCTGGAGTAATGAGTGGGTCCAGGTTCCCCTATCAGCGACTAGGGACGTGGCACAGTCTGGGCGATGGAGGAGAGGACTGCCTGAGACAGTTCATTCGGCAACACTTTGTTACCCTGGAAGGGGAAAACGATAGTGACCAAGGTGGAGGGCCAAGCCACAAAGAGGGAGCAATTGAGTCCAGAGAGTGAGAGAGAGACATGGGTTGAGCAACTAGAAGAGGGGGCATCAGACTGGTTGAGAGCTAATCCTCATATGAGCCACAAGTAGGCACCACAACAGTGAATGGCAAACCCTGTGTGTCAAAGGGCTATCATTTATAGTTCTAAAACGTAAATAAGGATTCTTAGTTATTGAGCGTGTTTGCTATAGTAATTTGATGATTACTGATTGGCTAAATCTACAAAATGGTGTTTGATTAGTCACATCTTAAAAATCCCACCCACTGAGTTTGAAATCCTTAACAGAATATCTTTGTGGTTAAATATTGTTATCAGCAAGCACAATTTGTTTTCTGAGGCGGGTTGCTGGCTGCTACTTGAACATGACATCGTGAATTCAAGGAGACTGAGAAAAGTATGGTATCTTTGTGTGGCAGTAGTAAAAGTTTGGAGGGAAAGGAGTGAAAGGTACCATACACATGTAAGTTTTCCCTTCTCTTACTGTTCCAACCGGGACAGAGTGGGCTTTTACTCTGAAAAGTCACCAGCCGTAATGTGATAGTTGAGAGATGGTTTTCAGGCATATCTCTGTTTGCTAAAGTTCAAATCTGTGGGTTGAGAGATACAGGGGAACTAATGGTGCAGTAGCTTTAAATGTGAGATTAAATTTGCCTTTGTTTTAAACAGCATTGTTTTATAATCTCAGTTTCATGATTGAAAGTCTGGTGTAAATTATTTCAGGCAAAGGACTGGGGATTTCAGGTAAGAGACTGTTCAAGCTGTATTTCCCTTGATTGTTTTCATTTCTTGAAAGTTTGGAATACTAGAAGATACTCATTTAATGATTCTTGCCTATGTATTAGGATTTCCTAGGGCATATGTTATAAACCATAGGATTTTGGGGGGAGTGTGAGGAGAAGAACTGTTAGAGCCATTTCTGCTTTTTACATTATTTTACAGTCCTAAAATAAAATCATCAGGACAGGAATGCACACACATTGATGACTTACTAACTGCATCTGTTGGCATTGTGCAATTCTATGGGCTTAATTGGAAAAAAGTGTGCAATGTCCTGTAACCTGGCATTCTCATTAGTTCTGCAACCCAATGAATTGTATGCATATGAATTGTCAGTCTGTACTTGAGTTTATGACACACCCACGTCAGCTCTAAATTTCACTAACAGGATTTGGCTCTTGCTCCAATATAATAAGAATAGATTTACCTTAGATACCCAAAGGTTTGTGCATAAAGGTTTTGCTAGTATGAAACTTCCATGGATGTATATGAAGCCTAAAAGAAATCGTCAACAGTGAAAGAGCAGTTTGGTGCAGTGAGGAGAACAATAAAATATTAAAGTGTGTTGATATTTAGCGTCAGGGAGTTTAAAAGGATCACAACTGGTGATGAGAGTGTCGAGATAACAGTTTAGTCTGCAGTAAATCAGGGTCTCATTGACCAATGGATGATCCCAAATGGTCTTTCCTGCCCAATGGGAGTAGTTAGTAGCAATAGAAAAGGGGAGGATAAGAAGCAATATATGCCACATTGAAACCCTGTAGAGCTTTGATAACCTGTTGTGACCTGTCGGGAAAGGTAAGATGATGCAACGAGAAGACCTCTCATAAGCAGTGACAAGTTCAGCAGAAGAATGGAAAGATTCCTGCTGTTGGAGTCATGCTGAGTTCGGATGATTGTCTTAATTCTGTGATCTAGAAGGAAGCTGCTGTACTACTTTTCAGATTTCGAAGATGACGAATTAGAGCTGACAATTCTTAGCCTGTTTCTCCCCATGGACATCAGCACCACTTGCGCTCTCTCTCCCCACACTTTTCCTTCCCATCTTACTCTGTCTGCTTAATGATAACCCTTCCATGTACAAGTGACTGAAGAGGATCCCAGTCCCACCCGCTTTCCACCTGCACCTCCCCAGTCTTCCGAAGTTGCTGCTTTGCTCTGAATCCCCTGTCTTTAGCTGTTTCGGAGCTGGGCAAGACTCAAATAAATGTTGAGGAATAAGGAGAGGTTTGTTGGCAGGGCAAGGACAACAGGTCTGTTAGGATCTTCTATCCCAACTCAGCTTTTCCACCTGGTGCATAGAAACCTTTCCTCCTGGTTATAAATTATGTTCTCAGAGATTCCTTTTTTGCTGAGGAATGTGGTTAGTGCCAATGCTGTTTAATATTTCAGGATGGAACAGTTTCCTAAGGGTTAAAAATAAAACCAGAGGGTCAAGTATCAGACTGTCCATATGCAGTCTAAATCTCTTACAAAACTATCCTATACATTTGATTGATTATTTGTATTCTAATTCTTATAATGTGCCGATCACACAGTCTGTGGTGCAGGCACAGCATGGGAAAACAAAACCACATGCTTTGGGTTAACATCAACAGATTTCCTACTGCACAACCAACATAAACAAAATACTGTATCCACCCCACTCAGCACCAACACTCAGACCAGAGCCTGAGAAAAGAGATTGGCTAAGACTGCTCCTTGAAGGTCAAGAGACATGAACTTTCTCAGACCACTTGGAGAAGCAGATTCAGTTGTTACATGAGAATGCTCTGTCTCCAGCTCCCAGATTGTCATATCTAGGGGCTATGACTGCCCTAAATGACCTCAACTACAACCACCGTATGTGAGAAAAAGAGTGATCACTCAGGTGATCTAAAAGATGGGGGAAAAGTCTAGAGACCAAGATGATGTGTAGGCATGGGGAAACCACAAGAGAAAGACTATAGAGATAATGTCATAACATGAATTGCACCTTGAAGCAAATAGAATAAGGCAGCATAGTCTTTGGTTTTAAAGGATCTCTGTGGCTAATATTGCAAAACTGTCAAGCAGCTGAGTTATGCAACGGCTAGAGCTTCCCACTGAAGTAGAAGCATAGATTGAACTGCAATAATACAATCACAAAGACATAGATAACTGTGGCAAGCTCTACAGCAGAGATGGGTGCAACCTCTTTACCAGATCCAAAGGAAAAACCAATACCACCTGAAAATCCAGAAGCAATAAGAGAACCATAAATGTTCTGAAATTTCAAACCTCTTGGATAAAGCTACAGTAGATGATTCTGCTCTGTAACAGCAACAGGTACCACCCTAATTCAGCAAAACATTGTCATTTGATTTCAGCAGTAATTCAACATTTGCTTAAAGTTAAGTACATCTTAAGTGCTTTGCTGAATCAGGGCCTAGATCTGTTTTGGCTGTATAGAAATGTTTCTAAGTCAATATGTATCTTTAGTTTTTAGAAATCATAACAGCATGAGCTTGTCTATATGGTCAGTGCGTGGCAGGCTAAAGTGCTGTAGATTTATACCCCAGCTTGCCATACACAACTGATGATGTAGATGAGCGCCTGAAACTTAAAACTCTGAGGATTTTATGTCAATTCCCACATACCGCTCATGCCCATAAATAATTCTTCCTTTTTTCTTTAGCGAGCTGTATCTTAAACTATTGCTTCTATTTGATTTTGGAATATATAGTGTTAGCTTTTTGATTCCTTTCAAAAGGTGGCAGTTCCTCATTTCCCTACCACCAAAATAATAGCAATATTGTTAATGTACGTAACAAGGAATCCATTCTAGCAAATAGTGTCAAATTACCAGTAAATCCCATACACTCCTTGCGGTGATAGAGAGTTATTGATGTACAGAATATCATTACTCTTATGTCAGCTGTTTACATTTTTACTTACAAACATTTGCCATGTTGGATAGATGCCAATGAATTAAAAACAATGACATTTTTGTAGTTGTATAATGTGCTAGTATTTTCCTATGTTTTATCAGACACAATATAACCACCATAATCTTACTTAAGAAAGGCTTATGAATTCTTAAAACTAATGCTTAGAGGTACTATAGAATAAAACTCATAGAAAACTATTTTAGTGAAGCAGTTGTACAGGGTGTTTTCCAAACCGTTTTCTATAAAGAACTGTGTCAATCAGGTACACTGATTTTTTTTTTTGGTCTCGCTCTCTCTCAAACTACATACACACATGTGTATATATTTATTATTGATATATTCTATTATCTGTCATCTATAGTTGGGTATGAAGATAAACCTTCATAATATGGGCTAGCCTGCAGTATGCAGGGCTTTTATTGTTTGTAAAGCACATAGAGAACAGACAGAGGTTCCCCTAGTGTCCTACCACTTCCCACCCTTCAAAGACTTTTGTATGTTCTGGACCAGATTCTCCATTGCCTAGCTCCTTGTATAATCATTTTCACTTCTGCAAAATGGATGTAAAATGCTATTATGACTTGGTAGCATTTAACACTCACTCTGCACAGGTGTAAATGACTATGCAAGGTGGACAAACACAATGTATTTAAGTGAATAGAGACGCTTTCCTGAGTGGGGGTCACAGTGGATTAAAATAAAGTGGAAGTTAAGTTAACCCAAATAAACCAACGCTCAGGAGAAGACAACCTATGTTTGGAAATAACCAAGTCTCCTTTAGGTAATCTATATTAATTACTAACAGATGTGAGTTTGCATCTTGGTCACTTAAATATTTTAGAGATTCATAGTCATTCCTGTCAATTATTTTTGATTAAGCATTTTTTCTATCACTCAGGCTGCTGCTCTCTTTTTAATAATTCACCCCTGTGTTACCTGGATAGACAAGAGGTTTTGAGAAGTTTGTGACCTTTCATATCTCTATGCTGTTACAACCTAGTGAAGTAAAAGCTGAGTGACAGCATTAACTCCAGTTCCTTTTCTGTTGATGGTTTGTTGGCTCAAATTCAAAGCGACTCTAATCTGATGAGTCTAAATAATTTTGCTTTTTTCTTAATAATTGTTCAGATATTTTGCAAATGTGCATTTGGCAAAATGTTTCTAATCAAAAGTGGAGCATCTTTAGAAATGCTGTAAAAAGAGAATGAAAAGTTTTTATGTAACTGTCTGAATGCTACTGGATGCACTTCACATGGAGAAAAGAGAGGAAGAAATTATGCAAGCCTTAGTAAAAAGAAACCAATTGCTGTTTGCTGCATCAAATGTGGTTTTATTTAATAGATTTGTTTATTTGCTTCATTCTTTTGTCTAAAGGGTGGACTAAGTGATCTCTTTTTTAATACTTTCGCATCAAACGTGATATGTCTCAGTAAAAATTATTTTCAGTGTCTGGAGCTATACACAGCTGCAGGTCTTTGTACCATACATGTCTACAAATAAAAAAACCCCAAACGAATTCAACCAAGGAGAGATGATGCCCTTCTGAAAAGGAAAACAGTTTGCCCTTATCTTTCACATTACCTCATCAAGAGCAATAAGCAATGTTAATCAGATACTTAGAGTTTTCACATTAAAAATAAACAAATAACCTTTCAGTGTCCCATCTCCAACCACTGGAGATATTTGCTAATAGCAGTCTCAGAAGGACCATGTTGTCATTGTAGGCAATCTCATCATACCATCCCCTCCATAAACTTATCAAGCTCAGTCTTAATGCAAGTTACATATTTTGCCCCCACTACTCCTCTTGGAAGGCTGTTCCAGAATCTCAATCCTCAGATGGTTAGAAACCTTCATCCATTGTAAACTTAAACTTATTAATGGCCAGTTTATATCCATTTGTACTTGTGCCAACATTGACCCTTAATTTAAATAACTCCTCTTCCTCCCGGGCGTTGCAATCATGATTTAAATAACTCCTCTTCCTCCCTGGTCTTGCAATCGTATCTCCCTTCAGTCTCCATGTTGTTAGACTAAACAAGCTAAGCTCCTTAAATCTCCTCTCATAAGGTAGGTTCTCCATTCCTCTGATCAGCCTAGTAGCTCTTCTCTCCACATGTTTTAGTTTGAATTCATCTTTCTTAAATATGGGAGACCAGAATTGCACACAGTATTCCAGATGAGGTTTCACAAGTGCCTTTGATAATGGTAATAACACTTCCCTAGCTCTACTGGAAATCTCTCTCCTGATGCTTCCTAGGATTGCATTAGCTTTTTTCATGGCCACATCACATTGGGGCTCATAGTTGTCTGGTTATTGACCAATACGCCCACATCTTTGTCCTCCTCTGTAGCATTCAACTGGTAAGTCCCCAGTTTGTGGCAAAAAATTTTGTTAGTCTCTAAGTGCATGACCTTGCACTTCACATTATCAAATTTCATCCCATTTCTATTACTTGAGATTTGAGGACTTCAGTAACTCAGCCAGGTTATGGGCCTACTACAGGAGTTGGGTGGGTGAGGGTCTGTGGCCTGCAATATGCAGGAGGTCAGATTAGATGATCATGATGGTCCCGTCTGGCCTTAAAGTCCATATGAGCTGAGGACCTGATCCAAAGCCCACTGAAGTTGGTGAAAGCCTTTCCACTGACCGAGCTTTGGATCAGTTCATAGTGTATTCGTGGTTTTAGTTTTTAATGTTAAATCTTTAGAAGTGAAAACTCATTTTGCTTGTCATTCAACCCCTTTGTTCATTGCATGCCATCAGCTTGGCATTTCTGAAAGTCACTTTCTGTAGTCCTTCAAAGTAGATTTCAACTTCCTATTCTCAGAGGATTCTGAATTTATATAATGAGATTTTCAAGTGCTAAATATTTATTTATGAGTTTATTATAGTCCATAAGAGGAATGTCATTCTTTGAGGAAAACTGTGCTGACATAGATATCTGCTCCACATGGGTATGCAATATATTGAGAGTGAGCAAATGTTAATAGTTACAATTGCCGTCAGTAGCAAAAGTGGTGATGGTTTGATGGTGTAGGAGGTGCTGTGTTCATCTAGTTAAAACAAAAAGTCTGGCAGCCAGCTGGATTCTGAATTTCTAATTGGTAGTGAGTCACCGCCTTCTTCCTTATAGTTTGTTTTCTTTCCTTGCTTAAGTCTTTCTTTCCTCTCCCATCTGGGTGTGTTTTTACTGCTAAAAGTGATTTTCTGGCAAGAAGGACCTTTTTGAAAGTCTGATTGAAAGTCTAATTCTTGCCTACATTGAAGAAAGCTGAGGGAACAGAGCTTATTGGCTTGTGTTGGACGCTCCCCACATCATACAGAGGCAAGAGTTCTCATAGTTCCCTCATAAAGCAGAGGTGGCCCAGTTTTTTCTCCAAGGAGTAGGCCTCATGAGTGAGTCTCCTCACTGCTTTCAGAGAAACATAATAAACACTGATTTTTTTAAACAATATTTTTCTTCAGGATGGGATTGGTCTAGTCAAGTAACACTCAGGATTCTCTGGCATCTGTAATAATTATGACTGGGGATGAGGTGGAGAGGTGGCCAGTCGCTGACAGAAATTGGCCAAATTACAATACTTAATAAGGAAAACACATGGCCTCCTACTGAAACCTGTTCACTGTATTTGCTAATATAGATGGCTTTGAAAGGAAAAATGTCAGTTTTATGAAGGTTTCAGGGACTATCTGAAACTTTTAATGAAATCTGAGGATTTGGGTAACCATGAGTTTTCATGACATGATGCTCTCAAGCCGCGCGGGTGCAGAACTTTGCAGGAGTTGTGTCCCATGGAGCTGAGGAGGTGTTTGACTCAGCACTTCTGAGCTTCAGAGTTCTGCAGGAGTGAAGCCAGCAGGTGAGCGCTTCAGGATCAGCGCTTAGGTCAGCACAACTTGTGGATCTTAACTAACATTCAGTTAGCCCAGAGCGTCAGTTAACTGGAGCGCTTTTATTCTTTTTATTCTACACCTCGGTTTATTTTTTAATGTTTAGGTACTCATTTTCATCGCAGACCCTACATATTTTCATATGCGTCAGATTGCAGCTACCTGAATAGATACCCATCTGTTCTATCATACAACTTAAGTGGGAGTCCAGTGCAGTAAAAGTTGGCTGTCGTGGCTTTCTTTACAATAACTTTTGTGCAAGTGTGCTAAAGGCAGCTGGAAGACACAGAGCATTGAAGAAAACCTGTAGATGTGCATATGTGTAAGGGAAAATCCCTGTAATAGACAACAAGTCTCCCCACTCCCAATATCAGCAAGGGTTTGGGAGTTGTGGCTTGGGGGTTGCATCTCCTTGGCACCCAGGGCACAAGGTAGGTGTTCTTGGGTTTTAAGATTAGTTACTACTTTAGAGTATTGGCAATGAAATAATGCTGCACTTTGACTTACTGTATTTCAGTAAAAGTTGCAGTCTTGGCCATTAGTCCAGTTACCAGTGTGTTGTATTCTCGTCCCACATCATCCAGAGTGGCATTAACAATAGAATGCCCAAGTATTCTCTATTTGTATGTACGGCTGTTGGAAGATGAAGAGTCTACAACATAAGGCAACATCTCGTGGGGGGGGGGGGGAGCAGAAACCTGCTTAAGCTGTTGGCTTGATTTCCGGTGCAACTCATGAGATGAGTTACATGTGAGCTACAAGGCTATTGGGGCACCCAGCGTATGAGGTTCTGATGACTGTGTCGCCATGAGAGTGATGCAAAGGTGATTCATGATGTCATAAATGCACTGAGAGATGGCTCTTGCTCTCGTATATTGCAAGGATTTCAAGCTTATCAAGAAAACCTTGTTCCATTTCATTTACATTGGGGATTGGATGGCTCAGGATATTTAAGAACTGTTCACTTTCAAGTCAAAGTTTTGAGTCTTTCCCAAGTTGAGGCTGATCAGAAGTTACCAATATGGGTATATCTTTATTTGGTAATCTTTAGGAAATGTGTTGGTCATCTCAGACCAAGCCTTGTCACAAAAATCCATTGGCAGAAATTATTATAATTGTCAGTCTCTGAACTGAGGGCAAGGATTAAATGGGAATGGAGAAGGATTTAGCCACTTGCCTTTGGATTCGCCCTCTTCTGGACCAAGACATATTGACAGGGCAGAGTGCTCATGACTTGAGTAATGTTTTGGGTAGTACTAAGTCAGTTAAATATTTATCTTTGATTTGTGTCTTGCTTTCTCATTATAGAAAATACTCAGGAAGCAAAACTATGAAACTGAGCAGTCCAATGTATGTTTTAAAATCATAAAAATGAAGTTAGGAAAAAGAGAGCATGAGTGGAGCTGGTTTGAAGTGTTGGAGGTGTTTTTTCACACAGAAATTTTGGACTTTTTTAATATGAAAACTCAAACTGAAAATTTTCAGATGAAGTTTTTTTGGTTTTCATTGTTTTTATCATTTTTTTTTTCTATTTACTGTAGAAAACATATGCTTTTGGGGGAAAATCATTTTGTTGAAATCCCAGTTTTCCATCAAAAAAACAGTTTTGGCAGAAAAATTTTGGCCAACTGTAGTCATGAATTGGGAGGGATCACAGTAGTGAGGAAGGGGAGGGACCTTTGATAAACGTGTGGGGCAAAGAAGGGGAAGACAGATAGGATGCAGATGGATTTTACTGTCCAAGAACAGGAAGAAGGGGGAGTCTTAATGCTTTTGGGATAAGCATCCAAACTTTCAGCTCATTAACCGAACCAGAACTCTGACCCTATTGGGGTTCACCCATCCCGAACAGTTGCAGAGTCATAGAAAGCGGAGAGGGGAAAGACTTACTAGGTCATCCAGTCCGTCTTCCTGACTATGTAGCATTGTTCTTCTGGCCCTAGCTAAAGGAGTTTTGCCATTAACTTTAATGGGGCTGGACTTACCCCTAATGGTTTGCCTGTGCACATTGTGTAACATTATTAACTCACCATCAATGCCAAACAATATGTTGCTTTCAGCTATACTGATGCATAATAAGGTCCAACCCAGTGTGCATGTGGACAGCAGAGGAGGAGAGAGAGTGAATGCATGTGTGTGGCTGGGGGCGGGGAGATAGGTGATATTTATTATTGTAAGAAAGGCAGCTTACTAGTGAAACTGTGTGCAAGTCATTGGATCCTCTGTTTTCAGACCTGTTCAGATCTCTTATTGGCACTGTGACGTACCTCTTTCGACTAGGTTTATCCAGGCTTGGGCTTAGCTGGCAACTTGCTTTGCCCATTGAGCCAACAGAATCTTTGGGAATGTGGAACCCATATTACATCACGAAATATTTCTCAGTCTGAAGCATTTTTCAGAAGATATTTGAAATGTTGCGGGGGAGGAGGAACCTAGCATTAAAAATACTGAAGTATTGCAAGTATAGAGATGATTCAAGAGTTAACTTGTTCAGACTGACATACACCTAAAATAACCAAATGTTTGAATGAGCTGACCCCCACGCTGATTAATTATTGTATTTGCTTATCCTGAAAGTACACGTTTCTAAAAACAGCAAAAGGTTTTACTACCAAATGAGTCATTTATGATTAAGTTCTTAAATTTACCAATATATTGCATCACTCATCTTCAGCAAGCTCTTTAAACTTGACTCTGACTGTCTGCATTCTTCTGATGCACGTTTATTTCATCCATTCTCCCAGTCATAAAGAAAATCAATTGTCACATATTTTCCGTTACAGTGTCCTCTTCTTTCCCCCTTTCCACCCTTGTGTGCAGCTGTTGTAGAAACGAATTTGTGTTTACTGGGTAAATATTGGAACCAGCAGCATTACTCCCTTCTTTGTACTTCATGTTTAAATCAGTAAAAAAATAAAATAAAATTCAACTGCTATATAGTGGACATACCAAACTGTAGCCGTATGGCTAAATTTAGCCATAATCTATCAAAATATTGGGCTCCTGTGAAGTGCTTGCATTCTGCTTGTAAGAGGCTCTGTAAATCTTCCATGTTTCCCTTTGTTATTACTTGTTCTACATGAACGTCTAAAAATGTTATACCCTTCCGTTATGCAGTTGTGCTAAAAGTTGCGATCCAAATGCTTCTTTTACATTTCTGAAATGCAGCCTGATATCTCAATAATGAGTGCAATGTGACTAGAGTAAATTAGATTAAATAAAAATTTATGTGGCCTCAATTCCTAGATCACATTTGGCTTCATCTCAAACACTTAACAATTTGAATAGGCCCATTTTTCAAGGTCTTTTGTGCACCATATCTTTAAGAGGGACAAACCACTCCCCATGCAGCAATTGGTCTTGTAGTTGGTGAAATAAGCCTTTTGTAACGTGTATAAATTAAATTTTATAAAGTGCTCTAGAGTCCTTTGAAGATAGAGACATTAAGACATCAAATATATTTACTTTTATTATTCAAGTTTAATAATAAATATCCTAACCTATTTTCTGAAAATCTAATTATCACTGGGGGCTTCCTCTCAAGAAATTCCTAACCTTTTGACAGTGTCCAGTTGAGTAACATATGTTAAAATAAACTTCAGAAGAACCTGTGTTTGTGTATATATGGAGACATATACATGTGCTGTAATGCAGGGTTTGGAGAGAGTATGGCCAAAGTGTGCCCTAGCTAGAGGCATAAGAACATCCAACTGCTCCGTCACACTTCAGTACTGGCTAGCCACTTCATGGGGACTCTGTAAAGCTCCTACTTCCCCTCTTGTGCAGGTGAACTGAAGGACAGAGAATAGAAGAGGCATAGAGTGTAGCTGCTCCAGCATGCTAGGGAACATGCACTGCATTGGCTCTAGACCAACAACAAAATGGCAAACAGAAAGTCTGCTCCCACTGTAGCACAAAAATATGCTTCCCCTACTCTAGACTCATGGCAAAGTCATGAATGAGATTAAGTGAAAAGATCAGATGAATGTGTAAAGATTATCTTTGGGATCTTGAAGGAATGAATGACAGATGCTGAATAAAAGTAAAACTTGTATTTTCACTTATATTCTATACCATTTAACTTGTACCCATCTCCTCTGATCTGGTTCCTTAACAATCCTCAAAAAACCCTGAAAAATGAAGTTTGAATACTGGCTAAATCATAAACACATGTCTAATTCAGCCATTCTTAAAAACAACTGCTTTCATTTTTTGCGGGGAGGATTGTCTATAAAAATAGATTAGCTTCTACTTGTTCAGGAAATAATCAGTAATAGGTATTAGATAGAGTAGGGGAGATATTTTTCTGTTACCTATTGATTTGGCAAGAAAATCTCCCACAACAGCAGTGTATATTTTATATCACTTAAGGCTAGAGTATGTTCACCTTTCCTTAGATCCAAGGGTATTTAGAAAAAAAATGAATATAGGAGAAAGATTCCTCTCTGGCTTGATTTTAAAAATCCTGGGGATAAATTGTCCTAAAGCTACTTCTATCATAAGGCCACTTTAATTGGTCAACAGTAAAAGTAAAATTCTAAAGAAAAGCTCATGATTGCGCATAAACAAGGCTATGTCGTGCCAATCAGAGATAGGACATATAGTGCAGTTCGCTTCCCAATTGTTTTTGGTTATTATTTGGTTACTATTAATGATGGGTGACAGAAAATGAAAAGTCCTTCTGTTTTGTTTCCAGAGGTTGTTTTTTAGTACACAATAAGCAAAGGTGGCTTCTAAAATATTTTTCTAACTAAGTTTAAAATGCTTCACTTGCTTAAGATTTAATTGCACACTTGCTTGTATAAAAAATTCCATTATCTCTACAAAAACAAGAATAGATTTGCATTTCATCAGCTATGATTGTGGTTCCATTAGCTGCTACGTGCTGGTTCCTAGGCCATGAGTCATTGTCACATACTGGTGTGATTGTTACTTTTCTCAGCAACTGGATGGTACAAACAGCCGACAGTAAGCTGCTGAATACATACTGCATCACTCTGCCGTAAAACAAGCGAATCATTCTGCAAAGGAAACCTGACTTCCTACCACTTCAGGAAGGTTTTTTTAAACAGAAAGTTTGTATTTGTCACTTGTGATTCATCTGATATTAAATAATGAATAATAATTACGTTAGCTGACCTGGAACAGTTTCTATAAAATACGTGGCTGTTGGCTTTTAAGTAAAGGATTTTGTTTATTGTGTTTTTACTAACAATTGAGATTATTTTAAGTTTATTAACTTGATCTATAATTGCATTTGACACAAGCAGAACGTGTGGGTGAAATCCTGATCCCATTGAAGTCAATGGCAAAATTCCCATTGGCTTCTTAAGGCCCGTACTTCACTCTGTGTCTGTGGTGGTTGTTTCTAACTTCTTAATTTGTTGGGGGGATAGTGGGAGGAATTTCATCCCTAGAAATTCAATAGCAGAAAGAATCCATTTGCTGAGTATACTGGGATTACTACACTATAATGGTGACTGTAATACGTATAGTATTATGCTTCACTGTTTGCCTGAAAATTTCATACTTCAAGATGAAATTGAACTTGTTTAGGAAATGTAGTCAATTACATTCTAGTTAGCTTTAAGTGAGGTTTGCGGAGTGTTTCGTAGGTTTATATTTTAAATAGTCGTTATGTTTGAAGGAAACCAGGAAAGTGTTTATGAAGATCAGTCATGTAAGAATGGCTTTCTTAAGAAATGTACAATGTTACCTTGAAAATATGTTTAGCTGTTATTAATCATTCTGAGATGGGGGGGGGGGGGAACCCTAAAAACCTGATGCTGCAGCAGTGAAAGGTATTGCTTTGTGTGATGCTGACCAGATTTGTATTAACAGCACGTCATTGATTGTGATGCTGAAAGGCATGTACAACCAATGAGATAAATTTCCATTGTAAGTATATGCGGGTCCCTCCAGACTGTCAGCTCAAATGACAGAGAGGAATTAGTGAGAGCAGATGCCCACCCTCTTCCAGAAATATGAGCAGTAACAATCTAGAAATTGGCTTAGTAGTAGCTTCTGGGGTCATTCCACTCTTTGTGGTTGTCGTCATAACTGTAGTTAAAAGAGATGTACTAATGCAGTTGTTTAGAAGGCTACTTAACAGAGCCTCTCAAACAAGAGAGGTACAACAAGTTGCTGCTGATGATGTTGGTGGTGATCATGATTCACAGCAACCCCATGAGGAAGACAGCATTAGTTCAGAGGAATTGAGAGAAAACCTGGATTCCCTAGCCAGCACATCTTCAAGGCAGGGAAAATAGAAATAACCTATGTATTGATACAGATATTGATACGATAAATAAGGGAACAAGTAATTAATTCTAATATACATGTATTTATATTAAAATATATATATACAAAGGTCTTGCAATATAGCCCTGGTCCAGATAAGCACAAAAGCATGTATTTAACTTGAAGCACATGAATTGAACCAATGGGACAATTCTCATGCTTAGAGTTAAACATGTGCCTTTTTGACTGTTAAGACTTCACCGTTATGAAGTTTTAATTTTATAACTTCCTTTTGTATTGAAAAGTTGTACAGAAAGAATATGTAAAAAGAGCAAGGAAAATGAGAAAAGAACATGAAGTGTGAAAGATGAGAATTAATTATTAAAGAACAGATCGTAGGCAGACAGAGGCAGATCATAAATGCTATCAACATGCTATATATGTCCATTTATTTTTTTATTGTCATTTATTAAAAATGTAAAGTGGGTGTTTTGTTTGGAAAAGATGTTTGATTTCTGTTATTTTACAGCCTATTCTGGTACATACATCTAGAACTCTGCTTTTCTCATTTATAGATGGATGTCTTGTAGCCTACCAACAAATTCTGCTACCGCTGCGTGTCTGGCAGCACTTCTACATGATCACATGACTCTTGATATGGACGCGGTCCTGTCAGACTTTGTTCGGTCCACAGGGGCAGAACCAGGTCTGGCAAGAGACCTGCTGGAAGGTAAGCATACTTAGCACCTTTTCCACATATTCAGTGCTTTCATGTTGTGGTAAATAAAATGTGAAACTGTCTTTAAAAGCTGCTAGTATAGTCTCTTAAATCACTGATTCCTTAGTATCTGTGCCAACAAGCCAATATTCTTAGCATTTTAATCACACAAGATTGCACCGGTACATCTGTTCTCAGCAAAGGCCTTAGAAAATCTCTTATAGGCAAGATTACTTATAATCTTGCCTAAAAGTGAGGGAAAAGACTTCCACATAGATTTCCATACTCTGTCGTTTTGAGCTGCCTGCCATGCTCATTAGTCATCAAAATAAATTCTGATAGTACAGAAGAATGGTTCCATTAGTTATTTTTAAGCTTCTAATATGGAAAACCATACTGATTTTTGAGTGTGTCATGTTAGTTAATAGTGTGAAAAATAAGGATTGGTTTTGAGTGTCTTCTAATCTGGGCTAGCTGTAGGTGCTGCCAGATGTAGATAGTTACAGATGTTTTGATGTTATACATATAAAATATTCACCCTTGGCATGTGGGCATTTATTTTTCTTGTATAGCCAAATTTCAATATATACTGAGTACCTGCTTTTTTTTTCTTTTTAATGTACTAGTGAATATTTCTCCTGTTCACAATAGCAGATCAGTATAATAGTAGAAGTTGGGCTTGGATAGTATTTATTTTAATGTTATATTGTAATGATCTTCTTTATTCCATGTTCTTCGTCAAGTAGCGTCCCTGTGGGTGCTCTACTCCAGGTGTTGGCGCGTCCTCATGTTCTTGGTCAGAGATTTTGTCAGCAGGGCCCATCGGGGTCACGCACACACCGTCTCCGTCTCGCAGCACCATTGGCACTCTTTTCAGCACGCGTGTGACCCGATCCCCTCAGTTCCTTCTCAGCCATCCGCAGTCCAAGATGGAGCACTCAGCAGCTCTTCGTAGCCTGCTTCAAAAAATTGTTAATAGGTTATTTTTCCTCGTTAGAGTTAGTTAGTTGACTTGTCGTTTAGAGTAGTTTACCTCAATCCTTCTCTTAAAAAAAATGAAAAGCTTTTTTCCCTCAGACTTACCCCATAGTTAATGGTTAATAGGAATATTGTGCCGGGCTCTGCTGGCTACAAATAGTGTGCCTCATGCAGGGATGCTATGCTGGCTTCGGACAGGCACTCGGAATGCATTAGGTGCCTAGGCGAAGGTCATATCGCCCAAAAATGCATCCACTGCAAGAACCTAAAAGCTAGAGCCAGGCGTGACAGGGATCTCTGCCTGAAGCTAATACTTATGGAGAGGTCTCTGAGACATGCCTCAGACCCTGGACAGGGTAACAGCTCACCGGACAAGTCTTGAAAAAGGCACTCTACACCATCTGCGATGGAGCAGAATAAAAGAAGGAGGTCATTGGGAAAGGACAAAGGAGTTGGTACCAAAGAGGCTTTAGGTTCCTCCGGTACACTGACTTCCACAACAAGGAAGGTCTCTCACTGCTCCACTAAAGAGCAAAGAGATAAAACAAAACAACTCCAATCCGATACGGCAGTGTTGAAAGTAATAGCCCTCAGAACGGCGGTAATCGTCACAACATCGGCACTGACACAGACCTCAGTGACAACGAGCAGCATGGCATCAACACATACCAAGTCCCCGACATCGACACCAACTGTACCCACGGTGCCTTTGGCACCAACAACCTCTGAGGCACCAGTGCCGCCGACAACATCAATGGTGCCAACGGCACCGACACAAACATCTACACCGAGAATTGCCACAAAGCAGACTGCGGCACTGATACTAACGACGGAGCCAACGACGCCAGCCCCACGAAAGCATACCAATAAGTGCAGGTACCATGAGAAGGAAGAGGAATTCTTAGCATCCTCCCCACTATCACCACTATACAGGACCAACACCTCCCCCAAACAATTTGTTCAGGAGAACCCCATTTCCCTCATCTCCTTCTTGAGTGATGAGGACTATGAAGGCGAACAGGCTACCTTTTCCCCTCAACAACCATCAACTAGGAGATACCCAACTAAACACCGTCCACATTCTGGATGTCCATCATACACAGGGCCTGGACCCCCATGGTTCGCTCACCAGTCCCATACCACATGCACTAGCCAGGATGGGACACCTGGTATGCTTATTCCACACCACACAGTAGACCATCAACCTTCCAGAGATACAGGGAAAGGTCACCTTATCGGCCTCCTCCAACAGGACCCAAAACAACCGGTCCTACACAAGAACAGGAGGACACTGCAGAGCAAGAGAACTCCATTGGCTCACAACTCATCTTCACCACATGAGGCCATAGTTTCTGCACCTCCTACGACTGCAGACAATTTTAAGCAGTCTCAGGAGTTGTTTAAGAGGGTAGCTGAGAGCTTGGAGATTTCACTCCAGGAGGTTGCAGCCTCACAACACAAATTACTGATAATACTGTAAACCTCAGCTTCTTCTAAAATCTCCCTTCCCGTGGACAATGCCCTGATGGAGCCCGCCAATCACATCTGGCAAATGCCCGCCACTATCCTTCCCACTTGCAAAAGGGCTGATAAAAAGTATTATGTCCCTGCTAAAATTACCAAGTTCCTCTTCACTCACCCAGTTCCTAACTCACTGGTCATAGAAGCTGCTAACCAGAGGCACAAAGAACAACATAACATCAACACCACACAATAAAGAGGATAAAAGACTAGATTTGCTTGGCAGGAAGGTCTACACCTTGGCTACAGTACAATTGAGGGTAGCAAATTACGCCGCTTTGTTGTCAAATTATGATCACGACAATTATGTGAAGATATCCCAATTTATTGATTGCATCCCTGAGGACAGAAAACAACAGTTTCAGGCCCTCATAAAAGAGGGACAATTGGTTGCGAGAACCACGTTACAGGCTTCCCTCGACATTGCGAACACAGCAGCTAGACCAGTGGCAACTACAGTCGTCATGTGCAGGGTTTCATGGCTCCACTTCACAGCGCATCTTAAACAACTCCAGGCAACGATTGAGGATCTTCCCTTTGATAAAGCGAAACTCTTCGCAGATAAGACCAATAATGTTATGCATACCATGAAGGATTCTAAGGCCATGCTCCGCATGCTTGGAATCTACACCTGCAACAAAAAGGAGAACCTTCAAGTACCAACCATATAACTCTAGGTATCAACATTACCAGCACAACAGATGGTATGAGCAACCATGCTCCAGACAAAGGTCCTAGAGCCGCTGGCAGACAAACCAACAGCCATTGACATCTGTCTGCCCCTCCTAAACAACAATTTTGAGAATTTGGTCGAAGGTCTGCACGATCACCCCTACTCACCACAGCCAGAACCCATAACATCCACCATCTTGTTCAAACACCACCTATGCCCCTTTCACCATCACTGGGCGAGCATAACAACGGACAAATGGGTACTAGAAATTATCCGCTCCTGGTATACTATCCCTTTTACCTTCATGCCTACAATCCAAACCCCTTCCCTGTCCCTCTTCAGGGACCCATCTCATGAGCATCTTCTGCAGCAGGAGGTATCATTTCTAGTAGCAACTACTTCAGCACGACGCGTAAGTGAGCTTGCAGCACTTATGGCCCAGCCACCATACACAATATTTCATAAAGATAAAGTAACACTACAACCTCATCCTAAATTCCTCCCCAAAGTGTCATCAGCATTCCACCTTAACCAAAGCATTCATTTACCTACGTTTTAGCCGAAACTCCACGCTAATACATGGGATGCGGCCCTCCATAGGCTGGATGTCAGATGAACCATCACATTTTACCTAGAAAGAACAAAACTCTTTAGGAAATCTCCCAAACTTTTTGTGTCCATTGCAGAACGCTCCAAAGGCGACACCATATCCACCCAAAGGCTATCAAAGTGGGTTTCCAGCTCTATCCGCACATCCTACACACAGTCAGGGGTAACACCACTTCAAACAGTCAGGACACATTCGACTAGACTGTCTATATCTGCAACCTTCTCGCATAACATGCCAATCACGGAAATATGCAAAGCAGCTACCCGGGCTTCAACCCACACTTTCATAAATCATTACGCAATCGATCAGGCATCAAAACATGATGCAGCAATCAGACTTTCAGTACTCTCATTCATTCAACCTAACATCTCCGAAGTGCCCTCCACCAGTTGAAAGCACTGCTCGAGAGTCACCTGGAGTGGAGCACCCATGGGGACTACTACTCAAAAAAGAAAAGAGGTTACTCACCTTGTGCAGTAACTGATGTTCTTCGAGATGTGTCCCTGTGGATGCTCTACTACCCACCCTCCTCCCCTGTACTTCAGAGTCAAGCGTTGTGACTCTTCAGTAGAGAAGGAACAGAGGGGGTTGGGTCTCACATGTGCCAAAAATGGCACCAACAGCACCGTGAGATGGGGACGGCACATGTGTGACCCAGACGGGCACTGCTGACAAAATCTCCGATCAAGGACGCGCCAACACCTGGAGTGGAGCACCCACAGGGACACACATCTCGAAGAACATCAGTACTGCACAAGGTGTGTAACCCTCTCTTTTTTTAAGTAATTGGAATGATATGTCATTAACTCTGAAGTGTATATGATGTGAAATGCAGTTTTATGATATGTTATACTTATTTTGTTTCCCAAGACATCTGTGTTACATAAAAATAAGTCCTTAAAACATGTAACCGCAAATGTTATTTGTGATACTCACTAAATGTAATAAAAGATCTTTGTTTTGTTTGACTGATTTGATCTGACCTGCCATTCTGGGCTGAAGTCCATCTTTGTCTTCATGTCATGGCCAGCCAGCCAGGCTCACTTGGGACCCAGTTCTTCCACTCCCATCTCTGTGGAACTACTCCTGGCGTAAAGTACCACTCACTGTGAATAACGGTGCAGAACTGGGTCCTGTTCAGTGGTCATGTTATGAGGCTCTGTGGGTGCATAAACCTCTTGCATGCCAGGCTGACTTGTTTGGGGACAAGGCTGACAAGGTGACCTAGGGAATGAAAAAGCAAGAATAGCTGAGCTGCTTGTGAATGTGGTTTGGCACATGTGTTTACCAGTGGCCCATAAGCAGCAGGACTTACTGTTAATATCCATATTCCTTGGGGTGGAAGAAAGGTTTACGGGTTTTTCATTGGTTCTTTGAAACAGTTGGAGTTACTCTGTGACACTCCCAAATCCCTGTGTGGGCTGGTAGGGGAGGGTCGTTCTTCCCACTCCACGTTCCTCTTGTGTAAGGAGGGGGGGAGTCTGTCAATCAGCAAATTGATAGAGGAGGGTTTTATCTTTTCTTTTCTTTGCATTCCTGGTGGTCATTCTTCAGAGAGAGTGAATCTCCTCAGCTGAATTGTAGTTGGAGTTGTCATTCAGTCAAAGGGCTTACAGCCAGATGACCCTTTAAAAATTCTTCATTATTATAAATGCTGTATCTGTATAAGGAGGTCTCTTAAATCTATTAGTGGACAAATTTATTTGCATGTTAGGGCTTCCTTAAAAGGGATATGATCACCGCTTTCTTAGCAAAAGGCAGGGAATTTTGTTGTTTACTATGAGGGCATGGTGTTGTCTAGAAGTTGGAGTAGATGTCTGGGAGAAATAGGATCCTGATTGATTTTGTGTTGCCTCTGCCTTGTTTTCCTCCTGACCTGTGGAAAGGAGATGTAGCTATTTCATTGGTATGCTATTGGGCCAAACTAATGTTTGCAATGTGCTTTATGAACCTTAGAGCAAAGGCTCTATACGCATTGTTGTTGGTGGTGATTTGTCATCACCTTTGCAGTAGGTAAATTAAGCTGTACTGAAAAAACTAACAAAGTAGTAGGCAACAAGCAGTTTAACTATTCTTAACAGTCTAATTCATAGTGTTTAACTTCATTAGACATGTACTCCAAATTCTGATTAGTTTCTCCCACACAGGAATTTTCTCAATCTTATCAAGGTTAAAAAAAGAAATCTGGGGTTTTAAGATGTTCTCATAAGGACTGTACAGCATATAAGGTTATGGCAGCATCTTAATGCAACAGCTGTCAATATTGTCTAGCATCTTATGCCAGGGGCAGTAGTTTACCCACAGTTTTTTCATTCATTTAAATAAGAAACAGTAGGAAATTGCTACATTTGCACCACTACAGCTGCTGTTAGCAGTTGTTCATATATAGGTGGTGGAGAAATCAACTAACTGGCTCTTGTATTAATTTTGATGGAATATATCAGCCTAAAGATTCAAAGGTGTTAACATGCCCCTGAAACAGTTTTAAACAAGGTTTGGTATGCAGAGACCTCTGTTTGTTTAGTTCCTGGCATACCCCCTAAGAAGTTCACGCCAAAATTTGGAGATGTTTTTTGGTTAGGATACACAAAGGAAAATGAGCTAAAAACAAGTTATAAAGTAATTAAATTTAAATTGAATGATTGCATAAAACAAACTTAACCAAAACCCATCAGTCCCTTTTGAAAGACAGGATATCAGTGTCTAATATTTTGTCAGACAACCTTTCTGAGTGGGAAGGAAAGGGCTAGTTTTGTTGCTCAGTTCTGAGATGTGACGGAGGGTCACTTTTCCTGCTTTTGACCAAAGGACAGACATGAGGGGGAGAAGAGACAGGATGATAAAGGTGAAGAAAATGCAGCTTTTATTGATGTTGTCAGGATTCTGAGTGGCAGGTCAGTCCTAGAGGGATGGTCTGGGTTGGCAAGTTGGCCACAATAGCAGTTGCCCTAGGCTCTGGCTCACCTCCTAGTCTGGGACTTCCTCTGGCTGGTCTGGGGCTTCTACTTTACCAGTCTCCCTCAGACCAGGCAGAGCTTGGGGGACTATCTTGTCTCATTGTGCTGGTGCCGAGTATTACAGTTGACCTCAGGATCAAATAGTAGGCTGAGAGAGAGACAGGATAGGAGGAAGAACTGGGGTGGTGGGAAGACAGAAAGGAAACCACAAGGAAAGGGGAGAGAGAGCTGGGTCTCATGTGTTTCTGCTGGTATGGTGGTAATGGCCAGGTGTTCCTGCTGATGTCTGAACTTCCTGAGGATGCAGTGGTGTTTGAGATCCACAGGTGAAGGACTAAGTCCCTGGAGTGGAAGCTTGACAGCCTTTCCTCTCCTTTACGAATCCCTTATTCAGCCCTTCTCTCTCCCCCACCCCAAAGTCTCTCTTTAAGGGCCCTAAAATAGGAGTGATGGGAGGAATAGTCCATACTCACATTATTTTATCCACCAATTAGACCTAACTTCCAACAAACAAAGTTTGGTCCATTAACTTCTGTTCCCTCACTTTGTTTACCAGGTCTGGTCTTTACACAGTCTAAGAGTTCGATCAGTGAATCTTTTTATTTAGATTAACTTTGTTTTTCATTTATACTGATTTTTATAAACAAATTTATGTACCAGTCTGAGTTGGACTTTTGTTACCTTTTCCCATCTACGTTTGTTGTTATAGGTGATGGGACGATTCTGTAAACTTCCATATGCTTTTCTATACTCTGCTTCCAACTTGAAAAGGCCTACTAGACCCCAGTTATTACTACACATTCCTTTTTTTAATGAGCCAATTTTTGCCTCAGACTGGGTTTTTGTTTCTAAAATTACAACTACAAACAAAAAGAAGAAAACAAAAAAAATTAACTTTTTTTAAATTAGCATTACTGACAAACTAAAATTGGCATAGCATTATTATCTGATTGGATATGAAAAGTTATATTAGACAACTACTTGCATTTTGGCAAACCAGAACAGAATAAATTAGATTTTGATGTATTGCATACATTTAGGTGAAGGTAAGTTCCTTGGTTTTAGATGCATTAAGATGGTACCATTTAACATTAATTGTACATAAAAACATTACAATTAAATTTTAAAATTATTTAAAATGCCTTCTGTGGCGGTCAGGTTTTCTGCTAGAAGGCTAGTCAGACAAAAAAGAGAGACCATGAAATGTTATTGTTATTCTTCAAGTGCTTGACCATATACATCCCACTGATTGTGTACATGTGCCCGGTATACTCAAATTTGGATTCTTTTGGCCAGCAGTGTTCATTGGGGGCCATGCCTGCCCTCTTGCTGTCCTCATTTATCCAACCAAGGACGTAAAGAGCAAGGTGACCCCAACTGCCCCTCAGCCATGGCTCAGAATCAGAATCCTGCAGTATCCGAATCTTTTCACGCACTGCGCAGCCTTATCATTCTTTGTTAGCTAAAGGAGTAGTGATAAGATTAGAATAGTGTTTCAGTTTTTGTCCCTCCTTTTTTTCTTTTTCTATTCCCTTTGTTGGAAACTTATTTTCCCACTGGCATCACCCAGTATCTTGTCCTATCTGCTATGGCAGAGCAGTAATCTCTGGGTTTCAAGAATGCCCCTACTTACAAGACAGTAGTGCATTATAATGATGTCACTCCAGATGTCTGTTCTGCCTGGAGGAAGGGCACGTAGTCAGCAGCTGATCATTTTGTAAGTTGTTTCAAAAAGAACAGGAAGATGTTTCTGATGGAGAATTCCTTGCATCCTTCTTCAGACCCTAGGATGTTTGGGGGTAATTATCATCTGAAAGTGATCCTGGCTCCTGATCAGCCGGCTTCTGTGATGTGGATGTTTTCAAACAATCTTCCTCTTCAGTTGGTAATAGTTCTCATGGTAGGGGAAGAAAGGAACATTATTACAGTAAGGGGAAGAGATGGAGGGTGCCTTCACAGGAATTGAACTTGAGTCCTCCCTTCCCAGGGGAGGGGAGCACTCTAAGCACTGGGCTACAGAGTCATTCTCACTCTCTTTCTGGCCCAATGTCTGTTTAGTTACTTATACAAAGTGGAACAGATTCAATGAGAGAAACTGAGAGAGACCCACCCCGGAATGCAATAAAGTCTGATGGTTAGGGCACTCACCTAGGAGGGGAGAGACATGGGTTCAGATCCTGTCCCAGACTGGGGTGGGGGGGTCTCACATTCCAGGTGAGTGCCCTAATTAACTGGCCTAAAAGTTATAGGGAATAGGCAGCACCACTACGTCCCTGACTTCCTGCCATTCTGTGAATGGTCCCTAACATCCCTTGTGAACCTAGGCTGAAAAAAAATGGCTGAAGCAGTGTGTCAAATTCATAAATAGTTTTGGGTCAACTGAAAGTGCATTTTTGGAGAATAAACTAATTTGTCTGAAAAAATTCACCCAGAGTAATCAGAAAACTCAGTTCAGATTCAGTAAAGATGATGATGTTGGCTCCAGCTTTGGTAATCAGACTTGATGAACTTCTCAATTTGGCCTCCAATCCAGCTGCCTCTTCAACTGATCTGATATCCTCCATCCAGATCCAACTTCCCTTCAACTTACAGCATAGATGCTGAAAGACTGTCTGTGTTAGAAAGGGCTCATTTGAGGTCCCAAATACCTTTATTAAGTGTAGAAAGGACTCCACCAGAGCTATATAGACTCATGAACTTTTAGACCAGAAGGGACTACTATGATCATCTAGTCTGACCTCCTGCACATCGCAGTCCACAGTATCTTATCCACCCCCTCCTATAATAGACCCATAACCTATGACTGAGTTACTGAAGTCCTCAAATCATGTCAGCTATCACATCCAGGAATATTTGGGCCCTACCATTAGCACTTGCCCTCCAATCTGTATCTGGCAAATTAATGTCTCCCATAATCACACAATTCCCAGTAGTATTTATTTCATTAAAAATATTAGAGGTCTCTATCCATATCCAAATCAGATCCTGGGAGTCTGTAGCAGATCCCAAGCACTATGCCAATGGAGCCTCTTTTACCCTTCTTCCCCAAAGTGATTTTGACCTGGATTGTGTTTTATCCATTCCATCACTTCTAATTTCATTACAGTCTACCTCATTATTAATATAAAATGCCATTCCATCACCTTTACCTTTATTTCTGTCTGTCTTGAAGAACACATACCTTTCAATACCTGTGCTTCAGTCATGACTACTATTTCACTATGTTTCTGTTTATCCCTATAATATCTGTTTTCACTTCTTGCACCAGTAGCTCTAGTTTTTCCACTTTGTTGCCAGGCTTCTTGCATTGATGTACAGACATCTTAGTTTTTTCTGTTTTGCCTTTGCACAGATTCCTCTCCCGATTAGGTACAGTCATGGTACTGCCAATATTGTCTGTCTATTATAACAAATATTAAGAGAACAAAAGAAACAAACAAATTGCCATCCTGTGTAATTGTCTTTCTACCTCACAGGCTTTTATGCCCAGTACTACAGAGTTATACTGCACATTATCAGCCTTCTTATTCAACGTGTGGGATACTGTTCAGAGAGCTAGCGTTCTCCGGATGTATCTGATACCCGGCTTTATGTGTCTCTGTTATCCAGTGGGATTCTCTGATGCAGTGCCTCTCCCAGGATGAGATTAGGTGCTGTACTTCTCGAGGCGCAGCACAGAAGTCTCAGCCCAGTGGAGCAGGGGGTGAGCTTTAAAGCAGCTGTAAACCACTATCTGCACTCTCCTGATTCTGTGCTGCTTTGCAAGTTGGAAGTGCCATTGGCACAATTTAGACAGCCCTGGAGACATGTCTGTTATAGCAGCTTCTTTTAGCTGCCCTATGGGCCACAATGTTGCCTGAATCCCCACAGATCAATTTCCTTAGGCCCCACCCCAAAACACCCCTCCCACTCTTCTATTCTCCCATGTTAGGCCATGCAAAGGAGTCCTTGGTCTTGGAAGGCAGCCTTACAAGTGTCTTTCTCAGTTCTTGCATGCGGGAGTTCTCCCCCAGGTGGATATGTGGCTTTACATTGCTCCAGTCCTTTTATCCAGCAATAAAGGGGCCAGAGGAAGCATGAAGATCATATCCCAGTGTTTGAGTGAGATGTGGACATGGCCTATTATTCATTATTTGTATTGTGGTAACACCTAGGGGGCATTGTACACACACGTTGCAAAGACACAGTCCTTGCCCCAAAGATCGTTTTGTCTAAATGAATAGTTGAAAGCAAGTTGTCTGAGGCTCAAACTGCATAAAACAGATTGACTGATGAGCTATCTGACTGCGGGCGTTGATTCAACATTTCTTACCAAGGTTCGTAATGTCGGGTCTAATTCAATTCTCAACTGTTTCGAGAATCAAATAGCAGCTGTGCCAAAGAGCTTCTTCCAACTGTATCTGGCCAGACAGTGGCATCTCTTTCTTTCAGATGCAGACCTTGCTACTATGGTCATTGCCTTCATTGGACGACAGCAGTGTGCCCCATATAGGGCTATGCCTTAAATCCATTCAGAAATTCAAGCTAGCGTAGAATGTAGCACATTATAACATGCTCTAGGATCAGAACACCCAGTGCTTTGGGATCTGCACTAACTGATTCTTGGCTCCAGGATGCAGTTTTAGCTATTGGGCATGGCATGGAAAACCCTAACTATCATTGAGCATTCCTACATGCCTATTCCCAGCTGACCCAGCTGAGATCCAACAAGGCCCACACATAAATGGAGGGATGGCATCACAGCACTGATTATTTTTTCCTATCTCCACTTTCTGGTAGGGACAGGACATAAACCCATATTTCCAGGCTGCTACACGGGAACTTGGAGAAGCCAATTTAACAGGTGAAAAACTACTCTTCATGCCTTTATATCTTCACAGATGAATTCTTTGCTATTTGGTTTTCCCTGACCATTTGTTGATATGTCAGCATTTGATTTAAAATACATCACATCTGTTGGCTGAAACCAAAATAGGAGCATGATGGGCCTTCCTTATACTGGGTGCCATCCATTTGAAAATGTATTAGAAATTGCTATTTGTATCTTTTAAAGTCTAATCTCCCCCTGTTCCTTGCAGCATGTACCTTTTATCACATTTACACCCCAGACTTTTCCGCATGTGATTGTTAAAATTCTGAGTGCAAGTCAAAATTTCTAGGCTCAGTGATTTTACTAATGTTTTATTGCCATCATACTACCTGGTGGTGTTATCCTGACAGATACCACGTGTTTGGTAGCATCCATGCATGTGATTAGTTAGATAAGACCTCTGAGAATCAGCAGCACACAAGCAGTGTTGCTGAATCAGTAACTGACTCTCCTCCCTAGGAATTGGTACTGAACTAGTTCCACACCTACAAGAAGCCCCTGGCTATTTTCTGTTCTCTCTCTAGATTTAAGATCAGATCAGAAGTGGTTCGTTATCATGGTTTCCTTTGAAGTATAACGTAGGCTTTGCTAACTTGCACCATACTCTCATTTTCCTATTTTTAATCTTGTATCATTTCACTTCAATAATGCAATAATTAAAAATACTAATTAAATCTGCTGTTAGCAATTATGACAATTAAAGGACCAGGTGGGGGAGAAAACTAGTAAAGTTTTATTTTGATTTTTCTGTCTTCAGCATCCCTGCAGTCAAACACCTATTTACATTTCGGTTTTGCAATTAGCATCCTGATTGGCTCAGTGAACTTAAATAAGCATGTGATTACAAGACTAGACTCTGACTTGAGCCATTTGTTTTAAGTAGTAATTAATCAGAGCACAAAATGGTAAATTGTCATGTGTAGCTGTCAGTGTTATAAAGTTACATGCCATACTCCACTGGTGCCAATTCAGATATTTCTTGGTGGGGTGGGAGGAGGAGGAATTCTGATCCCCACTCCCCACCAGGGACCTTGGGTCTCCCTCAGCAGGGGAGTCTCCCCCTCTCTTACCCACGCAACACATGAACTGGTGCTGCCAGGAGTCGAATTCTCAGCGGACTCCCCTGCACTCCACCATATAGGAACAGACTTCCAGGTCACAACACCACTCACTGAAATATGGCCCAAAGGGATGATTGGGTCAAATCTCAGTGGCATTGCAACCATACAGCCAGAGTGATGCTCCCGATCACTCCAGCAGCAACCATGCTATTTAGTATGGGACGGTCAGAGTTCAGGTCAACTATACCTGTATTTCCTCCTTATGGTCCAACAAGAGCACCTGTTCTATGCTCTTGGCTCCTCAACTGTCATCTCTCTTGGGTGGAGACCCAGGTCTGTCTCCCTCCTGGCTGGGGTATTTCCTGGCTGACAGCTCCCTGCCTATGCTATGAATTCCCCAGCAACACAAACTGCCTCAGCAGGCCTACTTTGCCTTCTATCCTCAGAGGCTTTATACAGTGTAGTTGTCACATTTAAGTTACCACACAGCTCTTCCTAAACCAGTATGTTTATTCGTAAGGTAAATGCACGACTGAGAAAACAGTAAAAGAATCTACATGCATGATAAATAAGCTTACCAGAGATCAACCCAACTCCACGAAGGCCCAGGTGAACAGTCCTTCAGACCCCACACAGAGGTTTTCTGTGGTTACAAGTTCATAACTCCTTTTGCTTAGATTACTGTCTGGCCACATCCTTCCAACCCTTCCCAGAAAGGATCGGGGCCTTCCTTGGAAAGAAGGTTCCGACCATTTTTTGGATCAGAAAATTGGCCTTGAGACAGTTTAAATTCAGGCTATTTAACCAATGGTCCTTTCTTTGACTGTTGGTCCCCAGAGACTCCAGTTTGATCCAGTATATGCAAGTATCTCAAGACGATGGTGGCAGTTCTCTGAAGGTTTCATAACCTGAGTGAATTAGCTTAATGACGTCCTCCCCCCCCCACTGTTCTTAGGTCCTGTAGGGTTTTGTTCCACCTCCCCATGGAACTGCATACCATCCCTGGCTCACAATGATGCACAGACTTACGTCAGTAAGGTTTGTCCAGGATATTGCCATATCGGTCACAGGAACCCCTGCTTAAAAGTAGTCTGGCCATGGCCCCTGCAGCTCCGCAGCCTATGGATCTTTGAGCAAGTGCAAAAACATTGGGGGAAGGAGGACTGTTCACTGCCCCCCATGCCTGTAATTGGCACCACTGCCATACTCTTTCCAAAGGAGATTTTAGCACAACAAAAGTGCTCAACTTCTTTCTTACTCCATTGAATCTTTATATTGTTTAAATTCATTTGATATATTCCCCTATCCACCATGCTGTGGACTATTAACAACATGGTTCTTAGCGAGCCTGCTGTGATTTCTTAGTGAGCGTGTATCTTCAAGAACTTTCTATCTGCAACTTTCTGAATGCACTGTGCAATCTGTGAGCACCCCAGAAGTTTCTCGCTTTTTATCTTCCCAACTACTGCATGTCCACTTCTGAGATGGGACTATTACTGTAAATCCATGAGGTAGCGGAGACTGCGAAAAACTATCATGACAGTGATCATGAAAAATTAACACAAATTATGTCTTCTCTCTGGTTTGTGCATCCAGCAAACCAGAGCCTTCCATTCAGGATTTTACCCACCTCTGCAGTGAGAGAAGCAGTTCTCTTCCCCCTCCCCCTCGCAGCCCAACATGCCTGCATGCTTGAGCAATAACTGAGTGAGCTATTTCTGTGTCCAATTCTACAACTGATCTGCATCCACATCGGAATCTGCAGCCCTTTCACTCTTCCCTGTCAGTTTCTGGCAGTGTTTTAGGCTTAAAATACTGCACTCCTGTTTTCATTTTGATAACTGGTTCTTCCTGCTACCTTTTCTTCTGTATTTTTATCTTGGAAGGCTTTTCCCCCTCCTCCACACTCAATATATCCTCTGCTTGAATGCTGCATCACACCATCCAGGGTGCTTTCATTGTTATTTTCAGTGGAAAGAGCAACTTGCTATCAACCCTGCCAAAATGCTTAGTCAACAATATGGCTGGAACTATTAAAGAGAGGGCAGGGAACCTTTTAAGTACAGTTGTGTGTGTTCTGCTACATCCAAGACACTTTCAAATGTGCCTTTGAACTGTCCTCCTTAGAGTCCCAACAGCACTTTCCACCTTTACATGTAACCTTGCTTTATCTATTTGTGGGGTAAAGGGGAAAAAAATTATAAAGCAAGATCTTTGGAAGAAATACAGAGAGCGCCAGATTTCAGGAGGGTAGGGAACATCTGTAGAGCCTAGCTTTCTAAGAACCATAGTATCCTAGAGAGAGTCTCAAAAGCATCAGTTTCTTGGAACCTGGCTGAATGGTCAAAGCAATTATGGTTTTTTTTTTTTGTCTTTTAATCATGAATGTGAAAAGCAGTAACAGAACAATGATGGTATTCCTAAGGAAATAAGAAGGCACACAAACCTATTTATTGACTGTACTAAAAATAATTCAGATCCTAAATTGGAAAGCATGATCACCCATTATTTCAGCAAATTACAGAGAGTGAATGTGACAGCTGGCTGGCTTTACAACTAGCATCTGACTCCAGGGGAATGAGAACTGAATATAACATTATTCGTTGTGATGGATCAGGAATCAGATATACTAAGAGTGGACTGCTTTCTGTCAATGGAAAAATACCCAGGAGACTGACTGGATAAAGTCATTTCCTTCCCCAAAAAATCTAATTTATTTAACCAACATGCCTCAACACAGGGCTCTCCCTACCTCCACACCATCACAGGGAAGCTGCCTGCCAAATAATTTCCAAAGACAAGCGATTCACTGGTCATTGGGATGGCAGAAGTATCTGAAAGCAGAATGTGGCCCTCTATCATTTTCTAACATTAAAAATATTATTTTAAATTACAGTCATATCTGCCAAGGAATTTTTGAACTGTGGGAGCCCTTCTAGCTAATTTTCCTTTTTTCCATATACCTCCAAAATGTGTTTCTCCAGTCAGTTCCTCTGTTACACTTACATTTTCCCATATCATTACCTTTGCTTTGGGCAAGAATTTGCTAACCCCAAGGACACTGAGTATCCTACTTTCATAGAAAGAGAATCAAATGATGCCTAATCAGGGGACAACTCAAGCAAATTGATACCTTTGTTCATTCTGTATTATAGCAACAGAGTTTTTCCCTGTAAAAAGCATTAAAAATCCCTGCATTTCCATGAGAGTCAACCTAGTTATCAAAGAAGCTGAAAAAAGGCAAGGCTCCCTCAGTGCCTCCTACTGTATCATTTTTTATGATTCATTCCCAACATCATAGACGTCAATGCTGTCACTTGATAGGTTAGCCTCTTCTCATGGTGCTTTTTGCTGTGCAGTTCTGCAAATCATTCCTTCAAATCCACACCTTTCATACTCCTTTTTTTCATCTGTGTTTATTATTCAGTGCTTTATTGTGAACATCTTGATTGTTGGAGATGCTTAACTGAGACCTATATCTTGTAAATTTTTCTCATAGCCTGACATTTGCTATTCTGAAGGGCTCAATCTTAAGTATACATTGTGTGTGTGTGTATACACACAGACTAGTTATAATAGCAGAAGCTCATATAAAAAGACATAAATCCAATCCAATGGATGAGGGGAAAATTAAGAATGAGCCTCTAGTTTGGTAAATGCACAAATGTGATGAATTTACAGGTATATGGGGAAAAATGGGCATTGAACAATAGCAGCCATTTATTTCTCACTTCCAGTCAGAAGAGAAATGAGTAATCTAAAACATTATTCATAACGCTCCAATGAAAAAGTCATACTCCCTTTTCCCATAGAATTATTTTAAGTTGACAAAAGCAGTTTACAACATTTGCATGATTTTACAGTATAAATTTGCACTGTCGACATTCTGTATTTATATAAATGCTCTTAAATCTTTGACAATGATTGTAAATAAACACTTAAGAATGCCCAGAAGTTTCAGCTTGAATGACACTTGCTGAATTGAAATAGATCATTACTTATAGATGTATTTTCATACATTATCACCAGTGTAACAAACAGGCTACGTTTTTTTGCGTGATCCCATGTTGTCAGTTTATAAGAAATCATGTATGTTGGAGTTGATCAGCAGTTCAAAACCACATCAAGTTCATCTCTTGGTCCTTACTTCCACATCTTGCTGTCTTTGCTCCACTCAGGTCTCCCATTTAATAGCACCCTTCACACCTTATTCCCACTTACATCTGTATGTCTCCTTTCTTGTTGCCCTTAATGATTGGAATATCTCATTTCTGTTATATGCCAAAATGACCTCGCAGCTCTCATTCAAATTACTCTCAAGAACAGACTTGTCCTGTGATTTCATGATAAATACATCTCTCCCTGAGCTCCCACCACACGAAACAAAAATCTTAAAATGACCCAGGAAAAAAATTAATAATTTGCACTTCTCTAGTGAAGATCTTAAAGTACTTTGCAAATATTCATGATTGAATCCTCCCAAGCCGCTGTAGGTAAACATCATTATCTTTACTTAGTATATAAGGAAAGTGAGTTATAGAGAAGTTAATTGATCATATAAGTTCATGATCCATTCTTTTTTTAAATGATGTTATTTTCTAGCTCTGTTTTCTTGGAGAATTGCATAACCTGACTAGTTCTAGACCAGGGCTGCTGTTCATGAGTTTGTCTCTGCTTTCCTTTCAACTGCTGTCCCAAAGTGGCCTACTACCTCTCTTTATCTTATTTATATCATCCAAAAACTAAAGGCACACTTCTACATGTTAATAAACAAGTTTCTCTGGGTCTCCATTTTAGCCCTTATGTGGATGAGTTTTCTGTTTTTCAAAACCTGCTGGCTGACTTTTCAAGTTCCCTACTGACATTTTTATGCTGGATTGTAGACTGTTCTTTTAAACAAACTCCATGTTCCTGACAACCTCTTTGTGGATGATGGACCTAATTTCCTATAGTTTGCCTCTTTTAACTACTCCTTAATTGCAGGAGTTGGCTTCCTTTCTTCCTTATATCCTTTCAAGTCCAACTGCTCTTTGCTGCTATTTCTTTTACTTGCTGTAACTTATTTGAATTGACACATTATAAATCATCAAAGTCAAATTGAACTTTGTGAGATTTTTAGCATTTTGCATTCCACTGACTGATTGCTTCCATGTAGCTAATTAGAAGTTCAAGAAAGACATGCAAGTACCATTGCTTCTGCTTTGTTTCCCAAATAGTGAGAGAATGGACTCTTGTGGGGCTGGAAAATTCATAAGGGTTTAGAGGGAATGTAGGCTAACAGGAGCCTATAGACTTCAGCCAGCCTGAGACTTAAGATTTGTTGTTCTACTATGCTGTTCGGAATTTGAGTGCCAGGTATAAATATTTTTACACGATTTAATGTTCTAATAACATTTTCATAGGCTTCGTTTTTATGCCATCAATTTTACAGTTGCTTATTGGGTGGATTTGTAGTTTTACCTCTACTGGATCACAATGCTTTCATAAGCATTGTATGTTGTAGCCATGTCGGTCCCAGGGTATTAGAGAGACAAGGTGGGGAGAGGTAAAATCAGCTTACATATGAGGTTGTAAAAACTTCTTTTCGTGAGAGAGACAAGCTTTCAAGAAGAAGAACTCTCTGTGGTTTGAAAGCTCATTTCTCTCACAAATAGAAGTTGGTCCAAAAAAATATTACCTCACCTATTTTGTCTCTCTAATAGGAATTCATTATTGTACTCCTTTAATATTTTGATGATTTCTCGTCATGAGTTTCAAGTTGAACTGGATCTGACCAAAATATGAGCTGCTTACACTAACCAGAATCTTCACTTATCTCTATGTTATTGCTTCTATCATGATGATTATTAGGACAAAGTTCAAAGGCCCCAGTCAGGATCAGGGCCCCATTATGACCATTATTTTACAGACACACAAGAAGACATAGTCCTCATCTGAAGTGATTACAGTCTAAGTTTTATAACCTGATATGTAAAGGTGATGTGCAAAGGGCAAATAAAAATTGGTGTTTTACCCTTTTTCCTTTTTTAAATGTCTAAAGAGGTTGGCAGATCTTGTCTCTTAAAAAAAACACCCCCTCCTTTTTTTTTAATCTTAGAAAAATCAGTATTGTCTAGACATATCTGCCTATTTGGATTAGTTGGAGTCATACACATGTAGATTGAGAGCTGTCTCATTCCTTAATTAAAGAGTCTGGTATGCTGAATCTTTAATAAAAACTATTTTTCTCCATGTTTCTTATGTCCCTGAGTTATAAGTAGAAGAAAACCAAACAATTATAGTTCAGGCTTAAGGAGGAGGCAAATACTTAATTGACAACAGCAGAAAGCTTCTGAACAAGGGTTTAATGTTGTTTTTCTTTGGTGGAAAAAGGATGGTGAAATTTGGAGCCTGGATCTTGCAAGGTGCTGGCTTCAATGGATGTTTGAAGCCACCTAACAACTCACAGGAGTCACTCAGCTCCTTGCAAGATTGGGCCCTTATACCAACCTCCCCAAGCCTCACTTAGTTTTTCAAGGATGAGCCAGAAAATCTGCTTTTGATTATAGCCACAATAATAAGATAGCTCAGCTCAGCATAAAATGATCATTTTAAAAACAGAAGTTAAATATGAATGAGAGCAATCAAGTCATGCATGCTGTAGATTGAAGGGACAGTTTATTTATGTTTGACATCTTGGCAAAATAGTTTTAAAAGCAGTGCATGGCTAGTGAACTTGTGTTTCCCTGCCAAGTTCAGGATCAGGATTAGTGTACATGCTGTGTTGGTGTCAGCTGGAGAAATCAAAGCAGTCTTCCTGCACCCAGCTCTTCTGAAAGACTTCCTAAATTTCATCTTCATGAACCAGTGCTTCTTCTACAAAGGCCTGAGCCACAGCCCATTCAAGTTAGTGGAAGACCTCCCATTGACTTCAGTGGGCTTTGGTCAGGTCCGTAAAAGCCTAGATCGATAGATTTGTATGAAGAATGGATCCTTACCTTTTATTTTTCATTCACCCAATGTTGAACTCGTACAGCCCACTAGCAGAGCCTGGGAAGGTTTCTTTTCCTATCCGGTAGTCTAAGCAGTTGCATTTCTTTGGTGTGCCAGGTGTTATAATTTTTGTATAACTCACAAAATTTGGCATAAGGCTCAGAGCTAGCCATTTAAGAAAATAATTGATTTTGTCAAATCAGTTTGTACCTGGATGGTTCACACTGATTCCACAGCAGAAATGAGGCAGTGGATGTGCTTAGAGACCATTAGCAAATCAATTGGCAGAACAGTCAAAACCATTGGATGGCTGTCACCATTCTAGGGTGCAATCCAGACCCGTGAAAGGTTGTGTCACCGCCTGCCCTGTGACCCTGGATGCCTTAAATGCCCTGCTGCTATAGCTCCCTGTCTGGACACTCCTGGCCAGTACACAACCGTCTGTGTGTTCAGCAGGCCTGACTCCAGCAGCCTCCTTGTTACCCCACAGCCAGACTCTGGTCTCCACCAGCTCTGGTTACTGTAGAAGGGTGGAATGCTGTTGCTGTGGTAACGTGGTCAAGGCTGCTGAACTGTTATGGTGCAGCTCAGTGCGTCTGCCCTGGGTGCTCGGGTGTTATCAGCACCAGCAGAGAGCACAGCCTGCTAGTTCAGCAGATCTCCATGTTACTCATGGGGACAGACCACATGCACGGTTCGCAGGCAAAGACGCTCGGCCAGGTTTACTGCCTTCAAAGCACAGTCCTAATGACTCGGACAACTTGCACAAGTGCGTTAATGCGGGAGTGTCCTGTGGCAAGGAGCAGCTCAGCCAGCAGCAGAGTCTCTGCTGTCCCCTCAGCCACATAAAGGGTCATGGCCAGGTACTCGACATCTGTAGATTGAGACGAACAACTGGGATAGACAATTTCGTCACACCTTCTGTGTTTCATGACATCTGTTTGTTACCTTCTCTTGTACCTTATTCCTAATATCTCGGACAAAACAAACAGTTGATTCAATTACTTAAATCCTGTAAATCACTGAAAGGTCTTCTCTTTCTGGGAAGAGATGCCATGCAGTCTAATGAAGACTTTTTGCCAGCTGGTGCTAGTTGAATTGTTAACGCCTCCTCTTGTTAGTTTGTTGGTTTTGTTTACCTTTTGCATAAATGCTCCTTCCTTGTCTCTATTTAATGACCAGGTTGGTCAGTCAAACAAATACACATCCCATTGTCTAGGGCAGACTGAGTTTATGCGTTACTTGTCAAACATAATGTAAGAACATAATTCTAGCACACATCCATAACTCTTTGTACACATCCTGTATCTATCTTATGCAAGAATATTAATGATCAGTGAGTTATTAGTTTTCCAATGACATATCACATGATACCTTTTATATACAAATTATGACAACAGTGTGCTAGGTGTAGTGACTATGTCAGGCCTGACGACTGAACAGAAATGGGCCTCTGTGTCAGTTACTATGTAGCAAAATGCAAATAAAAAATAAGCCCGTGGTTCATTGAAGGTGAGGCGATAGAGCTGGGATGAGATGCATTATAATGATACTGACTTCCCAGGTATCCAATGGAAATTGGATGCTTTATGGAATTCACATACTTGGGGACAAATTCCCCACAGGCTTCACTAGAGTTGCATTCACTTACAGCAGCAGTGAAGTTATCTCTTGGACTCTAAAGTATTGATGACAGCTCTGAGCACACCAACCAGATTCTTTTGGGGCCTCACCAGCTCCTCTTCAAAGGAGATTGTAATTGTAATTTTTTTTTCCTCCTTAAATTAAAGTGTTTTGTTGCTAGTCAGTGCTGAGTGCAGATTAACATAATCTATGTTTAGATTCATGAGTGAGCTCTCCCAACAATAAAAAAAAAAAATTAAAAACAAAACCCCAGCATTTAAAAAGATAGATTTTAAATGAAAAGAGCATGTTAATCTACAAAAAAGGATAACGCGTGTGCTCTTCTGCTAAATCATCTGTCCATGTAACATTTCATCACTTGCTTAAAATTGTCATCCACCTGCAACTTTATATAGCTTCATCAAGGTATCCTCTGTTCACCACTGATATGAACCACAGAGCGATTGCATGCATTTTTAGAATTAGAGACCCAATCAAGTGGATTACCCAAAAGAAACTCATCACAGATGCAGTTGGTGTTTTCTTCAGAGTGGTGTGTTTTAAGTACAATTAAAAAACAAGGTAGCGTAAGTAATAGAAAAGAGAACCACAACTCTGCACCCCCAACCTGAGCTTTAGCACAGTCCCATGACCCAGAGTGTGAAAAATTGACTTCCTCGGCAGGGCAGTCTCTTCTCTCAAACTGCCACTTCACAGTCCTCATATAAGCATCAATGCAAGGGGAGAAGGAAACTGAACTGAAATTAACTCCTTGTTCCACAGGGACCAGAAAGATTCCCTGCAACTTGCCCAATGCAAATTTGAGTAACTTGCAATTAATCCATTCTAGTAGAACAGTAATAGTGATATTTAACTGATTTTTTTTTTTTTACTTGAAAATCATGGAGTGAAAATAAATGTTACTTTTAAACTCAGACTCTGATTTTAATTCAGTTTTCCATCTCAACATCATGCCAAGAATATAGCTGATATAGAATATCTCTTGTCTTATTCATATGAATGTTTTTGGTAATATATGGATGCCAGTGGGAAGAAATAACGGCATTTAAGCTGAATTTGTGGATTGCTTTATTGGCAGCTTGTTTGTAAAGGCTGAGTTCTCGACATGTGAGAGAAACTGGCAATTTTTGACTTGTCTATCCCTTAAGAGTGTCAAATATTTTTTGCCATATTGATGTAAATGATGCATTGGCTCAATGGAACGAAATGAGAGGCAATTTGCAGTGATGAAAGCTAATAATCTATCAACAGACTTGAGAGCCAGACACTACATACTTGTGAATACTCTGAATACTTTTCTGGCATAGGTAGCTTTTCCCATATAACTCCTAGATTTGATAATTACTCTCCTGCAGTAAAATAGCTTTTAGAATTACCAGTGCTAGCAATAAACGTAAGAAACAATACGGCTTTTACTGTGGAAAGGGCATTCTTTAGCCATTTATCTTTTTTCCAGTTTTTTTATTTATAATCCTGCCATATTACTATAATCATTTTAAATATCATCTGGGCAGAATATTGGGTTTACAAAGTCTCCCTTACAATATTGCAAAGTATAGTGCCAGATCTCTTTTACTTATAACATCACCAATTAAATCAACTTAACATAAGCAGCATTAAGATAAAGAATAAAGGGGCAGAAATATGCTCTAAAGCTGGACAGTATTGGGTTGATAAAAGAGAAGAGATGATATCCCAGGTTCCTATCAACACAAGGGGAATCTGTCACCTACCCTAAAACATGCAATGGAGGAAACAATCACAGACATGAGTGATTTCACTAACTGCTACCCAGTGACTGACCTCCCTTTTCTAAACAATCTCATGCAAAAAAAAAATCCCAAACGGTAGTATAAGGAGGAATGGAAGTGCCCTGAAATGGTTCACATCCTACAGTGAACTAGGAGGATGATTCGAAGTCTGGGAAACCTTTCTTACAATGAGAGACTAACTTATTTAAAGAAGGTTAAGAGGTAACTTGATCATTTACTTACACAGTGGGAGATATCTGATACTAAAGGCTCTTTAACTGCCAGCCAATGGAACTTCTTATGCTTTTGTCTGCTATATTAATCTTATCAAAGTTCAAACCGGAAATACAGCACACATTTTAAAAGTGAGGGTAATTAACCAGTGGCTTTACCAAAGGAGTGGTAAATACTCCATCACTTGGTGCATTTTAGTTAAGGCTTGGATGTCTTTCATAACAAGATGTTTTAGTTTAGCTAGAGCTCTTGAGCTAAATACTAGAGTCACTGGGTAAATTCAATGCTCTGTGATATTCTGGTGGTCAGAGAAAATGATCATAATGTCCCTTCTGGTCTTAAATCTGTGAATTCCGAACTCATATGGTAAGTTATGGGCAACTGTTCCTCAACCCACAGAATCTCACAAAGCACAGTCCTCCCACCCATATTAATCAACATCGACAAGGACTTCAGAGAGCTATTCACTGTAACAGCTGAAGTACCAGTAGTACAGAGCTCTCCAACATCAACCATAAATATCACCATGCTTCATCTTTCTCAGTGCTTTTCTGAATCTGGATGGAGAGCAGCTAGCTAAGGCTGGAAACGGCAGGACTAACGTGATGCTGGTCGGAGGGAAGAGCGTCAAAGAAAGAACTTGTCTCTCCTTTAATATCCCCCAGTACTGAGGGCATTTGCCTTAGATTAAATCAATCAATGGCCAAGTCATTTTACCTAGGAATGAAGTCATTCACCCTGAAAAACCTCAGCTGGTACAAAACATTGTTTAGAAACAGAGATTGCCATGGACTCATCAGCCTGGTGCACTACATTCCTGCACTGGCTCCACAATGTATAGAGCCTAATTCGTAGTCCTTACTTGATCTTAGCAACTATCAATGGGATTGTCTTTTTCTACCTGAGAGTTCGCCTCTTGTCCTCTGTGACTGTGACTTCCCATAACAGCTACATTCAACTGGCATCCAACTGGTGACTTAGAAGAAGATTTGTGTATGCAGGAGACAGAACTCTTACAACTGGACCTAGGCTATGAAACTTTCTTAGATCTCAGTAGGACTTGCCATGTTCAGAATGAAATGCAAACTTTTCTCTTATACATACTCAGTTCCTTTTACACACACAAAGGCATATACACACACAAAACCCAACAATCTAATCTAATAACTTACTCTTACCTGCTTGGCAAGTAGCTAGATTGTTGTTGTTTTGTTTTTAATTCTAGGAAGGTGCTCAAAATCTAAGGTGATGGTTGACACAGAAGAACCTTTATAGTCATTCAGGTTCCAGGGGCAGCTATTTAATCTATTTTTAATTATATGCAATATGGCTTGCCAAACATAATTCTGAAAGCATTTAGGATGGATAGCTAGCTGGTGACCCATAAATGTCTGTGGTTATACTTTCTTACAGGTGGGCTTGTCATTTTTAAAGGGGAGAACTAGAGGAACCAAAAGTTTTCTACCCAAAATGCCTTTGTTTTAATGATTAGTTATTGAGCTACAGTGTAGACTCATTTAAAATGTTGGGTCAGTTTAATAGGTTAGAATAGGAGAGAATGTGCTCCCTTCCTAACACACATGTTTTACAGATGTTTCTGGGGACAGTTGTCATTCAGTGGATTTCTTAATATACAGAGTGACATCACATGTTGCTTTCACACAGGAGATCTTCCTACTGTAAATTTTTCAGGAATTAAAATGTTCGAGACGGTGTAGAACTGTTATGAGTTTTCTCTGACAGCAGGACCGTTATTTGCTATTGGGGGAGTGCTGTGAGGGCTTCTCTGCTTTTTGCAATGATTTATTTCTGGCTGCTTGACATGGATTTATTGTAATATACACTGGAAGTGAGATATTTTACAATAAGGTTTTCACAGTCAAAAATATGGACCAAAGAATTTAATAACGAAGGGTCCAAATCAACAGCATTTAGCTTGTGTGCTTTAATGCACTGGTAGGAATGGTGAAGGGAGAAGTTTGTGTTTCCTTTCCCTGTAGTACATCTAGGCTCAGGTATGATGACCTTTCAAATGGTTTTGTTTTTTCCAGAATTCTTTGTTAGGTCATGAGAACAAGTGAAACATTTCCTACAGCTAGAGTATTCTCCTAATTACTATCTAAATTCAAGCTTTCTTAGGCCCCAGCCCTGCAATGAGCTTCATGCAAGCAGATCCTTCTGCCCTGAGAAGCCCTATTGACTTCATTGGGGCGCTGTGCACGGGGATGCTCACTCTGAACTCATTGCAGAAATAGGGTCTAAGAACTCATCTATTAAATACACTAATATAAAGAAACACAAGATCTATAAACAAAGATTCTCTCATTCCCTGCTCCCCCTTCCCAAAATGGAGAATGGATCGGCTCCATTGATTGCTGTCCAGTTTGAACAATGCCTTTAAAAGAACTGTGAAATTCTAAGGCAGCATGTGTTTTACCTTTTGTTCTTGCTCTAAGTAGATCATTTAAAAACAACTTCTGTGACTCATTGTGCCAATTTTAATTTTATTGCTATATTGTCCCCCAGAAATGATCTCTTTGTATAAGCATTGTTTTTTAACATGATAATCTCTTCCTCTGACCGTTTATTCCTTGTAGGCCTGAAATACCTTTTAGCTAAGCCTCTTGTTCAATGTCCTTTTCTTTTTGTGCTTCTCTGTGTATTATTTTTATATTCTTACGCACTTCATTCTGTAGTCAGTTCTTAGCTGTCTTCGCTATGTGATGTGTAGCACTTTGCATGTGCTTCTTTTTTTTTTTTTTTTTTTTTTTTACGGTTTGTTGTTTTTTGAAATTTCATGTTCATTCATACTGGGTCTCTTTATTACCATCTGTGTGTATACTGGTGAATAGGGATATGTCTTCACTCATGGCGGCACTGGATCAGCAAAGCTGGATCGATTCTTCGGGATTGATTGAGCAGCAGTAGAGATCCGCTCAATTGATCCGGAAGTTGATGGCATTAATCCACCCCTCAAAAAGATTAATGCTGTGTCAACGGGAGAGTATTTCCTGTCGGCGCAGCGTAGTGGGGACACCGTGCTAATTAGAATTTAGGAAGTCAACGGGAGATACACAAACTATGTAGAGTAGCTTGTGCATCTCTCATTGACTGCCGCTGAATTTCGCCACGAGTGTAGACCAGGCCTATTACTCGCTCAGCTCGTGCAGACAGCATAATAATTTGTTGTTAAATACGTTCTTCTTACCCCTCTGTGACCTTTTCTTATATACTTTCATCCTACTTAGTTTTAGCCAAAATTTCCTGCCCTTCTTTTTAATTTCCTTTGTTGAAATTCTGCATGGATATTATTACAAATCTGCCTCCACTATCGTCGCTGTTACTTAGATCTTCCCCAGTTCTGAATCTGAAATTACATCCTCTACAGTGTTGTGTTTACACCTAAATCAAGAATTGCTAGTGACCTTTCAAGTGCCTTCTTTAACATTTTGGAGTAGGCTGAATTTTGACAGCTGTGTGTGGGGTTTTATAGTTGCATTATTCTTATTCTTGCTAATTAAAAATAAGGATCCACAATCTTGACTGGTTAGTTATATACTGGCTCTTTTAAGAAATGAAGATAGAATGAGTTATTAACACTAATAGCCATAGTGTGCTACTTTCTTTGGGGGTGGGGGAACAGCTAACGAAAAGAAATTGCTGCAGCTGATCTCCTGTCATTTATATTCTCATCCATTCTGCATGCTATATAAGAGCTAAATATTATTATTTTTCTATATGTGAACAGCCACGTGTGCCACATCTTCATTAGTTTAGAACACTGGCTCTGATCCAGCAAACTCTGTGCTTAACTTTAAGCAGTTTGATTGACTTGAATGGGGCTACTCACATGATATACTGTTAGGAAGTCTCTGTATGTTTGGCTCTCTCCCACTCTCCTTACAACACAATTAATTCTGATTTCTCCAGGAGTAAGAATACATGAAAAATGAAGTGGATAAATATTTTACATTCCTTATATGTGGGCTTGTTTTATGTTTCAGAATAATAAGGGAAAACATACCTAAGTACAGTGGTAACCACTGAACAGTTTAGGTATGATTACCTCCCATATTTCTGAAGAACGAGAGTGTTTTCCCCCCAAAGGTTGTGATATGTAGTGTTCCTAAAGCAAAGCTTTAAATGCCAAAGTACAAAACTCTTCTGCTTTTCCATTTCACCTCTGCAAACTGATAAGCTCATTAAAATGCACAGTGAGCTAGAAATATTTTTATTAGAAGAAGCAAATTAAGGCTGTGTCAGAAGGTCAAATTGGAACTCTTCCAAGAATGCAGCCATAGTTTATAATTTTTTGAATCTGCAGTATTTAGTTTGATTGGATTTTAAATAATCTGCATTAGGGAATGCTTAATGTAAAATCTAAGGTAGTGGTGGGGTGGTATTTTAGAACAGAAAATGGGCAAAGCTCTTTTCCATTAGCACAATTTATTCTAGCTCAGATGAGGGGAAGATTGTTATGTAAATACTATACATTTTTCATCATGCTAAAGTGCACAGACCTGTTACAATGGATACTTTAGACAGTTTGTAACTGGGAGCAGAACCAGACCAAGTTAAAAGGGAATGTCCCTCCCACTGGAGTGCCCTCCAGTTTGTTTCTGCTTCCACAGTGGCAAGTAGGCAGATTGCCCCAAACCTCCCTGCTGCAGAGCTTTTCTGAGGGAAATTCCAACATTTTATTTCACATTTCTGACTAGCAGTTTGGCTCAGTAATTTGCCATCTAATTCCCAGTCGTGTCCCAAGGCTGCATTTGTCTTTGGGGAGTTTTTCCCAAGCTTCACTTCCCCTTCTGCTCAGAGAGTCAGAAAATGCCAAAGGTAAACATCAAGAGTTGTTTCTCCTGCTTCACTCCTCTTATCTAGTGTCTCACAGGAGGAGGAGGAGGAGGTGGCGGTGGTGGTGGTGGTGATGGAACGGTGAGGGGCCTTCTCTGAGGACAGAGCCCAATCTATCTGTGCTCACCCCAACATCATGCCCTCTGAGGTCACCTTGACCCCATTCCATCAGCCAAGCCATCTTTCGTGGCAAATGGCTCTCCCATCTCTGAGGGGAGCAACGTTAGGAGGGTAGCACCCCAAGTGGAAGATCATACCTAAATGCTTGGAGCCTGCAGCGGTAGCAACAGTTGCTGAGTGAAGAGCCTGAGAACTTCCTCCCTGGCTACTTCCTTTCTGGCTGAGACACAGACACCTGGCCTAGCATAGACACCACTAACTCTGGAGATTATGATGGGGGGCCTTCAGGTCCAGTCCTCTCCTCACAGCTACACTTCGGAAGCAGACCTGTCCTAGGCTCCCTTCTGACATTCCAGGCTGTGTCCTCCAGTGGAAATGTAGACCCATCTGCCCGCATGGATCCCATGCAGTAGGAGGAGGTTGATCTATGGGACTTCCCATCTAGGTTGAGTTAGTCCCAGGGCATCAGGTTTCTTGGAAGTTCATTCTTGAACATCAGCCCACCCCTTGAGAGATCCAGAAGAGGCCTAAGAGAAGAAGCAGTAAACCCAGCCTCTGAAGGCAGAGAGCGCTTTAATCACTTGAATTCTTCTGGCATAGGGCTTGAGGCCAACTTTGTTCCGACTTCTGACACATCAGCATGGGGACAAATGCCAACAGAGGAAAGGTGTTTGGTCTTGTTTTTTAATAAATTTTCCTTCTTATTGGAAAAGGACAGTTGTTCCAAACAAGGTGAGAGGATCTCACACACAACACACGCACACTAGTTTTTAATTTTAAATGAATTTAGAAAAATCGCTCACCAAAGCTTTTCTAACCTCAAAATTCATAAAGTCATTTTGGCCTTGGTTCTAGTCTTGGGCATTAATTGGGATTTTATTTCATTTTGCCCAGTTTATTCAGCTCTGCATATCGTGATAAAACTGTGTGCATTATCAGACTCTTTCCTAACACAATACAAGTAAGCTACTCAGACACTACCTTGCTTTGCTAATCCACTTTAAGGGAATTTCCTTTCTATTGTGTAATTATATATTGCTTTATCTCTGCCTTCTGTTTTTATTCTGATTGACAGAGCTTCTTGTTACTGTTATTCAGACAGTGTTATTTAGGAAAGAAATCCCAACCTGCACCAGTACCTGACTTTATTTTTAATTTTCCATTTGATCTATGTGCCTACTATCTTTGACACTAATTAATTCAGAACCAAATCTGTGTCAGAGTATATTTTCTACCCTTTACTCTGCTTTATTTGTTGCATTTTCCCCTACACCCCATCTCTAAGAACAAAGACAAGTTGTGTCTCCCAGCAGCCAGGGGAACTTGTATGTGAATCCAGTTACTGTTGGTTCCTCTAACCTTTGCTAAACTGTTCCGAATTCAGATCCCTAACTGTTAACTTAACAGAGCTACGGAGACGAATGAACCTCACTGAGGCAAGGTAGTGAAGTAGCAGTAACCTCTCCAGTGATTACTTGGTTATATAACAGACACCTTTCAGTGCTGTTAACTTTTACACCTGCTGACTCACGTAGCATATGCAGGTATCTTGACAATAACTGCTCAGTAATAACATTCTTTCTGTTGACCAAGATAATTCATTTCTCACCTAACTTTTAATTAAGTTTTAGGACGTGCAATTTAACATGCTAATATGATTCACTAAATTTGATTGTAGAGATTCATTTTAACTGTTGGTCTTTCAAATGTAAAGCATACAATTATAATAGGTCTGAGTTCAGGGAGATAGGATAAGATTTGTTATCATTTGGGCAACATCTGCTTGGCATTTGTTTAGAGAAAAGCTGTGATTCAGGGTACTGCAGAGACAATAGGAGGGGTAGAGCGACCTTACTGGAACAATCCTAGGATTTTAATGTCAATTCTGTCATGGACCCTGGTAAGCGCCCATTCCTGGCCATCCGTTAGGACTGCTGTGAGGGGAATCCAAGCCTCTGTGTTCTGGGTCCCCAGGAAGTATCAAGCTTCTGGAGCCTGAAGAGAGTCCAGATGTAGCCCATCTCCGGGTCCCTAAGCATACCCTCCAGGGCATAGACCTTCTATCTGGCAACTCCTCTGAGTATTGGAACCCACTGACCAGCTGCCTACCCCCTCTAGGCACAGCGCTGACCCTTCAGACTCCTTAGACGAAAACTCCCGCTTCCACCCCAAAAGGTTTGAAGCTTCTGGTTACAGTTTAACTCTCACAGGGGCATGAAGTAGTTCTGAAGCAGTCAACATACACACACCTAACACCTTTATGCTCTTTTGTGCTGAATCTGGCAAGTACCAATGAAACAAAACAATAAAACACTAAATACATGTCCCTGCCTCACTTTCCTCATGGAAACTGCAAAGTTTGCATGTAAAGCTGGGTTCTCTCCCTCATGGAGCACCTTCTCAGCTTCTGTGACCTAGCTGTCTCCTGTCCTGCCCTGTGCTTTCTCTTCCTGTCTGGTTCCTGTTGTTTTGTGTTTCTTTATTTTATCCCCATCCTGGTTACCTGGCCTCTTTTGTTCTCCTCTTGGTAACTTTCCATTGTTCTTACTGTCCCCCCCTCCCTTCTAGAGTCAGCAAAAACTACTTTTTTAAGGATGCCAGCTCACCCATTGTTTGCACCTGAATAATATCCTTGAGTCCCAAACACCTTCTTCTTGTATCTATCTGGTGCATATATGCTACAGGATGCTGACATGCTCTCAGCAATGGAAGATTCACCTAAATATAGGCACTAATAACACACAAGATGTTCATAATACAACTTCACAACATCAACCAGAATTAATAAATTGTCCAGATATAACCCCAATTTATCACAAAAACAGAATTCCTACAGTGTAAAACATTAGTTTTAAACTTAGGTTCTAAAGATCAAGCAACATCATAAAGAAAAGCTTCAGCGGACTTTGATAAAGAACATCCTTGTTTGTATTTGCTATATAATTGCTCTCCCCTTACCAGGCATACCACCGCCAGGAGCAGTGCAATCTCACCCATTCCGCTTTCCAAGCACGCATCAGTCCTTAGCTGGAATTCCAGGAAGTACCAACCCTGGGTTCCAGTGCTCCAAGAGGCTCTATGTCTGTATAAAACAGAGTGCTTTCAGAGACATGGAAGGGCATGTGGTGAGCAGCATGCCTTGCTACCCTTTTTAAAAGGAGTGAGGATCAGTGACGGCTTGAGTGCTGACTCCTCATTCCTGGTGGAGTGCTGAGCATACCATGCTGGTGCTGCCAGCAGTGCTGTCCCTCACCTTTTCTTGTGTGTCCCAGAGCAGCCTTTTAAACCAATTATCACTAGTGCTGAAAAGCCAGAGGTCACAGGACAAGCTGTCCGACATCTCCACTGCCAGCAGAGGTTGCAAAGCAACAAGAATGTGTCCACTGCTGCCTAGACAAGTCTCTGTCGGGTGCTAGGGAAGGGAGAGCATGGTAGAGCAAGGGGGATTATAGTGGAAGTGTTGATAGGTGAGGTGCAGCATGGAACTGATTTACAGTTTTGATGGGGAAGAGTATTCCATCCAGGGAATGTTCTGTGTGTTGCTGGCTGAAGCAGAACGTTTTTTGAGGGAGCCCTCTGTTCACACTGGGGGAACACATCACTGATCTCAACAATTCTATGTTTCGTTTTCTGAAACAAGGATCCACAGAAGGGGTTTTCCTCCAGTACAGGCTTTAGAAAAACTTTTTGGCCATTTGAGGCACATACTGACACTTTCCTTTTCAGCTGTGTCACAGAAGTCCAAAATTAGATGATTTGCAACTTGGTGTTAATGATTACAGCTCGTCTGCAACTGTCACAAGCTCAGTGCCTATTTCTTCATGGAGTGTTGCTTAAACTGACAACCCTACATCCTTCATGTTCAAGAGACACTTGTTGCTGTATCTGCTGAACTGCTATTAATAGAACTGTGATGTGACTTTGCATAGTTACTGTTAAATCACACACCAGCTTTCACTCTGAAGTGCCAGTGTTTTGTCCCACACAATGATATTCTTTGCACAGTGTCCTCCACTGCTTCCATAAAAGCCAGCTCTTGAAGACTATGCATCATGCAGTGTCAGAATACTTTTCAGAAGAGAAGCCATAAATAAAGCACTTCCATGATGTCAATCCATTTCAAAAGCCAGATTCATAAGTGATATAAACACATAACATAAGCAGCATGTGGAAACGATCCAAAAAGATTGATTTGAAATAGTTTCTTTTTATACTATCAATTATAACAGCAAGTCACTTATCTAAGATGACAAAGCAAGTGCTTGGAAGCCTACACCAATTGGTATCTATTTATTCATCTAAAGTTATCAAAATCTGAACTACAGAAGTACACTGTATACCCTAAAGGTATTGTTTCTAATAGAGAAAATATTGTTAATACTCATGCCTCTCCAACCACCCTTCCTTTACTTTTGTCTGCAAAATCATTAAACATGCTCTAACTTTGATCCCCTCAAATCTTTCTCACTTACCAAAGTGACTAATGATCTCTCTCCTAGCTAATTCAAAGGGAATTTAGATTTCAAGAATATCTACTGCCTTGACGCTATTGATCACTCTCACTTCTCCTCTCTTTGCTCTCCTGTTCTAACATTGGAGACTTCTTCTTCAGCACCACCTTAAATCACATCTCATTCTCCACTCTCCATTGGCACCCCTCAGTGTTGTGTCCTTTGTCTCCTGGCCTCCTCTGCTCCTCTGGCTTCAGTTACTATCTGCATATTGATGATTTCCAGATCTAATTCCTGACCCTCAAGCTCTATTCCTCTCTTCACCTGCAAGGAGAGGCTTCCTCTATCAGCCCTGGGCAGCCGGGGCTCCTGCTGTCAGTGAAGTGTGTGACCGGAGAACACCTTAAAGGCTTACAAACCAGAAAGGAAATAAAAAGAACCCACATTTCATTTTTTTAAAAATTCCTTGTGATTTTTAAGCCAATCTCATGATTTTGGGGGGGTCTGACTCATGATTTTCCAATGGCGAGGGTTGGCAACATTAGTGTTTTAAATTTCAAGAAGTACAATTAAGTGCTAAACTTTTATGTGTGTGACAAAAACACCTCTTTGGCCTATTGGGACAGTCTTAGGGGAAAAAAATACTTCCCTATTGTTAGGGCTTAATATAAGTATGTTTGCTTTGCTTATGGCATGTGAAATAATTAATGTGCATAATTAATCAGTCTTAAGGCACATGTAATATATGATGCTGATTTAAATACTAGTTCTTATTTGAATCAACAGATAAAACACTATTTTTGATATTGATCAAGTTTGCTTCTTGTATTCTCTATGAAAAGATCCTCCTTTTATTACCTAAATTACCAGTTGCTTAAAAAGGAAGAGAGACAGAATTTCTGTTTAAGCAACTGGTTTTGCTTAAGCAGTTTTTGTTGCATGTTTCATAATTAAAACACTGGCTGATCTTTTAATTTTTTTTTAATCCTTGTGATAGTATGGGCAGTGAGTGTTTTAAAATGGTTTTGCTCAAAGTACTATAGAGAATAAAAGTGATGTAGATCTGAACAATTAAGATTGAGTGATGTTATAATTAACATTTACTGTTGCAATTGTTTTATAAGTCGTACATCAAAGAATAGAATGATAAAAGGCAGATGTGTTCTTTTCTACATTTAAGGACTTATTTGAATGTATGAGCAGTTCCAGTTAACAATGTCAAATTAAGACAAAACAGTTTAAAGTTCATAATGATAACTCAGTCAGGAAAGGGTAAGAGGATTTTATTGGAGTTGATCCCATGAAATTAAAGTTAAAATTTTGTTAACAGATGTTTTAAATAAATACTGTTAGCTCTTAATTAAATCACACTCAGTGTGTGATTTTTTTCACTCCCTTCAGCATAAAAGTTATTAGTTTACATGGCAAAATATAGTCAAAAATCTCTTTTAAATGTGAATTTCTTTGACTGTAAAGTATATTGAATAAATGGACAAAGTACCATATGTGGTACAATGGTCGGGTTTATATACCAAATCAGAGAGAGAGAGAGAGAGAGAGAGAGTAGCATTAATTGATGGGAGGCACTTTGTAGGGTAGCTGCCCCCTAAAGAGTATAGTCTAAAGGCCTTCTCCTGGAAACCAAATCACTTCAGTAAGAAATCTCTGTTATTTGCAGAATCAGGCCTTAACTCCATAGACAACGTAAGCAAAAAGAGTGCAACATTTAGCAGCTGGTTAAATGGAGATATCTATCTGTGCATCTTCTGAAGTGCATGTGGTTTGTTGGTTCTCCAATTCTTGTTGATTTTTAATAGCTTTATTTTTTTAAAGAAAAATATCTATTAGTTCTCTAATGTTTAATTGAATTATATCCATTTTCAATTATATGACCTGTGTCCCAATAATGAATGCTGGGTTTTTTAGTCATATCAGATGCAGCTATAAACTATTAACAGAATATAACCTTCCATCTTTTGGCAGGCAAAAACTGGGATTTGACCGCTGCTCTGAGTGACTATGAACAGCTCCGACAGGTACACACAGCCAACCTGCCACAGGTGTTTAATGAAGGGAAGTACTTCAAGCAACAGGAAAGAGACCCACCCCAACAGGTGAACAAGACTGAACGACCATGTCTACAGAGACAGGATGACATTTCTCAAGGTAACTGCAGCTACTTGATATCCTTTGTGGACAAGTAGCTTTTTGGATAATCAAAGTATATTATTTAGGTAGTAGGAACTAAATTATCTGCCACTATATGAGTTATGTCATTGTTTTTATTAGCTTCATGGAGATGCTGAGTGGTTGGGCCCTATATTCTATGTTTTTCTGTCTTGCTGATCTTTGTCTGTGTTTTATGGTGTAATTGAAGTATTCAGATTGTTTGGTTTTTTGTTTGGTTTTTGTTTGGTTTTTTAGAGACAATGCTACATTAACTATGAGAGAAGCAGGTTAGATGAAGTTTTAGACTGTTCCCATTTCTAATTTCCCATGATTTGTGAGCCCAGAGAAAGTTCCATCATTTCAGTCATTGACTTCTTGATCATTATTAAATGATAACAGTGGCACTGGAGGAGACATCTGCTGAAGAAACTTTTGTCATGAAAAGTTTTTATTCTCTCTCGATTCCACCCCCAGAAAAAGTTAATATTAAATTAGTGTTTCAAACAAAGGAAAGAAAAAAGAAAGACAAGGGAACAATTTTTAGTTATATCAGTTGGTTTCCATTACATGATTATAAGCATTAGGATTTATTTTTTTATATTCAAATCACTTTCTCGCTGACTATTGTAACAGGTTTCTTTTAATTTAATTCAGGAAAGCGTTGAGGATTACATTAAAGTTTAATCTATGGTATGCCAGCTTTTCACATTTAAAAAAAAAAGTAACTAGTCACCCAGCAGAAATTTGTTGTCATGAAACCCATCTAGACTTGAGTCCCATTAGCTGAGAATCTGCCATTAGGAGTGCTACAGTGGTGATGCATTCCTGTATGCGAGGAGTATTGGAATGGAAAATAATTAATTTTGTTTTTCTCAACAATTTGTCCCTGACACCACAGGAAAAAAGACAAGACAACAAGAATGTGGTTTTAAAAAGCCATGATTTTAAGAAGTAACTGCGAGCTGTCCAATGCAGGCTATCCTTCCTTTGAAATCCGTTCCACCTGGTGGAAGGCTGTTATCAGCCCCATCCTTCTGTTGGGGTATTGGTTGCAGCACCATTGCTGAGACACTATTGCCCTCCCTTCATATGAGGGTTAAAGGGGAAGAGAAGACATAATTGTCTCTTCACTCTACCAGGTGTTAGAAGCCCCAATTCCATTACCCACCTTCTCTAGGAAATACCTTCTCCTAATCTGCTTCCCATACTGGTTTATCAGTGAACTAGACCCCTTACTGAATGAGTACCTGCACTGGGTACCTGCTAAGTTGAAACAAACAGAATTTGACAAGCTAACCTACACACTGGGTCCTTGGGCTACCAACAGGAGGGGTGAAAAATCCCGTCTTGCCCAGTCTGTTCTGGCAGTGAGCGAAAAATTTCTTCTCAGCCCCAAAAAGGCAACTAGCATGAGCCCAGAGCAAGGATCAAAAATCCCAGTCCTTCTCTAATCCCAAGGGAGGGGAGCTTCTTTTCCTGGGGCGAAATGAGCCTGTGAGCAGGGCAAAGTGCTTACAAGCCCTGCCTTCAATACATGGGAGGCAATAGGTTGATACTGCACCTTCTATCCAACCAATCACCCATAGAGGCCACCATCCCATGTCCCTCTCCTCAAGCTCACAAGGAGGGGGGCAGCGCATCAATCCTTAAAGGAGACCAAGGGTTTTCTTTCCCTGCTGGCTCAGACACATTACCCCTCCCTCCGCTCCCTCTGAGGCTGCAGGGGTGGGGAGGGCTGGCAACATTGCCACTACTACTCTTAATGTAAGGAGCATCATTGAAGGGCTCTTTCCTCAGTTGGTAGCTGCTGATCAAAACAAGGCTTTGAAAGGACGTGGGGAGGGAATTGTAGGGTTCCTTTTGACTCAGTTTAAAGTGCTGGATTAAGGAGCGTTAAAGAAGAAAAAGTGGCACATGAGGGGCTAGAAGTCAATGAGCTACGCCAGTTTACATCAGCTGAGGCTCTCGGCCACTGTCTTAATTCAATCACTTGTTTGACACCGAAATGGCCATTTCATTTTTGCTGTAAGCCGTGGCCTACTGATACAAACAAGGGAACTGCGTACCAGAGCTCACAGTAACTTTGTCACCAACTCAGTGTGTTCCTAGAGCAATTCAAATAACCGCCCTGTAGTTCAGTTTCTCTGTTTACAAGTGGGAATAGTGAATAGTGCTGGCTAAAGAGTGTAGGGGGGAAAGAAACAAAAACGTCATCCGAATTTTTTTTCCCAACATTCAAAAATTTGCTGAAGAATGTTCAGATTTCAGAAAAACTTTAACCAGTTTTAGCAACAATAAACTTCTGAATGTTGTGAATGTTAATTCATTATTATCTATAGGAAAAACAAGGAGGTGTGAGGTAATATCTTTTATTGAACCAACTTCTGTTGGTGAGAGAGACAAGCTCCTAGACCAGGTCCTAGAATCCAGGCTTTAAGGGGTTGGCAAGCAACCCCATGGGCACTCTGCAGGGTACCCAGAAATGTAGGACCAGGGTGCAGGCAGCAGCCAGAAGAACATGAGTCTCCCCAGTTGGCAGAATGTTACACATCTAATTCCTTCAGCTCACTTCAGAGTCTCTCTTCCACTTCGTCTCTCTCTTCCATTGAGAGAGCTCCACTGTGAGGAAGAGGCATGTGATAACAGAAACTCAGGATGGCTGCAGACAAGACTCCTGCCGAATTTGGGGAAACTGAAGCACAGCTGAAGGTTGGCTGTGGCCAAGGCTCCAGCTGAGATGGGGGATCAGAAGTAGGGAAACAGGCACAGCTCAGAGTTGCTACAGCCAAGTTCCCAGGAGATATTGAAAACCAAAATTGGAGAAACTGAGACACAGCTCAGGGTGGCTGCCAGTGGAAACTGGGGACCAAATTTGGAGTTACTGAGGTATAGCCCAGGATGGTTGTAGCCAAGATCCTAGCTGAAATTGGAGCACAGACCAGTACTGCTGCAGCTAAAACACCAGACAAAATTGGGGAAACTGAGGCATGGCATCCAAGATACATGTGCAACAATTGGGAGTCTGTGGCCTATAACAGAGGACTCTTTACAGAGGTGACACCTCAGTCAAGGGAGCCTGACCTTTAGCACACATTGAAGCAGGGCAGAGAAAAGAAGCTATCGTTGGAAAAGTGTTAATCTAAAAGAGGGAAGCTAGTTTCTTCATTGACACACAGCCCAGGGATGGAGACAAACCCCCAGGAAGGCACGTCATAGCAAGAGATAAGGAGGAGCATGAATCCTTTCCTCACCAGACATTGGGTAATTGAAGCCCAGATGTAAAAACTTACTTAAGACCAGCTTTGCATGTGGAGGCCACCTGGATATACTTTTTGTAGAATGGGGGGATTCTAAAGAAGATACAAGCCTGTTGACTTTGTTGCACACTGGCTGATTGATCCATTGATAGGCTTGCTTGTCTGGAGACAAATTAGAGACAGGCAGGTATAACAGAATGTACCCCTGTATTCACACCCTACACACTACTGTTGTAATTTTTGTACAAGGCATGTCTTGTGAAGTATCATTTAAAAACTCATAAATTGCTGATCAATAATATCATGGCAAAACACACATAGCAGCGTTATATAACCAAGGCTGATGACAGCCAGAGTATAACCCAAGTGCGGCTGGTAGGCTGCAGTTAAACACAAACATTCCTGGTGTGGCTTGCATGCTGGAAGACCGCTTGTGGGTGGCACAGGTGGGAGCTAAGTCAGCAAGGCGTTGTAAGACACCCAAGATTGCAGGGCAGGAGTGATAGAGCTGCTCATTAGTCTGGATTGTCCCCTGGTATGTCACAGAGGTATCTCCATTTTCTTAACAAACTGGCAGGATCACAGGGGGTGGCTAGAAGTCTGAGGCATCCAAGATTACTTTGCATGAACGAAAAGCTTCACCATCTTCAATTTCATGTCCCAGGTGATGCCCTTGGGATGGGTGATTTATCCTTGGCAGGTGTCAGCCTCTTCAGATCCAATTAATTGAGGAAAAATTGAAAGATGGAAGTTTTATTGAGTGTTGAACAATCCCTGAGTCAATGCAATAGGGTTTCTTCAAAAGAGGATGGAGTGGCAGAGTCTCACCTGAAAGCTGAATGGGGCATAGCTCTATGGGATCTTTTTCCATTCCTCATGGTGCTGATGAAGTCAGGGGCGAGGAAGACAATTCAAGCAGGGGTCCATGTTGGTAATGGGCAGTTCTTCAATCACTCAGAGTATGAAGTGGGCAGAATTTGAGAGTTGGTACAGGGAACCAGCAAAGAGCCCATTCAGGTGCCGTGAGACCTCTGAGAAGCCTGATTCTGTATTGACTGCTTTTGTTGAATGCATCACAAATGGCACCTTGAATATCCAGGTTTATATGGGGAGTGTATACGTGGGGGGTTAGTGATAGAGCTACGTCACTATCGGGGATAATAAAGGGTTCAGCAATGAAGGAGTTAGATAGGGCTTTGGCATTTGGGGATCTGCAGAAGGGAGCTGACTCCATGACTGAGTGCCAACAAACAAATTGAGGGATATCCAGGAGAGTCATAATATTGCAAGGCCATGCGGGAGGCTGGGATTTGCCCAGTCAAAGCAGTCAGACTTGCTTAGTGTAGGTACAACTCTTTCTTCATGGGCAAGGATGTTACCTTGGAGAATGAAATTTCAGTTCATGGCAATGTCAAAAAATGCGTTGTGTTGAGGCTCCCCTGGTGAATTCACTCAAGGTTGTACTGGCTACATCACATCACATCACATCTTGGAATGGGAGTCTAACAAATCGAGCCCACTGATGGTAGCATCTAAATGCATACAAGGTTGGAGCCTGCTGTTGAGGATAATTCAGTGGTTTATGTGCTAAGCTCTTCATATTAATTTCTTCCTTCAGGATCATGGGAACAAGCCCAGGAGCTTGTGACTGGATGGGTGGGCATAACAGTATGTATTTGGCCCTCAGATTCATTTCTGGGCCTCATTAATGAGGCATCTCTGAGTTGGCATGGAGGGAGGGGTGTTCTACAGGGAGCAAGGAAATTAGTCAAGGAGGGGCATGCTCTGGGACCTGCTGATACCCCTTGTACACTGTTAGGCAAATGGGGAGCAGGCACTGAACATGACTATTGTTCACCGTGGTGAACATGATTCGGGAAGGCAGTTGTCTTGATAAACAGAACTAAGAGGAGTTTGGGGCAGATCCAGGATTTTTTCTGGGGGAGGACAATTATTTGGTTTGACATGTTACAGTGCAGGGTGTGGTGGGGAGCAGTGAAGCCTCCCTTGGGTAGTGTTAAGACCAGGAGATATTCATATAGGGAGATGACTAAATTCATACAGAACCAAGGGGGTTTGGTCATTTTACATTCGGACATATCTTACTGGGCACTCAAGTTATTCAGTAGATGCGATACACCTATCTGACTGGGAAATGGATATATTTTTGTCTGATATTAAGGAAGGAATCAGTGAATATCTTGAGTCTGGCTCCAAGGGCGAGGGTGGAGGAGGTCACAGCCAAATATAATTGCTGGCACCTCCTTGTGGCAGATATTCAGTGCAGGTATTCATGATGGAAGAGATATGGTTATCGGATAAAATGGTTTGGAAAAGGATGTAAAAGAAAACATCCCTTAAGGGAGCTGAGGAAAGGGGGCTTGTGGCTCCTATGTCTGTTACAGCAGGGAGCCAACACCCCCCTCCTTTTCTATCTCTCTTAACTCTTATACGAGATGACTGAGACGAGGTTGAGGATTATGTGGAAAGGATTCAGGAAACACTGATGGCCTGCACTGTACAATATATTTCCAGGTACTCCCATATATTTTAAGTAATAAAGTTGCAGCTAATTAAACCGAATCCATTGCCTGCTCTGTTTCTTCTGTCATGGCTGGACAATGGACCTGCCTTTAGGGAGTTTCTTTCTAAAGCCAGACAGTTAGGATTGACTATTTTGACTGAAGCATGACAATTTAACCGCTTTAAATTGTTGTTTTATCGTATGTAATTGTGGATGTACTTCTTATCCCTGTATCCATGTCTAGTCCTCCGTTATAATCCTACCGACCTCTTGGTCTCCATGATGTTTTTGGGCTATTCGCGCCATAGGTGGCTTCTGTTCTATTTTTTAAAAACAGCCTTTGATCAGTTTTTTTGAATGACTCCTTCTCCATGTATTGGAAGAAGGTAAATTAGCGTATGATACTGCCCTTCTCTTATCCAGTCGTCATTTTATAGAACTTAATCAGATCCCTTCCTGCTCATTTCCTCTCTAAGCAGTCTCCATCTTTTCATACAGAAGTCTTTCCATGCCTCTAATATCCTCTAATCTCTTCTCTCTCTCTCCCCGGCAATTCTTTGGACTTGTTCTGTTTCTGTCTTTTTGGAGATAAGGTGACTAGAACTGAACATAATATTCCTGGTGAGGGAGTGTCATCTAACTGTAGTAGTGGCATTATAATATTGTCAGCATTGCTTTCTAACCCATTCTCTGTAGATCCCTATGTTTTGTTTGCCTTGCTGACCTCTCCAGTGTACGCTGAGTAGATTTTTCACTGCTCTGTCACATCGACATCTGGGCCTTTCCTACACTAGTAACATGTATGAGTACTTAAAATTATCCTTTTCACTGTGCATTAGCTTGTTCTTGACTACACTGAATTTTCAATAAGGATTTAAAGCAAAATAGGACAAAGGGTCCCATAGTTTCTTTTTTTGATAAAATAACATTCTCCCTTGGAATAGGCTTGCAACATTGTTCATTCTTTCTGAACTGCCTGTTATTCCTAGCATCAGGGTATATAATGAGAACTTGTCTTTATATCAGAATAATGATGTTGAGATTACTTCTGAGTAGACTTTTGAGATTAAAGCACAATGTAGTATATTTGATGTTTGGAGTGATGTAAGATGATGGCTATGTGCTGAATTTCATTTGATCAATAACAATTTAACCAAACTTAGGAGTTTGAAACATTTAATGGATATGGTCTGTCACAATCTACTAGTAAATATTTCTTCAAATAAATCCTTGAAAACCCACAACTCTCCAAAAGCCAATTCTATAGAAACACTTCTCTTTCACCGGTCATTATTTTAAAAATTAATCTATCCAGCCAGGGCCATATTCATCTGTGGTGTGTACAACTTCAGGGCAAGGACTATGTGTTCTTTTATGTTTGACAGTGCCCAGCCAAATGGTGATAAATAACAATAATAATAAATAGTAAGTCCTTAAATGAAGGAAAAGGAAATGCACCAGAAATGAGTTTATTTGTTGATAAAATAACATCATAGGAAAGACAGGGAGGCATTCTTCCTGGTCTCATATGTCAGTTGTACCACTGCCTTCCACTTGCCTATTGTTAAGAAAAAGAAAGTATTGTCATAAAATCATGACACTTGTTGTTGTGTTCTTACTTTCCACAATCTCTCTTTGGTCTTTCCACAGAAAAACGACTCTCCAGAGGTATTTCTCATGCCAGCTCAGCCATAGTCTCCCTTGCTCGATCACATGTAGCAAATGAATGCAGCAATGAACAGTTTCCTTTGGAGATGCCTATATACACATTCCAGCTACCAGATCTTAGTGTATATAGTGAAGATTTCAGAAGCTTTATTGAACGTGACTTAATCGAACAGGCAACAATGGTCGCTTTGGAACAAGCTGGTGAGTGAATATTCTAGATGTCAGCAGCTGCGTGATCTGACACTTGGTTTAACATTCTTTAATCACACTTCATTACTGCAGCTGGCACGTCCTGTGCCAGAAATAAATGTGAGCAAGCAAAAACAAATATCGTGTTCTTTGGAATATCACACGCACTTCCCTGCTCATCTTTGTTAACACTCTGCAGTAATTAGTGGCAAATTGGGAAAAACAGGGAAACTGAGGTAGAAAAGAGGAGAGGAGGGAAAGCAATATGATAGTCCAGGAGAGTGAGGCTGATCAGGTGGAGAATGTTGTAACCCATTGAATGCCATCAGTCAGTAGCGTTTGGAATCATTTATAGCACTATCCTTGTAGCTCAATTTCCTGATCTAGAAAATAGGGATAATGATGTTTATCTGCTATGTAAAGTGCTTTGAGCTATAAAGATAAAATGAACCATAAAACAGTGAGGTATGATTATGATTATATATATTTGGCCCCACATTAAATCTACATTTAAAAGTTGCATCTAAAATTGAATTTAAAGCTGGCAAAAAAAAAAAAGTTTAACAACTTTCCATTGTAAATTGTATATTTAATAAATGGGAGACTCTGAGGGGGGAAGTTAGATAGCAACGTCCTGTTGATAGGCGGCCAGGGTTTTAATCCTGGCTCTGCAGGTGTATATTGTTTTACTATTAGGAAGTGTTGGCCTCCATAACTAGAACATTATCTTAAAAGTAAAAAAACACTGTGCTTCATAATTGTTTTTTGAGATTGAAAAGACTTTAAAAAATACCCCTTTTTTGTATGTTAGATTAATACAAAGAGACATTCACAATCTGCCTGAGAAAATCCCAGCACAACACAACAGCTAGCAACATCACATAGCACCACACATACACCTGCTACCATCACCATGAATAAGTCCTAAACACTGAGAGGACTATGGCTATGAGTTTCAAAGGCCAGGAATGGGAAGCTGTTGAGAAGGATACGATGTATAACTGTGGTCTCTAGGAAAAAGGAGTGAGCAACTTTCAGCTTTTAGTAACCAGTGTACCCTGTTATGTGTTTTCACGGCTGTTTCTCCAATGAAGAGTGCTAGCAACTCACTTTATTAGAAAAGTTAAAATCACCCATGACCACAGCAGGTAGAAATTTTTCAAACAAAAAGTTTATTAATTGAGAAATAGGTTTTTCAAAAAAGAATATTTTAAGGGGAGATTACTGATATTGTCCCCCAAAAAAGCATATTTTCTGAAAAAAATTGCTTTTTGCTTTTATTTTTTTTTTTAAATTAAAAATAATTGAAAACATTATTAAAATGGTTCAATTATCAAAAACTTGAGTTTTAGTAAATGAAAAATGTATAATCATTTCAATTTTTTTTTCAATAATCTGTTTGATAATTTTTTGGGAGAAAGGGAAAATGTATCAAATGTCCAAAAAACAAAAATGGGTTCATTTCCAATTTTTCAAAATGAAAACTAGTTAAAATGTTTCAACAATATTATTTTTTCATTTTCAGCCCAGCTCTGCTGGTGACATTTGGAGGCTACCATAATTTGAGAGACAGTAGGCATAGCTATGATCTCCAAGGAGCCCCAAAGACCGCGCTCCTTGTCTGAGGTCCCTGCTCTCTTGCTTTAAATCCCCCTCTGCCTTGTGTCATTCTTAGGTTCTAATGAACGTCTAAATAAATTGCTTTACTAGCCACCGTAAAAGAAGTGCTTACTCAAGCGTACTCCTTCTGCATTGGCATAAATAGAACATTAGCCTCACTCATTGCAGCTATGTCTCTTCTCTTTCCTTCATCTTAATGTTACATCAAAACCTTACAATTTCTGAAACACATTTTGTCAGTTGGGTAGGATTTGCCCCAGACTTTAAAGGGCTTTTTAACAGAAACCGTGCGTGTAACATTTTTTCTTCTTTTTCCCCTACACTGAAAATTCTATCATGTTTGATTTGCTTATATCTCAGTTTAACAGGGTGGTGTACATGGTGTCATGTCGTTTAAAAATGTGTAATAAACCATCTGTTAAAATATGGAGTTAATTGATTCTACCAATGTGTGTACACTAGAAGAACATTATATCTGAAAATCAAGAGAAATTAGCCTCAAATCTGCATTGAGCATTACTGTCCTCTGCTGATAGAGCATGTTTTGCATAATATAGTAAACATTTTTCCAAATACAACATATTTTATAATAGATCTATTTGCAATGATTTTTTTAAAAAATGCTGTATTTTCATGTGATATACAGTTATTGGCTGGAAATGGAACAGAGCTGGAAGCCCAAATCCAAACAATCTGTGGCTGTGGGGTATATAAAATTCAGACACACACTTGGATCTAAATTTCACAATTTCAGATGACCTAGTAATGAGCAAAATCCTGAATATGACCACCACTGAACTTTGGATGGGGAATGTTGAAATCCAGACTTGTATTTTGCAGGTCAGGCCCATGAATAGTTATAACTAAAACTTAATAAAAATAGAGATGGACAACCATTAGAGTGGAATAAAAACCAATTCAAATGGTTGACCAAGAGTCAAAAAGAACCCAAACTAAAACCGTTTTGTGAAGTTCAAAAGAATTTAACATGTATTTTTCTTTTTCATTTTCTCTTGTCTTTGTACCACTCTGGGTTTGGGCCAACCCCAGAAGTGAAAATTCCCATTTAATTTTGATTCAAGTGAATATTTGTGAATAATTCTTTGAGTTATTTCCTCGGCTTTAGTCAACCATAAAATCAGATCACTGTAATTAGAAACTTCCATATGATGCAAAATAGCAGTCATGCTCCAGAAAGAGTTGCATTGCGCTCATTGGATTAAGTACATTGGCTCATTTAGTTGTTCATGACGCATGTTGTATTTACTGGCTACAATAAAACAAGTGATCTTAGAATATGCTCATTCTTTTCCACAGCTGCATTTTTATACCTCTTTTTAAGTTAATGTAGATATTAATTATGACCAGACTGATGACTAAAACTGTGTGCTACAACTTAATACAGTGGGAAAACAGTACAGGAATAAACAGCGACTTCTAAACATAGGGCTAGGGTTTTGTGAATCTTCCTGTAACTGTAGGAAATGTTTAACAAATAACTTGTTCTACTATGGAAGTTGTCAGAATTATCTGTTTTCAATAAATTCTTATCTTTATTATTTATATGTTATAATGTTATAATATAACACATTATGTGTTATAATTCAATATATAGGGTTTTCTGACAGCTAAAAGCTTCATTGTGATCAAAGTACATAATTGTCCTCCTGGGTTTTTAAGTTCCAGCATAGTGATTATTTCCCCCATTGCCATGGTGAGAGGGAAACAACGGACCCTCCAGAAACAAACATATCATTCATAGTAACCTTTGAAAGTTCAGGCCAGTCACTTTGTGAGAATACATGAGTACCTAAGGGAAGGCTAGATATCTACCCCAGGTCACAATTCTGCACTGAGAACCTGCAGATGCACCCCTGCACCTGCACCGTTCTCAGTGCGCAATCAGGGCCATATTTGGTTCATATCAACCACATGTGCTGGGGGAATAATGAAATTTAATCATACAATTAAGCTCTCAATTCTCGTGAGAAAACTATATTGTAGTGGTCTCTGAGCCTCTCTTCATGATTAATTTATGAAAGCACATCTTGAAATTTGGCCTCATTTTGTATGAGAAACAAGTTTATATATTTTTCATGCATTGACTATAACTTTGTCTAATAAGGAATCTAAACCTTGAAAAGCAGCATTTCATTACTGCTGTGGGGAAAAAAATTAAATCCCTAATTTTAATTTTAATTTATTACTGGTTTGGACTTGTAAATCAGCCATGAAAGTCATTTGATAAAACATACTTAAAGTAAAGCATATACTGTGTTTTAGTAAACACATTAATCTGATGAATGAGGCATGAAATGAGTACATCTGTACCAGTTCTATAATATTTAATTTAAACATTGACTCTGATTTTAAATTAATGTAATGAATGTTTAATAAATATAAACAATGTTATAGAAATATAAGTGGCATCCATAGCATCTAAGTACAATAAAGTGAAAACTACTGCAAGAGAAGGCCAGATCCTCAGCCCTACTACATTGTCTTTGCTGAACTCTGGTGATATAAAGGGGCCATAAAACCATTTCTGTTTGCTACCTGAGAAATACCCAGATTATGTACAGCCACTAGTGCTGCTCTGCACTATAATCATCTTATGTACAAATTCTACAATCTATTGTTGGATGCACATTGGTGCATTTTCTGTCATTTGTTGTTACAGTTAGTAGGTAAGACATGGTGAAGAGGAGGGATGGTGTTATCATCCAGTCAGTAGCAGCACTCAGAATTTTTGCCACAAGTCCTTCATTTGAATAAACAAAATTAAATGCTTAAATAGCGTGCTTCCCTAGCTGAGTATGGGTTGATTACTAAGTACCAACCAACAGGGGATGTGCAGAGAAAGCAATATAAACTGGTTCCTTCCACCATCCACTCCGTAACCCACCCAATTCCATAGGCCTTCCATAAAACAGCAGAAAACACCATTGTCAAATTATTGTAGTGGTTCTTAGGCACTTTTGTTTTAATTACTGTTTCTCTCTGAAAGCCAAATTCAGACCTGGTGAAGCAGCAGCAGTCTGTAAGTCTGATCACAGGGTATAAAATGCTACATGGGGAACAGAAATTTGATAATAGAGGGCTCTTCAGTCTTGCAAACAAATGTTTAACAGGATCCAATATCTGGAAACTGAAGCTAGGCAAAATTAGACTAGAAATAGGATGTAAATTTTTAAGAGTAAAGGTAATAACCATTTAAACAACTTAACCAGGGTTATTCCTAAAAGATGTTCTAGTTCAACTATAGCTTTTGAACTTGAAGCAGGAATTAATTCGGGAACTCCTATGGTGTACGTTATACAGGATGTCAGACTGGATGATCACAGTGGTCCCTTCTGACCTTAAAATCTGTGAATTAATTAATTTGGTCCTGAGTCCACTCCTTTTGTTCATCCAGAGCTGACTGTCTTTAAACTTAAAATATGTCTTTACAAAGCACTGTATGTTTTCTGCCTCTTAGCATTCTTCCCTCAAATTTGTTTTCCTTTTCTTTTCCCAGGCTGTTCTAAGTAGAGCATTAACTTGATTAGCCCTGGAAGAGTCCCTCTATCAGAACTTTTGAAATGCAGTGTAAGCTCCATTTCACTTTTCCCTATGGGAAAAACAAAGGGCTTGTACACACTCCCACTTATGTCTCTCAGGGATCTGAATAAGCCACCCCACCGAGCGACATAAGTTACACTGACCTCAGCACCAGCGTGGACAACGCTGTGTCAGTGGGAGAGCTGCTTCTGCCAACATAGCCATTGCTTCTCGTGGAGGTGGTTTTGTTATGCCAACTGGAGAGCTCTTTCATATCGGCATAGAGCATCTTCACCAGACATGCTACAGCAGCACCGCTGTATGGCTGTAGTGCTTCTCTTGTAGACTAGCCCAAAGTCACCCTTTTGCTCCTGATGTTGGCTAACACCCAGGTTTGTGGCAGGGAATTGCCCTATCGTTGTCTGTCTGCATTCTGAGGGCATCAAGTATGTTTCCTCCCCTCAGCCTCTTGAATTCCGCAGAAGGGTCATTGCTGACCACGGAATTCTTTGTGGTTTTAATGTGAAGGATTGCTATAGAACATGTAAGATTCATTTATTTAAGATGATCTGGTATGAGTCCATCAATTTCTCTCAAAGCCACTGGACCTTCCTAGGGAACAGTGGATGAAACATTCTTTTAGGTCAAGGACATATTCTTTGTGGAAGACATGATACAAATATTTGCAGGCTCCGTGTGCCTTCTGTAATTCTGACCTTTCGTCTGCCTCTACTCCAGAAATATTCTTTCATTTCCTTTCCCTTATGCATTGGTGGGTTTATTATTCTTCATTCTTTATTTGTTATAACTTGATTACAGATATTTAATTATTATTGAAATAATTAATCTAGCACCATACATTTGCATTGCATTTTCACCAACCGAGGGCCCACTTCAATGGCAGTTTGGTCAGTTTAGTGGGAACAGGATCAGGCCACCAGATAAGGGGTATTCCCTGCCCCAAAGAGCTTACAATCTAAAGACAAGAAAAGCAGACATAAACCAAGATGCAGGACAGCAATTCACGTACCGGGTGTTGTTAATAATGAGAAGAAGGGAGTGTCTGAAGAATTTTGGTTTAAAGGAGGGGGAGAGAGAGAGTTTGTCAGACAAGACCAGGGCAGCACAGTAGGCTCAAAGCAGAGAGTGGGAAAGGGGAGAAGGGAAGATTATTATTAATGTATTGTGGATGGGGTTTTCAAAAGTGCCTAAGTGAGTTAAGCACACACGTCCCAGTGGAAGCCAATGGGGCATGTGCTGCTAACTCACTTAAGTACTTTTGAAAGTCCCACTGGAAGTCTATATTTTTATGAGTGAGGGAGAGTCTGATGTTTTGGGATTCAACCCAGACCACTGAGGGACTGTTGCCACCTTTTCTGCAACCCTGGGTGCCTTAAATGCTATGTGATGTGCATGCTTGTATGCAGGATGTCGGTGTCAGGGCTGTGATCTCCGACAGCATCGTATTTAAGGCACCAAGAGTTGCAGGTTGCCGGGCGGGTGGTGAGACAGCCCCTCACTGGTCTGGGTTGAACTCCAAAACGTTACAGAGAGTAAGGGTTTGTAGCACAACTGCCGCTGACCTTAGAGATGCAGTGTCAGGCCCTCCAGAAGAGAAATAGATAAGGCCAATACTCCCTGCTACAGATCAGTGCTGTTCTGCCATACTGGAATGAGCTTTTCACTATTCACATCATTACTTTCTAAACTCCACTCTCAGACAGAAGTTCCTCTAAATCCTCTTGAGACTTTAGGACTTCATTTTCCTCTTAGGGTATGTTTACACGGCCAGAGCCAAAAAAAACAAAAAACACAGCAGCTAGTCTCAGAGCCCAGGTCAACTGACTCAGGCTCATGGGGCTCAAAATAGCAATGTAGAAGTTGAGACTTGGGCTGGAGCCCAGACTCCGAGACCCTCCCCCTCACCAAGTTTCAGAGTCCAGGCTCCAGCCTGAACTCAAATGTCTATACTGCTATTATTAGCCCCATAGTGCAAGTCCCACAAGCCCGAGTCGGTTAACTCAGGTTCTAAGGCTCACTGCCTCGGAGGGGTTTTTGCTGTGTAGATGTGCCAGAGATACAAAGGTTGACATTGTTCTCCTGTGTCTTTATAAACTCAATTATTGTTTAGAGGTTACTGCAGAATATTATTTCACAAGTTCAGTGACAATTCACGCTTGTATATTTAAGAGCAGCTCTGGTGCCTTATATTAAACAGTGGCTACATTTCTTTCCATTTGCACTAAAGGAAGTGGGATTTCTCTCCTGAATTGCGGAAAAGTAGAACTGCAAACATAACCCAGGAATTTAACTCTGGAATATTTTTGAAGCCCTGAGTGCAAATATCCAATGGCTGCCAGTTTGTATAACAGTACTGGTTTCCAGATGTGGACTAAATGATAACAATCAGATTACATAACAAGTGGAAGATTTTCACATACATACTGTGTGTGTCCATTGTTTCTCTCCCTATATCTAGGTCCTTTCCCTATTGGAGTGGGAAAGAGATGCTACGAAAACCACAATAATTCTTGTTATTGTTTCCAGGACTGTTATTAGGCCTGGAGTGGGACACTGACATGAGGCAGGGGGATACAGTGGTGATGGGCTCCAGAGAAAACCCTAAAGTAGATTGGCAGGACAGTTAAGATTAATGTTTTTACTTGAACAAAAGCAAAATGTTTTTATTAGTATGCTTCGCTATAACAGAGTATAACAACCATTTTTAAAACCTGTGAACCAATGCCAAGATATTAGTATAGCTAAACTTTCATAAGTGCTGAGTCCTGCATTTTTTCTGAAGAGCCTTCCACAGTTACGGGCAAATAAAATAATATTTTGGCCTGGATTGCAGTGCTCAATTCCCCCAGAGTAAAGCCCAAAGCATTCTGAAACTTTGCGATTTTAAGCAGTTGATAGTTAGGCTTCATTAAGCCAAAAATATGATTGTCTTTTGGAAATGCTACAACATTTTACATTTCTGGGAGCAGATCTATGCAGAACAGTGTGCAGGAAGAAAAGCACAACCCAGTCAGAATTCTGGGAGATCTGCATTCACTTCCTGAGTACCAGGCTCAAAATGCATGCTTGCATAATTTAATTCTAATCTTAATAACAAATGCTCTGTCATACAGTGATGGACAGTGTTGTAATTTCTTAGAAAAACTGATGTCTTAATTTGTGAGACTGTATTAAAAAAAATCAGAAAAGCACTAGATGACGATTCACATGTCAAAGTTATATGCAGCCAGTTTGATCAAGATAGATCCTCCTGCCTCATTGTATTTTTTAACATTTAACAATTCATTTGCATTCTAGTCACTAGATTCTCTAAGTGTCTGTAACGCTTATGCACCAGGCCAAAAGAGAAGCACTTACTTGATTGCACAGTTTTACGTGTTCCTTCATGCATGGCCCAATGCTGCATTTCAAGGACATAAGTAAATGATGAATAGCTTCAGAGGCACTGCTAGGGTGTGGATTTCATATCACCTAAAATAAAGGAGAGAGCTCCTATGTGAAAGTCCTTTCTCTGAAGGACATAATGTATCCTTGGACTTTCAGCATGACCACAATGCTGTGCCTGAAAAACACAACAGGTCACTTAATGATTAATAATAGACTGTGGAAAGCTATTTTGTTTACATCGGTACTTACAGGTAAATATTTATCATCGGAAAGAACCAAATCTAAAAACTTTTAGCTGCATCTAGTAAACACAATTAAATTTCAAAACCTACAGCTTTACAAACTGTAGAAGTATGCAGGGTTGTTGTAGCCATGTTGGTCCCAGGATGTTAGACAGACAAGGTGGGTGAGGTAATATCTTTTAGTGTCTCTCTAACATGCTGGGACTGACATTGGCTACAATAACACTGCACACTTCTACAGCTTTTAAAGCTGTATGTTTTATTACCTCACCCACCTTGTCTCTAAACTGTAGAAGTGATTGATGCAGAATGGCTTTGCTGAAATCTGGATCCAACATGCCAGCTATTAAGGAGTGCTCATAGCACATCCCATGACCCCTCTTTCTAATTCTTAAGGGACTGAGTAGTTCCCTGCTGATTTAAAGAGTTTGCTTTGTACAGATTTTAGAATAATAATTATTATAGGATTCTGAAAGGAAGACAGTGATTGTTTGATCAAATCCTGGCTCTGCAGGTCGCTGCTCTAATTCTACAAGTAGGGAATTATCATATTAATCCACTGTTACAGAAATGTTTCCAAAAGTTACCCAACCCCATCGTCTTAAAACAGTCTTCAGATCATCAATTCTAATTGTCTTTTGTTTTTTCCTGTTGTTTGTCCCCTCATTCTATGGGTGTTTTAAATTGATTTGCATCCATCAGGATATCAGATTTCCCACATCAGACTCTCCTAATTTTTTTGATTTCAGCATGTAGAGATTTTAATGATAAGAATTCAGGTCAGATGTGCTGCAATAATATAATAGTAGGGATGGGAGAGATTCATTCTACAAAGTATGAGTAGAGAAAAAGAGGTGATAATCCTTGAATGAATCTCCAATAATGATTTACTGAGCAAAAGGTGAGCCACTTTTGTATTGTCTCATCTAAGGTTGAAGATGTCTCTCTGGACTGTTTGTTTGGTTTGTTTTTTCTGTCTTAAGAAAAAGTCATGATGGGTTTGGCTGATCTAGATTACTCATAGGAAGGCTGCTGAAAAGCAGGGGACGCTTTCACAAAATTCATCCATCTCAGTAGTAAAAAAGTTCAACCAGCTCTTGCTGTTTATATATGTAATTTTCTGTAATGGGTGAAAGTGGTGGATGCCGGCATTCAATTTGTGTGCCAGGTCACATAGAAGACTTTTTAGGAGATTATCACTAGTGGATAAGAGTCCTGTTGAGGATGAGAAGAATGTCCAGTACTAGACATGTTTTGTAAGTGAAAGATTTTATTTTGGGGCTTACTCTTTCGCAGGGAGAAGTGGATCACTGGAGAAATAACTTGTCTGGTGAAGTGAAAGGAAGGCAGTTTTTTCTCAGGGTGAAAGGTCTACTATTGCAGTGGTCTGAATGGGCAACATCAGAGCAGATTATTTAGAAGCTTGACATAAGTTGCTGCAAATATCACAAAGCAAGACGGTTCATTAGCAGACAGTCACTGGTCAGCATTAGCTAGAATTGTATAAGAACGTTCTAGACCACTGGCTTTCAACCTTTTTTCATTTGTGGATCTCTAACAAATTTCAGATGGAGGTGGTGGACCCCTTTGGAAATCTTAGACATAGTTTGCAAGACCCCCAGGAGTCCTTACACCACAGGTTGAAAACCACTACTCTAGACTGAATTGCCCACCTTTTCTCCTCTATATTATTCTTCCTATGTACTGCCTGTTTCTTGAAATCTTTTATATTTATTTTCTTACTGTGCATGTGTACTGGCTTTACATACCTGGGAGCTCATATTTGCCCTTGAGAGACACATGGTGCAATCTAGCTCTGCTGTGAAACTGTGTCCAGCTAGGTTTTTCAGAGCTGTGGAGTGCACTTCATGGGTAATTCCTCCTTTCCCCCTGCCGAGAGACATAATTAATAAGTATGTCCATGCAAGCTGCTGGACATTAATTGTGCATAAATAAGGCTATAAACACATTTCATTTATTGGAAGGTGAAACCAAAGCAAGAAAATATAAAATCAAGAAGAAAATAGGGCAGGAATATATAACTAAAGCATAGTATTCTCACAATCCATATAGGTTCTTTAATATCATACATTCCAATTGTTGCATTGAATTAGGACTGCCCTTATGCGTAGCACTCACCTTGCAATAGAGTGGGTAAAGGATATCTCATAATGGACCTCAATAAAGTTGAAAGCAACAGCTCATCAATCTTTGTAAGGGATAGTATTTTAACAGTCAACTTTGTTGCCTATTTTGATCTTGTCTGCATTTTTAATGCAGTTTTGTCTGAGAGGGCATTAAGGATTATGATTACACATATCTAATACATTTTTGCATTATACCATCTGCAGTACACCAAACAAAGTGATGTTTCTGTGGCCCAGTCTTTCCAGCATGAGGGCCAAACATATTATTTCAGAAAGGTCAAGGGGCTTGGAATACTTTGGAACGCAGTCTCTGCCCTGGTCCTCTGCTGCTGACTTTCCCCTGGCCCGGAGAGTCCCAATGGGCATATAGCTAGGACACAGCTGCTTTTTACATGTCCCTCTCTGCAGCCAGTAGTGCAGTGGACATTTTGGAAATGGAAAAGGGCATGTTTGGGGTAAGAAGGGGAAGTAACCAGAGCAAACTCTGACTATTCTTGTAACGTGTTCTCAGGGATCAGTTGGTAGCTGGTACAAATTAGAAAGACCCCAACCAACTTGTTATTGCTTCTCCTCTTTTTCCCCTTTTCTCAGCAGCCCATGATGGCTGTTGGGGGAAGAGGAGACGTCATTTGCTAGGCACGTCTCTAGGCTCAGGCAGAAGCAGTCAGCTCTTAAGTCACTCTCCCTTGGGTGCCTACAGCCTGCAAAGAAGTAGGCAACAGAGCAGACAGAATAATCTCAGGTTATCGCTCGGGACTGATTTTCTTCTTAACATAGTCAGCTTTGAGGGTTACGAGGGACCACGGGGCCACAACGTGGATGTCTCTGTAATCCATATAATAAGATTCCAGGAATGTCACTCTGAAGCCTACAATTTCTGTAGAGTCATTGTGAAGTACTGGAAGCAGCAACAAGCATGGTTGAGAGCTCTTTTCATTCAGAATATGACTAGATAGAACCATGACTGGGTTTGGCAGTCTGTCAGTGTCCACGTTTTAAGTTCTCAGACATGTGGACTTTACAAACTATACCCAAGTAGTGTACAGCTACAGGAAGGTGTGTATCTCTGCCGTGCCAAGAGTCCGAGGTCACTGTGTTATCAGCAGTAATTTAAGAAGTCACTACCCTTACTTCATAGCCAATTTCCATGTAACAATTGTATTGGTTGTATGAAAGAAACTGCACAGATGGTGGATCACTTGGCCCAATTGCCACACCCATGCGCCCCACTGTCACCCACACAAATCAACACACACATCCCAGCACAACCCCGCCAAGACACTAATCAACACAACCTCCCACTCAACAACACAACCAGCGTACACAATAATCCCAAACACACACAGTCCCTCCCCGCAGCACACACCCCTCTTTCAACACCTGCAGAAATCAACACAAATCTTCCAGGATTGTCACCCTGGCTGGATGTTGCACAGACTCAACAGATGGTACTACGCTGCAGAGAGAACAACAGAAACAGCTACCAGCTTGGCCGAGAGCTCTCTTTGCTTAGACCGACACCGGGTTCAGTCAGCACTGGGCACTGTGCAAATCAGATGGAAGCTTAAAGTCCAAAAGCTCTGTATGCAAACTTTGAGGAACGTGTACAGACAGAAACCCTGCTCACTTACCAGGGCTGGTTCTAGGGGTGAACGAAGAGGGTGGTCTCCCTGGGCGCCAGCTCCCAGGCAGTGCCATACCCTGTGCTGCTCATCGTCGTCATTTTTTGTTTGGGGGATGTTTTCCATCCTGGCTGGAAAAACAGCTAGGGCCTGTCATCCTGTTCACTACAGCACAGTGCATGGAAATGAGCCCCATTTTCAGGTTTTTGCACATTACTTTATGAATTACACCTCTGTGAGAGCAGAGGGTTTCAGCCATTATTACTGTGACAGTATTGTATACATACCAAATGTCTGATGCTGATATCCTTTAAATATGCTATGGAGTCGTGATAAAATGTGTCGAGTGTACACCTTTGACTGTCCCCTCTATGCCTTTTTCACTAATACCCCTTTCCAAGACCAACGTCCAATAGTCCAACCCCATGAGCAGCTTCAAACAAAGGCCATGTTTTAAACTACCGGTCACAGAAATGTTTCTGCCTTTCCTCCCCCAATATTGAGGGTTTTTCACCAGAAATGGTACTTGCCGGAGCCCAGGATAGATGGTATTGGTGCCTACAGCAGTGCCAGATTTAGGGTGTGATGTTTTTCAGCACTTGTGACATATATTTCAGTATAGAAAAGCTACTTTGGATGATTTTTAGAGGTGTTCCATATGGGACTTCACTTAAGCTGCTTATCTAACTTCCTCCCCCAAAATCTGTGCGACCGGTAGATGAATGTAATGGTTAGGCTGAAAGAACAGAAGTGCAATGGTTTCTATTACCATAAGGCCACATGAAATAGTCCTCTTTATTGCCAGTATAATCCGATGTCGGTGTCTCAATATTTTATAAATCACAGACTTGTTAAGATTACATGAAAAATCATGGTAGCCACTAGCTGACTGAAAAGAGAGACCCTCGTGCTCCTAGAAGGAATTGCTGTTGCTCTACAGAGATGTCCTCCAAAGGTAATCAGATGTCCCTAGATCTACTGTAAACATTTATAAACACCAAGCTTTTGGGTTTTTTAATTAGCTGTTACCTGGTCTGTGGTACAGTGTAACTGAGCCTTCCCTTAAGAAATTCACGGGTCTTCTAGACTTACAACACCTAAAACATACTTTAAGTGGCAACCCTGCTATAACTTATCACTGCTTGAATTAATACCTAAATATTCTGCAGGTGACAGGTTGTTATTTCACAGCCCATAAAAATAGGAGTTGCTGAAAACAATAACTCATTATTTCCAATTTTCTCTCTCCCAATGCTATCCAGTAGCACTTTAAATTAAGCTTCTCAAATGCATATTTAATTTTGATTTGATAAGACTGGGTTGGGTTGTTAAGCATGTAGCTATTGAATTCATGTAGGATTACCAAGTACACTTAGTAATTGATCTACAGTACATTTATTGCTTATTGTACAGTAACTCTTAACCCTGAGTGACTGTTTTAATTGAAATGTAATGAGACAGTCATGGTTTGATTATGAAATAATTGATTATTAAGGATGAATTTATTGATGCTCATCAAACTATTGCATGTACTGTTTGTATGCATCTACTATTGCAAGCAAGCTTCAGAATATGTATTTGTAATAGTAAGCTAAGAGCAATAAGTCTGCTTACATTGATATCTAATTTGTATTTGAGAGCCTTGATTTTAAAAGCATTGCCAGCTATCTTAATACTATACATATTTTTACTTCTCTTCTTGCAAATGGATTGTGTGTATGCAGTATTTTTAAAGGAAGTCATTTTAAAATTGCTATACACTATTATAACATGGAAAAATAGTCATGCGGGAAAATCATGCCACTTATGTGTGCAAAAGAATTTCCTTTATCCAAATTGCTGCTCATCTCATCAGCATCATTTCTAAAAGAAGATGATAAAGCCAGGAAAAGACATTATAAGCATAAGTTAATTGATTCATCAGCCATCAACTGCTGACTTCATTAATTACTGTATTAATTGCAATTTTCACAACTGATAGCCTTTCAAAAAGGATGTGGGGAAGTGCGCAAGCTATTAGTAATCACCTGTCCCATAGTGTTTTTACAATAACTAGTTTTGATCCCTTTGTTTACATAAAAAACATAAAGGGGCCAATTTATTTTAGAAATAATACCTGAAAACAAGTCTAAATGAAAGTCTGAGAGCCAGGAATTCTGAGTTTGGCTTTGACACTGACTCTCTCTTTGGCTTTAGTTAAGTCACTTAAGGCCAGATTTTCAAAGGTATGGAGTTGCCTAAAAATGCAGATAGACGCCTAGTGAGATTTTCAAAAGCACTTGAGCAGGTGCCTAACTCCTATTGATTTCAATGGGATTTAGGTGCCTACCTTGCTTGGGTGCTTTTGAAAATCCCATCAGGAGCCTGTCTGTATATCTAAATACCTAAACACCTTTGACAATATTGCCCTTAACGTCTCTGAGTCTCATTTTCACCATCTGCAAAATCTACTTCATAGGCTGTTGCAGGGATAAATTAGTTAATATTTGTAAAGTGTGATGAAGGTGACAAGCTAAATAAATATGGACCCTGGGCTGGATTCTGCTCTCATTTACAGTCATTCTACATTGTGTAACTACTGATTTCAATAGATCTAATCATGATTTGCACTCGTGTGAGTGAGAGGACAATCAGGTCTCAAAACATTCCACTCATTCATTCTCCAGCATTTAGTCATAAGTAAAAACAGAACCTTTATATATTGGATCGGGCTTACCTAGGATACGTGTTTTGCCCGAGTAATACAAATGGAACACTTTTGTCTTATGAGATTTTTTTGTAACAATGTAGTCTATTTTCTGTTTGTATCGTTCCAATAACCATTAAATGTTGGAATTAAACAGTATTTCAGAACAGCATAAAAAATTAATCCAAAGTGCTCTTGCTGTCCTTGGTTTCAGTCTCGGGTATATTCGGAGACTATTGTTGCTGTGATTTTCCCCATCTTGTCTTCCTATCACAACTTCTTCATTTCTTCAACCTTTGGTTTTGCGGGTAGGGTTACATGGAGAGGATGGACTTGCGAGGCTCTGAAAGCCTCCAGAGTTATCGTTTATCCCTGTATCCTCCTACATATGTGCGTTCAGCCTGCCTTAACACATACTCTCCCGTTTTAACAGACGCTTACTTTGCAGGTCGACTGAACTGGTGGTCCACAGTGTGTACAAGCTGCAAACGTCTTCTTCCACTGGCTACAACAGGTGATGGAAACTGCCTCTTACATGCCGCCTCATTAGGTAAGGGAAAGTCTGGATCAGCTGCTTCTGGTGCATAAAAATTTTTCTTGAAGGTTTGCTACTTTTCTCTTTTTCCATCAAAAACTTTTGGGTGCAAAGGCTTTTTACTAAAAGGGGGCCTCTTAGGGTACATGTACGCAGCAAATAAAAGCCCATGGCAGCAAGTCTAGTCTCAGAGTCCAGATCAACTGACTTGGGCTCATGCTGTGGAGCAGAATAGATGCTCCTGCTCAGGCTGGAGCCAGGACTCTGAAACCCGGCAAGTGGGGAGGGTCTCTTTTTAGCTCCTTAGTGTTAGCCCCACATGCCTGAGTCAATTGACCTGGTCTTTCAAGCTCTCAAGGTGGTTTTTTTGTTTCTGTTTTTTGGTTTTGGTTTTGGTTTTTTGCAGTGTAAACATACCTCCATATAAGTCTGCTACACTCTATTCTTCAGCTTCTCCCTGTAGCAATGTTTGCTGTAAGTACCTATCAATACAGCTTGAATGATGGACTGTAGACGTTTTCAGCTTGCTGTCTGAGATGGAGTTGAAACAGCAAGATAAACTTTAGCCCCTAAGGCTAGTGTACATTTTCAGTAATGGGCCTGATCCTGTAATCCAGGTGCAGGCAAAACTCCTGTTGGCTTCAATGAGATTTTGGCTGCATCATAAATACAAGTTCAGGCCCATAATCCTCTGATGTTTGTTAAACAAACATCTTACTATCATTAAGAATTCAAATGAAAATATTCTTGGTGTGTTCAGTCTTTTGGGAGAATAATTGTATATGGGTGAGAGAGAGAATAGAGTAAGATACTCTTTCCTATATATTTACCATTGATTCAAAGCCACTGCAAAATTTTGTTCAAAGGGCACCGAAGGAAAACCATGTGACTTACACAGTTGGCGGTGTAATATGCTCTTTCCTCATAATAATTTTGTGCTGAAATATTGCACCAGTAGGATTCCAAAAAGTGACCTTTCTCTTAAAAGCCTGGTTATTTTGGTATCATTTAGTGAGGTCATTTTGTTTTTGAAACATAAAGTCAGAAATAACAAGGAAACAGATTTGAATACTTTCAAAGCGTCTTTTATATCTGGCTTTGTTTATCCAATTCATCTCAGCAACAAGAGACTGTAAATTATTTATAACAATTGGTCAGGGCATTTTGACTTGCAGACTTTGGAAAAAAAATATTTAATGCCAATGGCTGGCAGTATAATAAATTAAACATGGCTGCCTATGGGTGTTTCTCATGGGGAGAGCTCTGACGCTCTTTTGTTATAGGTTACTATTCTCGTATACATGAAGATGTATATTTCTGTTATCTTAACAAGATTTTGGAAGCCTGTGGCTGCTTGTATTTTTAGGCTTTCAATAGTCATGAATGCTGGTCTCTTTACTGGGACTTAGATGCCAAAGGACATGTATTGTCATGCTTTATGAGAGTGCAAGCCTGTGGGTGTCTGTCATTGCTTGAGATACCCACAAGTGCCTGTAGTTATCATCTGCATTCTGTTGCCTGCAAGTTCGATTGTAACTCTGCAGCTAAAATGAAGACCTGCGCATTGAACATTCATTTCTTTGTAGCAACGTTGAAGTCATGCAAAAACAAAATTACCAGACAACTCAAAGCCTTGTCATTTCTTAACCAGATTTTAAACTTTGCTAGAATTCAACATTATTCTTCGTTAGCCTATTTATGCTGACAATTTTCACTAGGAAAGCTTGAAATTAATTAAAAGGAATCATTAGCTAGCAAGAAGATTTATAATGTGCAGTGCTTTTGTTTTTAGAGCAATGTTATTTGTGTTCCATGCAACTGATTGTTTCTATTTAATAACTGGATCTCTCTTACTCAGTGCATTTTTGTGCTGTAGGGATGTGGGGATTTCATGACAGGGACCTTGTGTTACGTAAAGCACTCTACACCATGATGAGAAGTGGAGCTGAAAGGGAAGCACTGAAGAGAAGATGGAGATGGCAACAGACGCAACAGAATAAAGAGGTCTGTGTGGCTTAATGAGCGTTTAAACCAGTGTGTAGCTGATGTCATTTAGGACCACATTTTATCCAGACCTATGATGTTCCATGTAAAAGCTTTTGCTCTTGCCAAATTCCTCATGCATCCATTTTGCATACGTCGACAGACATTTGTGCATGAAAATCAGGCATACAAACGCAGATGAATGTTTACACCCACAATGTTACATGTCTATAGTTTTACACCTCTAAAATCTAAGGCTGGTTTAGGGCCACCTAAATATTTGGGGCTTCAAATTTAAATTTATTATTTACCTACTGAAAATTACATTAAAAGAAAATTAAGACTGTAGATTAAATCATGAAAGAAAAGAAAATGTCAGTTAAGGATCAAATCTCTATGCTGGAAAAATTGACCAGATTTTGAAATATGTATCTTTAGCTGTAATCTTGAGTATATTAAAGTTAGACACTTCACTTCCCCTCCCCCCTCCCCCCAAAAAAATCATGGAAAAGCTGTGTTTTAGAGCAAAGCCTTCCCTCATTGGTATGGAAGGTCAGATCTCCTGCAGAACCACTTGCAATAGGGCCAGATTTCTGGCAAACTCCCAGGGACTCCACTAGTGCAGAGGGTAGGGGTGATCAGCAGTGGAATATGCCACGGAAGGAGAAGGCCCTGTAGTTTATGCAGATCCTGCACAGAAGCCACAGGGGCTACTGCAGTGTCTGGTGCAATGACTGCTGTTCAGCAGCTCTGCTAACAATATTTTATCCCCTTCCCAAGCTCCCATGGAACCCTTTCACCCCAGTGCACATACCATTCCAGCAGCACACAACTCCATGTCCCAGGCTGCGTTTTGGGAGCAGGGTTTGCCCTTTTGCGCATGCCTCTACGCACATGACCACAGTGAGAGGCTTCATCAGTTCCTTCAGCATAGCCATTACAAACATGAAATCCTCTGGCCATTTGCCCAGCAGACAACCAGTTGTTGACCACAGAGGTACTTGTGATTTGGTTTTAGGATTTAGTTCTTATCTTTATCTAAACGCATCCAACATTTTAAATAGAAAAGCCCTTTCATTTAAACAAAAAGTCATTCTGCCTGTGGTAAGGGGATATAGAATTCGCCTTTTATACCAGCTCGGTGTGGAGCTGCTGGCATTGCTTCACTATCTGGAAAGCAGAGGGGAGCAGAACTGAAACTCTCCAGCACCAGCTCTAGCTAGGTTATTGAAAGATAATAATAAAAAATCTCTAGAAATTTGAGTAACAGGTAGCAGCTTTGGATTGCTTAGCTGTTGTATTGAGAGCCGTGATGTGCTGTTCTCAGGTTCATTCTTCTGTTCTCTCAATGTGGGAATTTATGCTTCCATCAACAGTAAGACATAGAGCAGATGAATTAAATCAATAATTTTCCATGTACTCAAGCCTAAATAGTGGCCATACTGTGGCTGGTATTTGTGCTATTCTCGTATGTATTTCCCTGTTGGCTGTTAGCAGCGGTACTAATTCAGCAGTACTGAATTATAGCACTAACAAGAATCTAGCATGCACCTCCTGTCCCAGTTGATGGAAGACAGCTGAGCTGTCATTGGCTAGGCATTCTCTTTTCTGCCTGAAAACCCAATGGGACTGAAGTGCCGACCTGCCCTTTGTGCCTTTAGAAATCTCTCCCTTCAATCTCCAGCGGAGGGGGAGAGAAGGTATCACAAGTACTGCTGTCCCCAGCCTGGTAAGGAAGGTGAGAAATGTAGAGCAAGGCAAACAAATGTCAATAGTTCAGTCACCAAGAGTGCCATGTCTATCGACCAAAAACTGTTCGCAAATTTGTGTCAAGTTCATGAAATAGTTTTGACTGAAATGAAAAAACATTGATAATGTTGAAACAAAACATTTCATTTTGACCTGACTCAAAAAATTTCAGGCATTTTGACAAAAGCAAAGGAAACTAAATTCACAAAATGCTGGGGGAAAGGGAGAAGAAACTCCCATAACCTTTAGCCCACTCGTTTTGGAGTTGTCCTGGGATGTGGGAGATCTGGATTCAACTCCCTCTGTCCTCTTTGCCTGATGTGGAGAAAGGATTTGAAGCTATTTTACAGGTGAGTGCCCTTGCCACTATGAGAGATTCTGGTATGGGTATGGGGCTTTCCCTGTCTCAGTCTTAAAGCAGTTCCACTTTGTATAAATAACTAGTTTTTGGAGCAGGAACTTGAATTTGGGTTTCCCATATGCTAAGTGAATGCCATTACCGCCAAGCTATAGAGTTATTCTCACTCACTCTTTCACTGGCTCAATAAGCATTCATTGTTGTCATGAATTAATATGGATTTTCACTCTGAGTGACAATTAATAGTCATTGGGCCAGTAATGAGATCAAAGATCCACAATGACATTGGAACCTGAGAACCAAAATGGAAGGAATTTCACATGCATGTGAGATGACCAGATGCCCAGCTACTCAGTTAAACAGTTGCATGGGGCACTTTTGCAGAAGCAAATGTAGAACCTCCAGCTGAACATTTTATTCAAAAAGTAGTAGCAGTCTTTGATCTGTTTGATAATTTGGTGCTCTGTTTGATTTGAAAAAGTGAGGCTGTAATAACCAAGAACAATTGCATGTCTTACTGAGATAGCACTATAAAAGAAACACAACATATGTTAGTAGGTCTACTGTCTGATGCTGCTGATATTTTTACATCATATCCTGAAATATGCTCTTCTCTCCTCTAGTCGGGTTTAGTTTATACAGAAGAAGAATGGGAAAGGGAATGGAATGAACTGCTTAAACTGGCTTCAAGTGAACCTCGCACTCATTTTGGCAAAAATGGAGGCAGTGGTGGTGGGTAAGTTGGGATTGTAACAGATTCTTATGTCTTTTGCTTCTGTAGGATGGTTATACCAGCACATGCACTCGAGTAGTACAAATAAATGAGGAATTTCATGGAACATTTACACCATTCGTTAATTGTTGTGTTTTTTATGTTGTATGATAGAATATGTCCCTGTGTTTGTCCAAAACTCTCTGTTGTCCAAAAAGAGGGCAAGGCTCTTGACTTCCACAGAATTTGAACTAAGTGAGATTTGGATGTGAGAGGTGCCAGCTGTTGAACAGGTCATTAAAATGTCTTGATCCCATAATGCTCTGCCGAGATGGCTGGCCTGGGGAAAGTTAGCCTGCATTTATGAAGATGATTTGCACCACAAGCAAGATTAATCTCATCCAAAGATTGCATAGGAGGCTGTTAATAGGGGAATATATGCTAACATGAAAGTACCATATCCCTGCCACTAGGGTCAGCCCCAGAAGTCAGGGTTACTGAGGACCTGCAGAATGAACTACTTGGGATTTTGGGAAGTTGGTATTGTCAAACAAAAGCTGAAACTCATTTGGCTGCCTATTTTCTGAGGGAAGAGAGAGACTGAATTTGAATTTGGTAATATAATAGTAAATATGTAATACATTTGAAATGAACTGGAGAAGCCAATAAAGGATAAAACCAATATCCAGTACTGGCACCTTTCTTCTACAGATCTGTCTTGCTTTGTAGCTCACAGGCATCAAAACTTCTAAGAGCTTTGTTGGTATTCTACCATGGTCATTAACTGTCCACAGTCTCTACTTTTAGAATATTACTCTTCTTCTAATTCATCCTAATTGGAAAAGAAATACCCAAATCAGACTGAACTCTCAGCTATCCAAACTACATACAAATATTTTACAGGTTCAGATAAGAAATGAACAATAGATTTTTGTACATTACATTTGAGTGTATTTTATACAGTGCATATCAGGCAAAATTCTTCCCTCATTTATTTGTGGGAAAACCCTCAGAGCACAGTGTACTGAGTTGCAGAGAATTTAACACAATACAGCCATGTGCTATCACAGACTGCAATGAAACAATGTATTATTACAGAACATGTCACATTTAAAATCTAATTATGTTCTGAAGCCAGTTGTGTTGCACAAGATTTAAGCTAGGGCAGAATTTGGCCCTCCAGAGAAAGTCAATTGTGCTATTACCACAAACCATATTCCAAAGTACCCCGATTTATTTATTTTATTTTAATTTTTTTTTGGAAGAACAAAAGGATGTTTTTGTTTTTTAAATAATAGATACATGATGATAAATAGTTGTAGTCCTGTGGGCCCTTTTGAAATCTATACACTACTTCAACTTTGATTCCATATTGATGTGTATTTTGTTACCAAAAGCCCTCAGTGAAAATAATGAACCTTTATGTGGTACAGGTAGGGATAGTTTATTTTTCAGTCTGTCTTTGTAAACTGTTATAACTCCTCTATAATATAAATAATATTATCAACCCAGAAAATTATTTAAATATAGTTTTCTCAAACTGGAATTGATTCTCTCTTTGTCCTGTTGAAGTTAACAGTGGGGCAGTTGCATCAGGTCACATCAGGGCATATGCATCAAGTTCTGAGGTCTTAGATGATCTCTTTTTATCTGATTTCCAAGTCTGTTCCTCTGGATTCGTTTGGCAAGAGCATGGAAGATTGCAGTTACTTTGATTAAACTCTGGAGGTTCTAGAATGAAATATTTTCCAATACCTACCCATCTGACATTACAAAGTCTCATTACAAGACATGAAAGTGGGTGCAACCCTCATTCTTTGGCTTCCTTGGTGGCCATCTGTATTAATAGAATTATGTATATTTTAATTAAATTAGCATATTGGAGCATACTGTGATGAGGGCTAGGGTAGGACCAAGTTCTGTGTAACTTATTACCAACATGTGTTTAAGTGTAAAGAGGTCTCAGTAAATATGGAGAGGATAATTATATTTTTAGACATTATTTAAGGAAATGGAACAATATATTTTGTGTAATATTTAAATATTCTTACTGCACAAATGTAATTGGATTCCTTCCTTTTTTAGGACGTAACATGAAATAGCACTGAACACTCAATCTCAGTGCAGCTGTTCCTGGAGTACAGTATAGTTTGTTTGCAACAGGCCAGCCCTGAGAATACTAGAACTTTAATTTTCATACCTAAGTAAGGTATTATAACTAAAGCCATTTATTCCCTATTCATTCAGTGCATTCTTTTCTCTAGTTGCTGTTTCCCCTGGAGAAAATTGCATGTTATATGTAATTAGACAAAGTGGAGGCATAAACCACAGTAAGGATAAAAAATCTTTAGAAAAAGTGTTTCTACTCCCCACTGTGCTGCAGCAGAATATGACATTTTCTCTGCATTTTTAACCTTTTGATGTCAGAAGTAAGGCTATCCCTAACACTGTTTGTTTGTTTGTTTGTTTTGCAAAATGTTTACTGACCATAATATGTATTATCAGTACTTATATGCAGAAGATAACAAAGATTAATTTTGCTCTTTATTCCTCTGTGTTTTCTCTAAATCTGCCATAGTTTTTTAAATATAGTTCAGTACATATTTCTACTACATGCAGGTACTCAACACTAGTTCCCACAATCTCATTCTTTCCATCTCATACTTTCTGTATCCCATGTAGCACACAGTTCCAATGTATTCAGTTAGAGATGTGCTGAAATAAATGGTGGTGGTTGTATTTAACAGGAACACATCACCTTTTGAAATATTATCTTTTTAATAAAATTTACCTCCCCAGATTTTTTTTTTTTTAAAAAAAGAAGTCTGATACCATTTGTTAGATCAAGCATAATTTAGTTCAAATTGTTGTTAAATAGTTGCATGTATTAGGCATTTATCTTGTTGGGGATGGGAAAGTGGCAATACGAACTGGTCAACATATCTAATGTAAATTACTATCCTAATATACCTATTAAAAGAATAGTGAAGACTAACCAAAACCAGCTGAATAAATTTAACCTGTAAAAGTGCAAACTTTTAGGTAGTCACTCCAACCATTCCATTTAAAGGAATATTGACTGAATAAATTATTGTTTTCAGTGTACCATACCAAAAATTACTTCTCAGACTAATACATCCTCTAAAATGGAAAAGAACTCTTCAAAGAATAATATTTCTGTGTGACAATATAGTGTACCTACCAGTTATTTACTGTCTTCAAATAATGTGCAAATCAGCTTTTGAATTATAGATGAGGCAATCTCCTTTGGTGCCAGAACTAACTAATGCATCAAAAGTCGCATATCCGTCAAAAGAAAACCTCAGTAACAAACATGTGTTTTGATTTATTTCACCACATCCACCTGTGGGTTTCTTTTATTTATTTATTTGTTGGTAGTCAAATGCACTTGGAAGAAATCTGCAATTGTCCATGAACCTTCAGGGGTTCTTTGAGAACCTTCTTTTTGTGAGAGCAGATGATGAGGATTTGAACTCACAGAGCAGGAAGAAGATAAAGAGAATTGAGGGAAAGTTATGATTTGAGTTCGTGTCACTTACACAATGAGTCCTGCAGCCAGTTTTAATTGGATAATTAACTATAAAATTGTCATTGTTTCAGAAGTGATTTGTACACATTGCCGTAAGTGGTCCCAAAATGAATCTCAGATCATCAAAATCATTTCATTTAGTCTTATGTTGAACCAAAAACAATAGGACTTAATGGAAGATCCAAAGGGAAACTGCTTCAGTTTGAGAAAAGATTCTTACATTCTTTATTTTATTTTTAAAAAGGGCCTCACTTCCTTCTCTCCTCCACCTCCATCCCTAATACTCCTTCATAAATAATTTTCAGTTAAAGGGCCAAAGAAGCCGACTCTAGTGACTGATTGGATTTGACTGTTGTTATGACAGTTCTTTCATAGACAGATTCTGGGGCCTGTCAAAAGCTAGATGTCATATGATTGCAAAAAGCAAAGTAAGAAGTAGAAAAGGGATAAGAAGATGCCCTGGGTGAACTGTACTAATTTCTTTTATCATTTTTGTCTTTCCAGGACTTAAGTAGACTTGCACTTAAAACAGATTCTGTAGATGAATAGTATTTCAGCTTAAAAACTAACAGGAACATTAGCTTCTAATTAAAGATTTTGTGTGCTTGATATTGTTGTCATTGTCCTATAAAATCAAATGGTTTTAGGGTTTTTGTTTGGTTTGTTTGTTTTTAATCACAAGATACTCAGAATCTTCCCATGTGTTATCTTTAACACAAATATGAAGAGGGAAAGTTGGGAAAAATCAGACACCAAGTTAGGAAATAGTCCTTCTGCACAAATGACTCAAAACTTGAAGCCCTCTGAATGATGTCCCAGAAGTATTTCTTCAACGTACGAGACAAGCTGCTTGTTGCAGCTTGACACATTTCATTTATTTACCTGAAGTGTGTTACTAACACTGACATAGCTCTGACTGTACAGACCTTGACAAGACCCCTAAGTGGCAAAACTACTAAGACAAAAATTGCAATAAAGTATTGGTTACCAAACTTTTTCATTGAGTGGTCCACATCTTAATGGAGAGATTACCTTGTGCACCACGTCCCCTCCCCACCCACAGTCTCATACCACTATTGTGGCAACTACTATAATTGCACACAGTCAAAAATTAATATTAAGGGACTGTTTAATATATTTGTAACTGTCTGATAATGAGTATTCACATCTGGAAACAATGAGGTGAGCCAGCATCATACGATCAGCCAGCTATCCACAGATCATCAGCAAGTGCTGCATAGACCACAAGTGATCCATAAATGCATTTTGAGGACTTCTGCAATAAACTATGTAGAGCTGGTCTTTATCCTCCCCCTAGCCCCTGCACATTACTCCCACATTACATAGGGACTAGACCTGTGCCACAAGGGGCTAATGCACAGTGCAGGGCAGGCCTGCTATGCAGCTCTCTTTGCAAGCCCTGGCTCAGGAAGCATGTGAGGGGATAGGAACAGGAGGGGGATATTCCAAACCATGTGCACACTAGAGATTGTGCATGACTTCAGACAGGGGATCTGCCTAAAGGCAGACTTCAGGAGGCTATCATAAGTTAAAGTACCTTAGTGTTTCTCTGATTTATATCAGAGGTAATACTGGCCCCTGAAGCAATCCGGAATCCCAAGAGTGTGAAGGGGACTTAATGCCACCTTTGTAACATCTGCCCCTTGACTGCATCTACAGTGCTGCCATTCCTGGATCTACTTCTGTCTATGTACATTTGAATAAAGGCTTCACTGATATCTAGGTTCCTAAGAGTCATTGATTTTAGGAGCCAGAATCAGTCCATCACCAGGAAAGGACACACCAGTGATCCACTTGAATAGCTTCGCACTGACTGTCAGCTCTGCTGAATACTCCTCTCAGGCTCATACAGCAGCCGTTTTTTCCATTTCATCATTTTCAGAAGTGTACACTTGCTCATTCCCTGGCTTACACAAAAATCTTAATTACCATCATACATTATAACCTTGTTGATTTTAATGGATGCATTGAGGGGGAAAACGTCATGTAGGTTGTGTTTGTTTGTGATCTATAGTGTTATTGATGATTTACTGAAAAGCAGTTTAAAGCAAATCTATAGACTGTCTACATATTTACTGATTTGAAGAATATGACAGCCAGGAAGAAGTGCCCAGCATATTTTAGACATAAAACATGCATATACTGTATGTCAGACTGCCTAAGAATCATTCAAACATCACTAAAGGGAATTCTTGCATATTCTAGAGTGACAGGAGCATATACATAGCCTTATCACTTACTCAGGGTATTGTCAGTATGAGTAGGATCAAGTTGTAAGTTTAAAAACAAATTCTTTTTTGAACTTTTGTTGATGTTGAGGTTTTTAATGTGATACTTCGTATTAATAATAATAAGCATTTATATAATGCTTCACATCTTTAAAAAACTGCATTAATCAATCCTTGGAGCACCCTTTGGACATAAGTGGATCATGTAAAGTCATTTAGGAAGGAAATTTCTTTAAAATTATTTTGTTTTCAGCTAATTGCCTAATAATTTACATGATTGTTGTTTCGCCTCAACTGTTTCAGTGAATGAAATAATAAGAACACTTGACAGAGAATGGTTCAGGAGAACAAACATCAAGTAGGTTTTTTTATATTGGAGAAAGACAACGTACAATGAGTACTGTACATATAATGAGACTGATTTGCAAATGACTTAAACTATATTTAATCCTTATGTAATTTAGGCACAATTACATACAACATGTATGCAACATTGTACACAAATGTAATTTGATTTGAAAAAACGGATTCTTGGTATTTTAAGCACGATAAGTTTCTGCAGACACAACAGAAGGAAAACAAATTGGAAAAAATAGTTAAGACCAGAACAATAAGCAATTGTGCTGACTACAACTATGAAACATAGAGCATATGTGGAGAAAATACTGTGCCTTATGTGATAAGCTCCTATTAGGTTACAGAAGACATTACAAAAAGGTATATGTTCAAATACAGTCAAACATAAAACCAAATTGAAATAACCCACAAAAGGTTCAGTTGAATTTGAAAATTATTATAATAAGCTTTCAAAATTGTGCTTCCAATATTTTTTCCAAAAAAATTGGTCTTCTCTGAAGGAGATGAAATAAGGCTAAGTAATTTCAAGATTCACATTCTGAATCTACATTGTTATCAATGCTGTACATTAATTTGTCTCTTACACAAATGCCACCTATACTAGCCTTCTTAACAGAAGCTCTTGAAATAGGTAGGAAGAAAAAGGGGGGAGATAATTTTATTTCACATGTACCAGTAATGTGTTGTCTTTAAGTTTGGGTCAAAGATGTGTTCATTCCTGAAATGCTGGGTAAAGGAAATCAGTGGAGTGTGTGCTTCTGAGACCTAATCATTTTCCACCTTTCAAAAATGTGTGCCTGGACAAAAATGAAAGTTCAGAGGTGCAGTATTTTAATTTGGGTCTTACAAGTATAGAAGGGATAGCTGAGCCAAGTGGACATGTTCTGAGAATATAGAGAGCAATAAGTAAAGGAAGACCTGGAGAAAAAGCCTAAAAGAAGGATGCACCTTTAAAAGAAGCACAAAAATTGGTTAGCAAGTTAATAGGAAAACCAGAAAAATGAGTGTCCTGAATAATCAGGACAAAGAGAGAGTGGAAGGAGATCAACCATATCATAGGTAGCAGGCAGATGAATGAAAATAAAGACTAAGACGAGGGAGTCAGAATTCTCAAGATCATTTTTGACTGTTAAACGGGGAGTGACTACAATGACCTTTGGGGTGTGTGTGTTTTTTGGGTTTGGTTTTGGCTTGGTTTTTTTTTTTTTTTGTTTTTTTGTTTTTTGTTTTGGTTTGGTTTTTTTGTGTTTTTTAACATTTTTTTTCATTGGCAGGATTAGCTCTGTAATTCATACGTATGAGTTTCTTTCTAGCCCTTGGTATCTGGAGAGCAAATGGCAATAGGGAGTTAGATAAAACAGCTTCAGAGGGAATAGATGTTTTAGTGCTATATTGTATTTCCTAGGTCCTACTGACATTTGTGTGAAAGTTTTGTATTTTGCTAGAAGTAAAATTTGTCAAACAATCACTAGTTATGGTCTGTTTGGTTTCCTCTGAAAATTACACACTTGATATTATCAAAGAATACATCAACTATATGATGTGTATTAGTGACACTAATAGTAGTTGTACCCAGAAGGCCTCACTCATATTGGAGCCACACTGCACTAGGTTCTGTTCAAATGCATAAGAGGCAGCCACAGCCCCAAAGATATTACAATCTGTGTAATGTTAGAAATAAGATGTAGTAGAAGGAGATCTCTCTTTGGGAGATTGAAATTTGGATCCCAACCTTGCATTGATATACCTGGGGAATATGATCCATTGAAGTTGAGTTGTATAATCCTATTGCACATGTAAGAGTCTTTTCAGTATCAGGATCTTGATTAGTAGGGTGTTGCTGTAGGTCAGAAGATGTTGTCTTTCAGTTGACTCTAATGGCTGGACTGGAGTTTGTAGTGTAAGATCATATTCTGGGTTACACATTTCAGGTGGGAGGTTGGCTGCATATTGTAAATCTGCCAAGGACTCCATTTTGGAAGAATCGAAGAAAAAAATTAGCTGGTTCCTGTGGGTAAATATGTCATCATTCTACACAGTCACTTATCAGCTAGACACAGATCCCCAGCCAAGGCAGAGGAACACATGATACAATTCAGGGAAGAAAGGGAGGGGAACAAAGGTGGCCATTGAACTCCTCTGATTCCAGGCCAGCTACAAGTAAGGTCCCTTCCCTGGCATAATTTAGAGCAATCTGAAGTCTGAACAAAGTGATGCTGGTGGGCAGCGATCCCAAGAGACCAATATGGTAGTGTGGAATCAGGAGAGCATAAAGAAGTCCTGGGCATGCCTTCTTTTCAGCTGCCACTCCCCTTATGCTGGAGGAGCCATTACACTGGGTGATTCTCCCTGGACAGCGCTGGCTGTAGGGTCACTTTGCACCAGCAGTCTGGCATAAAGTAACTGCACTGCAGCACAGATTCTATATCTCAGGGCTAGATCCTGTGAGGTGCTGAGTGCCATCCACAAGCATTGAAGCTAATGGTAGTTGAGAGTTCTTAGAGCACTTCTTGGGATAAGGGGCTAGTGGGCAAGGACATAATGAACAATAAGTAGTATGATTTCATGAAGAAATAGCTTGCTAGACAAACTTGACTGCTCTTATTTCATAGAATTGTAAAAATAGTGAGTGAAGTGAAAGCATTGGATACAATACACAGTATCAGCATTTTAGTAAAATATTTGATACATTATCATTCAAAAGTTTACTCTCAAAATGACCTTTAATTGGCTTGGACGTAACCAATGTCATATGGACTGAAAATTAATTGAAGGACCTTAAACAAAATGTAATGATGAATGGTAATGTATCAAGTTGAGAGGGCCTGGCTAATTGAGTACTACATGGATTATTGTTAGGCCTAAGTATTTTTCAGTATCTTCATTAATCTTAAGCAAAATCATGAAATTCGTGGCTGATGGTAATGAGAAGGAGATCTGAACACCCGTAATGGCCCAGAAACAATACCAAGTGGCCTAGAGAATTTGGAAAAGTGGGCTGAGATTGAATGTGGAAAAATGCAAGCTGGAGATCCACTGAGTCTGGTCTATGCCCTAGCCTGTAACCAGTCACACAGGAGTGACCCCCTTAAGTATGCTGGGTCCCAAGGTCCCATGCAGTTGCATAGGGGCAGGACTCCAAAACCGAGCCTTTGGGCGCCAGTGGATCCTGACTACCTTTGTGGCTCCCAGCAGCAAGTCCAGCAGAGCCAGGCTTGTGGGAAAGGCTTGTCCTTTACTCCTTCAGGTCGCAGTGCTCCCAGGAAGTATTTGCAGCAACTGCAGGCAGCTTTTTCAAAACAAGATAACAATGTATTAGTCACCAGCACACCGAGCCAGAAAGTCCTGAAGTTAGCATGAAGAAACAAAGGTTCAGATGGAATTCAGTCCGGCCAGTGTCAGGGCTCTACCCCGCCAAGCTGCCATAGAATGCATTTTGGCCCTGTCTCTCTGTCCCTTCGTCTTTTGTTCCAAGTGCGTGTGCCGTATCTCTGTGACCTCAGCTCTTAACACAGCCACCTGACACTTTTCCCCGTGGTTTTCCTGCTAGGGACTTTTGCTCAGCTTCCTTGCAGGGGTGAGGTGAAATCTCCTTCCTCTTCGGTGTTCATTGGTAGGTGTGGATGTCCTGGCCAGTGGGGTTTCCATTTGTCTCTTCAGCTCCTCCATTCAATGTTTAGACTTTATTCGGTTTGTTAATGACTCTGGTTTCCAACCAGGCTGCTGAGTCACCACCTCATCCCTTCCCTTTAGTCTTAATGCATAACAATGCAAAGCCTAGAGGGATACTGAGGTGTGCATAGGAATCATTAAAATATTGCCAAAATTCCCACATTTGTCACAGGGGCAAATAATAGGAAAGAGAAATCTGAACAGCATGAGTGTGACTGAATATCAATTTTGAAATAACTTAGTGAGGTGATACTGAAAGCGGGGAAAGGACAGTGGAATTTTGAACATGTATAGAGGCATCATATCACTTGGCCAAGGAGGTAATGGTCCCTCTCTACACAGGTCTAGTGCAACTGCGCCTCCAATATTGCTTTCACATCTGGGGACTTCTTTACATGGAAGATATTGACTAATTGGAGAGAGTTCAGAAAAGAATAACAAAAAGGATTAGGGAACTGGCGATATTGTCTTGTGAGGAAAGAGATGAAGAGCCAAATACCTCTCTATCATGTTGTCCTACTAATGATTCTCCTAAGGTCCTTTCTGGCTAAGCAATGATTATGGAAGAGGCATAAGTCTGCAAACGTTGGAAGGCAGTAAACACCAAGAAGGTAGAGGAATTCAGTAAGGAATAATGAGAGGAAACTGAGAGAGAAAATGTAAGCTGAATATCATGGCAAGCTTTCTGACAATCAGATTGAATAGATGCGAAAGAAAAGTGACATCCCCATTGCTTGGTACATTTATAAATGGACTAGACAAAATGCTAGTATATGTCCTGAAGGGAACAATCCTACGCTGGGAGGGAGATAAACTAGATAAGTTCTGTGATTCTGAGGTTTATATAATACAGCCCCTCAATTTTAGTCTGATCTTCATAAATTTTCATTCTACTGACACTCCCTGAATTAGGTGTGAAGATTTTCTCTGAATGTTTTTGGAGGGGACGCCAGGACTATGGAAAGGTTACAATATTTGGATGGCACACATTCTAATGCAATGCCCCCACACAATATTCAATTATAATTTTATGACAAATGTCATATAATAAAAATTAGTATTAAAATGTGTATCTGAATCACTCTGAATTAATGATTCAGGTTTCCTCTGGAAAGAAATGAGTGAGTGGGTGAGAGGGAGTCGTGAGTGAAGAAGACATTCTCTTATTCACAGTTTTATATCATGCAGCATGTGTCAATAGCATATACACAGATCAGATGGGTTTTTTCATCTCTGTTAATGCTACTTGTTCATATTTAGCTGTTTGGAGATTTTCCTCTTTTGTTCTGTTAAAAAGTCTATCTGGTGTTTATTTAAAATCGGATTTTTTTTTTCTTTTGTGACTCTTTCCGTGAGACAAGTGGAAACAACCCTAGTGTACACATAAGTAAAAAAGAGAAATATGTGACCCTAAAGTTTTATGGGAAATTCTAGACACATTAAAAAATAGAAGATCTCCTTCCTGCCCAGAGAAGAAAAGTCCTTGTCTTTTAGAAACTTACAATGTTACACTAATTTCTTCTGAGTTGGCTTTTCAGGAGAATATGTAACCTATAGCTCTGGTTCTGAAGAAAGAATAGTGATAAAATACTTACATTTAGTGCAAAAGATAGTTGATGATCTTTGTAGATTCATCCAAAATACTGAGGGGAAAATAAAGAAATTTTTAACTGGTACTGCCAGAATTTAGAAATTTCATTTACATCTCATCCTTTTGGAAATGCTTCCGTGGGTTCCCTAAAAATTTGCTATCTGGTAAATGTGAATATTGAATATGGAATAATGAATTGAATATTATGGAATATTAAAAAAATATCTGAGTTCTTAGTGTGCTCAATGCTTGTTTTATTATTTGTAAGCATTTTTGGGGCAGGGACTGTCTTTTTGTCCTGTGTTTGTACAATGCTTAGGAAAATGCGATCCTGGACCACAGCTGGGGCTTCCTAGGTGCTACTGCAATACCACTTCTAATAATATTATTATATCATTTAAAACTGGATTCTGATTTGTTTGGTTATGATATTTAGGTTATTATAATGCAACTGTTACAATGGGATCTTAGTACCTTTTTGTGTAAATAGATACGTTTATTTTTGGCATTTCTTCCAATTGAGAGATGTCTTTTGCAGATTAGCTAATCTCACTATACAATCAACATGACTCATGAGACTAATGTATAAAACTGTGGCATGTTTAATCATAATAAGATTTCCAGCACTGTGTGTTATTTCCACGTGATTTTGACTTCTGAGCTCTGTATAGCATGCGACACATTGATAGTTGTAGAATAGACACTATTGCCCTTTCACAATCATTTCTGTTAGGTTTCCTTGTGCCCTTAGATCACCTGCGAATCTTCTGTTAGGGCATGCAGTGACACTATTGTCTGTTCTCTCCTTTATACATGAAGATTAATGCATTTAACTCCCTTTAATAATAACCAGAATTATGAATATGGGGAAATGGGCTTTTGCTCAATGACCAAAGTGACCAGTATGGTGATTTGTAAGCTCTTTGGGGCAGGGTCTGTCTTTTTGTTCTGTGTTTGTATGCTGTCTAGCACAATTGGGTCTAGCTCCACAACTGCCACAAAACAAATTAATAATAATAATCCATTTCCTCTCTCCCGCCTCCACAACCTGGATGTCAGGCAAGAGGCACTATACAATGGACTGCAAACCATAGGCGTGCGCAGCACACATCATTAGGGTGTGCACACTTCATTAGGGTGTGCACACATTACCTAGGGAATTTTACCTGCGTCTTACCCGCCGCCGGAAAAACATCCTTATGTTCGGCGGCAGCTCCCATCGCGCGCAAGATCCTTCCCCGCCGCCGAAAAAATTGCCGGCATTCTTATTTTTGGCAGCAGCTCACGTCACCAGTCACATCATTCCCCGCTGCCAGAAAAACTGCCAGCGTACTTATTTTCGACGGCTATCTCGAGCTCTGCATTAGGGTGTGCACACGCCTATGCTGCAAACATTACTAATACCTCACAATATACCCACAACCCTGCATGGGATCTGTAGCCAATGGATTCACACAGTTTGGAAATTCATTGACTACACACCCCCATAAACTCCTGTTTCTCCCCATGTTCCCGTAGAGAAAGCTCATTTCCTTGTCAAACAGAGGCTAGAGAGTCTACCATGGTTGTTCAACTTCCCACTTCACCCATACAACAATCTACCAGTTCCCACAACATTTTGGATTTCCCATAGCATGAGGAAGGATGGAGGATTTCATCCTAGCTGTGTAAGTGCTCACACATTTAGAACGTGCTTGTTTGGTTCTTATAGTATTTGTTATTGCCCTTTCTACTTTCCATTTTCCCCTGTAATGAGAGGTCGTACTGGGACATGTTCTTGACTTGAATCCTAACTCTGATGTAGAATGTACTGTCTTCAGAGTGTAACATTGTGATCTTTTTGTCATTTTGCCTGATTCAATTATCAGAAGAATCTCTGTGTGCATGTGTTTCATTTTGCTCCAAGTCATTTGGTGTTTTTATATTAAGATGCCAAAAAAAAAAAAAAAAGAAGAAGAAAAGGGGATATAAAAGAACAGATGTAGTACATTTTTTACCCTTTGTAATTTAAATCCAAAAATTCACTTACTATTTGGAAACAATACCCAAATTCACTGAGTTAAAGTGTGAGGTCAGCCTAAGAAATACTGAAGCAGATTGGAAATAATCTTCTGGGAGAAACAAAGAGATAAATAGCTTGGGAAAAATGACTAATGGGAAATTATGTGGACTGGGATCTGTTACACTGTGAACAAACACCTTCTCGGCAATATTAATTTTCCCTTTTACATCATGGTTTTTCCCTAGATTTCACTTACCCAAGCAGTAGTAGTAATAGTAGTAGCAGTATTACATAGCGCACACGTCATATCTGCCCCTTATAGAAGGTGGTTATAAAATGGTGTTATAATATTTGAGGGAAAGGGCAGTCTTTGCAGTCATAAGATATGTGCATGGGCTTGGTATATGGATGAAGGAGACACTCAAAATATAGAAGTGAGAGGAAAAGTCTTTAGACCTCTACTGATCTGACAACTGAAATGTCCCTGACATTTTTTTATGAAAAAACGAAACTTTTGCAAAAACTTTCATTAAAAATGTGTTTTGATTTTTCTAATCTGTAACAGCTAGCATCTTGTGTTGCTACCTTCCCTGTTTGAGGTCCTTCATCCCAGTGGTGGCTGCATTTCTCTGTTGCAGTGTGGATTTTCTTGTGAATCATGTTGAGTTCCTTCAGGAGGAAAGTGCACTTTACTGAGGAAAGTGCATGATACTGTCTAAATATATGAATGGATATTATTATAATTCATAGTACAGAAAGAATATTCTGCTTCCCCTCTTACACATTAATGTGCGTTCAAGTTTCCATATCATTGAAAGAAATGCGCCAATTAAGCAAATGTGTATTGCTTAAAAAACTGAAAATATGTTTTTAAAAATAGATCTAATTTCTGTGAATTAGTTTGATATATTTCTCTCTTTTTTCTATTGTGATATAAATTATTTTCCTACATTTTCCACAAAAAAAAAAAAAAATTAAAAATACAGCCACTGTATATGTCCTTCCCTTGGAGATTTGTTTTTTGTTTCAATTTTCTCAAAAATCTATAATAAAAAAAGAAACCTCTTCAGAGAGACATGTGAAGAATAGACAAACAGTGAACCATAGCTTCTGGCTACCTCATTTGTCTGTATCTTTTGGATGGTCGCTTACGGTCACAGATTTCTATAAAATGTTCTTTTAAAGAAGGGCACTCAAGGTTCAGTTCACTTCCTCTCATTGTATTGCTTTCTAAAAACTTTCAAAGCCGCTGTCTCAGCAGCACTTTCTATAGACAGCTGATTAATTTCACAAGGTACAGACTCCTAGTCAGTGTTTTTTTTTACTTTTTCAGTGTTTTACAAAGGCAAGAGGATATAGCATTGCTTAGGTTAAAATCCATTTTCTCCCAGTAAAGCCCTATAAATGGCATTTATTTAACTGAATATTGATCACAGCATAAATCTCGTAGGTTTATCATTCCTGAGATGCAGGAGAGCCTGAGGGTGAAGTGCAGAAACTGTCTCTGTAAAAGACATGGAAGGTACGTTATAAGAGTGATGCACATAGAATTGTCCATGCACTTCCTGTACTTCTAGATAAGATTTTTCAGCTAATTCCTCCCACACAGTTGACATTTTACCCTAAAGAATTACACAATGTATTGAAGTTTTGCATGCTAAACAGAAAAGGGCCAGATTTTCAGTTATTTGTATGTCAGCTAGGAATCTGGCTCATGGCCCTTATACCAGAGGAAAAATCTCTCTCTAACTCACACCATTCCTTATTTTCAAAAAATAATAGTATTCTGCAGCTACCTGTAACTGTACCAAAGCATTTAGTGCAAGATGTAGCATTTGAGGTCATTACTATAGAACATTGCAGTGCTATTTTTTTTCCTTGTATACAAGAGCCAGAAAACGGAGAGACTGAATTCAGAGACCCTTTATTGACTCTGAATATGAGATCAGTTTTCGCCATGGCAAAAGATTAAGAGAGGAATGCTCTATCTTGTGTAATAGGACATGCATTGTTTAATATATTTCGTGGTGAGATGGAAAAGTGAAGCGTGATGCAGTAATATTTGTAACCAAAAACATTATTTAGGTTAGTCAAGACTAGGGAAAACTGTGAGGAAGTTTTGTAGGGACCAAACAAAGCTAGATGAGTGGGCAGTAGGGTGGCAGGTGAAATGCAGTTTTGACAATGCAAACCGATACACATTGGAAACCATTTTAATTTCTCAGATATATTACTGTGTTCTAACTTAGATGTAACCAACCGGGAAGGAGGGCTGGTTATCATAGTGGATAGTTCAATACAAACGTTTTATCAATGTGAAGCAGTGATTAAAAAAACAAACAAAAATTCTATATTTATACAGATTGAAAATATTAATGCTATTATATAAATTATGCTTATTAAACCAATGATTATTATACGACAATACTAACTACTATTCATAGTATAGTTACAAGTTACATTGTATTACATTCTAATTATTACGCTAATTATTTGTATATTGCTTTTATATACATCAGTGATACAGTGTTCGCTCGTCTGATAAACTGTGTTCAGTTCTAGTTACCCTATCTCAGATAAGATCTAGCAGTGACAAAAGAGGTTAAGAGATGAGTGATAGAATTATTAGAGGCCTGGAAAAACTTGGAAGAAATACTGAAAAAGATTAGGGTGAATTCCTGGCCCCGCTGAAGTAAATTCAGCGCCCCCTACCCCTCATTGACTGCAGCAGGACAAGGATTTCACCTTAGGAATGTTTCATTTGGAGCAGGGGCATGCACAGGAATAAAAATTTGGACACTTTTGGAGGGGCTCAACCCGCTCCTCTGTGGCCAGAGGAGCTGGCTCACACACACCCCTGTGGCCGGTGGAGCTGGCTCACACACACCCCTGTGGCCGGTGGAGCTGGCTCACACACACCCCTGTGGCCGGTGGAGCTGGCTCTCTCCCGGCGCTAGAGGAGTTGTCATCACCCGGCCTGGCCCAGGGTTGGAGGAGCTTGCTCTCCCCACCCCGGTCCCGGAGTGCCCTCACCAACGTGGGGGCCTGTGCTTAGGGCTACTGTGTTTAGTAGGGAGGAGAAAACAACAATAGTATTAGAAAAAATGCTGACGGAGGAAATTCAAACTTAAACTTATGTAAACTTTTCAATAGTTCTTACTATTACGGTGACTGAATTGCCTTCAGAAGAGTTCAGCCAAGTGGAATAGAGGGCTTACTACTCAGTTCATCTGTGGAACAGAACACATGATAGCTGTGTTCTTGAATTCTGGATCAGAGACCAATCAGTGTGTACGACAAATGAAAGAGCTTTTCGGCCTTGTTTGTGAAGGTGCTGACCACTTTTAGCACCAATTTCTGTCTTGGAGACACTAAAGGCCTGATGGAAAATTTACTGAAGGAGAGGCTTTCAGTTGACTTCAGTGGGTTTTGGATCAGATCCTCAATGCTAATTTTAAGGGAAAACGAGATGTCTATGGCATTTGATGAGCAGCATTTTTGGTCAGTATTAAAGATCTAGAAGATGCTGGCACCTGATCTTCAATATACTATGTTCCTGTTCTTGCTGCTGCAACTTCTAGGCTGCTGGTTCATAGCACATTTCTAGGTTCTAGTGTTTTGTATATTTTCCACCCTGTATTTCAATAAGATGAAAACATTTGTGTGCATGTGTGTGTTCACATGTGTATGTACGTACACACACACACTCAAACATATATATATGTATATATGCACGTGTATGTGAAGAATGTAGAAACTTTGAAAATGTGTATGGGCGGGAGCGTTTAATCCATTTTTTCATACCACAGATCTTTCTCTTTTTTAAAGTAATTTTACAAAATTGTTTAGATTTCTGAAACTACATTCTCAGGAGTATGAATGGCCCTGTAGATGCAGATGTTTGTTTAATGCTATCTATTTCTCATATTGACTTTGTCTTGGTGGCACTTGATACTACTAGCCATAGGTATCTGAACCTTGTATGAATCTTATAGGCACTGACCTAGGCGCTTGATTGAGCAATTATAAATGACAAGTCTCACCGTATGTGCCACAACCATTAGAGATGTAATTTTTACTGCTTGCTAAGCTTTGTACTCTATAAACCCTTTGGGTTTAGTGATTAGGCAATTTGCACTGGGTTTTCATTGCTATGCACATGACACCTGGCTTCCTCATTTGTCTCTTCTAGCGGATGTCCAGCAGTTATAGAATCTTCCATTCTCTGTCATTGCTGGTGCCTTTCACATCTGAGATTAGGAGTAGAACAGAAACTATCTGAAGATCACCCCAGATAGGATTGACATTATTCTAATTTGCTAACAGCATCCTTGGTATTCTTGTCTCTTCCAAGTTCTTTTTGTAGGTTATTTATTCATTTTGGCCACCTTTGAAGTTAAGGACTCTGGTCTAGTAATGGTGTTGAAGTGACCTGCATAGGCCTTAACCTTTGGTACGCTACAGATAATATGTCTTATGGGTAGAAGGAGGGGGTGAAACAGAGAGTGAGAACAGTGCAGAAGAAAGAATGTAAACAGTACTGAGAAACTGAGAAAAAACAGCAATTATTGTAGTTAAAAGTGCAGTCTGCTTATGTCTTATGTCTGTAACCTTGACGAATGATGAGAAGTTTTTTCTGTGACCCTGTGATTCTAATTCTGTGATTCTAATACGGTTATAAATATATGTGAATATCTACTTTTAGGCAGAGACCCTTACTGACTGTCAGTGGCTCTCTCCTTGCATATGCTTGTGCTTTTGTGCTAATAAATAAGTCTCAGATCTCTGGTGAGCCTCAGCTAAAACGCAGAGTGAAGCTTTGTTTCTTCCACAATGGTATGATCTGATGTACAGAATTATCTTTTTTCTTTGACATAGTGTCATATAGCCAACTGTGAAATATTACCCATAACTCCCCTTTCTTGGGCAACTAGATGTTAGAGAAACTAATATAACTTTCTGTTGTCATTAAAATAAGCTTAATTGTATATAAAATATACAATTGACACTTTCCAATCTTTATCTTAAGTTACTTTCTCATTAGGATGCTGGTTGAGCATTAGAGTCACTTAGGCTATTGTTGAATGTTCAAAATATAGACTGAATTGGTTAAAGCTGTACTTTTTAAATGTCTGTAAGCAAAAACATTAATGACCAGATATTTTGACTTAAAAATAACTTAGTTTGATACTTATTTTATTCCGCTAGTGCAACATGAGGTTTTGTCACTGAACTGTATGCGGTACTCTGAGCTTGATCCAGCTCCTGTCAAAGTCAATGGAAAGACTCCCCTTGACTTCAGTAGGAGTTAGATCAGACTCATTAAAAGGTCACCATAAATGAAAGAGTCAGATGTTCAGTAGTTTATTCTGTAGTCCTATACAGCATTTTGACTTTCATGATCTCTTGTCTTAAATGTGAGATGTTTACATTGCTTGTTTTTTCTGACTCCAGAAACACAAAGCTGGTCAGTAAATGTCTGGACAAGAAAATTAATTTGAAGGAGATTCCTCATCCCTTCCCCACCCACACTCGAGTTTTTTTCTTTGTTATTATTTTCTTTTGTGTGTACTTTGATACTGATGAAAAGACTTAGAGGCATAGCTTTGGAGACTGAAGTCCTCTCTCCACAAAGCAGATATGACATTGGTAACAGAAGTGCCAGCTTCCTACGCTGCCATACCAATGTGCCTCAACCTTTACCTGGAGGGGAAAAGAATACTTCACTTTCCACCCTTGGCTTCTCTACAGAGGATGCCAGTGGTGGTGATTTTAGTCATAGGGACAACCATCCACTGGGAACTTGGCTGAGAATCACATAAACCTGGCTACCAAAATGTATCAGATGGTAAAGACTTGGATCACCACTAATCTAACCTGAATTTGAAATGAAGACTGAAAGAGAAAAGGTTCCATGTGTCATAGCTAGTTCTTGTAAGACATTCAGACCTTTATTACCCCCTCTCTTTAAAATACTTAAAATAACCTCAAGGGAAGAAATGTCTCCATTTGTCAGCTGAAGTCATTGTGCTGTGTTTTCCAGAGTTGACAATTCAGAAGATCCAGTGTATGAGAGTTTAGAAGAATTCCACGTTTTTGTCTTAGCACATATATTGAGAAGACCAATTGTTGTAGTAGCAGACACCATGTTAAGAGACTCAGGGGGAGAAGGTAAGTCTTTCATTAGCACTTTATGCACCTAACTAAAGTAAATAAACCAAGTCAGTGGTTCTCAACCTGTGGCTCACAGGCCAGATGTGGCCAGCAGGGTCTTTCACAGTGGTCCACCACTCCCTTCCTGCTGGCTGCAGAAGGGAGCCACTGTTAAGGACTGAGGCGGAACGTGTTGCCACAGGGCTACAAGACCAGTGCAGGTTCCTTGCTGCAGCCAAGGGGACAGGAGATCAGTGCTCCCCTCCCCCTGGCTATAGCAGGGAGCCCGGCAAAGCACTCCGTCTGGGTCCCTAGGCGCTGATCTCCCATCCCCTGTCTGCAGAAAGGAGCCGCTGCCTAGGACCCAGGTAGAGCGCACAGGGCTATAGGACGCATACAGCTTCCCAGCTTCAGCTCGGGGGACGGGAGATCAGCAAGGAGATCCTTGTTGAACTCCTTGTGTCTGGCTGCAGGGTGGGCGGAGGTGGGCGGGGGGGTGGCTGTTGGTGGAGACTGGTGGTCCTTCGGGGTTGTAAAAATTATATCTGTGTCCCTCAAGCCAAAAAGGTTGGGAACCACTGAACTAAGTTATCACAAACAAAAGACTTAGTGTAGCAAATCCTGGTATTTTGTGAAGCAGCTGCCGAGGTTTTGAAAGAAAGAGCACAATGCAACAGACTCATCTAAAAAAACATAGGTAGGGCACAATGCCTCAAGTAGAAGTAAGGAGATTTGAGGGCCTGCTCTCCAAGACGTTTAACATAAATATAGTATCCAAGGAATTTTAGAGCACAACACATTTGTCCACTCTACGTCTTTGTAATTCTGTGTATAAACAAGGAGTACCAGGTCAGAGCATTTGAGGGATTTTAGGTCCACAATGCCCATCATCTCTCATGTGATTTGATTCATGTATCTAAAATCACATACAACACTGTGAACATTTACCCCATTTTAAAAAACAGTATTAAAATTCAGGGAATCCTTAACAGATTTACAGGACAATCAAGCTCTGTTATCAGAGTTCTAATTCTGCTGTATTCTTTTCTCCTTCCACTCTCCACAATCATCATTTCTCTTGTCAGTGTTTATGCTTCGTTTTAATTTTTCCTTCATACGCATTTCCTTCTAAAAGTTGAGCCCCTGTTTTATATTAAAGTCGCCAAACTTAAAAACACCTTCTATGTTGTATGGCTTCTCTAAAGTACATCGAAGTCATTGACTTCAATGGGCTTTGGATCAAGCTCTGGGTTAACATACATTTTTAAGGATAGATCAACTTTTTATATTTTCCTGTTGACTTATTAAAAGAAGGTAAGGAAATATTGCAGTTCATGTGGACTATACCACGTGAATTAGGACACCAATAACATGCCACTTCATAGTGAATTGTACAAAGTGTCATCAAATCAAACAGTTTGCAAGCAATTCATGCACTAAAATGTGTTCTCATAAAGAGGTTTGAACCATTTCAAATAATTAACACATTTATAAAGTTCAATTTGTTTGCAGACAGAAAAAAATGTGACGTTCATCCAATAAACTGTTTGCTATAAATAATTTGCTCAATTCCCATTATTATCCTATTTTTTCAGAATGTTTTATTGCATATTATATCCTCTGATGGGTCTTTGTGTATAGTCACACTTATTTTTAATGTTGTCCAAAAATTCCCACTATAAGCCCCTGTTTCAGTTGCTTATAATTTTGCCAGACAATAACCACTTGGGCTAAAATGTTCCATGCTGAATGCTTGCCATAGGCTGAATTCTTCTGGAAAATTTCAGCTAAATTTGTTCAGCTGTTTCTGAAAACAAAGCCAGGGAAAAATATATTGTTTGCCCATGTTAAAAAAATTCTGGTGACCTCTTTTTTGGGAAGCTCTAACACCCTTATGTTGTGGAGCAGGGATTTGAAATTTGGCAGGGCTTGGCCTTTGTGTCAAGGAAGTGTCTTTTGCCATCCCCGTCTAAATCCGCCCAAATTTGGTGTTCTAAGCCTTTGAAAAGTCATAGTTCACACGTGCCCAGGCAACCTTAACTCTGCTATTTCCTAACTTGCAACCTTAATAGTGTTCTTTTAACATAGTTTTCAGTTCACCAGCAGGGCTGGAATCTTTAAATCCAGTCAACAAACTTCTGCCACTTGAGTTTACAGCATAAGCGACAGCAGTAGCAGACTGTCATTCTTTATGTAGACCAGCACTGGGGGGAGGGAGATGAAGTACATACTTTGTCATGAGCAAGCATGAACTCCAATTTTTTCAAAGGCTTATAAGCATGGGTAAAACGATGTATTTTTTCCCTAGCCTCGTTTTTGGAAATGCCTGAACCATTTTGGCTAAAATTTACCAAACAATTTAGCCTGACAGTCACCCAGCATGTAATATTTCAACCCAAATTATTACAGTTTGGCAAACATATAAAGGCAACTGAAAACGAGGTTGGTTTAATCTTAATAATAGGTATTCCTAGCATCCCTGCCTATAATTTCTAGCGAATAATGCACAGTTAAATAGATCATCACATAAAAATGTATTTTTTCCTGGTGCAGATTTTTCTATATGTTTTCCCACATTTTTGAGTTGCTAATGTAAAACAAGTGTTGAAGTATGAGTTTAAATGGGGCAAGCTTGAAAACTAACAGTGTTTAACACGTAGATAGTACTTTCCTCTTCAGAGTGCTTTGCAAACATTAATTCATCTTTGCTGCCTCCTACCCAGCTGTGAAGTAGGTAAGTGTTATTAATTATCCTCATTTTACAGATGGGCAAACTGTGGCAGAGACTAAGTGGTTTCTCTAAAATCACAGAGGGAATCATTCTCAGAGCTGGATTTAGAAATTAGGAATTCCTAGCTGCTAGTGCATTATTCAGACCAATAGACCATATTTCCCTTTCCATGAAGAAATGATTAGTGGTTTTGTGGGGCAAAAAAGGGTGTTATAGTCACTGCTTAAGTGAGATATTGTTCTGAATGCTATAGTCAGATGAAACTTATGACTTGCATTACTGTCCCCTGTATATTGTAAGAGTCTGTAAAATAATGAGGCTCCTGTATAATAATATTTTAATTGGTACATTTAAATTTTCAGGCACACGTTCTCAGAAACCTCTGGAACTTTAAAAAAATATAACTAGAAAGTGTAATTTATGATAATAATAAGATGGACAAATCAATGCATAAACAGGGCTTAGAAAAAATCCTCCCCCAAAATACAATAGTTGAATGAAATATTAAAAAACACAAAAGAAAAAGGAACACGAACACTTGAACTTTCCCCTTGCAGAGACAGTATTCATAACAAATTGTAAATGAGCACTACATATGCAACAGTAATCAAAGAAAATTTGTTTGGCAAAGAAATCTAGTAACCAAGGAAATAATCACACTACATTGTGTCCCCCACCCCCCCAAAAAAAAAAAAAAAAAAAAAAAAGGCGATACTGCATGTTTGGTGCCAATATTGAGAGACTTTTCCTTGTAACTAAAAATATTTCATAGGGATACAATTCTGCTCATGTGTATCAGACATTAACATTCTGTTATCATGCAGTTACATCTTCACTAATAAACAGTTGCAAAGAGGAGAGAATTTGGAATAGAAATGAAATTGTTTCATAATTATTTCTAAATTCTTAATTTCTTTATAATTTTGCTATGAGACTTCAACTGTTCTTTAAACTATTTTCAACACCGAAGAATTAGGTTTTCCCCTAACTTAACACTACCTGCTGAAACTCGCAGGTAGCTCTGATAATGTTGTGTAGTGACTGATATAAATTATATTAAAAAATGGCAGGGTCCTTTTACTCTCCCTGTACCATTTTTCTGGCTTGTTTATTTCAAGAAATCCTGTTTCTGTCTTTGCAGCATTTGCACCTATCCCGTTTGGAGGAATTTACTTACCATTGGAAGTTCCACCTAACCGATGTCACTGTTCACCTCTTGTCCTGGCCTATGATCAAGCGCATTTCTCTGCTCTTGTATCCATGGAACAAAAAGATCAACAGAGAGAACAAGGTATACCGAGAAATTTCCTATCTTGTCAATTTTTTGTGGCGATGTGGAATGCCCAGTGCTAATTGCTGATTTTATCTATCTAAAAGGAAACTGCACCCATTGGATTTTACTGTAACATACTTGGTAGGCTCATCTTAACTATCTAAGAATGAGACTGGAGCCAAGAGCGCCTGAGTTCTGATCTTTGCTCTAAAACTGACTCTCTCTGTGACTTTGTGCATTTAACTCCTTTGTGTCAGTTTACATGTATATAAATGAGATAATACCATTTACCTGTTTTACACTAGGGATCCTGAAGGCATTCATTAATTAGATTTAGTGTAAGGTGTTTTGAAGATGAAAAGTGAGTCACGCAGTTGTTGTTGAAAGCTTCCATACAGTATGTCTACACTGTGAGTAGGAGGTATGATTGCAGCTCATGGGGACACAGATCAAAGCTAGCTGCAGTAACAACAGCAGTGTAGCATGGCAGCATGGGTGGTGGCCCAGACTAGTCTCTTGAGTACAACCCTGCCCAGGACTTTGGGTACGTACACTAGAGGCTAGCGCATGCTGCCATGGCTACACTGCTATTGTTACTGCAGCTAGCTTTGGTCTAGCAGCATGCTGCAGTCACACCTCCTGACTGAGGTGTAGATGTACCCCTAATGAAAAGCATCTCTTGAGTTCTCTATTAAACATATTTTTTCCTTTTTTAAAAATCAGTTAAAACCTTTATTTCTGATCTGTTTGCTGCCACCTGTTCTTCTGCAAAAAAGTGGTAGCAGCTGTATAAATTTTGCCATCGGTTTGTATACCAGGTTTCATGTTGTTGAAATACTGGGCTAAGAATGAGAAGAATCTTAGGGCCAGATTCAGTCCTACATCAAGAGTTGAGGAGCTGGTTATAGCTCCCTACCCCTGAATGCTGATCTACACCAGCCTCAGTGATGCTTAGCTCAGCTGCTCTAATATACGTCTCTGGTGTAGGATCCTGAACGGACTACGCTAGTGGAGAATAGACTTAATTCCACATCCCTCTTTTCCACAGCACAAATTCTACTCTCGGGGTGATGGGATAGCTAGTGCAGACCAAGATGTGGTACATCTATGTCAACTGGGAGCTCTCCTGTGCCAGGGGAATACTCCGAAGACTTTTTGTAGACATTTTCCCGCCGCATTGGAGCACCTCAATGCTGAGGCCTCCTCACAAGTCCATTCCCCTTTAGTACTGATGGAAAGCTAATGCTTAATTCAGAAGAATGACCATTATCCTGTCCTGATCGCTACAGAGTCTGGAGAGTCTCTCCCCACTCACCCCAATAATGTCCCCACTGAAGGGGATCTAACCCCAGCTGCAACAACACAAAATGTGTGATCCTGTGAAACAAGCCATCAGTTAAGTGAATCTCCAAATTCATGCTTACACAGCAAGTGCAGATATTTCTGCTGAGGAAACTTATACCGCATGCAATCGGTAACACAAAGGAGATGGCAGGGAGGGTGGGATTTGCATGATGTTGAGGGGTGGAGCAGAAAGAGGCCTGCTTCCTCCCTGTTCTACTTTTATGAATTGCAGTCCACTGGCCAATCCCAGGGACTGCACCAGTCCCCTAGCAAGAAAGGGCTGAAATGAGCCAGCATGCACTTTGGTGTAGCCCACCATCCCAATCTAGTGCCAGCTGTAATAGGCAGCACCTCTTGTTGACTGAGTAACACTTTTGGAGAGTACCACATAGTCTGAGGAAAATATATAGCATGTCAACAGCAAAGTTCTGGTTGTTAAACCAGGATGGAAATTGGTTTATATTCTGTGACGCTGGGCTCACAAGTTTATGGTGCAGATGTTGCGGATGTTCACATGTGGCAAAAATACATGCCATCAAGCAATTTATATGCCCCTTTGTTGAAAAAAAAAGTGGCAGGTTTCATTTTGCTAGTTTACATGAAATTACAGTTATTTTCCATTTGAACACTGTTCCACATGTTCATACTTGGGCAAACTGTGTGTGTATACACAGTTACCGTGCTTCTGCATGTAGTCACAGCAACTGTGTGTGCAAGGAACATTCATACAGATAACTGTTAAGTGGCTTGTGTAATTACCACAAATGTACACCTAATCACAAAAGTTATATGTATGGGCAGTTACAACCACTTGGACATGTATGTACCTTAAGAATTTCTAATTGAATATTTGGGAGGAAAAGTTGGGGGGGAGGGGTTGCAATATGCTGCCATGAATAGAAAAAATTGTGGTTAAACATTAAACAATTCTAATTTTCCCCAAAATTTGTCACCAGATAGAGGCAATATTTTATCCTGAAGCTATAAAACTTTCATATGAAATCAGCTTTTATGAAAATGTCGAGTTGCTCTTCTACAGATGGTAATTATTTCTGGACATTGAAAGTTTAACCATTTAGCCACCGGCTGCAATTCTTCACCATTTCCAAGTGACACATACAAAGGTATCCCCCTGACATTAATATTGCTTCAGCATTCAATTCAGACCTCACTCCATCTGATCCCTGACAATATATGTTAGTTTGCAGTTAATGGTGCAAGATGCAGTTTTCCTCAAAGTTGATTGTCATGCTGTCTGGAGTGGCTCATGATGTGAGTGTCTACCTCAAGACAGACTGTCAACTGCAGGACAGATATCCCAAACTGGTGGCATGTTCTATAATTAGATTTCACCAAACCAATAACAAATGTGAACTCCTGGATCACTTTAACAGTCTCATCATGGAATTACAGAGAATCCCCTTAGACTCTCCAGTCTATCTTGCCACCAACGCAGACTGGATTTGGTAACAAATGGTCATTTACACCAAAAATCACACAATATTCAGGTTGCTTCCAGTTCCAAAATTTTTGAGTTAATGCAGGGAGAGGATTTCTTTTTATATATTATGATCAAACATATTAAATCTTGGAAGCTGAAGCATCCAAAGATAGAGGCCAGTTTTGAAAATTTTGGCATATTTTCCTCAACCTCTTTATTGGACCTAGAAACATTTGCTGCTGGCTGACAACAGAATGGACAGTACATGGGTGCTGGCAAAATCACCAGAAATAATGTGACAAAAGAAATTATCACATTAAAAGTCTAAGACAGCTTAGATTGTAAACTCTTTCGGGGAGGGACTGTCATTCTGTTGTGTGTTTGTTTAGCACCTTACACAGCGGGATCCAGTCCATGACTGGGGATCTTAGACACTATGGTAATACAAATAATAACTAATAATAATAATAACAACGTTTTGTGGGAATATCATGACAATTAAAATTATTGTTACCACTAGTGTTTATTGATACTAGTACAAATTGCTACATATGTGTATTAAAGGACCAATCCTGCAAATACTTGCTACTGGGCATAGCATTTTCTATTATGAGTTATCTACTGTGGGCCAGATCCTGGCTCATACTCCAGGTGTTTTGTGACATTCCATCAGTACAAAGAGCTGGTCTTGTTCTCTTGAGGATTCTTCCTGTACAGAAATCTCCAGTAGTATAACAGCTCTTACAACACTTCCCATAGTGGCCACAGTGTTGGGGGCTTTGTCAGATCAAACAGGGTCTGGCAAGAGTTTCCCTGTGCCCTAGCAATTCCTGGCTACTATAATGATCGGCTACTGCTCTAGCTTATGCCAGAGACCAGATCAGCCTGGTATGTCACCAACTGCAGTATCAGGGAACTTAAATGTGGCTTAGTGGTAACCATCTTTACTCCCCACCTCTTTGGTTCTACACTTAGTAAAGCTCTGATCTTTCACAGAAGTTAGTCCTTAGTCATTAGTTGGGTCAGAATTCCAGTTAGTTTCTTTTAGTAGATGTGAGTGGGGATCAGGTTATCGTCCTACTATACTACCTGGATGAACACTATCTCATTCAGACTCATGACAGACTTGGCACCAGGCTGTAACTAGGCTATTGTGCAACTTGAAAGACACCTCTACCTGCAAAGAAATTGTCCATGAAAAGTTTCATTATATGAAGTTCAGCTAAATACAATCCATTACTCTAGAGGCCTACTGTTTCATTAGAACCATCTCCCCCTCTTATATTCTTCCAGTGGTGGGAAGAAGTATTTCTAACTAGACATGTTAACGATCAGAGAAACGGACAGTGGTTCACTGCTGGTGTATTATAAATAGTGGTTCAGTTGTGAATAATTAACATAGGATGTCAAATATTATTATTTTCATGAAGAATTTACCCAGCATACCAGCACAAAAATGTGACTGTTTTTAATGGTGATAGCCTTTGTTCTCAAGTGGCCAAAATACTGTCTGCCTGGGGAATGGGACTGTGTCATTCATCCCTTAAAATGGTTCACTTGGAGAGCTCACAGAGCAGATTGAGGATGTCAAGGCTCTAATGTGATGTTACTATAGGGGGCTCTCTTCCCCTTCTCTTTTGATCTTCACACAATAATATTTTGTGGTAGGATAAGACACAATAACAAGGTAATAGCCAAACCATGAATGTGAAGCCAAACACTGGTGGTATTTTTGTTTGTTTGTTTTATTTGAATGTGAACGCTCCAGTGCTTTTGTAAAAAAAGGAGATAGATTCCCATCTGAAGTTGATTCCCTCCCTTCATCAGACAGATTTCAAATCATTTGAAGATACTTTCCCTGGGGGAGTCAGAGGCAAGCAACTAAAAATGGGTCTCTTGATTTCTAGACCGTTACTGTGAAATAAGCAACTGTCACATTGGAATTCTTTTAATCATAGGTGTTTAGCTGATTATTCCTAAAAGACTTTATTCATGAATTTGTCAGTTCAAAGGCACAGTAACTCTTTTTATAAAGACTGATTTCCTGTAAATGGATAAATGTATGGCTCTACTCCCAACATAGCTCAAAGCATCCTTTGATTTAAATGTTAAAAGGAGACACTATGAAGTAAATAGCTACTGTGATTTTGTGTTGCTTATGCCCTACATATTCTCAAATCTGTGTAGAAAGATTAGTGTTAATTACTTGACAGGGTCTGTGAACTGTTGGGGAAACCAGAAGAGTGGACAGTTGAGTTTATTTTAATTGATTTGTGGTTGTTTTTCACGTTAGTGTGCTAGCTATAATTGTGTTTGGTTTTGGAAGTTTTGCAATTGTATTTATGTATTAATGATCCCTCAACAAATTAGAAAGAGATCAAAAAAGCCCCTCACCAAACCTCCAAAATTGTGTTTAGACCTGGCCTTGTAGATACTGTAAGTGCAAAAGTGTCAAATATATAAAGGTTTTAATGCAGTTTTCTTAACAAAAGCAATCCTCTTAAAAATATTACAGATTAAACTGTCAAGTTGTAGTGACTGCTGCTTTGCTAGAAAACCATAGCCTTTCTGCAATTTCTCTTATACATAATTTAGTTCTACTGCATTGATTCTATACAGCTTTGCTGCTACTCTCAGTTTTGGCTAATTCTCAAGGATGAGCGCTCCAGTAGACAGCTGCATCTCACTGATTAGTGTAATCACCTCGGATGAGGCTCCACTGAATATGCATAAGATTAAAGGGGAAAGAAACTCTCATTGCCTTTCCCCTATTTCATTCCTTCCCTTCTTCCTGTCCCTCTGCCTCCAAGCCCCTCCCCTATACAACACTCGCTCACTCTGAAAGAGGTGGATGTCAAGATTCTGACAGAGTTTGGAAAAGGGTCCTTGACATTTTCAGCTTAAAAAAAAAAGCAGCACTAAAAAGTGAAGAATTCTAGAAGCAGCACAATAAATGTTCAGTCTGCTTTGGTTGATGTTAATTTAGAAATGGTTAGTGAAGTGAAGAGTGAGCGATGATATGAGTTGATAGAGTATAGATGAAAGCTCCATAACTCTAGGGTCTTAAGTGGAGGATATTCAGGTGCTTCAAAGCATGCTATTTTTAAATGTATTTTTTAAAAGTAAAAGGATCAAATTTTTGTATGTTCCATGAGATTCTGGCATTAAAACTAAATGTTTCACTTATGGATAACTATAATAAGTTTAGCTGTAAAACCAACAATCCTGCAGATTGTGATTTGTGGCAAGCAGACAATGTGGATTTACAAATATTCATGTTGGAGTGTTGCTGTGTAAGTGAAATAGACAATTGGAAGCTAAATTCTGGTTCTGTTACCATCTGACTCATCAAATGACTTACAAAATAGTTACACGACTTGCCCTATCTCAGTTTGCCAATCTGTAGAATGGGTACAATAATATTTACTTCCCTAGTGTTGCAAGGTTTAATTAATATTTAGGAAGCGCTTTGAAATCCTTGTATGAGAGATTCCAACCTAACAAGCTGCAAATTATTTTCACTAGAATTATTATACCTCAGCAGACAAATAATACATTTGGGCTGAGATTTTCAGTGATGCACAGGGGATTTTGAAGTTCCATTCACATTAATACATCCAAATTCTTTACACAGTTTTGAAAATCTGTCTAGGTTTTTTAATACTCTCAGGTATACTTTATTCCAAAAAAGGAGTATGTTTAAAGTTATTATTTAAATATGTTTTTCTTTAGACTTGGTGGCTCTCAAAAACCAACATTCTTCTTACAGAAAATTTCTATAGACAATGAGCTTTCTATAGACAGTCTGTATTTTTGGAGATTCCTCTTCCTTTCAGACACACCATATTGGAAAGCTGATTTAAATGTTCATTGGATTTTGTGTATTCCTCCAGACTGCTGCAACAGTATCATCATTGGAGAAAAGATGCGTAATTCTGGATTTTGTGTGCAAAAAATCAAAGTTGTATCTCTAGCCTGCTGTGAATAAATCAGATCCAATTAAGCTTCTAGTTCTGGTTTCAAATCAAAATCACAGCTAATCAAAAAAAACATCAAATTAGGTGGAAATCCACTGAACGCAGATCTCTGTTTGTTCCTATTGTGTTGGAGGGAAACCTATTTACTAAGGAAACAGGAAGAGTTATACCATCAGCTTGGTGCTGTACAAGTGATCTGTGGTAACAGGCAGGAAAAATGAGTTTGAATCCAAGACACTATTTCTCATTCACTGATAGAGTTGCAGAAGTGTTTTAAACTCACAAGGGAGGGCATATACCCATTACACAGCAACAAAATCTGCTGTTTTTTCAAGCCACTAAAGTGAAGTCAGTTCAGTCTTTCTGCTTGGAAGGTAATCAGGCTACAAAAATGCAAGGTTGCAGCTAGAAAGGAGGATGTTTATAAAAAGGAGGGTGAAGAGGAAAGAAATTTTTATTGCACACCTTCTTCAAACACCTGCATCCAAGACTTGAACACCCAGACAGGTCATCCTGTGCAGAAAGAAAGTTGGATGAGGTTGTACCAAAGGGGACAGTGTCATACAGTGCCTTTGTGTGGTATTCAAGAAACACTTAATATTGGAGGGCAGTGTCTAAAAACATGAAAGAGAAATGCAAAAAACTGAATCTAAATGTCAAGCATATGATAGGAAAATCAATTCAGTAAAATCATTCAGCCTTAAGTGGCACTTATCTTTGGTTTCCTTCTTCTCGTACACTGAACACCTGTTCTCCAAAGGCTTATATTTCAGGGATTTTTCACATAGGTACTTGGCAACCAATATGGCCTTTGCAGGGAATTGCATTGTGCATAATGAACATGGCAGCTGTCTTGCAGTTCACCAACAATAACAACTGGTAGCCAACCAACCCCTGTGAGAATTCTTTTCACAAAGGAACCATTTCCTAAACAATCCAAGGTACAATTTGAAAAACCTCTCTGAAATGATCATCTGCAAAGCCAATTCATACCAGGAGCTCATATAACCAGAGTAAAGATGCAAGTTTTGAATATATTTTTAATGTTATCATTTCATTACTGAGGTTTGTAGGAGGTCTGATGTGTGTTAGTCAGCTACTGACTTCAGTGGATATTGTATAAATTACCAGTTGTGGGGCAGCTTCCTGATTTTAATGCATGCCTCCATCCAAGATTTTTTTTTCTTTATAGTTTTTTTCATTCTTTCTTTGATGATTTTATCTGATATATGATGAGGAGCACAAAGCCTGCTCCTAAGGTAAAGGGATTCTCACCCATTCATGGTTTTGAAGATGATCTTGAGTACTTTGAAATGGACTCAGCAGTCCACTGGCAGCCAATGTACCATGCCAGGTACTGGTGTGAGATGTTCATATAGTCAGCTCTGCTTACAGCAAGACTGCTGTATGCTGCACTAGCTAGCTGCAGCTTCCGGGCCCCAAGGATCAGCTCAAGAGGGAGAGAGTTATATTTGTATAAGGGTAATAAATGTGTGGATTGTGGTTGGTAGATCTACTTCCTAGAAGAATTAACACAATAGCTGAACAAACCAAAGGGGAGAGACATCCCTGTCTGCTGTTGCTCCCTTTGTGTCTAGAAACACTGAGTTGTGAAGCTTGATTTTGCATCTGAGTACCACTTTGATCCAGGTAACAGACACCTGAAATGAGGGGCAGGTCACCTTTTCAATTAGTTCCTCAAAATGATGCACCCTTCCCAAATAACATAACTTCTGCTCTTTACCCACTGCTATTCATCCCCACATTATTCAAACACTGGATCATTGAGAAAATTAGAGAGCCCATATTTATTAGAATGGGGCATAGAACTAAGTATCATCTACATACTGATGTCAGCATCGGAGCCTGTAGAATCTCCCTGATGATCTTAGGAAGACCATGAATAAGAGCGAGGATGGGATCAATTTCTGTGGGATTCACTATGTGAGGGCCTTTGAGGGAAGAAGGAATCATTTCATCTGAAAGGAGAGAGCGGAGTCATCTTAAACTCTGACTACACCTGTCACATCTTGTAGATGGGTGAGCAGCAACTCACAGTCCATGCTATCAAAGGCTCTCAAATGGTCCAATAGAGCTAACATTGACATTTGACCACTACATAGCTATGACTAGATCATCCAGTCACAAGATGATCCAGTCACATTCTGCAAGATGAAAGGTGCTAAGATGCAAAACCTTTGAAAGATAGGAAGGGGATGGGGTAGTGTGGGAGAAGAGAACCTCAGCTCTCCAAGAAGGACGTGATAGAAAAAAGGACAATAAGAATCTGTCTTAAAATCCACTTCCTGAAAGCCGGAAATTCTGAGCTAATGTGAACCTGACATAGCATGCTTTATGTGGAGACCTATCACATTGACCATTATGAATTGCTTCAGGTGAATATCGTAAAGAAATGACATTCTTTGACATAAAAAATGTCAGTATGCTCGTTGGCTACCAATATAAGCTGTTTCTGTTTTCTCACTAATTTGAGAACATATTTGAATTTTTCTTAATACATATTGGTTTTATTTTCACCTTTTGTGTTAAGTACAAAATGAAGTCCCTCTTGCCAAGTTCTCTGGAGAATTGTCCTGTGTGTCAAAGGTCAAGGATATTTACTATCACCCCTACTCTTGTGTAAAAGGGATCAATGGGTGGTTGTACTTTTGAAAGAGAATTGATCCTTCCCAATAAATTGGTCCACTGAAAGATATTACCTCACCCACCTCGTTTCTCTTTCTCCAATCATGTAATACTGCACCGTCACAGGTCTTATAAGCACCTCAGTATTGAGGAGAGCTAGATTCTTTAATGGCGCCCTGTTTTTAGCAGCTGTGTATAAATAACCATACTGAGTGTGCAGTACTTAACTACCTCACAGGGAGATTGTGAACAAAACGGTAGCTTTTTTGTAACTGGCAGAGGCAACATTATAATGGCCTAACCAGTCCTGTCATTTTCTGTATAGAACCAGTAGCTATAATTCAGTACATGATGAAATACTGCAAATATCACGTAAAGGAGAAACAGGTCTGATCATTCCTAGATAGTTTCCAGCCAGATAATTGCCACCTCTTTTTTTTCTCTTTAGGGTTTTTTCCAGGTTCATTTACTATAAGTATTATCTTCTGTTCTTTAGCATTTTTGAAGATATGTTTTTAACATTATTTTCTGTGTTTCAGCTAGCCTGGCACTTTTCCCCATAATTTCCTGTGACCAGGAGCTTGCCCAAGGGGGGACAAGCAAGGGCAACACCCCCCCTCCCCCAATAATCAGTAGGGGCACAGAACTCTTCCGGCCCTATGATCGTGGTGGGGAGAGCAAGATCCTCGGCCCCACGGCTGCAGCAGGGGCACAGAACGTGCCCCTCCAAAAGGGGTCAAATTTTTCTTCCTGCACACACCTCTGCCTGTGACAAATGATGAGGCCCCTGTGATACCTCTACCGTGTCTCTCTTCCCCCCAGTTAGGATCTAAGCCCTCACAGAAGAAAGATCTTGATCTCTCAACTAAAAAATACTGTAACTGTATCCTATTATAGCCTATCTGTACATGCTCTGCTAAATTCCTCTGTAGGGTTGTTTGTATTTATTGTCATTCCATCTCAACAATTGGGGATTATACGTTCCTTTAGATGCATGTCCATAACTTCCATTACAACCAATGAAAAGGAGGCCCACAAAGCAGGGAAGAATACTCCAAAATATGTTCGTGGAAAACAAATGTGGTATTTCTTGTTTACTAGAGTCGAGTTTCTTCTTCACTAACTCTTATAAAACCTGTGACAATGAAGTATTGCATGAATGGAGAGAGAGAGACAAGGTGACTGAGGTAATGTATTTTTATTGGACCAGCTACTGTTGGTGAGAGAGAGAAGCTTTCCAGCTTACTCAGCGCTCTTCTTCAGGTCTGCATTGTCACAGGTTTTATAAGAGCCTCAGTGTTGAGGAAATCTAGATTCTTAGTGGTTCCCACTTTTTAGCAGCTATGTATAAATCATATTGAGTGTGCAATATTTAACTACCTCACAGAGATGTTGTGAGACTTAATGACATGTTTGTGAAGTGTACTGAAATCCTTGGGTGAAAGACTATATAAGTGCAAAGGAACATTACTATTATTTATTACTTCTAGGCACAATAGTCTAATTCTTGTAGTTTTTAGGGTTCAGGTGAAAATGACCCCAGTCCTCTCCCAGTCAGGATCTACAGTGTATAATTTAGAATATTAGATTTTTCCTCAGAAAAAATATCCAGTAGTATAATAAGGCTCTTTTATTGAGGAAAATGCTAAGAATGAGTGCAAATATTTACTTCTACGTTTACTTCTAAATTAGCTAATGTGATGCATCACAAAGTTAATTTTGGAAAAATATTTAATGTAATCAATCTTTATAATGTTATCTTTATGCAGACATTATATTTTCCCTTGAGTTTATCTTCATCATCATAATTGTATTACTAGTAAGCATGTTCTACATTGTAGCTAATAAGAAAAAAGTTCATTGGCTAAACTGGAGACCCTCTTTTTAATGAAGAAAGCTTGTTCTGCTTGTTTGTAAGCTCTGTTCTCGTGCACTTGTGCCACCACCCTTCCATGGGCAAGACATGGGCCATAATTGTACTGGAAAGAAAGGGAGTTGTCTTATTATTAGAGGCCATCATGAGGAAGCAAAAATAAAAATAAAAAATAAAATAAAGAAGCAAAATGAGACTGTCCACAAACCAGAAGCACAGTGTGGCCTGATTCTTGGTATTCTGTCGGTTCCTGTGAAGCAGATCGTTGTTTGAACAGCAAACTCAATCATAGGAAGCATGTTTGTGTCACATTCTCATCTTTGCATTTCTGATTGGCATCTCCGAAGGTTTGTAGAATAATTGTTACATAACAGGCTGAGTGGATAGTTTTTTGCATTCGACACTTTAAAGATTGCTGACCAATGCCACTGTGCAGTTATAATGCCTTATGCATGTGGTTAACTAGCAACCACCAGAATTGTTTTACTGTAGTGCACAGTGGTGGCTGGCGGAGCCCCCAAAATTGCAGTTAAAACATTGATGGGAGGAAGACCCTAGCATGTACTTGTCATAGCTCACCTGAGTAAATTTTGCAAACAGGCTTACTCTCCTGCCCCTCCCCCCATCTCTTCACCTCATGACCTCCACACACCCTGTTCAAATAAACTCCATTCTCTATGCGCTAATTAAAGTACTCAGTAAATTAAATCCTTTAGTGCCACCTAGTGACTTGTGGCTATTATTACAAGCTGTTGTATGTTCCTGTTATTTTTTGTACATTGCCAAAATATGTTATTTTTAATAATTAGGCAACACATACCTCTTGGTGGTGATAAATATAATCTTGAATGATCAAAATGTTGGTATTAGAGGTCATATAAAACACTCTTTTTAGAGATCATCTCCTCTGGGCTGTTTCATGTAATTGTATTTGCATGCAAAAAGTGTGGAATAACTGAAAGCTGTTTAAGATCCCTATGGGCATCAATAAAATTTGAATATTGGGTTTGCTTGTATATTATTTCCCTCTGAGAAACTTCTTAGGGAGTTACTCTTTCTTATGCCCTAAACTGCTTTATTTTAATTCAATCAAAGACAATAACAGACTAATCAGAGGGACTGTTGAATCTGGTAAACAGTACAGCAACCTCAGGTCCAACGTAGTATATGCAGCTGCCAATTATCTTCAGATACTATTAAAACAGCCAGCAATTAGATGGACATAGAGAGACCCATTATTTCCTTGCCACCCTGGCAGCTGGGGCAGTGAGTGCATGAGTGATAGCCACAATGATGCTCCATATCACCACAGTAACACCCTATCTGAGATAATCTTCCCAGGGCTAGATCCACCAAGCTGTATTATCCCTAAAGAGGCAGTGTAACTAAGAAATATCAAAGTAAAACATGACATAACTTATTCATAGCCCTATTGAGAATAGAGCTTTCCATGACCATCAATGTCTGCTAAGAACTGGGCTTTTTTATTTTACATAAATGCAATCTAATTATAGGCAGTAATGAAGGTTTGTTCTCCACATATGAATAACATTTGATCATGTACTCTGAGAGCATTGAAGGAAAGATAGCTCTGACTGATTTTTGTTTTACTTGGACTGTGTAGTCTCACCTGCTCAAATTTGGAGCTTTGACTTACAAGTAAAACTCTATTAGCATTTATAGGTGAAACCCCAGTGACTTCAATCATTTTGCCCTCAGATACTCCATATCTAAATCTGATCAACTACTGTACATATACATTGCAAAATTTGTCAGTCACTGAGGAGATGAGGATGGGTTTACCTCGCTCACAGGTTCCCCAGAGGGAACCCTGTTTGTCTGGAGAGGATTTTAAAACATACTTATCACCAGTGGTTTCGCTGAAATATATTTTGACATGTCCTTGAGTAATCGTTTTGATCAACACATTGTGATAGTTTCATTAACTAAACTGGGTTCTACAAGGTAAAAGATATCAGCATATTGGCTGGCTAGAACCTGCCAATAGTTTTGTCTCCTCACAGGCTGCTTATCCAGGTTTTTCATCTTTGTTCATATATTCAGGAAAAAAAAAAGAACATTTGCCAACTGAGGCAGAGACTGTTTCATGAGGCTTACCTAAGAGCTCCCACACTACAATGAAGTGCTTTGTCAACCAGCCAGCAGTGAAATGACTCCTCAGAATCAGGTTGAAATAATAATTGAGTTGTGTGACAACAGTCCTTTGACCATAATACATTTATCATAAAGGTTCACTGGAGAGCACCTATTGGGGCATGTTATTTTGCCAGTAGCTTTAGAAATACTTTAAAAGTATACTTGGAGGACATTGAATGCTGTCAGTCATAAATAGCTGCAATGATTTTGGATCTGTCCAATCTGCACCAAGGCTTTTTAACAGACTTATAGCATGGTTTCAACTAGCACTTAAAAAAAAAAAAATCCTTGACCATACTGGAGCAGGAAACAATCACAAATTATGCAGGTAGGCAATTGAAGAGTATTTGGACCTACCATGTTCACTCTAAAAATTAGTTTGAAGTGCCTTACTTACTGTCCTTGAACTTTACAGTGACTTCTGTTCTACAGGAAGGAGGATCTCACTTACAGGGAATCAAAGCCATTAAATAGAATGGACCTTACGAACCAGGCAGCAAAGTGGAATTTTAAAATGTTAAGACTTCAGCAATTAAATTGTGCATGAAGGGAGTAGTAGTCCTTCACTGCAGCCTCAAACTACCGACAAGAGTCAGTTTATTGTATATTCTCATCACAAGGCTTTAAAAATTGCAGATGACGGGAGCTTCATAAGTTCTGCATATTTATGGAGATGGTAGAATATTATAACATTTACGCATACGTTTACTGATTAAGATATTATTAGAGGGCCAATGTCAGGACAGTTTAGGCCAAGTTTAAGATTTGTACAAATAGCTTTTACAAATATCAATAAAAATGTTCTGTGTAGAAACAGCTCATTTTTAATGGATTTCCCTGAAATCTGGTTACGAAAACTGTTTCTTGTAACCTGTCATTGTCTTATGAAATGAAACAAAAAAATCTAAATGTTTTTGTTTATCAGTATGCATTTACTTTTTGGGGAGGAGCTAAATCCAAAGAATCAAATACGTGGCAATAGTAAATGGCTTCTGGTTTCAAGCCATATGGTGACATCCCATCTCATAAATCACAATTTGTGCTCTCTGTAGATCAGTAGTTCCAGGGCAAGAGTATGCACCTCTAGGATTGGGCATGGGTTTGTCCTGGGCGTAGTCGGGCTCTTTTCTTGCTTGCTTTCTGCAATTTGCTGATTTAATGTAGTTGTGAGGAGTATAATAAATCCTAAATCAGTCCATAACAATTTCTTAATTAACTTAATTTGCATAGGTTTAATAAGTTCTGACTGCGCTTTCCTTTTTGGACTGTAAATGACACTCAAAATACAAGGGACTTGAATTTGTTTTCACTCCATCACTGTTGTTCCACTGATGTAATGCCATTGAATTCAGTGGAGGTGCTCCTGATTTACATCAGTGTACATGAGATTGGGATCAGGTCCAGTAATCACTTCTACTTAGTACTGATGCCCTTTGGCGTGTCCCATAGTGCAATGACTTGGTGGCTTTAATGCAGAGCTCTCCAATTAATTTTGAATTGCAAGATCATATACTGTACTAGTCATCCAAATGCATGTTCTTCAAAGAGCTAAAGTCTCTAACAATACTTGTTTCCCATGCCTGAACCTAAATACAAGAGCAACCTGGATAAAAAAAGTACCATTGCACCCTGTTGCCAGTAGGGGGCAATCTTGACACAGAATTTGTACAGAATTTTTGCTTTCCTCCTCCCAACTCTTCTACCCCCAGTTCTTCTGTGTGTAGAAAATCAAATTAAACAAGAGGCAAAAAATAGTTTTCTAGTGGGGTTGTCATCAAATATGTCTAAATCAAGTACAATTAATAGCTCATTTCAGCATGATGATTGTTGCAAGTTTAGATTATTCTGCATTCTGCTCTGTGATCAACAATAATTACCCAGAATGCTCCATCTTCCAGCGCTGCTAATGTATACGTCTCTGCTGCTGGAAAAGAATAGTTAAGTATTGTTTATGGTAAAGGTAATAGCCTCTGAATTATTCATTTCCATGTGACTGGCTGACTTTTCAGAGTCCCTTTGCCCTTTGGCTTTCCTTGAGTGAATATTTACAGTCAGACATTTAGGCTAATGTTAAAGAAAATTAAATTTCTTGATTAGTTGTCACTAGAATTGTAATGGGCTGCAGAATTCTGAGAAGCAGGAGTCCCCTTCCCCCCTTCAACAGCTTTATATTAAATGTCATTATAAAATATTTAAGCACTGAGATTAAATGTTTTAAAAAACAAAACGGAAGAAAATTGCCAATTTTCATTCAAACCTCCATTACGTTTCTCATAATTTATTCAATTAAGAATCTATAAAACATATTGTAGTAGAGTCTTCAGTATGCTCAGTACGCAGCAGAGCTGCTAAACTCATCCCTGAGGCAAACACCAAGCAGAAAGAGAAGGGGGCAGAATAGCAAAAAGAAAGAAAACAGTAGTAATGATCCTTTCAATGGACTCGACCAGTCCTTAAATAGCTTGCTGACTGGTACGTGCTCTGGGCTCTGCCACAGGTTCTTAAATACCCTACCTGGCCATTACCTGAGCCAGAAATCTGCAGAATCACTCTTTGCTTTATGTTTCAATTTTGAATGCTCTTATCAGCTTTATGGGCCATAAGAACATACTGAGCACATGCAAAGAGTGGCTCAGGGTGGGCAGTGATGGCGGAGCCCTGTCTGTGCCCTAAGCGACAGCTGAGAGAGTGTGAAGGATTTAGATTCAAATTATCAACTTACTTTTGTTTCTTTAGCAGTGAGAAGGTACCAACTATGAAAGACACTCCCATGCACATTATGTATGCTGTATGTATAATGTGTGTGTGCGCATGTATAATAATATTGTGTGTATAATATAATAGTGAAAAACTGTCATTTGCATGGAGCTAAAATGGGTTATTTTCCCTGCTATTTCTGATATTTATAATGTAATATATAAATGTACATAGTGCATTATAAAATGCTTGCCTCAAAGAGCTTCCTGTCTAAGGCCTGGCCTACATACAGATTTTGTTCTGCTATAACCATGAGGGTTTGTGGTGTAGTATATGTAGTATATGTATTTACCCATACATATGTGTTGGTGGAAATCCTCATATGGATACAGTTATACCAGTATAAAGGTCCTTGATACCGGTATAGCTCATTCTCCTTTCCAGACATGAATAAGCTATACCAGTATAAGCCTGTTCATACCAATAAGCACATTTATACCAGTATAACTGCATCCACACTGGGGGGGAGGGGCTGTACTGCTTTAACTGTACCAGTGTAGATAAACTTATACAACTTTGTTGTGTAGACAAGGCTTAAGAGCCTGATCCTGCAACTCTCACTCATGGCAGTAGTCCTGGCTCACCCCAATTAGCCTCACTGGTGTCAGTGAGACTACTGGCATGATTACAGGCTGCAGCACTGAATTAGGTGTCAGACAAATACAGTACCAGAGATTATTGGGGAGGGGGGCAGGGAATCAATGTCAAAATGCTTCTCAAAAGGCTTGGGTTTTCAAGACAAATTCAGCAGAGTAGAGAGGTGGCACATGTCACACAGGATCGAGAGACTGTTTTAAGTATAAGAGGCCTTTGCACCATATTTCTGTTCTGGTCCTTTTCCACAGCAAATTATTTCTTCTACTGCTTTTCCCAGCTAAACCCATTTATTCACTCCTGATTTCTTCTTTTCTTCAGCGGTGATCCCTCTGACTGACTCTGAACACAAGTTACTGCCTTTGCACTTTGCAGTTGATCCTGGGAAAGACTGGGAGTGGGGGAAAGATGACAATGATAACACCAGACTGGCCAAGTAAGAACTCTCTGTAATCTTAACAGTTAGTTAGTTAGTTAGCTGTTAGTCTGAACCATGCAAATTCTCTTGCGCGGTGAAGTATAAGTATGATTTTCCTTGGATGTATTGTAACTAATTAGTTGTCTGTTTTCTTTCCTCTGTTTTTCTTCTTTAGCTTGATTCTGTCTCTAGAAGCAAAGCTTAATCTCCTGCACAGCTACATGAATGTAACTTGGATACGCATACCATCTGAAACACGGGTAACCCTTCCCTCTGTCTAAACAACAGAAGAGAAATAAGCCACAACAGAGCGTGTTCCTAGGGGAGATCGCAGGGTTCAGCTACCTGCCTTGTGTCACCTAAGTGGTGAACCAAAAGCCAGTACAGGCACACAGCCTGGTGTAGCTAATTGATTTTGGAATAAGGCTTTTAAATTTTTCATCTCATTTAAAAAAACACACAGCTGCTTGGGTGTTTTTGCAACATAGACTCCACTTTGAAAAGGAATTTCTAGTAAAAAGAGATGTGAACAGGAAAGAGGAGATTACGGATGCTTTTCCTCTACTCTTTTGGAATGATTTTTCTTTAGGTTGTTTTAATTCTCTATTTTTAAAGGTTTCTTGTACTATTTAGGCCTTTCTCCCCATTACGCTTCCATATTCCCAGAGGGTCAGCTGCCCTTTCAGCAACAGTTAGTGGTCTAGCAGCCAATTTCCAGTCAGTTTCTCTTATACAAATTAAATTTGGACCACTGGGTATCTGATAACTCCACTTGTACATGAGACAGTGGTTGACAGGACCACAGTCCAGCACCTTGGGAGGAAGAAACTATTTAAAATGGTGCACAGCTGGGACCTCATTGCTGAATCTCACACACACAATTCCCATGCAAATTATATTAAAGGAAATGGGGGTTAGTCTAGTGTCAAAAGGTTAATGGGAGAGGACAAAGGTAATTAGGCACCCAGCACAGCTGGGGGTTGAAAAGAGAAATTGAGGGTGTAGGGAAAACAGTGAAGGTTTGCAGGAGACAAAATTAGTCTTGAATATATCTCCAAATTTCCAAAAGGCCAGCCGGGGTCTGGCCGTAATGAGATAGGGATCCAAAGGGTGCAGGAAATCTTTGAGAAGCAGGCTGTTATAAAAAAATTAAACAATAAATGTGTTCAAAATAGTAGAGAGAGTCCTTATCCCCTCTTCCATACTATTTCCTCTTCTCTCTTTGCTGAAAGGCAAAATGAACCAGTAGTTAGGGAACTAGCCCAGGACTCGAGAGACCTGGTTTCAATTTCCTGCTCTGCCACGCACCTCCTGTGTAACCTTGAGCAAGTCCCTTAGTCTCTCTGTACCACAGTTCCTACTCTGTGAAATGGGGATAATAGCACTGCCTTGCTTCATAGGGATGTTGCAAGTATTAATTAAATTAAAGATTGTGAGGTGCTCAAATATCCACACTAGGTACTTGTCCATCCTATGGAGATGGGAGCCATATAAGTACCTCAGGTGGGTAGGTGGATACTAAGAAGTAATTTGTATAATGGGAGTATGTTCTTCCTAAATTCACAAAAAGAACTGTTATATAAAAAGATTTATGTGCTTCGAATGAAATGTCAGTTTAATGGGCCATATTATTCATAGAGTAAGCCCCTCTGTTAGTCTCTGTGTGCTTTGGTGTACTTTTCTGGTGATCAAAAGATGTGCAGATGTGTACTGCATTCTGAAAACTAGCAAGAAGCTAAGTAGGGAACTGGAAAAGATTTTAGGCAGCAGCTCTACAATGGTATAGAAAAAGACAGTAATTTTAAGGATAATACCATCTCCCTCGTTGTACTACAGTTTCTTGTTTAATAATAGAAGTAGTGGCATTTTCTATGCTCTTTTTAGCATTGTCACTTTTTAGAGAAGACCTTTGCCTTTACTCAACCTTTGACCTTAGACCTCCCAAAGCATCTAAGATGTGCACTAATAGCCTATTAATGCACACCCTGTTGCTGTGTTCATTCATGAGACTGGAGTGATGTAAGCACTCAAAACAGTGTAAATCATGCAGAATGCAATAGAAATGCATCTGCCCAGGGAATGCGAAGGGCCATCAGCTCTGTTGTTCCCTCCTACTGGATCTTCCTTCACCTTCAAATTCCAAATATCCTTCCTGTTCAGTTTCCTAGAGCTTTCTAAGAATACCTTAGCTCTGCTCATTGAAGGCACCCCACCTAATAAGAGACTTCCAGACCCTCTCTTTCCTCTGTCAGCTCCAGTTACTCCCACATATTGTCTGTCCATCCCTTTCATTGACAGATCCCCATTTCCTGCATTTGTTTGTGAATCATGTCTGGTCCCATTCAGATGTGACCTACCACCTAGTAGATTCCCCTTTACTCCCACTGAATTAACCTGTCTGCACAGAGAAGCCCCATCTCTATTATTGTTATTGCAGTAGCTGACAGACTCATGGGCTGGTTTTTCATTCTTCTCTAACAAGGGGTGGACATTGTTTTATGAAGCAATTATGAACCTCATTTTCAACTGAACTGAAGAAAACTCCTAGAGTGAAATCCTGGCCCCATTGAAGTCAATGGCAAATTTCCTATTGATTTCAGTAGGGCCAAGATTTCATCCTTAGTGTTTGAGAAGATAAAAAATATATCCTTTTTCTTGCATCCAAAATACAGGGTTTCAATAATATAAAGTATATAAATATAGAGCACTGCTCTGCTGCACCTCCTGTGTCTTTGATTCAGTTGGCTATATCAAAGAAGGAGAGCCAGCTCTTATAGAGTCACAATATATAAATCACTCTGGTGAGAGCATAATGTTGTCTCACTTGTGCTTTTGCACAGCTAGACAGTAATAAACTAATTGAGTTAAAGCATTATTGAGTTTAACTATAAGTTAAAGCAGTATGACGGAGGAATAAAACTTAATCCTTATTTAAAACTGATTTTACTCTATCTAATCATAACTAATTTCCCCTAACAGGCCCCTTTGGCCCAGCCAGAATCCCCCACCGCTTCAGCAGGGGAGGATGTTCAGTCTCTGGCCGACTCAATGGATTCAGACCGAGATTCCATCTGTAGTAATTCAAATGGCAATAATGGCAAAAATGGTAAAGAAAAAGAAAAAGACAAACAGAGGAGAGAGAAAGACAAAAACAGGACGGATTCAGTTGCCAATAAACTCGGAAGCCTCAGTAAAACTCTAGGAATTAAGCTGAAAAAAAATATGGGTGGACTGGGAGGGCTCGTGCATGGCAAGATGAGCAGAGCAAATTCAGGGAATGGGAAAAATGGCGACATCATAGAAAAGGTCAAAGAGAAGAAGTCGAAATCTCGCAAAGGGAGCAAAGAGGAGTCTGGACAGTCTGCGAGCACGTCTCCATCTGAAAAGACAACTCCATCTCCTACTGACAAGGCGAGCATCTCACCTGCTGAAAAGATGAACACGAAATCCCTCTTGGACAAACAATCTGACCCGTGGAAATACAGCACCGATGTGAAGCTCAGCCTCAACATTTTGAGAGCTGCCATGCAAGGAGAACGCAAATTTATTTTTGCTGGCCTTCTTCTGACCAGCCATAGGCATCAGTTCCATGAGGAGATGATTGGTTATTACCTGACCAGTGCCCAAGAGCGTTTCAATGCTGAGCAGGAACAGAAGAGAAAGGAAGCTGAGAAAAAAGCTCTGAATGGGTCATCTTGCAGGAAACTGGAGCAAGAATCATATTCAAAAGAAAAGTTAGAATCATCTCCTCAGGACAGGGCATCACCAGTCTTGCCTCAAAGCCATACAACTCAACTAGTTTTAAAGTTTAAAGATCGTTCTAGTCCTACTCCAGGGTCGTTTTCTTCACCTAGTAATGGTGCTAAGAAAAGTGGACCCATTCCGATATCTGCCCACTATAGCCATACTCCACCTGTTCAAAGGCAAAGCGTTATTCATTTGCATGATGTCAACCCCAGGCCATCGAGCTTCCAAGATGATACCTATAAGCCAGTGGTTGGCACATTAAAAACATGTGCCACTTATCCCCAACAGAATCGATCACTGTCGTCACAGAGCTATAGCCCAGCCCGGATAGCAGGTATCCGTACAGTAAACACAGTGGAATCACTGACCTATGCCATGCCTACTGAACACAAGTCACAGACATTTACAAATGGGTTTAATACCGGTGATGTTAGAGACTGCTTAGAATATGCTGATGAGGAGGCTCCTCAGACCCGGATAAACAATGATAAAAATCGAGGCAGAAGCACAGTTTGCCCAATATATTCCATCCAACAGAACCGTTGCAAGAAGGAGAACTGTTCCTTTTATGGTCGTCCTGAGACTGAAAATTACTGCTCATACTGCTACAAAGAGGAGTTAAAGCGTAGGGAGAGAGAAAGTAAGGGACACAGGCATTGAGGATTGTAAGGTTCCTTCCATGACTACTTAGTTTAACCATTTTCTTGCTTACAAAGTAAATAGCAATGGATGATGGGAAAAGGAATCCTAAAGGAATGATGACTAAATAATGTCTAGCTTGTCACTTTTCTAGGGCAATGAAGAAATAAGAGGATTAAGTTATCATAAAGAATGTATTATTTTCCATTTTGTCAGTGTCTTTTTTACATACACTGGTAAGCTGAAAGGTTGTTTACTCCTTTGTCAGTGCTGTGTATATGTTTGGTCAAAAATTTACTAATGGTGCCTGAATTTACACTGACATCACTCAGGTAGTAGAACGATAGGGAAAAAAGTCATAATACTGGAGATGTGGTATTGTAATAGGATAGTATCTGCCTCATATACATTTGAAATTCTATAGCCATCATAGGGATGATTTTTTTCTCAATAGAAAATAAATTTTTCATAGCCCTTTCTTTAGAAGGGTAGTCATTTTGCATACTGCACATTTTTAACATAGTGACATATTACATTATTGTAAACATTTGTATTCATTTTAGTGTGAAACACCAGGTCTCCAGAAATATGTGAATGAAGGTCTGGATTCATGAGGACTGTATCTCCTCATAATTATAGATGCTTGTGGATTTTTTTCCCCTCAGTTCAGTAAAAATATGAACTGGGCCATTTGTTTATTTGCTGTAAATGCCGAGACAGATTTCTAACATTGCTAGAAATATATTGTGGCCATTTTACATATAAGATTGTGCATCACCCACAAAGCCCAGCAAATAATCTTAGTCACTTGAATTGCAGCAGCATTTTTATTGCTGTGAAGATGAGGAGAAACGTATAAAAACTACCGAAAAGATGCACTGGGTTTTCAGAAGTTGCTCACCAGACAGAAAATTTTGCCACCTTCTAGGGCTAGATGAACTAGTCAGCACAAAGAATATATTGCACAAATTTAATTCCCCTTTCCACAATTTGACTTCTGTCTTTTATTAAGTTGCTTGTTGTCCAAAATTACTGGATGAATGGTTATTGTGAAAATACTTCTACCTAAGCACTGCTTGCAAACTATTTGTTGCAACTATTGATTTGAGTCTTCTAGACTGACTGACACCCGCACCCACAAAGATCTTTCAAGATATCCTTGCAAGCACTTCAATCATGAATACTCATGCAAATGCAGATTTGGGCAAGTCTTCATAGCCAATTATTTACATAAGTATTTGTGATACTTCCTTTCCCATTTGGGCATAAAGTTTTGCTCTAATGGATGTTTGTGAAAAGCAGATAGAAGGGGTCACAAATACCATCAAAGTACATTTGTGGTTCTTATTCCAACAGGTTTTCCTAAATATGTTATTTGCAGTTTTCATGCCACCAACCAATGCAAGTATGGCAATAAAACAAACTCAGATTTTTAGTATTGATACACTTGTAAACAATGGCTGATTTTTCTGTCTATCCATATTTATGAACAATAGCTGATTTCCTGCAGGTAGACAGAAAAGTGCTTGCTTTCAGGACTCTTTGTTAACTGGTAATTCTCTGCTATTCTCAGGATCATGAGTCTAATTTTATTCAAGTATTGAACAGCATTTTTCCTGATCTACAAGAGGCTTAGGGCCTAATTCTCATTGCACATACCTAGATCTTAATGTGTAACTGTTCATTTGAGTACAGTTGCTCTTACTTAGCATCATTGTGAGCTCACGGTCAGTCTCTTTGGCCCTGATTTAGCAAAGCACTTAAGCACATACATAAGTCCATTCAATTTCAGGAAAGCATTTAATCATGCACCCAAAGCCCTCTTGAAATCAGTGGGACTTTGGCACATACTTAGTATTAAACACATATTTAAATGTTTTGCTCAATCAGACCCTTATAGACATTTTTATTAAATAGATTAATGAATCACCCCCTAAAAATGAATTTGTGAAAAATTAATGCAATACCTCACAAGCTCTTTCATGAATTCAGACCTGTATGGAACTTGTATTCATTTTCCATGAAAGGACATGTTATCAAGCTGAATGAGTTGTTAACTTTATTGTGTGACTCACTCCTAAGAATCCCAGACTTGGTTTGTATGCTGGTACACAGTTTCTCTTTTTTTTTTTTTTTTTGTTAGCTGTGGTGATTAAGTATATGTTCTCATTGCCAAAGAAATCTGTGATTTCAGATCATCTTACAACAAATCAAACATACTTGATTGTATTTGTTATAGAGAGAGACTGAGAAAACAGAAAGGACAGAATTTCATGAAGGAAAGAAATATTAAATAATTATTAGAGTAGCAGTAGCATTTGATATTCCTATAAATGCTTCTGTATAAAATTAAGCTTGAAAAAATTGCACTTAGCATCCAGTTGCTCTTGTCCATTTATTTGATTTAGCTGCATCATCTTTGAATAAGAAGAAATGTGGTCACAGCACACACTTAAAAATGTATTTGTTTTAAGTTTTAAAAAAATCATTTATTAAGGTTTTAGATGCAGTACTCCTCAAAATAAGAGATTTACAAAGTAAATATTTACATAAGTAATTATTATAGTCCAGATTATTTAATAGATTGACTCTTACCTACAATATTTTAAAAAGTGTAATTGGTCTGCTGAATAACAACACAATTGTGTCAGCATATCCAACCTTCACAATACGAAGTATCATACTTTGTTTCCTGATAATATTTCATAATTTATTTCTTCAGTTATTTAAAATAAATCTATAGTGCTCTAGTACTGATGTGCGTTATTAAGAAGCAGCCCCTTTCCTGAGCTCACCTTCTTTAATAACTTATTGGTCCTTAATAAATTAGCTCAGCACAGGGTTGCTCTCTTATAAGAACTTTTTCCCAGCATCCCCTTCTAGTATTGTCTCTTTACATTTGGCAGACATGAGCACGTGCAGCCCTAAAGGGGCCATTTTGCAACTGGCTGCTGCTAGCTAAATCTTCCTCTGCTGCTGGTGAGTCTTCTGTATTCCTGTTATGTATTTCTTCCCGCCCCTCCCCCCTGCCCGTTGTTCCCTTTTTCCTGGGCAAAAATGACACTTACTCCTATTTGCTGCTAGTATTTCTTAGTACTAGCATAGTGCTTGGCACTTGATACCCCAAACACACAAAGACAGCACCTGCTCTGATGAGTTTTTAGAGCATAAGGACTCCATCTGACAAGCATTATGGTGTATACGCCCATTGAACTGCATTTGCCAAGTCCCAACCTAAAAGGGAGTTTGTTGTCTATCCTTCAGAGATTACTAGAAAATGCTCATAGCTTGAGTTCACCAGCAGTTTAAAAAAAAAAACCCCAACCTTCAGTTGCTCCTCATCCAGCCCTTAGAGAGAGGTGATAGCCCTGGGCTCCATTTTTGCCATTATAACAAATAAGTAATATATTTATAACTCCTGTAACAACTTTTTAACTTAGATGAAGTGTAACCCACAGGTCGACGTGTTATATGTACCCCTCTGTGCCCACCCAACAGAGAAAGTACGTTTGTTAACAGCTTTCAGCTAAAAAAGCTTGCTTTTTAGCTTAAGGTATAGAGACTCATACTTTTAACTTAGGAAGTCGACAGTTTGATTCCCAGTGTTAGCCAAGATGGTGGCCAATTATACAGATACTGTCTGTCACTTTTTAAAACCTGTTTTTGTTCTGTTTTGGCACTCTCCGATCATGGCACAGCCGCTGGATGGATCAGATCATCATTTCTCCTCCTCGTGCCAGCGCTCTTGCTTTTCGATGCCAGTTTGCAGGATTGAGGAAATGGTGCTGTAAATGTAGAACACAAAACAGTGACAGAATATCATCAGTCCTACTCACTCTTCATAGGTAAAACCCAATTTAAAAAAATGCTAAATGCCCACACAAAAAATACAGTCACAGTCACCAGAAGAAATGTAGGTTAGAGAAAGTAGGTATTGTTTACATTTTTCTAATGTGCAGTTACTTCTGCTAATCAAAAATCTTTAAAAAGAAATACTTATGGAAATGTTATACCTTGTTCATGAAATCTGTTACAACGGTGTGCTCGTAAGAGAGGAGGCGTATAATCATTAAGAGACTTTTGGCCACACTTTACATTAAGGTTCCATTTATAAATAGTTTATCAAGGGTTTATAAATGACGGCTAGATGTTTCAAGTATGTTACAGATACGAGACATGTGCTAGATATAAGCACATCCAGGAGAAGAGTGTGGTAGATGGGTATACGCCACTTAGGGAATGTCTACACTGTGATGAAAAAGCCATGGCACTGAGTCTGAGAGCCTGGATCAGCTGGCTCAGGCTCTGGGGCTAAAAATAGCAATGTAAATGTTTAGGCTTGAGCAGGGTCTCAGAGCCCGGGCTCCAGTCTAGGCCTGAATGGCTACACTGCAATTTTATAGACCCAGGCCAGCAGTGGCACGGGTCTTTGATTGCATCCCTGTTGACATGTGGGACTCTATAACAATGAATCAACCATTTATTAAAACCTCTATTAATTTATTAAGCTTTATAAATTGTTTATAAGTGCACCACTTCTATAAAGTGTGACCAACCTTTCTTTAGCAACGAATAATGTGCTCTTCTTAAATTCAAAAGTGACATACAAACGGGGTCTGTGTGGGGAAAGATGCTCCATTTGCCATTTTTTATGTTGCTCATTTATTAAGAACTTGAAATAGGCCCTCAGATGAGGGCTGAGAGTTCTCGTCAGTATAAAAAGTTCTAGGAGGTGAGCAGTGTTTCACGATGCAAGAAACGTTCTGGGCATGCCTCGCATGGTCTGATGCCAATTGCTTGCTCAGGCATGCTGACTGACTGCAGATCAGCACAAACTGCTGTAATAATAGCAGCCTGTGTTCTGCTGTGATTTGTGGGCACATCCTGGTTTGTTTTATTTTTATTGTGCTGAATACATTGATATCAAATAATGCACAGCAGTTGAACTGGCAGAATATTGCTCATTAAGGCCTCGATCCTGGAAATAGTTACAGGTGTACTTAACTTTATGCAGAGACTAATCTCCCTCACACCAATGAGACTGCTCATGTGCAGTGAAACATGTTGATCAGTTTGCAGGATTGGGCCTAAACTTTCAGCCAAATTTTGTGCCTTTTGGGGCAAAATGCCACTCATCTTCCTTAGACAGAATTCCCAACGACATCAAAGAGAATTTTGCCCTGAGGAGTAGCAGACAGGAATTTGGTCCCTTTGGGTCAATGGAAAGAATCCCACTAATTTAGGTCAGCCCTTTGCGCACACAAGAAAATAGAAACAAGCTGACTAGGGAAGTGATGCCTTCCTAACATTGGGAATGTTTTGTGCATCATTAGATATCCATAACCTGATGGAAATCACAGTAATTTGAAAAAGACCAAGACCTAGAGAAGCTAAATCACTGACCTTGACTGTAAGTGGCTTTTCAGCTTAAACCATTTTAAATCTCTTTCAACGTACTGCAAGCATATTTGTTTGAAGCTATGGCAACTTTCATAGACTATCACCAAATAGTATACAGCATAGAATTTAAATTATTTCAGTAACCTACACTACTTTAAATTTACTTGCACATTAATTTCCTGTGTATATGATTAAAAAAAGAATAGTATATTGCTAAAAAACAAAAAAACATAAAGAAAGGTAAATGTGTTTGTAAATGTATTCTGTTTGTAGATTTAAGGCTGTATTATGTTGGAATTTTACAAGCCAAGTTTAAATTGTAATATAGAAATTATTTTTATATTATTTTCAAAATATGCTACAGAGCAATATTTTGCGCCTTTATTATAAACAGGGTTGTGATTTTAGTAGGTTAACTTCAGAAATGTTGGTGGAAATTAACCATGAAAAGAAAGCTTTGTAAATGTTCTCATCAATTCTGAATGCTCTTTGTCTGTTGTGCACTCCAATGTCTATTGAAAGTTGGAATATATGAATGTTTTTTATTGAAAAGCTTTAAATTTTTGTTTATATATTTTGGTACAGTACTTCCCTCTTCCCACGCAATCTCTCCAAGTAACACCCATGCACCCTTTTTTATAAACAACTTCAGAGTCATAAATTTATCCAGAAAGTTTTCTTACCTGAACAAAAAAAGTTCCTACGGAGAATGTGGTTGGGATTCATAAGGGTTTGAATCCGTTTGAGTAGATTCATTTCGCTTTTTAAATAGGTTTATGGAATTGTTATTCCTAGAAAAATAGATAGTGAGAATGAGAAGTTAGTATAATAATTTAATACCTGCAGATTGAAAATCACTCTAGATTGTGGAAATGTCTGCTTCTAACTGGTAAATACATTTTAATCTTACTGTATATATCTGCCCAACATGCATACACATACACTGTTTCCATATCAGTTTCTTGCAGATGACATGATTCAGATTTTATTTCAGAGTACTTCGTTACTGTACATATCAATATCTGATGAACTGTGCAAAAAAAAAAGACTGTTTGCTACTAATGCATACGTAAGTCACAAATCCACAGGTACGATTTTTCAGATGCAGGAAGTACTGGGTATCTTTAAAAAACCAACTGCTAATGTAAGTATTGCAACCAAATTTCCAAATTTGGGTGCCTTAAATTAGGACCCTAAATCCATATTTGGGCTAATAAATGAGTGGCCTGGTTTTAAGAGGTGCTGAACATTGATTTCAATGGGAGCTGCTGTTGCCTGATGACTTCAGAAAATCAAGCCAGTCATTTAGGTGCCTATAGGTAATCTTTTTTGCCTGCACGTATTCAGGTCTTTTTTTATTGCTCTCTTTTTTTGAATCAATGAAAATTATATGACCTTTAGTGATTTTCAATTTCTATGTAAATAACTAGAATTATTTATAAAGTGATCACTTGCATATGGAGAGACCTGCCTTGATGTACCAAAATACAGTATAATTGTCCATTTAATAAAAACCTACTTCTTAGCAGGGCTATGATTCCTCAGACAGTCAGGGGAAGTGTTTGGTTTTTTGTTTGTTTTTTTTTTTCATTGCAAAGCCTGACCACAATAATTTGCTTGTCTTAAGTGAACATGCTGTTTTGACCAGTCTGTTTTAGCTCCCATTACCTGAATGCATGTACTGTACCAAGGGAATCTAAATGGCTGATGCACATTTGCACTGCGGAACACACAGCGTGGGGAAAAGCCACCATGTTCCAAACAGCCTTAAAGTTGTGACTCTCTGGGGACTGAGAGTCACTTAACTAGATGCAGCCTCTGTCCCCACCCCCTCATTTACCCACGACTGTAAATGGCTCTAGTCTACGGTAGCCTGCATAATTGTGGTGCTGTAAAACTGTCTGCTCCCTATGTTCATTTGAATCAGAGGTAGGGTTTGTTTGTTGTTTTGCGGGCGGGGGGAAGGTCTTGAAAGTTACAATTCTTTGATAACTGCCAGTGTGATGGAAACGTCAATGAAAAGGAGGGAAAAGAGAATAAAAGTAATTAGGCAGGTAAATGGTGGGTAAAATAGTAACTACGGCAACAGAATGTTTAGTGGAGTACAGAGTTCTGGATATCAAAAATCAATGTCTGCCTAGGTTGGATGGTTTGTGGATCATCCCACATAAACTCAGAGAAGAGAAACTTGTTGCTTTGCCATTCATCTGTTTAATTGTCCAGATCTATTCATTGCCAAGGCTCAGTGCATAATTTTTGCCAGGGCTTGCTAGGGCTGAGCCCTAGCACCTCTACGCTTGGCAGTTCATAGCTCCGGGTACTTTCGGGCTTGTTGAATCAATTATGAATGTAAGAAAATTGCTTGAGCCCTGGCACCTAATTGCTTGAGCCATGTCTAATATTGCCCCATTTATTAATTATAATTGGCTTCCTTTTGACCCTTTTAATGCTTTTCATTGGAGTAAAATGCATCTTGAAAACTGGTGACCTGATTCTCCTCTTTCTTATGCATCAATTTTACACCAGTCTAACAGCAAAGTGACTCCAGATTTACACAGGTGTAACTGAGGAGAAGAAGAAAACACCCTGCCTGGGCATTTCATATAAACGTGTAACTGCCTTGTCACAAAATCAAATTAGAATGCAGCATGGGTCAAATTTTGCCCAAATGAAGTGGTAGTTTGCCAGGAGCCAGGTACCTGTGCCTGATTTGCTCAAAGTAGAGCAGACTCAGCCGTTGTCGCCTTTTCATATGGACACTGTCCACTGGGCTCTTTTATCCCTGTGAACAGCGTCTCTGTATTAAAGGCCATGCCAGTGGAACAAGGCTTTGTAGAACTCTGTTCGCCTGCACTTTGGCCACCTTGGCTTATGTAATTTAAAATGGGTTTTTCCCCATTTTTAGTAAAATATGCGTGAGATCCGGTAGCAAAACAAGGCGCCAGTCCCCTTCGGTCTGAGGTAGTGTCTTTACGCCTCCTTTCTTTTAACTACATTCAAATGTTGCCATCTGAGATGAACAGAAAAACAGCTACAAAGGGCAGTAAAGAAGCAGTTGTCTCTAAGCATTGCAAATTGTACATGTTTATGTTCTAACATTAAGAGAAATGCACAGAGGGTTTTTGACAGCCTCTCTCGTTCAGGACTACTGTCAATACAGTAACTGTGCAATGCACATTGTGCTTCTACAGTAGAGGAAAGCCCTTTTCCCCAGGAGCTCCTCAAGGAGCTTTGCATGCACATAATGCAAAACTCAGTTCATTCAGCATAAACCAAGGAGAACAAATAGGATTTAAGCCTAGATTAAATAATAAATGGAATTAGCCACACAGACTTCAGTAGTCAGGGAGGTCCAAACTGTAGTATTATACCATGTTAACATTAATAATTTGAGCAGGACTTTGCCCCAATTCAGTAGATTACGGTCAGGAAGAATGAATCTTTAACTGTTGTTTCCCAACCCATCACTTATTCTTATGAGGATAATCCTCCTGTTACATTCATAGGGTGTTGTCTTCCATGATTTAAATAGATATTTGGTTGTGAGCTGTACATGGCTATTATGTGTTTATTGCACTCTTCAGTTCAGTTTTCTCTTAGTATTTTAGTGGAAAAATACTGTTATAAGTATTTCATAGTGCCCTTCAGTTGACTGTTGCATGAATGAAAGAATTAACTCTCTTTCAAAGGCATTCTTCTCCTTCCTTGACATTTGTGATTGTAAATTTTTCTTCATGGAGAAAGATGGGTCAAATTTTGAAAATCGGTACTGTTTACATATATTCTTGACCTTCAATGTACATTTTCTATTGCATAATTCTCCATGGTTTAAGCAAGATGCATCTCAAACCAGGGCAAGTTTATTTAGGATACTCCCCCAAGAGAATCCATCATATAGGAGCTATCTCTAATTAAGATAATTCAATTGTCATCTTATTATCACCAGCTACTATATCACCCACCCCCAAAATTATCTGTACATCTTTGTATCTACTGATAACCTTCTTCCATTCTCTCTTAAAACTCTTGGACAAAGTCTGAAGTTCTTACTTTCTCCTCTTCACATTAAAGTCAGTGGGAGTTTTCCATGAGTAAGTAGGATTTGTCCTCTCTGTTCAACTCACATAGAGAATGCTTTGTCTAAATTTGAAAGTATTGAAATAGCCCAGCTCCCACCTATTTGGTTTATTAAAGTCCATTCAACGTCTTCATTCAATTTTGATCAATTTAATTTTTAGTACAATAAAAATTTTTAAAAAATCAGAACAGGTGATGCAACTCTTCCTAATAACCTAATCAACTCAGAATGTTAAGAAGTCTGTATAAATGTAGAGTACTGTCACCAATGTTTAAGCAAATGTTAATACAGAAAAAAGCAAGCTTCATTGATTTTTCTAGGGTAAGAATTAAACTTCTTGGCAGTCAAACCAATCTCATTTTTTTTGGCGCTTGAGCTTACTTTATTGTAGTCTTTTATACATTTCTTAAGAGTTTTAACAGAAGATTGTTTTAGGATTAAAAAATTTAATATGGCTATAATAAGCATATCAAGGCTTTATTTAAATCTGAGGTAGGTTTCCGGGATTCTTGAATTTGATCATTTTCATTTAAATGCTCTTCTCATGTGAAACAAGATGATTTATCTTACCTATGCCCTGTTAGTAATTGAACGATGTGATTGCTTTCCATCACTTTGGTCTGCAGACAAAACATTTGGTCATTTTGAACCTGCCTCCTATATCATGTTTAAATTGATTGTTCCAAAGAAATTAAAACATTAAATAATGTTAAAGAATAATGAATATTTTTTGTGGTGGAAAGTGCGAGTTCTTGAGAACCTTTTTTACATGCAATGTTCATTCTGATTAAATGTTATTTTTAATCTGATCCATTCTTTGACAAAGATGATGTGTAAGAGCTGTTTTTAGCAGTTGGATTGTTACTTTGTAAAGTATTAAAGCACTAAACCAATTTTTGCAATAGATAGTAAATCTTGCTTTCGTTTCGGAAAACTTCCAGTTATAACTGTCGCACTTTTTATAGCAGAACTGTATTTAATTTTTCTTTTATGAAAGATTACTACAAGTAACTGAGATCTCTGTAATCTGTGTGAATTGGCTTCTCCATTATTTGAGACAGAGAGAAGCTATAATGCCTATTCAATAAAATTAACTTATTTGTAAAGTATTAATTTGTCTGAATTCTTGAGTAAGCCTTTCATGTATTGTATTGTATTGTATTACTAAATATTGTGTCGGGAAAGTCTAAAGGGTAAACAGGCTGGGAGCATGATACAAGCCCATAGAATATTAATTAGTTCACTTTTCCTTCTGGTGGCAAAAAATCACCAGGATTGCATTTTCAGGATTAAATTGCCTAAATTAGAACATACTCAGATGACAAAGCTCAAATACGCTTGAATTTTTAAAATTATTTTTATATAAGAACACAATATACGTATTTCAATAGACATTCCTAATGTACGTGTGCCATACCTAAGGAGAGAGGGGAATCAGAAGGGCCCAGAGCATTGAAGTCACTGGGACTTAAGCACATATTTAAAGCTGAGCACCTGCTGAAGTGCTTTCCTGAATTGGAGAGTAAGAGATTAAATCAACTAGAGATTGAATGGTCTGGGGGAGTGTTTATGCGAGTTGGAGTTTTCACATTTACGTTTCTGGTTAGAATGGTGATGATGTTGCTAGTGATTGAAAGCCATTATCATCTGAGGGCTATTTGTCTTATGTGAAATCTTGTTCCTGATAGGCAGGTCTGGCCGCACAAAAGGAAAGCACTATCCCATTTGGTCCCTTGTGGGCAGTCTCAATCAAATTTCTGGGTGGGCTTGGAAACTAAGCAGCCTTGGTTGAGTGCTACCTCCAGGTCAGGGCAGAAGCATAGTATTTACAGGGTAGAGTGAAGAAGGTTGACTTCATGAGCCACAGGGACCAAAAGAGGGACTAGTATAGCCGCTGGGAGAACTCTGGGTTGGAGGAAAGCAGGTTTGGCCTCGCACCAAATACTAAAATCACAGAGAGGGCATAATTTCTGAAGTGTCATGCAAGAAGGCCTGGTACTGCCTCTAGGAGAAGAATTCTGGGTTGGAGGAAAGCAGGTTTGACACCACAGCAAACTCTAAAATCACAGAGAGGGCATACTTTCTAAAGCATTATGTAAGACTATTTCTTATGCAAAATGTGCCTCTACCTGAAATTCAAGTACTTTGAAATGTGCAGTCAACTGTAATGAATCCAGCCTCTACTGTCACGAGTGTCCCTAGCTGAGAACGTGGACCAGATAACTGGAGAAACCAGCTGTTACTTCTAAGGAGGAATCCCTATGGCTTGATACTGTCTTCCTTCCTCGTTCAAGCAAACAGTCCCACCAACGTCAGCGGCACTACTCACACAGAAAGGTACTGCCCAAAGTGACTAATGTTGGCAAAATCTGATGTTTAGTTAGTTAAGATTCTCTAGACTGAAACAATTTGTAGTACTGTACAAGACACAAGTTACTGAGGTGTGTGGAACTTTTGGGGGATTGTGCCTGGATATGTCACCCATTAGAATCCTGGACTTGGGCTGGAAGAGACAGAGAAACTGCTCTGCAGAAATTCAGGTGGGAAAGGGAGCTCAAGATAGCTGGAACCTGTCAGGAAGCCAAGCTCCATGGAAGAAGCAGTGGGGCTGGAGAAAGGATGGCAAAGATGGCCTTGAGCTTGGTGGCGGAAGATTGGTTCGACTCTGATGTAAGCAGGCGTCACTTCTGTTGAAGTCAGTGAAAGTTGTGCCCATCTATATTGGAGCTGAAGTTGGAATGAAGTTACTAAATCCAAAACCATTAGGTTTAATAGCAGTTTGGGGTGTCAATGTAAAAAGGTTTGACCCCAAAGCCTGGCTTTGTAATATTAAGAAATAATGTCATTTGTTTCTTGGAGTGATGACCCCAGGGGTGCTCCATCGAAGATGTGGCAGCGCCTTTGTAGCTGGAGTCAAAGATCTCCAGTGGCAGTCCCCGGCAGACCGCACGTGTGCACCTTCCCCGTCTGGAGCATTGCGCAGCTAGTACAAAGCGCTGTGCGGTCTGGCCGTCCTCAGTTCCTAGAACTTATTTCTTCTCCTCTTTGTTTCTCTCTGTCCCTTTTTCCTTTCTAAAAAACAAAACAAACATTTTTCTCTCAACCACTACACTTTTATTATACAGTTGTTTGTTTAGAGTAGCTTTTCTTTTTGCCTTACCTTCCCCATAGGGAGACTAATCCCTCCCCTGGGTTTAAGAGATGCCTATCTTGCAGGGCTGCCTTTTCATTAACGAATGGCCACGCACATTGTATATGCTGCCTGGGAGAGGGACATATACCCCACAAGTGCTCCCATTGCCTCAGTCTCAAGCCAAGGGCGAGAAAGGACAGGGACCTTAAACTAAAGCTAATCCTAATGGAAAAGTCCCTCCACCCAGCATCGGACCCAGGCTCTCAGTCCTCCCGAGAGACCCGCATGGTCAGAAAGATCTTCCACTGACGCTCTCGCCTCATGCCCAACCAAGATTAAGACATCATCTGACTGGGCTGAGAGTACGAAGAGAGCCACCCCCTCTTCAGCCTCTGAGGCTCAAGCCTCCAGAATGCCATCCCCGGCTAGGTCCATGGTGTCAATGGCTTCTGATGGGGTCACAATGGCAAGAAAACAACTGTCCCCTCAGTCTCTAGTGCAAGATCTGAGGGACATACTAGTGCTGAGTTCCAAACACCGACATCACTCCCTACTTATGCTGCTCAAGTGCAGCCTCCTGGGCCAGCTCCAGGTCCGACGACTTTTCTGACTCCAAAGAAAGCATCGGCATCGACATCAGCACTGCCAAAAACCTCGGCACCATCTAAATCATCGGGCACAAAGACCTCGGCACCAATGAGACCTTCAGCACCAAAAGCCTTGGTGCCGTCAAAAACTTTGGCAACTAAAGCAGCTGGGCTGTCGAAAGCCCCGGCACCGCCGAAAACCCCGGCGCTGATTAAGACCCTGGCACCAGTGAAAACCTCGACTCCGATAAAAGCAACGGCACCAACATCAGCCACACTGCCACCTCCAAACAGACCTTTAGCACCATCTGCTGACCACACCATGGATGCCTTATACCCCACAAGAATTCAGTTGCTCTTTGGATCTAAGAGTATCTGACCCCGGAATCCTCACTTCTGAGATGTACCATACTGCAAGTCTCACCATCTCCTAATTCCAGTCACGCGTCATTCTCAACTGCAGGCACTGCTCCTCCATTTCCTAGTGATGTAGAAGAAGAAGAGGGAGAAGATGCAGAATCCATCACACCATCAACTTCATGCCAATTACCACTGGTCCCACCTGCCGGTCCCGCAACATCTCAAGTAACACTGTCTTGGCAGGATCCTCTTTGGATGCAGCCCCATGTTCCTCTCCCACCAACTTGGCCCTACTGTGATCCATGGGCCATGTATAGAGCTCGCTTTGGTAACCCTCCACCTCTGCAGCAGGTACAACACCCACCATCCATCCCATCCTCGATTGTCTCTAGACCTCCTCAGACTCAAACACAAGAGGAACAAGAACACCTGGAAGAACAAGAGGAAGAACAGGAGGATTAACAGGACCAAGAGGGCTCACCTATATTACATTTCTCATCATCCTCACGGGATGAGGCCATTATGCCACCTCCTCCTACTGCATTTGATGAGTTTTTAAACTCTTCCATTTCCATAGGGTTGCCGACGACTTAAATATTACAATTGGAGGAGGTCAGAGAACAACAACAAGAACTTATAGACATCCTCCACATCTCTTCTACTTCAGAAATTGCTCTACCCATTAATGGGGCACTCTTGGAACCAGCCAATCTCCTATGACAGACCCCAGCTTCTATTCCCCCCACATGCAACTAGGCGGATAGAAAATATTACGTGCCAGCAAAAAATGCTGAATTTTTGTTTTCTCACCCTACCCCAAACTCTCTCGTGATGAATGCTGCGCACAAGAAGACTCGTCCATACCAACCTCGATCTTCCCACTCTGATAAAGACTGGAAGTGACTCGACCTATTTGGCAGAAAATCCTACTCTTCTGCAGCACTCCAGTTTTGGATTTCCAACTATGAGGCCCTCATGACCAAATACAACTATAAGAATTATTCCAAACTGGAGGAATTATGTCAGGACCTCTCACAGACGAAAAAAGATCAATTTTTGCCTCTGATTTCAGAAGGTCATTTTATAGCTTGCCCAGCCCTTCAGGCCTCCCTGGACTCAGCTGATACAGCAGCCAGATCGATCGCCACTGCTGTAGTAATGAGACGTGCATCCTGGCTACATCAATCCAGATTCCCAAAGGAGGTACAAATGACAGTTGAGGACCTACCATTTGAAAGCCAACATCTTTTTTCAGAGCACATGGATAACTCCTTACATTCTTTGAAGGATTCCAAAGCCACATAAAGATCTTTGGGCATATACACCCTGTAACTGAAGAGAAGATCGGGAATATATGAACTCCCTTCCAGATCCAGACTCAACCATATTACACACATAGACAATTTGATAACCACCGCCACCGCCAACAGCCCTTTAATAACCACAGCAATCATAGACAATCCGGTGCACAAGGGGCTACGTCCTGTACACCTTCTAGCAACAACAGTTTTGAAGGTGTGGTTGAGGGTCTGAGAACACCCCCTCTGTTCCAGTTTACACTGCAAGGGAGACCATCAGTTTGGCAGCAGGTTTGTTTCATTCCTAACATCCTGGAAGGTTATTACTTTGGACTGCTGGGTCTTGGAAATAGTCAAGGAAGGTTATTCCATCCTCTTCCTAATGTTACCATCCCGCCACCTCTCTCCCCGTCCCTCTTCAGGGACCCCTCTCATGAAACAATTCTCAGGGAGGAACTGAACCACCTTCTTCAGTTGGGACCCATAGAACCGGTCCCCACACAACACAGGGACCAAGGTTTTTACTCCCATTACTTTTTGGTTCAGAAGAAATCCAGAGGGTGGCACCCTATCCTAGTCCTCCGCAATCTGAACAAGTTAGTCAGACTACAATGGTTCAAGATGGTCACCTCATCCACCGTCATACCAGCATTAGAACAGGGAGATTGGTTCTCAGCTCGTGACCTACAGGATGCCTACTTCCACATTGCCATACATCCTGCCCACAGACACTTCCTAAGGCTCAACGTCAGCAACAACCATTTTCAGTACAAGGTTCTACCCTTTGGCTTGTCAACGGCATTGCGGGTTTTCTCCAAGGTGCTAGCAGTGGTGCCAGTCTACCTAAGGAAGATGGGAATTACCATTTTTCCATACTTAGACGACTGCCTCCTCAAAGCTCCATCCAAGGCCGAAGCTCTTCAAGCAGTTCACATAACCACGAACACCTTCAACAGTTTGGGCCTTCTTGTCCACTTAGAAAAATCCACTCTAAGACCCGTTCAAACAATGGAATTTATTGGAACTCAACTCGATTCCATACGAGCCAGAGCCTTTCTACCACCCCACAGATTCACAGCTATAAAGGACCTAATTTCCAACGTCCTCATATGTCCCCAGGTACCAGTTCACATGTGTCTGCAGCTTCTCAGACATATGGCAGCAGCCATGTTCGTAGCAAGACATGCCAGGCTGCATATGTGCTGTCTCCAAGGTTGGCTCCATACAGTATACATTCTCCACAAACACAACAACCAGAAACCATTATCAGTACCAAGACGGGTCAAAGACTCCTTACTCTGGTAGATGAACCCCAGCAATGTTTGCACAGAAATCCCCTTGCTTCAATCATCCCCTGCTATGATTCTAACCACTGATGCCTCACTCATTGGTTGGAGAGCCCACCTGCTACAACACAGGACTCAAGGCAGATGGACACCCACCATGTTTCATATTAACCTTTTAGAGCTAAGAGCTGTTCTCAATGCTTCCCAACATTTCCTACCACTATTCGAACACCAAACAGTAAGAGTAATGACAGACAACCTCGCCTGCATGTTTTATATCAACAAGCAGGAGGGAGCAAGGTACCATTCTCTGTGCTCGAAAGCAATCAAACTCTGGAATTTTTGCATCCACCACAACATCTCCATTTCAGTCACATACCTATCCGGACAGAACAACACCATCACCGATATGCTAAGCCAAACCTTTCCCCAACAGCACAAATGAGAAACAGATATGAGAGTGTTACGTCCCATATTTCGCCAATCCCACGATAGACCTATTTGCCACCTCACTGAACTCTTGTTGTCCACATTTCTGCTTCAAGGCAGGACTGGGATGAGGATCAATGAGGGATGCGTTCCTCATCACTTGGAGTGGGATGCTGCTCTACGCATTCCCTCCCTTTCCCTTTGTATTCAGGGTCCTATGCAAGATACAAGAAGATCAATCTCACATCGTATTAATAGCCCCAACTTAGCCCAGACAAGTGTGGTACACTTATCTTCTATGGATGTCTGCATGCTGACCCATCTACCTCCCTCAGGCATCGGGCATAGGACAACGGGCACAGGACAATGGGCATATCCGTCACCCCAGTCCACAAACACTCCACCTGAAGGCATGACTCTTTCTTGGTTCCACAGTCCAGAGACAGATTGCTCTGACCAAGTAAAATGTATCCTATTACGTAGCAGGAGAGACACTACCAGACGCACATACACCCAGAGAGGGAACAGATTCCAGAACTGGTGTGCCCCAAAACATATTAAGGCAACTAAGGCCCCATTGCCCATCATTCTAAACTACCTTCTCCACCTCAAACATAGTGGACTATCTAACAGCTCCATTAAAGTGCAATTAGCAGCCGTTACCGCCTTTTGCCACCCTATGGACAGATATTCTGTATTCACCCATCCGCTCAATAAACGCTTCTTAAAAGGCATTCAGAACCTCTACCCACATGTACGAGTCCCTACTCCTATCTGGGACCTCACCTTAGTCCTACAGTCACTAATGAGACCCCCCTTTGAAACAATGGCAACATGTTCACTCCTGTACCTGGCTATGAAAACAGTCTTCCTTGTTGCCATTGCTTCAGCCTGAGGGGTGAGAGAAATCTCAGCCCTTATGGCTCACCTGCCATACACAGTATTTTCAGATACAAAGTCACACTTCGGCCACATCCTAAATTCCTACCTAAGGTTATATCCTCGTTCCATTTGAACCAGCCCATACATCTTCCTATTTTTTTCCCTAAACCACATAACTCACAGGAAGCAGATCTCCACACTTTGGACCTCAGGTGCGCTTTATCGTTCTACCTAGATAGGACGCGACTATTCAGAAGGTCACCACACCTCTTTGTCTCCACTCCCGAGAGATCCAAAGGTGAGGCCTTATCAAAACAACACCTTTCCAAATGGATTTCACAATGAATCTGCATATCATATGAACTCCATAATATACATAACTCCCACCTCGATTAGAACACACTCCACACGTGCAGTATCAGCATTCATCACTTTTTTGAACAACGTTCCCATTTTCGACATATGTAAGGCAGCCATATGGGCATCCTCAGATACCTTTGCTCAACATGACACCATTAGGCAAGACTCCGTGGCAGACACGATCTTCGGACACAAAGTACTGTCCACCAGCCCTCCAAAGCCCCAACCTTCCAACTAGGGGCACTGCTTTGTAGTCAGCCACAGTAGAGCACCCATGGGCACATCACTCGAAGAAGAAGAGCGGGTTACTCACCTTGTGTAGTCATTGAGGTTCTTCGAGGTGTGTCTCCCCTATGGGTGCTCCACCATCCACCCTCCTCCACTCTGCTTCGGAGCTTAACCTTTGACTCTGTGGCAGAAAAGGAACCGAGGATGGCCGGACCGCACAGCACTATTTATACTACCTGCGCAATGCGTGAGACGGGGGAGGTGCGCACGTGCGGTCTGCCGGGCACTGCTATTGAAGATCTCTGACTCCAGACGCACAGGCGCTGCCGCGCCCACACTGGAGCACCCATAGGGGGACACATCTCGAAGAACCTCAGTTACTGCACAAGGTGAGTAACCCTCTCATACTCTCTCCTGGGGATCTGGTTCTAGCTGAGATTGGAAATGGAAATGGCCATCACCATGCATTTGTGCAGCATTTCTGACCTGACTGGAACAGGAAATACTGAACTTGGGTCATAACCGCACTGTCAATGCCATAGGATGTCTACAGCTTTGGAGGGGTAGGGGTGGTGGTAGTCCTGTAGGAGGTCAGTCCTTGATCTGGACCGCCCTAGAGACAGACATTTTCTTTATACACAGAATGGGTGCATTCCCCCACAATTCTCTCGTCCAGAAGGACACTTACAAAAGGGAGGTTCTAGTGCCGTCTTTATGCCCACTCAGCCCTGACCTTATCTGGGAGCTATCCAACAAGGGGTGCCAATTATGGTGGATTTTGTGTGTGACAATCTGTCACCTGAGAATCGGACTGAGTCCACCAAACTCATTTCCCATAGGCTGCTGAAATCTGTCATAGTCTGATGGCTTTTTAGTTACTGCCTCGCTGACTGGATTTTGAACAATTCAGAGAGAACCTTATGCCTCATTACTGGAAAATCTGTATCGTATATCTGCCCATTAATGGTGGTGGTAGGAAATTGTCACATAAACTAGCATTTTATTCATCCTCGTATGGGTATCTTGAAAAATCTGAATTTAAAAGGTTTGCAGAACAATTGATCTTTAGCATTTTATTATCAAAGACAATTGAATGCAAATAGAAAATACAAAAGACATGCACTTCATTAATATTGTATCATACTGTCTGTCATTTAACTGTGGCCAGAACTGATCCCTGCAAAAGCTCATTATGGATTCCATCATAGCTGCAATTTTAAAAAAAATCCAGAACACTATTTCTTATTAAAAATATTAGATGGCATGTAATTATTACTTCAGTTGTTTTATAACCCTTTTCAACTAATACAATTATCTCTCTACATGCTTAAAAATGAACATCCTGAAGCAGAGGATTTGCAAAGAGGTACTGTCCGTCTAATCAGCGATGCAGTGGCAAGCGTTTATCATTCAGGAAAGGTAGGAAACTTTGCATTTAATAATTCCCCGAGATTTTTCCTAGCCACAGCTTTCTCCAGGTCTCAGTCATGCATACGGTAAATGACAATTCCAATTAAAACATGGAACTGTCATGCAACTCTTCAAAAAGAAGCCTAGCAATTCTCAAATGTGTCTTTTCATAAGTGAGTGTGATTGCATCTTTAATGTGAGAGGTTTTACATTACACCACTGATGCTCTCCAATTTAATCTGATAATCCTTGCAAATGTTCTTGTAATGTCTGGAATTTATAAACTAGAATCACTGTAAAAATGTTATAACACCTATTCTGGAAAAATCTTTATTTGTGTAATAGGCAATTAAAGATGTTTTGGTTTGGAACTTGTTAGCAAGGTTCATGGTGTCTTTTCCGGCGCGACAGAAGTTGTTGATCAATTATCTAGTGCTGGATGCTGTGCAGAGAAATGATATAAACATAGGCCCCGCCCTGAAGTGGCTTGTGCTCTGAATGAAAGCATGACACAGGAAATCGAGACAGAAATGGAAGAGAAGTGGGGTTAGGGCAGAGAGATTATAGATACAGCTTCCTCCTTTTCTCTTCTGCTAGCAAAGTCTGCATTAATGTTGATAATATCGAAATGTAACATAAGGCCAAAGGGCATGCTGAGAGGCAAAAATGGAGTCCATTATTATCAATACAATTAACAGCTTAATCCTATTACCACAAGACGCAGTGTTCCATTTCACTTTAACCTCTCAGTCCAAGAGTTTCTTTGGTTTCCACTGAGATCCCTGCCCTTCAATTCCCACTTTTTTAATCAAATGTTTTGTCTCTAGTGTTATCAGTAGGCCTCAGTCCCAAACAGATTATTTTAAGGCTCTGCTTTGGTGGTTTTAAAATATATTTAAACATTCTCATTGCTTAATTCCATCACCCAGAGAAGCCAAGTGGTGATGGATTTTGCGTGTGGTTGAAAAGGATTCCTGGTTGATGATTAGCGTTATGTAACTTGTGTTTTTGGATTAATTGTCTCTCTTCTCTGATGAACCAATAAATTGCCTTCTGGATCTGAAGTTTTCTGCCAGTTGTTCTGGAAGTCAGAGCCAATCCGAATCAGTGAAGAATTAGTGTATGAGGACACACCAGCAATAGCCCTGCAGATGTGCAAAATCAAAGATAGAGCTGAGCTTAATTTTAAACATGGTTCTTCTGCCTTGCTTTAGTTCATATTTTATAACAGTTAAGTAATGATGTGTCTTGTGGAAACTCTTCAGCTCCCTTAGCAAACACTATAGAACATGCAGTTTTCACAGTTTTGTAGCATATTTTTATCCTGAAATGTAATCTCCCCTTTTCAGCTCTCCTTAATCATAGTGATTTTGCAGAGAATACAAAGTTCCTTTCTGGGACTTAGATGCATCAGTTATCTCTCCAAAAAGGAGACAGGTGGAGTCCAAAAATACCCAGTGGAGTTTTTCAGTGGGAAGTCACTAGCCAGTTTTGTTTTATTCACCACATGCTGCTGTTTATCCAGTCCTGTGTCTCACAAGGTTCCTATGCCATCCGTCTGTTGAGATTTCAGTTTACTCCTGCCTCCACATAGCAGTAGTTTAGTACATCTGCTTTTGAGCTGGAATGTTCAACAGTGCCTTAAGGGACAAATCATCCCATTATCTGGTCCTAAAGAAAAGATGCAAGGGTTACGTCTGCCCAAGGGTGCTGAGTTGTGCTGGAGCCACTTCTGCACCCCCAGGAAAGTAGCTTGATTGACCCCTGTCTCTTTGTAGCTGTGTATAGCTGGGGAATGGCCATTGGATCTATCCCTCATCCTCATAGTCACAGCCCCATCTTCCCTCTTCTAAAGCAGTGCAGAAGTATGCCCATGGGATTCTGGTATCTACCCAGCCCCCTGAACAGCAGTTCAGCTGCAGACAGCACTTTCTACAGATGCAGAAGAGGGTTTTGGCTCTTAACCAACAAGAATGAGCGTAGAGGTTTACTGGAGTCCTGGGCAAAATTTTTCCCTGCTGTATTGCTACTGAATTCAGGCATGCTGCACTTTGGTAGGTTTATATGGAAGCCTTGAATTTTAGGAAAGCTAACATCCATTCTTTAACAGGGTTAACAGAACCTTGGCATTTTAAGCCAAATCCAAAAGGTCTCACAATTTCATGGGACTCAATTTATCCCCCTAGAAGGCTGAAGGATTGAGTTGATCGGCCAGGATTTGAACCTGTGGTTCAAGTGGCATTTAAACCTGAAGCTGAGATCTCTAAGGTATCTTCCCCACTACATGGACTGCCCAGACTACACACTGGCATAGCTCTGTGCAGGCAGATTAGAATCCTAAGACTTCAGTGTTTGACTGAAGACTGACGTTTGTCCATATGAGGTTAGAAGACTTGGCTGTATGCCATGTCCCCATCACTGCATAAAGTCCATGTACCTCAGTTATCTACCACATTGGAGGGATCAAAGGTGTTATTGGCATAGGAACAATCATAGGATTAAAAGGGGGATATTTAACAAAAAGAAGGGAAAATATACTCTGTCGGGGCCTGATCTGTATTGATTCAGCATTTTGGTGTATGAAATCTGGGTTTAATTATGGTTTGGGGTCTGGGCACTGCCGGGAGTGCCTATCCCATTCCCCCTGAGCTAGAGATGGTGGGTATGATGCAAGCTCTTAAATACAGAAGATTAAAGTGAGGTTGCCCAGGCGGCCCGGGGAAGGAAGGAAGAAGATAGGAGTATTGTAGCAAATGAGTGGGATTTCTAAATATCCATCTGACATGCTGAGAAAAAAACAGAGCCTGAAGGGAAAGTCCAGAGATTTTGATGTTTCGAAATAAAAGCTAGCAAACTTGTGTGGCAATGTACTCTATGTGGCAATGAGTAGGTCAAAATATTCTTGCCCCAAGGAGACTCAGTAGGATGTGAGCCAAATAGTTGTTTGTCTGTTTCTTGTTTCTCCTCCACGGGTACGGTTTTGGTATGTTTGGGTTGTTGTTGTTAAGTGCATGGGGTGGAGGGGAGGCGTTTCTCTCTCCCCGTTGCCGTTGTGTTTTGTTATGGTTTGTGTCTGTTTTGTCTCCAGGATCTTTCAAAAATGACTCATTTAATGGGTTAGCTCAGCAGTAGGAGAGCCTGGGAAAATACAAACATTCTCTTCTTAAAGAGACAAGAGCCCATATACTTGCTGTACCCTTCAGCCTGTGCAAAGTGTCACAATCAGAGCCATCTTCCCCCCCACCATGTCACCCCTTTCACATCTCTCTTCATTTCTACTCTGTGTCACTAGCCTTATTGTTTTTCTAAGGGGCATGCGATCCCACAGAGAGGTGACGCAGTCTGTGCAGGACATGCAGGAGAGAGAGCACGGCATTCGCTTCCCTCCTGCCCATAGGTGGCAGGCTTGCTTCCATAAAGAAATGCACATCAAGTGCAAAAGGGGAGTAACCTGGATTTAGATCCTGCCTGAGGGCTTGTAACAGGCACGCTGAGCTGAGGTAGAGAACAATTGCTTCTGGCTTTGTTGTGGCCCGTGGCCATCCCGCAGAGCCTGTAAGTTTGCCTCAGCACACCTGGCAGGCTCAGGCCCACTCTGGCTCAGCCAGGAAGGTTTATTCAGTGTCAGAGAGCAAATGTGAGCTCAGCAAGGGGCATGACCAGCAGCAGAACCACAGTACGGGCCTCTCTCCGCCCAGCTCTGATACCAGCCCCTTCTTGTCAGATGAACCCTCATGCCAGCCATTGGGAGCCGGAAGAATACATTTACCTCCTGCCATCGCCAATCAGTAGGGCAGGTCGAGCCTGTGTTTGCAATCAGGATGAGACAGCAATGACATTTTAGAGTGATTTTCAATTTGAGTATGTCGAGTAATTAGCATGTTGTTATTTAGGCCTCTCTAGCAGTACTTCACGTACAAGCCTTAAGGGCCTTTTCCTGTCTGAAATCCCACGTTGGACTTATTTAGTCTAACCTCTGTCCAGTGAGTTGCCTAAATGTTCTCTCCCCCGTGCTTCCCCCACCTGTCTTGCTGCAGCCTGTCTCCCAGATGTTTGACATCCAGACTCCCCTCCTGTGTCTGGACTATTGCTCAAGAAGCTCATTATGTCTTCCCCCGCCTTACCACCTATGCCCTAAGCATTGCTACAAACTCATTGCAGTTAGGCATATCTGCCTCCCCTGTTTAACTGGCATATGACAGAGCTCCCTACTTTATTGCTTTACAGCTTGCTGTTGGTAAATGTAGCAAGATCCGGTGTTTGAAAAAACCAGTTGGCCAGTGTTGAGATTTTCGAGCCCAGTGGGTATAGGATGTTGTTCAGTGTACCCTTTTGGCCTGCTCAAAAGTTGGTTGGGTTCTCTGCTCCTTTTGGCCTTCGTATTTCTCCGATCTTTTTTTGTGCTTCAGTCTTCTTTCTACAGTGCATTTATATTTTTGTAGTTTTAATTAGTCTCCTGTGATCAGTTAGCACATGTAGTGTGGGTTTGTTTCCTTGAAAACCAGGGGGAATAAACTTCAAGGAGGCATATTCTGACACTTAAAGATGCAATTGCAGGTAACATTAGGAAAATCCCATTGTAGATCCTGCTACATCCATCTATTATCTTCTGAAGAGATGGACATCGGCCAAGGTTATAAACATTTAATGGGAAAGTGTTGCATCACAGCCAAGGCAGAAACCTCATACATTTATCAACCTGACAACAGCAGTTTCTTCTGGGGCTTAGGATGCATTAACATATATATTTAAATGTGTAGGCGTCTGGGTGTGTAGACATATAACATTATAGGATCAAGGTAGCAACTCGTTCTTAAGCACTTTTATTCTAAACCTATATTTTCAGTGGCTTGTAACTTTCTCAAGAAGGGAATATGGTTTTCTTTTCATTCTACTTACAAGTTTGAAGAAAATCTGTTCATCTGCTCTTGCATTATCCAAACATAAAGGGGAAATGGATGCACTTGACTGTCTAATGCTGCATAAGCAGCATCTTTCACAATCATTATATTCTTTTTCAGGGTTAACATGAGCTTTTCTGTTTTCTTTAAGGCGCTACAGGACTCTCGTTGTTTTTGCTGTATACAGACTAACACGGCTACCTCTCTGGATGTTCTCTGTAGTTGGTGATGATGAATTTCTGAAACTATTTTTTAGAAAATGTGTCTTTCAAGGCTTCCGCATTGTAGAAGAATTTTCAAGATAGTGGAACCATAAGAAATGTCTGTGCACTTGGGTATTTGATTTACAAGAACCCCACTTGACTTGGGAAAGCTTTTCTTTCCCCGCATGAGAAAATGATGGTAGACAGGGAACTGAAGATCTCTTGAATGTATCCGGTCTTAAAATTCTAATTTTAACCACTCTCATTGAAGCTGTTGATCACGACATACACTTCTTCCATTCTCCCCTTGCTCACCCTCCAGCCCTCCTTCTCCTCCTTCTTCTTTTTTAAAGACTATAAATGCTTCTTTAAAGCAGATTTCTGGTTGATTTTGTGGCTGCCACCTGACTTCAGCTAAGCTGGTGCCGGGTGCCATAGAACACTGAGCTGCATCTGGGCCTCAACAGTTCTGCAAGGTCCATTTGTGTGGACTTCACAAACCCAGTGCTGCAGGAGTCATTGGCAGAATAAACAACGGCCCACAAATTCTGTGTAATTTGAACTTCTAAGAAGCTTTGACTTGTTCCTCCAGCAACGATCTATGCACCCACTATCTCCTTCTTCCTTACTATCTCCATAGGGTTGGGCACCAGGCAGCTACCACCCATCTTCCTCCTCCAGTGATGGATCAGAGGTACAGCCAAAGCACTCCTTTCTCCATCACACACAATGATCTCAAGAGGATGGAGTGGTCAGGGCCTGGATTTAGGGACAGAGGCCATACATGACAGATCCCACCCATGGAAAGAAGATGGCAGAAAGCAGCCATCGCACATCCCCAAGAGACTCCAGAGAAGGCACCACAGGTCCCCATGAAACATAATGGAAAGATGACTTGTCACCATCCACCCTGAGGACAAAAATAGTGATTACAGGGGTCCCTAGAGGTTGGCCGTGATAAGGCATCTGGGGGAGATGACTGGGGTGGAAGATACCTGTAACTGGGTGAGGTAAATGCCTGCCTATGCTAACTTCGTCAGCTTAGGTCTACTGAACTTTCATAGTCATGCGCTGGTATTCAAGATCTCACTAGAACCTTGAGCTCACCCTAATATTTGATGACTTTCACGGCTCTATCCTGATGTTTCTCAGAACTTTGATCCAGTCCTCTGGCTGTAATTTCCCATCGCCTAGTTTTACGAAAATTAGAAATAAATAGAGAGGATCTGCAGCCCATTAATATGTAAGTAGAGAGAAATGAGACAACCTACTGTGGCTTTCTTGGGCTGCCAGATGTCAACATTTTTGTCTCCTAATCTTCTGAGGCTCCACTAATGAAAAATCAGGGATATCCATGGAGTTTCCACAGAGCCAAACATTCCTGAGTGAAGAGCGCTTAAATAGTGTATCAAAGTATTTCAGCACTTATATGATTTAGCTAGTTCATTTGTGTAAATTATGAAGATTATTGTAAATTATTGTTCATAGGCACACACCGATGTACGACCTCACTGGTGTGCAGAAAAAGATACTGAACGGCACTGACAGTTCAATATCATGATGAACAAGTAGAAAAACCTGTTACTAAACACGAAGACTCTAGTAATGGTGGGGGGCAGAGCTTGACAGACCCGGGGGTCCTTTTTGGTTTTTGTCTTGTATACCTAAAATATGCTTCAGGGCTTCAGCTGGTCCCCTGCAGAGGACAGAGGGAATTTTTCCCTCCAGTGTATTCTGTTGAGGTGTTTTTGGTGGGAAGAGCAGGGGGCAGGTTGTTTGTTTCCCTTCTCTGAAACATCAGCGATTGCCACAGCTGGAGACCAGATACAGAGTGGGATGGAATGATGCTCTGAGGTGGCACAGAGCATTCTCTCTCTCTGATGCATGGCTAGGTGGTTCTTATTCACATGCTAAGGGTCTAACTGATCATTATGTGGGGTTAAGTAGGAATTTTCCTCCATGTCAGAATGGTAGGAACCACATGGAATTTTCACCTTTCCCTGCAGCATGGGGTGTATATCACTTGCCGTGATATCTCACTTAATCGGTTCCCTGCCATTTCAGTAGCCTTGGGCATTGGTGCACCTCAGTCCCTCCTATTCTCTGCCTCCTGTGTGCTCTAATACCTACATCTAACTGTGGTTGTTGGATTTAGTGTGAGCGTGCTGGGTGGTGTTGGTGGCCTGTAGTTTATAGGAGGTCAGACTGGGTGACCTTGTGGTCCCTTCTGGCTTTAGACTGTATGACTCTCCAAGATATTTGCTCTTAAGTATTTTCATTACCTGTGCACAAGAAATACATGTTCGTTTTAAAATCCTTCCCACAGTTGCCCGTGACTTTCAGGAACATTCCAGCATTAGTCTTCTTTCTCCACTCTCCCAAAATGGCCACCCTTAAAAACTAACAGCAGATATTTTTCAAATGTGCTCTGAAGTCATCCTTGCTGCAGGGCAAGAGGGCTACTCTGCTAAGGAAGTGGTGATGTTTCCAACTACATCTTGCCTGTCTGTGCCAGGATGGCGTATGGTTGAAGTACAAGACTGAGAATCAGGACGCCAGGGGTTCTGTTCTTTTTCCCGCTATAGTCTTCCTTTGTGACCTTGGGCAAGTCACTTAATTTCCTTGTGCCTCAATTTCCTCATCTTTAAAAATGAGATAATAGCACATTGGGATGTTGTGAGACTAAATTTACCCATGTTTGTAAAGCACATCACTCTTTGCACAGATAGCATTAGAAAAAGTTCAAAGAATTATATTTTGAAAGGAAAAGAGGGTGTCCTTGTAAAATTTAGCTCATGAGGTTTAGTCTCATGAACAAAACTGAAGCCAATCAGATCATTATGAGAATAAGTCTTCATAAGGACTTCTGGATTTGGCTCTGTAATCATAAAATCCTAGTTAGAGGCAAAAAGAGCATACATATCATGCCATCATCTCATGCATAAAGTTTGTGTGCATAATAAATGTACTCAGTTTTTAACAATAATGCTATGTTTAATTTCATCAGATCTATGACATTCAAAAACCTGTAAATGAAATTGTTATCTCAAAGCAAAACTCTGTTTCTACTAAGGTGCTTTTTGTTTTGTTTTGTCTAGATGTATAAACCCTCCCTTTTTTTTCTTGTCCAGCTCCAAATAAATGTTTCAGGTTAGGAGAAATAATTCCTAGCAGGTGCATAAATACCTTTACTCTGATGCCCAGGAAAGGAAAATGAGAGAAATAACAATTTTTTCTTAATTATAGATTTTATTTAAAATGTAAATGTCATTAACCATGCATACAAATTAAGATGGTATTTTACAACTGGGTTTTTTTGTTTTTTTGTTTTTTGCATAGACAGTGTTACAATATATACTCTATGCAGTACAAAATACATAAAAAGTTACAGCAGAGCAAGAATAGATAAGCATATAACTGTACAACTGTAATACTTCAATGTAGTGATTTAGAACGGTAAAAAGTGACCCAGGAAAGCATTGAAATGCTGTTGATAAAACTGTCCAGGTGAAAATGGTGTGTAACATCAAATTTCACCAAAGTGGAAAACATGTATAAAAATATATGTGCGCACACATACACACAATGTACACACACAACTAACTATAGTTGTAACTAAAGATGGGACTAAGCCCCGAAGTTCTGCTGGAAATAGAAACTCTCCCAAAGTTCCAAGATGTTTGTATCTAGGATTTTGGGTCAGATTCATCACTAATTGTAACAAATGTATACCTATCATTGCCCTGTCGACATCCCCTCAAGTATGATATTAATATAGCCCATCCCAGTGGACAGTTTCTTGCACTCTATATTTTTTTTATTTTGGAGGTAAACGAGGACTATTCAGTTAGGTTCTCTTCCACCTGATGGTTATATGGTCATCCCCAAAACTTAAAAATATAGAAAGCCATTACACTGCTCCTTGTCATAAGATATACATGAGCATTTATACCCACAAACATGGGGCGTATGGGAGTAACCGAGCACCAGAAATTCAGTTTGTAGGCATCACTTGGTGAAATTAGAAAAGCAAATGCCTATGAGAAGGCAAGCTTTAAATATTTAGTCTACTTTCCTTACTCTTTGTTCATAAAGCATGTTCCCAAAAACATAACACAATTCACACAGTACAAAACTTAGAACTCACATCATATACTCTTGACTGGACAAAGCCAGATGTGAAATTGAATGAGGAGTTGGTGAGCTGCTCAGATGGCCATTTCCTACACCTGATTCTGTACTGACTGTATAAAACATACAAAGAGCATTGAACTTCTTGACACAAGGTAATAAGGTTTTAAAGCTGTACAGAAGCTTGCAGGCCCAGAATTTCTGCAAGTAATAATGCGATAAAGAAGGTACGCTATAGATAGTAAAACATGTCATCTCATACAGAAATTAGGTGTTCCTCTCAAACATAGGCTTTTGTTGTTTTGTTATAAATATATACCTTTACCATTACACAATGTAAACAAATAAATGTTATAAAAGCAAGGAGCCAACTAGTTTGCAGACTTTAAAGATGTGGGGGCACCTCATATGACACCATCCAGGATTCCTTTCTAGGAAGCCAGACAGGAAAGTCTTATGGCCACTAATGCACTTTGGGTTTGGAAGTTAAGCTATGTCCAATGGATCATATTGCAATTTTCTGGTAACTAGAATAAATTTGTATATGTAAAAGTATTTGAGTAGAAACCCATGGAGGAAATGAACTACTGTCCTCATATGTTGCTGATTCCAGCTGCACAGCAAAATTAATTCCTTTATGTTGATAAAACCTAAAACAGAGTTTACAGTTAAATATCAATCGGCCTTAGGTTTATTTTAATGGACATTTAAAGGAGAAGAACAGCAATCTTTACAATTTCCAAGAAAACTAAAATGATCATTTTCAATGTTGTAGGCTCTTCATACATCCTGGCAGTTCAATTTAACTACAGCAAAAGGAGCTAGAACCTGGGCTGGGGCCAAATGTAAACAAACCTTAAGGGTTTTATTGTTTGTTTGCTATTAATGAATTTATTCTTGAATAAAATAAAAATTTAAAATCTCAAGGCAATGTAATTGTTCAGGAGCAGCCATCTCGGCCGAGTGCTTGGGACTCTGTACGTGGAATAAGGAGATGTGCACTTCACGTGGAGGAGTGGGCAGAATTTGTACCTTGCCAAGGCAGTATATCCTGAGTGTGCAGTATTGGGTGTAATGATGGGAAACTAGTTTTTAGGTCAGAGCATTGAATAAAACAACAAAAGGTTTGGGGTCAGTTTGGATAAGCATCCAGATTTACAATGCTTGATCTGAACAGTCTACAAAAACTGAGGAAATAAGATGAGAACAGAGTCTTATGACATTGCTGCCACTTCTGCTTCTGGACAAATGCTGGAGAAACCAAAACCATCTCTTTTAGATAAGAGACTCTTGAGAGAGTTCTGTTCAGATTCAGTTCTAAAACAAGCAATGGATTGGATTGTGGGAAAGGGATTCTTCCTTGTATCTCTGAACCAGTTTGCTGATCCATAAACAGATGTACTAGTGGTGGTTCAATATTTTTGCTTCCATCTGACGTTAAAGAATGAATCCAAATCTTTTTGGGGGAAGGGGGATAAAAGACGCAGTTTGTTGTTTGGGTGAAAGATTTATTCAGAACGGTTATCCTATCCTCTTCCAGTGCTCCTTAAGTAATATGGACAAACTTTTGCTGTCAAAGCATTTTGCTTATAAACTAATCCATAGCTTTACCTGCATTACATTAATTCATACTGAAAAGGTATAACCTATAAGCTTGAATTTTGCCTTCAATGATGGATTTAAAACAGGTTCTTGACCGGTGTCATCAATGCCAATGTATTATAATGGGTGGAATGGAACTGCATTCTGCTTACCCAACAGAACTAAAAAGAAAATCACGCTTTCTTTGGAAATGATAAAGCATACGCACTTGAAGTCGTAACATAAAGGCCATCACCTATTTTTATGAATACTTTGTAATCCTCCTTTGTTTTCAGTTTTGTTTCCTGTATTGTTATCCTTACAGTAGGACTTATTCATGATGAAAGAAATATTTTTACACTCAATGGATTGTTTTAAAAGTGTGTGCATTAGGCACAAATAACCTGTATAATTCACTCAGCTAGTTATCTTTATTGTCCTTTTACTAACTACAGCACAAAAGCACTTCTATGAGCTGCAAAAACTACTGGAAAATGAATTCCTACTACCTGAATTGTATCAAAATGTCAACATTGTGTATTTTATTTGAAGCGATTACAAAAGTTGTAACTAGGGAGATAAATGAACATGGCTTTTCCTAAACTGACAGTGCTTAGGCTACTCATCATACAAGTTTCACAATAATCGGACTTCTACCAAGAGGCTTTTTCCATCCATCATTTTAAACCAAATGGATGGATGGAAAAAGCTTTGTGATTTTACAACTCTAGAAAAATGTTGTTTGTATAAAAGTGAAGTCTGAAAGAAATATAAACAAAAATGCTGAAATGTCTGCACTTTAACCTGTATTTAGGTAGTTACCAATCACACAACTGAAAGAGTGCTTGGTATTATCAACAATGTAAATGGTATGTAAGTACCTATGAAACTACTTACAAATCTATAATGAAATCGCCTCTCACAGTTAATATACAGTACAAAATGGTTTAAAAAAACTAGTTAAATTGGATCAATGCAAGCAGCCAGTACGATACGGATCAAGACTCCTTTGGAACGTGGAGGCATTCACTTTATATCAAACAGCAGGTTTGATATATTGAGTTTCCTTTCACTGTGCTACACTTGACTGCATTTACTCCTTACAGTAATGTGAGAAAAAAAAATCCCAAACCAAAAGCACCTGAATTTTTAATATGCACCATCTGAACCAGCCATCCAAACAAAGTGTATTTTCTGACAATGAGGTCTCTATGACATCACAATAATCTGTTTTTTGTTATATACAATTTGTAAAGCACAAATATATACCTGATAAAGCAGCCTAATATTAAAAATTAATAAAAAAAAATCAAGAATCACCTTTTTAATATACAACGTCTCGCAAGTGGAGGGGGCGTTGCTTTATTCTGTTCTATGGATGAAAGAGCAGCCTGAACAATTTTTTGAGCTAAAACACCAGTTTTCTAACACTTTTTAAATTGCTGTCAGAAGACATTTTTATAAAGTTTTTTTTGTTTCCTTTTATAGGTGACCACAGTTATGATGCAACAGTGTACAGAAATTTTGTCTTAAGCAATTTCTTTGTCTTAGCATCCAGCTGTACAGTAGGTATGTACCTTGATAAAACTTTTTGATGGGCATTGGTTCAGCTACAATGTTTTCTCAGTTTTTTTTTTTTTTTGTTTGTTTTTTAAAGGAAGTTGTTCAAGTCAATGTGGTTTAATATTTTGTTGATCCCATATTCCATAGGCAGTGCAGAGAGCTTATAACTCAGGAAGATAGAAGACAAAATGCCTCTAAAATTCCATACTACCTTGCAGGAAAAGCTGTTACCCAGTGTAAATGTATTTCCTTGTATTTAGATTATTTGATTAAGGCATCTCATTTAGAAATCTTTCTTGAAAGTTAATCTAGCTTTAGAAAGAAAAGTTTATCCCACTCAGACGGAAGATTTTTGCAACAGGAAGCTGGTTTTTGGAGCATCTTCGGTGAGAAATGAAAGAATTGCTTGCTATCGAAAGCAAAGGGCAGCTGTCTGAAAGAGAAGAGGACCCCCCCAAAAGTAACATATAACTGAAATTAAACAATAAAATAGCCTGGCACTAACTTCCAGTACGAGTTTGTATTTTTTTCCCCCGAGTATGTGAAAAAACCTAACAAAATGCTTCTGAGTGCAAACATATTTACCAAGTAAGGTTGTGGCAAAGATGTGTCTTCATTGTACTTACTGTGTAATATAAATAGCCATCCCTGAGAAAGGAGAAGGGGGGATAAAGCTCAACACAACTCAATGGTAACTGTACGTATGCTTGTGTTGTGCAATCCAGTCTCTGAAAACTGCTCGGACACCTGAGGTGAATTATTGATGGGTTTTTTTAAGGTTTTCTGGTTTTTTATATATAAACAACAATCAAGAGCATCTGTTTATGGCTGTAAAACGTATGAAATATTGAGGCAGCAGGAGTCACTAAGTGGGACGTTAAGATCCATCTTGTCCGTGAGGTTAGACCAGCCGCCTGTTTGGCTAGGTGAAGAGTATTTGTTTGGAAATTGCAGTGAGAGGCAGCTACTTATTGATTTTAAAAAACAAAACAAAAGAAGCGACAGTTCTAAAACCGTGTGCAACACAAATTAAACTCCACAATAAGTGTCAGAGGCAAAGTGCTGACATCCAGTGCAGGTAGCTTTATGGGGAGCTAGCTGGGCTGATGGTGGGGCTTGATGCGTCCGAACGGCTATAGTCACTGACAGACCCCGTTCTGGAGCTGCTGCCGCTCTGCCTCTTGAGCATGCTGGGGTGGAAATTGGCATGGCGCCGGGCGTGCTTCGTCAGGTGGTCGCTGCGCATGAAGCGCTTCTCGCAGAGAGGGCAGCTGAACTTCTTCTCCCCAGTGTGAGTACGGTAGTGCCGGGCCAGCTCGTCGGAGCGTGCAAACTTCTTGTTGCACTCTTGCCAGCTGCATTCGAAAGGCCTCTCTCCTGCGAAAAGAATGAGAAGGTCTTTGTAATTACAAGTGCCAGCAGCGCAAGCACAATGTTTCTCGCATTTTCTGTAAGAAAGAGGAAAAATGTGGGAGGTCAGGGAGGAGTGGATGTGACCCCTCCTAGAGAGAATCTGATACAAGTGCTACTCTTTGTAGAGAGGAGGCTGCTGTTGTATTCCAAGTTACTGGGAGCTCTATATATCACACCGGTGACTCTAATGAATGGTCTGATCTTCAGAGGTGTGGCGCACCTGCCACTCTCAGTAAAGACTAGAACCGTGGGAGCTCAGCGCCTCTGACTCCGCCCCTAACGTAAGTGGTTACGTTAAAAAAAACACCCAGCCAGCACATTCATGTAGCTAGGATGGCTAACGAATCTTAGAAGATGTTCAACCCACCAAACACAAAGCCTCTTTCTAATCCGCCTCTCCATATGTCACAATGGCAGCCAGCTCTGCTACCTGACCCAATTTCAGCAAATCCACATGTGATATTATGATATCAGAACATCGCTCTGTGTTCCATTATGGGAGTGGGGAAGGAATCTTCTAGGAACCTCTCATTTTTCTCTTAATTCCACCACTCCAGGGATCCTGTGTCAGACTGACCCATGCTAGTTGATGAGGGCTAGATGTAGAGGCCTGAAACCCCACTTTCTGGATCAAGCAGAAGTAGTACATATTATTCCTTCCCTCCCTCTCCCCACCACTATGCTCCCAGAGCATGTGTTCCCAGCCACTGCCTCATTGGGGAGCAAGGGACATGCTCATTTTCTGTTTAATTCTGGCATGACCTTGTGATATAATAAATACTAATAAAATCTAAGTGGCTTCCTGTTTGATTTTGCTTTTTGCTTTCCTTCTGAGCACACTGCACATGTTTTACTATGATAGATACACTTGAACATTTGCATTAGCTCTGCCTTTCATGTGTGTGTAAGGGGAAGGGTGTGTTTTCTGTTTCAGTATTGCTCTTGCTGCACCTTTTGCTGCTTTTGATCTCTTTAGTGCCCAGGGTAATTTTCTTAGTGTTTTCATAGCAACCAGGATCAGCAAATGTTGTTGGCAGGGAAGACTCTCTCTATTCAATGGATGTTTACAGCTAGTGAAGGGAAATGTTAATTTGGAATACTTCACTCCTTTTGTTAGCCTGACCATCAAGGAAAAACAAAATGGTATCTCACCTACTGATCAACTAGCACACAATCAGCTGCTATTTTCTATCTCCAGTGTTTAGTACCATGCGGCATGCACAATGCCTTTAGTAGCCCTGAAGTACTAGCGAAGCAGCTGCTTCACATTTGGAAAGGATGCTGCATTCGCTCCTTGCACCCTTCTTTCCCAGCTCCACCCAGCCAGCTCTGTCGATCAGAACAGTGTGGAGGTCGACCAATGGTCCCGCCCCTCAGGGTGGAAGAGACCCCAGTCCTGGAGCTCAGAAGTGGAATAGTCCTGGTCCCTGCACCCAGAACAAAAAGTGAGATAGGGAGGGAACTACACACACCCTCTCCTTGCCCCATTGTGCACTCATAGAGGGTTAGTCATTATGGACCAGAATGCGACATCTGTCCACATGGCCAGCTTGAGCTAATAGAGGGACAATTATGGTGAGGATGATGGACATTAGAACAAAGAAATAGGTGACACTTGAATAATCCCAAGGGAATGGAAGGCTGGGATCTTCCTCCACCAACCCCTGTACTCTTCCTTTCCTTCTCCCCTCCTTCCAGTTCAACCTTCCTCACCCTCGTTTTAGTCCTCCCTAGACATGCCCCAAAGTTTCTTGTCCAGGTGGAGTCGCCCGTCCCAACCATGACTGGCAGGCCCGGTTGCTTCTAGTGGTGGTTAGATCTCTAAAATGTTTCCCAACTGGGAGGCAAGGCCTCCTTAAACAAAAATGTACAGTGAAGGAGCCCTGGATGTAAAGATATCAACCTCATTACTTATACACATCAGCCTGAGGGCAGGCACAAAGCTGCCTCTGGGTATTAATTAAGGTGATCCCTAACTGCAGTACTTCATCCAAAACCACATATGGAAATTTTCAGGCTGCCATCAATCTCCTCTAGCCAACAAAAGGGAAGTGGTTTTCTGCGCAGGTAGGTTATATAAGTGGCCTTTTACTGGCAGTAAAGCATCAACAGAACTAGAGATAATACGAACTGATTGCTTAATTATATTAGGGAACATGCAACCACAGCACAGTTTTCTTGCATAAGCATTGCCCCATGGACACGGTGTTCTCTCCACACAGCTTTCAGTATTAATGTAGCTCTCCTTGTGGTCAGTGAAGCAAATGCTGCAGTTCTAGCTCAGGCAATGCTGAAGCTAATGAAGGTTTTGCCTGAGTAACAAACTGCAGGATTTGACCCTCTAGGTTGGTGTAGAAATATTGCACAGTGATTGGAAGCTAGTGTAACATATGTGAAGAATGTGTACATATTCTTCACACCATCCCAGGACTACCTGAGAATCCTTTCGTTGACAGGGAATGTTATGGGCATTGGTTGCAGACTTTGCCCCACAAAAAAGAAGTCAATCCCACAAGATGAACTGCAAGGGTTTAGATAAATAAAAATAAACCCAAACTCATATGTAGGCTCCTCAGAAAAGAAATAGGGGTGTGGCCATGTTAGCAGGTAATGAATATTGCAATTCAATAACAATTTCAATAAGTTAGATCCCAGAAATCCTAATAAATCTGAACTGCAACCTCTCTTGTTCCTCTGGCAGAGCCCATAACATCATCCAGTTTCTGTCTGTAGTTACAGCATTCAATTATAGGACAGATGGGAAAATAACACATTGGAGAGCTACATTCAGCTGATCTTCGTTCAAAATTACACCAGCAGGAACATTCTGGCTTCTTCCTGAACTCCACCCAAATCAAAGGGAAAAACCATACTAAACCCTGGTTTGCCCTGTTGTGTTCAGGAAATCTGAAACACTCGGTCTGTGTGTGTGAGTTGCGGTGTTGGGTGTTACCGTGCCATAGAAACACTGTGAGATCCTTGTCTCTGCTCCTGGAAAGGATTTAGAAGCCAGTAGGGTCAGTTTTAACAGAGGCTGTTCATGTAAATTGTGGCTAAAACCACCCTTGTCTGCTGATTTCATTTGATAAATCTGTCTGTTTCATCTGTATTTATGCATGCTACACATCATAGGAGATGAGCACTACAGAAATAGTGGGCTAGATCTTGGCCTCTAAGTCTGATTTGTGCCACTCTCTAGTGCAGAGCCGGCTTTATACCTGGTCTATGTCCAGCTGAGGATTCCCCTTGTGTGCCACCATCCCTTGTAGTCCTTAGTGCAGGGGGTATGAACAGGTTGGTGCTGTGCTCCAATGATCCTAACTTGCTGGAATAGCCCCTTAGGAGGTCATTGCAGTCAGTGCAACTTGGGGGATGTTCTAAGTTGTGCCAGGGCCCAGCTGACCACAGGTTCAAGGGGATACAAAACCACCTCTGCCCTCCACTTCTCAAGTCCTTTATGGAGCACTGCTCAGGCAGATCCGAAGGTACTAGCCCTTGTTTAAGGGCAGATGTTTAAGGTTTGGATAAAAGCCACTGTTTGGACACTCAGAGTTACAGTTTTGAGTGTGCAACTGACACATTTACCCTCTGCTGAGAGGGCCAAGAGGAAACAATTTTTCTCTTAGTAACTTTCATCTGTTTAATTTTTTTACCAAAATAGTTTAAAAAAAAAAAAAAAGTCCTTCAAAAAGAGATGACTAATGAAGAAAGAAGGTGGTGTGAAAACGCATCCTCTGATTGACTTTCTGACGGCTTGGATATTCACGCCACATCCCTCTCTCCCAGTATCTAACAGCCGGGCTCTTTCTGCCTTAACCCTGCTGCTCAGAAAGAAACTCTTGTTTTGTTCCCCTTGCCACAAACTGAGGAGTTGAGAAAGGTCAATCGCCCAAGTGAGCTGCTTGCAGCCTGATGCTATGTTAGCTATATGCAGTGGAGGGATGTCTCATATGGCAATATGCCACCTGATAGGCATGGTGGAGGACGGTCTTTAAGCTGCATGTGTGCTCAGAGAATCTGCTTTAAGTTTCACCAGCTCAACGGAACAGTTGCTTCTTCAGGTGCCAGAATCTGCACAGGGGCTAAAAAAGAGAGTGGTGGGTATGCTTAAAAAAGAAAAAACCCACAATTAACTGGGATGCCAGGACAGACTCTGACATTTGGGACATTTTCAGTTGTATAGGACACATGGTCAAAGATTTGGCAATCAGAACTGCCCCATCCAAAATGGAACAGCTGTCAAGGCTTAGAGCATTAATAAATCTAAATTTAATTACATGGAGGTTCACATGCTTATAACTTAATATCTTGATTTAGCTTGTGGCAGCTTCTACCGGTCACGTTTGCTGCTCAGAACACACCGAGCAAGTATGTACTCTCCAAAAGAGTTCAATTTATCCTGGATTCCCAGAGACAGCTGAGCTGGAGGCTTGGTGACCACAAAGCCAGAAATTTTGGTTCCAAAGGAAACTGTAATCTGGTCATTTAGTTCACAGAAGGGAATTGCATGTTATCACCAAAACAGAGCTAGAAATCTGAACATGCCAACTAGCACCATCCTTGAATTTCTACATTTTAAAAATACATAATTTAGGCGTTTGCGGGTTTGGGTTTTTTTTGTTTGGTTGGGGGTTTTTTGTGGGCAGGGGAAGGGGAAGGATTGCAACTGGCTGAGTGGGTGCCGAGGAGAGGGGGCAGAGGATCAGAGATCAGTAGAGAAGCAGCCAAAGTATCCCTCCTCGCAAAAGAGGAAATGTTGTTCTAATGAAAAAAAAAAACCATTAGATCAATGCAGTCTAATTTCTTGGGTTTGCACTGTGGTCCCTGAGTGAACAAATGAAGAGTATTTTTAAAAACTAGTCCTCAGAACACTGGCATGTACTTAGGAATATTTCCATTGCCACTTCGTGCCAGTTTGCATAAAGGCCCTTCAAGCTGGTTGAGAAATGAAATCTGTAACCTCCTCAAAGCAAAAGAGGTTTTAAAGTGTAGCTTTGATGCTATATAATGGTGCTTGCTTTGCAGCAAATATAAAGAAAAAAAGTCAACTCCCAAATTTCCGTATTCCTATAAGTATAAAGCCATGAATTTCTAAGTTCCATGGTTTATTTTTTCCCCTAGCATTTTCACTTTCTTTGGTTTCCACAATAATTTTGTCAAAACCCAAGCTGTACGGTAGAAGATCCTACCTAGAAGTTTGTAAGGTTACTTTGATCTTTCACTTTACCTATGCAAGGACAACTTGAACTGAACTGAGTAAGAACTGCAACAACCACGAAAAACCTGCAATTATTTTCTTGACCTTTTAAATAACTGTGAACTGGCTGTGCTTACAACCATTCTGTGTTTGTTATGCATGGATGTTCATGCCATCAACTTAGACAGGCACGAATGTTTCTCCAAAAGAGATTTTCAAAGTAGCAAAACTTCATCTTTTACTCTGTGCAAAGATGAGTGCTGAACGTGTTTGTGAACTTATTCAATCTGGGAGCAGAAACTATACGAGCAACCACAACCAACCACTGCCACTCAGATAGTGAATGATGAACTCACTCAGATACTATGATGATGATAGCCACACAAAAAAAAAAAGGCAAGGAAACATAATGAGTGAAAAATTCCTACTCTATCCCTACAACTGCAGTCAGCTCCCACCAAGAACAAAAATAAGTAATGACTCCTCTATTTGGTACAGCCCAATGTTGCTTTAAAATGTAAAACAGGACTTGACCTCAGTGGAAGCCCATTCCACCTATCCACCAGCCTCTTAGTGAAATGCCGCCTCACTTTTCTACACATATTCTCCCTTCATTGAAATCAAGCCCTTCTAATACAAGTCTGTCCACTGAACTCACATAGATCCTGAATCTTATCTCTATAATAGTGTGATGGGGTATACCAGGCCCCCTGAGATCCTCTGCTGGAGGCCACACAGTCCTATCAAACCCCACCCCAGAAAAGGAGTAGTGAAGATGGGTCCTCCAAGCTTGCCTAGAGAGGCTGCATGGAAGCAACCAACCAGAGCTCAGCAGGCTGAGATAAAAGGAGCTGCAGGGCCTGGCTGGAACTAGAGGAGTAAGAAAGGTGCTCCTTGCTAGAGCACAAGGGAGAACTAGAAGATGGATTCTGGTGACATTGGCATTCAGTGAGGAGGAACTTCAGCCCTGAGGTAAGGGTGAAGAGGAAGGGGTTCTGTGGAAAGTGGCCCAGGGAATTATTACAGAAAACAGGTGGCTGCTATTTATAAGGTCCCTGGGTCAGGACCTGGCATAGTGGACGGGCCCAGGTCTCCTTCCCTCTCCACCGGCCACTGGCAGGGTGGCCTAAGCCTAAGCTTGTTTAGAGGCCCAAGTGAAGGGCAGGACTTAGAGTCTCCAAGGAGAAAGTCCTGGGGGGCATTACGCTGCATGAGGGCAGACACAGACTTAAAGCTAGCCCAGAAGGGGCTGAGAAATGAGCCCAAAGAGAGGGCTAAGATACCAAAAAGGGCACAGTGATAAGTCCTGTTGGACTTTTGTTACCACAGAAGGGGTTTCTTCATGTGATGAGACTGTGTGAGACTCGGCCAGAGGCCTGGGCCACTGAAGACCTGCCTGACGAGGTTTTTAACAACCGACGGCATGCCAGGAGCAGAGAGAGAGTGTGTGCAGATTTGCACCTAACCGACAGGAGGTGCTCACAAGAGGCGAGAGGCCCCCGTCACCAATAGCCCTTAGCTACTTTAGAATACTATACTTTAATCAAGCCACTCTTTGTTATTTTAAGGCTAAATAATCCCGGCTTCATTAAGCATTCCTTTCAGAGTTACACTTTCCATTATACTGATCATCTTTGTTGCCTACACTGTACACTCTCCAACTTAACTGCATCATTCTTTGAGTGAGGAGGCCAAAATTGGTCACGTTATTCAAAATACAGCAGAACCTCAGAGTTCCGAACACCTCGGGAACGGAGGTTGTTTGTCACTCTGAACAAAACGTTATGGGTGTTCTTTCAGAAGTTTACAACTGAACATTGACTTAATGTAGCTTTGAAACTTTACTATGCAGAACAAAAATGCTGCTTTTAATCATCTTAATTTAAATGAAACAAGCACAGAAACAATGTCCTTACCTTGCCAAATCTTTTTTTTTTTTTTTTTAAATAGCTTTTTTTTTTCAGTAGTTTACTTTTAACATAGGTCTGTAGTGGATTTGGTTTTGGGGTGGGTTTTTTTTTCTCTGCTCTGCCTGATTGCGTACTTCAGGTTCCAAATGAGGTGTGTGGCTGACTGGTCAGTTTATAACTCTGATGTTCATAACCCTGAGAATCTACTGTATGGCTACCCAGGGCCCAATAAAATGGTGGATTAATTTCCTTGGATTTAAATAATATACTACTTTTAATATGTCAGCAATTTATAACCCTGCTTCCCTGTATACTAACCTAAGAATCTGAAAGTTGGATTTATCAACACACCCAAATCCTTTTCCTTCCACCATATTAACAAGCATTTGAGCTCTGCTTAGCCTAAGTATTATTTCTGCCTAAGTGCATCCCTTTGCACTTAAACACATCACATTTCATGTTCCATCTCCAAATTCAGTAACCTAATTCCAAGTCATTTCACACTAGGAAACAGTATGTGGCTGGAAGGTAAGGGAGGGCAACTGAAAAACTATCCCAAGACAAAACTGCCCGGACAATTTAAGGGTTGTAGATGAGATTTCTTTCTCGAAATTTCAGTTTTCTCTTCTTCCCCCTATCATTTTGGATAAAATAAAATAAAGATCCATTTGGATGGCCAATAATGTCATTTCAAACAGTGACAGCAGCATGTTCTATTTTCACAGACTGTATCCCATGCCGAGTATTTGTTTTCCTAGCATTTCTTTATTGTGGTAACTTATTAGGGCTCTTTATTAAAATTTCTTGGCAGCTTTTCCTGAGTAAAGCTGGAAGCTTGACATTTGAGGGTTATTAAATTGGCTATTCTAGTTCTAGATGTCCTATGTCTAAAAAGCACAATTTCATTTGTGATTTCAACAAATGCTTAGCTTCTGATCCCACTGCTCATCTGAAAGGCTGATTCAATTGGCTGTTTTTCATCGAAATGTGACATTACTATAAGAAGTTTGAAAAATTATTTCCACCTTTACTTCCTTCTGGTCTTTTTAACAATGAAGGATTCCAAAAAAACCAACCAGCAGGGGTAGGGTTAACAAAGCACTGTTGCATAGGATTCGGTCTGCAAACTCCCTTCAGCGGCCTTCCTAAAACCTGGTCTATAGAAATCACAGGATATTATTTGCTGCTTTATTAGGCACATGCTGAGAAAGTGACTGAGGGCCTGCCCTCCATCTTTGCAGTAGACCTTAAAGAGTCTTACATGATTTCTTTTCAATGTTTCACTAGGAGAAGCAAAGTGTCTAGTGTGACGCAAAGCTACTTGTATTTCTATGCACATTTGGTCTTCCTGAGCCATTCTGAGAAATAGTGATGCAGCAGTTTACAACAGTTCTGCTTTCAAAAGAATGAAGTTAATTAGAAATCATACAAGACCACAATTTTCAACTTTCAGAGAAGACTAACAAATCTGCTAATCATCTGCTTCCAATGATCTTCCAACTGAATAAACTAGCAGTTGAATGAGAATCTTACATGTAGCAGTGGTTTTCTCTGGCCCCTCTGAAACAGGGACTTGCTTTAAATTTAGTCTATTCAGACACTAACTGCCATTAACTGTACTCTTGTGGAATTTTGCCTACACTGCACCATTGTAGGTGCAAAGCTGAGTATTTGTGCCTCTAATTATTCGATTGCAGGTAAAAATCACACAGTTGCAGGTACTTAGATTTGCAACCACAGTTTACTTCTGCAGGTGCAAAAATGCAAGTGTAAATTGCGTGGGCACAAACTGTATGTGCAAAACAGTTGTGCAGGATTTGAGCTGCACAATGCCATTAATGTACATGTAGCAGGGGATGTTAGTCTAATACTGTATGCCCTGCCCTTGCTTTGACATTAGCATCTTTGCACATTTACAGAGATTTTTTTTTTAGCCACAGGATTTGTGCACTTTACAAAGATCAATAACCCTTCACAAAGCATTCCTCTGAAGTTCTCTACAAGCTTAGAGCCTCTGAATTCCATCTTGCCCTGAAAAGTGAATTCCATTAAAAAACACCAAGCTCCTGTAAATAAAACACTCTTGCTGAACAATAGGTGAAATGTTAAAGTACCAGGACAGTTTCCATTCTTCAGCATGGTTATTATGGGTCAACTTTTCAGAGGAGTCACATCCCCTCCCCTTCCTTTTTCTTTAGCATCTCTAAAATTGGGCCTTGAGAAAGTCACATAAGTCAGTGGTATCGCTGAAAATTAGATCTAACAGATGTGACTCTGAGTCACTGCCTTACCTGCTAGAGAGACACTTTCTCCCCTTCCAACAACATGAACTTGCTTTATTAGTGTTTCTCTCACTCCCACACATGGTGATTCTGCATAGTGTGAGTAAAGTCTGTGTCAAATTGTGTGTTTACTGAATAGGACATTATTACCTGCCGTGATTTGTGTCTAGACTCCTATCAGAGGGCAGGTGGCAGGATGATGAGTGGTACAGAGAAGGCTTACATTAACCATATGCCCCTTTCAGCTGTTCCTGCACAAAGCGCTAACAGTGCTGAAGCATAAAGGCTGCAGGGGACAAAAATAGCAAGAGACAAGAGCTCCTGAGAAAACTAAACTTCTGAGCACAGCTGCACGTACAAAACCATTGGGGAAGGGAGGTGGGGTAAAAGTGGCAAGATTAAACAGAACCTCACTTTCTGAGGGCTGTTAGGAAATGGTCAGTTTGGCTTCCATATCTTACCGAAGCACGTTCATAACTTCCAGCTGCATTTTTGTACTTAGTAAATACATACTTGAATTGTATATCAAAGAGATTCTTCAGGCCATTAGTCCTTAATATAAACCAGTGCTTTTCCCCTAGATATTTTGGACAACAAGTACAATTAAAGCTGAGTATTTTTGTTAAATGTATAATGTTGTCCAGCACACAGAGTTCTTTAAAACAAACCTTGCATAAGACCCTGATCCTTAGTCTCTGGTCAACTACTGGCGTGTAAATAAAATGATTGTACAGTCTAAGAGCCTGATCCTGCAAAGGAGTTCTAAAACAAACTTCAGAGCATCAGCCAATTACGACAGGGTCAGGAAAGAAACTTCCCGCCACTCCCAGGTGCATTAGTCAGGTGCATCACTGAGAGTTTTCCCCTTCCTCCAAAACAGACATAAATCTTTTCCAGGAGCAGAACACCAAACATACTATCCCGCTGATCTGGTACAGCAAATCCTATGTAGCAATCACAATAACCCAACAGCTGTGCCATCACCAATAAATAAAATCTCCAAACCAAACATTTTCTAAATATCTTCCCCTGACTTGATTAATATGAATCATACGATTCAAACACTGTTTCACACACAGGGAATTCAAGAGCAGTAATTGTCTCTTCTCTCTAGCCAAGTTTACTTTACAGTCTCTCCATTGATCTTGACTAGAAGTAATACAAACATTAATGTGTGATAGGTTGGTGGTTGTGAAACTTGACTCTTTCCAATAAATAAAAGACTAATAAAATATGATCCAGAGTCTTTATAGGGATTAATTGGTTTCAAATTCTCACCATAGCTGCTAGAACTAAATCTGAAAGGCTGGTGCTGCTGTACTACAGGTTTTTTTTTTTCTTGTGCACTTGTACCATGAAGCATCATGCCTGCTAGCTCAAAACTTATTTGATAAGGTGGATGTGTACGCACAGGAAAACAAGACAAAAACACCTATCCCCTGTGGTGAACACTTTTCACAAAGTGGTCACTGTATATCTGACCTAACCGTCTTTATCCTCAAAGGAAACCTGCACAAAGACGAGCCTAAATTCAGAACTCTGCTAGACACTAGAAATCATGGACTGAACAGTGACACTGGATTTATGGTTTATTACAATAAACTGTAATCCACTAACCCCCCTCTTTTTTGTCCTATGACTGCAGAGGTGTTAATGGGCCACTCTACCGTCAATGGTCCCTTAGAATATGTGCTAACTCCTTATGCTAAATAATCTGTTCCTCCTTGTATGTAGCTGTGACACTCGGAATATATTTCCAAGACCTGAAGAAGAGCTCTGTGCGGCTCGAACGTTTGTCTCTCTCAACAACAGAAGATGGTCCGATAAGAGATATTACCTCACCCACTATATCTCAAAACTAACTTTTACAGTCAATGCTTGTCAATTTCTGGATTCTAAAACTCACCCTCCCTAAGAGTTTGCTTTGCTTTGTCTTCCTTCCTCTTTTGAACCTGTCACTACAAAAAGTAAGTGCATCAGGGCGAGGCATGGTACTGTAAAGCAGTGAAGGGAGCGCCACTTGGGGAGGTGGGATGTTCATTTGTTATGCTATGGGGGTTTCCCTTTGGAAAATGGAATTGGATCATAAAATGTGCAGGGTGAATATGTACAAGGATTTAATCTCTGGGCTAAGTAATTTTATGAATCCCGGAGCATGAAGGGGGAATGATATGGGTGGTGTTTCTGGAGAGAAGAAAGGGCTGAAGCAATGCAATAAATATTTGGACAACAAAATAAGTCTTTGAATAGCACTAGCCCTACTAAAAGGGGAAGAGAGGCAGCTGAAGGCAGTAGTGCTAAAGGATTGAACCAAAGGTGCTCTTGTATTAATTATTCAGAAAAATCACTCCCTGCCATATGTCCACCACTTAGGTAAGGAGGGTGTGTACATCTGGCAGTGGCAGCTCAATTTGTTGCACCAGTAAAACCTACTGAAGTAGAACAACCAGCAGAATGACAATGCTGAAAGAAAAGAAGGGAGTGGCTTTGAGAATGGTAGTGAGAGGCGAAGGAGGAGGAAGAGAAAATATCTTGAATGTGCCAAACAATCTATTGCGAAGTGTTTCACTCTTATTGTTTTGAGATTCTTTAATATCCTTCTGAGTAAGGGCCATGGGACTATCTTTAGCACAATTATCATTCATCTCAATGAGAGTTGTGGATTGAGAGCATTACATGCCCAACATCCTCGCCAGCTCAGAAGGCCTTATTACATGGCTGCTGCTGGTAATGGTGACAAGGTAATCTGTTACCTACAGGAACCTTTTTTTTTTTTCTCCTCCTGAAGTGTTGAGACAGATCTCTCTAAGTACGCAGCTAAGTAATCGGTATAAGATCATTGCTGAGATTTTTATGGAAACCAAGGAATCTGATAGGCACCCAATGGCTGGTATTGTATTCATTCTCTCCTAACTTCCTTGTTCTTTTACCAAATCCATTGCAAATAGAAAGGTATTGGCATCACATCCCGACAGGTACATAAACCAGCTGTCAAATCACGTTACGTGTCAGCATGCCACATGCTACTTTTTTATTTCATCCAGCACCATCCACATACAACACAACACTCCGTATGAAAGGATTTAACGGCAATTTTCACTCCTGCTTGACGTTCTAATACGCTAGCAAAACTGGAGCTTTCTAGGTCGAGCAAATGCTATCAAAGAGCCCAGATCATGCAAATAGAGGTGTGGCTGTTTGAAACCTCAGCGAATGCAAGTCTGAATGATGGTAGTGAGAGTGCACACTGCACGGTCTGCACTCTTACACAGGCCATGGATATATTGTATTCCTTTGCTGAGCCAATGAGCCTTTGACCCTAGACTATCTTTATTATAATGGCAGTGCTTAGCCCCTTTGCTACTGGAATTTGTCAGTGAATTATGCTGCTGTTTCATCACCAACAATCTGCCCAGCACTTTACGAAACATAGTAGACATGGTCCCAGTCCCAAAGAGCTTATATTCTAAAACAATGCAATAGAACAGCAAAGCCGTATCGTGCTATATGATGGGTTTCATTTCAGGGCTATGTTCCCATAATTACCAAGCATGTCATTTCTACTTAGTAATGATGGGAATTCCCACCAGATCTGGATTTATTTGGAGCACCAATTCCCTTCCCTGTTCCATGGGCCATACAGCCCTTCTCACAGGAGAAAATAGAGCAGTGGAAACTCCACTGCCTTGAAACAGAATTTTCCACTTGGCTCTCTCTCTTACAGCTGATTCCAAAGAAAGGAATATCTAACACTTTGACTTTTGCACTTTTATTCAAGATAATTAAATTGCTTTATGCTAAAATGGGGAAGCAATAAATCTTGGATTGTGTGTTGTGAGGGCAGGATGTCATCTAGTTTTCCATCATCTCCCAAACCACTTTGAAATATCAGACTCTGGGGTGCTGGAGAGGTCCCCATCAATTATTTTATTTCAACAACAGCTTAATGGCAACATCAATGTGCTGCCATCGTTTGCTGTTCCAGTCAATTCCATTAATGAAAGAAAGAGGACAGATTTTTTTTTTTTTTTTTTTTTTAAACATCCAGAGAAAAGAATCCTGTAAGAATAGTCTCTGAATACGAACTGGGGTTTCCTGAATCACACAGCACAATTTGGGAGGCTTTTTCCCCCTACCCAAAAACCTACCTTGAGAGAATGTTAAGGTTGCAAAGTCAAAAGTTAGGCAATGCAAAAGGTCAGTATTTTTAGCGTAAGCCTGCCATAGCATTTCACCCAGTAATCCCTGCATCAAACCAATAGTTTGTTGAACTAGAGCTTTCTCCCCCACACCTGTTATACAAAGCACCTGGCCCTTTAGCACAAGTCTGAGAAGCCTGACCTACTCAGTGTGTGATGGGGTGTGCTTCCCACACTGGCCTTGAAGGAGTTGAATTAGGCCAGGTGGCCCCAATCAGTCAATCAAGCTGCAAATGGGGGAGATCTAGGGTGTGGGGAGACTGTTAATTAGGAGGAAGCTCACCTATGAGGGAACAGGCAGGGCTTCTATAAAGCCTGGAGACCCGGCCCAATGGTGGGGTGGCCCCAGGAAGGAAGTTTGTATTTGTACTGCTTGAGGGAAGGGTGATAGGAACTGGAGAAGTAGGGTTTATGTGGTAGACCTGAGAGGGAGAAGAATAAAAGTCTTGGAGAGGCATTGTAAGAAGTAGACCAGGAGTGAGGCGGATGTCATTGCAGACCGTAACTGCTCACTACAGGGCGCTACCCTGGAACCCACAGTCCAGGGCAGGTTTGGGTTCCCCTGCAGAGTGGTATTGCATGGGGCAGCGAGTGGGCAGATGGCCTGTGTCTCTGCGGGAGTGGCCTAGTGAGGACTGCCTGAGGCGCTTGGTCGGAGAGAGACTTGGCAAGACTCCCCTAGAAGGGGAATCACAGTGACCTGGCTGAGTCCCAAAGCAGCCAGACTGTGCGAGTCTGTGAGTGGGAGGAGGGTGCAACAGGAGAAGAGAAGGGGAGCTGAACTGGATGGCATTGATCCCCAGAACTGCCTGAAGGGAGCACCACCCTCTGGTGAGTAGAGCACCCTGTGACACAGTGTAATAGAAGCTAGCATTAAAGGAGGATGTGTTGGATTTTTCCCCCTATTGTTAAGCAATGTTCTGATCCGATTCAAGCTGTGCAAAGTGACAAGTCAGGGTGAGGGGTGCCTTACAAAATGCTAGACACATTTTCCAGTCATACCACAAACAGCTCACTTAAAACACTGAAATGGAAAATAATAATAGGTCCTGATTCTGCAGTTGGCTCCACTCAGGCAGATCCCTGAGCCCACTGATGTATAAGGGGAACCATGTGGGTGCAGGGGTAAATAGTAAGATGAAGCTACGAGTTACAAAATAAAGCCCCATATTACTCTTGCCACAAGCACATAACTAATGTCCGCATGCGTGTCTGCCAGGGGATGCTCAGGCTCACCCAGCGGGGGAGTAAATTCAGCGATTAATGAAAACCTCATGCAGACAGAAACTGAAGCTAAGAAAGGCAACTCCTCCCCACTTACCATGGCCTTGCTTCTTCACGCACCAGGAGGAGAAAATCCTCCCTGCACCTGACACAACTGACTGAAATGAGTCTAGAAGGAAACCTGTGGTTAAGGTACCAGTAGAAGCACATGGTTTCCATTACGAACTGTTGTTCAGATCATTCCTCCACCACTTCAGAGTTGCTCAGTAGGAACCAGACCGCTAACCAGCCTGCTTTGTGAACTCCACACAGCCCCAGCAGTGTAGCGTCACCTGCGCTGTGGAGATTTAGCCCTTTAGACCTCCTTTTTGCCTCAGTCCATTAGTGCTGTAGATTGTTCATTATAGCAGGACACTCTGGGTTTTTCCCCACATGTTAGCCTCTCCTCCAAGCCTAGGAAATGATTCTTTCTAATTATGTAACAGTAAGGCTCATAACGCAACTGCCAAGTCAGACCATTCTGTAGCTCACTCTTGCTCCAATCAGCTGCAGCATTACAAAGAGAGAGAGGCAGTGCATGCAGAGTTAATTGGAACCTGGGTGAACTTCCCAGAGAGATTTCATAGTGGGTGCTAAAAGTGAAAGTCTTTGTGGTGTCACGCTGGCTGGTTTTGTTTGGTTTTAATTCATGTAAATTGGTGAATAGTACTGGCTCCAAATTCTTCTTTGGCAATACCCTATAAAAAGTGTGTCCAAAGATTTGTCTTTGCAAAATATAAATTTTGCACATTTCTAATCCAGTGTGGAATATATCATAGCTTGCCCTTTGAAATAAAGGGGCTTAGAGAGGTGTGATGTGGTGGTAAAAAAGTTATGAATCATGAGACCTGAGATCCTAGAGGAGAGCTCAGAATGCTGATCAGAGCCCCTAGCTCTAGTCCTCCGAACTACAGCCACCAGTGGTACGCCACCTCTCCAGCCACAGTCTCCCTGGGGAAGAAAAAAATCACTGCAGAAGTTTTCCGTTCCCGAGAGAAAGGTGGAAGTGGAGAAGGACCCACACTCAGTGAACCCAGCCATAGTGCGAGGAAAGAGGAGGTGATCCATGATCAATCCTATTTTGTAGTAGCTTCCATGTCATCAGCACTTCATTGTGCTTCACTAAAATCAAGTTGAGTGGTTTTTGTCCAGTTTCTTCTGCATTTGGGCCCATAACTGCAGCCCCGTGCCTTGCCCACACAATTCAGGTCTGGGCACTAGCCCATGCCAGAAGGTTAAATGAACTTTTCCCCAAGCTGTGGTACGGCCACTATGATCCAAATCCTTAAAAGTACTTAGCTCCGACTGATTTCGATGGGAGTTACCTACCTCAATACCTTTTGAAGACCTGGACTCATGGCCCTAAAACAACTCTTCAGTGAGTGTGGCTGTCCCTGTCTTTCCACTAGCTCGCTCTTGCATGATGGCACTCTGTTGTGGAGAAGAGCTCCACACCATGTCCATGTACACCCTCAGGTTCCTCTCTCCCATTGCATAATAAAACCACATCCGTTCTGCTGCCTGGGGGGCTCCCTCTATCTGTGGAGAAGGGCACAGTACTTGACCATCGGGTTTTTTTTTTTTCATCATTCCCTGATTAGTATCTGAAAAGCAGTCTAGTACGAATAGGAATGATGATGCAGGATCTGAAATCTCTTTTCTAGAAGATCGCTCTTTGTTGTCTATTAGTTTTGTGACTGATCATCTACTAACTCTCAACCGGACAGTAACAAAGAAAAAATCTAAGCCTAATTCTTCCAAATATAGAAATCTGAAGTCCTTTTCTTCCTATTATCTACCATTTCTGAGTAAAATCTAGTCAACTTGGTAGGTCTTGAAGTTATTGTATCTGAATTCCAATCATTTGGGGGAAATGGCTAGAAGTTATTTGGATCCAAACTAAAACGTCAGACCTCTGAATTTTGGGTACATTGGAACCAAATCTAACATCATGTACCATCCCCAAGCTATAGGGTGGATACAAAAATGACCCCTCTATTTAAACTATTAAACAATTGCTGATGGAACTTTCCAATACAAATAATATTTGATTAATTTAGCCCCTTGTTTTGGTTAGTAAATCATTCACAAAACTGATCCAACTTTCTTTGAATATACTCATTATAATGTGAAATTAATTTCAGGTTATGGGTCATTCACAAGATATTTGCTTTGCTATTCTTTTTGTGGTGTCTGATTGGCTACCTAAATACAACAGATACCATTTAGTTACATCATAGAAAACACACACATCACATGGTAGTGTTTCTGCTCCCAGATCGGATGAAAAACATTTTAAACAGGAGAATACTCATCATTTGCATTTTGTTAATATGCATCTGGTATGACCTGTGGGTGAACTGATGCCAAAATATGTGGAACCTTAAGAATCCATGAACACTGTGACCGATATCTGGCAACAGCCTGAATTATTGCAAAGAATGAATCATCTGACCTCCGTAAATCAGTCTTTTCTCTGTGGGCATATTAATGAATCCATTTTTATTATTCATCCTTTTTCTATTAAAAATTAAAGTGTGCTCATTGAGAACAAGGCTTATCAAACGTAAGGCTCTAAAGAAATGAATGCTCCATTATACCAGGTGACGGAGTAACAGGTTCTTTACTTAGGACTTGGAGCTGTGGTTTTTTGGGGTTTTTTTTTTTTTTTTTTTTTAAGACTTTTGGTGCCCAGCTCTGCAAGAAGCTGAGCACCCTTCACCCTCCCCCACCACCGCCACCACTGAAATCCATGTCCTATAGCTTCAGTTGGTGTTGAGGATACACATTACACTACTGGAGCACCTCACAAGATAGGCTGAGGGTCTGTTTTGCAATGAGCCAAGCAAACAGAAGCCAATAAAACTGTCGCAGGTGGCGACTGCAAAATTTCTCTGTCACTCTGCTATAAAGCATTTTCTGTGTTCCTAAACTCTAGTTGCAGGCCTTGGCCATTCTGTGCGGCCACCAGGGGGTTACTGATTAAACACTAACGTTCACAATCTGATACTATGAGTTTATCCTTCGGTGGGGAGGAAAGGGGGTGGGAATTTCTTTTTATTTTTGTGCAACAGGCATCGGTGGTACTTAAGCAGCTTATGAGCAGCCTCAGCCAATGAAAACACAGGATTCAGCTAGTGTAAATGGTAAGCTCTGAGAAGTCATTTTATGGGCTGATAACCAAACAGTAGGTCTGTGTTCTGACTTCCTGACAGAGTGCAGTTGCTTTTTAATGTGTATATAAACCTTTCATATTCACTTTATAAAAGCTTCTGCCCAGAGTCTAAAACCTCACTTGCCATTATAAACCAGGATATGCATTTTTCTAGTAATATGAGTCTGTGAAATACTTTGAGTTCTATTCCATGATCCTTACTTTTAAAATGAATAAACTTTTAGAACAGCAATAGTTGAAATTCGGTATTCAGCTCCTACCAGTCATCATCATAAACTTACATGTGATCATTTCATTATTTCCCATTAATGTGGAAAAAAGTCTAATTTAAGTCAGCTTTATGTGTGCAAGACTTCCCACCTTTTCACTACAGGTGAATAAGAAAAGAGTAAAGAAGCTATGTGCTACTGTTACTAGGGCCTGAGGCAAGTTTGCCTTGTGCACTGGTATAGTTTCTCAATTTAAGAAATGAACACGCCTAACCTGGGTTAAGTTTGCCCTTTTAAGTGGGGGAGAGGAGAATTGATTCCTTTCTCTCCTTTTGAGATTGTGCACCTGCTGTCTGGCTACACTGAAGTAGATTTACCACAATTTGCATGTACCGAGGGAAAGGGTATTGGTGAAATACTCTGCAAAATGTATGCTTTTATTGCATGTTGTCCAGGAAATTGTCTCTTATGAAAAAGTCCTGTAAAATGTAATACAGCACACTTTTCTATAGAGGTTTTTTTATATCTTATGTTGATATATTCCAGAGGGGTAGCTGTGTTAGTCCGTATACAGCAAAACCGAGAGTTCTGTAGCACTTTAAAGACCAACAAATTTAATTTCAGCAGGCGCAAGCTTTCGTGGGCTTCAGCTCCCTTCCTCAGATGCAGTTGGTAGAAATAATATAGCAAATACTGGATATGTGTATGTTGCCTCCTATATATGTTGCCAATATTTGCTGTATTATTTCTACCAACTGCATCTGAGGAAGGGCTGAAGCCCACGAAAGCTTGTGCCTGCTGAAATTAAATGTGTTGGTCTTTAAAGTGCTACAGAACTCTCGTTGTTGTTTTATGTTGATATGCTATTTTTCAATTGACAATTATATCCCTGCAATGGAATTCTATAGGATAGCTCAAATACCCTACAGAAAGGATATAATTCATCCTCTGGCATAGGCTAGAGCAGCCCCAGAAAATGAGCATCAAGCAGGTAAATGCATAAATCACCACCACCTCATGAGGTGAATACCAGAGGAGTTCAGATTCATTAGCTTGCAGAGGAGAACATGGAATCCCCTGAGAATGAAAGAGTTGTAGAGCTGCTAGAACATTTAGAAGACAAGAAATGATGATGTGTTGCCCAGTTTTCATTACAAGTGACAACCGAACACAATTCGCATCCGAAAAACTTCAGTTGTTTGCCAAAAGAAATGGTATCAAACATCTTATCCACTCCTTACCACTCTGCCACAAATGGATTAGTTGAAATGCTTATCTGGACATCCAAGCAAGCAATTTGTACTATGACTCCAAATAAAAGTAGCTCACTACATAAGATTAGGAATTTTATTTGGCCTATAGGTATGCAGAATATTCTGCTACAAATGAGATCTAACCTAGAGTCTTGCCTGGACTTGTTAAACCCAGTCTACAAACCAGCCATTTTTAAATGATGAAATGGACACACACAGTCACATGCAATTGTGCAGTTTTAAGTGGGAGAAGTATTAGTAAGAGAGAGCCTTTTTAGTCACTGAATATAAGTCAAGAATAAGGACAGAAAATGGTTGGAGGTGAAGTGGGGAGGGCAGGATATGGTCCTCCATCTAAACTTTGTCACAGCTTAAGAGTCTATTTGAGTATGAGCGGTGGGGAAAACCCATTATTACTTTACCCTATCTATACAAAGAAGTATTTTTTCTTTGAAATGATAGCTGACTTTTATCAGTTACCTTACCAAACCCTTAAGACCTTAAAGCTAACAATTGCCATTTAGGGTAAACAATCTTGTTTTAAGTGGGGGGAGGGAGGGGAACACTGACAGACTAGACCAAGGTTTAAAATAGTACAATGGCAGAGAGATGATTGTCCTTTGATAAGGTCAGTGTTTTCCCTGGAGGCAGTGCAGCTTTAAAAATTCTATGTGCAGAAAGCTCACTAGCAGAAATAATGGGCCAGTTTCTTACATGGCTTTTAACTGACAAACAGTTTTTATAATAGTCTAAATTTGACTTGCCCTTCCCTCTCTAGGACCTTGTGGTAATGAATCAGGTGAGAGCTTACACTCAACCTGAAAGTGCACATTTACTAGGTCTGTTCGCTGTAATAAAAGGTTCAGTCAACCTCATATATCCTAAACTAACTTTAAGCAGCAAAACAACAGCCCAGATCTTTAGAGGGAGTAAAGGGCCTAAATTTACTTGGAGGATCTGGGCCAACGCTTATCAGCTCAGGAATTAGCCAGAATATAAGGGTTAGAAGATACATTGGAAAGCTTTTGCATTCTGCAGGGATCAGTTAAACCAGTTTCCCAAATTTTTTAAATCTGAGCTCCCCTCCACCCCTCAGGAAAATGCGATCAAGGATGCGCACACACCTCCTCACTACCCTGATGTGGTCTTAAAGCCCTTCCCACCTTAACATATACATCTTCTGCACCCCACCTCCACCCTCACAAAGTTCTTCACAAACACCTCACTTGAGATATTACTTCTTTGCTTATGTGCTTTGATGAGCAGTGAAATAGAAATTAGCAGGCTTATTCAAAGTAGCACCAGGGGCCTCTGAGTTTGCACTCACTATAACAAAGGGGTTAGGATCACACCTTTAAAGCTACTGTTTCAGGTTCTCTGCAAAAGATGCTGCATCAGTCACACTGGCTTCACATTCTGAAGTTTTTCTTTACAACCATATCATCTGTTCTGGAAAACAACTAAGAACTCTTTCCATGCTGCTGCTAGCTAATCCTCAGTGCCCTCTCTCCCATGGGGCATGTCTCATGCTTTGAGAAACATTGAATTAAAATATCAAGCATCAACAAGCCTCCCTCCCCCACTCCCAGCACCCTCGTCATCAGAAGCCAGGAGAGACAGAGCTATACAAGTTCTTTAACTGAACAAGCGGCACAGAAGGGTGTGGGGTGGTGTTTTTTGGTACGTATTATTGATGCTATGCTTGTTAAACATGCAGGTGGTGAGGGGAAGTGGTTTCTTTCCAAATGAAACACAAAATTTAGTTTAAAAAATAAAGCTGCATGTTTCCTTATCAGACACAGTAACGGACAGAACTTCATTGAAGGCAGGGATGTGGTTAGCCAGAGATAATGGTACCTTCATGTGTTAAAGTGAAACTGAGTCCATTATTAACTTAATAGTTACCAGTCACTATACTTTCTGAATAGTTACTTATCTATCCCTTGGCTTTTATAAACAGGTTAGGCCTTTCATTTAGAGACTGCTATAATTATGATTGCCAATCAATCCTATTTTCAATAGCTTATAACTTTGCAAATTTCAGCCCAAAAGGGCTGTTTGTTGTCAGATTGAGTGAGCAGAATCTTTCTGTTGTTGCCCAGAATGATGGGGGGGGGGTGTTTGTTTTGCTGGGAGAAAAAAATAGAGACCTTTTACAGAAAATGTCGAGAGGAGATAGGAACATGAACCTGGGCAGGGATGACAGTCCCAGCCACTAGATGTGCCTTCCAGTGATCTAGTGACAATCTTTTTTTGTTGCAGCTGGCTTATGCATTTAATTTTATTGTATAACAAAATCCAGAGTGTGTATGCCATCTGCTAATGTTGACACTGCTTATGCATGCGTATATCAACTGAATGGAAGTTTCCATTGACTAGGCCATCTCCGTCTTCCATTAGAAATGTTTTCCTAAGAAAGTTAAATGTAGAGCCTTGCAAATCCAGATATCCGCATCCATGGATCATTTTTGCAGATTGCAGATCAAACACCCATACGAATTTTGCATCCACTCAGGGCTCTACCTGTGTGCAATTACTGCAGTATGTAATAATGTTATTGGCCTGTCAAAATGTATCAATGACCAAAACAAAAAAGCCAAGGAAATCCTGTTCAAATGCTACCCACCCTGTCTTCATCTTATCTGTTAAATTTACACACTGCAGCTTATCTGGTAGTGGTAAACAAAGTTACATATGTATGCATTAAAAAAAAAATCCCACATATGTATTGAAGAAGGAATAAATTAGTGGGAATTGAGTAGTATCCATACAATAGCGCCACATGTATTTATTTACAGCAGTGCCTTACATCCATTTAACAAAGTATGCAATACAAACACTTACGTACCATGATGTTTGCAAATGTAAATGCATGGTAGTTCTAAATCCTAATTTACAAAGGGGATCTGTGCCTGCACAGATTCACTTACATGCACAAAAAAAAAATACCAAACTTCTATGCGCTCAAATTAATAAATAGCTTGATACTCAAATGAACTGAGGCAATAAACATTTGAATAGGGACTAACAGCTTGCAGGCCAAGTTCCAACCCTACTCAACTGACTGTGTTCTAAATCCCTCTAATGTAAACAATGACAGATGTTTAGCTAGAGAGGCTCAGCTCACCTCGGCAGCTGCTGCACCTCATCTGGATTCAATGTGGAATAAGGAAGCATCTTCAAAGTTGCAATTGGAGATGGTGCAGGCTGTCCAGCTATGTGACCAATCAGTGCACCCCTCCCTCCTCAGACTTCTGGGCACTTCTGGAGCTGCTGATGGCAGCTGGGAGGTTATAGCAATGCAACTCTCCTCTGTGCAGATCTTCAATTTTAAGGGACCCACTTGCAGGAGCTGGTGTAATTAATGATTTGAACATTGCCCTAGGAGTTTTGTGGTGTAACTTGGTAGAAGTATTTGATAAAGCTAAGGCAGCTTATTGAGCCATCTGTTACAACTCTACATAGTAATCACAATCACAATTTGTCATTCCTGAGAGAGTCACAAACACCCTGATGACAGAAAATCATTGCATTGCACAAGAGGTCATTTAAGGATATGCTTGCTTCAGTGCTATTTGACTTAAGCCTTGTTCCTGGTTAGCAAGTGTTTTTATGTTAGAAATGAGAGGAAAAAAAAACAAAACCAAACACACCCAAACTTTTAAAAACATTGTTATCCCAAGTTAAGGCTCTATGAACCCAGCTGAATCTGCACAACCTGAAAAATACAGGATGTGTCTGACTTCAGTGCCTGAACTTAAATAACCCGCATTGTCTCAAAATATGCAGTATGATAATGATCTCACTGCCCATGTGAATTGAGCTAACAAAAGCCAAGTGCGTAAGAAACAAAGATCTAGAAAGAGAAGTACTATAAAAGTACCTGTTAAGGGTTACTCTTAATTTGGACTGTGGCCTAGTTTTCAGCTCTGTCAGCAGAATCTGACTTCCAAACAGCTGATCCAAGATTATTTGGATGGGGGCGTTGGAACATGTGCTTAAATTATAAAACAGAACTAGAAACCACATGTCCTACATAAACAAGATCCAGGTTTCTGCTCTTGGATGTGCCGTAATCCTGTTCAGCCAGACAATAACACAGTGCAACTCTTGTGCTTTAAAAGTGCCTTGACAAAATGAACTCTCTGCCCTTGTTTCATACTGAATGCTGATCTGGCAAAGCTGTTGTTCGTGTAGGAACCATGTCTCTCTCAGATAGAGTAATGCTTACATTAGAGCAGCAAAATCATTGGTAGGTCGTTCAAAACACTTTTCCATAGGACTGTGATCAATTCCTATTGTAAAAACAACAAAGGTTGCTCTTCACTTGCCCTATTTAAAAAAATAAAAATTCATTTATCCTGAGGTCTGTGACAGGAAGTAGGTTTTGCCTTTAGTCTGTGGGAAGGAGAAATAAAAGTACAGGTGTGCGGAGGGTGAGCTGTACTTGGCACTGCCAAGCCTTTGCTTGTAGGAGCCTGCAGTCACTTAGCACTGCTTAGTGATTATCCCGAGCTAATCAGTCCATGGAGCAGTTAAGAAGCAGATGGGTTTATTATTGCCAGGAGGTGGGCGGTGGTGAATGGGCACCCAGGTCTCTCTCTCATTTAGCATTGCGAAATATTAACCTTGCATTAAAATGTCTAATTACATTCGGCGAGAACATCCCCTCACATGTTAAAAGCCCAGAGAAGGAGTTGTGTAGAGAGAAATCTAGGTGATTTCTGCATGTCATCCTGTCAGCTGGGCAGGTTCTGCCCCCTGCAGAAAAGACTCTCCCCAAACCAGCAGATCCTAAAGAAGCTGCACGACGGCAGAGCCGTTTATGGGGCGGTACCGTGCCTCTTCCCCAGTACTGCCTTCTCCGCTACAGCTCCCTACCAGTGCCATTCCCCTGGATCAGCCCAACCAGAGACTCAGCCTGGCCCTAAGAACCTCTAGCAGGAGGCCCTATAGAAAAGTGAACACAGCATGGGAGCTGTGGTATTTTTCCAGGAATTCTCCATGTGGTGGCAGGAGGGATACACGTTCCTGGTCTCTGCTCCCCTCTCCCACCTTGAAAGCCAGATCTGCAGCTAGGGCCCTGCTGGAGTTGGAGGATGGTATCCCAGTGAAGGCTCTGCCTCCCTCTATATATGTATATGGACTACAAGGGCAGGGGAGAGTATGGTCTGAGCCTTCTTTTAAACCTGTATTTGCTTTTGAAAGGCTTTACTTGGACAGCGCAAAGCCCTATCCCATGGGAGATCGCTCAGGGTCGATAGAATGGGGACAGTGGCCTGCCCAACCAGCAAGAGAATAGAGTACTCCATGTCATTCCTGAGTGACCCCCCCCCCGGCTGACACTCGGAACAGAACTGTTTGGGTTCGGAGGATGCCACATGGTGGAGTTCAGCTTGATGCTGGGTTAATGGGGGAGGGGATCCAGGAGGAGGCCTTCTGCCACCACAACACTAATACAAAAACTCTGAGCTCAGGAAAATGTCTGACCAGAAAATCCTGATTGCCCTGCAGCAAACGGGATACACTCATCCCCAGACCCCACCATTCAGAGGTTCGTGGATTTTAAGGCCAGAAGTGATCCTCTAATCTGATGCCCTACATAGCACAAGCCATAGAATTTCACCCAGTAACATTACATGGCTACACAGCAACAGTGCATCCACCACTGTCAGTCACGTGATTTGTGCAGATACCCAGGTTCTCTCCTTCAAGCCTGTATTCCACTCTGCAACCTACATAAAGGGCTAAGATGCATACCAGTCTGTCTAAGCAGAATTACACTGCATCCAGCAGAAGGGAATCGGCGGCAAATCCCATGCAGTGGAACGCTCTGACCAAGTAGCTGGGCTGGGTGCTGAACATATGCACCTGGAGGAAGGGAGGAATCTTTCCCCACTAGTTGCTCTGGGGGCTTTGGTTCCACCATGAGGCAGGCACGCACAGGGGATGTGCAATCCAAAATTCACCCTTCTTCCTGTCTCCCCCAAAGGAAGGTCCCTGGTCATGCTGTCTGACGACAGGGGTGAAACCTGGACCAAGTTTTTCCCTAGTGGATATGGAAAGGCCCCCCACCCATCACTCCTGGAACAGCGAGAAGGGGAACCTATAGCTAATACAGTCAAATTCTATTTATTGTGAAATTTTTGTGGGGAAAATTCTTTGCTCTGGGCCAAATTCTGAAGCCCTTACTCAGTTTTTACTCTGCCCTTACTGAGGCAAAACTCTTACTTACTCCTTAAATATATTTTAAAGCATTTTTTTTAAAAGCGGCTTCTGTCCTTAAATTGCAGCCTTAGCCATAAATCCAGCAAGCGTTGCCTCATATTTAATTTAATTGCCAGAGTTTTTCGTGTTTGAACATGGCCTTCCTCCCTCCTACCACTTGTTTGGTCCTGCAGCAAAGTGGTAATATCAGAGTAATTCTGTGACTCTGCTCCCAGATCAAGCAGAATGAGAGGCTGGATTGAAGGACATAACTCTCAACAAAACTCAGGCTTCAGTCGAAGCAGCGTGGGATTAGTTACTAGCATAGGAGGGATCTAGCCCAGGGCGTTTCTAGTTCTATAAATGTTTTATTCACATCTTAGTATCACGTAAGGCAGAAAAATGAATTTAGGTGTGTCTTACAAAAGAAAACCCTCTGCTTCATCGACATAGCTAGAATATAAAACAAATACAATTCTGATAGACAAGGAGCCAAAGACTCAGTAAACTCAGTAAAGCCAAAAACTCAGTAAAGACTTCAGGATTTGGTCCTAAAAGAAAAACCTTGGTGGAAAAGTCACGTGAAGATCAGCAAACTTAGCCCTCTTCAGCGGTTAGTAATACTGCACTGTAGAGCGTTATTACCCAATCAGATTTCATGCAATTGATTTAATCCTAATCAACTGCAGCAGAATTCAATGAAAATTATTATTTAGCCCTGAGCCAGTGTGTAGCTTTGTTCTTTCTGGATATCTGACTTCATCTCCCTTTTAGAACCGGAGTCTTAAAAGCCATTTATTCAAGATATTCATGGGGACAATTGCTCAAATTTCTGACTGAAATATTCAGAATACATGTAGTAATGCATATATCGACATCATGTTTCTACCTATGGAGGTAAACATTGACCAACTCTTCAGGTAAGTACATGTTGACGTTCAAATTGATGGGCCAGAATCTGTGCTAAGTTCGACCTCCCCAACCCGCCCATGTTGCTCTAGCATGATTCCACCCTTCTTGCAATCTGACTTGCAAAGGGTTCCCTGCATGGTGAAGAGCCAATGTAAAGGCTCTACATCTGTGCCACTCCCCTCCCTCCCCCCGCGGAGGGTTTTTTGAGGTTGATGGGTGTTCTAGCTATTTTGTTCGGTTGGATGGCTCCACAGGGAGATGTAGCAGCCCTAAGACTGCTCTAGCTTACTCCAGGGACAGCTCTGCTCCCTATCTGTCTCCAGAATCCAGGAGGCACAAAGGTGGTGCACCACACATCACACCCCTCGGCTGTACCTAGCAGCACTTGGCTGCAGCCCAGTATCAGGACTGATTTCACCATATTCGTCTTCTAAGAATGAAAGATGACAAACTAGTCTGAGGGCCTGGGACTGTACGTGAGGTCACTCTGCATTTACAAGGAGTTTTATTTTTAAAGTAGCCATTGAAACTTCTTTGAAGGAAGTGAGATTCCCCCCATTGAACTGCACCGATTATAACACACACACACATAACCATAAACAGTGCAACTCAATCGTGTGGGTGTCTAGAAATCCTATATTTAAAAAAGGGATGCTAGGATTTAATAGCAGCAGTTCTAGCAGGGCTGTGTGGGGCAGCACAAAGAGCCTGTGCTATCTGACTTTGAAAGACACTGAGTGTGGATTAAGCCGGCAGAAGTGCCCTGTTGAGTTGCCGGGTGTCCTAACTGGCTTCCTGGGGCCGGCAGCTTGCATTTGGGTTAGTCCTGATGCGAGCTGCTTGAGAAAACATTTGACACACTGGGCAGGGAGGGCGGGCGGGCAGAAAGCAGTAAAAGAGCTTTGCCAGGTACAACTGGGTGGGACGTATTCCAGAGGTCTTCCACAGCCTCCATCCGTGCTACCGGTAGCAAGTCAGGCTCCCCGTCATTTGGGCCAGGCTCAGCTACATCTGACCACAGCAGAAGAGGCAGTCAAAAGCTGGAGTCCCTGTAGCTATTAACTGAGAGGTAGTGCGTGTCAGTTACACACACACGGTCAGTCACCCAAAGTGCAGCTTACTCCTTCCGTAAAGGGGATTCAGCCCAAGCAACGAGCAGGCAGTGGCACTGCCAACTTCTTCTCCCATGGCTCCAAGGGAAGCGTCACTGCATCTACCGGGGAGCCCATTGGAGCCCAAAAGCAGCACATCAGTGTGTCCCCAGCACTTGCTGCACCCCTCCACCCTCCTGTGAGGAAGCACTGGCCCGTTCCTCCTCCTCCTGCACCACCAGGCTGCCAGCAGGCACAGGGTGAGTTAGAAAAACCTTCTGACATCGTAGTTCCCCCAATGGACCTTTTTCCCCACTCAGAGTCATTGCCTGAGTTTCTATTGGCAGAGGCTAGAGCAGTGATTCTCAACCCATGGCCCAATCAGCACACAGTTGTGGCCCATGTGACCTCGTCAGGGCCATCCAGGTAACATATATAGTGTGTATGTGGCCCACATAACACCTAAAGAGCTGCACATGTGGCTCATAATGGTATATAGGTTAGGAAGCCTGGGCTGAACGAAGTCCATAGTTATTTAGAGAAGTAGCAACAGTAGTTTTTGGGGTTTGTCAGGCACTGCAAAGTTTGATCTGCTTTTCTTCATTTACATATGATCACACTTCTCTTTGATCTTGTGAAGAAGTTTGCTCATACTCACATGGGATCAATGGAGCCAGGATTTCTCCCATACTGGTCTGAATTGATATGTGCAAAACAAAACCAACTTCCACAGCTATTAAGCAAACTCACCTGAAGTGTGTAAAAACAAACAAACAAACAAAAAAATCCTGCTGAGCTTCAGAATCTATGCTCCATGTAAACACTTTATGCTTCTCAACATCTAGGGGCCCCCAATATTACTGCATTCAGATTTCCCAGTCTAACCCTTCTGCCATGTATGCGCTCATTAAGCGCCACAGTAATCAGTAAAAACAACGAGAGTTCTGTGGCACTTTAAAGACTAACAAATTTAATTTTAGCAGGCATAAGCTTTCGTGAGGTTCAGCTCACTTCCTCAGATGCAGAGGTAGAAATGAGAAACATAGGATCATCATATGCATATACAACTGCATAGAGAACAATGGGGGAGGTGGATGAAAGCTGGGTACTTGAGGTCTAATGACAGTCATTGAGTAGGAGGTGAGAATGGGTGAGCAAAGCAATTTATCTCTTGTAATGAGAGAGCCATTCCAAATCTCTGTTTAAAGCCAGTTTGAATGTGTCAAGTTTGCAGATCATTTCTAACTCAGCAGTTTCTCTTTGAAGTCTGTTTTTGGAGTTTAATCAGTCTGGCCACTTGAATTTTAGAAGATCACTTTCAAATTCTAGACAGCACTGTCCTAATTAATTTGCATAGATGCAGACAGCCCCTTTTGCAAAACTCTGCTTATCCAGAATAAGCAATGATTTTGAGGACAAGGTTAAGTGTAACAGCATAGTTTTTTCATTATCGTTATCGATGTGGCAAAGGGGAAGTAAATAGACTTTTTTATTTATTTTTTTGGCACGCTGCTAAGTTTTCATGACATTAGTGAATGTAAATGAAAGTAAAATAACTTTTTCTGTCTATGCAAATTCAGCAGATGGTTAGCCTAGAAAGAATAAGGGCACCTTATAACGTCCTTTTTCTATCCAGTTATGATATGCAAACTGCAGCCCTTGCTCCAGCAGAGAGCTGTGCTTAGTGCAGGCCTAGAGAGAGGCAGGGAAAGCTAGCTTTTAAGGCCCCTTTACACTTCCCTGGTCCTGGGGCTGGGCAGAAACTGAGCCCCGAGGGCTGCTCTAACTTCTACCTAGCTGCCCACAACCTCCAGGGGCCATTCCAACAGCCAGAGCTCAGCCTGGTGCAAGGTCTCTCTGGCCACATCCCTTTCTCATGGACAGGCCCTTATTCTGGTGCCTGGGAAGGGGGTGGGGCAGATGTTTGATTTGCCAAGGTGACTGCGTCCCATCCAAAGATTGCCCAGGGAGTCATCAAGAGGCCAGCTAAGAAAGTTTTAGGGTTGCCTTACTGCAGTGCAGAGCAGCTGTTGAAAGTCCAAAGATCTGACGTTGTGTTTCTGTGCTCCCGTGCATGTAACTGGGAAAAGGCATTTAACCAGGCAGTGTCTATTTTTTCAATCAATATTATATTTGTTATGCTTAATGTGTGGCTTTCTATTATAACATGGATGAGGCTGACCACACAATCTTTGAGCTTAACTTTATTACGCTAATACTACTGATCAGTATGGGCAGCTACATCATCTTATATCAACATGTTCAGGCAAACATGTACAGCTTTTACTAAATGCTGCTCTCCATTTATGCTGCAGCAGGGAGCAAAATCTGTAAGGAATTGGGTAGTGATGCAGAGGGAGTTGCCTGTCCAATTATATTAACTCCTCTTCTGCACTTCTTGCAGTGAAGGAAGGATCCAGGTGCAATGGAAAAATAAGAGCATCACCGCCTGAGCGTGAGCAACAGGAGAGAGTGAGCATCCAGACAGCAAAGAGGGATCCAGACTGGCTCCCTTTATGCACTAGTGCATCACGATCCATCAGGAGGCAAACTGGATTCCCACGGAACCCCAGACTCCAGAGGTTTTTCAGATTGCACTCCCTTCCCCACAGCAGGACTTCGTCCTCCTTCGGAGGAGAATGAGAAAATAACTTCCAGGCTGACTCTTCTCTCTGTTCTGTTAAAGTTTTTGTTTTGTACATTCCATAGACTTGGAGGTAACTTTAACAAAACAGGAATGCATAGGCCCCTTATGTCAAAGGGATCAATGTAACTTGGGAGCTAGAGATTTGAGCGTCGTATCGGATCTGTGTGGATCTTTACACAGCTCATGAGGTTCACAGGTGTCCCTGTAGGACAGAGTTTGGACTCAAAATCAACACACTTACAATGCATATACCTTGCTGGTACATATTAGAACTCCATGGTCTGTGATTATTTTAAACTCCAGGCCATTCACCGAGAGGTGGGTGGGGGGAAAAAAAAAACACAGAAAAGAAGAGGGAGCGGTGTCTGGGGGAGAGAGGATTGAAAATATTATAGTGAAACACATTTTCTATCCAGCCCTAGCGCTTGCTGCCTTATAAATCATGTGGCATTCACAGGCAGAGGAGAGGTTAAGTGACATGTTGGTAAAAAGTCAGAAGCTAGAGGAGCTTTTTCTATAGCAGGATCACATGGGCATGCACACCTGTGCAGCTGGACTTGTGGGAGCACTAGTGGAGAATTCTTTTGATAAAATTCTCTGCTGCAATCAAGGCCTAAAGATAAAAGGCCACGTCTGTCTCCTTGGTCATTCAATACTAGTTCCCAGCTCTGGGGAGTTTTTGCTTTGAACAGCAATCCATTAGAGACTGGGCGGATCCCACAAAAGGGATCTCATGTAGGGCTCCAAACACCCATTACCAGCTTTCAGTCCCTACCAATCTGGGCTGGATTTGAACCAACAGGATCTGAAGGATTCTATATCTCATTACCCATGCCTGATCCTCAGCCACTTTAGCCCCCTCTCCTCCAGGGGTCTCAAATGTAGTGTAAAAACTGAATTTTATAAGTACAGTAGCAGACTGCTGAGTATGATTCTCAAGCAAGTCACAAGCTGTACTAGACATGAATGTCTCATCACAGTCACAGATCTCTCTTCTAGCCTGAAATTCTTAATCTTCAGCTTGTACTTGAACACAAGCTCTTCCAGTTCTACAGAAAGTGCAAGTAGTTCTATTTCTTAAAAGAACTTTGTACATACTGTAGTCACGTTTCTTCGTAATCCAGTTTGGGGGTGGTTATTGAGAGAACCGTTCCTAGCACCTTCCATTTGAGGTTTTCAAAATGCATCACAAACTTTAACTAACTAAACCGCACACAGTTTACCCACCTCACCAGAATCATCACCCCCATTCTACAGATGGGTAAATGGAGGCATGCATGTTACTTGACCATGGCTGTCTTAAAACAATGTTAGAGGTGGAAAGAAGAATTCAGAACACCTGAGATCCCTGTTCCAGTCACTGCAGCCCACCACACCTCGTGTAAAAAGGAACGTTCATTGTTCATCTTCCCCCTGGCAATGGTTACCAGTCCCCTGTGCTGAACTCTTGGGGTGGTGTGAGCTATTCTCAGGCCAGCCACAACTTTTATGGCTTTTTTTGGGGGGGTGGAAGAGTAAATAAAGATTTTTCAGTGTCTCATTGAAACATGATATAAAATGCTTCATAACAAGCAAGAGACATTTAAACCTGTCTGAAATTGAATCCAAACAGAGAGAGTCTTGTTGCCAATGAGGGAAACTTGGCAGGACTGGTTCCTTGCGTCTCCAGCGTCTGTCTGTGTGGGAAGCTTTGAACAAAGAAACTCTAGTCCCCTAGGGTCTTGCCACTCCCAGGGCAAAACCAGCCCCTTCCCCTTTTTCCTCTAACTCACACACACGCACGCACGCTTGCACGCTCTCAGTACCAATAGCTACGGCAATAACAAATTAAACCGTACAGTGCTGAAAAATTTACAGGAAGGGGAGATTTAAAAAAAAAAAAAGAGAGAGAGAGAGAGCTAGTGAGAATCTGGAGAAAAGCCAGCGTCCCTGAATGACTCCAGCTCACCAGCCCGCCCCGAATGACGCTCTCCGCCCCCTTCTTCCCGGAGGGCAGCCATAGCCAAGCCTTGTTCTCTTCAGAAGAGAGAAGTTCCTCTTCTCCCTCTCTGGGTTTCTAGTTAGCTTGAGAGCTTAGGAACCTTGCAACTTTATCTTGCATTTAAAAGGAAAGCAAAGATGAAGCATAAGGGGGCAAAGAGGTGAGTTAATAGACCTTCTCCAAAAATCAAGCAGCAAAACCCTTTGCATTAATCTAAGGAAACGAAAGCTAGGCAAGGCAAGGCAAGATGGCTGGGGTTTCAAGGATTCGGTATCCCTCTGGCCATGTAGCACAGGGACCGTCACCCCCCAACCACAACTTAACATTCTGTATTCGCCTCTCCACTTCCCCAACACAGAACTCAAAGCCTAAAACCAGAAGGGCTCTTATCCCATGTGCCATGCTAGAGGGGAAAAGGGTGAGGTGGGTGGGATGTTCTTTACACCAAAGTGAGCATTAATTCTGGCTGGTAAATTGTTCAAAGTATTTGTTTTGGGGGGTTTTTTTTCCTTACTCTATCTGTGGCCAGACTTGGATTGTGGTGTTTGAAATTACTCCATGAGGAGACTGGCTCAGGAAAGCACGCTGTAGGCTGGGTGGTGTTCTCAAGGTGGGCGCTATGACTACGACTGCGAGCGAGCATTGGTCATCTAAACCTTGTGGTGCTCTCTGACGGCTGGCCCTTTTTCCGCCAGGAATACGGTCTTGTTAAGTCTCAGGATGGCCATGTTAACATTTTCAGCCCTCCACTCTCTGTGAACGCTTTCGCGTGAGTACCTGCAAGGCTCTTACATTTTTCTGTGTACGATCTTGTGAGCCAAAAAAAAGGGGGGGGCTTGTATGAACGTTCACAGAAAACAAATTAAGAAAGTCTCGAAGACGGGTCAATCTCAGCTTGTGGCTTGCATTCAAATGGATGTTTGCACATCAGCATTTGGCCAGCTGCAACAGCCCCTTGGAGCTCGTTCTGTGATCCCCATCCCCATATGCTTGTGGTGGGGAAATACCTCCCCGGGTCTCACTCTCAGCCTCTCCCCATTCTCTTCTGGACCTCTCCAACTTCACACAAGTGTCTACTGCATTGAAAGAAACAGAAACACACTCACTCAGGTGTCGCTCAAATGTTTAATTTCAAATTCATGAACGTGGGTGTTTGAGCTTGCAGAGGAGGTGATGGGCTGCTGATGTCAAGGTAGTGCCAAAAGCAAAGGGTAGAGAGCAGTAGGCAAGAGGGGTTGCCAGCATAAGAAGCAGTGGGTGAGGTGAGAAGGGGCTAGCAGCTGTGAATTACAGCTCTCTGGATCCGTCTACTTACACATCTGACTAACACACCCTACGTATGACTAAAGCAAGGAAAAGAATAACAACGTTAGCTTGCCGTGGCTGACGACTAGAATTATTATGCCCCGAAGTTTTTACTGTGGGCTTGAGTTCTGAAAGATGAAATCATAATATTGGCCAAATGCAAGTTGGGGGAGGGGTCATTTATTTATGACAAATTGTAATGAATAAATCTCTGGCCAGCTAGTAACTAACCTGTATGGGTCCTTAGATGAGCTTTAAGATGGGAAGATTTGCCATAAACTTTTTCGCACCCCACGTAGTGGCATTTGTGCTTTTTCTGGGGTGACTCAGGGTCAGCCCGGTTCCTTCCCCGTCTGCTCCTTTGTTTGGGGCTTGGCTCCCGTACTGCAGACAGGCTAGTAGGTGTGGTTCCTCCTCCGCGCTTGCCAGCTGGGGAGACACTTTCCTCCTCAAACTCCGGAGGAGGAAAAGAAGGACTCAGTTGTTCCCTGTTATCGATGCTCTCTGTTTTTTCCAGCCGAAGGGTAGGAGAGTTTGGGACGTGCTGGTTGAGATCTGCTAAAATCGTGGCCACCACGAACAGCGACGATCCATTGTCTTTCCCGGTTTCTTTTACTTCCCGCTTATTTTCTCCATTTGAGAAAGGAGAAGGAGGTGCTGCTGCATCAGAGCGGGGATCTGAGTCTCCTTTGGGACTATGGATAATAGCACGATTGGACATAGAAACAAGGCACTCGGCTGCAAAATGATCCACGTATGCTGCTGTGGCCATTTTTCATAGGTGTTTAAAAAAAAAAAAAAATTGCACTCTTTCCCTTTAAAAAAAAATTACAAGCAGACTTTTCCCCTCCTATTTCTTAGGGTCCCTTTGTAGAAGTGAGGGCTGATTCAGCAGCTATCATAAATGCACTCTGTTCATGAAGATCGCACCCAGCTTGTCACTAAAGAGAAAAGGCATTTAAAGTCCAGTGAAAGGGAAAAAGAAGAGAAAATCCTAACTCTGGCAGCTTGTTGCTTGAAGTGGGAATTAACGCTGAGCTTCTAGAATGCAATGAAATAACAAAAAGGCAGTTTCTCTAACCCGTCCATTGCATGGTGACAGTAGAATAAGCTTTCCCCGTTATTGCTCCTCTCAGTGTTTCAGAGTCTCGTGGGGGCGTGGCGTGGAAAAACATCTGGGTGTGACGTCAGAGAGAAGCCACATCCTGAGTTGATCAGGTTAGCAACGAACATAGTAGACTTCAGCTGCTGCTGCTGCTGCTGCTCTGTGAGAGGGAGAGAAAACAGCAATGTGCAGACACAGAGATGTGGCCGTGAGCTTGGAGTCGGCCAGGGAATAAAAGCAGGCAAATGAAACAAAGAATGTGATTGGTTCGGGGAAGGCGTTGCACAGGCCAATCAAAGTGCCAACATAGAAACCTCCACACTTGCAAATTTCCAGGAGCCAATTAAATTTTTCTTACTTTATCTCCCAGTAGGAGCCAGAAATTGAAGATAATTTTTGCCTCATTTCTGTGAAATCCTTGCAGAAACAAGCTAATTGATTCTGGGTGTGCTTTATATAATACAGAAAAGGAATAGGCTGGTGAACCGAACACACACACACTCTCACGCTCCATGAACTTTAGTTTTCCGGATTGTGCAATGATTAACCACGTCATTTTTTCTAATGTTTTTCCTTCTGTAGTTCCTTAACAACTCCAGGGCGTGGTATATTTAACCTTTTATTAGTTAAGGTAATTGAACAGACATTGAATTGTAAAAGGCACGAATTAAACAATGTTCTAAACGTGAAACTGACACAACTAGCATAGGACACGGTAAAGCTTTACAGAGTCTCAGGCTATAGCTAAAAAACTGGAGTTCCTCTTTGGAACTAGATGGTTTTACATGGTCAAAAACCAGCTGTAACTAAGTACAAAGACACAATGTTTAAAGCACCACCTATCCAGGCCCTACAGACAATAGCCCTTTTTTAAAAATAAACATGGCAATAACTTTTCTTTTTTATTCCCAACCTGTAGGAGAAAGAGCTTAAGAAGTTTACAGGGTTTTTGTCTGTTTATCTTAAGTTAGCGTGTGAGTGAATGAATAAACAGCTCTGATGTGTTTGTGTGAAGAAGTTATTGAGGGAAAGCTAAATCAAAGAAATCAGTTTGAATTGAATTCTGAAAGTGGTTAGTTTTGTAGTCATTCTTATTTCTTGTTAATGTGTGTTCCAGGACTAGTCCAGTGCCTGTGAAAGACGTGTCTCCCACACTTACTAGCCTTTTGTCACCCCTTTTCTGGGAAGAAGCAGATTTCTTGTACATTCAGTTCTCAGAAAAATTAGGTTGGGGTGGGGCATTTCTGTGGAAAATTTAGACTTTGCGTCAACAAATTTTGGTCACAAAATATCAAAATTTCTATCAGGGAAAATTGAAATAAAATATGTTGTTTTAGGTTGGTTTAACCTGAACTGAAGTATTTTGGCTTGTCAAACCAAATCATCTTGTTTCTTGGCAGTTCAACCTTAAACTTTTAACTATAATGCCACAGCACCTCGTGGGAGTTGTAGTTTGGGTGCCTTATGCCCTATTCTCTCCTAAGGTGTGGGCTTTCTGGCTGGACAAGATCTCCCATAATCAGTCATGGTCTCCACTCTCCCTGCCCTCACCGGAGGAACTTTGTGGAAGATGTAGTCCAGCCAGAGAGCCTGGTCCATAGACCAGAATGGGGGGCATGAGATATCTGATTGGCTCAGCAAAATGTGGTTAAATGTCAAGTTGGGCCAAAAACATTTTGATTCACGAATGTCAAAGTTTTGTTTTGATTGAACATGTCTAAACGAAGTGTTTCACCATTTCCAAATTCATAGTTTGGGGTTTCGCGTGTCTGTTAAATTTTCTGCAGAAAGCAGACACTTTCCATAAATAATTTTCTTTTCCATTGAAAAACAGTTCTGATGGAAAGTTTCTGACCAGTCCTACTCGAAGACCAGTATCCTATCTGGGGCAGAAATCAATGAGGCAGAGTCTGTTTCCAGGAATGGGGTGGTAACTAATGACACACACTCAGCTTCATTTTGGAGAAGCCTCAGCTAACGCCACACAGGGCTATTCCAAGACATAGATGCTTTGGGCCTCTCTGTCTCTCTCCAGGACCTCATATAAAACTCAGGGCTTGTCTACATAAGGAAATTTACTGGCATAACTTTATCGGTCTAATATCCCTCTGTAACTCCCCATGTGGACACCCCTATTTAGAATGAGTGCTTTTGATTGTTTCAGTTTAATTTGTCACTTATGAAGCTAACATATGTACATATAAATAAATGTACCAATCTAATTGTGCCACTAAATTTCCCCATGGAGACAAGCCCTTAGACAGATCCAACTGCTTAAGAACATGATGTCCCCTTTTTCCCCTCTCAGCCCGTGCACTTTACACCTGGAAAACTGCTTGTCCAAGACATTCCAGACTGCATGGTCCTTGTCTCTCTTGGTCAATGTCCTGGGCTGGCTGTCAATCCTCCTTGTGTGGAGCTGCTTTGTAACACAAATGACGCGCAGAAGGCTGTAATGGCCCACACAATAGCCTGTAATGACTCTCTGGGTGAGGTTAATGCATGGCATCTTTAACTCTGGAGAGTTTCAGGTGGGGTGCTTATACTGTAATGGCCCCTGATGTACATGACATTAGCACCTTTTGTCATAAGGCTGCTCTGCTACAGGAAATATCTAGGGGCTGCCAGACCATGAATCTCAGCCTAGGCTGTTACTTTTTGAGTTACACAGACAAACCCCAAGGAAGGGGTGAGTTTGGGCACTCATTCTCCCTCCTACCCCAGTCTCAGAGCACTCGGACGTCAGACCTGCCAACATTGTCCAACAACAAATAGAACTTCCATTTCTATAAATGGGCATGAACTTGGACACACAGTCAGGCTTCATTCCAAACTCCCCAACAAGCCCCCGCCCCCAGCACAGCCCCATTTGTTCCCCTGGCCACTCCACGCACAGCCAGGGTAACAACGCCTTTCAACACAGAGTGATTCTGCACCTATTCAAACACATTTAATTCGCCCCCCCCCCCCCCCCCCCCCCACACACACACACTTTGGATTCTGCCCTCTCTCACACACTCAACCCGCACCTACTTTACATTTGATTCTGCCTGTGCCCAGAGATAAACAAATGCCCCATGCACATTTGATTCCCCTCTCTGTTGCCAGGTCACACAGCTCTACCTCTCCGCCCGCCCTCTGCTCCTAGCTTCTCTTCTCCTTCTGCTGCTGCCGTGGAAAGGGGGCTACCACTCAAGTTCATCATCCTCTCACCTACCTTCCAGGCTTGGCAGTGGCAGTAATTTCAGCCTTACTGCAGGCTGGGGTGGGGTCAGCAGTGGGAGTTGCTCAGCATGGAGTTTCTATTTCCCCTCCAGCTCAGCTTTAGTGCTCTAGACCCTATGACACCTTTTCATGGGGGGACAAGCAGCTCATCAGCATACAGAGCCGCTCTGATTGGCTGCCTTGCTCCAGGAAGTAGGGGGAAGAGGGAAGGGCAGCCACTTAGACTGGGATTTCCATGTAGGCTGAAAGATTTGCCTGCAAACCTAGGAGAGTTGGAAAATGTGTATTGTATTGGGGAAAACCTCAGAGGCTTAGCAGGTCTTCTGAGTTTAGCATCCAAACTTCCTTCCTTCCTTCCTTTCTGGTTGGTAACTCAAAAGCAATAACGCAGCATAGCTCTCGACATAGCTGCCCCCAAGGTTCCCTTACAGGACCTGTGGCTACAAGGAGGGTAGCCCAGTGACATGCAAAGCAGTGTGGACTAGACACGGTACTGATAACAAGGACTAATACTTTCTAATCCAAGTTCTGAAACTAACTCTCTCTCTAGCCTCAGTCAAGTCACTTAACTCTTCTGTCTTTGTTTCCTCATCTATAAAATGAGACTAATAATAACCACTCACCTACCTCCTAGGATATTATTCCTAATGATCATTGTCTGTAACGTGTGACAGAAGTGCCACAAGAATGCACACACCAACCATATGGAAAAGGAAGTGGGGGAGAGGTTAGCAGTCCCAACACCACCAGTTTATTGGGACAATTTGCCTTTGCAATACTTCACAATTTGGCAGCACCGCCCAAGACAAGTAGCTGCATTCCATTTCTCCTGCAGCAAGAACCCTAATGCCACTTCCTCGCACCCACTGCTGCCCTCCCACTATCAAATGCGCTAGATATAAAATACATCCATTATGTTTGGCACAGACTCCAAGGAATCCTCTCGCTGACCCTATCCACAGTCCTCAGGCTGGCTCTGTGCATCATGGTGTGGTCATGTGGACTTGTGGTACACTAAGTAACAGGTTGATTGTTTTTCAGGCCCACCCTAAAAAGCTAAGGTTTTGAGGGTTTCTAAAGGTTGATTTGGTTCAGAGACCTTTCTTGGGAGGGTGTTTATTTTTTGGTTCTTAGAGGTTTGGGGGATAAAACGGTGGCGTAACAGTGTTGTGAATGTCACTCTCGGGTCAAAAGGACTTTTCAAAGAGAGTGCTGAATATAGTCTGCTGGTTAGGAATTTATTCAGTTCACCCATCCCAAAGATGAAATGAAGGAGATTTCACTCTCCAATGACAAAAGAAGTGAAGAGAGAAACCCATGTAGGCCTCCCAGGATAGGAACAAAGAGCTGTCCCTGGAAGATGCTAGAAGGATCACTTAACAGGCTACTGAGTCTCTCCGGAGAAGATATCAGCAGATTCTGTGCTATGCTCTGAGGCAGGTGTATGCTTGGGGTTTTTTTATGTCCTTTGTCATAGAAGAACATTGGCATGACAGTGGTGCTTTACTCTATCATTAGCACTTGAGAGTAAAATGAAGATATTACAGGCTTTGCCAACATCTGTCTAGGAATCCAAGACCTCAGGACATTTTTTTACGCTATGCTCATGAAAGGAGCGCAGCCTTTTTTTTTTTTATTATTACTATTATATATGTAGCACAGAAGACTATAATACAGCGTGTTTATCATCCAGGCATAAAACTGCCAACTGTCCAATGAAAGATTCCGTAACAATCAGTGTGAAATAGCAAACATTAAATGTTTGCCTCTGTGTGAAACAACAGTAGCAATCGGACTCTATACAAAATGTTTATCTGAGCGGTGTTGGACTGTCTTCATACCACTCATCTTTCCCTCATTAGACCAATGCACAAAACCATCATGAAAATATATCAGATGACACAAAATCTAGTCAACTACTCTTTGTTGTGATGATAGATAATGTTATTCTGTTGCCTCATCAAAAAAATATTCACCCTGCACAAGTGGGAAAATAGTATTTTTGCAGGGCTGCAGTAGATCCTAAATCGGCCTGTATTAAGCATTTTGCAAGTGCTTACTTGTATTTTCATCAGGCTGAATCATGAAATTGAGATTACCAAAAATGTTTTACTGAAGTTAATCCTACTTCCCGTTTTAATTTTCTCATGCTGTTGGGCTATGTTTTTGCAATACTCTCAGATCGAAGTATTTAGACCATATACTGAAGTGAGAGCTCCTTTCTAGCTTCTCTTGATGTTCTTCTATCTATTCAAAGAAGCAAATTGGCCTAATTTTTGCATTTGTTTGAATGCGCGGGCTATTCCTAATACATAGCTTAGGCTTCCCTTTATCTGGAATGGATGACGGTAGTGATTTTTAAATTAAATCACTCAAGTGGCTAGTTAGTGGGCTTGAAGCTAGGATGTAAATGTACCACGTATTAGCCTGCTGCACGCAGCCTGACTGTGTGGACCCCGCCAGTGCAGACTAAAAGTGCTGTAGTGTGCCTTGATGTACTATGCACTACGGAACGTGTAACGCACAGCCTGCTAGTGCACTGTGCAGTCCCACCCCAGCTTGCTGCACACTAACTAGCCATGTCGACAAACCATAAAAATAGCACGGGCAGCGGCGAGCAGCAGTGGACGCTAGCCACCCCAAGGATATACCCCTGGGGCCTAAGTGGGTTTGCACTTGGGGTGGCTAGCCCATGCTTCTGCCGCCCTTGCTACCACAGCTACACTGTGCTTTTCTCTAGTGCCTCAGGAAGATCTTCATGGGCTTAAAAGAAAATGGGTGGTGTGGTCTCTGCTTGTTTCAGTTCCTGGGTGGTGGCTGTGATATGAAAAGAGCAGATCTCATTTTATTTTGGCTCCCTAAATGGTTTCCTGACAAATAAATGACAATGAAAAAAGCAAATGTAAACATCTGTGTGTGTTTGGGTTCCTGTGATATCTGAATTCACAGGCCTATATTTAATGCAATATTTGTCTTCACCAGCACTTCCATCAGGCTATTTCTTACCTGCAAAGCACAGCTCCGTGCCCAGGAAGAGGCTATGGAGTGTCTCATGGGCGCTCCATGGTCCATGCCACAGCAGTGCTACTGTTTTCAGTCGCTGGACACCCACGGAATGGGGAGGGGGAGAAGTTTGTGAGTTTAGGGCCTATTCCTGTAGCTTTTTCTCAGGTAAGCAGCCAACTCCACGTCCATACCACTCAAGCATCCTATTTGCTGTGAAACTCCAGTACTGACATCACATATGGCAGATGAAACAAAGACAACACAGGGAAGCTTTTCAAATATCTCCCCATTGTCATTCTTTCGTAAGTCTCTTTTGTTGATCTCATGTTCCTCATAACACAGTGGGGCATAAAGGGTTACTTCATGGAAACAGTCACCCACTCCATGAAATATTTGTTCGATGTTCTAGCTACCTCTGAAGCTCCTAATGACATGATGCAGAGCCAGTTTCAGAAACCCAGCCATTCCTTTTAGTATTCCAGCTCCCTACGCTCCCGGGACAAGTCAGCTAGTGATGTCAGATACTTACCTAGATTCATGTCAACAGAACAAGCAATGTAACCCCAATCCTTGAAGAGTTCAAAGGGATGTGGTGTTGTGAAACCCTCTAAGAAAGGTGTAAATTGGACAAGTCTCCCTTCCCTGGGTTCCTTTTTCACAGGGCAGAGACAAAACTCTAACCAGGAAAAATCAGGAAGCCATCCTTCTCAATTATAGGTAGTCTCTTATGGCTCCCTACAGCAACCAGCTCTGGTTGGAGATCCTTCGTGGCTTCCGTACATGGTAATATATATATATATCTGATCACATAATCTAAAACAAGTCCTACAATTCTTCAGTCATACAAGGATACCAAGCTGAAGCAGAAGGTGTTTGGGTTTTCGTTTGTTTGTTTGTTGTTAAATAGTTAGGGGGGGGGAAGTTAGGTTTTTTACATTTTAGGAAACGTTTGCAGCAGGTCATACTAATAAAGGCTGAATGTTTATCTAAACCAACATATGGGTGGTAAGGAAAGTAACCAGGCTCCAAGCTCCTTCAGAGAGAAAGTGGAGTGCAAATACACCCTGTAGTGTGCAAATCGGGATTTGTGTGCAAGAAACTAGTAGTTGTGTGCACAAGTGAGGAATGTGCAAAAGTGTCTGCACACAATTTGCAACCTTTTGTAAACCAGAATTTAAGTGACTAATTCAAAAGGGTGCTGAGACGATGTCTGTTAAAAAGGGATGTTCAGCAGAGGTCTAGACCAAATTCCTCTTTTTCATTAAACAAATAAAACAAAGGTCAGGCAGCCTTTGTTGAATGGGACAATGGTAACTTTTAAGAAAAGAATAATTCTCAGTCCACTAGATAAGCCAAAGCTGTATGTACTGTTTCAGTCATGTCCAGCTTTAGGGGAGGAGGTTGTGGTCTGCATTTTTCTGATGTTTGCTCTGCTGGCTGACGTGTGAACTGGGATTGGTGTTGAACTGGGATCGGTTAACAGGTTCTGATAAAATAACAAACTTACCTCTTCCTTGATCCCTTGAACTGAATCCAACTAAGTACAGTAATTTAAAAAATGCTGCATGTCTCTATGCTTCCTAGTATTGGCCGGGACAGAAAGCAAAAATTGCCAAAATAGTGCACACTGGGCTATTTTTGCAGCATTTCTAGCCCAGCTGAATCCAAGCAGCACTGGAAATTTCATGAAACTTTGTTTTTGGAAGATTTCCCACCTGATTGTCAGTCAAGTTTGGATGCTTCTATGAACACAGTTTCCAAATTTTTTGAGCTTTATCTTTCAGTGCTGCTTATGGGAGAGAGTTCTAACTATTTATTGATTGGAGACAAGATAGCCTTAGTGGTTATTGGCATGATAGGAACAAAAGAATGAATGGAAAAATGTGAATTATAGAACATTTAGATGACTTTGAAAATGGATGACTTTGTTCTCTGTTGCTCTGCTCTTTGTGCTGTCATTTACACCAGTGAAAGGTGAGTGCAAAGTAGGCATAAAATATGGCCTATCAGAAGGTAGTGTTCTATGCCAACATTGCACTGCTATGGGACTACATCTCATCCAGGGCAGTGGAGAACCAGGCCCTGAATCTGTAGCCCCATTGATAGGAGAGAGAAAAGCATTACTATGTATTCTTGTCTCTTTCTGGAAAGTAAGAAAGGCTGGAAGAGCAAAGGCAAACTTTTGTTACTCAGTGCTCATTCCTTTCCTGTATAAGAGCATGAAATAATGGCCCAGATTTTTAGATCTATGCATATTTAACAGTATTCACAAATGGACCGTTCTGTCTAAACGGATCATTTGTATATGCCATTACTGAGGCTGTCCCCATAATTTGCACACACAATGACTGTGATTCTGCTTAGACAAGTCTAAAAATCTTGCAGGGGGGGAGGGAAGCCACTATGTCTTGTGTAGGGAAATTATTAATTCCAATACTCTTCTTTTATAAATCCATTAATTTTCCTCTTTCTTGGTGAGAGTCATTTGCAAGGGAGTGAGATTGCCTGTCCGCCACAAGTTCAGAGCAATGTTTACTCAGCAGCAAGATACTCTGTGAAATGCAGGATTTTCATTTTCACGTGTCAATGTTTAACTATTTTCCTTGCATCAGCCCTGCTTTGTGCACAGTACAGGACTAGTGTATGTAATATAAGGCCAGCCCTAGATTTTGTACAGCTCTATGCAAAGCAGCATGTGGGCCCATCCTGCTTCCTCCCTACCTCCCCACCTCTGCATCACAGTGATTCCCAGCTACCTCTTGCCTGCCTGCAACCCTCTTGGCCTGTGCCAACACATTTGTGAGGTTCCGCAGTCTGGGAAGCCAAAAGGCAGAGCTAAAGCGTATCTTTTCCATTTGTGCAGAGCCCCTGGAGCAGCTGTGGCATCAGACATATGGGCCTAAGGCTGCTATGGGCTATTGCTGTGGTTTCTTTCCTCCTGGAGGCAATGTTAGTGCTCCTTCTTGGCATCGTGAGCCACAAGGAGTCGTGGAAGAGAACACAGCTAATAACCTCTCCAAACACCCAAAACAGGTCATCTCCAGTGTGTGATCTCTGCAAGTCAGGAACGAGAGTGCTTTGATTGCATGCCAAGTACAGGCCTCCTTTTTTTGCTGAGGTCAAACCTCGGGGCTGGCAACCCACAACTAAACACTTTTTGCTTTTGCCTTTAATTTCATCTTTCACCCTCCCTTTATCCTTCTCTCTCCCAACTCACAATTTTCGTTAGGCTACTCTTCAGCACACATTACAACGTAGCAATTCAATGTGAGCGCAAAGCAGCTGTTAGGTCAATGGTCCGTAACGTGTGATGAATAAACTTCCAAGTGAGCTAATAGCAGTATGTTGTGGCCAGTAGTTCTGAGATGTCGTGGTGCCAGGAAAGGCCTTTTAATTGTTGATCTAAAAACTCAAGAATAGTAGGAAATGTAACCTTCCGACCACAAAATAGGCAGAAAACTTGAAATGATGACCAGTTCTCCCTCTGGTGCATATATGCATGGAATCCGGTCAAAAACAGAAAACAACTTCTTTTAAGCATCATTGCAATCTGAATACTGTTTAAAGCCATAGAGGAGGATGGTTAGAGGTTTCCAAATATGGGAAGAAAAACCATAAATATGATGGATTGGTCTGACTGTATGAGGAGACTGGGACTTGGGGCAGAGTTTGCTAACTATAAAACCAGAATCCTCTAGTTTATTAAATAAAACGATTAAAATAGAGACCAAGCATTAAGACTATTCACTTCTACTGGATTTCATCTACATAATCATTCCTTTGGGTTCTCCTTACCGCACTTTCATGATGATGTTGTTGTTGTTTGTGGTCCTCAGTTATTTTTCCGTTTATAACCTATAATCCTCTATACATAGGATTTTTTTCCTAAGGCATATATATTCCAGATCACCATATTTGCTAAACTTCATATCATTCAAAACTATGGAAAAATACAGACAAGAATAACTAGCCAGTTCTTAGATGAGCAAACTGATCAAGTAGCCTTATTATTAAATAATATTAGTGTTATGCCTATATACAATCATGTCCACACTTCTGAATCTGCAATGAATTGCAGGGGCATATGCCGGTAGCTATGTATCCAAGTAACTGAGTTTTAGGTGCACACACCCAGTCAGATATCTGTCTGCTAATATATTGTGCCTGCTAAAAGAGGTCAATTCTGAAAATCAGGCCCTTTATGTGACACAGTACTAAAGAGAAGATCATTCACACTGAGTGAATGAAATGAGGAGGATCTAACATTTGTTATTATTTAGTATTTATTACTCAAAACATTCAGATTGGTGCCATAAACGCAGTGTTTTACAGATGCAACTCTTGATGCATGTCCCAGACAGCTTTTTGAGAAATGAATCCACTGTACCATACATCTACGTTTGTGTGTAAGCCAATTTGTAAAAGAACTCCTTGTTTGCTATGTAAATATTAACCAAAATGAGAAAAGCATATTTATTTGTTCAGCCTCTGGGCACATTTGCAATAAACAAAAGCACACTATCCAGGGAGACGCAGAACAAAGCATCCAGGCCTCTGCCCTCCTCCCACCTGAACTGGGTTAGTGGCCGAGCAGGGAGGCAACACACAAAGCAGTGACTAGCTAGCAGATAGTGACAGGGCTCAGTACATTACAGCCCTCTGTGATTAGATTAAATGGGTGGACGTCTCAGCCATGGGGCTCCTGCACACCTGACCCCTGTTCTGACTCTCTTCTGATCATCTTCTTCCTCCACCTGGGTACTTTCCTTGTGCCTCAGTTTAGCTGCTGCAGCCTATGGCTTCCCTGACACTTGGGCTTTTTCTGTAGCTACAGATTTATCTGATTTGCACACAGTTTTTCCCTGGCATTGCTATCCACCTCTGTCACTTCTGCAGCCAAGAACTTTTATTGTAACTTCCTTAGAGGAGATTTACCAACATAGGAACCACCCCTCTGAAACAGTGAGTGGAAAACTAAAGCTACTTTCTCACTCTTATGTGTCTGTCTGGTTCCTCACTGCTTTGCATTCTAATTTGTATCGCTAGTAAATGCTATGAATCATTGTATTTTCCATGCAATCATTATATACTTTTGCTCAAAGAAAAGCCATGTACAATCCACCTGTCCTATCTTTTTTCCCCTCTTCTTCCTGGTAGCTTATTGTTCTTATGTGGGGTGTTGTCTGAAGTTAGAACCCAATCCTGCAAACTTTAAAAAATGAGATTAATTTGATTTAAATAGGATTTCTTATGCCCTGGCTGTCCCCAATTGCCTGAAGAGTCCCTTGGACAGCTGGTCTAAATCAGAGATGCTGCACTCATTTACTCTGGGGTCCAAACAAGCAGCTCTATAGCTGCAGGATCAGAGCTACAATACCCCCCGCAATGAGCTGTACAAAGCATGCTAAGCTAGGACAACACCCAGCCAACTTGTGGGAGGTCAGAATTATGATGTTAATTAGCTGCTCTAGTTTCGTGTGTCAAAGGTAGGAAGTGACATGTATTGAAAATATATTAAATCTGATCTTAATATTTTTAAATGCACATTGTGTCATGCATAGTGTTTAAATGGAGCAGATGTTACAGATGTCATTTGTATTTTATGAAATTACATACAGACTCCCCTAAAAAGAAAAGTTTGCCTTCTTTTCTCATGGCTGAATTGTTGACATAACAATCAAAAGCAAGATGAGTTTCTTGCTCCCCAAGTTGTTTCCTGACCCTTAATGTGAAGTTTGGGGAGCCTTATTATTTCCAGTAACTTTCAGCCTTATCAGCACTGTGAAGCTGAGAGCTGTTGGTTAGGATGACCAGAGATCCTGATTTTTATAGGGACAGTCCTGATATTTGGGGCTTTCTCTTACGTAGGTGCCCATTACTGCCCCTCTCCCCGTCCTGACTTTGGTCACCCTAGCTGGTGTGTTCTCAGCGCTTTTGACAAACAGGTCACTTATTTAGGTACCTAAATGGAGCCCTAGGAGGCTCACCTTCGGCACACATTTCTGAAAATCTTAGCTATGATTAGTAACTTGACTGTGTCCCATTATTTCCTAAAAACAGCACTGGCTTCACTTATTATGAAAAAGGCACATGGGCCACAGTAAGTTACATCAAATTAATTCAATCTCACGGCTCTGGTGACCTCTATAAATCATTCTAATTTATCTCTTGCTGGAATGAATTTCTTGGTAGAGTTATTTCCCTGTAAATTATTGCAGTCCACCTGCCAGTCTATATAGTAAACATTGCAGCACGTAATACCCTTGAGAAAGCTCTTATCAGAGCAGCGCTTATATCACCCACTCACAGTTCATTAGGTTTTCCCAGAAATGGGGAACAAAAATAGAACAGGGGAGAAGACCTCCCACACAAAGGGGCGGGGAGGCTGGGATTGTCCTGGGAGTTACCTCTGATATGTCTGGCACTTGTCATTTGACTCTGGTCTCTGATCATCTCACCTTTGAGACGTGTGACCCACCTCTATGGATGGCGCGGGAATGTGTTGGGAGGCTGTGTGCATTTTTTTAAATTTTTTTTAAAGAGCTCTTGGTGGGACTCTGCAGAAGGATTATGTAGACCCAGGAAGTGGGGGGAGGGGATTAAGGGGACATCTGGAGCCCTGCTGCCTTGGGGCGGACAGCCAGAGCCTTGTTTGCCCGGGCTTGGGCTCTCCCTCCCGCCCCACTCCAATCCCTCACCAGCAGACAGCCGGGGCATGGGCTCTCCTTCCCTCCCCTGCTCCTGGCAATCCCTCCCTGGGAGGCAGTGGCAGGGCTCCGGCTGTCCACCTCAGGGTGGCAGCAGCAGCCGTGTAGAAGTAAGGGTGGCAATGGGGCGCTAAGTCTGCTGTGAAAAGTGATCTTTGTCAAGATCACTTTTCACATTGCCAGTGCCACCCTTACTTCTGCGTTGCTGGTGCTGCCTTCAGAGCTGTGTGTCCGCTGGCCGCTGCTCTTCACTCTGCCTTTAGAGCTGGGCAGTGATATATGTACCTGCGGGCAGAAGGTATAAACAACTACAGACATAAAGAAGGGCATGCAATCAGCTAGGTTTGAGAATCACTGGTATGGACTAAGGGCTGGTCCACACTAGGGAGTTTTGTTGACAAAACAGTGGAGATGTACACCCTGAAATGCTCCTCCCAGCGATAACTCCCCTGCTATGCTGACATCATAAAACCACCACAACAAAAGGTGTTTGGCTTATGTCGGTGTAGTTAGGGCGACCCTGTCCTTGTGGACGCTGTGTTCCTTACATAGGTTGTTGGCTGTTGTTCTTGTCCAGTTCACTACTCCCTGGAGCCCTGAAATTGACAAGAAACCTGATCAGCTAGACTAGAGCCCAGCTGCCTCCTGGTGCCCTGGACAGCTGAGCTCCTGGACCCTGCTCCTGGCTGGGAGTTGGGGGGAGGGGAGAGAAGAAGCTCCAGGTGGCTGGACCCAGCTCCTGGCCAGGAGCCTGGTCTCTCAGCTGCCCACACTGCCCTCTTAGGTCAGCGGAAGTGCTTCTGGTGAGGATGCACACCATGACCCAAGGAGGGTAGTGTGAACATCAGCCACCGCAGTAATTAATGTGGTGGTTGTAAGTTGACCTAACGTAGGTCGACTTATCTTTGTAGTGTAGACAAGGCTACATTCTGGCTTTTGAAAATGCAAATGAAACAGAGCAGCATGAATGAGAGGCTCAGGCCAGCACCACCTTCCCTAAAATGGTTAGGGGGGTGGGGAGTGATATTCAGGTTCATGTGTTCTTTACTTTTCCTCTGCGAGCCCAATCCTATCCCTCACTAAAGTTAAGCACATGCTGAAGAGCTTTACTGAAAATGGGCCTTCACCACTGATTTCAATGGGAGCAGCACTGGGCCTCCTAAGGTGTGTTGGATTTTTCTGTACTTGGAACAAAAGTTGCGCTCCATGAGTCTCTCATTTAAAAGTCAATATTCTCCTACCTAGCACTGACTGACTTTAGGAATTATCTTAGATACAAAAAGACCTGGACAAAAGGAAGAGGAACTGACCCATTAACACACGTTCTTTTCTTTGACAAAAAAATTCAGAGTTGCATCCCTATCTCTCCTAAATCCCTTTTGTGCTACTCCAGCTCTTTCTTCATTTGTGACCTCTCCATGAACAAACTGCACAATTCTTATATTTACTCATTATTTGGAACTATTTACAAATTCTCTTAGCAACAATTCTTGGTCTTCAAAATCTGCAACTCATGTTATTGGTTAGTTACCTAATTTGCATCGGAGAATTTCTGTTTCCTGAATGGAAAACTGATGCAATTCACCAGCAGCAACACAGATTTCAAATTTGCAGTTCACACTGTTGCAGATTAGTTAAGCAATTTAAAAATTTGTTTTCAGTGAATGTTCCAGCCTTTGAGTTTAAAATTTGCTTTTTGCAGTATTTGTTAACCATGATAGTACAGCTTCTTCAATAGATTGATTATTCATGGAAAGCCAACACAAGATGGATCAAATACAGTCTACATTAATTTATTTAAAATTTTGAAAAAATAGCACTGGTTTTCAAAAGGCATCAGCTGATTTATCATCTGACCAGATTGTCAACTTGAGTGAAGAAACTGGCCTTTGATTTTTGTGCCCTGGATAGTTCCAGGATAAAAATGTAACAGGATCTGGTTAAATCATTTCAGGCAGTGGGTTTGTGTACTTTGCAGGTGGCTTTGAGTGGCTGAATATGCCCTATTAAGGGAATATTCATTGTCTGATGAGCCTGGTCTTCCTTTGGTGGATTTAAAAAAAAAAATTTTTCATCAGTAATTTGAAAACTTCAGTGTCATTCAGCAGAGAATATATAACACTTTGATATTCATTTGCATGTAGGGCCAAATCCTGTTTGCAGATCACAATGAGCTTAGAAGCACTGCAGAAAGTGGCTTAATGGATCTACATAGTGACATGCAGTGTAATTGTAGCCATGTTGGTCCCAGGATATAAAAGAGACAGGGAGTGCGCGGGGAGAGGAGGTAATATCTTTAGTTAGACTAAGCGTGTCTCTCTCACCAGCAGTAAAAGATATTACCTCACCCAGCTTGTCTCTCTACATAGTGATAGTCACCTCTGTGCTAAGGCCGGGGCAAGGAGTCCCTGACATCTGTCTCACTCTCCTCTCAGCTCCAAATACCCTGCAGAGAGAAACTCCACAGTGTCTTCATGGTCACTCCTCTCTGGGACCGTGAGGAAGGATAGGTAGGACTTGTCCTTCGTAATATTTACAGTCAAATTCTGCTTTTCATTACACTGGCTAATCCTTAGACAGCTAAACATTTATCTGTCTGGTTTTATCACACTTTGTGAGTGGTCTTATACGTGACATAGTTAATCTGTCTCCTGTAACCATTTTCATTTTTCAGAGTATAGCTTAATGTGAAATGCTCATTGACCATGAATAAGTAGCTAATGGTGCTCTGGGTGGCAGGTGCTGGCTAATTGCATGTGTTCATTTCACAGCTGCTATGTGGTCTTACTATCCAGCTGAGGCAAATCATGAAAGTTCATCTGAACTGTGACTCTGATCAACAACAATCTAAAACAATGATGTATGTGTGTTCTTACATAGTGATAGTAAAACACCAGAGGGCAATGGTAGCTGTTCAACCATTTTTCACAATTTTGTGCAGCACAAATGCTGAACAAAGCACAGTAAATGAGTGGCATGATGTAATGCATTTTCCAAAGAATCTGGCAAGAAGAAAATGATCATAAATCTTTACAGGGAGTGGGATACTTTGAGAAAATACATGGGCCATATTCTGCAACCCTCAGTTACAAGAATGCAACCTTCCTGTTTTCAACGCAGTTATGCTGAGATCCCTATGTTTCCAGATAACAGAAATCACAGTGGCTTTAAATTTTAAATAAATTAGAGATTCAGTCATTCATGATGTGTTGACAATCCCCTCCCATAAATGTCTAGTTTTGTGTACTGCACTGATCAGATCTGAGGACTGAATGTTTTATCGTAAGAATCTTGTGCAGTGCTGAAGAAATGAGAAGGCAAGTTTGATTGCTTGTTGTGACACTCATTAGCATGCTGCAGTTTGTACATTAAGGAGCCTCCTTTTGTAACTAAGCTGAAATTTGATAGATTTTTATGTTGTAACCTGTAGTAACTCTGAGGTAACTGTATATGGGCAGTTCACATGAGAACTGAGTAACATTTAGTGATATATGGAAATGTTGTTTTATTGATTACATGGGCAAAAAGACAAATATGACATTAGCACTTGTCTTTAACTGCATTAATGTTATGAGTCAATGTATAGACACTCAGGCTGAAATTCTCACTGTATCCATATAGTCATGCAGGGGATTGTGTGAGGTAAAGCACCCTTTGTTTGGGCAGTCAAACCTCCTGGGAGGTTCCTTTGTATTGCAAAGCAACTGCACAAAAATGAGGGTTGAGTCCTAGTCCAAAGCTCACCTTTCAAGGGCTTGTGTTCCTACCTGGGCAGGTTTGGGCTAGGGGACTTCCTACGTGAAAAACCCCGGAGATTAGGGAGGGACAGGGAACAGTGTGTTTAAACAGAGTTATTCCAGCGAGCATACAGCTGCCTCGTGGTGAAAGGGTAGGTGTGCTTTGGCTTTGTGTTTCTGCAAAAGAGAGCTGTGCCCATATGCAGTTTGGCCCAGATCCACAAAGAAATTGAGGAGTCTGGCTCCCAGTGAAACCAATGCGAGAGAGATGCCTAAATACATTTGAGGAGCTGGGTCCCTGTGACCACATCTGACCAAGGAAACAATTATATTGATTCTGTAAACAAATTACACTAAGGGCAAGTCTCCACTACAAACTTGCATCAGCACAGCTGCAGTGCTTTTGGTGAAGACACTAAACCTACAGGAGAGAGCTCTCCAGTTGACTTAATAAATCCAGCTCCCTGAGAGGCAGTAGCTATGTGGGGGAAGAAGCTCTCCTGCCAACATAGTGCTGCCTATGAGTGGTGGTGGTGGAGGGGTGTTAGGTCAGTATAACTCCATCACTCGGGGGGGATTTTAAATGGCACCCAAGGAAGAAGCCTGAGAGGGAGGAGGCCCAGAGGCAGACAGGAGACTGAAGAACCCTGAGGAGTGATAAGCATTTGTTTGTTAAAGGACTGTAAACCTGAAACTATGGAGTTTCATGGAATATTTTGATTTACAGTAAAGGCAAAAGAAAGAAATGGCTTGAGATTAAAGAAACAGCATGGGCTTGAGACCTGGACTGGGCCCCTGCTTATTGTCTAGGGCTAGGGCTTCCAGAAAGGGTGGGAGGAAATACACCCAGTCCTCACTCCCCAGCAGCAAGGGGGAAGATGACTGTGGCCATGGGAAAAGTATTGTATCCTGGGAAAGTGAAGAGCTGTCCTTGTTTCACTGGGTTTTTCATTGCCCTGGAAGGGTCAGAGTCTTCCTAATGCAGCTAGCAAACCAATCACTGAGCAGAAGCCAAGGCAGTCTCCCCATCAGATGATGGAAAGCTAGGCTTGTAAAACTTTTTTGGAAAATAACTAATAAAACATAGAAAAGAGTAAAGTCCATGGGAGTTGAGACAAGAAATCTACCTTCTCTGGGTTCATACTTTATTATGCTGGTTTCCAAGCACAATGTGCTTGCTTCTGCCACAATATGGGTGTGAGAGCAGACACCACTAGGATTGTTAACACTGTATTTAAAAAATAAGGGACTGTTTTCTTAGCACCCCTGCTCCACCCCTCCTCCCAATATTATCACAATTACTATTAATAATAAAAATAATCTACAACTTACATAATAATCAAATAATCATTTGCCAGGGGCATTTCTTGCTGCTTTTTGCAGCACTCAGCAATCCCGATCTTTTTGTACAAAGATGAAAAAATAAGGTACGTCCCTTGTAGTAAGGGACTGTTGGCAAACCTAGACACTATATAATTGCGATGACTCTTTTTCAAAATATCACATTAAATCCCCATGCTGCTACAGAGCCCAGTTGTCTTCACTTCCTCTCACCAGCATCACGTTCCAGGATCAAGGCCTTAACATGTATATCACATTTGTCAAGATACAATATGCACAATACTGAGTGAAGATTGAAATGAATGACTGTTATGCTGGTTTAATTATAACGGACTTTTAAAAAACAAAGTAGAAAAATGAAGTTTGAGAAGGTACTTGTGCCTGGTTAGCATGTGTGCAATTCTAAATATTTTCATGGGATGGGGAAGTGCTCCTTCAGTGGGATCTCCAGTGTCGTCATATAAAGTAAATATTTATACTGAAATTATGCTAGGATTTGTGATGTTGAGATGAACCTCCTTAGCTGCTAGACTGACCAGCCTCTCTCTATCCACCTCACACTCTTCTAATTGATGCAGCTCCCTATAAAATGTTAATCTCACCCGTTATCGTGTGTGTGTCTGTATCTGGAGTTAGAGCCTGCATTCTTTGTTCACTGGAGGCACAAGGAATGCAGAACTGGGCACTAGTTCACTTCCTTTAGCTAAGGTAAAATTTTCAAAGCACCTGAGTGCCTAAGTCCCATTGTCAAAAGTGATTTAGGTCTCACTGAAAGTTACCTCCTACTTTTGAAAATTGTACCGTTTTCCTATGTGTGTTTTGACAATGGTTCTGAAGGAATTACACAATTCTCGTTGCACTTATCCTCTCTGTACTAACAGGGCAGAGATTCTTTTACAGAAAAAGCACTCCTTGTAGCACTGTATCCTTTGTCGTGAAATTACTTTTTATTTTGCTTTTACTCTGATTTCTGCTGATCTCTTTTAGTTGTGTGATTTCACTAGCAGAAAATCAGGGCCTTGATTAAGGCTCATTACTGGTTTGTAGAGACTGATGTGGTAAACTGAGTACCAGGCCAGGTTCCACCTCATCCTTGCCTGGTACAGGTGGGACACAATGAGTCCCATGCAGCCCATGTAAGGATCCAGCAGAAGTCCAGTTCCTGCACTTGCACACAAGAATTACTCCTTTCCTATTACTCCAAGCATGCTAGCACCCCTCAGTGGCAGGGATGAAGCAAGGCTATGACCCGTTCTTACTCTAGTCCTTCCACTGCACTGGTCCAAAAAGGAATGTTGTCACAAGTGCAGCAAAACTCCCTGTGTACACTAGGTTCCTCAAGGAGGCTTTCCATCTGTCTAACGCCGAATTCCTTGTGGTGCTGATCATTTGAGTTGGTGCTTTAGAGACACAGTTTAGCCCACATTTTTATCTTTTTCCTTTTTTTAAAAAAATGTATTTTCCTGGCATGTTGTATTAAATACTGTGTGCCATCACAGAACGAGCCAACCAGTAGCTGGTATTTCTGATGCCACAGTGTAACTGCAGGGACTATTTCTTTAAGGATTAATATCCAGAAACTGAGTTTCATATCTGGCATTGCTGATGGTACTTGGAACAGGGATAGAGGATAGCAACATACTGTATCAGCTTTTCCTGGGGGCTTTGAAACACAATGTTTTCAAAAGACACTTGGACTTTTCAGAATGTATTTTGTCCATGTCTCCACTTTAAGGGGTTGTATATTGATATATGCATTTATTTATTTGTGCTTCTAATATCAATGAACATACAAGGATCTCTGTATAATACTATAAAGACAAATAAGCACTTGTAAAGTAAGTAAAGCTGCCCAGAAAATTTCCATCAAAATAAAACTTAGGGCAGATGGGAATATTTCCACACAACTTTTTCTGATCTCCCCTTCCTTGTCCCCCAACTAATGCTAATGAGAAGGATGGGTCTGTGTTGTGTGATAAATGTACAATTTTAGTAACTCTGACTGGTATATCAGACTTTATGACCCTGTGGGAAGCTGCAGAGCTATTTTGCTGACTCACCATGGCAGCTAGCGGGATATAAAAAGCTGAGTGGCTATCTGCAGAAGGAACAGGAAGCCTGGCCTGAGGAGGGGGGGAGCCCTGTGATGAGGAAGGAGCTCAGGCTCAGCTTTTTGTGTGTTAAGTACGAGCCTGGCTCACGGTTTGGTTACTGCAGTTCATAGTAAAGGAAATTCTCAGCAATGAAATGTTTTGGTCAGTATCCTATTGGCTGTGGGGGCTACTCTATCTGTTTATACTAGGAAACATAAGCAACTGGTTTCCCGTAAAAATGGGCTCAACCTTTGCATCTAAGGATTTTTAAAATGAAGAGAAACTGCTCTCTCTGGGATTTGTAAAGCTTAGAGAAACAGCAAAGTCAGAATAGAATAATTATCCCCTAGGTGCATGAGTAATTTCCCAGGTAAATTTCAAAATGTTTTTTTGTTTTTGTTTTGTTTTTTTGTTTTTTGCATGTTGAAAGCAAAAGAAAATACTTAATTAAGCTGAATAGGCAAGCAGACTGGACAGGTGAGAGAAGAAAGGAAAATGAGACCCTAAGCTGGCAAGGACTGGTAGTCATCCCAGTATAGAGGGTGTGTGCAAGGCTCTTCATATCAATAAGTGTCACTAAAGCTCTTAGAAATGTGTTCAAATGGTCCAGAGAGATTCACTGGTGGTTCTGCATTGGAATGAATCTCAGCCCCAATGTGCTTAGCTCTTGGAAGACAATTTACTTCATTTCCTAGGTCAGCCTTATGCAAACATACCCAGTGGCAGTGATGGGCTCTGGTATGGAGGTGCATGCAAGGGTAGGCTGCTGTTGTGCAGGGCTTTTTGGGGAAGGACTAATACAGGGGAAAATAAGAGGAAATACGAAAGAAGGAATAAAAGGAGAGTGTGTGCATATTGGGGGAATGGGGAGTTAATACAGAGGTGACAATCCATTCCATTTAGGAAGAAAGTGAGACTGGGGGGGGGGGGGTTTGTTTGTATTTCCTAATTGAATCAGATGTACTGAGGCATGGCTCTGTGAATCTGTGCCACGCTGAATTCATCGCATCAGATAGTTGCATTCTTGCCCCCCAGCCCCCCCAGCCCCCAAATTAAGACATTGTGAAATTCTGTGTGAAATCCTATTGTGTAATGTTGGCCAGAAAGACCCAACCAAGAGCATCTTGCATAAACTCCTTTCACACAAACTGGTTGGATCTTATTTTAAGGGCACTGGTTTAGCTAATGTTCAGTGGGACTTAGGACAATCATCCCAGCTGGCCCTTGATCACTAAGGGGCCAGGGGAGTGTGTCACTGAAACCCTCCAAGAGGCACTGCAGTGCCCTTCAGCCAATCGCAGTCCTGCATGGTTACAAAGGCTGCTGTTGGTCAAACCCTGAATTTCTAAAAGCTGCTGGGATTGGCTAGTGGCACCAGGTGGCACAGGCTTCTTCCCCCTTCTCAGGTTTTGGTCAAGGCCAGATGCTGAAGCATTAAAGTATTGCCCAGGACTGCCTCCGACTCTTACTTTGGGACAGCATGCACCTCCTGGACATGGGAGCTGATCTCACCATCTACCTGAACATACCATCCGGGGTCGAAAACAATGCTGCTGGTGTGGGGTTTTTGTTTTCTTTGGAGTTTTTTTTTTTTTTGGTATTACAAAACATTTGGTTTCTGGCTACACCTAGAGGTCTCAAATGGGATGACAGTGCCACGGTGCTATACCGAGTATTTGCCTGGCACTTGGCAGATGTTGTGACAGTCAGGGAGTGGGTTTTTGAGCACCAAGAGCCAAGGCACTGACGGAAAGCATGCATCTGCTCATGAAGCAGGAACTGGAGGAGGGCCAATGCCAGCCCAGGCAACAGCAGGACACTATGTGAGAGGCTGCAGGTGAGAGGATAGTCAGACTGGACCCGAATCTGAATCTCTCCTAAAACAATCTGGCCCACTAGCAATCATCACTGACTGAAGATTACACTTGCCCATCCCTTAAAGTGGGAAACCTCTCTCAGTGCTTCAAAGGATTCTTATTAACATGCTTTTCCCTGCATTAACATATAGCTAAGCCTCATGTTGGAGCAGGGGACCCCCTAGCAGCCATTCTGGATCTGTTGAGTGTCTTGGAAATCAAAGCAATAAGTAATTGCAGTGCACAGGGTGTCATTGTCAGTGTGTGGCCCCTCTCCCCAGCTGCTGCACTTTTTTGTTGATGCTGGATCAGACACTGTTATGTTGTGTCTCATCCTTATAGAAGTGTTGGTTCTCCAAGATCATTCGACTATGCATGACCACTACGGCTGAATCCGTGCAATGGCATAGCACACCATAACCATTGTTTAATTGTTGGCCACCTCCCATTTCTTAAGCCAAGAGATACAGTGAATAGAGGCAATTCTTTTAGCTTTGGCTTCATGCCACACAAGTAAGCAATTTATAATTCCTGCCATTTGGTTGAATCTTGCTCTTGGCTGAAATGTGAATGTACAGTACTGTTAAGCTTTTTTCATATACTATGTTTGTTCATGGGCCCAACCTTCTTGTGCAGGATCATATTTGTTACTGTACTACTAACAGGAAATTCTTCAGTGTGCTGAACTTTGGAAGTACACTAGTCAATCACGCACACGATGCTCATATCTCGTGTACGTGTGATCTGCATGCTGTACGATAGAAACAATTAGTTATTAATACAGAGACGGACTTATCTGCCAAGGGCAGCAGCTGTTGTACTTGTTCTGCATGAGTGGAGTGGTACCGGGAAGCTAATATTCACACTGACTTTAGTATGAAAACTCACAGATTACTTCCGCTCCAGGCTATGCAATATAAGGACTGGGCTAGTGAACTCCCACCACCATTAAAAAGAAACTCTTCCTTTAGGGGAATTCACAAATGTTGCTTGGCTCTATGAATGGTGCTAGGATGATAAAAAGGTCAGTGATACTACCTATTATTAAAAGCCACCTTATCTCCACAACAACCTAAAATACCCAGGTGGCTCTAACTTAACCTGCTTTGCACCGTCCCTTGATTTTTATCAGATGTTAGTCTCCCTTAGTCCATGAAAAGTACCTGTGGCCAAATGGTGCTGCATACCTCAAAAAAGAGATTCCATGAGGGACCCTAGCTACTCCTATTCTACCATGGGTCCATCAAGGTCTATATGTTCATGTTTTGTCTAGCCTCTCCTAAAGAGATTGCTAGAGGAGTAAATTGGAGTTAAGATTATTTAACACCTGTTTTGTTTTCAGATATAACTTGTCTGACGGCATGGTCTCAAGGGAACATCTATTATTGGAGGGCATTGACCTCTAGTTTTGAAGTGTTAACTCAAATGCTCAATGGTGATGAATTAAATGTCAACAATAACTATTTAGCCATTTAAGAGAGAGGGGAAGATCTCCACAATCAGCTCCGTCAGCACATTTCTAGCACCAGGAGTGAGTAGCACTCTCCCAAGAAGTTCCACTTCCTTCCTTCCTCCCCACCTGTGCTTAGCAGAACCTGCCTGATTATAGCCTGAACAGCTGCACCAGTGACAGTGAGTGGCATCTCATTTTTTGACCTGGAGCTTGTTTTGTGGGGAGAGGTGCAGAGCCCAGGAAAGTACTATTGTCTTTTGTTCCCCAATTTGACTCCTGGATTTGTGGGAACCACAAACCAAGAGCAAAGGTGCTTAGGCAGTGAATTGTACCCTTTTCCTTTCTCATTCCCAAAGGTAAATCTGATGGTGAGTTTCACGCTCACCTTCCAACCCTACTCCTGGAGAGGATGACTGGTCCAATTCGTACCGCAGAGCTTACATGAGACACAGGTGAAGGAGAAGTCTCAACAGGCCATTTACTTTACTTGTATTTAGGGCCAGGGGCCTGTTTTAATTGAAGGTGGGCTGAGCAGATAATGTTCAGAGCCAGATAAGGTTTAGTCTAGATTCCAGATCCTATGAAATCTCCGAGATCGCTAGCATTTTTAGGCTTAAGTCCCATACGAATGGCAGTTCTTGCTAGATTTTTGGCAACATGCAAAATGGATCCAACCTGGAACCCAAAATCAAAATAAAGCATACAGAGACAGGGATTTGAATCTTAAACTAACACCACGGCTTCCCAAACATATACACTGGAAATCTGAAGGAATTCTAATTCAAGTGGGGGTTTTTTTGGTGTGTGTTGCTTTTGACCCATATCTTGCTTTCATAAACCTAACCTAAAATGCCATTACAAATTAGTACATTTTGCATGATTGGTTTCTCTTTAAGGGAGGAAGAAAATAAATAATCACAAAACCCTATGAAATTGCTATATGGACTAGATTTCAATCTTACAATCTGGCCTGAATGTGGAGCAGGGACTGAACTATGACTCTGAGTTACTCCGGCCCCATTTGGGAAGTAAGCTGTGCCTCCCCAGCCCTGCCCCTCCCCGAGCCTTCCTTGATGGGCATGCAGACAGATTTGTAACTGAACTCTTTATTAGCAAATGTGAATTTGTAAAATCTTTGCAAACACACAGTTGAAATGTTCTCAATTGTTCCTGTCTTGCCTGCACCCAAACTGTTTGGTTTTGGTGCTTACTAAACTAAATGATAACATTTACAACAGCTAGTCCCTCAGGTGACTTCTAATCTTGTTTCTTTTTATTACAATACTGAGAGATTAGGGCTATGGGGAAAGGACCACAGCTGCAAGAAGCACTTGTTTTTCTGTTCTTGTGGTTATTCTTCAGAGTTAGGCAATGTTTCATTTCCCAGCACAAGTGCTCACCAGCCCTCCCCTCTGAAGTGTCAACATTATGCAAATATGTGCGTGAGGAATGTTGCCACAGCACCAACTAGTTAAACTTTTCAAAGTTCAATCACATGGCTGCTGCAAAGATTGAAAAACTCACAGAATTACAGGGAGTGAGACCTGTGCAAGTTGAACGCTGTGTGTGTTTTAGAACTGTTTTCTTTTGTGCCTGGGCATGAATAGCACTACCTCAGTGCTCAAGCATTCTGCTGTAGTGCTCCATTATGATGAAAGGTGTGTAAATGTATAACTTTGTAACTCCAAACCCAATAAGATTTTTTTTTTTAATCTCACCTCTAAACAAAATGTATCTTGTTTTAATGCTTTATTTTCAAAACTGAAAGAACTAGGTTGGGTAAAGATTTAGAGATCAATCCATATGCACATCAAGTTCAAAGTGCTATTGCCTTCCTTCTCACAAGCTTGGAAAAGCGTGACTATCATCCCATCCTCAGACACTTCCACTGGCTTTCCGTTCGTTCCATGATCCAGTCCAAAATTCCCTTCCTGTGACTTCAATGGGGCTAGGATTTCTCCCCTTGTTTTTAAAATCCTCCATATGCTTGTCCAGCTTGTGTCTCAGACATAGTCTCTCTTTGCCTCCTGGATTTTTCATCTATTTTTAAATCTCGTGCTCTTTACTGTTATCACTGTTGTTTTAATTTTACTGCTGCACTCTTAAACCCTGTGGGATATACATTTTGTGGGAAAGAAGTGACACATAGAAGAAAGTTGTTTTTTACAGACTATGCTACTGTATGGGACACCAAAGTAAAGCACAGGCCACCAAAAACTCTCATTACTCTTACTGCTAGTTTTTAGTAGTTCGTTTCTCAGCAGCCTTCATAAGCAGCTTTATAAAAAAAAAAATTAACACCGTTGTGGCAGGGGTGTCTCATGCTTTCAGGCTTGTCTACTCTCTGTACTTATCATACTACAAGTGGTATAGCACCTGTAAAGAGCATGAGTCAGTCTCTTAAGTTTCACTAAGTGCTAATGATTCATTGTACAAGACATCAGTCCAGGAATTCCCAAGAACATATCTGCGCTACTGAACCATTTGCTTCTCTGGCAGATTTTCGGGGTAGGAGGGAATGAACTTGAAAATACAACTTGGTTATACATAGTATTGTTTTTGATCCTTAAGAGGTCTTAATTCTTTATAAAGCAATGAGTTAAAGATTGCAATAACCATATAGATAAATGGTACAACTTTTTTGTATTCAACAATAGCTAACATGCTGCCTTGGTCATTGTTTTGTGGGTGCTTACTACATCATATAGGCCCAGGCCTGCAAAATCTTGTGTATGTGTTAATTTGACTACCATGAGTATGTCCCTTGATTTCATGGTAGTCAAGTTAAGCACATGTGTGGGCCTGATTCTGCAAACATTTACAGACTGCCCCAATAGAAGGTCCTCACTTACTACTTTTTATGATACATTATTTGATGTTTTTACCTCTTTTACATTTTGTCTATTTTATGGCTTTCTGTTACTAAATGTTAAGTTGTTACATTGCACTCCAAACACCTTGGTTTTTGATCATGCACTTTCTAACTGTTGATCATTATCAACGTAATAAATATTATGAGAGTCAAGATTCAAAAGTCACCCTTAATGCCTCTTTAATGTCATGGTAACACTTAGGGTACGTTTACCTACCCAAAAAAAGCCTGTGGCAGCGAGTCTCCGAGCCTGGTTAACTGACTTGGACTTACCAGGTCTACTCCAGAGCTAAAAATAGCAGCACAGATCTTCAGGTGTGGGCTGGAGCCTGGGGTCCAAGCTCTCCATCCCCCACCCCCAGGTTTCAGAGTCTGGGCTTCAGCCTGAGCCAGACCAGGTATGCGGCTATTTTTAAGCCCCATAGTATGGACCCAAGTCAATTGACCCGGGCTCTGAGATTCCCTGTCTTGGGTCTTTCTCTTGCTGTGTAGACATACCCGTTGATGCTATTTGTACAAAATGTGGTAGAAATATGATATGGCCCTGTGAGACCAATCGTGTTGGCACTCTGTCACAGGCGGTAGCACTGCATGTTTGGGAGTGTGCATACATTTAAGCCATGCCTCTGACTAGGGCCACGAGGTATTTCAAGTACAAAATAAGCATTGCTTGCTCTAGAAACATAGCTGTCCTCTCACAACATGGATTTGGAAATGAAGACAGAAAATTGGCCAAGTGTTAGAAGCCCCCAAAAACTGTGGAGTTATACGAATTATGCATTTGTGCTATGTAGCAAAATTAAAGATGCAGCTATAAAGTTCTGTAACACTTCACTGGGAGTCCTTTTGCCAGAGACGTTGATCCAAATCTGAAGAGATTACAAACTGGGAAATTTGTTCATCAGCACATTTATTACAAAATATGGCAGGTGATTTCATAACAGCAGAAAGGTGAAAATTATTTCCTTCTAAAAGATTATTAAATATTTCAACAGTTTAAAAACTCGTTTCCTTCATCTGTTTGTTTCTAGACATAACTTGTTCATTATGACACTTAAATCTAGTAACTGACTCATTATAACAACAAACTATCTACCATTGCAAAATGCACCTAGTACCTTATTTCTTAGGAAGCGAGGATAATTTTGTGATGAAGAGTTGAAGTCAGTTCCTGGCTGTGCCACAGACTTCCTGTGTCACTTCATGTATGTCCTTTAGACCAAAGATTTCAAAATTGTCCATTAATTTTGGGTTTCTGTTTTTGGCGTGCCCAACCTGAGATTCCTAAGCCCTGATTTTCATAGGTACCAAGCACCAGCTGCTCCCATTAACTTCAATTAGAATTATAAGTGTTCATTGCCTCAGAAAATCAGGCCCTGAGAGTCTGAAGCTGAGCACCCCAAAAGCACTCAATACTAGTGACCATACTATAAAATGTGGACCTTCCTCTCTCTGCCTGCATTTCCCCATTCGCAAAATGGGGATCAAGTTTCCCTTTTCTACAAGGATTTGCATCTTGGTTTGTAAAGCTATTTCAGCTCTTCTAATTTAAAGCGTGCATGTATTTAAAAACAATACATTTAAAAAAAAAAATCAGATCTGGAGCCCAAAGAATGGTGTGCAGATTCCTGAATGCTGTATAGGTCCTTCCTTGTGTTTGCTCACTCTGATTGAAAATAGCTGATTTCCCACTTACTTACAGTGTCTAACAGCTCATTTTGCTGCTAAGAAATTGGGACATACTAGCGTACAATCCAGACTACAGGACAGGTGACAGCTACTCATTAACCTGGGATGCTGTTTACAATGCCTTGCTGCTCACAGACAGCATCCCATATGTAAGTCTTCCCCAGCTAGGTCTCTGTGTGCGCTGCAGCCAGCCACACATTGGCTCTTACCAGCCTTAAAGCTTACCACAGGGTGAGATACACTCCTAGCCTCACATTTTTCCTCAGAAACATATGTCTGTACTGCCCAGCCCTTTCCGGGTCAGTGCAAATATATTGTCTGTCATTCCTTTAAGGGAATAATATGCACACAAGTTGTTGCCCCCAAGGAGTCACCCAGACACTCCAACTTGAACACAATGGATTACATAAAAGAAGTGTATTAAAATCTATCTCTTTGTAGTAAGTGAGTACAAGTACTGAGGCACAAAAGTCAGAAATGGTTACAAGAAAAATCAAGATAAAATGCTTACTGATGACTAACTTAAACTACTTTGGACTGAAAGCAAAGTTTCTCACCACCTGCTTTCAGCAGTCTTACTGACCAAACTCCTTCGGTCAGGACCCCTCCCCCAGAGTCTAACTGCTGCTTCCTTTGTCTCTTCAGGTACAGTGAATGTGATGGGCAGGGGGAGAGAGAGAGAGATGGCTGCTTTGGGGTGTTTGTCCCTTATTTTTATGGTTTCAGTCCCTCTCTTGAAAAACATTTCCTGCTGAGAGCTAGGAGCCAAAGAGTCTATAGGGAAGGATATTCCCTATCAGTTTTTTCACCTGTTTGCCCTTCCTTTCTTTGTCTGCCCTTCTTGCTTGAAGACTCTGTTTACTGCTTAAATGCAAATTAAGCAGAGCACACATTCTTTTGTTTAGGACAGACCAGTTTGCCAACTTCTATGTGGGCGGGGCTGTAGGATTTAGAACATATGTTAATAGCACCATAGAGGGAAAACATAACTTCACATACAATGTTGACAAGCCTATTTTAACAGGACAATACTAACCAGCAAATTATGAATTTTCAAATGATACCTTACAAGGCATACTTTTGTGTAAAGATTATTACAATAGTGTGTAGGGTGTGAATATAGGGGTGTATTCTGGCACACAAGCACAGTGATTTCCTTTCTTCACTCCACTTCCTCGACTCTCTTTCATTCCCTCCCATTAGGCCTCCTTCTCCTACCCCCATCTTTCCCTGCAACATTGATTCCTGTCACAGTCCAGTTGGGTTTTAATGTGCAAATCCAGACCAATGGGATTTGTTACTACCTTCCCCATAATTCTGGGTACCTCTCAATGCTCTGCTGCTCTAGCTCCCAAGGTAAGCTGGTTGTGAGCAGCCCATCAGCATGCAAGTTGCACCCGGAGTGTCTGCATACTAGACAGCCCTGGTTCCGCAGCTCTGACCCCAGCAGCATGTCTGCAGCCCCACTCTGGCTTCCACCAGTCTTGGTTACTACCTGAATGGTGACCCCAACACTCTCTCAGTTCTGAATTTCCCCCAAACCGTATGCTCTGAAGTGTCCAACCTTCTTCTGGACAATTCAGAAATAATAAGGCTCATTTGTTCCTCAAAAGACACAAAAACATCACAGTATTAACTTAACGGGGGGGGGGGGGTGTAAACACAGCCCTGAGTTACCTCACAAGGTATATTTTGTACAAAGCTTATTGTAAATAATGTTTAAGGTGTGAATATAGAAGTGGTTAGTGTAACAACTCCTATTTAGATTTGCCTTAAATTGCTCCCACTGTCCTTATCATTCTCTCACTATGGTTCTTAAAGGATATGTTTACAAAAACACTGCATCATTAATTTAATTTTAGGAGCGTCCCTTCCGTTGTATTTTTTGTTTCTCCTGCAGGACTATACTTCCTTTGCTATACATTACCCTCATAATTCATTGCCTTTTCATTAAGACCTGAGTGGCTTTGGAACTTGCTGTGTGCAGGCAGTATTTCATCTTTAGGATATTGTTATCTTTGCTAGCATAGCAGGAACTGCTCTTGCTGGTGATGTTTTGGGTTGGTGACCATGGTACCTTCTGTGTGTTTGAGGAAGGCAGAATTACACTCTTTTGAACCATGCAAGATAAGCTACTTATTAATTAAACTTTTGCTATTTATTTTTACTTGTTGAATCTGATATGACTGTTAGTCAAATTGTCAGAGAGCATATGCAAAGACAAATTTTCATTTTCAGCAGGTGTGTTTATGATCCATGATTCCTCTTAACCGTCTACCTGAACCTTGCATATCTGCTAAAATATTTACTTGTTGATCAAGATGCTGCCTTTGAAGGATGTTTTGGAAAAAAGCACAATGGTTCTATCTAATGAATATAACATGGGTCACAAGGTGGTATCAGCTGGGATGTCAGCCCTGAAAGGGGCATACCTAAATGACTAAGGCCAATAGTGTATTATTTTTCCATATAATTTCCAGTGCGAATGACTTTAATTTTAGGTTAAGTAAAATCTCCGTGACTGTGTGTGTCCTCCCTGCTGTGCATAATTACTGTGAGAACAAAATGGCTGTACACAGAGCTCTTGGAAACTTAAAGGTTTACTGTGTGTCCAAAACCAAGTCTTCACCATTTCGTAGCTACACCCACCATTCTGTAACACTGATGTCAGGTGAACACAAGGATAATTGCTACAGGATTTTTCCAAGCATGTTTTTTTTGTCTTTCAGTTCCATAGCTCTTTGCTGCTCAGCCATAGCCAGAGAATCCATACAGCAGAGCACTGTACCACAGTTCAGTTGCCATGACAGCAACAGTGGTGTCTGTAGCCATAGCACAACCTCTCCACAAGTGCATGGTCAACAGTTCTGGGTAGTCACAAACTGTCCTACACAGACCCTAAATTCTTGTGGACTTGCAATGAATGAGCCCGCAGGAACCAGCATTCTGCGGTGCACAGAAAGTGTCAATCATAAGCCCCTCTGCATACTAGAGCTGCAGCAATTCCACTTCCTTTCAGGTTCCATATGCTCATGGGAAATGCAGTATTTGGCCCCAAAACATTTCCCACATCAGCACATAGATTTTGGTTTTTGTCTTACTCTAGACTTCCTGTCTCACTGCTTCACTTATTCAGAGCAAGCAAAAAATGAATACATAATTAACCTGTACCACAGTTTTCACATCATGACCTTCAGTGCATTACAAGTATGTAGGTTAGAGATTAAACTTGATGCTGCATCTAAAAAGCATGTGCACAATCATTCCAGAAACGAAAGAATACTATTAATTGAATTAGTTGTTCTTTTTGAAGCATGTCTTTATGAAAACAAGGATGAACTGTGGCTGGAAAGAATAACAGCATAACCTTTATGGCGTATGTTTACACATCCCTTTGCACAATACTATGTTTTGATGGAGCACAGCATTGTTCATAACTTGGCAAAGGCATCTTGGAAAAGAATGTTGGCTAAGACAAGCTGCTTTCTACAATTACAAGAGAAACAACAGTTTGATACTTTCAAGTGAAACATGCATGAATCCACACAGGCTCTTTGTTAACTCTCTCTCTGTCTATTTGCAGGGGGCCCACAGAAAATGGGCCTGATTCTCCACACCCTGCAGCTTTGCATCTTTATTCACACCTGTGCAAAACCAGTATAGAATACCAAAAAACTGTAATGGAAGCATTTTTCCATAGGTGAAAATGTACACACAAGGTATAAGGCATTGGACAATCTGGGTCACTGATTGCAGGGTTGATTGACTTAATGTCTTCAAGTCTCCAGATGTTCATATACAATTAAGCAGATTGTAAAGTAAGAGAGAACAAAATTTGGCCTAGTGAGAACAATGCAACACTGCTGATGTTACTGGGCCAGTCCCATAGACTTCAGTAGCCTTGCAGCAGGGATGAAGTTAGCCCAGTTAGTTATGAAGGGTTCCGTAGATGTAACTGACAGCAGCGTTTCGCCCACACCCTTCTGTGCATCAGAGTATACCAACATCTTGTGTTTCAGGAAGGTAGCATAGCCTGCTATTATGAGACACAGGGCTCAATCATGCCTTCAGATAGACAGGCTGCTTCCTTGACATCATGTCAGAGGGAGTTACATCTGTGTAGCTGAAGAGAGAAGGAGAGGTCCACACTGAGTATCTGCCATCTCCATAGCATCACTTAAAAAGCAATAGTCGCATCATCATTTACCATGGGAGGTTTTTGTGCATGCTGGTCAATGTGGCATTTCAAGAATTAATCAAGATTAATGTGTTGCTTTTTTCTATTTAACCCTCTTTAAAAAGCCCTATTGTATTTGAGGAAATGTCCATAACATTTGTTGTTTGTTTTGGATTAGGCATTTCTCACAGCTTTTGGTAGTCCACTATCCCCCTCCTCTCCCCACATCTGTTACATTACATGTGTCCTGCTTGTCTGCAATTGATGCCCATACATCACATGTATCTGACAAGTTTATGAGGTACCACAAAGCTCCTTTTTAACCCTTACTTGCTCAACTACATGTACTCTTATTTCTTTAAATTTTTTTTTATTTCATTCACATGGACTTGTGATTATAGGGGGGGGGAAACCTACACAAACTATGAAACATTTAAGTACAATTAAATGTTTGTACATCTTAGTTCTAATTTCCAAAGCCCCACGCTAATAAGCGCTACAATAGGCTGTACTGCTATCCTTTTTAATTTAAAGGGATGGTTGATACATAATGTGCAATGACAAAAATACACAGCATTAGCAAATTTTAAGCTCTGTATGCTAATTATCTCAAACTCAGTCACCAACTTGCCAAACACCTGTAATAAGGGATAAATTCATCCTGTTGATTTAAAATAATAGCACTCTATTTCAAATCTAAATCTCTGAAATTTTGTCTCAGATGTTCAGAATTAAATCCATGTGGTTGAGCTTAATGACTAGAGATGGGCATGGAAGCTAGATTTAGTTCTGCAAGCTCAAATTTAAAGCCAGGGATGGTTGAATCTAGCCTCTAGTTTTAGCCAAACAACCACTTTTAAGTTTCAGAGACAATCTCAGTTTTGGCCCATCTCTTGTATTGACACAGTTAATGGATGTTGGTATTATGGATGGGCAGACCAGTGTAATGTACCGTGGCCTTATTGTAGGTCATAACAGAAAATGATAATGATCAAGATAATATATCCCCCTCAGAAATAGTGATTATGCAGTGGTGCAAAAGGTGGTTTTCAGTTCTGTTGCAGTGAGGGTGCTCCAAACTGAGCTCAAAGCCATTGTCTCCTGGCTGTGGACAAAAACTAGTCAAGTACACATTTCTTCACACAGGTAACGTCTATTGCTGTATCCCCAAGACCCAAATATAGGCAAATACTGCAGTGGATGTTGCTATAGGGAAAGATTGGGTCATGCACCTCTGGCCTTCTAGCCCTCAGAAACCCCTTCATTTCTGAGAGCTAAGAATGTAAAGAATAAAGTCACTTAAAATTGTCCAGCCCCTTTCTTTACGGAAGACCCTGGAAAACAGAAACCACTCATTTGAGTTGAAAGAAATACGCAGGGACTCACTTTTTCAGCTGGAAACGAAGAATGTGGGACTGTTAAGCCTCCCCAAACCATCAGGCTGGCCCTTTAAATCCTGGGGTGATCTGACAGACAGGAACCTGCTGTATTTGAGAGAGCAGACAGGCATCAAACATGTGTTTCACAGGCCTGCTGAAAAAATTTCGAGGCTGGCCTGGGGTCATCCCTCTAGGTATCAGTAGGCAAATTTTCAAAGACAAGACTCTTTCATACTACAAAATTGCCAGTATGATTTTGCTCGTGCAATTACTTTCTGGTGCAGTTTGTCTTTTAGAGGGCTCTGAACTTAATTGTACTGACAAACGGGGTCTTTCCCATCCCCCGGTGAACTTTACTCATGGGAGGTCACTGTGTTAATGTCAAGGAGACTGTAGAGAAAGAGGAAGGGTATTGATTTGTGCAGAAAGCGGCAGAAGTGCAACTAGGAACAATAGCACGGGTCATTTTTGCGGATGCAGAAATAAAGGCCTGGTTAAGGCTGGGCTGACAACCTGGCACCACGTGTGACTACTGCCAATAACTCTTTTTTCTTTTTTTTAAGTAAGCTGCCTAGGAGCCCAGTGAATTGTATACTTCTTGTGCTGAAGTACACCCCACGGCTCCCAGGCCTGGAGGATCAGGGTGGGCCCCACCAGAACCCTCTGGGAGAGGGGGGGCCCGTCCCCCCCTGAAGGACTAGGCAGGCTCTAGAGGTGACGGGCGTGCGGCCCCTGGGCCAGGCAGGGGCTGGCGAACCGGAGCGGGGGGAGGCGGAGGGCGAGGACGAGCCCTTTTAAGCGCAGACTTGTTTGCGCCGCGGCTGTCCTCAGGTGACTCGGCGGCTGGAAGCGCAGCCGGGCTCGGCCGCGCTATTAATAGGCGGCGGGCGGCGGGCGGGGGGAGGTTTCGCTGCAGACACGCGATGGGCGCGGCCGGGCCGGCGCTGGAGCAGAGCCAGCTCCCAGCAGCGGCAGCGCCCGGCCCCGCCCCCGGCCCCAGGACACACCCCGCCGCTCAGGGGCGGGGCGGGCCGGGCTCGCGCTGAACAACAACAACCGCCCGCCTGAGCTTCGCCGCTGGCTGCCCTGCGCCTGCCCCTCCCGCGCTAATCCCCGCCCAGGAAACCCCGGGGCCGGGCCGGCAGCTAGCCAGCCGCGCTGACGCGGTGCGGGCCGAGGCCGGGCTCTCCCCGTCCCGCCCACCCCACCCCACCCCACGGGGGGACTGTCGGACCCCTGCGCCCCTTCTCCCCCTGGTGCTGGGCCCGGGCCACGGGGCGGGCCATGCCTGCGGCAGCCAGGGCCCCGCCCGGCCCCGGAGCGGCGCTGGGCTTTTGGGGACTCTGGAGAAACCTCCCGCAAGCCGGAGGTGAGGGGCGGGTACGTGCTTCCCACCCGTCACCGCCCCTCCACGGGCAGGTGGGGCCACGTCTGCCCTCTGGGGAAGGGAAAACAACCTCCCCCCCCCCCGCCTGACTCCCAGGAGAGCGGGGGGTGGGGGGGTGTTTTTCTGCCGCTCCAGCTGGGGGGAGAAATGGGGCAAGGGAGAACAGTATCTGCTTCTCCCCCCCCCCTCCCCCCGAGGAAAAGAGCATGTTCCCCTCCCCTCCCCCCCTCAGCTTTTATAATCTACACCCTCCACCCAGCACCTGTGCAAGGGAAAAGAGTCATCATCATCCCCCCCTTTCTGGTGGCTGGGATGCAGGGGAAGAAAAACACCTGCATTCACTCTCAGTAACCCGCCCACCCAGATCCAGGGGGAAGAGGACAACAGCCTGCACCATATACTCCCCAGAGCACGTAACCAGCAGACACACCGCCAGGGCTCCCCGAGAGCAGTGGCGAGAATACACCCCTTTCTGCTCCAGTAGAGCAGAGGCACACCCTGCACCGTCCAGGAGAGGCAGAAACATCCTTTGTTCCATGACGACAGTGGGCTTGCATCCTTTTTTGAAACCTGCTCAGCTAGTGGTTCAGTGGGTCCCAAGGGCAATCATGTTTACTGAGCTGGCATTGCTTACTTTTCAATGTCCCAGATCTGTGGCAGGGGAGTTGGGGAGGTCCCCTTAGCCCCTTTAGATAATACCCTTAATTTACTTTCTGAAAAGCAGCCATGGATGTTTTTCCCCCCATGCAATCATTCCTCCTCCACCTCTCAGCATGACTTCATGCCACTCAAACACTCTTGGCATCAGCAATATCTCTGAGTACATAACACTGCTTGCTTGTGCCAGCAGACCCACGACATTGCAAGTGTACATGAGTCAGAGAATCTGGGTGAGTTGGGAGCGTCTTTAGACACGCACAGCTTTTAACTTTCTTATTTAATTTTTTTTTTTAAAGTTTTAATCTGATCTACAGGATAAATGCTACTTTGCATAAACCCCCCATGTCTGTCACCTCCGTCCCCAGCTCTCTTTGTAGTAAATCAGAATGTGGCAAAGACAGTTTGTTAGGAGGGGAACAGAAGTAATCTCTCAAGTGTGGGAACGCCCTCCGCACTTTAAACCACAGTGTTACAGCAGGAGTCTCAAGTGTGCATTAGTAATACTGTGCCCTTTGCTCTTTGGAGGGGCAATTCACTCTACAAATACTTTATGAACCTCTTGAGACCTCAGCACTATGTTATTCTTCAGAAGCATCCACCAGCAAATTCCCTTTGCATTACAGCAGGGGCTTCTGTAAGAATGTGTTAAATGATCCTACAAACACCAAGACTGGCGATGGGTGTTGTCCAGATTACATAAAGGTCACTCGAGCCATAGTAAAAAAAAATTTAAAAAAATCAAGCAGTTCCAAAACTAGATGAGAAGATCCAGGTTGTTGAAAACAACCAGAGCGGCAGAATTCATAGTTAAGGGTGGAAAGTACCCTATGTCCTTAAAGGCACAGGCACAATAAGGAAGTCATTAAGTGGCAGCTCTGCTGTATCTGGGATTTTGGAGAACAATGGCAGACTGTTTACAGATTAATATTTAATGCATGAACTAGAAATGCAACTCGGGACACTAAAATCCAAGGCTATGATTGTGCAAACACTAACTCATGTGAGTAGCATCATTGACTTCAGTGGAACTGGTCACACAAGTAAGGTTTTGCAGAATCTAGTCCCAAATTACCAATGATGATGTATGCTGGAAACTCAGTTTGGGAGATGGATTTTGAACCTCAGGTTCAAGAAGATTCTTGTCCAGAATTTCAGCTCTGTCTGTTATAGAATTGAAGTTCAAGTCCAGAGTTCTGACTCAGGTCCTGAGTGAAAAAGAGACTAATACAAGGAGTCATTGCATTCCAGGATTTATTCACCCACTAGGGGCAGATTGGTAGATTTGCACAACCACACCCTTCTGAGGTTCCACCATATTAAATATTAAAATAATCCAATAACACAATTTTTTCTGATAGTCCAGCGGCAAATAATTTAAGGAGAAAAGTATTTCATATAGCCACAAAACCAAGCTTATGTGTCTTATAGATGAGTTCTTTGCCCAAATAGCTGACAACCTAAGGAGCTAATCCTGCATACCATTATGCACACCTGTATACCTTACTCAACCATGTAGTCTCACTGAATTCTATGGGACTATATAGATGAAAAAAGATTTTCAGGATCAGGCCCTAAACATATATTGCAGTCTAAATATTTACTCCTTGAAAACGTGTTTCACTTGGAATTTACCATTTAAATGCTTAAGACCACTAAAGTTCTGCAGAGCCATGCAAATAAAAATTCCCATAATAAAAATGACCTAAAAAGAGGATTATGGTTGAGAGAAAACAATAAAAGGGAAGAACTTCACAGTTAAGACAAATTTACCATATGTCTTTAGACTTGAAAGCATACTGGGGGGCATCAAGGATTCGGAAGTAGGTGGAGATCCAAACCCTGCTCATCTGTAGTCCAAGTTAAGGCAACAGGGTTATTAATGTAAGACTAGCAGAAGTTGACCCAATTCTGTGCAGGTGTCAGAGGATTATGTTTGGCAGGTTATCTTTAGTGAAATTAGCTACGAAAACCTGAAAAACTGGTTTATGCTAGAAGTCCGATGGTGTAGATCGTGACTACAACTACACTATGGTTACTGGATGGTTTTGCAGATCATATGATGAAATATCTTACTTCATATTTCTATAACATACTGCTATTTCAATAACAGTCTATTGTTCAAGTCATGGGCTTTTCTTCCTTTTTTCTCTGTGCTGTTGTAATTAAAGTGGAAGTTCATTATATTAGATAATATTTTGAAGCAGAATAATAAAGTGTGGGAATTGACCAGTTACTCTACTCTTAAAAGTTAACAGATGACTGCTACACGGTAACATTCTATCTACTACAAGGGAACATTCATTAGCCTACTGGATGTTGCAGAGTTATTTTATTAAGGTACAACAGTAACGGAGAGAGAGTCCCCTCTTCCTCAGGACACAAATTCTTATGCTTAAATTAGGGAAACTCTCCACTGGTATAAAGGTGGCATAGCTGCTTTCTGTACCAGACACCCCTATATCTGCCCTATGTGATAGTGTGGGGTTTGGTAGAGTCCACCTTCTATCAGTGGTGAAAGTTAAAGCAGCACTGGAGCTGTTCTGAGTTATGGGCCCAGGCAGCACAGGTTTAGGGAGTCACAACCAGCTATCTGACATCCCCCTTCTTTCTCTGTGCTGAGTGGAGCTTGCCCACGGGAAAATTTACCCTTTTTTATTTTATTATGTGGTGGTCAATATAAAAAAGTTTGAGAATTCTTTATCTTGGATGTTGTTACAGTAATACATGCAGATAGTTAATACATGGTTTTCATTTTGGCTGTTAGTTGATCATCATTACTTAAGGGAACTCTGTCAGGAGCAGAGAAATGTTCCAGGCATGCTCAGCAATAAAGAAAACACAAAACACTGTTGTGGAAAATACAGATTTTTCTTTTAAAAACTGAAATGCCTTTGTCCATCTCCTAAAAAGATCAGCATTTTATATTTGAGTTTAAATTTTAACAGGGCTGTCAGACATTTCCCATAGTCAATTCAAGTAAAATTGCAGTTAATCACTAAAGGCTTGGTCCTGTTAGTGCTTAGAACCGCCTCCATGGAGTTCATGAAAATGCATTTTTTGTTGTGCTGTGAGATTTCACAAGGGGAAAATTTTCCCACGGCTTTGCAGGGAGAATCATGGTAGGAGAACACATCCGATAAAGTCTCTAAGGAGTTATAGTTTGCTGTATAGAGCATAGCACTGAAGTGTAGAAATTCATTATTTCCTATCCCATATGGTAGCTACATTACTAATGTGTAGCACAAAGGCAAGAAATCAAATGCAGTTTTATGACCTTAAAGAAATGCATTCAGGGTGAGATTCACTCCTTGCAGAGGGCCAGTACAAGGCTTATGCATTATCCTGGCACTCTGCCAGGGGAGACTCACCCTGAATGCATTTTTAAAGGTATTCAGGCACTAATGGGATTTTCAAACATACTTAGATGCTGAACTCCCACCTAAGAACCTTCAAAAATCTGACCCTTGGTGCCTGATCATACTCCTCTGGGAGCTTTGCTGTTGCCTTTAATGGGCACAAGCTGAAAAAGGAGTTTGTCCTTGGCTTTGTGTCTACAAAATGTAATATTTATTAAATGTTCATGTGTTAAACCACAAAGAGCGTACCTCAAGGTGCTTGAGGGATTGATAGCAGGTATAACTTCGCTCCACATTAGATACCAGAGTGAAGCACTCTCGTATACAAGGGTACATATTTGTCCCCTTCACGGCCCTGTCCTATATTCCCTGTGTTAAGACTGCCAGTTTCTGGATTGTTAAAATAAGATCTTCATGGGGGCAGATCATTCCGCATCTGCCTACGATGGGATTTCTTGTATTTTCCACGGCAGTCTCTGGTGCTGGCCACAATCAGAGAAAGAATACTGTACTAGATAGACCACAGATCTGATCCAGTCTAGCAATCCCTAGGTTCTCATGTGGCACCTATAAAGTTTTTCCATCACTTTTATGAAACTTCTCTTCTTTGAATGTTAAGGCACTCTTGAGGGCTTTGGGTGTCACCAAACTAAGTTACAGTTTGCTAACAAACCTATTAAGGGTGCAGTTGTGAGCCTCTAAACACTAGAGCATGGAAGATTAAAAAAAAAAGGGGGGGGGGTGTAACAGATGTTTCACACATTCTCAGAGAGCTCAGTTACTGTTGGAATTTTAATTCAGATTTGACAGTATTCCACAATGAAAACAATCAACATTTTCCTTTCCCCCCCAACAAAAAAATTAAAAGATTTTTCTTTAGTTTATTATTTATTTTGATCTGGCAAGCCAATAAGTGTTAGGCTGCCAAATGCTTAGAAAAACTTAGCTCATGATTTTTCCTGTATAGTCAGGAATTTGGACTCTGAGATTCATTGCTACTATTTATTCTTCTTTGCCCAGCTTCTTAAGCAGTCTTTCTAAATTAAGACATGAAAAAAAATCACCAGCTACTACATCACCTCTGTGGGGCCTCCTTCCCAAGCTTCATCTTAACGTTTATCTACCTCTCTCACACCTATGAATATAGTACAGAGCTGTCAGAAAGGCAGAAAAGAGAGGCTGGGAGTCATGTTAACTTCTGAGCAGCACAGCTTAAAGAAAATAAAGCCCCACATATCCCAGTAGGAATAAATATTTTGATCTGCACAGCACCTGCTGTACAGTTCAGTGTTTGTTCTAGGTTTCCAGTTTTGAATACAATTCGGGAAAGTAGGTCAGCCCTCAGAATTTGAATGGAGGAAATGTTGTTTTTGGAGACAGGCCTTCAAAGTGGAATCAGGCAAACCAGATTTTGAACACGGGCATCCGTTCATTTCTGGATTACAAGCCAGATACAAAGAATAGCAGAAGTCTGTTTCCTCTATGGATGTGTGCCTGTCAACCTTGATAATGCCCCCTTTAAACTTAAGCTGGTGGTTGGATAGCTAAAATTTTTCACAACAAAACTAACAACTTCAAAATGACAATGCTTAGTTCTTTCTATTGCTCTAAGCTTCAATATTTGTAATTCAAGTGATTCTGTTTGTCATAGTAAGGGTTCTTCTATTGTAATACCTTTTTTCTTTAGGACTCTGTAAAGCAGCTGAACAAATGTACCTGACACACAGTATATATAATGTGTCAATTTATTTTCATACTAAATGTTTTTAAAGCCTTGCATTATAAATGACACAATTTAGACATGTTTTAAAAAGGCATGTTTAAAAATTAAGACTTTCCCAGCTTTGGACATTTTCATTTTGCTGCTATAACCAAATACATTTTAAAAAAATCAAAATTGTAAGAAACTTACAGTGAAATTTTCCTCCTGGACCTTCTCTGTGGCTCTCTTGCTTATTCTGCATGTGGAATTTCCACTGGCTTCAGTGGAAGTTCTGTGTGTGGAAGGACGGCAGAATGTGCCAAAGAGGCCCACTCTGAGGATAGCAGATCTAAGCCAGGTTTATTTCAACAGTGATTTGTGTTTTTCGGTGGCCAGGTGTTTTGTTTTTATCTTGTGTCCCCCTTCCTCCAACTCAAGTCCTTAAATGAGCCTAACTTTCAAGAAAGAGCTGAGCGGCCCACAGTCTGAAAATCAGGCCCTTTAAGGAGTCCCAAGCTGGACACTCCTTAAAATCTTGGCCTGCTACTGCAGTGTGGAGCGCATGGATGGGATTTGAGGCTATGCCTGTAAGAGGCACAGCAGAGAACTCGCAGCCCAGTGGGAGGGAGGCACTACAGTGGCTTTAAACTACCTTTGCACCCTCCTGATTCTGAACTGCTTCAGGACTGTAGAGGCCCCTGGAGTACTATAGACAGCTGCTCGGGGCTGTATGCTATAGCAGCTTCCTATGCTGTCCTCTTCATGCAGCAGCATTATTCAAGGTGGCCCTGCCGCGGCTTGCACACACCCAGTGCCAAAGCTTCCAAGGGAGTCCGCAGAAGGCAGCCAGCTGTCTTTCTCCATTCCTGAATTCCCCCGGCTGCGTCCAGGCATCTTGGAGCCCCTTTACACTGCTCCTGCCCTTTCAGCTGGCATAAAGGGGCTGGAGTGAGACAGACAATCTCACTCCATAAATGTAATTGGTTCCTAATGTGGATTAGGCCCTTTGGAGATATTAAAACACATGGTTTATGGAGACTTGAAAGCTGACTAATGTGTAGGCAGAGTTATTTGGTACTTGGTATGTTAGAGTTAGCTTTTTTGACTGCTGCTGCACACTGAGTGGATGTTTTCAGAGAATTATCTACAATGACTCTAAGCTCTCTTTCTTGAGTGGTAACAGCTAATTTAGACCCCATCTTTTTATATATATAGTTAGGATTATGTTTTCCAATGTGCATTACTTTGCATTTATCAACATTGAACTTCATCTGCCATTTTGTTGCCCAGTCACCCAACTTTGGAAGATCTCTCTAATTCTTCACAGTCTGCTTTGGATTGAACTATCTTGAGTAGTTTAATATCATCTGCAAATTTTGCCACCTCACTGTTTACCCCTATTTCCAGATGGCTTCTGAATATGTTGAACAGTACTGGTCCCAGTACAGGCCCTCTGGGACATCACTATTTAATGCTCTCTATTCTGAAAACTGACCATTTATTCCTACCCTTTGTTTTCTGTCTTTTAACCAGTTACTGATCCAGGAGATGACCTTCCCTCTTATCCCATGACTGCTTACTTTGCTTAAGACCCTCTGGTGAGGGACCTTTTCAAAGGCTTTCTGAAAATCTAAGTACACTCTATCCACTGATTACCATTGTCTACATGTTTGTTGTCCTCCCTCAAAGAATTCTAGTAGATTGCTGAGGCAGGATTTCCGTTTACAAAACATATTTTGACTCTTCCCCCAATAACTAGTATTCATCTGTGTGTCTGATAATTCTGTTCTGTACTATAGTTTCAACCAATTTGCCTGATACCGACATTGGTCTTACCAGCCTGTAACTCCTAGGATTGCCTCTGGAGCCTTTTTAAAAAATTGATGTCACATTAGCTATCCTCCAGTCATCTGATACAAAAGCTGATTTAAATGATAGGTTACATACCACAGTTAGTAGTTCTGCAGTTTCACACTTGAGTTCCTTCAGAACTTTTGGGTGGATACCATCTGGTCCTGGTGACTTGTTACTGTTTAATTTATCACTTTGTTCCAACACCTCCTCTAATGACACCTCAATCTGGAACAGTTCCTCAGATTTATCACCGAAAAAGAATGGCTCAAGTTTGGAGATCTCCCTCACATCCTCAGCTATAAATACCAATGCAAAGGATTTATTTAGTTTCGCTGCAATACCTGTCTTCTTTAAGTGCTCCTTTAGCATCTTGATCATCCAGTGGCCCCACTGGTTGTTTAGCAGGCTTCTTGCTTCTGATGTACTTACAATTTTTTGCTGTTACTTTTTGAGTCTTTGTCTAGCTGTTCTTCAACTTCTTTTGGCCTTCCCAATTATATTTTTATACTTCACTTGCCAGAGTTTATGCTCCTTTCTATTTTCCTCAATAGGATTTAACTTCCATTTTTTTAAAAGATGCCTTTTTGCCTCCAACTGCTTCTTTTTCTTTGTTTAGATATAGTGGCACTGTTTTAGTTCTCTTACTATGTTTTTTACTTTGGGGTACACATTTAAATTGATTAAATTTTATTTAATCTCTATGATGGTGTCTTTAAGAATTTTCCATGCAGCTTTAAGGGCTTTCACTTTTGGCACTATATCTTTTTAATTTCTGTTTAACTTCCTCATTTTTGTGTAGTTCCCCTTTCTGAAATTAAATGCTGCCATGGGCTGCTTTGGTGGGTCTCTCCCCCATTTTCCCCAAGGGATGTTAAATTTTATTACTATTACCAAACAGTTCAGCTATGTTCTAAGTGGACTATGTCCACTAGTCCTAAGTGGAGCACAGGATCTGGTCCAAATCAAGAATTGCTTGTCCTCTTGGGGGTTCCAGGATTAGCTGCTCCAAGAAGTAGTCATTTAAGGTGTCAAGAAACTTTTCTCTGCATCCCATCCTGAGTGACACATACCCAGTTAATATGGGGTTAGTTGAAATCTCCCATTGTTATTGAGTTTTTTATTTTTATAGCCTCTCTAATCTCCCCAAATATTATACAGTCACTATCACCATCCTGGTCAGGTGGTCAGCAGTATATCCCTCCTGCTATATTCTTCTTATTCAAGCATGGAATTACTAGCCATAGAGATTCTGTGGCACAGTTTGGGTCATTTAAGATTTTTTTCATTTGACTCTATGCTTTCTTTCACATATAGTGCCATTCCCCTACCAGTATGACCTATTCTGTCCTTCTGATATACTTTGTACCCTGGTATTACTGTATCCCATTGATTATCCTCATTCCACCAAGTTTCTGTGATGCCTATTGTATCAATATCCTCATTTAAAAACAAGACACTCAAGTTCACCTATCTTAGTATTTAGACTTCTTGCATTTGTATATAAGCACTTGAAAAAATTGTCACTTTTTTAGCTGTCTGCCATTATTTTTCTCATCAGATCTTACCCATCTTTTATCCTCTTCCATCCTCTCCTTCTTACTAGGATATAGAGAATCTCCATTAATAGATCCTCCCCTAGGGGATGCCTCTATCCAAACCACATGCTCCTCCGCACCTGTCAGCTTTCCCCTAGCCCTTTTAAAAACAAACAAACAAAAAAAACGGCTCTAAGATTTTTAATTCTACATGCCAGCAATCTGGTTCCATTTTGGTTTAGGCTCCCTCTATCCCAAAAAGCTTCCCAGTTCCTGATATAAACCCATCCTCCCTACACCATCGTCTCATCCACACATTGAGACCCTGCAGTTCTGCCTGTCTAACTGGCCCTGTACGTGGAACTGGAAGCATTTCAGAGAATGCTACCGTGGAGGTCCTGGACTTCTATCTCTTACCTAGCAGCCTAAATTTGGCCTCCAGAACCTCTCTCCTATCCGTCCCTATGTCACTGGTACTTTCATGTACCATGACCACCAGCTCCTCCCCAGCATTACACATAAGTCTGTCTAGATGTCTCCAGAGATCCGCAACCTTCGCAGCTAGCAGGCAAGTCACCATGCGGTTCTTCAGGTCATCGCAAACGCAGCTATCTATGTTTCTAATGATCAAGTCCCCCATTACTATTATCTGTTACCTCAGAACTGAAGTTCCCTCCCCCGGAGAGGTATCCTCAGTGCGAGAGGACACATGACATCATCTGGAAGGAGAGTCCCAACTATGGGATCGTTTCACTCTGCTCCAGTTTGATGTTCTCCTACCCTGAGACTTTCATCCTCCTCAACAATACAGAGGCTGTCATACCTGGGGTGGGACCAATCTACTGTATTCCAGAAACTCTCATCTTTGTACCTCTTTGTCTCCCTTAGTTCCTCCAGTTCATCCACCCTGGTCTCCAAAGCCCGTATACGGTCTCTGAGGGCCAGGAGCTCCTTGCACCGAATTCACACATACGCCACCCGCCCATGGGGCAGGTAATCATGTGTTGCATTCGGTGCAATAAACTGGATAGCCCCCACTCTGTTGCTGGACTTCTGCCTGCATTCTCTTTTTACTCCTGCAGCTCTTTTTTTTTTCTTTAATTATTGTTTTCTATCGGGGTGAGGGGGTATTGTCTTTAGTACCCTCCCACTCCCTCTCTAACTGCCTCGCAAAATTCCCCTATTAGTTGCCCCTGTTCACTAGCCAAATGTGATGGCCTTCCTGAGGTTCTGCAATACCCACTTGCTTTCCCCTGTGACAATGAGAAGGAGGGATGACTGGGGATTGATTGATTGAGCAGAGCTAGGCTGAGATGGGGATTGAGAAATCTTGGAGAGTCTTGTCTCTTTGAAATTTATAAGAAGCTGTGAAAAAGGTCTGGGGGCACGGGAACCTAGACCCATTGAATTACTTCTATAGCATCCAGCAGCAGTGGAAGGGCACTTTATTAATATAAATAGACACACGCAAGCCAAGAAACTAAAAATATGTTTTTCTTTTCTAGAATGTTGTGAATTAAGAACAGAGTCTCAGATAGAACCTTTAATTTCTTGGCATGATTCATGTCCTTCAACATTATTTAATCCCTGCTTCTGGTACTTGCTGTGTATAATAGCAATGAAGCAATCATCTTTTATGATCGCTGTAAATCTCCTTACGTATTTTCCAGACGTTAATATAATAATGTTAATATTTTTAATAGTCTTATTACCAGCTACAAGTCCGATATTTTGAATGGATACTGCTTACTTGTACTAACCCAGTTTAAGCAATTTTCCCTTTGTATGAGGGCCTCACAAGGGTGCTGAGTTCTTAGCCGGAATGCTTGTTTTTTATCCTGTAGAAGTTAGCCCAGTAAGAGAGGCAGCCTGTTCTCAATAGGATTTACATGTTTGTTCATTCATTGTAGTCAGACTTCTCAAGTTAGCTGCCTTAATCATTCTTGGTGTTTGCTATCCTGATTAAAAACACATACAACAATTCAAACCGATCAGTATCCAAAAACAAATGTCCTGATCAAACACAATTAGAACTGTCCATTTCTCTTCATTCAAAACTAACGAATGTCTGTCTCCAATAGCCAAAGTAAATTTATTTCTAGACTAAAAAATATAAAAACAACATTAACTGAATTATTTTGGAAAAAGTCTTTAAAAGCCTCTGTCTGTTTCTGCAAGTGAACTGTTGGTTAGAATTCAGATAAATTTGTATTTAAGCACAGGATTTGTTGGGGCATGTCTTGAATAGTTAATTGGCCACATTATATGACTTTAACAGCCTGTGCCTATGTTGATCAAATACCTAATTAGACTTCTCACATCGATGGATGAAAGAAGAGACAATGGTTAGGTTGCATGAAGAGCATGAATATAGGGTATACCATGTAGACATTGTTTTTATTCTGATCCAAGAAGAGACTAGACTCTGAACTGAATTGTTCAAATAAACCTAATACATAGTCTCACCCCTTGATTAAATCTTTCAAAAGTGTGCAACTTAGGCATTTAGCTCTAAGCTCCAACAGAATCCTTTTTAGTTTTTTGATTGTAACCTCCCCTCCCCTGAAAAAGGGGGGTGGGGGGGCTCCATGAAAGAGTGAATTAGCTGATATATGACTCCTTGCCTTGGAACAAACTACTGTATCATTACCAAACACTCCTAGAACTTGAATTTCATAGCTACAAGCAAAAGTGACTCTTACATGTGTATGATCATTCCCCCCCCCCCTCCATATTTTTCTATCTCACAACTTAAATGTCAGTCAACAAATTTTAATTTTAAACCAATCTTTTTCTTTAACGGCTCTCCCTTTGTAAGTCAAAGTGTCTGGGATGGTTTTTGGTTCCCCCTCCCCCCCCCCCCCCAAAAGTGCTGAGCACCAACGATTCAAATTGAGATAGCTGTAGGTACTCAGGAGCTCTGAACAACAGGTCTATAATAATATTCACACGAAGAAAGTGGATGAAGACAGATTTGTTTGACTTTTTTTCAGTCATGTAATCTTCAAACAGAATTTTGGCTGTAATATACCATGCCATATTTTGTTCATCCAGATCCATCGTTGTGTCAATTGTATGACAAGGCACATTACAATAAAGTTTTTAAGCAAAGTTAGTATTTGTAGAATAGGGCACTATATAACACTCGTCACTCTCTTGGTCTGGGTCGAGAATACATGGCTCTTACATAAATGTAAAGATGATGAAGAGCAGCAGCCTGTAAAGGTTCAGTGAATGTGGGAGAGCGCTTTTGGTGGCCCCATTCATAGGATGGACTCCTTCAGGGCATGCTTATCACTCTTTTTTCCTTACCTGTGCACCACCTGTTTGTGTACCATGTAACACTACATGTATGTACTTGCATCCAAGTTCCACTGGAACAAGACAGCCTTACCAACCATTCCAGGCTTTCTTTCCAAAGTCAGAACTAAATTCTATTTAAATCACTGGGTTTTGTAGTTCTAGCTTCCTTGCATCAAAATCCCAGGAAGAAGAGAAACTTGCTTTCTTGGCATGTTCCAAAGCTTTGCACACATCTATTAGTACTGCCAATGTGACGTCCAAAAATCTGCTTCAGACTTGAACCAGAAAAAGACTCCAAGGGCAGTACAGTAATTGGGATTGATTACAGAATTGTAGAAGTGAGACAGAAATGTGGAAGATCTGCTCTTATGCCATTAAAACAAAATTGCTCCTACAGGGAGAACCTTTCTTTGCTAAACGTGACCAAGGAAGATACTTGGAAATCCATCCACTCCTTGACAAGACACTGGCATAAGGCCTGGTTTGATGCTGAGTTAGGAAGATTGCTTCAAGTTGTGTTATCTTCCCCACTTTTATTCAGATTGGTCATTTAATATCAAAGGCCACACAGCTGTGGAGAACTATAGAAAAAGTAGATGAACATTTTTAGCTTGCAAAAAAACATTCCCACTCCATCAATTTGGATCATTTGTTGTGGAGTCCTATCCATGTTTCCCCAGGTCTGAAATCATTTTGCTGGTGGCATGGTAGGTTATAGCCCTGGAAAACAAACTCCTAGGAAACGTGGCTTCCTATCCCTGTTCCCGGTAATGATGGATGCTTTGTCTGGGCCTGCAGGGGAAACACATCCCTGGGCTCTGCATGCTGAAGGGTGGATTGATTAGAAGTCCATTCTCCCTCACATGGCACCATTATGTTCCCTGGTACAACTGCTTCCAACTCCTGCATCCCCCCCATGGGTTAACCAGGTTTCTGGGTGTAGCTGTAGGTGTCATGCGAGTCACCTCTTTGGGTGAAGAAATTTTTGAAGAAATTCTCCATGAAGACATTTTTCACTTATTGCCAGATTGGTCTGAGTGGGATGAGATATTTCACCTTCCCTTTAGAGACCCAGTGTGGTACATTAGGTTAGGCTTATTCAGATTGTTGCAGTTTGGCAAGGGTCCAGCCTGGGTACTCATTTATTGGGGGGGCACTTCCTGTAAAATAGGAACTGTGACTGGGCATCCCCAGAAAAATAGGTGGGGTACATTGTCTGCCTACAGCAGTCACCTCTTTCCCCATACTCTCAGTGCTTGTAGGAGGGCAGGGTGGAGGGGGTATTAGCAGCAGTATTAGCTGGGATCTGGTTGACAATGTGGGGAATGGGGCTGTGGGGCAGTCCTCCACCCCAGCCTGGATGGTACAGATTATTAAAGGATGGTTGACTCACACCGAAGGAGAACGGTTTCCCAATATTGCTAAATTGCAGTGTAATTACACCATATTCTGTGTTTGTTTTTGATCTGGACACAGCAGGAGAAAACACTTTTTTAACAAATGGCTTGCGAGCTCCATCTGCTGGTACAGGATGGTGTGAAAGACCTAGGGTAGTGTGACTGGACTCACAGGTCAGTGGTTACAGAAAAGCCCACACCTTCTTAAAAGGTTCTCAATTGGACTGTTGTCAAGGCTGTGAGAAAACCAGATAGGAACATCCATTTCTGAAATGCATAAAATGTAAGGATTAATGAAAGTTTTTTGTTCATGGTCACATTAATTATGAATCCACAAGTCTCTCTAGTCACACATACCAGCAACCAAAATGAATAATTAAATCTAAAGGAACATCTTCCAGTTCTTCATGACATTTGACTTTCACTTTGGCTTATCTTGATGAACAGAAAACAAGATTCTGAAGATAGCTAATTTGGAGCTGGTATACACGGTTCCCAACCTTGCATTTTAGTTTTTACTGACATGAAGATCTGAAGTTGATTTTTTGGTTTTGTTTGTTTGTTTACTGACTCGGTAAACTTTTTACTGACATCACTAAAAAATACCATAAACAATACGTCATAAAAGTGTGTACTCACTCACAATATTCTGTACACAGGAATTTGGAATTACGCAATTGTTTTAGCTACAGTTAATCGATCGATCGGGTTCTTTGGGTGTGTGCAATAATAGAAAACAGGAAATTGATAAAGTCATGGTCAGTGTAGTTTTATGATACAAGAAGTGGTTCTGAAAGACTACAATCAATGTCAAACTATGTTTTATTTCTACCCAATTTTACAACCCTTTTCATTTATTTATGGGTTTATGGACAGTGTTAAAATTGTACTTTTTTTTTTTTTTTTTTTTTTTTTACTGACTGTCTGTAAATTTATGGACGGTTGGCAACCCTGGAAAATATTAAGAATGAGAAAGGAAGATACCAGTAAGATTAAAAAGGAAAGTCTATAAAATGGAGGCCAGTTAGTTTAAATGTGTGGTGCTGAGTGTTGGGCAACAAAGAAGGAACATGAAAAAATGATCTGTTCCAAGAAATGTAAATGCTGAGCTGGATGAGTGGTATAAGAAGGAAGGACCAAGTGAGGAATGTGTATGTTAGAGACAGTCAAAGTAACACCCATTAACAGAAAAATGAGGAGTGCGGGCTCAATGGTTTGAACATTTTAAGCACAGTCCTGACAACTATGTGGGTAAGAGAGTCTAACAGGCCAAGATCAAAGGAAAAATACTTTGAGGCTAACCCAGGAAGTGATGGGAAGACATTTTAGCATGTGGTGTGATGGAGGATATGGCATTGAATAGAGCACTTTGCAGGAAAGGCTTTGTAGAGCAGATCCAGTTTAATGGGATTACTGTAAGGAAAACGAAGAAATGCAAGACTGTTTTGGAAGCCCAGATAAGAAAGCAATGGCTTCTGGTTAGAAGAATTGTGGCTGACAGACTTCTGACTGGGCAGACTAGTTCTTATGATTAAATTGCCACCTACAAAAACTCTAGCTTCCATTCCCAGAGTGGCTGAGTTTTAATGGCTTTCAATAATTATTTTTTCAATTAAATTAATTTTTCTTCAAGAAACCACAAACAATCTCAGATGTTAATAAAGGTTATTCAATTAAGATTAAAAAATATTTCCTAGTGAAGTGGAGGAGAGAGGAGGTGTACCTTTCAGGTCAGCGGTTAAATTAGGACTCAGTCCAGCCAAGTGTTGAGCACTCTGACCCTGATCTAACAACGCACATGCCTAAATATTAACATGTCTGAAGAAGAGCATGTGCTTTGCTGGATTGGGGCCTGAGGGCTCAGCATTTTGCAAGTAAGATCTCTTAATCCTGGTTCTCTACCAAAGACATATGAAATGTGTTCTATTGGGGGGGGAAGAATCATGTCCCTCCACATTAAATGGGACCTCAACTGCCTCCACATTACAGATACTCCAAGCACTGACACCCCTCTCCTGGGGTGGTCCAGGCATCTGCACAGGAAGAGAGATCAGGAAGTGGGCAGGCTGTGTGGGGAGAGCAGTTGAGAATAGCCAAGATTTTTCTCCATAATCCCTTCCTGCAGCTTTTGCCATTGGAGAGTGTGATTGGCCCTTGCTCAATGCAACTGGGAGGAAGCATCTAAAGAACTTCTTTATAGTATCCTCTGCTCTGCAGTAATAAAAATACGAAAGATATTGGGTTCTACTGTGCTCTTTAATGGAACAGTAAATACTTGGGGAGTGTATAAAGAAGAGTGAAGTTTAATACAGAGAATAGCTTCAGAACCTACCAATTGCAGTTGTGACAAGTATTTAAAAGTCAGACTGACTAATGATTGATTACTTGCTATACTTTTTCATAGATTCTAAGGCCAGAAGGCACCACTGGAATCATCTAGTCTGACTTCCTGTATAACAGAGGACATAAAACTTCCCTGAAATACTTTCTGTTGGAACTACAATATCTTTTACAAAAACATCTACATTTGATTTAAAAATTGCCAGTGATGGAGAATCCAGCTGTGTCCCGTATGTGCCTAGGTCAGCACACCTGAAAATGCCAAGGTCAGGGCAGGCTGCAAAAAAGAAAAGCTGATTCTCCCAAAACTGGTGGCTAACACTAAAATTAGATTCACCAACCAGTCACAAACAGTGCTCCGGACTCCCCACCTTGGTTATCAAGAAGTCAAAAAAGAAATCACACAGTCCCCTTTATTGTATTTCAGTCTCTAGCTCCCAATCAGCAACTAGGTCAAATAAAGAGATAACTTATTTAAAACTATTCCCTTCACAAAAATTTCTCCTGATTCCCAAATGGTCAGCCACATTATTAGAATAATATTGGTTTGGATCTTACCCAAAATACCTCGCTGCCAGCCAATCCTTCAATATCTAAAACTAAAGGTTTATTTTAATAGGAAAGAAACAAACAAGAAGAGAGATGTGAAATGATCAAAGCAATAAGATACAACCGTATTACTTTGCAGTCCATATATCAGATTAAGAGCAGTATTGGTGAGCTTGCTGGCTTGTACAGTTCCCCTGGATCACATCCAGTACCTGGATAGGTCTGTCAGTCCTTTGTTTCAAAGCTTCAGAGGCAGAGTAGTTGATTCAGCAGTAAGAAGCAGGAATGAAGAGAAAATGGAGATGTTACGGCTGCCTATTATATTCTTTGCTATGTGGCCTGTTTCAAACACAAGCCGTGCATGGAAAAGCACTTGGAGTCCAGGGCCACACAAGCATGTCTCTGCATGTCCTGATGACTCATAGGCATAGCCCCTGGTTTCTCTCCCTGGGTGCGCTGCATAGCTGATTGCCCTTGATGGGCCCTCAAGCAGGCTGGATAGTGCTGACGCTGATCGACTTGGGGGTGTCACTCGGTAGCCCAGCACAAGTTTCAGATACAGAACTTCACACACATTCATAACTCACAATACAAAGATGATACGTACATACAGATAAGATGATCATATTTAGCAAATTATAACTTTTCCAATGATACCTTATATGGCATATCTTGTAATATTCATTGCAATTTTGTACTATTGGTATTAATAAATGATCACTCATATTTCAGACAGCATCACACCAGCATTTACCTTTTAAAATACTGATATGTTACCTTTCTTCCTGTCTTCTGGAATTTCCCCAGTGTTCCAAGAGTTATAGAAAATCAGCATTAGCTTTCAAGTGAGTTCCTTGGACAGCTCTTTTAAAATGTTTGGATCCATGTTATCCAGACTTCCTGATTTTAAAAATGTCTAACTTTAGTAGCTGCTGTTTAACATTCTCCTGAGTTACTGCTAGAATAGAAAGTGATATCCCAACATTTTCTGGATTTTTTTCCAAATACAGAACAAAAATATATACTGAGCTCTGCCTTTTCTGCATTATTATTGACAATTCTACCATTTGCATCTAATGCTGGACCTATACCTTTGTTAGGATTCTTTTTGTTCCCAAAATGCTTTTAAAAATAAAACCAAAACCCTCATTGTCCTTCACCCTGTTGGCTATATTTTTCTCCATGTATCTTTTTGCTTCCCCTATCAATTTTCTACAGTTCCTATCTTCTGATTTATATTAATTGCTATCAATTTTCACTTTCTTCCATTTGTTATTTTTATTATAGCTGCTTTTTGCTTCCTCTCTAAGGAAGCCTGACTCCATTGAAATCAGTGGGAATTTTACCATTGATATTAATAGGGCAAGTGCTTCACCCCATTTTGTTTTAATGGAATTGCTGTTCTACAGTCTGTAATTTGTTTGATCTAATTGTATTTGTAGCATTATTGTATTTATTAATCATTTGTACTGTTGTAGTTCCCAAAGGCTGCAAGTAGGGATCAAGGCCCCCCTGTGCTATCTACTGCATGCAAATGAAATATAAATGACCATCTTTGTCTCAAAGAAGTCACACTCTTGACATATAGTGAGAGACTACTGATGGTTACAATTTAGAGCTTTCTAACCCTGAGGTTAGTTAAGTACTGGAATAGGCTTCCAAGTGAGGTTGTAGAATCCTTGTCATTGGAGGCTTTTAAGAACAGATTGGATAAACTCCTGCCAGAGATGGTCTAGGTATACTTGGACCTGCTTCAGAGTGGGGGGTGGTGAAAGGTGGCTGAACTAGATAATCTCTTGAGCTCCCTTCTAGCCATTTATTTCTTTGAGTCTGACTCCCCAGGAGTCCTCAAAACCAGTTGCTCCATTTTGATTTTGAAAAAATTGAATCTCAATGGTTCCATTTTTTCCAAAACACAAAATTTTAGTATCTTTTCTTCAGGAAATTTGGAAATGTCGAGTTTTGTTCTGAATCAGGCCCCAATTTTTTCAAAACATTAGAATTTTCCACAGACAGGAAATTTTGAGTTTCAACCGACTATAGTTACGTCAGACTGTGGTGGGGAGGAAGGATAAGGTCATGTGAAACAACAATATTTAATAGAACTATTTTTAAAATTGCAGTGAAAACTTTTTCATGAAAAAACTTCAAACATGTTGACTGTTTTGGGGTAGGAGGGTTAGCACATGGTTGAACATTTTCAAAAATATGAAATGTTGGCAAAAATATTTTCACCAAACAGCTTCACCACCTTTTGCCCATCTCTAATGTGCAGCTCAGTGAGCAGCACTCCAACCAGCTCAGTTTCTCACCTGTAAAAAGGAGATGATCATTCCATGGGGACAGCTGAGTAGTTAGTGTTTATTGATCCGTATAAAAATAATAAAATTCACCAGACTCCACAAGCCTCCAATATCTGGGAGCTTAGCTGTTCCAAAACCCTAAAGCCTGTTTTAACCTCCTGGAGGCAGGCTTGCCAAATATCAGTCATAAATGTGGTCTATACAATGAAAGCAACCCGCTCAAAAAAAAAATACTGTGACTCCTGATCATTGTTTTTTAACATTAGAATCAGCATAGTTTAATATCAATGGCTTACTTGCTATTTGCATGCAACTATATTTTTAGACGTAAAGCAGTTTTATTTTAAAAGTGGTCCACTGCAAATCAAAGTACTTTCCCCACGAATTATTTGTCCCATATTTCTTTATTGCCACTGTATCAACCTCCCATATCTTGCCTATCAAGTGCTCTTCTTTTGTACCACTTTTTGTCAAAGCCTTCCAGCACTAGTATCAGGCCAACACTACCCTCTTGCAATCCTCATACAAAGGTAAAAAGACAGGAAAACAGTTCTAACTCCTAGTTCTTTGCATCCATAGGTCTCAAAGCTCTTGACAAAAGATGGCCATTGTATCATCCCCATTTTACAGATGGGGAAACTAAGGCACATTGAGATGCTTTTCCCATGGCCACATAATAGACCAGAGGCAGAGCCAGGACTAGAATTCAGGTCTACTGAGTCCTCTCCCAGTGCTCTGTCCACTAGGTAATATTGCCTGATTTTTCTCAGCAGTTTTGTATAAGTGAATTAGAGTCTGATCCTACACTAGTTAAGTCAATGGGAGTTTTGAGATTGTCCTCAAGATTAGGCAAAACTCCTATTAACTTCAGTGAGGATGTAATCAAATCTTTAGCTTGTAAGTGCTTCAGGATTCTCGAGCTTGAGTCTACACTGATGTAACTTCATTGACCTCTAAGTCTAAGCAGCGATTAGAAGGAAAGGAATGGACAATCAGTTGTTAGTGTCATTTTTGATTTACTACAAGCTGACGAAGGGCATTATATGGGCCAGATCTAACCCAAGTGAAGTCAGTGAAAAGTTAACATCAGTGTACTCTAGATCCAGCCAAGTATCATCACCTCATCACTGGCCAAATAGGCAACATTAAGGGGTCCCCAGCCTTCTGAAACAGCTTGATTCTCATTCTGCTAAAACTGTTGTCTATGTAGTTCGTAGAATAATTGGAATTTGACACGGGCTGCTTAATTTTTCTCCCTGATGAGAGTAGTGTTTTACTGCCCATTTGTTCTTTTTCCTGCAAATTTAACGGGGAAAAAAAGCGGGGGGGGGGGGGGAGATACTAGCCCTGTAAAAACCAAAATGAAGTGATAATGACCAAGTAAATGTCACTTGAAGGGCCAGTGAAAAGTCAGTTTTGCGATGCTGCAGAACTTAAGGCAGGTCTAAACTTCAAATGCTGCAGAAGCGCTGCTGTAGCACTTCAGTGAAGACACTATTACACTGATGGGAGAGCTTCTCCCCCAGTGTAGTTAATCCATCTCCACATACGGCGGGTAGCCATGTTGACAGAAGAAGACTCCCATTGACTTAGCACTGTCTACACCGGGGGTTAGGGCAGTATAACTGCATTGCTTAGGGATGTGAATTTTTCACACCCTAGCATGGTCTAGTTTATACCGATGTAAATTTATAGTATAGACCTGGCCATAGTGCAGTATTTCCCTTGCTTGGAATGAGCTAGATGGGAGAAACATTCTACTACAAGACAGTAGATGTTGATTTTTAAAAGGCACAATTACAAAAGTTTTATGGTCTGTGTATTCCTTACATGATACATAGTTTCTGTATTATATGGCTGCTTTCTTCACAATTCCTTCATTTTCTGACCCCCAGATTAATACTCTTCTTTCACCAGAAAATTCAAAATGAAAATACAACACAAACCCTTTAAAAAAAAATTATATAGCCCAGGTCCTCAACTGATGTAAATGTATGCACTCACTTCAATGAAACTATGCATATTTACACAAACTGAGGATCTGGTTTAATATGTTCAAATTAATAAAACATGAAGCATGTGCAAACAGCAGCAAATTGAGGCCTTACCTAAATATAGCAATTGTACCACTTTAACTATACTGGTATAGGTATAGCAGTACAATTTCCCTAGTCTAGATTATATTGCATCAGTATAAGGTACCTTTATACCCATGTAGCTTTTCCTGTAGGGAAAGGGGAATGAGTTATTTGGAAGATCCTGACAAGCTATATATTTCACCCTTTCATTTGCCTTTGAAAATTGCCTATTAAACTATGAGGTTTTCAGCTCTGCTATTACAGACTTTTACTGTGCTTTATTAGATTGCTAGGTTCTCACTTCTTTTCACTGGTAAAAAACAGTGAATCAGATCCTTGATGTGTTCTGGGTACCCACAACTCATTATTCTTGCTCCCATTGTGAGCAGAACCTCAGATCTGTCAGTATTTGTCCCGTGGTTCTTTTGTAATTTAACTTGGTTCTAAATGATAGAGCTAACAAGATGGATTGACTTGCACTGATCTTCAAGTTAGCACAAACAAACATTGGCCCATTCCTGTAGTGCACTGATGTGGTTTAATATTCTCCTCTTTTTAGATGACTGCTGCCATTTGGGGAGTGTTATTAGACCGACCCACGCTCCTGTCACTAACTCTTCATACCAAAGGCTAGCTGACGAATGGAAAGTGAGTAATGTTTTATATGACTCTATTGTACATTGGCTAATACAGAAAAGTGCAGCACAACTGCATGCTCATTATTTTAGACTTAAAAGGCTGAAGACTAAATCATTTGATCTTTTTAATCAAAGCTAAGGTTTTAGAGGCCCTTTGCCATATCGCTTTCATGATTACCCGTGACACAGCCCTGTCACCTTGGGCAACCAGCAAGTCTCCTTAATAGAAATAATACCTGTAGTAGCCATTAGCAGCAGGGAGGCTTAGTCAAGGGAATTAGGAATTAGAATAAAGCTAATACCAAGAGCGGACATTTGCACCTACTCTTGCAGTGTAGCAAAGCTTAAAAAAACCCAAAAACAACCAAACCTCCAGGAGTTGAGAGCTATGGGAATCGTTTGATTTTACACCAAACACGATCTGCATACATGTAGAACTAACATATTTCAAGGCTATGTTGCTTTCCCTATGTCTGACAAGGTAGGTTTTCTTTTTCTTTTTTTAGACTAGATGAGAGTTTAAAGCTAATTGAACTGGAGGCTGTTGTAATGGGGAATCTGTGGCATTATCTGTCCAAAAAAAAAAACCCCACAACAACTTGTGGCTTTGGCAAACCAGTGTGCTGTAAGGGTTGCCTGTTGGTCTGCCAGTCTGAGGAAAGCAAGGACTGTGGTATCTCTCACTGTCCCTTCCCTGGTTGTTTATGCACAAAGTGCGCAGTATTGATCACAACCTTCTGTATTAGATTTCTGGCATATTGTTACCATTTTGAATGTTGGAATTAACTTGTTCAAGAAGGACTTTAGCTGTTCTTTTAATGCATTGAAGCATAACTTCAAACTGATATTTGGAGTACCTTTTACCGAAGTCAAGAGGGATCATATCCAGTATATCTGTTAATTGGGAATCATTCCAATATTCATGGATTATTAGATGTAAGCTATAAGTTTGGTGAAGCATGTTTTGGAATAAGCATCGGCATGAATACATTTCTTTTGCTATGTATGTGACCCACCAATGTTCAGATTCCTTCAATATCTTCTATGCTCTCTACACCTGATGGTTTCACCACGCTGTTTCATTTCCCACAGACTGATGGTATATTAAATTTTGATTTTAATTAAAATGCACTGAATATTGTAAGTAGGATTTTTAAAAAGTGTTAATGATAAAGATGGTTTTCCTTTCTCACGAGTATATGAGGGATGGGGTGTCACAAGTTAGCCAGTGAGATATAAGAACGACTTGAAGTGAAGTGAGAGCCCAGCTGTGATATTGTGAACCTTGTTTTATTGAATAATTGTGAAAGTGTACTTGTGTTTTAAGACGTGAAGAGTGTAAGTAACAACTAATAAAGGTCATATTTAATGAAATGCCAGAGATATCGATCGAACCTTTATCTACACAACAGTATAAAAGATATACTGTTCCTACTTTTGCCATGCGTAACACACAATGTTTGATTACTTTCTAAGACTGCAGAACATAGACTTTTGCTCTTCCTAATACTGTCTGTCTCTAATTCCTGTTGTGAAATAGGCTACAAATGCAATAAAAATAAGGTATTCAAAAGTTAAACGAGTTGGGGGGGAAGTACTGAAGATGCTTCTTGCCTAGGGCGCCATTTGGTGTAGGGCCAGCCCTGTCTAGAAGCATCTCATAAAGTGTTAATTGTGAATAGTGAAATCACAAATCACACCATTTACATTCATGCAATGGGGCTATAAGGCTATTATTTATGTATTTTGTATTATAGTAACACCTATGAGCCCAAGTTATGAACCCTACTGTGTTAGGTGCTCCACAAACAGAATAAAAAGACAGTTTCTATTCCCAAGGGAGCTTTCAATCTAAGTAAAATTAAATAATGTATACATGAGGTTACACTGTAAATTAAATCCAGATTCATATATTTACTTAATTTGGTCACCATTATAAAGTTGTCTTATTGTGCGCTTCCTTTAGGCTCCTGTACTGTAATAGGCCTACTTCTACGCCCTTTAAAGTCAGTGGCAAAACTCCCATCATGGCGTATTTGCCAGGAATTTTCTTACTTTTGTGGAACAGCAGTGCAGGAGCATCCTACTTCACAGGAGGTCTGATCCTGTAGATTCTAGGCAAGCAAAACCCACGTTGATTATACTGAGGGTGAAATTCATCTCAGTGCAGACGGTCAGCACCAAAGTCTATTACACATTTAAGTCCTCAAATATGCCTTGTGCTGGCTTTCTGAAGTAGGATGAATTTCACTCTTGGAGTTTTACCTACATAGGGTCTGCAGGATTAGGCCCAGTAAGCAGTACTAGAAATTCCCCCTGTGAGAGACTGCTACAAAACCATCTGGTAGCAAAAGTGAAGGAACCGCACTGTGTGTTGAAATCTCTTCTGATGTTCAAGATGTTTTCCTCATCTTATGTTGAGTGAATGAGAGACACTAGCAGAGGAATCTTAGAATTCATGCATTATGTACAAATTTACTTTGAAAGCTGTGTTTTCTCTAATGAAATATTTACCCAAGATTTTTTTCCCCATTGCATTTGTTTCTTTTAGAGGGGTGTCTTGAGACGAAACTAGCCCTCCTTAGGGGATTGATTAGGAAGTATTTATTGGGAAGGATTACCTATCAATTTACATCAGCTGGGTACATGCCTTTTTACTTGTGCAGCTTTTATGTATGCCGTTACTGAGCCAGTGAGCTAGTAACATGAAGCTATTCCTCTTCAAAACTTTAAGCCCTGATGCAGGATAGTTTTGAAACTTGCACAGGCAGAGATATCTGATGGTTATATGAAGAGACAGTTACTCCCCTGTGCAAAATCCCTTCTAGTCTAGCACTGCTCCCAGCCCCCTTTACAATAGTGGCTCTTCAGACATTTGCAGCGTTGGTAGTTATCATTTATTTGTGCTTCAGACATAGTTTGGGGTTAAAGAGTTGAAACGATGACCTCAGCTCAATTTCTGAAGGATAATGGGGTTTCGAAGGCGTAACTGAAAGCATTGTTGTTTGCAGACAGTGGGCTTGAACAAGCGGAGCAGGGGGTTTGATATGACCTGCTACATCTTGTCGCTGGTGGAAAAACAGGGAGAAACAAGATTACTTCCTCTTCCTTTCCTTCATCAAAATTGCTCTGCATCTTGCTGTCAGGAGAGAAGATTCCTCCTTCTGCCCACTAGAGGAAAACCCATTGCACTGTCCAGTACTTAGGGCTGGAGTACACTACAGAGTTTTGTCAACAAAAATCAGCTTTTGTGAACCAAACAGTGGAGGTGTACACACTGAAATGCTCCTCCCACTAATGTAGCTCCCCTGCTATGCCGACATAATAAAACCACCTCAACGAGAGGTGTAGGGCTTATGTCGGTGTAGTCAGGGCAACAAGTGTCAGTGTAGATGCCGCATTCCTTACATCAGCTGTTGGCTGTCGTTCTTGTGAATTTCATGGCTCCTGGTGAGGATGCACACCACTGACCCAAGGAGGGTAGAGTGGACATCAGCCACCGCAGTAATTAGTGCAGTGGCTGTAAGTTGACCTAATGTAGGTCAACTTATCTTTGTAGTGTAAACAAGGCCTTAGTCTTTGTGCTAAAGTACAGAATTTGGCTCTAAATGGGAAGTCAGTGAAAGTCATTGAGACAGTGTTCTTCCCTTGCCAGATTTCTGACAGCCCAAATGCTAATTCCTAGACAGCATAAGAGGCTTTGAGCTGTAATATCACACACTGATTTGCTCATGCTGGGTTTCATGAACACACACAGTACGCTTTAAGGATTTATTTAAAGACCATTTTCTTTGACCCCCCCTTTAATTTCCATTCAGTGGAGCAGCAGTACCCTCAACTAGCCAGCAACACACCCGCAGTGCTGTGAGGAACGGGCCATTTCAACAGAGCTGAGTTTTACGCTCTTGGTTCTTCCACAAGCAAGTGGGTAAATGTAGTCCTAGCTGAATGGTTAGGGAAAGATTAGTTTACTTCAGTGGACTTACAGTAAAGCAAGGACCAATCTGTCATGGATTAATCCAAATGTGATCCTATTACAGCGAGGTCAGATGGGATTGTACTGGTTTTGATTGCCTCAGTTTGTTAGTTTGTTTTGACTTTCTCCATTTTGTATATTTTTAAGCATTCCTTTTCTTTACCAGTGGCCCTCTGAGACATGACTCATGCGCCTGATCTTTTTGCTAAGTGTAATCAAACAATGTTGTAGAGTGGCTATGACTAGAAAGGGGTGGAGGTTTAAAGAAGAGAGACTTGGTGTCCCATTACCAATATTGCTCATTGCAATCCAGAGAGCAGCGAACGAAAGTCATTACAATTTGTCAGCAGCTTGGAGATGTATGTGAAATGGATTGGTCAACTAGAGTATGTTGTTGTGCTAAGTGTTCTTAGCACAAATAGCTGGAAAAGCTGTAACTGATGCAGAAGCTGGTGACTTTGTGAATTCCCAATCTAGTATCTGGTGGACAAATGTCCATGTCTTAAAAATAGCCAGTATTAATCTGCATCATATCAGGAGAGAAAGCAAGGTTTAAATTGGCAGGGACACATGTGGTGCCCTCTCCAGGACTGAGTAACAATGACAAGGCAGCGTGGGAAAGACTACATTTTCACAATCCATGCTTTTTTACCTGTTCTGTAGCTGAACAGAGGATTTGTGTTTTCCAGTCACTAATATGGCACCTTTCACCGTTGATCACAGACAGGATCTGATTTCTTGTTCATTAGATAAAAGGGATCAAGTGTTCCAAACTCTCCATTAGTGAGAATGCATGGCATTGTCTTTCTCCGGCACTAGTATTTAAGTAACCCTCACTGGACATTGCTTATGAAATCAGGCAAAAAAAATCCCTTCATTTTTTCTTATTTTTTCATCTGGCTATTGTACATAAATGGCAATAAAATACTATATCTTTTTGAGGCTTATGTAAAGCAATCAGCAAATCATACAACATTTGATAAAGAGATGGGAACAACGGATTCTCTCCTAACTGATTTCTTAAAATCTCCCTTCATTTGGTTATGTTCCGTTCCTGTCAGGGACATTTCCCTTTCTTATTTATATGATCAAATTTCCTTCAGTAAAAGCTTGAAACATTGATTAACAATGAAAAAACTCTCACTACAAGTCTAAAACTGAACAGGACTTCATGGAGTTTGAGTAACAATCGGTGGTAACCAACAAAAAAAAAAAAAAAAAAAGGTGATGTTTAAATATGACAGACAGTGCTGTATGCCAGTGATTCATTCATTGCTCATTGACCTGCTAAAGACTGTACCAAGTTGGACTTCATGGTTTTGAACTTTGGAGGTGAAGTGCCTGTAGTTCTCATGAATTCTAGTACTACAATAACAATCCAGAAAGATGTGATCTGTGCTAGTGACATCATATGTATGTGCATTGCACTTCCTTCTAGTGATGAATAAACCCCTAATTATGGTTCAAATATCCTTTCTTTCTGCTGATCCTTTAAATGCACGTGCTTAGCCATTCCTCTGATTTTCTCCTCCTTCCCTCAATTCTAGTTCAAGTTTGCAAAGTACTTTGAAAATATACGATGCTTGATAAATGTTGTGATTATTACTTACTTTGACAGTTTCTGACCCCCTCTCTGTTGATTGTTGTGATGGGATTGCAAACTCAGTATCACTGAGACCATAACAGTCTGTGCGGGGGAGTGTCAGCTGGTTTTGATACTGAAAATAATAACAATAATGAATATTATTATTTACATCCAAGGATCCTGGAGAACTTTTCAAACATTAATGAACTCAGTCCCAGGCTAGGTAAACATTATTGTTCTTGTTGTACAAATGAGGAAACAGAGGCACAGACAGGTCAAAGGACTTGCTCAAGATCACACAGAGAAGCATTGACAGAGCCAGGAATAGAACCCAAACCACCTGATTCAAGTCCTGTATTTTATCTACTCAGCTATGCTCCACCCAAAATTTACTTTTATCATTTTTCAGCCAGTCCAAGGGTTTCCGTAACTGACACACACACAATATCCCAATTTGATTTCTCCTAGCTCTCATGTGACACACATTTTCAACTGAAATGCCATCACTTCTCTAAAATATGCCATGACCTGTTCGCTCAGTAGGCATGCATATGATTTTTAGCTGGTTGCTTTGACAGATACAGAGGCTCCCCTATATGTTCTGATTTTTGAAACATCATTTTGTGTGTCTGCTTCCAAGTTAATCACTTATTTACTTATTTCTGTTTGGATAAACACCAGAAATAAATTTGCCAGAAGCGAAAATAGTAACATTCCATTTTACCCAGTACTGTACAGTTTATTCTTCTTTCTCTTTCTGCTATTACCATGTACTTATGTTTTACTGTGGCCTGTTTTAGAATGTCTGTGGTACGAGCTATACATTATAGAGAATTGTTTGCTGAGTGACTGCTTTTTATGTAATATCTAAACAGAAATTTTGCTTCATGCTAGACCTGTAATAGTTTTAAATTATTCTACCAATTCATAGGCTAGTAATTAGTCAGTTTCTTTCTCAGGATACATCTACTTAGGGATAAAAGACCCGCACCCTGGATAGCCCGGGTTAGCAGACTCGGGCTCAGGCTGCAGGGCTAAAAAATCACTAAAAAAAACCTTGCAGGATCTGAAAGCTTGGGCGAATTTCAGCCCTGCAGCCAAGCTCCTCAAGCCTGAGTCAGCTGACCCAAGCCAGCTACAGGTTGGTTGTTTTTTTTTTAATCCCTGTGTAGACATACACTTAGGCCTGGTCTACATTGCCAGCAAAATTCAGTGGCAGTCGGGGGAAGTTGTGCAAGAGACTCTGTGTAGCTTGCGTAACTCCCGTCGACTTCATAACTTCCCTTTAGCGTGCTGTCTCCACTGTGCTGCGCTTTTTGGGGAGGTAGTTTTATTAGAATGACTTCTGGATCGATTGAGCATGTCTTCACTGCTGCTCAATCAAACTGGAAAAAATTCCATCTGACAGCAGCAGATTTGCCGCTATCAGTGTGTACGTATGTACAAATTCACCGCTGTCATATCGTTTTTTCTTTTGTTTCTTCCCTCCACCAGTTCGATTGAGCAGCAGAGAAGACCCGCTCAATTGATCCAGAAGTTGATCTAATAAAACCACCTCCCCCAAAACACGTAGTGATTCGTCAACGGGAATGCATTTCCTGTCGGTGCAGCATAGTGGAGATGGCACACTAAAGGGAAGTTACGAAGTCGACAGGAGTTACACAAGCTACTCTGTGTAACTCCCATCGACTGCCGCCAAATTTTGCCAGCAGTGTAGACCAGGCCTTAGTGACACATTTCTCTGAAAATGCCTGCTTTCATCTTGGCAGATTGCCAGGGAAATCGGTTTGCTGTATTTCTTCATTTAGACTAAATTAGTGACTCTAGACTGACTATTCTGAAATCCATTAGTCTTTCAAATAGAAAAAATGTGTTTCTATTAACTAAACAGCAGTCTTGTCTCTAGGCATTTCATCCTGAAAAATGGAAAATCTGTAATGTTCTCCTGGACAGAGAAACGAATGCGTTATGATTCTGATGTGTTCTTACCAGACCTGGATGAATAATTCACGATAAAGCATTCAATTAACTTCACCCCTTTTTCTGTTTATGAATTGTCTATGAGCAGATCATGATTTTCTCAAATGTATTCATTGTTCAAAATTGTCCACTGAATAATTTCTCCAAATTTTGGGCTTTTATGAAAAAATTAGCTGCAAGGATTTATGTTCTAAATTCCATTCATGTTGCTTGGTTTTTATTGGAGTCTTATGTCAAATGGTATATTTCTATTTACTGACTGGATCATCATAATGCTTAAAATTGGATCTCTGGTATAAATACTCATGCTTCTGTATTCGACATCATATCCAATAGTTAAATGTCTTCCCTGATTGTCCTCTTTTATCTAGTGAACCCCGATATAGGCTTAAACCTTGCATGTGTAAAGCCCAGTACAGTTTGTTGCATATATATGTTGTTGTCATTTAATAGGATGCAGCAATCCTGATTGAGTTTATATAAACATAGAAATGCCCTAATGTCCTTTACTGGAATTTGTGCAGAAGTACTATGGTAAAACAATAGTCTGTCTAAAAACCAAACTTTATTGATGGTTTTAGTTGTGGTCTGACTTAATGCTCTAAAGCACTGAGTTTAATATAGTAAAGTCCAAGAAATGTTCTGAGTATAAGTCTAATTCCTGAGAAAGAAATACTGTAAAGTATGGATTAATGGAAAGCCTAACTCTGAAAACCCTATTAAAAAGCTAAGCTATGGCTGTCCTAGTATTAATGAATAGGGTGCAGGGAGCAATCCATTCTAACTGATTCTCAGGGGCAGAGGAGAGGTTTGTTGCAGCAGTATCTTGTGCAGCCTGAATATACAAGGCAACACAGGCACAAGAGCCAACCCTCTAGCACAGTCACACTTCCTTTTCCCTCCTTCAGATGGACTGGCAGACAAGAGGAGAAGGAAGGTGAGGGCAGTGCTTAATTTGTAATGAAATTGGTGCTGGGACTCAAACCATTTTTTTTACATTCATAACTGATGCAGCAAGCCCAGAGGTGCCAGAGCTATGAACCGGCAAGCCTAGAGGGTGAGGGTCAGTGTCACTAGTAGATCCTGTAAGTGTCACATAGTGGACGTCCTACCGAATGTTACAGGATTGGATAGCAGTTGTTCTGAAGACCTATAATATTTAAGAGAAAATGATCCCTCTTGCTGTAGCTATTTTTACACCAATCCATACATCTCTGTAGCAGAGAGATAATTCACTATTACATTCTAGAAGAGGGTTCAAAAAGCCTGTCAAAAAGTTACCATTTTCTATTAACTTCTATAGAACTTGTCCATTGGGGCAGGACAGGGGGAAGGACCGTGAACACCAGCTGAAGACAAAAGAAGCAGGAGAAAGTGAACAGCAAGCCATCCCTCAGCAGACTGCATTAAATGTGAAGGGCCCTGCTGCATAAAATGTTTCTAATGTGTCATATAGTATTTGGGGCGACCATTTGTTAGCCAATTATATTAAGGCCTGATCCTGCAAGCCATACTCCAACAAGTAGTCCCACTGTCTTTACTAAATAACAAGATACGGCTCTCAGAAGTGTTCCAGCGTCGCCAAGAGGAAAGGAGGAAAGAGCCAGATGTTCGACTTCTCCAGGATTTAGCATGTGAGTAAGAGTTGCAACTTGGGCTGTAAGACCCTAAATGCACTTAATCTGGACCTGCTGATTTGTATGTGTGTGCATTTTGCAGAGTTCCCAGGTTATCTGTGCATTACAATTTTCCATTGCTGCCTAATTCTGTGAATTGTTTTCCTCCTGTGTGTCCCTTTACCACCTGCAGCCCCCACATTAAAGACAGATGTTCAAAGTCACAGGCCTTGGGGTTCTGTTGGATACATCTAAACTGTATCAGAAAAAATCATTGGCCAGTTAGCTTTCTTCTCTTATCCAGCCATTTTAAAATCTGACCTAGATACACTGAAAATACAAAAACAAATTTAATCAGATTCGTGATTTTTATTTCAAACTAATTTAGTGTAAAGTAAAATAAAATAAGTGTAACATATTTAATAAGCTGTAATATATCTACATATCAGAACTAAAGTAGTGCAGTGATGGTGGTAACAACACAAACACAAACTACACTCTAAAATGCTTTATTTTTTTCTTCAAGAAGATATAATTCTGCAAAATACCCAGCAGATGGTGCTGCTGATACTAAAAAATGCTGTTTGTGAGTGAGGGAAGCAAGTTAGAAACTGTTCATCTTTAAAAGTGACAGAGCAAAGTAGGCATGTGAAATATTTATTTGTCCTTCCAAAGCTAAACCTTATTTATCTGTGTCATAATGCTATAAGTGATGTATAATTAGGTGGTCAACAAAGTGGTTAATGGAAAGTCCATTTATAGCACTATGTAAGAGTTCAGTGCAGGTAGCAATTCCATTCTCCTCGACCAAGGAATGGTTACTTTCCTCCCTCTTAACAATGCTGGAGCACTGTTGGGAGCCTCGTTTCATTATTTAGTGAGTTTACCAGCACGCCACGACTTAAGAGTAACCTGTTACCCAGACCCTCCAGTGAAGCTAGCAAGATTTGGGAGGATGCTTTTATCACAGGTTGTACATTTTGTCTCGGGACAGAAGTAAACTGCTCTTCTACAGGGTTATGGGCCCATACTTCCATGACTCAGGTCAATAGGGATACGTCTACACAGCAGCTGGGAGATGTGATTCCCAGCGTGGATAGACAGATTCATGCTAGCGCAAATCGAGCGAGCGTGCTAGAAATAACGGTATGGATGTTGCAGCATGAGCAATGGCTCAGGCCATTGAGCTCGGACTCGGGAGGGTTGGACAGGCTTGGGTTTGGGTGGCTAGCCTGAGCCACACCAGTGCCTCAACATCCACACTGCAATTTTTAGTGCACTAGCTCAAACTGAACTAGCGTGAGTCTGTCTGCCCATGCTGGAAATTACATGGCCCATTTGGAGTGCAGACATACCCTAGGAGTTTTGCTATTGGCTTCAGTGATGCAGGAGTAAGACCTTAATGCTTATATTTAGATTCATCACACTGATTTTGTTTTTCACCAGCCCCCACACACACTTTACCTTAATGCCCAAGACCAGTAGGCAGGCAAAGTTGACTTCTCCCTCCTCACTCTTTAGTCTAATTATTATTAAATATAGAAATTATATAAATGTATTTCACTGTTATTGCCTGAGGTGGCAGAACATTTCAGTACAAGGAATATAGTTAAATGATGGCAGCTCTTTGCTCAGTTTATACAGGGACTGGACTTGTATATGGGCTTAAGCATTGTCTCATAGCTGGTGAACATAGAGTGATGATAGAAATATAGAGGGTGAAATCCTGCTCTAATGTAAGTCAATGGAAAAACTTCCTTTGACTTCAAGATTGTAAGCTCTTTGGGGCAGCGACTGTCTTTATTGGTGCTGTTTGTACAGCACCTAGCACAACTGAGTTTTGTTCATTGACTGGGGCTCCTATGTGTTATTGCAGTGCAAATAATAATATATAATAATGGGGCCAGGATTTCACCCAGGACATTTAATTTTCATTAAGGAAAAGTACTGTGTGTACTTCTACACTAACTTCACTAATCATGCCCAGTGATATAGAAGGAGACAATAACTACAGGCGTTAGTGTGAAATATTTAAGGGTGTTCTGTTTGCCACAACCAAATGTTTGAGAATAAATAAGGTGCTTATAAGGTAACATTGAAATAGGGGAATTCAAGAGAAATTATGGAGCTTGGTTTCATTACTCAGGTAAATTCATCACGATGTTCCTTCAGAAGTTGAAATTGTCAGTAGTTATTGCCATCTGGTGGACTTGGATAATAGATATTTTAATTTAACTTCAGGAAGATGCTTTGTCATATAGACAATCTGAGTGCACTGACAAAAATCTTTCTTCAGAGTTAATGGTGTACAGGAAATGGGGAGAGCTGTAGTATGGCTGTTCTTTACAGTGGGCACATAAAGTACAGTCCACAGCTATTTATTATGCAGTTGTGAATTATGACAGCATCAGGTGCTAAAAGGGGCAGGAGGGGACTTGCACTTGTGCATGCCCCTACAATTAAGGAGGGTCAATTAAAAGACTGTGAGGTTTAAAGAGCATCAGCAGTGTAATTAGTATGTAGCCTGTGAAATAGAAAATATCCCTATACCAGATGTAGAAGTCCAACACATTTTTAAGGGCTCAGTTTTGTCCTGTAAGACCAGGTCAAAGTGCTGGGCAGTGCAGAGTCGCAGTACCCAGAAGGAGCACCAGGAGGCATTCCACCCAGTGGTCCTGGAACAATTTGAATAGTAGAGGTGCTGACAAACTGTAAGCCCTGTATATGATGTAAACCACTTCAAGGTAGTGGGTGCAGAAGCACCCCTAGTTCCAGCACCTATGGTTCTGCCTGAAGGAGGCAATATGTCTTGCAGTGGCCATGCGCTTACAGCTCTGGTTCAGTCCTGTTTCTGGTTCAGTTTACCACCACCACAAAGCCAGCCAGTTCTACAAATTGCAGGACGGGGGTATAAAAAATTAAACTCTGGCCCTTCCTTCCTTCCTGCCCTTCCTCCCTCCCCGCCCCCACTTCCTCTCTTAGGGCTACTGTGTGGCACCTAAGGGTATAAGATTAGAATTCTGCCTGGCTCAGGGGATTGGGAGGATTTTCCTTATGTTGCATATCCACAAATGGCCTATCAGAGGCTCTCCCCAAGTTAATACATTCCAGTGCTGATATTTACAGAATCGTGAGCACATATCTCTACTGGTTACAGTTACCATTTGGTCCATATACCTCTGCACCATTTGACTTGGAAGAAGACCTACAGTTATCACTGATAAAGTCTACAGATGATACACAAATGGGTAAATAAGGAAGCGGACAAGTCACTGATTCAGAGAAATCTGGATCACTTGGTAAACTGGGCACAATACAGCTAAATAGTAAATGTATTCATCAAGGAACAAAGAATGTATGCCATAATTTTAGGATGGGGAACTCTGAAAAAGATTTGGGTGTCATGGATAATCAGCTGAAGATGAGCTTCCAGTATGATGCTGTGACCAAACGAGCTAATGCAATCCTGGGATGCATTAACGGGAAGCTTGAGTCGGAGCAGAGAGGTACTTGGCCCCAGTGAGACACCTGCTGGAATATTGTATCCAGTTGTGCCCCCAGTTCAAGAAGGGTATTGATAGGGTGATCGTATGTCCCGTTTTGGTTAGGACAGTCCCTTTTTTAAGCCATCCCAGCTGTCCTGACTTTTTTGGCAAAAGTGGGCATTTGTCCCTTTTGCTCTTGCCAACTTCATCAGCTGGAGTAACAATTTTGCCAAGGGTTGTGGTGGATTCTCCATCCTGACCATTTTAAAATTACATTGGATGGTAAGATAGTCTACCTTACCACCCACAAATCTGGTGAGATTCCAGTGAAAGATGCGAAACAAAATCTGCACACCTGTAGCTTAATCTATATGTAGAAAAGCTATATTATTTACCCTCTAAAGCAAGGACACTTTTTCCTTTGGTGCTCTGTACAACACAGAAATGATTCCCTATGGAAATAAACTCCTTATCAACATAATGAATGTGAGTGATAAACCCATTACAAGTATAATATTCTAACATACACCAGGCAGGCTGCTCCTGAAAAGGACATGAAAATATTTAGTAAATAAAAATGTACCACTAGAAAGTTCTTTATGCATTTTTTGTTAGTTGCTGATCCTGTCTAAATCTTTTTTTACATTAGTTCTTTAGTCATAAGTTTTATAAAAGAACACAGCTTCCATATAATTGTAATGGCCCAGCTGCCTTTCTGAGATAGGAATTTACTAGGATTGCCCTGGCAACTTCCTGTTCTGAGATTGCAATGGACAATTTAACAAGAGCAGCAGACACGTTCTGCCTCGTGCCAACTATTGGTTGCCTTGGTATCAGTTTTGTAGCTAAGTGCAGAAGCAAATGAAACCGAGGGTTGTTTTCTTTTTTCTTTTGTTTTTCTTTCCACTCTGTTGGCTACTCCTGTACTTCTTCACTAAGAAACAGCAACAGTAAAAGGACACGGAGAGAGAAATTTAGCTGACTCTTCCCCCTACTCTTCTCTTTACAAAAGTATTTTAATTTACAGAAGTTTCTGACTATTAACTGCATAGAACAACTTAGCTCCTTTTTCACAGAGGAAGTGGAAGGCAACGCCAGCCTAAAAAGTTAACTTTCAACATAAAGATCCTACATTCTACAACAGTGGCTCTCAACCTTTCCAGACCACTGAACCCCTTTCAGGAGTCTCATTTGTCTTATGTAGCCCCAAGTTACACCTCGCTTAAACTATTTGCTTACAAATCAGACCTATCAATACAAAAGTGTCACAGCACACTATTACTGAAAAACTGCTTACTTGCTCATTTTTACCATATAATTATAAAATAAATCAATTGGAATATAAACCTTGTACTTACAGTTCAGTGTATAGTATATAGAGCAATATAAAAAGGTCATTATCTGTATGAAATTTTAGTTTGTACTGATTTTGCTAGTGCTTTTTATGTAGCCTATATAAAACTAGCCAAATATCTAGATTAACTGATGTGCCCCTGGAAGACCTTTGCTTACCCCAGCGGTAACCTCTAGTTGAGAACCACTGCTCTACAACATTAAAACTAACACATCCCCTGAATAATTGAAAGTTAATTTAGATCTGAGGTTTACAATATTTTTAAAATATTCCTCTTTGGATATTTGCCTTGCTCTTCATTTGACATTCTGACTCTGAAGACACAATATAAGTTTGTTTGGAGAAGGTATTTCTGGGTAACCCAGAAAATGGTATGGGATACAGCAACCTTCACTTCTAGATCTGACTCCAGTCCAGACTGGCTATGATAGACTGACTGCCATATGACTATGCAGTAGCCGATGTGAAATGATCTTAGCACAGTAATTCAGGTTCCCAGTTAAGTGTCCCTATATAACTATCTTCTTTGCAAATAGCTCTAATTGGCACACTTACTGGCAGTGTCTGCGGAGAGGCCAAAGACAGAATGGACATGGAGACCCTGGGAGATCATCCCTCCAGGTCAAGGTTGAGACCAATTAGTGGGACAGTGAAGGGAAGATAGTCTTGTCCCTGCCTTGGTTGTTCCTGTTCCATAGATAAATAAGACCTAAGAGCTATCAGTTACAAATAATTCACACACATGCAATTTAAAAAAAAAGATAATATGCTAATAGTTTGCATTTCCACAGAACCTTTCAGTGGAGGATCTCAGAGCACTTTAGAACTACTGATACTCATGAAACTTCACTCTGGAAATGTACAGTTGACATTATTATCCTTATTTCATTGATGGGCAAAATGAGACCGAAGTTAACTGACTTGCAAAAAGTAGTCAGTGAGGTATGTAGAGAGACAATGACACCATTGATAAGAGAGTTACTTCTGCTGCCTAGACATGCTCTCTAATAACTAAACCATTCTCCTGTATCCATTACCATCCCCCTCCCCCCCCCCTCCCCCCTGCCATTTAGACCAAATTCCCAATAACTTGCTGTGGAAGGGATTTACCAGTGTATTCAGTGGGAGCAGAGTTAAGGGAACATTGTGCACTTTTGCAAATCTCACCCTAAATTCCATCCGTGGTTCAATGAAGTAACAATAGCTGAAATTTTAATTAATTTTTGGTTCATAAAAACACAGAGCAAAGAAACATTAGAGTCTACATAAGCCAGACCCAAATAGCTCAGCATGGAAATCTAATTTAGGCTTTTCATTGGGCAAAAACATGATGATTTATGCTAGGTGAAGGCCTGAAATGCCACATCACCACTGACCAGCTGCATTATTTTCAGACTCTTTGATTACTCCCCACAAAGACAGTTATCGAAGTGCCTGTAAAACGTTTTTAATTTACATGCAATATTGTTTCAAGTATCTTTACAACTACTTTATTACAATTCATGTTCTGGTCCACCTACCTGTGATCTGAGCACATAAAGCCAACAAATCTCTCTTCTTTTCCTTTTCTAATAGGGAACATAAGAACAGTCGTTCTGTGTCAAACCAATAGTCCATCTAGCCCAGTATCCTGTCTTCTGACAGTGACCAATGCCAGGTGCTTCAGAGGGAATGAATAGAATAGGTAATCATTCCCAGCCTCCAGCAAACAGTAATCTCTGCCTATCCTAGGTAATGGCCATTGATGGACCTATCCTCCATGAAATTATCTAGTTCTTTTTTTAAGCCCTTTATAGTCTTGGCCTTCACAACATCATTTGGCAAGGAGTTCCACAGGTTAACTGTGCGTTTGTGTGAAGAAATGCTTCCTTTTGTTCGTTTTGAACCTGCTGTCTAATAATTTCATTTGGTGACCCCTAGTTTTTGTAATATGAGAAGGAGTAAATAACACTTCCTTATTTACTTTCTCCACACCACTCATGATTTTATAGACCTCTATCATATCCCCCCTTAGTCGTCTCTTTTCCAAGCTGAAAAGTCCCAGTCTTACTTATCTCTCCTCATATGGAAGCTTTTCTATACCTCAATCATTTTAGTTGTCCTTTTCTGTACCTTTTCCAATTCCAATACATCTTTTTTGAGATGGGGTGACCAGATGTGCATGCAGTATTCAAGGTGTGGGTGTACCATGGATTTATAAAAAGGCAATATGATATTTTCTGTCTTATCTATTCCTGTCCTAGGGGAAATGGAGCTGTTTTCAGATTTTTGGGTTGAGATGCAGGACTGATATGTTGGAGCATGTCGGTTTATCGGAGCATGTGCTCACTGAATACTCCAGCTTAATTATATATCACACATTTACATCCATGAAATGAATCAGTGGGATGAAGGGGACTGTGTTCTTTTCCTTTTGGGGCAGGAGGGAGAAAAGTAAAGCTGAAAACAATACTGTGGCTCCTAGGTGCTACTATAATAAAAATAAGATGTTACTAGCTGTTGTTGGTATTAATAGCCCGTTAAGGAAAGTGCTAAGCAGGAGGATGCTCTTGACTATAAAGAAAAAAGTCTCCCCAGCATGGGGGCAGAAGCAACAGGAGGACACTTGCTTCCCCCGCAGCTGGAGCCCTCGGGCGCTGGCAGGCCTGAGCTGGGGTCGGTGCGACTCCCGGGCCCTGGCACCTGCAATAGCGGGAGCCCAGCCGGCACCCGGAGCCAAGGCTCCCCACTCGGTACGCCGCTGCTGCAGCCTCCGCTTACATGAGCTGGAGTTGTTAAGCACCTCTAAAAATTGGGCCTTGGGTGTCTCATGTTCGACACCCAAAGATAGTAAGCCCTTTAAAAAATGTCCATTAACTGCTGTGTCTCTCTCCTCATCCGTGCAATGAAGAAAATAATGCCTTCCTTACTGGAGTCTTACGAGTAGTGTTAATAATCTAATGTTTGTAAAAACCTTGCGATACATGGATGGTGGACGCCATGATACTGCAAAGAACTGATTAGGTATTTTTAATCTTTATTATTGGAGGCATGATCTAGTAGTTAAAAAGCACAAGACTTGGAGTTAGGAAATGTACATCTTCTTGTTATCTGTTATGTTGCACATTTGTTGTGTGACCTGGATTGCCATGTGGTGTCCCAGTGCAATGTTAAACAGTGTTGCATTTCAACTCCAGAGGTGATTGCAGTACAGTCGTGAGTAGAAGCCTGTTAGTAATGTGCTTTGGGATCCTTTGGGAAGAGAGGTGCCATATAAATGCAAGATAATCATACTGTCTATGAAGACACTGTACCAGGGTGACCTCTTTTAGGACACTGCATGAGGATGTAGGGTTTCTTTGCTAAGTTATCCTGATGTGAGGGGCTTGAATCCAGCACAGAAATACAAAACTGCTTTAAGATTAGATCGGATGTGTCCACTCTAGCTGCAAACTAGCAACATAAGAGATTTGAACCTGTCTCTGAGGCCAAGGGAATGAAGAGAACATGTAGCTATCTCCTCCTGTATGGGGAAAAAGGCCCTAGGAGCAATCCAACTTTGAGAGAGAGATTGGCTGAAGCTTGTTTTGTTGTTCAAATTGCCAGTATTTGAGAGTTTCTAATTTATTAGCAAAAGTGGTGGGAATGTCACCAGTTTACAGGCACGTTGGAAGAAGTAGAGCTCATTTCCCAGGATCTACTTAACCTCACTTTAAACCTATTTCTGCATTTTAACAGAGAGGGGAAAAAATTAGATCTGGAATAACTGATCAGAAAAATAGCTGAATTAAAAATTATGTGTTTTAATAATCAGTAACTGGAGTAAATGAAGTACTTGAAGCAGCAGTGAGCCTTTCACCAAGCCTCTTAACCATCAAATACAAATCTTAAAGGGACCTTGCTTTCAGAACAGATATTACAAAACTTTTCTCTGTTTTGTAATTTGCCACATTTTAAATAAAAACTGCACTTTCTTGGAAGGTTTGGTTAACAAATCACCATTTTGAGGATATATAGATTACACTGGGCTAAAATAACCACGACAGTTTGCTTACTTACGGCTCCAATCCCAACAGACGGCGCTGTATGCCCTTTTTATGGTATGTAATCAACAATGTTCTGGCTATGTTAGATCCAAGGAGAGAAACAGAAACAATTGCTAATCTGCAGAGTCACTTCTTCATAACAAGGCATGTAATCTGTAAAACCTCTGCCTGAGCTAAGAGAATACTGTAACTTCCTATATCAGAAGAAATATCCATGTCAGAAACCCTAGCCATTCTGCTATCATCACAAGTGATCTCCTCACCTATTTTCATGTCATTTAATCAAAACTAATAAGAGCTCTGCAAAAATGGTGTATATTTTTCATAACAATGTTCATTGTTTCAGTCCCCCCATCAAGGCCCTGGCCATAAGCAGATCTCTTTGCCCACATGGAGCTCCATGATTGGGGCCAGATTGTGGGGATTCTGTAAAATGTTGATAAATAATCATTCCATCAAAAATGTCTTTGATTTGAACTAATTTTCTTGCCAAAGGAAAAAAACTAAAATGTACTTGTTTTGTTTGATAATGGCTGTATTTTTTAAGGAAAAACCATGCCATTTCATGGGGAGGAGTTCATGACTTGGCCCATTTTAAAAATTTGACACAGGATGTGACATCTCTATTTTTGAGGCCTTCAGCTTTGTTGCACACCTCTGCTAATAAAGTGAAGGGACTGCATGGCACCTTTGTGTTGCTGGTTTGACTCTTGTTCAGGTTTAGTAGTGTGACCAAAAATCACTACCATGCATGTAGTGGTGGCTTATTTTGATTGAAAGTTCTTGGTTCAGTACCTAGTGTCAGCTTCAGTCCACGTGGAGGAGGAATAAAAAGCACTATTGAATTTGAAACTAATTGGCATGCTTATTACTGAGGCAGAAGTCTGGAATGAGGTTGGGGCCTTAATTCCTCTTTCTGCAACAGGCCTATCTGGATTAGAATTGAGAGAAACCTGCACTAGGGAGGCTGGTGCAGTATTTGTTTCGTTGAAGAATAGAGGACTTCAGTCTTCTTGCCATCAGCCTGGTACCTTTAGATGTGAGCACTAGATTCTTTCTTTTTTAATACACAAATGGTATTTGATATTTTAGCCTCTCTTAGTCCTGAGTATCTCAAGGTCAAATAGTGGTGTAAGGACAGTTATTTAAAACAAAACACTTCAGCTTCTACTGAAATGTACTAGGTGAAGGAACTTAAATACTTCTGGGGGAAGAAAATGTTGCTTTGACTAAAAGCAAAAGCTTTTATAATAAGGACTGTGGAGCTTGTCTCTTGGCAGATACTGAAGCCTAGTGGTTGTGTTTCTTGTATGTTTTTGAAACACATCTCTAAGTAATATGCCTATTATTCTCCTCATCTACTGGATTCCTTTTGAACCATATCTGAAATTCAGAGTGCATGGACTGTTACAGTAGAGTTCAGATATAAGTGAATGCCAAGTAATTTGCATGAAAAGCCCTTTTCAGGGTTATGTGTGAGGAAAGGAGGATTCAGGAGGCCAGTGAGAAGTCAGGATAACCAGATATCTGTAATTTTTCAAATGTTAAAATTGCATCTATAGCTTAATGTCCATAAACTTCCCCTTTTGAAGGGGTGGGGGTGTTTATACTCCTTTTTGAAAGCTGAATCTGCCACTCCAAAAATATCTTATTTTTAGCAAGCAGAGCAATTAGCCAGGATTCAGCACAGGAGGCTTTCTCATTCCTTTACCTTAACTAGCACCTAAAATATTATAAATCCCTGATCTCATTCTGTTCCTTCTGACTTTAAGGGGCACAGAATTGAGCCTTCCATTATTTCCTTCTGGGCTTATTTGTGCAAAGCCATGAAGGTTTATTCTTATTGTTTGCTGCTTATGAATGTATGGATTGCAACAGTAACAGAAAAATTGGATGATCTGAGAAGTTTGTGTATTTTAAGAGAGTTAAAAATATTTTGAATTTGTAAACTGGCATTGCAAAGCCAGCCAACCTGAAAAAAGCATGTAAATGGATTAACAGGATTAAGTCTTTTTGCAGAGCAATTTTGACATTTCTCTTTGTTTTCATTTTGGGAGAAGAGCAGATTTATCCTGGAGGGTTACAAAACAGATGGGCTGCTTAAAGAGTTGAGCGGGTTTGAAATAATAATAGGTAGCTCACATTACTGTATGATTTCACATATTCCTTGTTTAGAACCCAGTCTTTATGAAGAAAAATTCCCATTAAAGTTTAAAAATCATTTTTGTTGGCAAACTGGGCCATTAGGCTGGATGTATTGGTAAATTGGGAGCTTTTCAGTTCACCCTAATGCATCAGGTTCAGGTTATTGGGGAGAATGTATATAACAAAGAGAACTCTTTTTACATATTTTTATTACACTAATTCATTAGTTATACATCTTTAATGGAATGCTGACCTTTTATAAGGCTATTAATTGTCATGGGCTTCTAAACTGATTGTGTTAGAAGTGTCAATTTCAGATGGATACCAACATATTTTTAACAAACATTTCAATTACGGTTTCAAATTCAACACCATAGGACTTTTCTTATTCTCTTGTAGTTTTTGATTAACATTAGACCTTATCAGCATGTATATACTTAGGTTTTAGTCAACGTTTACTCGGGCCTCCATAATCTGGCCCCAAATTAAGAACCTCAGGATTTGGGCACTGTTCGGGAGAAGAAAATAAGGCCAGAACTCTGCCATCAGGGTGAGCCTCCAGAATTAATGGGACCCTAGAAACTAGAACAAAGTATAGGCCTGATCCTGAAACACTCTTTCATGTGAGACATTTTTACATACATACAGCTCCATCTGAACTTGGGATTCTGTGTATGAATAAAGATTGCAAAATAGTGCGCTGCAACATCCCTCATTTGATGGAAGTTTTCTATCTGGGGATTTTTGTATTACTTTGTGTGGGGTTTTTCTTAATCTAAGTGACCTCATCTTGACTAACAGTGGAATGACTTAGTGGCACAAATTCCAAAATCCGATGGGACTTATGCTCCTAAGTAACTTGGGCGCTTTTGAAAAATCCCATCTTGGTGCACGTTTTATTCTTTGCACATAGAAAACTGTGAGGCTAAATTTTTCTAAGGAGTATGGGACCTGATCTTCAACTTCTCAACAACTGTAATTGAGGCCAAATTTTTCTAAGAGCTCAGTTCCCATTTAGGCACCTAAATAAGTGGCCAGATTTTCATAAGCACTCAGCACCAAACAGCTCCCATTGTAACTTTCACAGGTGATGGGTGCTGAGTTCTTCTGGACATTTGGTCCACATTATTTTGTTACATATCAGAGACATTCCCAAGGGGAAGAATTAAAACTCACAGGATTACCAGAGCAATGTGCCTAAAATAAAAATGAATTCCCATTCAACTTCTAAATGATGCCTTAGAAAATAACTCATACTGAGTTTTTTACCTTCTGAGTAAAGTGTGTTGTCTTGCAGCAAAATAATCATGATGTGAACTTAATCACAATTCAGAAAACGTCTAGTAGTTATGGAGAGTTATTAAACTGGAGAGAAATTACTCAAAGTACATGAAAATAAAGGCAGAATAAAAGGAGGTGGAGGAATGATGATAGAGCAGATTAGAGAAATTAATCCTAATTTTTTTCACTGTATAATGTATTTAGTCCATTTGGCTTCAGTGTTGGCATCTGCAGTTAATGATCTTATCTTATGCCTAGAGGTCAGCTATATTGTTTGTTTGCCAAGGGCCCCAGAGGGACTAACAGCATGCTTTGCAGTTCGGTACATGATTTAAAGCGTTACTGGATCAGGCCAGAGTGCCCAGTACTTTGCAGGACTAAAGCTGAAGTGAATTGCTTCAGTTGCGTCACATCCAGTTTTCAAAAATAAGTGAGAATGAAAAGATGTCTCCATTCTATACAGCATTGTGGTCACCCTCAAATGTGATGGGAGCATGGTAAATGCTTTTCATGGTAACCATGGTAGAGCTTTATCTCATGTTAAATTTCTCATGGGCAATCACATTTGGGCCTGTGTTTTTAACAATATTTTTTCTGTCCCTCATTCACAATTCTTCCTAACTCTTGCAGACTGACCTGTGTCTTTAATTTGCCTGAGAACCCAGTCAGAGTACTAGGGTTTAAAGAGAATAGAGCACACTTACCCCCAACTTTCCCATGCTGAGTAAGCCCCACACACATTTGAACAAGCTTATTTTTTCTCCTTTCCAGAAGTACCACGTGTCACCTCTTCTGGCTAACGCAATATGGCAATGCTTCATGAAATTGCTTTGTTATGGCAAGACATACTTCAATACCATGTAACATGCAGTGCTGAGGATATACCTCAGAGGTCTGTTTTGCGTTCCTAGAGACAAGTTACAGAAAAGTAACTGGAAAACAATCCCTTAGATCTATATTTATTCTTCATCAACAGCATACATGTTGAATTCGTTTACATTACAAATTCAAAATGAGGATGGGCCTCATGTGGATCTGGTAGTCTGCCTACGTGCTGTCAATTACGGGATTAGGGACTAAGGTTCTCAACCCATTCCAACCCTCCAGGAAAAAGTGCTGGTTCTCCCCTCTTCCCCACAGAAGAACAAAATGGTAAATTTCATGGGAGAACAATAACTTGTACAAACACATTTTAATGATAAGCATCAACCAAACCGTGTCCTTGAAGGGACTGATTTTTTTTCCCCCAGGACATCCTGAAAAGAAAAATGTAGAGTTCCCACTTCTTTTTAGCTTGTTGAAGCTTTGTTTTATTGATATTACCAGTTAGTGCCTGATTTGCAGAATGTCCTTCTCAGCCAATTGAAACAAGGAGCCATTCTGCCAACTAAGCCATTGAGAACAGTAGAGGGAGAAGGAAGAAATGGAAAGCACACAGAGTTAGAACAGGAGAAGATGGCCCTGCAGTTTGAGCACAATGCTGGTTTTATTGGAAGAACCAGACCTCCACTTCCCCTAAAATTTTGTGGGTTTGTTTTTTCCCCTGTTGTTTTCAATGGTCTCTTCCAAAGGAATCAAAGAGCAGACCAAATGGCTTCAAACAACATCCTGTCCACATGTGCTTTGTGCTCCATCCTCTCTGTAATGAGATCCACAGCTCTCGGGCTTGTCTCTGCACAGAGCCAGTAAGAAGAGGGGGGGGAAACAGGCGTGAAGTCTCAATTTCACATTTTCATGGCATAGTCTTTTTCACGTTTTCTATTGAAACACAGATGACCGAGAACCTAGACACACTTAATGATTAGGAAGATGACTTTCTGGGCTACTCTCTCCCATTTGGGTTTTCACTTCTGTAATGGCAAATTGAGCTATCTTATAGTGCCAACGGCAAGAGAAAGAGAGAAATACAGGCACTCCAGCTTAATGGTCAAACTCCCAGACAAAAGCTTTCCTGTTTTTATGTTTTAAACATGTCACATTGTCTACTTTTAATCCAGTTTGTGGTGTTACAAGGCAGTAAAAATGAAGCGAGTAAACGAAAAGAAACCTACATGTTTGCATCTTGTCAGGTGTTGTGATTTAATTAATTAGAGCAAGAAAAATTCAATAGGGATTGCAGGACACTGATTGCTTGCTCATCCCACCTGAGGGTTGGAGCCCAGGGCTTTGAGATTGCCCAGCTAGGCCAAAGAGGCCCAGAAATTTCTAATTTCTCCCCTGTAGCTGAAGCCTTCCCACAGGACGTAGCAGTCGGGAGGTATGGCCTCCCTCAGAGATTGACAGTGAGGGAGGGCCACCACTCCCAGCCCACGCTGGGGATCACCTACAGTGTAGCACCAACAATCACTAGTCACTTCATAGGCACATATGAAGACAATATGCCTGCTCCATTGCTCTTACAATCGAGTCAGACAAGAAACAAGTGCAGGGAAAGGGAAGCATCAGCAAGCTGTAGGATCAAAGAGTGAAGTTAAACTTGCATCTTATTTTCATGACTTTTGCCTCCCAGTCTTCTTTACAAAGGGCACATCAACTAAAATGAGAGATTTAGGGAGGGAATTCTGAATTGTTCCTGTGAAGAAAGTATTAATGGGTGCTGCTCATGTTCTGTGAGAGGAAAATATACCTTTTAAGAATCAGAAGTTGTACAGTGGTCTGTGTAACTTCGCCCCTTTCAGCAGATCAGAAAATAATTTGCAATGGCGAGATACATTTGAGAGTAGAATCTAGCCCAAGATCTCCCTACAGTGACATTTAAAATGCTCTAAAAATCAATTAACATCATAAAGGAACATTGGCTTATGTGATGAGGTTTAATTTTACAAGCTTAAAGTCTACGTAGATAAAGTCTAGGTAGATAGAGGGCTGATTCCAATTTTGTAATGTTCTGCCACATTATCTCATTCACCTGTGTCACAGTTGCAGGGTGAGCTGCACTTTAGACCCCTTAGTCCCCCTTGAGTGCACCTTGCTGGTGATAGGTTTTGTTGCCGTCTCTCCTCTCTGGCCAGAGCCTGGTGGTTCAGCCACTGTTAGATGGTGTCTCTGGCTGAAGCCAGGCAAGTGGGCATTCCCTGATTAATAGTTTCTCCTTAAGAAAGAGATCTTGGAGTCACCATGGATGGTTCTCTGAAAACTTCGGCTCAATGCACAGCAGTGCACAAAAAGACTAACAGTAGGTACTATTAGGAAAGGGATAGAATATAAGACAGAAATTATCTCAATGATTCTATATAAATCCTTGGTGTGCCAACACCTTGAATACTGTGTCTAGTTATGGTGGCCCCATTTCAAAAAGTATATAGTGGAACTGGGAAAAAATTCAGAGAAGGGGCCACAAATGTGATCAAGGAACAGGTTGCTTCTATGCAAGCAGTGACTAAAAAGATTTGGGCTGTTCATCTTAGAAAAAAGATGACTAAGGGAGGATATGGTAGAGTTCTATAAAATCATGAATGGTGTGGAAAAAGTGAATTGAGAAGTGTTATTCCCTTTCCCACAATACAAAAACCAGGGGTTACCCAATGAAATTAATAAGCAGCAGGTTTAATACAAACAAAAGGAAATACCTTTCACACAATACATAATTAACATGTGGATCTCATTGCCATAGGATGTTGTGATGCATAACTGTGTTGAAAAAAGAACTAGATAAGTTCATGGAGGATAGGTCCAGCAATGAATATTAGCCAAGATGTCATGACCCTAAACTTCAGACTGCCAGAAGCAGGGCAGGGAAAATGGGTGGATTGCTCCAGCTGCCCTATTCTGTACACTTTCCCTGAAGCTCTGGTACTAGCCACGGCCAGAGACAGGATATGGGGCTTGATTGACCATTGGTCTGACCCAGTTTGGCAGTTCTTAGGGTCCCTTAAGGGAACAGAGGACCATATCTCGGTCATTGTTTGATTTTTCTGTTTTGTCATCCATTTCCCCCCTCTCCCCTCCACCAAACATCCTCCTTTGATTGACGTATATGCAGTCAGACAGAACAACATCAAAGAGAGAAACCGAGATACATATGCTATCCCTCATGCGCCACAACCTGCTACTTGACTAACATTACGGTTGCTTGTGACCTTGAGGGTTTTGAAATCTTGACTTTATCATGGCTTTTCCATCCCGAGATCTGCTGTAGGCACTTCTCCCATCAGCAGCAATGCTGAATGTTCCACCAAGCCTCTAACCTCTAGACTGCTGAGGACCATCTGCTCTTTTCATGCGCCCTTCTGCTGATACCAAAATCATTTCCATCTGACCGCTCCATGCTTTGCATGAATAAAAAACCTTTCACGCTGCTGCTTCTAAAGTAGATTTACCTTCAATCACCATTTATTAAATCTCCATCCATTAAAAACCATAGCTTGCAGTAGCTGTGTGCATTAAGCCTGATTATAGAGTCTGTAGAGAAGGAGGGAGGGGGACAGCAGTTTGTACCATTTCACTGCCTTCTTTTTCTGCTTCTGTAGCCTGGCTTGTAACACTTGTAACCGGGTGCACATCAGAGCAGGACTCTCATGTTCTTGGGCTTTGATTTTGTTTTACACAGCCATCTTTTTTTCTGTTTAGCTGTAATTTGCTGATCTTTGGCTTCAGTGAACGACAGCGTGGACTATATGAATAAAATTAGAGTTTCCCTTGGTGTCAGGGTGCTAGGTCACACATGGAGGGTAAGGGGCAGGGAACTAAAAAAGGAAGAGGAGGGAAGTTCACGGGTTCCTTAAGGAGGATGAGTGGCTCCTTCAAACGCACTTCACTAAAGAGCTCAGCATCTGGATCTCAAAAGGTAAGTCTGCAGTTATCTAAGGGATAGAATAGGAGGCAAATGGCTGGAGAAATGTTTTGCTCCCTGTTCATATCTGTTTAACCACCAACACCGCAAAAGAACTGTTCTCGCCATCCCTCTGTATTCTTGTAACTTGTGAAGGCAGCAATCATGTTAATTGCAGTGATTGTACCAATAACTATTCTCCCCCCCCCCCCATGGAAATTATTTCATACACATATATATACATTGTAAAAGCAACTGAGATGCAGAAAGTTTTTTTTCCCATAAAAGGGTTTGACTCTGATGCTATCAAAAAGTGTAAAATTTCTTAATGAACATTGATATTTTGTGTTGATGCTAAATCAATATGCAATTGGTGTGGAGAGTGATAACATGTTAAAGGGATTTTTGTGATTCACAGGGAGTCTAAAGCAGGCAGATACTAAAGAAATATAATTAATAGTTAAATTATGTGCTGTGTACAGTGTCATGTGAAGTGAAGAAAAAAAAACCGAGCTGGATGAAATTTCCTGGTGATATCTCTAAGTTCAGCTTCTCAATGTCATTAACTTGCAACTACAGGATGAGCTTTTAAAGTTAATCATGACAGATGATGTGTTCATTTTTTTATGCTTGTAGGATTTTTTAATACACATTTTTTAACTATGGATTGGTGAGCTAATTTGAAACGAATCTGAACTGCCTCAGACCAGGACTTCCTAGGGTTTCTGAACTCAACTGGAACTTTTCTCAGTGGTTGAATCATTTGAAGTAATGAAAAATGTCTTCCTCCTTTCCTGTAACCCAGTGGCTTTTCCTTTTAAACCAACTGCTGCTGCCACCTACTGAATTTCAGATGCATAGAATTTGGTAAAGGGGTGAAAGTAAATGCAGCTGGGCAATAGTAAGATAAAATTGGGTTTGGAAACTTCTTGGAGGAAGAAGATCAATACAAATAGAGAGACAAGGTGGATGAGGCAAAAATCATTTATTGGACCAAGCTCTGTGAGAGCTTGAAAGCTTGTCTCTTTTCACCAAAAGAAGTTGATCCAATAAAAGATATCCCCTCACGCACCCTATCTCTCTAATATCCTGGGACCAACATGGCTACAACTACTCTGGAAGCAATACAAATACAGGCAGCTAAGTAGGTATAAGAAGTGTCCTTGTTTAGAGTCATCTTTCTAAGTTGGGTAATGCATTTTGTAGTCAGTTGTGGATGCTAGCAAGAATAGGGTTTGGCTAGGGGAAACCCACAACAGCAGACAGATTTCTCCTTTATAATTGAAATCAAGGGCTTTAGTTTATGGAATTTTGAGAACCATAAAGGACCATTTAATATTATTTGTATTGTGGTAGGTCCTGGAGGCCTCAGCCCCATTATGGTAGTTGGCACTATAGAAACATGTTACGAAGAGATAGTCCTTGCTCCAAAGAGCTTGGATCAGATAACAAGTTGGTACAAGAACCAGACAATCCTGATCACTGTGATAAGCTGTGGTCAGAGAAAGAGATTTTTTTTGTAGGCATCAGCGCAGAGGGGAGTCCTTATAGCCGCATTTTGAGTGGATGTAAGTGGGGCTAGGTTTTAGAGATCTTGTACAGAAAAAAACAGCAAATTTTAGACATGTCCTGTGTGGATTGAGAGAGAAAGAGAGAGAGAGGGCTGAGGCAAAGATGATGTTGAGGTTACAGTCCTAATTGCTGGGAGGACCAAGGGAAAGGAGTGGGTCTTCCAAGCCGTTGTACTCAAGTGTGATATTCCACAAACACATCACATTGAGAGAGAAAACTGAGAACCAAGAAGCCTTCACATCTGGGTTATCTTTATTCTATACCATTATGTACAAAACTATAATTGAAGCAAAACAGTGTGTTACTGTATCGATTAAAGCCTAGCAAAACTATCATGGACATTTACCATCCCAAGCAAAAGAAATCTACATTCCAGGCCTTGCTACTATAATTGCTTATTATCTGTGTATAATAGCACCTCCACTGGGATCAGAGCCTCATTATGCTATGCACCGTGCATACGCAGAGTAAAAGGACAGACAAAGAGCTTACAGTCAATTCAAACAAGTATTTATTATTAGTTTATCAACAAAATTACTCACCATAAGTGAACAGAATTTTGGTAGGCTTATAAAATTGAAGGTATTTGTTGACTAATACAGTATCCTAGTGGAAAAGGGAAAAAATGAATAAAAGGAAAGTCAATTTTCCCCTTTGCAATGTAATTTTCTGTGCTGATACTCTTTAAACTTGCAAAATTGGTAAGGAAGATCCACAATAAATACCTATTATTTAGCAAAAATATTTTAACACAAGTGCAGTCAACATTTTTTTAAAGTCCTTGAGCTCATCTCATGATTGTAAAACATACATAACTTCATTTCCCATTAATGAAAGGCCAAACTGAAATACCCAGATGACAATGGCTTCTTCTGACCCTGTTTATCTTAGGGGTTAGGTTAAGCCAATCAGGGATAGAGGGAAAATACAAAGTTGAATTTGCAGTGGGCAATGCTACAATTATAACACTCTAAGAAGCACTCTGAATTTTAGGAGCTGCACTTTATTTATTTAGGATTTCTGATTTCATTGAATTTCTTTGTCCTTACTTTTAATGTTTGGTTTTAGACAAGTTAAGACTTATTTTTTAAGAGAGAGAATCACTTATCGGTATTTGCTAAAATTTTCCTTGATTTATATGAAAGTGTGACTGTTACGCTGCTGGCTTTGATCATGTGAGAGACTGGTGGTCTTGATCCAGCCAAGAGAGGCTTAAGTGGGTTCAGCTGACTCATTGAGGCAGACGGAACATTATTTCACAGCATACAAGGCAGATGAAAGTGGCTGAGAGATAGAGATGTGGGATGAGATGTCCTGAAGTAGGAATTCTGGGTGCAGCTACAGCTAGGGAAAAAGCTGAAACCAGGAAGGAGTTGAATTTAACTGTGGTGTAGATTTAAAACTAATCCCAGATTTTGGTCCTAGGCCAGTTTTGTTTTTGTCTTTTTATTACTGGGATTTAGTGTTTTCAGACAGAGGTTGGAAATCCCAGCTATGAAATGACATAACTTCTGTGAGGTGGTTGAAGGATATATAGATTTATAAGGAATAATTCACCTGCTACTTTAAGCCCTTTGGGGCAGAGACTGTCCTTTTCAATGTTTGTACAGGGCTTGGCACAATGGGGTCTTGGTCCATGATTGGGTTCTTCAGCGTTACCTCAATACACATAAATAAAAATCGTAATAAGAAAATGCCCAGCAACTCTACTCAACAATTTAGGACAGAAAGTGAAGAGGCCTACTGTGGAATAATGGCCATACAATAGCGCTTGATTTACACCACTAGCAGAATTTGTCCCAACTTCTTATATCCAACCAAAAGGCCAGATTTTGATGCCCTTATTCATGAAAAGCACCATCTTACTGCACAATGGTACCACTGAAGATACTACCCCGTGTGAGTAAGGGCACCTTCATCTACCCCAAAAGTAACTACCCTTGGTGTGGTTCAAGAATGGCAGTGTCTAGGTAAAGGAATACTTATTTTGTTGTGTTGGATGAATTTATTGCGCTTAAATGTTCAAATTTCCAAGATTAGTCTATGAGGAAACATCTTCTCTGGATGTACATCAGTTTGCATGTAACTCCCATTAACACTAATGGCAATTACACTGGTAAATTCCAGTGCCATGTGTTGATACTCTACAGTGCACTTATCTATTCATCCCATTCTCACTTACTTGTTCTAAAAATATGTTAAATGTACTGAATGTGACCAATTTCCCATGACTTTTTGGATAGAATTTTATTACTGAAACTCTGCTTCTCTTCTCTCTGTATATTCTTTTCTATTCATCTCTAATTCTGAAACCTCATTATTTCCATGTCTGTGAACATGGTCAATTCTTTTAAATAGGGATGTATCCAATAAAAGCTTTTGTAATGCTTGGATTTCCACTGAGTATATTGCTAGCAAAGCTTTATTGGCTCATACCTTACATCTGTGCCCTGTTTCTAGGTATCAAATTGCAGAAACCATCAGATCATTTACCAAAAAATGTCTAGAATAAAACCATGGTTGAGATAGTCTTAAGATGTGTCTAAATCCCCTAGCATGACTGGTATTAGACTGGTATTAGGCTGCCTGGTATTAGAATTGTGTTACTTGGTTATGATTGATTTGATTAGATATGTCATTTGATTGATTAGATATATCATTTGCTTATTGTATAAGCATTTTGGCACACACACTCACGCTTGGACACTTAAAATTCAGTTTCTGTAAATACTCCTGGTTATGACTTTGAAATTCTTATCTCACAAATATTTGGGTCAATAGCCTTCATGTTATTGAGGTAAATCCATTGTCTTGTGCCGCACAGGTTTCCAGTGGTGAGAATGGGAAGATAACCTGGGGATAATCTTCCTTTCTTCCCTCCACACAAGTACAGCAGGGTAGGATCTATATATTACTTAGTGGTCTGGAAACATTAGGAGGATAGCCAAACTTCCACGCCAGCTGGCCTTCCACGACCCCAAAGGGGTATTGTCGGAACCCTAGATGACAACTAGTGTACAAGATCCTGTCTGGAGAATAAACTAGTAAGGGAACAGGCTGCTCCATTTCAAAGGAACAGCAAAGTGTGCTTACCAGCCCCAACTCTAAGCCATCAGGAGATAGAAAGTATGGCTAGTACCCTTCTGCTTGCATTCTCCTGCATCTCTGGGAAGATTTGCCTGTTGTGGGAAGTTGACTAATTAATCTCACTAGCAAAGTCACATACTGTAGCTGGATTTTAAAAGGGGCTGATTGATGTTTTGGCCAAGAATATCATTTGAAGTTCTAATACTTTTGCAGAGAGGCTTATACTGAGTCGTTTAATTGGATGATTGTTGTCTAGGCATTGGTACAATTTAACAGTTAAATTTAGTATTTAATGTCCTTCAATTTTGTGTGTGTTCAAAGAAATTAGATAAGTGTTTTAGAAGTCCAGTAAATAATTAGTGCATGCTGCAAGGTGCCAGCTGATTACAATGGGAAAGGAAAGAATTTTTTACGGCAGCACTGCACAGTTGGCCAGGTGAACTACGCCGCAAGGCTTCTTTCCTCTGAAGCACAAGCTGCTGCCAGAGACAGGATGCCAAATTTGATGGACTATTAATCCAGTCTTGGGTGTCAAACCTAACATCCCTAATAGGACAGTCCTTGGACTGGTCTACACTGGCAATGGAGGTCGACGTAACGCCGCTTACGTCGACCCCCTGAAGTATGCGTCTCCAGTGGCACGTAGGTTCCACTGACCTAAAGCGCAGTAAAAGTCGACCTAATAAACCACCTCCGCAAGTGGTGTAGTGCTGAAGTCTAATTCCATGGGTTGCATTAGTGTAAATGTAGGCAGAGCGCAGCATAAATTGACGCCGTTGGCCTCCAAGAGATATCCCATAATGCTCTGTTGTGACTGCTCTGGACTTTTTCGCTCTGCTGTATCATGGCCACATAAACAGGAAATAGCTCCTCAAGCCCCAGGAAATTTTGAATTCCCATTTCTGATTTGGTCAGTGTGGAGAGAGCTTTGGAGCTGAACCACCCATGGTGACTGCACGGCCCAAACATGCTCCAGCATGGAGTCAGCCAGAAGTCTTGGATCTCATCGGTCTGTGGGGCAAAGAGTCTGTTCTGGCTCAGCTCCGAGCCAGCAAAAGAAATTTGGATATCTACGAGGAGATATCTTGTGGCATGTTAGAGAAGGGGCACAACAGGGACGCGCAGCAGTGTCGCGTTAAGATCAAAGAGCTGAGGCAGGCTTATCGGAAAACTAGGGAAGCTAACAGCCGTTCTGGCTCCTTGCCCAAAACATGCCACTTTTACGAGGAGCTGCTTGTGATTCTCAGCAGTGACCCCACCACTGTGCCACCATGCAGCATCGATACCTCCAAAGAATCAGTCTAGGACAAAGGAGGAGGACTGTGTGGATGAGGAAGAGGATGACAGCAGGATGCAGGGGAGCAGTGTATCCATTCTTCCTGGGAGCCAGGACCTGTTTATTACCCCAGAGCAGCCCAGCCACACACAGGACAGCAGAACTTATCGAGATGCCAGGGAAGGCACATCTGGTGAGTGTGTGGAAAATCTCATTTTTGTGGTTATGTTCCCAGTCCAGCTTCTTAAAAGGATTTTTTGTTTTTGAGAGGATGGGCTTCTTGTGTGTTGGCAAATTTCAGCGGAGGATTACCCCCAGAAAAGACTATTAATATGCAGAGGTATGCTCCGAGAATACTCTGTGGATATCTCAAGGAAATTTTCATGTAGGTAATCTTTAAATTTCTGGGGAGGGCAGCCTTATTTCTTCCACCATGGTAGGAGACTTTACCCCGCCATTCTGCTATTAAATGAGCAGGCATCATCGCGGAACATAGCATAGCAGCATAAGGGCCAGGCCTGTGTCCCTATGCTTGCATCAAATCTTCCCTTTCCACCTGTGTTACCCTCAGGAGGCTGATATCACACATGGTCACCTAGGGAAGATGGTGCAATTTTTATATACCCGACCAATATAGTCACTCGGTGTTATTCCTCTGTCATGGATGGTGTCCCTGGCCACCTCCACAAGACAATTCCTAATCATGGTATTGTTGCTATGGGCGTAAGGGGTCGGGACACTGGCTGCCCTATGTTTTCTGCTGTGACACTTCACCCACAGCATCCTCTAATCTATTTTGCCCTTCTCCTCCCAAACCAGTCTTTGGCATGTTACAGGGAAGCCTGGTGATCCCTCTCCTTGCTCAAGTGGGGATTGTGGAGTTTAGTGTTAATGAAAACTGTCTATAATGGATACAAGGGCCCCTTGCTTACCATGTCTGGAACACCACTCCAACCCGTCTGATACGTACAGATTGGAATGCGGGTCTGGCTTCACCTTGTGACCATGAAGGGGAGTTCTTTTTACATTGTAACATTTCTTTAACTACTTTGGATCAGCTAACAATGGCAACTTTATGCTTTGCTTTTCTTACAGTCGACACCTCGGCCTTCAGCCCACCTTGCAGAAATCCTGCTGAAAGACTTTCCCAGATTAGGAAACAGAAAAAAACCCCGCAGGATGACATGTTCAGCAAACTAATGAATGCTTCCACAGCTGCTGATACAGAGCTGAGAGCCTGGAAGATGTCCTTATCTGAAAAACTAGACATGGACATGGAACACAGAAGATCGGCGCAGGAGCGTGATACGCAACAAGAGATGTTGCGTATTATGACAAATCAGTCCGATGTACTGAGGCATCTGTAGAGTTCCAGGAAGAGCAGTGGCAGGACAGACTCCCTCTGCAGCCCCTCCAAAATGCTTAACTGCCTACCACTTTCTTATCAACCCCCACCCCCAAGCGCTCTAGGAGGAGGCTGAGCCGTACGTGCAATACGTGCTGCACTCTACACCAGTGGAGGCAAGCAGAGAGACGCGACAGCCCCTTTAAGAACTGCACACAACCACAGTTGCTTGCACAGTGACACTTTCTTTCCTCCCACTAAAACGGGTAACAAATAAAACTTTGCTGCTTTAAAAAAACATCTGTCTTTATTCATTCATAGCTTGGAAGGGGAGGGAGCCAGTGGTGCGAGGGTGGGGGATGGGAAAGAAAGGCACAGCGGAGACATACATTACTGCAGTTCATTGCAAAACTGGTTTTTCAATGCTTCCCATAGGTGAAGTGCTCCGCAGTTGGCTCTGAGCATAGCGCTGGAATCTGGCTGCTCAAAATTTGTGGCCAGCCTATCAGCCTCCACGCAGCACACAGATGAGTTCCAGAGAGGTAGCCGTGTTAGTCTGTATACAGCAAAAACACGAGAATTCTGTAGCACTTTAAAGACTAACAAATTTAATTTCATCAGGCATAAGCTTTCGTGAGCTTCAGCTCACTTCCTCAGATGCAGTTGGTAGAAATGATAAAGCAAAGAGGAAACATATATAGGAGGTAACATTATGCATATCCAAGGGCATAGATAACAATGGGGTAGGTGGATAAAAGCAGGGTAAGCAGATATAACTGATGGGATGTTCTTTTCACTGATGTCAAGCCTAGTAAGTAGACATCTCCATCTGGCTTTTAAACGGCCAAATGCACATTCCACCACCATTCTGCACTTGTTGAGCCTGTTATTGAAACGCTCCTTCTCACTGTCCAGGTGCCAGGTGTAGGGTTTCATTGGCCAAGGGAGCAAGGGGTAGGCAGGATCCCCCAGGATCACTATTGGCATTTCAACATCGCCAATATTTATTTTTTGGTCAGGGAAGAAAGTGCCTGCCTGCATCTTATTGAACAGACCTGAGTTTCTAAAGATACACATGTCATGCATCTTTCCAAACCACCCCACATTGATGTTGGTGAAACGTCCCTTGTGATCCACACGGGCCTGCAACACCATTGAGAAGTATCCCTTCCCGTTTATGTACTCTGTGGCAAAGTGGTCAGGTGCTAGGATAGGGATATGTATGCCATCCATCTTCCCCCCCCCCCCTTTGGGAACCCCATTGGGGCAAACCCGTCCAGTATGTCCTGCATGTTTCCCAAAGTCACTACTCTTTGTAGCAGAAGTCTATTGATGGCCCTGCACACTTGCATCACAGATCAACAGATTGTGGATATTCTACAGCACATTGTGTGGACATACTGCAAGTAATGTATACCCAGCTTGAAGATGACAGGTTACCAAAAAGGCACAAACAGTATGGCTGAAGATGTGGTGTGTCAGAATGGGATCTGAGTCAATATTTTGTAAATTTTATAGCTGTAAACCCTTCACTTTTCTCTAACTTAAACCTTCCCCGTAGGTTATTGTTCACATGTAACGTGGTACCAGGACATTTGGGTATTGCTGGAAGCTGTAAAAATTAACATTCTCCCGTATGTCTGAGCCCAAGGTTGGCAAATATAAGTGACAATTGCCATTGGCTTGGAACAGGGAACATTTGGGGGAACATCTATACATCTGGGCACAATATTATAGGTCAGCAATTTACAGTAAATGCAGGCTGTTCAGCACTAGAAATAGCAGTGGGTTGTGGGTTTTTTTTTTTTTTTTTTTTTTTACGGGAAATAAAACTTATCCAGGTTTGCCGATTTTTCAGGAAAATAGAGTAACTAATTTCCTTAAATGTCCAAGTCTTTATTGGTGAGAAATCAATTACCCCAGGAATATATTAATTCTTCCACAGTTAAACCCACTAGCTAAAATATATTGAATAAAGAGACAGTTGAGTGCAAATGAAAATGGCTAAAGTAAATACAATTATATCTAGAATCTCTAGAATAAAAGTTCACAGCAGCTGCCTGGAGCTCTGCAGCAGTCTTCACAGTTGGATTTCAGAGGATTATATAGGCTATGCAAAACACTGAATAAAAGGATCTAAAATTAGATCCATATCCATTGTGAAAATGGATAAATAGCTAACTCTCCTAAATGACAGTAAAAATGGCTGCTGCTTCTGGTGTGTTTGTCCTTCATGACATGTTTGTCCTTCATGACATCTGAGCTAGTTGTGGAAAGATAACTGCCCAGTAAATAAATTAATATTAACTTGAGCACCAATTAACCAGAAGATTATAACAGAGACAGGCTCATGCCCAGTGTATAGTTCATGTTGTAGGTAATATCTCTTCTATTGTCTTAGAGACTATAACTGACATTTAAACAGGTATATTGTTGGCGCCACTACATATATCACAAAGCCAGGTCATTCCTATTTGAGTGATAGAACTGTTGTTGACCATACTCGTATATTGTACAACAGCTGTACTACTTACAAAATCTATTGGATGCCTGATGTTGCTGTCAGTCAGGGGTTCCCCTGAAATCCCAAATAGGAATGCTTGTTTTTTGCGCTATGCTTGACATTAATTTACAGTTTCAGATTAACAGAACATTAATGAGGTTCTGCGTTGTAATTGCTGTATTAAAATAGCTCAGAGATTGACAACCAGAAGCAAGGGAGAAGTGGGGAATGACAGAGAGGTGACAAGAAGAAAGAGGTGAGGTAATTGACTAGAAGAAGGGTAGGGAAAGGGAGATCAGGGGAAGGAGAAAGAAATGGGAAAGGAGAAGGGAGGCCCAGGATAGGGAGCGTGGATAGATGCTTGCTCTCCAAAGTAAGCCCCAGCCAGAACAAACATTACAGTTAGAAAGATCATGCTTACTAGATTTCAGATATTTTGTTTTTATTTTAAAACAGTTCTGGGCTAAGCTATCGGTAAGTGCTACTGAAACCAGAAACCCGACTGAATCTTCTCTGAGAAAAATAGTCAGCTCTTCATTTTCTTTTTTGTCCTATTCCATGAGAGTGACATAGCAGTAGGGGAATGTGATCCCAGACCATCACACAGCTATGGAGTATGTGGGCTAATTTCTGACTGGCCAGACAGTCTCAGAAGCATAAGAAGGCAGGGCACCCTGGAGACAATACATTCAGCTGCACACCTTACTGTTGGTCCAGAAAGCATCCTGGATCTGGCCCCACCACAGATACAAGGATACCAGGAGGAATGAATCATGTGTCCCACCTAGCGCTATGTCACCAATCTGCCTGGCTTCTATGCTATATGTGCTGGACTTGGGGGGAAATACTTTCTGTATCCCAGCACTACCAATGCATTCCACACAATATCAGACAGAACTTATGTCTGTGTTTGTGTGTAAGCAACACTTTTATGCATATGGCATGAGGGCAGCTGATATTCTCAAGCATGAGGCATTAGGATAAGCAGAGCCATGGCCATAGAATTATCTTTACCACACAGTCATCGTGAATGGCATAATGCACAACTCCACAGACACTGGCTGGAATGATGATATTAATGGTAAGCTATTGATACCATTGTTCACTACAGAGAAACAAAATTGCATCTAATTCTTAGAAAAGTACACAGGGCCATATTCTGCTCTCAATTTCACCCAAGGCAAAAATCTCTGGAGTCAATGGGAGTTGTGCATGTACCTCCAAGTGCAGGATTTGACCTACATTAAATAAAAGAAAGAGCAGTTCACAGTGTTACTTTTTAATGTAAAGCTATAAAAACAGTCATTTCTTTTCCCTGATAAATTGAACTGATAGAGAGAGTTGCCAAGTTTTCATGATCTCTCAGGATCATCCATTATCTATGAAAGTGGCTCAGAATAGAATACAGAAAACTGAAGGAGTGATTTACATGCTCTCCTGAGAGGCAAGCAGGGAAGATGAGCCCAGTTTTAGTTGACAAGGCCATGAGCTAGAAGACTGCAAAATATTTAACACATACAAGGAGAGAAACAGGAGTAGAGAGGCAGGGCACCAGAAAACAGGCATTAGTATGAAAAATCTGTTCTGTATAACAAGCTAGAGATGAGACCCCAATAAACGTGCTTTGCATGGGTTAACAATAGCACAGATACATAATAGGAAAATAAAAATATTGGGTACAAAGGCAAATCGGTTTAAAGCTTTCTCATAGATAGTAAAGTAAGTATTAAATCTCACATGGATGGGACTCTTTTTTCTACTGCCTTTTGGGTCACTCGTGCCCCTGCTTCCAATTACAATATATTGCTAAGCATCATCCTCATGCTAAACAGTTTGATTTTGCTTCAGAAGATCAGATGCAAAACCAGACGAGAACTTGACGTGGAAGGCAAGAGAAAACTGGCGTCAGATATTCAAAGAGAGAAATGTTGTGGTCAGAGCAGACAGAGATCTGTTTAGTGATGGGATTTTCTAGTGATCTCCGAAGAAGTTACTGAGATATCAGGGGCCAGAAGTTAGAAGGTTGCAGTAGCTGAAGCAAGAGATGGCTAAGACTTGGGCAAAAGTTTTCATAGCATGGATGGAGTAATTATGATGTTGAATAAGGACCTGGGCATCATACCTATCCTGAAACCCTCCGCTAAGGCAACCCCTAAACCTCTGGCAGTGCTAAGTGGGTGCATGGGAAAGCCAGTGTGCTATGAAAAATGGCCAGAATAGGGTATTGAAGGTTCTATAATCCTGGATATTGGGGGAAAAAGAGAAAGAGAAGACAAATATGATACTGGCGTTACACATACAGATGACAGCTGAATACTCAGTAGTGATGGAAAAGGTTAGGGATGGCAGTGGAGATGTCAGAAGGGCAGCTGTAGATGCAGGACTAGACAGAAGGAACAGATGAGAGGTTTCGGGGGGGGAGGGTAGATTTTGGAGTCTTCAGAGCAGAGAAGATAGCTGGAACCATGGAAGCAGAAGAGGTTGCCCAAACAGAGTGTGTGCAGAGAGAGAAGAAAAGCTGGAGGGATAGTTGCAGATTCTGGGAGAGGGAATTAGTAGGAGCTACCAAGGAGTTACTGAAGGAACTGTTGGGGTGGAACAAGGAAGTGCAAGAGAGAGCAGAGTCAAGAACTCTAAGAGTAAAGGACCATTTCTCACATTTCAGTTCATGCTGTTAAATTAATTCATGTGCAATCTTTAAGTAAGAACTAAAGTCCCAATGAACAAAAACCACAGATACCCTGATGAACAATTACCATGCATAATTCAAGAATCATTGCTGCAATAGCAATGATATTTCACAAAATTTGGAAGCTACAGTATAAAGAAAGCAGATTTTCTGTAACTGTGACAGCAGCTTTCCCTAGTGTACTTTGTATTCCCCATAACACTTTATGTATCTCCTCCAGAAGTCAGGAAACTGATTAGAAGCTTATTTTTAATGGTAATCTGATAATCTTTAATAGAGAAAGCTGGCCTCTTCTGACAAATCTAATATTTGTGGAATAATGTGATAATTTTGTGATTTTGAATCATATTCCATCAACCACTGAGTTCACACCAATTTCCAGAGGGTCTGCAGATCTGACCAGCTAAAAGTCTCCAGGTAAGAAGAGCAATATCTTCAGCCCAATTAAGAGTGTCCAATTCTCTAAAGCAGTAGAGAGTTCACGTGGTTAAAACTGGGGGTCCACTTGAAAGAGGTTTTGCACTTCACTAGAAAGTACTAGCTGAAAATGATCATTGTTAAACTTCTATTGCAATGCTAAATATCCCACATTATTGTCCTCTCAGAAAATAGCACATATTATTAGATGTTTCTTCTTTTACTTAATTCACTCCCTCCTACTGTTGATTGTAAATGACTGCACTCCTTACAGAAGCATACACTAAAGAACGTCAGTATTCTTTTTTCTTTTAAAATAAATAGCAGTTCCAAGATTTGTGCAGTAAAAGAGCAATTATAATTTCTGACTGGACTATCAGTATCCCTAATAAATATAAATGTCTCAGATTCTAAGGATACTAACAGACATTACAATTTACCCATATAACCATTATTCTCTTGCCTTTTTGTGCTTCTTAATGCAGATATGTTGTAAAACAGTATCGGCTTGTATGATGTTCACTTGGAAATGGCATGAAAAGGCAGCCTTGCTATATAAAGATTAATCTCTGATAATAGCATAGTAAAAGATGTAACAGCTGGTGTGGATTAATATTCCTTTAATATCTGCTTTCATGTGATTAATAGATGTATGGATAAAACCTTTACCAGAAAAGCAAGCAGAGATTACCAAGCTCTCAGAAATGCACCATTTGTAATGTTTCACAGAGTGGATATTTAAAAGTCAAATGACTTTCTGCCAAACTTGATATCTTAGTTTTTATTTCCTTTTTTGTTTTCAGTGTATTCATCATTCCAGGTCATGTGTTACAAACGTTCATTCTCAGAAGGGTAGAAGTAAGTTAAAACCCAAAAAATAGTTACCAATAACTTATGACAGCTCAGGGCACTGCACACATATCTGCGTGCACTGGCCCTTTCTCCTGTACACGGAGCTGTTTACAAGCTTGTGCCTTTTGTGGAATATCCGAGACTATCCCCAATATAATTCAGCAAAGAATCATTGGTTTATTTGTTGGAGCTATGCACAAAGAGGCAAGGTGAAGGGAAAAAATGATGGATTTTGCTTTTGTTGTTCATGTTACCTGGTAAATATTTTTCACCAGCATAACATTTTCCTTTGTCTCAACAGAGGGCGGAGTTGAAGGTCAAAGGGTGAATTCCAAAGCATTTTGAAAGGTTTAATCAGCATGTGATTAGCTGTGTCAGGATTCATAGTGGGGAGAAGTGGAAAGAGAGCTGCTTTCTTGAAATTGCCTCTAAAACTCTTAGTAATTTAGCTGGGCTTTAACTGGAGTTCCCCCATAATGTTTGGTTATTAAATTGTGAATTTGGTGCTCATGAAAGCAAGGGATTAATGAGTATGGTTAGAGTCAGGCATAACAGAGTTAAGAACTGGAGAAGCTTTCCACATTTATATGTGCTAATGTACTTCTGTTCAGCTCTGAAGCAAGATGCGTGATCCTCCAAAGGCTTGGAAATTGGCTTTAGATGATCAGCTTTGTAAAAACAAGCTTTTCTTCTTTTGGTGAGTTTTCTTTATCATGGTTCTAGCGAGGCCAGAAAAACTGTTACAAGAACAGTCTTTCTCATGTATACCAGCGCTTTCTTTCCAGAAATCTGAAGTGCTGACATCCACAACAAAAGGGAAACCAAACTCAGTCTGTTTAAGATTGCTAAACTTTAAACTAAAATTTAAACTCAGTCTGTCTCAGTCTGTTTAAGATTTGGTTCTTGTTTTACTTGAACTATTTTGCTCAGCCTTCTTTACATCATTTCCTGCTTCTTTGCTAGTAAAACCACCAGTTTTTGGTTTCCACTTGTGATTTGAACTAGGATTTGAGTGCAGGACTCCAAAGGTGGAAGGCCAGTGAACTTAGCCAATGTGCAGGTCCTACAGCGCAATATGCTCTGCACAGCTTGACTGTTTACATTGTGAAAACATTGACAGCATTACAGGATATCTAGTGAAGATCATACCCATCACAAGGCTGGCAGAATATAGCCTATTCATATCCTATATTTTTGTAGTGTTTTTCATCCCAAAGAATCCCAAAGAGCTTTACAAAACCCTGTGTCTCCCTAAGAATCAATTCACCACTGAAATACAGCCATCTCTGGGAAGCAAGGTGGCACCAGGATTCTGCGCGTCACTCTATTTGAACTCTTTGTCTCACTCACCAACAGAAGTTGGTCCAAGAAAAAATATTACCTCATCCACCTTGTCTCTCCATTTGAACATTGGCATTTTCATAGGGATATACCAGCTACAGTTCATAAGGGATTTTATAAGTGTCTTTCTGGTAATCCTGGAAAAGATTTAGCAAGAGGGGAGTCTTGCAGCATGATCTAAAGATGCTCACACTCTGGATTAATCTAATCTCCTCTGGAAGGCTTTTCCCCAGTTGGGTCCCAATGACTCAGAGTGCCTTATCTCTGGCTCTCACTGCTTTGTCTTGGCAGTTATGTTCTCCCTTGTCCCAGAGGAACACAAATATTTGGTGGTTTATAGAAGGAGATGGAGTCTTGAATGTAGATGGTGACCTGATCTATTAATGGCTTTGAAGATCAGGACCCTTGCCTTAAACTGGGAGGGAAAGAGGGCTGGGAGCTAGCATAGGGACAGACGCACAAGGGTTTTCCAAGAGTTTTGTATTAGTTTTTCAGTTGTCAATAATTTATTCCAATACAAAAAGTTTTTCTCTGTTGCGCAAGTAACTAGTCCATTATATTAGTCATTATGAGCTTTCCCAAGGTTGAGACCTAGACAGATGTTAGGCAAATAATGATGCAAACAGAAGCTCTCTCTCCCATAGAGAATCCCATGGTCTCATCCAGAGTTAAATAGCAACTGGCAAAACATTCAGATCAGTTTTTTAAGAAGTCCTGCTAGAGATGGGTGAATATCAGAAGGCTCAGAGATTCTATCAATCAACTATTCTTCCATTTAATTCAAATGCTTCACATCTATCCTTACCAAGAAATCAGCTGTTCAGTTAGAGCTGATTTATCATTTGATTTTTCCCAAAGTCAGATCTTCACTTGAATTTTTATTTATGTAAGAATTGATCAATAACAAATTCATGGAACAAACAGTAACTTTAAAAAACAAAAGTACCATCAGAAAAAATCCCGGTAAGTTAGAGCAATGGAAAAAATTCACATGTACTCAGTGGAAAATGCCATATGAAACAGGCCTGAACAGACAGTCTGTAAGCCCTGCATGTTTATGTAGGCCTTGTTCTTTAAGCAGACACTTATTCATTGAGAACAGTCACTGTTAAATGGAGCGGGTCAGAAACTGGAATTTCTATTCCACAGGAAATTTGGTGGGGTGGGAAAGGAAAAGCTCTGAATTAGAATAAAAAGCTGAAATTTCTGCTGAATTAATATGTTTAAAAATTATTTGGAACCTTTTGAAAAGTTTCATTTCAAACGCTGAAACTTTCATTTCTATAAAGGAAAACATTTTATTCACTCTTATGTTCAAATTAACTTTTAAAGTAATATAAAAGTCCAAATGAATCAATATGATGAAGTCAAAATGAAACATTTCTATCTCATTGAAATTAAATGGTTCAACTTTTTTCCATAAACATTTTCATCAAAATGAACAAGTTCCCACAAAACATCCAGATTTTGACAAAACTGCATTTTCCAAATGGAAAATTGTATTTCTTTACCTGCTCTACTGTTAAAGATGCAACATGCAGTAAAGGAGTTGGACAAAGCAAATAACTTAGAGGAAGCAGTTTGAATATAGGCTTTGAGTGCTACCATAAGATAAATATTTAACACATTGGTTGAGAAGTAAATAGAGACTGAGCTACAAACCTTCTCTAGCCTATTTAACTCATGTATGTGAAATAATAAAGCTTACGTTCATGTTACTGTCTGGAACAACGTATAGAGAATAAAGATGCAGCTGAACAAGATATTCTGGCTAGAGCTTTCACAGATCAGAGTAATCTAACACTAGTGCCAAGAATATTGATGGGCAGTATTCTTTTGTCCTAATGGCACTAAAAGAAATGTGGCTGCCTTGTTTTCTAGAAAAACATTATGTAACATTCAGAGCTATTTCATTGATCCACTTTGTGGGCTTAACCCTGAGCAGTGTTCGAAGTCACTATGTTGTATTCTGGTGTTAGCCATTTACAGATGCTTCATGACTTTCAGTGCTACTTTTCCCCTGTAGCTATGTTTTATTACCTTGAGATGTTTAACAGAATTTTGAAATCTTTTGATTTTTTGGCATCATACTTAATATAAACCATTATTAAGATGATTAACCAAAGCTAAATTTAAGATGATTAAAGCATTGATAATGTACTGATAACCTTGTACTGGTATTCTTGTGATTGTCTCTGTTCCCAAAACCCTACAAGTATTTCTTTAGTGCTGTGAAGGTGTGAACTATTTCCTTAAATCTCTAGCTGGCAGACAGCCAAGATAGAGTTGGAGACGATTGTAGGCACAAAAGTAAATATCTTTCTTAGAAAAAAATTCCTTGTTCAGCATTAGGCATAAATGAAAAGTGTTTGACCATATCCAAAACTGGCTTGGCATGTCCTCTTGGAACTTTAGAGTGCTTTAGGCCCATCTCCTGGCCCTCCAATGTTCAAGGAGGCAGTTTTCTGCCTATATCCTGGTTTGTAAGAAGGGAGAAACTCCCAGCACTCCATCTTTCCCCTCTTCCCAAACCCACTCATTGTGGGCAAAGCAGAGTTTAGGGCCCAGTTTAGAAAAAAGCATGTACATAGTTGTAAGCATGTGATTTGCCCCATTTTGAGTTCAGTGTGACTACTCATGCTTCAAGTTCAAGTCCTTTCCTGAATTAGAACCGTAGCCCCAAGAGTCTGATCCTGCAAACACTTGTGATGAGAAGAGTGTTTCTGAAGCTGTGTTACTAAATATTTGCCAGAATCAGGACTTTAGTTAGCAATGTTATCATTAATTAAAGTAACTAAAAATAGCTCATCATCATTCTTTACTAATGCAGCATGCTGGTCATGCAGGGCGAATGAACCATGACCAGAAGACAATAGAGACAGCTTGCTGAAAGATAACTTATTATTTTTGTGCATCATTCACCTATTGAACAACATAATATTGCTGATGTTCCCATCATGCCCTTCTTTTATGTCCTCTTACCACAAAGTGAAATTAGAATCTTTAGCCACTAGATAGCACCATGGTAAATATAAATGCACTATATTCCATGCATTATGAAGTTTTACAGTGATTTAAAATTTTTCATTGATCACATTACCAGAGATATGTTAACAGTAACAGTCAACGCTGAGATGGGGAGGAGGAAGAATCCTATCTTCCAGCTAATATTAGCTTAAATTGTTTTTTAAAATAATAAATATAAGAATAATTGCTTTAGTACAAAAGAACATAATGTCACCACTTAATACATAGAAACTTTTATGTCCTTTCATGCAATTATTAAACAAGCCATGTCTTTAAATCACAGCAGCAATTAATATTTAATTAAGCAGTTACTGTACATCTTACATTATTTGTTGTTATAGCATTATTACAGACCTGGCTCTCTCAAGCAAAACTTATTAGCCTTTTTATGTGCTATTGGGAAATGGTCACGTGTTGATCAAAAGATCATAAACATTAGAGAAGTAAAATACCTAATAATGATGCCATTTAATCAAGCCCTCTAACAATGTAGGATTGTTCCCTACAGGAACATCTGCAATATTTTGTCCTACTCATGTAGTTTCTGTTAGTGAACTTACTTTTAACTGAGTGTTGGTTCTAGAGAACTAGAGAAGTGCCTCTTATAATAGCTCATCAGTAAAAGAACTAATGAAGGGATTAGTCTTCTGATTGTGTAGAGGAATTTGTTTGCACTAAAGCCACGTAAAAGCCCCATACATCATATTCTGCAGCTCTGTGGATTGTGATTATGATATAATTCAGACTCTGAAAATATGTAGAGGAGTAACTCAACCAATGGAGCTGGTTGGAACCTTTTCGACAAAATTTTAATTGAGTCTAAGTATGCTGTTTCAGCGAAGCAGACATGGTTCATGGAGACATCAGTTTTCATCAGAGGGGGGAAAAAGGGATGAGAACTTCACACTCCATAGCCTGGTAGTTTGGGCACTGGCCTGGGACGTGGGAAACCAGGTTCAAGTCCATTCTCTGCCTGAGTGATTTGGGATGGAAAACTTCTGCTCTGAATCTGGCAGAGTGGGGTCTTGAACCCACATTCCAGGCCAGTACCCAAACTACACATACACATTTTGGGCTTAAACAAGAAATTTAATTGTTCAAAAGGTTTTGGGTTTATTACAATGCAGAACAGAACCAAATTTTAAAACCTCAAAAGTTGCCACAAAACAGAATTGTCACCCTCTGGTCAGTTCAAGTAACAAACCATTTTGTTTCTTTCTGCTTAAGATAAATATTAGTGCTAAGTTTACTGGTTAACAACAAAAGGAAAATGACAATGTCCTGTAGTTTTCCACAGAAAGAAGAATAAAATGGACAGTGATGGTGCAAGATAGGCTCATGCTATCCTGCCAATATGCCTCAACCCTGAACTGGAGGGACCATATCTAGGTATTTCTTAATGGCATACCCAGATGAGGTTCAGTTCTTAACCTCCCCTGACCTTGTCAACAGAGTCAATTTAAATTTGAGACTTAACTACAGACCCAGGAGCCTCTTAAAGGAACTGTGCAATTGTAATTGAACATCTCAATTTTGAAATGTACATCATTTGTTTTTTACACATTTATTTTCAATTTTTCTTTGTCTAAACTGCAGTCAACATTACTCCTAAGACTTGTCATTTTTCAGACCTGAACAAACATTTCTGAATACACATGAAGTGTGTATTTCACTCCATTTTTAAAGTTCAGCTTGATTCTTGCTTCCTGTCGGTATCATGGCACCCAGCCTGCTGGTTGAGTGGTTTTGTAATTCTCTCCAAGGATCAGCCATGGATTAGTGAGGTGCAGCTGGTATGTTCCACATGCCAAGAGGTTTTGGCACATTTTTAAAATTTTAATGTCCTTTTCTGAATAAATCCTTTCTTTATTCTCCCCCCCCCCCCTTTTTTTTCCCCTGGGGATTTGTTGGTTTTTTTTCTGTAGTATATTTTATCTTTCACTAATTGTGTATTATGAGACTGTGTGTGTGGCCAGCAGTCAAGTGACTCTTGTATCAAAGGGAAAATTCAAGAAATAAATTGTTCTGATTTAACAAGTTTAAACCTCTTCAAAATAGAGGTATAAAATAGTTACCTTTAAAAAACTTTTTAATTATCTATCATAAATGTAAATGGAGATCATATACTTCGTTGGTCTCTTTTCATGTATTTTGCATTTCAAGAAACCAAGAGCTTTCTAAGTCATTCCTCTGTTCCCCTCTGGAAACAAGATAAAAATTATTGTGTACTATAGAGAATACATATTGTCTGTTTTTATTTTATTTTTTTTAAAGTAAGTATTTTTAGTCCGGTTCAAGTCATATTGTTCTATGTCCATCCATCATTAAATAAACTTAAAGATTAGAAAGCTCAACATTACTCTTATGCTTTACACAAGTGTCACTGTTGCCAGGCAAGTTGTGCTTTACACCCCTTTTTGGCCTTCTCAAGGGTGGGTCTACATAGTCCTATCACTCTAGACTGCAGCCCAGAGAGTATGGGTGATGGATGGATAGTGCCCCCTCCCTTGTGTGAAAGTTTAAAGCTCAATTTCGTGCATGTGTCTGTCTTCCATTTTGCCGCTGTGTCCACATCAATGACTGCACTGAATGCAAAACACACTGCAGTTCCAAGCACACAATCTCTTTCATAGTTACTAGATAGAAGTGTGATTATTTCTAATTAAAATATTGGCATTGCTAATGTTTCCTTTGGATCTGCAATTAGCTGTTATTAGATTTGACTGGCAAACAATCCTGATAGCTCAGTCTGTGTTACTCAAATAAATGAATTTGCCATTAAATTGTTTTTAAAGTTTTAACCCCAAATTATCCAGGTTAATAAATTTATTTGAACTTTTTTCTTTAAAATTAAGCTTCAAAACTTGTGTTTATATCTCTAAAACTCTGTAGGTGCTATCTTTGAGTTTTTGGCTCAGTTTGCTTATGTTGGATATTTCTTTATGGTATTCTTTCTAAAGACATGGTCATCTGATAGGTGAATCAGTATCACCCACTACCAAAATGAACCAGAAAGTCTGATCTTTGAAATCTTTTAATAGAAACATCCAAATTAATAATTTAGAAAGAGCTCTCCACTGTAAATAATTGAATTTATTGCAAGGTATCCATTTGCCAATATGTACTGCAAGCAGTAGTCTCTGACCCATACAAAATAAGAGTTATATTAGTAGACTAATCTGTTTCAGACTAAGTACCTGTAGTGTCCCTGAATACTTATGTGGCCCCTAAGTACTTAAAAATAGAAATGACAATATCTCTTGCTGGCTATTTCCCAGCCTTTAGGAGAAAAAGCTGGGTGGGGGGAAGCATTACATATGTTTGTGTGAGAGAATGAACAGGTATTTTGTGTGTCTGTGTGAAGAACTTGTTGAAGGGAAGCTGAGGCCTGGTCTATACAAAAGTCCTACATATTCAGTACAGAAACTGATGTAGTGAATGTGCAACCCCCTTATGTGAACACTCTTAAATTGGTTTCAGTGCTATATATCAACTTAGCTTAATTCAGTAAGGAAACAGCTTAAGTTAAATCTGTTCATTAGATTTTAAGAATGTCTATGCAAGTTACATCAATGTAATTACATCTGTTTCTGCAGCTTCTTTGAGTAGATAAGGCCTAGGTCAAAGAAATAAATTTTGCATTAGGTTCTACAAGCGGTGAAGTCCAGGGTCATTCTTATCTCATGAAGGGGTGAGCTATGGAGTTCACCCCTTCACAGGACATAGATTCATGTCCTGTGAAAGTTCTGTATCCTGCACTGACAAGTCTGCTCCCATTGGTCAATAGTTTCATTGGTCAGAAAGAGAGGCTAGGGCCAATTCTATGGATGTCTGTGAAAATCAGGAAAGAGGCCTTCAGCTAGACTCTGTATTCAATAGGTAGACAGTACACAGGGCAGAAATCAAATCAGTATCTTAAATGTCTGTATACTAATGCAGGAGGTATGAGGAATAAGCAGGAAGAACTAAAAATGCTAGTTAATAAACCCAGTTATGACAGATGGTATCACAGAGACTTGGTGAGATAATAAACATGACTGGGATAGAAGAGTACAGCTTGCTCAGGAGGAAACATGCAAGGAAAAAAGGGAGGAGGTGTGTTGCCTTATATATAAAAAATGTATGCACTTGTACTGAGGTTGAGATGGAAATAGGAGACAGACTTGTTGAAAATCTCTGGTTAAGGATAAAAGGGGTAAAAAACAAGGGTGATGTCCTGGTAGGGGTCTACTACCTTCTAAGCAGGAAGAAGGGGTGGATGAGGCTTTTTATAAACAACTCACAAAATCATCCATAACACGTGACTTGGTGGTGATGGGGGACTTCAACTACCCAGACATCTGTTGGGAAAAGCAGGATACAGATTTTCCAACAAGCTCTTGGAATGTATTGGAGACCATTTTTTATTTCAGAAGGTGGAGAAAGCTAGTAGGGGAGAGGCTGTTCTAGATTTGATTTTGACAAATAGGGAGAACCTGGCTGAGAATTTGAAAGTGGAAGGCAGCTGGGGTGGAAGTGATCATGAAATGATGAGTTCATGATTCTAAGGAATGGTTGGAGGGAAAACAGCACAATAAAGATAATGGATTTCAAGAAGGCAGACTGTAGCAAACTCTGGAGCTGGTAGGTAAGATCCCATGGGAAGCAAGTCTAAGGTGAAAAAACAGTTCAAAAGAGTTGGCAGCTTTTCACAGAGACGTTATTAAGGGCTCAAGAGCAAACTATCCCACTGTGTAGGAAATATAGAAAGTATGGCAAGAGACCATCCTGCCTTAACAGATCTTCAAAAATCTGAAACGCAAAAGAGAGTCCTACAAAAAGTGGGAACTAGATCAAATTACAAAGGATAAATATAAACAAACAGCATAAGTATGTAGGGACAAAATTAAAAAAGCCAAGGCACAAAATGAGATTAAACTAGCTAGAGACATAAAGAGTAACCAGAAAACATTCTACAAATATGTTAGAAGCAAGAGGAAGCTCAAGGACAGGGTAGGCCCGTTAATCAATTGGGGGAGGGGGGCGGGAGAGAAGTAACAGAAAATGTGGAAATGGCAGAAGTGTTACATGACTTTTTTTTGTTTGTTTTCACCAAAACGTTTGTTAGCGATTGGACATCTAACTTAATGAATGCCAGTGAAAATGATATAGGATGAGAGGCTAAAATAGGGAAAGAACTATTTAAAAATTACTTAGACAAGTTGGATGTCTTCAAGTCACCAGGGCCTGATAAAATGCATCTTAGAATATTCAAAGAGCTGACTGAGGGGAGATATCAGCCATTAGCAATTATCTTTGAAAAGTCATGGAAGACCGGAGAGATTCAAAAGGACTGGAAAAGGGCAAATATAGAGCCAATTTATAAAAATGGAAGTAAGAACAACCTGGGGAATTACAGACCAGTCAATATAACTTCAGTATATGGAAAGATAATGGAGCAAATAATCAATCAATCAGTTAATTTGCAAACACCTAGAGAAGATGATAAGTAACCACATGGATTTGTCAAGAACAAATCATGTCAAGGCAACCTAATAGCTCTCTTTGACAGGATAACAAGCCTTGTGGATGGGGGGAAGCAGTAGATGTGGTATGTCTTGACTTTAGTAAGACTTTTGATACTGTCTCACATGACCTTCTCATAAACAAACGAGCTACTAAATTGTGGGTGCATAACTGGTTGGAAAACCATTCCCAGAGATTAGTTATCAGTGGTTCACAGTCAAGCTGGTAGGGCATATTGAGTGGAGTCCCGCGGGGATCCGTTCTGGGTCCAGTTATGTTAAATATCTTTATCGATGATTTAGATAATGGCATAGAGAATACACTTATAAAATTTGCAGACAATACCAATTTGGGAGGGTTGTAAGTGCTTTGGAGGTTAGGATTAAAATTAAAAATGATCTAGACAAACTGGAGAAATGGTCTGAAGTAAATAGGAGGAAAGTCAATAATGACAAATGCAAAGTACTCCACTTAGGAAGGAACAATAAGTTGCACACACAAAATGGGAAATGACTACCAAGGAAGGAGTACTATGGAAAGGGGTCATAGTGGATCACAAGCTAAATGAATCTCCAGAGTAACACCGTTGCAAAAGAACCCGAACATAATTCTGGGATTTATTAGCAGGAGTGTTGTAAGTAAAACACAGGAAGTAATTCTTCTGCACTACTCTGCACTGATTAGGTCTCAGCTGAAGTCCAGAGAAGAGCAACAAAAATGATTAAAGGTCTAGAAAACATGCCCTATGAGGAAATATTGAATAAATTGGGTTTATTTAGTTTGGAGAAGAGAGGACTGAGGGGGAACATAAGTTTTTAAATTCAGAAAAGGTTGTTACAAGGAGGAGGAGAAAAATTGTTCTCCTTAACCTCTGAGGATAGGACAAGAGGCAATGGGCTTAAATTGCAGCAAGGGCGATTTAGGTTGGACATTAGGAAGAACTTCCTAACTGTCAGGGTAGTTACAGCACTGAAATAAATTGCCTAGGGAGCTTGTGGAATCTCCATCATTGGAAATTTTTAATAATAGGTTGGACAGACACCTGTCACGGATGGTCTAGATAATGTTTGGTCCTGCCTTGAGTGCAGGGGACTGGACTAGAAGACCTCTTGAAGTCCCTTTCAGTCCTACGATCTTGTGATTCTACGAGTCTAGTACACAGAACAGAGCAGTGATGAGATATATCCACAGCTAAGCAAATATGCTGGTGCATTTTGTAGAACTTGGTGTTTATTCAAGGTGTGTGGGCATTAATTTTGGCCAGGGATTGAAAGAACTAGGAGAGGGCAATCTTTACAATTGACACAAAAGGAGATATATAGCTTCTGGCACTTCAGCCCACATTGTCTGTCTCACCAGCCCTCCCAATGGCATTATAAAGCTATCTTGATGTCTGAGGGGAAAGGATTGAACTTGGGGGATGATGGCTTTGAGCTATAGGAAAGACTTGAGTCATTTCAGTTTTTCTCTTCATCCCATGGGTCCTTGGAGGCAGGACAGGAGAATATGATGATCAAATGTACTAAATACAGCAGAGACATCCAAAAAGATAAGTATGTACAGATAAATGGGAGGTTTCGTCCATAATATTACTTTACAGTGAGCATTACAGGAAAATAACTGCATTTGGTGTGCTGCCACAGACACACAGAGCTGTGCAAATAACCAATTTTTCAGTTCAGTGGACTCTTTAGCAAGCAGAGAATGGTGGTTTTCTCTTTTCATGTGTGAATAAAGGTTGCTTTTCTTCCCTGTCTTTCCAAGGCAATCCTTCCTTTCACATGCTTGTTCTTTATCACATGAAACTCCACTTTGGAGGGAAAAAGATTCTATAGTGTTTGCCATTTAAAGACACTGTGCAGCTCCTTGCCACCATTTCTCCTAGCCTCAGAACCATGCCTTGTGAGTCAGCCTGTGAAAATGTGTCAGAAATCTGCATATTGCTGTCTTTGCAACCAAGAGGTTTTATGTTTCTTTTTTATCCCAGCAATTTCAACTTTGGTATTAAAAGATCATCCCTGACAAACATAGAGATGCTTTACAAGATAATGTCTGTTCCCTGGCTGGAAAATAGCTCAGTTTCTATATTATTCTCAGTAATAGCTAAGCACCAGTCTCAATTTTCAGATTTGTGACAGGTAACGGAATTACCCACTGTGCGGTGCTTTGCCAGTCTGTAAATCTAGTTGTGAGTGTTCCAGTGTCATGCAGCTATCAGATCAGAAATGTGAAAGTAATTTACAGTTTCTACTTTAGAACCCTACTGAGGGTTAGGATGTGTCTTCAAATAAACCTTTCAGTCAGCAGGTCTTGATGCTCTATAATTGTAGTGAGTTTAGAGCTTTCTGCTGTATTTCCTAAAGACCAAGAGGGGTCATACACAAGACCTTGAAATTGTTCTCAAATGCTATTTAGAGAGAGAGAGAGAGAGAGAGAGAGGGAGGGGGAAAAAAAGGTAAAACTCGACAGGTATAGGAATCTTCACCAAAAAAGAAGTGTTCAGAATCACAGCCCCCTGGTCCTATACGAGCTGGGAGAGGTGAGAAGGTCAGTGTATTGCTGTCTGCTGTTGTCTGCCTCTGAGTTCTGCTAAAATAACTGCTTTGTGTCAGCGCTTGTGTGGAGCCTCTGTGTTTTGTTGCGTGTTGCAGCACAATAGACAGAGTATGATAGTTTCTCAGTACAAAAACTGTTAGGGACGTTGCTCACTCTGCTGATGTCATAAAATTAGATACACGTAAAGCACCCGAAAAGGGTTCTTCTGTCTATCCAGTGGCTCAGTTAGCAGGACATTGCATGTCCTCTTGTACAGTGGGACTCCTGCATTGTCAGTGCTGAAGAGGGAAGGTTTTCTAGTGTATGTGTTTATATTTTAAAACAAGCTCTGTGCACGCTAACCTATTCCTCTTTGCAGTGTACTGGATTGGGGTCCCAAAGCATGGGCTCCTGTTCCATGCCTGCCAGAAAGCTTGCCTGTTCCTCTTATCGGTGCTCGGGGCTGGGATATTGAAGCTCTGCATCTGTTGGCAAGCCAAGCCAACCTGCTCCTCTTCACAGATCTGTAAGTCGTGGCCTTCAAGGACACCTTTTCTCACATGGCCACTTAGTAGGCTGCCATCGCCCTATTCATCAGACTCATGGTTGGCGAAATACAGCCCAGGTTCTTGCCCCTTGCCCGCATATTGTCCAGTACATTCCTGGGTCCTGTCTGCCGTGCATATAGAGCACTGGTTTCTCTTCAGTGCCAGTTGGCAAGCATAGTCCCAGACCTTTCCACCTTCAAACTTGCCATGACTGAAATGCAGAACAACTGTTTTCGTGTTGTGCCTTCATTATAAAGATTTTTTGTACTGTAAAACCTGTTAAGGATATTTTCTCACTGTGTAAATTAAATATACTAGTTTAAAAAGAAAAAACACTGGAAAAACAAATTCCATCATGTACAAGTGCTCCCCTCCTGGGTCATCGGCAGCATTTGAACTCTAGACCATCAGATCCCCAGTCCAGGCCTTTGCTACTCAAGCTAAAAGGAATGACTGTTAGCCTATATGTGGACCAGGAAGGTGTGAAAAACATTTGCAAGAGGGTTATGCAACTATTTGCTAGAAAGCAGCAAAATGGTGGAGATCAGGAACCCTAGGGTCTCTTCCTAGATCTGAAAGGAACTATGGTATAACGGTTAGATCAGTTATTAGGTACTGGATAGACAAGCCCATGGATTTAACACATTCATTCTGAGAGGAAGTATGATTGAGTGTATATGACATAGGTCTGCCATATTTGAGATATGGGTGGGTTCTATTCAAAGGTCTGCCAGAGGAAACTTTTTCATAATACCCAAAAGAGACAAGCAGGAGAACCCTTATGCATGTGCATAAATTGTTGTAATTTAATGACATTCAGATAGGTGTCGAGATTAGAGAATTGTTTTTCAACATGAAATGTTTGTTGGACTCATAATTGCTATTCATTCTATAGAAATGCTAAGCTGAGCTGAAGATAGGAAATTTAAAATATCTTATAAGATCATTGTATAGTATTGTGATATAAGACAAAACTGAGTTTGGTATGTTTTTAGAAATAAATAATTTTGTTCGCAAACACTATTACATTGATTTGTGAGAGGGAAACATATTTGTATAAAAAGTTAAAAAGTAAGTATAGTGGGAAGAAAATTCCTAAATTCCTTTCTTGCAACTATGCAAACAAAGCTTACTGAAACCAAATACGATTTAGAGATTTTTGCAATAATAATGACAAAATCTCTCTAACGAGTATTTACTGTTTGTTTGCATTTCTGTATTAATTGGAGGGAAATAATGAGTTTAACAAAGCTGAAAACAGCAGTACCTCATCCTGTTTTAGCAATTTGTGGTGGTGGTTTCCTCTAACAACCCACATGTGTTTTATCCCATCAGCAGACCTGCATTTATGGTAGCAAGTTTCTATTAAAGTGTTTTCCACCAGCTAGGGGGCTGGCTTTCAGAGCTCCTTGGTTCTTGTCCTGACTCAGCTGTTTGGCCCTGGGATGGATTTAACCTCACATGGTTAGTTTGTCCATTTGTAAAATGAGTATAAGAATTATTTACTTTACAGAGACACTATGAAACTTAATTTATGTTTAGAAAATGCTTTGAGACACTTCGATAAAAGTCCCAACAAAAGTATAAAGTATTTTTGTTACTTAAGTTAATGTGTAGAAGATAGTATTTTATGTCAGATACTTTTTAAGGGAAATGAAGTGCTCATTAAGGCCCTAATCCTACAAATGCTTATGCACATGTTTAGTTTTACTCTCATTCATCCTCCCATTGACTCCATGGGAACAACTTTATGCCCTTGTGTTTTCTCATGGAAGTCAATGGAACTATTCCTGGGTGTAAAGTTAAGCACCTGAATAAGTTTTTACAGGATCAGGGACTAAGCAAATACTCGTTTCTACTAAAGAGAGGCTGAACTAACTGCTTGCAGTCCAGGTCGGACTAGGAGTCAGACATTTGCTCTCTAATGGGTGGTATAATATTCTAATTTGCTGCCTCTAGTGACTAGTATCTTTTTCCAATTATTACATCTCATCTTGAATTTCTGTTGTACTTAACCAGCACATGCATTTTGTTACCATTAGTCTAAAGGTTCATTTTCATCCAAATGCATTCACTAAAAAACAAAACAAAAACAAAAAAAACCAAGGAAAGAGAGGAAAGGGTGGGGGGAGAGATACAGAACATATGATATATAATCCCCACTTTTGCTATTCAAGATGTCCAAAAAAAAATTTCCATGAGGGAGCAGTAACTCTTTAAGGCATCTGATTGAATTGCAAAATCATTTACCAGTGGGAGAAATCTCACCAAAAATAAGTTATTTCCTTCTCCTTATAGCTCTCATTGGATGGGACAGCCTTTCTTATGAGAGAGCCACATAGACCAAGGAGCGGTGTCAGTTTCTTAGTTCTGCATTAGAAATATTCATCAAAAGTTTAAACTGCTGACAGTTTCATATGTCATCCAAAGAAGACTGCAGATGAGTTCAGAGTAATAATCCTACCCAGAGGTAAATTTGGATAATAAACAGAGTCATTGTTCTAGTTTCAGACACAAATTGCAGTGACAATGTTCTAATGGTGAAAGTAACCATCAAATCTATTTTACAGACCTGTCCAGTCAAAAGCCCTCTTTCCTTGCAGGAAGGAAGAGTGTTGTTTTTTACAGGAACTCAGTGTTGTTCAATAGAACATACCCTGCAGGGCAGGAAATCCCATGCAGCAAAGAATGCTAAATAGAGAGGACGTGGTTTATTGCTAGTGTATTGCACAGTTTTCATCGGTGCTGTTGAAGATCATAATAAACATGCTGTGGATAAGAGCCTTGTCCTTAGAGCTAGGTGATTCCTTTGTGGATCCAACTGAATTTTACAAAAAGATTGTTTATTTTTATTCAGAAACTGCAGATTACTTTATATGAATTGAAATGGGAACTAAACCATTCTCCAGCCCCAGTGTTCATGGGTTATACTGTTACTTGATCATTCTTTAAGGCTTGAGTTTGTTCTAATGTTAGCTAGCCATTCAGAAAGGAGTGACTTTTATTTAGTATTGAGAGAATTTCTGTTTACTTTCCTTCCAAACGTATTTTCTTTTCTTTTTTTTCTTTCCAGAATGAGTTCAGGATTTGTAAAGTGTGCTAGATTGACAGCCATGGAGACTGCCCATCAGCAGTCCTGTACTTTTCCACACAACATACTGGCCTACATAGTGCTTCAACCTTCCTTACACCCAAATTGCCAATTTAGCTGCACCCTCAATGCGAGGACTTCCTCTGGGGGTGAATCAATCTCTATGGCTAGCCCTTGACCTTTCTGTTTATGACCCCACAGTTAGTGCCCACTTTGTATAGTATGTTTTTGTGAGGTTTGCTAGGGATGAAATCCTAGCCCCGTTGAAGTCAGCGTGGCCAAGATGTCACCCTAGGTATTTTACTGAGACTACCAACTTACACATTACACATAGGTCACTCAGTAGCGCTTAGGTAATAACAAGTTACTTGGTACAAGAACAAACCATTGACTCTGTGGAGAAATGGAATTTACCCACCCCCTGAGAGAGTTTGGATTTAAATCGCCCATTCACTGGCATTCGTATTGGTCAGTAGTTACAGTTCCCAAAGTACTGTGAAATGGATCCTCTCTCAGCTTTTTCCATCCATTGCTATATTTTTAACAATCTTTTCTGCTTTCCAGCCAGTCCATCTTGTGGATTTCTGGATGATGGCGAGGTGATTTCTGTGCTATACCTGAATTTGCTGGGATGTGCATGTTTTTTAGAATTTAATTTTATAAAACTGTAGCCCAGGGCTTGGTTTTATCTTTTCAGATATACTGTTGCTTCCGATGATGGATTCTGTGTGGCCAATCAAAGCATTGCTGTGGGTGTTCAAGAATTCTTCTGTTTCAAAATATTACTGAGTAGTAGGATAGCCTGAATAAATACTCCATTCCTATTTCATGTGAACAAGTCTGCCATAAACAATTTAGCTTTTATCTCCATCCGTCTCTGAGCTAGTTTGTTTTCCCTCACAGGCAGATTGCATACTATCATGTGTCATTTGTCATCTATTCTGATGTCCATCTACATGATATCTGCATGAATGCTCATCACAAGTCTCACTAGTTTAATATTGTCACATTCTGTGAAATTCTAATCTTTGGTTCAGGATTTAATTTGGCTATCAAAAACTGCAGAACTCTTGGTTTATAGTTTGTCCAATAACATGCTCTCACTTTTAACTAATACCTGGTTCAATCCATATACTGAAGCCCAGGCTACTGGTTTGTGGGGTTTTTATCTGTATTATTTTAACATTTTTCTTCTTAATTAACTATGTCATAATCCCTACAAAATTCTTAATTTTTGTTCACTCTTTCTTTAATATTTTTGCCCCTTCACACTACTGCAAAGTTTAAAAAAAGAAAAAGAAACCAGGTATTTGATCTGCTAATGGAAGGTCTCTTTTAAAAAGAGGCTACTGTCTATTCTCTAGCCAACTTACATTTGTGTATTGTTCAGTTCTTTCTGCTGTGGAGTTGTATATATATGCTTTTTCAGAACAAATTTGTTCTCACATAATATTAATTGTGGTTCCTAATCATTTTTTTCTGTTCTATAATAATACCTCCTATAATAACTAGTTCTGCTATGAAGTTGCATTCTATCCTGTCCAGCCCCTCTGCCTTAGTGCAGGGGGCTGGACTAGATGATCTCCTGAAGTCCAGCCCTACATTTGTATGATTCTGTTATACCATCTTCATTAAGATGTCTATACTTGTGTAATTTTTGGTTCTGGGTCCATATTTCAAATGCTGCAAAGTTCAGGGGGTTTTCTATCGGGAGTTTTCTGTTCAGCCCTTTGAAGAGAAGAGAGGCACCAGGGGCTCCGACATACTGATGGATGCCATATAAGAACCTAGTGAAAAAAGTAGTTGCAGAATTCCAATCTAGATCCCACCCTCCTCTCACCCCCTACTTTGGATGGGAAGGGGTTCAGATCTATCCCACATTTACTCAGTGCATTTTACTTTTGAAATATGATTTAACAAACCATCATTTAAGATATGAAGTGTCTGTTGGGTGAGTGCATTATAAAATCCTGGAGGGACCTGATGTTCCACTTTCTATTTCAAGGGAATGCATGAGGAGTAAGCAGAAAAAAGGTTATTTTCTTCAGAAATACATCAAACTGCTTCTGCTGGGAAAATACTTCCCTGTGTCTCTGGAAGGAATGTAATCTATTGTGAATAGGCTGCTGAATATTGACATCATTATATTTCTTTCAATTATATGGGCACATTGGGTGCTGTAGCTATAGATGTCAGATCCTTAGAAGTATGTAATGTATTTTATCCTTAATGGTAACTTCTTAACCAAGCTCTGTGCAGGATTCAGGCTTCACCAAGCATGCCAGCCAAAAAATGGAAACTATTCTGCCATTGGCCTTAGATAAAACTAGTTGGTTGGTTGAGTTATTGGGTTGTATATTGTTCTAATATAAATATACACAACAACCAATTCAATGTCATATTTGTATACACTTTGTAAAGTCTTATTTAAAAGTTTCAGATTCTGTCGTTCTAAATTCACATCAAATTTTCAAAACATTTAAACCAGAGCATGAATTAGTTGTAATACAAATACAGGTCATGTATTTACTTATCTTCTAAAATAACAGATTCTAAATGGAGAGGTTATACTATCAGTGAAGTCAGGAATAAATAACATGTTGGCAGTGAAAGGGCTGTTGCTTCCCTCCGTGTGTGAGCATTTTGTTTAAATAGGAAAACAAATTTAATTGATTTTCCATGCTCTTGTTCCTGTTCCCTGCAAGCACCTCCATCCTTGGTACACAGGAAGTGTTGCAGACTGACCGAGAGTATTTTTGTGGGAACCGCTCTGAAGGAGTGGAGAGATGCGTATCTTTACCCTGTTAGTACACAGTGCATTTATAGCAAGCTATTTCACAAAACAAGATCCAAGTTCCACAATCTTCCCATAGTATGAGTGCAGGCATCCATGAGCACTGTCTTTTGGATAGCTGCATTTTCTCTGGGAGTGGCATATTTTTTGTGCAACTGTGTTGTTTGAACTCTGAATGTGCACTTTGGTTGAAGTTGACAGAATTATATGTTAAAAAGCCAATGCCAGTGGCGTCTTCCTATTTCCATGCAATACTTTATGGGACAAGTAAATCAGACAATAAGGTAGTTAGGCTTTACCATCGAAGTGCATATTTTTTGTCAATTTGTTCTAACTATTATAATAACATGCATAGTACATTCCATGGTTTATTTTGCTTTTTCATACATACATAATTGTTTCTTCCCTTACCTAAAGCTGCCAAGGTGTGTCAGAGCACACGGACCACCATTTTATCCACCAAAATTTTCCCAAGGCATCTCTTATAATTTTACATGGAGGACTGTGATGTCCCAACATTAGAGAGATCAGGTGGGTGAGGTAATATCTTTTATTGGACCAACTTCTGTTGGTGAGAGAGACAAGCTTGTCTCTCTAATATTCTGGGACCAACATGCTACACTGCACGTCCCAACATTGGCATTTAGAGCCACTCATATATCAAGCATTACAGTACAAGTTAGATTATAACCCATAGATGTCTATTTCAGGACAGGTAAAGCTGGACAGGAATCTGTCTTCCAGATCTTTGATTAAATCAAATAACTACAATTTTAACATTGTTACGGCCAGTGAAATTAAACTCTTGCTTTGGATTATTAAACACAGGTAATATAAATGCTTTGACGATTGCAGTACCCATGACTGCACAGAGGCACCTGTGAATTCATCTACTGTAGCAAACCTGTGGATTCATGGTAAAAATTTGGGCCTGTTCCTGCTTGGAATACCCAGATCTTTACTAACCTTCCACTGATGACCTAGTTTCATTTTGAAGTCTTATTCTGGGACTGAAAATATTGCTGTTTAACCTGTACTTTACATATGAAACCATCAGACATCTGCCACTAAGTTACAATACTATTAATTGCCCTTTTCTCCATAGACCATGAGGAATTAGAGGATGGATTTTTGGGGGGTTTTTTTTTAGGTTGAATGGCTAGTCATGTATGACCTGAGATAAATCAATGCACTTTTAGCAGTTGGTATAACAAAGATGTAGAAAATGATTTTCCTCCCATTTGATAATTCAGCCTAGAGTATTTTATGAGGAAAAAATGAGTTCCAGAGCTAAGCACTCTCCCAATATGAAGCACTCTCCATCAAGGGTACCATGGGTGAACTCGTGGCCTCACCGAAGTCAATGGCAAAACTCCCACTGACGTCAGGATTTCACCCCAAAGCTCCAGCTTCCAGACACGTACCTTTTTAAGAGCCATCATCAAGACCTCTTCAACCAATTCCTTATGCTTGTTTTGGATACAAGGAGCAAGGTGGTTTCAAAGCAACCGGGACCTAAACTGTATGTGACTTCAAAGCTCAGAACCAGCAACTTGAACTGCACTCGGAAACAAAGTAGAAGCTTATACTGCTTTGGAGTACAACTGTAATATACCCTCTAAGAATCTGATAAGTGTCTATTGAATTTCAATCTATGGAAAGTCTTCCATTAACTTTAATGAGCTTCTGATCAGACCATAAGTGAGAAATGCCCTCAGAGTAAGTGGACAGCTACACTGTGCACAGAGAGGATTCTCTCTGAACCTACATTTATATTTATAATATGTGCTCTTCATTTGTAACTGTTTGAAATGGGTAGATTTTGTAGGAAGTGACAGACAAAAATTATTTAAATCCAAAATTGTTTTGGCATCATCATTTCCCAGATGATAGACTAATCCTTCTCTTCTCATTCAGTTAAAACTGACACTGAAGTCCATCATTGTGAAATCAATGGGAGTTTTGATTGAGTAAGAAGTTCAGGTCAGGTCCTACATGCATACTCTTTAAACTGGATGTATAGGCCTTGAGGGGAAGGTCATGTGTTGAAATTTTGTCTATGAAAACGTTTCTTTGCCAGTCAAAACCAGATGTGGTGTTAGTATTTTGAGGAGGGATTGAGTGCCTGGATACAGGGTCACTGAAGGCGAGGGAGTAGCAGGCTACATATTTTTATGATACAGTGCAACAAAAGAGGTGAATTAGATCATATTTAAGTGTGTTGGAGATGTGGTCTTTATTTATTGTCATTCACTATATTGGCAACCTAAACAAAAAGAAAGATGAATCATTTCACAGGAAGTTAGAGCAGCAAAATGAAGAGCTAACCATAGACTGTGTCATCTGCCATTAATAATGTACATGTAATGGAAGATACAGAATAAACTTTCATAGTAAACTAGTTAATTCAAGTGGCAGCAGCAACAGGGGATGAAAATGTGTGTGAGCTGAAAAGTATAAAGTTCCATAATGGATGGCTTATTTACTACTTTGGCTGTTTTAATACAGACATCTTGCCTAACTTCAAATTGTTCTAAAAAGGATTAGATATAATTAATGCTGTATGACCTCTTTTTTTCCTTCATTTTCAAAGAATGTAGAGCTGTGCATCTAATGAGGACCCCTGAAAGGACAATTATGTCCAATTGTCTCAATTATGCAAATAACGTTGAAATTTTAGCAGAAGGGAAGGGACACTTCAAATTAAAAGTTTCAGCTTCTGCATTTAGTCTTTCTGCAGTACCAGCATTCTTACAGTGAGCAGAGCCACTGTTTGGAGAGAGAAAAAAAGGCTTAACAAATTGGAGATTTGGGCACTATCAAAGTAGATTTGTTGTGCCTTGTTCTACCATGAGATGAAAATACCCTGTGGGCAGAGAGATGGGTCATGAGACTTCTAAAGGATTACCTTCAAAGGGAGTCATGAGATTGGTTTGAACAAAGAAACTGCTCACATGGTTATCATATGAGATTCTCTTCTTAAAGTGGTGGAAACCCATTTCCTTGGGGATTCTCAGGAACTTCAGAGAGGCTGGAAGTCTTAGCAGGAAGATAAGAGAGAAATCTGAACAATAAAAAGAAAGGTGGAACAGAAACTCAGAGTTAAATTCAACTTATTTCTATTACATTTAAATCATCTTTCCAAACTCTGAAACAAAACTTTCCAGCAACAAGCAGGTAGGACTTTTGACTTAGTTTTAAAACTACTTTTCTGTGTATTTTTCACACTCTTCTGCTTTCTCTTTTAACGTGATCAAATGTATTTGAGATTTAGGCTAAAAAGATGTATAATTAATTATGCAAAGTTGGGTGTTGTAATTAAGGTGCAATTACAGTAGTACAACTATGTTGCTACCTAAGCTTTTCATTGTTTGTTGTGATGGATATGTAATTTGAAATAGGAATTGCGAGAAGGAAAAGGGAGAATGGGGCAATATTCCAAATTTATTTTGTGAATAGTTTTAAGTCTTCCTTTAAACAAGTTGTTCTGAATAAGCAAATTCTTTCAATATGACAATAATAAGGAGAAATGCTGTAGCTGATAGATAAGTATATAGAGCATATTTTCCCCAGTCAAGTGTGTGAATGTTAAACTGGCATCACATTTGCGCCAAATACAAAAAGAATTCTAGTTTGGTTGGTTTGTTTTCTTCCCAAACTGAGTGAAAGTCAACCAATAGTCTTTCTGTTTTGGAACTCAGTATTGATTTCAATGCTCACCCCTTGATAACCAAACTTTTTTCTTTTTAACTGGGATTTATCAGATTCTGGTGATATTTGGGTATTATGGAAGTCTGATAAGGTGAACAAAGCATGATCCTGATTTAGGCCTGCATTGCCAGCTGGTTCTCCCTTACAAAGAGATGATGAACGTTTACTTCACCAGCATCCTTCCTAGTTCATCATGAAATACTGTTGCTCTAACTTATGGGCCAGGTGGTGTCTTCTCAGGATAAAACACATGGGAGTGGGCTCTGAGGGTCAGAAGTCTCAATGGGGATCACCTCACTGAGATCCTCCCTCACAACATCCCAGAAATGGCCATGGAGCTCAACTTCAAAACTTGCAAATCTGGAGGATCCATTGGAGGCCAGGTTCAGCCTTCCCTTCGTTATCCCTCAGCTCTCTGGCAGCATGACTCCAATGGAGCCACACTACCAAAACCTACCCCCAGCCATGGTGGGCCCCAGCTGCTCACGGGGGAGCACCACATAAAAGGTAATATCAGTCACCGGTGCAATTATCTTTCTTGTATTCTCTTATGGGGCTAGAAGGAGAGCCATGTGTATCAGCACACCACTGCCTCTGACCTACTGGTCTTTTGGAGTATGTTTTGAGAACCATGTACATCTTACTCTGCAGACTTTATGAAAGAGGCTTTCCTGAAAGGACAGTGAGGATTAATGTACCCCACTGTGTATCAAATTTGCCATTATCTGGTAATGATTTTAACTTCCACCTGTCTTCAACTAACTTCTTAGTGCAGAATATGTTGGTAAGTCATCATTTTTAGACAGATGCAGTAGTCAATGTTTACAGCATGTGAGCATCAGTAGTAGTAATGTATTTCATGTATTTATAACCAGTTTATGTTATCTTTTGTTGAAGTTAAGGGCTATATATTTTTTTTCTGTCTTCAGAAAATATCCATTTCTTTGGATGCAATTCAGAAGTGTGCCTTACCATACCAGAGCGTGCGGTGTTCTGGTCACAACGGGCCCAGCCTGCTGCGCCTACGCATTCCTTACTCAAGAAAAACTCCCATTGACCTCAACCTCCATTGACAGCTATGGAATTTTTACTTCAGTGAGGAGGAGTAGAGGGTTGACCCCAAATGCTGAAAATTGCGTTTATTTACACATTTTTTTAAAAACCATTTTTGAAATTGTTGCTTTTACTTTCTGTGATGATTTCAGTCCTGGAATAGTCAAATTTTTAGAAAGTTCTCAACTAGTGTTGACATTTTTCAGAACATCCTTTTATTATATAATATAGTTTGTTTATTTATTTATTTATCGCCTCTCCAGGAAGGTGTTTTAACCACTGAGTTCCAGTGTTTCTATTATGGCCATTAAAAGAATGTGGGGAACATTTCTGTGCGATCACAGCAGCCTAAGGGTTAAACAGTCTGGAAATTTTTTACATTTTCAAAATGACAAAAGGCAGCAGGGCGCAAAATGTGGCCAACTCTGCCATGATATATTAGATTATAGCTTACATACCAACCAGTGTCTGTAAAGTAATTGCTTTACTGAGTGCAAAATTAGCCACAGCAATTAGCAAATTCTCTACAGCCAGAACTATTTAGCAGACTTTTGCCTGCAGATTCTTGCTTTCAGGAAAAAGTACAGCATAGACTGCAAATTAATGTTAATTTCCAAAGGGAATAAATTGGGTAAACAGTATAGAGCCTTAATGTCTATACTCGGAGGTGTGGGGGTGGGAATGTATGTTTGTGCAACTTTTTACAGAAGAAACATTTGTGCATCCTACAGGACATAGGAGATTAAAGTTTATTGTGCTTAGGAGTCACCCTAGTCAAAGTCATATAGCTTTTTTAAACGTTTTATACATTTTGATTATAAATAGGAATAGCACTATGCAGTAATGAAATAACGTTTATATTTTACAGCATGCCTAGCATTAGTATATACTGGTATTCCTTCCCCTTCCAGCCCACCCCATTTTAAAATGTAATTATAAATCCTTTAAAAGAGTGAATAATTCAAATACTGAATTTCCCCACTCATTATCATCCTTGTAATGTTGTTGCTTGTGAATCATGAGATCATAGCAAAGTGAGAATAGCACAGGAGGAATTCATGTTCAGTGCACTATCAACTCCCACTAGTACTAATTCGATCTGTGCATTTAGGGCCCAGTCTTGCAAACATTTACATGAGTAATCCTTACTCTCACAAATAGTCTGCTGAAGTTAATGAGGCTACCTTGATGTGCATAAGGATTTGTAGGATGAGGCCCATCGTTCCCTGTTAAATAAAGCATCCTATTCTAATCACAGAGATACAGCAACGTGCATCATGAACTCTTGCACCAGTGTCTGAGTGTTTAAAGAACATTAAAAATGCAGTTAAAATAGAATGAGTTTCTGCTACTTCTAAAGTACATGCACAGGTATCTTCTGCATTTATCTCTTGCCAACGATTTTAATTGTTACAAGCTAAGATTGTACTCCAGGTTTAGCATATAGCAGCATCTTTTCCAATTTATCAAATCCCTGCTATGATAGCTTTACTTTCTAATACACCATTGTTCATAGTGTCCTCTTTTAAAATATCTTTTCAAGTAAATGGGAGTGTGATTAATTCATTCATTTTAACAAGGCTATTCATAGGAGCATGTATTGTTCTTATCAAAATAATTTCATTTTGGTGATACTAGCAATGTATCCTTTGTATGAATTCTTGACCAAATTTAAATAATTATGTTAAACATTTTATATATATAAAATATATATAATATATAAAATGGGGCCAAATCCTCACGTGTGTAAATTGGAATAGCTCCATGAATGTCAGTGGAAAATTGATGTAGCTTCATTCTCATCAGAGGAGCTATGCCAGTTTACACTAGTTGAAGACCTGGTTTATAAAATTACATTTTTAAAGTAATTTATATTATGGAGGGGCCATCCTTTCAGGAAATGTAGTCACTTCTTTGTAGAACATAAAGACAGCTTAAAATCCCTTGCAAAACCAGAAATCTGAAATAATAAAATCCACATTTAAAACACCATTTGAATAAGACCTAAAATCTGAATGCACAAAATTAAGAATATTGTAGTTTAGGGTTATCCCTTTGCTTTATTTTAATGTATCTTGCTGGAGTTAAGAATTACAGTTTACTGTTCTGTATTCTGGATCCTTGAACAGTAGGAAATCGCCTTGACGTAATGTAACCTTTTAAGAAAAATGTCCTGGTTCACAACTGGCTGAAAACAATTGTGCGATGAGTCAGCATATTTGTACTACTTTCTCAGAGATGAATTATAACGAGGACTCAAACAAAATTAACTATGAGATCCCAAATGCAAATCTGTATTTCCAGATTGGCTCACGTAGCTGTTATTTCTAGACCTGTAATTTCATCTCCTTTTACGAATGTAAATTTTAATGAAGATTATTCCAAATATTTCTGAGGATGATTTCCATGGCCCAATTCTGCCTTGATCATGAAGGTGAAAACGCCATACCAAATCAATAAAATTTTGTCTGTGTAGCTTAGGGCAGATTGGTCTTATGACTGTATGTATAAAAAACTGCCATTAATTTAGTCTTTCAGGTCCTAATTCAGCAAGGGACATAACGTGCAAAACTTTAAATATATGAAAGTCCCATTAAAATTACATACCTGCTTAAGTACCTTGCTGAGTTGATATCATAAATATCAAGAATTTGTCATTTAAAGCACAATGTTTTTAGGGGGTTGCATAGGATAGATTTTTCCTTTTAATACCTGCTATTCAGCTAATCTAGCCTCTAATGTTTCCATTCAGTATGAGCCTGTATTAAACACACTTTTTTTTTTTGGAAAATGATCATTTGGTACAATTTTACCTTCTTGTTACGGTGTGTGTAGCAAAGACTCTCTGTGTTACTAGTGGATGGGCTGCTAATTAATATGAAGTAGAACCCTTTCCTAAGCCTCACCAAATTCAGCTAACGTGGTTATCATCTAGCCTCAATTAAGACTTATTGATTTTATAGCAGAATATAAGTAACTGCCATACCCTATGGAGTTGTGCAGCATGAAATTTCCAGGTGGGTTGCTTTATTCTTGCATGTCCTTCTCTGCCGGTTCAGCTAATGCATATGCGACTCTGGTACCAATGCTGTTTGCTATCTTTACACAAAACTTCAATGAGAGCTTTGCCCAAGGAAGGACTGAAGAACAAGCCTTGTAGTAGACTTTCCAAAACAGTCCAAATAACTTTTATTTCATTTTACCAGCCAACTGGAGTGAGATGGGATTTCCTCCTCAACTCACTTATCAGACATGAAAAATATTTGTTTACTAATCCAGTAGTGCTGTACATCTCTAGCCCTCTGCCTGCCTTTCTCTGAGTGTGAGCAGCAGGCTGCTTTCTGGATTCTTAGGGCACAACAAAAGGACAGCTGGCTTTTCTAACATTAATTATTGCTTGAATCTAGTCTTAACTATTGAGCATATTTTGAAGGCCTTGGTCTTATTACCTGCATGGTCTACATACTAAGCAACAATGCTCTCCATTTCTCACTGCAGGATACAAGCACCGTCACTGAAGGCAATGGGAACTACTCAAAACCCTGTGACGGGAGAATAAAGCCCAATATTAATGAATGTTCTTTCCAGACAGAGCAGTAGATTCGAGGCTGCAGTCCAAGAATTAGCAAAGGTTTCAAGTTGTTTTGTTTTACCTTAATTGAAGAGACCTTTGTCAGTTTTCACAAAGGAGAATAAATATGCCACTGAGCATTTGAAATGCATCTTTTCAAGACTCGGTTTTGATTAGAGCATTTTGTGTTTGTAATAATAAGAGTTTTGAACTTCAGTACGCTCAACAAGTTTAGGTTTCGCACTATTGTGTTTCTTACAGATCAATAGAAAACCTGCAAAGAGCATTTGTTAGTGGCATGATCTTGCTGGCAATACCTATTTGTCTCTCAGCATAAATACACCCACTGGCTCTTGGCCTGAAAACTCTAGTTAATCTGTCCTCATCCTTTCAAAATTATTCTGTTCAGAGGCTGTTAAAAAGTACTTAGTTTTTCTAAACTCACCAGGGATAGTAGGCATGCTTATATTTTTCTCAAGAAACCAAATAAGTTCCCATCCAGAGTGATTGTAGCGGCTTTTCAGAATTGTACAGAATCCATATCAAATAAATGGGTAAGGTGCCTATTTTCTGACAGTGGATGTGTCTGCTGAAGTATTTGCACTGGATTATAATCAAGCTCTGAGTAAGAAGATTAAACAGACAAGGGCAGTGAAACTTCAAAGGCTGACTGAACATGCTTTGTGAGTTTTTATTCCACTGATCTGTAATGCCTGCTTTTCCCTTCCTCTCATTAACATTGAAAAATAAGCCAGCAGTGTTTTATTTGTATGTGGTGCATTTGAGGTGTGGACGTGCAATGCTTTTTTAGTGCAGTGACAGATAAGACTTCATTAAAAATAACTATAATACAATTAATGCACATCTGGGAATTCAGATACTGTAGAGCACAATTTAGAAACTTCACTGCAAAATCTTTCCTTCCAAACATTAAATGAGGAGCAGACATAGTCTTAGACTTCAGGTTGTTGCTCCAAATTGTAGCTAACTTTAATACTTCTCCACGAAGAAAATCAAGTAGCAATGAAAAGTTTGTTCTCTGTGCAGAGTAAAAAGAATAAGGAGAAATAACAGCCTGCATGGACAGTATACAATCAAGTTGTTTTGATAATTGTCAGGTTGTCTTTCAGCATGCTGTTTGGAGGAGGTCATTTGCACAGCATCCTTTATTGACCACATCCTGAACGTATACATATATGCTTACAGTAGGGTTTCTACAAATATGGGTTACAGATCCCTTGAGGAGTTCATGGAGAGGATGTATGTATCTATCCAGGCACTTACATGGCCCTCATTTCTACAGTAGCTTAGCACCTGAGGAGGGGAGTTAGGAAAGGTTATTTTGCCCACACACACAATTTAATATATTTAAAATGGAAAAAAATGGATAAGCATAAGCCTGGAATGTCTACCCCTTTAAAAAACCACAATAGCGATATAAGTACCCTACCGAGGGGTTTGGTGTAGACTAGAACAGCATGTGTGTGCATGTGAAACAGGCTGCTAGAGACTCCACTAGTGAAACATCACTAATCGCTTATGGGAGGATGGTTATATGGGAGTGCTTGGATTTACCTCACACAAAATGGTACAGGTCCAATTAAAAATGTTATTTAATGTGTACCACAAATCACAAATATCGATGCACGTGGTCCATGGCAAAATGTGCCACTGAACTGGAAAACTGGATGTTCACTGTAATCACTAAGTTCTGACAGCGCTGCTGAGTCTCATACAGCCACATGGTATCTGTCATTCAGTCAGTGGAGCTCACTTCTGGCCACAGGTTGACTGAGAAAGATTGACTATCTGAAAATGAAGGTGGCACAGCAATATGTTACCGTGATAGCTCAGAAAAGTCAAAGAAAATGCCACATATGGTGACATGTGACATATGGTTTTACATCAATTGATTCAAAAGCACTGGTTGTAGTGTGCTCTAAAATACTGGCTGCTGCCGAGAGCATGATGCCTTCAAAGTTATTGCAATATTTAAAAATGGAACATTGAAAGATAAGTGTGGAGTTTTGGGAGGAGAGAGCCTGATACAAGGCTTGATTACTCAGGCTGGCATTGTCAGCAGGAGTGCCCTTCAAACATCTTATTTGGTACCTGTACAATCATACAGCTGCAAAAGTCACTTAACATTGCGGAAAATCTTAGCTTACATTCACAATAGACATGGTTTCAAAAGTTACAGAGACTGAAGCAGGTATATTTTATCAGATAGCACTGTTTTATGCCATATTAGCCACATGGCTCAAGAAATCAGAGACCAAACTGATTTCAAAACTCAGGAAAAGTTATTACTCAGCAATTTAGTTTCATAAATATCCAAAGTTTTTGACACTGCAAACCTTCCAGCATATTTGAGCTATGTTTCTGTTGGTACTATTGCAAAAGACTTGCTGTCTTGTAAAGCTGTGCCAAATACATACAAGGAGAATGTTTATTTAAAACTTTTGGAAAACAAATATTTCTGTGTTCATTGCAAGGGGTGTATTGCAATTTACACGGGTGGTGCCAAGGCAGTGTCTGGAAAGAAGTAGCGCCAGGCCATACTGATCCACAGCACTGCCTCTAGTACCTGATGGCTGCACTGTTTCAGACTCCATCAAATTCCTGATGCTAAGAAAATACCTGAAAGCCTATTCCATGTGGTTCATGAAGCTGTAGTAAATTTCCTTAAGTGCTGTCTAATGAATTCTTGACTTTTGCATTGCTCTGTGAATGCATGGGTTCCATTCACCTGCAATTCCTGTCAAAATGAAGGGAGGTGGCTCTTCCTTGGTATATTGATAACTTGGCTGTTTGAAATAAGAGCAGGAGTGCAGGCTTTCCTGAAGGATTGGCTTTCTCTTTGGGCACCTAAGGGAAGTGAACTTTTCTCTCCTGGGACAGAATATTTAATCCATCTGGAAGACAAATTTATCCATATCCTTGAATTGCGAGTGTGATTAACATTTTGTACCTCTTTACATTCAAAGTATGCTTTTCAAATCTTCCTACTTTGCTGTTATAATGGTGACAAGGTTTTGCCTGCACAGGGCCAAGGTTACAGGTTTTGAGGAAGGCTGGCAATTGCAAGCCCAGAGTTTGGAAAACCTTGGTGTACGGCTATTTTTGAGCTGTACTCCATTTAGTGTTTTCAAATCTAATTGAACTCTGTTGCTGCAATAGACTTTCTCATTGCATTGGCCAGAACTGTGGCATTGTTTTAGTTCATCTATAATTCTTGTTTGAAAAAGATTGCGAGCTTGATCTGAGTAGTTCTGGTTTGCATTTGCAGGGGAAAATGGTCTCACACAATTCCAGTTTGTCTTCATAATTAGTGCCGTTCTTCTCCACTCCCACTTCACCACGGTACATTGGTGGAGGAGTTCATGCTTTCCTCAATAGATGGGAGCACCCTGCTAGAATTTAAGGAGTCTATCTTCCTGAAATGCATATTGTAAATATCTCATTTGACAATGAAAACTATATTTCAGGAAGTAAACTAAGAGGTAGATATTTTGCTGAATTGGCCACTCAGCAAATATATCAATATTTGATTTCCCTTTTCCTATTTCAGGGTCAAAAGGCTTGGATAGAGAAGACCTTTTCAAAAAGAGAATGCATCTACATAATTGCCAACAACAAAGATGTTAACAGGTGACAATTTTTAAGCTTTTACATTAGTAGATAAAACAAAAGTTAACAATGAAGTCAATGAAATTATTCTGGATTTATATGGGATAACTGAGAGCTGATTTTTACTCCATTGTCCTTGACGGAAAGAAGACAAGGGAGCAAAAGTGAAAGTGAGACATAGGGCTTGTCTACATGGATCAGCAATGCACACTGAGCGGTGTGGAGGGACTCCTAAAGCAAACTAATGTGTTGCTCATTAATTAGTCTATGTAGAAATTGCTGGAGTGCACTAAAAGTACTGTAGTACTTCAATATAGTACTGTTTGAGACAGCAGGATGTACACCGCCAATTAATGTGCAATACGTTATTGCGCTTTAGAAATCTCTCTCTCTGTCGTGCACGCACGCACACACATGCGCACACACACACGGTGCATTACTTCACCATTCAGACAAGCTTATACACTCGCACACTCTGCTCCTTTCCTTCTGTTCTATGCAGAAAGGAGGCCCAGACTGGAGGTGTGGAATGAGTGTTAGGGGAAGAAGATGGAGGTAAGGCCAGAGAAACAGAATGTAGCAAATCCTTAGAGATTTCATAAAACCAGAACACAACTTTACATTGGAACCTAAGTTAGATGAGAAGCCAGGAGAATGGTATAATCCTGGTTCATGAAGCAAGATAACAGCATGGCCTCATTGTTCTGGATGTAGTACTATAATATTACTATTCCTGCTACTGTATTATCAATTTACTATTATCAATTTAATTATCAATTTTACTATTCATTTACTATTATCTATTTAATTATTAATTTACGATTAATTTACAATTACTGCGACTGTATTATCAATTAGCTAAATTGTGCCCTGCTTGAGTGGCTGCCCACAAGTGGAAGGGGGTTCAAGGTGCCCTCTTTTGCCCTTGCACAGGCTGTGCCCACATTGTGGGTAGCAGCAGAAAAATAGAGGTAGACTCCACACACAGGCTATTTTCCCCTGGCACAGGAACCATATCCTCAGTGTCCAATCCTCTTACAGAAGTGAAGTGAAATATTTGGTCCTTAAATACTAAGAAATAGCTGTGAGCTGGCACCTCTGAAAAGTGGGTTGGTATGTGTGCCTAGGTATGGCTCATAAGAAGTGTTTCAGTGACTCACAGAAAGTCCTATATGCCAAGTAGAATATAGGTAGGTAAGCAAGTATCGTTTGTGTCTGAAATCTTATTTTTTGTTTCTGGGGAAGTTTGGTTTCTTTTTTGAAGAGGACAGTATCTGGTATTGGAGACAATATGTTCATCATCAGTGCAAAGTCTAACTTTGATTTCAGGTGCTGCTGTGGCCAGCTTATTAGTCAACATATTCCAATACCCCCAAGCACAACATCTAACAAAAATGGAGAGGAAACAAAGCAGTTGGAACCTCAGCCAGAAAAGTGGTCCGTCAGTAAACACACCCAAACATGTCCAACAGATGCCTATGGAAATCTTGAGTTCCAGGGAGGTGGACATTCAAATAAGGCCATGGTAAGGAACAGAACACATACTATACAAACATCTGTCATCTAGATCCTCAGATCATTGAGAGCCTGATCCAAGTTTGACAATGTTGGAGACTAAAGTCCTGTGTTTCTTTCAAGAGAGCAGGTATAATATATGTAGCCGCAATCTAAGCTTCTCCACTCAAACATTCCTCTGTGCCTGATCTCTGTTCTGGAAGGAGCCACTCCTGGTCCCTGTGCACATTTGTTCCATGGCCTCTCTGTAAGACTGCCAAATGAGATATGCAAAGGAGAACAACATATTGCAAAACCAAAAAAAGATAAAATAAGAAAAAAGTTACAAAACAACAAGCACACGTGGTTCTCCCATCCACATTTAATAGAATGTCAGTAGTTTAAAAAGAAATTACCATAAAGTCATGATTTTTTAAGTAAATATAATATAAAAAGCCAATGCTTCAGAGGTAGAAAAACTAACAAAACAATGAAACAGGATAAAATGATGCATAAACCTACTACTGGCTATGTAGATGAGGACTCTTGTTTGGTAGACAAACCAGAATTGGATGAACCAAAGAAAACATCTTGATCTTTTTTAGGGAGGTAATTTCCCCCAGTTCAAATTCTTAATGAGAGTTTTGTATCTCCGCTTTCCAACACAAGCTGGGTTTTTTAAACTGGGCACCAGTTTTATTCAAAGATTTAATAGAGTCATAGACTCCAAGGCCAGAAGAGACCACTGTAATCATCTAGTCTGACCTCCCATATAACATGGGCCGCAGAACTCTCCCCCCGCCAAAATTCCTAGAGCATATCTCTTAGAAAAACATTTAATCTTTATTTAAAAGTTGCCAGTGGTGGAAAAACCACCACAATCCTTCGTAAATTGTTCCAGTGGTTAATTCTCACTGCTAAAAATTTGCCTTATTTCTAGTCTGAATTTGGCTAACTTTAACTTCCAGCCGTGGAATCGTGCTTTATAACTTTCTCTGCTAGATTGACTATTATTCGATATTTGTTCCCTGTGTAATAAATGGCATGTTCTTGGCTCCTCAACAGTGGAGCAATGCATACTAATTCTTCTTATTACACGCAATATAGAAACTTTGATACAGTGTTTAAAAAGCATTGAAATCCTTCCTTGCTCATGTGAGACTTGATGGTTCCTCAATTCTCAGTCAATGAAAGAAAAAAACAAAGAAAATAGCATGGTAATATTAAGTCACTATTATAAACTATTTTGCAGTATATCCGTGTGTCGTATGACACCAAACCAGATTCACTGCTTCATCTCATGGTGAAAGACTGGCAACTGGAACTTCCCAAACTTTTAATCTCTGTCCATGGAGGCCTCCAGAATTTTGAATTGCAACCTAAATTGAAACAGGTATTTGGAAAAGGCCTGATCAAGGCTGCCATGACGACAGGAGCCTGGATTTTCACTGGAGGAGTTAGTACTGGTAAGAAATTACCATCTTCTGAATTTTATTTATGGATTAAATGTTTCTACATACTGTCTTTCTCAGTGGTAGAAGACATGTAAGGGCCAGAAGGAACTACTGAAACCCTCTAGTCTGATCTCTTGCATAACACAAGCCATAGGACTTCCCTGAACTAATTCCTGTTTGAACTAGCACATATCTTTTAGAAAAACATCTACACTTGATTTAAAATTTTCCTGTGATGGCGAATCCACAACATTTGATAACTTTGTACCTTCCCTGTCAAAAATCTGCACCTTATTTCTAATCTGAATTTGTCTAGCTTCATCTCCCAGTCATTGAATCTAATTATGTCTTTATCTGCTAGGTTGTAGAACCCTCTATTATCAAATTTCTGTTCCCCATGTTGGTATTTATAAACTATGATCAAATCACCCTTTAACTTTCTCTTTGTCAAATTCAACAGATTGAGATCTTTGAGTCTTTCACTATAAGGCATGATTTTCAATCTTGAATCATTCTCCTGGCTCTTCTCTGAACCCTCTCTAATTTTTCAGCATCCTTCTTGAATTGTGAACACCACAACTGGATACAGTATTCCAGTAGTAGTTGTACTAGTGATCATATAGCCTATCTTACTTCTACTCAAGATTTCTCTGTTTATACATCCAAGGATCACATTAACCCCCTTTGGCCTGGGTGCTCATGTTCAACTGATTATCCACTATGATCCCGAGGTCTTTTTCAAAGTCACTGTTTCCAATGATAGAGACCCACATCTTATAAATATGGCCTGTAATTTTTGTTCCTGGATATTATGACTTTATATTTGACTGTACTGAAACACAAATGGCTTGGCCCAGTTTACCAAGCAATCCAGATTGCTCTGTATCAGTCACCTGTCCTCTTAAGAACATAAGAATGGTCATATTGGCTCAGGCCCATGGTCCATCAAGCCAAATATCCTGTCTTCTGGATGCTTCAGAGGGAGTAAACAGAATAGGGCAATTTTTTGTGTGACCCATTCCCTGTCATCCAGTCCCAGCTTCTAACACTTGGTAGTTTAGGGACACCCAGAGCATGGGGTTGTGCCCCTAGCCATCTTGGCTAATAGCCATTGATGAAGCTGTCCTCCATGAACATATCTCATTCCTTTTTTAACCCAGTTATGCTTTTGGCCCCCACAACAACCACTGGCAACAGGTTCGACAGGTTGACTATGCATTGTGTGAAGAAGTACTTCCTTATGTTTGTTTTAATCCTGCTGCCTATTAATTTCATTTCATGATCCCTGGTTCATGTTGTGTGATGGGGTAAATAATACTTCCTTATTCACTTTCTCCATATCATCCATTTTATAGACCTCTGTAATACATTCTCCGTTTCTAAGCTGAACAGTTCCAGTCTTTTTAATCTCTCCTCACATGAAAGCTGTTCCATATCCCTAATCATCTTGTTGCCCTTCTCTGTACTTTTTCCAATTCTAATTTTTTTTGATGGGGTGACCAGAACTGCACACAATATTCAAGCTGTGGATAGGCCGTGGATTTAGGCCTGCCGATGGGGGGGTGCAAAGGTAGCAATTGTCCAGGGGCCCGGCGATTTTAAAAGGACCCGGGTCATTGGCAGCGGGTGAAACTTCCCATCATTGCAGCTAGCTCCCTGTCCCACCTCTTCCACCTGTGGCCTCGCCCATAGACCATCCCTGCTCTGCCTTGGGCCCCACTCCACCTGAGGCTCTGGCTCCACCCCCTCTCTTGCTAGCCACTCTGTCTCTCCCCCCATCCCCACTTGGCCTCCATCCTCTCTTCCATACACACCCCCATCCCCTCTTGGCCTCCCTGCTGCCGCATCTCTCCTCCCCGCTCAGCCCCCCTGCCGTCGCTCCCCACATCCCTCCTCCCCCCTCCCACTCATGCCCCTCCCACCACACTGTCGCTCTCCACCTGGGAGAAAGAAGGATGAGGAAGAGAGGAGGGGGACCGAGCGGTGGGGGAGGGATGTGGCAGTGAGCAGGACGATTGGGGAAGGGCGTGGGGCCTGGGAGCGGAGTGTGGGCAGGGATGGGGGTGGAAGAGGTGGGATGGGGAGCTAGCCTTCCAAGAGGAAGCTTCACCCAACGCGCATGGTCGTAAACCTCAGCCCTCCCTTTCTAGGGAAGTTGGATCCATTGACTGTTCTGCCCTGGGACCCCAAATTGCTGTTGGCAGGCCTGCCTGGATTTGTATAGAGGCATTATGATATTTTCTGTCTTATTATCTATCCATTTCCTAATGGTTCCTAACATTCTGTTGGCTTTTTTGGTTGCTGCTGCACACTGAGCAGACGTTTTCAGAGGCCTATCCACATTGACTCCAAAATCTCTTTCTTGAGTGGTAACAGCTAATTTAGACCCCGTCATTTTATATGTATTGTTGTGATTATGTTTTGCAATGTGCATCACTTTGCATTTATCAACACTGAATTTCATCTGCCATTTTCTTGTCCACTCACCCAGTTTTGTGAGATCCCTTCTCTGTCAGCTTTACACTTAACTATCTTCAGTAATTTTGTATCGTCTACAAACTTTGTCATCTCACTCTTTGCCCCTTTTGCAGATCATTTATGTTTATGTTGAATAGTACTGGTCCCAGCACAGACCCTTGGGGACACCACTATTGATCTCTATCCATTCTGAAAACTGACTAGTTATTCCTACCCTTTGTTTCCTGTCTTTTAACCAGTCACTGATCCATAAGAAGACCTTCTGTTTGCCAGAGCTGGGAGTGGACAACAGAGGGTGGATTGTTTGATTGCCTGTTCTGTTCATTCCCTCTAAAGCACCTGGCATTGGCCACTATCAGAAGTCAGAATACTGAGCTAGATGGACCACTGAACTGACCCAGTGTGGCCATTCTTATGTTTGTCCAGTGGTCCCACTGATTTATTTTATTTTTTTTGACCCACTCCTCATTATTTACTACTTCCCCAATCTTTGTGTCATCTGCAAACTTTATCAGTGATGATAAAGATGTTAGATAGCATAGGCCCAAGAACCAGTCTTTGTGGGATCCCATTAGAAATACATATACTCAGTGATGATTTCCCATTTACAATTACATTTTGAGGTCTGTCAGCCAGTTTTTAACCTGTTTGAGGTGTGCTGTGTTGATACTGACTGAGCTTTCAAATATTCAGATGTAGTGTATGATGGATTTTTTAATTACACTACATCTTTACAATTGGTTATTTAATAGAAAACTATATGAACTAAGGCCCTGATTTCGCATTATGATGCATGCAGGCCGACCTCTGTGCCTGCGTGGAGCCTCTTTGACAGATGTTTCATAGGTGTATATATATATATATTACACGTCTTCCGAAGACCCTCACAAAAGTACGATGCTAATTGCTCTTGATGAGAACAATTTTTAAATAAAGAAATGTTTTGTTTATTAGATATCTGTCATTTGGCTTGCTGCCATATCAACACAAAAAAAGACCCCAATCTTACCAAGACTTACACGTGCTTAAGCTGAGACACTGTGAATAGTCTTACTGAAGCCAATGGTACTAATCACAGTGTGTCAGTTTAAGCAACTACTATGAGTCTTTGCAGGACTGGGGTTGAAATGACTTCAGTGGGGCTTAATGAGGATGCAGGAGTTCACCCACACACATTACAATATAAGATCAGTGCCTAAGAAGGCAAATGGAATAAGGATGGTTTCTCTCTTTGGGCTCTGCTACTACTAAGTGTAATCTAAGTGCAGCTCCTCATAGGAGGGAGAGTTACCTGCCTCAGCTTCAATTTTGACTGTTTCATTTTAATTTCCGGGACTTCCATGTAGTATCTAAATTATTGCAATTCCTCAAGCTAAAGTAAAGTTGACCGTTCCAGGTGTATCCTAAATCATAGATGTCAGAAGTGGTAAAGACTTATTTGGTCATTTAGACCCATCTCATTTTCAATGCAGGATTATTTTCCATAGTATATTCCCAGTGCTTTGTCCAATTCAGTTATAAATTATTCAAGCAATGGTTCTTCCATCAATTCCCCTGAAAGGCTATTCCATTGTAAATGTGTCAACAAAATGAAGAGACAATGTAGAATGGGGGCAGTGTTATAACAATATTTTTCACTCATATCTTACGTTTTTTATATTTAAATGGGCTCTGTCAACTTGAAACTCACATTTCCCAGCCAAAAAAAAAATCTCCTTTAGTTACAAGTAGCACCGAAGATTGCTAGAACTGAAAAATTTTAGCAAAATATACTTTTCTCTATTTTTGTTTGTTTTTGTTTGTGTATTTTATAGTGCTTTCTCCCCCTTGCTTGTGAAGATCCTTGTGCATGGAGCAAGGAAACAGAAAACTGTTTTATTAAAACAAAATTTTAAGGATTTTTTTTATTTCAAAGCACATTATTTAAAAGATGCTTTATCAGACACTAGAGTTTTCTGAAAATAGTTTAAAAATATGTGCATTTCAAATATATTAGTATAAAGATTGAAAATAGTAGCTAAGTACCTGTCAGCACTTTAGCATAAGCCTCTAAAGTGTCAAGAATGAATTTAAATGAACTGTACTTGTAGGTGTAATTCGCCATGTGGGAGATGCCTTGAAAGATCATTCTTCCAAGTCCAGAGGACGAATCTGTGCCATAGGAATTGCACCATGGGGTATTGTGGAAAATAAGGAGGATCTGATTGGAAAAGATGTAAGTCTCTTCTGTAAGAAAACTCTCATGTAGTGGGACATCAACTGTGTAACAAAATGCATGTTTCATCTTTTTGCAGTTCTTTCCCCCTTCCTCATTTCCAGAATATTTCTAGAGCTAAAATTAATGTACATTATTGTCACTAATTTTCAGTCCGATTCTGCTCAGAATATTTTGCTGAGGAAAGGAGGAAGAAGGTAACAATAGCTGGGCAGGTAAGTGGCATCTGCTCCATATACAGAGAGGAAAGGAAGAAGCTGAAAGTGATAACTTACCTTTAGTCCCTCAGTGGAGACATGAGAGAGGAATAATTGTCATCAGCGTCCTGCGGGTTAATAGATGTTGGTTGATTTAACTCTTGAATTCCAACATAGTGCATATGGCTCTGTGATCTCAAGTGGCTATTGTTGATGACACTAAGGACCATTCATGCAAGCTATGAAACGTGTTCTGTTTTCAGCACATCTACAGATGTAATATATGAGTCCTTCTAGGAAGCTGATTATTCTTGAGAATGTTTTTTCGATAAAGATATACTTATTATATATACATTTCGCTTGCTGCCATATCAACGTAAAATAAGTATCGTGTGTGGAGCTAAAGAGGTACTACTTTAGTGCAAGCAGCAGGGGTCTTTTTTGTGTAATGGAAAGTGTTGGGTTCTAACCCCAATGACATATGCTGAGAGTTTTGTAGGCAACCATGGATTCATTGAATATGAGTTACAGGAGGCTCCAGGTGTTCAGGAGAAAATTTCGTCAAACTGGATGAGGGAACTACATAGTACAATGATTATGGAAAGGGTGTTTAGCATTTGTAAGGGAGCATGTGAGAGATCTTTTAGTTACTGGATGGATAGCTAAAGACAGGCTCTTCTTTATTTCAGATGATAAAGGCTCTATTGCTAGATTCTCTTCCTGGTGCTGCATATCATTATGTTGAAAATTATGACTCTCTTGGTTACCTGTGTATGTAGTAGCAAGTAAAGCCATTTTTTTCATCTTTATGCACGTATCGTTTTGACAGGTGTCAAGGGTTTACCAAACAATGTCAAACCCTCTAAGTAAGCTCTGCGTGCTCAACAGTTCACATACACACTTCATCCTGGCGGACAACGGCACACTTGGTAAATACGGAGCTGAAGTTAAGTTGCGACGTCAGCTGGAAAAACACATCTCCCTTCAGAAAATTAACACACGTAAGTGCAGGGGGAGATTTTAGACAAACTGTGAACATATCTTGAATGAAGTGGATTTAAAAAAAATATTTTGGTTGGACTGAAAGTTAGATTTTTCTCCCAGCTGTTGACCAGAGACTGAAATTTGATCAGATCAGTGTAACTGGAACAAAAACATTTGCTGCCACTTAACACAGAAAGCTTGAATCTAACAGGAGGGAAACCTAGAAGAGTAAGAATCAGAAAAAAGAGGAAGGGAAGGGGAGAAATAATAGGGAGAAGGAAATCCAATGACACAAGACCTAAAGTGACGTAGGGTCATGAAGGAAAAGGAAGATCAAGATATTTTGTCTACTCTTAGACAATGTGCAGAGGCATCACTGAATACACAAGCTTCATCTAATTCCTGTTAACCAGCATTTTGTGAATAGCTGTGGTTCATGTTTCCAAAAGTTCGTGCTAACATATTTTATTTCTCTTTATTTGGGTTTGAATCCCTTGAGTTTCGCTTTGATGTTCACAGTCAAAATTCTGAAAATCTTCTAATGAACGTGACCAGAGAATTGGATTTTTAATGAATCTCCAACCCAGGCAAATCTCACCCAGTTTATGGGTTTCATGTGTAAAGTTTCATGCAGATCTGATGTTTATTTCTTCCCCATTATCCATTTCTAAATCATTTATCAGATGCCTTTTATATGATTTCTCTCAAGACTTGATCAGTTATTTCTTTCTCCATTGAACCTTCTCTAGCATCCTGAGCTTGAAAAACTTTTATATAAAAAAAGTAGATATATAAATGAGAGAGCTGACTGGGCTGGTTTTCCTGTGGTTGCCGAGCAGCAATTATTTTTATTTTAAATAATGCATAGTGATTTAATAATGTCTCAAAACAGGAGGCCGATTTGGGAATCTGCAACTGAGACAAGGGCAAAAGGAAAACGGCATTCATCGACATGTCAGCTTTAAAATTTCCCTGCCGCCTCTTCAGACATGACATATCATTGAAGTTTGAGTCTCTTGGGCTTATTATCTGAGGACTGGAAATGGGCACACTTTTTTAAAATGACAATAAAAATGTTAATTAGATCTCCTGAGTTTGAGAATTTGGCATTCACCAGGTACGGATTCCTAAACTGTCGCAGGAATAACTAGTCTTGGAATTACTCAGTTTTATTCAGTAAATATTAATAATCATTGATTTTTTCCCCTAATCCAAAAATCAGTGGGAGGAAAAACACCATCATTAATAATTGACACTACTTTTTAAGTAGTCTGTGATCTTGTGGGGTGGGGATTTGAGGAGGTGTGAGAGAAAGAAGTTAACATGAAATAATGTTTTCTCTTTCTGACACCCCATGATTTCATAAAGGTCTTATGAAATATCTGAAACCTTTGTAAAACCAGGGTTTTGTAAAACTAAATTTTGGTTTTGATGTGTATTTCAGAGAACATGGAGATTTGGGATCAGAAAATCTGGTTTTACAGAAGTAATATGATTTTTGGTTTTGAACCTTTTAGGAATCTCAATTTCTTCAATTAGTGGGCCAATTTTTTCTCTCAGTTGCAATCAGATGCCCAGTGCTTTTGCAGTAGTGTAACTGAGAGGAGAATTTGGCCCACTACTTTTCAAATCAATAATAATTAGTATATGTAAAGGGGGCTTTTTAATTTCATGATTGAAAAAATAGGATGATTTTAAAAAAGACATTAAAAAATAAAATCCTTCCTATGATTCAAATAAATGTTAGTATTTTGATATCTCAAGTAATGCTGATAGCCACTGAGAGCTTCCGAGGATTGTCATTTCTTAAAAATAACAGGAAATCAATTCAAAATAGTAGTGGCATAGGGACTGTATAGCAGCTACTAATTGGATTTTTAAATGGTATTAAAAGACAGAGCAGAAGAACAGAGTAGAGTGTCAGGTAAAGGCTAAAGCACCCTTTGTTTGGATAGCTAACGGAAAACATTCTGGAACTGCTTAGGCTGTTGCTTGTCTCCTGTATAGGCTGAATGAACTGAACGTGGCCTGAATAATACATTTTGCCAGTGAACATTGAGACACATGTCATATTGTCTCTCACACACAGAGCTATCTAAAGAGGATAATCTGGCTGTGCTTTTGTCATCTTTTTCTTCTGCAGATGTGCTGGGAAGCGTGCAGTACTTGTAAAAAAAAGCATCAGCATGAGAGATAAGGAAATTTAGGGCTAGAGAGGCAAAATGTGCTGTGTAAATTATTTTTATACCCTTTTGCAGTTTGGTTTGCTTCCTTTCTTGTTTAATTGGTGTTTGATCATTTCACCATCTATAAAACTAAAGTTGTGGATCTGATAAAGTACAGGAGTTAACAGCATGCTGGGTGGGGAGCCTCAGTCCAGTTACTAGTGATCACATAATTTAAAAAAAAAAAAAACAAAACCCACCATTTGTGGCACTATTTGGCACCCTTGTTCTGCGCAGGGATGTTTAAGGATTGGGCATAAAGGCATGAACCAGTCTCTGGGATCCCTCCAGATCAGAGGTGGGATGCACTGGTGGGGAAGTGTGGGGAGGCTTGAGCTTCCGCTGTCCATGCTGTACCTGCTCTGCAGAGAGAGGAATTAAATCTACAGTGTTGCTTATGTGGTACCTTTCACAATCTCTCAACCTCCTTATGAAAAGTTGATCATTTTACAGAATTAAGAACTTGATCTAAATGCTCCCGGTCATGAAATTTCACACCATGCTTTTTGCCTTGTATTTTCCTGGGTTGTAAGTGATCATTGGACCAAGACTCCGGTGACCATGTGACCTGTGGGCTTCCCTTTGTCATCCTATGCCTGGAGTTTATAGTGAGGCAGGGACAGCAAAGGGATGCTCAGCTGTCGTCTCTTACATCGGCCAGCCATTTCAGCCTAATGATACAGAGAGCAAATTAATGCGTCTATCTTAGGAGAAAGCATAGGTGGATGTCATGTTGATGACAACATGGTGTATAAGTAACAAATGAGTCAAAAGGAGCCAGGAGATAATAGCCTGGAGCCATCAGAATATTAATTGGGCTAATAAGGTATTATATTTAGCATAGCTGATCTATCTGCAGATGGATTCTGACAAGATTCCCATGCAACTGAGATTGCAAAACAGATCACCTACCGCATGTGTGAATATACAGACAGTAAACAACAGGACTGAAGAAAGTCACCTTGCGTTATGATGGCATGGGACTGTGGAGCTGTGGAGAAGCATAGACGATATCTTTCAAGCTATCATTCAATAATGCTCACCCTCTATTTCTTTTTCTGAAGCTTCCACGCTGCTCTGGTTTGCTGTGAAGCTATAACACAGAATTCAAACACATTGACAGCATTCCACCTCTTTGAAACAAACCCTAGCATTGCTACTTGGGGTTTAATGACACACCTGTTTGTTTTACAGGACTGGGGCAAGGTGTGCCCGTGGTTGGGCTGATAGTTGAAGGGGGTCCCAATGTGATCTCCATTGTCCTGGAATGCCTGCGAGAAGAGCCCCCTCTCCCTGTTGTGGTCTGTGATGGCAGCGGACGAGCATCTGACATTCTGTCTTTCGCGCACAAGTATTCTGAAGAAGGGGGGTAAGATTTTTGGGACCATTACAAAAGAGAGCTACCAAGGCTGTGGTTGGGTCAGCACAATGTTGGGCAATACTACACTGTTTGCCTCTATGTTGCCAGTAGAGGTGGTTGAAAAACTTGAAATTTTGACACATTGGAGTTTCAAAATTGAATTTTTAAGAAAAGGGATAAAAGTTCACAAAATGGTCCTGTTTTTCAACCAGCTCTAGGTGCCAGTTTGATTCTAGCCCAGGTGGCAGTGATTAAAAGTTACCACTGTTATTTGGCTGTTCTGTGGCCTACTGAAATGTGTTTGGCTGTCCCATCCCTATCGTAGTAAGTTGCACTGTCACACAATCCCCCACCGCAAACGACACTATAATTTACAGTTTGTTGGGTGTCTTGGCAGTGAGGCCATGGACTAAATGGGCCCAAAGAATGACCTTCCATGTCAGGACGGAGAAAAATTGGCCGGGTGGGGAGAGGTGTTAGGAGATGCTTGTGCTATCATACCATGTGTCAGAACTTCTTTCTCCAGGGTGTCAAACCGGCACCAATTCTGTGTCTTCACTGAAAGAAATGTGTGTGAGATAGCTCCCTTCAAGTGAAATCCTAGTGGAGGCAAGTCACTGTCATTTTTACCTTGATGCAACTAGTTGAGGTAAAACCTGTATACCGAGCCCAACCTGAGGTTGAGCTTGACCGGCTGTAGTGAGATTAAAAACTACAGTCTCTTGTCTCCACTAAGATTTTGCATCAAGATAGCTAACTCAATGTCAAAATATTTTTTTTAAATTTTTTTAAATTTATTTTTGCAGTGAAGACACAGCCTAGGGTGTGGATTCAACTAGGTAATTAGTATGTATGCACGTGCTTAACTTTAAGCACAAGAGTAGTCCTGCTGAAGTCCCTTAAAGTTAATGCTTTACATAAATACCTTGCTTAATTAGGGCCTAAATTCACACACACAAGTTTGGGGTGTTCTTTACATGGTGTAAATCTAATTTTTTCAGCTTGCTGACGCTAGTAATATTTGTAATTCACCAGCACATTTCTCAGTTTTCCTTCCTTCACTGTCTTTCTAGTGTCCTCTAGAATATTTAAATTTAGTTGAAGTGACTTATCAGAAATCAGTCTGTTTGATATCTCTCTTCTGCATGGCTGTTTCTTGCAGTATGCATGATGCTATGTCCAATTTTCCTATCAGATGATGATATTCTGTGTTAAGATAACTGTGTTCAGGCTATAGAGGTTGCTTGATGAGGAGGGATCTTTGAAGTCTCTGCTTTCAGATTAGAAAGAATAATTTTCGGATGAGCTCTGAGTTTATCTGCATTTTGTAGCTTCAGCAGTTTTGTTGCTCTGAGTGCCTGCCGGTAATATTTGCCATCTTCTTGAAATAAATGTGTTTTATGAAGAATCCAGTGAAGATTGGAGGGCTCACACTCGTTTTTCTTTGATAGACCAAATCAAATCAATTAAACATTGCTAAAACATTTTCAACTTGATTTTTTAAAAATAATTCATTGTTTTATATTTTTATTTAGATTTCATATTATTAAATAGCCTGTATGAGCTTCCAGGCACACCTTGACAAGAACTAAATTCATAGTCCACTTACAAATACCACCCAGCAGCATAATACAATAGTAAAAGTTAACATGCCAGCAATGAAATATTTCCCATCCCACTGTACCAAAAATCCCATTTCTTCAGCTTTACAGAAAAGTATTTGCAGCATTTTATGGTGAAATTAATGGTCTTGTAAAGTGTGCCCTTGAGATCTCTGATGACTGTTTGATCCTTGGGTGATCCTTTTGGTTCCTATATTAAGATTTTCAGACCTCCATGCAGGAATCAATTTTGGTATGGATCTCATGAGAGTGCTTCTAATTCTTTTCATAAGTCCTTTAATCTTATATCATACAATAGGAAGATCCTGGATAAATTATATATTCTCGAAACAAAGAAACTGAATGGAAGTAAAATTTTGCTAGTTTTGTTTTGTTTTAATACTGGAGTGTAATCTATATTTTTTTTAGGTATTTTCTCTTTTGTTTCTTTCTTTTTTCTTTTTTTTTTTATTAGGATAATAAGTGAATCCCTAAGGGACCAGCTTCTAGTTACCATTCAAAAAACCTTCAGCTATAACCGTAACCAAGCCCATCAGCTGTTTGTCATTCTCATGGAGTGTATGAAAAAGAAGGAACTTGTAAGTGCCATAATGTTCATTCACAAATGCCTTAATCTCAGTACAACACTACCCTTCCTTTCAAATGCCATTTACATAATATTATTATTTATCTTTCATTCACAGAGTGCCAGAAATGTACACGATGACTCACAAATATAGACTAAGGCAAGATCATTTCTATCCCAAACCAGTTACAACTCAATGGCCAGATTCTGCCCTCATTTAAGTGAATGGGAACGTTCCGATGGATTTCAGTGGGACAGGTCTGGGCCCTAAAATAGGCATGAGAGAGGATCAGATGCAGAAGGTAGTGAAAATATAATTGGAGGAAGGATTCCCAGAAAAAGTGATTTTAGTCTTTTGTAATGCAGTCTTTTACAATAGACTGGTCTTTCTAAGTCCTGCAAAAAAAAAATTTTTTTCTTAAGCATCAATGTATGCATGGTCCATGTTTGCCATGATAGCATTATCCACATAATTGATTCAGACTTCTTCAAGTCCCACCAGGGAAAAACTTACTTGTAAGGAAAAGAAAATTGGCTAGGATCCATAAATGTTTTCATCCACTAACAATCAATAGTACTTGTACTCAGGGGGTTACGGTCTGTTGTATTTAGCATGCAAAAGGAACCAGTGAATGTTTCCACTTGGTTAATTGCAGCTGTGGATCTTATATTCATATTTTCATTATATGAATGCCCTTTCTTGTGTCAAGGGATAGATTTCTAGTTAATTGTTTTTGGTTGCAAGTCTTAAGGAGCCACTTTCAAACAACAATGACATTTTAAAAGCTTTGTTTTTAACAGCAGTTTCAACTGGTGAAGTCTAGTTTTTTCTATTTTCAATGTTTTCTTTTCTAAATGCTGGTTATTTTTAGAAGTGGGAGTGGGACTGAAATACCAAACCCCTCTCTCCTAATTACCTGCGGGTTACTGGATGTGCCAGGCTTTTTAGTATGAAATTTAGGACAATTGCCTTATCTCCGCTACACCAGATTCTCTCCCTGGTGAAGCGATGCCACGTCTCCATGAGGTAGACTATGGGGAGGTAACTAGACAAAACATTAGGTGGAAAGAGGTGCTCTCTTCTCTTGGGGGAAAAGAACACTTGTCCGTTTATGGTAAGAAAGGGAAAGTCAGTATTTATCTCCTCTATTTCATCTTCCAGAATGTTTCCTGCTCCTTAGGGCTAAGCATGGCAATTCCTGTCTGCCAAAGAAGTGTGGGACCTGAATTCTGGTCCTCACAAGTTTTACACTTTCCTAACGGACACTAAAGGTGACGCCCATGCTGCAAGTGAAGGCGTGACTGTAGCAAGCTAGGCCTCCAGTGATAGTTTAGATCTACCTAGCACAGGTAACAGTACTAGAGAAGACACAGACTTCAGCCTGGGCTAGCAACCCCATTAGGTTGCTGCTGGACAACAAGCCTGAGTACTGCCACATCTTCACCTCGGTTGTTACCTGAGCTAGCTAGATTCAAGCTAGCATGGGTGTGCCTGCCTGTCTTTGCAGTGAAAACATACCCTGAGATGCTTTTTGGTAAGAGGATTGCGAGCAACGTTTTCTGCATCTGTTCATTTCAATGGGGAAGTTTTTGCATGTATCAGGCTTTGATACCGAACACCCAACCAGCGGGTTGCTCAAAGAGTCTGTGTCATGAGGGCTGGCCTTTTCAGAGCTGTCAGGGACCAGCCTACCGGTGACAGGCTCCGCTAAGGAGAATGAGCCAACCCAGATCCACCTGAGAGTAGTTTAATTTCCTGGGTGGCAGTTAATTAGCTTAACAAACACTTGGGAGGGTGGAGAGAGATCAGTCTGGCAGCTGGAACCACAGGGAGCAGCCAGGCTCCTGTGGAAGGCCTTGGGCAGGGCCTGCATGGAAATGGTACTCCAGAGGAACAAGCCTCGAGCCAGCGCTCTAGCCCAGAGCTGAGAGAGAAACTCTCAAAGGTAGCCCGGAATAGGGTTCAGGGGGTGGTCTGAAGAGAAGGCCCAAAGGGCAGAAGAACCTTTTTATTTCTTGGGAATTTTTACTTGTTTTGTGATTTGCCCAGAGGGCTAAGACACACCTCCAGAACTGACTGGTGTGCGAGGAGCTGAGGAGACCCACCTCAGAGAGGGAAAATGAAGCAGGGAGCAGCTAGGAGTGGAACGTCTGGTTGATCACTGTGAACATGTAGGCTCAGATCCTCAAAGATATTTAGGTGCCTAACTCGCATTGAAATAATTGAAATCCATGGGCGTTAGGCACAAAAATACCTTTGAGGAATGGAACTATAGTCCATCATAACATGGCACTGTTTGCTGAGACATGTCAGGGAAAAGAAAGGAGATTAGTGTTTGTTTTCTCCCAGATAGTTACGTGATATCTGCAGCTGTTTGTATTTCCAGTATGGGATCTCAGATTCTGGCAGGTTAGATGAACACAGATGTTTTAACCTAAGCCTGAATAGTAACGCTTTTGTTTGAGGCCCAGTTCATCCACGCTTACACTGCAATAAAGGCAGTACTCATGGAGTGAGGTGCTACTCCTTGTGTGTAAGGGTAGCAGATTCCAGCTGCTGCTCCCTACTCATGCATACTCCATTGACTCACAATGACAGTTTTGATTGAATAAGATACAAGTTAAGGACTTCAGAATTTGGTCCAATGAATGTGTGAAGCTGGTGAAAGATTCCACTGGGTCAGTTCTGCCCCCAGTTCCATTAATGCTGTCTTCACCATAATCAGCAGGAGCTGCATCTGTGTAACTGAGCCATGTATTTCTGTTCATCTCAAATTGATGTATGTACAGTATTATATGGTTATCATGATAAGGCCACTATTTCAGACCTGATTGCAGGTAAAATGTATGGAACCCAACCCAACACCATTAATATGAACCAGCATCCAAAGACTACATCAGAAAACCTTTTCAGAATCCTCAAGTCACATGTTATACTAGTCTGAAAGGCATCCTCTTTTATTATATAAACTGACTCCAGCAGGCAAAGCATCAATCAAAGGATGATTTTTCATAGCCTTTCGCTGCCAAAACAAAATTAAGTAAGTTACAGAATGAGTATTTAGCAATTAGGGTAAATAATGGGAGTTATGAGACCAATTTTATCGTCTTAAATATTAATCCTGGTGTCCCACTTTGGGGATAAACAGCAGCAAACAGAACATCCAGAAATCCAATTAATCAAATCTTCTCCATCAAATCAACTCTGAGTCTCAGCCGCCTCCAACTTTCTTTCCCCTTCTTCTATAATATCCTTCTCCATAAAAATATATAAAAAAAGAAGCTGGTAAAGATCTTGGAATCATAATATAGAGATATAATGAATTTTAGAAACTTTAACTATTTTTCTAGTCCTGTTAGGAGCTAGGCATTAATATTAAAGTCCTGATATTTTTCTCTGGTTTCTCTGGCAAAACTCCTGTTCAATATTGATCAATATTCCCTGGCGAGGAAGGATGATCTAGCAGTCAAGGCACTATATAGGGACTCAGAAGATCTGGGTTCAATTTCCAGCTCTCCTATATAATTACTTATTTGCATTAGGGTACCCTTTAGGCGCCTCAGTTGTGGATCAGGACCCCATTGTGCAAAGCATTGTACATACACATAGCTAGAAAGATGGTCCCTGCCCCAGAGAGTTTACAGTCCAGTAGATGCCCTCTTTGACCTTGGTTGAATTGCTTAATTTCTCTGTGTTTCAATCCCCATCTGTAAAATGGGAACAATAATTTCCTTTCCTCCCCCTTGTTGTCTCCTTGGGACAGGGACTGTTTCTTATTAGATGTGTGTAAAGCACCTAACACAATGGGACTCTGATCTTGTTTGGGGCTTCTAGGTGTTATTCTAATACTAATTTTAATAATCATTCTAATAATTGTTAGACTATTATTCTAATAATGCATAACAATCATTAATGCACAAAGTTATTTACCTGATTATTCTTCTAATTTAGTTACTTTTATTGCGCAATCATATGGAAACATAAATCTGCACATTCTCCTTACGGCATATAGAAATACTTTTCAGAAGGCCACTGTGAATATATTAAGTCTCATTCAAGTAGATGTTCTGGGGTAACATGAAAACGATGCAGAGTAAAGGACTATTAGAGTTGTAAGGTGCTCTAGTCTCATAATCAGTGACAAACTGTCGGATACTTTCATTGAAAGCTAAACGATATTTAAGTCCATTTTTCTCTCCAGTTCTCTGCTGCAGAAGTAGTATTTTCTAACTGGGCAGGATGTTTATTAATACTTGAAGCACTGGCTATAAGGAAGTCAGTGTTCCTATATTCCTTCATCACACTTTTTTTTCAAATCCAGATCAAGTTTGCATAGAATGTGAGTCTCATATCAACTTTTTACTGACTACTTCTTCTTGCGTGCGGTGTAGAGTTCCATTCGAACATTCATTCAGCAACTGTATATAGCAGACCTCAGACATTCCAGTGCATTGTCGGTCAGGAGGTTGAGGGAGACCCATCCTCCTTCAAGGCAGTGGATGGGGCATTCCTCCACAAGACGGTCCACTGTTAGTATTTCTCTGCACTCACAGGTTGCAGTAGCACAAAGGTTCCAGCTGTGCATGCAGGAGTTAAAGCTCCCGACACCAGCCCTTAGGCGGTTTAAGCAGGTCCGCTCCTTTCATGGCAGGCTGCAGCCTATGGGTGAGGTGGAGATGGGAGGCAGTTGTTGCCATCTGCCAGGGTGTTGTTCCTTCTTCCACTGGCTCATGACCCACTCACTCTGGCTTTGGCCATTATCTGCTTGTATGAAGGCCTGACCCGCTCTTATGAAAGGCCTGTGGCTCCTGAGGCGTTGAGCTGGCAGAGGCTGGAGGATCCTTTCATGAAGGGGGTGGAGTAGGCTGTTAGCAGCTTTGAGTGCTGCTTGCCTGGTTGCAACCAGCTGTCTCAGGTGGTGGGGTGGAACACCAGACAGAACGGGCAATTTGTAAGGTGGTGTGGGGCGCAGGCATCTGCTGATAATGTGAAGAGCAGTATTGAGATGTGTGTCCAGCTTAGGTGTATGTGTACTGCTGCCCCAAGCAGACACGCAGTATTCTGCTAGAGCGTACACAAGTGCCAACACAGCAGAGTGCAGGGTTGTGAAATCCGCACCCCAGTCATAACTGCACAGCCTCCGCAGCGGGTTGACCCATGCTGCCACTTTTGCTACTACTCCATTGATATGATGGCGAAAAGAAAGGGTTCTATCCAGCTTTACCCCTGAATAAATTGGGGTGCTCAAGAATGGCAGGGACGATCAATTGAGTCGGATGATAAGTTCTTTGTTTGCCTCCCTGTTGTTCTGGTGGAAGGCTGAGCAGGTTGTTTTCTGAATGTTAAGGTGAAGCTGCCACTGATGATAATAAGTACGCGTTGCTTGGACGTCCCTTTCTAAGATCTGTCGTGTGTCCTCAAAGGACTTGCTGGAATAGAATTGGAATATGGAATATGAATTCAAATCTGCATCGGACACCCTTAAACCCAGAAAGGCACCAGGCCCTGACAACATACACCCCAACTAGCTCATCCATGCAGCTCCTCTACTTTTAGACTGGCTGAGGGACTTCATGTCATATTACCTAACCAGAGCAAAATTTCCCCGCCTGTGGAAAAGAGCCAATGTTGTTGCCATATTGAAACCACATAAATCAAACCATGATCCAAAGAGCTACCACCCCATTTCCCTCCTGTCAGTGCCATTTAAACTTATGGAACGTTTAATATTAAACAGGATTGAGCCACAGTTTGAGCAGGCCTTACCTAACAAGCAGGTCGGCTTTAGGAAGAAAAGGAGAACAGAAATCAGGTCCTTGCAGCCACAGACTAAATTGAAGCAGCCTTTGAGTCCAACCAAAAGTGTGGTGCTGTGTTCATCAACCTCTCCTCAGCCTACAACACTGTCTGGCTCAGTGGCCTTCTCCTCAAGCTATATAATTGCCTCCAGGATCGTCATATGATACATGCAATACCAGAAATCATCAGCAACAGTTGCTTCCGCGTCATAGTAAATGGACAGTCCAGCCAGACAAGGCTTCTCAAAAATGGTGTCCCACAAGGGTCGGTTTTGGCCCCTGCACTCTTCAACCTCTATACTGCTGACCTTCCACACACCTCAGGCATGAAACTCGCATATGTCGACAACATGGTCATTCTCTATCTTTTTACTGTAGCTGTGATTAATAAAATACATTGTAAAGCCATTGTGGTTTCTGTGTTCAGCCCTCCAGGATGCTGTGCACTCTGGCCCTGATCCAGCAAAGCACTTAAGCACATTTTTAAATTTAAGCATATAAATAGTCCCAGGGACTACTCTTGGACTTAAGTGCTTGGCTGGATCAACGCCAGCATGCTCATCCTCTGGCAGGTTTGAGCCGTTTGTTTCCAATGAGGTATCTAATGACACTAAGCAGATGGAATCATAAGAAATCTTGCCTTTCTTAGGGCATGTCTACACTGCTATGGCGGCAGGCATCAATGCAGTGGTATTGATTGAGTGGGCCTGTGTAGAGTGGGTCTGCTCTCCCATCAACTGAATTAGTCCACCTCCCTGGAAGGCACTTTCCCGTCAACATAGAGTCATGAAGACCCCTGCGGTGTAGACCAGGCCTTACAGTGCTTTGGCACTTCTGTTTCTAATGCCAGCCAGAACCCAGAAAGGCAGAGTCACAAATATGAAAAATAATGGTGCAGAAAATTAAATAGACTTTTTTTCCAAACTATTTTTCTTGTTGAAGAGGTTAAGATTCAGATTTGTTTTTGTTTTAGCCACCTATCCCTTTGAAAAAGGGCTGTGAACAGTTGCCATTGCAATGCTTATGAGAGCACAGGGAGTGTTCTCTTTGTGAGCCTGGAAAGGTGCAGTCCACCCCAAAGGAGGTGAGGAGGGTCAGGGAGAAGAGGGTGCTTGGTGTGAAACGAGGTGACAAGCGGTACCATCCAAAGGGTGTACTTTCCACTAGTATGCTTTGGGCAGGAATGGTGCTACCGGAGGCAAATCCCTGCTGGAGTTCTCCACCACCCAGAACACAGGTCACTGACTGTATGTGCAAGTCACATGCGAGAGGAGTGTTTTGAGAGGCAAAGCACAGGAAAGCAAGGGAGCAGAAAGACTGTCCCAAGGAACTTGCTTTGTTAGGGCACTGTTTTGCACTTTTAACTCAGTAGTAGATTGGGTTGAGTAAAGAGGTTCTGCAGGGACTTGCCTTAATGAAGTTTTTGGAATTAAAGAATGCTAAATCACAGGAGGCTTCATCTGCTGAGTAATAAATGAGGCCGTAAACTCATTAAGCAGAGGGTGGCTCAAGGATTCAGATAAGACTGGTTGGCCTGAGCAGGGTGATGATTTGCTTGACTGAGCAAGTCTTCCACCTTGAATGATTCTTGGATCACTTTGTTTATTTCCCTGTCAATGGATGTAACTTTTCCTATGCCTCTTCCCTCTGCTAAATCAATGTACCTTTACCAAACACATCTCTCCTGTGTACAAAAATGATACAAGTTATTGAAAGTTGAAAAAATTGCCATACCCAATGGTTGCACTAGTTTATACAGTGAAAGAATGCTTTTGGATGGAAATGAATTTGGCAACACTTTGTCTGCTATATGTGAAATTATCATAATTTAGACATGTGAAATACTATTAGATTATCCTCGGTGTTTGAATCCTACATTACATTATTTTTCTTCCTGTTCTTTTTGTAATGCAGGGCTTCACCTCAGTTATCATTTCTTAAAGGCAGCAACTATTTTCGTAGTTTCATAGGTACTAATAAGCAATTGAACCAAACATTAATACAAATATTCACTTTTGTTTACAAAATAGTTGCCCCAAGGTTCATCTAGGGTTGTACTTTTTGCCAAATGTATTACTTAACTTGCATCTCAAATTTGTGTGTATGTTAAATTCAGTCAAAGACATGCTGTAATGGTTATTTCAGGTATTAGTGGGTAATTCATGATACTGGAAAATACTAAGGATGGTTGGAAAACAATATAAAATTGGCACAACAATTTTGTCCTGTGCTTTCTGTCAAAATCTGAGATGTCAAGAAAATAATTTCATCAAAACTTAATTTATTGATTTATTTATTTTTTACTAGCTGTATAGCTGGTCAAAGAAAAGGACAATGATATGGAAGTTTTCACCCCCTTTTTATTTGTCAAAGTTAGAAATGTCAATGAAAAATTTAATTGAAATTGCAAATTTAATTTTTTTTCTAACAATATAGAAAATCTGCAATTTATCTGCTCTTCTCTTTTTTTCTCTTTTCTCTCACAACATTTTTATTCTTTTCCTTCACTTATTCACTTTCTTTCATTTGTTCTAACTTACCTTCCTGAATTAATCGTGTGCTTGGTTTTACTCTGTCCTTTAGATAACTGTGTTCCGAATGGGTTCTGAGGGGCAACAGGACATAGAGATGTCTATTTTAACTGCTCTGCTTAAAGGTGAGTTTTTATTATGCAGGCAACAAATAAGGATGAACAAACCAACTGGAAATAAAAACTAAAATAAACACTTGGTCTTTGTGGGTCATTCTAAATGCCAAAGCTTTCAGTGGTTCTCCACCCATGGCCCTTGGGCTGCTTGCGGCCCAATCAGCACACAGCTGCGGCCCAGGTGACATCCTCAGGGCCCTACAGATAGTATATATATTGTGTGGATGCGACCCACATAACACATAGAGCTGCATATGTGGCCCAAAATGGTAATAGGTTGAGAACCACCACTTTTGACTATTCTTATCAGTTCAGATTAGTAACGACAAAGCGTTTGGTGTTTTATGTTCAGGTCTGATAAGAGATATATAAGGTTTTTATAGATTTACCCTGAAGTTTCCACAGTTTCCTGCTCCTACTTTCTGGGCTGGAAATGCCAGAAGGACAACTTTTCTCATTTTTGTTTGCAGTGTTGTTGTAGCTGTGTTGGTCCCAAGATATTAGAGACAAGGTGGGTGAGGTAACATCTTTTATTGGACCAATTTCTGCTGGTGAAAAAGACAAGCTTTAGAGCTGCACAGAGCTGCTCTTCAGGACTGGGAAAGGTACTCGGAGAGGGTCACAGGTAAATATAAGGTGAAACAGATTGTTTAGCATAAGTAATTAGCACACGTTGTAAGGGATCATTCAAAGTGAAGTGGCCCATTAACACCACTGCAGTCAGAGTACAGAAAAGGGGGGTTAGTGGGTTACAGATTGTTGTAATAAATCATAAATCCAGTGTCTTTATTAAAACCATGATTTTTAGTGTCTAGCAAAGTAATGAATTTAAGCTCCTTTGCTCGTCTTTTGAAGGTGTCATGTAGGTTTCCTTTGAGGATGAGGACTGAGAGGTCAGATATGTGATCGCTTTGCGAAAAGTGTTCATCCACGGGTGATATGGTGTTTTGTCTTCTATCATTTCTCTGTGTGAGTTCATTCAAGAGCATAGTGATTGTCTCGTTTTGCCCACATAGTTGTTGTTGAAGCATTTACTGCATTGGATGAGGTATGTCACATGTTGTGACAGGTATGTGTGGGACCCATGGATTTTGAAAAGTGTGTTGTGGAGGGTATTGATGTAACTGTGGAGATATGTCTGCAGGTTTTGCATCTGTTGTGGCAAGGTCTGGTGCCAGTTTGAGTTGGTGGGTCCTGGGTCTGTGGGGAGCGTGCTTCTGATGATGAGTTTGGCAAGATTGGGGGATTGTTTGAAGGCCAGAATAGGTGGTTCAGGAAAGATTTCCTTCAGTGTGTGTGTTCCCCATCAAGAACGGGTCTTCAAAGGACCAGCCGAGAAGCTTAAATTAATAACTTTATTAAGACCATGATTTTGTGTGTCTAGCAAAGACACTGGATTTATATTTTATTACAACAATCTGTAATCCACTAACCTCCCTTTTTTGTCCTATAACTGCAGTGGTGTTAATGGGCCAATTCATCTTGAATGGTACCTTAGAATGTGTATTAACTACTTATGCTAAACAATCTATTCCACCCTGTATTTAGCTGTGACGCTGAGAGAGTTCCTTTCCCAGAGCTGAAGAAGAGCTCTGTGTAGCTTGAAAGCTTGTCTCTTTCACCAACAGAAGTTGGTCCTATAAAAGATATTGCCTCCCCCATCCTGTCTCGCCAACCTATCTAAATACATTCAATTCTAATCCTGGCCAGTGAATGCAAAATAATAAATAACTTGGGGAGAAATAAAAAGTTAACCAGATTTTTCAAACCTCAATAAAAAAGGTTAGTTCAAGTATTGGAGTGAGGTTTATGGACACTTCTTAATGTAGTTGGTTTCTCTGTCTAATAAGATCTCTCTCTCTCTCTCTCTCTCTGCAAATCTAAGATCTGTTCTGCACCCAATAACCCTCCTTACCTTTGCAGCTGAGCCTGTCAGTCTTTGTTGGAACAACTGCTGTTATCACATTTTATGCACTTCGGAAGTTGATACCAGTTTATTACAAAAGAGTGAAGATTCTTAGGTGAAGGATGTAGGGAGAAGAGACGCATGGGATTAAGGAATCTCCAGACCTGTGTTTATGGCATCAACCAGACTGCTGATTATACTGTATGGAAGGGAGGGGGAGCAGGATTAGTGATAAAGTCAGCAGGGTTTAGAAAAGTAAGAAGCCTTTCAGAGGAGCTGGTTAAGCTCTGATAAACATCTAAACTCTTAGCAAGGACTGTGTGTAAGAGTGAGGATTTGTTATGGAGTGGCAGTAGCCCCTGAAACCAACCACCCACACTTATCATAGCCCCACAAAACTTGCAAAAATATACCCGAAGTTCAACATAGCAAGCGACCCATTTCCCGTCATCTCCTACTAAATTATTTACCTTTACAGAGGTTTTAACGAAAGTGTCCCATTAACAAATGAAGTTTCAGTGTGTGGTGTAAATCAGATGGGTGGTGATGAGGATGGAGGATAATATGGCAGTGGAGAAAAACATGGATCACGCAACTGGCTGGATTAAGGGATCCAGCTAATTCCCTCTGCCGTATAATTTCCAAACATTCTAACATTTGAGTTTTGGTTTTGTTGTTTTTAAAGTAAATCTTTGTAAAGCAAGTAATGTTGGTTTAGACTCTTAGCTGGATTCCAAAGCACATTCTAAGCCATATTGCTCTTCTCATGAAGATTTTTGTTTGTGAGCTAATCTGAACCTTTTGAGATTATTCTATCGCTTCTGACAATTATTCATTAAAATTTAAACTACATAATGTTGTTTAAACAACATTTATATAAAGTGATGTTGTATCCCTGATGTTGATGAATGAGACAAGACTAATACCCTTGCTAAAATAAGTCAGGGACTAAAATCCATTTCTGTGAACTGCAGGGAGCAATTTTACTATTCCCTATTTTGACAGGAATATTGGACCGAATCCTCAGTTGGTGTAAAACATCATAGCTCCATTCATGGCAACAGAACTACTCTCCTTTACACCAGCTGAAGATCTGATCTAACCCCCAGAGAATTAAATTACAGTGGTGTCCACTCATTATTTACATGAAGCATGAAATGCCAAATATTCGTTTGCGCTTAGGTACCAACGCATCTGCACCAGATCAGCTGAGTTTGGCATTGGCCTGGAACCGAGTGGACATTGCACGCAGCCAAATCTTTGTCTTTGGACATCACTGGCCGGTAAAGCCTCTTTTCCTAGGCAGATTATTTATTATTTAATTATTTTAAATTAAGTGGCTAATATCCCTTCCTTTGATTTTCTTGGCAATGACAGTAATAATGTTCAATTCTTTTGGTATGCGTGATGATCTGATGTGGGTTATTCCATATGTACTGTTCATTATCGCTAGTCTGCAGATTGCAAAAATTTAACAACAAAACACGTGTGTTTTTAAAAGGAGAAATAGCAGCATAAAATCAGCAAATTAATGTATTCAAGATTCCTCCGGAGGCAAGAAATTCAAATAATGGAAATCATATGGGGCCTGGTTTACACTCTGCATTATCAGTTATCACACCCACAGTGAACTGCATTTTCTAGTAATACCACTTAGACCTCAGGCTGCTTGATGCGTGGATGCAAGCAGGTGGTTAGATGTCTAGCTCTAATAAATTACACAGTTAAGATGGAATTTACAAAGGCACTTAGGAGACTCCTTTGAAAATCCCAATTTGAATTAATGGGACACAATCATGACCACAGCCAGAAACCAATGCTGAAAATCGGGCCCTTGGTGTGTGGGATTATGCAAAATGAATCTACGGGTAAGATTTTGCAGGAGTGCCTAAGGCATTGGGATGGGTCTTGTGCTCCTAAATCATTTGAAGTGTGATACTGCACCCATTGAAGTTAACAGTAAAGCTCCCATTGACTTCAATGAGGGAAGATCAGACACTTGATTTGCTTTTGAAAATTCTACCCCTAGAGTCATTCATGTAACTAAAAAAACCTTGTTTTAAGCCAGTTTGCTGATTCAATATGCTGATGCATTTTGCTTTACTACATGAGCCATCTGGTATCAAATTATTATAAAGTGTTCTGAGGAACAAGGAAGAAACAGGCCGTAAGAGTTAAGTAAGGTTCTTTTTTTTTTAATTAGATGTCTTTCTTGAAATTACGTACAATAAAATGGTCAGTAAAATACTTAACATACATCCTATGTACTTCATCGAGGTTTTATTTCATTTAGAAACCTCAGTCGTTAAAAATCTAACCAACAAAGCTTCCTGTACATGCTGTTTTATTCCTTCCCTGATAGTAATGGGATGTTTCCAAATAGTCACGGTCCATTAAACCATTTTTATAAAGAGGATTTAGGGATCCTAAGCAATATAAGGTATTATTATAAACCCATTTATAATTTCCAATCTCCACATTATTGTGTTTAGATTAAAAAGTACCAACTGGCAAACAAAACCTATTACTGCTTTGTCCTGTTTCATCTTTGTACTCTTCAACTATTTGTGGAAATTACATGAGCCAATTTCAATTCATTGTCATTTCAAATTCATGAAGATTGCCTTTGAACTAGTGTTTCTTCTGAGTTTACAGATCAATTTCTGTCCTAGCTTGTAAATGCTTTCATGGTAGGATAGTGTGAGAGGACTTTGTGCAAAAAAGAAAGCTTTGTTAAGCAAAAGTTTATGGCTTTGATCCTGCAGTTCTTTGTACAATTAACTAATTTATTGTGGTCTAGCATAAATGTTTGTGGAATGTTATGTCTGAGGACAAGTAAAGAGTTAGATGCAGCCCTCCAAAGTGAGAGGAAGTAGTCTCAAAAATTTTCAGCCAAAACATTTTCCATTGCAAAATGCACATTTGGTGGCATTGAAACATTTTGTGAATTCATGTTGGTTTCACCGAATTGTTGGCTTAAGAAAAAAACAAACAGATTCTGAAAAAATGGATTTTTCCATTTAAAATTATTTTTGTTTCCAAATTTTCCTTACTATTTTAAAAAATTCAAAACCCTTAAATAATCAAAGTCTAAATGACAGGCCTTGTTTGATCTGGAATGAATATCTTTCAACTGTTAAAAATAGCTAATTTTTCAGTTGATCAGTAATTTGCCCAGTTCTAGCCTCAGGCATGCCTTTCTCCCTGCTCCGAAGAGCACAGATTAAAATGGAGAAGGGTGTAGTGGAGAATAGGCATGTTCGAGGAGACATGAGCATGATCTATTAGCATGTAAATGAGCTACTTAAGTGCACTCTTCCCTCTTTGGTGGTCATGTGGTACTCTTATTAACGCCAGTCCCTTCTGCTCTTTATCCTCTTGTTACTTTTACTTTAACATTCCACTGTTTCCTTACATACGTTAAAAAGTGGAAAGACTGTAAAGTGCCAGGCGCATACTCAGCATTGTACCATATATCTCAGATGAACCGTATTTTGAAAGACAACCACTTGAGTCCCAGACTTACCTACTCCAAAATCCGGTGGTAATGCACTTTTAAATGGTGTTGCTCAGATCAGAAATAAAGAATCATGCAAATGGTTATGGAATGGGTTATTTGCTCTCAGGGAATGAATCCCTACATGAATTTGTTGAGCATGGTGTTCCTCATTTTGGGTCTCTCTCACACATTATGTCCCAATTTGGGCCTTGGTGTTTGGAGAGATTTGCCACTTCAGATAAGGACAGTTGAAAAAGCAATGCCTAGTACACAGTGAGTTCTCTGCCTACTCGTTTTTTTCTCTTTGTGCTCCTGAGTAAGTCATAAGCAGCCAGGGTCAAACCTGGGATGCCTAGAATGAAATTAAAGCACGAGCCTCTACACTGCCTGAGCTGAAAGCCCCAGGTCTGTTAGCTAAGACTACCAGGCTCATCGACCTCTATGTATGGCCCAGTAGCCACTAGAAGGGGACAGCATGCCACACTGAGTGAGTGTAGGTTACACATAGCACCGCTGTAAAAGTGTGCGGCAGTAATAGATTCAACAGAACATTCTGCTGTACAATCCTCCATTTGCCAAAACGATTGTATTATCTTAATACTTGTGCATTATTAAATGTAGCCTTTAGGAAGCCTTACAGTGACTGATGGGACAGCACCCGCCGAGAAGGAAAAGAAATCCCCAGCAGCTCAAACTAAAGCAGCCAGAGGGAAAGGAAAAGGGAAAAAAAAAGGAGGGAAAGTGAAAGATGAGCCGGAAGAAGAAACAGATCCACGGAAGCTTGAACTACTGAACTGGGTAAGATGGAAGTGTGTAATCTTTCTTCCAGTTGCTGCTCTGTTCTTTGTCTTGTTTGACTCCTCCTTCTAACCTATTCTTCTCAGTTGTCATATGCACACACCCAGCCTATCCCGAAGCTAAATTAAAGAATGAGTTACCTAGACAGAACTAGTTCTTAAATTTTCTACAAGGCCCTTGAAGTGAAGCAAACAGACATATTAATCCTATATGGGATGAAAGGAATTAACTTCTGGTGAGAGATATATTATTCCTAGATGCCCAGAATATTTTCAGTCCTGGGAGACCTTGTATGTATTTTAGTGTCTTCATAATAACTATAGGTAGATTGCATAGATATGCATATAGTTAAGGTTATACAAGCATTTCCATTTGAAGTAGTAATTTTAAGTTGCTATTAATACTTGTACATTTTACACACTTTTGCTTTCCTGCCTGAAATGTGGCAGGTTTGTTTTCAGTTCAGGAGAAAATTGTTTTGGAAGGTTTGAACCAAAGTGATTAAACCATATTTGGGAACAGAAAGAGTGGGAAAATATATACTTTTTTCCATTATAAAAAGGTATTCTTCTGAATGTTTCTAAACCATCAGTGATTGGTGGGAGAGACGTCACATTTGACAAGCAGACAGTTCTTTTGTTTTGAATTTCCAATGAGGTTTTATTTTAAGTTTTTTAAAAGTTGAATATTCTATTGAGTTGCTTCCATATTTGGCCATATTAAGGGAAGTTCTTGTATGTTTTCTGACCAATATTTCCAGACACAATTTGGGGGTTCCTTTTCAGAAGATCTGAGCCTTTCACCAGTATATATTTCCACTTCTGTCTATCTGAAGCAACAGCTTGTAAATTGAATTGATGTTGCCTATGTGGCTTCTTATGACACAGAACATCAGACTCTTTTTACATTCGTGCAGTGCATTCTTTTTAAATTGAACAATCTCCTATCACACTCTGCAAGCAAACTTTCCCCGTCATATAATGTATTTCACTTGATTTAGCTATAAGATACCAAATAGAAAGTACTGAAAGCTACAGTCATGCTCTTAAAGATTTCATTTACTGCTTTCATTACTTCCCCATTAAGGATGCATCCAAAAAACCACACAACATCTATATCCACCTGCAGAGGATGTTTTCATGTTTCAAAATGGCATTTGACTAACAAGTGACTGAACATAGCTGGAAATTCACATGTAAATTCTCTTATCAAACAACCAAAACAATTCTGTTTAGCAGTTGCTGGCGCGGCAACTCTTACTCATTTCCCCAAGGTTTGCATTGCTTGCTTATGTGTTCTCTGTTCTGAACTTGCAGGTGAATTCCCTGGAGCAGGCTATGCTGGACGCTCTGGTACTGGATCGAGTTGATTTTGTGAAACTCCTGATTGAAAATGGAGTGAACATGCAACGTTTCCTCACTATTCCTCGACTAGAAGAGCTTTATAATACTGTGAGTGAGCTGAAATTCTGATATAAACTGTGGCATCTCTCACTATTGAGTTCAATGTGACACCTTTTTCCTTTCTCTCTTTCTCTTCCTAATAATTGGCACAGAAACTGTCCAAACTGGTGGTTTCACTTTATACTTCTACAATTCAAGGAAAAAAGCTGGGAGTTCTGACAGTCCATGACTGGTGCATAGCACTAGAGAGAGTCACTGTAATAACTCATTGCTTCATAATACTTAAGATACACAGAGTATTAATGACTAAACCTAGAGCAGCTCTTAGAAGTTCTTATGGTTTATCATGTAAATAGTGAAGAATTTTTAAAATGTGTATTAAGAACTCTTCAATAACTAGTATTGCCATTAAAACCATAATATCACCCAATTACTGTGGCTTTTTTACCTGCATTTTCTTAACTCCCTCACTGATGTGTGACACAATCATGTTGACCCTCAGTTAATTTTTCTTTTGTTATCCTTATTATTGTTGTAATAATAAAGCAGTACATAGAAACTTTCATCCATAAATCCCAAAGCACTTTACACTGGAGGTGAGTATCATTATTCCCATTTACCAGAGGGGAAACACAGGAACAGAGAGGCAAAGCCCCCCCCTGAATCCTGCAGAGGCACAGAGTTGACATAAATTACTTCTACATCACCTCTCCCTGCTGCTAGTATGGGAGGTGTGGCCAAAGGTCATTGCCAAGGCATCCCAATACCTGGCAATTCCTAGGTGGGCAATACAGCCTCTTGTAGCTGTTAGCAATCAGTGCAAGTTAAGGCAACCTGAAGGTACTGTGACAGGTATCTGAGACCTGGACCATTGCACAGGGTTCCTAGGATGATAGTAGCACAAAGGTGGCTGTTAACTCTACTAGTGAATCGTTACTTTTGGCCAGTTATGCCTCCCATCTTTTTATCCATGAAGTTGTTCTGATAATGACCAAATGCTGGTTCTGAGAATTCACATCCAAATCTCTTATGCTCTGCAGAAACGACATATTTTTATTTTAAAATAAAGCCAGGAAGAATTTGAGCACTAACAAAATCTGAATGGTCTCTCTTTCAGAGATTGGGTCCACCAAATACACTGCATTTGCTAGTCAGGGATGTGAAAAAGGTAAGATTTTTATATTATTTCCAGATACTGGAATTTATTTTCATGATTATTTTAATTATACTAATCAATTGGGGAAAGTGAACATAAAATAGGTGGAAAACAAAACTTTGAAATTAAATTATAGTTTTTAAGGAGAGGGAAATTAAATCACTAGCAGTGCAGGATATTCAGACCAGATTTAAATATTCCTAATTTCTTTTCATATCAAAAGAAGCCTACATACAACATTATAATGGAAAAATATTTCCTTGCAAAATTACAGAATCAGAGAAGTCAGAGAGAGAAAATACCTATTCCATTATCTAGTCCATCCACCTTCCAATGCAGGATTATTCCCTTTTGTATAATTGCTAGTGTGTTTTTCAAACTCCCAAGCAGTGTTACTTCCACCACTCCCTTGGGAAAAAGTCACTTCTACTCTTCAGAGTTAGAAGTCATAAATCTGTTATTCATTACCATCCACTGCATATAAATTTACTGTAAGGCTTAGTGTTAAATTCACTATATTTGATGGGGTTTTGCATCTGTCATTTTGCTACACAGAGTATATCCTGCATTCCTATTGCAAGGAAAACTCCCACTGATTTCCGTGAGAGTTCCTCGTGAAAAATTTGCAGGATTGGGTCCATGTATAATGCACAATGATCCATTTCAGGGTTTAATTCTTACCTAATTTTTCATTATTCACATTTTCCAATGGTACTAACCCTCTTCTGTGTATTTTTCCTATTTGTCTCTCCATTTTTCTCCTGGTCATCGCATTTCCATGGCTCACTCTCATTCAGCGACAAGTTCGGGGATTTGGTTGGGTTAACATGGAGGTGATTTGCTTCCCTAGAATGTAGCTCTTTCATGCTAGTTTATTGCTCAGTGGTGTTCTAGACTAAATCTTGCTGTTGTGTGGAAAAAGGATACAGTTAGAACAGTGAAAAATAGCTTCCAGGTCACAGCTCTGGAAGATTTAATGTAATTGTCTGATCTTTAACAATATGACAATATGTGTTATTCAACCGGCTTGTTTACTGAGTTTGGACTGCAGTTTAACCCAAATCTCCCTGTACATGATTGGCTGGGAATTGTAGATGATAATGAGGTGGGGATGTGGGGGTAAGGGGTGGAAATCTGATTTATCCTGAAATAAATAGATTAATTAAAACAAATCCTAATTTAGTAGTTCAATTTCTAATCACAGACTTGATCCAAAGTCAACTGAAGTAAACAGGAGTCTTTCCATTGACTTAAATTGATGACAGCCAAGTCAAATATGATGGGGATTACTGAAAATCTTTATCCTTTATATGAAAAACGTTCCACCAATCCCAGAGGATCAAATACATTACCAAACAGGTCAATGAACAGTTCAGATCTTACCCAAATGCACACTTAAAGCCAATGATTATTAACTAAACTCTAACCCTAAACTAATATTTATTTTTTAAAAAGTAAAGAGTAATGGTTAAAAGCTCAGTATACATGCACAGATGAAAATAAAGCTCTTAGGTCAGTTTCAAAGTAGAGATGATAACTGAATTACAAAATTCTTAAATTGCAAAGTCTCTAAAATTACCCAAACAGCTTGGGGTCATCAGTTCTTGTTTAGTTTCTTTGTTAGAAATCCAGTCCAGAGAAATGAAGACTAGATAGTCCATGTACAAAGTTCATTCTAATTCTCCCATGAGAATTAGCAAGGTGATTCCAAGATGGTGCTGGGATCCTAATCTTGCGATCCAAACTTTCCCTGACAAGCTTGGACAGATTTGAGATAAAAAGGATCAGTCCACTAGAGTGTTTTATAGATCCGTGCAGGCTCACTGATATCTTCTTGACAGCAGGTACCTCCTTGAACAGTTAATAGGTGATTACTTGTGGCTCTGAAGTATCATCTCCTATGTCCTGTGCACATCTGTAACTAGTTACATTAACACATAATCATCCACAGATATTTACTACTTAAACTTCAAAGAGAAATAAAAACAATAGTATTGTTACATTCAAGTTCCATCTAAATGTTAATATGTTCCTTTTGAACTATTAATCAATAGAAGAGTGATGGACAGGAAAGCAGTTTATATCGTTAACCTCCAACAAGATATACGTAAAGAACATCATATAATTACCAACAATACACTTTCATCTCAAAGCTCTAGTCTACTTGTAAGAAATGGCCCTCGCTATTATCTGTATTTTCCTTTAATATGTCTTTAAAGGTCAGATTTGGGCCATGCAACTTGCAAAGCTGCTTAGCCTTTTCTGGCCCAGTGTCACACCATGGTATCTGAGCACCTCGTATGCTATAGAGTTTGCAAGTACTATGATGTTCTCCATAACTGAATATACTTAGTAGCATAGTATAGTTATAGTTTATCAAATTTAGTTTAAAATTAAGTTTATAAGCTTTCATTGTATACAATTATTAGTGATTATATGTATACATTAGGAGTACGAGCAGTACAATGATATTTCACTAAATTATTGCACAGATCATAAGTATTCAAGCAATGTATTAGTGGAAAGGTTTTAGTAATAAAATGTTGGTTTTGATTTTATTAAGGGGTACAGAAAAAAATACCCACTCCATTATACAAAAAGCCAGCTTTAAACCATATCAAAACCAAAATGAATTCTTGCATGAATAAAACCTTAAAATAGACAAAGCTGTTCCGATTAGTTTGCAGTTTGAAAACCCATTCAAACACAGAGGCACCAATGCTTGTAAAGATGTAATGTTATTAATTGAATTCAAAGAACTCAAAGCCACTGGGAGCCATCCCGCAAGCCCTGTTTCCCATGAGCAGTCCCATTGACTTCAGAGGAACTACTTGTGCATGTGAAGAGTTCTTTTATCAGGAAGGCTCTGCAGAACCAAGCCTCATGGCTATTATACACTTCGTTTTTATTTTTAAAATTAAAAATGGTTTCAAATTAATTTCTCAGCACCATGTACCTCTAGTAAGATTGGTCATCACTTTAATCTTTCAGCCATGAGATAGTCACACTAAAATTAAGCAAGTTATCTATAAAAGTAAAACCTATTAAATTATATCATATGTCAATGGAGCACATATGCAACAGTATGTTTATAAATCTTCAGCTGCATTTATTTATTAAAAATGTGATATCCATTTGAGCAGAAATATTTAAAAAACTATAAAGCTCTTGCATCAGACAAAGGAAGAAGACATTTATTGTTCCATTACATATTACACTGCTGCAAATTACTCTGTACTGATATATATGGTACCAATGACCACTGCTGTAATTCTACCCTTAGATACACAGACAGATCCCATGGGAGAATTTAGCCCCAAGTAAAAAACTTTCCCTGGCTGGATATATTAATAATTAATAAAATACTAAAGTCTACCAAGTATCAGTATAAATGTATCATATTGTGTATAGCCAGGGCACCTCTCTATATATGCTTTATTGTTGTTTTATATGCTGAAAACACACTTTGTATTTTGTAGGGAAATCTTCCACCCGATTATCATATCAGCCTCATAGATATTGGTCTTGTACTTGAATATCTTATGGGTGGAGCTTATCGCTGCAACTATACTCGAAAAAGTTTTCGGACCCTTTATAATAATTTATTTGGACCAAAGAGGGTAAGACTGAGTTAATGCTGTATTTCCCCATAGTGCTGATAATCAAAATAACTAATTCCCCACTTCTTCAGTCTTGTCAACCATTGTTTGTCCAGTTCAGAGCAGATGCTTTAGGATTTGACTTGATCTTCATTTAATAGCCTGTGGAGTGAAGATCAGGATAGTGCAAAATATCCTGAGCTGAAGAACAAAGACAAAGACAATATGTGCAGGTGTGCACTTTTCACACTTCTTGGTAGGTTTATCCAGACCTAGTTTTAATTTGTGAGTATGACTTCCCAAAGATGCTGTAACTGCATAAAACAGTTACATAGAACAAAAACCAGGATAAACTACAACTCAGTGAGCAAGTAATTGTAATAATCACGGTAAGCCAAAGGAGCCACCTCAGAAGAGGAACAGCTTTGCAAATATTGACTAGCAATCCTGTAAAAGATTGCTTCCACGCTTAGGGCTTATTACCCAAAACAAACTGTTCTCTTTCCAGAATATAGCATTGTTCATGAAGTGAATGGAACATAAAGAGGAGTCATTTTAAGAAAATGTAATAGAACAAAGATTCTCATTTCTTAAGGGAAATATGATAGTAACAAACTTGAAAATAGGTTTCACCTTTGTTTTCTATGAGTGGCTTCAACCTGTCACTGAGATAGTAAGCTCTTTTGTACAGCACCTAACACAATGGGGTCCATGACTGAGGCTATGATATTACAAATAATAAATAATACTAATAATAATTAAAGTTTTGAAATCTGACCTGCTTTGTGGTTACATGACAAGGGCTTATTTCTCATAGCTGCCTCTGATTAAATTTTTTTTTTAATTCAAAAGTGGTCTTTTTGTATCAGAATTAAAGGATTATTTCCTTTAGAGGCAGGATGAGAAACTTGGTTTTATCTCTTCAACCAAATATAGTTAGAGGTATTAGCCAGGTAATGTTCCTATCTATGCAAATGAAAAGATTACTTTCTTTGGCACTTTCACCTTTTTGCATTTTCCCCTCCATCTAACTAGATTTTTTTTTTTTCTTTTAAATATGCAGCCAAAAGCTCTTAAACTTTTAGGAATGGAGGTAAGTTGGATTTTTTTTCCATATAACTAGGAAAAACACCTTTCTGCATCATTCTGAGCTTTCTCGGTTTTATGCTGGTTTAATATAAATTGTATCTGGCTGTGATCTTCTATTTTATAGACTACGTTTGAAACACCAGCAACCTGCTTTATATTTAAGGTCTTGAGTTATTCATAGACATTTGTACACATAATCCTCAAACAGTTTCTAGCAGTCCTATGTAATTACACACACGTGTTGGAAAATGTTGTCGATAAAACCATTTTAGATGTGAACGCAGATAACATAGTGATGAGAGAGAATACTTCAGCTGAGTAATTTGTGGTCAAATCCTCTTTATATTTAAATTACACTTTACGCATGAAAGATTTAAGCTATCACTACACCTACAGCAGCATGTAGAGTACAGGCACTACTCATGTAGTCACACACCGCATTGAAAGGCAGGCTGTGTCCACACTGATCGCTGTGGTGTGTAGCTATACACTGCAATGAAAGTCTTCGGCAGTGGAAAGGAAAGGCTCTCGCAAGGGAGAGGCAGCAAGATGTGCACAGTTTGGTCAAGTAGTGAGCTGTGTATGGTATATACCCTGGGGGTTAAGGTGTGTAGGGCACTCTACTCTTCTCACCTAAGCCATATCTCACATCTACAATGCTATTTATGACTGTGCTAGCTGTGCCTGCAGTGTCTATACTTACATGCTACCATGTAGGCGTAGCGTAGACCTAGCCTTAGCTAGCTCAGAGGGGGAAATATTTAACTTGACAGAAAAAGCAAGGTTTTATGGTATGTTAGTTATTTTCTTCCATTGTAAAACATAGCTGATTATTTCAGAGCATATCAGCACTGTTCTGTAGTAAACAGCACAGAGATGAGATGGACCTGAACCAGAACCCCAGGTAGGAGCCCTGTCCCAACCACCCTAGAAATTCAGGGAAGTTGAGATTTGGATCCAAATGTTGTACCTGGGGCCTGTCTCTCCCATGAGCCCAAACCAGAACCCTGATTCAGATTCCATCCAATTTTGGAAAAGCTTAGTATCTGATCTGAAGACAGAGCTAAACATTTCTAAAAGATACCTTAGAACATACCAGTTAGATACTTGGTACGTGAAAAGGTTAGGGACCTTTGTTTATGAAGTATATAAGTAAGCTTGTATTATCACTGTGTGAATACAGTTTTATGTCCAAGCTAAAATCAGTTGTAAAATATATACCTACAAAGGCCTATGTTTTCCAAAGCAGATATGCAGCTTTTCCCTGTATAGAAGAAGTGTAAATGAAACTTAATTACCTCTCACATCTACTTCATATTTTCTAGCATCTTCAGGGCAAAGTGCTCAGATTACAGATGAGTGGAGACAGGACTTGAAGAGATGTGGTCTCATTTATATACCAAGGAATTGAGCTCTGATATGTGGTCTTATTCACATGCAAGTCACTCTGAATTGATTTTATAAAATGTTTATCACCACTACTCGCACTCCCTCTCTGATAGTGGAAACAAGCCCTAAAAATTATCACTAACTCTATCTATATATGCAGTATTCTTCCCACATTGTTTAAACCCTAATTTTCCCAATCGTGGCTTTTCTCCCTTTAGGATCCTGCTCCATTGTCTGTATCTCCTTTCAGTTACTTCCATGTTGGTTCCGGTAGTAATAACCTATCCTCCTTATGCTTTTAGGAAATGGAATAGTTATACCTTCAGTTTGTACTGCATACATACGAGGAGATTCCTTATTGAAAGGTGAACATTCCCTTTAGTATCTTAACACTGTTCTTAAGGACTCAGTCTACCTGCCCTTTCTCTTTGCCTGTTTTTCCTTCTCTTCATCTGCATGTTGATCTAAACATTGCTTTTTATGACTGATATGAAGCATTATTCTGCAGGAATAGATGTAGAGCATATCAAATTAGAGACTGGAGTGGAAACTTCTTCTATTAACTGTCAGCTTCACTAAGAAAAGTCCTAAGTTGTTTCAGTTCACTGCAAAGCAACCAGTGCGACTACATATGCAGCACAACTCCACCTATATTATAGCTGGTCTGTGTAACATGAAGACTTTAATATAATAGAGTTGTACTGTATTTATAGAACACTAGTGACTCATAATGAAGCATGCAAGTAATGGTTCTATGGCCAAAATATTAACCTAGAGGTGCTAACCAAGTGCATGATCTGTTGATAAGGTATTATTTCATTATTATTGGCATTCTTTGTCGAAACAAATCAGGAATTAAACTACAAAACATTATGTAATTCAGGAATGTAGGCTGCTTGTCAATGGGAAGTTCACCATTTCCTTTGGAAATGCCAATAGTCATCTCAACATCTATTTTTGTGCATGGAATATGTGTCACAATAGCTTTCAGAATTCAGTGGCAAGAATTTTGTTTTGTTTTCCTTTAGGATGATGAGCCTCCAACCAAAGGGAAGAAGAAAAAGAAGAAGAAAAAGGAGGAAGAGATAGATATTGATGTAGATGACCCAGAAGTCAGCCGCTTTCAGTACCCATTCCATGAACTCATGGTATGGGCAGTGTTGATGAAAAGGCAGAAGATGGCACTGTTTCTTTGGCAGCGAGGGGAGGAGACCATGGCCAAGGCACTTGTGGCATGTAAACTGTACAAATCCATGGCCCATGAGTCTTCAGAAAGTGAACTGGTGGATGACATCTCTCAGGATTTGGACAACAACTCAAAGTTAGTTAACTGGAATGTAGTGCATGGCTAATTTCTAGATATGGGGCCTATGGACTCCTCAGAAGTTAATTTTTGAGCAATTGCAGTTAATTTTTAAGATGGTGGGTCACAGGGATGATTGTTTGACCCATTTTACTGATCATATACAAAAAAAGTTGAAGTCTGAGGATATAAGGACAAGACTGGGGTACAGGTTGAGTTCTTATCACAGCTTGGAGTCCCTCTATGGCCTTAGGAAAATTGCTTAACCTCTCCACCCCAGTTTTTTCCTTTATAAAACACAATTAGCTTACCTTACTAGGTCAGGATTAACTGATGTAGATGAGTTCTCTAAAGAGGAAATTTTTGTCTACTAAGTATTATTACAAACAGTCTCACAGAAGCTGTGAAAGAAGTTGACATGTTGGAAGAAATGTGATTAAAAATAAGAAAAAGTTTGAAGGGAATGGAAATTACATGCACTCTACTTCTTTTTTGTTAGTCTCTGTGCCTCATTACTTTTTTAGTTTTAAACATTTCTTCAAAACTTTCAAATGTAATTGACTTTATTTTAACTGTCCTTAGAATGTTGGAAGTTTACAAAATGACAGTTACAACTTCTATAGTGCCTTAATCAAAGGATAAAAAATTTCAAAGCAATAATGACATTTTTAATCAATAGTTTCTTACTTAAGCACCTACATTAGTTAATTATCATTTATATTTATTTGTGTGGAGCTTTTGCATGCTACCACAAATCATGATTGAGACACAGTTGTGCCTGATGCTGTGCAAAACAAATGGGAAAACACAGTCCCAGCCCAAAGAGTTTACAATCAAATATAAGGGAACACTATAATTTTTAAGCAAAGTTTATCAGATTATTTTTGTGTGTCTCCTTTTCTCTAGAGACTTTGGCCAGCTGGCTGTTGAGTTGTTAGATCAATCCTATAAACATGATGAACAGGTTGCCATGAAATTACTGACCTATGAACTGAAAAACTGGAGTAACTCCACATGTTTAAAACTTGCTGTGGCAGCTAAACACAGGGACTTCATAGCTCACACCTGCAGCCAGATGTTATTAACAGACATGTGGATGGGGCGACTACGCATGCGGAAAAACCCAGGCCTTAAGGTATTTCTTCTACGCAATCGCAGTAATTTCCTTGACATTGTTATTGAAGGTACAACTATGGCACATAGCATTGTATCATATTTAGTATATTTATTCATATTAGCTGTTCAGCCCCCTAATTAGAGGAGTGCTTTAAAAGTATTTCTGTTATGAAGCTAATTTTTTTGGCTTCCAACCTCAGAATGCTTAAGGGACAGCATTCCCATGGCAGAGGGGTGTAGAAGGCAATAAAAGGCTTAGTATGCTTTAAATCTGGAAGCAAAGCCAAAGCATTTGATAATGACAAAAGCTGTTCATTTTAAGTTTATACCCCAGCCATGAAAATTAGTTATATTACATAACAAGCCAAAAGAAATTAATCATGCTCAAATATTACTGTGGTGAGGGTCATACAATGAAAGGCAAGAGAGAAAACAAACCACATGTGACAGATGCTAGTCACAGCTCTTAATGCAGTACTAAAAGGAGTTCAGATACTACGGTGAAGATGGTGGTATAAGAACCTATGTAGAATAGTATAGAGTAGAATTATGGGGGGAAACACATTATTTAAAAACAATCTTCTCTTGTTTTGAGGACTTGAATACTTGTTCTGCTGATTTCTCTGTTTTTCCATTGATTGGGCTCAGGTGGTCGTTCAAGAGTAGGTTCAAAGAGTGAATAAGTGCTAAGAGTGAATCATGTTAGGAGAGTGGCCTGCGTGGAAAGGAGAGACATATAATGCACACACTGAGGAGTGTTTTGATGTTGCTTGTGATTTTCTGGTCTATGATTAGGTGAAATCCTTCTCTCATCATTTAATGTAATCACTGCCTTCCACGTGTAGGCCAGTCACCTTTGGTGTCATTCCCAACCCATCTCTCATTATTCCAGGTCATCACCAAATCCAGTTCATTTTCCCACTATAACTTCTACAAAATCCATCTGTTTTCCTACTTCTCCTGCCAAAACTCCTGATCCACTCTCCATTTTTCTCTCTCCTTGACCTGTTTCATTGTCAACTCTCTTACTCTCCACTTTCCCAGGTCTCTCCCACTTAAATGACTCAAAATCTTGAGTCAAATCTCATGATCCTCCCACCTTTCAGATCACATCACCCTTTTCTTAAATCTGTTCACTGACTTCCCTTTCTCTTCCATGCAAAATTCAACCATTCCTAACCTTCCAGTTTTATCCTCCTCACCTTATGTCAACCAAACCTCCTATTCTCATTTCTTCCCCTCACTACACCTTTTATCTCCTTCTCTAACTCTTTTTATGTGCCTTCTTTCATGCCGTCTCTCATACTTACAAAGCTCTCCCAGTTGTCGTCTGCCAAGCTTCGCCCCTTTATTCTTTCAGAACCCTTCTGAGAACCCGCCTGTTTCATATCAGAATGTGATTGATAAGCTTTGGTAAGAACCTGCTCCCCTCACCATTCTGCTGTATATTGTTTCACAGAATTTAGCTGTTAAACTCTGTGCTACAACACTTTTGCCTTCTGATGTCTTCATCAGTTTTATTGCAATGTAACTACAGAGATAAGTCTTCCAGAGCAAGCTCCATGTTATATCTTACATCTCTTTATGCCATGTGTAATACTGGTGCTTTGTACATACTAATTACTTCAGTAGCTTCCTGTATGTTGAATGTTATTCAGAGAGATTACTGCAACAAAAGAAATAATTTTGTTTAAAAAAAATCTAATGACGTAATCAATGATGCATTGAATTAATACTTCTTTTCTTGCACAGGTTATAATGGGGATTATCTTCCCACCCACCATCCTGTTCCTAGAGTTTCGCACATCTGATGATTTTTCTTATCAGACATCAAGAGAAAATGAAGATGGCAAAGAAAAAGAGGAGGAAAATGTGGTCAGTGCTACACCTTATCAGAATGTTATTAACTTCTCCAGTATACTTGATATTCAGAATTGTCTACAATAATGCCATTGGCCACTTAAAATTGAAATCTGCAAATTTTCCATGCCACCTGCCTGTGTCAGAACAGAAGTTCCTGTATATCAGAGTACTGAGAGTATGTGGGCCAAATTCTCAGCCAGTGTAAATTGATGTAGCCATACTGAGGTCAGTGGAGGTATGCCAATTTACAGCAGCTGATAACCTGGCCTTATATTTTTCAAAGAGCAGTGGAACCGGGTAATTAGAGAATAAAGTCTTATTATTCAGAAGGAAGCTTTGTGTAGCTACCAGATGATTGAGCATCATGACTGAAAGAATTTCCTCTAGGTGACATTATATTGGTGACAAGAAGCCAATTTCTGTCTTCCAGGATGCAAATGCTGATACCGGCTCCCGAAAAGGAGATGAAGAGAATGGAAACAAAAAGCAACGGAGCCTTCCAATTGGAAAAAAAATCTATGAATTCTATAATGCACCTATTGTAAAGTTCTGGTTTTACACAGTGAGTATGTCATCTTGACTTCTGATGATGAACAATTTGTTACATTTATGTAACATCAAGGATTCAAATGGAAAAGTAAAAATAATATAAATATTGACTTCCATGAAATTTCCAAGCGCACTCCTCAAGGAAGGATTTACTCTATTAGGAAAGAAATGAGTGGACAGAATGAAGAGATAATGATAGTCTATTTTATTTATAGTATATAAAGTTCCTGCAGAATATCACATTGAAGAAAGAGCAGTATTAAATAGCAATGCAGCACTGTTTGTGTGTATTGTCACAATCCACGGCCAATGCATATTGCACTTTGAATGCTATTCCTGCCTGATCCTAGTCCATTTATAATTGCTTCTTTTCATTTCCACAAGGCTCTGGTCCCTGATTCTTCTCTCACATACAGTGGTTTTATACTGATGTAAGTCCATTGACTTGAGTGTAATTATTGTTGATTTACATGAGTATGAATGAGATCAAAATCTGGATGTAGATTCCTTCTTTAATGCCCTGTGTGGGCTACAAATACAACCATGTCAAGAAATCAAGTTACAATGCAGCCATCCTCTAACCTGCTTGTGAAAAGTTACAATTTGTAGTATAGATTGGACCTTAGTCATGTTTTATTTCTATGCTAAAGCCATTGTTAGTCTTTATTTACATAAATGCTCTCCATTTCCTTGTTTGATATCTATGTTTATGCATACACACCCTAACCAGAAGCACAGATCAACACATAACTTAGACGTGCTATTACATTTTCTAAGTACATAAGTGACAAACGCAATCTAAATGCTGCTCACTTTTCATTCTTTACTGGAATTAGAGTACTATGTATCAGAAAATATCTGGTACCCACGTTACTGACCTTAACCTTCCTACACAGCCTGTATAAAAGATATAATTTCCTAAGACACAGATACAGCTATGTCTATATCACATACACGGTCTTTAAACAATAGGTTAGGAAAATTAATAAATCTTGGCTACTAGGTTTCTGGTTATAGGACATTGTAATCACAGCTCACTACACTGATCTCTTGCTGCTAACTATATTAATACTTTAAAAACAAAATTCCAGTTTATTTCACAAAGAAAAATACTTAACATGTTTTTCATAGGTATTTATGAAACTGACTAAAAATAGCTACAAGCATTAAGGGCCAGATCCCAAGCCTGCTGGAATCAATGGGAATCTTTCCATTGACTTTACTGGGCTTTGGATGAGGCTCCTATAACTGAATCCTAAATTCTACAGCAGCTTTCATCACTCCAGCTGCTTGAACTGTACAATATGCCCTGCAGGTGCAGCCTGGGATTCACACTGTTCTCTCTTTCAGAAATGAAAAAAAACTTATTTTCTCCTGGTCAGCCAAATCCAGGCCTTCAGTACTAAAATCCAGTCAGGAGAAAGAGGACAATTGACTGGAAATCCTGGCAGTTCTGGAAAGATCATACAAACTGCAGTTGCCTCAAACATCCAAGGGCTGGCAGCACAATTTTCACAGTTTAGACTGAGAAGGCCTGTGTACCGAAAGCAGCTTTAGCGATGCTGTAATTTAACAGACGGCTGAAGCTTATCTGTATCTACATTCACTTAAGACAAAATAATGGGATATCACCTTGATATCTACTTTAAAGAATGGGTATAAACAAAATACACATTAGTGTAGGTATCTGTTTCTCTTATGAATTTATCCTGCTCCTAGCATCGTTGTATCTGAGAACGTAACAAAATTCTCATCACACATGGTCTAAATCCCTTTAAAACTTAAGGAGATATAGTTAAAATCTTTTTAATCATTTTTCCATTTTCTATGCTGCTTTATTGAATCTAATTTTTTTAAATACCAAAAAGTTCAAAGGTCTCTACTCATTCTGGATTTCCAGCTTGCGGCACCTGTGGCCATTATTTCCCCATTTGACTTTTATTAAAGCTGTGAGCACCCGGTATGTTTTGCAAATCAGGCCCTAGCATCAGGAGGAGGTCAAAGGGTGATTTGATTGCAATTGGTAAGTACCTACATGGGGAACAAATATTTAACAATGGTTTCTTCAGTCTAGCAGACAGAGGTATAACATGATCCAATGACTGCAAGTTGAATCTAGACAAATTCAGACTGGAAACAAGGTGTAATTTTTTAACAGAGAGAGTAATTAACCATTGGAACAATTTACCAAGGGTCATGGTGGCAATTTACCAAGAGTTTCCATCACTAGCCATTTTGAAATCAAGATTGGATGCTTTCCTAAAAGCTCTGCTCCAGGAATTATTTTGGGGAAGTTGTATGGCCCGTGTTTTACAGGAAGTCAGACTAGAAGCTCACCAAAGTTAGTGGACAATTATGAACATTTGGACCTGAATATTTAGGTATGTTTCTGCTGATATACATTTATGTTCTGTACTTTAAACTTGGTGGAAATGACTTTGTGCACAAATTTTGGAAGACTTCCAATTAACGTAGTGCTGTCTATGCTGCCATGGACAAAGCAGTCACTGTGTAATAGCCTTGCAAACTAACGCCTGGAGTCCATGCACATAAAGGATTCTTTTTTCCAGATATCATACCTGGCTTACTTAATGTTGTTCAATTATATAATCTTGGTGCGGATGGACCGCTGGCCTTCACTCCAGGAATGGATTGTCATCTCCTATATTGTGACTCTGGCTCTAGAGAAAGTAAGAGAGGTAATGCTAAGCACACCAATAACTGCTATTTTACATAATCATGGGGAAGAACTTGCCATTTATAAATAATGGTGACAGGTGCTGGAGGAGTAGTGTAGACAGGCATGCGACAGGCGATTCCCTTCCCTGCAGCTCCTCCCAATCCACATAATTGATGAGGGACTTCAACTACTGCCCACTCCATGGCTCTCAGAATCTCTCCTGTCTGAGCAAAAGATCAGTCAAAAATTCCATTAGGTCAAATTTGCAGTTTCCTGAATTCAATGCCTCTTTCTTACATGTATTTCCCTGGGAGGGCATGAGGATATAACCCATAAACAGCCTCATGTTATGTCCTATTAGTGTATGTTGCATTGATCAGTTATGATGTATGATCAAGAGGTTGGGGGGAGGAAGGTGTTTTATATGTAAATTAGCAGTAATATTTAACTCTTTATCATCTCAGCCCTTACAGATTGATAGCATAGCACAAAAAGTCCACTGCTAAAACAACTCACCCCGCTGTAGTTCCCTCACAGTATGTTTCCCCACCCACCATATCCCCAAAATAAACTCCTCATATAATTTTGATGTGGACATAAATGTGGACAAAATGTTAATGGGTCTCACCTGGTGAATTAAGTGAAAATGATGAAATCCTACAGTTTAAAGAAAGTTGGGTCAAACTAGAAAAATTAAATAGAGTCTGTAAGCAGCAATGCGTTCTGCTGCAGGGGCAAATCCTGCTTACCACACAAGTAGTCCTGCTGAAAACCATTACACCTGTCAGACTGCCCTCTGTCTCACCATTATTTTAGAAATGCACCCTAAAGATTTTCTTCAGGATTTGTTTCCTTTTGCTTTCAGATTCTGATGTCAGAGCCAGGCAAGCTGAGCCAGAAAGTAAAAGTCTGGCTGCAGGAATACTGGAATATCACCGATATGGTGGCTATTTCAGTATTTATAATTGGAGCAATTCTTCGCCTACAGAACCAGCCTTACATGGGTTATGGAAGAGTAATCTACTGTGTGGATATCATTTTCTGGTACATTCGAGTACTGGATATCTTTGGTGTGAACAAGTATTTGGGACCCTATGTCATGATGATTGGAAAAATGGTGAGTACATCTTAAAGTATGTAAGAAAGCAGATTTGGGAAAGTAAAATCATTTCCTGTTCTAGATGCCAATCCTGCAACTGTTACTCATCTGAGTTGGTCTGTGAATAAGGACTGCAGAACAAGGCTCTTAATTCTGACTCATGAATTACATACTCCCACAGAGATTTTTCGATACACTAATAATAACCTTAATTCAAGTGACAGAATATTTCTTTAACTATTTCAATACCCTGTATCTTTAACACCCTGCTTCCTGTCCTATTGCAGTCTCTTCAGAATAGTCTACTTAATATCAGTGTGAATCTGAGTGAATAATTTGACCATGTGAGGGTATTTTAGGTTATTCCCCTTCAGAAAAGTGGGGTTTAAAATTTATAAGCTTAGGTCTGATTCTCAGAGACCCTTTTAGATCTTCAACTCCCATTGACTTCAGTTAGAATTGTGGTTGCCCAGAGCTAGTGGTTCTTAATATCAGAGCCAAACTGGTTTCCCTCTCTCAAAGCATGGTATTAAACCACCTTCCAGTTAATGGAAGCTAATATTTTTGGAACTTTGTGCTGTCGATATTATAACAATAGGTTCCCATAGCCTGCTTAGCCTGTAATAAATCCAGTATATTAGGGATGTCTGGGGAGTCCACTTGATTTCCCATTTAAATGAATATAAATGTAACTAAGGAAGGAAGTGAAACTACAACACAGACTTCTGTTAAGATGAACTTTGCTGGAACTATGTATTTTGGGTCTTAAGCTCCTAGATTGCTGAGGTAGCTATGAAAATTTTGCCCTCTGTTCCAAAAAAATATATTGAGTATATTGATGATACAAGGGAACATTCAATTTGAGAGGGATGAGGCCCTGAATTTGCACTTAGAGATTAAAATGCACTTTCACTTGGTGCAATGTGGTGCATTCCAAAGGCCAAAATGTTGCTCTTCAGAAGTGTTTACATGTGAGCCTCTCGGGCAGGGGTGACTTAGCAGCATACAGAGAGGGAAAGCACCAGCAGCAGCAGAGAAGTCATCGCATTCTTCCCTTCAAGTCAGTGGCAGAATTTTAACAAGAGCCACTGTCCAACATTTCACTACCTATGTGCTCAGGGAAAGCATGGCTGGGAAAAGTTGAAATACATACTTTTGTCACTGGCCCAAGCGCTTATCTGAAGATGCACATTCTGCTTTCTTTTTTTGAAAATAGGAATGTTATTTATTTGCAATTACTGTCATTGTTATTGTTATACATTTCCATGGCACCCTAAATGTACATACATCATATCATACAAGGAATAGAAAAGGACAAAGGCCCAGAACCTCCACTATGACTGAGAAGCATCCAGTCTTACTCAGGAGAGATGTTGCAAAGGTGGCTTTAAGGACACTGAAGACTGCTCTGACTTAAACTGACTGTCTTCAGCTCAAGGGCACATTACAGCAGCAAGAGATTGCCAGGGCACAGGAATGCCCTCTAAGCTAACAGTTAACACTGTAGCCAGTTATGCTGGCTTGAGGAGAGGTCTGTTGGCAGGGCAGAGTAGAGTGTTTCTGATGCAGTGGGAATCTTGTCTGTAAAGCCATATGGTCTGATAGTCCTTTTAGTCATAAAACATGTAACAAGTTTAAATGGATCTCGGGTATGTTTTTCTGTACTTTATATGTTTTCAGATCATGAGCAGCATTTGTAATAGCACAATAGTATCAGGGAAGCAACTAGTTTTGGGAAAACATTTTATTCTCATGAGTCTTTTTCTTGGTGGTTTTTCTGCACACACTCAAATGCACACATTCTTTCATGTATGTTAACCTTGATTATGACAAAACGCTTTGTATGATCCCTCTGTCCAGATGATTGACATGCTGTACTTTGTGGTCATCATGCTTGTGGTTCTGATGAGTTTTGGAGTAGCCCGCCAAGCTATCCTGCACCCAGATGAGGAGCCCTCTTGGAGATTAGCCCGCAACATCTTCTATATGCCATACTGGATGATCTATGGAGAGGTGTTTGCAGACCAGATAGACCGTAAGAGTAGAATTCATAGTAAGATTCTGTTTCCTGTTTCTGAGGCAGATGATCAGATCCAAATTAATGAAAATGATTGTTTTTAATTTGGAATTAGTGTGTTTGTCTTTGGTTGGTTTTTGTGGCAGATTCCGGACTTCCAAACATCATTTTCTTCTCCCTAGCAGAGTACAATTGGAACCATGTACCTGTCAGCATATGTTCTAATTCAGTTACTGTTGAGAGTGATGCAGTCTGAAACACTCCCCAGTCTTGGAGGTTGTTAAGAATATCACCTCGGAGATGCTCCACTTCCTCAGATGGTTCAAGAAGAGATAATCCTTGAGTTACTGCTGAACCTGGTTCATCACCAGACTCTGATTCAGGAAAGCACTTAAGCACAAGCTTAACTTCTAAATTCACGCTGAAACCCTGTTGACTTCAACGAGACTTAAACATGTTCTTCCCTGACATTATTGAGCCATAGGCCTGTACGTGCTCTAGAGCAGGGGTTCTCAACTTGTTCAGTACTAGAGCCTCTTTCCTTTTGCAATATGTGAAGGGCAGGGTGGTCACAACCCCTGCCTACTGCTTATCACCCCCAGGTTTAGAACACATGTCCCTAGAGTATTTTAAGTGATGATTAACTTTTGAAACGAGTCTTTTGGCAAGACAGTCTGGATATATCACAAAGGTCCTGTCTCCCTCCATTTCTGGGGGCAGGGTAGTGTTTATCAAAACATGAGCCCTGCCAGCTGGAAGAAAAGCTGCAGTATCATCAACTGGGAATGCAGACGCTTGTTGTTAATGTTCCGACAGGTTAGTGATCCCCCAGAGTCAATAATGAGTCAGTTAGGGAATAAATGAGTTTTATTATAAAAACAGGAGTAATATAGATTTTTAACTAGTTATACTCATCTAAACAAACAATTAACTATGAAATATAGACTAATATAAAAGGATATAAAAACAATTAAGCACAAAACATAAATTGATATAAGAAAGTATTAAACAGGCAACTAACTATAAAGACCTAAACTAATATTAAACAGACAGTGGTTCCCTGCCCGGGAATCAAACCCTGGTCTCCCACATAGCACACAGGGACACTTACCACTGTGCTACACAGATGATTAGTTAATTGGTGGACACAGAAAGAGGTTACACAGATGGTTAACTGCAAGGCACAGAGGCAGTTAACTGCAAGACAGAAGGATTTTACACAGACACACAGCGATTTCACACAGACAGTTAACTGCAAGACACAAACGGGCAGTTAAACAGACAACGTAGCTGTAAAATACAGACTGATAGTTAACTCCTCACCACACAGACTAGAATCCACAGCATTATTTGTTTTCGGCTGGCAAAAAGACGTTTCGCACTCGGGGGGGGAGGGAGGGGGACGGGACGGACACATGGGAGCGGGAGAGTCGGGACCAGATGATCAGGCTGGTTGCGATGAGGCTCTCAGCGGGGGCTTGGGAAAGACCCCTCTTTATGAACTAAATGGGCCATGAAGGGTTAACTGATTGGCCAAGGGATGGGATATGGGCTTCGTGCCAGCACTGGATTGGCCGGGGACACTTGCAGTTTTCCTGGTTGCTGGGGAGTTTCGTCTCCCATGGTCAGTTACATTCCTCATATATGACGTGGGAGCCAAAGGTGCAGCCGATTCCATGGTTACGCCCTAATAAGGTCAGGTCGTGGGTTGACTGTTAGCCCGAATGGATGGGGAGGGGGGAGGGGTGGCCATGTGCAGGAATTCGTCCTGCAACAGTTAACACAGGAATGAGATGGAGGGAGCAAGAAACAGGGCTAATAATAATTTCTAATAAAAATAATTTTAAATGTGAAAATCCTCTTTGCACGGCTTACAAAATGTAATGACCAAAGTGGCCCTTTGCTCTGGTTTCATGGCTCAGCAACACACTGATGTTAAGAATGCTGCAATCCAAACAGTAATTCTAGTTAGTTTTTGGTCAGGATGAATAGTGTTAAGTAGGAGTGGGGAATAAAATCAAGGCGAAAAGAGAGAAAACGATTTCCAGATATATCCTCCTCCTCCACCCTTGCTTTGGCCACCTTGAACTCACTAGGAGCCCCTTGCCCCTCTGTCTGAGAACAAAACATGGCCGTTAGTAAGATCCGCTGCTTTTTGGAGGTATAGGCTTACCTTCAGCATAACAGCAGAGTTAACTTAATTTGGAATAAAGTTTCTGCCTTAACTCTGGATTCCTTTGATTATGTGTTGTAATGAGATCCTTACATTTTACATTATTTTGTAATTGTTAACCTTCAATATTTTCCCCTTATACAAGGGCTTATATGGTCTAATCATTAATGGTCAGAACTCCCTAGTGCATGGGAGGGAGGAAATGGCTATAGGGGTTGTGCCATTAACCTGGTCCTGAAGTTACATTGTGGTAGTGCTGTTTTGTTTAGTTAGGACGCTGAAACACTCTTATCTTCTTCCTTTCCCCCATAAATTATCATATTATTGTAACTTACAATATGTAAAATTGTTCTTGGAAATAATTGGGTCAACCCAGTTACATATTACATGATGCCTCAGCTTCCATGTGTCTGGATAAGTCTCAAATGCGTTGATTCTCCTGTTGGGAGGAAATGACTAAAGCGGAGACTGAGGATATTCCTGCAGTTTATGTGGTTCATAGTATGTACAACAAATTCCTGTTCACCATGAACACAAATAGTAAAAGTAACATCAAAGTCTCAAGTAAACAGGTCTGTTTTCTCAAAAGTCAGTCAAAACACAGGCTGTTCTCTGCACCTGTAGCCAGCAGCAGCTCTCTCTGTCTCTGTATCTTGCTTTACATGCACACTGTCACAGCTCTGATCTTCATTCTCAATTGTACCCCAACTATACACCATAAACTCCTATTGTGGGGAAATGTAGCTAGCCAAGAACTCAGAAAATCCTACCTCAGCAAGGTGAAAGACCATCCGGGGAACCCCTGGCCTAACAGAAGGTAGGTTATATGGGGCTTATCTACACAAGAGATTTCTCTGGTTATACTAGTATAGTTATACTGGTATAGTCAAACCGATGTAGTTATTCTGATATAACTCTCCATGTGAACACTCCTACTTCAGAAAAAGAGTAGTTTTATTCATCTTAACTTAAACTGCTTCCAAAGTCACACAAGCTAAACTGGAAAAAGGCAGTCTTACACTGGAATAAGAATGTCCACATGGGAAGTTATACCAGTTTAATTATATGGGTTTAAAATTCACACATTATCTGATACAAGTATAACTTTCCTGTGTAGACAAGCCCATAGGCTCCTACTTTCTAAACAGCATTCTGCTTCAAAGACAATAGGTTTCAATCTAATCTTTCTATGATTGTAGGTAAGCGCCACTTAACAATTCACCTGGGTATGACTACGGTAGGCAGTCCAACAAGTATGTCAGATACTTGACGTCCTTTTGCCAATACCCTGAGGTGTAAATGATTTATGGGAAAGTATCATCATAAATGTCTATCTCAATAGTTCAATAAAATGCATTGCTATGCCACTTTCCTTTGTCACAATTGTACATCAAAGATAAAACCCTGGTATCATTGAAGTCAAAAGGAGTTTTGCCATTGACTTCAAGGGAGCCAGGATTTTGCCCTAAGGATGAAATACACTCCAGTGCTCCAATGTAGAAGATCCACATGAGCATGAAATCAGAAGCACCTAATACTTAGTAGGATCAAGTTCATAAGCAGCAGGAGGGCCTCTCTGTCTTCCTATAAATAGTAGGGTGACCCTGCTTACAACTTTTTGAGGACAGGCATGCCAGTACCTATAATGATAACCAAATTAGACTTTAATGATATTAGATATTGTAATAATATGTCAATATCATAGCTATTGATCGTTTTAATATAAAATGATAATGGGAAAGGCAGAAGCCAAGAAAGTCAGTGCCAGGACTCTGCTTCCAGGAAACAGGAGGAAGTTTGTTTCCATAACACCTAAGATTAATTTTGTGTGGTAACTTCGTGTTGTTTATGTTTGTGGTGACTCTCAATTGTGTTTACTGAAATATCTTGTATATTTAAATGATCATCTGCCAGCAGCATTTTGTGATTTATTTTTACCGTCATGAATTTGCTGCCACGTGTAGCCTTTGGGGAAGACAAAGTGAAAAGGAAATTGCAGAATGTACTGTAACTCTAACAAAGCCATTGTTTCTAAGCATATGTCCCTACTGTTCTGATATTTAAGTTGCTTATCTTTTCTTGGCAGCAAACCAGATACTGTATTGTCAATCATTTGTTTTCTTTTTCTCCCCCTATTATTCTGTTGTTTTCTTTCCCTTTTTTGCTTTCAAATTGCTGTGTAGTCTATGCCATGGAAATTAATCGTAAGTCTATGTGGAGAACTGATTATTTCATTTAGTTAAATGTGTTCATTAGTTTTTTCCCTGGATATTGGTATTTTAATTTTAATGTTCTGACAAAATTCAGGTGTCAATTTTTTGTCTTTCTACTGAATCGATTTCAAGTATCGAAGAAGCAGGGAATCTTTTTTTAAATAAAAAGAACTGATTGGGTTCTACTTTCTTGATTTGCAATCAAGCGCCAATGTTGTTGCTCATTCTATTGAGTTACTACCACAACAATCCTTTTTTATGATATTATGTGAGTTGTGGCACAGAGAGAATTTAATTTCCTTTGATTATTCAAATTCTACATTAACTTTTTAAAAAGCTAGTTGGACAATCTGTGTGTTTTCTGAGAGATACTTGACTTTCCATGTCCAGTTTCCACATGATAACCAGAAATACAAGACTAGTGTAGAACTTCGTACCATGTTTGGAAACCAAGTTTGAACTTTGCTTAAATATGGTTCTGGCTAACCCAGGTTTAATATGTGTTTTCAGGTTAGCATAGACAGGACCAAGCTGATTTCAAATCACTTTTAAAAAATGATCTTCAAAAGAGGTTGAAAAAGTTTGTTTGTTTTTTTGTAAACACTTTTAAAATAAATTGGTTTATGCTGGCAAACCAGATCTTGCAACAAATTTCTGCTGGGCGTAGTGTCAATTATAAGATTTCAGTGGGAGAGTACTTGCCGTTGGTTAAGCATGCCATCTAATGATAAGTGTTTGCAGAATCAAGCCCCATGTTTGAAGCCAAATGAACTGGAACTATATTTTAAAGAACAAACTTAGGGCTTCTCTAAACGGTGGCATAATGCACTCTACAGGGCTGTGATTTCTAAAGCACACTAACTAGTTACATATGAATTGGTTCGTGGAGACCTGCTGGCATGCCCTTTAACATAGTACTGTTTCTAGCAGTTAAACGTGCACGGGGGCAGCCTTTAGTGCACACTGGTAGGGTCTATACAGACCAATTCATGCACAGCACATTAGTGCGATTTAGAAATCACAGCCCAGTAGAGCACATTACCCTAGAGTGTAGACAAGCCCTTACTTTTCAAACATGGTTCATGGGCCAATATCTTCAAACGCAACTAGTGACTTTGGGTGCCTGACTGGAGACATCTGAAACAACCCTGATTTTCAGAACTTAGTGCCAATCCACTGAAATTCAGGCCCCTGTTAAACAAGTGTCTCACCACTTGTTTGCCTCTGATATTAGTTTTTTAGTCCTTGTATTGTTTTAAATTCCTCTTAAATGAGGAATACTTCTGATCCTGCACTGTTTAACGCAATAGGAGTTTTGCCATTGACAAAGAACTTGGTCTAACTAGGAGCTCTGGGAGGGAGGAAGCTTAAATATCTAGGCTGTGGCTACACGACAGAGCTTACAGCGGCGCAGCTGTGGTGCTGCTAGTGCACATGCTCTAAACGAACAGGAAAGAGCTCTCCCATTCACCTAATTACTCCAGCCCTGCAGACAGTGGTAGCTATGTCAGCTGGAGAAGCTCTCCCACCAACATAGCCCTGTCCACACCGGCGCTTAGGTTGGTGTAATTTACGTCACTTGGGGGGATGGCATATTCACACCCCTGAGCCACATAACTTAAGCTGTAGTGTGTACATAGCCCTAGTCTCCTCACCCTCCAGCAACTTCAGATTTCCCCATGTTAGCTTCATTCGCCACTTTTAAGTGGATCTTTATTAATTCTAATATCAAAAGATTTACATGTGCTTAGATGTATGAGATCTCTTTCTAGATCCAGTTTTGCTATTGAAAAAAAAATCCAAATGTCCTAAAGGTCAAATTCTAATCTCAGTTACATCACTCTAAATCTGGAGTAACTATTCACTATGATGGGAGGTTGCTTTGCATTTACATGGTGTAACTGGAAACTCCATTTAATTCTACTGGAAATAAACTCTTAACATCTATATTTGTCCTAGCAAATTTTATGGAGATCTGATCTTTACATAAATATGATCAGTGTTTTCAATGTCAGGCAAACACTGAAAAATAAACCTTCAATTGTCTCTTCAGCTCCTTGTGGGGATAATCTTTATGATGAGGATGGTAAACGTCTCCCTCCATGCATACCTGGGGCCTGGCTCACTCCTGCTATCATGGCTTGTTACCTTCTGGTAGCAAACATTCTACTGGTAAATCTGCTGATTGCTGTCTTCAAGTAAGTGCTTAACCATATGACTGTTAACTTAACTTTCTTATGTTCTTAATTCTGAAATGATATGCCTGTGAAAGTGTGAGAGCCTATCAGTAGGACCAAATTATACTATGGTTTTGCAAGTACAGTAGATAGCAACTTGTGAATCTGCACATACACCCAAAGTCTAAATGTTCTGTGAATGTGATTGACAAATACTCGGATTTGATAGAAAATCAGTTTACAAGTCAGGGATGTTGTGATAATTGGGCCTACAAATTTACCTAATTGTGAGCTGAACTGTAAAAGGTGAGGTGAGTTCATAAAATGTCACAACAGCCTATGGGAAAAGGTATAAAAAGAGAGACTGAATTAGTCCAAAAAAAAAGACCTTGCTATAACTCAAGGACTGTGTTAAGATCATGCCTGGTAAACAAGAACAGTGCAGAACCGGAAATCAATTAACCAAAATTGATGTGTCAGAAATTAGACCTAATTGGTGGACAAAATAATGAGGGAATGGACTATTCCACCCCTTACTCCCTTTTGGGGTGTTTTTGTTTGGGCGGGGGCGGAGGGTTGGGTTTTTTTTTAAAGGAGGGGGTACACAGAGAGAGAGAAACTTTGGGGGAAAAGTTTGGATACTTGAGCAAGTTTCACCATCATGACTGCTGTCCCTTCCATCTCCTGGGGCCTCAAGCCTTCATCTTTCTGATTCTCATAGAGTTCCTGACCAGTCTGGGCCAGAGAGACCCAGATGATATATCCACTTCTGCCGGCTCTGGATGAATCCCAGCCACCATTCTGGATAAGAGATTTTCTCTCCTTCCTCCCCATCCACTCCACTTTTCCTTCCCTGTCTTATTTCTTCTCTTTCCTTTGTTTCTCCTTTTTCCTTCTGGGAGTTTGTGGAGCAGCTGGGCTCTCAGCTCCCCACACTGCCCCTCCTAGGTTGGTGGAAGCGCTCCTGGTGAGGACATGCACCACTGACCCAGGGAGGGTAGTGTGGATATCAGCCACCGCAGTAATTAATGTTAGATGGACTTCTCTTTGTAGTGTAGAAAAGGCCTTATTTTTCTCAGAAACTGCTGACAGGCTTTACGGACTGGGGCAAATATTCTAAAAGGGTGACCTTCTGGGAAGGATACCAAGTGTGCTGCTGTTTTACCACAGTCAAAAGGAGAGCTGAATTATCCGTTCAACTGGATCAGCAGTCTAACACGCTCTTCCACCTAGAGCCTCCAGGCTTTATCATAACTGCTGAAACTATTGGCTACAACCAAGCAATTCATGTCAAATATTGCAACTGCTATTTAATATCGGTTGTATTTTTAATTGTGTTCTTGTTCATGGCAAAGGATCGTAGGGACCTACGGAAAACAATACACCCAGCTATAACCTCTCTTTCAGCAATACTTTCTTTGAAGTGAAGTCCATATCCAACCAAGTCTGGAAATTCCAGCGATATCAGCTGATCATGACATTTAATGACAGACCTGTCCTACCGCCACCTATGATCATCCTCAGCCACCTCTACATAATCATCATCCGCCTCTGCTGTCGCTGTAGGAAGAAACAAGAAGGAGACCAAGATGAACGTGACCGGGGACTAAGTATGTGAAGGATTCTCTGTTCTAAATAGAGCTCTTTATACCATTTCAAACACAAAGCAGTCACTTAGCCTGTGCTAATAGCCATTTATTTTCTTCACCTTGGCTGTTGGCGGTATTAATAGAAGTCAGCACAGTATGTGACAACACTTGCATCAGACTAATAAACTCATAGAGGTCTCCAGGGTCCTGAGTCCCCAGAATATCATGCTGCACTGCTGCTGCCAATCTTTTCTTAGCATTTTTTTAAAGTGGCAGACTCTATTGTGTTCACATCTGTTTAGTCCAGATTAACCAAATTATAACAAAAACCACCCAGTGGGAGGGAAAGAGTAGGAAATGGAGGTCATTCACAAAGAAATTGAGGAGAGACAGGAATTATGGTTTCTAAATTCATCTGTGATATTGACTCTTTCTCTGGCTTTTAACAGTTCACGTATGACAGTTCATGTATCTGTGCCTCAGTTTCCCCACATGTAATAATACCTACCTATCTCATAGGAATGCTGTGAGGATTAATTATTATAATTTGTAAAATGCTTTGAAGATGGAAATGCTCTGTAATTGTTACTTTTAACATAATAATAATAATAATAATAAAGAAGAAAAAACTGATTAAATCAAACAGGTGTTTACATTCATTTAGTAATTTTACCTATCCTGGTTTCTATTTTTCATAGGAAACATATTTTGTAGGTAACTATATTTTTGTTACGTATGCCCCTGATTCAAAAGAACTGCATATATAAAACTCTCTGAAAATATAACAGGTCAATAACCTTAATACAATATGAAGCATTCCCAAGGGTATTTATTTCTCTGATATATTCTCCTGCACCCTTTTTAAAAAAAATAATAATTGCAATTTTTAAAAAAGTCCTTACCAAATCTATCAGTGGAACAAACTGATGCATTGTGATGGCATCCCTTTTTCAAAAGAGAGGTAAAAAAGAAGATTCCTCTAAACGAGCAATCGGATTGGCTGAGTATGATAACCAAAGTCCTGAGAGCAATGTTAAGTGTTGGCTGGTTGCCTGTTTACAAAATATCCTGTTTATTAAGTGCTCAAGCAAGAATTGCAGGAACAAAACCTTGAATTCCTTCCCCTGTCTCCTCCCGCTCCAAATAGCAAAAGAAAAAACTACAAAAAAAAAAAAAAAATCCCACTTGCTATATTGGATTTTGAAGAATTGGAATCTTGGGCAATTAAACTAATACATTTTACAATTTTATGCAGAATTGTTTCTGAATGATGAAGAGCTGAAGAAATTGTATGAATTTGAAGAGCAATGTGTTGAGGAATATTTTCAGGAAAAAGAGGATGAACAACAATCCTCTAATGATGAACGTATCAGAGTTACATCTGAAAGGTAACTAGTGAAAACAAAAACAAACAAACCCTAACTTTACTAGTGATTAAAAAGCTTTTTCTTTTTCTGTTCATTAACAGCTGGTGTTGGTCAAGCTATGAAATGTATGTAGCCTCGAAGAAAGGCATTAAAAGTTTTTATGCTTATCTTAACCATACCTAACAAGCTGTCTCCAAAACTGAATCTCTCACAAGAGCAAGCTTTCTCATGAGGTCTCTAGCACTGTTTGCTTCTGTGGTCTGGATGTACCATAAGAGCCTTGCCCACATCTTACTTCTACACTTCCTGTTCCCCCTCAGCTGTGTGAAATTCAGAGTCATTTTCTTTACCTAATTTAACAAATGACTACTTGCTCAGCTTCCAACAGATTGATTCCACTTAGTCTAATACAATTGGAAAAATGACAAGAACAGTGAGATAGAAAGACAGACATATGTTCTAGTGGTTTGCATGTTGGGTCCGGCACCCACGACTCCTGAATTCTAATCTCAGTTCTGATACAGATTCCCTCTGAGGCCTTGGGCAAATCATTTAGACTCTCTAAATCAGATTCCCCATCTGTAAATAGGGATCATATCTATGTGTACCTCACTGACGGGTTGTGGGGCTTAGTTAATATTTGTAAATCAGTATATAAGCACTAAGTAGTGGTAGTATATGTCCCTATCACTAGGTCATCTGATCAACAAAACCTGCCAGGGCAGGGTTGTCCCCTATAGAATGTTTTCAAAAGTTCTACATATTCCAGTGGCAGTTTTAAAATAACTCAAATGATGGGCCTTCTGTCACATCCTTTGGATGACTATTCCACAAAATAAGAAAACTCTCTATTAAGAAAATGATATCTGAAATTCAGTCTAAATATTTCTTTACCCTGTTGCATCTCACTAATCCCTCGTTATAGCCCCAACCTGAGACCATCCTAAATAATTCTATACCGGCTGTTTTTACACCCTTAGAATAATAATAGCCAAATATAATAAATCCTTTTAGTCATCGTTTAGCCAAGTCATAACATTTACCATGTGCAAATAGTGTGACTGTGATAGTAAAGGGAATGCCTGCAATGCCACAGTAATGCTAATTAACTCAGAAAAGTAGATGTCAACATTTTAATAGTGACTACTCTATCCATATGTTTCTTTTAACATATTCTCATAAATCAGTGCCATCACTACTTAAATGTCTTTCTCTGAATTCCTTAGCATCTTTCTGATTGGGAAGTGTCTGAACATCAAGCAGTGTCTATGTGCAGACTAGAAGTCAGAGAGTAAATGAAATGTGCATGTGTGTGTAATTTCTACTGCATTGTTTATGCCATGGCAATTTGTCAAATCCAGGGCTATTGTGACAGTGAATAGAGTAGAAACAACATGCCTCTCTGATTTATTATGGTACATGGTCACAAGTAGATCTGCATATTTCTCATGGCTACTTGTTCCAGATGCTCCCCCAGCTTTTGTGTGTGGGAGAAAAAGAATGTTAATTTAATTCTCACAGTTGATTTGCTAGTGTATGATCTCTAGTCTCAACCCTGTATGAAGCTTTTATATCCAGCCTTCTTCTACCATTATTTTCAATATGATATAAATGATACAAAAAAGGGAAAGAGATTTTTTTTTTATTGAACTAGACAATGATTCTACTGTCTGCAAATCTGGTATATAAATGGAAGGTAGAAATAAAAAGCTAAAGTACTGTACAATTCCATAAACTCCAGAGTACATTCTCTTTCATGCAGCAATCAAATATGTTTCTCTTGATCTTATATCAAGTCAACATTTGAGCCGGTCATTAGAAAATACTTCCCATAGAATTAATAGAGTTCCTGATAGAGAAGAATGACTATTATACCTGAAGAGGTTGACATGTGTGGAAAGAAATGTAAAAACATACTGACCTCAAGGCTCACATGTCTTCTACTTGCATGGACACATAACAACTAAGAGGGGGAGAGAGCTTAAATTTCCATTTTATTTAGCGTGATGAGAGTAGCTTGACAGAAAGAGCAGAATCTTTCAATAATGTGTATATGAATCAGAACAATAAACTGCTTTAGTGTATTGATAAGGAGCTGATAAAATTATTTTAGAAAGTTCTTTTTTTCAGATTGTTTAGGGAACTAGACCTGATTTCTACAAATTTATTCATAAATATTCACTGAATAACATGCAAATAGACTTCAACCTATGGATAGTTTGTGTACCATTCACTTTAACTGTTGATCATGGTGTGTGATTGGTTAGCTAGGTCACAGTGGATATTGTTTCTGCTTCACGACTGGATGTCTGAGAGTTTTTAAACAGAAGACTAAAGAATGGCAATCGTATATAATATGTTTCCATTATGAATTTTTGGATGAATAACAATTGGTGGTAGAAACTGTGAAGCTTACAAGGTTCTCAGACGTTTTCATGAATTCCCAATGATCATCCAAATACTCATGAACAGCAAATTATTGGAGTGGGATGGAACAAAGGTAAGGCAATAGGAAATGGAAAGAGGTTTACAGCAAGAGAATCTGATGTTAAAGCTCCTTACTTAAAGTAAGAATCTATCCAAAACTCTCTTTGGGATATTCTCATTCATTGCACAAACTCTTGTACGAAATGGAGAGAAGTTTGTGCATTAGAAAAGTGAACTGTTCCTTAAAATAAACGGATAGTGCATATGTTGTAAAATTCATCCCTATGCAGAGGTGAGCACAAAACTTATAAACTACTTAAGTCCTGTTTTAAAAGCATAAGTGCTGCAGAAATCTTGTTTTGGTTTTCACCCTGTATGTGAAAATTGCACATTCAGCACTTATGACCTTTGACCTAGTTATCTGTAAGGAACATGTATTGAGCAAAGTTCAACTCTAATTGAATAAAAACATTCAATGCTTTATTTAATGAATCCTTATTTTTATATTCCACAGAGTTGAAAACATGTCCATGAGGTTAGAAGAAGTGAATGAAAGGGAACATTTTATGAAAGCTTCTCTTCAGACAGTTGACCTTCGACTTTCTCAACTGGAAGAGCTATCTGGTCGGATGGTGAATGCCCTCGAAAAGCTGGCGGGTATCGACAAATCCGAGCTGACGCATACACGCTCACGAGCTTCTTCTGAATGTGATGCTGCTTACCTCCTAAGGCAAAGCAGTGTCAACAGCTCTGATGGCTACAGCATGTACAGATATCATGTCAGTGGCGATGAGTTAACATATGATGATAGTACCACCCCTATGTCACCAGCCATGGGATTGTGCAAAAGAGCCTATTATTTTGGTACAAAAGAAGAGAAAGACTGTGCAGACTCAAAGATGCAGCTGGTTCCAGAACGCCAGGGTAGTCTCCGCTATACCTCCAGCGCTAATGCAGTTGCCACTACAGATTACAATAAAACTGCATTAGAAATTGGACAGTATGTCCCTAGACCCCATTCTGATTCAGAGGTTTGTGTTTCATCTGATGACAAGAAAGGGATTTCCAAGGGGGATGAAACAATTCCACAAAGCAAAAATCAAACAGATGTTGTTATGAATGGGCAATCAGTCACACGACCAGATTTTCAGAACACTCATTTAACATTAGAAAGGACCAAGTTAGAAGCTACTATCTCTTATCCCTTGGACAAATCTAAGGCAATGCGTTACTACCCTGCTGAAACTTTCAATGCTTGTCAAACAACCATGCTGAAGTCAAGGAGCTTTATATTTGCACAAGGAGGGAAGCTGGTTGGAGGGGTCAACAAGTGGACCGCAGAATATAGTACCATAATGGATCAAGTGTGCCCTTCCACAGTTGAACAGTGGACTAGTGAGTGGAAATACCAGGTTGAACAGAAAGTTTTGAATGAAGCCAGTCCAGGCTATCTTGATGTGTCTGAAGGAGAAAGGCAAGAAGAGCAGAAACAGTTACTGACAGATACAGAAGATGACAGCGATGTTGGCGAAGCAGGTGTCAGTGCCTCTCATACTTCTACACCTGTCACCGACAGAACTGAGACAGAAAACTTACTGTCAGTGAAGCCTGACAGGACTTGTGGATTCCCGTCTGTACGATCGAAGAGTTTACACAGCCATTCTCGGAAAGCCAAGTCCATTAAGGACAAATTAAATAGACCAGGACATGCCAGCAGTGTAACTAATCTAGTGGTGGCCTGTGGCAGTGCAACAGAAGAAAAAAAAGCTAAGCAAGAAATCCCTTCCACGGAAACTGAGTGCTAAAATGGATCACAATCCATGTGGCAGTGATGGTCAAGAATCTGTTTGGATTAGTTTTACAAATATACCACACTGAATAGAAATGTTTGAAAATTTAATTCCTAAAAAATCTTGCATTTACTGATTTATATATATATATATTTTTTTTGTATTTTTAATTCTGTAGAAATGTTAATGCCCTGTCTCAAGCAAATATGTTGTGATTTGCATGAAAGGAAGACATTCCCGTTAGGAGTGCATGTAAGGCTAGGTATGGTAAGAAAATGCCAAGTGAGTCAGATCTTTCTTGGGCCACATTCATTTATTGACCGACTCTTTAGAAGCACTGGTTGAAAACTGGAAAATATTTTCATAAAAAATTGAGAAAATTCTCTCCCTTTTTTTCATTGGAAAGCTGCTAAATTCAAAGCTTTTTGATTAGCTTTATCTTCACATATGCATCTGATTTCCTTATGGATGTAGTCTTTAAAGGAAAAAAAAAGTACTGAATGCAAAGGAAAGTTGTACAATCTCCTTGATTTCATGGATACCTCTTAGTTAAATAACCAAGGAATGCACATCAGAAGTGACTTTCAGTCAATAAAATAGACATAAACTGAGTTAAAACAAAAACATGGCAGGTTTCTCCAAGCACAGCAGGACTTGGAAGCCATCAGTTTGGTCTGGTACCAAAATACTTCACCTGTCTTTGAACATGGGTGACAGCATCTTGTTTTCTGTTACAATACAACCTGACCAGCCTCTTCAGTTTTATTAAATGCAAAATAGTGTGAATCTCACCTGTCTCTTTGAACATTTCTTATATAGGAAGATCAGGTTGTTTTCCCCTGAAATCTCTCCCCAAATGAGAGCAGAAACTGAATATTTTCCTTTGAATCACTGCTATAATTTACAAAACAATTGACACAGGGAAAACAAAACAAGCTCCATAAAATAAATTCTGGCCCTCTCCCCCCTTTATTTTCTTCCATGAAGGGGGGGGGGCCTAAATTTCACAATTTATAGTTACTATTTTTCCAACACAACTTTCAAATGTGACTTCTTGTCTACACCGCAGACTCCGCAGCGATCAATGCAGTGGGAACGATTGAGCAGGTCGAGTAGACCCACTCAATTGATCCCAGATGGGCTTTCTGGTCAACGCTGTAATCCACTCCCCAAACGATGGGAGGGTATCTACTGTCAACACAGGGCCATGAAGACGCTGCGGTACGTCAACATAAGTACGTTAATGTAGCTTGCATATCTCCTGTCAACCACCGCCGCCAGTGTAGACCAGTTATCATTCAAAGGTATTGTGGACTACAGTACTGAAAAGTACTTGTTCTCACAATTTTGTTGGTGATTTTATACTTTGATTACCTCAGTCTTATTTGTTACTTTTCAGGGCTACTTTTCTAAAATATTCAAGGCGGCCCCCTTATTGTAGGGCAAATGTACCATTTAACAGGTAAGAAAGAAAATAAGCTAATTGATTTTCAATATTAATTTTTACAGACTGCTGTTCAAAGGTTTACACTCAAGTCCTGTTGTTAGTAGCCAGGATTTTTGCATGAACAATTTTGAAATTTTAGAGTTTAATATGTATATTCTTCTATCATCAGATCCACTGTAGCATGAGTCCTACTGTACACAATTATAGCTTGACTACAATATTTGAAAAAGAGAGGAGAATAAGTATAGGGGTGTGTGCGCATGTGGGTGTGTGTGAGAGATTCTAGTAAGGTTTTTGTTGTTGGCATTTTGTATCATATCTCCATATAAAACCTGTACCTATGCTAAAAAGAGCTGCTAAACTTAAATGAAATGGACTGTTACAGAAGTTCATTCTTCACTAACTACAGCATTTCTCCCTCCTGTTGTCATTCACAAGCTTGCCAATACTATCAGTATCTCAAGACAGGATTTTTTTTCATGAGGGCTTTTTTATTCAGTGTTTCAGAATTTGAGATTTGCTGTTGTAAAATAGAACAACATTTGATATTGTTGCTGCTGTATGACAGTTTGATGCAATTTCATGGTCATTTTGTATGTGTAGTTAAAACACTTGTTCTAATTTGCAGATGCCTTTTATTGTTTGCCTGTACACTCTTGCCGTAAACTGATTCATCAGCAAACTCAAAAGAGATACAAAAATTTTCAGTATTTTTGCTAAATGAGCAGTATCCATTTCAATATGCAGTACAATATGTTGCATGCATCTTGTTGTAACATCTTTATAAATTATGTTAAATCATGCTTTATTTGCCCAGAGTCGCTTTCTAATTTTAAATTATTAAATTATCTCAAATTAACCATTGAATTAGACTAACATGGAACTCTCTCAAATTAAAGCTTTTTAAACTTTATATTTATTGATTTTCTTTGTGTACAAATAACCAGTTATATTAGCTTCCCTAGGAATAATACCAAAAAGATATGAAATAATAAATACAATGTAACAAATTTGTCACTATAAGGATACTGAAAACACTGCGAACTGTCTGTTCTTTTTTATAGAATACATGAAGTAAAGCAAAATTTCAATTAACAAACAGTTGCCAGTAATTTTGATTTAGATGGGATTCTATGGAGTAATACCTTTATAAGGCCTTAATCCTGCAATCCTAGTGAATATATAAAAAAAATGCTGGGTTCTTTTTATTTGCCTTCAGGTTCATGTTTTCAAGCTTTTTCCTCCACAACCATGAGGGCTAGAAATTTTTTTTAAAATGTGACTCTGAATTTCAGGTTTCATGACTTCAGGATCTTTAAGAAAAACACCAAATATCATGAGACTCATAATTAAATCAAGAGAGTTGGCATTGCTGGTTCAAAACAAAAATGTTTCCACAAAAAGGAATTCTAAAAAAATCTTTTATTTCAGGACAATCAAAATGGACTTTTTTTTTTTTTAAATGCAGGGCGGCTGGCCAGCCAACAGGCAGCTTGAAAGTTGGGGAACTGGGAAGCTTACCAATCAGGCTGCTGGGGCGCAGGTGGGTTGGCAGGAAACCAGGCCAGCTGGCTGGCCTGCTCTCATAAAAAAAATGTTGAGGAATTGACACAATGAACATTTTGATTTTGTCAAATCAGCATTTTCTGCTGGAGAACTATTGCAGTTCCGAAAATTTCAATAGCTTTTAAACTCCATGATCCTTTGCTGAACAAGTCATTTTTTCAGAGTAGAACTGTATTTCAATCTATTCCTTAATGGATGTTTGTCCACATCACAAAACCATTATACGTAAGTAAGAAGATTGCATTTGCAGTTTTATTTCAAGAGGGCTAATGCTGAAACCAAGTGCTGTTGCAGATCTGGTGTGATATAAATTAGTTGTTATTTTTAATAATATGGAGACAAATTGATAAGTGCAATTTCAGGCTTTTTTACTGCGTTTTGTGGTGGGTTTTTTTGTTTGTTTTTGTTTTTTGGGATTTGTTTGTTTTTTTGCAAAGTCTGCAATGCTGTTGGAAGAAGGGGGTTCATACTAAAGTTTTGTTTCTTTTTCCCTTTATATTTTTTTAAAGATGCTAGTAGCCTAGCTCACATAATGGACGTATGCAATAACAGAACATTGTGTACAGTTTATGGGCAATGGAGGAAAAAGAATTTGTAAAAAACCAGATTTCAGCTGCAAATTTCCAAGTGTTAGAATATGATATGCTTATTTAGGCAATCTCATACCTAAACTTCTCAAATAATACAATTGACTTCAGTGAGTCTACTCAGTGTGAATAAGAGTATAGGGAGAATATTTATTTGATGAAGGAAAAATACTTTGACAGTGTCTGTTAGAGAGAGAAGCTATGACAATATATCATCCCATAACAGACAACTTCAAATTAACAAGACAAACAATGGTCATAGCAGAGATACCATGATGCAGAGATATAGTGACAGACAGGACACAAACAGGAAAAAACTCTTTCTCTCTCTCTCTCTCTCTATATATATATATATATGTGTGTATTGTATTGTATTGTTGTATTATATATATAGAGAGAGAGAGAGAGAGAGAGAAGGGCAGAACTGTCATGTTAAATTTCAAAAACATAATCTATCATCTGTGGAAGATAGAAACATTTGTAATTAACTACTCTGTCAAGTTGTGTTCCTGTTATGTGACTCCATCATAACCAGTAACCTAATTGAACTGGGAATCAAGCCTTTTTGTCCTTTTGCGTCAATCTCATTCATGAAACCAAACCTCTCAAAAATCTGTCTCATTTTTTAATTTATCTTCAGTAACCTTTTTGAATGTTAATAGAGTGCTTTCTGTGCAGAATACAGAAGATGAAACAAGCTTCTGCACAACTTCTCATTTAACAAACCCATAAGGAATTTTAACTTATAAAACAGGATCTATCACCAGTAGAAAAGCAGAAGGAAATTCGTAGGGGGGATCCCTGGAACTGCTATGAAAAGAGTATCACAACAGCAAGAGCTTTTGCAGAGAAATCTACTCTCCTAAAATAAAAAGTGGTTGATTCCAGAAAGGATGCAGGGTAAAAATACTGCAACAGAGATGATGACTTACGAGTGTCTTTAAAATGTCAAATAAAAACTTAGATGAGCAAGTACAGAATAAAATGTGAGGAATTGCATGCCAAGATTTAATCTAATGGTGCCTTTCTGCAAGCTGCTCCATATGCTTCAAAAAATACAGGTTTTTTCTTTTTCAAACTCTACCACAGAGCATGATGGTCATATAAAATTCTCCATTTATGTCAATTGCGTGTTTTGTCTGGATAAGGCAAGGATCAGGCCCTGAAATCTCAACTCTTAATTTTAATACTCTCAAAAACATATGGGACTATATTTTATGCCCGTGGCCCAGGTACTCTCATGCAACCCCATTAAGTTTAACAAGAACATAATTTGGCCATGGTACTAATGCTGGATGCTATGTGCATCATGTGTCCTAATCTGAGCTTTTCTGAGCAAGTCAACAAAATTTGGGTTTTGATAAAAGTAAAACTAATATTGGAAATATGTTCACAAATTAAATCTTTTTAAATTGGATAGAAATAGTCCCCTGCATAGTTTGCAACCCAAACACTACACTATAGTGCATAAGAATGAGAAAGTGACTGGTATGTTATCATTGTTCCAGCTTAATTAAAGAGTGGGAGCAGAGTAAACAAACGGCACAAACAATTAATAATAAATGTGATAATGTGGTGCAATTAGTTGTATTTTAAACATAATTACTAAGCGGTGACCCTTTAATAACACATCCAAATCCATAAGTAATAAACAAAACCAATAAATTAGAATGGCTGAGTACTCATTGTCATTGTCTAAATTACATAGCTAGGTCATCGGACTGCCCCCTGACAGCTGGCAGTTTCATCTTTATCTGCAATCTCTCTTCTCCCTCAGCCTTTTCTGATGATTGACTGGCTCTTACTATCTCAGTTTTCGGTTCCTGATCATGCATTTCCATCTAAATTGCTGGTTTTTAAAGGATGTCTTTCCACTGCAGATGCCAAGTTCATATAACTGGGTGATCACGATTACTCCCATAGCATCCATGTGTTTGCCAGCTAAACAATGTGAATATTCAGCTTCTTGCTTTCCTTCTAACCACCAAAGGCAGTATCAGAAGTTCTTTTTTTGCTTCTAAAATCAAGTGCGACAATAAACTGTGGAACCTTAAATACTTTGCATTTTCACATAAAAGATGAAACACAAAACATGGTAAAATCTGTTTCCCATTATTTTTTCCCATTGCTCCTTACTTGTCCATAAGTTGTGTCAAGCAGACACTACAGCAGACTTAACAAATTAGTAGAGTTCTTCATCCTGTGGTTGGACTCAGGCTGTTTGCATTCTGTGGGTTACTGCAGCCAAACCTAGAACAAGGATCTTCATGACAGCTCGTACTGGATGAGGCAAAAGAAATCAAACCAACTGGAGTTATGCTAAGATTCTCACCTGCCTTGAACATTGTTCTTTGCATGTCTTAACATTTTGCACCATTCCTAGATATGAATCTCAGCAGAAGATTCAAAGCAAACAAGTAGGAGATAGACTTGGCCAAAATGGGAGTTTGTGTCCGTGCTTGCTAAAAAGAAGCAAAACATGAACATTTCCCCCAAAAGGCTAATGCATAGTATGAGCTGTATGAGAATAACTTCAAACTACAAACCATATGTACCTAAAGAAACAGACACAAAACCATGATTTGCATGTTGTAGCTTTTTACAATGTACAGAAAAATACTTATTGTCATTAAACAAATATTTTCCAAAGCTGTAATTAGGTTTCTTCTCTATAACATATTGTATTAATACTTTCAACACACAAGTGATGTAGGCACATATATTTTTGTGATCAGAGGTACTGGTGAGTACCTACGTCACTTTAGGGTCTTGATTATGACCTTCACTTACTATAACTATCAGGACAAGTTAATCACAACCTCTTTTGTCTTAGCTGGTGGGTTTGTGAACCCATCCAGTTTTGCACTGAATGGGCAGTGGGGTTTTGCTGAGTGTTGTGTTGTTTGGGTAGGGAGCGTTTAAGAGGAAAGGGAGGCAGAGCAGACAAAAACGAGACTCAGAGGAAGAAAGAGAGCCAAGGAGCAGCAGCCTATAAGCCATGCCAGTGCACAGTGTGATCCTGAAGAAGCCTTGAGTCAAGTTCTGGGTCTAGTGCTACCTAACAGGTTTGGGCATGTAAACAACACTTTCTCTAATTGACAAAATGTTCAGATTGTTGGTTGAACGGGTGGTAGGGAAAGAAGTTAATCCAGAAATTATTTCAATCAATTCACATGGTGTAAAGCCTGACAGAATAACAAATAATCAGACCAGCCCACCATTTAATTTTCTTTAGCTAGAACTGATGCTGAGCTCTCACTGAAGTGAGTGTCAGTTTCCAAGTGATGCAGCATTTATGATGAATGCTCTAGTCAGGATTATTCCATCAGACATTAAAATTATTATATTTATCGTATTTGCTCACAGCCAAGTGCACAGAGAGACAAAAGAGTTTGACAGAATGAGCAGTAGATAGACTAAACCAAGAACACCTAAATTCTGTTCTTGGTCTGCTACCTCTATGCTGTGCGGCTTTGAGCATGTTATTTAACCTGTCTGTCTCATTTTCATTATCTGAAATGGATGTAATATTCACTTCATAAAGTGATTAAATAGTTAATGGTTTTTCAGCCCTCTGAAGTTGCCACACTATACATGTGCTAAGTATTACTATGTTTATAGATATATCCAACACTTTATTTTTGTAATTTTAATAATTATGCAAAATTAATACAGGCAGCTACTCCTATAAAGTACTAAAATCTCTAATGTGAAATATTTTTCTGAGCTATTTGGCTGACAAGGGAATAGGATAGTGGTTAGGCCTGCAGTGCCACACAAGTATTCTTTGAAAGTATTTTTATTCTTTTCTTGGTTGTTCTTCGTCTGTTTCACAGTTGTGTTGGAACTGATCCCAGCATCTGAAAAAGAAACAAGAAGAAGTGACCTTGAAATACCCTAATATCTCACAATAGAGTAAAAATACAGTATGATTAAACTAAACATTCATATAGAACCATATTTTCGCCACCTATACTCACATGGGGTCGTTCCTGACTCCGAGTACTCATATGGATTTAATTCAACATGACTTAACGATAATAGAATATGGCCATGGAGCCTGATTCTCATCCTACTGACAGTAATGAAAGTTTTGTCAGATAGACATATAGCAGTAGCTAGGACATTCTTGTTTCAGGTTTCTCTTTGATCCTGGTAAGATGGCATGAGAAAGGGATGGCAACAGAGGGGGGGAAAAAAGGACCATTACAGTTTTTCCAAAAGTGATGTAATTACGCCTAGAGCTGCCTGTCACAGGGAAAGGAAAAGCCTGATACTTTCCTCTGGAATGAATGCGCGCACACACAAATGCACACAGCGATGCCTAGCCAGTCAAACAAATATTGCCTATGTTGTTACTTTTGACTTCAGTGGTTATTTTTTTTTTAAATCTTGAAAGTACACTGTCCTTGACGTCAAGTCACGTTTGAAAACGGGGACTTCAGGTGCCAGATGCTGCCTCCGTCAGAGCCTAGCGGGGCAGGACTCATCCCTCTGGTCTCCCTGTCATCAATCTATTTGATGCCACTTCCATGCCGGTGGCACTGCAGCCATGAGGCCCGTCGCCCCACCCAACGGCCCACGATTTCGAAGCCAGGCCTGACGCCCTCCAAAAGCCCAAGTGGCGGGTCCGAGGCCAGCTCCGGGCACGCGCAGGCCTCTTGTGGCAGCAGCGGCGTGTCCAGCGAACCTGGAGAGGTGCAGGCAGGACGGCGGTGCCTCTGGCGCCAGGCTCGCGCCCTGGGGCTGCCGGGGCGTTACGGAGCCTGGCCCAGGGCATGGAGCTGGGGCAAAACCAGAGCTGGCAGTGGAGCGCAGCAGCTGCCCCAAGAGCACAGGCCCGGGGCAGCTGCCCCTTCCCTGGGGGGAAGCCAGGCTCAGGGGACGGGCATCGCCTAGCCCGCAGCCAGGCTCAGGGGACGGGGATCATCGAGCTCCCACCTCAGGGCTGCGGCTTGGCAGATGTCCCTGGGCCTGGAACGGCCCCGCCCCGCCCCGCCCCGCCCGTGGTCACCGGGCCCCGCCCGAGGCAGCCCCTGACCCCGTGACGAGGCAGGCGAGGCCGGGCTGCCCGCAGAGCGGGAGCGGGGGTGGGGCGGGGGGAACGGCTCTAGGGGCGGCCGCTTGGCCCTTCCGCGCTGCCGTACACATTCATCCAGCCGCCTCGCCTCCAACATGGCCGCCCGGCCCCCCGCCGCCGGGGCCCCGTAGGGCCGTCGTTGCTGCCTGTTGCGGCGGCAGGGAGTTGCTAGGGCGGGGAGGCTCGCGGGCCCCTCACGCGCCCCCCCCCTCGCCCGCCCGCCGGGGAGGGAGCAGCGGGGCTGACGGGGCTCCATGAGGGGCCGGGGCAGCCCCAGGCCGGACCTGCCCAGCCGGCTGGCTCCTCCCTTGGGGAAGTGGGGCCGCCTCCGTCCAGTGCCGCCGCCGCGGAGCTCCAGAGCGGCGCCGGCAGCCTGCAGCCCTGGGCCGCGGGGGAAGCTCGGGCAGGACTGGACAACTCAGGGGGGCGCCCCGCCGCCTTGCCTCCCGCCGGGGGCAGCCGCGATGTTTTCCCTCAAGCCAACCAAACCCACCTTCAAGTCCTACCTTCTGCCGCTGCCGCAGGTAACAGCCCTCCGGGTCCATTGCCCAGCCCGACCCGGCCCGGCGGAGCGCCCGCGAGTTGGGGCTGGGCCCGGGGCAGAGCTTCCCCTTGGGCCGCGTCCCCCTGAGCAAAGCTCTTCCCCGAGGCTTCGCCCCGGGCTTCCCGTCAGCAACGTTTGCCAGCCTGGGAACGGCTCTCGGGGGGTTCACACGGCACCTGCGCCGGGGAGACACCCCGGCCGTGCGGGGAAAACGTCCCGCGGGCAGAGCAGCCGCCGAGGGAAGGCAGCATCGCTGGAACGGGCCGGGCTGTGGGCGTCGTTGACCCCTTTTTGTCTAGGTCTCGCTCTGCCGTCAGGCCCAACTGTATTGAAATCGCTTGCTCTGAAATTAGGGACAAGCCACAACTTTTTACCAAACACAGTCACGAGCTAATTAAAGTGTGTCCACCTAATGGAAGTTAGCGCTAACTGCCAATGTGTGAATGGCTTTCCCTTCCTTTCCTTTCCTTTCCTTTCCACTGTGATTCCCTGCTAGACCCTTGTTTTCGCAGTAGGCAAATGTTGGGTTCCTTTAAAGAGAAAACATACGTGCTTGTCCCTTATATGCAAGTTAAGCAGCTGCAATAGTCATTAAACTTATCATCACTAGCTAGATATCAAAAGCTGACCAACAAGAAAATAGTATGTTTCAGTAAACTATTATGAACAGGTTCTAATCTATGTTTACTTCAGTGTTAGTTTCTGCACTGCACCAAACAATGAGTGATTTTTAAATCTAGATTTATGGGGTGGGACTTAATAGTTGAAAAATTGGATACGGTGTCATATTAACATCTGTGGCCAAATATAGAAAACTGGATATCTTTTCACATTTTCCCAGTGTAGTAGAAATGTCAGTGGAAAAAATGTTTGCAGTGTTCTGTTTGTTTTTGGGGTTTTTTCTGGGTAGGGCATCCCTGTCTCCGTGGGAAATGTAAATAATTACGTTGTGTCAACTGAGGTTTTCTGTATCTGTTTAATGGTAAGGTGTGTGTTGGGTTTTTTAAGATCTGGAATTTAAAAATAAAAAAGGATTATAAGATACTTTTTAAAAATAAAAACCACACACCATAGAATTTAGGCATTGATCTTATACATCTTTCTACTCAGATAGATGGTTATACATGCGTGAAGCCTTGTTTAAATCACTGGGCGTCTGTGCAGGCACATGGATCCATCTGCATATATCTTATTGCAGGACACCGCTTTAGGACACTAGACTTACTTATGTGCTTAAGTTAACACACTATGAATAGCCCCATTAAAGTCGATGGAGTGTGTAATATTAAATGTGTACATAACTCTCTGCACAATCGGGACCTGAGATTTAAGACTCAAAAAGTTTTAAACTAAAAAAGTTGTCCAAATAAAATCAGAAAATCATGTATATTTTTAATTTTATGAATAGTTTACTTTTTTGTGGTGTTGCTATTGTGTTTCAGGTTGAAGACAAAATAATCCCAGAACCCAAGATTAAAAAACTGGAACCAGTACTTTTGCCAGGTAAACGTTAATCAACGATTTGACAGTTGTCTACATAGATTGTTCTGTCTGTTTTTTTGTTTGTTTGTTAATGCCTTCTATTCACTCTGGTAGTATTTGTAGGATTAGCAGCATGCATATAACTCCATTTCTATCTACTTTTTGACTAATACTAATATTTATTCTACCTTTAATGTAGTAATTAAGGAGTGCAGCTTGTAACTCAATAAGACAATCTACTGACTTTTGTCTGAGAGAGATTCTAATTTTGTTTAGTTGTTGACTCTTGAAACTAACTAAACATAGGTAGGCATTTGTTTTGTTACTCATGCCTTGATATTTACTTGCTTATCTGGAAGTGGTAGTCACAGTAATTTGATAGCCATGGTGACAGTGTTTAAGGGTTTCTCTTTTTGGATGATCAGATTTAGTGTCCGATTCTGTATTTGGATCCACATGGGCAGACCTTTGCACCTGTGCTTAGTCCTGCCTGCATGACCTGGGTTGCAGCCCTTCATTCCTTTTCTCTTCCTGAATATCCATTATCTGATTCTAAGCTTTTTGAACCTGAGAAATAGTTTGAAATTCTAATCCATAATAATACTATTTCAAATGAGTGTGAGTGAAGTTCTGGAATAGCCTTCCAAAGGGAGAAGTGGGGGCAAAAAACCTAGCTGGCTTCAAAACTGAGCTTGATAAATTTATGGAGGAGATGATATGATGGGAATTAACTGATCTTTGACTACTTGTGGTAAATATGCCAATGGTCTGTGATGGGACATTTGATGGGGTGGGTTCTTAGTTACTACAGAGAATTCTTTCTTGGGTGTCTGGCTGGTGAGTCTTGCCCATGTGCTCAGGGTTTAGCTGGATTGCCATATTTGGGGTTGGGAAGGAATTTTCCCCCAGGGCAGATTGGCAGAGGCACTGGAGGTTTTTCGCTTCCTCTGTAGCATGAGGCACAGCTCACTTGCTGATGGATTCTCTGTACCTTGAAGTCTTTAAACAATGATTTGAGGACTTCAATAACTCAGTCATAGGTCAGGGGTCTATTACAGGAGTGGGTGGGTGAGGTTCTGTGGCCTGCATTGTGCAGGAGGTCAGACTGGATGATCATATTGGTCCTCCTGACCTCAGAGTCTATTATGAGTCTGAGTCTATAAGGAAGGAATAGTTTTTTGTCATTCTTCATAATCAGTAGTTTATATCACAATCCAAGATGTATGACTGCTTGTACCACTTTTTATTAAGAAAATAAAACTTTTGATTTAGCTGTATTACTGCCGAGAAATGTGTAATTGTAAAATCTTGATCTGACATTAAAAATTCCATCAGCCTACTATACTATAGATGTTACTCAAATCACAAACTATTCATTACTAATTAGAGCAGTAAGTATGGTGGTCGATTGCAAACATTGCTTGTTTGCTTTTGAGGGATTATTTTTGCTAGAACATATCTAAGTGGCGTATCTATTTTAAATATAGATAAGAAAAATAGATGATCTAAAGTATCACTTATTTTAGTGGGACATTATCGTGGTTAAAGAATATTTAGATAAGTCAGATGTATTCAAGTTAGCAGGGCCTGATAAAATTAATCCTAGGGTACTTAAGGAACTAGCTGAAGCAATCTTGGAGCCCTTAGCGATTATCTTTGAACTCCTGGAGGACAGTAGAGGTCCCTGGAGAAGGGCAAACATAATGCCTATCTTTAAAAAGGAAAACAAAGGGGACCCAGAGAATTATAGACTAGTCAGCCTGTCTTCAATACCTGGAAAGATATTGGAGCAAATTATTAAACAATCAATTTGTAAGCATCTAGAGGATAATGGGATTATAAGGAATAGTCAGCGTAGATTTGTCCAAAACAAATCATGCCAAACCAATTTAATTTCCTTTGTTGATAGGGTTACCGACCTAGTGGACGGGAGAAGCAGTAGACACGATATACCTTGATTTTAGTAAGGCTTTTTTTTTTTACATAGTTCCACATGACATTCTCATAAGCAATCTAGTGAAATGTAGTCTAGATGAAATTACTATCAGATGGGTGCACAACTGGTTGAAAGACCATACTCAGAGTAGTTATGAATGGTTTGCTGTCAAATTGGAAAGGTATATCTAGTGGGGTCCCTTAATATTTTCATTAATGACTTGGATAATGGAGTAGAGTAGATTTCTTATAAAATCTGCAGATGACACCAAGCTGGGATGCAAGGATTTTGGAGGACAGGTTTAAAATTCAAAATGACCTTAACAAATTGGAGGATTGGTCTGAATTCAACAAGATGAAATTTAATAAAGAGAAGTGCAAAATACTTCACTTAAGAAGGAAAAATAAAATGCACAACTACAAAATGAGGAATAACTATCTAGGGGGTGGTACTGCTGCGAAGGATCTGGGCATTATAGTGGACCACAAACTGAATGAGTCGTCAATATGTTGCAGCTACAAAAAAAGCTAATATGATTCTGGGGTATATTAAAAGGAGTGTTGTATGTTGTATGTCACAGGAGGTAATTGTCCCACTCTATTCTGTGCTAGTCAGGCCTCAGCTGGAGTACTGTGTCCAATTCTGGGCACCACAATTTAGGAAGTATGTGGACAAATTGGAAAGAGTCCAGAGGAGAGCAACAAAAATGATAAAAGGTTTAGAAAACTTGACCGATGAGGAAAGTTTACAAAAAAACAAACAAACCAAAAAAAAACTTGGAATGTTTAGTCTTGGAAAAAGGAAGACTGAGGGGGCAACCTGATGAGTCTTCCAATATGTAAGCATCTATTGTAAAGAGGATGGTGATCGGTTGTTCTCCATGTCCATTTAAGATAGCACAAGAAATGGTGGTCATAAGCTTCACTGAGGTAGATTTAGGTTAGATATTAGGAAAAATAACACTATAACACTAGGCAAGCTCTGGAATAGGCTTCCAAGGGAAGTTGTGGGGAGTCCCCATCATTGGAAGCTTTTTAAAATAAGTTGGAGAAACACCGGCCAGGGATGATGTAGGTTTACTTGGTCCTGCCACAGCGCAGGGGGTTGGATTAGATGACTTTTTGAGTTCTCTTCCAGCCCTACATTTTTATGATTATCATTACAACCCTCCAAGTGAACAATAGAATTAATAAGTAACTGTTCCACGTGTCTACGTTAATTATTCACCTGCTTACTACCTGGCATTTGACTATTGTTAATCATCAAGCAGTATTAACTACTGCATGCTGTGATGTATTGAGATAAAGTTCAATGAGCTCAAATTGTGAGGAGTGGGGAAAATTTTTTGGTTAGAGTTCAGTATCTTATTTTTAGCTGAATGAATAAATACTGATTGACTGCATCATCTTATGAAAGAAAGTATAGGATCTTGTTTTGGGTCTTATAAAACCTAGATACAATGCAAACAGCAAAGATTGTTGTTTATCTGTAGAAAACAGTTAAAAGTTCTTTGTTATTCAACATCTTCATGTTACATTACAGTAACAAACAATGAAAATGTAGGGTTGGTTTGTTTAAGGACAAATTCAGTTTATGTTTTTTCCATGGGGGAATAGGCTTTTGTGTACTCTGAATTGTTGAGAATTTTGCCTGCTCATTCCCATTACTGCTATTCTTTCCTGAGGTCACTATCCTTCTGCATTAAAAGCATTTTTTCAGGAAATCACTTATACCTTGTTAAAACTGTTCTGTAATTGGTCTGAGCTAATTTCAAATTAGTACCCCAGCATGGTGTGAGGGCAGAGAAGTGTAGTGTTATGAGTAAGACATTGAACTGGAACTCAACACATGCACTCTGTTCTGCTAGAGGTGTTGACTTCTCCATGAGACATAAAACCAAGTTTGTGGCCAAATTCAAACTTGTTTAATTACATTCTGCTTTACTTGCATTCCCCTTGCAATCAATGAATGTGGTATTCTTCATTTCCTGACAATAATTGTTATATAATGTTGCCTGTGCTGTTTAAAAAAGTCACTGTATGTTACCCCAGGGGAGCTGAATTTCAGGGGTTGAAGGCTGATGTATAGTTAGTAAGTTGTTTTAGAATCCTTTGATATGAAACTATATACATACGGGTAATTATTAATCTCAGTAATTCTGACAACTGCAAATAGCTGGTGTCTCAAACTGTTAATTCCTAAAATATAATAGTTTTGAGAAAGCAGTTGACTTAGCAGAAACTAGAATCCAAAGCTAGAAGTTTGGTGAAATACTCATCCTGTCTTCAAACTTTTTTTGGGGGGGGGAGTCGGGGAGAGTCGAGGGAAGATGGAGTGCCATGACTGGACTGCAGTATTGCCAACCTCAAGCATTCAAAAATCATGAGATGTTGTTAAAAAATAAATCAACTGAGTCTCTAGAATTCACATTTTTCATCTTTTATTCTGCCACCAGGAGGCTTGCCCTTTTTGTTTTGAAATGAAAACTCAGAATTTAGTGTAATCGCATGACTTCAGGAAGGTGGAGGGAGCGCTAAGAAAAAATATCATGAGTTTTGCAGTTAAAACCGGGAGAGCTGTTACACTGAGACTGTAGTAGTAGATAGTGGAAAACTAATCATTTTATGGCCTCAGAGTGTTTTCATTCTCATATTAAGTTTTAAAGTTTCTTCATGTGTAATTGTATTCAGAATTAAAATCTGTTTTCTTTTACCTTCCCCTATGTTCTTCAAATCCTGTTTCTTGATCAAGAATGCTTGCCACAATTGTTTGGAGCACTGGCCTCAGCAACAGTTTCTCCTCCTTTTGTTTTATTAGTTTATTGCTCTGTCTGAACAGGTTACATTTTAAACATTTTTAATAAGCAAAGTAGAGAAACAGCAAGTAGTCTGGCAAGTAGTCCCTGGTGTAACATACCCAGTTAATAGGATATTAGCTGGCTTCCTTTTAAAGAGTTGTAGTTATGACTAATGATTTTACAAATTGTATATTAGAGTAAAACTTGTGTGTGAGTTTTCTGCTTACAAGCAATCGTCAGGGAATTAGTTACACTAGTTGCTGTTCCACTAAGAAACTCTATAGCATTTTTTAAATTGTATAGTATATGAAATGTGTCCTGAGTGTTATACCAACTGTCTTATGTTTAGATAAATTATCAGCCACACTGTGCAACAGAACAATGCAAGCTGACAATAGACCTCAGTGGATTTTTAAAAAAAGTTTTGATTCATATTTATACCCAGGACCTTTCTTTCTGCTCCCATCTAGTCTGTTCTATATTTTGCGTAAAGTCTAAATCATGGTATAGCGTTTCGCCAGGATGCAGGCAAATGGATACATGTTCCTGTGCTGTTTGTTCATCTTCCATTTGTGACTCCACTTCTTAATGGTAAAATTAAAAATACTGTGTAGATCAGGGGTGGCCAACCATTCAGGGACGAAGAGCCGCAAAGAGCCACATTTACCTTTTCAGTTTCCCCTTGTCTCTTACCCTCCCCCTGAAAATTCGCACTGATCTGTCAATTTCGGTGGCCCCTTGTCAAAGTGAAATTGACAAGCTCTGGTCTCTTACCCTCTGCTGAAAAGCCTGTCAATTTCAAAGAGCGGCATGCAAAGAGCCCTGAGCCACATTTGTATGACCAAAGAGCCGCATGCGGCTCGTGAGCCGTGGGTTGGCCACCCCTGGTGTGGATGAAGATTTTAAATCTTTCTTTTGTAGACAATATCATACCTAATTTTGAAACTATAATATCCAAGTTGTGCTTTCTGGAGGAGTACTTAATGAAAACCAAGGTCCTCTTCTGTTTTTACAGGAGGTAAAATTACATCTTAAAGGCAGCACTATGGTCTATCCAAATGGTGAGATACATACTTACTGCGCACATAGCTCTGTTCATCTGCACATCTCACAGTGCTTTATAAAAAGGGGGTAAGATTTATTATCCCAACTTTTCAGATGGGAAAACTGAAGCTCAGATAGAAGTAGTGACTTACCCAAAGACATGCAGCAGGTCAATGGGAGAAGCAGGAATCTGAGAGTTTACAAAACATGTGGCTTTTCTCATGTTTTGGAAGTCTTAGAGCTCCCCTTTCAAGGGAATGACCTATCTTACAGTTTCAGTACATTAAAGAAAGTTTCTGAAGCCCATGCCTATTCCCTGGCATGCAACCCTGAACACCTTCCTGATTCAGCCAAGCTCTCCTGGTGTGGAAAGTAAAACAGATTACAGATGTCCTGCTCAGTAGTTGCCATTCATGTCTATACAGCTGCTGATCTCTAACCCCTCCACTGGATGCTGAATCAAGGATTATGGCAGTGTTGGAACACTGGAGAGTCATGTGAATGAAAGCTTTCTGCTTTCAGACTTGGGTGCGAGATTCCACCATGTGAGTGAAAACTGATGAAAGTGAAGATAGACCATCTCATAGACCTAGCTGACAATTCTGAAATTGAGCTGTTTGATGGGGAAGGTAGGCCCCTCAGGGCTAAAGATCTCCATCCTAGGGCAGTGAAGATGTAGAGGTTATGAGCAAATGTACAATCCCCCAGGATTCCCATCCACAAACCATTTTAGCCTCTCAGTCGTCTTTTTTGGTCCCCACCCACCCCTTTGCAGAACTTAGAGAAGTCTCAGAAGCACAGTAGCTTTGACTGGAGTGAGCGTAGGGCAGGACAAACAACTTCCTGCTGCCCCATGCAGTCCCTTAATTCACATTAGCTCGTCACTTCTTTCAGTAGCTCCACTGGTAGGACTGGTCAGAAATTTTCCATCAGAATTTTTTTTCAATGGAAAGTTGGGCTTTCAATAAAAACAATTTTTGCAGAACATGTCTTTCTGTAGAAAACTTTGACTAATAATATCCAGCTCTTACATAGATGTAAGAGTGCTTTACAAAGAATGTCAGTATCATGATTCCCTTTTTATGTATGTTTTCCACGTGTGGAGGGAAACCATTTTCCACCCAGCTCTATCTGCTGGTCTAGAGCCACTCTTCTGTATCAGCCTGACCATCTTTTGAATTGAGCTGGCGTAGTCTCTCTGTGTAGGGACATATGGGGCTAATAAGTTCCTTTAAAATCATAGGAGAGAGGGTCAGGCTTTGGTCCATACTGCAAAAAACTAAATGGATCAGTGGAGGTTTATGTGCTGATTTCTGTCACCCTCTAATTGTGCTTAAAATCTGACTAATTTAAGTAGCAGTTGTCTGTAATAAAATAAAATTGTGATGGAAATTCTGAGTTCCTCAGCTAAAAAGGAAGTTTAGTTTCTGGATCCTTTTTTGTCACTCATATATAGAGGGGGAGGAGGAACAGTGTCTGTATTTTGTGTGGTTACCAACATCTACAATTAGTCTACAGTCTACAATTAACTATTAAGAAACACATTCTTTATAGTGAAGTGAAAATGAACATTTCTCTATTTAAGAGGAGCAGCACCATTTTTTCACTTAGGCACTATATATCCATATCTGTAATAATTCCTTTAAAATGTTGCTTCTATATAATAATCTGCTGCCAGGTAAATGAACAAAACTTAATAACTGGCTTCTAGAAATGTGCCTTCATAATAATCTAGCTAAGGAAGGCTGTTTAGCTTGCCTTTTATTTAAAAAAAAATTATAGAGTATAAATTAAGTAAAACAAATTAGGTAGCACTTGAATTTTTCCAGAACCTGTCTGTATCAGTGCTATAAAGGGTGTGGTAATAGTACTGGTTAGACAACTCTGCTACAGGAGGAGGAAGAAAGGGGGGGGGCAGGCCTTTTTGACTCATCTGTTGGTCCAGGATCAGACCCCAAAAACACAGCATAGAAGTCAATAGCAAAATTCCCACTGACTTCACTGGTACAGGATGAAACCTTTAGTAAGTTTGTAGTCTGGTTGTCACATGGCTGACTCCACAAGCTATTCATGTTCACACAGACACATGGTTTATAACCAAGTGAGTGTACCATGTTTTTGAGCCTGTCTGTTAGTGGATCTATGCCATGATTCTTCGACACAGAACTGTTCTTCAGCTGTGTTGGTGGTAATGCCTAACCCTGCTTCTTTAAGTGAGCTAAATAGTCTGGCTTCAGAAGTCTCTTATACAGGAGGACATCCCAAAGTTTAGTACCATGTGAAAGACACACAGTCACTTGTTCTTTGGTCCTGACAGCTGAAGCATTATGGTATTATTGCCCATGTTTTCTAGAATGCACTGGCGAGTATGCTGAATACATACACGTAATAGTATAAGGTAATGGTTTTGGATCACGTTTCCCATGGTTTTGGGAAATGTGCTATTTTGTGGATGAGCTTAAACTATGCTGCTTATGTAACCATGTCAGCTGAGCATGCCAGAGTCTGGTTACACTTAATATACTGTGATTTTATTCTTTGTACAGAGACCCTTGTATGTTATAGATCCTTTGCATTTGGCCTTATGTGGGTTTTTTATTGTAAATGGAAAGCAAATAAAATGTTGTGGTACTGAGGGCCTGCTTCTGCTTTCACTTCGCTGTTCAGGTAGTGTAAAACTAGCGAGAGCAGACGCAGCTCCTAAGACTACAGAGAACTCTCCTTAGCAAAACAGAAAAATTTTAATGTAAGCTCATCTTTGTACCCAGATGTATTGTCACTCAATTATTTGATAGCTTTCCTCAGTTCTCACTTGGAAAGCACTCTGTGGAAAAGTAGATATACACATACACTTTCAAACCTTGCAGCTATTGGCTTTTATCCCACCCTTTGTTTGTACAGTCTTCCCATAATCCCTCTTTTGTACATGTGTGATTGCAGTGGTTGAAATGTGCAGTACATCTTCAACAAGGGCTGCTGTTTTAATGTCACTTGAAAGAAAGCAGATTTATGTAGTAGGGCTTGTGCTATGTGTGATAGGTGACTTCTTTAAATGTAGTACTCATTTCATAGCTGTGTATTTAATGACTACATCAAAAAAAGAAGAAATGAAACATGAACATTTAAATGTGGGTGCTTTTTTGCTTTGAGTTAGTATATTTAACTTCAAACATACTTTTTAATACAAATGTGAAGGACACCAGTAAATTCAATATAATGGATTGTTATTTACTTGAAAATGTACAGAAGTTTCTATAGCATAATCAGACTTTTTAGCTAGTGTACCCTCCCAACAGGTAACATTTTTATTAAAGGGAAGCTTCTGATATCCTGATACTACTGAGAATCTGGGTGTGACAAGTTGGCCTCTCCTGGGGCAGCCTCCAGAATAAAGTCACAGCGTGACTGGTGTACCTTCCTCAGTTTTCCCTTCAGTGGTTCCCACATAAGTCCATAAAGGCTTTCCAAGTGTGTATGAATAGCCCTTGCTGGGCTCTCCTTTTACAAAAGAAATCCCCATGCACATAAACAATAACAGAAGTTCCACAAACATAATCCAGAGTTCACCAGAATAGTCTAAATCAATGATGCTCCGACTCCAGTGGTTCACAAGCCAAATCAGCAATCAACAATACCCAAAAGAGCCACAGTAGTGTAAATTCATTGTTTCATTTACTAGAGTACTATATATTCATAGTTAAACAGTTTGATGGGAAATATTTTGGTTTTTATATATACATTATTTTTATATATATATAATATATATGTAACACACGTTCTCACAGCAAAAAGACTGAACAAGTAGTATTTTTATCAACTACAGTTGGTTATAACATAGTAAAAGCATCCTGATTGGTTAGTAATTAAATCACACAGTGTTCTAATATCATGTGCTGCAAAGAACCACAGGAGATGCATTAAAGAGCCACTTGCAGCTCTTGAGCTTCAGTCTGAGTATCACTGGTCTAAATGGTACATTCAGTCTTCAAGTTCCAAGAAGGCAATAAGGGCACACTGTTGACTCATATTCAGCTTTTTGTCCACTGTAACCCCCAGGTCCTTTTCTGCAGAACTGCTGCCTAGCCAGTTGGTCCCCAGTCTGTAGCAGTGCATGGGATTCTTCCGTCCTAATTTTAGGACTCTGCACTTGTCCTTGCTGAACCATATCAGGGTTTTGTCTTGTTTTTTTTTTTTTTTTTTTTGGCCCAATCTTTCAATTTGTCCAGGTCACTCTGTATTCTATCCCTACCCTCCATGGTATCCATCACTCCCCCGGCTCAGGGTGTGGTGCAATCCACCCCATTCTCTAGATCATTAATGAAGATGCTGACAAAACCGACCCCAACACTGACCCATGGGGCCCTTTGCTTGTTACTGCTAACTAGACATCGAGCCGTTGATCACTATCAGTTGAGCCCGATGATCTAGCCAGCTTTCTATTCATCTTATGGACCATTCATCCAACCCATATTTCTTTAATTTACTGATAAGAATATTGTGGGAGACTGTATCAAAAGCTTTGCTAATGTCAAGCATATCTTGTGCACTGCTTTCCCCACATCTACAGAGCCAGTCACCTTTTCATAGAAGGCAGTCAGGTTGGTCAGGTATGACTTGCCCTTGGTGAATTCATGCTGACTGTTCCTGATCACCTTCCTCTCTTCCAAGTGCCTCAAAATGGATTCCTTGAGGACCTGCTTCATGATTTTTCCAGGGACTGAGGTGAGGCTATCCAGTCCGTAACTCTCTGGTTCCTCCTCCTTCTCTGTTTTGAAGATGGGCACTATATTTGCCTTTTCCAATCATCCGGGACCTCCTCCAATTGCCATGAGTTTTCAGAGATAATGGCCAGTGTCTGCAATCACAGCAGCCTACTCCCACAGATGCATTGCATCTGGCCACTTGGACTTGTGCATGTCCAGCTGTATCTGTCATATAGGACAATGCTTTCTTTCCCATTATTTTATTATATGATTCTAAATCTACATCCACAAAGATGATTTTCCAGATATAATTTACTGCCTCATAATTATATTTTAATCTTTTCTAGTTCTCTTTCACTTAACTCTTTTATCCACATTCAAACCCAAAGAGCATGAGGGAGTGTATCGGGTCAGGCTGCATTTCGTCCACTTAATTCCCAACATTCTTCATATATTTTTCCAGTGTTCTTATCTTTGCTATTTCCCTTGACTTCAGACCAAACTGTCAGATCTAACACTTTCACTCTTAAATTGACAGACATTTCTCCAACATCTACCCAGATTACACACACTGGTGTTAGAAATGCATCACATGCAATTCATACTGCCAGCTCAGGCTGTCCGGGCTTTCCCATTTATATGGCCTGGATGCCCACTCTTAAAACTCAGAAGGCAGCTGAGGAGTCACAAGTAGACTGGCCCCATTAAAAGGAAGCGGGATCCAGTGCATCTGTGACTACTGGGCTAAGATCTGTTAAATATTTTATGATTTTTTTTCCCTGCCTAATTCTATTTTGACTGTGTTATACAGCCGCCTGGAAGTCAAACAGCTAAAAGAGGTATTGGGTGTTGAACTTTGATTGTGTGTCCTGAGGTAAAGGCTGAATTTTGCTATGATGCAGCCTTAAAAATTGCCACCCTAAAATTAAAACTCCTTCCTGTGTCTAGTGTCCTCCCTCTCCTTCAGATTTCTTGTTTAAAACCCATGGCTCTTGTTTAATAAATAGTATGATCTCATTAGTTTTCTGCCACATTGCAACCACTTCTTCCATAATTTATATTGTATTTTGTCTGTTAGATTGTAAGTATCTTAGAATAGAGGATATTTGATCTTAAAAGTAGCACTGTTTGAATATGTTATAAGTAACATCTAACAACTGAAAGAAAATTGACTTTAAATTTGCTTTCTGTATGGTCCATTTAACTGTTTCACAAATATAGTCCAATTAAATAGGCTTACATTCCACAATGCAGTTCACTAGCACAGGCCCCCTGTGGCCAAGTGGTATCCCATTAACTTTTTAGTTAGACATTAGATCACATTCCAGGATTAGAATCTTAGTCCTTCGTCTACCCCTTTTTAAAATAATAATTGAAAATAACTTGTGATGGTAAAACTATCAGTTAGCAGGAGGAGTTCAGCACAGGTGTAGCAGCTGACACTGTTTTTTAACTTCATTTTTGAAGTCCATATCATGCAAGTGTGTGGAGTTCTGTTCACCATTGCAGAAATTACTGGATTTTTATTTGGAAAATATTTGAAATAATTTTCTGAAGTTTTTCTTTTTGCACTGTATTTGATCTTATGCAAAGGATAATACATTGCTAATATGTTGTAAGAGCTCGCAACAATTCCCTTATAAAAAAAAAAAAAAAAAAAAAACCTTTAAAAACTACTTCATGAGTTCACAAGTAGAATCTCATCAGAACTTCAAAGGGAAAAAATTAAGTCACTACTGAGCATGCTGAATAGAAGATTCCTTTAGAAGTGGATTAGAGGAAATTTACATTTAAATGCTTAGAGCATGCTAATAAACCCAGACTATTTTAGTATTCTACTTTCCAGCAAGGAACTAGAAAAAGGCAGTTAATGATTGAAGGTGCTTGAAGACTTCAGTTTAGCTTCATAATTAAGTTACTGAATACTTCACTTTCTTACATAAGAAATTGTTCAGTTTAAATTTGTCTTCAGATCCATGTATATTTTGCCCATTATGTTTGTAACAAATATAAACTATTATGCTAGTTAAAAAATCTTGTTAAACATACCCGTCTAAATATGCTATTGCACTACCAGGATACTGACGCATACATACTTTAATTGCTAAATAGTAATTGAAATTAGCTTTTGATTTATTTTATAATGTGAACTTTTCAAGATACCATTCAGTCCTTCCATAGAAGTTATTTTGCCATTTTAATAGAAATGTAAGGCATGAGAGGTCATCTAGTCCAGCCTCCAGCAGTTTGGCAGGACCAGGTATACCTAGACTATCCTTGACTGGTGTTAGTCTAACTGGTTCTTAAAAATCTCCAGTGACAGGGATTCCACAGCCTCCCTTGGAAGCCAGTTTCAGTGTTTAGCTATCCTTAGGGTTAGAAAGATTTTCCTAATATCTAACCTAAACCACCCTCACTGCAGATTAAGCTGATTAGATCTTGTCCTATCTTCAATGGACATGGAGAACAATTGATCACAATATTTTTTATAACAGCCCTTAACATATTGGAAGACTGTTGAGAAAAGAAGCCTGTGAGTGGACTTAAGTGTAAACATGCCCCATTTTATTAACCATACGTCATAGTTCAGGTTTTCCAGACATTTTATCATTTATTGTTGCTCTCCTCTGGATTTTTTCCAGTTTATCTACATCTTTCTTAAAGCATGAACTAGACCCAGAACTGGGCACAGTACTCTTGCTGAGGCCTCCCCAGTGCTGAGTAAAGCAGGACAGTTACTGCCCTTGTCTTACATATGATGCTCCTATTAATACACCCTGGAGTGGTATCAGCCATTTTCACAACTGTATCACATCGTTGGTTCATATTCAGTTTGTGATCCACTGTGACCTCCAGATCCTTTTCTGCAGCACTGCTGCCTAGCTAGTAATTCCCCATTTTGTGTTTGTACATTTGATTTTTTTCCAAGTACTTTGCATTTTTGTGTTAATTGAATTTCATCTTGTTGATTTCAGACCACTCTCCTATTTATCAAGATCATTTTGAATTTTAATCCTGTCCTTCAAAGTATTTTCAATCCCTCACAGCTTGATATCTCCAGGTTTTATAAGCATACTCTGGCTTCCATGATCCAATTCATTAATGAGAATATCGAAAAGTTCCAGGCCCAGCAAAGACCCCATGTGGGACCCCACTAGATATGGTCCCCCCGCTTTGACAGCAAGCCAATAATAACTGTTCTTTGAGTATGTTCTTTCAAACAATTGTGCACCCACCTTATAGTAATTTCATCTAGACCACATTTGTCTCGTTTGCTTATGAGACAGTCATGAGGGATTGTCTCAAAAGCCTTACAAAAATGACTGTGTATCATATCTGTTGCTCCTCCTCCCCTTCCATCCACTAGTCCAGTAACATTTTCAAAGAAGGAAATTAGGCTGGTTTGGCATGACTTGAATTTTGTTAGGCCCTGACAACTTGAATGTATTTAACTTCTCTAAATAATCTTTAACCTGTCTCTTCCCTGTTCTGACTTGTTTCTTTCTCCCTCATTGTTAAACCTCTGGTCACAATTAACCTTTTTAGTGAAGATTTAAGCAAAACAGGCATTAAACACCTCCGCTTTCTGGATGTCCTCCGTTATTAGCCCTCCATCTCAGCTAAATAGAGGACCTGTACTTCACTTTCTCTTGATCCTAATGTGTTCATAAAATCTTCTGATTGTCTTTTGTGTCCTTTGCTAGGTGCAGTTCATTTTGTTCTTTAGCCTTTCTGATTTTGTCCTTACAGGACTGCACAATTCTTTTGTATTCATCTTTAGCAATTTGTCCATGTTTCCACTTTTTGTATGGTTCCTTTTTTGATCAGCTGTACTTCATATCTCAATTCTCCTTGTGTTTTATAATGTAGATGATATCTCCCCAGCTGGCAGATATTATTCCTGGCTGAAGGTAAAATGACTGCCCCTGAAAAACTTGTTTTACTATAGAGAGGAGAGGATTTGGGGGCATGAAATTTATTAGTAGGATTGTTTTTTTTGTTTTTGTTGAATTCAGTAATTGTAGTCTGTGTATAGCTTAGGTCTGGGAGTTAGCTGATCCAAGATCTGTTACTGTTTGTCACAAACTTTCCGTGCACATGAGAAAAGTTGATAAATCTCACTATGCTCCAGTACTGCCATCAGGAAAATAGAAACTATGCCTACCACTCCGGGGTGATTGTGAGACTTTGTTTGTAAGGTCCTTTGAGAACTCCAGTGAAAGGCATAATGTACGTGCAGAATGATGGTACTAAGCAAGTAGTCAGGCATGCCCTTTACACAATGAAACTGCTTCCGCATTCCAGAAGTAGTTTCAGATCTGTTTAATACATGATGAAATAGACACAGTATTGTTCATTCTGAAACTAAGATCATGGACCTGAACTACAATCAGGAAAATTCAGTTCATACATCTATATCTAGTTGTTTTTTTTTTAAATATATCCCCATTTCTGTCCTCCCAGGCCAGTAGAACCGTTAGAAATTGGTTTAGATAGAACTATGTTTAATGGCTATATAAAGGAGGCCTTGGTGATTGCTGTAGTGAGCAGTCAGAGGTCTAGAATGTATTTGGTTGTCTCTCTTCTCTACCTGCTCAACATATTCCTTGAGCTGCCAGCCATAAAACAGCACCCTAAAATCTCATGCATCAAAATTGTAAAAATAACATATAGGGGTATGTCTATACTGACAGTGGCAAAGTCGCTGCTGCCAGATCGATCTTTCTGGATCGATTGAGTGGTCAGTGTAGACCCGCTCAATCGATCAGGAAGTCAACTGAGTAAGACCACCCCCTCAAGTAGCGTAGTGCTATGTCGAGAGGAACACAGTTCCCGTCGGTGCAGTGCAGTGAAGACACCGCACAGAAGTGAAGTACAGCAGTCGACGGGAGTTATGCAAGCTACTTTGTGCAGCTTGTGTAACTCCTGTTGACTGATGCCGAATTGCCAGGTCAGTGTAGACCAGGGCTAAGATATTGGTATATGAATAAGAAGACCTCTTATTGCCCTTCAAGAGTCAATGCCTGAACATTAGGGTTGATTATGGAAGCTTTAAGGATTCAAAGTCAGATGCAACAAACCCCAACTACTAATCTTGTTACAATCCTAATTCCAACAGTTCTCACCCAGTTCATTTAAATCCTATGAAATTGACCAAGTCGAAAGTTTGCCCTATTAAACATTGGCCATATTGTCAAAAATGACAATATATGTACAAAACTGGTTGAGGAAATCTCCATATAATTTATGGATAGTGTTAATTCTTTCAAATGAATATTGTAAAGATAGCAACATCTAAAGCCCTTGGCCCACAAGCACAATAGTAGAGCTGAAGTCCTTGCTGATGAACTACAGGAGTTTTGCCACAGGGAGCCTTGGTGATGTCTTTCTCTCTGCCTGTTTTTAGGCCACCTTGCTATGATGGGAAGGGGAAGGAAAAGGGCAACATTTGGAGCTGAAGACTGGAGACCCAAACTGGGTTTAAAACACCTTTCTCATCCAGCAGAATCCTCCTGTAGTTTGCTGGCAAGGAGTCCAATTCAGACAAACCAGAGGAACTTTATTACACTGTCAACCATCCCTTGAGGTCTTCTCAAAGTCCCTTACAGCCAATGGTGTTGTATTAATTTTGATGGAATAAGTAGGCCCAGAGAGTCAAAGGTGATAACAGTTTTAAACAAGGTTTGGGGTTTCTAGTACAGAGACTTAGGATGCTTAGGACCATGGCAAACACCTTTAAAAATCTTTGTAACCTTTTAATAAAGATATAGACAAAGAAAAACAGATCAAGCATTTGAAAGACGAAGTATTAAGTATGGTTTTCATTTGAACATCCCGTGTTCCCTTTTCCTTTAGCTAGAGACTTTTAGAAGGAAAGTCCCTGTGTGACAGCTTTTTAGATGGCAATAACTGTCTTATTTTGGGGGGAGGAGGGAGAAAAATAGTAGTTGAAATTGGAGCTGTTGTTGCTGCTGCTGTTTACAGTCCAATTCTGTTTCCAAAAATAACAAAATAAGAGAGGTGGGGGGAAAAGCAAAGATATAAAATGTGACTTCTGTCTTGTGTTGACCCTCACTTGCAGCTTCAGCCTCACTGCTGGTTTTATTAGCCATGCTGGCAAACTTGTACCAGCATTGGGTTGTTTAGGGCATTGCTATAATCTGCCTCTTTGATCGCAGACTCACTGCAGTGTTGCAAAATATGCACTTTTGGCCAGCCTGACCAAATTCTCCTTAGGTAAAAGGCAAAAGGCCAGACTAGGAAAGAGAAGAAATAGTGTGAGAAAGGAAACACATCTAGGGGTGGGAGTCCAATATCTGGGATTTAGCTAGAGTAGGTGGAGGTGGCGATAATATCTGGGTCCATCTCTCTCTATCCCGATCTTGTCAGGATAACTCTCTGGATCAGGATAGTGAAGGTCCAGTAACGTCACAGTGGATTCTGGGTTCCAGGAGACAGCTGGGATGGTAGCCATGATGAATAACTGCAATCTTCCTCTGTTTTCCACATCTAAGGTCATCTTCCCCACCCATCCTCTGCACTTAGGAGGCTCATTGATTTTTCCCCTTGAAAAGCAAAGTTGCCTTCTATACCAAAAGGGATACAATTTGGTCATGGATTCTGTGACCTAAATGGACCTCTGTGACTTCTTTGGCTTCAATTTCAGCTGCACGACAGAGTTGGAGTTGTCAGCTCCCACAGCAGCAGTCAGTGCCACTCCCTCCTCTCCACCCCCCCCCCCCAACAGGTTGTGAGCGTCTGTTAATTTTTGTTTATTGCATGCAATCTGTCCTTGACTCTTACTAAAAGTAACTGTGACAAAATCTTAACCTTACCTGTAAGCAACTATGGTCTCTCCATGAGCGATCACCTTACAAGCAAAAATATGAAGGCAAGGTCCCTGCCACAAGTCTCATAGACTCTAAGGTCAGAAGGGACCAATATGATCATCCAGTCTGACCTCCTGCACAGTGCAGGCCACAGAACCTCACCCACCCACTCCTGTAATAAACCTCTAACCTATGACTGAGTTACTGAAGTCCTCAAATCATGGTTTAAAGTCTTCAAGGTTCAGAGACTCCACCAGCAAGTGAGCCATGTGCCATGCTATGGAGGAAGGCGAAAAACCCCCAGAGCTTTTGCCAATCTGCCCTGGGGGAAAATTCCTTCCCGACCCCAGATATGGCGATCAATTAAACCCTGAGCATGTTAGCAAGACTCACCAGCCAGACATCTAAAGAAAGAAAGAATTCTCTGTATTAACTCAGAACTCACCCCATCTAACATCCCTTCACAGGCCATTGGCATATCCACCACCAGTAGTCAAAGATCAGTCAATTGCCAAATTAGGCTGTCCCATCATACCATCTCCTCCATAAATTTATCAAACTCAGTTTTGAAGCCAGCTAGGTTTTTTGCCCCCACTGCTCCCCTTGGAAGGCTATTCCAGAACTTCACTCCTCTGATGGTTAGAAACCTGCATCTAATTTCAAGTCTAAACTTCCTGATGGCCACTTTATATGCATTAGTTCTTGTGTCCACATTGGCGCTGAACTTAAATAATTCCTTTCCCTCCCTGGTATTTATTTATCCCTCTGATGTATTTATAGAGAGCAATCATATCTCCCCTTAGCCTTCTTTTGGTTAGGCTAAACAAGCCAAGCTCTTTGAGCCTCCTCTCTTAAGGCAGGTTTTCCATTCCACGGATCATCTTAGTAGCCCTTCTCTGCATCTGTTCCAGTTTGACTTCATCTTTCTTAAACATGGGGGACAGAACTGCACACAATATTCAAGATGAGGTCTCACCAGCATCTTGTATAACGGCACTAACACCTCCCTATCTCTACTGGAAATACCTCGTCTGATGCAGCCAAGGACCGCATTAGCTTTTTTTCACGGCCACATCACATTGACGGCTCATAGTCATCCAGTGTTCAGCCAATACACCCCAGGTCCTTCTCCTCCTCCGTCACTTCCCACTGATGCATCCCCAGCTTATAGCAGTAATTCTTATTAGCCCCTAAATGCATGACCTTGCACTTACCACTATTAAATTTCATTCTATTACTCCAGTTTACAAGGTCATCCAGATTTTCCTCTATGATATCCCGATCCTTCTCTGTATTGGCAATACCTCCCAACTTTGTGACATCCTCAAACTTTATTAGCACATTCCCACTTTTTGTGCCAAGGACAGTAATAAAAAGGTTAAATAAGATTGATCCCAAGACTGATCCCTGAGGAACTCCACTAGTAACCTCCCTGCAGCATGACAGTTCACTTTTCAGTATGACCCGTTGTTGTCTCCCCACTAACCAGTTCCTTTTCCACCTTTCAATTTTCATATTAATCCCCATCTTTTCCAATTTAACTAATAATTCCCCATGTGTAACCATATCAATGCCTTACTGAAATCTAGGTAAATTAGATCCACTGCATTCCTGTTATCTAAAAAATCTGTTATCTTCTCAAAAAAGGAGATCAGGTTGGTTTGGCATGATGTACCTTTTGAAAGCCATGTTGTATTTTATCTTAATTACCATTGACCTTGATGTCCTTAACTACTTTCTCTTTCAAAAAATTTTTTCCAAGACCTTGCATACTACTGAAATCAAATTAACTGGCCTGTAGTTACCTGGATCACTTCTTTCCGTTTCTTAAAAATAGAAACTATGTTAGCAACCCTCCAGTCATACGGCACAGCCCCTAAGTTTACAGATTCATTAAAAATCCTTGCTAATAGGTTTGCAGTTTCATATGCTAGTTCCTTTAATATTCTTGGATGGAGATGATCCGGTCCCCCTGATTTAGTCCCATTAAGCTGTTCAAGTTTGGCTTCTATCTCGGATGTGGTAATTTCTACCTCCATATTCTCATTCCCATTAGCCACCCTACCACTATTCCCAAGCTCATCATTAGCCTCATAAATACTTTGCCTCCATTTTTAGTTTAGCTATTCGGCCATGCCTAGATTATCCTTAACCTCCACCCCATCCTCAGTGCTTAGTGGTCATGGTCCCACTTCTTCTTTCTTTGTTTTCTTCCTATTTATATGTCTATAAAACCTTTTTATTGGTTTTAATTCCCTTTGCAAGATCCAACTCTACTTGGCTTTTGGCCTGCACCACTTTACCTCTTGGAAGTCAGAACATGTTGAGATAGCTTTCCTGCTGATCCCTCCCATCTTCCATTCCTTGTAGGCTTTCTGCTTTCTCTTAATTACCTGTCTGAAATGCTTACTCATCCAGCTTGGTCTACAGTTCTTACCTCTGAATTATTTCCCCTTCCTTGGGATGCAGGCTTCAGATAGTTCCTGCAACTTTGACTTGAAGTAATTCCAAGCCTCCTCCACCTTTAGATCCGTGAGTTCTTCAGTCCAGTTCACTTCCCCAACTAATTCCCTCAATTTTTTTAAAGTTAGCCCTTTTGAAGTCAGACCCTAGTCACAGATATATTTTTGTTTATCCTTTCATTTAGTTTGAACTGAATTAGTTCCTGATCACTCAAACCAGGGTTGTCCCCTACAGCCGGTTCTTCTGTGAGGTCCTCACTACTCACCAATACCAAATCTGAAATGGCATCCCCTCTTAGTTCAGTAACTATTTGGTGAAGGAATCCATCAGCTATCACATCCAGGAAAATCTGGGCCCTATTATTACTACTAGCACTTGTCCTCCAGTCTATATCTGGGAAGTTAAAGTGTCCCATAATCACACAGTTCCCAGTAGTATTTACTTCATTAAAAGCCTTAAAGAGGTCTCTATCCATGTCCAAATCAGATCCTGGGTCTGTAGCACACCCCAAGCACTATCTCAGGGGAAACTCTAGTAGTTTTCTTCCCCAATGTGATTTTTACCCAGACAGACTCTATCTTATCAATTCCATCACTTTTAATTTCTTTACAATCTACCTCATCATTGATATACAATGCTACTCCACCACCTTGGCCTTTATATCTGGCTTTCCTAAACAGCACATACCTGTAAATACTGTTCACCAGTCATCACTGCTATTCCACCATGTTTCTGTTATCCCTGTAATATCTGGTTTCACTTCCTCTACCAGTAGCTCTAGTTTCTCCATTTTGTTACCTAGGCTCCTCACATTGGTATACAAACATCTTAATTTTTGCTGTTTGGCTTCGCTCACGTTCCTTACCTGATTTGGCACAGTCATTCTACTGCCAATATCACCTGTTAGGCTGGTATCTACACTATCCTTCCTCCTAATGTCCATTCTGCTCCCCGCTGCTGTGTACTTTCTTACTTCATTTTCCTCCCTCTCAATGCTAAAATCAGGCGTGGAGATTACCTGGGCATCTCCCAACCATCTCCCCCAGCTTCCTAGTTTAAAGCTCTCAATCAGTTGTGCCAGCCTGCATCCTAGAAGTGCATTTCCCTCCCTACTCAGGTGAAATCCATCCCAAGAGACCAGCCCTCTATCCATGAATGCCTCCCAGTGACCATACATCCCAAAGCTCTCCTTATAACACCACTGCCTGAGCCATCTGTTGATCATCAGAATCTTGTCACGCCTTTGTTGTCCTCCTCCTAGGGACAGGCACAATCCCACTGAAGATCACCTGAGACTCGATTTCCTTAAGAATCTTCCCCAACCTGGCATAGTCTCCTTTGATTCGTTCCAGCGAGAATCTAGCTGTGTCATTTGTACCCACATGAAGGACAATCAGCGGATTCTTTCCCGTTCCCATTAGGATCCTCTTCAGCCTCAGGTCCACATCCCATATTTTAGCACCTGGCAGACAGCACACCCTTCTGTTCTCCAGATCAGCTCTGGTTAAAGGCCTGTCTGTTCTTCTCAGCAGGGAGTCCCCAGTCACATAGGCCTGCCTTTTCCTGGTAACAGTGTGATTCACTGACTTATCCCCTGTTCTTTCTGGCTGCAAGTCATCTCGTCTAGTATTCTTCTTTGCAATCCTCTGCAACTGTTCCTGTATCCTCCTGTGGCTCTTATCTGGCGGTATCTCCATTGGCCCATCCACTCTTTGTATAGGACTAGCTGCTCTTCTCTTCTTCCTTGCCCTCCCACCTTCAGTATCCACCTGCTGTGCCCCTTCTTCATTTTCCAACTCCGCAAACCCATTTCTGAGCTCTATTTCTCCTTCACTATCCTGTCTTTTCCTCTGCCGGGTTCTAGCAGTTATATGCTTCCATTGGCCACTCTCCTCACCCAGCATTCTCCCCTCAGAGTTTGTTGGTCCTGCTTCCATCTGCCGGTCTGGGTTTTTCCATTCAGCATCCACATTCCCTTGCTCCGTCATCTGCTTGAACCCCCTTCTAAACTCAACCAGAGTTTCCACCTGCATCTCCAACCCTCGAATGTTCTCTTCCATCAGCCCTATGAGGTGGCACTTCATACAAACAAAGCTCTTATGAGGCACCCTCACCAGGATCTCATGTACATCCAGTCATCTACACTGTCTCTTCCACTGCTTGAGTGACTTCCACTACCACCTCTGTATCTGTCATAGCCTTTCCCCCTACTTCCTGCCAGTGAGAGAGAGACACACACACAACTCCACAAAATGCACCCACTGCCCTAAGGCCCATTCAAACTTCCCGTTTTCAGCTCTCTTTGCTGGCCCCTGTGCCACTGCACAGCTATCCATGCATTGTTTAATTTTTTTTGCATAAGGAGAAAAGAATGGAATAGAATGTTTGACTTGTTTCCTTGACTACAATATTGCTTTTTCATTCACCTAAAAAAATCATTTTGTTTACGGAGATTTAATAAAGCTATCTAACATGATCTGAAGACTTAGTGTGTTCATGTCTACCTTATATAATGAACAGGTGATTTCAGAAAAGTGCAATACTTAAATAACTACAGTTAACTGAGAACAATCTTTGGTTTTACCTAGAAAATTAGATATTGTAGGTATTGAATGTATTGATTAAGATTTTATTTATGTTGATTGTTAATCTCTGATTTTTACAATTGTGGGATGTAGGAGGTAGTGATGTAATAATACAATGGATCAATTACATAAATTCTCATGGATTCTCATTCATCTGCTTTTATGGAATGTTTATCAATCTCAGAAATCCTTAATTCTCTAAAATTGTATGTTTTAAAATGTAGAGATTTAATAACACAAGAGCCCAAAGCTTCTTAGTAGTTATTGTGAATCATGTATTTAATTTGGGTAGATTTTTATTACTTGAATACACTTCATATATAATGGGTGGTAACCCTGTAATTTTGGTCTAGCTTCCTCTCAAAGTTAATACAAACTGCTCTCTTGTCTCCTGAGATCACACTTCGACTGTTCAAATCACATGACCATGTTGACTGCTCTTCCGTATCTGGAACAGCTTGTGACTGTTTACTGGAAAAAGAAGCAGCTACATTGTAAAAATGTGCAGAGTAATATCTCTCAATAGCTTAATCATAGACACTTTCATAGAAAAAAACATCTTTTAAGCTGTGGATTTTGCAAAAGCGGAATGTAGTTTCCTGGTATAAGATCAAGAATTTTTTTCACTTTAGTTAGTTTTTCCTCTGTTTTACAGAGATTTAGATTGCACCCTTCATGTTGTTCAATATAGCCAATGAATAACAAGTGTTAAAGGTAAAGTGTCTTAATATGAAATTCCAGGGTGAATGTTTGGGATCCCACTAAGAAAAAGTGCAGACTTACACTAAGTCCCTCGAACACTCCATTTGTTAAAGGTTAAGTGCATTGCAAACTTTCACGCTTGATTGTTTTTAAACTTCAAAATCCTTATTAAAAAATGGTTGTGTGTGGGGGTGGGGAGTTCCACTTCTGTCAAAAGGACTGGCATGTACTTTCTTCTGCCTTACATTTATGATGTAAGAGTTTTCTGAAATAGATGATTGAAAACTAATATATTAAAAAGTCTCTGCACAAACGTGAGGAATGGAGGGAAGAAGCAAGGAGGACTAGATATGAAGATTACCTAGTAGGCATATCCCAAATGTTGGTTGGTTCTCATTAGCGACGTGAGAAGTTGTTTTACAAATGCAGGGTTACTAATGATGAAAGAGGTCCATTAATAAAAGAGCAAAACAATACTGATGACTCTGAGGTTACTGAACTGCTTCATAAAAAGACACATTTACTAAGTTGTATAACAAGAGAACTGTAAATTGGAAGCCTGAACAACAGTAAGGAATTGAACATTTAAAAAAAAATCCAGTTGACAGAACATTAAAGGAATACCATACTTGAAAAATGTTAGCATGTACAAATCTGCCATTCTGAATTACATGTTTGAGTGTTAAGGAAAATAGTGTGTTCATTCCTGGGCACCACATTATCAGAGAAATAATGGTGCATTGGATGGGCTTGGAGAAGAGCAACTACATTATCAAGGGGCTGGAAGGATTCACTTATGAGGAAAGAGCAAAAATGTTTGGCTCAGGGACTAATCCAGGCAGGAGGTGTGGGAGGGAACGTGGTGTAAAGTATATGAAGGTTGTTAGCGCCAAAGATGAAGAGGCATTTTAATGTGATATTTGGTGGTACTTTACAAGAAAATATAAAGAGTACAATTTGGACATCATGTAGATGGGATATCAGGGAAAACATCTTGACAGTAAGGTGTATTAGGATGTGGAATAGTAATGGAAGCACAGAAACGTTATCACTTGGAAACATTAAAACTACTGAATACTGGAAAATGTGCTGACCAGGGAGCTGAACTGTGGATGACCCAGTGGGGTCTCTTTCCGTGTCTGATTCTGTAAATGATTTCTGCTACCATTTAACTCTAGTCTATGAAGTAATGAATAGTAAAATCTATAGAGCAACTGGGGCATGTTCCTGCGAGCTGCTGAGCACCATCAGTCCCATATCAGTCAACTGGAGGTAACCTTGGAGAATTAAGCCCTAGATGAGCAATTTAGTCTTCATCACTATTAAATCAGCCGGATGCACTATTTAGGACTTATTTTTTAATAATTTAAAATATTTAAACTATTATAAACTTAAATTTCCATATGCATGCTCTTGTTACCTATGGCAGCTGACTCCTCAGCTATGGAAGAGAGCTTCGTTTATATGTGGGGATTCAGCAAATGACAGATGGCACATCCTGAAGTAAAAAGTGGAAGCTGTATGTAGGTTGTAATTTAGCTTCCAGAAATTTCAATTTCAGATGCTAATAGGTTAAATTATCAGAGGTGAGCTATAAATGCTGCTTGAATATATATAGGTGTAGGGTGACCAGATAGCAAGAGAGAAAAATTGGGACAGGGATGGGGGATAATCACCTATATAAGAAAAAGCCCCCAATATTGGGACATCTGGTCACCCTATATAGGCCTCTGTGTGCTCCTCTTGTTTAAAGCTTAATTTCTCCTAGAAAAGTCTTTGTACTTGAGAGACTTCTGTCTGGGAAGTATCCTGGATGAATTAAAATATATGAATATTAAGTAACCTCTTTTACCAGAGAAACATTTTAGTCTCATGCATCAGATGGTCATGGTAGAAGCTTTGAAAAGGAGAGTGATATTTGCATGTAGTGTTAGTGTTACACATTGTGTGTCTTTTTTTTCAGGGATTTACTTTGAATATTAATCTGAATACAAATCAGACAATTAGTTGTGCAAATGAGGATTTTGTTAGCTATCTGATGATTGATTCTGCAATTTGGGATCCTGCAGGTTCACAAAAGAACTGGAATATACATATATCTCATACATTTTAGCTGAGGCTTTTAAAACAAATAATTCTTATAATTTCCCATTTTAAACTCATTGCTTTTAAAGGGGGGGGAAAAAAGAAAAAAACTTTAGTGGTGGCATATCACAGTTTTCCTGGACCCATGCACTCATGACTGAGGGTTTTTTATTACTGCCTGATTCAGTACTAATATAAGTGGTGGTTACAGTTCTGGTTTCCCCTGCCCAACTTTCATGTTAAAATCCAAATTAGTATGTTTTCTGGCCTATCATTTGAAAATGCTAAAAGGTTAAGGGGAACACTTCATTTGAAATCACCAAAATACAATGTTTCTATCTTTAAGAAGATTTAAATATCTTACTTTTTCCCTCTGGTTTTGTTTTAGGTGAAATTGTGGTAAATGAAGTCAATTTTGTGAGAAAATGTATTGCAACCGATACAAGTCAGTATGATCTCTGGGGAAAGTTGGTTTGCAGTAACTTCAAGATTTCATTTATTACAGAGGATCCCATGCCACTTCAGGTTTGTTTTTCTTTACAATTGATATTTCATGATTTATGATAAATATGATTGACAAAATAGATTTAGTTAAACCACAATAAATTCCTTAAGTAATTGAGGGGTCCAACCTCATTCTATAAAACAAAGGAAGTTCAAATATCAATCCTGAATTATTGGTGTGCCAATCTTTAATTTGCCCTATTGAATCTACAGAATGTAGGTGTTTGACATCAGAGTATTATTTTCTGAATTAATTGGACTATGGTATCAAAGCATTTAATGATGGAAGTACAGTGAGCAATTGTTTGTAGGACGCCTTTTTGGAGAATGCTGTTAAAAAGCCAAAAACTTTACTATTAGTTGGAAAATATAATGGGGCATCCTACTGAAAAACGGAATTCCAAGTTTCCTTTTATGTAGATATAAGCACCAGTTCAGCAAAACCTTCAGCATGTGCCAAAGCCCTATTTGAAGTCAGTGAGAGAGAGGACAAGATGACAATGAAATTGTCATATTTAGTATAGAAGCAGCAATATATAACAGTTAAGGCTAGTTATTCATAATAATAGAAAAGGGAAAAGTCAGAGCAACACATGCAGAAGTCAGCCTTAGTTTAATTTGTAAACATCTTTGCGTAAACTATTTTTAATACATTAATGATTGTTGAAACTGAGTTGTCAATGATACTTTATTTTGCTATTAAAATTACTTCATCATCTACAACATATTTAAAGTACTCAATTGCCTGGACATGTATTTAACTTCATTAATGAAAATACATGAGGGAGTCATGCTCAGTAGTGGCAAACAAGGTAACAAAGGCCGTAGCTTTTATGAAAAAGCAAACTTATTTTGTGTTATGGAAATTATGGCTATAACAGCCTTAAAGTTTAATAATATTCTAGTCCATGATATTCAGTGTCTTAATTTTGGAAACCAATAATATATAAGGGTTGGAAAGTATATTACTTTTAAATTAATATGTAAAATTAGCATTGTCATCCTTATCAGATGCATTCTTCGCCATTTTCTCTCTTCTGCTGGCATTTTTCTCATTCTTTCTAACAACCCACAATCCAGCATGTTAGATTAGAGAAATATTGTTGGATCACTTCTACTCTTCAAGTTATGAGTCTAGACTTGTAAACTATAAAAATTACACTCCTTTGCACGCACTTATTCCTTGAAGCTCCTACACTTGTAAAATAGTATGTGGCAATAGTAGCTGATGGCTAATTGCAGTATATACATTAATTATGTGTTTGGCTTGAAGTATTGTTTTTGAACTTTCCAACCTGGAGTCTGCAACTGCTCTGAGGACCAGTCCTCCACACTTAATCTGTTTTGTTACATCTGGTGTTATAAAAAGGAAGCTTTGATTTTTTGGTCATTTTTCTTTTCATAGTTGCAGTTATGGTTTTTCATCTTAAACTGCAGCCAACTTGAAACTGAAAGAATTTGTGATTAGGCTAAAAAACTCAAAGTAAATATTGGTTGTTTAACTTTTATTTTTTCTATACAATCTACATTGTTTTTATTTGAGAAATATCTGTCCATGTTCTCTTTAAACTATGTTGTAAAATCCTATGCTAAAATCAATATGGCTGTAAAACTCCTGTTATGAGCTTCTCTCTTTCTTCCAGAAATTCCATTATAAAAACCTGCTCCTTGGTGAACATGATGTGCCACTAACATGCATTGAACAAATTGTCACAGGTATGGAAAAGCCATTTAAGTATTATGAAAAGCTTAAAAGATGAGTTGGTATATTAAAGTTTAAAATGATCAGTGTTTTCTATATTAAGGCACAGTTATTAAGGTTGGACTTTATTAATCTTTCTATGAAGTTAGGCCTAAATTTAAATTTGTAAATCAGAAAAGCAATATAAAGACTGAGTAAAATTGAAAAGAGACACTTTGCAAGATTTGCATTAAACCCAGTTTTCATGTTCTTTCAAAGTATGAGATTACGATTCTGAATCCATAATTGTTCAAGAAATAGTACCTTTTTAACAACTGTTGGTTTTCCATTTTATTTATAACTACTTTTACGTATAGTTGAACATCTCTTCCACCTTATGATTTTAGATTGTAATTCTTATCACCATTAGTTATCTTTTTTCAGTTATTTACAGCCAATTGGGCCATACACAACAAAATACAGCATTATATTGCGGTTTTTATTTTAAGGTGGTCTTGTTTCTCTGACTTTGATGACCTGTTTAAAAACCACTATAATCAGCAACCTCTGGAGGTGTATTTCTGTCTTCTGCCAGAAATTATGGCTAGAGTGTGTTTTATTTCTGATTTTGAAGCTGTAAATTTGAAGCTAATTAAGTAGAAAGTATTAGTTAAGTTTAAAATTGAAGAGACACTCTTACCCTATTTAGAAGCACCAGCTTTTGGACCTTAGTAATCCAGCATAAGATCACATAGTATTTATTAAGATTGTATCAAAAGGCTGATAAGCATCGCTGTACTGATTATCTTGTAATTTTGACAGTCTATCTCTTTGGACCTTGCCTGTTGCCCCTTTCTGGAATGACTAATTTTCACAGTACTGGTATCATCTGAATGTCACTAAGTATATACTCTCTGCTTGATCTTTAACAATGTGTCTTGTTTTTGTTTTTCATTTTTTAGTAAATGACACAAAGAGGAAACAGAAGGTCCTTGGTCCCAACCAGAAACTTAAATTTAATCCAACAGAATTAATTATTTATTGCAAAGATTTCCGTATTGTTCGATTTCGTTTTGATGAAGCAGGCCCTGAAAGTGCAAAAAAGGTATTTAAAAACATGCGATTTTTCCTTAAAGTTCCTTATTGTGTTGGGGTATGTGTAATTCCAGCTCTGGTATTATGGAACTTCTCAGTTTTTTTTTTTAAGCTCTTGATAGAGATTGGTGAGATTGAATTTGTCTTTCTTAAGTAAAAACCACCTTGTAGTTTTTCTAAAACCCATATATGTATCTATAATAGTGTTTTAAGATAATTTTTGGTTACAGAAAATCATCTCGGGGTGAAATATGAATCTTTTCTTCTACAGATGAGGTTTATATACCTAAAAATTGGTGTATGTAGATATTATGAATGCTTCTAGATTAAAGGAGGTAGTGTCTGAACTCTGCTCACTTAAGAGGTGCAGTTACAGGAAGTGTTGTTTTCCTAACTTTGTTCTGGAAATCCCTCAGTGAGGGGGTGAGTAGTTTAGTCTCCCATTCCCATTCATTCTTTCTACTGAGGCAGTCAACAGGTGTGCTAATTATAATAGTGATGTGCTTTGATGTGGATACCTGTTCACTAGAAAATGGAACTCCCTTTTACATATGCCACCACACAACTTTTGGGTGATGATCCATTTTCTGCCATTGCGAGAGGTCATATTCAGACCAATGACCTAAAGGTGAAAGGCCAGTTACCAGTCTCCTGCACCATTCAACCTTAAAGCCTGATTTTTTCACCTCAAGTAGACACACGTTTATACATCTGCTTTATATGTTCCCTTCCAGATGTGTACTCACTTATCTCCTATTGTGCATGTACAGTGCTAAACGTATATTTTAGCCATGTGCATGCACAAACTGGAAACTTGTGCAAATATTTTCTAATGTGCACTTACAGTGTATGCCTATAATTTCCTTTCCAGGTAAGTGCACTCTTTCTATGCATTAGTGAAGTCAAATCTGTTCTACTTTAAAAATTGACTGCAGATTTAGGGAACCAGTATTTTAAAGGTTCTTGGTTTAAAGCTTCCAAGTCTGCAGTCAGATGATATATTAGAAATACACATCCCACTGTAGAGATTTTGTTACAAGTAAAAAATGGAAAATGTTATGTACTTCCATTTGTGTAGCTTTTAACCTAAAGTTACCCAAGGTTAGAATGTTGAAATTTAAATATACTTCCTGGAATCTTTGAATAACAGATATTCTCTGGCAAATGCTTGGAGTTCCAAATTTGTTAAAAATTCCAAGTGAATGTTTGGAGTTCAGTAAAGGGTGAACAACAAGACCATTCATTAACACTTCCTGATATATTGCTGCTGGGCTTTCAAATTCCAAGAACACTGATGTAGAAAAAGTCTGATCCCTTGGGGGAGGGGGGAGGAAAGGAGAGTGTAAAAACGGTAGCATCTTCCATCCAAAACACATTAGATAATTTATTAGCTGCATTCATATTTTCAGTGTTTAAATAAAAGGATTTTTTCCTGACCTGCAAGCTGGTTTGTATTCATTAAACAAGCAACCTCGATTGTTGGCATTTTCTTCCAGTACTGATGATGTAAACTTTCCTGCCTCTCCTGTTGAATTGTTCTCTGGCTCTCTGCACTTTTTCTTCATTTTCCTGTTTATTTAAAAAAAAAAAAAATACCCTGCTTGTACAAGTTGCATTTTTTATCTGGCATCACCACTTTTACATGCCTAGTTAGTTGGCACTAACAAAATAAACCAACCAACAGGTTCTTTTAACCAATAAAGATCTGGGAAGGTTCAAATAGCTGTTTTGATGAGCAGAAATTCAGTTTATATAACCATTTCAGCTCATTGACCCATTGGTCTAGAGTGAGGGTATACAGTATTTTGAATATATAAATGCTATATAAGTACAAATTATTATACAACATGGTGCCTGTGATCTGTAAGTGAGTCAACTTTCAAATTTCAAATATCAGAATGTGTTTGCTGGAGGGAATGGAAGAAACAGTTAATGCACATCTTAACTTTTTAATTATGTGGGTTCTGGGCTTCAAAATTATGTATGTGCACAAAGTACATTTAGGTAGTAGAAGCATCTTTCCTTCTCTGGAGGGTGGAATGACAAGAAATCAACTTTCTGGCGAACACAGAATAAGAACACTTTGCATAGGTAATTGAAGTTTTGGTCTAGTCAGGATTTTGTTTAATTGGATTATTTTAGGATGCAGCTTAATCAAAGAAGGGACCTATGGTATCTCGGATCAGATACTTCTGTCTCTAGACATTTAGCTTACATCTTTCAAATCTGTGCTGTGGCGTGCTTTTTAATCTGGCCCGTTTCTTCCATACCTAGTTTTACAGCAGTGAATAAGAGACTGTTTTGTTTGTTGGTGAATCTTTGTTAGGGAAGCCTGGTCAGCCTTTTCACACCTACAATTTTTTAAGACTCCTTTAACATCACTTGTGTCCACAGGTTTAGATAAATGTCCAAATGACATTAATTGTGGGTACAAAATTCTGTCTACAATTTTGCCCACAATTTGTGGGTGCAAAAAGGGAGGGCCACATCTTTAAAAAGCAGGGCCTTGTCAAATTCTATTGAGAGAAAATCTTGTCGAGTTTTCTTTGGCTCGAAGGTGGCATAGTGTAGTGAAGGCTGTATAAAGTTGTAGAGAAATCCCGACTTTTCCTCTGGGAAAAATCAAAATGTGTCTGCTATACCATATTTTGGCTGATGGATTTGTGTGCTGCTTTTTGTGCTAGGTTATGAACTATTCATGAAAACTATGAGTTGTAGGGAATTGTATATTTATAAATTCCTCCAAGGTCTTGTTGATTGGACAGTTTAGTTTGAAGGATGCCTGTTTCAAATATTGGGTAATGAGACCATAAAGCTGAGCAGTACTGTCATGGACTGTGAATTGGTCAGACTAATTTGACTCAAGACATATGTGCGAGATTTATAACAGTTAGAAAAAGGTGGTCCTTAGCTAGCATTTTTTCTCTCTTGGCAGTTAAAAATAATTGGGAAGAAAAGTCAAATAGTAGAACTGACCTATTGTTATAGATTGAGTTCCGCGGTCTGAGGTACCTTCCATTTAAAATCAGAAGCCTACCAATAAAGCAGTTATAGTGACTGAATTTTAATGATTTATAAATCAAATCCCCAACATGACATTTAACTTGGCAAATCTTGCATAACTGAACTTGGCTGTGCAGGTTGAAGCAAGGGAATTCTCCTCTCTCCCAAAGTGAGCATGGCCTCCTTAGGCTGTGTTCCTCTGTGTTATGAATGAAGTCACTGTTGAAGAAAAACAAAGACACTTACCTTTTCACTGTGCCTATAGAAGACCTTGAGATATCTAAACATAGTCAAACATCAAAAAATGTAGTCATGCTGGAAACTTCGACAACTTTGAGTTGCACTCTGCCAACCAAGACTTTGGCTTCTTTTTAAAAGCTGGTATTTAGAAACATTGTGAGTAGAATTATTTTTTAAGATAGCTTTAAATTCCTTTTAACCTTTCCACACACTTGATGTCTGGAGGCCTGATACTGCGAACACCTCTGAAGCTGAGTAACTTGAGTCATGTGAGTAGTCCCTTGAATTGTGTGCGCCAGTATTTTCAGCCTTGGGCCCAACCCTAAGGGAGTGAGCGTATATTGTTTGGGGAGGAAGAGGATGGGGAAAAAGCTCTAGTAGCAAAGTTGCTTATTAGTATTCCAGCAGGCATGAGACATTCAGGAACTGATAGTACTGATCTGTCTCTTAAGTGGGAAAAAATTAAGTTTGAAGCCAATTGTAGACATCCTGATTTAGTTGATTATTTGACTGTGTTTGTAAACAAATATGCTGTGTTGATGATACTGATACAACTTGAAAAGCTCATTTTTCTGATTTTCCCCACCTACAGCCTATACCCAGCCTATACCTATGCTCAGAAAATCTTTTACCTTGGGATGCTAGAATGTTTGAAATTTCAGGAGGATTAATTTATTTTGCGGGAAATTATGAAGGGGTTTGAAAATCAAGATTATAATAAGAAACTATCTTCAGTGTTAACTATGGAGAAGCAGCCAATGCACTTCTTAAATGCTCCCTTGCACCCTTAAGTTACATGTCCATTTGGGGGACATTATATCCAGAAGAATGTAGATACAGGGTTGGACTCGTGAATAATGGGGGGAATCTCCAGACCCATCAGCATTTTACAATTTAATTCTGCTGTTTTGCCATCAATTTAAAGCTGAAAAGTCTTGAATGGAGGAAAACAGATAGGTGTGGGAGGAAGGGGAAGTAGGAGTAATAGGGTTGAGGAAGGCTTAAGCCAGGAAACTTGAAAGGAGAAGTAATGGCGATTTTCACAATGTAATGAAAAACCAAAAATTTTAATTTAAATTCAATTATAATTAAATGTGTTAATCATCAAAAAGGACTGCTGTCTTCTGGCCATTACAGCAGCTGGCTTAAGAGTGCAATTTAAAAGGTTTGAAATCTTGAGGACTGAGATTTTTACTGACTGCACAGGTTTAACTATAATGTATCACTTAATTTTAAATTAATAAGTATTTGGTGCCACAATATTGAAGTGTTAAAAATCAGTCTGTTTTCCTAATTATACTATGGCCCAATTTCAGTATTATCAAATAAGACTGACTGGGGATATATCATTCTGTGATATTATCACTTCTTTGGGGGGTGCAATATTTTGCCTTTGGCATGTTGCCTGATGATGCCTGTGGGACTTGGCAATACAACAGAATGGTGCACACTCTGAAGTGCCTAAATACAGTATCAGTTTCTTGGTCTTTCCAGTCTCCAACACCCCCATCTCCATTCCTCTGAGAAACCTTTTTAAAGTGTGTGAGGTTTATGTGATCTAAATTATATACACGGACACATAACTAAATAGGAAGAAGGAGAAAAACTAATCCATGCTGAGTCCTGTTCAGTCAAAACCAGCTCTCCCCCCACTAGAGTGACCAGATAGCAAGTGTGAAAAATCAAGATGGGGTGAGGGTGATAGACACCTATATAAGACAGAGCCCCAAATATTGCAACTGTCCCTATAAAACTGGGACATCTGGTCACCCTACTTCCCACAAGCCATATTTTTTTTTTTTTTTTTTTTTCTGAGTGGAGGTAACATTTTTGTTTTCAGTTGCCACCTTCTGTACACAGCGACAATATTGCAGAGACCCAATCCAGATTGAGGAGCTCACACAAAAGGTGACTGAGCATGTTCTAATTGTTTGTTACACAAATCATTGGAATTAGTTATCTGTCAGGTTCAGGAACATCAAAGGTCTGACCTTTGTTGGGCCTTCGAAGGTGCCTATGTCTTTAGAGCCTTTGGAGGCATAGGCCCTTGGAGTGCTTAAAAAAATGTACTTACGTTTCATTTTGAGAAACTGTATTTTAGTGTTTCTTTTATGGGTTACTAGAAAATACTGTGCAATTCAATAATTAACATGTTTTCATAAACAAAGATTCTGAAATGAGAAACAATTGCAACTTAATCTTCAGTGTGTAGAAATAGTTATACTCTTACCTATTACCTATGCTTTCTGTATTGTTACACACAAACTAAATAGATGCTGCATGTAATTGGCCTTTATGGGTATGTCTACACTGCAATACAATGCCCATGACTGGCTCATATCAGCTGACTTGGGCCCAGGCTGTGGGGCTATAAAATTATCCAGACTTGGGCTGGTACCTTCTCCTCTCATAGGGTCCAAGAACCCAGGCTCCAGTCCAAGTCCAGCATCTGCACGGCACTGCAATTATAGAGCCCTGCAGCCGGAGCCCCTGGAGTCCATGCGGGTATCATATTGCAGTGTAGACCTACCCTAAGAGTTATTACAAAGTAGAAGAAAATTCCCTTAACTTTTTAAATTGGACTGAGAATGGCATAAGAGCTAAGGACCATTATCTGAGACTAAAACAACACTACGAGCTAGGGGTGTGATTTTCAGTCAGACATGCTAGCTCTTATCTGAACTAGCACACTAAAAATAGTAACATAGGCAGTGACAACACTAGTTGACCCTTGAGTTCAAATCTGCCTGAATCCCTTGATGAGCTTATTGCTTCTAGTACTTACTGCTGTTATCAGTGCCACTGTGGCCATCCTGGTATTTTTGCCAGGCTAGCTCAAATGAGAGCTAGCACAAGTCCATCCATGCAAGCTGGAATCACACCTCTAGCTTGTACAATAGATGTAGCCTGTGTGTTGGGGTCAAGAGGGTCATTATCTCACTGTGCAAAAAGAGCACTCACAAATGCGGAACATGTATTCATGAAACTCGATTCAGTCCTTGTTACGTGCCTTTCCATTGGCAAACCTCTGCCTCCAGTGCAGAGTTGCAATGCCATGGGGAGCCTGCATCCAGCCAGTGAAACTGTAAAAGCAGTTGGTGTGGGCTGGGGAGTTGAATGGCCTGCATGACCAGGGTCATGTGCTTGTCTGGTACGTGCCTCCGTCGGCCTCCGCTAATGGGACGGCTGATGAGCCTTGATGCTGAATTAGAGCTCTCCTACTTTGTTAGAAATGTGGTGGGGAGGTTTGCAGTGCAAATGTCACTTGCATTTCCGAGATATGGAATTGCTCTTGCGGCCCTGCTAGTACAGGGAGATGCAGTTTGCAACAGTGTGCACTGATGGGGTAATTAAGTCCATCATTTTACTTTTTAATTAACTATCTCTCCTATAAATGAAAACTGTTCTCATGTTTTTTAAATGATGATTCAGAATATCTGCGGTTTTGCACAATTGCAGTTGGCAGAAATACTGAACATTTATCAGTTTGGTACAAGAACACTTCCTGCAAAACATGCTTGTCCTCTAGTTTAAGAGCTTTCGGCTTCGGATGGCATTCTTCTGAGAACTATGGAATTTGCTTGTCTTTAAAGTCCCAGACAGACAATAACGCTACTATATGGAGTTGCATAGTCAGGAATAAATAGAGAACAAATCTGGCTTTAGTGCTTGTCAGCAAATAAATTGTTGTTAGGATGCATTAGTTTCACTGGTCTAAAATTCCAAGTGAAAATTAAAGCAGAACAAAATGCTAACATTTATGTGGAAGAAAGAAAGGCCCTGACTCTACACACTATGATCAGCACAGGTGGACAACTGCACCTGAGAAACACTTTATTCACGTCATTTGGGGTCCCTCTGGCTGCAGCAGTCCGCCTGCTGAGTTCACAGTGCAGAATCAGGGCCTGAATTGGCAGTTGCTCTGTTTTTGTGTTCCAGTTGTTTGCTTCACTGCATATGTAAACCTCATTAAATCTTATTTAATTTTTAATAAATACTGAATTTTCTTCAGGTTTGCATGTATTCCAGAGGGAAATTAATGGTGATCTTTAAAGATTATTTACATATGTGTTCATAGTGATTTGGGATCTTAGATAATAGTTGCTTTTGTTTTCAACTAAAAAATTACAAGTATGTTAACATATTAAAACAAAAATAGACAAAACACTAGAAAAATGCAGTAAGTAACAGCCTTATTGAGAGGAGAGATGGACCATGTATATATGTGACCTAAATCATTTTCACTTTTTCTGTGATTCTGCATTAAAATAAAGATTTTTGAAAAGGTGCCCCTCCTCAATTTATTTTGCAAACTCCAAGATTAGCATTTCCCTGTAGTAGTGAAGGTCACTACCACCTAAAACAATGCAGGAAGGTGCTGTTTCAGGTAGTTGTGGTAATATCGCAAAATCCTGAACTCAAGCCATGGCAGGTAAATGGAGATGGAGTCAGGTTTCAACAACTTTATTTTAAAATTAGCTGTTTTTAATTTTCTGATTTGGAACTCGAGCCTTTTCTGTGCTGCTCGCAGTTCATCTTCAAGTCTCAAATTTAATCAGACTAGTACAACTAGGGGGCTTTGACTCTTATCCCATAGAAGTGTGTATTCAGAGTAACTCTGCTGACTTCAGTGGAGTTACACTGGTGTAAAACTGATTGATAAATTAGAGAATTAAGCCCAGCACATACACGTTTGCAACCTCTGTTCTTGTTTTAGTGCAATAGATTGATTGATTAATCAAATAATTAATTAGAATGATTCTTATCCTTTTTAATAGGATAAGAAAGGTGCTCATTATGTTACAGAAATTACATAGCTGGAAATAGCAACAGTATGAGATGCTCTTTCTGAAGTCTAGAAGTCTGATATTAAAATGAATACCTACTTTGCCAGTCAGCTAAGATTTGTATGTTAAAACACAAAGTATATATCGAAATTTCATGTGCGTGACTTCTAGCAATTCAAATGGAGTTATCCTGTCCTACTCTTGGAACACCGTGAAATGGCTGAAATAATTTCCTAAATGGAGTATATAATCAGTAGTGTAATGAACCGTGTTTCACCTTAAGTTTGTGACCACTTTTAAAGAAATGGACCAACCGTCCTCTACCACCTGTGTGTGTGCACGCGTGTGTGTTTTAAAAAAAAAAAAAAAAAAAGGCAAACAAAAACCAACCAAGAATCTGCTTAATTAACAATCTGCTTTCAAAGCCCATGCTAAGTAATTTTCCAGTGATTACTTAGATTGGTGTTTTGCCAGGAATGACATCAGACTCAACCTGTTTTGAGCTGCAGTTTCATTGTTGAGCTGAAAACACTAATATGGGAGAAGAGGAATATGGGACTGTTCTTTTAAGACTGTGTAAGGATTTTAATGACCTTTATAGTGTGCAAAAAAACCCAGTTTACAATTAGTCATACGCAGCCATTAAAAGTTGATTCTATAAATAGTGAATGTTCTCATCAAAAGCCAAATCAAAATGAAAACAGCCAATATAAGCTCTTTTTATGTGTGGGAGACATAAGGGCTAGAAATACCGTAGTAATCCCTGCAAAGAGTTCAGCCCGAGTGTGCTCTCTGACTCTTCTGAGGCATTATGCCATCAGTATTATTAATCCCTTCATGGCCTGCCCCAGCCATCTTATTTTCATGTGTATAACCATAAAAAAATGTTTCCCCATAACAAAAGAAACAAAACATGAAAACTTTCTCAACCCCTTGGAAGCAAAGAATGTTGTTGGGTTTTTTAAATAGTGCCCTACGTGTACCTAACTCTGCCGTACAGTGGCAAAAATGTGGCAAAATAAAGAGGTGGCAGGCAAAATTTGATGAAGTACCAAAAATACCTAATAGAGTGGGGTGTGATCTTTGTAGTGAAGGTGCCAGCAGTTGTCATTGTGTGCATGTGGGTCGTCATCTTGTAATGTAACGCAAACTGAGCAACAAAAACGAATAGTCATACTGCTGATTATCTTTGCCCACGTTAACTTGTTAAGGTCTCTTTACTATTGAATAGGATTACTTAATATAAATCTTACTAAAGGTTTAAGACTTTATCCGTGTTAAAATCTTTAACAAAATCATTTTTGGCAAATCAAGTGGCCATACTGTATTTTATGGTGTGCTTGGGGTGTGAAGAGGCACAAAGTATATATGTCTAGGTTTCATAGCCTCCTCTTACATGAGCTTTTGCCTACAATCTTCAAGCCTGAAAAAATCAAATGGTGAGCGCCTACAACTTCAAGTAAAGTCAGTGCAGTCGGTACCTGTGAAAACTGGCCTATTGTATTACTTTTCATATGTAATTTGATACAACTTGGAATACATAAATAATTAAAATGTATTTTTTGCCTCTCAAAAACTAGCTTCCTCTCTTAATGTTTGAATCGTCCCATTGCATTTGGATGCAATGCTATTTACATATCAGTAAGTGTGTTTAAGAAAAGATAAATAAGACATTCAGTCTAAGTATTCAAAACCAAAAGCATCTTTAAGATGTTCAATCCATGATCCTGTGGCAGCAGTAGCCGTGATTCCATGCAGGAGACTCTTCAGTGCTTTGAATGTCAAGAAGCTCTGGGTAGCAGGTCTCAACAGCTCCTTGCAGATCACAATGACTCAGCCTGGTCTACTCTGATCATTCTTATAAGAGATGTTGGCACTTGCTGAGTTCACAGACTTTCTAATATGATAAGCAGGTGTTTCCTTGTCTGACTAAATACCAGTCATCTAGAGGCAGAATTTCTAAGGGCAAGGCCCACAGTCGTCAGGCTGACAGCCATTTTCAAGACCATTTCAGGAATGGAGAAGAGGCCACTTACTGATATATGTAACTAATTGTAAATTCTCATGCCTGATCAAAATAACACAATACCTTGATTTTTTTTTTTTCCCCCAAGAGGGGCTCTGCACCCATAGCTTCCATTTAAATTGTAAGTTGATGGGAAACTACAGGTGCTCAGCCCTTTTGAAAAACAAGCCAGAAGTGACTAGACGGAGGAGAGCACCCCACATAATGGCGGTTTGGCCATTCCTTATTCCTAGATAATCCCTTTACTTCTATTCCAAAATTCTTGGAGCCATCTGTCCCCTGCATCAGGGAATGGGATTTATTTTACTGCAGGACTAACATAACTCGTGCAGGCCTTGGAGGTAAAAATGGGAGGCTGCTGTTTCAAGAAATAATATGAGGGTTGGGCTCTAACACACAAGACTTACATATTATTTATTTTATTTGTGATTGTTACAGTCATGCCTAAGGACCAAACAAGAATGGAGCCCCATTGTGCCGTTTTCTCTATCTGCTCCCCTCTGATTTGTACACAAACACACACACACCAGCTTGTGTGTAGCTGTCGATAAACTGAGAATTGTATATTCTGTAGCTGGCAATCTTTCTGCTAAAAATTAAGTCCTATTAAAGCACTGAGAAATTATATTACTTAAATCAGTCTATAACTTCAAGTCACTCTTGATGTAAGATGAGTTATTGACCTTACAATGTTGACTGCTATAACATTTTTCCAGCAAATATTAGCCAACTGAATCAAATATCAAAATATGTCATCCCCTTCTCTTAAATCAAATCTGCAAATATTACATCAGACCATTTTTTAACATCAGTCTTTTGTTTATATTCTTACAGTGCCATAATTCCTGGTAATCACTTCCTTTTTTTGAACAGATGTTTTGATTCTTACTCTAAAGTACTTTTACATTCAAGTAATGCTGAACAGTAAAAACAAAATTATTTTTCCTTAGGTGTGCCTTGCCATAGCACATTATTCCCAGCCAACAGATCTCCAGCTCCTCTTTGCATTTGAATATGTTGGGAAAAAATATCATCATCCAGGTAACTGTGTAAATATTTTTTTCCATTCTGTCATATGTGCACGTGTTTTAATGTTAGTAAGACTGGCTACTTTTAGCCAAAATGGTAGGAATGTTTTGAAGTTTGCTCTGGAAGGTGACTTAAATTAGTTTACACGGCACCTGAGCCCCCTGCTGTGTATAAATTAATTAGTGTGATGGTAACTCATTATCAAAAACAAAACAAACTTAGCTTTATCCAAAACAAAACTATCCATACCAGCATGAGTACCATTATCTCTCATTCCACGCTTAAATCCTTCTAGTGTGTGTCTATACTGATACTCTGGGTACCTAGATAATCCCCCTTCAGGCAGGTTTGTTCACCTGCCCTTCTCTTGGGAATAAGTGTGTCTTCTGGTGGTATTGCAGGAGGATTGGTGCAACTTGGGACTCCATACCTCCTTTCCTAGAGGCTTACTAGGTATTACCTCCCACTCAAATCTTCCACCACCCCTGCTGAGTTGGAGCACACCCTCTCTGCTCAAGGCCAGTCTCCAACTGAACCTTGTCAGTTCGGTAAGCTTGGAAAAGATGCCTTTGGAACTTCATTTCTAGTGTAATGCTGCAAGGTCACTGCTTCATGCTCCCCAGCCGATATATGGCTACAAATTCCATCACATGTAGAAAGTGCTGCCGATGTGGTTCAGTGGCATTGAAACTTTTCTTTACTCTGCCATTTGCATTAGAAACAAAGGATCTAGTTACTATACAAGCGGAATGAGTGTGTTTGAAAATTTGAATGAGTAATTCCATGAAAAAGAAGTGTTTGCTCATTTCTGCATGTGCATGCACGCTCAAGTAGAGGTTCGTATGTGACAGTGCAAGTGGCAGATACTTGAAAATGGGCAGCCATTTAAAAAAGGACTTCATTAAGTTCCACATCCTCCCCCCAGCTGCATAGCCCAATAGGGAGCAAATTTGTAGAGAGAACCACAGCTGGGAACTGGAGAGGCAGAAGCAGGTAAACGAAATGCGGGGCCCACCACAACCTCCATAAAGCCACCTTTACCCCCCCCTCCATGAAATATCCCTGTGCCACATGGGAAAAGGGCCAGTGGAAGAGCTGCACAAAGTGGGTAAAATAAGCAGTGTGCTAATGTTGATCCTTCAGAGTTGCAGTGAACCAGTGAACGAAGCAAGTGGTCTTGCCGTGTTGCAGTGGCTTGGAGTAGAGAAGGCTAGAGAGCACTTCAGCGTGCGAAGTCCCGCTGTGCAGTAAGGCATGCTCTGCAGTGGTCATGGCTGGGATCCCTGGTGGTCCGGTCACTTTTCCAGCACCGCATTCTAGCCAAGCTGCACCCTTGCCACTCCCAGGGAAAATGGAAGCTGCAGTGTTTTTTCCATTATTTCTTCCAGTTCTCTGTGCTTTTGCACAGAAGAACATATGGCTCATGTTGTATTGTTTTCTTCCCAGTATGTTTTTACCACCTGTATTAATAATACTAGTATTTCCCTCTGTGAAAAGACAGCAAAAAAAAAACCAACCCAAGTTTGCACAGGTGAGCTTTTTTCTCACCTTTCCTAAAACACTAATAGTTTTAATCATGAAGAGGGGGTGGAGGGAGGAAGCAAATTACTGCATGCATACATACTTCACTGTTCTGAATTCAAATAAAAGTTGACGTTTCTCCCCACGCCCGTCCCCTTCAAAAATATATTGGGAGCTAAGGGCCAGATTCCTAAAGGTATTGGGAGCTGAGCACCTAGTCTGTTCAGGCATGTTTGAAAATCCCAGTAAGTGCCTATCTGCATCTCTAGGTACCTATTACCTTTGAAAATCAGGTCCCACACCTTGTGCAGGACTCCTAAGGTTGTGTGTTTTATCTCTAATGTGTGGGTGAGTATACAGCTTGTTTTGTCAGTGCATGACAATGCCCGGCCGGCAGCATCCCCTGCTGTTTCATTTCTGGGCCTACAGAACAGAAAGTATCCCTCTTGGCATCAAGTATGTGGTGGTTTTTGTGATGTGCACAGATGACAGTAGGATGAGGTTATCAAATTAATCTTCATTTATGACCTAATCTGAAACTTTAACTAGATCTGCAGGAATTGGTCCATCTTCTATTTATTTTATAAAGCATTTAGGAAATAAAAAGATGACGCATATACAAATAATCTGGGCATCAGCATTATTTTGATGTCACTGAGAAATATAAAGGGACTGCTTTAGTATCGGTTCTTGAATATAACTTTTTTTTTCTTACTCTAGTTTGAAATATCTTTAAATCACCTGGAAACCAACAAAAAAGAAACCATCAGATTAGCTTTTGAGATGCCATTTGTTCAAGGGTATAATTTCAAATTCCCTCTTCCCTTCCTCCCCCTCCACGCACACTTTATGTAAAAGATACCGTGGTGATTGGCACAGTAGTAATTTGTATATACATAGATAATAAGAGAATTGGTAGCGGGTTGAAGCTTTGGCCAATGTAAATAACTATATATTGGGTGTTAGTTGAACAGCCCATTGGAACATAAATACCACTTCTATCTTGATTTTTGGCATAGGTTTCTTTTGAAAAGCATAAAAAGAGAGAGTGCTTCTGTACCACTGAACAGATTGAAATGTTGATGTATAAACAGCAGGCAAAGACTCTTACGGGGACAATGATATGGCCATAATCCTGCAGTCTGATCTGCTCGGTCACATCCTTATGCCCTTGCAGACTCCCATTGTCGACAAAAGAGGTTGCACCCATGGATCGGATCACAGGACTTGGGCTAAATTTGTGTCATTCATTTACAACTAAAATCAAAATAAGTTTCAGAAAACAAAATGTAATTCCAATTAGCATGGCTGACCACCCCTCTGTCATTATAAGGAGAGAACAGTTGAATTTAACTCAGTATCATAGTACAATTCTGTCTTGTAGAACCAAGGCTATTCTCCAGAATACCCCCATCAGCTTTATCAGGATGAATAATTTAATGTGATGTTACTAAGAGTTGTTACTTCAGCAATTTTTACCATAGCCTTTGTGTTAACAGCAAAAAAAAAAATAAAAAAATCAACAGCTTCTTTCACCTCTTCACTGTCTGAATGTAATAGCTTGCCTGAAAAGCAACCGCAGAAGAAAAACTGAAACAGTGTAAGGGGAGATGAATCAGCCCTGCCTTGTAAGGGGTAGGACTCAATAATAGTCAAACTGCTCAGAATCTTTACTTTACTTTTAGTGGCAGGTGGTAATTGAGCTACAAGAATAACTTTTTAACACAGAATTTCCTTTTTAAAAAAGAATAGTGTATTGTAGCAGGTCAATATTGTAATATGGAGTTAGTTTTGGCGTGATTTAGAGGGAGACCCCCATGAGTTAATTTGACACTTTTTTGTTTCCAATTTCCCTTAGCCTCTGTCTTCCAGCACAGCAGTTTTCCTCTGCTTGGTCTGTTAAAACAGAAGGAAAGATACACTTGTCACTCTTGCATATTGCCAAACAGTACCACTACTGGTTATTCTATAAAGTGGCAACATCCCTTCTAATAGAGATGCTTAACTACCTTTGTGTGGTGTGGGAGAGAGCATTATAGCAATTTGCATGACGAAGAGCTGAAAGGGATGTTTTTATAAATCTTGCACTGATTGTTTTCTTCTTCCTAGCAACAGTGAATGGAATAGACCCAGGAGGTGGGGGCAGTGGCAGCGGCAGCAGTGGCAGTGGTCAACAGACTCCTTTATTTGAAACTTACTCGGACTGGGATAGAGAAATCAAAAGAACGGGCGCGGCAGAATGGAGAGTTTGTTCAGTTAATGAAGGTTACATGATTTCTACTTGGTAAGTTTAAACAAAGAATGAAAAAAAAAGCTAATTTGACTCTGGCATCACTTTGATATTCTTCTAGTAGCCCAAGGAGAGAGCAGATACTTGGGGAGGTGGGGAGGGAAACCGATGTATTCAGATGAGAGATGAGTGTTTGTAAAGGTTCTATAAAGATATCTAAGGTGACTTTTTATAAAATGTTTTGTAATAGCCACAATCCCTTTGAAGAGATGCCCCAAGAGTCAGAGCAATTTGACTGTCTTGTGTATCCCATAGCTTATTACTATATTTATATCAAATTAAGTGACAAAAAAAATCCAGGTTTGTTTTTACTGTATTCTTTATAGTTTTATCCTTGCGGTACAAACGATTAGTAATGTTTAATACAAATGTGTATGCCTGTAAAAGAAATATTAGCAAGATTTGAAGTTTTATAAGAGGAAATGAGTAAAATAATGGGATCAGTTTGACCAGCACTGACTGACTGCTGCTAAAGTGCTTCTTTACACACTCGTTTATCTCGGTGGCCCGCTTTTGGTCTCATCTATAATTTAATTTAATTTAATAAATATATATATTAATTAATTAGTGGGCCACTTTTATGCATGCACACCATCCATGAATTCCTTTTCCTCAGGGTCAGATCCCATGGAGGGCAGAATAACCAGTTAGCACATTATAGTACTAATATTGGTAAGCTACCAGTGCAGTAAGTGGCGCTGTGGGTTTGACTTCCTGTTTGGGTCATATTTTTTGGCTTACTTTCAGATGGTTTGGTTGGAGGTGGGGAGATCTGTGCTCCTCTTTTCCCTTTCCCCCAACACATACACTGCTGCTGCCAATGACCAAGTGCGAAGATTGCATGTTTTGTTTTTCCTCCTGGTATCCAAGCAGTTGTAGTGGTGGGACCTAGGAGTGTGAGTGGCCCATCCATCATAATACCAGAAGTGCTGGTATTGTGAGTGACTCAGCAGGAACGCGCGAGGAAGAGTGTGGTAACAGAAGTCAGCATGGCTGTCATTATACTGTGACAAAATATAGCCCGTATAACTTGGATTGTCATTCTGTGGCACAGGTTGTTATGCACTAACACTCCTTGTTATGTTTTCTGGATTACAACCTTTTATTTCCAGAAAAGTAGGTAAAATACCTAAAAGAAAAATGACTGTGTGTTGTGTTTTCTCCCCCAAGCCTTCCGGAATACTTTGTCGTCCCATCGTCCTTAGCAGATCAAGATCTAAAGCTCTATTCTTACTCTTTTATTGGAAGACGAATGCCAGTAAGTGTAAATTTTATTCTGCTGCTGTTCACGATTGCTGTGCAATGTCCATGACAGTGATATGTCTGAGTGAACATGTTTTGTGTACTGTATACCCAGGCTATCCGGCAATGCTAACAAATTATCTCTTTCTGTTAGTTTTGGTGCTGGAATCACTCTAATGGGAGTGCTCTTGTGAGAATGGCCAACATTAAAGATGTATTGCAACAAAGAAAAATAGATCAAAGGTAAATGATAACCTAGCACAATTTCTTAATCAGACGTATAATATGAGGCAAATAGTGCCTGTATGGAATGCTTAGCTGTACTTCATAATTGCAATAAGGGAGCCCCAAATCAGAAAATCCTATAGCCCACTCACATGAAAGGATGCAGCTCCCAGTTCAAATCTCTTCTCCCTCTTGAGGGGACAGTGAACCAAAGATCTCCCACATCCCAGGCGAGTACCCCAACCACTTGAGCTAAAAGTTGAGAGCTGCTCCTCCTCCTCCCCCCTCCACCATTTTGAGTAAGCTCATCCATATGCACCCAATGTGATAGATGAGCTGTAAGCGCCGTTACCAGATCAGGCCATGCAGAGGACTTAGGTGGAAAACTCCTGTATTTCCCATTTGTGCATCATGCTGGGACGGACGTAGATGTCCAGATACCAGACTTGGGGCTACAGTACCATACTCAGAGGCAGAAACATAGGTAAGCTATGGTAGCTTTGACTGAAAAAATTTAGTGGCCAAGCATGTGTAGGCAGCTGAGTGGGGTTTTTTGAATCCTAGTGGGACCTGATTATGGGATTGAGGTGCCTAAAGTGACAAATTAGGCATCTAAGTTCTTTTGTGACTCTAGCCCTTAATATCTGGCAGAAATTCACACCACCTTGCAAGATCACTTGCTTGGTATCTTTTTGGTCTGTGTTTTAATTTGTTGAGACTTTGTAAACCTTCTGTTGCAACTATTAGTGTATTTTTGCTTCATACTTAATTATAAAAAAAAAAAAAAAGGGGGGGCCATACATTTAAAGAAGAAGCAGTTGGGCCGTTAATCAGACTCTCTTGGCATATGCTTTTATACACTGCTTTCCTATCGTAGGTGTTTTGCGAGCTATTGAACACTGAAAATTGGCTAAAGATCATCAGTTTAGCTTTTGTAATTAAGATACAATGTCCCTCAAACTTTTACTTCCACTATTGGGGTTTTGGTGGTCTAGTTATAGCCAGAATTCTTGAATAATAGATTTTCATCGTCAACATTACCTAATGTTTATATTATTTGCCTCAGTTTCTCTGACTGTAAAATGAGGGGTATCGGTTATGTAACTTTCTCAAGACTGTAGACTGGAGAAAGCTGGTGTTGGAACTGGGACAAAACTGAGGAGTTTAGGCTTCCAGCCCTGTACTCAGATCACCTGGCCAGGCCTCTACTTATATACACTGGAATATGTTACAAGAAATACCACCTAGTTCGATACCACCTAAAGGCTTTATTTCTTACCCTGTCTGTGTTGCTGTAAAGGATCGCTGTTTCTTGTAGATTTTTAAACAATACATTGTTTTTCAATGTTTCCAAATATGTCTCAACAATAATGGGAACTGAATGTTTCTGAAATGTGTTAACAGTTTTGCCTCCACATGGCATTCCATACGACCAAAAATGTATGACATGTATTCTTGCTGAATGCTGATCAGAAGCCTGTGCTCTTCCATTTTGCTGTTTTGAACGAATATCTTTGCTATGGAAGCCAGTTGCCTTTCTAATTACAAGGAAAACCTTTTAAAAAAAATAGGAAACTGGGCACCTATTTTTAAGTGCTTTCAGATGCTTACACTTCTCTGTTTTCTGCACAACTTAATTTGAAAAGCTTTTCTCCTTGTCAAGTAATACAGTTTGGTTTTTTTGGGTTAGGATTTGTAATGCAATAACTCGAAGTCATCCACAGAGAAGTGACATTCACAAATCAGATTTGGACAAGTGCCTGCCCAGTATCCAGGAAATCCAGGCAGCATTTATCAAACTCAAACAATTATGCGTTAATGGTAAGTCATGATATCATCATTCTTCTGGAGTGTGTGTGTGTTTGTTTTTGTTGTTGTTGAGACGTTGGGGGATATGGTTACAAGAATGTAATGTGTCAAACTTTTTTAGGAAGCAATTGACTTACCTGCAATTGAAATTCTACATAAAGTGTGTTGGTGCGTGTAGGTTATAATATAATATAATATAGATCTACATTCGCTTTCTCCTCTTTGAGACCTGGGCTTTATTCATGCATGAGGTAAGTGCTTAAAGTAGTCTTTGTGCTTTTCTGAGGATTTAAAGTCATGTGGAAAATTACGGGCAGCGTAGTCTGTTGATCTGACTTGCTAACAAAACTAGCTAAAGTAAATTGCTATTTAAAAATGCATCCAGACATTCCTACTTTTCTTGCTGCAGAACCTTTTGAAGAAACAGAAGAGAAATGGTTATCCTCGCTGGAAAATACTCATTGGCTCGAGTATGTCAGGTACGTACAAATATTATGACTAGAAAGTAATGGTTAATAGTGTCTTTAATTTTTCATCAACGTGTAAATATGCGATAAAACAAATACAGATGGGATTTGTATATTGTAAAATGAATGAGAGAAATAGACAGAGATTTGGAAGGTTTATACACTTAAACATACACTACATATATAGGCCTGAATCCTGCAAAGACTTAAGTGAATGCTTAAGTGTAACTACTTCAGTGAGACTTGTATGCTTCAAACTAAGCACGCACACAGATCTTTGTAGTATCAGGACTATAATGAGCATCATGACAAATGCAGTATTCAGACAGGCATTTTTATGGTACTACAATCGTATTGGGAAAAGCTGAGGTTTTTATATGATTTGAATATACGTTTGATTTGGGATGGGAATTTTCAAAAGTACCTAAGTGACTTAGGAGCATAAATCACAGCGAACATCAATGGCAGTTGTGCTCCAAATCCCTTCAGTCTTTTTGAAAAGCCCATCCTCATTGCTTAGAAAATGTGCAATATCTATAGTCTTAACAGTTAAATTAAACCACTTTTTCTTTTTGCCTAGATCCTTCCTTAAGCATTCTGCTGAACTCGTATATCTGCTAGACAGTAAGCATGTCTCAGTAGTTCTGCAAGGTAATATAATTGTATAGTGTGCTGTAATTGTTATGATTGGTAGGTTGCAATGTTTAAGATGTTAGGTAAACTACATTTAGGGTCTGTATACTTTACTGAAGTGTTAAAATATTTTAATTTAATAAAATTCCCTCCTTGTAGTTGATATGTACCTGTACTGTAACAACCAGTAGCATCGGGTAAATCCTCCCCACCCCCCCTTTTTTTCCTCTGATGATGCACATCTGATGTGATAAAATCAAAACTATAGACTTAAGTGAGTTTGTAGATCAGAATGTTTGTCTACTCTAGCTATATTATATATTTAACTGGCATGTGATGCTGTCTTGGTCATTTCCCCAGATAACATGCTGCTTCTAAGAATTACTTCAGTGTTGGGCAGAGTTGATTAGTTGACTCTGATACTCCTTCTGGAGGTAGTAATGCCAGAAACGGTATTAAAAGCGGTACTGCACACCAATTCAGAGTACCTATAACTCAGAAAGAGAGTTTGAAGCTCTCTACAAATTTGGACTCTCTCCATTTCAGCCCATATCAAATGGTAAGCATCTGGTTTTTGGACAAACACTTAGCAAGTTATTCTTGAGTTAGGGTTATTTACATACCAGTGCTGTATATCGTTGGGAATTTTAACTAGAGCGTGAGGTTCACTGAGGTAAAGTTTCTGGCTACATTGTGTTGCAGTGTAAGTGTATTTTGATATTCACCCTAATCTGAATTACCAGTTTCTGCCCTCTTTATATAATTATACACAAATGCTCTTAATGTGTTCCACAGAGGATGAAGGACGGGACCTGAGCTGTTTTGTAGCCTCTCTCATTCAAGTAATGCTGGATCCTTATTTTCGGACAATTGTTGGATTTCAGAGCCTAATACAGAAGGAATGGGTCATGGCAGGATATCAGTTTCTAGATCGGTGTAACCACTTAAAAAGAGCTGAAAAAGAGGTAACTAAGTTGTATTGATAGTCGGATCACATGTATGCAGTGAAATGACTTGTCCCCACAAGTTAATGTCCAAAATCTTAGTATAATTTTTTTCAATAGTTTTGAAAGACATGAAGCTTAATGTGTAACAAAAGAATGGTCATTGATCAGATGAATCTCCTTTTTATTCTTAACTGTTGTATCAGAATCATTAATACACTGGGTGAAATCAAATGTCCATGTTGATATTGATGTTGTAATCACGTTCAAATAAGCCTTTTCAAGTCTATTTTACAATGTTTAAACCATCGGGGCCCAAGACTTTGACCCAACAAGGATTTCAGGAGCCTCTTTTCAACAGCTCCTGCTCTTTTCCTCACCTCCTTACTAGTATGTGGTTATTGATGCAATTATCACAACGCTCTTCTGATAGAGAGGCCTGTGAAGCAAAGTATATAATCTTATATACTGTTGCACAATTTCCAAATTGCAATCTAGAGCTCACTGGTGGTACTTCACAAATTGGTGGGTGGTGACATGGTGCCTGGATTTGGTGGCTTTCAGACACTTCCAGTTTTCCAGGCTTTTCTCTGCAAAGAGTCTGGAGACCTGTAAAAGCATCTGGGGGCAGAGGAAACAGTGTCTCTTGGGGAGGCACTTGAGAATAAAAAGAAAATGCCCTCACGGACGGGAGCCACCAGCAGGAGTCTAGAGCTGCCAAGATCAGCAGTGAAGAACTATGTCTGGGTGCAAAGGAAATAAGGCGGTTAGGCAAAGGAATAGGAAATAAGACAACACAGCCTCAGAAAAGCACGTGGAAAATGAGGGAGAGGAGCTGATCAGACTGGGAGAGATTGAAGAAACAGCCATGCTGTCCCTTTTTGCTCTTTGACTTCTTTCCAAACACTCATTGCATTATAGACAGTAAACATGCATTACTTTCCTACTACTGTGTCATGCATGGAATTGCTATATTTGGCACAAGGGTGTTTTGTGATTTATGATCCACTGAGATGTTCTTTGGAGAAGATTCTTGGCACGTTGTGAAAAAAGTTAGGAAATATTGAAGGGAAAAAATTAATTAAAATATTGCTAGAACTGAAAAACACACAAATGGCCTCACAGAATTTCTTTTCCGCCTTAATAGATGCAACCAGTGAATTTTTGCTTTCTGTAGTATATTTTGGGCTCATTAAAGGTTTTTTCATGGAAATTAACACCAGACTCATAGAATTAATTACTTTATGCCAGAAGGGACCATTTATGACCATCTAGTTGACTTCCTGCATAGCACAGGCCATACAGTTTCACTAGGTGGTTCCTCCATTGATCCCATAATTACTATACTGAGGTAGAACAGCAAAAAAAGGTATTCAGTTAGATATCAAGTAGTTTAAACTACTCCAGATATCATTGAGCCCATCTTAATTTATCTACAACCCCACAATACAGACCAAGATTTGGAGTGCTGCTGTGAGCAAATTCTAGTATTAATTTATGGCAACAGAGCACATTCTAACATTTAAAAAAACAATCATCTTCCTTCATCGTTCAGTGAAAATGGGTCACTTGGTTTTTTTGTTGTGTTTTGTTTTTGCTGGGTAAAAACACATTTTTAAACTAAATTTAAACGGAAATGTTATGAAAATAGACACAATGATTCAAAATATGGCTGGAAAGAGGCCTACCCTTTCAACGTACTATAATTTACAGGTCACAGCCTTCCCGTGGTTTTGTTAGAGAGATTTTCTGATAGTGCATGTAACAATTTAAATCTATTTGAATGAGAAAACAGAGAGAAAATATAGTCTTCAGAATTTTTTCCTCGCCTACTCACAAAATTTAATATTTGCTTAGTCCAGAGATGATGATGACACTGTAATTCCTTTGTATCACTCATTGGGAAGCACATGAAATCAATTTGTTTGGTCAATGTACATTGCTACAGTTTCTTGAGTTGTCCAGCTCATATAGTCATTGAGGGTGAAAGTGCTAACCTTGGGTATTGAGTATTTGTGTTATAGGTTGTGTGATTTTTGTTTAGCTACAAACTTCTCTTCCCGTTGAGGAGCATATTAAATTTGTGGTTAACAAGCTGGTAAGGTTTTGACAAAGGTTATGTTAATTCTAATTACTTATGTCCATTTATTCTCAAGTCTCCCTTGTTCTTGATGTTTCTGGACTCTGTTTGGCAACTGCTAGAACAATACCCATCGGCCTTTGAGTTTTCTGAAACATATTTAACCATATTGTATGACAGTACATGGATCTCGTTGTTTGGCACCTTCCTTTTCAACTGTCCACACCAGCGAGTAAAGCAGAGCACTGTGAGTATGAAGAAATGTTACCCTTACCTTTAAAATAATTGATCTTAGACCTGAGTTGTACTTGGGGGGAAAAAAAATAAAATCTAAACTAAATGGCATTAATTCACTTTTGCAAAATACCACAATTGCAACATGAGCTTTTAAGGAAAACATTGAACAAAAATATTCAATGCAAGATGAGTGTTCTTCAGATTGTGCTTACAATGCTCTTTGCATATACTGAAAATGGTAACAGTTTGGGGCAGTGGAGGCAGAGCGGGGAACAATCTCTATTTTCCATACCTTATTTCTATAAGAGCATTGTTATTAACAAGTGCACCATCGTTTCCTTTATCTGTTCTCCCATAAAAACCTGACAGTGCTGCATTCTTGCAGTGAGATTAGTATGCAGCTTCCTTTCATCTGTATGATCGACAGTGACTTGGATGGTATCTGATGCTACAAACAAACTTTGAAATCTCATGTGATGTGGCCACATAATTATTTAAAAATACCCAATGACAGCTTTATAAAAAGAATGCTAAAACTCTGAGTAGTAGTGATCAAGTATTCTTCATACAGAAAGAGAGAACAGTGGTGCTTAAACCTAAAAAAGAGCCTCTGATAAATATCTAAAAAATCCCAACCTTCAAAGGAAGTACACACACAAATGGCTGACTTGTATACTCTGAATGGTACAGGATATGAGCCATTTGTCTCATGCATCTCCAAGGGCAGGACAAAAACCAGGAGACCTAAATGTTTCTCAGACAACTCTTCTACAATCATTACTGTTTAAAAGAATCAGTTTAGATTTAATTTATATTTAGAACAGTGCAAGGCAATTCTAATATACACCAATACACCCATAAAATTCTTTAAACTAGAATTAAGATTGTAAATATTTACAATGTTCTCTTCATGCTATTCCTCCACCAGTTGTTTTTTCAAACCCATACGTTAGCATAGAAATAAAGTTTAGAGGTTTTATTTTTAAAAAGCAAATAACCACATTTCCATAATTTTTAATGTTAAATTTATCCTTAACTAAACATTAGCTCTCCCCCAGCATTTCACCCACTGAACAAGCAGAAACCAGGATTCAGTTCTGTCTTTCAGCAGTGGTCACCTTTGTTGCCCTATATACTTTGACATTTGGTCTGTAGACACCCATGCTTGAAGCCCTGCCCCCTGCTCCCCTGAGCGACATGTAATAATTATAAAGAGCTTTATATAATCAGATTTGTAAGTAATTAAATTAGTTTGTTTTTAATATGTCTGAATATTTCTTCTTGCAGGAATTCGGTATAAGCAAAAACATCCAGTTGGGTGATGAAAAAGGTCTAAAATTTCCTTCTGTTTGGGACTGGTCTCTTCAGTTTACAACAAGGGATCGCTTGCTCTTTCACAACCCCTGGTATATTGGGAAGAGTGCCCCATGTGTACAAAATGGGGCTGTGAAAACTTTTAAAAGAACAAAGGTAATAATAATGGAAGTGCATTGAAATCAAACTTCTGCCAGTGGACTTGTCCTTTCAGCCGTTCAGTTACAATGCCTTTATTGCATAGTGTCCCAGCCTATAGGTAAGGTATTAAAAATTAATTTCCCTAGAGGTACAACTGTCCAGTGTTGGGCCATTTGGCTTCCAATGCATCCTCTGGTATGCTTGGGCTTACTGCCTACATCTGAGACTTACTGCATCACTACAGCTATGGTGTGATAGAAAGGTGCTTTGGATTAACACTCTTCTCCTTATAGTTTCATAGATCTTTAGAGTTTTTTCATAGATTAGACAACTGATTTAATATTGTAGTATTCAGTTAAAAAGTACAACTATTTTATTAATCATGAATGATCAAATTATTTGCCATGCAAGCCACACAGTAATTAGAATTGTTGCCTTACAATGACCGCGAAATGTTACCTCTCAGTCCTCCAGTGGAGAATTGTAAGCATGCATAAACACCGCTGTTGCAGCAGATTACATCTGAGGAAAATTAACCATGTTTATGTCCTATCTTTGTTTTCTGCAGAAAAACTATAGCTCAACGCTAAGAGGAATTCCCCCATCATTAAAGAATGGGATCATCAACGATCAAGAGTTTCTTCCAAGAAGAAATTCATTGATACTAAAACTGAAACCAGACTTTCTTCAGCAGATGGATAGCCAGACCAATAACATGGAGCAATATTTTAGAGACTGGTTTTCAAAGCCTGTCGACTTGCATGGTGTAATTATACCCCGTCTGTCTGGAACACACATAAAACTGTGGAAACTCTGTTACTTCCGCTGGGTTCCCGAGGCCCAAATTAATAATGGTGGCTTCATCACTGCCTTCCATAAAATCTCTTTGCTGACAGACCAAGTAGACATGCTCAACAGGAGTCTTCGGCAGCACAAAAGCAGCTCTTCTTTGCAAGCTAACTTTTCGGAACTGGATCAAAGCAGGATGTACTTCAGAGCAAATGGTTTAAATGACACTGCTGGCACCCCAGATTTTCTCTCCTCCTCATTCCCATTTTCTCCAATAGGGAACCTATGCAGACGGAGCATTCTGGGAACACCTTTAAGTAAATTTTTAAGTGGTGCCAAAATCTGGCTGTCCACTGAGACACTTGCAAATGAGGACTAAGGTATTGTGGTGCCTAAATATTTGGGGGGAAATCGCAGACCATTGTGTCTTCTCTAAGTTAACACTGCTAACTGCAGCATCTGAAGCTGTAATAATTTTATTTACAAATATTACATAAGTTTTTGCACAAATATTTAAAAGCAAATCATGCTTCAAATCGCACAATTTTGTTTTCAGTGGTGTCACATAAACATCTTGTCTGGTATCTGACCATTCTTTCTGTATTCTCTAGGTCTGGCTCAACATGTAAGGTGCAGAGATTTCATTCACTCATGCGAAGGTTCCATGTGGTCACTAATCGGGTTTTCTTTTTGTTTGCAATGTCTGTTTTCCCAGCTGTTGACTGAAGCTAATATGTCAGCACAGATTAGCAAATCAAATTAGTGAAAACAAACATCGAAGAAACTTAGCATTACTGTAGACAGTATTGACTGGCAGTTGTAGAAATCCGGGAACAAACTACTTTATCACAGTACAGGTTTAGTAAGGACACATTTATATGCTTCCGTGCTATCTTTCTGTGACTTGGTTTATTTAGTATATGTTGCTTTGGTGCCATGTACCTAATTATTTTTTCAATTATCCATTAGAAAGACCATTCAAATCTTTGCTCCAATGTCATGAGCTTGCCTTTAGTTCACAGGAACTGACTTCAGGACAATATGCACTGTTAACCTTAAAATGTTCACTGTAGGTAATATTGTAGTCTTAAAAGTGCCTTTAATTGGAATGAAGTACTAGTAAGATGTCTTATGCAGCATGAAACATAACTTCTTTTTCCAATAGGTTATAAAGTACCCACTAATATAAACATAATTTCCATATTCTAGTTAGTCAAACTAACTCTAGAAATCACCAAAAAGCCATTATCATTTAGCCTTCTGAACAGCAAAAACCTTAAATGACAATACGCAAATTAGTAGACAAATTCTGTTTAGCCCGAAACCAGAATGATTTCCTGTCAGGCCCAGAATATAATTAATCTTGATCAGTTTTTGTTAATTGTTTTTAAGTTTCTTATGCCCTATTAAGAGGAGTGGAGGTTGTGCTGGGGAAGTCCAATTTGTAACATGTAATTTAGTTGCTTTTTTCCCTTGAACTACAGAATAGTTAGGGAATGTATTCTCTTGGCTTCCACACACCATTTTAAAAAATATATATATTTCTGTGAAGTTTTTTTCAATTTTAAAGATAAAGCAGATTGGTTTTTTTAACATTTGTTTGGCAAAACTTCCTTTTCCAAACACCTTGTTTTGCAGCAGGAGAGAACTGGTTAGGAATTTTCCCGTTTTGTTGAAGAAACATTACTTGAAGCTGAACAGAACACTTCCCATCAATGTGCCACAACGTTACAGTAGCCTGATTTTTCTCAAAGAAAATCTGATCCTGCGAAGTCTTCCACAAAATAGCTGAGAGAGACTAAAATAAGTAAAATTTACTGACAGGTCTGTTGAACCAACAGGTTGGCTTTTCTGTTAATTTTTTTAATTTGGGCAAAGCTTTCCCTCGCCTGATACTTGACATACAAGACTTCAACCTGTGTGCTAATTTTTGGTACCAAATTTTTAAATGAATAAACCACTTTTACTGCTTATAGCATAAAAAAATTTTCCTAAAATGGTTAATGCACCTAAGAGTCCAATTACCAAAGTTTGGAATTACTTTAATCAGATAAGCATCTGAGGGCAAAAAGCGTTAATATTTGGGATTTTAACCTTTGAAAAAAGGGTGCTGTACCAGAACAGGAACTGCTTTGGTAAGGCTTTCTAGCTTGCATTTTCAGTATTTTTAATTCCTATCCTGTATATCCTATATCTGTATTTTACATGCTACAAATGTTCTTGTTGGTAAATATGCCTTTACAAAAACTGTCTACAAATCTATTTACCGAACAGAACAGCTTTTGGAGGCTAAGTAAGCAGAAGAGGTATTACGCTAATAAGTGATATTCAGATTACTCTAAAAATTAGGGCTGTCAAATGGTTTTTTAAAAAAATCACAATCACAAGATTAAAAAAACAGTCACGATTAAAAGCAGTTTTAATTGCACTGTTAAAGAATAATAGAATACCAATTTAAATTTATTATAAATATTTGTGGGTGTTTTTCTACATTTCCAATATAAGCTAGGAATGGAACTGATTTATCTGTTCTGTTCATTCCCTCTGAAGCACCTGACCACTGTCAGAAGACAGGATACTGGGGTAGATGGACTTCTGCTCTGAACCAGTGTGATCTTTCGTATCATTTTAATGACAACACAGAATAAAAAGTGTACAGTGCTCCCTTCATACTATTCTTTTTATTACAAATATTTGCACTGTAAAAAAGAAACACAAGAAATAGGATTTTGCATTTGCCCCTAGAAGTACTGTAGTGCAATCCCTTTACTGTGAAAGTGCAATTTACAAATGTGGAATTACTTTTTTAACATAACTGCACTCAATGTAAAACTTTAGTGCCTACGAGTATGAAGAGGGTATACAAATATCTGGCATGTAACACCTTGCGACGCTGGCTACAACAATGCCATATGAACACCTGTTCTCATTTTCAGGTGACACTGTAAATAAGCGGGCAGCATTATCTCCTGTAAATGTAAACAAACTTATTTGTCTTATCGATTTGGTTGAACAAGAAGTAGGACTGTGGATTTAAGTGAACAATACTATTGGTATTTATTATTATTTAACAGTCTGATTTAAAACTGCAATTAATTGTGACCATTTTTAAATCTAACTAACACAAAATGCAAAACAAATTAATCACCTGCATTAATTGCGATTAATTGACAGCCCTACTCAAAAATCTGTCCTGTTGCATCCTTGGGTCCTGATTCTGCGTACTAATCACTCTGATGTGTTTGTTTTACCCTGAGTGTTTTAAATACATTAAAAACTGAATGTACTGTGGAAAGGCAGCTCCTAATGTATAGTTCAGGAGCTGTCTGCCTGTGTAAACTGTTACATTCCCTACTGTAAACAGCTGCCTTACTGACCATACCAACTGCTCCGAACTTGCCTAATGGCTGGCTCTTCTTGCCAGTAGCTCTGAGGACTGAGTACGTATCTACAGCTCTCTTCCCTAGCCAAGCTCACATCTCTTTCAAGTCTAGTTGGCAACTTTGAAACTAGTGCTTTGTAAAAGTACAACAACTATAAACAAGCTTATTTTAGATCTTTGTTTTCTAACCACATGCACTGCTTTGGTTGATAGTGAGCTGTTGTATCATGATTATTTTACTAGATTGTAAACAATATTAACATACCTACTGGGATATGAAATGCTGGTTGATATGGTTAAAATACAACTCTAATGCCTTTAGCTACTGCAGAGTGGAGGTCATGGTGATGTCAGGAGTCATGGTAGTGCAATTTCATTCACTGAATTACTGCCATGTACCAAAGAAATGCCTACAACTTTAGAAACCTATTGAATGGTGTGTATTTTTTTAAACATGCAGATGAAATACCACTCTAATATTTAAACCACCTTTGTGCTTTTAATGATGTGTGTAGTAGGGGCAAAGGTTTTGGCTGTTAATCTCAGATGGAAAGATACATTAAAACCAAAAAATTTCTAACCTTTTAAGGAAAGGAAGAAATGTCAATCTGCATCCCACAAGAGCCTGAACAACTGGTTTCCCAAATCCCTTTAGGTAATAGATTGCTAATGCTGTTGCTGCAGCAGGTTACAGCGTTGACTATTTTAATTGAAACTAAAACCTTTGTGCCTAATGCTGATGACTTACTGAGAAAAGTAGAATTGCCAGGATGAACACAAAACCCTGGCAGTGAGGTTGTGAATGTGAAGTAAATTAGACTGTTAATAAAAGTTCATGCCTTTCCGTTGTAATTCTGAATTTATTTTTACTGATTTCAGAAAATGGTGCAGCAGTCGACTAGTCTACAGAAAGGTGAAGCAGTATTTCAGCAGGGTAGCCCCTGTGATGTTTGGGTTTTTTTATTGCCTGCCTGACTCTCTTTTTTGCTTACCAAACACACCTATTGACACCCCCTTCCAAAAAAAAAAAAAAGACCATTTTGTGATTTGTTTGGTTTTTTTCCCCTCAAACTCAGACAACCCACTTTGGTTAGAGGCAGAGACAGGTTCTGGAGTAACATTTGTTGATAAGTCAGATGCTCAGAATGATCTTTCCTGGTGGTTACCCTCTATTTATTACATAAACCACCTACCATATTACTGTAAGTACTGCTGTAATAAGTAGCTATCTAGCCAGCTGCAATTGTGTATGAAGGAATCGTAGTATGTGCCCCTTTAATCATTTCACATGTCAAAATCCTAGTATACAGTATATGTAACAGCAAAACTATCCTCAAAAGCTTCAGTGATAAAATGGCCAACTTAAGAATAAGAAAATGGAGCTGTAATGATTATTTTCCCCCACCTAAATTGTAACAAGTTTTCTATAAGAGCAGTCACTACTCTCTGTTAAAAGCTGATTCTGTTCTCCTAGTGTACTGCTATTCTATTTTGAGTCTCCATTTAATCTATCCATCCCTTATTTACAGCTTTAACTATCTTTTTGGAGAGTTAATTCCTCACCCCACATCCAGTGAGCTAGTGCCTCTCAAGCTGTTTCATGGATGGAAGTAGGACAGCTGGGGTTGATCTCAGGCAGTACTGAGGTGCATAAAAGCCATTCAATAGGTGTGCCTAGGAGTAGTATTAAAAGAGCAGAATTTGGTGTTTAAACATGGTTTAATTAGCTAAGCAAAGTGAGGCTGTGCAGTCATTCTATAGCACATCTCTCTGTAACATAAATACAGCAGCCAATCAATCAGGGACTGTTCTAGAGCTCAGCTGGGAGAATGATCCCCTATCATCTGGTTGTATGCCTCTTCAATTATGTCTGTGGAGACCTGATTTATAGTAAATAAAACCTCTTAGTTCTTCATCAAAAAAAGCAAGTGTCTTCAAATCTACATTATTTCCAGTTGGCAGGGGCCTAATTATCTAAAGTAAGACATGTCCATGGTGGCAGATGCTTAAAATAAATGCAACCATTAGCAGGCATTCATGTTTGGTTTTTTTAATCAAATCCCCCCCTAAACACCAAATGTGCAAGATAGTTTTAGTCAAGTGAGGCATTTACTCTTAGCTCCGATTGCAGCCACATGACAAACTTCTACTGCAGCACCCAACTTCTTCAGTTCACCCAGCCAAATCATCTGTTTGTGGGAGAGGCGATCATTGGGACCCTTAACTTCCACCAGCTGAAATGTTAAAAAAAATAAATAAATAATAATCCTATGCTTAAGTTTAGGAACTGAAACAATCATCCAGGCCCATAACACCATCTGTTTCCTATAGTGACAGGTAAGAATTCTCATATCCAAGAATGAAGTTCAACATCTTCCCCCTTAACTTTTTGAAACAAAATTTGAATACTCATGTTAAAGGAAGGCCAGGAAGATGTTTAATGACACAAATCAGCTTCCAGTGTTTACGAAGAGCCCTGTGTACATAAATTGGCTGTTAGTAACTGGCTAGCATCTGGGTGACCTCTTCTAAGGAAAAGACAGTTCCAGCAGAAGAGCATAGAATCATAGAATATTAGAGTTGGAAGGGACCTCAGGAGGTCATCTTGTCCAACCCCCTGCTCAAAGCAGGACTAACCTCAGCTATATCATCCCAGCCAGGGCTTTGTCAAGCCTCAGCTTAAAGATGGAGATTCCACCACCTCCCTAGGTAACCTATTCCAGTGCTTCACCACCCTCCTAGTAAAAAACTTTTTCCTAATGTCCAACCTAGACCTCCCGCCCTGCAACTTGAGACCGTTGCTCCTTGTTCTGTCATCTGCCACCACCGAGAACAGCCTAGCCCCATCCTCCCTGGAACCCCCTTTCAGGTAGTTAAAGGCTGCTATCAAATCCCCCCTCATTCTTCTCTTTTGCAGACTAAACAAGCCCAGTTCCCTCAGCCTCTCCTCATAAGTCCTGTGCTCCAGCCCCCTCATCATTTCTGTTGCCCTCTGCTGGACTCTCTCCAACTTGTCCACATCCTTTTTGTAGTGGGGGACCCAAAACTGGACACAATACTCTAAATGCAGCCTCACCAATGCCGAATAGAGGGGAATAATCACTTCCCACGACCTGCTGGCAATGCTCCTACTAATGCAGCCCAATATGCCATTAGCCATCTTGACAACCAGGGCACACTGCTGTCTTATATCCAGCTTTTTATCCACTGTTACCCCCAGGTCCTTTTCTGCAGAACTGCTGCCCAGCTCGTCGGTCCCCAGTCTATAGCTGTGCATGGGATTCTTCCGTCCTAAGTGGAGGACTCTGCACTTTTCTTTGTTGAACCTCATTAGATTTCTTTTGGCCCAATCCTCCAGTTTGTTTAGGTCCTTCTGTATCCTATCCCTACCTTGCAGGGTATCTTTGCACGTTGGGCAAAGACGCAGCCTCAGGAACCAATTTGCCTTAACCGCTATGTTAAATAGTTTATGTAATCCACAATTGCTGAGGATCCCACACCAGAACAAACAATGCCTGTCAACCTGAAGGCAAAGTGAAGTGTGTTCATGCAATTGGCCCCGGCAGCGAGTTTTTGCCATTTTACAATTTTTGGAAACAGCCCCCATTTAAAAGAAAGATCCAGCAGCCAGGTTCTGGCGCATGTCCACTTGTAAAAGGTAGGGGAAGAGAGACCAAAAGTTGAAAAGAATTCTTAATGGTAAATCAATGATGCAACTTATTCCCTAGCAGCCCAACTCATCGTTTCCTGCTAGAGCTATACTATAACCTACCTCAGGAGCATTCCCCTTAATTGCTGTAGAAGAACGGCCATACTGGATCAGACTCTATGGTCCAGCTAGCCCAGTATTCTGGCTTCAGAGCGCATGACTAGAACAGGTAATCATATGATCCATCCTGTTGCCCATTCTCTGTTTGTTTCTGGCAAACAGCAGTCCCTACGAATCTGGCTAATAATAGCTGGTTCCATCCTCCATGAACTTGTCTAGCTCTTTTTTGAACCCCATTATACTCTTGGCCTTCCCAACATCCTCTGGCAAGGAGTTCCACAGGTTGACTGGGTGTTGTGTGAATAAATACTTCCTTTTTCATCATTTTAAACTTGTTGGCTATTAATTTTACTAGTTCTTATGTTAAGGAAGTAAATAATATTTACTTTCTCCACACCAGCCATCATTTTATAGACCTTTATCATATTCTCCCTTAGTCATCTCTTTTTCCAAGCTGAAAAGGCCCAGTCTTATTAATCGCTCCACCTAGGGAAGCTTTTCCATATACCTAATCATTTTGTTGCCCTTTTCTGTACCTTTTCCAATTCCAATTTTTGTGTCAGATGGGACAACCAGAACTGCACCGGTTGGTGCAAAAGGAAAGCTTACAAGGCAAGCTCTCCACCTCTCAACTGACTTTTCACAACTGTTTGATAGTCAACCAACAGGTTCCTTACAAGACAATATTATCTGTGCCTCTCCCTGTACTCAAAATGGCTCAAATAGTCTAGCTGGAAAAAAACTAAGGATTTTCAGTACATAGGTCTGTTGGAGGAACCCAGCAGGCAGACTAAAGGCTTCTGGTATAAAGCCCTTAGTTTTTGATTACATACCACAGGGTGAGTAAAAGCTGCAGAATGTAAGAGTGCTTTATAGCAGTGTTATAGTCAGCACGAGGTGCTGCTCTACTGGACCTGGCAACTGATTACTACATTGAAATTACTGTAAAGCAATCATCTGTGGTCCATGAAGTATTTGACATTCATCCACGCAGACCTAGCTGGTCACATAGTGCTGGCTCTCGTCCAACTAATAAGCTGCATTAAAAGGTATGCTAAAATGACCTCAATATTTTCCATATAAGCAATTACTGCAGTGGTGTGTAGTCCAGAGCTCTGTGAATAGCATGTGGTCCAGGCTACAAAAAGTTTGAGGACCCCTGCTGTGACAGATGGAAGTTTTTCTTTTGTAGCCATACCACTTACGCCCCAATGAATTATTTCAATTTAAGTTTAGGAGGACACGCCCTCATATGCTGCTTTCACGCCAAAGCTAGGAACATACCTTGAAGTGGTGCTCTTGAGTACTCCACACGACTAGATCAGGAAGACCTCCTCGGCAATGGCGCAGATCTTTGGAAAGCCTCCTACACACACCACTTAGAAAAGGGCCCCTGAAGCAAGACGCTAGACTCTGTAAATAAGTACATTAATGAAGTCTTTATCTTGCCATTTCCAGTCTTACAAAGGTAAGCCAACTGTATGCCATTTCTGTTGTCTTGTTTTACGTATTCCCCGCCTTCAGCATTCCCAGCTTCAGTACAGGAAAACTGGCACCAGGGTCACAGATTATTTCTATGCACCAAAAGAGAATGCTGGGTTAAGCATTAGCGTAAAGAGCTAGATTCAAGTCTTGGATCTGCACAGAATTCCATTGAGACCGTCGGAAAGTTGCTTAGTGCCTCCGTTCCCCATTTGTAAACTGGAAATAAAACAGGGCTACTTACCAGTAACTGTTGTTCTTCGAGATGTGTTGCTCATGTCCATTCCAATTAGGTGTGCGCGCGCCCCGTGCACAGATTCCCGCAACCTTTTTCCTTAGCATACCCACAGGGCCGGGTACGGCGCCCCCTGGAGTGCCGCGCTCATGTCGCGGTATATAGGGCACTGCCGGCCCCACGGGTCCCCAGTCCCTTCTTTCTGCCGACTCCGGCAGCGGGGACGGAGGGTGGGTTTGTTAACATGGAAAGGACCAGGTTTAAATCCCAGGGAGGGATGGGGTCTCGGACCTGTGGAAACACCCTTTCAACCCCTTTAAGGAATCTGACGGACATGGGGTGAGAAAAAGGGAACGCCCCTCCATCGGCCGATGGATGGAAGGCCGAGATGGCCACCAGGTGTACCTTTAGGGAGGCCAGGGCTAGGCCCTGAGTTTTAAGGTGTAGAAGGTATTCCAGGACCACCTGTATGGGCGAGCTGTCTGGGGAGATACCCAACTAATAAAGCGCCTCCACTTTGCCCGGTATGTAAACTGTGTGGAGGGTTTCCTCCTACCCAGCAGAATGTGTTGGACCTGCAAGGAGCAGGCCCTTTCTCCCTCCGTCAGCCAGAGAGTCTCCAGGCCGTCAGGTGGAGGGGGTCCAGGTCCGGGTGCAACAAGCGCCCCGGTCCTGGGAAAGCAGGTCGTATCGCCTGGGGAGCGTGATCGGAGTAGCGATGGAGAGGTCGATCAGGGTACTGTACCAGTACTGCCTCGGCCACAACGGGGCAATCAGAATGATATTCGCTCTGTCCCTCTTGATTTTGAGCAGGACTTGAGGGAGGAGCGGAATAGGGGGAAATGCATACATCAGCCCCCCCACCCACTGTATTAGGAAAGCGTCGGACAAGGAGCCCGGCTCGCGACCTCGAAGCGAGCAGTATCTCGGGCATTTCCTGTTCAAGGATGACGCGAACAGGTCCAGTTGGGGAGTGCCCCACTCTCAGAAGATTGAAGCTGCTACCTCCGGATGCAATGACCATTCGTGGCGGGGTGAGAACGATCTGCTGAGGCGATCTGCCTCGTCGTTCCTGCTCCCAGGGAGGTGAGAGGCGACTAAATGAAAGTCGTGTCTCACTGCAAAGTCCCATAGACATGTAGCTTCCTGGCACAGGGCCGAGGAACGCGCTCCCCCCTGCCTGTTCCTGTAGAACATGGCTGCGGTGTTGTCTGTGAGGACCTGCACCACCTTGTCCCTCAGGAATCTGAGGAAGGTCTTGCAGGCCAGCCAGACCGCTCTGTGCTCTCGAACGTTGATATGCAGGGCTCTCTCCGCCAGAGACCACAACCCTTGGGTACCTAGGTCTCTGCTGATGTGGGTTCCCCATCCCACATCCGAGGTGTCCGTGATAAGAACCACTGACGGAGTCAGGTCTGTGAACGGGACTCCCTTGAGCACCTCCCTCGGAGTCCTCCACCATTCGAGGGAGGACAGCACCTGTGGGGGAACCGTGACCACCTTGGTCAGTAAATGTCTAGAAGGGGCATAGACCGAAGCCAACCAAGCCTGTAGAGGTCTTAACTTGAGACGTGCCAGCTTAACCACGCACGTGGAAGCTGCCATATGCCGCAACAGCTGTAGGCAATGCCTGGCTGTCGTCGTGGGGGACCTGCAAAGGTCCGCAATAATGGAACCCATCGCCTGGAATCGGGGCTGTGGAAGGAAGGCTCTTGCGCTATTAGTGTCTAGGGTGGCTCCTATGAAATCTATGCGCTGCACCGGGGTAAGAGTGGACTTGGTGCATGTGGCGCAAGTCAGCTCAAGGCTGTTCTGGACATGGATTCTGGATCTGCCCTTGATGAGCCAGTCGTCCAGGTAGGGGAAAATCTGTACCCCATTGCGGCGGAAGTGGGCCGCCACCACCACCATTCATTTGGTAAAAACCCTAGGAGCCGAAGACAGGCCAAATGGGAGAGCCGTAAATTGATAATGATCTCCCCTGATCCTGAATCTCAGGAACTTCTTGTGTCCTGGGAAAATGGAGATGTGAAAGTACGCATCCTTCAAATCCAGGGCAGCGTACCAATCCCCGGGATCTAAGGCGGGGATTATAGAAGCCAAGGAGACCATACGAAATTTAATTCATCTAATAAACCTATTCAGGCGACGGAGGTCCAGTATAGGTCTCAGACCTCCCTTGGCCTTGGGGACCAGGAAATACCTGGAGTAAAAACCCCTTCCCCTTTCTCCTCGCGGAACCTCCTCTATAGCGCCTAGTCGCAAAAGGGAGTGAACCTCTTGCACGAGCAGGTGTTCGTGAGCTGGGACCCCTTAGGGGGATGGGGCAGGAGGAGAATTCGGGGGAAAGGCCGTGAGTTGAAGGGCATATCCGTTAAGGACCACCCCCAGAACCCAGCGGTCCGTAGTAATTGTCTCCCAGGTGTGATAGTATGGCCGAAGCCTGTTTTCAAAGGGCCGGCTAACTTCCAGGGTAAAAGGAAGAGTGCCAACCTCAAAACCGCTGTCAAAAGCGTTTATTACCGTTTCCGGATCCAGGCTTGCCACCCTGCTGCGCCCATGCCGAAGAGCCCTGCCGGTCCCGGCGATTGGGCCCTCTAAACCGCTCCCGACCCCTTCTTGGTTGGGTGGCCCTAGGAGGTGGCCTGGGCGGGGGGGGGTGGGCGGCGTTGAGGTTGAGGTCGAGACTGACGTCCCGATGTCTGGGGGGTGTAGAGTCCCAGGGACCTAAGGGTGGCCCTAGAATCCTTTAGGGCATGCAACCTGTCATCGGTCCTCTCAGAAAAGAGGCATGACCCCTCAAATGGCAGGTCCTGAATCGCTTGCTGGACCTCAGTAGACAACCCAGAAGCCTGCAACCAAGAGCAGCGGCGCATGACGATGGCCGAAGCCATCGCCCTGCCTGCAGTGTCTGCGGCATCACTAGCCGACTGTAAGGCTGCTCGGGCCACAACCTCTCCCTCCTGAGCCACAGTGGCGAGGTCTGCAGCTTGGTCCGGGGGAAGCGCTGCAACTAAGTGCTGCAGGGAGGCCCACAAGTTCTGGTTGTATTTACTCAGAAGCGCCTGGTGGTTGGCTACCCTCAATTGTAAGGCGGCAGTGGAGTAAACCCTGCGGCCAAAGAGGTCTAATTTTTTTCCCTCCTTGTCTTTGGGAGTACTTCCCTGAACCCCCTGGCGGTCCCTTTGGTTGGCCGCATCCACTACTAAAGTTCCCGGGGCAGGGTGGTTATAAAGGAACTCAAAGTTTTCCTTGGGGACATAGTATTTTCTCTCCGTTCCCTTAGATGTAGGGGGAACAGAAGAAGGCGTCTGCCAAACTGCCCTAACTATTTTCATGACTCTGTCATGAACTGGAAGGGCCACTCGAGAAGGCCCAAAGAGGGGGTCGTCCTCCTCGGACATTTCCTTAAGGGTTAGCCCAGATTATTGGCTACCCTCTTAAGGAGGTCTTGATGCGCCCAAAAATCAAAAAGGGTGACTTATGATCCCTCGAGGTCCCTTCATCAGAGGACGACGAGGAGGATAAGGGAGTAGGCCCTGTAGAGGGGCCCTCCTCGGGGTCAGACTCCGCTTCTGAGGGCACGTGCGGAGCTGGTTGAATTGGGGGTGGTGGAGGCTGAACCACCCCCGAATGGAGTGACTCCACCCCCTGGGTTGGATGGGAGCCCCATGGACCCCAGTATGGCCCTTGCCAAGGGCCTTGGGCCCAGCCCGGAATTGGGTACTGAAAGGCCTCCCCATGTCTGTCACGGTGGCCAGAGCCCGCTGACCGCCTCTTACGGGCTTTAGGCGGGGAGCGGCTTCGTGAGGAAGAAGAGGTCGAGACGTGTCTACGCCTGTGGCGCCGTCTAGAAGACCAGCTAGAGGAGCTGGATCTCCTATGTCTATGGCATGACCTCTTGTAACGCTGCTTGCCACCTCTGGAGTGCGAACGGCGATGTCTGCGGCTATGTGCCGGGGACTCTGAGCGGGAACGCAGCTTTCCCGCCGCGCCGGTCAGTCGGTACTGTGCCAGGATCGAGCGTAGAGTATGCCGGTATCGTCGGAGCCGAGGGAATCGGTGCTGGTCTCATCGGTGCCGAGGGAATCGGTGCCGGTCTCATCAGGGTCAGTGCCGGTCCCACCAGTGCCGAGTGCGTCGGTACCAAAGTCATCAGTGCCTGTTGTGACGGTACCGAGGTCGTCATCACCGAGTGCGTCGGTGCCGGTAACATCGGTACCAATGACGTGGGGTATGGCGGTACCGGGTACGGCGGTGCCGGAGCGCTTAGGGTGCCGATGCTGACAACGCAGCGTCCGGTGCCGTAGCAAGGGTGCTCGGCAGAACCTCCTGGCCCGGTGCCGTCAGTCTGTGATGGTGACCGGGGCTGCCAGTAGGTGAGCCGGTGCGGTGCCGAGATGTTTCCCGCACCGGGGTGCTCAAGCCCGAGCTGCGATCGGTGCCGGAGCCGGCGCTGGAGCTTCTGCGTCGGCTCTTGGGGCCTCTTGACCGCCCCCGGTGCCGAGGCGCTCGACGACTGAGAGTCGGAGCTCGGAGGGGAGCGGCTCTCCACCCTCCTTGACCGTCTGGGCGAGGATCGGGAGCGGTGTTTCCTCCACCCACCGGGGCCACCCAGCGCGGGTTTGCCCCGAGACGCAGGTCCCTTGTCCCTCGGCCGAGGGGGGGACGGAGGCGTAGGCAAGGCCATGAGGGCCCCTGCCGTGGCGAACGCCTCCGGCGTCGACGGCCCTTGTAGAGGCGCTCCCCCACTCGCATGAGTCGGGGGAGGCTCCCTATGAGGAGACACCGGTGCCAGAGGAGCCTCCACGGCACGTGGCTGGGGTGTCTCCTGGACAGCTCCCTGCTTAGGTGGTCGCAGGGAGGAGTCCGTCGAAGGGATCTCCAACCGCTTCTTCTTCTTAGTTGGCACCGAGGATTTCGGTGCCGCTGCCGGAGGCGCACTCTGCACCGAAGAGACGCTCGGTGCCGAGGATCTCGACGGCTCGGAGGCCGGGCGCAGCGCGGACTCCATAAGTAAAGCCTTCAGTCTCGTGTCCCGTTCTTTTTGGGTGCGAGGCTTAAATGACTTACAGATTCGGCACTTGTCTTTTCGGTGCTGCTCCCCGAGGCAACGAAGGCAGCGATCGTGAGGGTCACTCACTGGAAATTGCTTAGAGCAAAGAGTACAACTCTTGAAGCCTGTGGAGCCAGGCATGACTCCGCAGGAGCCCTTAAGGGCACTTAACAAGTAACACAGTCACCAACTGACTTTTTTGAATAACAAAAAGAAAACTAAATTAACAGTAATGGTTGTTGACCAAGAACGATAAGCTAAGGACTACTGCTTGCAATAGCAAGGGGCAGAAGTTCCAGCAACTGTCAGAGGCGGAAAGAAGGAACTGGGGACCCGCGGGGCCGGCAGTGCCCTATATACCGCGACATGAGCGCGGCACTCCAGGGGGCGCCGTACCCGGCCCTGCGGGTGTGCTAAGGAAAAAGGTTCCGGGAATCTGTGCATGGGGCGCGCACACACCTAATTGGAATGGAAATGAGCAATCACTCGAAGATAGAACAGCTCTTCCCTACCTCACTGGGGTACCCATTACATATGGTGGGGTGCTGGGATACTATGGTAAAGTACCTTCGATGGCTAGATGCATATGTGACTTAACACAAAGGACTGGATTCCCAAAAGGAATCTCTCTGGCCTGGTGGTGAAGCTGCTCCACTGTGGATAAGTAATGAAAGCATCATTGGACTAGAGAGAGAGAAAACATGAGAATGACTATGGGATGATGGTTGGCACACTCAGCTGGGAGATGGGAGACCTGGGATCCAGTGCCCCTGCACCAATGACTTTTTAAAATTATTTATGCAATGGGGAACAGAGAGACTGAGGGAGCCCCACATCAATGTCCTGAGGCTAGAGCACTCACCTGGGGGCAGGGGCGGTGACAGATACTTACTCAAATCCCTGCTTGCCCTCAGGTGGAAGGGGGGTGAGAACCCCAACTAAAGCTCTGAGGGAGGTGGTTCTCCCCACCACCCAGCTTCTTGCTAAAACATCACCAGGCCTAATGCCTTGAGAAGACGCCCAGCTGAGAATCCCAAGCAGTGGAGGCACGTCCCTGCAGGCCAAATGTAGGTGCCTATCTTCAAGTGGGGTGGGACTTAGCACACCTCCCTCCTCTTGATATCCCCCAATGGTTGGCGTAGGCAAGACACTGCCTAGCAACCTGGAGTCACCAGGCCTGAGGTCCTTCTAGGCCTAAGTGTGATGCGATGTTTGCTATTTTACCTGAGCCTGCTGGAGAGAAGTAAATCGGTCCCAGCTAACTAGTGCTGCTGCTTTTCCCACTTGAGAAGTCCAGACATTGGCAATCATCTCTTTCAGGGTCTCTGAGGAAGCTGCATGCAGTAGCTGGAGTCTGGATTCAATAGCATCCCTCCTGTTCTCATAGAAGCTGTCAGTATACAAATCCAGGGGGAATGTCTGTATGAAAATGGAAACACATTCCTCAGTAACTGCTGCCTGAAAATAATTTGAGGGCACTTGGAGAAATGGCAATTCTGACATGGTAAATGCTCTGCTTTGAAAGATGGGCTACAATTTAATCAAACCCTGACTCCTGCAGATTTAAAGGTAAGTAATTTCAAAACACAGCAGCCACAGAAACCTTAATCTAATGGAATAGGTTACACTTGCATTTACACATTTCAGATAATTTCATCAAACACTGCCACATTCAAGAGCCTGACATATTGGTCTAATGAATCACAGCATCTAATTAAGGAAGAAGAGTCATGTCTAGGGTCTTGTTAATTTAGAAATCTTTAACTACAGAAGCTCCCCTTTTAACCAGATATAGTTCTCAAGACTAGCTAAGAAACTAGGGCCCCCAGAGGTACTAATTAACAGTTCAGGGTTATAGTCTGCATGGAGGATGTAGACTCAGAAGAAAATATTTCCCTCCCCTTTGAAATGTGTGACAAGGACAATGACAGTCTGGGGAACACGTTTCCAGGAAGTGTATTGAATTTCAAACATCACTACACACCGCATGGCACTGTGCCATTCCCTGGGATGGGGTGAGAGCAATGGTTCTATTTTTGCTGTCTGCAGAGAGAACAAAGACTCTTATCTACCGAATAGAGGGGTTTTCAGGCAGGAAACTCCCAGCTCTCAGAGTTCCCTATCAGTTGCTCATCTGATTTTTCATGCATGTGCTTGCTGCACAATAATAATGACTGAAATTTGGATTTCTGAATCACACATGCAGAACATTTCAGTGATCTGGATTTCTATCTTCCTCACTTCGCTGCTGCGTGTATGCTCAGAGCAGAGCACAGTGTAGGAATCAGAAGCAGGGAAGGAAGAATAAATTGGAGGAGAGAGGGAGGGGGACGGGTGAGCTTTCAACCTCTTCTGTGCTCAGGCATGAGTCTCCTGCCACCTTTAATCTGCATTAACAAATGAAATTTGCCACACAAGGGACCCAGCTATGAAAGAGCTGTACAGACCAGTATCGTGTATGTTTAAATTCGGTTATAAGCAGGCTCTGAGTTGTTTTAAAATGGAATGATGTGTGTATAACAAGCTAAATTTTATAAAAGAGATTGGAGTTATGAAAGAATGGGCTTCAGTAGAGTTTTAGTATAGGGGAAAGCAGTACTAATAGAAATCATCTAAACTCACACAGACCACCCACTCACTGTATGTATGTTTGTACTAAACTAGATTCGTGAAATTTAGTATATTCACGTATGTGCCTCTGAACTGAAAGAAAAGTTGACCTCCAATCAGAAGTCACCAAAAGATTAATGTCTCAGGTTGCAAGCATTCTCTGGCCTTTACCTATGTGTTGGGCATGGGGCCTCCACTCTGGAAAAATGAAGGACATCTGAGGTCTTTAGTACTAGTCAGATTTTAGTCAAGAACAATCACCACAGATAAGTGAATACAGCACACTGACTGTGTCAGTCAAGGCAAACTAATACCAACTAGCAAAGAAGAACATTTCAGTAACATGATACAACCATTTCTGTGTATAACAGCAAGAGCAAGTGATAAAAGCAAACTAGTGCCAAGGTGTTCGGAATTTCCATCAGATTAAAACGTTGTAAATCCAGAATAGACCATAACAGATGTTTATCATAATTATCTATTTCTGTAAACAAAGCTTTTGATAGGGAAAATACCATTCATGAATACCTGATAAGAATTTCTGAAGACATCTGGTATGCCATCCATGAAAATAATATCCCACATTAGAAGGCCATAGAGTGTACTAAATGTGGACCCTTCCCCATGAATCCCTGAAGGACAAAAATCACATTCAGATTTCTAGCCATGGAAACAAAGACAGGCATATTTCAATCTCTGAGTAGTTAAAGTAACCTCTCCTGAAATACAGATTAAAATGTTCAGCAAGAGCAATGTGTCACGTTTAGGATTACACGGTAACACAACAAATGTAGTGAAGTGTGAGGTGTTTTAATGGCACTGATACCACTTTCCACAATTTGCTAAAGCGATTTGTTTAATGCCAATATACCTGACTAAAAGTGGCAAGCTTAAACAAGGCAAGACCCTTTTGAAGGTTACCAAATAACATTTTGGACATTTCAAAGCCTTAAGAATCTCGTCTATTACCCAAGAAAGCTACTGCAACATTGGCTGCTTCACTGAAATTATCATTTTAAAAGGAATTTCATGGCTGGCACCACACACTATCTGGAGATAGCACTGTATGAAAAGTCATCTTTGTGTAAGGCAGGAGTAGGAATCTAGCACCACCCACTAATAAACCACGTAGCATGCATAACATCACTTGTTGCGCCACCATTCCCTGTAACTTTCTCACAGCCTCATTGATCCAACAGATACTTCACTTGGTTCCCCCCTCCATTATTTGGATCTCTGGCTATGACGTGAGTTGGTGCAATGCGTGGCCTCTCTGTTCTCCCTTGAGATATGATATTTTTAATGCTTGCCTACTCTGTTCTACTACATTCAGATTTTTACTGCCACGATACAGATAAAACAAGAAAAAGATTACTAACCTCTCAAAAACCTCTGAAGCTGTTGGGATTATGGTAAATTTTAGAAAGTCATGAGCAAATGAAAATGAAATAAAGGAATCTGTTATGTGACCTCAACTAAAGCAGTTGCTGATGCTCTTGCTATAATAGACGTACATGTGTCTACTGTTAACTGCAGTGACTCTGAAATGGCAGAAGACTAGGGAGAGATGATCACCTAATCTGGATAATCACAATGGGAGCTCTATAAAATCCTTTTCTTTACAATTTCTTTCCATAAACAGGTTCTATGGTGGCACTCTTGCACCTGCTAGAACTCAGCCACTTACAGTTACAGTGACTTTTGGAGTCCCAAACTTCTAAACGTGTGAATAAAACAATTTCAAGTAAAAGCCTATTGCTCTGACAGGCAAGAGGAGAAACTTCTAAAGGACTTGGATGTCGAGAATGATAAAGGAACATATTTTTTCCATTTCAAAATAGCAGCTGGGATGTGGAGGAGAAAAGGAATCAAAGTCCAGGAGAAAGGCTCTAAAATGCCATTTCCAACTACTTTTTGGAAGGGAAAGGAATTGGCACCGTTTCATAGACTTTCAAACAAGGGGAGCATCGACTGCTAAAATTGGGTTAAAAGACTCTCTTTGCAGGCTGATACTCCATTCCTTAATATTATTGTATTGGTAGAAGAGAATTGTTACCATTACCCTGATCAAAGCCATTCTGTCTGTAATACGTTAATGCCAGCTCCTCAACTGAGCACATGACTGTTGACAGAGTGAAGTCTTCTCCTTCCTCTTGGTCATCAACGTCCTCCACTAGAAACACAGATTTTCCCACCCCAGTCTGGGGACACATCTTTCCTTTGATTGTAACCTGAATACATAAAAATATCTAGTTAATGTGAACATTAAAGGTGAACAGCCTTATTTAAGTATCTCAACCTCTCCTAAGGAATACACAACTCCCTAGCCCTGCTTTTACAAAGAGAAATAGACAGACTTTCAAAAAACAAGTGAATTAATGGTCAGCTAAATATAAAGTATTCAGAGTTTAAGCTGCCATTTCTTTGATAACTTTTTGCTAATGGAGCCAATTTTTGGATGACAAATCAGACTGAAATAGCAAATGTTCATAAAGGAATCACACTAGCACAGCTTCTGGGTTAAAGGGAATGTTAGAAGTCGGAATACAAAGGATCAAAAACCTGATTCTACCAGTCCTGCATTCTCACAAGCCCTTCAAACAGCACTAACAAACCCCCAGTGAGGTTGATAACATCCACCCACATCTTACACATGGAAAATTGAGGCACACTGTGATTAAAAGTCATACAGTAAGTCAGAGGCACAGAAAGCAACATTTTATAGCTTTACTGGAGAGCTGGGAGTGTACACATCGGGTCAGATCGACAGCTGGTATAAATCAACATTTAAATCAGTGGTGCTTCACTGATATACACCAGTTGAGAGTCAGGCCCGTTGTGTTGCAGAGTATATAATACCAACACAGGGCATACATACACACACACACACCCAGTTTCCAAGATTACCCTCCCAGACAGAAGGAAAAGACTTCAGGCATTTATAGGTTCTCAGGAACAGTTTACTCACATGTGTAACATCTTCCACAGTTATGACAGGCAGCTCCTGAAAGAGGCTCCTGAACTTCTTGCAGCTTGGTGAGTCTCTCAATCGCAGAGCCCGCTGGTAGAGAGCGAGCCGATGGCCTGTGCGCACAAATGGATCTGACAGCCCTTTTTTAATGCACTCGATGGCCTAGGAAATAAGATCTCAGGTAATGATCTGGGAAGAATATATGAGTCTATTTCTACTGAGCCTTAAGGAACATCTTATTTAAAGAGCACAAAAAATGAAAGTGAGAGAGAATAAAGAATGGCGTTAAAGGGGAATTAGTTTCCTTTCTCATTCTTATTATACTGAATAAATTCCTTTTAAGTGATATTTTGCACTAAATAGCAGAAGACAGAATTTCAGATTCTGATCCCAGTAACACTGGAGTTACTCCCCATTTACACCACTGAAACCTAAGACTAAACTCTTCCCAAAGAGTACCTGAAAGTTATAACTTCTACTCCATACATGGATGTGATTCAAATGACATATTTTAAACTGCCTGGTACTTGATTCAAAAGCAATTAAAATGCTCATGCATTTAACATCTAACATACTTTTGACCAAGATGTGGCCATATTTTTCCCCACCACCTTAAATCACTGCAATGCATTTAAATGCAGCAGCTAAGCAAACAAAGACCTAGAGAGAATCAAAGTAATCCATTCAGCCTGAGTGGCAGGCAGAAACGAAGAGTAGGAAGCCACTGAACACAGAGGATGTCCTAAAATGACAGGAGAGACTTGGCTTAATAACTTCATCTCCATGAGAGGCAGTAGCTGTGGTGGTGCAAGAAGCTCTCCGGCCGAGACAGCGCTGTCTACACAGGGGGTTGCTGTCGGTATAACTACGTTCCTCAGGGTGTGACGTAGTTATACCGAAGTTTAAGTATGTAGTGTAGACCAAGCCTTAGCTTCTTACAACCCTCAGCCCTCCAGTTCATATAAAATACAAGCACAATGTTTTTAACTCCCAGCTCGTATTGTTCTCCTGCGACAGACTATGCAGCTAGGAGATACCTTCTCCGTGTGTTTCAAGTGCTGGTGTAAATTTAGAGCCAGCCGATCCCACCATCGTCCTCTGCTGTCAGTACAATACACTTCATGAGACAAAAGATTCTGCAGCTCTTCCACAGCCTCCTACAGCAATGCAAAACTCTTCCATTAGGTGACACAGGAAAGCAAGCTGAAGCTTTCATTATACAATTAAGCAGCTACATTTCCCATGGTGCTGTAATAACAACACAGTAGATTTACCCTTTCAGGTATCTTTTCTTCCCACACCCATAGTGGCTACTTTAACTCTCAGCAATTCTCAGCTCGAGTCCTTTTTACCCTTTAATATCCCTTTCAATAACATACACATCCCACAGCTACTATGAACATAGAGTCATTTAGACATAGGTCAACTGCAAAGAGGAAAATGCTTTTTCCCTTTTTTGTTTTTTTTATGATATACAAAGAAGGCCTGGAAGTTGCTTGCTTGTTTTTTTGGTTAAAGAGGTTTTTTTTCCTGTTTTTCTTTCTTATATTATAAAGATGTGTTCCCGAGCAGGAACTTCTTGAGTGGGAGATTCCTAGTTTTCAACTGAAGAAGCAGAGCATTTCAGAGCCAGCTTCTTCCCCAGAAGAGTTTGGCTTTCCAAGGTGTTAACGAAATCCAGTGAAAAGGAAATATCTTTAAACAGTCTAAGTAACAAAACCTCAGTGTTAGACTCTTGCCATGTATAATCCCCATTTGAGTCTGCAGATACAACAGGGAAGTCATAACCTAATGTTTTCATGCAAGAAAAAAAGTAAGTAAAAAAAATTCTTCCAAAAAGTTCTTCCTTACACTTCCTAATGCAGCAAGAAATATGGCACACTTTTTTTCTTCACAGGTTACCTTTAAGCAAAGCTGCATCAGGTCCTGTCATCTCTAAAGCTACACAACAGATAAACTATTGCAATGTCAAAGCCTTCTACAATATTCCCATAAACTGTACCATTAGCGAGCTCAGACACTGCACATTTATAATGTATTAAGACTGTCACCCAAGGAAAATGTAGGGATTTTACACTTGAGACCTAGCTATGGTAATTTCATTACAGAAATATTAGCCACTAAAAATGAACCACTGTCTTGCATCACTGCTTTACCTCATACATATGAAGTCTCTGCAATATTTCAACCCCTCGCGAGAGGATCCTTGTATACATCCACCCAACCGTAAAATGTCGCAGATACTCAGGTAAGTCTCTATGGCATCTTAAAAAATAAAGACCACATCAGAGATCATTTAAATAGGAATGACTATCCAAATCATTTAGAATCTTTCTTACAAAGTATACAAAGAGTTGAGCACTTATAAAAACAAAATACATTGAATATATATAAAAATGCAGTAAAAAGAACTTCAAACTTGCAAAATCTAGCATTCCAAAGTTAGCAAGTGACAGAATCAAGGTGACTGGTGCAATCAGTAGTTTACTATTAGTATATTTGCAGCCATGTTCTTTGTCTCAACAATCAGCAAAATTAAAGATTCACATATCACAACTCAGTTAAAAGAAAATTTAGTTACACCACATTGATTTTTACAGGTGTTCTCTACCAAGCCAGAAGCTCAGCTAGCAGACAAATAGCTGAACAAAATGACACTGACTGAAACAGCCATTTCCTGCCCTAATAAATTTATTTAACTTATAGATATTACCCATCTCTTTTCAATGGTATATACTATTCAAGGGCATGATACTAGTCTCACTGAAGGGAAGTTTTGCCATTGATTTCAACAGGAGAAAGATCAAGCCTCAAATGACCCTCCATGAATATGATTTTAAGTCAGTGCCATGAGAATGAATATGATGGCAAACACAGGGCTATGATTTTCAAGGTATCATCAAGCTAGCAGAAAAATAATTAAAATGAAAAATGATGAAGGACACTTGAACAACAATACACAAGTTCAGTTCTCAGATTTATAATGCTTCCCGCATAATGCCCACTTGGAAGTTTCAGCCGATGAATAACCGATATATTTTCCCATAACCTTTGCAACATTCCTTTGTTCTTTGTGAATTTTAAATTCTGCTGATTGTTGTTTGCCTAGCAGCCATAAACACAAACTATGCCAGGTGAAAAATAGATTCTTGTTCTCCTTCATTTTAGCATGTAAGATACAGAGCTGGTTTAGTGCTTTATCTTTGTCTACCAATTCACTCTGCGCTTTTACAAAAAGATTCTCCAATTTAAACCATTTAAAAGCTAAACAACAAAGCAGAAAGTTCAAAATGTTCAAGAACAATGAAACTGCTATATTCAACAGGCTTGGGTTAGAACATAAGAATACAAGCCTCCTTCAATAGGATCTGCACCAAAAGTGAGATCATGAACCTGCTAGTTGCATATGAATTTGTATGTGCATTTCTGCTTTAGTACCTCAAAGAAGGATGATTTTTCAATTCATGCCAGGTTTCCTTTGCACACATATAGAGACGTTTAGCTTCTGTCCAGTTCCCATTAGCCATTGCAATGGCTACATCATTTGACATGTGAGCAGCTGTTGCATATCTAACAAACAAAAAACCAAATACAAATACCAGGTGCAAGAGCATTTACAGTTAAAAATAACCTATTTTCTTTATATGATGTTATCTGATTTCCCTCCCACCCTCATCTCCAAAGACATAAAAAAAACCCCACAAGGCCAATTTTATTCTTGGAGTAAGCCTCTGAAGTGAATGGAGTTTACATCAGGGTTCATTAAGTTTAAAACGTTTTCTCTAGTATAAAACATGTATGTAATCTTTTCATTGCTCTAGAATTCATTCTAACAGCAAGCATGGCAATTTAATAAGCAGCTTTCATCAGTAGATGAGCATGAAGCAATGAGGTAAGCTACTTTGGTTCAGAATATAAGGCCACCATGCAGTACAAATTTTGCGTGGGTTCTTAGTAGACTCTACAGTAAGCAACCACAAATATTCTGTTGTCTGTTTCCCTCAGGTCTTCTATGGTAAATCTGTATTTGCCCTACAATTTGTGGCAACAGCACAGATAAGTTGGCAAGGTACAGGCAATAACAGTGCTTATTCAAGAAGTAAACACACGGATGTCATTGCTGCATTTCACATGCTGTCCCCATGAATCGGTTTACAGATAGCCAAAGTTCTTCCTACCTGACGAGATCTTCTCTGTCCTGGAAAATTGCTGTTTTCCTATTTACTGTGTAACTGGGAAACACTGTACGACCCATGTTTACCATAAGAACGATGGAAAGCTGGCTTTGGCCACCACTAGCTGCTTCCTCATCCTCCATTGAATCAGTCAGGGAGAACAGCAGCAGAACTCGAGAGAATACAGCCCGGGGGCCTTTACAGACCCTGACAGACTTCCCAGAAAGGTCTTTAGCCCTAGAAGCCAAGCAAAATGTTTATCCAGATGTAATATACTTCCAAACCAATTATTATACAGCTTGATTTTGCCTACTGTATGAAGGAGCTTGAGAAATTAAATAGTATATGTGGTCTCTGATGAAAAGCCAGATACAGGGACTTAATACAGTAGCAAAGCTTCCCTCAGAGGCAAATATAACATTTCAGTAAGTGAAGTGGAATAATCTAATTATATATATGGCTCTACAAAAAGTAAGATTCTTTCACTCTGCCAACGACTTGCTGTATGACTTTGGGCAAGTCAATAAAAATCATGTCCTAAAGTGGAATGCTCAAAATTGAAGGCACTCAAAATCAGAGGCCACTTTTGAAAATACATCCTTTCACTTTACTGCGGATTTTCCAGACTTAATTAATTACATTTACCAAATGCTTTTAGATTCTCTGATGGAAGATTTATAATGCTTTGCCCTTCTACTAAATTATTATTTATTATTATTATTGAACCTACATTCAAATTGTATATTTAAACCCTTATTAGAGGTTTTTGCTGACAAAAATATGGAAATTCAGCCTCAAATTTAAAATGCAGTCCCCACCAGGACGTGAGATTTTTGCCTAGATACTGTAATGGATAATTCTTCTATCATAGGATCTTTACCAGTACACGATCTTTATCGGAACATGACCTCCACATATACAAAGGGCAGCCAAGGATGGCGGTCTAGCCATTATTGTGAATTTCACTGATTTTTCTTTTCCATTCCGCTGCCCCATGTAGCGAGGGGGTGTGGCCTTCCTCAGAGACGGACAGGGAAGGGCGGCATGTTTCGGTGGGATCCCTGCTAACTCAGTGGCAGAACCATCCTCCACTGTTAGAGCCCTGGGATGGGACACAGGGTCCCATGGGTGAAGTAGGGTGGAGCCTGGGTCCCTCTACCCCCTGCGGCCAACTCCATTTGGGGTGGCAACCTTTCCACCTTAGGCCAAGGTGTTTGCTTTCTGCCTGAGCTTTCCTGTCAAGTGAAAGACTGGTGCTCCAACTGGCCTGAGGGCCTGAGCTCCAAAGACCGCTAATTCCCTATTAAGGGCTATCTTTATCGATATGTGGCAGCAAGGTGGTGTGGCCTCCCTCCAAGGCTGATGGGGAGGGACGGCCATCATCCCCTTACACTCTTAATGATATTTCAACAGTGTATGCTGCCACATTTCTTTTAATACAGTTTAGAGATGAAAAATCCAAATGAAAATGGTTTAAACAATTGTCTAAATAAATATCTATCTACTAGGCCATTGCAGACATCCTTGCATGTGAATATTTAAACAATTAGGGAAATGGTAGTTAATCCATAATCCTAAAGGTCCTATTGTTTTAAATCTGCATTCTGGTCCTGTGGAGAAGTAAAAAAGATCTCCTGAATCAAAGGGAAAGTATAAATGGGTGGTGACAGCCCAATCTTGGAGGAGTAAACTTGTAGCTAAATGTATGCTAGTAAAAGTGCTTTAACACAGATCAGTGGAACTTAAAGGTAGCAGTTTCATGTACAACTAAAGTAATGTCAGGAGTCTTTTGTAGTGAGCAGCATTCTAGTACATACAGGTCTGTGCAGTGGTGCTGGAATTAGGGGTGCTGCTGCTGCTGCATCTCCTGGCTTCAAGCAGTAATGATGAACACCAAATACATGGTTTCCATGATCAGCACGCCCATTATGAAAATTGTTACAGCACCCCTGGATCTGTGCCAAGGGCAAAATCCTGAAGCCTTTACAAGAGTGATGCGAATCCAGTGAGACTATTACCTGCAGAATCAAGCCTACGTCAGAAACTGCCACTTACTTCAACAGTTTTATACTTCGCACCTAAAAATATTTAGACAAGAAAATCATAAAAAAATGAGCAGGCACATTATACCACTTAACGTATTAAAAGGATATACGGAGGGAAGAGGAGAGAATTACAAGGGCTATTTTAGAAGTAAGGAAACTCAAGGGGAACAATCATGCCCCAGCAATACAGAAACTTCTGGCTTCTCCCTTAATATGAAAAATCAAGAAAAAAGAAGGCAAAACACCTGTAAATATTAGTGGTCTAAATAATGGAAACAGCAGGAAAAAGATGACAAAAATCTAGGGCATATCGTGTCTTTGCTTAAAGTTGTCTGTCTCTCAGGATTCAAGGCTTCAGGGAAAAAGATTCTCAAGATTTTCCCAATAACGAGAGCAAGTCTAGCAGGCACAAATAAACTTGTTAAAAATAAATTTATACACTGATTCTTTTAAAACAGATACTAACAGACCCTTCCCTTCTCATAAGTGTTAGCTAAAGAAACTCTAATTACAATATCAGCCACACTTTCACAGTAACAATGCTGTTTCCAGAATTCCTTAATCCTCAGGGTTTCTAACGATTTAATTTAAATTTAACAATTTAACTCTCAAAGATGCTTTCAAGTACTTATTTTAGTAATTTTACTGTTAAAGTTTTACACACATGCCCCTTGTTCCTGATAACCTCTTGCAAGCTTCAAAACAACATTTCAGAACACAAGTTCAGTCCTGCCACTCACACAAGCAGTTCTATTGAGTTCAATGGGACGGCTCACATTTTGCATCACCAGGGACTAGCTTTGCCCTTTTTGGTTTGGCTATTGAAGTAAGTGGAGTTTATGACATAGACTTCATTCTGCAGGTGAGGTAGTTCTCAAATCCTTCAGGTGTTCATTCCACAGTTTTCGACCAGCCCCCACAAACTTTATGCCCTGGTGGCAGGTAACTCCATTGTGCTAGAATGGGGGGGTCACTGACAGAAGAAAAGTCCTTATACCACAGCTTAAGGCAATCTTTTTGGCATCCTGAGCCCACATCATTAAGCACTTTGTAGATAAGGACTTAGATATTCAACTCAATGCAACATTACTTGGCAAGTCAGTCAGTGTTCACTAGAGAGGAGAGGGCAGGTGGATGTGCTCTTTTTGTTTGTTAGCTCTGGAGAATCACAGTAAAATTATTAGGGTCGGACAAAGTACTGTCTGTTTTGGGTGGTTTTTTTAAGTTCTCATCACTTCTGGTGAATTTAAAAAGATAAAAAGGACAGATAATAAGGATTAGAGAAAATTTCAAAAAATATTTGGCAAATTTTAAGATAAAGCTTTGGTCTTAAACTACTAGAAAGCTTTTTAAAAATCTTATACTATAACTGATATCCACATTAGGTAGGCTAGAAACATTGCAAAATACAGTATAACCTGTCACAGCAGTAGAACTACAAACTATATACTGAGGACACTTAATTCTTTTTCAGTTTTATTACATTCCATTATAAGGGATTTAATGTAAGGTCTTAAGATGTCTCTCTAAAGTAAAATAACGCCAACGTATCCAAACCGGTGAGAAACTTCATTTAATAAAACAAATATTTTTTTAGCCTCTCTTTGTATTTATTGGACTCCATATTCCTAAATCAAGTAAGCTTCAATACTGTGATATTTATGCAAATTATGCAAATATCAACCGAGAAGTTCTTTCCTCAAAATGATAATGTAGTTCAAGTATCTGATATCAAAGAGTGAAACTGAAATCTCATGGGATGCAAGTATTTTCAAACAGCAGTATTTTAAAACTGGGTTAGACTTCAGAAACAACTGCATCTCCTGAAGCCAAAGCTATTTTATTAGCAAAATCAGACACAGGAGCCAGTATTTTAAACTGACATGAAAGTGCCATACTTCGGGTACTTTCATCTGTTCTCCTCCAGGCCAAATGAAATGAAATGTTGCCAGAGCCAAAGATGAGCTGTTCTTTGCTGCCATTAGACTATATTTAACAGGAAGGGGAAACGCAAATGTCATATTGTAACATACTAAGAATGATTGAACCCGCTTCTAAAATAGCTAACATGCACAGAAACACAACCTACAGTATCACCACACACTACAAAACCTTCCTGGTCATGAAACTTTGTAGGATATTAGCCAGCTTGAGTCAGCTTTATGTTTTGCCTATCTTCCACCCCTAAGAGAGGGGCAAGAAAACATTTTGCTTCAGATTAGTCTCCTTCCATAACTAGGGAATTCCAAATCTCATTTTTCAACATTCCAAATTTTCAGCATTGTAACCCTCAAAGCCAACTAGCAAGGGAATCAGAATATTCTGATCCTAGCATGTATCTTCTGGTTCACCAAAGGCAACAATTTGAGATCTTAAATGAAAGTCAGGGTCATGCTGGTCATTAATATTGTGTGCAATGTTTGTACAGATACTATATAAGGAGTTATGTGTATTTATACTGAAAATATGTTCCAACAGTCTGTATCAAGGCAGAGTTGACAAACAGGTTTCTGTCAGGCAAAAGATGTTTATTTACCTATCAGTTGGCATGTAAATTAAGCATTATAAGCCAACACAATGAAAGCCCTATTTAAGTCAACAGGAAAAAGGAGGATTCAGGAAAAAAAGCAAGGACAGTGTGTGGTGTGGGGATTACTGTCTCTAAGGACAGCCTATGAACTTTGGGGATATAAGTAGAAGGCAAGAGACACTTTTTTATCCTGTACGTAGGAAGTAAATTAACAGTGTGTTTACATTCATGAAAACGGGGTCTCAACCAGGCTTGGTTGAAACACTACAAAAGATAAGAGAACTTCTTTAGATAGGTTATCCTATTAAGTTTAGTCTCTAGAAATTGTGTTATGATTTTGTTTTATATATAACCCTTTTGTTTCCATTATCTTTACTCACTTTCTCTTGAATCTCAAAGCTTTGATAAATTTACATTGTTTTCACTATAAATATATCCCAGGGCTGTAGTATTATACAAGGAGCTGATCCTGAGTTGAATCATTCAACCTGGTGTGTACACTGTTTCTCTGGGGCAGCAGACCTAGTATTTCTGTGAATGTTCTATGGTTACGGGTTGGACACTACATGGGAAAACTTCAAAGCAGCCTGGGAACTGGTGTGCACCTATTGTTAACCTGCAAGGCAAAGGAGGCAGAGGAGATTTTTGGGTGAGTAACAGACTGATGGTGTCAGGGAGCTGAAACCTAGTTTAGCAGCAACAAGTCTCCCTCTTGCTGAAGACAGGGGGGTAACAAGGTGTCTCACAGTCCTGGGCATCCCAAGAACCATCACAAACACCAAGGACACTACTGTTTTGGGTAACATAAAAGAAACTTTATTGGGGGGAGGGGTGACGCTGGCTGAATTAGGGGGACAATTTATGATAGTATTTAACATCAATATTTCAAAATTATAATAATTCATGAGATATGCCATTTCAGGTACTGTTAGAAAGGCTAAATATGATGATATTGTTTGTGTGTGTGTGTCACATTTGTGTTGGAAGTTATGGATATGTTTGATGTATGTGTATTTCAACTTGTGCTGTGTTTCTGGGCAATACTCCAGACAGGATGGCTGTAGCAATAGCCGGCCCATTAAGGGAACTCAAAGATAAAATAAACCTAAGGAAAGAATCCAGGGGCTACACCCTATGAGTCACCAGGACTTACTCATGTGACCCGGACTCCATCTTATTTCTGTACATTTCCACAAGCAGCATGGCAAAGGCCAAGGGACAAAAGGCAGCTGCACCACATCCATTTTGTCTTTAGTCTTCTTCAGCCTTCACCTACCTCTAAATTAACTTATCTACAACTGAAGCTGTGAAACAAAGGACTGAGACCCATCCAGGTACTGGATGTATACAAGCCTGCAAACCACACAATTCTACTGGAAACCTGATATATATGGATTTTTAAATTATTTGTACGGATCTGATTGCTTTAATCCTTTACCATTTCTCTTGTAATTTGTTTCTTTCCTTTTATAATAAATCTTTAGTTTTAGTTACTAAAGGATTGGCTGTCAGTGTGGTATTTTGGGTAAGAACCAAACATACTGATCTGGTAATGTGGCTGGCTCTTTGTGGTCAGGAGAACCTTTCTGGTAAAGAGCATAGAGTTTTGAATAACTTATCTCTTTACTGCACCTACTGGCTGATTGAGAGCCAGAGACTGAAATGCAGTAAAGGGGGCTATGTAGATTTTGTTTTAGCTTCTTGATAACCAGTATGAGGAATCAGAAGCATTGTTTGTGGTTGGTTGGGAAGTCTGACTTCAGTGTCACCCATCAGTGCTGGGAGAATCTGCTCTCCTTTTGCAGCCTGCCCTGCCCGTAGCATTTTCAGGTGGCTACCCTAGGCACGAACAGGTCACAGAGGGGACGAACATTGCAGTATTTTGAGATGAACATTTGTCCAAAGCACAAAACTACACAAAATTTAAAACAGCTTCTGCCACTGCCAGAAGAACAGAGATCTCAGGGAATTGGACTGAAGTATGGGAAAATGGGAAAATGGGAAATCTTGTACAATGACATTCCACGATATAACCACCTCCATCTCTCTATCCACAGTCTTCACCTAGTGTAGTGGCAAAGGTAGAGATGGGACCAGATCAAAAACCTTAAAACTGAACCTAACCCCAGAAAGGTTGGATCAAGTAAGCCAAATCAGAGCTGCTATTCCCACCCTAAAGGTTTTGCTTCAGAAAAATATCCAAACTTGGGGAAAGGAGAGACACGGGAAATGGGGAGGAGAGGGAAGGAAACAGGAGAAAGGGGCCCAATGATGGATGACTACAGGTGAAGGAGAACAGAGTTTCAGGGCTGGTGGACAGAGTGGCAATCTGCTGGAGTAAGCAGATGGTCTTCCCTGCCACTTTCTTTCTTAAGAGACTATCAAAGGCTACTACTGCCCCACCCCAGCCACAAGGCCAGTCACCTTAAGGAAAGTGGTTACTACTCTGCCCCTGACTCTAGCAGGGCCAGCAAACGAAAAACAGGTGGCAACGGCCTTATCTTTATAGGCAGGGACCAAGAAAAGCCTCTCCTCCAGGCTCAGGAGCTGTTGATTTTGTACATCTACTGTAGTCTGCACTATGTTTTGTTTCATGCATCTAATCATATTGCAGACAACTTGGGGGGCTGTTTTGCTGCTTGCTCCAATACATATTTGAGGCAATGCAAGTGGATGGCTAACAACATACTCCTTATAAACAGACCAAACTGTATTTGCCTTGTACAAGTAATCTCATTGATGCAGTTGCAGTAGTAAGAGGAGAAGGATTAGGCCCAGTAAACATATTCAGATTTGTGCTGCTGATGCCTTACTACTTCCATGAAGTTCCACAAACATAGCAAGAATTATTTACAAAAGTAAAACAAATTAAACTAAAACATGTCATGAGTGACATGGGGAAACTTGGAAATACTCTGTACTACTATAGACTATGCTTTTGGTTTTGTCCTTGGAAATGTAAAACTGAGAGACTGAGCTTTAGCCAAAACCAAAGCACAGTCATCCGAGCCCAAGTCTGAAGAGAAGAAAAAGGTTGAGGCACTAAAGACCCTCCTCTGGCAGCCCTTTTAATTTTGTATTTGACCCATGATATAACACAGTTACTAAAATTATTAATAAAACCTTAATGCTTTTCGGGTGTTAGTTACTGCTGCTCTTGATGCTTTAATTCACAATACATATGAAATGTATTTCATTTCCAAAATACATCTAAACTCATGGTCATCTCGCAGATAATTTATATTCATCTGCAGAATTAAGTAGAAGATTTTACATAAAAAGCCCAAACGGTACCTTTTCAAAATCATTGCCCCAATACCAGCCGGATTCCTGCTGAATATCGAAGGTTGTTTCGCCAGTCTGAGAAAGTCCTCCATCAGCTGCTGTTTCTGACTATTTGGGTTCTTCAGGTGAAACGTCTTTGCTAATGTTTTTAGCTCAGGAGCAGAAAGCAAGTCCAGCCCCTCAGAAAGGTCTTCTAATTCAGATTCTGCAGGTACACAGGAAAATACTTGAGCATTCAAAATATTACATAGGGCAGTTTAAAGTACAGCGAGTTTCTGGACAGTAAGTAGAAAGTTCTACCTATGTATGAAATAGCTATGGACCAGTAATTTAAACTAACTTTCCAAATACAATTTGAAATTTATTTATTATGGAAATTAATAATGGTGCACTCGCAGAAGTACAAGAATCAGGAAAATTGCACGGCAATTTCAAAACAAAACACGAGTATACAGAAATCTGGTCCAGCTAAATCGGAATTAAACTGACAATACAGGCTAATATGAATTAACTTTTATCTTCTCATCCTAATGACTGAAATCTAGCCTGCTCAGTCAAAAAAAACCATGCCCAGCTCTCCCTCTTCAACTGATTTGCACTACTAACTTAATTTAATGGAGCAAGCTGCCAATCTGCCTGAATTGCTCAACTAGAATGCTCCTCAACTTGACTCTCTTAATTGGCCACCCCAAGACACAGACTGGCAGCAGCCGCCAGAGAACAGAATTTAATTCTAACAACGTGCCGGTCGTTTCCCATACCTGTTTGCAGAAAGCCTGCTTCAACCAGTTCTCCAATTACTGGCAACAAATCTGCACTGATCTCCGCATACTCTATTTTGTTAATTTTTATCCAATTCAGCTTGCGTTGAAAAAGTCTCACATACAACTTCTGTCCACTAGCTGTAGTTTATATTTAAATCGGGAAAGAGACAAAAAATCATTAAAGCATAAAAGGTTGCATTATACATATACACAGAACCTACAAAAATTATCACTCTGATGCAGCTTGTCTGTTAAAAGAGTTAGGCAGCTTTAAGATATTTTTACAAGTTGATTCAGTTAAATATCAGATTTCAGCCTTTGAAATAACATGAGAAGCCCATAACTTCGTATGTGGGCTTGCAAAACTGATGGAATGGTTGTTAAAAATGTATTTTGCACATTCAGTGCTAACCTCACAAGGATTTTTATAAATTTTCTTTGAAATGGTAACTCCACTTTTCAAATGTAAATAGTCCAAATGCTTACATTCTCTCTCTTCAAACGCGCAAGTCTCTTGTGTGACACTCTCTGGAATATGAGTGACCATTTATTATAATATAGATACCAATATTGCAAAATTACAACAAATCTTACAAAATATGCCATGTAAGGTATCATTGGAAAAGGTATGATTTACTGAATGTGATAAGCTCATCTATATGTGTGTATTGTCTTTGTAGGGTAAGTATTGAACGTGTGATATTTCTATATCTAAAACCTGTGCTGAGCTATTGGGTGACACACCCAACAGATTACCATCCGTACTGTCCAGCCTGCTTGAGGGCCAATCAGGGGCAATCAGCTATACAATGCACTCAGGGAGAGAAGCCAGCGGCTACACCTATGAGTCATCACATGTAGAGACATGCCTCTGGCTATGGGCTTGGACTCTTGAGTACTTTTCCATGCACATTTGCCACGGGCTTGTGTTTGAAACAGGCAACATGGCAAAGAATATAAAAGGCAGCTTCACCATCACAATTTTGTCTTGATCCAGAGGTAAGAAGCAGGAATGAACTACTTCACTGGATCAGCTGAAGCTTAGAAACAAAGGACTGAGACCCATCCAGGTACTGAATGTACTCCAAAGGAACTGTACAAGCCAGAAACTCATCAATACTGCTGAAAATCTGATATATATGGACTCTGAAGTCATTTGTATTTAACATCTCTCATCTTGTTTGTTTCTTTTCTTTTATAATAAACCTTTAGCTTTAGATACTAAAAGATTGGCTGGCCGTGTGGTATTTGGGTAAGATTTGAACTAGTATTGATCTGGTAATGTGGCTGACTCTCTGGAGATCAGGAGAACATTTTATACAGTAAGCAGAGTTTTAAATAACGTCTCACTTTACTGGACCTAGTTGCTGATTTGCAGCCAGAGACTGAATGCAATACAGGGGGCTGTGTATTTCTTTTTTGGGGCTTCCTGTTAACCAGTGTAGGGGATTCCCCAACCAGTCACACAGGGCTCCTAACTTCAGTGTTAGCCACCAGTTTTGGGAGAATCTGCTCTCCTTTTTGCAGCATGCCCTGACCCTGGCATTTTCAGGTGGGCGACCGTAGATACGTACTGGTCACATCTGGTTCTGAAGAAAAGGAGTACACAGAGGATTTTTAGTGGACCTTTGTGCTTTGGGCAACTATATGTATATATATATATATATATTTTTTTTTTTTGCTGAGCTATGTTTTTATACCACAGTCACAGCACTATCTGATTTGCCTCTGAATGGGGATCCTTATTTTTGCCAAATACAGACACTGATTAAGCCATGCATTGTTAATAGGTCTCCACTTAAATTGCAATTCTGCCCTGAAAAGATGCCATTTTGAGGTCAGATGTTATCAATTAAATTACTCTAGGTCAAATCTAATCTGATCAGATCAGTACAAAGATATTTTAACTGCTAACTATGCTAAATTCTTCCTGGAATCAGAAAGTTAAACTTGTTTCTTTCCTTCTCATGTATCAACACGAGCATTTTAGAGGCCAAATTATGCCAATTACACCTGTGCAGCTCTTCTGCTGGCAAATTATGCCCTCAGACTCATGAAACCCCAGTGGTTTTAAAAGGATTACATAGATGAAACTATCTTTGCTCGTGTGGCACAAGGATAACAAGAATTCCATTGATGCTGGAAATTTTGCACATACTCATACCTTTGGACAACTAACAAGAATAGAGTGTTTTAGAGCCAAGTTTTACCCTCAGACTTTACTAAGGCGCACCATCTGCACCACTGCCACTAATATAAAGGGAGAGGACTCCAAATACACCCAGGGAGTAGGTCTTTTGACTCAGAGTGTGCCATTTTTACAAACACTTCAGAGTAGAACCACTCTTCTGGCTAAATTGTGTTTCATTCTGGCTGTCCAAGCCTGATCTACTTTTCTAGTCACTTTCTTAACCAAGATGAGGCAAGTGTATAGGATTAGCATTGTGTCCTTAGCCAAAACCTACTGAAGTCACCCAAAACATCTGTATGACTTCAGTTGGTTTTTTGGATCAGACTTCACAGAAGGAATATCCTATTTTTGTCTTAATGGACAAGTTCTGTACTTGAAAAAATTTGTAATGTATCTTCAAGTAGATTTTACAACTTATTCCTACTGAGAAATAATTCTTATGTTTCAAATTTTCAGATGTCTGGTCAGATCAAATAGGGTTTGCTTTTCTTTCAGCATTAAATATATCAGAGCCAGATCTGCCACCAGTAAAATTATTCAATCCATTTACTCATGTGCAGAACCAAAGTCTTCCAAGAAGTGTCAAATTCATCTGATATCCGTATGAAATTTTGCATTTGGATCTTTGGTTTGGCTGAAAGACAGGAAAAAATCACATACAGTAGAACATCAGAGTTATGAACTGACCAGTCAATCACACACCTCATTTGGAACTAGAAGTACACAAACAGGCAGCAGCAGAGACCAAAAAAATTCAAATTCAATTTGAAAAGCAAATTCAGTACAGTCTTGTGTTAAATGTGAATTACTAAACAAAATAAAGGGAAAGTTTTGTAAAAGATTTGACAAATTAAGGAACTGTTTCTGTGCTTGTTTTATTTAAATAAAGATGGTTAAAAGCAGCATTTTTCTTCTGCGGAGTAAAATTTCAAAGCTGTATTGTCAATGTTTAGATGTAAACTTTTGAAAGAACAACCATAATGTTTTCTTCAAGAGTTACGAACAACCTCCATTCTCGTAACTTTGAGATTCTATTGTATAGCCAAATAGTTCCTTATTGGCTACAGATATTGAAGAATGCAAGTTAAACCACGTAAGGTTGGCATTAACCTGCCCCTGAAAGACAGTCTGTTTGAAATCTAGTCATTTAAAAAAAACAGAAGGTGTTTCAGGTATAGCACTGCTTCCCCTGTGACATTTTTTCTGGTTTTATAATAAAATGTTCATATTTGACAACAGATCTCTCCTTGTTGCTGTGTGAAAGACCCAAACAAAAGGAGATAAGATCAATCCATTCATATAGTGTGTAGGTGCACAAGGTGTTTTGCAAACATAAGACAAGGCCCTTGCAACAAGGATCTTACATTTTAAGAACTTGATGCTTCAAACACTAATAGGATAAGTTACAAGCAGTCCCACACTGGAACCACTCACCCGTATAAAGTTACTTTTAGGTGCTTTTCAGAATCTAACACTGCAGCAGTGTGCTCATAAAGGAACAAGAACTAATTTCTCACTGTCTAAGATGAAAGAAATGCAAAAATTAAAATATTGACCATAATTTAATTTGAACATTAAAAAACCTCATTAATCGAAGATTGTCTGGTTGGTGGATTTAAATGTGTTTACTTTCAGCATCCTCCTGCATGCACGTAGTTCTCTGACTCCTGATGAGCTTCTAACGCGTTTACCGCTTTCTGTTCCTGCTCAACTATAACTGATAATAAAAACAGACATATTAATTTGAACACCGTCAATTCTGATGTAATTAGAAAATAGCAGCTGACTTATACATGCTTATTAAACTTTTCTTTTGGCTGTAAACTTACTTCTGTCCTCCAGACTCTTTTTCTCTATCTCTTTCAATAAATCAGATGGATCATTCCACTGAGAGAACTCTATTCAAAGACACAATTTGTCGCTTCCCCAGTGGTCTTACAGTTTCTTTGAAATGTCTTTGATTCTTTGCAAATCAGAGACAGAGAGAGAGAAAATGCTGACTTGCACAAGAGTATCCTACTCCTCTTACCCCCCCATTGGAAAATGACAAAACTAAGTCTGAAATTCAATAACTGCAGTGAAAAGATGGCTTTAACGCAAAGGGATTTGAAAGGCAGACAGGAAAATAAAAGGTCCTGTGCTAAAAACTTACTTCTATTCAAGCATTATATTCTGCAGCATGTTACCTGGGGGTAGGGTTTTTTTAGTTGTTGTTGCTATTGTTAGTAAGATGGTTTCACTCATATGAAAAAGCAGTATCAGGTGTTCAGCTGAAATTAACAATCTCATTTTAAGTGAAAATATGATTGGGAAAAGATGCAAAAAGCCTGAGGAGAGTGATTACATGGTAATTATTTTCTTCTGCATTTTTAAGTAAGCATAACTGGCAATCATATTTGCTTTGTTTAGTTCCCTGATTGTGCATTAGTACCAGTTTGGTCTGTAGGAACATGTTACTCCAAGATTGGCATGTCATTTGCAGACTAGAATGAGGAGCTCCCATAGTGCATTAAGGAGTGTTACCAAAATGGTATTTTAATTTTTCCAATAGCGATATGGATTTTAAACAAACAAACATGTAAAATACAGAAAACATTCCTCACCAAGATTATCCATCTTGAATAAAGTAGGCAATAATGATAATGAGACAAAGTAGGACACATTTTAAGCCTACAGGTTTTGGTAATGCACCTTTACATTAACTGCTACTATATTATTTTAAAACTCAAGAACACCTCACAGGTTTTCAGCTAACAATGCTACAGAACAACTCACAACAAATCTAACAATGGTACAGAAAACTGCTTAATGATGGGCATTTAGAACCAGGAAGTATCTAACCAGTATATGAGCTTTTCTTTAGAACATTTGATTTTTATCTTTTTTTTGCATCCATTGCTTAAACAAATGGACAGTTAACCTGTTCTCAACATAAAGCACTTCCTTTCTTGTAAAGACTGGGGTGGGAGAGGGAGAATGAAAAGTTGCTTTAAAAGGCATTTGATCTTTAAAAATACATAGTCTCCTGCATAATAAGCACTGCAGCTAAAAAAGCTTACTGCAGAACAGATAGCAACCATACTCTGTAAAAGTAAATTGCTGGATGGAGCAATGCTGTCATAACATGTACTACTGGCTTGTCCTAATAAACATTCCTACATCAAAAACCATCAGCTGCAGAAATCAGATATGCATTTTAGCAGAAACGAATGAATTAGTGAAGTATACATACTATGCAAATATCTTAAATAATGCATTAGGTATATAGCAACAAGAAAACAGCCTTTTCCAATAAACGTTTTTATTGAAGCAGCATGACTTTGCATTAGAGTGGACTGATTTAAATCAAAGCAATTTAAATAACCGATTTTAATCATCATTTGAATCAGCAAGCACAAAACTTTCATCTAAATAATCCATTTCAATCTTGTTTTGCATTTGTACTTTTCAGTTATTTTCCTAAAAACTATCTTGATTTGCAACCAAATATAGTCTTTATGCTAAATTTGGTACTACTTTTTGCTAATCAAGAGGATGTGTATATCTATACACATTTATTTAAGCAATTATATATTAACAAATGTATTCAGATTCCTAATTTTTATTACATCATAAAATAGTGAATGATGCATTTCTTTCTTACTACATGATTCATCTTTTAATGGTAATGTGTCAAGCTGCAATTAAAAAGGCACAAAACCAGCATTTTTTAAAAGTTATTATTTAAATAAGACTACCTTAAATGTACTGGATATACAAGGAAAAAAAGTTTATCAAAAAAAAGTTCTGCACTTAAAACAAACTAATTTAATACACAAAAGAAGTATTATCCCTAGTTAGTGAACTGAATTTATTGTTTCTGGCTACCATGCCCTTAAGGGTTTAGAACTAGTAAATCTTAATCTTCATTCTTAGATTGGAAGAGAAAAGAAAACTTTCTTGTATTTTCAACTGCCAATCAGTTTCTCAACTTTGAATTAACATTGAATAGAACTAACTGAATAAACTGAAATGAAGAAAATATTCTCTCTGCACCTACAAACTGGTTTAGCACTTCAACAAACTCTGGCTCCAGGGGCCTGGTTAGTGACTCCAGCAGTCTAGTGGTTTAATTTTCTTTAAAACCTCACAAATAAAGGGTTCTGGGTTTTTTTAATTTGATTTATATTATTTTAGTAGAGCATAGTAAGGCATTAACATAGGTTATTATAATTTCTAATTTAATTTTAAAATAGGTTTATTTTTTCAGAAAAAGGCATTTAATTTAAACTAAAAAATCCAACAAAGAAATCACTGATTTTTATCCACACTGTATCGTACATAGCTGTTCAAATGACAACACAGGCTTTGGCAGCAAGATCTAATAGGGAACAGGGAATAAGTTTGTCGGAACGTTTAATCTATTTTGTCCAATATATGTTAAACTGAAGATTCTCTCATTTTATAGTAGCTTCTGTACAATCCATTATCTGTTGCTTTAATGCTATCCAGTCACTTCCTCAAAGCAACACTTCTCAGGGAGTCACCATGCTCCATCTCCTAGAGCAGGGGTGGGGAACGTCCGGCCCGCGGGCCGGATAAGGCCCGCCAAATCATTTGGTCTGGCCCTGGCAGTGGGGGGAATTCGGCGGCGGCACAGTTTCAAGGCGGCGGCGGGGTTCCGTTTGGGGGGCGGGGGGCAGTGCCTGCCACCGAAACCCTGCCGCTGTTTGCCTGTTTGGCGGCGGGGGGGAATTCGGCGGCGGACACTCAGCCGTCTTCCGCATACCACCATCAGGCCCTTAGCAGAAAAAAGGTTCCCCACCCCTGTCCTAGAGAAAAGGAGATCCCAATTTTACTATGATGCTGGGACACCACAGATAATTTATCAGCAATGCTTTGCAGTCACACTTATTCTATGCTCCCTGAACCATTGGGGGAAAAATATTTAGATTACACATTGCAAAAAAAAGCTCCCTCTATATAAAAGAGTCAGTGGAACTGCTCTGACATATTCTATGGGTTGATTCCAGGGTTTCTACAGTAACTAACTTGATTTGCACCTCATCACTGTACTTACATAACATGTTTACAGCCCATATAGGAACATTGATCCATTCTTTGTGTATGTTTCTATTTTACTTATTTACCATATCTTCAAACTGTCACCATACACATTTAAATGAGACAGAAGAGTTCTCAAAGAGCAAATTGTTCTAAAGCATCTCCACATCTGTTGTTCACTTATGTTCACATTGTATGTTTTCTCCATGCATTTATGAATTCTTTAAAATTTTATACAATATTAATTATAAAAATGTCTCCTCTTCCTCTAGTGGCAAGAGGACACCAGCATACTGTATTGCATTACTGCGTTCTCTACAGTGGTATGTATAGCTTCAGATCTTTAAGAAACAAACCTTACGGATTAGGTATGTATATGAACTGCAGCTACAAAACTACTCGTCCTAACAAGCATGAACCAATGTTTTCATATTCTGTCATCCAACTCCCGTTTGGTATTAAGCACCTGGTGATGTCAAACAAGTGAAACAAAAAACGTGCAGTATTAACCTTTAGTCCAAGATATGAATATTAAGAAAATGTTCAATGAAAGCTTCCTACTTTCTGTGATGACATTTCAGAGGATGCCTATCCAAAAATTCTGGATCTTTAGAGATTTATTTTTTATTATTATTGTGCCATGCATCAGAGTTTAAGATCATTTGGGACTTTTAAGAAGACTATTAATGGACAAAAAACTAACAGCTTTGGAGTCATGGTCCCCTAACAGCATTTATTTAACCAGCTTTCTTCTATTTTAATTTAAAAAGTGAAAAAACACACACGAGAAATTTTAAACTAGCACAAAAGAAAATGAATGTGAATAATTCACTTTAGATAGCAATGCAAAGGAACTGAACATACAAAAGGTTCCACTAGAAGAAATATTCCCCTTCTGAATTACAATGAAGCATTTCATCCATTAGTTAATCCAAACTGAGTTAATATAATTCATTAATTAGTGCAGCCAATTCAATGCTTTCAGGCTCACGTTTTCAAAAAGGTATGCATGGAAGTGCCTGGCACTTTTGTGCAGTCAGCTCAAACATACACTGATGTTGCACGAGCACATACCTATTATGCACACAAGCCTAACGTGCATTGTGAGGGAGCTGCACATCAGACTGGGATCTTGCAAAAATACAACAAAACTTAGGCATTTTGGAAATTTGGTATTTAGTGCCTTCAACAGCTATCTGTCAACATGACCAGGTGCCAGCTTCATTTTGTGCACCTTCCTCAGGAGGGAACTGCAACAGTAAAAACAGATAGGGAGCAATGGGAACTCCCATTACTTCCAGTCTGAAGCTGCTGGAGAGAAATGGGTGCTACCGATGTCAACATCACCCCTACTCACATCTTTGTTACTGCTAGTCGTTACTCTCATCTGAACAGACAGCAGAATGCAGGTTCTCTCTACTTGCAAGCAGTACCGGGTTTATAATGGCGCTGTTGTGCCGGACCCACACTCGGAAGGGGCCCATTATGGTCGCTAGGCAGGAGCGACGGAAGCTTCCTGGGGTGGGAAGGGGCACTGGTGCCCAGACTGTGGCCCTGCCTCTCCCCCGTTCCACCTCTCCCCCTCTGATCTTGCCCGTGCTCCGCCCTGAGTCCCCACCCCTGCTCCACCTCTTCCCCAAGGCCCGGCTCTGCCCACTGCTCGCTCTGCTCAGCCCCTAAGACTCCCACCTCCCCCACTGCTTGCCCCTAAGGCAGGAAAAAAATGGGAGAACACAACCCTCCCACTTTTAAAAGTGATGGGGCTATGAACCCGTGGCCCCTCCGATCCGCCAGGCGGCCAATTTTTAACCAGAAAGTATTGCTGACTGGACACTAAAAGACCAGTCACAGGAGGAACCACAATCAGCTTCCCCGCCAGGCAAGCAGAAAGAGCAGCTGCTGCTGCCTGGAGGAGCAGCAGTTCAGCTGGACAGAGAGAGCGAGAACTGGCTCCCCCCGGCCCTGTTGTGCTCTGGCCCCTGCCTTGCTCCGGACACTGACCCTCCAGTCCGCCCCACTGTACTCTTGGCCCAGGCCCCTGCCTCGCTCTGAGGACTGAACCCCTCCCCCTCTGCCCCACTGCATCAAAGACAACTTCTGTGTCCATCGCCTGTCTTCTACAATCATTCCCACAGGGGCCCAGAAAAGGTTAATTGGGCCCTGCTTGCAAGGTTAGAGTTGCTAGGATTCCTTCCTCCACTGTCTGCAAGACAGTAGTTTATGACATATATGGATTTGTTGTAGACTGCCCTCACTGCAGACTGCCACCATTCTGATAGATTGCATGGACCTGAACACGGGTGCAACTAAGAGAGTGAGAGAACAAACTTTGACAGAGATAATGACCACTGCAGATGGACAGAAAATGGAGCATCTCATAAAACCGAGAATCGCATGTAGTACTCAGCTGCCCTCATACTGCCCAGTCTAAAGAAAGTTCTGCACCTACAGCGTAACTCAGGAGTTCAAGATTGAGGGTTGATAGCCTCACTCTGGGTGATGCGCTCCTTTTAGCCCAGTGCTTGTGATATTTAACAACTCCATATGCTGATCAGAGAGGAGACCATGCTGCAATATAGGTTATAGCCAAACTCCCAAAATGTGGAGAGTTTTACTCTCCAAAATTCAAAATATTTGTACAAGGTTTAGAAACTATCTTAATAAAATGTTCTTATCAGTTCCCAGCAAATCTTTTATATATTTTACAGCAACCAAAGTCAAAATTGCTTTTCATTTTTTATACAATGTTTTATACATAATGCTATAGAATTCTGCCAGGATAGATTTTTAAGTCTATCTTTATTTCATACAAATTTCACCGGGTCAAAATGAAAATCACTTTTCCATATAAGATGCTTGTAGTGCTGTAAACATGTTGGTCCCAGGATATGAGAGAGACAAGGTGAATGAGATAGTATCTTTTATTGGACCAACTTCTGTTGGTGGAAGAAACAAGATTTCGAACTCCATAGAGCTCTTCTTTATGTTTGGAAAAGATAACCAAAGTGTCACAGCTAATTAAAAGGTGGGACAGATTGTTAAACAAAAGGAGTTAATACAAGTTTCAAGAAACCACCTAAAATGAAGTGGGCAACTATCACCTCTCCAGGTATAAGACAAAAAAGGATTCTTGGTTACAAATTGCAATGAGCCATAAAATCAGTGTCTCTGTTGAGACAATGATCTTTATTATTTAGTAGAGTTATGAATGTAAGTTCCCAGGATCATCTTTTGAAGATGTTGTACAGGTTTCTTTTGAGGAAGAAGACTGATAGGTCAGATATGGAGTGATTGCTTTGTAAAAAGTTTTTGCCCATAGGTTAGTGTTTTTGTCTTTTATCATGTTTTATCATGTTTCTGTAAAGTTCATTTGAGACTGTCTGGTTTCACCCACACAGAAACCACAAAGTTGGTCCAACCAGACCAACCAGACCGGTTATCTCAACCACCTTGCTTTTCCCATACAATGATTATTAAGGAAGATTTAATCACGATTGTTGCTGTTTCTCTTTTTGTTTGTATTTTTTGGGAAGGAGGAAGAGGGGGTTTCATCCTCACACTATCTACCTTGGGGTTTTATACTGTTGTCTATCATCATAGCATCTGAACATCTTCAATGTAAAAATGATAGCAATAGCCAAGACACTCAACACAACAATAAAGTAACTAAAGTAAAATATACCTGACAGTTGGTGGAACTTTGCAATAGTGTTGGTGTCCTGCTCATCAAAAAGTCTCATATCATCATAATTCTCCAGGACTGCTTTCAGCACCATCAGGAAATTCCGGAGATAATACGGGTGACCAGAAGAGTCCGACGCAGAACTAAGTGTACCACTTACTTTGTCTAAAATTTCACTGGAAGTACTCTGAAAATCCACCCTTTGCACAGGTTCTGAGAAAGCGTAATAAATCATCTCATTCCTTAAATCTTCATGATCTTCCATAGGAAGTACTCCTGTATTACCCTTCACTGGGCAGTTTTGTGTATGGCTCTCACACCTCACTTGTGTCCTCGATGAAGCAATATCCTTAACAGAAAACTGAGTTTTGGCTTCTGAACTATCAGATCTCTCTACTTTATTATAAGTTGCTGGATGTGTTGTGTGTTTGCCAAAATTAGGCACCAGGCCTTCAGAACAAATGTCTTTCTTGGTGTTCCCTGCAGCAGACACTAGTTCCTTGGCAACAATGCTACCTGAGGGTACTAATCCCGGAGCAGAACCCACAAGTGTCTCTTTATCACACTCTCGTGTTTCTCCCTGACTTTCAAGTTCTTTTGTTAAACTGTCTTTTGGGACATGCTGTTTCTGGGACCCTGCCAGAATTAAGTGATTCTCTTTCTGAGAGCCATTCCCAGCACAAGTCTCTCCATCACCCCATTCTGCAGCATTGTCACACATACTGTGAACAGCTAGAGGCGAGGAATTCTTCTTCTGGTTTTGTTCTGCCAGTTGTCTATTCTGGATATGGTGCCTTCTGGATAGTTTAGATGACAAGCTTCCCAAAGAGATACTTTTAACCATTTGCACCCTTGGCTCATTCTGAAGGTTGCTTATTGGAGCATTATTCTTCTTAAAGTAAGGACTAGTCTGCTGTCCTACGCCTGCTCTCATTGTCAACAAGTTGCTTTCGAAGAAACTTGTATTTTTCTCTGGAGTCAAGGTTTTTTTTGCAATGTATGGGCTGGAACTAGTGTTCAGATCTACACCCGATGGACTCTCACTCATAGAGCTGTCAAGTCCTGAATTAACCAAAATCATTTCCCCAGGGCTCTTCTGACACATTTCATCTATGTGCTTGTTGATCCCATATCTGGGCACCATCTGCCCGCATATAGGACAGGTGACGTTAGCAGGGGGAGTGTTGTTAAAAAATGAAAGGATAGAGGAAGGAGCTGAAGGTATGAGTGGTGTTCCTTTAATTTCTGCTTCATTCTTTTTCTTATTTTCATTTTTTTCCTTGTTTTTACTGAGGGACAAGCTTCTCCGGGGTCTTTTATTTTCTGGAGACTTGTCTTCCGACATTATGGGCTTAAAAAACATGTAGACTGCATGGGCTGCTTCATTTGAGTGATATTTTCTTATTCTGAAATCATTAAAAAGAGGAGTTTTCTTGGCTTTATGTTATTTGCCTGTCTCCTCTGCCCTGCCTGCAAGGAAATACATGAAAAGTTAAAAACAATTCTGAGTCTACTGATCAAAAAATCTATTAAGCGCCAAATATCACCAATGTGAATAGTGAAGATAAGAAATAGACTGAGCAGGTCTGGAACAATTAACTCCTTTTCAGCCTGCTACCTTTCCCAGTGCTACCACTATCCCTTTAATGTTTCACTGTGCACCAGTAGTGGACAGAACCTACTATATGGAGCAACACAGCTGTGTTTAACCGAACATTTCTAAAAAACTCAGTAACAGTCAAGTAGATAGACAGAACTGTTCCCCCTATCAGCATTTCAAGATCTACTTTGAACAGGAGAGTCTGAACTCTGACCCAGACTCATCAGGAGCCTTAGGCTATATCTAGGCTGAAATCATGAAGCAATAAGCACCTGAAGAGCATATTTGCAAAGCACCTGAAGAGCATATTTGCAACTCCCACTAAAGTCAGTGGGAGTTAGATGCTAAGCAGCTCTAAGGATTTGGCCCTTAATTTGCATATATATTTGAGGATTAGAGCTCACCAATATGCTAAAAAAACTGCTACAGGATGAGTATAGCTGCACTCTAAGGACTGCACTAACAGCTATATTTTGCTCTTGCACCCTGTCAACCTGGCTTCCAAGTACAACTACAGCAAACATTTCCATTTTGGCAGGACTTGTCAGCCACAAAATTGCATCAATGTATTTAAGAAATCTTTACACGGCTGAGGAGAGACAAACACCACAGGAGTGAAAAATAAGGCTGAACTAGAGAAGCTGCCACCTATCCTTTCATGCAGAAGCAGCTTGGCTCTAAATTCTGAAGAGCTGCATCCATATTTGAACATTTCAGTTCCTTTATTGCTAAGCCATATACCTTATGACTGACAATCTAAATGCTCAACAAATGGGAGAAAATGAGGCATAAAGCAGTCGAAGGAACATTGTGAATTTAAAAAAAAACAAAACCTATGGTGTAAGCAAACAAGATTATTTACCTGTTATTAACAGCACAACGGTTTATTTACCAGTGAAAACTTTTAAAAACTCAGTGTTCAGGCTTTTGGCCTTAATCCTGAAAAGACTTTTATGCACACACTTAACTTTACGACCACATGTAGTTCCACTGATTTCAGTGCATGAGTGTTTTCAGAATCAGGACCTAGGTTTTCATGCAACAAGTATCAATGAAGTTAACTTCACCTTGTTTATAGTCAAACATGGCAGGGGAGTGCTTGTTTAAAATGTTTGCATTTGACTGATTTAATTATGGAAACATGTTATGGGCTTAGACTGTTATATGTCATGGTAGCTTGTTTATACAAACTTAAAATTTGGGGCATTTAATTTGAATATCTATTTAACATGCGTAGTCACACAAGTCAGGGACTAAGTTTTCAACCCAGGTCGCCTGACTCTCTCTGTTGTGTCTTTTGCTCTTTACACAAACATACTATGCAGGAAGAATAAGGGCATAGTGGGGCCTAAATAAAGCTTCCTAACTATCTGCAACATGCAAGCCCTAGCTACATATACACTCCGTTGCACTGGCAGCTTCTAATATACAGACCCACTGAGCACCACCACCAGAGCTACACTGTCCCACACTGGGGTAGTCAATAGGTGACCCATGGGCCAAATCCGGACCACCAGATGCTTTAGAATGGAACGTGAAATCTTTTCATTTACTTATTACTATAATAATTATTTTTGTATCTTTTTGTCTGGAGTCTGGACTTTGACTATACCTTGACCAAGAAATTTGGACTTCAACAAAAAATAATTGATTAGCCTTGTCCTATGCTCCCACACCCACCCAGTCCCTGGTCTCGGCACCAACAAGAACGTGCAATACATATTTGTTGGTGGATCCTGCCCGGCATCCAGTACAATTTCCATTTAAAGGCAACATCTTCCATTTAAAACAACCCTGTGTGTTGAAACGGGTTAACAGAGATTCTGATGCTACCCCGGCCAGTTTGCAATCCCGTTTACCGCCCCGCTCCCCTGGCCTTGCTGGTACCCCAGTACCGGTACCCCAGTACCGGTACCCCAGTACCGGTACCCCAGTACCCCAGGACACGGGCAGGGAATTAAACCAGGCACAAAGCGCTGCCAAAGACACCCGGCGAGCGGAGGGGCAGACTCGAGCCCCCGGCGTTACTGTTACCGTTACCAGGCCAGCAGGGCAGCCAGACCACTCCGGTCCCAGCGCCCCGGCCCCCTGCTCGGGGGCAAGGCAGGGCGCTTTCCCAGGCAGTCCGTGCTCCCGCCTGGCACCGGCCCCTGGCCCGCTGCCCAGTGTCACCGAGAGGCGGGGCAGTTACACCCGCCTGCATGGGACGGGCAGCCACGGGGCCCGGGGCACCGGCCTCCACAGAGCGAAGGGCCCCGCCCCGCCCTCAGCGGGAACACTGCTCCGCCCGGGGCGACACGATGACCTCATGCCGTGACGTCATACTCCCGCCGTGACGTCACCGCGCAGGGCTCCAGCTCTGAGGGCGGCGAAGGCGGGAGCCTGTCCCGGTCCCGCCGCCCTGCGCCCGGGCAGGACACACAACAAGCGCAGCGCTACCTGCGACCGACCCCGAGGAGCCGGGCCCGAGCGAGGCGGCGCCATGTTGCGCCCTCCGGCTCCCTCACGCGCCGACAGCCGCTCGCTGCCCCGCGGGCACCTCCCCGCCCCCCTTCCCTCCCTCACCGCTCTGCAGCCCGCGCCGCAGGGCCAGGCGCGATGAGCCGAACCCGGAGTGATCGATACGACACGACACGATAGCCCCGGCTGCCAGCTCAGTCAGCTCGGCCCGGCCCGGCCCGGCGAGAGCCCGCGCGCTAAGGCAGCGAGCGGGGTGGGTGGGCGGGAGATGAACGGCTCGCAAAGAGCGCCGCGCCCGGCCACGTGCGAGCCGGGGCCGGGCCGGGCCCCGCGTGCGAGGAGCGGGAGCTGTGGGCAGGCCGGCAGGCAGCCTGCGGGAAGGAGGGTTGTCGCTGCACCAGGTGTACGGAGGCCGTGTGGGGCCGGGCCGCGCCGGGCTCTTCCCTGCGAGGGCGGCTCGGCTGGGAAGGGAAGGGAAGGGCAGGGCCGTACGGGGCCGCGCGCGGTTGGGCTCGGGGCACGTGCGGGCCAACCTCCGGCCTGCCCCGCCCCGCCCCCTCGCAGCTGCTCGGCCGAGTGACGTCGGGAAGGACGCCGCCTTCCCACGGACGGTGCCGCGTGGCCGGCTCGGCGCGGCGCAGCCGGGGCTAGTTGCGTGGCGCGCTGACTCCGCTCTAGAATACTGCCACTTTCGCAAGGGGGGAGGGCAGGGCAGGTCCCGGCGGTCTGCCCCACTGCGTTCTGCTCAGCTGGTCTGCACCTGACTGCAGACTAATAACCCTCCTGCTGCTGCTCCTGCCCCGAGCACGGGCCGGGCGTGCTGCGGCCGAGTGCTGGAGTGACGGCTTTACACAGGACGGCTGGTGAAGCTGGGAAGGATGTTACACGTGAATGGAAATTCTTTGCATTTAACATGAGCATTCAGGCTAACGACAGGCAATAGAGATGTAATAACGCAGGCACTCAGCCTGCACTAGATCAACAGAGGGATCATCTCTGCATAAGCAGGAGGGTACGTGAGCATCTGTCCAGGCCTATCCAATTGCAGTCAAGGTCTTGGTAACGCCCTGCTCCTGCACTGAGTCCCTCCCTCCAGGCTGTAAAACACCTTGCTTTATGGTTTAAAGAAAATACACATGAAAAATGCTTGGTCATAGGCAGGTGTAATTCTTTAATCATTAGATAGTTTGGCTCTCAGAAAATCTTATTTACCTAACCTCTTGTAACAAATATAGCGTATGACTAGCATCAAGAAGTTCAGCAAAGATATTCCACATTAAACCAGAGCCATCATACAAAGGCCAGGCTGAGATCACAAACTATTCTAATAGACAGTAGGTGTGGGATGGATTAATGGTTGAAAGGAAGTAACAGAAAAGGGGGGGAAAAAAAGAAAACCTGAAGCTGCATCCCTTAAAAAATTATTTTGTGAGTTGAAAGGTTTAAAAATGCTTACAACAGTATCTCCAAGGAGACTGAAAAAAGGCTCCAAATCCTAAAAGATGAACAGCTGCTCTTGAAGCTCCACGGGGAGGCTGAATCTGGCAAGTGTAAGATAAAGCATCCAACTTTCTATTTATCATTCAACCAAAGCAAGAAGCTGAGAGATCTCCAGAACTCCCAATTTTAAAGTCTATTGAGAAAGTTCTTGAAGCCAGAAAAATGTTTATCCTTAATCATTAGAAGGTTGAAAAATTGAGCTTAAGCAGTTTCACAACACTGGGTTACTAAATCACATACATTATAAGGGAAAGGAAAGGATGTTCCTTATTAATTTGAAAGGGTGGTAGCATTTGCAGTGGCATACACCCTATCCAGTGCATTATTGTATTTTGACTGAAGTGGTTCAGTAAGATACTATTCAGCCATCATTTCCTGGAAAGCATCTTACAGACAGCGTTACAACAGACAAGTGCTGAATAGTTAAGTCATCCACGACTAAGCTTCTCAGATAGTGAAATATTGGATTTAGGCAATGTTTTTAAACCTGCCTCCCCCCCCTTTTCTGTGTACATGGGGAGAAGTAAGAAAGGTAATAATTTAAAGACAAATATATAAAAATACTGAATTTTCACACGTGCTGTGATTACTTATCTGCCTGTTTGAGGCTTTACTTCTAGAGGAAGAAGAAACACTGAATTCCTAGCAGAGAAAAGGGAAGCAGAAGGTTGAAAGAAAAAGCATGAACAGTCTAGCACATTTTCATCACTAGCAGAAAGACAGACACTCAAATGAACTTCAGTTTACAGAAGACTTTTGAACACTATATAAAATAAAAACTACTATTCAAAGTGCAATAACAAATTAGAAACGTTTAATATATACAAGTTACATCATGTATAAAATGTATTATAATTTAAGTTTTTGAGCAGAAATTTCTCGCTTTGTCTTCTGTATTTTCTTTGCACCTTTGATTTGCATTTTTATTTGATCTTGTAATTGAGAAAAGAATGCTTGTGATGATTTCAAAGCTTTGTCTTTACCTTCATCCTGTCAATAGACAAAGTGTTTATTTTTAACAGAGGACAAGACAGCAAAATGCTCCCATGGACTGATGTAACTACACAATTACTAATTTAAACCTTTTTATTTTAAATATACTGTACTCTACTTATGATCTAATAACTGATTTGCAGACAGCTGTTATGCCACTCTGGGTTTTGGTCAGATCATAACTTCAAAAGACTAAGGGATGTGTTCTCTTGTCTTGCGCATGCTTTAACACCTATTAATGTCAATGAGAGGTGTGTATGCTCACCCAGGAGTGAATCCTTGGATATTATCAGTTCCCTCTAGAGAAATGCAAATTATTTGTTGCTTTTACAAAAATAAAGTGCAAATGCACAAATGTTTTAGATGTATTAAGGAAAACTACTTTCCATATTCTCTTTTCACTAATGTTTTTAAAACCTCTCAAATTTGGAATTAATGGTCTCTTGTACATGGTAAACCCCAAAGAAATCCTATAAAATTAGGTATTTGTTCTTTTAAGATTTGATATTAGTTTTTGTTTGAATTTAAAGTAGTATTCTGAATTATATCTACAAAGCTCAGGAGGAACTAGCTAGGATCCAATACTTATGCATGCAAGTAATTCCACTGACTACTCACATGCATAAAATTAAGCATGTGTGCAATTTTTTCCAAGATCGCAGCTCAAGTTGTGAACTTAGAAATAAACCAGCAAAGAATATAAATAGTGCATGTCACTTATACTTTTAGATTAAAGATCAATTCCAAAATAACTGTTGTACAGTTCATATATTCTTTGCTGGATCCACAGATTAAGTTATTTGCACATACTAAAGGAAAGGGCAAGATGCCTTTAAATATTATGAGATATCCTCATCTGGAAATAGCAATTGCAAAAGAAAGCATCTATGTAAATGTTCCTAACAATCATTTAAAATCATCATGGTTTATGCAAAGTAGAAACAAAAAGCAACACAAATACTGCAAATAGCAATAAACATAACTGGTCAGACTTCTCTTTGTTTTGAAATTAAATATCGATACCTTGGGTCCATTCTCATATTGTCAGTCAAGGAAGTGCTCAGTCCAGGTAGGAATAAAAAGGCATTCTTTGCCTTCTCCCAATACTGGTGATTTATCTGGACAGAGCTCGTCCCGGCCACAGGTTAAAACAGCCTTAGCATCCCAAGGAATCAATATAGCAGCTGCAGTTTACCAGGGTGCAGGAATGCCCCAACCTGAGCGGGCTGCAGAGGAAGGATGATGACTTAAGAGTTCCTGTGACAGTGCGTGCTGTTTGGGTGCAAGGCTGCTTTATACCAGGGTGGGGGAGGAAATAGGATGAGACAAAGCAGATGTGCGACCTAGCACTAAGGACTTGTTATTTAAACACAAAAAAAAAAATTATTTTTTTTTTAAATGAAAGACAGGAAACCAATACCTAATTACTAAGGCCTTGTCTACACTTAAAAAATAAAAAGTCAACCTAAAATAGGTCAATTTGCAGCCACAGCTGTAATTACAACTGTCCACACTCCCTCCTTGGGTCAGTGGAGTGTGTCTTCATCAGGAGCACTTCCACTGACCTATGGGGTAGTGTGGGGAGCTGGGAGCCCTGTCTCTCTGCTGTGGGCTCCTGGGTTTCTTGTGGTCTGCCCCCCCATTCCTCAGTCCCAGCAGGGAGCCTGGTGAAGCTGCTGGGGACTTCCCCCCTCCTCTTTCTCTCCCAGGAGCTGAGGAAAGCTGTGCTGGTCCTCTCCATTCCAGCAGGCAGGCATGTCAATTTCACAGCTCAGCTGTGTAACTGACAAGGCTGCCAGGGAAGGGAGCAGGTGGAGAAGCACCAGGACTTCTTGCCCTGGCTCCCAACTGAGAGGAGCCCAGCTTGCAGCAGCCCAGGCTTGGGTTTTCTTGTCAATTTCACCGCTCCAAGTGATAAAGGACAGCCCCAACACCAACATAAGGGGACGCTGACACTGCGTCTCTCTAACTAAGCCAACAAAAGCCCTACACCTCTCCTTGAGGTGGTTTTATTTTATCAAAAAAACAGGGTAGTTTTGTTGGCGGGGAGTTGATTGCAGTGTGTACACCACCTCTGTTTTGTCGACCGAGCTGACTTGGGTCAACAAAATTCTCTAGTGTAGACCAAGCCTAAATATATAGATTTGAAATTACTACTAGACTACATAAGACAGTCTTACCTTCAGCAAAGTTGTTTTGCCTTCTTTGGTGAGCTTTTTTAATTTTGCCGCAGCAGCTTGTTTATTGAGTTGTGTGCCTTGTTCCGGTTTTGTTTTTTCCAGGAGTTTTTGACGCTTCTTCTTCTCCCTTAGCTTCATACATCTGTGAAGCTTCTTTTTTCTTCGTTCTCGTTTTTTGTCTGTGGTGGTCTTTTCTGCCTCTGTTTTCACATCTCCAGCTTTGCTCTTTTCCTAAAGATATAATTACATAACTTTGGATCCAAAAATGCTGTCTAGGCTAATGATGAGTACAAATAGATTGGCTACCCTTGTATGTACCCTATACATCTCATTGACTAGCCAGCATAAATTAGTTTTTGTGATTATTTCATTTCTCCTGTACCTTGTTTCCTGCAGCTGAGAGTGTCCCTGAGAGTTAGTAAAATAGTTGGCCCCAAATGGCATAACTCACTAATGCTAGCCATGGAACTAAAGATTCTTACAGATTGTATTATGCATGTATATATTTTATTCCCCCTTCTTAACTTTCTCCCTATATGTACACACTCATATACATATGGGAAAACAAACTAAGTCAGAGGAGTAACTGTCTAAAGATAAAGATGGCTTAATGCAGATTAGGTATAGTACATTTTCTTAAAAATTAGAGGTATTAGGCAGTCAAACAGTCTACATAGTAGGGTAGTTTTCAAAAACAGAATAACCCATGTTGGAAAGAAAGCTCAGAGTTTCCAGCATGTGGCAAGGAAGACAGTCAAATCTAGTTAAACAAAGCTAGCTCATCCCACTCCCTCCAACTTCACTGTGCTGGAATCCTTAAATCTCTATGAAGGGGGTTACAAGCGAAGAATGTTACAGAAAATTAGTACTCTCTTCTAAGGGTGCAGGGTACCCTCAGTGTGCATACGCGAGGGAGCCTGTCTACAGCTCTAGATTAATTTCTTACCTTAATCTCTTCTGGAGCCAGGAGAGCTGCATCACTAACACTAACTGGTGCTACTTCCTCCATACTTATAGCTGGAAGATTTGAGATGATTTTAACTTCTGGCACGGGCTAGAAAGAAAGAAATGCCATTCATGTACATGCATATCATGTCATAGCAACGTATTACTAACTGAATTAGGCACACTAAATAAATTCCCATTTATATTAAGGCTGTTTATAATAAAAGTTTCTAAAATACATAATATGCAATTGCATTGAATGTATCCCTCACTTTAGTGAGTATTTCCCAAATGTATTTATTGTATGGAATTTAGGAAAGTGTGAAAACTAATGGACTCACTGGTTTAGGTGTGAAGTGGAAGTTGGAAAGAGCATCCAGTTTTAGGAAGAGCGAGTCCATCATTTTCTGAATTTCTACATGTTCAGGATTTTCTTCCTCTTCAGTTTTTTGCTGTATTAATGATAATATAATGTTAATAGCAACACTTATAGGGCAACTTGCATATAAAGACATTAAAGCATTTTACATTATAGCTCGTAATGCTGCAGTATGCAGTTTATACCCATTTTACAGATGGGTACATTGAGCCACAGAGGGTTTAAATGATCTTCAATATGTCAATAGCTGAGAGGAAGATTTCCAAAGAGAAGTGGGAGTCAGGCACCCAACTTGCAGTGAAAAAAATCAAGGAGAAGTAGGTACCTCTTACTTATGCCTTTGAAAAAAAACTCCCCTCCCACTCAGGAGCCCAGAGTCTCAGACTCAGTAGATCAAAATCTGGGGTGATGTTTCACATTGATAAGTGGTTGTGCGGCTCAATATCATATGGAGTTGGCTAGAAAAGGGGAAGTTAGGGCAGCTTAGGCTCCTATATATTCACTTTAAGCCAAATTCACATGTGAATTTCTGTGTTTCTCCACACTCCCATTAGATGTAGTAAAAAAGACTAAAACAAAGGCCTCATAAGTTCAAGTTTGAGATTTACTGAACTCTTAATATTTTTTAAAGTGATCTGAAGGATCTGCATTATTAGCGAAACTCAAAGACTTCAGCCAAATAATTATTCTGATGGTACAAACTGGAGTGGTTTAATCAAAATAGGAGAACAATTGTATCAAATGTGAGTTATTCAAAAGATGGTCCAATATTAATCTTCCCTGATGGACATCTTTTAAAGCAATCACTGTTCCAGAATGTAACTTCTCTATTATCTTTTATGCTGTATTTTAAAACAATGGGTCAGTCGTCAGTATTTGTTCAAATTTAACAGTACATGTTGAATTTTTGGTATCATTTCAGCTGCTCTGGTTGTAGCAATTGAACACATCAGATTTTCCAATACTTATGGTAGTTCAGTGTTTAAAAAAATCAACATGAAAACTTCCAAGCAGTCACTGATTCATCCAACAAACAGCAATGGCGTGTGTGTGTGTGTGTCCCCCCCATTATCATAACTTACTTGGTTGAGCGTCAAATACTCTTGCTCATAGATTTCAGCAAGACTCAATTTGCTCTTTTCATGATCCAGAGTTAGACGCTTCTTGTATTCAAAGGCATCCTCTTTTGGTTTTTCTTTACGTATTACATCATCCCAAGCCTAAAACAAAACCATAAAATGGTTAACAAGATGCAAATGCATCAAATAAGCTTCAATGGACCATATTTATACATCATTTTCTATCAGACATCTAATTTGTTGTTTTAGCTAACACATACACTTGATTTTACAACATTGCATTGAGCAATTTCTTATACAATGTGAACTACCTTTTATTTTGCTACAACACTGGCAATTACTAAATCTGCTAGCACCATACTATAATTAAGATAGTGCCTTTTAAGGAATTTTATTTAATCGAGTTAAACAAAACTGAAGCATAGACACCTTCACTTGCCAGAGTTTGTTGTTTTTTTTTTTGGCACTGATACAACCAAAGATAATATATTAACAATCAAGAATTAAATTTTGAAAAAAAAATTCATATGAATTACAAAACAGTAATATGGTTTCTGTTCAATTAAACAAACCACCAATTTGAACGGTTGCAAAAAAAAACTATATTATACTTATTTACCCACAGAATATTTATTCTAAAAAAAATAATTCTTGGTCAATATTCTGAGTAGAGATTATTAAACAGAGATTTCCATATCTTCATTATATAAATTCCATGTACACAACTCCAAAGGAGTCCTTTTATAGTTGTATCTGTATACTGTGACAGTAATTTCAATTATCTATCTTAAGATAGTTTGAGATATGTTATAGCACCCAAAGCATACAGAATGGGGCCCTTAAGAATGCACTATCAGCATTAAGCAAAAGCAATAATCAGTTATTTTATTTCTTCTGGAAATGCTCAGGAGATAAACCAATATCTAAAAAACTTTAAGGACCTTAAACTTATGCTTGGAATTTATTCCTGTGCCCTCAAAACCCCAAGTCAATGTGAGTACATTTCAATGTTCCAGTGTTTAGGGTTGGTTTTTGAAATACATAAGCTTCCAAATAAAATAAAGAAGTTAAGTCAAATCTTATTGACCTGATCTTTTATCCTCTGTTTGATGATATCTTCAAGCTGAAAGGTGGTTTCCTCTGTGATCACAGGTGCTAAGAGGGCAAAACAAAGCAAGTTTAAAGTATTTAGAAACTAATTAATTAAATAAAAAGGAGGAGATTAACAGCTTTGGAGATATTATTTTTGCTTAGATTTTAGCTAGTACTTCTTGTTCTATAAACCTCTGAACAAAAACAAAAAGATTGACAAAAATGCTAGAAAATATATATATGAAGCATGTTGCCCTGGAATGAAGATAGACTAGGTAAGTTTATTTCCCCAGGAGAGATTGCACAGCATGAAAGATTGAGAAAGATAACCAAAATTGTGTTTGCTCTATAAATAGGTGGATCATAAACAATGGGTCATTCTCATTTGATAAAGCTTAGTTTATATCTGAAAGTTCAACAAATGGGTGAGGTTACAAAATTTTTATAGGAGAAAATGTGGTCTTATAAATATTCAAGTTTAGTTCCTGTTCCCATGTTACTTAGGTCCTGGGTCTGTAGGCCTGGGCAATGTTTGGCAAGCTTGTAAGGATGGTGGGGGGACTGAGGGGAGTTTGGGGAAAAAAAAGATAGCAGTTGTGCACAACCCTCACCAGGTAAAAACAAACAAATTACCTAGCATAATGTCTGAAATTTGCCATAACAATATTTACCCATTCTGACTGCATGGTCAAAGAGCAAAGTTTCCTCCAAAAGGCTGTTTTCAGGTCGTTTTTGTCCAGTCACTTCTCCTGTAAGCTGCCAAGGTTTTTCCTCCAACAACTCCTTTTCTAGAGATTTAATTTTTTTATTCATCTGAAAGATAAAATTTCCTGAAAGTTAAAACATTTAAAAAGTTAAACACACTTATGTAGCAATAATCAAAGGGAAATCAAGTTAGAGAAAAGAATATGAATCATTATTACAGGTCTTTCTAGATTCTTTCCACATCTTTTGCCTTCTCTTTCTGTAAATATACCATTATTTGATCATATTTTCTTCTAAAATTGTTCTGAAGTTTTCAGAAAACAATGATATTTACAAATACAATCAATTTATTAATAATCTACACGCCTTTGGATCAATGTTTTAGTGGAAAACTTCAAATCAATTGCTCATGAAGGGATACTAAAACATCTCAGTTACCTTTTCCTGCCTTTTCTCAAAAGAAGATTTTATTCCAATGGGATGAGTTCTCTTTTCATCTGGTATATCTGTATTGTCGTCTTCTTCACCGTCTTCTGGTAAGTTAAAAGTAACTTTTTTAGCGACTTCTTTAGCTTTTGTATTCTGCTCCATTATTTCCATTTCATTATTTTCCTCAATCCTATAAACATTAAAATGCCATTGTATAAATGGAAGTAGAACGTGCTTGTGACATTTGTTTAATATATTATAGGAGCCACAGGTAAAAAACTTCCCCCTTTTAGGTGATATAGCTGCCAACCTATTATTGCAACTAGATAAAATACATTTTCAGAGATTCTCAAAACTTTTACTGCACTTTCCATAAGATCTACCATAACTCCAAAGGTGGGCTTTTGGGTGACCTGCTACACATCGAGTGGAGATATGCTTCCCAATTGAAGCAATACATTATTAATTTAGTTAAAGTAATTTACTCAAATCCCACAGGGCAACAAAAAAACTTTCTAATAAGTACTTTTTGACTGAGAAAAGAACAGTCAATTAGTGAACATGTTACACTGACATTACAGAAAGACAAAAACAAGCACATTAACAGATAATGAAATACTTGCTACAAGTGTTAAAAGGCTGCTCCTTCCTTAATACAACAGTATTATCTCTGCCAAAGAGATTTCTAATTTTCCATTTTATTTTCCGTTCACACTGTCAGTGACAATTCAAATAACTGTGCAGAGCCCACAGAACAGTTACAAATCATTCAAATGTACATACTCGTCAAAAATGCTTTCTTCATCCTCCTCCTCTTCAAAGTCACCTTCCTCTTCCTCATTCTGATCATTTTCACCATCATCATTAGCTAAGTCATTATTGTCATCAATAGGGTCAAAGAAATCTTTATATTTCAAATTTCTAGAACTTTTAACTGGCTGGGGAGAAGAGAAAATAAGAGGTTACCCAGTGACAGTGTACATGAATAAGAATCTTTCATTAACATGAGGACCGTGTTACATACCTACAATGTAAAATTTGCAATGGAAATTCAATGGACTTCAACATTAACCATTGGTCTGACAGACTGTGGCCTTAGTACAAGTGAGACATTTTTAATGTCATCAGTTTATAGTCAATTCTATTTTAATTTGCTCAGAGACCCAGGCATGGAAAAGAAGTGAATGTGCCGTTAACAACTGAAGTATTTGCAGAGCTGTGTGGGGAAGCTCAAATCCCCAGACAGCATCACACATGGGTCTGATGTGCATCAGTTTATGACATCCAGAAGCACCTTATTTTTCTCTCTTATCAACTCACAAATAAGATACTGAAAGAACAGAATTGTCACAAGCAATGTTAGTTTAAAACGCCTGAATGTAATTTTCAAGCCAAAATACAGCAGTTTGTTTATTCACAGCCTTATAAAACCCTATGTCTTCCCATAAAAGAAATCTACAAAACCCTTATGACATGTATACTACTCACCTAAGGCTATGTCTACCCTACAGCTTATGTCAGCATAATTTATGTCACTCAGGGGTGTGAATAAACCAACTCCATTGAGGGATGTAAGTTACGTCAATATATGCGTTAGTATAGACAGCACTATGTCAGGAGAGCTTCTCTCACTGACGTAGCTACCACTGCTCATGGAGGTGCTTTTATTTTGCCAACAGGAGAGCTCTCTCCCATTGACATACAGCGTCTTCACCAGATGTGCAGCTGTGCAACTGCAATGCTGCATATGTAGACAAGCCCTAAGTGACCATGTAACCTTGTTCTTTCCTCCCTCTACCTCTCAGAGTTTATCACCAACTCCTGTTTTGTCTTAAATTGAGCAGACTCCTGTGCTCATGAAGAGTCCCAATGACTTCAGTATGAAAGCACGAAGATCCATCCAAATGTATGTTGTAAACTCTTTTGGGTAGGGACTTGTTTATTTGATCCCACAAATTTATGGTAATATATGTTAATAGAGTAATAGATTTTTTTAGTCTAGAAGGGGTCATTATTGTCATCTAGTCTGATCTCCTGCATAATACATGCTATAGAATTTAATCTAGTAATTCCTACTTTAAATCTAATAATTGGTGGTTGAACTACAGCATATCTTTTGGCATCTGATCTTGATCTTAAGGTTTCAAGTAATGGGAACCCACCAAATCTTTGTTAATTATTTCAATGTTTAATTACACTATTTTTTTTTAAAGTCTGCATTTTGTTTCTGATTTGAATTGCAATTTCAATTTCTTGTCAGTTTTTCTACTGGATTGTAACAAAAGAATTTCTACTTCTGGGTGCATTATTTCCTTACCTTGATTTTATCTTTTTCAGATCCCTCTTCATCCTCATCCGAAAGAATGTCTTCAAAATAATCGATCTCATCGTCCTCATCCTTCTCCATCCTTTCTTCCTTCTCTACATCTTCCAAAAAGGCCTCCATCTCAGCCAATCTGAAAAATTTATCATCCACTATGGACTTTTCTCTTGATTTTTTCAAGGTAGTCTTCTTCAACTTTTGAATTTGTTGCTCCAGCTCATCAACATCAAAGTCAACATCAGAATCCTCATCACTACATATCTGTCTTTTCCTTGCTCTGGATTTACTTTGCCTTTCTTCAGCCTCACTTTCATCTTCATCTTCAGTATGGGCAGATTCTGCTTCCATGCTGTCTTCCTGTTCCAGTTGCTTCTCACTGTTAGCCTCTGCCTCAAAATCATCCTCTTCTTGGACTGGAAGAAGGTAAAGGTCTTTGTCTTTAACATCTCTAGCAACAGCTTTCTTGAAGTAGTCTAGAACTGCATTATTCTGGAGCTCTACTTGTTGCCAGATCTGTTCTTCATCAAAGTTTTCTATCACCAGTTCTTTTAAAGGACTCCCACGAACTAGTTTTGTCCCTAGTGCTTTATGCAAATCATAAAGAGTCTTTGTCAATGAACTGAAGTCTGCAGCCAGTACATCTTGCACACTAGTAAAAACAAAATTAAAAACATCACTGCACATAAAGATAGCAAACTGAAAAAAAATGTTAACATTCAAAAATCAATTAGAAATTGACCATTTTAAAATTACTTTTTAAAAATATGTTTCTCTCAGAAAGCAACCTGAGTTAAGGCAAATGCATTTTTACAGAGGGACACTTGTATAGGTTTAATATTGTTTCTTTTTTAGATATCTGTGGAGTTTAGTTGTTGGGTGCTGGGTTTTACCAAATAGTCCCTCTGCTGCTCACTTTATGTCTGTTCTTTTTTTCCTTGGGATTAACTAGTTTGCCATCTTTTTCTCAAAATATATTTATTTTTAAGATTTCTTCCAATATTTTTGGTAGTCTATTAAAAAAAAGCTCAACAAAACCAAAGCAGTCATAACAGAAATTCTCATAGGATAAAACCTAAAGACTCCAATCTTGCAACCAAATCCATGCAGAATACCATCAAATCGTGGAATAAGGGCCTAAAATTGCTAGTTAGAATTCAGACATGCCCCAAGTTTTACACACATATGCAAGGATTTTCTCATTTATAAGTAGTTTTTAAAATATCTTCCCCTTGTTAAAAAGGATTTTGCTCTGTGTGTTTCACTAAGATTTGAAGTCTCTTTTTTAACCTTAACTCAATCACATCAGCAGAAGGCCACAGGTTTGAGCCTTAATGTATAGCTACATTAAATATTTCCCTCAGTGACAAAAAGCAGATTTAGGTCCATTTAAAGTTAATTTTTATTTCTACAGTTCAACAGTTTATTTTAATCAATCAAGTATAACTTTTAGAGCCTTTTTCTCCCTGACATGGAAGATGAGGTTGGGTGGCGAGTCTTGAAAAAAAATCACAAACCAAGTTCTCAAAAATCATGAGATAACTTTTTTAAAATCTCATGATTAAGACTATTTCTTGTTTTTAAATTTTTACTTTATGTTCAGATCACATTTTCAAGCTTTTCCCTGCAACCATGAGTGCCTACAAAAGTAAAAGTACGTTTCAATGAAGGTTAAAATCTCCTTGCCCCACCATCCAAATCAGATAAATCCAGGACCCAAGGCTTTAAGAAAAGCACCATTTGTATTGTAAGAGTAGCGATACAATCCTGAGTCTGTCACACGCTAACACTCCTAGAGATGCCAGCTGGACCCCAAAGCAGGCTTAGATTATAAGTCCTTTTGCTCTGTGTTTGAGCAACATCTCGCACAACATCTAGGGTCCTGATCTAGGACTGGGGCCCCAAAGCACTTGTTATTTTATTATCATTATTATTATTATTGTATTGTGTTTCTGGAGAACTCCACACCGCAGAACAGGAGGGTTCTTAGCTCGGCTGGTGAAAACGCCACCATTTGTGATGCGCTCTCACAGAGGGGCCCCAGACCCGGCGAGCTAGGACCCGCCCCCGTCCCCTTCCTCCCCACACCAGGGCAGGCAGCGGGGCCGCGGTGTACGGCGGTTACCCAGGGAAGCACAGAGGGAGCAACACAAGGGACCTGGCCAGGGGCTGAACTTGGAGCTCTCCCCCGGGATGGGTGAAGGGAGCAGGGGGCAGGGCGGGGCACCGGAGGCTGCTGAGCTTCTCCAAGAGCAGCGTCCGCTGCGCTGCGCTGCCCAGCCCGGGCAAGAGGACGAGCGATGCACGGCGGCCAGGGATCCCGGCTGCCCCCCTTCGCGGGATGGGGTCGGGGGCCGGGAGGAAGTTTCACCTCAGGAAGCGCTCCGGCTGGGACGTGGCAGCGCCCAGCACCTTCAGACACGTCTCCAGCCGCCGGGCCGCCGCCATCTTCCGCCTCCTCAGCCCGCCTCAGCCCCACGCGTGTGTTGGGCCTGGGACAGGGCGGAGCGCGGCGCCGGCGAGCACGTCCGCCAACCCGCCCCGGCGAGCAACGCGGGCGCCGGCAGAACGGTTCCGCCTCGCAAAGGTTCCGCCGAGGGATGCTCCCTCGCTACCGGCGCCGGGCCCGTGTGCCGCCGGGTGGAGAACACGCCACGGTGGTGGCAGGGTCGCAAAGGCCTGGTGGGGAAATTAGCCACACCTAGCAAACTGCCGGCCCCACAACGGCTTTCCGATTTACCGGAGAGGAGAGGCTCTGGCCCCCACAGAAACCGCGCTGCCCCCTGCCTGCACCATATGGGTCGTCACGGGTCTGTTGGCCCGCGCCCTAACACCCAGGGGCCGGGCCTTGCCCTGCTCGCAGGGCGCTTCTGACACACAGAGGGAGGCTGCTCTGTCCCCAGCCCTTTCAGAGGCCGGCTAAGTAGGCCCCTCCTGCACTGCCTCTGCCAATGTCCTGCCTGCCTCCGTCCCAGCCAGGGGCTCCCACCGGACTCTCAGCATGCTTGGTGGTGTTGCCGCAGTAGATGCTCTGGAAGGGAAGAGTCCCAAAGAAGGCCATTCAAACTTACCAACATGGTGTTATTGGTCAGTCCCCTAGCACCGAGGCTGCAATGGTGCCTTCTACGATGAGATGACTGGCTCCCTGGATGTGGGGGAAGCAGTGGATGTGATATACCTTGACTTTAGCAAAGCTTTTGGTACAGTCTCCCACAGCATTCTTGTCAGCAAAATAAAGGAGTTGGATGAATGGACTATAAGGTGGATAGAAAGCTGGCTAGATCATCAGACTCAATGGGCAGAAATCAAAGGCTTGATGTCTAGTTGGCAGCCTGTATCAAGTGGAGGACCCCCAGAGGTCAGTTCTGTGGCTGGTTTTGTCAATATCTTCATTAATGATCTGGAGGGTGGGGTGGATTGCACCCTCAGCAAGTTTGCGGATGACACTGAACTGCAGGGAGTGATAGATAAGTTGGAAGTTAGGGATAGGATACAGAGTGACCTAGACAAATTGGAAGATTGGGCCAAAAGAAATCTGATAAGGTTCAACAAGGACAAGTGCAGAGTCCTGCACTTAGGATGGAAGAACCCCATGCATTGCTATAGACTGGGGACCAACTAGCTAAGCAGCAGTTCTGCAGAAAAGAACCTGGGGGTTACAGTGGACAAGAAGCTGGATATGAGTCAACAGTGTGCCCTTGTTGCCTAGAAGGCTAACGGCATATTGGGCTGCATTAATAGGAGCATTGCCACTTGCCAGCAGATCGAGGGAAGTGATTATTCCCCCGTATTCGACAGTGGTGAGGCCACATCTAGAGTACTGTGTCAGTTTTGGGACCCACACTACAGAAAAGATATGGACAAATTGGAGAGAGTCTAGCAGAGGGCAATGACAATTATTAGGGGGCTGAGGCACATGACTTATGAGGCAAGGCTGAGGGAACTGGGTTTATTTAGTCTGCAGAAGAGACAAGCAAGGAAGAATTTGATAGCAGCCTTCAACTACATGAAAGGGGGTTCCAAAGAGGATGGAGTTAGGCTGTTCTCAGTGATGGCAAATGACAGAACAAGGAGCAATGGTCTCAAGTTGAAGTGGGGGAGGATATTGGGGGGAAAAATCAGTAGGAGGGTGGTGAAGCACTGGAATAGGTTCCCTAGGGAGGTGGTGGAATTTCCATCCTTAGAGGTTTTTAAGTCCTGGCTTAACAAAGCCCTGGCTGGGATGATTTAGTTGGAGTTGGTCCTGCTTTGAGCAGGGGGTTGGACTAGATGACCTCCTGAGGTCCCATCCAACCTTAATCTTCTATTATTCTATACAAGATTTTTCTCATTTAATTTTGAAAATGGTAGTGGGTTATTTTTTCCCATAGGAAAGAGAAATCCAGGGAATCACTGATGACTTATATCCCCAAATAAGTCCTGTGTCTGTAGGTGACTCAGATCCACCATCCTCTGCCTATATCTCCTATTGTCACTCACCTCTGATCTTGCTCATCTCATACATACCCATTAGATACCCTTTCCCATTATTGCAACCTCCCTGCTTACAATTGCACCCAGACATTCCCTCTTTGTGCCTCCAATTACCCCCTCTATACATCCCCCAACTTCCTACCCATTTCCTTCCCCCTCCCCAAACTCTCCTCCCCAGGAATCCCACTTTCCCACCTTCCACATACAGGTATATTTATCCAGAACTTTTTATCCTCCACCTTTGCCTGGAATTCTCTCCCCCTCCCATTCCTCCACAAGCTCATCATCCCCACTCACTATATAGAGCTTCTGAAATCTTTTTTTTCTTAACTTGGAGGTAGCAAATAATTGTTCCTCTTAAGGCTACAATTCTCTCTCTTCCCCCACCCCCACACCAAGAACCTGCAATGGCAGGACCATCTCAGATATCCCCAAAGGACAAATCACAAGCCTTGTTAGCAATTAATAAATTCTCAGTAAGCAATATGCCAGCTATAGTTACTTTTGAAAGAGGGATTATAACTTGCTTGCAATCTAGAAAACCATATGGTTTTATCCAGTTATTTTGATAATTGTATTAATTCTATTCAGACAGACTCTTTTTTTTAATTATTATTCATTTCATTTAATAAGATGAGTGTGGATGGTGGGGACAGAAATCATAATAATGTTATATATTTATATAGTAAATAAAGTATTAGACATTGTTACTATCATAACAATTTTAATACTGTACCTTTTTTCCCTCTATTCCTTTGCCTGCTCCCTGCACTAAAGTAAAACTTTCCTCCTCTCTTTCCTTTCCCACAGTCTCACCACTATTTACGTAAGAACCTTGTCCTCTGCAGTTCCCACCTTCTGGAGTAGTCATCCAAGCATACCACTGTGTCATTGACTCTTTACCTTTTTAAATCTCCTTTTAAACAAAATATTTCAGTCTATGCCTTTTGAATGGAATCTTTTTGTTTATTTACCATACAATATCTTTCCTCCACCATTCCCTGGATTTTACACTATTTACTGCCTGCACTTGGTAGATCCAATGAGGATTTTCACAGGGTCAGGGACCTGTCATAAAAAGGGAGTTACAGATTCAGGCCTAATTTTGCAAAGTGTTTTAGAGATATACCTTGTTTGGAAGACCCTATATAAAAATAAGTTCTGATCCTCAATCCTTTGCTAACATGAATAATTCTTACTTATATGAGTAATCCCATTGATTTAAATGGGACTATTTGTGAGAATAAAGATTTACAACAGCAGGCCCTAAAACTATATTTTGCGTAATCATTGGTTTGCTGTTGTTTTCTCCCCTTGGGTGACTTTAATACTATGCTAAATTTGGAGAGTTATCAGCACTGAACACATTTTCTAAGTATGGTAACAGTATAGTCATCTTACTATGCAGTTTTGTCTCTCTGACCTAGATTCTAGGATATTTTTAAACTTACATTTTCAGCAGACAGAACAAAATGCTTGATGGTATTTTGCATCACTAAGCACAACATTCACCTAGGCACATATTCACAGAACTGGTTTATTAGCATGGATTAATGTTTTTCTTTCCTTTTTAATACAGTTACATTACATGATAATTTCCTTCAAGATTATTTCCTAAAGTCAAACTATGCACTAAGGCTAAGTAAACAGCCTCGATGCAGGAACTTCTGCAGCAGTTGGGGAGTGGTGTGGGAAGGGAGGAATCCACCTATCTGCCAGGCTGCAATTTGCAAAGATGCCCTGAAACTGTTATTCTCTGAGGTTACAGCAACCTTGTCTGCTGTTGTTCTTCCCGTTCTGCAGAGTTTTGGCAGGTAGATCCACATAGTAATGGATCTATTGGCCTCATCCCAGCTGCTGCCACAGTCCACCTCTTAAAACCTCCCCTGTGTGCTGGGATGGAGGGAGATCTCCGTTATGAGGCTGAGCTCTATAATGCATAGAATGTTCATATGTGCTGCATAGACTCCCCATACACTCTTTTAACTGCACTTAGAGCCTTCCACACTCTCTTATAGGAAGAGGGGTGAGAGAAAGATCCCTATTTGATGAAAGCAGATAGCCTGTTTTGAGAGTCTTGCAGTTTGTTTCAGTTAGGAGAAGAAATTGATGGTGGAGTCAGGTATTTCTTTGATACAAAGCTGTTTATCTACAATTAATTATAAAATCCTGTTTCCTGGAACACGGTAGGACTCAAGCAACAGAAGACAGATTGCCTGCTCTCCCAGGGCTTTCAGAGGTTCCAAGAGCCGTGCCAAAGCCCAGTTCTGCAAAAGGAAATCAGCCTCTGGCTGTGAGCACCAGCAGAGACCCAGTGGAGAAGCAATTCTGTTGTTTGCTCAAAAATAACATGTTTAATATTTTGAAACTTGCTGATTTTTTATTTTGTGGAGAAAATTTCTCCTGGAAACAGATTATTTGTAAGGTTTTTATAAACGTATATTCATGAGGAGAAAAATGAATCAATCGAATACATGCTTACATCTACATTAGCTTTTCCCTCAGGCCTATGGCCATGTTTGTGGCTCCACTTCATTAACTGAAACACAAATGATAGGGAGACTAAAGTTCCAATTCTGTGTCTAGCGTGTCCACTACTGCAGTGTCTAGGTGCTATGCAGTTCTATTAAAACTGGAACCATGTCATTCTAGTAATTTTTTTAATTTTTATTAAGTTTAAAAAGACCTTGAAAAAAATAAAGCTACTGTGGTATGTGCACAGTTTTCTATTATGCTTCATGAATTTTAATTATTTGGAAAGACACTGCCAATTTAAAGTTCATATATTGCAAAGAAAAGCCTAATCTTACAAGTTACTCTTGTGCAGGCAAGCTTCTGTGCCCACAAAGAGTAACCTGCAGGACAGGGCCAGTTTTCTTTTCCTCTGTTGATAACTTATTGGGTCACTAAAATTAAAATACAGTAGAACCTCAGAGTTATGAACACCAGAGTTATGAATGACTGGCCAACCACACACCTTATTTGGAACCAGAAGTATGCAATCAGGCAGCAGCAGAGACCAAACAAAACAAACAAAAAAAAAGCAAAAAATCCCAAACAAATACAGTACAGTACTGTGTTAAATGTAAACTACTAAAAAAAAAGGAAAGTTTTAAAAAAATTTAATGAGGTAAGGAAACTGTTTCTTTGCTTGTTTCATTTAAATTAAGATGGTTAAAAGCAGCATTATTCTTCTGCATAGTAAAGTTTCAAAGCTTTATTAAGTCAATGTTCAGCTGTAAACTTTTGAAAGAACAACCATAATGTTTTGTTCAGAATTACAAACATTTCAGAGTTACGAACAACCTCCATTCCCAAGGTATTCGTAACTCTGAGGTTCTACTGTAATTGTAAAAGTTCATGTACATATTACTATGGGCTTTATTTATTTTTGCATTTCTGTTAGCTTGGACAATGAAAATCAGTGTTACCAACTTTTCTGATTTTTATTGTGAGTTTTGCAGTAATTATATTTTTCCTTGAAGCCCCAGCTCATGGAGTCAGGAACTATGTTTCTGTGTGAGAGAAACAGCAAAGACAGAGAAGGAAAGATTAAAGAAACCCAGACACAACAAGGGAAGCCCCAGTAGTATGACCCTCAGAAAAAAGCTAACAAAGAGAGCTTTTTGGGTAAAGTGCTATTAGGAAGAGGCTGGAATTGGTTGCCAAGTGTCACAACTGACAAAAGCAGCACTGCCAATCAAAATAAGCGCAAGACAAGCAGTCCATCCATCATGTATCATGACCAGAAGTGAGTGACACCCATGTCATGTGACCGGAAGTGGCGGCCATGTCATGTGACTAGAAGGGACGGGGATGGGGAGTGCCAGCTGCCAGACTGCTGCTGGTGCCAGGTACCAGGTGGTGGTGGGTGGGGACTCGTGACAGATCGGAGATGCACGCAATGATAGTCAGTTTGCTTCCTGCTGCAGCTTATGCCTATTGCCCAGCCAGGCCAGATCAGTAGGAGGGAAATGCTGCAGTACTGCCATGAAGACATCCCATCCATAGGGCACAGAGTACCAAAGAGAGCAGAAAGCCTACTTCTTCCCTTTGTTAGATAGGCATAACTCTCACTGAGTTTGGGAGTTAAATCTACCTAAGGTAGATCCTGGTTCAGGAAACACTTAAACATGAAGTCAATGGCACCCGAAGTGGGTATATTTACACAAAAAAACAGAGAGGCCTGTAGCACTTTAAAGACTAACAAATTTAATTTCTGCAGGCATAAGTTTTGTGGGCTGCAACCCACTTCGTCAGATGCAAGAAATAGAAATCAGATGTGGGTATATATATACATCCAAGGGTAAGGAACAACAATGGGGAGGGTAGGTGTTAGCAAAGTTAGCTAATGCCTGCAGAAATGAAATATGTTAGCCTTTAAAGTGCTACAGGACTCTTGTTGTTTTTGCTGTATACAGACTAACACGGCTACCCCTCTGGAACTTATATTTACACAGTAGCTGGGAGCGCACTAGAAAATCACAGTGGTACCAGTGGAGGGTAGGTCTAGCCACCCGAGCTTGGACCCAGGAGATAGGATGGGCTTGAGCTCAGTGGCTAGCCCAAGCCTCCACCAGTACCACAACATCCATACTGCTATTTTTGGTGTGCTAGTGTGAGCCCTGCCAGCACATCAGCCTCCCAGCCCAGGTAGACAATCTTCCTTCTGCAGTGTAGATGTACCCAGTGAGGCTGGAAATAAGCCCTAGTGCCCATGAGGGAGACTGTGATGTCCCAAGTTATTGCAGAACCTGTTAAAACAAGGCCCTGTGACTTCAGATGAGTACCGTACACCAAGCAGTGTTGAACATGTCAGCCCTGCCTAGGGATCCAAGCAAAAAAGCCCAAGTCCTGTTCCAGCATGCACTGGGATGGATTTTATGGAAGCTGGTTTCTTCTTCAGTGGTTCCAAAATCTTGGAAGGCAGCTAGAGGGGATGTGCTCAATGTAGTGCAGACAGTACTGACAGGCCACAGAGATGCAACAAAATCCGTCAGCGCCATCTGTGCTACCCTTCACTTCAGTAGGGTGAGGTTCCTGTGCTTTATTAGAGAGGATATTCTGCAAAGCAAGGTGCATCTGCAGTCTGAGCTCACAGGAGATGTTGCGGTAATGTCAAGAGTGTGGTGTGGTATTTGTTTACTTTTACATGGCAACAGTCATATGCCAATCTGTCCCACTGCTCACCCGGCCATCTACCACCTGCCTCATCTTGCAGAGACAAAACAATGATTTATGTAGCAATGCTAGAACTGGAAGTACAGATAAAAAAGGTCATCCTCAGTCTCTCCATCTCTTTCTCCATCCTGCTGCGTGGTCTTTGTTGCCTCGTGTGTATATTCCCTTGTTGAACCGCTGAAGCATATCCTGAATTGGGACAAAACCCTTACAATAAATCCCCAGTCATCTTAACCCATAGCGGATATGCAGTTTACTGGTCAAAGTCTGTTGACTCATCCTGTATTCTGGAGCTTGGACTTGACAACGTTCAAGTGAGAGAACACCCGTTCCACCTCAGCATCAGTCAGAGGCATGACAAGTAGGGAAAACACAAAGAGGGGTAGCTCTTTAAAGCATCTTTCACTGCTGTTGTCTTGGAAGTTGTATCCTGTCAACCAGAATTTTTTGTCATCTGTCGTCTTCCATTTTTGGAAGTTGATGACTAGATACTGGGCATCCAAGACCCCCAGGTCACCTTTGAAAATTTTCAGCACAGAGAGGGTATGTAGTTGAGGTTTTCCCTGACCCTGAGAAAGAATGACTTAGGGACTGAACGCCGACATAGAGTTCCACAGGTTAATGTTTGCAGGAAGTCTCAACTGCATTTGTTTTGCAGCTTCAACAAGAAAGTCTCGCCATCTATTCTTTATACCATCTTCAATAGGTCTGTCAAGCTTTTTATCTCGTATAGCCATACTAAATGCTGTGCCAAAACTAACAGCAGATAAGGGCAAGTAGCTGCCTGGATCGTTCAAATGGACTTCCAGGAGACTAGCATCAGATACAAGGATCCTTTCTGGACACAACACTCTTGATGCAAGAGAACAGAAGAAAGACTGGCGGCAGTCCAGCATTTTGAAGGCATTACCTCCAGATTCCAGTTGGAACAGTTTATTGATTCTAGCAAATTAATGCAGAACTGATATTAGAAACTATAAATAGAGTTTATTCACAGGGTCATGATACATCTGATACAGGACATCTGCCTCAACGCATCATTGTTTATCTCTGCTCGGTTGGAAATGCAACTTTAACTCTTCCCACTGATCCAGTTCGCACACACTGCGATCGTGAATGGCAGGCCACCTCAGGGCTGATAGCTGAAGGAGCTTGAGTCAAAGGCATGTTCCTGTGATGGATCACTGGGTATATTTTCACATATTCATGCGGTCTTGGGGAGCAGAGAGAAAACCAGATGTGGGGACATGGAATGCTCTACTCTACTCTAGATGGTATGGCGGTGTACCCACAGCTTTACCGGCGCACAGCTGGACTGAGGGACGTGGTATCACATGGTGATGGAGGCACTCCATCCAGCAGGATTTGGTTCCCCTGGACAACAGGCCGGGAAGGTGAGAGGTCTGACACCTGACGGGGCACGCCCTCCAGCAGCATGGGATCGCTCCGGAGCAGAGAATTCCCCAGAGCACGGGGAAAGGAAGCACATTCGGCCCGGCCCGGCCCGGCCCGGCCCGCTGAAAGGCCCTGTCCCAACGCCACAGAGACCGGGACGGCGGCGAGCTCCGGCCGGACACAGTCACAGGGGCTCTGGGCAGCAGCTCAGTCAGTGCCGGGCAGCCGCCAGCCGCCAGCCGCCCTCCTCCCGCCGGCTCTGGGCGGGGTGAGCGGGTCCCTCTCCCCGCCGGCAGGGCACCTCTCGGCGGGCGGCTCGGGCCAGGCCTGGCGGGGCGGGACGGGGCGGGGCGGGGTCCGGCCGCCGCTGACTCGCAGCGTGGCTCTGCCCGGCCCGGCCCCTCCCGCCTTTGCCGGCTGTGCTGCTCGCGGGCGGGAGCTGTCGATAAAGTTAGATCTGAACAAGCAGCAGACAGACAGACAGAGGCAAGATGGCGGCCGCCTGCATGGGGAAAGCGGCCGCAGCAGGTAGTCGGGGTTTCCGGGAGCCGGCCCGCCCTGCCCCCTACCCAGCGGGGACCCCACAGCACGGCCCCGCTCGGTGGCCCGGCCCGGCCCGGCCCGGCCCAGCCCCGTCTCCTCTGCGGGCCCTGCACAGGCGGAGCTGAATGAGGGGGCAGGTGAATTGCGCCAGTGGGGACGGGCCCGCGGCGAGACACGTGTCACATGGGCCCTGGCCGGGATGTGTGGGGCAGGGGGCGGGTGCAGATCGTGCAGGCTGAGCAGGCGGGTGCAAACGGCTGGTTGTCCATGCTGAGTAAATGGCTGGTGGGATGTGGGGCTTAGAGTCAGGACTAAGAGCCCTGGCTTCTTTTCTTTCCTTTCTTTCTTTATTTGACTCTGCCCTGGGCTTGTGTGACCTTTGGTCAGTCACTTAGCTTCCGTGACTCAGTTTCCCTGCCTGTGAAATAGCACTAGCCTTGTGAAAGGCTATTGATGGTGGCAGATCAACCTTTATTATTTTAATTCATTGTGGAGAGTCATGACATTGCGTGTGATAAATATTTCTGTACAGTTTAAATGCTCTTTTTTTTTTTGGTGTCCTAATAATTCAAACCACTGGGCGAAGGAGTGTTGCAGGTTTTGATTCTGATCCTTCAAGTTGCTCTGCCTGGTCAGATCTCTGCATAGAGCCCTGTTGACTTTAATAGGTGCAGAATGCTATCCACATGCAGCTCCTTGAAGGATCAGAACATAATTTTTCTTAGCCATGTAGAATTAAGCCTCTTACAAGCAAACTTCCCTGTCTCCCATAGATGAAATGTACTACACACCCACATTTGTTCTTATTTTCAAACATAGTTTCTACATTAATCAACTTTTGCAGTGTTTTTCGTTAGCTATATTGTTAAATGTAGACTGCTTTAATTGATTTACAAACAAAGTCCTCATCCAGATTGTCAGTGCAAGAGAGTTATACCAGTTGGTGGCTTTTAATGTTAAGCATGACAACAAAGAAAATTTGGATGTATTTACTCTATGAATAGGACTTTCTGGTATGTACAGTTAATTGTTAGAATAACTCTTAAAATTGGATCTTGGCTTGGTTAGAATCTTGTTTTCTAGTGAAAATAAAGATTGTTAACCCTTACGGGGGAAAGCTTGACATATGATGCCCACTTTTTTAATGCTCAGTTTGGAGGTTACATGCAAACTTCTTCTTCCTTTATAATGACATTGCCTTATGTGGAGACATGACTCTTTTCCCTCTGGAGAGTTAAAGATCATTTGATCTCAATTTACTGTACCTAAAACTAAATTATGTTGCAAATTTAGGCATGGATGATCTAAACAGGGACTATCAAAGAAGAGGCACAATGCTGTCTAGTGATTAGTATGAGGCAGGGAGTTAAGATACCTAGGAGCACTCAGTCCACCTTACGGGGTTGTGCAACCTTTCTGATTCCCTGGATTCTGGGATCATCTGGGGCAGTCCCCAGTATAAATTACAGAAGCTCAAAGGCTGTGTAAATTGTGTTGGCTTGTTAATGTCACGTGGAGATTGCTGATGTTTAGGAATAACCAACCCATACACTATATCCACTGTCCTCAGGGACTTGGAGGTGGTGTTGGATATACTACAATGGCTCTATGCCACATGAGGATTCTTCCCCATGGCCAAACCCTCTGGGGTTAGGGTTGCTTTCCTCAAGCATATTGGAGAATTGTGCCGTCATGTAATGGTGACACACAGATGTATAACCTCTCTCACATGTATTATTACTGGGTTCAGTGAGACTCAGCATGTGTTTGATGTAACCATTAGGTTGGTTGTGCAGTGCCCATTGTCTTCAGTGGGGCAGGATCAGACGTATTTTTATGAGGAAGTATGTGCTGACTTAATTTTATGATGGATGCTGCACCAGCCCCCCAGCTTTTTTAATCATTTTGTCTGTACTAGAGTTTAAGCTTCTTGGGGAGGGAGGGAGTTAATTATTACGTGTCTGAACAGAGCTGAACACTCTGCTGGTGGTCAGTGATCACTAATATAATGAACTGAGTAGGTATATATAATGAGTAGGTAGTCCAAATAGATACTGCTTAGAATCATTAAGAATTATTTTGTGAAATACTGTAGTTGAAATAAGTGACATAACAAGCATTCCACTATAATCTCAGTGAAATTTCTCAAAGAAATACAAGAAAACAGGATCTGCAGAATTTTCTTTAAAGGGCAAAGTCTCTGAACCATCCCTAGAAACGTGAGACCTTCAGATGGGTACATTTTAGAAGTAGGTCTTCATGATACCCTCTGGAGACTGACTGACTGCATTGGAAGAAGAAAAAAGGGATTGCATGTAAGAATTTTTTTTCTATCTCCACATGGTCAGCATCTGCAAATTTTGCAATCAGGAAAAATGCTTCAGTCAAAATAACTATGGGCTATGCAATGATCAGAGAGAGCCTGTTTTTTTTCTTATGTACAGTGGAGTAAATCAAGAATAATTAAGTTGAAGTCAATGGAGAGTCATTTGTGTGACTAAAGAATCTATCCAGAGACCACAAAACCAGTCACCAGAAGAAAACAAACTTTAGAATGAGTTTTGTGACACAGGCAGAGTTCTCAGTATCTGTCTCTTGACAAGTCAATAGTAAAGCTCCCATGGACTTTAATGAGACCGTGATTTTATCCTTTGCTTTTATGTTTTATTTACGTAGATTGGAGGAGACTGCATAGTCCCAGCCATCAGAATGTTTGTTCAGTATGATGATTAATATTCATGAGTGGTTATCTATAGAGCTGGATGGGTTTCTGTAAATAAATATTTTACATTGTGCTGATCTATTTATCAGTCCAAAAAGAATTTCTGAATTATTGTATTTACTCTTTTTAATTGTTTGCATTGTGCCTGTAAAATCTGTAGACTTAAACATTGAAGAACACGTACAATTTATCAATTGTAGCTTAGCCAGGCATAACATTCTCTCTAAGCTTGAAATTTTTTGCTTGGTGTGTATCTATTGGTCAGTGCTCAGTGAGGCTTGGGTTCAGGGTCCGAACCCCCTAGTGTCTTCTGTGTGCAGTGAACCCAGGCCCTGCATTGAAGAATGAAGTGGAAATTCCATGAGTGGATGTGTGTGAAGTCTGAATAGCTTACTGGAGTTCATCACTTTTAATTTCCGAGAATAAGAAGCTAATTTAGGATTTAAACTACAGCTACTGTTAACTTGTTTTCTGTTACACAGGCCATGTTTATGCTATGGGTGCTACAGGAGCATAGTATACCACCATAGCTATGCAAATGTAACTCAGTAGTGTAGACACAGCCTATAGCAACAGAAGAGGTTTTTCTGTTCCTGTAGGAACTCCACCTTCCTGAGAGACAGCAGCTTGGTTGACAGAAACATTCTTCCATCAACCTAGCTGTGTCAAAACCGGGTCTTAGTTTGGTAAAGCTATGGCGCTCAGAGGTGTGAATTTATCACAGCCTTGAGCTCCATAACTATGTCAACTTTGTTTTAAGTATAGACCAGGCCAAAGAAGACAGAAACTGGAAAATATGTGAGCCAAGCTATTCTGTATGTTCTACAAAACATCCAAAGCCTTGGTGCGTCCATGGCACAATCTCATAGTAGAATGGTGCATTTGAAGATGTGAAGAAGTTGAGAATACATCAAAGGCTTCTGATACTCAAGCTTGGCCCTGAGGCATTGGGAGCTTTGACGTGGTCTAAAGCAAACTGGCATAAATGTAACCATTGGCTTCAAGTATACATGCTTTTATCTCATTCTGGCCCCAGTGTTCTAGAGATGGGAGATATGCCATACCCTGCACCGCTGTCTCTGTCCCCACTGCACGCCCCCTCCTCTCAATTTCAGCACCCACTATCAACAGCTTAACTTTTTAGCAACCCATTCATTTCATGCATCAGGATATGCAATTTCCTGCAATATCATGGACAAACCTTATTGAATTAAGTTTAGTATTTTAGGAGTTAATTGTATTAAAAAGGCAAACGTGTATGCATTGTTGTGGGATTATATGGGACTTCTTTAGGCAACATTACTAATGTAAACCCTAGGAATTGTTATGAACTTCAGAAGACTCTTCTAAACAATGGGCCAGATAGGAATGAACTTTTAAAGTTAAGTGTGTTTCCCAGGAAGTCTTTAAGGGGTGGTGTATGCAAATGTAAGAACTCAGTCTTTGAAGTTTTGCAAGGAGGAGAGGACCTCTTTTGTTGGCTGATCACTTGTTACATGAGGACAGATCAGAAAGACCCAAACTGGATAAAAGAGCGACTCACAGATTAATGGGGGTTCACCTGTTTTAAGCCAAGCCAGTTGTGAACTTGTGACCACAGATGAACCTTTGGTGGGTTTTGAAGGATTGTCCACCTGCCAGAGCCCTTCTTGGAGTTGGGGTGATCTCTGATAAGCTTATTAGCATGTGGGTACATTCCTTTACTGTTTTTAATGTTTTCTTTGTAATGCTTTTACCTTTAGTATAAATACCACACTCCTCTTTCTGAGCGAGCATAACTGTGGGCAATTACACGGCTAATAGCCTCTGAGGATAAAAGCAAAGCAGTCTGCCTTGCTGGGGACTTCATTGTGTAGTGAGGGAACTGTGCAGCCTGGCAAACCCGTCAGAAGGGAGGCAAACCCAGGGCTCTGTCTGAGAGATGTAATGTTTGAGGAGCTGGAAGCCTGAGGGTGGGTGCTCTTGCTGGAGTTTGTAATCCTAATTTCAACCCTCTGTCTTATGCTGTAGTTTCCTCTGATTATCTCTGCAGTCAGTTGAGGAGGCCCTAGATATTCACACAGCCAGACCATATGTTTGTGTTGTTTCCTGTTCATAATAGCTAGGGTTAGTGGCTTGTTTCCATTAATTATCTGGAAAGTCATGATGGAAAAAAGCAAGAGTAATCCATTTATGTAAAAACATCAAAAATCATGGGTTTTAATTTTAATAAAAATATTTATTTTACAATGAAGACAGTTAGTTAAAATTATTTAAATAATGATTTAAACTATTTACAATCCCTATTCTAGGGCCTGCCAGTTCAATTTTGCATTCTTAAAAATCAAGCATTCTTAGCAAGCTAAGCAAAAATGGGATAGTTCAGTCATGGAAAGAGGAAACCAACCCGATTATTATAGGCGAATCAGTAGGTGATACTTGGCCTCAGAAAGACCTGATTGCACACTTAGTGAAGTCAATGTCAAAGCTCCTATAGATTTCAGTAGTGTAGAATCAAGGCATAGTTCTTCAGTATTACTCGACAACCTGTAGCCTTATTATGCCATCAATCAGTAATCAGTCTATCTCTTAGACTGCAGTGGTCAATAAAAATTCAGTCTCCTGAGGTCTACAGCATCAGGAATATTGATCAGTATTATTAGAATAAGAGACCCTAGAAGAAGATGAGAAACAATTGCAATTTATCACAAGTCCCTTTATTGATAAATCCAGTAAGCAGATAAACAATCCCACCAACACTGAAATAAAAGAGCACATAAGAGAGATAGTGTTAAGCCCTATGACTGGCATCACTCACATCTTCTCCTGGGGGTCCCTAGAGTGTCAGTCATTATCTTCATCATCATCATCTTCATTGTCCTCATCACCTGTGGTTGTCCTGGTGGCTCCCTGTGTGTTCTCCTCATTCCCACCCCAGCACACAGTCTGGACAATAATTTTTTATCCTGAGTTATGCTTATGCCGGCTAACGCTTTTTATATATATGCATAAAGATTCCAACCCCTTTTTCCCTATCCATACTTCCATACCCCAGTAATTTAGGGCTGCCCCATCTCTTACTGGTTATCCACTTAGTTCCCCTTAGTCTCATTAATATTTATGTACCATAGCAACTTGAGGTTATTACAGAATCCCCCAAAACATTACCATCAGGAATCTTGTGGTATTAACTGGTACATTGTACCACAGTTTCCAGTCTATTGCTGCATAGTTTCCAGAACATCAGCATTTAACATATAGTTTACTGCAATTTTACGCTTCACTGCTACAGGATTATCTTTCAGTCAACTAGTCATGCAAATCTGTTTCAGGCCTTAGGCTTTGTGTGGCTAAGCTGTATTACAACATTAATTAATACTTATATTTCACCTCTATATTCTAAATATACTTAATATCTCTTATTCTTTGCCACGGACCTCATCCTCTCCAAAGGCAACAGGAGCAGCATTGCTGTATAGATGCCTCTTAAACAAGCTGTACAAATTTGCAGAACTTCTCTATCCCTCAAAAAAATTCCCACAACCCAGAGAAATCACAAAATCCATGAACCACCATAGCAAACTACTATTCCTAGTTATGAGATCCTTCCTTCTCTAAGCCTGTCATGAATCCACGCTTTTAATGCCACAGCTCTCAAAGTTCTCAGTGCAATTGGTTCACAATCAGTCATTCACAAGTAAAAATCATAATGCCACTTGTTCCACTGACAAATATACAGCCCTAATAATAGTCCAATATGAATAGAGACGAGTCCACAGAAGCAGGTTAAAGTTCAACAGGTGCCTCCTCAGAGAAATCCAGAAAGATGCTCAGTTGCCATAATTGTCCATGTTTTCCATGACTAAATTGTCCCAGATCTTATTCACCCATTTCTGCATGGTTGTAGATTCCTGTCTTTATGTCATTGAATGACTATATTTTTAGTGACCTCATGTATATATTCTGAGCCTAATTCTGCTCAGTTTCTCATGGAAGTAGTCACACTGAAGTCAGAAGAACTATTTGCATTAATAGGGCAAACAAGCTTTGGCCCTAGCAAATGCTTTGAGATGGAATACCCTTAAAATGGCTAAGAAGAATACTGTATTCTAAGAAGAATAATGTTTAGAATTCTTTCTGGTTTCAGAGCGTTCACTAACTTTTACTTTTTATCCTCAAACAGGCCTGTGACATAGGAATTATTAGTCCATTATACAAATGTGAAAACTGAGAAAGAGAGAAGCAAAATGATCTACCCAACATCACAGAGGGATTGAATAGAAGAGATGGAATAAAACTTGGGAGTTACTGGCTCTCACTCTTGTGATTTAACCACTCGATCACATATCCCTCCACTGGGAGGCAACTAAGATTCTTTACCTTTCAATTGGTATTTGGACTTTAGGAATAACTATATTAGTTCTGTATTATGTTGACAGGTTTTTTACATCCTCATTTCTATTTCAATTTCTGTTTTATTAAATGTGAAGCTCTGAATAATACAGAAATAATGTACAGGTTGGTGTGTAGCGGCCTTTAAATTGTATAAACTTGTGCATATAATTATGAAAATCTTATTTTCATAATAAGCTCAACTGAAGCTTAAAATTAACTTTTTTTATTCCTATTAGTGTTATTTGTAATGGACATATCAGAGCATTCAGGTTATACATTCTTCATTTACCTTCTCTGAATTAATTTAAGTTTCTGAACAAAAAAAAAAAGCTATTGAACTGATAGCACTAGAAGAAGAAATGCTTCCCTCTATCTCATTATCTCTGTCTTTAGCATACTGGCGAATCATAATTTGTAAATGTAATGACATAGAAGTTATTTGCATTTTATTAAAAGGGGAAAGGATTTTGTTTCAAAAGCATTATGATGACGCTATTCAATTTTTCAGGGCTTCTTACAAGATTGCAAACTACAGCAGCCACAGTACGGACTTTATCAATGTCACACTCCTTGACTCAAAAAGTTCCATGCTCTTTGTGGAAGCTGGGGCGACTCAATCACATAGCAATTGCAGTACCTGATTTGGAGAAGGCCCAGTCTTTTTACAAGAGTGTTTTAGGAGCCCAGGTGAGCGAGACAGTTCCTCTTCCTGAACATGGCGTCTACACTATTTTTGTGGAGCTGGGAAATACGAAGCTGGAACTGCTGTATCCTCTGGGAGAAAAAAGTCCAATTGCAGGCTTTCTGCAAAAAAACAAGGCTGGAGGAATGCATCATATCTGCATTGAGGTATTATACAAACATACTTTGTATTATATTTTTAATAAATATCTTGTTAAAGAACTTCATACTTTCTAATAGATTGAACCTGAATAAAAAACTACATTTGTTATGCTGAGTCATTATAATTTGGGAATTTCTACTGAAAACCAACAAATAGAAAGTGAAGTTGCAGTGATGTAATTCAGGCCAATTTTACATTGTCGTGATACAAGCAATTTTATTTTCTTTTTATCTGCCCAAACTAAATTTGGGATTTGTCATGTCCCGCCTGAAAGAAATGGGGACAAACTAATGGAATGTAACAATGTACTACAAAGGTCATTAGGCATGTGGCAATTCCAGGATGTTCAAAATACATGCACTGGGAATACCTGTGTGTGTCAATTTTTATATATTGCTTGAGATGATGTGTACAGGTATAAATTAGAGCATAATTTGAAGAGAGTGGTCCTGCATTTGATATTTAGTTGACCATTACATATGCAAATCAGAAAAGAATCCTGGGCAAACACATACAGCTGTGTTGGTTCTCAGAGCTGAGAGTAGTAAAAACTTTTTTTCAAGTAACTAGAGATTAATTTGGATGTACACAGGAAGTAGAACTACTCAGCAAGGTGATGTCTCTTTTGTGTGTGTGTGTGTGTGTGTGTGTGTGTGTGTTTGGTTTTTTACAATCAGTTTTCAGAATAGAATCAAAGTTAAAAGTTATCACAATATTCATGTAGTTGTGTTGCATATTGTTTATGGTCCTCATATACTTTATCGGTCTCCGTGTTGTAAACATACATGCATAAGTTTAATTGCATGAGTAGTTCTGTTAAAGTTAATGGGACTATTCACATGAATAAAGTTAAACACACAAAAAGTAATTGATTGCCAGATTGTGGCCATAAACTGTAAGTGTAGTAAAGTACATACTTATAAAGAAAAATGGAAAATTCTGCACATGCACAACATATCCAAGTTAAGCCTCCATATTTTCAAAGTAGAGATTGTCAGAATAGACAGGCCAGTCACCATATAACACCACTCAAATGACATGTAGAGCAGTTGGTATTACAAACCCACCAGCTCACCTTATTCTTACAGAAAAAAATTCAGAAGTATATTACAAAATTATAAAAATTGGATAGGACAACTCTCAGGCTGTTAATTGCACTAATATCCAGTATTGTCATAACTTTTTTACCTGAAACTGAAAGACACCTTTATGCTTTTAGAGCCTTTTGTCTATGTTAAAGTCTGTAAATTGATAGGAAATTAATGCATTAATTTCCTATTTTCTTTATCACAACTGAAATATAATTGCCCTGAAGATTCTTATTATTTAATATTAAAACTTTAGGATATATTCTCCATTGTACACTAAATTAAATCTTGAAGGCAATGGATTAGAATTAACAAGTAACATTCAAAAATACAATTAAGTGCTTAGATGGAAACTCCACAATTTTCAGTTGCTATGGAAATTTGTCATTGACTGTAGAAAAGATGCAAGTGAAGATTAAAACAAGAAGCCTTAATTAATTTGGATGTTCTTACATATGAATTGGAAGCTTGTCATATATAGAAGAAAGGCTACAATGGGCTGTTTATGAGACAGGGAAAACAAACTCCCACATTTTACTATCTGTTGGAATAGCAGAAGGACTACAGGTCAATGTTGAATTGACAGAGTGGGGAGAAAATATTGCTCATTAATAGTTGCACTTATATAGGTCTGTCACAGAAGGAACTCAAAACATTTCACAAACATTAAAAACTCCAGAGATATTCCTATTTTATAAAGGCATTAAATAAATAAGAGAGAATTTAAATTAGTAGTTCTCGGCTAGATAGTAAATCAATAGTATAGGAGGGAATAGAACACAAGAGTCTCGGTTACCAGTTCCCTGCTTTTACCCCTGAATGATGCTCCTTCCAAGGCTGAATGTTTTATATTGGCAATAGGCAATTATAGATTCTGTTTTGTGATTCACGCTAGCATAGACTTCCTGGACTGCATTTATTCTATACTTGTCTCAATAATTTAGAGCCTTGCTAATTTATTAAATCATATTAGTCTATTTCTGAAGTAGTAAGAAGTTACTTTAAATAAAATACTTTTAATTAATGACTTACACAGGAAAAAAATAGAACCAACATGACAAAAGGTGGAGGGAGTAATGATTTGCCCATGTATGGCAGTGTATGATTGTGCAGAATGCTATATTTAAGCATATTGAAGTTTAATAGAAGGGATGATTTAGTGTACCATTGATGGTTGTGGGAAAAAATGGGACAAAAAGCATGCTTTTATGACAGTTCTCTTTTCTGGTTCCTTCACTGATTTTGTCTTTTTGAATAAGATGCATTTTTGCTGCATTAAATTATTATATACCATTGCCAAAAAAATACAATTCCGTTTCAGAAGTGTAGATTTTTCCCCACAGAAGGAAATTTCTGCCTATGGCTGTGTATCAGGGAGGGATGACTATCCCTTCTTCCATTTCCCAAACAATGAAGAGGAGGGAGGAAAACATTTAAGACTTTATCCTGTAAATACTAAGCCTTGTTTACACTAGGAAATTAGGTCAGTATAACTGTCACTCAGGGGTGTTTATTCTCCTGTCCAGTGTCCCTGGGGAGGTGGAGTATCTATGCCAATAGGAGAAGCTCTTTTGTTAGCATAGGTAAGTGTCTTCACAGAAGTGCTACAGCAGTGCTGCTGTACTGTTTTAAGTGTAGACAAGCCCGTAAATGTGCTTTAGTTGACTACCATGACTGGTCCCATTGAAATCAAAGTTAAGCACATATATATATATAGTGGATAATAAATCAGAGGTGGCCACTGTTCTCTTTATAAATGCTGTTTTAATGACTCAGCAATTACATTCAAATTCAGCAGATCAGAATATTTTATATTTCTTTTAACTATAGTATCTATTTGCAGTTATTTAAGAAATTAAGATTAATTCAATCTGCTCAAATTGCTGTTAAGCAGAATTGTTATTCAGTGCCTTTAGGGGAATGTGAAAGACTACAGGAGAACTCAGGAAGTGGGGGTGGGGAAGACAGAAATAATATGTGATAAGGGAGGTTTAAAAAAAAAAAAATCCCAAACTGCTAAATTAATAAAAATAGCGACACTGCTTAGTTACAGATACAAGAAGAGGAACAAAGTAAAAATCTTTAAAATGACTATATCTACTTAAAGCTTTTAGAAGCCGGGAGTGTTTTTTATTTGTTTCAAAGATACTTCAAGAAGCGTTCTGTTAGCAACACTGATATTATTCAGTGCAGAGCTCTGTTCAGCAAGAGATCTGTGACCTTCCATGGTGCAGAAGTTACCAAAGATGACTGTCAAAAGATGGCATGCTGTTAAGTCTGAAAAATACAAGAAATGTGGCACGCAGTCCTCCCTCGCTGGGAAATGTAAAAATACTATGTTAAAAAGAAAAATGTATTAGGTGTAACAGGTCCAGTGAGCCCAGATGAAAAAAATTCAGGGGTCAGAGTTTAAATTAAATGGATGAGATAAGGCTTCTGGCAGCTAGGGTTTTGCTGTGTGAAGCCAAGAGATTCTTAGTGCTAACATTTCTCTAAACAAACTCAAAAGAGTTCAAATAAGACCATCCGTAAAGGTTTCCTCTATATCTAGGGTTTTCATTAGGATGGTCTGGTTCCTAAGGCCAAATGACAATGAGCAGCCCTAATCTATCCTAGAAAAATGACCCAGTGTGTTGAACTCCCTTTAAGTGGGGTTGAAAATAATTTGCCACTGGCATAGAATAGTTAGAACACTTTAACACCTGTTACAGAAAGCATATAGGACACCTAATGGAACAGGATTGGAACCTGTTCTTGACACATACAGTCACCAAGCAGATATTTTCCTAATGTAGATGTACTCGGAGACTCTTCACAACTTACTCTCATTATTGTCCCTTGGGATGCAGTAATTCACTCCAGCTGAGCCCAGCCACATTTCCCCTTCTGGCTGCTTTAGCTAGCTATCTCTGCAGTAAGTGCAGGCAGCTGTGATGATTTCTCTACTCAGGGAACTAACCTAGAGGGGTCACAACCCCTCATAGCATGCATTACACTTGCTTTCTGATTTTAGAGAATCCTTAATCATATTTTTTTAAAAGCAAGCTGGTAACAGTATGTGGGTATGACTGTACCAATTTTAGGATTGTTACAAACAAAACTCAGTTGAAAAGGATTAACACTTAATTGAACTCTACTTTCTCTGCATTTATATGTAAACTTTGTTTTCACAATTACATCTGTTAAGCTTATCCATTTAGCTATGTCCAGGCATCTCAGTCTTGTAAAACAGCAGCCCTGTTATTCTAATGCCAGGATTTTATTAACTGCTAGTTGTGCTAAACTGAGTGTTAATTTTGTTCTTCCAACAAGAATGCATTAGAGATCTGGGTGAATCAAAGTCTTGCTTTATATCAGCACATCAGCAGTAAAACCATTTGACACAACTTAAGGACTGGCCCATGTTACATACTCTTTCTTATTAGGTTGCCCTGAAATTACAGGTGTGATGCTACTTTTATTATTAAGTACAGTTGCCCAATAGGAAAACGGGCTACAGTGTGTATTATCCTCTAGTATTCCTGACAGTTCTCAAGGTGTCTGTGAGGAGACCAATTAATATCAAACCTAACTAGTAAGATGAAGGTGAACCTAAGTGAAATGGTACATCACCCCAACATTTAGTGAGTCAGGATTCTGTCTTCAATTAGACAGGGAAGCATTATTTGGCTAATGATATTCTAAAGCTATACAATCTACTATTTAGGAGCAATGTGGAGCTTATAGCTACTGATTTTGATTATTTATGAATATTTAATTATAAAGTAACTAAAAGGTCAGTGGTGTATTATAAGAGTGATTTTCCTAACAAACAGAACTATTAAATATAGCATAATCTTCTTGATGTTATATTTCTTGATAGAATTTTCAGATAATAGCATATTTCTGTAGTATTTTTTGGTTTTTAGAATTACGTAGTGCTTTATGTTTATTATGGCACTATACACTATTGTTCCTAATGTAGAATATGTGAAACATAACACTTTAATGTTCCACATTGCATACATTTTTATTTTTTTTAAGGTTGATGATATAAAAGCAGCTATGGCAGAACTGAAGGAGAAGAAGATCCGAATACTGAGTGAAGAGGCCAAAATAGGTGCACATGGCAAACCAGTGATTTTTCTCCACCCTAAAGATTGTGATGGAGTCCTTATAGAACTTGAGCAAGCCTGAGATGTAATCCTAAAAGATGGAACTATGAATTAATTGCAAACCTAATTGTGTTGGAATTTTTTATTGTGCATTGCACTGTGTAAAAGTAATTGTACTTAATTTTTTCTTGTTGATTAAACACATTACAGCTCTTAAGTAGTGAAATGTGGGGAAATAACACTACATACAGGAGGAAGCTAAAGCACTGTTAACCCTCCTAGTTGTTTGGGGCCATGACTTTTGCTTTGCTGTTCAGAACATCAAAAATAATACATTTAAGTGTGTTTGGATTCCATTAGACTATGAATCTAAATAGTAACATAAAGTGAGGTACATATACAAGATTTATGGTATGTCTATACTGACGGCCACAAAGTCATTGCCATCAGATCAATCTTTCTGGATCGATTGAGCGGTCAGTTTAGACCCGCTCAATCGATCAGGAAGTCGACGTTAGTAAACCATCCCCTCGAGTGGTATAGCGCTGTGTCGACGGGAACACAGTTCCCGGTGGTGCAGTGAAGACGGCATACGGAAGGGAAGCACAGCAGTCCACGGGAGTTATGCAAGCTACGCAGAGTAGCTTGCATAAGTCCTGTCATCTGCCTCCAAATCTCTAGGTGAGTGTAGACCAGGGCATAGTCACTTATTTTCTGTTGTATCACAGTTTGCAGCATAATTTTTATATAGAGATTTCTAGGTTACCCTACATCATTTTGTTCCATATTGCCCACTTCTTAATGACAAGATAGCTCAGATATTCCTGTAAGAAAGAAGTCAACAAGGGAACATTTTATTTTCTGTCTCCACTATTATAAGCATTATCTGAACTTCACACTTGATTGGTTCACTCAATTATAGGATCCTTGCATTATTGTATAGATGTCTGTGATTGCTAAGCAACTGTTATGTACCATAAGAATTGCTGCTACAAAAACTGTTGTGTCTAAATCACCATTTTGTAGCTTTATGTACTATATATGTATGTGAATAATCAAAACTTATAGAGGAACAAATGGTTTCTTTTAAATATACTGTGATTACAAAATGCTTATTTTGTTTTACTTTTGTTAGCAGATATATCTTTGATCTTTAAATTTAGTCCATACTGTTTTATTCTGTTTTCTTCCTAATTGAGCTCAACTGCCTGCACTGAAACCTGACTGTTAGGAAAATATCTGGGATATACACAAGAGGCTAATGACTAATATTTTAATTTATATTTATAGTTTCTTGTTTTCCTATACAAAAACATTTTCAAGTGATATCTTATTAAAATTTGTATGGACTTTTATTTTAACTACAGATAAATAAAGCCATCTAGGTTTGGATCCTGCAAATACTAACTTTACATAGGTGAGTAATTCCATTGAAGTCAGTGGGACTACTCATGTTTACAAGTGTTTACTAGATTGGGGCCATACTTTGCAAATGGCCAAATCCTGTTCACCTTATTCACGTGAAGGCTCCTCTTCACTTTAATGAAGCTAATGACGTGAGTAAAGTGAACGCCATTTGGCCCAATCTCTTCTTTCACAGATTTTTTGGCATTTACAGCAGATACTGAAATTACATATTTGATGGTCACATCTTTAAGTGTTAAATAAATATTCAATCTTTAAAGGAGTTTTAAAGAATTAAATTATTCTGTATTTTATAGAACAAAGCATATTTCTTAATTTCACTCTTTCTTAGATCTCTGAATACAATATAGATGAAGTGTTTCATCCTTTTAGGAACAGAGTTTTTTTTAAATCCAGTTTAATCTACACTGGTGCCCACTTGTTATGGAAATTGAATAGTTTGTGCTCTATTTCCTGTTTGCTACAATAAAAGCAACAGATATATTATGGGGATCTGAGTCAGATTTAATCAGGATGGATGCGGATAGCATGTGTGATCTTCTGAAGCAAGAACCTTAATAATGCAAGAAATCAATTTTTATACATTAGAGGTGTTAACTTTGTACTCACAGTTCTACTCCTACAGGAGAACCAATTTTTACTTCAAGGGAAATGCACTGAGCCTTGTGCAGGGCTATGACATCTGTTCAGTGAACAGTTTATAGAACAGTGAGATACTGCAAGTCTATATTTTGTAGATAACTAAGCCACTGAAAGGAAAGCACTTAATTTTTTTTCTTGAAATTTTGTTCTGCTAATCGAGAAATCCCAGTTATTTTAAGTAGGGCTGCTCTTATTTTCAGATCATATCATGTGAGGAACCGGAGGCTTTTTTTCCTTTCAGAAAGGATCAAGATTTAAAATGTCAAGATTATAGTTGTCTGTTAAAATTAACGTTAATGTTAAATTATGTTAAACATGTTAACATTTTTTTAAAAAATGTGATAACGTTTTTCTTCACACACTATATCTGGTACAGGACTCCAATGGATCTTAACCAGTTTCCCAAATACTCACTGGAAAATTATCTGCCATATTTGCAGCAACAATTACTAGCAAGTTCTTAATTAATTGATTTCAGAGGGGGTTGCATGGGGTGTAGACAACTACTACATTTGGCTCACTGTAGCTATCTTGTTTTGGGTTGAAGTAAAAACTTTTAAAATAGTTTTAAATAGGGTTCTCACCTTACTCTGAAGAGAGCACACCCTATATACATCCAAACTTATTATTTCTTTAGAGTAACTGGCCATTCAAAAATAAGCCTACACTGTCTCTTCAAATTTAGCCACTCTCACTACATACAGGAAAGATGCTCAAGCCCTCTTATGCTGCTACTAGATTGGAGCTAATTGGACATGCCTGCTCTGTCTTTCAGCACTTCTCAGTGGTTGCTCAGTGCCTTGCAGGATCAGGCTGTGTGTACACTTGCCTGGTCATGCACCATAGTACATTTTCAGTGAGCCTTTCAAAGGTCCCCATAGTCAAAAGCCAGACTAGAAATACTGTTCTTTAAATCTTACTGTTAGTCTTTAAGGCCATTTATAACTTTAAGTAAAGATGGGGTCTGAAGTACAAATCCAAAATTCATGTATATTCAGGTCCAGGCATTTGTCTGACATCCAGCTCTAGTTATAAATCCCAAAGAAAACCAGATCATTTCTCACCAAAGAGATGTACAGTCTCTCTACTACAAAATATAACAGCATGTGGTAGTCCTTTAAGTCAGGATCAGGATCAACTGTGGTAGTCCTTTATCAGGCTCTGGATCAACTTCTAACATGTTCCTGGCTCCAGTTCAGAGGAATACTGGGATTTGTAGGTCATCTGGATGAAGAAAGAACTGAGGAGGAAAGTTGCCTGCTGTCTCACTCAATGATAAAGTAGGAGATTGTGATGCATACAAAAGCAGAACAGTATAAAGACCACCCAACCTATTGCAAACTATTACCTAACTGGGAAAAGAATCTTCTTTGTGATGAGTTTTGAGGTGCTTTCTAATGGCAAATATTTTTCTACAGCATCCCTCACCTGGAGAAGCTTAAAGCCTGCTCCCTTGACCAAAGTTTTCCTGTCTCTATACTTTACCATGGGTGACATAAAGAATAAATTGTTATCTAATTGTAACACACTTGTCTGCTTTCTAAATTCCTCTTTCAAAGTCAGTGGAATCCATGGGTGAGCTCTGCCTTGCAGGACTGACTTCCCATCACGTGCACACACACAATACTCTTGCACTATCCTCTTAATACTGGAGTCACCTAAGTAGAAAATCTGTTCTGTCCTGATGTTTGATTCCTTCCCTCCCCACCCTAATTTTTGGATCAGGGTGGAACCGACTTACATAAATGCCTATAAACATCTTGAATTTGAAGAATTGCAATCATTAGTGTACTTCTGGCAGACCCAGAATTGGCCATCTTTCCTTGTGTTACTTTTTGGCTGGATGTAATGTTCTGATGATTGCTTAAACAGCTTTATAGCTGTTATCTAACTTTGCTGAATACTTTATCAGGCTGTGGTAACAGGTACAGATTCCTTCTGCACTTTCATACTAGCTTAAGGGGGACATAAAATTTCTACTTAAAGGCACCTTTATTTAACAATACATTGTCTCAATATTTTATACATCACTTTTCCAGGTAGGTAGTTAAAGAAAACTTTTGATTTCAGTTATAAATTTAGCTTTAGTCAAAATGGAATAATTTATCACACATCTAATGTAATATGCTTGAAATATGGGAATATTACATGCTGTAGGATGCATAATTTAAGCCTGATTTTCTAAATTTCTAACTTCAGTAACAGTTCAACTTTCACTGAAGTACAATATCTGTCTTTTATATTTGTGATATTAAAAAATAAGGTAGCCTCATAACAAAGTAGTGAGATTTAGTACCAGAGTTAAAAACAAAAAAAAAAACCCTCTAGAAACACCTTTATACAAATTTTAATATAAAATTATAAAATATTCAAGATGGCAAATACTCCAATGTGCAAATGACATTTAGAATCTTGACTTTGTTCTTGAGGTGCAGGGCAATAGCTTCACTGTGACACTTTCAAAAGTCTCTTCTTTCATAAGAAAGCACAGCAAAGGATAATTTTACAGTACTCATATAATATTGTCATATTTGACATTGTTTTCTAGATAGCAAACATAAGAGTATAAGAAAAAATAATGATGCTCTGCATTATTGTAAGAGATGAAGATTTTAATCCTTTGCTGCTTTGCTCCTTCATTGTCAAGCATAACACAGAACCTGAACCTGTTTCGATGACAAAACTATTTTGGACTTCACTGGGAGCAGGAGTGGCTCTAGTCTCTTAGTAACAATTCCAATCCATCCCCTTAAGTTAAATGGCTGTCACAAAGGTCACTGAGGACCTTCCCCTAATCGTATCCAGGGCCTTCTCTTTGTTCTTGTTGGGCCTGATTCTGCTCTCACTTATAATGTAAATGAGGAGTAATGTTAATAGAATAAATAAGCCTTGTTCAGTATATTTCCTTGAAAAAAATAGGTTGGTCAATTTAGTGGCCCTCCCAGCAGCTGCTGGTGAAGGGAAATCAGTGTGTCAGTTCCCTTCTTGCTGTGGTCCCACTGCTAGAGAGAGGGTGTTCTACTGGTGGCACTAGGGTAGATCAGACAGATCTATGAATTACTCATTGAGCAATTCATATATGTTGCAAAGGAGGATCCCCAAATGGTGTCTTGTGGCGCTGGTCTTTAAATCCAACCCTGCTTTCTAGTAAAGAAATGTCAACCTTTAAATGGAATCATAGGGGTCACTGGGTAGGAGTTGAGGGGGATTAATGATTAAACTTCCCATTGAAATGCATAGGTAGGCACTTTGTAGAGGGATATGGGTTGGTGAGGAGGAAGGGTAGGCAACATTAACATCTGCCACTTCCAATAGTGGGTGCTCAAGGTGTCATAGGCACAGATATTACAGCTGTGAAAGTGATGCTGTACAGAGAAAAACCCCTGATTCTGAGCCTTGGATTAACTGAATTTGGCATAGCTGGTGGTGGGAGGGAGAAATAGGTGCGGCAAGGCACTTGTATATTATCTTTGATCACCAAGATTCTGGACCTGGGTGGGGACTAGTCTGTTCCTTGGCAGAAGCTAAGGGCTGCTCTAACTTATTCTGCTGCAACAGCCCATGGGAAGGAGTTGTGGCAACTGAATAGTTGTAGGGTACAGGCACTCTGGTGCCAGGCCCATGTCATGCTCCTTATTTGGGTTGTGTAATTTAGAGCTGTTCTGCTGATACTATGCTTCTTAGGGAGTCCCTTTGCGCTGGGGAAGTGGTACCATTGTAAAGGAGTTACAGAAGAACATAGAACGGGGCCCAAAGAGCCAGGTGTGGCCCAAAGGACAGTCCTTGACTTCCATCCTTGGAGTATCACCTGCTTTGTGAAGTGCCAGTCTGTGGAATTTTTTTAAATATAAAAATGCATGTCTGACTTTTTTTCCAAACAGTGCACAGAAAATGTCACCACAGTAGCTGAGGTGAAGCTACTTCACCATTTGTAGGCGGGCATCAGCTGCCTGAGCTGAAGAGGGGAGTGTGGGATTAGCGCTGACCTAAAATACCTTGAATAACGTGTCTGACTCACTTCCCGATATTTTAAAGCAAAGTATCCCGTTGATTTTCACCCCTTTTCTAGCTCTTTGTCCACCACGCAGAGCAAATAGGGTCGGTGAAGTATCTGGTTGGAGGTCAAATGAAGTATTAAAGGGTATTCGGTCTGGCCCAGCTAGAGGCGCCTCTGTACCACCCCCAGAATCAAACACTCCCCAACTTCACCAGGGCAGGGGCAGGCCAGGCCGGGGCAGGGCAGGGCAATAACCCCAGCTCTGCCCCAGCTCTGATCTGGGGGCTTGAAGCCGCTCCAGTTAATACCCTAGAGAAGCTGGGGAAGGCTCTCTCAGGACAGTCCTGTTAGCCGTGGTTCTTGCTCTGCCGCCGCCAGGCAGGGCCAGGGACCAGGGGACAGTGTGAGCACGGTGAGGAGGGAGCGGGCGGGCAGCGGGAGAGGGGGGCTGCAGTGGTGGCCGCCCCTTGCTGAAGCCTCAGACCCCCAAGGCGGCCGGGGCTGGGCTGGGCTGGCCTTCCCGGAGTCCCCTCCCTGGAACGCAGGAGGCCGGGCTGACGCGCCGTGCAGGGTCCCGGGCGGCTGAGGGGCGGTATCCGCCGCTTCCCGCCCCGGGCTCATTAGTAGTCACTCTCCGTGTGCGGCGCTGGAGCCGTCACACAAAAGAGCTGCTCCTGCAGCTGCCCCCGCGCGGTCTGCGAGGCGCCGGGGCGGAGGGAGGGAGCCCCAGCCCCAGCCCCAGCCCCAGCCCCAGCCCAGGTAAGGCGGGGAGCCGGCGGAGCGCCCCTGGGGCTTTGCTCCCGGAGCGCGGTCAGCAGAGGAGGGGGCCGGGCCGGGCCGGGCCGGGCCGGCAGAATGAGGCGCTGAGGCGAGCCCCTGCGCCCCGGGCACCGAGCGGGGGAGCCGCTGGAGTCGCCTCCCCCGCCGCGAGCTGCCTCAGGCGCGGGAGGCGGGCGGGCTGCTGCCTGCGGCGGTGCTGGCGGCCCCCGAGCTCCGGGCGGGGCGGGCCGGGGCGGGGGAGATGCTGCCTGTGGGTCCCACTGCCCCCTGCCCCGAGCTCTTTGCAGTGTGTCTGTCTGTCTTGTCTGTCTGTGTGGGGAGGGGGGGAGGAGAGGCAGATACTGCGAGCAGCTCCCCTTCCCCGAGCCCGGCTCCTTGCCGTGCGTGAGGCGATGGAGGGGGAGGAGGGAGGTGCGGATGCTGCCAGTCCCGCTGCCCCTGCCCTGAGCGCCGTGTGGTGGGATGCTTATTGCTGCTGCTGACAGGATGGTGCGGGCAGTCTCAGCCTCCCCCCTCAGCCAGCCAGCCAGCCGCGCTGTAGCTCCAGCTCGTCCGGGTGGGGGGGGGAGGGAATTAAGCTTCTAGAAAGGGGGCTGGGGGCGGAGAGCTGCCTGCAGTGCAACCCTTGGGCTCCTTGCGAAGCGAGGGTTTTGCTGCCACCAAATCTCATCCCCATCCTCTCGCTGTTGCGGGGGAGGGAAGGAAACCAGCCCTGCCAGCCGTGCAAAGAGAAGCCAGGTTGGAAAGAGACTCCAGCAGGAAAAGAGTAATGTTACTAACCTGATTGTTTATTGTTTAATGCTTAGCAGGCGATGAGAGAGGGCTTTGCTTGGTGGGTCTGTTGCTATAGTCTTGTGAGATAACAGTATTGATGGTATTTATATAGCTCTGCCTGGTGCATGAATGCAGAGATGGATGTAGACGATGTTCTCTGCCTGGTACAGAAGAGCTTTTCTTTCTGTTGTGGTAACATAGTGGTGGCAGGGAAGCTTTAATGCTGCTGCCTAATTTCAGTCAGATGAGAGAGAACTGGAAATGGGAAGTGTTTCTAGCCAGAAAGTTGCTGCTGCTGGGATCACCTTTTTCTTTGACTGCAGTGTATGCTTTATTCTGTTTTTTTTAATGTTGTGCCTCTGTCCCTCTTCTACTAATTTATGTATGCAATATATTAGAGTGTAACTTTCACAATTTTTGATATTACCTCGTTATCTAATATCTTGTATGAAGTGTGTGTATTTGTGGAATGTTTATATAGTGTATCTATCTATATATATTTCATTATTACCTAGCGCTCTGTGTGTGTGTGTGTGTGTGTGTGTGTGTGTGTATCTGTACACATTGCTCATCTACAGTGCTGGAAAATTCAGAGTTAATTTGTTTTAAGAGATCTGAAAACCACAAAAGAAGACCCCATGTAAGGCACCACTTTTTAGAATTTTTATTTGTTTCTGGTTTATCATGCCTCCAGTGTAGCAACTGAATTAGAGCTTTTGATCAACTTTTTTTTTTCTCCCTTTCCCTTCATAATGACGTCTGGAGGGAAAAGCTACTCAATTAAAAATTCTCCACTTAATTTTTCTTGGGGTAAACAGTGGTGACAAATTATAACATGATTCCTCCCCCCCCCCCTTTTTTTTTTTGTGTGTGTGTGCAAGCTTTACTATGATGCGGTTGACAGATGATGGGGTTTTTGGTATTGCCAGAAAGGAAGGGGGATGCTGTGTGTATAAGGCTCAATGTTCAATAGGGAAGAATTGGCATGGTTTACCTTAACAACTGGTGGGCTGTGCTTTTGATTTACGAAGTTAGTTTGCTCAGTACCCTTCTGTTAGTGGTTACATATGAGCAAGGGCATAAAAGGAGATATAAGAAAAAGAAAACCTTACTGAATTCTCTATAATATAATCTTTATGTAGTTATACTTTATAGTTGCTTTCTACTCTGCCTAATCTACATACCTTGAGATGGTTTAAAAAACCCAGTCATCTTCGCTTTGCAAACAGGCCATAGTAATTTAAGTGATGATTTTCAATCATATTAGCCTGTCGAGAGCCACAGAATATCCCAGGATATGGTGGTGGTTTTGCAGGAGGGGTATTTTAGGTGTTAGTTGAGTCTTTTGCTCAAAAAACCTTATTAGTTCTGCAAGACAATGGAACTATAGATACTTTGAAGCTGTTATCTTCTTTTATCTTAATTTAACTTGGATATCTGTAGCGTGCAGTATATTATGGCATATAGTGATAAAATGGTAAAGGTCTTTTTGCAAATAGTTTGGTATTCTTGAGGTTTCCCATGCAAGACTGTAAGCTGGCCAGCAATTATGGCTATGATAGAAGCAATACTTGTCTATATCTTGGCTTTTTTTTTTTTCTGATTTTAGCCGACTGTATTGAGAAGCTATGTTCTGGAAATGAGTCGTCTTATTTGCTGCCTTTAAAATGGAAAACTCTTTGAAACTGACATTTCTCAATATGTCTGAGTTGCACAGACCTTTCTTAAGAAAGTGCAGAGAATTGTATATGTTTTCTTCTATTCCTTCAACTGTGTTTAACTTCATCTTATGATTATAGATAGGTGGGGAAAACAGCTGTCTTGACACTTTTTGTGTTAGTACATCTGCTGATGTCTATGGATGTCTTAATGTCTTTGCAGATTGCAAACCTGCTTTTCATAGGCTCTGGCTCCTTGAGACTTCTTAAATCTGCATTTTCTAGTATATTAACTCCTCTTCTTTCTGCTTTTAAACTAATGTTGTTGACTAGAGGCAACCAGTGCTTAATTTGTAATGAAAGAGGTGCTGGGGCTCAAGCAATTTTTTTGCCTTCATAACTGATGCAGCAAGCCCAAAGATGCCAGGGCTTGCCAGGACTAAGCCCTGGCACCTCTAGGCTTGGCAGTTCATAGCCCTGGCACAAATTAAGCACTGGAGGGAGTGTCATTCATGTCAAAAAGAGGCAAACAAAATTAATCAAAACCTTTCCCCCTTCCTCACTTGCTGCCCTTGACCTTTTAAAGTCATTTAAAATGTTTAGAAAACACCATTGCCACCTGAGTCTTCTGGTCATATGTCCATTGACATTCGAGTTCGGTCCCCCCAGAAGCGGAATTTCATAGCAGTCACTCAGCAGATGCTACTTCCTACGTGTAGGATGGGTGCTGTAGATGAGAGGATTTAAATGAGATCTGTGATGGGAAGTCTTAAAAACTGAGCTCTGCTTGAGGCAACAAACTTGTTTTGAGCTGGAAAACAGCATAACAATATACTAGGATTTGCCTTGCTTTGCCACTGACCCTGTTAGAGGTGGAGCACAGATGTCACAGATTCTTTCACCCACTATGTTGGATGAGGGCATGTGCCAAAAAGGCCTTTAACTTTTCAGAGCTGGGAATATAGCTTTGCTTAAACCTCTCCAAATAGCTTATCCTAGAATGTTTTTTACTGCTGCCAATTTCCATCCCCCTCCTCCCTAATCAGCAAAGGCAACTTGGTCAACTACCTGAAAGGGGGTTCTAGGGAGGATGGGGCTAGGCTGTTCTCGGTGGTGGCAGATGACAGAACAAGGAGCAACGGTCTCAAGTTGCAGGGGGGGAGGTCTAGGTTGGACATTAGGAAAAAGTTTTTTACTAGGAGGGTGGTGAAGCATTGGAATGGGTTACCTAGGGAGGTGGTGGAATCTCCATCCTTACAGGTTTTTAAGCTGAGGCTTGACAAAGCCCTGGTTGGGATGATATAGCTGAGGTTAGTCCTGCTTTGAGCAGGGGGTTGGACTAGATGACCTCCTGAGGTCCCTTCCAACTCTAATATTCTATGATTCTATGATTCTAACCTAGTGAAAAGAGAGAGTGTTTCTGCATGATGTGTACTAACTTGTGTGGAGAAACACACAACGTTAAGTTTTGTTTCTCCCTCTAAAGAAACCTAGTGAGATGGTCTCAAAGTTCATGCCCAAGATGTGGTTGGTCAAAAGAGTTACAGTTCTAACAGGCTTCAGGCACTTAACAAATGCTAACAGCACTTTTATGCTACTGTGCAGGAGAAATCAACATCGCTAAGTTTCTTTATTTTTGTAACTCTTATTTTTCCCTGTAACCTTTTCATCTTTTCCCTTTCTTGTATATAAGAACTTGCTTAAAATACATTAAAAATCATGCAGGGATCGAGAGAGACAAATGACATGGTAGGTAGATTGCTTGACTTTTGGAGGCATTTATATAGCCTCCTTCCTCCTCCTTCCATATTTAGCTGAAGAAAAATGAAAGAAATATATCTATTTTAAAAATTATATACATGAATTAGGGGAGACACTCTGGTCCTCGTCGTGATATCTGATTGATGTTGGTGAACTCTGATCCATCTTCACCAGATTGTAGGATTGAGACCTTAATTTGAAATGTGTAGCTTTTGAATTAATAATATTCTTGTAATACTTCAAAAATATTTTGCACTTGTGGTGCCTCTCATCCAAGTATTGTGGTTTTATGAGCACTTGTGAGCAAATTAAGCCTTACACTGATGTGAGGAATGGTAATGTTTCTTACAGATGGGGAAACCAAGGGACAGAGGTAAAGTGGCTTGCCTGAGTCCACACACTTAGTTGGAGAATTTGAAGTAGAATCCACAATTCCTGACTCCCAGACCTACGTTCTCTATTTTAGTCAATACTCCTACTCATGTGATGTGATTCTGTTGTATTCATAGAACAATCTGCTGACCAAAATAACAACTTTCAATACTGATAGATGTTAGTAAAAATATCTTATTGTAGATACAGGTGGTCTTATATTTCAGATAGAACCCAAACAGGATTTGAACTCTTATTTTTAAATAAAAATAATCATATTACTTTGTTCTCTGTGACAATGTCAACAATTATCTTTATTATCCAAAAATATTTGACCAAAAATACTTTTCTTTTGGTTGAAGAACCAAATTCTTAAAAAGTCTTACAAATTCTTCATGCCTGGGGGAGTGTGTACCCTCTAGTACTCAGCTTCTTCTGAAAGTGCCTGAGGACTTTCCCCTAAGGACAAATGTGAAGATGGAGAGTGGAGTTTGGAAATGAGGGTTCAGATAGCCTTGTCTGTGTGTCTCAATATATCCAGATAACTTCTTCTGAATGTTTATCGAGTTAAGTTTCTGGATGGTTATCAAAACTTTTGAAAACATCCGCCAGAATGCATCCTACCTATAATTTTATTTGGGGAATTGTCCCTGGGATACTCATCTTCCAAGCAGTTGGCAACTATTTGAGGGGAATTTGTGTCTAGAAAGTTATTGCTAAAAAGGCTGTGCATTCAAACTTAGATAGTACAGTGATTGTGAGCCATGCAGGTACCTAGGTAAGCTTATATCACCTGTACTTTAATAGCTTGTCTCAACTCTAATAAAAGTCAATGCTTGGAATGTGTTTCCATTATATTTATTTAACTTTATGGGCTCTCTCTGGTGTCTGATATTGTATTGTGGGAGATGCTCAAAGGCACAGAACAGTTCAGTATGCGTCTGCCATTGACTTTCAATGAGAGTTAAGTGCCTAATTGCCCTTCATGCCTTTTAAAACATCTCTCCCTCATCTTTACAGTTTCCCATAAACTATTTTAGATGTTGTGTATTAAAGTTTTGATTGAGATTTTTCTATCTGAGTAATTACATCTAATAAAATGCTACTTTGTCCTCTTATAATGCCTTTTTGTCCAAGGATCTCCTCGCAGTCACTACAGAGTAGGGGCTTGATTCTGCAAGCCTTTCTCTCATTGAACTCCATACAAAGGAAGACTGGTCTTGCCAGATCCAGTCCTATGAAGATTTGAAAGTAACTTCAAGTGAGAGTCCTGCTTCATTATAGAGGTTGGATTGGCCCCACTAGCTGATCAAGGCTGTGCTCAACACCATGCACAACAATATGGAGTATCATGTATAAATGTGGCCTGAACATCATTTGACAACCTGTATAATGCCTTTTTGCCCAAGGATCTTGCAGTCAGGCCAAATTCAGGCCAACCAGTTCTGATATGACTCTTCAGCCTTGAGCTCAACTCCTAAAGCTGTTTTTCACCCCTGCATGATGCCAACAGCTGTCCCAGATTCTAAGTCTACTGTGTTGGCAAAGAGAACAAGGTTTTCTGTCCTGCATAAATGTGTTTATACATCAACTGTCACTCAGCTACAGATCTGTCAGTGCATGCACGGTAATAAACGTAGTCTTCTGTAGAGAGATAAGATGGGTGAGGTAATAGCTTATATTGGACCAACTTCTGTTGGTGAGAGAGACAAGCTTTCGATCCACACAGACCTGAAGAAGAGCTCAGTGTGGCTCTAAAGCTTGTCTCTCTCACCAACAGAAGTTGGTCCAATACAAGATATTACTTCACCTACCTTGCCTCTCTAATATCCTGAGACCAACACAGCTTCAACTACACTGCACTAGCCTTCTTTATGCATTTCTGAGATACTGCAATAGCCCCTCTAAAGTCTCTTTCATCCTAACTTATGTCAAGATTAAAGCTATTTTTGACCTGCATGCTCAAGTACGTGTGGTTAAACAAAAACAAAAAACCCCCTCTAAATTCAGAAGCAAATGCTTAGCAACTGTAAGCAGTATGTGTTGAGGTGGCAAACTTAGGATTTCCTTGTTGCATTTTACGAAACAATTGTCATAAGAACATCGTGTGGACAAATGACAACTTAGGAAAAATCTGCAGATCCGTTACAATGGGTCTTATTCCTTGCAGCTCTTTAACAGGTCTGAATTCTGCCTCCAGTCAAGGCATACATCCTTGAAATCCAGCTAGTATAAACTGATTCCAGTTGCTGCAAGACGGCTTTTTCTGCTCAGAGCAACAAGAGAACAAAACAACCAGAATGGATCCTTTTTATTTGGTTTATTATATTCTAAGCATTACTGAGTTGTTACTTAGCCTTGGGTATCTGCAGCAAGATTGTAGACACCCCCTTCTTGGGACAGCAGGTTCCAGCACATGTTTGGGCAGGAACATCTCATGGACAACCAGAGGAATAGAAAATGTGACTGAAATGCCTGGGGTAATTGGACTCTGCTAAATATCATGGGCCGGCTGTTGCCACATCTGCTGGGCTAAAGGGACCCTGCTCATGCCGCAGGTTGGCCATTGCCAAGCCACTTTCTCTATCTCCTCATGCAGCTATCCCTGGAAGGATGAGAAGAAAATGTCCCAGTTGTGGAGGAAGAAGCAGGTGGTAAGTGGTAAGCCAAGGGGCCCCTAATTTCTGACTATTTCCTCATATCCTTTAACAAGGTGTGAGTCAAGCTTTTATGTAACCCTGCTTGGCTCACTGTGGGATACAGTGAGTCTAAATAGCTGCCACATGTGAAGGCTTCCCTCACCCCTCCCTCAAGCAGGGGCTTAGGGCTCACCTGTAAAGTTTAAGGAGCCCATGTAGGGATCATCTGAAGAATGAACATTTCTAGTGTTACACTTATTTCTATAGCACAGACCTGGGGTTAGAACTCACAAAGGAAGGACCTCAGAATCGGTGTTTTGAGGCGGAGTAATATGAAACTATTCTCAGGAGTATTATGTGGATTCTGTATTCCTCCATATAGACTCTCTGTAAAAGGAAGCGTGGGGGAGAAGGGGAGTTAATCCACCTGCAAGTAAATCTGTTCTGATTGATACTCCCATCAGTTGATGCCAACCTAGTGTCTGGTTAAAGAAAAAGCAAGTCTTTTTAAAATAAAGAATAATATAATAAAAACAAGGTCAACTCAGCAGTGCTTCTGAATCTGCTGCCTCCATGTCTTGTGCTAGAGCCATACCTGCATGGTCAGACTTCTGTTGTAAAATTGTGTCCCCACCTCCCCTGTTCCCTACCTGAGATTTACAATATGAGCAATGAACCTCTCTCACAACCACAATACCGCTTCTGCCTGAGGCCATGGAAAGCCAAACCCCAGGCAATTGGTAACTGTTAAGCATCCCTGTTAAGCAGGTGTTGTGGTGAGTATACGTAGATCTGTTGTGGGAATGCCATTAAAAAATAAAATCTGAGGCCTTACAGCCCAAAAAGAAATTTAGAGCTTATAGGTCTTGACAATTCTTTCATCCAGCCTAAAATTAGTGGAGAGAGCAAGCAAGCATGACTACAGGCTGACTGTGTGTGAGGTGGTCGCCCAAACAGAGGACAAGTGGCAGGAAATTTCAGTGTTGGGACTTTGAAAGTATTCAGTACTACATCAGAAGAGTGAATCTTGGGGAAAGATGTCTAACCTAGCTAACACTTTTGAACTAAATGCAATTCCAAAACCAATTTTATTGATATCCCGCCTCTTCCTTCAGAACAGATTTGAAATACCAGAATACAAAGACTGTAGAATATCCTGTGCTTCACACTGAGTAATCAATTTCCAGGGAACAAGACGGCTTAGCACTCTACTCCATCCTCTTTCCTAGTGCCCAAGCATTCCAAAGACAGAATTCCCTCAACCAGGAGCTCTTGAACAGACTCTTCCAGAAGTCATAGTTCAGGATGGAGACCCTAAATTTCACGATGCGGCAATTTACAAAGGCCTTTTTTTATCAGTAGATATGAAGAACATCTATCTACACATTATTATATGAACCTTCCAGAGGATAGATCTCAGCTTCACATGCAGCATACGATGTTACTAGTATGCTCCTTTGCCTACTGGCTTACTTGCCTTTCTGCGATGCTTTCCAAAATGCTAGTTAACACTGTATTATACTTGGGAAGAAAATGGTTAATGTATACCGATTCTAAGATGATAGAGGAAACTGAGGCAGGGATTCACTTGCAGTGCTACACTGGGTTGACCTCCATTCCATTATAGGTATCAATTAAAGTAGTCTTTTCAGATGTTTTTATAACCCTTGTGGTTTTTTGCCTTGAGACTGCATTCTACAAAGAGGGGATCTTCTGAGGCATGGATGGATCTAGTCAATACAAGAGCAAAGCAAATTCCCCCCCCCCCCAGATTTCTTACAGTAAAGTCTTAAAATGGGCCTCAGAATCTAAAATCCAGTTGTGGCTATTTCCAGCTTACTAGAGACAGCAGGCAGGCACAGGACTGTCTTCCCATCTGGACACACAAAGTTTTCTTAGAGCTGGCATGCTTCTCAAATCCACACCAAGGAGGAGAGCTCCCTCCCAGAACTAAATCTTGTGTTAAATGACCTGACTCACCATCTTTTTAATTCCCTTGTCAAAAGTTCCTATTTCTAGAGTTTCTCTCTTTAAAGGTTGCCATCCTGATTGCAGTCACTTGGACAAGGAGTATTGTTGGAAATTAAGTTCTTAGCAGGGAACAGTAGTACTTACTGTATCTCTCATGAGGGCAATTTTTTGTTGTTGTTAAAAGATAATGCAGCATTTATTCCCAAGATAAATCTGGTTAAAAGAAATTATTTCTTTTCCAACCCTTTTGCCCACATGCAAAACACCCTTTTTCTAAAAAAGCGCTAAATAGGAGCTAAATATTAACAGACGTGACTCTGGAACAGGCACAGCCTGAGGTATGCTCAGCTTCTCCCAAAACATTGCTGATATCATGTAGGCCCATCTGCCTTTAAGAACTCAGCTGTATTTTTCTGCTCATAGCTCTTCCTTCTTCCTCCTTCTCTTTGATTAGTAGCCCACTTTTTTCCTTCTTTTGCTCCTGTGCCCTCTCTGCTCATGAACCTACTGACAGGCAGTTTGAAACTGCGATGTATGATGTCACTCAGCCCTGCTCCAGCTTTTCCTGTTGTCTTCATCTTGTGGGTAAGAAAAGCTGCTGCTTCTTTAACCATGTGTTGGCTTCTGGGCAGCGGGACTGTTCCCAGTCTGCCACACTGAATGCACCTGCTCTTTTTACCTTACCAATCACAAGTGGTCAGCACCTTGGTTTTATGTCTTATCCAAAAGACTGCACTGTCATCATTGTTTTACCCTGTCCTGGGGCACTGGTTCAGTGGTGCCACCTATTGAATCACCAGTCATACTCAATGCAGGTCCTACTGCTACTTAGAGGCCTCCCTTCCATGCCAGAGCTAACAAAATCCTATTTATCTTGTGATATTTGATTGGGTAGCTCCACAAGCTGGGGCTGCACAGTAGCTGACCATAAAACAAACCAAACTTAATTGTGTATCTCGCATTATCCTGTGAAAAAACGTTAAGCTACCATTTATCGTTACTTCATTAGTGTTCGTTGCTTTCAAGTACTTCCTTGACAAGTGTTTTTATCTCTTGAATGTGGTTTCATTCTGGTTTTGAACATAGTTATGTCTTGTTAGATATGTTCAAGTGTATCAAAGGAATGCAAAATGTTATAAACCAAATTATGTTACCAAGTACATAATTAAGTTCGGAAACATAAGAATGGCCATACTGGGTCAGACCAATGGTCCATCTAGTCCAGTATTCTGTTTTCCAACAGTGGCCAATGCCAGGGGGTTCAGAGAGAATGAACAGAATAGGTAATTATCAAAAGAATACAGTACTTCACTTACAAAGTGCTGATGTTGATAGCTACAAAACCAGCCGTATATAGAAAGGTTCTTTGGATGATTATTCCATATATGTGGTGTTTGTTTTTTAAACAAATGTTTTGGGGCTATGTGGATGGAGAAAGCTTAGAGATCCAGTAGCAACAGGCAGTTCTTCACCGTGTAATAGTCTCTATTGTGTGGCTACCTATTGGGACATTATAGCTAGATGTAGCCTTTCTGCTATTGTGCTCCATGCTGGCATCTTCCCTTATGCTCCATAATGTAGGCTTCTTGAATGTGTTGGGCCTGGGATTTTCATATCGCCTTTCCAATGGATAGTTTTTCCTTTGTCTTCTGTTTTCTGAAGCCACATCTCATTGTTAGTCAGATGGACTGGTGAGACGTGTCATCTGAATCAGATGATGTACACATTTAAAGTGTGGGCTACTCTAGCACTTTCCTTTAAGTATTTCCCATGTACAGAAAAGCAAATCTATGCTTGACAACCATAGTCAAACATGGTTATAACTACTAGAACAGTAAAGTGTAAAGAATTCTGTGTACACTGGAACAAACAACCATATTAGCCAAAACTCTGCTTGCTATACCATCTAACAAGGATCAAGCACAGTTTCTAGCTGCTATCTTGAGTGGGATGCAAACCTTCTTCCATCTGTTTCAAATGCTGTTACAAGTACTAATGTGGGCAAAGTCTAAAGGACAGTTCAGCAAAGGGTACAAAAATTTCCATTATAAACTGATCCAGGATGGGGAAGAGCTAAAAACTGTATTTAGTTCCAGACTTTTACTATGCAGGATGGTGTGTGTTTTGTTGCTATCCCACCAGAATTGCTTGCCTAGATATTTAAATTTATCCTTAAGATATTTGCAAGCTTTCTAAAATGTAATTGTTATAGGAATACATGGACGTATATAATAACCTGACAAACTATAAATCTTGCCATTAATCTGTTCATGTGGTGTTGACCTCTGTGATTCAGCAGATTCATTTGTTTCTTCTTTTAATGATGGAATGAATAAACCAAGGGAAATATGGAAACCTAACTTCTCTTTGCCAGTGCAGTAAAAATGTGTAGCAAAAGGACCATAAGAGAGGAATACAAATTACAGCTTCTATCATGAGTAGAAAATGCATAGCTTTTTTACTTTGTACATGTCCCTCTCACGATCCTTCAGAGTCAGTGAATATATTTTGATACAGTATTACAAAGGAGAATCAGAGCACAACGTTTTTCTTCTTGTAAAACCTGGGTTGTGGAGGGGGGAGAAGCTGTGGTGGTTCTGCCTTTTAAATAGAAAATATATTCTCTAGGTTCAGAACGCTGTTAATTGAAGATAACTGGATTACAGATAAGACCGGTTTAAAAAGAATTGTATCTCTGTGATACACTGTGGCAGTTAGTCTATCAGTATAGCTTTAATTATGCAGAACTACTTGACATATTATGGCCCAAGGAGATCAGAGCTTTGGCATATTGGATGATAAATAGAAAGGGAAGGAATTCTGTTGATGATTGAAGATTTTACAGCCCATGCTGCAGCAATGGTCCAAGCCATTGGTGGCATGTGATGCCTGCCTTTGGGGAGGCTGGACCAGGGAGGCACGGGCCCTCCTCCTGAGATGCCTATCCCTCCCCCGAGGCCCCACCCACACTCCACTTCCACCCTCTACATGCAGCCATGGAACGAGTTGGCCTGGTCCATCCCTAGTGGCGGCTTCTAATCTCCACACAACAGTCAGGATACCCAGCCTGGGACGGGCCCGGTGCTGTAGCTAGTCACCCTCCAGCGCCACAGGTACATGGGTGGGGCATGGGTTGTGCCCACAGAAAGCAAAGGACGCCTGCCCTCCCATGTCCAAGAAGAACATGAAAACAATCTATTGGGTCAGACCAATGGTCTATCTAATTCAGTATCCTGTCTTCTGACAGTGGTCAATGCCATGTGTTTCTGAGGGAATGGACAGGACCGGGCAATTATCTAGCGATCCATCCCCTGTCATCCACTCCCAGCTTCTGGCAGTCAGAGGCTAAAGACACCCAGAGCATGGGGTTGCATCTTTGACCATCTTGGCTAATAGCCAAGCTATCCTTCATGAATTTACTTAAGTCTTTGTTGAATCCAGTTATAGTTTTGACCTGACAAAAGGTGCATTTGGTCTCCTGTCTGACACAAATGTCATGAGGACTGTCAGGAATCTTTCAGCTCCTTGCTACTATTGGTTACTTGGTTCCTTCACAGAAGACTTGCCCTGAACATACAGGAAAATATTTGTCAGTTATCAGCAATATACATCTTAAATCAATTGTTTTATAAGAAAAGTATTCTTTGTGTTTGAGGAGGTAGGAGAAAATCTTACTGTATTCTCCTCTGAGATAGCAATCACCATGTATAGGTGTTGTGGTGCTCTCTTTCCATGTTTTGTGAAGAGGCACAACTTAGGGGTGTGTTGTTTTATTTTGTGGGTTGTTTTTAAGCAATTTTGTCATCGTAAATAGGTTTAGAATAGAAAATGATCTCTAAAGCATGTGTTTCGGTTGATATTTATCCCCCGTTCATTATGCTGCACATCATAACTGGAGCCATCAACTAACAGCTGATCTAATTAGAAATAATGATTTGAACAAAAAAAAGCTATTAAGATTATTTTACTCTGGGGAAGAATATCTTAGCATCAGTTTTATTTCAGCATGAAACGCATGTGTTGGTGCATTAATTCTTTTGTACTGATGTGCTAGATAATAATATTACCTAGCTCTTATAACGCTTTTCATCAGTAGACCTCAAAGCGCTTTACAAAGGAGGTAATCATCATTATCCTCAAATTTACAGATGAGGAAACTAAGGCATAGAGGTGTGGAATGGCTTTTTCCAAGATCATCCATCAGGCCAGTGGCAGAGCTGGGGTTAGAATCCAGATTGCCTACATCCCAGTACAGTGCTCTGTCCACTAGGATAAATTTAAGTGGGGCTTTGTTTTGGCTTTTCTAGCTGGCATCCCTTCTAATGGGCGGGAAATAGAATGATAGCTGGTTATCTTTCCGTCATACAAATTCCTTTTATCAGTCCTGTACAAAAGTACATTTTACTGGATGAATAGTTTACTGGGCTTTTGGACAAAACTTAATGCATCTGCTTGCTAGAGGTTGATATTAAAGGAAAACTGAGCTGTCTTTATGTATTATGTTAAAACTTTGTGGAGGAAAAGCTTTCTCTGAATGTATTTTTAAAAATTTGATCTATTACAGCACTTGAGCTAGGTTTTATTTCTGAGCCTGTATTAATATCTAAAAAACCCAGTGGTGCAGACCGCTCTCACTTTATGATAAGTCTTGTGATACTTGGTTTTTTACTTATTGTCCCTTCTACTGGAATCGCATGAATATGTGAAATCTCAGCTTTCATTAAATAATTTAAATTTATATCAGGGCACACTCCTAATAGAGATATGCTGAATTGGTGTGACTTGCACGAGGAGTAAGTCACTGATGTTGCACCAGTTCAATTCCCCAATTTTGCACTAATTCAGTGCACCTACATTAGAAGTCTGAACTAGTGTAGCTACACCAGTTCAAATTTCTCTGACATACGTTGGTCCTTAAAATTTCCCATCACCACCAGTAATATAGTGCAGCTGCACCTGTGTTAGCAACATTAGGCGCCCTTGTTAAGATGAGGATCCAGTGGCCACAGTTGTTTAGCACCATGTCAATTAAACCTGCTAAGAAAGAGCCTAACTGACTTGGTGTTGAAAAATAGCTGTGACCCCAGGAGTTTTGTCTGTGCACCTACTTCCCTAGTGTGAACAATGCCATTTAATAATACACCATTCACTTTGGACTAGAATCGGGCAATCTTGTAATTCCATTGAAGAAATTGGGACAATTCCTGGAACCAAGATACTATGCAACATGGGTGGTTGTGGCAGAATCTGATCTTCTACTGAAAACAGACAAATTCTGTCCTGAAAATCAACTGAAGAAAAGCCAAAGTACTAAAGAATACGAGTCATCCAAAACCATTGCTATTTATACCCCTATTCAGCAACTCTTTTAATTGTATGCTTAATGACTCTGAAAGATTCCAAGTACTGATGAGAGAATTCATAAATGGGGAGAACAAATAATACCAAAATTGGGACATTGCAGTTCTTGTTTAATATCTCTAGTCATATGTATCAGTGGTCTATGGCGTACGTCATTCTGAAAGAAAAACATTGAATTCCTGAAAGTCCTATCCAAACGCCTACATTTGCCAAGGATGATAGCAGATGGGTAGTTCATTAAAATAACTAAGGAAGAGAGAATTATATTGTCATAAGCGATACAAAATCGGCCAAATGCTTGTTTTTGACTGAGCATGCATGCTGCACTCAGAATGTAGTTGTGGGGGGGAAACGTTCCCGTAACCAGCTCTCTAATCCTTTGCTACCCTGTGCTGTAGCAAGTCAGGGAGGGGGCAAGCAAAGAGCTTGGAACTAATTGCAAGTTTCAGTGGTTATTTAAAGGTCCCTTGGAGTTCTTTCTTTTTATCTTTATTTCTTTATCTTTCTTTTAGTAGTTTCACTGAAATATAAATAATGGGAAAAGAGCACACGTGACATCTAAATTCAGGACCCTTCAGGCCAGTGACTGCACTTATGTATTTTTCACAGAAGCTGAATTGACAGCATCCTTCCAGATGAAGCGTCCCCACCAGTACCACACAATGAGATGAGTTTTCAGTATGAAGACCTGTTTATGCTGTAAATGATTGTCATATATTATATTAGGTTGGACAGTCTGCCATTGTCATAGCAGATGTGGCATTACATTTTTCCATAATTTTTTTCTGAAAGACACATCAACTATTTCTCTTCATTTTGCTTTATGATCTGCAGATTGCATGGTACAGTGCTTTTCCATCTGTGGTCCTTAGATCCTGGGGGGTCTGCAGACTATGTCTAAGATTTCCAAAGGGATCTGCACCTTCATTTGAAATTTTTTAGAGGTCTGCAAAAGAAAAACAGGTTGAAAACCACTTGCAGCAGAGTGTAAACTTAAATATTGGACCAGAATTTTGGCCCTGCTATATTTGTTTTGTGTCATTCTGGAAAGCATAGAAGCTGTAAAGCTGGCATAACTATCTGGTAGTTCTCACCCTTAAGAATCTCAACATATCGACCATTTCCTAGTGGATAAGATATTGTATTTCAGAAGCATACAAGTTAAAACATAATTCCATTTTCCAAAAGTCAGAGCTCACTACCTCAGTTATGGCAGCTTCATGGGTAGAATGATCACATGCTCATAAGAGGAAATCTATAAATTACTTGGTCATTTGTTCATACCTCCTCCAAATTCTGCAAGCTGGGCATCCAGACATCGTCTGAGGTTGCATTCAGTAGATGCTTGCTCTTTGCTGTAGCATCCCAGTTACTATTAGGAAAGGGTTTCCTGCTTTCACATCTGAACATAACTATTTTATAGGTGTACTTAATCATGCTTCTTATGTACGCTCTCTTGGTTTTGAGTGAACATATCAGTCTGTTAAGTATATTTAAAAATTTTTTGCTACCTTTCATACAAGTATGGCTGAAGAATTGGCAGACTGGGAGCGGAAAATTCTCTTTCTACAGGTCATATCTAATATACTGCAGAAAACCTGAGTTCAAACAATCTACAACATCCTAAACTTCATCTAGTGTTAATTTAGAGTAAGAGAGATACCTAGGGTACTGCGTCATGACCAGCAGCAGCTGATTGCTTTTTTTGAATTGCATTGATTAGTATGGTGAAATTTACATTCCAGATTTATAGCTAAACCAAATTAATTTTACCAGGGTCCTCAGCCATTGTCCTGGAAATGGAAAGTTACCAGATGGAAGCCTATTGGCCACCTTTTGTTTGTTTAGTTAAATTATTTTGTACTGAACATGAGGGATGGATAAATTTGTAAATTAACTGTTGGGTTTCCTTGATACAGGTTTAAGGGGATTATTTATGCAGTAGGATTTAATATCTGCCAACATGCTGCTCATTTGCTTGATATCACTAGAGACTGGTTCTTTTATTTGCAATTTATAAATCCACATCATCAGACACTCAGCTTTTCACTGAGAGCTGAATGTTTGAAACATCCTGCAATTACCATATTCTTAATGCCATGCATTTTATCTCAAATGGGCTGTGACAGTATTCATCCAATCAGCATTATATACATTTTATATATTATAGGCCCCATTTTTAATTCTCTATTTAAATAGAATAGCTAAAGCTACCCCAGTGGTTTGGCAAGGGGGGACCTGGTGCTCTCCCTGAGCTTGGATGTGGTTATTGAAGAGTGCTGTCTTTTTTTTCCTTTGTTGACCAGTTAGTGGATTTGGATTTTCAGTGTCTTTGGCGTTGAGGTACTGTAGTAGTGGCTGTAGAATGAAGGAGGAATGAAATACAAATGCTTGGCCTTCATAGAATCATAGCAATTAGAGATGAAAAAAGTACTGTTCCATTTTCTAGTTTGTCGTCTTGTATAATGAGACCTCAAACCCTAACACATTGTCAGCAAGGATAGGACTTGGGACCTTCATCAAAGATCTCAACTACTTGAAATATGCAGATAAGAGAAGACTTCTATTCTGTGCAAACAAACTACTAGAGGGGATGCAGTGTACTTAGCCAGTATGTTTGGATCGTCTTTACAGGTGTAATACCTTACAGTGTACTCTGGTATATTAGTGGTTAATTCTTTGTAGTCTAGTTTTAACTGCCAAATGAGACTTCTGTCACTTCTCTTAGGAGAATATTCCTCAGTGTTATAGATGGAAGAGTTGGTGTTTAGACCTCTAATTTTTTTTTCTTTGCCAGGGTTCTTGTCTGCTCAGCTGCTCCCTATCAGCTTGTACAGGAGTTGAAGTGGCTGGTTCCAGAGAGCTGCTCTCTCAGACTTCCCATGCAGTAAGTGATAACCTTCTTGTAATGCAGGATTCTTGAACCGTTAAAATGCAAGAGTAGAAGATGAAATCAAAACTTGAGTCTTGTGTGTGAAATGCCTTGTTTGATTTAGCCAAATCTTTATGCTGTTTTTAAAGGGACACCACCAATTCCTTTCTAGTTAAAACTTTAAATAATTTTATTTACACTACACTGCTCAGATTCCTGGGTGATGAGAACCTTAGAAACGCCTAAGTCAGAGATCTTATTAATAGTGATATCTTCTTAGAAACTTGAAGATCTCACTTTCCCCTGGTGTGTTTGTCCTATTCCATTTGGCATGTACTGTCGTATGGTGTTTCAAGTGCTGCATGAGCTACTCTAGATTGCTGCTAGGCTCAGAATTCAATTAGTTTGTAGTCAAATGAGCAACTGCTTGGGTACCATGGACTGCCAAAAATGCAACCCAGGAATGTCACACAATCCTGATTTTTATAAGATCACAGTTCCCTATGGTTTTAGTCATGGCACATACTGTGCTCAGTTTTCTTCTGGCTGTGAACAGCTGATGGAGCTGCAATTTCCCGTTTCAAGCTTAATGTCATTTCCTTTGCTATTAAATCAGGACTAGAGTGTTATGACTTGCTTTGAAATTACACTTTGTTGCCTGTTGAACCTTTCTTTTGTAATGCCCCAATAATATAAATATTTTGTGGTACTGCCCCCCTGCATCCCATTGCCATGCTCTCTCTATCTTGCATGAACCTGGAAGGCTGTGAACACAGAGGAACTAGAATAGTGCTACTGCATGGGGGTTTCAGGAAGAGGAGAGCAGGTGTGCATCTTCACTCCTTGAATGCCATGGAACTGTCCTTTTCACCATCTCCACAAGTTCCCAGTATGAGAGGAGGCAGGTGAGGTCTGGAAGTGGGGCCAGTGGACAACAAAGATCCACTCACTAATCTCTATGTTCGTATTTGGGTGTAGAGTAGCCTAGGGTAAATATTGCATCTCAGTACTGTCAACCAAATGTGCTAGCTGGAAATACCTTCAGTTTTAGTATAGGATGTCTCACTGAATTCACCCCGTCTAAAATTGCTCAGTTTTGCTTCATAGTCTTAAAGCTTGGAACTAGAACTTTTTGTGAGGCATCTTGTAATACATAGAAAGGCACCCTCAGGGCATTGTATAAATTAATATTCTATCCATGGTAGTAGCTAGTAGTTAATTTATCTCTTTTTCTGAAGTGAGAAGCAAGAGGCTAGATTTACTGATTTGATTATAATCAAGCTTGCATAGTGTTCAGATGTATACTGAAGTGGAGGCATTCATACACCACTGACTACCTTTTGCTGTTTCACTTGGAAGGTATTTTGGTGTTGTTAAATTTGGTTTGCATTCATTCATTCATTTCTGGGCAAAAAAATGAACACTTGTGAACAGTAGCATTACCTTAATTTAGCAAATTAAACTTCTATGGGTAGCACAGGTATTTATGCACCTTTCAAAGTTTGGCAAAAGGAAATAAAAACTCGCAAGAGTTGGTTTTTCTGCAGTCTGTCATATCTTGTTACAATATTTCCAACTCCTACTGATTTTAAAACAAAACAAGCCAAACTTTCCTTTATTTTTCTATATAAAGAACAGGAAAGAGTATGCAGTAACCACAGCCAGTAAGCAAATCCAAACAACAGCTAGTAAGTAAATACTATAACTGAACTAAACACTCTTCTCTAGGTATGTAAAAACTATCAAATAAGTATATCTAAGAATAATTAGCACCTCTCTCTTGGGAAAAGCCTTCAGGACAAAACTGGGGGAAATGCTCAGAAATTTTAATAACTGTGTATCAGGATGGTTATCAGATGAAATAGAAATAAACACAAGTATGTGGTTTCCTAAGGCCAGGCCACCCACTAGCCAAAAACATGGGAGAGAGGTGTGTGTGTGTGTGTGTGTGTGTGTGCGCACGTGTGCAAGGAAAAAAGTTGCCACTGAGCAAATGGCCACTCTGCATCCTTCTGCTGACCATCACCAGCTGCTTCAGATATGTCTTTACAGGTACTCCTGTAATTGGACTGGAATTAAATATTTTCCAGCAAATTAGCCCAACCTTTGGTGCACAGCAGCTATCTGTGTTTCCAATCTCAAACATTCAAAAACCATGAGATTTCTAAAAATAATAAACTTTGGGTTCCCTCCATTTGTTTTATGGCTTTTGACCCTAAGTGTTAGGGTTTCCATTTTTTAAAGTTTTTCTTTGTACCATGAGAGCTAGCAACTTCCTTTTTAAATGAAAGCTGAGATTCTTGTGTAATCATGTCACCCCAGGAGCTGTGGATTTAAAAACCAACCCACCAGACAGTGGGAGACTTTGATGATATCACAAGACTTGCCAGAACAACATAAGGAAGCCTGCCGTTGGCTACACCCAGTTTCCACCCACACTGCCTGTTTCCCCTCTTTTGTGGCTGATGTTATGTTAATGGCTCAAATTCAGTTCTCAGGGATGCTGGTGTAATTCTTGAGGGAGATACTTCCTGTGGCTCTCTTGGATCACAAGTCAGAGCAGCTGTTGCTACTAGCTTTGGGATTGTGTAGCATGAGGCAAGGAACATGATTCTTCCCTGACCCACTTACTCAGGTGATGCCACTTTCAGCCCCACCCTCAAGCCATCCCTGTACTCCCTGAAGGAAACGGCTAAGAATGTGCTCTTAGTTGTCAGATGTTGTTCCCTCTAATGAACACGTGTGCACCAGTGCAGGGCCAGATGAAGCCTGACTGAAAATATGTCCTGTTTCTCAATTTGTCGCAGGATAGAGGGAGAGTCCCTTTTTAAAATAACCACTACCGTTGTTGCAAAACAGTTGTGTTAAGGACATGGCTGGATGAGGTTGGCTCTGAGCTTGGCGGGGAGGTGTGTGGTGATGTGGGGAAAACTAATTAAGACATGACTGCTGTAATAGAGACAGTCGAAAAATCTGACAACTTCTCACCACATCCTGTACTCCACAACTCCACCACCAGCTTTCTTATTCAAAACTAGTCTGAAAGGCCTAGATGCACAAAAGGAGTGAGGCGCCTAAGTCTCTGTTTTAGGTGTCTATGTCCCAGTTTCAGATCTATTGCAATGGACAAAATTCCCGCTGACCCCTGTATGCGCCTAAACTCACTCAGCATCTGAGTTTTTGCAGTGAAAGTTCCCTAGGCACCTGTGTTCCTGGCTCTGGGCATGTGAAGTGCTGCCTCCCTCCAGGTATTTGGATGCCTATCTCCTGCCCAAGCTCCAGAGAGAATAGCGGTTCACAAACCAGGGGAAGATAGGCATTTGGCCGCCTCAGTCACACATGGGGTAGATTCCCTCAGAGTATACCTGCCACAGTGGGCCCCTCAAGGAAATTCACACAAAGCAGCCCAGGATGGGGTGGGAGGAGGAGGACCTCCCTCATAACTCTTAGTTAGAGTTTTCACTTGAGAGGTAGCAGAGGCCAGTTCAAATCCCTGCTCCTCCTCGGGTGGAGGGGGACTTGACATGGGGGTCTCCCACATGCCAGGTGAACACTCTAACCACTGTGCTAATAGTGATGAAGGGTGGTCCTCCTTCTGTCCCTCCCCCAGCCTCTTGTTATAATGTCATTGGTCCTAAGTCTGAAGAGAGTTTTCAGCTGTGAATGGCTAACAGATAGAGGCAGCTCCTTCCAGCCTGGACTTAGGAACCTGCTGGCTAACCCAGTCGATCATGCTGACTTCTGTGAATCACGCTGAAAGGGTACGTCTACACAGCAAAAATCAACAGTGCAGCAGTGAGTCTGAGACTGGATCAACTGATTTGGGCTCGCAGGGTTCATGCAATGGGGCTAAAAATAGCAGTGTAGATATATGGGCTGCAGTCTGGGTTCTGAGACCCCACATAGAGGGGACGGTGATTTTCTAGGTGCTTAAAAGTTAGATGCTCTGATGCTTAGTGTCAAAACGCCTAACTACTTTTATGCATCCAGTGGAGACATGCCATTAAACACATTAGTAGCCCCCTGCCTGCATCCTTCCCAGGTGCTGCATGGGTGTATTGCGAAGGGCAGAGGCTCTCTGACAATCTTCAGCAAACACTCAGAAAGGACAAGGCTGTGCCCCAAGTATTGATTCGAAGTGCAGATTACTTGATAATGCTGCATGATTACTTGATAATGCTGCATGATTCTTCTCTCTCTCTTACCTGTGTAAATTGGGATTCATACCACTGAAGTTAACTTCACCAGTGAAAGCGTGGAGCAAGTGAAATCTGTACTGAGGCCAATTCAGATTCCACTTGCTCTACTCTTTCACTGGTGAAGCTCAATTAATTGAGTCATCTCCACACTCCTAAAGGGAACAAGCCATACACGATAAAAGCAGGTTTATGGAAAACTTCCATGTTGGTTCCCCCTTCTTGCTTTGATCCTGAGAACATGAGGCTTTCATTTTGGAAAATGGATGAGAGTTACAGGCTTTTTAAAATCTGTTCCCTTCGGTTCTTCTTTCTGGGTGGTTTGTGTAAAGAGGACCTTTCAAAGAGGATTTGGTTAAGGGAAGACTTACTTTTTTATTGAACTGCCTTTCATAGAGTCGTAGATTCTGAGGCTAGAAAGGACCATTATGATCTAGTCTGGCCTAGCGTAGCCTTGGATTGTTCAATAAAGTACTGAAAATATTATGTTCTTGTCTTGATGTGCATGTCCATATTCTCTGTAACTACAGGAGTTATTTAGGTGCCTGCACCACTTGGTGTTATCCTTTAATGTGTTTTTTCTCTTTTGACTCTGTTTATTTTACAGATCACTAGTTCATAGTTTGATGCTTCGGATTGCCTTTCAGGTTTTAAAAATGTTACTTAGAAGTTTAGTTTTGTTTATATTTTTCACATGGGACCATTAAGATTTTTGTATCTCCTTTGTCATGCCCTTTTTGCTTTTGCTAAAACACTCATTATTTTGTTCTAATGCCTGAAACTGCCTTTCTTGGGTTGGTGTGTTGCAAATATCTTCACAGTCATGGTTAGTACAGATTCTTTGTTTCTATGGACAGCCTTTCAATTTATTTATTTCCTTCTACTTTTTAATGGTTACATTATGCTTATTGTCTTTGTTTCTGGCTTGTGTTAAGCATTCCTTAGAATTGTAAAATTATTTGTCCTGGAAAGTATCTTTACCAGGTCATTTAGCCCATTGCCATGGATGACAGGATTTCAAGGACACTGAATTTAGATAAAAGACCTAAGTTTGGCTAAATTTGAATGAAAGAAAAATTAGGAAAAAAAAACCCTTGAATTTTACCTTGTCTGTCCTGAGCAAACCAGATAGCTGATAGGAGATTACAGTGTTGGAAGGATATAGGTACAGGCTATGTTGTATGCATATTGCTATATTCTCTCAGGGTGCCCTGCAGCCTGAGATAGCCTTCGCATTTGTCGTGCAATGTGTGCATATTTGCAGACCTGCACAATAATGATAAGACACCCAAGTCTATTTCAGCACTGCATAGGATTTACAAGGGGGTATAATGTAGGGAATTTTTGCCATATTTTATTTGCAGGTCTATCAGTATTGATACTCTGTGGGCAAAGCAGCAGCTGTTTTATTTTCTTTCGAAAACCTGCCAGAACGGTGTCTGGATTTATGGGAAATCTTTCTCAAGATGTGAATGAACGTTTTAGGATTAAAAATACTTGGCCCTGGTACTGCGTGTCCCGGCTCAGTGGCTAATCCTACTCCCTTGAACAGTTCTGTAGCCTTCAGATGGACTGCTCAAATGGGTAAAGTGGGACTACCCATGAGAGTAACGAAGGATTTTCAGGATAAGAGTCTTCATTAATGAAGTGAGAACATTTTATTTTTATAGGCTAATCATGCTTTAGCCTTCCTGTGCAGATCTGTAAAATGATTGGTCCCCAGACTGGGACTGAAGTTGCTTCTCCACAGGTTAGTGATGTTCTTAGGCTGTGGTTGAAAGAGAATAGAGAGAAGAGAAAAAATAAGAATAGATAGCTACTGTCATTATGGTTTCATGTCAAAATGATGAAACTGAAATATCTGTGGTTAGCTACTTAAATCTTCAGTGACTAAAGTAATTTGGATTAGAGGCAAATTGGAATATTTTTGAAGGGATTTCAAGAGACATCTCATGATAATCCTAATAAGCTATAAAACAACTGATTATGTATTCAGAGCTACTTAGAACTGATAGTAGAGCATTACATTCATTTGAATTTTTACAATTTAATTTCTCTCACATAATGTGCATAGTCTGGGTATGTTTACTTACCATTTGGTAATATAAATGTATGGGTGTTTCTTGTTTAGTTCATTTTTTTAGCTCATTTGACAGCTGTTATCTGTCATTTCTCACCCACTCCTTCACCGCCAATTATATCCAATTTCAGTTCTCCAGCATCAGCCATGCAGTAGCTGGGTGAGGAGCACTGACCAATCTTTGTCAATTTTTTTAAAATTGGTTTTTCAGTTAAACTATGTATTCGCGTGAAGGGCCATTTTTAATACATTAATGTATGTATTTTGGAGGCCATTGCGGGAGCTGTACCCTGAGTATTCAGCCTCCCGTGCAGCTAGTGTGCATGTGTGTGTGGGGGGAGGGGGGAATGGCATGATACAAATTTCCCCAAAAGAGGCAGGGAGGAGATAGGGCCAACCTTTCTCTCTACCAGCCTGATGAGCTGACCCAGTGCACCAGAGGAGAAGGCAGCTTCATCTCAAAGGCCATTGTGCACGAAGGAGCTTGAGGGAGTGAGGGAGTTTTGAGGGTCAGCACTGCTCAGCTCTTGCTGTAAACTGTAGCTAAAGGCCACAATCTGCTCCAAAGTAAGTGTAACGTGAATCCCGAAGAGTTTAAAAAAATTCCTATTATAGCTTAACAGTAAAATGGGCTGCTTTGAAGTTCACCCTATTTACAAAAAGCTGGGACTATGATGATGATGATGTATGATGTATGATGAAGTCATGACAGTCTGATAACTCACAGGACATTCCAGACATTATCAAAATAGCTTGTTCTGAGAGTGATGGGATTGGGAGGGAGCTGAGCATTCTGATTAGCATGCCCTCCTGTGGTGTAATTTTAAATAGCCAAGTGTAATAATCTGAATTTAATTTAGTCATTTGGTAAGCGTTTCACTAATTTTAAATTTATGCTAATTTGCAATTTGGAATGAGTATCAAGTCAAATAGTATAGTGGGTGTCTTAAATGTGGATAAAATATAACTTACCATTGCCAGCGTGCAAACTAATGGACAAAATAAGCACCAGAATATTTTAAGTTGCTTTTTGTTTCTCCTGTTTGATATTGTTGCTTATAACTATATTGAAAACTAGACTTTCTTATTCACTGCATGCCTTTCTTAGCCTATTGCATAAAGTATGTATTGCCATAACTCTGTTAAAATGCTCCTTTTAAAAAATATGAAAGGGATAAAGGAAAGAAACAACTATGTTGAGACCTTAATGAAATCATGCACCTTTTTCACTACTGTGGGCCAGATTCTGATTTCATATTGGTGTAAATCTATAGTAACTGTTGATTTCACTGTTACTCTTATCTGAGGCCTGGTCTACACTGGCAACTTAGGTCGATTTAAAGTCCCTTAATTCGAACTAATAACTACCGTGTTTACACTGGCACTGCTGTTAATTTGAATTAAGGTGCCTGTAAAATCGAATTAATAAGACCACCTCTGCAAGTGGCGTAGAGCCTAATTCGAATTTGTTCATTCGAATTAGTGTCAGTGTAAACGCAATAGGACTTAATTCAAATTAATTGACCTCTGGAAGGTATCCCATAATGCCTCATTTTAAAGTCCCCTCCCCTCAAGCAGCCCCGGGAAGATTTGAATCTTCATTTCCTGTGCTTGCTGCCAGCGTGGAGAGAGCTTTGTCACTGTTCTCAGCATGGCTACTGCAAAGCCCAAATGTGCTTCAGCATGGAGTCGACCAGAGGTCTTAGACCTCATCGGTCTGTGGGGCGAGGAGTCAGTTCTGGATCAGCTCAGAGCCAGCAAAAGGAATCTGGACATTTATGGGAAGATATCACAGGGCATGCTGGAGAAGAGACACCAGAGGGATGCTCAGCAGTGCCGAGTGAAGATCAAGGAGCTGCGCCAGTTGGATCAGAAAGCCTGGGAAGCTAACAGCTGATCTGGCTCCTTTCCCAAAACATGCAGGTTCTATGGTGAGGTGCACGCAATTCTAGGTGGCGATCCCACCATGGTGCCTCCATGCACCATTGATACTTTCACAGTCCAAGATCAATGAGGAAGACTCTGTGGACGAAGAGGAGGAGGAAGCGGTGGATAGCAGGATGCAGGAGAGTGGGGTGTCCATCTCCCACAAAGTCAGGAGTTATTCCTGACCCCTGAGCAGTCCAGCAGCACACAGGACAGCACAAATGATCCTGTGGAAGGCACATCTGGTGAGTTTACTTTCTTATTAGCATTTCTGTCCTTGTACATTGGGTGGTGGGGGGGACGAAGGGGATCTTATGTGTTTCATTGACTGCCATGGGTGCTTACCCAGGGCTTAGTTTTTGTGTGTGTTGATAAACGCTACGTTTATCATCTGTTGATATCACATGGAAAATTTAATGTATGTACTCTGTGAAAAAGTTTTCAGGGGAGGGCTGTCTTGTTCCTCACTCCACGGTAGGATTGTTCTCTGCAATCAAGGCAGCCAGCATCCCCCACCCCCCCCGCGGTCCGCAGTTGGTCTCTGAATGAGTTTTAAATGCAAACAACGATTCCCAACCCACAACAAGCCCTTTGGAGTTTGTCTCTGTAAGGGTTTGAAATACAAGCAGAGATTTCACCCCTCCACCCCTCACAGCGCGGTCTGCAATTGGTCTCTGAATGGGTTTGAAATGCAAGCAGAGAGAGGAAATCATTTGCTACATTGTTTCATGGGCTCATTATGGAAATTGTTATTTTTGTATGAGTTTCTTCACTATGCTACATGTGGCTACATTTTATCATGGGCTCATTATTGAGATAGAAACATTTGTATCGGTTTCTTTACTATGCTAACTGGGGCTCCCTTGTTGTTTATATTTCATTCTGCAGATACCTTGGCAGTGGACCGACCCTTAAGAAGTGCTGCTGACAGACTGTCTCAGATTAGAAAAAGGAAAAAAAACCAGAGATGACATGTTTGCGGAACTCATGAACGCCTCAGCCGCCGCAGAGACAGAGCAAAGAGTGAGGTGGCTGAGCTTGTCCCATAACAAATGCAGGACAGTGATCGCAGCACCACGCAGGAGATGCTGTGACTCATGCACAACCAGGCAGACATTCTACGGTGTCTTGTGGACAGAGTCCCGCTGCAGCCCCTCCATAATGCTCCTCAACCGATAGCTATGCCGCCCTCCCCCTTAGCCACCCCCAAAAGGTCACAGAGGAAATTATCCAGGCTGCAGTATGTGCTCTCCTCTACCTCTGTGGAGGCGAGCAGAAAGCTGCGGTGGCCACACTGAGTGCTGGCCAGCAAGCTACACCCTACCCCTGGAAACACTGAATGAACCCTCCCTCCCCTCCCCCCATGACTTGAATGTTAAAAAATAAAGGTTTGCATCATTCCACAACTTTTCTTTATTAAATCATATCTAGTTCAGGAGTCATTTCTCGGGCACAGATATCGAAGGGGGTTGGGGGTGGGATGATCATTAAAGGTAAACAACATACGGGAGGGTGTATGGGGGGGATCATCAAAGGCAAGCAATATACAGGGGAAGTGGGGGGATCATCAAAGGCAAACAACATACACTCCTGCATCTCACTCCTGCATCTCATTGCAGAACCTAGTTTTCAAAGCTTCCCTAATGCAAAGCGCTCCGCGGTTAGCTCTCAGCGTAGTGCTGGCATCTGGCTGCTCATAATTGGTGGCCAGTCTTTCTGCCTCCACAGCCCAACCCTGGGGGAACCTTTCACCCTTCGCTTCACACACATTATGAAGAACACAGCAAGCAAATATCACAGAAGGGACATTCTTCTCAGTCATGTACAGCCCAGTCAGAAGACTCCTACATCTACCCTTTAAATGCCCAAAGGCACATTCTACAACCATTCTGCAACTACTTAACCTCTTATTAAAACACTCCTTGTCACTGTCAAGCTGACCGGTGTATGGGTTCATTAGCCAAGGGAGCAAGGGGTAAGCAGAATCCCCCAGGATCACTGAGCATTTCCACACCCCGATGTGAATTTTTTGGTCAGGGAAGAAAGTGCCCGCCTGCATCTTAGAGAACAGCCCTGAATTACGAAATACACGAGCGTCATGCACCTTCCCAGACCACCCTACATAGTTGTTTGTGAAACGACCCCTGTGATCCACAAGCCCTGCAGGACCATGGAAAAGTACCCCTTGCGGTTTATGTACTTGGTCGCCATGTGTGCAGGCGCTAAGATGGGGATGTGCGTCCCATCAGTGCCCCCCTGCAGTTTGGGAAGCCCATCGTGGCAAACCCTCCACTATGTCCTGCATGTTTCCCAAAGTCACTAGCCTTCATAGCAGAAGTCTGTTTATGGCACTGCACACTTGAATCGTGGCAGCTCCCACTGTAGATTTACCAACTCCAAATTGATTCCTAACCGAATGGTAACAGTCGGGGGTTGCCAGCTTCCAGAGAGCGATGGCTACTCTCTTCTCCACCGTCATAGCTAGTCTTAAGCGAGTGTTCATGCGCTTCAGGGACGGTGCCAGCTCCGAGCACAGTTTGAGGAAAGTTTCCTTTTGCATATGAAAGTTTTGCAGCCACTAATCATCATCCCACAGCTGCAAAATGATGGGGCCCCACCAGTCTGTGCTTGTTTCCCTGCACCAGAACCTGTGCTCCACGGACTGCAGATGACATGTTACAGCCTGCAGCAATCAGGAATTGTTCTGCTTGATGTCTTGTAGCAGGGCAGCCACGGAGGCATAGATCAATCTGCTGTGCATTCTTGCTCTATTTCTAAAATACTCTAGGATAAGCTGCGATGTATTTGTCACGCTCCCAATTATAGTGCAGAGTTCAGCTGGCTCCATGTCTCTGCAGCAATGGCGTTCGGGGGGAGTAAAAAAAGGCGCAAAAATCCTTTTCCTGTTTGTTTGGTGGGGGAGGCGAAGGTAGGGGAAGCGGCGTTGCATCATGGGACAAAGACACTCGTCCCAACAGCCACCGTGGCTAGTTGCACTGTGGGATAGCTACCCACATTGCACTGCTTTCTAATTCGAATTAAGGCTGCCCAGTGTGAATGCAAGAGACCAGCACAAGCAGCGTAGTGTGGACAGTCTGCTGCGATTTCTATAAATCAGTTTCTGAAAGTCGAATTAAACTAATTTGAATTAGCGCTGCAGTGTAGACATGGCTTTAGTTACATCAAAGGAAGTCCAGAGTCTGGTTTTATTGCTTTAAGAGCCAAGGAATGAAGCGGATAAGTTATCTAAATTAGCTTATATTTATAATATAAATTGACAGTTAAAATGAAATATGATCATGTCACTTTGCATTTCTTTACATCAGAACGATTGTTTTCCTGAAGCAGAACTCTGTGCAGCTCGAAACCTTCTCTCACTAAAAGAAGTTGGGCCAATAAAAGATGATATCTCACCCACCTTGTCTTTCTGTTTTCCAGAATACACACTGCACTTCAGGGCCATATGCTGCTTTGCCAACGATAACCACATGTAAAGCAGGTGCTTATAGTGGTGTAAGTGCATAGTGTCAGAAATTCAGAAGCTGAGTTGCACAATTCTGCACTGTCATAGGGCCAGGCCAGTTGCTGCTAACAGTTACAGACATGGTCTGAAAAATCACAGAAAAGCTACTCTGTTGAAGACATGAAGTATTAGGGAACTCCATGTGTTATAAGTCTCTGGTGCTTCCTCTCAGCACCATACATCAACCCCTCTTCCCCCTCAGTATTTGTCTTGCCATCTTGCCATTGGCTTTCCACTATCAGCTGCATGGATAGGACTCCTCAAAGAGGTTTGCATCAGCAACTCTGTGTTGCCTTTTGCAATAGCAGCAGTGATTAATTCTCTCCTTTCCCTATTGCTGTCAGTTTTGGAGGGGGATAGTGGCAATCACAACTCGGTGGGAGTTCATTCTTCCCATGTGCTTCTGGGTGAGCACATCCATTTTTGACAAGTTGCAAATGTATTGTGTAAATGTACTGTACCATTGAGCATTTGCTTACATATAGACTTCTTCCCCCTGCGCTGCATTATGGATGGAAGCATCTGACCCTTGATAAGTGATGATGATAGTAGTTAGAGGTTCTTCACAAAGACATTAGCTAATTAATCATCCCAGTGCAGTTGCAAAATGGGCAACCAATGTCCTTCCTGTCACATATTATCTAATGTTTGCATTTAACTGACGTATTCTTGTTGTTTTGAAGAAAAAGAAGAATACTTGCTAATTTTGCACAATGAAAGTTTTGATGCTTTGTTTTATTTAGCACCTGGGACCTCAGAGTGCAGCACTTTCAATGAAATCATCATATATTAGCATATAAATTAAGCAACTCTGTTATCCTGATTTTCTCCAAACACTTCTTTCACAAATCAAAGGAATGAATTGATGTTGAATTGAGTGCACAAACAGGAAGGAAGCTGTTCATGTCCTGAATACAAGTAACTGAACAAAGAGGTTTTACGTACGGGGACTGAATAGCACCAAGTTTTAAGATGGTAATTATAAATCTTGAGTTCTTTCCTTAAGAATAAATTGCTTTGGATTTAAGCTGACATAAAATATTTTCCCCCTTTGTCTGGTAAAACTAATACAAGTTGGTACTATTAAACTAATTGTCATCCTCTTTATTGCTGAAGTTCAATGAAGATTTAATGCAGGTCTTTTTACGTACTTCACCATCTGTGTAATAACTTGCATGCAACGTGACTTAGTGGTTCACCCAAAATTTAGAGAGTAGGATGAAGTGAGTGCCCAAAGTGCTGTGTATTGGACACGGAAAACATTTTTTAGCGTACAGCTGAATTCGGGTTTTGGAATGAAGATGAAGCTTCTTGTAATCTATAACTAGGAAGAAAAGGGTGGCCCTTCAGCAGACTGATCTTACAGTTCTGCTTACAAAATTTAAGGCATGTTGTTATGCATGAAAGTGAATTTATCTGGCAAAGCACTGAGAATCTTCTCTTCAGGATAATGGGAGATGAGGTTGCTGAAAGCACTTGGCCTTGCTGATCAGCATAAACTTGTGTGCCACCAAGCACAGCTGCTTTATGAGACATTTTATTAACTCTCAGCTGGTAATTCTTGTGAATAAAATCCATATGCTGCTTTTGGGTGGCCAAAATCTCATGAGAAATACTGCTGCTAGTGGTCTTTTGTGAGATTTAAGCTGAATCTAAATTGGAATTAAAAAGGATTTTTTTCCTGATCTGGAAGCAAAATTGGAGGGGTGGAAAAAAATTGGCCTGTCCCAGAAACGTCTCCAAACTCAGAGCCTCCTGGAACTCAAAGGAGTTTAGACCAAGGTTTTGGTTCTGGCTCCTTTAGCTTTAACAGAGCAGTTGGTAGATGCTTTTTTTCCTCTGGAATCTCTTCCATTCTGTAACTTGTTGGTCAGCCCTAAAAGTACAAAGAAGAGCTGTAAAAATCAGTATTCACAGTAGAGTTTAGCTATTTATCTGTGGAGTGTCTAGCTCTAGAATGTGCTGAAGTCAGTGGAAACTGCTATTGAGAGAGTGGTTTATGAGCATATATTTCTTAACAAGGCCATTTTGCACAGTATACTCTAGGCTTTGTTTTTCTGAGTTTCTTTGCAGAATGATACCCCTCTTGTCCAGTTTCTCACATAGACACTTTTTTTTTTTAATGTGTAACCATAGCTTTAATCCATGCTTTAGGTTCTTCCCTCCCACTTCACACCTGTCACTGATTCAGAGCGATTTGGAGTGCTTTGTAAACTGGGTGCAAGTAAACAATCTGTGTTTTTAATATACCTAAATGTATATATCTAGGAACAAAGAATGTAGGCCATATTTACAGGATGGGAGACTCTATCCTGGGAAGCACTGATTCTGAAAAAGTTTTGGGAGTCCAAGTGGATAATCAGCAGAACATGAGTTCATAGTGAACAAAAGAGCTCATGCAATCTGGGAATACATACATGGGGGTATTTTGAGTAGCAATAGAGAGGTTATTTTACCACTAAATATGGTGTCCAGTTCTGGTGCCCACGGTTCAAGAAGGATGTTGATGAATTGGAGAGGGTTCAGAGAAGAGCCTGAGAATGATTAGAAAACGTGCCTTAGAGCAGTGGTCTTCAAACTGGGGTACAGAAGTATGCAAGAAAAATCCTGTAATGGCAGACAATGAATTTTATTTAGTAAGACTTGGCAATCTAATCATAGGTATATTATGACCCTATTTCAGATGGGGGTACACGGTAGACTACGTTATTTGGAAAAGGAAACAGCCTAAAAAGTTTGAAAGCCACTGCCTTAGAGTGATAGATTGAAGGAGCTCAATCTAGTTAGCTTAACGAAGAGAAGGTTAAGGGATGACTTGATTACAGTCTTATAAGGATCTACATGAGAGACAAATATTTAATGATGGGCTCTTCAGTCTAACAGAGAAAGATAAAACATGATCCAATGGCCAGAGGTTGAAGCTAGGCAAAATCAAACTGAAAATAAGGTGTACATTTTTAACAATGAGAGTAATTAAGAATTGGAGCAACTTACCAAGGGGTACTGTTTGGATTCTCCATCACTGATAATTTTTAAGTCAAGATTGTATGTTTTTCTAAAAGATCTGCTCTAGGAATTATTTTATGGACGTTCTATGGCCTGTGCTATATGGGAGGTCAGACTGGATGATCATATTGGTCCCCTCTGGCCTAAGAATCTATAAGAGGTGCTGTCTCTCTAAAGAAAGCTGCTCACTACAGCATCCACACTTCTTTAATTTTGTGCTCAAAAAGTTAAACTCAAGAAGGAAACAATACTCCCTTAACAACCATGCTTTCTAAAGGTTTGTTTTGACTGGAATCTGTCAAATTATCCTTTAGGGAACCTGCCAGTACTTCAGCAAATGCTTACCTTGGAGTTCTGTTTGTTCATTCAGAGTGGATACATAGTTTTGTGGCTTAGACTTCTGAAATTGCTGCAGTATAATGCAGTGGTATATCAGCTAACTGCCCCCTTTGGCACTGAGCCCCAGGATTCTTTCTCACTGCAACTGGGTTTGTTAGTATTGTATAAAGGACCTGTGATGTCCGTATAATTAGAGATGAATTAATTTCATCAAGCAGGTTGCAATAAAATAATGTAATATAGTATAAATTGCATAGTCTGGAATCCTATTGTACAGCAGAGGCATCTTGATAAGTGAAGAGAATGTGTTCAGAATTCTGTGGAACGAGATTATCAAAGCAAGCTCAATTAAGTCTGACCTTAAGGTGTCTGTCAAATCACTTCAATAGAAAGCATCAGGATCTGTATTGATGAGTATTATCCATCAGAACTGTACCATATTCATTGTTTTTCTCTTCACAGTCTTTTTAGTAAGTGGGCAAATAATTCTGGTGCATTTATTATAAAAAGTTGGACATCTTAAAGGAAAAAGGTGAATTAGAATGTTAAGTTAAATTCCAGTTCTGGACAGGACACTTTTTAATATGTCCGGAATCTTTAATAAATAAAAAAAAAAAAGAAAGAAAGAAATGGACAAAACCCCTTCTTTAACCATACTTGTTTATTGAAGTCCCATCTGTAAGAAAGAAACTGACTGTACAAAGTGCTGGCAAATGCACAAATTTAAATAAATTGAAATACGATGGAAAATGTCATTTTGCTGACTTCTTTCATTTATGGTAACCGTAGATGTTGTAATAATTATAGATGGTAAAGAATTTTCAGACAAATGTAACTTTATTTTCCCAAATTGATAGTATTTTTAATACATGTTGAAGCAGGTGAACACCTTTTAGTATATAGACCTACTGGATTCACCATTAACTACATGCCTCTCCAATCTGATTTCATTTAGTTTAGAGAATGGTTATTCTATCCATTTGTATGTTCAGTTAAAATTTTGCTATTTAGAATACGGGACTGAAGTCAAGTTGAGCAACAAAATTGCTGTGGAACTCATTGCCCTTAGTAAGAATTTGCATCACAGCCACATTAGATTATTGCCTTGATGGTCAAGTTAGATAGATCAGAGTATACTAACTGCAGTCAGTTCACCTCCTAACAACTAACACACAGCTGCAATCTAAGACTGATTCAGCGAAGCACTTCATATGCTTCGCCTTAAGCATGTGGGTAGTCCCATCCTTACTCAGCTAAGCACTTAAGCATGTGTCTGAGTCCCATTGACTTCAGTAGGGTGTGCTTAAGTATCTTGCTAAATTTGAGCACCTGTGGGCCAATCCTGTTGATGTTTACCACCAGGTATAGTGCTTAATACTGTGAGTAGTCCTGTTGACTTCATTGGGGCTAGTTACAGTATTAAGCAATGCACCCAGTAGTGTTTGCACGATTGTGCCCTAAAACTGTACCATTTGTGATGTGCCTTCAATGTGAGACCCATCATAATTTCGAAGAACTTTGGCTCTTAATGATTCTAGTTATAGGGGTGATGCCCCTTACTTAGTATTCTTGTTTAATTAACTTCTTCCACATAATTCCAGATGTGATCTCATTAGCTGCTGTTTCTCTTCTTTTGTTCTACAGGAATTAAATGCCAAAGTGTTTTGAGGGCTGGCTGGCTGGTAATGTAGAAAATACTGTTCAAACTAAATTTATTAAAAACTGAATTTAACCTAAAATTGGAGTCAAGCTTTAAAATCTCAGTCTACCTCGGAAAACAAAGCACATCCAAATCCTAACACTTAACTCAAGTCTAAAAATGAAACAAATTAACATTAACTGAATCTGGAGTTGTGTATGGAGAGTTCAAAGGCACAGACTCTATTTCAGTGCCAAGGAAGAGAACCTAATTTCACTCCTGAATTCTCCTTCTATGTTAAATTATTTTTAGTAGCTTGACTATATTATAGCTAGTGTAAAGAGGCCTCCATTGGTATGTGTAGTATATTTATATTGAGGCACAGTTTACCTCTGCTTTGTGCCTAATCTTCTGTGTATAAAAGTTAGAGGGTAACCTCTGCTTTAAGCAAAGGAGGATGTTAAGAAAAATGGGTAACAAAAATTTTTATACTTGGTTTAATTATGGGCTCTGTACCTCAAGCAGAAATATTCTGAGGTTATAGTTCAGTTGTGATTTCCTGTGATTGTCTTGTTCTAGGGAGAATTGTAGGATTGCCCCTGTTTCTCCCTTTTACTAGTTTCAAGTACTACTCTCTAAGCCATCAAGGTGACCTTCTCTTTCAAGCTGAGAAGGAATGGATGGTATGCTGGGGAGCTTGGCACATTCAGTTCAGTTCCTATTAATTAACTTCTTAAAATAAGCATCTGTTTGTTTATTTAATGAGGTGGGAGGCTGCAGTCTTCTCATTTTGCCTTTCTGATGTTTTTTTTGTGGACAGAGTGTATGGAGGAAACTGGATGAAATTAGAATAGTATCTTGCCCAGACAGCTAGTCAAATGATCACTATAACAGGATTGTATTTGTCCTTTCATTTATCCTAAATAAAATCTTTTTTTATAGCTGCAGCTACAATTTGTGATTTATTAACATGAAAGTTGGCTTTAAAGCCAGAGTTAATTTTTTTCAGACTAACACAGTAAAACTGCGAATCTGAGTGTAGGGGAAGGCAGGACTTTTCAGATCAAAGAGAAGTTGGGGAGTTTCAAATAGTTCTGTATAAATCTTGTTGAACCTGCTTTTCTGGGTTTCTAAAATATCTTGTTAATTTCCCTTTTCCAGTAAAGTATAATTGTCATGTAAAATAAACTAACTTGTCCAATAAGAATCAGGTGAAATATTCTTTATGTAAACAGAGGGGTTGTGATTACATGAGCTCTTTGGAAATAGAAATTAATGGTCATAAAAGGTGCTCTTGTTCTTGTACTTCCATGAAGAAAGGACAATCAATGCAACTTGGATTTCAGTGTAAATTTTCAGCTTTATATGGTTATGTCTGTTTCTCCTACCCTCTTTCATTTGATTTGACAGATGCATGTGAGAGATGTGGAGAGCCAAATGAGAATTTTGGTCCACAGAAGGTATTCAAGATGTCTTTTTATTAGAAGCATGGAAATGAACTCTCTGGAAAAGTCAGGTCATGAGAGAATCCACAATGCTTGGTGTGAGAGGCATGTTGCATCTTCCCCATCTTAACATCACTCCTTGGGGATTGCAGTTAAGATAATTGGAACCTATTTAAGGCTCACAAGTGCCTAGAGTAAGGTTCTTCCCTTCCACACCGTTCTTCATTCACATTATGTGATCAAATCTCCCCCCACAGGATCACATTTAAGACTGGAACAAACATTTTATACCTTTGAGGGCCTGACAGCAGCCTCCTTGCTTAAAACATGGCCTACATGTCACCTGCTGCTGGTCAGAAAGGGTCGACTTCCAGATCCATATGGCTTCAGTATCTGTAATGGTATGTCCCCAAGAAAGAACATGGTTTGCTCCAAAGTAGACTATTTAACACCAAATCCTGAGACTCTTGTATCTTACCTTCTTGAACAGTTGTGTACTATCTCATTTTGTGAGAATAAATTACTGCCGACCTTAGATTAATGTATGCATTGCTTAGAAGTGTAGCTAATATCTTACTGTCTAGCTTCGTAATATCCTTCAGCTCAACCAGTGATACAAAAGTTTGCCCTTTGCAGCATCCAGTTCCTGCATGATGTAACTGGGCGGACTTTGGGCTCCTAAACGAATAAAGTAATATATACTTTTCATCTGTGACAGTAATATTATGGAGGGTCAATTTAATGTAATAAAAAAATCCAGACACAATTCAGTAAACATTACTAGCATGCATTGAAATGAAAACGTTTGAGAAAATACTATGTAATGGAAGCTGCTTATACAAAAATTCCTTGCATATTGCTTCAAGTAAATTATATTTCTGATTTATTTTTCCTGTGATTGTAACATTTATGAAAAGACAGGAGACTCTGGAGAAAATTGTATACATTTCCTGCATGTGCGTATGTATTGTGCCCAGCTATTCGGACCCTTTAGTTTCAATCAATGATTGTTTTTCACTTTTTTATGAGAAATCAATAGTAAAGCATGAACACCGTAGATTAAAAAATCTTTATAGATTACACGTGAGCATAGATATAGATTTAGTACTAACAATGTTTGACAAGCATGGATTGGCAGGCAAGCCCTCAGTCAATTCAACAAACACAGATCCACAAAAATCATAGGGCACCCATTCCACACATCTTGTAATCAAAGAAATATGGTAAGTGTGTGAAATGGAAAGTTTGTTTCTTCTAATGAACAAATTTCACCTTCAGTTTGGCAGTCTACACGAGTGCCATTGCCTCTTTAGGAGACAATCCTTTGTTCCTTATCGGCACAGTCATGTATTTTAAATGACACTGGTTGAGTTGAAGAATTTTTTTCACCTCATCAACTGCATCTGCAAAATCTTTACCAGAGGAACTCTCCTGAGCTGTAGGTAATCTTGCCCTGTCTCTGTAACCCTTGCATGTTGGCTCCATAGCAGAGTTGCATTGCCTTGGCTCCATTGCAAACATGTATGTTTATTACTTGTGAGGAACTTTTCTTATTTAGTGGATAGGATCAATCATATCGGAACTGGTCTGACTGCTTCTGTGAAAATGATAGCGTCATGAGAGATGGAAAATGTACCCTTGCTGCTTCAAAGAGCCACTTGGGAGATGGACTCTTGTCCTTTGTGGTTGATGTAAGGCCAGTGGGAGATTTGGGCTCCCTGTTGATTATTACTCTCTGTTAACACTTCTCTTGTGGAGAGCAAGAGCCCAGATGGTCTTTAATAATGAGCAATTAGCTCTGCTATCTTTCAACATTAATGTATTATATGTTTTTATTGACAGCTTGAGATTTTAGTTCCAGTGGCCATTCTCTGTGCAACAACACATTAGTAAGCGATGCTGGGGTAGCTCCAACAAACATGCAATCCTCAGATTTTTTTGGAGCCCTGTGTGTTTTCAGACCAGTAAGTGAAACTGTTGCTCTCAATAGAGGTTCTCCTGCTGGCAGCAGACAAGAATAAAGAGGGTCATGTCGTTGATACTAGTTAACTGTTGACCCTGGGGTACTGTTTACTTGCTTTCAAGAGTGTGCGGACTGGCTATTCAGTGGGTCTAAATTTTCAGAGAAATGCCAAATGTTAGCATTTGGCAGTTGCTAGTCCTCTTCGGAAGGTCTTCTCAACTGGATCTCTTCAATGTATTAGTGTTAGTGATATGGCAGGGGTGATATATTTTGAGCTTCAGTAACATAGGTGTGCTGATAAAGAAATTGAAAAGGAAACTTATGCACTACCATAAGTTTCCTTTTAATCAAAACCAGAGCCTGCAGTTTTACCACTTCACTTGTTTCTAGATGAGATACAGACTTTTATGTAAGTGAACTGTCTGACTCAAAAAGGACAAGTAAGGAAGAGATGTTTGGTAGGAGGAAGCATTTAGAGGATTGGACTGGAGTGACACCTGCACAATTTAGGAAGAGTTTATACTTTTTGTTTGTAACCCAAATGATTGTCAGCCAGGAAAAATTGAGGCCTGAGATCTGATATGTATCAGGAGGTATTTTGGGTGGGTTGATTTAATGGTTTATAGAGTTCTGATATGTGATTTAGTATGGTATGTTATCACCGATGTTCCCTTGACAGGTTGGCAGTGCAGTTAGTGTGGGTAGATATCCAGTATATATTTTTAATTATTGGTTCTTATTTCAAGACCTATGTAGCTTAATTGACTTGGATGGGCTCAGGTTCTTAAACAGATCACATGTTGTCATCCCAGGTTTCAGTGATTAGGTTTATTTGATGGAAAAGGAAAAGGTAGATTCTTTCAGATTTGGAGGGTGGGGGATGTTTGATAATGACAGTAAATAAATTTTTGATCTCTGTAGGGGTTTGTCATTAATTCATTTTTTATTGTATTTTAAAATCTTTTGACCAAGATCCAGAAAAACTGAAATAGAATATATGTTGTTAGGATAGTCTGTAGGGTGTGTGGGGCCAGTATCCACTAATAATAGATGCCTCCATTTTTTAGTGTCCAGTTTAAACTCAAGTAATAGAAATAGGATGAAATTTAATAGTGGGATGTGCAAGGTCATGTATTTAGGGTCTAATAACAAGAATTTTTGCTACAAGCTGGGGATGTATCAGTTGGAAGTGACAGAGGAGAAGGAGGACCTGGGCGTATTGGTCGATCACAGGATGACTATGAGCTGCCAATGTGATGTGGCCATGAAAAAAGCTAATGCGGTCCTTAGATGCATCAGTAGAGGTATTTCCAGTAGAGATAGGGAGGTTTAAGTACTGTTACACAAGGCGCTAGTGAGACCTCATCTGGAATACTGTGTGCAGTTCTGGTCCCCCGTGTTTAAGAAAGATTAATTCAAACTGGAATAGGTGCAGAGAAGGGCTCCTAGGAAAACCTGCCTTATGAGAGGAGACTCAAAGAGCTTGGCTTGTTTAGCCTAACCAAAAGAAGGTTGAGGGGAGATATGATTGCTCTCCATAAATACATCAGAGGGATAATTACTAGGGAGGGAGAGGAATTATTTAAGTTCAGCGCCAACATGGGCACAAGAACTAATGGATATAAACTGGCCATCAGGAAGTTTAGACTTGAAATTAGATGCAGGTTTCTAACCATCAGAGAAGTGAAGTTCTGGAATAGCCTTCCAAGGGGAGCAGTGGTGGCAAAAAACCTAACTGGCTTCAAAATTGAGCTTGATAAATTTGTGGAGGGGATGGTACGATGGGACAGCCTAGTTTGACAATTGACTGATCTTTGACTACTGGTGGTGGATATGCCAATGGCCTGTGATGGGACGTTTGATGAGGTGGGTTCTGAGTTATTACAGAGAATTCTTTCTTGGGTGTCTGGCTGGTGATCTTGCCTATATGCTCAGGGTTTAACTAATCGCCATATCTGGGGTTGGGAAGGAATTTTCCTCCAGGGCAGATTGGCAAAAACTCTGGGTTTTTTCGCCTTTCTCTGTAGCATGGGGCACGGCTCACTTGCTGGTGGATTCTCTGTACCTTAAAGTCTTTAAACGATGATTTGATGACTTTGATAACTCAGTCATAGGTCAGAGGTTTATTACAGGAGTGGGTGGGTGAGGTTCTGTGGCCTGCGCTGTGCAGGAGGTCAGACTAGATGATCATATTGATCCCTTCTGATCTTAGAGTCTATGACACACCTTAGGGCTGAAGAGTCACAACTTTGATTGAAGGCAGTAGTGAAAATGTAAGTACTCAACTTCTCTGAAAGTCAGGCTCAAGTTGGGAAGCAAAAAAACCAGAGACATCCAAAATCATTGACAGTTTTGGAAGATATAGGCTTCTCTGTGACTGTTTCCCCAACTGCAAAATAAAAATGGTGTCTCTACTTTTCCTATTATGAAGATTAACAAATTAACATGCTTTGATGTAGTGAACAATGGGGACTTGTGTCTTTGCATCAAGGAGAGAGCACTCTCTTTTAGTGAGTCCTCAGTGTACAATGTCTTTAGGACTAGTGTGGAATAGGGAACCCATGAATACCTTTGATCCAGTCTTGGTGTCAAATCCTGCAGATCTGCCTTAATCAGAACTCCCATGAAATGGAAGTTTTACTTGCATATGGACTGCAAGATTTGGCTATCAAAAACAAATAAAAAAAATTAAGGAGTTTTCCCCCTTTCTTGACCCTTCCCAAGCAATACGCAGAGATAGAGTGGCAGCCACTGAATATTATACAGTGCAATGTAGTGTAGACATTTACCCATGGCTGCTGTGTGTGAGCTGACTTGGACTGTGGGGCTGTACAATTGCAGTGTAAACCTTCAGCCTCTGGCTGGAGCCCAGGCTCCAGGACCCTGTGTGCGGGGTCCTAGAGCCCAGTCTCCGGCTTGATGCTGAAAGTCTACGCTGCAGTTTTATAGCCGTACAGTCGAAGCCCAAGCCCTGTAAGTCTGAGTCTGTTGACAAGCGCCAGCTGCAGTTGTGTGTTTGCAGTGTAGACATGCTCTGAGTCCGTCTTTTACAGCAGGAACAACGTTACACCTGGAACAATCCTGTCAAGCTGGTTTGAATGTGTATGCGAAGGAGAGCTTTGTACTTCTAACAGCTAATAAAAAACAAATTTTTAATCAAGCTGGGACAGATCACAAAGTGACCTGCTCTGAGTGAAAACAAGGCTTATGTAGTGAGTGAGCAGTAGATGGAGAGCTCACTTTGATTATGCTGAATGGTAATAGATTCCAGAAGAGCTTATAATGCAAATGAGTAATATTGCAGTCTTAAATTGTGTAGGATAAAAATATGCAGTGCTGAAATCCTAATTTTTCTTATGTCATTAGAAGTGTTTGTTCATGAGACCTGTTCATAATCTTCCTGCTCACACAGTGTGCCTGCTGCCAATTAATCTGGAGAGGGATCAGATAAGAAACACTGACGCAGAAATGGGAAAACATGCAACTTGTACAAACAGTGTTGCCATCAAACCAGTGGAACACATCCTAAATGTTGGAGTATGATGTCTCATAAAACATGAACTCAGCTGCTGGTATTAGACCCCAAAGCTTCTAAATCAGAGATCAGAGCATGGGGCATTCTACCTCCGTGATTCCCAATCTTTTTGGCTCGAGGGCCACAGATATAATTTTTACAACTCTGAAGAGCCACTAGTCTCCACCAGCAGGACCCTCCTCCCCAACTGATAGAATCATAGAGTTGGAAGGGACCTCAGGAGATCATCTAGTCCAAACCCCTGCTCAAAGCAGGACTAACCAGGACTAACCTCAGCTAAATAATCCCAGCCAGGGTTTTGTCAAGCTGCAGCTTAAAAACCTCCAAAGATGGAGATTCCACCACCTCCCTAGGTAACCCATTCCAGTGCTTCACCACCCTCCCCCACTGCAACTTGAGACCATTGCTTCTTGTTCTGTCATCTGCCACCACTGAGAACAACCTAGCCCATCCTCCCTGGAACCCCCTTTCAGGTAGTTAAAGGCTGCTATCAAATCCCCCCTCATTCTTCTCTTCTGCAGACTAAACAAGCCTAGTACCCTCAGCCTCTCCTCATAAGTCCTGTGCTCCAGCCCCCTCATCATTTTTGTTGCCCTCCGCTGGACTCTCTCCAACTTCTCCACATCCTTTTTGTAGTGGGGGGCCCAAAATTGGACACAATACTCCCAATGCAGCCTCACCAATGCCGAATAGAAGGGAATAATCACTTCCCGCGATCTGCTGGCAATGCTTCTACTAATGCAGCCCAATATGCTTTTGGCCTTCTTGACAACCAGGGCACACTGCTGACTCATATCCAGCTTCTTATCCACTGCTACCCCCAGGTCCTTTTCTGCAGAACTGCTGCCTAGCTCGTCGGTCCCCAGTCTGTAGCTGTGCATGGGATTCTTCCGTCCTAGGTGCAGGACTCTGCACTTGTCCTTGTTGATCTCCTGTCCCCACAACTGCAGCAGGGAAACTGCATGCATCCTGTAGCCCCGTGAGCTCCACCTGGGTCCCTAGGCAGTGGCTCCCTTCTGCAGCCAGGGGGATGGGAGATCAGTGCTCCCTTCCCTCTGGCTCCATCAGGGACCCCAGCGCCTAGGGACCCGGGTGGAGTGCTTTGCTGTGTTCCCTGCTACAGCCAGGGGGAGGGGAGCGCTGATCTCCTGTCCCCTTGGCTGCAGCAAGGAACCTGCACTGGTCTTGTAGCCCTGTGGCAACACAGTCCGCCTGGGTCCTTAGGCAGTGGCTCCTTTCTGCAGCCAGCGGGAGGGGAGCAGCGGGCATCTTTGAAAGACCCTGCAAGCCACGGGTTGGGAACCACTGTTCTCTACTTTGTCTCCAGGGGTCAATATAACTTGTGCATGGTGGCATTTCAGTACAGCTCTGTGTCACTTTAATTTATGCCTGCAGATCTTTTGCAGTATTTTGCATATCAGAGCAGTAACAGATATTGTACATTTGTGGCTCTTAAAATTATAACAACTTGGGCCTGTCAGCCACAAAACACAGCTCTGACATCCAAGAGTGAGATTAGTCAAGAACTGGGTACACATTTATTTTTAGCTTTGGAAATCTACAGTATGTCACTGCTGGAGTTTAATGAGCAGCTAACAGTCAGGTTTTGTAAAGATATGAAAAGAAGACGATAATAACTTCAGTTTAGGATACTTTATATGCTGGCCCTGGGGAGTTATGCTGGCATGAGTCTCAGTAAGAGAAGGCAGGAGTAGGGGGTGTGTTGCTACTAAAACTTTTCAAAAAGTTGGAATGACATTTTCATGGACGTGTACGTGGATCTATATCTTCCTAGCTCCCCATGCACAGCGTTGACAGCTTATCCGTAGATGATGAATTTCCATGTGTCTCCCACTTTGCATTGGGTGGGTCATCTTTCTTCCTTCCTTTACCTCTCTTTTCCCATCTTAGTGGATTTGCCTTTTCTTCCCCTCTCTTGCTTGGTTTGTCTCTTATATTCTCTTCCCTGTGGTGTCCGTCATTAATCCATTGTCTTGCTCCTTATTCTCATCCTTTGCTATTCATCTTCTTTGTTCCCTTCCATCTTGTTTTCTTAGCTGCTCAATGCCTCTTTGCGGAGATCCTCTGCCACATAGTAACCTCAATGAAACCGGGCGAGACTTTCAAAGGATTCTGTGCTATGCAGGGATTCTTGTATGGGAGAAGAGTCCTCGGAAGCTAGTTAAACTGGCTTTATGGTCTTTTCTGTTGTTAAAGCAGCACAAAGGAGTCAAGGGTTTGGCATGTTCTCATACCTGTCTACACTGAAGACTTGCACTGTGTTGTTCTGTCTAGCTAAATTGGAGTGAACGCTGATGTAGATGTGCTGCACCAATAATAAGGGAGGCTTACACTGATGTGACTTGAGGTTTGTCTACATGGGGACAGTCAGGAAAATTAATCCAAATGAACTAAAGTTGTGAATTTAAAGTGGATTTAGTTAAACCACATTAAATCCTGCATGGACATTCTCATTCAGAATTAGTGTCCAGAAAGGGATTTAATGTGGTTTAACTAAACCACTTTAAATTCACAACTTTAGTTCATTTGGATTAATGTGGTTTAATTAAATCAACTTTAAAAAACTACTTTGGATTAACTTTCCTGACTGTCCCAGTGTAGACAAGCCCTTATTCCTGTAAGGAAGGGTATGTCTACACTATGGGCGCCACAGCAGAACAGCTGCATTGTTGTAGCTATGCTCAGAGTCCTGTGCCAATACAAATATGTGGCTCCACATCCGATCAGCATTTGCTGGAATAAACTTTTACCTGACCTGCCATCTGCCCTCCCTCTTTTAGATTTAACTGCATCCGCACATCAGCTGTTTTGGAACCAGCAGCCCCCAAACAGCTGATCATCCCCGTCCTTCTGCCCAACAGCTGATGAGCTGTTGAGCCCTGCCAGCAGTTTAACAGCTGATCAGCTGTTCAGGCTGCACCCGTCAGGCAGCTGCTCCAGCTCTGCCCCAGAAGTCAGAGGTCTGGAGCGATATGACCCTCTGACCTGTGATCCACAGAAATGGTCCGCCAATATCCACATCTGCAGGGCTCTAGCTATGCTGCTGTGGTGCTATAGCAGAGATGCTTCCTACATCCAAGGAAGGGGTTTTTCTTTCGATTTGTGAGTAAGTAATCCACCTCTCTGAGCGGTGGTAGCTAGGTCGCCAAAAGAATTCTTTTAAGTTTAGACTATGCCTAAGTTGTGCTGCTTTTATATCAGTGTCGTATGTCTATGTGAGGGGTTTGCACTAGTGCGGCTACATCAGTGTAGTTGGACGGGGTTAATGTAGACAAAGCCACTGTCTCACTTGTCTGTAAGGAGAAGCTGCTGATCTGGCCTTCATTTAAAAATGCTGGGTGCAGTGACTGACCAGCATGCCCTACCTGAAACTGAGAATTGTTCTTTTGCCTAAGTTGCCTGGTAAACATAACTAACTAGCAGTTTTTCCCAGTATAGTACTGCATGTTAGGAACTGCACTGGCACAGATGTGCTATCTCTAGCTGGTTAGGGCTAAGCAAAGTAGCAGAAAATAAGTATCCATTGTTCTGCCTCTTTCGTGGTCATGCAAGTGAGCTGAGGGGACAGTTCTCATCTTTGTGGATTCACATTGGAGATGCCAGGTTTCCTGAGTGGAGGTCAGCAGCTTGTGTAGAAAGTGGCAAGTAATTAAATGTCACTTTTCCAGATATAGTTCTGGCTATTCAAAGCTGCTGAGCAATAGGCTTTTTCTAGTCTGCACTGATTGGCATTGAATGGTTAATTTTCAATGTGGCCTGTAGGTATTTAACTATATAATGTCTATTAAGGTTAATGTAGATCATGAGGATTGATCTACACAGATGGCTACAAATATAAAACTCAGAATCATGCAAGAAATCTTTGGTTTTCTGTTGATGTGGTTTTTTGGGGGGAGTTGGGGTGGGAAAGACCGTGCCTTTTTCAACATTCAGTTCATCCTTTTTTAGTATGTGAAATACTTTACTGTCAAATAAGTGGCTTGTTGCGAATAATTTATTGTGTGTATTGTGGTTATTTCTCGCAAAGTGTCATGCACGATGCAGTCTTACTTTGGGGAGGCACTTCACGATTTTCAGTCATTATGCATTTAAAAGTAGGTATTACTATTCATTATTTCAAGGTAGACATATCTGAGCAACTTAAGTTTTTATTCTAGTGTCTCAGGAAATTCACTGTGTAATATCTCTCAAACTCTACCCTTTGGACTACGGCAGAAGGAAACTGGTTTAAAAAAAATAACACGTCAAATTGCACAATGTTTTCTTCTACATGTGTCAAAATATTTGAAGAATATTATATTAGTATATTTCAGAAATTGAATTAGTCCGTAATATTCTCTGATGCTAACCTGGTGTGTGTTTTTATGTTAAGAAGTGATGGAAAGGAATAAATACCTCTAAAAATATTTGGAGACCAATTTAAAAAAAAAAAAATCTATTAAACATCACCATTTCCAGAATTCTTTCAGTGGTTGTGCTGTTAAAACTACATTCTCTTGAAGTTATAACCATTCAAAATGGATTTAATACCAATCATTAATACACAGTGTGCTTTTAGCTAACTCCTTCAATTTAATCTGAGATTAGTCATTCCAAACTACAAGTAACATTGTCATTATATTTTTAAATTAACATTTTACATTCTCAGATCAATTTATTTTTAGCACTCTTTTTCTGTATTTTTATTATGATATATCTCAAATATGAAAATGTGTTACCTAAGTCCATGAAAGTAAAGCCTAGCTGTTTAAATCCGTTACCATTTTGCTATTGTTAGGTTGGAATAGTCAGACTTGCTCTCAGACTTGTAATCTGTTACTTGGTACTTGCATCACTGGAATTACATGTATTATGGTTTTGTTTAATGTTGGTGATATTGGCATCTTTATTTGAAGAACACTTTTATCACAATAAGGAGGAATACAGTTCACTTGGTTAATATAAAAATCACACTATTTATGTTATGGGCCATAGTCTCACATGCACCAAAGGTAACATAGGGAGTGGAGGAGGTGATGGTGATGAGATAATGGTAGAATTGTCACTATAATGTTGCATGAAAATGTGTCCAAATACTTGCCCAAAGCCAAATTCAAAGATTGCTGCTCCTTTTTCTCTAGATCCTTTCTTATTAGAAAGAGTAAGACTTGGGCAGGTTGTCTTTTCTTACGTACAGTAGAACCTCAGAGTTACGAACACCAGAGTTACGAACTGACCAGTGAACCACACACCTCATTTGGAACCAGAAGTACACAATCAGGCAGCCACAAACAAAGTAGGAGGGGGGAGGAAAGCAAATACAGTACAGTATTGTGTTAAACATTAACTACTAAAAAAAAAAAAAAAAGGAAAGCAACATTTTTCTTCTGCATAGTAGTGTTTCAAAGCTGCATTAAGTTAATGTTCAGTTGTAAACTTTTTAAAAAACAACCATAACATTTTGTTCAGAGTTACGAACAACCTCTATTCCTGAGGTGTTGATAACATTGGACTTTATGCCTTGTTTACAGCAGTAACGCAATGTACTGCGAGCTCATTTAACTTTAAAAAACTAGGGTAAGCAGAGGTAGGCTTGATCAGCAGTTGGATGGGAAACTTTTAGGAAAAATATTTGCTTCTTGTGGTATTCTTTGCTGAGTTAGTATTGAATCAGTGACTCAGCATGGTTTTAGGGGACACTGTTATGCACAAAATATTTCAGATGAACTATAATACTGAAGTCTTACTGACTAAGTAATTAAAGGTCTCTTGGCCCTTCTGATAGGGGTACTAACCCCAATGTTCTGAACAAATTTCATCCCGAATAATTCCAATCTGCCTACTTGAATCTCACTGGCACTTTCAGTTGGATAAGTTACTGTTTTTCTGTTTTTAGTTGTTGTGCAACATAGCTGTGTGTTTGAACAGTTGCTCTGTTTCACCCAGAGGTGACTGCATTTCAGTGTTGGATGAAGGGATCCTGGAATATAGTTTGCATATTACTTTGAGTTCTTTTGGTCTGAAAGGAGCTCATACAGGTGAGAAACTGTTGTTAGTGTAGGCAGCACATCCAAATGCACTGGACTGGGACTTGGGAGACTGGGTTGTATCCTGATTCTGCCACTAGCCTGCCATATAACCTTGGGCAACTAACTTTGCTTCTGTTTGCCCTCCCAGCCTTTGGCTAGTCTACTTAGATTATAAATGCTTCAGGGAAGAAACTGCCTCTTACTATGTGTTTGTAAAGTACTTAGCACAATCCCCAATCGTAGAGGAGATGAGTAGGAACTACTGCAATATAAATAATTAGTGGGCTAGGTCAGTGAATTACTCTATTGCCATCTTGGCTGGCACCACAAGCTGGACATCCTGCTTACCTCTGTTCCTCTCTTGCCAGTCCTTCTGCTGAGTATTGATTGGCTGTGGCAGAGGTGCAAGAATTGGTCTTGTACAACACAAGCAAGAAATGAAAGTGAGTTCCCATTCCTAAAAATATACTACTAAAACCCCAAATATATTCTCACATTGATATACTGGGATTTTTTTTGCCTGGCTTCCTTACCTATTGATATGGGATTAGAGCCATAAACATTCTTTCCATCAGTGAAGATGCCCCAGTAATATTGCATGATATTTACGAGATAGTCTCCGGCGTTTTATTGGAAAGTTCTCTTTCTTTCTGCCTTGAAATGTTTTTTACTTTTTGGTACCTCCTGTGGAGGAACAGGGTTGCTACATGCAGTGCCCTAAATTTAAACGGTGTTCATTCCTGAGTGAGACACCAACTTCTTCTTGATAGTGGTTGTGGTGGTTGGAAGGCCACTCTACATGGCAGTTAAACAGCTGTAGCTGTTTTCTTGGGAGTCTATTCAAAACTCCATTTTTGCCTTCCAGTCCAGTTTTAAGGTACACTTCTTTCATTTGTCAGCAGTCTTCTGTCGATGGGTTACGATACTGATCTTGGTAGTTTTTGTATCTGCTTTTGAAAATCTGTTTGAGCTATTTTATTTATATCTGCAGTAGGTATTGCTACATACCAGCTTTGATATATTGTAAACACATTTTCCCTAGCTGCCCTTCCCATGAAAGAGGTACATATTACTTTGTGATGTAGTCACAAGAGACAGCCACTAATAGTGCAAGCAGAGAATTAATTTGCATTTCACACAGCAGAGTCCTTTATCAGACACCAACACAGGCATGCAAAGACAGTGGGGGAGCAACAGTTTTCAAGGCAATTGGAGAAGGGGTACAGATAAAATATTCAGGGAAGATTTTTTTGAAGGAATAAATGGCAGCTGGGACTATTAACTTCCATTTATGCCTTTGAAAATGTACCCCTTCATCTCTAAATCTCAGAAACTCCTTATACAATAACTGGGGGGTAAAAGTTAACTTAAAACAAAAACTAAAATTACAAAAAAGAAAAATTTTAAATTTACGAAGTAGGAATTTAAGTAGAAGCTTTGCCAGGATCCTGTGGTTTGACTGCTATGTTCTGTGTGGGCCTGGGACGGGGGGAGGGCAAAGGTGGGTTTACATCCTTTGTGCTCGCTCAATTCCAGGACCTGCCAGGGAGCTAGTCTACAGGCTGCTCTAATCTATGCCTGGCTGCGCATGGTCCCACCCCAATGGGCTTTTATGGCAGCCAACGATGGGCCACACATTGTGGTTCCTCCACCACACCTCTTTCCCCTAGCCATGCCTTCTATATGGATGACTGGGGAGAAGGGGTATGTACAGCCACTACAGTTCTCTCGCCACCTGAAGATTCTGTTGCACAGGAGAATCCCGGGATATAGGTGGTTAAGCTGGAGCCAGGCAACAAACTGGACCAGTCTTCACAGCTGTGTTTAATTTCTGTGCAAAATAAATGTCTCTATGTCTTAACCTGCTCTGACTTCCTAGGCGTGTCTGCATCTGGAATTAGCCAAGAGTCCTGCAGCCTCAAATATTTAAACTTTCACTATTCATTTTATTCCAGAGATTTTAAAAAAGTATTTTAACCTATTTTTTAATATGTATGAATGTGTATTTCAGATGTTATGAATACTTGCCTCAATAAAGGATGTTTGACAAAAACAAAGAGGAAGTTTTTTGTAATAAAATTGAATTTTAAGAAATCTGCATAAATAAGTCATAGATCCCACTCCTCTGGCCTTTATATACATAATGCAATTCCTAAGTAAATTTCAAACGTGCACACAAACTCATTGTTGAGTATAACTCCCCTCCCCCTTTTATTTTTAGTTAAGGTTTTTATATTCTATCCTTTGTGTCGTGCCTTCCCCCCAAGACACCCACCCTGTCCTTATTCCAAGCATCAGATGTGGTCTTTAGCCAACATATATCTGGTTCACATGTCCTCCTGTCCCCAGTCTTTCTCTCTGATTCATTAAAGTGCCAGTATGGACATAAAACGAATCAAGTGGTCAGATACTTTTGATCCTTCAAACTGATGGCATAAAGGCTGAGGCGCCTTCTGTTACCTTTGCTTTGCTAACTGCTGAAAGTGTCTTTTGTAGGGCTGTTTTGTTTTAATATTCTGTACTGAACAGCTTTGGTACAGTTTTATGGGTAGTGAAGCTGCTTTCGTTCCTAATGTTACTGGGCAGCAGACGTGTAGTTGCAAGACTCTCAACAATGAGGCTTAGTTGTGACTATTAGTTAAACACATGGAATACTTTGGAAGTACAAATCCATTGCCGGCAGGGGAAGCTACTGTGGGGCTTTGAGTGGAGTCTGACATCATAAGTGGTCTTTCGCAAACTCTTGCTTTGGCATAGTGTAGTCTCTTCCTGGTTCTGTCCATGGGAAAAATAATGGTTAACTGGTAGCAATTCAGGTCGTCATATTCCATAAACAGTGTTTCCAGCACAAACTTAGACTCTGGTCAGTGTGTATGGAATACAGGTTTTAGACTGCTTTTCCATCATCACTGCTCTGACTTTGATCATATTTACAGCAGTGCAATCTGTGTCCAAGATAGGACATGTAGTTTCTCCTGAGTTGACTGTTAATACTGTGTTAGCCCTTGAGATAATTGACACTACAGAGGGAAATGCTACCATCCCTGTTTTACAGATGGGGAATAAAGGCACATAGAGATGAAGTGATTTGCTTAAGGTCGCACTGGATGTCTTTGCTGAAACAGAGGATTGAACCCCAGTCTTCTGAGTCCCAGACTAGCACCCTAGCCATCCTCTGCATATTTTTCCCAAGAAAATGTTTGACCTCTGTGAATGTGTCCTGAGGTGAAATTTAAACCTCAGTATTCTATGTAAGATGATGATATAATAGTCCCATCTTACTCAGCTGGGGAAGTGTGTGAGATTTGCAAACAATTTTGTGAACACCTAGAAGATAACAGAGTGATAAATAAGTCAGAATGAATTTGTCAAGAAAAAATCTTGTCAAATCAACCTGATAGCTTTCTCTGACAGGGTAACAAGCCTTGTGGATGGAGGGAAGCGGTAGAGATGGTAGATCTTGAATTTAGTAAGGCTTGTGATACTGTCTTGCATGACATTCTCATAAACAAACTCGGGAAATACAACCAAGATAGAGCTACTGTAAGGTGGATGCATAACTGATTGGAAAATCGTTCCCGGAGAGTAGCTATCAGTGGTTCACAGTCAAGTTGGAAGGGCATATTGAGTGAGGACCTGCAGGGATCAGTTTTGCGTCCAGTTCTGTTCAGTATCTTCATCAGTGATTTAGACAATGGCATAGAGAATACATGAATAAAAATTGCAGATAATACCAAGCTGAGAACGGTTGCAAGTGCTTTGGAGGTTAGGATTAAAATTCAAAATGATCTGGACAAACTGGAGAAATGGTCTGAAGTAAATAGGATGAAATGCAATAAAGACAAATGCAAAGTCCACCACTTAGGAAGGAACAATCAATTGCACACATATAAAATAGGAAATGACTGCCTAGGAAGGAATACTGCAGAAAGGGAGCTGGGTGGGTTATAGTGGAACACACGCTAAATATGTGTGAACAGTGTAAAGTTGCGTGCAAAAAAAAAAAAAGCTGCTAATACATTCCAGAATGATGTTAGGAGTGTTGTAAGCAAGACATCAGAAGAAATTCTTCCACTCTGCTCCGCGCTGATCAGGCCTCACCTGGAGTATTGTGTCTAGTTCTGGGCACCACACATCAGGAAAGATGTGGAGAAATTGTAGAAAATCCAGAGAAGAGCAACAATAATGATTGTCTAGAAAACATGACCTATGAGAAAGATTGAAAAAATTAGGTTTCTTTAGTCTGGAGAAGAGAAGACTCAGAAGGGACATAACAGTTTTCAAATACATAAGAGGTTGTTGCAAGGAAGAGGGAGAAAAATTGTTCTCATTAACCTCTGAGGATAGGACAAGAAGCAATGGGCTTAAATTGCAGCAAGGATGTTTTAGGTTGGACATTAGGAAAAACTTCCTAAGTGTCATGGTATTTTAAGTACTGGAATAAATTGCTTAGGGAGTTGTGGAATCTCCATCATTGGAGATTTTTAAGAGCACATTAGACAAACACCTGTCAGGGATGGTCTGGATAATGCTAGTCCTGCCATAAGTGCAGGGGACTGTATTAGATGAACTCTCGATGTCCCTTTCAGTCCTACAATTGTATGATTCTGTGATTATAGGAGTATTTTGTTATGGTGTGCACAATATAATAAAATGCCTTCTTCTCATCTGTTTTGTAGCAATAAGCGTATAATCAACTATAAAACAGCCATTCCTATAAAACAAATTTTAGTCATGCATGCATGGACACAGCCCCCTTACATTTCTTGTGATGTTAGTTGGCACATACCTAAGAGACCTGTTTTTTCCAGTGTGAATCATTTAAAGAAGGAAACAGGCACAAACATCCATTTTAATACATGTATGAAGCTTTTGATGTAAACATTGGAAGTTAATTTAAAAACAAATATAAAAATCAGATCTTTCAGTGGTCAGACTGAGGGTATTGCAGGGCAGGGTTTATGAAAAAAGAAAAGACCACTAAACAAAGACAGAGGAACTTCTTTCTTAAACTGTCTTTGTTTTCAACAGAATGTTGCCTTCACACTCTTTATTATTATTTTTCCTTTTTGCTGCAATTGCAGTAAATAACACCTTCAGCATGTGTACAGGAACAATTACATCAAAGCAGAACCTAATAATAATAATACAAAAAATAAACCCCCCACAAAAATTGAAATCATCAACCTGATTTTTATAGACTAAAGAAACACTGGCAGTGTAATTTATTTTAATGGACGTATTATTAAGCTTTCACCATCTGTTCTGTCCCTAATTACGAATGCCAACAGAACATATTTCACAGTTACATCAGTAAAAAGACATTATTAAAGCACTTACATGTTTCTTCTACACTGAAGCTTCTGCAGTGTTCTTATGCTGCCTACGCAATTCAGAGAGCAAGCTGCTCACAGCTGAAATTGAAGTTTTTGATATAATGCACGTTTTCAATCATAAACAGTATTTCAGTGGAAGAGAATTCCATTTTGTTATAATACATATTTTAAAGCAAAAAACTGCAGACTTTAAAGCCTTTTGTTTTCATGATACTGTTTCAGATACATTTCTATAACTTGGAAGGAAATTATTTTTATTTTGTTCATCTTTAAGGGGTTTGTCATAGTTAAACTGTAGTGTGCAATATTTTAAAACAAGTTACTCTTCTTGGACAAAGTGTGAACAGTCCTTTTGAATAATTTTGCATCCCTTCAGCTAAATTATCTTATTTTTGTTTATTACTGATGTTAAAAAAAAAAAAAAGACTTCCAGATTTATTTAAAATGAGCAGTTTTAGGCCTTGATTCTGCAAACACTTGTATGGGTATTGGGGTCTCATTGATTTACAGTAGAAATTTGGATATTTATAATAAATTTCAAGATCTTAGGGAAAATTAAAAAATAAGTGGAGCAAGTCTTGAGAATATGTGTAAGATACTTTTAAGTTTGTGACTGAATCAGACCCCTAATAATGGAAGTAGTCCTTTAAGTACATGGGTAGCTTGAGATAGTGTTGTCAAGTTGGGTAAGGCACTGGCCTGAGATACAGACCTGCATTCTATTCTTGGTTCTACCACTGATCTCTAAGGCAAGGGCAGAGAAATAGAGACGTGAAGAGGTGTGAAGTTCATTTTGGCACCTCTGCTTTCCCATCTCTCTTGTCCTTCTCTCTTTTGTCTGTTTAGATTGTAAATCTCTTACTATGTGTTTATACAGCATCATGCACAACAGGGCCTCAAGGCACTACTATAATAACGATAATAAATCGTGGTGTCTAAGTACATATTATAGGAGTTGTAACACCAGATCAGTCGTATAGGCCACCTGGTCCTGTAATGGACCTCTGGGGATGGCCATTTTTCTCCTGCTTCAAAACAGAGGTACTCAAACTCTACATAAATGAAGGCTACCTCATGGCAATCTCCTAGGAGCATCAGGGATGTGCTTAATTTGTTGACAAAAGAGAGCACTTGGTAATAGTTCTTAATGTTTAACATTGAAATGGATGGGGCCAAATTCATCCGGGGTAAAGTGAGTGGACCTCCACTGAAATCAGTTTGGAATTTTATTCTTTTGGTCATACAATGCTTGGTCCAAGCGAGAACACAATGCTGGGACTGTACTCTGTTAGGCTACATCTCTGGTCTGAGATCAGCTCCTAGATACTGTGCTGATTAGCACTTTGTAAATACCTAAGATAGAAACAAGAGTTGGCTGTGTACCGTATTATATGACACCACATTTGGCCACTCATCTTTCAGAGAAAGGCATGGGGGAGAGAAGGGGAACAATCGAGTATAACAGACTGGGCAGGGGGTATGGCTGAGAGTTCAATACTATAATCAGAGCAATTGTAGAGAAACAGATTCTCCCCTTTCACTCCTAACACTTTTAATAATATGCTGTGCTTTATCGTGGGGCTGTAACTCAGCTTTTAATACTTGCTTGGCATTGAAAGTGGTGAGTATTATGACTTATGATGAGAGAGAACTTGAAAGAAGGTAACAAGGAAAGGTGAGAGTACTAGAAAATAGACTTAAGGAAATAAGGCTAATTTAGGGGGAGAGACCTGAGAAAAACAGTTGGTCACAGCAAAAGAAAGGTCTACATTAATATAACTTAAAAAATTAGGGAAAGAATTTGAAGGGAAAACAATTAATTGGCATTATGTAGCTCGCTAGAGAAGGAGTTGAAGACTGATGATAGAAAGAATTCAGGGCATTGAATTCTCAGAAAAAAGAATTTGAACTTTTCTTCTTCCAATAAAAATGCTAAGACAAAAAATGTTGAAGAGTTTTTAAGGATCATTTTTATTTAAAAACAAACAAAAACCCAGTACCCCCAATCTTGAAGAACCTGACTTATTGACAATGGCATGACAGCATCATAGTATAGTGGAACCAACACTGTGCTTAGGGTTGAGAAGGAGCTTTTGTAGTAAGCCTCTAGTTTTCAGGTACTTAACACTTTTTTGTGTGGGAAAATTAGCCATCTAACTAAAATTTTTCTGTGCTTATTCTCTGCCAAATGGTCAATTTCTTTGGAAAAGTAGAAGAAAATCCTTTCAGCTATCTTTAATTTTAGTTTTTTGATTATCAACATGAACATTTTTTTAACTCATTTGAAAAACTGCTTAGTGGTATTGTTGCTCTTATAACTCAACCATGAATATTGTTTTAAAAGTTGAAACTTGGCATATGTAGTTTTTAATAATTAATGTATACTCTCCAATATTTTAAAAGTTTTTCTTAATGTATTATACATTAACATCCTTGTTGATTTAAGCATAATTGAATAGTCACTTGTATATATGTGATTGTACCTGAATATTAACATATTGGAATATTTATCTGAAGTGATCTTGTGTACACTCTGAGAACATTCAGATGTGTTAAAGTTCCAATCCAATGCTCACTGAAATCAGTGCAAGGATTTTTATCAACTTCAGTGGGCATTGGCTCAGGCCCTAAGTGAATTTATTTGACTGTCATTAATATTTCTCCCCCTATTTTCTAAATAAAAACCCAGGAAATCTAAAATGCAATGCAGTCTCAGGCCCATGTTTTCAATGAACAGCCTTCAGTATTGTGGGCAGCCCAAATGGCTACAAAATTGTAAGCATGGTTATTTTGTGCTTGCTTTGCATCCGTTAGATGCCTAATTACTTGAAGGTAGTTACAAATCAAGCAGTTTAGAGAGTAGGCATTAAAGAGCAGAAAATTAAACCAGGTGAGTAGGTACATACTTATAAGGAATTAAAATCTGAATATGCATTGGGAATGGTAGCAGTGGGTGATTAAGATTTTAAAGTCAGTTCAGGAAGTCCCACATAGCTTCCCATGGCTCATTTCCTGCTGCCAGCTAGTGTGTGGTGTGAAGATGTCTGCATTATTTAAACATGAGGAGTAGTATGGTTTCTTACCAGCAAGTCTTGTTCTTTCAGAGAGTTTGTGTCCACTAATCTGAAGAAGACTCCTCTTTTTATCTGTTACAGAAATTTAGGCACAGGCAGCAGTTTTAATACTTTTAACAAGCTTCAAAATTTTGAGATATCCTGCGTGAAAAAAAATCAAAGCAGTCATACAAATTGGAGAAGGTCAAGGCCTGTTGTTAAGTTGTGCTTGTATTTGCAACAACATTCCAAGGTGCACAAAAACTCCCCTATTTCAGGTTTTGTTAGACTCAAAATTCAACCCCTGTTCAGCAAAATGGTTCATTGAGGCCTGCAGATGTTCACCTAATTTCAAATAAACCTGAGACAATTTATTGCTACTTTGTGGATGTTACATGAGTTTGAATTTGACATCTTGGGTTTCTTTAAACCTAAAACTCAGGGAAAACTCTTATGTTATGAGTCCGTCAGAGACAATGCCAAATAATTTTTTGGCACATACTTCGGTGATTTGAAAGAGTTCACTAATGCATGTAACCCCATAAATCTGAAAGCACTATTTATCTGGCTAGTAGAGAGAGAGAGAGAGAGAGAGAGAAGAACAGAGACCTGGCCAGAAAAGCCCCAAACCAATGTTCTCCAGCAGTGATACCATTAATTATGCATTGTATTTGCAGTGGGTTTTCCTTCCTTTGTGTTTCATTTCAGAGACTTTAATTATTAATTGAAGGGTTTATAAACAAGTGAAGTGGTCTAAAAGTTAGAAACAATAAAATTATTTTTTCTGTCCTACCTGTCTATTTAAACCTTTTATCTAATTCTCAAAGTAGTATTTTGAGTTAATGGATGTCTCAGCATAAACAATTATAAATAAAAGCTATTTTGCTTCTAAAGTCACTGACTAGTAATTAAAGCATTAGCTTAAAATTTGGAACATACATTTGAATATAAAAAAATTAGGGGACTATATGATTCCCAATAGGCAAAATAGAATGCAAAGGGTAGATTTAGGTACAGGCAGTTTTGTATAAAAAATGTAAGTCTGTGTGTGATGTTGAAGGAATAGAGTTCTGTGTATGAATGCAGTTTTAAAATGTGATTCCAAAAGTACCCATATCAGTAGCTACTCATGAGTCCCTCTGCATTAAGCATGATAATTTACAAGAGGACATCACCCTCATACACAGGTGTGGGAGGAATGGTCTTGTGTTTCCTTTCTAAGGTATACTATGCATTCATGGGGATCGGTGGGTAGCCAGACCTAGGCCTGGTCTACCCTGCCGCCGAAATTCGGCGGAAGTCGACGGGAGATACACAAGCTACATAGAGTAGCTTGCGTATCTCCCGTTGACCTTCTAACTTCCGATTACCGTGCCATGCTCACTATGCTGCGCCGACTGGAAATGCCCTCCAGTTGACGCAGTGTTACTCTTTTTGTGGGGGTGGATTAACGCAGTCGACTTCCTGATCAATTGAGCAGGTCTCCACTTCCGCTCAATCGATCCCGCTGAATTGATCTGGTGGTGCGGACCATGCTGCCGTCAATGTGCACTTACCCCCAGAGAGCACCTGAAATATAAAAGCTTTATTTTCTGGGGAAAGCACATTTCGGTCTATTCAGACCCAAGTACAAATGTGAAGCACAGTTCTTACTAATACAGCAGAAGACTTTGTGTCTCTCTCTAATTTTCTTGTCACCTCTGCTCTATACAATCTGGGAGGTGGCCAAAAAGAAGTTGTTTGGCTAGAGACATGTTCTTTTGTGCACACTGATTCACTCTCAGAAAATATGCAATATCCCATTCTGCCTAAGCTCCATTTTCTTCCGATGACCTGTTGTAAGTAAAATAGATTGTCACTGTGTTTTTATTAGCAGGTCAGTTCCCCAGTCTTGCAATTTTTAACTGACTATTGGTCCAACATATCCAGATTTACATTGTATGCTTCTGTTCTCTCTGTGTCAGTTCACAATGATGTAGGTGGATAAATGCATCTTGTTAGCAAAGGTGAGAATTAAATGAGTCATTAGGAGGGAAATCTTATTTATACTTGTTATACTTGTAGGGTCTGATTCTTGCCTGGTATTATTTGATGCACCTCCACTGAAATCAGTGGAGCTATATTGATTTACACCAGCTGAGGTGCTGGACCATTTTGTTCAGGCAAGAATTTATCTGACATAAGTAGATAGGGAAATACTATGTTTTTGCTACACTTTAGGTTATGCAAGACAGCCTCTTAACTGCATACCTGCAGTCATTTTAAGCCTGCATTCAAGCCTGCATTGCTAGTCTTTGTGTGAGGCACCTGCAACATTGATTATAGGATATGTTGTCAGTTCTGCTGTGTCAACATGAAATATTTCTTTTGTTGGGGGAGTGGGGAGGTAAGAGATAGGAAGGCATCTGGCATGTGCGTAGCAGGGTTTGTGACTAGAAAGTTAAAGGAAATAATGTGGCAGCCTATGATCCTAGATTGATTTCCTCCTCCCCCTCCACCCCCCGTAGCCTTTTGTAACAAGTATGTTCCCAGTGAGATAATACTTTATTTACAGATTATCTTAATAAATAGAATTGTAAAGAAAAGAACAGCTTTTAACTTGTTCCAAAATGATTTTCATTGGATTGTTCAAATGTATTTCTCTGCAGTTTGCATGAATCAGTCTCATGACTGATCTTGTTGGTAGCACATAAGCTAGAAGAAAATAATTTCATACTGTACTGATTTATGCTTCAGCCTCAAGAATTTCCCATTTTAAAAGTCTCTAACCCAAATCAGATAAAATTGTACATGAAACAGCTTAAACAATGATACATTTTTCTAAGCCTATAAGAACACTGTGTATTTCATATTGGTTGAATGTTAAGCACAAAAAGCCAGTCTACAAGTATAATTTCTAGAGTCTTCATAGAAACCATGCATTAAACTGTCCCTGAGAACTATAAATCTGTAGGAACAGTCTCCTTGTTGTAAATTCTAGATGGACTTCTAGTAGAAGAAACTTTATAGATGTGACAATATAACCCATCAGAACTATACAGTGGTTGGAGATAGAGTTTAAGAATAGAATTTTGCTGCTTGGTTACATTTATGATGGAAATGAGCCTTAAATGTTGAAGTTGCTTTGCTTTGCTTCCCCTTTTTAAGCCCCTCTCCCCAATTTAGAATAAAAAAGTTAAAATAATTATCACTTTATTTACACCGAACTGTCCATTTGTTCATTGCATTTATTAGCTTAGTAGGAAAAAAGAATAAACATACGCCAATGAGATATGTCTGTCATTTAGTATTTTCATAGAACTTTTACTTATGTAAAGTTCATATCACTCTGTAGGTGCACAGTAACATTTAAAAAAAATGTAATCTAGGATATAGTGTGTGGTACAAAGTCAGTTCTCATAAATAGTGCAGGTTTACTCTGTGACAGTGGAAATGACCAGATTAACAGATTTAGTGAATAACTAACAATCGATAAATCTCTTAAATTAGCTATCAACCTCGTTTTGTTTGGTAGCTGTACATTTTCCCCATGTATTCCACCTGAGATGAGATGTAGAAAACATAATAATGGGCCAAAACTTCCATTGGCTGAAGATGAAATCTTCACTACTTTTATTCAGTAGTATTATTTAAAGCCAGAGGCATTTAGAAGGTTAGTTCCTCTCCTTACTAACCATGTGCTCTCTCAGTTCTACATTACTGTTCAAGCACTTACTGCATCTTTGTTGTTGCCACATATGTCCCATTTATGCTCCTTTTTCTTTATAATGTGCTCATCATAAAACATGCTTTTAGGTGCATTGTCTGTTTCAGAGAACAATTTGGTCTTTCATTCCTTTCAGACTGTAGACGTATATTAGGGCCAAATATTTAAAGGAGGTCTCTACATTTTATGGCGTGCTTGATTTGCACATTCTTAAAATCATTTTTGTTAACCTTTTTTTTCATTCAACATTGCAGGCCCAAAGTCACTAGCTGATGGCATTAACTAAAAGAATACCTGGTTCACATTAAATGTGAACTAAGTACCCCCTAATTCATGCCAGCAGGCCTTTAGAGCGCTCTACAAATCACACCTCTCAAATGCACTTTACCATGTCACATAGACAAGCCCTCACACAGGTACCAATCATCCTCAGGGGGGAGAAAAAGAGATGAAGGAAGGAGGACTGTGACAAAATAGCAATTGTAGAAAACCGAATATGGTCCATACAAGATTAAAAAACTATACAGGCAAATACATTAATTGTCTGACTTTACGATTGCAAGAGTAAACACCATCTGTATTAGTCTCTATGGGCTAGATTCTGCCAGGTGCTGATCACTCTTTCACTAAACCAGCAAAGCGCTTAAGCTTGTGCATAACTTCAACCATGTCAATAGACCCATTCAATTGAGGCTTACTTATATGCTTAAAGTTAAGCATGTGCTGGATTGGGGCCAGAGTTCTCAGCCCCTTGCAGGATTGAGGCCTAGTTGCTCTGATTGACCTTCCACCCAGCATTCAGTCTAGCATGTGGACATAATCCTGCAGTTCTTCCACGAGCAGCTACTTGTAAGGGCTAATGGAAATCAATAGAAATATTTGCCTGCGGAAGGATTATTCTCACAAGTAAGAGTTGTGGGTGGTGTTCCTGCATCTGCAGCCTTTTGAGCCATTACCCGTAGTAATGAAGCTTTTAAAATAGTTTATTATGCATATATTCTGTATAAATCTTGAAGAAATGGCTAATGCCTCTACTCTTGATATCTGTGAAATAATTAAATGAAATAAGTTATGAAAGCAGACTTTTAAAAATCTATTAAGGCTGTGGGAAAATTCTATTTCATTTATTTGTAGATAGCATTCAAATTAAAAGCACTTCTGTTTGCATGTTCACATCAGTAAATTCAGCTATTAAGGACATCCAAACTAAATATTAAAACTGAACTAATGCAGAAGTGTAGTACTGTACATCACTTGAAATATTAGGTTGCTTTATGCTGCAGATGATTTTGAATGATGTTTGCAACCAAAATAATATGAATTTCCCTTTCTAAATGTACAACCCCACAAAGTGTGTGCTCTCTTTTCTTTTGTAAATTGAGTAATTTATTGGATAAGTTTATGCTGTTTTGAAGTAATAGTTGTTTATATTTTCAACGTGCAAATAGTTGCGTACTGTAGAAGCAGCTAATATTATTTTAATGCTAGTTTTTAACTCTGAGATCTGTACTTCTGGAGAGTTGAGCAATACATCCATAGGGTCAGAATTATTTACACATCAAGAACTTAGTTTTAAAAAACAAAACTTCACTCTGGTTTCATATTGTGAGTTGAAGGTGGGGGGAGGGAGGTGGCGAGAAAGCATTCTCATGTTTTTCATCCACTTACTGTGGAAATAATATTGCTTACCTCCTTAGTAAAGAAAGCACTTGGGGATCTACAGAGGAAAAGTTGAGATGTAAGTACAGATGAGATGTAAGATGTTGTTAATTATATGTATTTACCACAATTACTGTGCTCCCTCAGCTCAGCCCAATTCCCCACCTCCTTCCAAAAATGTAGATAATCTGAGCAGCTGGGTTTGGCCTTGGGGAGAAATCCACCTTTACATGGCTGAGGAGGCTTCTGCAGCCTAATGACTGGAGTAGCCTCTATAAATCATAATATGCTTTTGCCACAGAGTGGTGTTGGTAGTAAAAACTTGGGGAAAGAGGAGGACAATCTGTGTCGCGTTGGATCCACCAGCTCTTCCCCATACTTCCACTTATCATCCACCACATGGGGATCTTCCACAGAACTGGGCGGCTGCGAAAGTTAGGGATATCCACTATATTCAGTTGAACAACTCAATGGGACCATAGTTATCACAATGGAACAAATGGGATTTCCTAAGCATAAACCGAAAATAGCAAATGAAGTTAATGCATTTCTATCACAAGTCCATTTTTAGGGACAATCCAAAGAGGGGCTGGCTGTGGGTGTGGGGTGTGAGAGAGAGAGAGAGGGAGGGGCGGGAGGAGAGGATGATGGAGATTTGGCTTCTGTTCCTGTCAGATATTTTTCCACAGTCAGAGTTGCACTCTTTTATTCTTATTTGTTTTTTTTTATTTTTTTACCCAGAGAAATACTAATGAGAGACAGTATTATGCACTAGATTTGCTATCAAAAACCTTTCTTTGTACTTAGACATGTGACTTGGGAGGACACAACCTTTTCTGTGGTTGGTAGAGAGACTTTGGTAGCGATCCTCCATCTAGCACAGATATGGAAAACTCATTTGAGATAGATGCCAGCTACTTTTTAACATCCGTCCATTTCTTCAACAGATGTTGAAGTTGGGCAGTGCCTGACTATTGTAAAGGGACGTTAAAATATTTCACACAGTGCCATAGCAAAGACTTATTTTCCAAGCATGTGAATGTCATCTTCCTCCTTATTTTGCCAAATGCCGACTCTACTCTGCTTGATGCCTGTATTGAACAGGATGCAGAGGTCAGCCATACTAAAAACACTGAAATGTTCCTGAATTCTGAGGCACCAAAATGAATCCGGTGTCTCAGATCAAATTGGCAGTGTGGCAGAGGAAGTGGAAGCAAGTGCAGTAAGAATAGAGAGAGCAGGTATTTGGTAGAGTAAGATATCAAAGTCTGGTATCTAAAGGGCGCAACAACAGACAAGGATCCATAACATAGGTTAGCAAATTAGGATTTTTAAGAAAGAAAGATTGTTGTCTAGTTTCTCTATAGCTCATTGATCTATATGTCAATTTTCTATTGAATGAGATTAATATACATGCACTGTGGATCTGTTAACAGCCTTTTGATATCTTGAAAGCAAAGGAGGGGAAGTGGACATTTAAAAAGATGGGATATGAAAGAATAAAATGGACACGACAAAACATTCTATGCTGTTATTTTATGTTCCCATTTTGGGAAAGAACATGTGCTCCCTCCTTCTCCCTCAAAGTCAAAGCAATTTAAAAAGGAAACGGCAGTGTGAGAGAGTTAATGGTGGGATAACACAGCAATAGTCATGTTAGATCATGAGCTTAAAACAGAATTACAGTACTGTATTTAGTAATTGTGAAAGGTGCTGGATTGGCTGACTTGGATACTGAAGTCCTCTAAATATCCACAAAACAGGTAGTGTAGGCACCTGAAATCCAAGCTTTTTCCTGCCAGTGAATCTTAGAATTGATTCTAAGAATTCACCTTTAAGTGTGAAAAGACTGTTAGGTTGCCATGGCCAGTCAGTCTTTGGCATGTCGGTACAGACTGTTGACAAAGTTGGCTATTAGTGCCATTTATGGTGATGGCTTCTGTGATGTGGACATTTCTACACTGGGGAGATTAACAGACACCATGAAATCTGTTTCAGATAGACCAGCAAACAGTCCTCAGATGATAACACAATAAGGATACTTAAAAAATGCAGTAAGCTTGCCTACGTAACTTCTTGGTAGTATGTAGTCAATCAGAAATGGGGGGTTGCTTTTCCTCAGAAAAATTTATTTAAGAAAAAGATGATAGTGTGCTCCTAATTATGGAAGTAGGGCTAAATGAGTGTCATTTTACTGTGATTGCATTAAATGCTTCTTGGAGCAAAGGCATGCTAAAGGAACACTCTCTTTATTAAGAAAGTCTTACGTAATCCTAAACCACTGTGAGGCCAGCCATATTTTCTTTTGTCTTCAGCTCTGCTGAGCAATAATAGAGAACAGCTATGGCTGTCACTTTGGTGACCAGTTTCCTACCTTCCACACTCTTCATCCACTGAAGTGTAACGATGCACAAAAAACCCTGTTTATTGTAAGGTGTCAGTATGATGGGAGAAATGATGTTCCCCAGTTGCTGTGAAAGTAAGGAAGTTTGAATGTCAGTACATTTCCTTTTAGAAAGTCGAATCTGAAAGCAAATATTGCTTACCTCTTTTAGAAAAATCATTTTGCAGAACGCTTGCATGCTCTTCATTTCAGAAGAGCTTTGGGTTACTAGCGCTCTCTAATTTCCAATTTCTTCCAAACAATTTGATCTCCTGGATTATCAAGTGCCAGAGATACAATGACTTTGTCTGACATGCTAATGACTTGACTACAGACATAGTGTTCGTATTTGGTGTTTAATTTTTAAAATTTTAATGAGTATTTCTAGTGATAATTATTAAAGCTCTGTGAGCAAAATCCTCTGTAATATAAATTATGCATCTCTGCAGATAAAAGATGAGATTCTGTGCAGTGCAGATTAAGGGAGATAATTTGGACCTAAAACTTCAGAAAATTACCATGTGTCTACATAAAAACTTTAAATTAATCTTCAGCATAATTAAAATGTTTATAAATTTATATAGTGATGCTATATATTTATTAATAGTCCTAGTAGTAGTGACTGAATTTGTGTAAAAAGAAATGGACACTTAGAGTAAATTATGTACTCAGATACATGCACACAACTCTTGTGAAAGTCAGTGGGACTTATCCAAGGATGGAATTTGACTCGGAGAATTTCATCATTGTTCCTTGTAGAGCATCTCAGAAATACCATTGCCCATTGCTAACCTTCTTTACCCCACTATTTCTTTGCCTGTTATGTTTCCCCAAAAGGCTTTTTCCGTTCTTCTGCCAATCACTAAATGGCCTTTCATCCTCTCTGCATGCTTTCTTCACACTGTTTATTGTTTGTTTTATTTAATCTTTTCATAAGGTTTTAAATCTAAGTTTCCTCTTGCCATTTCTACTCTATGCGGTATCACCTAAGGTATGGAACTGCTGAGAATGAAAAGGAATGGGACGATTGGGGATTGGACTAGATGACCTCATGAGGTCCCTTCCAACCCTAATATTCTATGATCTTGGAGAGGTAGGCCAAAGGCTGCTTGAGTCTAGCTATTTAAACTAGCTAACTGACATCCAGGAAATTCCAGAAGTTATGATTCCACCTGCAGTGTGTTCTGGGTCATGATGACATCTGAACTTCTTAAATGGTATATATAGTGAATTTAACAAGAATAGATTAAAGCTCACACTTTTTAATGGGGAAAAAGGGAAAGTGCACAACATGGTTGAGTTAATTTTAGGCACAACTTTAACTTAGGTGCATTACGTTATATTGGGGGGGAAGACGGGGACATATTTAAAAGAAAAAGAAACCAGGGGAAGAAAATCTGGAGGTAAGTATCTTGGGGTAGTTTCTGGTTCCTTAATCTAGATTGTAAGGGGGCATACAGGTCCTTTGAGTCATGTGGAGGTCGCAGCCCTTGGGTCAGTAACACCCCTTTCCAGGTTTGCCTATTGTTTATCCCATGATCAGGGGACATTTTCACAGAGGCTGAGGAAATAGTCTTGAGGAAGCAGTCTTGGGTTTATAAAGAGGAGGCAGAATTCAAAGAGTAAAGTGGCCTAGGGACTAGCATTTCCCTCTTCTCTTTCTGGTTGTGGATCAGGCAGGCCTTGCTGACTCTAGCCAGTGTCTCAGGGAGAATCAGGAAAGCAGATCAGGTTATGATCCCTACACATCAGCCATGTTTGTAGTCCGAACATCTAGTAAGGCCTGATGAGAAATGTGTATCAAGTTAGGACCTGTTTTCCATAAACCCGTGTTGATTGGTATTAACGTAAGGCCTATATGTACCCAGGTCATCTTGCTTACTCTATGCACATTAAAATAGCTACACATTTGCTTTCTTCTGTACTCCAAGACTTTTTAAAAATCAACATTAATGGTCCAGCAATATCCTTAGCCAGCTTTTGCAAAACTCTTGGGTGCAGCACCTGCTCATTTAAAATGTATAGTTTTAGTGGCTGATGTTTAACATCCTCCTGAGTTACTGTTAGAGAAGAAAGTGTTTCATCATGTGACATCCATTTTCCTCCAAATACGGAATAGAAATATTTACTAAATACTTCTGCCTTTTCTGATAGTAGATGGAAATAGTATAATCATCAATAACAGTCCAGGGCGATTGCTAGGATTCTTTTTGTTCCTAACATACTTTAATTAAAAATCCTTCTTGTCTTTAACTCGGCTGACCATAGATTTTTCCTTGTGTCCTTTGGTTCCCCTATACATTTTCTGCAATTCCTAGCTTCTGATTTATAGTTATTACTGTCAACTTCCCATTTGTTATATATGCTTTATTTTTTGTAGCTGCTTTCACTTCCCTTCTAAGCCGAATTGGTATATAAGAATTTTATTGAAGATAATGTTTAAAAAATGGTCAGGTACAGAGTTTAAACGGAATAGTTTCTGGACATCCAGGCATAATGTACAGATTATCAGCAGGTACAGAGTTTGGTTGGGAGTCAGGGAGGACAATGAAAGGATAATCTGTGGTATTCTGGATGGGGGGGTAATAGGTATAGGTAATAGTTAAGAATACAAGCGATCAGTAATTAGGGAACATCACTTATTGCAGGGGTTACATAGGATGCGGTTAATGGGGAGTAGGCATGTCCATAATACTGGATTGTCCCTCATTGAGTCAGGTAAGTGGTGAAGTTAGTCCATTAATCTATAAATTTCTCCCGGTGGCACTCCGGCTTACTCATCCCGGTACTGTCTGTGTCCGGTGAGGTGTTCGATGTAAATGTCTCTCGACCACCGGATTGCTTTATTTTTTGTAGCTGCTTTCACTTCCCTTCTAAGCCAAATTGGATTTTTAAAGGGCGAAGTTATATATATAAATACTGTGTACACTTCCTGCAGACCAGGAAGAGGCCTGGTAATTTCTCCTGGGTAAGGGATTGGGCCGTCCTGCCCTGTTTGTCTGGGAGGGAGGCTATGCCCCCTTGCTACGGTGCTTCTCTGGATACTGAAGCTATAAGGGGAAATTAGCGTTCGGGAGAGGGGACAACTCCGGCCCCTCTGGCAGTGGGGTGAGCAGGCAACAAGTGCTCTGTGGCCGCAGACCCTCAGGCAGGGCGGGGCAGGGGTGAGCACCAGGGCTGCCACCCCAAGGATGGGATTAGCGGTGAGGGAGAGGGGATGGGGACCAGCCCCACCAATTCCACTGGGTCGCAGCCAAGGGCCCTCCCGGTCAGCAAGACTCCAGCCGAAATGCACTGACATGGCTTCAAGCCACAACAAAACTGGACTAATGTCTGGTTTCCCTGGGCTCCTTCCTACCCCGCTTTCCTGGAGTACATGGACCTCGGGGTCGCTGTCCGTTACCCCTGGGTAAACCGCAAGTGGTAACCCTAATAGCTCCTCAGCGACACAGGCAGGTCCTTTGGATCCCAGACAGCAGCTGGTCAGGCAGGGAACCAGCAACAAGGAAGAGACGTCCCCCTCCAGCAGCTCCTGCCAAAATGAGCTAGAGCCTAGGGCTCACCTTTTGTACTTCCTGTCCTGTCCCTCTGCTTCTGGCAGGGTGGGTGTGGGTGCCCTGGCTCCGCCCACCAGGGATTGGCCCTCCCTCTCTGTCAGACTCCAAGGGAGGCCACGCGCCCTCGATACATCCTGAAAGAGTGGGCAAGAGAAAGCACTCTTAAATTTTTGTTTTGTCATGACCTTACTGCTGTTCCCTTTTGAATGGTGGCTAGAACAATACTTGAACTTGCACAGTTTTGTTCCCTTTGGCAACTGTGCAAAAGAAAATGACCTTGACAAAGGGCATTCATTGGCTATCGACATGTTTCAAGGACTGATTCTGGACTATGTCAAATATTAAATTTAAAAAAAAAACCCACCTGTGTTAAAAGAACATTGTTAAAGTTGTAATGTCAGGCAACGAAAAGTTAGGAAATGCCAGATTTTAAGATTTCTTACGCAACCTTAATTGGGCCCCCTTGTACCCATGCATTATGATACAATCTTTCGTAGCATGATAATATACTACTTTTTCAAAAACAAAACAATTTTTAACGTATTTTTTGTGTGTAATTTCCTGGGTTTTAAAAAAGGCAAATTACAAAACTGAAATTTCATCATGTAGAACCATGTAGCCTCTGACTACCAGATACGGAGACTGCATGACTGGGTGAATCACCGCTCATTGCTCTGTTCTGTTCATTGCCTTTGAAGGATCTAACTTTGGCCATGTCGGAAGACAGGATACTGGGCTGGATGGAACATTGGTCTTACCCAGTATGGCTGTTCTTACGTTCTAAATATATTGACTCCTATCTAGTGGTTCAGCAGGGCTTGAACCTTTAGACCCACAGCACAGACATCTACCATTTGAGTTAACACAGTAAATGATAGCAATAGTAAATTGTCATTCTTTTTGTAGGCTAGCCATTAGAGAGAGATGAGACACACCTCTTGCCTGTGGATTTCACAGCTATTTGCTGACGGGAGAATTGAGACTCAGGAATTTAAGGGTGTAGGGGAGTGTGCTCTAATGGTTAAACACTTCTGTCTCTATCGTCATTGTCATCTGCCCTACTTCCAGCCTGACTCCTTCTGCCCTTAGCCCTTCCAGTCTGTTACTGTCCCAGTCTACTGCCTCTGGGACCTCCCACCCCTCTGCATTGCAATAAGGCTGTTTCTCCATTCTCCTGACTGTTTGGAACCAGCAACTAGAGAACAGCAGAGACCCTCTCTTTGCTCTCAGTTCTTGGGCCTGCCACCACAGTGATCCCAGCCTGTCAAGAGGAACAACTTGTAGGGCAAGTCCTGCTCAGGCATCCCCTGCAGACCTGGCATGAAGCTTGCCAAGTACAAATGAAATCTTGGGAGAATTTAGCTGCCAACCTCTAAGAGCATGTGTGAACTGAGATTATTAGAGACTCATAACTTGCCAGACTTGGGCGGATTTTCACAGGGATAGCAAAAGGCATATCTTGACTCCAGGGAGACCTCCCTTGCCAAATTTCAAGTCTCTGCTCCAAAACATAAAGGTTCTAGAGTGTCTTAGTGAAAAGGTTATGAATTTTTTAACATGCACCAAACAAATTTTTCCCTAACCTCATTCTGATAAACATCTGAACAGTTTTTTGCTGAAATTGTTTAAAACAAACACACACAAAAACCGCACCCCCCACAGTGGTGAGATAGACACACCCGATAGAAAATTTCAGCCCAAACAGTTAGTTTGGCAAAGTTCAGTCGATTATTATAAAACACAGGGTCTTCTAATGGAAAGTGTTAGGCAACCTTGACCACTAGGCATCACTGCTTGCAGCTCCTCCTATAATATTATGTCCAATACATCCTGTGTTGTTTCTTCCTTAATTAAGTTTTCCTTGTAAATTGCTTGTTATGGAACTTTTCAGCCTCTGAAGTTTACTGGCTTAACCAGTAGAATATGTAAATTCCTGGAGGAGGTAATAATAAAAGTTTGATAAGGTGGTCTCACAAAAATCTATAAAACAAACCAGATATAAAGTTCCTATTCTCAGCTGTTTGTGTCATCTGAGTATATTATTGTGGAACTACATGTGAAAATCTTTAAAATAACTCAAATGGGTGAAATTATTTCACTCCATCTGTATAAAATATTCCCCATTTGAATAGCACCAAGCAAAGGAAGCTCTGACCCCAAAGCAATGCATCTGCATTGCAAACAGAAAAGTGGAGGATTGTTAGAATGGAAATTGCATTTCAGATTTGACTATATCAGGTGGTGGTGGTGATGGTGCTGCTATTGTAAATAGGAAAATAATATCTAGAGTTCGAGATCGAGAGATCGAGATCACAATAAGTCTTCAAATATGACTTGACATTTTTCAGGAAAATGAATCTAAAAGTAAAGCACACACTCCGAAATCTATAGGTAGAAATAACTCCTTCCTCTATTACCTGTTGTTCTGAATGGAATTAAATTGAGCAACTCTACAAATAGAATCTTAAATAGTTTCCTGAACTCAGAATATCTTCAGCCTCTTCAAGGATACTAGGCAAAGGTGCCCATTGTCTCCGTTAGTTTTTGATTTGGCTCCTGAGCCCTTGACAGTAGCTATGTGGGCTCATATACATCCTAGGCATGCAACTGAGTTTGATGGAGTATAAAGTAATGTTATATGCAGATGATGTGCTTTTGCATATATCCAAGCCAGAAACCACAGCTCCAGCCCTCCTATCATTAATTCAAAAATTTAGATTAATATCTGGTTACAAAATAAATTGGGGGAAAAATCAGAACTATTGGAAATCTCCTGGTTGTCAGGTAGTGTGATTTTTCTCTCAGTGGAATTTCCATAGGCAAACCAATACAACTTAAATACCTTTGTATAAAAGTACCAGGAAATATTAAACTAGTGAAGATAACTTTAGATCCTGTATTCTTGCAAATAGCGATACAAACAAATAGCATCCTCTCTCCCTGAGCCTGTGCTGAAGGGTTAACATAGTAAAAATAGGAGTTCTGCTTAAGCTTCTCTATGTTCCAAGTGGTCTGCCTGTGTGTGTCCCTGTTTCCTAACTGCATATGTCTCTCCATCTTAATTTAGAAATTTTAATAGCATTATTAGAGCCTTCCTGTGGGGCTTTGACCAGTGTCCACTATCATTTAAAACAAGGGTTTTCAACTGGGGGTGGGGGTGTTGCAGGAAGTCTTTCCACTTACTCACAGGGTCACAATGCCACTCACTTAAATTTGACCCCGCTGCTGCTACATCATGACGAAGATGTGGCTGGGCCAAATTTGAGTGAATGTCATTGCAACCTGGCATGAGAGAGTGGCAACTTTACTAACACTCTTCCATTCTGGAACTGAGAAGTACTTTCCTGAAAACTTTGTGGATATTAAGGTATGTGGTTATAAAAAGTTCCCTAGACTATGTACAGTTAGTAGGATTAAAGGACTGATTTATTTAAAGTAGAATCCCATTTATTGGAATCAATATATCAATGGCCCCAGTTCCATCTAGAATAGATTACATTGGAAAGTCCCATTTTAACACTATTTATTTAGGAAGTTTTAACACGTTTATAATTCCTTGCCATGTAAATATGGAAAGTCCTATTTTGTAAAACTCCCCTCCCTGAAATTTTTTTAAAAAAGTTGAGAACCCTCTGATTTAAAAAACTCCAGCTACATCTAGGCAAAGGAGGTGTTTGGGCTCCCAGACCTCCAAAATTATTATTATGCTTTTATCATACCACAGATTTTAAACTGGTCCCAGCATGCTAACACCCGTATGCTCACATGGGTGGAAATTGAACCTATATTAATGCATACAATTCCCCCTGGAGGTCTCCTCAATTCCTCTTTTTGTCTCATGGAATAAAATAAGGTGCCTTCAATGGTGGCTGTCCTAGCTGAGAGATATCTGGGCTATCCTAGCTGAGAGATAACAATTACATCCTTGGCATCATGCAAAAACGCCTATTTGGGGCAACCCAGACTTGCAAATTGGGGACAAACCTATAATATGGAATAATTGGCTGAACAGGGGCATTATATTCTATTAAAAGAAATTTGGACCCTGTTTCTAGATACATTTGGATACAGAAGTGTGGAGATGGCTCAAAGAATGCCAGATCTCCATTCCACCGAACGCCCCCCATGGTGACCTCCTTTTTTTCTGCTCCCTATTCATGTATGTCCTCCTATTTTATTACTGTTATCCTCACCCTGACATGTTATGTCTATCTGGTATAGTCAGGTTTTTTATTGTCTGGTTTTGCAGTTTTGTCCATTTGTAAAATTGTGTAATTGCATAATTCTGTTGGAGATGATGAGAAGCATACAATATTTGGAAACCTATACATGCTGTAAATCAATCACCTTTTTGTGTTTTTCATTGTCTGTTTCTTTTAAAAAAATCAATAAAATATTAATTTAACACCCCCCCCCCCCACTTCCCACTTTGCATAAGGAAGGTTAGGGTTAAACCAGACCCTTTGGTCCTGATCCTGGTTTTACATCCACTTATGTAAATCAGGAGTTACTCCACTGGCCTCAATGGAGTTAAACTAGTGTAAAACTGATGCAAGTGAAGCCAGAATCAGCCCCATTGACTATAATTGAAGTTGAGAGTACTCAGCACCGTGAAACAGTTGAGCAGCAATTTGCAGGATCTATTTTTCTATCTTTTTCTCTGTGGATTTGTGCTTTCATAAATGAAAGTGCAAATCACAGTGGGATTTTTAAAGTTGGAAGCCATCCGTAGGAAGTGGTAAAGAGAAACCCACTGTCTGCCTGAATTACTAGAGTGGCAGTGTACTGTCTTTTTATTTTCATACATAAATTATTCTCTAGTTTCTGAGCTCCATTAGCTGTTGGTACAGTTATAGCTATAGCCTGTACTTAAAAATATAGGGAGCTGTCAGTGTACAAAAGTCATGAATAATGCACAAGTCTCTTTAGTGGCTGTCCTTGCCTGTCAATAAGTGGAAGCATGTGGTATGTGTTAAATACATGCTGCATTATCTGGCACCTCTAATGCAACAATTACAACTTCTTAAATCTGTATGAAAGCTATTCTAAAGTGCAAAATCAAAAATATGGTAATATGATGCTCTAGAAATTGATTATTGTAATCTATCTGTCTATATTGCACTGATCACCAGGCTATCTAGGCACTAAATACAGAAACTTCTACCTTTAGCATAGTTCAAGTTACTTCTTCAGCTTAAAAAAAAGTACTGATGGAGCGGTACTTGATGGCAGTGTTCCCACTTTCTGGGGTTTGCTATCCATTGTGTTCTGCCTCTGTTGAGGGAAGTCTAGGACAAACAAATTAGCCTCACATTGTGCCCTAAAGGATACAAGACATAAGTATATCCTGATGTGCTGCAGAGATTTCTACATCCAGGCCCCCTTCACTGAAGAGTGCCTTGTTCCAGGGAGTTTTGTCCTGGCTGCATCATACTCATTCTGTAGTGGCTGACGGGAAGAGGCATCCTTTATGTACTTAGATCTTTGCCCCATGAGGGCATTAGTGCTGACCTTGAACTGAACCTGAGAGTGAATGGGAAGCCAGTGTAGTAATACTGTGTACCTGTATGACGTGTTCTTTTGTACCTTCTCTGCTTAGCAGATGGAATTTGTATTTTGAGCTAGGTGTGGTTGTGTGGTTTCCATTGACAGCTCCAGGTGTAACTGTTGTGATAATCCAAAGGATTACAAAGGAATAGATCACTGAGACCATGTCTTCACTTGTGAGGAGCAAGCGTAGTCTTCTTGGAGATGAGAAGAGAAACTTCCAGCCACTTCTGCAGCCAAGGTATTCAAGCACTGGGAAGAGTTGAATTTCACTCTAGACCAGTGATACTCGGACTGAGGTTTGCGAGTCACAAGTGGCTCTTTAATCTGTCTCCTGTGGCTCTTTGCAGCATGTGATATTAGAACACCGTGTGATTTAATTATTAATTAATCTAAGTTATTAAGCAATCAGGATGCTTTCACTATGTTGCAAACCAATTGTAGCTGATAAAATAATACTTGTTCAGTCATTTTGCTGTGAGAATAATATATAACTAAATATATCCCCGCCATACTGTTTAAATATGGATATATCGTACTCTAGTAAATGAAAAATGAATTCACACTACTGTGGCTCTTTTGGGTAATGTTGATTGCTAATAATTTGGCTCCTAAACCACTGAGGTTTGAGTATCACTGTTCTAGACTATGTACCTCCCTGACAATCAGTGGACAGTATCTTTAACACAGCAAGTGGTCAGGAATTCTGTTCTTTCCTCTAACCATGCCACAAATATGAGCTAGTCTTACTTGGGTTAAGTAGAGCAAAGCTCTCGTTATGTAGCTACTTTTTATTTTTCCCCAGAAGATGCTGGCTGGCTTCCTTTAATATATTTAATTCCTACCTTAACTAAAGATTACTGATTCAGTATCAGCAGTTGGCAAGGTTAAATTGTTAAACCTTACATGAAGTATAGATTTATTAAAAATAGTAAACTGGAGTGTATGTATCAGCATATTGTTGATACGCCTCATTTGCACATGGAAATTCCACATTTAGGTGTGCAATCATAGCAACTGCTAGTGCAAATGGCCATTTTACTGGTCATTTGCACTAGCAGAGGTGGATCAATCCTATTGTTAGTGGAGTCAGTTTCTTTTAACTGGCCATTATGGCCATTATGTGACTGTCCAATAACATTGAAGCACGTGGAGAAAGCAGTAAACTGACTTTAGATGCAATATTGCTTCTTTTTTTTAGTCTGTTTAAAGTTTTACACAGCTTGTATCTTATTACATTTCATGCAGTCTTTGCACTATGTTCTCCATGTAATTAATGTGTTATTGGTTGAAGCATATCTATTTTTAATTAAATGGCTTAAAATCCAGAACAACCAGGACCAAATTCTGCTCGCCTTACCTATGTCATTTACTTAAATGGGTTTATTTGCATTAGTAAAGCAAACCTTATTTGACCTGTGTTGGTGCTGCTAACATTTCCTAAACAGTAAAATCTGCCTGAGCCATGTTAAGATCAATGTGCAGTGGACCAACTGTACAGTGTGCTAGTATGGTTGTTGTGGCTGTGTTGAGTCAGAAATTAGATAGCATGTAAGAATGGGCTGGTTTGTTAGAGCCCTTACTCAGATGCTCAGGAGGGCTAGAGGGAGTAAGGCTCTGTTGCTGCATACTCTTTCCTGATACTCAAATTGCAACTCTGGCGAAAGTCAGAGAGCATGGGCTATTCTCTCCTGTGCGCAAGTGGGCAGGGATAGGCACAGAAGGGTGGGGATTGAGAGAAACCTTGGCTCCACCCATTCTCTCTAGTTGATTAGCTTTACTGAGTCCTCCCCTAGATCAAGAGGAGAGGCATGACAACGTGATTGGGGTGTCTCAGTCTGTGTTTCCAAGAGCTACTTCTGGGATGGTTGAGTTTGCAACCACCCTTTGCTCAAGATCCTGCCTAAGGGCAAGATTTAGCTCAGTGTGGTAATACTGAACTGAGACAGATCCATTTTGACTCTTGTTTATTTATTTATTTATTTATTTATTTATTTTACTATACTAGAAGGATTCTGGCAAAGTGGCTTTTTAATTTTATTTAGTTGTGTATTTTCAGTCTGACTGAATAAGAGAAGGATGGTTTGATGGTTCAGGGGCAGGATTGGGAAACAGGAGATGTACTTGTTATGTGACCATAATCACTTCAGGTCCTGATGGAAAACCTCGCATCCTTAAAGTTAGACGTATGCTTAAATACATTGCTGAATAGGGGCCTTAATTTCTCTGCCCAGATTCCTTCATTTGCAGAATAAGTGGGGATAAAAATACTTAATCTGTTTTAATATCTATTTAGATTGTGAATTCTTCAGGCTAGGGGCTGTTTCTGATGTGTTTATACAGCACCTAGCAAAATGGGTGACCCCAGTCTTGCATTGGGCTTCTTTTTTGTACATGTGTAATATAGATAATTACTAATACTTTAAACCACATCAGTATTATTAACGATTTGGTTGTTCCTGCTAATTACAGAGATTAGTAAATTTACTATGCTTTAACAATGTTACACAGAGGAAATGTGGATTATAGGACTGATCATTTCATGTTTAATTGTTGTATTACTGAAAACTCATATTTAGGAGGAAGAGTCTTATTTCTGTAGCATTTGCAGAAAAATTTGCTGCTGACATTTGATGAGAACGATGAGGTGGGAGTTTTCAAGCCATCCTGAATAACCACTAAAATGATTGACAAGAGAAGAGCATTTATCTTCTAACAAGTTATAAATTAGAGAGTGATGAGTAGTAATCCACCAGCAGCTTAAGTGTTTTGTTTGTTTAGGAACAATAACAATAATGTTGTGCTAACAGCAGAAAAATATTTTATAATCCTTTTATGCTAATTGGATGAATTTTTGGTGGGTTCCAGTATTTTCTGTAAGATTTTGGAAAGTCTGGCATTTAAAAAGAACTTCATGTAACTTCCAGGCCTGTTGATCAGTGTTCCGAATGATACTTGGAGTGTATATATTCTCAATTGTACTTTAGTTAAGCTTTTTAAACAGGAAAATGGTGTGGGGAAACTGCTACTTGCTTGAGTAAAATAACTTTTTAATAGGATTCCAATACCTCTGGCTTCATTTTCCGGATGGGACAACATGTACTTAGGGGTTGGTTTCATGGGAAAGCTACTGTGAAATATGCTGTGGTGTGAATTTAAAGTTTAATGGAGTAGGTATTCTGCAATAACTCTCCAAGTGGACACTTTTATTCTGCATTAAGAGAATGCGGTTTAGTGAATGCACTTTGGAAGTGGAGAGGAGTAGCTATTCTGGGCTATTTCGCCATGCAGGCTAACCTTTGTATGCCATATGTAGTGAATAACTAGTTTTAATATAAAACATTTTACTCTCTTAAAATCAAGGCAAAATTCAGTTTTGACTGCAACAAATTCTTTTGGCAGCAGAAATTTGGTGTAACTACTCCAACTAATTTTTTACATTCTTTTTAAAGAGTTACTTACAGTATTATACTATAGATTATTAGCAATACGTAATTGTTACTGCTTGGTATACATTGCTGATAGGGAATTTATTTTGATCAGAGCAGTCTAATTTCTTTAGCATGTAAAGTGTTAGAATGGTGCCATTAATCCTTTTGCCTTAACTGTGGCACGCAAAGGTTTGTTTTCTCTATAATAAAGTTAAGTGAATGCCTGTAAAACGGTGGGAGTTTTAAGGCCAACACTGATTAAAATACATTTGTCTCATAATTTCTGAACTCTGTATGTGCAGTTTTTTGGTGAATGGTCAGATGCAAACTCCTACATTGATTAGTTATACTATAGATTACTAAAAAAGTTAATGTCCTCTTGATTTGTGATAGGTCATTTCAAAGGAATGACTTATGACCATAATTAGGATACATTTTGGCACTTTTAATACTATATAAATATTCCTTAAATGGGTACTGATGCTGTGAGGTGCAGAATGCTCTCATCTACCATTGTTGATAAATAAGCACAATTTGAGATGTTTTGGCACCCTCTATTCTTCACAAACACTTCAATATTTTTCTTTTTTTGTTTTTGTTTTCTCATATCATCCTGTCCCATTGCACATTATGATTCAAATATATTTTACTTACACACCATTTCAAAGATGCCTTTTGCCAATCTTGGAATATGAATTGAAGATTTTTTTGAGGGAAACATTCCCTTTTTGTACATGAAGCTGGGGGAAACCTAAAATGTCAATCCTATTAAAATGATTAATTGATTATTGTTGATAACCATTTCAGTGTTTTATCTAGCCTTGATTCTATTAAATGGATGCATCACAGAAACAAAATTCAAGGACTCTTCTTTTAGTGAACTGTAAACTGCTGCACAAAATACTAAGGCCTTGTCCACACTACACAATTAAGTCGACCTATGTTAGGTCTATGTACATCCACTGCAGTAATTACTGTGGCTTTTCATGTCCACATTACCCTCCTTCTGTCGGTGATGCGTGTACTCGCCAGGAGTGCTGCAGCTGACTTAAGTGGGGCAGTGTGGGGCGCTGGAATGCCTGGGCTGGCAGCTACTGGCGGCAGGGCTCCGCGTGGAGCCAACAGCCCAGGATGTCAGTGCCCAGCAGTGAGACTCACCGCTTACAGGCAATGTAAGTAATATAGTGTCTATACAGACAGTGTCGCCCTAACTACATTGACCTAAACGCTACGCCTCTTGTGGAGTTGGAGTTATTAGGGTGGTAGTGGGGGAGGTACATCGGCAGGAGCAAAGCTGAAGTGTACACACTTAGCGTTAGGTCAAAGTAAGTTGCCTTAAGTTGACCTAATTCTGTAGCGTAGATCTGGCCTAAGCAAATATGTGAGGAAAAATGAACTGTGTCCTGGGAATTACCTTATTTTTGGAATTCAGTATCCTTTTTTCTTTGTAAAGTTCCCAATGATGTCAAATTATATGACATACTAATAATAGACTTGGCTGATTTGTCTTCTATCTTCATTTATTATATTTAGATATAATAAGCTACTGTACCTTTCTACATAGATTGAGATATAAGTTGCACTAAAACATGGAAACTTTGCTACTCACTTCTGTGACATGAGGAAGAAAGCTGATAGAGGAAAGCAAAGAATAATTTTATAGCTGTAAAATAGTAACAGATGGGCTTCTCTGTAAATAAAATCTAGCCAGGAGAGGAATTAGAAGTAATTGTCTAATGAAACCACAGCCAGTTTTTGGAAGACTAAGAGGAGTGAAAGGGTGGTTGTATTTGAAAGTGTGCTATATTTTATTAATGTATAAATGTCAGATCTTCGGTTACATACGTGAAATCCTTGTTGTAGCATTATGTCTACATAAAAATGTATGTCTGGTTGCTAATGGCTTTTAAAAGCCAAGTGTTTATTGTAAATCTAAAATATTGCTACAGTATATTTATAAGCTTTGCATTGTCTCTGAAAAAGTAATTTTTAAAATGTATATATTTTTTTGAAAGCTGTTAGAATAGAGTCTGTTTTATCTGATTATACAGACCTCAGAAATAAATATCGTCTTTGTATCTTAGTTGGAACTGGATGTGTATTGAAGGACTGCAAATACTGAAATTTATGTTTAGTCCATATTTTTTTAAAGAAATGAGATTAGTTAGCCAATGTTCTATTGTTATGATCGTCATTTATCTGTCATTTTAGTAAGTAAACTGATCGTGTATAGTAAGGGCTTTGCAGCCTTTGTGTCATAACAGTTTAAAAAGAAATATAAACAAATTTCAGGAAAAACATACTGGGCAAAAAATATAAAAGCATGAGCATTTATATTATGCTATCATTGTCCCAACATCTTGTGAAGTTAGAGCTTCTGATACAACCTCTTTGGATAGACCCACAGTTTGTGCCTTAACATAAGGAGAGAGGTGAGATGGTGATGCAAAGGTATGAGAATATCTATTAAACACATTTAAACACAGGTGGCAAATTTTTTACGACCCATTGTGATATATAGTAGATACCCATTGAATATATGGCTGGACTTCTCCGAGGTGCAGAGCAGCCACATCCCCAACTAAAGTCAATGGGAGCCATGAGGTAGTGCTCAGCATGTTGGAAAATTGGGTCCCAACATAACAAATACTTTTAAACCATGATGGGCCAAATTCTGCTGTTTTCATCAAAATAAATCTGGCGTGACTCACTGAAATCAATGGAGTTTCTCTAGATTTATGCTGGAACAATAAAGTTTAGAGTTTGGCCTGATAGCTTTAAAATACCAACTTTCTTTCCTTGCTTCCTAAGTAGAGCCCGTGTCCATTGCAATTGCTTACAACATCACAAACTCCAAAAGCGAGGCCATGGTCAGTGAAAGAACTGATTTTTTAAAAAAACGTATCATCTCAACTTGTATTCTGTTACACTGTGAGCCTTTTATAGTATGTGAGAATTTGTGGAATCGATCTACCTACAGCTTATGAATTCTGGTTGATGTTATAATTATATGAAATTGTGTCATGGAAGGCCTAGGTGGTGGGGGTCCAGTTTAACTGCAGGACCCGCCACAGGCAGAGGAAGTTAACCGACACTGGAAAGACTCCATGATTCTGAAGAAGAAATATGAGCTGTATAAGAGGAAAAATGTTATGCCCCAGAGGCCTCTGTCATAGCGCAGAGAACTCTCCAGAATGGTGAAGAACCTGAGGCAGGGAAAGGTGTATAGATGGTGTTCTTTGAATACTTGCTCATGTCCATTCCCAATATAGGTGTGTGCACACCACATGCACTGGTGCCGGGAAACTTTTCCCGTAGTGGTACCCGTACAAGCTGGCTGTAGGGCCCTTGCAGTGGCATGCACATGCGCCCGCATATAGGTGCCACCGGCTCCCCCTCCCACTCAGTTCCTTCTTGCTGCTGGAACATCTCTTGCCTTTGCAAGTTCTCTGGCTAAACCTAGTGGTTTAGTCTTGATTCTAGTGTACATAGTTTCTTGTTTAGTTGTACTTAGTATTAGTTGGTTAGTTGTTAGAGTTCCAGGGTTGGGGCATTCCCCAGGATTTAAACCCTGCTCTTCTTGTAAGAAGCCTATGCCGCAGAGTGACCTGGGGCAATCCTTAAGTGGACCTCTTTGCCACCAGGGTCAACAGGAAATGCCATCGTTTCTGTTCTCGTCAGGGACTCAATGCAGGCTCTATCAACTGATGCCTTTCTCCTTTCCTGGTCTGGGAACCTCTTGTACGCCTTAATCTCTTGTACAATTTAATTCAGTCTTTACTCAAGATCCACATACCTCATTTTGGGGATTTTCCTGAGTAAGGAATAAAAAAGTACTTCAGGATAAGCCAAAGGGAAATAGATCTTTAGGGTAAGAAGGTACAATTTTCACATGCTTGAATTGCACTTTAAGACAACTTTTTAGAGCTAATTCTTGTTGCATTTGTTGTTGCCAGGATGGGGGCAAGACTCAGGAAGAGGAAATCTTCTGTATTATCAAATTGCTACCATTGAATCTTTGAGTTGCAATACTAAGGAACAATATAATATAAATATTCATCAGAAAGTAAAGTCTTAAACCATTGGGAGAAGGAAATTTCATTCTTTTGAGTGTGTATTTGGTTCTGATTTCTCATTTTACAGACTTGGCAAATATTATTAGAATATTTGAAAATAATACCCAGTGGGTATATGGTCTTTTCTCTTGTCTTGATGGCATAGGGCTAATTCCTGTTGACACCATACACACATGTTCCCACTGACCTCAATAGATCTCCTTGGGCAAGTACATCAATCAGGATTTGGATAATATCTTCTACAATTAAAGTCTGCAGTAATCATATCTTACTTAAATTTCAACTATTTTCAACCAGTATGGCTTTCTGTAGTTCTAAGCATTATCACTGGATTGTGTTTGACTGGATTGTGTGACCAACCCCCATTTTGTGGGTTGTGAGGTGTACGTCTCTGGTGGGAGCACCCAGACACATCATGCCTGAATCAGACATCATGCCTCTGGATGCACTGGGTAGCTTGGCAGCTGCTCTGCCAATTTAATGGGTGCAGCTTCCACCACTGACCCTAGTTCTGCTGCCTAGTGTGGATGGGGACAGTGCCTTGGCCATGACCTGGCTCTCTCTGCTCTCTTTCAGAAGGGTAGCATTGATATTGGCAGCACTGAATTTGGGTAATCCTGAGAATCCCCAAGCACAATAACTGGGATTGAGTTAGGCACCTACTCCCTGACTTTCTCTCCTTATGAACTCATCTCCCCCTTAAGGTTCAGTGCTCTGTCATAAAAGTTTCTAATTTTAAAAAGAAGAGCTCCCTGTGGTGTACATAACAGAAAATTAATTTTAAGGAGGACTGTGCATAGTTGATCTGTTAAGAAACACAAGGATAATTTTGTGCTGAGTCAGTGCAGAAGGTGACCTTGCTATTGAGATAAAATATTGCTCAGGAAGTGGGAAAAGATAAACATGGAAAACATGCAGATTAGCAGGAGGCGGAAGGTTTCCCAGACTGTTCTGGGTTATCTCTATAACTGACAGGGAGAGGCTCTGTGAAGAATTGAACACAATTGTACAATCCGTTCTAAAACAATTTTAAAATTCTACTAGAGCTTTGAATGATAGCCAACACACCATGACATAGCATGTTGTAATCTTAAATGTATTTGGTTTAGGTTGGAACTTGGAACGTATGTTTTACATAGTGTAAATATGTAAAAGAGAGTAGAGCATTTTCTCTAATTGCCAATGAACCAAAGGTGTTTCTGAAAGTGTCCCTTTAAGTGACTTAAAACAAACAAACAAAAGCCTTTACTATGAAATAAATTAAAATAGTTAAACTTCCTCTGTACAATTCTTCTTAATGTATTTTTTAAAAATGAGGGTATTTTTGAGTGAGGGCAGAATGTGAGGAATTCTGCTTGGCTATTTGGAAGCAAATTCTCTTAGATTAGATCTAACTATCTCAGCTCTGAGGCCAGAGGATCTCCTTGCCTTAATTTTGGGGATGCATTCCATTGTGCTGTTCTCCAACATCTGTTTCTGCCTGTTCAGTTAGAGGGTTGTCTTTCTACTGGCTGGTGGGGAGGCTCAGAGATACCAGCTGGCTGACCGTGCTCAATTGTTTCCTTAGTACTTGGCAGGTAGAGGCAACTTTTCTGTCAGTCTAGGATGATTTTGTTTCCTGTTGGTGAATTTGTTCCCCTCCATTCTTTCCTTAATTTCAAGATTAAAGTTGCTGTTTTAGGCCTCAGTTCTGCAATTAGAATAGTGCACGGGTAGCCCCTGTCATTGGTGCAGAGCCCCACTATGGTGTAGATCTCCGTATAGGTAAAAGAGCCCGCTGCATAAACCAAGTTGTGAATTGGGGCCTTAGTGACAAAACCTTCTGTTTCCTCCTCCTCCTGTTCTGGGCATGTGACTGACCTGTTGCAGTGTATTGTTTGGGGTTCCTATGAGCAGTTAGACTCTTCCCTTTGGCCTGTCCATGGTGCAATGAAACAGGTCCACTATTGTAACCAAACATTTTAGTCTGGATCGTACAGTCTCTTTACTTAAACAATTGTAGGATTGGGCCCTATAGATTTTTTTTCTTTATTGGGGAATTGCAGGACTAGACCCTAAAGAATTCTTAAGAAGATATAGTCACTAGCTTGAGTTTTGTGCCTGTTCTATTTTTTTTATTTCAGTTGACAGGTTCCAATTATAGGGCATTTTTAGAATGTAATTTAAGAAGTAATTATCAATTTTAAAGGCTCATTAGATTAAACAAAACATGATAGATATTGATTGTAGTTAAACCAAAAATACGCAGTTCAGAATGCAACTTCAACTTCTAATATGAAAAAGAAACTTACATTTCTTAGGTTTTATTGTGTGGTGACTCTAGGTCTTTTTAGGATGTCACTTATACATTGAGTAAATGGTAAGAAAGAGCAGATCTCTGTTTTGCTCGAGTTTCCTCCCTAAGTAAATGTGGTTTTATAATGCTAAAAGTTAGATTTTTTTTCTACTGAGGTAATGCAACACATGAAGTATATTTAATTATATTTCTTTTTAATGTAGCTTAATAGGAACAAGAGGAATTCCACTGCAAATTACCTATTAATTTCCTTTGTGTTTTTGGAGGGCATGCATTAGTATGAGACTAGTCAATATGAGTTAGTCGTTTTTTAATTTTCTGTGTCATCATTTCTTTCAATAAAGCTAAGTAGATTTTTTTTTCTCAGAAGTTTTTCGGTAAGGTGTCTAAGTCCATGTTTCTGGAGACTATCCCCTTTTTTACACTCACCATTAGATCTCCAGCATTGCAGCCACCATTCTTCTGGTGAAGGTAAGGCTAGATCAATGGTTCGGTCAGCCTTTTCTATACCAGGACCACCCCAGGACCCTTGTCTGAACTATTGACATCCAGGTTGAGAATCCCTGGGCTAGATTTATACTTCCGTGTTGTAGCTCTATAGTATGATTCTTAACTGGCCAAAGGGGACAATAGGAGCACTCCCTTTTTTAGTACTGACCATTGTAACACTCTTGTCCTCCCCTACCACAAAGTTGGAAAACAAGACACCAAGGTCTGGAATCAAAATGATTGTCTCCTTTATGACCGTGTAAAGCATTCATGCTAGTCAACTGGGCTTCCACTTTCCTGGTAGTTTTATTTTTAATCATATTTAGCTTAAAAGGAATATCCCTTATTTTTAATCAACCTTTTCTTTAATTAATCAACCTTTTCTTTAATTAAGCTTCTTTCTTTGGCTTTAAAGGTCTATTAGGCAGTGCTGTGTCTACTGGTTACAACAGGAGACTAGAAGTCGGGTTTCTTGTCTCTGCTGCTTAGTCACAGCATGTCTTTGGGCAAGTTATTTAAACCTTTTGTGCCTCACATTACTGATCTGTAAAATGGATAATGATAATGCAATCGCTAAGATAGCTCACAGAGGTGGTGTTAGGCTTATTTAATATTTGGAAGTACTTCTGGATCCCAGGTGAAAGGGGCTGTTAATATCCAGAGAAGTAATAAAAGATGAGGTACATGTTTTTTGGAAATTATTGTTGCTGTTGTATGTGCAGTCAGGATCAGGGTTGTCTTGTGCTAGTTGCAGTAAAGACAGAGATGAATACATTCTTTCCTGAAGAGCTTCATTTTGTTATAGCCAAAAGTTCAGGGAACAAAGTATATGCATTGTGGGCAGTGTTTTTAACCTTCAGGCAAATAAGAAGCATACCAAACCACATGGATAGAGTGGCTGGTGCTTTAGAAATCTCAGACAACTTGTAATATTTGTATTGTGGTGGTAGTTCTATAGTTCTGGACAGAAGCTATGCAGTGCCTAGTGCAATGTGTTTCTAACATATAAAAAAAACACAAGCTCTGCCTCAATGAAACAAACAAAAATAGAGCGGAAGAATGACTACAACAAATAAGTACAGTGGTGGGTGATGACAGCACTTGTCATTTTAGGATTTAGTTCTGTATAACTTCTTGTGATCACTTCCTGACTTTGTTTTCCTAGACTATATTTTTGTGTGTAGTTCTTTTAATCTTGCTGTTTGCTTTGCTGTTCACTTTAGCTCTTGTAAATTTTCTCTTGTTTTATTTTAATTTAAGTTGTACCTCTTCCCTCTGCAAATATTGATCTTAGATACTTTCTTGCACTAGTTATTGTCAGAGGCTGGTTGGTCTTTTAAGGGGGGGATCAGTCTTGTATGATGTGGCAGTTAACTACCAGTTGATACTGTTCTGGGTTCAATTACAACTAGTGATCCCAGCTCTGGAAGGGTCAGGAAGAAGCACATAGAGAGGGAAGAGAACTCAGGGTATGTCTAGGCTGCCAGGGCTGCAGGGATTGATGCAGTGGGATTGATTGAGCGGACTGTGGAGACTCGCACAATCGATTTCAGAAATGGTCTCCGTTCGACGCCATTAATCCACCCCCCACTTTCTGGAACGGGGTAAGGCTACGTTGACTGAAGGGCATCTCGTGTCGACACAGTGCAGTGGAGATGCCGCAGTACGGCTATGTAATTAAGTCATCGGCGTCAGTGTAGACCAGACCTCAGTGAGTGGGAAATCCCCTCTCTCTGCGTAGGCAGGCTGGAGAGAGCCACGGGGAGCAGGTTAAGCTACTGTGGAAGGTGCTGAGATAGGACTTCTAAGAAGGAAAGCCTGGAGAAGGGAGCAAATGGGGGAAGCCTTCTAGGAAGAAAGGCCTCCAGGGAAAAAGTCCTGGGAGTCCATGCTTAGCCTAAGATGCAAAGAAGCTCTGCAATACCCAGGAATAGGAAGGCTCTTCTCTTTAGACGTTGATGTGGATTCTTTAGTTGTACTTCTGTTACCCTGAAAGGGGATAGAACTGGAAAGAGGTGGCCTGACCAGAGGGCTGGGCCACAGAAGATATAGACAGAAACAGACCACAACAGGGCCAAAGAAGTGATTAGCAGGGGATGCTAGAGACAAAGATCCCTGCAATGCCATGGTCCGATGCTAGGAGTGCTACATTGATGCGTGGAACCATTCTCCGTAATACGTGACATACAATCAACTGCTAAATGAATGCCATTTAGGTTGCAAAGTCAAGCAATTGACAGTTAAGAAATGCCAGATTTATGTTTGCTTATAGATCTATAGTTTGGCCCTTGTGTGTTCAGTCCGTGCACCGAATGTCACAGGGATACTGTGAGGAAAAATAGTATCTCATCATGCAATTAAAGATCGCATCGTATATGCACAAAAGGTCAAATTAAGGTTGCAAGGGAAACAGCGTCTGGCATCAGCAGCTTGGTTTGGGTCCCGATCCTTTGGCACCACAGCAGAGACTTCTACTGTTTGCGCTACTGGACTAATTATGTTAGCTGGCAGCAGAACGCTGTTATTCCAGAAGAAGGGGAGGAGCTGCTCGTGGCATGTGCAGTTTCCAGGGGGTGGTCACAAGCAGCACAGCCCAGCTCTCTTCCTGCCTCCAGAAGGATGATGTGGGAGCGCCTGCTCCATGTGGTTTCCAAAAAAGGGGTGAGATGGACTGCTGGGATCTCATGCTCGGTCCTGAAGGATTTACAGTCAGAATCTAAGGCCTGGTCTGCACTATTTTAGGTTGATTTAACTATGTCGGTCAGGGGAATGAAAAATCCACATCCTTCAGGGTCATTGTTAAGTTGACCCAAGTTCCAATGTAGACAGCACTGGGTTGACAGACAAATTCTTCCGTTGACTAGCTGCCACCTTGCAGGGAGTTGGATTACCTATTTCAATGGGAGAATCCCTCCCATCAGCATACATAGTGTCTACACCTAAGGGCTACAATGGTGCGGGTGCAGCAGCGCACCTGTGCCATTGTAGCATTTTAAGTGTAGACAAGCCCTAACTTGGTTCTCTGTCTGTCTTCCTCTGGGAGTTGAGGGAGCTCCTGCCCCATGTGCTGCTCTAGTGGGGGCTGAGATGCTGATTCTGGGTAAAGGAGGTGATGGTTGGAGAAAGTCCAACCTGGCTCTGATGTTGGACTTACTAGAATATTCAGTGATTTTTGGCAGGTTGATAACATTTTCCGGAAGAACACAAGTGCGAGAAGGGAAATAGTGATAAATTACAACTTCAATAAATCTGAATAGAATTTCATGGGACAAAGAAAAGGCATTTCCATAGCCTGACAGGGTCTCCCTGCTGAATATGAAGGGCATGTTGCAAGCAATGGAGGTGCTAATGCTTCTCAAAGAAAAGGTTGCAAGATTTTTTTCGTAAAGGAAAGTGTTGATCAACTTAAATATAGAGGTCTTTATCTGCTCCACCTATAACTTATGCATATAAAATATTTATAGACTACAACCTATTTCCACTCTTATGTACTTGACTCTTTTACGCTTTTATTTTTACCCCTATTTATTTTTTATTTATTATTTGCTTGTTTGTCTCCTTTCATGCTTCTCCCTCCTATGACTGGGATGGGAAGCCATTCTCCTAGGATGGTACTAGAGCTGTACGGTGGGGAAGGAACTGAAAAGCGTGATTTTGAACAAGAAATGTGGCAAACCATCTGGAACTGGTGGTTTCTATAAAAATTATGACTAAATTAACTTTGAGACTTTAGAACACATCTAGCTGTAGAAAAATGACAGCGTACTTCTCGCATTTATTTATACATGCCATCTATTAAAGAAAGAGGCAGAAGCCATTTCTAAACTCTCTATCTTCTGCAGGATTTTCTGTAAAACATTTAGCTAAGCCATTAAAAAACCCTTTTCTCAGATGTGTTCTTTATGCATGATTACTGAGGGAATGAAATTAGGCTCTGCATAAATTTGTTGAGTTGATGCAGTTTTCTTTCTCTGCCTGATTTTGGTATGATTTTTACTGACACTGCCCGTATCTTCCGTTGTATACTACACACTGGAGGGTGAGTTAGTGGGGATGTTTTCAGACTTTCTGCATTCCTTATAATTGTGTTAATAAAAAATGTAGAAAACTTTCGAAGGAAGTGGGCATATTATGCATTACAAAATGCAGAAGTAGCATTAACACCGTTTAAGGACATAATTAGGTTGTTAGACTCTGTACAGAATACTAAACAATTACTAACATTAGTTGTTGGTCCAGTAATCAAAGCTGAATTTTTCAGCTGAAAAATACATGGGTAGGGAAAAACCTCTAAAAATTGATAGGAGTTCCTGCACCCAAAGGCTTTGCTTGTTGCTCTGAGGTAAAACATAAGAGAACAAATGTTTTGTGCCTATCAATTGTAACTGCCATTGTGGAGAGCAATGAGATACGATCTCTAAAACAGCATAGTCCTGACTCACTTTGTTTATAGCAAAAGAACTAGAAAGATGAAACAGGCCTGAAATTGGATCAGGTGCCAAAAGAGAGCCAGGAGAAGGAGGGTAATATGTATCTTCAACACTTATCCCCACCTACAGTAGAAGGCAAACCACTTCATATTGTACCCACTATAGCTTGCATATTGCTAACTCATGTTTTATCACAAATCTCACAATAGTTGGTGTCCTTTTCTTAAAGCCACATCTTCTGGAATCCTGTGATTAAGTGAGACTCTCTCTCTCTCTCTTTTTTAAATAAAGAAAAGCTAAGTTTCTAGCCCCAGTGGTGACAGAAAATATGCCTTGAGTGTACCCTAAAGGATCAAAAACCCAAAAGGCAACCCCTCCCCCAACCAATCACATGATTTTTGCACATTTGGTGTTGGCAATAGTGCACATTATAATAGATATGCAGCAAATGTTTATGGACCAAAATCCTTTGAAGTATCCAACGTCTGCTGGGTGCAGTGGAGGGGGACAGTGGAGAGGAACAGCTTGTGGCTTTCTGGTGTTGGGGCTGTTGGAACGTTAGCCCCAGTGCACTTAAGAGCAGCCTAGGCGCAGCTTAGAATATCTGGAGAAAATCTGCAGAGAATATCTGGAGTGCAGTAGTACTCCTACCTGCTGCGGTACTGGGGCTGTTGGGGATGGTGGTATACAAGCTGGTTGTACCAATTGGGAACTTCCCCATGGGAGATGGGGAGAAATGGCAGCCCTGTACCGTTAGAGCAGTGCAAAGGGGCCGAAATGAATAAGAGAATCTGGCTCTATATTTTTCTGTCTGTTTGCCAGTGGCTACCTATCCCTAAACCTTAAATCGTTGCAAGAGAAACTTTTTTTTTTTTTTTTTTTTATTATTTTCTATATTTTTTTTTAAATCCTTCTGCAAATTTAGATCAAAATCTGATAAGAATAAATACAAAGCAAAATTTATTCTGATGAGGTGAAGTTGGAAAATGAGCCTTCACTCAGTAGTGAATTGACATTGTCACAGAGTTTGATTGACTGCTTCTACACAGTGGGTGGGGGCTTCAGCTGTTTTTAACTCTGGATTGATAACTCTAATTCCAACACCGTTAAGAAAACATAAATTCCAAAGTAAGAAGCTACTCATTTGATATACAGTGCCATCACACTTCTGTTGAAGAATACAGAAATAATGTGAGAAAGTGCTTTGAATTGAATACTGAGAGACTTATGGCAAAATTGCCTCTAATCCCTTTGAATTTTAGAGATCTCCAAGTGCCTTAATAAATTGCATGCTCGGAATCTAGATTTGGTTAGATTTTCATCACTTCATAGAAAAAAATCACCATGGAAACATGAAGTTTCTTAACATGTTTGCTCTCTTTGGAGGCAGAAGGGGAGATAAGAAGTGTCTTGTTTTAGCAGCCTGTTTTGACCAATTAAAGAGCGTGCTGGTGGTTTTTTAAGAAAAACTCATCCACTTCATGATTAGATGGATTATACCCTTGATGTGGGAAAAATATTGGAGGAGGAAACAAAGGAATCCTCAGATTCCCAGCAAAGTAGTGAAGGACCCTATAGTAATAAAAGGAGGGGAAAAAGTGGATGTGCCAGCTGAGAAAAGATCATTTCAAAGAGCTGTGTAGCTGTGTAGCATTATCTGTGATAGTTACTAGCAGCATAATTTTAATTAGTATTGCCCATTACTGTGACCATCTTTTCTTTTTTAATCACATTTATCGTAACAAATCAATATTACAGCATAAACGGACACTGTAGTTGCTTAATTTAATTGTAACATTCACTAACAATTTAAGTATTACCGGGATTGGTATCTGGTTGCTTTTCTGATCAGTAGTGTTTTGAAGCTGCTGTAACCTTCTATGTCCTTTTTACCAAGATGAGCAAGTTCACTTCTTGTGCCAGCATCTGTGGCATTTACAGTATTCCATTCTTTCATTTTAGTAATTAGCATTACGTTTATGAAGACATTGTTTCCACTTACATTTTCTAGTGAGAGACACATGAGGGAAGCAGCATGGGGAGGCAGCTAGCAGATAGGACATTGAACTGTAGCTCAAACATGGGTTCTCTTCCCAGTTCTGCGACTGACCTTGCTTGTGGTTCTGTTTCCCTTACCACCATTTGTCTGTTTAGACCTGTAATCTTTCAGGCCGTTCTCAGTTCACAGAGATTTGATAACTTTGTGCATGTTACAAACCATAGGAATTTGCACTACCTGAGTTTTGCTTTGAGTTTTGGGAAGGCAAAATGAACCACCAAACTAAGTGAATCCTAGTGACTTTAACTCAGATCCAGACAATAGTTGGTGAATTGACCTGGGTAATGCAGTATTTCAAATGAAAATATCCTTCCCTGGAACTATTTGGCAAGGGAAGAGCTTCCTCAAAATGTATCCCAACTTCACTGTAAGCTTGGCTTAAGTTGGCTTTCAAAGCTTATGAGTCTAGTAAATGAAGGTTTCACTACAAAAAGTTTTCTCAAAACAGAGCTTCTAGGGAATACAGCTACAGAACAAGATGGCATTTGTTGGAAGTCCATCCTCCTGATTTTAAAAAGTCTGTGTTTGGCCTTGTTTTTCAGCACAGACTTCACTCACTTTGGCACTTCAAAACTGCAGTAAGTACAAACAAGGATTATGGAATTTAAAAAATAAAATTAAACAGAGAATTTCAAATTATTGTTTAAGAAGCTGATATATCGAAAAGACATTACATAGAATTCTGGATTCTATTTTCCCAAGGAATTGCCTTTTACTAATCAAATTGGCTCCTCTCATCCCTTCCCTGATAAAATTCATATTAACAGCCATATGCTGATAGAACTGCATGAGACCTTTTTTTGGCTTTAAGGTATATTTATTAACTTCTAGCATTTGCTAAACAACAAAAATCTGATGGAAAAATTGTCATCAGAAAACTGAATAGAAGTTAAAGTAATCCTAGTAAATATCTATATTGCAATCATGTTTGCTGTTCAAAAAGCTTAAGCTTCATTTGGTACAGGTAAAAACCAAAATATCTTCTCATCAACATCAGTTTAACTTATCAAGTAATAGTTTGATTTATTAGAAATAATCTGACCACCGTTTAAGTTTTACGAATATAATGGCTGTCATTAAAATATTTACAAGAAATTAATATAGTTTATTATTTGTATTTCTTTAGCACCTCGAGGCTCTAACAAAGATCAAGGTCCCATTGTGCAAGGCACTGTACAAATGCATCGTAAGACTATCTTTCTTGTGTAATTAGATGATAGAGCTTTTCAGGGCAGAGAGAAAGGGTGGCCAGGCAAACAGAGTCACAAAGATGTGAAGTGACTTGGCCAAACAGCTCAGTGTAATACAACCTAGATCACCTGCCTCCCGGGCCAGTATCCATCTGTCATGTTGCAATATTTATGGAGTTTTCATTGCTGCAGTGGGCCGCTGTGCAGCGGAACTGATGTAGTTCTACTGTGCAAAGAGGAAACTTGACTTGAGTAGCTGTGCAGGATGTGAGCACCTTTTACACGGTTCAGAACCTCCGGCATATAAGAAGCAGGGTCTGAATTTTCTTATTCTCCCTCATCCTGCAGAGGGCCATGTAAATGCATTGGCTACTTCAGTCATTGAACAAAAGTGGCCTCCATGGAGTAACTCCTCATGTGTGGCTGACTAGTTGGGCCTAGCACTCAGCCTGTTACTCCAAATGGACTCTAGGATCTGGATTTTTGCTTATATGAAGTGTGGGCGCAGCTAATGTAAAGATTTCAATAGCAACTCCTGGATGTTAAAATAGTCATCAGTGTGCTTTACTGCAGTGGGGAAAGGCACAATTCTTCCCATAAAAATGAAAGCAACCAAGAAGATGGATATTGTAATACTCAGGTTTGAAACCTTGGGGCAAGAACTGCAGAGAAGAAACACAGTGTTCTCGTATTCCTGTACAAAACAAGGCACAGATTAAACAGCGTTGCATTTACAGAATAGAATCTCACTACAAGCCAAATTATTCTACTTTTACTCAAGTTTAATACATTACTTCTGAAATAGTCCCATGGGTTTCAATACGACAGAGAAGGGTACCACTCAAAATGAAGAGTAGCACAATCTGACCCTAGTTTAACAATTTAAGTCTTGAGGATTTCCTTTAATTTCTGGATCACGTTTTCTTAATATGCCACTTACCTGGAGGATTAGAGTTAAATAGACTTACTATATCTATTTGGGACAGGTAGTTATCTTGCCAGTTACTATATTTTCTCTCTCTTCCTTGATCTGCTGACTGTATCCCTTTTTGAGGCTGGTATCGACACATTATTCTTTTGTAAACTTGGCAGAGTTCTCGTGGGACTAAGGAGTCCATTACCTCCTGATCCTAGCAGGCTAAACAGGATTACCTCTGTGCTCAATTCTCAGTGAATCCTGGTTCTGTAGATACTCTACATGAAGATCTCTCATGACCTACAGAATCAGGCCCACTGAAAAATGAGCAAGAAGTTAATGCTGCTTGATGTTTGGGGAATCACATGACTGCAGAATCTAGCAAAATGTTTGCAACCAGTGTTCTGTTATAATCTGCTTGTATTAGAGAATCAGCTTCTTTGTACAGGATCATTTTCAATTCATTTTAGTGGAGTTAGCAGATGGGAATATATTAACTTCTCTGTTCTGGATTAAAATGCTTCTATTAAGAAATTAAGTATGATAGTACTTTAAAAATTGTGAGAAAATTGAAGTTAGAGAGCTTTTTTTCTTTTGATTTGTCTGTTTACACTAATTACACTGATCTGTTCCAATAAAGTAAGCACATAGCCATAACTTCTTGAATGCAGTTCTGCTAAAAAACCAAAATTGTCTAAAAATTAATATTGCACTGAGATTTATAAATGTAGCACTAAATAGAGGCGCAAGTGGAAATGAGTCAAAGTTTTTTCAGTTGCATTTATAGTATCAAGTAGTGTTTAGTGCCGATGCCTGGAAAAACCAGACAATACATACATTTCAATCCTAAACCAAGAAACAAATGGTAACCCAAATATTAATACATCCTAGGTAGATGTGTGCCACAATATTTGTGTTCTACTAAAGGCCAAAATCCCAACTCCTCCCCGACAAACCTCTCTATAATCTGTTACAGAGCATGCAGACCCCTTAGTAGCAGGTGCTATCATCTGGCCTACTGGGATTTGACCTTTATAGGCAAGGAAATTACGGGAGGTGTATTTCCTAGAAGAGACTGATCAAAGGTGTAGTCCCAGATCATGTGACAGAGGAATCTTATAACTGCCAGGATATATAAAGAGGTGCCTGTAGCTCAGAAGGAGAGAGGACTGCACAAAGCAGGCGGTGTTAAGGGATTTGGATGAGGTAAAACGTGGGATGGGAGCTCTCTATCAAGGGATGTGGGTTAGCACTTGGGAAGGGACTGTGAGAGACGGCATGTGATGAGCTGCAGAGAAAGGAGGCCAAAAGGCAGAGGAAGATAAGGGAACCCTTGGGAGCGGTTGGCACCTGAATGAGAGGCCCGAGGAAATAAAATAAAGGTGTGGAACTGTGGCCTGTAATTGGACACTTTTGTACTTATTTAGGATCCCCAGGGTGACATCAGTGTGACTAAAAGGTATGTCTACATTGCAGTTGGACACCAGAGGTTGGCCCATGCCAGCTGACTCAGGCCAGGGCTCCAGCCTGAGCACAGACACCTCTGCTGCAATAACACAGCCGCAACCCCAAGTCAGCTTGCACAGACCAGCTGTGGGTCTTTAATTCCAGTGTAGACATACTCTTAGAGACTGTTTGGCTCTAGAGAGAGGCTAAAGAAACCACTGTTGTTGAGAATCCTGTAGCAACATGGGTATTCAACAGCTCAGCCCATGAAGGGTTATTGGGGTACAGCTACTGAGGGGTGATACAGGTACCCTATGTCAACACAGTAAACTGAGTGAAACCTGGAGAGGGCAAAAAGGTTCCTGAGCTGGCCACTGAGGGACAAAGAGCTTGTTCTTACTGAAGGTTTGAATTTGCATTTCAGCTTTTGTTGAGGTTTGACTGATGGGCTAAACCTCAAATCACCATCTGCCATGGGGTGTTGGGAAAGCAAGGCCAGAGATGTAGGCCAAACTTTTACATTATCTCTGTGCAAAAGGCTCTTAACCTAGCTGAAGAGTTCATTGCTGGGCCCAGTCAACTATCATAATGCTTATCTTAAGAAATGTAGAAAATACTGAAGGGATGATTTTAGCTACAAATCCAGTATTTTCTGCAATTTCAATAGTAGTATCAGAAATTAGTAAGTGAACATTAGCTAATAAGTGAACAAGGCACTCTTGTGCCATGAATTTCATAACAAATGTGGTACAAATGTTATTCCCTGCTGGACAATCTGTATTAGATAACTCAGAAAATATCTGCATTGGACAGTATCAGAACAGCAGAACGGTAACAAACAGTTGAAGAAAATCAATATCTATTTGTGAGAAATAGCTTGTTGAAAATTTATCTGGAGATCTTTGGGGTTCAGTTATGATCATCCAGGCAGATAAATTACTACCCATCTTCCTAAGTCTTCTGGGAAGAAGACAGTGGAGGGTTTATAAGACTGGTTATTACATTATGCTCCTGCTAGCATCCCAGCAGAGACTAGCTCCTTGTTGTGTGACTTAATGGAAGCAGGTAGTGAGACTATAATGTAGAAAAACCTGGGAGAACATAAGCTAAGAGCTTTTCGATTTCTATACTCATGCCTAATGTTAGACCTAAATGCATCTGTAGGAAACCGTCAGAGGTATTTTGAAGCAATAATGAAAGGAAACCAGACTATTCTGTATGTTCTAATCACAGCTGCAATAGCACAGGTGTTCCATTAGCTTAAATAGGTGTAATTATTCTAACAGGAGTTCACATATACTCTTAGAGACATTCATATTTATTCATATAGATATCCTCTTTTTTGAAAATTATACATCAAGTGTGTGTTCCTTGTACCCAAATATCTTTAATAACAACGAGAGTCCTGTAGCACCTTAAAGACGAACAGATTTCTGCGGGCATAAGCTTTTGTGGGCTGCAACCCACTTCGTCGGAAGCATGAAGTGGAAACCACAGATAGGAGGTGTATATATACATCCAAGGGTGAGAAACACAACAATGGTGATGGCAAGTGCTAACAAGTCAGCTCAGTTAGGGTAGATGAGGCCTATTCACAACCATTGATTAGAAGGTGAGAATGTGTGAACAGTGACAATTACTTCTTGTAATGAGAGAACCATTCCAAGTCCCTTGACACAAACTTGACACGATCAGACTGGATCTGAATAGGGACTTGTGCACATCCTGTTTTTGTTATGTTGTCTCCAAAACCACCAACCTGCTTGTTTGTCTCATCCACTCTCTAAGTTCTTTAGGGCAGGGTATGCTGGTTTACTATACTTCTGTACAGAGCATAGCAACGGGGCTGCTTAGTGCTACCACAATAAGTGCTACTTACCACTTTCTAGGTCAGCGACTACTTGGACTTAGTGAGGGTGAGTGGGAACAGGGTCCTGTCCCTAGGCCACTGACTCTCTGTGGCTTCTACTGCAGCCTCAGGGGTACTGCTCCCATTCTGATGGCAGGTGGGCTTGGCCTGAAGATCTGTTTATTAATGGGTAAGGTTAAGATTTTGTCAGTTATTTTTAGTAAAAGTCACAGATAGGTCACGGGCAGTAAACAAAAATTCACGTAACCGAGACCTGTCCCTGAATTTTACTAAAAATAACCATGACAAAATGGGGCTGTCTCGGTGATGAGAGCCCAAGCCATGCTGTGGGATCGGAGTAGAGGAGGATAGGGTCCAGCACCCGCTGCTGTGGAGGCTCAGAGCTCTGGGGTCATCCTGCCGCTGTCATCTGCTCCCCATGGCGGCTTGGAGCTGTGGGGGCTCTGCCCCCTGGGATCTGCAGGAACCAGCTGAGCTCTGGGCGCCCGCTGTCAACTAGGGCAGCAGGAAGCTGCAGCGTCACAGAGCCCTGGGGTCTTCTACAGTCTGTGGGGGCTTGGAGCCCCGGCATTCTTCTGCCACCTGGGGCTGCTCGGAGCTGCGGCGGTTCAGAGCGCCAAACTCCCCCATCATCCGTGGTGACTGGGAGTTACGGTGTTCCAGCTCGGAGCTCCAGGCTTCACCCATGGTGGCTAAGAGCTCCGGGATCTGTCCACCACCCACAGTGGCTTGGAGTCCTGGGCACACCCTGCTGCCCAGGATCCCCCTGCCGCCTGGAGCTACTGGGATCTGCAGGGTGCCCCCCAGAGCCCCGGGCTCCTTCCACTGCCTGCGGTAGCTCAGAGCTGCTGGGCACCGATGTCAGCTGAAGCAGAAAATGTCAGAGTTCTCTGGAAGTCACAAAATCCGTGACAATCTTATCCTTATTAATGGGCTTGCCACGGGTCTCATCTCTAAAATATACTGCACGTTAGGGCGCAAGGAATGTTCTGCCATGCACAGGGTGAACTTGCCATAGGCTCTCCTAATTCTGTCCCTTCCCACCTGGCCCATGCACCTGTTCAGCTGCATTTGTGATCTTCCATGGCACTTGTTTGATCTGCAGGATTTGCTTTGAAATGAGACGAGCCACATCCTGTTTATATAGCTGTTCATCCCAAAGAAAATAACTTAATGATCACACTTCCTGAGACCAGACGGTGAGGGAAATAGACAAAAATACCTGGTTAGAATGTGGGCATGACCAGCCGTAATCCAAAAGGTAATGAAAAAGCCACTGCTGGCCATAGAACCTAACACAACTGGTAACAGTAACTTGTAGCCAGGGCATCCTAGAGTCTCTCTCTCCTAATGAGGAAAATAAAATAAAATTAAAACTCCTTGTTGTAGCTCTAAAAACGTATTTGGTCCCCTGAACATATGTGATATGAAATAGAAACTTACAGAGGTCATAAACAGAAATGAGCTATAGCACGGAAGTGATATCTGCTTTCCCTAAACAAGCAATATCAATAAAAAAATACAAATCACAAAGAGTATAATATTAAAAATACCAGGATTTGATGACAAAGCCTAGTTAAAAATATCATGGTGTACAGCTAGAAGGATGGTATGAGTATGAGTGGCCATATAGAAGTAGGAGACTAGACTAGAGTCAGTCTTTGAATCCTTCCTTGTACAGGACTAGATAGAATTATTATGTTAATTAAACCAGATGATAATGAGATTAAAATAGAGACAAAGGGTAACAAGAAAAAATTCTAAAAATACATTAGAAGCAAGAGGAAGACCAAGGACAGGGTGGGTGTGGGGGAAAAAATAACAGAAAATGTGGAAATGGCAGAAGTGTTAAATGGCTTTTTTGTTTGTTTTCACCAAAAAGTTTAGTAGCAATTGGACGTCTTACATAGTGAGTGCCAGTGAAAATGAGGTAGGATCTGAGGCTAAAATAGGGAAGGAACAAATTAAAAATTACTTACACAAGTTAGATGTCTTCAAGTCTCCAGGGCCTGATGAAATATATCATAGAATACTCAAGGAACTGACTCGGGAGATATTTGAGCCATTAGAGATTATCTCTGAAAAATCATGGAAGACAGGAGAGATTCCAGAGGATTGGAAAAGGACAAGTATAGTGCCAATCTATAAAAAAGGAAATAAGGACAACCCAGGGAATTGCAGACCAGTTATCTTAATTTCGGTACCTGGAAAAGTAAAGGAGCAAATAATCAAGCAATCAATTTGCAAACACCTAGAAGATAATAAGTGATAAGTAACAACATGGATTTGTGAAGAACAAATCATGTCAAACCAACATAATAGCTTTCTTTGACAGGGTAACAAGCCTTGTGGATGCGGAAAGCGATAGATGTGGTAAATCTTGACTTTAGTAAGGCTTCTGATACTGTTTTGCCTAATCGTATCATAAACAAACTAGGGAAATACAACCTAGATGGTGCTACTGTAAGGTGGGTGCAAAACTGGTTGGAAAACTGTTCTCAGAGTAGTTATTGGTGGTTCACATTCAAGTGGGAAAGGCATATCGAGTGGGGTCCTGCAGGGATCAGTTCTGTTCAGTATCTTCATCAGTGATTTAGATAATTGCATAGAGAGTACATGTATAAGCTGGGAGGGGTTACTGCATGTGCTTTGGACAATAGGATTAAAATTCAAAATGACCTGGACAAACTGGAGAAATGGTCTGAAGTAAATAGGATGAAATTCAATAAGGACAAATGCAAAGTGAGTTATCAGGCCTGCTCGCTTACAGATATAAATGCAGTACATGACCTAAACAATCACATTTTATAGGTATATAGTGCTAGCTGGCTTCAGTATTTTTTTCTGTGATACTTTCCCATGTTTTATAAGAATTTTCCATTTGTGCTACTGCCATTTCTATGCAGTTGTCTTGTTGCTATGTGTGCGCGCATGTGACTATACAATTAGTTAACAGACATGATTGTGTTGGTGGCTGAAGTATCTCTATGGTAAAAGGCATAATTTCAATAAATTTCAGAAGTTGGTATGATGATCTAAACTAAATGAACTCTAAGCAGGTGAAGATGACACTAAGCTGGGGCGAGTGGTAGATACCCTGCAAGGTAGGGATAGGCTACAGAAGGACCTAAACAAACTGGAGGATTGGGCCAAAAGAAATCTAATGAGGTTCAACAAAGAAAAGTGCAGAGTCCTCCACTTAGGAAGGAAGAATCCCATGCACAGCTATAGACTGGGGACCGACGAGCTAGGCAGCAGTTCTGCAGAAAAGGACCTGGGGGTAAGAGAGGATAAAAAGCTGGATATGAGTCAGCAGTGTGCCTTGGTTGTCAAGAAGGCTAATAGCATATTGGGCTGCATTAGGAGGGGTATTGCCAGCAGGACACGGGAAGTGATTATTCCCCTCTATTCGGCATTGGTGAGGCCGCATTGGGAGTATTGTGTCCAGTTTTGGGCCCCCCACTACAAAAAGGATGTAGACAAGTTGGAGAGAGTCCAGCGGAGGGCAACAAAAATGATGAGGGGGCTGGAGCACAGGACTTATGAGGAGAGGCTAAGGGAACTGGGCTTGTTTAGTCTGCAAAAGAGAAGAATGAGGGGGGATTTGATAGCAGTCTTTAACTACCTGAAAGGGGGTTCCAGGGAGGATGGGGCTAGGCTGTTCTCGGTGGTGGCAGATGACAGAACAAGGAGCAACGGTCTCAAGTTGCAGTTGGGGAGGTCTAGGTTGGACATTAGGAAAACGTTTTTCACTAGGTGGGTGGTGAAGCACTGGAACGGGTTACCTAGGGAGGTGGTGGAATCTCCATCTTTGGAGGTTTTTAAGCTGCAGCTTGACAAAACCCTCGCTGGGATGATATAGCTGAGGTTAGTCCTGCTTTGAGCACGGGGTTGGACTAGATGACCTCCTGAGGTCCCTTCCAACTCTAATATTCTATGATTCTATGAAGATCAGCAAGGTTCAGTTCACTTGGTTTAATCAATACCACCAGCTTGCGATAACAATGAGGTGTGTAGAGGGAGATAGGTAGGCAATGATGGAGAAAGCGGGCAGATTTGAGAATGACTTAACGTGTAGCCATAAACAGTTCACAAACTTCAAGTCTAATATTTTAACACTGGTGCCATACACATATAGCGTTAACCACTTTCCTCTTGCCCTTAACAGATATGTCAAAGTGATATGCAGTTTATGTAAACAAATTCTATAGTATGTTGTTGAAAGCAGTATTTAGACAAGTAAAATATTTAGTTAAATGCTAGTTAACAGTGTAGATGTGAACAGGCACTAGAAGTAATTAATGTGTCTATAAACGTGTCTGGTTTTTCCCTTGTGTCTAGGTTTAACTGTTTGAAAACAAGTATTTGTTGTGTTTTAACACTACTTGGATCATGTTTGATGCAAATTCAAGTGGTAAACACTGAATTATTGATATTCCTCTGGTTTTATATAGGTGCTTTAGTTTCTTCTATGAAAAAAAGAAGCAGCGAATTGCATTTATTTAGTGCCATAGCCCACTCCCAAATCAATGGACTGTCCTCCCCACCTCATCCTAGCTTCAGTGGGCGCGTAGTCTTGTCTTAAGTGAATAAGATCTACAGTATCCATTGAAGAAACGCCTAATTTGTCTGTTGAAAAGATAATGTTGATTGCTTTATTGCTGCGGGTCAGACCATAACTCATTACTGGGAAAAGGATTTGAGAAAGGAAACCTTGTATGAAGTTTGGTATTAATTTTTAAAATTGATTTACCATTCTAGAAGCATATTCATCAATATAGTATTAGACTATATTTAACACATAATTGTAGGGCTTTCTGTTTGTCTCTTCCTTTCAGTATCCAAGAGATTATTTTTAAAATGTTGGCTGCTTAATATCAATAATATTTTTAAAGTACAAAGATGTATATGAATATAGCTTAAAAACCTTATAAGCCTGTGTGCCTCTCTTGCAAATACAGTAGAATTCCATAAATATACAAATCAGTTTTCCACATATAAATCCTCTCTCAGAAACAAAGCCCCAAGAAACAAATGGTGTTGAAATTACTCATTATTTTCCACATTGTAAAGATGCTTTATGGGAACAGTCTAATACAGAGCTGCAGAATTACCTGTCTAGGTGAAGGTATTACCTTCTTTTGAGTTTCATGACTTCTATAACTGTTTTCATCCTAGTTTTCCACCTTTTCCTATTTTATGCTGTTACTGTTTGTGCATGGACTAGATTCTGATCAGTGTTACACCTATGTGCATCCAGCATAACTCCATTGACTTACCTTTTGACTCCACTGAATGTAGTTTTGATGGGATAGTTTTTAGGAGAGTTCTTTTTAAAGTAGTTGTTTTATATCAAATTAAAAATACCAGTTTCATTGTTTCTCATTATTACTATGACCCCTGTTGGTGACCTTTTTCTGAATATCTTTTTTCATCTTCCCTACAGAATTGCTTAGAAATGATTGTCACATAAAAAGTCAACTATGGCAAACAGGAAACATCAAAGTACTTCAACCGGCATGCTGGATCACAGGGTGATAGCTTGCCCTACTTCATCTCACAACAGGGAGCCTGAAAATGAGGAAAATGACATGCCGAGTGAAGATTACATAGAAAAGGAGGCAGAGCTCACAGCTATCAGAGAAGGTAGCCCTACCCTTGTGGAACACAAATGCAATGATAACAGTGGAGATGGCGATTCCAGCTCTGATTATGTGAACAATACCTCTGAAGAGGAGGACTATGATGAAGGCCTTCCAGAGGAAGAGGAAGGGATCACATACTACATTAGGTACTGCCCAGAGGATGACAGTTATCTGGAAGGAATGGACTGCAACGGGGAAGAGTATGTTCCTCATGAAGAACACCGAGTTGAAACTGATGAATGTCAAGAAGCTGTGGAAGAAGAATGGACAGAAGCTAAGATCCAGCATCAAGATGAAAGTGACGTGACAGAAGGGCAAGACTACCAAGATAATGATGTTCAGATTTTGGAGGATGAAGTGTCTTCTCTGGAGATTCAAGACCAAGAAGAAAACATACAATACTGTGAAAATGAAGAAAGTTATCAGGACTATTACCAACCAGAAGCTAATGGAAACTCGCATGGCATGTCGCCCTATCATTCGAGGAAAGAAAATACTGAGTTGGAAGACCAGGAAGAAGACATTGACCAGATTGTAGCTGAGATTAAAATGAGCATGAGCATGAGCAGCCTTAACAGCACAACAGAAATGAGCCCAGAGCATGCCGGGACTGAAAATGTGCAAAATGACTATAAAGAGACTTGTCTAAAAGGTGATACTAGTCATACTACCAGTAGACATGAGGGCAGGCCAAAATCATTGAATATTCCACCTGCTTCAAAGCATGTTGGAGATATGCCTAGAGGTTTTAAAACAAAGTCAAGAACTCCAGAAGATAGACAGAAATGGCCACAAGAACAGGTATGAAGCTCTCTTTATTTTTTTTTAATAAGAAAGCTATTAATCATGTAGATAGTAACTTCTCAAAGGTATGTCACTGAATTGTCTCTATTGAAAATACATGAGAGTAAGTTTAAAGCAATATTTGCTCTGGATTATAGTTTTATCTCTACATCTACACTATTTAATACATTGAGTTTGTTAGAAAATTGGGCTAGATAAAGCCCACATGGGTAAATTAGTGGTACTAGAAAACAAGGTTTTTTTTGTACAGTGACCAGACATCTCTGAAGATGAAAGATTGGCATGCCTTATTTAAATTAGTTACCAAACACATCAGGCAAAATAGTCTGGGAGTGATGTAGATACATCACATTTTTTCATTATGATTTTTTTCATATGTCGATGGCCTGCCAGAGATGAGGGAAGAACTGAGGGCCAGTAGTGAAGTGGTTAATTAAATTAGTTTTGGTTCGTCTTTTCCTTTCAGTATCCAAGAGATTATTTTTAAAATGTTGGTTGCTTATGGCTAGTGTGCTAATGGCTGATTTTTCAGTCTTTTGCTTTCTTGTTCATATAATTTGAATCTGGATCAAGAGATGGTTATTTGTAAGTTATGTCATAAGCAACCACAATAACTAGTTTGTGGTACTATAGTCTTGTTCTTGACTAACAGGCATCCATACACCAGCATCACCATAATAATTTTTGTTTTGTGGAGGGGGAGTAAAAATAGTGTAAATATTGGCCTTTAACGAATAAATGTACTGAAACTTTCTGATGAGTTGCCCTGCCCTATGTTTAATGTTAGCCAAAAGCAAGTTACGGTTTTGTCTGGATGGGAAAACCTCATGCTGGACCAGACAGTCTTGACATTAGCTCACTATACTAAAAAAACAAACGTATAAATATGTTTACTGACCACTAACATTTGAAGATAACTGATATTGAAAACTGTTAGGGCTGCCTTGCAAGATTGCCTGTTTGCCAGAGTTATTGCCATATTTCAGAACTGTAACACACTGGAAATAAGACAGTATCATTCCTACTTTTGGATTTACAAGATGATTTTATTTTCAGTAAATTGTGACATAAAAAAACCCACCATTTCCACTGAATCAATTAATGAAGCCAACTTGCTATTCAGTACTCCTTGTACAATGAGGAATTCAGATGTGCTTATGAGATTTTCTTTTTAAAAGGTGTAAGGATGGTATATTCAAGAGGGAAGGTGAAATAGTTGCATTTTACAGTGAGAGAGAGTCTTTAGAAAAACAGAAACCATACCTTCACAAGTAGACGGGCATTAAGGGCTATTTCTAGTGCAATAATGTGTCCCCTTTTCTGTTCATGTGCTAAGTGTTGGACAGAAGAAGTGAAAATCAGGCTCAAAACTTTCAGAACTGTGGTATTTTTTAAAAAAAATGATGCTGTTCATTTTTCTTAAAGGGACTTCTGATTCCTTTTAAAAATAATTCGTATTATTTACTTTAGAAGCTTACATTTTTTAATATTGCATTACTGTTACTGTATGGAGTACTAAGCTATAGGAACCAGAGTGTGTAATTATAAAACACTGAAAATAAATATGTAGCTAAGTACTAGTTATTTATTTATGGTGAACAGAGAGCTCCACCTAAAAAAGTAAACAGCTGAGCATACATTTAGGTGACCACCTACTATGTATGCTAGAATAAGTTTTTTTCTTTAATAACAATTTTTATTAAAAGTGCTTTATAAAACATCAAAAGTATAAATTTCCTGTTTCACCCTCACTGAAGTTATCAATAAAAAAATCATAATATTTAATTAAGTATTCCATGGTTAATTATTTAACCAAAAATAAATTAACACAAATGATTCCATTAAAAACCATGACACTGTGGTTCTTCTGGAAAAAAAAGAAAAGAAAAGAATCTTTAGGGTCAAATATATGCCAATGAAGCAGATTAGCTTTTAATAAAAAGATGCTGTTATTGCCTCATGAGCAGAGGAGTTTTTTCAAGGAGAGACGTGTAGTGGTTGGGATGTCTACAACAGATTTAAAATACTCTTTTTTTTTTTTTTTTTTAATGGCTGATTTTAAAAAAAAAGTTGTGTCCAATTGTTCAATCTTTTTTCATGTTCAGTGACTCCAGTGTGACCTGCTAACCAATCTGACTAAGAGTTGCACAATATGGCCATTAATGAGGGAGACAATAATTACTAGACAAGATTTAAAAGATCTGATTAGATTATTTTGCAGTCAAATGACACAAAATGCATTTCACAGGGCCCAGTTCTTACTTAGGCAATACTTTGATTGCTACTGTTGAGAATAATGCCTGAGTAAAGACCACATGATTGGGCCCCCTAGTCTTTCAAAGCTTATTGTCAGGAAGAGCGTCTGAATAAGAAAACTGTGTATTGAATTCATGGTTTGAATATAAGTTTGTGATTTTCCTATATGATTTCTAAGTGGAATTTAAAATCAAACTTTCATTTTGACATCCTTTTGTTCTCTTTTAAAGTTTCTTCAGCACATATTCAGTTGAGCCCCATTGTACACATATTAATCATGCCAGATTATTAATAAGTGGGAGTTTAGGAATGCCAGAAAATTGATATAACTGCCTCTGCTGTGAAAATACAGAGTCCATGCAAGCTTCTGGACTGCCTGTCCAAGCTTTAACTTTGTGTTGTTTCTATTCACTCTTTGGACCAATGCACTGAAACCTTTCCTTGTAATAATGGAGATTGCGCTGCGGTTGTTGCTACATGTCGTCATGTATCAGTAATATGGTGTGCTGTGTTTTTCCAAATCACTTTTCAGACCAAACTATTGTCAAGAGAATGACTACAGGTACCGGGCGCTAACGTGCACAGTATTTCATTGGTGCTGTACCTATCTGTTCAAATATAAGGCCATGTCTACATTTAGAAACTTACAGTGGCACAGCTGTACTGATACAGCTGTGCTGCTGTACCAGCACTTATGTAGCCACGTTATGCTGATGGGAGAGAGCTCTCCCACTGATGTAATAAAACCAGCTCAACACAAATCAAAGTATATTTCACTAAACAAACATTGGTGTCCAAATTATGGACATGTTTGCCACTATAAACCTTTGGCCGGATCGTGCTGTGTACTGTGCTGGTCATCTCCAATTCCAATTGGATCAGGCTTCCTGCAGGGATGTGTCTGGGTTTAAAAGTTCTTGCTATTGGTATTGTCAGTTCTCAAGTGCTGATTTAGGACCCTGTCCTGCAAAGGGACCTGTGTGCATGGGTCCTTAACACATACACCGAGTCCCAGTGACTTAATTGGGGAATCAGACAGGCATAAGCGTCAGGCCATGTGGATTCCTTCGCAGGCTCTGTTCTCTAAATATTTAATATAAATAAATAACTAAACATCAATTATTTAAATTTTATTTTTAAAATGAACCTGTGCTTCACTTGCTTATGAAAATGTCATGGCTATTATCATAATGAGAAGGAATAATTAAAGGCATGCTGTCATATAGTAAAAGCCACAAATTGACTTGCCATAAAACTGTTTGAAATCATCTGGTAAGTGTTTTGCATGCTAAACATGTATTTATTTATTTCTGATTTATTTGCTGAGAATTTGTTTCAGATATTCTTTGTGTTATCATATCTTGCATATTAAAAGTTTTTAAAAAATTAGGAAAAAGTTACCTTGCGTTGCATGGTCCAAAGATGTAACCATAATGTTGCAGAGGTCTAATAAGTGGATATGAAATACTTGCAGATCCTCTCATAATAACTTCCAATCTTGTCAGAGTCAGCTTAGCTCTATCTCTTATGGGTGCTTTTAAATGATATCTCAAACTAAGGTTGTGTGTTAACTTTGAAGATCCCTTTGATAATGACTGAACTGGAAATGACTAGTTATTTCATGTACTTCACATAGATATTCCTCCATAGGTACAGTTTGTATATTCAGTGAATGATACTGACGTGAAATTTCATATTATGCTTTCCAAAAACAACCTTAACACTGACCCACAGCGCGTACTTACACAATCTTCAAAATATGCAGCATTAATTACACAATATATTCAACAAAGCCAAGATAAACATTAACAAGTCATATACAGGTTTTAAGAATTGGAAATGGAAATGGGAAAAGAGGTGGGAAAAGAATGTTATTTTCAAGTTTCGAGTGGCTAAGTTTGTTCTCAGATGCTTGCAACTTTCACTGGCTTCAGTAGACTTGTGTGTGCATGTCTCGGGCACTAAAGGATCATGACAATCAACATGGAACACAAACCAATGATAACAAAGTAGAGGAAACTGTTTCTGATAAAGGTGTAATTCCTGTGGGCCAACTTCTGCTCATAGATACACGTGACACCCATTCAAGTCAGTGGGATGTGTGAGCACATGTCTGGGGGGCAAAATATGGACCTATCTCTGTTACATGCATTATGTATATCTGCCAAAAAAGCAGAAATAGGCTTCTCCTAAGTGGAATCTCAAATGCATTTAAAACTTACTGGTTTTCACGTGTATTTTCTAGAGTTGCTATGTAGCAACTTTTTCTTCCATATTATCAGCAAGAAGACACTTATTTTGTGTCATTTCAGAGACCCAGGAAGACTATAGAAGTTTTTAACAGTTTTCTTAAACATGTTTAACAACCTCTGCAAGTTGTGAATATTTTGCTACATTCGACGTCTTAGTGACTCCAGGCTCTGAGATCATTAATATAGTTGCCACAGATACAGACTTTCTTTCCTTTTGGTTTGTAATTTAAGGTTATATTTTATAAGCATCACCTTTACACACACAAGTTGGAAGTGGTCTAGTAACTCTAATAACAAGAGTGTATTCAGCTCAGTTAGACATCTTTTGTGGATGAATAATTCTGACTTAAGTCAAGTATCTCTCCTAAAGGAAAGCAGTAGGGCAACGAACAGCTTGTGGGACTGGTATTGTTAATGGGCAGTTTGGCTGGAAAATTAAACGATTATAGGACTTTTTGGCAAAAATACTTTACTTTGAAGTAACTGCCAGCACCTACAATTTGGAGGCCTCTTCAACTCAAATCAAACTGTATCCTGAAGCAGAAGAGGTTACTGTTAAATCTGCAAGCTCCAAAAGTTGCTTAGCTATAAAATCTTTGCTGCTTGCTGTTGGAGCATTAATAAACAGCCTATTCAAACGGAAGCTTAGCCTCAATCTTGTTTAGCACTGCACTTACTTTAGGACCGGCCCCCTTCCTGCAAGGCATTCCTTGTGTGGCTGACATCAGGTAGACCCAGCCTGTTCCTCTCTGACCAGCAACTCAGTTCTACTGCTCTGCTCATAGCTATGAGCTTCTCTTAGTTTCTGATATCACTGCTTGTCTGTGCTTAAGTGTCCAGAGCACATCTGTGTAGAATGAGGGAGTTATGTATATTACTTATTTATAACTATCATATGCAAGTCAGTTTAGCTGTGTGATGTTATTCTGCCTGAGAGCATAAGGCTAGATCAAAGGAGACTGTAAGGGGAGGAAGTTGTCAAGAAACAAAACAATGGCAAACATAAGGGACTATAATGGAGAATGTGAAGGTACATAGGAGAAATAATGAGATGGGGGGCTATTAGTTGGGGGAATGTCCCGGTTGTGGTGCCCCCTAGACTGGCAAAGTTCAATCTTCCTAGACTGAAACTGGGATCAAAGAATATACTAAAACCTTAAAGATGCTAGCGTAGGCAGGAAAGTGAGGGGCATGAGTGAGTGGTCAACCCACTGGCTTAGAGACTCACAGGGAGCATGCTACATTAGGGCTATCTGCTTCTCCCTGCCAGAGATGGGGGTTAGCTGGGCTAAGAGGAACTTACAAATACTTGCAAAGAATGATTAGATTGTAGGTTAGGGAAAGTATACCAAAAAATCATCTTCCCTTTGTTCTGTGCGCTTTGTACGTGAGGTGAATGCATAATGTTTTATTTTGAAGAAGCTGTTTTTGAGTCACTTGAATCAGCCAGTGTCACAGTTCTGGGGGGGAAAAGGGTGCCAAATGCAGCTGTATCTGTTGTGTAAACCCAGTTGGGAAAAGGGACCTGTTGCCCAGAGGTCTGGTCCCAGAGTGATTGAACTGGCATCGTTCTACTCTGAGAGAGAGAGAGAGAGAGGTGCAGGCAGCTAGGCCAGTAACTAGATGGTGCGCTTGAGTAGGACCAAAAATAGTCTCAATGACCTAAGTGGGAACAGAACATGGAATGCCATCTCCACCCACCTTGTGTCTCTCAATTCCACTGGGGCATAGACGCTAAATTGTTGCCCAGTATAAGGAGCGAGGGATTATAGTGATCCGATCTCACTTTCTTTGAGAAGGCTTGCAATTTGAATCAGGTTTCCCTTGCAGACAGGTTTCCCCTCTCCTCTTCACTGGAGCCAAAAGCCATAGAGGCATGCAGACCCTAGGGACTACAAAGAATTTAAAGAAAGCTCTGCTCTTTAAATTTGACCTGAAGCCTACAGGAAAGAATTTTTTTGGGGAGGAGAGGGAGACAAAGCTCAAAGGTGTAACGTATATATGGAGGTGGCAAACCAGATGCAGTTCTGATTACCTCTGCAAATAGGGAATTGTGTGTGGCAGTCATTGCCATAGATGCATAGTATGACCTTGTCGAGTTAGAACAGATGGAGAGACATAAGGGTGCTCACCAGGGATGGGAAGAGAGCAAACTCAAGCCATAGAGAGTTAGAGCTCCAAGCTGACCCTCAAGGAAAGGTCTCAAGAAACTGAGGTGTTATACCTGTTGGGGGCTGGGGCACAAGTGGATAAGCTATCAAGTGACTATGCCTCAAGAAACTGGCACTTGCACCATGGCAGATTAACTTTTTGGCAGCCCAACCAGAGGGAAGCTAGGACACTATCCTATTGGTGCATCAGGCTAACTGTGAGTGCAGACAGAGGGGATGAACAGTGTGCAAGCGACTGAATTAACACCTCAACCTTGTACCTGGAGAGCAGCATATGGTCAAATCCCCACTAGAATTGAGAGCTGAGAATCTATGGGGAGACATTATTAAGGTGACAGGACACCGGCACATTTGACGCTTTATTCAAACCCCATGTACCGTATCCTCAGCAAGTGCTGACAAACAGATGTGGGTGAAGGGTGGTGGTCCCTATGGTGAACCCTACTGCCCTGCCAGTGGTCTGAGTTGTGGTGCACACCAAAGAAGGTTCTGGGATCCTGGCAGTGGGGTTATTGGAGGATATTCCTTTTGATGTGGTGTTGGGAAATAATGTAATGGGTGTGAGCCAAACAGGCTCAGAAGCAAACCCACTTAATCCAAGGAATCTGAGACAGTCCTGAGCATTGCTGTGGCCAAAACTCCATCTGGAATTGGGGAAACTCAGGCACAGCTCAAAAGTGCTGTGAGCCAAAACCCTACTGGGAAAAGGGGCATTGAAGCTGGTAAAGAATGCTGCCAGACTACGGTACCTACTCAAAGGTGAGAAAAGCTCCAGATAAGTGTAAAGCAACTGCTTGTAGGGATGTAGAGAAAGCAGTGGCTGAGAGGGAACTCTCAGACCAGTCAAAATGTATATGAACCTAAGAGGGCTGGGGGAGGAAATGGTGCTGCATGCCCTCAGTAGATGGGAAGGAGAAAGGAACTTGGCTTTGGCGAAGGTGGGGAGATTCTGTTCTCCCAAGGAATAGGATCCTTCAGCTATCAGAGGCACTACAGGGCTAAAACCCACTCTACAAGGGGACTGCAGCCCAATGATCCAATCTAAGAGTGATAGGACCACTTGGTTCTACTGACAATACACTGTGCAGGAAGTCAGACCTCTCATTGGAGGGGTGCACTCATGAGGGACTGAAAGGGGTCTAAAGTGCAGCTTGCCTGGTAACCATGATAACCTATTTAGTGGTCTTGCATGTGATAAGTTGCAGATCTTTGACTTCTTATCCCCACTGATGTGCCTGGAAAGTTGAGGATCTGAAGGAAGGAAGGTAAGTAGACTCTTGGGAGTTGGAGTGCCAGACAGTGGTGGTATGTTCTGTAATTCTCTCTGCCTCACCTACTTCCATTGTTATCTGTAAATTGCAAATGAAGTTTACTCTCTCTCCTGATATCTAGAGAAGAAAATATATCTGCTCCATTCATTCCAGTCATTTGTTCAGTAGCCCTCAAGAATAAAAAGCAAAACTTTTTCTAATGTACTATATCCTTACCCCATGTTCTTCTGTAAAAACAATGATATGCCAAAACCTCCATTGACAAAACCAACCCTCAGTGAGGTGAAATTCCTTCTCATTTCCATCTCAGCAAATCCTCTTTCAGTTTTGTATTTATACCAGGAGTATGGTGACATACTGTTGGAGCTCAAAATCCTTATTGGTTTGGCTAAAATATTTGCTGTTGCTTATTGGCTTTGCTTGAGTTTAGTAAATTCCACACTGCTTTGCTACCGCAGACAAAATAAACATTTTTATTTTGCAGTTGTGAGTGCTCTCCATTTCAGCAATGTTCTTATTTGTGCAAATCATCATTTCTCACTTCTGCTTATCTCCCATTAGAAGTCATTTGGACATTTTAGAAGCCAACCATACCAGTAATCCAGTTTATCATCAATTCAGAATCTCAACACACATGTATTTAGAACCATTAGATGAGAAAACATTAATCAAAAACGCATTGGGGCAAGAGGGCAAGTGGAGTCTAATTTTTTTAATGAATCAAAATGCTTCTCCAGCTTCTGATTTCTGATCTGATTGAGTAAGTTCTACAATTTATTTTGGCCAGAGACATGTATGGTAAAATTTCAAAAAGGAGAGCATTCTTTCAACTCATATGAAAATGCTGAATGATGCCTAATCCCATTTCCAAGGTAATAGTTTACTTCTATGAAATAATACAACTTCTTTGACTCTTCAGTCATTTTCATCATATAAACTGCTCTTTTGTGTGTGTTGGCTGAGTCACGGCTTTTTAGTAAGAGCTGCCTGACAACAGAAAATAGAAAAATCAGTCTCTTAGCCAACTTAATAAAATACCTAAAAGAAGTGAACTGATAAATAGCTGTCGACACGACATCAAAACCTGCCTATTTAATCCACACTATTGATGGTGGTTCTGAGTTTTCTTTTTTTAAGTAAGATGACATTTTCTTAGAGAAGAACTATTCTACAGTGGTGTGGAAGTATTCAAAACAACTGAGGGAGCAAAAAGAGGAAGAAAGGAAAAAGTTATTCCAGCGAAATCAATACTCTGAAACATGGGTTTTTCCAATCACGTTCATCACTAGATTAACAGAAATGTAAACAAATTACACGTCACTAAGTGTCTGTGTGCCTGTCTCTAACTGAGGGATAATGAGGATGGTAGCTAATCAAATGAATGCATTTGCAGGTATTGATTGTGCAATCCTTACTCATAAGGTAAGCCCAGGCATGAATCTGGGACCAAGCCTAACACCCCTTGAGTCTACTCACAACTGTGTTAACCTCGAGCTCAAACCTAGGGTCCCTGGAACCTGCAGGGCTGGAGGGTCTGAGCCTGTGTTAAACTGGGACCTAGGGTCCAAGCCTTATTGCCTTTCTGTATGTATGTGGCTTCAGCTTGACTCAGGTCCAGGAAGTTCTCCAGATATATCCCAGAGTTCCTTGGGGCAATTTCCTTAGTCTTCTCTGTGCCAAGGATTTGTGGTGCACTCTATTGCATACAGAAGCCACAGCTCCCTTTGCAAACTGACAGCAGCTCAGATCAGCGTTAACCCATAGTCTGCTGAACACTGGTGTGCAAGCAAGCTATCAGACAGCCTGCAAGCTTTTCAATGGAGGCCGATCAGCAGAAGAAGCTTTTGCAAAGAGAGCTGCTTCCTGGTCACAAGAGCACAACTAGATGTTGGCAACCCAAATGGAAGGTGAGTTTCTGTGCTGTGCAATACAGAGCTCATAGTCAGAAGTAGTGCGGGCTAACGTGGAGCTTTTGCACCATCCCAGTCCTGGGCTGCTCTGGAAGCAGAACCCTCTGGTGTAACTTAAATTGCCTTTGGGGCTGCCTGAAATCTCCATAGCTGTCCCTGACACACAGCAGGGCTTGTATGGGTGTCTTTGGAGGCAGCCTAATAGCTGTCTTCCACAATTCCTGCGTGCAAGGAATCATTACCTAGATAGATACAGAGCTATTAGGGCCCTTTATGCCACTCCAGCCTCATGGATGGCATGAAGGGCCCAGAGAGCGGGTCAGAATCTCACCTGGAAAGTCTTGTCTTATTCCTCCATTTTGACTGTGACAATCATAAAACATTAGGAAACTTACTGTGAAGCATTATATTGTACTAAAGAAGAAATGTTCAGTGCTCAAGATTCATCCATCCCACTGTTTTTAAGATTTTGTTTGTGGAAGTACCATTTAATGAGTCATTCTGAGCTGAACATATGTGGAGATAAAAAGTACCTTCTCCAAGAGGCTATATTCCCTCAAATTTCCACTTTGATTTCCTCATCGGTTTAGTAGTGGTTACCTTAGTTTGATGAATCATTTTTCCCTCATGTAGATCATAAGTCTGTCTCCTGGATCCTAGCTTGTACCAATTAAAACAAAAATTTACAGTGACGACTAAACAAAGTTTAGAAGGTGTAAATGTATTCTTTCGATTAGCTACTGATCTTATAATGTAATATTAGATGCTAAATCATCTTTATGGCCTTGTTTGAGATTTATTATGTCAGTTATGACTGGCAGATATATTGTCAAGATAACCTTTAGTGTGTCTCAGAAGTTTATTTAGATTATCTCCTGGCATGATGCCATTGCTTTTAAAATCTCATTACTCAAAGTATTCTTCTTTGCTCCAGGTTTATATTTTGTCATAACTCTAGGGTGATAACTTTAAAGATATATTTGACCATCTCATTTAAAAATCATTCTGAAAAGTGAAATCTTTACCAGATTTAACCCTTTGGACTTTAAAGACAATCATAGCAAATTTTTCTTTTCTTATAAACCAAACCAAACACATGAGGTCCTAGAGGAAGACCTACCTGCCATGTAAAATATTTAATCATCCAGTTATACCTTTTGTCTCTTAGCTTTGATTTCTCATTCACCTTTCCTCCCAAATGAGTGTGGTTTGTTTGTTTTTTAAAGGGTCCCTTTCAAGAGTGAATTTTCTCTCTCCTCTCTTACATCCATCTCCAATGGGGCACAGTATATAATAGCCATGGATTAATTGACTCAAACATAAAATCCCAATTCTTCAGAGAATCATCTATGCTTCACTAAAAAACCAAAAGAGCAATCCCATACCCTGTGCAGTTTTTGAGACACTTGTCCCACAGTAGTTTTCACATTTCCTTAAAAGAGAAGTTCAACAAGGAAACTATCCTCAACTTTTTCAGTCTTTCATAGAGTTAGGGCATAACTTAGATCTGAAAAGTATGCAGATTTGTTGTCTTTTGGTGTGCTTAACCATAGATTTCTGAACATAGTCTCAATGAGTCTCACTTTTGTACCAGGGATCTGAGGAGAAATAATTCTATTTTATCCTTTGTAATCTAGCAGAAATCCTTGAGATTTTTTTCACTTTCAGTATGGGCTGTTACTTGGCCTGCCTTTGGGACAGTGAGAATTTATAAGGCTGGTACTTCGTTGTAATTAACCTAAAATGTTGTTTATAAACACAGTGCATTCTCACTAATTTTATGATTTGGAGGTGTAGTCCAAACTGCTTTTTGTGACTCAACAAGTTTGAAACACACATGGAAGGAAGCAATACACATTTTTTTCATACAGATCCTTATTTAGGAAATGGGAATTAGGTTGAAGAGAGAGTATCGAATTCTTATGGACAAATTCCTATAGACTTGTATAAAGACAGCTGGATCTGGCTTACAGTATTTTTTTCTTTCCATAAAGTGTGGAGCAGAGATACTCTTGATTACCTCACTCTAATCTGATAGCTACCATATTGTGAAACTTCTTGGATCATCTGTGAAACTGGGCTTGATTCAACCAACGTTAAAATGGGTTAAATTTATTTTTAAGCAACTGCCCAGTTCATGTTAGAATCATGGAGTTATTGAAGGCTTCAAACCAAGTGTGTTTTGGGAATGGAGGTTTTTTTTAATTTAAACAGTCAGCAATATACTACAGAAGATTATTTAGTGTAGGCAGTTTTTTCAAGGTTTGAATTTTCAGATCAAATCTAAAATGGCTGCGTAGATGCATTCCTAGGGTGAGAAAACCCTTCCCAACCCTTCAGTTTTACTAGATATCAGGAGGGAATGGTGTGTGTTGTTTTTAACAGAGATTTACCACATTTTAAAAGCCTGACTTGACCTAAATGAGAACAAGCCCTGGCATTCTTTGTGAAACTACATGAATTCTGGGTTAACAAGCTTTGCAATGCATGGATTTCATCAGAGGTTTTGACATTTGGTCTGTTTGAGGTTCATTAAAGAGTGGGAGAGACTTTTATTTGCCTGACAGAGGAGATTTGCTCATCATAACTATACAAAGTCGTTTGAAGGGGCAGGATTTGGGGATAAACCCTGTATTTTATACCTTTCATTTCCATAACCACACTAACACTGTTGCACAGCACAGCACTACACTATTATGATGCTGTCATTTTAAAAACAATTTTGAATTGACTCTTTCCTGTGTAGCAAGTTCAACATAGGTGGGCTAAAAATAGTCACTTAATTTGGTGGTAAGAGAGCGTATTGGTGTCTTTTGTTTTGAGAATGAGAAAAGAGGTATTCTTGCTGTCTTCCTGGTAAACAAGTGCTTTTCAGGTATGTCTCTGAGATTGAGGAAAAGGTAGGGAAGCTTAAAACGGTTCTATATGAACAAGCTCATAATTAATTTATACTTTAAATCACTTTTAAATATAAATATTTATAGTTGTATAGCCTTCTTCTGGATTGTTGTATGTGCCATACACACATACATAATAGGGATTAACTAAACCCCAGGAGAACAATTCTCAAATGAGGATATCTGAACAAGACGTCCAAATCCTGCATTTGCCTATACAAATTGTCACTGGTACATGAATGGCCATCTTACGTGCCTAAATGCTGATTTGAGTGTCTGGATGGAGGACTAGGATATCTCATTAGGGAACCTATGTAAGAAGAGTACGTCCCCAATCTTTACTTGGTAGACTGATTTAAAGAGAACAAGTTCTATCTCTGACAAATCTGTAGCTCTGTAATCCCAGTTATAAATGAATTATGATCCTAATAGAGCCCAGATTTCCAGTTTTGCTGTTGATTCTGTCATATTACATTAATAACTCCATTCAGATGGCTAATATTTTATAATAATCTTCAGTTGTAGGCAGTTTCCTCAAATTTCATTTTCTAACTGTTCTATCTTTTCTGTCTGTCCCTTACTTCCAGTCTCAATGCAGGCTGGAAATTCTGTAAATTAACATTAAGGAAACAGATGTGTCCAGTAATGGCCACTTTAGTAATGGAACTAATGGCCTTCTAGGCTCCTTTATGGAGTCCTTCTGGAAAATCTAAATTCTAGTATTGTTTTAGCATGTCTATGGCTGGCTCAAAGTCTCAAGGCAGTTGACCAGTGCAAAGCAGGCAATCTCCTTCCGTGTAAGTAAGGCTGCTTGGCTCCTAGCTCTAGCTGTGTATGGGATATGTGAGCAACTGAGCCTAACCTGCACTTTCTACACAGTCTTGTCCTGTGACATCTAAATCAAAGGCTGAGTGTTTTTCCCTTTTGAGGAGGAGGAGGCCCTGGAGTTCTGGCAGCTCTTCTTCCAGGAAAGGAGCACCTTTAGAATGACCTGTCAGCGTTAGATTCTATTGCTGCTGCTGCCCTTACTTGCAGTAAGATCGTAAGACCTAGAAACTCCTCAAACGCCGCCTCCTCTTTTCAGTTCAGATTCCTCTGCCTGGTGAGTCCTCAGTTCATCAGCTAATGAAGAGGCATGGGAGAGCACTGCTCCCTTAGGCCAACAGGTAAGAAGAGGATAGAGTGGTCCCCTGGTTTTTAACTGGACTGCCTCCCCCGGCTCCCCCTGTCCCCTTTGCACTTATATGTAAAATCAAACTCAGGAGATTGATCAGACCTGGAAGACAGTCTGATAAACACACAACCTGATAAACAGTACAGGTAGAAGAATCCTTTGCACCCAACATGTTGTGTAAATAAAACCATAGAGTGGGGCTCATAATTATTTAAAGGAGTCACTGGAAAAACTAGTCTTCATGCATGGAGGCTAAGTAGTAAATAAAGAGACTTTTATGAGTGGTGGAGAGGTGGTGTAAAGGATCTCTACAAAATCTCTGCAGAATGGGGTCCTGATATTAGTCGTAGCCTTTAGAACTAATACATAACTTACACAGTAAATATGCGACTGCAAATGTTAAAGGAATGAAGTAAACCCAACGTCTCTTCTGAAAACAGCAATTCTAGTGAATGTCTACTATAAATAATAAAAAATTAAAACAGTGTCTCATCTAAATGATGAAATAGTTAGATCTAACATTAGGATAGCATGGAATTGCATATGAAATTGAGCATAACTACTATCAAAGGGGGATTGTTTGTATCAGAACCACGTCTGGCTACCTAATGTCCAGCTATATCTTTTATAATAGGCTCTATTTCTTGGTGTATATTGCGATCTCAATCCAATTTACTACCGCCAGTATATGCTCACTAAACCAGTTCAGTTGTATTGTAATCCAGTTCATTTGTTACACGCTGCTGCATTTTTCAGTTCAGCCAAGTATGCAGTAATCAGAACTGACAGTCTTCTTAAAATAAATAAATTTAAAATGCTCTTTCACATACTTGAACCAACATATTTACTGTCATTCTTTTTACAAATTGATGTATTTCCATTACAGCCATATCATTACCCCTGCTTATAGCATTTGTGATCTAATTCCAGTATTTTAAAAATAATTTGGCTATGGTAGTTGTGGTGTTCTGAGTCTGTGGGTATTAATTCACCCATATTAACTTAAATTTCACTGCACATCAGCACATATTGTACCATATTAGTTTAACCATCCAACATAATAAAATTTGTCTTGTCTCAAACAGAATAACATTTATAGACATTAAGAGAATGTGGTAAGCGTCTTGATTATCAATTCCATGTACCACTATCCAGCTCAAAGTCACCCTTGAAATTTCATGAAGCTCCTCCCATAACCCTTGGTCCCGTGGGTAGTTCAGACATTTGTTTCCTGAAACTATCACGTTTTCGGAGGAGGAGTCTTGGACTATGCCCTTACCAAGTTGCCATATTTGGAAATCAAGCTAATGAGAATGAGTTTAGAGAGCTTGACTCTGTAGTACTCCTGCAGGGGACACAAGTTTTTGCCCTGCTGACTGTTATCCCACCAGGGAAAAATTTGTCCCTGACTCAGATACAAACTCCCTCTAGTTTACAGCTATGGTTTGGCATGTAAGTGTCCAGAAATCATTTTTCACACTGCCACCTGGAAATAAGAAACTAGCAACATCTTGCATTTACGTAGCATTCTAAATCCAAAGATCTCAAAGCAGTTCACAAAGCTTAATAAGGGAAGCCTTGCAACACCACTTTGAGGCATGCAAGTATAATTCTCTTTATAATTTTGAGCAAGTCACTTGACCTGTGTGTCTTGATTCCCCCTACATATAAAGAGGGGCTGTGGCAGAACCAGAAATATAACTCTGTGTTCTAGGTTTCTCAGAACAGAACTTGAGTCTGAGCCTTGCTGCATAGCGCCACAACAATCCTTGCCTGGCAACTGAGGAATAGGGTTGTCCCTCATACTAGCAGACTGTCAGTGCTCCACCGCATAGATCAGAAGCGGGGCATGGGTTCTGCTCCTGAGGAAAAACGGGTTTGCAAAGAGAATGAGCTCTGCTTGATCTGAAATGCTCTGCAATTCCCTGGTGTGGAGTGTGAAGATTTTCTCTCTGAGTTTCCATGGTAGGCTGGAAGTCCTGCTGCTACTGTTCCAGCATTCTCCTTAAAACGTGCATGCCTAAAAGGCTGTAGATATGGTAACTGGGGGGGATCTGTCAGAGTGATGGTTCCTTTTCTCAGATCTGAAATGTCCATTTCTGTGAGGCCCCACTACCACTCTATTGATTCTGCATGCCATTGAGGGCCTTCCACTCGCACTGTAGTCGAAGGTTGTTGAGGCCACTCAGCAACTTGTAGGAGACACCCTTCACGGTCCAGGATCTAGCCTATGAGGGCCCTACAGAAACAGAACAAGGTGATAGGAAGAATAGAATCCAGTCCTCTTTCTTATTATTAGAACATTCAAATTAAACTGCTTTTGTAAGCTGGCACCGGGATTTTAGCTTTCCTTTCTCCATATTGTGTGAAATTCACCAGTGTGCGTAGGGCCATCGTGAGGTCTATACCTCACTTACGTCCCCTTAAGAACTATTTTGAAGGCTTGAGAGGAACAATATAGACTGTTTATTTGAACTACTTTTGCTTCAAACACGTTGTGGGTGCATTACAGGTTGGGTGTCTTCCTTTAATGCAGATGACATCTTAGGCACTTTTTGCTGCCATTGTCTTACCATATCCTCAATCAGTAATATTCAAGGAAACACGCAGCCTGCTGTTTATTTTGTGATTTATTTAGGAGAGGATGGAAAAAAGAATGAAAATGTTTCTCTGATTCCTTACAGGTGTGCAATGGTTTAGAACAGCCAAGGAAACAACAACGTTCTGACCTAAATGGACCAATTGACAACAATAATATACCAGAGGTAAGTACCTTAGGCCCCTATTTTCCCCTCACAAAATTTCTCCCCACCCTGGGCAATAAATATTGCATTTAAAAGGGGTGGATGGCCTATTCTCTGTCTTTCTGAATTGACAGCAGCTTTCATGACTGCATATTTCTGGCAGCTCACAAAGCTTCCATGAACCAGTAGCTGCAGCAATCACTTTTTGTAACAGCCCATTTATGGATAAGCCCTAAAACGCTCAGGTGACATGAATACTAGAAATTCTTGTTTTGTGGCCATTGGAAAGTTAAAGGCAACATCAGCATGTGCCTGGTTTCCCCTCTCTCTCTTTCTTCTTGTGAAATTGCTGCATTTGGAGTCAAAGGACTGCTAGAATTCCTGTAGGAATAGCCTCTCTTTGAATAATCTGTACCAGCTGATCCATACATCGCAACTTTCACTGCTGAAGGTCCAACTGATTCACAACCTTGCAAGTGGCCTCTGTGATGAGCTGAGCACCTGCTCAATCCGCTGTGAAAAGGATGCTGGGATAGAGTCCAGATATGGGATAGTGGCACTGAATAATGGAGCAAAGAAAGTCTAGGAATGCAGAGTGAAGGTGGTGTACTTGGGGCCAGACATGATAAAAAAGTAAAATCTAGACTTAAAATCTGAGGGGTCTGTTACTTCAAAAATGCACAAGGGAATTGTAGCAGCAGTAGTAGTAGCCTGTAATGTAAATGAAGACTTGCACACACACACAAACCCCTCTTCCCTTATTGGGGAAATTAATCTCTGTATTGGAGACATTAATGCTCAAACTGGTGTAACATCACCATCAAGAGTGTCTATGAACTGAACTTTCATTTATTAATATTAAAGTAGCACATAGGGGCACTGTACCAACACAAAGAGGGTTCCAGTATAGACCAAGACTAGTTTTGTGGGATATTTTTAGTATTTATTTTTTTAAATTACAGACCCGTGAAATTAATTAATTAATGGTATTTAAAACATTATACTGTCTAAATAGCAGCCATGCAAAACTATAAAGAGAAAATTAAATGTTTAAGAATTCAGTATAAAAATGAAGCTTTCATGATATTAAATATCATAGAAGTTATCTTTTATGGTCTGAACTTGATTTTGCTGTTTTGATAGTTCTCTAGTGAATTATTTTTACTTCCTAACAGACAAAGAAGGTGTCTTCGTTTCCAAGTTTTGTTGATGGTAAGTAAATTTTGACTATATTCTAAGGTTACAGAAGTATAAAAGAATATACTAAAAAAACCTCCCTCCCCGAATCCAAGATGATGTACTATAAAGTTGAGTAAGAAACAGACATGATATATTTATGTACAAAACCGGTAAAGTTCTCACCCTGCTCTCAACGGAGCATATATGCAATGAAAGGTTTGAACATTAATCACTACTTTAGGTTTGGCTCAACTGAGTTCTCAGTAAAAACACAATGTAAATTTCAGCCTGACCTTTGTTCCCAGACTTGGTTGGTCCTTGAATTTTCTCTGCAGAACAAGTCAGTCCCAGACTTTAATTCACTCTGCTCCTCACAAAGGGTCTGTCCGTTCTTATCCCTTGGTTGGAACTAATTGAATCATTTTGGGAGTCTGAACTGGATGTAATGATGCTGCTTCCATGCATGGTTCAGACATCTAATAACAGGAAGGCTCAACACAGGAGCCCTGCATCCCTATGCAGGCTCTTAGGCTGTCCTCTTTAAATATGCTGTGAAGTTTAGTTTCATTATTCATATTGTTCCATCAGATTGAATTAGGGGAAACCTCTAGCCTGATTCAGTAAAATATTTATGCATGTGCCTAACTTTATGCACATGACTTCAAGTGTGGGAACTCAAAGGTAGGCCTAAAGCAAGGCACATGAGGTTTAAGCACTTTTCTGAATCAAGGCTTTAGGTGTCATTTTAATAATCATCTTAAATGCTGGCAAATTAAATTAAACTCTGTTAATTTCATTTGCCAGTGTTTAAGATGGTTATTAAAAGGGGACCATTATGATGATCTAGTCTGACCTCATGAATGTCAAGTGATTCCTGCATCCAACCCATAACTTCTGGTTGAGCTAGATTAGAACATCTCCTTTAGAATGAATGTCATCTGCACAATCACTTTATTGCATAACAATCATATTCTGATCACAGTGGGTACAAGGTTCACTTAGCTGCATCATTTCTATTTATTCTGATCTTTTCCAGACTGACAACCTCGATGTTTTCTTTATTAAAAGTTTACCTTTTGCTGGAAAGAAAAAAAAATACAAAAAACTAACCAACACTCCTCCTCCTCATGAATTTTGAGTTACTGAAGTAATAAATGTATGATACTTGCCTTTACAGAAGATTAAAGGGAACTACAGTTTTCATTGAAAAAATATCCGCTTGCCAGAACAAACATGCATATTAAGGTCTGATCCTAAAGGATTGGATCCCCAGTTTAAATCCTGAAAGATGAACTCTTCAGGTGTTTTACTGTATTGATGAATTTCTCTGCGGATAACTGAAATATCACCTCAAGTCATGCATCTCAAATCATGACTGTACTTGTTTGTTTTATAATGCTGACACATACAATTCTCCATACACATTTTAAGCAGGACTCCTTAACTGGGGTAGCAGAATTTGCAGTTATAACTATTTGCATATGCAAACTGTCTGCACATGCAGTTACCTGTCTTGCGGGTGCAAACAATTGTGCTTGCAAAAAAGTCTAAGGGAGCCTATTGAACATTCAGCCTGTTGTTAGACTTGCCCTGGCAATAGATTCCTTCTCTTGAATTCAGTTGATTTTTCTTGCAATAGCTCATGCCTCCAAGTACTGTATTGTTGTGTTCTTCCCCACCCTCCCACCCCCGTATATTTACTGCTAGAAGAGCCTCATTCTACGTGATACTTACACTGGAAAGCAAATAAATGGACAAATGGCTGAAATATGGTGTTTGTAGATACGCATTCTGCAAAGTGGCATATGCCTATATAAATAGTTTCTTATGCATTGTCCATGTAAGACTCATGCAGAACAGTAGTGTTTGAAGATGAGGGTAGTGCATATCCTCAACTCACTGTGACTTCATTGGCAGTTGAGAGTGCTCAGCACCATACAAGAATGCTCGGTATCCTGAAGGATCAAGGTCTTAATATATATTTGCCTTCTCTTTGGCTTCACTGGGGATTAAAGATGTTTTTAGGTGGATGAATAAAGAAGTTTCTGGAAGATCCTCAGATTCAGAAGTGCATATATACAGAGCTGTTCTGAGTGTATTTTCTTTTTTACATTTAAAAAATATGCAAGTTAGAGGTCATTTAAAATTTTCAGTTTTTCATTGCAATTTACTCTAGAAATGTGCTTGATATATACTCTCACAATTGATTAGCACAGACTGCTAGTCCTTGCTATATTACATATTAAGATGGCCTTAAATAGTATTGCTAAACGTTACATTGCCATAATAAAAACCCAGGACAGCAAATGCCTTTATAAAGGGATACTGTCCAAACTTAAAATCATGTTTTTTTTTAAAAGAAATAATTGTTTTATCACTAACATCACATGGCAGGATATGCAAGCGACGCTAGATCTCTTTAACGCTTCATATAAGAGACTTGGCCTGTCCTTGAACGTTGCCAAGGCAAAGGTCCTCCACCAACCTCCCACAGGCCAGCTGAACATCCCTCGTGCCATCCACATAGACAGGGAGGCTCTGCAGTATGTGGAACATTTCCCTCCCAGGGGGGTAGTCACCTCTCCCAATGGGCTGCTGTCAATGAAGAATTCCAGCACCAGGTCAGCTGCGCCAGTGCTGCTGCCTTCAAGCTGTGGTAACGTGTCTTTGAAAACAGCGACCTTCAGAAGTTTTAAGGCTGTTGTGCTGACTACCCTCCTCTACTGCAGTGAAACCTGGACCATCTACCGATGCCTCATTAAGACCCTTGAGAGCTTTCATCTGCAGTGCTTGTGTCGAATCCTGGGGATCAAATGGGAGGACTGCCAGACCAGTGCAAGTGTGTTCCATGGAGCTGCATCCACCAGCATCGAAGCCTTGCTCTTGAGAAATCAACTCTGATGGACAGGCTGCTGCATCCGGATGCCTGAGAACCACCTCCCTCACCAGCTTCTCTTCTCCTAGCTCTCTGTTGGCCAACGCTCAAAGGAAGGCTAAAGGAAATGGTACAAAGACACGCTAAAGGTCGCCCTCAAGCACGGCGGTATCAACATTAACGACTGGGAGGAGCAAGCTGCTGACTGCTCGGTGTGACGCCACCTTGTTCATCAAGATGCGTGCCAATTCAAGGCCCAACGTCTCGATACCGAGGCGGAATAGCTGCAGCAGAGGCAGGAGACCAACCTGGGGTTGCGAATCCCACTCTCCTGTGCAACAACATGCCCCCACTGCCGAAGAACGTGCATCCAGAATCGGGCTTCTCAGTCATCTGAAGACCCTGACGGATGTCATTCTCATTTCTGAGGGACTGCCGCCACCACTGACGGGGCAGCATAAAAAACTTAAATCTACTTTAAACTAAATTTGTCTTCTCTCCAGTTTTGCAGTGTATTCTTTTCCCCTTCCTTGCCTTCTCTCTCAGTGGGACTTATATACTTGCTTAAAGTCAAGGACATGCTTAAGTGCCTCGCTGAATTGGGATCTTAGCCAAGTCTATATGTGAACTGGTTTTTTTCAAAAGCTATAATTGATCTCAAAAGGACTACTCAGGTTGACCCCTTGCAGTTTGCAGTAATGCTTCCTACATCACTCCCACAAATGTCTTCTCATCTCAAGGATATCACCATTTCCTTCTTGATGGAAAACTGTTGGAAGATTTATCTACATAGCATGCTTCCCCTCACCCACTCTCCCTTTGAATAAGCTCTTGAGATATAAGTTATTAAAAGTGTTTCTGAGGTTTTGATAACTGTATAGTCAGCCACCATCTGTTGATGACATTTGCAAGATCACTATGCTATCTGCTAAAGTTTCTGTTTGAAGAGATGGAGGGGACATATTAAGGTGAATCAAAATCCTTAAAAAGTCCTTAAATGTAGCTATTTAAAGATATATTCTGCTGTCCCTACTCAAGCAATAATAAAATTATTTAAGAGTCTTTTTAGGTAATAATTTACTTTTACAACACACGTCTTTTAAAACAAACTAGCTGAAAGTCATGTTCACCATCACTGAACTGTTGGGATACATGACATGAATTCCTAGCTCTTTTTTCTTTTGTAACAATCAGTAATTCCATAGACACCTAAAGTAGGGCAGGGATTATAGCTCTATGCTCTGCTTGAAGTGTTAGTGATGTCTTTAAATATAACAGAGGAAACACAGAACTCTTGGCTTATGTCTGTGAAGGTAAAGTGTCTTTCAAGTAGCTTCCCAGTTCTTTGGAACAGAAAGGGAGTCAAAAATCTATTCCTGTAGAGACTTACAAAGCATGGGATATTGCTAAGGATAGACCAAACTCTACATTTTGTGAGCACTTTAGACGCCCTTGAATTCAGTAGATGGAGTGTATGAAGAAAACTGGGTAGGGCCTATATTTGTAGATAAGTGTCACTTCCTTTTCTGAAGTGTTTTGTTGCAAATCCTGCAGCATTATGGATCAAACTTCTGGTCATTGCTTAACCTGCCAGTGATTGTATCGGAGAGAATTTGTAAGTATTATCTCAGTATATTTAGTTGTATGCTGTAGAAGAGACAAAGACAATGAGATGAAAAGCAAAGAGTTGCATCAGTTCTGTGTAACGTATATTCCTTTTGGTGAAGCAGGGTAGAGGGGACTGGAACACTCTAAAGAGAAGCTGCTGAAATCAGTTCAACAGATGGGATCACAAATCTAAAATCTGGTGTCTATGTGGAATTTTTGCTCTGTTGATTCTTACTCATTCAGTGGTTTAGAACTGCACCTACAGTAATTGTTTCTTGAGATACTACTAGGTAAATGACTTGACCTGCCGTGGAATTGGTCATGGAGCTTCTTTGATGAATAGATTCCTAAAGACTTAGTTGAGGTTCCTTCTAATTTTTTAGAGGGTCCTGCCAAGGTATATTTAATTATTTTACAAAATTCTCTCCCCAACATACTGGGCTAAATTCTGCAGTGAGTTACACTGTCAAGATGCAGAATAACTTAACTGAGGTTAGTAGATTAGCACTGGATTTACACTAGTTTAGTTTATAGCAAAATCTATTCCATTGTTGTATATAATTACTCTTTGGAAGTTTGAAACTGCCGTGTTCCCTTACGAAACAAATTGCTCCAATTTGTGTGAATGTTGGTTAGTTAATGTTAAGTCTCTGAAGACCGTGGAGCTTTTATTATTGATTTTTTTTTAAATGTACTGTGATTACCAAATTACAAAGACTGGTTCATTTCTGCAGCAGGCTGACATTACAACAATCAGATGTCTGGTCTGAATGGAAACATAAGAGGCAGTAGCATTTCCTGATGAAGAAGTTGAAAGGTTTAATCTCACTGATTTTGTGTTTGATGATTTTTTAAAATGATAGTTTAGGACAACGAGGAATTAGAAGTGTTCCCTAATTAAAGTAGATACGAGTGTTTCCCTCTGTGCATTCTATCAAAGTAGTATGCTATTTATTTTTCTTGTTCAAAGGCTTACACGTGTGCATCAGATAAGCTGAGTTGGTTGTATAAGTAAGAAAATTCAATTTACCAGAAAATTGTTGTAGGGTTTTAGGTTTTTTAAAAGAAAATTAGCATCTCCATTTAGTGTCCCTTTTTCCCCATCACACAAAAATTGGTTTACTTGGGAGAGATTCTTTAGCAGTTTGGCATGTTGATATGGCTCGTAGCACATTCCCACTGTAGAACTATTGGAGAACACGGAGTATTTACAGTCCAGGGATTGATGCCAGTATTGTGGAATGACTGCCTGTTTGGTGCTGATGTAATCAAACTGAAAATAAGGCTTAGCCATTGAATAAAGGAGATGAGCATAACACAAGTACAGTATAAATACCATCCTTGATTTCTCTCTCCCTCCCTCCTTCCCGCTGCCGCTCCTTTTTCCATCCCTGGAAAATTATCCTGGCAGTTGCTAAAGCAGTTTGTAAAATGATAATTAATTTGAAAATCTCACTGAAGTCACTAAGTCTATCTATAAGCTAAACATGTGCATAGATGCTTTGCTAGATATGGGCTTAAATTATGTCATATTAATAAAAATAAGTTCCATGTGTCCTTATTTTCTTTTTGTACTCAATTTTTAAAAAATTTGTCCACTTTTTCCTCCTCTTCAGCTGCCATCTGGCATCTTCCCTTCTTTCAGAGGGATGGGGTGATTGATGTGCTGTGCAGCTCCACTCTTAGTGTTAATCCTTGGCAGGCTATTGGGACTTCTTTATTCCCCCAGTTATTAGTTTACACCATCTGTACCAGTCTGGAAGTTGTCAGTCTGAATCAGTTCCTGAACTCAGATCCTGCATATGGCCAGAGAGTACAAAGACAGGTAGCTGCTTCTTTTCTTTTTTTTTTGTGGATAGCATTGTCCTCAGAGGAGGTCCTCTCTTGAAGCAAAGTACACAAATGTTCTCCAGATCTTCTATTTCTGGCTAATTTTTTTTTTTTTTTGTCCTGACTTATAGCCCTACCCTGGGTTGCTGATCTACTTCGTGTTTCTTGGTCCAATGGAGACAGCTTTCTCTGTGAAACCTGCTCTTTTCTACTAAATGTGTCCTTAGAATATCTGTTGAGTCCTTCCTACTTCTGCCAAATGACCTTAGCCAGGTCATTAGCAGGAAGTGCTTGTTTGTGTGACTGCAGTCTTACCTAGTAGTTTGAATTTTTTTTCTTTCCTTATTTTAAGGCAGTTTATTAAATTCAGTACATTCAGCATATGCGCTTTTAGGCGGATGTTTACATAGATAATGATTGTTAAAGTAGATGTTAAGTGCTCATTTATATTACCAACCACCTAATTATTTTGTGTATTTTTGCATACAGAATTTCTTTTATAATTTCAGACAGTTATGGAGTGCATAGGAAACATATTTAAAATGGAAACATCAGTGATGCAGATGTGAAGAGTCTCCTCACAGCTTTTGTTCCTTTTTAAAGTACTTGGGTGTGTTGAATGAAGTGCTGTTTTGATTGTGCATTTTTGTGTTAATGTCATTTACCACAGCAAAGAAATACCTCTGTCTCAGATCTGCCAGGTGTTGCACATTGGGTGTGATGCTCAGACATTTGACCCGCCTACCTCTCACCTACCTGCATCAACACTAAAATGTCATACATGAAGTGGGCTTGTGTTTCCTTATTTGATGATTCACAATATGCAGTTGTTCCCCAAGGGTGTCTTAGTCATTAGTGTGAACTAACAAGGTTCTACTGTAGTTGGCAAAGAGTTTGGGGATCCATGCACTTTTTTCATTCCCCTTGACAAATACGAGTACCCAAGAAACTCAAATACAAGAACAGAATTTGGCCCACAGATAAGAACAATCAATACAGGTAACCTATTATGAATGTTCCATTCATGTGAATGGGAAGGAATCTCGTGCATGCATTTGAAAGCAGCATTTGGCCTAGTGTAGTGAAGAGCTCTATTGTGTTTTCCCACAGCAGCATGCTGCAACGAACTACTCTGTAGTTCCAAGATAAAATATTACGCAGATTCTTAAATACCACACATCTGCTTTTTAGGTTTTTTGAGACAGAATTATGGGAAATAAATGTACTGTTTAATATATGCTGGACTGTTCGGTGCTTCTTTTAATTAAGCTGTTGCAAGTAAAGAAATGTATTAAGGAAAGGTTGTGCGAGTATCAATACCCTTCATTAAGCTTTTTGTCATCCTACTCGCTTTTGGAAGGTGGTAATTGTATCCCTGTCACTTTAGTTCCAGGACCCTGTGAACCTGAAGATCTCATTGATGGAATCATCTTTGCCGCCAATTACTTGGGTTCTACACAGCTGCTCTCCGAACGTAACCCTTCCAAAAATATAAGAATGATGCAAGCTCAAGAGGCAGTGAGCCGTGTCAAGGTAGGTGATTTTTCTGGTCTGTAGAAAAGACTCCCGTGATAACTGAACTCTAAGTAGTCTGAAATGTCTGAAGCTTCAAATCTACTGAGAGGTGCACTCAAGTGAGTATGTATCTGCTGCTGTAAAAATCTTCACCATTTCCAGTATCTAGCATGGTAGAACATACAAATCCTCCAAAGAACAGAATATAAATTATTGCAAAGGCTATTCCAAATTGCACAGCATAAATACTGAAGGTAAAATCTAGGCTGTAAAAAGAAAACATTCCAACTGTGAAGCATAAAAGACTGATTTATGACTGATTTCTTCCGGTCACCATGTTAGATCCTGTAATATGTTATGTAAGTTGTTGTAAGCATTTCAAATACATCAAAATATTATTTTCTTACAGCAAGAAGGTTCGTTATCAGATCTGTATTTGTCATTTAAAACCATGGCTTTGCATGGAAATGTTTTAACACAGTGCTTTCTATGAACAATGCAGTAAATGCATTTTATTTGAATATATAGTCCAGTAAGGAGAATTTTTTTAGCAACGCTTTGTAGAATTAATGTATACAGATTTGTACCATTAGATAGAATCTACATATAGATAAGGACATGATATGAAATGTGTAGATTGAAATGTTAATGGGGAAAACTACATATTTAATTGAAAATAATTTAGTCAGTAGAATTAGAATTTGTTTGGAGATACCCAGTTTGGGTCAAGTCATCTGCTCAGCGAGAAGTCTCCAAATATATGCAGTTTTTACTGATTACATATTTAATTAAAAATAATTTAGTTTTTTCTAATTAACATTTCAGTCTACACATTTCATATCATGTCCTTATCTGTATGTAGATTTGATATAATGGTACAAGTGGAAAGCATTAAAGATAGTTATTCTGATGCTACAGATTCTTGAGTATTCCAGACCTTGGAATTCCTACTCAAGAGATTCTTGAGAAGTCACAAGCAGCACATGAGCATTGACTATGATTTAGCACCAAGGAACAGTTTTGTTAGTTAATTCTGATGCTAAACTGTCAGGTGTACACCTAAGGCAGTCCTGATAGAAGCTTTCAACTGTATACTTTGCAGAGCAGTTTGATGTATGTACATGTGGCTATGATTTGACTATAATTATACAAGAGAAGTGAGGTGTTGGCTACATTTGAAATGCTACAGTGGCAGAGCTGCACTGCTTCAGTTTGGATACTATAGCAAAGGGAGGGATTTTCCGGTCAGTTTAGTTAATCTGCCTCCCCAAGAGGCAGTAGCTAGGTTGACAGAATTTTTTTTCTGTCGACCTAGCACTGTCTGAACTGTGGGTTAGGTCAGCTTAATTATGTCATGCAGGGGTGAGAATTTTTCACATTAGCTTAACTTTTGAATGTACGCATGCCCTGACTTACACCGGTTAGCACAATAAAAATTGCTAGCTCATCCTAGCTCCATTAGCTTACAAGAGGGGCTGACTTTATTATTAATAAAATTGTAACCTTTTTGTGCCTTTTGTAAATATACTTTGTAAAAATGTTAATGCCATTTGCAGTGCACTTGCAGTGAAGTGAAAAGCAGCCCCAATGTTGCTGAAGTAAGAGATATTATCATCATCGTGCATTGTCTCCCTGCGCTTGAAATAGGAGGCATAGTAACTTGGCATGTTAAAAAAGGATGCATAGAATTCCATTGTAGATGAACTTGATAGTACTTCAAAAAATGGTGCCCCTGAGGTATCTGAAGTTTGTGGCAGAGCTGAATGTAACACTACAAGTCTAAGAAAATCATGGCATCCAAGAGTAGCATTCAGTGGTGGTTCTTTGGGTGCTTGCTCATGTCCATTCCACTATAGATGTGTGCATGCCTCCGTGCACGGTTACCCGGAACGTTTTTCCACTTAGCAGATCCCATAGGGCCGGCTCCGGTGCCCCCTGCAGTCCTGCGCACATGCCGTGGTATATGAGGCGCTGCCAGCCATACACCCCTTCAGTTCCTTCTTTCCACCCCTGACGGTTGCTGGAACTAGCCTTTCTCTCAGCAAGTACTATTCCCCTTGTTTGGACTTGTTTGATATTCTAAGTTAGTTTTAGTTAGTTAAGTAGTTGTTAAGTGTTGTTAAGAGTAGTTAGAGATAAGGAAAGTCCCTGCGAGGACTTAGAGTGTCTGGGCCATGCCCCGGTTGCTGGGATTCAAGCCGTGTGCCTCCTGCGGGAAGGCCTTCCTGCTCAGCGACTCCCCTGACTGCTGCCTTAAGTGCTTGAAGGAAGCCCACAGGAAAGAGAAGTGTAAGATATGCAGTGCTTTTAAACCGAGGACTCCAAAGGACTGAGAGATCCGGTTGAAAGCTCTGTTGATGGAGGCAGCACTCTGCCTGGCATCCAAGCTGGCCCGCTCCACCTCGGCACCGAGCATGACCTTGGTACAGAGCGCACCGCCAGTACTGCCCTTGATTCAGCACTGCGCAACATTGCTGGGACCAAAGAGGAAGAAGCAGCGCGCGGAGTGTGGACACTCCCCTGCGCTGTCGGTATGGACAGGGTTGAGTACGGAGATGCACTGGACCCGGCCCGTCGAATCATCTCCAGTGCCTGCATCTCCGGTCAGTGAGCCTCCCCCGACTCCTGGGAGTGGGGGAGCACCCCTGCTGACGCCGTCAACACCGGAGGCTTTTCAGGCGGCAAGAGCCTTGTTGGCCTTGCCTACGCCACCTCCGCCCCCCCCTCTGCCGAGGGAGAAGGGGCCGGTGTCACAGGGGAAACCTACATTGGGTCCCCCTGAATGGCAATGGAGATCCCTGGTACAGGGAGGAAGATCTCCCACCGGATGGTCCCCGAGAGTAGAGCAGAGCCGCTCCCCGAGTAGTCGCTCCAGGTCGGTGTCATCGAGCCAACCTGCTTCGACACAGGATGTGGAGTCCCCCTGCCAGTGCCAAAGTCGATCCCTGGCACCAGAGACAGGGCAGGCCAGGAAGCAGTACTGGTCGAGATCCTCCAGGCTGCACTCGGACAGCTCCTGTTCCAGAACCCCGGCACCGAGGAGTTTGCCTGTACCTAGACGGTGCAGAACCTGGTTGCTGTCGGAGGACCTGGCACCGAGGAGTTTGCTTGCACCAAGACGGCACAGAACCTGGTCGCTGTCGGAGGACCCGGCACCACGCAGTCCACGTGAGGAACCAGGTCGCCGGAGTCTGGGTCAGCACCGAGGAGCTCGGAGCGGCACCAACCTTGGTCATCATAGGTGCCTGCAGGGCCGCAGGACGAGCGGCAGCGGAAATCATCGGTACCGAGATGACGCTCCATTACTTGTAGCTCTTCGGAGTGTGCCTCCATTTGTCGGCACTGCTCATGGCAACGGAGGCAGTCCTCATCGTCGTCCAGGTGAGAGGCATTGAGAGGGCAGTCCCCGGCACAGAAGGGTGTCCGGGACCGAGAACGTACACAGCACCGCCGGTCCTGTGCCTCTGACTATGAGGATGGCTTGGGGTCTCCCGGGGAGGACAGTCGTCGGGAGTCCCCACAAAGTATCACAGCCTGTAGCGCCAGGGACAATGGCCGCAACAATGGCTTTATTGGGCCCCTTGGGGTATCCAGGTGGGGCTGAGGCCCCAATCCATTATGTCATCGGGGATGCAGTCCGTGCCTCTGGCACAGGAGAAGGCCCATAGACACCACTCCTTGGATGAGGAGTCGGACCCCATGGAGGGACCCTCAGTGGGTGCAATCCTTTGCCAGGAGGGGGTGCACCCGCAGGACGCATCTCGGCAGTCTTCTTCCTCCACACCTGATGAGGCAGTCTCTTGGGACCACTCTGAACCTGGTCCTCTTGAGACTCAGGGGACCCCCCTTTGAACCCATGGCTTCATGTTTTTTGCTCCTGCTTTAATGAAAGGTGGCCTTCCTGGTGACCATTACCTCAGCCAGGAGGGTCTCTGAGATTAGGGCCTTGACCTCGGAGCCACCTTATACAGTATTCTATAAGGAGAAGGTTCCACTGAGGCCGCATCCATAACCAGGATATTTTTCTCCCTGTGTTTTTTCTCAAACCGCACGATTCGGAGGGGGAGAGGAGATGGCATTTGCTGGACGTGAGATTAGCCCTGGCCTTCTGTACAAAGCCGTTCCAGAAAGCAACGCAGCTCTTCGTCGCAGTGGTGGACCGGATGAAAGGCTCACCTGTCTCCACCCAGCGCATCTCCTTGTGGATTACATCATGCATCAAGTTCTGCTACGAGCAGGTGAGGGTGCTGCTTCCGGGAACCATCACAGCGCACTCAACCAGAGCTCAAGCCTCATCTACAGCCTTCCTGGAGAGAGTGCCCCTGCAGGACACCTGCAAAGCCACCACCTGGTCATCGATGCACACCTTCATTTCCCACTACGCCATTGTCTAGCAGGTGAGAGAGGACGCGGGATTCGGCAGAGCGGTGCTGAGGGCGGCTCACCGGTAACTCCTACGCACCTCCAAAGGTATTGGTTGTTAGTCACCTATAGTGGAATGGACATGAGCAAGCACCCGAAGAAGAAAACAAGGTTACTTACCAGTAACTGATGTTCTTCGAGATGTGTTGCTCATGTCCATTCCACAACCCACCCCCACTGCCGGAATTGGCAGAAAGAAGGGACTGAGGGGGCGTAGGGCCGGCAGCACCTCAAATACCACGGCATGTGCGCGGGACTCCAGGGGGCACCGGAGCTGGCCCTACGGGATCTGCTAAGGGGAAAAAAGTTCCGGGTAACCGTGCACGGAGGCATGCACACACCTAGAGTGGAATGGACGTGAACAACACACCTCGAACAGCATCAGTTACTGGTACGTAACCTTGTTTTTTCAGTGTTAATAAAGATTTAAAGATCTGCACAACCGAATTCTTATCTATTATTTCTCTAGCACATTTTTAATGGCTTGATTACATAAAATACCATCTTTGGCAGCACCTACCAAGCTTATAAATCAATCAGTTTTACCTGAGTGTTTGCTATTTGTTGATTGGGTGGTACAGTGGTTCCACTAGCACTGTCAGCAGATCTCAAAGGTGTTTCTCAGATCATTGTTTTTCCACTTTACCGTAGTTCTAAGACAGAGCCATTTAGGCCTTGCAAACTTTTTTAAAAAACCTCACTTCAAAATCTGCCTTTCACCAGGAGATCCATTTTGGAATAGACTTCTTGTAAAATGAGCAAAAAACTAGACACATGGTGCTTCTTCTCAGCATCGCTTTACATGGGGTGTGGAAGTGGTGGCGCTCTCTCAAAAATCCATAGTGTTTTAGAATTAATTTACTGGAGATTCCTCTTTAGTGTGTGCTTCACTCTCTAAATGCGGCAGTGATATGCTAAGAAGTTGCAGTGTGCATCATCATCGTATTAATAGGTTTTCTCAAAAGCAGGGTGGGAAGGTTGGTTGGGAGAGGAAAAACCTGCAGAAGGGAGCTCTCGTGGGAGGGGAAATGAGAGTTCCCTCACCATCCTTCATGGGGCAGTGATAAGGCTGATTCTTTAAGAAGCCTGGGGACCACAATACATGAGTATTCCTATAGGTATCATTCACTAAGAGCTAATCAGAACACAGATAATGTTAAAGCTATTAGATATGGACCTGGATAATTGTAAAGTCTGCATGAAATATCCTGACTAGAGAGAGGCCAGATCCAACTCCCATTAAAGTGCATGGGAATCTTTCTATTAACTTCACTGGGAGTTGGATTGCCCCCTTAGGAGTGCAGCATAAAAGAGGTATAGCAAAAGGTGTGTACTAGATCACTGAACTGGAATGCATTTGCTTTTACCAAATCAGCAGAGTGTGGTGCATGGATTCTTTGTAGAATTTCAAAGAGAATGCACTCAGTGTCATATCTAAGTGTAAAGTGCTTTGCTGTGTCACATATGCTCCTGCCTTTTGTGTTAACTACTGCACTGTAGATCCTACTTCTTCACTAACTCTCATAAGGGAATGCTAAGTTACCATTGATATCTATGCTTTTCAAACAGACTAAAACTACATATATTTCTTTCATATGCTTGATTCCCCACAAATATTAACACACACATACAGAAATTAGGTGGATCTTTCATTCCCATGCACTTCTATACAGTATACATAGTGCACATAACTGAATGATGTGTTTTGCAGCTTGTTAGGACAAAGACCACACAGGTAAAATAAGTAGCCTTTCAGGGAGTGACAGAAATTTGATTCCCCTTGAAGACCTTTTGCAATCTCTCTTCTGCAGAGTTGTCCAGGCTCTACCCAAAGATTGTTTTGTACTGTATCTGCGCTCTGCATGTGTCTTTTTCAAAAGTATCCAATGAAATATGATCCTGATCTAAAAATTATGAGACACAGTGATCCTTAAATCCTTTTGTTCCAAAAACTATATCCATTAATTTAAGGGAATTATCCACCTTTCATATTTTGATGCATTTCATTTAGGATAGTTTGTAGGAATGACCATATTTTATAAACATAGCCTGATGTTGAACTGTTAGTGACATAATAGTACTTCTGGGACTAATAGGACTTTTGTAGGCACAACTATATGTCTCTTTTGAATGCCGAAAGATGGGATTTAGACATTCTGTAAGTGCACACGTTTGAACATTGGGTCTGATATGTAGCTTTAGGTAATGGTGTATACAGCAGGAAAAAATGTAATGAGCAGCTTCAACACTGTACAGTATTTCTGTAATTAGTTGACAATATTGCATAACCCCATTAAAGCCAATATGCTTCAAACCTGTTTAGCTTGTAAACCAATCTTTCCTTCCTTTTTTGCAAATAAAAGTTTTAAGAGTCTGGAATCATAATCAAAAGGTTTCCCTGACTTCACGCACTGTCTTTTCTCTTTTTTTGTGTGTGTGCATCTGTCTGCTTTCTTTTTTATGCTTCTCAGAGGATGCAAAAGGCGGCTAAAATCAAGAAAAAAGCGGTGTGTAAACTGTTTTTCTTGAATGCTAATGTTTGTTTACACTTTTGTTGTTCTTGTTCCCTTGGAGTGTTGTGATTTTCATTACAGATCCTCATAACATTGTAATTTTGGTTTTACTTGTTCAATGGTAGGCCACTGGATGGAACAAGAAACACTTGTTTATTTCTTTCATCTTTCACTTGCTGGAGTTCCTGTCTGTTACTGCTCTTCTTCTGTTTAATGTCACAATGTCCTGTGGTTTGTTTAGTCCAAATAAACAGCCTATTGTAGGAGAGAGAGAATTTAAAAAAATCTAATGTTTTCGCTTGTTTTAACAGGAGAAGCAGTTAATGCTGACTATGTAATTTAGTATGACTGAGACTTACTGTGTTTGTATTAATTAAATTATTCTGGATATTTAGGTGCACACGAAGTTTAATTTTCCAACTCAAGATGGTAACTAGCACAATTTGCTTATGAGATATTTCACCCAATTAAACAAAATATACTTCAGTAGGGTCAGGCCAAATGTAATTGTCGAAAGTATCATTAGTATGAATCTTACTATTTTTGGTAGTCTTGATTGTAAATGATGCAGTTAGTTTTTTGCCAAAGTGTAATGTGGCTTTCACTCTTCATGTTGTTTGACCCAACTGGAATATAATTAAAAACAATGCTTTTTTTTTTTTTTTACTGAATTCAGTCTGGTGAATGGTCCTGGATTGATACTCCTTGGAGAATGAGGTATCCACCATACAGGGAGAGTGCAGGCTCTAATAGCGGCATGCTGCCCTATGCTGCTTCATGAGTGAGCCAAGCCTCACCTGGAAGGGAACAACTCTTCTGATGAAAGTGTAGTTCAACCTGCATGGTCATTCAGTCCTTGGTTTCTGCTGAGACTGCCAGCAAAGGTGCTACTATGTGTCCACTGTGATGGTAGACATGATGTGGACACTTCTCCACTGAGAACTAGATTGGTAATGGGATGTAGAATCTTTTACCGTAGATCTTGGATCCTAATCCAGCAAAACTCAGAAGTGACCAGACATTCTCCTTTGGGTGCTCTCTGTAAGCACATTCCACTGATGGTGTGCATGCACCTCATGTGCTAGAGATCAGTGTCTTTTTGGCCAGCAGTACCCGTAGAGCAGACATACAATCTTCAGTCCCCATGCTACGCTGTGAGGGCATATAAGGGTGAGGCACAATGACCACCAATCAGTTCCTGTCACCATCTCACAGCTTAGTCAGAAATCAACTGTCCAAGAGACTGCCAACCTTACCCTTAGAGTTCTTAGCAATGGTTTTTACAGTTTAGTTTATATTGCTGGCTTTTATGGTTCTTAATTTTAATTGTTTGGTTCCTTGTTGCAACTTTTAGTTGTTAGAATTACTTCTCATTGGTATAGTGTCGTCCAGTTCTTCTGTATTTAAGTGCAGGCCCTCATGTGAGGGAGCCATCCTAGATTCAGAGGGAAGCTCAAAGTGCCTCAGTTGCATGGGAGAATCACACATCACTGTAAATGTATGATTTGCAAGTCTTTCGGCTCCTGAGCTAAGGAGGACAGAGGCCTGCCTTCAGGTTTCCCTAATAACTAAATCCGTGAGATCGGTTTCTAAGGCGATCTTCAGAGCCCAAGAGCATGAATGCATGTTTTATCTTTGTCTTCGAGGGCCCTGACTCATACCACGACCATGACAACGTCTTGTCCTCAGACAGGCCGCAAGGAGCTAGAAGTCCCAGAGGTAGACCTCATCCTAACACATCTTCTAAGAGAAACCCACCCAGTGGCACCGAACATCATATGAGCCTTTGTGGGTCAGAACTGTTCTTGCTAAAGCTCAGTCCTGGGCCAATTCTGAGCATATGGCACCAAAGTGCCCAGCACTAAAATCTGAGACTTCGGGGAAAGAGTTCGGCACTGTCTCTCTCAACATCCTTGTCATTGACTCTCTTGGGACTGGAAGAAGGCTGATCGGGGCAGCACACTATCTCCCTGGGAGATATTACTCTAATCCATTTCCCTCTCATCTGTCTATGCTACCCCTCACAGTACTATTCAGATACTCAGCACTGGTGGAGCTGCAATTACACCTGGAACAGTAATCTCCCCTTCTGTCGACCTCAGTGCTATAGTCAGCACTGACTTTGTTCTCTAGTTCAGCACCGTCAGAACCTAATTCTCGGGTGCTGTCCATGGAACCAAGTTATGTAATATCCTCAGCTTCATCTTCAGAATTGAAGGGAGGAAGATCCATACTAGCAACATCTTTGCTCACATAGATTCTCATTGCAGCCCTCGACATCTTACAGAGAAACCAGACTCTCCTCATATGAGAGAGCTACTGGGACAGCCTTATGATTCCCTATTCCCTGGCCACCAGGCTCCTACCCACTCATGCCCATGTGGCCCTGTTAGGGACCCTGATTGGCTCTGAGCAATTTTGGTCTGTGGGAACAACTGCACTGCCAAAAGACTGCCTCATCCACAGCACCGCACACTCAGATACGCCAACCACCCTTCCCACTTCTAATACCGCTACAAGCAGGGGAGGAAGAAATGGAAGAGCAGGCACTGGGAGATGACCGTCCTGCACTAATAATCCTTTCCTCTTCGACCCCTGATGAGGCTGTAGTGCTACCAATGGCTCCACAAATGGACAGCTATAAGGGTTTCCAAGACCTACTAAAGAGTATTGCTGAGGCCCTCCAAATCCCTGTTGAGGTACAGGAACAGACCTATAAGTTGCTGGACATATTTCAGGCCTCCTTACCAGAAGCAATAGCCTTCCCTGTCAACAGGGTTATCGTGGACCTCGCTAGAACCCTATGGAAGATGCTTGTTTCGGCACCACTTAGATGTCACAAGGCAGTTAAAAATATCAGGTGCTTCCTAAAGGTGTGGAATTCTTTTAAACACACCCTACTCCATTCTCCTTTGTGGTCACTGGAAAATGAAAAAGCAAAACAATTCAGGTCCACACCAAAGGAAAGAGAGCCAAAGAGACTAGATTTATTTGACCAGAAAGCCTACTCCTCAACAAGTCTACAATTTCACCTGGCCAATTAGCAAGTCATAATGACCAAGTATGACTTTTGCATACACAAGAGAGAGCTTGTCTTTGTGGATATTCTACCCACTGAGACCTACCGAGGACTTCATTTTGCTAGTGTAATATGGCCAACTTGCAACTGGATTAAGTCTCCAAGCAGTGCTCAATGTGGTAGATACAGCTGCGAGATCAGTGACAGTGGTGTTCGTTATGTGATGGGCATTGTGGCTTGAGGGACTGGGATTCTCTGGAGAAGTCCAAACGAAAGTGGAGGATCTGCCTTTTGAAGGAGCTGAATTGTTCATCTCTTAGACAGACAAAGCCCTCCATTTGCTTAAGGACTCATGAGTCATCTTGTGTTCCCTTTTAGTCTACATGCCAGTTCTTCAGAGGAAACACATAAAACAACCATATCCTTGGAGAGACCAATTCCCCCTGAGTTCCTCTACCACCAAAGATCATCAGAACCACCCAGGGAATGGCAACGGTGCTACAAGAGGGGACAGTTCACTGCTCTGTCACAAACCACCTAACTTTCCCAGTCTCAGGAGCACTTGATGGGATGGTCAAGAGATGTGCACTACCTCCAATGATTCCAGAAATTGGCTGGCTTGCTTCAGGCATGCTTGGTCTTTCATCACCATTGATGAATGGGCCACGGACACAATAATACATGGCTACTCCGTCCAGTCTTCTGCACGTCATCAGTGGAATGTGCATATGTTGAATGTCTTGAAGAATTCCGGTTACTGTACACTGTACGTAACTTCCCATTAACAGCTAGATGCCGTTTGGCCTTATGTGAAATAATTTGGGTCTCAGTCCAGTTCTCAATTAATGGTGTTCACAAAAAACTAAGTCACCACAAACATTTGCTCTAATTTGCATCCATTTTAGTAATTCAGTAGTACTGGCAAGGATTGAATAGATATGGAAATAGACTACTCTCACATTTGTATTTGTGTGCCTCAAGAACAGAGATGAAGCATGTAGGTGAGACAGTGTGGGAAAGCCTCCGTGCCATTTCTCCAGCTATGTCAATAAATACAGGACTTTGGTTCCCCAGGTTGTCAATCCAGCACCATCCATGAGCTCTGAAAGTTCATACTCGCCTACAAAATAAAAATATATCTCTTCCTCTGCAGTAAATGTCCTCTGATACTAAATGTGCATGTTTATGGAAACACCTTTGAATAGCTGTTTTTATAGTAGTTCAGCAATGTAATTGTTCAGCATTACATTGTGCTTGAAGTGATCAGTGGAGTTGTCATTTTAAATAGAAATTTATAATTCCTTTTGTAACAATGCAACTGTTTTTTAGACTTCTGAGGGAGATTCCCAGGCCTTGACTGAAGTGGATCTGTTCATCTCCACACAGAGGATTAAAGTTCTGAATGCAGATACACAGGTAAGTGTTTAATCATAACACTTACAAAAATACTGCTGATTTTACACAATGGCTCTCACTTTAGAATAATGTGTTCTCACGTTTACAATGAAAATTGCCTTTACTGAATATGTGGTCAAACACACCATTGCAAGGGGTACCAGCATTTGGAAAGGATATACCCTATTGTTCATGTAGAAAGTATTGTTGGTATTACAGTTGCTGCTTGTCAATGTTTTATTTTTATGCTGTGGGTTCTGGGGGGTTTATTATTATTTTGCTGTATTTGATGTGTTTGGAAGAAGTCTGCATATTATCAAGGTGCACAAAGCAGTTAGGGAATGATCGTGAAAGCCTTTCATGTGTGCATGTCCACCTACTCCATTTCAGCTTTGGTATGTCTTTAACAGCTATCTGGAGTTTCAGGTCTGGTTCTTTGTTCCATTCTCTTTTTTTCCTAAGAGAGGATATTTGCCACTTTGACTGAGTCTTCCATTTCTTTCTGTTTTCTCTACTTAACTTCCTGACTTTCAAGAAACCATATCTGAACTGTCATCCTTCCTCCCCAACGTCTATTATTATTTATTACGGTAGTGTCTAGAAGCTATGACCGAGATTGGGGCTTTGTTGTGCTAGATGTGTGTTGTACCTACACATAGTGAAAGATGGTCTTTGTCCTGAAGAAGTACAATCCAATTAAATTTAATTTAGTAAATAGAATCTAAATTTTAAGTAGGCTGTTAAGGTGACAAAATCTCTTAAACTTTGGGGAGATCAGGAAAGAGGGTGGAAAATCCCCTTCAACAAAATAAGAAGGCAGCAAGGAATCCTCTGTAATAGTGTTATTCAGAGGGCTCAGAACAAACTTTCATAGCCTGTTATCTGCTTCTTATGTTCATTTTTTACAGCCAGCTTTATGATTATCATAAAACTTGGTTTTGAAGCCACCTTCACTGGAATATTATGTACCTCGTACATTAGCAAAACTACTGCACAAATGGCTACTGCTGAATTTACAACTATAGCTAAGATACAGGCCACCTCATAAGGTTTTTCAGTGATATATTTAATGCTTTTCATTATTCTCTAATGAATATGTAGAATTGTCTTGACTGACTGTAATCATACATCCTGAGAATAACTCCTTAATATTTGCGAACATTAATTCTAGAGTAGATGAATAACTAGAGCTCTTAGAGGCTGGAGATTTAGCAGGCAGTATGGAATTATTTTTTTCTCCTAATTGTTTTGTTTTTATTCTATAGGTACAATCTGAGAGATGATCTTTTGTCTCTTAAATATTGGGTCGTTCTAGTACTTGTTAAAGTAAGGAATTAAGCCAGTAATGTTAATTTTTTACTTTAACAAGTACTAGAACGACCCAAAATTTGAGACAAAAGATCATCTCTCAGATTGTACCTATAGAATAAAAACAAAACAATTAGGAGAAAAAAATACTTCCATACTGCCTGCTAAATCTCCAGCCTCTAAGAGCTCTAGCTATTCATCTGGCTGAAGCCAGTGTATTTTTCTTTTACTATGGACACATTAGAAACCTTCCATATTTGCACAGATGAAGAATAGAATATACCATGTAATGTGGCAGCTGCATTGCAATCTGCCACACCCAGCTCTGCCAGTGTACTTCAACCCTGACCAGCAATACCTGTACTGATTCAGTCCTATAACTTTTTCCAGCCTAATGATAACAATGTTGTGTCTTGTACAGTGCAGAGCATGTCATCAGTGCTTATGCTGGATAGCAAAATCCATCTTCATTGTTGAAACATACATTTAATATTTTCATATCTGCTGTGTGCAAATAATCAAGTCAGATCAAGGGTGAAAAGAGCAAATTATAGATGAATGAGCAGCTACATTCTAGATACAGCTAGATGTATGGGATGAAGATAGTGATACTCGGGTTGGTTTGTAATTTCAGTTGGTTTACTGTGGGTTGCTCTCAATGCACTTCACTCCCTCCTTTCCTTAAATATTTCAATATGAGCAGTTACTCTGAATGGGCTTTTAACACACGGAAAAGCAAAAGCACTCTGAGGCAGATTCTGATACCCTTACTTAAGGTGAGTATTACCTTATTCCACAGGTCCAACTGATTGCACTGGGACTTACCCTGGCATAAGGCACTATTCACTGTGAGTGAGAGTACCAGAGTCGGGCCCTGTAGATTGAAAAAAATTAAAAAGCTGATATTGGAATTGATTGTTAGAGTATTTTATTAAAACCTACTTTAAATGTTGCTGCTTTTCCTGTTTACAGGAGGTCTGAGTAGCCAAAGGCTTTACTTCCCTGTATTTTAGTATTCACTGTAGATGAGCTTTTGCATTTTTAACTTGACTGTGTTTTTACCAGTGCTAGAGAAGTTTCTTGACTTACTTCATTACTGTGGCTCTATCGTAACTGGTGTAGCAGCTGGCACAGACAGTCTGCAGTTTTATATCTGTCAATTATATAAAACCAATTTTTGCAATAATTTGTTCAGTGTTCTAACCCATATGTAATTTTATTGTATGTCGTGCATAGAAGCATCTGGTGGCATTAACTGGATTTAAAGAATTCTAATCTCTCTCTCTCACTCACTCACTCACACACACACACACACACACACACACACACACAACTTGATTTATGCTGGGTTTTGAACTAGGACAGTATTGGCAGTAAGGCATATTATCACTTTGGACCAAGGCCAGCTCTAGTGGGTTTGTTGCCCTAAGCAAAACAGCAAATGGTTGCTCCTACCAGCCTGAAGTCACTCTCACATGCCGTTACTGAAAGTTTTCAGCCCGAGGTGTTCAACTCACATGCGAGAAATAACCCTGCTTTTTGACAGCATGCCATGCTTCTGATATGAGCAGAGCTTCCCCTAGCTGCTCTGCTCCATGCGCTGGGCTTGCAATCAGGGAGTGAAACTGGCAGAAGTGCCACAGCAACCTTCTCCTGCTTTTCACGCACACAATGTGTAAAAGCTGGGATAGTGAAGCAGCAGGGCATGCTGTCAGCAAAGGAGAGGAACAACATGAGGTTGGCAAGTCGGTATGCCTGACCCCACAACCCACTCACTCACTGGTGAAGCTGATGATGAATAGGACGCCATTTTGCACAGTATTCTGCTCCGACCCGGCTGATGTGACCTCACACACCATGTGATCAGACTCACGCCATTCTAGAATACTGGAGGGGCTGGTGTTCTGTCAGTGGCCTCCCTAAGGAGTGTCCCTATGAAGGCCTTTGAGTTATCCAGTGGTTTGACTCATACTCCCATGGCCCTAGTGCAGCCACAGGAGCTATACAGGTAGAGGCCCCTAGCTCCTATTCAGTTCCTGGCAGCCACCTGGGAGAGCTGTGGGAGAACATGCAGCCCCTCTGTCCCCATCCCAACCCCTTCTTTCAGATCTTCAGATTTCATCAACGGATCCTCAGAGTAGCCACGGCCCTTTTTCCACACTCCCAGCGGAGGCCCTGGTAAAAGGGGGAATGGAGGGAGCCACTAAAGGAGAAGGAAAAATGGAACACATGAAAGGGAGAATGAAGAAATCAGGAAACCAGGATATGGGAAAGAAAACCATGAGGGGTAGCAACAGGGACTTTTAGGAGAGCAACACATATAGAGGAAGGAGATTTGGATGACAGGAAACCCGGATGGCCATTTGGAAGAAGGAGAACCAGGTCTGGGGAAGGGGAAAAAGATTTGGTTTTCCAAGGACAGAGATATGGGTGAGAGGGTTGGGATAGGGAGACCTGGGATAGGGAAAGTTTAGGGAGCCAGGCAGGAAGAGATGGAGGGATGTGGGGAGAGAAGACAAATGGAGGATTTAGGGTTAGGGACATGCTAAGGGAAATGGGGAGAGAAACAAGGGGAGAAGAGGGAAAGTAATACAAGGGGGAGAGGATCCTGAAAGTAGAGAAAAGAGCGATGGTGTAGAGAGAAAAGGAGAAAAATATGGAGATGGAGGAAGGGGAAGAAATGTGGATATGTGTGGTTAATGTATTTTATGTGGCGTATGCTTAGTCCTCCAGGGGAGAATCTACTTTTGGGACTGTTAGGGGAAAAAAATCTGTGAGCTGCTTGTGGGGGACAGAAACACTGGTAAGATGGGATGAAATGCATAGACGTATTTATTTCTCCACCTCCATTCTTTCCTGTGAACCTTGTGTGTATGATTAGGATACATGGAACAGACTCCTGAAAAACAATTATCCCTGCAGAGTTTCTATCCCCTACTGGGAGATGTCCATTATAACACATTTTCCCCTCCACGGAGAGGAGTTTTATAGATCCTGCTGGACCCTGCAAATCCTCACAGAAACCCCCAAGCCTTTCCATGGCTATCATCAACTTATACCTACCACAATTTAGGGATAAACACAACATTTTATTGGAGACTGAAAAGAATTGTTAAAAGCATTTTCAGGAGAGTGTCTGGAAAAAAGGAAAAAGATTTTTCTTATCAATATACCAGGTCGTTCCAATCAACTGTCACTATTATTTTCCTAGCTCTGTCAGGTTACATTACATTATGGTTCTTAAAACAATTATTCTTCCTGACCCGAAAAACTCTTCCATTCTCTCAGACATGGGAGAGAAGCGTTGTAATTTGGTAGATGAATGCCCACATACCTGGCTCTTTGCATCAGTGATGAGAAGAATGAGCTAATGAATAGGTAGAGGAGGGGAAGGGACATTCTTTGGAATGGATCAGATTTCATTTTAAATTATTGGCTGTGGTCTAGGACAGCGGTTCCCAACCCGTGGTCCACGGTCCCCTGGTGGTACGTGAGGCTACTACAGAAGGTCTGCGGAAAAGAAGAATAACATCCTCACCAAGGAAATGTACAATTTCAAATAAAAAATTTCATATGGTTTCTAAAAACCTACTACTGTAATTTAGTTTACAACTAATAGCATGTGGTGGTCTGCGAAACGTTTGGAGGTTGAAAAGGGGTCCGCACACTCAAAAAGGCTGGGAACCACTGGTCTAGGATATATATTTTTCACTATATATTATCTTCTATCCACAGCAGAGCTCCCACTGGGACAATTACACAAGGGTTGAGGGCAGAATATGACCTTTATGTAGCTAGTAAACTTTTTTAGTTATTTGTCACATTCAGCATCACATAGTGGAAAACAATCTCACTTGTAGGACCACTGCTATTTCTACTCTTTCATCTCTTCCTCACCTATCCACCTTCCTCTCTTTCCCCTGTCTTTGTGTGTGTCTCCTTTTTTTTCCCTCTGCATTTCTGTCTCTGCAGCTCCTCTCAATTTGATCCCCTGGACTTCACTCCCACCCATTTGAAAAATAGTAAGCAATGGCATAGTTGATGATGCACAAAGTATCATAATTGGCCTTGAGTTTACATCCCACTGAGATTCATGGAGACTATGGGTGTTCACACCTCACAGAGATGTTGTTTGAAGCTATCTGCAGATTCAGACAGAGAGCACTGAGATTGCTTGTTTTATGTCTCAGGATTATCTCCATAACCATGAAGTTTGGAAACATATTTTTAACAGAAGCTGAGGTTCTGCAAGATTTTAATATGCCAAGTAGCATCAACATTATTGACTGGGCCAGATGTTGTTCCCAACTCTGATTTAGGTAAATCCAGCGTCTGTCAAGCTAAGTTCTAATATGGACCATACTACGATGGTGTAGAAGGCTGGACTGTCGCTGCCTTGGTAATGCCATCCACGGTGCTTGAGCTGTTCTAGCTGCTTGGTGCTTCTCTTCTTGGAGCTCCGGTGTTATCAGCCCTAGCAGAGGGTGCAGCCTGCTAATTTAGCAGACCTCGATGTTGCTCATAAAGAAAGACCACAGGCACGGTTTGGTGACAGGCACAGTATTAGTGTACCTGTAGCACAGTATTAGTGTACCTGTAGCTCCTATGGGATACTAACACATGAGTGCCCAGTGGCACAGAAATGCTCAGTCAGAAGCAGGAATTTCTGCTGTACGCTCAGCTGCACGAAGGGTTCAGGTGAGGTATCCCAACATTTATAGACTGAAACAAACATCTTGTGTACCACCTTACATGTACCGTGCTCCAGATATCTCAGGCAAAACATCCCTATTCATCATGTCTGTCAAACCCTCTTATCTTGTGCTGTGTCAGGATGTACCTGTGTTAATCTTTTGGAATGTGTTCACATGCATACTTACTTGCTCCTTAGGAGCGCCTGTGTTTTAGCAGCACTAGCAGTACCCTTGCTAAGTTCATGTACTGGACAGTGAACTTGTAAGCATCTGCTTGAATATATGGCCTCACTTTGGATCACAGCATGGCCTGACTTTGCTTATTGTGTTTCATGCTTCAGGTCTTGCACCAGCCCAGTGCTCCAGGCTCTCGCTTTCTCTCCTACAGATAGTTTGTAACACCTTGCAGAATTCTGAAGTGTATGCAAGATCTTCTCTCTCTCCTTCCTGCAGTCAGAAAGGACTGGTGCTATTATTGTGGTGCTATTTGGGAAAAGCAAGAACAAAATAAGGCTTTACATTTTGCTCTGGAATTGCTGGGGTTTTTTGGTCAGCCTGATGTCCGGATCCACTCTGAAAGATTTCCTTGGTATCAGTTTATCTCTTTTGATTATAAGTTTTCCATGCCATTCTGAGTCAGACTGGTCCCAGAAAGCCATATGTAGTGGCTCTTCAGAAGATCAGCTTGACAGGAGGCAGATCATTCTGCTGTATGAGGCCAAAGGCAGAGCCCCACTATGTTGTGTGCATTAGATTGCTGAGAAAGGGCCAGGGAGGAAAGCTAAATCAAAGGAGCTCCCTTTAAATTGTCAACTCCATGACCTCAGCCAGTCAGCACTGACCCATTGGGCATTTGTTAATGTTTCTACATGAGATGCCAGACTGCAATAGGGTGGAAAAAGTTCTTTGGCAGTTTCTGTTCAGAACAATCTGATCTGTGCCATATCTTCATTGTCATTAGCCCAATTGCTATGTATCTCAGTTAGACTGGGTGAAATCTGACATCACAGTGCCAAGTGATTGCTGGCCTCAGCAGGATATGTAATGTCACATTGCATGACCACAACTAATGGAAAAACATCCCTTTGGGAACAGGGAGCAGGAATGATAGCTGCAGACCTTACCTGGGCCACAAGCTGCAGTAGCTCCTCCTTGCCCAAAATGTTTAGAAAGGAAACAATATATTGATTTTAGACTAAATACACAAGACCTGGGGAAGATCCAGAAAACAATGATTCAAGAACAAATGTTTGTATTCCAGTGCAGGCAGAAGATGTGATGGATGTTTTACCTCTTTCAACCAAATATTTCAAGAGTGCTGCTTAAAACCTGTATGAATTTACAAGTAATTACCTAGATTCTCAGTACAAAAATTACTTGGCTTTACTATTCTAAATGTTTAAAGTTCTTTCAGAACTGATACAGAACTGTAATAGCATTATTTAGCTGCAGAGCACTTCATAAATGAGGAGTCTTCTAAGATAGCTGGTGGGCCACATTCATTTATTCATAGTCAGTGCAAGTTCACTAATAATAAAACTTATTGCAAATTTATACCCAGTGGTGCAAAGGAGCAATGATTAAAAATGCCCTTGAAGACTCTCCCTCTGAGATCACTGCTTTTTGATAGAACAAACAAATGACAGAAGTATGAACTAGAAATCAATAATACAAAGATTTAGATCATTGCAAAAGACAAACATGTAGTAATATCTGGGATAAAAGAAATTTGTTGACCAAAAAAATCATTCTTCCCTGACTGCAAACATTAACTGACGTCACGTTTGCCCAAGGATAACTTTATCAGTTATGTAATGATACATTCCTAGGAGAAAACTTCTGGAGATGAGATTTCCCTGGTAATTTCCTTGGTCAAAGCATGTCTAGTGTGATTGAATTGGCAGCCTGACAACCCTAATTTGACTCTAGGCTGAGGAAGATTTTGACCAGTTATGCTGGTGAAGCCTCAATAGCTTTAATTATGCTGGTGCCATAGAGAGAATTTGCCCAGAGCTTTCCTATTGTGCAATGTGTTGTTATCCATCTGCCTACCACCTACATCTTACAGGTGACTGAACTTCATTAGTCCTGTACAGATGTTGCAAATGTCAGCACATACCCACTGAGGACCAAATTCAGAGATGAAATGAACTCAGACTAGGAGCAGCAAAGGTACTAAAGCATGTGCCTCTCTTTAAGCATGTGAATAGTGCCACTGACTTCAGTGGTCTATGAGTGCTTTGTGTACCTTTCTGAATCCAGACTCTAGGCTAGACGCCCTTTCATATATCTATGTCCTAGCTGGTGTGACTTGCATGGCAAGGTGTTCGGAGAATGGGGTAAGAATATTTGTAAAAATTTGCCCCTCGTTATTAGAAAAAGGCAACACAATATTTATAATTTACGATGAAAGAAAAGAACTTTCTACTGTATTTTGGAAAATGTTATGTTATGGTTTGTTGAATCCTCCTTTACCTTGTCCTGTCATAGCAGAAGATGTTTGTGACTGTGTTATAAACTGCTTCTGTCACTGTGAAATGTATCTGCTTCACTTTGGAGTTTAATCATTTGCAAAAGCCATGTATTTTCAAACATGATGAAATTGTTTCTAAAATAGTGGTATGTATTTTCCTTTTACTCGAGGTCTGATGCTTTTTAACTTTTTGTAATAGGGTCCATGGGTCAAATATCTGCAGTTGATATTCAGACAAAATTTCCCCTGAAGCCCATGGGATTTCAGTAATTTAGGCTATGACTTCAATGGCAGTTTAGATTGAGAAATTGAGTAAAGGCTTCAAGATCTGGCCCCATGTGAATTGCAGAGATGCAAGTTTAGTTGCCCATTGTGATGTTCAAGAAATTAGATGATATGGGAGAGGGAAAAAGTGACATTTATGGAGTAATATTGTGCATGTGGAACACTTTCATTTATCTTTTGCTTTGTGCAGGAAACCATGATGGATCATGCATTGCGCACAATCTCATACATCGCTGATATTGGTAATATTGTTGTTTTAATGGCGAGACGACGAATGCCAAGATCTGCTTCTCAAGACTGTATTGAGACGACACCTGGTGCCCAGGAAGGAAAGAAACAGTACAAAATGATATGTCATGTCTTTGAATCTGAGGATGTAAGTAAATTAAATTATTCTTTAATACAAGACATCTTTTAGAGCACCTCAGAAATCTAATGGTGTCTCTCATGAATGCATTTTCATTGCCAATAATTGCTTTTCTGATTGGCTGATCCTTTCAAAGGTTTACAAGTTAACTTTTATAATAGTTGTTACTGTTCTATCCCAAAGAGGTCTCACCTTTTTTTCCCACCTATGCTGCAAATCACTCGCATTTCCTTCCTCAACCCCCAAAATCTTCCCCTTTTTCTCCACTATACCAGAATTGTTTGTGCTCTTTTAACCAACACTCCCCTCTAAATAGTCTAAACTTGGATGTTTAAGTTCATTTTACCATATATGGCCAAAGTATTTATTTTACATTCAATGGGTACAAAATTGATATCTTGAGTCAAAAATCTTTGTTCTGGCTGAATTGTACTTAATGCCATGTTTATACTCCCTCAATCCTGGGACTAGTCATAGACCAGTTTGGTCTTTGTCTTTAAGTTAGAGCTGCTGTAACTTATGACCAGTTGCTGACACCTCAGAAAGGCTATTTCAGCAGCCAAAGATCAGTCATGTGTAAGGATGCCCTGGCCAGACCCCCTTTTGCTTGCTATTTCCCTACTGGGAGGAGAAATCTTTAAGGACAGATCTGCTGATATTAGGTATGTGCAAAGTGCTCTTATTGGATTTGGAAATCAGGTCCCTTGTATTTAAAAACATCAAAATGCCTTCATTTATATGTTCTGCACTGAAAGTGTTATAAATTGCACTTCTTCGAGTGATTGCTCATGTCCATTCCATTATAGGTGTGTGCACGGCTACCAGAACTTTTTTCCCCTTAGCAGATCCCGTAGGGCCAGCTCTGGTGCCCCCTGGAGTTCCGCGCACATGCCACAGTATATGAGGCACTGCCAGCCCTACGCCCCCTCAGTTCCTTCTTTCCGCCCATGGTGGTTACAGGAACTGCCAAGCGCTTCATTCCCCATGTTTAAACTTTAGACAAGGTTTTTTTTTTGGTGTTAATTAGTTAGTTAGAGATAATAACTGTTGTAGTGGTAGTTAGAGACTTAAAGATAGTCTAGCTCACACTTTACTGGGAGCAGGTATGCTCCAGTGTCATGGCTTCAAGCCACGCGCTTTTGGTGGGAAGGCTTTCCCACTAGCTGGTGGGGGGGGAAAGCCCTTCGTGGAAGGGGAGAGGCTTTTAGACCTGGAAAATCCACCTGAAAGCCTGGCTCATGTAGCCCAGACCCAGCTCCAAGCCATCCCGCTTCGCCACAGTATCCAGCGTGCTGCCGGTGCAGAGGGCACCGTTGGCACCAACCCAACTCAGCACCGCGAAGACTGAGCACAAACACTGCCCTGCACTGTTGGAGCAGGCGGGGTGGAGCACCTACCGGCACCGTTGACTCCGGTGGCCGAAGGGCGGCAAGAGCCTTGTTGGCTTTGCATACACCACCGCCGCCCATGCCTCCATGAGGGAGAAGGGGCTGGTGTTAAGGGGAAGCCTGTGTTGGGACCCCCTGAATGGCTCAGGAGATCCCTGGTATGGGGAGGAAGATCTCCTGCAGACTGGTTCCTAGGGTAGAGCAGAAATGCTCCCCTAGAAGTCATCCCAGGTCGCGGTTGTCGTGCATCAAGGCGGAGAGTGAAGTCGCCCGCCCGACACCAGTCTTGACCCCCAGCACTGGGCGAGGTCCATCCCACCACCCTGGCATCAAGGAGTTCGCCTACAACTATGCAGAACTGATCCCAGTCACTGCAGACAGTCTTGGTACTGAGGAGTTCTCTGGGGAGTACAGAACCTGGTAGCCGGAGACAGGCTTGGCACCGAGGAGTTCACCCCGCGCCGAGGCACCACTGGACTCGGCACCGAGGAGTTCGCTGGGCAGTGCAGAACCCGGCATCCTGAGACAGCCTTGGCACTGAGGGGTTTTGCCCTCGTAATGAGGCTGCGCCAAACTCAGTGCTGAGACAGGCTCGGCACCAAAGAGTTCGCCCGGCACCGAGGCTGGGCATAGCTGGTCACCAGAGCTTGACTTGGCAACGAAACGCATGTAGAGTGCAAAGTCCTTGATGCAAGGATGATGCTTGGGTCAACCCAGCCTGCCAGAGCATTGTCCATACGCTTGCTCCGGCTGCAGCAGCCACGACGAACCTGGTAGTTGAGGCCGTCGTCGCTGAGGGGTCGCTCTCTGGAGCGACGATACCGCATAGTAAGAGGCTTTTGGGCAGCCCCAGCAGTGGTCCGCCAACGGTGCCTCAGTATCCCTTCGGGGATGCAGTTACCTGGGGGAGCAACCATCAGCGGAAGGTGCCAGAGCCCCAGGCGGATGTCCTCAGAGGCAATGGTCACCCCAAAGGCTGTATGGCCTTGAGGGTTTCCTGGGGGGGTCGGACCATGGTCTGTCAACTCCTCAGGGATGCAGTCAGTGCCTTGAGTACAGAGGCTCCTGGGGGGGGACTGCCTGTCAGTGGAAGAGGGCTGCGGCTCCTCCCTTCTCTCCTCCCTTCTCTCCTCCCCGCCAGATGAAGCACGCGCCCAAGCCCGGGTTCATTCTAGGGCCAACAGGAACTGCTCAAGAGGCAGCCTTCACCTTGAGGCTGGAGGCCAAGGAGAAAAAGGGGTGGCGGACAACCTTTAATGTGATACCGGTGGGCTGCGTAGCCCTCTTTGTCCACAGAGGGGTGCCAGGCATAGAGAAGGTCTCGTGGCAACCCCCTCCTCTGTAGCCCAATGCCTAGAGGGAAGAGTATTACACCCACCCAAGGGGTTTGAATACTGTTCACCACCCGCCCCAGGTCCCTGGTGGTGGTGGCCACCAATCACAGGGCAGGCAGGGCAGACAGTGTCTACTCCAGAAAACAAGGGTGACTGCAAGCCAGACTTGTTAGAGAAAATTGTATTTAATAGTGCTACCAGCAGATGGAAAGGGAGCCCTCGGGACTCAGTGAGCCCCTTTGCTGAGGCTCTGCCCAATAGCAGTTGCAGAACCTGTAGGCCATTGCAGAAGAGGGAACCACGGGAGCTAAGCAGCGCTCCAGGCACCCTCAGTCGCTGCTGATTTGGTGGGCTGAGACATGCCCCCCGTCACCAGCATGCCCAGAGGTTAGTGGCTGCAATCCTGGACTATCCCAAAAGGTCCAGCAGCCTATCCGGGGCCCTTCCTTGGATGAGTCAGCCTTCTCCTTGGCTCGAATAGAGGCGAAGCTGCATGGTCTCAGGGCTTCCTAGACCACGTCCTGTCCCCTGGGCTGCTACGCTCCACAGACCTTCAGGTGTCAGGCACGTCTCCAGCGACAGCAGCAGCAGGAGTGCCAGCCACGGCCATCTCCCAACCTACGGGCAAAGAGACAGAGTCAGGGGGTCTGGGAGACACCATCCGCCCTGACTGGCTCCTTAGGCCCTCAGTAAGGGTCCTCTCGGCAATAGGAAAAGGCCTTTCTGCTGGTGAACGCAAGGGCAGCACCCTAGCCTATACCCTCCTGCAGGCTTGGGTGAGCCAGAAGGCCTTTGGACCACTGGGTCCTTGAGATAGTTCGGTGAGCTAGGCTCCTCCCCCTTCCTCCCTCTCAGTGGCATTTCCACATCCAAGAGGTTGAGGGCGCCTCAGCCCCGAGCAGCAGGAGAGATCCCGCAGGCAATGGTGGAAGAGGCCCTAATCGAGGTACTCCCTCGTCGTTCACCCCCACCCCCACCCCCCCAAAAAAGAGGGGGATTTGAGGAGTGGCAAACCTATGTCGTCCCATAAATACCGAACAAGGGGCTCAACTCCTGCATGATTCCCCCAGCTCCAGTAGTGGAAGCGTGCTGACCTGGATGTCAGGGACACACATCCTCAAAGGTTCCCTCACTTCGTAGGGGTCGACTCCCTCTAATGCTTTACAGCTTACCCCGCGGTCTGTTACTTGGCCGGCGGTGTCTACTGAAGGCCTGGCAGTGGTAGCGTGCTGACGGTGCATGATCTGCCCACGCAGGCCCAGGTCCCAAGCCCAGAGCAGCGCGAGCCAGTCAGACGGGTCCTGCTGATAAACACACAAGTTCACGTTAACGCCGGTGCAGCCTACGGAATGCATCGGTGTGACCGACCTTGCCTCAGCCGTGCTGTGGGACAGAGTCCCACACGGGAGCCCACTCATCAGCCTTATAAAGGGAACCTATCGGTCCTTGGACCTGGCGGTGATCACCTCCCGGGGGTGAGGAACGGCCAGGCGGACCGCGTCAAGGGGTCGCTCTTCCTCACCATGAGGGGTCGCTGCGCCAACTAAGGGCCTTTACGACTGTCTGGAGGGTGGAAGTGGAAGTGGCTGTGGCCTGCCGGGACACTCCCGAGACACTCTGCCCGGCCTTTCGTCAGTATAGGCGGTCTGGGAAATGCTTGCTGTAGCTAGCAGCCATATCGGCCTTCCATCAGCCGTTGGAAGGGGGATTGCGGTCCTCCCGTCAGATGGCAGTTCGGTCCCGGAAGGGGCTGGGGGCCTCTACTTGTAGGCCTGCGACCCAATGCCTCCCTGGGATCTCGACCTGGTCCTTCCTAGCCCACGGCCCCCACCCCTCCCCAGAAACTCACAGCGTCATGCCCTCTACTCTGGCCTTCCAGGAAGGTGGTCTTCCTGGGGGTATATTACCTTGGCAAAGAAGGTCTCCAGGATCAGAGCTCTGACCTCAAAGCTCCTCCCTCATGCTGTAGTCTATAAGATAAGTTTCAGATAGGACCGCACCAGGCTTTCCGGCCCAAGGTGGTTGCCCAGTTCATTGGACCAATCATATATTCTCCCCAAGTTTCCCTGAACCACATGGCTCGGAGGAGAGGGGAAGGAAGCACTCGCTAAAACACAAGTGGGGCCCTGGCTTCTACACCAGATGTACGAGGCTGTTCTGGAGAGCGACGCAGCTCTTCCTCGGAGCATCCGACCGGATGAATGGTTCACTGGTCACCGACTGGCGCAGTTTCCTTGCGAATAAATTCCTGCATCGCGTTCGGCCACGATCAGGTGAAGGTGCCACTTCCAGACGCCACAGCTCTCCCAACAGAGCTCAAGCTCCATCTACAGCCGCCTTAGCAGAAGTGCTAGGGCATGGCATCTGCAAAGCAGCTGCCAGGCTGGCAGTACATACCTTCACATCCCATCACACCTCTGTCCAACAAAATGAAATTCAATAAAGATAAGGACAAAGTACGTCACTTAGAAAGGAAAAAAATCAAATTCACAGCTACAGAATGAGGAATATCTGTCTAGGTGGTAGTACTGCTGAAAAATATCTGGGGGTTCTAGCGGATCAAATTGAATAGGAGTCAGTGTGATGCAGCTGTCAAAAAGGCTGAGGTGTATTAACAGAGTAAGATACAGGAGCTGATTGTCCCACTCTACTCAACACTGGTGAAGCCTCTGCTGGAATAGTGTGTCCAGTTCTGAGTGCCACACTTGAAGAAGGATTTGGACAAATTGGAGAGAGTTCGGGGGGGGGGACGATTTTTTTTTAAAGAAAAGGTTAAAAGAAAAAAAGTGTCAAGTTAGTAAAAATTAGAAGCAAGAAAAGTACTAATATTAGTTTCTAATTTATAAAGATATTTTGAAGTACTAGCGCCCATAATAGGAAGAACTGATCATTTAAATCTACCAATTTAATGGGCAGTTTCAAAATCTATTTCTTAACATATTATTTTGAAAATAAAGCTAGCTCTTTGTCTGAGATAGTTTTAGCTCCAGATTGCATGTTTTGTAAAGTGGGAAATCTCTTTTTAGTAAAAGTTTTAACCCAGTTTAATCTTTGGATTAGGAGGCAGCATTGTCTAGTGGATAGAACACTGGACTGGGGTTCAAGAGACCTGGGTTCTGTTCCTAGCTCTGCTACTGCCTGCAGGGTGACCTTGGCAAAGTGGCTTTGCCTCCCTGTGCCTCCATTTTCCCATCTGTAAAATAGGGATAATGATACTTACCTTCTTTGTAAAGCCCTTTGAGAGCTACTGATGTAAAGCACTATATGAGAAATAGGTATTATTAAAAACTATAATTGGTTCTAAGGCTGAATCTGATTTAAATCTGTTTCTGAGATGTTGATGGTGGACTTGAAGCAGAGGGAAGAGGAATGGACAGAACACCCAGAAACTGATACCAGTGGAGACAGAAAACACAAATAAGTGGTAGGAAGGGACGACAGGTGACAAACCATAATAAGATGGGTTATAAAAATATTTATTGATTACTTCTCCATTATTGACATTTACATGTCTTGAGCATATTGATCTGTATTGTTGTTCATAGTGTGATGGGTCATTTAGTTGAAAAGAAGTTCCAGAATAGACAGTAATGCCACATGATTAGGTTAGTGGATCATTTTCCAGGATTTTCTAAATCTGTTTTCAAATGGTAAAATATTCACCTCTGTCTGTCTTTAAACAATGGAGTTTATTGCAACATGTTATTGTAAAGCACAAATTAAACAAGAACGCCATCTATGTTTAATACCAGAAATAAATCATTTAGCATCTGATTGGTGGATTTTGGGAATAAAGAGTTATAGATGTTAGGCAATGTTCTATCATGTGTAGTGATAGTGTGGGTATCCCTGACTGTATTTAGGTTGTGCCCATTCTCTGACAAAGAGCATTGAATTTTCAGAACAAAAACACCTCCAAAACTCAGGTTGTTGGACCGATTGCTTCCCCATATATCATGTGTGTTCCATGGTTGATCACTAGTATTTTAAGGGACCCTGTACTGCAGGATAAGAGCAACTCCTATTTAAGTCAGTAGGAGTTATTCATACCCTTTGATGGAAGAATAGGGTTCCTGGAAATCACGTTGACCTATCAAATCTAACCTAGCACTCTCCTATAATCTGCAGTGGATCCATATAGGATAAGTAAAAAAAATCCAGTAAGAAAACTAATTTTGCACATAATACCTCCTGCTTGTTCCTACCTCTCTCTCTCTCTGCTGCAGTGACCTCCAGTGGAACTAAAAGGCAAAGTTTGCTACAAAGTTCTATGATTCGGTCTTAATTATGTAACATTTGTACAGTGCTCTGAATGTGTAAAGGGCTCAGTATTATCATTAATTACCATCCCTCTCTTCATGTCTAATGTGTGTATTGCCCTAGGCTTCCAGACATTAGTCAGTGCAATTCAACTCTCTTATTGCAGAGACTGCATAGCCAGAGGAGCTCTCCAGAAAAACACTAGAGAATGTCTTAAGAGCTGGAGTCCAGCAGTTTCCCCTAAATGTGGCTAGGATATGCCCAGCAGTGTTTGGCCGGTATGCACCATGATCATAAAAGGAATCATGGTCACAAAACCATACAGAGGCACAGACACATTACTAAACATGGTTGATGCTGGCAGACTGCTCTGAGTTATGGAAAGCAATCAGCGTGTGGGTGGGGGGTTGTTTGAACCTATGGGGCAGGTACAAGGGCTATGTAACACGGTCCAACTCACCGCCTTGGCACGTTTTGCTGGCTATCTGGGGAATCAGCTCTCAGCTGGGCAGATGCCCCCTCCGTGGTGTCTCACTTTCCATTGTGTCGCTGCTGGACCCTCCTTCTCGTGACTTGGCCCTCCAGCTGAGTCACAGTCTGTGTTTCAGGGGATTCTGCAGTCCTGGCACCACTCCTATGGCAATCTGGGGGAGGAGGGGAGGGATATGGGTCCACCCACTACTCTGGGTCTAGGCCCAGAGACCCTGTGTGTAGCAGCCTTTCACTACATTTCCGCAACTCGTCAATGGATTTCCCTGAGCCACTTCCATGCAGCCCCAGTACCTTCTCCACCCTTGCTTCAGGGCATTCGGCTCTGCTGAGTCCCAGCAGCCAGCCACTGCTCTGTCCACGGTGCTGACAGTCCTCTCTCTTTAAGATCCTGAGAGTTACTCCTTGCTCTGCTATGCAGCTCCCTTATATATTGGCCTCTTGGGCTCTGATTGGCTGCCATGCAGCCCCTTCTAATTGGCTACTTCTCGTGCAGCCTCTCCAAGGGCCCTCTGACCCCTTTCCTGGCCAGTGAGGGGCAGGCGCCCCATCACAGGTCGTAAATTGAAAGCAGATGGATTTGCAGAAGTAGTACATATGGTATGATATCCAAGGGTATTTAATATACTGGTGATGGAGGAGTCCAAGCCCACCATGCATCCATCTGGGCTGGTGTGAGGGTGGCCTTAATAATCACAAACAGGGGAACTCTGCTGTGGTCATACATGCAAGTACAAACCCTCTTCTCTGCTGCACAGGGGACTGCAGTTGTGGTCAGAACATACTGAGTGTCTAGAACATGTGACAATCTCTCTTTTTAAGATATGGACCATGCTGTGAAAAAGTCTGAGAACTCCTGATCTACCATAAACTTCTTCAGTGCTTATAGAAACAGGTGTATTATTACTATTACTATTACTATTATTACTACAGCATATTACTAGCCACTGGCAAGCTTCTTGGTGAAAGGAGGTCATAAGAACAGCCATACTGGATCAGACCAATGGTCCAGCTAACTCCGTATCCTGACTTCTGACAGTGGCCAATGCCAGGTGCTTCAGAGAGAATTAACAGAACAAGCAATCACTGAGTGATCGATCTGCCATCGTCCACTCCCAGCTTCTGGCAGTCAGAGGGTAGGGACATAGAGCCTGGGGTTGAATCCTGACCATCTTGGCTAATAGCCATTGATGGACCGATCCTCCATGAACTTACCCAGTTCTTTCTTGAACCCCATTCTAGTTTTGGCCTTGACAATTTCCCTGGCAAAGAGTTCCACAGATGGACTGTGCATTGTGTGAAGAAATACTTCCTTTTGTTCGTTTTAAACCTGCTGGCTATTCATTTCATTGGGTGACCCCTGGTTCTTGTGTTATGTGAACAGTAAATAACATGTCCTTATTCATTTTCTCCACACCAGTCATGATTTTATGGACCTCTATCATCCCATCTTAGCTGTCTCTTTTCCAATCTGAAAAGTCCCAGTCATCTTAAACTGTCCTCATACAGAAGCTGCTCCATGTCCTTAATAATTTTTGTTGCCCTTCTCTATACCTTTTCCAATTCTACGGCCTTATCTACACTAGCATTTATGCTGGCAAAACTTTCGTCGCTTAGGGGCGTGAAAAAAACCCACCCTCCTGAGCGACATAAATTTTGCCGACATAAGTGTTTGTGTGGACAGTGCAATATTGGCAGGAGATGTTACACCGCTCGTTAAGGTGGTTTTATGATGTTGACTGGAGAGCTCTCTTCCATTGACATAATGTCGCTACACAAACATTCTTACAGTGGCACAGATGTACTGATACAGTAAATTTTAAGCGTAGACTAATCCTAAGTCATCTTTTTTGAGATGGGGTGACCATAAGAGTCCAAGAGGTCAAGAGTTTGCCATATTGAGTTTGTAATTAGCTTGTTTTCAGATATAACGGATGCATTTCTAAGAGAGATTTATATTAGTATTGCATTCTCTCTCATTTTCAGTAAATCTCAAAAGCAGGCTAGCTCTGTTATGTTTGAGGGTTTCATTGCTACTCTGTGTTGTTCGTCCTTTTCAGCTGCATCTTATTTTATTTTACAGGCACAGCTGATAGCTCAATCAATTGGTCAGGCTTTCAGTGTGGCCTACCAGGAGTTTCTGAGAGCCAACGGAATTAATCCAGAGGATCTTAGTCAGAAAGAATATAGTGACATCATCAACACCCAGGAGATGTATAATGATGATCTTATACACTTCTCCAATTCAGAGAACTGCAAGGAGGTAAATTCTTTTTTTTTAATTTTTATTTCATATTGTTAGGCGTTTTCCTATTTTTAATACTGATGAAAACACTGAGCTCTCAAATGGCATTTTAAGAATACATTTGCATGGGAAATTAATTGTTTTGTTAGTATTCTGCTAGTAAAATCAGCCTTAGGAGCTTTTTATTTTTCTTCCCTACTTTACTTTCAAGGCCTTTCTGCCTCCATCATCATAATAATTACATTTACATTTCATATAAATGGGGAACAGTGACAGCTTTACACAATGCTTAGGGTATCAGGTACTCGTGTGTTATATGAAGTGTTGATAGAACACGGGAGATGGTAATCAGGTTTTAACGACCTTGAAAATTTACATTTTAATAGATTTTATACCTACTGTTTGGTACTAGACATCTCTGTAAATAAGCTGACATTTCTCATCTCAGTAAGATATATTTGGTGTATCTTCTATACTAAGACAGTGTATTTTAATGCCCATTCTGGCATAAAATCATATCTGTTTAATTTAAATGTCAGAGGTGCATATAGGCAAGAGATCACTTCCAAAATATTACCTGCAAAACTGTGAGTGGACCATTCATCTGACATAGAAGTAATGGCCTTTAATCAAAAGCGTTAGGCCAAAAATCATGGGACAGGATCCAAACACATACACTATGACCTCGAAGGCCAGATTGTTCTTGAGTCTTGTGTGGGTGTTGAGGGCAATGGGTGGAACAGAGATAGGGACAATTACAATCTGTGTGCTTGGGCAACACGGAGACTGCTCTTTTGCACTCCCATGATCCAGTCCACCTTGAGGAGCTAGTGGGAGCATGGCTAAGGGTTGGTGCAGTGTGTGCATTCGCTCTGTACATACAGAAGTTGCTAGGGAAGGGGTTTTGTCTCCTGAAGAGAAACTCTTTCAGGGCTCAGGGTGCTTCTGTCAATCACTAGTACATCTCGGTAGTTAAATACCCTAGAATGGCCCTAATATAGCATTGCTTCTAGGCCATGACAAGGGTACTATGGAGATTCTGGCTCTGCATGGGACAAGCATGGCTGGTATAGATGCTCTTATGGTTCTGTTATATTATAGCTACTCCAAATCTCATTCATTTTATACTCAACTAACTACTCACTAACAAATGTAAAGTGGACTTCTGCTCTGAAAAGTGACCATGTAAAATAAAAATAGCACCTTTTAAGATGCATCTTCTCCCTCTGTGTTTGACAAGTCATATTACTACGAACCAAGTGGGTCCAATGAAGTTATGGCATTAAGTAGACGAGTTTCTGTTCCCTTTCCCACCAAATAACAGCAGCAAAATTGCCCTCTGAAAACTGATTGCAGAATCTTCATTGCTGGTAGTGTATGAAGCAGAGAGAACTTCCTTTAAATCAATACCAGGCTTAGCATGGTGTGTTGGCATAATGACTTACACTTATAATAATGGAGGACATTTCATATTTTACCTTTCATCCAGGAAGGTCTCTCAGCACCTCAAAAAGATAATGAGGCACATAGGACCAAACCCTGTTCCTCCATTGAAGTTCTCCTTGGTTTCAGTGTGGTGAAGATTGGGCCTGTGTTCTAATGGTCTGAGTGCAGAGAGCACAACTTCTGTGTTTTAAAAAGGTCTTATTTTGTGACCTTGGGCAAATCACTTTATCTTTCTGTCACAGTTTCCTAGTCTGTGAAATTATAGGAATACATGTAATAGCACTTCCCTGCCTCACGGGTATTGTGAGGATTAATTAACTGAGGTTTATAAGACACTTTTAAAAATTAAAAGTGCTACATGAGAACTAAATGTTATTTCCAAGTTGATGGATCATGCAATTTCACTGCGGGTTTTGCCTGGATAAGGATTGCAGATTTTGATCCTATACATAGGAAATGCAGTCACTTCTGGGTGAATCATGGTGACTGGAAATGAAGGTGAAAATCCATATTCAACTGAGAACCAGTCCTTAATGTTGGAAAGATACAAGTAAATTGTAATTTATAGAGTTACAAATAAAAAAGGGAAAGAAATGGATGTGTGGTTTATATGGTTACATTCATTGGACTTGACAAGGTATTGCTTATGTACATGTAACAATTGGAAAATATTTGAAATTGGTCACACAAGGGAAAACAAACTTAATTAGAAAAACTTGTTTTTACTTGTAATCGGAACTCCATGGATATAAATGTGTAAAACCAAGATGTCAGCTTTATAATCACTTCTTTGCGCATAAGCATGCTTCAGAATAATTAATATGGCTACCCTTCCTGCTGCCCAATTGCTCCTTGGTTCCCAGTTCTCCCAATTGAGCATGTTTATGACTAATGATGGATTGTCTGATCATATTGAAGCTGTTGCACTCTGGCTGCATTTCAGTAAGTCCACGGAAAACCCCTGCAGAATCCAGCAAGCCTTCCTGGTTTTTACAAACAAGAAGACCCCTACCTTGCCTTCTCTTTATTGAGAAGGCTGACCTGACTGTAGTGATGCAGCTGAGTCTCCAGTGCTAAATAGGCCTTGCATACTACATCTAGATTAGTCATAGCATTATTTGTTTGGGGAGGAAATGTTCTTATCCACTATTTTATTAAAAAAGACACTCAATTTGAAAATCACACTTCTGTTTAGAAACATTATACATCCTATACTCACAAGTGACCCCAAGATTACTATATCTGAGAGAAGATAATGTTATTTTTATTACGGTAAGCACCTAGAGGGTCTAACAGAGATTAGGGCCCCATTGTGCTAGGTGCTGTACGAACAGGTAAAATGCACAGAGAAATTAAGTGAATTGTTGAAGGTCACACGGGATGTCTGTAGCAGAGCTGGAAATTGCATCTAGAACTCCTAAGTTCCAGTGTCTTAGCTGCAAGGTCTTAAGATCTCCCCTGATAGCTGTGTTTCAGTGAGGAAAATTATTTCTGTTTATTTGACAAAGCACATTATGTATAGACAGTTCCCCTACTTCCCCTGTAGAGTCTGTAATTTTTTAGTTCTTCGAGTGATTGCTCATGTCCATTCCACTATAGGTAAGTGCACGCCACCATGTATGGTTCCCGGAACTTTTTTCCCCTTAGCAGACCCCGTAGGGCCGGCTCTGGTGCCCCCTGGAGTCCTGTGCGCATGCCGCGGTATATGAGGCGCTGCCAGCCCAACGCCCCCTCAATTCCTTCTTTCCATCTGTGATGGTTGCTGGAACTAGCCTTGCTCTCTGCAAGTACTATTCCCCTTGTTTGAACTCTTTGTTATTCGAAGTACTTTAGTTAGTTTTAAGTAGCTGTTAAATACTGTAGTTAGATAAGAAGTACCTGAGGGACTTAGAGCAGGTGGGCCATGCCCCAGTGGCCTGGATTTAAGCCATGTGCTTCCTGGGGGAAGACTTTCCCGCTCAGCGACCTCCACGATTGGTGCCTTAAGTGCTTGGGGGAAGAGCACAGGAAAGACAAGTGTAAGATCTGCAGGACTTTTAAACCGCAGACTCAGAAGGACCAAGAGATCAGGTTAAAAGCCCTGCTCATGGAGGCAGCGCTCCGCCCAGCGTCCGAGCCGTCCTGGTCCACCTCTGCGCTGAGAGTCATCTCGGTGCAGAGTGCACCGCTGGCACCAGCCTCCACTCGGCACAAAAAGAAGAGAGCGCGCGGAGCACGGATACTCCTCTGTGCCGTTAGTACGGGCAGGGTTGAGTGCGGAGATGCACCAGCCACGGCCCGTCGAGTCTTCTCCAGTGCCTGCATCTCCGAGCAGGAAGCCTCCCCCGACTCCTGGAAGTGGGAGAGTGCCTCTGTCGACATCGGAGGCTTTTCAGGCGGCAAGAGCCTTGTTGGCCTTGCCTACGCCCCCTCCGCCGAGGGAGAAGGTGCCCGTGTCCCAAGGCAAGCCCGTGCTGGGTCCTCCTGAAGGGCGGTGGAGATCCCTGGTATGGGGAGGAAGATCTCCCACCAGACGGCCACCAGGGATAGAGCGAGGACGCTCCCCCAGTAGTCGCTCCAGGTCGACGTCGTTGAGCCGGCCTGCTTCGACTCAGGATGCGGAATCTCCCTCTTGGCCCTGACATCGGTCCCCAGCACCAGAGGCAGTGCAGGCCAAGAGGTGGCACCGGTCGAGGTCCGCCAGGCAGCACTCAGACAGATCCTGCTCCAGATCCCTGGCATTGAGGAGTTCGCTCGCACCGAGGTGGCGCAGAACCCCGTCACCATTGGAGGACTCAGCAGCAAGGCGGCGCAGAACCCGGTTGCCACATGAAGATCCCGCAACACACAGTCCCCGACGTGGAACCTGGTCGCCGGAGTCAGGCTCAGCACCGCGGAGTTCAGAGCAGCGCCAGTCTCGATCGCCAAGGGGCAAGCGACGCTGCAAGTCCTCGGTACCGAGACGGCGCTCCAATACCAAGAGCTCTTCAGAGTGCGCCTCCATCTGTTGGCACCTCTCGTGGCGACGGAGGCGGTCCTTGTTGTCCTCCATGTCAGAGGCATCGAGAAGACGGTCCCCAGCACGGCACCCGGGACCTAGGACGGCCAAGGCACCGCCGGTCTAGTGGCTCAGGGTCCCATAGGGGGGACAGTCGTCAGGACAGCTGGCGCCCCCACAAGGCATCACAGCAGGTGGCACAGTCAGCCCTGGTTTGGCCCTAGGGACAATGGCCACAACAATGGCCTTATTGGGCCCCATAGGGCATCCAGATGGGACCAGGGCCCCAATCCACCCTGTCAACAGGGGTGCAGTCCGTGCCCCCGGCACAGGAGAAGGCCCATAGACACCGTTCCTCGGACGAGGAGTCAAACCCCATGGAGGAACCCTCTATGGGTGCATCCCTTCGGCAGGCAGGGGAGCACCTGCAGGACATGCTCAGCAATCCTCTTCCTACTCCCCGGACGAGGCAGTCTCCCGGGACAACATGGCGCCACTGGAGGATTTCAGGGTGCACCAGGAGCTGCTCAAGAGGGTGGCATCTAACTTGGGGCTGGAGGTCAAGGAGTTAGTGGAGGCCGATGATACCCTGTTCAATATGCTGACGGCGGCTGCCCCAGCGAGAGTGGCCCTACCACTCCATGATAGGGTCCTCAAAATTGTTAAGGCCCTGTGGCAAACCCCTTCCTCGGTCGCCCCTACGGCGAAGGTGGCTGAGAAAAAGTATTATGTCCCGGCCGAAGCGTTCGAGTATCTGTTCACTCACCCAGCCCCAGGAACCCTGGTGGTAGATGCAGCCAACCAGCGGGACAGGCAAGGTCAGCCTGGTTCCACTCCCAAGAACAAAGACAACAAAAAGCTGGATTTGTTTGGGAGAAATATTTATTCCACGGCAGCCCTGCAGTTCAGGATTGCCAACCATCAGGCCCTCCTGGGGAGATATAATTTTAATTTGTGGGACTCCCTCTGGCAGTTTGCTGAGGCCCTGCCCCAGGACCAGGCCGCAGACTTCACCACCATCCTGGATGAAGGAATCACGGTGACACTGCTGACTTGGCATGTAGGGTCATAGCCTCCGTCATTTCCATGAGGAGGTGCTTGTGGCTGCAATCCTCAGGCCTGTCCCAGGAGGTGCAGCAATCGATCCAGGACCTCCGCTTCGATGGGTCGGCCCTCTTCTCCGATCAGACCGATGCGAAGTTGCACGGTCTGAAGGACTCCAGGGCCATGCTTCGCTCCCTGGGCCTGTACACACCCCAGGCTTCCAGGCGGCAGTCACAGCCCCAGGCGCAGCAGCAACCAAGGCCGCCGCCTAGGCCCTTTCAACCCTACAGAAATAGGGAAAGAAATAGGGGGTTTAGAAGATTGAATCAGCCCCCCAGCTCATCCCCAGCCCCCCAGCAAAAGCCCCCCAGGGGGTCAGACAATTGTAGGAGGCAGTTTTGATGGTGCACCCTAGGGTGGTGCCCTTACTGTACTCCTGGATCCACCCCACCCCTTCCTGAACAGGTTAAGGTTTACCTCTACCCCCCCCCCCCCCAACAACCCCTCCCACTGTCCCTCTTCAGGGACCCGTCTCATGAGGAACTCCTCTTGCAGGAGGTGGATACTGTCCTCAACATAGGAGCGGTGGTTATGGTTCCTCAGGGCAGAAGGGGGAAGGGGTTCTATTCAAGGTACTTCCTCATCCCCGAGGCAAAGGGGGTTTGGTACCTATATTAGACCTGCGTCGTCGAAACAAATATGTCAAATGACTCAGATTTCGCATGGTTTTCCTAGCCTCCATTATCCCTTCCCTGGATCCAGGAGACTGATGTGCCGCCCTCGACCTCAAGGACGCATACTTTCATGTGTCCATCATCCCTAGCCACAGACGCTTCCTCTGTTTCATGGTGGCTGGCTCCCACTGCCAATTTACAACCCTGCCCTTTGGCCTATCTTGTTCACCAAGTGCATGGCGGTAGTGGCTGCCCACCTGAGACGAAAGGGTGTGCAAATCTTCCCTTACCTGGACGATTGGCTGATCAGAGGCAGGTCCAGGTCCCAAGTGCAGGAGACTGTGACCCTCACTTGCTCCACGTGCAGCAGGCTGGGACTGCTCATAAGGAGCAGAAGTCCACACTAACCCCAGTGCAACGCATAGAATTCATTAGGGCCACCCTGGACGCTTCCCAGGCCAGAGCCTTCCTGCCTCAGCCACGTTTCGAGGCGATGGTCTCTATCATCTCCCAGCTGCACCAATGCCCCACAACAACAGCCAGGCACTGCCTACAGCTGTTAGGCCACGTGGCGGCCTGCACTTATGTAGTGAGACTAGCTCGCCTGAGGCTCAGACCACTTAGATATGGTTGGCCTCGGTATATGTGCCGAGCAGACACCCATTGGACCGGGTGGTCACAGTTCCCTTGCCCATCTTAGCCTCCCTAAACTGGGGGCGGACTCCCAGGGCAGTGATGAAGGGCGTTCCATTCAGGGAACTGGTCCCGTCGGTCACCCTAATTTCCGATGCATCTGATGTAGGTTGGGGAGCCCAATTCAGCGCCAACCTAGGCACTCAGGGGCTCTGGTCGGGGGAGGACAGGCGCTTGCACATCAATGTGAAGGAGCTGAGGGCTATTCGCCTAGCGTGCAGAGTGTTCCTCTGATTCCTGACAGGCAGGGTGGTGCAGGTGCTGACAGACAACACTGCAGCCATGTTTTATATAAACAGGCAGGGAGGGGCGCACTCCTCGGCTCTCTTCAAGGAAGCCACCGTCTGTGGGACTTTGCCTGAGGCACGATTTCCACTTGACTGCCTCTCACCTCCCGGGAGTGAGGAACGACGAGGCAGATCTCCTCACCACAACTGGTCGCTGCACCCAGAGGTAGTGACTACGATCTTCCGAAAGTGGGGTGTTCCCCATCTGGACCTATTCACGTCGGCCTGGAACGTGAAGTGCCCGAGGTTCTGCTCGCTCCGGGGTCGCGAGACCGGGTCGATTTCCGACGCGTTTCTTATTGACTGGACCGGGACCCTCATGTACGCGTTCGTCCATTCCGCTCCTGCCCAAGGTCCTACTGAAAATAAAGAGGGACAGGGCGGATGTTATACTCATCGCTCCAGCCTGGCCGAGACAGCACTGGTTCAGCATGCTGCTGGACCTCTCGATCGCCCCACCCCTGGAGCTCCCGAAGCGGCACGACCTTCTCTCCCAGGACCATGGTCGCCTGTTGCACCCGGACCTGGACTCCCTGCACCTCGTGGCCTGGAGGCTCTGTGGCTGACGGAGGAAGAGAGCAATAAGTCCTGTTGGGCAGCAGGAAACCTTATACACAGCTCGTGTGTCGAGCTAAGTGGAAACGGTTTACCTCTTGGGCAGAGTCCTGGGGTATTCCGCCCAGCCTCTCGCCTCTGCAGGCGATCCTGGAGTACCTGCTCCAGCTAAAGCTCCAGAGTCTGGTGCTGGCCTCATTGAAGATTCACTTGGCAGCCATTTCGGCCTTCCATCAGCCACTAGAGGGGAGATCCCTGTTCTCCCATCCCATGTCGGTCAGGTTCCTCAAGGGGGTGGAGAGGATTTATCCGCAGGTCCGCAACCCGGTGCCTCCCTGGGATCTCAACCTGGTCCTCTTGAGACTCACTTTGGAGTCCCCCTTTGAACCCAGGGCTTCATGTCCTCTGCTCATGCTTTCATGGAAGGTAGCCTTCCTGGGGGCCATCACCTCAGCTAGGGGGGGTCTCCGAAATTTGGGCTGTGACTTCGGACCCCCCTTATACAGTATTCTATAAGGATAAGGTGCAGTTGAGGCCGCACCTAGCCTTCCTGCCCAAGGTGGTTTCCCAATTTCATTGTAACCAGGATATTTTTCTCCCTGTGTTTTTTCCCAAACCGCACAGTTCGGAGGAGGAGAAGAAATGGCATTCGCTGGACGTGAGACGAGCCCTGGCCTTCTACATCAAGCGTATAAAGTCGTTCCGGAAATCAACGCAGCTCTTCGTCGCAGTGGTGGACCGGATGAAAGGCTCACCTGTCTCCACCCAGCGCATCTCCTTGTGGATTACATCATCCATCAAGTTCTGCTACGAGCAGGCGAAGGTGCCGCTTCCAGGAACCATCACAGCGCACTCAACCAGAGCTCAAGCCTCATCTACATTCCTGGGAGAAGTGCCCCTGCAGGACACCGGCAAAGCCGCCACCTGGTCGTCGGTGCACACCTTCACGTCCCACTATGACATCGTCCAGCAGGCGAGAGAGGACGCAGGATTTGGCAGAGCCGTGCTGAGGGCGGCTCACCAGTAACTCCTACCCACCTCCAAGGTATTGCTTGTTAGTCACCTATAGTGGAATGGACGTGAGCAATCACTCGAAGAAGAAAAAACAGGGTTACTGACCAGTAACTGCTGGGGCTGACAGTGCCACCTGCTTGGACACCTTATGGGGGCGTCGGCCGTCCTGACGACTGTCCCCCCCGTGGGACTGGAGCCGCTACACAGGCGGCCGTGTTTGTCCCGGGTGTTGTGCCCATGCCGGGGACTGTGTTTTCGCTGCCTCCGCCATGGAGAACGACGAGGACCTCCTGTGTCGGTATGAGGGGGAGGGGGACCGCCAAGGGGCAGCTCCGACAAGCCCTCGGCATAGTGGAGAGCCTCGGTGCCGTTTGGGGCTGTGGTGCCGCTGAGAGCGCCGGCACCGCCTGGAGCTGCGGTGCCGGGAGAGCCCCGCTACCGCCGGGAACCCCACTACCGCCGGGAGCCTTGGAGTGCTCTGGAGGGCTCGGTACTGCGGGAAGGAGCCTCGGCACCCAGGACTTGCAGCGCCGCTGACCTGCTGGGGGGAGCGTCCTCGCTCTACCCCCGGTGACCGTCTGGTGGGAGATCTTCCTTCCCGGACTGGGGATCTCCACCGCCCTTCGGGGAACCCCACGCGGGCTTGCCCCGGGACCCCAGCCCCTTCTCCCTCGGCAGGGGGAGGGGGCGGGGGGCGGAGATGGTGTAGGCAGGCCAACCGGGCTCTTGCCGCCTGAAACCTCCGCATTGGCAGGGGCACTCTCCCACTCCCAGGAGTCGGGGGTGGCTCCCTGCTCAGAGATGCAGACCCGGAGGGGACTCGATGGGTCGTGGCTGGGGCATCTCTGTCCGCGACCCTGCCCGTACCCACGGCGCAGGGGAGTGTCCATGCTCCATGCGCTCTCCTCGTCGTCGGCACCGGGGATACTGCTCCTGCCGAGTGGAATCCGGTGCCGATGGTGCCGACGATGCGCTCCGCAGCGAGGGGAGCAGGACGACCCGGACACAGAGCGGAGCACTGTGATAGGAGCAAGGCTTTAAACCTGATCTCTCCGCCTCTGGCTCACTGTTTAAAAGCCTTGCATATCTTACTCTTGTCTGCTGTCCCCCAGGCACTTAAGGTACCGAGTGGGGGGGACGGGGGGTGGGTTAAACCCAGGACATAGCCCGGCCACCTTAAGTCCGTCAGGGACTTCTTCCTAAACTACAGCACTTAACAACTACTTAAACTAACTAGGTACTTTGATTAACAAAGAGATAGAAGAAGGGGAATGGCACTTGGAGGGAGCAAGGCTAGTTCCATCCGACCGTCAGGGGTGGAAAGAAGAGACTGAAGGGGCATGGGGCCGGCAGTGCCTCATATGCCGCGGCATGGGCGCAGCACTCCAGGGGGCACCAGAGCCGGCCCTCTGGGGTCTGCTAAGGGGGAAAAAGTTCTGGGAACCGTGTACGGTGGCATGCACTCAGCTATAGTAGAATGGACATGAGCAACATGTCTCGAAGAACATCAGTTACTGGTAAGTAACCTTGTTTTTCTCCTTGGTTATAAAGACCTGTATGAATTTCAACATGAGAGCAGAAGATCCTCTGTAAAAAATTATTTTAAAGGAGTTAGAAAAAAATCAGGGCAGCCTATTTAATGAGTGCTAGAAAGTGGAATTTGTAACGGTATTCACTTAAAAAAAAATTGACTGTCTTTTGAAGTAACTTCTCAGGCTTAATAGGAAAGTGATTTAGTTTTGTTTGTAAATGTTTAACTTTAATTAACCACTGAAATATTAGTGTTCAAAGTGCAGAGGAAATGTAATTAAAATAAAACAATGATTTATATACATTTTCTTTGCAGCTGCAGCTAGAAAAACAGAAGGGAGAAATTCTCGGGGTGGTGATTGTGGAATCAGGATGGGGATCCATCCTACCCACAGTTATCCTGGCTAACATGATGAATGGAGGCCCTGCAGCTCGTTCAGGGAAACTAAGCATTGGAGACCAGATTATGTCAATTAATGGGACCAGTTTAGTTGGTCTTCCTCTTGTAACATGCCAAGGGATCATAAAGGTACCCAACTCATATTTTTATATATGCATATTTGTAGAGTGTACGCCTCCAGGGATGAGATGATGTCTTTATAAAGTGCTCTAAAGTTTCTGATGCTTATGTGTATTAACAATCTTGCACCAGTAAAACGTGAATTATAGACTCAGACATTTCAGGTCTTTGCTTGGAACAGATTTTAGTAGGAACAAGCGAGTGAAGGTTCTGTAAGGAAGCATAGCTGCAAGAGTATTTCACAAAGACTAAAAAGAGACAGATCGTGCCGCAGATATCTCCTAGACCTAGAATGTACTACATGTGGGTCTCCACACTTAACAGTGGGAGGAAAACTCAGATGCATCCACAGCACTGTCCTTCCTACAAATATACAGAAGCCTTCCTTTTGGAGTCCAGGGTCCATGCAGGTTGAAGGGGTGGTGGACTGGAGGGAAGAGATTGTTTTATTTTTGGGCACTGTTGCTAGCACAGATTCAGCAGCAGCTGCCAGCTATTGGTGACAACTTGCATTGTGCCATGTAACTCTGATCAGAACGAGTCTAATTGACCTGGTGCTTAAAACTGTCATAGACCTTAGGGCCAAAAGGATCATGTAGTCTGACCTCCTTCACCCTATAGGCCACAGAACTTCACCCACCCTCTCCTGTAATTTGCCCATAAACTCTGGCTGAATTACTGAAATCTTCAAATCTTGTTTAAAGACTTGATTTTAAGACAAATCTTGATTTAAAGAGACTCCATCGTTTATTCGACTTCAAACCAGCAAGTGACTTGTGCCCCTGCTGTAGAGGAAGGCAAAAAACCCCAAGGTGTCTGCCAATCTGACCTGGGGAAACATTCCTTCCTGACCCCAAATATGGCGGTCAATTAGACCCTGAGCACGTGGGCAAGACCCAGCAGCCAGACACCTGGCAAAGAATTTTCTATAGTAACTCAGAGCCCTCCCCATCTAGTATCACATCTCCGGGCTTTGGAGATATTTGCTAATAGCAGTTGTGGATGGGCCATATGCCGTAGTAGGCAATCTCATCATACTATCCCTCCATAAACATATCAAGCTCAGTCTTGAAATAAATTCAGGTTTTTTTGCTCACGCTATTCCACAGATTTTATTAGCACATTCCTCCTTTTTGTGCCAAGGCCGTTAATGAAGATGTTTAATAAAATTGATCCCAAGACTGGTCCCTGAGGAACTCCACTAGTTACCCAACTCCAACCTGACAGTTCACCTTTCAGCATGACCCAATGTAGTCTCCATTTTACCAGTTCCTTACCCACCTTTTGATTCTCTCATTAATCTCCATTTTCCCCAATGTAATTAATAATTTCCCGTGTGGAACTGTATCAAATGCTTTACTGAAATCCAGGTAGATCTACTGTATTTCCTTTGTCTAGATAACAGGTTTTCTTCTCAAAGAGATCAGGTTGGCCTGGCACAATCTACCTTGTGTAAAACCATGTTGTATTTTATCCCAATTACCGTTTACCTCTGTCCTTAATTACTTTCTGTTTCAAAATGTGTTCTAAGACTTTACATACACTTGAGGTCAAGCTAACAGGCCTGTAGTTTCCCAGCTCGCTTTTGGTTCCTTTTTTAAATGTAGGTACTATGTTTGCAATTCTCCAGTCATAGGGTACACCTTCTAAGTTTACAGATTCATTAAAAAGCCTTGCTATCGGGCTTGCAATTTCTTGTGCCAGTTCCTTTCATATTCATGGATGGTGGTTATCCGGGCCCCCTGATTTGGTTCCATTAAGCTAGTTTTGGCTTCCACCCCGAACGTGGTAATTTCTACTTTCATGTCCTCATTCCCATTAGCCACTCTGCCTCTGCCCCCAAGCTCCTTATTACTCTTATTCAAAACTGAGACAAAGTATTCATTTATGTATTGGGCCATACCTAGATTATCTTTAATTTCCATCCGATCATCAGTTTTTAGCAGTCCCACTTCTTCTTTCCTTGTTTTCTTTTTATTTATATGGCTAAAGAACCATTTAACATTGCTTTAATTTTCTTTGCAATGTCCAACTTTGCTTGGCTTTTAGCTATTCTCACCTTTTTTCCCTACACTTTCTGATCTACGAGAGGTTGTTTTCCTTCCTGATCCATCCCATCTTCCGTTCCTTTCAGGCTTTCTCTTAATAACCTGTTTGAGATGCTTGTTCATGCAGTTTGGTCTGTAACCTTTCCCTACATTTTTCCCCTTGCTTTGGATGCTGACTCCAGGCAGTTCCTGCAACTTTGACTTAAAGTAATTCCAAGCCTTCTCCACCATCAGATCCTTGAGTTCTTCAGTCCAGTTCCATAACTAATGCCCTTAATTTTTTAAAGTTTGCCCTTTAAGGGTCCTATTGCAAACCTATTTTTGTTTGTTTTTGCATTTAGTTTAAACCGAATTAATTCATTGTCACTCAAACAAAGGTTGTCCTCTGCAAGATTGTCAATTCTTCTATGAGGTCCTTTCTACTTATCAATACCAAATCTAAAATGGCTTCACCTCTTGTTGGTTTGGTGATTATTTGGTGAAGAAATCTGTCAGCTGTCACATCCAGGAATATCTGGGCCCTACCATTATTAGTAGCACTTCTCCTCCAATTTATATCTGGGAAATGAACATAAGAATGGCCGTACTGGGTCAGACCAATTGTCCATCTAGCCCAGTGTCCTGTCTCCTGACAGAGGCCAGTGCCATGTGCTTCAGAAGGAATGAACAGAATAAGGCAGTTTATTGAGTGGTCCCCACCCCCCTGTCATCTGGTCCCAGGTTCTGACATAGGTTTAGGGACAACCAGAGCATGGGGTTGCATCCCTGTCCATCTTGGCTAATAGCATTAGCATATCATCCATGAACTTATCGAATTCTTTTTTTGAATCCAGTTACACTTTTGCCCTTCACAAAATAACACTTCCCTATTCATTTTCTCCACGCCATTCATGGTTTGATAGAACTCTTATCATATTGCCCTTTAGTCATCTCTTTGCTAAAATGAACAATCCCTGGTTTATTAATGTCTTGGTATGGAAACTGTTCCATACCCCTTATCATCTTTGTTGCCCTTCTGTTTACTTTTCCCAATTCTAATACATCTTTTGAGATGGGACTTCAAGATCTGCACATAGTATTCAAGGTTTGGGCGTACCATATATTTATTTCATGGCATTATGATATTTTATATCTTATCTATCCATTTCCTAATGATTCCTAATGTTCTGTTAGCTTTTTTTGACTGTAGCTGCACATTGAGCAGATTTTTCAGAGAACTATCCCTGGTGACTCCAAGATCTCTTTTTTGAGTGGTAACAGCTAATTTAGACGCTGTTATTTTTTATGTGTAGCTGGGATTATGTTTTCCAATGTGCATTGCTTTGCATTTATCAACATTGAATTTCATCTGCCATTTTGTTGCCCAGTCACCCAGTTTAGTGAGATCCCTTTTTAACTCTTCACAGTCAGCTTTGGACTTAACTACCTTGAGTAATTTTTTATTGTCTGCAACCTTTGCCACTTCACTGTTTTCCTCTTTTTCTAGATCATTTATGAATATGTTGAACAGCACTGGTCCCAGGACAGATCCCTAGGGGACACCGCCGTTTACTTCTCTCCTCTGTGAAAACTGACCATTTATTCCTACCCTTTGTTTCCTATCTTTCAACCAGTTACTGATCCATGAGAGGACCTTCCCTCTTATGCCATGACTGCCTACTTTGCCTAGGAGGCTTTGGTTTGGGACCTTGTCAGAGGCTTTCTGAAAGTCCAAAAACACTATATCCACTGGATCACCCTTGTCCACATGCTTGCTGACACCCTCAAAGAATTAATAGATTGGTGAGGCATGATTTCCCTTTACAAAAGCCATGTTAACTCTTCCCCATCATATCATGTTAATCTGTGAATCTGCGTGTCTGATAATTCTGTTCTTTACTTATAGTTTCAACCAATTTGCCTGGTACTGAAATTAGGTTTACTGGCCTGTAATTTGTCAGGATTACCTCTGGATCCTTTTTTTTAAAAAATCAGCATTTTCGTTGTTGTGTGCTTGCTTGCTTGCTGTGTGCCTGCTTGACTGAAGTTTATTGTGTGGTCTGTTTGGGGGGCTGTGTGCTCAACCGAGCAGCCTGCTAGGTAAGGCTGAGAGCTTTCACCTGAGATTCTAGCCTGCCATTCTTTGATCCCTAATCCCTTTTGGATCCCTTGACAAGGTGGCAGGGCTAACTCAGGCAGAAGAGGGGTTTAAAAAGCCAGCTCATAAGCGACCAGAGGAGCTAGTGAACAGGAGCAGAAAACGGGAGTTTTGAGAGGGACTTTAGAGACAAAACATTCTCTGAATTTAGGCTAATAATCCTCCGCTCACCTATCCCTACACACACACACACACACACACACACACACACACACACACACACACACACACACACACACACACACACACACACACGAGAGAGAGAGAGAGAGAACCCTGCAAAAGTAAAAATCATGGAGGGAGAAATCCAGCAACAGAGTGGGGGCTAGCCAATTTATTGCACTAAACAGCAGGGATGGATTACCTGCCTTGTGAGCATGTGGCATATGTGTGCCTTTGATGCAAGCAGCTCATGGCCCTCAGAGAGTGAGTACAGGCAGTTGCGACCAGAGTGGCTGAACTGGAGGACCTAAGGGAGACAGAGAGGTACACAGAATAGACTTTCCAGGACTTGGTGAATTGCCTGCTGGGTGTGAAGGTTGCTATCCCCTAAAGACATCTAAACAGATTTATGTGCAGTGCTGAAGAAGAGCCAGTGGTCTCGTACACATAGGTACGAATCACATAGGGAAATGTAGGAGAGAGAGAGCCTGCAGACTTTTAGGTAAGAGATTAAAAGCCAGGAGCTCCACGATTGCATTCTCTGAAATGCTTCCAGTTCCATGCGCAGGGCCAGTTAGAAAGGCAGAACTGCAGGGTCTCGATGTGTGGATAAGATGATGCTGTTCAGGGGAGGGATTTAGATTTGTTAGGAACTGGGAAACTTTTGGGAAAGGAGGTGCTGACACAGGAAGGGATAGGTTCTGCCTAAACCAAAACAGAATCAGGTTACTCGCATGTAAAATAGAGGAGTTTTTAAACTAAGGGCTGGGGAAAAGCTGACAGATGTGGAGGAGCCCATGGTTCGGACAGACACATCCCTTAGGGGGAGGAATTATTAAAGGAGAAACTCTAAATCGTAGTAAAGAAGAGAAGATAGAATTTGATAGAGTACAGGTAGGAACAGAAGAGAAACTGTCCAATGAAAGAGTCCCATTCAGCTGCATCACATGAAGACAGACAACTAAATATTGACAAATGTTATAAGTCCTTGTGTAAAAATGCAAGTCTAAATACTAAGAGGGGTGAAATTCAGTGCCTGGTATTAGATGAGGACATTGGTAATTAGTCTCCCATAATCACACAATTCCCAGTGGTAGTATTTAATTAAAATATTGAAAAGGTCTCTATATATCCAAATCAGATCCGGGATCTATAGCAGACCCTAAGCACTATCCGAGTGGAGCTCTGCTATCTTTCTTCCCTAAAGTGATTTTGACCCAAACAGATTCCGTTTTATCCCTTCCATTACTTCTAATTTCTTTACAGTCTGCCGTGTCATTAATGCACAATGCTACTCCACCACCTTCAATTTTACTTGTGTCTTCCCTGAACAGTACATACCCTTCAATAACTGTATTCTGGTCATGACTACGATTATACCTAGTTTTCATTATCCTTATACCATCTGGTTTCACTTCCTGCACCAGTAGTTTGAGTTCCTTCATATTGTTACCCAGGCTCCTTGCATTGATGTACAGGCACCTTAGTTGTTTTTGCTTGGCTTCGCCCAGATTCTTCATCTGATTAGGTACAGTCTTTTTATTGCCAGTATTGCCTACCTGACTGTTACTTTCAGTGCTGTTGGCACTGTCTATTCTCCTACCCTCTGTCGTTCCTTTTGGCATTGCATTCTCTTTTACTTGATTTTTCCTCCCGATGAATGTTAAAATCAGGTGTGGAGATTACATAAGCCATGTCCCAACCATCTCCGCCGAATTCCTAGTTTAAAGTTCAAGTGGGCCAGCCTCCACTTAGTCTGTTACCCTCCCTACTCAGGTGGAGTCCATCCCATGAGAACAGTCATCTGTGAATGCCTCCCAGTGGTTGAACATCCCAAAGACCTTGTTACAGCAACGCTGCCAGAGCCCTCTGTTGATTATTATAATCTTGTCTCACCTTCACTCTCCTCTTGTAAAGACAAGTGGAATCCCAACGAAGATCACCTGAGCCTCCATTTCTTTGAGTCCTCCCCAACCTGGTGTAGTCTTCCTAGGTGTGCCCCCGTGACAGTGCAGCAGTATCATTTGTTCCCATGTGAAGGACAATCAGTAGATTCTTTCCTGTTGCCATTAGGATCCTCTACAGCTGCAGGTCCATATCCTCTGTCTTAGCTCCCAGCAGACAGCACACCCATCTGTTCTCCGGATCAACTCTGGTGACAGGCTGTCCGTTCTTCTTAGTAGGGAGTCCCCAGTCACATATATCTGCCTCTTCCTGGTGTTGGTGCAATTCTCTGGCCTCCCCCTTTCTGTTCTTTCTGGCTGCAAGTTGTCTTGCCTTTTGTTCCCCCTTGCAACCTTCTGTAAGTCATCCTCTGTCCTCATGGGGCTCCAGACTCTGACTGTCTCCATTGTCTTTTCCCCTCTTCTTGTAGACTAGCAGATCTTCTATTTGCGCTTGTTCTCCCAGCTGTTATCGCCTGCCTCTCCCTTTCATTTTCCAACTCAGCAAGCCTGTTCCTCAGTTCTGTTTCTCCTTCTCTAGCCTGTCTTTTCCTCTGCCTTCTTATAATCACATGCTTCCACTGGCCACTTTCCTCATCTAGCAGTATACCCTTACAGTTCTCTGATCCAAGCACACACCTGCAAGTCTTGAGGTTTCCCGTTAGCCCCCCCCCTCCTTTCATCCATTATCCTCCAAATCCCCTTCAAAACTCAACCATAGTTTCTAGATGCCTCTCCAGACCTCAGATGTTCTCTTCCATTGGATCTATCAGGCCACACATCATAGAAACGAAACATCTTTCAGGTACCCCCTCCAGAATAATGTAGATGCTGCAGCTTCCACATCCAGTCATCTTCATTGGGAGCCAATTAGCACTAGGACCCCAAGCAATGCTAATGAGGTTGGAGTTGGTTCAGTATTATTGTTGGTACACAAGGGAGGTAAGATAAGAACCAGGAAGCAAGACAAAGACACAGGGACATTATATTTCCCTGCTGTGACTTTATAAAATATATTTTCAAGGTGAGACAAACCTTCTAAATCCTCCTGGCATGTTGTCCAACAAAACTGATCTTTAACAATTACAAAGGGCTGTGAGATCCTTGGATTGGAGGTGCTGTATAAGAGTGAATTATTATTGTTGGTAAGGTTTTGGGATGGCCAGCTGGACTGATAGTTTGGAAAGAGTCCCGGACTTCTCTCCTCAGGAGCAATAGGATAATTTTCATTGTGGAATGGCAATATGTTCCTTCCTATGGGGAGTCCGATGTTAGTTGTATTTGCGGGGGCGGGAGGGGGGTGTAGGTACAGGGTTTCCAGCTCAGCTGCTTCACATACTTCCAGTGAGGAGAGCACCAAAAAAAGAATGAACTAAGAATACTTCAGCAAAAGCTAACGTTTGGGATATTTTTCAGGGTCTTAAGAACCAGACACAAGTGAAACTGAACATTGTCAGCTGTCCTCCTGTTACAACTGTCCTCATAAAACGACCAGACCTGAAATACCAGCTGGGCTTCAGTGTACAGAATGGAATTGTAAGTTTGTACTTTCATTGTTTATGGCTTTTACCTGGAAATATGCTAAAAAGCTGAATAACTGGGCTATTTTAAAAAGCTAAATTGTGTGCTTTATGTGAACCTTTTGAGCTTCCTGACTTATAAAGTAGAGACAGAATGTTACATCTGTATGTTGTGGAGATAAGTGTTTGTACACTCTGTATAATGTTTGTTGGAGGACGTACCCAATGCAAAGTACAGTTTGATTTTTAGGAGTTGGATGTCCTAGCAGCTGTCTAGCAGAAGGAACAGATGGCTGGGTGAGGGAAGCAAAGTGAGAAGCTGCTGATGTGGGGCATGTGGTAACCTAAAGTCAGAAAGTCCGTGTTCCTGAATTCATTGCTGCTGATGCACTTGAAGAGAAGGGACTGTTCATAGCCAGTTACATTTTGTGTAGAGCTTGTATGTGTGCTTGAGTCATCACCACTCATTAACGAAGACCTTCAGTATGGGTACAGACCTTCAGTTTATCTGGTCTGTACCCATATTCCACAAACACAGGGCCTCAGTTTTTGCATTTTGATCCCTTGATTTATCAAACCTTCTTAATAAATCTACTCTTTAATCTACTTATTAAATCTACGTTTACATCCTCAAATTTACTGCCCTCCCTTTGTGCTTCCTCTGATCTACTATATGCCACATCCTCCACTTGAATCAACTCTCCTATGTGGTGCTGTGCCCCGTGAAACCTTTCCATTAGCAACATAACTGCTCACATGTTGTTGGTAACATCTGTAGTGATTCACCATTCTACGTTCAAAGGATATTGCAGATGTTCAGTAAATAGAAGTAGAAGCACTGAATGGAAAGCTTTTTAAAAAGTCTGTGCCCAATACACACATGGTGAAACCTACTTACAGTGGAGTCTTTGGAGGAAAGGGCTCACTTTCAGAGGAGTTTCACCATAAATAGAACATCTGCCATTTAAAAGAGGGAGCTAGGAAATGCCTGCTTCTTTTCTTCCACCCACCCTGCCAGCAGGATGGGTTGGATGAATGGACTATAAAATGGATAGAGAACTGGCTAGAGCATAGGGCTCAACGAGTAGTGATCAATGGCTCCATGTCTAGCTGGCAACTGGTCACAAGCGGAGTTCCCCAGGGGTCCGTCCTGGGCTGGTTTTGTTCAACATCTTCATTAATGATCTGGAGGATGGGGTAGATTGCACCCTCAGCAAGTTTGCAGATGACACTAAGCTGTGGGGGTGGGGAGGTGGTAGATACCCTGGAAGGTAGGGATAGGATACAGAAGGACCTAAACAAACTGGAGGATTGGGCCAAAAGAAATCTAATGAGGTTCAACAAAGAAAAGTGCAGAGTCCTCCACTTAAGAAGGAAGAATCCCATGCACAGCTATAGACTGGGACCGACTGAGCTGGGCAGCAGTTCTGCAGAAAAGGACCTGGGGGTAACAGTGGATAAAAAGCTGGATATGAGTCAGCAGTGTGCCTTGGTTGTCAAGAAGGCTAATGGCATATTGGGCTGCATTAGGAGGGGCATTGCCAGCAGGTCACGGGAAGGTGATTATTCCCCTCTATTCGGCATTGGTAAGGCCGCATTTAGAGTATTTTGGGCCCCCCACTACAAAAAGGATGTAGACAAGTTGGAGAGAGTCCAGCAGAGGGCAACAAAAATGATGAGGGGGCTGGAGCACAGGACTTATGAGGAGAGGCTAAGGAAACTGGGCTTGTTTAGTCTGCAAAAGAGAAGAATGAGGGGGATTTGATAGCAGCCTTTAACTACCCGAAAGGGGGTTCCAGGTAGGATGGGCTAGGCTGTTCTCGGTGGTGGCAGATGACAGAACAAGGAGCAATGGTCTCAAGTTGCAGTTGGGGAGGTCTAGGTTGGATATTAGGAAAAAGTTTTTCACTAGGAGGGTGGTGAAGCACTGGAATGGGTTACCTAGGGAGGTGGTGGAATCTCCATCTTTAGAGGTTTTTAAGCTGAGGCTTGACAAAGCCCTGGCTGGGATGATATAGCTGAGGTTAGTCCTGCTTTGAGCAGGGGGTTGGACTAGATGACCTCCTGAGGTCCCTGCCAACTCTAATATTTTATGATTCTAACTGCCTCTTTTACTCTGTTGTTTAGGTATGGTGGTGGTGTTTTTGATCCCCTTTTTACTGTTTTATTTTTATTTTGGGTATACATTTAATTTGAGCCTCTGTTATGGTGGTTTTAAACCGTTTCCATGCAGCTTGCAAGCATTTGACTCTTGTGACTGTTCCTTTTAATTTCAGTTTAACTCATTTTTGTGTAGTTCCCCCTTTTTGAAGTTATGCTGCTGTGGTGTGTTTCTATGGTATTGTCTCCCCTACATGGATGCTACATTTAATTACCTTATAGTCACTATTACTGAGTGATTCAGCTGTCTTCAGCTCTTGGAGCAGATCATGTGATCGATTTAGGACTAAGTCAGGTAGTGCTTCTCCCCTTGTAGATTCAGGACTAGCTGCTCTAAGAAACACTCATTAATGTCCCCAGTACATCTGGGGTTAGTTGAAATCTCCCATCATTACTGGGTTTTTTGTTTTTGTAGCCTTTCTAATCTCTCTGAGCATTTCACAGTCACTGTCACAATCCTGGCCAGGTGGTCAGTAGTATATTCGTACTGATATACTCTTATTAGTCAAGCATGGCATTTCTGTCTGTAGAGTTTGTCCAGTAGTTTAGTTCATTTAAGATTTCATTACATTTGACTGTGTGCTTTCTTTCATATGTAGGGCCATTCCCCCGTCAGTGCAACCTCCTGTATCTTTTGTACCCTGCTATTACCAGGTCCCACTAATAATCATGATGCTACCAAGTTTCTGTGATGCCTATTGTATCAATGTCCTCATTTAACACCAGGCACGCAAGTTCACCCATCTTAATATTTAAACTCCTAGCATTTGTGTATGAGTGCTTATAAAATGTGTCATTATTTAGTTGTCTGCTTTCATGTGATGTAACTGAATGGGACTCTTTCGTTGGACTGTTTCACTTCAGTTCCTACTTGTACTTTATCAACTTCTCTCCTCTCTTTACTAGGCTATAGAGTACCCCTTTAATAAATCCTCCCCACAGGGATGTGTCTGTCTGAACTGTGTGTTCCTCCGCCCCTCTGAATCCCTTGGAGACAATTCTGGAGTGAGCTTGGGCAGAATGGGGGAGCAGTGGGCACGGATGGGAGCATGGGAATAATTTCCCCCAACTCCAGTCAGAAAAGCTAATGCAAACGGAGGCACACATCTAGTGGGAGGAATGATTTCTCTGCCTCTCTCCACTTCCTTCACCCCTGCACCTCCACCTGTGCACACGTTTACCACCTTAACCGAATTGATTTTCAGGAAGTCACAGGTGTTTCAGTTCATGGTGGTTTATCGCCACCTAGTGGACATTTACCATATTCACCATTTGGTTGGTGTATGGTCGCAGTTGGAATTGGTCTCAACATTTACATTAGTGTTCAAAATGAAGTAAACAATTCCCCAAACAAGTCTCAGCAGTGACAGTAAGCAGTGGAGAATAAGAAGGCCCTGCAACACAATTCAGTAATGACAAGGCGCAGTTGGGATTTGTAGGCCAGTAATCAGTGATGGATATGCACGCTGATATTTTAAAATACATAACTCAAATAATGCAACGCTCATCGTTTGACACTCTTTTAAAAAGCAGAATTTTCTAATGACTAGATGTGTGATTATAAAGGATCACTGGCTCAAAAAAATAAAATCCTTAGGCACTTTTTCCTCTGGTTCAGCATTAGCTCAGAGAAGGGATAACTTGCCTGAATGGCTATAATTAAATGTCCTGCACTTCTATGCCATTATCTTGTTATGCATGCATCTGCTAGTTGTTTACATGCCTCATCAGAAGACAGCCTTGTTGTATTTGCTTTCATTCTGCATATCTCCTTTGTGCAGGATGTAAAGCCATTAAATTCCTGAATGGTCTGTAAACAACCTGAATATATTTAATTAAAAAAAAAAAAGCAAGTCTTTTAAGCTGGGTTTTGTTCCCACAGCACATCAGGCAGATATGTGGGGTGGGCGTGATGAAAAGTAGGCTACTGCAATGCTTCCCTATCTCTGCAGAATGTAATTTACTTGCTCATTGCAGAGCTGTGGTCTGGGAGACACTTTCTGGTGCTCTGCAAACAGATTGCTGGTCAGGTTGTGCTAGCTTCCTTCCTTTCCAGCTGAGGGAACTGAAGCAAATGGGAAAAGAAATGAGCAGAAGTAGAAAATGCAGAACAAAACCAAACTCTTCTTGCTCCAAAGTCAGCTAAAAATGCACACATAGAAGTAATGGCTGCTAGTTGCCACAGGGATATTGTGCAATCATGAATGGAGCAGGAAGTGGACAATCTCTCAAGATGTGGTTCACCTTTTGTGAAAAAGCTTAGGAGCCACTTGCGTGGAAATGATAGTAATATTCAAATGTACCAGTTTCCCTTTAAAGGGACATGATATTTGCTGTTCATTGGTTATATCAGCTTGGTGTGTGTCCAATCCTATCTTTGATATATCAATAGTATATATATATATATCAGTAGTACTTTTCATCTGTAATCTCAAAACTCTTTACAAAAGAGGGGTTCTGTTTTTAAAGTGCAGTAAAATGGCTCTAATTTAACAAGCGGTGATTTTTTTTTTTTTTCCTCCATCTTATCCTTACATGGCGAGAATTCCCCCCCCTCCCCCCTTAATTTATATTTAACATATATATTTAACAAAATGTGTGCTGCAGGATTTAAAACCTATGCAGTAGCTAATGGTCAAAATGATTTCAGTGAAAAAATAAATTATGTATCAGGTTTTAGCCATTAGCGCTGAATAAATGGTTGAAAAAGCAAAGAATTTAACTGGCAGAGTTTTATTTTTAATATGTTACTGTCTGTTCAGTAAGTCCATAGTGAGCAAACTGGAATAAAACTCGTTATTTATTTAAGTGCTTAGGTTTTTCCCTGTATTACAGCTTGTCACCTAACATAGTGGAAAATTTGTAACAGATGAAAGAACTAAATCTGCATGGTTTTACCTTTTGTTCTGCTACTTTTTTCCATTCACCCAGAAAATAGGATATAGGCTCTTGCTCACGAGAATTAGATCCAAATCAATCATGCTTTATTTAATCATCTCCGTGGCTGTCACCATGTTCAACAAATAGGGCAAACTAAACATCCTGGCTGAATACATCTTTGTCTCAACTTACTTAGCGGTAGTGTCCTGTTTGAATTTGCCAGTCGAATCTGGTACTGTGGCTATGTCTACTACAAGGGGCAATGCTGCCATGTATCTGGTCTTCTGATGGAAGCTTAACAAGCTAAGAGTGCTAAATTTTCTGCCTGTTTGGTTGTATTCATTATGGAGACAGATAATGAAGTCATACAGATTTTGGAAGGGGAGGGGTGATTTTGGGGTAGCATATTTTAGCCCAGGATGCTTGTGCTCTCTATAGTATGAGTCCTCGTCTGGTATGACTAGTCTCCTAGTGAGCATGTTTTGTAGTTGTAGTTCGTTGTTTTGGTCTTTTTGCAGACACATTGACAGAGTTGCAGAACAAGGGAAGAGATCAGCATGGTGTTCTAGATGCATTCCTGTTTTTGTCCATTGTATTAATACTTCTACTATCCAATGAAAATAAATGATTTCTGATACAATTACCTATATTTAAATGGCCCTTTTGGCTTACTGTGCTCTGATGATAAGCATTGAAAAAAATGCTGCCATTGTCATGATAAACGATAGCAGCTCATATATTGATACCTTCAATAAATCATTGCTTTAAGAACATCGTCTCTCTGGCTGCTCTGCAGAACATGCCCCTTAATGAAGTATAGCTGTTAAAAGGAGACTGTAAATGTCATTTTCGTTTTCAATTCTATCTGGTCTGAACTGACCCCTGCGCATAGGTCCTAGATGGTACATAGGCTTTGTGCTGGCCTTATGCACAGGGGTGAATTGCACCTGTTGTTATCGAAGTCCATTGTGATAGTCAGTGCTTGGTCTTCCTGGGCTGTCTGTGAAGAAGTATGTCATTCCCCACCCAGTTCTCTTCCCACATATGAGCAGGTCACCCGCACACATCATGACCCCCCACTTGCCTGAAACCCTCACCCTCTCATGAGGCTGCACAGCCTCTGCTGAACCAACCGCTGGCCTGGAACAGGAAGCCAGGAGGTGGAGCCAAAGCACAACTTCCTAAGCCATGTGTGGGGTAAGGCAGTTAGGCCATTCATTCTCTGTTGTGGCCCACAGGTGCTGGATTTAGATGGGATGGAGACTTGAAGTGATCCTCTGACCAGCAGCTGTCTGTGTGATGTAGGGGCCCTACTACAGACAGGCCTAATGCTACCACTGTTTTTTAGTCATGAGCATAGGTTCACACTCAACATGTTTTCCTAAAGTACTCCTACAATCATGGTGCTCATCCCATTGTTAGAAGTGTGGACTGTATGGTCTCCTCTGAGGAATTAATGTTGATTAACTTACTAGTTACCAGAGAGTATTCATTACAATGATGCAGTCAGCATTCCCCCCCACTGCGACTCAGTGCTTCTCTGCAATGCCTCCAATGGCCAGAGACAAAGGGGATCCCAAAAGGTTACGTTGCATCAGAGTCTTACAAATACAGGCGCAACAGCAGGGGATAGTGCTTAAAGCACAAAACTTGAGATCTGTGCCTAATAATATATTTCTCGTGACACCCACAAAGTGCAAGGCGTGGTCCCTGCTCTGATGAGATCACATTCTAAAATGAGGATAAAATATTACTGCTTTTTCTCACAGATTATTGTGAAGGCTTTTAATTCTCTGATGGTTGTAAAGTGCTATCAGAGCATCAGATGGAAACCGCCACGGAAACACAGACTTCTCATTACAAGGCTGACAGTTCACATTTCCGTTTTCCTCTGAACGCTTGTACTGTAGGTGGATCTGTTGTCTGCAGTTTTGATACTTAGGAAAACGGAGTTACAGGGTTCTTTGGGCACATGATGGCTTTTTCCTGTCTGATTACTATGTACAAATCTCCTGTGGCAGGTAATACACTTCTAATTTTAACACTGAGCAGTTAAATGAAAAATTTTGTATTGGTAAAAGAGCTGAGCTAAATGTATGTACTGCAGTATGAAAGAGTTTTGTCAGTTGTATAATTAGAAGTTAAACTCTGCAAAATTATACGTTCTGTGGGAGTGAAATCAAGGTTGCAATTCTGTGGACGGTTCTGCTGGCTTTTTTAACCATGAAAGGGTAGCTGGATTCGTTTAGGAGCCACAGCAGAATCCTGAGATCTAATTACAGCCCATGTGTTTGATGGCACAGCTCAGACTGTTATTTACAATACAGACGAAAATATCTTTCAAAAGGCTGAAGGAGGCTGCTTTCACAAACAAGGAGCAATGATTACAGAGACATTTTACCTCCCTTACATTGCATGAGCTCTGACAGAGTAAGAAAGGAGTCCATTGTTTGTGGCATTGTATTTAGAGAGAGATGCTTCTAAGGAAATTGTCAATATTGTACAGAAAGGATGTTTTTTATCCACACAAAGCCTTTCAACTCAGGTACGGCCACTGCTTCCAGTTTGCCCCATCGCCAGGGTATTGTATCTGTGTCTGAAGTAAACTCCTTGCAGCACATGGCCAAGTTGTTTTATGCTTATATTTAGCACTGAACAAAATGCCCAGAGCTCAACAAATAAATAATCCTTGACATGTGGTTATAATAAGGATAGTGAATGCAAAAATTGCCATCAAGGGCTTCATACAGTATTGATCCTTTCTACTTTAGGATCACTTTTTTCTCAAAAGACAATTTTAATATTTTTTCTCAGTTTCAAAAAGATAAAATGTTCAGTTTTCTAAATCTCAGTTCTGCTAAGTGCACCTCAGATATGCCCCTCCTGCCTCTTATCAGGAGACAGACTAGACCCCAGCTTAGTCTTCTGCAGAGTGTGGTCTATGAAAAAAAGGATACAATTTACTACACTTCCTACCCTACTGTAGCTGCTATACTGGTGTCACTCTTCTGTTAGTACGCCCCCCCTCTATTTCTATCTCAGATACTGCTCGTAAACAGTTTTGTAGTTGCCATATTGGCTCTGTAGTGCCTTTTTTAGCACAGGAGTCAGGACATTTGTCAGACGTGAGGGGAAAACTATTGACTTGGTGCAATTTTGATGTATTTATTTTTTCTGACAGAATTCTAAGGATTTCTGTCTAAATGTAAAAGCTGCAGCTTTGTTCCAAATATGCATTGTATTTTTTTTGACTGTGAAGGGCCAAATTTTTGGCCTCCTTCATGTGCATGCAACATGAATATACCAGATTACTTAAAATAGATGTGTAGTATACAAAAATCACACTCCACTCCAAGCAAGGCATAAGGATGTTGCACTTCTTTGGAATTTACACATCTGAAAAAGGGAATACTGTAAACAAGAGTAATCTGGGTTTATCTGCGAGAGCTGAATATTTGTGGCATTTGAAGACAACCAGAGATGCAGCTAGACTTTGTTGTGAGGATCACAATTCTCCAGCTGGGTTGGGTCTGCCTTGAGTGCAAAGTATTAGTTGAACAAGTCTCCATTGGTGTCAGGTAGGTGCCAGGCCTGTGGGGGTAATACAATAGTAACTAAATCCATGGCAGTGCAGTAGAGTAGCTATTACTACAGCTCATTCAGAACTACTGTGACAGAAGCAGAGCCACTGTTTTGAGAGTCAGCCTCCCCCCCTCTGTTCCTGTTCCATGTGGGCTTGGTGAAGTAGCAGTGCCAGCTGGACATGTGGTATGTGGAAGTGAAGGTTTGGGAGGGCACTGATGTGGCTCACACAGAACAGGACTCAAAACACAAGTGATACTTGTTTTACAGGAGAGAGGCAGTGACTGGGGTAGGGAGGTGTCCTTCCTGGAAGTGCAGAGGTGATTAGGGCTGGGGCAGGTCCATATGCACAGAGGCCAGGAACACGATTGATTAGTTTGTTTATTTGTTTGGTGCTTAGAGCACTTATATTTAGACCCTAGCCGGTTCCGGCGTATTGTCAGAATGCTCCTTTGAGGGCATGTGCACAACATAATCCCTTTCATGTTCTATTAATTTCAATTTAGCTGAGTTATTGTGCAGCATAAGTCCAGTTCTCTTGATCTCCCTGAAAAATGTGCTGATGTCAGTTAGTTTTGGTCCAATGCTTTTTAGTTTCAAGTTCATTACTCGAAAAGTACAACACAGTATTTTGCAGAAAGATCATAGTGTAGTTAAAGCTATTTAAAAACCAGTTTTTCTTCCCATCCCCACCATCTTTTAAGATATTGCTCTCCCCCCCCAGCCCGAAGTAATGTGTGCAAATCAGAAGTCTTCCTGGAAAAATAGGATGTGCCATAAAGGACAAATGGCCTGTTAGTGTGTGTTTGTATAATCAGATTTGTATTCATTTTACAGCAGCTCAGGCAAACAGTGGATCGAACAAATGAGAATATTGGCCATCTGAGCATTGCAAGATACAGCAGAGATAATTGGAGCACCAGGACCTCAGAGGATAGGCCTATTCTAAACTAGGGATCCTGACCCTGTGTTTACTTGAGTTAACCAAGTGCCTCCAATGCCTCCCCCAGTGTCAATCCAGACCCTCCGCAAAAGTCTATTCCACAATAGAATTGTAGCTTCCTGTACGCTGAGTCCTTTTCAGAAAACTGTATTGAGGGTAAACGACAAACCTGTGATCATCTAGACTGACCTCTCGAGTGCCCTTTGCATCCCTGCCAGACTGGTAGCTGCTCCTTTTGAAAACAAACACACCGGAAATGTTTGAAAGCCTTTTCTTCTGGACTTTAATGAAACCTGAAACTACCAGGTTGCTTTTAAATTCCTTTGCTGCAGGATGAGTGACCATTCCAGTCTAAACTACAAATAAAAATGGGAAAGCGATGAAGGAGGAAGCTGTTCTTTTCAGTATATTTCAGAACAAATATTTTCTGACAGCTGACAGATGTGCAGTATTTCTCTCTCCTTTGTTTGTATTGTATTTTCACCAGTCTGTTAAGTAGACAATCAGCTGAAAAGAAGAAGAGCTAAACAAAGTTTCTCTAAATGTGATTGTGGAAGGACTCAACCTATCAAGACAATTTCCGATCTCTTTTACTAACTCATGCCCAGAATTGAAACTCTGAAAGGGATTTGGTTACACATTTGTACATTCAAGTCATGCTGTGTAAGGGATCTCTACTCCGAATCAGTGATCATATTACAGCCTGGCTCAGCCCGCTTCTTCTTCTTATTGGACCCAAAGGCTGGGTCCCAAGTCAGGTGGGTCAGAGTGAGTCTAATCAGTTTGTAACTTCGGGTCTATAGGGTGTGCTCCCTAGCACAGATCTCTTGTGTGAGCCATTCTCTGAGACATGGGACTCCACAGTCCGACCAACTCAGACCCCGGAACTACTGCCTCAGACTTCCCAGCACCCCTAGTTGTTTACACACGCTCTCCCAGAATTTCACCTAGCTATGGCTTCCACTTTAACCCCATGGCAGGAAAGCAAGGGGGACAGCTTTAGCCAAGTAATTTCTTAACCACAGTCACATCACTGTTTAAAAAAACCCCAAAACACTAGAGTTACAAATCTTTGCAAAACAGTAGACGTCCCACCGCACAGCCTGCCACCATCGTCAATCCCACCCCTTCTGAGAATCAGGTTTTGCCAACATTTCAGGTTAGCAGAGTCCCTGCCTTCTCTCTCTCCAGCTTCGTCTTCTTTGGGGCACTGGATGGCCCCCCCTCAGAGAAGCACCCCTCCTTAAGTACAGTCTCGGTCCCTTTTTCTGTGTTCCATAGACATGCTTGTGTCCTGCCCACTCCAGGCTCCATTGTTCCATGGGGATGGTCTGGGAGTTGAGAGAGAATCTGACTCAAATGGCCTTAGAATATTTTCTTGATGACTTCTTAGAGATTGTCCTTCACCAAGACATCAAGCACCTTTCCTGGGCAGGGTAGCTGACTAGAAAATGATCATAGTAACCTTGCTCTGGGCAAGGTTAGACAGGAGTTCAGCACATAACACAAAATGGATGTGCTAATACAAAATGAAGGATGCAGTACAAATAGAGATCACAGTTGGACCCAGACCTAAAACTCACTCTACCACAACCATTTCACTTCTAGAACAGTGGCCCTCCGGTACCTCATCTTGGCAAAATCTCCCAAGAGTCCCTCTCCAGGACTCCATTCAAATTGTTCCTATGTGTGCTTTTTACTGCTTCCAGCACTATCTCGCGTTCTGTCTTTATATGGCAACAGAAATTTAGTCTGATTAAGGACCGCAGGATTGAAATCATTATTACACTCTTATTTATTTTTGTGACCTTTTAAACCTTTTCTGTTTTTTCAGTTAAAGATTTCATTTTAGATTTACGGTGATACTGTCAGGTTAAATACATGTTAAAAGTAAAAACTTTTTCACATATGTTGCTAACACCACATTCATTTTTGAAACAGGAATTTAAGTTGTAATACGTATTAGCTGTTTACTTTTTTGCATTTCTCTGATTTTTGGAAAAGAACATACAGAGAGTGTTCAATTTCATCTTTGTTTACAGAAAGTTTCTAATCCATTTATCTTTTGGGTTCTTCTAATTCACATGATGGCTCTTGCATGCTAACAATAGATTTTTATCCTGTTCTCATATTGGTATAAATTGACAGTAGCTCTATTGAAACTAAGGGAGTAGCAGGAATACAGAGGAGAATTGCGTCCAGGCTTCATACATGTGGAAGGGGTAATGTTTGTTTCCAGTTGGGGAAAAGAATCACTGTAATTTGTCTGTTGCTATTATTGCTGTAAATGCTTGTTTTTACCTAATCCTCCGATTTGGCTCTAATGTGAACAAAGTGTCCCTTTAAAAGGAGCATTATGCCAAGATCCCGCAGATAGTAATGGCACCACAATTAAAAAACAAAACATTACAATCTACTGTAAGGAAAGGCTGCAGACAACTGCAGTGAAAATATATCAAATGGTCACCAAAATAAGAGATGCAGGGACAGAAATTACACTGGGTCATTAGCTCTTGTACTTCTAACAAAATAATTTGCAATAAATGTTTCCTGCAGGTTCTTTAGGGCAGATTTTTTTATAAAGTCACCTCTGTATTTGTTCTAAAAAGAGGCAGAAAGATAACTGAATGCAGTCATGTTGGAGCTCAGTCTAAAAATAGTAAAGCTGGTTGCAGAAGAGAGAAATGTTTGGCAACTTGTAAAATCTACCTTCTTTCAAATTTTGAAACTTGAAAAACTTGGACCAGCTCCATTTAAATAGTCAACATTGCTTCTTCCACCAGAGGCTTATGTAAATGAGAACATAGTCCCAGGCCAATTCTTATGGGAAGGTATATACATCACCCAAAAAATTCCTGCTGAAGAGTCCAACGATGGAATGAGTCAAGATACTAAGCTGTCGTCCTGCCCTTAGTGGTGATGTAGGAAGAACAGTGCTAACGTATGTTCACTGGCCTGCCGCTCTGGCTGTGAAACACTAGATCTCTCTCCATGATCTTGGAGTACATGGGAAAAATGCACATTTTAATATAATCTGGTCTGAGTCATGTATACCCTGGATTTAGAGAATCTTACTATTGGAGACTGGGCTAATGCAGTGCTAAGTATTATTTTTATATAGATGCCATAGTTTTAAATTTGCAGAGCGTACCCAGAGAGAAACTCCCACAGCAACCCTTGGGATGATGTTACAACTGATACCTCTGCAATAGTCGTCTCTCTCACAGGAAACACACCCAGGAAAATGTCATTTTAACATATCATGTTGCTTGGCTATTTTAGCCATTAACATTTTCTCATTCATTACTTAGTCACTTCTACAGACACATTTAAATACCATGTAATTTTGGAAGAATTAACTTGTGGTATAAACAAAAATCTAGGTTAAGGTTTAATTTGGCGTCTGCATAGTTATGGACAAAAGGAACATCTATTCTTTTGGTTCTGTTTGATCTGCTTTGAGATAGCAACAAGATAGCAGCTATTGTTCATAAGGCTCCAGTCCGCCCTCCACCCCCCCTTTTTTTTGTGCACAGGCCTGACACTTCATTTTCATTCAATAGTAATGCAGCTATTTTGAATTTCATTGGGTGATCTGTACACAGTGATAGAGTCCAAGGCCAGAAAGGGACCATTTTGATCATCTAGTCTGACCTCCTATGTATTCCAACTCCTTATGAACAACGGGAAAAATGGTGAGGCTCTTTGCAAAAATTTTAAAAAAACCAAACAAAACAACCATACAGTTAAAATCATTTTATTTTTCTATCGACATCGTTTGGAGGCACCACAAAACACCTCTTAAGCACAGGTAGACAGACTTTGAGCTAACATGCTGAAAATAGTGTGGCCATGGTGGCACAAGTGGCAACTCGGGTTAGCTACCTGACTACAATCCTGACCAACTCCCTAGATATGTATTTAGGAGGCTAGGCAGAGCCACCACAGTCACACGGCTATCTTTAGTGCACTAGCTTAGACAGAGCTGGCACGTCTGTCTACCCAGTTCCGAGTGACCTGCTACAGCTTCACAACTCTTAATTTAATTAAACTCTGACTTCTCGTGCCAGATCTGCAGCTTGATGCGAGGTGGAATAGCCGAAAGGGGAGGGGTCCGTGTGGGACATCGCATCATTGAAATCAACGGGCAAAGTGTTGTGGCCACTGCTCATGAGAAGATAGTACAAGCCTTGTCTAACTCAGTGGGAGAGGTAAGAAACGTCTGAATTTACCATTCACTCACCGGTCTTACTACTTTGATAAAATATCTCCCTCTATATGCCTGCTGTTGAAAACAATATAGTGCTAAAACTGTATTAAAAGCCCCAAATCAAACCATAAATGTAAAGCTGTTGGGGCTACATTACCTGCATTTTACCATTAGTTTTCAAGAAATATTGTCCTGACTGATTCTGAAGTTTGAAGCTGCAGTCAGACATCCACCATTCAGGTAGGTGAAAAAATCAATCCATCATTGTCTAGCCGAGAGCTATGAAAAATGTTGCTAGCTGTTTTAAAGATTTTCCAGCAATAAAAATAATTGATAGTCAGAAAAGTGAGGAATTCAGACTAATTTTAATCCTTTCATTTCTGTTGAGGTTCTCTGACTTGATGAGGGCATGGGTTGGCGAGTAAAATATGTCTCTGTTCCTCATCATGTTTAGATAAACAAGACATGTTGGTGATATGCCTTCTCATCCCTTTTGCATTTCAAGTAACATGACTATGCTCAGCCGACGGAAATACTGACTAGGTATTCCAGTAAGTCAGCACAGCTCTCCCTTCGCAAAGCCTTAACTGGACTCAGCAGAGAATGCCACAAGGATGGGGAGATGGAGTTCACACAGCACACAGCTCTGTGGATTACACTAGAGCAAGTAGCCAGTGCTCCTTCCACCCCCTTGGTTAGGGTGAGCTAGTATAGAGAACTTCCAAAAGGGTAAAGCAGTCTTTAAGTGCTGGTTGGTGAGGGCCCATACATGGCAGAATCACCCCTTACGAATTGACACAGCCCATACTTCTAGTGGTGAAATGATTATCACTAATTCAGAATAGTGGTCCTTTATTATTTATTTTCTAACTGATTTCATTGTGGATTGTTATACTCCGGTAATAGTTTTAATGTGAAAAAATCTTTGTATATAAAAATCTTAAAATGGAAGCTGTAGCAGATAAAAACATAGCCAAAGTAGTTTATGATTTTTGGAATACTGCACCAGCTAGAGTTTGAGCTGTCCTAAGTACTTCTACATTTATAGAAGTCTAGGGACTGAATGTGCAAAGCCTGGTTTGTTTGTTGTTTTTTTTTTTTACAGAGTCTGAAAAGTGCAGATTATAATTAATTGTAAATGTTCACTGAAATCTAAAATCATGCTTGTTTCCTTGCAGCTTATATTGTAGCAATACATCTCCTGGTGTAAAATCCAAAGTGGCAGGTCCATCTGTGCTTATTTTGCTTCAGGTGATAGGTTGTTTATTTCTCATACCTGCAAAAAAGTTCGTTATAATGATTTGTTCAGACAGAGCTGTATCTTTAACAATGTCTAATGAAATCTCTGCTTACCTTCCACTCTTCCTTTGAATATTTACTAGTGTTACTGCCTTGTTAATTAGAGATGGATTGTTTGATCATTTGACACCTTTACACCTATCAATCAGACAGAGCTAACAGGATTGAAAATATTTCTTGTCAATTGCTGATGTAGTAAGAATGGGGGACTTGTTTTACCTAAATTTGAACACACTTGAACATTGTGAATGGTGAAGTGAGCTGAATGTTCAAAGGTTCACATTCCACTTTGGAGAAAGTGTGTGTGTGTAAGGGTAGGGAAACAGAAGAAAATACACCACTAGTCAGTATTTGAGTAGGCAAGGTGAATTTTCATGTACAAGAAATTTTCTTCCTTGCAAATATCCTTAGCCTAGACAGTGGTGATTGGAAGAAATCGGTAATAGCAGCAGGTTTTCAATTGCTTTTGCAATTCTGATATGTCATTTAAAAACAAATGAACAAAAAAACCCACACCCAACCCCCAGCTCTAGCTAGGAATCAGGAATAACTACTCCCCTGAAGTCAATGAATGCAGTTAGTGATATATACATCAGGCTAGTGATGTATCCCTAGTGATTATCCACTGTTAATTCTGTTATTAAAGTTTATGTAAATCAATTGACAGATTCATATGAAGACTATGCCAGCTGCCATGTTCAGGCTTCTAACTGGCCAAGAGACACCCCTATACATCTAGCACGAGACTCTCGCCAAAAGAACTAAATGATTCCATCAAAGTTGAAGTCTGCACAGCTGAAGAGAATTTTGTATTTTGTATGAATGAAAGGCTTTGAAACAGGATCTGAAGATTTCACACACTTAATGGCCAGGCTTCTCTTTTCTCTTCCTTGCCAAAAAGTGATGGCCATCTTTATCAAGGACAATAATCACTGACACACCATCTTTCTAAAACATAGTATTTTGTGACATCTTCTAAACTCTTTTCTCATTGAAACTTAAACATATTTATTTGTAATTTTCATGTGGCAAGGTGTACATATGTCTGTCATGTTTGATAATGTGATGAATGAGTCTGCAGAGAACTTACTGCAAAGACAAGCAATTAAACAGCAGCCTCAAGTAAAAAAACATCCAGGTCCCATATAATGGTCCACCATAGCATAATTTGACAACTGATCCCAGCGCAGATGGTATTGTAACATTTCAGTGGTTAGGAATGTGTGCTATTAGATTCTAATGTAAAGTAAAACAGTTGTAGTATGGTATCATTTTGACAAATGTAACGTGTACGGCAAGGTCTGAATGTAAGTGTATAAGAAAAGAACAGGAAAGTGTTTCTTATGCTAAATAAAGAATAAATGCCACAAAGATTAAAATCAAAATATTTACATTTATTTTTATGGTTTAACTGACCTACTTCTCTGATATTTAAATTTGTTCCACTGTGTGTGTAATATTTTTTATTACCCTTTGATTTATATTAGCTCAAACTGGGAGAACCATCCTTAGTCTTTTATAAAAACATTCGTGTTCCTAAGGCATTGAATTTTTTTTCTGGCTAATGAGGAGGAACTAGCATCATCAAGCAGTACTAGAATGTGTATAGATAAAATCAGTAGTAGTAAAGTTGTATTCATTATGAGAAACTGTTGACTAATGTAACTGTGTCTTGATTTGTGGGGGGCAAGGGGTGGCAAGACGTTGAAGAAAATACACTGTGACTTTAGAAGCCTTACCGTGCAGTAACTAAAGTTTTAGGATTACTGTATTTCAAGGACTAACTAACATATATGTTGCATGCAACTGACCTTAGGAAAGAATTAATCCTAGTATTACTAATAAATCTGGAGTAATGAAGACAACCTGCTTATTTTGTTTGTTCTGTTAGTAAGTTTACAGAATTCAAAAATCTTACTAGACATATCCCCATTTAATTCTTCATCTAAGTGCAGTTGCAAAGAATCAGGTAGTTGATCTCCACTAGAATCTATTTGCTGCCTTGAAATCAGAATTATAGTAGGTGGTATCATGTGCAGAATTCATAGTGAATGGATGCTTGTAGTTACCCTACCTTGTTGCCACTGGATGTCACTGTAGCTTCACACCAATGTAGTTGAAGCAGCATCAACTTAAAATATGTTGGTACTGATGACTGACAAACCCACAGTCTGACCTACCGTTACACATCTTTGTCACCTTTTCACAGATTACATGTCAAGTTCAGAGTGACAAATGAAAACAGTCAAACAAATAAAAATTAAAATTCAGCAAATTATACTGGATTCCTTAGGAGAACACTGTGTTTGTGCCCTTTCCTATCTCCGCTGAGTTGTAGCTTGCACTGCTGTGTTCTTAACAAAGACCTGTCAGGCACGTCTGATGCTGGTATCAGCCTTGGTTGAGGTTTATTGAGACCAATTTTTAACTCCTCACAAATGCAGAACTACTAGAAGAAAATTTTAGTAATAAAATGATCCATGTTAACAAATGGTATAAAACAAAGCAGAGAAGGATGAGGGCCCAATTGGAAGCCAAAAATATATCTAGATACACAGCTTCAAAGAGATTTATTGGGTCCTGCAGTAAATTCTGAAACGGAGGCCCTCACACCCTTCCAAAATATGATCATAGAGATGAAAGCGTGTAAGGGGGGGTGGATAGGGGAGATCAGAAATAGGGTTCAGGGTTGTGGGATGGCTACTCTCCCGAGAAGGAAAGAGGACTCTGGCCCTCCTACTGGTGGGACTGGTATCCCCAACCCTACCTCTCTCTCAACCTGGTGGGTGGCTTTAGACCTGCCAGATGATGACGGTGGCAATCTGGGCCTGGCCAAGATGAGGGAGTTACTCCCCAAACTATCAATGTTGGGTGCCAAACCTGAGCAGCACTGTGACCCTCTGCTCCATGATGCAATGCCACTCACTTAAATTTGGCCCGACTACCTCCCCATCATTTTGGGAGCCTCTCAAATAGGGTGGGGGGTGGCAAACTGCCCCTTTTGCACTCCTCCTCCCTGCCCCCAGGTGGCCCTGTCTGGATTCAGCTCAGTTGGTGTCCATGAACGGTTATGGAAGTCAGCTTTTAGGCAGTTCCAGCAGTGCAGGAGCATCTTCCATGATGCAACTGCTGGACATGATTTGTAGTGAATTTAGACCTCGATTTAAAATGGCATCTTCCCAAATGATCAAACTCATGAGCATTCAGAACAAAGCAAATAAAACCACTCTGCAGCCTTTGCTATAATTTAAATGGGGAAGGGACATTTGAGAGAGAAAACAACTCTAGCAGAAGACAAGGATTTGCTCAGCATCATGAAACCTATGTACACTTAGATATGGAAAGAAAGGGGACTAGTGGAAGCAGCATATGCTCCTGTAATAAGAGCGAATCTTTGTATTTCTACCCAAATCTGTTTTTGCAGAAGGAAAGTTCAGAAATACTTTTTGTTAAGCCCCATTGAGGTACATTGAATAAATGCAACTTGTAAGTTGTAAAATGTCTCTTGGTGATGGGTTTCAGAAAACGCTGCGTGGCAGCAGCATCTCCATCAGTATGTTCACATTGATGCATGTCTGTTTGGCAAAACATTTGTTACAAATTTAATAACCTATTATATTTTGCAAAATGCAGGGCTTAAATTTACATTCAGAAAAAGATGGGTGGTGTTCTATTGTTAAATAAAAAGTGGAATTCCAAAAGGAAGACACTTCCTTTTTTAAGCCATCCATTACTTGCATCTCTCTGTGTGCTGGACCCTTCTCTTTGCTGGAATCAGCTTTTCCTAGCATACCTGTGAGCTGTGATCAAAGGATGGTCTCCCGGCAAACTCCAATCAAACTGTGCGGCCTGACCCGCTCTAAACTGCGAGTAAGATGGTTTCTGCGTAAGAAGGCAATTGGAGAACTTAGAGCACCACAACTCTGAAGGTGAAGATCTTCTTGAAGTCGCTTTCTAGAGGTATTCACATTCTGCTGGGAACTTGTAATTACCTGATGGAGGCAGGAGGAAGAAAAGAGACAGGATAAGAACTGTGTGTTTCACTGCAAAGGTTCAGCCACTTCTGTTACAGTCACAGTTTTCTGTTTTATTAAATAGGAGCTAAGTGTGTGGGCTCATGATGCTTCCTACTGGTTGGCTCAGAGGATAAAATCCTGACACTACCACCAGCCAATGGCCTTGAATTCAAGTGGTAGGCAAGCTGCTGGAAATCTCAGCTTCATTCCTCACTGACAACCCATGAAGCATCATCATGTAGCGTCTGCCAGGACAAAGCATGTGGAAACCGCCCGCCTCCTTTTAAAAAAAAGTGTCTTGGTTTAAAGAAAAAATGTTCCACCTTCTCATATGGGAAAGAAATTTTAACTGGGGACTTGCAAATGGCCAGACCTGTGTGCTGCTATACAGGAAGCCTGGGTTAAGCTGGAGAAACCTCAGGCTCTTGCTCTTTATACTGGTTTGGGCTGCTCTGTACAGATTTTTATTGGAAATGTGGAGATAGAGAGCACTGCCGTGATTGGCTTCAGCTGACCAGAGAGTAAGTGGTGGAATGTGCGACTCCTGCTAAGGCATGAAAGGATGGGCATTAGGTGTTTTCCTAGAACACAGCTTTACCTTTTAGTCCTTAAGTTTAAGTTGGGACAATGAAACTCCATCCATTTGCTTTGGGGCAAAAGGGCAATATCTTTTGGGAATGGGGGGGAGAGTGATTTTCCCACCTATTACATTTGTGTTCTCAAACCATTTAAAGATCAACCCTTTTGTAGAGTAGCTTGTCCCTTCCATGTACACATCTAGCTCTGAAGTACATAATGGTTATTGAAAAGCCTCTGAGCTTTAAGAGCAGATTCATGGAGCTGCTTGGACTTTGAGTGACTGATGACTGGAAAAATAACTTTACTGGGATTGTTCCCTTTATCTGAGGCAGTCATGTGTCTCCTCAGATCTCAAAAGCCTACACTTGACAAACATTGCACTATTGGTTCCCATTTTTACTATCTGTCTAAAACAATTCATCTATAGTATTTTTCTTTTTGAGACACTATGGTTTTCCATTACAGCCCTAATATATTGTTTTCAGCTTTCTAACCTTGGGGAGTGAATGACCTATAATGTTTGCGAAGCAATAAAAATGTTGATGACATAGTGTCACTATGGAATTCTTAAGGATCTCAGGCTATTACTGCGTTTCCGATGATGTGACTAGATACAGTAAGGTTAGTATTTCACTTTTGTCTACTTGCCAGCTAGCAAAAGGCTAATGCAAGTTATCTCACGAGCAGGCCTTCGTCACGGGTGGACACTTTCTACAGCTCTTAAGTCTCTCCCACAATGCTATTTGGCTGCCACTGTATCATGTACTTTTAAAGACACAGGAAGTTTTCCTACTGCTATGGAAAAGAGTGAACAGCAGGCAAATAGATAGAGATAATGACCTCCAGGATATGCGGTTGCTCCCATTTACATATCCTCAGTCCTCCATTCAGATAGGTACAACCCCCGAGTCTTACGGCAAGGGGCTGGCAGGTCTCTGACAGCCAATGTTCTACCCACCCAAGCGATAGCGAGAAGAAACTCCATTTCTAAAGCTGATATTTTTGTTACAAAATGAATAAGAGGCCAATCCTGTGGCCGTATTCAAGTAAAACTCCCACTGAAGTCAAGGACTTCAACATTTGGCCAATGTGCATTAGAAAATCAGGGGACAAAAAAGGTTTATTTTGAATCAGGCTTTAGATTACAAAATACGTTAAGCTTTATGCATTGTTCACAGTGCTTTGTGTTTTCATGGTCTCATCCACGCATGTGAACCCAACTTATTTCTCAGTCAAAGGTGTGAGGACCCTCTATTCCTTAATTCTGAGAATTAGAATTTGCCAGCTCTCTTCCTAAAAAATTAACAAAATTGGTGTTCGTCTTCTAGCCAGAAACGGGTGAGCACTGCCCTCCTACACAACAGATGCTAATATCACTTGTGTATCTATCCATTCTTGTCAGTTGGTAGACTCCATCCCTCCCTTCTGCCTCCAAACGTATCTGCTACAAAATGTAGCTGAGCTTCACTAGTTCAAGAAGTAAAAGCTCCAAGTCGGTTTCCCTCAAATACTTTTTCCACCTCCAGGCTTACACAGGGGGAGAAGAGAGTAAACTTAAAAATCTAAGGTGAGAATTCCCTAAATATCTTCTGCTATATCATCAGTATAAATTCCTGCCCTGTGGAGCTTAGTCCTAAAGGCCATCTTTAAAATCATGTCTTGTTCAATACAAAATATGTCATTACTTGACAAAATTAATACTCTAAAGCCAACCCATTACACAAGTATGTTAGCACCTGCTTATTATAAACACCATAATGGTCTTACCTGATCTATAATGTTGGCACTGAAGATGGCTTCTTCCATGTGTCTTTCATCAGATTTGATTACAGATCTTATGCTGTTCACCACATGACGCACTTCTGGAGGGAGATTACAGTTTGAATGTTCCAAAAATTTAGCCACCAAAATTTTTGTGTCTTTATAGGCCTTAAGGTCTACTAAAGAGTGCGGTCGCTCTTTGGAGATGGTGTGCAAGGCCTTTGGCTTTAACTGTAGGTCAGTTTTCCTTGTTTCTCTTTGTTTTCCAGTGGGTAGGAAACGGCTTACAGAGTCCTGGCAAGCAGAGGCAGCCACATGAGAACTAGAAACGGGAACTAAAAATAAAGGGGGGAAAATGCATCTTTAAAAAAAAAAAGGCTAGAATAAGAAAGGTGTCAAATCAAACATCCTCACAGGGGAATATTATATCATTCTGACTACAACCTATTACTCCTAGTAGATTAACAGTGCAACAAAAACATAAAGCCAAGGAAACTTTTAAAAACAGCTATTTTAAAGACTTCTAATACTTGAATTGAATGCTGGTGAAACATTTCATACTGGCATTCCTGGAAATGTCCTCCATTTATCAACAGAAAGCGTACAGCACTGAGAGTGGCAGGGAAAGATTCCTCCCCAGGACCAAGCGGGACCCTTCTGCTAACACTATCATGAATGCCTGGGGATACTAATTGTGTAAAGGGAAATTTGTCCGCTACAGACTGGGCTGAGACAAACATTATACACAATAAACACAATTTATAAGATTGCAGACTAAAGTTACCAGGAGAATCAGTCAGACCAAAAAAAGCTTAAGACTGGTCTGGTGCCCTCAAGAGAAAGCCTGCTTCCCAAAATATGTAGATGTGCTGCATTATAATTTGTCATCAAACCCTGCCCTATGCCTACTGCAGGGGTTCCCAAACTTCTTACTACGGTAACTTACCAACTGCATTTAGTCCTTTCATTGCAATCCACCATTAGAGTTCTGTACCCTGGCATTGCAACCCTAACTGGTGTGGTGGGTACGTGACAGAGGGGTGGCAGTGCCAAATGTGAGTGGTGGTGCAGTCCGTGAATGGGGTGGGCTCACTCTCCACCCACCGCTGCCCCTCTGCACCACGCTGTGAGAAGTGTACGTGTGCCTAGGTCCCCGCGACCCATTGGTGTGTTGGGACCTACCATTTGGGAACCTTCTCTTTAACTGGGAAACTGTAATGAAGTATTACAGTAAAAGATAAGACAAGCTCGGAGGCCCCAGGCTCAGCACTAGAAAGAGTGGTAGCATCTGGATCCAAGAATCATGTGCATAGAAAGTGGTGTCGTGATACAGAACATCATTTATATATATTATTAGCAACAGAATTTAGGGGAAAGAGTCACAAATTAATTGATTTTATTTTTCAGTCTGTAGCTTGGTTTAATTATTCATAGGAAAAAAAAACCCTATAATCCAATTTTAGGAAATTGACTCCTCACCTGTTTCTAATGCAGCCTGAAATAATCCTGTTTCCTAACATTAGCTACAGTGTGCAGGCAAATTATCACCTTTAACAAAAATCCCCCAAACCACCTCCCGCATCATACACTGTATTCACTGCTAAAAGCAAAGGAAAATGCATAGTCCAGATTTGCAACGGCAACATCTATTACAATTTCCCTCCCAGAAAGAAACTGCACAGATCTAGTAGTAGTACTGAAGATGTGTTTAAAATGAACCTTATTTATAAGCCAAGTTTGTGCAGCAATAGCCCTTTGCCCTGTCAACAAATGTTTCCAGGGTTAAGATATACAACAAAGAAGAAAATGTATTTATCAAAGTTGCACATCTATGGGCCTAATCTTGAAAGCTAGTTGACATCAATGAGGGGACTCAGCTTCTCTTGGGAGCAGGCCCTATTATAATTCCTCACGAGACCCAATTGACCATAGAGGTATCTAGGATGTACTAGAAACAAGTAAGATGAATTCCTCTTGTCTCTGTCTGGAGGAGCTGGAGTTCTGTTTAATAATTCCATCCCCCTTTACAGGTTCATTCTGCTGCAGGGCAAGTGGCATGTGTCACTAATTTTAGTTAATGTGCACATTCTGGAGAATGATCTCACCATCTTTTCCTGAGTTCCATCCTATCGGTTCAGTCGCCAAAGCATCAATGAACTGCAGAGGGGTTACTGAAGCATCTGCAAACAGCTCCCGAGGCATCTTGCCCTCTGATGAGAGGGTGACTGAGATGCCAGCACAACTACTATGTGATGATGTCACATAGTAATTACCACCACAGTCTTTTTTACCTCAGGCTTCTGACAGTCAAAAAGGACTAAATCCCTCCATTTGTGTTTATTACTCTTTCCAGCACTGAAAACTATTTTGAACTTCTAGGTACATCAGAGGATGTTTTTCTTCTGCATCTTCAGGGCAAAGCCTATAATGAAAAATTGGTCTAATCCTTCCTGGCAGAGTGTATAATTAAACCAGAAAAAAAGAACATTGTGTCTCGCAAACTCAAAAAAGACAATGAAATTATGAGTGATGGCTGCTTCTCTGTCCTTAACTTGGTAGATGGCTTTCCAGTTAAGAGGAGACATTTCAGTGGATTTAAGTGGAGTTTGTCTTGGCAGCCTTTGTCACACTGGTGGATGCTTAACATGCCTGGAGCATAGAGCAAAACAAAACACTAGACATTCTGTTATCTGTCACACTAGTTACTATAGCGTATGCCAACAATGATGGGGTTACTCTGGGCTATACTGGCAAATCCTCCCAGTGTAGATACAGTTTATATTAGAATCACTAATTGAGTTAGTCCTCCTGTGTTATGGTAATAGTTTAATGAAACAGTGCAAACAATTAATTTCTAAATAGTTTTAAAATTAAGAACCCATTTCTTAACTGATATTATATGTGAACCTACCACAGTCACAACCAGAGTTCTGTAGCACTTTAAAGACTAACAAATTTAATTTCAGTAGGCACCCCACTTCCTCAGATGCAGTTGGTAGAAATAATATAGCAAATATTTATTTCTACCAACTGCATCTGAGAAAGTGGGGTGCAACCCATGAAAGCTTATGCCTACTGAAATTAAATTTGTTAGTCTTTAAAGTGCTACAGAACTCTCGTTGTTTTTGCTGTATACAGACTAACACGGCTACCCCTCTGGAACGCTACCACAGTCAGGGATTATTGACCATAAGAATATGAAGGAATCTGTTACACCACAGGTATTTTTATTGTTCTTGTATCTGAAAGAGGAGGTTTACTTACTGTAACTGGAAGTTCTTTGAGATGTGTGGTTCTTATTTAGATTCCAGATGTGGGATGCGCATGCACACCATGCGCCGGAGCTAGAATGGTTTGTAGTAGTGTATGTTGACCTGCACGTGCATTGTGCGTTGGCCGCGTGGTGGATCCGAGGCTTTAAGGAGTTGTGCAGATCGATGCCGCTCCAGGTCCCTCTTACCTGCAAGCAATGTAGTCTGCAGCAGAGGGGATGGAGGATGGGATTGGAATCCAAACAGGGACCACATATGTCAAAGAATCGCTAGTTACAGTAAATAACCTCCCCTTCTTCTTTGAGTGATGGTCCCTATATGGATTCCAGATACGGGAGAGTAGCAAGCAGTGCTCAGCATGGAGGTGGGTGTGAGGACACGAAAGAAGTCCCGACCTACAGGACGACACGGCCAACTGCTGCATCTGCTACTGTCACGGGGGTGATGACATAGTGAGTAGAAAAGGTGTGGATGGAGGAACATGTGGCTGCCCTACAACTGTCCTGCCATGGGATGTCCCCGAGGAAGGCCAACGTGGTGGTATGTGCCCGCATGGAGTGTGCGTGACTCCCAGGGGTGGAGGAACATGAGAGAGCAAGTAGCATTCCACAATACAATCCATTTAGAGAGGCATTGCGAGGAGAGGGTGTGGCCTCGGCACGCTCCACGATGGTGAGGAAGAGGCAAGGTGAGGCACAGAAGTCGCAGGTGTGCTGGCAATAAAAGGCCAGCGCCTAGTGGACATTGAAAGAATGCAATGTTCACGCCCTAGGGGAGGCATGCAGTTTTGAGTAGAAGACGAGGGGTGTATGCACTGGTTCAGGTGGAACAGAGAGGTCACCTTAGGGAGAAACTTAGGATGTAGTCAATCGCAGGGAGACCTTGTCCTTCTGAAAGAAGATACGGGTGGGTCAGCCATCATGGCCACCAGCTCGCTAATGCCTCATGCTGAGGTGATAGCCACCAAAAAGATCATCTTCATAGAGAGGTGAGCAAGGCAGGAGATCCCAAGGGGTTCAAAGGAAGGCTTAGTGAGGGCACAGAGGACAAGATTCAGGTCCCAGAAGGGGGTAGGCTTCTGTACTGATGGAAAGGTGTTGAGGAAACCATGAAGGAAGCAGGAGGTGGCCAGATGTGTGAAGATGGAAGAACTAGGAGTGGGCGAGTCCTGACAGCCAGAGGTGGAGAAGATAATCCAGGAGAATGGGAATGGAGACGGATTCCAGAGAGAATCAGTGGCAGTGCACCCAGGCGAAGTGTAGCCATTTAGCTTGGTAGCAGGCTCAAGCACACAGTTGTGTGAGGATGTCACACATGGAGCATGCCCTATCTAAATACCCACGAGCCCCATCAAAACACCAAGTTGTGAGGTAAAGTGGCCCCGGATTGGGGTGTGTCCGGCAGCCGTGCACCTGTGTGAGGAGATCCGGGTGGGTGAGAAGGCGGATCAGGGGGAAGTGGAGAGGTGGAGGAGATCAGTGAACCAGTGTGGCCAGAAGGGGGCTATCAGAATGAGCATTGTGCAATCCCGCCGCAACTTGCGCAGGACTTGCAGAAGCAGGGGAATGGGTGGGAAGGTGTAGCAGAGGTCAGAGGTCCAGTGGAGGAGAAAGGTGTCATTCTGTGAGCCTAGTCTGAGAGCTCCTCTGGAGCAGAAAAGGGGAAGTTTGTGGTTTGCGGCAGTCACAAAGAGACCCCAGCACAGCATGTCCCATTGGCAAAAAACTGAGTGGAGCATGAGATTGTGGAGCTCCCACTTGAGATTCATGTAGAAGGACTGCTGAGCGTGTCTGCCAGAGAATTGCTGGTGCCCAGGAGATGCCCGGTGTGGGGAGTGACCACATGCCTGAGACACCAGTGTCAGAGGAGGATGGCCTCTGCGTAGATGGAGGGAAACCAGGCGCTGCCCTGCTTATTGATATACACAACTGCTATCATGTGGTCAGACAGCACTTGAATGTGGCGGGATCTGATGAGTGGCACGAACATCCGACAGGCAAGGCGGGCAATCCGCAACGCCACTCTATTGATGTGCATTCAGGCCTTGTGCAGTTCCCAGAGGCCTTGGGCTATATGGCCCTCCAAGTGAGCACCCCACCCAATGAGGGAGGCATTGCTGGTGAGAGTGGTGGGGGAAGTGGGGAGAGCGAATGGGATGTCAGCCAAGACCTTGGACAGGTTTGTCCACCACATGAGGGAAGTCAGGACGGAGGAGGGGAAGCAGAACTGGCTTGCTCAAGTGGCCTATCTGCAGCTTGTAGTTCAATCTGAGCCACAGTTGGAGGCAGCACATATGCAGATGGGCATGTGGAGCGATGGATATGCAGGCAGCCATTGTGTCCCAGGAAAGAAAGGCAGCTGCAGATTGTAATCGGATTGTGTCGGAATTGCACAATGAGGGAGGTGAGGGTGGCAAAATGGTCCATCAGGAGAAAAGCATGGTCCGCAAGAGAATCCAGATGCCCTGAGGAACGTGAATGTATGCACGGGGATAAGAACAGATTCATTGATTCAGATATCCAGGCTGTCCTCCTTGATGCAGATACTCAGGCTGGCAAAGAGAGCACAGAGGGTCTGGATAATGGAGAGGAGGTTGGTGCGCGATGGCACAACGAGGAGCCAGTCGTCCAGGTAGGGAAACGGAGTGGACAAGGCAACGCAGGTGGGCTGCGGTGATGGCAAAGACCTTCATGACTATGTGTGGAGTGGTAGCAATATTAAAGGGGAGGACCTGGAACTGACAATGGGAGCGCCCTCCTGTGAAATGGATGAACTTCCTATGCGCCGGGTGGATGTCGACATGGAAGTAGGCAGCCTTCATACCAAGAACTGCGAATCAGGCCCTGCGGGGGAGGGTTGAAAGAATGAAAGGAAGAGTGACCATATAGAACCAGAATTTGTATATAAATTTGTTCAGTGCCTGGAGGTCCAGAATGGGACAGCGGCCATCTCCCTTCTCCAACACAAGGAAACAGGAGGAATAAAAACCAGGGCCATGGTAATGGCAGGGGATGCATTCAATGGTGCACTTCTAGAGAAGAGCTCACACTTCCTCGTGGAGGAGGTCATGTTAGAAGGGATCCTCACGGCCCCCAAATGGTGAGCGATGAGGGGAAAACGAGAAGAACTCTATCAAGTACTCCTGATGGATGACATCCAAAACTCATCGATCAGTGGTGATCTTGCCCCAGTTGAGGGCAAAGAGGGCAAGATGGCCCCCTAAGATGATTCAGAGTGCTGTGGGAGATTCGGGTCTTGGGGGAGGTGTCAAAATAGCTGTTTGGACAGACAGTGCATTGGGACCAATACAGCGGAGGTGGAAGCGGCAGAATAGCAGGATCGCTGGGTATGTGGGTGATGGCGAGTGGGCTCCTGCAGGCACTGGAAGTAAGGTTGGTAGGTGGCTCAGGGACAGAAATACTATCTCTGCTGCTGGCAGGTAGGAACCAGGGTGTTGATGCAAAGTGACTGCAGGGTAATCCTTAAGAGAGCAGAGAGATTCGTCCATCTTGTCACTGAAGAGCTTGTGTTGTCAAAAGGGAGGTCCTCCAGTGTGGTCTGGAATGCCTTAAGAAAGCTGAACAGCTGGAGTCCGGAATCCTAGCAGAGTACGACGCCAGACACTACAGTGTGGAACACAGTTGTCAGCGACGTTGACCACACTTGAAGGGCCACCTTAGCGACAAGCTTCCCCTCATCAAGCAGTGCCTGGAACTCCCCTTCTTAGTCTACCGGAAGGTAGGGCTGAAACTCTGCCAACTTGGAGTAGAAGAATAAATTGTATTTCGCCAAGATGACCTGATAATTGGTGATACAGAAGTGGAGGCTCACAGATGATTAAACCTTGCGCCTAAGAAGCTCCAACTTGTTCACTGCCTGGTCCAGAGGGGTGTCCTTGAGGTGTTGCTACCGGGTGCGCTCAGTCTCTGCATGGACCATGAGTGATTTGGGACGAAATAGCAGTGTTCAGCACATTTTGGGGTGGGGGCATAGGAAGCTGGAGTGTGCCAGACCGCCTGGGCTGGTTGTAGAATGGCCTCGTGGATCGGTAGGGCAGTCTGGGAGGGCCATTAGGGTTGGAGAATATCCAGGAACTGGTTTTGCATATCCTGGACTTCCTCTACTGGGAGTTTGAGGGCCATTGCCATGTGGTGATTCAAGCAAGTCCTGGTGCTGTCCCTGGTCATCCACAGGAGAGAGAGTGCGCAGAATGACATCGTCGTCCGGGGACGATGAGGCCCTGGTGGGCACCGGCGGTACCAGTGGTGCTGGTGGCATGGGAGCGCCCTAAGGTTCATCATAGATGGAGGGAGGCACAATGCAGGAAGAAGACAGCCATCGAGGTGGAAGCACTGGCACCCCATGACCCCAGTAAGGGTCCCAAGCTGCCAGTAGGGTCAAGCAGATAGGTTGCTGGGCAATGATGGCCTCCGGGGGTAGCGGAACCACACATCAGTGGAGGGTCCATATAGCAGGTAAGGTGGCTGGTGCAGCAGATCTGGGCTGTATGAGTGTGCAGGAAAGGAGGAGGAGTACATCTCAGAACCACACTCAGACTCCAAGGATAGGTCTGGCAGGGGCAGGGCTATTGGTACCGACAGTGCAAGGCGGTGGTGGAACAGAGCTTTGCTCAGGAAGCAGGAGTGCTTCATTCACCGGAAAGGGGAGCTGCGAGGCACGGGTACCATGAGGAGCTAGCATACGGTAGCATCAGCTTGGCCATAGGCAGCAGCAGAGACAGGAGTCTGGGGAAGCAGACAGGAGAGTTCGGAGGCACCTGGAGGTGTGGACAGCACCAGCAGTGAAGGCAAGTGACTGGCAGACATGCCTGGATGTGGCACAGAGGGCTCACGGTGGTGCCTCAACTTATGCTCCATGCGGGACTTCTTGAGAGGTAGAACATCCAAATTCTCACCTGACCTGGTACAGCTGGAGGAGGCAAAGGGTGGTCCCCAATAGGGAGCCGCCCTTTATACTAATGGCTGTGCTTCTTATTTGCACAGTGCTTCTGCGATGGTGAGCGGCAAATGGAGCACTGGGGAAATAAGGTGAGCTTTGCTGAGGCAATAGAGGCAACACTGCCCACAGAGAAGGAGCATGGGCACAAAGCACAGTTCTTGAAGCCGGCGGGTCACAAGTCCAAAAGAAGAATATATGTAACCAACTAACTAAAGACTAGAGAAACTATAAAACTATGTACAATGGTAGGAACAGAAAATTAGTTCTCTTAGCAAGCTAAGAGTGCTGAGAAAGAAGGATTCCGACTCTGGCCATGCGGCTGTAAGAGGGAACTAGAGCAGCATCAACCTGCACAGCCTCTTAAAGCTGTGAACGGACCACTCGGCCGACTCGTGTGGGTCAACGGACACAACTACGAACAGTTCTGGCTCTGGTGCATGGCATGCATGCACACCCCATTCAGAGGCCATCACTTGAAGAAGAAAAGTAGATATTCTGCTTTAAACAAACAGACAGACTCCCAGCATCAAGAGGTAAATGGGCTGATTATTAATCAAATAGACCATAATGGCTCTATCATGTCAAGGCTTACTTGGTGGCACATTAATCTGAGAATTACTGACACAAAAATCCATGAAGTTTTAAACCTGCTTGGAAACAAACACTTTAATTCCTGGATTATTAATACATTAGGCCTAATGGCTGTTGTGTTACTGTAAATACTGTGCAAGTACAATAATTCTGCTTGTATATTTTATGCTGGAAACTAGTTGCTGTGCAGTGGCTATAGCATCTGGCAGAGACCCGCCACATCAATGTGTAGCATTACATTCATGAATCCCTAAAAATCAGGATTTATGTAGTGGAAACATGGCAGATACCTAAGAGAAGTTAATCTGTGGTGCCCAGAAGTGGAAACTGAGTTCTAATTAACATTTTCCTACAACTTCTCCAGCAGGAGACACACAACTGATTTTCCGCCATGAAAGACGGACCACACACAAATCTACCAATGTAAGCTTGGGCTAAATCACTTTATTTTCTGTGCTTCAGTTCCCCACCTGTAAAATGGAGATCGTAAATAATTTCTCTGCTCCACCCTTTCTCTTTTGTCTATTTAGACTAATCTCTTTGGGGTAGGGACTCTTGGGACCTGTAGGTGCTACCATAATACAAATTATAATAAAAGGGCAGAGAGCTAAATAGTATATTACTGGCAACTACTAGCTTTTCCTCTGGGTTTTGGGTGGAGCCCAGCTGGTACCCAGCATCCCATCCTTTATCCTCAAACTCCGTGGATTCCCAAGTCCCATTTCTGCAAAGCCACAACTGCCCGCAGTGCAGACCCTTAGGCACAGATCCCTCCCTGTGAAGAAGTAGAAACAAGCACAAAGGAGACTGTGTCGATTTTCGGTATCTTTGCATGCCTAGGGAGAACACTGTTTGGTGTGGCTCGTGATCAAGAAGCTGATGTTTCCTTTCCCTTCTCTTACTCTTCTCCCCTACGGAAAGCAGAGACCTGTGTGTACTTTAATATCAGAAGCTTTCTTCCTACTTCTGCCAACACATTCTGAACACAAATACAGAGCCATTGGGGCCCCTTTCACTGGCGTGAATCCACCTCACTGCAATTCGCCCACCTAGCTGGACTTGGCACAAAGGAGTCACATACGTAGATGAGCTATATAATCATCCTCCCCCAGCATGGAACATCAGTAGAGTTCAGGGCCAGATACTGCAGCAACCCTGCTGAATGCTGTTCCCTACTGCAAGGAGTACTGGGCCTACCTCATCCCCACCCACTCCTGCTGGCCACTTTCACCTTGTTCCCATGACTCAATACACGGTACTGGGCCAGGGGTGTGGACCCTTTGAATGGGCTACAGATCTTCCACCTCTCCTGAGCTGAAACTACAGCTATTCCACTGTGCCTCAGGCCTTCCCTGCTGCACAGGAGTTTTCCCACTGAATGAACAATGTACAGCCTAAAGCAATGACCAGATTGTAATTTCCAGTATCTAAACGTTCCATGCTAAACACTACAGCTCCATAGCCCGTCCCTGAAGTATCCAGATCAAATGCTTAGGCAGAGCTAGCCAAAGGTAAGCAACTCCTGCTGTGTATCACAAGAGAAAGCACCTTAGGAAAGATGAAGCTCCAGGGGCTGATACAAACAGCTGCTACATGTCATTGGAAATATGCTTCTTGTAATATTTATGTGATTTCCAAATAATGTTAAGAAAACTTCACCCAGAGCAGGGAGGAAAGCGGCGAATGTTATGAGTAGGGATGGGAACTTCATGAAGCTAGAGTTTTTATGAATCTCTCAAACTGTTTCTGAAGTTTGCAAAATGGTTTGAATTTGCAAACTTCTGTTTCTTTCACTTAAACTCATCCATTTCTTCAAAGGGATTTAATTTTAAGGAACAAACAATTTGGTGATGAAAGAATCTCTCACAAGCTAGGTCAGCATAAATAAGCTTCCTGTATGTTACATACACTCAGGTGCATATTGATGTTGTCTTTAGATCGGGGTGTCAAACTTGCTGATGGTGACGGGCCAAATTCTCATAAACTGCACTTCACAGGGGCCATGCAATACCCTCCGCCGAAAAATTCGGGCCATCTTCCCCTTTTCGGCGGCACGGCATCAGTCCTTTTCGGCGGCGGGATTTTGCGGTGGGCCGTGTTGCCGGACTGAGTGCATTGCCGCTTTAAGGGATTTCTCTGCGTCCGACATCAACACTTTAAGACATTTCACGGACTCTCAAACCGTCAATGCTGTAGGCAGAGAAATCTCTTTAAGTGCCAATGCCCTCACTTTCGGCGGCAGCACGTCTCAAAAAAACTGGCCAGACGTGGGCCAGATCAAAAAGGTTCGCGGGACGGATGTTTGACACCTCTGCTTTAGATCTTTCTCTGCCTCTTTATTTGAGTCTCTCCTAAGCAGAACACAAACCTAATATCTGAGTTAAGTGGGTTGGAAATTAAACAAAATGAGTTCCCATATCTCTAGTTTTAATCTACACATCTGCTTCTTACTAGATATGTAGCATTACAATAACATTCACATATAAGAAATCCAGCATATACTATTTTTAGATTAAGGATACACATTTCTTGGGTGGCAATTTGAAGCCAGGTTTCTAGATGTAAAATGCCAGTGCATTAACTCACTGTCCCATGGAGCTCACAGAACTAGGTGTTAATATCTCAAATTCATTGAATCACAATAAAGATGTAAAAGTCCTAGTAGATCTTTTAGCCCATCATCCTGCTGGTGCAGGGTTATTCTACATATTATTTTCCTCTCCTGTTTTGTCCACTTCTGCTTTAAATTAGCCAAGCAATGATTTAGCCACCCCTTGGAAAACTATTCAACAGTCCAATTGATATCACTGTTAGGACAACTTTTCCTCCTTTTACTTTCAATCCATTTCTCCAATTTACTCCTTTGACCATCCCTGAACAACTTACTTCCTTTTGGGATGTCTACCCCTTTTCAAATAGTTGTAGACCATTATGTCATCGATGCTATCATTTGGCCAAATTATTCTACTGTAACAAATAGTTTCTCTTTCACAGTAAACAACTGGTTTTGTAATGAAGGGTTTGCAGCTGCTAAGCAAGACCTCTTCCTGCTTGGCTCAGAGGGTTTTTTTTATAGCAGACTGCAGCTGGAAAGCTAGAGGCTACCACCAACTTGTTAGTCTCCTCATCACATTAGTTCACCGTCCTTCTGAAACTAACTCACCAGCTTGTCACTACACCGTACACCTGCGGCCTCTAGTGCCAGTGCTGTTTGTGTATTGCTTGCTGATCCTATTAAAGACAATGCCACCTCAGGGATGCAAACCGGAAGCCAGGCCTGCTGCACTACAAGTATGTCTGCTCGGCCATTCCCCTCCCCTGAACTGTACCCCAGCTTCCACTCAACTCAACTCAACTCAACTCTGTAGTCTTGGTGTTCAGTGTGACAGTAGCAGACTGTTCTTCATATGCTGCCCCAGGTTTCAGTTTTTGAGTCAGTGGAGAAAGGTGAATACAATTAAGAACAACAATTATTTACTTCACACTTGTAGGTTTTTCCACATTCATTCCGCCTATAGCTTTTAAATGTGGGAAATCTACAAGGAGTTAAACTCTGCATGTGTAAATCACCCTCAAAGCTTCAAATAACTTCCAGCAATACTAGCTGCAGGATAAATCAACTGCTTGATTTATTCCATACTACATTGCCTTAGTGGCCCCCACTTACCTTCTGTGCTGGATGAACAAGATACAGGGTCACTAGTGGATCGGACTATGTTTGGAATTCTGTATTTTCTAATGCAATGCTGCTGGGCAGTTCTCTCGGTGCAGCCACAGTGCGATGAAGAACTTGCAGGAACAGAACAGGAAGAAGACTGAGAGTGTACAGCAGCAGAATGGTTAAAGACCCCACAACACATTTTCATTTGTTTCAAGGATGGCATGGCTTTGTTTTCTCTAACAGAGCTATGAGATTCTCTTTCTGATGGGCTGAAATTCTCTGAGGAGCAGTTTGAGGCTCTGCCATGAACATAGTTTTCACATTCCTGGCCTTGAGACCTGTCTGTAGAGGCTCTGCTGTGGGAACTGCCATCCTCATCAGGGGAACATTGAGACTTAGTCCTAGGAAACCCAGAGCGAATGCTGTGATCCAAACTGGTGCAGCTCCTGTTTGTGGCTCCTTTGTGGGTTGTACTGTATGGAGAAAAGTCTGTAGAACGGACAGACCCTTGAACTTCCAGAGAATAAAGATCCTCTGAGGAGTAGCTATGATCTGGGATATCAGCAATCTCAGAGACCATCAGAGAGGTACTGTCAACAGACACTGCAAAACAAGGCATTTGGAGTATTATCACATTGCAACGCTGCATATCATCATTAGTATCTCGTTCTGTTTTTAAGCCAGCTATGTGCCACTGCGGTACAAGACACAACATGAAGAGAGTCCTTGTCCGAAAGAGATAATGATCTAATGGTTCAACTAATGGATTTCAAGCAATATATTAAAATAATTAAAATATTTTAAATGACAAAATGCCAGGACACTAAAGACTGAAGTCATCTTCCTGCTTTTAGTCTCTCAAGCAAAATGCTTTGAGCAATTCTCATCTATTTTCTTTCACTGATAAAGCTCATACCATATATTTTCCAACTACAGTTAGAGTGGGGTATAGTCCTTCCTTTATTGGTTTCTTTGATAAACATTTCTTTTAATGCTATAAGGAATGTGTGTGGTGGGAACAATAATACTTTACACAGATTCTCAGAAGGCACTGATCAAAGTTTTACACATATCACTACAGTCAATGCTAGTTTTGTATCTAACATCTTGTAACTAGGCATCGCATGTGTCTCGAATACACATCAAAGAACTTTTAGAAAAAGAATCCAGCCTTGTACCACTTCTCTAGCATACAAAATGTATAGCGTATCAGAGATTTCTTTGTCTCTACACGGCAGATGACAGGTCTACAGTCTCTGCAGATATACATCATCTTGGAAGCCCTTAGTATTAGAAGCTGAGATTTATATCACTTCTTCTAAGATGCTCACACATTTATATTATAAATGAAAACTTATCTTTATGTTACATAAAGCTGTGTTTGTCTCCTCTTTGTTACCAGAAATGATTTTCAAAGAGAACAAAGGAAATCCCTTTGATGGAGGAAACACTCCTACATCCTTGCCTATACATTCTTTTTTGCCTAACTTCAGAATACAACCAATTATTTATCCACAGTGTACTAAAATTGAAGAGGAGTTATCAGGTGTCATCCCAAATTATATACAGAATATACATGGCTTAAAATAAATTGTTCCATTCAGCTCAGCAGTCTCTGCTGCATCTTTTCATGTAAATTATTGCTAGCACTACTGGTAAGCTAAACAGATTCTCACTTTTGAGTTCACGGATGGGACAACAGGATCCGTTAGCAGGTTTACAAATGTTTGGTAAAGTGCCTCTGAACTCCCATGGTCTGGTTAGCAAGAGGCAGTGGAAGTGCTGAAATGAAAGAGAGCCTCTCATAGTGCAGTGTTCCTGGCCTGACAAGAAATACTGTAGACTTCAAAAAGGGAGCCGTTGTATTTGGGGGGCTTATCAGATCACCCTGGAACTCCAAAGGTGTGGAGAAGGACCCATCATTGCATATGATGTGAAATATCCAAAAGGCTAAATTTTATGAAGCTGAAAAATTGCTGAATGAAACCTAATATTTTCATCTGGGCATGGGTGAAATAAACATGTATTTGCCAGGAAATATAAAATCACCAAAGGAAACAGTCAATTATGTAAATATCTATTTAGACATGTTAAAATGCATAATATTTACTATTTCTCAAAGTGTAATAGCTCCTTTGAAATTTAAGTTTGGTGATGTAAATACTTAGACAATTTTTAAGAAGCATCATTTGTTAAATATACCACAATGTCTCCAAAAGCTTCTTACTTGGATATTTAAGATGAATCTGTGTAACATACCACATTGTCATGATTTAAAATCTTTAGAATATTAATACAGATGTGTGGATGAGCTGAATCCATACCCCATCTTCAGAGCACAAACCTTGAAGTAGTGTCTAAACTCTGACTGGAACTTCTCCTCCAGGATTTGGTTTTATTGATAACTCAAAAACAATCAGAGTGGTTCTCAACCAGGGGTATGCATACCCTTGAGGGTAACCATAGGTCTTCCAGGGGGGTACATCAACTCATCTAGATATTTGAGTAGTTTTACAACAGGCTACATAAAAAGCACTAACGAAGTCAGTACAAACTAAAATTTCATACAGCCAAAATGAGAAAGCAAGCAATCTTTCAGTAATAGAGTGCTGTGACACTTTTGAATTTTCATGTCTCATTTTGTAAGCAAGTAGTTTTAAAGTGAGGTGAAACTTGGGGTACACAAGACAAATCAGACTTCTGAAAAGGGTACAGTAGTCTGGAAAGGTTGAGAACCACTGAACCTTCCAAAGAGAGATTCCCACTCTCTCTATAGCCTGGTTGGAGATGTTTGGACCCATTGGTCAGCCTGCCTCAAGGGCCTTAGGATATATTTACACTTTCTCATGATCGCTCCACTCCACTGGAGCAGTTTCCCTGGTGGTACTAACAGAAGGAGCTGTAGTAGAGGCTAGTCACCATCATCTCAACTACCATGAGGTCTGGCTGCCACAACGACTGTTTTACAGTGGCACTCAACAGTGGCAATGTGTTTTGTTTTGTTTGTGGAGGGGAAGGGGGGGAGAATCTAGTGTGAAACAGACATAGCATGTTAATGCATAATATAATTAAGCAGAATGTGTCTCTCACTATGCAGGTTTGTTGTAGCTGTGTTGGTCCCGAGATATTAGAGAGACAAGGTGGGTGAGGTAGTATCTTTTATTGGATCAACTTCTATTGGTGACAGAAAATCTTCCGAGCTCACATAGAGCTCTTCTTCAGAACTCTTGGTAAGCCTGAAAGTTTTTCTCTCACCAACAGAAGTTGATCCAATAAAAGATACTAACTACCTCAATAAAAGATATTACCTCACCCACCTTCTCTCTTTCTCAGTGCATTCCTGTGGTTGGAGGCAGAACCTCTTTAAAAAAGAGAATATACATTTGAATGTTAGGTTCATAGTCACTGTATGTATTCCAGCAGATTGGTAATTCCAACATTTAATAAAAATGTAATGAAGAGTTACATGAGTCATTTTAAAAAGATGCACATATACTTTTATACCCTCCCTCATTGTGTGTCACAGAAATAGTATGCATTTTTAAAATGTCTACACAATAAATACATATGCATAGTGTTAGAAAATGCTTGACTGAATAACTGATTCTTAATTCAACTACAGCATCACGTATTATTTCAAATCAAACAGAAAGGAGATACATTCTACTCATCATAGTGACCCAATGACTTCAATTTTGAGAAAACAAATTAAATATCTCCTATGAGTATAGATGAAAACTCATTGTAAATAACACCTCCTCAACAATAGAAACTGGTCACCTTGAGTCTTCAGCATCACACTTCACTACACAAAGATGTCAAACAAACAGGTTTTTCTTGTAAAGAATAATTTAGTGCTAGTGAAAAGTGAAGGACAGACATTCTGGAGACTGATGTCTTCCAGTTATCCACAAAACAGGTATATCATGGAAAGTACTTGACTCACAACACTGATTTGTCAGGGTGCCCTGACCCTCTTTTGGAGTATAACAGAGGACAGGTCAGTCTTCAGACCTTTTAAAATTTAGCCTCTCTTCTCAGATTATCAGCAAAGGTGCCAACTGGTAATACCTACAGGGTGTTAATGCTAGCTATGATGTGGACACCTATCTGCTGGGAATTAGACTGAGACCACCACCTCATTTCATATAAGCCAATGAACAGCCACCATCTAGTAACAAGTTCTGGTCATTGAACTGAATTTAAAACAGTGACCTAGCGGAGAAAAGCTCTCAATGTCAATCAGACTTGTTACAGAAAGGCTGTTCTGACAAACTTGATTAAAAGAAGGAGCTGGCCCTGTGCTACTGATGGTAATCAGCACCTCTACTCAAGAAACTCACCTTCATTCTTCATCTTCTGGAGACTATGCACATTACACAGCTAACGTACTACAGAGCAGCAGGAGAGAAGAGCAATGTGGGTGTACCACTCCAAAGGCAGCCACAGTTGTTTATTAGTATTATTTACAGACTGCCACAGGCATGCGTGGTGTGTTAAAGGCAACTAAAAATCTCAGTCCCTGCCTCAAGAAAGCTTCCAATCAAAGTAAACTCTGCATAGAGCTTTGGAGAAAAAAAACCGCTTCCTTTGTTGCCATTCTAGCCACATCAGTTTGTGAAGAAAAGTAATGAGTGACTGGAACAAAAGTGCTTTTTATCATGACCAAGATGGGACCAAATCCTTCCTCTTCAAGGTGAAAAAGAACAAACAGTCCACGCTAATGCCTGGTAACTTAAAATTTAGGTTGACATAGCTATGAGCTCAAGTGTGTGAAAAAGTCACATTCTTGAGTGCCGTAGTTAAACCAACCTAATCCCCAGTGCAGATATGGCTAGACTGATGGAAGAATTCTGTCAACCCAGCTACCATTGTTTGGGGAGATGGATTACCTACATCAATGGATAAGCTCTTTCTCTCACTCTAGGCACTAAGGGCTTGTCTACACTTACCTTGGAAATTCGGTGTCAGTCAATCGGAGTTACGCAAACTACGCAAAAAACGTGCGTACCTCCTGTCGACTTCTGTGCTTCTGTTCTGCGCTCCGTCTTCAATGCACTGCGCCACTTGAGGAGGTGGTCTTAATACGTCAATTTTTGGATCGACTGAGCGGGTCTTCGCTGACCGCTCAGTCGATCCAGATAAGTCGATCTGACAGCGGTGTCAGTGTAGACATAGCCTAAGTCTAGGTTCTAGTCTATAGCACTATAGTGGTATAGCTGCAGCAGTGTAGCTGTGCCACTGGCACCCATTGGATAGAAATTGCCTTAGTGACAACTGCACGCCCCCAAAATAAATAAAAAGAACAGTAAAGTCACCTTGTGTGCTAAAGCCGGCTGTTGTGTTTCTTTCACTCAAACTGAATTCGGTCACGTGCTGATCTGTACCGGTGGTGAGCTGCATGGAAAGAGTATAACAGAACAGTGCGTTAGCCTGCAGATGGCGTTACCTGCAAATACTGGCCTGAAACATGCTGTCAGGAATCTAAAGGGTAGGACTGGTAATGTGAAAAAGCTATCCTACAAGTTGCTATTCAAATCAAGAGGTATTCATAGACATAGTAGTTTACTAACACTTAGTAATTTACTAAGCAGTAGATGTAGAGCAAGTGAACATGCATAAAGCTGGATTTTCCAGAACTATAAGCTAACCTATCTTGAGTTCACAGGCATTTAGGGCTTCAGGCTAACATTACAAAGCATAATGACTGCAGTGCTTAAAATTAATGCCCTATTACCAACAGTCTTTATGCATTAGTCTGTTTGTCCCGCTATCCCCTCCCACATGGCCTTGGGGAAAACAACAGTGAGAAACCAGCAGAGACTACACCTGATAAAAGCAGTTTCAGAAACAGCCAAAGCGTGCACACAGAACTTCCTACAGTTTTGACTGGACTTTCTCTGCCCTCTGCTGATTGTCTGCTTTCTCCAAACCTCTTCTATCACACCCTCACAGTCTCTTCACCTCAGCTTCACTCCACACTTCGCCCTCATACCCTTGTCGCCCTCACCCTTCTTCCCTTCAGTGTACCCTCTCTCCCTTCACTTTTCTTTCCATGTACTTTATCCCCTCCTAAATAATCATGGAACTATCATGCTAGCTGCTTCTATCATACTGTTCACTCCACTTTTGTGTTATACCCCTTTTCCCCCATCTTCTGTCTATCTTGTCTGTTTAGACTGTGAGCTCTTTGGGACAGTGACGGTCTGATACTCTGGGTTTGTACAGAACATAGCACAACAGGCCCCATTCTTGGTTGATCCCTAGGTTTTACCATAATAAACAGTAATAATATTCTTTACTTTCAGTCCTTGAACAACTAGAGCAGAATAGCTTTTGGGTTTACTTTGCAGAAGTATCTGCATTTAAGTGCTGGATGTAGTAATCTGAAATGCTACAGGGTCCTTTTAGATGGAAGGTGCTCTGTAAGAGTAGGGCATTATTATTATTTGTATAAGTTATATAAGTCATTACCATTGCCAACAATTTGCAAGGGTGGATTATTGTCAACAAATGGTTCCTTCTGTCAGAAGGAAATTCAAGGATGCTTCCCCCTCTCCCCCAAATTATTCATTCGTGCAGCTTAGTTTGTTCGTTTTAAAAAGTTCTTCAAAACCATTTTCCAATCATTTAAAATATTTTTCTCCTTGAAATGCAGTTCCAAATGTCACTTTAAATACAGCTGATGAAAGTCAGCTGATGGGTTTCTGTAAATCACAAAGTCTCATGGTAACAAGGGATGATATAACATTTTTTTCTGAAAAAAAACATAGATGGGCGTGTGCCAGAGGAGAATTTGCAAAACAAACTACAAATAAATGACTGATTTATTTCTCAGTCAGAGAGGAGAGTTAGCATTAGAAAGCTATCAACTTGATTAAGGTTAGATACAACATTCACAACTCCAGATTCATGTGAATTGCTGTTGGAGATTTCCCTGCAAAATCACTAGGAGGGAGCAGACCTGAAAGAGAGCATGCTAAAAAGAAAGAATTTTTAAAAAGCTAGACAATTATTTAAGAATTTGATTCAAAGCCTAGTGAAGACAATGGGCTTTAGACCAGGCCCTTAACCTTGTTTTTAACCCCTCCATCATATTTTTAGCAGTTCTTTGGGTACCTGCTATTGAAAAAGAATAAATGGTAATTATAAATAAAACAAGAGTACCAAAATATACCCTAACAAAGTCAGGATATCATGAGAAGTATGTCATCTTTAGCAGAACACATCACATCTGCTTCTGTATGGCCACATTTAACTCGCATAAGTTCATTGCAATAGGTGACAGAGCCTAGAAATCATCAATCACATCTGTGCAAGCTCTGGTGTCAAGGGCTTAATTTGTATTTGGACCTCTATAAAATTGAATGTGACATTACTACACTAAACCCATTAAGAAAAAAGCTCTGAGTAAACATGACATTTTAGATTAAAATGTATATCTTACCAAGTGATGAAGAGACTGTTTTGCTGTAAAGTTTGACTTTAAAAGAGACTTTTTAAAAAGTGTTTGTGAATATGACTCTCTCTATGAAAAATGGTATCAGAGATATTCCAAGTGCAGACACAGCTTCCATGATGCAGAACTGCAGACCAGACCAATATTTAAAGTGATAGGGTCTCGATGTGACATGATTTGTTCACACAATGTTTTATCTTTAAAGCATCTTTCTTCACTGTATGAGGGAAAGCCTAACTACTTACCTTATACAGTAGCTGGAGTTCTTCGAGATGCATATTCCATTTGAGGTGTGTATGCACTCCATATACCTGAGACTGGAAGATTTTTCGTTGGTCCGCACTCACACCCTTCTCCCTCCCCATGCTTCAAACCGAAGGTATGTGGGGGCAGGCATGGACTAACTGCCTCTGCAGTTCCTTCTCTACCATGAATAACTTGTTACTGTACACGGTAAGTAACCAGACTCTCTTTTTTGAGTGAGGGTCTCTATGTGTATTCCACTTGAGGTGACCCACAATCAGTGTTCATCGAGGAGGAGGGTGCAAGGAACCTTGCTCTATCACAGACAAAAGGACCGTTCTTCCGAAGGATGCATCTGTTGTAGATGCTTATACTAGGATGTAATGCTTCACAAAGGTGTACACAGAGCCCCATGCTGCCACCCTACAGATCTCCAGAAAAGGAAACATCTCAAAGTGAAGGTATCAATGTAGTCTGGACTCTTGTCAAGTGGGCCCTCGCACTTGTGGTGGTGGAGTCATCATCAGTTCATTGAAAAGGAGGATGCAGCCTGAAATCCACTAGAAAAGTCTCTGTGAGGACCAGAAAGGCAACGTTCATGGGCAGATGAGCAAAGAAACATGAGGCTAAAGGTCTAAGTGGGGAATTCGTTAGTGTGGATAGGACTAGCTCTTATTGGGTAGGTTTCTTTACAGGAGGAGAGGTTCTGATAAGTTCCTTTGAAAACCTTACTGTAATCAGATAGGCATAGACCGTATGGTTGTCCACTCACAGGCAAAAGGCACTAATAGCTGCCAAGTGTACTCGCAAACAGCTGAGACAACCGTAACATTTTCAGAGAGACGAGTTAGTCCAGAACATTAGTGATCTCTGAATCCTCTGGGGCTAGCTGATGATGTTGACACCATGGAAAGAATCACTTTCATCTTGCGGTATAGTGTTTTCTTGTGGAGTCTTTTCTGCTATTGCTAAGGATGGATTGTACAGCCTCCATCCATGATCTTTTAAGTTTTGTGCCCATCCAAATACAAAGCTGCTAGACTGAGAGATGCTGGGTTGCGATGGAGGATCACCGACACTTTGTCCTGTCTGATCTTCCTTTGGACTCAATGCAAGAGAGGAATGGATGGAAATGCATACATTAGTGGTTCTGACCATAGTATTAGAAATGCATTCCATCTGAAGCTGTGTTCTCATGCCACTTGAGAGCAGTAGGCTGGGCATTTCCTGTTTTTGTGAGATGCAAAGAGATCCCATGATGGGAATCGCCATTGTTGAAAGATGTTCTATACCACCAAGTTGTGTAGTTCCCCCTTGTGGTGTTTGGAGAAATGTCCATTGATGCTGTTTGCCAGAGTATTCTGCACCCCTGGAAGAGGCACTTCTCAAAGGGTGACATGATGGCAGATGCTCTAATTCTAGAGATTGACGGTCTCTATGCATAGAAAGGCAGACTCTGCTCCTCCCTGTTTGTTGATATAATAAACTGTTCTAATGTTGCCCAACATGAATTGAAAGTGCAAGTTCCAGATATATGTCAGGAATTGTTTGCAAGCCTCATGCACTGTATTCAATTCTGAATTCCTGCAGGGTCCAAGTACCTTATGGTATGTGTTTGTCTAGATAGCTCCCAAACCTAGGTTAAGGGGTCAGAGTGCAAAAAAGAACCCCTAAACACTGACTTCATGTTTTCCTACCTGATGGAGTGGGACCATCCAGACCATCAACAAGGGAAAGGAGCACTCCAGCCACTTGTGCTCCTGCTCCAAAAAACGTCTAAAGGGGCAGAATGCTTATTCTCACACTTTGCTGCAAACTCTTTGGTGGTGCAAGCTGTCTGCAGAAGGAATAAGCAACACCAACCCAGATCTACATCCACCAAAAAAGGAGGAGGCCAAACATCAACAGGTCATGGGGGGTGGCAGTTTGCAGAATGGGTTCTGTTCCTCAGCCTCTAAGCTAAAAAGACAGGGAGCTACTGGTGTTGTGAGCTCGCTGCAGCTTCTGCAGAGAATCCTCTCTCTGTTTTCTGTACCCGAGAACTAACTCGTCTCTTGCACAAGACACACTATGATGACCTTAAAGGGAAAGGTTCCGTTATCCCCTCTACTCCCCATCTCCTGCACCCCAGCACCTAATTATTTTTAAGTTAAATTTCAGGTTTCATATATATATATATATATATATATATATGTTTCACCTGCAGTTCTGACAGTAAAACAACAGAGCTGACCAAAACCTACTTTTCATTCACTCAATTCCTTTTTCTGAAAGGAGACAGCACCAATACAAACACATGGCCTATTCTGGAAAATCCTGTATGGACATGAGTAAGGGTACGTCTACACTTAAAATGCTACAGCGACACAACTGTGCTGCTGCCGCTCGTCAGTACAGACACCGCCTATGCTGATGGGAGGAGTTCCTTCCATCAGCATAGTTAATGCACCTCCCTGAGAGGTGATAGCTATGTCAATGGAAGAATTCTTCCATTGACCTAGCGCTGGCTACATCAGAGGTTAGGTTGACTTAACTACACCACTCAGGGGGGTGGATTTTTCACACCCAAGAGCGACATACTTAAGCCAACTTAATTTTCTAGCATAGACCATGCCTTAATCAAGTTAATGTCTTGCCTTCTGAATCAGACACCAGCTATTTCCTACCAATGCTCATCTCCAGTAATGCCAGAATATCTTGTACATTGTGACATGGAACATACAGAGAACACAGCCTGTACTTTTCAGCAATAGCAGGAGGTTTAAATAAATGTTTTCACCTATGCAGTGGCTCAGTTGCTAACACTGAGACACCACCATCTCCTCCAGGAAGAGGGGAAATCTTTTATTCAGAGAGTGGATTATACAGGGAGAATTTGAAGATAACACTCTTTCTCCAGGCTAAGGGTGAAGATTAATCATTCTCTCTCAACTCTCCCTTTGGAGATTATTCTGGGGGAACAAGATCAACTTCAAAGTGAGTCACTTGCCTTCTCAACCTTAGAACCACCACACGGACCAAGACCTCCTTTAGCACATTCCTAAGAGAAAGGGCTGAATGAACAAGATAGCGTGCTTGGAAATTTAGGGCTCTTCCACTGAAAATTGATAAGAAAAGGTTCCTGTGATAAATGAAAAGGCTCTCAGCTTAACCTCTGGGCTCTTGCCTGTAATGTGAGACTCTTTACATTGGTTTATAGCTTTCTTTAAATATAACATTTGGCCTTCTTAGCAGAGGTACTTTGCTGGCAGACTGGAAATCAAGATGAGGAATAGATGGGCATTTACGCACAGTCCTTCTACCAATAGAGCATCCTCTCTGTATACAGAAGAGATCCCAATATCTTTAATCTCTACATAAAAATAGCAACTGCCTGAGGCTTCAGTTGCTCAGTGGCATACAAAACAGTGGAAAGATGAGTGGAGAGTTTTTAATCACTTGCGGAGGCCTAGATAGATAGAGAGTTAAAATCACTTATAGTTCTCAGATTTTTTTTTCCTCTCATTGATCACTTTATCAACATTTTCAGGTTCCATTTTAGTAGAATAAAAGCCATTTAAGTCTGTCTGGTCAGTGTGTTCACTGTTTGCATTTCCTTCACCCTCTCTTTCTCCATTTATCAGAATAATTGCTGAAATGTAATTTATATGCAGTTTACACTAATAAGTAGAATTGATTAACCTTCTCCTTGCTTGGGGGAAGGGGAGCTATGCTTTTAACAGTAACAATCCCATAATGTTTAATCAGGTCAAAGCTCTCGCTCACCGCTGGGAGAGAGCGCAGGTGGTACTGGCGCAGGTTCTCTCCCCCCGCCTGGTAATAGATTTAATCAATTTGAATACCCTCAGGAACTGTGGCTGGATTAAAAGATAGTCACTAAACTGTTAAGACTCAAAGAATAGCTAAACTATGCTTTCAACAACCCTACACAACCTACAAGTTAGTAAAGCTTACAAGACATTCGCTGGTATAATTCATCTGGAGACTGGGTCTTTCCGTTCTTGTCTTTTTCCATACCCTAACAGATATCACCTTGGAAAAGTAGTGTGAAAAGCTCTCTTTTCAAGGCAATAAAACAAGTTGTAGAATTCCTAATCAGCATGGATGACAACTGCAAATTGTATTAAGAAGCAACTGCTGTTACTAGCACTGACATTTTCTGTTTCTATCCAAGAAATAGCTAAGTCTGATTTGATATAATTTGATAAAATTCTGAAGATCTTAAGTCACATAAAAACAAATAAAAAATATGCCTGATGCTCAGTAAGAAGCTTAATAATTATCATTGCTTAAAGGTTCCTAGCAGCACTTCTGTAGCAAAAGCTCTGCCATTATTTCCATTGGAAAGTCTGCCTTAGAGGAGTTTATATATCTGGTCAATTCAATTCACACCGTGCTACAACTTGTATGTACTTGTAGAACTTATATGAGAGCGTGTAGCATGTATGTAAGAATTTGAGGCTCCATCCTTATTCCTTGCAGACCAAATTTTTTCACTGACTTTAAGGCTGTGTTCTTCAGCTTTCAAATGTTTTCAATACAATTGTTTTCAAAATTTACCATTGCCAATGCACTTCACTCCTCAACTTCCACACCTCTTGCCATTCTATTCTTAGAGCTTTCCTGTATAGAAATGGCCAGGCATACAGTGGGGTAATGTGGATTAACACCCAATAAGAGCTTTATAATAATTATAACGTAATAATTAAAAAATCACCACTCATTTTCACGTGGGTCCAGAACCAACATTGGAAACCTGGTGCCCAGAGATGAATGCACTGACACTGACCCAACTGCAAAGTGATTTATGGACAATGCATCTGGTTAGCAGGGCTTTTGGGCAGGCCTGATATAATAGGGTAATGTATGATTTTGCTGTTTTAAATTACTGGCTGGACAATGAGTTGCTCGTGAGAAGGGTCCCTGAAGAGGAATAGAGATTGGGAGGTTGGAGGGAGGGGTGGATAAAAACTGAAGGGTATAGTTAATTGTCACTGTAGTTAGCATGTATTTGTCTGATGTTATGCAGGACCACACTGGGTTGAAGTGGGACAGATGGTCCAAAAATAAAGGGGAGAATGGATTTGAAGCAGGGACTGGTATAGTGCCATCAGGCGCACCTTCAAAAGGCCTGCTTGGGCTCCCTGGTGTACCTCTGAGACCCTGGCTGGGAGGCTGAGGTGGACAGGAGTGGTTGGTACCGCTTATAATCTCTCCCTTGTTTTTGTAGGGCTGCTGTCTCTGAGGCACCAAGAAAAGAGGAGATTGCTGGGGCGTGAAGTGTTTTCTGGAAGCTGATGGCATGTAAAGGCCTAAGGATCGAAGGGTGGCCCTTGAATCCATCAAGCTGTGAAATCTCGTGGAGCCTTCAAAGGGGAGATCTTAGGTGGATTGTTGGACCCTGTGAAAAAGTCCCAAGGACTGGAGCCAAGAACAAACACCTCCATGGTTACAGCAGAGGCCACTGTCCTGGCTGCTGAGTCCTCTACATCCGGAGCCACCTGGGGAGAGGTCCTGGCCACATTCCTACCCTCCTGCAAGAGGGCAGCGAACTCCTGACTTGAATCTTGAGGCAGAAAGTCTTTACATTTAGCCAAAGAGTCCCACAGATTATAATCGTATCTCCCCAGCAAAGCTTGCTGGTTAGAGATACATAGTTGAATAAACCTTTCTTCCAAATAGGTCCAGTTTTTTAGCATCTTTGTTTGGGGGTAGCGCTCGACTAGTCCTGCCTGTCCCTCTCCTTGGCTGCTGACACAACGGGCGACCCTGGGTGTGTATGTAAGTATAAGTATTCAAACCCGCTTGCAGGTACGTATTTCTTTTCTGCCCGCTTTGAGGTGGAGAGCGGAGAATAAGGGGTTTGCCATAGAGATTTGACTGGACCCATTATGGCCTCATTAATGGGTAAGGCCACTTTGGAGGAAGCTGCTGCAGCCAGACGGTCAATAAGGCTGTGTGATGTTTTTTAAGCTCCTCAATTTCCAGACCCAGGTTAGCTGCTACCCGCTTCAGAAGGTCCAGGTTCAGGGTCCAGTGCCGAGCAGGAAGGGGCAGTAGCTTGCCTCTTGGAAACACCAAGTAAGAGGGATGGAAGGGAGGACCTGGTACCGGAGGAAACCCCCAAGGGTTCCAGTAAGGCACTGAAGTGACCAGTGACCTGTTGGCCACGTGCCTGGGGGAGGACCGGTACCAAAGTCCAGTGGTGACACTTCAGCTGCACAGAGGGTTCCCCTTCGGACTCAGATGAGGAGTCTTCTCTCAAGAGACCACATTGGAGTGGTACACCCCTCCCCGCCTCCATGCAGTGCCAAGGGTCCAGAGACTGATGATGGGCCAGAGATGGTCGGGACAACAGGATCAGGGGCGGCTTGCCCCTATTGAGTGCTGGTGGGCCTGGTGCCAAAAAGGAGATCAATGCTTCTTGCTCCTTCCTGCTCCCAGTCACTAGAGCTGGCAGATGTCCCATTTCAGTCGGGGGAACCGGGAGTGATTGTAAATCCTTAGCCACTTGAAAACCTACCAGCGTCAATGGAACAGTGAGACTGCTGCTGCCGCAATGGCTTCCAGGTGTCAGCGGAGGGTCCTACACCAGACAACGTTCTAGGCGGTATTGATGGTGCCATCATGGGCCTAGAAGAGTGGCTTAGCATGGGTCTCACCGTGCTGCCTCCCCCCCTGCCCCGTCCTTTTTCTGCACCGGTGAATGTCCTCAGTCACTGCACTGCTTTTTGTGCTTCTTCCTCGACACTGGAGATGGTGAGCGGTGCCAGGAAGAGTTTGGTGCCAGCGGAGCATTTTGCACTGAGGCTGAAGTGCTTGGTGTGGAATTGGAGCAGCTCAGCTCTGAGGATGGTCTGAGAGCAGTTTCCATGGGGATAGCCTTCAACCTAATTGCTCTGTCTTTTTTAGTACAGGGGCCAAAGTCCCAACAAATCTGCACCTATCCTTCACAGGAGTCTCTCCCAAGCACTTCCAAGCAGCTGGAGTGCAGGTCACTCATGGGCATAGGTTTGCCACAGGAGGCAGCACAAGGTCTGGAGCCCAGGACATGCCCAGTACTTGGGGCGAAGAAGTGCTCTGACGATAGGGACTCTCTGGTTACACTAAAGATCATTACAATAACTATATATGCTAAACTATGAAAAATTAACAAACTAAGAATTAAAGTCCAAAGGTCACGGAAAGAAGCCTTGACAAATGAAGAAGGGTCATTCCAGCAACCGTCATGGTAAGAAGGAACTGAGAGGGTGTGTGGCCAGCAGTGCCCCTTATACTGGCGCATAGGGGTGTGGCTCCGTAGGGTGCTGGAGCCAGCCCAACCGATGCCACTGAGGGAAAAATTCCTGGCACCGGTACACACAGTGCACACACACCTAATGTGGAATGGACATGAGCAAACACTCAAATGGAATTCGAGGTTGGGATGTCAGATGTGCCTCATTTAAGCCTAGCTTCACATCCTCTGAGCATCCACCATTTCTGCTTTCTTGAAACAATTTGTAAATTGTCTCAGCAATTTCCCCGGTGTGGTGGTGGTCATGTATTCATATTTTAATCTAATTTTAATGTTGTTTTCCCTGAGGCAGAGAAACCACAAGTTATTTCTTGTATATTCTGGGTGGATGTGAAGGACTCCTGTCAGCCATAGTATAGACAGGTGCTACGTGAACCAGCTACATGCACATAGCTCTGCAAATGTTCACCTCAATCCTGACAAGCAGTAGCTAGGATGTTCCATTGCATTGCCCAGACTTCCTTGAGTTTTTACTGAAATGTGAAGAAAATGAAAAATCCCAGAAACAATTAAAAAACAGAAATTGAGACTGTTATATAGGGTGCCAGTTAATTAGAAAAATCACAAAGCATATCCCCTCAAATATCACTGCTTAATTTGGCATTAACTGTGTCTCCAATGTGTACCATAATCCTGTAACTCATTGTCTGAATGGATCTGGAGTCACATGGTATGAAATAAATGCAGCAAATACAATTAATTGAAAAATATAAGTGAGATATACTGGACCTTTTGTTAAAGCTCATAATGGAATTAAGGGGTTTTCAGAATATTGTTACTGATACAATATATCAGACATTACTGCAAGTAATAGCATCAAAAAGTATGAGCAACAGCAAAATTACAAATGAATGTAGATTCTACTCTTTGCTTTGTTACAGAAATACATCCTTATTTCTTATAGTTCAATATATGGTTTCTTGTAACATAGATGCAGGTCAATTCGCAGTATTCTGGTGCCAGCTTGGTTTCTGTTCCTGGGGGCTAAATGTTACAACTGGCAGAGAATAAATTTTGACACTGGGTATAAGCTTTTCTGTCAAGACTTGGACAAGTCATTATAGGAAAACTTATGCCAGCTCTTTTCGACAAAGATAATTTGAGATCCAGTGCCAACTGGCGACTGCACAGCACCTTTTTTTAAATTGATCTAATTAATGTATAGTCCTTTGCAGGGAATTTCTCCAAACTCAAATGTGGTGCTTAATGGAATTTTATATAAAAATTTGTATTAATCTAAGCTCAGACCACAGACATGATAAAATTGTGTGTCCCATGAGCTGCATTTCTAACACGTACTCAGATGGTATCATCACATTTCGTACCAAACAAAATTACCTTCTTGCTTATCAGATCTGATTTTTGTACTGTTCCCTACCTATGAACAGTACATTAAAGTAAGGCAATCCCCTGTTGTAGATACTAGGGGTAAATAAAATTTAACTACTGGAAAGTTTTGAATAAAGAAAAACTGCTTCCTACCTGAGGATTCTTCTTACCAAAAGGACCAAAGCAGCCCAATCTCACTTCAAAACATCATTCTCCCTCCTCACCTAAAAAATGGTTCCTTGTAGGGTTGTCACCTTTCTAATGGCTGGTAACCAGACCCTGTCCCCTGCCCCACCTCTTCCCCCAAGGCCCTGCCCCTTCTCCACCTCCTTCCCCAGTCCCGCCCCTGAATGCCACGTGCCACCCTGAGCCGCATGGCCCCAGAGGCAGCGGTGGCAGCTGCTGCACTGCCTTCTTCCCTCCTCTTAGGGTTGCCACAGATCAAAAACATTGGATTTCAAGTCTTGTCAAATGGCACCCAGACATACAAGTCAAAACCTGAACTGCCCGGGTGAAAACTGGATGGATGGCAACCCTAATTCCTTACTTCAATGGCTCAATTGCTTCTCCTAGGTTTTCTTCAGTGATGGTCCAAGGTTCTGTGATTAATTTTGTGATTTTTTTTAAATGGATGGCCTCAACTGAAATGCTGTGTCTTATATAAACATTTCTCCAAGCATGCACATAGAATTCAGGAGAATGCAGACTTACAGGTGACGGTCACAAGTTAGGTATTGGGAAGGGAAAACACCAATTTTAAGTTAAAGACAGTGGACCGGAAATTATCAATTTAAAGAATGCAAAAGTGCTCACACCTCAAACATATTTATCACTGTGTCCTTACAGTATTATTACCTTCTGTATTCTTTAGTTGCCATTAAGAGAATGGCCAAAGAGAATTCTTCCCTATTTCCTTTCCTTACCTGATTGGCAGGTGTCTGTCCAATCACTGCCTCATAAGGAGGGGGCAGCTCCGTTGGATATAGCATTCCTGGGCTGTTAATGGTGACTTCATATAAAGCGCTGAAGGGGGAATGAGGAAAATCCAAAAGGAGACCTCTGTTAAAGAAAATAAGTGTTTAATTATCAGGTCACTGAACTGGATTTATCTGGAAAACTAATATAGTCCACAATGATGTGGTGAGCAGATGCATGCCTCTAAATTCACGACCCATCCCATCACAAAGCACTCCACTGAAAAGATTCATCAGACAGGTGAAATGAAGCCTTAATTCATAGGATAGTTTAAAAATTGTATTCCATTTTTGGATACTGGCCATTTATAGCTATCTAGTCTATAGGCATTAATGTTTTGCACATACTCCGCAGCAACGCACATTAAATTAAAGGCAATTTCCTCAAAAGATTAAATCTCACATTTAACTTATGTATAATGCTAACAATTGTGGTAGAATTATTAGTAAATCTGAATCCCTGTTTTATGTTCAATATTGTTATCTCTGTCTTGTTTGAATTCATCCCGTTCTCCATGGTCTTTCTTGCAAGCAGAACTACTACAAACAAATGAATGTTTTAAAATGTGTTCTAGCAGACTTTGTGAAACATGCATGAGACTACACTTCATATTCTTGGAAAAGACATCCACTATAAAGGAAGGACACAATGGGACTGTTTGTATTGTATAATTCATTTTTCCCTGAAGAAGTCTCATAATCTGTGACCCAGAGCTATGAAGGAATGACAGTAATGTTCAGGGACAAAGGTTCACCTCTGTGCTTCCATCACAGGTGCGCAGGTATATTCAGGTGGGTAGTAGGGTGGTGGTGGTATTGGAGGTATGAATTCATCGAAGTCCAGGGTCTGATGCAGAATAGTTCCATGGGGAGTCATACAGTCTGGGTTGGTGGAATGTGATCTCTGTGGCAGAAACTGAAAATAAATAAAAAGAGGTAAGGTCTCTTCGGGTGGTAATGGTAGAAATAGCAAAAATAACAATAATAAGACATTCTGCCATCCTTATTCATATTGAGTAGTACCTTAGCACTATGGCAATCAATAGGTCTGCTTCAGGGAGTAGAGTATTACTCAGTTTGAGTGAGGATGATGGAATCGGGATCACAAGGAGGATGGGGAAATGGGTAGAAGTAAAACAAGATTTTATTAAGATCTTAGAGGACACCCAAAATCTTCATCAAGTTAGGGGAGAAGTACAAAATCCTACCATCAGGATGGAGAACACAGACATTTCAGATTAAACAGTCGTTTAAGTGTTTTCTTATAAAGCAATTTTTTTCATTAAAGCATTAAGTGATTAACAGCATAACCTGTTCAGAAATAACAAACACTTGGTTATAACTATTAAAATAACTATTTGCAATCAAAATAGGTTTATAGAAAATAGATCCTGTCAGACTGCTTCTTTAGTCTGTGTCATTGGAATGTTTTTTAAAAATCATAATAATGCAATTGAATAATAATGCAATGAGACAACAGTACAAACAGATGTATTCACTTGATAAAAACAAATACAAATTAGGTCCAATTCTCATTACGTGAAAAATTGATTTGAGGGATACTTATTTCTTTTTAAAAAACTACACACTTAGCATGTAGCCCTTGATTTTCAATATGATGCTTTGCAAACTGGTGGTAAGAATGTGCAAATAGTTATTTTAATAGTTATAACCAAGTGTTTATTATGTGTTTGGTATATAACATAATGGACCCTGATCCCACTTGGGACATCTGTGCTACCATAATAAATGTAATGTAATGTAATGTAATGTAATATAATATAATATAATTTTATGCACCTCCTGACTTCAGAAAATGCTAAGTACTCAACAGTTCCTAAGAGACAGGCTAAAATTTTCAACAATGGGATTTTAACGTTAGGCTCCTAAATCCATATTTAAATACCCAAAATAGTATTTTCAAAAGTTTCTAAGCCATTTGTGCACTTTTGAAAACCCACACTTAGGTGCCTAAATATGACCTTGAAAAATTAGGTTACTAATTATTAGGTTATAGCCCCTGGCCCAAATAACTTGCAATCTAAACAGACAAGGCAAAGTAGGAGGGAGAACAGGTGCACAAACTAGTAAGGAACTTAATCAAAATCACACAGCAGGTCATTGGCAGAGCCAGAATAAACTGCAGGCTGCCTGATTTCTAGTCTAGCACCCTATCCATTATACCACACTGCCTCCCAATGGATTTAGTTTGTGGATATGGATTTAGGACCCTAATTTTAGGCATTTATGTTTGAAAATCATGACTTTGATCATTTACCCAATTGGCATATGCAGCCAGAGTAATTGTGTCAGCAGCTGTGATGGAGATATGAGATGTTAGTTATGCTGAACAAGATTTAATCTTAAATCTTAAAATTAAATCTTTGAAAAAGATTACAAATAAGCATTCTTTCCCAGGACATCTTGCAGGAGCCAAATAATACTTCAGGTACAAGATTCTATATACAAGGGAAAGACTCAATCCCTGCTAAAGAAAATCCACTTATGTGAACGCACATAGTTAAAAAAAACAAAAACAAAAAAACCTCACCAGAACTGCACCACATGCACAGGTATTTCTGTACAGTTTCTATTTACAATTATTTAAGGCCTTGCTCCTACAAACACTTATGCATGTATAAATACGTTATTTAAGTGAATAGTTATACTGAAGTTAATGGGACTGCTCAAGCGAGTATAGTTATGCATGAATTAGGTGTTTGCAAGATCTAGGTTTAAACGTATAAACCTTTCTATTTTGAAGCGAACAAAAAGGAGACTATTTTCAAGTGTTCAGAGAGACTAATTTTTAATTAACTTTAACTTCAAAACCATTTAATGGAATTACCTGACATTGATGGAGGACACCCTAATCCTAGAAGTAGTGGCTTCAGTTTTCAGCTGACAATTTTACTCTGTCCTAATTGAGGGAAAGGTTTGAAATTGATCTTATAACCAATCCTGATTGGTGACATTAAGCCACCTTAATGAACAAATGACTGTCTTTCCATAACAATAATGGAAAACTGCTAATCAGCCAAAACAACACACGTCTGGTTCAGCCATAATGACATTTTCTGCTTTACTGTGGTGCTTTAGAGATATAATAATCACTATTGTGGAGTAGGACTCAGAGATGTTTAAAGAATTGCATAATTACAAGACTACTACATTAAAGATAATGTAGTATTCACAGAATACAACAGACCAAAGAACTAAAAACAATACTATACTATAGCCTTCTGATGCACAAAGTAACAATGCCGTCTTTGCCTAGACACTTCCTTCTTCCTATAATCAGATTGCAAAATTTTGACATTTTAAAACTCTATTGGCTTAATATTTACAATTTATGGTTACAGTGTTGAAACCCTGCATTGTAAATACTAGCCCATACACTAATTAACCTTTCCTATATCATACACGCTTAAGAAATTGATTAGCATTAGGCCTCAATACACAAAGTCACAAGTTCATTGCTGTTCCATAAATGTTTAATTACATACTTTTCTGACAACTGTAACCTCTACAAAAGGTTAGTAACTGCCGTGACAGCTTTAGTGGATTTATACTACTAGAGAGGGTTTGTGCAGTATATACAGTTAAAGTGGAAGATTTTCTTAATCTTCGTAATGAAGCACTAAAAATACACTATAGGCCCCACAGCAGATGCTTAAATGTCATAACAACAGCACAAGCTAAATGAAGAGGAGACACTAAAATAGAAAAGTCTTTTTACAGTGGCAACATTATTCTTTTTATATAGTGAAATATAAATTGAGTTTATCTTGGGCTTTAAAAATAAAAGACTAGCCAAAGAAAATTTTAATTTCTCTCTGACCAGTTTTTGTTCTTCCCAAAAGAGAACTCTTATTTTCTTTGTGTAATCATTCATTCAACAGATGCCAAAGCACTTTACAAATGACTCTAAATAATTATGCAACCTATATATGCTGTATAGAGGAATTACTTTGCCCACTGCCACAGTACTGCTACTTAAGAGGCAAAATATAGTAATGTTTAACAACCTCCAGCAACATTACACAGAAGTCCAATGAGAAAGTAAAGAATACTTCAACCAATAAAAGGAGATTGGAAATTTAGGTAAGTATAACATACTTATACTGAAATTAGAATTTGGCCAGGACGGTGGGGGCGTTAAGCTGACTAACAACATTAAGGGAATATTGTACAGTTTCTAATAATCAAGAGGACAGATTTGGTATGGATAACAGGAACATGACTTTCATCCCTTCACACTATCAATGAACTTTATTTCTATGTGGACTGATTTCTGCTACTTTGGTGTCAGAGCTCTTAAGAAGAGGTCACTAGCTATCACACTTTTAACAGGCAATGGTAAAAAACTACAGCATAAAAACACTGTTAAAAAAACACAAGTCACTGGTTTCCATCAAATGTTTCTTAGTTGTGAATTCACTATAATATTTTGAAACAGCAAAATGATAAGAGATAAATGATCAGGAGGAACTTATCTCTTGTTCTTCCTGCAGAATTCAGATAGTTCTTAGGAGATATATTCAACTACTGCAGACCCTAGGCGGTGCTCAGGAGGGAAGCTATCACAAGCCTAGGAATCTTGTACCAGAGAAAACTTTATATATCCAATTAATAAAATTTTCTATTGAGACTAATAGGAAACTCGTGCTACTGAAAATATGAATTAATAAAAAGGACTCAAAATAGACAGTTTTCTTTGTCTGGCACTTTAGGGTGTCTATTCCAACACAGTTTCAGTTCTAGTTTCTCCTTAGGGAGGAAAATTCTGCTTTCATTTACAGTGGTGTAAACCTAGAGAAGCACACTGAAGGAGTTTGTCTGGATTTTCACCAGTGTAATTGAGATCAGAAAGTGGCCTTATATATTTCTCTTAAACACAAACACACAGATAGTTTACTGTTAAGTTCACTATATTAAATAATAGAACCCTCATATTAAACAAACAAGAACATTAAAATTAAAAAAATCAGTTAAAAGCGATGACATTTTGAACTGAGGTAATTTATATATTCTGTTACCCTAACCGTTCATACAGTGTCTGAACAAGGGAAACATGAAAATGCATGTTTTCATTCCAACATCACCTGACTCACAAGACACACAAACTCTGCCAACATCTATAAAACTAATTACTACTTTACGTTACACAAGATATACATGTATTACAGGTGTGAAATATAAGCATCAAAGCACTCCTAAAGCAGTGCTAGGTCACTGGCTCAGTTACTAATCCAAAGGAAAACATTACAATAACTATGGTTCCTGAACAGCACTGTTTTCCTTAAAGACCTCCTATTTATGCACTAACCAAGCACTGTATCTTGTGCCAACTAAAGTTAATGGGCTCTATGCCATTGACTGCAGCAGGTTCAAGATCACAGTCTAGGGTGTTATGACTATATTACATAAACCTTGAATACAAGAGCATGATAAAAATTTGTTAAGCAATTTGCCATATTCAATTAGGTAATGCAAAAAGTTAGCTAACCTAGCAAGACACATACTGAATTATCAGAATGGCTGATGACAACAGTAATCGAATGCTACATTTGTGTCATCATTAACTTATTCCCCTTACACAATAATGGATTGTTTCACATACCGTGTAAGAAACACCATGAACTATTAATAACAATGGTGGTGGTAAAAGGCACATTGATGGATGACATTACTCTTATGAGTGATAATATATCAACGTTCTGGGAGTTGAAGAAGTCTGGAGTGGATGCAATTAATGCTTTATCATGGTTATAATCAATTTCCAACATCGTTTTGCCTAAATCCGGAAGCTTAATTGTAAAAGTTAATGCAGTAGCCATTCATTAATCAAGATGTGAATTTAAAGAGGCCTTAAAATACAAATAAAATCTCTTTGGTGTGACAGCCTGGTAATTAATGTACATTTCTTCAAATTAGAGAATCTTCATGTAATTTGACTTGATTAGCATCTCTGTGTGAGAGGTGCTTGTACACAGAAAAGCATTAGCTATTGTGATGATCCCTAACCCAGGATGCAGTCTTAAATTGGCCACAGTGGTGAAAGTGGTGGCACAATGTAATTTTAACCTATAACCATGTTATGTAAAATTGCTGTTGAAAGGACAGAGTAGAGTCTAAGGAATACTTTAAAATGAGTTTGTCTTGAACCCAAAGAACTTTTGATTAGGGTTTTTCACAGTTTCTAGTGGGGTGACAAGTATTTTAATGACAGTCAAGACAATAATGTTCCCAAGACAAAAGTAAGTGTCTATAACATGGATCACTGGAAATCTATCTTCACTGATCAAATTTGTCAGGGGAAAGTTGCCATCTCCTTTGGTAGTTTCTTTCCTGGGATAAGCACGGCAATGAGCTTGGAGCATCATCACCTTCACATCATCCAGTGTCAGCACCTCACATCGCCATCACACCAAAACCATCAAACAAGTATTCAGGGATTTACCATCACACCAGTGGAGATTTTTTTTCTCCTGATCTGTTTCTCCTGTTCTCACCAAGTCAGACAAGAAGAGGGAACCATCTCCATGGCTGTGGCCTTGAATCACAAACCTAATGTTCTATCCTTACCCTTATTCCCCCAATACCTTTCCTAGCATTGTCTTTTTGCTTTGTAGCTAATAAGAGTCAAGTTTCATCAACCAGAACATATTTAACATAACAGCCCTTTGCTGTGACCAGGCTGGCAAGCTGAAAATTGTTTCTAGCAGCCTGATCATTATTTGAAAGAGGAGAGAGGGGGAAAATGTACCAATATCCAAACTGATTACACTGAAACAGAGCAAACTAGAATAGTCTTCCAAGACAGAGAATAAACCTGGAGTTCCAGAATGACTAATTTGATCTTGTGCCATATGCTGTGCCTGCAATTTTCGAGTTCCTGAACTGTAAGCATCAAAAGCAGAAGCTGCGTTTTCGTATCTTTTGCTATTCTTTTCTCTCTCCTTCTGTGAGCATTTCTCTTGTTAAACAGAACTAGATTTTAACAGCATAATCCAAGAACCACCACCTAAAATTGGCTCACTATTTTTTCTCCCAAAAAGGACCAGCTGAGAAAGACTCAGCAAAGGCTTATCCCTTTAGAACAATGGTTCTCAACCTTTCCAGACTGCTGTACCCCTTTCAGAAGTCTGAAGCTCCAGCCCCACTACCCGGGGTTGAAGCATGTAACTTAGTTTTGTGGGGCCCCAGACAATTGAACTGCTTGCCACCCCCTGATGCTAGCCCTGCACTTGCGACCCCCCCCCTAAACCCACCCTGCGACTCCTAGGGTTTGTGACCCTCAGATTGAGAAACACTGATCTAGATGAGTTGACATACGGCCTGCAAGACCTCTGCGTACCCCCAGGGGTGCACATACTGTTGGTTGAGAACCCCTGCTTTAAAAGACTCTATTACAACTTTTTGTAACAAAGAGTCTATTACAAATACTCTAAAATTACAACACGTTATAAATACTAGCCAATACTAGCCAATCTTCCCAACAGATTTGCAGTGAGAAATTAATACCATTATCAGAGTTGTGTGTGGGACTTTCACCAAAGATCTGTCTGTTCCATGGCTGGCTCTTAATAGTGCTATTATTCCTTTATTAGTTACACAAGCACTTATTATTTTTACAAAATCATAACTAATAAGTGATAAGAGATTGATGGCTGCAAGTTCTAAGTGGAACACCTGCCAGGCATGGAGGCTGAGAGAGATTTGGGAGGTTTCAAAAAGCTCCAACAATGTTAACTTATTAACACAAAGCGTGACAATCATCACAACAGCAAATAATATATACAACTCAATCCTGAATATCTAAACCGCATTTATCTTAAATGTCCTGGTATACAATAAGGTCATATCCCCTTATGTCTATATGTTACACTGAAAATTCCCTAGATTACCAAATATCCCCCATGAGATTCAGATAATCAAGGTTATTCTTTAATATTATCTCAACAAGAGAATCTCTGAGGACACTCATACAAAAATATATGGCAACGTTTTAAAAGGTAATTTTTCAGAAGTGTGTTAGAATTCAGCCAAGTAACAAGTGACTAACTAACCTGCACTTAACTGTACCCTGAAATGTCTTGAATAAACTTTTGATTAAATATAAAATATACATTTAATAAGCATAAAATCATAACCTATTACATCTAATTGGCGGAGCTTGTGAGGCCTTACATACAACTCAATGGCATTAATCTGTTTGTCTGAATTTATGTAATGCAATAATAATTGAAAGCCCCATCTGATCAATTACAAAATTTAAGGACATATTCTGGAAATGAATGGGGAGATTTTGGGGAAAAATCAGAGCATTTGCAAGGGGTGGGTGAATGAGGGACAAATGGAGCCACTATTATCTGTTGATGGCACCCATGGTCAGTATAACAAAAACCCTGCTCATCCTCTCTCTGCTCATCCTCTCATCCTTGACCCCCTACATGACTTAACTCTGCAACAGACGGAGTAGAAGTAATTGCATTCCCTCTGGGAGCCAGGGGGTGAATGCTCATCCTGAAGGGGAGAAAAGCAGACTTCCTTCCTCCCTCCTAATGTCCTGCCTCCTCAAAGCCTGCTCCATGGTGGGAGACAGAGGGAACCAACCGTCCATTCCTCCCATCCACTCTAGGAGGAAGAAAGGTACATTGGGGGAAAAGGAGACACACACACACAGAGCACTTGTCATGGGGGAGGAGAAGGCAATCAAGGTAACAGAGCCATTGGTCTGGTGAGGAGAATATGGGGAGAGAATGGGTGGTCCCCTGCTGTGAAGATTTGCAACCGAGACCCTTTGGCAAAGGATCCCCTGTTCTTTGTGAAAACTGTCACCTTATACCTGACAAACTCACTACATCAAACAAATATCTTACAGGATATTAATCCATAAAGAGTAACATGTAAGTTATCTACAGAAAGCTCAGATCTTGTCAAGATTCATAATAATTGAGAGATGAATATATAGGTAACTTTAAAGGAATAATGTATTTATCCTGAAAGCATGCTTTACAGATTTAAGAGTAAAAATTAGTGATCAGGGATTATGTGTTTCAGTGATGGCACACTCAGGAAATGGGGAGTTGTCACCCTGCCTTGTTTAGCTGGTGATGCAATACAAGGGTCAATTGCTTAGCCTTGTGCAATACTAAGACTTGAATGGAAAACCACCAAAAACATCTGCAAACAATCAAAACCATCCCAAGATTAAAAAAAGGAACTGTACAACAAGACAAGGTTTGCCCTGTCTGTGAGGAGAAACAAAAGGCTGTTTTCAGTATAAGATAGAGGAGAGAGATGCATTCTGGATCCATTCACTGAGGAAAACCTTGGTGGAGCAGGAATGTTTTCATGAATATTTGGACCCTGGTTCTTAGAATACTAGTCAGCTCTGCAACAAGCTGAATTTGGTGGGGGGAGATGGGGGAAAGCTTCCTCCATCAGACAGGTAAGGTAACTATTAATAATTGTTGACCCAGGTTCACGTTTTGTGACCAGGTTCATGTTTTGTGATTTTGTTATGTATTGCAGCCATTTGTTCCCAGCACGCTCGCTCTCATTTCTAGTTAAATCTTTTTTTCTTTCTTAAATAAACACACTTTTATTATAAGTGCTCACAAGTGCTGTGTGGTTTAAGATAAAGCTAGTAAAACTGGGGAACACCGCCCCTTCGGGAGCAAAGGATCTGAGATTTTGGTGAGTAGCCAGTGTCAGGGGCCAGATATCAGAGGGGAATGATCCAAAGGGACTCGGGGATTGGGCTGTGTCTATGGTTAACCTGCAAGGCGAAGTTAGGGCTGGTATAGCCCACAGGAGAATCCCTGAATGGCTGAAAGACAGATGGTGTTAGGGAGCTGACAATCTGCCAGACTAAAAGCAAGACTCCCTCACTTCTAAAGCAAGGGTAACAAGGAAACTCACTGTCCTGGGTACCCCGAGAACTGTCACAAGGGGAGGAGGGAATGGGGGAACAGACAGCCCTTGGCTTAAGGGGAGAATGAGGGACCATGGTATGAGGGGAAGGGAGTAATGGGGAACATAAAGAATCCCTAGTGGGGGGAAATTGGGGACTCCTGGGTTGGGAGGAATGGGAATGCACAGAGAGCACCTCCGATGGGAGGGAAGGTGGGTAGTGAGGGCAGACGGAGTCCTTGGCAAGGGGGGGGGGGGGGGAGAATGGGAGATAGGAGGAATGGGGGGGACATACTGAAGCTCTAGTGGCAGGAGTTTGTTGATCCTGGTGTGCTGGGAAGGGGGCACACAAAGCACCTGTCACGTGGGCAGACTGGGGGAATAGGGGCATAGAGGAAAATGGGGGAATGGGGACACATACAGAGAATCTGCCCTGGAGAAGAATGGGGGACTCTGGACTGGGAAACTCACAGAATATCTAGCAGGGGAAAGTTGCAGAGAGTTGCTGAAACGGAGGGGGATGGGAGCTTGTGGGGATGATGGAGGAATGGAAGGAGCCACTGGTGTGGTATGTGCAATAAACTTGGCCTACAGAAACTATGAAATGTGTGACACCCTCATGTATGTGTTTGAGATTTAACAAAGCATTACAAAATATATGCTGTATATACAGTACCCAGAGTGCTGTGCAGGATGTTAAATACATGTGTCTATGGACTTTAATGGAAGCTGTGGAGGTAAATCCGTGTAAACCGCTTTGAACATGTAAGGTGTAGATATTGTTCTAGTGCATTCCTTTTAATTAAGCTGTCGGTACTTAATCAAGCAATGCCATATACTATAATTAGGCAAACTTATGTTTAGGTTTTATTAGGTTCAAATAATCAAGTGAAATAACAGAAATATATTGGATTTCTTGGGTTAAAAATAACTGGTCCTATCCTTGCCTGCCTTATGATCATGAGTAAGAGAGCAGATTTTGGCTGACTACTACAAAATAGATCATTTTATTTAGAAATAAAGCTGTCTGGGAATTTTCTGATGAAAAACGGTTTAATCTGTGTGACGCAGGCTGGATGGGGGGGAGGGGGGGCCATTTATTATATTTTTTAACATCAATATGTCGAAATCATAATAATTCAAGTGAAATATGCCATGTCAGGTACCGTTAGAAAGGCTATAATGTGCAAAGTAAGATGATAATGTTTATGTTCATGTGGTATATGTGTAATGGAAGTTATGAATATGTTTGTATCTATATTTCAATTAGTACTATGTTTCTGAGCGACACCCCAGACAGGATGGCTGCAGCACTAGCCTGCTTAATGGCCCATTAAAGAAATTCACAGGTACAATGGGCCCAGGGGGAGAAGCCAGGAATATACCTGATGAGTCACCAGGAATTACTCATGTGACTCTGGACTCCATCTTATTCCTGTACATTTCCACAAGATGCATGGAAAAGGCCAAAGGACATAAAAGGCAGCTGCACCACATCCATTTTGTCTTCAGCCTACCTCTGAATCAACTCATCTACAACTGAACTGAACTGAAGCTGGGAAACAAAGGACTGAGACCCATCCAGGTACTAGATGTACACCAGAGGAACTATACAAGCCTGCAAACTTCACAATTCTACTAGAAACCTGATGTATATGGACTTTCAAATCAATTGTATGTGTCTGATTGCTTTAATCCTTTAACATTTCTCTTATAGTTTGTTTCTTTCTTTTTATAATAAACCCTTAGTTTGAGTTACTAAAGGATTGGCTGGCAGCATGGTATTTTGGGTAAGATTCAAACTTATATTGGTCTGGTACTGTGGCTGACCCTTTGTGGTCAGGACAAACCTTTTTGGTAAAGAGCAGAGAGTTTTAAATAACTGATCTTTTTACTGGACCTAGTGGCTGATTTGGAGCCAGACACTGAAATGCAATAAAGGGGGCTGTGTGTATCTTTATTTTAGCTTCTTGATAACCAGTGTGGGGAATCAGAAGCACTGTTTGTGGCTGGTGGGAAGTCTGACTTCAGTGTCACCCACCAGTGCTGGGAGAATCTGCTCTCCTTTTGCAGTCTGCCCTGCCCTGCACATTTTCAGGTGGCTACCCTAGGCACGGACGGGGTCACAATCTGAAAACGCTGTTTCGCTGAAACCAGAACCATTCATGCGCAGCTGTTTGCAAAAATGTATCAGATTTGACTAAATTTTCATCAAGAAAGATTTCTCAGGTCCAGGATGGAATTTCTTGTTAAAATGAGAGAGACACCCACTCCCGAATAGCCAATATTCCAGTGCTGGGGACAGTCACCAGGGATGTGGAGCGTAGGTTCAAGTCCCTGATTAACAGCAGGGATTTGAATGTCTGCCACAACCCATGTGAGTTCCCTAACCACCAAGCTAGTGGCTCTCCAGAGTGGGTCTCTCTCAATCTCTCCTAGTGGAGTTGTCCAACTTTGTATAAATAATTAAGCATTTATTGGGCTAGAGAAAGAGAGACTGACACTGTATCCCTGTGGTTATGGCTGTATAGTCAGAGCAGGGACTTGAACCAGGGTCTCTCTCATCCCATATAAATGCCTTAGCCACTGGGCAATTAGCTATTCTGATGTGGGTCTGTGTCTCATTTTATAGTGAAATTTCACCCCAAAATAGAATTTATTTAGATGTTTTTTGTAATCTCAAAATTTTTCATGGGACAGGAGAACCATTTCCCACATAGCTGCATTTAGGAGTTGATATTTTCCATGGCGCTAGTTTTTTAACAATTTACATATAGCAAAGGGATCTCAAGCAGCTCTTTTGTTTTTGGGGTGGTGGAGAAGCTAGTTACTCAGTACACAGTTGAAAGCCTTTTTATTTGCAATCCAATTGATAGACAGCACTGAAAACTGAGTTAGTGACAACATCAGCAGCAGACAGCACAGGTCATGTTGGCGGTGGCCATGTGCAGAATTTTAGAATTAAAAAAAATTAAGGGTTAAGCCTAATTAAAGGCCAAGATTCTGTCTGGTACATTTATTCCTTGAATATTATTATGTATTACTACATTTGAATGGTGCTAGCACCAAGAGGGCCCAATCAGGACTGAGCCTCACTCTGTTAGCCACTGTTCCCACAAGTCATGAAAGGATGATCTGTGCCCTAAAGATTTCAATGCAGCTTCTTAAAGAGCAAGGTACTATTCAAGAGGACAAAGAATATCAAAATCTGGCCCTAAGAAATTTGAATTTGGAGAGAGGATTATTTTAAAGGGGGAGGAGGATAATGCTAAAAACAGAGCTCTAAGTGTAATTTAAAATGTACACTTTAGTACACTGCTTACAATGCACTGAACAGACAGGTGGTGTTTGAACACCATCCAAAATACATAAGCAAATATAAAATTAAATGAGCGTTATGCAAAAAAGTGACATTTAAATGAACACCTATATAAAAAGCAAGGAGACCCTAGTTTGTGTTAAGCAAGTCTGGATAAGAAAATAATATATCAAGAAGGTGTGTGTGTGTGTAGGGGGGAGGAGGAGGGAGGGGAAGGGAGAGGAACTGTTAGACTCCAAGAAATGAATAATGTAGGCAAGTGTAATTACCATGCATTTCGTTAAGGTCTGATTTCACATGCTTATTCTATTTATTTGTTCCCATATGTATAGCTTAATCTTCATCCTCAAACTAGCTAAATTAGTTTGGGGTTAATTGTGATCGATTTCCTTGTCTAGAGAGTAAAAAAAAAAGATGTCTCTGTGAGGACACAAATGGGAAAACAATTTATTTATGCTCATATTGATGAATTCCTGTGTCACTGCCAGTTCAGCTTTATACCTCTTAAGTATAGGTGGCAGAACTGTTTACTGTCATTCAAAAATCCATGTGTTTTAGACCCGTGATTTCAAGGAGGGAGCTGTTAGCATAAAACTAAGACCAATATGTTTTCCTTAAGGCTTGAAAGTTCAGGGTTTTTTTTTAAACTACTAAGAATCTTCAAATTCACTGGCAAATTTACCCTAGGGTTAGTATAAATATGTAGAGTTTCTGGACAACTTGTCTATATTTTGCAAAACATTTAAACTTCAAGATCAGTGCATCAGATGTACATAATGTAAATGTCTATATGCAATAAAATATAGTGACGTCCAACATGTGACTTGGATAAATACTGTATGCACAAGTCAAAGAAAAAAGAAGATTCATGAAGCATAGCTGCAGATTTGCTCATGGTTATGATATATGTAAATTCAGTGTTGCTAAGCAATAGAACACCTATAGCATATGGGAAAATGTAGTATCCTGGATCAAACTGGATACTACAAAAGAATTATATAATATGATTTTAAAAAGCCACCATTCTTATCAACAGCTGTTATCCAAAGCCCACCATGGAGTCCTGATTCCAAATAAGAAGTTTTTTCCATCTGGCTAACTGGGGCAAGGAAAACACTAATGCTGAATACAGAATCATAGATAGAAGAGACAGATCGGGCCATATAGTCTACTCTACATCAGTTCAGGGTTGTACCTGCAGTTTGATTACGTATGGTAACGAAGAAGTATATTTTACTGGCACAGGAGAAGGATCTAACTATTCAGTAGAGTAATAACAAAGCACTGAGTGAAATATGTTTCAAATGGCCAAATGTACTGACCCTCTGAGACTCGCCCTCCCCGCTGGGCAAAATCCTCTAGCCCCACCACCCTGCTACAGAGCAGCAGCTCTGAGCTCCCCACCCCAGTCTGGTGGGCGGAGAATGGGGTGGCGGGGGGGGGGAGAGAGAGAGGAGGACACATAGGGGACTGCATGAGCCGCACTTTAATTGTAAAAGAGCCGCATGTGGCATACAAGCTGTGCTTTGACCACCTATTATAATATTTAAATTATTTTCATCTACAACTGCCAGCATCTCCCCATGTTACTATCTTAACACTGCCAAGGTGGGGCCCTCCTGCCACAAAATGACAATAAGGATTTATTGTGCTTTAATGAGGAGGAAGAAGCGGAAATAGGGAACATGGACTTGTAAGCAAGGAAGAAGGAAGTGAATCAGATTGCAGAGCCTACAGTAAGAAGGGGAAAAACAATTACAGAGCCTACAATAGGAAGAGGAGAAACAAACTTTCATGTTTTTTGTGTGAACAGGGCCATTGGGGTTAAGACAGCGAAAAGCAAAGAAAACATGTGGGCCAGATGTTCAGCTAATGTAAGAAGAAGAGGTTACTCACCTTGTGAAGTAACGATGGTTCTTCAAGATGTATGTCTCTATGGGTGCTCCACTGCAGGTGTGACTGCATCCCTGCACTGCTGATTGCAGAATTTTGGTAGCAGTGTCCTTACAGCCGGCACATGAGCTGCCCCCCACCCTCTGCCTAGTGCTCTGCCAGGAGGCAAACCAGCATTGCATGGGCAAACTTTCCTCAGTTCCTTTTTTATCCACAGAGTTTATGATGAGAACTCCGAAGTAGAGGGGAAGAGGGTGGGTCGTGGAGCACCCACAGGGATGCACATCTCAAAGAACCATCCTTCACAAGGTGAGTAAGCTCTTCTTCTTCTTCTTTGAGTAGTGTCCCTATGGGTGCTCCACTGGAGGTGACTCCCAAGCAATATCCCCCATTGGAGGCTGAGGCTTCAGAATTGAGTCTGTTATGGATGACAGTACCACGGCACCGAATGTGGCGTCCGCAGCAGAGTCCCCCAAGATGGCATAATGTTCTGCAAAGGTATGTGCAGATGCTCAGATAGCTGCTCTGAAGATTTCTGATATAGGGATACCTTTGGAGAAGGTGACCGACAAGGAAACTGATCTCAGAGTGTGTTCAGATTGTAGATGAGGGTGCTAAATTGAGAACCTTATAACAGAGTTTGATACACGTCGAGACTCATTTATAGAGTCTTTGAGCTGAAATTGCTGTGCCTGTAGACCTGTCTGCAATGGAGAGGAAAAGTCTTGGAGATTTTCTAAAAACTCTTGTCCTGTCCAAATAGAAGGCCAAGGCTCTCCTTCCATCGAGTGTATGGAGCATGACTTCCCTGTTATTCTAGTGAGAGTTGGGATAAAAGGTTGGAAGGTGAATGAGTTGGTTCATTCATGAAATGCGGAAGTCACTTTGCAGGAGAACTTCAGATGTAATCTAAGTGTGACTTAGGGAAGAACATGTTGAAAGTGGGATGCACCATCAGAGTTGCTATCTCCCCTATCCTTCTTGCCGAGGTAATGGTGATCAGGAACACCATCTTCATGGAAAGTTGAGTTAAAGAACAAATGGCCATGGGATCAAAGGACAGTTTAGTCAATCCTTTTAATACTAGATTGAGATCCCATTGTGAGGTAGGAAGCCTGGGTTGGGGAAAGAGGTTTGTTAGCCCTTTGAGAAACTTCTTTGTAGTCATGTGGGGAAAAAATTGAGTACCCTTCTGCCTACTGGTAGAAAGTCGTTACTGCTGCTAAGTGTACTTTTAGCGAGCTAATGGGAAGTCCCAATTTCCTGAGATTCAGCAAATACATAGACTGGCAGTATCCGGGATGACTCTTTTGGATCAGTACCAGATCCAAAATCTGGTCCACTTTTGTAGGTAAGCATGATGGGTAGCCACTTTCCTGCTGTGTAACAACACTTCCTGGACCTCTTCAGAGCATGATGTTTCTATGTGCTGGAACCCTGAAGGAGCCAGGCTTTGATCCATAATATCTGCAGGCTGGGATGGAAAGTGTATCTTTCATTCTGAAAGAGAAGGTAAGGAATGGTTGGAAGAGTCAACGGTGGACACAGCGTCAGTTGTGACAGGTAAAGGTACTACGTCTGTCTGGGCCAGGTGGGAGTGATCAGTATGATGTTTCCTTTTTAATTTTCAACAGGATTTTCAGCAATAAAGGAAATAGGGGAAAGGCATAAAAAAGTCCCTTGTCCCATGAGAGGAGGAAAGCATTCCCCATGTAGTGCTGGCTGATGCCCGCTCTGAAGCAGTGCCATGGATATTTCTTGTTCTGGTATGTAGTGAACAAGTCTATTATTGGTGTCCCCCATTGTTGGAGCATGTCATGGAATATCATTGAGTCTAACTCTCATTTGTGGTCGTGTGGGAATTTGCAGCTGAGACTGTCCACTGCCATGTTATGCACTGCTGATTGGTATGCCACTGATATTGTAACACTGTGGGAAATGCAACACCACAGAGAAATGAGACCTGGCACCACCCTGTCAGTTTATGTAAGACATGTAGGCCATGTTGTCCATCATGATCCTTGTGTGCATGTCTTTGATCATCGGGAAGAAATGAGTGCGTACACTTCTGATCACTCTGAGTTCAAGCAAGTTGATGTGGAGGCAAGTCTTCGCTGGAGACCATTTGCCCTGTATTGTGTGGCCATTGAGATGCACACCCCATCCTATGAAGTATGCATCTTGCTTAGGAGTAGAGATGAGGAAGACTGAACAAACGGGATTCCCCTATGGATGTTTACTGGGTTCTTCCCCCGTTCAAAGATTGCTTGATCCTGATGGACATCAACAGTAGTTTCCTTATGCTGTTTCTGTTCAGCTTGTAATATGAACCGAAACATGTTTGGAGGCACCTCCTGTGAAGTCTGGCATAAGCAAGTACCTGCAACCACATTCCTCAGAAGCTGGAGGCAATGTCTGGCCGAAATTTGGGGGCTCCTCTGTCAATGGAGTTGAGGTTGACTCCTATGAATTGTAGCCTCTTTACCGGTGTTCATTGATCTGTAGGCCCAGATTGAGAAACAGGTCCAGTGTGGTCTCAGTTTCTCATTGGGCCTCTGTGAAGGACTGTGCCCTGAGAAGGCAGTCATCCAGGTAAGAATAAATCATGATGCCTTGAGAGAGTAAGTGGGCTGCCATTACCGAGAGGATGTTGGAGAATACCCTGGGGGCTGAAGAGAGGCCAAAAGAAAGTGCTCTGTATTGGTAGTGGTCCTGGCCCAGAGTGAATCTGAGGTAATGCCTGTGACTTGGTATGATGGAAATGTGGAAGTATGCATCTTGAAGGTCGAGGACTGAGAACCAGTCTCCTTTCTCTAATACTGGAATGATCATTGATAGGGGATCATCTTGAATTTTTGCGCTTTGACATATTTGTTGAGGGCGCTGATGTCCAGTATGGATCTCCAACCTCCCTTTTTTTTTTTTTTTTTTTTTTTTTGGAGGGGTATCAGGAAGTAGCGAGAGTAAAAGCCTTTGCTTCTGAGATGCATGGGCACCAGTTCTATGGCTCCTATGCTGAGGAGATGGTTTGTATCTTGGCATAGTAAACTCTCATGAGAAAGATACCTGAGGAGAGACAGGGAGGCGCGCTGGGAGGAGAAATGTAATGCATATCCATTCTGAACGATCTCCACTACCCACTTGTCAGAGGTTATCTGTTCCCAGGTGTTGCGGAATGGGGTAAGACAGTCTCCGAAGGGATGGGCAAGGTTTCCTGCATGATATGGTGAAGAGAGTGTTCTACAGGCACCTTGACCAACCCATCAAAACTTCTGCTTCGAGGTGAAGGGCTAAGATGAAGTTGCGTGGGGTCCCGATTGCTTTTGCCTGTGGTAACTCGGCTTCTTCTTCTGTGGTTCATAAGACCTTTTGATGAGTACTGAGACATGTATTGTGATGATCTGGGCTTGAACCATGTCTGAGGGCTGTACTTTCTTTTATAGGCTGGAGTATAGATTTCAAGGAATTGAAGAGTTGCCCAAAAAATCCTTCGACGTGTATAGAGATGTGGTGTTCTTCTCTGTGAATAATTTCATTCCCTCAAAAGGGAAATCCTCAATGTGGTTTGGATTTCTCTAGGGAAGCCAGACAAACAAAGCCACGAAGCCCGTCTCATCAGCAACAGCTGTTGAAATTGATTGTGCTGCTCTGTCAGGCGCATCTAGGCTGGACTGGAGGGACATATTAGCCACCAGTTCACCCTTGTTAACTATGGCTCTGAATTGGTCCTTATGAGAGTCTGGGAGTCGCTCAACAAAGGAATCGAGTTTCATGTAGTTCTGGCAGTCATACTTTGCTAACAAGAAGAATAGTTCCAGAGGGGTAGACGTGTTAGTCTGTATACAGCAAAGACAACGAGAGTTCTGTGGCACTTTAAAAACTAACAAATTTAATATTTGTAGACATAAGCTTTCGAGAGACTTAGCTCTCTTTTTCAGATGCAGTAATACAGAAAATAGGTAACACAGAGGTATCTTATAGGTATCCAGGTGCATTGAGAACAATGGGGGAGGTGGAGTCCGGTGGCAGACCCATCCTGGCTTACAGACAGCCCCCCAACCTGAAGCAAATACTCACCACCAACCATACACCCTACAAAAAATCCTACCCAGGGACCTATCCCTGCAACAAACCCTGTTGTCAGCTCTGCCCACACATCGTCTCTAATGACATCATCACTGGTCCTAACCACATCAATCACACCATAAGGGGCTCATTCACCTGCATATCCACTAATGTTATATATGCCATCATGTGCCAGCAATGCCCCTCTGCCATGTACATTGGCCAAACTGGACTATCACTACGCACAAGGATAAATGGACACAAATCAGACATAAAAAATAATAACATCCATAAACCAGTGGGAAAACACTTTAATTCCCAGGGCATTCTGTCTCTGACATGAAAGTTGCTGTACTTCTCCAAAAAAACTCCAAAAACAGACTTCAAAGAGAAACTGCTGAATTAGAAATGATCTGCAAACTTGACACATTCAAACTGGGTTTAAACAGAGACTTGGAATGGCTATCTCACTACCGAAGGTAAATTACTTTGCTCACTCATTCTCACCTCCTACTCAATGGTCGTCATTAGGTCTTAAGTACCGGACTCCACCTCCCCCATTGTTCTCAATGCACCTGGATACCTATAAGATACCTCTGTGTTACCTATTTTCTGTATTACTGCATCTGAAGAAGAGAGCTAAGTCTCTCGAAAGCTTGTGTCTGCAAATATTAAATTTGTTAGTCTTTAAAGTGCCACAGAACTCTCGTTGTCTTTGCTAACAAGGCTTTGTAGTTTGCTACACGGTGGCTGATAAATATGCTTTCCTGCCGAACAGGTCCAAACATTTCCAGTCCTGATCATAAGGGGTGGATTTAAACTGGTGCTGGTGGCCCTTAGCGTTAACCATGTCCATGTCCATGGAATAAGGAGATGGGTGAGAAAAGAGAAAGTCTGTGTCCTTTGCTGGCACATAATACTTTGTGTGCACCCACCTGCATGTTGGCAGGACAGACGCCGTGGTCTGCTATACGACTCTGGCAGGGCCTAGTATGGCCTCATTAATCAGAAGGGCCACTCTGGAGGAGATGGAAGAGTGTAAAATGTCCACCAGCTTGTGGTGGGACTCTGTCACTTCCTGTAATGGCATTTGCAGGACCTTTGCCACCCTCTGTGCCAGGTCCTGGAATAGCTAGAAGTCATCTGCCATCGAGGGCAGAGGGGGCATCACCATCTTGTCTGGTAACGATGATGAGAGATGGGCTTGGGGGTGACTTCTTCCTCTACCTCTGCTTCAATTTCTTCCCCTTGTCTGGGGGGATTCAGAAGCTCTTGAACCCGCAGCTGAAGGAGGGTATGTCCTTGCTTGTGGAAATGCCGCGTTGGAGGCATGCGAGGCTTGCTGTCTCTGAGCCTGCTTAGGGTCCCAATACGGCTATTGGGTATGGGCCTGCAGTTAGTATCACAGCTGGCCAAACCAGGAGGTTGCGGATCAGGTAGGCGATACGCCTGATGCCCCTAGTGAAATTTGGCCCCATACGGCAGGTGACAAGAGAGGCGGGAACTTTCTGACTCCAATGATGAGAACAGAGGCGTGCGGCAAGGAGACAGCGGTGAATCTGGGGTTCTGGGTGAGCTCGATACCAGGACTCTGGTATTAAGTAAGCGTGAATCCGGTGCATTGGACACTGAAAGATCTGTTGTGCACTGGAAATCTAGTGGTTGTCGGTGCCAAGAAGCTTGCACTGATGGAGTTGAAGATGTGGACCCGGCTATGATGCCTGTTGGTGACATGTGCACCAGAGGTACTGGTGCCAGTGTCCGTACCGACAGAGCCTTCCCCAGGCGGATTTTCTATGTCTTTCATGCCCCTGTGTTACCGGTGCTTCTTTTCCCATGTCCACTGGGTCTTTGAACAGTCCGACTTGTTCTGTCAGCTCGGTACCATGCGTGCCTTGTGTACCAGTTTTAGGAGGCTTCAGTGCCATTGGTACCAATGATACCGGGGATTGTTTTTGGCTTGATTGGGGCTCATTACAGGGACTCACAGACCTTTTCTTAGTGATCTTGAGTGAGTGGCTCATCTCTCTCGTCTCACCTCCCTTCAATGTACAAGGTTGTGGAGAGAGTTCCTGCCAGGATTCTGGGGGTTGAAGGGCGGACTCCATGAGCAGGAGTTTGAGCCTCAACTCTGTCTTTCCTGGACCTGGTCTTCAGTTGTTGGCACAAACCAAACTTTTGTGGAATGTGCTTCCCCCCCCGACAGCGAACCCACTGGGAGAGTCTGTCAATTACTGGGATAGATTCCTTGCAACTGAAGCACTTTTTGAAGCCCAAGAGCCAGGCATATCCTTGATAGGATCGACAGGAGGCAAACACTTCTTCTTTTTTTTTTTTTTTTGGCATAGCCAAATAAAATGTAAACCAAGTAACAAAGAAAAAAAGGTTTCAGGGGAAGCTAAAATTAGCAAATCTAGAAGGAGTTAATGATCCACGAATGGACAGCTTTAGCTCCGTCTCTAGCCGGGGCAGTTGAGAAGGAACCGAGGAGGTTCTGTGCACGCTGGACAGCCTCGTGGTAGATGAGGAGTAGCACATGCATGATGGACTGCTACCAAAGTTCTCCAATCAGCACCACAGGGACGCAGACACACCTACAGTGGAGCACCCATAGGGACCCTACTGGAAGAAGAAGAATCTTCAGGGCCATCATGGCCATTGGGAAAAGAAGACCAAGCAGTTTAATATTCCAGTGGGAACACTGTCATCTGTATGTTTCTGTTCCTGTGAAACGTTTCTAAACAACATAAAACAATCATGAGTTAAATTTCTCTGAATATTCATGACTACATTCCTGGGTGTCTGACATTATTGCTATGCTAGACAGATGGCTCTTATCAGGTCTGAGTATCAGTTATTCTCCATTTCATTATTGAAAGGTGAGAAAAATCCTTTGTAATCAGGACCTTCAGTTATCAGGCATCTCGCAGCTGAGATCATTTATGGAAAAGGAAAAAAAAAGATCTATGGTTCTGTATAAAATACAAAATACAATAAAAATCTTTGTTTGATTAATGTTTTGAACACACTGTCCCATGAGCTGAAATGAGAGAACTTTTTCTCAATGCTATTTATGACCTTCTATTATGTGATGGGGCTATCCAGTGAGAAATTGCATTTATCGTGCACGTTTGGAGCCTTAATTGCATTGCACCTACTAATAAACATATTCCCCCCTGCTCCTCCATCTCCCCTATTCAAGGTCCTGTACACACAAAACCTTTTGACCAAGTTTGTAACCAGCCGTTGGCACATTTGGTTGTAAAGGTGGTTTGCATCCATATATCACATGATTAAAATGAAGTAACTATGACAGCTAACTATATTTTGCACCAGCCAAAGGCCTACATGGCACATGGCTGTCTTTCTGTAACCAGTTCAAGCTCGTTGTTATTTTTTCCAGCTTACACAGCACTCTCAAACTATGCCCATGTAACTAGTTGGGCCAGTCCTTCTTTCTAACTCTGTGCAGCACACCAAAGTGCATGACTGCACATGTAGCTGTTGCTGCTTTGTGTATTCCTCTATTATTGCTGAGACACTAATGAATAGCTGCCCAGATTTGCCAGAACTTACTTATACAAACAGGCAGTGTGATAGCTGAAAACTGAACCTTGTTACTTGTCCAGTTAAAGGTCACATCTTAGCAGTTCCAAAATGTCTCTTCCAGACAAAACTTTTATACCACCATCAACCATCATTGATTTTACACTCCCTCATGTATAAATTATAAATACATATATGTAAATATAGCTGTATGTAACAGACAGACATATTGACAGAGAATAGAATTGTAAAATCATTGAAATCTACTCACCATTTGCAGAACATCAGACGAAACCATCTGCATGCAGCACATTGCTGTTGCTAATGCACAGACAATTGTGGAGATGATATTGAGAGCACACACGCTGAACAACAGATCCTGTGAAAAGACACACAGCAGAATGTCACTTCTTATCTTAGTGATGCAGATGACAGGATTGCAAATATTTTTAGCAGATTTGACAATAAATGCTGTCAATTGTTATCTATTTGATATAATCTTAATTAGCTGTATACAATTCACTCAGCATGTAACCCTTTCTCTTACCCCAATTCCCGCCCCACACACACATTTAGAATCATGTAAAAACAAAAAGCAAACTATTATTAAGAGATGTATCTAAGGTCTAAAAATATGTTTTTAAATGTTTCAGGTTCCACACTCCACTGATGTTACAAAAACTACTACAGCTTTTCTTGCATACAAAATCCAACAACTGTTGCCAAAGAGAAAATGAGAGTCTCACTTCTAATTTTTAAAAATACATTGCCAGTTTACTTGCTTTAAATACTTTAAACATACAAGTTAGAATTTTATTTGATGCTTAAAAAGGTCAGTAGAAAAACTGTTGAGAAATGAAGAGTTGTACGCTCTTATTTCAGATAGTTTGTATCTATGGGATAGCATAATGGAAACCCTATAATGGCAAAAGACAAAGGAGTCCATCTAGGTCTGTTACCTTGTGTTCAGTTAGCATCTGCACAGTGCTATGTTTTGAAGAACAACAATACCAAGAACTTAAAAGAAAAAACAGAATTAAATAATATATTGCCCATATTTAAATATCTGAAATTAAAATAGCAATATTTTTCCCAACATATTTACAATTTTAAAAATGTATCCATGTCTTACAATCACCTGATTTGCATTTAATGTATCTATTGCTGGAAAAAGATAACTGATTTAGTGTCAATACAAAATTAAAAAGTTAATATACTTTTTTCCATATTTAGTAATTATGCAGCTGCTGTCCAGCTGATGTACTTATGCCAGTTTTATTGCTGAAAGCACAGTGAAAGTGGTTCACAGCAGATATATGAAAAAACACTGTTAAACACGGGACAATAGAACTCAGTGGGTGAAGAACATTCTTCAGAATCTAAGTCTTTATCTTAAAAACTATGACATTTCTATCCCTTCCAATTGCTAAAATAACTTACATGCTGTAAATCTATGTACTGCTATCTTATTGGCTGCAGGAAGACAAGCAATAGTACCAACAGTGCAAATTTACTCCTGCCATCTTAATTACATACTCCCCAAGTGACCATCATTTGAATATGGAAACCTGCCAACCCATGGGAAGCACAGTAAATCCAGCAAATGGGTCAGCAGGTTCCAGTCACTTAACAGGATACACTGAGCCAGATCTGTTCTTGCTGCTCTGCTCAGCTGTTTGCTGGCTCCTCAGCCAGCTGACTGACAGTGGAAAAAAGGATCAATTGGGTCCACAGCAGAAAGGCAGGAAGACAGCCAGTCTCTCCCTCCTAGAAGACAGAGGTGAAGGAGGACTGGTTCAAGCAAATGGATGTACTGAAAAATATCAAGAGTGTCAGGATACTTAAAATGGGGGTAAACTGGGGAGGTTCTGCAGATATGCAGCTGGTAAGCAGGAGGCACAAGAAACAGAAAGAGAAGGGGAACAAGAAGAAAAGATTGTGAAAGTTCTTTGCTCGATAGGTAAAGCCCAGGTGACAAGCAGGAGACCGACACACACAACATTTAAAGGAAAAGGAGTGTCAATTACCAGAAACAAGAAATTTGGTGCCATCAGATGACATTATGCAAGTGAAAACCCTCATCACAACAAAATTCTAGAGCAAGTTCACCAAAGTAGTATACATTACAATAATAATAATATGTCCTTTGAATCCCCAGGCAGGAATGTAAACGGTACAGTTCATGGATTCAGAAATCCACGTCTCTTTCAAAAAAGGATTCTGAAGGAAAACTCAGAATGTGAGGAAGAACATGCAGCAGACACCAAATAATACACAAAAGATATTCATGGAACACTACATTTAACATCATCTCTAAAAATTTACTATTGCTGTTTCAGTTTAATAATTTCTCTCTCTTTAATTCATTTTTTTAAAGCTTATGCAAAATACAGTATTAACACATATACTTTAATTATTTTTTAAAAAATCAATAGAAATAGTCACGTTAGATTCAAATGTTCACAATCGCTTTTTGCAACTCAAAGACTGCACTCGTATGTTATGAGTACCCAATCTAATTTCATTGTGTTAGTTTAGTGAAATGTAAAAAGGGAACACAAAATATAAATGGTAAAAAAATTTAATAGTGAAATTTTTATATTCTTTGGGTTTATTAATTCAAAGGGTTGTTAGAGAAGAGCAACGGGGTTGTTGTTATTACGTTTGTCTGTCCATCCTTAAATTGTGAGCTCCTTTGAGTACAGCTCATCCTTCTAGAATGTTGGGAGAGTGGCTTGAACATAATGGACATTGCTATAAATAAGTAGATGACGATAATGATAATAAGCAACAATTATAATTTTATCTTGTAATCTTAAAAGATTGCATCATTGCAATAATATACCGAAACTAAAATGTCACATAGGTATTCTACAGCCATGCTACTATAAAATGCACCAGGAGGAGGATATTTTAAATATTGTAAGATAGGTAAGACAATTATAAAAGCATCCTAGGAGAAATGTGTTGGCTAGACTGAAAAATCTGCAAAAGCAGAAAATAATCCTTTTTTTCGCTGATTCACCTGACCTCATTTTACAAGCCCACTATATTGAATGTGATGTCATCAACCCGTACAGCAACACTGGGATTTTAAGGCAGCATTCTTTGCAGAAAACCTCACTTTAAACAGTCTTTGAGATGTCAAGTAAACTGCTTGTGGTTTTTATTTTCAGTTTCTCTTTTGAGGGAGTTGTGGACTGTAAAATGTTTTGGTTTTTAAACTACTTATTACTTAGTCAAAAGATTCAAACAATAGGATGGTCAGATAAATACATGCTTTGCCTGAAGGTTTGTTTATCCTGTTCTGGCTGGACATATCACACCTGAATTCTACTCCTATTTCTCTAATGCTGCTCTTGGGATTCTATATGACATTTCATGTTGTTATGCAGCATATGCTACAAGAAGAGATTTGTAATGAGCTTCAGAGAAAAGCTTAAAAGGCCAAATCAGGAGGTAGCCTTCGTAGAGTCAGTGACCCAGTAATGGCTGACTACATATTTTTCAATACTACTCTCCTATTTTGTACTATACAAAAGCAATCCTCCTCTGAAAATTCATGATAAATTTCAAGTATCTGTAGGTAAATCTCATTAAAACATATTGTTATATTATTACACACTCTACATATAAACAAAAACACTCAAAGAATGCCCAGTGAAGTGGGGCTGAAAACAGATTTGAGAAATGTTCTGTAATTACATACATTAATAATGTTCTCTCTCTCCCTTTAGCTTGCAAATTTTAATCACCAGCATATTTTCCTGAAATAAGAATAAAGAGGCTCTTGTTTTCCACAACGCGCACTTACGTACACAGTGGTATATATGACACAGCCAAAGAACTGTTTATTTAAAGCATTCCACAAAACAGAACATAAACCACAAGTTTTTGTATTATAAACATAAGGCACTTCATAAAGTGAAGGCTTATTTATACTTCATGAAGTGAATTAGTTTTGCACACAAAACAAGAAGATATTTGTTTCCTTCTCTGTCAGCTATTCTAAAGTGTTTGGCTTTGTTCCATGAAGCTGCACTCTGCATGACTCACTGCTATGTTTGCCTATTCAGAATTCTCTTTCCAGTCATAATAATGCTCTCACCTATGCATGTCTCCAGCTTCAGCAGCGTGACTTTTGAAAGCACACATATCAGCACTGTGCTAAAAGAGCTTTCCACTATATTCAAAAAAGGAGATATAAAAATTAGGTACTCCTTTATAATTGATCATGGTCTCATGGCATTTTGCATAATGGTTTTTAAATGATTCAACTAAAGTGGAATTAAGTCAATTTATTCAGTACATTACTCAAGCAGACAGCAGCTCTCACACAGTTTTGTTTATCTGCTAACAGGTAAAGAGAAAGGCAAACTATAAGTCCTTAATTGCTATTAATAGGGGAAAAGAAAGCCCCCAAATAATTCTTGTTCTCACAAATACTTCACCGTGTTTATGAACTTCATTGATGGATGTGTTACCTTTTCGGCAAACCTCGCATTAGCTCATGTTAAGCAAAGCTCATTCCAGAGATGAAAAGAAATGAAACGGAGAAAACATAACACAGCCTATAAAATTACTTCTTAACTGCAGAAAAACACAGGTTGTGTTAAGCTGACAGGTGCCAGATGACAAAAATTATAAAAGCATGAAAGCTCAGAAGCACTTGGGATTCAGGCTTCTAGAATGTTTAATCCATGACTATTTCCATATTGTATTCAACCAGTAGGCCTTTTGTTATTATTGCTGTGGTTTAGATTATTACATGACTCAACGGCCTGCTATTAGCCTTTTACAGAGCATGGATTGAAATATCTAAGGGATATTAGCAATTCTTTCTACAGAAAAAAGTAATATATGGATGGCGCAGGCCCATAACAAGTTGAAGGGTCATAAAATATTGTATTCTTTCCACTCCTAAGAGAGCACGATCACTGTAAATACTAGAAGTCTATTTCCAGTATAAAGCATTATTTTGTAATATTTTTTATGTTCAAAATGTAAAAGCAGCAGCTAAGGCTATAGAAAATAGATATGCATATAAAATATGCTACAACAGCAACACTGGTGCCATTAAGAGTACAGGTAATACAGAAAAGTCAAACAGTAGGACAAATCTGACATGAATCATTAGCTTTTTATTTACAGTATTCTATATGTCACCTTCAACACTGAACCACCACTTGCCACACTGAAAGAGGGTAGGAAAAGGTTAAAATTATTCCCTTTCTTCCACTCTGGAAGCTCCAGGAACAAAATATAACCCAAGTGTTACTGCCCATTCTGTTTTTGTCTGTTTTCTTAGTCCCCCGTGGGAATCTTTCTAGGACCTCACAGAAACCATTGCTTCCTTTTTACTCTTTTCTAACTCCTTTAGAACAATAGCCCAGCTAATTTTCAGTGGCTCTCCAGGTGCTGACCACTGGAGAAGCAGCGCACACCAAGTAGCCAAGTGCTTCCGCAAGGAAGCACACATCCCTCTCAGTTTTTCCACTCCCACAGGCTTCTCTCTCTGATTTGCCTCTTTTTTGCATTCTTTTAATTTGGTTCCGATTGCTTTCCAAGGTTAAATTAACTGTTTGGAGCAGGAATTATGGCACAAAGCAAGAATGTCTCTCTTTCCAAGGACTTCTTTTTCAGATGCAAAAGGCCCTTGACAGAGTCAAGGAGTTCAATCTTTTCAGTTTATCAAAGAGAAGGTTAAGGAGTGAATGGATCATAGTCTGTAAGTATCTACAAGAGGAACAGAAATTTGATAATAGAAGGCTCCTCACTATAGCAGACAAAGGTATAAATAAGATCCAATGACTGGAAGTTGGAAGTTAGATACATTTAGACTAGAAATAAAGTGAACATTTTAAACCGTAAAAGCAATTCATCTTTGGAACAGTTTACCAAGGTTATTGTGGATTCTACACCAGTGGAAATTTTAAAATTAAGATTGGATGTTTTTCCAGATCAAACAGGAACTAATTCCAGGAAGTCCCACAGCCTATATTATACAGTATGTGAACCAGATGACCACAATGATGCCTTCTGGCCTTGAAATGCATAAATCTATGAACTTATAGCCACTGCATGCTGTACAATCTTATTATAGCCACATTCGATAATTATGTAATTAATTATGTTACTAATTTCATAATTGTCTATTGTTTTTATTCCCCTCCCCCATAGATTATGTTTTTTTGTTTTGCTGTGGTCACAGAAAAGGATATTAGTGTGAAAAGAATTTAAGAATGCTCATAAACTTCTGTTTTACTTGGTCTGAGAGAGTTTATTTCTTCTTTCATTCATCACTGTGCTAGATTGCTATCTGCTTTCACTGACAATATGCAACAACATACACTACAGGAATTCATGAAGCTTTGCCTCTTAGCATACACCAAAACAACAAACATAACACAAAATAGTAAAAGAATTATTTTGTAAAATGAACAAGTACAAAATGGGGAATTTACTAATATCTGATTATGACTAAACACATAACTGTGGGGCGATGTGTCATTGTCAGAAAGGGAGTCAGCTGTTTGCATGCTGGCAGTTTGAATTAATATCCTCTAAAAAGGCACTTGGTAAGATCAGAAGCAGGGAGTCCAAACTGCCCGCTGTTTCTTGCATTCAGCAGACAAGATGCTGTTCCTAGAACAGAGGCTGGGGCAAGATATGCTTTGGGGCATGCTCATCCCCAGTCCGGGTATCTTGGCGGTGTGCTGAGGATCTCTGCAAATGGGTGGGAATAAGGCCTGGGATCAGAAAGAGGCAACTAAAAGCAATGCCGCAAACAGCCTGACATTGGTACAAGTTTGCCAGGTCTTGAAGTAGCTGCAAGACCTTGTACTGTGTGGATCACCGACCGCCTTGGATGCTGTCCCACCGAGCCCACAGAACTGAATCACACATCACAGAAGTGATGTGCATACCCTGTGCAGTCTTCCGAAATCCTGCCACCTCCTCACATGCTCATCCTCTTGCCCCAGGGCTACATAAATCTACAGAGAAAGGAGCAGGATATTTATTTTTATGAATAATCCTTTAATTGGTTTCCTAATTTTTGACCGCTTCCTACTGTTCCTTTATATCATTAACAGCTAACTCCAAGTGATCCCTTTCTCACAGAAGCCCTTCTGTGCATTCTGTGCTCTCTCCTCCATTACAGCCCCAGACACACTTAGGAGTTTGTAAATTGTTGAAATAAATTGTTGCTATGTCTCTGAGAGTTCAGAACTGCTTCAAAACAGTAAGAAATGTTAGTCTCACAGACTTGTGGTCCTATAAAATGTCACAGTTGAAGATACGGCAGAGGGGCTACACAGGAGAAAATCAAAAGTTAAGTATAATTCCTCAAATGAACAAAGAACCTCAGGCAGAGATATTCACAGGGCAACCAATCCCATAAGCATCTAATTTTGAAAGTTATATTAGATGAGCTAGATTAAAATGCTTTTTATGTGGAAAAAGGGGTGAGTTAAGGGAGGGGGGGAAAGCTGGAGTTTAACCCATTGTTTTATATTCCTCCTTCAAGATTTAAACCAGAGTTTCAAAATAGCCAAATATTCCTTAGAACCTTTTACAATTTGAGATTGAGATATAAAAAAAAGGTAATTTTATTAAAATGACCTGAGTTATATAGCATGGTTTCCATATATAGGGAACATCTCCAAGTTCCTAATCTCTGACCAATAAGTAGTGACAACATCTGGAGTAAATACCAAGTTTTAAGAAGAATAACCATTTTTATTCAACTGATTTTGCCAAACTATGTTAGTGGTAGATACAACCAACTTGTCAAGTATTGTCTTGATCTTACAAAAAAGAGATATGGCAAATTAATATGTGGGGATTGTGACCCTGAGATGACAGTGTGATCTCTGGCTAATTAAATAGTGCATTACTGTAAGTCCGCGCCTTCGTGTCCCTAACGGTTCTCTATGTTGTCCCTACTTTCTATTAAATGTGTTATAAAGCCAGCAAGCTGAACCATTCAATGATGGGGATCAAATTCAGGATAGAGCTTGTGACCCTTCTGCACCTAGGGGTAGCCACCTCAAAATGCCAATGTCAGGGCAGGCTGTGAAAGGAAAGCAGATTCTCCCAACACTGGTGGGTGACACTGAAGTCAGACTTCCCAACCAGCCACAAACTGTGCTTCTGATTCCCCAAACCGGTTATCAAGAAGCCAGTACACAAATACACACAGCCCCTTTTACTGAATTTCATCTCCGGCTCCCAATCAGCCACTAGTCCAGTAAAGAGACCAGTTATTTAAACTCTATGCTCTTTACCAAAAAGGTTTCTCCTGACCCCAAAGGGTCAGCCACAGCACCAGATCAATACAAGTTTGGATCTTACCCAAAATACCACGCTGCCAGCCAATCCTTTAGTAACTAAAACTAAAGGTTTATTATACAAACAAAAAAACAAACTATATGAGAAATGTTAAAGGCTTAAAGCAATCAGATACATACAAATGATTTGAAAGTCCATATATATCAGGTTTCTAGAAGAATTGTGGAGTTTGCAGGCTTGTATAGTCCCTCCGGTGTACATCCAGTCTCAGTCCTTTGTTTCACAGCTTCAGTTGCAGATGACTTGATCCAGAGGTAGATAGGTGGCTGAAGGCTGAACCCGACTGAAGACAAAATGGATCCCAGGCCTCTGCCTTTTATGTCCTCTGGTCCTTGCCATGCTGCTTGTGGAATTTCACAGAACCAAAATGGAGTCCAGAGTCACATGTGCAAGTCCTGGAGACTCATCAGATATATCCCTGGCTTCTCCCTCTGGGCCCGTTGCATCTGTGAATTTCTTAATGGGCCATCAGGCAGGCTTTTGTTCTGCAGCCATCCTGTCTGGGGTGTGACCCAGACATAGCACAATTTGAAATACAGATATATCAAACATATCCATAACTTCCATACACATATACCACATGAACATAAACATTATCACCTTACTTTGCACATCATAGCCTTTTTAACAATACCTGACATGGCATATCTTACATGAATTACTATGATTTTGACATTCTGATGTCAAACAGTATAATACATGCCGCCCCAATCCAGCCAGCGTGACACCCCCAATGCAAGACTGGTGTAGAAGGGAGTAATCAGAGCTCCTGAATACACCTCAAGGGCCCCCCATGCCAGCGTGACATAGGTCTCAAGGAGAAATATAAAAAACAAGTAATTTGCATAAAGTGCTGTTTCAAACAGATGGCAAAAATATTAATGCTGCCAAGGTGAGAATATGGGTTAGCTGCTGAGTGGCATGAAGGGTTTATAATAAAATCCAAAACATTGAAAAAGAAAAAAAAATCACTGTATAACCTGCAAAACCTAAGAAAACATTTACACAAAACTTTCATGGGACTAAATTAGGGGCTGTCTACTAATCTGGTGGCAACTCTTACACAGATGGCGAAAAGTGTGTGTCTCTTTCCCCAAAACCCTTACAAGACTCTTACATCCCCTAACAACCCTTACATTGGTGAATGATATTATCAATGTTTGTGCGTGGAATAGACTGCTCATGGGAAACTGCACCATATACCCCAAGAAAATGCCAACGGAAAGATTTCAGTGTCTGAAAAAAAAAAAATCAACTATAGATGTTCGTATGTCTACAGTCTAGAGTGGGTAGAAATTTTTTCAAACAATTTTTTGTCAATAAATGCAGATTTGTTGAAATAAAGGTTTCACAAAAATACTTTGATTAAAATTTTAAAAAATTCAAAATGAAACAAAATAATCAATTTGAAGTTAAACAAAATGTTCATTTTACTTACAATTTATTCCATAAAGAATGACTTTTTTTTGTGAAAATTGTTTGAAATTTTTTGTGGAATTTTTTGTTGGTGATTTTTTGACTAGATCTAGCGCGTAGTAATTATGTGACAGAACTATTAATGCTGGGATAGGTGAAGAACAGGAGTAGAGGTATCACTTTTTTTCTTCTCCATCCCATTTACTCACCCTCTCAAGTGTAAATTTTGAGGTTAGATTGCAAGTCTGATTAGGTTGTGGTATGTATTACTTCCATTTCCAACAGATACTGATAAGTGAAAGCTTTATGGAATATCTTATTGATAGAATGCACAAGCTTTCTCCCTTAACTTCTTATTTCCTTGATTTTACAGTTTTAGATGGACGGGATAGATTCAGCCACAACCTTAACTGTCACTAAACGTAGAATTTATTTTTTCATCGTTGAATGGATGGTCATGCTGCATACACTGAGTCCAAGTCTCCCTAGACAGCTCACCTATAGGAGGCTTTAGCCTACAAATATCAAAATCAGAGGTCAGGCTTTGGAAACTGATCTGTAGCATATAAACAAACAGAACAAACATGTTTTAAAATATACTACTGTATCTTTCATTTTTCCACACATTTTCCTGAGTTATGGAAACACAGCCTGGAAGAGATCCCAAGCTGTGAAGTCAGCCTCTGCTGCAACTAGTTCCTGCACACGTAGTTCTGCGTGGATGACATCCAAGCAGACACTTACAAAAGAAGCTAAAATTAGACTGCTACTTGGAAAGGTTAAATGATTCAGAGAAGAGGCGCTTCAAGCTGTGATTTGAAAATCTTCAAGACCTTTTTGGGAGCCCTGACAATTTAAACAGATAGAAGTCACATTTTGTGTTGCTGTGTTCTGTCAAGTGCTGCCAACAGTTAATCCAAATCCAATCACACAATAACAATTTCTCGCCAGTAAACTGACAGCTTAATATTTTGCACAGCCATTCTTTCAGAACTCTAAACCATGGTGGCCCTGTAAAGAGACCTAAATGCCTCCTTTGGACATTCTACATGCTAGTTGATCATTCAAAACATGGTTACTACTTCTTTGAAGCAACTGCTTTTAGACTTCAGTTGATGAATGTAAACAGCGTAAACTATAATCTTTGAAAATAACTGTAATTTGCAGACTATGTTGTTCCTCCAACTACATCTCTCTACTAAGTCATGGAAAAATAAAATTTATGCTATCTCACAAATATTCAAAAAATTCTGCTACGTTTATACAAAAATACACCAATGGTCAACTTTTAAAGGTAAATTTCCCCCTTTTGGTGCCTAATCATCTTGAGCAGACTTATACATATCTACAAAGTAGATCATTTCAGTCTGCTGAAGTGTCATACATCCAAAATAGACACTGAACCCTATTCTCTGAAGGACTGGTGGGTCCCTTATCTCAAGTAAGGATTGAAGGACATAAATTGAACGAATTTTTTAAAATACTATGCAATTCTGTGGCTATACACTGCTTAGCAGAATCCTTGGAGTATCATGTTTTGACTTGGATGCAATCTGTAAACTATTTGAATGAAAAGTGTACTAAACTTGAACATTGTACTTGCCACAGCCACTCTACAGCCTATTACTGTTGCCTGATGGTGACATATGGGATTTTTTTGTTTGGTTTGGTTTTTTTACTATAATCACGGATTATAGTGGAAAAAAAAGAAAGAACCTCTGACTTTTATTTTCGTGCTACAAGGTGTGGGATCAAAATTGCACCAACAGACAGACGTTTGCCCCCTCCCAATTACTTATACATTAATTGATGAATAAGTAAGATGAGTAAATGCCTGTTTGCAGACACCATAGGGTACTTACATATCTAAGTTACCTAATTTATGATAGAAAAACTGGGGGCACAAAATTAGAGGCTGGTAATATGGCCTATGGTGAATCTATGGAATTTGTACACACACACCCACCCACCCACCCTTTAGGTAATAAAAAGTAAAAATGGAAAATATACATAAACCAAAATAAGTCTTTGAAATCTGAATTTTCTAAATTATATACTGTTTATATGAAGCTCATTCTTTGAGGGGCACATTTTCAAAGAGCAGGTTTCTTTTAACAATGAAAATCAGAGAGTTGGAGGACCAAGTACAAGGACAAGTAGTTTTGCTGGAGTGTCACAGGCACACCTCAGCGCTAGGTTCTCTCTCCTGGCTGCACTGGGGATTAGCCCTTTCCATGTCCAACGCCCCCTTCTATCACTCATTCACACGCCCCACAGCCATTCTCTCTCTCTCTGCACCTGGGGGTGCTCTCTCTTCATGGCATGACCCTCCAGCCTGGTCACTGAGTGTTTTCCCCCTTCCAGGGCCTCAAACTCCCACAGGATGAACTGTCCCAGGGAATCTTCAAACCCACTCCCCAACAGCTGATAGGGGAACCCAGGCCCACCCTCTACTCCAAGTTCCAGCTCAAGGACCCTCTAATCAGTGGCCAAGGTCTCCATCTTATACTGTTTCCCTAGCCCTTTTTCTACTCTGCCTCTCTCAGGCTTTTGCTCCACCACCCTTCTAGGTAAACCCTTCCTTCAGGGCCTTGATCTTCAGGGTTTCTAGTCTCTCCCCTGAGTTTCCTCCTTTCCTGACTTACTTTGCAGAAGCAGCTACCCCCCTCTCCAACTGACCTGGTCCAATAATGAAGTTGATAGGTTTCCTAAATTGCTTGGTTGCTCAAACTGCAGCAAGAGGAGCATGGGGGATTTTGCTGCCTGTCTTGATCTATAACTTCCCCTTTCCCTGTATACCAGGGGAGGAAGTGGAGGGTGTTAGGAGGATAGGGAAGATAGGATGTCGAAGGCGGGAAAGCAGCCTTATAGGGAATGAGCTGCAGACAGCTGCTTCCCCACCTTTGATATCCTATATACAGTACACACACCTGCACACAGACGTGCCTCCTGAGAGGCACTGTGAGATAGCGCACTTCTGCATGCGTGGTGCGGATGTGGATACAGATAAAAGATGGAGTGCGGATCGCAGATTGGATAGAAGGCGATTCTTGCGGATGTGGATCCACATTTTTGTATCTGCGCAAGCCTCTATACATGGATTCAGTAGCCAGATCACTCACTCACTCATGGAGGGGGAATGGTCTGAGGCTGAAAACAAAACTGCAGCCCAAAGTCTGCAGAGAGCACCTATGGCCAGAAGAGGATTTTATCACCTACTTGGCCCAAAAAGACCCCAGCACAAAGTACTTGATTTGACCTAATATGAGAAACAGTCATTTTCTTTGCACATTTTTTTCTTCTAACTCTGCAAGTACAGTAGGATGAGACAGTTAGTGGTATTTTAGTCCATAGAGAACAAAACGTGTTCAAATTTAATATACTTAAAACAATTTTGCAATTAATTATATGCCTGAACAATTTTTATTGTATTATCATATTTCTTAGATTCAAATTATTAGCATAGGCACAAAATTGCACGAGAGCAACAAGTTCCTATAATAGATTTGACACCTTTTCAAGGCTCCTGAAATCTAAGATAACTCAAATGTCAAACATGCTGCTTTTTCCTATTAGCACCTAACTTTACTTGAAAGTACAATGTATAGTGGCATTTACAGTAGTAGAACTATTCCATTATTTGTGTGTGAGAAAGTGTCCAGATTAGTGTAAGTGAAAAACATGGATATTTATTTAATTGTTTTGATTAAGAGACAACATGGAATACACATATAAATATTGTATCAGCAGACAAATACCAACCCAAAAGTCGGACACGTGAACCTGGAGCTTTGCTAAAAGTAGGGAGGTCCTAGGGTGATCAGATAACAAGAGTGAAAAATTGGGACGGGGGTGGGCAGCAACAGTCATCTATATAAGAAAAAGCTCTGACTAGAAGGACTGTCCCTATAAAACTGGAACATCTTATCACCCTAGGAGGCCCAGAGTGGGGATTAGCCAAAGGAGTGGACCTGGGTGCAAGGCCCACATTACTGAGGGGCCCACAGAAACATTTCCGCACAGGTCCACACCCCTATTTTCTTCCATTTCTGTGAATAACTCCTGAGCATCAGTTAAGGACTTCTCCAAAAGGCATGTAAAGTTTTAAACGCAGTGGATATTGTTTCACCAGCTCTCCACGTTCACTAGTCTGCTCTTTGGTCATCTCTCCCCGAGACCCTCAGCCAGTCTCCATCCGTTGGTTTAAGTGGCAGCTACGTATCTTCTGCCTCCCTAGGCACTGTCCTTTGTCCACTATCCAACCTCCAATGCCCTGTCCAGTTTTCTGCTTGTAAGCAGAATCTTAGGTCAAAATCTAAAGCACAGCCTACTTTTTCAGTTTAAAGTGTTAATGTTATTTACACAGTTAGTTATAACTGTTTCTATCTATGTCAGAATGAACCTTGTAGAATATTCCGGTCATCAAATATTTATATCACTGAAGAAATCTGATGATGGATGTTCCAGAGACTAAAGGTCCATTTAAAAATAAATTTCTAGTATTCATGGTTGTAAAAGTATGCTTAAAATGTGAATTGAGTGGAACTGATGCAGTGTTTCTGCATAATTCTTCATGCCTTGCCCCCTCCACAGCCCTGCTCAGCCCCACGCACCTTCAGACATTATATGGCTCCCTACACAATAGTCCATTGCCACGCAGCAGCATCTCTACTGTCCCCATGTCTCCCCTCAATATAATCCCCTAGTTCCTCATCCCAAACAAACCTGCTCACCTCATGCCTACCCATATGCAGACCTGCTCTCCACTTCTAACCCACACTAACCCATATGTGAGGTGATGGGGAGAAGTGAGACTTTGAACTAGAAGAAGTTTGGGGGAGTTGTAGAGTGGAGAACATCTCTTATTCCCACAATTCAATCCCTACATCTCCCCCATTCTGGCCCCCATGGTTGTTCTTCACATCTCCATTTACCCTATTGCATGCCCCCTGGCTTCCCAGGGTGCTCTTGTCTCAGTGCACTGGGATGGCAAGACATCAGTGTGAAGAAAGCACACAGTGCCAATGTCCTGGGGAGCTCAGTTCCCCACTCCAGCCCAGGAACCTCGCACAGTCCTGTTTCCTCCCCAAACGACCCCGCAAACAAAATTTCTTCAACCTTGAAACTGCCCCCACCCCACATCCTCACTTTCCTTTCACACCCCATCATTTGGCTGTCCACATGCAAAGTTGAGGGAAGCTATTAAGTCTGTGTCATTTAATTAACCATTCTTTAGCAGGTATTGTGTTCCTGAAAATACCTGTAACAGTCATTTAGTAGCTATATTCTGGAGACCATGTTATACAATAAAGAATATGTGGTACAACACATTGAAAAAATAATTTTGTCACAAAAACCCCATTGTGCTTGTTTTTAATCAAGCTGATGGAAAATACCCTCTGACTTCATTATTAAACTGGACTGGGAAAAAACTTGAGTGATCAATTTATTACTCAGAGAATTCAATTGCAGAAAAATCATTTGGCAAAGTAATTTACAGCAGCTGCTAACCTAAACAATCACATGGTGGGAACAAAAGAAAAATTCTGATGTAATACTGAATCCAAAACAAAGACAACAAACAGCATGGGACCTAATTCATTGTTGGAAATGGTGATAGAATCTGGTCCTATGTAATCAAAGAATACTCAAAGCTAAGTAAGTGCATTCACATTTTCAAAGATTCGCCCCTCAAAATGTAATTGGTACCTCTTATCATAACAACTAGACACTATTAAAGGAATGTTAATTTGCTGTAAAATACTGTCTCATACCCCAAATCTTTCTTTCATCTTCGAGTAAACAGAAAATTATAATTAAGTTTATGTTTGATAATTACTGAGTGCCTGTAAGAGACAGATGTAGGGAAATCTTATTAGCTAATCACATCTGCAGTTAAGGGTATAATAAGAACATTCAACATTGACAGAAAAGAATACCATTTTAGGATCAAAGTGGGAAAGATTACGTAATTTACAAACAGCCTATATTGGAGATGGTACAACAGGGTGAGTTCCTGAGGGATTGTGCCCCAGTAGGTACACTCCCTCCTGAGCTCCCAGGCATAAAGTATGCAGCAAGATGCACGATCATTTAGTACGGTACAGCATGCCACCATCTCTGCAACCATCTAGTTCACCAAGTGCAGAGGCTCTGAATGTGCTGTTCTTACCACAGAAGACATTCTTTGAGCCTTTCCCCTGGGTGCACCTATATTAGTAAGAGAAACATGTTAGACACTAAAAGGCTTTGGAACAGGCCCTACAAAAGAATGTAATTTTTATTTGGGAAAAGCGCTGAATGGTTTTCTTTACTGGGTATCTTATACCAAAATAATTCACAGTGCTCCCCAATCCATTGTATAACACATGGGAGAACAGTGCCAAAAAAAGTAAGGAAAATTATTGGGGGGGAGGGCAGGGAGGGGCGGCACAAAACACAGATTTTTTGGTAACATCTCTTCAAAACGCAAACAAATGGAGAATTTGCTGTATCTACCTAATCACTCCTTCACCTCCTCATACCCACCACATAAATTGTACCGTCAATTCAGATATATGCCAGAATAGCAAGTCAGTGAATTTAACATTCAAAACACAAACATGCCACTATAAATAAGCCACTCTTACTGTAAAATAGTAAGGCCTTGTGTACACTAGCACTTATGCCGGCAAAACTTTTGTTGCTCAGAGGTGTGAAAAAACAACCCCCCCTGAGCGACATAACTTTTGCTGGCATAAACACTAGTGTGCACAGCATCCCACCAACATAGCTACTGCTGCACGTTAAGGTAGTTTTATTATGTCGGCCGGAGAGCTCTCTCCCGTCGACATAACATGGCTATGTGATGCTGGCTGGCTTTGGGGGATCGTTTATGATATTAACATCAATATGTCAAAAGTAGAGTAATTCATACGAGATAGGCCATGTCAGGCACAGTTAAAAGGTTATAATTTGCTAAGTATGATTATATTGTTTATGTGTATGTGTCATATTTGTACTGGAAGTTATGGGTATGTTTGATGTATCTGTATTTCAACTTGTGCTGTGTTTCTGGGCGACATCCCAGACAGGGTGGCTGCAGCACTAGTCTGTCTAATGGCCCATCAAGGAAACTCACAGGTACAATGGGCCCAGGGAGAGAAGCCAGGGCTACACTGATGAGTAACCAGGACATGTAAGAGCATGTTCTATGGACAGGGAACTCTCTCTGACTCTGAGGCTTTTCCATGCCATGTGCTGAGGGCTTGTGTTTGAAACAAGCCACATAGCAATCTACTACAAAAGGCAGCTCTACCACATCCATATTGTCTTCAGCCCCTGCCAGTCTTTATCTTCACCTACCTCTGGATCAACTCATCTGCAACTAAAACTGTGAAACAAAGGACTAAGGCCCATCCAGATACTGGATGTACACCAGATGTACATGCCTGCAAACGCCACAATTCTACAGAGAACCTGATATAAAACAGGGCTACTTACCAGTAACAGTTGTTCTTCGAGATGTGTTGATCATATCCATTCCAATATAGGTGAGTGTGCGCCCCGTGCACTGGTTCCCAGAACTTTTTTCCCCTTAGCAAGCCCCATAGGGTCGGCTTAGGCGCCCCCTGGAGTACCATGCTCATGCCCCAGGTTCAGGTCCCAGGGAGGCACCAGGTCACGGACCTGTGGGTACAGTCTCTCCACCTCTTTAAGGAACCTGACAGACATGGGGTGTGAGAATAATGATCTCCCTTCCATTGGCCGGTGGAAGGCCGAGATGGCTGCCAGGTGCACCTTTAGGGAGGCCAGTGCTAGACTCTGGAGCTTTAAATGGAGCAGGTACTCCAAGATGGCCTGTATGGGCGAGCAGCTCGGTGGGATTCCCCGGGACTCCGCCCAACAGGAAAACCGCTTCCACTTGGCCCGGTACACCACCTGAGTGGAAGGTTTTCTGCTGACCAGCAGAACCTGTTGGACCTGCGCTGAGCAGGCTCTCTCCCTCCGTCAGCCAGAGAGTCTCCATGATGTCAGGTGGACGGAGTCCAGGTCCGGGTGCAGCAGGCGGCCCTGGTCCTGGGAGAGCAGGTCGTAACGCCTCGGGAGCGGCAGCGGCGAGGCGATGGACAGATCCAGCAGCATGCTGAACCAGTGCTGTCTCGGCCAGGCTGGGGCGATCAGTATGATGTCCACTTTGTCTCTCTTGATCTTCAAGAGGACTTTGGGCAGTAGTGGAATGGGGGGAGACGCGTACATGAGGGTCCCCGTCCATTCTATAAAGAACGTGTCGGAAATGGAGCCAGGTTCGCGACCCTGGAGCGAGCAGAACCTCGGGCAATTCCTGTTCCAGGATGAGGCTACAGGTCCAGTTGGGGAACACCCCACTTGCAGAAGATAAAACTTATCACCTCCGGGTGTAAGGCCTCGTCGTTCCTGAACCCCGGGAGGTGAGAGGCAGATATGTGGAAGTCGTGCCTCACTGCAAAGTCCCAAAATCAGATGGTCATCTGGCAAAGGGCCAAGGAGAGCGCCCTCCCATGCCTGTTCATATAGAACATGGCTGCTGTATTGTCCGTGAGGACCTGCACCATCCTGCCCCTCAGGAATCTGAGGAACACCTTGCAGGCCAGCCGGACTGCCCTGAGCTCCCGGACGTTGATATGGAGACTCATCTCCTCCTCAGACCAGAGCCCCTGGGTGCTCAGGTCGGAGCTGATGTGGGCCCCTCCCCCCACATCCGAAGCGTCCGTAATTAGGGTTACTGCGGGTGCCAAGTCCCTGAAGGGGACTCCTTTCAACACCTCCCCTGGGTCCTTCCACCATACCAGGGAGGTCAGTACCTGCGTGGGAACTGTGACTACCCTGTTTAGGGAGTGCCTGGCTGGTGCATACACTGAGGCTAACCACGCCTGGAGAGGTCTGAGCTTGAGGCGAGCCAGCCTCACCACATACGTACAGGCCGCCATGTGTCCCAACAGCTGAAGGCAGTGCCTGGCTGTCGTCGTGGGGGACCTGTGGAGATCGTCGATTATGGCAGCCATCGCCTCGAAGCGAGGCTATGGGAGGAAGGCTCTGGCCTGGGTGGCGTCCAGGGTGGCCCCGATAAAGTCTATGTGCTGCACCGGGGTGAGAATCAATTTCTGCTCTTTGATGAGCAGCCCCAGCTTGGTGCATGTTGCGCAGCTGAGTTCCAGGCTGTTCCTCACATGGGCCCTGGACTTTCCTCGGATCAGCCAGTCGTCCAGGTAGGGGAAGATCTGAACCCCTCTGTGACGCAGGTAGGCCGCCACGACCGTCATACACTTCGTGAACACCCTGCGGGCGGACAAAAGGCCAAAGGGTAGGGCCGAGAACTGGTAGTGCGAGCCACCTACCACAAACCGGAGGAACCTTCTGTGACCGGGAAGGATTGCAATATGAAAGTAAGCATCCTTTAAATCGAGAGCAGCAAACCAATCCCCTGGATCCAGAGTGGGAATGATAGAGGCTAGGGAGACCATACGGAATCTGAGGCGCCTGATAAATTTGTTCAGACGATGGAGGTCTAAAATGGGCCTCAGGCCCCCCTTCGCCTTGAGAATGAGGAAATAACGTGAGTAGAACCCCTTTCCTGCGGGGAAACCTCTTCCACTGCTCCTAGGAGGAGGAGCGAGTTCACCTCCTGTATGAGGAGTTGCTCACGAGAGAGGTCCCTGAAGAAGGATGGGGTAGGGGGAGAGTCTGGGGGGAAGGCCGTGAGTTGAAGGGCATAGCCCCTGTGGACTCCACCAAGGACCCAGCAGTCCAAGGTGATGTTCTGCCACTTGGTTTAGTACGGCCTTACTCTGTGGGCGAACAGTAGGGTTGGATCCAACGGGACGGTAAGAGTGCCACCCTCGGGCGTGCCATCAAAATTGGCGCTTGTTGTTGTGCCCCTTGGACGGGCCTTATTGGGAGCCCGTCGAGGACTCTTGGCGGTTCTGTCTGTTAGGCCGCCTATACTGATCTCGACCCCTCCTGGGTTGAGCAGGTCTGGGAGGTGGTCTCGGGGCAGGCTGTTGGGCTTGTGGCTGAGACTGATGCCTCGAGGCCTGAGGGGTGTAAAGCCCTAGAGATTTCAACGTGGCACTGGAATCTTTTAGGGCATGCAGTTTGTCACTGGTCCTTTCGGAAAAGAGACCAGCACCATTGAAAAGCAAGTCCTGGATGGACTGCTGGACCTCTTGGGATAGTCCCAATGACAAGAGACAGGAACACCGCCGCATCACAACGGCCGAAGCCATGGCTCTGCTGGCAGTGTCTGCCACATCGCTGGCTGCTTGTAAAGCTGCCCCTGCCACTGCAGCACCTTCTTCAATAACTGTGGCGAAGTCCGCCGCTTGGTCTTGTGGTACTCCCTGCGCAAACCTCTCCAAGGAGGACCAGAGGTTCAGGTTATATCTGCTGAGGAGTGCCTCATGATTCGCGATCCTCAGCTGCAGGGCCCCCGTAGAATAGGCCGTGCGGCCAAAAAGGTCTAGTTTTTTGTAGTCCTTATTCTTGGGGGTATTGCCCTGGGACCCCTGCCTCTCTCGTTGGTTGGCAGCATCAACCACAAGAGTTCCCGGAGCAGGGTGGGTATACAAGTACTCAAACCCCTCCACGGGAACATAGTACTTTTTTTCGGCTCCAAGACCCTCTCGTACACTGGCAGGGCAACTCTAGAGGGCCCTGCTGACCCGGAGACACCAAACAGGGGGTCCTCCTCCTCAGATAACTCCTTGAGCTCAAGGCTCAGATTACTGGCTACCCTCCTTAGTAGTTCCTGGTAAGCTTTAAAGTCAGGAACTGGCGCCCTATAGTCCCTGGCAACCGCATTGTCATGGGAGGAGGAGGAGAATTGTGGGAGGGGCCCCGGGGAGGGACCCTCCCCAGGGTCTGATTTCTCCTCCGAGGAATGGTCCTTGTCTGGCTGGCTTGGAAGGGGGGATGCCGGTTGGGCCACTGAGGAGTGGACCGACACTGTACTCTGGCCCATCTGGGTCCCCCAAGGTCCCCTAGTACGGCCACTGCCAAGGACCATGTGTCCACACCGGTGCCGGCATCAGTGCCGACTGGGATGTCTCCTGATGGTAGGCACGGGACCCCGAGCCGCTGGACTGGTGCTTGTATTTACGGCCTTTGCCCACCCTGGTTGATGACCGACCCTGAGATGATGACGAGGAGGAGGATCGTCAGTGCCGACGCTTGCAGTGCTGGCGGGGTGGAGGGGGAGGTGAGCGGCTAGAGGAGCTGGAAGACGACTGCCGCCTCCACGCTGAGGTCTTGCGGCGGCGCTTCCCCCTCAGGGACTGGGAGCGGTGCCGTTTCCGACTCCAAAGACCGTGAACGGCGGTGCGGTGCCATTGCCACGATCGGTGCCGAGTCCTTTGGCACCAGGATCCTCGCCGGACTACGGTCCGGGGATCGGGACCAGTGCCGTCGTGTCTGTTCTAGCGGTGGACTCCCTGTCGGTGCTGGGGATCCGGACCGGTGCTGAGCGCGTTGGGACTCGGGAACCAGGATCCGCGCAGGCTGCCTGCCAGGGATCTGGACCGGTGCCAAGCGCGTTCTGTCCTGTATCGTCGTCGCCTCTTGCGTGAACCTCTCGACCGCCCTCAATGCCACGGTGCCGAGGAGCTTGACAACTCGGTGTCGGAGCTGGGAGGGGAGGCCACACTCTCCACCCTCCGTGACCATCTGGGGGGAGACTTCGACTCCTGTCTCTGCCACCCACTGGGGCCACCCAGCACGGGTTTACCCCTGGACGCCAGTCCCTGCACCCTCGGCTGAAGGGGGGATGGAGTTGTGGGCATGCCCATGAGGGCGCGTGCTGCAGCGAACGCCTCCGGCGTCGACGGCCCCTGCAGGTGCGCTCCTCCACCCCCAGGAGTTGGGGGAGGCTCCCTGCGAGGAGATGCAGGTGCCGGAGTAATCTCCACGGCACGCAGCTGGTGCATCTCCTGACTCCCCCCAGGCCGGGCGGGCGGTGCGGGGGAGTCCTAGCGCGTTGTGTCCTGCCGCTTCTTCCTTTTTGGCACCGGGTGGGTCGTCACCGGTGCCGGTGAAGCGCTCCACACTGAGGAGACACTCGGTGCCGCAGGGGAACACGTTGGTTCCGAGTCCGGCCGAAGTGCAGACTCCATGAGTATGGCCCTCAAACGTGCGTCCCTCTCCTTTTGGGTGCGTGGTTTGAAGGCCTTACAGATTTTGCATCTGTCCTTTCTATGCTGCTCGCAGAGGCAGCGATTGTGAGGGTCACTCACGGAAAAAACCTTACCGCAAGCGGCACAGGGTTTAAAGCCGGTTGAGCCAGGCATGGCCCAACCTTAAGCCCTGAGGCTATCTACTTATCTATCTATCTAACACTAAACGTGTAACAACTACACTACTTAACACTAATAAACAGTCACTTAACTAAATACAACGGTATACAAAGGGGATGCTACTTTTGTAGAGCAAGAGGCAGACGTTCCAGGATCCGTCACAGGCAGAAAGAAGGAACTGAGGGCCCGCGGGGTCGGTAGCGCCCTATGTACTGCAGCATGAGCACGGTACTCCAGGGGGCGCCTAAGCCGACCCTAGGAGGCTTGCTAAGGGGAAAAAAGTTCCAGGAACCAGTGCATGGAGTGCGCACTCACCTATATTGGAATAGATATGAGCAATCACTCGAAGTAGAATCATTTGTATGTATCTAATTGCGTTAATCATTTAACATTTCTCTCACAGTTTGTTTCTTTCCTTTTATAATAAACCTTTAGTTTTAGTTAATAAAGGATTGGCTGGCACCGTGGTATTTTGGGTAAGATCCAAACTTATACTGGTCTGGTACTGTGGCTGACCCTTTGTGGTCAGGACAAACCTTTTTGGTAAAGAGCAGAGAGTTTTAAATAACTGATCTCTTTACTGGACCTAGTGGCTGATTGGGAGCCAGAGACTGAAATGCAGTAAAGGGGGCTGTATATCTTTTGTTTTAGCTTTTTAATAACCTGTGTTGGGAATCAGAAGCACAGTTATGGCTGGTTGGGGAGTCTGACTTCAGTGTCACCCACCAGTGCTGGGAGAATCTGCTCTCTTTTTGCAGCCAGCCCTGGCATTGGTATTTTCAGGTGATCTACCCTAAACACAGATGGGTCACAGGCTACACAAGTGCTCTTACAGTGGCAGAGGTGTACTGATACAGCTGTGCTGCTGTAAGTTTTAAGTGTAGACTAGCCCTTATTCTTACTGTCAAACATTGTATGGAAAGCTGCCCAACTATACAGCATGGACAGAATTGACAAATTCTCTCTCAATCAGCCCAGGATTACTTTACTCCAGAAATAATACATGCCAATGTTGGGCTTCAGATTTTATCTTCTCAATTCTTATTCTCTTGATTTTAAAATATTGTAATTTTTAGGGGAAAAAAGTGCTTCATTTATTTTGATTTAGTTAAAAAACAGTTGGGGGAAAAGGCCTACCTAAACACACTATTACTGAATTGATAATTCTCTACTGAAGTCTACCTACAATAGGCTTCTAATCTGCTTGCACAACAGACAGGTTTGCTGAGGAGAAATAAAAGATTAATAGCTTTCTAGAAGGTTGTTAATTCCTATGATCTTCTAGAAGTACAATCAACAAACAGGGAAGAGAGTAAAATAAGTTTGTAGACATGAGAACACATGGCTGTAATCAATAACACTGAACACAATGAGATAAATATCAATATCGATCAAGGTCCAAAAGCAACCCCATTTTTGCAGTGCTATAAAGAATATTTCTTTTACTCTTGATTGACTTCAATTACACAGTGTTTCATTTCTTATATCACAACAATCTGAACCGAGATAATGAGCAGTAAAGCTTTTTCACCCATGAAATTACTCTCTATGTATCTCTTTTGCTCGTGAACTCAAGGGCAGTGGTGTTTTTAACTTAGATTATAAATTCAGTTACTTTAACTGGAAGAGTCAAAGAAATTAGAAAAATTGGTTCCCATAAATCCTGGAATATTGTCTATACATAAAAAGGATCAATTCTGAACTATGACCCAGTTTATGATTCCCACCTAATCTCACATGGAGGAATATAGGAGTCTGAGCAGCTAGAAGTGCTGCCTTCTCACAAAAGTGCAACAGGACAGCTGACCCTTTGTTCAAATACCATTAAAATGGGAGAGGGATATAAGCAGATTTATAGTAACAAATTCAGTTGCAAACAAATAAAAATCGCTCTTCACACATGGGAAGGATAACAAAATTTTGCAAAATAAGTTTTATTTTTTGCTTAATACCACAGACAAGGTGACTATTTACCATATTATTGACACAAGGGCCTATTTGGCTCCCAGTTACATGGCTCTAAAACACCATTGATTGGCAGTGGTGTTATTCCAGATTTACAGTGGCATAAACAGAGCAAAGTTTGGCCCATTGTGTTAATGATATGGTAAATTATCACGCTGTCTTTTGACTTAATTACTATAATTCAGTGGGTACTTGAAGATTAATTAAAACAGTAGCCAAAGCAAATGTGATAACAATGGAGGGGTTGAAGAGTGAGAAGAGAAATGATGTTAGTTTAGCTCAGTGGTTCTCAACCTGCAGCCCTAATCAGCACACAGCTGTAGCCCATGTGACATCCTCAGAGCCATACAGGAAGTATTGGATGCAGCCCATTGTGGTAAACAGGTTGAGAACAACTGATTTAGCTGAATAGATTTTTGATGGAGTACAACAGAATATCTGTTCTAGAGTAACTTATTGGTGTAAATTAGAGATATACTTCATTTACATTTTTTTCATCAGGCTGATTGTGACAGAACACAAATGACTGGAAAGTACGTATAAAAATATGAGATCAGACTGCAGCATTTTGCAAAAGTACTATTTTTAAATGATTATTATTTGTTAGGGACTTTTTATCTATGCTGTACAAGAACACAAAGTAACATCAGTCCTTGCTCAGAGGACTTTGCAGTCTAAAAACACAGACACAGATGAGACAACTCAGAGGAAGGTGAATGGATAATGTTTCCCAGAGAGAAGATGGAGAGGGGAAAAAAAGAGAGAGGACAAAGGACCATTCTCTGTGGATGTTCAAAAGGAAGGAGTACAGAGTATGAGAAATAACCACAAAAGGAGACGATGAAAGAGCAAACGGAGAGATAGGAGGAAACAAAGATATAACAGGTCCACAAAAGTCAAGTAAGGACCAAGTGGTAAAAAAGATGCAGTGGACAACAGCATTAAAGGCAGAGAGCAAGATTATGGAGGACAGTGCTTAAAAAATTCCCCAATCCCAAAATTGTACCAATGAATTTTTTCCAGATTAACATGGCAGGGACAGATTGATTTTCTTAGGAGGTGCTTTTGTAGTTTATGAAATCTTACCATTTGGAAATAGTTCAGACTGGGACATTTTCCTAGCATTTAACATTACAGACATGTTACAAGACCGAATAAAAGCATGTATTTTGTTTAGTATCTAAAGTTTTGGAATCAATTTAGGAAATTATTTTGATTTAATGTTTGTTTTTAGTTACTCGAGGGATGAAGAAAGGATGGTTACTATCCTTTTTAACTGTTGTTCTTCCAGATACGTTGCCCAGATTGGCTGCTACTTGTCTGAGTAGCTCTTAGTGAGCCCTAAAATCATCCTGGGGAATGTGGTGGAAGGTCCTGTTACTGCCTCATCATGCAATGAAGATGAGGACTCTGGTAAGGGAGGAGTAGGTGACTGGTTCCCAGCCAGTGGGGTCTCCTCCTCCTGGTCGGTCACCAGTGTCTTCTCTGCCTGGCCTTGTTCATCATCCAAATCCAGGGGTGGTCATGACACTGTTCCTGATCATCTTTCTGATGTCCCTGAAATGGACCAATGCTGAGACCCCAGGACTGAGGGAAACTCCCACGGGTTCCAGAACTACCAATGCTCAGCCCATTGTGTTGGCATTCAAGAGCCTGGTGGTAGGGCAGGGGGAAACCTGGTGGCCATGGCTGGGATACCTATGGACTTTATGTGAGGGACCCTCGTCTTCCTCTGATTCTGAACCAGAGGACCATGGCAGTGCTGATCTTGCCTCTGGTTCCCTGGAGCGCTGGGTGCAATGATCGGTGCTGGGATTCCCTAGGGTGCTGATGTTCCCTAGGGCACTGATGGCAGCAGGATCACTCTGGTGAATGCCTCCTCGAGTTCAGGGATCGGTGCTCTGTACTGGGGTTCTGGTGACCGGTACTGATGGTCTGGCAAGCGGCATCTGGAGTCCAGTTGGCAGCTACTGTGCCTCAGAGACTGAGGGGGTATTGATGACCATTCCCGAGGCGTCGGGGGGCACTGTGGGGATGCTGAGTGGTGCTGTGATACTGAGATCCAAGTGGGGCCCCCATCACAGGCTTGCCCCTTGACCTGCTCTTGGCCAATTGGCCCAGTGCAGTGTCCCGGTGTGTGGGTCTATCGTCCCAAGGGGTGGATGGTATCGAGAGCGAAAGTAAGTCCAAAGGCCTCAGGGGTGGGAGGCACTGCCAGGTGCTGAGGGCCTCTGCTACTACCATGCGTCAGAGGTGGGTCCCAAGGTGGGCTGGGAGCTGTAAGGGGTAAGACCATGGCCAACCCAAGTTCCGGGGAAAACAAGTGGCCCAGCACAGGTCTTGACTCAACCCCCACTCCCGACTTGCTCCACTTCGATGAGGAGTTCCCTCTGTTGGCATGAGTCTTCTTATGCCGCTTCTTTGGCACCTGCGATAGTGATTGGTGCATGTGTCGCACACACACACTTAGCATGGAAGGATATGAGCAAGCACTCGAAGAAGAAACTTTGTTTCTTTAAGCTTTTAGAATGGAAACATTTTATTTCAGTATAATGTTATAGGGTTACTCCTGGGTTAGAAAAAATTAATTTTCAATTGCTGGAGGGCTACAAATATATGTTTGTTTGATGTTTTTAAGTAAATTTTAAAGCTTGAGGAAAAACTCATTTAATTTCTTTCCCCCATAATTATTAGATTTTCATTTCAACCAATAAAAGGATAATATACAGCATTCCATTATTTATGACCCCAGTGCATAAAAGCAAGAATATCTTGGAGACACACTGGAAAATAAAGCTGGATCCTGAAACATGAGGAGAAATCCTTATGCCAACATGAACTCTTACATCCACCTTATCTCCACTGGGCCCCCTTGCAAGAATATTGCAACTACTCAAGACTTCCTAAATGGTTTAATCCTCTCGACATAGAAAGCTAACACCCTCCAAATGTCTAGGGAGTGGAACCTCTGTTCCCAGCTGCTGGCATGTGGGTTGGGGTGAAAAACCAGTAGAAAAATGTCTTGGTTTGAGTAGAACTGTGATACTACCTTCGGAAGGAAGGCCAAATGTGGCAGCAGTTGAACTTTGTTTTTGAAAAAGACCGTACAAGGTGGTTCGGAAGTGAGGGCTTTGAGTTCTGAGCCTCTTCTGGCTGACGTGATGGCCACTAGGAAGGCTACCTTCCAAGAAAGGTACAGGAATAAGCATGTGGCTAATGGCTCAAACAGTGGTTTCATCAGTGCTGACAGAACCAAGTTAAGGTCCCACTAGGGAACCAGTTGATGCATTTGAGAAAACAGCCTATCAAGATTCTTGAGGAAGTGACCTACTATGTGATTTGCGAAGATTGAGTGGCCAGCGACCCATGGATGAAAAGCTGAAATCACAGCCAGGTGCATCTTAACTGAAGATATTGAAAGACATTGGTGTTTAAGGTGTAACAAGTAGTCCAGGATAAAGGGTATGGATGCCCCCTCCAGAGAGGTGCCTTTCTGCATGGACCAGACAGAGAAACTTTCCATTTTGCTAAGTATGTAGCCCTACTGTAGAGTTTTCTACTTGCCAGGAGGATCTCTTTGACTTGTTCCGAACACTCCAGCTCCTGCGGGTTCAGCCATGGAGCTTCCATGCTGTAAAATGTAGGGATTGTAAATCTGGATTTGGAGGTGGCTGTGGTGTAATAATCAGGTGTGGAACTAATGGGAGGCTGACATGGGTCTCTATTGAGAGCTCTAGAAGCATGGCGTAACAGTGATGGCACAGCCAAGCTGGGGCTACCAAGATCATTGCAGATTAGTCTCTGCTGACCTTTAGAAGGACCTTGTGGACCAGTAGCAACAGACGGAACAGGCAGAGCAGATGTTGCATCCACGGAATGAGGAACTGAATAGAATAGGCATGAAACCAGTAAGGTGGTATAGAAATCAATAGAGAATGATATCCTTTGTACAAGATTTTCAAACAATTCTGCAGAATTCTATAGCAGGCATGTAATTTAGTATGATCATTCAAAAGAACCTATATAAAGGCTGTCACTTGCTATTAAACTCTACAGGACTTTTTGTTCTCAAACCCCTTCCACAAAGTGCTGACAAGTAATGCAGTCTCATTTTACGTACCTATCTTCAAGACAGACTCGTCTATACTGGAAAACAACTACTAATATTCAGCAACTTTCTGCTTTTGCTCTTACCTCACCAGCTAACCATTAGTCGGCTATGGGCTTCTGGAGTTGGAGGGGGGAGGAAATACTTTCAGAGTGGTATGCAGACATTCATCCCCGCTGCTCTCTTTAGATTCAGTGAGATTCATGAAGCAAAGTCACTCCATACTATTTTGAAAATGTACTCCCTAGAAGCAGCTCCTTGATCTGTTGGTCAGGAGTGTGCTATTCTAAAAAAAGTAATTTGTAGGATATCAGAAAATGCCCAGAAATAAATATAATAGCTGGAGTCATGTGAAACATTTATAACGAAACCCAACACTATGTTATATACTCATACATTCAGCTTGCCAACCTTTCATGATGATGTGGGCCCAGCGTTGAGTGAACCTAGGTAGAATGTGGCATATCACATGAAAACCATTCTTTCACATATTAATCTGGAGATGACAAAAGCATGTAAGAAGAAAGGATGCAGTTTCCTGCTTCTTTCCTAGACACCGAGGAGTAAAAGCCCAGCTAGTCACTGCTGCTATTTGGTTCTTAAGAAGCAGCTGAGAATGTAACACACTTGAGTGGCTGATATAACCTCAGCCAAATCCACTAGTTGCTTCCCCTAATCCATCATACCCACACCCCTATCTTGTCCAGAATGAGTCTCAGTCAGCTCGCTCCCATCCAACCCCCAATCTTTCCCAGGCACTGGGGAAAATATTCAACTGCACTCAGAGTGTGCACACGCGCGAGAGAGAGAGAGATATCTCGGTGTCATCTGTACAGTGAAAACACTTTATCCCAGACACCTCCTTACTATGTCTACATTGATAAACACAGAAATGCAGGTTCATTTGCTCATTCTCCCAGAAGATGATCAATCCCTTATTATACAAACACTTTACATTAAATCATATTGGTATTTGTTTTTGTATGTTGTGGCCATGTATGTTGTTGACTGGATCTTTGTAAAAAAACAACATTGTTTGACTTGTGTGTATAGTTGTGCTCATCAAAATGATGGTCTAACCACAATGGTTAGAATCAGGGATAGTACAGGGAGGCACTAAGTAAATTTCCATCAGTGACTCTACTTTCTCCTGATATATACTTGCCTCTTCCAACCCTAGGAAATTTATCAAGCAGAAGCAATCAACAGTGCTGAATTATGTAATGACTCTGTGATTTGCACAAACATCCAACTTGTCCCAAAGTGAGAAGTTACAGGCATACAGCAGCACTCTGAATTTGGCCCAACATTCTTAGGCATAGCATGATTCCATCAAATGTAACTTAATAGGCCGCTGCAGTGTCAGAGAGAGCATACATTAAACGTTTTTAATATGATTTTCTCTCAGTAGCAAAGCCTGCTTTATTATGTTGATTAGTCTGTTTGTTCCTCAGTGACAAGATCAAGTTTTACGCATAAAAGTTTTTATCCAGAATGCCTGCATTGCTTTGTCTATAGCATAGTACAATACAAGCCTATCACAAAGCAAACAATGAAAAAGGTCAAAATTAGTCTGCAGCATATTTCTTCCAGTTGGTGGAATTCAATATTGTTTAGTTTTCATCGTCTTTTTACTGCAATTTGTCTCCTCATGCTCCTCACACAATATTTCCTTCTATCCTATTCCTTTCAGATTCTTATACTGCCCTTCACAAAACAAGGTTACTTACCAGTAACTGATGTTCTTCGAGACGTGTTGCTCATGTCCATTCCACTATAGGTGAGTGCACGCCACTGTCCACAGTTCCCGGAACTTTTTTCCCCTTAGCAGACCCCATAGGGCCGGCTCTGATGCCCCCTGGGGTCCCGCACACATGCCATGGTATATGAGGCACTGCCGACCCTAAGGCCCCTCAGTCCCTTCTTTCTGCCAACTCTGACAGTGGGGACGGAGGGTGGGTGTGGAATGGACATGAGCAACATATCTCGAAGAACATCAGTTACTGGTAAGTAACCTTGTTTTCTTCTTCGAGTGATTGCTCATGTCCATTCCTCCATAGGTGATTAACAAGCAATACCTTGGAGGTGGGTAGGAGTTACCGGTGAGCTGCCATCAGCATGGCTCTGCCGAATACCCCGTCCTCTCTCACCTGCTGGACAATGGCGTAGTGGGACGTGAAGGTGTGCACTGATGACCAGGTGGCAGCTTTGCAGATGTCCTGCAGGGGCACTCTCTCCAGGAAGGCCGCAGAGGAGGCCTGAGCTCTGGTTGAGTGCACTGTGATGACACCTGGAAGTGGCACCTTCACCTGCTCATAGCAGAACTTGCTGCAGGATGTGATCCATGCAGAGATGCGCTGGGTGGAGACAGATGAGCCTTTCATCCGGTCCGCCACTGCGACGAAGAGCTGCATTGATTTCCGTAACGGCTTTGTCCTCTCGATGTAGTAGGCCCGGGCTCGTCTCAAGTCCAGCGAATGCCATCTTCGCTCCTCCTCCGAACCGTGTGGTTTGGGTAAAAACACGGGGAGAAAAATATCTTGGCTATAATGAAATTGGGAAACCACCTTGGACAGGAAGGCTGGATGCGGCCTCAACTGCATCTTATCCTTATAGAATACAGTATAAGGGGGATCCGAGGTCAAGGCCCTAATCTCAGAGACCCTTCTAGCTGAGGTAATGGCCACCAGGAAGGCTATCTTCCATGAAAGGATGAGCAGAGGGCATGAAGCCATGGGCTCAAAGAGGGGCCCCGTGAGTCTCAACAGGACCAGGTTGAGATCCCAGGGAGGCACCGGGTCACGGACCTGCGGATAAAGCCTCTCCACCCCCTTGAGGAACCTGACCGACATGGGATGGGAGAACAGGGATCTCCCCTCTAGTGGCTGATGGAAGGCCGAAATGGCCACCAGGTGAACCCTCAGGGAGGCCAACGCCAGACCCTGGAGCTTTAGCTGGAGCAGGTACTCCAGGATCGCCTAAATAGGAGAGAGGCTTGGCACAATACCCCGGGACTCCGCCCAGCAGGTAAACCACTTCCACTTAGCCTGATAAATGACCTGTTCTGAAGGTTTTCTGCTGCCCAGCAGGACTTGTTGGACCTGCGCCAAGCTGGCTCTTTCTCCCTCTGTCAGCTACAGAACCTCCAGGCCATGAGGTGCAGGGAGCCCAGCTCCGGGTGCAACAGGTGACCGTGGTCCTGGGAGAGAAGGTCGTGCCGTCTCGGGAGCTCCATGGGCGGGGCAATCGACAGGTCCATCAGCATACTGAACCAATGCTGCCTTGGCCAGGCCGGGACGATGAGTACCAAATCTGCCATGGCCCCCCTTGATTTTCAAGAGAACTTTGGGCAGGAGCGGAATGGGCGGAAATGCGCACGAGGGTCCCCGTCCATTCGATGAGGAACGTGTCAGATATCTATCCCGGCTCGCGACCCTGGAGCGAGCAGAATCTCGGGCACTTCTTGTTCCAAGACGACACGAACAAGTCCAGTTGGGGAACACCCCACTTGTGGAAGATCGAAGTCATGACCTCCGGGTACAACGACCAGTCGCAGCGGGGTAGAAAGGACCTGCTGAGATGATCCGTCTCGTCGTTCCTCACCCCCGGGAGGTGAGAGGCAGACAAGTGGAAGTCGTGCCTCACAGCAAAGTCCCACAGGCGGATGGCTTCCTGGCAGAGGGCCGAGGAGCATGCTTCCCCCTGCCTGTTTATATAAAACATGGCTGCGGTGTTGTCCGTCAGCACCTGCACCACCCTGCCCGCAAGGAATCGGAGGAACACCCTGCACGCTAGGCGAATAGCCCTCGGCTCCTTCACGTTGATGTGCAGGTGCCTCTCCTCCCCTGACCAGAGCCCTCGAGTACTTAGGTTGGCGCTGATGTGGGCTCCCCATCCCACATCCGAGGCATCTGAGATTAGAGTGACCAACAGAACCAGGTCTCTGAATGGGACTCCCCTCATCACTGCCCTGGGAGTCCACCACCAGTTTAGAGAGGCTAAGACGGGTGGGGGAACTGTGACTACCCTGTCCAAGGGGTATCTGCTCAGCACATATGCCGAGGCCAACCATGCCTGAAGTGGCTTGAGCCTGAGGTGAGCTAGCCTCACTATGTACATGCAGGTCGCCATGCGACCTAACAGTCATAGGCAGTGCCTGGCTGTTGTCGTGGGGCACTGGTGCAGCTGGGCGATGATAGAGGCCATCGCCTCAAACTGCGGTTGAGGGAGGAAGGCTCTGGCTTGGGAAGCGTCCAGGGTGACCCCAATGAATTCTATGCGCTGCACCGGGATTAGCATGGACTTCTGCTCGTTTATAAGCAGTCCCAGACTGCTGCACATAGAGAAAGTGAGGGTCACACTGTTCTGCACATGGGACCTGGACCTGCCCTTGATTAACCAGTCATCCAGGTAAGGGATGATCTGCACACCTCGGCGTCTCAGGTGGGCAGCCACTACCGTCATGCGTTTGGTGAACACCCTGGGGGCTGACAAGAGGCTGACAAAGGGCTGACAAGGGGGCTGACAAAGGGCCCTGGAATCTTTGAGGAGCTTAGCATCGGTCCGGTCCGAAAACAGGTCCGACCCATCAAAGGAGAGGTCCTGAATAGACTGCTGCACCTCCTGAGACAGCCCTGAGGACTGCAGCTATGAGTAGCACCTCATGGCAATGGCGGAGGCCATTGTCCTACTTGCCAAGTCTGCCGCATCGCTGGACGTTTGCAGTGCCACACTAGCCACTGTAATCCCTTTGTCCAGGACAGTGTCGAAGTCTGCGGCCTGGTCTTGGGACAAGGCCTCAGCGAACCGTCTGAGGGAGTCCCATAAGTTAAAATTGTACCTGCCCAGCAGGGCCTGGTGGTCGGCAATCCTGAACCGTAGGGCTGCCGTTGAATAAACCTCTCCCCCAAACAAGTCCAGTTTCTTATTGTCCTTGTTCTTGGGAGTGGACCCCTGATGACCTTGTCTGTCCCGCTGGTTGGCTGCATCCACCATCAGGGTTCCTGGAGCCGGGTGGGTGAACAGGAACTCAAACCCCTCAACCAGGACATAGTACTTTTTCTCGGCCCCCTTAGATGTAGGGGCGACCGAGGCAGGGGTTTGCCACAGGGCCTTGGCAATTTTAAGGACAGTCAGGACGGGTAGAGCAACCCTTGCTGGAGCATCTGCCCCCAGCATATTGAAGAGGGTATCCTCTTCCTCCTCTAACTCCTTGATCTCCAGCAGTAAGTTAGAGGCCACCCTCTTAAGCAGCTCCTGGTGCAACCTGAAGTCTTTCAGCGGCGCCATGTGGTCCCTGGAGGCTGCCTCATCTGGGGAGGTCGCTGAGCAGGAAAGCCTTTCTGCAGGAGGCACACGGCTTAAAGCCAGGTGACCCGGACATGGCCCGGCCACCCTAAGTCCCTCAGGGCTTCTACTCTATCTACTTGACAACTACTTAACTAAGGAATAAAAGAACAAAGAACAAAGTTCAAACTATGGGGAATGGTACTTGTGAAGAGCAAGGCTAGTTCCAGCAACTGTCATGGGCGGAAAGAAAGAACTGAGGGCCCATAGGGTCGGCAGTGCCTCATATACCATGGCATGTGCGCGGGATTCCATGGGACACCAGAGCCGACCCTAATGGGGTCTGCTAAGGGGAAAAAAGTTCCGGAAAAAAAGTCACCTATAGTCGAATGGACACGAACAATCACTCGAAAAAGAATGTACTTTTCCAATAGTACGTGAGACACAGGCAAGGGGTACGTGGTGAAAAACCCAGTGAAGGGAGGTGGGCAGCAGCTGCCGACTTCTGGGGAAGCCAGGAAGCAGCCGCCCATGTCCTGCCCAGTCCCAGCTCCCAGGTGAGAGTCTGGTGGTACCTAGGCTCATAGCCGGGTGGCTGCTACCCGCGCCCAACTCTGAGCCGAGAGACAGCCTCCTGCACCTTGGCTTGAAGATGGGCGGCAGCTGCCTGCCGCCTGCCCACATCCCTGGGTCCCAGTCTGTGGAGGAGGCTTCTGCAACTTGCCCAGGTGGCAGCTCCCCTCCCTGGCTCAAAGCTCGGTCCCCAGAACACCAGGCGAAGAGCCTAGTGGCTTGCCCAGTCCTGGAGCTCGGCTCTACCCACAGGTTTACTTGTCAATTTCACTGCTGTAGTTGAGCAGTGAAATTGAAAACTATGACAGCTCCAGATTTTACCTTTTAAAAATGTTAAGAGGGGCCCACATAGCGTGATTTGATCCAAGCCCGCACCCCCCTAGGGACGGCCATGGGGAGCACTGCTATCCACTCTGGTGGGCCGCTACTGCCTGTTCATACCTCAAAAGTTGCTGCCTATGTGAGGAGAACACCACGTGACCCCGCCGTCAGGCCATAGTGATCGGCTGGCGTTGACCTTTGCTCCTATATGGAGGAAGGGGAGGAGGAAGGCGGGGAGAAACAGCAGGGGGTTTTGTGATCTGCCATAGCCACACAGCACTGCAGAACTCAGAACTCTCCTGCTTTACGAGAAACACAGTCGTCCAGCGGTAAAGGCGGAAAAGATGGTATTTCTCAGAGTGTTGGGGTACTTATTAAAATTTTCAGAAGTTGGGGGTACTTGCTACTTAAAAGGTTGAGAAACACTGCATTAAGTGACATGATTTGTAATTTTCACATGTTGTTCAATCCCTCTCTCCCCCCAAAGGAAAAAAAAATCTGCATGAGGATTAAAATGTATATTTAAGCAGTAAACAGAATCATCAAACAGGAAGGGAAACAAAGGAAGCTCAAACAGGTGAGGAAAAAGCAGCAGGGAACATCCTTCGCCATAGGCATTTTGTCTCCTGGAACCCAGCTGGAAATGTTCTTCAAGAGGGGGACTGAAATGATAAAAAGGAGGGACAAACACCCCAAGGCACCTCCCTCCTCTCTTCCTGCTCATTGCATTCATGGCTCCCAAAGCAACAAAGGAACCATTCACTGGATCCTGGGAGAATCCCGGTCAGGAGAGAGACATGGGTGTCCACTCAAAAGAGGTGACAACTGAGGAGCCAGAAAGCTAGAGTGGGGGCAACTGGTGGATGATGGGAGGGTGAAATACAGGTGTGGTTGCCCTGAACTGTGACAGCGAGCTTGTCGTCCTGCAGCCTATAGAAAATATATAAAAAGAGATAGGGAAGAGGAAGAAGTAAAAGGCGAACAGGAGTAAGGAAAGCAAAAGGAGGAGGGGAGGAATGAGAAAGCAGCAGAAGAGAGGTGGGATGAAACACTTTAGGGGGAGAAGGAAATAGAAAGAAGGAGCTAACTTGGATCGTCCCACTGATGTGATTATTTTTTTTTTTAAACAAGAACAAGTTAGGGCTTTAATTCTTCTAGCATTTGGAGAGGTATTTACTTCAAGGACAATGTATTTCAGAATTTTAAATAATGACCCTTTTTATGTTGTACCTAAAGGACTTCTTGTGCTGGGTCCCTTCAATTTTTCTAATGTCAAGTTCTGTAAGTGTCAATTAATTGTAAGATGAGATGCTCCATAAACCAATAAAATAAATAACATGTATCTTGCAATATTTTAATGCTTTATCTCAATGGCTCCTCTTGCACATTTGTATCATGTTTTTGTGTAGGCTACATCCTTTCCTCCCTCTCTCAACCCATAATACAAATATTAAATCTGAGCAGAGTTGGGAAAAAATATTTTTAACACTATTTCCCATAAATATATGCCTGTTTTAAAAATCATTAACCATGCAAAGAATGGAGGGCAAATCTAGAAATTCTGAGATTCACTGATAGATTTTGATTGGTAATGTAAGTGAGATGGCATAGTTTCTACTGCCGTCATTCATTGTGCCTACAACCTATGTTGCCAGGAGAAATAGCAGAAGCCATTCTAAGTAATTTTTCCAGGGGTCTCCAGATATGGGAAAGATTTTCAAAGGCACAGATGACAGTTAGGGTTGAAAGTCAATGGAAATTGGGTTCCTTGATCTTTTAGCCACTTTTGAATATCTTACCTACTACCTAGGGTTTCCGTGTTCCTGAGCCAGTAGGGGTGGACTGGAGGAGAGTCACTCTGTCAATTGGATTCATGGGTATTTTATGTTTAATTGCCTCTGTAGGGCCAGTATACAGACAATAAGAATCAATAATATTTTAGATACATTGTATCTTTGATAATCACAGTAATAATGCCCTCCACCTAAAATGGCCTTTCCTTATGTTGATTCCCCAAAATTCCAGTTTAACTTACACACGGAATTTGCTCATGCAAGTGTAACCTATGCTTGCTAGGTATGGCACTCTGTCCCCCTCTAGTGGCAGCTAGACCAGCTAGAGATTGATGAGTCTGCTAAAGCCTTAGCTAAGAGATGTATCTTCAGCTCATGAAGTAGAGGCTCATGCATTAAGTTCCTGAGGGCCCCAGTTTGATCCTGGCTGATGACAACCAGGGTCTGTGGGCCTTACAAGTGGGGGTCTCATCTAGGAGATCACCTGGGAAATATCTGACGCTTAAGACGTGCTTCCATAGCTAGGGGAAGTATGTGACCCATGCTTGCTTGGTATGGCATTCGTCCCCCTTCAGTGGCAGCAATAGATTGATGAGTCTGCTATAGCCTTGGCTAAGAGAGATGTGACTTTTAGCTCATTCATTAAACTCCAGCGGTCTCAGGTTTGATCCTGGCCACCGCCAACCGGGGTCTATTGGCATTACACAAGCATGACAGAAAGTAGCGATGAGTTTGAGCAGTCTTCTGAGTGAAGCAAAGGAGATATCACACCCTAGATTTTGAGCCAAAAGTCAGTATAGATAAGCCCTTCAATTCCATTAAGGCATACTCTCTATATATTTCTGTTAGAGAAATTGGATTTGACAGCAAGCATTATAACTCACAGTATTTTATAATATACATGGTACTTCTTGATTCTAAAAATTAAAGGAAACATTAATTCACACAATATGTAGTCAAATCCCATGAAATCCACTGCCCACAGGAGATCTTAAGAGTCAAACATTAGAGCTTTGTTTTAAAGTGCGGTTCCACTCAGAAAAGTGACTTTGTAGAAACGGCATCATAGGGTTCCACATTTATTCTTTCACAACAACTTCCATATCAAAATTTGTTCAGATTACACAGTAAGATTTTTTTTCAAACTGCCACTCTGCAGACCCCACTTCATAATTTATTCTGTGGTCTTTTCGCTTGTGCTTCATTACCACTAATGAAGATTCTGCAGGCCACATGCTATCCTCCATTACACCTGTGCAACCCCTTTGTCTTCAAATTATGCCTTTGGTTATAATCATTCAACTGTAATATTTTCACTGGGATTGCACAGGAGTAATTAAGGGCATATTTTGAAGACAACTGAGTTGCAAAGAAGACATTTAGTTAATTTTGCTGGTTATACGCAAACCATAAAGAAACCAGTTGGTTCTGCAAGGCTGACAATATTAAAATAATATTTTTTCATTAAGATCAATAATCTCCCTCAGAAACTTCAGGGCTCAAAAATTTAATGCACCATAAGATTTGTCATATCAGATCAGAACATCTATCTGCCAGGTATCTTGTTTCCCCAGCTATTGCCTACAGCAGGAGAACTGTTTATTCCGCACGTATAATCGTAAATATTTTATTGCTTTAATGTTACATCCACAGCTGAAATGGCTGGGTAGTTTATTCTGGATTGGACAGCAAGAATGAGGCACGAGGTTTAGAAAAAAAACACACAAAAGAGGCCCTAATTCATCAACATATATAATAACTAAACACTGGCCATATTTATCAAAAGGCACCATAAACAAAGACTGACTTAAAAGCAAATTCACACGTGAGTGTGTGTACATCTTCATACAAACATTAATGTGGATAAGGTTTTGGTAGCCACTGACATTTTTCCTACTATGCTCTCTAGACTTATTCTGAACAAGATTAGACAGCATTGGTAAAAATGCTAATGTCCTATCTTTGCTGCTACCACCAGAGGGGCTGAAGCAGTGATAGTGGAAAGGCAGAAACATTTAAGAAAAAGGGATTGTAGACAGAGCCTACATGCCAACTATTTCAAGTTGGGTGCTTATTTTGAAACAAAAGGCAGATAGAGCCTTGAGTACATGCATCAGCTGTTTTCTATTGGAGCAATCCACAGCCATTACTAATCATAATTATAGATGATGTGCGTTATCACCGTCAGTTGTTTGTCTGATTAGCTGTAATTTCTTCATGTGCCTAGTGAGACATTTTTCTCTAATAAGAACAGTCAGGGAACAAAGAGCTCTCAAAGCCAAACAGCAGAGCTAATAAAATAGGAAATTCACACTGCAAGGATTTTTAAGATTCTTTTTGGATAAACTATTTTTCCTAAATTATTCTCTCTCAAATGGAATATTTTAAAAACATTTAATTAAAGTGGCACCATCAAGATTACAATGATAAGACCTTCACCTACAATAAGATTTTTGTAGGTGTACCCTGGAGCATACTCAAGCTTTAACAAAATGGTTATTCTGCACAAATACTGGCACCAATCCTGCAAACAGGTGAGCAAGTAATTTTACTCACATGAGCAGCTCCATTGATTTCATGTTTGCAGAATCAGGTTCTCATTTTCTGCTAAGCTTCTGTTATGAATAAGTAAGCAGCTGAGAGTGCACAAACACTGCTCGCTTTCACTACATGCCTTTATCAAAATGCATTTGCTGTGTTAAACCCTAATAAAGTGATAATCCTTCTTTCTCCCCACCTTTAGCGTCAGCCTCACAACATTACACTCCTGCAGTGGGTTCAGTTTCAGTGTTTCTCCAAGGTTGCTGCAGCCCGATGTTTGATGCTGCATTTCACAGCAAACACAGACACCATCACTGTCAAATTTAATCTGTAAAAAAAGCAGAGAAAGACTTAGTAATCAAAGCCACATCTTCCTTCCAACCATCATTATAACATTTATCACAAGAAGGCACCAATGAGTGACAATGTCTTGCTATTTGAAAATACAATTCATCATATAATCTGTGATACATCTTAAAGCAGAATGACCAGCAGAAGTCACAAAAATGAGATTAGGTGAGAAATAAAAATATAGTAGAAAAGTAAGGTAGATAAAAGTAGTTGTATCTTAAGGCCTTCTGTGGGCTGTTGAGAAAAGCTGTTTTTAGGAGGGAGAGGACAGTTACGGTACTCTACAGAGCCAGATTAAAACCAGGAGAAATGAACTCAGTAAGTGTGAAAAACATGTGAGGTGAAATAGGGGAAGGCAATATTGTGAGAAATCATGACTGGAAATAAAATCACATTTAAACAATCAGGAAGATGATTAGAATAGAGAGAGGTGGTAATATGAAAACAGAAACAGGAGAGAATGGAGCATGAAGGGAAGGTGAAAGACATGCAATATTTTGAGTGTGTGGGTGCATGCGGGCGCACACACACTAACCTCACATCTAATTTATTTTACTTTGAAGACATTTTAGTCTCTTTTGTGTTTCAAGTTATGTTTGTTTTGAATTCCCTCTTTTTCAAAAAAATACAGTGAACATTCACCATCCTCAAATTTTAGTTTTCACAAAGTTATTTTTGTCTTCCTTTAATTATGTCCCTCCCTTTAACTTGAGGCTTTAAAAGTCACTAAGTATTTCTGATACCTTTTCTTCTTTCAAGATTTTTATTAAAATGTGTTTTATTGAATGTACTGTACCCCAGTCAATGTTTTAATTTTACTTTGACTTTCTTTAAATTCTGATTTATGTGATCTTAAATCTGCAATATTCCCATTCAGCTCAATGGGAGGTTTATTTGTGTAAGTAGTGCGGAACTGGATTCTTTATCCTCATTTTGATTTCTTTGTACAAAACAAAACAAATGCTTGTGTTTTTCTATTGCCTTGCTATAATGATTTTCAGCCAAGATATAACTATATGAATCCTTCCTCAGTTTACGAATTTAAGCCTGAAGCCACTTCCATTTTTTTTTTCAATTACACATTTAGATCTTTCTCCTTTCTCATTTTAAGCCATTTTGTGCAGGTGCAGATGATTCTAAGGTTTGGTAGTGGGATATAATACTTTCCCTCTAGGTCACTGGCTCAAATCCAGCCTGGATCCCTATTGAGTAAAAGTTATTACTATCAGATGGCAGTTCAAGGGCCTATGTGAAATGAACTTAGTGGTCTCAATTCCCAGATTTTCATACTGGAAAAACCAGTAACAAAACATGCTACCAATAGAGCACCTGAATTACATATTGCATATGTATCATAATTAATAATTTGCCTCTTCCCAAATCATCTTTTGCTGCTTGGATGACTGGCTGAACAAACTGAGATGGGCCCTGGAAATGGAAATGTCCTGTCTGAGGTAAGCCACACAGGGAGCATATTTAAATAGATTTCTCTCTTACTAGTTAGCTATTTTTTTCTATCTTCATACAAGGCTCAAATCATTCATTTCTTCTGAGTAGCTAGATGTTTTAAAATATATATTTTACATCCAAGAAAAATACAGAGACAGAAAAAAGAGAAGAGAAAATGTGTGCTCTCTCAGACTAATTTGGTGTGTCTGCTTCAGTGATGTGGAACAGATAAGCAGCTGGGAGAGCAGTAAGAGGCTACTTTTGAAAAAATAATGTTAAGTAAACTTTACAGGAGGAGAGGCTGATAAGTTAATATCAGGCCATATATCAGAATAAAGGCATACTCCAGACAAATTGCCATCTCAGCGGGTCTGAACTCTTGGCACCTCTAGAATGCCCTCTAACCAGTGTAATTACTCAGAATGCTTTTAAAAATGCAGGAAACCTAAATTATACCATTTTCTAGACACTCATGAGCAATAGTGAATGCAGTTGTCTACTGCACTCTAGGCAGCCTGGTGATGCCCTGAGTCATAAATACTGTAAATGAAACACAGAAAAAGCCAGCTAAAATGGAGAGCATCTTTTTATTGATACCTTGATTTCTATACTACTTTTTTTTATAATCAGACCCAGAATTTCAAATGTACAGCTTTTCCTCATAAGAATTTTAACATTTTAAGATAGAAACAGACAGGAATTGAAATACCTAATACTTTTAAAAAAAAAACAAAAAACCCAAGTGAAAGATATCGGAGCTGTACGTGACTTCGGGTATATTGATCCAACAACCTTCAAATTCTTTGATCCCATGATAAACACAAAATGTTCTTGAATCTCAGGAGAAAGGTCTTGCCTCAGAATTCCTCTGGGAACATTAGAAATGGTGCCAGCTGTCAGTTAACTACTACAGAGCACGTTTGAAATTTAAAACTTTGAATTTAGAGTTGTGTCAAATTCAGCAGTCACAAAGTTACAGTACACTTGATATATCAGCAGAGAGCATTCAGCGAAATCAATATACTCTTCAGCTGGTAAAAAGTTTCTATAACAAGGAAAATGTACTTTACACAAAGCTGTCTAAATCAAGATCATTTATTCTTGATACATGCTGTATGTGTTCAATGAAATGTAGTCACCAACAAACACATCGTAGTATGTATCTGACACTTCTAACGTGAAAAATAGATCCTAGGTCTTCTTTCAGCTCATATAATGAACAGCAATAACATAAACAAAGACTGAAAAACAACAACAAAAGCTTCCTAAAAAAGAATTCCACCTGTGACTGTTTCTCTCTTCATGCTAAAATGTAGCTTACAACTGTTTTGTATTGCACATGTATCTTGCTAAAATATTTTTTTTAAAAAGGTTTCTTAATGCGCCATGAAAACTGTTACAATTAAAGCTATCACCAACATTTTAGGGCTGCCTCCAAAAATACATCTGTAATTTTTACATGTGCAAAAACTGTAGGCTTTGCTTGTACAAAACAGGACACAAATATTAGAGACACGTTTATGGAGGGTCTTTGATAATCTGGCCCATTGTGCGCTACTTTTCCTTTACAAAGTGTCCATGAAGTGACCTTTAGGTCAACATAGCATTACTAACGCAGGGCTCGACAAATTTGCTTTGTAGCTAGGAGCCAGCCCAAACATTAAGGAGCCAGACAACATGGCCCCAGTGGCGGGGCGCCCTGGCCGGAGCGCAGCAGCCACTCTCCCTTCCCGTCCGCCACATGGACGCAGTGGCACCCTGGCCGGAGCATGGCGTCCGCTCTCCCCTCCCGGTCCCGCCCCTTCTCCCTGCCCCTCTCCCACAATAGGGGCCCAGCAGCAGGACACCATGGCTGGAGCACAGCGGCCGCAGCGCTCCCCGCTCCCGGCCCCACCACATGGATGACGTGGCGCCCTGGCTGGAGCACGGCGGCCGCTCCTCCCGGGACCCAGTCTTTCACTGGGAGAAATACTAGGCGCCAGAATTAAATTCCTAAGCGCCATGGCGACTTGGCGCCCAGGGTTTGTCAAGCCCTGTACTAATGTCTATGTATGTTGGGATTTTATACTACTGCACATCACCATAGTAGATGAGCTTCTTCCTCATAAAATTGGTACAATAGTGAATCCCCAGCGGACTTCATGAAGTCTCTGGCACTTCTACCTTTTTGGGGTTAAATCTCTGCTTGGGAGAGGATAAGGGGGCTGGATGAGTTTTTGGGGGTGGGCAGAAGGACACATCTTTCTTAGGGCAGAAAAGCCTTTTGAGAGAGGAAGGTTTTGCATATTTCCTAAAGAGGATTAGATTCTAGATTCCTCTAATCTCTGTAATTTTGTTTCACAGACAAACCACTTTCGGGCTGAGAATGTTTTGTTTTCAGTGCTCACGCACTACACCCTTGGCTTTGAGATCTGCATTGTTGATTTTCCATTTCAGCTTCATTTTCAGCTTCCCCTTTCATTCCTCTTCTCTCACAAAGCACAACTGATTTTTTCTAATTACTCCCAGAATATATACGCTTTTGGCTCAATTGTGCAACTTCACCTTGAAGAGCAACAGTGTAGTATGCACCAGACAGACTTTAGCTGTAGTTACAGCTCCTTAAATATACTGTATCTCAAAGGAAACGTGGTAGGCGTTACCGTGAAAATTGATCAAGACCACTTAAAACCAGCAGGTGACTTTTACCTAGCAGGGGATGAAAAAGATGAAAGACTCCTCTGAAAAGAGGGGACACTGGAAACTTCAAGCATATTAAACATACACACACACAAAATTAATCTACATTACAATTATGTTATGACACAAATTGACAAAGACAAGGACATTAAGATTTTTTTGTCTCTTGTAATTCAGTGTCTCTGAACCTTTCCAGACTACTGTACCTCCTTCAGGAGTCTGATTTGTCTTGCGTGCCCCAAGTTTCACCTTGTTTAAAAACTACTTGCTTACAAAATCAAACATAAATATGCAGAAGTGTCACCGCACACCATTACTGAAAAATTGCTTACTTTCTCATTTTTACCATATAATTATAAAATAAATCTACTGGAATATAAATGTTGGACTTACACTGTAGTGTATAGTATAGAGAGCAGCATAAACAAGTTATTGTCTGTATGAAATTTTAGTTTCCACTGACTTCGCTAGTGCTTTTTAATGTAGCCTGTTGTAAAATTAAGCAAATATCTAGATGAACTGATGTACCCCCAGGACGACCTCTGCGTACACCCAAGGCTATGTGTACCCCTGGTTGATAACCACTGTCCTAATTTACCAAGTTTTTGTCTAGCTACTACAAGTTTTGGAAAAGAGTTTGCTATTAGTGCATGTAGCACGTATGCTCCAACACCTTGCCAGAAGAGGATGAGCTAGGGACAAGATAAGCGTCAGTCTTCCACTGTTTTTCTCTTTGTCACAAATCTTAGAGCTATTGCAATATAGATATTCTTATAAATTAATAATATATGGAGGCTGCCAATGTTGAACATAGTCCCCAAACCGTCAACTCATGAGTGTGACATCCCACCAACAATGTATTATATTTTCCCATCCCATAAGCAGTCTGTTTCAGATAGAACTGTTGGATATGGATTCCAGCAGTCCTCACCCATTGTGTTAATATTTATATTGTCTTTTAGATGCTCAAATAGGGAGCATAAAAAAACTCCAGGACAAAATTTAAAGATGAAATATACAAGTTCAAAATTTGATAACACAACCGATAAATGATGCAGAAGCCCTGCTTCGGGTGTGTACTGGAGTGTAACACACAAATAAGGCAGCCCTGGACAGCAGGGTTAATACAAACAGGAGAAGTATTTTTTCACACAATGTACGATTAACCTGTAGAACTCATTGCCATGGGATGTTGTGATGGCCAAAAGTATAAATGGGTTAAAAAAATGAACTAGGTAAGTTCATGGAATATAGGTCCATCAATAGCTATCAAGATGGTTCAGGGATGCAACCCCATCCTGGGGGCAAAACTAAGCCTCTGACTGCCAGAAGCTGGTAAGGGAAGATAGGGGTGGGTCTCTCCAACTGCCCTGTTCTGTGCACTCCTCTTGAAGCTCTGGTATTGTCCACTGTTGAAAACAGGATACTAGGCTAGATGAATAGAGGACCTATCTTTCCTCTGACCCAGTATGGCAGTTCTTACGTTCTGGGAATGGGAAGAGAAAGGAGACTAGCAAGAAAGAAAAGTTTAATGGACCGAGAACCATCAACAGATATGACTAGAAAGGAGAGGGGTGGAGAGAGAAAAAGAAAAATCATTTGTAAGTGCTAAACGAGCATTTATCATGTATTTTATAAAAACTCTTTTCCACTATTCTGATTTTTCATTGACCTGAGAACTAATCTTCACTATTAATCTCAAATTTATTTAAAAGGCAGTGTGGTCTACAGGCTAGGGCTCTGGATTTAGACTAATCCTCCCTTGCAATTCACCTGCTGTTTGAATTTGGGCAAGACAGTTCATCTTCCTACACTCACTCTGTCCTGTCTAAAACTATTCAGGTTGGAGGGGTCTATCATTATGTATTTGTATAGCACAGAATTATAGAATCATAAACATGCAGGGCTGGAAGGGACCTCAAGAAGTCATTAAGTCCAGCCCTGTGCGCTGAGACAGGACCAAGTAAACCTTGACCATCCCTGACAGGTGTTTGTCTAACCTGTTTTATTAAACCTTCAATGATGGGCATTCCACAACCTTTTATGGAAGCTTGTTCCAGAACTTAACTACCCTTTTAGTTAGAACTTTTTTCCTAATCTCATCTAACCTAAATCTCCCTTGCTGCAGATTAAGTCCATTATTTCTTGTCCTTTTGCTCCCCTTTTTAAAGATAGGTACTATGTTTGCCCTTCTCTAGTCATCTGGGATCTCACCTGTCCTCTAGGAGCTCTCAAAGATAATTGCTAATGATTCTGAGATTGTTTCAGCTAGTTCCATAATTATACAAGGATAAATTTCAATCAGGCCTGACAATTTGAATACATCTGACTTATTTAAATATTCTTGTAGCACAATAAGATGCCAGTCTCAATCGGGGTCTCTGGGCACTACTAGAACACAACTAATAGGCAACCCACAATAGGAGATTGAAAACACTGAGAGAGTTCCAGATACTGGATTATCATGAACTCCTGTACGTTTGATTGAGGACCTAGAACAGCATGTTTAAAAAAAATAAAGTAGTTATGACCAAACCACCAAATATGGACTAAGAAATAAAGCAACAACAACAAAAATCTCTACAGCATGTAGTGATGGTGAAAAGTGGATTAAAATAATCAAATCTGGGGCCACAGCATCTACTGATGTAAAATTACTATCAGAGCTAACATGGTGTGTGTGAAAGAAAGTTTCTAAAAGCACTGGAATTATGTTTCTCAAAACACATGTTAATGAAAGAATTGAGCATGCAGCTGCTTTATGCACATGGTGCTCCCACTGAGGTTCTAAAAACAGTGTAGCTACAGGAAACTTTTTTTCTAGTTAAGTTTTCATAATCAAAATTAAAATCACTGGTAGTAGTTTTGTTATAGCGCGTTGTGTTGCTGACTTGTAGTACAAACAACATAAAAAGTAGTCATAAATGCTAATGATCGCAAAATGCATATTCAAAATGCTAGCACATGGTGTATAGTAAAATTTCTCATGTTTATGTGAAAATATATTACATGTAGATTACAACTCTTACTGCATTGCCTTAAACACTGGAGAAGTCCCTGATTTGTCATTTCTCTGTTAAACCAAAGTTGTTGCTGTTTTAAAAACAATTCCCTTATCTTTGAAACTTTGTTGTAGTTAAAATCATCATAAAGAAACTTTACTATATTATTTTTAAACCGCCCATATGTATTCAAGGCTTTGCAGCAATGATTCCTCTGGAAAAATTCAGCAACACTTCAGCTGTTCTGAGAGAACTCTTTTTGCAGTAAAAATGAATAAGCCTGACAGAAATATGTCAAGTCAAGATGAGCATTTATTTGCCTTGTGCATTGAGACTACAGTACTTGCCAGCAACCTGTGAATACCAGGGTGTGTTTTGGAGCATTAGCTTATTTCCCTCACTGATTCTATTTTAAGAAACCGCATACTAAGTGATTTTGAACCTGACATTTGCATTAAACGACCACTTGAAAGTTCACTACCATGATTTAGTCTGGTAGTGGAGTATAATTTATAATTTTATTAAATCAAATCTACAAAAAGTACATTTAAAGACTGATCTTTGCTCCCCACAACTAGCAGATGCCACTGTTAAAGTAAGTTTGTAACTTACATGTGCTATCATTCTCCAAAGTGGCAGAGTTAAAGGACCTAGAGCACTATGCTAATTAATGAGCACTCAAAGTGATAAGATGCAGGTTTGCATTATATCTACACTATTAAACTAAGTAGTCTAAGGATTTAAGCTGAAGCATACAACATGCTTTTAGAATACTGGCAGCTGTAAAACCCTGAATGAAAAAAAGTGTTAAACTATTTACCATACACAACATTGCACTTCACCAATTTGGAATGAAATCCTGTAGCTCTTAAATCACATAAGCAATCCTGTTGATTTCAGTGGAACTGCTCCCATGAGTAAGATTTGCATGCACATACTCTGATTGAAATGTGACTTTGCTGATTAAGGTAAAACTAAATAAGTAGGGTCTGATACATGAACTAATATGATCATCAATTATAATGTGGCACACAGAAAGTAACAGCAAAGGTGATTTGTCCTACTTTTGTAAAGCACAGTGGGACTACTTCTATGAAAAGCTACTGATTAGCGCTTCATCCCAGACATGAAGGTTGCCTACTGATAACCTGTAACTTTATTTCAGCCTCTTCACAGGCCTGGTCTACACTGACCGGCAAATTCGGCGGCGGTCGACAGGAGTTACGCAAACTACGCAGAGTAGCTTCGAACCGAGGTTGCAGGAGGAAGGCCCTGGCCCGGGTAGCGGCCAAAGTGTCCCCAATGAACTCTATACGTTGCACCGGATAAGAGTGGACTTCTGCTCGTTTATGAGCAGCCCCAGTTTGGTGCATGTTGCACAGGTGAAGGATACACTGTTCTGAATGTGGGACCTGAACCTACCTGATTAGCAAGTCGTCCAGGTATGGGAAGATCTGCACCCCTCTGCGGCGCAAGTGGGCCGCCACTACCTCCATACACTTGGTAAATACCCTGGGGGCGGATGAGAGGCCAAAGGGCAGGGTCGTGAATTGGTAATGGCAGCCAGCTATCATAAACCGGAGGAAGCGCCTGTGGCTGGCAAGGATGGAAACATGGAAATACGCATTCTTCAAATCGAGGGCAGCATACCAATCTCCTGGATCCAGAGCTAGGCTAATGGAGGCTAGGGAGACCATGCAAAACCTGAGATGCTTGATAAATTTGTTTAGTCGGTGTAGATTTAATATGGGTCTCAGGCCCCCTTTTGCTTTGGGGGTGAGAAAGTACCTGGAGTAAAATCCCTTCCCTATTTCTTGCAGAAGAACCGCTTCCACTGCCCCCAGGAGGAGGAGGGTATTCACCTCCTGCAAAAGGAGTTGCTTGTGAGAGGGATCCCTAAAGAGGGATGGGGTGGCGGGGAGAGTCTGGGGGGAAGGCTGTGAACTGGAGGGCATATCCCCGGAGAACTACACTGAGGACCCAACGGTCCGAGGTGATGGTTTGCCACTCGGCATAGAAGGGTCTTAGCCTGCCTGAAAACAGAAGGAGAGAGAGGTAGTGGTGCCACCCTCGGGCGCACCATCAAAATTGTTTTTTATGGGTGGCCCCCTTAGAGAGTCCTTGTTGGGAGGTTGCGGATGAGTTGGAGGGTTACATCGTCAGAATCCCCTGCTCCTTTCTCGGCCCCTGGCAGGCTGAGGGGGTCTAGGCAATGGCCTAGGCGGTGGCTGTGTCTGGCATTGGGACTGTGGCCGAGATTGACGCCTTGAGGCCTAGAGAGTGTAGAGTCCCAAGGAATGGAGCGTGGCTCACGAATCCTTAAGAGCGTGCAGCTTCTTGTCAGTCTTATCCGAGAACAGGCCCACCCCATCAAAGGGCAGGTCCTGTATAGATTGCTGCACCTCTTGGGAGAGCCCCGATGACTGCAGCCACAAACACTGCCACATGGCAATTGCAGAGGCCATGGCTCTGCTAGAGGTGTCCGCAGCATCACTGGCGGTTTGCAACACCGCCCCTGCCACCGTGACGCCCTCTTCCAGGACCATGGCAAAGTCCGCCGCCCAGTCCTGGGGCAACCCCTCTGCGAACTGCCTCATGGACTCCCAGAGGTTAAGACTGTACCGCCGTAGGAGGGCCTGGTGGTTCGCAATACAGAGCTGCAAAGCCCCAGTGGAGTATAAGTCAAGTTTTTTATTATCCTTGTTTTTTGGCGTGGTGCCTGGGCCACGTTGCTTGTCCCCTCTGGTTGGCCGCATCCACCACCAGAGTCCCTGGGGCCAGGTGTGTAAACAAACACTCAAACCCCTCTGCTGGGACATAGTATTTTTTCTTGGCGCCCTTGGATGTGGGGGCAACCGAGGCAGGGGTTTGCCACAGGGCCTTGGCCAGGTTAAGGACTCTGTCGTGTACGGACAGAGCCACCCCTGATGGTCCCGCTGACCCAACAACACCGAAGAGGGGGGGTCCTCCTCCTCTGATAGCTCCTTGAGTTCTAAGTTCAGGTTAGAGGCCACCCTTTTCAGGAGCTCCTGGTGCGCTCTGAAGTCTGGGAGGGGCGCCCTGTGGTCTCTAGTGGCTCCCTCATCTGGGGAAGAGGAGGATTGTTGAGGGGGCCCTGCGAAGGGTCCCTCCTCAGGGTCTAATTCCTCCTCCGAGGAATGGCCCTTAGCCTGTTGGCTTGGTAGGGGGGAGGGCACTGGCTGCGCCACTGAGGATGGGACTGACACAGTTCCTTGTCCCATCTGCACCCCCCATGGGACCCAGTAAGGCCACTGCCAGGGCCCTTATGGCCACCCCAGTGCTGGCAATGGTACCGGATGTGGAGCGTCTTGTAGGCGGCGCGTGCCCTTGTCTTTCCGGGACCCGGAGCGGCTGGACCGGTGCTGACGATGTCTTCTCTGGCTTTTGCTGCTCTTAGTTGGGGAGCGGCCTCTAGATGACCCTGACAAGGTGGAAGAGCGTCAATGCCGCCACGAACGGTGCTGACAGGAGGACGCATGCCCCGACGAGCTGGATGACAACGTCCTCCGCCTTGGTCCGGTGCCGGTTGCCCTCGAACACCGAGATCTACAACGGGTCGGAGCGGCCAGGACTTTCGATGCCAGGCTCTGTGCTGGAGATCGGGACCGGTGCCGTGCTGGTGAAGGGCTCAGTGCCAGGGTGCGGAAGCAGGAGTTGCGCGCACTGCGCGAGGTGGTCTTGGAGCGGTGCCGCCTTGAGCGCGATGCCGCCGGTGCCGGGGACTGACCTCGGTGTCGCGGGGAGGACGAGTTCAACAACTCCGAGTCGAAGCTGCGAGGGGAGCCGCCTCACTCTACCCTCCGTGGCTGTCTGGTGGGAGACTTCTCCCCAGACGGGGGTCTCGATCATCCACCGGGGGCACCCAGCACGGGTTTACCCCAGGACACCAGTCCCCTCGGCCGAGGAAGAGATGGAGACGTGGGCATGGCCATCAAGGAAAGCCTCTGGTGTCGACGGGCCTCGCAGGGACGCTCCCACACCCCCAGGAGTCAGGGGAGGCTCCCTGCGTGGAGATGCAGTTTTACAGCATCGACTTCTGATTGAGGTCAGTGAAGACCTGCTCAATCGATCCAGAAAGGTCGATCTGAAGGCAGTGACTTTACCACTGTCAGTGCAGACATACCTTGAGTCATAGCTGCAGACAGGGAAGGAAGTTCTGGGGTGGCATAGTACCTCTCCCTACACTCTCTGCGCTGTGTTCTGCCCTGGCACTGAGGGCCCAGCTTTGCACATCCCACAAAGGGGTTGCTAATAAACAGAAACTAATATAACATACATACGTATGATGTGTATGTGTGCATGCACACATTTGTTTATATCTTTTGGAGCTGAAGAAATGATGCAACTCCATTCCCGGCACATTACTAACCCAAAAGGATACTTGAGAGAACTATTAATTCACCAGTAATCTGTGGGCCTCCAGAACTGTAAGATTGAATTCTGTGGAATTTACCACAAAAGATAATTCTTTTCAAGTTTTCTTCAGGCCTGGGCTTGCAAACCCTACTAAGACCCAGATAGAGTAAGTGATTCTGACAGGCCAGATGCCAACTCTTGCTCAGGCTGCAGGCATTAGCTAAGAACTGACTAACTCAGAGCTGGAGACCAGACCAGTTCACCTGTATAACAATTTTGCTCAACACAGGTATTAGTCTTATAAGAATGTATTTAGTGTTTAGACTTTTTTAAATGCTTGCAAGTTGCTTCATGCATTCATCTCATGTGTAATGTCGGTATTCAATGTTATAAGAAAATATGTAAGTTTTGCTTTATACTTTGAAAACGTTTGCTCTGAATTTGTGAACCTAGGCACTGGAATCATGTCTCTCTGCCCCCCTACCCATCCAGAACTATCAAAATCAGATGGGTCATCAAGGAACATCACAATACAAAGGATTGTTAAATGACCCTATCGCACCTTGGAAATGCCATATGCAAGGAAGCTCATCCTGTGGACTCAGACGCTGAATGGAGGAAATAAAACAAAGTCACAGGAAAATTTTCCATCTCTTCACCGTTTGAACTCGCACAGGGCCAGAGCCACCAAAGTGAAGCCAGAGATCCCAGGGGTTACTTCCTGGGTCCACCCTGGAAGACACTTTGAATTGACAGATCACTACAATTCTGTCACTCTTAGGATTTAGACTGCAACTCATTTGTGCACGTTTGCTTGCTTTAACTTCTAAATAACTGTTCTTTTTCCTAGTTAATAAACCTTTAGATACTTTATTACAGGATTGGCTACGGGTGTTGTCTTTGATGTAAGATTTACGGTACCAACTGATCTGCGGTAAATGAATGGTCTCTTGGGACTGGAAGCAACCTGAGTATTGTGTGATTTTTGGTATAAGTGACCATTTATCACCAAGTCCAGTTTGTCTAGGTGGCAAGATAGACTGGAGAGTCTAATGGGACTGTCTGTGACTCCATGGTAAGATAGTTACAGTGATCCAGGAGTTCATACCTGTTACTGGCTTGGTGAAATCTAAATATAGAACCCACCACCAGTTTGGGGTGCCTGCCCTGAGCTAGGCACTCTCGGTCATGAGCCACTCCAGACAGAGTGACAGCTGAGCAGAGAAAGGTATTCCATTTCACAGAGGATTTGGCTATTTGAAATCCGGTTTAATTCTGATTTGGGACAAAAGCCAAAAATTTCAAGATTCTCTGCATAATGGGATGGAGCATTGGCTCTAGAGCAGTCTGCCTGGCAAGTTGCTCAGAGCCACAAACCCTGGAAGCGATGAAATCTCCAAACCTGATGCAAGCTGCCCTGTAGCCACAGAATCCTGAAACCCTATGGGTTTGCAACCCCAAGCCAGTCCACCTGGCAGGCTGCCCCAGAGCTGCAGACTCTCAGCAGCCTGTCAGGAGGGCTGAAGACGAGCAAGGCATGTTTCCATCAGAATTCTGCCTGGTTTCCAGGGGACCTTCGTAAAAATTGAATCGTCTTTGCAGAACATTTTTATTTTGATGAATCAGCAAATTGCAATGGAAAAATGTTTTTTCCAAGCAGGTTTAGTCCTAGGCTTAGGTTAGTCCTAGGCAGTTTGTACACGTAGAAAGCAGCCTTCTCCAGTGAAGAACGAAGAGGCCTGGGAATCAAAACCTGCGGGTTCTAGGCAAATCAGGTATTTTTTCTGTGACTCAGTACCTGCAACAATAAAATGGGGATATATTATCTACGTTATAAGGAAGTGAGGTGAGGTGATATTAATTAGTGTGTACAAAGAGCTTTGAGATCCTCACATGAAAAGTACCCATTATTATTGCTATTTTTATAGAAAGAGTAGGAAAGCATTTTTCACTTGTGAAAAACTGACTTTCATCATAATGAAAAGGTTCTTTTTGCAAAATCATTTAAAATGTTGCCTGTTGCCTGTAAATAAAGTTTTCCCAGATAATCAAATGAATTACTGAGAAACAAAGTAATCAAAGTAGTCAAATACAAAATAATGACAGAAATAAAAAAGCATACAACAGAAATTATTATGAATTTTTCTCTAAGGTATCAGCAGCTGTAAGAATTTAAGTGTGAAATCTTTCTTCATACGCCATAATCCTAAATCTCTTTTACTGTATTCTATATTAAAACATGCCCAATATCAATCGTTTCTTTTTTATAAATACTCCGTGTATTCTGCTCTTACATCACACAGCCTAACTGCAAAACAATCTTTCCCTTCAAAACAGGACTATACAATACTCCATATAACCTCCTTACATACAATACATTTTTATATTTGTGAGAGTTGTCACTGCAATAAAGTTAGTGAACTCTAATCCTCTTAAGTACTGTCACAGAAAAATGATTTTGTCACTCAGAGAGGCTAAAAAAGGAAATTGGAGATGAACAGAAAATCCTGGTTTCCAAATATGAGCTATAAAGAAAAGTACTAATATTCAATCAACACAGACAGTCTAGTGGTTTTTTTCATAATAAGGTAACTCAGTTGACTATCACAGCCTTCTCTCTACCCTTTCCATAACAGTAATCTGCTCATGAAAATTGTAATGAGTTTATGATTCAAGGATAATTTAGATAGTGAATGGCGATAGCTTATCCTTATCTCTGAGCACCATATGTTCTTGGGAACAATCTTCTGCTTTTGTTTTAAATGTGCATGGAGTTTGCATCTATATTTGTGTACTGACCTGATACATAAATAGCCAACCTGAAGAGAATAATCTCAGTTCCCACACTATACATTTTAATGCAAATGACCTTTATCTATGCAAATTTTCTGACTAAAAATGTGGCTAAACCTATGAAAGGAAAAAATAGAAATTACTTGTTTGTGTGATCATTTTTAGTGCATATTCTTTGATAACAGATTCATGGGAATATCATTCTCTTGTACTATTCTTCTTTAACTTTCTGTGAATTGCAGCTTGAGAATTTGAATAGTCCATATTTTCTTTTTTATATATTTTAGGTTATATAATAAAAAGGGAGAACTCTTGTTTCAGGTTCAGCTGATCAGGGAAGAAAACAGTCTTCAATATTTAAAATAGGGCAATACCTAAGCTCGTGTGGGGAAGCAGGAGGGGTGGGGGATGTTTTGTTTTTTGTATCAAACTAAGATAGGCAGACTAGGAGAAGGTTTGTATAATATAATTAGTTACGATGCTTGTCAAATACCCAAATGTATGTGTGTAATTTAAAACTATTATAATTTCAGTTTATCCTGTTAAAATCTTTAAAATGTAATAGAATTTAATCCATAAAAAATTCAGCCAAAAAACCATTATTTCCAAATTAGAAAAATATACAAAGCAGACTGGACGACTCAGGGCATGTCTACATGGGGATGCTCAAAAAAGTTCAGATGAAACTAGTAAAGCTGTAAGTTAATGTGCATAAATTAAACTGCATTAAACCACATGTGGTTGATCTCATTCAGAAGTAAAGTGGCTTCAGTTCCCTGAAATTTAATTCCCCTTAAAGTTTAACTTTCCTGAGTACCCTTGTGTAGGCAAATCCTTACTGGATTGAAAACGTGATTCAGAGTCTTGGTCACCGATTCAGATTCAGTTCCAGCCTATATTAGTAGTGAATGAGTGTTATTACCAGCTGGCAACCATCGGGCGATTTATTTCAAATGAATAAATCCCAGTGAATCCACAACACAAAAAGCACCATCACAATTGTGGTTAATTGGCACGTTAGCAGAGCCTCTGCAGAGGCCCAAGATGAATGTGTATGCAGACTGAAATAATTTCTCTGCCCTCCAACTCGAAGCTGAAGCACACTGATAAAGTACTGTGGGGCAATTTTCACTGCTCCTGACTATAATGTACCTGTTCCGTGGATAAACGGAGGACCTCTGAGACCAAAGTTGTGAATCTGATGTCTTTCACAAATACTAAATTGACTAAGCTCTCTACCACTTCCCCACCAAAGGGGGAAAAAACAGGTGAGAAAAGGGGGGCATTAAGTGAAAGATCCCAATTTGCACTGCAGATTTCTCTTTATGGTGGGCTGAATCCAAATACTTCAAATATTCCAATATTTGGATCAAGGGTTTTGGTTTGGCACATTATAGAGCGACAATGAACATCTATGGATGTTTTATAAGTCTCTGTTATTGTAATTAGGTCATGTCTGGTCTGCTGGCCTGTTGGAACATAAAATCACTATTCCATGGACCAGCAGTGTTTTACAGTTGCATGACATTTCATTTGGAAGTTTAATTTTAGGTTCTGACAGTTCTAATGCCTTGATCGTTAGTGTTGCCTGAATATGGACTGAATGGTGCTACGTGAACAACTTTTTTGCTTGACGTCACACTGCCTTGTCTGCTGGGGAGCAGCCGACGGTAAATAATAGTCTAGTATTCAGATCTCTGTGCAATATCCAGTGCTTGCAATTTTTTTTCTTTAATGAGAAACATTTATTACAGCATGCAAGACTGTGGACAAACATAGCAAACAAGTCCATAAGCACACATTCTATAAATATTGAAACAATGTTAAAGAAAGCAAGATGATGTTACCCAATCTCAAGAGATCATCCCTGTAGTTCTGAATTCCCCTTTCTACAAAGCTGATCCTACCTGGCTGTGATCAGAGTCAGATCTGTATAGTAGGCTATAACTCAGTGCACCCCTACATAGTATAACCTCTCCTGCAGGAGATATTTATATAAATGGAGTGCCCTGAGTTAGTCGTTCTTCCTACACCAAGAACAGCCCCTGGTGCAGAGATTGTCCAGAAACAGGAAGACTGTAAATCAGTAGCAGGGAATAGGGAAAGGAAGACCAAATGGATGCATGAGATAGCAAAGCCAGGGCTAGTGTACATCTTACGTCTAGCCTGCCTTCTCTCAAACTAAGTAAGGTGTGTGATTTGTGGACTACATATATTCAGTAACTAGGGACCAACTCTCAGCAAACTCAAGAGAAGCTGACATTGATAACCTATTACAAAAGTACAAGAAACAAAATGCCAGCCTTTCTTGAGTTTGCAGAGAGTTGGTCCCTAATTATAAAATATATATATAGAAAGGCTGACTCTGTGTGTGTGTGCGCGCGCGCCCGCGCACCCCCCCCCACACAAATCCACACAGCTTGGAGAAGAAAGGGAAAAATATTTCAGTATTTCCAAGTGCCTTTTCCCCATCTATTGTACATATATACGTTCCAGACCTGGAGATTAAACAACATGTATCCTCTATTTCCTGGACAGCCATTTAAGACAGAATGTTTAATACCATAACCTGATCCTTTTAAAAAGGATCTGTCTGTATCCCACAAAAGACATGAACAGTCCATTGGTAAGCATTAACCCTCGTGTTTAATGCTTGTCAGCACACAGATCACAAGCTTTTTGTTAATGTTTTTAATCCCAGATTGGAATTTCAGAATCTCTCAGTTCTAATGAGGTAGAAAAAAATATTTCTGACTGAAAGGTACATTAGCTTCCATCTGTTTCTACTTCACATGAAGCCATAGAAATAATATGCTGCCAAGTAAAGGCATTTTAAAATAAATTTAATCTCAGAATTTGAAAATAATTATTTTTAACAAAACATTTTGTTATACACGTGATTTATTTTTAAAACTTCTTGGCCCTCATGATCTATGTGCAACTCATTTTCCAATCTGTAAAATGTTCTTTATCTTTTCAAAGCCAACGTCTCCTCATTCACAGAGTTTAGCTCAAGCTAAGTGTCATATTAAAGAATGTCAGCTTTATAAAGACTCTGAATTTTAATAGCATTCCAAGTATTTGCAGAAAGACTAGCATTCAAATACGTCTTTCCCATCACTTCCTCAAATAGTTTGGATTTTTCCCCACATTTGTGGATTTTACAAAGTACTTATAGTAGCCCAAAGAATTTCTTTACTACCCTTTATATCTCACCCACCCCCCTTCAAAGATTTTGTATCATGCTAACAATCCTTCTAGCCAAGGAATGGTGGCAATACCTTCCTTTGGAACCTTTAACAGTGCTATTATCCTAGCCAGAATGAGAGAGAGCATTTCTTTCCTCCCAGGCTCTTAAGCACCTGCCTGCTGGGCATGAAGTCCCAAGAGAGAATCTCAGCTCTGATGAAATGCTTCAGTACCGCTGGATTTTTCTGCCAGTCTAAACAGACTGGATTCTTATTGGTATATTCAGTTACAATCTTTCTAATGGTGTAACATTTTTAATGGTTTACTCAAATAATTTTATCAATTTTTTTAGCTCTAATTCTGCAAAAATACAAAAAACTCCAGTCCCTATTAACCAGTAATAACTGCTAGCAACATTAAAATTTAACTATATTTAACTAATAGGAGCTATTAAAAGAAAAAGATTCTAGAAATTAAAAGTAAAAATCTGGGATAGGAAAGTAGGCTTCTACTTTGGAGTGATTTCTATTTTTCCCCTTTAAAATACCCATTAGGCTGAAAACTTGTATTTCTAATTTCTACCATATTCAGTTTGAAATGAGAGGTATAATTTGAACAATTTCGCATACGCTAATTACTGAATGACTGATTGTATTTCACTTTCAAAACAAAATGATACCGCTCACATAAGCCACTTATTATTAAAATATAGGTAACATGAACAAAGAAAAATCAATATTGATGAACGTAACGGATAAGAGATCCTTAATTTTATTGCTCTTGTAAAAGTTAAACACAAGAGGAACACTGACCCTAGATGTTAGTTATTAATCTTTAATAAAAACTCATTTTAGGCTGTAATAAAAATAGCATTTCGTCCCCAAACATGAATAAAAGCTAAGTTTCTTTTTTATAAAACTAGACAATGGGGCTGATGTCATTTTACTTTACTAGATAAACTTAATGTAGCTCTCAGCCTCACTAATTCTGTATGCATGTGTTTCCAAGTTATGAAGCTACATACCTTCAAAATCCAAAAGCCGTTGTATAGGGTGATGTGATACTCACCTGCACAAGTCTTTAAATTATATAGTTATGGGACTTAATACTTTGTGCGCTAGGGACCTAAGTGATAATGAAAACCAAAATCTTAGGGTCCATCATGGGAGGTACTCAATGCTCTCAACTCCAACTGAATTCAATGGGAGTGGAGAGGGCACGCAGGCCTTCACAGGAGGTGCTGAGCTAGTCATACAGGTACAATCAGGTTTCAGAAGTGGCACTGGCTACATAAATTAAAACTCTTAGTACCATAAACTATATCTCTATTATCACATTGGCAAGACATCTCCCATCAAGGAAGGCTATTATAAATAACATCTCTATCTTTGAGATTATATTTACAATTAAAAACACCACAAACTTAGTTCTAAATTTATTGTTGTCAGCTTTCACTACCACCGACACTACTCCATTTTAATAATAATCATTGTTTGTTTTAAACAAATTTGCTTTAATTCACTTTTAATAGTACATATGATCTAATTGATTGCTGACTGTCTATTTTGCTGTTGGAGGCTCTCAGAGCTCAACACTCAGCAGTGCTTCAATTTAATTTGTGCTCCCTGAATCATAATTCAGAATGCTAATCATGGCATAAAGCACCCTAATTTGCAATATGCCCTCCGAAAATGAATAAACAATGTTGTTTCAAAATGAGTCCTTATGCCTGGAATATCAAGTTCCTGATACTTACCAAGCAAAGTTAAATCACAGAAAGCAAGGTATGAACAATTGGGTTTAAAGATGCTTAGTTGCCAATTATTTTCAACTGCATTTATTTTAAACACATATTTATCACATTCTTTGTTCACGTTTTTGTTCTGACTCAGAGTACAAAAGTACACATAAGTTATAAAATCATGAGTCAGCCACAGAATTAGATTAAAGCTATGTGAGGAAGACTGTTTTGTTTTGTTTTGATTATACAAAGTACATGCATAATGTTCCCCAAATGAGCTTGGCGTTAGAAAGAGACACAAGTGGCAAATAATACCAAAGTCATAGCCAGAAAAATATACAACTGGTATGAAAATATACATTCTTTGGCAACTGTATCATGAATATGACTATTCATCATCTGCAGCGTCTATTGAAAGACAGCACTGCGTTTCTGCATTTCAAGTGAAAGGAAATGTATGAAGTGTGAGCCAGAATGCCAAACAACATCCAAGATATCCACTGAAGGTGTGTGATGATATGGTCATGTGATTTGTAGCTAAGGAAATACGATCACGGAAGAAAGAAAGCAAGAAAGAAAGAAGAAAGAAAGAAAGCAAGCAAGCAAGCAAGCAAGCAAGCAAGAAAGAAAGCTATAGGCAGGTGCAGCACCAGAAAGGATCACCAGAACAACAACTGAGCTCTGTTTTACTAAAGGCCATCAATCCTCAGAGTGCTTCGGGAAAGGGGAGTCTAACAATTAGACTTTCTTCCTGTAAATCAGGGTGGATTGATTTAAAACAAGGCAATTTAAATCACTGATTTAAATCACCAAGAGAAAATCGTTGATTTAAATCAAGTTTCCCACTGATACTTCTTCACATATTTCTTAAACAATGGTGCAAATGTGATCACTAAAACATGTTAATTTACAACTCAATACAGCATTTTACAATGTCTAGGAGGGTATACTTTGTGTAATTTTTTAGATTACTTGATTTTTATTAATTTAGGAAATAGTACATAATATTCATTGCCTGTGTCAAGCTACAGATACAGCCGCAGTACATCAGGAATGGTAAGAACTAAATCACACACACAAACACAATAGCACTTCTATTTTATTAAACTAAATCTTAAATGTTACATAAATGTTTCACATTTGCAATTGCAGCAGTCTCCTGAGTTGCTGACTGTCCTTAACCTTTTTTTTTTTTAATTTTCAAATTTTATTAACTCTAACAGACAAGTCATCACAACCCTAAACGTACGCTGTCCTTAAAAGTTCTACAACTAGCTCTCATCTTCCCCACTTCCATGGTCATTTTTATTCATAGACAGAAATACAAGTTTTCCTGCTTTTTTCAATTCCCAGTTAATTTCTTAGCTTTGACTGAATAATAACAAACGATGAAAATATTCTCCCTTTGCCTGCAGAGGACACTACCGCTGTGAAAAGTTGGCTTAGCAACTGAAGGAACTCTGGGTCAAGGTGCCTGGCTAATGATTTCCACCAATTCAAGGGAGTGATTTTATTCAAAACATCATCAGTAAACATGTACTGTTTAAATGGCTCCACTCCAGCCCTGAAATATATTATGACTGGCATAACTGAGGAGTGATTTTGAGATGCCCATGTCATAGCAGCAGCATCTTCTTCAGAAGTTAGGCATCTACTTTTATATCTGGGGTCGAGAATGTTCGCAAGAAAATGAAGTGGAGTTAATGCTTGATCCATTCGCTTCTTTAGTGCCTGCAGTTTAACTTTCTGGTGAGTAATTCTTTCTTCAATGTCTCTTGAAGTGCCTTACAAATTTCGACAGCATCAGCAATGCAGAAACAATTTCTCTGAAGTTTGTTTAAGGCTATGAATATAGGCTTCAGTATACTGAGCATATCCTCTACATTCCACTTTAATCCAATGTTAGATACTTTGGATGAGATGCTTCCATCTATTTTATTACTGTTTTCCTCACAAAGTTTTATGTGAATAGGCCAGTTCTTAATAAATTGTTCACAACAATCAACCACAGAATTCCACTGAACATTGCTCTCTTCGGTGAAGCTGAGGCAAAAAGGTTGTTACGGAAGTATTTTGTGACTTCAACAACATTTTCTTTTATTCCTGGAGAAGACGTACTTAAGTCTTTGGCTAAAAGATGCATTAAATGGGCATTGCAGCTATGTTATTAAGGAGCATCCTTCCGTTACTTCTTCTAAGTATCTTCTCATCTTTGCCATGTCTGCAGCATTGTCTGTGACAAAACTGCGCACATAACACTTGAATTTTTGTTCATAGTTGATTACAGCTTTCACCGCCACTTCTTTTAAATATTCTATGGCATTTGGGCATTTCCCGATGTATCTACTGTTTCTGAAAGATATGCAACCCCATCTTCTGTTGTCACACAGGCACATATTACTGGATCATTGTGTATATTGCTCCGCCCATCAAGGCTTAAACTGGCAAATTTCCCCTCAGTATTTCTTGCACACTGTTCAAGTTCCTTCTCATACACTGTATCTAGCAACCCTCCACCGATGTCTGCTCTACCAGGTGGAGTGTAGCCTGGTTGTAAGGACTCAACCATGTCAATGAAGTGTTTATTGTTAATGCAAAAAGGAGAATTTGTGGCATAAATGAACCGAAACATCTTTTCATCTACGATGTCTTGTTGGTATTTGCTGGCCCTTACTACAAACCCATCTATGCTAGTGGTTTTACTGGATGATTGAAATCTTTTGCTTACTACTAGAGCCATTAATTCATTTTTATGAGACTATAAGTGTAGGTTTAGCATGTTTGTGATGAGATTTAATTGTAACTATTATTTTTAAATGAGACAGAAATTTAGTATTTTACTGATTTAAAAAAAAATCCGATTTAAATTTAAAAAATCCGTTTTTAAATTTTTTTTTAAATCATTGATTTTTATCCACCCTGCTTTAAATAAGGCATGACTTGATGCTTAGACCTGATAATTACAGCTGATCAAGGGAAAAAATGGATTTTTCCCTCATTTTCATTTTTTTGTCAAAAAATGTCCAAATATGAAATTTTTCAACCACTTCTAGTTATCATGTATCAATATCAAGTTTTGTTTTATATCTGCAGTTAAATAATTAGAATTGTCTTGTATTATTACTTTTAAAATTATGGTTAAGGGGAAAAAATTGCTTAATCATCCAGTACTGTGGGAGGTTCCAAACAAAAATGGAACTGAAGTGAGTCTGTTGAATGAGTGATGATTATAAATGCAACTACTGGGAAATTAGGAGGATATGTTCCCCTCCCTTAACTTTTTACTATTTTAACGATGATCCATCTCAGTGCAACTGCAGGAGTAGCTGAATAGCTAATCTAATCTTTTAAAGTCATAAAGTAAACACATAGTAGAAGCTTGTAAAAGGTAAGAAATGTCTGAGGGCAATCAATTTTGTATTCAGTATGGTGCATGGTACACGGAGATATTAAGTTTGTGTCCCTGATAATCTCCATTTATGCATGGCATTTACACTGGAGAGGGTGAGAGGAGATAAAACGTAATTTTAAGATTATAATTCTCATTAAATGATTCAATAACATAACAGGAAAGTCAGAGCTAATACTGTAACTTGCAGTGTGATTTTCATTTCTTTGATGCATAAATTGAATATCCTATTATTGAATATGTTTATTAGAAATGGCAACAGTGTCTCTATGCAATTGAGCAAGCTAATGCATATCAAAAACAATAGCCAAGCTCCAGGCAAGATACCTTATCTGATCATTAGCTTGATTTTTAGTGTTGGTGGTGGTGTGAGGAAATACGTCTAAGCAAAATGAATTCTAAGTTAACGACTGGTTTTCTGGGGGACTATATATACACAATGTATGTTTGTGTGTGTACATTATGTATACATAAACAAACACACATACACCATATACTTGTATACTGAATGAACGGGGACAGGGAGAAGGGGAAAAGGGTATTTTGTCAGCTGCACATCCTCATTCAGACACCTTGGAAGTGCTTTGTGGGTGCTTGGGTCATCCTGGAAGAATGAGGAAAGACTGGACAGCAACAGTGAGCAGGCTGGGGCTAAGCACTATGGAGATACTCAGGAAAAATAATACATCACCTATGGTTCTAGAGGCAGCTATAGACAGGGAGAATCCAATGGAGCTACTCATCTGAAGGGTTGTTCAGCGGGGTCCAGAGCTTGTCATCTCCCAAGGGGTCAAGTGAAATGGGGGATTCTCATGAGGATTTCCTCCTCTAGGTCCCTGCCATAAATTTTTCTTCTACAGAAGGGGTCAAGCTAGCCCTTTACAAGGATACTAATAATTTTTTTCTCTCTCAACCTTTCATTTGCATCATACTTTTGTGCCTCTGAACTTTAGCTGATATTTCAGACGAAGCAACCCTACAGCTGTAAAACTATTAATATTTTCTGACAACCTTCTTTTATTGATAATTCATTTCAAAATATTTGCAAGCCCAGAGCTGCAAACAGAATATTTTATTAACATGCAAAAAGAGACAAATAATTTAAGGATTTGTCTTTTGGTTTAAATTGCTAGAATGTAACCAAATTTGCTCGGTCTATTGGAAGGTGTTAAAGAGATGCATCCCTGATTGTAGTTCACGCAGTTGTGAACATTGTGCATTTAAAATTAACTCTTATTTAGTTTGGGGTTTGCGGGCAATATGGAAAATGAATTCATTAGTTATAATAAAAGGAAAACAGATAAATGGAAAATAGAAAATGCAGAAATAGAAATGGCTTGAGATTAAAATGTTTAATACGGAAAAACTAAAAGTAACCAAAAGTTATTTTTTCCACAGATATTTTTTTTAAGCAAGCATTGAAAATAACTATATGAAAATTTTACCTTATGGGGGTGGAAAAAAATAGATACAAATGCTTAAGTCACTTTTGAAAACAGGACTTAACACAGTTTTGATACACAAATTTTTCATGGCATATTCAGAACATCAGATCACTAGCAAAGAACTTTTTTTTGAAAATACAACTTCTGCTTACGATGATGATATCCAGTTACCTGCCTAAACTTTACCTAAAAGAGAAAAAAGTTAACAATTTTCCATATTTTCAACCCACCATACTCTTTCCCACTAAGTATTTACATTAAACATAACATGGCATACAAGAATCTGCCTTGTTCAGTAAGACAACTGTTCAGTTTCCATTGCTAGAGTATTCAATCCACTCGTTGAAGACTATAAACATTTTGTGCCAACTACACAGTTTTTGTAATAAGGCTCTCTTCTTTCCACCAGAGAATAGACTTATACTATTAACTCCGTTCATATAGGTCACTGAACAGTTGTCAAATGATAAGAACGGTTCGTTACTACTGACCTGGTTTGAAACCATACAAGTGACTCAAGTGTAAGCTTTCCTATCCCATTACTAACCCCCTCAGTCATTGTATGTGTGCATGGATTTATTATTGTGGTCAACCAAACGTCGAAATCAATAATTAAGTGTTTTTAAACACGTTTATTGGGTGGTATTTTATATAGTAAATAGTGCAACATTTCTAACTAGTCCAGGGCCTAAAGAAAGTTCCTCTGCAACGTCAAGAGGTGGGTATCAGGCAGCAACTCAAGAGTAGCTTATCTGACCAAGAAAGGAGTAAATTGTTTATTTTTCCTTTCATTTTCCACATTCTGTCCTTTTCTCCTTAGATACTGTCCTACACTAGAGATGTGCCAAGATTCCATTACCTGAAAATATGAAATACCACATACCAATCAGTATGCAGCTATCTAGATACAAGCCTCAAGATACTCATTACAATGAACTGTCAAAGTAATGACCTGCAGGTCACAATACAGTAGCTTAAAACCTTGCCAGTTACCTTAGACAATACTTTAGTCCCTTATCCTGAAGACTTACATTCTTAACCCTCTCATTCATCTGAATATTCAAAATGCCAACTCCTATGGAACCAAATCATACGCTTTCTCAGGATCAATAAATCCACATAGCAGCTCCTCGCTCCATAAATCTTTCACAATTCTGTCTTGTTATAAATATTGCATCTATAGCACTCCTTTGCTTCCTAAAGCCATGTTGCTTCCCTCAGTACTTTCTTCCACTGTGCATTTCAACCTTGCCTCCAAAAATAGTATGTACAAATCTGCATCAAACTGTTACCTTCACCTGACACTGTAACCACCATTTAGAAGACTGAGACTTACATTTTGGGTATGTCACTGTAACTGTTTAGAGATGTCAAGGACATACCAAGACAACTTATTATAATGTTTGACACCACCCTGAAGTGACTAACACAAGAGTCCACAACAATGATTGTCTTGACAATGGTTTTGCTACAGAGCGTGGCCAGGCTAAAGGAGACTTATTTTTTCCTGTTGCATTCCTAGGGGGCTGAGACTTCGTGGCTAATCACCTGACTCTGGTTCAGAAATATTGACAGTGGATCACACAACAGAGGGGACAGAATCCTTATTTAAGGGCAGAATCTGTGCAATATCGCTCTCCCCCAAACTGAACATCTCCAGGCAACATGAGGACTGCAAGAGGCAGAGTGGCCTACCCACGTTACACATCGACTGAGCCATGGAATGGGCACATGAAAGGGTGAGCATAGGAACAGGAAGAGCATGTATAGGTTTTTGTTGTTATGCCTAAAAATCTGTCACACTTGTACCTTTTGAGACTAAGAGATAATATGGTATTAGAAATACCTGAGTGATGCCTGTGTTCCTTATTATACCTGCCACTTGGTCCACAAAGAGTTAAAATTTTAAACCAGAATGCCCCCAGAGATGCAACTCTAGGGGGAGCATGCATACATGACTTGGGGGAGTTGGGAAGTTGCAGCACAAGTTTCAGGGCTCAGCGTGGTTGAACTGTAGATGCCCACATCCCAAGGAAGGGTGTCCCGGGTATCCTGATTTTGGGGAGCAAAACTGGGCATTTGTCCCATTTGCTCTTGCCAACTGATCAGGCCAGTCCCGTGTGGGAGAGGGAAAGAGTTCGGGCCAGCTTCGCGTGGTGTCCCGTTTTCCCTTTGGGAAATATAGTCACACTACCCTGAAGGGTTAGTATATACTAACCTAATATATACAAACATGCATGTGTACTATACTTTTTATTAAGTCATAGCATAGACTGTCTTGATAAGTTCATATTTTTATGATTCTCTTTGCTATTGGACTAGCTCCATAGATAATGTATTTGCAATGGAAGCTTTTTTTAAAATCAAACTATAGCAATAAAGTTGACAACTAAAATATTATTGCACAAATACTGAAACATAACTATTTGCATGTCCATGAAACACACTGGTTATAGAAGGAGATATTGGTTTAAATTTTGGCCCTGCTGCAGTCAGGGGGAGTTTTGACTTCATTGAGGCCAAGATTTCACCCATTTTGTATTGATTTTACGCAGTGTATATTGAGCTTCTCTTATATTATTGTAGTATAAGCAAACATTTCTAATGTAACAACTTATGTTTTGAGGAGACAATATCTTATAAAGATTGCAGCATTTTTACTCTGAAGTTTCTTCCAGCAAAATAATCAGTTTTTTAACTTAAAGGTAGCACCAGATACCAGACACATGCAATGACAGGGATAAAACTGATAATTTTATGATTGCCAAGGAGGAACAATAAAAGCCTTTGCCCTTATTAAAAGATTTGTTTTTCATTACTCACCAACTGACAGCCTTCCAGGGAGTTTACCAGCTGAGCATTCTGACATGAGAGAATGGAACCAGCCAAGTTCAACATTACACACACTGCAGACAGTAGCATGAAAAAGGTTATCTGAAAAAAAGAAACCCAAACAGCCCACTGATTATTCATTGCAAGAGGCAAAGGGGAAAAAAGTTTTCTTTAGCCTTTAAAGTGCTTTTATCTTGTCAAATCACATGTATGGCAACATTTTATAATGTTTTAAAGAACAACATAAAACATTTTATATTGTTTCAATCTTACAAGGTCCTGGGCTTCACACCATAAGAAAGGCAATGTCAACACTAGTCTTGACTACCACTTATTTTCTTTTACACACTTTAAGACCTTTTACTTGATCTTCCATTAATAAATCACTCCAAAATTCCATTTGTAACCCAAATATTGAAAACTCAGACTTCGAAAATGAAACTGATGATAAACAGCAATAATAGTGAAAAGCAAATCTGATCTTCAAAAAATATTTTAGTGTTAATAATCTAAGTTGCTATTTGTAGCAAAAAAATTTGTTAACGTGATTTTATGTTACATATTTATGTATAATATTAAATACCATTCTACCTGTTATGCAATCCCTGGCCGGTTATAAGCAAGATAAACAATAGCCACCAAATTAAAATATGATAGTGTCTATACGAATAAAAGTAACATATACATACAGAAGAATGTAAAACACTAAAGTATTATGAAACTGGTGAGAAACATCTCTTTTCTTAATTGGTATTGAAATGTGATTTTTCACTAAAGCCCTCACCGAAATAATCTGTAAATTTTTAGGAACTTCCATCTTTAAAGTTACAAGCAAACTGGTGCCATGTTTTCATTCTTTGTTTCATTCTTATGATTTACACTGAGGTGGTGGCTGTCGTTTCTCAGCTGGACGGTATGTTTTCACTCATCTATTTAACTTTTTTTAAAAACCACTAAGAGCTTCTTCCCCTAATATGCAGTCACATGATCTACTGCTTTGCATCCGTGCATAAGTATAAGAAATGGTTACTAACTTTAACTATGGGGCTTTGAGATGTGATGCAGACATGTATTCCACTTAGCCACCAGAACTGGAGAAATTTGCCTAGCAGTATCCATAGAGGGGCGACGCTCGCACCTCATGGCCATAGCGCCTCTCCTAGCTAATGAGGTGTTGTCTCCCCAATGCTACCTCAGTTCCTTTGCACTGAATGCCCAGATACAAGACACTGATGCAGAGGGGATGGAGTGTGGGTTGTGGAATACATGTCTGCACCGCAGCTCAAAAAAACACAGTTATAGTAAATAACCATTTCTTTGAGTAGATGGAGCCATGTATTCCATGTAGGTGACTCGCAAGCAGTACCTTCCCCAGGAGGTAGGGTTCGGAATCTATCTAAACAGAGCCTGAATCTGCCCTAGAAGATGCAGTTATGGTTTGTGAATGTGTGTATCGATGACCATGTAGCAGCCCTGTGAATGTTTGTTCTGATCCGGTCCAAAGCATTGTGAAAGCAGGCCAGCCTGCCCTCAAAGGGGGGGATGAGGAGAGAGGAGCAATGTTGAACCGTGCTCTTGACCAAGGAGTCAAAATGGGTGCTTGGAAGGTACCAGGAGAAGGTGTGTGAACTAGCTGAACCCCTATCCCAACTGCTTTTTCCTGTGGGATCTATTCCTCTTTCTGGGGTAGTCCACTGCCTCGGAGGAGGGAATGGCTGGCCAAATGTGTGCTGAAGGCGATGCGACTGCTGCACGCTGTAGTGGCACTTCTGTGACTGCCAGCATGTAAACCCCCAAGGACCGCAGGGTGGCCCTGAAGTGCATGAAGGAGTACAGTGTCTCATTAGTTTGGTCCAAGAACAGCATTTGACCATTGAAAGGCAAATGCTCAATGGCTTGCTGGACATCAGGGGAACACCCGAATTCTGCAGCCATGAAATCCTTCTCACCCTGGGCAAGGTGTCCGCAACATCAAGCACAGACTTCAAGGACAGTTTAGTCACCAAGCAGCCCTCAATGACAAAACACCCAGAATTCCTTTTGCGAGGCCCTGAGCAGCTGGTCTGTGAAATTTGACATCGCAGTTCAGTTAACAAAATCATGCTAACCAGTAAGCCTTGCTGTCCAAGTAATTCACATCTGTAAGGAAGAGAAGGTGCAAGTCTTCCTGTCCAAGAGATCCAATCATTACAGTCCCTATCCTAGTAATTCACCGCAGTTATGACTAGGGAATTGGGGGCCAAATGAGAGTAAAACCCCTCAAATTCCTGCACAGGAATGAAATAGCACTTCTCCATGGGCTTAGTTGCAGGCAGTACCAAAGCTGGTGTACTTAGCAGGTTCAAGGAGCACATCATTGATAGGGAGGGTGACTCTCCCAGAGGCAGACAGCTGTAAAATGTCCACCAATTTGTGGGTGTTCTCTTGCAATAACTTTACTTAGATACCAAGGGAAACAACTACATGCCGCAAAAGGTCTTTGTACACCTTAAAATCCTCCAGTACCTAAGGGGAGGATAAGCCAGGCAGCACAGAATTATCTGGAAATAAAAAAGAGACCCTTAGCTGAGCCAAAGCCAGATCTGTTCCAGGGCTGTTGGACCCGGACGGGACGACTCTGGAGGTCTGTAGGGAAAAGGACCACCAGTGCCTGGGCCTGCAGTGGCTCAACGATCACCATCGCAGACCTGGCCAGCGATCTTGCCTTTGAGAGAGATAAAGAGCAGGACTTCCATGGTTGAGGTGCATCCCACAGATTACATGGAAGCCACTGACATGGATAAGGCATTCGTGGCCAGGAGGCGCCGGGCCAGGGACCTCTGTCTTGATCACAAGACATGTATTAATCCTGGACCCCAACAGTCCATCAGTGGCCCTCGATGCTGGTCAGGTGATGACGAGCAGAAGGATGACGACCAACTCAGAAAGGAGTCTCAGGATCCCAAAGATAACAGTGGAGCAAGACCTCAGGGAGCGAGTGGGTAGTCTGACTCATCCATCACCCAGGCTAAGGCAGAAACTGGCACTGCCAATGGAAGTAATACCATCAAGACCAAACATGCTGGTGCCAGAAGCAGTATCTGTCCCGAAGTGAACAGCAGTACCACAGTCGAGGGCAGTGAATGCTGCCATTGAAGCATTTGTGGTGCTGGCTGCAGCGGTACGGAAGAGTTTCCCGGTACTGATGTCCCCTATACCGTTCCTGGTGCCATCCCTATTTCCACAACCTGTGGAAGAGGAACACTGGGGTGTGATACTGATAGACATGAGGGTTCAGTGGGTCGTTCATTTGGGGTTATAGCTGATGCAGCCATCATCAGGACCAAAGGAGAGCTCAAGACCAAAAGGCAGAGGAAATCTTTAGCTACCTGGTATGCCGTCTATGTGAAAACAGTTGATACCAGCATCTTCCTCTTCAGTACTGGTCTCAACGGACACTTGAAGGTTGGAACCGGAGTCAATGGGTTTCTAACTTCCCTACTGGGTACCAGGGAAAGGTTAGAGGTACCCGCACCATCCCAAGTCCCAGCACCAGCTCCATGCCAGTCCACGCTTTCCTTGGGAGAGGTAGAAGAGTCACCCCAAGACCTGGACTGGTCTCAGTTGGTCCTTAGGAGATCTTTTCCTCAATGCAGTTGCTGGGGAATGATCTTCGGAGAGGTGCCTGCTCCGGAACATGAAGTGGCAGCACTCTCATAGCCCAAGGGGGATCTCTGACCCGATGAGGGCCTCAGGACCAAGGCTGCATGGCCTGTTCAAGCAATATGTAGTTCTCTAGACCACACACACTTTAATGTGTAGAACCAGCAACATATCTCTTAGGTCACATCTTCACTGCTAAGAAAGGCAGTGCTAGGCAGCAGTTCTGCAGAAAAGGACCTGGGGGTAACAGTGGATAAGAAGCTGGATATGAGTCAGCAGTGTGCCCTGGTTGCCAAGAAGGCTAATAGCATATTGGGCTGCATTAGTAGGAGCATTGCCAGCAGATCACGGGAAGTGATTATTCCCCTGTATTCGGCTTTGGTAAGGCCGCATTTAGAATATTGTGTCCAGTTTTGGGCCCCCCACTACAAAAAGAATGTAGACAAGTTGGAGAGAGTCCAGCGGAGGACAACAAAAATGATTAGGGAGCTGGAGCACATGACTTATGGGGAGAGGCTGAGGGAACTAGGCTTATTTAGTCTGCAGAAGAGAAGAATGAGGGGGGATTTGATAGCAGCCTTTAACTACCTGAAAGGGGGTTCCAGGGAGGATGGAGCTAGGCTGTTCTCAGTGGTGGCAGATGACAGAACAAGGAGCAATGGTCTCAAGTTGCAGTGGGGGAGGTCTAGGTTGGACATTAGGAAAAAGTTTTTCACTAGGAGGGTGCTGAAGCACTGGAACGAGTTACCTAGGGAGGTGGTGGAATCTCCATCTTTAGAGATTTTTAAGCTGCGGCTTGACAAAACCCTCGCTGGGATTATTTAGCTGAGGTTAGTCCTGCTTTGAGCAGGGGGGTGGACTAGATGACCTCCTGAGGTCCCTTCCAACTCTATGATTCTATGAAAGGGTGGGTTTTAACTCAGGCTAACTAACATGCATGAGCTATCCCAAAGTAAAAACACAATGGAGTCAAGGCACTTTAGTTCTACCATGAGTTTAACTAGGTGTGGTCTACCAGAGACAGGGGTATTGTGCAGACCTCACCTATTTTACCTGGTGGTAAAACTAAAGCGCTTTGTCTTCACTGTGTTTTATCTTGGGATAGCTCACAAAACATATTAGTTATCCTTTTTTAGCAGTGAAGACAAGGCCTCAGTCACAGTTCCTGCCCACCTTCTCCCTCCCTCCCGCAAATCACAGCAGTACAGACGGATCTTTAATCGGTACTCAGTGCGCACTATCAGTTTGACTAAGTTTTATTACACAAAGGATTTAATCTATTCTTCTTCAATAGCTCACGTTTTTCTGCTACCATTGTTGTGCTGATAAAAAATGAAATGATGCAGTTTCACAGACAGTAGGTAATCAGATTAAAGCAGCATACACAATTTTAAAACATTTGTATTGCATCAAATAACTTCCTAGGACATTTGGAGGAAGAGACTGAGAATGCTACAGAGTAGACTTAATGCTGCCTCCCTATGACAGCACAGTTTAATTTGGGGCACCACTGATTCGGGAATTGCAATAACATTTGCTTCAGTTTCTATATTACTAATATAGCAGCGTTGGGAATGGCTAAGAATTGAAAGAGAAACCTTCAACAACTGCAACCCTTCGCATTTCACTTGGCTTTCCATCATAATCCACTTGTTTCTGAAAGGATAACGTTAGTTTCTACATGTCTATTTTGTAAGTTGTGGAACTCTAAAAGAAGTGTTTCCATAAGCTATTTTATGTAATAATTCTGCAGCAACATCAGATAGCAATTTGCCATCACTCCCTCATTAAACAGATTTTATTTAGTATGATGCAAAACTGTAAAAGTGAGACTAAAAATGCAACAATATCCTCATTTCAATAGAGTTGTCTAATTATTTAAGATAATATCTCAATTTATTGATTGTTTACCTAAAATCTCCATCAGGACATTTTTTTTCCTTCAAAAGAGGAAATAGGAAGATATTGTTTAAAGGGATTAATCCATACAGTACTCTGATAGTACAAATGTGCTCAAAGCATTTGTCTATTCCAAAACCCACCCACTTTAAGTCCAATAAAAGTTTGTGAATGCAAAATGAGTTTACTTTTTAATATTATGAAGAATTAATTAGTCTGATGAAGGAAAGTAAGCAAAAAAAAATCATTTGCCTGATACATATAAAGTATTGTTATAGAGAATTTGCAAGTTCAAAGATACATATAGACTACAAGTTTACAGAAAATATTAGGCATGGGGAAGTCTACTACCGCTCCTATAAAATCATCATTAGCCAGAATTGAATTTCATTTCCGAGGTCATCACTACGATAGAAAACAAATTACAAATAGACGGAGAGAACAAAAGAATATGATTCTGAGGGCAGGAAATAGACAGTTTTTTGGCTTCAGGCAAATGGTTCAAATACAGATTTACCAGCCACTGCCACTGCAAAAGATGGAGCTCTTGAAGCTGTGAACAGCAGTGTCCTTTCCTCAACAGTCTGGACTATTAATGGGGAAAGGTGGAGTTATTATAGGGGATCCATCCATCTTAGATAGTCTCTCACTGGTATTTGTCTGGAAAGTTTTTCAAGCTCTATTGGAAAAAAAACACTTTTCCCCCCTAAATATTCCTTGCAATTAGCCCATTTAAGAAGCTAGCTGCACAAAATACTCCTTGTTCAAAATTAAGTGCTTTTATGCTTCTAGCTAGCAAAAATATCAATGAAAACCTGATAATTTCTAAACAATAACTGAAGTACCCCAAACTGCTGAATCAATTTATGTAATTTCTTTTGTAAAATAATTCATAACCAGGGGACAAAATCTTTTTCTAAGAAACCATATGAAAACAACCTTGAATCCAACAACAAAAAGCTTTACATTATAGTTGATACTCTGGTGCACCCTTTAATATGATAGCACTACCAACTGAACACAAAGAATTATGCAAAACTAATAAGATATCTCATCTCATTTAACTAGGAATGAGCAAACTTCCTAGGGTACCAAAGTTTTGTAATCCTTACAAACTATTTTCATGGTTAAAAAAAAAAAAAAAAAAAGACAGAGAATTAACCTTTATCCCCATGTCTCTCACCTCAATGCAAAGATTACTATATATAATAAGTGGCCTTTTCTCCCTCACCCCAAAATAAATGAAGCCAGCAAACTGGGTAGTTTATGGCAAATTATTGCCCTCACTCAAGAATGTACATAAGCATGTGCTTAAGTCCTACTGACTTCAGCTGGAATTAAGCATGTAACCCTCCATTTTCAGTCACTCATCATATTCTGAGACTTCCATCTTTGGAGTTGAAATTTGCCAGGCTTATTTTCTGCTTGAGTGGGAATTGTTGTTGATTTTTAAAAGTTTGAATAAAAATGGTTGAGCTGTTTTTAAGAATGAGGACTGCAAAAAATTGTGCTTCTCTCAAGAAAGAATAAATTGGGCAGTTTAACTGGCTCTAGCTAAAGCTATAATTTGATGTAGAGTTAGCCCTTCTCATTAAGAAGTACCATCCCAAATCCCATTTGATTTAAATGAGTCGTAAACCTTTGGAAACTGCAGAACGCAGATGCACAATATGTTAAGCATGGATTTTCTCACTATGTTTCTAAAGTGCTCATTTAAAGAAAACTGCTCTGTATGCACGAGCGCAGTGAAAATTTAATGAAGGTCACAACAGACCTTGGCTCATCACCAGTGCTGCTGGTGAAAATGTGTGATGTTGCACACAGCATGTTATATTTTCAATGTTGTGTAAAAATAGGTGCAGGGCACCAATTCAGCTAGATTCTTAAGCATTTCCTAGCTTTAACTACATGAATACCACCACTGAAATCAGTGGAATTAAGGAAGAATGTCTCACTGATTTAACATGAAATGTATGGTATGTTACCACTGAATTTACCCTCTGTTCTTTTTTAAATAGTTTCTCTTTTTCATTCTTCCCTTCTGTGCTCCATTTTCTCAGAATTTTTTAGTAGTGGTACTCACAGCAGAGGAAGTGAGAGATCAAGCACAATTTTTAAACCCATTATTTTGGAATGGGCTTAAAATTAGGAAAAGCAAATTCAACAATGCCTATTTTTAAGTATGTAAAAATAGAGTTCTGATGAACATATCCAAGCTCTTTCTTTAAAAAAATAAACCCTGTATTTTGGGGGGAAACTAAAAAAAACATACTACAATTCATATGCATTACAGGTGACACCTTTCCCATCATTGTCAGGGTTTTGCCATCCATGTTTCAATCATTCTTTCCTGAACAATACAGCAGAAAGAATTAATTTTAGAGTGGTCTCCAGTGGTTCACTGAAGGAGAGTTACATTGTAAGATGACTAACATATTTGACGTTAGTATCCAGAATAAATCAGTGTCAAAGTGGCTATCACTCAAATTATATTCTACAAGAAAAAGCACTGAGATTGTCTCCATATATACTGTACTTTAGGGCAGGGTTTCTCAATCTTTTTGATACCAGGAACCAGCTTCCTATACTGTGTCAGGGAGATCTCAGGCTTCCCATACTGTTTCAGGAAGGTCTCAGAGACCAGTGCCGGTCCATGGACCGCTCGTTGAGAAACACTGCTTTAGAGTATTATTTGCTATTCTCAGCTCTTCAGGAGTTTCTTGCAGAAAAAGTAACCTTTTCCACTTCCAAGAATTTCACATGAGAAACAGAGCACTGCTGTTCATGTACTGGTTCAGTTCTAAAGCCCCAGACCTCCATCTAAGGGACCAAAGAGATGTCAATGGAAGCTGTAGGTGATCAGAACATCATAGAGTCAGACCTTTAGTGGCAGAGATTAGTATACACTCTAATATAGTTACATTTCATATGAATGAAAACAATGATGTCAAAAATGAGATTGCATGCTAAATTAGATTTATGAGAGTGCATGGTGTCATGTAAAAACATACGCCCCTATTTCCAAGTGCATCTTGATTAAAAAAAGACTAAGTAGTTTATGCAATTTGTTTCAAATGATATGGACAGTAGAAATCAATACGTTAAAGCTCTTAACTGTGACCTGTTTTCAAGAATTAATTTTAATTGTCAAGAAGTCAGTGGTCCCCTAAGAAAAATAGTTGAAAATTGCAGACTGCAGTCTTCGCGCCTACTCCCCATTTGTATACAGGCAAGTTTCCAACTACATAGAGGTCTATTCATTGAGCTGTCGCTCTGAACAGTTTCTCTCTATTTAATATCATCTGTTTTATTAACAGATGGGTCCTAGAGAGATAAAAAGAGAGAGGTGAACTGTTCCACATCAAAGATTATGATAGCAGCTAATTATTCATTTTCTTTTTCAGGTCCCACACATTACAGATGATCTATAAATGTGATTAAAGTATTAAATCTGAATGAGCTTTGTATTCAGGCAAGAAAGCACCAGACCTGAAAATATCTGTAATGCATTTGAGTATGAATTGCACAAATAACTTAATAGTCCTAAGGGTAATTTTTTAAGACAATATTTTCTACCAAGTGTTTTTTAAACACAATTACTTTTTTTTAAAACCCTAAAAATACAAGTTTATGTTGCACTTCCAGGAAAAAAACTGTGCATTAAGGAGTCTAATAAAATGTCAAAGAATATAGATACCCATCTCTTTCTGAAAAGAGGGAAAAGTCCTCACAGCTACAGAAGGAACTGACTTTTTAAATTTATACATTTCAATTTCCCTGAGCTTGAATTTGACTGACTGAAATATAATTGCCCTAACTTGTAAAGAAATCTGTGAGGCAGCATGTACGGTGAGTGGGGCCACTACTGACAGTGGCAAGTAATTTAGAGGAATACTCGGTATAGCCTTGAATCTCAATTTTCCTGCGTGACTAGGGACACAGAAGCAGTTCTCTACATGTGAATTATAGTAGAACCTCACTCGGGAATGGAGGTTGTTCATGACTCTGAAATGTTTGTAACTCTGAACAAAATGTCTCGGTTGTTCTTTCAAAAGTTTACAACTGAACAGTCACTTAAAACAGCTTTGAAACACTACTATGCAGAAGAAAAATGCTGCTTTCCCTTTATTTTTTTGGTTGTTTACGTTTAACACAGTGCTGTACTGTATTTGCTTCTCCCCCCCCCAATGGTTGCCTGATTGTGTACTTCTGTTTCCAAATGGGGTGTGTGGTTGACTGGTCAGTTCGTAACTCTGGTGTTCTACTGTACTGTATGTGTGTTATGTTCTGCTGGTTAGGATATTGTAGAGAAGCTGTATAACCAACAACAAGAGGCAAGAAACTTTCTCTCTATGCAGTTTGGTCTCACAGTTAGCTAGCAGTAAGTCATCTTTCCCACAGAGCTGAGTGGTTTGGTAGCCCACGCATAGAAAAACCCAATGATGTTTTTATTACTTTTGTGGTGTGGAAGCTAAAAACCCTAACAGAATTAATGGTTTTGATAACAGATTAACCATGGTGTGGAGTCAGGTGGACACAACCAGAGCTGAAATTACAGATGTATGAGCAGGATGTGTAACAAATCAGTGAGACCAGCTACTATATCATTAATAAATTGACATGTGATTATTTCAGTGATTAAGATAAAAGGGTTGAGGTTTCAGGATCTGGGTCACATCAAGTCACAACAAACATTCTGTGTACACATTCTCCTGCAACGGGTCTATCAGAATTAATTTGCTGCAATCTGGAGAAGCCATCAGCAAATTCATTCAGCTACTTCTCATTACCCCCAAGGAGTATCAAATATAGTCATAATGCTGTTCTTACTTCGGTTATGTAAATCATTGAGGTCTAATTTGAAGTCTTCCATATCTCCAACTCATTAGCTCAATTGAAAGAGTCAAGAATAAATGTGCTCAAAATCCTCTCAGTTTTGAAATGGAAAACTGGAAATGACCTGTCATTTTAGAGCATAGAGTCCATAGCCCTGTCAATGCAGGATACAGACTGCTAACACATGACATGTCAGATATTAAACTGATATACAAGGCGCAAGAAACATCTCTCCCATCATCCCTCACAAAATAATATCCACCAAGAGGATAATCTCAACTTGTTCAAAACAACCTCTTCTCCTCCCTCATTGATGCCCACATCACTTCCTTGTAGTATGTTCAAAACAACAGCCACCAAAATGATCTTCTGTGCCCAATCTAATTACATCATGCTCCTCTTTAAATCCCTGCACTGTATCCCCTTGAACATATTAAGTTTAAACTTTTTTTTCCCCTAACTCTGTTCCTGTCTGCATCATAAGCCTTTTCTCATATCACAATGCCTCTGGTCCTGTGGTTAAGACACTAGTCTGGGATTTGGGAGACCCAGATTCAATTTCCTGCTCCGTCACATGCTTCCTCTGTGACTGTCAAGTCACATGGCCTCTCTGTACTTTAGAACCCCATGGATAAAATGGGGATAACGGCACTTCCCTATTTCAGAGAGATATTGTGATGATAAATACATTAAAGATAGTAAGGTGCTCAGATTCCATGGTGAGGAGGCAATATAACTGCCTCAAATAGATTGATGTCTGGAATGCTCCATCCCAATTTACCAAACCGCAACATCATCTTCATTAAGTCCTCCTTAAAAAACTCACTTCTTCCAAAACACTTACAAAAATGAACCTATAATTTTATTTTTAATTTAATTTTTTGTGGGTTACCTCTTCCTTGCCTCTGAGTTTCCCTATGCACATGGTCTTTTGAACTATAAGGTCTTTAAGACCTGTCTATATGTCTGTTGAGCGTACATACAACATCGAGCACATAATTGGCATTAAACCAGCAAACAATAACTGAAGTGTCCCTGCACAAAAACACTTAAGCACAAATATATTTTTAAGCGTGTAAGTGCCACTGAAGTCACATACCTAAAATTATGCATGTGCTTAGCTGCCTCAGAGCCTTAATGAAAAGTACCTTCTGTAACACCAGCTCAAAGAGTGGACAAATGTTATAAGCAGCCATATGTAACTTCTCTAGAGAAAGCAGCAAATTTTTATTTATACAGTAGTATGTGGTAGGAGCTTTAATACAAAGAAAGAGACAAAGTACCTTCCCTCAAGGCATTTACAATTTAATAGATGAGAGATTTTATGGGTTTAAACTAGAGCTGGTCAAAATTTGACAAAAAAAATTTGGTTTTTATTAAATGAACATTCAGTTACACAAACATTTTGCAAACTTGTATTGATTTCACCAAATTGTTTTGGCTGAATAAAAAAGGTGCAAGGCTTTAAAAATTCTGAAAAAAATCAAAACATTTTGTTTTGACATTACTGAAATGAAATCGTTCAAATTTTCAATCTGAAATTACTTTTCATTTTGAAATGTCCTTTATTTATTTTAAAAATTAAAAACTTCTTAAAATACTCAAATGTCAACAAATTAAAGAAAGCCAACTCTTTAATTTGCCCCGAAAAATTTAAAAATTGTCTTTGGTTTGACCTGAAGTGATTTTGCCCACATCCCACGCTAATTTTTCAAAATTTCCAGCAAATTGAAAAAATCTGTTATTTGCCCAGCTCTAGTTTAAACTACTTAAACAACTAATCCAACTGGTACAGATGCTTATACGTTTTGTTACCATAAAGTACATTCTTAAAGCAGACTCTAATATCAGATCCACAGCAGAAATAGCAACTATTTAATTGTGTATATTTCCCTCCTGAGAAGCTCCGGGCACCAAATAACTGCTTGGACTGACTATGCAGCACATCCATGTCAGGCACAAAGATGCTGAAAAGGGCATGGTTTGGCCACAGAGCAAATATTCCACTTCTGAGAATGAAAAATTGGTATGCAACAACTACCGCAGAAGTACAGCCACTAGGGAGACAGATGGAAGTATTAGTGTGAAATATATAAACATTATATACAACTGCTGACAGAAAGGTCACAAACCAAATAAGTGAGCACTCCCTGGAGGATATGTTCCTCAGATCACAGAAATCTGGGCTGACAACTTATGATACAATTTGGGATCTCATGTTTTACACCAGCGGTCCTAAAAGTGTGGGGTGTTACTACCTTTTGATGGATTCAAACCCCTGTACCTTAATTTCTGCCCTGCCTGCAACAAAACCTTCTCGTTCTTTCTAACATTCATGAAGAGCTCGGCAAAGAACACACTACACACTTTCCTTCCTCCCCTTTCAACATATGGGCACCCTGTATGAGTGGCTCAGAACCGGCCCTTATGTTTGCTGGAAACACCTGTAAGTAAAGGAAATTTACCATGAGCACTTGGAGGCAGTTATGGTGGCTTTGCCAATGGAGCCATCTTCTGGGTGCTGCAACACACCAATGGGTTTAGTTCACTGTGTTTTGTGTTAATACTACTGTGCATTCAACAAGATTTACTTGATGCTGTTTATTGGTTCTGTTATGTTGACTCTAACTTACATCTCATATACATACCTCTCAGAAGTGCGTGTCAAAAAGAATTGAACAGTAATTCAAGACATTCAGTTCCCTAAGCATTTTTCCACTGCAGGTAACCCAAGATTGTAATACAGCGAATTGCAGCTCAACCTGCAGTATGCTAAGCAGCACCTGCAGGTTTAGTTATATCTGAGAATTCAAGCCCAAGTTAATTTTTCGGTAAGGTATTTTTAGATATTTGTTTAAAACTCTCTTGGTTGTACTGTGTCCCCGCCACTGCCATATGGACATATAACACCTGCAGCAGTGACAGAAAGAATTCTGCCTCAGCAGGAAACAAAATAATTCCTTCAAGAGTACTGGGGAAGCAAATGCAGGAGCAATAAATATGACACCCTTTAGAATGGTTCAGTATATGTGTAACCTTTGGGTAAGCTAGAGTTCACTTCCCTGCCCTCTTCCAGTGCCCAATAAAACCAGACTCCCATAGAAAAGCAGCTGGAGACCCAGAATTAGTCTCTAGGATTTTCAGCAAGGATTGCACAGGGACAACCTCCTCACATTCAAGTCTTAAAAAATGCAAAAGGAATTAACTTAATTAAGTAGCAACTTTATAAAAATCTTATGATAAACATAATTTTTACAATATACCCTGGCTATTTTATAATCCATATACATTATCTTAACAGCTATACATAAAGAAATTAAATCTAAACAGGTCAGTCCTCACAGAAAACATAGTGAGAGGAAACTCAAGAGTTTCCAAAGGCTTAGGTTGCCGTAAGTCTCAGAGTCAAAATCTAGAGAGTCTGCGGAGTCAAAAACAACATATTTCCATTTGTGCTGGAATCCATGCATACTCTTCCTCCTTCTGAAATCACTTAGCTAGTCAAGTAACCAATTAACCAACCACTAGTTAAGTATTTTTTTAAAAACCCTGTTACAAGAAAAATACAAATCTGAGAATAGCAAATTAAATGACTTTCCCCATTATCACATTTAAATTATCTCAATTAGTATGATTCACCAACTCTTCTTTAACTAAAACTGTTTGGCTAAAATCAAACATTCAAAGTACACAATAAAAAAATATTTCCTTCCCAATTTTCCCTTTCTATAATTAACACTGCCAGGCCTTCCCTGTTGGAGGGTTAGCGATATCACTAACCTGTTCCAAAATGCTTCAGAGTTAGGGAAAACAGCCTGGTTTCTGCTCCTGGCCTCAGCTTCTACCAACCCACACACCTCACATGATCTTCTGTAAAGCAGCTGCCCCTCTGAATCCATCTTACAGGGAACATACTGACCACACCCAAAACTACCACATCCAATTCCAGAAACTTCTGACTGTGGTGGCTAATTGTGCATTGCCTAGCAACAATAACCCAGACAACTCACTCCAACCTTCTCCTTAGCCGCCATAGATCTCTTAAAGAGATATCTCCCTATTAGGTTTGTGGGTTACATATGTTCCCTCCATTTTGCCAATTTGCCATTTGGGTATTGCAGAATGGGTATTGGGAGATGGCAGCACTCAACTCCTGCCATTTGCACTCAAAGGGCCTGATCCAAACCCCACTGAAGTCAAGAGAAGGATTCTCAATAGACTTTGTATCTCATCCAAACAGCACAAGCAATGGGATTCTGGCTACGCCTTATCCAGATGTCCCTTGATTCTTTCCCTACTTCCCACTTCTGCATCTGCAAAATAGAGGACCAGAAATGATATTTAAGATCTTGGATTTCAAAAATTTTCAACCATTACTAAAAATCATCAAAAATGAGTATGAAATAACACAGCTGAACAGATACTCAAAATATAGCAATGAAAGGGGGATTAGAGTATGAGATTCCACATGCATTTGTCAAGGTGTGTACAAAGTTTAGATGAAATTTATAAAGGGAATCAGTAAGGAATGGACTTCTTTTGCACTGTGTTTAATAACTATAGATGAAAAGTGCTATACACATGCTGAGTATTATTATTATTTAAAAGGAATGAGCTTTTGACACTGGAGTTCCTTAATCAATATAAATGGGTGTAACTGAAGTCAATGGAGTTACCCAAAGTACGAGTATGGCTGTGACTGCCTGAATCTTCAAAAATAGAAAAATATGCCTTACTTAACTTCTTTCTTTCAGATTTGCTAATATGAACAGGGAATTTTACACTGATCTTTAAACAACATTAGCAGACTATGTGCTGTGTAAAAAGAAGAGATTCACAGCCTTTAGCAGAAAATGTACAGGCAAATGAAATCCAAACTACATCGTGAGGTATCTAAGTAATCGATCACATTCAGAACATGCCATTTCAGATAGCCATTTTTTATCAAAAACAAAGTTTGCTGCTATATATTTTGATAACGAAATAAATCATCAAAGTATCACCAAATAAAAAATATATATGAAAGGAAGGTAACAGCTAAGTACACCAGAGTACCTGAGGCACAGTTATTTCCATGAAATCATAGAAGCACTGAAAAGACAATTTATTTTCTCTAGCAGTTAGCATATGTGCAAATTAATCAGATAATAGTGTTTATCCATATGGCTAATCACTATAATACATTTTCATGAAAAAGGTATTCTGTTTGATATAGTACATTATGTATCTTATCTTAATCGTTCCTATTTGTATTTATACACCAAAGCTTCCCCAAATGGAAAAACAACTACAGCATGGAAAGCAGACTAATTAATTTTCATAAAAAATATCATTTTGAGAAAAACAATAGACAGCAAGCACTAGGTAACTACTTTAATGAAATGCAAACTATAGCAAAGTTGAAGTGAAATCCTTGATACATCTGTATCACTGCACTGCTGTCAGATGGGGAAAAGCAGCACCTATTTCTTCTGTGACTGTAAACCCACTTCAATACAATTATTTAATGGAATGTTGACAACTTCATCCAGACTGAAAAGTTGCAAGTATGCTTCAAGTATACAATGGCTCAATCTCTCCTTTAATATATTTTCTGAAGTACAAGAAAAATTATAATTCATTTTAATTACCATCTGAAAAGACACTTTCTCAAAAAGGCTCCATGACCTTTGGAAAAGCATGATTTTACATTATTGGTTTTGTACATAGAGAAACAATACATATTTTAGGGAAAACAGGAGACTCAATGCAGCAACCAAAAATTAACAAATTAAAAGAAACATCTTGTTTATTATATATAAAAGAGCCCACACATATTTCCATGGTAGCTGGTTAGCAAATACATTTTTTTCTCTCTCACTCTCACTCACAGACTCACAGCCTTTAAGGTGAGAAAAGACTATCATGATCATCTAGTCAGACCTCATGCACATTGCAGACCACCGAACCTCACCCACCCACTCCTGTAATAGACCTCTAACCTCTGGCTGAGTTACTGAAGTCCTCAAATCCTGGTTTAAAGACTTCAAGTTACAGAGACATTGACACCAGTTTAAACCCACAAGTGACCCGTGCCCCAGGCTGCTTATTTGTGTATATGAATAAAATTTTATTGTTGCTTTTTTTCCTCTCTCTTCTCCGACACGCTCATATTGTTTATATAGCTGTCCATATATTGACCAGACAATTTCAAGGAATATGGATTGAAAGTACTTGCGCTTATAAATACGCAAGTACTATTTCCAAAGCATATTTTTATTTATAAGTACTTCTGTAATGATGTACTTGCCACTTATTCTTAAGTCCTTTTTTATCGGTACTTATGGCTATATTGTTATGAAATTGGACCCTCGCTCATGCTTAATGCTGGGAAGCTTAGTTGACAGTCTAAGGTATCTCATTCAAAAGCCACAGCCTTAGAGATTTCTCTTACCCTTTAGAAGTTCTAGAGGGGAGACTCTCTCATGAATGGTTTCAAGACTTTCTGCTATCCCTTTGAGAGCTGTCTGTGAGCAATAGTCTTTACCAGTCTTGGGGCCTAAGAGAAACAGAGCAGTCCTGTACTTGGGGTGGGAATGTGTTACCAAGAAGATTGAAAGAACAGTTTGCAGGCATGTACCCCAAGATTTCCCAAGGAAAAGAGTAGCCACTTTATAACTTTCTGAGGAACCCTCAGAAGTTGGAAAGGGACAGGAGATAGCTCCAGCTCCCAAGGAAGGGGATCTGAATCACTTCACACCATGCTCCTTGCTGGTGAGTCTGGGCTGAGCAGGGATTGATTGCACAGAATGAGGAGTGAGCTGGAGTCCCCGGGCACAGAAAGGTTGCAGAAGCTGGGAACTTTCATGGCAGATGAGGACTCGCAGGTAAAATAGCCTGTGAGAAAGGAGATATTTTTGCAGTCTTCAATACCATCTCAGCACAAACCTAGCTAATATGCTGGCTAGGAGCAGGAATTTAGTTAAAATCTTTTTCAATTTTCCTATGAACACTCTGCTACAAAGGGTGCGGAGGAGTCCGGCACGAGTGCCAACCTCAGAGAATTCGGGAGAGTTCTTTCTGAGAGGCAGGTCCTAAGCCCAGGCTCAGAGTAAAGATCCACTTTATGTCTCCAGTTGCCATGGAGATGGAGAGCACCCACTATGAAGAGGATTTGACATGAAGGCGAATGAGAACTTGAAATTTTCATATGCATTTTTACTAAACACTGAGGGAGAAATCCTGGCTCAGTGAAGTCAATGGGAGTTTATCTTAACTTTTAGTTTTGTCCATAGTTACTTTTTAATAGGATACATTTCTTTACTATAAATGTTTTGGGATTAAAAAATTTAACCCTCCCCCTCTACACTCACTTAGGGTCAAATCCTGATATCAGCAGGCATTTGCAAGAGGACAATGACCAGGATTACTGCATCACATATTATATAAAATGCTATTCTGGGAAGGAGAACTGCTAGGAAGAGATGGGGTCCACATGACTAAGAATGGGAAAAGCATCTTTGGGACACTGACTTGTGAGGAGGGCTTTGAATTAGGTTCTTAAGGGCCTGGTGACAAAAGCCCACAGGTACATATTAAAAAAGTGACCTTAACAGTAGAATAGAACTGGGGGAGTGGGAATGATGGAAAATTACAACAGGGTCATAGAGCAACAAGAGAGGAAACAGTGAGGCAATCTGTTTAACACCTTAGATAAAGGAGGATGTGGAGTAAACAGGAAGAAGTGAAATGATTAGTACGCAAGCAAAATCATGACTTAACTGGCATCCATGGGATAAATCTCATAATTGGAATATTTGTACAGAGGGATATAACTGGTTCAAGGCGGATAGGCAGGGTAAAAGGGGAGGTGGTATTGCATTATACATCAGGAATATACACACTTGTTCTGAAGTCCAGAAGGAGGTGAGAGGTAAACCACTTGAAAGTCTCTGGTTGAATATAAATGAGGGGAAAAACCAGGGTCAGTATCAGGTAGGGTCTATTATAGACCACCAAATCAGGAGGAGGGGGTGGATGAGGCATTTCTAGAACAAACAACAGAAACATCCAAACACAAAACCTGATACTAATGGGGAACTTTAACTACCCAGATATCTGTTTGCAAAGTAATATGGCAAAACAAAAAATCTCCAATAAGTTACTGGAATGTAATGGGGACAACTTTTTGTTTCAGAAGGTGGAGAAAATAAGTAGATAAACAGATATTTTTCTAATTAACAGGGAGGAATTGGTCATGAATTTGAAGGTTGAATGAAAGTTATCATGAAATGATAGATTTAATAATTCTTAGGAAAGAAAGCCGTGAGAGCAGCCGAATAAAGACAAGAGATTTCAAAAACAGAGACCTTAAATTCAGAGAACGGGTAGGTAAGATCCCCTGGAAAGAAAATCTAAAGGAAAAAGGGCGTCAGGAGAGCTGGCAATTTCTCAAAGAGATAATATTAAAGGTGCAACAACAAACTATCCCAATGTGAAGGAAAGACAGGACAAATAGTAAGAGGCCAATATGGCTCCACCAGGAGTTCTTTAATGACCTGAACATCAAAAAGGGATCCTACAAAAAGTGGAAACAGAAAAATTGCCAATGATGAATATAAAAGAATAGTGCCAGCATGTAGGGACAAAATCAGAAAGCCTAAGGTACAAAAATGAGTTACACTTAGCATGGGACGTAAGAAATAATAAGAGATACTATAAATACATTAGGAGCAAGAGAAAGACAAAGGAAAGTGTAAATTCACTACCTAATGGAGAAGGTTTATTGTGATCAGATGTTTAATACAATTAATATTAACAAGAGGGAAGGAATACAAGCCAGAATAGGGAAAGAACAGTTTAAACCAGCGGTTCTCAACCTTTTTTTCCCCGAGTACCACTCGGGTCAGGTACAGTCAGGTCAAGTACCACTTGAAAATAATTATTGGCATTTAAGCATGGTCAAATGTAACCTTACAAAATAGGCTAGATTCTCTCCTGGGCTTTAGTCAACTCCCAATAAAGTCAACAAAAGGGCTATTGACTTCAGTGGAAGTTGGATCACGTTCTAAGTGTCCTGCTAAATTTTCTTATGATTTCATAGTGTGATTTTCATGTTTCAGAATGTGTTTTTTAAAATCATTTTACATTTAATTTTATGACATTATACAATTTTCCATTATTGGGCAAAAAAGCAGCTGTAATTTGGGCATTTTATGAACTCCTCAACCATCTAAATCTTCTTTTAAGTAAATTAAAAGAATTTCTGATTTTTTAAAGAAAATATTGAATTATGACAAAAAAATTCAGGGGAAATATAATATGAACACATACCTGTTGCTTAACTCTTACTCAGCCCCTCGCACATATTAAATTATATGCTTCTCAAACTCCAGTGGACAGCTCAATTTAATTACGTACAATCATTCAAGTCACTTTACAGCTTGTCTTCCACTTTGTCTTTCCAGTTTAAATTTGTCAGTTAGGTAATTCATCTGGAAATCACACAAATGTGTAGGAAATCTAAATTTTCTTTTCTTTTATAAAGTTGAAACTTTATAGATAGACTCTAGCTTTCTTTTTTATTTCTTTTGAGTTAGAAATGATAAGGCAGCATATAGAGCATACTCTTCATTTTAAATAGTTGTCATCTTCATGAATGATACTACTTATACTGGAAACCAGAAGAAAGTTGTATTCTATATATAGTAAATGGAAACTTAACACTAGCATGTTGTTTCTTCAAAGACATTGTAGAAATATTATTCATATAATATTAAAAATGGTCTTCCTAAATAGAAAATTTGATGCAAACAGAGAAAAAAGAACCTTTATAGAAGGTTTGCAGATCTGGTAAAAGTTGCACTGGATTTTAAAATCATCAGACTTTTATAAAGTTGGAGACACATTTGGATAGAAACCCATAGGGATTCCAGATGAAACACAGGATGTCACTTGCCAATAGACATTACTCATGTCCTTTGTCCCCAGTAATAACATTAACAGGAAATATCATATAAATCTAAACTCTTACAGTTAGTTGTTCCAGAATCAAAAAAGATTAAAAAGTCATGACACAAATGGTGTCTCTGTACACACAGATACACACATTATATATGTGTGAATGATCAAAATTAATGCTTTAGAGGCATTTTAAAGTATTTAATGCGCCAATGTCTCAGTTTGAACTTGCACCTCTTACATACATATTCATTTTATATCTGGGTTATACTTTTCAGTGGAGGTGTCTTCAGAAACCTCTCGTGATTTAAACCTGTTGTTCCCTGTGCTTAAATTTTTTTTGTAAAGTTTAGTAGCTTTTGGAAGCTTTTTCTAGAAAATCTACGCTGAATACATCATTTGGTTTTACTTAATTGGGGCAAAAATCTCTAATCTGTTACCCAACTAGGGATGTAAACTGCTAAATGTTTAAACATTTAAATGGCGAGCAGCAGTCTTACCATTTAATGATTTAAATAAACGTTTAATTAAACCCCCTGTGGGCTGCCCTCCAGGTCCCAGCCTGGGGCAGCTGCACAGGGACTTCTCCTCTCCCTGGTCCCTCCCAGCTGGGAGCCGGGTTGCAGCCGCTTGACAGCCACAAGGGGACTTTTGCCCTCCCCATCCCAGTTCCAGCTGGGAGCTGAGCTGCAGCCACGCGAGGACTTCTCCCCTGCTCTCGCTGGTCCCAACTGGGAGCCAGGCTGCAACAGCGCTTCTCCTCCCCACTCCCAGATCTCAGCTGGGAGCCGGGCCTGCAGCCTGCGGGGACTTCTCCCTTCCCCTCCCCATCCCAGTTGGGAGGCTGCAGCTTCCCCAGTCCCAGCAACTGCAAAGTAAGTTAATGTTTAACTATTTAAACGTTATACTTTTAGAAGTTTAAACGGTTAATTCATTAAACGATTTTTGACATCCCTATACCCAACCATAAGCAGATAATTTAGAAGTCTACAGTTAAACAAACACATTTTTTTGTGGAGGAAGAGGGAAATCTTGTTTTTAAAATTCTTTTGGTGTTCCAGAAGGAAGGAGATACATATGATGTATTTTAGAACAGGGTTTTGGACAGTTTTACAAGCTAAGTTTCTCCTATGAAGATGTTTTGTATGGGTATGTATGCTCCAAGGTACTAAGATGTTTGAGCAAGGAAAAACTGAAGCATATAAGTGGCAAGCATGTACATACATCTAAATGCATGTACATACCAGGAATTTCAAATATGGACATTCAGAATTCTTATTTCATGACTGTATAAAGAATGGAAATTTGAACTTACATGGGTGATATTTACATGATTTTTATATAATGTATAAAATTAAACGAAACAGGGACTGTAATCTCTCTTTAGTTGGCTAAATTGGTCAATTAAACTTTTATTTATTTAGATTTAAAACTACAAAAGATGCCTATTCAAACTTCCAGGCAGAATAACACCTTCCATAATTATACAGCATTGAAATAATAATTCCATCAGGAACTCAGACAACCAGATACCTACAGAAACCTATTTTCATCCCTTTTCACATTAGTATGCATACCATTCAGTCCTCTCCAAAAATTCTCTCAAACAGATGTCTTTTTCAGTATGCCCAAAAGGACATCCAATTCCAAAAGGATATCAGGCTATTTTTGACCATGAGGACAGCAATTCCAGAGTCTCTGCACCCTGAGTGAGAATGCACCACCAGAGGCCCCATCCCTATTTCTAGCAAGGCCGTTCCAGTTATTGAAGCCCTCAAATCATGGTTTAAAGACTTCAAGTTAGAGAGAATCCACCATTTACACTAGTTTAAATCCACAAGTGACCCGTCATCCATGCTGCAGAGAAAGGCAAAAAACTCCAAGGTCTTTGCCAATCTGAACCAGGGGAAAATTCTTCTCCAACTGCAAATATGGAGATCACTTAGTACGTGGGACGACCCACAAGTGAGACACCTAGGAGAGAATTCTTTGTAGTAACTCAGAACCCTCCCCATCTAGTGTCCCATAACCAGCTGCTGGATATATTTGTTCCCTTAAAGATGATCAGATTAAATAAAAACCTCTGTTTTCACTTCAAGAATTGGTTTAATCTCAACGCTCATCCAGGGTGAATTTCACTCCAGTGCAGAGGACCCACATGGGGTCCTTCATGCTACTTAAAGCTCTGTGCCAAGTGTTTGAGCTGAATACTAACTATAAGATCATGAAACCTCACCTGGCCTTCCATAAAGACTCACTCCAGCATGCAAAATTTGCTACACCAGTAAAATTCTCTCTTCATGCATATTCCATTTCTTCTTTCAACCATTTAAATTCACCTCTACTATTCTATTCTTGATCATTATATATGAGATGAATTTGCAACTTTCTTTGATAAGAAAATTGTTTAAAACATTCAACAGTACAACCACTACAAATTCAGCTCACATCTCTCCTTTCCTTTCACTTTCTCCCTGCCACTTTGTTTCATTTCCATTCACAATCTGACTAACATTGTTCTGCCTGTGAATAAGTTGTCCTTCCCTTGAGCCACTTCCAGCTCACATTATGTTACCCTATCTTTTGTCTAGTGCTCATTATACTACAGCCATTATTAATAACTCTCTCTGAAATTATATTTACCCTACATCTTTTTAAATAGCGATTTTTTTCAGAAATCCACCCTCTTTCCCTCACCCCCCCAGATCTTAATTTTCTTTTCAGTCTCTGTTGCCTCTATAAAGTTCTTAAATAATGTTTCTCTCTTCAAAATTCTCTGTATCACTCTGGTTTCTGATTTGGTCAAAGTACATTAAACTGTATGTTACAGTTCCCTGAGAATGGGCAGCATCAGCCTGATTAAGAGGCTAACAACAAGAATGCTACAACTGGAAAGAAGTGATAGCATACACCTCCCTACTTGCTTGCCTGTAACACTGGGTGCCTAAGGAACAATCCTGCAACTGTTGGCTATGTTCTAGATACCACATGGCCAAATGCGTAGAGACATTTACGGTCACCAGTGGGGATCAAACCTGGGCCCTTTTGCATTAAAAACATAGTTTTCTAGCCATGAAGGTAAAGTAGAATTTCTTTATCTGTTTGAAGGCAGTAGGCTTTTACAACCATTGGAGATAAGCACTGAAGGAAAACAGTCACAAGCACTAGGCTATTTTATTACAGAAAGGACAACAATAGGAGATCCCAGCTTCACAATATATTTCAATGATTGTCTCTATAGCCATCATCAGTGAAAAGTATCTATCTACATATGAACATTTTCTGTGGTCAAAAAGATCTCTTATAAACAAGACCATACTCCCTCCAACCTACAAGATCACCAATGGCTTCAGATTCACACAAAATTCTAATCTATATTAGCCTTCCTATTTATAGACTTATTTCCTCATATGATTGTGCCTTCTCCTCCTCCTGTTTTCAACTGTATATACTGATGTGTATACTGTACTTCCTAGTAAAACTCAAAAAGCAATCACCTGCCAACCTCCAGATCATCCAGCTATAGCTGCAAATCTCAATGAAATAAAAATTTTGCATCTCTACTCCTCAGAGAGAAAAAATGAATTTTTAAAAAGCCCTTGGACAGACCATCATTTCTGAACTCATTCCTCCTTGATAGTGAAATGAGGATTAAAAAAAAAAGAAAAAGATAACATTTTCCTATTTTTCAAGAAAAAATTGTTTTCCCCTTCATTTACTCAAACCTGAATGATATTTTAATGGGTAAAAAAAGTGGCTGTAGATATGCGAGTGAGCCTAGTAAATATAGGCAAAGTGATACTATAGAAAAGGATTATAGCATAAACAGAACACAAAAGAGAGAATAGAAAAAAATCTTTTTGCAGTTTAAATTAAAATCTTTTGCAGAAATCTCCACTTTTTACAAAATAAGCTGTCCCAATTCCTCCTTCATAAATGCAACCTCTGAGTTGTATGATCAGCTGATACAATTCTGTCACGTCCCAAGAGACAGAAACAAAAACTTCCAGCATTTGCAGCAAAAAAAAGAATTTAACTCAGGGACATGGATAGGTGCAGACTGTTCATGGCAGATAGTCTCTAAAGTAGTGTTCTTCATTGCAAGGCCCAGAAGCCAGGGGCTGCTTCCCTTATCCCTAAGTGCGGCTCCCTGATTAATCGTTAATGTTCCAATTTATTTTATTTTTAACATTAGAATATGTACCGAGTCTATCAAAGTCCGCCTTCTTTACACGTCACATTGACCACATGGTACAATGTGTGCCAATAAGTACATCTAAGTATATATCCATTCTATAATAACCATAATATTACCATAGCAACCAGTGTGTTAATTTAGTAGTTGATGTGGCTCTCACGTTGAAGGTTTTTTTGCCAAAGTGGACCTCGCTTGAAAAATAGTGACGATCCCTGCTCTAAAGAATGAGAGAACTCCAGCACTTTTTTGACATTCCTCCCCATTACCTGGACACCAATCATCAGTAAATACTGTCAAATTAAAATAGCACATTTGACTGTTCAAGAAGCAAGAGTCAAGTATATAGGATCTACAAACCTATTTTTATTCAAAAATCTTAAAAGGTATTGATTGTTTTATTAATAAAAGTATGTTATATATCAATATGGTTTTGCACCACCTAAGCAATGAGTCACATTTTCAGACCAGGCCTCTGAGTTTGTATGTCAACTTTTATACATGCAACTGCAGCATGCGTGGAAAAGTGGACATGCAATCATCTGTGCATAGAAATTAGGCAGTTGCAAATCAAGCTATCTGATCTATACATGCAAAATATTTTCACAACCACAAACTGGTGGCATACACAAAGGATGATGAACACATGGAAAGGACTGCTTGAGGCTAGCTGAAATTGCTTACCTAAAACAGCATTTGAGAGAGAAATCACAATGAAACCTTCTCTAATCAATGATAAAATTAACTTTTTCTGCTTAAGGAAATCATGTAGTGTTTTCTCCATGATCTCCAGCAGTCACACAGTACCTCCTTGGAACACTTTCCCTGCTATGTCTGTCAGATCCATTCTTGTATTTCATCTGCAAGCTCACTCAGACAGTACACTTTGAAGCTAAACTGAATTAAGGCCATTTTAATTCTGAATGAGAGTGTCCACACAAGGGATTAATGAGGTTTAATTGATCTGCTTTGAATTCACAGTTTAGTTCATTTGGATTAATCTGAATGTCCCTGTGTAGACAAGTCCTAAGAGGAACCATTAAATAAAAAGTTTGCACCCAAATTTAGTGAGGACTGACACAATGGGAGAAGAAAATTTAAGATAAATGCATAATCTACTCAGTTTGTAGGGAGTCCTAACAGGAACAATAGAAGGAAGAATTAAAAAAATAAAGAGGAACCCACAAGGCAAGTAAAACATTTGAATTATTTTTTCTATTTTCATTTAAAAATAGGTGCAGACAGGATGTGATCTTCGTTTTTGTATGCAGGGATGGCCTGAAATGTGCAAGAATTCTGGTTTCTTAGAGTATGTCTAATGGGAAGCAGCTCAGGCTATCCATCCAAGTACAATCATACCTGGCCCCTGCCCTGGGTATGTACTTGTGTGGTTGGCCCAAGTAGTCGCCGGTGCTGCCATGGCCACGCTGCTATTTTTAGCATGCTAGCTCCAGCAGAGCTAGCACATCTCTGTCTACCCATGCTGGGAAGTACACTCCCAGTTACAGTATAGACATATCCTTAGTGCTTTCCAGGTCTTTCACTATCTTAACATTGCACTGAACTATTTTTTTGCCTCAGATGTTGAATTCCACAAGCCCTTAATAATCTTTGCTAACGGTGGAAAAACCTGCTCAGACACACAACAAAATCAGATCTATACTAAAAATAAGGAATTGGCAGGATGAAAAGAAATCACTGGTTTGAATACCTTGAAAACTGAAACCAACAATGGTATTTTGTTTATCAATTGATCGAATGATCTGAAAACAAGTTCCCCATACAGCTGCTCTCTCTATTCTCAAACCAATCATTATTCCTTATCTTTGATTTGGCCCAATCTTGAGTCAACCTACACTCTGCTTTTCAGCTCTGAACAATACTGACCCATAAATCAACCTTATAATCTGATTTAAACATCCCAACTGCCCCAATATACATGAACAGTTGAAGCTTTATAGTTCATTAGTCCACAAGAACTTGAAGGATACATCAACTAGATACTAAACGTACCTGTGGAAGGAGAATGGCAAAACAACTGAAGTGAAGAAAGGTTTTGATTTGGAACAGGAATGTTGCAGGGAGCAGCAGGGAATTGTGTATCCTTCATACAAGGCTCAGTAACAGTTCAGCCAAGCACCCACACTTTTGAAGGTTATTCAAACCTACTTCATATCTAAATCCCTTCCAGCCTTACATTTCTATGATTCTATGATCATCCTTCAGCTAGGAGATCAGTGATGTAAGATATCCTGAAATTCAATGCAAGATCTTCCTACCTATTGTGCTTAATTTCAAAATTCAGTGCTATATTTAAAAGAAACAAGCAAACCACTATTGTCTATGTATCACATTATGCTGATTTTCCTCAGTAATGGCAAACATTTCTCAGGAGCATCATTCCTACAGATCCCTGAAGAATTTTGCTATATTTGTCTTTGCTGCAAAAGCATCTTATACCTCTGTCTCAGACATGTAAACCACGCAAAATCTGTTTTTGATTTAAAAAAAAGAAACTCTTAATAAGGAGATCTGCTTTTGAGATCAACTTAAGCCATGGACTAGATTTTAAATTCAGCATTCTCTCAAGAATGCATATGTATGGCACCAACATAAATACACAAAAATAATGATACAAGGAACCACTCTTGTTTTCTCTTAATAGGCTAGTTCTGCTCTGTACATTGAAGATCTAAAAATATGAAAGCTGAGATTCCACAGCTGGGGAGAATTCAGAGACGAAGAAAAATGGTAGGGACTGGAGAGAGGAACCCTCACACTGCCCTTATACTGCTGTCTTGCCCCTGTGGAAGGAGTTCCAGGGAGAGATTTCCTTCCCTGCTCTCTCCATCGCTGTTACCTGGTCTCATGGAGGGAGACATAAAAACTCAAGACTCTTCTCTTCTCCTGCCCCACCAACCCCAACATTAGTATGCTCTTCAGTCCCCTAACAGTTTCCTGATGGATTGCAGTAGGATTACTGGGCAGCTAAAGAGCCCAATAAGGCTAACTGGGATGGAAGGAGGAGGAGGCATAATGGCGAGTGAAGAACCTGCTCCTCTCACTACATCTTGATGCTACGTTAACCCTAGGCAAAGGATCCTGGGGAAGGGAGGGAGGGAGGGAGAGACAGGTATGAACCCTTGACATGGCCCTCATGCATGGGACCCAGTGAGCATAAACTTCTCCAACTTTTTTTTTTTTTTTTAATTAAGAAGATTCACAGACAAAAATTTAATTTAAATAGAGTTGAAAGTACTTATTGCAAACTTAATGAAGAAAACAACTTACAAGAATGCTGTAGTTATCAGAAATAGTAAGCAACAGAAACCCAGGAAATTCAGAGTTAAAACTAAATATAAAAGAAACCTAAACACTGAATATGCCCTGATAGTGATGCCCTGAGAAATCCTTATCCATTCATGACAGTTTCATCTCACTAGTTATCAGAACACAAGCTTAAATGCTTTGGTGCTGTGTGGTGGTTTTGTGTTTTTGTGCACTATCCATAATTGCCATGGCATCACCATATTTTGAGGCACAAAGCATTGTACATCCAAAGAAGAGCATCTGCCATTCCACCAACTGGGGAAAGTCTTAAAGTAAACACCAATTTGTAAAGTGTATGTTTCCCATTAAACTAAACTCTCATTTCAAAATATAAAATGACAGCTGAAAAGCAGGATGGTACTTTAAAATCCCAGAAGAAAAAAAGAATTCAAATCAATATGTTTCACAGTTTTTCTCTGAAATAATGTGCTTTTCTGAGGGAAGAAGTCACCAATTCAAATATGTATTATATATCAGGTTTACAAAGCACACCCCAACATCAAGCACTACTTGTTCATTTCAAAAGACATTTTCCATGAAACTATTCCAATTAAGAAGAAAAATACTAACTGGTATCTAGAAAAATCCAAAAAACCCAATCAATCAAATAAACTGAAAAGTGAAAGGATAAGGTGGAAATTGTGCAATTTAAAAAAAAATGATTAATGCCATGTTCTTCAAAAGATTTTCTGTTAACTGGAACATAAACATAAATATAGCTATACCCATTGCTACATAAGAGCTAGGTATTATTATTATTATGCTATTCTCCTGGACATTTCAAATATAAAATTTTTCACATGAATGCTTTGCTGTTGTGACTTATGTTTAATGCAGTCTTACGTGTGTGTTTTTTAGTTTCCCTTCTTAATTTCTATTGTGGTGTTTGCTTTTCTGTTTTCATCAATACAGTCAGACACAGGGTCCTTCAGTGATGATTTGTGCAGAAATCCTCCAACAGTTCAAAGAATGAATAGCAAATGAGAATATCAAGTATATAACAAATTAAACTCAAGTGCTATGCTCAGTGTGGTGTGCCCACAAACGTTTAAAAATATTATCAAGGTAACCATGTACATTTTAAAAATATTTTCCCTCTAAGCATGTCTCTCTGTTAAATATAGATCCCTTTCTTTACTGGGAAAGATATCTTTATTTAACAATCTTAAATTAGAAAATAACACCCCCCCACACACTTTTAGGCCCCAAATTTTGTCTTAATATGCACGAGTGGAACCCCAATGGCTAAGTTTTGCACCCAGGTATCTAAGGGCATAATTAAACCCTCATACATTCTAGCATGCCATATACAGTATATTAATGCTATATATAGTATAATAAAGAAGGAAAATCCTGTATTGTAATACCCCATGCAATCTCAGTGATGTCAGTGTAGAATTTGCCTCTTTTATTGCCTCGCCTATTGTTCATAGTTTAATTTCCCCACGCTGCAGTAAAATACAAATGCCATTCTTGAAGTAAAACTGAATATTGAATTTTGTTTATTAGTTCTACTTTGGGTGAGACATATGAGGAAACGAGGAGGGTATCTTCTTATCTTTGGTGAAGTTCTGTTACATTACAGTTTGAATTAGAGATTCTACTGCTTCTTTATTATTATTGACTTAAATTTTATCACATCTTTCTGAGATGGACAGCACAGATATTACAAAATTGATGGATACTCTATTACGGAATACTGGAGTCTGCAGAATGTTGACTTGATATACTTGATAACATGTAAGCACTGATGATTATTTTGCCACAAGACACAAAGATCTAGGTCTCTCTAAAACAATAAAACCACTAAATGAACATGACCAATTGTAGTCTCATTAAAAAAGGCCAAATAAAAACAAATCTGTCTTCCTAATGAGTTTGCAAGTACTCATTTTATACAATAATGCTGCTACCATTACTTACTGTATTTCAAGAAACAAGTTTATAAGCCACTTTCATATACTGTAATTATTAAAGTGGCAGTGAATCAAGTATTCTCCAAAGGCTGTTACAGTTGTAGTAGCAGGAAAAGCCATGCCTAATTGCTTTTTTTCCTTTAGGAATTTAAGAGAAGTTAAAGTCAAGGCTTCACTTGGCAGTTACGAATAAAATTAAAAGCCAATGCCCTGTCATAAATCTGACACTTAATAGTCCCTCACCTACAATAAGACTCAGAAGCATCGTTCGAAGCCATCAGTATTAAATTTAAATACCCCAAACTATAAGTATTTAACAAATACACTAATTTTATCATATGCAGCAGAACTGAATAAGATCTGGAGGTTCAGCTTCTGAAAACTGATAGTGACATTTTTGAAAATCTGTGTAGTGAAGAAATTCTACAAATAACATATGAATTGTTTTTCTTGATTTTTATGCAGAAATAGCTTTAAAATATTTAAGATGAAGAAAGATTGTAAAATGTCATCAATTACAGTAATAATAAACTATACACTAGCAATAAGAGCTCCAGACACATGCCAACAAATATTAAATAATCTTTCCTAATTCTTAATGCACATTTTATGAACGAAAAGTCAGTTTAATTGCTATTTCTTTCTGTTTCTAAAGATAGCCTTAATGGCTATCATTACTTAATACCAAAAGATCACAACTGGACAATTTATGGAATCAGGTTGGCATCAACATGTGATGAAGAGCCTCATTTATATTTAAAGCTGCAATTGTGATGCACAATTGTTACTATCTATTTACCACAGATGTGCAAACTTGACTTCATATACTCTTTTAAGGTAGGGCAGCCCTAAACCTATATGCAAGATCAAGAAAGGATCTTACATGTAAGAAATCAAAGAGAAAAAAAAAGAATTATATATTGTTATACTTAGCACAAGTAACATCACATATATATTTTTAATTGTTATACACACATTAGCTAATTAATAATATCCTTATGAGTTAGGCAAGAACTTTCCTCCCCATTTTACATATGGAGCAATTAAGGAATACAGAGGTGAAGTGACTCTCACAAGCCTTCACAGCAAATTGAGGAGCAACCAGCAAAAGTTTCCAGAAGTCTCTGGCTCCCAGGTCTGATCTTAATCGATGCACCAACACACTGGAAATAAAGTTATAACATTTTGAATCTCCCTTCTCCCCCACAGACTATTTTGTGATTAAATAAAAACAAAAAGATTTTATACCAAAAAGATTCTGCATCTCAAGGTATGCCATCTGGAGTTATGGGCCAGTACACTGGAAAACTGTAAGACCAAGAAAAAATGCAAGATGGGAACTTTTCAAAACTGTTGCTGTTTTCTAACAACATGTATTAAATCTTGCCCTGGCTGGATCTGATAGAAGGATGAGCAGGAACTCCAGCATGCAACTTGTGTTGCAACCAAAGTATAAGTAAGAATGAGGAATGTGCAGATAACAAGGACTAGCACAAAGCTTTCATTTAGAAAAATAAAAACTATAACCCTTTTTAAAAATTTTATCTTAACCTCTTTTCTGCAGGATGGACACTGTGTGCTCATTATTCAAACTGTACCTTTTACATCATATTACCTCAACTGGGAGAAAACTGAGGGCCTCACTAGGGCTGTCAAACAATTAAAAAATAATCACACAATCACGAGATTAAAAAGATGGTTATGATTAATCGTAGTTTTAATCACACTGTTAAACAATACTAAAAAACCAAATTAATTCAGCATGGAAGCATGTCCTCTGGTATGGTGGTTGAAGCATGAAGGGGTATTTGAATGTTTAGCATATCTGACCTGTAAACACATTGCACTGGGTAGACATACACATAATAGCTTTGATTGAGTTTGCTAAACAGACAGAGTAGCCACAGCCGCAGAGGTGACGGACAGCTAGCCAACCCAAGTATATATCTAGTTTCAGAGGCTTGTACTTAAGGCAACCAGCTTGTTCAAAGCTAGTGCAGGTATGTGTACCTGAGCTGAAAATTACACTTCCAGCTCCACTGTAGACAAACCCTAAGTGACAGGACTAACAGCTGTCATGCATGGTTCATTCTCTCTCATACCCACCCCGGGGGAGAAGTGTGTACAGTACAGTATTTTGTTTTGAAGGTACATGTTGCTATGTGCTTATTTTTGAGAATTCAAGATCAAGGAAATGTGCTGTGTACCTACAGCAAAAGATGGTGAGGTTTCTTGGGATCCTTAGTTTCTTCAACAATCTCAAAGGTCCCTGAGAAAGCCATGTCTCCTACACAGATGAGTTTGTTTTCCATAATGTTGTTTAGCATTGGGAAGAGAAGATTCCCAAAACCAAAAGTCCTTTTTAAAGGATTTCAGATGTAATACCAATATTAATGAAAATGACATACCAATGGCTGAACATGTGGCCCATACTTCACTGGAGCTAAAAGACCTCTCTCGAGGTCCCTTCCAGTCCTACAATTCTATGACCTGATTCTCCTCTCGCTTACAAAGTTTAACTGTAACTTCAACAGGAATAACTGTACTGAAGTCAGTGGAGTAAAACTACGTGTAAAATTGGTGGGAGAGGGGAAGTAAGCCCAGTGAGTTGGATCCTGACTTGAAATTCACTTCTTAGAGCCCTCCATTTCAGATTTAGCAGCTTGGGGAGTGGTTGCCTCCAGTAAGTTCTCAAACTTAAATGTGGTGTCTGCAGAGGAAAAGTGTGGTATCCAGGTAAGAGAAATCTTTGTGAAAAACACTAATTCTGATTCTGCATTTCCCTCACTTGTTGTACAGGTAAGTTTGGGCTCCTCAACTGGGAATGAGGTCAGGCCTGGCCACAAATGGAAACTGTCACATATTGCTTTTCTTTGTTGGTTCTTTGGTGAATACTGGTCAGTAGGACCTAATCGCTCCCACGAAATTGCACAGAGTATGAGTCTGATTCATTGCTTACACTCAGCTTCAGTCACTGAAATAGCCTGGGCATGCTTTGGGTGACAGAGTGTACTAATTCAATCTAATCTGGGGTCTGGTTCTGTAGAGCCCTTTCTAGGCAGCTTTCTCCACTTGACATATACCCTGTGTCCTGTATTTCAAACAAAAGCAATCTAAAAAAATACAGCATACACCCTGCTCTCTACTCCTGCACAGAATCTGCAATGTCTAACAAGTGTCCCTTCCTTTCATGATATTATACAGCTTTTAGAAATTTCTCAGTTGATTAACTCACTTGCTCCTTCCCCTTTTCAAATTAATTAGGCACTATTTTTCTCCATTATGCATCTTCTATTTCTGAGTTAGTCTTTGAAAGACCCTGTTCTCTAGTTGTGCTGGTTGGTATGTTTAACCAGTCATAGCCACACACTCAAATAACCGTATGTTTGCCTGAAAGACTTAGTTCCAATACTTTTAATTAGGATTTCAAATTATTTAACTTTGAAAACTTAGTATATGTACACTTTGTTGCACCCAGGCCTACAATATTAAGTACAGGAGGAGAAATGGAAAAAATCCAAAATGTAATAATCTTAGAACACCAAAGATAGGGAATGAAAGGAAGACTGCACAAGAGGTAAAGATAAATATTGTGAAATGTTTCTAGCACATAAAGAAAAAGCAAACAGTGAAGCAGGCTATACGCCTTTAAACAATGAAAAAGGTATTTTACTAAAAGGAGAGAGAAAAAATTGTTCCTAAACAAAATTAATTTATTTGCTCTACTGTTCACAGAGGATGGGAGACAGATGTCAGAAACAGACATTAATTTCCCAGGGAGGAAGAAGAAAATACTGAAGGAAACCAGACTCATGCCAGGAAAGTGTTCAGGAAATTAGAAAGTGTAAAGGCTGCCAAAACTGTAGGACCAGATGGGATGCAGCCTAGATTTCTAAAAGGAGGAGTAAATGAGATGGAAGAACCATTAACAGATATATTTAGAAAGTGTGTGAGAACAGGGGAATTACTAATGGACCGGAGAGAGGCAAATGTAACACCATACCAGACCTTTAATTTAAAAAGCAGCAAAGATATTGGAACTGTAACAGATTTCCATGTTCTGAGGTGCTGTGCTAGTATTAATGTTGCCATGGCAACATGATGCAGTGAGAGCAGAGGGGGAGTATTGCAGTCAGTTTAAGGGTAATTAAGGCATCCTTGTTTATGAAGGGGAGAGTGAAAGCACCCCACAGCAGGTTTTGTGTTCTCTTCAGGTAAAAGCCGTTTGTGGTCTTTTAAAGTCTTGCCATCAGATAGCTAGTTAGCAGGGGGATGCTCCACGGAGGAGCCTGGATTCTGACAGGGTGACAATTGGTGGCAGTTGGGCTGAAGAGCAGGTAGCCTTGGTAGAAAGGATGAGACAAAAGAGAGAGAGACCTGGTAGGAGAGAAAAATCCTTAAGAATACAGAAATAGAGAACAGAACAATAAAATACAGTGAATTTGAAAAGAGAAACAACACCAGGGAGGGAAGAGAGAAACTGAATCAAAGAAGTGGTCCCCATGAAAGGAAAAGGGAAAGAAAAAATAAGTTTTCCTGCAGAAATCTCCAGATGACAGAGTTAAACAGAAATATGCCCATTTTGGATGAGTTTTCTATCAGCCATGTTGTGCTAATGGCAGAGACAGGCATTTGGATACCATGGTAGTGGGTGCTGTATAAGAATATACAAAGACCAATTAAGCTTTAACAGGACATTATGATTTTAATAAATTGCTTCTGTGCCACAATGTAGGGGAAAAAAGGAAGTTGGGAGTCTATGGTCTATGGCCAAGACACTCATGGGCCATACTCCTATACAAAGATGGAGGAGAGGCAGGGAGGTGACTTACATTTGTTAGGCCAGCTCTACACCATTCAAAGATTTCCCTACACAGAGGAAATTCCCAGCTGATCATAACCACCTGGTTTATTGTTTCCTTGTAAAATTCAGAGAGCTTTAGCTTGGCTGTACATAGGATGTTCACTACAATGCAGTATTTTCTGTTGTAGTCAGAATTGTGTGTTAGATGCTGTAAATCTCTTAGACATTAGTAAGCATTTCAATTCGTCAGTAATATTCAGGGAGCTTTAGCTCAGTAAATAGATTTTTGTAATTTATCTAATAACAGCTCAAACATTTGATTAATAGTCTGTGTAGCAATAATATGTTATCGTATTCCTCACTCAAAAAAAGCAATTTTCTTTAACGAGAAACATATTATGAATAAAGCAAAAAAATACATTTGAGGGGTAGACGCAGGGGTCAGATAGAAAAATTTTAGCTTCTTCAGCAAATCCAACCCACTGAAACCGCAATGATCCTATTCATTTCTACCTTACAATACCTGAGATGGCTTTCCACTTAGTCATCTCTCTGGTCACAATGCAATACATTTCACATTTTCTTCATTATATACTCCTATGCATAATACTCCAGATTTGACAACTGAACTAAATAAACTGATTCATTTAACAAACTGATACCACAGCAACAGTCAGGCTGACTAAGCCAATTCATCTCTTCATGCATGTCTTCAAGACAAGTATAAAACATCCTGAAAGATATAATTAATAAGATGTTAAAAATACAAAATATCTGTCAGCATGAGAGAGACAATTTTATGTTACAAAGCCAGTTTACCAACACACTAGCACTGTCACCACAAAATATCATTGCTTAGTGAAGTGGTTATATAGAGTGAGGATCCCCCAAAGCTGTTATTTGTATCACAAACACATTATTTAAAAATAATGCACTCTCCAGTCCTGCATTTAAGATTCACTTTTGCAGTTCATAACTTAACAGTATACAACAGAGCTGGTTGGAAAATTTTTGAAAAACGTTTTCTCGTCAGAATTTGCCAGTTTGTTGAAATCAAAATGTTCTGCATGATGGGGTTGATTTCAACAAAATTCTGCTGGAAAGCAGGCTTGTCTCCAGGGGCACACTGCCTGCCAGGCAGGTTTCAAAACTTGCCTGGTTTCCTGGAGTCCATCTACTGGACTCCATCAACTGGACTCCTCAACAGACCACTTCGCAGGATGACAGGAAGCTGAAAGCCTGAAAGCCCTGATTCATGGCTCCTCAGCAGCATTGGCTCCCTGACTCGGGGGCAACCCACAAGTTACACTGCCTCCAATCCAGGGCTACCAGAGCCCCCTGCCAGGAGAACTGTTGCAGAACTGGGACTCCCAGTACAGCTGGGTGGAGAACGTAATTCAGTTTCATGGAGTGTTTCAAAATATGTAGCTTTAATTCTGAATAAGAACAAAACTAAATGTTGAAATCTCAAAATTCTCCATGAACAGAATTACTATTCTCTGCCCAGTGCAAGTATGGCACACTTTTTGACAGAGCTATTATTAGGAGAGAAATATTTTAGATGTCATGAGCTTTTTTCTGTTACAGACAAGATGTTTTCTGATATTGTTGAAAATGAAATAACAAAGGGCATCTGCACTGCCCTGATTAAAGTTTGTTTGCTTGAATAATACCAGTGCAGAAAAATGAATAACATGAAAGTAATTACTGAGAATAAATATACACCACAGTTGAACTGCAGTCGCTAAGTCAATGACAAATTAAATTGGAAGCAGAAACAGCAAGAACTGAGAGGACTCAAGTATTATCAGATTCAGGGACAAATTCTGGCATCGGATTCCTTTGTAGAGGGGATCGGAGTACAAGATACTGCTGTGGGGAGAGAAAGAGTCGTGCAAGAAGGAAAAGTGTAAAAGTAAATGTAAGAAAGAGAAGTGTAAGTACAAAGAGCATAAGAAGGGTGACAGACTGAAATGGCAGTATCTGGGCAGCTGTGTGTGCAAGGGGCTGACTGAATGGAGGAGACAGTTCTCTGGGTGATCTGAGAGCAAGTGTATAAGTTTGGGGGAGTTGTGAATAATTTTCTTCAGCAAACAGCAAACCACACACTGAACAGCGAGAAATCTTGCTGCCTGACTCATCTGCTTGCTCTCTCTGCCTCAGTTAGCAGCTTACCTGACTGCATCACCACCACTACCTCAGTCACCTTCTCTGATAAAATATAAATATTATGCACAAAAAATATGTTAGAAGATTAAGGTCGCAAAGTGAAGCACTCAAAAGTTTGGAATTGCCAGCACTAGAGATGCCAGGGCAAACTTATTTTGTCCCCCTTGGAGCATTCTAGGACATTATGATACAGTCTTTAATTACATGACTGTGATCCAGGGACCTCTTGGTGCCAACCGGCAGAGGGCAGAGAGATGCATATGAGTTACAGATCTGGGTCTTGTATCTTCATACTAGTTCACTAAATGGTGTCATGTAAGGTCTCTACTGAAAGCCCTATCACACTGGTCATCCAAATTATTGCAAAATGTATATATGGATAGTATGTGCAAAGTTGTGTTTATACTGAATTCAGCATATACTGAATTATGTTCTTCAGCTCTGTGAATTGGGGCTGGTCAGCCAGAGGGTGATAAAAACATGGCTACTTACCAGTAACTGTTGTTCTTCGAGATGTGTTGCTCATATCCATTCCAATATAGGTGTGTGCGCACCCCGTGCACAGATTCCCGGAACTTTTTCCCCTTAGCAAGCTCCGTAGGGTCAGCTCAGGTGTCCCCTGGAGTACCGCACTCATGCTGCGGTACATAGGGCACCGCCGACCCCGCGGGCCCTCAGTCCCTTCTTTCTGCCAACTCCGACAGTGGGGACGGAGGGTGGGTGTGGAATGGATATGAGCAACACATCTCAAAGAACAACAGTTACTGGTAAGTAACCCTGTTTTCTCTCTTCGAGTGATTGCTCATATCCATTCCAATATAGGTGATTAAATAGCCATACTTTGGAGGTGGGTAGGAGTTAAGGGCGAGCTGCTCTCATCAGCACGGCACTGCCAAAGCCCGCATCCTCTCTCACCTGTTGCACGATGGCGTAGTGGGACGTGAAGGTGTGCACCAATGACCAGGTAGCTGCTTTGCAGATGTCCTGCAGGGGCACTTGTTCCAGGAAGGCCGCAGATGAGGCCTGGGCTCTGGTTGAGTGCGCTGTCACAGCTCCTGGAAGCGGCACCTTCGCCCGCTCGTAGCAGGTCCTGATGCAGGCGGTGATCCAGGTGGAGATGCGCTGGGTGGAGACGGGTGAGCCTTTCATCCGGTCCACCACCGCCACAAACAGCTGCGATGACTTCCGGAACAGCTTGGTCCACTCGATGTAGAAGGTCAAGGCTCGTCTAACATCCAGCAAATGCCATCTCCGCTCCTCCTCCGAACCGTGTGGTTTAGGAAAAAACACGGGGAGGAAGATATCCTGGTTATAGTGAAACTGAGACACCACCTTAGGCAGGAAGGCCAGGTGGGGTCTCAGTCGGACCTTATCTTTATAAAAGACCGTGAAGGGGGGCTCCGAGGTCAATGCTCTTATCTCGGAGACCCTCCTAGCCGATGTAATGGCCACCAGGAAGGCTACCTTCCAAGAGAGGACGAGCAGCGGGCATGTAGCCATGGGCTCGAAGGGGGGTCCTGTCAACATGGCGAGGACCAGGTTCAAATCCCAGGGAGGCACCGGGTCACAGACCTGGGGATACAGCCTCTCCACCCTTTGAGGAACCTGACTGAGATGGGGTAGGAGAACAGAGACCGCCCTTCCAACGGCTGGTGGAAGGCCGAGATGGCCGCCAGGTGCACCTTGAGGGAGGCCAGTGCTAGACCTTGGAGCTTCAGGTGGAGGAGATACTCCAAAATCGCCTGTATGGGCGAATAGCTCAAATAGCTCGAATAGCTCAAACCCTTCCTTTGGGACATAGTATTTACGTTCGGCGCCCTTGGAGGTGGGGGCCACTGAGGACGGGGTTTGCCAGTGGGCATTGGCAAGCTTCATGACCCTCTTGTGCACGGGCAGGGCGACTCGTGATGGCCCTGCCGACCTCGATACCCCAAAGAGAAGGTCCTCCTCCACTGACATCTCCCTGAGCTCCATATTAAGGTTGCTCGCCATCCTCTTGAGGAGGTCCTGGTGAACCCGGAAATCAAAGAGAGGAGCCTTATGGTCCCTGGAGGCCGCATCGTCAGGGAAGAAGGGACCTTCCGTGGTGGGACCTTCCTTGGGGTCCAAACCCTCGTCAGAGGGGTGGCCCTGGTCCGGCTGACTCGGAGGTGGGGGCGCTGGCTGGGCAACCGATGAGTGGATAGACATGGTCCCCTGGCCCATCTGGGTATCCCACGGCCCCCAGTATGGCCACTGCCAGGGCCCTTGGGGCCACACCTGTGCAGACATCGGTGCCTGCTGGGTCGCCTCTGGATGGCAGGCCGGGACCCAGAGCCGCAGGATCGTCGTTTGTGGCTCCTGGGTGGTGAGCGACCCCGAGAGGACGAGGACGACCAATGGTGCCAACGCCTACGGTGCTGTTGGGGGGACGAGGTGCTGGAGGAGCTGGATGTCGATCGCCTCCTCCGCCTTGACCTCTTTCAACGACGCTTCCCACCTCGGGACTGGGAGCGGTGTTGCCAATGTCACCGCGGTGCCGACCCCGAACGCGATTGACTCCGCGGTGCCAGAGCAGTCGGTGCCGGAGCAGTCGGTGCCAAGGTAATCTGTGCCGAGGCAGGCGGCACGGGAACAGGCGGCGCCAAGGCAGGCGGTGCCGAGGCAGGCGGCACGGGAACAGGCGGCGCCAAGGCAGGCGGTGCCGAAGCAGTCGGCTCAGCAGTAGTCGGCGCCAGGGCAGGCTGCGCAAGAGTTGGCGCCGGGGCAGCCGGTGCCTGATGGTGGCACGGACTGCGTGCCAGGGATCTTGACCGGTGCCGTCTGCGTGTTGGGCTGCGCACCGGGGTTGGAGATCAGTGCCGAGCCAGGCTCTGTACCGGGGTATGAGAGCTGCAGCTGCGACCTCTGCGCAAGGCGGGACTGGAGCAACATCGCCTCACGCGTGTACCTCTCAACCGCCCATGGTGTCGAGGAGCTTGACGACTCAGAGTCGGAGCTGGGAGGGGAGCCTGCACGCTCGACCCTCCTTGACCATCTGGGGGGAGACCTCGACTCCTGTCTCTGCCACCCACCGGGGGCAGCCAGTGCGGGTTTTCCCCGAGACACCTGTCCCTGCGCCCTCGGCTGAGGGGGGGACGGAGGCGTGGGCATGCCCATGAGGGCGCGTGCCGCCGCGAACGCCTCCGGTGTCGGCGGTCCCTGCAGGTGCGCTCCCCCACCCCCAGGAGTCGGGGGAGGCTCCCTCAGAGGAGATGCCGGTGCCAGAGTACTCTCCACGGCATGTGGCTGGGGCATCTCCTGGGTCACCCCTTGCTGTACCGCTCGCAGGTGGCAGTCCATGTGGGCGGCCTCGGGCCGCTTCTTTTTCTTTGGTACCGAAGGCTTTGGTACCAGTGCTGGCGGAGCGCTCCGCACCGAGGAGACGCTCGGTGCCGCCGGAGATTGAGATGGTTCGGAGGCCGGGCGGAGCGCAGACTCCATCAGTATCGCCTTCAGTCAGGCGTCCCGCTCTTTCTGGGTCCGGGGCTTGAAGGCCTTACAGATTCTACACTTCTCTTTTCTATGCTGCCCTCCGAGGCATCGGAGGCAGCAGTCGTGAGGGTCACTCATGGGGAAAGCCTTCGCGCATGCAGTGCAGGCTTTAAAGCCGGTGGAGCCGGGCATGGCTCAACCGTAAGCCCCTAAGGGCAACTATCTAACTTACTATTAACAACTGACTATTAACAACTACTCAACTGAAACAATTAACTGTACTAGATGCTAAAGGGGTGCTACCTGCTACAGCAAGAGGCAAGAATTCCAGCAACCGTCACAGGCGGAAAGAAGAAACTGAGGGCCCGCAGAGTTGGCGGCGCCCTATGTACCGCGGCATGAGCGCAGTACTCCAGGGGGCGCCTGAGCCGACCCTATGGGGCTTGCTAAGGGGAAAAAGTTCTGGGAATCTGTGCATGGGGTCCGCGCACACCTATATTGGAATGGATATGAGCAATCACTCGAAGAAAGAACAAGTTTATTTCAGATAAGAGATGTTTATCTATCCATCTGACTATATGTAAATTGAGTATTATACAGTTTACAACGGATGCCCATTTACAGTCTGAGGGGCAGTAAATGAATGAAGAGATAGTAAAATCTTCAAGAGAAGGAATTTACAAGAAGAAATAAACCAGTAGCAGAGAGTTCTTTTTACAAGTGAAGACAACAGATTTTTGGACTATAACTGTAGGTACAGGAACTCACTCTGTATTCTTCATCTAAGTAGTCAGATGATTGTGCTTGGTTTATGAAAAAAGGATCAAATGCTGGAAAGACTTTGGAGTGAGCTAATCTTCATTAGCACAAGGGGGTGTCTAGTTAAGTACATCTGGGTTCCACAATGCATGTTATGACTTTATATGTAAGCCTTTGTTTACAATATTTCTAAATTCTATTATTTGAATCTCTGTTTGTTTTTTAAAATACATTAATAATAATTAATAAATTACTTCTTGTTTTTACTATAAACATATCTAGGTGCTATGTGTCAAGCGGAGCTGTGATCTAAGGTGTATCTGGTAAGCTGGGATGTACTGTTCCTTTGGGAACAGAGGATTTGGAAATTCTGTAAATGTCTAATAGATCAGGGATTCGGCACTGCAGTGGAATGCTTGGAGGACTTGGGGGTTGGAGTGTGCCTATCATTAACCCGTAAAGAAACCATGGGGTCTGCAGAGGCCTGGAAGGCAATGTCTGTATTGCCAACAGCTGGTGGAGTTGAGGAACTGACCCACAGCTGGCACAGGAAAGGCTTCTTCATGCTAAGGGCAAGTGGAAGTGAGATGCCTCACAACCCTGGGTGTGCTCAGGAAGCATCACAATGATCACAGACTATTTTTTCAATAGGACCTCTGCCTCATGCAGTGCACATGATGGATGGTGCACAATTAACAAGCAGCTATGCAATAGTTTGTTTTCTCCTCATTGTTCTGTGTCCAGTTCTAGGCCACATTCTTCAAACCTTACTCTAAAGATAGAATTATTAGCATCCTCATGGGCTTCCATATGGTGCTAATTACTGTGAGTGCTTCACAAACTTTACTTTGTCTTCACAAACCCTTGCAAGGTGAGGGGGTAGCACTGTCCCCTTTTTACAGATAATACAAGAACAGCCATACTGGGTTAGACCAATGGTCCATCTAGCCCAGGATCCTGTCTTCTGACAGCAGCCAATGTAAGGTGCTTCAGAGGAAATTAACGGAACAGGTAATCATCAAGTGTTCCAGATAGAGAGCTGAGGCAGAAAGAGAATAAAGAAAAATTTATCCCCTAATTCTGGGTACCTACAACCTGATTTTTTAGAAGACTTAGCCTTATATAGCATTTATATATCCATTCACAGTTCCCATTGACTTCAGTTGCAATTGTGAGTACTCAAAACCTCTGCAGATCAGGCCCAGGATTTCAAATTCCCCAGCAAATGAAGACCACAAATTAGTAACCGCCTGTGAAAAGTTTGATTTAAATAGCTTGCCTAGGTTCACACACGAAATCTGTGAAGAATCCTATTCTCTGAGCAGCATTCAACTGCTATAACCATGATTCCCTAGCAGACCAAGGGTTTAGATGAAATTACTGTAAGGTGGGTGCACAACAGGTTGAAAGAACATACTTAAAGAGTAGTTTTTCATTGGTTCGCTGTCCAACGGCGAGGGTTGGGGTCCTAGGTCTGATACTACTCAATCTTTTCATTAATGACTTGGATAATGGAGTGGAGAGTATGCTTATAAAATCTGCAAATGACACTAAGCTGGAGGGGTCACAAGCACGTTGGAGGATGGATTAGAATTCAAAAAAGACCTTGACAAATTGGAGATTTGGTCTGAAATTCAGTAAAGGTAAGTGCACTTAGGAAGCAAAAATCAAATGCACAAATGCAAAATGGGGAATAACTGGTTAAGTAGTCCTGCTGAAAAGGATCTAGGGGTTATAGTGGATCAAAAATTGAATATGAGTCAACAACATGTTGCAGTTGCAAAAAAGGCTAATATTCTGGTATGTGTTAACAGGAGTAAGACAGGAGGTGATTGTTCTGCTCCAGACAACACCCATGAGACCTCAGCAGAAGAACTGTGTCCAATTCTGGGTGCCACACATTAGGAAGGATATGGATGAATTAGAGAGAGTCCAGAGGAGTTTAAAAAAAAACTGATAAAAGGTTCTGAAAATTTTACTTATGAGGAAAGATTTTTAAAAACGGGCATAATTTAGCCTTAAGAAAAGATGACTGAGGAAGGATCTGAAAACAGTCTTCCAATATGTTATGGGCTTTTATAAAGAGGACAGAGATCAATTGTTCTCCATGTCCACTGAAGGTAGGGCAAGAAATATTAGACTTAATCTGCAGCAAGGGAGATTTACATCAGATATTAGAAAAAACATTCTAATTCTAAGGGTAGTTAAGCTCTGGAACACCCTTTCAAGGGAAGTTGTGGAATACTCATCATTGGACATTTCTAAGAACAGGTTTGTCAAACACGTGTCAGAGATGGTGAAGGTTTACTTGGTCCTGCCAAAGCACAGGAGGCTGGACTTGATGACCTCTCAGGGTCCCTTACAGCCCTACATTTCTATGATTCTTTTTCTTCTCACAATCCCCTGTCTCATTCACTTCACACCTTCCAAACTCTGCAACAAAAGAGGCTTGGGTCCTACAGACAGTTTTATTTACTACACGATCTTGACTTACCTCCAGAGCAGGTATATCCTGTGCACTGAATGAGGTAGGGGTCCTGTGGACAAATAATATATGATCAAGTAAGCAATGACTGTATCATAATGCAAGAGCATACGAGGGCCAAATTATGGTTGCATAGGTCTTAATTATTAACCTTAATTATTTTCTAGATTTTGAGTACTTGAATTTGCAATCTTAGTAATGTTCTTTAATTGTAGTTTTTTGTGCATAATTTCCTAGTTTTTAAAAAAGCAAAGTAGAGAAATAGAAATTCCATCATGTGGCATCATATTGACTCCCATCCGTTACACATACTTCTATAACCTGAGCTAACAGAGTAACTGATAGCAAGAGTAGGTTGTGTTCCTCTATGTAGACTAGTACTACAGCAGGAAGAGACACACACTTTACCAGTGGGTTTCACAGACATTTACTGACATCAGAGGAATGGTAAGCCTCATGAATCTTGGGGAATGTCTACAATGCAGCTGGGAGCAGCTTCCCAGCCCCAAAGACTAGGGCTTTGGATGGGCTTAAGAGCTTGAGCTGGAATGTCCACATTGCCAGTTTTAAAGAGATACCTCGAGTTCCAATAACATGAGTCTGTTTACACAGGCTGGGAGACTCACTCCCAGCTGCAGTGTAGTCATACCCTTCAGTTCCATTCTAGACTCTGGAGGGGAGTGTACTCTAATGAGCACAGGCTCTTCTGCATGTTTTCCCCAAGTTTGATCCCTTCAGTACCAAGCAAATTGGTTGAAACTATAGTAAAGAACAGAACTGTCAGACACACAGATTAATATGATTTGTTAGGAAGAGTCAACATGGATTTTGTAAAAGGAAAATCATGGCTCATCAATCTACTAGAATTCTTTGAGGGGGTCAACAAGCATGTGGACAAGGGTGATCCAGTGGATATAGCATACTTAGATTTTCAAAAAGCCTTTGACAAGGCTTTTAAGCAAAGTAAATGGTCATGAGGTAAGAGGGAAGGTCCTTTCCTGAATCAGTAACTGGTTAAAAGATAAGAAACAAATAAATGGTCAGTTTTCAGAATGGAGACTGTACTGGGACCAGTACAGTTCAACATATTCATCAATGATCTGGAAAAAAGGGGTAAACAGCGAGGTGGCAAAATTTGTAGATGATACAAAACTACTCAGAATAGTTAAGTCCAAAGCAGACTGCAAAGAGTTACATAGGGATTTCACAAAACTGGGTGACTGGGCAACAAAATGGCAGATGAAATTCAACGCTGATAAATGCAAAGTAATGCACATTGGAAAACATAATTAATCCCAACTATACGTATAAAATGATGGGGTCTAACTTAACTGTTACCACTCAAGAAAGAGATCTTATAGTCATTGTGGATAGGTCTCTGAAAACATCCACTCAGTGTGCAGTGGCAGTCAAAAAAGTTAACAGAATGTTGTGAATCATTAGGAAAGGAATAGATAAGACAGAAAATATCATTTTGACTCTTTATAAATCCATGGTATGCTAACACCTTGAATGCTACATGCAGATCTGGTCGCCCCATCTCAAAAAAGATATATTGGAATTGGAAAAGTAACAGAAAAAGGCAACAAAAATGATTAGGGGTATGGAAAAGCTTCCATATGAAGAGAGATTAATAAAACTGGGACTTTTCAGCTTGGAAAAGAGATGACTAAGGGGGGGATATGATAAAGGTCTAAAAAATCATGACTGGTGTGAAGAAAGTAAAAAAGGAAATTTTATTTACTCCTTCTCATAACAAAAAAACTAGGGGTCACCAAATGAAATTAATGGGCAGCAGGCTTAAAAGGAAGTATTTGTTCACACAACACACAGTCAACCCACGGAATTCCTTGTCAGAGGATATTGTGAAGGCCAAGAGTATAATGGGGTTAAAAAAAGAACTAGATAAGTTCATGGAGGATCTTCATCAATGGCTATTAGCCAGGATAGTCAGGGATTGCTCTTTGCCAGAGGCTGGGAATGGCCCACGGGATGGATCACTTGATGATTACCTATTCTATTCATTCCCACTGAAGCACCTGGGATTGCTCACTGTTGGAAGACAGGATACTGGGCTAGACTGACCATTTTTAACATGGACAAAACGTATTTTTCCCTAGCTTCATTCTTAGAGCTGGCTGAAGCATTTTGGCTGAAATTCTCCAAAAAAATTCAGCCTGAGGCAGACATCCAGCATGGAACATTTAAACTCAAATGGTTAACATTTGGCAAAATTATAAGCAAATGAAAATAGGGTCTTATAATGTGAAGTGTCAGACAAACTTAACAATAGGTAGTATTGCCAGACCACTTATTATTTAAAAAAAAAAAAAAAGGGGGGGGTATAAAAATACTGGTTTCAGAAGAACAAGAAGAAAAACAAGCCAGTAAAAATGAGGTGGGATGGGAGAAGGAGAGAAGATGCAGAGGAAACAGTGGTAAATAAGAGTGGATGAATATTTAGAATGGGAACCACTTTTCACATTTTGCTCTGGACCCTGTAAGCCTCAACCGGTATGTTGCATTAGAATAAAGTCCTTGGGTCAAAAGTATCTTTGGTTTTGATTTGGATGAAATTACACTTAATACATTTAATTTAATTTAGCTCCTTGATCCAAAATCAAGTCCATCAGGAAGCATGTTCACAGCTAAATTTCATGCGAAGTGCTTGTGACAGCACTGGCACAATTGCAATGGACTGCACATAATTCTATAATAGGGACATTATATGTCTCCTACATAAAAAGATTTAGCCATTCTTTCAAAAGGAATCAGCACCGGCACATGACATATAACAATAACATCTTGCATCTTCATATCACCCATCATTCTCAAGGATCCCAAAATGCTTTATCGATTTAATGCAGTGATCACTTCATCTACCACTGAAATGCCTCTTCGGTGAAAAATCTAACAGCGCACAGCAACATGACACGGACTTTTAGGTCTGGAAGTGAAAAATACCACACACAGACGAAACTACATTCTACTTACTTACAATTCCTTTGGTAATTACTTAATATATGCACGCACGAATACTATTAATACTTATTAATATCACAAACTGAGTTCAGTAAATACATGGATAGTTATTTGTCTAGGAAAAATTAATTTAAACTCCACATCAAAGGTAGTAAACTTTTTTCCAGGACAACTTTTTTTAAAAATGGTATGTTGTTTCAGGATCAGAATCTAATCATGTGATTAAGGAAGGATGATAATGTGGAATGGAAAAGAATCTGTTACAATTACTACTGCTATCAGGCAGGAAAATTTGGCATCTTCATAGCAATAGAGCTCTCCAGTGTACTAGGTTTAGTAAACATTCCATACTTCAGGCCAACCAGGCTGCCTGTTCTACTGTACTGCCACATCAGGCCATGTTCCTCGGAGATGAGAAAAAGATTTTCCATTTCCAATATCCTGAAGCACAGGGAACGTGTACTGAACTGAGAGCCAGGAGCTCTACGTTTACCTCTGCTGTTCACATTTCTGTGCACTTCACAGCCCTTGCTATTGAACAAGGTCTTGTGTCCTACCCTAATACACACTCAAAAGCCCCTCTCTTATTTTACAAATAAGTTAAGCGAGAGGTTGCACAAGGTCCGTTTAGAGACAGAGATAAGAATAGAGCCCAAGTCTCTCACACAACAGAATCAGGAGTTACTCATTCAGACACACGGACTCTCTGTGTGAATGTGCCAAATCTAGGAGCATTGATTATGGTACATGGAACAAAACACAAGTGAAGAACATCTTAGTTATTTATGATACAGCTTGATTGCTTGTATGATACATTGACAGGGTTTAAACGGTCAGAGGTATGCGTACCAGCATTCTCACTGCAATGAAATCAGGTTTCCCTGCTCTCCTATCTTGCTATTCAGTTTACAATTATATGTACAAGACTTTCTGGATATATCTACATTGCAATTAAGCACCCATGGCTGGCCTGTGCCAGCTGACGTGGGCTCATGGGGCTCAGGCTAAGGAGCTATTTAATTGCAGTCTAGATGTTCGGGCTTGCACTGCAGCCTGGGCTCTAGGACTCTGTGAGATGGGAAGGTTCCAGAGTTTGGGCTCTGCAGCCCAAGCCTGAATGTCTACACCTCTATTGAACAGCTCCTTAGCGTGAGCCCTGGAAGCATCAGTTAGCTTCCAATTAGCATCAGCCGCAGATGTCTAACTGCAGTGTAGCCATACTCTCTATCTTCACTGTGCTGGATCAGTTTTCAAAAGAGTATTACAGTGATCAAGATTAAAAAGTCAGACATCAACAAGTGTTACCACACGATGCAATCTGAAATACCACCACTTCTCTCTATATTTAGACTATAAAATAACTGTGGAAACAGTGGTATCAGTAGGCAAATAACTTCTGCTTCAAGGAAATCAAAATATACAAGTAGTACTGCTGAGATCATAACAAAAACTTGGGTAGGTTCTTGCTTAGCAGAGCCAAATGTCTTAGAGTATGTCTATGCTACAGAGACTATATTGGCATAACTATGCCAGCATAAACCTGAAGTGAAGAACCACCCTACACCAATAGAAAGTTTTTTTCTGTTGGTCCGAAATGATGTTAGCTCTGTTGATGGAAGCACCCTTCAACCAACATAGCTGCGTCTATACTGGAAGTTAGTTAGCATACCTACATTGACCACCGTGCATTTTTTCACACCACTGACAAATGCAGCTATGCTGGTGTAGTTTTTCAGTATAAGACGCAGCTAGACAGAAACTGGCTGATTAAAGCTGCCATTGCCACAGACTTACAATGACATTGTTTTGCTTTCCTACATGTTAGAATATGATAATTTACATTGGTATTTCCAAGGCTTTGCAATGCAGATACCCTCAGAGACGTACATTGCCACCATTTCACCCTTTCTCCCATCAGTTTAGCATCGTTTTTATAATCTACATAGGCTTATACTGACATTGTTTTGATTTTACTCATATGATGTGTAGACTTTGACTTTGCAATTACATGTTTTAACATTTCCTCATGTGAAAGCATCAGCCATAAACTGACACTGACATTTTGTCTGTTTTCATATCTGAACCTCATGTTCATAGACTTGCAATGAAACCAGTTTGCCTTTTCTCATGTTGTAAAATGGCATCTATAAACTTGTAGTGACATCATTTAGCATTTCCGCACATCATAACATCATCCCGGCTACAAGTGTAGATGAACATTATATTGCACATAATTTCTAGAGAAAAACATGTATTAATGTGCATTTCCTCACCACATCGTGACTGTGATCAAATTGCACTATATATCAACTACTTTCAAAATGTCACTTATGTATATTAAATTAAAGTGGCATTAGAATTCTTATGGCAGACATAATTAATGCAATGAAAATTAAAGACAAAAGATAAAATAAGGAATAGATCTGCATTAAAATATGTTGAGAAAGATACATAGCCTAATATTCATTCAATGATAAAGAAGTGGGCACAGACACCTGTAATTTGACTCACTTGTACTTATATCTTTGCCAGTGACTCTCCCAGGGAGCATCTATCTAATATCCTTCCCACATGCACATCCTTGTCTCTTATAGAGGACCAGAGATGCTAAAATGTCGAGACAAGGAAGAGTCATGACACTGATACCAAAGTACCATAATTCAAAAAGTTTCTTTGCTTTCCAGGGTGGCACTATTTTAACAAGCCAATTACTTTAACATTTTTAATTGACTTTCACTTTTTCAACAGAAGTTTGGTTTCAGCAATGAAATCTCACATGGCAGTGACCTCTGTGTGCAATTTTATATCCATTTCGATTAACATTAAGCAGTATATTATACTTTAAATCAAAGTCTTAAAATGAAACTATCCTGACAACTTTAACTGAACAAAACACGAAGGAGATGTACTTGTATTTTACTCTGGTATGGTGATATAGACATGTCTTCGTAGCAATATTTTTAGGGCTGGCTGGAATGTTTTATGACACTACATAGAAACAGGTAGTGATAAAATGTGCCATATTTGTCTTATTTAATGCATGATAACAGCAAGTTATATTTCTTTGTTCTTTTATTTTCTTTTTTGTGATGACATATTACCGTCAGCAATGGATTCTGCACTGGGGAAAAAATTCCAAAAATGTTAACAAATGTAACAAAATTTCAAACTGATACAGTGTGTACAGTGTTGAGAAATGTACTGGCACAATGGATAGACATCTGTTGACTTGAAAATATGTTCAGGCTTATTTCCTAGCTATACTCATTTTAAATAACCTATCCCCTTCTCAAACGGTTAAAACTCAGGCTACATCAAGCGTTACCAGCTTTCTTTTCAGCTGTCATCCACATTGTTTTAGTTCTCTCCCCTCCTGCATCTCTACAGTCCAAAATAAACAAACAAAAGCTTACTGAAAAGAAAAGAAAATTGATAGAAATAATGCTCTTTACCTCCAGTTTTCACTCCAACATCCTCATATTGTCCAGCCCTCTTACCACTAATGTATTATTTTCTATTCCTTCCACCACCTTAGAAAGCAAAATAATCAGTTCCTGAATGTTTGTAAGCTATCTGCAGAGAGCCATTGTTAAAGTTATGAAAACTGTTAATTATCCAACCAGAGGAATATATTTTCAGCTGCCGAAAGTTAGCCTCCAATTTTAAGTCTGCAGATATCAGTGTAAAAATGCATACACAAATGTTTGTACCAGCAAAACTGCACAAGCGCACGCATTTTATATGCAAATTAGATATGTGGAGCTGTGCTCAGATTTCCAAATATGCATCCAAAATAAGTATGCACCCAATTTTGTGAGAATAAAATCAGAGGCATTAGTAAAATCTGGCCTGAATGGCTTCAAATTGATTTCACAATTTATTATTTAGTGCAGAATTGATTTTGGAATGACAATCTCAAAAATCAAATTTACCTCTTTCAGTGCGGAGGCAATGAATCCTGGGCCAAATCTTCAATTGGTGTAAACTGACATTGAAGTCAATGAGCTATGATAATTTACAGTAGGTGAAGATATGATCCCCTATATATACAGCTCAGCTGCTGTACACCACCACCCATCAATCCAAATTAATGTATCAAATGAGATTGACAAATAAGATTGACAAGTACAGAATAACTTTCACAGTTGACACGCTTGTTCTACACGTACAATTCCTGTACGATCTTAACTGTCCTCTGTCTACAATTCTTTTTCTCTATTTTTTTAAGCTATGTTCTTTCCTCTCCCTGCTTACATGGCCCGTCCTTCCTCTCCGAGATTATACCTCTCACTTTCTTATCTCTACTTGTGTATCACAGCTCTTTCTACATCCATCCTTCTTTTAAAGCATGAGGCCTAGTGCTGTTCTGGCTAATAAAAGAGCAACTATACCAGTATGACTAGATTATTGCAAATAATGAGAAAAATTGTTCATATTCACTTCATTAGCTTGTGTCTAAAAATGCCTTTCAACTAGGTTCACTACCTCTTTTTACTCAATTTGCATAATGAACAATTTGCAAACGAACTTTTGCTCATATGAACATTCACATATGGATTTTGGGTTTGCAGTAGAGATTAATTTAATCAGAAATTAAATTTATTTCATGAGGAAGCAAAGCAGTGACCACCTTAGAAACCTCTTTACAAGCTTAATTTATGACGGAACAGAAATACCACTGTGATGGAGTGTATAGGACCTACATGGACAAAGAAGGGGCCAGAGAGGCCCTGGTGGCAGGGCTAGCCTCTGCCATCCAGCCCTGTCAATCATGCATCATAGGGAGGAAGCCTTCAAAATGGAGGAAGCTGCAGTCAGCAGGCGGGGAAGGTGCAGAATTACCCTAAGCAGCATACGGCAGGAAAAACTCCTAGGCAGGAAGCCTTCACCACGACACTGAGGCTGTGTCTTCACTGACGGCGGCAAATTCGCCACCGTCAGATCGACTTCTCAAGATCGACTGAGTGGTCAGTGAAGACCCGCTCAGGCGATCCAGAAATCAACATATTAAGACCACCTCCTCAAGTGGTGTAGCGCTGCGTTGACAGGAATGCTGTTCCCATTGGCACAGTGCAGTGAAGACGGCATGCAGAAGAGAAGTCGACGGGAGTTATGCAAGTTTTTTCCGTAGCTTGCGTAACTCTGGTCAACTGCCGCCAAATCTCGGAGGTAAGTGAAGACAAGCCCTGAGAAGAGTACAGCAGACTCACAGTGTAGGAGATAGGCTGAGCCAGTCCCAGAGACCCAGATAGAGTGATTTCCCCAAACACAGTGCCTGGGGCTGGATTGTTGGCAGCACTGCAGACTTGCTGCCCACCCTCCGCTCCTTTGCTGGGACTGCAAGGAGGGAGTATCCCTGAATGCTTAGAGGTTTCTGACTTTTATATTGACCCCCTAGTTGGAGAGACTTGAGGCTCAAGGGCAGAACACTCGTATGAATAGTGGGGAAGTGGGGCCCAGGTTGTGACCACCCAGTATAGCTAATTGGGTGCGGTCAGGTTCCACCCTGAGAGAGGAACCACCAAGGATTCGGTTACAATCATCATGTGACTTTAAGTGACCAATCACAGCAGGAATATAGAATGGTAACTATCAAATTCACAAATATCTGCAGAGATGAGTTTGTAAAAACTATTACTAGTCAGGCAGAATATCTGTTCATACTAAACATTTGAATAGTGGAAAGTTTGTACAAAAATTCAGCCTATTCAAGATTTATGAACAAGAAAAAAGGCTAAATGTGCACTGTACATTGTTTGTGATGAATTGTTCACCCAGCTCTAGCAACAGATATTCTACTTAAAGTATTTTTAGTCTCAGACTATACACTACTATCCAATGCAAAAAACATAACATACTTTAAACAGTTCGTAGACTAAACTAAACTAGCAAGAAACCATAAGACACATGCAGTGTAACTAAATGTTATTCTTTATCAAAACTGTTTTGTACAGCAAGTTACATTTTCAAGCCTGTTTCTCCTTCTCTTCTGTCTACTTTTGTCCATTTATATTATGACAATTGGGTAATACCAAAGTGAGATTTGTTGTGGAGGTTTTTTTTAAGACAGTATTTGATTTATAGCATGCTCATAGCTAATTAACAATGAGCGATGAATACAGTAAGGCAATGCAGAATTCTTGTGGATCCTCTGTGAAGGAGAGAAAAATACCCACAGATTATGTTAAAACTTTTCCACAGGTTTCTTCCAGGCATGTTGCTCATAAATATGCATGGTAATGTTGGAAGTGTTAATTAATACATCTGAACCTGCTGTCACCTAGAATGCTTTTTAAGAAAAAATATATGAGGAAAACAAGATAGAGATATGGAGTACAGTTGTATTCTTCACAAGAACGGCCTTACGGGGTGAGACTAATGGTCCATCTAGCCCAGTATGCTGTCTTCTGACAGCGACCAATGCCAGGCGCTTCAGACGGAATGAACAGAACAGGCAATCAGAGTAACCTATCCCCTGTCATTCACACCCAGCTTCTGGCAATCAGAGGCTAGGGATATTCAGTGCATGGGGTTGCATCTCTGAATATCTTGGCTAATAGCCATTGATGGACCTATCGTCCATGAACTTATCTAGCTGTTTTTTGAAAACCATTATAGTTTTGGCCTTCACAACATCCCCTCGCAATGAATTCCATAAATTGACTGTGTGCTGTGTGAAGGAATACTTCCTTTTGTGTGTTTTCAACCTGCTGCCTATTAATTTCATTGGGTGACCCCGGTACTTGTGTTATGTGAAAGAGTAACTAACACTTTCTTATTCACTTTCTCCACACCAGCCACAATTTGATAGACCTCTATCTTATGCCCTCATAAGTTGTCTCTTTTCCAATGTGAAAACTCCCATCTTCTTAATCCTCTTAATCCTTCTGTCCTCATACAGAAGCTGTTCCTTAATCATTTGTTGCCCTTCTCTGTACCTTTTCCAATTTTAATATATCTTTTTTGAGATGGGGCAACCTGAACTACATGCAATATTCAAGGTGAGACCGTACCAAGGATTTATGTAGTGGATTATGGTATTTTCTGTTTTATTATCTATCGCTTTCCTAATAGTTCCTAATATTCTATTAACTTTTTTGACTGCCACTGCACATTGGCAGATGTTTTCAGAGAACTATCCACAATGACTCAAAGAGCCTTCTTGAGTTATAATAGCTAATTTAGACCACATCATTTTGTATGTATAGTTGGGATTATGTTTTTCAATGTGCATTACTTTGCATTTATCAACAAAGAATTTCATCTGCCATTTTGTTGCCTACTCACCTAGTTTAGAGAGATCCCTTTATAACTCTTCGCAGTCTGCTTTGGTTTTAACTATCTTGAGTAATTTTGTATCATCTGCAAATTTTGCCCCCTCACTGTTTACCCCCTTTTCCATATCATTTATGAATATGTTCAACAGCACTCATCTCAGTACAAATCCCTCGGGGACACCACTATTTACCTCTCTCCATTCTGAAAAACTAACCATTTATTCCTATCCTTTGTTTTCTGTCTTTTAACCAGTTACTGATCCATGAGATGACCTTCCCTCTTATCTCATGACTGCTCACTCAGCTTAAGAGTCTTTGGTGAGGGACCAGGATTTCTGAAAGTCTAAATACACTGTATCCACAAGATCACCGTTGTCCACGTTTGTTGATCTCTTCAAAATTCCAGTAGATTGGTGAGGCATGATTTCCCTTTACAAAAGCCATGTTGTCTCTTCCCCAACAAATGGTGTTCATCTATGCGTCTGATAATTCTGTTCTTTACCACAGTTTCAACCAGTTTGATTGATCCTGAAGTTAGGTTTACTGGCCTTTAATTGCCAGGATCGCCTGTGGAGCCTTTTTTAAAAATTGCTATCTTCCAGTCATTTGGTATAGAAGCTGATTTAAATGATAGATTACATACCACAGTTAGTAGTTATGCAGTTGCATATTTGAGTTCCTTCAGAATTCTTGGGTGGATATCATCTAGTCCTGGGGACTTAATACTGTTTAATTTATATTTTTGTACCAAAACCTCCTGTACTGACACTTTAATCGGGGACAGTTCTTCAGATTTGTCACCTAAAAGGAATGGTTCGGGTGTGGCAATCTCCTTCTCCTCCTCTTCAGTGATTTTATGGGCCAAGTTTTGAAGCATACACCCCACCTTAGGCATGCCAATGCCTCAACACATATGTACAAGTTGCATTTACATATACACGGTTGTCTGTGTACATGCATCAAGAAGTCGCACACAAGTTGAATGGTGATCCATTCGTATAGTGGTCGTGGATTCAGAGTATTCATAATTCTAGTCATTTTTATTTGACTTCTTTCTCTTTCTGGAAAGGGTAAGTATTACTCTTAGAATTATTTTTAGTGCAAATGCTTGCCGTTAGAATTTGAAAATTTTCTTCTTTACAACTGATCAAAATTCCAAAGAAGTCAGTGAGAAGGTTTCCACTGACATGACTGGGTGCTAAATCAATTAAGTCCCGGTGAACACAAAACCCAAACCATTAGCACACACACACAAAAAAAATTCTTTTATGATAAAGGTAAAGATTACCATACTACACACTTAGTTCTGCCAAATAATTTTTCTATTTCTCCCTATCATTTCAACAGTTTCACATGTAATCTTATTTCTAGAAAGCAACCAGTTTGATTTCTTTAATTTGCTTTTCTACCATCATTTGTGAGTGTTTAAGTTGATGTGTTTCAGTTGATGTGCAATGCTGCCTTCAGGAACATTTTCAATTGCCAAACTGGCACATTTCCACTTTCAATTCCTGGCAAAGAGAGAGTTAAAGTATTCATGAAATTCAGTAATATATATTTTAACATAGGATCAGCAAAACCCATTAAATAATTGAGGATATTTACAAAGAAAATCTGCACGGAACTCCTGCAAATGATTGCTACCATAAACTATTATGCAACAAAACTGATATACAGGAACAACAACTGCATACAATTGTCAATTACTTGCTTTTGAGTTACTAATCTTGTTGAAGTAAACAACCAATAAATACATTATGTTTTATTTCTCCTCCTATAAAAACTTTACTGACGCTGAATTAGATAGACATGAGAGGACCACTTCACAGATCTGAACCTTGAAAAAAGTCTGTCAAGTTGACATCCCTGATAGATATTTTCAAAGAAGACTTCTGTACACTGGACAATTGCAGCAAAATGATAAATCACAAGAAACATAGCTTGTTCTTTTATATTTACATAACTTGTTACAGTAAGGAAAGCATCACAAGTAATACTGATGCTGTAAATGTAACTTCATATTATATAAAACCCTGTCAACACTTTTTTGAACACTTTGAAAATATTTTAAGCAATTAATTATATTTTATTTTAAAATACTTCGCTTTAATCAGGATGCATTTTCTATATTCTCTACTCCCTTCCTTCCTTCTTTTAATATCAAGGAAATAAACATGAGAAAAGAATCCAGATTCACATTCTCAGCTGCACATAATATCCACTGGGTGTAGTTCAGGGGTGTGATGGGAAGAGCGGTATTGCAAAGGAGCGATGTTAAACTTCCCATGTCTGTAGTCAGTTTCTCACCTATATAGTCCCTGATATTTTTTTAGAGCACTCTCAAAGCTGCACTAAATTACACCAGCTCCTGTTGTGACAGCCGGGGAGCACTGGAATGCAGAGACACTCCACAGATGGATACTTCCCACCACACAGACCCACTTAGGTTTAAATCACAGATCGAAAACGGGGTTTTTTTTTTTAAATTTTTCCCGGTTTTTAAGAAGTCCATCTGGCCTGCTGCTGATTCCCCACCTGACATCACAACTTCTGAATATGGCATCACAGTTGTTTGCTGTGGAAATTATTATGGTGACAGAAACAAAAGACTAATGCTTTAACTGAGGAATAAGCAAAAGAAGCAGATGAATTTTTTGGTAATGAACTTCCTATTTTAATGCAATCCTCCGAAACAATAAAGAATCAATCAATCAAGGTAAAAGGTTCTTTACAGAACTGTTCCTATAGAAGTTGCTTTTTCAAGTTTTCCCCTAAAGGATTAGCATCTAAGGTTTTCTGTATTATTTAATTATGAGATCCAAGGAGAAAGTACTGAACATTATTGGGAAAACCTGGAGTCAGAACGAATCTGGTAGATGTAGTATAAAGAAAACAAAATCTGAACCCTGACTGCTTAACTTTTAACCACTACACACACGTTATTACTCAGAATGCACTGCCTCTCACAAATTTTAAAAATGGTGAATTCATCTGAATGAGAAATCAGGAGAGACAATAAACAATACAGGAGGACAAACATCCTCAGTGCCGTGTTCAAAAATATTGTTCTTCCCAGACTTTTTTCCATTGTTCATACTTGCAAAGAGCGATATAGGCAGATGATAACCTAAAACTCTGAAAAAGCAATGATTCTTGTGTAGCAGCAAAACAAGACTAGTGTAATACACAACAATAAAAATTATATAGATTATGGCAGTGTGGTTGGAGAGTTTGATAATAAGCTGGAAGCCAGGAACCCCTACATTCTCATGACAACTTTGGCACTGATGGACTTTGTTACCTTAGGCAAGTAACTTAAAATCTATGGGCCAAGTTATAGCCTGATTTTCATCCTGAGCAACTCTGCTGAAGTCAGCTGGGTTACTATCAGTGTAACTGAGATAAAAATCTAGCCCCTATTTCTCAGTTTCCCCTTCTATAAAATGGAGTTAATGAAACCTACCTACCTACCTAATAGATTACCTGAAGAAGAGATCTGTAAGGTCAAAAGCTTGTCTTTCTCAGCAACAGAAGATATTACCTCACCCACTTTGTCTCTCTGATCTCTTGGGACCAACACAGCTACAACAAGATATCATATAACAGGGGTGTTGTAAAGTATCATAATATTGAGAGATGCATCTTTCCCCCCATACTCATAATTAAGCCTAGCTTCCCAATGTAAGTTCTAAGTGTTGTCATTCTCTGGAAGTTAATGGTGATATCTGAATCTATTTATGATCCTATTATGTAAAAACAGACTTGATGTTTGTATGATAGCTTTTTTTAGAAGTGTTCATTTGTAAAACATTATTGAATATATTATACATTTCTGGATGTAGCAATGTGGAATTTATTAGACACAAATATTCTTGGAGTCAAGTAAGGCTTAAAGCAGACAATACATGCCATCATCTCTTTACTGTTATTGCTTATGCCCTAAAACCTGCATAGTAAAACCATGGCCACAACTTTTAGCTGATCAAGCTATCAATAGTTTTTCCAGTTTCTTCAACTTGTTTTGTTTGCTGAAAAGAACAAGATTTCCAAGGAAGAAACCTAAATAGCTGAAAAAAGTGATGTGACTATAATACTGAGAGCATGTCCACACTATAAAGTTAAGTCGACTTAATTTAAGTCAACATCCAGCCACTGCAGTCATTAAGTCAGTTGGACATGTCTTCATCACACTCATTGCATCAGTGGAGTGCGTCCTCATGAGCAGCAATGTAGAAAGTGGTGCACCATGGGTAGCTATCCCACAGTGCAAGTAACCAAAGGCAGTTCTGGGAAGGGATTGCGATGCCTCAGGGGACCACAATCTCCCCTAGGTGACCCAATGGGATATCAGTCTCGGGAAGGTAACAGAAGCAGCAAGGAAGCAGATACTACAAGTGTCTGGGTACAGACCTGGTCCTTATGCTGCTATGCTATGTACCACAATGATGCCAGCAGAATTAATACTGGAGTGGCGTGGGAAAGTGTCCTACGTGGTGGAACAAACATGGCAGCCCTCCCCAGAAACCTTCTACAGCAGATTTTAGAGAACCTTGATGAAAGTTTCCTGGAGCTCTCCATGAAGGGTCCCCGGGCCTATTGCACCTCATTTTTTCTTCATATTTAAACAAAATATAAGAGCATATAACCCCCACAGTTTGATTGGAATTGCATACTCACTAGAGGTGTTTTCCCCAGCATCACGCTTGGCTGTGATGCTATCCCTGTGACTGAGTGGACTTCTCTGGGGTCAAAAATAGCTCCTGGCTCTTGGGGACAATGGATTCCTGTCTCCCATTCATCTCCTCTTCCTCCTCCTCCTCATCCAAAACCTCCTCTTGGTTGTTGCTTGAGGTGGCCCAGGACTCTGACTCCTGTGAGTTACCCACGCTGCTTTGGGGGTAGTAGCGGGATCACTGCTGAAAATCGTCTAGAAGTGGCATGTCTGTGGTGCAGAACCAGGATGACTGTTTGCTTCCCTTGCCTTCTGGTATGCTTGCAGAAGTTCTTTGATTTTCACAGGACACTGCTGCGTGTCCTGGGTGTAGCCTTTTCTCCCACGCCCTGCGCAATCTTCTCATAGATGTCAACATTCCTCCAGCTGGTTTAGTGCTGTGTCTGCACAGACTCTTCTCCCCGTAGACCAATAAGATCCACCACCTCCTGTGTACTCCAGGCTAGAGTGCGTTTGGGAAGTTGAGTTGCCATGATCAGCTGGGCTGGCAAGCTCTTCACACTGATCAAACAGGAAATGGGAATTCAAAAGTTCCTAGGGATTTAACAGGGGAGGGACTGTTTCATAGAATCATAGAGTTGGAAGGGACCTCAGGGGGTCATCTAGTCCAATCCCCTGTTCGGAGCAGGACTAACCTCAGCTAAATAATCCCAGCCAGGGCTTTGTCAATCCACATCTTAAAAACCTCTAAAGATGAAGATTCCACCACCTCCCTAGGTAACCCATTCCAGTGTACCTGGCTGCTGTGCAGCAGAGTTGAAAACGATTACCAGAGCAGTCACAGCAGAGCACTGTGGGACACCTCCTGGAGGCCAATTCAGTTGACAAACAATGCTGCATCTACACTGCCTCTCTGTCAACCCCATCGACATTGGATTAAACGCTATGCCTCTCAGAGAGGTGAAGTAATTAAGTCAATGCAGCAGGTGAGTTATGTCGGTGGAAGGGACCTGGTATTGTAGACACATACATTATTAGGTCAATGTAAGGCAGTTTTCGTCAACCTACGTTTGTAGTGTAGACCAGGCCTGAGCAAAACAGACTTAATATACTTAAATATTTGCATACAAGCAAATAAGGCAGTATAATTCATTAGCATATGGTTGTACTTTGAACTATGAGGCTGTAGGGTTGTCAGGCATTAATGTTAGCAGGGAAAAAAATAATCAAGAGGCAGACACACTATGCCTTGGAAAATAATCAATAAGCATTGGTTATTTCACAGCATAATCACTCAGTGGCGACATTTATTTTTCAGTAACTGCTTATTATACAGTAAGTGCAAACACAGAAATATGGAACAGAACTAGATACATGAGCATCGACATTGCACCCTGGAAACAAACATTTCCACCTAGATTTTATTTTAGAAAGATGAGCTGTTCAAAAAGACTAGTGATTCTACTTCTTAAATAGTTCCTCCTTTTTCAAAATTTTTAATTTCATAGGCAATAATGAACACAACTGCCAGTTCACTGGAATGATGTTTCTGGTCGTTCTGAACACTGCATTTTGGGACATCCCATTATTTGGGGAATGAACAAACCAAGTCTCATAAAAATTGACTGACATACCTAGCCAGATCTTGTGAACACCACTGAAAACTCTCTTAAGCCTCAGTGACAAGAATAATTTACAGCACTTAGAAGCTGAATGTTTTGGACTATTAAACTGGTCTAATGCTCAGTTGGACCCTCATGGTTATACAAACAAACAATCCTCTCAGAGAGTTACTTTTTTTTTTTATGATTTGTTAATTTTTGTGATAAATACATGGGAAGTAAACATTACCACTGAGTTATGATCTAGGTAACAGTCGCATGCTGCTGTCTTTCCTTACTGAATGTAACACTGTTTGGTAACACCGTTTGCCTTTCAAGTAGCTATGAGTAGGTAAGACTATTTCCAGTCCTATTAGATACATTTACATGCCTGGACATTATTCCAAAGACGGGTGGATTCTCCATTCTATATAGTACTCAGCAAAGCACCAAAGGTAGGATGTTGTTATGTTGGTGGGGAATTTTCTATTTACTTTGTGTTAATACTGAACAAATCATAAGTCCAGTAACTATACCCCGTAGCTATAGTGCTTCATTTTTGCTTGTTGTTGTTAGAACTGGAGCTAGGCAAGAGGTGTTTTCCAGTCCTTGGAGTATCAGAGTACACATTTTTTTGCCAGTCTCAAATCGTGATGACAAGTTAAAATATTTAAAATACTCACACTGAAAAACAAAAAAATGGTTTGGGTCAAAACACTCATTTCCATAAATTTGAAATCTTTCGTTTTGATTTAGATCTTTTGAAGCTTTGTTGTAGTCTAATTAGCTTCCATTTTAAAACAAAAAGTCATTTTGAATTGGAAAAGCAGAACTTTTCAATTTGAAAGTCAAAGCTAAATGTTCCAAGGATTTTGAAATTTTTCCTCCCAACATTTTTTTCGACTTGGCAAAGTCATTTAATCCAAACCTTTTTCATAAACAGTTTCCGTTTTCATGAATAGGCATTTTTAGACTAGAAAATCTTTTGCTGAAAAATTCCTAACTAGTTACCACCTCATTAATCCACACTAATGGTGAGGAGCCACACTGTACACTAGTGAAATGTTTGGATTACCAAGTGCTCAGAAGGGGGACCATGGTACACTATGCCTGGGCTAATGGGGGAGCAAAACCTCATCCCATAGCCACAAACCCCAGCACTTGTCAAGACCTTAATAAAAGGTCTGTGCCCTTACTGTGCTCCTAATTTTCTTGATGATGCTGATACTGCTGAGGAGGCAAAGTCAGGTTTGCTGCTGCCACACGGGTGAAGAGGAAACAGCCACATCCTCACCAGAGAAAGGTAGCCTTTATCTACTTCTCTGCTCTTGTCCTTCAATTGCTGCTGCTGTGCTCCCAGCAATGCTGAACCCTGCAACAGGATGAGATAAGGATGGACATCTCTTTCCTCTTGTGTGAGTAATAGGCTGGTCCTCAGCTCTATCTCCCTCCCCTTCCCTGTGTCCTTACAAAGGAAGGTTGGAGGGAGATGCAACTAGAAGCCACCTTACTTCACTGGTTGCTCTTCACTCCCACGGTGGCAAGCAGAGCTGCAGTGGAAACAGTAAGCCTGGCCATACTCACTGAAGCAGATGTTACCTCAGCAGAAGAAGGGAAGAGCCTCTGAGAACAGAAGAGGCATTATAAGGCTCTAACCCTGATGCAGGGCTTCACTGAATGCTGGGAACAGAGGTGAGTTTGTGTGATATAATCCTCCTCCACTGACCTGCAGCAATATAATATAACCTGCACTGGCCCATCCTAGTACAGCATCAGAATCTTATGCTCTACTTGAAAACCTGCTTTATATTTGAACTTGAAGATTGTAGTTTCGGGAGCAAGTTTCACTGAGGTCCTACTGCACTCAGAACACACAAAAGAAAATCATGAATGTACTATGTATGCAACTTGCATATTAAATGGATATAACAAAAATTCTGTTCTCTTCTAGTGAGAGAAATTGTAAGAGCTTACAAATGTGAAACTTTGTCACAAATCTACTCAAATGCCCCCTTCTTGGACACTCAACATACTGTACAGAGAACCCAATTAAATGGAACTTGTGTGCTTTAAGCCGCTAGAGTGCAAACCAAGTCCAGGCACTGCCCCTAGCTGGAGGTCCCTAGGCACAATCCCAGAATGCAGATCCTCTACCTAGCAATCCCTCCGAAGAGCTGTGATCTCACAGTTCAACTGCCTACCCCTGGCCAGTACTGACATCTCAGATTCCCTCCGTAGTTTAAATACATCCTCCCCCAGAACTCCTTCTGTGTGGGTATTGTGGGTGCACAAGTTAACATAACAAACAGACTTTGCACAGAACTAGAAAACCATTGCTCTTTCTTTAATAGCTTGAGAAATGCATAGCTCAATCCAAAAAATAAGAAACCTAATACGCATTTCCCTGCTTCAGTTTTCTGAACCATGGAACCTCTCTCCCCCTTTAAATTAGATTGCTTTCTCTGATCTTGGTTGGTCCCACAAATAATCGCTACCCCCACTCTGCTACAACAGCATACCCGTCTCTTCCCTTACTGCCCAAAGCTTCCTGTATCTCTCTGAGACCCTCAAGTTTAGATGCCCCACCACCACCACCACCTGGTTCTTCTTGCTGCTGGTAATTTTCCACTCTCCAAATCCCAGCCCCTTACAGACAAGTTAGGGAAAGTGACTTCTTCCGGCTTCACCCAACCGCTCTGGCATATCTATTGACCAGTTACAACAATTTTCATAACAATTTCAAAATATCAACCAGATTTCATAAATTGTACTGAGAAATTCTCCAAATCATTACATACTTGCATGAGCATTGAGTTCTATACTTAGATTTACAAATTTGAAGAGAGTCAAGGACATCTCTTACAACATTACATCCAAAGGAGAATGAAGTATGCAAAATAATATGTATTACTTGTTTCACATTTATAATACAGTATTGCCCAAAGGTTATGATCAGGGTCAGGGTCCAATTATGCTGTACAAACACAAAAAGAAATAGTCTCTGCATTCTCATTTTTGTCTTCTAAGTACTGTACAAACATTAAAAAATCTTTACAAAATTTCTGTCAGGTAGGTGAGTACAATCCCGTTTTAGAGATGGTGAAACTGCAACACAGAGGTTGAGTGATTTACTCCAGGAAGCACAGCAAATCAGTGACAGATATTATTCTAATCTGTACTATGACTGTTAAATTACCCTGATGTCACAATCCTATTACAGTACAATGAGCTCTTTATCCTGAAATCAAACTAAAATAAACGCATAAGAAGGAAGGACTTCAAATATATTAAAGTCTGGCAGTATTTTAGGATTCCTTTCCTGTTTGTCCCTGTATTACACATTTTCTGTATTGTGATATAGCAAGGGCAGAGGGCAGTAGGAGAGTACATCTATTTGCAAACCAGGAAGTGGGCGGGCTGGCTAAGGGGAGGAGCCACTGAGCCTGGAACGCAACTGATTGCTTGGGACAACTAATGTAAAAAACAGGAAGGGACGTGAGGGTCACAGGTTTAAACGAAGGGAGCCAGAAGGGGACACCGAGCAGAGAACCCCGGACAGCGCCCACTGCTCCCGGAAGGTGTCAAGGGAGCCAGTGGACGATGCTCAGAGGAACTCTGCCCGGATGCGTGAATACACAAGGGAACGGAAGTAAGGCCCCACAGTCGCAGAGCACCCCCCCAGCCAACTTCCTCTCCCTGGTCTTGCAGATGGCCAGTTTGGCCAGGGCTAGGAGGAGGTTGACGAGGAGGTCCGGCGACTTCGTGGGGCCACGGATGGGGTGTGCATAAATGAACAGGTGCGGGGAGAAGTGCAGCCAGAACCTCAGCAGGAGGTTCTGGAGGAGCCAGAAGAGGGGCTGTAACCTGGCGCACTCTGACAGGGGGTATGTAAGCCCCAGAATGATCAGGGCTTTATTCCCTGCAGACCAGTAGAGGGCAATTAGAAGCAGCTGAGGCCAGTTAAGGCCCAGCCAGGTGCCTGATAAAAGCCCACTGCTCCAGAGAAACAGGGCACAAGCTGGAAGAAGCAAGTGTGCTGTTCTGCGAGGAGCTGAGGAGCAGACAGGAGTATAGTGGAAGTGTGGAAGAGCGGAGGAGTCCCAAGAGAGGTACTGAGCCCAAGAGAGGGGGGAACCTGCCCCTGGCCAGACTGAAACACTCTCCCAGGCACAGGGGCCTGGGTCAGGAAGCCCAGTTTGGGGCAACAAGGAAACAGGGCCTGAGAGGCCAGAAGGACTGAGGGGGGAAATGTAGCCCAGGGGAAAAAGACTGCAGCTGCAAATACGGTGCCAGCAGCTCACAGCTGCTACTCATAGGGCCCCTGGGCTCGGACCCGGAGGAGCGGGTGGGCCCGGGTCCCTAACCCCTCCCCAGGGGAGACAGGATGACGGGTGACTCCCTGGCCCACTATGAGAAGTGAAGTGTGAGACCCACTAGAGGGAAGCCGGCTGTCTGCCACAGTATGAAGAAACCCACATCAAAATAGCCAATACTTAGAAATGGAAACATTCCCTCCAAGGCCTTGTCTTCACTGCAATGTTAACACAAGTTATAACTCAAGCATTGATCCAAACTCCGGTCCCATCCACACAATATACACCTTTAACTTGAACGTGGTGTACTTTTAACTTGAGTTAAAGGCTAGGGTACAGACCAACTGAAGTTAGCTCCGCTCGTCAGCTGCTAACATGACCAGTCTGCAGGCTAGCTCCATTTGAGTGATGCTAGTTCTCCAATGTCTTCCCACAATTCCCTCACGTGCTGAGAAAGGACAGACAAATCCCACAATTCACAGGCATAGAATTCATAGAGAAGCTCAGCTCATCTTAAGGCAGTGATAAGAACCATGGGATAAACTCTGAGAAGTCTTAGCATCACATGAGTGAGTGCAGCACCTTGTGTGGATTTAGCAGTTTAAATGTTATTTCAGAGTGTGGCTACCCTCACTCCAGAGAAGTAACTCAAGATAATGCTGCAGTGAAGACATGAATGATGTCCTGAACATCGGCCTGAGAAAGTCATTTCCAGAGTGACATGCAGCATTTCCTTCCCTCAGGGGAACCAAACTACTCATATTTCTGCATAACAGCATGTTCTACTGACAACAGACCTCAAAGCTGGCCTTCAACATGCAACTATAATAAAACTATGTCATATCCTCACTCAGAATATTGAACTTTTTTGATATCCTGTGGCCCAGGTGATTTGAAACCTTGAAGAAAAAGACCAAGACCTTGAATTTGACTCTATTCTACAGAAAGCCCAGTATAGAAAATGGAGGACAAGTTTGATCAGCTCAACTCAAGCATTAAAGGGTTCAGAATCTGCTTAGGAGACTGTGAAAAGGAGCAGAAATGACTACAAAAATTGTAGTAAAAAGTAGATCCATGATATAGCCCATATGCTGACCATCCATTTCCATTCCTTTACTGTTTCTCATCTGTCCATTCATCATTTTTCAGCTGTATTCTTTTAAATTTGGCATTTGTCAGCCTTTCTATTCATTTTCATTCACCAACTGCCCAGTTATCATTTGTCAGACTTTTTTAGATATTCTGATGTGCCAGCACTGCGTATTCATTATTTGTCAGCCAAATTTGTCTTTTCCAGTATTCCATCCACTCATTTGTCAGATTTTTTTTCTTTTGCAAGTTGACCGCCTCAAGGATATTAATTGGCTTCAGTTTGGCCTTGTTTTGGCCTCATTTGTTTACTTTCATTCCCCTTTGACGTGTGTCAGCTTTTTTGGTTCATTGCTGCCAGCCCTAAACCCATTTGTCTGTCTCCATTTGTTTACATATACAGGATCATCTACAGCCTGTTTTACTTTCTTGTGCTATTCTGATGTATCAATGGCCAATTGCACGTGACTGTCATTTGTTCATCAACCTAAATGGGGAGTCTCTCCATTAAAATCAATGGAGTAGCTCCCAATACTCACTGCTGTAGAAGAACAGACTCTGGCCTATAATCTAGGCATAACTAGAAAATTATACAAATGATAAAGATGTATTTTCTACTTTATCCCCTATTTTCCTCCAGAAGATCCACCGTAGGACTGAAAGGCAGCGGAAATGAGGGGTCCAGTCTCCATACGACTGAACAGGTTTTTTGGTGGCATGTCAAGGGAAAGATGGGGGTTTGTGAATCCACAACTACAGTATCCATATCCACAAGACAAAAACACACTGCAAAAGGGGCATGACATGAATGTCACTGCAGCAACAGCCAAATAGTAGCTGCACTGATGCTCTAGCATCCAAATAAGAAGGATTCCACCATTCCTTAACGCCCTACAAGAGCACTTGTGCACTTATCTAGAACCACAGAAAAAGAATTAATAGAACTAACAGTATGGGAATTACACCACTCTAATAATAATAATGTATATTAATAACAATTCTTTTTAACATTACACAATTTATGTAATTAAAGAGTACCTATGAATCTGAATCCTGCTGCAGATATGAATGTATCCAATAGACCATAATGGAGTTATACATTTGGTACACATTAATTTTATAGTAAAAATATCTTTGAATATACGTTTACAAGAAAAAAAGATACAATGATGGCAATGGCAGATGAACGGCCCATCAATGTTTGCACTGTAAACGATATGTTTTACACACAAAGAAAGCTGTAGCTTCTGAAGTGTATAAAGATAGGAAAATGTTTGCATATAAAGAGGGGGAAATGTTATTATCAAAGAGAGCTTATGAAACGTGATCTTGAAGTCCCAAAAGCTTTGCACTCAGTGTTTAGTAATATTTATAAACATAATGCTACAAGATAAGCTGTCTCCAAAGGCTTTTTAGGACGTTGTAGAATTGCTGCAAATACATCAGTAATTGCATTGACTAATTGAACTCCATTATTATATGCACTGTATTCCAGTATAAATGTTGGGACTCACTTCAGTTTGGCATTCTATGATGCATCCAGTTGAATACAGTCTGTAAAATAAATGGACCTACTGTACGATGATAGTGGTGTTGACATTAAGGGTCAAAATCTAGTCTACTCTACTGTTGCCAAAATGTGTTACAACATATTATGTATAATCGAAAATGAAAGGAGTACAAACTAGTAGAAGCTGGAAGTGCTTTTAAGAAAATTGACAATCACAATGATTTCTACATGGTATGGGGCAAGACAATTCTACAAATCAACATTCTTATTTGCTTTTGGTTTTCACAGAGCCCTCACATTTTCTCTTTGAATTTCTATCTTCATATTTTAATAAGTGCTCTTTTATGTCAGTTTTCCATTTAGGCTGTTTTTCTTACTGACATTTAATAAGCTTGGTGACTGAGTAGATATACTACACTAAGTTAATAAGCAGGGTTTTATTTTAATTTTTTTAAATACTCAAACTTTACTAGTACAAGAGAACCCTACTAAAGATCTCAAATACCTTGAGTATTTTACATATTTCATACCTTTTCCATGTTTAAAGAATGAAGACCCTAGTTTTAATAAGATCAACTAAGAGATGCATGCTCACTTGAATGAAGGTCAAGATTTTGACTATAATGAGCTCCCAAAGTGGATGTATAATGAATTTTCTGAATAAATTTTCAGCACCAGTACACTTTACATTAAATTGCATTAACCTTTTACTTGCACAGATTTTTGCTAACATCATAAAGTTACATTTGATTCTATTTCTGAGATTTTGAGAGAAAACCCTACAGACTTTCTAGAATTAGTGTGAAAAGTTATTATAATTCATATAGTTTGCAACTACTGCCTATAGAGAGAAAGTAGTACTGTACATGAAGTCAAAAGCTCTTACAGATGAACTATGAAAAAAGCTGATACATTGATGGGACTGACATCCACAGTGCTATTCCATGGAGTAAGGGGAATAACAGGAATAAAATAGAACAGAACAGAAAAGAACATATATGCAGCAATTTATACTTAGATGCCCTATCACAAACATTTTTCAGTGCCCTAGATAGTTCTCTCAGCAGTTCTAATGAACATACGTTAATATAAAGAAAATATGGTTCTAAATTAGCTTCTTAGATTGTATTCTCGTCAGCATGTCACTAATGAGAAAATGCAGATAAAAATATGAAAAAGTCCTTGATATTCTCCTTTGATTGCACTAAGCCCAGAATATATTGTACACAGCGAGGAGCAGGGTGAAAAATAATGGAATCAATGGTCAGTCTAAGGAGAAGAAAAAGAATAACACCGTAAAAACCAAAACCAGCCAACTTTTTATTCTGGTGAATGGAAATCCATTTTGGTAACTCTAAGTTACATGGAACTCGTACTGATATGTAGTATGTAGTGATAGATATAAAAGAAGTTACTGATCTTCTGCAGCAATGATGGTTCTTTGAGATGTATGTCCCTATGGATGCTACACTGTAGGTGTGTCTGCACCCTGCGCCTCTGATCAGATATCTTTGGTAGCAGAGTCCGTTGGGCCTGCATATGTGCTCTCCTTCCCTCCCTAGTGTTCTGCCTCAAGGCTAATTAGCGCTGCACGGGCAAACCATCCTCCTTTCTTTCTCTACCGTAGAGACACTATAGATAACTCTTAAGTAGAGGGGGGAGGGTGGGTTGTGGAGCACCCACAGGGCCACCAACCGGAATTCCTGGCCCCATGACAGAACAGTTCCACTCCGCCTCTTCTGCCTGCAGCCCCAACCACAGTCTGCTCCAGGCCCCGCCCCCACTCTACCCCAGGCCCCGCCTCCTCCCCCCATCACTCAGTCTCCCTCCTCTCCTTCCACACTTCACCTTCCCTCAGGCAGCTGGGGAGGCTGAGTGGGGAAGGGGGGAGGAGGGACAGGGTGAGCAGTGGCAGGGGGCAAGTGGGAGAAGAGAAGAGAGATGCACATGGTGTGCGGCAGCAGGCGGGTTTGAGAGGGGAGGGGAGACGCGACTGTGGGGAGGCCAAGCAGGAAAAGTTACCAGAAGACAGGAGTGGGGCCAAGAGGGGAGGGACATGGCGGTAAGCAAGCAGGGTGGGGCCTGGGGCAAAACAGGGATGGACTGTGGGTGGGGACAGAAGACGCGGGATAGGGAGCTAGCCTCCCCAAGGTGAAGCTTTCACCCCGCTGCCCATGGCCTGGGCCTTTTTAAAATCGCTGGGCCCCCTTAAAATCGCTGGGCCCCTGGGCAATTGCCCTCCCTGGCTGGCAGGCCTGAGCACTCATAGGGACACACATCTCGAAGAACCATCCTTACTGCGCAAGCTGAGTAACTTCTTCTTCAAATAGTGTCCTTTTGAGTGCTCCACTATAGATGACTCCCGAGCAGCATCCCCGATGGAGGGTTGGGGCTTCAGAGTTGAGTCTGTTATGGATGACAATAAAGTGGAGATGAAGATGGCATCGGAAGAGGAGGAGTCTAGTTCTGCATAATCTGCAAAGGTATGAGAAGATACCCAAGTTGCTGCCCTGCAGATTTCTGGAATAGGAATATCCTTTAATAAAGGCAACCAAGGTGGAAACCGACCTTGTGGAATCTGTATGGATTCCAGGTGGAGGTACCAAATTACGAACATGATAGCAGTAGTTAATACAGTTCGAGACCCATGAGAGTTTCTGAGCTGATACTGTTGTGCCTTTCCGCAATTGATAGGATCAGCTTGGGAGATTTCCTAAAGACCTTCATTCTGTCCAAATAGAAGGCCAAGGCTCTCTTAATATCAAGTGTATGTAGTATAGCCTCCCTGTTATCACAGTGAGGCTTTGGGTAAAATGTGGAAGATGAATGAGGAGGTTCATGTGAAAAGACAAAGTCACCCTGGGATTGAATTTTGGGAGTGGTCTCAGAGTGGCCTTGTCTTTAAAGAAAATCATGAAAGGGGTGTGTGCCATTAATGCCACTATTTCTGCTATCCTTAGTGCCAAGGTGATAGCTACTAAGAACGCTGTCTTCATTGATAGGTCTGCAAGAGAACACGTAGCCATAGGCTCAAAGGGTGGTCTAGTTAGACTCCTTAGACCTAGATTCAGCTCACACATTGGCGGAAGAAGTTCCCTATGCCCTTGAGGAATCTCTTTGTTATTGGGTGGGTAAAGACTGAATAATCCTCTATGTGCTGGTAGAAGGTCATTATGGCTGCAAGATGTATTTTGAGTGAGCTGAGGGAGCCCTGTCTTCTTGAGGCCCAGTATGTACGACAGGGAGAGAATTAGATACTGCGGTAATTTTTTTTAGTCGTACACCAAGCCAGGAATCTTTTCCATTTTTGTAGGTAAGTTCAGTGAGGAGCCAATTTCCTACTATGCAACAACACTTCCTATACCTCCTTGGAGCAGTAGTTCTCTATGTGTTGGAACCATGAAGGAGCTAAGCTTTGAGCTGAAGGATCCATAGGTTGGGATGGAGAGTTTGTCCATCATTCTGTGAGGTGGTGAAGAGTGAGTTGAAGAGGGACTGGTGGACACACTGCTAGCTCTGCAAGGTATGGGTACCGCATCTGTCTCAGCCAAGTGGGAGCAATCAGTATAACTCTCGCTTTTTCCCCTCTTTATTTTTATCAGGACCCTCAGCATCAGAGGGCCTATGCAGTGCTAATTAGGCTCAAGGCAGAACATGAGGGTGGGAGAGTGCATGTGCGGGCCCAATGGTCACTGCTACCAAAGATCTCCGCTCAGAGGTGCAGGGTGTAAACACATCTACAGTGGAACACCCATAGGGACACTATTCGAAGAAGCTAAATTAACAAGGTATTCCTATATATCTGCACAGATTATGCACACACAAAGGTTTAAAACATGTTTTACATCTACTAACAGTGCTAATTACATAGTAATACAATAAATACCCACTACAGTCAAAACTACTGCAGTGGAGCCTACTTGAATAAATGCTTGTTCAAGAGTATACTTTTTTCAAAAAGTCATAGGCTAAACCAAAACACACAGAAAAATACAGTGTTAACCATTAGCATTAAATAAATACTTTGCAGTAGAATAAACCTCTTACAAGCTTCCAGAGCATCAAATGATAATAGAAAATAGAAATAATAGATAATAGAAAATAGAAGCCCAGAGTTGCAGAATTGTGTTTATTCAACCCCTATATACATAAACAATTGCATTAATGATCATGGTAATTATACACAAAAATACAGCGTTAACAGTGTTAATACAGTGTTAACCATTAGCATTAAATAAATATTTTGCAGTAGAATAAACCTCTTACAAGCTTCCAGAGCATCAAATGATAATAGAAAATAGAAATAATAGATAATAGAAAATAGAAGCCCAGAGTTGCAGAATTGTGTTTATACAACCCCTATATACATAAACAATTGCATTAATGATCATGGTAATTATACACAAATAATGTATGCACAATTTGGAAAATATGATTCTTAAAGGTATAAAGAATTTAACTATATATTGAAAGAGCAACAAAATGGCTAAAATAATAGAGCGCTATTATGGTGCAAGACAGATGCCTGGTTTCCACTATGTAGCCCATAGGGCTAACTTGCCTTTTCACTGCCTTCCCTTCATTATATTTAGCTGCTTTTATTATATTTAGCAGTAATACATGATATAGACCTGTAGGTTCCTTGCAAGACATTAACTTCAACAAGTTAGCATAAGGCTTGAGGCCTATGAACTTTGAACAGATAAACTTTGAACAGATAAAAGGCCCAACAGAAAACCCCAAGTATTGGGGAACTGAAAATAGAGTGTTTGAGGGGAATTTCTGACCACAGGAACATGACCCAACCATAAGGGCGTCATGGCAACATATCGACATATATAACAGGTACATGAGCTACATCCACAGATACCTAACCACAAGAGGGCCATGGTAATAAATTAACCTATATGATAATAAGTTGAGATTGTTGATATACTAACCAATAGGAAAAGGACATGCCAACATTAGTAAGGTGAAGAAATACAAATAAGAAAAAGGGGAAATACCCCTACTGAATATGCATCAAACATAGTGGCGTCAGCATATCATATTATAAAAGTTGCATCCCAACTAGGGGCAGTAGGATAAAGACGTCCTTGGTAGGTGCCAGAATGATGGCCACTGGCGATGAGGGGAAGGGTGATGGTGATGAGGAAGATGATGGCTAACATTTCAGGTTGTTCAGCAAAAGATGGTGAGAATATCTGGATGTGCAGATGTACATTCTGTAATATCTCTATCTACCTTATTGATTTGGGATGTTTGTAACTATGTTTGTGACTGGGCTAACTGTATTAACAAACTATTTGTAAATATGGAAGAGTTCCTATAGTGTGGGTGTTATGGTTGTGAACATCGGGGTTCCCAACTATATAATAATTTGAATAATACTGGGCTTGATCTTGGGAAAAGAACCTGTCAATCCTCGAAGTGATAACTGAGAATTCTTAAGTAATCAATATAATTAATATGTAATCTATAGCTCAGGCTACAACTGCTACCAAAATTTAGAAAGAATTAACTCTTAAACAGCAAAATTATTCAATAGTAAATATCAATACCATCTCAATCCTTTGACGCATAAGAAAAAAGTAATAAAATAATCTGACGTGGGAACAAATCACAGGTCTTTTAATGGCTACATTACTGTCAAAACATATGTTTTTCTTAGCTGTTGCAAACAAACAGAACCCCCAACACAGCTCCTTTGTTCCAAGTGCTCTGATTTCATTAAGATATTCACAGTATATGATATGTTAGGAATTTTTTAAATGTACAACGCAGTACTAGGAGTACATTTAGGTTTCTGTATAAAGTGTTGCAACCTAAAGTCAAAAGTGTTCAAGGTTTTGCTTTAATTTGCTGTTGGCAAATTAAATCCTTTTTTCCTAAGCGAATCTCCCTAAGTATATCCAATTAATGGACAGGCTCTCTATATAATTTTGGTTGCTCTTTTTGTTGAGAGAATATCTATAGAAACATTCTGTTTGACAAGCTAAAACACGATAAATTATTCAGCTGAGGCTCCTATCCACTTTGGATTAAAGTGAGGACTACTAAATATTTTTTAAACTCATCAGCAAACTGGTCCTGCTGAATTATTATCTAAAGAATATGAAAATGAATACTATTCAATATTGGTTGGATATATCTTGCTCAAACACTAGAAAGTTTCATTGGTTATCTATACTGTGTTTTAACAAGATGACAAATACAAGTAATCCATAATGTTCATCAGTTAAATTTAAATACATTTCCAAAAAATATGTTCAAAACACTTATTTTCTTTAGTGAATAATACCAAATGTTATAAATAATGTGATTTTAGTACATAAACTGGGAGAGGTATGCAACATAGTCCTGTATTACTGAAGTCTATGATTCCGCAGTAAATTAGTTGTGTTAAAGATGAAAACAGTCCCACATCTTTTCATTGGTTCTTTGATGAACATATCTAATGAGAACCATTCTGTTCATAATTTGCATCTGATGTAACAAAATCTCTTTTAGAATAATATTAGCAAGACATTATTTTACTCATTGGGACATTAACTAAACCAGACAAACCAACAATATAGCTGAAAGGTATTGTTTTTAGTGTCCCTTCTGAAGTCTTCTTCCACAAGAATTTGTAATGTCCAAATGGTAAGGATATATTTTGCGTGTAAAAGTTCATCAATATTCTGATTGTATAAATTTCTCTGTGCTCCCCAAAAGTTATTTATTCTATACAGAAATCTTAATTTCTGAGGATGCCGCATGAGAGCTGTGTGAAATGTTCAAAACAAAATTGCAAGGTATATGACACTTACCTGAGCTCAAGTTGAGTTACAAATTCAATTTCATTAACATTTTGAGCAAATCTATATTGAGTTCTGAGTTTGCATTGATTGTGAAATCTGCAGCTTGCCTGATTGAAAAAAACATGGCAAAACTCAAGGGTTTTGACTGAGTTTTACTTTGAGATTTGAGCTAAACTGGACCCCAAGTTCAAAGTGAAAATCCAGTGGGTTCAAACCCATATGGCAAAGCCTCTGAAAATGTTAACACAAATGCCTAAGAAGGAAATTGATGAGATGTATACAGTTTTTAACTGTGTTAGTTTTAAATGTTTAACATCCATTGCAGGTCAAGGAACTGCCTGACATGACTAAGAAAGGATTATCACTTACCACAAGTGAGAGAGGCCTTTTCCATGAGACAACACCAATCAGTCCTGACAACAGCACCTGAAATCAAGTGAAAAGGGTCACCATAGAGACACAGATTTTATATTAATACCTAAAAAAGTAATAATATCTTTTAAGAAAAAGAACAATACTCATAGAAACTGTAAGACAAGTAATTGGTTTTCAGAAGTGTTAGGACTGGAAGGTAAAATACTGCAAGATAGGCTATTGAAACAATAATATAGGCCATACTTACAGGATAGGGGACTCTATCCTGGGAATCAGTGATTCTGAAAAATATTTGGGGATCATAGTGGATAATCAGCTGAACATGAGCCGCAAGGAGGACAGTCTGTCCAAAGGAACTAATGCGATCCTAGCATGCATAGATAGAGGAATCTCAATTAGGAGATTATTTTGCCTCTGTATTTGGCACTGGTGTGACTACTACTGGAATATGGTGTCCAGTTCTAATGCTAACAAATCGAGAATGATGCTGATAAATTGGAGAGGATTCAGAGAAAGCCATGAGAATGATTAAAGGATTTGAAAACATTTCTTGCAGTGATAGACTCAAAGAGCTCAATCTATTTAGTTTAGCTAACAGAAGGTTAAGGGCTGATTTGATTAGTCTAAGTATCTATATGGGGAACAAGTATTTAATAATGGGCTCTTCGATTTAGCAGAGAAAGGTTTAACACAATCCAATGGCTTGAAGTGAAAGCTAGACAGATACAGACGGGAAATAAGATGTAAATTTTTTACCGATGAGAGTAATTAACCATTAAAACAATTTATCAAGGGTAATCAATATTGAATGTTTTTCTAAAAGATATGCTCCAAGAATTATTTTGGTGGAAATTCCATGGCCTGTATTATGCAGGAGGTCAGGTTAGATTATCATAATGATCCTTTTCAGCCTTAGAATCTATGAATTCTCATTCTATTTCCAACATGGATGAAAACATATGGTGCTGTAAAAGTCACAAAACCCTTTCCCACATTTCTACAAAGATTCCAGTCTGATTTCCAGATCAGATTGGTTCTATAAATTCAAAATAAGCCTAGGAACCATTTTCTCACTGTTCACTAGTAAGTCACGCCACTTGATATGCTATATGGTTTATTTTAATTAATATTTTCTGTAACAACATCAACTGCAAGAAGACTTAGAAAGATTTTTTGCACTGCCAAAATGGTTATTTATGTATTGTTCTCCAGCATAATTTAATAGATCAACAGTAGGTGAATATTAGCACAAACATATTGTAATAATAAAACTTAACCTTTCCATTTGCTATGTGCATTAGTGCTAGTCAAAGACCTCTATCTCAGCAATTTAAAATGTCTAATAGCTCACAATGGGTAACCATACCAATTCATACAAAGACAACAATGGAAGTAACTTGGTTTTACCAAAACATACACACACCCTTTGTCTTAATGTGCAATATTATGCCATTATTTATTTGTAATCATGAAAGACTTTTGTTGTGACAGGAAAAAATATGGTCTACAGGATGTCTTCTAAATTATTCAAGTGATTGACAGTTCTTAGGCAGTGATATGACAGATGAGTGACTATCTAAGGGTTATTTCCTAAATCAATGCAGGAAGCCTTCATCACACAACAGAGTGACATGTTTTATAAAGCACATCATCAGAATTTGGAAATACTCATGGTCCAAATTTTGCAGCCCTTACTCCAGCAAAACTGAATCAATGAGAGTTTTACTTTTTGGTTTTCAAGTAAAAGTGTGTTACACCTCCAATGCCTACTCTCACAAACCAATCTGGGCTCTGAGAGTTAAGCAGATTCTTTCCTCTCACACAAAATCTATAATAATAAAAATGGTGAAGGCTAAATTATACCCTAATTTACAATGGAAAAAACAGGTTATAGAAAGAGGCCCCTAGGACCAGCATAGCAGCAGCAAAAGAGAACAGGTACAGAATACGTTATGCTCTGCCTGCTCACCTCTACCAAGACCATATAGCCAGTGGAGCGGCACAAAAGTACACAAAAGCCCAGTAATTTCTAGCCCCTCTACAGTAACCATATGGCAGCTGCCTCAGGACCATCCTCTCAGTGGTGGCAAATCCCCCAGAAACCTCAAAAGGAAAATTGGGGGCATCTTACACAGCTAGAGCACCTTGCTGATATTTAGCAATGACTGTGAAATGTTCAGTAGTCACTGACGCTATCAGAATTAATCTGCTTTGGACTCTAAGAATACCTGAACTGTAGTTTATAACTTCTGTCATGTAAAAGGAAGGTGAGATTTTAAAAAAAAAATTGTGGCCAGGAGGGAGGGAGAGATGAAAAAGAGAGAGAGTGTATGTCTGTGTGCATGAGAGAGATTATGTTCAACTTAAAAAACACTTAAAAACCAAATAGAAACAAGTAAAAAAAAAAGACATGCATGCAGATAGAGAGAGAATATGTGGTATAAGGATGGTGGTTTCACATGAGTTTGACCCAGCTGCAGTACTCACTAGTCACACCCCACCATCATGCATATATACATATACACACACACATATACACACACACATACACACTATATATTACAAAAAACAAAAACAAAACAAAAAACCTCATCCCCCCAAAACCAGTTTAAAATTGTTTTAAACATGTTATTGGGATTACCTCTCCATATCCCTCTGGCTTCAGAGACAGGTGAGAGTTACCATGAGTTCATTTGCATAGGACTAAGAGAGCTAGAAAACTTGATGTACTTAAAGACTATCAGAGTGCATATGCATAAGAAGGCAGCATGGGCAACCTACATTTGGCATTTCCTAACTTTTGAGTGGTTGACCTTGCAAACACAGTGTCCTTTTAAACTTTTTTAAAAATGTAATTATATATAATAATAGGTGAGACCTTTGCCTCACCGAAGTCAATGGCAAAACTTCCACTGACTTCACTGGGATTAGGATTTCACTCTATATATTTCCCTACACTAACAAAAAATAAACTAACTAAAAACAGTTAAAGTTGCTCAAATGCGCACACACAACCAGGCAAAAACAAAAAACCGACAACCCAGAAAACTAAAACAAAGAAACAAAACAACAACAAAAACTCATTAAAGTTTCATCCAACCCTTGTAACCTACAATCGTGATTTCTTCTTCTCCACATTACATCTCCTTATTTACATCCACTTCTCCCAACACATAAGCCCATTCCCTGTTACTCCACACAGAACTTTGGGGGTAAAATCCTTGAGATCTGGACTGAACTGATTAATTCCAGTGCGGTCCTAAAAATACAGTTTATTCCCATCAGGTATCTGAGGAAGAAGTGGTTTGAAAGATATAGATAGTCATACTCAAGAGTTATTAACATTGGTTAATTTTGTGATATTACATGGGCAGTTCAATATATATTAGTGGATAGTAATTTTGTACTGAATTTTTCAATTACTGTAAAGCATATAGAGCTAAAGATAGACATATCAAGAAATCTAAATAAATTCAAGTTTATTTGATCCAAATTCTAATCTCAGGCATGCAAATATAGTCAACACAAACTCCATGGGAACTGAATGCTTATATATGAAAAACAAATTTGGTCCAGAAATTTAGGTTTAAAACTTATAATACAATATGTAAAAATATAACTTGCTCCTTCTATCTGTAATTATAGCCCATTGTTTATGTCAATAAGCACCAAATAAGTCACTACTATAAATGTATGGCTAGGTGGATTTGCTACTTACAAATATTTTTCAGGTCATCATTCTGCAGCATTATTTGTTATCTGCTCTACAAGGTCACTAAAGTCAGATTTTTAGTGTGTTTATTACATTACAAAACATTAATTTCATGCTCTGGAGCAAATATTTCACATTTTAACTATAACTAGTTTTGATGGCATTTAAGTTTGCTGAAGATTTTATGCAAGAAGAGTGCACATTGGAAAAAATACCTTTTTTCATATTTCCTTTAGCACTTGCATAAATTTAAGATAGTTTTCATTGTGAGATTTCAGTGTTGGCATCTGAGCAAAGTGCAACAGGGGAAAACCCATGAAAGCACACTAAAAAGTAAACTGAAATCAAGTTATGGATCCTGATACTAAAGCCAATGTGCAGATAATGCCAAACGTTGTGTATAGTTTATATTCTACAATGTTTCGCGTGTCATATATGCTACATATCCGTTATTACTGGAATTCCACTACAGTACTACATATTTCTGAAAGTTGGGCAAAGCAGAGAAAAGGAATATTTTTTGCAGTTAATTAAATTTGTTCACAGAGCTAGGATAACCTAATATTACTCTTATGATAACTGGGTTGATAATCCTGTAGTGCAGAACTGCGCTCAGGAAGGTAAAATGACAGGATTAGCACATTCAACTTCAGGCTAGACAGCAACACACTCTCAATTAATGGGCTGACTGAAACTGTAAGGTTATTAATAAATTTTTAGGAAAAACAACACAGTCCTTAAAAACAAGGTCTCTCTCTCTCTCTCTCTCTCTCTCTCTCTCAAACACACACACGCACGCACACAAAACCACTATTTCTCAATCCAATACAAGTGAGTAATTTAAAAAGGTGATTTGTTATATTGTAATTCCTATGAGTTGAAAATCATTTGTACAATTATTAATTGTCTGCAACAATTCTCTTCTTCAACACAGGGGGTGCAGGAGCACCCCCAGTACCCTTAGTTCTAGCACCTTTGGTTTTATCTGGATTGAGTCTCAACCTGATAGCTGTCATCCAGCCTCCAATTGAAGTAGACACCTAGTCATCCAATTTGTCACATCAGTGGGGCTAGGTAAGATCCAGATACATAGTCATGTGTCCTCAGCATATGGAAGACAAAGCAGCCCATGACTCTTCACAAACCTTCCCATTGAATTCATATACATTTTGAACAAGAGGATGGAAACTGAATCCTGATGTCAATGGGAGTTTGGCTTAAGTAAAGATATGCCCCTATTTCAGATCGCATGTTACAGTTCATTTGAAAAGGCTCTGCTCATTATTGTCCAAGTCTTGCTTTGTTGCTCCCCCCCCAAAGAATGAAAGAATGTAAATACAGGAGAACCTCTGTTATCCTCATGTCTATGCCATGCAAATCATGGAAAGGCAGGGCTCCATAGCAGGTCTCTATAGCTGCACAAAAAAGGGTAGTGAGGGATGGGGCCAGTGGGATTCATGAGCTAAAGTGCTTATTATGCCATCATGTTGTGGGTCAAAATTCTGACAGACAGGGAACAGAGGAAGCAGCCCATAACTTGTAGTATTTGCTTCATCTATGTACGGGGTTCTCAAACTGGGGGTCGGGACCCCTCTAGCAGTCGCGAGGTTATTTGGGGGGGGGTCGCGAGCTGTCAGCCCCTGCATATGCCGTGGCTGTGACTGTCAGCCCCTTGCATGGCTGACAGCCAGAGCCCTTCAGAGCTGGGTGGCCAGAGAGCAACAGCTGCTGTCTGGGTGCTCTGAAGGTAGCGCCACCTCCAGCAGCAGCACAGAAGTAAGGGTGACATGACCTGGGGGGTGGGGGGTCATCACTTTTTGGGGGGGGGTCATCACAGCCTGAAATATTTTCAAAGGGGGTCCGGGGAAAAAAAGTTTGAGAATCCCTGATCTATGTTCTGTGAAGTGGGTTGAGAACAGAGGGAAAGATTTATACTTTCCAGACTCTTACATAATTATTTCCCTCTCCTTTTGCCCCCCTCACACACATACACCCTCTCCTACCCACCACAGGGTTTTAACACAGGACCATGATCTGGAGTTCAATGTGGTATAAAGGCGCAAACTATTAAGAGACAGCAATTTGTCAATGCACCTAATATACACAGCAATAATTTTCCGTATTTCCAGTTTTTCTCTTTTTCTATTTTACATGTAAAATCATGACTATTTACTAAAAAAAAAAAAAAAAGGGACACCAGTAACTCATTTAGGTTTGGACCTGCCCTCAAACCATAACAGCATGAGGAAAATACCCTCTATTTTCCACATTTTTTAAAATCTATTATTTCATAATTCAAAAAAATTTCAGGCTCCTAGTCTGATGTGAAATAACAACATAGAATTTGAGAGTTTCCTTTAACACTGTTCCCACAACAGCACATTCTGCAGACTAAAATGATGTTCTGCAATAATGTTGGCAATTCACAGACAGAAAACTAACAGACGACATCCATACTAACTTCCTCTGCATCAGAAATACAACAACGTATGCTGACTACAAATGCCTCTCAGTGTGCACGTGAAATATCTATCATCATTAGTGCAAATTGTGCTCATGCATGGAGAGGAGACATTTACTTTAATGCTTGCATATTGAAGCAAGACAAAAACAGTAGAAGGTAAATTTATTTTCAAGTCAAAGGACTGCAGACAATGGGGACTAATCACAATGAGAAATTATTTTTTTAAAAGGCCACTGACAGTATCCTTTTAAAATTTGCTGTTCTCTGCACTCAGTCAAATTAATTGGTCTCTACAAATTCAAAATGCTACAGTTAGGATATGGGACAGATTAGGAGATACAGTCTACTGTCAAATTTGAAACCTTCATCTTTTACCCTCCCCCCTCCAAACATTCTACATAACACATTTTAAACAAAACACATTACTGATCCTTTTTGTGTGTGTAAATTTCCTCTTTGAACTATAAAACAATGTACTTATTGATACAGAACATTAATGCCATTAAATGTAATGAAAAAGCCATCAAAGTATAATTATGCAAACTAATTTACAAAACAGCATGGTCTTAAAACTACTGGAATTACAATATGAACTGAACTTGTGTAATAAACAAATGGTACCTTTATGAAGATACAAGTGCTCATAACACGGTGTATGCTATTGTTATAAGCAGTATATTAGTGACAAGAAGCCCATACCCAAGGAAGCCCTTCATAGGCTCTGCTGCCTACTCATGTTTTTAGTTTCTTGTTGCATGCTAATGTTATATGTTGAGGTGATCTGCTTCTTTTCCGCAGATTTAACAGTTCCCTGATTTCTCAGTTTCTAAAAGCTTGAGAGTAAACCTACATCTGACAGATTCAGTTAATGTTAGAATCATCAGTGTACACTGTTTTAATATATGGTCAAGTTAACTGCAGAAACTCAGCCCTTTTCTAAGATTTTAAATATACTTAAAGCATAAACAACATTTTTACTTAGCATTACCTATTTATCTGTTGTTATAAACATTGTCACTAGCATGACACATTTATATGACTGCTTTTCTTTTCCTCTAAAATTTATAGGAACATGCATATTCTCAAACTATATGGTTTTTTGAAAGAGTGTCAATTGTTCAAATCATACTCAGAGGGCCAATTCTTCTGCTGCAAGAATCTAAGTAAGTCCTGCAGGGTTGAATTAAGCCCAAATGCATAATGATCATAGAAAAACTTTTGTTCAATATTAGCAATAAATAAAATAGAAAACCACATGCCTTCAAATAAAGATATTATCTAGTCTATATTTAAACTATTGCGCTATATTCTTACTTTAGGTATTTTGAGTATGGCCACATAAACAATCATCAGCCTGTATAATTTATGAAGCAACTACAATCAATCATTTCATTTAGCAGTATAACAGATACCTTTATGTCAATAGTGCATGCACCCAGACCACTTCAAAGCAATAAAAAACAACAAGTAGCAATATACCAAACTAACTGAAAGCACAACTAAAGTAAATAGGACCTTAACCGAGTTTCAAAAACCACAAGGGACTCTGCACTTCAAATTCATTAATGGACAGAGAATGCAACAGGTGAGAAGCCTAATGTGCAAAGCCTGAGCAACAAAACAAGAAGTCAAGGCATAACAATGTTTTTTCAACAATCTCTATTGAAACTGAGCACAGGAGATTCCACAAGAACATTTGGCACTAAGAAATCACTTCTGTACAGTATTTTGGTTTATGCCTTACAGTAAATCCATAAAATAGTATAATCTACGAAAGTGACAAACAAGCAATCAATGATGATTAGCCAGACTTTGAGTGATATAATGAACCATTTTGACCAGGTTACAACTTCTGCTGCCAAGATTAATCAAATATGTAAATAACTATTGAAACTGAAACACCTCTTATTAAAGAACAGTAGTTACAACTACCAACTCCAGCAAAAATCCAGCATTTGGGCCAAAGTCTCTCCACCCTGACTGAAAATAGGTGATGCCAGAAACATAACTAAAATAGCAATAAGAACCATGTTAATGCACTTCTCACAAGACAGCCTCAAATTAAAACCATTACCATAATTTTTACCTCAGGTTTCTGGGAGAGCATTTAATCCTTGAAATGCTTACATCAAGAAAAACGCAATAAATGCTCATAGGTTGACGATAGGATATGGTGGTAAAAATGCCTGAGCACTGTCTAAACTATAACCTCGACCTTACGATCATCAGTTGTGAATTACAGTTCTTAATTTTGCCAGTATGTGTGGAGGCTTATTATACAGGTATAAATCTCTAAAAGCATACCTTTGGTATATTTTCTTTAAAAAGCAAGTGTTTTTTTAAAAAAGGCACTATCAGGTTAAAAATTATATTTAACAACAAATAAATGTCTTCTCTTTTCTTACTAAGACCACTTCAGTTGTTAAAAACTGAAGGGATTATAAATGTTTAATGTATTTGTCAAGATGTTGTTTGTTTGTCTCTGAGCATTTCTTTCACTGATACAATGAAAATAAATCTGTCAGTGTCTAGTCAATTTCCCAATACTGCAACCTTTGCACTGCAAAATACTGCAAGGGAGTCTGTATAAAATATCAGCATTTGGAAAATAAATGGAAACTCTCTTTTAAATTGGTCTTTAAACCTCAAATAGAAGCCAAGTTTGACCTTCAAAATACTTTTCTGTCTTGAACTGGATAAACAGCTATTTACCAGTATAAAACTCACAGTTCTATTGAGATAAAACATCACAGTCACCCTTCAAAAATCTAAATAGTTACGCTTTATCTGCACATCTTTGGAGGGGAAGGGACAAAAGCAGGGGAGAACAATCTGATGGAAATCAGTAAATATAGTTAGAAACAAATCAAGGGGCTGTGATCTAAACTCTCTTGTGTTTGTGAAATATTGTTTAAGAGGCTGACAGAACAGAATCAATATTCACCAGTTCATCTTAGAGGAACAATGGTAACTGCAAAGAAACCTCCTTGACAGTTAAGCATTCTAAGGAAAAGAGAACCCAAGGACACTGAAGGAAGTTTACACAGAACTTAAATGCTCTGAGAGGAAGGTTCAAAACTCTGCACTAGAAAATTATTATTTCTGAGGTGAAGGAAAGTCTGATTTTGGCGGCAGTTTTTAAGAACCAGACCACAAAAAGTCTTCATATCCTTTTGAGTTGGGTGGGCCAAGAACATTTTATACCTATACTCCTGTCTTAGCACTGGCTCTAATTTAAAGTGTTGGTTGCTATCAGTAAAGACCTAAATGGTCTTAGCTTTAGTTATCTCCCACCATATCACCACCTACGTTTAGGCTGGAATCTGTCCAAAATTTGAAATTTGTTGGAGCATGGTGTTAGCAGTAATAGGCTTTCACTTCTGCAACTCACTCACCTCCAGAAATATACCTGAGCCCAGTCTGGCACAATGCATCTTTGCCAAGCCTTTCACTAAATCAAAATTCTTGAATTTCTATGTCCCTTAGTCCTCTGGTCAGGTTCCCTTCTTCTTAAGTTTATCTATGGTAGTTCATTGCTCTTTGGGGAGGTAATGAGTATATGCTCCCTTTTTCAGATGTCATTTCTAATAAATCTAGACATGGTAGGCATGTCCAGAGATACCAGCTCTACCACAGACTTTCTGTGTTATTTTGGGAAACTCAATTAACCCCTCGGTGACCTGGTTTCTCTGTTTGTGCACTGGCATCTCCACATATGCTTTGGCAATGAGGGAAGATAACCCCTGGTAACACTTGAGGTATCTGAACCCACAGCTACGGTAACTAGATTCTGTTTTCTAAGTGGTGTCAGGAAATAAGGAAGTGGGGGACACAGCACCTCCATCTGATAAATGATTGGTACACACAAGAGTGCTTCCATCACAAAATCCTGGTTTTATGGAGTACAAAGCACACATCTAAAATAGCAATAGTCTAGAGCACCCCAGAATATTGTTACCCAAAGTCTGAGGTGGTGTTAAGTGGCAGCATCAGGTTTCCAGAGGCCAGCCTTTCTCCTAGTTGGTAGGGAGATTGATGTCAGTGTCTCCTTGCTTCTAGAAAATCCAAACTTCTCCAAAGTACACACTCTTAACTAATCTTTTATGGGTAGTTCAAAACAAAGCATAACTCAAAGTAACTTCTAATAGGCTAACAATCTCCCAGGCAACAGCAAAAACTTTCTTATCAGCAAAGCAGTTCTAGCAGGAAACTTCCAGACATAGGCATCCAGACCAAAGTAATCTATCACACTTTCTTCCATTCTCATGAATCTGTCATTTTTACTCTATCTGTTCTAGTTAGTAACAGCAGCTTTGCAGATGTTTTTGGCCAAATTCTTCTAGACAATGTGATGTCCTTGCTTCCATCTTATGGTGGCTAAGTGCACAAGACAGCTGTGGGTTATGTCAAGTCCAGGTCTCTTGTAACACAAAGAGTAATAAAGATGGGAGTGAAACATCTTTAACAGGGAAGGAAGAGAAAACCAGTTGGACCAGCCATTGCAACTGACAGCAACTAGTATCCATTTGAGCAGTTTGAGGCCTATGAACCAAGATTAAGGAGTATTACCATAAATAATGATTTTGAGCCTTCACAGAGAAAGGCAGAGAAATGGCATTATTAGATTGTACTGATTTATCTACTTTTTTGGCCATAATGAAGGTCTTCTGGACAAACAAAATGAACTGGCTGAGCATTATCCTGCTAGGTATCAAAAAAAATTTAGAGGGCAAGAAGGAGCTCCTGTTGTTCTCACCCTATGAGGCAGAACAAAATATAGGTCACTAAAGAGAGATGCAGCTGTGCCTAGATATATGCCCCAAATTCTACAATTTCATTGGTGTGTTTTGCTGTTTAGAGTGTAACCAGAATTACATGCCTTAAATTAGAGAAAAGAGAGAGCACCAAGGATAAAATCCTACAAGACGTCACAGTTTAAATAGTGTAAAAAATATAGCTATGCTAGCCTCTTTCTTTTCACAAAATTTCTTAAGAATGTCCCTGTAAGAGCAACCCAATCCCACGATCTAATAAAAGCAGCCAACTAGCCTGCCAGCAGGAGCAGGGAAAGGCTCCTTCTCACAGTTATAAAAGTAAGTCAAAGAAAGTTGGTCTCTGTACTATGATGCAATGAAACCTATCCTAGAAACTAACCAAAATATCACCATCATTTAAATGTACTTTCTATAGTCTTGCCACAACTTCTTCTGACTCTTGTGAAAAATGAAATTAGAGTTTGGTCAATAGCATGCTACATTCTTATGAGAAAGATTCTTCACCTGCCACTAGAGAATGGACCAAGTGTCCTATTAGCTCCTTTCCATCTTGAACCATTCTGATTTTTTCAAATAAATGTGGAATCTTGACTACAGGAGTCAAGCAACTTTGTAATGAGAGCTAAATCAAACATTCAAAATAGAAGTACAAATTATTGCAGTAATGGAAACACAATTTAATAAGAAAGTTGTTAACAAGGTACATTAACCCTGGATAAAATGAAGAAAAGCAAATGCCATTAATGACATAATGAACTGTTTTTAATTTACTCAAGGAAACAGAATGAAATTCACAAAATTATCAGCAGGGGACAGAAACTATATCATCAACTATAGTTGATGTAGGGACACATCAACTATAGTAATATTTTTGCTATTTTTCAATAATCAACTTGTTTATTCTTTTTAAAAGGAGAATTGTAACAATTTGTAGAGCCTTCAAAATAAGGATGTTAGCTTAGAGTATTTTTCTAAACAGTTTAACTATATTTCCTTATTGCTATAACATTGGGAAAATGTCAAATTGGACCTGTTTATACTCTAAAATGTAACTCAGCAAAAACACTGATTCCCTCCCAATTCCTCCTGTGTTTTCAGCCAACTGTCTTTATATTTGTTAGCAACTTAGTAAATCAAGAGGAAAAATTAGAGCATTAACATTAAAATCTAGAGTGGGATAGCCCAATCAATAATATTAACAACAGTATAAATATTCACCACATCATCCTCGGAAGTAGGATTTAATCAAAACTTCTTAATAAAAAGTCAAGGCAGACTATTTTGAAAAAAGTGTCATGTAAGTAACAAATGATCAGTGTGAAAGTACAAGCTTTTTGGCAGATATACATCATCACACACATGCATACACGTACACAACAAATTCAAAGAACAGACGTGTCCATGATTCCCACTGAAGATAACTGGAGTCATGACCATGTATCTGACGGGAAAATTTGGCCTCTATATCTGCATAAAATATACTAGTCTTTGTGTTCTTGTGCGTATATAAAATAACTGCAGTTCACATTGCTGATTACTTATATTGGTATTATTGTAATATCTAATCTAGAATCTAACAGCCTTCCCTCAATATCCACAGGAAATTATACCATTTAAAAATTACCTTTCACTTTTGCAGCCACATATCTGTTAGTACCAACTCTATAATAATATTTTTATTCTTAAAAGTATAGTCCTTTCCTGTTTAGTAGAGGAAAGCAATACCCAAAACAAAAACAAAATTAAAATGGTGAAAGCATCTTGTATTTCAGAAAGATTTAAGCTTTCCTAATATTTTAAGTGAGTTGTCAGCCAAATACAGTAGAAAGAAAAGTGATTGCTTTTTACTTTGCCTTTCTTTTATACAAGGGATTTTTAAAAATGTATTTAAATTGTTACTATTACATGCAGTTGGTTAATCAACTCTAAGCAAGGGCAGCCTAATAATGCCTAGCAACATTTCCTAGCAACACACCTCTATTACAAAGATCTCAATCTAAAGTGGGAATGGTTATGGAGACCTGTTTAAACACAATCTCTACCAATACGACAGTATTGCTTCTTTTATTTACTGATTTGTAAATATCAACATATTGTAGTCCAACTTTATGTCTTGTTCCTGTAAACACTTACAACTGAGCCTAGCAGCTACTACTATGACTAACACTTGCGACTTAAGCAAGACTACTCTTGGTAGAAAGCACCATGCCAAACAAGTGTCTGCAGGATTAGGCCATAGTTCATAGAAATTATACTGTAAAATGAGATACATTGACAAATCTTTTTATTTATTCACCTCTCTGTACTTCTACTCCATGATTTTAATCTAAAAACTACAGGAAAGTCCTGGTAATACATGGCTGCATTTCAGTTGCACTAGCTTGCTTGAACAATATTTGTTACCAAACATACACTGCCATTCTCTCCTGGATTCTATCATCAACTGATTTATTTTCTGCAACAAATCTGTTTCCTAAACAAAAAAGTCAAAGTACTATACTCTTTGCTATGCCGACCTCTCAAAAAGTGAGGGCAGTTCAAACACTTTAAATGGGGAGAGAAAAACATTCTGAAACTTGAAAATACTAATTTATAAGTGTTAGCTAAACCTTGTGGCCAGCTCAGGCAGCTCAAGGTCTATAAATGTCCTTCTAAAGAAACTATCCTGTCCACCAAATCCAAGAGAGCTCCACACAATGCTATCTCTCATGCAAGACACCATAGGGGTTCAACACTTTTAGCTTGAGTATGCCATATGAAGGGTACACTTTTATTGACAAAATATTTCAAAAACATAGTTTCAGATTTGACTATGCTAAAATACACGCGAGTCCCAAAAGTTGTTAAACTAAAAAAAACAAGGAAGCATGAAAGTTAACAGCTTTTATCTAAAAGAATACATAACTTCAAAATAACCTGAGAACATAGTGTGGGCACATTACATGGTTATATTAATTTATATTATAAATGCCAAGAAAACACATGTTCAAAATGCATTCCTTTCTATTATACACTACTACCCAGTAGCACTAATAATATGGAAATGAACATAACACCAACACACAATAGTGATCTAATCTTCTCCCATAGAATTAATATACAGTAAATGCCATTAATTTTAGTGGCATTCCAAGAGTATGTATATTAGACATAAATGTCATGTGGTGGTTTTGCATTTCCTTCCTTATTGTCTCTATATATCATATTAATTTATTTTATAAAATAAATACGATCACTTAAATATTGACAGCTTAAAAAGTTTAAATTTTTTTTTAAATGTTTCAGTTCAGCTTCTCCTTTTTAATCTTCTGGAGCAACTCGAAGAAAAAATGCTTAGTGTAAAATTCAGATGCAAGACAGAGTCTGTGAATGCTAATAGTCTAGGCAAAGGAGTGGGAGCCATAAAGATGCAGACAATAATGTGAGCCAAAGCCTGCGAGCCCTCCACACATAGAATTGCTGTTGACTTCCATAGATATTCAAGCATGGAGGGCTTATAGGATCAGTTTTTCCATTATCTAAACCTTGGTAAATCATCTAACCTTGTCACTCAAAATCCTCAGTAGCAAATTAGGAAAAGGGCTCAGATCCCCAGTGTACATGGAAAGAATTTTTCCTTTTTTTTCCCTCTCTCTCTCTTTCTCTCTCACTTTTAAGTATGGTTCAATTCTAAAAAGTAGCTACATAAAAAAAGACATTGTGGGAATCCATGGTTGTTATCTCTCAATGGCTTCTGCATCAACTGTGCTTATGTTTACAAGATGTATTTTTATGTCTGACTGCTCTGCAACACACGAGGACTATGAGTCAAAATAGATTCTTTCCATCTTGTGCATCACTAACTGCAATAAAAGTTTTGCAAATTAGGACTTTAGTGAAATTTGTCCAACGTATTGTTTTACAATTACACCCTAAGTGACAATGTTGCAAGTTCACTGCCTTCAATCAGCTTGCACAGGAAGTAAACTGACTGGAACTTCGTAAACAATTCTGATGAGGATGAAAAAACTCGCACACAGACAGACATCATCTTCCTCTCCAAATGCAAACAAATGGACATCATACCAAATGGACTGAAAGTGAAAAATCCCTTACGATCGACATACAATATAGACTAGGGTGAGATATTGTGTCTCACACACACAAAAAAACTACGAAATCACCTGATCAGCATTCTGTACAGCAAACAGGAGAAGATTAAGAAAGAACTCTCAGTGCTGGATAATCTCATGAAGAGCCAGACTTCTACAGAATATTCCACGTGGCTGATCTTTACAAAAACAAAACAGGCCATTTACAACACTCACTTTGCTTCTCTACAGAGGAAAAAGGACTCTAAACCATCTAAACTCCTACATGCCACAAGAGACCACAACTGAGATACCCTTGACTCATCCAACAATATTGTAAATCTATCCAGCTATACGCTCAACCCAGCAGAAGAGTCCGTCTTATCTCGAGGACTCTCTTTCTGACCTACCACCCCCACACACGATACAATTCTATGGTGACCTGGAATTCGACTTTCGCTGTCTCTGACTCAAGGAATATTTCCACCACATCACTGAACAACACACTAACCCACAGATACCTTCCTACCTGTTGATTCTGGACACTTTGTGATCAGTGTGGATACCAGTGAGACACGGTACGCCCGATTTGCAGATCAATAAGGTTTAATGTGCAAGGTTTTCTATAAATATACTAGTTAGATACAAAGCCTAAAATTAACTACAATATATCATACTCACTAAGCCTGGAGAGCTAAGCAGTTACTCAGAAGGCTGTGTACAGGAACGGCTTTCTTCAGGGACCCCGCCAGGGAGTCAGTGGATCCTCTGGTCCAACCGGCAGCACCTCCCAAGGAGTCAGGTGTTGATGGAGCACCCCCCTTTTTCTAAGTGGCAACTACTTATACCCTTCCATAAACAACCTTCACCTAATTATCTCATTCTCAATATCATATATGCTATTACCTACATTGGGTTTCTACCTTAACTACATTTCATTCTCAACATAATAATTGGGGTCGTCAAAACAACATCTGGTGATAGGAGGGGAGGAGTAAAAATATGTCCCTTGGCAATAAAAGTGTACCCCCAGACATTCAAGGATAGCTTCTTGTTCCCATCACCCTTATCTATGTGCAGCTGCAAGTGTACAGTATCTGTATTTTGTCTTTTTATGTGCCGTGCTATGCAGAAACTGAGACATCTATACTGTTATTCAGTCTCTGCCAACTGAAAGATGTCATGCTACAGGGGTCAGAATAGCCAAGCAAGCAACTGAAGCTATGCTAGGCCTGTAGAACAGTGGTCAAGCAACTCAAATTGTACTGGGCCTCCAACACTACCAATGCTACAAGAAGAAGAATTCTGCATAGACTCCTCCTGATGGTCGAAACAACAGACTAGACTTTTACATAGAGTGTTTCCGCCGACGTACACAAGCTGAGATTGTCGATAAGCAACAGTGCTTGCCCCATAACCTCTGCCATGCAGAACGCAACACCATCCACAGCCTCAATAACAACTCGGACATTATAATCAAAGAGGCAGACAAATGAGGTGCCCTAGTCATCACGAATAGATCGGATTACGAACAGGAAGCTGCCAGACAACTCTCCAACACCACATTCTACAAGCCACTACTGTCCTATCCCACTGAGGAATACCAAAAGAAACTACATCTACTTAAGAAACTCCCTAAAGAAACACAGGAACAAATCTACACAGACCCACCCCCTGAGCCCCGACCAGGGTGATTCTATCTGCTACCCAAGATCCACAAACCTGGGAATCCTGGACGCCTCATCATCTCAGGCACTGGCACTCTCACAGCAGGACTGTCAGGCTATTTGGACTCTCTCCTCAGGCCCTATGCCACCAGCACTCCTAGCTATCTTCGTGATACCACTGACTTCTTGAGAAAACTACAATCCATCAGTGGTCTCGCAGAAAACACCATCCTAGCCACTATGGATGTAGAAGCTCTCTACACCAACATTCCACACAAAGATGGACTACAAGCCATCAGGAACATTTTCCTTGATGATGATATGTCACACCTGGTAGCTGAACTTTGTGACTTTGTCCTGAGCCACAACTACTTCAGATTTGGAGCCAATCTATACCTTCAAGTCAGTGGCACAGCTATGGGCACCCGCATGGCCCCACAATATGCCAACATTTTTATGGCTGACCTAGAACACCACTTCCTCAACACTCATCCCCAAGCACCTCTCCTTTACCTACGCTACATTGAGGACATTCTCATCATCTGGACCCACAGGAAAGAGTCCCTCGAAGAATTCCACTGGGATTTCAATAATTTCCACCCCACCATCAACCTCAGCCTGGATCAGTCCACACAAGAAATCCACTTCCTGGACACTACAATACAAATAAAGGATGGTCACATTAATACCATCCTATACCGAAAACCAGTTGACTGCAATACATATCTTCATGCCTCCAACTTCCACTCTGGACACATTACACGATCCATTGTGTACAGCCAAGCCTTAAGATACAACAGGATTTGCTCCGATCCCTCAGACAGAGACAAACACCTACTGGATCTCCATAAAACATTCTTAAAACTACAATACCCATCTGGAGAGGTGAAGAAACAAATTGACAGAGCCAGACGGGTACCCAGAAGTCACCTACTACAGGACTCTAGGGAAAATGATTTCTGTTCCTTACATCTGACGAAGTGGGTTACAGTCCACAAAAGCTTATGCCTGCAGAAATTAAATTTGTTAGTCTTTAAAGTTGTTTTTGCTGTATACAGACTAACATGGCTACCCCTCTGGAACTAAAAAGACAGAAGAGAATCTAGCTCACTAAGGCTAAGCTATGTTTACTTGGCATTGTTAAAAGGAGTAAAACAAACTTATTTTTGTCACTTAAGTGAACATATCTGTTGAGCACATAAAAGAAACAGATCTGTTGTGTTTCTACAGATTCACTATTCAGACTAAAACCACAATTTAAATATTTTATACACAATGACAACATATTTTTTAAAATCTCCACTGCAGCAGACAACAGGTGCAGGAGCAAAGCATTATTATATACTGTATTTGAAATCCAAATTATATTTAAATTCTGCCATAATCAATCTAGCTACGTCTGGGACAAGGTACTCAGTTTCAATGTGTTTTATAAAGATTCACAGACTGCACAATTCAATCTTTTCCTCTTGACTGTAGATATCAAGGGCTTTTAAAAGCCAAGAGGACAAGTAAAATTTTTCAACACATGCGTACAAGGGATCTCAGAAGGAATCAAACTTACCAGATCTCCATTCTTTATGTCAATCTAGCTTGAAAACAATCAATGGTGCACAATTCGCATTTTATATGCTTTTTGGAAAGATAATGTTTTAAACCGATTTTATAACTGTATGTTTGTCATACTGTTATACAGAAGAACTAAGATAAAATTAAAATGGATCTTTATATACTAGAAATAAAGGAAATGTAATGTTGTCAGTCATTACTAATTGTTCTCAAATAATATGAACTGACATACAGTTGAGCAAGTATAAATCACTCCTATTCATCATTTCAGGACTGAGATGGGGAAAACCAACTTTTCATCAACACTCATCTTCTTCTTTATTTCAGACAGGAAGAGGGCTCAATGAATGAGGAAGGATGCTAGTGCAAAAACACTTCCCTGAGTCTAAGGAGATATCTAAACTACAATTTGTCGTCCTGTTTTAAATAGAGTTTAAAAATCCAGTTTAGATAGAGTTTAGTTTAAATAGAATTTAAATCCAGTTTACTGACCTCAGCCCAGCTTAGGGTAAACTACAAGTATTTGTGTCCTAGAACTGATTGCACATAATGACATTTTTCTTTTCTCTGCTTTATTTAATTAATGGAGTGAGATAACATCTTAAGCAGGTTTAAAAGTTAAAATAACCCTAATAATCTGCAAATTATGGCAAAAAGAACAACAAAACAAGTGCTTTCCATTTTTGTCATGTGTGTTGATGGCATGTGTTGCACACTGGAAGGTTTGAAGATTCAGAGATATGGGGATGCAGGCCGGTGTCAGGTTCTAAAATTGCTTTGCAGAACCCCTTACAACATCTTTCTACTGTGCAGGAAAATGCAGACAGCTAAGCACATGGCTGCAGGACAGAAGCCACTGAGCACTTCTAATATGGGGTAAGCTCAGCAGGAACCTCTCGTGGTAAGGGAATCTGTCACAAGTGCTACCCTCCATTCCAGGGGGAAAATGATAAAGAATCCCTTGTTTCCCAGGGTGAAAGAATCCCCTGAAAATGCCTCTCTGTCAGAGAAGAAAACACACACACGTTATACTTATAAAATAAACAGCAGGATCTTATTCAGGGGATAAGGCAGTATGGCCTGTTTATTATGAATACAAAAAATATTTTGAAAAGCAATTACCTAAAACACACTCTCATTCATACACACAGTTCTGCAGGAGGGATATAATTACCAGTCTCTGTGTTGCCCGAGCTGAATCACTGGCCAGGTGATTCAGACATGAGGGTGGAGCCAGGCTCTGTCGGTCACGACACGATGCTCCTTGGGATTTGCAGAACAAGCCCAAAGTTTAGGTTTTTTTACTTTATTTTTATACTTATCCATTTTTATTCAGGCTTCTGGATTCTGTTATGTCAGATAGTCTCCTTGTTTGATGTAATCATCAATTACGTTTGATATTGCAAGTGTGTCAGCTTTCTCATTATTCTTTCATTCCTGTTTCACACTTTGTCTTGTTCCTGTTCTTGGGTGTTAACTCCCCTGTTTTCTGGAGTTATCTTGATCTTCGGCCATCTGGGTTGTAAAAGTTCTTTAAACAAAAGCATCTTCTCTCCCCTCCTGCCCTTGGAGGCTGAGAACCATTACCTCAGCACTTACATCCTCACCGTCTTATCTCAGCAGACTCAAACTGCATTCACTTTTTATTTATACTTATTAAAAATTATTATATATTTATTTTATTATATTAACACATTATCTTATTCTTACTTACTAACATAATAAAATCTGTATACTTACACTAATTTTTTTAAAATTTTACTAAAAGGAAATAAAAAATCTTATTTGCCCTCTCATTGCCCATGATTTACACATCAACCACATTCCTGATACACATTGGACACTTTCCTTTACTTGTACATTATCACAATTAGATTCCAGGATGTTCCCAAACATTCATTCATAGATGTTTACAAGCAGGGCCACAATGTGTCATAAATGTTAAATCACAAAATGTTTAGGCAGGATGTTCCCACTCATATGTTCAAGCAGTCAATTATCATAGTAGAGCCTGGGGTGGCATGAACAAACAATCAATGTGTCCGGAACATCCCTATCCATAATGCCTAATTTTGTTCTCTCTTAGTGTGAGGGTTAACCCTTAAGCTTCAAATACGTATCCATGGTCCGGCCCTGCTCTGGTTCAGGCCTACATCACAGTGCTGGGGCCTACCCACACACACAGTGGATTGTACTTATTAGTCACCTCTTGGTTCCCAGCAAAAAATTGTTATTACCCAAAAGCTATCAATAAGTAAAAGGAGTGCTTAATTTGTGCCAGGGCTGAGCCCTGGCACTTCTAGGCTTAGCAGTTCATAGCACTGGCACCTCTGGGCTTGTTACATCAGTTATGAATGTAAAAATATTCCTTGAGCCCCAGCACTTCTTTCTTTACAAATTAAGCACTGAGTAAAAGGCAAGACTGCAGGGAAAGAAGTACTGGGATGTGCCTTCTCTGGCTGCAGTCTGGCAAAACTGTCTGTTGACAGGGCCTTTCTTAAAAAAGTTGTCAATAGGTAGCCTACCTGTTACAAATATCAGAATCTCATTAACATTACAGTCAATGGGACTGAATTGGTACCCAGCAAAACATTGCTATTAACTTAAAGTTGTTATGAATTGCTACTAAGCAGCATCCTGTGTACATACATATATACACACATGCGCGCACACACACACACAGAATATATACACAGGATGTTGAAGTACAAATGTCTTAGCATGACTTTTGGATTGTCTCATTATGTAGGTTATTCCTAGTGAAAGCCTATGCAGTGTGCTATACAACGCTTATAACACTAGATTACCATATGTTCAGGATATGCAGAACAATGGTTTTAGGACTGTTCTAAGGAGATTTACGATAATTTATCAGAACAACTTTTACTGATATTTTAGATATGGGAAATGGGGCTTCCATACTCAAGTATGAGGAATGTACATGCACTATTCCCTCATTTAAAGCCCATACCAGTCTTGTGAAATCCAAAAGACACTGGCAACACACCAAGTCTGCCTACCCACTAGGGAAAATGATGCATACTGCAAGATAAACACAATTCAAACAACAGCAGAGAAGGAAACAAAAATTTAAGCATAAATTCTGAGTTATTTTCTACACATCAGGTTCGATATGTCCTAGCCAAACAAACCATCATTGCTTGGTCTCTCTCATTCATCCACTGTGAATCTAAAACTAATCTAATCCTAATTGCCATGGAAACAGGAGCAGAGAAATGAAGTCCCTTGGCGCCTCTCATGAACAGGACATTCCAATTACCTGCACATTCACACAGCTGCCAGAGTTTATTAACAGCATGCAGTTTTGATCTCATTTTCAGTCCATCTTTACATTTTCTTTTTTCTGTGTAATATGCTCGCTGCCATTCAGGAAAATGCATGTTTCACATCTGTAGTTTATTTATGGAAGTGGCCAACAGTTATTGTAAAGTTAAAGTGTAGCATTAAATATTTTCCATAACATTAAGTGTTTATGGAAGATAACTGTCTCGGAGATACAGTTTTGCAGCTGTGCAACAAGTATGAATACTGTGCTAAGAAGCTTCTTGTTTCAAGAACATGTTGCTTTCCAGAAGTGGGATAATACATAACATGGTTCCTATGAATATTCAGGGTCAGTCTAGTCTTATTATACATTGACTGTCACTCATGAGCCTTGTACTTTACCACTGGATCATCCACTGGTAGGCTAAACAAAAAATATTTACATGCAATAATAATTCTCATCCAATACAAATTAAGGGCCTGAATCCTACTGAAACAGAACAAATCATCAGCTTTAAATGAGTTTTGCCTGAGGAAGGTCTCTGGGTCCTAAACATTACAGATTTTGGGGTGTAGGAGGAATGAAAGCAAGGAACCAACCAGGCTAAATAGCACTGGCTCCCAACAGCCTTCTCAAAACCCTCCTTCTGGAGGGACAAAATTTGTGGAGAACTCATTGGTCTAAATCTTGCAGTTTTCCTGCCTCTCTGGCCCTCTTCACAATTATTATCACTATTACAATGTGCTATGCACTTTCCAGACATTAAAAAAAAGACAATTCTGAGAAGCTCACTGTTTAAGAAGGAGAGAGAAATCAAGAAGGAGGGAATTCCCAATAGGAGGGGAAATCTGGCCTAGTATGTCCAACAAGAGAAATAAAAGAGATTGTCATGGAAGAAAAATATAAAAAGGTGCCTATAAAAAGGTAAAATATTTATTTGAAATGTAACTATTGAAGGTACAAAGGGAAGAAAACACAAGGGAATGAGACTGAGGAAAACAGCAACCGAGGAAAACCTGAACACAAAGTGAATGTTGTTAACCTACTGCCACCAGAACATACCACCTGAAATCTAAAATTACAAAAGACATTAGGGCAACAAGTGCGTTGAGGAAAGGAAAAGAAAGATCAAATATTTTTCTTCTCATATTAGAACTGGAATCCCCATTCACCTTTCCCTCATTTTAAAGAAAACAATGAAAATGAATGAATGAAAATGATTGATTTGAAACTATTTGTATTTCTTCCATTGTGAATATGAAGAACCATATATGATTTTGTACTTTGATACTTCAAGGAGTGGCTCACTATTAATTTTATTGTAATATGCAAATCATATTAAAAACCAGTGGACAGGGATTTAGATAGGATGTCAAATATGGCATTATACACCACTGATTCATAATATGGTCTTATTCCTCATCTAATTTTGATTAAACAAATATGCAAACACACTCGACAGTATTAAATAGTCCTAGTACGTAACTCTCAAGTATTAACAAAAGCAATCATTAGCATGGTCATGAGCATGAGAGTATCTAAAACAAAACAAAAATCGAGCAGTTCACAACCTAGTTTCCTGTGCTTTCAATTGTAATTTATTAGAGCTTTTGTGGAGAACAGGAAATAATAAACATATAATTGGTGCTTTTCAATTCTTTATTTTGAATTACCCAAACAACAGAGTAGAATAAGTGACCTTCCCCCCTTCCTCATCCGTCTCTCTCACATGCAACATACAATCAAATCCACTTTAATTACTATATTAAGAGTATTTAGGTAGGTAGGTAGCAAGCTGTCTTACTATCTGTTTATAATTTTAAAATATTGAAGACTTTATAACATTTGCTTCAAATCACAAATGCTATCTACAGTAGCATTCTATAAATGTGCATATCTAAAAATATAACCTGTTACTAAAAGATGCTGTTTTTTTGCTACTCATTTGTATCCTACCTTTTACCAACCAATCTTTACTCTGAGACAGCCAAAGTACAAATACAACCTGTAATCATGGGTTTAAAATGATTAAAATGGGGACCAAGTTCAATATATGCCATTTTATAAACTGGGAGCTCAATACAGGTTGGTGTATAACAGGATACTGGCAAATATCATGTGAGCAGCTTTGATTATGATTTTAGCAACATTTCACAATTCTTTTCTGAAATCAAGACGGTGGTATCCGAGTGGTCCAATTTGTCCAATCCCCTTCCTTCAGTAAAACATTTGAATGAATTGGATTACAAATTACTGTAGTAGAATAAAAAGTAATCTCCTTACAAGTAACCAGTATCACTGACCATAAGCACTTTACATTGCATCCTATTGGACAAACAGAGGAGGTTAGTTATATTATTTTTACTATAGAGTTCTCCCTTGGGCAGTCACAACTAGAGGAGTCTCAGGTAGCACGATTCCAGTGGAACCACACTGTTAGGGCAATGGGATGGATGAGCCAGTGCCAGCACAGAGTTGTTGCAGAGGATCTGCCATGTCTAGTGGCAGAACTTGATCAGGAACTCCACTAGCCATGTCCAGGTGATGCTTGCCTGGTTGATAAAGTGACCTCCATCCAGTTCTTCAAGCAGCTTAGATGAAGATCTGAATTTTGGGTCACAAAGGTACATGAAGTCATCATGCTCAACTTCTGAAGCATGTTCTGACAGAAATCCTGAAATTTAATATGGCTCCAGTTTGGCTCTGATTGATTCTATTTTCAGCATAGGAATCAGCACTGACTTTTCTTATTAACAGACCCAACCGAGAAAACAGAGGGTTCTGGTGTATGCTGTTCTCTAAAATTGTCTCAATCTCTTGTAAACTAACCAACTGTGCCAGTATAAGAATATCAGGATCCCAATTTTTCTGAGGTAGGCTGGCTGCTACAACAGCTAGGCACTTTGTGAATACCCTTGGTGCTGTTAATAGAACGAGTGGTAGAACCTGGCATTGGTAGTGATAGTTCCCAACAACAAACCTCAGATACCATCTGTAGGCTGGGTGGATTGCAATATGGAAATACTTGTCCTGAAGGTCAAGAACAGTGTACCAGTCATTTAGATCTAGGGATGGGATGATGGTGCTTACACATAACATTCTCTACTTGATCTTCTGGATGTAAGTGTTCAGAAGTGACTCTGAAATCTACAAGGCTGAAGCCCTCTCTTCTTCTTGGGGATTAGGAAGTACCTCAAATAAGATTCCTTCCCTTTGCGATGCACCAGAACTTCTTCTCTTGCACAAAAACTGGAAGTGGTTGAACTTCTTGGTTTAATATGCTCTCAAGAGAGAGATCCCTGAACAGGGGTAGGGAAGGTGGTTGAGAGCAAGGGAGGGACTGAAATTGAATCACAGACATGTGCCATTTCTACAATATCCAACACCTCCTATCTATTGTAACATCAATCTAGAAATGGTGGAAATAAGACAAGTGATCAACAAAAAGGAAGAAACAGGATAGGTAGAGCCACAGTAACTGGTAAGCTGCTCCTGAGCAAGCAGTCAAATTTGCTGCTTCAATAATGATGGAAATGGATGAGATGAAGTAGTAGTTGATGGGGGAAAAAAATTAAGAGAAAGCCCTCCTCATTTCCTTGAAGGATCTGATATTTGTTTTGAAAGTATGCAGCCTCCAGTGTGGTTTGGGAGTAGGAGTGCATCCCGCCAGTGACCTGAGGGTTGTATTTGTGTATTTGAGTGTGTGCAAAGTCTGTCTTCTCATCAGTTCCTGGAGTACTGGGAACTTAAAGAGAGAGTGAGCTCTTCCGAATGCCAGCAAGACAGACAGTCCAGAGATTAGTTCTGAAGGTGGTGCCAAAGGCAATAACTTCATGGAGGCTAGTAGTGGAGATCCAGAACTGATACAATAGTCATGTCCCTGGCAGCAAGGTATGGTCTAAGTGCTGAAAAGGGGGACAATGCCATCAGTAATGAAGTTGAAGGCAGGAGAGGTGTCACCACCATCAGTACTGGAGCCACAGCTGCAATCAATGTTGGTACTGTCTGTGACCTGTCTATGCCTAGGGTAGCCACCTGAAAATGCCAAGGTCAGGGCAGGCTGTGAAAGGAGAGCAGATTCTCCCAGCACTAGTGGGTGGCACTAAAGTCAGACTTCCCAACCAGCCACAAACAGTGCTTCTGATTCCCCACACTGGTTATCAAGAAGCTAAAATAAAGATACACACAGCCCCCTTTACTGCATTTCAGTCTCTGGCTCCCAATCGGCCACTAGAGATCAGTTATTTAAAACTCTATGCTCTTTACCACAAAGGTTCTCCTGACCCCAAAGGGTCAGCCACAGCACCAGATCAATATAAGTTTCTATCTTACGCAAAATACCATGTTTCCAGCCAATCCTTTAGTAACTAAAACTAAAGGTTATTATAAAAGGAAAGAAACAAACTATAAGAGAAATGCTAAATGATTAAAGCAATCAGACACAATTGGTTTGAAAGTCCATATATATCAGGTGTCTAGTAGAACTGTGGAGTTTTCAGGCTTGTATAGTTCTTCTGGTGTACATCCAGTACCTGGATGGGTCTCAGTCCTTTGATTCACAGCTTAGCTGTAGATGAGTTGATCCAGAGATAGGTGAAGACTGAAGACAAAATGGATGTGTTGCAGCTGCCTTTTATGTCCTTTGGCCTTTGCCATGCTGCTTGTGGAAATGTACAGGAATAAGATGGAGGCCAGGGTCGCATGAGTAAGTCATGGTGACTCATCAGATATATTCCTGGCTTCTCCCCCTGGGCCCATTGTACCTGTGAGTTTCCTTAATGGGCCATGAAGCAGCCTAGTGCTGCAGCCATCCTGTCTGGGGTGTCACCTAGAAACATAGTATAAGTTGAAACATCCACAACTTCCACTACACATATAACACATGAGCATAAACATCATCATCTTATTTAGCACATTATAGCCTTTCTAGCGGTACCTGACATGGCTTATCTCACATGAATTATTATGATTTTGACATATTCATGTTCAAAAATATAATAAATGGCCCCTCCAATCCAGCCAGCGTCACACTGTCATTGTTGATTCTGGAGTAGTTGGTACTAATGCCTTTGGTACCAGAGTAGATGGTGTGTGATCTGTCCATGAATCCTCAGTACCAATATTCTACAATTGCTCACACTGTACCAGGGATATCTGAGGTAAGTGGGAGTCCACGGTAATGTCAGTCAAACCGATCATGGAAAAGGCACTCAGAGAAACTCTTCTGAGTTTTTAGCTACCTTTACCTTAAAGTTTTGTAAGGTCTCAAAGATGGCTCTGGAGAAAGAGGTCTATGTTTTTTCTCCTTGTGGACCTTATATCAATTTCTACTTCTGCCTCCAAAGGATTTCCTCATACTAGAAGAATTGCTGGCAACCTCAACAATCTGAGAAGATGTAGCAGAAGCCCTTTTAGATCTCTTGCCTGAATCACTGCTGAGTCCTCCTTGTAAGCAATTTTATTGCTAACCTAACTAAGAAATTACAAATTATTTTACAATAGGTCACACAGTATGCTATGAGGCTAAGTAACAAAGCTCTGAATCAAATCCACAGGTGATGAGAAGGAACTGCAGAGCAGTTGGGGCAGCCCTACCTTTTAAGCTCTTGGTTGGAGGCACAAGAACACAAACGTGGGTCTCCCACATCAGTACCCTAACTACCAAGCTATTGACAATTCTGGGGTGGGTCTTGCTTGGTCAGTCTCTCTCTCACCTCTCTGTCCGGGCTTTTGCAAAACAATACAAAAGGTCTTGGTTTTGTCACAATGTGGAAAGGGAAAGTGTTTGAAATCCCATTTACCATCCAGGTCTTGTTACTACCAGCATGGACCAGATTCAAGCCAGCTATTTCAAACCTGAAATGCTCCATTATCCTATTATAGGCAACTACTGCCTTGAAAGTAATATGTTTATGGTAGCTCTCTATCCTTTTGAAGGTGTAACTAGATAAATCTGTATGAAAAGTGTATGTTTTTTTTAGTTTCTTCAGTTCTTTTAGGAAACGTAATAATTTTACACTTGTCTCCAATTAATTGGTTCAGGGTCAAAACCTAAATCTTTTTTCAATTTGATTCTCCCTCAAAACATTCTGAATATTGCAAGCTGCCCATTTTCTCCTCCATTTAGCAAACTTTTTTTCAATTTTACAGAGACGTCTTTTTAAATCCATACCGACTCTGACCTTGTGTTTTATTTCTTCTCATTCTTCAAAGAAGTATTTTTTCTGTTTATTTTTCAACATTTCGTACTCCTCTATATATAAAAATAAAATATGACGAAGTATGAAATGTTGAAAAATCTACTTAGGATGCTATTTCCTAACTGGAAAAGGCTTCACAAAGATCTAAATTTTCTCTTTATGTGAGAGAATAACTCTTTACAAAGCCTTTTCCAATTAGGAAAAAGCAACGTAAATGGGTTCTCAGGTAGAACTGCTCTACCCAATTAGTTTGTTTCTCTTTAAATTGGCTAATGTAATGTTCCCAAAAATGAAAGCCAGATAAATCTAGCTATATTGAGTGTATCATGAATATCTGCACACTGCCCCACACAGCTCTGTCCATTCACCTTAGCTCTGACCTGCAACACTATTCTAATTCAGGGCCTCTCCTGAGGATACACTGCCCATCATACTGAGTTGTGTGGTGATTATGTGTTGTACACTGATGTCACAGCAACAAATAGGTTAAGACCACACAAAGATTTTGAGGTATTTGAAAGAAGCACTGCATAGGTGACAGGCTAGTATAGTACATAAACCTATTGGGTCATTACACTACATTAAAATTGGTTTATGAAATTACTCAGATTATAAACTCTTCAGGGCAAGGAGTGTCTGTGTGTATACATGTCTAGTACAATCAAGCCCTGGATACTACTGCAACACAAATAATAAATACACTAATTCTGAGCTCTTTAATCACTTATCTTTAATTTGCACAAGATTTTGTAAATCATGTCCTATACTCTAACCAACACCACAACAGGATAACACAATGCACTTCCACAGAAAAATCATGGTGATAGCTCTTTTAGAAACCTCTTCTCTCTCATAGTATTGGGAGATGAGAGAGAAAGGAATTAAATCTCAGGGTGTCAGAACTCAATTTGAAATTGATCATATAGTTCCAGGACCAAATATATTGAAAAAATAATAATGTGTAAATTATAAGTTTTTACATTGAAACTTTTTTGCATGCATGTCAAATGTTGTTTAAGAGGTATTTGAGACAGGTTGCCTAAAACGTGGATTCATCAGTTTACTATTCTAAAAAATTCCACATTAAAATAAGTGGAGATAGTTTGTGACTTCAATGGGTTCCTTCTTATCAAGTATCCACAACAAAGATACTGTAAACAAAAAAAAATGGAATAATATTTTTCCTTTCTTCTCTGCTTCAACAGGAGACACGTTGTTTTAGAGGACATATCTTTAACAAGAACACACCCAAAACAAACACTGTCATGCCACATACAGCTGAGGAACTTGGACACATATACTGTAACATGTCACCAGAGCTGACTGGAAAACTGGGGTTGGGGGAGAATTGCAAACACTAAAAAACCTTACCACAAATTCTGTTGCTTTGTTGAAATTTGAGGTTTTGAAATTGAAAGTGTTTTATAACACAGTTGAAAAAAAATCACAAAAATGTAATCCATACTCTCCTTCATTTGATTTTAGAAACCCCCTACCCGCACCAGATTTAAGCAACAGTGACTGCACAGTACCTGTGTACAATCCTACAAAGCCTATACTTGAACGTATGAATTTCAAAGCGTTCGAAGCACAGATTCTGCTGCTGTACTAAGGGCAGCTCACCTCAACGTTCCTGTGGGCCAATACTTTGTTACATTATTTCCTAAATCTACATATTACGTCTTTAAAAAAATCCACAAAAACCTGTGTTTGGTTATATTTCTGATACAATCCATAAAAACAAAGGAAACCTCATAGGCTGGCACTGCTGACTGCCTCCTTAACATTACAATCTATGCTTCAGTGATTATGTATTGGAGATATTCCTTTACCTATGTATTTTCTTATTTTTGTGTGCGTCTCTCACACCCAAAGTCAGAAAAATACACTGATGCATATTTGGTGTCCTTTTTAGATTCACCTAAATCATTACAGATTACAGTAGTGATTCAAGTTAGTCATACAGGTTAAGGCTAGAAGGGACCATCAGATCAGCTAGTCTAGCCACCTGCATTTTACAGGCCAACAACACTACCCAGCACCTGGACACCGAACCCAACAACTGAAATTAGACCAAAATATTATAGCCCATAGATTACTACATTACTGTGTTCCACAAGCAGAGAATAGGAGGGACTGAGATGCACCAGTGCTGGAGTCTTCCACAATGACAGGGAAATAATTAGATGAGATATACCTAGATTATCCTGACAAGTGACTTGAAACAACATACTGCAGACAAGGTGTTGTGTGTGTGTGTGGGGGGGGGAGGGGAGGAGTTTTGTGGTGCCACATAACATACAACAATACCTGATATTTTGATTTATACTCTGTTAGCCAGAAGACTTATTTTCACGGAGTATGGAAATTAATTTCACAGTAGTTCATGTTAATGAGATGGGTATAATGTTGGACCCAACACACGTCCTCTGTAGTAACCATGCAGAAACATTTTGGTTTGAATCTGTCTGTAATAAACTGTAAATCTGAAATCGTGTTTGCACAGTCAAAGACAACTGTATTAAAGAATTCAGTACAACTCAGATGACTTTTAGAACGTTTCAAAATTAGCTCCAGTAATTGCAATTAATTAGTAATGAAACGTTTTTCAAAACTACACTACTTTTAAACAGACTGCATAAAAGCATAGAATATTATAATATGCCCTTTTGTGTGACTGACCTCTGTCACTAATTTCTATTAAAATTTATTTGGAAAGTAAAAGGAACCAAAGGACTTTAGTATGAAGGAAACACAATACGAGTCCAACAAACACAATCAAATCATCCGTGAAGGTCTGTAGACAATGTTACCACAAGAAAATGAGTTTCCACTCGCATTTTGTCTTTGTAATGAAAGCCATCAAGCTCACACAACAGAATGTGCTTTATTGGAATGACCTAGCTGATAGAGAAGTTGCCTTTGCATCAAGTTCTTTGATGGCCTGCTCATACAGACTTAATGGCTTAGATACTATAGCTGTTCTGTAAAGTGGGTGTAGACAGGTCAAATTTCATCCAGAAAGGATACATGTCAAAACTGAAATTCTGTAGACATTAGGTGCAATAAGTAATCAATTTAGCAAGCTCTGGGGTAACATATACACTATGTGCATTTCAGTGACTGACAAGTGAAAATTGAAGTAAACACTGAACAGGCAATCAGATAATTTAAACACAAGCTACCATGGTTACATATATTGTTTGAGTTACTAGCAGGTAACTGGATCAGCAACAAGTTGCCAGTGCCATCCCAATTATGTTATTGCAAAGAGGGCTCCATGGGGCAATGTCATGTCAGTATTTTAACAGAATAAATGACGGCTCCCAAAGGCACAAGCAAAGAGCGGTTCAAGCCCAAATGCGGAAAAAGAAGGCAATCCTAAAAAGAGACATGGTAGGGAAATTCAGATGACAGACATACATGCATACCATAAACAAATTCACAGCACTTCCTGATACAGAATGGTGCTTGGGGCACCGTTGAACACATTTAGACTAGCAGGTCTACGTCATTTTAGACAGGGCTGTTTCGCATGCTTTTCTCCCCCGGTGAACCATTACAGCACAGGTATAAACCAATTTTACATGGAACTAGTAATGAGCCCAAATTTCTCCTATCTTGAATTTGGGAGGGAGGTTTAAATCCAAATTCTTAGATTTGGTCCCCCTCCCTTACAGTTTTGGTTTATTGTTGTTAGTGATTTACAAGATGGAAAGAACCTCACAATATTCACAGATTCACTGCTTCCAAACAAACAGTACACCCCAGCTTACCAGTTCCACCTTCGATCACTGCTCTGCTTAACACACAGCACTTAGATATATTTATAGAGAAATCAAGCATAAGTTTATTTAACCAAGCCTAGGGATTCAAGTAGTATCAAGAAGAATTATTGGAAAGAAACGGTTACCTAGAAGCTAAAATCATCACACACATTCTAGAGCCTACACTTAATTTACAAAATACCCTCATGTCTTGTAGAATATTGCTCATCCAAAGTCCTTGCAGCACTTTACAACCAAGTTGGCTGTGACCCTCTTTTCATGCGACAAGCACACTGTCAATTGCCTCCTCGAGGTGAAGGATCCATTGTGCCGCTTTGCACTTCAAGAGATACGAAAACAATCCTTGGTTGCCATCCATAAACAGGACATCCCCAGCTGTTTGTTTATTCCTGTAGATTTTCTCTTGTGGATTTCACAACCTCTTCTTTTGTGTGTGGTTCAGTACACAAACATGTATACATCCTGAGGCATATGATACACAATATATACAAATGACCAGATAGGGAGATAGTGTCTGTTACCTCCTGTGTGAAAGGAAGAGTTATATTTTCAAGGTATGTCACTTCCTGGTGATGTACCTTAATTCCTTCACACTTCAGAACATAGTTTTTAGAATAAATACAACACTCTTTAAATATAATCAATCCATACATACATTTAATAATTATTATGATGATTGGTGGGCTACTAGCTCTTGGCAGAGACCTCATGTTTCAGTAAACTATTATGCATATATCTGACAGAGGGGATCCCTGTAAAATCCTAAGCACCTTTCCCCTTTACCACTTGGCATGAAAGGGGCCCAGGATCTCAATTATCTGATCTCATGGAGACTTCTCCCATTTTGAACTCTTGAGATTTGGTACTATTGAATCCAGACCCCAACCATACCTTTAGCTTTGCCATAAAACTGAACCCAAACCTAAATTTCTTACTTGCATACCAATACTGTCTCTCTAAACTCAGATACTTTTGACATCCTATGATAAGGACTGGGACATTGGTGGTCTTGCCTAGTGATTGGAGCATAAGTCAGCTCTAGTGGTTGGAGGAGACATCAGGAGCAGAGAAGTGGAACCGAGGGGCAGAACCAGAGCCCAGTGTCAAACCAGAGGGCAGGAATCAGAACTGAAAGCCAGAACCAGAGTCAGAGGCCAGATGCCAGAGTCAAGGTTCAAGCTAGAGTTAGAGCCAGGAATTGGAGCTGAGGGTCCAGAATGGAAACAGGGGTCAAATGTCAGAACCCAGGGTCAAGCCAGAGTCAGAGCCAGGAATCGGTGCCAAAGATCAGAACCAGTTTACCTGAAGTCCGGGAAGGCAGGAGCAGTGCTGGGTCTGAAACAGTAGTGAGGCTGGAACAAGGCAGGAATGGGACTAGAAGAAGACAGGAGCAGAAGCTAACAGAGCCACAGGTGATTGCTTTGAGCAGCCACCATGCTGCTGGTCTTCAGAGCAGGTGTGCTGATCCCCGAAGCCAGCTGGGTGGTTTAGCCAATCTAAATGAGCAGCACTCATTAGACCAGTTCTCTGCTAGTAGCTCAAACAATGTATGTAAGCAGGCGAGCTCTGGGTCCTTACTCCTGACACCATAGAACAATGACTTCTAGTGAGGGGGACAGTGCAAATGGGCAGTAAGCCACATTTTACCCTACTTTACTTTGCAGACCCTCTTTGGGGACCCTCTGTTACCACTTGTCCAAGGGCCATAGTCAACCTCCATTCCAAGAGTAGAATTTCCTTTAAATTGATTGGAAGTTTTGTGCAAAGATTAAAAGGGGGAAAATATACTATACCCCTAAAAGTGCCCATTGTTAAAGTTACCTCTACACCCTGACCCTTTATTCTGAGAAAAAGGAAGTCAGCTTCCAGTGAGTTAACACAACTGCCAGAGTCAGAAGGTACTGATACTTGCAAATGTGACAATTACTTGCTGGCATTCACTGACAAAGGAGACCGACAAATTCTGTGAGCTTCACCTATATTATCACAGATGGACAAAGTAAAAGTCAGGAGAAGTGACTCACACTATAACGTTAAGCATGCCTGCTTAACCAGGATTATGGGAGAACTAGCATTAGGCATGACCTTTACTAGAGATCTACTACTGTGACCAAAAATGGCAAAGTTTAAATGGATTTCACACAGTCCAGTCATTTATAGTATTATGCACTGTGTTGAGCAGCTGTAGATTCTCTTCATAAAACAGCCAGAGTTAACTATTACCATTAACTCTGCCTTTTTCACCTGCACCAATACACTCTGGCCAGTGTGTTATTTACAGTTTTAAAATGAAACCCAGTGTTTTGTGAAAGAACAGATGTAAGCTGTTAGTCAAACACTGCCCTCACATGCACATGCAGGAATCACAATGAAGTCCAGACAGCCCTGCCAATTCTGTCCCATATTTGACCCAATCTCACACCCACCCACTCCCCCAAAAATCTATTCCATCTATTTCAATGGAGTAAACAGTGATCTATCATTTAGTTTTCTATCTTGTCTGTACTCCAGCATCATCAATAATATCAGGAAATATGTGCATGGCATGTGATGGATTCAGTCAAGGAAGAGGGACTCTGCAAATCACGTTGTATAGGGTGACATTTTGAATCCAGGAAGATACCATAAGAAACTGGTAAGAATATGGCAGATATGTGCAGTAGAGTGAAGTCATCTGGAGAAAGTTAAGGATGAAAGAGTGAAAATTCTACTTCAAATTACTCTGAAAGGTATATTAAAATAACTAACAATTTTCACTGTGAAACAATAAGTACACTAAACAAGTGGAAACAGCAAGTGTGACAGTTTGGTGTTGGTACTAGCACTTTAAACAGCAAGTGTGACCGTTTGGTGTTGGTACTAGCACTTTAAACAGCAAGTGTGACAGTTTGGTGTTGGTACTAGCACTTTAAAAACTCGGAGGAACTCAGAGAAAAAAATGGAAGCTTAGAGCGAGAGAAACAAAAGGGACACGATCTCCTAGCAGAAGGGACCTTTTTGCATTGTAGGCCCAGCTGAGATTGAATGAAGCTGGTTGCAGGGGTCAGTTAAAAAAAAAAAAAAAAGAGGATCTTGGACATCTTGAAAGGACACTGACCCAAATCCCAAGGAATGCTCAACAGTCATGAGGAAACTGAGGCAGGGAATAGTGTATAGGGGTTTTATTGTTTTTACTTAGAGCTGTATATCTCTTGTGCTGTCTAAAGAGTAATTGTTTTTAGAAACCTCTGCACAGTCTATGTCTATTTGCTTCCACTATCACATGTCCCTGAAGACTGCCCACAAGGTTGGACCTCTGGGAAAGGGTGTATTAAACAACTGGGAAGTCAAGCTAGCTCTAGTCACAAGACCCAGGCAGTTGGACTGCTGGGTGTCCACTCTCAGAAAGGGTGCTAGGCTAGAAAGAGAATCTGCAATCTGAGTGTGTGCCTGGAAACCCACAGCAAGAAGTGTACCCATATTCTGCTCTGACTCAGGAAAGCTTAAAAGCAAATAGTTCCAGTTTGTGAGACCCAAAGACAGCAGCCTGGTCAGTGTCCCAAAGGAGAAGCTTGATTAGAGGTGTGACAGCAAATTTTTCTATTTCTTCTGTAGTCTATTTTGAAGTTTAAAAATACCTTAATTTGTAACAATGTTTCTGTGACACACAAGGTCTGGAATCAGAACTGCTTTAGATGTTGCTGCATAGGGCACTTACATTTTTTATGTATTCCATATTTTTTAAAATGTATTATGTTTGCCATTAAGCAATGGATTTTTTAAATAGCTCTTTAGAGTCTGACGGATATTCCTTGACAGATGACAATTTTATAAGATGTCAATTACAGTTTTAATTCAAATGTGTCCATCTTTGTAACTTCATTGCATACTTTCAAAGTGTTTTTATTTTAATTAACTTTGCAGAGTTATTTGGAAAGAATACAAGTGAAGACATGCAGTATATCAAACAACTACATTTCAGGGACTATCCGGGCCTTCTTTGGTCTGTTCTACTTGCTTGTGATTTGGTTGCTGTTAAAAACTCAGAAGACAGCTTTGAAGTTTCCATCCCAATGAGATTCTCACAGTTCTGTTGCTTATATTGTTGCAGCTTGACTGGCTACAGACTCAACAAGAGAGAAATGCATACATTTTCATAACAGATGGTATGTCCCTAGCTTAGAAATGCAGAAAAATGTGTTTCCCACAGAAGAATACATTCAGAAGAATAAGGAAGAGAGCAAAATTTTCAAAAATGCATAAGCAATTTGGGAGCCTAATTCAATTTTCATAAATGTACACACTTAACAGTTCACTATGAACTGAAGTATCATAGTTCAAAGTGACTTATTCACTTGGTGCTTTTGAAAATATTCCCCAATCTTTATTTTATAATGGCTTTTTTGTATATATGTGAGGGGGTGGGGGTTGCATTCCTATGCCGCTCTACATACCCGGTTTTAGTGAAGTTAAATGTTTATGATGGAATGCTTCAGTGGGTTTATGTATAACACATTTATCACTCTTTAGAAGTGAGCATCTTCCATTAGACAAGAAGTCCAGTTAGCTGTCCAGAAGTATTATTTCAGCAATCAAAATTATATTTTTAGCTACAGGATAATGAGGAAGACAGCCCTTCCTCAATGCCAGTGTCTGTGATATGGCTCACTGCTTTCTTTTGTGTACTACACTTTGATCAAGTTCATAAAGATGATTGACAGCAATGACTGGCCTGACACACATCCTTAAATGCCAAAGCACTAAATACAGAAAGACTGGCTTCTTCAGTAATATCAAACAGATTCTTATTAAGACCAAACTTTAAAATGGTCCACTGTTCTACTGATGAGTGAAGTTTTTGCCGTCAGCTAAACTTGAACAACTAATTGGCAGCTAAAATCAAGACAATCATCCTCTCACTTCACTTTCATCATGGAAGATTCTCCCAGTTTGTATGGCTGATTTATAAGTTCATGAACAGAGATACTTCAGTAGTTATTTTTTGTTAGGTGGATATCAGACGATAGTACCTTGCTACCAAAAGATTCTCTGTGGAAAAAACCTGTAATACAAATTGCAGCCATGTTAGTAGTACAACAAACATAACCAGGCAGAGAATAAAGGGAATGGAGAACTGAGGCTCTATATGAAAGACAACAAATTAGAGGAAAGTAGGTGCTATATTTCAAAGAAAGAAAAGGAGTCAGAATATTGAAGAAAGAAAACAGACAAGAAAGAGAGACAACAGCACAAAAATGAATAAGATGGATTAAGAGAAAAGGAATGGAGAAAAAGATGGAACAAACAAGATTATATTTTGTGATTAATGAATTTCAAATGTTCCTTTATTTTATTTTCCTGGCAGACACTCTCTATTTTATATCTATATGTTTTGGAGAAGTGATGTGGTAAGTCAGTTTTTGAACATGAATGTTGCTTTAATATTTCTTGTTACTCTATGTTCTGGAGTGAAAATACAGAGAAAATACAGAGAAAATCACCTAAAAGTTATCAGACAGCATACAAAATCTCTCCAGCAAATGAACAGCTAATGGCTCCCAACTTCCACAGCTGTACCTTGAAAACACTTTCAGATGTTGGCAGCTACACAGGGACCCCAGCTCAATATAGTTTTTTATATAATTAAAATATGTTAGGGATAGACCAAACCAACAAAGTTTGGATCTGAACTTCTACAAAACTCAAAGGCGGTCTGATGCTGGCTAGTCTCCAATATCTATTCAGATGTACAGTGTCTCTCTCACAAACACATATTGTGCATGTGTGTATGTGTAGAGGCTGTGGGAGATGCCTATATTATTTTATGAATACTACATATTGTTTGCTACAGGGTTACTAGAGGTTAATTCAATCCTGGGTGGTTTTACACATCAGTAGGAAATTATTTAATGACTTTAGATAACCCCAACATGAGTACTCAAAAAATGCAGGAGTCAACACCTTTGAAGATTTACCCCATCCCTGCTGGGATCAGTTTCCTGGCTTGGCACAGGAGAGCAGTGGGAAGCTCCAGTCAGGAAAATGTAGCAAAGACTTTTGAAATAGATAAGAAGACTTTGAAGAACAGGAAGAGGCACAGGAACAGGGTACTGTTCATGGACAGCAAACTAACACAAAGAGACAGGCCCTGCAATATGGGTCGTAAGCAGCTAGACTTGCTTAAACTTCTAGAAGGATGCTAAGCTTTATCTAAAACAGATGCATATAGCTTATTTGTTGTGTTAAAATCTCTTTTCTTGTTCTGCTTTGTTCTTACTACTATGATGAAAGAAGTTGTTTTGAAGAAGCAGTTCTGAGTCACTGTGTTCATGCCGTTCACATCTCCTGAAGCTAAGATTTGTCAGCAACTGCACACAGTTGGGCCTGCTGAATTACCACAATTGGCTCTCTGTAAACCAGGGACCTGGTCTAAGGGTATGTCTACACTGCAATTAGACTTCCACTGACTCGGGCTTGCAAGGCACTGGCTAAGGGGCGGTTTAATAGCAGAGTACAGGTTGCAGAACTCTGGGACCCTGCCATCAAATATGCAAGGTCCTAGATTTGGACTCCAGCCCAAGCCCAAATATCTGTCTACATCACAATTAAACAGCCCCTTAATCCCATCCCTGTGAGTCCAAGTCAGCAGGCATGGGACAACCACAGGTTTTTAATTGCAGGGTAGATATACCCTTAGAGTAGGGGAAATTGTGGGATTCCACCCAGGAGAGGTGAAAACAAGAGGCCTGATATCTGAAGAGGGTGCACTTAGGAGAGACTGGACTGGTTGAAGGTGCAATTCTCCCTGTAACTGTCACAATAAGACATATATATACATAAATATAGATACACACATTCCATAAATTATAGGAGGGACTGGTAGTGCCGCCTATGATTAAGGTTGCCCAGCACATCCCTGTTTTCAGTTACTTATAACTTTACCAAACTTTAATAATTTCAGCTGCAATTTTCTACACTGGGTTTCTGACTCAGGCAGAGTTTTTTAGTGGCAGAGGGGGAAGCAGGGCAGAGGAATTTCAGACAAAATAGATCAGATGTTTCAGAGAACAAGGCTAGAGAAAAATATGCTGCTTTGCCCATGTTAAAAAATTCTGGAGACCATTTCTTTTAAATGTTCTACTATCCCCACATTTGGGATCAGGGACTTGAAATTTGGCAGGAGTTGGCCTTTGTGTCGGGGATGTGCCCCCATGAAAATCTGCCCAAATATGGTCATGTGATTAGCCTTTGGGGAAAAAACCCCACAGTTCAGATATGCTTAGTAGAGACTTACTAGAGCTTCACAGCTAAAAACTCCAAATATTCCATCTGTATCTATCATGCTTCAGGCTGGGGCTCAGCAGGACTTTCCCTGCACTCGCAGCTCTGGGCTTCTGGAGGCTGTGCCAGAGCTGGAAACTGGAATAGGAAGACTGTCTTCTGTGCTCTCAATGACAGCTTTGGACCCAGGCAGTGTGGATGAGGAAGCTGCCTGATTTGAACACAGAAGGAACAAGAGCTGGACTTGTGGGGAGAGTGGGGAAGAACAGACTGGGACAAAGAACTGAGGATGGAGCTCAAACATGACTGGGACTGGAGACTGGCGGGCGGAAGAGACTGGGAGCTGGGGGCAGAGGATTTCACTGATTTTAAGGCCAGAAAGGACCACTAAGTCATCTAGTCTCACCTGAGAGGAGACTGGGACTGGTTGGGCAAAGACACTAGGACTAGGAACATTGTGGGGTAAAGCCAAGAGTTAGGTAGGGCAAAGAGGCCGGGACAAAGAACAGGAGTGTGTGATTAGATGAGAAACTCATGGAAGGAGACTGGGAGCCAATGGAGATGGGAAACACAGGCAGGAGTGCTGATGACTGTAGGCTCAGGGTGAGAAGAGACAGATGGGGCAAGGAGCTGGGAGGGCAAAAACTTGAACTCACTGGGCATGGACAGTAAGGGGGGAAAGCAGGGAGGAGGGGACAGGCTGGAGAGCACAGGACAGAAGCTGTTAAGGCTTGGGGGAAATGGGAAAAAGAGTCCATGACAATTATAATACACTCTCTTCCAAGAGCCTGGAATGGAACTCAAGATTCATGTGTTTCACCATTCCCCTACTGTCAGAAAATATCTGTGAAACCCACTGGCAAAGTATGTGTCTCATCCCCATCTAGTTACGATCAACATAGGAGACTGACCAACCTACTACTGCCATCAGTTACTCTGTTAGCTCAAGTGGCAGAGATATCTGAGGTGAACCTAATGTTTCCAACCTTGCTGAGGATCCAGTGATGCCACCTTATGAAATTTGTTTTTTTCTGTTTGCTTTTTTAAAAAACCCTAGAAAATTGTGCGCGCGCGCACACACGCACGCACGCACACACACACACAAAATACATTAAAAGAACATTACTAAAGTTGCAAATTCTAGCACTTAAAAGTTAAGAAATGCCCATTTGTGCATTCATTGTAATATAATATTTTATTAAATGATCACATTTTTTCTTCAGTGCCACTGCCCCCTTCAGTGAACAAAATGGATCAATTTTGAAATTCTCCACAAAAGGGAAATGGAGCCCCAGCTCATGGGCAGTCCATCTGGTGGGCTGCCCTGAAGGTCAGTGACACTCGAAGCCTCATCTGTTGAGGTGATACAAGCCTGGAAATAATCACAGAAGGCTTTTGGGCTCCCCATCATTCCACCTGGTGGGCTGAAGGGAAGCAGGAGCCTGGGAGCTGGCACAGGTCCACCCAAGCAAAGCTCATTACAGAATCAAGGTTTCAAACAGCACAATGTTAGTTCCAGTCAGTTCACATTTGGAAGATTCCCATTACAAACTTTATATTTAAAATAAATAAAAGCTTATATTTTGATTAAAAACTGTAAGGGACAGCCATGATAACTTTCTATTATGTCTTTATTTTTGGTTTATTAGAGAAGGAAAAGCCAGAGACTGTAAAGAAAGAAAATACAGTTTTCAAATACCTGTTTTAGTCTGTAAACATTTTTTATTTGTTTCTGCATAACTGATTTAAACTTAATATTTCATGGTCAATTAACATTCCCAGGGAAAAGCACTGAGCAATATCCAGAATGCCTTCACATTTTGTGCTTTTAAATTCACTTATTGTTACAGGTCTCCAGAGCTCAAGGGAACATGTCATTTCTCAAGAAACTTAAGATTTATTTATTTAACCACTTTTTCATATTTAACCACTTTTTCTAAAACAAAACTGGGCAACTCTGATATATGTTTGTAGAAAAAACATTAGAGTCACAGCCATACTGCCCAGTCGCACAGCGGTGCCCTGCTGTGGTAACAGAAAGGATACCCAGTGTCTGGAAATACACGGGCATTGTTATTCCATGAGCCAGGAGAAATTAGGCACATACAATAGTGATGACCTTGGCCTCACAAGGTCACAGCTCTCTTCAACAACTCCTATTTCATGAACATGGACTAGAAATAATGGCAATCAGTGAGAAAACTACAATTCAACCCTCAGCTGTAGAGTAGGTGTATGAGATATTTAACAGTAGATGCAAAACAAAGGAAAGCAGGAAAAGCAATGAGCCAGCAGAAAACTAGGAAACAATAGAGTGGGATAAAGCCTGCATTTAGATTCCGAAGGGACTTCCATGCAGAGGCAGTAATGGTACATGTTTGAAAACAGGAAATACATAGTAAGATCTGTTGAGATGTTTATTATTTATTTCATACAATATCTGAAGAATTAATGGTAGATCTGCTTAAAGTACTAGCACTGGGAAAGTGGGTTAGACCAGAGCATCCTGAACGGTAATCCTTCTCAGCATTCTGATACTTTATAAGTACTGATGTTTCTTTTAACACATTCAATTTGGTAAAGCACCTTCTACAGAGTTTGTTTTGTTCGTTTAAAAACACACACTTTAATAAAAAATGCCCAAATTTAAAAGTAAAGATAATTATTAAGCCCAGGAATTCCTCAAACAGCAGATGTCAGACTGTATCACCACACTGCTCACCTCTCCTACAGTTCTTGCTATTGTTATGGTAGTTATTTCAAGTATACGCATTATTTTCATTTCTAAATCTAATGAATTCAAGTACATAGTGCATAAATTGCACTGAACTTTTCAATGACTAGCAGGACATACTACAACATAATTTAGTTTCCCATAACATTAAAAAAAATCTAAAGGCTCTCCACAACCTTTATTAAAAAGTACTATAGAACATAAGTATGTAACAAACAGAATTTTTTAGAAATTTGACAGGATTCTATAGAACGTACTTTCAAAAAACAATGCAATTTAATAGAGATTGATACTTTAAAGGGGTGCTCACAACCATTCTACAGAATTTTAAAACAAGGATAAAATTTATTTCTACAGGGTGGTTTAAAACACTTATACAATGGTTATAGTTTTATATTAAACTGAATGTTCCCATAAAGGCAAACTGACTGCATTTAAGTATAGGTTTAGAAACAAGATATAAATCAGAGCTATTAGTGATTTATTAGGCTATTTAGTCAGACAGATTGTCTCTGGGACTCCAGATGCTACGTAGCCGTTCTTCAGCTCCCAGTGCTACCATAAAAGTCACATTAAAGCTCATTTTATATGAGGATATATGTTTAACAGCATACCAAAATACTCTGCGTGCGCAAAATGGGTGAGAGTCAGCATTACTAATGAGAACCTTAACTTTTATGTTTCTTGATTTGTTATAATTTTTAAAATGCATATTACTGAAGATTTTTTATTTAACTCTCCCTCTCCTCCCTTTCTATTTTGTAGAAGAAAAGGGAAAAGGAAAAAAGAATATTAACACCCTAATATCTTCATGGATTTTACATGAGAAAGTCACTTACTTTCATAACGGGAGATTCTCTAAGATGTGTGGTCCCTATCTAGTCCACTGTGGGTGTGCAAGCACACGATATGCCATGCACTGAAGAACTTTGAAAGTAGTGTCCATTGTTCTGCACGTGCACCTTTGCTTTCCTCGTACCTACAAATGAGGAAATAAAGGGCCTGGTGGATCGACCACTTCTTCAGTTCCTTCTCTAACACAAATCAAAGATGATCCAAAGCAGAGGGGAAGGAGAGTGAATAATGGAATACAAATAGAGACCAATGTCTTCCAGAACCTCCAGTTAGGAAGGTAAATAATTTCCTCTTCTTCAATTGCTGATCCCTATGTGTATTCCATTTTGCGTGACTGACAAGCATTATTCAAGAAGGAAAAGGATACAAGGATACAGATGGCAGACACTAACAAAGAACTACCATTCCAAAAGATGCATCAGTGGAGGGGTCCTCCACTAAAGCATAATGTGTCTCAAACGTGTGGCTGGAACTCCACATATCTGTTTTACAAATATCAAGAAGAGGTACTTCATGGATATCATAGAGACATTCCGATGAAATCTAAAGTCTGCACTGAGGTAAGGATGGACTTTGCTGAATTTACGCTGACCCATAAGGAAGACAAGAGTTGAAACATTGACTAACTCGACCTGCAAGCTTCTCGAAGAATCCTGGCAAAAAGGAGTCAGTCACTGAGATGGGGAAGATGGTGAAGCCACGATGCCTGATATTGGCTGCTACTACAGAGAATAACTTGGTAAAGACTTCGGGGCAGGTAACAAGGCTGAACAAGAGCACTCTATATTGTAAGTGGCCAGAGTCCATCACAGTCCAACCTGAGAATACATCTGTGAATGGGGTGAATGTCCATGTGAAAACATGCATCCTTCATGTCAAGAGCTGTAAACCACTTGCTCTTTTCTAGTTATGGGATTACAGATGCCAGCATGACCATGTGAGACCTGAGTTTGCAAATAAAACAGTTTAGATGGTGGAGATTAAGAAAGGGTCCCCAGCCATCCTTTTTGGGTACTAGCAAGTAAGTTGAAAAACTCTTCCCTTGGTATTGAAGAAGGACCCACTCTGCTGCTACTCACTGTGAGAGAGATTTTACTTCTTGTTTGAGAAGCAATTTATGAGAATGTACCCTAAAAGGGGGTGAAAAAGTGGGGGGGGGGGGGTTGGATGGGGCAGGAATGGAAACAATCACATAGCCAGAATGGATGATATTTAGCACCAACTCATCTATTGTTATTGTACTTTAGGTGTGGAAAAAGAGTGCTAGATGAACTCCAAAGGGTGTGAGGAATTGGGTGGTGGCATCATTACTGATTTACAGCTCTTGAGTGCCTCTCAAAAATAATGCTTAGGCAGGGGCTGGAGTTGGGATGATGATACAGCTGCAAAAGGTGTAGGGAAGCAGGACTTCTAAGTCCTTTGCCTCTTATAGGGTGGTCATGAGGTCTCTAGTGGTAGAAATATTGAGTCATCAGTCTAGGCTTATATGACTGCCTACAGAATTTTCTTTTCAGGGTGGTGTACATATTCCTAGGGAATGGTGGGTGACCCTAGGATCCTTCAGGGTGTGTAAGGACTTGTCAGTCTTTTAATTAAACATATGAGTTTCATCAAAAGGTAGGTCCTCTACAGTGTTCTGGATCTCCCTGGGAAACCTCAAAGCATGAAGCCATGATTCTTTGCACATTACAATGGCAGTAGCCTTTGCTCTTGAAGATGTATCTACGGCATCTACCACTGATTGAAGAGTGGTCCTGTCAACCATCTTGACTTCTTCTATGGGAGCTTGAAACTAAGTTCTGACCTTGCATGAGTGCTTGACAGCAAAGTCCGAAAACTTGAACTAGTTCAGGTAATATACTTAGCCATTAGTGCTTAGTATCCTGAACTGGAGGTTGGAAGAGAAGACGTTCTGCCCAATAAGTCAAGATTTTGCTCTGTCAGCCGGAGTAGGCTGAGGATGTTGCTGCTTCGGTCTCTCCTTGGCCACCTGAACAACCAAGGAGATAGAGCAGAAAGGGGAAAAAGAAATTCTGCCCCTTTGGCAAGAACAACATAATATTTCTCTGCCCTGCCGCAAGTGGCTGGGGTATGCCAAATTGTTTTAGCTGGCTCCAGGATGGTTTCATTAACACGAAGCACTATTTGGATGGAACCAAAGGACTGAAGGATGTCCAGGAGGGCATGTTGAGAAACATGAATTTCCTCAAGAGAAATATGTAACTCCCCTGCACTTCCACATTACAGTTCCTGGTACTGCTTATGGTTATTATGAGAGGGTGGAGACACTGGAGCCACTTCTTCATTCTGAGACGACAACAAATTGCCGGTACCAGCAGAAGTGCTGGATCCAGCACATATTCCTCCTCTTCAACAGGGTCAGGAGGAAAGTCTGGTTGTCCTCTTGTGGGGGGAGTGATGGACTGACTCTAGTAGATCAAATTGGGGGATGTATGAGTCCCAATATGGCCAATAAGATGAGTCTAATGGAGGCCCCCACTGCATGGGGTACCAATGGCTCCAAGGTAGATGTTGAGGTGGATGGTGGTCTCAAACTGGTCCAGGATGGCATGCCTCAGAGGAGGAAACATCAGTTAATTGTGTGGCTCGGTCTCCCAAAGAAGAAAAGGCTGATTCTAGATCCACTGATGGCACCGACAGTCCCACTGAAGGGAAGTCATAACCGGATGATGGAATGGGAACCAGGCTTCTCCCATGAGTCACATCTCCCAGTGGAGTCATGACCACTCTCCTGAGGGAAGAACCTGATGGGGAAGGAGACACTGGATCCAGGAAACTAAAAATGTCCTCACAAAGAGTGTAAAACGTGGCTTTTCCCCAAATGCAAGGGGTTCTGTTTACCTGAACCAATGAAGCTGGAGTACTTACAGTCTGTGCCACAGATATCCAAGACAGACATGGTACTTACAGGAACTGAGGGTCTCAATGACTGATTTTATTGGTGCTATCGGATCCTGAACTTATGTTAAGATGGTACCGGAGGCACTGCTGTCTTCATATTGCAGTCCAGTACTGATGGAACCCTAGATTCGTGAGCTTTGTCATCATGCCCCTTAGACTTAGGACATCCTAAGTTGTCTTGGGTTGAGCCAGAATACCTGTTTGATTTAGGCAGACCTGAATCTGACTTCCTGAAAGTGGATTTGAAGGAGGATTTATTCTCATGTTTATAAGAACACTCCTGGTTGTCCCAACAGGATCCCATCAAGGGATCTGTGGGGGTAGACTCCCTCACTCCACAGCTGGACTTCAGGGCAGAAGGTGCACTCCTTGCTGAGTCAGCCCGACATACATAGATGTCCCCCAGTCTGGATCCAACTGCAGCCTCACAGTCTTTTGCAGGAGGTGCATCTTAAGGCAAAGTTCCTGTCCCTCTTGGGTGCAACTGGGGAATGAGCACCTGATACTGCACCTTGACATGATGTGGGATTCCCAGAGGCAGTACGGACAGCATTGATGGTGATCACTGACCAAGAATAAATGTGAACAGGAAGCACTGATTTTGAAGTCCAGAGTCCTGGGCATAGTCCAGTACCTATAAAAGGGTACTGGGGAGGGCTTCTCCAGGATGAGAAAGCTGAACTATCTAACTATAATACGGTAAGTAAAACTATAGGATAAACGCTAACATTTCTGAAAACTAATTATGAATATTCATAGGTTTTTATAGCTAAACGGAAAAAGGAGATGAAGCTCTGGATGGCTGAAGGTTTCAACCTAGGCCATGCATTGGTAGGAAGGAAATGGAGAGGCAGTCTGCCTGCCCTGCCCTTTGCCTCCTCAGTTGGATGTGTAGACTGCATGTGTGGACCAACAGACACCTCTTTAAAAGGTCTCCAGCTCAGGGCACATGGAACTCGTGTATCCACACACAGGGACCAGCACTCAAAGAAGAACTAAAGATTATACAGCTCTGGAACTTCACAGTGAAATAGCAGCCTAGGAAAGCACCAACATAGCTACCAAAGTTATCCATCTGTTATTCCATAGTATACATAGTATTACTTTAACTTAGTGGGAATTTCACATGCACATACATACACAAGGCTGATTTTTAAATATTTTTTTTTCCAAACAAATCTAATTTTTAATTGTTCTGCTTTTGCAACCAAGCCTAGACACACACAGATATCAGTGGTTAAACATGATTTCTTCATACTTTCAAAAACAATTCACCTCTGTAGTGAGACTAAGGGCTCAATCCTGCACTCCTTACTCAGGCAAATCACCCATTGATTTTAATGATAGCTTGGCCTAAATGAAGAATTCAGGATCAGGACTCAAGTAAGAAAAAATTCCGCTTAAAAAAATAAACAGACATTTTCAGATGTTTTCCTATGAACATAGCTAAGTTTATAACAAAAGTTAGAAAGAATAGACAGATTAACATTTGCTACTGGCGAATGATATAATATACTGCAATTGGATGCACTGGTTTGATGAAGAAATATAGTAAGAATACTTAATTTTAGCAATTTGTCTATACTATTTTTCAGGTATTTTTGCTAGCTCATTTTCTAGCATAACTATATGGCGAAGTGTATCTGAATATTGTGCTGCATTTGCTTTTCTTGCATATTTATTGTTTTGGTGTAAAACTTATTAATCGTGCAAAGTGCAAAAATAGAAATTTTTTAAAAAATAAAAGGGTTCAAGCACTGGGGTATAACAGATAATCAGTGAGTAATCAGGATGCTTTAAAGATATTTAACTCTTGTAATTTGTATTGTTTTATCACTATGGGAAATCTTCATTAAAGAAATTATGTAATAATTTTAACTTTCAGTGAGTTTGCCATAAAGCTGAAATGAATGAATCACATTGTTTTTTCTAGATCCCATTTCCAACCACTGTGCCACATAACATACCTTTGACCAGCAGAGGCTTTTCACACTGCTGAAGTCTTTGCATTAGCAGCAACCTGTCAGGGCATCATAAAGAGTTAGACTTAAAAAGCTGTGTCCTGAATATTCTCATGAATATTAACCATAAAAACTTCATCACCACTTCAATAGCTTAAAACTTTGTTCTATTTTTCCTGCTATTATCAAGAAAGAAAATATATCTGTTTCCATCTGAAAATGGTTGAAAGAAATCCCTGCTTTAGATTGTCTGAAGTTGGATATCTATAAAAGATAAGGTTGCAATAAAAATGTTATCTTTTTCTTTCAAGGACCATTGAAATTGGAGGCATCAATATCTAAATTGCTTATTTGTTTGGCATTAATTTGTGGTATCACAAATAGTTGTGAAATTGCTGTTACAGCTACATCAACGCCAAATTTAAACACGCCTTAATCAAACTTACTGCCCCCAGTGAGAGTTTGTCAGAATTATGGTAACAAAACTTAAATGTTTTTACTGCAGTTCACAGGTGATGGATTAAGTAGTGACTCAGTGGTCTCTCTGTAACTCTCCTTTTTCCTAGTAGGAATTTTCTTGGCTTCTCTCCCTTCCAGCCTAGCAGCAGTTCTGTTGTAAGATCCTCTCCCTACCAGGATATAAAGGGAATTGGGGAATATGTTCCTGTTTTTGGCACTTCACAGCACTTGGATAGTTTTCTGGGCTAACTTAATTCTTCATTTTTATGGCACAAGTTGAGCACCCCAGAACTCAGATGCACCACAGTCAGTAGTTGCTTTGATGGTCTAATGGTTTGGACAAGAGCTTAAGACTTAGGAGACCTAGGCTCAAATCTCTGCTCTGCCAACCTCTGGCAAGTCCCATAGCCTTTCCAGGTATGTTTACACTGCAGCTGGGAACAAGCCTCCCAGACACCTTGGACAGGCTCAAGCTAGAAAGCTAAAAATAGAGGTATGGATGCTGCTGCTCCAGCAGATACTCAGGCTGTCCACCAGAGCTCAGACTCAGGGGTCAGGCGGGCTCAAGAGTCCAAGCTGTCACCTGATTTGCAACATCCATGCTGCTATTTTTAGTGCAGTAGCTTAAGTAGAGCTAGCATAAGTCTGTCTATCCAAGAAGGGAGGCTCGCTGCTAGGAGCAGTGTAGACATACCCTGTGTGCCTCAGTTCCCCATCTGCAAAAAGAATAATAAATATATTTCCCTACCTTATGGGGATAAATACTTTAAAGATTGTGAGGCTCTCAGGCATTGTGGTAACGGGGGTCATTTAAGTACAGTAGGGGTATTATGCCTGGGTTCTCAATGTTTTTGCAATACCGCTAACATGCCAGCAGGTCCAATAAGTAGAGCTTGGTGAAATTTTTTTTAGCAAGTAATACATTTGCTGAAAAATGCATTTTTCTGGGCACCAAAAGTATTCATGAATTGTGACTGATTTGGTGAACAGTTTCAGCTGAAAAAAGATAAAGCAAAAATTTCGAAGATGTCTAAATGAACTGTTTCGAAAATGTTGAAATGAACCATTTCAACAATTCATTTCAAATAGAAATTTTCAAAACAATTTTGTATTTAATTTTTCAGTTCTGCCACCAAACAAAAAAAAATTATTCACTCAGCTCTTCCGACAAGGAACTTGAGAAATAACTACAAGAGGAATCTTCTGTCTACCACTGACATGTGGAATTAAGGGAGGAAGGAAGTAAATTACAACCAAAATGAAAAGTTCCAGAGGGGTAGCCGTGTTAGTCTGTATACAGCAAAAACAACGAGAGTCCTGTAGCACTTTAAAGACTAACATTTAATTTCTGCAGGCATAAGCTTTTGTGGGCTGTAACCCACTTCATCAGATGTAAGGAATAGAAATCAGATAGGAGGTATATATATACACATCTAAGGGTAGGGAACAACAATGGGGAAGGCAGGTATAAGCAAAGTCCATTCAGTTAGAGTAGTTGAGGCCTATTCACAACCATTGATTAGGAGGTGAGAATGCCTGCAGAAATTATATTTGTTAGTCTTTAAAGTGCTACAGGACTCTCGTTGTTTTTGCTGTATACAGACTAACACAGTTACCCCTCTGGAACTAGTTACTATAAGTAAATCGCTGAAGTATACATAGGTCTCTAATGAATACACACAATAGTGTAATCTGCTCAGATGGGGTAAAATTTTCAAAAGCACCTAAGTGTATGTCTACAGTGCATAAAAAATCCTGCAGCAGCAGCATGTCTCAGAGCCTGGGTGTACAGACTCGGGCTCATGCTACAGCATTATAAATAGCTGTGTAGACATTGCCACTCGGGCTGGTGTTCAAGATCTGAAACCAGATGAGGATGTTTGGTCTCAGAGCCCAAATGGGAACGTCTACATGGTTATTTTTGGCACCATTGCATGAGCCCAAGTCTGTAGACCCCAGCTCTGAGACTCAATGCTGTGGGAGGGTGGAGGGTGATTTGCAGTGCAGACACACCCTCAGTGATTTAGCAGTTTACGTCCCATTTTCGAAAGTGATTTAGGGACAAAAGCGTAAATTGCACTGAATTTCAATGTGACCTAGCATCCGAAGTGCCTATTTCACTTTTAAAAATGGGACTTAGACAGACACTTTTGAAAATTTTACTCCAATCCTTCCTCCTCTTCTACCATCCCTCTCTAATGTTCGGAGATAGGTTTTGTTCTATATTGTGGCTCTATTAATCCTTAGACGACTGCCAAGGCTCCCCACAGTCTCTGGTTAGAGCTCACATTTTGTATTGGATGAAATTTTCAACTAATTGTTTGGAAACATTTAATTTTTGGTTTTTCAACAAAACTCAACAAAATTTCCACCAAAGCAGAACCATTTGCTCATGAAAATTCCTGATTAATCAAAAAGACATTTTTGTTAAAAAACTAAAAAAAACCACAACCTGCCCTATATCTAGTACTTCAGATTAGATCTTCTGAAGAACACAAATGATCAACATTAACAAATATTTTTTTTAAAAATGCACAAAGATGAATTTTGCCAATTTCAGAAGCCCTGGAAATCATCCAGCATCTACAGCATAGCAAATCAAACATGGATTTGTATGGATCTTCTGTGGTGAATCCCAGCACCCACACCTACCTCTGGATGGCATAACACCAAGAAAGCTACAATCCCCAAACTAAGGCAAAAGACATACTCCTTGAATTGGCCCAATTAGGTTATCTAAGCCCTGATCCTGCAAAGATTTAATGTGAGTAATTCCATAGGCTTGTTTTTTATTAAAATTGCTTAATAGTTCCCTGACTGGCACACTTGACTTTAATGGGACTACTCAGATGAGTAAAGTTATTCACGTGCTTAAGTCTTTTCATGACCAGGGCCATAGATTGGGGACCAAATGTAGGTGACTGATTCTCACTAACAAACCTGGCATTCTATAGTCAAAAGTAGTAATACAATCAAATAATATTCATATGTGTCTATAGCTGGACAGACAATGCAGACAAACAGAAAACTATAAAACAGGCAAACAAGTCCAAACAAATAGTATCCATTTGAGTGGTTTCTATATCATCTACATATCTTTATGTAGATTTTTTTAAAATTATTTTTATCCCTGTTCATCTCTACCTCTTTTGTTCAAATAAAGGTAAATTAGGCTAAGTCTACACTACCCTGCAGTTTGACCTATAGTGTGCAAAAAGCAGTGCCAATCAAAGTGATGTGCTGTAACTCCTACATGTGGATGCATTGAGTGCAAATTAAAGGCTGCTAGTTCACGTTAATATAGTTCTCTTCAAACAGCACTACATTAACGTGAACTAGGAACCTTTTAGTTCACACCCTCAGCATCCACATGGGGGAGTTACAGTGCAGCACTTTGGTGCGTACTGCTATTCGCACCCTGCTCCGAGGGGAAACGTAGATAGGTCCTCACTCTAAGCAGAAACTCAGCGCAACAGAGATACCATGTTTTTAAAAGACACTTGAGGTGGAGATGACAAGTGATTGGCAGCTTAAATGGCCTCTCCCTACACTGCCTGCCAGGAATTAATAAAACAGGAGAACTTCTCCTGCTACTTTCCCCTGCAGTATTTCCAGAAAGTGTTGATAACACATTTATCAACTCTTTTATCTTCTTCCTTCTTCGATCACATCTTAGGGGACATTTCAAAGAAAGGGAAGAAACAATGGAATAATGCCTCCTTTAAACTAAACACAATATACTTCATCTGAAGTTGCAAAAAAACCCCAACAAAACCTCACTTGAGATGGGCTACAGTGTGATGTTAAATACCTTAATCCCTTCAAATACAGAAGGGAAAGATCTAAATGACCCCTTTGGCAAGAAAATATCAGTATCACAAATAAGGAATGAATAACAAATCCCTAAACAAAACCTCAGAAATTTTCCCTAATAGTGACACACAGATTTCAACAACAGACAATGGCAAAAACTGTCTGAAAACTCAGTGATGTCTTAAGACTCAAAAGGTCATGAATGTTCTCCTCAGATTGGAGGAGGGACAATGGAGCATGTGTGAAACCATAAAGTGGTTCTTTTAACTGGGGGAAAAGGTTTCCTCTTCTTGTTTTGGTCTGTAAATATAATCCAAAAAATTCCATTAAATTTCAATTTTCCTTTATCTCTTGATGCATTCAATATATCATTTTGCATGGACAGTATTTTACACATTAACATCTGTTCTAGAATTTGGAAAAGTAACACCTTGAAAAAAATTAGGGATCACTCTGGCAGAACTGAATTGAACAGTTTAGTCATTCAGGTGAAGTCCAAGAAGCCTTAAAAAACACACACACTACATTTAAGAGAGACAAAGTGGGTATATACAAGTAATATATTTTATTGGACCGACTTCCAACATCCACGGCTACAACACTGGACACTACAGTTAACATGTTCACCTGACTTCAGTACACTGACAAGCCCTAGACCTCCAATTCTGATTTCAAGTGATCAAAACCTATCAATCGCCACTTTATTTTGCCTTAGAAACTCTTCATTTATAACATAATATCCAGAAACATTACTTTCCAAACTGGGTACTCTGCCATCTACTTAATTTTTTTCAAAAATTTCCTTTTAAAATAACTTAAAATGTACATTTTCAGATTACAAATTACATTTTCTTGCAAAATGACAATACATTCTTGCAACATTTCCAATCTGTGTGTCACAGCTGCTTGGAAAGTTATGTATGTATTGTTGTAGCAGCTGTGTTGGTCTCAGGATATTAGAAAGGCGGGTGATCTTTTACTGGACCAACTTCAGTTAGTGAGAGAGAGGAAGATGTTGTATAAGCTTGAAAGCTTGTCTCTCTCACCAACAGAAGGTGGGTCAATAAAGATATTAACAACTCACCCACCTTGTTTCTAGAAATTTATGATAAAGTCCGAAAAAAACTACTTCAATTATTCTACAAAGAAGGAGGTGACTTGGACCAGTGATCTGTATCTTCACTTGCTGTTATATGAGATTTAGAGGTGGAGGAGGAATCTCTCTCTAAATTTGGATTCTAGGACAAATTGGTATTTGGAGCAGATTGATACCATAGTAGCTTTCATAAGTCTCTTCTCCTAAGCATCACCAGCTCCCAGCACTCACTAACATAAAAACTCATCTATATACACAGGTTTTTTTTTAAACAAATTACCTGAATAATGCTTCTTGGGCTACATTCCCAGTTGTGCAAAACCCCAGACCAGGTGGAGCACATGAATCTTTGACTGGATCACCAAAATGCTTTCTAGCATCTGCAAAAATTCAGCCAAAATTCAGACTGACTGTGATGGAGTTTCAGATTGACAGATATGGATTTTATGAGTATGGGTGGAAAGTAGGCAAAAATCTTCTTCCATGGGTTTCAAACAAACACAAGAACCTGAAGACTTGCATGCGACACAAATACATCAGGCTGTGAGATTTTTCCCCCCTTATCTCCTATGTTTATTTATGCAGTACATTGTTTAAAACCAAAAGAAAATAATCTTCATGCAGGCTGAATGAAGAGTGACAACTCATATACAATCAGTGCATCAATTTTTAGTGGAACCTCAAGCTTTTTCTTATCTTTAGAAGTTTAGAAGTTCTCTACAGGAAACTCAAAAGATTATCATTAAAATCTATGTGATTCACTGTTCTAAATCTATAAGTTGATCTCCCTGTGTTTTAACTTTGCTAAAGTGCATTTTGTAGAACTGACAAAAAATTCACATAAGTGGACTCAGTAATATTTATCTGCATGATAAAACAAAGAATCCATATGGTAGCTAGCCCACACCGCTTTTAGTTAAACCTTTCATTTCTTCTCCCACGTACCATTTCTTAATCAACTAAGTAACTTGGGCTGCTTTTAGACAAAATTATGTTTTCTGCATCATCTAACAGCAGGCTTACTGCCAAATTAAAAACAAAACTTGATATACATTTGCAAAAACGCTCATAATACAAAGCTCACATACCAAGTTTTAAATCAGCAATCATTAGAAAAGAGTTATGGTAAATACAAATGAAAAAATTGGGTTTATAACGGAGATACAATTTGGTTCCTCAGTAAAATGTTATAGGTAGCACCAATTAATTACAGCTTCTGGCCACAAAATGAATGACAGTACTCTAGACAGGCAGCAAGGGAGAAGCAGAAGAGTAAAGAATGGTACAAGCTTTGAGCACAATAAATAATAATATACACTATTCGGTCTTTATTATTATTGTCCAGCAAAAAAAAAAATCCCATTGGCAATCTTTTCTTTGAAAATGTGTGACAATCAGGGGGAGGTCCTGGCTGATTGGAAAAAGTCAAATATAGTGGCCACCTTTAGGAAAGGGAAGGAGGACGGGGAACTACAGACCAGTCAACACCACCTCAGTACCCACAAAAATCATGGAGCAGGTCCTCAAAGAATCTCTTTTGAAGCACTTGGAGGAGAAGAAGGTGATCAGGAACAGTAAGCATGGCCAAAAGCAAATCATGTCTGACCAACCTGATTGCCTTCTATGATGAGATGACTGGCTCTGTGGATGTGGGGAAAGTGGTGGATGTGATATTCTTTGACTTTAGTAAAGCTTTTCATATATATCCCACAGTATTCTTGCCAGCAAGTTAAAGAAGTATGGGTTGGATGAATGGTTAGGAAGCTGGCTAGATCGTCGGGCTCAATGGGTAGTGATCAATGGCTCGATGTCTAGTTGGTAGCCGAGTGCCCCAGTTGTAGGTCCTGGGGCCAGTTTTATTCAACATCTTCATTAATGATCTGAAGGATGGAGTGGATTGCCCCCTCAGCAAGTTCATAGATAACACTAAGATGGGGGTAGTAGTAGATATGTCGGAGGGTAGGGATAGGATTCAGAGTGACCTAGACAAATTGGAGGATTGGGCCAAAAGAAATCTGATGGGGTTCAGCAAAGACAAGTGCAGAGTCCTGCACTTAGGATGGAAGAATCCCATGCACTGCTACAGACTGGGGACCGACCGGCTAAGCAGCAGTTCTGCAGAAAAGGACCTGTGAATTAAAGTGGATCAGAAGCTGAATATGAGTCAACAATGTGTCCTTGTTGCCAAGAAGCCTAACGGCATATTGGGTTGCATTAGTAGGAGCATAGCCAGCAGATCGAGAGAAGTGATTATTCCCCTCTATTTGGCACTGGTGAGGCTATATCTGGAGTATTGTGTCTAGTTTTGGGGCCCCCACTACAGAAGGATGTGGGCAAATTGGAGAGAGTCCAGCAGAGGGCAATGAAAATTATTAGGGGGCTGGAGCACATGACTTATGAGGAGAGGCTCAGGGAACTGGATTTATTTAGTCTTCTTCTCCTTCAGTGAGGGGGTAATTTGAGAGTAGCCTTCAACTACCCGAAGGGGGGTTCCAAAGAGGATGGAGCTAGTCTGTTCTCAGTGGTGGCAGACAACAGAACAAGGAGCAATGGTCTCACGTTGCAGTGGTGGAGGCCTAGGTAGAACATTAGGAAAAACTTTTTCAGTAGGAGAGTGGTGAAGCACTGGAATGAGTTACCAGGGGAGGTGGTGGAATCTCCATCCTTAGAGGTTTTTAAAACCCGGCTTGACAAAGCTCTGGCTGGGATGATTTAGTTGGGTTGGCCCTGCTTTGATTAGGGGGTTGGACTAGATGACCTCCAGAGGTCCATTCCAACCCTAATGTTCTATGATCTTTTCAGTTTTAGATACTATCTCAATAAATCACTCCTGTACAGAATTTCAATTACTACTTTCAAATGATGCTATTTTTTCATCTGGGGGTAAAAACTTGCTTTTTACTGATTTTAAAGGTACTTCTGCACAGCAGAAATTCTGAGCAAGAATGCTAAGGAAGAAACCTTACAGTGCTCTTTACTTACAAAAGTAATGTACAATACCATAATGCCACACACTCTTCCTAATAGGGTTATAGTAACAGTGGGATGATTTATGACTGGAAAATTAACCAAACCCCGTCTAATGGAACACAGATTTAAAAAACAAATCTCAGAAGGAAGAAAATATTAGAAACAAAGAAGAGGGAAGTATGGTCTTGGAGATAAAACAAATGATCAGGAGGTCTCTCGTCTATTCCTGATTCTGGCACAGATTTCCTGTGTGACCTTGGGCAAGTTACATAACTTTCCCATGCCTCAGTTTCCCTATTGCTAAATAAGTCTACTTCAAAGCAGTGTTGTGAATCTTAATAAACTAGGTGTTAAGTGCTTTGAGATGTTGGAATGGAAAGAACCATGTGTAAATATTATGGTAATTATTATATATTGTATTACAGATTGAGGGCATATAAGACTTTGACAAAATAAGTGTTCAAAGTCCATGACCAAAGATCAAAGAAAAATATGTCAAAAACATCATCCATTGTCTCTATTCAAGTTTAGCTAGTGAATAGGGGCAGCTAACAGGAGAGTTTTGCGAGGGAATTGAGTGGAGAGAGTAGGGGAGTATATGCACTTCATTAACATTGTGTAAACTAAAGACAATAACCACCACCCCTGATAAAAACCAAACAATAATAAAAGAAAAGCTGGAGGAGTAATAAGAGAATGCAGGCAGAAGACCAGAAACAGACTGGGGGCTATCCAGTGTATTGCACTAAATGCGACATGTATGATTATCTGCCCTGTGAGCAGATGGCGTATGTGTGTATTCGGTGCAAGGAGCTCCTGGCCCTCAGAGACCGTATACGGGCTTTGGAGACCAGGGTTGATGAACTGGAGGAGCTAAGGGAGATAGAGAGGTTCAGAGATGAGACTTTCCGGGACACAGTAGAATGGTCCCACCCCTGGTATGACAGCCTCTGTACTGTTGAGGAGGATGAAAGTCTCAGGAGAGGAGATCATCAAACTGGAGCAGAGGGAAACGTTCCCTTAGTTGGGATCCTCCTTCCAGATGATGTCATGGTGTCCTCTTGCATGGAGGATACCTCTCGGGGGGAGGGAACTCCAGTTATTAGGAAAAAAAGACAGGTAATAGTAATGGGGGACTCGATCATTAGAAACATAAATAGCTAGGTTTGTGATGACCAGGAGAAATGCGTAGTGACTTGCCTGCTGGGTGCAAAGGTTGCGGATCTCTCGAGACATCTAGACACAGTTATGTGTAGTGTTGGGGAGGAGCTGGTGGTCATGGTACATGAAGGTACCAATGACATAGGGACGGATAGGAGAGAGGTCCTGGAGGCCAAATTTAGGCTGCTAGGTAAGAGACTGAAGTCCAGGATCTCCATGGTAGCATTCTCTGAAATGCTGGTCTATATGGACCATTGGTCTGACCTAGTATGGCTGTTCTTATGTTCTTACCAAACACCGGGTCTTCTACATCAGTGGCTTTCAACTTTTTTTCGTTTGTGGACTCTTACAAATTTCGAAGGGAGGTATGGATCCTTTGGAATTCTTAGACAGTCTGCAGACCACTAGAGTCCATGGACAACAGGTTGAAGACCACTGCTTACATGTCATTTAGCAATAAACATATTTTACGAACTTTGAAAGTAATTTTTAAAATAAGGGGCACCTGTTAAGAGTAGGTGCATCTCTTCACTTCAGGCTCTTACTTGGGCGCGGTGTTGCCTCTAGCTGCCATCCCATCTACACAGAGAATCCTCTCACCTGAATTTAGGGTTGCTTTTCAACCCAGACTAACTGGCCTAGCTGGGGTGTTGTTTATTATTATTTGTATTATCATAGCACCTAAGAGTCCCAGTCACGAGCCAGGTTCCCATTATGCTAGGATTCCGACTGTACCTACACAGAACAAAAAGACAGTCCCCTGCTCCAGGAGCTACAATCTAAGTATAACACAAGAGTTGGAGGCAGATATACAGGGGAGTACAAAGAAACAATAAGACAGTATTAGTCAGTATGAGAGGCAGGGGTCTCAGCACATCAGCAATATAGCGGTATAGGCTAGAGCCCAGGTGAGGCTTTCACTCAGGTTGGTAACCCACCAACTTTGCAATGAGGGTGCAAATTAAATTGCTCAAGGGCTGTTAGTCCTCCAACGCCTTCCCACACTTCCCCATGTGCCCAGGAGGACATATAACTTCTCCAGCAATTCACTGGGAAAGAATCATAGAATAGCTCAACTTACTCAGCATAAAGAATCATGGGATATGTCCCCCAAAGTCCTAGCGACACGTATGTGTGAGTGCAACACCGGTGAAAACACAGTAAGTCGGGTAGGGCTTTGCTGTGTTGCTGCTCACAGCTGGGCTAGACTACCAGGTCTTCAGATCCAAGTGCCAATCTCCCAAGTTAACTCAGCAGTGAAGAAGAAGCTCTGCTTGAACAACACAAGCTATAGTTATCTGCAAGGCCATCAGCCCAAATATCTTAAACACTTCATATATTAAGGATTACAGGCAAGCCAACATGTCAAAAGCTGCGTAACAGGTGGCCCATACAAAAATGGGCATGGACCATAGCAACCTCAAAATTCCTCTTAAGAAGCACCTAGGGTTTCTGTGCATTTGCAAGGCAATTGCTCCTTCTTTCAACCACTCTTCTCTTTACATATGTCAAATAAGTCCCCTTTGTACACACCAGCAATCACAAGCATTCACAACTCTGGGGTTCTTTGGGCACAACGGGTGCATTTTGTATGTGCATTTTGAACAGCTTGCTGATGGTATTGATCTTTGAATATTTGGCCCTTAAGGTGAGAAATGAAACACAAATAGAGAAGAAACACAAACAATACAAGTGATAAACTGGTTAGAACAGGGGTGTCAAACATCCGGCCCGCCAACCACGGCCCCTGGCGGCAGCGCACACTGCCGTGACATCTTGCGGCGTTGTGCTCTCTGGCGGCGGCGCGCACTGCCGCCAGAGGGTACAACGCCGCAAGATCTCATGACAGCGTGCGCTGCCACGAGATCTGTGTACTCTGGTGGCAGCACATGGAGTGAGCGCCGTGTGCACGAGACACAAAGCTCCAAAAGACGGGAGAGGGACAGTGTGGTCTTGGGCCTTATATCTAGCAAATAAAATATAATACTACATGCAAATGGTTGTGCCTAGTATTTCGATGTATGGTATGTATGGCCCACTTGAAGTACATTTAATTCAAATCTGGCCCGCCATAGCAAATGAGTTTGACACCCCTGGTTTAGAAAGTGCTTTGAGCTCCTCAAAGGAGGTTCAAATGATCAGGTATGTTAACCGATGACATCCTCCGTGGTTCACTTACAGTGTAGACTGGATACATTCAATGCAGGCATGTCTTTAGGTGGGGATGCCTATTTGTTTTATGCAGGACTCTTCCATATATGTCTGACCACGCAGAGTTAAAAAGAGAAGCCCAAAGTTTTGAGCACTAAAACATGTTTGTTTCCATTTATAAGCAATTCAGAGAGTTAGAAAGAATGATGAAAAATGTCCTCGCCTTTCTATTTCACACTGCAAAGTTATACAGCAAAGATTTATGCCCCCTTTTATGCCAAAACACAAATGTGGAAATACACTCCCAAATTATTCCAGAAAAGGAGAAAACAAGTTACATCCTATCCATCCACCAAAACCACATCAATTTGCAATGTCAGTCGTAAGCAATAGGAAACATTCCATATACTGAAAAGGCAGTATTTCCCACAGTGTTTTGAAAGCCCCTTCTTTATAGCACTTGGAAATCCAAAATACAGCAGATTCCGTGTAACTGGCTCCAATGTGAGACATCCCTGTGATTCTGACCAAAGTGAATTACGTGAAACTCTAGTGGTTTACTAATTATACAGACATGCCAAGTGTCATGCATCGTGCATGACACACACATGCAGGCACCCTCCCACATTCCCAGAGCTGAGACTGAATGTCAAGCATTCAACCAGTCTGTAAGAATGACTTACAACTGTGGCCCACACCGCAGCACCTGCTGAGTAAACAGCCAAGTGACCTCTGTCTCACTGCTGGATTTGAGTAAGAAGAGCACACAAAAGGAGAGGGCAAGCAGCAGCCAACACAGTCATCAGAAATGATATCAGAGACCAAAGGTGTGGGAAACTCAGTACTGGCCCTGAGCTCCTCCACTCAACAGACAGTCCTCTTCTCCCCTCAACAGGTCTCCAGCTTCCACACAGCCACCCTACCCCTTTATCCCTCTCATGGGGTGCTCTACTCATTGCTGGGTGGTGACTCCTTTGGGTGATTCTGGGGATTAGCTCTGCCCAGTTCCACATCCCCTTCTTGCTCTTCCACCATCTGCAGCTCTCCTCCCGTTCACAGAGTTGCTGCACAGATGCTCCATAACTAGGCCCTTCGGCCAGGTCACACTCTGGTTCCCCTTCAAGGGAGATGGAGTGGGGTTGGGGGGATAATTTCCAAGTCTCTCCGGATAAGCAGTGTTAAAAAGTCCTCTCGTCTGCAGCTCTAACCCTGTCACTCCTGCCATAACTCAGACAGCCTGCTAGTTCACTGCCACAGGCAGTACCACTCAGCCACCCTGCCCTCTACTCTGGGTTCCAGTCCAGGGCCCTTTACCAAGCAGTCAAGGTCTGCAGCTTCCCTAACCTTTCTGCTATCCTCCCTGGACTACTTCCTACCTTGTTTCCACTCTTTCTAGTCAGATCCCTCTGTCCTACAGTCTACTAAGTGTCAGGGATTCCTATCCCTCCTTCCCTCTTTCCTACTTCAGGGAGAGTGATTGCCACTCTTCATGCTGCAGCCTTTTTCTGTTGCCAGTCTCTTAGCTTTACATAGGCCCCGCCTGCTCTCTCACAGGTGAGCTTACTTCCAGTTAGCAGCCTCTTCCTAGCCTGAATCTCTCCTCATTTGCCACGTAATTGATTGATTGGGTCTATCTTGCCTAATTCAATCTTCTCAGGGCCAATGTCCCTGAGAACAGGGCCCAGGGAACCTGCCCCATCATAATCCCCCACACTCACAGTTCTCACAGAGCCTCCCCTACCAGTGTCCCCTGGATACGCCCTATAAACCCAGCAGCCCACAGATCTTCCCCCAAACTGTCAGGTGGTAACTACCCCCAGCCGCCCCGATCCTCAGTCACCCAGCTGCTTCCAGGGACACACCTGTAAATCCAGTTGACCCCACCTTCCATCACTATGCTTGCCTCCCATCTTTCTCAATTTGGATACCTCCCAACACACCTTTACCTATCAGAGCTTAGCTCTCCATTATCCAGCTAACTCCCCACAATCCTAGGTTTCCAATAGCTACCCACCAGCTTCCCTCAAGAACTGCTAGATTCCCTTCACTCCCCACTCCTGACAGCTTCCACTGAGCACCCACCTACCCCCCAGACATCCTTCAGCACCTACCCAACCTGCCACAGATGCTGTGTTTTGTACAGCTCTGTGTCCTAGCCCTACCACTGCTTGGTTGATCATAGGCTGAAATTTATTATTATAAACTTATTTGCAAAATATGCAAATTATTCAATGAACTAATGTGCAAATGTGCACATTTTTAATTAACTAATAGGCTGGGAAACTAGTATACTGACTTTACTGGTTGCACTGTTAAATAGACATTACTAATTGTTCTGGAAGCTAGGTATATTAGTTTTATTTGGAAACTTGTGTACTGCATTTAATGGTTATAAGAGGATCTCCTTCCCATTATTACCAGTATAGTAATTTCTCCATGTAACTTGCAAAACTAGTATACCAGTGTAATCAATAACTCTATAAGAAAATTGCATACTGTTACAAAGCATTAACAGATACTTACAAAAAGTGCAGGTATAAAACCAATTATATTAGGGATTAAGACTTCAGTCCCAGCAGAAAGAATAAAATAAATGGACAATATTAGACAAAAGACAATATCATCTCCTGGCTTTGATATTCAGGTGTACAAAAGTGCTACTCACTTCGTCCAGGAATGATTTCTATAACACAGCTACTGTATTTGCAAATGGTTGTCAGCTCTGCAGTGTTAGAAACAGAATAAGGGTATCTTAAATCAAACTTGTCAGTTACACAGTAAAATAAAACATATTTGAGTCAGACATCTAATGCTCTTAAAGATGAATCTAGCAGGGACACAGTTCTTCACCACTGGAAACTCCTACATCAAACAGTATATATTCCAGTGCTCCTATCTGCTTGTCTGTGTAGTTCAATGTGGTTGGCACTGCTTTTATGCTTCTCTGACACAGACAATACTCAATGCTCGCAGTTTGTCAGTTTTGCAAGGAGGGTATACAAGAAGAACCAAAATGGCTCCCTCCCCCCCCACAAGGGATTGCCACTGTTATTATCTGCAGTTGTCATACAAGATGGTGTTTGGCATCAGTGCTAGCCTAAAGGAAAACAGAAATCTCGTTATCTCCTAACAAGTACAACAGCATTAAAAGCAACTAACTAAAACCCATAAACCTGATGAAAAAACATCACTTAAAGTCATTCTCCTTTAACTAAAATTACTTTATTAAATTAAATAAGCAAAACATTATTTTTTTAAAAGTATGAGAAACTATGGACCAGATTCTCTGTGCTATAGCCCCAAAGTGCCATTCCACCAGTCTGAAAGCAGGCAGGTACAATGGGACACGGACCATGCCCCCTTTGCCTTCTACCATTGGTCAAGAAGTGCCACTATACCACTGCAAGATACCTCAATGCAGGAGCAGATAAGGTGGTTTTATGTCTACTTTAGGCTCTTGTGGTGATGTAAAGCTCACTGTTCGTGCCAGTGAATCAGGCCCATTGTCTCCATTATTCAAAAAAACTCTATTTATACTCTTCTCGTCCATGTTCTGGGTAGAACTGCAAGGATTCAGCAGTCCCCCCCGTTTTACACTTTCGCCTTCAGAGGGGCCAACATTAGACAAGATTTCCTTTGGAGCTCAAAAGTTCTGTTCCTTAGGGTTGGTCTACACTGGCGGCGGTGGTTGATGGGAGATATGCAAGATACGTAACATAGCTTACATATCTCCCATCAATGTGTTTACGCTGACGTACCTCGACGTCTGCATGGTGCTGCATCAATGGGAGATGTCTTCCTGTCGATGCAGTCTTACTCCTTTCAGGGATGTGGACTAACTGAGTCGACCGGAGAGCGCTCTCCGATCAAATGAGTGGGTCTACACAGACCTGCTTAATCGATGCTGCTGCATTGATCCTGCTGCCGCGGCAATGTAGACATACCCTCCGTTGACTAAAAGGGCTACTGCTGAGCAAGGCATTCTTTCCACTCAGAGCAGGGACATGAACAAAGCGGCAAGCATTTCCCTTCGCCCTTCCCACCCCACCCCAAATGCAATTATCAGCAGGGGCACAGAACTCTTCCCATCCCAGGGCCACGGTGGGGAAGGCAAACTCTTCTGGCCCCCAGGGTCACCGCAAGAGACAACAACTCTGCAGGGGCTGTGCCTGAAGACTGTTTAAACTCCTGAACCTAAATAGCCAGGTTCAAGGACTTTGTTTTGACTTTATGAATCTCTAAACTAAGCTCCCACACCTATGGGAAACAGCAGCAAAACAGGTCTGCTTCTGCTGCACCCCGTGTCCCTGAAGAGACGTAAAACAGAGTGCAGCAAGTCCTCTCTACCCTCTCCACTTTGCTCAAGCTCACTTCAGTTCCTGGAAGACATGGAAATTAACAGAAGCATCAGACAAAGTACAGAGGATCTCTGCAGAAAAAGAGGGAGATTGGATGATATACAGAAAGAAAATGTATCATTTTAACTCAACGATAGTAAAAATAAATTGAAAAAATAAAGGATATCCCTAGACAAAAATGAGTTAAAGATAATTACTTAAAATAAACAAAATTAGAATCTAATAGTTATTAAAGTTAGGAAATTCAGAATTAAGAGTCTGAAAATCACCTTATTGTCACTTAAACCAAGAACAACCCCTCCACCCAATTCAACAGCGCACTGATAGTGAGAAATAGGAGTTCCTATCCCTTATTTTATCTCAACATTCCACACACACCAACAAAGACAACACAATATCCCATCCACAATTCCACTAGTAGCTGGACAATCATAAAACGTCAACCAATCTCCAAGCTGCACAGTTATTAGAAAATCCAACTATTAATCAAATGCTCTCCTTTTACTACTCTTCACAGACTTAAACCATTATATAATAACCATATGTTTCCATCTTCTCCTGAATCATATTATCACCTGTAATAACATCAGCTTGCTTTTGGTTACATGACATTTTAGTCCTTCCAATATATTAGGAATGGATTTGATTTGTCAGTAACTGACTTGTTACTGCACCAGTACTCACCATACCCTGCAGCAAATGGATCTACTCAGGCAGACTCAGGCACCTACGCAAAGCCCCACTGTAGTCAATGGGGCCACAAAGGGGTCTGGCTACATGGTTCTGGTTGTAGGATATCACCATTTTTTTTAATAAAAAGTTTCATAAAAATAAGATACTGCAATACTCTAATGAAATACAGGAATTAAAAGGGCACTGTAAAATACTAGTTACTAGAAAGGAACTGACAGTGGGCAGGGAAATATGATTAGAGTTTATCAAAACTTAAGTATATTTTTACTAGTTTGAGAGTGTGTTTTTAATAATATGAACTTTTAAGCTCAAATATCCTAGCTTTTGAAGAACTATGTTCTGTTTCCTCCCTGGAAACACTACCTGAAATCCCACCCCCATCAAAACATTTAAATCAGTGGTTCTCAGCCAGAGGTACATGTACCCCTGGGAGTACGCAGAGGTCTTGCAGGGGGTACATCAACTCATCTAGATGAGTGTTTCTCAGTCAGGGGGTCGCAAACCCCAGGGAGGTTGCGGGACCTTGCAAGTGAAGGGCTGGCATTACGGGGCGGCAAGCAGAGCAACTGCTTGGAGCCCATGCCACAGGGGCCCTGCGAAGCTAAGTTACATGCTTCAGCCCCAGGCGACCGGGCTTGGGAGTCAGATTCCTGAAAGGGGTACAGCAGTCTGGAAAGGTTGAAGACCACTAGTTTAAAATCATTCTTATAATATAGATATATCTTTACAATGCTATTGACACATCACATATAGTCACTAACAAAGAAAGCATTTAAGGAGTACATTAGGTAAAAATGTAATCATTATGTACTTCAGCAATGGCCAACTGCTATTGTTATGGTAATTTTTGATGATGTGTTTCAACACCTATATATATGTAGATATTTCTGATAAAAGATTTAACAATTTATCATAGGAGACAATGTTTTTTCAGTTGCTTATGATAAATTTGAAGGCAGCAGTAATAAAGCTGTATTATAGTTTGATCCCACCTTTAGCTTTTAACTTAGATATCAACTGACAATCTCCAGTGATAATCTGTGTAATCTTTGCTATGGTCTAATATCATTTCACGCTAAATTCAACTAAACTATTTATTACATAACCCCACAAAATTTGAATTCATTAGCCACACACTAAGATTTTTTGGTTTAAATTGTCAAAGTAAACTTCCAGCCATGATAGGGAGGCACTCGTGTTTGTATTACATCAAACAAAAGCTGCTTCTATATATTTTCAAGGCCCTTCATAGTCAATCCCTACCCTACCTACCATCTCTCATTCACTACCGAGCTTTTGATGTTCACCTATGATCAGCCTTCCACTGCCCACTTGTTAAATTTTCAAACAAATACCTCTGTGCCTTTTCCCATGCTGCCCCACCACACTTGGGAGTTGCTCCCAGTAAACCTCCGTAAAGCTACCTCATTAAACACCTTCAAATCCCTCCTCAAAAAAACTCTCTTTTGCCATGATTCTTACAAAAAACTTCATAACAGTTAGCCTTCTGGTGTGCCGAGATCACTGCCTATCATGTCTATCTATATCCATCCGTTGTCTTGTGTCTTATTCTTAGATTGTAAGCCCCTTGGAGAACGGACTGCATTTTGTTTTGTGACTGTACAGTGCCTAGCACAATGGGGTCCTTCCTGGTCTATAACTAGGGCTCTAAGGCACTACAATAATACAAATAAATAAATGCATGCATACATACTAAAGGTGCAATTCTTCCTTATATTTATGGGAGTTATGCAACAAATTCCTCAGCTATCTCAATGAAAACTTAACCCACAAAAAGCTATTTGATTCCATAAAAATCCAGTATTAGGCTGTTTTTCATCTGTTAAATGTTTTAAGGCAATATCAGTAAAGGGAAGGAAAAAAGAAAAACGTCTATTACAGCAGGAACCAAAAAGTATTTTTTGGAATGTTACAATGGACAATGCCATTTTAATTGCAGCAATTCAACATAATGAAAAGTCATTTATTCTTTTTATTTCTCTAGCATCACACAACTAATAGATGGTAAGCAATTCTAGGCGAGGACTCTAACCAGAACGGGAGAAGCTACACAAATGTGGGATTGAGGAGGGACAGCATGAAGGTGAAAACAATAAGACTGTGTAGTCACTTGAAAAGCTGGCATGTGATGGTTACCATTTTTTAGAATTAATAATCCTTCTATTAAATAATTCTAACACCCACTTCTGTAGACTTTAAAATAATAAATTGTTCAGACTTTTCTTAAACATTGAGATCCAATTAAACATTGAGATCAAACTAATTATTTAAAATAACACTTCAAACTAATAAAAATTTGTTACATTAAATTAATAGAACCAAGTAAAACTTATTTTTTAAACAAATTGGACAAATTTAATTAAGAATAATTTAATTTGACACAACAAAACCAATTTAGATCAAAATTTAGAAATATTCTGTCACTGTAGTTGAAACAATTTAACGTTAAAAAAAAGAAATTTGAGATTAAATCTAAGATAGTTCTCAAATAGACATATTTTGAAAACTCCAGATGATGTGACTGAATACGTGCCAAACACAGAGAGAAGCTGAATAGACATCCCATGATAGAATGCACAATCCACAGAAGAATAATTTGTTTATGTCAAAGCGACCTATGTAGATTGCAAGACTCTCTCATTACTGTTCTCTGACTCATGCAGAATGATTTACATCAATTAATAACCTTCTTTTACAATCCAAGGCAAAGATTTCCCCATCAGCCTACATGGGAGAAACTGCCCTCCTTTCAAGTTATCTAACCTACATATGGGCTTCTGATTGGTGGTTGTCTGAACCATCTATGTCTATACAAGCATGTCATTCTGCCAGGCACATCCCACAGATTCTTTTGAGTATTTTACCCAACATCTATGAATTGCTCAAAGTTATGACAGTTCGCTACTCGGGATTAAGAGCGTTTTTATGTTGTAGTGTCTCTGGAACAAATATGCACATTGATGAGGCAGTATGGGGAAGCTTGTGCTGCTGCTGTTGTCTGCACTGCACTTGTTTATGGCTAGGGGACTTCATCTTGCAGCACCATCAACTGAGCATATATCAAGAGCACTAAAGTTACTTGAAAATTTTTTCAGGTGGCAATTCATACCTTCTAATTTGATGGATGCTTCTTTAAGTGTCTTGATACTGATTATACTTAGAGAAGGGGGGCTGGATTCCTTTTCTTGGTCAGGAATTTGAAAGGCCAGTCACTTCACAGAACCACATACCAGTATTTTATATGTGTTTGAAAACGTTTACAGCAAAAAGGGTTCTAAACTCCAGGGAGGAAAGAAAGGCAACAAGGAAAAGAACCCCACAGATTTATATATTGAGGAACATTTTTAAAATTATTTTGTGCTGCAGAAGATACTGAGCAGTGGGGGATGGAAATCTGTACTGCAAAGCAAAACACTTTGCTGTATTAACACACACTGCTCTGTCTTCATTAGAGTCCTGCAACAAACTTTGGAGTGCACTGTAGCTTTATTGCCCAAGCAATTTTTTATGGTCTTTTAAAACCACACCATATATTTGTGCGGGGTAGCATACAATTCCAATGTACAGTTATCAATGGAAAGTTACTTAGGTAAATTGCTCTGTTTATTTTAATAAGTTTCAATATCTCCCACTGAACAAGAAACAGCTGTTCGCAAATCCACTGAACAAGAAACAGCTGCTCACAATGATTTATATGAGGGGAATTTTCTTGTGCCTCTGAAAAAACAAACGAAACCTGGAGGTGATGTGCCATTTAATATCTGCTTAATGACTACAAAGTTTCCTTCTCCAGCACAGACATACAAATGTTAATAAAATATTTGTTCCCTTCCCTGCTCCCCTGAACTGCAACTGCAGTTTCCTTTGGAAGTGTTCCGTGATTATAGCTTGTTAGGTCTAGAGGGAAAGTTTCTGGAGAATAAAACTCCTATCTGTGAATGTAAAACCCCATATATGTGCTAGTATTATCTCTAGAGACAGACTACAATACACCAATTGAAAAGAAACAAATAGTGTGTTCATTTTTTAATACTGACAAGTATATATATTTGTTCTTACAGCTTTTGGGGAAAAGGTATTTTACCCACAAACCATGCATACCACCCACACTTATTTTTATTTAATTAAATGTCCTAGTATATCAATTCACATTTTTATCAGTATTTCTCATTGTTTCACTTACAGAACCTTGATTTGAGACTGGAAAGGTCTTTATCATATGAAGTAAAAGATTGTCTAGTTATCTTTTATATTATCAAATGAAATGGTGTTTCATAAGTTCCTCCAGCAACACCAAGAGAATCAAATCAGGTAGCAACAACAGCACCACAGGGAAAAGATTTTTAACTGCCTTGCCAGTGATGAAAACACCCATGTGTTATAAAGGTTTAAGTTACATCAGGACTGTACTTACTAATACCAATAGGCCCTGCACTTAAAATGTATAAATAACTGAAATTGCATTGTAGCTCCTGCAATTTATTGTATATATTTGGTACATAGGCATCGAAAATCAAATACTATCTTGATTTTGATCATATACAAAGTTATGTTTGCTTTGTCCAAACCTAATTAATCTATAGAGTATCTCTGAGCATTAATAAAATAATGCCAGTTTTCTTATCACAGAGACTAAAGAAGAAGCAGTTGGTATGCTACTGGAAAAGAATAACATTTTATTAAATTGGTGGAAACCATCTCTTATGTAAAACTAACACAAACTGAAAAAAAAAAAAAGTTGAACAGCATCTCTCCAGAACGGGGCCCAGATCAGCATGAGATTAAGGCCTGGACAGAAACTCTTTTAACTCCCTTCCTAACTGATGGTGTAAGCTTTGCTATCTGGGCGAATTGAGACTCAGGAAATAGAACACTGAAGTGTGGGGAAGACTGAGCAAGAGAGTCATTTGCTAGTATGAGACCTAGAGAACCCAAAATGTCATATGACCTAGTGTGAACCTCTTTTACTCTGCTTATGCTGAGGAAGCCAACACTTAATTAGATCCAACAGCTCTGACCAGCAATTCTTAGAAGTTCAAATCTACAAAGAACATATGTATAAGTGGGTTTTTCAGAGGCCACAACATCTCCTAGTATGAAACCAAAAGATTTTTTCCTGCCAAAGCTACAGAGAACCATTATAGTTCAAGGACAGACACGCATCCTGACACTAATGAAATCTATGGGAGTTTTGCCATAGACTTCACTAAAGCAGGATTTCACCATGATGTTTTGCAGTGTAGGTGGGTTCCTAGTCTTTCACCCAGAAGGCAGAAGATAGGTCAAACATGCAACAGCCACCACAAGGTGGAATGACTGGTGGATGTATGATGGGATAGATCAATTGGCCTCACGATCCTCTTTAACAGCTCCATGTAGGCTATGCACCACAGTGTGAAGAAGGTGAAGACAACCAAACTATGCTCCCAAAATCCACGCACTGTCATTTTTTAAAAGTGTTCTGACAATATTACTATGGTTTTATTTACGTTTAACAATGTAACTTTTTGTTTGCAGTGTTATAGCTGTGTGGGTCCCAGCATATGAGAGAGACAAAGTGTGTGAGGTAATATCCTTTTTTTTTTTTTAAACTGTCTGCTCGTGAAAGAAATATGCTTTCGAGATTACACAGAACTTTCCTCAGGTGTGGAACAGGTACTCAATGTCACAGCTAACTACAAGGTGGAACAGATTGATTAGCATAAGTAGTTAAGGGGGGGAAGGAATACAGGGAGATGAGAAGAAAAATTAAAGATATAAGAAGCCATTCCTCTCTCCCATTCCCATAACTGAGAAAATGAGAGAACTCCATAACCCTACTTCCCCAATTCCCTGTAAGAGATGAGGGAGAAGGCCCCCCCAAGGATACTAGATCAGGGAATGGGCCTGCATTTCCCTCACTGAAGAAGCATCCAGAGAGGAGATTGCAGGTTACTGGGGACAACTGAAGATTACTTGCACTTGTTGGGAGAGGTAGTATGGGTAAGGATCTGGGCTTCTATAGTTTCTGGCTACTTTAGAGTTTCCATAATTTTTGAAAACCTTTAGAGACCATGAGATATGCACACACCCATCAACCTCCAGAACCCTGGTTTCTTCACATAAAATTGTCTCAAAAACATTTAAAAAAAATTTTTTTTTAACATTTTTTAAAATTTTCTGTATCAAGTTAAATAATATTAATGAATGCTGATGGTGCAAATGTTTGCAGAGATATAGCTAACCTCTGAAGACCACAAAAAGTGTTTCTATTGAAGAAGTGAACTCCAGTCACTTAAAGCTTATGGGGCAAATCCTGCCTTCTCTCTGAAACCACAGAGATCCCAGATGCAGAATAACTGAGGTAGTTCAACTTTTGGATAGTCTGTTTAGAAGGTTCAGATCCCTGTGCACTGCAGTGCACCTAGAATTACCTGGATCCACTGATCACCAACCCTACCCTTCAATAGGGTCGGAGAACCAGTGCTGCAGATGCTAGATAAATAAAGGATTTCTGTTCTGTAGGATGAGATTGTGGAACTGTGGCACCTATTTGTTGAAACCCTAGTTCAAGGACTAAATCATCAATCAACATCTATCTCTATGAAGCCACTGTAAAATATGTTCTATAAACCACATAGGTACCCTCTGATAGTATTAAATTACTGATTCTTAAAATCAAAGAGAAAGACAGTATTTTTGACAATCCCCAAGAAGTACAGTTGGGTAGTAGCTGCTGTAACCAACCTCTCTCTCAGCCTTTCCTAAATGAGAGGGGAAGACCTGGGAAATGCCCTGATTTTGTAACCACATTCTGTGTCATATGCAATATTTGGGGTAATATGAAACATAAGGTAGGCTTGAGATGTTATGTAGTACAAAAAAACCCCAAAACCTATCAGTCTTGTTCAATTGATGTTTTTCCCTACGTAGTATTTTTACTAAGGATTTGAAAGTGGTGTTATCAAAACAGACGTCTTGACCTAAGGTACTGAAGGCAGACGGTTCCTACAACCCAGAACTAATGACAGAAAAAGTTCACCTAAAACGGATCAGATAGATCAGCACTCCAATTTCCCTGTTATTTTAAAATATATCATATCTATTGTAGACATATGTCTTCGGATTTTTACGGAGCTGCAAGTTCAGGTTTTCTTCTAAAAAATGTTTAGTTAATCATATAAATAAACATTCAGGAAAGGTTCTCTTTGCTAATTTATTGTGCAAAGCTGCTGCTGAGGCTGATTTGTTCAATTATAAAAGGTGTCAAACAGATTTCAAGTGAGGTATAGTGATGGGCAATAAGATGTCAGACAATTTGGAAATGCATCAAAGCATTAGATGTTCTCATCATGTACAGTCGTAGTAGTTGAAAACTGTGAAAATGCTTTTTAAAGTTCTGTCAAAAATGACAAGTGGCAGTGAGTGCCTGGAAGAATCTCTACCAAGAACTCCTACTTATTATGGTGATTAAACTGTACTCCAAATAAGGTCAATATTTATAAATACTATCTCTGAAGCCTCAAATAGTTGAATATAAAAGAGCTTATGGAGGACATGTGCTTTTCATTATATAATCACTGCACATTTACATAATCCCTCACAGTCAGTGAATATGACGTGCCCTGCAAAGCATTAAAGATGTGCAGTATGCAAGTGAAAAACAGGGGATGGGATGCAACACCAAAGCAGTGAAAACAAGGGGGAAGATAAGCACATTTGTTTGTTCTACAGTTTTTATTTGAACGTTTGGGGGGTGGTGTTATTGTTTTGTTTTGAGTATCTGATTTCCAGTCATCTGAATAGTTAACACTTCTCAGCAGGGAGAACTAGACCCTTTGGAAGAAGTGACTTTAAAGGAGGAATTTAAAAGGTGCTTCAGGTTAATGGTTTGCAGTCAAATGATTTCATCAGAAAATCAAAGTATTTTTATGAACTGATAATAAAAACAGTTAGTGCCAGGCACTACTGAGTGACATGTGCATTTAAAAACTTGTTGCCTTACCAGAAATACAGTACCGGAGGCATTTCCCATTTCTAACATCTACATCTCTCTCTGTGTGACCAACGTTAATCATGTATTTAAAAAACCCTAATTTAGCAATAGAGTGAATGTTAGATATACCCACTGTATATGAGGTAGTGCAGTGGTTCTCAAACACGGGCTAGGGCTCCCTGGATTTTGGGGGTGGGGGGGCCCACAAGTAGTTTTCAGAGGGTTTACCAAGCAGAGCCAGCGTTAGACTCGTTGGGGCCCAGGACAGAAAGCCAAAGCCCCAGGACGAATGGGGCTGAAGCTTGGGGCTCTGAGCCCCGCTATCCAGGGCTGAAGCCAAAGCCTGAGCAACTTAGATTTGCAGGACCTCCTGCTTCCCTCTACTTCCCTCCTGCTTCCCTCTACCCTTCTTCACCGTATAATTTACTGCACTTATTTACATGGTTGTAGCCTACTTTTCCCCTTGTGCTGACTCAACTTTGCTCTCCAGACCCAGAATTGTAAATTCTATGAAGCCACTTAACTGGGGGTTGGTTTTTTGTGGGGGATAAGGAGGGGATAGGGGATACCTATGCCCCCTTACTATCCAGTGTGGCTGTGTAGGGCTTAGTAACACCCAGCTCTTTAGAAACAGGGCATTACTAAATTCAGCTAAAAGTTACCTTGAGTTTTCATATTAGGTTTTTTTTTACATTAATATTTTTGAAGTAATTTGCTCCCACTTGAGTCAGAGGGTCTGTTCTTCCCTGTACATGAACGGAAGGGACATGAACTCAGAAGAATTACTCATTAATATCCAGAACATCTAGACACAATCTACAGCATGATTACAGAGTTTACTGGGCAGCTGAAGCAATTTAGTTCATCTCCAAAAACATGCATTGTTCCTGTAGCTACTGCGTTGGAGGAGTGCATAAAGCTACTCCACCAGTGGAAAAGCTAATAGCTAGATCTGATCAAAAATATTCTGGCGGAATAGATTTCTGTTGGATAATATGCTGATGAACACCTCATGGGCATGTGTCAATTCTGTCAAAATTTTTGAGGACCGTCAGGCAGGAAAGGTTCCCCAGGCTGCCCAGCTCCTTGGGCTGCCCTCTGGCAGGCAGGCTGCCCAGCTCCCGGACACCCTGGGAGGTCAGGTTATCAGAGCAGTTGGCTCCCCAGGTGGCAATGTCTGGTAGGTGGACAGCTCCCTAGGGAATGGCGGGAAAATTTTGAAAAACTCCATCTCAGAATTTTGCATTTCTGACTTTTTGTCTCTATTTCAGAAATTAAAAAATTTCAGAAATGTGAAATTTTCCATGGAAAGGCAATTCCATTTCCCACACAGCTCCATTAGTAGCCTATTAAAAATATGTCCCAATAAAGTTTACTTTTTCAGTTCAATTTAAGAGCAAAATTCATGAAACAACAAGAGTGGCTGGGAGTTGCGATTATTAAACTGGTTGCCACAAACACACAAAATACTTTACTACTTGAACTGAAGAAATAAATATACTGCTGTTTCTTGTTTGTCAGTAAAAGATGCACATGTGTTATCAAACACTTCAATGTACAAAACAGCACCCATTTTCTCTGGTCTTTAGTTATTACTGTTTAACTATGTGAAAAACTATGAATAGCATAGGAAGTACTAAATAACCAAGTTCCAAGTTCTTACAGATGCTGATCATAGGTGCCTACTAGAAAACCCACATCAGCTGTTTGGAATCTTGGGTGGAAGTCATCAGTTCTTATTCTGCATCCTGAAACATCCACAGCGGGATTATTCTGCAGGCTGTTTGCCCCAAAAATCACTGAGCTCCCTGGTAGAGTCTCATGGCCAGGGAATGTGGGCCATCTCTTCCATAGCAATGGGTACTATGTACTGACCCCCAAGGAGATTACTTCTGAGCAGATGTATGCTGTGCAGAAAATCTGAGTCTGCCAGAATAAAGGTATACATTATTTTTCCTTTGCTGAGAGTGTGTTTGGGATTGGCTGTTGTTGTCACATTCCCAATATTTTGTTTAACTAAATCCTATTTAAAAAGTGCAGAAACATATTGCATGAGATGCATACATCGCAAGTAAATATTTCATGGTAAATTACATGGAACACTTGCAATAAGGACAGCAACAACTGTTTTGTATGAAAAAGTAATCCTCAGTGCTATACATTTTATACAGTACCATTTACCTTAAGAACAGTATGACACACTGTTTGGATATTTATGTTTCCGTTGTCTAACTTTTTTTCCCCTTTGTGTTATTTTCAGATACCTCTTTTTAAAAAGTACACTGGATGAACCATAACATATTAACACATCACCTGTGCTGCCTCGAACTGCTATCTTTAAAACTATCCCCATGAAGACAGCTTTGAGAATAAAAAGAGTTCCTGCAGGATCCTTCAAGCAGACTCACAAAAATGCTGCCTCCACACTTCCCAGTCAAAGCTCTTTGGCGCTCTGATTCTGTTACTCCAATATTATCTATGCAGTTGCAAGCTCTGGCAATATGCTCTGAGGCCTCAAAGCTATTGCTTTTTTCTAAGATCCCTTTATTACAACAGGGCATCAATATCCCCCGGGTATGTTCTGTAGTATGTTTCATGAGATATGATAAAGTAAGTAACACTTAAAAAAGGCTTTTCTTTTTCTGTAAGACAACAAAATTTTGGTGCAGTTAAGAGGACAGCAACTACATTAATGTAGTATTTACTTCTCATCTAGCAAGTTGTTAAAGTGATTTTACTAATCTTTTCCATCTCTTACGTCTCTATTTTATCGAGTTTCTCTGCCAATTCAAGATTGTTCTCCACTATACATTTATTATGGTTTTGTCTAGCTTAGTTCTGAATGTCTCAGTGTATGGGGCTTCTACCATTTACCTCGGGAAACTATTCCACAGCTTAATACACCTCAATGTCAGGAAATGTATTCTGATGTTCACCTTTAAATTTTCCCTTTTCTGAATTTTATCCCACTAGTTCTTCTCTGTCCTGGGTGTTTCTAAACTTAAAATATTTGTAGATTCATATCTCATTAATCAACTGACCATGTACACAACCTATAAATATTTAACTCTTAATTCACTTTTGCAGCGACCCAGTCTTTTTTGTTCCTCTTCTCTGATCTCCTTCTGTTTGTCAATGTTTATTTTTCTGGTATAAAAGTATTCAGAATTGAAGGCAGTAATCCAAATTCAAATAGCTATACAGGGAGGGACTGTTAACTCTCTGGCCTGTGATGATGCCACTGTGTGTGCAGAACAAATCCATACTTTTTAAACTAATTTATTACAAGCTCATGTGTAATTTACTGTCCACTATCAGTCCGCACATCTATTTTGGAATTATCACTTTCCAGGCTGTTCCCTCCCCTGAGAGTGTGTATTCTGAATTATTTTTTTGTATCTTTTTGAAATAATCCTCATTCTTCATTTATCTGCTTTTTGCCATAACCTTGTTTGATCCCTTTGTATTATTTCTGTCCTCAATGGTGTTTGCAATCCCTCCTCATTTAGGACCATTTATAAGCAATTTCAATTGCAACTGAACCTCTCTACCCTTTCTTCCAGAGCACAGATCAACTTGACATAATACATATGTATTCTTCATGGTGATCATCCATAGAAAGACAGGAAGAACCACCATTCAAGCAGCTGATATATGGCTTCCAATATGTTGTACAATGCTCAATATTTTGAGATCTCATATTCCAAATATTTTCCTTTTAGGTGGATTTGAAAGGTATTAGAGAGAGCCCTGAAGAATTAATTTTTATGTACCCACCATTCTGTAAATGTTGAGTTACCCATCCTGGAGAAACTACATCAAAATGACAGACGATAGTTTAGTCTCCATGTCCATTCAGTTCTTACCTTCTCTGCTGAGGCTGTAAAATCTGTGTCAATTAGTGCCAAACATGATGATAGTTTTGTGATGCAATTGCTTGTCTACTAGCAACTTGACTGAGCTCTGAAAGTCATTTTATATTGGTGACCAAAGAACCATTAGCTGATAATGACTTTAGGCCACTGCTGACATGGACCAAATTCAAATAGATGATCTTGAGACGAAAGGCTCTGTATTCCATTACCAAGCCATCCTGTTCCCCTCCGAACTTAGTTGTAAAAAGATTATCCAAATATGTTCAGATTAACTACAATTCAAAACCCTGCTAGCTTGTACCACAAGAATTCAGACATACAATTAGATAAAAGGAAAAACATGCTAAGTTTTGCTCAGATATTATACCATTTTATATGACTAACCCACATCTTGTACATTTCCAAACTGAAATTATATGCTTTGGGAGCAATCAGCAAATTATTTCTTTAAACAAATGTCTTCCACTCCTTCCAGAGAAATAAATGTCTTCATAAGTCGTTTTATAAAAATATTTTGTACTTCTACAGTACCATTTATCTAAGCATCTCAAATCAATTCATATGCAATTAATTAATTCTCTACCAAGTCAAACAAGTCTTACATACATTTTAGAGAGGGGTTAGCAAACATATAATGGTCTCAGGGTAGAATGTCAGACATACTGAGCACCTGGCTTCAAAAGGAGCTATAAGTGATCAGCATATCTGAACATCTGGGCCTAGCTGTGTGACCCAACATCCTGTGCTAGTGGCAAATCTGAGAACAGAACCTAGAAGTATGGACTCCCAGTCTCTTACTGTGACCATCAGACCAAGCTCCCTCCCAGAAAACCATGTAATATTGACTAACTGATTAAACTATCTGGTTATTAATAATCTACTGCCCCTTTTACACTGTGGTGTTTCTTTTTCAAACAAGAGGCAATAAAACTAGTACATTTCTGGCTCAGAAATAGTCGTGCTTGGCTTTTTTCTTTTCTCAATCCTACCCTCTGAGGTCTACTCCAAGAAAAGCCATACTGTAAACTCTCTCTTTGCAAGGGCTCTATTGCCACTGTCTTTTGATCTAAAATGAAACTCAAGATTTCAATAGAAATACTAATTAGACTAAAAATCAAGTATTGCTGTTATTCACATGTGTGCACATGAAAAGTACTTACTGGGCAAGACGTCAAATTTCCTTTAAAATTCATAATCACCATTCTGGAATCTTATTAAACGTAACTGAATTACACTAGCATTTTCAATAACACTGTTCTTTTTCAGGAGTGGCAACATGAGACAAATTCAACTTTATCGGTTAAACATCGCTACTGATGGGCAGAATGGATACTCCTGTATTGTATTATTACTATAGTGAACCAGTTGTCTGGTGCTTTGCAGGATCTTTGCACAGCTCCAAAATACCCAAAATACCCACCTTTAGCAGGGGAGGTCCATAGACTGGACAGCAGAGAACAAGAGAAATTCAAAATGCATGTGTATTAAGGAGGGGGCTGCTGCACTCCCAGCCCCCCTCTGCTTAGAAGGGCAAGGGGTTGGGCCAACTGATTGACTGCTATGTGCCTCGTCCCTTGCCTATTTAAACTAAGTCTAGGCTTTTCAACAGCCTGTTACCCTCCAGTTAGCTGTAGACTAGGAGCTGTGCCAAGGGCCCCGGTACTGAATGGGAGCTCAGGGCAACATGCTTCCTTCTGCTAACCCTCACGCAGGAGCTTTTGGAATTCAATTTATATTTTCATGCAAAATACTATTAGATTAGAACTATGAATTTCATCATTTTCAGCTCAAAATCTAAAACTTACTTTTTATCGTGCCTTCCACAATAAAAAAAAACCAAAAACATAAAAGCTCAGATATCCTTAATGTGTATAATTTCACAGTTTATAAAATGCTCCAGTAGTAGAATGATGAGCAGGATATAAATGCTTAGACACGTTTTAGGAGAAGAAAATTGTCTGGATTAGCAATTGGCATATACAGATGCATTAATCTACAGTTCAGCTAACCAACTGCCGCACAAATGATTTGCAGGCTCCACACTTACACATGCATTTTACAGGTGAGACATCAAAGCTGGTTTATACAACCATATATCTGGCACTCAGACTGCCTTTGTTCAAAGCAAGAAAAACAGAAGAATCTACACAATTATTTTAACCACATACTATGGGTACAGGATACTGCAGTCTAACAGTTCTTGTTGCTGGAGGTAGAAGAAAAGTGACCATTTGTGTGGGTACCAATATTAAATAGATGTCCATCATTGCCAGATGTGTAGCTAATTGTTCACACACTACATCCCCCCAATACCAAGGTTTTATTATAGTGTGGATTTAACTTTATGTTTGGAACAATCTGTATAGGTTTATTGGAATGTATTAGCATGCATTTCTACTAGTTTCTTAAGAAACAATTGCAATACTTCTTTTTACTATTCAATTTCTAAAGGTAGGTTTCAATTTACAGTTCTCAGTTATTTGTGTGTGTGCGAGTGCACAATTCTCACGTAAAAACATATAACATATTGAAGTTCTCTCAGCGTACGAAGGAATTACACTGATAAAACAGGGTTACTTACCAGTAACTGTTGTTCATCGAGATGTGTTGCTCATATCCATTCCAATACAGGTGTGTGCACGCCCCATGCACAGATTCCCAGAACTTTTTTCCCTTAGCAAGCCCCATAGGGTCGGCTCAGACGCACCCTGGAGTGCCGCGCTCATTCCGCAGTACATAGGGCACCGCCGACCCTGCGGCCCCTCAGTCCCTTCTTTCTGCCGACTCCGACAGCGGGGACGGAGGGTGGGTGTGGAATGGATATGAGCAACACATCTTGAAGAACAACAGTTACTGGTAAGTAACCATGTTTTCTCTCTTCGAGTGATTGCTCATATCCATTCCAATATAGGTGATTAAATAGCCATACCTTGGAGGCGGGTAGGAGTCAACTGTGAGTTGCTCTCGAGAGCACGGCTCTGACGATGCCCGCGTCCTCTCTCGCCTGCTGCACGATGGCGTAGTGGGACGTGAAGGTGTGCACCGGTGACCCGGTCGCTGCTCTGCAGATGTCCTGCAGGGGCACTCATTGCAAGAAGGCCGCGGATGAGGCCTGGGCCCTGGTTGAATGCGCTGTCACAGCTCCTGGAAGCAGCACCTTCGCCCGCTCGTAGCAGGTCTTAATACAGGCGGTGATCCAGGTGGAGATGCGCTGGGTGGAGACAGGTGAGCCTTTCATCCGGTCCGCCACTGCCACGAACAGCTGTGTTGCCTTCCGGAACGGCTTGGTCCGCTCGATGTAATAGGCCAGGGCTCGTCTGACATCCAGCGAGTGCCATCTCCGCTCCTCCTCCGAACTGTGCGGTTTCAGAAAGAACATGGGAAGGAAGATATCCTGGTTATAATGAAACTGGGACACCACTTAGGCAGAAAGGCCGATTGGGGTCTCAGCTGCACTTTGTCTTTGCAGAAGACCATGTGGGGGGCTCCGAGGTTAAAGCTCTTATCTCGGAGATCCTCCTAGCCAATGTAATGGCCACCAGGAAGGATACCTTCCACCAGAGGACGAGCAATGGGCATGTAGCCATGGGCTCGAAGGGGGGTCCTGTCAACATGGTGAGGACCAGGTTCAAGTCCCAGGGAGGCACCGGGTCATGGACCTGCAGGTATAGCCTCTCTACCCCCTTGAGGAATCTAACTGACATAGGGTGGGAGAACAGGGATCTGCCTTCCATCGGCTGGTGGAAGGTCGAGATGGCCGCCAGGTGTACCCTGGGGGAGGCCAGTGCCAGGCCCTGGAGCTTCAGCTGAAGCAGGTACTCCAAAACTGCCTGTATGGGCAAACAAGTCGGTGGGATACCCCTGGACTCCACCCAACAGGTAAAACACTTCCACTTGGGCCGGTATACCACCTGAATGGAAGGTTTCCTGCTACCGAGCAGAACCTGCTGGACCTGTATGGAGCAAGCTCTCTCTCCTTCTGTCATCCAGAGAGTCTCCATGCCGTCAGGTGGAGGAAGTCCAGGTCCGGGTGCAACAGGCGGCCCTGGTCCTGGGAGAGCAGGTCGTAGCACCTCGGGAGCGGGATCGGTGTGTCGATGGACAGGTTGAGCAGCATGCTGTACTAGTGCTGCCTCAGCCAGGCTGGCGCAATCAGTATGATGTCTGCTCTGTCCCTCTTGATCTTCAAGAGGACTTTGGGCAGCAGAGGAATGGGAGGAAACGCGTATGTGAGGGTCCCCGTCCAGTTTAGCAGGAACGTGTCGGAGAGGGAGCCCGGGTCGCGACCCCGGAGCGAGCAGAACCTTGGGCACTTCTGTTCCAGGACGACGCGAACAGGTCCAGTTGGGGAACCCCCCACTTCTGGAAAATGAAAGTCACCACCTCGGGGTGCAGGGACCAGTCGTGGCGGGGTACGCCCCGTCGTTCCTGACCCCCGGGAGGTGAGAGGTGGTTAAATGAAAATCGTGCCTCACTGCTAAATCTCAGAGCCGAATGGCCTCCTGGCACAGAGCCGAGGAGCGCCCCCCCCCCTTGCCTGTTCACATAGAACATGGCCGTCGTGTTGTCCGTGAGGACCTGAACCATCCTGCCCCTCAGGACACTGAGGAAGACCTTGCAGGCCAGACGGATCGCTCTGAGCTCTCTGACATTGATATGGAGAGCTCTCTCTTCCGGCGACCAGAGCCCCTGAGTGCTCAAGTCCTTGCTGATATGGGCCCCCCACCCCACGTCCGAGGCATCCGTTAACAGCATCACTGAAGGAGCCACGTCTCTGAAGCGAACCCCTTTCAGAACCTCCCTTGGGTCTCACCACCAATCCAGGGAGGATAGTTCCTGGGTGGGGACCGTGACCACCCTGTTCAGCGAGTGTCTGGCAGGTACATATACCGAGGCCAGCCACCCTTGTAGAGGTCTGAGTTTGAGGTGAGCCAGCCTCACCACATATGTATACGCCGCCATATGTCCCAACAGCTGGAGGCAGTGCCTGGCTGTTGTGGTGGGGGACCTGTGCAACTCGTTGATTATGGAGGCCATGGTCTCGAACCGTGGCTGTGGGAGGAAGGCCCTGGCCTGGGTGGCGTCTAGGGTGGCCCCTATAAACTCTATACGCTGCACCGGGCTGAGCGTAGACTTCTGCTCGTTGATGAGCAGCCCGTCTGGTGCATGTGGCGCAGGTGAGAGTCAGGCTGTTCTCCACGTGGGCCCTGGACCTGCCCCGTATCAGCCAATCGTCCAAGTATGGAAATATCTGAACCCCTCCGTGGCGCAGATGGGCTGCTACTACCGCCATACATTTCGTGAAGACCCTGGGGGCGGATGAGAGGCCAAAGGGCAGGGCTGCAAATTGGTAATGGCATCCCACTACCACAAATCTGAGGAACTTTCTGTGGCTGGGGAAGATAGTAATGTGGAAATATGCATCCCTGAGGTCGAGGACAGCATACCAGTCCCCTGGAACTAGGGTGGGAATGATGCACGTTAGGGAAACCATGTGGAACCTGGTGCGTCTGATAAACCTGTTCAGACGGCGGAGGTCTAAAATAGGCCCCCTTGGCCTTGGGGATTAAGTAGTACCGTGAGTAGAATCCCCTCCCCCGTTCCTCTGGAGGAACTTCTTCTACTGCTTCGCACCAGAGCAAAGAGTTGACCTCTTGTATGAGGAGCTGCTCGTGAGCGGGGTCCCTGAAGAGGGGCTGGATGGGGGAGAGTTCGGGGGACAGGCTGTAAGCTGGAGGGCATAGCCCCTGAGGACTACCCCGAGGACCCAGCGGTCCATGATGATAGTTTCCCATACTGCGTAGTACAGCCCTAGCCTGTGAGCAAAGGGCCAGGATAGATCCAGGGGGAGAAGAGGAGTGCCACCCTCGTGCAGACCATCAAAACCGTTTATTATTGCCCTTACTTGGGCCTTGCTGAGGGCCTGCCGAGGACCCCTGGCAGTCGTGGCAGTTGGGGCCCCTACGGTCCCGACCCCTCCTAGGTTGGGTGGGTCTGGGGGGCAGCCTAGGTGGTGGCTGTGGCTGCCTCTGGGCCTGAGGCCGAGACTGGCGCCTCGAGGCCTGCGGGGTGTATAGCCCGAGGGACTTTAGGGTGGCTCGCGAGTCCTTCAGGGCATGCAGCTTCTCATCCGTCCTCTCTGAGAAGAGGCCAGTGCCATCAAAAAGGAGGTCCTGAATGGCCTGTTGGACCTCCTGCGACAAGCCTGAAGCTTGGAGCCAGGAGCAGCGGCGCATGACGATGGCTGAAGCCATCGCCCTGCTGGCAGTATCCGCTGCATCACTCGCAGATTGTAAGGCTGCATTCGCTACCGCCACGCCTTCCTGGGACACAGTGGCGAAGTCCGCAGCCTGGTCAGAGGACAACCCTGACTGGAACCTCTGCAGCAAGAACCAGAGGTTTAAGTTGTATCTCCCGAGGAGGGCTTGATAGCTTGCAACCCTCAGCTGCAGGGCTGCAGTGGAGTACATCTTGCAGCAGAACAAGTCCAGCTTCTTACTGCCCTTGTCCTTTGGGGTATTACCCTGGCAACCCTGGCGGTCTCGCTGATTAGCGGCCTCCACGACCAGTGTCCCCGGGGCTGGGTGATTGTAGAGAAAGTCAAAGCCCTCCTTGGGAACGTAATATTTTCGTTCCACCCCTTTAGAGGTGGGGGCCACCGAAGAAGGGGTTTGCCAGAGGGTTCTGGCAATCTTCATTACCCTCTCGTGGACCGGCAAGGCAACTCGAGAGGGGCCTGCTGACCCGGATATCCCAAAGAGGGGGTTCCTCCTCCTCCAACATCTCTAAGTTCCAGGCTTAAATTTCCTGCCACCCTTATCAGCAGGTCCTGGTGGGTCCAGAAATCAAAAAGGGGGGCCTTACGGTCTCGGGCAGCCACCTTATCCTCTGGGTCTGACCCCTCATCCGAGGGCTGACCCTATTCCGGATGTGTCGGTGGTGGGGGTACTGGTTGGGCCACCGAGGAATGAATGGAGGTGATCCCCTGACCCATCTGGGCACTCCAGGGCCCCCAGTATGGCCACTTCCAGGGGCCCTGAGGCCACGCCGGTGCTGGCATCTGCACCAGCTGCATCGTGCCCAGTTGGAGAGTCTGAGACCCAGAGCCACTGGACCGCCGTTTGTGGTACCGGGCAGGTGAACGGCCCCGGGACGATGAAGAAGACGACCGTCGGTGCTGGCGTCTCCGGTGCCGCCAAGGGGACCGACTACTGGAGGAGCCAGATGACCTCCTCCCATGCCTCGAACTCTTTCGGTAGCGCTTCCCATCTCGGGAGTATGAGTGGCATTGCCTGTATCTCCGTGACGATGAGTCGGAGCGCGATCATCTCCTCGGTGCTGAGGCAATCGGTGCCGGCTCAGGTGGTGCCGAGGCGGTTGGTACTGGTGCCGGCGGTGCCAAGGCAAGCTGTGCCTGCACCAGCGGTGCTGACGGTGCCGAGGATGTCGGTGCCGGGGTTGGCGGCGGAGCCAAAGCAGTCAGTCCCGAACTAACCCGTGCCGAGGCGCTGGATGGAGTTACCAGCACCGTAATCCGCACTGGCGTCGGGGATTGGTGCCGAAGTACCAGAGCCAGAGCTGCGACCCCTGCGTGAGGCGGAGCTGGAATGACGTCGCCTCTCGCGCTTGCCTCTCGACTGCCCTTGGTGCCGCAGTGTCGAGGAGCTCGACAACTCAGAGTCGGAGCTAGGAGGGGAGCCCACACACTCTACCCTCCTCGACCGTCTGGGGGGAGACCTCGACTCCTGTCTCCACCACTCACCAGGGCAACCCAGAGCGGGATTACCCCGAGACACCGGTCCCGGAGCCCTCGGCCGAGGGAGGGACGGAGGCGTGGGCAGGCCCATGAGGGCGCGTGCCACCGCAAAAGCCTCCTGAATTGACGGCTCTTGCAGGGGCACTCCCCCACCCCCAGGAGTCGGGGGAGGCTCCCTGCAAGGAGATGCCGGTGCCGGAGTAACCTCCATGGCATGTGGCTGGGGCATCTCCTGTGCTGCTCCCTGCTGTACCAGTCGCAGGGAGGAGTCCATATGTGCGGTCTCGGTCCGCTGCTTCTTCGGCACCGCAGGTTTCAGTGCCGGTGTCGGTGGAGCGCTCCGCACCGAGGAGATGCTCGGTGCCGCCGGCGAACGCGATGGCTCGGAGTCCGGGTGGAGCGCAGACTCCATCAGGATGGCCTTTAGCCTGGCGTCCCGTTCTTTCTGGGTCCGCGGCTTGAAGGCCTTACAGATCTTACATTTTTCACATCTGTGCTGCTCTCCGAGGTACCGGAGGCAGCGGTCGTGAGGATCACTTACAGCGAAAAGTTTTGCACACACGGTGCAGGCTTTAAAGCCAGTGGAGCCAGGCATGGCTCAACTATAGCCCCTGAGGGCTGCTAACTAACTACTTAACTTATCTAACTTAACACTAATCTATGGTAATCAACTGTAACAAAGAACACTCTAAGTACTAAGGGAGCTACTTGCAGTATGCAAGAGGCAAACGTTCCAGCAACCGTCACAGGCGGAAAGAAGGAACTGAGGGGCCGCAGGGTCGGCGGCGCCCTATGTACCGCGGCATGAGCGCGGCACTCCAGGGGGCGCCTGAGCCAACCCTACGGGGAGTGCTAAGGGAAAAAAGTTCCGGGAATCTGTGCACGGGGTACGCACACACCTATATTGGAATGGATATGAGCAATCACTTGAAGAGAGAACTCAATGATTTCCACTACAATATTTGGGATAGATTTCTCCCATTAATACATAAGGTTCATCTGAATCTGTAATGTCGTAGGGCCTGATCCTGAAAAGAAAAAGAAAAGGGTAACTTTGCTCTTTTTGACAGAGATCCTTAGCTGGAGCAAATCAGCCTGCCTTCACTGACTTAAGCAGAGTTAGGCTAACAAACTAGCTGAAAATCTGAAGCTTAATTTTAACAATGCTTTTGGTCTTTTCTCCTTTCTAATGCCTTGGGCTTTGGGTCTGTGCAGCAGGTCTGCTAAGTATTTTGGCACTGATGAAACAGTCTTTATCTATGGCGATGCTTATTTATTGATTTATTTACTTATTTTAATATTCCTCTAATACTGTTGAAGGTGATGTGCTAGTCAGCATATCACAGACCACGATAACTTTTTCTTCTGGAAGCAAAGAAGCACACATGCAGTATTTTGTTCCACTCCATGTATGTAATGAGGTTGGGTGAATAAAATCTAACTAATGTTCAGGGACAAGTGACCAGAGTTAGGAGAAGAAAGTTTTTTGAAACTGCAATTTGGAATTTTTGGACTCTTGTGGAATGAAATCTCACCGTTATTTCTGTATTAGCATAGGTTTTTGTGAATGATCATACAACAGAAACAGGATAGAGATAATATCAACAAAAATTGAGGAACAAAAAAAATTTTGAGCCAACATTGCGAAAGATTATTATGATTTTCTCTTTGCCCTTCAGTTCTCATTCAGAACAGGCTTATGCAAAACTAATTTGCTGAGTTCCTTCTAAAAACATATGTAGAAGATTATAGGACAATGTTATGTAAGCTTCTCTAGACCAGTGTTATTGGTCCAGTCATTCTTTCAATAACACTCCCACTAACTGAAAGAATGTAGGATAAGGCCTTAAATGTTTAAACACAACTAATTATTTCTTCTGTGCTTAGATCTCAAGAGTTATAACTGTGTTTTTATAGTTCAAGTCAAATGCTTGCTGTATATTCTTTAAAAATATAATGATAATTTTACATTTTCCCATAAGTGATATTAAGATTTTGTCATAGTTTTTAATTTGTAAAAATGTGCTGTTTATAACTGTAGAAGAGATTGAAAATTTAAATGTGTTTACTAAAAGGTTGTTTCTCTATGTACTGGATTATTATAGGGATGCTCATAAGTGTCTGGTTGTTGACCTTTTAAAAAAAAAAAAAAAAGAACCACCAGTCTCTGCCTCCCAAACATTTATGAATTAAAAAAATTATGAGATTGCAAACTGATATCTGCGGTGGGTGGGGGAAGGTACAAGGCAAAAGAGCAGATCAAGTGTCCTACCCATACTTAATATTGTCCCTTTAAAAAAAATGTATGCTACAGCTCAAAATGTTGACATTTTCTGTTTGAAAACAGAAAACTGGCTCCACAAAGCTTTTTTTAAGGGATGCAGACTAAAAGAAAAATGCACTCTTTAACCGTAGATAGCTTACTACTTTGGAAGATGTCATCCTTTTAAACCTTAGTGTAGAACACAAATGTCACCCAGCTTTTGACACAATACAAATTTTCACTATTGATTTCTCTATTGCCCATAATCCCTTACGATCTCTTACTGATCTATAAACACCACACTATGAAAGCTGTGTGGTCCACTTATACAACTGCTAGCTTTCACTAAGTATGTCATATATGATAAGCAACGGAGATAGACAAACACCATTCCTCGCATTTTTCCTTCCTGACAGGAATACGTGTGTTCAAAATACATTAAAACAATATTACTCTCCTCTAAGCTCAAAATTCAACTAAATTTTAAATTGCGGTTGATTTACTTTATATACCAAACCATGCTGACTATTAATTTACCCACATTAAAATAATATATTTTAGTAAATCATCTTCATAAAACAATGTAGATAAGATATCACTATTACATTTTAAAGCATAAGTCCAACTTAAAATATAATGTAATATTTTACTGTGTTCTGGAACTTCTTCCCGCTATCCCCAAATATAAATACAAAACGCTGCCATAACACATACACAGAATTTTATTTCAAGGGTTCAACTTGTCTTCCATTCAATTAATCTACTCACACAAGAGGTTATAAAAGCATCACAATATTCACCTACATGGAACCTACTGTGTAAGGCTATGCAGCAGTACTGAAGGAGAATACACTTGAGTACAATTCTTTACATTACCAGTAGTCCCTATAGTAATGGTTCCCAACCTATGGCCCGGGGGCAAAAGTGGCCCACTGGGGCTTTCAGAGTGGCTCACGGCTCCCCTCCTGCTGGCTGCAGAAGGGAGACACTGCCTAAGGACCCAGGCGGAGCACGTTTCCGTGGGGCTAAAAGACCAGTGCAGGCTCCTTACTGCAGCCAAGGGGACGGAAGACCAGCGCTCCCATCCCCCTGGCTGTAGCAGGCAGCACAGCAAAGCGCTCTGCCTAGATCCACAGGCCCTGGGGCCCTTGCTAAAGCCAGAAGGAAGGGAGCCACTGCCTAGGGACCCAGGTGGAGTAATAGGGCTACAGGATGCATGCGGTTTCCCTGCTGCAGCCAGGGTGACGGGAGATCGGTGAGGAGAACTCCTTCCATCTGGCTGCAGTGGGGAGGAGGGGGCCTGCTGGCAGAGACTGGTGGCCCTTCACGGTTGTAAAAATTATATTTGTGGCCCTCAAGCTGAAAAGGTTGGGAACCACTGCCCTACAGCAATTAACAACCTCCACCATAAATGAAGGCTGGATACAGGTGGACGTCATAGTACATTGCAGACTCCATTGCCAAATACCAATTATTTGGATATAGCAATGGAGTCTGCGTAGTAGTTGGGTTCTTTGAAGAAGTAGTTTCCTTGTCTTGTCATGTACAGATTTGATGCATTGGCATTATCAATTGAAAATGCTGTAAATTAAGAAGGTGTAGTCCATAAAATCATTACAAAAAAACAAATTCATACAAAAGCTAAAATCAAATAAGGCCTTATCCAAATTCCACTGATTTCCATTGACTGCAATTGACTTCCATTGACTGCAATGGAAAGACTTCCATTGACTGCAATGGGCTTTGGATCAGTTCCATGGATATTTCTCTTGTATTGTCCCTAGGTGCTCCCTAGGGTCCAATAATCTGCCAAGAAGAGTAAATTCCAAACCCCCATCAGAAGGGTTGAGCCTCCTGTCAAATCTACATACCTGAACTTGAGAAAATAGTTTTTACTATTCAGAAATTTCTTTCAACAAGCTGGAGCCTTCTTAACATCTTTCTCTAACCCTTGACAACTTGGGTGTCAGTGCTACATACAATATATACCTGAGCTACTGGCCAAAAATTACACTGCAACAGAGACACCCATATTCATGTTACATTTTGATGACTAGTTCAACTGAAGTACATTTAAGTGTCCACATTAATAAAAGTGTCAATAAGCTCCATTATGACAATAACATTATCCTCTTGATAAGCAGCAGGACTTAGCCACTCATCCTCATTTTTTAAAATTTAATGTATTTCTTGCAAAGTGGGTTGCAGGGATCCATGCATAGTCTCTTTTAATCAACTCAAACCCAACCAAAAGTGTGTAAAGTTAGTCTCCACATGAGAGTTCTTCAGCTTTTAAGTCAGATGCTTCAAAACTTTTCAGCCATACTGTAGCTATGCTCACACTGCACAGTTCTGCAGCAGCTGGAGTTCTTGCTACTGCAGTACCACCACTTCCTTCCACAAACTAACAGGTGAGCTGGCCTTCTGACTAAAATTCACACACACACAAAATTGAAGTTAACAATCAAATAGAAATTTCAAAATCTACTCCTGCTCCTACTCATACTGATGTTAATGGCAAAACTCCCATTGACTTTAATGGTGCTAGACTGGCCCCCCTCAAATTGGCAAACTAAAGTACTCCCTAAATTCCATCTACCCATAGAGATTTTCACTTACAGGTTTCTAAAGAATAAATATTTTCCCAAATATAAGCCACTATTCTTAACTGAGAACAACCTGATTATTTCCACTGCTTATGACGAGTTTATTCCTCCTGTTTTAAAGATCATCATCCATGATCAAAATTAAAAACTGAAACCTTTTCCTCAAATAAGCATCAAGAACTCAATGCTATTTTTGCACAAAATTGCTGTAAGCATCTTAAAACGCCTTCCTTCAAACCAACCAAGAAAACTTGTGAACACAGACTAAACATTTATCATTTACTCAATTTAGCATTTATTTATAATGTAACACAGAGGAGCCAGATGCACAAATGGAAACTTCAGAATGCAAAATGCAATAGTTTCTAAATTGAAAATTAGGCTCTAGCACCTATTTTCATTCATCAATACAAGATTTTCATTTACAGGAAATATATTTGCAAGCTTTACAAGTAACTTCAATAACTTCTTGACATACTTATAGTCTTCATCCAGATTAGCTCATTTCTACAGTGGCAATGTAATTTAAACAGCACTACATTTACAAAAGAGCCAGAGCTAATTAAGTCCTCAATGAGGTGCATACACAGGAACACTGAACAATTAATATTGACCTATATCTAATGAGCAAGATAAAAAGCTTCCTTTACTTCATCTGTGCTGACAATGAGCTATAAATCCTAATTTTATTTCAGAAGCCTAAATGTTTCACTTCACATCCACTCTGGATTTTAAACCTATAATTGACAACCCTTTAACTGAATTTTACTCTTTCTCATTTTATAGTGGTGTTAGTAACACCATTGACTTCAACTGAGTTACTCCAAGTTTATACAGATGTAAATGAGAAAGGAATTTGACACTGTATGTTTAGTCATAATGATGTTTTAAATTTTTTGGGATTGAGAATTTTATACCTTAGTAAAGATTTACAATTCTAGAGGGGATTTTTTTTGTTTTTTGCTTAATCTTGCACAACTGCCATGAACCATCAAGAGGGCTTCCCATTCAGCTTAATTTATCTCTGTGAATACTGTAAGGTGATCTGTTTTTCTGCTTTCAATACTGAATAAATTATGCATTTGATTATTACACCTTACCATAAGAGATTGATTGATTACCTGCATACTGATTCAATAAAAAAGTATAGCAGCCCACGCTACATCACATAGCCCTCAAGCTGGCAAAACCTGTGAAGATTCATAAGTATTTCAGAGAAATGAAAGCAAGATGAAGTTACTATTGTATTTGATCCTTAAGATTCAAGATGAGGAAAACTCTCCACGAATGCAAAAGGTGAGGATCTAAAAACTTTCCTATTAAATGTATCATCTAAACCAGTATTTCATTGACAAGTTATATATACACAGCATCTTCAAACTTTGCTCTAAATGAGTTACACCCCATGTAAATCTGGAATCATTCGCTGTGTAACTGAGCAGAATTTAACCTGGAGTCTGCAAATTCACTGTTAAACCTGATTTATACAATAAAGCTTTATTGAATTTTTGAGATTACATACATCTCATTCTCAAGTTACCAAATGAAGACATCAAAAAGTGATTCTTTGGGACCTGATCAGATGAATGTCTGTTTTGACAGGATACACTGAAACCTCAATTAAGAAAAAATAAAGATGCACCAGTCATATTACACCTTACACACTGAATATACTGCTTACTGTTCCTATTTAGAAGTTTAGGTGACTGAGACTTACGCTTTGTGAGCATGGACTCCTGCTCACTGAATTGAAGCTGCAGAGATTTGTCTGATACATAGCTTTTTCTGCTGAACACAGCCACCAGCGTGAGAAAGGTTTTACAATATCTGCACATCTCTTGTGTTGGTGCAAGATGATGTAAACTTGTTGGACTACAGTGATCTGCTGAATGATGATAAAATTCAGTTTATGAAATGTAAAGTGATTTACTGTTAAGGTTATATAATTAAATAACATTTTCTTGCCTTGAAAGGAACCTAAAAGAGTTTTGTACTAATATATCCCTCTGTATGAATGAAGTGCATAATCCATAACCAGAAGTGCTCTGGGCATATCACCGGGGGCCGGGGGGGAGGGAGGGAGTGGAGTGGAGTGAATCCTTTAACCCACAGAACTATTTTCCACTCAGTTGCAAAACTGAAAGAATTTTTTCCTTCCTGAAAAATTAGTTAGCACTAAAAATCCTCAGTACCATTACAGGACAATTGAGTTTAACATCTACAGCCAGCAGATAAGGATATAACAAACGTGCTCATACAGAAACTGACTTGTCACTAAATCAAATTCTATAAACTAGTCAAGCAAATTATATATTTTTGGCTAGAAAATCTTTTTTCTTGTAGGGAAAGGACATTTCTTGATAAAAATGGTTTTCTATATTTTTGCATAGTGTAATTGCTTTGCCTCATTCTCTTTAATTTAATAAAATAAATGCACAAATCATATTCCACTTTATTATAGTAACTGGGTCAAATTCAGCCACCAAAAGACATGCTGTGCATTGACCTCAACTGGATTGCACAGGATGACTGTCAGCACTGAATAAGGCTCAATAATATCTAAAGATCCTTACACAGAATTTTAATCTATGAATTTTTTTTTAAGTGTCAGGCATCAAAGATGACTATTTTTAACCTAGAGATAAGGAAAGAGTAAATGAGCATATACACATTTTTCACAGAATTTAAAAGCTAATGTAGCTATTCACATATTTCATGAGCATTTCCAGGATAAATCTACAATCCATCAAGCTGCTGATGAAGTCCACATCTAGATAACAATGTGGGCTGCCTGGGTTTTCTGTTGTGTTTTTTACCTCCACTTATAATGTAAACTGGAGACATATGTACAAATTAATCTCAAATACACAACATCATTGTCTATGCAACTCAATCTCCAAGTGAAGTTACTTCAAATTATTTCCGCTAAAGATTTTGTTTTTGCTAATCTGATTACCTTTTCAGAATTTGGTTACTTTTTGAAACACCATATATAAGAAATCAATATTTTTTTAAAATAAAAGGCATACGGTTATGAGATGGGGACATTTCCCAAGCATGCTATACTTTTTAAGCACTATAATAAATTCCTACAGGCTAAGCAATAACTACAGAGACTCAAACTTTCATTACTTTACCCCCAGCAAAAAAAAAAAAAAAAAACTTTGGAAGAAACGGGCAGGGCAACCACATTTTTTCAGGCCACTGTTGAAATATTTTCCTTTAATCAAAAGAAAAAAAAACAACTGTCTAGGTAAGACTCAGCTGTGATAGCCTTGGGAGCTGATGGAAGGGCCAACAGTTTTCCCAACTTAACTGTTACGGGGATTTCTAAAACTGACTGGTTTTTTTTTATAGCAACATCTTAATAGCCTTGATAGTTTTGTTTGTACGTATCCTTTATTTGCACATGCTAAAGAAGAGCAGAATTGTTGTTAGAGGCAAAGTCATGTGCGTTTTGCCATTAACTACTAAAGGAACAGGAATTGGCCAAATGTAAATAATCATTAGTGAATAGCTGTAGGATGTTCATTTCTTTATACAGAGTTTTTGTTTGACTTATATGAAAAAATATTTACTTGATTATGTGCACTTCTTATTCTGCCTGGCAACCAAGGAGCTGATTATCAAATAGCAGAGTTTAACAGAAACCTTCACTGATGACAGAGGCCTCTGGTACCTCAGCCCTCCTGAAGGAAGACTGGTCAGCTCTGACTACTTCCTGGTGGGTAGCCCTTGTGGTCCTCAACACGCTATAGGTTTACTTCAGAGGAGCATTATTTTAGAACTTTACATTTCTCTTTCTGTTAATGAATCATCAGAAATGGATAGCAAGAGGGATTACAGTCAGAAGGGCTTTGATTATTATTCAACACAAGTAGGTTTTCTTCTTTAAGGCAGGGATGACTTCTGAAACTAATTGCTTTTTGAACCCTCCGAAAACAAAGGATTATGTCACTCTGTCAACTCTTTATATAGGAGCTGATGCTACAAGTTGTTAGGTATTAATTTGGAATGTAAGGTATGTAAGGTAAGGAATCTAAGAGTATGTTTGAACACATTTCCCTTTGTAGAGACTCTCAGCATAGCACTGAAAAACATTGATTCAATGTGTCAAGTAGCGACTGGCTTAACCTTGTATTCCATTGATAATGAATTCTATAATTAGTCCACAGTAATCAAACTCATAACAGACTTCTTGTGACTGTTTAATCATAAGACTAAGGCATATGTAGGCAGAAGAATTCTTAAATCCTAGCATCCATCAGCAAGACATACTTATAGCAGCTAGATGCAATCTGTTTATCCTATTTAAAAATGCTGTTAAATGATGTATTGAGAGAGTCACGTTTACAAAAACATGCACACTAGCATTACCATGTATTCAGAACAGAAACTGGTTAGAAATCTTGTGAACTGATCTAACAATCCCAATCATTTTAGTAAGTGCCCTATACAGTATATAGAGACATGTACAGCTGGAACTTAGGCCATTTTTATTGATCACCACATTTGTTTATTGATGAGTCAAAACAAATTAATTTAAATACTAAATTTATCAGGATAAAAATGTATTTATAAAACCATACATTACATACATTCTTACAGGAATTATTATTAGTAGTAATTGCATTACTAGTGATACGTAGGCAGTGCCCAGAAGAACCAATCAAAATATGGACCCCACTGTGCTCAGCACTGTCTGGTGCTATTGAAGACAGTTTTTGATTAATTGTTTCCGTATAACATTTATCACATTTCTCCTGCAGTCAGAGAACAGCAGCAGAGGAAGGTCTCTTACTGCAACATGTACATTCCCCTAGTTTTAACCAAACAAATAAAGTGTCTGCTTCACCTGTCAAAGGTCACTAGTTCAAATCTATAAAACCACCATGCATTAGCCACAGAAATTTTCAAGTTAAATATGACACAATCAGAGCTAATGTGCTTTTCTCTCAGTAGGTTCATAAACCCACTCAACGGAGCTCTAAAATGGGGATGAGTGGGATCAAATTAGTCTTACTCCCAACTTTGTCTGTTTAATTCAAATATTTGAACTAACTCTTTTCTAATTTTTTTTTAATTAAATACATATTTAAAATGGATGCTCTGTTCTTTTTCAAATGTGGCTTTCTTTTAACAGTAAATATTTTGGATCAAACATATAAAAGAAAGTGACTCATTATTTTGTGATACCACAGTTGTTACACTAAAATAATTTTCTTACTTATAAAAACTACAGAAATTTTAAAAGCAATCTAACACTAGATAAGCTCTTGCAAGAAAACTTGATGAAGAATATTTTAAAGACGAGCGACCAGTAGGTAAAGCACTTGTGCAAATTTTTCAAAATAATTATAGCTCCTTGTTCTACTGCTGTAAAATGTCTAATTACAAATCTTTACCTTGAACTTTTTGTATATTCAATGCAACAATTTAGTATTCAAAAGTTTTATTATAATCTCAGTTATAGAAAATTACCAATACTCTTTTTAAAAAAATGCAGTGAAAAACTGAGATAGGATAATATCCTATGTCCATAGAAAGATTTTACTTCATTTTTTAAAATCATACACTTGCACATAAATCACTTTATTATATTTGTCCTTATATGTGTGTATATATATACATGCAAATAAAAAACTATGATAATATAATGTCATGTTACATCAGCACACAGGAACTATTCACTACAGACATACGTGTGACATCAGTGAGTTGTGCCTGCTTAACAGTGGTGAAATTGTATACTTGCCTGTCCCACAAAATATGCAAATAGTGAAGCTTTATATTAACATTAACTCATATACATTTAACAACCTTACTTATTTATACAAGTATACCTTTACATTCAACACCTTCCTTGGGACCAGCATAGCCTACTTGAGAGCTCAGCTCTCCGCAACTGTGACCTCTCATAAACAGCTGAATTCCATTTAAACCAGGAAGCCACTGACCAATTGGGGAGGCTCATAATTGCAAGAATCAGAACTTATAAGAGCTGGATCTAGAATATGAAATTCACCTTAGGGAAAATTGGACTCAGAGATGGCACTTGCGTGATAACATAAACTGCATTTTCTCTATAAGCTTGATATGAATTGCCTGCTCTATTAGTACCATTATAAAGGACGAATTTCAGTTAGAATGAGGGCCAAAATAGACCCTCATAACACTACTTGTCCAGTCTTTAGTGTAAATATTATATTAAACATGTAAGACAAAATTAATCTTGGGCTCAAAGTGTTGCACAACTGTAGCATTCCTGCCCTTGCAAAGTTTTTCTTGTCTGACATTTTGGATAGTGCTATTCTAAAGTGTGCTGTCACTTAGCCTTCTCACCAGTTTCATCCAGGAGCAGACTCTAACAACACCTGGAAAGGTTGTACTCAGATATTTCTATTTTCTTCTAAGAAAGGGGGGGGGCGGGGGGGCGCGCAGGTAAGTCCTCTACTGCAGACAGTTCCTAATTGGCAGAAAGAGCAAAAGAACCAAGCAGGAGTGAAACAGAGGTATCACTGTTTGTTCACATGGTAGAAGAGAGGGAGGGGACAGTGTTAATATGGATCCCCACAGAACAAAAAGAGGAAATCAAGGTTTTTTTTCTTTTTAAATAATTTGTTATTGTATTTCCATTGAATGTACAAGGAAAAATAATAAAACACTATTGCTTCTTAAACTGTCTGAATTTTAATCTCTCACTTTAAACAGAAATTAAACAGCTTGAATATTCAATATTTAAAGCAGTCACTTCCTCTTCATGTAGAAAAGATACCAAATGTTCATATTAATTGATTCTCACTCTTGCTTCCTCACTTCCAAGTCCTCTCACTTCTTCATCTCTATGAACCCCGAAGCCATTATTTAATAGTCATGAAATGACATGCACTAATCTCTAACCATACCATTAGTAGCCAATTAACACATTTACTATGGCACTGCAATCAATCATATTTGAAATTTTTTTAAAAATGCAACTAAATGAAAACACAGCTCAAAAGAAATATACCCTTAGAGAGGGGACACTATTTTAAACAGAAATGGGGCGTTTATGCATCTAAAACACAGAAGTTTCTTAATGAGTCAAAAACTCTACCACCTGCAGTGAACCATACAAAAGATTTTTTTTTAGTAGTCTAGTGTTTTATCAGCATCATTCAGCACAAATTTCAGATGTGGAAATATAGTATTGAGATGACCCTGTGTGCCCTGCTATCTGTATTAATACTCATTTTCAGCTTCGTTATTTTTCAATCATCTCAAAGGCTATCAGTTCCAAAAGAAATAGAATTCAAAGAAGTGATATTAATGCAAAAATATATCTTCTACTTGCATTTCTTTATTGCTTAACTACTGCGGCCTCCTTTACAGTCAAGTATTATTGCCTGTAATGACAAGCTGAACTCCAATTTCTATCTTTCTTGCTAAAATTATTACTGATCTTTTGATCCCAGGAAGTAATTTGACCAAGAGATGACTCGAGGGCAATCAAAGAGACAATGTATTCCCCTGAGGCATAGTGGTAACAGAAGGTTGAAAGTAATACTTTCTGGATGGTACTATTGTGAGAGAAAACAAGCTGTTCGAACTACTTTCAAAATCCTAAATACTGTTTGATTCACCTAACTGAGAGGCTCTGGAAATCTCTAGACAATAGGTTCCCCTTGCTGACTAAAATATTCATAGAATCCTAAAAGATTATGGTTGGAAGGGACCTGAGGAGGTCGTCTAGTTCAACCCCCTGCTCAAAGCAGGACCAAATCTTCCCAACCAGGGCTTTGTCAAGCCAGGACTTAAAAACTCTTAAGGATGGAGAGTCCACCACCTTCCTAGGTAACCCATTCCAGTGCTTCACCACCCTCCTACTGAAAAGATTTTTCCTAAAATCCAACTTAGATCTCCACCCACTGCAACCTGACAGCATTGCTCTTTGTTCTGTCATCTGCCACCACTGAGAACACACAAGCTCCATCCTCTTTGTAACCCCCCTTCAGGTAGTTGAAGGCTGCTATCAAATCACTCTTCTCTTCTGCAGATTAAATCAGACCAGCTCCCTCAGGCCCTCCTCATAAGTCATGTGCCCCAGCCCCTTATCATTTTCATTGCCCTTCACTGGACTTTCTCCTATTTGTCCACATCCTTTCTGTACTGGGGGGCTCAAAACTGGACACAACACTCCAGATGTGGCCTCATCAATGCTGAATAGAGGGGAATAATCATTTCCCTCGATCTGTTGGCAATGCTCAAAACTAATTCAGCTCAATATTCCGTTAGCCTTCTTGTCAACAAGGGCGCACTGTTGACTCATATCCAGTTTCTTGTCCACTGTAACCTGCAGGTCCTTTTCTGAAGAACTGCTGCCTAGCCAGTCGATCCCCAGTCTGTAGCTGTGCATGGGATTCTTCCATCGTAAGTGCAGGACTCTGCACTTGTCCTTGTTGAACCTCATCAGATTTCTTTTGACCCAATCCTCCAATTTGTCTAGGTCATTCTGAATCCTATCCCTGCCCTCCAACATATCTACCAGTCCTCTCAGCTTGGTGTCATTTGCGAACTTGCTGAGGGTGGAATCCACCCTATCATCCAGATCATAAATAAAGATGTTGAACAAAACCAGCCCTCGGACCGACCCCTGGGGCACTCACTTGATACCGGCTGTCAATTACACATCGACCCACTGATCACTACCTGATGAGCCCAATGATCTATCCAGCTTTCCATCCACATTATAGTCCATTCATCCAACCCATACTTCTTTAACGTGCTGGCAAGAATACTGTGGGAGACCGCAACAAAAGTTATGCTACAGTCAAGATATATCATGTCCACCACTTTCCCCACATCCACAGAGCCAGTCATCTCATCATAGAAAGTAATCAGGTTGGTCAGGCATGACTTGCCCTTGGTGAATGCAGGTGGACTGTTCCTGATCACCTTCCTCTCCTGTAAATGCTTCAGCATGGGCTCCTTGAGGACCTGCTCCATGTCTGTTCTGGGGACTGAGGTCAGGATGACTGGTCTGTAGTTGCCCAGATCTTTCTCCTTCCCTTTTTAAAAGATGGGCACTATATTTGCCTTTTTCCAATCATCCGGGACCTCCCCCTGATCACGAGTTTTCAAAGATAACAGCCAATGACTCTGCAATCACATCTGCCAATTCCCTCAGCACCCTCAGATGCATTTAATCTGGCCCCATGGACTTGTGCATGTCCAGCTTTTCTAAAGAGTCCTGAACTTGTTCTTTCACCGCCGAGGGCTGCTCATCAACTCCCCATACCGTGCTGCCCAGGGCAGGAGTCTGTCCTGTAATATGGCTCTCCCATTTTCATTTGCAGTTTTGGAAACTGAATGATCTACATCTCGAAAGGACAATTTCATTTAAAAACCAAACTGATGAAGGAGAAGTGCTAAGCACAGACCTCCTGAGATGACAGTTTTATTATGTGCACAGATAGCTGCAACAGCCTTAGTTAAGAATGCTTGACATATTCCATTATAAGTCCCTTTTTCAGTTGATTATAACTTTGTCAGCCTGTAGCCATTTGGGCTGAAATTTTCCATGCTTGTTCTCTGTCTTAGGCTGATTGCAGGTTTAGCAGGAACGATTCAGCCATTTCTGAAATTGAGGATAGGGAAAAACAGGTCGTTTTGACAGTATTAAAAATTTTTCCAAGCTGTTTCTCTGAAGGATCTTGGCACCTCCAAGCTTTGAAGCAAAAACTTGAAATCTGGCAGAAAAACTGTGTCGAGGTCTGGATGGTACTTTTTGCTGTCCCCATGAAAATCCATCCAGATTTGGAGGAGTTATAAACCTCTGAAAATTGCTATTAGGTTATGCTTAGAAGAGTTTTCTAGAAGGTTACTGCTGAAGTACACAACCATTCTGAATGCAACAAGCATATTCTCTGGCCACACAAAGCTCCGACATGTCAACTGCACTGACAGTGCTTCCAGATTTTACTCAGTTTCTTACATGGTTGACTGAGAATAAGAGATCAATGAGGGACACTGGCACAGCAGAAATGTGCCCCTCCCCCTTTGCCCTGGAGAAGATGTAGCCATGACATTTTCCTGAAAGGCTATAATAATTCTGTGCAATTCACAGCCCCTATTGCGCAAACCCTGGCACCTCTCCTTAGGAGGCAGGCGAGGTTGCACAAAGTCACTTCTGGCAGATCCAGGAATGGAACCTTGTCTCTAATATGGCAGATCCAACTCTCCTTTATTTAAGCATATGGCTTTTCAAGCTAAATGTGCCAAATCTGTGTGCTTGACTATGATGTCTGTAACCACTAAACCACGTTACCCCCTCCAGAAGCAAAATCCAGAAATATTTCCAACATTCCTCTGCTGTCCAGTAAATAGTTGTATGAGCCAGTAGTGCAGTGTGTGTTCTGTCACCCTGCAGCCATAGAAGTTAATAACCTACTACAGCTACTAGTTACTCCTGTAACTCAAGTTGCAGTGATCTATGCTGTGGCGCTGAAGGTCCAATGTTACAACCTTGCTAATGGTCCTGGGGTCTGGGAGGTGTCCTTTTGGTTCCCATGATATAATTTTTTTTGTTTGCTTTTTTAAAAATCTAGGAATTTATATACAAAAACCCCCTCCCTATGTTAAAGGAATGTTGAAATTCCCCAGGCTAGTACTCAAAATTAAGAAAATGCCAGAATGGTTGTTCTCTCTCTCTTTCTTATATTATTAGAGTTCAGGGAAAAAAAAAAAAAAACTTAAATTCAGCAAGTTAGTTCTTCTACTCACAAACATTTCTAACTATAGAAGCATTCATACATGCTGTCATGTGATTTTCAGCGAGCCTGTGTACTAAATACACAGTGCCTTAATCAGCATTTTATTTACTAACGGAATTATGCTATCTGAAACTGGAAAAAATCTGAATTAAATCAAAATAGTTTTAAGTATGCTTGTGGTTACCTAATCAGAGATTGGATTCATTTTTTTACTCTCTCATTTACACGGATGATGTAACATTCTTGTCCGATGTGATGCAAACATAATTGTAAATATATTTATGAAACACGGCACAAAGTAATTAATGCAATTCAAGAAGTTATTTTTAATATTTAGAAAAATGTTCAAAATTCTATGTTCCTGCTTCATAGAACGGTGTTATTATTAAACAGTTAGCCCTCCCTCCCAAAGCACTTAGGGTTGCTTGTCGTTCAAAATAATTCTTATTTACACATGCCACTAGCTTAAGAACATTGATTCACTTCACATATTAAGAAAAGAAAAGAAAAGAAAAAGAAAAGACGACAGAAATTAGTAGAGATAATGTATTTTTCGTTGTCAATATTTTTTAAAAAACAGGTACGGTAGGAAACTTCATCATCCCAAATATACAGATGGGGAAATTTAAAAGTATCAGAAGGGTTAAGATTGAAGGCCATGTTTAGAACACAGGAGTTCACCTTCCTTTGTCTGTCACTCCTGACTTCATACGTTCTCAATTGCTTCCTCTCACCTTCCACATCAAGTTCAGTCTTCTCCCCATGACCTTCAAGACTCAGCACAACTCCAGCACTGCCCACATCTTCACATTAACCATGCCTGTCTTGCTAAAAGGCTTAGATTTCAACTTAGATTGAAACTTAGATTTCAATTTTAACTAAAGACCTTTCAGACGCCTAGAATTTTGTTCTCATTGTTTATGCCACAAAGTGGCATGTCTGAGATACATAATCACTTTCATCATTTCTGTTTTTCTTTATAGATGTAAAAAGTAATGAAATCAAATCAAAAATGTAAATGCTTAAGATGAGGATTGTGTATAATTAACAGGTACTTGCAAGACATACTCAAGCAGCATTTTGAAAATGGCGAATAATTTATGCACGAAATGAAGATTCTCAAGTTAGAAAACTTTCTACAGACTTCTTTGCACAGAAGGGCCAAATTCATTTTAGGTATAATGCCAGAAGAGTCATGAAGATACCTTAATGGTGAATATGGCCCAAAGAATACATAATCTGGAAAAGATTATATAAAACCATGGTTCTGTCCACCTGTAGTCATTAAAGATTCCAAGCAGTTTTCATAAGAGAAAGTGTTCACCTCAATGTACTGGCTAAATTCCAACTGAATTAGTTACATTCTGCTTATTTAAAATCCTTCAGAAATTTCAATTATATGTAGAATTCTTCATTTTCTGCCCGAAATTTTAATACATTGTGACAGTGTGCTTAACAACTGGAGATCCTCAGAGAAAGCTTTGTCCTACTATGGGAATTTTATCAGGATTATGAGTCTCAAAGATGAGCCAAGGAGCCAGTGCTCAGATCCAGATCCTGATCAGTTTCTGGCTAAGGACTGGGTTAGAGGCTGAATCAGAGTTGGAGTTTCAATTCAAAGGGGGATGAAATCTCATAGAATTATAGAAGTGTAGGACTGGAAGGGACCTCAAGTGGTCTTCAAGTCCAGCCCCCTGCACTTAGGCAGAACTAAGTAAGCCTAGACCATCCTTGACAGGTGTATATCTAACCTCTTCTTAAAAACCTTCCAATGATGTGGATTGCACAACATCACTTGGAAGCCTATTCCAAAACCTAACTACCCTTATAATTAGAAAGTTTTTCCTCATATCTAACCTAAATCTCCCTTGCTGCAGATTAAGCCTACTATTTCTTATCTTTAGAGGACATGGAGAACAATTGATCCCCATTCTCTTTTATAACAACCCTTAACATATTTGAAAACCGTTAGCAGGTCCTCCCCTTAGTCTTCTTTTCTCAAGACTAAGCATGCCCAGTTTAACCTTTCTTCCTGGGTCAAGTTCTCTAAATCTTTCATCCTTTTTGTTGCTCTCCTCTGGACTCTCTCCAGTTTAGCCACATCCTTCCTAAACTGTGACACTCAGAATTGGACACAATACTCCAGCTGAACCTCACCAGTACCAAGTAAAACAGAACAATTAACCCTCACTTCTTACATACAACACTCCAGAATATTCACCTTTTTCGCAACTACATCAGATTGTTGATTTATATTCAATATGTGATGTGCTATAACTCCCAAATTCTTTTCAGCAGTACTACCTGGTTTTTGCAAAACACAAAGCAGCCAAATTCTCATGCAATCACTTGATCTCACAAAATTTCTACCCTGAAAATATAACAATATTTATAAATACAAATATTCTTACATGTCTATTCTCAGTATTATGGTTATTACTATAACATGAGTATATCATTACAAGTATGTACATGACCATGTTTTTTGTTGTTGTTTTTCTAAGGCTGTTGCTAGTTATCATTATTGATGTAACATTGCCAGTTTTTCATATATTATTTCTGCTGCATTCAAGCTAACTAGAAAATAAAAATAAATCCTTTCCTGTTTTAAAACTGACCAAGGATCAGTTCAAAAAACCAAAATGAAATAAAAATAAATCTGTTATGTATCCAAAACCAATGGATAATAGGAAATGCAGGCTTCTTCAGCCACAGATAATGAACTATATACATTTTAATGAGCTCAGGTTTTCCATTCAGCTGAGTCTGTTAGCCAAACTCAAAAAAATGTGAAGCAGCTATCAGACAAAGCCATGGATAACATTATGTCAACGTTTTCTATTTCTAATGTACACAATGCGAACTGCCTTTGTACTGTCAGTTCAAAAACACCCTGCCACTGCCCTTGGTTCTGACTTTCTGCCCACAGCTCTGAATTTATTTCTGATTTAGTCAGCTTGAACTTCGCTTTGCAAATCTTACTTTCTGCAAATCAAAAATGTTTTAAAAGTATTAAAGCAAAATGACATATATTTGTTAAATAAAACATCTTTTAATTTAAATAAGTTATAAATAAATTCACAATCCATAAAAAAAACAATGTAAGATGATCAAAGATGTTGCAGTTATTTGCCAGCTTTAATGTCATCTCTGGTTATCTTTCAGGACAATTCAGGGTTAATATGTAAAGCCAGTTAATGCACAGATTAGTTTAACCGCAGTTTTTCAATATTTAAAAACACCAATATTTTTTCTTCTCCAACTGAAAAAACCAACAAACTATCCATGGAAATGGTGAGTAGCACAGAGTTACTGATTTAAAGAACCCTGCTTGGGATGGACTGCATTATAATATACTACATTAATTACTATTTGGATTGTTTATTTCTTGTCACAGATTTGTGTATTCTGGGATTCAAATGATCTATTGAAGCACAATGTTCAGAATACTTGTTTTTGTATATAAATAGTGGGACAAACTGTGCACTGATTTATTCTGTGCAATCTCACTGAGATTAGTGGACTTGAAGATGGTATAGATCAGGACAGAATTTGTTCCCAAAATCTGTTTTATGCATAATATACATATACATTTATATCACACACACACACAAAGAGGTATAGATCCATAATTACTTTGCAGCAAAAACGTTTTTTTAAAAAGGTAACTTTAAAATATTCTTTTATCATACTTAAAAGTTTTTAAATAAAACGCATTATAGAGTAATGGCCATGTTCTGATTTCAGGCTTCTTATCCATTGCAGAACCAGGATATAGCTAAGTGATGCTGTACAATGTAAATATGGAAGCTTATTTTTAGTGTGATGCAGTGCAATCTTCTAGCAACATTTTTCAATGCAGCTGATGCCCTAAAGAGAGTCTGCATTCTGAATCCTGCATCCAGCTGAGCTGCTCAGTAGGAACATTGACCAGGTAATAGGATCATTTTTAGCTAAATGCCACTTGTCGAGATCTACTAAGAAAATAGAGACTTAATTACAGTATCTTCAGGAAACAACAACTGTTTCACCAGAGTCAAAAACTGGGTTATGACTTTTGGTTTTATAGATGTCTTGGTGCAACTTCAGCCCCATCAATATATGCACTATATAAATGCTGTTTTTTAAAACTATTTTATTTTGGGAACTATTCACATGAAATAAAAGCATGTTAAAAGGAGATCTTGATTTCATGTTCTTCATACATTTTACATGTAATAATAGAAATAAAATTCACATGTCAAGACATGGCTACAATGATTTGGACAGGAGGTAAAGACAGACATTGCCTCAAAGGCCAAATGTTGCCTTTTAAAGCCCTAAGTGATTTCTAGACTGTCAAAATATCTTTTTGCAAAATCACCTTGGACTGTGATCTCATCAGATGTTGCAAGCTAAACAGGTAGTACCTGGAGTGGAGGATTACAAGGAAAACCTCAGCATGATTTAGGAAATGATGTTGGTACTTCAGTGAGTTCTGCTCTTTGCTCTGAACCAATGCCTCAACAAAGTACAAAGAGGTAATAGGCTCCTGGGAGTGGCTTTAGTTTAAAACTAAAATCAAGACAGTGACTTGCAACTGTGAAAGATTCCATGGCACATATAAGAAGTTTTGGGTGTTAGCCTCAGAGTCCTGCCCATTCCAGTTTAGATAATGGTACATCCAAATCTCACCCTGTAGTTTTCAAATGAGTATATTATTCTACTGAACTTCCTGACCTAAACCACTGAGTAGTATTTCTGTGAGTTGTCAAACAGCTGCTATGTTTGTTCAGAGGTGGCTGCACTCCAGTGCAGAGTGAAAGGATTCCTATATAAATATACACAGTCCGCAAAGCATTTTGAATACTTCAGGATATATTAAAATATCAAAATGAGCTGGAGTAATGATAATATCGCTCCACTACCCAAGGAACTGAATCTTTGGAAAAGCTTGAATTTCAGTGCCCTTGGATAGAACCTGGGCTCTAATATCCAAACTAGATTTCCATGCTCTTCGCTGGCATGGCTATATTCAGCCCAGACTGTCAAAACTGCACTGTGCCCACTCACAAGGTGATATGCCAGTTTCAACTGGGCATAGGTGCCAAAGAAAGATGGATTAAAAGGACAGTGTATAAGGTGACATTTTCTGCAAGAAGATCCTTCTGGCAGCAGGCGATGCCAAATCACGCCCACGTTTCAGTATGAAGGATCACATCTGTTGATACATGTGAGCATGAAGGATCACATCTGTTGATACAGTATTTTACATTGTAGAAGAAACCATTATTGTTCTAACTTAAAAATATACATCTATTCATGGAGAACGTAACATCGGATTTATTTGGCTAGGAAGATTGATTCATAATGATCATTCACGTGAATGGCCACAGCCTAGACATAAGCTAAGCAGCAGAAGCCAATCTTCTTGTTCTTCTTTCAGGTGTCCCTTTATTATCTGGTGAATTTGACAGAAAAAGCCCAGCATCCGACTCTAGGAAGCTGACAGAAAACCTGGAACACTTAGAGGTTGATAAGACAGGCGACCCCAAAAGTCATGCCCTGCCCAGCCTTTAAGTGACCTTAACAAGGAAATAAATCAAGTTCTGTGCACTCGCAATAATGGAAAAGTTTATCTGGGAGAAATTCTCATTTGTATGTCAGGTCATTTCCAAAATAAATCATTATAACTAACAAGGTAAGGTAAACTCTATTTGAAAAATTAACTGAGTTTCAATGTACTAAGTAATTCTTTGCAACAGGTAGGTCAACTATTTAAGGGAAAGTCACTAAAAGTAAAGATACAAAAATCAATAAACATTCCATATTCATGGTGGATGGAGGAGGATTTCAACAAAGGCTAGACTAGACATTCATCATAAACAGCATACAGAGAGATTAATGTAAATAGGGAAAGCCATTCACCAAAATGACAGAGTGCTGTTTGCAACTGGTATATATCACTGATCAAATGCTTCAGAGCGTACAAACTAGATAAAACCGCAATACATGATATCATAAGCAAACGACACAGTAATGAGAATGGTCATTGTAGCCATGTCAGTCCCAGGATATTAGACAGAGACAAGGTGGGTGAGGTAATTTCTTTTATTGGACTAACTTCTGTTGGTGAGAGAGACAAGCTTTCAAGTCACACAGAGCTTTTCTGCTCTTTGTGGCTCAAAAACTTGTCTCTCCCACCAACAGAAGTTGGTCCAATAGAAGCTATTGCCTCAGCCACTTGTCATATTGTAATGAGGAAACAGAATTAAAATTAAAACCAAAAATGAGACTAAACATTTTTGAAGCCTTATCAATGAGATGACTAATGTAAAAACAAAGAAACAAAAGCCATCTTTTTTCAAGCCACAGTCAGGAGAGCCAGAATGTATCCAGGCATTCTTTGAGAGCTGTATACTGTTACTTGGACACGGCAGCTAGATCAGTAGCAATGGCTGAAACCCTCCTTGTCTTTAGTTTGAACTTCCAGGGAGAGGTCACAAGTCTAAAGTTGCATTCCTTACTTTCAAAGAATGGGGCCACTTAAGCAGGAAAATGGAAAATAATCTGTTGAGATTTAAATATACCGCTAGTTCTTTGGATTTTCCAAGCCTTCTTTCAAGAAGAAAATTCCTCCTTTAGATACCAGAGAGTTTCCACCAGCAAAGCACTTCAATATTAAAAGGCATCAAAGATGTCTTCTCAAGTATTGCCAAGATGGAAAACACTATAGGATTCACCAGTAACAAAGACCATCTCCCTCAGTGCCTTCAACCTGGGTTTGGAAACAGACAGTAATGCAGGCAGGAAGCCTTACCATGGATCAGCCTTTAGATTTTTCATCCTTTCCCTATTTAAGGATGACTCTATTTTGCTTTGCAGAGTGGAATAGAATTAAAATCAGATCATTGTGGAGATGAGGAAATAGCTATATGATTCAATTCTACCTCTTGCTGCCAAAATCGCCTTCCCTAATTCCTCTTAGGGATGCCCTTCACAAAAAACTGCTAAAACTTGAGGTTACTACACTGATCATTTTTTAAACAAGTCAAGTCACACATCACAGTATATCTTTATACCAGAGACATAATTACAGCCCCTTTCTCGTATTAGGCTAAGTCTAGACTGACGGTGGCGAATTTGGCAGCAAGTGTAGACATAGGCTTAGACTTGAGGAGGCTGAAGAAATTCACTGAAGCTTCAAGTTTCAATGATGACACTGGCAGCCATCAATCCTTCCCTATATCGACAAGACTGACGCAGGGCTCTAAACCTTTGAGACTGGTATTTCCACCACTTAGTCAGGAAATCTCAGACTGACCATTACTAGTATACAGTGCTCCTGTATGGTGTGGTTATGGTTCTCCCTAAGTTTTACCAAATGCCTGGAAATGCCATTTAAGACATCAAGATGATCACTTTCAACTCTTATTTGGGCAACTAGCTCACAAAGGCCTAGTTTCTTCAAGATATCTATGCTGCTCTGGACATAATCTGCTGTCTCTTCAAGAAGCTAGGACTTCCTCAATCAAGAAAAGTCTATCTTCACTCCACCGCATACACACATCAGAACAACCCTTCACTTTATAGGAATTACTGCTTTCTTTTACAAAAGAAAATTTATGGACATTCAAAGGGCAACTCTCTGATGAAGAATCAACACTGTGGAATTGTCACATCTAGTTTTCGCAACCTCTTGTGCTTCCATGTATCAATTTACAAGACTACAACATCTCTGCACAACTGGCTGTATAAATTACTAGCCAGAAAGAAACAACAGACCTGGCTGACAATGCCCTTCTTTGGTGGAAGGTGCCTTCCAATGTTTTAACAGCATTTTGTTCTGTCAGCCAAGTCAGCTGTAACAGGACCAGATAACTTGAGCCTGGGCTGAAAACTCATCAAAATGAGTTTACAAACTCAGAATATGGATAAGTCAAATATATCTCGACTACTGCACAGTACACTAGACTTCCAAGAGATCTGATCAGCAATAAACTATTTTATTTCTTATATCAGATATGCAGTACACACATTTTGAAAAACAGCTCAACTTCCAAGTGGGAAATACATCTCTCTCTTGTGGCACAAAACCACATTCTTTTGGGGATGGTGCACTCATCAACAGGCCTTCTCAACCTCTTTTCATCAGACAGGCAAAATCAGCTCTCCTCTAGACCACAGGCACTAACAGCAGCATAGTGCCTATCAATAGTCAACAATATCTTCAGCAAATTGACACCCCAAAGCAGATTTGGTTGCTTCCAAGAGCAATAGCATATATCCTTTATCTATTCTCCAAGAAAGAGCTATGCTCTAGGCTCCATACAATGATGTAATTCTCCACTGACTGGGGTCAAAGCATCATATATGCCTTCCTGAAAATTTCTCTTCTTCCTCATTACAGAGACAAACAGGAAAAGGTTCATGTCATCCTCACCTCACAGATTAGGCAATTCTTGTACTTGGATCTTCCTATTATAGCACAGATGCATAGCATAACATTGCCTCTTCGATCTTCCTATCACATCATCAGAACTTTCCGTACCTCTTCTCAATGTAATTCTCAAAGGTGACAGAAAAGTTACTTTCCTCAAACTGAAGTTCACAGAGTATATTGCCTCTCCAGATGCACTTGCCAACTGGCCCCCTCCCTATTTCTCTCAAGTCACTAGTTGATATTTTAAATAGCAGAAAGAAGCTGAAACTTCATCTGAGCGTTCAGATGAGTCAGCACACACAACACCATATTCTTTGCTTTCTTAGTGCTTCTATGACTTGCAGTGCTAACATACAGACACTAAAATGATGAGTCTGTAGAAGGTATATAGTCAGTCATCTCCATTTCAGGTGAGTAAGTTTCCTATTCGTATGCTATTATGGTCTATTACTTTTCAAATAAACCATCCAAATAAACCATCCAATCACTATTTGTATTGTTTATATGAAAATCAGCCACTCCACAACAAACTTGTTTTCAGGAGGCATATAAACTTAGGCCTGGTCTACACTGGCGATGGAGGTTGCCATAAAGTCACTTATGTCGACCTCCATACACCTGCGTCTACACTGGACTCTCCCCCCCCCCACACACACACACTACTGTGTATCAGGGGATTCTTGTCTACATTGGTACATTTGTATCATTTTCTTCACTCTGCTAACAGTGGCTACCTTGTTTTTGTTTCTTTTTCATTCTGTAGACACCTCAGCCTTGGCCCCACCCTAATTCGAATTAAGTCGGAATTGTTGGGGGGGGGAGGGGGGGGAGAAGGGCAGGGGAAGGGCAGGGGAAGCAGCATCGCATCATGGGACGATGACACTCGTCCCAACAGCCAGCGTGGCTAGTTGCACTGTGGGATAGCTACCCAGATTGCACTGCTTTGAAATTCGAATTAAGAGTGGTCAGTGTAAATGCAGGAGACCTGCACAAACAGCGTAGTGTATACCTTCTGCTGCGACTTCTAAAAATCGGCTGCTGAAAGTCGACTTAAAGTAAGTCGACTTCACTCGGCAGTGTAGACATGGCCTTAGGCTGGGATTTTCAAAGAAAGAGGAAAGTGAGGCACCCAAATGACTACTGAAATTCAATTCAAGTTGGATACCTAATTCACTTAGTTTTCTTTGAAAATGCCAGCCTCAGTCTCTCTGTACCCTGACTTCCACCCAGCACGGCACACAGAGAGAAGAGACCATTTTGTTCAGAATATTGTTTACACATTGCATTCAATAGCCAAACAAGTTGGAATGTATCATCTTCCAATGACTGCTTTAACGTCAAATAAAAGACGCTATTTGGAAAGCATTAAATGTTCAAAGCTGTGATGCAGTTTCTGCAATATGCATACTTAATCAAGCATGGCTGGATTATATTATAATGTCTGCCTCTTAATTTATAATGCTACCTAGAAATGTTCATAGAAAACAGAAGAGTCATTTTCTTTTAAGCATTTGTGTGATAATTTCTCTGGGAATACAAAAATAAAAAATATAGATGGAAAATATGGGCAGTACTTAACACTAACAGATCTACAAATATGATACATCCCACACACTTGTTAGAGTAATACCAATGACAGCTGTTACACCTACTTCTAAGGGCAGCTCTGATCAACTACACACATTAGAATTACTCAAGTGCTGTAAGATCACTGTTGTCTCCCAAGTAAAAACTTGAATAAACCATTTCAAGTAATAGTCTCACCAAACTCTCAGCACCAGCATTCTAACCTAGATATTTAAATCAAAAAAGTCTACTTTATATGTTATTCTGGCAGGCCTTTTTTAATATTATGCTTAAAAGAAATAAATTATTTCACTTGCCATTAAGCCTCACTTAAAAGAAAAGGGAAAAGAAAAGAGAAAGGCAACTTTTCTTCTCAGAACCCTCTCCAATCTATCAACATTCATCTTCAATTGTGGGCACTAAAACTGGACACAGTATTCCAGCAGGTGACACGAGTGCAAATACAAGGGTAAAATAATCTCTCTGCTCCTAGCTGAGATTCCTATTAATCCATCCAAGGATTGAATTAGCCCTTTTGGCCACAGCATTGCCTTGGGAGCTCATGTTCTGTTGATTATCCATCACAACTCCCACATCTTTTTCAGAGTTACTGTTTTTCAGGATTGAGTCCCCCATTCTGTAAGAATGGCCTACATTCTTTACTCCTAGATGTATAAATTTACAATTAATCATTTAAAAATGCATACTGTCTGCTTGTGCCCAATTTACCTAGTGTGACACTGGGCCTGAAAAAAGCCAAGTAACTTTACAAATTGCATGGCCCAAATCTGACCTTTAGAGGCATATTATAGGAAAATACAACGGTAGTGAGGGTCATTCCTTATAAGTAAACTAGAGCTTTGATATGCAAGTATATGGTTGTAGTTAATTGATGTTGTTTACATGTATCTTGTTAGAGGTTAACAATGTAGATAAACTGCTTTCCTGTCTATCATGGTTCTATTGATAAAGCGTTCAAAAGGAACATATGAACATTTAGATGGAGCTTGAATGTAACAATACTATTGTTTTTATTTCTCTTTGACGTTTAAATAGTAAATACCTGTGAATAGTTGTAAATGGCCAATTACCTTATGCTAATGTAACTAGTTACCAGTGTGCACAGGACATAGGAGATGATACTTCACAGTCCCAAGTAATCATCTATTAACTGTTCAAGGAAGTACCTGCTGTCAAGAAAATATTGATCAGCCTGCATGGATCTATAAAAGACTCTAGCAGACTGATCCTTTTTATCTCAAATCTGTTCAAACTTGTCAGGGAAAGTTTGGATTGCAAGACAGAGATCCCAGCAACAGCCTGGAATCACCTTGCTAATTCTCATGGGACAATTTGAACAAACTCTCTACATAGACTATTTAGTCTTCATTTTTCTGGACTGGATTTCTAACAAAGAAGCTCTAAACAAGGACTGGTGGCCACCAAGCTGTTTGGGTAATTTCAGAGACTTTGCAATTTAAGAACTTTGCAACTCCGTTATCATCTCTACTTTGAAACTAATCCCTAAGAGCTTTATTTTCATCTGTGTAGAATGTATACTGACCTTTTAACCATTACTCTCTTTCCTTTTTTAAAAATAAATATTAGTTTAGTTAATAAGCATTGGCTTTAAGCGTGTATTTGGGTAAGATCAAAACTATTCATTGACCTGTTTGGAATGTGTCCGATCCTTTGGGATGGGTAGAACTTTTTTTACATATGACGATTTTCAGTAATCCCCATCGTATCTGACGTGGCTGTCTGGGTGCTAGCCAAAGGGCTGGATAGCTTTAAGGAAACTGTGTTTTTGTCTATTGAATGACCAGTGAGGTCATCAGAAGCTGTTTGTGGCTGGTTTGGTATATCTCATGGAAGAAAAACCATCAGTATTTAGGGTTTGCCTGCCCCATTCTTCACAGCTTTCCCTGTTTAAGCTATCTCAGCATGGCTATCCTGGAGGCCAATGTCACACCTACCAATCCAAATATCACTGTTATCAGTGATGACTCGTTCTGTGCCATGTTAATTTTATATCATTCTAGTTTTGTAATGAAAGTGTCACGTGGTACCAAGTCAAATGCCTTACCGAAGTAAGCTCCAGCGGCACAGGAGCCAGCAAACTGAGCTGAAAACAGGGAAGTTTGAGTGGGAATGTGTAGTGTTCTAGCATTGTTTGGGTGCTCATTGGGGGTTGTTTTGGTGGAGTTTTTTGTTTTTGTCTCTCTCAGTGACAGGAAGTAGGGGGGAAGGCTATGACAGATACAGAGATGGTAGTGGTAATTACTCAAGCAGGGGAAGAGACAATGAAGATGACTGGATGTGGAAGCTGCAGGATGTACAGGATCCTGGAGGAGATACCTCAAAAGAGCTTTGTTTGTATGAAGTGCCACCTCTTAGAGCTGATGGAAGAGAAGATTCAAGGATTGGAGATGCAGGTAGAAACTCTGATTGAGTTCAGAAGAGGGTTCGAGCAGATGATAGAGCAAAGGAATGAGGAGGCTAAAAGGAAAAACCCAGACCTGCAGATGGAAGCAGGACCAACAAACTCTGAGGGAAGAATGCTGGGTGAGGAAAGTGGCCAGTGGAAACATGTGACTGCAAGAACTCAGCAGAGGAAAAGACCGGCTAATGAAGGAGAAATAAAGTTCAGAAACAGGTTTGTGGAGTTGGAAAATGAAGAAGGGGCACAGCAGTTGGATACTGAAGGTGGGAGGGCAAGAAAGAAGAGAAAGCAGCTAGTCCTATACGAAGAGTGGATGAGCCAATGGAGATACCGCCAAATAAGAGCCACAGGAGGATACAGGAACGGTTGCAGAGGATTACAAAGGAGAATAGCAGACGAGATGACTTGCAGCCAGAAAGAACAGAGGATAGGCTGGAGAATTGCACCATTACCAGGAAAAGGCAGATCTACATGATTGGGGACTCCCTGCCGAGAAGAACAGACAGGCCTGTAACCAGAGCTGATCCGGAGAACAGAAGGGTGTGCTGTCTGCCAGGTGCTAAGATACAGGATGTGGACCTGAGGCTGAAAAGGATCCTAACAGGAGCAGGAAAGAATCCGCTGATTGTCCTTCATGTGGGTACAAATGATATAGCTAGATTCTCGCTGGAACGTATAAAAGGTGACTATGCCAGGTTGGGGAAGACTCTTAAGGAAATCAAGGCTCAGGTGATCTTCAGTGGGATTGTGCCTGTCCTAGAAGAGGACAACAAAGGCGTGACAAGATTCTGATGATCAACAGATGGCTCAGGCAGTGGTGCTATAAGGAGGGTTCTGGGATGTATGGTCACTGGGAGGCATTCATGGATAGAGGGCTGGTCTCTTGGGATGGACTTCACCTGAGTAGGAAGGGAAAGGCACTTCTAGGATGGAGGCTGGCACAATTGATTAAGAGAGCTTTAAACTAGGGAGTTGGGGAAGATGGTTGGGAGATGCCCAGGTAATCTCCACGCCCAATTTTAGCATTGAGAGGGAGGAAAATGACGAAGAAAGGACACAGCAGTGGTGAGCAGAATGGACATTAGGAGGAAGGATAGTGTAGATACCAGCCTAACAGGTGATACTGGCAGTAGAATGACTGTGCCAAATCAGGTAAGAAACATGAGCGAAGCCAAACAGCAAAAATTAAGATGTTTGTATACCAATGTGAGGAGCCTGGGTAACAAAATGGAGAAACGAGAGCTACTGGTAGAGGAAGTGAAACCAGATATTATAGGGATAACAGAAACATGGTGGAATAGTAGTGATGACTGGTGAACAGTATTGAAGGGTATGTGCTGTTGAGGAAAGAGATATAAAGGCTAAGGTGGTGGAGTAGCATTGTATATCAATGATGAGGTAGATTGTAAAGAAATTAGAAGTGATGGAATTGATAAGATAGAGTCTGTCTGGGTAAAAATCACACTGGGGATCTGATTTGGACATGGATAGAGACCTCTTTAAGGCTTTTAATGAAGTAAATACTACTACTGTGTGATTAGAGTTTCCCCCTGGAGGGGATAGTAATAATGCTTGGATGTGGTGTGCTCACCAAATAGTTACTGAACTAACAAGAGGGAATGCCATTTTAGATTTGGTATTGGTGAATAGCGAGGACCTCACAGAAGAACTGGTTGTAGGGGACAACTTTGGTTCGAGCAACCATGAGCTAATTCAGTTCAAACTAAATACAAGGATAAACAAAAATAGATCTGTGACTGGGGACTTTGACTTCAAAAAGGCTAACTTTAAAAAATTAAGGGAATTAGTTGCGGAAGTGGACTGGACTGAAGAACTTATGGATCTAAAGGTGGAGGACGCTTGGAATTATTTCAAGTCAAAGTTGCAGGAACTATCTGAAGCCTGCATACCAAGGAAGGGGAAAAAATTCATAGGCAAGAGTTGTAGACCAAGCTGGATGAGTAAGCATCTCCGACAGATGATGAAGAGAAAGCAGAAAGCCTACAAGAAGTGGAAGATGGGTGAGATCAGCAAGGAAAGCTACCTCTTGCAGGTCAGAACATGTAGAGATAAAGTGAGAGAGGCCAAAAGCCAAGTAGACCTGGACCTTGCAACGGGAATTAAAACCAATAGTAAAAGGTTCTATAGCCATATAAATAGGAAGAAAACAAAGAAAGAAGAAGTGGGACCACTAAGCACTGAGAATGAGGTGGAGGTTAAGAATAATCTAGGCGTGACCGAATATCTAAACAAATACTTTGCCTCCATTTTTAATGAGGTTAATGATGAGCTTGGGGATAGTGGTACAGTGGCTAATGAGAATGAGGATATGGAGGTAGAAGTTACCACATCCGAGGTAGAAGCCAAACTTGAACATCTTAATGGGACTAAATCGGGGGGAGGGGAGGGGTGCAGATCATCTCCATCCAAGAATATTAAAGGAACTAGCACATGAAATTGCAAGCCCATTAGCAAGGATTTTTAGTGAATCTGTAAACTCAGGGGCTGTACTGCATGACTGGAGAACTGCTGACATAGTTCCTATTTTTAGAAAGGGAAAAACATGATGCAGGTAACTATAGGCTATTAGTTTGACCTCAGTAGTATGCAAGGTCTTGGAAAACATTTTGAAAGAGAAAGTAGTTAAGGACATCGAAGTTAACGGTAATTGGGATAAAATACAACATGGCTTTACAAAAGATAGATCGTGCCAGACCAACCTGATCTCCTTTTTTGAGAAGATAACAGATTATTTTAGACAAAGGGAATGCAGTGGATCTAATTTACCTAGATTTCAGTAAGGCATTGATACGGTTACACATGGGGAATTATTAGTTAATTGGAAAAGATGGGGATTAATATGAAAATTCAAAGGTGGATAAAAAACTGGTTAAAGGGGAGACAACAATGGGTCATACTGAATGTGAACTGTCAGGCTGGAGGGAGGTTACTAGTGGAATTCCTCAGGGATCGGTCTTGGGACCAATCTATTTCACCTTTTTATTACTGACCTTGGCTCAAAAAGTGGGAATGTGCTAGTAAAGTTTGCGGATGACAAAAAGTTGGGAGGTATTGCTAATACAGAGAAGGATCAGGATATCATACAGGAATATCTGGATGACCTTGTAAACTGGAGTAATAGAAATAGGATGAAATTTAATAGTGGTAAATGCAAGGTCATGCATTTAGGGACTAATAACAAGAATTTCTTCTATAAGTTGGGGACGCATCAGTTGTAAGTGACAGAGGAGGAAAAGGACCCTGGGCGTATTCGTTGATCACAGGATGACTATGAGCCACCAATGTGATGTGGCCATGAAAAAATGCTAATGCAGTCCTTGGATGCATCAGATGAGGTACTTCCAGTAGAGATAGGGAACTGGTAATACGGTTATACAAGGCACTCTGTGAGTCCTCCCATCTGGAATACTCTGTGCAGTTCTGGTTCCCCATGTTTAAGAAAGATGAATTCAAACTGGAACAGATGCAGAGAAGGGCTACTAGGATGATCCGCAGAATGGAAAACCTGCCTTATGAGAGGAGACTCAAAAAGCTTGGCTTGTTTAGCCTAACCAAAAGAAGGTTGGGGGAGATATGATTGCTGTCTATAAATACATCAGAGGGATAAATACCAGGGAGGGAGAGGAATTATTTAAGTTCAGCGCCAATGTGGACACAAGAACTAATGCATATAAAGTGGCCATCAGGAAGTTCAGACTTGAAATTAGACGCAGGTTTCTAACCATCAGAGGAGTGAAGTTCTGGAATAGCCTTCCAAGGGGAGCAGTGGGGGCAGAAAACCTAGCTGGCTTCAAAATTGAGCTTGATAAATGTATGGAGGAGATGGTATGATGGGACAGCCTTGTTTGGCAATTGACTGATCTTTGATTACTGGTGATAGATATGCCAATGGCCTGTGAAGAGATGTTAGATGAGGTGGGTTCTGAGTTATTACAGAGAATTCTTTCTTGGGTGTCTGGCTGGTGAGTCTTGCCTACATGCTCAGGGTTTAACTGGTCGCCATATTTGGGGTTAGGAAGGAATTTTCCCCCAGGGCAGATTGGCAATGGCTCTGAGGGTTTTTCACCTTCCTCTGTAGCATGGGGCACGGCTCACTTGCTAGTGGAGTCTCTGTACCTTAAAGTCTTTAAACCATGATTTGAGGACTTTAATAACTCAGTCATAAGTTAGAGGTTTATTACAGGAGTGGGTGGGTGAGGTTCTGTGGCCTGCATTGTGCAGAAGATCAGACCAGATGATTATATTGTGACCTTCTGACCTTAAGTCTATGAGTATATACAACAGTACTATTATCTTTATCAACCAAACTTCTCATCTCATCAAAAGACATCCAGTTAGTTTGACAGGTTCTGTTTTCCATAAGCCATGTTGATAGGCCCTGATCACCCTCCTTTATTTCTATATTAATCAAGTCCCATATCAGCCTCTCCATTATTTTGCCCAGCATCGATTTAATTACCTGGGTCATTCCATTCACTCTTTTTAAATATTGGCACATTAGCTTTCTTTCAGTCTTCTGGAATTTCCCCAGTGTTCCAAGACACATTGAAAATCAACATTAATGGTCCAGCAAAGTCCTTAGCCAGCTCTTTTGAAACTCTTGGATGCAAGTTATCCAACCCTGCTGATTTCAAAACGTGTAACTTTAGTAGCTATTGTTTAACATCCTCCCAAGATACTACTGGAGTGGAAGGGATGTTGTCATCATCTGATATAACTTCATCTGATTTTTCCCAAATATAGAACAGAAATATTTATTGAACACTTCTGCCTTTTCTGCATTATTATTGATAATTCTACCACTTCCATCTAGAAATGGACTAATATTGTTTATGAATTCTTTTGTTCCCAATATACTTTAAAAACTCCTCCTTACTGTCCTTAACTTTGCTGGACATAGATTTCCCCTTATGTCCCTTTGTTTCCCTTATCAATTTTCTACAATTCCTAACATCTGATTTATATTGATTACTATCAACTTCCCCTTTCTTCAGTTTGTTACATATTAAATTGTTGTTTTCATCTGCACTCTAAGCCAGGTCAGTTTCTTAATCAGTACAGACTCCTTCCTCGATTGTTGGATTGCAGCTTTTGGGACATCTAGCAAAGTGTTCTTACACAACTCCCAATTATCATTCAAATTTTTCTCATTAAATTCTTCCTTCCAGCTGAACTAGCTCCCAATTGTTTTCAGCTTTATGAAACTGGCTTTTTTGAAGTGCCAAGTACATATATATTACTGCTTTGGACTTGACCACATTTGTAATGTGCAAGCAGAATAAAGTCATCCTCACTTGCACCTAAACAACCATTAATTTTTGTTCTGCTGTCCATTCCTCTTAATCTGTCAAGACAAGCTCGAATACAAAATTCCCCCATGTTGGAAACAACACTCAGAGTTTGGAAACTGTCCTCTATAATACTTAGTAATTCTAAGGATGTTTTAGTATTTGCAGCATGAGACCTCAAGCATACATCACTCAAATTGAAGTCCCTCATGAACACACAAGCTTTTTCCCCCTGCCCTACAACTTATCAATAGGTGCTTAAGGAGCCAGTTATCCTTTCCCTGGTGTGATCTGGAGGTTTGTAGCAGAAACCAACTAATACCACATCTTGTGCTTTATCTGCTAAGGCCGTTGATCCATAAGCATTCAAGATCATTTTCTTCCAAGCTATCAGTGACTCAGAAACAGGTAATGCCATTGACAGAGTGCCACTCCTCCCCTTTTGCCCACTCAATCCTTCCTAAATAGGTTATAACCATTGATTTTAACATTCCAATCATGCAAATCATCCTACCAGGTTTCAGTAATACCAACTAGATTGAATTTATGAGCATAAATGACCGATTCCAGTTCCTTTTGTTTGTTACCTAGGTTCCTACCATTGGTGTATATGAAAATAAAGACTTCCTTCTCTTCATCTCCTTTCACTTCTTGATTATTTTTGTGCTAAATGAGTGCTTATATCCAGGGACCAAGCATAATTTTTTCGGGCCAAGTACAAACTTGCAACACAGGCCCGCTCCCACACACACACCATAATCCCTCATCCCATACATACAATCTTATGGGTCATGAAAAAAGTTTGAATTCTGAAATTACTGTTATATATTCTACATTTCTGAAAAATGCTCCCCCTTTGCTATTTTTGTTTAACATAACATCCAGCCGAAAAGTCCTACAAGTTTGCTGACTATTTTGTACCTTTTTGGTCATTATAAAGGTATTATATCCTGTCAGTGTCTTGATTTTGTTCATCTGCTTCCCTAGTTAGTATATTGCCTGACTGCAGAAAGGCCTTGTCTGATTTGAAAAACTGGAGGATAGATTGGCGTCCTTTAGCTTCTTTTAGTTCCCTTTCTTTTACCTCCTTACATTTCTGGCTGCCTGATTTGTATTTATAGCCACCACCAGACATGGCAGTATGGGGTATGTTAGACTGTGAGTGAGTTAGACATTTACTCACATTTATTTTGGGCCTGCAGATCCTACGAGTAGCAGCAGCATTAGCTCCCACTGTCTTATGGTGCTTTGCTTTGCCCTTCCCACCAGCTGTCCCTCCCTTCGGCCTATGCACAAGGAACTCTGGGACTGGTAGTTCTTGATCTTGATATGACAGCCCATGTCACAGACAGGAGCACAAATCTCTCTGTCTCCCAGTCTCACACGACACGTCCTAGTGTAACTGCACAAGCGCACACACTCTAGTCTAGAGACGGGCCCGGGCTGGGCCAGCAGCCCAACAACGCACTGTTCACAATGTTGCTTAGACTGCTCTAACACTGCTTCTGATTGGCTCCAGCAAATCTCACAAGATCTGGACAATAGACACCTAGATACAGGGAAATAAGTTTCTATAAATATCCTCAGGCATGATCTACAGTTTAGCCTCAATTTTTTCCTCATAGTAATGGGGGTTGAAGCCTGGGCCAGGCCCCCCTCTGGGCCCCGGTAAAGTGTACCCTTTTTTCCCCCCATGTGGGGGCCCTGCTTATATCTCCCCTCTTTTAAACTTCCCCATGTTATTAGTTTAAAACCCTCCTAACTACTCTAGCCAGCCTGTCCCTGAGGAAATTGGCTCCCCTTCTACTGAGGTAGAGGTCATCTTAATTACACAGCCCCTCTTCTCATTAAAGCTGGGCCCAAGTTCCACAAAACCAAAACTCTCCATCCTACACTACTTACCTAACAAGCACGTCACTTCCAGACTCTTCGGTCTTCCTTCAGCTGCAGGACAGAAAAGATTTCTGAGATCATCTGGATCACATAAGCCTACTCAGGGGGACAAAGGATGCTAGCAAGAGACTGCATGCTTTTGTGGAGGTCCCTCTGCCAGTTCCATATACACCAGCATGAAAGGCAGTGTAAGGAGAAAATAAGGAGTAAGCCACAGGCTCCACTATTACATGGATGCAGTGGGCCTACCTTTCACACAAAATGCATAAAGGGATATGGTCACTATCCCAGCTCAAAGAAAGAATAGCAGCTACAGCAAATTGTGCTGCAGCTTCCTACCCATATCACAAGATATGGGGTGAATTTTCAGCACCACTTCACTTCGCCTGATTTGCCCAATTAGCCCTGGCTTTGTGTCTGTAAAGTGAATTTCCACCTACAATCCCAATACCTTCTCACATACAGAGAGCATCAGTATTAAATCTTCACCACTGAATACAAGAGAAGCCCTCACGATTGAGTATGTTCTTTAAGTGCCAGGCACTTCAAAAGGGATATAAGTATATGAGGCAGAATTCAATGTGTTAAGAACATCACAAATCCTAAAACCTAAAGGGCCACTTACATTCACTGTACATGTTCTTATTTTTCTACTCTCATTTTAAGGTATTAATTTCTTTCCCATAAAATCTACTATTGTCATTTTAGATGCTCAAGGCACAGATCCTTTGGAGAAAAAAAAAACAGCATGTGATCATGTAATTAAAGACTCTATCATAATGCACAAAGGAGTTAGTTCCCAAACCCCTTGTGCAAAAGCCACATTAATTCTAGGATTGCTTAAATTTTGAGGGCCCGACTTTGTAATCTTAATATTCTTCTAAAATTATTTTGTGTGTGTAATTCATATATGCATGGGTCAGTTTCTTTGATGTAAATCAGCATAGCTCTATTGAAGTCAACTTGAACCAGCTGAGGATCTGGCCCTGTCTGGCTGCAATTTCTGTTATGATCAAAGAATAGCTCTTGATTTAAACAGACCAGCCAAGTAAATGCAAAATATTTACTCACTTAGAGTTAAAAATCTGTATAATTTCCAATATACCATGGCATGTCCTCTGTGTAAGGTGCCATAATTTCTGTTTGTGTTTGGAGGTGAATGTTTTTCTTTTGCCATAATTCTTTAAAATGAGGTCAGTTTACTGAGGTCACATTCAACAACCATCAGTGATAAAAGTTTCAAATACACTAATGTACTTAACTTTTGGTTGTATTGTACTCTGAGTTTGAATTTGTACACATTATTTTACATACATGTGTGTGTTCGTTCTTGATACTTCTTGGCTTTAATCCAGATGAAAATACCTCTGTATTATTTGTAATATTATTTTCCTAACATTAATATAATGTATTAAATGTGTATGTATATTAGACAGATTATTCACATACTTATTAAGATGTTATTCTTAACAACAACCACATTAATCCTGGACTTTACAAAGGAGCCTTCCCATTCCTACAGGGGTGTGTAGTTTGGAGCTTTCTGCTGTATGTCTTTGCAGCCCTGAATTGTCAGTGTAGTAAGAGTGAACAAGGAGTAAGGAAGAGGCAGGGCCATTTTGCGAACTCCTGTGTACTGAGGAATTTACAGATGGATTGTTGTAAATGAGTTCACACTATGGCACTGCAACTCCGCATTACCTCCTTTCCAAAGTAGTGTCTACATGACACATCTAGCCTCAAATCTATAACATCAAAGAGTTCAAGGCAAATACCACCAACGATGGCCTCCATTTGTCTTCAGGATGCAATTCAAACCTAATTCACATTGCTATGACTGTCCAGTATCTTGACAGATGGCTTTAATTAAGACCTTTGGACTTCCACAATTCTACTGCCATGGGTTGGCACTAAAATTCAGCCTTGGCTGTGAAAGTTTAAAAAAAATTACAGAGGAATTTCTAAATATAGACGAACTGTTAAAGGATCCAGCTGGCATTTAAAAATGACAAAAGCCAATTCTGTTCTCTGGCATCCACATGAGATGGTGTTGCTAAGCTCCTGCTGTTGCCTAGACAATCCTACATCACCAGGTAATTCATGCAGGCCAGTGGTGTCCATAGAACAGAGTTTAATAGTCAAAATGCATTTTTAAGCAACATATCTCAAATCTGCTAATTTAAATTCATTTAAAGTGCTATTACTCTGCTTCCTGCTGACCAAATGATATAAAAATGTGGAAAACTAACTGTGCTTTGTGTTATTTTAGTTTAGGTTCCATGTTAGTTTTACTTCCTGTGTTAAGTTAGGGTTGCTTGTTTTTTGCTATGAACGTAACCATGTAGATTCCATTTTAATTCAATCTAGTCCTTTTGGTTTTGGAGGTCTTTTTTTCTTTTTTTTTTTTTTACATTTACCACACAGGCTTCGTCAAATACATGCCACAACAAGAGTCATGAGCTGGTTCTGAATTCCTTTATCAAGGATAGAGGCTGGAGAATTCTCACAGTGTCTGCACATTTGTAAAAAAGAGAATGGTTGGCAGGGGATCTGAGTGCCCTGTGAAAGTCTCATAAGGTTATAACTAATCTTTTTTTCTAGTATACCAATGTCATCAGGCTTTTTTGGCTGTTTCTGTGTGATTATATTACCAGTCATTTCCTATTCCTATCATTACTATATACACCTAGTTTGTAGCTGCCTGAAGCAAAGACCTTTTTCTGAAACTCTGACCCTGCAGTTTGGTTCTGTAGTATAGCCTAGTCCTGGTTTTGGCTTTAATGAAGTGCATCTCAAGTTTGGAAAGGAGACTGCCTCTTGATTATTGGTAACAGTGCCTGATCCTTGTCATTATTAGATTTTCTTTACAGTGCTCTCTCTCTGACTTTGAGTGTGTCTTTGTAATGAGGCGGAGTGGCGTCCCTCGGATGCAGACAGGGAGGAACCACTCTTAGCCCCCTGTCAGGCCGGGCCTGCCCCTTGAGCCAGAAACAGAGGGGAGGGACAGGAATTATAAGAGGTGGGATCGCCAGCTCAGTTGAGAGAGAGACAGGGAAGGAGTTAGAGGCTACTGCCTTGCTTCCAACCCCTGGACCAGGAACCAAGCTGTATCAATCCTGGAGGAGCTACTGCCAGGCGAATACCCAGAATTGCTGTTAGAACTGCAGGTTGCTGAGTACCCCAAAAGGCCTGAGAGTCTGTGAGCGAAGAAGCCCTACAAACAGGTAGAGTTAGGAAGTAGCCCATGGAAACCAGGCATTAGTCCGGTTCTGATTGCTGAAACCACAGTCAACATGTTTCAGCAGGTTCCCCACTGACCCAGTGGCGGGAAAGGGCCCTGGGCTGGGATCTGGTGGAGTAGGGTGAGCCCATGTCCCCCTACTCCCTGCTACCAACCCCAGCCCTAAGTTGGCAGCCTATCCACCTTCGGCCAGGAGGCCAGGCCAAAAACTGGTAATTGGTCTGCCCTGCCCAGATGGCCAGAGCCCCTTAGACTGCTGTTGCTCTGCCCTGCCCAGAGGGCTTGAGTTTGACTGTCTGCCCCAGCCGGGGAGCGGGGCCATAGACTGTTACCAGTGCTAATCCCCTGTGGATTGCCTCTCAGCCTCTAGGAGACGCAGTGAGGCAGAGTGGCCTCCCTCTGAAGCAAAGAGGGAAGAAGCAATCCAAGCCACTACAATCTTCACTAGTAAAAAAAGTGTGTTGCTAACCTCAGTTAACTAACGAAGTAAAATTCTAGTGAACAGAAGGAAATCTGTAATTTTCACATGCTTTAGCAGGTCAAGCTGAAGACTACAAAGGAATCAAGAGTTTACCTAGACCCACTCATGTGAAAACTATAAATTGTCTTGTTATCACTAAGATTTTAGCCTGCATTAATTACCTGTGTTAGCTAACTCAAGTAAAGAAAACATTTCCCCCCTAATTAATATCCTATCAAGTTGGACACACACAACTCCCACTGAAGTGTGTGCAGCTAAGGGAATGTTAGGAGCAGGAGTGATCCTTCTCGCCCCCACAATGCGTCTGTTTACATTTCAGACTACATGAACTCTACACCTCATGTGAATTTCTCACATTATTTTTGTGCACTAAATTACAGTGATTCAGGAATATTATTTCTGTGTTCTATATTCTTGGTAGCAAGATCCCCAAACACCAGAGTTTGGGTTTTTATTCACATTTCTTGCTCTCCTACACTGATTTACCCCAGATGGGTAATTTTCTTAAATTTCTTCCTACCACTTCTAATTGTCCACTATTGTTGCATTTTTCTCTCACCAGGAAAGCTACACAGTTTATTTGCTGCCAGCCACCTTAATGAACTGGCCACTGTTCATAAACTGGGAAGGCCAGAATACCCACCCTCCAAAACCAAAACAATTAAAGATTGAGGGCCTGGTCCTGCCAAGTGCTGAGACCCTCTTGTAAGAGGAGTTTAACACCTTTTAGGTTCAAGCCTTAAGTTACCCTATTCATGATTTCTGGTATTAACTGGTACATGATTTTATTGATCACACACTGTCACAAGATGGGATCTCAGCTACTGTGAATATACACACACAGGAGTCACAGGATTGTCTACTGACTGGAACAGAGGTCTGGGTACCAGAACTTCTGGGCTCTTGTCTACAATGACTTGCTATGAGATCTTGGTCAAATCCCCTAACTTCCATATGCCTCAGGATGCCTAACTTTAAAATATTTAATAAAACTTACAAGTCTATTACAAAAGTCTGGTGTTGATAACATTTCAGCCTGACTGGCACTAGCAGCGTTTAAATTTTTTTTTTAATTGCCTGACAGTAAAGACCAAATCCTTTAGAAAAATCAGAAAAGACCAATATTTGACAACTTAATATTATTGAGATGATTTAAAGAAAACCTCCAACAAGTGGAGGGGGAAAATAAAAGAAAAGCACTGCTTATTAACAGGCATTTTAAAAAGGAAAAACAAAACAAAAAAACAAAAAACAAACACACCCTTGCAGCTTCTGTCATGGGGGGCCGCCCCCACTGGCCCAGTGAAGGGTTAATACACCCCATCACACAATTGTCTGGACTCCCTGGTGCATCAAATTATTTTGATTAGGGAACTCAGGGCTCCTGGTGGGGTGCAGCAAACAATCAGACTATGCCTCCCAAGCTTCCTGGATGGGGCAAACAATAGCTGCTGAGGGTGGGGGGGCTCTGACCCTCTAGGGAGGGCAGAAAAAACAGTTACAGGGGCAGAGCAAAGAAAACAGTCTTATGGTCTGTGAGCCTCCTGGCTGGAGTAGTCAATAGCAGGGGGCTCTGACCCTGTAGGCAGGGCAGAACAAACAGTCATTATCCCCTGGGTGGGGCACAGCCCAGCAAACAGTCTATGGCCACTGAACCTGCTGGCTGGGGCAGGTAATAGCAGTTGGGAGAGCTGGGGAGGAGATGTGGTGAGGAGGGGAACCCGGGCCCACCCTATTCCACCTGGTTCTGACCCATTATAGTCTACAAAACCACAGACAGCTAACTAACTCTGAACTACCACGCAATCCCCAGAGTTTTGCTATGGGCCACTAGGAGCTAAAATGAAATAATCCAACTCATTGCAAATATAATATTTTGTAGTTGTAACATTTTAAAGTTAATTAAGAAAATAATTTTGGTAGGTCTCGGTAGAACTGACTCTTGAACCCTGGGACAGTAAAAGACAGTAATAAGTCACTAATACACTTACTCTGGTTCTCATCCCATTTGTATAATCTTGCTGCTTGATGTTATTTCATATTTATGATTTTCTAAAAATAAATATCACTTTTCAGATCTTGAAATAAAGAGGGGAAGTCACTGTATCTCCAAAGAAAGTAGGGTTGGAGATGGAATGTGAAGTGTTTCCTTTTAAGAATTTATTATCTGGAAAATTACTAGCTGCTTGTTTTCACCTCCCTGCAATTGAGGTGTTTCAAAGGGTCAGTAAGGAGAGTCAACATTTCTTCCACTTGTGTCTTTTAACAGAAATGAAGCATCTTGGGAACACTAATATTTACATTTTTAATAACAGAACACTGCATTCCACTAAAATAACATTACCAAAAAGTAAATATCTGTTTGAGAAACCATTTCATACAATAGTTACAATTTTACTTTCTTGAATATCTCATTTTTATGATGGCCTCAAATAGGAGAAAACGTAAAGTCCCCAGATGACATATTTCATAGCAGTTCGATTGGAGCTGAATATGTATAGTGAGCTCATTTTTAAATTCTTGTTTCTGTTACAAAAAATATTTTTCAGTCATCTTCAACTGATTTCTACAAAAAATTATTCTATTCTTTTCTCCAAAAGCTTTATTATATTTTACACCAGAGAACCACTTACGTCCAAAAGAACTTGCTGATTCATATAATCACTGTGCATTATTGTTATTCTACTCATTGTTTGTTGGGCGTGATTATTGATTGTTATCCTTTGAGAGCAGAACACTTCAGTAAGCACCATATTATTTTATATCCTCTTCACCTTTGGTGTTTACTATGTGCTATGCTAGTCAGAATTTGTACCAATTCCAACTTTGCTTCTTGCTGTAAAATTACATAAAGCAGAAGTCAGCACAAGTTCTAAAATTCAGAATCAGTCTCCTGTTGTGATTGGATATATGTCTGGACATTTACCTTAATTACTGCCAATACTTCTATGAGACTTTTTTTGAGAGGATTCTGACTTTGGACTTGATCCTGAGAGATGCTGAGCCTCTGCAAGTCCCTTTGACTTTCATGGAAATCTACAGGTACTCCAGATATCTTACCAACAGGTTTTTTGTTTCTTTTTTGCCTGGTTGAATTTGGTGGGCTGTTGATTGAGATGGATCACATGCAGCTCCTGTGCAATCCTCCTGACTGAAAGGTACAGCTCTGTCTTACTTGTTTGCCTAACTTACTTATCTGTAATGTTCTTAGCATTTTATGCATGCCACTTAAAAAAAATGTTTAAGTGAATGTAAAGCTCATGAAAGGTATGATAATCCAGATGACTATTTATCCATACTACAGGTACAGCATATGTGGTAGCAATGCAAGCTTCCACAAGACTGACCATTTCACTGTCCAGACATCTACCACACTATCCTGTACTTAAACCTTGTTCTGGCGAAACCACCTCTAAGAGTGATGCAGCCAATTCAAATCCTAAATGCTCCAAGGCCACAAATGCTATTTTCTGGGTCTAATCTTGTTCCCATTCAAGTTAAAGGCAAAACTCTCATTGAGATCAATGCGAACAAAACCAGACTTCTGGCTGCTATGTTAATTTTGTTTCCTATTACCTTTTTAAACTCTATGAAAAGAGGGTGATTAATGACAGTTATAACAACGAGAGTCCTGCAGCGCTTTAAAGACCAACAAATTTAATTTCTGCAGGCATAAGCTTTCGTGGGCTGTAACCCACTTCGTCAAATCTGAGGAATAGAAATAAGAGAGGAGGTATATATATACATCTAAGGGTAAGGAACAACAATGGGGAAGTTAGGTATGAGCAAAGTCCATTCAGTTAGAGTAGTTGAGGCCTATTCACAACCATTGATTAGGAGGTGAGAATGTGACAGTGACTATTATTTCTTGTAATGAGATAACCATTCCAAGTCCCTATTTAGACCCAGTTTAATTGTGTCGAGTTTGCCTATGAGTTCCAGTTCTGCAGTTTCTCTTTGAAGTCTGTTTTTGAAGTTTGACAGTTATGATCTTTTGGTTTAACACATTTGTCATTTATCATTTTAAAAGTAAGCGTGGAGGAAGAATCACCTATTTTCTTTCACAGTGTTTCACGGCCTCTCTGTATGTACATGATTACTATATGTGAAGTTATCATGTAGAAAGTCAGTATATACACCAAGGTCTGAATGAACTAGAGAATAAAACTATCATCTTTGGGAACTGAGCTCAAGTCTTCACTCAGGTCTCTAAGGAAAACTGGTTTTGTGATCTCAGTCTAGTGCCTATTTTTGTACATGACAACACAACGTGGTTTGCAACAGCCCAATTAGATTTTCATTCTTGAAGAAAAGTGGTTCTGTAGGTGCACAGTAAGGTGGATTGCCAGAAAGGCAGTATGTGGAGAATCTCACAAAGTTTCTAATATATCATATGCTTAGGTACATCCAAGCCCTTGAGTTCCTTCTCACCTTTATGAGCCCTAAAATCACTCAAACATTTTAAAATGCGAGTATCTTTTTCTCATTTTGGATTGAATTTTTCCATCTTCAGTGAAGTATACTACAGCAAAGATGAATTATAAATCAAAAATTAATTCAAACACACGTTAAAGACACTAAGAAATAAATTAGAATATTTCTTGACTGATAATTTGCCTCATAGTGTCTACCAGAAACAAACTTTCTTTTAAAAAAACTAAGTAGGCTGGACACTTACTTTAAAGTTATGGTAAGCCTTAAACTGCTGTGACACACAGACAATTCTCAAACAATACCTAGAGTTTTCCAGTGCTGAATTCTACTTCCACAAGTATGTACATAATACTTCTACTTTAGTTTCGATGTCAGAACAATAAATGTTATTGTTTCCTTTTATCTTTGTTCCAATTACTTTGCATTTATCTATCCATCCCAGGGCACCAATGACGATTATGACTGAATGCCCTAGCTTAGGCGATCCTATTCTGCCACTGGTAGATATTATCCACTGGGAAATTTTTTCCTAATGGCTGTTTAGATATTTATGTTTTCAGCTGCTTCATTCACAGTAAATTAGGTTCTGAGAGAGGACCACGAGGTTCTTAATGGACAACAAAATGATTTTTTAATGCTGGATCTAGTAATTCATCTATATATCTCTTCATTGTCTAAACTGCCAACATTTCTTTCACAATGAAGGCTCTTTACTCAAAGAACCAATACCAGAATACCTAATTTACTTGCTGCAACAGGAATTACAGGCCAGTCTGGTCAGAAGTGTTGGTTTTGTTCATTTGCATCTTAAAGGAAAAACTGCAATAATTATTTATAATATCTTAGGCCTGGTCTACACTTAAAACTTAAGTTGACCTAGCTACATTGCTCAGGGTTCTGAAAAATTTCACACTCTAGGGGAAGTTTTGGTTGTTTGTTTTAAGAAAACTGTCCATTTAAAAATAGCTAAATCAACAGAGATCAGTCAGACTTCTTTAAATAAATCCACTCTCCCAGGCCATATTTCCAAAAATGTCTATATCATTATACTCTTGTGGCAGCTGCTTCTTAGTAAACAGTGGATCATTTTTTTCTTTTGCTCATAAAAATGTGTAATTAGAATTAGTATTTTATATTAAATGTAACTCTTACTATTAGAATCCATTTTTAAAAGTGAATATACAAGTCCTACTTTAATATTTTCCTTTCAGGAAATTCCATATAGTTTGTCTCTCTTTCTTTTATATTTGACACCATTTTATCTTTCACTTGAGGCAACTACACTGTAACAAAGTAGAGAATCCTATTACTCTTACTTGGGACACAATTTTCTTGCATTTATCAATGCCCCCTCACTATTTTCCTTACCTCCCCAAAACATTAATTTACCCAGGGTTAAACCCTATCCTTTCAGAAAACAACTTTAGATTGGAGGGGACCAGCAGCAGGTCCACGGCCATCCAACTGGCATGCAAGACACAGTGCAGACACTGTGCAAGATGTTTTGCAGAAAGCCAACAGAATATGCATTAGGTAATGTGGCCTTTCAGAAATAGCAGCATGTGCTCCCCAACTGCTGCCCTTTATCTGCAGATCATACACTCCTGAGGCCTGGTGAACAGGCCAGTGCATTAGTGAGACATTTCTTCTAGTGCTTTCAGGAATGCTACAGAAAGATCTTGCCTGCTCCTTACGCAGAAAATAGATTTCCTATGCCCTCTTAGCACTTGCACAGCGGCAAAGTAGAAGGCATGATTTAGTTTCCACATTCCTAAAATCTGAACTAAAAGAAGTTTCTGTGATCTAATACTTTGTTTTCATACACTTGGTCAACAAATGTTTTCACTATTATAAATTATAATGAAATAAAATGAATCAATTTAACTTCACAGTAATCACAAGTACAGTAATGCATTACAATAAGGTACTTATTTCCAATCTACTATTAAATTCCCATTTGCTTTTTCCCTTGCTCTGTTTCACTAAACACTGAAACAAGTATCTCATCAAATTAACTTTTTGCAGAAGGCCAAAAATCCAACATCAATCTTTAAAAAATAGCTTTGTTTATAATTTTCACCTGGAAGGAAGCATTAAAGTGAGGTTTTTCCCTGAAAAGTTATTATAAAAGTGGCATTGTGGGGGTTACATGTTTATTACCTCTCAATGGCTCCAGATCAAATATTGTCAGTTTAAAAATAGAGATATTTTAATAATCACCAGCCAACCAGGCTCATGTAGGATCTGAAAGTCAGCCAGGTTCTTTTCTCTTCCCACACTTTCACCAGCAATAACAATTTCATGGACAAATTATGCCCTCACACCAGTGCAACTTTACTGGACACTGAAGGGTTATACCAGTATTATACCTGAGTACCTGGTTTGAAGATCATGGAGTTGCATAGGTATAAATGAGAGCAGAGTTTGTTCTGCAGAACATTTCTGGTGACAATGCCTCAAACAACAGGGAAGCACACAACTTCCCTGTCAGAGTGTTCAAAGCTTTTTAAAATTATTAACTGAACAAATGTTATATAGAATTAGTTTTAAAAAATTACATCATTTCTCTTATCACTTTTTACATCAGAATATATTTAAAGATTAATAACTTGGAAATTCCACTCCACCTCTTTGCTAGAAAAAACAGAAATTACATTGTTCAGGGAAGCTCTAGCTATTAGCTACAGGAAGAATGATCTAGTGATTAGGGCATTAGTATGAACCTGGGCATTACAGGTTCCAATTCTCTGATCCAGCACAGACTTCCTGTGTGAAGCTGGGCAAGTCCCTTTGCCTCAGTTCCACATCTGTAAAGTGAGCCTAAGTATTTACTCATCTTACAGAGGTGTTTTATGGATAAAAACATTAAAGATTGTAAGGTTTGCTCAGGTACTGTGGTATGCGAACCATATAAGTTCCTAGGACAGAAAACTAAATTTGAAAATGCTTTTCATTTTTCTGCATGTATAGTAAAAATTGCAATATGTACAATAACCATACTGATGTCTAAGCACAGACCACATTCAAAATATTTTTTCTGAAGACAAAGCCTAAAAAGCAATATCCTTATTGTAGAGTCTATTTCTTGACAGATTGCTGAGGTAATTACCTCTACAATATTTTGCATTCTGAAAAATCTCAGATGTGCACTCACAAATTGGGAAGACATTTATCTACTTTATTTGTGCATTTAAATGTCATTCATATATACACGGAGTAAAAATTCTATAATAATAAATATGGAGTAACTCCACCGTCTTAAACAGAGTTATGCAGTATTTACACTGAGCAGAACAGAGTATTTCTGGCCCAGAGAGAAAGCAAACATGCAACAACTTACTAAATGAAAAGTGAAATTTTGGAGGCCAAATTGAGGACCCTTTGAGAATTTGGACCAATGAATTTATTCAAACTCTCATGCCGTTGGATTATTTATAGAAAGTAAGAGCAATATATCTTATAATGGCATTAAATGTGCTACCATAGTTACACTTCTGTTAATATTGTGATTACAAATTCAAAAAGTGCTTTCAGAGTATCCTACTCCCATTTGACCTTCCACATTCCACAACTTGAGAGTGAAAACAATTTGAAAAAACAATTTAGTCTTTTTGAGTTTATGGGTCAATGGGTACAAATAGCCAATGTATTAAAGTTAGAGAGCTGATTACTACACGTGACATGTGCATACTGTTCATTTCACAAGGATTTTACTTTTGCAGAGTCATTCTGTATACACAGATCCACTATTCAAAGAATGAAATAAAAGGCAATAAATAACTACAGTTTAGAAAGGATTAAGAATAGATTTTCCAAACATGTTTTATTTACTACATTTTTCATTGATGACAATGGATACAAATTTCAATTATGTGAGTACACATGTCCATTAGTGGAGCTCCAAAGGAGAGAAAAGCTCCTAAGGGCAAGTTGGCAGTGTAACTGCTGAACAAACGTGCTTAAGTTAAATGCTTTTTAAGATGATAATGTCACAATTTGCAGTGCAACTGTCACAGGAACAACTGTATGTATTACTACTGACCAAGACCCTCAACAAGCTTAGAAATAACGTTTTAGTTAAAGTATCTCTATTACATACCACAGAATACAGTCACTCACGAGCACACACAATAGCTCAAATAGAATGAAATTCTGCCTGGTACTGAGGGCTCATGTAAGCGCCTTTGCACTATTTAAGCCCAGTAGGGAAAGCCTATCCTATTCCCTCAATACTGTAGGGGGGGTCTTCATGCTACTCCACACTCTATCTTAGAGGATAGTAATGGGTTAGACCAGGGGAAGAAACAGAATCAGATTCCAGCACTACAGAAGCACTAACCAAAAGTAAGGGATAATGGTCACTACTGCAGTTGTTACAGACCTACACACTGACCCCTTGTTATGGGCGTGGAATTTATTTTTTACTTAGGCCTTGTCTGTACACAAGAGTTGTGCTGCTTTAACTATACTGGTTAAGCTAAAGCTAAGTCAAAGCTGTACAAAACCCCTACTGCGGGTTATACCAGTGTAAATACGCTCATTCCCATACAGGAAGGGGATAAACTATACCAGTGTAGAGCACTTTTATGCCAGCAAAACTACATTCACTCTGGGGTTACCAATATAACTATTTTGATTTAACCAAATAATTATATAGGAAATACAGTTTTTGAACTAGCTTACACCCAACTGCAACCCCATTTCCGTCTTAACCCCTAAATGCAGCAGACATGGAATAGGAGAAGAAAAACAAGTTGTGAAAGACTGGACAATTCATCACAGTAATTCATAACTCATTCCTTCATTAAACTGCAGTATACAACTAAAATAAAATGGGACAGGAGGACACTCACCACTCCTGAGCACCTCCTGTCAGCTGGGTGCAATCTTCCACTTTTTCTCTGCTCCCAGCGCCCGTTTGTCGGCTGTTGGTCTTACTGGGTGGGTCGTCAGTGGCTTAGCCCTCTTGTCAAGTCACACAATCTCAAATGGACAAACACCATCCAGGGTATGCAAGTTCAAAACAAACACAAGTCTTCCAATTCTCTGGCTCAAGCTGGACTTAGCTCTTCCTTCCGGAGGGCGCCTTCTCTCTTCAGCCCCTCTTGGGTCCCTGTAAATCTAGCCCCTTTTCTAGGGCTTTTAGTAGAGAGTCCTCAGGATTTAGGCTACTTTCTCACTAGCCATTGAGGGGACCCAGGCACACCCACTATTCTGGGTCCCAACCCAGGGACCCTGTAAACAGCAGCCATGTACTGCTGCCCTTAACAGTTGCTGCTCCATTCCCTGGGCTGCTCCTGTTCTGATTGGCTGCTTCCCTGCAGCCTTTCTAGGCAGGGACCCACCTTCACTGCAAGACCTCCAGCAGAGGCTTCAAAAAGCCTGATACACCTCCTCACCAAAAGATAGAACTAGTTAGGCAGCTGTTCATGGCTCAGTAAATGACCTTGAAAAAACCAGTCTGAAAAACGATTTGTCCATTCTCAAGTGTTTGAATATACTACATTACACATGGCTAGTTCTGGGTGTGAGGCCCAGTGCCTTTCTGAGGTAAATGTGCTCTCACACGTTTCCAGCACGCAATAAGGCAAACAGAATTGAAATTAAAACATAATGTTTCGTTATTCAACAAAATGTGCAACCCCTCCACCCATTCTACTGGGTATCAATGTCAAAAATAAAACAACCAAATATGTTGGTACTGCTACATATAGCATGAAGTAGTTGTAATACTATCTCAAGACTGGCTGCCTAGAAAAACAACAAAACTTGAAAACTTAGATAATGTATTATACTGCTGGGATGCTAGGATAAGCCATTTTTATGCATGCTTTTCCTATGAATGCCCCCCCACACACACACTCCCCAAGCACCACAATGTGCAGTATTTTTCTTCCTATTCCTTTTCAAAAGCTTTATGCACTGTATTATAGCAGATTTTCAAATCAACCTGCATGACCCAGTGTTCCTCAGCCCCTTGACAATTCGCCTGCAGGAGGTACTCAGGAGCAATAATAGCAGCTCCCTCTCCTGCAACAAATTACACTGGCTCCCATGAATCTTCTAGTCTCCTGTGCCCTGAAGAAAGGAAATCTCAAGATTACTCTTGCACCATGCTGCACCATGCTTCCCCATGCAGATACACAGAGCACTGCTATTGCCTGTAGTTAATATAATTTAAAAAATGTAAACGAGACACTGTCAATTACCTTTTACAGGTGTTACATTTGCAACAGTGCTTTAGAAATATGAAAGTGACATCTCTTCACCTGGCAAACTGCATATTACTGAGGCTACAGTTATACCTGTTCTCCCTCTGCTCTGTCTAATGAGTGCACTATTGCTTCCATGCTGCATTTGCTTTATACCCCAGTCCACACAAACAGTGAGAGGAAAAGGAGAAGCAGCCTCATAATTCTCTTATTCCCCATTGGGAGTCTTGAACGTGGAGGTCCACTTCTTGCTCTGCATATTTGCACAGCACTTACCAAGGATCCTCTCATCCAGTACTCCCTGCCACCTATAACCACCACCAAGTGCAGAGAATATTCTTGATTTCCTTTGGACATGACACAAAGGATTGTGCTCTGGTCCCCAAATTAGCTGAGCTTCTCCTTGATCCACTAACTGATTTTTACCACTGATCCAATCCCTTAATTCCAAAACTCATTTTCTTGAGGTCCTGGGCTCTCTTCCCTTCCTTCAATCTATGTACAATGTACAAACCCTACAGATGGGAGAGCAGATAACAGTGATGGGTATTGGGTTTTTTTCCTTAAGATATCTGTTAAGGGTTCCACACAGGATTATATTCAGCACTTGCACCATAAGGCCCTGTCTTGACAGGCAAAAAAGGTGTCAGCTCAATGGAGTTAGCTTTATGTGATTAACATGTTCCATAAAATGCAGACTGATATATGTGAAGTCATGTGAGCAGATCTGCATCTCAATTTGGGCTTTTTAATCATCTTGCTAACCTAACCTGACTGAGATAACTTGAATGAAAAAAGATAGACTAATAGTTTGTCTACATGAAAAGGTTGCACTGGTTTAACCCTGAAACTGATTTAGTTAAACCAAAGCAAACCTATGTGAACACTCTTATTTCAGTTTAAAAGTGGTTTGGTTTTTTCTTTCTCTGTTATCTTACGTTAATTGCTTAAGCTAAACTAAAGCGAGCTACTCAAAATGAAATAAAGTGACCACACAGGGATTTGAACGGATTTAAATCAAACTGGTACAACTTTCCTATGTAGACAATGCCAACGAAAATGAGATGTTCCAGTTCCTGGCTGTCTGTATAGAGACTGTCCTGAGATCATTCTCAAAGCAAAATTTTACAATGGAGAACAAAAAGTCAAATCACTAAACCAGCTTACTGATTATCTCTCTCTCGCTCTCTCTCTTTTTTTTTAAATATGTAATACATGGTGCACAAATACAAAGATGCCAAGACACATGAAGAGCTATTGTCTATCCTAAAGTAACTAAAGTGGGTTTTTTTTAGATTTGTAGTCAGTCCCACCCCAGGTGGGCATGTGCCTCATGCACACCAGATTGGATTTTTATTTTTTACTAGCTGTGTCTATCAGGGCCACACATGCACCCTATGCCTTTTCATGCTCCCGTATCAGGACATAAAGGGCAGGGCGGCCATGACCCTCTCTCAGTTCCCTCACAATTCAAAGCCCACATTGCTGAGGGCTCCTAGAAGTGGGAATGGAGGGGGTGTTTGTGGGATCCACAATGACGACACCGTCTTTTAAAAAAAAACAAACCACGGTTATTGTAGGTATGTAACTGTTCTCTCTTCTTTTGAGTATCTGTCAGTGTGGATCCCACTACGGTGACTGGCAAGCAGTACAGTCCCTGGATAGTGGGAATGAGGAATTTCAGCTGTATCAGTTAGTTAAACAGACTGAAGTACTACTCTCCTGAACTTGGCAATTGATCTGGCTGCCCTGTCTAGTGTATAACATTTAACTACAGTTAGTGAGTTGTTCCACATAACTGCCTTTCAGATCTCAGAGACTGGTATATTTCTGAAGCACGCAGACAGTGTTGTTTATGACCTGGTGGAATATGCCTTGATGTTCAGAGGCCTTAAGCTCCTCTCTGCCATCATAAGGAAACTTTGCCAGGAAGGGCTTTACCCTGTTCCACATTAGAAAGTCTACTTGGACTGCAGCCCCAAGCAGTTAGCCACACATATCTGCAGCAAAGTGAGGAATATGGCTTATTTCCAAATAAGTCAAGACATTTGGCATCTTTGTCCTTAGTGTGCTTTTGTTAATTCTCCATTTTTCTTCTACAGCTGATACAATTAAGGTACCTGGGCTGGGGTCAAAATACTAAGCTCCTTCTTAAGAGTCTGCCTCATTGCTTGGAGTGGCCTCTTTTGACTTGACTTTGACATTTGAGGTGATGTTGCTGGCTTTCATGCTGAAGCAGAGGTCAGCTTCAATGCCAGTACCAGTGTTGATTCTGATGGCGGTGCTGATGTCAGTGTCAGGTCTTCCCTTGGCACTGTCTTCTTTGCAGTGGTTTTAGGCATCATCTGACTTTTTGGTGGTTGCTATACGATGCTGGGATTCTGGAGCTTGTTTCCTCCATGTCTAATGAGATCTTCATGGACTGTTCCAGAAGGCTGAGTTTCAACCTTGTATCTTGCAATTGGAGGGTCCTCACAGAGAAAGATAAGCATACCAAGCATCTGCTTGGGATATGTGATTCCCCATGACAGAAGAGACTCTTATTGTGTCCATCTTTCAGGGGGATTTAGTCCAGTGCAGACTGAACAGGACTTGGAGCCTGCAGCTTTTACATCTGCTGTTAGAGAAAACTGTGTACAAGGAGGTCTGACCAGAGAAGTTTGGTCCGGACAATTCATGGAAGTTCAAAGAGACAATCAGAAATGGTTCCAATGATTTGCAGAACACTCTGAAGATTAACCCCCTAATTATTATCTCAGGCTAAACATTTACCATATTCAGTCTTACTGCCATGGGGAACACGAGGGGACTGTGGGAGGATCTTCACCACCACACTCTTTATGCCCTTGCAGCGGAGAATGAGGTGTTATGAGGGAGCATGCCCTAATGGACACTTCTAGTAAACAAAAAATAAATTAAAAAAACCCAGTCTTGAACACAAGGTTGCATGTGAATCCATTAGGATCCACAATGACATGTACTCCAAAAACATTCATTTGGAACAAAGTTCACATTTAAATGTGATAGATATGTGATAGCCAGTCACAGCAGAAATAACACTTAAGTGACTGTTCACAGATTTGGCAAAAATTCAGTGCTAAATACAGTAAATCAAAGTAAAATAAAAAATTGCTCAACAGTAGCAGCTGAATTTCTCTTCATCTCTGAAATCTTTACTTCCATAAAAACCAGCTCCCTATTAGTGGCAACCTTTTCTTCAGCCCAAAACAAAAGAACCCCATTCCCCAAAGCTATTAATATCATCACCCTAGGGACTCCTTCACTTCAACTGACTATCTAAGCAATAAGTGAAAGGCCCAAAGGAAAGGGAAAAAAGTCAATGAAGGAACAAAAAAATCTGCTGCTGTAATGGAGAGGAAATGAGCACAACTTATAATTATCACTGTCTTTTTATATTATATTTCTTTTAATCCTCCATTCACCTCTACCACGATTACATATGAAGATGTGCTGAAGCAATTTACTGCATGTGAAGGACAAAAAGGTGTAATGACTGGGAATAGTAGAAGCTTTTAAAGTTAAACTACATACATAGAGAATCCTCCTCTCCAATAATGCATTGGCTATTGGAATCAAATCTATTTTATAATAAAGCCATTATCGAACATAGAGTGCTCCAGAAATCTGCCCAACAAGTTTCTGTCAATATATGATTGCCTCCTCTAACAAGAACATTTTCTGTTTGTTGTACATCTTGCCTGACATTGCACTGGGAAGACTGTTTGCATGTTACCTCGACAACCTCCCTTACAAATGTATTACCCCTTTTACTTACTTCTGAACAGTATAAAACAGCTTTTAACTCATTGAATATTTAATATCTTCAAGGTTCTCATAATATCAAGGTTGCATTTAAGTGAGTATATTATATCTACTTTCAAAATGGAATGGGGCAAAAAACAGAAGAGTTAAGAATGAATTCAAACAGAAAGAAGAGACCGCATTTTAGGAGAAATTCTATAGCTGTGCTGGCTCTCAAGAATAACGTTGTACTGAAATACATATACCCAGGGGAAAAAAAACTATAGTCTAATTTTCTGACCAGAAATACTGAAGCTACAAATATAACCTGAGAAGCCTGAGTAGGAAAAAAATAAAGACCACAACAAAATAATTAATAATAATCTGATTAATTACATGGCAGTTTCATTCATATCCTTTCAGTAAGAGTCCCACCTATGAGACTGGTGATTTTCTGGGGATGCTGGGATCAGAGAGGAAGGGAATATTATCTCTGTAATTGCCTACTTGTAAATGATTTCAAGAAATGACTGCGAGAGCAGACACCACTCCTATAGTTCAATGTAGTTATTATCATGGTTGAACATACACAGGAATTAAGAATTAAATAAATTTATTAAATGTGGTCACCAAATACATTTAAGCTGTCTGGGGAAGACATTCTGGACTAGATTCACCAGTACATTCAAGTGCCACTCTATTGTGGCCATAAAATGTGTCTAAAGTGGCCCTAAACCTAGTTTAACCCCAAATAAGCCAAGTTTACAGCTACTGTATGTCCCAGAAAGCCAGAGCCTAATAGCCAATCTAGTTTTTGTTGGGCATATTCTATGAATTATAAAGGACCATTTGCAGTTATCGCACCACATATATAAACCAATCATCCAAAATGTTTTGGCTTTTGAAGGACAGAGAGTGAAGAATACATATTTTCCTCAAACACCAGTTACACCAAAGTTTCTAGAGTCTCCCATAGAACTTCAATGTTGACATTTTCTGACATGTTTTAATGTTTCAATGGTTTGCTGGAGTAGCCTAATTTTGACAGCCATTTGACAGCCACCTTGATCATCAAGTCAGTGATAGGTTCCTTCATGTTATTAGAAATATAAATAAGGCCTTTATGTTCATATACTCTGTATTAAAAAAAAGTATTCACTTTTCCCTGGTGAGAGAATTAATGAAGCTCAGTCTTACAGTGACTTTCTGAGACAGTTAATAAATGTGGAAACACATTCAGTCACTTGTAATATATACAGTTGCAATATTGTGGATCCAGAGATATTTTGAGAGATCTGGCACAGTGATAGAAGAGAGGTTACTGCCAGTTGTGGTATGATGCTAAAACAATTAATTTACTGTTGTTCACAGTTGTCTCACTATTTGATCAAAAATATGAAGGTGAAGTTAATGAAACAGACTGCAGTTCAAACTAACTGCTTGAATTTTCATTACTCACAGGTTGTGAAGATCCTTCAAGAATTTTCTTCTAAGTAAAAAGATTGTCACTACTTGCCCATATAATCTGGGTACACTTGTGCCCTCCCCTCCTTCTCACTTTATTTCTAAATTTATATTGCCTCATCTTAACTATTGGCATAATCTTGAAATAAGGTTTGAATTCCTCAAAGAAACTTGATAGGAAGTTTGAAAAAGAAAAAAAGGGCACCAGGAAGTGACAACACAACTGCAGAGCTGCTGCAAGCAGGTGAGGAACACATGACAAAGGTAATGCACAAACTATTAAACAAGAATTACAAACAAGAGCGAGTGGTGAACAGGGGAAAGTAACACTAGTGCTGATCTATAAAAAAAGAAAATAAGAGTGAGTGTCAGAACTACAGAGCTTATTGAATGCTCCAGGAAAAGCATTCACTGAGACATTGTGGAGGAGAATGAAGAGGTAATGAGGAGGACTAGTACTAAAAAATGGGACTTGTGAAAATGACATAAAAAGAAGAATCAGACTAGCTGCTACGGCATTCAGAAAACTCTGCAAGAACTGGAAGGCTAATGACATTTCGATAAAAAGTTAAAATCAGTGTATATAAAACAACTGTTGTGCCAATATTGTTATGCGGGTCAGAATGCCGGAATATGAGAAAGGCTGACAAACAAAAGATATTGACTGCAGAAATGAACTCGCTGAAGGGAATACATAGATTTTTAAGATGAAAGAAAATGAAAAATGAAGTGATAAGAAAATGGCTAGGAGAAGAAATAATGCTGTTGAAGAAGATTCAAGAAATATGGCTGCGATGGTTTGAACACGTGGCAAGAATGACCTGGAAAGGATATCACACAGAGCAATACATCCAGAGTGCCAGGAAATAGAGAAAGACTGAGGATGTGTTGGATAGAGATGGTGAAGAATGGCAAAGAATAAAAATGTTTAAAGATGAACAAAACTGTGAAGCTCACACACGACAGAAATTGGTGGAAAGACTTCATTCAGACCCACTTGTCATTGCTGAGCTGACAGACAGGAATCGAAGAAGAAAGTATATATTACACCCCCTTACTCTCATTCTCAAACAAAACATTCCAAATGTTGGGAAGTTATTTGCCACAATTAATTAAAGGCATGATTTTCTAAAATATTTAGAAGGTACTTAGCTGCTTGTAGCTCTGATCTCCATTAACCAATCTCAGAAAGCACAGGACTATGGTAGTCATCATCTGCACTTCTTGGGGCTAAAATTAACATGATTTCTCTGCCCCGGTCTACAGGGAGATTCGGCGGCAGTCGACAGGAGTTATGCAAGCTACGCAGAGTAGCTTGTGTTACTCCCGTCGACTGCTGTGCTTCCCTTCTGCATGCCATATTCACTGCGTCCATGGGAACTGTGTTCCCATCGACGCAGTTCTACGCCACTTGAGGGGGTGGTTTACTAATGTCAACTTCCTGATCTATTGAGCACCCAGAAAGATCGATCTGACACCGGCGACTTTGCCACCGTCAGTATAGACATACCCTCTGTTGTTGTTATAGCCAGGTTGGTCTCAGAATATAGAGACAAGGTGTGTGAGGTAATATCTTTTATTGGACCAGTTTCTGTTAGTGAAAGAGACAAGCTTTTGAGCTACACAGTGCACTTCTTCAGCTCTGGGAAAGGTAATCAGAGTGTCACAGCTAAATACAAGGTGGAACAGATTGTTTAGCATAATTAGTTAACACAAACTGTAAGAGACCATTCAAGGTGAAGTGGCCAGTTAACACCTTTAGCTGTGACAGTTTGAGAACCTTTCCCACACCTGAAGAAGAACTCTGTGTACCTCAAAAATGTGTCTCTTCTACAACAGAAGTTGGTCCAGTAAAAGATATTACCTCACTCACATTGCTTCTCTGTGATTTCCCTATGACAAACTGACAGTGCAGCTAAATTTTTCAGAACGAAGTTAGTGAAAAATCCTCTTAAAAAGCTATTATTTTGTATTCCTCAGGGAACTAATAACTTGATATTTAGCTACTCATTTAATTTGAGATTTAGCTCTGCCAAAGAGCAAAGATAAAACTGAATTCTCATGTTTTTTTAAGGAAATAAAATATATAGAAGCTACTTTCTCTTGCCCTTTAGCGATTTTAAAACTGAAGACTTGGTAGCTTAGTGTAAAAAATATTGGACTGCTCATGTCTGAGTATCAGCATGTACTCAGTCAGAGAAGACTTGCTGCACTATTCCCCAAGGTTCAAGGAAACTGAATTCTAGGGAGTACTTTTTGTTGATATTTTCCATCAACATCCATATCTGATGTATCTTCTTTTCAAAAAGGTAAGTACATTCAGAGTAGTCCAATAAGAATTCTAGAACAGGAGCTTGACCATTAAGAAAGGATTATTAAGGGCTAGAGAAATAACTAAAACTTCAGTTTTAGTGCAGAGAATTTTTGTTTGTTGATGGTTTATATTTGGTTGGAAATGAAGATTGAAAAAAATATTTGAGTTATTTCTCACATCTTTACATAGCTGCTTTTCTAAGCACATTTTCAAGAGGCAAGCAGAAAAACTTCACTCTTTAGTAGGATAGTTTTCCAGATGCGATGCTATGTCTGACTTCTGTTGAAAATACTATAAATATCTTAGAAGAATATTGGATGAGGCTGCACATGTGGCTATTTTTAATTCCCCGGGACTCTTTAAAATTAACCACATAAAAAAAACTGTTTGAATGACAGTTAACTTTTTAACATCCAGGGATAAGCTTTGTCAAAAGGATGGCTTAGTTTATTTTCAATCCCTTCTAGAGACTTGCTCTGTAAAGCAGAAGTGCAATAAATAAAAAATAAAAGCTTTATTGAGGAAACAAAACATGCTTGTCTCATTCTGTAGGAACACGTGAATTGAAATTCAATACCCATTTTACCCATTTGCAATGCCTAGGACAATGAGAGTTTTCCTAACACTATCATAGGTGTGCAATACATTACCTCGTGTTTTGGTCCTTCTAACTGGTTCATAACAATCCATGCTCCCTAGTACATTGTGTATGGGTGAGCAAGCATTAATCATGCTGGCCCTGTCCACGGTATGATTGAACCAGACTAGCAGCAAACATGTTTCTTCCATGTGGTACATTGCATGGAGAGTAGCAAAGAAAAGGAAAAAGAGTAAATAGGCCCCAAAACCAGACGCAAGGGGAAGTAGCTTTGTATCATGTCCTGTTCTATGGGACCCACCAAAAGCATCTCTGCACAAATCCCACGAATGCTCTGCAAAAGAAGTTCTCCAAGTCTGATGGCTTTTCAAGCAATACTAACTCCCCATGTTAGTATTTGATAACTTTTCTTGGCAATATTTTAAACAGATCTAGTAAAAGAACTGTAGCACATCCCACTAGAAACAATTGACATGGTATTGATTATCACTGGTGATTCAAAGTAATGTCATTGCATTAATATCCTATTATTACTGTTCGCATATACCACTACTGTTTCACGCCATGGAAAATGTGGTCCTAGATGTGTCTTAGAAGCAGATTCTGTCTAAGTTATGTCACAAAACAGACTAACATGGCTACCCATCTGGAACTTTTAAGTAAATAATTTTGGTTAGGCATGACCCATTTTGAAAATGTGCCCTTCTGCCAGCTATTTAGGGAAATTGACTTGGGTCTGAATCAAATATAAGTTTGTTTTCTGGACAAATACTTTAAAATCATCTTGTAACCAACAACCTATTAAATTAAATGCAAGACTGAGAGTTTGCTCAGTGATATTAATGCCCTAGTAACCTTTGGTTTCACCACTGATTTGAGTATTCCTGTTTCGCTCTTAATGAAAGAGAAATCTGTGGAAAATTCCTATTTTAATATTACAAGTGCAGATACACTACAGATTTAGGTCACCTGCCCAGACCAAAAAATTTTAAAACATCCTAACATGGCATGATGGAGACAAAACTGACAAAAGGAAACTTAATCAGTAGCATCTTTTAAACACCTGCTTGCACATTCAGAACATGTAGGGTGGGTGAAGGAATTATTTGTCAGAGCTTACATTACTCAGAGAGCTATAGTCTTCTAGTTAGTTAGTAATGTGTTTTAGTGAACTTCTGTGAAACTTCCACACTCAGCAAAGCTAAAACAACACAACAGCAAACAAAATTACATTCCCCAGTGGAGCCGTGCAGTTGCTTTCTGCAACTGTGATGGTTTGTGTTCTGCATGTGTACATTAAAATCTGCTCCTGCTGTACTAATTTCATTTTATAACCTCCAAAACAACCTCCCTGATAGTTACATTTTCATTCATGCATAAACCTGTGCCAAGAAATTCAGAGACATCAACTGATAACAGTGGATCCAGTGGGCTCTAAAGACAGAGTTCTTAAGGTTAGTAGTCAAAATTATTCCAGAGGAGTTATATAACTGACTCCAATAATAATACAGTGGTAAATAGGAATCTGTGTAATACCTTTAAAAAAAACCTATGTTTACACAGAAGTTCAGAACAATGTATCAATTTTTCCACACAAAATATTAACAAAACACCAACCCTCTTTTACTATTGACTTCATCAGAACAAAACTCAGACCTTTTGATGGTCCCACTGATAAGTATTGCCACATCATATCACCTCTAGTTCAATCAGTACAGCATAAGAAAAGTGGGAAGGAGACGTAATGGGTGAAGAGGAAATGTAATTATCACAGCAAATCAGAATAGGAAACTTGACTTATAAAGTAAAGGCTGGCTGTTCCTGTCATCTACAGAAGAAAATAAAGCATTTCTATGGCCTGGTCTACACTTCCTTTCAAATGTGGCGGCAGTCGACAGGAGTTACGTAGAATAGCTTGTGTAACTCCCATCGACTTCGTAACTCCTCTTCTACGCAGCGTCTTCACTGCGCCGCGCCACTTCAGGGGGTGGTTTTAACACGTCTGCTAGATAGATCGATCTAACAGATGGATCGATCGAAGGGCTGCAAATTTGCTGCCATCAGTGAAGATGTTCCCTAAGAGCCTACTTCTCCTTGACTTAAATTCGTGTGTGATCCCATGTCCCTTACAGCAACTCCTCAAACACAATGATGTAGGGAGCAGTTTTTATGTGAAGTAACACTTTTATTATCTGAATATTTTATCTTTTGTAACCCATTGTGGCAGTGTGTGTATAATGGAGTCAATCCATCCACTCTACCATTAAGGCAGCAAGAGCCATTCTATTCCAAAACACTTTTTTCAACCCCCTAACATTTTAAAATAAAAAACAAACAACCTCCACACACTTTGTAAAATTAATTTCAGGCCAAATAATGTATTTCATATGTGCAAAATATAAAACAGATCTTCAGCATCACAATCACATCATTTACAATGGGAAGATGGATAGGGGTATCTTCCCTCATGACATTTTCCAATAGTACTTGTCATTTGGTGCAATCTGGTGCATCCCAAAGGTGCAAATTATCTTCTTGTCAATAGAATCTTCTGAGGCAGGTATGAGAGTACCATGAGCAAGGATACAGTACCACGGGGGAGGGGGGAAATGGAGGGGCACCCACTGGCACAAACTATATTAATCCCCAAAGGAGGCAAAAACACAGCATCCCATCTCGTGAACCTTCCCGACTCACACACTCACATTGAATTTGAAGAGTGTTTATGCCTCAGTGATATACAACAAACTTCGTACATTTCTCTCCATTACTAATGTTGCAGAGGAGAGGAAAACGATGCCCCTGATCCTTACCCTCTCCCCGAAGGGGGTAACTCTAACTCTAACTCTTCCCTCTGCGGGCTGCAGACGGGACAATCACTGTTCGAGAGGCACGCGAGGGAAGCCAAGGAGCTGCCCCAGCACGTCCTGCAGGCGGCACTTACCGAGAAGCCGGCCCAGAAGGGACAGGAGTGCCGAACCCTGGCCGAAGTGGTGAGAGCCAGGGCAGCGAAGCTGACGGCCACGATGAGGCATCCGAGCACCATCTGGGTGACTCCCAGCGACAGCATGATCCGGGAGCGGGTCCGATACTCGCGCAGGCGGGACAAACTGCGGGACAGGGCGGCGGGGCTGAGCGAGCGAGCCCCTCCGGCGGGCTGCACCGCGCTGCCCGCGGCTAGCGGCATCCTGCCCAGGGCACCGGCGTCCGCTGCGCGGGAAGGCAGGGGGCAGCAGGGGGGTAGCGGCCCCGCTCACAGGGTCTCCAGGGGGTCGGGGGCCGCCCGTGGGCCGGCGGCTCTGTCAGCGCGGCTCATCCCCTGCACGGCCGGAGGTAGCGGCCAGGCTGGTCTCTCTGCCGCGCTCCCGGCAGAGGATGCACTTCGCCGGGCAACTCCGTGCAGAGTCCGGGCCACGCCGTGCAGACGGGCGAGCCCCTGTTCATGCTCCGCGGCGCCGGGGCCGGGCTGCCCCCGGGAGACGCGAGCCCCCCGCTGGAGGGCAGCCGCCCGGAGCCCGCAGCCAGGCAAGTGCTCCCGCTCGTCCGCCGCCGCGGAGTCAGGGCGCCGCCGAGCGGACCAGCGCTCCCCGCCCCGGCCAGGCTGCGCGGCCAGCCGGCATGGCCAGCGGCTGCGAGTCGGGCTAGGCAGGCAGGCAGGCAGCTCTCCCCCGCCGCCCGCACGCTCAGGCAGCCGCCGCTACCGCCGCCGCCTCTTCGGATCCTGCCACGCACGCACGCAGCGAGGCGCGGCCGGGTCAGGTGCAGGCGGTGCCGGCGCTGGTTCCGGTTCGGAGCCCGGCAGCGGCGCGTGGCTCTGGGGCGCACGCAGAGGGGTAGGAGAGCCCGGCTCGTTCCCGCTCGGCCGCGGCGGGGCGGGGAGGGAAGGATGGGGAAGGGGAGGTTGTTTACGGCCGGCGGTGGGTGGAGGCAGCGGCAGGACGAACGGCGGCCGCCGCCGGCTCCGGAGGGAGAGCGGCGTGTGCGAGGCGAACAAACAAGGGCGGCGGCGGCAGCAGCACGGCGGAGGAGGCGGGGGAAGGCGACAGTGCGGCAGAGGAGCCGCATGGGATGGTGCCGGCTGCAGGCGTGGAAGACACAGGCCTGGAGGAGGGCAGGGGAATGACACCGATCCACCTTGCAGGAGGACAGAGCGCCCCCGGGGAGGCGGCCGGATGCAGAGCAAAGAAACTCCTAGAAGGGGGGAGACAGTACTCAGAGCCCTAGCTGGGGGTCCCAGTGACAGGACCAGGTGGGAGAAGCCACAGACGCAGAAGGGGACCCAGGACAGCTGCCCACCAGTATTTTTAAAGAGTCAGCTTTAAAAAAATAATAATAATGACAATCACAGGTTGGCTTGGCCCGCGGCTATCTGCACTTGTTAGATGTAACTCCTACATTTTTTAAAACTAAAAGGGATTAGAGGACAATCTCTCTCTCCAGTTTGTTTACTTTGTGCATTTGGCTGCACTACGTCCAGCCAGTTTGTGCTGTTGTCTGTGGTCTTTCATACAGCAACATGGGAGAGAAACACTTTTTTAAAATGTTACACAGAACTCCACAAAATTAGCAGGCAGAGTCCCTGAAGATACTGGGACTCATTTACTTAGCTGACTACAGTTTAAGTTGATGGTGTTAAGCTTCAGCTTGCAGTGGTGTCTGAATTGTCATCAAAACTGCCCCATCCAGGACCCCTATCTACTAGACATTTGTGAAAACTTTTCCACCATTGATGACAGCAAGTAAGTGTTAACAACACTGGGAGAGGTCTGCCAATCCCATTTTAAGTGTCTGTTAGACCTGCTTTCATCTGGGAAGTTGAGGATGTGCTGCAGACACTGAAAAGCAATAAAGCCCCTGGAGTGAAGAACAAAAAAGCAGAACTGATTAAAGGTGGTGAAGCCGTACTCACTGGAACATACCATAAGCTTGTCACTTGTGATTTGGGAATCTGAAAGATGGCCCCAGACTTGGGCACAATTCCTGATGGTTCCTATTCATAAAAAGTGGAACCCAGCAGTTTGTGGAAATTATCACACAACCTCCTTATTGACACACACTACCCACATCCTGAAGAGCACTGCATCCAAGAAAGAGAACTTTCTGGCTAAAGAATAAGCCCATTTTAGATCAAAAAGGGGTATAGTGGAGCAAATATTCAATCTGCATGTGCTATGCAAGAAAATGTTGGAGAACGATGGGACACTAAACAACCCTTAGAGACCCAACATAAAACTGGACTTGTGACTACTGTTTTACTGACACAATCTCATTTGGAGAAGCAAAGTATTGCCATGAAATGTAAAATAAAATTTCTGCCATTTCTTGTCTTCAGCATCTTGCTATATGCATGTGCGACACAGATGCTAGCGAAACAGGATATTAAGAGGCCTCTGAATTGAAATTGCTGCATGTTAGTTATACCTTGTACACCACTAACGAGCAGCATAACTTGAGTGATATCTGATTAGATGAAGAAAACTTGAGTTTGTAAGACATGCGGGTCAGATGAGTGGTGGAAGACTGTCGAAGCAAGTTTTGCAGGGAGCTGTGCCAGGTTTCACGGTGCACTGGTGGCAAGTGTAGTTTGACAATATGGCTGACTGGAAGGGATGCAGTATGGTGCACTGTTCAAGGCTGTGTGAAGACCAGAAGATGTGGAAGAAGATTACTGGCCAATGACTCTTCTGTGTGCATTTATTGTTTGTTGAGATGTGACTACAGTGCAGTAGAAGCTAAGAGTTATGAACACCTCAGGAATGGAGGTTGTTCATAACTCTGAAATGTTCGTAACTCTGAACAAAAAGTTCTGGTTGTTCTTTCAAAAGTTTACAACTGAACATTGACTTAATACAGCTTTGAAACTTTACTGTGCAGAATAAAAATGCTCCTTTCCCTTTATTCTTTAGCAGTTTACATTTAACACAGTGCTATACTGTATTTTCTTTTTCTTTTTCTTTTTTGTCTCTGCTGCTGTCTAATTGCATACTTCCATTTCAAATGAGGTGTGTGGTTGACCAGTCAGTTCGTAACTCTGGTGTTTGAAATTCTGAGGTTCTACTGTAATTTGCACTATGAGGATGACAACAATTATGTTTGTTTTCAGCTGAGGTAGGTAACACTCAATTTAAAGCAGTAGTGGTAACCAGTGGCTCATTAACACCAGAGCATATGCATCAAACCAAAGTTGTACCACTTCAACTGTATCAGTATAGTTTATACTAGTATAACTGCATCCACACTATCAAGGTTGTGCTGCTCATAGTCTAGCAGTACAACCCCTTAGTGTGGATCCAGTAATACCAGTATAATGCATCCTTACTATACAAGAATAAACTATGAGGGTATAAGCATATTTATACCAATAAAAATGCATCCACATTAAGGGAATTATAGTACTTTATTGCTAAAAATTCGCACCCCTAACAGATAGTTATACTGATACAAAAATGGATGTAGACAAGAACTTACATCTTGTATCCTGAGCTGTTCTCTTCTTCCCCAACTCTGTCCCCTGCAGAATGTAGCTTTTCTTGCACAGGGAGATAAGCTTCTCAAGATGGGATTCATGCCTTTTTCATACTTATACATATCATTCACTTATTTGTATCAGCGTGTTCTGCCAGTGCATGTCTCAGAGTGGCCTTTCAAAGCCATATACAAATCTACTTACTTATCCACTGCAGGCAGCATTGATACAAAACAGAAAAGGGCTTTAATCTTGTTTGTCTGAATGTCTATCCGTGCCACAAAGCAATCAGGTCAGAGGGAACCAGTTACAATTAATTTGTCCCCTGACATGGTTAAAATTCAGCTCTGCAGTGCAGTGCAGATGCAACGTAACAGTGTTTTAATCAGATCCTCAAACTGAGCTGAAGAACCACCTTGCCAAAGGCTATAGCACATTTCCAGCACTGTTAGGTACCATTCTATACTCTATGGTAGAACTGTGTTTATCTGTGTTGTAATTAGGTCTTTCTGTTCTAGAACAATTTAGCCCTCAGTTAAAATATTTAATTTTTAAAGTGATCACAATAAGAAGTTGGCTTACAGCATCCTTAGATTCTTCAGCAATCCCAACCAGGTCTTGAACTGAAGTTTTGCTTGTTGAAAGAAATGTATTACCCAAATTCTAGCCTTTGCTGATATCCTGAATTATGGTTCTGTAGGCATTTACAGAGGCCACAAGGCTGGTTTACACCAAAGGTAGCATGGGGCCATTCTGCCAAAAGTATACTCCCTCTCCCTCAAACACCTCACTGTATGGATGTGCTGGGGACACAACAGGGACATGAGGCAGAGACAAATGGGGAGTGGAAGCTAGCCAGATCATACTGACCTCTAAACATTCTAGCCTGCTGGATGGTTCCATAGCAAGCTTAACTGCACGCACAGCAGAAGCTAGGTGAACTCTGAGGCTGGTTTAGTTTATGCTGAATACTGCTCTGGCCAACACCAAAGTCAAGGAGGTGGGAAAGTTAACTCACGCCCTGGGATGTGCTGAACTCAGCTTGGTTACGGCTCCAAATTGGGGCCATTATTTTAAAATATATAAGGAGAGAATAGAATATGAGGAGAGAGTTTGCACTGCTGAATATTTGTAATTCAAGGCCTACTTCTAACTCCTGTCGATCTCTTCAGTGAGAAACTAGGAAAATCAAATGCATGTTTCCTGCATGACTGTGCCTCTCATCTACCAGGCTAGTCAAGACAACATCGGTTTAAAGACCATAGCTTCTATAGCTCATTCAAGAACAGGACTTGAGTGACCTTTGACATTGCATTCATTAGTTGTGAATTCAATATTTTCTTTTTTCCTATATTTTTTCCCTGAAAAGTTCTTAATTTCTGGATTTTGCTTTCAAATTGTCATGAATTTCAAAGGGGATTTCCAACAATTTTAAAATAATCAATAGTTCCATATGTGTATGAGGTTATGTGAAATTTATGTTTCTGATGATAATTTTCATCACCATTAAGTTGGTTATAACCAAAAGGGAGAAATATGGTTACTACAGTTTCGAAAGGCATCACAAAAGTTTGCTGTAGCCAAATTTAAATATAGCAAAAAAACTAAATGCCATTTCCCCCTCACAAATTGATTATTTTCTGAAAGCAGTCAGAAGGGCACTGCCTATAGAACCTTGTTATCAGCTTAGAAAACATCAAAACTCAGACTCCAGCATGGTAACGATCCCTCTTCTATGGAAATTGTCTCATTACTGTCACTCTTTGCTGGCTCCCAACCAGTTCAGGAAGCAACTTCATGAGTAGTTTACTAATAACTATACTGAAAAATGGAAGTTCCCATTTCTGAATACCACCCATACTGTTCAAAACAATTAAATTATATGAAATCCAATGCCCAAAAATCACTTTGCAAGAGTGATGGAACAGTGATATTAATTTTAAAAAGCAAATAAATTCATAGTTGAGGTGAACCTCAAAAACCTAATTTCATCGTGGCTAATAAGAAAGCTGATAAAAAGGCACCCTGTAGGGCTTGGGCATTGGAAATTAGCCTGAGGGCCCTGTTCTGCTGTCAGTTATGCACAACAATAGCATGCCTTCAAAACTGCACACTTTACATGATTTAGTTATGTTAAGCTGCTTTTCATATATCTTAAAGGAAATATTCTGCATTCAGGTGAAAGAAGCATCAGAGATCTGAGTTATACCATATAGGATGTGCATCTAAAGGTATGATAGGAATTAGTCAAAATGAAGTATCACTGTTGAAAAGAAGTAAATTAAACATTTTCTTTCCCAAAAGAAAAAACTTTTGTTTCTCACAAACATGGTTACATTAGAACTACCTGCATAAGTATTACACCATTCACAATATAGATCCTTACAGTAACAGTAGAAGTACTATTTCTGGTGTCTGTGCTGCAGGTATAATATCCATGTATATAATATCCATATCCTCATATGTTAGGATGAGTTCTAATATGAGGTATATCATTTGTTGGTATGTATCTTAAAAATCTGTTATTACTTTTGTATACCTATATTTGAGAAATTATCAGAATACCGTGTATTGCACTACTACTTACTATATCTCAGACTATAATCAAGCCCTTTTTAACACCAATGTTAAAAACATCATGAAGTTGGCTTCATAGACACTTTGGACCTAACAAAAAAGTTTACATCAGTAGTAGAACTGAGCGGCAATATATTCCCACATAATTAAATTTAAGATTTGAGTACATGTTATCATTGAAGAACATTGAAAACCCAGGACATGTAGAGCTAAGACTGTATTTCTAAGACAAGGCACCCAAACTACCTTCACTCTGCCACCACACAAATGCCCTGAGGCGAAAGGGCTTATAGTGAAAATTTAGCTGCAACCTTAACTATGGAGAGAGAAACTATCATTACTATAATTTTACAGAAAAATGCCTTGCTTTATCAACTTTAGAATTTCAGGAGGTTTTTCTGACTTTCAAAACACAATGATTTTTGTAGTAAACTAACTGAAGTGACATTAATAAAACCAATATGATTACTTGCATGGGTAACTGCTTACCAGTATGAGTTAAGGGTTGCACATTTAGGTCCTTAGGCTATATAGTTTATGTCCAACACAAGGCGACATTGCTTCTATTAACACTGTGCTTCCTAATGACAATAACATTTTTGAAAATAGGACAGGTATCCTGCCTTCAAAAGGTTAGTATCTGAGCAATGAGACACTATAGAAAAACATCAGTTTTAAATTTGTGATCTTTCACCTACTGGTGGTGGTTGTTGTTATAATAATAAATAACTGTCTGGTTTTACACATTATAAACCATTGACATCTGAGGAATTAGATTTTGATTTGTATTAGTAAATGACCAATCTGAGCATGAAATTCATATTAAGATGGAAAATAATTGTTTATTGATGGAGACTCACTGAACCAAGTCTTTTAAAGTTGCAACAACAGACCTTTAAAACCATTCCCTTAATATTTTTAAAAATATTAGGATTAATAGAGGATTAAATTCTGCCAACCTTATTCACACTGATTAACACTTATTTTCATAGCTAGTTCCACTGAGGCTCTGACCCAGCACTGAGGTCCAGACAGGCAGACTTGTACTCACACAGAACCCCACTGACCTCAGAGTTTCTTATACCTTCCTATATAAAGCGTCTGGTACAGCCCACTGCCAGAGATGGGATATTGTACTACATGGTCTTCTGTCACACATCAAACGTTGAGCTGAGGCTCTGTGGACATTAAAGATCCCACTGTGTCTTTTGAAACAGTGAAGAAGTTAGAAGCTAAGGGCTTGTTTACACTTCAAATGCTACAGCAGCACAGCTGCAATGCTGTTGCTGCACCATTGTAGTGCTTTGGCGTTGACAAGAGGGGGTCTCCCATCAGCATAGGTAATCCACCTCCTCAACAGGCGGTAGCTAGGTCAGCAGAAGAATTCTTCCCTTTACCTAGCACTGCCTACATTGGGGGTTATGTTGGCTTAACTACATTGCTCAGAGGTGTAGCTGGGTTGACCTAACTGTTAGGGTAGACTCAGGTCTAAGTCTTAACCATGCATTTTATCCTGGCTAAATCCTCCCTGTATAAACTAATGGTAGACAGACCTCTAAAGATAAAGAGTTGAAATACAAATAGCTACTAAACATGTTTGAGATTTATCTGAATTACATGAACCTTTTGAAAAGTCCTTTCAACTCTCCTGCCCTGTCCCAGCATTCCACTACCTGATGATGTCTTCTGCAGCAGGTGGTAATAGCGGACTGCTAATTCCCTATAGCATCTTCCATAGCAACTTGGTGAACCTGTTTTTTCCCCTCTGGATCTTCAGATGAAAGCTTTGTGGGCTTACTGCTGCATCTTCTTCCAGTCCAATCTGTGGACACCCAGAAATGCCACAACAGCAGCCTCTTTCACAGCGCTTTGGTGGTTCCACTTTGGCTGGAAATTAAAAGTGGGAGGGAAGGGTTATTCAAACATTTAAGAACCTCCAGAAATGTTTAGTTTTAGTTTAGCTTTAGTTTAGAATGTGTGATGGATAGAGTGAAGTTCTAGTCTGTCTATCTCTAGTTTTATTAGCTAAGAAAAATCATCATCATCATTTCATTTAAAGCAGTGATGTGTTCCACCTCTACAAGGCTGCACTTCACTGTCTGGAAAGTGAATTTGCAAGCATTTTGTGATTCTGTATTCGTGAAAGGAGCTATACGAATAAAAATTTTATCTGTTCACTTCAAAAATGACAATGCTGAAGTTAGTATATCCAAAGTTTGACCCACATTTAACTTGTTTTGCATTCTTGGAAATGCTGCATAAGTCACTGCACTTTTTAAAGTGTTTTAATGCTTTTAATAAATAAATCATTTCATTCACAACCCAGTGATAACAAACCAGTGTGTTCACAACAAGAGGAATACATTTTAGAAGAAAGGAATACATTTGTGATACATTTTAAGTTTCTAAATCTCATCTTCCTCCTGTCACTATACGGTACAGAGGGGAGGAAGACAGAAAAACAAGTTAACTAATCCCTTAGGTCTGCGAGTCCCATTAGGTAAGTGGGTGTGGTGGTCAGAGGGTGCAGAACCAGCCTAGTAGCCATTAGTGACACAGTGCATCTGCAGTTGTGCTTCCATTGCTGGAGCGGGCTTAACAGAGTGTAGAGAAGGGATTCTCTATGTGGTATGTTTAGGGACTTACTTGGGTCTCTGATTCTGCACATTTTTTTTCCTATCCCCATCTTGTGCTTGCATGTAGACATGTTTCCCTGACCTGGCCATGAGGCTAAGAATGCAGTCAAATGGCTGTACATTTAATCCCACAGCGTTGCACGTTTTGTTTTTTTTACAAGAGGCAGTCACAGCGGGTTCAGGGTTATATAAAAATATTGTCTTTTAACAGTGTCCTTTAAAAAAAATTCATGTCAAAACACTAAAATGACTTCTATATATAAATCAAGAGGTATTTAAAAGGAAAACGAGAGATAAGAGTGAAAGACTTCAGTTTCTATGGTCTGGGTCTCTTCTTCAAAAATACCTACATTGGAATCACCTCCTCTATATGAATGGTTGCCCTGAGGGACATCCTGGAGTGCTAAAGACACTGCTGAAATCAAGATAATTATCCTACTTTTGTGCATCTTTAAAATCAAATCGGATATGTGTTATGGATTTGAAAGGCAGGCTGAGCTGTGATTTTGTGAAAGCGGAGCTAAAACTCTTAACTCAGAACTTTCTCCCATTCCAAACTGAGAAAAAAAGGTAGACACTGTACAGCAAGTGTGAGAAAGCAGTAATGGGAGAAAGAAAATAAAATGTAATATAAAACTCAGTGATTCTATACGGTATTAATACAAGGCTTAATGGAGGAATAAGCCATGGACAGGAATGAATGGTGACACAGTACTGCTCCCCATGTTTGCAAAAATGCTTTGGAATGAAAGTGAGGAGGGGCAATATACAGCACTTTTCATCCATATATCTCAAAACATTTTGCAATGAAGGTTAAATATCATTATCCCCATTTTACAGATGGAGAAACAGAAGCACAGAGAGGTGAAGTATTGTTTCAATGTCATACAGGAAGTTCGAGGCAGGTTTGAGCACAGAATCTTCTCTCCTGATTCTGGGGCACTAGACTATGCTGCCTCTTTTTTAAAAGATTTTAAAAGTATAATACTGCTTTGTATAGATGACCAACAGGAGCAATGATTGCTGGTTTTTTAATTGATCATATTCTTAATTATCCCAAACTACTGAAAATGCATAATATTACATTAATAAAGAATTAGCTACCTTGCACAGTATGCTTTAAAATAATTGGATTCTTATATAAGCAGGGTTTATTCTGATTAGCCTTCATTATAAAACTTGGGATATTTTTTCTAAGGACACCAAGATAAGCAGCCAAAAATCCAGGATAGAAGTTAGTATGCTCAATCTTAGATAAGTAATGGTGCACTATAATCAACATTTCATAAAGAAGCATGTCTGGATTTTTCTGGTTTAACTGAAGAATCTTCTATAAACATTTAGAAGGATAATTTTTGCTTTACTGTAGGAAAAATGGAAGCTAGAATCATGCTTCTGATGTAACAGAATGTGAGACCATTATTAATTTTTTGTTTGCCAAATCCATCATAGTTAATGTCTCAATCTTCTTAAAGGAACTTCATCTCTTTGTCTGGTTCAAAAAAATAAAATTTCTTAGAAACTTCCTCATATGTGTTATAGATGAATGGTATGAGCTATTTGTAGAGCAAATCGAAAGTCGCTCTCTAAATCTCAAGTATCCTGCTGAGATCATGGATTTTCTGATAAAGAGGATGTGATCAGGATTGAATCTGCTAGTGGGGAATCTGTCTATTCTTTTCTCTGGTATGCATGTTACTTGAGGTAGATTTTAAGTCAATGGCTTGAAGGCTATTGAAGTATTAGGAGAATTATTTCTTTTGTTTTTTCTTTCTATATTTTTTAATTATATGGGGCCTAGTGCTGATCTGACACCAATTTTATTGGCTTCTGTGGAGTTATTCCTGATTTATATCAGCATAAATCAGAGCAGAACTAGGCCTATAATTAGAAACAAATGACAGATTCTGTTCCTTAATATCCTAATAAATAGGTAAATTATCTCACTGTATGGCATGTCACTCTGGAAACATAATATGAAATTTCTGATTCCACTAGATAGCAAAAATCACCTATCTTGTTGAATACCTGTTTGGTATTCTAACCAGCAGACTAACTATTTTTCTATAACAATAATTACTTTTTTTTTTTTTTTTACTAGTGCACTAGCATCTATTAATGTCCTCTCTTTTTGTATGGAAAACTAACCTGAGAAGTGAGAATAAGGCAACAATTATATTTGATTATTTCTGTCTTGTCAGTTTAACAGAGACTAGATTTTACAGGTGGCTGAACTCATCCGGGGGCATAATTCTGTTAACTTTTGAACAATGGAGACATCTATGGAAAAGTTGTCAGTAAAATGGTTGAAGAACTATTTATGCTGATCATCTACTAATACAATTATGTTTCTTTAGGAAGGGAATCAATTTATTTTTGAAGATATAGCTAAACTTTGTTTTAAAAAATCATTTATATATCAACACCACAACTTTCTTTGACTGGACAACTACTGATTCTTTTAAAGTTTATTACAAAATGTAGAAAAGAGAAAAAACACTATCCTTTATAAAACTGACTGCAAATGAGAAAATTCAAGTAAAAACACCAGTCCTACACATGTTTTTTAATAAGGAAGATTCAGACCCCACAAAAAAAATCTAGGTGTTATCAGGACAACTGAGAATTGCAAACATCACTTTTTTGTAAGGATATAATGCTTTTCATTATAAAAATGGCAGCTTTCATAATGCTGATTCAATGTCTTGCTCAGCCTGGTTTTGTCTATAGGTCTCTCTGAGCAGGTAATTCTGGTTGAGAATCTGATTGAGGAAACATGATATTAATATAGTTAGCTAAACAATCTTACTAACTTGACACATGCCCCAATCTTCAATAGACTACTCACAGCAAAGTTAAGTGCATGGGGTGGGATTCACAAAGGTACTTAGATGCCCTACTCCCATGGATGTCAATGGGAGTTAAGTGACTGAATACCTGTGTGAATCCCACCCATGATGTTTGCAGAATTAGGACCTTCATTATGTATTGATCTTAAATGTAAGGCCAACATTTTAAAACTCAGGTGCTTAAAGTGATAGAGCAATCTATCAAAGAGAACATGTAAGCCCAGAAATAGGTCTGTAAAATAATTAAGGTAATTAATGCATATAAAACTCTTTATTTAATCTCAAGAAAAAACGGAAAACAAGAAACCAACTGCAGGCTTAGTTTCTTCTTTTATCCTATTAGTTATGCTTATAATAACAGAGATTCTCATATTTTTACCTTTATGTGATGATTTGGTGGAACTTCCTTGGCACTGGGAAAAGCTAGTGTTTGCTGTTAGCTGAGACACTCCATTTTGGGTCAGGTAAATATACTTGATTGGCTAGAACCTACTGAGTAAGGGGCTGGGGGACTATAAAGACTGCTCCAGAGTGGAGACACTCATTCCAGTTTAGTTAGAAATCTGCTTTAGTACTGCAAAGTTCATTCCAATGTGGAGCTCAGTTTAGTCAGAAGACTGTGCTAGCCACAAGGAGCTCTTTCCAGTTGGGGAGTTTAGGACTGCTCAGGAACTCACTCCAGCCTGACAGCATGGCACAGTACAGAAGCTCACTCCATCATGGAAGTTTTGTGTAGCTTGGAAGCTTGCTCCCTAGTTTGGAAGTGTCATTCAGTGCAGGAGCTTGCTCTAGCTTTTGGAACTTAATGAAAGATGGTAGACTTCAGTTAAGGATTTGTTAGAATCCTTTTTGCCCTTTGTGGGGTGAGGAGAGAAGCAACTCAGATGGGGAATTTATTTCTTATGAAGCTCTACTGGAATTTAGTAACTTAATGTTTCCTATCAGACCTTAAATATTTTTTTTAATTCTATAATAATGAACTTCTGACTTTTTGCTCTTTACTGCTTTTATGAGCCTTACATATATCTCACATGCTACAAGCATAATCTCAATACATCTGTAAACACCTAAATAAGTGGCCTAATATTCAGAGATGCAGAATACTTCCAGCTCCAGCTAACTCCCATGGAAGTAGAAAGTAGGCACATACAACTTAACTGCTGCCACTGAGATCAATAGAAGCTGTGAGTTCAAACTGCCTCTGAAAGTTAGTTTCCATTGGCCAGATTTTCAAAAGTGTTCAGTAGAGAGCAAGTGCCTAAAGAGAAGCTAAGCATTTTTTTTAAGTGTGTGTAACTTTACACACCCACAACTGAAAATTGGCTTTAGATGCACTAGATAGACTAAGGGGGATGCTTTTTAAAATTTTCTTCCCTGCCTCATTTATCTAGCTGGTAAGAAATGAACAAGAAATTTTATTAGTCTGCTTACCATGAATGATATATTCCACTCGGCGGACATTTTAAAGCATGTAACCAAGTTCTGAAATGTTGACACAATTATCTCAACCTGTAGAAAATTAACTTAATTCCTAGGTACTGTGCCTATCTGCCCAGAACACGCAGAGATGCTGTTCAGGGAGGAAGGAGACTATAAAACAAGAGACTTTTGGAGAAGAAAAAATGTAGTTGAATAAGTCAACTTAAATCTACCTGCCGAGTGTTCTGCCTTACTCTTCCACTCCACTCCAAAATATTTCAAGATACTCCTGGACAAAGATTCAATGGCCAAGACAGTTACTATGCCATCAGAAAGCTTAGCCAGTGCTTCCCTTGAGTCCATCCAACACACTGCATCCAGACTCAACGAAGCCTGTTAACTTTCATCTGGATGAATTATTAGCAGCAAGCAAAGATTCTGTGGTTCCTGGACTATGAAAAACAGCATGTTAACCTAGTATCAGGTTACACACAAAAAACCTACATAAAAAGGTTTCAAAGTAAAGCATTCCAGAGTTCAGAAAATCAGAATTGTGTTTTCCTGTGCAAGCTTAATTCCACCTTCTTGTACACATGCCCTATGATATAATCTTTAATTGTAAGATCACATACTATTTTTTCCACTGGACCCTTGCCTCATTCAATGCACAAGATGGATGGTAGTCACTTAAAGAGCAGTGAGTTTAATAATCTGTTTTATCCACATTATTCAATGTGTGGCCTCATTCCACATTTACTGCGCACTATTCAAACAGTGCTCTGAAACCAGAATTATTTATTTAATCATGAGCTTTTCTATAGTGTTCATCACTATGGTGGCTGAGTGCTTCACAAACATGATCTTCATAACACCACTGGGATATGAGGTGGTAGCATTATCTCCATTTTACAGATGGGGAACTGAGACACAGATTGAGATCAAAGAGTTCCAGTATTTGAGGCACACTGAATATGATTTTTCAGAGTGCTTAGCATTATATAGAACATTATATGTTCAAAGCACAGATCACAATTAATTCATTTGGAGCTGTGAGTGCTCAGAACATTTGCAAATCAGCAGCCAATATGTTAAATCAGGCTCCAGGAAGTGAGGAACAAGCTCTGGAAAGTTTGATTTAATCGCCTTCCTAGGATCAGACAAGAACTCTGTGGTGGAGGCAGTGACAGAATACAGTTCTCCAGAGGAGCATTCCACCAGTTGTGCCATAATCATGAGACCTTTCTTTTTCTTCCTGCAATCCCGTCCCTCATTTGCTGCACCGTTCTGCAACAAATGAGGCAGGGATCCTACAGACAATAGTTTCCTTCATTAGACAACCCTAATTTATTTCTGGAACAGAACCCTCCTGTGTACTAAATGAGGCCGGGGTTTTGTGGAAAAATAGCATACGATCATGTAATTAAAGGTTGTCTCATAATGTACATAAACAAGGTGCTGAATTAAGGTTGCATATGCAAACTATTCTGACGTTTTCTAATTTCTGAGTGTTTGACTTTTCAACCTTATTAATATTCTTTTAATGTAGATTTGTGTGTGTTTTTTCCGTAGGTTTTAAAAAAAGCAAACTGAAAACCCAGATAGTTTATCTTGTGGCATGATATTGACATCTACATAGAAAAGTCTTGCTTAGCCGCCTGAAGCCCTGAGCTAGCGCACATGCAGTACAGACAGAGTCTTGGGGGAATTAAGCTGCAAAGCTCGAGCAAGTCTCTACTGAGCATGTGTATACCGATTTCTCAAAGATTTATAATTTAGCCAAATTTGGGTGGCTTATCACAGCGACAGCGATAGGCACGTTCCTGAGAGAACGGCCATCCCCTACCAAATTTCAAAGTTCCTGCTCCAAAATATAGAGGTGTTAGAGTTTTTCAAAGAAAATGTCACCAGACTTTTTTAACAGAGGCAAATCAATTTATTTTTCCCTAACCTTGTTCTCAAAAGCTGCTGAACCATTTTGGAATACATTTTTTTAAAAATTCAGCCTGAGGCAGACATCCAGCATGGACAATTCCATCCCAGATAGTTAAAGTTTGGCAAAGATATAAGCAACTAAAAGGAGATGTACCAGGCAACCTTAATAATAGGGAATACTACCCGCTCCAGCTAGGGTTGCCAGGTGTCTGGCTTTTGACTGGAAAGTCTGGTTGGAAAGGGTACCTGGCATGTGCAGTCAGCAGTGCTGACCAGACACTAAATGTCTGGTTACCGCTAGTAACTGGTCTCCACCATGGGGGGGGGGAAGGGGAGGAGGGAGACAGGAAGAGCAGCAACTCTTGCTGCTGGAGCCTGGAGCAGCTGTTCTCTACTCAGCTGCAGACGGTGTGCAGTGGCTGGCTGGCTGTCCGACCCCGGCTCCAGCAGGCCACTCTCTCCTACCGTGCCCTGATATCCCTGACTCTGCCCCAGCCCCTCGCTCCAGGGACCAAACCCTGCATGCCCCGATTGCCCCAGCACCTCATTCTGGGAACCAATCCCTTGTCTGTCCCACTGTGCCCCAATTGCTCCTACCCTGGGGACCAACCACCCCCCTCCGCTCTGCAGCGCATGTAAACCAGTGTATATACATTGTAAATCACTATATAGACTGATTTACTTTATCTATGTTTTGCAAAATGAAATATTATATTCAGTGTATACATCAGTATATATCCACTGTAATTCAATATATACACTGATTTACTTTACCTGTGTTTGGCCAAATGAAATTGAGATGGGCTTTCCTAGCAATTAAACACAGTATTTGAGGGCTAGATCCTCAACTACATCCTCAGCTAATTCGGCATGCCTTCTTAATCAGTTGAGGATATGGCATTGAGTATTTTAAGTAATTACAAACAGGTACATCTGATACAGTCAATCCCAAAGTACTGCACATAGCTAGGGATATCGTGTCTGTGTCACTGTGCATTTGACTAATGCTTTTGAAAGTTATATATACACATACACACACACCTCTCTGTACTCCTGCTGATCCATAAAGAAAATATATCTGCTTTATAGTCTGATTTACTAAACAGTTTCTGGATATTTTTTGAATTGCAAATCAAGACAATTATAATTTGAGTACTGTAACACATTTTATTTTTATTTTTAAGGTCCAGTAGAACAGTTTTAGTTGAAAAACCATGTGTCAAAATGTTGGCTGCAAATGGAACACGAAAGTTATCTTAATTCCATGCAATAAATTAAATAATTTAGCAATGGTTTTCTGACTGAATATATTTTTATATATATAAATATACATACCAATGATTAATTTTCATTGTCCCTTTTCTATATTGTTCTTGAAAGAGATTCTCTTGATTTGCAATGTAAAATTTAGGTTTTTAGGACTATTTTAGTTCATTAACAGAAGTATTTGAATGCTCCTTAATTCTTTTAAATGTCTGAACATAGAGCTGGATCTGGTAACCTTCATTTAGAAGACAAATGGGTTTGGATCAGGACCTTGGAGGTCATCTTCTCATGGATTTTTATTTACAAGATATAAATTTTAAGTATAGAGCAAAAGTGAGTACTGGGCACAATTCTGCTTTGTATGCAGCTATTAGTGATGTCAGTGGGAACCACTTCTATGCATCCCTGCCTGAATTTGGCCCTTAACACAGTTATTGAAGTTACATGACGGAAATATTTTCACTTTGATATGACACATATTTTGGAAATGTTGCCAACCGTGTAAGGGTTAACAACCACATATACTAAAACACAAAAAATAAAAAAAAATTAAAAAAAAAAAAGGGGCTAAGAAAGAAAAAATAAGAAGAAATAGCACAAAAAGCAAGTTATACAGATTCACCACATTTTTTTTTTTGAAAACTTCCATTTGTAAATCAAAACAGCCTTTGAGCAACTTTAAACTTCCACAGCCAGCAATTATACAGCAGATCACTCATTGACTTTGGCAGTATTTCAGGGGTCATATTTTTACTCGGACTTTCTCTTGAAAAATTTCTCTACCTTTCTCTATAGGTTTTTCTCACACATGTAGGACATTGGATTTCACCCCACATGCAGCTCAACTTTCAACGCAATATCAGCTGCTCACCTGCAGAAACTACACTTGCTCAAGGGAAGGGGGAAACGAAATCCAGCCAGGGTCCGCCTCTCCAAAAAGCCAAAACTGTCCAGGGAAGTGGCCCTCTTCTGGCCCAAACAATTCTAACCCATGCTGTAGCCATGTTGGTTTGGGAAAGGGGAGAAGCCAGCCAGATAGACTCAGCAGAAGCAGACTGTATAACAAGGACCTTCAGACACTGATGGTGTAATCAGACTCATTTCTCACTTTTTACTCTGGACAATCTCTCCCCTTCGCTGATTATGCAAACATAAACAGCTAATCAACTTCCCTCTGTCTCACCCCATCTGCCTCACCTCCTCCATCTTTAATGTCTCCTTTTCCTTTCTGCTTACCCAAATTGCCCTCCACCACATCCCCCAAAAGTCCACACTACAAAACACTAAACAAAACATTATGGAATGAATATAATATTTGTAAACCACCATATTGTTCATGCCACTTGGAAATTATAACCCTTTCCCCCAATCCGTTGTCTATCTAGATTGTAAACTCTTCAGGGCAGGAACTGGCTACTATTCTGTGTTTGTACAGTGCCTAGGACAGCTGAGATCTGTTTCATTTGGTCTCTAGGCATTACTGTAATATAAATAATAAATATTTATTGTAGACAGTGATGGAATATAGCGGTCCCTCAGGACTCAATTTGGGGAAACTCCTTGATCTAGAAGCACCTGTCCCAATTTCTTTAATTTGGCAAACCTCCATCAGCTGTAAAAACAGTACTGGGATATTTTCATGTCACTGGCAGTTTCACATTTGTTAAAGCTGAAGGTCCAGAAGTCCAGAGATTTTACACAAATGATTCAATACCCCAGTTTGTACATTTGATGAATTTGCATTATTTTGTACGCAAACTTGTCTTTACTTTTATTTAAAAAGTGGATTTTATTTTCTACTCCTGATGCCTCAACACATTGCCTTTGCTGTAGTGATAAGCATGCCTTATTTTATTGGACATTTAAATTGGTGCCCTTAAGTGTTAGTGAAACTGAAGCGTAATGGCATACTGAAGACAAACAGTTGGATTTACAATTTTTGAAATCATAGACCTGTTCTGTGCATAAAGTTATACCAATATAACTAAAGGCATGATTTTATACTCCTTAAGTTAAAAGAGTGTGACTTTTGTACACTGTCTCTTTATACCCAATTTTAAACAAATATAGCATTTTTAGTTGCACCTGTAAATATACAGGCATAAGTTAAACCAATATAGCTAGTTTCAAAAGATATGAGAGTCCACCCACAAAATTTGTACTAATTTAACTAAACTGATTTAATTTAAACCAGTATAGAGGCTGTGTTTGGATAAGCCCTTATTCAACAACAACCTAATGAGGGCCTCTTCAGTGCCTTCAGAACCACCAGCAGGTACTGAGGAAGGAAGGGCCAGACAACGAGGTGGGTCAAGAGACGAAAGGGGACATTATTATTATGATGACAGCATTGCATAAGAACCAATCACAGTCCGGGCCCCATCATGCCAGGCACAGTGCAAACCACAGAGCAGTAGGCAGTCTCGGCCCTGCCATGTTCAGTTTCACCCGCACCAAGGCACATGCCATGCTAACTCCACTACTACAGTTACCAGCCCCAAGCAGAAGGCGCCCTGAGGCCTGCACCCTGAGGCAGCCAGTGCCTTCAGGGCAGGCTGTTTCTCAGGGGAGGGGAAGGGGTGTTTCAGCTCCAGCTCCCCAACAGTGAGGGGTCAGGAGGCTGGCTGCCCATGCCCCTCTAGTGCCATCCCTCCCTGGTCCCCACGCTCCAAACTCATTTTGAAAGTCACTCCCCCACCCAAACACAAAGAAGGGGAGGCACCTCACTCTGCTGTCTCCATGCCAACGTCGAACAGGAAGTGGCGGTGAGACATTCTATCCACACACTTCTCCTTTCAATGGTCACAGTGAGGTTGTTCCAGCCCGTGACCATAGACCTGGAGTCATAGCGACCAGGAGTGTTTGGCGGGTAGAAAGTCTTGCTTCTACTTCTTGCGTAAGTGACCCTGGGGGACTCCAGCGCCCCCTGGGAGCCTGTGGGAGGGATTGCAAAATGGGAATCCCATGGGTGAATGGACGGGCTGAAGGGCTTTGCCCTGGCCTAGAGAATCACCCACTGCTTGTGAGGACTTGTAGGGCTCTGGCAGGATGGGCTTGTGGCAGCACTAGACTGGGCCCTGGGGTATGCGCTCATTCTCTGCTGCAGCTTCCCTTTGTGACATGGGGTAAGTCACTTGGCCTCTGTGCCTCAGTCGATAAAAATGGAGCTAATAATAATGACACCTGCCCCCTCCCCTTTGTCTGTGGTCTTTGTGGTGGCCTCTCACTGTGTGTCGGTACATAGTTCAGCTGGGTGAGTGACATTCCTTTAGTACAACTAATAACAACAATGAAGAACAAGTGGGTCAGAGTTCCTCCTTCCCCCACTTGCCTTTGCCTCCTAGGTAGCTGCTAATGGCATGAAAACATCCTGGCCTTGTTTGAGTGGAAACAATACAGTTCTTCCGACCCTAAACGTTTCTCTTGGGGTTTATCAGCACAGAACCTAGAACCAAAATAGCTAAATTGGTTGTAATATGCACTTTGTTATTTTGATGCAAGTCTCTTTGTGGAATAAGAGTGCCCTATTTCTTAATTTTTAAATGGTTTATTATTTTCTAAAGTCTTTTGATGTAAGTTATATTGAAATAGGGCATTCTTATTCAGAAACACCAGTTAAAATGAAGCTGGCAGCATCAGTCGGTCAAATTTTGTGCAGAAATTCTATTATGTGCCATAAATCCCAATAGCGCCAGAATTAAGGACACTACAAACAAGCTTATTCAGAGTGAATAGAAAGGAATTGCCTGGTACTTTGCATTTCTCATTAAGCTAGTAGGAATTCTTCCATGTTGGGTCAATAAGTACTAAACTATGCATGATGCATTTTAGTGTAAGCCTGTTTCATATTATAATTTGAGAATCTACCACTGAAGATGACTCTACATCATTATTATGCCCTATTTATTGGTATCACAGACCATGATTTTGTGCTGCTAATAGACACTTCAAACATTGCTGCATTCAATGGACACTGTCTATGGATGAGCTATATTAATCGTCCTTTGAGTAGACATGGGAGAAATAGGTTCTCTCAGCAAGGCTATCTGGTGTTCTATAGAAAGAATAAATTTGGGAAAAACAGAAGTACAAAACTGTCATTACTAGCTTATAAAATTAAGTGGTCTATTCTATTCCTATTCTTCCCTTGATCTGTGCATGCGAGTACTAGTCATGTGTATCAAGGGAAGAACAGTCCTCTCTACCTGTGGGGTGTCACAATCATGTATTCATAACATGCTGCGTTTCCTGAATAATGCATTATCTTTCTTTCCATGAGCTCTCTACATCCATATCAGAATCTTTGTCATGCCCTCATTTGTATCCATTTTACACTTCTCCTCCACCTTTCCCCTGAGATTCCATCTTCTGTAATTTTCAGTCTAACCAAGGAGAACAGTGAGAGGATCCCTTGTTACCAGATTTGCCCGTTACCTTGGGGTATGCTGATTTATGAGGGTTACTTTCTTTGGGGGGAGGGTTGTAATTTTATCAATGTACTGCTTGTGTCACTTGTGTTTTCATATGGAGCTTTACTTCTCCCTTCTGCAAGTCCCCTCCCAATGGAGCTACCCTGAAGGACCTAAGTTTCCCAGGGCTGGGTTCCTTCAGCCCCAGACTCAGATAAACACCCACACACACACACACACATTCACAGATTAACAGAGCGCATCTGAGCAGACTGGGTTAATCAGCACTCTCAAGCTGACCCTTTATATGTCCCTGGACTCAGCAGGCTGGGTAGAGCAGCACTTCCAAGCTGCCACCCTTATATGCCACTGGCACCACACCGGAACAGAGTATGTCTGAGCAGGCTGGGTCAAACAGCACTTTTAATTTGCCATCCTTATGTGCCCCTGGACTCAACAGGTTGGGCCAAGCAGCACTTCCAAACTGCCATCCTTATATGCCACAGGTTCAGCACATCGCTATTCCCACTTTCACTCTACAATTGCTCTAGTAGTAACCCCCTTGATGAGCAAACCCCACAGGATTGTTGGGTGCTACAGGGATCTTTAACTTAGGTAAGAGACGCATTGCTGAAGAGCAAAATAGGGAAGCCAAGAACATGCAAGAGTAAACAAAGTTTGGAGAGAGTCTGGCAACCAGCTTGATTATAAAAGTTATTTTATTGCCAGGTATATAAAACTTATGATACTAATAGTAATAGCCATACAAGGAGAGAAAAACAACCAAACAGTTACAATATTACACGATTTCACTTGGGGCATTGGGGAAATCTAGCCCAAGTTTGATTACAAAAGTCAGGTCTAGAAAGTTATACCTGGACTAAGAGACAGAGAAAGAGAGAGAGATCAAATTAGGTCTAAGGGGAAACGTGGGCTCAACCAGAGGAGAGAGAGAGAGAGAGAGAGAGTTGGGGTCTCACCAATCAGCGCAACATGAAATGGTCAAAGGTTCTCAGGAGACAGGCTGTTCAGCTTGGGGTCTGGAGTGCTTGAGACAGGTAGAGCCCCCCAACATGATCAGTCAGGAAAAGGTGAAGTCCCAGTAGAGCTGATGCAGCTTTTTGATCCAGGGATCAGAACAGAGTTTTGAATGTGGGTAGTGGTTTTTGTAAGGAAGAAACAATGGTTCAATGGAGAACAGTAGGTTTGTTTATGAGTAAACAATGACTCAAAGAAGTATACCAGAGCTGTTTTGTTTAGGCTGGACAATGGGAACTAATCATTCCTGGCTATGGGCAGTGCTCCTTTGAGGGAGCTCACAGTGCAGTCAGGCAGATTCATTGTTTTGGATATCAGTAACGGATCTATTACTAGAATTGGTCTGATAACTGCTGAGCTGGGTGTGTGCAGGCGTGTATTCATTAACATTTGGAGCACAGATCTCCCATCATGCCATACTTCCCTGATTTGCTGATCCCAGAGTTCAGTGCGGTTCCTGCCTCCATTCGGTATGCTAATAGATATGTTTCCTTGTGCCATCTTTGATGCAAATGAGGCGCTCTGTTTTTCATTTGGTATGCTAATGGAGATGCCTCCTTCTCAAATCTTCGCTGTAGATGAGGCTAGGGGAGTTGCCTTAGTCCTGTCACACTTGTCCGGAGGGTTTAGGTGTGTCTCCCACTGCCTTTTAATTGCTTTTGGTAAGTCCGACTCTGATCAGTTCTGGTTCAAGCAGAGGCTGGTGGCAAGGGGGTTCAGGTGAGTCAGACAGTAGAGGTTTTGCACCCTGGTTCCCCAAGAACACAGAGCTGATAGATAACACCCTTTGGAGCCTCTGTACGTCTTGATAATGTGAGGGGAATAAGGCTTTTACTGAGTATGTTTCTGAATACATTTGTACTCTTGTTTGAAGAAGGGAGGGGTACGATGGCACAGGGAAAGAAAAAGGGTTAACCAACTCCCTGAAAAGCCAAGGGAAAAACAACTTAGCACATCCTGAGGGCTGTGTGCAAATTATCATTCATGGAGGGAGGAACAGACAGCTGGATCTCATTAAGGAACGATGTTATAGACTTTGTAGCCTGGACTCTAGTTAGAAAGGAGCTGTTTCTGGGGCCCAGATGACTACAGAACAGGACCATTGACCTCTGCACCAAAGGGAAAAAGACTGCTTATTGTAAAGAGAGAATTCTTAGTTTGGTAATATGTCAGCAAAGAGAAACTGAGGCATAGCTATACTCAAAGGATGAATGAGGTAAGTTCTAATTTGGCAGCCTGATAGTAAGTATTTGCAAGATTGGTCTACTGAAATCAATGGCAATGTTTAAGCACCTATGACTGGAATTAACTGTTTAGAGAGTTGAGTGCTAATGTCGCTTAACTCTGAACTCTGTGTAGTGTATTCTTTACTTTATATTCCTTACAATATGGAATACTATCTTTTCAAGATGACTGGACAAACTCTGGAGATACTAATGAGCAACATGAGCAGGTCTCTATATGCTTTCTTCACCATTTTATATGTATGTTTTGCGATCAGTTAAGTTTGTATGCATCAAGTCCTTTTTAAATGTCTTCTGGTTTTTGTGTTTTATTTCTTTATATCAGAATTTTATGTTTCTCTTTTGCTGTTAAGATCAGGGCAGCAAAAAAATGGTTTTGTTTGTTTCTGAAGAAGAGATAAACCAGAAGAAAACAGAACTAAACATTAGATTTATGAAAATTTCCAGAAGCAAAAAGATACCAGGGAAACTCATTATTGCTCTTTGCTTTCAATAGCAGTTAGTAGATCCATTCTCAGAGGCTCAACTAACTGTTCTGCTTTCTAAGGGGCTTTTACATGAGGAAGGGCTAGACAATAATTTGAGGTCCCTGACAGGTGCCAATGATTCTGGCTCTCTCATAACACATCATCAAGAAAAACCATGTTAGTGCCTTTTAGTGTGACTAAAAAAAATTGAATTCAGAGACGCAAAACCATTCTTGTTGGCAATGCCAAAAAAGAGGTCTATCAAGAATAGACTTTACTTGGATTTGTAAAGTACTAGTGTTTACTGTTCTTATGTTTAATATTCAAGTGCTCTTCTTGGAGGATCCATCCTAAAGAATCTTTCCTCAAGAGTAGAACTTGCTGCTGTGTGAACTATTAGCTATTAATACTTTCTGCATTAACATTGCACATTAATGCAACTTCTTCTCAAAGCCCCAGATCTCATGAACATTTATTTTTGCTATGTTCTTTTCAGTCCAGATAAAATGTATGTGCTAAGCCCTTTGTTTGAGAGCATGCTAACTTTTGGGATCCAGCCTTCTGTCTTGAGAAAAAACTAACTTTTGTAAGTGTTTGACTTGGTTAGCAGAAAAGCTATCCCAAAGATTTTTGGCAAGTCAATTCCTAATAAAATTTTATTTTCCAACGATATGGCTGGGAAGACTCTCCTCTTCATACATTGAAAGGCTCTCACTAGCCAATGGCTATTTTTCAAAAAATTCTTTTTTAAATTATAGTTCCTCAGTAACTGTGACTCTACTTCTTTTGGGATTGTGATTATATTTATATTATTGTAGCCTTGATTAATATTCTGATTATGCCATATTTTAGTGTTAAAGGGATTCCTTTCTGAAGCATAGGAAAGATAAGGTTTCTTTAAAATTCAGCCTATTGAGGGTGCAGGAACAAACCATCCAAATATGCAGAAAGAATAGCAAATATGGCAGGCGACCAGCTTGTCTTAACAGAGAAATATACGGTGAGCTTAAACACAAAAAGGAAGCTTACAAATGGAAACTTGGACAGATGACTAGGGAGAAGTATAAAAATATTGCTCGAGCATGGAGGGGTGAAATCAGGAAGGCCAAAGCAAAACTGGAGTTGCAGCTAGCAAGGGATTTGAAGGGTAACAAGAAGGATTTCTACAGGTATGTTAGTAACAAGATGATGATCAGGGAAAATGTGGGCCCTTTACTGAATGGAGGAGGCAACCTAGTGACAGAGGATATAGAAAAAGCTGAAGTACTCAATGCTTTTTTTTGCCTCTGTCTTCACAGACAAGGTCAGCACCCAGACTACTGCACTGGTCAGCACAGTATGGGATGGAGGTGAGCAGCCCTCAGTGGTGAAAGAACAGGTTCAGGACTATTTAGAAAAGTTGGACATGCACAAGTCCATGGAGCCGGATATAATGTATCTGAGGTGCTAAGGGAGTTGAGTGATGTGATTGCAGAGCCATTGGCCATTATCCTTGAAAACTCATGGCTATCGGGGGAGATCATGGACGATTGGGAAAAGGCAAACATAGCGCCCATCTTTAAAAAAGGGAAAGGGGAGAATCCAGGGAGCTACAAAACTGTCAGCCTGACCTCAGTCCCTGGAAAAATCATGGAGCAGGTCCTCAAGGAATCATTTTTGAAGCACTTGGAGGAGAGGAAGGTGATCAGGAATAATCATCATGGATTAACTAAGGGCAAGTCATGCCTGACCAACCTGATTACTTTCTATGATGAGATGACTGGCTCTGTGGATGTGGCGAAAGTGGTGGACATGTTATACCTTGACTTTAGCAAAACTTTTGTTATGGTCTCCCACAGTATTCTTGCCAGCAAATTAAAGAAGTATCCGTTGGATGAATGGACTATAACGTGCATAGAAAGCTGGTTGGATCATCGGGCTTTATGGGTAGTGATCAACAGCTCCATGTCTAGTTGGCAGCCAGTATCGAGCGGAATGTCCCAGGTGTCAGTCCTGGGGCTGGTTTTGTTCAACAGCTACATTAATTATCTGGATGAGGGGTGGGTTGCACCCTCAGCAAGTTCGCAGATGACACTAAGCTGGGGTAGTGGGAGATATGCTGGAGGGTAGGGATAGAATACACAGTGACCTAGACAAAATTGGAGGATTGGGTCAAAAGAAATCTGATGAGGTTCAACAAGGACAAGTGCAGAGTCTTGCACTTAGGATGGAAGAATCCCATGCCTTGCTACAGACTGGGGACTGACTGGCTAAGTTCTTCAAAAAAGGACCTGTGGGTTACAGTGGACCAGAAGCTGGATATGAGTCAACAGTGTGTACTTGTTGCCAAGAAAGCTAACAGTATATTAGGCTGCATTAGTAGGAGCATTGCCAGCAGATTGAGGGAAGTGATTATTCCCCTCTATTTGGCACTGGTGAGGCCATATCTGGAGTATTGTGTCCAGTTTTGGGCCCCCTACTACACAAAGGATGTGCACAAATAGGAGAGAGTCCAGCGGAGGGCAACAAAAATGATTAGGGGGCTAGGGCACATGACTTATGAGGAGAGGCTGAGGGAACTGGGCTTATTTAGTCTGCAGAAAAGAAGAGTGAGATAGCAGCCTTCAACTATCTGAAGGAGGGTTCCAAAGAGGATGGAGCTAGGCTGTTCTCAGTGGTGCAGATGACAGAACAAGGAGTAATAGTCTCAAGCTGCAGTGGTGGAGGTATAGGTTGGATATTAGGAAAAAGTTTTTAATTAGGAGGGTGGTGAAGCACTGGAATGGGTTATCTAGGGAGGTGGTGGAATGTCCATCCTTAGAGATTTTTCAGGCCCGGCTTGACAAAGCCTTGGCTGGAATGATTTAGTTGGGGTTGGTCCTGCTTTGAGCAAGGGGTTGGACTAGAAGACCTCCTGAGGTCCCTTCCAACCCTAATCTTCTATGATTCTAATACGGAAATGGGGAAGCCAGTGACTATAGTCTTTTCTTGGGTTTTATATATCATCTGTTTAAATAAGCACTCATAGCATCTCTGTATGCACAACGAATGTAGTATGTGCATAGGACCCATACAACCCAAAGTGCAGTACTAAAGACTAATAGGCCAGAAGGCACCATTATGATCATCTAGTCTGACCTCCAGTGTAACTCAGGGCATAGTCAGTCATCACTCTGTAACTGCTGCATCAAAGGCAATAGCTTTTGGTTGAATTTCAACATAGTCTTTAAAGAAGGACACATGAATCAAAATGAGATTTATGATAATGCTTGTGAGCAGGAGACAGGAGATCAGAATGGACATGCAACAGGGTCTCTGAATGTTGTTGATGTATATGAGGGCTACTGGAAGTTTTCCTGTCAATTATCAGCATTCATTAGAATGCTCAAAAAAAAAAAAAAAAAAAAAGTTAAAAAAATCCTAGAAGTTCCAGAGGGGTAGCCGTGTTAGTCTGTATACAGCAAAAACAACAAGAGTCCTGTAGTACTTTAAAGACTAAGAAATTTAATTTCTGCAGGCATAAGTTTTCGTGGGCTGCAACCCACTTCATCAGATGCAAGAAATAGAAATCAAATAGGGGGTGTATATATACATCCAAGGGTAAGAACAACAATGGGGAGGGTAGGTGTTAGCAAAGTCCATTCGGTTAGGGTAGATGAGGCCTATTCACAACCACTGATTAGAAGGTGAGAATGTGTGAACAGGGACAATTACTTCTTGTAATGAGATAACCATTCCAAGTCCCTATTCAGACCCAGTTTTATTGTGTCAAGTTTGCATATGAGTTCCAGCTCTGCAGTTTCTCGCTGAAGTCTGTTTTTGAAGTTTTTTTGTAGAAGTATAGCAACTTTCAAGTCAGCTACAGAGTGTCCTGGGAGATTGAAGTGCTCTTTGACTGGTTTATGGATGTTACCATTTTTTATGTCTGATTTGTGTCCATTTATTCTTTTGTATAGTGACAGTCCGGTTTGGCCAATGTACATGGCAGAGGGGCATTGCTGGCACATGATGGCATATATTACATTAGTAGATGTGCAGGTGAATGAGCTCCTGATGGTGTGGCTGATGTGGTTAGGACCTGTGATTGTGTCACTAGAGTCGATGTGCGGGCAGAGCTGGCAACAGGGTTTGTTGCAGGGATAGGTTCCTGGGTTAGTGTTCTTGTTGTATGGTGTACGGTTGCTAGTGAGTATTTGCTTCAAATTGGGGGGCCTGTCTGTGAGCAAGGATAGGTCTGCCTCCCACGGCTTGAGCGAGTGAGGGATCATCTGCTAGGATAGGTTGTAGATCCTCAATGATGTGTTTGAGAGATTTTAGCTGGGGGCTGTAGGTGATGGTCAGTGGTGTTCTGTTGTTTTCTTTGTTGGCTTTGTCCTGTAGTAGGTGACTTCTGGGTACTCGTCTGGCTCTGTCAATTTGTTTCTTCACCTCTCCAGGTGGGTATTGTAGTTTTAAGAATGTTTTATGGAGATCCAGTAGGTGTTTGTCTCTGTCTGAGGGATCGGAGCAAATCCTGTTGTATCTTAAGGCTTGGCTGTAGACAATGGATCGTGTAATGTGTCCAGAGTGGAAGTTGGAGGCATCAAGATATGTATTGCAGTCAGTTGGTTTTCGGTATAGGGTGGTATTAATGCGACCATCCTTTATTTGTATTGTAGTGTCCAGGAAGTGGATTTCTTGTGTGGACTGGTCCAGGCTGAGGTTGATGGTGAAGTGGAAATTATTGAAATCCCAGTGGAATTCTTCAAGGGACTCTTTCCCGTGAGTCCAGATGATGAAAATGTCATCAATGTAGCGTAGATAAAGGAGAGGTGCTTGGGGACGAGTATTGAGGAAGCGTTGTTCTAGGTCAGCCATAAAAATGTTGGCATATTGTGGGGCCATGCGGGTGCCCATAGCTGTGCCACTGACTTGAAGGTATAGATTGGCTCCAAATCTGAAGTAGTTGTGGCTCAGGACAAAGTCACAAAGTTCAGCTACCAGGTGTGACATATCATCATCAGGGAAAATGTTTCTGATGGCTTGTAGTCCATCTTTGTGTGGAATGTTGGTGTAGAGCTTCTACATCCATAGTGGCTAGGATGGTGTTTTCTGGGAGATCACCGATGGATTGTAATTTTCTCAGGAAGTCAGTAGTATCACGAAGATAGCTAGGAGTGCTGGTGGCATAGGGCCAGAGGAGAGAGTCCAAATAGCCTGACAGTCCTGCTGTGAGAGTGCCAATGCCTGAGATGATGGGGCGTCCAGGATTCCCAGGTTTGTGGATCTTGGGTAGCAGATAGAATAAGCCTGGTTGGGGCTCAGGGGGTGTGTCTGTGTAGATTTGTTTCTGTGTTTCTTTAGGGAGTTTCTTAAGTAGATGTAGTTTCTTTTGGTATTCCTCAGTGGGATCGGACGGTAGTGGCTTGTAGAATGTGGTGTTGGAGAGTTGTCTGGCAGCCTCCTGTTCGTAATCCGATCTATTCATGATGACTACTGCACTTCCTTTGTCTGCCTCTTTGATTATAATATCAGAGTTGTTATTGAGGCTGTGGATGGCGTTGCGTTCTGCTTGGCTGAGGTTATGGGGCAAGCAATGTTGCTTGTCTACAATCTCAGCTTATGCATGTCGGCGGAAACACTCTGTGTAAAAGTCTAGTCTGTTGTTTCGACCATCAGGAGGAGTCCATGCAGAATTCTTCTTCTTGTTGCGTTGGTAGGATGGTATCTGTGGATTAGTGTGTTCAGTGGTGTGGTGGAAATATTCCTCGAGTCGGAGACGGTGAAGGTAGGATTCCAGGTCACTGCGGAATTGTATCGTGTGTGGGGGTGGTGGGGCAGAAAGAGAGTCCCCGAGATAAGACGGACACTTCTGCTGGGTTAAGTGTATAGGTGGATAGATTTACAATATTGTTGGATGAGTCAAGGGTATCTCAGTTGTGGTCTCTTGTGGCATTTAGGAGTTTAGATAGTTTAGAGTTTTTTCTGTTCCCATCTCACAGTACAATTTTATATTCTGTGCTATGTAATATTGCTTTCACGGCTCATTTCAGCCTGCCCTGTTAGACTAGGCATAAATTTAGCATTCTCTTGATAAACATTAAAGGCTTGTACTGGTTTTGCTTTGATTCTAAATCCCTTGCAGTCATGATTGAGTGTCCTAAAAACCCGCTCTATACGGTATGTACATACAGAAGCCCATGATACAGAATAGCGGTTGTGCTGTAGCCCTGGAATTTACCTGCAATGTGGACTCTGTTCCACATACACAGCACACAGGAATACATTTCACCTACTGCATTTGAAAGTATTGATAGGTTATAGTAAATGTATTTTAAAATAAACTGATTACAGTAGGTTTCAGTTAAAATGTCAGTAAAAGCTTGGACTTTTTTTTTAAATCTCAGCTCTTATTCTCTGAGTTTAGGACAAGGCACTGTAAGCTATTAATAGACTTCTTATCATAGTAAGTAAAGACTTATGGTCTCAGATTTCCTAAATGATGTTTTATTTCCCTTCTAACTAACAATCAACTTGGGTATTTGTGTCCTGCTAACAGTATCCCTTTTGAAATGGGAGTCTTTACAGCAGTATTTGAACTACACTGGACTTTGCCTTTTGTTATCTTTTCAGAAAGGAAATAAACAGGGTCACCCAACAAGTAAAAAAACCACAACAGAGAAAACCATGCATTGTCAATTCTCTTATCAAAATTTATTAGGATGCTCAAACAAAGAATCTTTAAAAAATATTCTAAACAGCTACTGCTGTTCCCATCTCACAGTACAATTTTATAGTCTGTGCAATGTAGTGTTATATTCAGGTCTCATTTCAGCCTGCCCTGCCAGACTAAGGCTCAGAACTAGCTGCTGCATTACATTTAAGGGAGGGAAGAACTGCAAAATTCTAATAACAGAATCAATTTAAATATTGTCACTCCAGGTTTTCATATCGCTGTATGGAATTTCTGGTAGAACTTACTTTCCTTATAGCCCTGATGACTGGACCAGGGTAGTGAAAAATATATAGACTTCATTGTGATAATCAATCTCCTAAGGAGCATTGAATGATGTTGATAACAGCACGTTTTTAATTGTCCCCTAGAATTGAAATATATATTTAAGCACGGTTGCCGTCTCTGCCTTTGATACAGCAATTTTTTGTGTACCATTAAAGGTGACTTTCATTATATAATGTTTATTATTTTTATGTAGGGACTAGTAACTATTTGTTCTGTTAGGAATAATACAAAAATAGTTTCAGTGTTAGCAGTAAATTGAAATTTTGCTCCTTTCTTTGGTCCACTTGTAACACTGGCTTGTTTATTATCGTAATTTTTTTTTTTTGGCAGTTGTACATTAGCTAGGGAACATTAAGTTTCAAATCTTGCTCTGCTAGGAAACTAGTTGGTTGGTCTGTCCCAGGTGCAATAAACCAATTTGACAGATCATTTTATTTCCAGCAGCACTGCATGTAGATGAATAAAAGTTACTGGGGGGAAATCTTCTAGAAACTCTCTCATACTTATGGGACCAAATTCTGGCTTTGGGGTACACATATCCAAAAGAATATGGCTGAAAGGGAAAATATCATGTGAAATTATCAGTCTTGTTCCTGGATCCTTTAAAGCAGTGAGAACTATAATTCTTCTGGCCCATTAGGAGGCAGAGCGATGGGGCTGGACTTGAGGATCAGAAGCATGGTCGGAGGTTTTAGAGCAGACTCCCAATCCACTTGTCACCACAACTGCACAGCTTCCTCCATTTGGGTCCTACCATGATTTTTGTCACTTGTAATTTGTGCTGTTTCTGCGCTCATTGAATAGAGAAACAGAATCTGGCTCATGTTGCCTAGCTAATTAATCAGCTCCTGGATAGCAATATATATTGTGATGACTATATGGAACAAGAATAGTTTTAAAACAAAAGTATTGCTATGTAAAATCCTTCCCAAAAAGGTCAAATATAGGGCAGGGGTTTTCACCACCACTGAGAAGATGCAGAGACTCACTAGGAACAAGTGTCTGAGGCTGAGAGGTTGTGTCCTCAACAGAAATTATGGATTCTGCACTGATCACCAATCTCTATGCAGTTAGGATGAATGATGAAGGTAATATCTTGCAAAAACCTGCTGTTAGCATTCCTGAGAGAAGTGTTTCCTGATTTTTATTCTAGAAGTTCTCAAACTTTTTTTCATGGTCTCAGCTACATCTTAATAACTTGAGTGTCTTATAGAAATGTCTCCTACCCACTCGTGATTGCATAGCGCATCTCTCCTCCAATTTGCAATCTACAACATCCCTGTGGAGCCTAAGGCAATGGCTTACAGTTTAACAGAAGGAAAGTTTTTTAAAATAATCTTTTTAAGCAATTTAACAGCTGGATACAAGAAGTAGAGCTAGTCCCATGTGATCAGACAGCAGCTCACTGCAGACCTGGAACTGCTTTATTTTGTCAAATTATTGTGCTTCTGTCTAGATAGTTACTCAACTTTTAGATCCAGTCACGGTTGGAGATATCGCTCACTACCTGCTAGTCTTTTAGATCCAGACATTGATCCAGTCACTGCTAGTCTTTTAGATCCAGTCACGGTTGGAGATATCGCTCACTACCTGCTAGTCTTTTAGATCCAGTCACTGTTGGAGATATCGCTCACTACCTGCTAGTCTTTTAGATCCAGTCACTGTTGGAGATATCGCTTACTACCTGCTAGTCTTTTGTGACATTGCACTGGGCTGAAATTGCTAAGAGCTGCTTTGTCATAATTCTAACATTGTCTTGATATTGTGACCATTGTCGGTTTGTACTGTCTTTGCTTTGTTTCTAAATCCCATCAGGTAAGTGGGGAATTCAGGTAGTCATAAAACACAATGAAAAGTAACTATTTCTCATGAACATCAACTCTACTGAGACTTGCTATATTAGAAGAACAGCATTTGTTTCCATCGCTACTTTCTCTGTGGGACCAAAGTTACTGGGGAATCTAGATGTGTTGCCTTTAAATTATCAAGCACAGAAGTTTTAGGCATATGCAAAACCACATGAATAACCACAATCAGCACACACTAAGAATTGGTAATCAATTCATGGAGAAATATAGCACAAACATAGAATAAGGCTCTAGCTCATCATATGAAAAAAAATCAGTCAATTAAATAGAGATGGACCTAAATTGCAACCATAAATCAACCAATTTTAGTGTGTGCTTCTTTGAAATCTGGATCTTAATTGCATATTTGGGCCTATATTAGCATTATATCAGTACCTCGAAGTCAAACCACTCCAAAATTCTAGATGGGGAGGGGGTGAAAAATCAAAAGGCTTATGATCTTTTCCTTAAATTCAGATCCAAATTTTGCTTCTTTGGACCATATCTAACAGCTGATTTGCACGACATTCTTGATGAACTAGGGAACTCTATAGCCCCTGCTATTCAACTTTTTACATACGTTTTCAGTTTGGTTTTGATATATAGTTTTGTTTTTAATTATTTTAATGCACTGAGCTTACAATAAAGGATTCCTTGTGTAAATTATTTTATATTCAGGATACTATGGATAAAAAGGACTGGGAGAAAGTTAAGCTTAGGAGGCCAAAATATACGCTGCTGCAAGCATAACAGGTTTCCTTGCAGGACACAGAACAGACTGTTTTTGATGGTCTATTCTGATGTTACGCTGGTGGCACTCTCCCCCTACTGAAACTGCTGACTTGTCAGGGATGTCTTATCCTCTCTTGGTCTATCTCTGGTTTCTTTGCTCTCCATAATGCCACAAATTCACATAAGGTGAAAGACAAGGATGAAGCAAATTAGAAAAGTCTACTAGCCTCCTACAAAAGAGGAGCAGTTACTGCCTTCCACAAGTGTGTGGTGGTGGAGTTACCATGATTCAACTGTGTTATGTTTTACACAGTCTGAATTAAAATCTCTCATCCCACACCCCTCAAGAAAAACCAAACCCTGATTTTCACATGTTTGGGGCCTGTGCTATCATCCTATCAGTTCTCCACTCATCCATAGTTTTCCAGGAAAACAGGGTGGACAAGTCTTTAATATGTAAGATGAACTTGTGAAGGTGTGTGTTGGGGGGTGTGTGTGGAATTTTTTAAAAAACATTTTAAGCCTTCATTTGCCCTCTTTGCAGGTTACATTTAAAATGTAATAGTTAATGGAATTGTAAACAGAAATTCACATCTACTCAGGGGCCAGCTTAAGCAGAGGACAAGACAAAATCTTAAACTACTTTAAAATTAAGGGGCAGATTGTCAGCTGGGGAAAACTGGTGTACAGGTATTAAAGTGAGTAGAACTAAACCAGATGACTGACTATCAGCATGTTTAATATTTAGAAGTTTATATTTATCTAGAATTGCCCATCTGAGGATAAAAGCTCTTGACTATTTGTCATTGCTATTGTCAGAAACTAGATTATAGTTCTGATAACCACAAGCATAAATTAAACTACAGTCTAACAGGTGTGGCTGTGACCTATACATCTGAAAAATGGATTCCCTTAGGTGACATAGATGGTATGCAAGTCCTGGAACTCAAAATGAAAACGTTAAAATGGTTTTGATATAACCACCAGATAGTTTTCGTGAGTAACATTTCTTCCACTTCATTAGTGCTCATAAGAGCCCAAGCACCACCCATTTGTTAGTCATAACTAGGTCTGTAATGCTTATGAAATGTTATTGCTGTGATATCAGCAACCAGCTATAAACATAAAATTTGTCACACAAGCAAATTAATACAAGAAGATTAAATAAATGAGTAGAGTATAATAATATCCTAATTACAATTAATTTTTGGAGTTGCGTGTTATTTTAACTAACATTAAAGAAACAGTCCTCGGTGCTCCACCTTTCTGGAGGTCTGCCACTGAAAATGAGTTCTTGCAATCGACCATTGTAGTACTGTGTGTAAGTGGAATGAAGTCCCGTTGGATCATCATGGCACACAGTATTGCAATTCTTTCCACAGATCAATAACCTGTCTAACTTACTGCTGCAAAGCAGAGCTACAGTTGGGTCTAGGGCTACGTATTCTAATGATATATTATGAGAATCATAAATTCTCAGCGACAAATCTTCAAACAGAGTTGAGATGGTGAACTGATTATTCTAATACAAAGCATTTGAAACAGATGACACTTGTAGCTAAGGGTCCAGAGCCAACTTTAATTATCCTGTGGTCTGAATATTAGCACTTTTTCCAGAAATTTTTTTCTGATTAACAGTTATCACAATAAGTGTAAGTATGAAGGGGGCCAAAATTGTGCTTAAATAATAAACTGATTTATAATCTTAACCGAGGCATTACTCTGGTTTCATAATATACCTTCCCTGAATGTCTGATTTATAGCAGCCCCAGTTAGCTCTATATACTCCCCTCAGGATTTTCATTTTAGAAACCAGGGACAAATAGACTAGAAAAATCTTTTCAGAGTTTGTATCTGCACATTGGTGTATATATAAAACTGAATAACTGGGCCATTCAGCTCTGGAAAGCAACCCTAACCCAGCTCCTTGAGATCCAGAGTCAGTGTGGCAGCTTTATGTCACATCACCTTCTGGTCCCCGTGTGTGTATGCAGGGGAGGATATAAAGTAGACCAATACTGAGACTTCTTTACCTTTATGTCAGGGACTTGAGTGGCCCACAGTAAGCCCCAGGATCTGGATTAGAGACACTTGCCATCCTTTCCCAGTTGCACTGAGCATATCTTGTCAGCAGCTGAGGCTCTACCCAATATTTGTATTCTGCTAAGAAAAAAAGTGTTGCAATTAGAAGAAAGCAAGTACTCTGGTAAGCCATTACTATGAGAGGACAGCCCAGGCAAAATGAGAACTTGGCTGAGTGTTTTGTCTGTCTGATGTTTTCATAATGTTTTCTTTGACATTCTTTTAAGAACTGGGATATGCCAGACACTGCCTTAACTAGACCTGCCTTCGTAATTTGAAATCAGTTCAAGTTCCTTCTTACCTTCACAAAAACCTTATAACAACGGAATATGGATGCTACAGAGGCTGCATATTAGGTGAACGTGAACGTGAGCTGCCTTGGATGCTGCCAGTCCGGGCAGCTGAGGAGTTTCCAGGTTGCAAGGTAGGAAGAAAACCAACAAATTTGAGAAACCAGCAAAGAAGCTTCTCTCTTTCCTTGCATGATGTAAGCCAAGAAATAACCTTAACTGTGGCTTTAACAAAACTTTGGCTGATAGCAATGAAGAGCTAGCTTCAGGGGCAGGAAACCTGTATTTTTATTTGTTTCAGCAGTATGCAATATCATCAGATACAGTGCCACATGTTATTCGTAAGAGAGGCTAATGACACTTTACAGTTTGTACTTACATAAGACAGTATAGGCTAACTGATACAATCAGCGAGGAACCTTGCTTTGAACCATCATAGAATTAAACATGCATAGTTCAGCTAGCACGCTAAAATCCTCTTTCCAGATGACTTCCATTTTATTTTATTTAAGCATAGCATTTGTTGATGAAAAAACATTGTCAAAGATGTTGCTTATTTTCTATTTATTTACCAATCACAGATCTATCCAGTTCCTCCAATAAATCAGGTTCTTTGTTTTCACTTCTGTTATGTGGATTTCTTGACTTTATGCTAGATTTACTGCTTATTTGTGACTTTTCTCTCATTAGCTACAATTCATATGATCACTTATTTAGATTTTCTTAATCATTTTTCCCATTTTTTCTCTCAAGTCAAGAAGTTATTTATAGGATCCAACTTCCATCACTATTCAGTTCTTTTTCCAGGCATTGCAAGAAAAAGTTTACTTCCCCCATATTGACTACAATGAAAGAGGTCTCCTCAGTATAACAGAATCCTGTTGTTCAAAAAAAACCCATGTCTGAACAGAAGTTACTTTTCCTGAAATGCATTACTCTGATGAAAATCTCCTATTTGATTCTATTTAAATACATTCTATGTTTCTTTGAGATAAACAGGATCCTAGTGCATTGTATAGAGATCTTAAACAGCTCATCAAGGAAAGACATAGTTTTGAGTTAACAAAGGGCAGCTCCCAATATGACAGAGCTCCTTAGTTACAAAAATGTTGTCTGAGATCCAAATTCTGCCCTTCACTATACAAGTGAGCAAGAAGGGTAGCATTATATCTTAAGTTTTTTCAGTACTTCCAGAATGCCAGTGTTGTCTGCACACCCTCATCCATAACAACTGACTTATAGGAATCTTGGTTATTCTCTCATACATGGTGTGACACACTGTTCACCCTTATAGTGTAATTGTGTATTGTTTATGTTCATTCTTATAGTGTAATTGTATAGTGTTTAATGCAAAATATGTCATGTAAGATGTTTTTGGAATTCTCATGGCATACTGAACATTATGGTTATAGTGATATGTTTGTTGCAGTGTCATGTGTATGGTTATGAGGCTTTGCAATATAATATTCCCAAATATGTATCTCATGGTTTGAGATAGATCTAGGCAAAACTCTACAGAGCTGAAGAGCAATTCACATCTCACGAAGGCATTCATAAAACAAACCTAGCTCTTCCAGGAACAAAGGATTGGCCTGAGCATCAACAAAGGAACCACGATAAGGGGATGCTCACTGATTCAGGACATGGATGAAGCCATACACAGATATTATTTGTCACCTGACCCGGAAGCAGGGGGGAAGCCCCAGAGGGGAGAAGAAACATTTTTAAAAGGAGAGACATTTTGCAATCTCCCTTTCTCTTCCACTTTCATCTGCAAACACCACCGAGCAACTGAAGTACTGACCCAAGGGGAGCCTGGTTGGAAAGGAATCCAGCCAGCCTGTGGTGTGAATCATCTGAGTTTGTAAGGTTCTGAAAGTGTTCAGCATAGTTTAGAATGCAATTTGTCTTTTGTTTTCTCTTGACCCAATCCGACTTGTTTTCCTCTGACTTATAATCACTTAAAATCTTTTTGTACTTAATCCATTTGTTGTTTGATCTAAAGCAGTGCATTTTGTTTAAGGTGTGTTAGAGACTCCACTTGAAGCGACAAGGCTGGTGTATATAAATTTCTTTGATGAATTGACGAACATATGAGCTTGCAGTGTTCAGTGGGCAGCACTGAACATTATAAGATGGCAGTTCCTACAGTTGCATCTGGGACTGAGGATAGTGGCTGGGGTCATTCTGTTGCGTGATCTAAAGAGTGACTTGCCAGGAGCACTTGCTCACTCAGTTGGGAGCAACTTGCTTGCTGGAGGCTGTGTGTGATCTGCCCAGGAGTGGTTCACACAGCAAAGCAGAGTAAGACAGGCACCAGGAGTGGGGGATTGGGGTGACACAGTGATTCACCAGTCGAGATTGAAGGTGGGAATGTCACACATGGTCAGCATAAAGGTAGGAGGATGAAGCACTAAAACATGCCAACATGCCCCCAGGCATGTTTTCCCGTTTAGTCTGCAACTAGGGATAATTTACTCAAGGATTACCCATACATTGCCTAGCAACAAAATATCTTGACAATAAGAGCATAAGTTTCTGGATTTTAAAATCCATTTGTTTGGGTAAGGTGAAGCTACTTGTGAAGGTGAGTCTTGTTTTCTGGTAATTTTAGAACATAACTGTGTGGTGGCTTAGATTGAGGCTGGGACTTGCTTTAAACAAGCCAAAAGATTTGGAATGGAAATATCACTGCAGGGTGTAGGAAGGCTTGGTCTGTTCTTTTCCAAAATTGCATGTTTTCTCTCGGAGATGGCAAAAGCTTTTGCAGACTCAGTTATGCATTTACAAAATTGTTAGGCATATGGACTAAGACAAAAAGCTCTCTGGATATCACCTTATGAACTAACTAGATTCCTTTACAACTTACTATACAGGTACCCACTAAGCATAAAGAGGTGCTAAGCGAGGCCTAGAGGAAATAAAATATTAAAAACACATTTCTTCTGTAACAGGTTGATCTCACCTACCTTTCTTGTACAGTAATATTCTTTCTGGAAATGTTTTTAATTATACTATTTTATATTTATATAGTTCCTTTCATCCTGAGGGATCTCAAAGTCCTTTACAAAATGAATTACAAACTGTGGGCCAGGTTCTTCAATGGAAATTACAGATTTCTTAAAAACATTTCCCTGCTTTATGCAGTAAACCTTATTGGCTATAGTAAGGTGCAGCTCTTCTAGTAATGGAATGCTGCCTGGATCTTCCTAAAAGAATCTCATTGTTGGGCTAGAGCTACACCTACCCCAACTTCATTGCTCCTGCAACACACGCAGCCACAGCAACCTGGTGAGTAAAAAAATGACAGGTGGAACCAAACTCTTGTTCTACATGATAGTGCAGAGCTATATATTACTAAGAAAGCCTCAAACTCTGTACAAAACAACTCAACTTCTTTTTAAAAGACAGTAGTGTCAAAACTGAGATATTTGCTAAGTGCCTTTGTGCTTTTTTAAAAAAACTGCATAGCTTTCTGATAGCCACTGTATTTTAAATATAATTGGTACAAGAAAATATGTCAAGATGGATGTAAACAAAATGCAAGGGTAGGGGTAAAATTTAGTGACAGAGCTAGGAAACAGAACTAGGAAACTAGAACACAGTTTGTAGTAAAAGCAATTGTGACAAAATATTAAATACAGAAGAGTGTGAACAAAGCAATTCCTTTAACAGAGATTTCATTACTGCTGCAATGTTTTAAAAATAGGGTTGTCTTACATGCCAACAATAATTGTTATGCAGATTGTTTTGCTGCCAAACAGAGAAATAGAGGAATTAGTGAGAAATTCCAATAAGGCACTATATTTTTCCCCAAGAAAGAGTCAAATTAACAAGGTCATTGTGGGTATAAATAGGATTGCTTTTTTCCATTTAGCATTGCAGTGTGATTCCTAACATCAGATTTCTTAAAAACAGATTTAAAAACAAAACCTTTCTTCCTAAAGGCCCTTCTTACAGTTTGCCACATTTCCAATGCCTTCTATCTGACCCTGCAGCAATCAGCACTTCCTCTGTTGGCACCAACAGAGAGAGAAGGAGCCAACTTTGCCTCTTGGTTAAACTGGTGCACCTTCACGCACATGATTAAAGTTGTATTGCTTTAACTGAGAGGAGAGTTTGGCCCAAGATACCAAGAACAAGTTGGAGGCAGAAGTCCTGTTACAGGAAATAGGCTAGGCTGAATTCTTATTTTAATTTGTTCAAAATATTCTATCCTGGGAAGCAGTATTAAAAGTTTCATCCTAGAAATGAATACTTCGGAAGAGATCCTTTAGGCTAGGGGAACAGTGGTGAAAAAATAGCATGTGTGGGGGAAATGTTTAGTTGCCTGTTCACTAAAAATCAACCCATCTCTTTATCGCATTCATGATGTTTATCTGCACTTACAGGGGAAAGAAAAGACCAAAAGCTTCACTAAATAAACTATGAGGTCTTGTCAGAAGGGGAAAATATAATTAAAGTGCAGATAGGAATGCATCTGATAATACATGCTCTACACTTACTATGTTAATTTAACCTTTGAGATTCACTTCATTACTTTGTGGCTGCTTATATTGTGTTACAGACATCACATGCCTGTCAAAATACATTCCTTTACTACAGTATTCACTCCCCCAAAGAAATGGCGTAGGAGAGAATCTCCTCCATCTTCTAGTTACTTCCGGATTCACAGGCAAAGCCAACAGTGGCCTGCTTACTAGATAAACTATTCTGGAATCATGTGAGTGAGTCTAGAAATTCCGCTCACTTACAGCATCATATAGCACCACAAGGTGGAAGAAATGCAACACTGTAGTCTCCTCTTGAGATATAACTTGTGTGTTCTGTTCTGTGTTTTGCTTCAGTTTTCTCCTTTATTATTTCATATTACATTAGCACTTAGAAATCTCAATCAAGATGGGAGACCTAGTGTGATAAATGCTGGTACAAATACATAATGAGATGATCCCTGTACCCAGTCTAAATAAACAAGGCAAACAAGAGAGAGAGAAGGGGCACACAGAAATTAGACTGACTTGCCCACAGTCTAACTTTCATTTCAGGGCCCTATCCATTAGATAACACTGCTCCATGTCTCTTCATAAATGGATGCTGTTAGAATCTCCTTTGCATCCAGTTCTCCAGAGATTAAAAATAAATTGTACTGATTGATGTGATATAGTTTATTTCAATCAGAGTGTAATAGATCACTTACCACACTAATTATTGCAGACACTAAAAAACCACTACTACAAACTTGACAGTGAGACATAAACATTAACTCCTTCATGAACACTTTCAAGAAATTGTGGAAGAATGAACATTCTCAAGTATACTTTAAACCTGGCTCAGACTTTGTTGGTTGGAAGTTTACTCGTGTAACTGAATCCTTTGAAAAGTCCTGTATGTTATGAAAAACTAGCGCAGGCATTTGAAGAGAATTTGGGTAAGCTGTGCCAGCAACACCCTGGCTTCTTTTTTCTTCAGGTTCCTCTGCTCCATTACACTGTTCTTACATTTACCCTCCTGTGTGCTAACCTGTGTGAAGGCAGCAAAGTGCAAGTTACTAGGACTTTGCGCTGGTGAGATGCCAGAGAGTAAGGTCAAGATTTATATTAGAATTCTAATAAATTCAACCTTGTGGCGACCAGTCTGTCATGTGACAATGGTAAAGGTCACAATTGCTTTCTTCTAACACTAAACAAGGGATTTTATTAGAATAAAGAAAACGATTCTTCCTAAATCTACTGTGTCTTTGAGCAGAAGCTCTGCAGCGAACCTTTTCCAACCTGCTCCCAACTACAGATGTAATGCCACAGTACAAATCCTCATACAGCCTGTCAAATAGACCTTTTCAAGACAAGATGCTTTGAAAAGGGCAAGATCATTCATGATAGAAACTCTTATGGCTTCTTGCTAACTATATCCCCAGTTGCAGAAACCCAGCTTCCATTCTTGTGCTCCTTGGAGCTGCCTTCAACTCAGACCTCATGGCCAAGAACAATTTCTGTGTGCTTTTTCCATGGCAAATACCACTTAGTTGGTCACAATCAAATCATCAGCTACCTGCCACCTTCTGGGCAGGCATTGATTCTTGCAGCCTCCAGTAAGTCCAGAACATTAAAAAAGGCAAGCACCACTTTCCATAGCTCCTTTGCACTACTCCCTGTGTGGTAGGCATTACCCCTAGAACTTTCTGGGCTAGAGGAACCATTGGTCTGACCCAGTATGGCCATTATGTTCCTATAGAGCATATGAACCAGTAGTTAAATAGAAAACTGGGAATCAGGACACCATAGTTCTACATGCTAATCTGTTGCTGATTTAAAGTTAAATCCAAGTGCTCTGCTGAATCTGGGCTTCAATGTTAACATTGGAGAAGTCATTTTTTTTGTGCCTCAGTTTCTAATCTATAAAGTGGGGTTAATGATTCTTGCCCAGCCTTTGTAAAGTACATTCAACAAGATGCTCAACAAATAGTAAAAATAAAGCACTTTAATATCCGCAAGTGAAAAGCACTGTGTTTTATTAAAGGACAGAATATGACCAGACTCTTCCATATATTTTAGTAAAGCTATCCCCCAATCTTTGCAAAAATCCAAATATTTATTTACTACATGCATGTAGATTTTGATACTGAAGCTTTCCACCCTAACTGCAGTGGGATTCATTTGATAAATTGCAATGGTACTGCTGGCAGGCAGCACTATTTTCTCAATAACTATTTCAGTCACAAGCCAAATAAGGAAATTTGAATAATTTTAAAACTGTGCTAGCATGTTGAAGCAGTGATGCAACTGAATATGTTCATCATGTTGAAAAAAAGTAATTCAGAGACTTATTGCCCAGAGAGCTACTGAAGAGCAATGGGAGACATATACTTATCTCCTAACCTCTTGATCCTTCATTCTGAAAATCGCTACTTAGTTCATTAAATGTGTGTGTATAAAGGGCCTTTTCTGTGAGATACATAGTGTCTGCTACTGAATTTTCACACCCTGTTCAGAGAATTCCCCAGCAGGATGACTCATTGCTGTACATTGGCATATGCGTGCCTTTCTTCGCACACCATATGATTATCTCCTGCTTGGTGTTTCTTAGTTCACTGTTTGGTGACTGTTTTAGAAATAGTGTCCTCTTGTCTAAGCAGATTGGTGTTGCATTTGCTTCCTTATCATAGCCTGGCACGTTCCAATTAAACTGTATCTGCATTCAGCCATTTCAAGCTTTGTAATGTGGCTTTTGCTCTCACCCTTTTTCCACATGCTCAGTTGAGACAGTGAAGTATGGCTGAACAGAAATTCTGAGTTTTAATCAGATCAGGACTGAACATCTTGACAGCATTCAACTTTTTTTTTTTTTTTTTAATTTGCATATCCTGAGCATTGCTAAAATATCTGAGGCTCACTGCATAGTTCACAGTAAAGTTTCTCTTGTCAACACCATTGTGTTAAACTTCAGCATCTTACAGATTCACTCTAATTCAGTGCTTTTGTTTCAAACTATTGCATGATATACAGATGTGAAACTTTAGCCAAAAAAAATCTGTGCATCCAGTAAAACCCGTTTATCTTTGCTCAACAGTCTAAGCTGCACAGTCTAAGCTGCTTCAGTCCTGTCTTTCCTCACTCTGACCCAGGCACTACTTTCCTCTTCAGTCACTCATATAGGTATACATATGCTTATAATTACAATTAAATATTTTTATAGCTTTGCTCTAATATGACAGTGGATTCATACATTTTCATTTTAGTTTCAGAACTGGGACATTTTCAGTTATACCAACTTTTAAAAAATCAATATTGCCACTAAACGATCTATAATTTAATAAATTAAGCAAATGGGCGGGGTAGAATTCTTGCTGTTAGCTTAAAGCAGTTTGAAGTAATCTATAAGCAGTGGAACCATTACATTTTGCATTTTACACCACATGAGGACAGGAGAAAGCCCAGATATCTCATTTCAATATAGTACTAGGTCAGAGGGCCTGTCACAGTGACAATTGTTTCTGTGGACATCATTAGCCAGAATCTGTACTATTAAATCACCTCCTTAGAGAGCAGAGCAAAGGTCCCCAAGTACCAAATTGATAACAGCTAAGTGTTTTCTTAACTAGCCAACCAGGATATATATATAAGGGTAAATCCTGTTACATATAGCTATAATAAAAGAAAACAGAGTGCTTCTCGACTTGTAGTAGTCCTCAGGGGGCCAGGGGGCCTAGTGGGTAGCACACCAAGTTTCTAGTCTCATGTCCCCCAGCTGGAAGGACTTTGAGTCTGCTATCTAACCCTTATATGGGGGCTTAGCTTCAGCTGAAGGTTTTCAACAACTTTGCTACAACAGGAGTGGGGTGGAAATGAGGCTTATGCCCTTCTTGCAACACAGGCAGTTAGTAGGGGAGCCAGGGCCCTATAAGAGCCCATGGTGTCCAGCCCTCTCAGATTCCCTCAGAGCTGCCTCCCTGGGTCACTTCTGACCACCCAGCTGCACCCCTCCCCCCCATCTCCAAAATCCAGTCAAGTGTAACCCCCAAGGAGATTACCTAGCGTCCTGGGGTGCTGTGTGCAGGTAGCTCCGTCAGGGAGAAACACACTGTCCCTCCCTGGGAGGAAGGGAGAGCCCAGGGCAGACTCAGCATCTGCTACCAGGTAACGAGGAGGGCAGAGGAGAGAGAGTGTTTAGAACAACAGGGCCTTTTTGGCATGGGGGGAGGATTGCAGGTGGCCTGCTCACAGCAGGGGGGAGAGTCAGATGACTGATAAGGGAAACCTGGGAAGCAGAGCTAGCCTGACCAATAGGGAGTGAGATGCCCTCCCCAGGAGAGGGGAGAAGCCATTTTGGAGCAGTCTGGACTCTGAGCCAACCAGCCAGGGGAAGGGCAGGACTGCTTGTGGGGGGAGCTGGTGAGTCCCAGGCCTGCATGCAGGGTTCCCCCTGAGAACTGACCTCTGGGGACCTGGCCCTTTCCCTCTCCACGGGGACTCCCTGTTTGTATAGCTCTGTTGGAAGAACTCCCCCCAGCCAGGCTGAGTTAGCCCTGCAGCTCCCTAGGTCAGGTCAGTCACCACATGGTGAGCTCTGCTCTGGCTGCTCCTGCTGAGTGAGTGTCCGGGTGCTGGGGTGGGAGACTGACATTTGGATTTTGTACCGTGTTGTAGCCTGCACCCCTTTGTGCTGAGGGGAAATCCTGGTACCAGAAGCAGCCTGACTCCTGCATGAAGAGGACGCCTGCCAGCAGTGATTGTCAGCCACGGCAGTGACTGAGGAGTGCAGCGTCATCTCTGAACCTGAGGATCTGTCACGCAGCTGTGAGTGCACCATCTTTTAGTTAGCTAGTCAGGGGAATTGTTTGGGAGACCCCTACTCCCTGAACTGTGTTCTCAAGCCAAGGGGTAAGGGTTTGGGGATTTTATTACCTGCTGCCTATTAAATTGGCAGAGGGACTCAGACCCTGTCTACACTCACCTCCGAGATTCGGCGGCAGTCGACGGGAGATACGCAAGCTACACAAAAACTTGTGTAACTCCCGTCGACTTCTCTGCTCCTCTTCTGCGCGCCGTCTTCACTGCAGTGCGCCGATGGGAACCGCGTTCCCGGCGACGCAGCCCTACGCCACTTGTGAAGGTGGTCTTAGTACGTTGATTTCTGGATCGACTGTGCCGGATCCAGAGAAATTGATCTGAGGGCGGCGACTTTGCCGCTGTCAGTGTAGCCGTAGCCTCAGTCACCACCTCATCCCATGTGAGAGTCTTTGCATTGCTAACTGCTACACAGAAGATACTGTGATCACACAGGTCATCAGGGGCCCCTACAAAGTGCACGTACTAAGAGGACAGTAATTTTACATTTGCTAAATTAGGTCACGTGACTGGGGAAATGTACAGGTATGATCAGCATTGGCACCGGCGATCCTGAGAATAGTGTTTTACCCTCTTACATTTATCTCCTGCTTAATATAATGTGTTTACATATATTGTATGTGTTTGTGTTATTCCTTGGAAATCTCTAACTATCTGGCAAGTAAGTGGGGGTTACCCTGCAATTAGAATTTTCCTCCAGAGCTGCCCTGGTGATCCTGCCAGGAAGGAGCAAGGGGGGGTGGAGGCACCACCAAATAAATTCATAGAGAAAGAAAAAAAGTTACACTCTGCTGGTTGAGTGGTGGGATCCAGAAGAACCCAAGCCTGTTCATCAAAACCTATAAGGAGATTGGTGCTAAAGGAGGTAATTGGATAGGGGATGCTACAAAAGGGGAGCACAAAGAAAAGATGAGACAACTAAACTTTCAGCCCCAGTCATGCTCAGCAGGTACTCTTCTTCCTAACAGCTAGGATTCTTCAGCCCCCTTATTCAGGAGCCATCAGGGTAGGTATGTTTTCCTTCCTCCTTTTAAGCTGAATTGCTCCCTTTTATGCTTCCTCTCCAGTTAGAGAATGCTCTGCAGGTGCAGGGCCACTTGGACCTAGTATTGTCCTTTAACCTCTTCAGGCCCTGTGTGTGCGTTGTGCACACCATTACACAACTATATGAAGTACACACAGCATTACTGCAGTGCACCCTTCGCTAGAGTGGAGAGCAGCGGGGGAATGGGTCCACAGCACGAAAGTTAAGATGGGTGAATTTTGCAAGACCGAAAGCTGTCCGTAAATTTTGGACACCAGAATCCTCACAGATAGGTGCATTAGAATTTCAGAGATGGTTCTGCAAAAGCTCCTCTGGCTTTGACCATCTGTTTAACTATATATTACTGCAAGATGGAACAGTATGCAAATTGTGCCTTGTTCTTTTAGCTGAGAATGAATTAGTTCCAAATGAGAAACAATAAAAATTTCTATGGAGACTGACAGAATAAAATGTGTCCTTTCAAAACAAAAACACTAATAATGCAGTACTAATGGGACAATTACAAAGTTATCTTGTTGTAACAGTGTGTTTGTTATGAGATCATACTTTAACCATTTGGTAGAAATCCAGCTTTCACATCCTGGTAAGGAGAATATGCTATTTTAAATTCAGCTGTGTTTAATATGATTAAACTAAGAAAAAAATTTCAAAGTGTCCATGCCTTCAAGGGCATAGATATCATAAAGTCATTAGTATTTTAGGACAGATACCACTCCAGTAATAATGGTTATTATGGGCCAGTGTATAAATGTTCACATTATCCACTGAAACAATTATTCTAATTCATTTGACGACAAATGTGCTTTAATGACTGGATCATTAACCTTAACAATGTCAAAGTGTTCTCACTATGCAATTCAGCTAAATTACTGCCTAAGATATTAGTTAGGCACACATTTTGCATAAATGATTTTTCTAATACTTGATTGGGTCCTAATAAATGAAGCAACCCACTCAGTCACTGTAAGTGATTTTGGAGGTAAAGATTTTCAGAGAGAAGAGTGGACTGGGGGCAGGGGGAGATCTGTAACCATTCATTTTAGAATGATTGTAGTCGGCTATATTTTCTCTTTTTAAAAAGTGAGTTTTCTAATGCTTGCAAACAGATGAGCATGACCCACCTGAGGTGGTGTTTGTGATGTTGACCATAGTCTTCTAATAACTGAAGAGAGACTACCAACTTGGGTCACTACAGTTGCGTGTAACAACTTTAAATAACAGCCTCATATTTGAATCAGTGAGTTAGACTTGCATATGAACTTGTCCATGGGACTGAGGTTATTAACACTTCCAGGGAACATTGTGTCTGGTGCTAACCACTGATTCAAACACAGTTAAGAGATCACTCCATGCCACGTGAGCACATGTAGTACTTGTTACTTAGGCCTTAATCCTGGGATTGGATCCATGCAGGCACATCTCCACCAGTAGAGAGACCCATTGAAGGCAATAGTGCTACATAAGAATTCACTTGTGCAGATCCTATAGGAGGATGAGAACTTTAGATTGTTCATTTGAGGGTAGTGGCTCATGTTCGTATGACTTTGTGTAAGCACTGTGCAAACTGTCAATGTTTAAACAATATCAATGAGAAGTGCAAGAAGAGATTTATTTCTGAAGGTGGTTTCTAAATACTTGATGCCATTATCTTATTTTTTTTCTTTTAAATTCTCAGTCATGGATAATTTTCCAAGTATAATATCCCACAGATGCAGGACGTGTCCCCTGGGGCATTTCAGGTTTCCATAGTACAACCCCTGTTCATAATGCAGAACTATACAATATGCATACACTAACATTTCCACTGCATTAACAAATATCCTGATAATGCCCTTGACTGCACAATAATGTGCCCCCATCGCACACAAAAAAAAGTTGTCAGCAAACAGGGTCTAGTTTAATACACTATTTTTCTAACCCAATCTACTGCAGTACAAGAGAGCATCTGTGAATTCTCTACGCAGGAACTTACTTGTGAGCCGACCACCTAACCATAGTATTACCAATTATATGAGATTCAGACAATATATAACTGACTTATAAAGGTGTATGCAGGAAAATAAAAGCATAAAATAGCAGTGACAATATTAGACTAGTGCGAGTCTTGTGAAAATCACCATATGCTGATATAATGGAAGTTTGTTACAAGCAGGGCACGCAAACTATTTAAATATACACCTTATTTTAATGCCAAAAATTTCACTATCTGCATGGTGGCCAAGTACTTGGGATCTAGCCAAATATCAAATATGTTCAAATATTCTCCTGTTTCAGACAATGAATCACTACATTTTCCAAAGACAGAGTGGGATTTTTATCAGCCTCTGGTTTAGTGAGGTAATTTTCCCAAGGAAGAACAAAAGATCAGTTTTACTTCTGTGTGTCTACTGATGGTGACAACAGCTGACCTTTGGGGTCATCTGCACCCTTGTTGACTCTTCAAGTAGTATGAAAACGCAACTGCATTATAAAATCAGAGAGAGAACATGGACCGTCTATCTTGTTGGAGCAGGTGAGCCTTTGTTTAGTCCTTGTGAAAAATAGTGAAATGCATGGTGCTTATTTTTCTAAGATATTTATATGGCCCAAGAAAATGCTTTAGTATATAAACGTGCTTTGTGAATGAGAATACCATGGTTGGATATACTATGCTGGAAGAGGGTTTGACAGAAAAAAGGTACTTTATTGGGGGGGAGGGGGAAGCAAAAAAATCCATTGTGGAGTCAAGGACATTATGAGGACCATTTTCAGAGTGCTATGGAAATATTACTATATGCAAATTATGTAAGTCTGCATTATGCAAAGTGTGCGTATCACAGGAACATTCTTGAAGAAACATAGAAAAGTGCATGTTGCCTAGATGCTAGACACAGAGCACAATTAAATAGGGATGCTGCTGTGCTAGAAGTACAAAAAATGCATTTCACCGTTATGTGGGGAGAATTTTAGAGGAAAGAAATCTTGGAACCATGGGTAAATTACAAATAATCTATTCTGTTAATAATACATAGTACTTTCCCCTCTTAGCATGCTCTAAACAACACTAACCATAAATCATCTTGTTAATCAGAGGTTAATATTAACATAAAAAGGAACTTTCACAAGTATATAGCATTACAAACTATAGGGATGCATGTATTTTATGAAATACACTACAGAATTTAGCAGCTTTTATTTATGGTGACAGAAACGCTATACAACTACTTTATGGCCATGATGTGAAGAAAAATACTCAGGTAACTGGAAATATCAGGAGAAGTAAAGTAAGCAGAATGCATTTGGGCAATTCGTTTGTTCAGAAACTTTTGTCCAGTAGCCTTGCATAAATTTTGGGGTTTTTGTGGTTTTTTTAATGACTCTACAGTGGCCATGAATGGTCAGAACATTGTCTTTGCATTGCTGCAGAAAAGTGACTCTCCCAGAAGCATCATGCTCTTTAGCATTATTGGTTCAGTACTGGAGCAGGGCCCTGTGCACAATAGTACTTAGGAAGGTGTTGACTTAATGAAGCTTAAGTATGTCCTTAAGTGTTTCTCATTAGGGCTTGGGTTAGGCATGTTATGCTTTTCTGAATTTGAACTCAGTGGGAAGAGAGATACTGTCATCTGCACCTAAAACTTTCCCTGAAAAAGCTTAAATTTTGTAGTGCCTAAAAGTAGATGTTTTTGATATGGAACAAGTTTTTTCCTCTTTGTTTTGGAATGAAACACTATAGCAGATTAGAAAGACACATTCAAAAGGAAACTAGTACTCCTCTTCCTTGCCTTAGTGTGGATGCTCACTATGTAGTGCCTGACCTAAATAAATACATCTTTTAGAACAACATGTTCTAAGTGGCCCATTTTTTAAATTTGCTGCAATTAAGGACTATAGGCGAGTCTTTTTATCTCACCACCTTTGGCGACTGAGTGTGACTTTGACTAATAAACTGTATATTAAGGGGCTGATGAAAGCTTGTAGGGAAGCCAGTAAGGCTTTTTGAATGTTGTTCATAAGCATTTGAATCATAAATGTTTTCCATAGTTTTCTTACATACCCTATACTTAAGCACAGCAAATGCCTCGCCCCTGCAACTATCAGCCAAACAGCACTACGTCAAGGCTGCATTTCAAAGTTGATCTAATGCTTTAGCAGTCGTACTAGTAGTGTTCCTCAAAGATGACAGAGCTGAAATACTGTGGTAATTTTCTTAAGGCTCCTCCAATACATCACTGTTTAAGGAATAATTTCTTGTGTATCAAATACAAATTTTCTGGGTGTTCTCTTGAATTTATTTAAAAGTGCATCTTTTATAAAGTTTACGGTACTAATGAATAGACTATTTGTATAAAATATCTAGTGAACCAACTTGTCCACTGGTCATATTATTGCTGGGTTTTTTAATGGCATTTGATAAGGAGATCCAGACACACAGATTATAAACCTGCACTGGTGCAGAGGTGGGTGCGTGTGTTTGTATGTATGGGTGGAGGGAATCATCTTTAACAATAATTGCTCTGTTAGCATCTCTTCTTTCTCACCTGTTCTATTTCTACTTCACATTGTTTCAGATTAGTGCTTCTAATGGCATTTCACATGTTATCTCCATCCAAAAGTACATGCTCACATGTACTCAAAACCATTCTGTATTGTTTCAAGCAGGTGAGCTGCTATGGGATTTGTAGATCAGTGTTCTGTGTACCCTACATTGAAAGCTGTCTAATGCTAAGTAAAAATTCATCCACAGCTCCCTCTTCTTTATTCTTAAAGTTCAGTTGGAATGATTAGGTATGACCTTTCTTTCATAAATTCATGTTGCCTCTGATGAATCTATACATAGTATAGTGCACAATGGTTTTGTGCCACTTACATATTTTCCAAATGTTGCCACTGCCTATTGACCTTACAGTGCTTCCATGGCCACTGCTGCTTATCAGCTTCTTTCCACACTGCTGCTCTGCCCATCTTTATAACAAATTGATTGGCTGCTTATATAGGAGCTAGGGAAGATTAATAAATGAACCATCACTTAAACTCCCTGAGCCTTATACCTTCAGTCAGCCTTGAAGCAAAGTTGTTGAAATTAAGAACTGGCACAAGTTGATTTTGTGTGTCACATGTGGTACCTAGCTCAGCTTTAGCTCACACTGAATGTGAATTACACAGCATTACACACAGATCTTAAACTGGGAAGCTTGTAGAGGACCAAATATATGGTTACAGTTTCCAAGACAAGAAAACAGTTGCCACAAACGTCACTGCCAAGTTTGGAGTAGAGGAAAAAAGTGGGACATCGCTGAACCAGGTGGGTGTTTAGAGAAGCTGTGTACTGTATAATCATAACTTTGCAGTTAGTTATCACTATTAGCTTGATCCTGCAAGTTGCTAAGCACACTGGCCTAAATTAGATCCAGCAGAGCACTGAAGCATGTGCCTAGACATAGGCACATGAGTAATCCCATTAGGACTAAGCACATACTTAAATGTTCTGCTGTATCAGGATATTATAAAAATGACTGTCGAGATTAAAAAGAAAATCAGGAATCAGATTCAACCAAACTCCTACATTCCACATGTGACAAAATTAGCAATCTATAAATTTAGAGAGAAGATTTTCCTTTTGATGCAGAGGTTCTCTTTCAGACTTGTCTGACATATAGTTTGAGGTCATTATCACAGTTTAGATATTCTCTCCTTTAGAATAAAGAAAAGCCTGTAATTAACATTTTGTTTGAGTCCCAGGGGATTGAAATAGACATTCTCTTGTGCTCAATTTTCAAGTAATCTAATACCATTCCAGCATGATTTATGTGGCTATTTAAAGGAGACTTAAATTCCTACCCCAGAGATAAAGCTATTGAAACAATACATCAACTTTTTATGAGATTTTATGACATGTTATTTGTTTGGTTTGCTTATCTTGATATTACTAAATGTTCTGTTTTATGTTCCTATAATGGTCTCATTGTCAATCAAGCATTATGGATAACTCTGAAATTAGAGTGTACTCCTAGAACAGTGATGCACACAGACCACAGAGGCTATTCTGGTAAATAAAAATAAAAATGAAAATTGCAGTCTCCATTGAAGTTGCCAGGAAGCCAAGGGCCTGAGCCAGTTCAGAATATAGGGCCTTTGTGTGGATAACAGGACTGGGGCAAACCACACCCACTCCTACCTGTTAATAGCATGTGTTGGGGGAAATAGTTGCAATGGAACTCTTGCAAAGACTTCCTCACATCCACAGCTTTACAGCTAGTAACAAAACAAAACAAAAAAAAAAGGCAATTTATTTTGGTTGGACACACGGGGGGGGGCGAAATATTTTTAATTTTCCACAATTTCTTTAAAAAAGACCAAAACACTTTTACTGACATTTTTGGTTTACATTTTTCATTTAAAAATACTTGACCAAAACAGTTTTCCAGGAAAGTTTTTTTACTTTTGGTTAAAAACCCAATTTTGTTCTTTAGCACTCCATTTTCCCCAAAAATTTCATCTAGCTCTGTTGTCAGTATAGCAGAGGGACACAAGCTGACAAAATAGAAATAATCCAAATGAAAACTTTATAGCTGAGGCTTATCAATAATTTCTATTTTAGATACATCAGAATGAAACTCAGTTAGCTTGCTCCTCCCATGTAATGTTAGGATCAAAGTAGTTCAGCCAAATATGCAGTTGATAGTAAGAGTGTATAACAGAAGACAAAACATAATACGCACTTTATATTCTAGCTGGTCTCCTAACTCTTATAATAAATATATTTGCCAATGCATAGAAAACAACACCTTGTTTCCAAGGTTTTATGTTGTGGACATTCCAAAACAAGATCCACGTGGGGCTTGTTCTACCCTGGTGTAAATCCATAGCCTTTTGGGGAGTTACCTCTGATTTACTGTGGTATAAGTGAGGGTATATACAATATCAGTTGTGAGCTTGGCTATTTTTATTTCTATCAGGAATGGTATTGAACTATAAGATTAGTTTTCTCCATATTCTTTAATTGCTTTACTCCCCTCCCTTTCTTTGCTTTTGTATGTGATTGTTTTGAGGGGGCATAGTTCAAGGACTGAAAGAATTATATTGGTTTTCCTTCCAAAACTAGACTGTTATCGCCCACTATTATTCATGCACAATTATCCCACTCAGCAAAACAAATGAAATGAAGAGTGTTTAATAAAAAGTAGTGGGAAAAAATCAATCCTGCCATTTGTAAAATAATGTACTGTTTGCATTAGACTGAACAGTGCTTTCTGCAACAAGATTTCATTGCTAGAGCTATAAGCACAGGGAAAGCAGACTTATTGACAAGAATAGCAAAAAACCCAGGAATGATAACTAGAGTTCTTAGTGTGGTCATCGTCATAAATACACTGAACATGCTTCCATCCTTCAGAAGATATTTCTAAGTTCTAGCACCCTGAGCTACCCAAATAAAGTTATTCACTAGTTTTTGACCCAGTGGTGAAATCCTTACTAACATTTAGTAGTACTTTATTCCATGGGCTTGTCTACATAAACATCAGTTGGGGCAAGCTGGGCTGTAAATCTAGGCTGCCATGCGCTGTGTCCAACACTGCTGTCATGCACTAAAAGTTCCCTAGTGTGCTTTGATCTACTCCTGTTTCCAAGTGGGGTAGACAAAAGCACACTGGGGAATGTTTAGAATTTGGCAGCAAGGTCCACACAGACAAAGTGTGTGGCAGGCTAGTGTGGGCTAGATTTACACCCCAGCTTGCTGCAGCCTAAGGCTGTGTTTACATTTGGGTGAGGAGGTGCAATTCTCAGTTTACATAGACATACCTGCTCTAGCTCCATGTGAGTTAGCTCACTAAAAATAGCAGTGTAGCTGGGTAGCATGGATGACAGCTTGGCTAGCTGCTCAAGTATGTACCCAGAGGGTCTGCACCGGTATGCACATTCAGGTGCTAGCCTGAGTCTCCACCTATGCTACCCCAGTTACTCTGCTATTTTTAACTTACTAGTGGGGGGTACATGTATATGAGCTGGGAATCACACTTTCCAAATGCAGATGTACTCTAAGGCTATGTCTACACTGCAGCACTAATTCGAATTAGCTTAATTCAAATTACAGAAAGCGATTTATAGAAAGCGCTGCAGACTGTCCACACTACAGTGTTTGTGCTGGTTTCTTGCGTCCAGACTGGCCAGCCTTAATTCGAATTAGAAAGCAGTGCAATGTGGGAAGCTATCCCACAGTGCAACTAACCATAGAGGCTGTTGTGACAAGTGTCATCATCCCAGGATGCAGCGCTGCTTCCCCCACCCTCTTCCCCCACTCCCAAACAAACAGGAAAAGGATTTTCATGTTGTTTTTTTACTCCCCCAGTCGCCATTGCTGCAGGTATATGGAGCCAGCTGAACTATGCTCTCATTTTGACCGTGACAAATACATCGCAGCTTATCCTGGATTACTTTAGAACTGTATGCTGTTTACCTTTTATGCTCCCTCTCCCCCCTGTATATTGCTTGCCTTTGATTTTGATTCTACAAGTGTCTGTAGAATGTAAGATAAATAACAATGGAGACAGTTCATATATTAATACAGTGATACAAATGTTTCCATTTCAGTGATGGAAAGCATGATATAATGTATCCACATGTAGCGCTGTGAATAAACGCTTAAAAAGTATCAATTTCCATGATTGGCCACTGAAACAATGTAGCAAAGAATTTCCTCTCACTGTGGGCATTTAAAAGGCATTCACCACATGGGGAGAAGGGTGGGTGGTGAAATCTTTCAAAGGGACAAACTTTAAAGGGCTAAACTTTCAAAGGACTTACTGGGCAGTTAAAACGCATTCACCACGCGGGGAGGGGGGTGAAATCTTTCAAATCCTTAGAGACAAACTGCAAAGGGCTTGTTGTGTGTGTGTGGGGGGGGGAGGGGGGGGTTGAGCACAGCTTGGATTTTAAACTCATTCACCACAGGAAATTAAGATTTAAATCTTCCCCGGGGCTATTTTGGGGGAAGGTACTGAAATGGGGCATCATGGGACACAGTCTGGAGGCCAATTATTTCGAATTAAGTCCCATTGCATCCACACTCACACTAATGCGAATTAATTGATGCGCTTCAGGTGCTAATCCACTTGCAGAGGTGGTTTTATTAATTCAATTTTAAAGACTCCTTAATTTGAATTAACAATGTGCAAATGTAGACGCGGGAGTAATTAATTCGAATTAAGGGACTTTCATTCGAATTAAGCCACCAGTGTAGACCAGGCCTAAGTGTTTGTAGAAAAGCCCCACCTGAAGATTCATTTAAGTCAATGGAACTATTTGCAAAGTAAGGCATTAGCAAATGTGAGTGAGAATAGTGCAATCTGGACCATTAGTTGGGAATATTGCCAAATTAGTTGGTTTCTTTTGAAACCTAGGACACATCAGACCTAATGTCTTGCTTATGTCTCCATTTACTTTTTCTTATCTTTAAGAGTCAACTTCCCCCCCTTTTTTTTAGTGTTCTTTTGTTCTCTCCCATGTACATTTCTGAAACACTCAACTGATTTTTCAAAGCTGAATCTGTTTTTCTCTGAAAACATAACTTTCTCTTGTTTCTTAACTCCGTACCATAAAACTTCCTTCCTCCCTGCATTTGTTTAATTTTTCTCTCACAAGACTATTTTCTAAATATGCAAAGGCTTGTAAGAAAGTGTTAGGCTCTAAATCAAGGACAGTTTAAGTGAACTTTCCTTTCAAAGCTTGATTTTACACCATCCTCTTCTACCAAGATGAAAGCTATTATCTACCTTTAATTTCATAAAGATGAAAGGAGGCAGTTCCCCTTTGCACATCCCCCCCCGAAATTTTGAGGCAAATCAGACAAGGAATTTTGGAGATTTGGGCAGGGGTTCAAAAATAAAGTGACTTCACTTATTGCTGTTAACTTTTTGGGTTCCTCATGTCTCTGAAACATTAGGACCCAGAAACTCAAGATTATGTACATCTGATAGTCTCTGTGAGGATTGATGCCTTTGATTAGTTTTGAAATGGGATTGGAGATTAATTATTTAGTGTTAAATTTTCATTTTGGCTTTTACAGAGCTTAGAAAGCCTATACTAGCTGCTTACCAGGTTCCAAGCTATGCATTCATTTTGTGTCTCAGGAAACTTGCTTAAAAACCCATGCAGCTAATTGGTGAGAACTTTCCAAAGTCCAGAAAGGAGCAGGTTGTGGTAGTTTAGACTAGAGGAATTAACACAGGGCTAAAAGCCAAAAATCCTACATTCTAACCAGCTCTGCCAATGGGCCATAAAAATAGTGCGACACCTTTAGTTATTTACTCATACAAATTCTGTATGAGAAAAATAATACTGCCCAGATTTTAGTTGGGGAAACAATCTCAGGGAGGCTAAGCAAATTGTGGACTGTGGTAGAACAAGTCCATGTCAGAGCCAAGATTCAAACTTGACTACCAATTCCACTGCTAATCCATTAGACCACAGAGCCTCCAGGCAAATGATTTACTCTCTTTCCCCACCTAGAAAATAATAATACTACTTGCCTATTTGATGGAAGGAGGGTGGTGTAGGATTTAATTGATATTTGTACGGTGCCACCAGTGCTATCCAGCATTAAACATGTGAAATAGCAGTTATTCTTGCCATTTGTGCATATCTAACAAACATGGAGGGTGCATATGATGGCAGTAAAAGGTTTAGATCATTTGGGGCAACTTTATTTTGCATTTCTGTATTTTTCCAGTGTTTGAAGTATAACTCTTAACGATCCCAAATATCAGACTCCAGGAAATTCAAATGACAACATTCCATTAATGATCAGGCATTTCCCTTTTCAATTTCTGACTTTAATTAAACCAGAGTTAAGGTTGTAAATACAATTTATTTTCTTGGAACTTAAGAACCCAACTTTAGATCTCTGCTATTGACAGTGTACTGCTGCATTGTATCTTTGCTTCTTTTTCCACGATCTTATATAATAATTGCACTGTTTGATCATCTTTAAGCTTTTTATGTACCAGATGTTGAGCAATTCCAGATTTTGTTTAATCTAGAGATGGACACCAACTGAAATCCTGGCTCCAAATAGTGACAGTGTTTGGGGAAGTTGAGGTCTGAACTTTTTATCTTTGGCTTCTAGATTCACAGATTGAATAACTGAAAGCTGTGAAACCCAAATTGTCCCTGCATTTCCCACATCTTTGTATTACAGGCATTTTTACAAAAGTATTCTTATAATTTAAACTGTTTCTTTATTCATTCTAGAGTTTTCTTCCCATTCCCCCCTCATTACATTTTTAGATCTGCAGGGTTTTGTAGGACTATCAGAGGGGGACATTTTGACATATCTGTAAACGTGCTGGCATTTTAATAAAAAGGGTGGGTTTTTGGGCATTTACAGATACCATCTCTTTTGAGTGACTCACAGATGTTCCATATTTATCTTTTCTGTGAAATATGGAATCTGTCCCTCCATTAAGGATTTTGAAAAAAAGCATACAATGGCAGTCTTACGTCAATTAAAAATAATTAAACGTTAGAGAAGCTAAATCAATACACTTATCACAAGTAAATATTATTAAAGATCTGTGCATCAAATTAAATAGTTTTTTTTTTTTTGATAGAAAAGGAAAAATTGCTAGTAGGTTTTGAATAATTAGCTTTGAAATAGGGGGATGTAACACTATTTTCCTTTCTGAAAATTGCAGTAATCTCATTCCTCCTTCTTGGTTCTTTACAAACTGAATGATAAAATAGGCCTTGCAGATTCCAAACACACACACAGGCAATGTAATGATGGGCTTTCCATTAGTTACATTAGTACAATGTGTTTTTGGAATTTCAAGAGGAAGCTACAGGAAGACTGAGCCATTCTATGGGTATTTCAATAAATCACCTAGCATTTTGCTTAATTAAGCCCCTTTTAATAGTAAGGCTTGAAACATGGAGAGAAATTTAGTGAGAAAAGGTTAGATACAGAATGCAGGCATTTTTAAGTCCTTCCACTCACCTGATAAAACATACAGCTTATAGGGCCTGATCCCATGGATTTCAATGGGAATATTAACAGCAGTAAGCACTATGCCCAGGGGCAAGTGTTTTACATGATTGGAGCCTTATATTGTAAAGACCTCCAGATCCCTCAGCCAGAACCCATTGGAGGACCTAGGAGCCTGTACGAGTAGGTTTACACTGCAGTTCAAAACCCATGCCAGCTGACTCGGCTCATGAGGCTCAGGTTAAGGGGTTGCTTAACTGCAATGTAGAAATTTAGGCTCGGGTTGGAGCCCGGGCTCTGGGACCCTCCCACCTAACAGGTGTTAGAGTCTAGGTTCCAGTCTGAGCTCAAATGTCTACACCACAGTTCAACAGCCCCTGAGCCTGAGCCCATGAGCCTCAGTCAGCTGGCACCAGCTGGCCACGGGTGTCCAATTGCAGTGTGGACCTACCCTGTAATGCTACGTTATTGCACAGGCTGCTCCCCACCAACCTGAACTCCCTCAGGGGGGAGGAGGCTAACCTTTTTTTGAGAGGGAGCCCCATCTCATTGGGCTGGAAGCTGCCACTCCACTTCTGCCTGGCCTAGCTCACTTCCTACCAACAGCTACTTGATCTGGTACTGACACTTGAAGCAGGAGTCCTTCACAAGCTGGGACTCAGCAGCTAGGCTGCTAACATGCTCTTTCCTCGTGCAAGAGAAGGAAAAACCTGTTCTGTTGTTCACCAGGTGGGATAAAGCTGAGAGGGAGAGGTAGGGGGATCGTTGAGTGTGAGAGGCTTGTTATTGAGGATATGGCTATGATATGCTGAAGTAGCCTTGGACCTGAGGGAGGGAAGGGGAGATTTTTTTTGGGGGGGGCAGGAGGGGAGATGCATGGAGGCGTGTTCAGGTTTTTTTTAAAGATATGTTACAGCTTCTCTTTGCTGTAGGGAATAATAATTCACGTGTGCACCTAATAATTGCCCTAGTCTATGTGGCAGGGGGACCGCTACATAAACATGATCTCCATGTGTGAAGGCGGGAGCTTTTGGGAAGGTGAGAGTTTGGTTGTACTGTGGGGCAATGGAAAATGAAGGGAGTGGGGTAGGGTTGTGAGTATGAATATCTCTTGGTTTTGGGACGTGTGATGGGGTGCACCACTCACTGCTAGGATGGCACCGCCTCCTGCTTACTGTGGGGATTAGCTTTGCATGGTCAACAGCCCTGGCACCACACTGCACATCACTTCCGTCTGGGTCGACAGCTCCTCTCTCACTCAGGAGCTGTAGCCTCCTTGTCATGACAGCCCTGCAGCCTGTATTTTCCCCTTCCCGGATATCAAAATCTTCCTTCAGCAATCCTGGGCAGTCTTCCCATTCACTATTGCAGGGGAACCCAGGCCCACCCATGACTCTGGGACCCACTAACTAATAGTCAAGATCTGTTCTCTTGTAGGCCTTACAGCCTTTCCCCGAGTCCTTTCCTTACCAACTAGCACTCTGCCCCAGTGTTGCCAGCTCCACTACTCCCCCCTCTCAGGAAGCAACCACAGGCTACATGTCTCTTCACTTCCTGGGAGGAGTGTTTGGAGGCTGATTAGTCTATTTCCTAGCAGCGCTCTCAGCTGTCAGTTTCCTGTCTTCATAGTCCCAGCCCAACCCTTCTTCCTCACTCAGTCAGAGGACTACTTGGCCACCTGATTCCCCTCAGCTGTGGCTTGCTGTGTAAATTAACCCCTGTCTCACTCTGCATTAACCCTTTCTGGGCAAGTGTGGGATAAACACCCCAGCGTAGGGAGTGAGAGGATTGGCCAGGGAGTAGGTAACCTGTGGGTATGAATATGCTGAGACAGAGCTTGAAAACTTCTCTCTATGCTGTTTCAGTTACAGTAGGATTTGGGGAAGGATTAAGAGGCCTTTGGCAAGGAATAGCATAGGCTGATGGGTTTAAATATTCCTTATAGTGACTGGTTGTGAAAGAAGTATGAGAAGAACATGATGGAGGATTGAAGATTGTTGTTGAAATTTTGTGATGGAAAACACCTGTGGGTGAAAGGAATGTGTTCGTGGATAAGGGCTTTATTTTATGGAGGTTGGTTAGATTTGTTTGGGAGGGGGGGGGGTTGGTTTAGTTTTGTTTTGGGTTTTTTTTCCTTTGTCTTCAGCTGGCTGACCTGGAGATGCTGCTTTATGTGTTTGGCTGTGGCAGCTGCATCTCTTTGCCCCTTTTGAGTGGTGAAGAGGGTAGAGCGACGTTGCCATGTTTTGGCGATACAGAGGCATAGGAGAGGGTAATGTGCGGTTTCAATTTCTTGATGGTTGTGGTGGTGGACAGGAAAAGGGGGGAAAATTCTGGAAGATTATATAAATTGGGTTCAAGGTGTTTAATCTTGGTTCTGCTGGTTTCACCTATAATTATATCAGTAAAAACAGTAAACCCATTCTTTGGTTTACAATTAATACCCAGCGTGTAGTACATTTTCAGTCCTCCATGACTTTATAAAGGATGAGGCCTCTGTCTTTGTGTGTATTACTATCACTTGGTCAAATGACATTACTAACCAGTTTTGGTGTAGTTGGCAGTGGTGTAGTCATTCTGGCTGCATGCAATCTACAATGGTTGAAGGTCTCCCTGCCAAGAGAGAACATATCACCAACTCATGTAGAACATTTTTAGGGAACCTTTTGTTAGGTTAGATGGCCACTGGTGACGAAGGGGAAGGTGATGAGGAAGATGATGGCTAACATTTCAGGTTGTTCTACAAAGGGTGGTGTGAGTGTATGGATGTGCAGATGCACATTCCATAAATCTCTTATCACCTTACTGAGTTGGGGAGTTTGTAACTCTACTAAATGTATTAATACACTCTTTGTAATTATAGAAGAGTTCCTATAGTGTGAGTGTTGTAACTGCACATAGGGGTTCCCAACTATGTAATAATTTTTAATAATACGGGGCCCAATCTTGGGATAAGCACCAGTCAACCCTCAAAGTGATAACTGGGGATTCTTAAATAATCAATATAATCTATAGATCCGGCTACAATGGCAAGGATGGTCATTACGCAACCAATTGCTAATGGAGTTTTGAAGGTGGATGCATACAAAATAGACACAGCTCTGGGATGTGATCCTGCCCTGTACTATATGGCAAACCTGGGGTACTATAAAAGGGACAGAAAGGAATTCAACCCTAAATAAGGAATTTGACTTGTTTTTCAATGTCACAATAAATGGTTGCTCAACAAAATATGAAGACAGACACCATTTCTGTCTTGTATTGTATTGTGATTCATATTGTGTAGAAATTGTTAAATAGGTCTTCCTTAACAAAGTAAAACTGGCTTTATATTTGTATGCCAAGGTCAATGAAACTTTAAGCTATTTTATAAGTGGAAGCCAGATGTCTGAAGAGGGGTTTGGCTTTTACGGGATACAAGGGGTTAATACTCCATCTGGTTCTAATCTATACATTCCGACTGCACAGTAGGCTTCAGTTGTATTTCAGTAAACCTGGTGTCTGGCAGTGTAGTTGTTGATGGATCTTTACACCAGAATAGTCTAGGCTTGAGTAGTAGCACCACAGGTAAAAACTAAGATTCAGTGGTGGGCATAGGTGGAAAAGCCTGCAAAGTGCTTAATTGCACTAGACTTAGCCTTACCACTTCTGTCAGACTCCCTCAATGTGTATAATCTTTTCCATAGGCTTAAGCTGTATATTGCTGGTGACACTTCTTTATGGTGTCCTAGCCTGTGTGTAGTATTCAAAGGTCTGATTTTCCACTCCCTTACAGCAATGTACATCAGGAGTAACTTGTCTTTTACACTTTTGTGTTAAAACCACTGTAAATAAGAGAATCAAGATCAGAGAGACTTACTGTAGAGAAGGAAACAGCAGGTTGTGTGTGTGTGTGTGTGTGTGTGTGTGTGTGTGTGTGTGTGTGTGTGTGTGTGCACCTCCTCTCTGTCTGAGCAACACTCCCAAATTAATGTCACCCTTTATTTTACTGGTTAATCACATTACAATTGAGAAAGATTTGCTATTACTTAAATATTAAATTGTGTGTTGGCTGTACACAAGTGTGCATAGCTTATTAATTGTAGAAAGGTGAATAGTTAGTCTTTTATGCCTGAGAAGCACATTTAAAATGGAGATACAGATTGTTTAATTGATCCAGGATGGCAGTTTGTAAATTAAATATATTCCATAAAGGTCCTTCAAGAAAGTTTGCTATCAGTTGTCAAATGAAATCAAGTATTTCTTGCAAAATTATGTCTCTTCAAGGTTAAGGTGGTATAGTTAGTCGCACACAGGTGAGAAAATACAGCATTGAAGTTGAACCCTTAACACTACAGTGTATATATGATCTAGTAACATCAACTTCTATTGTTTCTATATTAGACAGATTTATAAAAATGCTGTCATATACATTCATGTGGATAGCACTATTGCTTATATTATTTACACAGTGATTCTGGTAGATGTCCAGTTTTATCAAATTTGCAGACTGCAGATGCTGCACAACGGGATTTGAATGCCTCTGCTAGGCTACATTTCATGAATATTGCATGCAGATTGCCATCTTTTGGCAGTCTAAAGGCCAGTGTTCATGTCATGATCCTTTTTTTTTTTGTTTAAAGTTTTTTAATTTTATTTTAATTTACAGATCTGGTGTTTTACTCCCTAAAGATTTAAATACTAACTCAGCTTTTTAATGACATAAGTTTGGTGTGATGCTAGTGAGACTAGAAGTATGGATTTTTTCCCCCATCCTCAATAACTGATCTAGCTAAAAACAAGACCAGTTTCCACTCATAAAAGTGCACTAAAATGCACAGTGTGGTGATAAAAAACAGGGCTACTTACCAGTAACTGTTGTTCTTCGAGATGTGTTGCTCATATCCATTCCAATATAGGTGTGTGCGTGCCCCGTGCACAGGTTCCCAGAACTTTTTTCCCCTTAGCAAGCTCTGTAGGGTTGGCTCAGGTGCCCCCTGGAGTGCTGCACTCATGCCATGGTACATAGGGCGCTGCCGACCCCGCGGGCCCTCAGTCCCTTCTTTCTGCCGACTCCGACAGCGGGGACAGAGGGTGGGTGTGGAATGGACATGAGCAACACATCTCAAAGAACAACAGTTACTGGTAAATAACCCTGTTTTCTCTCTTCGAGTGATTGCTCATATCCATTCCAATAGAGGTGATTAAATAGCCATACCTTGGAGGTGGGTAGGAGTTAACGGTGAGCTGCTCTCATCAGCACGGCTCTGCCGACGCCCGCATCCTCTCTCGCCTGCTGCACGATGGCGTAGTGGGACGTGAAAGTGTGCACCGGTGACCAGGTAGCTGCTTTGCAGATGTCCTGCAGGGGCACTTGTTCCAGGAAGGCCGCAGATGAGGCCTGGGCCCTGGTTGAATGCGCTGTCACAGCTCCTGGAAGCGGCACCTTCACCCGCTCGTAACAGGTCCTGATACAGGTGGTGATCCATGTGGAGATGCGCTGGGTGGAAACAGGTGAGCCCTTCATCCGGTCTGCCACGGCCACGAACAGCTGCGTCGACTTCCGGAACGGTCGGGTCCAGTCGATGTAGTGGGAGAGGGCTCATCTCACATCCAGCAAGTGTCATCTCCGTTCCTCCGAACAGTGTGGTTTAGGAAAAAACACGGGGAGGAATATATCCTGGTTATAATGAAACTGGGACACCACCTTCGGCAGGAAGGCTGGGTGGGGTCTCAGTCGCACCTTGTTTTTGTAGAAGACAGTATAGGGGGGCTCCGAGGTCAAGGCCCTTATCTCGGAGTCCCTTCTAGCCAATGTGATGGCCACCAGGAAGGATACCTTCCATGAGAGGACGAGCAGTGGGCATGTAGCCATGGGCTCGAAGGGGGGTCCTGTCAGCATGGCGAGGACCAGGTTCAGGTCCCAGGGAGGCACTGGGTCACAGACCTGGGGGTACAGCCTCTCCACCCCTTTAAGGAACCTGATGGATATGGGGTGTGAGAATAATGATCTCCCTTCCATTGGCCAGTGGAAGGCTGAGATGGCTGCCAGGTGCACCTTTAGGGAGGCCAGTGCTAGACCCTGGAGCTTTAAATGGAGCAGGTACTCCAAGATCACCTGTATGGGCGAGCAGCTCAGTGGGATTCCCCGGGACTTCGCCCAACAGGTGAACTGCTTCCACTTGGCCCAGTACACCACCTGAGTGGAAGGTTTTCTATTGCCCAGCAGAACCTGTTGGACTTGCGCCGAGCAGGCTCTCTCTCTCCGTCAGCCAGAGAGTCTCCATGCCGTCAGGTGGAGGGAGTCCAGGTCCGGGTGCAGCAGGCGGCCCTGGTCCTGGGAGAGCAGGTCATAACGCCTTGGGAGCGGCAGCGGCGAGGCGATGGACAGCTCCAGCAGCATGCTGAACCGGTGCTGTCTCGGCCAGGCTGGGGCGATCAGTATGATGTCCACTTTGTCTCTCTTGATCTTCAAGAGGACTTTGCGCAGTAGTGGAATGGGGGGAAACGTGTACATGAGGGTCCCTGTCCATTCTATAAGGAACGCGTCGGAAATGGAGCCAGGCTCGCGACCCCGGAGGGAGCAGAACCTTGGGCACTTCCTGTTCCAGGACGATGCGAACAGGTCCAGTTGGGGAACACCCCACTTGCAGAAGATAAAACTTATCACCTCCGGGTGTAGAGACCTGTCGTATTGGGGTAGAAACGACCTGCTGAGGCCGTCCGCCTCGTCATTCCTGACCCCAGGGAGGTGAGAGGCAGATATGTGGAAGTCGTGCCTCACCGCAAAGTCCCAAGGCCTCCTGGCAAAGGGCCGAGGAGTGTCCCCGCCTCCCCCCCGCCTGTTCATATTGAACATGGCTGCTGTATTGTCCGTGAGGACCTGCACCATCCTGCCCCTCCGGAATCTGAGGAACACCTTGCAGGCCAGCCGAACTGCCCTGAGCTCCCGGACGTTGATATGGAGACTCATCTCCTCCTCTGACCAGAGCCCCTGGGTGCTCAGGTCGGAGCGGATGTGCGCCCCCCACCCCCAAAGCGTCCGTAATTAGGGTTACTGCGGGTGTCAAGTCCCTGAAGGGGACTCCTTTCAACACCTCCCCTGGGTCCTTCCACCATACCAGGGAGGTCAGTACCTGCGTGGGAACTGTGACTACCCTGTTTAGGGAGTGCCTGGCTGGTGCATATACCGAGGCTAACCACGCCTGGAGAGGTCTGAGCTTGAGGCAAGCCAGCCTCACCCCATACGTACAGGCCACCATGTGTCCCAACAGCTGAAGGCAGTGCCTGGCTGTCGTCGTGGGGGACCTGTGGAGATCATCGATTATGGCAGCCATCGCCTCGAAGCGAGGCTATGGGAGGAAGGCTCTGGCCTGGGTGGCGTCCAGGGTGGCCCCGATAAAGTCTATGTGCTGCACCGGGGTGAGAATCGATTTCTGCTCTTTGATGAGCAGCCCCAGCTTGGTGCATGTTGCGCAGGTGAGTTCCAGGCTGTTCCTCACATGGGCCCTGGACTTGCCTCGGATCAGCCAGTCGTCCAGGTAGGGGAAGATCTGAACCCCTCTGTGACGCAGGTAGGCCGCCACGACCGTCATACACTTCGTGAACACCCTGGGGGCGGACAAAAGGCCAAAGGGTAGGGCCGAGAACTGGTAGTGCGAGCCACCTACCACAAACCGGAGGAACCTTCTGTGACCGGGAAGGATTGCAATATGAAAGTAAGCGTCCTTTAAATCGAGGGCAGCAAACCAATCCCCTGGATCCCAAGTGGGAATGAGGAAATAGCGTGAATAAAACCCCTTTCCCCTTTCCTGCGGGGAAACCTCCTCCACAGCTCCTAGGCGGAGGAGCAAGTTCACTTCCTGTATGAGGAATTGCTCATGAGAGGAGTCCCTGAAGAGGGACGGGGTAGGGGGAGAGTCTGGGGGGAAGGCTGTGAGTTGAAGGGCATAGCCCTTGCGGACTACACCGAGGACCCAGCAGTCCAAGGTGATGTTCTGCCACTTGGTGTAGTACGGCCTTAGTCTGTGGGCGAACAGTAGAGTTGGATCCAATGGGACGGTAAGAGTGCCACCCTCGGGCGCGCCATCAAAATTGGCGCTTGTTGTTGAGCCCCTTGGACGGGCCTTATTGGGAGCCCGTCGAGGACTCTTGGCGGTCCTGTCTGTTAGGCCGCCTATACTGATCTCGACCCCTCCTGGGTTGAGTGGGTCTGGGAGGCGGTCTCAGGGCAGGCTGCTGCGCTTGTGTCTGAGACTGACGCTTCGAGGTCTAAGGGGTGTACAGCCCTAGAGATCTCAATGTGGCACTGGAATCTTTTAGGGCATGCAGTTTGTCATTGGTCCTTTCATAAAAGAGGCCAGCACCATCAAAGGGCAAGTCCTGGATGGACTGCTGGACCTCTTGGGATAGTCCCGATGACAAGAGCCAGGAACACCGCCGCATCACAATGGCCGAAGCCATAGATCTGCTGGCAGTATCTGCCGCATCGCTGGCTGCTTGTAAGGCTGCCCTGGCTACTGCAGCACCCTTGTCGATAACAGTGGCGAAGTCCGCTGCCTGGTCCTGTGGAACTCCCTGCGTGAACCTCTGTAAGGAGGACCAGAGGTTCAGGTTATATCTGCCGAGGAGTGCCTGATGATTTGCGATTCTCAGCTGCAGGGCCCCCGTAGAATAGACCTTGCGGCCGAAAAGGTCTAGTTTTTTGTAATCTTTGTTCTTGGGGGTATTGCCCTGGGACTCCTGCCTTTCTCGTTGGTTGGCGGCATCAACCATGAGCGTTCCCGGAGCAGGGTGGGTATACAAGTACTCGAACCCCTCCGTGGGAACATAGTACTTTTTTTCGGCACCCTTGGACGTAGGGGCAACCAATGCAGGGGTTTGCCAGAGGGCCTTGGCCAGCTCCAAGACCAGACCGGTGCCAAGCGCGTTGGGATTCAGGAACCGGGATCTACGCCGGGCTGCCTGCCGGGGATCTGGACTGGTGCCGAGCGCTTTCTGTCGTCGTGCGTGATCCGTGCCGGGCTGCGTGCCGGGGATCTGGACCGGTGCCGAGCTGGACTCAGTGCTGGGGTGCTGGAGCTGGAACTGTGACCCCCACGCGAGGTGGAACTGTATCGTCGTCGCCTCTTGCATGAACCTCTCGATCGTCCTTGGTGCCGCGGTGTCGAAGAGCTCGATGACTCAGTGTCGGAGCTGGGAGGGGAGCCCACGCTCTCCACCCTCTGTGACCGGCTAGGGGGAGACTTCGACTCGTCTCTGCCACCCACCAGGGCCACCCAGCGCGGGTTTACCCCGGGACGCGGGTCCCTGCACCCTCAGTCGAGGGGGGGGGGGGACGGACGGAGTTGTGGGCATGCCCATGAGGGCGCGTGCTGCAGCGAACACCGCCGGTGTCGACAGCCCTTGCAGGTGCGCTCCTCCACCCCCAGGAGTTGGGGGAGGCTCCCTGCGAGGAGATGCAGGTGCTGGAGTAATCCCCATGGCACGCGGCTGGTGCATCTCCTGACTCCCCCCAGGCCGGGCGGGCGGTGCGGGGGAGTCCTAGCGCGTTGTGTCCTGCCGCTTCTTTCTCGGCACCGGGTGGGTCGTCACCGGTGCCGGTGAAGCGCTCCACACTGAGGAGACACTCGGTGCCGCAGGGGAACACGTTGGTTCCAAGTCAGACCGAAGTGCAGACTCCATGAGTATGGCCCTCAAACGTGCGTCCCTCTCCTTTTGGGTGCGTGGTTTGAAGGCCTTACAGATTTTGCATCTGTCCTTTCTATGCTGCTCTCCAAAGCAGCAATCGTGAGGGTCACTCACGGAAAAAACCTTACCGCAAGCGGCACAGGGTTTAAAGCCGGTTGAGCCAGGCATGGCCCAACCTTAAGCCCTGAGGCTATCTACTTATCTATCTATCTAACACTAAACGTGTAACAACTACACTACTTAACACTAATAAACAGTCACTTAACTAAATACAACGGTATACAAAGGGGATGCTACTTTTGTAGAGCAAGAGGCAGACGTTCCAGGATCCGTCACGGGCGGAAAGAAGAAACTGAGGGCCTGCGGGGTCGGCAGCGCCCTATGCACCGTGGCATGAGTGCGGTACTCCAGGGGGCCCCTAAGCCGACCCTACGGGGCTTGCTAAGGGGAAAAAAGTTCCGGGAACCAGTGCACGGAGTGCGCACTCACCTATATTGGAATGGATATGAGCAATCACTCGAAGTAGAAGATCTAATTTCAGTATTGGAAATGAAAGCTATAATGCAGAGGAAAGTTCAGTACCTCTGAGAAAGTGTTCAAGCGTGGAAAGACAGTAATAATACACACACATTTTCACAGAAAATGTAACCATTACCTTGACCTTGAATTTATATAGACTAGAACAGCTGGAGACATGCATGATCCACAGTGTCATTTGTTTTTGTCCAAAGAAAGCATGAATCTGTCAAAGCTCTCTTCCTACTTTTAGACACTAAGCATAGTGATTTGGAAAAAAAAAGATACTGAAGTAGTTTCAGTACTACTCAAGTGAACAAGCTTAATAGACTTTACTGCCAAGTATTACTACTGCTAGAAATATCAAAGCACTTCAAGTATCACAGCTTAACACCTTTTGATATTGGGCACTGAAGAAACCTGGAGGGCTGAAATGGTGGCAGCTAACCTGAAAAGAAAGGAAGACATAAGTCATTAAAATAGGCTGAGGAAGTTTAAAAAAAACCCAAACACTTTACTACACTAATGTAGTGTACAGCAGAGTGGAAATTTTCTGAGCATTACAAGAAAAGAAAATTTTCCTGAAGGGGTCACCAACAACATCCCTGCAAATCAGTTCAACTCAGAAAGCTTTAGCACAGCTGAATTAAGGTACAGGTGGTGTTGGGGGGGAGAAGGGGGGGTCAGCTGTGTATTGCAGGCTAAAACTGATTGCCCAACTAATATCAAAAGCATCCCAAATGCTGCATCAATTTACAATCCAAATAACCCAGAGATTGAGCTATAATTGATTGTATTTATTTTAACTAGTCTCCTCCAAATACAATTTCCAAACAAGAAGCTCTGAAAGCAGAGACTGAAACTTGGCACTAGGATAAGATGGAATGATGGCAACTGAGCTCTTCTATTAGCTGATTTTTAAACCCTCTGACAATTTTTCAAAGCAGTGTCCCTACGTAGTAATGCAAGACCATGCCCAGGTCTTTTTAAAAAAAACCAAAACACTTTTGGCTGTATAATGAATAATATAGTTAAGATGGTCAAAATAAACAAGTATATAGCTATTATAGTCCGTGCATAATATTTTCAGTTAGTATCTAAAACTAAATTCCAAATTAAAATAAAATAACCTTTGCAAAATTATGTTTAAGCACGTCTGAATATAATTCCTGGAATCAGACTAGTGGTACATTTCATACAGAAAACACTTGTCTTTCCATTATACACTTGCCTTAGAACCTCTGGATGGATTGACTCTTTCAAAAACTGGACACCATATCATCTGTCACTTAGGCCTGAAGTCTTTCTTTTGAATCCAAACACTTTCTCATTTTGATTAATACAACTGAACAGCATAGTAGGCTTATAAATCATTGGAAAGGAGGCAAAGAGCGGAGAGGAACTACTGGCAGGAGAAGATTGACCAAAGGGGGAAGAGAAGAGCAGACTGACCAATAGAGGCAATACAAAACAAGGAGTAAAAGAATGGAGGATAAAGAAACCTAGTCCATCTCTCTAGATCATGGCAGATTTCACTTAATTATTCCCAAACTATCTATGACAGATGGTTGTCTAATCTTCTAGCCTTGAATATTTCTAGTGAAGGAAATTCTGCAGCCTCCCTTGGCAACTTGTTCCATTTCCTCACTGTTTGTATAATTCTAAAGCTTTTTCTAACATTAAATGCAAGTTTTATGGGTTTGTTCTAATGTCCCCTTTTTATATAGTGGAATTGCTTTCCCCCTCCCTCCCCAATTTGTCTGACGTTTATTGGCATATGAGCTGTTTTGGATTGGAAAACTGTTTGTAAATAGGTAAAGAAATTTGATATAGAAGATTGGCCTTTAATGTGCTCATTATTCAGTGAGGACTACACAACAGAGTAATAGAGCTATGTCTTTCTCTACCTATTTGTTGACCAGTTTGAGGCTGATCTTAACATGAAGACTTCAGGACCTCAAATGTAGCAAAACAATGCAACCAATTTCCACAACCAGCACAGAAAAGCTCCAAAAGTTTACATTGTAAACAGAACCCTATAATTCCCCCTGCCCCAATTTCACAGCCATGGAATTTGTCCTGGCCATAGTATTTTGCTTTAGAATTGCAACTTCTTATTAAAAATAAGTTTCTAGCACTTATAATTTGCAGAAATAACCAAGTGTAAACTGGTGCAGGGTTATCTGCCTGAGTTTGCAGACAGCCTGAAACAATATCACTGAGGTGTGTGAACTTCCCCTGTTAACCTCAGTCATAGCCCTGTGGATTTTGCAATTCCACAGCCACAGAATTTGGCATTTTTCCTAACCTAATGGGGAATCCAGCATTTTTACTGTGACTTTCACCACTTTACTGCACCCAGGCATACTATTTTGTTTTGTTTCTGCCTTGCTAGGACCTGTTTCAGGTTGCCTCTTGTTTTCTAGCATTCTCCCATAATTGTGAGTTAATTTGATTACAGTGTGTTTGCTCTGCCCTCTTCCATGGAGCCAGAGCTGTAATGCAGCTTGCAGCCAAGGAGCATGGTGGAGACAAAAACAGAAATGTGGAGAGCTGAGTTGCCTGGAGAACAGCACAGCAGCCAAGATGTGGGGAACCGGGGGGAGGAGGGGGATGAGCTGCTGAAACTAGCTGCAAGCCCTCTTTTTCTGACATGCATAGGGGAAGAGGTTCAGAGACAGGCCACCTGGCCAAAAGAGGGCAGCTCAGGACCATAGAGAACATAGTTGAAGATTTGTTAATGACTATTTTGATTATGGCTGTTTTTCCCCACTAATGAGCTGTAGAGTTTGCAGGGCTTTTTGACAGAAGTGGGAGGTAGAGTGGTATGGAAATAAAGGGGATTTCATGGAGATGTTAAATTAGCATTGCTGGGAAATTCAGTCCCCTTGTGTCTTAGAATAAATGATTCCTGGCTGTAAGGTGTACATTTTTTCTCTCCTGTGAATACTTCATTTATGGCCTTGGAGAAGTAGAAATTGTCGATGTAAATGGAAGCACATTAGTTAGAAAAGGACAAAGATTTTAAAGGATAAATGTTTCTTTAAACATCTTTGGTCAAATTAATCTGCTAGTATTCAGTGCATTTGATTGGATTCAGTTTTTCTTATATTCTGTTCCCAATAGGCAGTGTGATCATGAATAATGCAACATTCCCTGATTTCATTTCATGTAGACAGTCCTCTTCCATTTTTGTTTTGACAAAAAAAGTTGCTGAGAATATTCAAGACTTGAGACTATCTACATTCAGTGTTGAAATTTTTGTTTACAAAACAGTAATTGGGATCATTTCTCACTGTGCTTGGCTGAAATTTTTAAATGTTTAAAAACACAGAACCGTTGCAATTTAATGTTGGTACCTAAAAATCAAGGATTGCACTATGACTATTATCTACAATCTGCATGACCTCCACATGAATGGCAAAATAATGTTTTTACAAATGAAAATCAGAAGAATGATGGTCTACCACTTAATGTAATATATTACCATCAATAATGAAACAAAGAAATGACTGAGTAATTCTTCTAGTTAAAGGTAAATCTTTTAGGGTGGTTTATAGTAACCTGATGATACAGCACCTCTTTCAAAGTGGAAAATCATATTGTACATTGTAGTAATATTTTGATCCAGTCTCTTCTCTTACTACTTATGTGATTAATACATTATTCTGTAGACAATCCACTATAAATAAAGATCAACAAATTACACTATTTCGAGATCTTACCAGCATTTCTGATTAAAACACATGCTTTCTTCAGAAGGGAAAGGCGTAATATATAATTCTTAATATCGGGGCATATTCTATAATCTTTTTATTTAGTGTTAGAATTCTGTTATGAAGAGAATTGATACCTCTAACAAGCATGGTATATGAATCGGGACCTGCAAACCTTGCTTAGGCAAGTAATCTCTTTTACTTCAGTGGGACTACTCGTGTGATTTGGGGTTTGCAGAACCAAACCTTATATTTTTAAAGAGGGGTTTAGTGTGTGTCTTTATTCAGAGTGCAGAAAATAGTTTGAGAGAACAGACTTATTTATTGTAATTAAATTTTTGGTGCAAGATGATTACTGCCTGACTTTCATTTAAATTCATTCAGGCTGTCCTCAAATTGTAGTGTGGGGGAGAAGCAGCAAAGGGATGGTGGCAGATGTGCAGTTGATTCTGTTCTTTCTTAACACAATGCACACCCCACTTGAGGCTATTTATAAAACATCTGAGACAACTTCCACTGCTGGTGGCAATATTACTATTTACATTTTGAACGCCTTCTCATTTTTCTTGTCTTTGAACTGTATCTTAATGTATAATCCATGTAATTAAGCGCATAAAACTCCACAGTCTCAAATTGGGGGAGAGAGGGGGTGTTGTCAGGGATGGGGCAGGAAAACAGGGTTACTTACCAGTAACTGTTGTTCTTCGAGATGTATTGCTCATATCCATTCCAATACAGGTGTGTGCGCGCCCCGTGCACAGATTCCCAGAACTTTTTCCCCTTAGCAAGCCCCATAGGGTCGGCTCAGGCATCCCCTGGAGTGCCACGCTCATGCTGCGGTACATAGGGCGCTGCCAACCCCACGGGCCCTCAGTCCCTTCTTTCTGCTGACTCCGACAGTGGGGACAGAGGGTGGGTGTGGAATGGATATGAGCAACACATCTTGAAGAACAACAGTTACTGGTAAGTAACCCTGTTTTCTCTCTTCGAGTGATTGCTCATATCCATTCCAATATAGGTGATTAAATAGCCACACCTTGGAGGTGGGTAGGAGTTAACTGTGAGCTGCTCTCATCAGCACGGCTCTGCCGACGCCCGCATCCTCTCTCACCTGCTGCACGATGGCGTAGTGGGACGTGAAGGTGTGCACCGGTGACCAGGTAGCTGCTTTGCAGATGTCCTGCAGGGGCACTCGCTCCAGGAAGGCCGCGGATGAGGCCTGGGCTCCGGTTGAGTGCGCTGTCACAGCTCCTGGAAGCGGCACCTTCGCCCGCTCGTAGCAGGTTTTAATACAGGCGGTGATCCATGTGGAGATGCGCTGGGTGGAGACAGGTGAGCCTTTCATCCGGTCCGCCACTGCCACAAACAGCTGCACTGACTTCCGGAACAGCTTGGTCCACTCAGTGTAATAGGCCAGGGCTCGTCTGACATCCAGCGAGTGCCATCTCCGCTCCTCCTCCGAACTGTGCGGTTTAGGAAAGAACACGGGGAGGAAGATATCCTGGTTATAGTGAAACTGAGACACCACCTTAGGCAGAAAGGCCGATTGGGGTCTCAGCTGCACTTTGTCTTTGCAGAAGACCATGTGGGGGGCTCCGAGGTTAAAGCTCTTATCTCGGAGATCCTCCTAGCCAATGTAATGGCCCCCAGGAAGGCTACCTTCCACGAGAGGACGAGCAATGGGCATGTAGCCATGGGCTCGAAGGGGGGTCCTGTCAACATGGTGAGGACCAGGTTCAAGTCCCAGGGAGGCACCGGGTCATGGACCTGCGGATAAAGCCTCTCTACTCCCTTGAGGAACCTGACTGACATGGGGTGGGAGAACAGGGATCGTCCTTCCATTGGCTGGTGGAAGGCCGAGATGGACGCCAGATGTACCCTGAGGGAGGCCAGTGCCAGGCCCTGGAGCTTCAGCTGGAGCAGGTACTCCAAAATCACCTGTATGGGCGAACAGCTCGGTGGGATGCCCCAGGACTCTGCCGAAACGGTAAAACGCTTCCACTTAGCCTGGTACACCACTTGAGTGGAAGGTTTTCTGCTACCGAGCAGAACCTGCCGGACCTATATGGAGCAGGCCCTCTCCGTCAGCCAGAGAGTCTCCATGCCGTCAGGTGGATGGAGTCCAGGTCCGGGTGCAGCAGGCGGCCCTGGTCCTGGGAGAGCAAGTCGTAGCGCCTCGGGAGCGGGATCAGCGTGTCGATGGACAGGTTGAGCAGCATGCTTTACCAGTGCTGCCTCGGCCAGGCTGGCACAATCAGTATGATGTCTGCTCTGTCCCTCTTGGTCTTTAAGAGGACTTTGGGCAGCAGAGGAATGGGGGGAAACACATGTGAGGGTCCCCGTCCAGTTTAGCAGGAATGCGTTGGAGAGGGAGCCCGGCTCGCGACCTTGGAGCGAGCAGAACCTCCGGCACTTCTTGTTCCAGGACGATGCGAACAGGTCCAGTGGGCGAACCCCCCACTTTCGGAAAATTGAAGTCATCAACTTGAGGTGCAGGGACCAGTCGTGGCGGGGTAAGAACGACCTGCTGAGGCGGTCCGCCTCGTCGTTCCTGACTCGCGGGAGGTGAGAGGCAGATAAATGAAAGTCGTGCCTCACTGAGGTCCCACAGTCGAATAGCCTTCTGGCAGAGAGCCGAGGAGCGCCCCCCGCCTGTTCACGTAGAACCTGAGGAAGACCTTGCAGGCTGAACGGACTGCTCTGAGCTCTCTGACATTGATATGGAGAGCCCTTTCGTCTGATGACCAGAGCCCCTGGGTTCTCAGGTCCTTGCTGATGTGGGCCCCCCACCCCACGTCTGAGGCGTCCGTTATTAAAGTCACTGAAGGGAACCTCCTTCAGAACCTCTCTCGGGTTCCGCCACCAGTCCAGGGAGGACAGTACCTGGGTGGGAATCGTGACCACCCTGTTTAGCGAGTGTCTGGCAGGTACATATACCGAGGCCAGCCACCCTTGGAGAGGCCTGAGCTTCAGACGAGCCAGCCACACTACATATGTACATGCCGCCATATGTCCCAACAGCTGGAGGCAGTGCCTGGCTGTCGGCGTGGGGGACCTGTGCAGATCAGCGATTATGGCGGCCATGGTCTTGAACTGAGGCCGTGGGAGGAAGGCCCTGGCCTGGGTGGCATCCAGGGTGGCCCCTATAAACTCTATGCATTGCACCGGGGTGAGCGTGGACTTCTGCTCATTGATGAGCAGCCCCAGTCTGGTGCATGTGGCGCAGGTGAGAGTCAGGCTGTTCTCCACGTGGGCCCTGGACCTGCCCTGAATCAGCCAATCATCCAGGTATGGGAATAGCTGGCCGCTACCACCACCATGTATTTTGTAAAGACCCTGGGGGCGGACGAGAGGCCAAAGGGCAGGGCTGCAAATTGGTAGTGGCAGCCAGCTACCACAAACCTGAGGAACCTTCTGTGACCGGGAAGGAGTGTGATGTGGAAATAAGCATCCTTGAGGTTGAAGGCAGCATACCAGTCCCCTGGATCTAGAGTGGGAATGATGGACGCTAGGGAAACCATGTGAAAACTGGTGCGTCTGATGAACCTGTTCAGATGGCGGAGGTCTAAGATTGGCCTCAGGCCCCCCTTGGCCTTGGGGATTAGGAAGTACCGTGAATAAAATCCCCTCCCCCATTCATGTGGAGGAACTTCTTCTACGGCTGCGAGCAAGAGGAGGGAGTTGACCTCCTGTATAAGGAGTTGCTTGTGAGCTGAGTCCCTGAAGAGGGACTGGGTAGGGGGAGAGGGTGGGGGGAAGGCCGTAAGCTGAAGGGCGTAGCCCCTGAGGACTACCCCGAGGACCCGGTCGTCCGTGGTGATGATTTCCCATTCTGCGTAGTACGGCCAGAGCCTGTGGGCAAAGGGCCAGGAGAGATCCAGGGGGAAAAGAGGAGTCCCACCCTCGTGCAGACCATCAAAACTGTTTATTATTGTTATTGCCATTGCTTGGGCCTTGCTGAGGCCCCGCCGAGGACCCCAGGTGGTCAAGGTGGTTGGGGGCCCTGTAACGGTCCCGACCCCTCCTGGGCTGGGCGGGTCTGGTGGGCGGCCTGGGTGGAGGCTGAGGCTGCCTCTGGGCCTGAGGCCGAGACTGGCGTCTTGAGGCCTGCAGGGTGTAGAGCCCAAGGGACCTTAGGGTGGCTCGCGAGTCCTTCAGGGCATGAAGCTTCTCATCTGTCCTCTCTGAGAAGAGGCCAGTGCCGTCAAAGGGGAGGTCCTGTATGGCCTGTTGGACCTCCTGCGACAAGCTTGGAGCCAGGAGCAGCGGCGCATGACGATGGCTGAAGCCATCGCCCTGCTGGCGGTGTCCGCTGCATCGCTGGCAGATTGCAAGGCCGCATTCGCTACCGCCACGCCTTCCTGGGACACAGTGGTGAAGTCTGCGGCCTGGTCCGTGGGTAACCCTGACTGGAACCTCTGCAGCCACGACCACACATTTAAGTTGTGTCTCCCGAGGAGCGCTTGATGGTTTGCAACCCTCCGCTGCAGAGCCGCCGTGGAGTACATTTTGCGGCCGAACAAGTCCAGCTTCTTGCTGTCCTTGTCTTTAGGGGTGTTGCCCTGGCGGTCTCGCTGATTAGTGGCCTCCACCAGGAGTGTGCCCGGGGCGGGGTGATTGTAGAGAAAGTCAAATCCCTTCTTGGGAACATAATATTTACGTTCGGCGCCCTTGGAGGTGGGGGCCACCAAAGATGGGGTCTGCCAGAGGGCCTTGGCAATCTTCATCAGCCTCTCATGAACGGGCAGGGCGACTCGAGAGGGTCCTGCCAACCCGGATACCCCAAAGAGGGGGTCCTCCTCCTCGGACATCTCCTTAAGTTCCAGGTTTAAATTTCCTGCCACCCTCATTAGGAGGTCTTGATGGGCCCGGAAATCAAAAAGGGGGGCCTTGCGGTCCCGGCAGTCGCCTCATCAGGAGACGAGGACGACGACTGTGGAAGGGGCCCCGTGGAGGGGCCTCCTCAGGGTCTGACCCCTCATCCGAGGGGTGGCCCTGTTCCAGGTGGCTCGGTGGTGGGGGCACTGGCTGGGCCACCGAGGAATGGACTGAGGTGGTCCCTTGGCCTCATCTGGGCACCCCAAGGCCCCCAGTATGGCCACTGCCAGGGGCCCTGGGGCCACGCCGGTGCTGGCATCTGCACCTGCTGCCGTTTGTGGCTCCGGGGTGATGAACGGCCCCAAGACGATGAAGACAACGAGTGGCAGTGCCGACGTCTCCAGTGCCCTCGAGGGGACAAACTGCTGGAGGAGCCGGATGATGTCTGCAATGTTTTCCCCCCCCCTCGACCTCTGCAGAGGCAGCAAGAGCAGCCATACCACAAGAATTTCTCAAACCAGCCATGAAACTTGACTTTTTAAAACTGCAGCAACAGTAGCATTTATGGCAATCTATGACAAACCACTAACCTGTCAGAGAGATCCTGTTCTCTCCCCCTCCTCTCATTACAGGTAAAATTTTAAAACTGGCAGCCCTCACTGATCTTGATGAAACTGGTTCAGCAGTTATGATCACGGCCACTGCAATCCCCAAATGTCAAGTCACGGATGTTATTTTAAAACCAGAAATCCATGACTCTCTTGCCAGCAATGACAAAAACAGCCTTACTTACAGGTGATCCATCATGTAAGGAGCTAGGCATGAGTGTGGGAGAATAGGGCACAAGAGAAAACAGTGGAAGAGAGATTGAATACATATTAGTGCAATTTGCCAAAAGTGAGTGAAAACCTTCTATTGGCCTGTCTCCCAATAAATTTAGCTCTTAAAAACAGCGAGTGTAAAATTAAATCTTCCAAAAAGATAGCGTGGAGAAGAACTGCATGATGAAACCTGTCTCCTCCAATAATGATCCTTCTATACATGAAGAGCAAATCATCTTTAAATAATTAATTAACACACCACCTATTCAGAATGGCTGATGCTGAGGGGCAAAAGCAAGTGGCAGCAGGCTAGAATCCGGGCAGTAAGGCTCAGACCCAAAGTGAGTTGTAGTTACTCTGTCAGACAACACACGTGGATGAAAGAAAATTGCCCTGTTTGGGCTGCAGTGAGTGGGGAAACAATCTTCTAGCAGCATAGGCGGTCATGCAGTGAGTTGGTGGCTCTGCAGCCAGAGAGGATATGTTTGTGAGTAGCAATGGGGTACAATACCAACAGCAGTGCACACAGACAAACACAGAATCACCACGTGAAGCTTCAGCTACACAGTGGGGTCTTACGCTACTTGAGCGCCCCAAGTGAACTGGAGCGGGACGTGACCATTGCACAAGGCAGCCTCTCATAATAAATATCAAGAGCACAATGCTGCCAGTAGGAGAAGAGTTTTCACATTAACAGCCTGATAAACAGGATACCAACTGAAGTTTGTAGTAGTGGATAGAAATTGCCCATGACCACCCCTCTTTTAGGGAATACAGCTATTCAGGCCATGGATCTGATCAGGGTTCTGCACCAAAGCTTCATATGCACAGGATTAGTCCCATGGACAATTCAGAGTCTTAAAATATTGGAATGTTTCCAATGGTAATGGGTCTCTGGAAAGAGAACTGTGGCTAGAAACAGATTCACAGGATGAGCTGGTGCACTTATTTAGGAAAATCCCAGTGGCAATGTTTGGTCCAGTCTGCAAGGAGTCTGAAGAGGAGGGTTAGTGGAAGACTCCAACAAGCCCCGGATAAGCAGCATGGTAGTTGTAAATAAGACTCAGGCAGACTATAGAGTTGCCTAGACCCGAAGCCATTGTACCATGCATTGAAAAGATGCCACTACCCACAACTAATATCTTGCCAGACTCTTTTTAGAGCCAGCATTTTTACTGTCTGTTAGCAATGGGTTCCAGAACAAAGCTGGATGAAGAGTTTAGCAAATTTATGACCTTTACCATCCTTCAGTCATTACAGATTGCTGTGCATTCTGATGAGAAAAGGCCATACACCTGACATGTTTCAGCAAAAGCTCAACTAGACACTTGAAGGGTTGCCTGGCATGAAAATAACTGCAGACATCCTCATTGAAGAAGAACAGTGACCGAGGCAAAAACAGACCATGATAGTAAACTAGGTGGATTCTTGCAGCAGTGCAGAGAAAACCCAGTTCAAACCCAGAAAAAAAGTGTCCGATGACAAACATCTGTTATGTTCAGGCAGACCCAAGAAAAATCAAGCCAGTTGGGGGCATTCCAGCCCCATGGCTGAGAGCTGGGCTTATCAATAGATAAAGATGTAAGCTTCATGTCAATATTTTTCTCCTCATCTTGCAGCAATAGCAGAGCCCCCTCTGCTTACTGAAGAGGCTGAAAGGAGTGGAATGGGCCAGCGCCACAGAGACTGGAAAAGCAGATTATAGAGGTCCTTGTCCTACAAGCTTGAAGCGTAACTGCTGCAATGCCTCGGAAAAGGACTAGATAGAGTTGTGCTGCCAGGACAGCCAGTCGCATGTGCCAGCAGAGCTGTGTTGTAAACTGAACAAGGTAGCGTCAAATAATTGGCTGCAGTGTTAGGGTAGAGTAGTTTCAGTACCAAGGCCACATTGTAATAGTACAAATCAGATTCCAAATCACTAGAGATAATTATGGCTAAATGTCTCAGTGGCTGTAGCACATGCTGCTGAACCTTTAGCGCTACCAGTTAAGAGATCCGATACTGTCCAGGGTGATAAAGTGTTGACTGACGCACTGTTCCCAACAGTGGGGAGAGATGGTGTAAGGTAATCCAGATATTGACTTGGGCAGCATGGCATCTGTGACCCATCTAATGTCCACAGACCCCACCCACTGCTACGCTTCTCTTATCTGTCCCCACGTGTGTATCCCACCCCACCCGTTTCCTACATCCCTGATCCCCACCTGATCTCTGGCTTCAAATCCTGGGTCTCAAATGTATGCCTAGTTGGAGGGAAGCAAGCACGTCTTACATGCTCCCAACTTAATCCAGGTATGAAAGAAATTAGAAACTTCCTGATGTGCTGTAAGCAAGAGGAAAGCTGGCCATTTCCTCATAACACCCCTTCCAGCTAAGTTGGCTTGTACTAACCCACAGCCCGTCAGCAGCCCCACAGCAGAGAAGGAAGAGTTTGAGGTCAGGGACTGATTTCCTGTTCCCTCTGACATGACTACAAATTAGGTGGAGGGTGAGGAGCAAGGATTAAAAGCAGGTTTGTTCAGTAAAGCATGGAAGTTTAAAGCGGTCACTATAGCCTGTTTCGCCATGGCAGCAAGTCGAGAACCAGGTGCAGGGACTGAGGCTACGTCTACACTTAAAAGTGGTACAGTGGCAGCTATGCTGCTGTAGCACTTCTGTTGCTGTAGCAGGTCTACAATGAAGGGTTCTCCCATTGCTGTAATTAATCCATCTCCCTGAGCAGCGATAGTTAAGTCAAAAGAATTCTTCCATCAACCTAGCACGGTCTACACTGAGGGATTAGGTCATTATAGCTACATCTCTCTGGCATGTGGATTTTTCACTCCCCTGATATAAGTTTGCAGTGTAGACCAGCCCTAAGACAGCAAATACATGCAGATTAAGTGCAGAAACTAGAATATTATATTGGCATTACTACCTGAGTCAGGAGTGTGGGTTTTTGTTTTTTGTTTTGTTTAAAAACACATTCCTGACCAGCATAACTATGCCAACAAAACCTTCGGTGTAATGCACTGATGTTGACCCTGCTGGGGATGAGGGTCTCAGACTCCAGCTGAAGCCCCCATCTACACTGCTCTTTTTAGCTCCATGAGCCCAAGTCAGTTAACTCAGGCTCTGAAACTCAGTGCTGTGTGTTTTTTATTGCAGTATAGAAGTCCTCTTAAAGATTTTGCTACTTCCCTGTTTGAAACCATTTATACTGTATTTAATGGATCTAGCTCACAGGTTCAGGGAAATAGTTTCTTTTTTATATGGCACTTTGAAGACAAGTTTTCTACTCCAAGGAGCTTACAAACTACAGAGGCAACAAAGAGGAAGGATGGGAAGCAATAAAAAGGAACCCGAACAGTAAAGTTGAGCATATAATGGTAGGGGTGTGGGATTTTTTTGGCCTGGCTAATTGCAATACTGTACTTGTTGGTTTCCAAAGGTATCTACTGGTTTTCTGCTATAGCTGGTTTAATAAAGTTGCATCTGTTAGAAGGTATGCATGTCTTGAGATATATTGCTTTTTACGCCTCCCACTGGGAACATTAAAAGATTGGAATACACCATTTTAATCTTTTGTGGTATCTGGTTCAAAATCAGATGAGTAAATTCCTGCTCAGAGCTCTAAATTCCAACATCTTCCTGTTGGATGTGAAATCAAATTCCACCCGATACTAAGGGCAAGATACTGCATGAAATGTTTGAAGTGAAGAAAGATAATCACCTATTGAAATCAAATTTTTTTTTTATACCCTCTGTCTTGTTAACTGCTCATCTTCAGTGCTGCGTCCATCGGTATGGTTTGGCTTTTCTTCTTTGCTCTTCTCTCTGGGCTTAAAGGTGATCTGCAACGCATCTTTAAAGGTGTCTGGTGCCCTTTTCTCTCTTTATATTCATGAATGTGCATCAAAATTACTAATATCAGGAATGTTAACTCTGGTCTTTATTTTGCTGGAGGACATGTGGGGAGGTCTCAGAAGATACTTGTGAGATCTCACATCTTATGGAAGGTGAGTGTTGAATATTTAACAAAATGTTAGTCAGTTGAAATTAAATCAGTGGTGTTAAAACCAAACCCAGCATTTTAAATAGACTAAAATCTCTCTTCCCCTCATACTTGCTCAGTTTTCACTCAAATCTTGTACTTCGCCAGTCCATCTTCCAAGATGGACAGGATCTGAATTTCAAATAAAAAAGCCAGAATAGCAACACCCCCTTCCTCTCCCCTTTCAATTAAGAGGGTCATTTCAGGCCACCCTATATACAGTAAAGCAGCAGAAAAGTACTCCAGACACCCCTCCACCCCAACCTCAGGTCTCTGTTACCTACTTCTAAGTTTCACTCTAATCATCTTTAAAAAAGATTAACCTACCTGCTCTCTAATCCACTCTTCCTTTTGAAACCATATCTACATTATAGATTTTTGGACTTAGAGCACCTGCTTTATCTAACACCCATCTACACACAAGTGCTTTCAGCAGCATACAAGTGTTACCAGCACCACGGTAACTGCACTTATTCAAAGTAAAACCCACAGTTGTACTCTGCATTATATTGCAATTGTCCCCACTACAATGGTACTGATGCAAGTGGTTCAAATGGCATATAATCCTACCAGGTGTTTGCAGCCCCGTTAATGACTACCGTTTGCAGTGTCTTGTATTCACCTCACTGATCTCTTACTTCTAGCTGCTGGACAGCTTCTGTAAATGTGTATGTTGGAGTTCACCGCTCGTGTTAAAAATGGTTACAGATTTCTTCTGCTCTGGGTTCCAACTACCACAAACCCGACATGGGGACCCATAATATGCAACTACTGAAATAAGTGGAGAAAATGCTGTGCTTAGATATGCTGGACACATTTAATACTAGTTTGGACACTTCAGTTTCAACAGTTCATCTAAGCCATTGCAAGCATCAGCAGTGTTTTCTAATGCACAAAGGGCTTGAGGGATTGCATTGTCTGCTAATTATCTACCTAGTAAGAACAAGACTTAGAATGGAAGCACTTTCGTCTTAAGTCATTTTAACCTGATTAAGAGACTATGCCTTGATCATCAGTGACTGAACACTCAAGTGACAGCCATGCCTGTGTAATTCTAGTGAAATATATTAAGTTTTAAACCAGAAAAATACTGTGCAGATTATGCAGCCCATTAAGTTTGTGTACATGTATTATTTAAATCAGTTTGGAGCAACCAAAGGGCATGATTTTTCTTTTATACTAAATGTACCCAAGGGACAGTTGGCTTTTATTTAGTGTAAATCCTCTTCTAAACTTTTGGCTTTAGACATAAGATAGCTTGTAAGCCTATTGAGGACCTTCTAAGTGCCAAACCAATAATGGATTTTCCCTCTATAGGACAATTCCCTTAAGCTTTGGAGTAGATCTCAGGAAATGAAAATGTGATTGCTAACTTGCCAGTATGTTTTAGAAAGTAATTCGCACAGTTGATACAATCAAGAACCTAATGTAACCATGGCAATTCATGGCACAATTCTGCCACCCATACTTGCTTTGAGTATACCCTACTCCTTGAGTAGCCCCACTGGATTCACTCCACAGTTGCACCTTGATTGATTTGCGGTAAGAGTGCAGACTATTCAAGGGGGATTCTCACAAAAGTAAAGTTTTACTTAGCATGAGTAAGGATGGCAGAATCTGGTCTTAAAAATAAAGCTAAACTGATTTGGAATTGTGCACAAATGCATTTTGAAAACAATAAGATACTGAAAATCTCCTTTGTTATTTTAAAAACAGTTTTATTCTGTATATTTAGAAATGTGTAATTTTAATAACTGCAAAGAAAAAATCAGCCACACCTGAATAGCTAATAACTGATTAACAGAATGCAGTGGTATATTATCTAAACAGTAGTAGTGCTGATGTGCCATAATAAATTGTCTATTAGTAAAAAAATACATTTCAGGGCACATAGTATAGCATCCTTATCACAAATTACAGTAGGGATATTTTTCAAGATTTACTCAAACTAGAGAATTCCGAGTTATATTCTTCAAATGCAGCACTTAAAAAGGTAACAACATTGTGCATTTTAAAAAAATGTCCTTGTTTGTATATTGTAGAAATGCTGCTTTATTGCTGCAGATGTCAAAATTCAAGGCTCAAAAGGTATGAGAATACAAAGATATCCTTAAGAAACTTTGTTTTGTTTTTATATATATTTATATATAAAAAGGTAAAGCTTATAAAAGTTAATTTACAAACCAAGAACAAAAGTGGTATGCACGCATTATATACAGGCATTCTATAGCATCTATAAATTTTCAAATGCATAGCAGAAAACATACCATCATTTTCTTCTGGTTCTTTTCTGGTTGATGAACACAAACAGTACTTGTTCTCTAAACCAGCAAGTTCACAATAAGTCACTTTGTCAATCTGTTTCATGATATATTATCTAGTTGAGCACAAAAGCCATACAAACTTAGTAATACGAGAACTATGAGACCTAAGACTATTAAAAACATGAGGATAAGGCATCCCTGCTGGTTAATATGTCTGTCGTAACGTGTGGTTGGTTAATTTACAAATCCACAGAGGCAACTGAACCATAGTCATCTCACATGCTTTCTATCTTTCCCATGACAAAGAAAACTAACAATGTTTTCATGTACAGTAAGTAGACGTGCTTGTATAAGCCTCACAGTAGAGGAAAACATCTAAGTTGTGCTAGTCAAAAGTTTACCACTACTTTATGGGACATGTACACCAAAAACGCCATCTAAAAACCAGAGACTGAAATATAGTTTTGTGTATTTTAACGCACAGGTTAAAAAAAAAAAAAAAAACCCAAACCACCAACCCCCCCAAAAATAAAAAAACCATGCCAAATCTTGTATTCCAACTAGTGGACTATAAACTAAATTCATTTCTTCTGTATATATTCCATTGCTTCATTGGTATTTTAAAGTTTTAACAATGAAACATTAGCTGTGTCCATTTAAAAAAAATCCCAACATTCAGAACCTACAAAAACCCCACCTTTTTTCATAGTACACTTCCTGTTTGTGGCATGTATGCTGACCATGGTTCAAGAGTGTACTTGCTAACCATTGTTAGTTAAAGCAAGATGCTTAAACACTAAGTTCTGTTAATACTTGATAGAGCATTTCAATTTATATGTTAAGGTCCATCTCAGTTTCACATTATTTACTCAGTCAGCTAATTTAAGGATTAGAAGTGGTCAATTAGGACTGAGACACAGTTTGCGCCAACAAGATAGTTTGGATCGCCAGGAAGAGACTTGTTCTGCCAGGTTTTGGGGTCACCTGTGGAAGGAAAACATAATGTTGGTGTTTAGAATCCAATGTCAAACAGTGTACATTTTGAAAGAACCATGTTTTTGGATAGTACCTTTTAGTTCAGAATCAACATGTTTTGCACTGAAAACTATAGTTTGTATTTTATTCAGAAGGAGTCCAAGGATGGTACAGTTTTAATATAGTAAACTGCTGATTGTTGTGGTAATTCAAAGCAAACTTGGTGGCATTCAAGGACTGTTGTACATGCACAACAGATTTGCTCTGCAGCAGCACCAACATAGTACTTTCCCTTTGAATGATCAAAACTCTAATCTATATTGGATACTTACAGGAGTTTCGTATTAAAAGCCAGAAAATAAGGACATTTTACAAGGCTACAAGAATGACTGATTTAAAATCATTTCATAATTTTAAACAAAGATGAGTCAAAACTCAAGATGGGGTTATTCTACTTTGTGTACATAATTATTTTGTATCTGAACTCAATATAGCAATAGTGCAGTATAACTGACTGAAAAAAGATGCTTACTTACCTGTGTCATGACTATTGTTCTTCAAGATGTGGATGCAAACATGTACCACGCAGGTGTGTGTGCCTGGCGCACCAAAGCCCGAGAAATATGCCTAACAGTACCAGTAGGGATGGTGCTTGTGCCTTTTGCTTAATAGCCCCTCAGGTGCTACTGCCCCAACCCCCTCACTTCCTCGCCACCAAATCTTAGGTTGGAAACTCTGCTGCAGAGGGGACAGAAGGTGAGTTATTGAATATGTCTGCATCCGCATCTTGCAGAACAACTACAACACAGGTAAGTTCATCTTTTCTTCTTCGAATGGCTGCAGAAATATATATACCACTCAGGTGACTCAAGCCATTCAATGAAGAGGTGGGCTCAGAGTCTATTTAAAAAGCAACTGCAGAACTGCCTTCAAAAAGTTTGCATCAGCCCTTGATGCCGTGGTGATAGAATGTCTAGCAAAGGTGTGAGCTGAAGACCACATTGCAACTCTGCAGATATCCACTATGGAAACATTTAAGAAATGCTATTGATGTTGCTTAAGCTCTTGGTGAATGAGCCCATAATGACTTTGGGGACGTAATCTAAGTTGCTTACGATGCCATAGTAATAGAGAGAGTTACCCATTTACAAATGGTTTGAGCTGAGACCAATTATCCTTTCATCCACTCAGTGTAAGATATAAATAGATGAGGTGATGAACAAAATGGTTTAGTCCCTTCCAGATAAAATGCCAAGTACCTTCTCACATCTAAGGTATGAAGGTGATGGTCTTCTTCATCCAAATGTAGTTTGGGGGGAAAAATACAGGTAAGTATGCCTGATTAAGGCAAAACAGATATCACTTTTCACAGAAATTTTGGGTGTGGCCTTAAAGCTATCTTCTCTTTGCAAAATTTAGTGTACAGGGGATCTGCTATTAAGACCTGTAATTCACGGACTTGCCTAGCAGATGTGATAGCTACCAGGAACATAGTCTTCTGGGAGAGGAGAGCCAATGAGCATGTTATCAGCTCTAACAGTGAACACATTAATGCTGTCAGCACCATATTAAGGTCCCACAATGGAACTATTTTCTTCACTAGTGGGAAGAGACAGACAGTGCCTTTCAGAAATATCCCTGCCATAGGATTTGAAAATACTGACTTCCCCAAACAGGAGTGTGGAAAGCTGAAATCACAGCCAAATGAACTTTCAAGTTGCTGAGAGACAGGTCTGAAGATTTCAAGTGCAAAAAATTGTCCAAAATGTTCTTAATCTGGGCTGACATATGATGAATTCCCTTAGAGGTTACCCAAGTCAAAAAACTGCTTCCTTTTAGACAAGTAGATGGCTCTCGTAGATGATTCTTTCCTAACTGCCTCCAAACACTGCACGCCCTCCTTGTCTAGCCACACAGCATCTACACCGTAAGGTGTAGACTGTCCGGATGAACACCCTGGCCATGATGTTGAGTCAATAGGTCGGGGAGACAAGGGAAAGACTTCGGAGGTTAAATTGATTGCATATGGAGATCAGAGAACCAGCATTGTCTCAGCCACGCTGGTGCACTCAGGATCAGCATGGCATGGTCCAATTTGAATTTGAGGATAATAGAGATAAGGGAAGGCACACTAATTCTGACCCCAGTTCAAATGAAATCCATCTGTGAGGGATCCTGAACTGACACACATTCAGTAACAGCACTGACGACAGTTCCAATTGTCCTTTCTCATGAATGTCAATGGAAGGGATGCCTCATTTTTGGAAAAGAGCCCTCAGCACAATGTTTTTACTTGTTTGTCTGAAAAGGTTCTGCTAAGGTGACCAGCCAACTGATTCTGAGAGCCAGGTAAGTGAGCCACTACTAGCATAATATTTTCTTTGATGCGTAAGTGCCAAAATTTTATTGCTTCATGATAAAGTTGATTGAAATAGGCTCCTTCCTGCTTGTTGACATAGTACATTACAGTGGTATTGTCCATGACTATTGTACACCATTGTTCCCTGGATGTGATGCTGAAAGGCCAGTCACACGTATATTGCCCAAGTTCCAGCACACTGATATGACAGGATGCTTCTTGTTCCAACCACAATCTCTGAATTGATAATGATCCCAGATGTACTTCTTAATCTGTGAAGGAGGCACCAGTAACCAACATTCTGTAGACAAGGGAACCATTGACACATTGTCCTGAATTGTCCACCACTGTTGGTATTTCCAGAGATCCTAGCACAAGAATGTCTAGTGAATAACTTGGACAATAGACAAGCCTCAACCATGAGTGAAGAGACCACCTCACATGCTGCATTGTGCAGGTACATAATGCCGTATGGCATAATAGTTTCAGGCACACTCTGGCTGTTGTGGTAGGATGCCTAGAGACAGATGATTTTAGGATTCTTTTGCTTGGAGGACCTGAGGAAGAGGAACCATCTATCTTCCTGGTAGAGGCCACCTCTGAATGCTGTGGAGGAACATTGGCACACTGTGGCTTCCACAATAGCTGAGGAGGTGGTACCATCTCCTGTGCTGAGCTAGGCCTCGTGGCTTGCTCCATCAGACACTGCTTGAGTCTCAAGTCCCTTGCCATCTGGACTTAGAGGGAGCATCTGTCCTTAATGTGCCCCTCTCCCAGGCCCAATGAACACCACAATGGGCAATGTTTAAATCCTGATGAAGACATTCCATCAGGAAACTATAGCTAACTAACCTATGGTACAACTAGCCAATAAACAACTCACTAAACTATTTACAAGGAGTTCTCAAAGACGGAGAGAAAAAAAAATGGCAGTGTGAAGAAACACTACTCAGAGTGCTCCAACTCTAGCCTGAGGCATTAAGAAACTGAGAGGGGTCAGGGCAGCACCACCCTGAAGCAGCAAACCAAAGAGTGTGAGCGCCACTCCTAGGGGTAAGCTAGGCGAATTTCTACAGCTTTGGTGTGGTGGGCATGTGTACATCTAAATGGAATACATGTCTGCAGCCACTCGAACTATTAATCTTATTAAGAAACTTTGCTAAAGCACTTATGTTCTAATGATCGTAATTTGGTGGTATTTACTTTAGATACGATTTACAAACTGAGATGTCCACTTATGGTCACTTAAGATCCTGAGGCACTTTCTTTAAAAACAGGGATTATTCTTAGTTGTCATTTGACAGAATTCAGGAGGTTAATTCTAGTCTATACTTATTGTCCCTCATAGTTCCAACTGAAGAAATTCCCCATCCAATAAACCATTGCAAAATGTCACTGATGCAAAATTATAGTTATGCAAAATTATATACCATTTCAGTGGTAGATTAAGATAAACAGCAAAGTTATTTAATGCCTGCAGGATAAATGGCACTAAAATATTTAAGTAAGATGGGCCAAAAAAAAATCCATTTTAAGAGATGTATAACAGATTTGGAGACCTCATTTACATAATGCAGCATCCCAAACCTGTGTGTGTTAAAGGAGACATGTAAATTCCACAGTTTTCTGGAGAAACACATGAAAACAAACATGAAGTACAGAATATGCTGAAATGATAAAACGCCTGATGTGAAGACTAGGAAAAAGTATATATGGCCTAGAGTTGTCATGTATATTTAGAGAATTTAAATACAAATCAATTGATTGCATCCAAGAAATGCTAATTATTTAAAACTCTCAGTTCTGTAAATACAGCATTTCCACTCAATCTGGAAACTCGAGTCTTTGTAAAATACCTGACTACATTTGTGAAAGGTTAAAAATCAGATTGTAATAAGGGATGAGGCAATCTAAAACATATTTTAAAACACACCCAGGTTGTAGATTAGATTCTAACCAATGCAATCTATAACGGTTGCTCCACAAGTTGAATATAAGAATACTTTCCCATGATTTGCACATTTAAGTCCTTTGAAGGAATGACCATCTAATATCAAACTAATTCAGTGCAACAAGTGTAATATAAAAGGCAATGAATGTACTGCTGGTCATTTAAAGATGCAATTTAAATTCTCTCCACTCAAAAGTTAAAATGAAATTAATCAAGAATTTCAGATGTTTTAGGGCTAATATACAAGTATTTCTGAGTTAAGTATAGCAGGGAATAGGTCAGTATATGTAATTAAATATTCATTTTAAGAACAGGACATGGAAACAATTTAGAAAAAGCTGAGATAGAGCAAAAGATTGAATAGAAAAAGCATCATAATGTTGCAAACCAGTACTAAGAAAGCATCTGAAAAATCAGAGTCCTGTAACCAGCTAATTTAAAAAGAGAAAACAAATATTTATTTAAGACACAGTATGGTCTACTTACATATCAGAAGACAGAATTGCCTAAATCTGAAATTGTCTCCAAAAGCAAGATTACTGATACATCCCATTTCAATTAAACAGAATAAAATGTTGTGTTATAACTCCAATACAGAAAGTCTTAGCACTTGTCTATGCTTTCTTTCTCTTACACAAGCAGGTTAACTTAGGAGAGGAAAAAGATCTATCCTAAAGAAGTTTTGATTACTGTTGGGGAGGACTAGAGTTTCTCCTTTCATTTCAAATAAATTCATGAAGAGATTTTTCTGTTGCAAAATACGAGAGCTTTTTAAAATTTTATGTAGTTGTGGTGGTGGGTTTTTTTGGGTCCCTGTCACTTAAGTGTCAATGTTTTAACACTTTCAAATATGTACATACAGTTAAGTCGATGCATGCAACACATGCATAAAACCCATCCGAAAGTTAATTTCTCTCTATTGGATCCCCATAATGAAAACTGATGCTCTAATCTTTCAGTGTCAATGCATTGTTATAGATACGTTAGTGACAATACATTGTTTTAAATACTGTATACAGAAAAATACTTTGTTATATATTATATACAGATGTACAAATTAGGCGTGTAAATCTTTCCTTTGTAATGTTAGAAAGTAGCTGAATAAAACCGTAAGATTTTCTGCATCTGTGCAGATATTAATTTTTAAATTGCTGTAACTTCACAGACATGTCATGAAATTGCTTGAAACTTACATAAAAATTCTACTTCAGCCTAATACTGATCACCCAGAATTTCAGCCAACAACGTTTTCTCTGTTCCAAGTAAGAGAAGGTGGAAGTGGTAGTGAATGTAGGGGGGGGGGGGGGGGAAGAACAGGCATATAAAACTGAAACCTAATTGCAAATTCAACTAGGAAAAGCCTCTCTCCATAATTCTAGGTGCAAAAAGGAGGTGGTGGAGAAACAGGTGAAAGCAAGCAAGAAAAGGCTTGTGGAAAATCCAGTCATATTAGAATGAACTATAAAATGTTTTACAGACATACACTGTAGTTGTCTTAAATGGTCAGATTATAAGCATCAACTTGCAAACATGAAAACAGTTAACACTTACTAAGTCGTGATTTATGAGTGTGGAGGTTAAGTTTAGCAAATTGTAAAGTACTATATGACCAATTAAGCAAAAGACACGAGTTTGTGGTATAAAAGCCAATTAGGGGTACAATATTTTTCCCAATTTATTTTAGTGCAGATTTACTATTTTAAAGTGTTGGCAGCTGTATCCGTCCTCAAGCAAGAAATCAAAGTGGAAAGTGGGATACCATTTAATGGACCAAGGATAAGGAAGATGATAATACTGTATTTCTTTACCATTTTGGTTTGTCAATTGTGATTTTAGCCATGAATTTGCACCGTGAGTAATGAAAGCGAAATGGAGAGTTTGACACAAATACAATGATTGAGTAATATATTACACACTGTCACCTTTGCCAAGTGATCTTAAATTATACGATAGCACCCAAAAGCCCCAAAAGGACAGAGGGAGGACAGCATACCCGACGAGGAGTCGGAGGATTTTAGAGCAAAAGACCAACCATCAGGGGTCATAGACGCACAATGTGGTAAGCGCAGCTCCACTGGCTTCAGGAATTTTAGTCCATGGGGCCCACACATTACCAACGGGCTAAGCAGTGTTTCACCTACAAGTTAAGAGAAACAAAAATAAAAGGTTAACATTGGAAACCTGTTCTCCTTGAAATACATTCAATATTTTTTTAATACACACCAAACTCAAGAGCAAAAATAAATCAGTTTATGAAAGTGATGAAAATTTAACCTTGCAAATAAGACAGAGCTATTCAGCAAGGTTTTTTCTGGTTGCCTTTCCTATTAGCATATTCCAGTGAATTTCAACTGGCCTGGATCATATCATCCCAAAATGAAAGACAGGCCAGACTATTTGATTACATTAGGATTTTTCTGACTTGTAATTCCAAACATGTGCTGCTATACCAGAGGTAGAAACATATGAACCTCTAAGTGCCTTGCCAACACTACAGCTTCTGCTGATGCTACTGCTAGTGGTGGTTTACTATATTAGGATGCCAACAATCCTAGTGCTGACAAGGGAATGCACTGGGTTGAAGCAAGAACCCAAAAAGAGACCTGTTGAAAGGGAGCTGGCAGATAGCTGCCTACGAGACTACCAGCCACCTCTTCATAGTCAAAAGGCACGGTACAAGGATTTGTGAGTTTATTTTGGATTAGCTGCTCAAGATGGTAATGAGAACATGTTCATGAACTAAACAATCCCATATTTAGATGATGGGGCTGGGATTGCTTTGAATCTTGTTTTGCAATGTATCAATAGTGCCTCAATTGTAAATTCCTAAAATTGAAACCCTGAAGGAGAGTAAAACTTCTCCTTAATTTACTGAAATGAGACAACTATATAATCTGTATTGTGTCTAAAGGATTACTAGTTTCCATTTACCTAGGTTCTGGGTGGCTATTGATAAAACAAACTTACTACAATAAAAAAGATTTCTAGGATATATGCTATTGTACTTGCCACTTTAATATACAGTAAAAGATATGTGTTTTACGAAACAGTGGTAGTCACTGCCTCATTTGCTCGTCTGAAAATAAAGACAAAAAATTCTCGCTTGATTACTGTGTACCTCAGACCTATATTTATAAAGCAAAGGACAGAAAAAAATGGGCTGTTACAGCATCTGAGGTAAATTTTTTCAATGTATTTAGTTAACACTTAATTTAAAAAAAAAAAAAATTGTATAATTCTTTCAGTCCTATCATGTGAGGAAATATTAACCTGGCAGACCAGAATACACCCATTCACTGAATCTATACTGAAGCAATGAAAGACATTTCTAAAAATCATTTTCAAACTTATAGCAACGTATTAGAGTTTTCCTTTAATGTATGTTAAAAGTTTGTTGACATGCACACATTAAAAACTTAGATATTAAAAGTTATAGTCAAAATGGAGACTCCCTGAATTATTCTCCCACCTGAATAACTGAACAGAATACTACTTCCTCTGTATTTCTAGTTTGTTAACTTGTTGGGGCAGAGACCATGTCTTCCTACGTTTTGCAATGCTTAGATAATGAATAGTAGTAGATGGAATATTAAGATACAAAGACAACTCTTACCTTTTTCTTTGTCTAAAGGTGGGAGGATACTATTATCTCTGCAGACCTTGAAATAGATTTCTTGCTCTATTCCCTCTGGAATGGCTCCTTGTGGTATAATTATACTAACTCCTGTCTCTATGGAGCTTAATACACCACCATTGCTGTTAAAGACACCTCTTGCTGTGGCTACAACTGTATGTCCATCCTCTTCCTCATCATCCTCTAGAGCTGAAGGGCTAAATGTGAGATACATATATTAAGCCTAGTAGTTTTATATACCTCCCCCAAAATCAGTAGCGCACACTGTAAATTGAATTTATTAACCAATGCAAAAGTTACATTAGGCAGGCAAGCCTTCTTAAAGTTTAGTCAGTCTCAATTGTGTGGGACACCTAAGAAATAAGTCAAATACAATAGTATAATTTTTGAGAGAAAGGGTAAATGGAGATGTATTTCTACTATAGCCAGGAAAAAAATTAACTTGGAAATTTACCCACAGCATCAGTTAACTAAAGATGTTGGACCACTCAACTGCTGTCAAATGAATGCTGCAGAGGAGTGGGAAAAAACCTCTCATTTTATTGGAGGTTTATTGTACTTAAAATGATTTTAGGTCCATTTCAGAAGTACTCATCTCTTTTGGGAAGAGACCAATAATTTAACAACTCAATATCATTTCAATTTCTTATAGCATAAAGCCCCCCAACTGCTTTAGTACAAACTGCTCATTCTTGTGTTACATTTCTGAACTTTAAAAAACAGCAAAAACTACTTCAAGTTTCAATCATATGATTACATAACACTGGGCAAATGAGACATAGTATTTTGCAAAGATTTTACAGATCCTATTTTCAAAAATACCCTATTTTCAAACAAATGAATTGAGGAAAAGCTCAGGTTGGTTAGAAGTATGTGTCTCAGATTCAGTTTTACTGTAGCTCCATAATCTGAGAGAAATGACTATCATTTATTTTCAAAAGAGTGCTTTTAAAATTGACCTGAAATAAGAATATAGCCTCCTCGACACACACAAGACCACTCACACTAAATTTGCCGTATTAAATTGTGAGACTAAATTTAATAATTCCAGCTTCTGGGAGACAGGACACCCCACATCTCAAAAGCCATTGCCACGTGCTTCCCCCCATTCTCCGATCAACCTCCAGTGTTAGTCCCAGGGGCTGCATCCTTGCTTTTGGATTAGAGAGTCTGGTCAGACTAACAGCAATTAACCAAGGGGTGGACACACTGCCTAAAACATTGCAGTTTCACAAGCAACCCAGTCTTTAAAAATGTATAAAAGAAAAAAGAAAAAAAACCCACTTACCTTACAGGAATGGCTTTAGGCACAGCATTAACATTATTTGGTTGATATTTAGGCTTATCTGCCTGAATAGAGAATGTATCCACTCCACTGTCAAACTCGGAAGGCTGCAACGAGCTGTGTGCTTTTAAAATTGGTTGAGGAGAATTTGGAGACTTTGAGGGCAACTCTGGTTTATGCTGAGTTTCATTTGGCAAGAGATTGTGGTTGAATTTAGGACTTTCAAACTTTCGCTCAAATGGCCTGGCAGCACTTGTGTAAGGTTTTGTTGAAAAGCGATTATAAGCAGGGGTGACTGTTTTCTGAGTCTGCTCAGTTCCATTAATTGGACCTTTGTCAGGGAAGCTTTTCTGAGGATAGAAGGTAGACTGCACCGTGTCCTCTCGGCTGGAAGATCTGAAAGTTGCTGGTTTATTTTGAGATGGAGGTGGGTCAGGCTTGGGCACTGTGGAATTCTGGAAATCCACTGATCCAGCGTTAACTGTAACACAAAATGAAATAAAATTATACATGAAAAATCCATAATATGTAAGCCTTGATATTCAATTTTAGAACTCAGACATTTAGGTCTATTATGAAAAAAATTGTATTTGCCTTAGATATAGTAGGATGTGATCATGTGTTACTCACAAAATTAGCATTAAGGGTTTCAGAATAACATTGAAATTAAGCTATTGTTTAGAAGAAACATTAAGATTTTTTTTAGAAAGGTAAAAACTTACTGCCCATTTCTGGTCCTACATAACCATGGCATCGGAATAAATAGTTTTCAAGAAATGTAAGACTCATAGCCTAGCTTTGGTTTTCTATAAGAACGTGTGTTACATTTCGGTATGTAACTCTTAGATATCAGCCCTGCCATCTTCCTAGTTGTAGGATAAATATGAAATTAAAGAATTAGAGTTAGCTTAAGTTTGGTTAAGAAAAATGTGTTGTAAAAAAGGGCCCTGACCAGCAAGTAGAATGAAGGCCTTAAAAATAATAAGATATAAGGCCAGAAGGAATAAAGCAGGGAGGATGTCTGGTTCAAGGAATAACGAACGAGAGAAGCGGGAAACGTTTTAAAAAGGCCTCTAACCGATAGGGATAACTGCAGCTGGTTTTAAAGACAAAAAGAGAATGTATTTGAATGAGCCAACATGGCCCTTTCCAGTGCATACACCAATGTTAAAGCCTATGAAAAACCTGTTGGGTATTAAAGAGGAGGGGACGAAAGGCCTTAGGAAGAAAAAAGGTTGTAAATCTTATCTGAATTAGGACTGGAAATAAGTGTGAACTGTCTCAAATTGGTTTTTAGATGAAGTCAGTAATTGGCAATATCACATCACTTGTTTGTTAAAGGGTATAAAAAGTTTTTAATGGGTTCATTGCTAATACCTGCCTGACCATAGTGGAGCCAGTCAATAGTGTTTAAGTACCCATGGGTTTAGCCCATTTGTAAGCATCTTGATCAAATGCTTGCAACTGTTGTGTTACTGTTTGACTGTAGTAAATTGCTTATTACTTGGGCTTTTTAGACAGGTTTAGAGCAATTGTACAAATTGGCCTTTAGATTTTAATAAAGGAATTTATGGTTAGTGTTCGGTGGTTTCCCATATTAATATTAATCATTTCAAATATTTAATTCCAGCACTGGTTTACTTTAGTGGCATGTCACCTATGCTTTTGTTACTTGTGTTATAGCACATGTACAAACAGTACATACAACAGCATGTCTTTCCATAAAATGTATGCCTTATTTACACAGCACAAATTTACTCTAACACTTTTAATGAAGTGAAGTAAAACAGAGCCACAAATAACTGAAGTGGCTGGAACAAAGAGACGAGCGACACTGCATCATCATCATAAACTTGATCTAAAAGAAAGGACATTATTTTTTAAGGCTGCCTAAACAAAGTAGAAAATTCTCTTATTTTTGAAGACTTGAGAGAGACTACTTGTCATGCTCAAAGAGTTGGGGCATAGGGAGTAGAAGCTGGGAGACTGCCTCTAAGGGACAAAAAGAAATTTGTAGTGGATGTGAAGCATAAAAAGCGCCTGTGCCATGGAATATGGAAGTATGCGTCCTTCAGGTTGAGGGTGGCATTCCAGTCTCCCAGATCCAGGGAGGGAATAATGGAGGCTAGTGAAACCATACGGAACCTCAGTTTCTTGAGATATTTGTTGAGGTGATGCGGGTCCAGTATGGGTTGCAGACCCCTTTGGCTTTCAGGATTATAAAGTAACAGGAGTAAAACTCTTTTCCTCTCAGGTGTAGGGGAATTTCATCTACAGCCCCTATCCACAGGAGGGCTTGCTCATGAGACAGGTCCCTAAAGAGGAACAGGGATGGGAAGGAGGAATTGAAATGATCTGAAGGGTGTACCCCACTGCAATGGCATTTAGAACCCTCTTGTCTGATGATGTAGCCACCCATACAGGGAGGAAGGGGGAGAGGCATTTTGAAAAGGACAGGGTTGGATCATGGGTTGAAATTGCTAGGTCACACCCTCAAGAGGGCTGGCCTGCCACTTGGTGGATAGCAGCCTGAGTTGAGCTGGAACATGGCAGAAAAAGGTTGACCCAGACAATACTTATAGCATCTGTTTCTCCTTTTATAGGGCTCGCTCCTAGCCTGGACTGCAAACTGTTGTTGCTGGGGCCTGAAATGCTTCCTGGAAGCCGGTGGAGTGTATAGCCCTAAGGAGCAGAGTGTTGCCCTAGGGCCCTTATGGCTGCACAGCCTGGTGTCTGTTTGGTCAGAGAACAGACCTGTGACATTGAAGGGGAGGTCCTGGATGGACTGTTTGACCTCTGCCGAGAGACCAGATGACTGCAGCCACAAGGCTCTTTGCATCGACACTACTGAGGCCATTGTTCTAGCCGCTGAATCTGCCATGTTGGAGGCTGCCTGGAGGGAAGCTGCTGATTCGCCCTCCTCCGGAATGGCCATAAACTCCTGCTTAGACTCCTGGAGGAAGGAGTCAGCAACTTTGGCCATGGAATGCTATACATTAAAGTCTCATCTCCCCAGAAAAGCTTGCTGGTTCAATATGCTGAATTGGAGACTCATGGTTGAATACATTTTTTGCCCCCTTATTTGTAGACGTTGAGCTTCACTGCCCTTGCCTCTCTCTTGTTGGCTGCTGACACTACCAACAATCCCAGGGATGAGTGGGAGTAGAGATACTCAAACCCCTTAGTGGGCGCATAATATTTTTTCTCTGACCTTTTAGACATAGGGGACAGAAAGGAGGGGTTTTGTCATAGAGCTTTGACCAGCTTGATGACTACTTAATGGACGGGAAAGGCCACTCTGGAAAGAGCTGCTGCTGCCAGAATATCAAAGAGTGAGTCAGCTGGCTCCTTTAGCGCCTCTGCTTCCAGGCTTGCATTCATCACTACTCTCTTGAGCAGCTCTTGGTGTGCCCTATGGTCATCCTGCGGGACCGTGGCAGACAGTCTGATCAGGTAATGACGACAAAAAGGCCAGTAGAGGAGGAGTGGGCAACTGTTCCCCCAGAGGTGGGATGGCTTCATCTTGGGGGATCCCTAAAGCCCCCCCTGCTTGATCTGGATCCTCACCGAAGTCTGGGGGTGGGCATGACACTGTTGCCGAGTGTCTCTCGGATGTCCCCCAGACACACTGAAGATATTGCGACCTTGGGACAGTAGACAAACCCCATGGGTTCCAGAACTGCCATGGTCTAAGCCATTGCATTGGTGGCCACGAGCCTGGTGGTAGAGTGGGAGGGAACCCCCCAGCTGTAGCAGGGTAACCATGGCCCTTGGGTAAGGCTCTCTCCTCTCTATCGAAATCCAAGCCCGAGGACTACTGCGGTGCCAACCATGTCTCTGATTCCTTGGAACACTAGTGGATGCGGTGTTCCAGTGCTGGGGAGTGGTGCCGGGCCTCCCTAGTTTGCCAAGGTTCTGGCGACTAGCAATAGCACTCTGGAGACTACTATCTTGAATCCAGGGATCGGTGCTGAGACCCTGGTGCCCTACATCAAAGCTCTGGTGACTGACACAGGGGGTCTGGAGAGCGGTACCAGGGGCCTGGGTGACAGCAGCAGTACTCCAGGGACTGGTAAGGGACCGGTGACCACTGTCGGGGCACCAGTGAACGAAAGAGGATGATGAGCGGCGCTAGAGACCTGTGCAGAGCATCCATCATAAGCTTGTCCCTTGATCTGCCCTTGACAGACTGCCCCAGTATGGGGTCTCGGCGCAAAGGTCCGAAAGCACTGGGAGCAAAAGCAGATCCTTGAGTGTGGATGGCATTGTAAGGTGGCGGGGGCACCTGCCGCTGCCCTGCATCAGAGGTGGGTCCCCAGGGAGGACTGGCAGCTCTGAGGGATGAGGCTGCAGCCAACCCGAGTTCTGGGGAAGATGAGCAGCCCAGTGGGGGTCTCGGCTTGTCCTCCGCTTCCAACTTGTCCTTTTGAAGTGCCTGTGAGCGCTCTCTCCCAGTGTGCATCTTCCTGTACCGCTTCTTTGGCCTAGAGAAGGTGACCAGTACCAGGATGAACTCAGTGCTGGGGGAGCGCTTTGGGTAGATGCCGATGTACTGGGTGCTGAATCCGAGCAGTTGGGCTCAGAAACCGGTCTGAGGGCTGACTCCATAAGGAGTACTCTTAGCCTGACGTCCTGGTCCTTTGTTTGTTTGTTGCTGATCTAAAGATTTTGCAGATTCTGCACTTGTCCCAAATGCTTTTCTCACGCAGGCACTTAAAGCAGTGCTGGCGAGGGTTGTTCACGGGCATGCTCTATTTACAAGAAGCGCATGGTTTAAAGCTAATTACACGTAACCTACTAATTTTAACTAAATGAACTTGATTAATGACTACACTACTACACAAAAAACCACTGGCTAAAGGCTTGTCAAGGCAAGGACATTCCAGCACTGTCACTGGTGGTAAGAAGGAACAGAGGGAGATGAGGCTGGCAGTGTCCTTAAGACAGTGCATAAGTGCACCACTGCAGATGGCGCTAGAGCTGCCCTGCTGATACCACTGAGGGAAAAATCTCTGGCAACTGTGAATGTGGCATGCACACTCACCTTTCAGGGAATGGACGTGAGCAAGCACTTGAGGAAGAACTGAACTGTACAATTTTAAAGTTTGTGCGGTAACTTAAATCTGTACAGGGAGTAAGGATGCTAGTCAAACAGAAAACTTGCATAAATTCAATACTGCAATCTATTAGACATGCTCACTTTCAGATTTCATACCCTCAGAAAGTGCAGACTTCGGATGTGCCTGAAGAAACACAACAGGGTTATTAATTGACTGAGGTTGAGTATACTGTACTGGAGGTGGGGGAGGAGGAGGAGCAACTTGAGAAACCGGCTCATAGCGCTTTTCACCAACAGGTCTATCCATGGGCTCAGCATCAGTAGTTTTCCCCCTGTTGGAAATAAAAAAAGAAAAAAAAACAATAGTAGACGGGTCCAATTTTACAAAAGTCCTCAGTTCCTACATTCACCACTATATCTTCTTCTATAACACCTGATTTTCATCTCTTCCTATGAACATTAATTTCTGTACAACATCCAGTCCTAAGTAAAAAAACACTCATTTAAAAGCACGAGAGATTTCAAGACAACAACGAATCTTTAAAAAGCTTAGTAACACAAATCAAAAGATGTCAAACAAAAGGCAGATGACATTTGAGGTGTATTTTTGTAATGTTTACCTCTAAATCCTTAGTTTTCAATTTAGTTTTGGGGGATTTTCAAATGAGGAACTTTGCTATAATTCAGGTAGGTATGAAAACAATTTAATTTTCATCATCTAGGTTTTTAAAAAAGCAAATTGGATGTGCAATATAAAGACTGATTTCTATTAACTTCTAAATACACCTAATATTTCAACAATGCCATCTTAATTAAAAATGCAATCAGCTTAAGCGTCACTAGCTTTATGTGCATACATTTTAGCTAGTTAAAAAAAAGGAGATAATTTAAAATTAAAATTTTAAATATTTCTCACATTTACCATATGAATTTCTCCAACACATGATCTTTCAGGAAATGGCCAATTTTCAAAAATATCTATATTGTTCGGCTATCGTAACTTAAACTTACTTTCAAAATCAGTGTGTTTAAAATTTTAGGTGCACATAATGCCTGTGATAAATGTAACAGTGAGAGGAGACCTTAAAACATCCTCACATCAACAGCAATCTTACCACTCGATGTTCCTTTTCAAGTAGTCATAGCTAGTGTAAGAGCCAAGAAATCTAGGTGATAGCAAAGCAAACAGCAATAGAAGAATGAAAGAAAATGGTCATTCTATCTTAAGCACGTCATTTTCTCATACATTGTGTTAATCCTAGAACAGTTAACATGACAAGACATTGTACAAAGAGACAGCATTAAGTTAGTCAGCTATCACTCTGATAAGACCTTTATTGTATATGTATGTACAGTGATCAAAACGCTATGCTTAATATTAAACTTTTGTCCATGAATTATGGGCAGAGGAGGCCTCAAAGCAGCCTCTCCCTTCAGTAGCTAGAGGTAAAAGTTCGTGAGACTGAAACAGAAGCCTTCATTATATTTTGAATAATACTTTAGTATGTGAATTTTATATACTGTAAGTACAATGCTTATTTATCTCATTCTTGGGCTATTTACTACACATATGGTGTAGCTACTAGTGCACTGCAGGTAACTGGCTAAGATTGCTTTTATAGTGAAGAGTTTAATCTTATCCCTAGACCAACTCTTTCAGCTCTCCACTATCAGTGTCTGCATATTAAAAAATGTTTCTGGTCAGCATTACCATGTCCTGTAGTTACACTACCAAATAACTGTGTTCTATTTTAATTCTGCTTACTGGGAGAAGATAAAAATTCATTTAGAAAAAATTCAATCTCACAATAGAAAAAATATTCCCCCTTCCCTCCTTGGTACATAAACCCAACAGGAAACAATACTCAATTGTGGTGATAAACTACAGCTGTGTGTTCACAGGTCATGCTGATGCACAAGCAATGTATTACAGATTACACACACAAACTCCCTAAAATGACACTTTGATTAATAGAAATGACTAAAAGGTGATAAATGGAGTTGTTTTGCCCAAATCAACCAATTAACGGAAAGGATGGTATTAGACTACGTCAAGAGGGTGGCCACTACCTACATCAAAGGGGGCAGAACGAAAGTGTATGTAACAATGTATAAAAGAGGATGTCAGAGGGAATAATGTTGTCCGGTCTGGGGGATAACTGAAAGTCCCGCCATTGGGCCGTGGCCATTGTAATGCTGCCTATATGAAACTGACCCAGAGATACTCTGTAGGTCACTTATTGTGCCGCACGCAATAAACCTGGCCTGGGTGCCTTTGTTGCTCAGCTAATCCGTGGTCGTGTCGATCCATTCAATCGTGAGAGCCGTCTCTGTTTCCTGATCAGAGCTGGGACAGCATCTGCACAGGGACACACGCACGCAGCCTACACTGATAAACACCGGTGGCCAACACACCGTACCATACCTCTGTGTCAAAAAGGGACTGGTTCTACAGCACCCAATCGTAGGAGGTAATTATTTTGTCTCACAGAAGGAACTTGTGAGAAGGGTCCCTGAAGGAGGATAGGGTGGACAGGTGGAGGAAGAGCAATGGAATCAAGTACACATTGCTGATGATTTCCAGTACCCACTTGTCAGAGATGATCTTCCTTCACATTGAGTGTAATGGTATCAAACAGTCGACAAACTGATATAGTATTTCTGATGGATTCAGCATATTGTCCAGGGGGAGGCTTCTCAGGGCCTCAACCAAGTTTTCAAAACTTGTTTTGAGGTTGGTGGGTGGGGCATCAACGACTGTGGAGGTTTTGAGGAGGCAGTCTCTATCATCAGTGTTGCTTTTCGACGTGTCGTTGTGGAAGGAAAAATTGAAGTAGAGATCTCGGGGTAGGTTGGTATCTACTTGGTCCTCTCTTTGGCACTGGTGTTTAGATATTGAATGATCATAATATTGCTCTAGAATCCTTTAGTGAATGGAGGGATTCATCAGTTTGCTCGTTGAACAGCATGGAGCCTTCAAGTGGAAGATCTTCCACAGTGGCCTGGACTTCTTTTGGGAATCCAAAGAAGTATAGCCACAAAGCCTGTCCTATGACCGCCAATGTTGCTATGGACCAGAGGAGGCTTGCAGTGCTGTTTGTGCCAGTAACTGACCTTCAGCTATAAGTGCCTGGGAACTATTCTTTTTTGTCTTCAAGGATGAGTTAAATAAATTCATTTAGTTTGGAGTAGTTTATGTGGTTGTGCTTTGGACAAAAACACCTCATAGTTGGTGATTCTAAACTGGAGCGCAGATGACAAGTACACCTTACGTGTGAAGAAATCTAGCCTCTTTCAATCCTCATCATAAGAGATTATCCTAGATGATGTCGTCCCTTCTCATTTACTGCATTAACCACGTGGAAATTCGAAATAGCGTGCAAGAATAAAAAGTCCATGTCTTTTGCAGGGACATAGTACTTCTTATCAGCCCACTTACACATAGAAGTATCAAGGCTAGGGTCTGCCAGACCACCTTGGCTGGATCTAATAAGGCCTCATTGACTGGGAGTGTAATTTTAGCCGATGTGGAAGTGTGCAATATGTCCAACAGCTGGTGGTGTGGTTCTCGCACTTCCTCCAATGGGATCTGGAGAGAGAGTCTGCTATTCTCCAAAACAGTTCTTGAAATTGTTTAGTCATCAGCAGTCATGTGGGATGTTGTCCTTGCCGGATAAGGCAGTTGTGCCAAGGAGATGTTGGTTGGTGGTGTGACTTCTTCCTCCAGTGCCTCCTCATGCTCTTCAAAAAGTTCTACCTCAAGTTCCGGAAACCTGGATATAGAGAAGTCTGTGTCGGTACCTCTGAGTAATGGGCAGTTTGGGAAACTGCTGCCTGTATGCAGGCAGCCCAAGGATCCCAACAGGGCCAGTGTGGGGACATAGGCATGTGTCCTAGATCGGTTCTGGTCTCCTGATAATGAGGATGTGCGCATGATGTTTGTATTGCGTAGCCTTCTGGTATGGAGGAATGGGAGCATGGTGTAACTGAGTAAGGTTCTTCATCCTCTTCACTTGAGAAGAAGGGACAGTTCTACATGGTGATGGGGAGTGGTGGGGTATTAGTTGTATCTCCAGGGGAGACATATGTACTGCTGGGAGCTTGGAATGGAGGAGGGGTGACTCCAGGGTTTCTAAGAGACCTTCTTGCCTCGGAAACCTGAACTCCTGTGGTACTGGCATCAGCATCATTGGTACTATGGGTTGCACTTGCATCGGTGCTGTGTAAAGTCTAGGCGTCGGTATGGATTTTGTCAGTGCCGACAGTGCCAAGTTCAATTTGCATTCTCCCAAATGGCCACTCGGTGGTGCCAAAAGCCTTCATCAGTGCCAAAGCACTCAGTGCTGTATGTTTAGTTGGAGCAGCCAGTGCCAACTTTGGGCCTGTCTTTGCTGGTTTCATGTAATGGTACCATCTTATGTTGTCCTGTCCTCTTAGGATCCTTGGACTTATCAATAGCACCGGTACTGGAGGTCCCTGTAGCTAAATCTCATTGTGGAAGATGTCGAGGCTACCAGCCTCTTTGGGAGAGACTTTTCTGGAATGGCTCCTTGATAGGTGAGCTTCAGGTCCGTATCATGCCATCTTTCTGAGAGCCTGTGGGGTGGCAAGACGACAGTGCCAGCAGTGACCGCTGCCCAGGAGAGGTATCAGGGTCAGGGCCAATCTGGCCGCAGTGCACTCTCCATCATTAATTTTTAACTTCAGGTCACAGTTCTTTTGGGTCTGCGCCTTTACGCTGAGGCAAATTAGTGCACTTCTGTAGTATTTGTGCCCCTCTCCCAAGAAATGAATGCATCATGAGCGCCAGTCGCTTATGGGGATGACCTCACAGGAGGAGACGCATCTCAAACCTGGGGTATCTGTGCGTAACCGTGTGTAGGGGGGAACTTCCCTGTAGGGAAGAACATAAAAAATAAAAACATTCTAACCTAACGAGTAATAAAGAGAAAAGAAAAATAAAAAATAAAAAAAAAGTACCTGTTCTCTGGTTCTTTCGCATGGAGGACTGTGGAGACCCTGGGATTCTGGGCCAGCCTTGAACCTACATTGCCCAGGTTTCCCTGCACGTGCCATGCAGCTAAATAAAGGCTGACAACAATCTGCCCCCCCCCCCCCGTAGAAGCCAGGCAATAAACTAGGCATAATGGAACTGATCTCCAGAGAAAACGGAGGTTACTTATCTGTAACTGGAGGTTGCTCAAGATACATTCAAGAGACCTATACGTATGCACGTATTCCAAGCACCTCAGACTGGATATTCCTAGCAAGTAACGTGCATAGGTCCACACCTGTGCAGTTGCTCTTCTTGTGCTCCATACTGGTCATTTAGGGCAGTGTGGACTGACACCTATCCACTTCTGACCACAAACCAGGTAAGAGATGAAGCAGAGGATAAGGAAGATGGGTAAGTGCAATACAGGTAGGGACCACACATCTTGAAAAACCTCCAGTTGCAGGGAAGTAATCTCCATTTTTTTGACTGCTGGTCCATATGTATATTCTACACATGGCTGATTGATAAGCAGTATTCAAACAAGAAGTGGGGGTGAAGGTGCAGTTGGTATAGAGATCTGTAATACTGCTAGCCCAAACAACTGCATCTGCAGAAGAGGCCTGGACTAAGGAATAATGCTGTATGAAAATATGAATGGAACTCCAGGTTGCTGCCTTACAAAGTTCCAGTATAGATACTTCTCAAAAGATGCTTTTGAGGTTGCTTGTGCTGTAGTGGAATGGGTTCTCACCCTGTCTGGAAGAGGAATATACGCCATCTGATAAAGAATGATGCAGCAGGAGATCCACTTAAGAGAGTCTGAGCAGATAATGCAACCATCCTACTATAGAAAGAAATAACCTCACGGAGACCTTCACGGAAAATAGGATACTGGACACATGACCAATGGTTCAAAGTGTGGTTGGTAAGTACTGAGATTATAAGGTTGAAGTTGCACTTTGTTGTTGGTTTCACCACTGTTGTTGACTGAGTAAAAACAGTGTGGCCTTCTACCAGAGGATGGAAGGCACTCGTTGCTAGATAGCTAATGGAAAGGCCTGACATCTTCAGCATTTGAGTCTTTTTTGCTTTGACTGAGAATAGATTGAACGGCTTCTGAGCATGAACACTCTAGGACTGATCCCCATTCAAATACTGTGAAGTGAAAAGGGTTTGGGTTGGGATGTTTGATCTTGTTCTCTCCTGAGTTAACATATCCAGGTGGGGACAGATACTGATTGGAGGACATATTGATATTCATAAGAGGTCTGGAAACCAGGATTGTTTAGACCAGTTGAGTGCAGTGATTCAAGCTTTGTTGTGACAAATCTTTCATAGAATGTGTGATAGTAATGGGATCAGAAGGACAGGTCAGGTGGTCTATCCAGGATAATAGAAGGGCATCTCCCCTAGAGTCTCAACCAAGTGCTGCTCTTGAGCAGCAAAGGTGAAATTTCTTTTCCCATCAGGGACATTACAAGTCCCAAGATAGCATTCCCCATTGAGCAAAGATGTTACTCAGAACATCATAGTTCATTTCCCACTCTTAGTCTGTAGAGAGGTGCCTACTGGGGTTGTCCATCAGAATTCTGCACACCTGACATATGTTGCCATGAGTGTGATGTGGTTCCTGATGCACCAATTCCATAAATGAACTGCCTCCATATGGAGAGGAAGACATTTTTACTCTGTTTTGTTTGTATATGTAGAATATGGTGGTCATTTTATCTGACATTAAGTGGACATGATGGGAAAAGACAAGTGAAAGGAATGCACTGCAGGCTAGATGGACTGCCCTCGGCTCTAGTAAGTTGATATGCACCCTGGCCTCCTAAGGAGTCCATGTTCCTTGTGCAGTGTTACTGTCCATTTGGGCTTTGCATCATGATTATGGTCGCACTGGGTATGGGTGGAATGAAAGGGATTCCCACATGCATCACTTCTGGGTTTGTCCACTATATGAAAGAAGCCATGACCTTGGTAGGGATTATCTTGGTATTTATGTTGTCACTGTCTAATGAGGAAAGTAACTGGAGCCAGACCTGCAGGCAACTGAGGTGAAGTCTAGCAAACGGGATTATGTAGGTACATGAGGCCATGTGGCCTAGCAGACAAAGACAAACCTTGACTGTAGTTCAAGGTGTGCAAGAGACTTGTCTTATCTGGCTGGTCATAGTCTGGAATCTGGCTTATGGAGATAGGCCTTCACTGAGGTTGAGTCTAGGGTCTCCGCCTATAAAGTCTATGATTTTTGTGGGAGTCAAAGTGAAAAGTTTTTGTTTACAGAGATCATGGATACCACAAGACCGAGTAAGGATATGGTTGCTGACTGGACCTCCTGGCTAGATTTACCTGTTAATAACCAATCATTCAGGTATGAGAAGATGGTGCAGCCATTGTGTCTCATCTGGACCACTACTACTGAGAAGACTTTCATGGAAACCCTGGGTGCTATAGCTAGTCAGAACAGGAATACTGAGAACTAGTAGTGCTCTTCTCCTATCACAAATCTAAGGAAAGTTATGTAAACATATGAAATTTTGATTTTCAAATAAAAAAACATTTAACTGGCATAGATTGAGAATTAGTCTCTATCCTTAGACTACTGGATCTCCTAGTGAGAGTGGTCTCTGAAGGAGAAGCCAGGAAGGAGATTTGAGGGGGGGAATGGAGAGAAACTTGATTGTATAGCCAGAATAGATTATCTGTAATACAGACTTGTCTATTATTGCTCTCCAGTTGTGGGCAAAAAAGGACAATGTGACCCCCAAAGTTTTGGGGAGCACTAGGGAATGGCATCAATAAGGATACATGGTTTTAAACGCCTGTCAAAAGTAATTCCTGGTTGGTGGGTGGGGTTGAGCAACAGCAGTTGAAGTGGAGGAGGCTGCATTCCCAGTTCTTTACAGTCTCTGGCATTTCCACAGTAATCCATAAGGGTAATTAATGGTGGTAAAAACAGGTATGGGGAAGGTCTGGGCTTATACACCTGCTTCTGGTGTTCTCTCTTCAGGGATGACATATAAATGCCCAGGGAACAGAGGGTTGTCCTGGAGTCCTTTAGTGAATGTAGCAACTAATCAGTCTTTTCACTAAAGAGATTAGACTCAAAGGACAAGTTACTGATATTTTGGAGTTCCCTGGGGAACCCTGAAGAATGGAGCTACTGTTCACGCCGCATGACTGGGGGCTGCAGCTATAACTCTAGATGCAGTGTCAGCTGTGTCTACTGCTGCTTGGAGCAAAGTCTTAGCCACCAGCTTATCCTCATCGATGTCGGCTTGGAATTTGTGCTTTGTCCTCCTAGGGAAGTCTGTTCTTGAATTCCACAAATTTGGAGTAATTACTTCAATCGTATTTTGTTAACAGGGCCTGGTAGTTAGCAATTCTGAACTGGAGACTGTCAATGAAAAGACCTTCCTCCCAAGGTCAAGGCATTTGGTGCTTTTGTTTGCAAGGGTTGCCTTCGGTATTGCAGCCTGGGGAGGGCCCCAAGGCATTGGATATCATCAGTGTCTTGGTTGGGCAGTCATACCTGGGAGGACAACAGCTCCAAGTTCTCCTGGAGACTCTCCCCCCGTGAGGCAAAAGTTCACCTAGAATATTGGGCTTGGACGACAAACTTTTACTTCAGTGGTTTTTATGGTACCAGTGGATACTTGCTTCAGCTTGTGGCAGGGTAGGGGAAAATCCCCTTCTCCTCAATGTGGTTTCTTCTTCTGATGTTGAGATGTCCCTGAGGAGCAAAGGAGAGAAGATTGCAGATAGGGTAGGGAAAAAATTCACCCTCCAGAGCAGTAAAGGTTTCAGTTTGTCCAGAGTGCAAGGGGTCCCAGAGGTGAGTACTGATGATCTGGTGCATCCAAGATCAGCCGATCTTTCTTGGAACATGGAAGTACTGTCAAAGGGGATTCCAATATGGAGCTCCAAGTTGGTGCCAGCGGATGCCAATCCTTTGGCTTCTGAGTTGGATCCAGTGCCAGCACAGATGGTGCCTTCCTCCTTCACACCTTATCCTTTTAGTCAGGTTTCTTTATGCCTTCATGCATGCCCCTTACGTTTGATAGGCCTGAGGCAGGTAGGGGGGTTGGGGAAGATGTTAGCAACGCTGGCCTCTATTCCAGAACTTGTGCTTGGAGGGGTACTGCTCGCAACAGCCTCAGGCTGGAAGCAGCGCCCCTCCAAGGATAGCAGAGTCTCCCTGGCTTGGGTCCAACTGGGTTCTCATGGCCTTCTCCACGAGATGCTTCCTCAGACAGGGCCTCCCATACTCTCACGTTCAGGGAGGGAAGGAGCAACAGATACTGCACTTGGTGGTGATGGGAGCTTCCCCAAGGAGGCTGATGTCAGTTACTGATGGAGAAGAAACAGGGGCAGAAGACAGTTCTTAAACTACAGAACTCTGGGCATAGTTTTTCTCCCAATGTGGGGAGCAAGGTAGGATCCCTGAGACAGGGAAGGAACTATCCTATACTCACTACAACAACTAGGAAAAAAACCCACCAAAAACACTGACCTATTTTCAGTATATATTACAGATAAGAAGGCTATGAAGAAGCTTTGAACACAGAGGATTTTGACTCAGGCCATGAAGCAGTGAGAAGGACCTGGAGAGCTGTTGGTCTGCACCAACCCTAATGCCCTTAATATGGAGCATGAAGACAGCAACCACACAGGTGGACACTGCTTGCTAGAAAAATCCTGTCTCAGGACATGGAGCACGTGTACCCACGTGTGCAATACTCCAGCCCTCAGAGGAGGAGGAGGTTTATTTTCATCAGGTTTTATACTGGATTGTACAGACATTTTTAGCCCTATTTATATTCTTGGAAGAACACTCACAATGCATTCTGAGGTTAAGACTTTGCTCTCCTCTAATTTACACCATTTTCACATTACCTACATTGACTTCAATTAAGCTACTTGTGATACCAGGACAAATAAAAGGACCATCAAACTCACAGGCCAGGGGTCGGCAACCTGTGGCATGTGTGCCGAAGGTGGCGTGCATGACCATTTTCAGTGGCACACTGCGCCCCTCCCTGCCCCAAAGCAGGGCTGCGCTGCAGCCGCTCCCCCCTTCTGGCCCCACCCCCTCCCACATGGCAGGTGGGGGACAGGAGGCTGAGGAGCCAGGTCAGTGTGCCAGCCAAGAGCCGCACAGCGGCTGCTCCCCCCTTCCAGCCCCACCCCTCTCCTTGGGGCAGGTGGGGGCTAGGAGGACAAGAGGCTGGGCCGGCACACCACTGGCCCTGACTAGGAGCTGTGCCGCAGCCGCTCCCCCCACAGCCAGGGCACTGCTAGGCCCACATGGGAGAGGGGCGGTCGCCAGGGATGTCAGCGGAGGTACCCCCCGGGTACGTCACTGCCACAGCGGGGGGAGGCAAAAAGGGGAGTGCAGGAAACTGGCCCGCAGCCCTCCCACCACTGCCACCTAACACCCTGGCCAGGGCCCTGGGCCCACCGAACGTGGGAGAGGGCTGGGGGGGGAGGAAGAGTTGGCACCCCCTTTCCAAAAGGTTGCCAACCTCTGTCTCAGGCTGTGTCTCCATTGGAAAAATTTACTAAAAGATTCTCAGTGGTTCCAACACCTGCTGCAGAGCTCTTTGTAGAGTGACGGCTCTGGCTCCTGGACTCACTATTTCCCACTCTCTCAGTTAAGCCTGCTGAAAAGTAAGTTCAATCAAAATGGTGTTAATACGCCGAACTACAGGTCCTGGATCTACACTATGGCTCCCACAACTTCTCAATACACATCCTTTCCTCTCTTTGATAGAGCAGTGCAGAGAAATGAAACATACCACTCATTTTCTACATTAGTGACAAATCTACAAACCTTGTTGAAGTTTAAAATAAAGTCACTTTTTTCATACTACAAAACTGGTAGGAATATTGTTACAAGTGTAGAGAAGGCCATGGTTTTATCCTAAGATGCAAAGCCAACTCCGAGACAGAGTCTTCAAACGTTATTTTTATCTTTTCCTACCATATGTGGACAAGACTGTAATTTGTCATTGCTGATAAAGAAGGTGCAAATGACCTAGTGCTGAACACAGTTTAACCTCAAGTGTAGAGGTGGCCAAATCATCTTAATAATGCAGGAATAGTGATGAAGCTGACCAGAAACAGCCAGCCATGTTTCATAAAGAATGTTAGTGCAGAGATCCGGGCCAACATGAACTTTTTAAATTTGTGAAGTCTAACATTACCACTTTACTACAAGGCAACCAGAATAATTATGAAAGAAAACTTATGGGAGAAAGAAAAAGTGAACAGCTAAGACTAAACCGAGTAAAATAATATCTCCAAACACATCACCTAAACTTAACAGTTCAAAACAGCCACCCTTTTACAAGCAGCTTTTAAATAAAAGGTCACACTGCAAAGGAGAGTTTTGCTCTAGTGTCTATAACTGAGAATACACCTCTCCTAAGCAATAGACCTATAAAGCAAAGGAGAAGAGGGAAGAGACAAAACTATTCCATGTACTACATTTGCTGACAACTAGAAGACACAAATGTGACATTACCCTTACAAAGGAGCTTCATTGGTGCCACATATTTCCTAAAATGGACTTTTTGTAGTGATTTCCCCATGAAGAACGCCTGATTGGTGGACATAAATATGAAGAATAAAAACATTTGTACTCACACAATGGAAAAACTCACATGCACATTTCTCAGTGCTAAACCTGTAACATGAGGCTCTTTCAAATGTAAGGTTACAACTTGACATTTCTTGAAGGAAGACCAAACCATTCAAACTGCTAAATAGATTAGTTAGCTTACAGTATATATTTAGTTTATTGGTACCAAGTAGACAGATGTTACTGCTTATTTTACTAGTCTATTTTGTTTCTAAAACAGCTATGTAAATCTGTTAGCGGCAGGATATTTAATGTATATAATATATAAAATATTAATACCAAATTTGCAGTTAGAATAAAATTTGTCAGCCAATCAATGAAAAATATTTTAAAATTCATGGAGTCTGTCTAGTTTACATTGCACAGATGTACAGTGAAATTGTAATCCCAGACGCTATAGTATAGTTTTCTTCTAAAAAAAGCCACTAATAAGACAAGTGCTAAATTACATCATTAGAAATTTATAATTATGTGAATCCTCACACAGAAGACTCATATAAGTATTTAACTTTGGCTTGTCATAAACAACTGTTTTGCATGTGACCAACATGCACTGTTTCCTTCTCAATATAAAATAACTTTAAAGATTGTAAACTTTAACTACAAAGATTTATACGCATTTAACCTTAGGCATAGCAAACTATTGATTTCAATAGGGCTACTCACACTGCATAAAGCTAAGCAGAAGTCTCTCTTCAGAATCAGGGCTTCTATATGGTTATTCAAGGCAAGTTGCCAGGAAATGTACAAAAATAGACATTTTATGCAGCAAATATCTAGATGTGCAAGTGTCTTTAGGAGACAAATATAAACTTGGTGGGGGGAGGACAGTAGATACTAATTCTAGGCTCAGAATTTCTTTAACGACACCCCTCCTTTACTTGTTTCATTAGTAATTTCTTATCTGTTAGTGGTTAATCTATATCCTATGAGATTTGTGCAAAAATCTAAGTCATTTTCTTGCTACTGGTGAGTAAGAAAAGCCAAACACCATAACATATTAACAAAAATAACTGGATATTGGGATAAACATCAGTATTTTAATATGCAAAAACCAAACCCAAAGTGCTGTTGCATTTAACTCTGTTATTGCATGCTCCAAGAACACAGTGCATTTGTCTCAGATCTCTTTTGGGTCTACTTTTAAAATGGTCTCAGAAGGCCCTCCCTCTCCAACAACTTCAGGTGTTTATTTTAAACATTAAATACTCTAGTAGGTCCTATTGCAAAATCTGACTAGACTACATGAAGATCACATGCTGAAAAACTACTCTTCATAAAAAGCATCCTGATTAGCACTACGGGAATTTCAGCCCAAAAAGGTATTTTCCTCAATGAGAAATTTGAAGGGAAGAATGAAAATGCCTTCTCCTTCCCATAACCACATAGTTATTGTTGCAACTTTAACCATTAACACTAGTCAGTTTAACAAATTAAAATTACTAATACAACAAACTATCCCCATGCTAGCAGAGTTTAGGATCATGGGTATTCTTCACAAGTGCCCACTCTCCTTAGGAGCCTAAATCACATATTTCAAAAGCTCCTACCTAAGTCCCACTGAAAGTCAATGGGACATCAGTTCCTAAGTACTTCTGAAAATTTGACCCATCATGATGCTATTATGTGATATAGTATGTCCCCCTTTTCCTCTTCAGTGATATACTCCATTACATGGTGGTTTTATGCACGCATATTTTCCCCTTTCCCAATTAATGCCACCATGCAGTCTAGTATCATTGCACTTTTGCTGCCTTTCTATTGTAGTGCAACTGGAGACAGTGCACAAGGAACAGTGCTTCTTTCTGCCTAACAAAATGCCCCTTACAGTACTGCAGGGACACTTTATTTACAGTAGCTAATATAGATTAATCTGAAATGGTGGATCAGTTTTGTCTTCAAAAGGTTTCAATTTTTTTTTAAAAACAAGAAATTCCCTCCTGTATTATCTATTTCCATCTCATTTACACACCACCTGCTTTTCTCAGGGAAATATGCAACACTTCCAATGCACCTACAGTGACATCAGGAATGTTGCCAAGAGCTCACAGTAAAAGTAGACAAGGCTTTTAAAAAGATCCAGTCTCTAAATGTTTCTCTGCTCTCTGAAGAGCTGTCTTGAACCTGATAACTTAACAGATCCAAAAGACAATTTTATGACAGAATTGCGCATTTGCAAACAGCACCAAGAATACTGTCCCTCATCTCCTGAGCATAGTAGGTTTCATATTTGTTAAATCCTGATGAAGTCTTACAGCGCAGCCAGGCTGGACTTTGTTCAGCCATTATTACTCCCACCTTAAGTGGTTATTTTGTTTACAGTTGATTGATTGCATTTCCTTCTTACAGGTTAGACTGTGCAACTCGCTCAGATTTCACCATTTTCTATTTGGTAAATGTGAATTTCTTCTAAATGAATAGACACTAACCTTAACTTTGTTTGAAAGCAAGCACCTATGACAGCAGCAGAAAAGATACAGATGAGGAACCACAGTACTTGTTCATTGACATTGCAAAGCCACAAAGGTGTGCGCTCATTTCTCTCTCAATGTATATTTTGCATTCACAGGATATTCTCAATCAGTGTAGGGTGATTTGTGAAGGTCAGTTAAATTTGGGGCATGCATTACAAACATTTGTGTTAGCTTTGCAAACTTGCACAAGCTCACTCTAACTCATCTAATAGCAATTAGTGCACTTATTTTAAATTGTACTGGGGAACTAGATTTCCAATATTTGTGCCAACTGCTTTGTCTAAGACTACTTGGATTGTCATCAAAATTTAAGAGAAACAGCATTTCAAAACACCTTAATTCAAACTGCTGCTTTGTTCTTCTTACACACTTCTTATTATAAATGGATCTGAACCAATAATTTGCCATCAGTGATTTATCTAATGGATAAATGTATCTTTTGCTCACAGATCAGGATTTCCTCAAACATCATAATCCAAAAGGTGAATTTTATTTATTAATTTTGCCAACTTTTGTACCTCTGCACTGATTGCAAATAGTTCCCTGGAAGTCTTTCATGATAGTCATTCAAGCTGCATTAATTGTGAATGGTCAGAGTAGAGCCAGGATGCAGTTTGTATTCTCTGATCACAACTGCTTCCTAAGCCAATACTCATGTATACAGATTTAAAATTTAGCTTCTTCACATACTCATGTGAAACCGACATTCAGTGGAGATTCATGCCAATAAAGGACATTTCATGGAAGGCGAATACAAAGGGGTGCAATCATGGCCAAATTAATTTTTTAAGTATTTATTTCTGGAGGGTAATTTTGGCCATCTTTGCCCATTTCTATTTTTTTTTTTATTCCTTAAATTGTCCAAACTATTGTTTAGAAATTACTATAACAGCAGCAGCAACAAAATCTTAATGGAAGAAAAATATTAAAGTAACAGAGACATTTGCTTAAGTTCCTCTCATTTCTAGTGTTTGTAATGAATCATACAGAGAAGAAAGCTATTAAAATGCATTTCAGTACTGTGATTTGGTTTGAAAACAATTTTCATTATGCCCCTGCCTCATTTCTACCACAAAACTGCATTTATTAACTAGAGTGGTGTAACTCATTGAAGAGCTGAGGTGCTCAGTGTTAACAGACACTTATATAGAAGGATTAGATTTTTATCAGTAAATGTCAGTAAACATGGATTTCACTGTACACACATAAACCAACAAAATATTTCCATCAATAATAATCAAAAAACTTACAGAGAGGCAAAGAAAAGTGAGAACCTGTTAGAGTTTGATTAAGGATAATTACTTTGTATATTTTGACTTATGATGTTGACAAGGTGTGTTTTAGTGGTTTTTTGAATTCTCAACCTCTACTGCCATTAAATAATTTCCCACAACTGTGAAAATTTAAATTGATAAAAACTGGAAAAAGCTTAAAAGTAAAGACTGATATGCAATGAAATTATAAAAAAGTAAAAATCAAATTACAGTAAGCCTACTTATATAAATTAAATATATAGCTTTTTAAAAAAGTTAACTGATGAGTATTTGAGATTGGCAGCTAACACTATTAAACCACTTTAAAAAATTAGTTCCTTAAAACAAGATACATGGATTACTCAAGAACAAGATGTCGCAGCCCTGTAAAAAATTTCCTATCACCACCACCAATTAACCCCACATTTATTTTTGGAAAAAATAATGAAATATACAGAGTTGCAACCAATGCCTGAGTATTTTGGAGAAAGTTACTAAACAAAGCCTCCAGGCACAGATTAGAAATTGGCTGAATAAGAGGGAACACTCATTAAAACAAAAATCTCTAACTGGGGAACAATATCTTATGTGTGCATATACACACGTAGGGGTATCTTAAGAATCAGTACGGGGGAGCGTATTATCTGATTCATTTCCTTGCTCTTCTATTCTTACTGTCGCAGCGGTGTGTGGGGGTGGGGGCCAGGTCCACTGGGCCGGCCCTTCATGATGCACAGGGGGTGGGGCACACAGGAGATTCTGAGGGCAGCTGGAAGGAGCCCCGGGGCAGGGGTGGGGTGCTGTGGCTGACCAGGAGGAGTTCTCCCCTCCCCCACTACCCCATGGCCAGGGAGTGAAGCTGCCCCACCCAAGCCGGCACTGGGCTGGAGCAGGAAAGTGCAGGGGGGGAAGGGGAGTGCAGCAGAAAGGCCCCCACGCAGGAAGAGGTAAACAGCGTGTCCCTCCTGCAGGTACAGACCCCCCTCCCTGGGGGATGGCACGGTGGTGGGAGCCAGGGACCCCTCCTGCCCTGCACGGAGGAGGGAGGGGGCAAAACAAAGTAGGATATTATTGCAGTATGCAGGTCTCTTACCTAGAAAAGTAGCAATCTAGTAACTGGATGATTTTTTTAAACCATTCAGTTGACTTTTGCAAATTTTAGGTCCCGCCCAAAAAAGATACCTTGCAGCAAATTCAATAAATCATTTGGAATTTTATATACCAAGTTTCACAACTCCTGGACTGCTATTTTCCCCAGAGATTCTTGTGATTTCCCTGATAATGCACCGACACTATTTTACACTCCATAACTGTATCTACGCTGAACTTTAGTGAATTCACGCCCCCATTAGTATAGTGCTGGGATCATTCTATTTGAGAGATTTCCCTAAAAGCCCCAGCACACACAAAGCCTGTGAAAAAGGTACTATCATTTTAAATTTTCAGATGGAGAAAGTGAAGGTCAGAGAGGTGAAGAGTCAGAGTTAAGAATAGAATCCAGGTGCCTTGACTCAGTCCTCTACTCCAGACTCTAGAGCTTGCAATGAGGTAAATGGGTAGAACAAATGACTAGGAACCAGAGAGATCCTAAAACACTGAAAGAACTTGGGAAAGTCTGTTGACTACCCAGTGGTGATATTCTCAATTAAAAACAGAGAAAGAAGTAAAAATGTGTATACACACACACACCACACCATATGCGAACTAAATTTGTGTAGGCGCTTTCATAAAGCTTCTGTACAAATATTCCAAATCAAAGAAGTGGTTCAACACAGGGAACAGATGTTTCCATCTACAGAGAAAGACTTCTAGCATCAACATCACATCCAAAAGGTGCAACGAAGTTGCTCTAGTCTTGGTAAACATCTTATGGCTGATTTGTTAAAGTTTTTGCCTGCAGAACAAAGTTACTTAGAACTGCAATAGAGTTAGAACCTCTTTTCTGGAAGATATTTAATTGCTCAGTATAGCTTATGCTAAGAGAAAAATGTTGTGCACATTGCACTGCCTATGCATCTAAGGGCCAGTAAAATAAATTGTTCAGCTCCAGAAGTCTCTAATTTTCATTAAATTCAACCAAGATACAAATGCAATATTTTTAGGCTTTCAAACGAATTTCACACAAATAAACTCCCTTGACAGTAAAACTGTATTTTTTGTTACGTAATAGCTATGCTTTTTAATCAGGTACCACAATCATTTGGGAATCCATCTTGGTGGTTGTAGAAATTCATATATAGTAAGTTCAGTTTTACTCCTAAAAATACACTTTAAAAATAAATGAATAAGACAACATAAACTGAAAGATCTTACTTAGAATAGTTAGTGAAGTTCAGTTGATTCTGAGGAAGTACTGGCTTAGCTGGCTCAGGGTGATGGCTGGCGGGAACCTGTGCAGAGGGCTTATTTTCAAAACTTCTGCGATCAAAATATGAAAGCTGCTTTCGATAGTATTCTTCATCTTCCTCAGGATCATAGTGATTTGAACGTACTATGTCTTCAGGTGGCTTCACTTGAGGTCTCTGTTGTTCGTGGGCCCTAACCGGCAACAACAACAATGCTTTGCTTTCTTGGTTGTTGGTTTTGGGTATTTTTGTTTTTGCAGTTGTTTATATTTTAATTAATTAGAGTTCCACATTCCAAATGCTTCTTTCTAATCTAGCTAACCACAATGCAATTTACAAGCAACTCTCATACAACTATGTAGAAATATATTAAAGCTGCCTCTCAAATATTAGTCATTGGCATAAATAGAAATACATTTAGTTGCCAAGATATGAAGGCTTATATACGACTAATCAGTGTACAGAGCAAAATCTTTAAGCTTTTAACATATACTGTATTGAGGTTAGTTAACTAAGGAGGCTGTACCATGCAACAGTAAAAATCCCTCACCACTCTTCCTACAACTTTACCCATTTCTAACTTATCTAGAATAAATATTAATAAGGACTCCACCTTGCTTATATCTTTTCTTATGCCATAATTATTTCTTTCTTAAAAGGATCTGATAAAGGGCAAAGTGAAGTTCATCCTTTAAGATAAGTGTCTTAGTGGCTTTTATTACAGATATGCATGTCACACTGATATATGCTTCTACTGTAATTTTAAATACCAAAACAGAAATATCTAATAATTAATATTAGATTACATACTTGTGTGTTAATGATAAATGTTACATTTACCTGTAAGTTGTTTTGTCATGTTCATACTGATTTTGAGAGGTTGGTTTGGGACCACTCACTGTGGCAATGGTAGGTTTAGGTGCTAGTTCTGGAGGCTGTGAAGCAAAGAACTATATGAATCAAAGTATCAATAAGGGGCGCATTTATGTAGCAAATAAGGGGTGCATTTAGTGTAGCAAGATCCCCTAAAATCTTCCACTTCCTGTTTTTAACTTCTAGTATACTGAAGTTAGGTAGCTAAGAAGACAGTACAACAAACAAAGAACTCCCTCTCTATATATACACAGAAAGATTTCACTGTTTCTGGTACAACTTCAGTATACCATCAGTTTAATAATAAGGAAGTGGAAGCTTATTTATATGTATAAATTATTTACCTTGACAGCTGATGTATCATTGAGATCCTTGATTTTTTCCACCGATGCTGATCTTTTGTTTTCAAACATCTTAACTCTAGTTAGCACTGATTGTGGTTTCATGGCTGGATCATCTTCTTCCTCTGTTAGAGATGGCGGTGTAGGCAGTGGTTTATTGCTGGAGGGCAGTACTTCCGGTTTGGTTTGTGATGAAGGGGGGGGAGGAGGAGGAACACCTGCAGCACTATGAGCAGGCTCATACTGTCCTGCTTTAGCATTAAATGCTTGTGGTGGGCCTTGTTCATAGCCCCTCATATGTTGATCGAAGTACTGCTTAGGTTCAGGAGATATTGCTGAAGGGTAGGTCTCGGCTTCTGGTTTATATCTACTGTGAATATCATATCCAGCAGCAGGCTGTTCTTCATATCGCAGTTGTGGTAGACTGAAGTTTTTAGGTGCATGTTCATAGCGAGGCTTGCTGTCATAAATCATTGGAGGTGGTTCTTCAAAGCGAGGTTGTGCTGAATAGTAGCTGCGTTCTGTGCTCTCTTCTGCTCTGGGGTTAAAGTCCCTAGGAGGTTGGTTATCATAAGGTGGTCTTGGCTGGTAGGGCTGTTTTTCATCATAATATGCCCAATGGTCCTCATAGGGAGGTATATGCTCATCATAATGCAGACGAGGGTCATAACCACGAGAAAACTGATCTACATAGTTTGTAGAATCATACCTATATGGTGACTGCTCATACTCTCTACCGGGTTGTTTCTCTGCATACTGAGCCTGGGATTCATAGATCAGATTTGAGTCTCTCTCCTGTCTCTGTACTGGGTGATTAACTGCTGGTTGTTTCAAGACATAGTTCTGTCTAGGTGCCTCCTCGTTAACATATGGATCCTTTTTGTAAACCTGCAGCAAGATAAGATCTCATGTGTAACGTGAAAAAGGTGACTGCGCCTACATTTATTTAAAGTGTTACACAGGATTAGGTAGCTTTGGAGTTTATTTAAACTAAAGAAAAAGCCAAGGGTCACAAACATATTTTGTTTGTTTTTTAAGAATGAATGTCTTCAAACATTAAAATTAATTCCCACATTCTTGAGAATCTATTCAGGTGTTTTATATTTATCTGTTTCCATTTAGTATATGGGAAACCATAACACATTGAGACCAGGTTAGCATCATTTTGAGTACAAAACAGGTTTCTCACAAAGGCTCATTAATAAACAGCATAGAATGTTGATAAAATCAAATATGCAAACTAAAAATAAAACAGACTGAAAGCAACTTTCATTTAAGACTTCTTGTTTTCTAGAAGTAGTGGAAGATGTACAGTTTGAAGCCATGCAAACAAAAAATAGGATGGTTCTTAGTAATTTAGATGCACTGTTGTATATTTCATGAACCCTTAGAAAAATCAAAACGGAATCCTCCAATGAGGAGCAAAACAGAATGATCATGTGCTAGCTCGATGTACAGCAGCAAGTTAGTGCAATGACGCAGCACAGGTACCTTTGTTGGATCTATATGCGGTGATAAGGATGATGACTCTTGATCTCTTAGCATTATGTGAACTCCCTCAGTGCTTGGTGTTCTTAAGGGGTCAGCTTGTAGTTGATAAGAGTTGTAAGGAGCTGGGGTGGGCTCCTCCAGTCTGAGATTAGTTAGGTTTACATTAGGATTAACAGCAGAAGGTGATGAGGTTGCAGGGTTTGTTTCAGGCGACGGGGAAAGGTAAGGGACTGCAGGTGAGGCTTCTGCTTTCTGTGAAGTGTTTAAAATATTTTAAATGTAGTGCTCTTGTATAATGCTATGACTTTCCAGTCTATATTAAAAATAAATACTTGTTTTGATCAAACATCTACAACATGTATAGTTGTTTAAAGAGCACTGACAGAAAATATCAGGCACTAGCACTTTTCAGAAGTTTTAGAAATTAATTTCATCATATTTTACAAAATAAAGCACACATCTAAATATAGAAAGAAGATTGAACTTCAGGTATTTTCACACCAAAATAAATCACAGCTCCTTTATATGAAACAAAATTCTCTAATCCATTCTGGCATTGTTATTGGCAACCCCTGGTGTGCTTTCACAAGATTGCTAGGGACTGTACAAACACAAAAGTCCCTGCTCCAGAGAGATTACACTCTAAGGAGAATACCTCTTATTAAAAAGTGTAAAAGTTGCTGCTTACCGGTTGAGAGGCAGCTGTTTTAAATCCTGGAGAGGATATTCTATGATTTGGCTGGGTCTGAGTTTGCGATGCATAAGGAGGATATGTTTGACTTTCATGATGCATGCCAGAGGAATCCTCTCTTACAGGTTCAGAGGACCGTGTAATAGCAGATTCAGGAGGAGTCCCGCCCTCATCATTGAGCGTTTCATCGAGTTCTTGATCAGTGTAGGCACCCCCTTCTGTATCCGTGTCATCATAGTCTGAAGTGTGTCTACTGTCTGTGCTGTACATGGAATATTCACTACCTGGAGCTGACAGGTAGGAAAGGCGATCATCATGTAAGTCAAGGTCATCGCTTGTAGCACCATCTGCCTGTGGCAAACAAAATGAAATTAAAATTTTCATCATTTTCAAAGGATGCCCTTCACCTTTCATGGAAAACGGGAAAGGACATTTTCTTGTGGAGAGCTAAAAACATATGTAATTCAACATGCTGTATGTACCTGCTTCCAATTTGTGATGGGAAGGTAAAATGCCTGGGTTCTTTAAAGTGATTAAGGACCTGATTTTCAGATGTACTGAACAATTCACTAGGAGCTGTAGCTGCTCAACAACTCTGAACTCCTCTGAAAAATCAAGCTCTTATTGTTGGATGCTGTCATACAAAAATGCTCTGAGGGTATGAGTCTGATAGTTCTCGTCTCTCCATTGCTCCTCTATTTCAGTATCTGCTGGCCTCTCCAGCTACTACACACACGCACTTCCCCTAGTCCCTTGGGATCAACCAGAATGGGGCAGCACATAGGGGGAAATCACACCTTTTCTGTTCCCCCCTCACCAATGGTTCTGTGGGATAAGTGGCATTAGCCACTGCATGCAGCTGAAACTGCAGTGCTCCCATTCCCCACACCCACATATCATATGCCTGCACAAAGGGAGTCTCCCCTACAGGTTAGTAACCACTGCCTGACGGTATGTCTACACAGCAATTAGACACCTGCAGCTGGCTTGTGCCAGCTAACTCAGGTTTTCAGGGCTCAGGCTAAGGGCTGTCCAGTTGTGGGTGTAGACCTTCAGATTTAGGCTACAATCTAAGCTCTGGGACTCTCCTGCCTTACAGGGTCTCAGAGCCCAGGCTCCAGCCTAATCCGGAATGTCTACAATGCAATTAGACAGCCCCTTGACCTGAGCCCCACGAGCCTGAGTCAGCTGACACAGTCCAGCCACAAGTGACTATATGCAGTGTAGACATACTCTTAGAGCCACTAGTTTGAATTTTAGGCATATCAGAGATTAAGAGTAATTCCCATTTGACAGCTGTTTAGTGGCCTACCCAAAATGAATCAGTCATTTCTACTCAGTTTTTCAGGGCTTATCTGCTGTTGGCACTCTTCTTGATATCAAAACCACCAGCGACTGAACGTAATTGATAATGTAACAAAGCACCAGGGTTGGGGTATTTTAGTGTGGTAGTATGGGGAAGCTTACTAAGCAAAGGCCTGTGCTGTGTGTGTTGTGGGATTCATAGATTTTAAGGCAAGAAGGGACCATCAAACTCTACCCTGACCTCCTTCATAAACATAGGCCAAAGAATTACTTCCACTAAGTCCTGTATTTAGCCCATAATTTCTGGTTAAACTAGAGCATATCTTTTACAAAGCCAGCAATCCCGATAAACTTCAATGAACAGATAACCCACCACTGTTTCTAGAACCACAAGGACAAAAACATAGTTAAGTCTCTACTTTTATCTTGCTAGAAATCAGTCTAGAGCTGTTAATAGTTAGTCAGCTGATTCCTTTAGACCTTGAAGCAATAGGCAGAACTAGAAAAAGTTATTTAATTCAAAGAGAAAACGCAATTGTTTTGAAAGCACAACTGAGAGGAACAAAGTCTAGAGAAGTGTACAGATACAGTGGTGACCACTAACAGCAGCACTAATGTCACAAGGATTGTTTTTAAGCAACAAACACCCATCCCTCCCCACAGTTACTTCACAGCAATCTTGATATGAACATGAAAAAGGGAAAGGAAAGCCCACTCACTACTGTATTTATTGTACAAGACCAATAATGTTTTATCATTCCCATTCAAACAAAGGGAAAAGTGACATTTCTTACCTTTCCTTCCGAAACCCATACCAACTGGTTCTGTTGCTGCTGAACTGCTTCCTTCAGTGCTCCATACCAGCCATCATTCATTGAATTCAAGTTAATGGTAGCTAAAAATAAAATGGGATGAATATGACTTCTTAGCTAACATTTCTTTTTCATTTTGAGAAAGTTCTTGACCATTACCACCAAATGCAATGTGAACTGTGAATTTAAATCTCTCTTGGGGCACTCCGCATACATATTTATTGTATGTCTGCCTTTTATATAAAAAGTATTTTGGGGCATTTTATCACAGTTAACAATGAGAGCTGAGTTCAAGCACAATTTTACTCTAAAAGATACTCTTAATATGGCCTCTTCACTAAAATTCTTTCCTCTTGTGTTTGTTATTCAGCATCCTGTTTGCTTCTTTCAGATTTCATTATAAGTTTCGACTGATTTTTACTCCTGTTGGCCTTCCCAAGCCAACACAGCTAAGAGACATTGAGGTGGATTAAATTCCTACCTGTGTTTCAGCAAGACAGATCTTTATTCAAGTCCATCTGAGACTGCACAAAATAGAGCAGATGTAATTTGGTCTGCAAAACCCATATTACTAGTGATGTCACTCATGGAAGAAAGAACCTAGCTTGATTCAGACTGATTTTTGCTGGCAATTATGAATTTTTTTTTTAAACTAGAGAAACTGATCACATTTGATTCAGAAATTAAATATAGAAAACCGCAGCATCCTACTATGTCAATTTTTACAGTTGCTTTCAAAGCAGAATCATGTGTTAAGCCATCACAGCTCTCCCACCATTAATACTCTTTGCAATTATGGGGCAACAGATAAATCTGAAAGTGAATCAGGACTAAAGAGCAAGAAGGAAGGCCAGTCGTGGATACAGTGGGAATCAGTCACAGGGGGAGCAGGATAGAATACCAAGAAATGGAAAAAAGAGCTTGGGAAGGAGCCAAATGTGCCAAGGATCATGAAGGGAACTGTGGTCTGCTGCCGCCTCTTCATGAGAGGCAGGAAGAAAGGAGAAATACAAGAAGAAAAGAACCCCACAGAATACACATTAGTACTGATACTGGCAGAGCTTTGAAACTTTTGAAAACCACTAGCCAACTTTTTATTAAAATTTGAGGGGTTTAGCTGTGATGGGTTCTACTGGTACCCAGTTAGCTAGCAATACAAATCTAAAAATCTATGGCAGAGGCCCCCAAACTGTGGAGTGTCCCCCTGGGCATGGAGGAATTAATTGTGTGTGTGTGTGTGTGTGTGTGTGTGTGTGTTTGGGGGGGGGGGGGGGGGGGGGGGGAAGCGCGCGGAGGACAGCAGGGCCCAGGCCAGCCCCATGCATATCATGAATATGCATTAATTGCCATAGATCAGTGGTCCCCACACTTTTTATGTCACCCCTCTCCTTACCCGTCCACCCCGCCCCCGGCTGGGAGGGGTGGGGAGGCAGACAGGTAGGGGAGGCACAACATAAAAAGTGTGTGTGTGTGTGGGGTGGGGACGACACCACTGATCTATGGCAATTAATGCATATTTACAAGAGATGCTGTTTGAACCTCTGTTGGATACATTACCCTACCCCAATTTAAGTTGGGCTTAGTTCATAAACATTTCTTGCTGTTTACATACTTGTGAAGAGATGATGATTATTTTTCCGTAGCTTGTGAGCTCTTTCATACAATTTTCTGGCACTTTTCCGTGATTCTGGACACAGTCTCATTCTCATGGTCTTTACACCCAGCTTGGAATCAGGGTTCAGGAACACCACAATGGGATACCATTGTGCATAATTCAGACGATCCACTGCATTTGGAGTGACATCTAATAAAGCATGTTTGTCCTGCAGAGAAAAGTAGTACATATGCAAGAAAGTAAAGTTTTCAAGCTCTCTCTAGATCATGCATTTTTAATGTCTTCTACAGATTCGTTTTCCATTTCCCTTACAGAATTCACTATTGCATCTAGGTACTGATAAATAACTAACTCACTAACCTTTTCTATTCTGATAATGGGAAAATATATGGGAAATCCCAATATAGCTAGGCTGCCTATGCCATCAGTCCCATCAATATCAGTGCTACTTTAAATTGATATGCCTAACCATGAACTGTTATTACCTATAATGCATTTTAACCCCTGTAAATCAGCCTAGAAAAAGGGCAAGCCACAAAGAGGCCCTGTACCAGAGAAGAAACAAAGTCTGAGGTCACTAGGAAGAAAGGCCAGGTCCAGATTCCTATGCAGAGCTAGTTTTCATGTCTCTTCCAAGAAATCCCTGCCCTGCACATGGGACTTGACCAGCTTGCCCCTGCCAGAGTCAATTTCAGGAACACAGAGTATTAGAAGTCTCCAGGAACCTAAATGAGGGAGATTGGCATCACTTTCTTCAATTAAGTGATCTCATTTGCATAAAGAAATGCATGTGAGCACCGCATCCCAGCTGCAAGGTCCCACCCTGTCTTCATGTGAGGAGAGCAGAAGAGTGTAGGCAACTTAGAACAGCAGTAATGGAGCAACAGAGACTTCCTGAAACAGAGCCTGGAAGCACGTCCAGGTTGAAGAGTTTAATGGCAAGAAGGGGAAATTAAGTTTTTCAAGTGATAGTCTGCATTATATTCCACAACTGGTTACTGCATGCCCAGGGCACATGCATTGGAGAACTTTTTAGTTAGCAGTACCTGGAGAGGTGGAACATTCACCCTTCATTTCATGAACCTGAGCAAGGTATAAAAGGCAGAACAGCTCAGTACTGCCCATGATTCCACATTGTGAAGCACAAGTCCCTGGGCATAAAGCACTGCCCCTCCTGGGAGGCCATCATACCTCTCAACAGCCACACAGATGACTGTTCTGCCTTGGCAAGAGGCACGTTCTGGACCAGTGAGAGATCTGTAGGTCCTTTTCAAAGCTGGCCCAGCATTCAAGGAAGTAGTGCTTGAGGGCCTTTTCTTGCTGGGAGAAGTCCATACACCCAGACTTGGATCCTGAGCCCCGGACCACTGAACGTTGTGTGTGTGTGTGTGTGTGTGGGTGTGTGGGGGGGGGGGGGGGGGGGGGGGGGGAGGGGGGAAGGAGGGGAAAGAAGAACGACACGACTAGACATCCTCAAGGTTTGCATCAAAAACACTATCAAAACAAATGGAGATGCTCTCCCCAAAGTAGCCTTGGTACCAATGGAGACTCAGGTCCAGCCAGCCAGAGAGCCAGGAGAAAAGAGGTGTAGAATGCCTGCCCTACACTTGGACATTAAACCTCAAAAAATGACAAGTCTATCAATTATCAAAGATATATCAAAGCTAAGGAAAAGCTCCCTGAGCACTGGGGCAAGCACCAACCAGGATGTCCCAAAAGTCTCACCTACCATGGTCTCAGCCATGCTGGAACAGCCTCAAATGGGGCATGACCCAAAGCTTCAACCCGTACTGGTTCTGTGACCATTCATACCAGCTCCCAGAGCCTCCCCTACCATAAAATGTTAACTTATGGGATATATGGGTCCTGTAAGCACTCCTGTTTGCCAAGGACCCAGCTTCTCCAGAGTACTTCAGGCACTGGTCAAATATGCTCTAACCCTAAAGCACCTCCATCTCCTCCACGGATCCAACAAAAGTTAAAGATCTGCAGTCAACACCACTTTCTCCTCACTAGGCCCTGTTACCAAACAAGGCATTCGCCACTCCAGAGACCTCAAAATCAACCAGCGCCTTATGCAGCAAGTAGCTGTAACCTTCAAGATCACCACAGAAAAGGTGCAGTGTTTGCCGCACAGGCTGCTGACATATTAAATTCATCTGTACTAGGCTGCGTAGCAATATCCATGAACCTGCTGGAACCAGCCAAGGTCTTGTGGCAAATTCCAACGTTGGTAGCTCCAACCTTGAAACAGGTTGACAAGACAGTACCAGCTACTGGCCACAGCTACAAATAGTTCTTCTCACTCAGTACTGAAATTGCTAGTTGTAACAGTGGTGAATTAATATATGTGCCAAAATTGACACCAGAAGATAAGGAACAGAAGCAAATGGACTTGCTTGGTAGGAAATCATAGTATGTTGAGCCTCCAAATGAGCATCTCAAATGGTCAAGTTGTCCTGGGAAAGTATGGCCTTGTCAACTGGGGCACAACAGCACAATTTGTGGATAGGTTCCCACAGGAATCAGTTCCAGGCCTTGGCATCAGAGGGGCTGCTGGTAGGAAAAATAACCCTTCCTGCAGCCGTAGAGGTGGAAGAGACAGCTCCTAGGGCAATAGGAACGTAGTGATGAAGCAGCATTTGTCCTGTATATGCTCTTCTGGGGTTCCAAAGGAAAAATAGATGACAACTGAGGATCTGCCCCCTTTGAAAACTGTTCCTTGTTCCATGACAAGACTGATGAAGCCATGGCTCTATGGGGGTCTATATTCTGGCCATCAAGAGGCAGCACTTTAGGCCTCAGGCCACGACTGGGGGAAGGACTCTTGCAATGTGTGCAGGGGAAACTTATTCAGGGGCAGCAGAACCAAGGAGGCAGTTGGGGCTAGTGCCCCCATAATAGAAATATTGAGAGTGCCTATTCTATTTTTCCATCCCCATACAATTTCCTCTGTACCTAGGGAGGATATAAGACAGGGCAACTTGGGCCCTGCTCCTCCTCCAGCCTGGAAGCTGGGGAGAGGGGGTGCCTAGAGGCAGAGGAGGGGGAGGCCTGACTGAGCTGCATCTTTTGGAGCATGAGCGAAGGCTGTTTTCCCTCCATGACAGAAGCCACTGCCAGTTGTGTAGATGCAGCAAACAGGGCAGGGAGGGTGGCTGCTCTCAGTGCTTGGGATGGTGGAATGGAGACACCATGTACCACAGCTGCCCTGATCACACTGCTTCATCAGCTTGCCTTGCATCTAGGATTCCACTTACTGGGAGCACACGACATGCTAGCAGACAATCTGAGCAGACATTTCAAGAAGAGCCGCATACGGTCAGTGCCTCAGGGAACTCTATCTTTGTGAGATGGGGGAATCCCGCATCTTGTCCACAGTTGCAAACAGATCCAAAAGCAAGTGCCACAGATACCACATGAGGAGAGGCAGAAGTCCAGGTCCCTTTCAGGAGCATGCCTCCTTTCTTGGATGTGGGGATTTTCTATGCCTCCCCCCCATCCCGTTGCTTCTGAATGTGTTGCAGAAGATATGGCATGAGAAGGCGACAGTGATCTTGCTGGTCCCAGCACGCCCAAAGGAGATCTAGTACTCAGGCCTACACAACCTCTCAAATCACACTTCTGGTGATCCCAAATCATTTGAATGAGAGTGAGGGTGCCCAGATCTCCCCTCTCCCTATGTGACAACAAGGCTACTTGCTGGTGGATGCCAGCAAAAAAGTCATGTTCAAGCGCAGTGCAAGAGATACAGATAAACAGCAGAAAGGAGCCAACAAGGACAAAGTATCTACCAAAATGGATGAGATTCACCAAATATGCCAATTCATCACATTCAATCAGATTGGGCAAGAATCCAGGATATACTAGAAACAGACAGGACTCGTGTTAAATTTAATATGGATGCACGCAGCAGCCATATTGGCCATTTACCCACCGACTGACTGTACCCTCTGTGTTCTCGTACCCAATATAGCAAAGGGATCCCTGGACTGCATCTCTACACTCCTTCCGCCAGTTAAGGATCCTACCGCAGCATGGGACCTCAACCTGGTCCTCTTCAGGCTCTTGAAAGCCCCATTCAAGCCTATGGCAACACAGTCAGAGTTCAAGGTCAGAAGGGACCACGAGATCATCCAGTCTGACTTCCTGTATCACAAGCCACCAACACTTGTGCGTTGAAAATGATCCTGACCTATGAAAAATACAGGAACCTTCTGTAGGACGGATGTATCACCATGTGGAAGTATGCATCTTCAAGACCAAGGGAGAGCAATCCCTGAATTTAGAGAAGCCATATAATTGTCAGAGTCCCCATCCTGAACTTTTGAGACCTCATTAATTTATTTATGAGTTTTAAATCTAAGATCGGTCTCCAATCTCCATTTTTCTTTGACATAAGGAAGTACTTTGAGTAAATGCCTCTTCCTTTTTGCTGATCAGGGACCAGCTCTATTGCCCAGTATTAAGGGATTTTTTTCTTGTCTTAGTGAGAGCTCGTCAGAAGGGTCCATGAAGAGGGATGGGGGAAAGTGGATGGGGAGGGAGGGAAGTAAAATGGAGGATTTAGCCCAATAGTATTATTTCCAGCATCCATTTGTCTGAGGTGACACGCTCCCATGCTTACTGGAAATGGGAAAGTCGGTCTTCACCCATCTGGGGGAAAAGTGAGCAACTAGTTGCATCTGACAGGCCAAAGAAAGGGAAGGGTCTGAAACTTTGACCATTCCATCAAAACTGGTGCTTTGAAGATGAAGTCTACTGTGAACTTGCATCAGGTTAGCAGATCTCTTTTTTCTGGAACCTATTTCTCTTGGAGGTTCCACTGGTCTGTGGAACCCAGAGAATTCCATCAGACAGGATCTGTGGTCTGTTTGTGATCTACTGAACATTCCTTTGTTCTCAGGAGCATAGAGGCCCAGTGAATGTAACATGATTCTGGAGTCAGTATTCTCCATGAACAACTTCAGTCCATCAAAAGGGAGATCCTCTACCATATTCTTGACTTCTCTGGGAAACCAGTGAATATAGCCAGGGTGCCCTGCGTATCATCACCGCTATGGAGAATGAGTAGCCTGTGGTATCTGCAGCATCCAGAGCTGCCTGAAGGGATGTCCTGGTCAGTAACGGTATCTCAGCAATGATAAGCCTGAAACTGTTCCCTTTGGTCTGGCGGAAGGTATTGAATAAAAGAATCAAATTTTGCATAATTTGTGAAGTTATATTTGGCCATCAGTGCTCAATTTGCGATGTGGCATTCTAGGGTTGTGGATGAATAGGATTTCCTCCCTAGAAGGTCCAGGATCTTCTGATCTTGGTTGTATGGGGTGAACTTATAACAGTGTTTGCCCCATTCATTCACCACATCAACCATCCAACAGCTGGGTGAAGGGTGGGAAACCTAACACTTTTAGAATCCACGGTGGGAACATATTTTTAATCAGCTCTCTTATACATAGGTGTTACTGTGGCTGGGGTTTGCTAACCTGTTTTTGCAGGTTCCAGCAGAGTCTCGTTGATAGGAAGGGCAACTCTGGATGGTGTCAGAGTGAAGAATATCCAACTGCTTGTGTAATGATTCTTCGACCTCCTTGAGAGGTATTTGTAGGGAGTATGCCATCTGTTGCAATGAGGTCTTGAAATTTCAGAAAATCACCAGCCATAGATAGAGGAGGAAGTATTACGGTCTCATCTCATGAGGACGATATGGTAGTCTGAGGGAAGCTTTTTTGTCTGCTCTCGCCTCCTGATCCTCAAATACTTCCTCCCGCTGAGTGTTGTGCTGGGGAGGAGAGACTTGAGTTTTCCTATCATCTCGATAGGAGAGAGTCAGGGTCCTGGCGAACTGGTGGAGATAAGCTGCCTTAGGGTTCCCATACAGCCATTGAGGACCATATCTGGCTGGAGGTGGCATTCATGCTCCCCAGAAATCCTCCGTTTCTTTGAGAAAGAGGGGTCTTATGTAGGTATGTAGGAGAACCCTGGATAGACACTGATAATACTGAAGGGAGGTCGCATTCATCATCGTCTTCCTTCTCTAAGGGAAGCTATGACTGAAAAGGGGGATGAACTGGGAAGTGTATGAGGTCCGGCAACTGAGTGGTCTCAGTACCGAGGGACGCTCTGTACTTGCAAGCAATGAACACACTGATTCAGCAGGCACTGATAAGTCCTTTCGTTACCTAAAGTCTTGAGGTACAGAGCAGACTTGCAGTATTGAGTGAGGCTGTAGTACCAAGTGAGTGGAATGCTTGCCCTGGCAAGGTTGTACCAAGGATTTTGAGTGCTTTTACAGAAAGCACTGATGTAGATGGAGGCTTAGTTTTTACACGGTGTTCAAGAACCCGAGAGGAATACAGGGGGAGGGGTTAAGTCTGACGGTACTGATCTTCTGTGTTTGCTTTGGCCATCTCCACCAAATGGTACTGGAGCCTTCTTGGAGCCAGGCTTACTCTTAGAAGTATGGTGTTTTCCCACCTCACCAATACCTGAGGAGCCCTTTACCTCTGTGGTACTGACCCTCAAGGTCTAAGTCTCAGACCACTGACTAGCCAAGAGAATGAGATCTTTTTCAGGTGGACTCAACAGGAAAATTACAGCACCTCTTCTTGGGATCTTTAGAGGAGGTCTCTAAGGCTTTCCCTTTTCCAGGAGAGTGTTGCACCAAGCTTGATGGGGCGCTAGATACCCCCAGAGACTGATATGCAAAAGGGGGAAAGGGGTGGTCTCCTGACCTAGCACCACAGCAGGGCAAAGGGAGCACTCCTTCATTAACAGTTGCAGCTTGATTTCCCAGTTCTTTCAAGCCCTGGATCTGAAGGCTAAACAGAAGTTACACTTCTGTGGGACACGGGACTCCCCTATGAAGTGAACACACTTAGAGTGTCTGTCACCAACCAGAATGGTCTCTACGCGTGCGGCAGCATTTAAACCCCAGGGAACTGGGCATGTCCCTTTCAGAGAGGGCCTCTGGGGAGAAAATAAAGCAATCTTCTAAATAATTAGTTCATAGTTCGTTAAACTGGTTAACTTACTAACTAAAACGAACTAAGTTAGCCCAAAGTCAGAAAGTAGATAAGGCACGCATGCTAAGCTGTGTCTCAGGCCAAGGCAACTGAGAAGGAACTGAAGGCGGTTTACCTGCACCACCTGCTATGGCTTTGGTGCAGGGCACGAGGATGTCAGAGCGCATGTGTGGGCCAAATGGACATTGCTAATGAAAATCTCCAATCAGAGGTGCATGAGGCGCACCCTGAAATGGAAGACTTATAGGGACACTACTCAAAGAACATCCCTTACTGCCCAAGTAAGTAATATTTTATTCCAGCTTGTGGTGAGGGGGGGGTGCTGGAATTGTATTTCAGTGACTGGAGGCTAGGAATTTGGGCATGGGAGGTCAGAAAAGTGTGTATGAATTATAACTGGAAAGACTAGAAAGGGACGAATAGTAGAGGGCAGAAAGGCAGAAGGTAGAGAGAGATGGGAGCTTATTCAAGCATGTTCAGTATTAGGGCTTTAAAATTTGTTACTGACTGGTCTATGTCTTTGTGCGCCCATGCTAGTAAGAGATGATAATAGTCACTGGAGCAGGGTCTGGAACTCAGGCATCCCCCATGAGGACCTTAACAACTGAGGTATAGAGTCACTCATACTCTCGCTTTCTCTCTGGACAAGTGAGTATTCAAGTGTTTTATACCAAGTGGAACAGCTTCAACAGGACAGACTGAAAGACACCCACCGCAGAATAGCCATTAACTTAGTGGTTAGGCACTCACCTGGAAGGAAGGAGGCCTGGGTTCAAGTCCCTGCTCCAGAGCAGGGATTTAAACCTGGGCTATTGGGCATAAGGAGGCATCACGGCCAACCTTCTCTCTGAATGGTGTCTAAATCACACTGTGAATCTATCCCCCAAAACACTGATGTTTTGATGTCAAAAAGGTTTCCTTAGACATTTCTAAATTTTTCTTTTTTCATTTCCACAACTCCCTGAAATTGACACAAATTTGCTAAATGTTTTGTTTCACCTTCAGTGAAAAAATGTTTTACCTAAAAGATTTTGCCCAGCTTCAGTAATGAGCCCAGATAAGTGCTCAATCTGATAAAGAACAAGGCATTTTTCTTTACATCAACTTTTAAAAGCTTCTATATAGAGAAAATAATTTCATTCAACATTATCATTGTTTAATTTATATAAACAGAGTATAAAAGTTAGTGTGCCTAGAGACAAATTATGTATATATTTTTTGCTTTTTTTAAATCTGATTTATACTTTGATATTTATGCCATTGTATGTAAAAACCTCAGTATTTCTTGTTATGGATATTAGGTTTATTCACATGATTAGTCATTCATTCAATTAATTCAGCTCCTGTTCACTCATTTCTTTTCACAGTCAACTACACATTTAATAAAACAAAGCATATTTTTACCACTTACTCTGTCAATTATCTGTTTTATTGTATGAAGACGAATAATGCCAGAACTACGTTGGTCAGTACCAGCATCTCTTGGTTCACTTTCTGTTCAAGAGAACACAGTTAAAGTAATAATTTCTTAGCCACCTATTTATTGGTCAATTATACAATCCTGTTTATACCCCCGTTAATATAAAACGACCATCTCCTTTTCTAGCTCAAAATACTGGTTCAGACATTATTTAAGTTACGGTGCTGAAGATATACTTCTTACTTAAAAATAATGCAGGAATTAAATCATTAGTTCTACAGTTTAGTTATATAATCCTAAGAATTTGCTAGGTATTTACTAGGGATCTTCATTCTGAATGCTTTTTGCACAGTACTGAATTAAGGGGAGGGAGGGAAGCCTGAGGAAGCTTAGCATGTTACAGGATTGGGTCCTATGACAGCAACAACAATAAATTGAGTTTGCATTCATAGGAATGTTTCCTGAAGAGTCCTCTAGCAAATCTTTATTACTTTACCTTTAAGGTATCTGTATCAATCACTAGTTAATTGTGACTGAATATAAGCCTTTTAGAGTGCTTCCATAAATTGCTGACAATGAAAAAAAAGAGACTTTAAAACATTAACAGCTGCAGGAATAATGTAGGAAAAGCTAGAAAAATAGGTGATTATATCATTATAATTTTATATTAATTTAATCAAAGAGAGAGAGATTTACTTGCAACTTGATAAATATCTGGTTCTTCTCTTGCCAGTTTCTCTCGTGCAACATCAGCAATTGGTCCAAAGATGGTTACAGGCCTGAGAAAGCCAGCTGGAATAAGAAAAATCAAAGCAAATTGACTTAAATGTATTTTATGAGGCTATTTTTCCATCATGAAGATTAAAACGTTGAACTGAAACAGCAAATATTTTAATCTTTTTAAAAGGAAGCTACCTTCCCGAAGAACAACTCTTTCATATGCAGGAAATTTGGTCTGAACAGGTTGGGCAGAAAGATCTTCTCTGCTTTTTCGGAGATTTCTCTTTGAGCTGCGTAGGCCGCGGAACCTCCAAAAATCTGCACGATCCCCCCCTGCTGTCTTTGGAAGTGTGTACTGTACACTAGCTAGTTGTTCAGCTCTAAGTGGAGAAAAGATTCCAGGAGTCAAAAAAAGACAAAAAACCCCAACCAAAAAGCAAGCAAATCAGCTTTTGAAATGACACTTGATTAACAGTTTAAACCTGTAAACACATTATAATGACGCAACAGGCTGACGTACCACTAATCACCAATGAGGGGTTCCTCACGTTTTCCACTACATCTTAACACAGTAATTGGCTTTTGGATCCTTCTCCTGCCATTGGTGATCATTTAACACTGATGAGGCAACTACAGCAATTGCTTACAAAGCAGGGTGAAATCAATTGACTTTTTTTAATTTAAAACAGTTTTTTTTTTAAAAATCAATAAAATACTAAATTTCTATCTCGTTTAAAAAACAACAGTTACAATTAAATTTCATCATAAACATGCTAAACCTACACTTACAGTCTCATAAAAATGAATTAATAGCTCTAGTCTGTTCAGCCTAAGTACCAGCTCTTGCTTCTTGAAAGTTCTGGGCTTTGTTTCTGTTTCTCAGCAGACTAAAGTCACATGTGCAAAGAAAGACACAGACTGCATAGGATTGTTGTTTTGTGCTTATGTGCTGGTGGAGCTGGGCCAAGCAACGCAGGGGAGTTAGTTAAGAATATTTTCATTGTTTGGTATTATTCACTCCATGCTGCAAACGTAGCAAAGACGAGAAGAAATGGAGGGATGCTCCTTAATAACATAGCTGCAATGCCCATTTAATGCATCTTTTAGCCAAAGACTTAAGTACATCTTCTCCAGGAATAAAAGAAAGTTGTTGAAGTCGCAAAATACTTCCGTAACAACCATTTTGTTTCAGCTTCATTGAAGAGAGCAGGAGGATCCAAACTAATTCTCCCTCAAGATATTCGATGGAATTCTATGGTTGATTGTTTTGAACAATTTATTAAGAACTGGCGTATTCTCATAAAACTTTGTAAAGAAAATCGTGATACTTCCATCTATTTTATCTCATCCAAAGTAATTAACATTGGATTAAAGAGGAATGTAGAGGGTATGCTCAGTATACTGAAGCCTATATCCATAGCCTTAAACAAACTTCAGAGAAATTGTTGCTGCATTGCTGATGCTGTCGAAATTTGGAAGGCACTTCAAGAGACATTGAAGAAAGAAAGAAATACCTCACCAGAAAGTTAAACTGCAGGCAATAAAGAAGCAAATGGATCAAGCACTAACTCCACCTCATTTTCTTGCGAACATTCTCGATGCCAGATATAAAGGTAGATGCCTAACTTCTGAAGATGATGCTGCTGCCATGTCAACTCCTAAGTTATGCCAGTTATAATAAATTTCAGGGCTGGAGCGGAACCATTTAAACAGTACATGTTTACTGATGATGTTTTGAACAAAGTCACTCCCCTGAATTGGTGGAAATGATTACCAGGCACCTTCAAACAGTTCCTTCAGTTGCTAAGCCAATTTTTCATAGCAGTAGCTTCCTCTGCAGGCACAGAGAATATTTTCATTGTTTGGTATTATTCACTCAAAGCTAAGAAATCGACTGGGTGTTGAAAAAAAGCAGGAAAACTAATATTTCTGTTTCAGTCTATGAAGAAAAATGACAGTGGGAGTGGGGAAGATGAGAGCTAGTTGTAGAAGTTTTTAAGGAAAGTGTACGTTTAGGGTTGTGATGACTTGTCTGTTTGGAGTTAATAAAATTTTGAAAATCAAAAAAGAAAAAGTTTAAGGACAACCATCAGCTGGCAACTCAGGAGACTGCTGCAATTGCAAATGTGAAATATTTAAGATTTAGTTTAATAAAATAGAAGTGCTACTGTGTTTGTGTGTGTGATTTTGTTCTTACAATTCCTAATGTACTGCTGCTGTATCTGCAGCTTGACACAGGCAATGAATATTATGTACTATTTACTAAATAAATAAAAATCAAGTTATCTAAAAAATTACACAAAGTATACCCTCCTAGATATTGTAAAATGCTGTATTGAATTGTAAATTAACATGTTTTAGTGATCAGATTTGCACCATTGTTTAACAAATACGTGAAGAAGTATCAGTGGGAAACTTGATTTAAAATCAATGATTTTCTTGGTGATTTAAATCAATGATTTCAATCAATCCACCCTGTTACAAAATATGTATTTTTCAGAGTATTTATATATTCGTAATTCTTTAGTGAGATACATGTTTTGTCCACTAAAACTCTACCTTTGCTCTTCATTAGGCCCCATTTAGAGTAGGAAAAAAGACGACAGATTCCACACTAGGCTTTAATTTCACAAGATTAGCACATGCTGTAATACAATTGCTTTGTCTTGACTAGAGTTTTAGAAGGCATTAATTGGATAGAGTTAGCTAATTCAATCTGACATCACACCTTTAAGGCCTTGTCTGGACTAAGATTTACTCTCCCCTCCGGAAACAGGCAGAGCTAACTCCATGTGACTAGCCTATGGACTGTCCAAGGACCACCATTTGTGAGCCTATTTTCTAAACCAAACCCAAATGCAATTTTGGTACTCAAACTGCATACGTCTAATTTCAAACTATTTGGGGTTCAACAATGTTTAAAAAGGTATAAAATGTCAGAGTGACAAGGAGATTTGGTGACTAAAGCAGCATTAAACAAATGCAGAACTTGCATAAACTTGGGCCACAGATTTAACAAGTGCTTGTTTCAAGATCATACCTGTTTTTGTTGGGTATGATGCCTCTTTCCACTTCTTTGTGATTCTTGCCAATTCGAATAGCCAACCAGGACCCAAGCTTGCCGTTGTACAAAGTATCCACCACCCGGAACACCTCACCTTTGTTGAAACTTAGCCCATAGGGAGATTCCTTTTCATATTCAAAATGAGTTCTGATATAGAAAGAATCTCCTACATCGGACTCAACAATGCGACGATAAACTGTAATAAAAAAGTTAGATGAATTGCAGCACATTAAAGGATTCCTAATGCTCACAGCAGTGTTATAAAAAGATTTTGAGCAGAAATCTCACCTATTCTCATTTTAATTGAAGTATTTTGGAAACCCATAAGACTAAATCCCCATGTCAACATGTGAAACGTATGTGAAGTCCACATACAGTCCATATCATGTTAGTGTGTTGCATTCAGAAACCATTGGTATCCTTCTCCAATTCCCAGTACTTTTACTATGTCTTTTTTCCCCTCAAATGAGTTCAGAGTTGATTTAGTGAATTTTGGATATCAAGCCATACTGACAGCACTGGAATCAGACATCACCTGTTACAGAACACATGAATCATAAAGCACTGGTAGTGCAAGTTCTCTCATATTGTCCAGCCACTGTTTTTCAACCATTATTTAGGCCCGGACTACACAGTTTGTACTGGTATAACTCTTTCAGTTAGGGCTTTGTGGTTTTTAAAAAGAATAGTTACACTGGTACAAGCCCATTCACTTGGAGAAGGATTGAGACCACAGACTCATTTAAACACAAGCTATTGAACTGTTGTCAGATAATTAATCTATTGCTACTGTACAATCTCTACTGTGTATGAAATAGTGACCTACAAATGAATGGCTCCATATTAGCAATCTTCTTGAGTTGCCACTCCCTGGGCAAAGCAAGTTATCAAAGGTTAGAAGTACTGTCTCAATCTGGCCTCAGAAACATCTGCCAAGCAGTTCCTGTTCTTCTATTAGAGGAAAATACTTACCATCCTTTTTCTTCTGTGCCAAAATTGTCACCTCCTCTCCTTTTGGGAGATCAAGCAGAAAAAGCACAGCTTCCTCTCTGATGATATTTGTGAAGTCTACATTATTTACCTAGTATCCATACAATAACAGTTTTGAATTACTACACAATGTAACAAAACATGTACACGGTGATAAATACATTTCATATACATTGTGAAAAACAGCATTATTTATTAGTGTTAAAATTGTTTATCCAGGTAAGTATATGACTTAACTGCATGAACTTCAAGAGGCTTTTTACATGTATTTCTCAGAATAAGTGAAAAATACCCCATTGCTATTTAACAAAAAACATGCAGTATCTGAAGAGTACAAACTGAACTGTTTAAAAAAAAACAAAAAAACAACAAAAAAAAACTGCGTACTTCTCGGTCACCCATCACGGCTGATCTAGAAGTAGCAGAGATTTCAAAGGGCCAGTGGAAGCTGCAGGAATTTTTACCACCATCATCTAACCCTATTCAGAGTAGGCACAGATAAGCAGTCTACACTAAAATACCCAAATTCTGTTGCCTTACTGAACAACACATTCTTTGTATGAAAGATTTTGACCTACCCTGAGAATTTGATCTCCTTCTTCTAATCCTTCTTTCGCTGCAGGGCTGTCCTCCAGAACACCAGCTACAAATATGCCTACATCATTGCCACCAGCCAACCGCAAGCCCACGCTGTCTCCTTTTTTGAATTTTACCAGCTTCATGCTTGGCCTGTAGGTTTATGAAAAATTCCAATTAACAGACACAATAGTTGAAAATGCGGTCATAGATTAGAAACTGTTAAGTTAAGTCAGCAGAGAATTTGTTCATTATTGTAGTTTATCATCATCATAGCCACACCATTTCTTTCAGCAATACACTAACTATAATAGCATGATATTCTTATCAGCTGAGCTTCTGAAATTAATGAATTAACATTCACTTGCTTAGGAGATTTTGTTGTTCACTTTAAATAAATTAATTTATATAAATCATATTTTAAAATGGAATACTTGAAAATTTGTTGGTTTTTTTTTTTTTTTTTTTAAATACAGTCAACCTTCCCTTGGAGGGGGGCGGGGGAAGGGGGCGAACACATAGCACACAACATGGTAACTTATTATTGGGTTCTCCTGAATGCAAGACTGTTTTAGCTTAAAAGAGAAGAAAAGTAGTGTTAGGAGAGACGGAACAAGAACCAAAACATGTTATTAGAATAATACCTATAAAGTGATTAGTAAGTTTCAAAAATTACAAAATATGTAATATAACTGTTGACAAAGCACCCAAAGCTCACAGATGAGCCTAAATTCCCCCACCCCTAACACTTAAACAGATTAGAAATGTATATTAAGACAAAGCCCTACATGTCTCCATGCAAACGTAATGCTCGTTGACTTAAACGAAAGGTTGGTCTGCTCAAGGACTGTGGGACCAGGGTCAAATAAAGAATGTTGAGTGACATTACCGAAGCACTCCATCTTCATGAGTCGAATTGGGTAAAGGACCGTCAGATGGACTGACTGGTAAATCCACATCTGGTTGTCCTGCTTGAGCATACACTGGCTTTGGCTCTATTAAGGGAAAAAAACAAAAACAAAAACAAAACCCAACTTGCCATGCTACAAATTCTTTAAAGATGTAGAATCAGTACAGTTTAGCTCATGCTTGCAAAATCCACTACCCATCCCTTCCTCCAACTCCATCCTAGATGCTCTCCAATACAACTCCTGCCCCTTTCACTCCACTAAAACTGCTCTTTCTAAAGTCTCTAATGACCTCGCCCTAGTCAAATCTCAGAACCAGTACTCCATTCTCATCTTCTTGACCAGTCGGCCATCTTAAACGCAGTTGACCATGCTCCTCCTCCTCAAATTCTTGTCCTCCCTTGGTTGTCTCCGCTCTGTCTTCAACTCTCCTCAATCTCCAATGACTCCTTCAGCATCTCCTTTGGATGAACCTCCTCATCCTTCCTTCAGCTTTCTGTGGGTATTCTACAGGGATGTCTGTGGTCCCTTTCTTTGGTCCCTCTACACATCATCTCTGGGTAATTTCATCCACAAAAATCCAAATTCAACCACAGTCTATGATGACAACTCTCAGATCTCTCTACTCCAGGTCTATCTCCTTCCATCTAATGTGGTATAGCAACCCCCCTGGTCTAGTCTATTGGCAGCAGTCTCCTTTGGCAGTGGGGCCTGAGGTAACTCTGTCCCAACCTGGACAAGTCTTTTGTCTCTTCCCTTCAGCACCTTTCACGCGGAGTGTTTGGTGCAGGCCTTATTTCAGGCCGGTGGAGTGTCCTTCAACCCCACGGGGGAGGGTAGTCCCAGTCTGTGTATATGACCTAGGGCCCAGGGAGGTACCTTGCCATGGCTCCTTCTCAGGGATGTAGAGGTGGTGGTAAAGCCCTGGAGGATTGAAGAAGCACTAGTCCTTCCTGCAAGCTGGGGCCAAGGGTCTTTCCTTCTTTGCTTCTCCGGCCGCAGAGAAGCACTGTCTCCTAGTCCGGGGGAGTCTCTCCTCCAGCTGCCAAAACCTGCTGGCAGCTCCTTTCTCTCCTTCTCCTTTGTTTCCCCCCTGCCCTTTAGGGAAGGCAGGGTTTAAGTACACCTGGAGTAGCCCCTAATTGGGTCCAGGTGTCTCTAATTGACCTGCAGTAACCTCTCCTCTGCCTGCAGGGAAAAGGGCCTTTAGCATTCCAGGGCTCACATACTGGCCCTGGTATACCCTTTTGTAGCCATCTGGCCCAACTTTACCACACTAAACTAAAATCACTGCCTGTCTCCGACATGGACAACTAGGACTTCCGTATAGGTACTCACATCCAGTTTGTGTCTAAATCTTGCCAATTCTTTCTGCATCACATCCTCAAACATGGCGTTTCCTAATCATCTAGGCTCTAAACAATTACTGCAACTTCCTTTTCTCTGGCCTTCACAAATGCAATCTTGCCTTGCTTGTATGCATTCAGAATGCTGCTGCAAAAGTCATTTTTCTACCTCATGACTTTGACCGCGTCACCCACTGTCTCTGAAGCCCTACATTGGTTCCTCCTTCTCTATTGAATCAAATTTAAGTTACTTGTCCTCACTTTCAAGGCCCATCACAGCCTATCCCCACCCTACCTATCACCTCATTCACTGTCAAGATGGCCTCCAATTGAACACAGTGACAGCCTCCATCATCCATTTGTTATATTTTCAGAAAAGCACCTTTGTTTTCTCCCAGATGGCCCCTCACATTTGGGAGGAGCGCCTGCAAATATCAACAAAGCTACCTCATTATCTTCCTTCATATCCCTTGTTAAAATTCTCCTTAGGCCCTGGTGCACTGAGACCACTATCTATCATGTAGACCAGTAATACATCATTCTTTCCTCTAAGTCCCCAATCTGTATCTGTTGTCTCTTGTTTTATACTTCAGATTGTAATCTATCTGGGGCACAGACTGCCTTTTTGTTCTGTGTCTGTACAGTGCATGGCACAGTGGGGTCGTGGTGCATGACAAGGGCCCTAAGCGCTGTGATAATACAAATAATAAAAAAACACTGAGCTCAAAACTGCATTAGTTACATCTAAGTTTAAATAGGTTAATATAGCAAAGCTACAGCATGGTTCTCAGGGAAAAAAGCTCTCCATCTTACCCCAGTCTTGGAAAACATGACAGAATCCTCTTACCAACAGCCATGTTCAAACACAGCTGTAACCAACACAGTTTTCAATCCCACAGTGGAAAGCACATTGGTGTGACCTTCCAGAATTGAAAACCACAAATACCACAAGATGAACTATGCTCACAGGGAATCTTGCATATTCAGAAAAATGATAAAAACTTTGGGCCCACTTCTGCCATTACTTAAACTGGCTTCACCAAGGGAAACTGGGGCAGAGCTGTGCCCTTTGAATTTGCATATTCTTAGTATTTATGCAGTTGTATATTTTAACATCTTGAGAAAAGTTATCCTGCAGATATGAAGCGGTGCAAGTTCCTACTGGATATCCATTATAGGCAGCAGGCATAACGTAGTGTTTTACCGTATTTACCTGGCAGAGGTGGAGTCTGTTTTTCACTTCTTTCAACTACAGCCTCATCTACGGTTTTAGAAACAGGGATATCATCTGCATTCTTTACAGGTGTAGAAATAGCTCCTGGTTTTGATATTCTCTCATCTCTGCTCCGGAGACTATATATATCAGAAAAATAAAACATAGGGCATTTAGTTGATTTTCCATACTACACCACAGTATTATTGTAAAACCATGATTTCTGCATTTCAGGTCAAACAGATTTACTACCGAATTCATCCCCAAATAATTTGCATAGAGGAAGCTCTATACATGTAGATCCCTGAAAAAGGGAGGGCAAGGTAGAACAGAATGCTCTTTTCACTGCTCCATGTCCTTCCCACGCCTTGTGTGGATACTCTTCCACTGAATCTTTAAGTTCTGAAGCAGGAATGGATATGGGAGCAGGTGATCTGCTACTTTCTGACACACTTTTCCCTGTGGAGTCCAGGGATTTCTGGTAATAAATTCAGGATTTACCACGACCCTTTGGACTCTTCCTGTGGTTGCTGACTCAGCAGGGACTCAGCCAATGGCAGCCTGCAACAGGGGAAGGAGATGAGCAGAGGTTCCCTTCCCTCTAGATCCCTTGAGGTTGGGAGAGGGAGGAACCTTCAAAATCCACAGCTCCTCCAAATCGTCTCCACTTCAGATTGGTGCAATGGGGGAAAAAGTGAGTGCCCGCCTCCCACACCAGCTCTCTTCTGCATGTTTTTTCATTGAGAACAAGACTGGCCTCATGTTTTTTGCTCCAGAATGTCTCTGCATATGCTTACAGCATTCAACATCTAAAGAGAATATCATGCAAGTGCAACAGCACCCTTTGCTAGATAGTCTCTGAGGAGTGAACCTGGGACCTCTATATCTAAAAGCATGAGCGCCTCCATTGTTTGAGCTAGAGGACCAGGTACTTTAGCAAAGTGGCAATAAAAAAAACTCAACCTGTATACATGAATAGAACCTCAGGCACAAACAAGATTCAAAATCTATATAGGCTTAAGAGGAGTATGCCACCATCTTACAACTACTCCTAAATATCCTTCAGGTCAGAATTCCTGGCATTTATAAAATTTGGATACTTTCTATGTACTATGGCTAACCATAATCAGCATCAATGAATAGCTTAATCCATCAATAAATTGTGATACTAAAAACAAACCAAAATTCCAAAACATATTCATTATAAAAGACATTAGTACACAAAATAGTCAAACCCTGCAGAAGTGTTCAATACAGATGCATACAAAAATAAAATTGTTAGCAGAAGATCCTTACTATCAGCTTGTGTGTCAATACAAACGCAATGCGTGTTCTAAAGGGATGATAGATTTGAAAGGTGCTAGAGGAGACTGCATTTGACTGTTACTTTTTCCTGAACAGCCACTAGGAGAGACCTTGGGTAGAAGGAGTCCTTGGTGAAGTATACTGTACAAGATAGCACAATACGATCAGACCATGCTCCTTTTGGGTTTTTATCTACACATCCATGGTGAAAGATACCACCTTTCTCAAATTGCTGCTGTTTCTAGCAGCTAGATGGAGCTATTACGCAGTGACTTGTATTTGCATCCATTTAAAAAAAATCATATCCCCTGAAGCACATTATGTACAGCAGCATTATTTTAGTAATACTAAAATTACTTCAAAGCTGTGTATTAATTATAATTACGAGAAACAAGACTTTTTTTTAAGTTAGAGACTCTACTGGAACGAAGACTGTACTGAAAGACAAAACCACTGAATTTATAAACATTGGTGCAAAGTACTTTCTCTGGCAATACTAAGTAGCAAGGTTTACACCATTCACTGATGTGTTATTACTCAGTATAAGCTATTAAAATTTGATGTAGTGCCTGCTTATGCCAAAATTTTCAAACTTGAGTGCCTCAAAATTAGGCACTTAACTAAAAACTTGATTTTCAAAAGTGCTGATAACCCACAAATCCCACTGCAACCAATGGGAGATACAGATGCTCTTCACCTTTGGAAGTCTGGCCAATTATTCTTAGATAATAAAACAACTAAAGTAACTGTACTTTAGGCATCCAAGTTTGAAAATTTTGGTCTTTGAACTTCAATTTACACAGATCTCTTTCTAGAAAATAATTCTTTGAATGCTTATCTGACTCCCCTTTTCTCATAATGATATAAACTATTCATTTTGAACAATGTGAATAACTTTTTTTCCCCTTGGTAGTAATTTGGTACTCATGAAAGTGAAACTAACAACACTGGCTTGAGCAAGGACTGGGGGCAGGCACTGCAAGTTTTCCCACCTTGCGTTGCATAAGTAACACATTAACTTTTTCTGTAAAGCCTTTGCTACTCCATTTCTAGATTTCCAGCATACATGTCTCACTGGACAGTTGTTTAGGATGTGGACAAATGACTGTCTTTTCACTTCTCAACTATGCTAAGATTTGAATCTGCATTCTCTGGAAGTAAAACGCCAGTTTCCATTAATATATGGGTATATTTGAAGGCATGTCTAACAAGGAAACTTTTTTAAAAGCTGAGAAAACTAAGAAATTAAAATAAATCCCACGATAAATGTGGCCCAAAACAAATTTTTCATATTTTTGGACACTGAATACTAGTTAATGATATTCTACAATACAACTTTATTTTGTACAGCATTTTGCATACAATCACTCTCCCAAACTGGCTTTCTTCTTGCAATATTTCTATTTCTGACATTTTATATTAGTTAATTTAGACCTTCGGCCTCTTCTACATGCAACTTAAGGACTTTGTATTTTCACATTCTTCTGTGTTTATATCCTTTACTGGTATTCTTGCATAAGTGTATTTGCTATTTTTAATTAGTGCAGCTAAAATATTTAATAAAGATTTTTAAAAGTTGAGTCTGCCCGGAATAAAAAAGTTTCAAAAAGGAAATTTTCCCCCCTACTTCCCTTTTGATTTTTCCTTGTGTTATAAATAAAATATTAGTCCATTTATGTACAAGCTAACTCTTTATACAGTGATTCTCATGAATCTGTCTGCTTGCTTTCATTCTAGACATCTGTCTGTCTCATCACACCTTCTAAATTACAGAATACGTAACAGAGGATGTCAACCATCACACATGGATGGATAAAAATAATGTATCTCAATAGTTGTTCCCTCAAAAATGGGGAAAGGGCCTCAGGCTTCCAGCTCCTATGGGCAAGTCTCACTGCAATAAGCAATTATTTATTCTTGGATCTTTTATCAGAATTCTAAAAAAGTTATTTATTTCCCAGCTCCTGCAAATTAGCATGTGTACACAGCCCCCTCAGAAATCTGATTTTAATGAAGGTTTCATTTGAGCTTTGCAGCTGACTGCAGGTACGTTGTTATCCTAAACTCACAAAAATATGTTATTCAAGTTTCTTACTATACAGTATTTTACATATTATACCTAAGCATTATTATACAGCCATATTAGTAACAGAAGAACATGAAGTTTATACTCTATACACTATCTCTCTGGTAAAACAAATAAACCATTATGTAAAGCCCATCTCATATATACGTATTATAAATGACTTTGCAGTACTACTTAGGGGCTTCACTTCACTCTGTCATCCTTCACTTGGGCAGTCAATCTCTAATGAAAAGACATGTTTACATGTTCACTGTCATGTACTCTCTACGCTAGAGAAGGACAGAAACATTAAGACACCATGTACAGAAAAAAAGTATCTGAAAGATGTCACAGCAAAACCTACAAATTATGTGTTTATGATGTTCACAATCAATGGTCAAAAATCAAAGTTGCTTCATGGCATCTACAACTCAAACATTTTGAAGAGCAGCCATTGTTAAGACTTCAGACAAAGTCACTCAAGCTCACTTGCCATCACATGGACACCACTGTCAAAATTAAAATACATAATTAAAGTTTCCTTAAAAGCACATTTCAAATCACAGAGCTATAAATCCATGAAGGGGGCTAATATGTGTTATCTTTTATAATATCAACCCCTCAATGGAATTATAGTCTTGTAATACAAAATTAGCTTTTTTATTTTAGGATCCAGGTATCTGACAGTCATGCAATTTGAATACTGGTGCACATTATAGCCCAAGCACTGAGAAAGACAGAATATCAACGTAGCCGAAAACTTTCACACTCTCTTTTTGCCCTTCTCTTAGGGCAGATCTACACTTAAAATGCTGCAGCTGCACAGCTGTGCCGCCATAGTGCTTCAGTGAAGACACTGCCTATGCTGACAGGATGGCTTCTCCCATCAGCATAGGTACCCTCCTTCCTCAAGAAGCAGCATCTAGGTCAATGGAAGATTTCTCCGGTCGAGCTAGTGTTGTCAGCACCGGGGTTAGGTCCGTTTAAATGCACTACTCAGGGGGTGTGGATTTTTCACACCTGAGTGACTAAGTTATACTGACCAATTTCCTAGCATAGACAAGGCCATGCATTTTATCGGGAAGATTTGCCCTATAAGAGTCAAACCAGAAACAAACTATGGTAGAGCAACTACAATGAGCAGATTTAAAGTCAGAGTCCATTTAAAATGAGTGGGGAGTTTTCTACAGCAAACATGGAATAACCAAAATAGATTCATTAAAAGATACTGGGCCTGATTCTCTTGTGTTAGTCCAATTTTACCAGTGTAACTCTAATCATCTCAATGAAGTTACACTAGCATAAATATGTAATGAAATCACGCAAATACATTAGCATAAATATGTAATGAAATCATTGGGTGAATCACGCCCAATTACCTGCTTATGAAATTACAAAATTCTCATTATTACTTTTTAAAAACACATTTTCTTCATTTTATTTTCGAAGTTTTATTTCAAACAAAATCTAAAACTGTATTTTAACATAGTAGTAAGTGGTGTTTCACTTGCCCCTCTGGCCACATTCCCCCTCTCACTTCCAAATTTCTTTGTCCTGGTGATGAGAACCGACTAGAGATTTAGATTTTATACAGCCACATGAAATCATAGAGAGAAGTAGAGGGAAACAAAAACCTTAAGGTGGCATGATAAGGAGATGGGGAAAGGTAGAGGTCGAAAACAATCTAATGGGTCAATCCTGCAAACGTTACTGGAAGTAGTCCCATGGAGCTCAATGTCACGATAGAAGCACTGTGCCTAGGAGTGAGTTATTTGGAGGAGTAGATCCTAAATAAGGAAATCAAAAGAAAAACAACATGTGGAAATCGCATGTGGAAATATACATTTATTTGTCATGTACTTTTAAACCCTGATGTGGTGTTGCAAGGATTACCAACCAACCTTTTCAAAGTTTCATTATGATTAATTTCATAATGTTTAGAAAGGGTCATTTTAGAATCCTAACAGGTTGAGTAGTATATGTTGGGATATCACCACTTTTCTGGTGGTTGCAGCTTTGCCTTCAATCTCATACTTAAAATTACCAGAGATGGATAAATACTCTTGAATTGAACACACCTAAATCTTTTCATATTGTTGAAATTATCCATTCAAAAATACAGTAATTTAAAAAAATAAAAGTTTGCACTTAATTCATAGATTTACAGCCAGAAGGGACAATTATCATAATCTAGTCTGAGCTGATTATATAGGTCATAGAATTTCATCAAGTAAATTTATGTTGGTAGCCCAAAAAATTATTGCTGAACTAGAGCATACCTTTTAGAAAGGCATCCAAGTCTTAACTTAAAAATGCCAGATTATGGCAAATTTTCCACACCTTGGTAAAATGTTCCTGTGTGGTTAATTATCCTCACCATTAAAAAGCTAGAGTTTCACTTCCCGTGGGTATTTTTCTGACTTCAACTTCAAATCACTGGATCTTGTTCTTATTTTGGTCTGTTAGATTAAAGACTCCTTCAGAGCTCTTAAAATTGGATCACTTTTCTAGGTAAGTATTTAGACTATGATCAAGTCACCTCAATCTTTTCTTTGATAAGCTAAACAGCATGACCTCATCAAGTCTTTCATTATAAGGCATGTTTTACAGAAAAAGTCTCTCTCTCAGAAAAACTGCAGAGTTCAGAGGAAGAGCTAACATTCTTTTAAAAGTATGGACAACAGAACTGGACACAATTCCAATAGTGATCTAAACAATGCCATATACAAAAAGGAATATATCACCTCTATTCTCCAATTGTATGATCCACTTTTATACATTCAAGGATTGTGTTAACCCCACTTGCCACCGAACTGCAGTGGGAGCTCTCACATAGTTGGTTATTGCAATGATCCCTAAATTATTTTCAGAAAAAATGCTAATATTCTTTTCAGTACAGATCTTGACAAATCTATATTTCTCCCCCTTTAGTTTCTATACATTGCTAGGCATCCAGACAGTGAACAGGAATAGTGGAAACCCTAAAGTAGATGAGGTCCCCAGAGCCCAGTTCCATTTTACACTAAAAAGTTTTTGTAATCCATTGCTTCTAGAAATATAGCTCTGAAATCTAGCAAAGTCAATGCGTAAGAGCTTCACTATATTTAACCATCCAGCAAATTTCAAGATTATGGACTTGTCTACACTACAGAACCTTAGTCAGCATAGGACTTCTTCTGCTGGCATTGCTACACCACCTCCCCAAATGACAGTAGCTATACCAAAGTTGCATCTTACACTAGAGGTTTTGCTGGCAAAGCTGTCGACTCAGGTGTGAGAGTTATCCCCGCCCGCCCTAGCTGACAGATATGCCAGCAAAGCTTTGTAGTGTAAGCCATGTCTATGTCTTCATACTTGGAGTAATTCTCCCAGGTAACAGGGAACTTTCACTCTTCAGAACAGCAAAGAAAGACACTGTAAAATTCTCATTCTTAGTAAGGTACTCAGTATCCAGTACTCTAATATCAATTACAAAATCCCCAGAAGATCCACCCTGAAGTACATCAGAAGAAAGCAACTGAAGCCTAAGTAGGAAAAAGAGGATCACTTTAAATGACAGGAAACAAAATATGGCTGGAATCCTAAGGCACTAGGATTTGGATTTTTTAAATCTGATATTAAGCACTTTGTATTTCATTTTGCAAGAAGATAGCACCAAATCACTTCCTATGATATTGTTTTTAGGTGATAAAATGCTGTTAAAAAGCACAGCTGTATTTCCCATGAGTTGAAGGTGTTTGTTATTTTGCTTTGTATGTGTTCTGACAGTACTGCTTTTTCTTCAAACATCTGTGCTGTGTCAGGGAGAGGTTTCTGTTGTTGTTAAGTATGCTTAACACAGCAGAATTTTTAAATAACCTTCAATCACAAAACAAAGTCAGCTTCTTGTTAGTTCCATCAATGGACTGCTTTTACTTTTTAAACAAATTTCATGCTTAAAGTGACAAAGAAAATTAAAACAAACGAGAGTTCTGTGGCACTTTAAAGACTAACACATTTAATATTTGCAGGCATAAGCTTTCGAGAGACTTCAGCTGTCTTCTTCGGATGCAGTAATACAGAAAATAGGTAACACAGAGGTATCTTATAGGTATCCAAGTGCATTGAAAACAATGGGGGAGGCGGAGTCCGGTACTTAAGACCTAATGACAACCATTGAGTAGGAGGTGAGAATGGGAACCCTGAAGCAGGTGTTTGGTGCAGTGTTTCTCAACCTTTAAAGTAGCAAGTACCCCCTAACTTATTAAAATTTTAATAAGTACCCGAACGCTCAATTTTCCACAGGATTTTATGTTTACAGACTAATGTGAGCTATATGTTGGAAGAAGGGCTGCGTATATAAGGCCGTGATATGACAGATGTCAGATCTAGTGTGGGTAGGGTTACCACCTTTACACCAGGGATGCACAACTCAAGTATGTACCTGGGCTAGAGGTGAAGTTGGCCAAAGCTAGGAAGCTTTCAGTGGCATGCCAATTCTGGGGAACAAAGCGACAAGGCAAAATTTTTGCCATAGATTCGCGAGGAGGAAGGGGTGGGAGAGAGACAGGGAAGGAAGGCGAGAGAGACAGGAAAAAAGGGTAACTGGTAAAACCTGGGGCTGTCATAGCTGTCAATTTCACTGCTCTAGGTGAAGTTTTCTGGGCACTGGGCGTTGCACCAGGGAGGAAGGCTGCCACCTGGGCAAGTTGCAGGCAGCTGCTGCCCGCCTCCCCCAGAAGCTGGGGGCACCTCCCCTTCACTCTGTTTTTCCCCAGGTACCCCCTGCCTGTGTCTCACGTACCACAGGTTGAGAAACTATGGTATGGAGAACTCAGACTACTGGAAAGTCAGCCAGTAAACACAGTGATCCTGACCCCTGGAAGGGTGAGGAAAAAACTGTGGACCTTAGGGCCCCTTACAGACTGCCTGGATGTCATCTGAGTTATCATAGCTCTCACTACGTTTTTGGTGGGAGTTCCAAGTAGACAATGTTAGAAGTTAGCCTCAGTCTGAGCCCATCTTAGCATCCTGTCCCCACTGATGTGGTAGCAGGTTTCTTCTGCCTAGGAGTGCTCCTCTTTCTGATCTACCAGAGCAATCACATGCATGGCATCTAGTGTGCGGAAATGGATCAGTCCCAGAGAGAGAGAGGAGGGACAATCATCTGTCCTCCTTATTTCTTCTCAGATCCCCCAATGGTGTCTCAGATGTCGATGGAGAAAATTCTTCTAGGCCAGGGAGAAAATGAAAGATGGGGTGACATGGTCACTGCAGAAAACAAAACAGGATCCCATCTAAGTACCCCTCAAAGCTGGCCTCTCTGTTTGCACTTTTTTCACCATTGCAGCAGCCACTTGGGACATAACTGCACCCATTAGTCTCTGGAACAGATAGGAGGAAATGTGGGAGAAAAATCGCCTTCAGGGCTTACTGTAGCTAACACAGCCCAACCCACCCGAACAGCCAAATTTAATTTAAGATTTTGAAATATTTCTAATTGCGCTGAGCAGACATTTTGATTAAGCTTGCCAACAGCAGCTGGAGGCAGAATACAATTGATAGGGTCCTCAGGAGTGTGGTCACGTCAATCCTCTCCTGACTGACAAGTCTGGTTCTGCCTCCAAGCAAGGGGCAAAACAGAAGAAGATCTGCTGTAAAATACCTGTAGATCTTCCCTGTGAAGATGAAAAGTGAAGTGCTTTTATGCTATATTTATGAGTAAGCAAAGGGATATAAAATGAAGTTCAAGGTCTCTAATCATTAAACCACACCAAATAAACTTAAACATTATAAACAGAAATACCATAAATTGGAATGTCAGTATTTAATGGATACACTGTGCAAAAGTGAAATGGACAGATTTATGTTGGTATTCTCTAAAACTGAATTCCATCTATTGGAAGGGATAAGAATCTAAACCAATACTAAATTATCCAATTCTGAATCCATATAACATGGCCTTGCCCAGGTTTGAACACGAACAGATACACTATGCCCCACTTTTAGCCGGTATCGTTTTCTTACCATCAAGCACTAATATTTTTGATTAAATATTTGAACTACTTCTTTTTCCAAACAGAGTTAAAAACTTTTTTGAAATATGTTTGAAAACAAATTCTGCCTGTGTCAAAGAATGAAAACAAAGCTGTTAGGTAAAAAACCACCACACTGCAATAACTTCACTCAGAATGAATCATCAGTGGGACTTGCACTATTCAGCTATCACAATCCACACCTAACTCTTGGAAACTGAGATAGTGAGATCATTTATATACTTCAGTAATCTACGTCTCTAATGTCAAATTGAGTAAGCCACATAAAAGGAATACCATTTAATTTTGATAATTTCCTTATAGGACAGGATAAAATAGAGAAGAGTCCAAGCCATAAAATTTAGGTCCAGGTCCAAATTTCCCTGAAGTTCAAAGATGTCTGAATCAAGAGTTTAATTCAGGCCATCTCTAGATACATAATTTCAGTACTGTATCATGCTACCATTCCCACAATACTGTGGAACTGTGTGCCACATTTGTAATGCTGTAAAAAAACAAAAATCAAAAAACAAACAAAAAAAACAATCCTAGTACTTAATGTCACGTTAATTTAATTAAAAATAATATAATGCTGCCATCACCTGCCGTTGCTGGGCTGCTGTGGAGAATGTCTGGAATGGTCTGAAGGCTCTGACCTCTGGTCAGGAGATCGTGAACGACTGCGGCGGGGCCTGTCATGTGATCGGTTGGAATGATCTGATGCCAACGACTGAATTTCTGAAATGTCTGTTAAATAAAAGTTGTTTTTCATGAAATGATTGTAATTAAAATGATGATGCGACCTGCCCAAAATGAAAGTAAGTTTTGCAGAAAATACATATGAAGTATGTCAGATCTTCTGCACTGACTTCAAAATAAAATCACCTAAAGCTAACATTCCTTTTCTTCCAACTGCTTTTATTCGGATAGTCTTTTTCCATACTCTTGAAGATGTGAATTCCAATGGTGTTTGAACAAAATTTATCCGCTCAGATATCTAACCCTCTTCTTTTATTCTCCTTCATCCTCCAACTTCTTTCTACACTAGGGTTTCACATCTCCATGATCCAGATAAATAAGCAATACATTATTACCTTGGCAAACAGTTTATACTAACCGTCTCTTTCTGAAGCATTAGCAGAGTGAACACTGTCAGAAAGATCAGGGACATTCAAAAGAGTCGCTCGCTCATCTCGTTGAACCACCATCTTCAACTTGCCTTTTGACCTTTCTATTAGCGTTTTTGCATCTGTCAGTGACATATTTTCTGTGACTGTGCCATTTATCTGTAATACAGCAAAGGGACTAGAGACAGGAACTGAATAGAAAACAAAACAATGTAGCTCTATTAGCTAACTTGTTTGAAGCAAACAAACAAACGAGTTCTCCCCTCCCTATGTTAAATAATTTTAACTCTTAATTGGTCAAAATTACCCCTTCAAAATTAGTAAATAAAATTCTGTTAACTGGTCTTCAACCGTGTTTTAAAAATGGAATGACGGGGTGGTCTATTCCTTAATCTCTTCCTTTTTGGGGGCTCCTTAAAAGAAAACACTTTGGGGTAATTAAAAAGCTGCCTGCCAACAACCGTGATTAACACAGGAGAACAGGAAACGAATGAGCTTTACCATCATGGCTGCCACGCCCACTAGTTCCTGGAACCACAGGGGATTTACCATAACACCATTAGGTCTTTCTTGGACCTGTCTGGTAAGGACATCTCTCAGGATCAGGACAGTAGAGTAACCCAGATGACATCATTATCTCCACTGGCTCTAGGTAAATCCCAACCCCACATAGGCTATGAGACTGTCCCACTCACATGTCCTTTTCTTTCCCCATCTTATTTCTTCTCTTTATCTTCTCTCTTTGCCTTCTGTCTAATAAGAGCATGGCTTAGCAGACCAAGACCATATGCTATGCAACACTGCTGTGAGCCCATGACCAAAGAGGCAACTAAATGCAATACCCTAACAGCCCAATGCCGGTACAAGTTTGCCAGGTCTCAGAGGGACCTGAGGAATGTGGTCTCAGAGGAATGTATGACACGCCTGTGTTTCTGCAGCAAGGAAGCTGAAATTGCAAGTAAACCCCAGCAGCTGAATTTTCCATCTTTGGTGTCTTTCTTTCCCCTTTTGTGTGCTTTTGTCTTATTTTGTCTTCTAAGAAATGGGACTGGACTTTAACAACATCTGCAATAGCTCCAGTCCATCTCAGCTAACTTTTTCTCTTTTTTCCCTAAAAAAGGATAGTTACCACCTTTTCTATTGTCAAAACAAGTTTACCTTCTAAAAACTCTCTCCAGCTAAAGGGAAAGGGAACAAGAGATGTTGTTAAAATGAAAGCCTTATTTAATACTTTATATTTCAAATGCTTTAACGTGTTTTTCCTTTAATTCTGTATTTTTAATAAAAGTTAAAAATATAATGCCATGTTTGCCATGACATTAAGCAGGCTGAGATTTCTGTATACTAAACACAAAATCTTGTTTAAGACTGTGTTGGACATTGACAGCATATTAGCACCTTTGACACTTTGGGCCCATATAATCCATCAAAATTAATACAAGACTACTCATGTGAATAAGGACTACTTGAATGAGTAAAGGTTGCAGAATCAAATTCAACCTTCCACCCTCAAGAACCAGAACGCAAAAAGTATGAAGTTTGACATTTCTTCTATTGACAGAAACATGCAGCTGTGAGACAGTTACTTCTAGTAAAATCAATGTACCATTTCCTTTGCTAAGTAAAGATAGTCATTTACTGTACCTTCAATACAACATCACCTTCTTGAATATTGCCATCTCTTGCTGCCAAACTATCTTGAGATATTTCTTTCACAAATATGTGACTGGCCAAGCGCAGACCATACTCTATTTAGAATAAAAAAATAAATCAAATATGAAATCACAATTTTAAGAAGAAACATTTATGGATTTACAAAGCTGCTTTCCAGATTTACATTCAAATCAGAAAGGGAGCCCAGTAAAAACACAAATGTTTTTAATACAGTTGTGTATTAAGGGTTATGGTGAAATAGTATTGCTAAGTCAGAGTACGGAGACATTGTACAATTGCCTAATTATGAAATTCCCTGGATTCTGAATGACTGCGAAAAATCTTACTTGTGTGATTAGGAAATAGTTATTTCTTGGTAATTAAGGTATGCCAATCCCTTTTTTCACATTGTCTGGCAGTCAATGGCTACCAGGGTAGAGATTTGCATGAGTGCTGTATTCCTCAACTGTTCTATTATCTAAATTCTTCTTTCGACTGGCCCTATAATCAGAACAACCAACCTGTTTGTCAGCAACAAAGATGCTGCCTCCAACTCTGACTCCCGCAACAAAACTGTCAAATGTTTACACAAAATATTTAAAAAGCGAATAAAGCTGTCAAGCTGCTGAAAGTGGAATATTTAAGTGAAAGCCTTATGCCCTCACTTCCTTCCTTCCCAAAATTTCTCTCTTTACAGAAAGATTACTGATCTCATAGCACCTCCCTAGTCAGAACAAGATACTGTGAGACAACTTTCTCCATCCATCACATACCGAGGTTTATCTTGGGAATGACCACCAAAAGTTTCAGATCGTACTCAATTATATAGCAGTTGTGTGATTTTTTTTTAAAATAACCACACGGTAAATGGAAAATGACATTAACCATGATTCTGTGTCTGCTGAGTATTGTTGTTTATTTCTTTTGTTTTGCTGTGTTTTTTAAAATACGATAGCCATCTTTCAAAAAAGATGGTAGATATGCTTAACCTTAATTCAATGTTAACAAATTTCATCACACACACACACTATTCAGTATGTATTTGTAAAATTTTAGTGAATAGCAGAAGTTGGACATGCCGTTATACTATTTCTTCACATTTCCAGTTCAAATGGAATTTGTGTGTTCCCTTCATCAATCACTTACATTGGTACAAGAAAACATGCAGAAGACCTAGCACTAGAAGTAGTAGCTATTTTTAATTTTCAGACAATTACTTATAAACTTTTGTGAGCACCTGTAGGTAGCTCTCTAATCTAATCTAACAAGCCCTTAGCAACATAACATTCAATCTTCAATATTTGGGTATAAAATGACAATGAAAAATATGAAGAAGATAGCAAAAAGTCACTGGGCATGGCAGAACATACCTTCATTTTTCCTGGATTTCACCAGTGTTACTTTGGTAGGTTTTGCAGGCTGACTGGAAGCAACAGATCTCCTATCTGATCTCGGCGATAAACTTCTTTCTCTGCTTCCACTTCGGTCTCTTACCCAGCTCTTCTCATGCCTTCTGCTGCCACCTGGCCCACTGCGTGCACTTCTTGACTCGTGCATTTCCTCTTCATAACTATCCTCCTCATTTTCAGATACTGGCTCAGGTTCCGGTCGGGGTACTGGAAGCTGAATTTTCTTCATTCTTCGAATTGTCTGTAACCAGTAGCATTATCAACTTAGTTTCTGGTTAAATGCAAAGTACATTTTTAAAAACTTTTAGAATTGGGCAATGGGCCAACACAGATTTATACTTCTGTATCTAAAGACAGGTGCACTAGGGACCTCAAAACTGATATGAAAGTCAACATCCATATCCCAAAGGCCTTACAATCAAATATTCGGATGACTGAAGGAGAAAAACAAGGAGGGGAGGGTGAAATGCAGAGAGTAAGGGGAACTTTACTAAGTAATATGAATAAAGTAGATGCAGGGCTTCTTACAGATCTGTGGGCATGAGGAAACCAGTTATCATGGAAGACAGCTATGATGAACAAGCTACAGTATTGTAACAGGCTGCATTAATCAGTGATCTTTGTAGTACTAATTAATCCATTAAAAATTCCAACAAAGTGCCAATATTGAAAGAAACAGCAGCAAGGCTAACCCGAAATGAGCTATTGTGGATGCCACATACAAGCAAAGTCAGGCAAGCAGCTTTTCACTGCATTCCACGGTTGGAGGACAGAAAGCAAACATTTCAGAATCCAACTGATTAGCTTCCTACTTCACTCGAAGACTGTGTGTTGCTCTACGCAGGGTCTTTGAATAAACCAGTGTGATAATGCATTGCAATTAAAAAAAACCAAAAAACATTTCTCCCCCACTTAATTCATTTCTGTGTTTCTCTTGAATGAATGCAAATCAGATGTTCATGAAGGATATGTTCATTTAAGAGACTAGTTAGGTATCTGACTAATGGATTTCATACATGTTTGAATGAGATTGCATTAATATCTTAAAAGCACAATGCCAACAGGGATGAGAAACCCAGAGGCAATAACTGTCAGATTTCTCATTCTGTGAGCCTCCCTATTACAATCATCCTTACATTTAACAGCCGCAGTAACTTAAATTGTTCATTCAGATATGAATGAATTTGGTTTGTAAGACCAAGTCAAACTTCAGGCCCAGCATTTTACTGCCTTCTGCTTGTAATGTTACTGATATTTCTTCAAGCATCAGATAAAATGCCCAATTACATATAGAAACATCATTCCTTGTTACCAGATACTGAAAAATACAACAGTTATGAAATGTAAAATTAATTGTGACCATAAGCATTGTAATATAGTAGAAATACAAAGCTGTTTTATACTTACAAATAGTAGAGTACCAAGCATGAACAAGGAGGCTAGTATAGATACCACAAGATTTTGCAGTGGCAAATAAAGGGAAAATAAACAGTTGCTTTACCAGATGGCTTCTATGATCAAGGTCCATAACTAAGGAAGTAGTAAATTCATGAATTCAAGAAGAGGTGAGTGACAGCCTCTTACTTGGTCAAAACACGTGGAAAATAGGGACAGAATATAGGGCATAAACACATTCCATAATCTATTGGCAACTTCATCTGCAATTGAGGCTGACAAGAAGACCAAAGTTAAAACCAATTAAAAATAAATTGGTCATCATGTAGGATGAAAGTGGCCAAAGATATGATGTAGATTCTCTCCTCAAAAGTTAGAAAGCTAATTTTCAGTCCTTTGAATTCCCTCCATTTTAAGTTTCAACCTATATTCTAAGTTTATTTTTAATCCAATACTCAAAGACAAACTTCAAGTGTACTACTGTTATTAAAAGCTAATTAAATATCTTCCTCTCCTTAACAATTGTTCTTCTAAATTACAAATATTGTTTAAAATGCTTTTGAACAGAAAACAACATTGGAAATAGCATTACCCTCAACATTACAAAGAGAGTGGCATGAAAGAAGATTGCTTCCAGGCCTCACAAAAAGTAGTAATTGAAAAGTCATCAGCCAGAATTATGAACAAAAATAACCCCCTTCAAAACAGTTTGGTTCACTTGGGAAAAGTTATGTCGGAATTAAGGGTCTAAAGTGATGGATCACACATGAGACATCAAGGCCACGAGTGGGATGTGTAATCAGCCTGACAAAAACTGAATCTATAGAAGGGTTTCAAGAAGAGCAACACTTAGGCAGAATGCTGTCAGAACCTCCCACCCTTCAACTACTAAATATAGACTTCGGCTACCCTATGAGACAAAGTTCTGCTAACACAAGGCAGAGTCCAACAGTAGCCTCAAGAAAGATGGGTTGTGGAAAGCCATCCAGGAAAACTGATTGAAGGTAAATCTGATGAAAAATCTTGCTGCAGAGCAAAAGTGGACATATGCCAGAGCATAATAATGCCACAGGGAGATTGGTCCAGGAAGGAGCTGTCTAACAAGTCTCTCAAAAAGCTATCAAGCGTCAAGTAAAGTTGCAAAAGCCCAGAATGGAAGATAGCTTATTGTTCGCTATGACAAGATGCAGATCAAGACACATTTTCCTAATCTGGAGTCCTCGACCATTTTAGCCCTAGATAAACTAGCTGTACTCCAGAGCAGTACATTAGAAGTTTCCATCTATAAGTCTATGCTCTTTTATACAAGAACAGAAGGAACTCAGATAATAATAGCCCAGGAAAATCTAGTTTGTGAGAGAATAGAGTTGAAAGTGCATAAAGGGGTCCAAGGCAACTTCAATCCCTTCTAATTTATAGGCTTTGCCCTTTAAAAGTGAAAATGTCCCTTGTGAAGCCTGTGTGATGGTCACAGTGCAAGTAATGTGGCTGCTGTGCAGCTAGGCCCCAAATCCACATCTATTTGAAGATAGTATCACATCTGCACGGAACAGGAATAAAGCTAAGCAGAAAGCAGAAGAAAGTACAATAGATGGACTTATGTTGTGTCTAAATTCCTGCGTTTTTCTGGCAGCTCTATCCAACAGATGGAGAGAGAGAAGAAAACCCATTAGTCCAGACTGCTGGAGCACTCTGCTTTATTGTCAGTTACATTATCCATTCTGCCATATCAGCACATATTAGTTTTGCCATTGCAGTCCAAGCAAAGGAGCAATTGCTAACAAAATAAGAGTAACAGCTATTGCAGTGCAATGTCACATTCTATTTTCACAGAGCTGCAAGTCTGATTAATTCCCCCTTCAACTAAAGCCATACAAGCCAGTTATTGGAACTAACCAAAACTCTATTCCCTAACATATAATCTACTACACACTGAATATCTTATTGACAGTAATTCTGTTTGGGTTTGAAATTGCCAATCTTCCTGGGTTGCGTTTATGCAAACTACAGAGGGAAGATAGGATTAGTACTGAAAGTTCAAAGTTGAGTTTTATCCTGGAAATGACAATCTATAATTTTAGAGGGAACTAACTATGTTTGAATATTCTATTTCAGTAATAATACCCTGTAAATATTTGGGAACTATTTAATATTTTCCTCCATTAACTGCTGTTAACCCTTGTGGGTAAGTCCAAAAAATACTGTACTTCCACTACAGAACATGTCATTTCTGTAGCAAAACCCCAGAACTTGCACTGGTTTGCTTTGCAGCATTATTCTGAAATGTCAGCTTTCCCAATATGAAAATCTGTAAGCTTGACATGCAGGTTATTTTTGACATCTGCAAGCCCAGTGGACGGCCAGATTTATAAGTGTATAGCATTGCAATTATTGCAAGTCTGTATGAGCATGTTAAAAGAGCATCACAGAACTCTCAGGGGGAAAAAGTTAGCTTTTAAACCCTAGAAACAAACCCATTTCCCAAATTAAACAATTGCCAAACAATATTTTCTGTTCTTTTTTTTTTTTTTAATAAATATAAATCTGCAAAGTTTACAGAAAACCAGATTACTACCTTTCAGTAATAACCAGTTTTGTTGTTCTGCAAGTTAAAAAGCCACTATGCCCTCTGAATAAGTCTGAAATTACAGGAATTAAGGTAATTACACATTATTTTGGCAAATTGTGTTTACTGAACACAAATATGTGCTTGTTGGAGTTTGAATAATGAGTAAAGACTAGCACTTGAAAAGCCTGATAAAAGTATCCTTGCAGAAGAAAAAAAAATACAGAAATGAACCTTCTGAGCAGCCTGGGAAAAGTCTCCTGTAAAGGTGAGGAGAGGAGCTTCTGTTACCTAAAGTCTTATCTTCTGACCGCATGTCTTGCTAATCAAACACTATGGGCTAAGTTTTTCAAGAGTGATTTTGAGTGTCCTACTTGACACACATCTCTTTAGCAAAATAATATACACATTTCCACCAGCCACTGACTACACCGGTATTTATACTAAATTTAAGGCTTAAACACATTCACTTACTATTTTGGCATTTTTTCCACTTTTCCTCAACTGTTGAACAGCAAATGCATGCTCCACATTATCCATTGAGACTCCATTAACCATTGCCACACGGTCATTTTCCCTAAACAAAAAGTAATGCAATGTGTAATAAAGAAAAACTTTTTCAGTTGCCTAAAAGAAATCACCTTAAAGAAAGGAGTTCTTGAAGAAGCCACTTGCAGTATCACAGGATCATTGTGCAACTATCCTATCTTGAGATCTCTTGCAAGGTAACTAGGAAGTTAATCTGAATCAAGCATTGATACCCCCAAAGCACAATGAAGTTGCAATTTGCCATAGAAGGAAAAAAAAAACATAACACTTACTGGAGCAGTCCTTCTGCTGGACCTCCTTTCAGGACATCAGAAATAACTATTGATGTTTCACCACTCTGAAAGTGGGGATTATCTCTTCCTCCAGATATTGCAATGCCAAACCCAAATCCTGGAGCCTAAAAGAGAACATAAGAACCGTGCTCAGACATCACATGACCATTCGTCTGATTTCATCAAAAAATTAGAATACCACCATTTTAACACATATCCCAGCACAAATAATAATAAGTAGTTAAGGAGTAAGAATACTTTGCTCTTCTATAGTATCTTTCATCCAAGGTTTTGAAATTATTTTACAAAAATTAAGTCTCACAACAGCCCTGTAAGGAAAGAAAGGGGGTATGCCAATGGGGAACATAATACCAACCCCTAAAATGAAGTTGCCTCTCGAGAGGAACACAGCAGCTAATAAAACATGCTGGAGACTATACAACATAAGGGCAGAAAATGAACAGAAACGTTCTACAATTGAAACTGCAAGGGAAAATTTGAATGGTCTACTTGAATTTCCCCAAGTTGGAATTTGGGCAGAAGGCTAGAGTTCACACCCATACTTTTATAAAGAAGGCCCCAGTTTGGTCACACCTCAATTTCGTGCCTTATCGCACAGGCTGCACCTCCAACAAGCACAATACCGCTTAACATTACACTGAGGTAATGGTTCAGTACGACTCGCTTCCTGCAGCACGTAAGTGATTCTTAGAGATCTCATATTGCAGTATTCACCCAGCCTGTCCCTTCTAAGCTCAAGAGAGGACAGGATCACAGTACAAAATAGTATAGCTCCAAGCTCACTTATCAGTAGTAACAGTAGGACCACTTGTACCATTAAATACATCAAAATCTTGTCAGCACTGGCAAGTCATCTGCATCTTAACAAGAGTCATGTGCTTCAGTCTTTTCCCTCTAGGGTGCCCTCTCTCTTCAGCAAGGTCAATGCCTCTGAAAAGTCATTGCTAGGAGGTATTTCGAGATATGACAATTAAGCTTACAATTTCTAGTCTGCTTGGAAATAGCAATGGTGGAAAGTAAATTTTAAGTCTGTAAATCAGTTAGATTTAGTAAACTTTCTGCCTAGCTTTTCCATCACCTGGGAAGCATGAATGTTTGTGGGGAAACAAGACACTGTCTTAAGTATGATATACATTGCTGCAATATTTGATTTTACTTAGAATTTTAAAGTATCTGTGCAGTAGATTTTTTCATGCACTGGAAATAAACTGTTTGGGTTTCAATGAATTCCTCTCTTCATTTTCCATCACACAGTGTTGCAGTACTTCTGTATTTCTCCCTCTCTTTTTCAGCAAAGGAAAGGATCCACTAACACATGAGATCACTGAAGATACATATTCTCTCTAGCAAGCCACTTAAACAACGAAACAGCTAGGCTTCTATAACGAATTACCAAAGGAAGTGATGGATTCTCCATTACTTAAGTCTTCAAATCAAGACTGGATGTCTTTCTAAAACACATGCGCTAACTCAACCAGGAGATATGGGCTAGAACCAGAAATGACAGGGTGAAATTCTATGGCCTGTATTATGCAGGAGATCAGATTAGCTGATCATGGAAGTAGAGCCTTTTAAGGCCAGACGTGGCCATTATAAAATGAAAATATTAAGAGTATCTTGGTTTAAGAACTGAAATTCACAACACTAGAATCAGTCCCATGCAAGTTTTGCGTCAATGCACTGACTTCAACTCCACTGACATTAGTGTATCAGCAGAACTTGGCTCATGCTTTTTATTTGGTGGGCTGATGAAGAAAAAACAAGGTTGTGTGGAGACTAAATATATTTAGATTTGTCCTCTCCTCACCCTCCCTTAAATGCATAAGCACAGAAAAGGTTTTTGGTTTTTTTTGGTTTTTTTTTTAAAATTAACTTGATAGTCCTTCACTCAAGTGAAAAGAAGTCTTTCATCTCTCCAAGTTTCTCCACTGACATTTATGGGGTTTGCTTCAAGTTTCACAGATACTTTAAAAGCAGTATCAGAAATCTAGTAGCTTTTATTTCTCCAACTCCTAGGTACATACATGTTGCTTAATAAATGTGAACATAGATGAGTCAATTTAGATGACTGGCATGTAGGACTGGCATGAGAAGAAGGGAACAATAAAATTCTACCTGCTGTAACTACAAATCAGATAATCTGACTCTAGTTCTAATTAGGCTTATTTAATTAGGGCTATAAAATCATTCCATCATAAATCTCTATTTTCAAAACACTCAAATTTTTCTCAAACATTAGAGCAGAAGTTTTCCATTTTCTGGCTCTGCCTTTAGATCAAATGTACTTAAATCAAGCAAAATTTTATCAGCAGTTACTGAATTTAGAGATGGTAAGGATGCGAGAAGCAGCATTCACTATTTTCTGCTTTTTCAAAAAAAATTCTATTCACACTTCAAGACTGCAAAAACAAAAGCAGAAGACATTCGAAAAACTAGACATGAACATCATTTTCAGTGGCTTTCCATTGTCTGACAAGGAAGTTGCATTCACTAAATTTATGACCATTTGAACGTTCTCCTGAACTTTCTCGGTATGCCAAATTCCATTGTCTACAGGTACATACATAGAGAGCGATATACCTTGGATATACATTTTCAAACATTCTTTTGCAAAATTAACATTAAGTTTAAACCCGCTGGACTTATTTTCTGTAAGTTTAACTTCGGGTCAAACTCTAACATTATTCACTAGTTGCTTGAGTAAGTAAGGTGAGCATGATTTACCCCTTTATTTTGTCAATTTCAGTGAGCCCGAACAGTCAATATTTGAAGAAAATCGATTCATAAATTTAAAACTATGGAACATTTAACTTCAGCAACTCCCAGGACTACCTTAACTGTCACAAACATAGAAGGGTATATTCAAAAGGCAACAACATTAGGTGGGAGTAAAGGCTGTAATGATAAACTTTAGGGGAAAAGTTTTAATAAACTTCCTATAATTTTAAAATATCACAAAGCCAGAAAGTTAAAATAAAACTTCAAACACTGGAAAATATGAAAGTTTACATCTATTAACTTACCACAAGTAACAGATATGTAAAAGCCCTAAGATACTATGATAGTTTGGCTGAGAACCCTGAGAGATGGGAATACTTTACTACTTGGTACTTTAACAGTTGTGAATGTCTTAAAATGATGTCCACTGTAGTACATGCACACATAATACAGATAACCTCATTACAAGATTTTGAGAAGTCTGCAGCCATATGAACTCAAGCATTGTAGAGACAGATGGGATAAAATGGTTGTAAACTTTTCATGACCTGGAGTAAGGGGAAGGTGGAAAGAGACTTGCATTTATGAATTGTAAAAAGCATGGAACATTCTCCATTAGCTCTGAGCACAAAATTTAATTCCAAGATGGGGGAAACTCACAAGTTAGGCAGGTAGAGAAAATAAGTATAACTCCTTTTAAAAAACCTGTGCTCTGGGCCCAGATCTCTTATGAAATAACAAGTAGTCCACTATGGGAGTGTAATAAAGAAATACCCTTTTTAGAAGTCCAAGCAGATAATCATTTTGTCCAAGTATAGCTCTTCCTTGTAAAAGGCTTCTGGTTTTCCAACAAAATTCAAAGAGATCTCTTGAGAGCTAACAACCTTGGAGTTCACCATAGTACTATATTCTACACCAGCACACTCAGACCTCTTACATGGACGGATGATCTCTTCTCGATTCTAGGAACTGGAAGCAACTGGATTAGAGGATTTGGTGCCAGAACTAGACGAGAATACCAGAACTCTCATGCCTAGGTTGCAGCTACTAGGATTAAGAGTGCTCTGACCCCAAAGAGGAAGCAAAGAAGAAGCATTTTGAGTTGTCTTTCCCTGAAAATAAGTTGATTTGGGGTTCCCTCTTCTCTTCTTGGGAAGAACTGAAGTTACTGTGTTGTCCTCTAAAGACCACTCATATTGGGAATTATATCTTTGGCTTACAGAATTTGCCTTCTCTAGACTACAGACAGCCTCCACTAGCATCTGATGAAGGAGGCACCAGGGTCACATGCAAACTGCTGCTTAACACAGGATGAGCAAGCCTTTCCCCACAATGAATTGAGAACAACTGATATGGATACACTACCTGATGTGAGAAAAATGCTCGGAGAAGTATATAAACTGGTCTTAATTACACAAAATTTAACTGCAATCTGGACTGGTTGGTTGGTTCTGTGATGGTTCTGGGCTCCTCAGTGAGCCTAAGAGTCATGGTTTGTCCAGAATTCTTCAGCTGAGACTCTTAAAGCAGAGAGCGTGTGGTCCCTCAGTGAGCCTAGGAATTATTAATGTCGTAGGCAATGCCGATGAGCCTCTTAAGGTTCCAGTGGGAAAGAACGGTTACTTACCTTCATAACTGTTGTTCTTTGAGATTGTTGCTCATGTCCATTCTTAAATTAGGTGTATGTGCATCACATGCACCAGTGCCAGAAATTTCCCCCTAGTGGTATCCATAGCGCCTTCTCTAGTGCCCCCTGCAGCAGCACGCACATACGCCAGTATATGTATGCTGCCAGCCCACCTTCCCTCCCAGTTCCTTCTTGCCAGAACTCCAATATGAGAGGAAGGAAGGTGGGGGTTGTCAAAGGAACATGAGTAACATCTCCAAGAACAACAGCTACAAAGGTAAGTAACCGTTCTTTCTTCGAGTGCTTGCTCATGTCCATTCTTAAATTAGGTGACTCACCAGTAGCATCCCTGGAGGCGGGCAAGAGTTCACAGACGTGCTGACTGTAGTACAGCCCTGCCAAAGCCAGTGTTGTCCTGGGTCTGCTGCGTAAGGCCATAGTGGGCCGCAAAGATGTGTATCAAAGACCAGATAGTCACCCTACAGATGCCTGGATAGGGACCTGGGCCAGGAAAGCCACTGAAGATGCCTGTGCTCTAATTGAGTAGGCCATAAGCTGGAGAAGCAAACCCTGCTTGCTCATAGCAGGCACAGAGGCAGGCTGTGATCCAGGATGATCTTCTCTGTGATGATACCTGTTGCCCTTTCATCCATTCAGCAATGGTGGTGAAGACGTGCAGAAGGGCTTAGTCCTATCGATGTAGAAAGCTAAAGCCCTCCTGACATCAAGAATGTGGAGACCCTCTCCTCCTCAGAGTTGTGGGGCTTTGGAAAGGAGACTGGAAGGAATGTCGTCTGGTTAACATGGAAATCCGATATCTTCTGCAGGAAAGCCAAGTGAGAACGTAGCTGGACCTTTTCCTTGTGAAAGACTGTGTAAGGAGGCTCAGAGGTTAGGGCCCTAATTTCCGAAACCATTCTCACTGACATAAATACTCACCAGGAACGCCACCTTCCAGGACATGTGTAGAAGACAGCAGGAGGCTAGGGGCTCAAAGGGTGGTCTGGTAAGTCCAGACAAGGCCAAGTTAACATCCCATTAGGGAATTGGGTCCCGTATACACAGAAAAAGATGTTCTGGGCCCTTGAGGAATCTGAACGTCATCTCGTGAGAGAATACCATTCTACCTTGTACAGGGTGATGAAAAGCTGAAATGGCCGCCAGATGTATCTTAACTGAGGATAAAGCCAGACCCTCTCTGTTCAGATGGATTAAGTAATCCAAGACTACTTGGATGGGGAGATATTGCAAAGGGAAAGCGTCTTCACTTGGCCAGGTAAGACATTCTGGAGGAAGGTTTCCTGCTTTCCAACAGGATTTGGTGGCTTTGCTCCAAGCAGGATCGCTCATCGAAGCTTAGCCACGGAGAAGCCACGCCATCAGGTGCAGGGAGGCCAGGTCCATGTGAAGCAGTGGCCCTGGTTCTGAAAGAAGGTCCAGTCATGATGGAAATGCCCTGGGGCAGGCCACTGATAGATGGAGCAGCATCCTGAACCAATGCTGGTGGGGCCATGCTGGGGCTAACAAAATGACCCACACCTTGTCTCGAGTTTTATGAGGACCTTGTGGATCAGCAGTATCGGTGGAAAGGCATACATGAGACCGTCCAATCATGGAAACAGGAAGGCATCAGTCAGACCCTGCAGAGAGTAGAATTGCTCGCACTTCCTGTTCCACCTGTTGGCAAACAGGTCCACTTGGGGAGTGCCCCATCTCTGCAAGATTGCCTCAGCCACATCCTGGTGCAGAGACCACTTGTGGCGAGAGAAAAAGCTGCTGAGGCAATCCACAAAGATATTCCTAGCCCCTGGAAAGTGCACAGCTTCCAGAAGAATGCTGTGGGCTATGCAAATTTCATAGATGCACGGCCTCTTGACAAAGGGCAGGGACCTGGCCCCCTGTTGCCTGTTTATATAGTACATTGAGGCTGTATTGTCCGTTAACACCTTGTCAGATAGCTGGGGCAGGAGCACTTAGCGGGCCAACCGAATTGCTCTGAGCTTCCAGACATTGATATGCAATGCTAACTTGTCCTTGGACCCTAGTTCTGAGGTGTCTGATACGAGTCACAGCACTGGTCATCGGGCTGTGAAAGGTACTGCTCTGAGCATAATGCAGTATTGTCCACCACAAAAGGGAGGTCAGTATCGGTGGTGGGATTGTAAGGACTGTTTCCGGATGGTGAATATACCATCACCAGCCATATTTGCAGAGGTCTGAAGGTGTAACCTAGCATACTAGACCACACAAGTGCAGGCTGCCAAGTGACCCAGAAGCCTGAGGCACACATTTGCTGTGGTGAATGGGTGGGTTTACACCCGGACTATAAGTTCTGACATGGCCCAGAACCTGGATTCTGGCATTAATGCTCTGGCCCAGGTGGAGTCTAGGACCGCACCTATAAACTCTATCCTCTGGACTGGTATGAGTGTTGACTTTTTCTGTTTATCGACTGGCCCAATGTTTGGCAGGTGAGCTGGACAATCTCGATACTGCAATGGAGTTGGATCCTTGATCAACCCCGATGAGCCAATTGTACAGATAAGGGAAGGCCTGTATACCCCACTGCCTCAGGTGGGCCACAACCATTGCCATGCATTTGGTGAACATGCAAGGTGAGGTTAACAGGCCAAAGGAGAGTGCTGTAAATTGGTAATGTTGCTTGCCAACCGTGATATGCAGGAACCTCCTGTGGCCCTGAAAGATAGAAATATGCATCCTTTAAATCAAGGGTGGTGTACCAGTCGCCTGGATCCAGAGAGGGGATAATAGAGATAAGCAAGACCATACAGAATTTTAACTTTTTTGAGGTACTTGTTGGAGGTCTCTCAGGCCCAGGATAGGCCTTAAGCCTCCTTTTGCCTTTGGTATCAGAAAGTACCAGGAATAAAAACCTTTCCCCCTCCATTCTTGAGGAACGATTTCCACACTCCCACTCATAAGACGGCTTGCACCTCCGGAGCGAGAAGCTGCTCATGAGAGGGGTCCCTGAAGAGGGACAGGGGAGGTGGGTGGAAAGGTGACAATGAAATGAACTGAAGGGTGTACCCAGAAGCTACTGTGAACTGAGGACCTAATGGTCTCCCTTAGGCTGGTTCCAAGATCTCTGTGACTGCTGAGGTTTGAAGTGCTGTCTAGCGGGCAACTGAGTGTACAGCCCCAAAGAGCACAATGTGGCCCTCGAGTCTTTCTGCCCATGCAGCTTGGAGTCTGTCTGGTCGGCGAACAGGGCTGCTCCACTGAAAGGGAGATCCTGGATGGATTGCTGGATCTCCAACGAGAGGCCAGACAACTGGAGCCATGACAGCCTTCTCATTGAGACTGCGGATGCCATGATTCCGGCCGTGGAATCCGCTGCATCTAAGGCTACCTTTAGAGAAGCTCTAGCTACTGCCATCTCCTTGGCCACAACCACCTCAAATTCCTACCTGGGAGCTTGTGGCAGAGAGTCCACGATTTTTTCCAACAAGTGCCAGATGTTACATATATCTAACCAGCAGGCCTTGCTGGGTAGATATGATTTTAACTGTAAGCTTGCCGTGGAATGAAATTTACTCCCAAAAACGTCAAGCGTTTTTGCGTCCTTGTTTTTTGGGGTAGAACTCATCTGACCCTGCCTGTCCCAGTTCGTTAACTGCTGTTACTACCAATGACCCTGGGGAGGAGTGGGTGTAAAGGTACTCAAACTCATTCACGGGAACATGGTGTTTCTTTTCCCACGCATGTAGATGTTGGTGGCAGGGAGGCCAGTCAGGGTCTGCCATGACTGGGTCTTGTCCTTTGACTTCCTGTATGGGCTTGGTGGCTGGGGTTGGGAAGTCGAGGATCTGTGCCGGTACACCAAAGGTCAGTGCCAGCCCTCGGGGACCAACGATATTCTGCGAATCGGTGCTTTCCCTCCGTAGCCCGGTGCTGGGAAATTGGGGACTGGCGACTTGAGACCGATAGCTCCCAGTGCCGTAACTCATGCCAGTACCATGGGTCCAGAGAATGCTTGCGGACTGGAGAATGGTGCCTTGGCATTGGGGAGCGCTGCGGGGTCTCATTGCAGGCTTCCCTCTCAAAGATGCTGGGGACGACGTTGTTGCCTGGTCCCAGTGTAGGGGTCTTACCTCTTGAGGTATCTGTGGCACCAGCATAGCCAAGAGATCTTTCAAGTCTGGAAAGCCTCCAGCATTGTGGGGACTGCCAGGTGTCGCAGGCCTTTGCCACTCCCAGAAGTCAGCAGTGGGTATGGGTTAGAGCTTGGAACCTGGGTGGGTGACACTGGGAATTTTTGGGGACCAGTGGCCCAACTCAGGTCTTGCTTGGGCTCCCATGCCCTTCCCACCCCTCTTCGGTGCTGGTGAACACGCCCACTCCACTTGTGTCTTCTGCTTCTTCTTTGGCACTGAAGATACGGATTGGCACTGGGAAGACGCTGGGGCCGGGGGTGTGTGTGTGTATGCATGCGCACACTCTGTACCAAGGTTGACAGGCTCAGTCTCGAGTCCAACCGGCTCAGCTCCAATGCCGGCCTAAGTGCCAACTCCATTAAGATAGCCCTTAGCCAAATACCCTGGTCCGTTTTGGTACACGGCTGGAATCCTTTGCAAATTCTGTATCTTTCCCACACATGGGCCTCTCCCAGACACTTGAGACAGCTCTGGTGTGGATTGCTGATTGGCATCAGTTTTTTACATTAAATGCAAGGTTTAAAACCAGGAGATCGGGGCATGCCCCGTCTCTAGGTGACTAAATTTAACTCTAACTTTAAAACTTATTTAACAGCAAAAACTAGAACTATATACACGAAGACAACTGAAACCACTAAGTTGGGAGAAAAACCTTGTGACACCAGAGAGCATTCCAGCACCATCACAGGCAGTAAGAAGGAATGGAGAGTGAGAGGGGCCAGCAGCGAATATATACTGGAACACATGCGTGACGCTGCAGGGGGGCGCTAGAGCCGCTCCTACAGATACCACTAGTGAAAAAATTTCCAGAACTGGAGCATGTGGCGCACATACACCTAATTTAAGAATGGACATGAGCAAGCACTCGAAGAAGAAGGGCATTAGCTGAAGGTTCAGGGGTGGAGATGTCCCCCATCCCCAATTAAATCTCATAAGAATTGCATCAATGGAACTTCACCCCAAACTTCAAGTGTTCTTGTCGATTAGATTTGCTTAAAAATAGCATTTTGTCCTTTTTCAAATGAGCTCAGTAAAAATCCAGAGCAATACACTGAAAACAGAACATGTGAATCTTTCAGGCTATGTAACAAAATCTTTTTTTTTTTTTTTTTAATGCCTTGAACCATTGTCCTGATCTGATTTATATTTAGCTCAATGTACAGACACTAGACTATCTCACCACATGAAAGCAGCAAGACAATTGAAAGGCTATTATACAATTTCTGAATAGTCAAAGGATATCAGAAAAGAAGCGGATGCTTATCGAAGTTGGGAGAATAACGGATTTCAGTTTGCTGGCAGTTCTGGGGGGGAATTAAAAAAATCAGTTTGGATTAAACCAAATGTGAAAAATTTCAGCAAATCAGAAAGTCGACAAAAATTCATTCCTCATCAATCAAAATGTTTAATTTGACATAAAATGAATAGATTTGTTTAGTTAATGAGAATGTTTTCGCAAAAGAAAAGAAAATAAGGACTAAATTAATAAAACAGGCTATGGTACCTACCCTACAGCTTTCAGCTCAATTCTTAGGGCTCTCACCCAGGATGCGGGAGACCCGGGTTCAATTCCCTCCTTTGCCTGATGTTGAGAACGGATTTGAATTAACAGCCCACGACCGCTCAAGAGCAGACAGTGGTGATATAGCGTTAAATACACTATATTGCCACATAGTATTTACTACTTAAACGTTCTGACCTTTTAAAGCATAGTTCTGCTCTGAAAAGCAATGATGTATAAAATGCACCTTCTTACTTAAATCCACTCTGCTGACTTTATTTACTAAACTGAATTTTTACTACTTTAGAACTCCTGAAAAAGCACAGAGCCAGAATAGCTCAGAGAGTAAGGAATTTTAACTCTAGTTTGCATATCAGCAACTAAATCATTAACTAAATCCCACTGGAGAATGTTTACTGTTGGTGATGCCTGAGCCAGAAATAACCCAGCTGAGTTTGCAGGGGTGGCAGCCAGAACAAAAAACATTTTATTTGTAAACTGAGCAGGTCACTCAGGGGCTAATGCAGAATCTCACAATGTCATTTCTGCAGTCACTTCTCAGAAATGAACTGTACTTTAAACACTGGGTTTAGTTATGATCAAATAATAAGTGGCAATTTACATGGCACATAATTTAAGTGCTGTACAAATCAAGACCCTAGACCCTACAATTGAATCCTTATAGAACTCATGCTTTTGTGTGAAGCCCCAGTGAAATCAATGGGGCTCCAGAGAAATCCACTCGGGTACAAATCCTGCACAATGTATTAAACCGCTGCACCCCATGAAGTATCACCCATTTAAAAAAAAAAAAAAAAAAGATAGGGAAACAGACAAAGAGGAGGTAAAAAAAACATTCCAAACAACACCAAGGAGACAGGATTAAGATTTTGATTTAGGAATTCCCCACTCCCAGTCTGAAAACCCACAGGACCCGGCTGCTCCTAATAAAATGTACTTCTTTATTTATGGAAAAAGACCCACCATGTTTTATGAAGGGAGATAAAGTTATTTTTATAACGCTGACTTTGTCATTGGAATTATCCAGCAACAAAGCCAATTACCAGCAGGGCACAAATGTGAGCCTTAGGCACCAGTGAATGAAATCCAACCATTGAGGAATTCTGCACTTTCACTGAACCACACACTTCACAACTCAAAGTATTAGTGCTTGCCCCTTGCCTCTCAAAAGGTTGCCTATTATAGCAGATGGTTGAGTAGTTCTTATTACTAAGTATTTATTTTACAATGCACATTACTTTTACTAGGATTATCAAAATTAAAACAAACTAGAAATGAAAAAGATGTACATATGGTACGTTCTGTGATATACTTGTGGGTTTTTTCTTGTATTTATTTACTAATTTATGCAGTTCAGTAATTCACAACAGTTCTCAGTCATTAGTGTGAATTAGCCAGGTCCCACCGTAGTTCTAAGTCCTTAATTACAATTAAGAAGGTGTAGTGCCATCTGTAGAACCCTGCGCGGATACAAAATTTGTATCTGATCCACAAAAAATGATCTGTGAATATCCGCATCTGATATCTATAGATATAAAGCGGATATCCATGGATTTGCAGAGCTCTAGCCATCTAGTGTCATGGTGTCAAATACTTTTTTGCTGTTTGAGATTTTTTGATTTTTTGAACGTTTTAGGCCTTGTCTGTACAGTTGAAACTGTGCTAGCTATAGCCTTATTTAAATATGGTTCCCTGATTGATTCAGAAAACTTATATGCTAGCAAAGTTATTGTGCCTCACCCTTAAAGTAACTTCTAAAACATAGATTAGAGAAACAGTGCTGGAACTTGTGCTGTCATTTCCTTTAACAGACACAGTATCTAAAAGTTGTCCACAACGAAGCTGCTAGCAGCAACAAGATCCTTGCCAGTCACTATCTTTCCTCCTTGAACTACACAATATCAGAAGAGTCGGGAGTTTTTAAAGAACCTCAACGTAGACGAAAATATTTGCTCCCCGTCAAGAAGTGTACTGAGATTAAATATATTAAAGATTGTAAGGCGCTCGGATACTATGGTAGTGGAGCCTATAAAAGTATCTTTGATAGACACGTCATATAAATCAATGTAAATAAAATGGCAAGGCGTTTCCCCTGCCACTCCTGTCGCCCAGTCAAACAAACAAGACATTTTTTGTCACTTCCAAGTATCCAAACAAAACTTCACTATCAAGTGTCCACATGGAATTATGAAGATACATAAAGCTAACCACACTGAGTGTATTTGCTGTTTAAACTTCATGAAAATTAGTGGGATGTTACTTGAATTGTTTTAATTTATCTGTACCCCATTATAATGGAGTAGCAAAGATTTCCATTATGTATACTGTTGCAACTAAATAATCCTTCAAACGAGGAAGAAGCCTTGTGGAATGCAAATGAAGAACTGATAACAGAAGAGTGTTAATTTCAATGTAAGTAGTCACTGTATGTGATGATTGGAGGTCAAAGAATCAAAATGTATTCCTCATTCTACATCAAAGGAAAAGCCCATGTGGGTAGGGGCACTATCAGCTTGCATTCTGTGAGAAGTTACAAGTATGGATTCAAGGGGAGATCCTGGTTGTCTGTACTCTTACAGGGAACTGTACCAGATGCAAAGCAGAGATCCCCCGAAGACAAACTGGATACCTATGAAAAGACTTTTGGGAAACTGGCAGTTTATCACATCACTGCCACCATTTGGAATTACAAACTGAGACTCACCTGTGCATATATTTTACCTGCTTTAACCTCTCAATAACATTTCCTTTTCTTAGCTAATAAATCTTTTATTATAGATCTGACTAGCAGCGTTGCCTTTGGTGTAAAATCTGGAGTACCAATTGATTTGGGGTAAGTGATAGGTCTCTTGGGACTGGGAGCAACCTGATGTGGCATGATTTTTGGTTTAAGTGATATTTTATCATAAAAGTCCAGTTTGTCTGGATGGCAAGACAGACTGGAGAGTCTTAGGTGACTGTCTGATGCCACAGTAAGACTGGTATAGTGATCCAGGAGTTCATATTTGTCACTGACTTGATGAAATCTAACTACAGAATACACCACCAGCTTGGGGTATCTGCCCTGAGTCAGCCACTCAAAGTTGTGAGCCATTCCAGACAGCTTGAGAGTTTATAAAAGTGATCTACTCTACTTGCCACAGGTCACCATAAGCAGCAAATGTTTGTATGCACAAGTAGATGACTGAGGCCTCAAACACAATTTCTAGCCAGTTCTGGTCAGTACATGGTCAAAGTACATGTTCCAGAAGTGCAGGTTTGTAGAGGCCATTCTCAAATACAACAACATTTTATTTGTGAAATTTTATTCTATTTAGATTTAACCACTCTCTCCTACAGAAGTTTCTGCAGAACAAGGGTTTGTAATACATTTTTATGTTTAAGTTATATCGTTAAAACTCTTTTAGCTTTGCAATGCATGAAATACATTTAAACACCATTTTCAATTGCTTGGAGACATGCACAAAAAAAGATATTTATTTAAGAAACTTAGGCACGCTTAAGAGCGACCCGGCAATAAGTTCTTGTCAAGCTTTACTCATAACTACTGTTTGAGCAGATAATTTACAACAATTCTAATTTTAAACAAAGGAATGTGACAAAACCAGTTTCCTTTTCTTTCGCTTCCTGACATCTGGCTCTTTTCTATTGTTTTCAAAAGCTGCCGTATCCTGAGTTATGCGTACAGAATTAATTGTTGTAATAACTTACTCTGTGAAGAGTCACTGTGTGTTGTTCCCATATAGCTGTTTCTTCCATTGCTGTGCTCTGATTAAAAAAGAAAAATAAAGTTAGATTTTGCTGTCAGTATATGGAAGGTTTTATTAACTGTGCAGTACCCTCAACTGAAAATTGACAAATTTATATTAATAGTTAGCTACTCATTTTGAGAATTAAAGCTGAGGAAACAGATTTTTATATAAAGACAGGAAACTGCTCAATGGAACTTCCTGTGTTTCTAATGGAAATGTTTGGAAAAGGACTCTCCATTATATTCATCTTGTACTAGTTGCATGACACTTTTCAGTGCCTAAACAAGTACTAAGTTCGTACTATGATGCATCTAGCTGCTGTGCAGTTTTTGCTTATGTTAACAGCACTTTCCCCAATCCAGAAGTTTGCCTTTTCAGAACCAAGTGAAAAATACAGAAAGAAATTGTGTCCAATTTTAAACAGTTTGGCAAACCCATTCTTGCACTCAAATTCAGACACTTCACCATCAACGAATCCTAATAGTGCCTATTTGATTTTACCTTACCACAGAGAAAACTTAAGTGTGTCACTTCCTATTTTCTTGGATTATTTCAATAAGAATTTGAATACCAAATGAACATAGCAGTACTATTCTTTCAAAGAGGTTCTGAATTCCCTTGATTCCCACTTTGCAGTATGAGGCCCAAAAGGGGATTTTAATTTTATTTTATTTTTAAAATAATTTTATTGTTTATTCTTTATGCTTGTTCTGTTAGGGACATGTAAAAGAAATTAAATACAATTTGTAACATCCCAAACTTTGGTCACCAATACAATGAAAATGTTTAGAGAGGTGTAAGGTCTGTGGAGTTGAACAAAAAGGATGAAATGCCAAATGTTTCTAACCCTTAGAATTATAAGTAAGTTTAACAGAAGACATGCAAGCATTCGTTATGTAGGTTCGCACTTGTTCAATGAGCAATGCCGGTTTAATGCCCAGTTTTAGTTTTACTATAATCAAAGTTGTATTATTATAAACTAATAAATCAACCTCATGTTTTGCGAGTATTCCATCTTTCATTTCTTTGTTCTAATTATACCTATATTATACACCCCCACCCCCACACACCTATTGATCAGAAATGCCTAGCCATTGATCACAATACTAAGCTACTGTACTATACTATGCACATGGGTCACATTTAACTAACTCTGCAGTTCAATGTTTGCTAAATCTTCTTTTATCTGAACACTAGCAGTGCAAAGCAAAACAAGGTCCTGTGTAAGGGAACAAGATTAGAGAATAGCAATATGAAAACATTTATAAGCCCTGCATTTTTGCCTTGAAAATAAACACTTGCAAGACAACTCAGTGTACCACAAGAAACAAGCATTTGAGGGGGGAAATAAAACAGCCAGGAGGGACCAGGGGCTTTGGAGAAAAAGCAGGGAAGTCAGCAGGCAAATAAATGGGCGCAACATTGAGCCTCCAGCTATCCTGCTGCTGAATTTTCTTTATTTTCAAAGGGAGTGTCCAGTCAGTCTAGAACCTTTCATAAGCAAACAAATGAGTCATCTACTTAATAAAAGTGAAATAAAACTAGGTGAACACACAAAACAGCTTCAATAAAAACAGGTCTAAAACCAGAAATAAAACCTGTATTAAATTGGCAGCCACCACAAAAATCCTGTCAACACTGACATAGGATGATACAGTTAACTGCAAACGCTAAGAGTCAGTACATAAATATATACAGACTGCTTATGATGCAAAATGAAAATATCCACTACTATACTCTACTTTTGAGAACTTTATCCTAACACCAGACCCAGAAGGTGTACTCTTATTCCTTCATGTAATACCTTAAAACCTCACATCATCAAGTACTACAGGTATATAGAATACTTTACAAGTAAAGAGAAAGTGAAGACTTTGCCTGGCCCTAAGGAGCTTATTTCACACTTTATACTAAAATATCGCCACTGAAAAACCTTGTTTTCTTTTTTTCTAGTGTACATTCTGTTTCCTAAAATGTATTTTACTAAACTGCAACTTCCTTTACATTCAGTACTCTATAACTGCTTTGAATTGGAAAAATTATGGCTTTTTAACTCTTACCCATAACAAAAGTATAGCATTTAATAGTGGAATTATGCCAAACATTAAAAAAAATATTGAACACCATTATCACGAATATAGCTAGCACTAGTGAGATTTTTGTTTATATACTAAAAGGAAGTCACTTTTGCAACAAAAGAGAATACATGAAGTTCGTATTATTTGCTTAACAATTAGCCAATACTACTTGTTATTTTTGCTTCTGGATGCTCTCATTCTGCCAACTTAAACTTAGTCTTGGCAAGAAAGTGCTTTTAGCCTGAATACTCCTCCCAAGCAAATGAAGAACTGCCTGTGCAAATCAACTAAGATTTCTTCATCCAATTTTGTCTAAAAAACACCCATTCATTTATATTGTGGTTTGGTTAAGCCTCGCTCTTAGAAAGAGAAGTTTCTGGTTGATTGCTGTCTTTGTGGGCTTTAATATTGGAGTCAACAGCAAAAGATAAGGAAACTACTTAAGTGCCTTCTAAGATGGAACATGAGTGTATTAAACAGAAAGCACAACCCAAGACATTACATAACTTTTTATAGTAATCAAGTGCTTGCCTGGGTTTTTAAAACGTATATAATTCATTAGTTCTGAACAATGATGGCAGCCCGATTTCTACCGTTGAATAGTGCATCTAATTCCTTATGATAATTTAAAATTAAGCTCCAATATTTTACTTCAGGTTACAATTTGCAATGTTACAAGCATCAGGCAAATACTGTGTAGCCATAAATCACACACTTTGTTAAAGATACAATAATGCTCAGGAATAAGACAATTCAATCAGAACGCAACCCTATAATCTTACTGAGTGACAAAACTGACATGGACAGAAGCATATGCAATATTAGACACAGAAATTAATCCCAGGCACTATTAGATGGTTTGCTGTGTCTTTATTTGACTACCTGGGTCATCTGCAATATTATTGAGATTGAAATGTTTTTTGTGCCAACCCTACTAAATTCAGAATCACCACTTCCCATTAAGTTACATCACCTCAGACTGATAAAAAATGTCATCAATAATTTAAGAATGAGTGTAAAAAAAAAAAAAAGGAGCCTAACATTAAGGATATACATGTTCAATATTCAAAAGATGTGTATTTAATCTTTATTCATTTAACTTTTTAACTCCTGACAACAACAATTTCTAATCCTTTTCCTGCTATATATACAGTTGAACAAATAAAATAGTTTAATGACAACACATCAAAATAGTTTCATAATACCTGCTGAATCTTAACTTGCTTATTGGAGGTAGTTATAACTGTGTGCAAAAACTAGACTATTATCCAAACACTTTTTAAGAGAAGTGACAAAGTCAGTTTTTGATGAAATAGCATTATAAGAGAGAAATAAAAAAAGTTGATATAATTACACTACAACCAAAGAGAAAGGGATTTGATTGAAAAGTTATAGCTTTAGAAGTAATCTTGATGTGTCATCTTTCATATTAAGAATGAGCAGCTTTATAGTATGAATATTTAGTAATTAAATACCTGTTCTACAATACTTAAATCAGTGGTTCCTACCCTTTTTGGCTTGAGGGCCACAAACACCATTTTTACAACCCTGAAGGGCAACCACTCTATCAACTCATAAAGTATGTACTGACGTATACACCAGTAAGGACTACAAATCACTACGTATTTGAAGCAAACATTTTGATGCTATTGTGCTCAATTTTACATTCACTATTTTACACCTACGAATTGCTCACAGTATGCTACACACTCACAGACCAAGCATTAGTGTAGACGAGTGACTGTCACTACACACTGAAGCACATGGCCTGGTAGCTAAGGCACATGGCCTGGTAGCTAAGTCTCGGTGGGTGGCCTTCTAAGTGCAGGCCAAACTGCAAGGCACTGATTTTTAAGAGTCCTGCCCCTTTCCTCAAGCATAGTAGGTCCTGGCTGCTCCACTAGCAGCCTCCCTCCCCGCCACCCATTGCAGCCAGATGGAAGGAGTTCAGTGAGGAGGCTGCCTCCTTGATGATTTCCCATTCCCCTGGCTGCAGCAGGGAAACTGCATGTGTCCTGTAGCACTGTGCACTCCAACTGGGTCTCTAGGCAGTGGTGGGGACAGGAAATCAGTGGTCCCCTCTCTCCGGCTCCTGCAGGGACCCCAGCACCTATGGACCCAGGCAGAGTGCTTTACTGTGCTCCCTGCTACAGCCAGGGGGAGGGGAACACTGATCTCCCTTCCCCTTGGCTGTAGAAAGAAGCCTGCACCGGTCTTGCAGCTCCACAGCAATGTGCTCCGTCTGAATCCTTAAGCAGCAGCTCCCGTCTTCAGCCAGCAGGAGGGAAGTGGTGGGCCACTTTGAAAGGCCCCATGGGCCACCCCGGGTCACAGGTTGGGAACCGGTGACTTAAATACTCCATCAAAACATAAAAAGTCATCTTGTTCCATTTTCAAGTAAAAAAAAAAAAACCCCAGTTGTTTTGAAGTTTTGCGGGAAGAAAACGACTGTGCGAATTTCATAACCATTAACACTTCTTATAAATGTTATATAATTTCTATTCTAATATCTTTCATCATGCACAGCCCTCTCTTTGCTTAATCCCAACCACCCAAAGTACTGATACAAAACAATTAGTGGACATGTTTCAGAATTTAATCAAAATAAAGTGTGACAGGAATGCTACAGGCTTTTTGGAATCAGGTCACTTCTGTATTGTTTATTGAATGGGTCCTTTATAATTGAACAGATGGTACCTTAAAGAATTTCTCATTGTGGAAACTCCATATCAAGTTTTCCTTCAGTTGCTGAGGCTGTATGAAGATATAAGCCCACATAGTGTTTGACCATGGTAAGTTAGCTGCTTATATGGAGTATGTATAGCTACAATTGGCAACAGAATTCTTTGCAGGCATTTATAATTGGTGGTTGACTACAATTATGTTTATCACTTATCTTTTAGAATATTGCACCATTAAAGGAAAACAAGAACACACAGACGGTTCTAGAAATAAATACCAGGCACTGCCCTGAAGAGAGTGAAACACATTTCAGAAACAAGCTCTGTGGCTTAACAGTAGCATATTACTGGGGCTTGAAATATTTATCCATATCTACCAGCCCAAAGACTAACAATACTAGCAATGGCAAAAAACATTTACACTGTGATTGGTTCCGTCATCCTAAAAACTGTTCTTTTGGTCAAATCCTGCAATTTGAAGAAATCTCTCCTTTGTGGACAGTCTATTTTAGTGCATTTAATTGGAACATATTGTCAAACAGCTTTCCTTTTAATCGAGTTTTAAAATGTGACTTACTATAGCTCTCTGGCTTTTGTTGGATATTCTCTTCTTGGCTTCATTCCATTACATTTCTCTTGTCTTTCTCCTAACAACTGATGATATATCTTTCTGTATTGCTGTCAGTGTTTTTTCTTTCTTCCCCACCTCCGTATCTCTCCTCCCCACTCACATAGTAGAGAAAACAATCTCCATCTCCTCCTCTTCCTCCTCCCAGAATCTCAGTCTGTCCATTTACCATACTTGCCTTTTCCAAATTTTCTATCAACATTCTTTCAATCTCATCCACTTATACTCACACACAGAGTATGGAAATGTCAAACATCTAATAGCCAGGAGACTAAGTCAAGTAAAATCTCTCTCACTTTCCCCACCACAACTCACCCACGCTCCCATCCCAGGATGGACTTAGAGTTAAGTCATAAAAAGGCTTTAAGGAGACGTGACTGTCAGTGATTCACTGTGTGATCTCCTGCAAATCATTTAGTCTCTCTCTGCCTAATGTATAAAATAGGGATAATAATTCCATACCTCACAGAGAAGTTGCAAAGTTTAATTGATGTTTGTGAGGAACTCTGATATTATGACAACAGATTAGATAATCGCTGTAGGATACAAACGAGAAGCCAACCCATGACATTCTCTAGCAGCTGACATTCCTTCCATGGTGCTGACCCCAGACAAAACCTGTTAAGTCACCTGTTTCCTGCAGCAGATTCCTGATTTTGGGTGCCACCATGGGCTCTTGAGCAAGTTCCTGAATCTCTTGGGGGAAAAACAGGAAAAACAGGACATGGGGTGGACCTAAATATTCTTATACACAACTACTCCAAGGAGATTACTTACCAGTAACAAAGGTTCTTCGAGATGTGTGGTCCCTATATGTATTCCACTGAAAGTTATAAGCATGTGCCATGCGTCTGGAGCCAGAGAACTTGAAGTAATAATGCCCATTGGTCTGCACATGCGCCCTTGCTCCGCCTCATGGTTTCATCCAAATCAATGGGGGGCAGGGGAGAGAGACTGACGGTGCCCTCAGTTCCTTCTCCACCACAAATCTAACAGATCCATAGCGGAGGGGAAGATGGGCAGGAAGTGGAATACAGACAGGGACCACACGTCTCGAAAAACCTCCAGTTACAAGTTAGTAACCTCCTCTTCAAGTGATAGTCCCTGTTGTAGTCCACTGAGAGTCATCAACAAGCAGTACTTAATCTGGAGGAGGGTGCATGGTAAAAGGGGGGGCTGCCATCATGGCCCCCAGTTCACCAACACTTCTTGTGGAAGTAAACTACCAGGAAGGCAACCTTCATGGAAAGGAGACAGACAGCACAAGGCCAAAGAGTGATTTCATTAATGTTGAGAGGACAAGGTTGAGGAGCAATAGCTTGAATGGGTCGATGAGACCCTTCCAAAACCTAGTAGTCAATGGATGTGTAAATAGAGAGTATCCCACTACGGGGAAGTGGAAGGCACGGATAGCTGCTATGTGCATCTTGATGGGATTGAGAGCGAGTCTTAATGTCTTCAAAGACAGAAGGTAATCACTGCTTGTATCATGAAGTAATTAGGTAGGGGGTGAGAGAACAAACTCAGGCTCCTTTGCCGATATGCAGTACTTTTCTCTGCCCCCTTGAAGATGGGTGCGCAAGTGGCATGAGTGTGCCACACAGTTCGAGCTGGGTGAAGAATGGCATTGTTGATTGGTACTGAGGCATGCAGGATGTCAAGAAGCTGATGCTGTTTGTCCTGAACTTCCTCCGGTGGAATATCGAGGTCCTCAGCCACCCTGTGCAAAAGGTCCTGGAAGTGATGAAAGTCACCTGGAAGGAAGAGGGAAGCCAAAGACACAGTAGCATCTGGTCTGGTGGTACTGTCGGAGTTGAACTGAGCGGCTCATCCTCCAAAACTGGTTCTGAACGCCTACTCGAGAATGCCTGAAGAAGGGAGAGGGGTCAATCCTCTCTTCCTGAACAGGAAGGCTCCAAAGGTGCTGAGGCCAGGACCCCCAATACAGCCAACAAGATGGATCCATCGGATGCTGTGGAGGGCCCCACAGAGTGGGATAGAAGAGATCTCTCTGTTGGGGAAAGGGAGGGTACTGCCACCAAGTTGGTAAGCCTTAGAGTACTCATTTTGGTGATATGGGATAGATGGCCCCTGCGCTCAACCTGAGTCCTCCAATGACAGTAAGTCGGAGCCCAGTTCCAATGGTGATACAGTCAGAACCATAGGAGAGCAGGTGGAAGCCCAACTTGAGTGAGGCAAGTCCAGGACAGGAGAACATGTCTCCCCGGGTGCCAACTGTAGAGGAAGACGCGGAGACTTAACTCCCCCAAGAGCAAAAAATGTTCGTGGGGCCTGGACACCAACCCAAACCTCCCATGTAGCAGCATGTACTCCATAGCCAGAAGCAAAGCCAGAGCGAAGGACTACTTCAGAATCTATTGTTCCCTTGACTTAGGGGGTGCCAATTTGGAAGGCTAAGAGATTCAGTGGATGGTACTTGTGAATCCGCTGATCTGTACGACTTGTTGCGATTGAGAGCTTTAGAATGCACTGCTTCTCCTTGGCTGCAACTCAGAGAAGGCACATAGTCGTTCTTGGGCCTGGAGGAAGACTTACTGCCATGTTTATGAGCATGCTTCCTTGCCTCATGACCAGGCCCCGGTACAGAGTCCGTTGCACTGGTACCATCAGAACCAGACTTCATCTCTGCAGTCGTAAGCCACGCCTAGGTTTCTCAGCCGATGTACAGGAAGGTTCCTTGGCCTGGATCCGACTGCAGCCTGATGGCAGCCTCCATGGAGGCACTTCTTCAAGCCTAGAGCCCAAACGTCCCAGGTAAGGCTTGGGAAGGAGAGGCAGATACTGTACCTGGATGAAATGTAGGCTTCTCCCAAGCATTAAAGGCAGCACTGGTTACTGACTGAGAATGAACATGGGCAGGAGGTGCAGATCTTGAAACCCGGTGTCTTTGACATAATCCAGTTCTCAGGCATGGGTGCTGAGGAGAGAGCAGGGACTGGAGAAAATGGGAGTCCCCAAAGTCTCTTAATTTCTAAAATTACTACTAAATACTAAAACTACAATAAAAACAGAAAAACCAACCATGTACAACTCTAAAAAGCAGAGATTTAGTTCTGGCTTTTTTGTTTTGTTTTGTTAAAAAAGTGTGTCAGAGACAAGAGGACACTAGAGGCTCTGACTCAGACCACACTGCACTGAGAAGGAATTGAGGGTGTGGTTGGTCCACCCCACCCTTTTACCACCTTGAACAAAACTCATGAGGCTGAGTAAAAGTGCATGTCCAGACCAACAGACACCATTACTTTCAAATTCTCTGGACGCATGGCACAGGCATATAACCCTCAGTGGAATACAGATAGGGACCATCACTTGAAAAAAAACTGAAGGTTGCTCCAGTCTATGGCTAGGGAAACCTAGCTAAGACCAAACACTTTTTGGAGGGTGTTTGGGCAGAGAGTGACACTATTCCTACTCACTCCAAAGATTATGTTCTCAGTTACAGTTTGCCTCCCCCAACCACAGACATAAAAGAGGTAGGAGAGGGAGACAGAGACCAAGAGAGAAGGTGGTATCTAGCTTCACGTGTCATATTAAGTGGTATTTATGCTCCCATTTCACTAAAATTCAGAGGTGCCTAAATATCTTTAAAATTTTGGAATGACTTTAATGCTATGTGTGCCAGTAGCATAACCATTGATAAATCAGATGAGGGCTAGGAGTGGAAACTAAAGCTTTTTTCATTTTAAAAAAAAAAAAAAGCTATGCAAATGACATTGAATATTAATTGATATAGATAGATGGGGTGAATCATTTTCATAAATACTTCAGATTTCTGGAACTTCAGCTTTAACAGGTACACCCAAATCTGCTCAGGGGCTCCAACATTTGTACCAGCCTGGATTGCTAAATATCTGATAAACCAAATACCCCTCACCCCACAACAGGCCTTCTCTGGCAGCTGAACTGGAGAAGGAGCATTCTCTCTCTATTCACCCCTTTTCCCTCCAGTAGCTCCTGCCTACTAAAAGGGAGGGTGAAAGTCAGGGGCCTCCAATCTCTTCCCAAATGTGTGTGTGTGTGTGGAGGAGGGGGGAGAGAGGGCAAGGTGGGGGACGCTGTTTGCTTTGTTCTGTGCAAGTGCTCCTGCTCATTAGATTTTTCCCAAGCAGCAGAGAAAACCCCCTCTGATTCTTGGCAGTTTCACTTATGCCCCCAGGTTTCTAAATATAGTCTGGTCAGTTTTCACTCTGTCCCAGCTTGGAAAAGCAATATCAACAGTATTGGAGGTGCCTACAGACTTGGGAAGAGATCTCAGTGCACATTTAGAATTATTTAAAATCATAACGATAACAGCTAACAATATTTTTTTTTAAATGAAATCTGATTCTGCACGCGTTTTTGCCTTAAAAAACCCTCTCTGTTCTTTAAAAGTTCTTGAAAAGTGCCCACTCTCAGGACTAAGTTCAGAAGCTGTTCTAGCAGCCAAAAATGGCCATAACAGAACAACCTCCTATGACAATGCAACCATAAATCTGGGGGATGGGGAGGGGGACAAAAGGGAAAAACAAAACAAAACCAAAAAAAAGTATTGCTTGATGCTGGAAATGGAAGCTCTTAGAAATTTGCAAAGCACAGCCAAATCAGATTTTAACATTAATTCAGCTGTGACTGAGTTAATCAAACTATAACACAATTTGGCTTGGTTTGTACAGATGAAGCCAAAAGCATTTTATAAAATATAACCTAAACTTCTGAGAAATAAGCCATCACTTGCTCAGGTAGAGACCTGAGCTTGGCTACTACTAAATTTCATTGTTAAACTCTGTGTAGATAGGGTTTTTCAAGAACAATCAGCCTCAAGAAATTTTTAGAGCTTTTTAAACTTTTGTTTCACCCTTTATTTCTATATCATTCAGTCACAGAGAAAGCATAAAGATTACCAGGTTTTCAGAGAACTAGGCATTCAACTATAAATTGAAGGATGGGGTGGAATTTTAAATTTACTAAGTCAAATTGTGATCCATGCTGTACACCCATATACACCAGTATACACACTGTATACCCTATGCTGTACACCCCCAGAGGGGGCTACCTGTGCCACAGATCCCTGTGGTGGAAGCTAGCAGAACGTGAAAAGGAGACCCACACAGAACCATTTCTCCCTCCTTCACATAGCAGGACAGGGAACAGGTGGACAAGGACAAGCAGCAAGTCAGTCTTGACTTTATTCCCCAGTTCTGCCCCAAACACACCAGCTAGTGCAGCTAAACCACCATGCAACCATACCTCACACCAGGAACTGTATGGTGACAGTTACAATTCAGTTCCTGTTCTGTTACTGGAACTATATGATGTCCCTTTCTCAGGGCTCACGGTAACTCCATGATGTAGACTTTGGGTAAATTTTTCAAAGAGAGCTATGACCCATTGACTCAGTATGACTTTAGGCTCTTAAGTACCTAAATCATAAAAATTAAATTTCTGTACTAATTTTACTAACTTGGAGTAAAGTTTTAAAAACTACTTTATTCACTGTAGAGACTCTCCACAAAGCCATCTTCCCACCAGCCACACATTTTAAATCTTTTGAAATTACCCACTATTTTCTAAGAAATGTTCAGATTCCTTTAGCTATGGGTCATAAAAGCACTGAAACAAGTTTATCGATGTTCTTTATTGAGGAGTGGGAACAGAAGATGGGAAGGAAAGTTATATTCAGGACTAGTCTGTACAGACAGGCATGTGAAAGACTATCAAGTGTTTGTAAATATGCCTTCACAAGAAACATACTCTCTCCCCCTTTAAAGAGCATTCTGAATTTCGTTTCAACAAAGTGTTATGTCATTCCCTGAAATATCACTCTTGGGGAAATTTATTTAGTAGACGTTATAGCATTGTTGACTATTAAACTTATGTCAAATGCAGAATGAACATGTTTTGATTCTATCTATAGGAGCAATAGTTTAGATTACAACAGCCACAACCGCTGAAATTCATGTAAGGCTTTTCTTTGCCAGTCTTTCAGAATCTAGTGGCTGATACCCATTCCCCAGCTGCTGCTAAAGACAACTTGGCCACCTACAGCCAGAGTCAAAATCCAGAACAAACGGCTTATCTCAGTTGGAATTTCATAACCAAAAATGGAATCAAGATTCCCCAGGCAGTCTTAAGCAGACAAAGACGACAGACATTCCCCACATGCAAGGGCCTTTCACAGCACCACACACACCTCTATTCTTCAAAGCAGAGTAGGAGGAGGGCTTCCTCCGATCAGTCTTATCTTTGTTTCAATCAAGTCCCTAAGCTAGTTCAATTTCCCATCTGTTTACTCTAGTCAGTTCCTCACTCTTCAGTCACAAAGTCTCCAGCTGACCAAAGATCCATCTCTCCTAAGGCTGGACTCCTTTGCAATCACTGCACTGAGGGCATACACCTGTCATCAGACACTCTTTCAGGGCTACAGCTGTAATCCCAATTCCCTCTGTCAACGTGTCCCAGTCTTTAGGAGAAAAACTCCCATTCAAAACTGACGTTTAGAGGCCACTCTGAACTCGCATGCATTTTGTTTTACTATAACTCAGCAGCCTAATCCAGATACAGTATAAATGACTTTGCTCTGAATCTTTCAGCGAGCATGCAGAGGAATCTTACTCCACTGTATGACAGTGGTAATCACACCAGGTTACTGCAATACAAGTTGAAATATTTTTCTTATGCCCATTTTACCCAAATTGTACATACTGCTTAATCTAAGTTCCTGCCCTCCCCTCCTTTACCTTGTGCTGTTAAACCCAATCTTCTTGATTATATGCAGCCACCCTTGTCTTGCTTATTTCCCAGGAGATTTCCATGCGCAAGCACGAGATACAAATCTCAAATCGAATACATGGATTTGAGACACAAAAACAACAACTTTAATGTATCTTCCATAATACCTTGGGTGTAAGAGCTGCTGCGCAGCATTAACCTTCTCTGTGCCAAACACCCAATGGAGTCTAGCCATGGTGGTTGAATAATCAATATAGTCACAAGACATGGAACTTCAAAGAACAGGTTTTGCCTTTTAATAAAATAAATTAAGGAAGAATAGGCTGAATTCTGTGCTGAATGCCCTTGACTAGCCAGTATATAGGGGCATTAAAGATCATTTAAAAACACAGGCCCCAAAACCTGCAATCGGGTCTACCTCAGCTGTACAAATGCAGGACCAGGGCCTTAGTTTTTAATTAAAAACATTATATTTACACACACACACACACACACACACACACACACACAAAGCAGCATCTGATCAATTCTATATTTGTTGATCTCCCAGCAATCCAAATATTGAACAAAACATTGATTATACAAGACAATCCAGAGAGATTCAAATAAATAAGGAGGCTATTTTATCAGTCATGAAGTTTTCTAAATTTCATTAATCACCTTCCTAAAGATTTTTAAAAAGTCTCCCTTGCTGTGGTGTGTGTCTCTTTCATTTGTAGCACACAAGTATCCCACCTGCTTGCGTTATGAACAGTTGGTAAATAGCTATGAGTGAACTAATTTGCTACAAAAATTAGATTACTTCACTGTTCTGCCCAAATGTTGCAATGCCATGGTATTCTCTTCTACAATATGCCCTCAATAGGCAAATACAAAATTAAGTATTCAATTTCTGCCACCCCCGTGGCCTCATGGAATAGTGGGCCTGTGGATCTCCAGATGTGTGTTCTGTATGCCACTAAGGAATCATTTGACCAACGGGTGGGTAAAAATAGTCTTTTCTGCTATTTTCAGGTGAAAAGTAGTTATAGCAGCCAAATGAACTTTAAGAGAACTGAACGACAGGCCTGAATTTTTTAGTTCAAGCATGTAACTGCAGTACATTTGAGATTTAAGCCAATACAGGTAAGATATGTCTATTTTTACACCATTCATTGTATCTAGTCCATTTTTGGAGGTAAGTTTTGAGAGTCATTGATTTTCTGCTGTTTAACAACACGTTTTTGATTTGGGTTGAACATTCTAACTCTTCACCTTGAAACCATGTAGGAGCCATGCCAGGAGGTGGAGTTTGTCTATGCGTGGGTGCAGGGTGTGGCTGTTGTCTTGATGGAGTAGGTGTCCACATGCTGGAAGGTCTGCTGGTGTGCACACCAACATCTGAAGCAGGTAAAAATACCACACTTGTCTCGCCATGCAAGAGCTATGAGGATTACTCTCGCTTTGTCTGACCATATTTTGTGTAAGACTTTCAAGATCATTGGTATGGGGGAAAAATGCGTATAGTAGATCCTTGTTCCAGCTGATGAGGAAGGCATCGCCCATGGATCTGGTATGTAAGTTCCCTCTGGAACAGAATAGGAGGCATTTCCGGTTCTGTGAGGTTGCAATGAGGTTGATGGCCCCATTGTCGAAAGATGTCTCATAATACTGACTAATTTAGTTCTCACTCATGTTTCTGTATGAAGTTCCTGCTGAGGGCATCTGCCATTATATTCTGGCACCCTGGGAGATATGAAGCTGAGATAGTGCATCCATCATGGCATCAGTAACTCCATAGCTTCATGGCCTCCCTGCATAGCAAGTATGATCGGGCTCTCCCTCAATAGTTTATATAATACATGCATGCGATGTTGTCTGTTATTACTTTTATCGTTTTGTTCTTTAAGCAGGAGGAAATGTGAGCATGTGTTGCGTACCACCTAAAGTTCTAGCAAGTTCATGCATAGACACGTTTCTGTTCAAGACCACCTGCCCTGTACGATGTTGTGTAATAGATGTGCTCATGAGGGATGCATCTCTTGAGTATAATTGAGGGCAGCTCCTGACAGAATGGGATGCCAGCCATAATGTTGGAGAGGTGTGTCCACCACAGTAGTGAGTCCTTCATGTGGTTAGGCATTGTTAGCACTTTGAGTAGGCAATATCTGTGAGGTTTGTATACAGTGGATAGCCATGCTTGTAGGCAGCACATCTGTAGACACGCGTGCCTTACTACATACGTTGTGGCTGCCATGTGGCCCAGAAGTTGGAGACGTGTGGGCTGCGAGAGTAGGGCTGTTTCTTATAGAAGAAATTATATTTCTGATGGTATTGAATCTCTTTTCGGTAGTGATACCTTTGCTGATGTTGGATTGAGGTACGCACCTATGAATTCTAGATGTTGTACTGGGACCAGTGTGGATTTTGGGTGGATTTATCATGATTCCCAGGACTTGGAACAGAGATGATGTTCACTGGGTGGCTCGTAATGCCTGTATTTAATAGGCAGTTGTCTAGGTATGGAAACATGATTTCCTGCCTGTGAAGATATGCAGTTACTACAGCTAGTGTCTTTGAGAATACTTTGGCACTGTGGGAAGGCCAAAAGGGAAGTATTCTGTATTGATAGTGTTTGTCTTCCAGGAGAAACCATTTGTGTGCCGGGTGTATGGTGACATGAAAGTAGGCGTCCCGCAGGTAGAGGCTGAAAACCAGTCCCCTTGTTCCAACGCTGCTATGATGGCCGATAGTGTGACCGTTTTGAATCTCTGTACTCTTATGAACTTGTTTAGCCTTCTGAGGTCTAATCTGGGTCTCCCACCCTCCACTTTTCTTCTGGGTTAAAAAGTATCGGGAATAGAAACCCTTCTCTATGTATTGTTGTAGCACCCGTTCTACTGCACTGAGGGATACTAGATGATCTACTTCTTGCTGAAGGAGGTGCTCATGAGTTGGGCCCCAGAAGAGGGACAGGGAAAGGGATTGGATAGTAGAGATGTTGGTGAAAGGGGTGGAGTACCCTGAGCATATAATCTCCAGGATTATATAATCTCCATCTGTCTGACGTTATGGATGCCCAGCTATTTTGGAATGAACGGAAATGGTGGCCGAATTGTGTGGTAAGTAAATTTCTGCACTGGAACTTGAGGGAGGTCATTCAGGCCCTCGACCAATCTTTCAAAATTATTGTTTTGATGACGATGGATGGGATGTTGACTGTTGCTGGTTATTTTGTCATCTTCTCTGAAGTCTTTGTTTGGATCGATTCATGTCATTGTCTGTGTTGATAGGGATATTGAGGGTCTCTCTTTTGATAAGGTTGTTATCTACTTTATCTCCTTCTCGTTGCAGGACTGTATTTACCTACGGTCTGCAACGTCACTCACAAATCCTTCATAAAGGACTTAGCTTATCTTTTCACCAAATAATTTGGCTTTATCAAATGGGAGATCCTCAATGGTCGATTGTAGATCCCAGGCAGGGCCGCCAAATGGAGTCAGGAAGCCTCCTCATGATGATTGCTGTGGCCATAGTTCTGATAGCTGTTTCCGCTGCATCGTGAGCCGCCCGCGGGGCTGTTCGAGATATCAGCTGACTCTCTGTAACAAGAGATTGAAATTGCTCCCTTCTTTCCTGCGGTGTGACGTCAATGAAGTCCAAGAATTTTGAATATATGTCATGGTCATAGTTGGAAAGTAACATACTTGGCTACGTGTAGTTGTAAAGTAGTCAAGAAGTAAACTTTCTGTCTGAATAAATCCACTCTTCCAGTCCTTATCCTGGGGTGTGGATTTGTGGTGAGTTTGCTTGCCCCTTTGATGTGCTGCTTCCACGACCAGGGAATTGAGTTCCTGTTTACCCATCATCCGCCCAGCACCCTTAGAATGGACATGGTATTTTTAAATCAGCTCTTTTGCACGTGGGTAAGATCGTGGCAGGAGTTTGCCATGTGTTATTCACCAGTTCCATTAGTGCTTCGTTCATTAGCAAAGCTATCTTAGATGATACTGTGGAGTGCAAGATCTTCTAGAGCTTATGACATTTCTCCCATACCTCTAAGAAGTATCTCCAAGTCTTGTGCCACTCTTTTAAACAGGTCTTGGAATTGCCTGAAATCATCCGCACTAATAAGTGGAGACGGTATTATGGTGTCATCCAGAGAGGTGGTGGTGTTGTGTGGTGTTGATGATGCTTGCGGTTCTACTGCATCATCCACCTGCTCAATGGCTTCTAATGGAGGGTCTACAGCCGATTGTATTGAGTGTTGTGGGGGCATCTCTATCCCTATAGGAAGTAGAGGGTCTGTTGTAATCCCTGGCGTACTGAGACCATGGTCCCAATTACGCCACTGCATCAGGTATGGCATGGGTGGGACAAACCACAGGGGAGCATACCACGGTTGTCCTGAGTAACTGCCATATCCCCTATGACCAGAAAGGAAAGACGTGGGTCTACAAAGTAAAGAGTGTTGAGGAGAGAAGACTGCTTCCTCAATATTGTCATCTTCCCCGCTGGATAACACTAGGAACATGGTCCCATGTGGTGGCGGAGACGTGTCCATGCCATATAGTGGTGAATCCTCCTGTTCTTGGTGCTTTGTCTTAGATTTGTGTTTCCTACCCCGTGCTGGGCTTGGTGCTGTGGAGTTGATTGGTGCTGATGTCTGAGCAGGTTCCGATGGAATAGTCGTGCCATTGTCATCTGCATGTCTGTCTATTTTGGTGCCAGAGTTGTGTCCAGTGTCAAAGCTGCAGTCCGCACCATAATGCGAGTTGGTGCCGAGGTCATGGTTGGAGCCGTTTTCACAGTCGGTGCCATTTTCAGCACCATGGCTGCTGGTGCCAACATGCGTTCCATCAGTGTCAAATCAGGAGGAGGTTTTTACTGTTTTGACCCTCGACTCCGTGCCATTGTTGACTCTCTCATTGAGGCTGCAGGCTCCGAAGGGGTCTGAGCAACCGTTGTTTTGGCCAGTATTGGCCTCTTCATTGGCAGGCTTTTAAGATGGCGTTGAAGTCCTCTTTCTAAGGAATTTCTCAGAAGGTAACAGCGAAGGCTCACGCCTAGGATCTGAGGCAGGCCTCAGGGAATTCTCCATAAAATCATTTTTAACCTGAGTTCTCTGTCCTTCCTGACCTTTGCCTTGAGGTTCTTACAATGGGGATATTTCTGTGTGACACATCTCTCACTGAGGCATCAAATACATTGGCATGCCCATCAGACGCCGGCATGGCATCTCTGCACAAAGTACATCTTTTGAAGCCTGGGGAACCAGGCATGATAATTGTATAACTACTATCTACACTAAACGATGGGGAAGTAATTTTAATTTTTTTTTCCCCTGGAAAAAGGGTAAGGAGGTGGTAACTAACTAAACTAACTGACGAGTCTATTCTAACTTTTCTCTCAGAACAAGCGGTTGAAGGAAACTGCTGCGGCCTCATCTCAGACCATGGATGGTTGAGAAGGAACCGCATGTGCGACCCAATCTGTCTCTGCTGACGAAGATCTCTGATCCAAATGCGAGGACATGACAGGCACCTGGAGTGGAGCACCCACAGGAACACCACTCAAAGGATTTTTTACACTCAACAGGCAGAGAAACAAGAACACAAATTCCATGCTTTGTTCTCCTTCACATTTATTAATCTAGTTCTTTAGAAAGTAAGATTTGGGAGGAAAATATTCCTATAAGTCATAGTCTCCTTGTGAATGGTGACGCTAGTTGCAGACTAGTTTTGCAGTATGGAATTCCAAAGATTTAAAAAAAAAAAAAAAAAATTTTTTTTAAACTGCAACAACTGGAGACATGAGAAAAGTACAGTATCTGTTTGCCTATTAAAGCTTTTAAATAAAGAACTAGTGAAATGCATGATTCTAAAGTACAGCTAACTACTTTCAGCAAAATTTCTTAATCAGGAATACATGGCAGCTGGCCTTTGCTCCCATTAAGAGAAACTCCCAATTAAGAAGATATTATTTTAACAGTGATGAGACTACTTGGGTATCCACAGAATGCATTAGAGCTATTTTACAACCTACAAAAAGCCCATATCAATTTCACTAATTCCAAAGAGAAAGATCAGAAGGCAAAAATCATTCTGAAGAATTAGTCAGACAAGTAAGAATTAAATTAAGAGATGAGAAACCAAAGGAAAGTGATGAATGGTATTGAATGTAACAGGGAGATGGAACAGAGAATTACTCCTTCAGTTTAGCTAGGAAATGGTTAGTGGTTTTAGAGTGGGGTGTGAACTAGTTTGGAGGGGAAAAATAAAGGCAAGAGATAAAGATGAAGAGAGAAGGAAACAGGAGAGAGAAAGTCAAGGCAACGTGATAACACTAGCATCCGAAGAGAAAAAATGTGAAATACAAAATGTTTAAAATAGGGGGATTGAGAAGTTTCCTCCTCTGAATAGAGATACAAGTGTGTGCTTGGAGGCTGAAGAAGAGGGGCAGGAGTGAGTTAGCCAACAAGAAATTCAAGGGAATGGATCAAGAGAACAGGAGAAGGGAGACCTCAGAATAAAGGGCAGTAGGAAGGAGGCAGGTTTTTGTTTGTTTGTTTTAAACTGGCTAAATCCTGAGCAAAGGGAAGAGAAGGTTACACCCCATTCAGGAAAAGGGACTAGCCTATTGCCACTAACACTGCTTGGTTTTGTTTTGCTGAAGTCCTTAATAATGAAAATAATCTCAAGATTATCTGGCTTCCCAAACACACGTTTTGTTTTTTAAAATTAATCAATCTGATTTAATAAGGCAGTTAGTGTTGAATGATAAATCGGTCTACATATCGTGCTTTGAGTCATAATTATTGTTTTACAGGAAGCTAACATACATATTTTTACTGTACTTAAACATTTCCTTCTTATCTTAAGGGGAGAACCAAAAATAGAAAATACAAAGGAAAAACCCAGAAGTTAGCTGACATACTGACTGAAAAACCGAGCAAACAAAATGAAACTGTATGAAAAGTTACCAATGTGTAACTTTGTTCGCTAACCTTATTACTGCCATAACAACTTTAAGAGAAAAGGTATTAGCATCAAAGTGGGGGAGCGTAGTTTGTTTCTAACTACCAGTTTGACAAATCAAAATATAACTCAGCAACTGACGGGTATGAAAAATTCACTTCCGAGAGAAGTAGTTAGACCGACCAACGCCTTGGCGTAGCCACGGCTAGGTCAATGGAAGAATTCTTTCATTCTTTCATACCTTCTGCCTTTCAGAGAGGTGGATTTACTACAGCGGTGGAAGAACCTCTTCTATCACTGTAGTAAGTGTCCACACTGCAGCACTAGAGCAGCACAGCTGTAATGTTTCTAGTGTAGATATACTTTAAGTGAAATGAGGGCAAAAAGTAGCAAATGACCAAAAAGCGTTTGAAAGAATGTGACACTGTAACATCGCCATTTGTGTTTTCCTCTCTCCCTACAGTTACTAGTTCTTCCTTTATGAATGTAGATGTCCTGATCTCCCTGCTCATCAGTGGCCTCAAGAGAACTGTGGAGGCGGCATGGGGCAGGAGAGAGGGACAGGGAGACAATCACTAAAGCATCCCTGCACCCTCCTTCCCCTCTTCACCAACCTTTTGGCAGCCAAAAAAGAGGGCAAAGAGCATTCCTAAAAAGAGATGGGAAGTTAGGGCAGCTCTGCTGTCTGGGAATTAAAGACTGGTGAAAAGACAGTAAAAGTTAGCTAAGAGCACTGAGTTTCCAGCTATCCCCTGCACATCTGCAGGGCAGTCCTAACTATAATCTTCCTCTTCCACCTACTAATGGCAATGATCCCACTCAGTCTTTCCTAAACTATTCCTAACCCGCTGGGTTAGAGGAAACTCCCAACACTCGCAAGCTCTGAGGGGCTGCAGTAATGGGAACACTCATTCTACATCTCTTTGCCAGATTAAAGGGCTTCAGAAAGGGGATTAGATGTGGGCCTCACCAGCAGAGAAAAAGAAACAGAATTTGGGACTGGTGTTACTGACTGGTGACCAGTCCAGAGATCCCTAACAACAGTGGTGTCCACCTATGGGCTAAGTTAAAGAAAAAACATTTTTCAAGGTGACTAAGAATGATCATCCTCATGATGACACACTTTTCTAGAAGTGAGTCCTGAAGCTCTAAATTTAATATTTTAGTAGTTCTCCAATTTAGTGGAAATATTTCAGTTACCACTCAAGTTAAAAATCTTCATAAATCACACTAACAAAAAGTAACCTCAAAAAGATCAAGCAACTTCAAGAACATTCAAGAGCACAAAACAAGTTACACAAATTCCCTCCCAATCTTCCTAATAAGTCTTAATTTAAATGAAACAAGCACAGAAAGTTCTTACCTTGTCAATTATTTTTTTAAACCTTCCCTTTATTTTATTTTTTAAGCAGTTTATGTTTAACAGTACTGAACTGTAAAGTATTTGCTTTTTTTGGTCTCTGCTGCCCGATTGCATACTTCCAGTTCCAAATGAGGTGTGTGGTTGATCAGTCAGTTTGCAATTCTGGTGTTCATAACTCTGAGGTTCTACTGCATTTACATCTCTTACCTAGACAGCTTTCAAAGCATTCTAGTCTAAGACATTCAAAAAAGCAATCAAGGGATATCTTTAGAACTAGTCACTTCTGCTAGCTACAGAGAAAATGTTTTGCTCAAATTGGTCAATTGTTAATATATGCCTAAGATTCTTTTTTCAGCAAAATAGACCTCCCCCAGCAACCTTAATCACACGGCATCATCCCTTCCCCCACCACAAAATTCTTTGCTTGTACTAGTTGAAATATTGTCCAATAAGACAAAAAGTATGATGTCAATGGTCCTGCGGTACCTTCTTGATTAAGTGTTTATGGAGTCCATTTACCCACCTTTTCGGTATACATGTCTCTACGAGGCTAGAAAACTATATAAACACAGCACTATTTTAAAATATGCATAGTGCCCATCTACAGCACTGAAATTTTCTATCAAGAATCATGTTTAAAACATGACTTAGCTTCCTTGTTCGTTTTTTTAAAAAAATACACAAGCCAGGAAGAAGTTACTTGACAAAGTTCTACTAGTGAAGTTAACGCTAATGGTAAAATATATATATATATATATATATCAGAAAGTAGCAATTCAAACTAAAGTTTTTGCTTTCAAATAAACACAGAATGAACCCTTGTGGCAGATACATAGTCCAGAAAGAAGCTTATTTCCAAAAAATAAACATGAACTTCTGTGATAGCCCGCCACTTTCATCCAAGGTAAGCCATCAGTTACAACATTTTATAAACAATATTTTGTTTGTTGGTTAACAAAGTGATGGACAAAAAGATGAGACATGCAAAAGTGTCTTAGAAAGAAAGGAATTCTGAAAATCAAATCTAAAAATAAAAAGTAACTATTCAAACATACTACCAGGCCACACCCACATCTTGGCAAATGTTCCTTGAGTGCTCCTATCAGACAAAAGGATTTTTAGGTTACTCAGCACATTTCTAATGAAAAAGCATGAATGACATGCTAGTTGTTTATCCAAGCAACTGGAAAAGAAACAGGATAAGCACTTTAACAGCTGAAATTCTCATATAATTCTTTGCCAATGATCTGTTTATTCTAGGTTATAACTGCAGTTCGTTTGACTATTGCTCCAGATGCAACGACACGCTATCAAGAATGAAGAACCACACGTACTAAAATCAACTACACAATGCTATTAAGTTTTAAGTAAAGTTTTTTTCTCCTCTTAGGAAACTCCAGAGCACTTTCCTTCCATCCAATTCCTCCACTGTTAAAAAAAACCCTGTAAATTGCAAATGGATTAATAAAAGTTATTGGGGCAAAACTAGAAAAAACACACGACGTGAAACACATTCCTATCCTTCTCTTCTGCAGGTTCTGTACTAGTTGGGTTCTCTGCGGTATATGAAAGGGGCACCAACATTTTCCCCAAACATCTCTCTGGCTGGTCAAGGTAAACTCTAAAGGAGGAAGTGAGGAGGAAAGGGAAATCTAGGCAGTAATTCTATCACAAGACCATAATGTGTGCAATAGGTGCTGAGGAGTGTTGACACACCAACAATTTGCAGGGAGTTTGTCAGTCTGACTGAGCAGAATCTTGTAGTTCTACTATTTCTATTTAAAATTTTGTTCTGATGCAACAGGAGATAGTAAGCGAGGACAGCGGTCTGACATTGTGCCAAATATAAATCTAGTTCTCATGGAAAAGCTTCCAATCAGCCCCTTACTCTAAGTTATTCGAGGAAAAAAAATGTTTAACTCCTATTAGGTTATCATCGTAAGTACAATCAAAATTCTTTCTATTCATCACTCAGTGTCCCAATCTAAAGTAATACTTCCTTCTGTACAGACAAAGTGAACCAAACAGATTTTTACATAGCAGATTTTTGAACCGAACAGCTCCACTGTATAGGAGAAACTAAGAATAAGCTTCTAAGCTAGCCACTCAAGTGACCACATCATCATACCATTCAGTCTCTCTTTTCTCTGCTCTGCATTAGTTTTCTATTTTGTTTGTTCCACAATCTGAATTCAGATTATAAATTGAGACAGCAAGTCTAACTGAGTTGAATTTATATGCATTTTAAAGTGCCTTGCATATTTATGGCACCAAAATTCATATCCTAAATTTCTATGCAACTTGACTAACAGTTGCACATAATGCTAATGCCACTAATGCCGCCACTGCGCTAGGAAAGTAAAATGTGTGTATCTCCTATTTTCTATACATTTAGACCAAAACTATTTTAAAGACATGTTTCTCAAGTTGGGCACCTAAATAACCTGATTTTCTATGATACTGAACACCCACTACAAGCAATAGCAGGATGGGGCATATGAACTAGAAGAGGAACTGCATGAACTTTCAATCTTGGATGACTAGAGTGTCTGTCTAATTGTCTGCAAGACAAAACCTGTAGTCCTTTTGCAGTCCTGTGACAGACATTTGACTTAGACTTATATGCAATGTTGCTGTATTTGTGTTGGTCCCAGGATATTAGAGACATAAGTTGGGTGAAATAATATCTTTTATTGAATCAGCTTCTGTTGGTGAGAGAGACAAGCTTTCAAGCTACACAGCTCTTATTCAGGTCTGGGAAAGGTCACTCAGCGTCACAGCTAAATACAAGATCGAGATAGCACAAGCAGTTAGCACATATTGTTAAGGGACCATTTGAGGTGAAGTTGCCCATTAATACCCTTGTAGTCATAGTACAAAAAGGGGGGCTAGATAATTAGATTGTTGTAATAAGCCATAAATCCAGTGTCTTTATTAAGACCATGATTTTTCATATCTAACACAATTATGAATTTAAGTTCCCAGTTTCAATTTTGAAAGTGTTGTGCAGGTTTCCTTGGAAGTTGAGAGCTGATGTCAGATATAGAGTGATCACCTTGTGAAAAAAGTCATTGCACAATTGAAATTTCTTAGTTAAATAAAGGTATCAAAAATAGATGGGCTTTCCTTGTGTTTAATACTCATATCAGCTTTCGATTAATTAAAAGGCTTAAAAACAGATTACTTAGTGAGGCTGCAAATGTTCAAGGCTTGATCCTGCATTTTCTGTGTATTCAGAATTCTCAATGTCTTCAGCGGGAGTTTTATGGAGCCCAAATCTGCAGTCTTTGTGCAATGAAAAACAAAATATACACTATAAAGATATAAAACCATGTGATGCTTGATTTCCTCTGCTACTGTATTTAACATCTGCAGAAAGTAGTTTCACTAACACAAAGTCAAGAAAGAATATCAATAAAAATGTGATCATCCTCAACTGCCCGCAGTAAGCATGAACAAGTTCCAGTATTGAAAAAGGCCTATCACATATACCTTAACTCGGAGGTTTTCCTAGAGGCTCATCTATGGAGTTGCAACAGGCACTGCAGCCCACTATTAACACTGAGGAAAATTATTTTATGTATGTAATAATTAAAATTAAATTGCAACACTGTAAATAAACATACATTTCCTTTTCATTTTGATGTAAACAATTGTAATGACAGAAACCCCTAACATGCACTCAGAGAAATGTTTCAAGATGTTTGAAACCAGTTTTAGTAAAGCTATATTTTAAAAAAATAAAAAAGGGGAAAAAAAAGTTGAGCACAAACTGTGATGTTCCAACAGGTAAACACAATTTTGTATAAAACTGAACAAAAAGTAACACAGCAATGTTGTTAAAATTGTTTAAAAAACATGTTATTTGATTTTAAAACAAAATAGTTTTCCAACTTTGAAAACTACATTGTGTTTTCAATTATTTTAGTGTAAAATGTGAATTCCTGTGATGTGTAAGTGAAGATCCACCCCATTCTCTACTAATTAGAAAAGAATAAAATATAAATAAAGATATAAAATAATTTACAGACCAGGAGTCTTCTTAATGGAATGGATGTGTCTGCTTCTCTTTACACAGTTTTTCCAGCTGGGGACATATGTTAGTAAGACTCAACCTGCTACCTTCTCATTTCAGCCAGCTCAGGGTGCAGGGAAAGGGGTAGCTAAGGCTGTGTGCCAGGAAGGGTGTAGTTCAGGATGCAGGGAGGGATTGTGTCCAAAGGAGTGTTGCTGCTGCAGGGCCCAGCCATGCATGCAGTCCCTAGTTGGCACAGTGATTGCAGCTCTGCTCCTTGTGGCTGTGTGCAGGCCAGGTCGGGCCATGCCATCCTACACAGTCACTGTGGCCACTGGCACCCAATGGTTCACGGGTACCAAGGACTACACCTAACTGAGCCTGAAGGGCGTGGCGGCCGTTACCCAGCCCACATGGGGAACTGATCTGAAACACAAAGAGTGCCTGGAATCACCACTCCTCCCCCCCCACACACAAATCAGCTTGGGCTCAGAGGTGCAAGTGACAACACCAATAGTTCTGTGCATCCAGCTCTGTTTCCCCACGTGGGCTGTTTTGTGAAGTATCAAGAGCTGCTTTCCTGCCCTCCGCTCACTGTGGCTCTCAGTTTGGGAACCCTTGCCTTAACTCACTCAATATTCTGCTCAAGTCAAGTTGTAGTTATTTGTCCAACAAATGAAGGCTACGCCTCTATTTTCTTCTCTCGCCTTCTCTACATTATTTTCTCTCCAGGCCTGCATGATTCTAGTCAGTTTCATTCCATATGTGAAATGTTTCTCATCAGTAGAACTGCAGTGACGTTAATGGCCCTAGTTTCCACAATAGTACACTTTATAGTCAAAGTTTGTCTGTGAGAGTGGCAGACTACCACCTAGAAACATGGCAAGGGTGCCTACATGTGGCAAAATCAAGTAAAAGTGTGTTTTACGGAAATACACCATAACCTGTCTAAATTTTAATACACATGGTCTTTAGGCAATGGATGCCAAATGACAAATCAAATTTTAAGTGATTATGAAAGTTTGCTTCAAGAACTAAAAGTACCAGTACATGTTCAGCTTCTTACCTCTTTTCTGGAATGACATTATGAGTGTGTATTTAAAATAGCCATGTAGTCTATTTCATGGTGCAGCACACCTACAGTTCATATAAGTTCTGAAAATAGTTAAGATTGTATCAGCAACAGTTTTGTATCTCACACATAAATCACACAAACCCAAAAACATTTTATGTAGCAGAATTGCTCTTTAGAGACCCAATCCTGCAAGCAGACCCTTGTGACCATGCAGAGTTCAAGAGAATCCAACTGAAGTCAGTGTTAGTTACACATCCAAATGCATGACGACTGGTTATAGTCCCTACAATCAACTAGTCATTTCACAAATCTAAAAAAACCCAGAAAAGTATAGTTGTTTTAACCAGACAGACAAAGAAAGTATACTGACCACAGTCTTTTTTAATTCATTTTGACAATTTACATTACACACAACCATCAAGTCTTCTACTGCAATTTCTCTGTAGTGTAGGTTATCATCTTCTGGAGATTTTCCAGATTTTTTTTTAAAGTACATTAATTATTTAATTAGTCAGTAGGCTGAAATGAGTACATTTTAACTTACTGAAGCCATTTTAATCAAGTTAAGTACGTAAAACTATAATTCACATTTTATCATCGAGATGCTAGGACAAGAGCCAGGAACTTCTAAATTAGTACTGAATCTGCCTGATCAGCCCATTCTCCTCAGGATAGTTTGGGGAAAACGTAGCATTTTCATGAAATAACTTTCCATCCCTAAACCACTGTTACAAACTTCATGTGACTTTATATTTAAATTACGTATCATTCCAATTGTAAGTAAAACCTAAATACTTTCTGTACCTATTTACCATAATCTAACAAACAGCACTAGGTTTATTTTATACTAAAGAAATTTCCTCTTACACAAAACACTCATAATATACTTGCACAACTTCTAACTGTGCTAAAGTTAGTTAAAATTCAAGTATGTCTTCACTGCAGAGTTAACGTGGAGTCTTACTCGAATGGTGCCTTCAACCTCTCTCCCATTCACACACAAAACATTCTCACCTGAGTTTGGTGGTGCTTTCAACCTGGGCTTCGCTGGTTTGTCTGTGGTATAAGCAAAAAGCCGGAGTGAAGCTTTCACTCGGATTGGTTATCCACCCACTTTGCAGTAAGGAAGCAGAGTAGCCCTTTCCAGTGCTGGTAATCCTCCAATGCTTTCCACAATTTCCCCTGTGTCCCAAGGACGGGCACCTTCTTCCATAATTCAATGGGATATGGCCTCAGGAGTCCTAGTGATACATGGCTGAATGCAGCAGTGAGAACACCAACTCGAATGTAGCCTTGCAGTACGGCTGCTCACATCCATGCTAGGCTAACAAAAATACTCAGACCCAGATGCTAATCACCCAAGTTAGTCATGCTGCGCAGACTTAGAGGAGTTGTCTGCACTTTAAAAATCGAAGGTGTGAATGCAGCGCACATAAGCATACTAGAGCTAGATTTAATATAGTTATTTTGGAAACCAATAGCAGTGAAGTCGCAGCAGCACAGACTGTACAAGATTACCCATGATCCTGAGTACATTTTGGGTGGCTAGCCCATGCTGTAGTAGCATCACTGCCATTGGTACTCACACTATCTAGATTAAAGCTAGCTCTAGTAGGCTACGTGCTGTAATCTCACACCCTCAATTGCAATGTCAATCAACATTCCATGCCAAGATCACTCCTGTATAAGATTCATATAGAGCCTGATTCTGCACAATTGACATCAAAGAGAGCTTTGCCACTGATTTTTAAATGAGAGTAGGTTCAGATCCATGACGCCTACATTATGGGGTGTTTGAATGCTTTTATGTATTACATGCTTTTTTTACTAGCATCATCACCCACAGGTGATACGAATTGGGGGTTTTTCTTTTTGTCTTTTATCATTTTTCTGGGTACTTGGTGGGGACCACAACTGTTAGTGATATTCAGTATGAGTTCCAGTGTGGGGCGAACTCTCAGGGAAAAATGAAAAAACCCATCACAAAAATCACCATTTCACAAACTGATCACTCCATATCTGACCCTAGTCCTCGTCCTCAGAAGAAACCTAGACAACACCTTCAAAAGAAGAACCTGGGATCTAATATTCATAACTTCACCAGACACTAAAAATCATTAAAGACATTGTTGTAGTAAGCCCTAAATTCAATCTGTAAACCACTAATCCTCCTTTGTCCTATGACTGCAGAGGTACTAACTCCCTGCTTTACCTTGAATGGTCTCTTGCAACACTTGTTAACTGCTTATATTTAACAATCTGTTCCACCTTGTAGTTAGATTGCAGTCTGTATTTAGCTTAGGACTTGTCTATGTACAGTTTTGGTACCAATTCAACACTAGAAAAAGTTTGTGGATATGGTTATACTGGCAAACCCCTCGGGTATTCACAACTTGTAAAATCAAAAGTGTTTTCTACTAATTTGGTTAAACTAGTGAAAAAAACTGAATGTAAACCAGACCTGAGACTATGGTTGAAATCATCTGATCTGCCCAATTTATTCATTCCAGGTCATCCAGCTGGGACAGGGCAAAAAGTCCAGGCTGCTGGTCTGGTCTTCACTCCTGGCTGGGAGCTGGGGCCAGAAGTCTGGGTGCTTCTTCACCAGTTCCCCCGCTGGGGCAGCCTTCCACAAAATTGACATGGCTGCCTGTTCAAGAGGGAAAAGGGAAACAGAGAAGCCCTCCGCAACTTCCCCCAGCTCACAGCAGGGAAAGGGGAGAGAAGAAGTCCACGGCAGCTTTCCCTGGCTTGGAACAGGAAGGGGGTAGGGACAGCCCACAGGGAGCCCAGGAGCTAAGAGACAGGGTTCTCAGCTCCCCAGACTGCCCCTCAGGTCAGTGGAAGTGCTCTGATGAGGGCCAAGGAGGGCAGTGTGGACATCAGCTAAGCTGTAATTACAGCAGTGGCTGTTAAATAAATCGACCTAATATAGATCTATTTATTTTTTAAACGTAGAGAAGGCCTTAGTGTTTTACTGCATCTACCATTGTATCCAGTTCATTTATATGGGAAAATTTTAGTTGTTCCCCGCCCCCTTTCCCCCATCTTTCTTGTAACTTCGTCTTGTGAAATTTAATCCCCAAAATCAGGACCCAAAACACAAATTTGTGGGCATTCTTTCAATATCCTCCTTGCTATAGTTTACCATTGCAAATAAAAGATTATATATCTGTTCTAAAGTGAGCCATAGAAAATAAGAACTATTTTAATAGAAATTAAAATACTGAAGTAAAGAAAAACTGATAACTTTTGTAAATTGAGGGTCTAATTCAGCAGTAGACAGTCTGGTTATGACTTGAATGCATGCTCTATTCTCTTTATTGCACCTGCGAAGTCTGCAACCACATTCCTTCACAAGATTAAATCTGCATGCTAACATTCTGTTACTGTAGTGGCCTTTGCCAAATAACAAAAACCATTTTAAATACACCAGATGCTCAGTCCTAGAAGTTCACTACTAGCTCAAGAGAAAAATATGGCACCACATGTTTGAATCTTGGCGTTACTGTATTTCACTTTCATGTTGGCTTTTCACCCTCTAAATAAATCTACTACTATCCTCAGCCCTAAAATTACACTAGCATGAACAGAGATGTAGAGAGAACATCAAGAGAATCTTAAACCATTCCAAAAAGAAAGGATTTATTTTTCCCTCTGAAGGAAAAACTGAAGGTGATGAAGGTTTAGGTCCTAATCCAAAGCTCATAGAAGTCAAAGCGAATCCTTTCCGTCTACTTCAAACGGGCTTTGAATCAGACTACGAGTGCTCAATACCTGAAATATCTCAACTCCCTGCACTGCAGGTTCAAATCCTGGCAGGGTAAATTTAGCCCTTCATCCATTTGAGGTTAGGCTCACACAGCACCATGATGCTTACTGTACGAAGATTATTTGGATTAGACCTTAATACCATAACTATCTGCTCTCCATGGATATCAAAGGCTGCATTTTATTTTCCATAAAAAAGTGTGGATACATCCAGCTATCCTTGGGCAAGCCAGGGCCAACTTTCTTCCTATAGCATATTAGTTACTGTCAAGTTTTAAAAAGATTTCATTTTTTAATTTACGGTGGGCCTTACAAGTCAGACAAGAAATGCCTCTCCCTCACTGTTGAAAAACCTGCCCTTTAAAGCAAGAAACAAGGATAATGACATTCATAAAGTTTCAATAGGGATGAATTTTGTTCATTAGGTCATGAACTCTCAGTTTTCTTGGTTAAAGTTTTAATTCATTTGGTCTTCTGTCCTCACTATTTCCTCCTACTTTTGTTCAAGAGTTTATTAGCATTGTAGTTGACAATATTCACTCATTAATATTCACGTATTCAGTAGACAAACTTGACTGAGCACATTCTTGACAGTTATAGTCAGGTATTTCCTTTGCTTTGGCACATGATCCAGGCAGACAGACATCTTTTTCAAAAACGTGTGTTTACATCATGTGCTACACATTAAGTGAAGTTTCTTCCCTTTCAAGTTAATCTGCCATACATAAAATGACCATTGTCTTTTGATTCTCTCACAAACCCACTATATCCACCTTCTGAGACTATTTGTAGCAGTTACCTATCCTCAATGGATAGCTTAAAAAATAAGCCATCAGCTGTATTTTGAAAGAACAAAATAAAATGGGAATGAATGACAGGAACACAATTTGAAGGAGACAGTAAATGAGGCTTAGATGGGGAGGAAGTGGTTCTCGTGGAAAATGAAGGCTAAACATGTAGTAATAGAGCCAACTCTGTTCAGTCAGTAGCCTAAGCGCCCATCAGCCAGCAACAGATTTTTTTTAAAAAGAGCAATCTCATTGCTTTCTGCAAGTAAATCACCATGTAATGGGACAGCACCTTATAACAATAGCTACCTCTGCATTTAGAAGTCCTCATACTGACCTAAAGCGTCAGGTGTTTTCAGAAGTCCAGTAACCTCCAAGTTGCTTTGGCTTAACACTTTAAAGAAACAATTAAATTTGCATGCGTGGGTGGAGGTTAGATGACATTTTATTTATCTAAAATCAAATTTTGATCATCTACTATTAGATTTGCCATATTTCCTAAATCTACTATATGTGATTAACTATCAAAGGAAGAACAAAATCAGCTGTGACTATTCTGAATTCACTTTGTACAGCATACTATGTTATTTTTTTACATAGTTGTATTTTAATGATCAAGCATAGATACGTTTTGAGAGTTTATTTAGGCCTAAGGTTTTAAATCCTACTGTTTTTAAATGGGTTTTTATTTAAGATTAACAAGTTTGGAATACATGGGCAGCTCTGGGGTAGAAAAGAGCAAATTCTAAACAGTTTAACTGATCCATTTTAGAAAAATACCACAAGCCAAGAAAGATTTGGTGACCCACATTAAACTTCAGGTTCTGCTTGAAATCATGACCCTTCCTGCAAACCAGGAATGAAAGTAGAGAAAAGATAACCCACCTAGCGAACCTAATACATTGACAGTAACTGACTTGCTTTGCTAATGCCACTCCAAATCTTGCCAGGAAAACTGACAGCACCCAGGAAATAATATTTATCCTAAATTGAGATACGAAGGCACAAGATTAAAAAACCGAAAGTTTTAGTAGCTATCATCCTGCATCTTTACATATTATTTCAACCCATATGAGTTACTGGCTGCTTCTCTGCTCTGGTATTTGCGATGTCAACCTCTCTAGAAGGCTCAAGAACAAACGTCTGTAGTTGTGCGTCATCACATACAAACCATTCTTGTTCACATTACCGTATTTCCCCATGTATAAGACGCACCTTTTTTCAAAAAATTTGTGGTCTAAAAACTGGGTGCGTCTTATACAGTGGTTTTAGATTTTTTTTACTGTAATACATTTTTTTTCAAATTTCGGGCCCCAAAATTAAGGTGCGTCTTATACATGGGAGCATCTTATACATGGGGAAATACGGTATTTAATTTATTACACAGAAAGCCACTGACTGCCTACTTTACACAACAAGGCTGCTTCCTGCCATCTCTCTTCTAGACTACCATTCCAGTTTTCCTTCATCTACCCAACAAAACAAAAAAAGGGGGGGGAGAAAAGGAGGGTAAACATAACTGAATACAGAGGAAGCAGCATTTCAAAAGTTTCCACCCACAAAATTTAATCCAGGTATGATACAAAAAGACAACTTTAACAGTCTCCGAGACAACCCATTATTAAAAGGCTATTTGAAACATTTACCAGTTTAAAAAATATATATTTTATATATATGGTCCCTTGCCTTGTTACCAGACTTCAGTCTGAGGAAGAACCTCATCATGCTCTAGCTGGTATGATTTATGTTCCTGGTACCTATTAGTGCTTGAAAACACAAAATATACATGTAGATCGGATATGAACAAATGGGTTATAATTCTGCTTTAAGAAGAGTCAATGCAGAACACAAAGTGGTTAAAAAGGACAATTCCAAAATACTTAGAGACAAGGTAGACAGTTATAATATTTGACAGGAAAAAAATGGTGCAATTCAGCCCTGGCATACATGGGTGTAACTTACTGAATTTGGTCTGGAAATCCTAAAATACTGTACACATCCTCATCTGCATTTCAAAATATCTTTTCTTTTTTAAAATAAAATTTAAGTTCAATGAACAGTTTGAGGCAGTCTAATTTCAGAAGTACAGATTCCACTTTTGATAAACACAAAATCCCATCTTGGAAAAACAACTTCACTATTCCAATCTTTCTTCGTATTACATAGTAAATTTACTAGTTTTCTTGTGAAAACTACGTCTCTCATAATCCACTTGCTTTATTCAAAAGTTGATGTTACTAAAATTTTTAGAAAACACTTCCAGTAAATCCTGTGTTGCCAACATAATACTGTACATGTAGCAGGACAACAGCAACATTGAGAAAAAAGAACAAGAATGCCTTAGTCAAGAATGTTTGCTATATTATTGTAGCAGCACTGATCCAAGGATATTAGAAAAACAAGGTGGGTGAGGCAGTATCTTTTAATCAGACCTACTTCTGTTGGTGAAAGAGACAAGCTTTCTAGCTTACACAGATAAAAGACCTTGAGAGCTTCTCTCTTTCACTAACAGAAGTTGGTCCAGTAAAAGATACTGCCTCACCCACCTAGTCTCTTAAGTGAAGTATTACAGCTTCCTAGAATGTGGAGAAAAAAAAAAAAGATTTCATACTCTCAAAGTTAAAATATTATTTTTACTGGTGTACTGTAAGTTTCAGCTGCAATTTCAATAAGAACTTGATGTTATTGCACGACCTCCTTGCAACTTAATCTGACATGGGAGCTCAAGTTAAAAACATTTCTCCCAGTGAAACAGGAATAAAGTCATCTTTTTTTTAAACCTGAACACTTATCTGGTTACATATATGTTATTTTATGATTCTCTCTTTTTGATTAAATCCATCAACTTCACTATGCATTTCTTACTCATCCTTGTCACTACATATCAATATTCCTTTCACGTTAAGAGGCATTTGTGGCTCATATGTACTGAGGAACAGTGCTATTGTCCGAGATTTTGTATGTAACAATATCATTGCTGAAAACAAGTTTGTTTTCTACAAAAAGAACTTTAGAAAAATCAGTAGTCCTGAAATTGGTTATTACAATCACTTTTACATGCACCGCCGATTGAACCACTTACAGATAATACAGAACTTTCTGTACGTAAAGGGCATGTGAAGTGTTTCTGAATATTAACTAATTTTTTTTTAAATTTGTCAGGCCTGAGATACTGTCAAGTATTAACATAAACTAGATTAAAATAGATATAAATTCATGGGTCTATAAAACTTCAGTTTCTGTATGATGAATTTATTAGTATGAAGATAGTGAGAAACTAAGGGAATGAGAGCCTCTACAGTCTATGGATTTCTTTTCCTGGCAGAGTACCCTCTCTTTCACTGCTGACAGAGCTAATCATTTTAGCATCTGGAAAACTAGCACAGGGAAGAATTTGTTGTTTGAAACATTCCTTTGGTTGGCTGTTTCAAATAGTTCTCTTCTTAAAATGGTCATCAGCAACAATATATTTTAATTTTTCTGGAAACGTTACTTCAAGGGAAATACTTTTGTTGCCATAATCAAAAGTTTAGTCCAACAAAACCCACACCACAGAAGTAAAAAGAAATCTAACATTCCAGTGGTTTTAAAAAAACAAAAACAAAAACAACCCACAACCTCTCTTACCTTGGTAGTGTGCACAAATTCTAGGTCAAACAATGCCTTTAGACCAAATTAGCTTTCTAGAACTATTTTTAACCATTTGGTGAAAAAAAACAACTGACAATACAAGCTTTTAAAGGGCAAGATGTAAACCTTAAATAGTTTGTTTGACAAACTAAATTTACAGACCAAAAAAACCCCAACCCCTCCCCCCCCCCCAAACAGTCCTAGCATTATCACTAATCAAGTTGATAAAAAGAACTCAGGACTCTTGGGAGAAAACAGCACAGCTCATTCTACAACACAAGAGTGATCTCAGCAACACTGGCTTCTTACTATTGTTAACACTTTTTTCCAAGATAAAAAGAGGCATTGACTGATATTAGACAATGAATGATGCAAACAAGGGTTGTTTTAAGTTAGTATTGGTTCATTTAAAAAAAAAAAAAAAAAAAAAAAAAAAGCCATCTCTGACTTGGCATACCCCAGACTGCCAGCACAACAAATTTCTTCAAACATGTGCCAAGTTTCAACTCAACATTGCTCTTAAATAGGAAAAGTAGCATTAATTCTTGCCAGAAAAGACCTAAACTTGAAATTAAGCATATGAATTAGAAGATTTCATCTGAAATCAGGCATGTATTATTAGACTGCAAAACCTGATCTTCTCGGATGACTAATTTCATCAAAATCTGAACCTGGGTTTGCTGAAACACTTCTGAAGTACTTGACTTGAGACAGGATCTAAGCTATTGTTAATGCTGGAGCAAAGAAAAACACATGCGCACAACAGTATCAGGAGAATGTTGCCCACAAATAAAATGCTGACGGCCCTCTTGCAGTTGAAACCAGAGCAGTCTTTGTATGTTAGCAGTTACCCATTTCTTGATGTCTCTTTAGATAGCATACAGACATTTGCAGGTGCTCAGGCACCTCTGAAACTCAGGCAACTAACATCTTTAGTTACCATGGCAGAAACTCAGGTAACTGGTGTGATCAGTTACTCTGCAACTACTATTCACATGAATAAAGCTTGGTCATAGGGTAGTCTCATTAAGTTTAATGGCACAGTTTGCATTTAAAGATTACTACTGTTAATCAAGGTTTCAGGATCCGAATCAAGCTCTGAAAGAAATATAATTAGAATTTAAAATACTGAGTTGCAGGAGTGAAATTCTCACTAAACTGGCTGAAGTTATTTTATGCCAAAACACTTGGGTTATTATTGTCTGTAGATGCAAACAGAATGCAATCTATGTAGACATCTATAAAAGTGTTTAAGAACTTGAAGAAGGAGCTCAAGTTGCGTTTTATTTTCTCTCACATGCAATCCAACTTGAGGATTCCATGCTAATAGTCTTCCCAAAACACAGCCTTCAAGAGTAAGCTATCTGCATCACAAAGCCTAGATTAGTCACTTGGAGTCCTAAAGGAGAAGGAGGATGCATTATTTCAAGAACCCTAAGTATCAGGCAGACATATTCCTTAACACAAGCCTATGCACTATTCCAGAACTGCAATACTTTCAAATGTAGTACTAACAGAGGAGAGAATTATCAATTAACTATCTCCTACAGACTTTAAGGCTGTAGCCTCAGCAGCCTGAAATGCGATCATCTCCTCTCTCACTGCATCCAGAAGGTAGCAAGAATTCTGCAGGAGACTACCTTGGTTATTTTCCCTCCATTTTATTAAACTTTTCCCAGAACACTCTTAATCATGTATACAGAACAAAGATGGCAAAATAGCAGGTTTTGTTCAGATTAAATTCTAATTTGGGAAAGGAGGAGCCTTGACTTTAGAAGATCGGATTTGGCAAGATGCATCCCACTAAAAATACCTGATTTTCATAAATCTGGTGTAGACACGCACCAAAATAAATAGAACCTTAAGGCCTTTTTATCTCTGCCATTTGAGCCACCTATTTAGGTTGGAATCAAGCTAGCAGTTCAGATTAAAATTGAGAATCCATCTCTTTCACGATGGGTAAACTAGAACAGGAGGAAATAAATATTCTGACACAGTCATGCAAAGGTTTTAAAAAATGATTTATCTTTAAAGTGGTAATCTGAATTAGTTCAAGAACTAAGCAGACCAAGTTTCTCCAGGAAGAGAACAGTGTAGTGATAAATTTTCTGGATTTTAATATAAGCTTGTTTTCCCCAGATGTAAACCAAGCTAATTTAAAAAAAGACTGATGAGAAGCCACAGTTTCCATTCACTTGAGAGAAAATTTTATAGAGTTTAAGATGGCTAGATATCACTTGAAATTTAGAGCATCCGCTGTCTCCCATATTCTGGTTGAGAGGAACAATAAATTAACAATCTAAAGTGGTACAGAAAAATAGTGGTTAGGTTCTGTAGTCAGGTGTCTGCAATCTTCTCAATCAAAAAAGAAATATGATTTTACTTGGAGAGTGGTTAAAAAGCCAGTACATTTCCCTCACATACACACTTCCTTCTTCTCCATCACACCACAAAAAAAAGGAAGCGATGTACGCATAAACACTACAAATAAGGTTTAACAAGTATACCCGCATGCACAAGCTCAGTGATTAAGCCTACTTGTCACAGTGAAAAATGCATGTGCTACCATGCCCCCCCCCAACCCATGCCATCTCCATCCATATAAATAAAACTAGTGGGTATTTTTATATTTGATTGCAACAGATTGTCAATTAACTTTCTATTGAATACATTTTAAGCTTACTTTATCCGTTTGGTTTTTCTTACCCCACCTTTCTCTTACCAGCTTCACTCCATTTCTCTTTCCTATGACAGTCTCTCTTTTCCTCTTTGGAATCTATTGTTTCCCCTTTATCTTCTCTCTCCTTCTCTGTATTCCATTCTCTATTTCCTACCCGATAAGTTAGAAAGGAGATGTATGATAATGAGGAGGAAATAAATTATCTCATTGATCCCTTTTTGCCTCCTCCACATACACACTCACCAAGAGGGCTTGGAAATTGCCAGATATCAAATAGCTAGAGGACTAAAACTACCAGATAAAAACTGACCTCAAAGACGTGCTGCTTTCCTTACACCACCACCGTCCCTGGGCAACTGAAAAGCTCCACCCCAAAGTTCCACAGCAAAGAGGTTTCTAGGATTCCAACTCTAGGATATTATTCCAAGATTCTACATAGGTCTCCTTCTTTCAGATCAGAGTTGGTGGCCAGAAAATGTCAAGGAACAAGCATAACTGGTCTAAAAAAGGCACCCGAAACAGAAAGCGGGAGGGAGGGAGGGTGATACACCAGTGTGGGGGCAGAGTATGAATCATCAGGCTGGGCATGGGGGTGGGATTTGTGCCTTTGACTCATGCTGCACACACTGGGTTTGGGAATGGGGTTTGCCTCTATGTCATCACACTGGGATAGGACTGAGGCATGGTCCAAGGGGGAAAAAAAAGCCCAGAGAAAAAGGAGCCCCTGAGTTAAGCAGAAAAACCCACAGGACTCCAGTGAATCAAAACACTCACCCAGTCTAAGTCTTGTAGTGCCTACAAGTCATTAATTTTAAGTCACTCGGCAGTTTCTGGCTATTACATATACGATGAATTAGACTACCCTGTTGCTTCAGAAATGGAGATGGAACAGCCTGTTTCCCATCTTCCACTCTAGATACTTTTCGCTGCTGCAAGAGAGGGTTGTGGATCTCTACTATTCTACCGTACCCCGGCCTCAAGTTTTGACTCTCTCTCCTAGTTAAGAGCTCCACTGTTTGACTCTGCTGCTATTCATAACTTTGTCAAGCAGCAGCGGAAAGAAACTGATCCATTCTTGTTGAGTATTCTTTAGGTATTTACAAAACGGACAAAGACAATACTCTGAAAACTTTTTTGCAGCAGTTTGACAAAGCTACGAGCAACAGCAAATGTATCCGCAGATGTCAGAAGACAGCACTGTATTGGCTTACACTCTCTTCACATCTGAAAGTTAACTTTGCAACCCCAAGAGTAAGAAACTGAGGTTGTTTTTGTTTTGATTATTTAAGTGAAACCTTCAATCCTGCAGAAGTTGACGGCACTAATCTGTGAAAGATCCCTACTTGCTCCAGCCAAGTAGATTTTTCATTCCCACATTATCAGCACATTGCAGAATGTAATTATTTTTCAATCCAATTGATACTGAATCACACAGTAAAAAAACCAGAGTTACTAGTACTCATTATATACATTACAAATAGTCAAGATGACATAAAAAAGTTACACATCAATGTGTTCTAATGATGTGGAACCCACAATTTGTTTCTGAACAATTCTGTGTATCCCTATAAGGATACATTATGCCCAAGTGCACTAATAAGATCAATACTCATTTTATAAGCAAGAGGACTTTTTTAAATGAAACCTTGAGAAAATGTTAATGTTCCTGTTACAGCATCTCCCTGTTGGAACAGAGGATTTGTTTGATGTTTGTGGAACGAATGTGTAGTATACAAACTAAGGCTTCCTAGACCTCCCCAATTGTATGCCTAGATCACTCACTGCAGAAAAATAGAAAACTAAGCAGTCACTGTGAGATTTATGCTCTTCCTGTAGTTCAGCTTGAAGTACGGGCTGAAGGTACTCTTCAATAAAAGTTTTAAAGCAGTGTCTTATCACACATTTTTGCAATGATAGCTGTATTCCATATTGCCACCTCTTTTAGCATATACAGATGCAAGGAGCTGAACACAAAGGCAGCACTGCTGTATGGCAGGCCCAGGCACTTCTAACCCAGAGATTAAATGGTTCCCCCATCCCTAGGAAGGAGATCACTTGATTAGAACCCACAGCAGTCATCTTACTGGTAGCACCAAAGTTGCTTCAAAACTACTGGTAGCACTTGTTCCTTCAAAAGCTCCATTTCAGGTGATACCAAAGGAGAATGAGTGGGAGATGAATGCTCTTAGGCTGACCTAGGCATCAATAAGTGGTGATAGAAGTTATGAATCATTGTCTCTCCTACCCTCTTAATGGGGAGGCAGTTACTGGAACCTTATCAGCACCACATAAAATTGGGCTCAAGCAGCTCCAGGTCCTGAAAGATAAGAAGAGGGCACCAAATAACTTAAGATGGAGTGAGCTTCCAATTTTGGATATAGAAAGAATATTAAGAATTTGAGAGCACACACAATTTGTTTAAGCAGCCAACGTTTATGTGCAATTCTATAATTATTATGCAGTTTGGGTTCAATTTTATCATGCTTCATGCATGTGGAGGCCTGCGACAGAGTTTCTTCAACACAACTGAATAATGTGTTTAATGACTGAAATACACATCTTGTCTAGTCATGCATTCTCACTAGATATGTCACAAATAGTAGCAACAAAAAAAATTCCAGAAACATGGGAAGTTGTCATTCACATAATAGCCACACTGAATAATATTTAGTCTCATCAAGACTGCGTATTTCCTTGTGGTTTCACCACTGGAGGTTTCTTGCTGCTCATCATCTCTCAAAAGTGAAACTAAGTTTTAAGTATTGTTATATTGTGGGTTGGCCAATCACACACTCTCCCTGAAGATAATGGGCATGATAACCTCCTTCCATTCAAGTGAAATGAGGTAACAATTAAACACCCCTTTGTTTAGTGATAGCTGAAACAATGGACAACCACCAGACTGACCCGCATGCAAATCAGGGCAGTGAATGGGCCATGAAGTCTGAGGGCTATGTACACACTACCGCTTAAGTCGGTACAAGTAATGTCGCTCAGGGGCGTGAATAAGCCACCCTCCCGAATGACATAAGTTACACCAACCTATGCGCCAGTGTGGACAAGGCTATGTCAGCAGGAGGCTTCTCAAGCTGACAATTACTCCAGCTCCCAGAAAGGGTGGCAGTTAAGTTGATGGACAAACTCTGTTAGAGCACCTGCATCAGCAGCACTGCAGCTGCGCCACAGTACGCTTGGTAGCGTAGCCATAGCCTAAGGGGAATGTGAGAGACAGAGGCAGCAGAAACAGTACAGAAGCACAAAGCCAAAGGATATGTCCACACAGCAACCAGACACCTGCAGCTGGCCCATGCCAGCCAACTCAGGCTTGCACTGTTCCATTGCTGGGTAGACTTCTGAGCTCAGGCTGGAAGCCTCCCAACTCACAGGGTTCTACAGCCTAGGCTACAGCCCAAGCCCAGAAGTGTATACAGCAATGAAACAACCTTGCAGCTCAAGACCCACAAGCCCGGGTCATCTTGCACAGGCCAGCCAGGGGTGTCTAGTTGCTGTACAGACATATCCTAAGAGACTGCCAGAGAAATACTTGTAGCATGATCTTGAGAAAAAGCTAAGAAAACTTTGGGTAGACTCCTGGCTGGAAAGAGGTTTGAGACTGACAAAGAAACTGTCTCTGGCTGTTTGATTCCTACTGTGTTCAGGGAAACAGAACTTTATATACAAAAGAATATATACATAAACAGGACTGCAACAAAGAAATATCTGACTCCATCATTAATTTCTCCTCCTAACAGAGAAACTGTGAAGCAATTGTGAATTCTGGCCTACTGTTTAGGTCCAAAGAGATATGAATAAATCTTTACATTTATCAGGAGAATATTGAAGTCTCCAATGCAATGCTCCCTACTACTGTTCTGTTGGAGTTGATTCAACCCCACCGTCCCTGGACAGAGCATCTAGTTATAATGCATTAGTAAACAGAGAATCCTGTTAAAGATTATAATAGACTTGAGAAAATAAATACTATTAACATAAAAGTTAATATTTAAATTTCTCACACCTATGATTTGTTCAACATTTTGAAGTGATTAAACAGACCAGAATACATGGTGTCTGGAAAGCACTCTTAAAATGATTACTGCAGACGCCACTGACTTATGAATTTGCAGATTATGTGTCCAGTCCCACAGACACTGGGCCAATTCCTCAGTCCAGGTACATAAATGGGCTAGAAGTAGAACAGAGGATTCATCAGAATGCTGGGTTAAGCAGTCAGTTGAGGATTCCCACAGCATAGATCCCTGGGTGAAACAGAGCTGACACTGCTAGCCATATGTAACCTCTTACATTGGTGGATGTGATGAGGGCATGGTGGGGTATGTGGCCATGGCACTGTTGCTCTCCAAGGGTCACCAGCGCCTGTAATAGCCTCCCAAGGGTTACTTCAGGCAGGAACAACTTACAGCATATAAAGCCACTGTTTCCCTAATCTTCACAGAACCTGTGCTAAGCACAGACCTAAGAATCATATGTACAAAAAGTACACTCACAACAAATGCTATGGGCAGTATCGTTTGCAGAATTTGACCCTAAAATGGCACTGCTGTGTAAGCTATCATAAAAAAAAGATAATGGCTGAATTTCAAAATTTCTCTTTCAGACACAGAGTGCAAATATGCTGTATGGAATCCTGAGATTTATATACATCCCTTTAATGGCTTTTTCCTGATCAAAACTAAGATATTGTGTAACCACTGGAGAGCATATCCACTGAAGAAGTCATTACTAATGTTACTATCTCTGGAAAAACATGGCTAGGGAGGGTGGAATACAGACACAACAAAAATGAATTCATAATTGTCATGACTGAAGGAAAGAACTGAAGGAAACACAAATGGCTAAAGCCTTATTTAATCTTGGGCTGTTTAAGTTACATAATATCAAATATTTGCTAAACTTCTTAGTAAATATTTGCTTCAAAGTACCCATAAACAGCCCTAGAGGACACTTAAAACTTGACAGTGCCAGCAAAACAAAGGTAGGACAACTATACAGAGTAGCATGTAAGGATGAATATGGTTTTACTTTCCTTCACATTATGTTTGTAACTCACTATATCCCAGGTTTGTTACCTTTCTGGGTACACTAAGGAGCTTCTCTTTCTTCTTGGGCACTTAAGGTGTAGAAAGGATTAATGTATTTATCTGTAGCCAGAACTGCGGTTATAAAGACTGCAAGAGGTTGACATAAGCAGTTTTATCTGAGAGTCATTGGTTATTTTGATGAATTAAACTTTTGGAGGACTGCCCTGAAATTGGGATAGGCATTTGTTATCTTTGTTTTACTATTCCAGATAAATAAAACCACAGCATATGCCATATACTTCACAATATAAAAAGTTTTTCACCAGTGCAGTTTTTTTTGGGGGGTAGGGGTCAGAGCCATACACCATAAGATTTTGGGTACAATAGCACATTTTCAGTATCAAAATGGACACAGGTTCAACCTTACAAGAACTTGGTATTTCATCTGTTTGATTCAATAAGGTTTCAAGATATCACTTTTAGATTTGTACAGGCAACAACATTTGATGTTCAGTATCATAATATACAAATAAATCTCACACTCCCTAATCTTCTATGATTCTAAGTTAGATGGGACCTCAGGAGGTCATCTAGTCCAAACCCCTGCTCAAGGCAGGACCAACCTTGACTAAATCAGTCCAATGGCTCTTTTAGTACAACATTTGCCTGAAGAATGTTTTTGCAAGTGAGGTTACTTGTATTTTTACGCAGCAGCTTTCCTGACACAAAGATGTTCAACCAACCATTAGTGATATCTTAGTGAGTTTATTTTCCTTCTATAAAAGTAAAATCAACTTAGTCACAGCCATAGTCAGACTTTGTTAGTACTACAGTAATCTTTTTCCGGCATATTGAACAGGAAACACACTGCAGTATACACTCTCTGACAACAATGTACAGAATGTGGATCACTTCCAACCATATAACTTATGGCTCTTTGTTGTGTCTTTAAATAATTTTGCTTCACAGCATAATTGTTACTGAAAATGTAGCTGTACTTTTATCAAAATACTACAGTTGCCAAAAGTAATACCAGACAGATGACAAACAGAAGATCTGAGATTTTTAAAGAGACCTTCATATTGAAAAAGGTTGAAAAAGTAACAAACATTTTCAATGCAAGTTATAGGGACATCAAAATTAAATCTTTTGACTATAAAGAAAAAACAGGAGTTTAAAATAGCCTCTGGTATTACAGATATTCCAAGTCCCCTGCCAGTTTTTGTGGTTTTTACAAATCTAATTTTTACAGATTTCTCTCTTCCGTTGATGAATGCAAATAACCTTACACCCAAACAATAGAAGATTGGTCTGACACTACAAGAAGTGCTCTGAAACACACAAGTAAAATGGAAAAAAACGTACGGAAACTCCTGCTCCCCAGCTCCAATCTTTCAAGTTAACTTATTAATCTTAGGTGGTAGTTGTAACAATATTAGGTATGAATTTTAAGTTGATAGTACCCTTTAAAGGCTTGCACACAAGTTTCCAAGAGGAAATAAATATATGGGTGTTTGAAAGTCAGGTTTTGGAATGCCTGGAAAATCAGGTTTTGGTGACCTATATTTATGGTGGTTGAGATGTCATCCCCTCTGGCAGAGGAATCAGGAAGTGTACAGTTCAGATTCCTCAAGATCATCTGAAAAGGGTAATGAGTATTGCAAGTTTTGTTAAACACAGCACTAACTTCATTTTTAAGCAGCTTTTTTTGGGGGGGTAGGTAGGGATGGATATTAAATATGAGCTTAAAAGGGAGAAGGTAAAACCAAATTATTACAGTACACTTGAGTAATACCCTGTGTTTTTATACACAGGAGTCTGCACTCTTCAATTTGTTCTTTGAAAACACCCTTTATTATTTTCTGTGAAACTTTATGGGGGGCCAGGGGAAAGAGTACAGCACATATGAATTTAATACTGATGAAAGATGCAAGACTGAAAATCCTCTATTTAGCTACAAAACAGGTATATATCAAAGGCAACAGGATCATAACTTTAGTGGAAGCCAGTAGTGTTGGTTGTTTTCATGATGTGCACACTCACCAATAAAAAGTGAATGGATACCAAAATTATTTCTCATATGCCAAACAACTATCATATGGTAACCATTTTTGTTCACTACCAGCTTGGGCTGGATATGAACTTGCAATATAAAGGCAAAAAGCTCAACATCTCATCACCATTATCCCAGCTCCCATTAGTATTAAACCACAAAAGCATATGAGAAGAGATTACGCTCCCTACATTTTGCAATCAAATTCACCATAAGAGTAGACTGCAACGGAGAAATTACAATGAAAATTAGAGAGAATCTACAGTATATCAATAGGTACAGCAAGGATTTCAACTCTTGAACAGTGAAATTATCAGAAAATATGTTCTTAACCTAATGTGAAAAAGAAGAATTAAGAGAACCAAATCTGAGCTATTTAAAAATGACCATCTAACCCTGGGCAAACTAACATAAAATGAACAATAATTAAAACACCTAGAAGTATCCCAGCTAAGGTATTATATATGTGGTCAAAACTTTATTTTTTCTTTTAAAGCTGAATATTAGTCAGTATGCCAAACAAATACTGAGTTATGCAAAAAAAAAAAAATTAACAGGTTAGAACGTGCTAAACAATTCTTTTCTAACCACTTACAAAAATTTGGGAAAATTACTGCAGTTATTCTTACTATACCTAGTCCAAAAGTGAGAAATTAAGTATCCTCTCTTTACCGCTGACTAAATCAAAATTTGAAACTGGAATATGAAAGGTATTAGTCCTTCAAAGATCTAACATTTCTGAAATACTTAAAGCTAAATTTGTCTTCCTTGTGTCTCCAACTATGGATTAGAGAAGTGGCATGGGGCATAGGTCACAACACAAAGATCAGCCTGGGGGCTAATCACTTAAGCAGGAATACCAGCATGCTATGAGTGTTAATAGTTTTATACAGAAATTCAAGTGAGCTGTAAATATTCATTCTCCCACCCACATTAGAAGCTACAATTTCTGAGACAAAAAAGAAAAAGATAAAGGTAGAACTTAAGTGAAAAAAAGTTATATAAGATTTCTTGAATGCGCCCTTTTGAGAGAGCTATTTTTATAGCTTACCCTTACAATTTTGAAAATAATATAAATATCGCTTTTCAAGAACTTTATTTAAATTAACCATCTTTTTTGTTTAAATCCATTTGTGAATACCAACACACACACTCATCTTCAATTTGGTATGGAAAAGGCCCAGAGTTGTTTCAGTTAACGGCTACTACAGTAAGCAGAGAGAATCAGTAGTATAGGTCCACACACACACGCACGCACCAAAATAATTAAATGTTGCAACCAGAAAATCCACATGCAGTTTTGCACCAAAACAACAAAAGGCGTGAATTTAAAACAAATTTCACCATGTTGGTGAAAGTCTGTGTTTGGACCAAGCTTAGTATATTTTCTTCCAGAGGATGGTTGATCTCTTTCACAGGTTATTTTATTTTATATGGGTCCATGAACAGTGGCTATTTCCTAACAGTACCTAGAGAGCTCAAGACTACATTCCCTACTACATAACAATGGGTAAAGTTTAAAGCCTAAAGAGACTGGCACTGTCCCTCACATTGTATTTACATGGTGATATGGCACTCTCTTATCTAGCATGCTTGAAAGATAAGGACTGCACTCATTTTAGAAAGAAATATTAACTTTCAATGCATACATTTGTTACTCACTACATAAATGGATCGGACACAGAAATCTAAGGTGCACTATAATTTTGTTCTTATTCAAGAAGTAACTAAGTAACAAACATGTTTTAGTAAAACTGGAAGTTTAAGAAACAAAACATTTTCAAAAAGGATTACTAAAAACCAAACAAATATGAAGTTCTTATAATGTAAGCTACATTCGTGTAGCTTATTTTAATTTTATTTTAAAAATCTCTTTAAATCACTGCACTTAAATTTGAAATGTAACTTTAAATTAAAATGTTCACAATACCTGGTATGTGAATAATAGTCACATTTGGGTATTTTGAATAAAAGTCTTAACAGGACAATCAATAAAATTAAGAAATCCTAATGTATGCAAATTAGCCTGGTTAACTAGAGTTTACAATTAATGTATATCATACTACTACAGTATCTTCAGTTCCAGGTACTTCTAGTATGCAGATCTCGCATAGCAAAGGGCAAGCGTTACCACTTTAGTGCCTCATCCCGCAGAGGAGCACTACTACGTGTATGTCTGTACCAACAAATGACATCAGACCGAAACTGCATAGTTTCACTTGAGAGCAAACATTTCCATCAGAACAATATTCGTTAACACCCCGTGGAACTTGTTCTAAGGAGTCCACGGGGCCCTGTCTGGGGTCATTTATTACTAAAATTAGTTCGCTTTTAAACACTTTTTTAAACACTTTTCAGCACTTTCAAATCAAACCTTTACTTTCACGCGTAGGAAGAAATAACCTGTTGAATGTTCCTAACTCCACCTCCTTGGCCCTGGGGAAGTGAGACAATTACGCACAGCAGCATTGCTGAGCGAGGTCAGAGTACACACCCCGCAACAGGCACCTGCACCTGCAGCTCACAAACCTACCGATCAGCTGCAGACGTTTCTCAAGGGCCATCGCCACCCAAATACATTTGCCGTAAGTCAGCAGCAGCCTTCCCCAGCTGATTCAGAGGCGGCCACTGAAAAATCCTGTATTACTGGGCTCTACATCTGGCCAAGTCTGTTCTTCCTTCACCTCTCGTGGCCCTCCCACAAAAGGGCATCTCCTCCCTGAGCACAAACACCACACACACACACACAAACACCACACACACAAACACGTCCACCTGACACATTTCCACTCCACGCCCTGCCCACAGCGCCTCGGGCAGGGCCGGGCCGGGCCGGGCTCCCAGGGAGCTTCGACCCTCCTCCCTCTTTCCTGCGCCCGAACATGTCTTCCAACTTTTTCTGTTCACACCGCCTCTCTCGGTAGCGCCTCCGAGAGCAAACCGGCGCAGAGCCCGGCCCTGAGTGACCAGGCGGGGCTGGGGGGCCTCACCTGAGCGAGCCAGCGACCGACCGACCGACCGACCGACCCCCGGCAGCGGTTCGCAGCGGCAGCGCCGCTTCCTCCCCCGGCCCCATCACCCAGCCGAGGGACGCCGCCCCGGCCAGCCGGCCTCTCCCCCTGCGCCCGGCCCAGTCCCCGGTCCCCGTGCGCGCTCGGCCAAGGCCGGCCGCCCGCCCAACAGGTGGGAGAAGCCGAGCGGCCGGCGCCGATCCTCCCCGGGCGGGGAGGGGGCGAGAGGTTCCGCGCGCCCCGCTGTAGGGGGAGGGGCAGTAACGGCCAGCGGCTCGAGCGCCCCCCCTCCCCCCGCCCGGGGTGAAAGGCGCTGCAGGCTGCCCGGCGCGGCCAGCGGAACAGCCCCGGGGGGGGGGGTAACGACACAGGGCAGCGACTGACTGACCGACCGGGGGGGCTCACCCCGCAAGGAGCCGGCCCGGCCCGGCCCGGCGGGAGGGAAGGAGAAGTCGGGGGGGTGCTGCTGCTCCCGGGGAGGGGGTTGGTGTGGACGGACCCAGTCTCCTACCTTAGAGGGAGCCGCCGCCGCCGCTCTGGCAGACATTTTGTCTCCTCCTCTCCCCGGAGTCGAGCGTGTCTCCAGCCGCTCCGGCCAGGCAGCAATTCCCAGCGCCGCCCGCCCGCGGCTCACGCAGCCGCCGGTGCCCAGATCAGCATCGCCCGGGGGCGGGGCGGGGGAGGGGCGGCGGCAAGTTGCCGAAAAGTCCGGCAGCTGCTCAGGCTGCCTCCTGGCGGGAGCCGCCGGCCCGCAGCGCGGTGCCGAGGGGGCGGGGAGCCGATGCCGGGCCCCACTGGCGGCCCTACCGCAGCCGCCCGGCGCCTGATCCCCTGCGCCCCGCCGCCGCCGCCGCAGCTACACGCCTTTCTCCGCGAGCAACCCCTGACATGTCTGGCTGCCGGCACTGCCCATTCGCCGCGCTCCGGCAGGGGGGAGCACGCAGCTCCCCTCCGCTGCCCCAGCCCGGCCGCCCCCCACGCCACCGGGCACCGCACGGCGATGAACCCACAAAGCCCCGAGGCTGAGCGCCCCCTTCCCCGGCTCGTCTCTGGGCAGGAGCCTCGCCGAAAGCCGCCCGCAGCCCTGCTCGTCTCCCCGCGCTTCCCGGCGCTTTGGTTTGGACTGACGACGCTGGTGACTGGGGCAAAGAGTTCTCCAGACCACACAGGGGCCTATCGGAGGCCAGGGGGATGGTTTGAAATGCCTGGCACCGAGCAGGCCGGGCCTGGAGTTCATCAGAGAGAGAATAAACCAGGGCCAAGCGACCACAAAAGACGAGAATCGCCCCCCTGCCCTTCGGGGCCGAGTCAGCTGCACGGGAGTTGTGGAAACATTCCCGGGAGTCCAATACACCCCGGGTTAAAAGGTCTGTTATTCCTCGTCACACACCACTCAACTTGCTATGAGAGTTGGGGAGGAAAAAACATTTATCTGGATTTAATGGAAAAAAGATGGCTTTCATTTTGTATTATTCCTATTTTCTGTAATCTGTGCTCTGATCTGATTTTTACTATGCTGTTTATTTTACTTTTCAAATACTAAAGAAATGCAATTATTTCACACACAGCCTTGCACTTAGCATAGTCATTTACCTAGGCAAAGTGAGTGGAAAGTGGGTGTAAAGCACTTCCAAATCACAATGGCAGTATTTTACGTGCACTTTGCACCCATTTGGCTAGGTATAGATGACTACACAGGTGGAAGGGAGCAGAGAATCAGTCCACGTTTTTTCTATTGTATTTTCTAGTCTATTGTTTTTTCTATTGTATTTTCTCATGGACAGCTTCAACTGAATCAGTCCACGTTTTTTCTATTGTATTTTCTCATGGACAGCTTCAACTGAAACTCTTGACCGCTTTAACAATCCCTCCAGCCTTATATAATATCTCTAAAAGCTTAAACAAGGCAAATATTTAATCATTCTTTTAATCTCTCTTTTACATTTACCAAACATTATGGGCACTGAAAATTATTTTCTTTTGAACAATAATATTTCCAGGAAATAATTGATACAAATTTAGGAGCCAACAGTCAGAAATCAACATGGAAAGCCACATTGTCAGCTATGCTTGAGGAGTGCTGGGCATAGTTCAGTTGAGAGAGACCATTGTGGCCCCTCTCCCCCTCTGATCGTGGCGCAAACTCTGTGCCAGCCCCTTCTCTGGTGTGGATTAGGGCAGCTACAAATCCCTTCCACACTGTACTGGCTGCTAGCCACCTCAGGGGCTCTTCTGGCAATTGGTGATTACTGGGGCATATGGATGTCAGCAGCCATGCTTTTTTTTTTTTTTTTTCTCCCTCCAGACATCCCATGTTGAAGTGGAGGAATGCTGCTCTGGCTAGATCTGCTGACTTTAGAACAGCATTGCACAAAGCAGAAGTGCAAATCTGCACTTATTATTTTATTAATTTCTTGAAGTAACTTTGAGCTTTGCTTTACATTTCTTTTGATACACTTACATTCTGGTTAAGAAAAAAAGTAGTGTTTTATACCCACATATTCAATTTACAGTGGCTACAAATACACACACAGAGAGAGGGGCAGGAAGGAAAGGGTGTGATCACAACAGGAAAGAACAGGAAAACTTCAAGGTGTGGGAAAAACTCACTGACAGCAGAAAAGAGAATGACCCCCAAGAAGGGGTAAAACAGGAATAGGAATGGGCCAAGGAAAGGAAGACAACCCCTGGGATTCAGGGATGTGGAAAGAATCAGATGAAAACAGAGTGAAAAACAGAGGAAATGGGTGGAAGAAAGAGGAGGCACCTGAGGAGTTAAAGCAGGAGTTCTCAAACTGGGGATCGGGATCTCTCAAGGGGTCACGAGGTTATTATGTGGGGTGTGGGGTGGTTGCAAGCTGTCAGGCCCCCCACATGCCTTGCATGGCTGACAGCCAGAACCCTGCAGAGACGGATGGCCAGAGAGCAACAGTTGCTGACCTGGTGCTCTGAAGGCAGCACCGCTCCCAGCAGCAGCGCAGAAGTAAGGGTGACAGGGCATGGGGAGTCATCACTTTTTTGGGGGGTCACCACAGCCTGAAATATTTTCAAAGGGGGTCCCAGAAAAAAAGTTTGAGAACCCCTGAGTGAGTGAGCAGAGGGAAGAGGAGAGTTCTGGGGAGGGGCAGAGAGAGAGAGATGAGGTGGATAGCTGAGGTGGGGAAGAGAGTGGAATGGGGCAGAGAGGACTAGAGTCAGGGAAGAGAAGGAAAAAGTGTGAAAAAGAAAAATTACCATTAGGAATTCAGATGCTGAAAAAGACTGGGGGAAAGAGAAGCAGATAAACAAAAGAAACTATCAAGCAAAGAAAGAACAGAACAAACAGTTAGCAGATATAGCCAGTTACTTTTTTATTGTTTTATAGAAAACTGGATGCCATAGTGTTACAAATTCATATGGCATATTTTATTGTATTTATCAGGAGACCTACTGGCATGATTCTCTAGGACATGCAGAAATTTGAGAGACCTGGGTGTGGATAAGGGGTGATCAGAGTGTTCTGCCATTCTGGGGGAGGAGATAACCTGTTTTGTCCTGATTGCACATGGGTTTTGGGTTTTTTAACAAGGCTGGTGCTAGCTATCTAAATATTTCTTTATACAATATCTGCTTCTGTCAGTATCTCTTGGGGGAAATGTGAGGGCATAAATCTTGTTCTATTGGGTCTAGGGTGCACTTAGCCGTATTCTAACAGAAAATAACTTGCCCCATGCCACATCATGCTAGCACAGGATTTCAGATAAGTACCAGCAGATGCAGATTTTTTTACATAAGCTTTTTGTTTTTAAATTTTTTTAAATTATCCAGAGTGTAGGGAACTGCTCCTGTCATTTCAAAGTATTATTTCCTCGAGAAGAACCTTTGCATCTCCTGCTTTTCGCTTCCTAGAGCCTTTCCCTCTTCCACCTGGCTAGCTGTGGGCCAAAGGATCTAGATCAGAATTTGTGGCTTAGCCCATCTTTAAGTAAAAGGAGAAAGAGAATTTTAATTGTTACTTTTAAATCAGCTAGAGTGCTTTTTAACTTCCCCCACCTAACACGGTTGAGAACATTATGCTTTAAAAAGCTAATATAAAAAGATTTCCTGAGGAATGTCCTTTATTTTCCAAAGAGCTTGAAAACTCTTTAGGCAAATAACTATGGCCTCAATCCTCCAACTGCTTCTGCATAAGCAAACCTTGCACCCACACTATTCCCAACCCCGAGTGTTCAAAAATCAAGAGGTTGGGGACCACAAAAATTATGAGATTTCCTTAAAAATCATTATATTTTGAAAATAATATAGCTGGAGTTCTTTTTATTTGCCTTCTGGCTTTTGAACCTTTATAGGCCACATTTTCAAGCTTGTCTCTGCAACCATGAGGGTTAGAGACTTACTTTATACTTTTAATAAAAGGTGAGATTCTTGTATATTCACATGCTTCCAGAGTTGGAAAACACCAAACGCATGGGAATACATAACTGGAGAACTTTAGCCTCCCGCACAAAATTAGTAATTGCACTAATAAATAAAGGAAATACTGAGGTTTTTTAGCCCTAGCTCCCTCCCCCCAAAAAAACCCATTGTTTACACCCCTGAAATGTCATGAGAGTTGGCAATACTGCATGCATAAAGAACCTTGTTGACTTCAATGGGAATCTGGGTGCATATAAGAGTTCACCTGAGAGATCAAATTGCAGGATCAGAGCCTTTATTCATGTTCTCCTCAGCAATAACAGGGCCTGCTCCTACACTCTTTTCAGAGGTTAAAATCCTGTTGAAGTGATTGGTCTCCTTATTTTGGGTCATTTAAGGATTGCAGGGCTAGGTTCCATCTTCCTTATTCTTAAAGAAATAAAAATATGTAATTATTCTTTTCATAAGTATCTGTTGGCAGATATCTAGAAGTATTTAATTATTTTCTTTATCTCGGGAGAGAGAGTTTAAAAAAACACCTTTTATGACTCAACCAGTAACAACTCCTAAGAAGTTAAAGCCAAGATGAATACAATTTTTATTAATTTAAAGGACACAGACAAATGATCACATGTGGATTCTTAATTCTAATTTATGGTATGTGCACATCATACACTGAGATGAAAGGAAGTCTGTTCTGTAACTTCTAATGATTTAACTTTTCTGATTGTTTAATGGCAAGAAAGAAAGGAAACGGAGAACCACAGCAGCTGTACTGACAACTTCCTCTGTGGTTTTTTTGGTGTCTGTGGCCCAGAAAAAAAAACAATTTTACACAAGATCTTTCAAAGATACCAGAAAGAGCAGGTTTCACTCATTTGTTTTCGCTGCTGTAACAAATTAGTTTTGCAAAAAGTGAAATAAAATATGTGTATGTGTGTATTATCATCAACGATTCTGCTGAGTGATTTTTGGTTATTATTGTACATTGCATTTTTGTGAAAATTGCCCAGATTCAGGATTTTCAGAAATGAAGGAGGAAGGGACAGAGTGGAATACATACTGCAGCCACAGGAAAAAGAAGAACATCAGGAACACAAATTAATAGGCTTCCTCATCAAGAAATTATAAGGTGGTTAGAGAAATCAGTGGGACCATGCATGTGCTTAAAGTTAGACATACGCTTAAGAACCTTGCTGAACTGAGGTCTTAGGGAACAAAGTTCATGTGATATTGACATCTAGTATGTTTTTTTTTTAATTCCCTGTGATCAAAGCTCTATACTCACATATTTCCCTGTCTTCTGAAAAAACTGTATGCAGCTCCAGTCTCCTCCCCCTAGGCACTGCAGAAGATTTGCACAGTGTTCTCAGTATGTAAAAGTCACCCAGACTTCCAAGACCCTCTCTCTCATTGAATAAAAACTACTGGGGAAGGGCAATACTGCAAAGCTACAGTTTGTCCTACATTAATAGCTACAATATATTGGTACCTACAAGTGCCATTTTTAACAGTATATAAATAAGAGATTGGGTGATGCAGTCTGGAGCATCCCACCCTCTATGAGCTGCACTCTGACTGAGCCACAACACAGTTTTATTTATTTTTATTCCATATGCATCTGCCTGACCTTTCCCTGATGAGCAAGCAGCATATATGGCCTTCTGGGCTTGTGTGCTGTAGGTAGCCATGTATATACTTAAGTTTGAATATGCCCTTGGATGGCAATAGACCTGAATTGGCTTGCCAGCCAGCCCCCAAACCTATGCTTGTTATTTTTGCTACATTAATTATTTCTGTGTGTTAAAAATTCAGTTATTTCTCATTTGTCCTCCTAAAGAAGGTATAGCAGGTTTAAAGCAGAGCCTGGTTTGTGCTGTTCAGCCAGGCCATCACTTTAATTTTTAATCTAGTGGTGCAAATGATGTTAAAAGTATACTGAGATGGCACAGCAAGATAATTTTCAGCCCTAAAATATTTAAAGAATTTGTTACTGTAAAGAGCTGAAGGGACCTCAGGCTGCTCACTTTGGTGGGAGCATACACTGAGGAATTCTTCTAGAATTCTTCCTTTTCTTTGTGTTTGATTTTGACTAGCTCACAGAAAACTTCTTATCCATGTACTTACTGATTGCCTCTGTCATCCATATTACTATGTCTAGTGACAGAATCTGAGACCAGTGCTCAGGAAAATGTTATCCAAAAGTTTTAATCTTGGTTCATGACAGCTCAGCTATTTTATCTGAGGGTCTTATATAAAATTGTTCTACTTGCTCATCTCAGATCCCAGCTCTTTGTGAATGGGACTGTGTATTTTAAATGCACCATAGCTAATCTGCCATTTTTATATATTGATCCAGCATGTATAGTCTATGTCCCACGGTGGATGGCAAAATGCCAGATATGCTTACCTTTTATTATTCCATTTGTTTGTTTGTTTTTGACTTATTAGGTGAAAAAGGGAAGGTGGAAGTAATAAAAGACAGCTGAGAAACTTAACAGGGCCTATGTTTACCCCTTGTATAGCTCCATCCACATCAATGGTGTTACACCACAGATGAATCTGGTCTAAAGGGATAAAAATATGTTCCAGCCATCAAACATTGTTACTAGTCATGTTTTGCTTTATTCATGACTGCATTCAAAGCACTCTCAGCACCATGTACATGGTATGTGGGTAGCATTTAATTACTACATATTCTTGACCTGACAAAAGATACCTTTTACATAAGAACAACAGTCCATCTTCACATAAAGTTCACTATTACCAGAATTTAGCGTGAAAGGCTAAGTATCTTTTTCTCTTTCAAGCTACAAACCTTTTGGAAAAGCAACCCAAAGGTGGCCCATTTTTTTTAGGTTATCAAAAGCATTTAATTTATTTCTCTTTTTGATAAGCAATCATGTAGTCGCAATTAGTATTTTTCAGAAATGATTGCACATTATAAAAGGGCAAAACTGCTTCTGAAAGCCAAGGAAAAAAATCCCCAAATATTCAGAAAGATAAAACTGTGCGTGTCTGTTTTGCAAGGGTGTGGTTTTCCTGTTCCTGGACTGTTTTGAAATTTGAATTCCCGTCTCTGATCTCTAAAACAAAGCACACAAATGCCCCTGTTAGGAGGAGTGCTTCTTTAATCCAAAAGAAAATGTTGTGACTGATATTGTTGATGAGAAGGATATGTATCTTGAACAGGAAAATATACATTCAAATTATTATATTGGTAATTAATTGGCAAGATGACCAAAAAAATACCCTAAAGACTTGAGATCTTGATTCCTAATTCTTTTTATTATAAAAGTTTAATTGCCTAATTATGAGAGTTTAGAAAACTTAGACATGCAACTTTCTATTGTTTATTCTCTACAGATTTCTCCTTTTTAAAATTCCTTCCTCTTTCTTCTCACAATTTTTTTTGGACTCTGTCTTATCCCCAGGAATGCACATCCCTAGCCCCATAAGGTAGAACGATTAACAGCCACCCTTAATGGAGAGGGACTTGGCTATATCCAAAACTGCAACTGTGAGCCCTGCCTCAGTTGGTATCTATGACAGGACCTGTTGTTCCACCAATGGGAAAGATGCCCATTGAGTTCAACATGAGCTGGATAAGGATCTTGATGATGTAGCCCTTAGGATGTTGAACTCTGCCCACCTGGATACCTGCCTTTGCTTTTTCTTATTCTTCGTGTTTATTCTTAAAACAGGGAAAAGAACATTTTCAGAGCATTTCAGAACATTGTTTCATCTTGATCATCGTTTGCTTCCAAGCAGGAAACTCAACTCCTTTTGATGATGCCACTTTGGCTTTTTAATATTGTATTCTTCCATTTTATGATGGATTAATTGTACAGTACTGTAGCCATTTGCTTAGAAAATTCAAAAGCTTTCTTGGGGATGCTTTAAAAATAAACCATTCTTATTTATTATTATTCTGCAAAAAGGATGTTAAGCCATTTTCAAATGGTTTATATTTTAACCAAAAGTTTTAGCCCTATGTATCAGTTATTCATACTTTGCCATCTGACACATGCCTATCTAAAGCAAATTTATTGAACACCATATAGTCAACACTTTGGTTGGAATGAGCCCTGCTCCCTTGCCAAGGGATCCTAATGAGACCACGGATCAAAGATTGGCAGGCTAGAGTATTAGGAAGCTCTCACCCTTGCCTAGCAGGCTGCTTGGCTCAGCACACCGACTGTCAGACAGACCGCACTATGCACTTCAATCAAGCAGACACGGGTGTGCACAAGGGAGGACAAGCAGGGACACTGGCCCCCCCAATAATTGACGGGGGGCATAGAGCTCCTCCGCTCTTCTAGAGCCCCGGCGGGAAGAGTGCGCACAGAAGTCCTCTGGGGCCTTGGCGGGGAAGGGCCCATGCTCCTCTCCAGGGACACAAAATGTGCCCTTCCAAGAGGGCTGGAATTTAAATTCCTGAACATGCCCCTGAGCAGACACATGGCAAGAAAGCAAGCAGACAATAACAAATGAAAAGACAACACACTCACCCCAAGAGTCATGTAGTTGCTCCTCCTTCACCTGGAGAATTCCCTTGCAAAACTCCCGTTTGCTAGCTCAGAGACCGCATAAGACAACCAAGGAAGGCAAGAGGAACTGCCTTAAAGAGCGAGGACCAACTGGATGTGACACATTTATGTAACCATTCCAGACTTTGTATCCCTCTAGTTTTCCCACAGCTCTGGTCAGATTGTTGTTTAGCAGACTCCTAAGGCCTCATTAGTTTTCCCATCTACGGTAAGGCCTCGGATGTGGAGTTCCTCAAGCTAAAAAGTAAAATGTTATTCTACAGCATCACCATTCAGCATTTTCTCCATCTGTAAAGAGTTGAATTTTGCCTCTGAAACTATAATCAATTCAGCCAGGTAAAATCACTCCAGCATTAACGTGCCCCGTGCAATAATGGGAGCAGGAGTGCCTTTCAGAATTCATGCATGTAAGGTTAGCTGGGAATAACCATGTCATTTACACGGGGCTAAACTCAGCTCTCCATGGGACCAGTGATTTGCAAACTGTACATCCTTGCACAGCCTGGTCTGCTGGACCCCAGAGGGGGAAATCACCTGAGATGGGGTAGGTGATGAGGTAGTGGTGTCCACCCACCTTCCTCTGAGTTTTAGTATGAGAAAGGCATCCTTAGGACTAGTGTTCACTTAAAATTTACAGCTGTATCAACATAGCTGTGCCACTGTAAGAGTGCTTGTGTAGCCACATTATGTCGACGGAGAGACATATTCAAACCACCTAAACGAGCGGCAGCAGTTATGTTGGTGGGACGGGGTCTCCCACCGACATAGTGCTGTCCACACAAGCGCTTATGCTGGCAAAATTTATGCTGGTCAGTGGTATGTTTTTTCAAACCCCCAAGCGACAAAAGTTTTGCCGGTATAAGTGCTAATGTAGACAAGGCCTTAATCTCTTGCAGAGAGCTCTACTGAAACGCTGCCAGTAGGGCTGGCTACAGGAAGTACTGAATCAGGCCATTCTCACCAATGGCCGATCACCACCACAGGCCAATCCTCTGTGACCAATGTCATTCACTTTGTGATCACAGACTCATAGAAATGTAGGGCTGGAAGAGACCTTGAGAGGTCATCCACTCCAGCTTCCTGTGCTGAGGCAAAACCAAGTACACCTAGACCATCCCTGACAGATGTTTGTCTAACCTGTTCTTAAAAACCACCAAAGACAGTGATTCCACAACATCCCTTGGGAACCTATTCCAGCACTTAACTGTCCTTATAGTTAGAAAGTTTTCCCTAATGATGTTCACTTCATATTACTGCAATCCTCTTCCCTAGGAAGAATTTCTTTCATTGGTCATCCTCTTCGCACTCTGGGTGAATCTAGCTCTGTAACTCTGTTTCTTAACATTTTTAGCAAATGACCTTGTTGCTGCAATTTATTGCAACAAACTGTGATATATAATATATTTACATTTATATTGCATCTTTCTCCCCAGAGGAATATACATACAACCAACACAGAAATGCAGCCTGCTCTAAGGTACAAGCAACGAAGTGGGCATTTGGCACATTGTACACTGCATAAAATTGGGGTGGCGAGCAGAATATTTAAGTTAAGTTGAACATTCCCTCATTCTATCAAAAAGTGCTATGGGTTCTTTATTGTCAATGCATGGACAACAGCCAAGTTCTCAGTTGTTAAAAGGTTTTGTCCAAAACACACACACTAAACTCCAAGCAGCTGAACATATCTTCCTTGCAAGAATGAAGAGATGAACCAACCCTACTGGTATATGAACCTTTTGTTCCAGGGAATCTAGATATTTCAAATTTCTGCAATCCTTTCCATCTATTTTTCCAGCAACTCCAAGGAGCTTTGATTCTACAGGAGTGTACCCCAACATATTGCATTACAACTTTGGAGCTGTGTGTATATAAATCGTATATGAGTTGCAGCACAAAATGCTGGGACACCAGCTGAGATTTCAACTCACTGAGGCACCAGTCATGTTCCAGCAACTCTTGGAAAAGCAAAAATCTGCCTCTGAGCGCATAGGAAAGCAAACGATAGGCAAAACAAATAATGTACTAATCTTCACAACCAATCGGATAGTTATTTTGGATACCTTTCTCTGATATATTCTCTAGGGAAGTCAGTACTGATTATGAAATCATATTTAACTACAACATTCCACAAGCAAAAAATTTATCAGTATTTCTAAATTCTAAAATTTGTTTAGGCATTTTAAATATAGATTTGATTTTAATTAGTGAATTTACCAATATGTGACACATCATCCCCAAATTCTTCCTATATTATCCTTCCTTGCTACTTGGAAGACCCATGTGATGGGTAAATTTCCATATAAATACAGATTCACATACACAGATAATTTTTTTGTAGACAAACTCGTTTATGAAAATACAAAAGCAGCTACAACCCCAGCTGACACATACATGCCTGTGATTACAGTTCTGACTAAATACCTGTTTCTGTTGCCAGAAATATTTGTTGAACTCCACCTTAATAGGAGCAGTTTGAAAGCAATCAGCTGTGATCACACCCAGGGTTTATTGTGGCAGCAGCAGGATACAGATGTCAGGTTCAGAACTTGTGTTTTATGTAGGTGTGTAAATGGCTTCCCATCTGGTCACTTATAATGTTTCTTTTCTAATTTTTTGATAGCTCTAGCATTAGTGGCATTATATTAGTGGAATTATATAGTGGAATTTAGGGAGAAATTATTTGGCTCTTGTTTCTTTCTATTTATAGGTATTTAAAGAAAAAAAAGCTGTAAAGTGGTGTTTGAGGTATAGCTGATTTTTCGCTATTATTATTTTTCTGCCCTGTTTGTTAAGAAAATGTGCAGAGTACATACTGGACTGACTTTGTTCTTGAGGCATCGTGTAGTAGATTCAGCCCAAGATCAAACAGCAGGATCCTGTGGGTTTTCAGCCCACTTCTGCCACAGAGACCTCCTCTGTGACACTGGGGAAATCACTTGACTTTAACCTCTCTGTGCATGGAGATATCCTTCTGGGGGGCTTAATTATTATTTTTGAAGTGCTTTGAAACCCGATGGTAGATAGCCCCACATACATGCAAAGAACTGCTATTAATTAGCGGTTTCAAAGCACAAAGTTAAGTGCTGTGTATTATTAGTTGCTCTTCAAAATTCAGACAACGTGCACTTTAATTTGCTCTCTCTATATATAGCTTTTACTCTTCCCTTCTGAACCATAATACTTTTGCTCATGCAGTCCAAATGGCTCTAGCTTTTTGGGGAACCCATATCACATTGCAAACTAGTATATAATTTCCTTCCACTATTACGCCTGAAAACTCTCTTTCAGCATAACTAACTCCCAGGATTCCGCCTGAAACTGCAACTCTGGATATATGATGAATTACACTTTCTGTGTTAGTCTGTATTTTACAAACTGATATTTTGTTACACACTGCATGTTTTTTATCTCACTAACTCTTTTTGCATTAGTTTTTTGTTCTAACTGGTATTCGTAGCTCATCCTATTTTTCTATATTCCTTTGTCCAGGAGAAACTATACCAACTCCAAAGGCATTATAGTCCTATACTCTCCCATAAGATTATTTCTCTTTTCTTCAAAGAGAATTAACATAAAAACCAAAATATATTAACATATTAGAAAACTTAGTAAAATAACTATTGGAATCTGGAATCAACAGTGAGAAATCAGGAAATGTACAGCTAAGACTTAATATTTTGTCCTAACTGTGCTTGGGTTTTGCAATATACATGTGTCACTATGTTATCACCAAGGACCATGCAGTACCCAGGCCCAAGTACTCTCAATTTTCTTGCTTTTGTAGATTTAATATTCTTAACAACAACAATAGCTTTTTCTTTGCACATATAAGATGGTATAAATGGCTCTAGTGAGTAATTTTTCCTTAAGGGCAACCGCAGAAGTCTGACATATTTTCTGACTATTCATATTATTGAAGGTTGTTTACTGCTCGGAGCAAAACAGAGAAAATACTGCCACCCTCGTGATCAAGCAATCTGAGAAGACAATTGTTTTGATAGCTACAGAAAAAGAACTCAAGTATATCTAAGATCACCTTTCAGTTTCTTCCTAAAACTCAGATCCACACAATGCTATGAAATACTGGGGTGGTGAAAGAGTAGTGAAATGCAAATTAGCATTCCAACTTTACTTCAGAATTCTAGGGCTGATTCACAATGACCGCGCGATTCGGCGGCAGTCGACGGGAGTTACGCAAACTACACAGAGTAGTTTGCGTAACTGACGTCGACTGCTCTGCTTCCCTTCTGCGCGCTGTTCTCACTGCACTGAGCCGACGGGAACTGCGTTCCCGTCAGCTCAGCGCTACACAACTTGAGGGGGTGGACTTACTCAGTCGACTTCCTGATCAATTGAGCAGGTCTCACTGACCCCTCAATCGATCAAGAAAGATCGATCTGGTGGCGGCAAAAGTCTGAACATAGCCCTAGTAGTTAATACTGCTACAAGAAATAGATTTTTTCCCAACTGAAGTATCCCTGTGCTGCATCCCCAGAGATTTGTATCTCTTGTTAAAAAAAAAAAAAAAAAAAAAAATCGATAGTGGAATTTAACAGCCAGAGATATCTTTCACCAAAGTATTCTTTTATGGAACTTTCTTGTTGACCCCAGTGTGGTATTTGGAAGTGCTTCACTTGTTTTCAAGATACATAATATCATTTGCTATTACCAACCAATTCAGTGGTGCAATAAGATCATAATTCCTAACAGTGCATCTCACGGTTTGTGGCATACTATACAAAATGGTGGTGTCCTTACACGAATAGCTCCACCATTGAGAGGAGAGGACCCAGGGAAAACACTGATTTAGCTGAAGAGCCCTAAAGCAGCAGCAGCTCAGAGTTCTGTCTCCAAAAGAAACTTGCTGGGAGCCAACTGCTGCTGCTTCTTTCCTTGCTTTCTGTTCCTGACAAGATTGGATCTATTTTTTATTGACATGCCACTTATAATGTGCTGTGAAATGAGGACAAAATGCAAAGGGAGATCGCAATTTGTCTCAATTAACAAAAGTTTTCAACATTTAGAAATTCTTTTGCAGTACTTTGAGTTTATGCAGCACAGGGAGCTGGTTTAGCTCTTCAGTAGGTGTAGTTTTTGCTACATCTACCAATACTTTACATATAGAGAAATGTCAGAACTGTGAGATGAACTGTTACCCAACCTGAAATACAGTGTCCCCATATCTTTAAAATTAGAGTGCTGTTAATAGGAAGAATATTATAGTGGTTAAACCACACAACTGGGAGTCAGAAGATCAGGGTTACATTATTTGCTTAGCTACTGCCTTCTTATTTAACTTTGGGCAATCACTTAACTAAGCCTCAGTTTACTCATCTGTAAAATGTAAGTATTAATAATACTTACCCCCCCTTTGTAAAGAACGTTGAGATCTTGGGATGAGAAATACTTCAATATTATTATTTCTCCCATCCTATGTCACATTCACATTTTTTCTTTGTCTCCTAATGCAATTCAAAATGCCTCCTAGTTTTCCAAACCCTGCAAAATTACCTTTTCGCTCTGTCACACTTATTTTAAAGGCAACTACCCCCTGCTTGCTCACTCCACTCCTCCAATCTTGTTCTCTTCTCTGTCCCCTCTCATCTTCATCGCTTTCATTTATGCTGCTCCATCTATCTAGAAATCACTTCCTCCCTGCCTTTGAATCACTGAGTCATTTCCTCGCTTCAGATGGTACCTACAAACTTTCCTGTTCATGGGTAGCCCAGCCATGACTGACTCTTCAAACACATTTCCCTTCCTCCACCATAACACATCCTCATGTTCTCCTCATTGGAAGTAGGATGGCAGGAAGTTTACTTCAATCTGTACTGCATTTCAATTTCAGTTGTTCTCTCTGCGTCATTTTCCCTTTTGCTCTTTATGAGATTTCCTGCACCTACTTGGTTGGAGTTTTTCTTCCTTTATTCTGCCTCTTTTTGTAAATCATTTCATAACACCTCTCAACAATAACAAAAATAATGTTATCTAAGGATTCAGGTACCTCTGTATGTATTAATAAAACGTAGCTAAAACATATTTTTGACAATAATCCCAGCACAAAATAAAGCAAATCTCAGGAAGAGCATTATATTAAAATAAACAAGGAGGTTCTAGAACAGGGATGGGGAACCTTTTTTCTCTCAAGGGCCTGACGGTGGCCCTGGCGGCAGGGGGGAATTCGGCGGCGACGCGGTTTCACAGCGGCGGCGGGGTTCCGTGGGGGGCGTGGGGCAGTGCCCGCCGCCGAAGTCCCCCCGCCGCCGAAAAGTGTCTCAAAGTGGACTTCATTTTAACAGATTGTCCTGTGGACACCTCCCCTCCTTTTCATGATTGTGCAGACCACCTCCTCTCCCATTTGGGGGTGCATGCCATCTCTGTTGTAACTAAAGCAATTACCTCAAAGGGCAATATTATTAGGAAAGTATTTCAGGAATGTTTAGCAGTTCATGATTCTAAAGAAAGATGAAAGTCAGAACCAGTTCTCCATGGCCCACAGTTTGGCAATGTCTGTTCTAGGGTAATGTCTAATCTGTATAAGTGACATCAAGGGTCACTAGAGCATACGGACTGGCAGACCTTTTTTTAGCATTCTGTATAAACCCAAAGAAATAAAAGAACTGAGTAATGTAACAATAAGCACACAACACTTCTCATATGGAGACACAGCAGGGGTTTAGAGAGCTGAGTATGGGAGTAGGATCTACGAGTTTCAGAATTCTAATCCCACTGCCACCACTGACTCACTGGGTGACCTTGGCTAACTAAAATTAAACTTCTCTGTGTCTGGTTCTTTTGGGGCAGATTCTATACTACTTATCTCATGGAAGGTGCAGCCCAGGGGATTGTAGAAGGGGAAAAAGTGGCTTTCAACCATCTCTACATTGCCTGGATTTGCCTGTGCGTGGGTCACTGCAGCTCCTGGTGTAAATTAGTAGAATGCTACAAGCATGCCCCATCCTGTCCTCAGGGCACCTCCTACAATGGGAGTTACAAGGGACTTACATCAGCCCTATGCTGTTTCTCAGCCAGGGATTTCTCCCTTGGCTCCTTGCAGCCCCTGCATACTGCTGCAGCAGATTATAGGGGCTGTGGGTGAGGACCAGAATCAGCCTTCCATCTGTCAAATGGGAATAGTAATACTTATCCAACCTGGTAACTCACAGGGAGTGGCGTTGAAAATTACAATCAATAATGTGTCCAGTGCCTTGAAAACAAAGCACTGTGTAAGTTCTATCTATGATCAACTTAGACACATATTATGGCTCTACAACCTATCCTAGCAGAAGATCCTTCACTCGCTCAAGCTGTGGGAGGCTGACCTATCCTTGCTTACAGACAGCCCCCCAATCTGAAGCAAATACTCACCACCAACCATACACCCTACAAGAAGGCCAATCCAGGAACCTATCCCTGCAACAAACCCCGTTGCCAGCTCTGCCCACACATCGATTCTAGTGACACCATCACAAGTCCTAACCACATCACCCACACCATGAGGAGCTCATTCACCTGCACATCTACTAATGTAATATATGCCATCATGTGCCAGCAATGCCCCTCTGCCATGTACATTGGCCAAACCGAACTGTCACTATGCAAAAGAATAAATGGACACAAATCAGACATAAAAATGGTAACATCCATAAACCAGTTGGAGAGCACTTCAGTCTTCCAGGACATTCAGTCACTGACTTGAAAGTTGCTATACTCCTACAAAAAAACTTCAGAAACAGACTTCAAAGAGAAACTACTGAGCTTGAAATCATCTGCAAACCTGACACAATCCAACTGGGTCTGAACCATTCCAAGTCCCGATTATCTCATTACAATAAGTAATTGCCACTGATCACACATTCTCACCTCCTAATCAATGGTTGTGAATAGGCCTCAACTGCTCTGACTTAATAGATTTTGCTTTCATCCACCTTCTCCATTGTTGTTACTTCCCTTGGATATGTATATATATATGCCTCCTATGTGATTTCTATTCCTTACATCTGACGAAGTGGGTTACAGCCCATGAAAGCTTATGCCTGCAGAAATTAAATTTGTTAGTCTTTAAAGTGCTACAGAACTCTCGTTGTTTAGACACATATGCAGCCCAGATATATCTAGTTCTGTATAATACACTGGAAAATAACAGGAGGAACGTATCATATGATGACGACTCTCTTTCCATTCCACTAGTATCCCAGGAGGATGTTAAATAGTAGCTACTAAAGTTAGACATTTTTAAATCAATAGTCCTAGATAACTTGCATCCAGAAGTTTAAGGGAGTGTCTGAGGAGCTTGTTGGATCATTCATGTTGATTTTCAATACACCGTGGAATACTGGGGAAATTCCAGAGCCTGGAAGAAAGCTAATGTTTTGCCACTGTGTAAAAGGATGGCCCAGGTAATTAAAGGCATGTCAATCTGACATTAATCTTGAGCAAGATAATAGAGTGCTTGATACAGAACTCAGTTAAAGAATTGAAGGAGGGTAATATAAATTAATTCCAATAAAATGAAAATAGATCCTGTTAAACTAACTTTTTATCCGATTACAAGTTTGGTTGATAAAAGCAATAGTGTTGATGTAATATACTTAGACTTCTGTAAGCGTTTTACTTGGTACCATGCAATATTTTTATTAAAACAATAAAACAATAAAAAATTAACATGGCATACACTGAATGGATTAAAAACTGGCTAACTGATAGGTCTCAAAATATAATTGTAAACACGGATTTATCATTGAGCAGGTGTGTTTCTAGTGGGCTCCCTCAGGGATTAGTTCTTGGCCCTACACTATGTAATATTTTTATCAGTAACCTGGAAGAAAACATAAAATCATCACTGATAAAGTTTGTAAATGACAAAAAGGTTGGGGGAGTAGTAAATAATGAAGAGGACAGGTCACTGATACAGAGTGACCTGGATCGCTTGGTACACTGGGTGCAAGCAAACTATATGTATTTTAATATGGTTATCTGCAAATGTACACATCTCGGAACAAAGAATGTAGGTCATAGTTACAGGATGGGGGACTGTAGAAGCGGTTGGCACGGTCCAGCTGGGGCGTCACGACCCTTACTCGGTCCCAGGCTCTGAGGAAGGCCACAGCGCCTCTACTGAGGGGAATTAGCAGCCGGTTTAGGAGTCAATTGCCCTGGCCCTTAGGCAGGGCGGGCAAGCAAGCAGTGGCTCCGCTGTCGATAGCGGTAAGGGAGCACACGTTCACCCAGGTTGGCTAGGGGAGGAGGAAGGGGTATGCAGGCCCACCCGTCTCCACTGCATCCCAGCTCAGGGCCCTAGCAGTGGCAAAGGCGTTTGCCATCGAGTCGGCGGGGCTCCTGCCGCAACACACCGACGGGGTTCTTGCCCCTGACTCAGCCATTGTCTATGGCTGTCCCTGGGCCACTTCCTCCCCCTGGTCCCCCGATACCTGTGCCCATGTATTTCCCTCTGGGTCACTGGGGAAGGTGGTGAGTGGGCGTCTGGTGAGTCCCTCACCATCGACTGGCGGCAGGTCTGGAAACACCTGAGGGTCGTCGGTGAGCAATAGCTCCTCCAGGTCGCAGGGGCCCAGGGGTTCCTCCGGTCTGCTAGGGCCAATCCATGCTGGTGAGTCCTCCACGCCAGGCAGCTTCTCCAGGTCAGGGCCGGCCTCAGGGGGCTTCTCCCATCCAGCGGGGGGGGATAGCTTTTCCCAGCTATGAGGGTCTGGCAGTCCTTCCCCGTCAACAGGGTCTGGCGGCCCTCTCCAGCCCTCCAGGCCGGGCGGCCTTACCCAGTCAACAGGATCGGGTAGCCCCCTCCAATCCCTCGGGCCTGACAGGTCCGGCCAGGGTTGGAGACTCCGGTCGGCGGGGCGTCTCTGCCAAACAGCTGCGGGGCCCAGATCAGGCCTAGGCTGCAGCCTCCGGGTAGACACGTCTGCTTCCCACGGCAGCCTTCCCCCAACTGAGTGGCTGGGCCTGTCTTTTATACTGCCAGCCCTGGGCCTGGGTCCACCTCTCTGCTTCCGGGTGGCTGGGCCTGCAGGGCCTGGTTCTGTCCAGCGGGGGCAGAGCGACCCTTCCTCGGGCCCAGGCTCCGAGGAAGGCCACAGCGCCTTGCTACAGGGACTCTATCCTGGGAAGCAGTGACTCTGAAAAAGATTTGGGGATAATGGTGGATAATCAGCTGAACACGAGCTCCCCGTGCAATGCTTTGACTAAAAGGATGGATGCACAAACAAGGGGATCTCAAGTAGGAGTGGAGAGGTTATTTTACCCCTTCATTTGGCACTGATGAGACTGCTACTGGAATATTGTGTCCAGTTCTGGTGTCCACAAACCAAGAAGGACATTGATAAATTGGAGAGGGTTCAGAGAAGAGCCACGAGAATGATTAAAGGATTAGAAAACTTGCCTTAGAGTGAGGCACAAAAATATTTAGTGTGCTTCCCCATTGAGTTTATATGGGCAAAACATATATTCACCTATAGAAAGACACAAGGTGGAACAAATATTGAAACACCAACTAACATATGAAAATGTTAGAACTTTTTGATTTAACATGATGATTCGCCAAAATTTAACAAAAATAAAAAGGAGATGCCAAAAGAAAGAAAAACAAAACCCAAAGGTTGCTCTTCGTTTTCAAGGCCATTTGGGCTCAAGACACTGACCCTGCTGCTCCCATTGATCTCTGTTTTAGGTTGAACGTACGTTGGTATATAGTTCAGTGTTAACAAGTACATTGTTAGTAGTGTAACAAAGTGCCTGGTTGCTCAGACTGTCCCTCCACTCCCTGTTTTCCACTGTTCTTTCCTTTCTGTGTTGTTCTACTTTTAGTATCCTTTTACACTGCATTTATTCTCTTGTCATTATTACAAGATCTAATGAAGCAACATTTTAAATTAAGTATTTATTAGTAAGTGGGAAAGAAGCATGGATTTGGACTGAGAATAATTCAAAAGAACAATGGAAAAATGCAACATAGTTTTGGAATGTTATACAAGATTCAAGTATAGTGTAAGGCTTGAGGTTGTTTTCAGCTAACAAGTTATAGGTCGAAACCCATTTAAATGGCTAACGAGCATACCTGAGCCTCAAGGACAATGGCTAGTGTAAACATCTGATGGCTCAGGAAGTCAGATGTCCTCTCAGTGATTCTAATTCCAATGAGAACAGCACACTTGCTTTTAGAATTTCTGTCTCATCTGACACCTATCTGTAAGGACTCCCACCCCCTTCTTCCTCCATCCTACCCCCACCCCGAGTGTAACCTAGCTAGCATCCTTGATGTAAGTAGAGTGATTAAAGTGTCTCTGCATGTATGTAACGACCATTATCACTGTTGTTCTTTCCGGATGGGACAATGTCTGTATTTGTAAGTGAATAGATAAAGAATTTAAAACATACTATGTAATCAATAAGAAAGTGTATATAATTGACCACTGTAACATCATGAAGTTGAAGCTGATTTATCAGACTTCCCGGTATCATGAATAAACCTCTTCAGTATTGTCTGTGCTGCCTGATTCTTGGAGAAAGAATCCTTCGTGCTTTACAACAGGGAACAATGTTTACTAGCTTTTATTCTGTAACTAGCCAATGTCATCAACTAAAAAATTAATACACAATTTTCAACAAAGGAGTCACATAAAAAAGTAGACATTCCTGTTGACTGAACACTAATTTATAGCACACATGGAAAATTAACTTCTTAAAAAAAATACGTTATACCTCCTTTTACATATATCATTTGATCTTGATACAGAGTTTCATGTTTTCATTTCTTCTTTAGGCTCTTTGCCGAGAAATTCAGACACTAACGTTTCAGGTGTTGGTATTTTTGGCCAGGGACACCTCCAGAAATATTTCATATGATACGCAAAACTCAGGCACTCTCACTTTAACTTAGTATGGTACCACACAGTTTTGTCCCAGCCACCTCTCCATTGTGGCAGAAGAGCTGCAGGGACAATTGCAGTGAGTGACATTGTGACCTGGCATGCCAGGTCGGTTTTGGGGTACTCTCAAACAGGAATACTGGGGAAAACTGCTTCTTTTGCACCCTCCTGGAAGCCCCTACCATGGCCAATGGTATGCACCGTGTGCAATGTATGTTCAGCTGCGGGTGATACTGTTTTTGGCAGACAAGAAGAAAGACTCTGCAGTATGTTTATCACATTCCAGGCACAGCTCCTTGTTATTTTGAATCTATCAAAATGGCAATGATATTGTAACAATCTCAGAAAGACTTGAAAGATTTATGAAAGACCTCAGAAGAACTGATCTGAAGTATATGAAACACATGGAAGGAGTAGGACACCTGAAACTGAATTGTCAGAGTATCTAACATCATTAAAACTGCAAATCTACAATCAAACTATAATTCAAGTTCAAACTGACAATATGATCCCTCTAACAAGCTTGACACATCTCCAGTTGCCTTGGTGCAGGAATAACAGTCAGACATCAAAAGATTTTAACTTGTTTTGGAAATGTGCTAGCATATGGGTGCCAACCCATGCAGGTTTGGCCAAGATTTCAATTCTGCAAACAAGGAGGCAGTTTTAGAGTGGAAAGTAATCCCTGATGAGATCAGGCGCTGTTCAAGAGCACCATTAAATGGATGGAATATCTTGTTTCAACTTCATAACACAACTGACTGTTTTTTATATGAGGCTAGAATCACAGTATCAGCAATTTTTAATGGACACAAAAACACCGCTGACCAGTAGAATACAGATCACTAAAAGGAATTGTTTCCTGTTCTGTACATGGGGGACAACCTGTATGGCTCTTATGTTAATGGGGTTCTGTAGCTATCAGTGAAGGAGCCCTTTGCAGTCCTAGTGATGTAGACAAGACCTTCAGCTACACCAGAGCTCTGATCTCAGCACAGATTGGTGAGGGGGTAAAAGTAGATTTAAGCTGCCTTTCTGTTCCCCTGACGTTTGGATCCGCAGGGCTTTTGCCAGCATAACTATGTCGGTCAGGGGTGTGAAGAGGTGTGATTTTTGAGCAACATAGCTGTACTAGTAGAAGTTCCTAATGTGGATACAATTACACCATGTACTTTTACCGGTAAAGATTTTTTCGCTCATGATTGGTAGTTTTACTATACTAGTAAAAAGAGCTGCTTTGCTTGTGTAGCTGTGTCCCCACTAGGAGTACTTTGCTGGTATAGTAGACCACTATTCCTATACAGAGAAATGCTCCTAATGTAGACATGGCGATAGAGATGCTTCAGACGTACTTTAAACCTGGCTGGTAAGGGCTCAAGTCACTATTCCATGGCTGGGGCTCTGAGGTGGGTGTTCCTATGCTGGCTCTATGCCCAGTGTCACTTGCGGAATCCCTATATAGCTTCAAAGCTACTTTGTGCCATTGCAGCACAGAGCAGATACCACTGACCTAGCAATTTCAAATTGTTGTTGAACATCACAAGCTCTTCCTGTTTTTCATCTGTTTGTCAATGGGGTCTTCTGGGGACTTAGCACTTCTGAAAATCAGGCCACTGATCCAGATGCCTAAAAACAGATTTAATAGCCTAACTTTAGGCATCTATTTTTAAAAAGCTTGTGCTTTGGTTTAAGTCTTAGTTATGATGGAGATAGGGTTGTAGAGAAACGTGAACATTTATCAGAAAAACAAAGAGGTTAACATTCCTTTTTGATTATGTGAACTCCCCACACACTATGTCATGAGGAATTTGTGTGGGTACTTATTTACTAAACTAGAACTCACTGTCATTATAGTGCACTAATGCAGAAAAAAAATAAATTAACATGCTGGAAGTCAAATGTCACATCAGAACTTAATACACTGGAATTCTTGGAAAGTGTTTCAGTCCTACCAGCTTGAACAGTGGATGTTGCTTTTTACAGTGAGGAATTTTAATTATTATTCATTTCTGGCAATGCTCATATTATACGAGGCCCTTTCCAACAGAAATGAAGGAGCAGTCCCTGGCTCACCAAGCTCACAACCTAAAGAGAGAAAGAAGGTTGTGGGAAGTGATAGAATGCCTAAATAAAGTGGTCAGGGTAGTAATGTCTTGGTAAAAGCCATGACTTGGTAATACAATGTAATGTGAGCATGGTTTTAGTGTGCAAAAACTCTTTCCATTTACCCCTGAAATTTAGTATTATCAGTCAACTGGTTTCTTGTAGGTGTCAGGGCAAAAGTAGGTCCTCAGAAGGGGCTGGATCCAGTGGCCAGAATACCCTGGATGGCCTATAGGCACAGAAGAATCAGATGCTACAACAATTTAGGGCGGGAGGAATCTCTCCACTCCCTACAGCCACTGCAGATCACCCCAGCACAGTGCCCGTGTTTCTCAGGCTGTGAGCTGGAAAGAGAATTTGCCCCTAAGTCAGACATAATTTAGGAAAAAAAAGAAAAGAAAAAAAAAAGAGGTAGAAGGGATGTAGCACAGTAGATCATGTTTCATTTATGTTCCTAATACATCTCCTTAGTTCCAAGTTTCATATACATTCAAGATATACTGCATCAGAGGAGGTGACGTGTGTCATAAATTGCACAGTCATGTGATTAAACTGCAGAGCTGTGTGATCACACAACTGGTTCTGTCCACTATCCACTTCCCCAGGACTTGTTTTAACATCCAACGTTTCTGAACATTTAAAAAATTCAACCTGTCAGAAAAATGTATGTTTATTCTCCCCCAAAATTCCATCTTCCCAAACAGAGGTGACACATGGGGGAGCATGTAGGGTCACATATCCCTCAAAATTTCTGTTGAGGTGAGAATCGGGCTAAGCACGGCTGAGGGGGCCATGCCTGGGAAAGGCACCGGCACCTAGCTCTCCCGCTGAGCCCTGCCAGGAGGCGCCCAGAGCAGGGAAGAGAGAATTTTCCCCCTTAACCCAATCAAATCCCTCATTGTCCTCCCCTCTCCCTTCCTTTCCTATTTACACTGTCCTGTCTTCTCTTTGTGTTATGCTCTCCCATCCCAAACTCCTTCTTTGATCTGATTTCCCATCTATCTCCAAACAACTCTAAGATCAGTATTATACTCCGACCCCTTGGCCTCTCGTCCACAGGCAGGACCGTGAGTAGATCTGGGGAAAGGACTAGATCCAGAAGTTTAGAAGCAGCATTAAGAGAGCTCACGCCCTAGTTCAGGGCAGATAGACTGGTCTCAACTCAGGAATGAGTATCCAGGCTGATTTGTGCCATGGTTTTGCCAGCCAGTGGAAATAAGTCTAAACTATGTTTGAACCTTATTTGAAAAACATGTTCAATCCTAACAGTGTTTAAATACAATCCCCAAACTCAGTTTAAAGGCCACACTTGATAAGGCTGATAAGTTAAATGTTGTCACCAGCCACCTCCCCATACAGAATTTCCCCAGTCAAACATATATAAAGGTGCATTTGGGGGAGTAACTGCTGTGATGCCAGGTATCACTTCTAAACTATCTTATGGTTGCAGAGACCAGCTTTATCACACCTTACTCTATAGACATTTGACAGGGAAGGGTACATCGGCTAATTGCATTCAAATTATGACAAGAACTTAAGTTTGAAAGCAGTAAAACTTTATCCATCTACCAAAGTACTTCCAACCTGTCCTCTGCCTGCCAAAAAATAATCCTTGAATGCAGATTTCATATGACTTGACCCCCTCAACTATAGATCCTGTCAACTTGCATTAGGGATGGATAACACAAATATTAAAGACATACCCTCTAGTAAAAAGCTTACACAGCTTTTTTGGTGTGAGCAGAATAAATATCAGACAGCTACAGCGCCAAGAAAATATCTCAAATCTCGATAAACAACTGGAAGTAGAAAATATTTGTATGTATCATTTCTTGAACATATTAGTATTGTAGAACTAATTGTGGAACATCAATATTGTTCTTTTTAAATTCGTTTTTTAAAATCAGCTGTTTTAAGACTACAAAGATCCTGGTGATTTAATGGCAGTATGTTTTAGGAAGAAAGCTAATGGAAATAGATAAAAGAGATAATCTTGGAGGGCTAATTCTTCCACCATTCAAAGTACTCAAAGTCCTTCTCCCTTCTAATTGAAACGCTGTATCATCCTAAAAGACGTCTGATACCTACAGTGAACTTTCAGTCCTAAACAATGTAGTAATGAATAATCCAGACACAGATTTTTATATCTTCATTTAAAAAGTCATTCACATTTTTCAGTGCCAAAAAAAAAATTGCATTGAAATATGGAGGGGACTCTGAAATACACATTTTTCATGGATTTTTACACCAAATCCATACTTTTAGGCTGATGGATTTATCTCCTGGATAGTGAAAGCCTGCAGCAAAATAATATAATACATTGTTCTTCTTAACAAAGTAGCTTACAATGTGCTTTGCTGATGATATTTAAACAATAAATAGATAATGCCAAAAGAGCTTGGTAATATCGATTATATCTGGGACATGTCATTTACGTTTTGTTCTGCTTTTATTTTTACCTTTGTCAAATTTGATGGAACAATATTCAATGGAACAATATCCCAACTTTGTACAATCTTCCTTGGTTGAGTAATGGAAAAATAATGAAGTTATTTCAGCTCTTTTTCAAGAATGAGACAAGTTTACATTTTGCAAACCTGTGAAAACATAACATGATAATTCAGAGCCCAAACTGAAAAATTAAAGAAATTAAGCCAAAGAAGCCTCCAATTGTCACTAACATAGGAAAACTGGAGTGGAGTGAAGAGTAATTCTTCTGTTGAGAGACCCATGGCAAGCATTTTTTTTTTTACTCCCTTCCAATCTTGGCTATGAAGGATTCAATCCAATGCTAAGAAATCAGTGACATGTTGTAGAGAGAGAATTGGCATGTTAACTGCTATAATGGAAAAATGACTGCATTGGCTTATATATTATGAGGCTAAATTATGTGTGGTACGGTTCATGAAGGCAGACGTAATAATGTCCCCCAACAAGGCGGCTATTCCCATTTAAGTCAATAGAGGTTTTGTTACTGACTTCAACAGAAGTAGAATCCACCCCTAAATGGGAGCACATATACACTGGAAAAGCAGAGCTAAGTGTGTCTGTATACTGACCAAGACAGGCTCCCTCCTGCAATCTGCTCTTCCTAAAGCTGGGAATAATTTTTCCCCAAATATGTGCATATGGACCATTGCTGGGTCAGAGAGCATGCGTCATAAATGAGTGGACCACACTCCTGATTGTCTGTCTGCAGCTCCTGTCCAAAAGGTATATGGAGTCACTAGGAGCACAACATTTTAGAAGCAGATGATGGAGTTTACAAACCCCACATGAAGACTAAGGAAAGGAAGAAGCAGTACAGGCCAAGAGGGCCTCACACCTCAGCAGCTATGGACCATGCTCCAAATGGAGGATCTCCTAAAAAAGGGACTCAGAATCAAGCAGAGAAGGGAAGTGAAGGGGAGACTGTTTGAAAGAGGCCAATTTGTACCTTCTGGAGACAAACAATCCATAGGAGAAGGTCTGGACCATGTGTAAGACCCAACCAGGAGAATAGGCACCTGACCTTTTTCCCTCTCCCACTTGCTGCAGAGGGAGAATAACTAGACAAGAGGAAGAGAGCTGGGGTATGCTTATGTGACTGACTGAGCTGCTGATACTGATTGGGAACTCCCCAGGGGAGAGGGAGAGAGAGGGAGGGGGGAGGGAAGGGAAGTAGGGTGGTGTGATCATACCCCAAACCAAAGAAAGAGTGGGGAAGTTGGAAGCAGCCCAAGGGAGGCTGGTCAGGTGCACCAGGAAGAGGTGACCGAGACACTCCATGCTTCTCCCACCTTGGTCCAGGACCTGATGGAGAGGGAGGGCCTAGGTTCCTCTACCTTCCCCCCCTCGCGACACTTCCAGGACCTTGGGGGTGAAAGGACTGTTGAGTGAAACCTGCTAAAATGGGCTGGAATAGGCACAGCACATTTCCCACACTTTTGCAGCTGAGCATGGGTTTCTTGTCACGTGCTGATGAAAATCAGCCTCCAAAATTTGGTCCACGATACTAAACAAGGACATTTTAAAAAGCAACTAATAAACGATGCTCTGAATATTACAATGGAAAAATATGTGCATTAGAAATCTATGAGATATAATTTACAGGCATTTCTATTTCTGTCTTGTCATAGGCTCAAAAGATACATAAAACATCTTGAATTTATATGTTAGATCATTGAAAAGGCACAAACATGACTTTTGCAGAATGCCTGAAACTCTGCTAATGGCAACATAGAGATGTCTAAAAATATCCCTTGGAAAGCAAGACAATGGCATATTTAATAGACAAAGTGTTTAAGAAAGAAAGAAAGAAAGACTTAACTTCTATTCTATTTAAAAACAAAATAAACCAACATTAAGGTGCAGTATTTCAGAGACTACAAAGACAATCAGGAAAAATGGAATACTGAGAACAAAACCTTCCCAGAAACATTCATCATTCTTCAAACAATAGACATGAAGGTTGGGATTCTCTTCTGCTAAAATACAACTATGGGCCAGGAGCCACTCATATAAACAACCATTGTTACATTATGAAAATTTATGGAATAAATATCAGGGTTTCGGCTGCTTTGCTTGTTTAGCTCAGTAGATGGATGGTTGCCCAAAGACCTTCACGCCAAATCCTTCATGACTTCTCCTCATCAATTATTTGTAAATAGGTATGTATTGTTCATTTAGGGCACAGTCCTGCTGTCACTCAACTCAATGGAAATGTTGCCATGGACTTCAGTGAGAGCAGATTTTGGCCCCAAAGGAGTTTTGTGATGAGTTGCACTCTTTATGTAAGTGTCACAACAATAACTCACAGACTGAGGATAATTCCATTGATGATAATGAGACTTATCAGCGCCAATTCCATTTACAGATTGGCCTTAATCTGAAACGTCTGCAACAATGAAGTAAATGACAGTTAAACAATTAAAGAATTAATTCATTAATCAAGTTTTTATTTCTTTCAAATTTCTACCAGGACAATTTTATCTCTAATGGGGTTCTAAAAATGTATTAACCAAATCTACCTGCCTCATATCACATATACAAACCCTAGTGGAAATTCCTGTTGAAAATGTTCAGTTATTTCTTCCTGGTTTCAGTTGGCCATCTAGATTTTGGAACATAGCAAATGATCTTTTACTAAATTGGTTCCAACTTATTTCCATGACTCAGGATAGACACAGTATATCAAACTGGTTATAACAGCACTGAATTACATTCTAGTAGTTTCCTCTGGTACATAAGGAGGTTTGGCTAAATCTAAATTGACATTAAAAACATGGAGCCAAATTCTGGCCCATCACATTAAAACGGACCTCCATTATGATTAGCAATAGGCCCCATATATTTTGTCTCCAACAAATATTATACTATTATACTATATTATAATAGTATTACAGGGGTCTGTACTGGGACCAGTACTGTTCAACATATTCATAAATGATCTGGAAAAAGGGGGTAAACTATGAGGTTGCAAAATTTGCAGATGATACAAAACTACTCAAGAGAGTTAAATACAAAGCAGACTGTGAAGAGTTACAAAGGAATCTTACAAAACTGGGTAACTGGGCAACAAAATGGCAGATGAAATTCAATATTGATAAATGCAGAATAATGCACATTGGAAAACATAATTCCAACTATACATATAAAATGATGAGGTCTAAATTAGTTGTTACCACTCAAGAAAGAGATCTTGGAGTCACTGTGGATAGTTCTCTGAAAACATCCACTCAATATGCAGCGGCAGTAAAAAAAGATAATAGAATGTTAGGAATCATTATGAAAGGGATAGATAATAAGACAGAAAATATCATATTGTGTCTTTATAAATCCATGGTACACCCACATCTTGAATACGGTGTGCAGACCTGGTCACCCCATCTCAAAAAAGATATATCAGCATTGGAAAAGGTGCAGAAAAGGGCAACAAAAATTATTAGAGGTATAGAAAAACTTCAATATGAGGAGAGATTAATAGAACTGGAACTTTTCAGCTTTGAAAAGAGACGACTAAGGAGAGAATATGATTGGTGGTCTATAAAATCATGACTGGTATGGAGAAAGTAAATAAGGAAGTGTTATTTACTCTTTCTCATAACACAAGAACTAGGGGGTCACCAAATGAAATTAATAGGCAGCAGGTTTAAAACAAACAAAAGGAAGTATTTCTTCACACACTGCACAGTCAACCTGTGGAACTTCTTGTCAGAGGATGTTGTGGAGGCCAAGACTATAACGAGGTTCAAAAAAGAACTAGATAAATTCATGGAGGATAGGTCCATCAATGGCTATTAGCCGTATGGGCAGGGATTGGTGTTTGCCAGAAGCTGTGAATGGGCAACGGGATGGATCACTTGATGATTACCTGTTCTGGTCATTCCCTCTGAAGCACCTGGCATTGGCTACTATCAGAAGACAGGGTACTGGGCTAGATGGATCGTTCGCCTGACCCAGTATGGCCGTTCTTATGTTCTTATTTTGCTAGGAGTACAAAGTATCTGTGAGGATGTGGGTGAGTAGAGTCCATGACTGGACAAAGGAAAGTCTACACATACTCATGAGCAGACCTTGACCCTTACACGCCTGCTACAATGTCACACCATGACTCCTGCAGAGAACACCTGAAGCAATGGGAATCAGGGCAAAAAACTTCTGTCCAGAAACCACCTCTACCTGTGGATGTTCTGGTGTGTGCACACAGCAGACAGAATTTGGCCCTAAAAGCTACTAGACCTATTAATAGTAATTGGTAAATAAATAGATCTTCCCCATGGTTTATTTATAAAGAAAGTTAAAAAAACGATTTACAATTGTGCTAACAGATGTAGAGCACAAAATTATACATTTTACAGAACTCCTACTGAGTTCTTCAGCACTACACGTATCCTTTCCTTCATATCGTTTCTTGGCAAATCATCCTCTCTAACCAAAGACTGTATTGTATCTGTAACAAAGCACTCTTTGTATCCTGCATAATAAACTAACTTCTATACTGTACCAAATATTATGGGATTGTTGGCTTTTTTTTTTGTTTAAATAGCAAATTTTTACAATATTATATCATTATTTCCATAAAATACACAACAGCATTCATTGCTGGTATAAATGTCTTAATCAAAAGAGTTAAAGGAATTACACAAAAATAGACTCAAATATAGTACATGTATGGACATAAGACCTTGAGGATGAATACTGCTATAGCACAAGGTATTTTGGGCCAGCTCCTGGGCTCCAGATCCATCACTTTTGCACTGCTACAATAACACAAAGGGACTAGAGAGCTTCCCTTGTAGGACAACTAGGAATTCCTCATGTTGGGAAATATCCAGATGGTGTACAATTGATATTGTTTGCTGTATGTCACCCACATCTGGGTCCCCAGCCTAGTGGGTGTGCAGAAGTAAGATGGGGAGCAGCCAAAACATGCTGCATTCCAGTGACCTGGAGAGAGTGTGAGGGCTGCCTATTCCAATTAGGGTAAAGTAAATTAGCCCTAAGACTGCTGTAACTTGCACTGTAGGGCTAATCTAGCTCCTCAGACCCCAAGGATCAGGGGAGGCAAAAAGACAGAAGAAAATCATCTATGAAGCCTCTCATGTTACACTAAGTGGAACTCAAGCACATTTAAAGGACTAGCTTTTGACTTTTATTCTTGCCAATTCTGTTTTTCTCCTGGTCCTTAAAGACACATGCTGTTCAATTTATGACTGCAATAGTGTAAGTTTTGAATCTGACATTCCATTGCAAATATTTTCACAGGCAAATTTGTTACTACTGCAGCATAATTCAGAGTTGTTAATTGTTTGGCAGTGATAACATAAATATGACTTTATGCAATCTTGTGACTCAGCATATAAGACAGCTCACAAAGACATCAGAATAAAGCTCACTGCTTTCGAGGATTGTGATTTAGTTGTTGTCCTACTAAATGAATCAGGAACACTAGCCAAAATAAATGATTGTTTAGAGAACAGTTACTTTGCACTGTAATTTTCTGCAAGAAAACATTTAGAAACTTTTAGATAAGGTGTGCAGGGCTTTTTGTTCTGCTTTGGTTTTTTTTGTTTGATTCTTAAAATGTGGATTTAATTTTTTTTCCCAGCAGCCTTTCTGTTTATTTTTATTTATTTGTCTAGCCCAGAGGTACAGACAAGAGGTAAACATCTTTCACAAGGATGCCAGGAGAGAAGCCTCAAGAGCAATGATGGTTTATTTGTATCAAACATCTGACTGTTAAACAGACTTCTTGGCACTTACTAACATCAGGTCAAAAATCTCCTTCAAAAAAATCTGTAGATACAAATGTAGAGTCTGATCCTACTATTGTATTTATTATTGTGTGTAATCTCATTGAGATCAATTCTATTAGTTGAGGTAGTAAGCACTACACCTGTCAGAAAGTGTTTGGAGGATCTGGTCCTTAGACTGAAACAGTGATACTGTGCATCAGATACAGTATTTTCAAAGACCCTAGATAAATAAGACGTATTTCAAAATGTCCACCTATGACACCTAGTTGTATCTGGACATATTATTTACAGTTTTATTGGAGTCTATCTGAAGTCAAGATGTATCTGCTATCTACCATCTGTAATTTCTACTTGATATTCTTTTCCTAAATAACTTTTTAATATGGTATTGATGGACGTCAGCATTACTGTTCACTGTTAGCCTGGGAAACTTCAGTGAAAGGTGCAGCCCAATTAACCTGGGGCTCAGCAGTGTTCTTTACCTAATATTGTTGACTGATAGTTATGCATTTGACTATAAAAGGATCTAGCACTAGTCTTAATACTGCCTTCAAAACCCCTTATTCTGATACGGGCCAGAAATTTACATATATTTTGATCTCCCTCTGATGTACAATTGTCAAACAGAGAGAAGAGTGTCTGACAGCTACATGGGGGGAGTCGCAGGCTTGTTGGGAGTGTTTGGCAACTGGGAAGGAGATGAGGGAATTGTCACTGAGCCTTTTTTAAGACAGGCAGCAATAGAAAATCTGTGCCAATTTCTAGCATCAAATGAATTAATCACAAAGACTATTATTAATAATTTTAGTACTTATATAACACTTTAAATGTTCCAAGCACTTTACAAACATTTTTAATACTAAATAATAGTATTAATAAAATTATGTAAATTAACTTGAACAAACTCAGTGACAATAAAATGTAGGAGAATGAAGAGCAAGTTAAAAGCAAGATTCTAAAACTGATTAAGATGAGGAAGTCCCTTGTGTGGCAGAGCCCTCTGAAACTATTTATTCCACCCTTTAGACACTGTCTGCTTTTAATCTAAAACATCATAGCTTCAAGGGAAAATAAATGCATAAAACTTGCAACCACAGCAAATCCTGGTGGTAACTGCATAAAGCAAACCTATGCCAAGTAGAACTCTCACTTTAATAGTCATAAATGCTTTCTTGATGCCAAAGTACTGGACTGTAGTCTTTATGGGGGTAAAAATCTAGAATTCAGATTTTTAATTGATGTGCTAATAGCTTCTTAAATTTCCATCTACTTCCAAAAGTTACACATTCCTGAATTACCATACGAGGTATTGTAAAGAGTCTAATATTAGCCATCCTTCTAAGCATCCCCAGAGTCAGGTATAAAAAAATAAGTTTCTCCTTTCCAGACTAGTTCATTGGTCTGCAACTGAACCCTGTAAAGCTTGAGATAGGTATAGCTATAAAGTGCATTGTTATTCATCCAATTAAGATGATAGCGTTCATTGCCAAACTCACAACAGTTTACAGAGAATTTACATCAGGCTGTAATTCCTTAAATCCTCGAATACTGTCCCAAACAGCCGTACTTTAAGAACCCTGTTTAGTGCACAGCCAAGTGAATACTAATCAATACAATAAGGTGACAGTGACGGAGGTGGAGCTGTTATGGAACAACATTAGAGTACTGATATGTAACCTAGTTATTGAGATAGACTGTATAACTTATATTGGGGTAGCAGAATATTTATTTTACACCTATACTGCTTTAGGGGCTGTTGGAAGAAGAAATGGCTCGACAACATTTTTTGTTTGAAACTTATTTTTACTGGAAAATGCAGATTGAAGTCAAATGGAACATTTCATGACTTCATGTCTGCTTTGATGAATTGTTTCTGTCAAAAAAAATCAGAAATGTTGGGCTAGCTTCCCAAAATGGAGAAGGAGGTGGTAATCCCCTGCCCCTAAAACGCTATAGTTCGAGCACTCACCTGGCATTATGGAAGACCCAGATTCATATTCTCACTCTGTGTTCAGAACAGGGACTTTAACTTGGGTCTCCCACATTGTAGGTAAGTACCTAAAGCATCAGGCTATAGGGTCTTCTTAGGTGGGTTTCTCTCAATCTCTCCCTGTTGAAGCTGTTCCACGTGGTATAAATACTTAAATGTTCACTGGAGCAAGGACAGGAACCTGGATGTGTCCCCCTCTCCCAGGTTAGTCCCATAATCACCAGGCTCTAGAATCATGCTCACCTTTTCTCTGGTCCCAGAATACCCTATGGATTTGGAGACACTCACCTGCAATGTAGGAGATTTAAGTCTCTGCGCTAGAGCAGGGATTTAAACCTGGGTCTCCCATGTCCCACGTGAGTGCTCTTGCTACTGGGCTATTGGTCACAGGGAACAACACTTCCGTCTTCTCCTCCTCATCAGTGTTGCCCCTAATTTCATTTACTTTGGTCAAAAATGCCCAAAATTGAAATGAAACACAGTTTGGATCAAATAAAAATTTCACGTTGAACAAAAACAATTGTTTTTTGGTCTTTTCAATTAAAAAAACAAATTGTCATAATTTTGGTTTTGGGTTGAACCAAAACACATTTTCTCACATTTTTCAGAACTGCCAGCAAAACATAAAACCAGTTATTCACACAGCTCTAGGAACAGGCAACATAGCGGCTCCCCAGATAAGAACATCGCAACGCACACCTAAAAGATAATGGGGCAGACTATTAGCTTAAAGGATCCTGTCTCCAACATAGATATAAGCCGTGTTTTGCCAGGCAGGGACCCAAAGATCAGAACAGACACTGTTCAGACACTGAACAGTTAAAAACCCTACTCAGAAGGGGAGGGGTCCACTGCCAGGGGTTGTCCAAAGGGACAGGCTGACAAAGAAAGAAACTCAGCAGGGGAGTCTGAAGAAGTTGGATGTACTAGACTAAGATCAGAAGGATTGTAGGATGTGGGTAGAGAGGCCTGGTTTTATTGTTTTACAATCTGTTTTATGATCTTTTATTCTAAATAAATAATATTTTGCTTTAACAGGATGTTTGGTTACTGGACACCACTGTCATTTGTTCCTGAAGAAAGAAAACTGCAGGTGCTGAAGTAAGTCAGACCTGCTGAGGTAATCATAATTCACATACTGGGTGGAGGGGCTGCAGCCAGGGCCTGGTCTGAGAGTGGGAGAATCACATGATTACATCCTGAGAGAGACTCCTCAGCCAGGATGCACTGGAAGAAACCAGGAGAAGTCAGAGGAACAGTTAGCCTGGTAACTGTGACAATGAGATTTTTAGGGGTTTCTTAACCAACTAGAACCCTACTCAGCTGGGGGCTTGGGAATGACTTAGATCTACAGTGAGATGTAGAATCAATAGCAACAGTCCCTGAAGCTATACAAACTGTTACCTTCTCTCCATCAGTTCTTCCATTTATGTCTCAATTATGCCTGTGAAGCAAAGCAGAATTCTTTCAACTGCATGAGGACACCCAAGGGCAGCACTCCCTGCTACTCCTTTCTAGGGGGTGCAGAACTCTCCCCTCTAGGTGCCCAGCTAGCTCTGCTGGTTTGTGGCACGGAAGGGGAAACTCCTTCTGACTCCCTTTGGGATGTCTTGAACCCCAGGGAGCACAAAGAGGGAAAAGTCGCTGCACTCTGGGGAGCAGAGAGAATATAATTGTGTCCCACTGCTACACAGGGCACGTAAGGAGCTCCATGTGCTCTCTTCCCACACCACCAGAGAGTTGAGGTAAGCCTCAAAAATATAATTTTTAGAAAATGAGTGCAGTAGTACCATCCCATTTCCTTTATACCTTGGGCCTGATATTCCTTTCCTGGCACCTTGCATCTTTATTTAAGAGTGCACAGTGAGTGCTACCATTCTGAGTACTAGCATTTTATCTTGTCTTTGCATTCACTTTCCACAGTGTAAATGACTGCACAAGGTGTAAGACAGAGGAGACTCCAACTCATTGTATCTTAAACTTGTAGGGAATGCTGCAACCACTGGCTCCTATGAGCTTCAGCTTTCTGGATTCTAAATTATGTTCTAAGTGGGAGAAGCGTGGGTTCCTTCGCCCCTCCTTTCTGTGTGCATCACTGTGATGGTTACATATTTCATTACTTCCAACAAAAGTTATGAAACAACATCTTGTTCCCAGATAATATGATCATATAGTGTATAAAGAAGTTACTATGTGTCATAAACATCCTGCATATCCAAAGAAGCTGAGTTTCTAAGGATCTGTTACAGCTGGAGAAGTGGGCAGCTTCATCCAAACACTGAGGCTTGGCCATGCCAGACATATCAGTCTCCTTGCCAAAATCTTGTTGCCAGTATTGCCTTTCACATATTTTTTGGTTGTTTCCCATGGTTTTTATTGAATTGAAAGTTGCAAATTTATATTTTAAAAAATTGAATTTCTTTTCCTTACAGGTATGTCAAGCAATGCATGACTCATTCACAACTCCCATCTCAGCCCCAACCTCAACAGAGGAAGAACTTTATCACAAGAATTCAAACACGCATACACCCAACACACTGGATCAAAATTATTATAATTAATTATAATATGGTCATCCCTAGAGATCTAAACCCATCAGGACCCCCTTATGCCAAGCACTATATAAACACATGGTAAAAAAACAATCCTGCCTCAAAGAGTTTATAATCCAAGTTGACAAGAGAGACAAAAGATGGGAGTGGAGACAGAGTCACTGAGACATGAAGTCATATGCCCAAGGTCACATAGCAGGTCCGTGGCAGAGAGGAACAGAACTCAGATTTCCTGCTCCCAGTCTTATTAGACTATACTGCTTTCCCTGAAATTATCTTTTGTTTCTTTATAGCCCCAGTATGCCTCTACCTTGTGCCAAATGTTAAAAAGAGAATAACTTTTAACATTCGTTTCATTTTAGATATCACCAGGCTTGCATGGAGATACAATACCAAGCGGTCTTTAAATATGGAATGAGTTGCATGCCCTAACTAGAAAAAGAAATAGAAGAAATCTAAATGGGCTGTGAAATACTGGGAAATCTAGAAAAGTTATGACTAATTTCTTAAAATGGCTTTGTGTATTTTATTCTTAAAGATCACTGAAGCGCATTACTTAATAGGTTCTAATAACTAGGATAGAAAATGAGTAGGAGAGAAACCACAAATGAATCAGATTTTTTGTCACATAACAAGGCTCTTTCAGCTTTAGCTACCCCACTATTTTCCCCAGGCTTTGAGGCTGTTTCTGATTTCATTTATATCAACATAATTGCACTGGCTTCAATAGAATAACTCCTGAATTGCACTGCTGTGAGAGCAAATGGAAGCCCTTAGCACAGATCTACACCAGTGGCGTACCAAGGGGGATGGCAGGAGGGGCAGGCCCCTGAGCGCCGTCCTGTGGGGGGGGGCACCGGGCCAGCCCTTCACCATGCACAGGAGGCAGGGGACACAGGAGGCTCTGAAGGGAGCCCCTCAGCGCCTCCCCCTCCTGCGTGTCAAGGAGGGGCTTCCTGGCGCTCCCCCAGGGCCAGGGGGGTGAGGCTGCCCTGTCCAAGCTTAAATGCTCACAAATCGGTCAAATCAAAACCAATTTCTTATAGACTAAGACCATGCACTGCTATTAGGTGAGGACTATTTAAATGCCATATTCAGCCTTCTGCCCCAGCAATAGGGTTGCTTTAAAAAAATGTTTGCTCAGACTTTCCAGAAAAATTCATTTTTGGGCAGACAGCAAAAATGGAAAAATGTAGCCCTAAAGTGGAGAGGTTTAGGAAGTGAAGAGCAACTGTAACTAGGTGGTTATAATGGAAACTATTATGCCACCTAATTATATAGGCTGATAACCAGCCTTCTCTTATAACAGTTTGTTCATCTGCACCTAAAATAATGCTAAATGATAATGTATATCATATTTAGTATTTGTTTTTAAATCTGTCATGAATTAGAGATCCCTGTCCAAAGGTTTTAAAAAATAGGTCACTACAACACTTTGAATAGATTTGTAAGAAAAACTGATTTACAAATAACTAGATAAATAGTTTGGAGCCTGATTTTAAATAAAACACGATAACTTGTGTAACTTGCAGTACTACAAACCCTTTATCACTGAATATTGAACTGGACTTTGAGACCCACTCCCCCAAACAAATAAATGTCTATTGAAAACATAAGAGCTATCCTTACTACTATGGAACTTGCCTGGAAAGATAATACAGTTCCAGACTGTACTACCTATTCCATATAGCCCCTCAGTCCCTGCTCATATGTCACAGCCTTTAAAACAACAGGGATCAGGGACAGAATAAAAGGATTCTTTGCAAAATTGCCAGAGAAGCAGAATTTGTAGCTCTACTAAGTAGGGTTTGCCTATGTTGTGGATGCTTATCTAATGAAACTGAAAGGAAGTTTGTTGTGGTAGCATGGAGTCTATGCATATATTTGGGTGGTAATGATTGTGAATTGAGTCTGCATGCTAATATGATCTTAACAGGTGATTTCCTGGATTTTTAGTGACTGCACTGATGGGAAATGGACTTGAGCAACCTTAACTGTAAGTGAACAAAGTTTTTTAATGTGGGAATAGTACAGATGTGGAAACAGGATGACACCCACATGCTGACTGCTCTGTGGTTTCATTTCTACGGTACCAGTGTAAGGCGAATGTCAGTGAGATCAGAATGGGATCCATCATTGCCATCATTACTGTATACAGAAGGCATGAGTCACCATTTCTGTCAAGCCCATATGACAGTGAATTTGTACACTAATCACAGATGAATCTGTTTACTAATCACTTGAGCTCCCATAGAGATAATACTTTGTCAGCATTGGGTAGGAAACAGTCATATGACTTGTATCATTTGCCGAGGGGAGGACAATAAAAACAGAAGCTGAGGAGACACTGTGCCTCTCAATGGAATGCTAGCAAAAAAAATAGCAAACAAAAATGAATAACTTTGATAACTGGCTTACACATGACTCCCATGACTAACATTGACAATACCAATGCAACACTAGTGTTTTTAAACCAGCCTGTTGCATTGTGTCTCTGCAGAACCCTGGAATGCAAGCTCTGAAAAATATGCTCTTTGAGCATGTCGGAAGCACTAATTTATCTGCTTTACTGAATTTGCATGGTAACACTGAATAGCTCTGTAACTGCAACAGTAACAGGCTTCACTTTCCCCAATAATTTTTTAAATGATTTTGTGCTGACATTGTGGATGAAATTCAGCCCTAATGTTAATGTCAGTGGAGTTGCACTGCTCACACCAGGGCAGAATTTGGCACTCTGTTCTGCTTCCAAATATTGGCTGTGTGCAACTTTATTTTAAATCTATTGTTATCTATTGCTAATAATGAAAAAATAATCATGCAAACTTCTCAATGAAGGTCAGTTTAAACGAATGTTTATTAAGGCATGCTCATTGCTGCTTTTATCTAGGTAACCACAGTCTTCACTTGCCTTTATCCATAATTTAATAAACAATGAAAATGGTATTAACATTTTACATGTTGCTACCCTATTCCACCATGGATACATTTCTGTACAGAGTTAGGAACACCAGAGTTACAAACTGACTATTCAACCACACACCTCATTTGGAACTGGAAGTATGCAATCAGGCGGCAGCAGGGACAAAAAAAAAAAAGGAAAGAAAATACAGTACAGCACTGGGTTAAATGTAAACTACTAAAAAAATAAAGGGAAAGAGACAATCTAGTGACAGATGATGTGGAAAAAGCTAAGTACTCAACGCTTTTTTGTCTCTGTCTTCACAGACAAGGTCAGCTCACAGACTACTGCACTGGTCAGCACAGTATGGGGAGGAGGTGAGCAGCTCTTAATGCCAAGAAGGTAACAGCATATTGGGCTGCATTAGTAGGAGCATTGCCAGCAGAGCAAGGGAAGTGATTATTTCCCTCTATTCTGCACCGGTGAGGCTACATCTGGAGTACTGTGTCCAGTTTTGGGTCCCCCATACAGAAAGGATGTGGACAAATTAGACAGAGTCCAATGAAGGGCAATGAAAATGATTGGGAGGCTGGGGCACATGACTTATGAGGAGGGGCTGGGAGAAGAGTGAGAAGAGATTTGATATCAGTCTTCAACTACCTGAAAGGGGGTTCCAAAGAGAATGGAGCTAGGCTGTTCTCAGTGGTGGCAGATGACAGAACAAAGAGCAATGGTCTCAAGTTGCAGGGGGTGAGGTCTAGGTTGGATATTAGGAAAAACTTTTACACTAGGAGGTGGTGAAGCACTGGAATGGGTTACCTAGGGAGGTGATGGAATCTCCATCCTTAGAGGTTTTTAAGGCCCAGCTTGACAAAGCCCTGGCTGGGATGATTTAGTTGGGGTTATCCTGATTTGAGCAGAGGTTTGGACTTGATCTCCTGAGGTCCCTTCCAACCCTAGTCTTTTATGATTCTATGAAAGTTTAAAAAAAAGATTTGACAAGGTAAGGAAACTGTTTCTGTGCTTGTTTCATTTAAATTAAGATGGTTAAAAGCAGCATTTTTCTTCTGCGTAGTAAATTTTCAAAGCTATATTAAGTCAATGTTCAATTGTAAACTTTTGCAAGAACAACCATAACATTTTGTTCAGAGTTATGAACATTTCCAAGTTACGAACAACCTCCATTCCCAAGGTAACTGCAACTCTGAAGTTCTACTGTAGTTGAAGTGATTGAAAGCAGTGACATCCTATATAAACTCATTAGTGGGGAATGGGTATGCCATAAAGGGACTTCTTGTTGTTGTAAGTAGAAATAGAGCAAAAAGACTCCAAAGAGGTACTGCATAAAGGTGAAGATAGTCTACTATTGTATAGACAAATGTCCAAAAAGCAACACAGAATGACAGTTAATTTACACACTTCTTCTGAAGTTGCTGATCAGTGGAACTGCCAATCCCAGCTTTTGTTCACGTAAACAGAGGAAGACAGTTCTTGTAACAAACTTGCCCCCGTGTGCTCTGCAGGGATTCATGTTGCAATTCTTTATTGACCCACTCTGCCAGCTTGTAACACGGCAGTAGGGCAAGTCTGTATAAAGAAGCGCTCAGCAAGAGAACTGCACTAGCTTATCTTTCTACATGCTGAATACACCGAATGCATGGGGACCATACTGCAGATATGCAATTGACAAAAGAGCTAAATCTGATTTTTTTTAGTTGATTTGAACTACTGTATATACAATGGACAGATCTGGGGACCTGCTAAGGCTTCATTGGGCAGCTTCTGAGGCTGCTTGCTGCCAGTTAAACTTCAGGACTGGCCCAGCATTTAGTAGCCCAAGGATCAGGAGGCCACAAATGTAGCTCAGTCATCTTTGTAGCACCCCTTACTGTTGAGTATTGTCCCCTCCCTCAGCACAGGAAGCACTGGTGAAGCATGACATGAACCTGAAGCAAAGACCAGGAATGGAGCTCAGAGCTTCGCTGTGGGTATGTCAACACTGCAATGTAAGCCCGTGCTTGAACCCAGGCTGAAGCCTAATCCCCCTTGCGTCTACTCTACAATTGCTCTAACCCAGAGCTAGGATCCAGGGTCCCAGGTCCCTGCAGGACTGGAGGGTCCGAGCTCGAGTTAAGCCAGGATCCAGGGTTTGAGCCCTATTGCTTTGCAGTGTAGACACAGCCCCGCTTGAGTGGGGTCGCAGGAGTCAGCAGCAAGTATCCCACAATTCAATAGGACAACTTCGTTATATCCTCTCGATCCCAACAATCTGCTATCCACTCTACTGAAAATGGAAGCCACCCCACTAACCCTGGGCTTATCTTGCAGTGTAGACAAACCCTCTGCTGAAGAGCAAGCTAGCTATTCCCGAGAGGTGAGCAGACAAGGGGACTGGGACTCGACATCTCTTTAGGGAATCATAAAGAGGGATTAGGCAAGGACAAAATAATTGGGGCAGGGTTTATTCTGAAATGGGGAAAACAACAGAGGAATAGGATGTGGATCATGTTGTAAGGGGATGGGGGAGAACTTAAAGGATCCAGGACAAATATACTTGTTCCCAGTAATATACTGAGGAGAAGCATTGTCCTTAGGATAAAATTGTAACAGTAGATAGAACAGTCTATTATTCAAGTCTATTTTCTTATGCATTTAAATTACTTGGAAAGTGAATGTACCCACACATGTGCACACATTTTTTTTTGGAAAACAAAACCCAAGCCCTCCTTACAGATGTATGAAGGGTCCTTTGGTTTTGGGCAGAGAAGATGGAAAAGAATTCTGAGAGCCAGTTAAGCTCTGGTGAAAAGTCTCTGAACCATTAAACTACAATAAGGTAAAATTGTTTTATGCTGAGTTGGAATCAGACCGAAAAGTATGTATTTCTTGTTCATACATATAAAATATATCATGACAGTTATTTCATTAGGGTCATGCAAGTTCAGCAGTTACAGAGGATGGAAACAAAGGTATCCAGTGTACCACTACATCAGTTCTTTGAAATCTCAGATCTTGTGAGCATGCTTAAGAAAATCTTCCAAAGCAGATTTTGCAATAATCAACTCATCGCTGACATGCTGGTTTAAAGGCATAAGACAGCACTGGAGGGGGGTTAGAAATAAGGTTAGAAGGAATACACTTTCACATCTGAGTGTTCTAGTCAAATCTTTATCAGATATTCCTAGAGACAGTTAGCAATGATAGCATGCATGTTTTTATTTTATTTTGTTACATAATGTGAACACATTTTTATGGTCAACAGCAGTGACCACACTGAACAAGCACTGTTCCAAGATTTCTAGTGCCGTTCATTCACAAGAGCCCTTCTGAAGTTTATTCTTGTAAAAACAAAGAAAACGTTTTTGTCCATATAATCAGAATTTAATTCTCCTAGATTTGAATGCAGAGTGGTTTGTGCAGTCTCTTTAAAACTGAACTTAAAACTTTCTCATGTCATTTAAAAGGAGGGCTCTTCCCTGCTGTACCGTGCTCAGTACAATAATAATGATACACAACAGGCATGTTTTTAAGAAGTATCTGAATAATGAAAACAGGCTTTGGGGCTGACAGCTAAAAGCAGTAGGCTGGATTGTAACTTTACAATCTCCCCTGAGCATGATGCTCTGCCCCAGGAGAAGAACACTGAATGGATTGTGATTCAGAGGCTACCAATTCCTCTTCTACGGCCCCGAACCTCTGGTGGACGAGGAGTAAGTTACTTTTCTCATCTTCATGGAAACAGTTTGTTTGTGTTCCCTCTGTAATGGGCCAGCTATTTTGGCCTGTAACTGGGTGAGGTGAGGGGGCAGACCTAAGGCTTATCCTACTCCCTGCCCTTCTCCATCTTCTTCCTCCCCCCTTCCCACTTATTTGCTCACAGAGACTAGCAGCTCCTTCTTCCCCTCCCCTGTGGCCAACTAGAATCACAATCTAAGCAGGGGAATAAGGGTATGGGGAGAGCCTTGCTTCCAGTGCAGACGAGTGAGGGCTGTGACAATCATATCCACAGTAAACAACCTTCTGTCATCCTCGTTTATAACAGTATTCACTAAATAATATTACTTGCAGTGTAGTTCACAGTTAACTTTGTTTCCTTATCACTCTACTGATACGGTAACGTTTTTCAAGCTAAGACACAATGGTGCCCTGTACAGTCCAGATTCATCTATGGCACTGCTCCCTGTTCTAAGGGGATACTTTCCTGGTGGCAGCTGTGAACAACTATTACCCCCTCACATCATTCCCTCCATCCAACTGGCGTATGTGGCAAGAAGTTTAAAGAAATTGCAATGTGACCCAGCATCTGTGGAATGAAAGCTATATTTATCCCCAAAGATATGCCACCATCCTACCCCATAAAAATCAGTGATAGAAGGATCTGCTAGCAGATCTCCAATGGGGGAGTTCTGATACAATTAGACTGGGTACGGGGAGATTGGAAAGTCATTCTGTCACTTTGAAAGCATAAGGAATTTTTCCCACCAGGGTCTGGGCAAAAGAATTACTATAGTCCAGGCAGCAGGAATTCTGGTAAGTTGTACAACCCTAGAAGAGGGAGAGGATTGGATCCAGCTTAGGGAACCGTGTGGAATGTCAGAGGCAGAGCGCTAATTTAGATGGGCTCTACTCCTCCTGAACATACTTGCCATTCCCTATCATACAGCTAGAGAACGGTAGGTGTCCTGAGGCAGCAGGCCTGCCTTTTCCCTGAAAAAGTTGGACTTTTATGGATCCAGCATCCAGAAAGCAGCCTAGAAAGCCACTGGTATTTTTTTTTTTTTTTTGCTAACACAATTCCACACTTACAGTACATACAAATATATATATATAAGACCTGTTTCAAGACTCTGCTACTTATTCATTTGTAATATTTTAAATCACGATAGAAATGTCTATGTCTGACAAAGTAATGTGAAACAATTCCTGCAAACTCTGGAGTTGAAATTTGCTACGCAATCATGGCCAACTCACAGTGAAAGCAGGCAATGGACGTAAAATGTCTTTGTAAATTGTTATATGAGGCTAAGATTTCGTATTTGCTAGGTCCACTATCTCCCTTTATAAATTAGTAAAGACTAAGTATACTTTTTATATATAAATAGCAGCTACATTAAAATACCTTTCCCACCCTAGTTCAAACCATAATACTTGAAACTTTGCCAAACTGTTTGGCATTTTGCTAGAGAATACTAAAGCACTGCACTGTTTTCCAGCACTGGTCTGCCACTCCTTTGTACTTTCTCTTTCCAAATATTTGCTCAGGACTTCTTTTATTACAGTATTTTTATCTTTCTGCAAACAATGACTTAAGTTGTATTTAAGTGCACAACTTTTTTCCTGAGTATAAATGGTACTGTTATTGTTTGCAGTTGGATCTATAAATAATGCAAAAAATGTTAGTCAGTACATATAAAGTTTGATTCCCTCATGCCCAAAAGATTTTAAATTTTCATAAATCAAACAAAACAAAGATTTTTGCAGTCAGAACTGGAGGAAAAGCACCTCATCGGTGAGCCCCCTTAGCCCTTGTAGCGTTAGACTGAATATGTATTTGGATGGGAGGCCACCATGAAGAAAATCCTGGTGTTGCAAGAAATGATGATTTAATATGCAGGTCTATTGACTCACAACACTGCACCAGTGTCACAGCATCGGGTATTAAAATGCTGTTGTCCTTCATACAAGACATAAAAACAAGGTCCTGACAACTTGTAGTCATTAAAAAACTCAAGGCATTTGTGCGTGTGATTAAGACTGTCAGCTTTGATGTCCTGGCCAAATTTTAAACATGGATAGCTACCTGTTAACCTTTCCCTGTAGTTATAATGGCTCAAACTTTCTAAACTGCTGTATGTAATTATTGCACACTGTTAAGCAATTGCCATGTTCCAGCCCAGAGGTAGCCTCATTTCAGTGATGGGTGAAGTGTTTTGGTTTGGTTTTTGGGTTTTTTTTTTAATCTAACTTGTATAATTAATTAGTTAGCATGGCCAGATTTTGTATTTGTGAAACTAGAACATCTGTCACTGGGGGGAAGTGGTGGGGAAAGTGTGTAATGTGTTTTTGACAACTGTGGGAGTGTGGTCACAGGAAAGGTGACTACTTGTTTTTCCTAATCTTTATCTTTCCAGCCACCCACCCTATATCATTCCAAATTCTCTCTCTCTTTCCTAGCATGTTCCCTCTTCTTCTCTAGGGACAGGGAGAAAGTAACCAAACAGACACCTGGTCACTCCTAGCAAAATAAGAACAACACCTTGATTTCACTAGAACTAGGCAGGTGTGTCAGGACAGTTCCTCATCATTGGGACATCTTGCCACCTATGCCATTTAAGGCTAGTCCTTTCATTGGAGTCTATGGGAGTTGAGACCCAAATCCCATTGAAATTTGATGGTTAATTAACTAGGCTCCATTGAAGTTCCTGTCTTAATTTTATAAAGCACTCTTTGGCTACACAAAGAGCAGATCATAAGGATGTACACACCCACACACTCACTCACTCTTTTCTGGATCACTCACCTAACCCAGGAAATAGTTGTTCTCTCAATTGAAAGTGACAGCTCAGCTTAATGATAACAAGAAAAATAATATAGACTACCAATATGCTTTGTGAAGGGGTCAAAAAATCCAGCTCATGGTTTACCAGTCACACCCCTAAAAGATTAGCTAAAGAAGCTGCACCATGTCACAATGCCCCTCTACATAGAAACACACTAAAACGGTCAGTGCTTAGAGTGATGTTGAGGGCCCAGAAAGGATGGATAGAATGCTGGATCAAATCATGGATAGAAAATGTGGGGGAATGGGACCATGGGCAATGTGGCTTGGAACTCTATAGGTGCTGCAGAAAAGACCTCCTTTGTGTGGGGCAGCTCATGAGATATCCATGCAAATATGTATTTATCCATATCCAGTGGCCCCAATAGCCTAAAAAAGGGCACTGCAGGCACTATACTAACCCATGGGATGAAATATCAGCCACAAGGGGATAGTCAGAGCCACTCAGCCTGGCCCGAGCATGAGGATATATTTCATATCCTAAATTTACCACACTCCACTTGGATACCACCAGTATACTTGGTCTCCATAGGGATGGAGTGAATTTCACCCTTATTCCTTAAATGGAATGTTTGTTATGAGGTAGGTTAAACCTTGTTATAAATTGAGTTAAAGCCTCATTGAAAATGATGTGTTAATGTGCCCCTTATTTAAGATAGTTGTAAAAGACAGTTAAGGGGCCATACCTAAAACAAGTTATAATGGAGTCTGTCCAGAAATTAGCATCCTGTGGACACAGCCTTCCAATGGATATTGTTCTCATCTGTGTTTGTGTGTGTGTGCATGTAACAGGCTAGCTGGGTGTGGTGGGGCCAACCAGGAACTGAAAGAGATACGGGGCAAGAGAAGCAAAGCAAAGCAGCATCCTGTAAGCAAGCACAGTGTAACCCTGGAAAAGAGGAAGGTTCTGGGTCTGATACTGGAAAAAGAGGCTTGGGGTTGTAAGCTAAGAAACTGCTTATTTTGGTTTTGGTCCCTCCTGCAATCAGAGAAGTAGGATTTTGTACATTCCTTGTAAATGAGCAAGATTGCATCGAAGAAACTACTAGACTATATCATCAATTTCTACTCCCAACTGGAACTTCCCCAGAGCTCTGAACTTTGACTAGCTGCTCAGTTAAAAAAGGAACAACTCATTAATCCAGCACCAAATATATTTCAGGCAGTAATTTTCCAGCATCAGTGTTTCCTGCAAACCCTTTGAGATTGAAAACTCCACTGCATTTTCATTCCTCTGCATTTTATTCTGGAAAAGCTCTCCCCATCTTTAGATTAAAGCAATAACAAGAGAGATAACTTAAACTGCAATTCATTAACTTTCCAAATTTTTCCCACTTTGACGGTGCATATTGAAACCATTTGTTAGCCTTCCCACCCTCTCTAAAAACGATGGGTAAAACAGTAACTACTTCCCCACAACCTCTTCCATATAAATTATTTTAGAAATATTTTTTGTTATTGCATTCTATTAGTTATGTAGTGCATGTACCCATGCTGTCATCAGTGCTCTTACTTACTTTTATCTTGTGAGAGGGTCTCTTATCTTCAGTGCCGTGGGGTTCTTGTTTCTTATTGAGAAGACTTGAGATAAGGACTAGAAATGTCTGGAATAAACAGGAACAACACGGCAATCAAGACTGGAAAATCCTCTTGGCACTAAGGAAAAGGTACTCAATACACAGAGAAATTCCCTTATAACATTGGATTCTTTACAATATTTCCTCAGTGGCTATATATCTTCTGCCAGAGATCTGCTCACTTAGCCAGAATCATGCATCTCAAGAAAACACACCATCACAGGAAGCTATTCTATCTGCATATCTTGCAATGCATTAATTCATTTGGAGGACTGCAATACCTAACTTTTTCACTTGTGACCTTTGCAAATCTGAGATTGGTTCTGTAGGCTCCCCTCACCCTGAAATACTCCCGGCTGTAGACACAGGTACAACACATGCCGTGATCATGTTGGAATGCAAAAATAAAAAGCAGTTGATAAAAAGTGCTTCAAAGTCATTCTCAGCAAAAGACCTTTTCCCCTGCCATCGAGCGCCTGCTAACCACCATGATAACATGGAATATTTCAGTAGTGTGGTGAGGGAAGGAATGATATTCACGTCATTCAGATGGGGGAGTTTAACATGCATATCTGAGTCAAGCAGACTCAAAAAATAGCAACCAAAGATAAGATTGCCCTTTGAGGGCTTATCAACAGTTCTGTTTGGATTTTTCCACATACAAGAATTCAACTACTCAGTGCAGCTTGACTCCAGTGAGTAGAAATTCACTCAGTTACAGGACACTTACTATAGGAACCCAATATATATAGGTCCCAATCCTACAAAATTCTCAGCTGGTGTAAAATAGTGCATCTCCTTTGACTTCAAAGGAGCAATGCCAATTTCTGTCAACTGAGGATCTAGTCCTTTGTGTGCAGAACTCCCATGGCTTCACTGAGAGTGAAGGGCTTACAGAATCAAGTCCATAGGTGGTGCATTTTATACTACTAAATGGTCTGTCAGTGTTTCCAGCAAAACATTAATTTTAGCAGTTATTTATAAGTCAACTATTAAGATTGGTTTCAGGCTGAAACTTGTAATGCAGGGTCACAATTCACCTTGGGCTGAAATTTGTTTTCATATAACATGGGGGAAAACTGTTTGTTTCAGTTTTAATAATATGTTATAATCAGCCAATTCCTGTTTCACACTCTTTTACCTAACAACTTCAGTTTTTAAACATAATTCTGGCTAAAGTACTTGATAAGCTTCTACAAATTTGAGAGGGAAAAAAGTTTGTTTAGAAAAATATTTGAATAAACATGTACAAAATGACTTTCAGTGAAAATTTCATAAAGATTTTTTTTTGCCAGTGGTGAACAGCTACATGCTTATCACCCACAGTGACCCAATAGACCATAATGGCTCCACTGGATCAATGAACCATGAAGCCAAGTGTCTCTAAATAGAATCTGAGGTATTAGACTATAAATTTAGCCACAAAATAACTACATTTAAATAATCTGAAAGGTGTGGCTTAAACACACAGAAGAAGCAAAGATAATCAGGATCTAAATTAATTTTTCTGGTGGAGACTGGCCTCTGTTAACCCAATTTTTTATGCTGAAAAATGAAGGCCAAAATTCTACAATGTGGATAGCCTAATTTTAGATGCCTACAGATATATTTAGTATTAAAATCCATACTGAAGCCAATGGGAGTCCTCACAGTATGCAAAGTTAAACTTCCATGTAAGTCTTTGTGGGGCTAGCTTCTTAAGTACTGTTTTATTTAATACGGATTAAGGTGCCCAAGATTTAAAATTTTGGCCATGGCTTTTACAAAAATTGGGAATCAAGAAATCTTTCCATATGTTTAATTCCAATGGAAACAGTTAAAAATAAACACAAATCTCCAGTGTGTTTGCAACACTAATATTGCATCATTGTGCATGAGAACCTGAAAGCTAAACAGAATATTAACTATGCAGCAAAAGATGAAACTGACATTGTCCAAGGTGACTGAAATGGAAACTAACTAAGGTAAACTTCATTTTTTAAATTATTTTTTTAAATAATACAAAAAATTATTTTAAAATCATGATCCTTTATCTAGTTATTTCTATAACACTGAATGTTGAGACTTTGGGGGGCGTGAATTAGTCCAAGTCACCCTGGTGATAGTAATATTTCACAATTCCTTGGCTTTTGTAAATTTTAAACTAAGCCTTTAAAATAAAAGTTGAGGAATTCCATCCATGCTAACTAAAGTCTCCCTGTTTAGGAGAGATGATCGCTCTTTTTCAGCAAACTATTAATCACTTTCCCGCTCTCTACAAGTTTTCCTAATCTAATACATTTAAAAAAAGAGTTTAAATGGATTTTCCCATTTTCTTCCCAAATCTCCCTGTTTATAACTTTCAAATGTGGAGGGTTTTTGTTGATAAACAATATGTATAAAGAGCCAGATTCTGATCTCATTTACACTAGTGTCTGGCACCCAATTCAGCAAAGTGCTTAAGCATACGCTTAATTTTAAGCATGTGAATACTTCTATTGAAGCATTAAGTCCCAGTCCTGAAATTAGTTCATCATGGGTGGACCCTTGCACTCATGCAGAGCCCTAATGTTTTATTTTAATTGCACCCTAGATAATGAGCTTTTATTTTTAATTTGGAGTTTTTATATATATTGGATTTATATTGCTAAATACAAGACAGAACAATCCTCCTCTGATAGGCTTTACTGAATCAGTGGAAACAGTGAATGATTTCATTCTCTACAGTAGCACCTCACTAAAGCACTGAGTGCACATTTACATTCTTTTTTTTTTTTTTTTCAGATCCTTATTTCTTCAAAAGAAAATTGTAACGTATCACTTTTAATTTGGGATGGCTAAAACAGTTCTTTAGCAGTTGAGGGCTATGATTCAGTTGAAATGTAGAAAACTGCCCAGAGCAAGCTTCAGTTTGTGTTCACTTTACCTGTTTTGTTCCAGATGTCTGATAGAAAAAAGTGCTTTTCTCAGATTATGGTGTGTCATTTTAATGTATGCTTTGATTTTATTTTGAGGTACCTATATATGACATGCCCATTTGAAATTAATTCAGGAAGACAATTTCATGTAACATTTTACTGTTCATTTGTAAATTGTTTATGAGCATGAGCTTTAAAACTTAACACTGCACTTGAAATTCTGACCAAATAAATATGGAAACTATAGCAGAATAGCAAAATGTACCTTGCCACAGACCTAAAAATGTTCATGTCCAATTTTTTCCCTTCTGCATTGATCAGTTTTAGTTTGTTATGCTGTAAAACCTATGGCAGTAACAATTGAGTTGATATGGGAGCTTAAGTTGATTAGATGTTCAAAGTCTTCTTTGTAGCAAAGAACACACCATTAGAGTTGGCTGATTACTGAGACTGATAAATAATGGCTGTGAGCCAGATGGCAGCTTATGTTGTCGCTTCCTTTCCAAACAATATAGGTAAAAAAAGTCAGAGCTATTTCTGGAATAAGCAAAAAATATATACATAGGAGATATGTAAAAAAACCAACCCCAAAACCCAAACCTATGAGTTCATGAATTAATAAAGTATTTAATATTTAGAAAGCTTAGCCTGCATTTTTTCATATCTCTTGATACAGAGGAGCAGCTCTTAATGTAAATGTTCAGCCCTAAATCTGAACCTAATTCTAACTTTCTCTGACCAGTAGACACAGCCAACACCACATGTAATGAGATGGAAGAATTTACTTGTTGTTTCCTTCTCCAGAGAGATAACTACTGTTTGTTTCTCTCTGTCTGTTTGCATGCATGACTTCTCATCCAACTATTCAGCTGATTCTTATTGTCACAGTCAATGCAGTGATCCACCTGGGAGCTGTGACCATGATGCACTGTCAGCATTCTAAAGCTAGCCCCTAGTTTGCTGAGCCCAGCTGTCCTTTATCGCTGCAATGTCTGTTTGCCTACAGCTAAGATGGTATATATGTGCATCCGTGTCAATGTCGATGTGTCAATTACTCACAAAGCAAATATTGCACTTTAACAAGACAGAACTCTGGACAGGTATCTTCCTTTCAAGACCATTTCATATTTTATTTAATAAAATGGGGTTTTGGAAATTGCTTACCATCATGCAGGCCTCAGAAGTAACTTTATGGAGAGCAGCTGGCTTTTGCTGCTTATCTGTAAAAGAAATAGTATGCATCTCTGGATTATCTGAATGGCAGTCACATTCCCAAACTGTGGAATGTGGACCACCAGTTGTTGGCAGAGTATGTGCCGGTAGTCTGTGGAGAACTGGATACTCCTTGTTTCCAGCTGCTAAATTGCATTAAAAGAAGCTAGAAATAAATTTAACTTTCCTAATACAACATTTCCAAACAACTGTTTCCAAACAATTATTGTAGTTGCCACAGAGGTAGCATTTGATTGCCAGCATGGGCGACACATAAATGGGAATAGACTATAACTGTGAATGGAACATGAGGTGGTTTGACAATGTTACCTGACCTTTTTGATACCAGGGACTGGCTTGCTGCTTTCCTAAACTGTGTCAGGAAGATCTCAGGAACCAGCACCAGTTCCCAGACTGGTCATTGAAAAAAACACTGGTCTATGAGATAATCTCCTAAATAAGATGTAGTCCACACCAATTTGATGATAATGAGTGAACCTGGAAGTATAAATATCATTTTCATGCTATAGGCAGAGGTGGAATGAATAAACAGAGAGAGATGCTGGACCTGAAATACAGACAAAATATAGTCAAGTGACAAGCCTTCCTAATTATATACTTCATAGAAATGTTAGGTGAGAGATGTCTTTGAAGAAAAGAGAAAATTGATTTGTCCATGACAAGCATTGTGCATCAGGGAAAGATAAAAGTATCAAAACAGGAATATTGCAAACTCAATTCAGACTTCCAAGTAATTTTTCCTACCGTCTTCAGAATACTATTATTTTAGGCACTAACAAATGGAGTGCCAGTCCTGTGAATGTAACTGTGGAAATGTCCTATATTATTTCTACAATATCTATTATATTTTATGCTGTTGCTTTTGTTGTTGCTTGGTCCTTTTAAGCCAAAGCACATCACTAAATTTGATTCTGGGTTATAATTATTCAGAAAAGAGCAAAGTTAGGGGATTTAGTTAATATTAATTTCATAATGTCTGAATCTCTTTCTGAATCTAGCTGAGTTGTACACTTCCCTGTAGTCCCTGAGTCAATATTCTTTGGAATTAAAAAAAAAAAAAGTAACAGCTATTATATCAGTTATAATCCCCAAAATGGAAATGTGCTGTAGTAAGGGAAGCAACTATTTCCCCATCTACTGTACATTCAAGCAGTAATTCTGCCATCTGGAGGATTTTTTAAAATGTTCTCCAAACTCAAACACAACACAGTTTGCTCAAGAATGTATTTAAAAGGTAATGGTCATACTGCAGTTTCTCAGCTAGAGATGATAATAATTTTGACAGGATGCTTTTCTATATTTATGCCACATTTTCATAGCCTTAAAGAGTTTGATGTTCTCTTGTAGCAAACTCCCATTTATCATCCTTTACAAATTGCAATATAACCTAACAGCTGTATATCTTGAGTATCTTAAGTTTTCTTTGGTGTTCTGATATAGGAGAATGCTGTTAAGAATTATGAACTGAGTTGAAGTATATTTCATTAACTATTTTCTGTCTGTCATTTTGTGTTTCAAACCTTATTCTAATTAGAGTGAAGATCAGTTAGCACATAAAGCTCCATCTGCTGATTCTTCTGATCACCAGAAAAATCTCAAGAACCCCAATTGCTATTTCCTTCTTAAGCACCCTATTTTATGATGCCCTTTAAAGTGGTTATTGATCTTTAGGATTTAGGACAGGATGACACAAGGTTATAACAATGACCCATGGGGCCCTGGTGCAATGCCCCTTTCCCAATTCCACCCCCAACACTTCGCACTTAGCCCATCAACAACTCGCCCCCAGTTCCTTTCCACCACCCTTGGGATCTTCCTGGCCACTCACTGACACTCCACCTCCCCCCACACCCAGTTCAGTGCTGCACTGTGATACCAGATGTTCAGTAGCTGTGCTTGTTAACACCACCCAACCCGCACTCACACAACACAAGCCAAATGTGAGTGAATTGCGTTGTGACCTAGGTCACAGGGTCACAGCACCACTCAGGTTTGGCCCAGCCACACCTCTGTCATGAAGGAGGGGCAGTGGGCCAAACTTGAGTGGTGCTTGAGACCCTGTGAACCAAGTTGCAACACTACTCACTCAAATGCCGTCCCGCTGCCCAATGGAGGGGCAGCCAGGTGAAATGCTGGAGCATTGCTCCATCTTTTGGGCCCCCACAACTTTGTGGGCCCTGGCACAACTGCATCACTTGCACCACTGAAGCTATGCCAGTGGGATAAGATTCACTTTAGAGGTTGTCAACACTCACCCTAAATTGTCTGGAAAAGATGGCCACTGAAGCTCTTTCTCTATGAATATTTTCCTTACCCCACCCAAATGTAAGAAAGCTACATTTGAAGTGTTCCTAGTGCTTGTGTTTTTCTCTAACTACAGCTTGATTCAGAGAGGCAGTCTGGTCTAGTGGATAGAGCACTGGTCTGGGCACCAGGAAACCTGGATTCTATTCCTAGTTCTGCCCCAGATTAGATGTGTGACGTTGGACAAGGGACTTCATCTTTCTGTGTCCATTTCCTCTCCGATCATTTGTTTGTCTTTCTTATTCAGAACGTAGGGGTCAGGGACTGTCTCTTAGGCCAGGTTTATGCTAAAACTTTTGCCAATATATTAATGGTAGTAGGGATATGATTTTCTGTGTCATTTCTATACTTGCAAAAGCCCTAATGTAGACACAGTATAAAAGTATTTTTCCAGTATAGCTTATTTTGCTCACTGAACTAATATAAACTATACCAGCAAAAGCACTTTTCTGGCAGTATAAGTTGTGCCCACAGTAGAAGGGTTTGCTGGTATTGCTATACCAGCATAGCTATACTAGCAAATCTTTTCAAGTGTAGGCATGGCCTTACTACTAAGTACAATGCCTAACATAATGGCTTCCCAGTCTCAGTTGAGGCCTCTGGGTGCTATTAACACAAATAATAAATACTGTTATGATGGGAGTTGCTAGACGACATTGTTACATGCAGTCTTACAAATTCTTTTCTTACCATATGAGCAATGGACAGTCTTTGGAGAAATGATGTATTGTTGTTTTGTGATGCGAATTCTGTGAGGGGGGAGCTGTTGCAAATAGCAAAAGAGTTTGCCTTTACTTTATCTCTCCAACTATAAAACATTATTATAGGTGTAGGGTTGCTTCCTATGAATGGGATATTGATGTCGGAGCTGTGAAATTCCCTGCAATGCCTACCCATTTGTGACCCACACTATTCAAGGACTGGTCTATATAATGTAATTAAACAAGTTACACTAAGAAAATACCCAGATTCCACATCACTGATTTCTCCCCGAAAGGGAAACTGACCTGCAAGACTGCAAATTCTGATACTACTAAGCAGAGGGGTAACAATACTAACAGAATGATGACTCATCTTTGCTATCCTTCCTCAGTTGAAAAATGAGGTGATTAGATACAATTAGGCACCATTCATTGTGATGGATACCCAGATACACTGTTGGTTAAATAGCATCCTACTTTTAGAGAAGATGACAGAGAATCTTCAAAGCAGCTAATGTAGTGTGTCATCTGATTGATCTGCATATATACTGTGCAGTAATTTGCATTGAAGTAAATTGAAGTATATTGTCTAAAATCATTCTCAGAAACAAGTGCAGAATGTCCAAGACACTTACTTACGCTTTGTATCAAAAGACGAACATGCTGGAAGAAAGGCATATAAACTCAGAAAAACTGTGGGATTATTACACAAGATTTTCTCCTTGTCATTTTTATATGACAGATATGTTATACACAAGCTCTAGAGATCTTCTCTTTTGTACTAGTGGCATCTGAGCAATTTGGGTGAGCCAAAGGACTGCAAAATGAAACTAGCTTCTTGATCAAGATGACACTCTAACACAAGAAGATACAGACTACTGAGGGTATATATAAATATATCATAAAGACATGATTTTTTTAATTTAAAAAAATTAACAAAATATTTAGGACTTTAAAACTGAGCAGGTTTTGTTGCTGCTAAACCCACAGTACAAAGCAATGTCTCTTTTCAAAAGAGAGCTGAATTTTTCAGTCCTGCCCACTGATAGGTATTTATACTGCACCCAACAAACAATGTGATTAATACAGTTTTACAAACACACAATCATGTGTTAAAATATTGTGCTTGTGTGTAGTAAGAGAGAAAGTAAGACAAATAACTTTGAATAAAGAGTTCCAGGCATCCCTAACTAAGCTTAGCAGTTATAACCAAATTAAATATTCTTGGGAAGCATATGTATTGCACAGCCAGTGGAAAACTAGTGGATTCATTTTCACTCCAGTAAGAAGGTTGGAGTTTATACTAAATATGCTTGCACTATAATATTATGTAATTCTATCTGCATTTATAAAGCACTTTTGCCACACTATGTAAGCTAATTCCATATACAAATGTCACATATTTTTAACACATTAGGATGCCTCTATACTGGAAAAAATATTAATTCACCATTGGTGCATCTCCATCAGTGACACAAATGGAGAAAATATAGTATAGATAGTGCTCAAGCGTAGTATTACCTTTGATCTAAGCAGAGTAAGACAGCACAGTGGTGAAAATGCCAGAACCCTGTCTACACTACTGCTTTCACCACCAGAGCCTCCACATGGGAGGGAAAAAGGGTACGCTTTACTGGGGTCCAGAGGCCCTGGGAGGTCTGACCCAGGCTGCAACCTCCACTGCCATGAGGAAAAAATTGAGGCTAAACTGTAGATCATGCCTGAGGATATTTATAGAAACTTATTTCCCTGTATCTAGGTATCTATTGTCCAGATCTTGTGGGATTTGCTGGAGCCAATCAGAAGCAGTGTTAGAGCAGTCTAAGCAACATTGTGAACAGTGCGTTGTTGGGCTGCTGGCCCAGCCCAGGCCCGTCTCTAGACTAGAGTGTGTGCGCTTGTGCAGTTACACTAGGACGTGTCGTGTGAGACTGAGAGAGAGACAGAGAGATTTGTGCTCCTCTCTGTGACATGGGCTGTCATATCAAGATCAAGAACTACCAGTCCCAGAGTTCCTTGTGCATAGGCGGAAGGGAGGGACAGCTGGTGGGAGGGGTAAAGCAAAGCACCATAAGACAGTGGGAGCTAATGCTGCTGCTGCTACTTCTTGTAAGATCTGCAGGCCCAAAATAAATGTGAGTAAATGTCTAACTCACTCACAGTCTAACATACCCCATACTGCCATGTCTGGTGGTGGCTATAAATACAAATCAGGCAGCCAGAAATGTAAGGAGGCAAAAGAAAGGGAACTAAAAGAAGCTAAAGGACGCCAATCTATCCGCCAGTTTTTCAAATCAGACAAGGCCTTTCTGCAGTCAGGCAATATACTAACTAGGGAAGCAGATAAACAAAATCAAGACACTGACAGGATATAATACCTTTACAATGACCAAAAAGGTACAAAATAGTCAGCAAACTTGTAGGATTGTCAGGCTGGGTGTTATGTTAAACAAAAATAGCAAAGGGGGAGCATTTTTCAGAAATGTAGAATATGTAACAGTAATTTCAGAATTCAGATGTTTTTCAGGGGTCATGAGATTGTATGTGTGGGATGAGGGACTGCGGTATGTGTGTGGGAGCGGGCCCGTGTTACAAGTTTGTACTGGGCCTGAAAAAATTATGCTTGGGCCCTGTCCACCACCAGTGGAACTACATCAGTGGTGAATTACCAGTCCCATTTTTGACAGGGTGCACAAAATCACCAAGAGTGACATGTAAGAAAAACCTAAAAATGTTTTAAAGTATAGAACACTTGTGAACATTGGCCAAAAGAGGACCTGTAATTCAAATAATTATTGTAGATTAATATGGCCCCATTTTTGAATTAACACCCCATTGAAGTATACTGTTCACAGTATTTACATAGAAAATTCACCAAACATCTCTTTCATGTGAAGAGTGTGAAAATATCCACCAAAAACGATTACTCACTTAAACGGGAGCAGGAAGGGCATTGTTATAAGGGAGTGAATATTGCACAAAACTTGATACGTGAGTTAAAGACTTTGGCTGACCTGCTTCCAAGCTACTGTATGCTCTCACTATACTGTACTCGTCACAAATGCTGCCTGTTAAATCCCAAGTGTGTTTGGAAACGCAATGAATACAGATGAGTGTAATTCACCATACATGACCAATAGCAATATGATTTGGATTTCATAATCCTGCTTCGCTCTTACACAGCACTTTTCTACAGTATTTATTAAAGTACTTCACAGAGGGAGGTAATCATCATTATCCCTTCTTAACAGCTGGGGAAACTGAGGTACAGAGAGGTTTAAGTGACTTTGCAAGGTCACTCAACCAGTGGCCAAGGCAGCTGTAGAGGCTAAGGGTCCAGAGCCCCACTCTAAGGCCATGTCCACTAGACCACCCTGACTCCTAAGAGTTAAGAGACTGATCATACAAATGTGCTGAACATCCTCAATGCAAGTTGAGAGTAGTCAGCACCTCCCAAAGGCATTCAGCACCTTGCATGATCAGACTGTTAAATTTGCAATGGCATGATTTTGATTTCCAGAGACCAGGGATAACATTTTCTAAAGCACCTAAGTTCCATTTTCAAAAGTGACTTAGGCACTTCAGAGCAAATAAGCCACTTTTGAAAAAGTGATTTAAGGTTCTAAATCTTTATGTGCTTTTGAAAATGTTACCTTATGTAATTATTAATCCACCTGGAGGTGGAAAGGCGGGATTGGAGAGGAAAAGGGGGGAGGTATGTTAATTTTTTTGTAAATTTCAATATACTTCCATGCTCCTCTCTTACTGAATATAAGAAGTAAGGTTAAGGGTTAGTGAATCAACAGAAAAGAATTGACTTAGTTTACACCTTAAAAAGCATAAGGCAAACTTTATTCTATTATAGGAAAAACTCACCAGACAGACAGATTCTGAATACACCACAATAAGCTGACCATTAGTAGGACGTGTTTTTTCCCTTCTGTCTAAGGAGTTGTGGAGTTTAAGTGGACAACAGGTCCAGCTATTGTCCAAATTCTTATTGCTGTTGAGCCAAATTCTCCTGTTACACCCGTGCAGCTCTACTGAAGCAAATAGGATTTCATAGGTTTAAATTAAATAATTTGACTCATTCTATTTTTATATTTATGAGGTTGATTTTAGTGCCCATGAAGCTAATTCATCTCTCATTTACACCTGTGTTACCCCACTGTCCTCCAAAGAGAATTAAGTATAATGATAGTAAATGTATATGCAGCTGCTTGTAGTGAGAATCAATCTATAAGATTGGTAGCTTTTCTGTGACACTGCTCATCTTGGGAGTAGATTTTAGATATTTGCTTTATGAATAATTGCATAGGCCCTTTGCACTAGAAAGACACTGGACCAGATTCTGGCAGCATACAAGGCCTGTAAATGTTTACTAAATGAGCCACAATATTTCTCCACTGGGAGAAATACCCTAGCACAGAAGCAGTGCAGGATGACCAGCAAACATAGCCCTGTGTCACCCACACTTGCAGTCTCTGGCACATGCCAGGAGTGGGATTGAGATGGGAGGAGTAGTAGCCACAGTGCTTTATTCTGGGAGTGGCCACAGTGTCTTTATTTTGGGCTGTAGAGCAGTCCATAAGCAGCAGGAAAAACTGCAGTAAGAATTAAAATCCAGGCACAGCAAAAGTATCTTAAAGCTACTTCCCTCTATTCCCACCCCTATGGCTTCCACGCTGTGCTTACTGAGAGACACAGGACCCAGTCTGTCCCACTATTGATAGTTTGGGTCAAAATTTTAACAAATAAAGCAGCTGAACGTGTTTGAGATTTGGAAACAATTGATTCTTGGGGGGGAAAATCTTCATAGTATTCTGTAGGGCACAATGTTTATTCTCATGGTCCCAAAAGTTTTATGCATACACCTTCAGCCTCCATGTCCTCCTTCTTTGTTGTTAAATCTGCAGCAGTTGTCCAAGTCAATGGTCTAAAATGTGAAGCCTATCAGCAAAGATCTTGAGAGATGTGGACTTCCTTAAATATAATGTTCTAAAGATAAAACTGTTCTTTGAAGAGGAAAAAAATCCTATAGATACCTCCCTTGAGATGAGATGAGCAGCATTTAAAATGATCACCCAAGGTTATGTGGTATCCTTCTCTACTTAGAGAAATGTCGACACCTTTCTCTGTCAATTAGAGCATAAAATATAACATTTGAAAAGAAGCTATCCAACTGGGAATTCTCTCCATATTACAGAGAAACAGCCTGAACTAAAGACAGAGTGCATCCTACTTCATATCCAATAGGAAGAGAAATTGTTGATGGGATTTAAAAGTAGGGTTCATCAGTAGGGTAACATACTTGCCAATATTTTTAAATATGAGTCATCACACAAGAAATGATGGTCTCTGTGTGTGCACAAATGCACACACACAGAAATTAGAAAATATATTGAGTAGGTTTACACTGCAGCTGGGAGGATACAATGCCTGTTAGCTCAGCTTAAATTAGCACTCTAAAAATAGCAAAGTGGCCAGGCAGCAGGGGTGACTAGCCAGCTGAGTACAATTACACCTGACCCCCAGATACGTATGTGGGTGGCTAGCTCAAGCCATCACCTATGCTGCCATGGCTACAATTCTATTTTTTGCACACTGGTTCCAGCAAAGCTAGCCCATGTCTGTCTATCCATGCTGGGAAGCCCCTGTGCAGCTGAAGTGCAAACATACCTGTTGATTACCTCCAAGAGTGGCCTAATTTTGTAATTTAACAACTGTTTACTCTCCCTAGAACCCATTCAAAAGCAGCCAGAGGCTTGTCTTTATTACACAGCTTGTACTTGTGTATCTCAATTTTAAATCAATTTAATTTGTTACACCAGTGCACATCTTAACGTAGCTGCATTCAAACTGGTTTCTGCTGCTCTTCTACTGCGTTAGCATAATTTGATACATGGCTGGAATAAATTAAACTACTGAGTGTGATTTAAATTGGTTCAAGTGTCTATAGTAGAGGTTTGCACCAATATAATTAAATTGAATTAGTGCACTAGGGACCACCCCCAAAACAAACAAACAAACACCATTCAAGCACAGACTAAGCTGTAGAGGTTTCTGAATACATTGTATCACTTCCAGTTATGACAACATCAGTCAGTCTTCAAACTTATTACATCATCCCAAAAGAGACATCCCCTTTTCACTCTGTGCAGATCACTACCAAAGATACTAAAAAATGCTTAGCAAATTGATTTTGAAAATAACCAGAGACATCCCTAGCTAGTTTACTGCATACTGATGTGAACATTCTGGCCAAGCTTTGGGCATTTATACTGAGCAGAGTAATCAATAAAGCTATCCACTCAGATCAAAATAGCTGTATCCTCTAAGTTCAACCACTCACGTAAGCTTTTTGCCATCTATGAAGTAGTCAGCTACATAGAACATTCTTCAATAATTGCTGTGCTAGTTGCTGAGTTAGGAGTTTGATTCATTCCAGTGTGGGTGGAAATTAAAACCCTGAAGAAAATAGATTTTTATTCCAATTTTAACACCTGGGTCCATTTGTTCTGATAATACCCCCGTCTTGAGGAAAGCAAATCCTGTCAATTAAAATGGGCAGAAACACAGGTCAATGCATTAAATGCAGGGGGAAGGAGAAGAGAAGTTTTAATTGCATATTAGGAAGTGGGGAAAGGAGAAACCACTTACTCCTAGCATTTCTGAAGCTACTCCCAGCTGGGAATGATACGACACTGGGTATGATTAACCAGGGGCAGTGATATGACCTTCCAGGCCCCCTTCCCTAGAAACAACTACAGGGGGTAAAGAGAGGCCCTAGCACCAGTCCTGGAGTGAAAAGAAGATTTTTTTCTAAGCAGATCCTCTCCTCTTTTAGTGAAGGTCTGTTTATAAGTATACTGTAAATCCACTGGATTCCATGTTTATCCAAGGCTGTTTCAGTTGACAGAGCTAGATATTAAGCATAAGTTTATTCACATCAAGGAGATGAACAGATTACACTTTAGTAAGAAGTCAGTATGGTTTAGTTGACTATACACATGACTGGAAAGCATAATCTCTTGAATTTCAATCCTGCATCTGCCACTGTGGTACCAGCTGGCTTTGTGCAAATCACTTAATCTCTGTGGGCCAAATTCAGACCTAGTTAAGTAGCTGGAGCTCCACTAACTTCAGTGGGGTTGTGCCTGCTTACACCAAGGTTGAATTTAGCTGTATGTACTTTTCTACCTTATTAGGATGGGGTGAGGATTAGATAGGCCCCAATCATCATCTCCACTACTATGAGTGAAGGGAACCTTAGATGGGTGAATCTCACCCTGGAAAAGCATGGATGTGTGTGCCATCTCCCTGGCATTATTCTTCATCCTTCCATCTCAGCTTTAAAGAAGTATATTTTCCATAGCAGCTTTGTGGCGTTTGGTTCTTTACAGGATTTGGAGGGTGTGAGGGATTGCAGAAAAGAGTTATGTGTCATTGTCCTTTGCTGACCTTGCACAGTTTTGCAATGGAAGGGGACCATTTGACTCTTTGTGTTTAGGCAGTGCTTTGTAAAGTGCTGTAAATGCTTTTATTAGTATTATTCTTACTGTCACATATAAAGTAGAATGAGCCCCTTGTTTCTGTGTTTTAAGGAAATCTAGCTGCATTAGGACAGTCCATATTAAGAATATTTATTAACTACATAGATGTATTTACACTGCTACAAACAGCTAATGCAGCTGAGCTGCACTAGCATGAAATAGCCTTACACTGCTGCTTACACTAGTTCTTTGATAAATTACCAGATTAAGTGACACCAGTGGAAGCCCCACTTTGCACCAGTGAAGAATACCTCCATAGAGGGTTTGCATTAGTGTAACTATATCAGTGTACACATTTCTTTAATGTAGGCAAGCCTCCGCTCATAGGACAAACTTTACTGCTTTATATCTTATGTAATCATTTACGCTTGTGACCGGTGAATGCCAGGCCGGTGTCTGCCATTCTCATCTGGTAATGTTTTCAAGTTAGTTTGCTCAGGAGTGAATGACTATGTAGAAGGCAAGGCCCTATTTTTAAAGCATATTTGTACAAGTGTTTTACAACACAGACACATGGTAAGAAAAATCATTTCTGCAGAACATGATTTTACCAGTTTCTCTGCTATAAGGTTTAGAGATAATCTCTAGGGTAACATATAATAACATTATACTTGCTAAAAGAAATCTTCCATTAAATAACAATCTCCAGAGCTGTCAACATACTAATTAAATACCCTGATAGCAAGACTGATCTTCCAAAGAAATTAGATAATTTACCATTGACCAAAATCCAAGTTTACAGAGCTGATAGAATGAGCCCTAATGGTAGAGACTGTTGAGAGGACAATGCAAAGGCTATAAACATTTATGATATATAACTGCTCTTTATAGATTTTGTTTTAAAAAGAAAGGACAACTGGATCCAGAAGTCTAATATTGCATTTGTTTTATACTTTGTGTAAACTCAGTGGTACTGTGATTGATAGAATGTCATATTTAGGGACAAATACTCTCCAGCACAAAGAAACAGCCCCATTTAAGTCAAGGGAATTGTTCACATAAGTAAACTGAGCAGAATTTGACCCCACCCATGAAAAAAAAAATATGGACTTTAAATAGTGAAACAAAATGTTTATTTGTTTAATTATTGGTTGTATGGAAACAAAACCATTAAAAATACAGGGTGGGAATTTCAAAAGCAGTCAGTGTTTACCTAGCTACACCCAATGAAGTCAATGGTATAAAGATTTGGGAATCTGTCTGTACAAGTTATGAATCTCATGTGAGATTATGAACTCTGTGTATGTATCTTTACCAAGCTGCATGCTCTATTTTGAATGGACAGCACTTTGCTTTCTCTATTGTGCATTTACCTTCATACTGCACTGGCATTCCCAAGGTGGGTGGCAAAGGGCTAAGAAAAGCAGGTTGTTGACTTAAGTGCTCAACCACTGAAATGTAATTACTCTAGACAGAAGGCTGGCTCCTGTCCAGAGGAACTGGTTGGGCATAGGAGAGGTCACCTAGCAACTAAATCACTTGGTAGCACTCGGGGGTCACCTGTTGAGGCTGATTAAGCAGTCACCTGACAAAGAGATTGTAAGATTACAAAAGAGCAGAGGCTGCTCTATGGGGTCTGTCTTCAGTTATTTTTCACCATCTTAAAATGAGGGAAGGTGCTGCAGGAGCTGGATAAGGTGAGGTGAGGTGAGGGGATCCCCTGGCTTGTTGAACACAAATAGTTTCCCCAAAAGACTCCCAAGGGAAGGAGAGGATAGAGTGAGGGGAAATGTATGTAGAGTTTATTACTTTTGTACAGATCTTTGTATTTCTCATGTAGTTAAATAAAGAGCAACAACATTGTAGAATTCTATGCAGTGTCTGTGTGTGTTATGTTCTATACCTACAACATGCCCCCTAAGAGAGTTAAACTGGAACCCAGAATGCTTAAGTCTTTGTTGGGAGGTGTGTTTAAGCAACAGGGGGATCTCAGGAGTCAGCACTAGTTAGTTCCTATATTTCTTTAATATTACCTTTAATTGTCCTAGTACTTGTATCTACTACTCACATGCATAAAATGAATGATAAAATTGATTTTACAAAGGACATGATACCATGACCTTAACTGTGGCCCCTGCTGGATTCCCAGGGTGATAACAAGGTTTTATAACTATTCAGGGTCACTTGAGTGGATAGGGCAAAGATCTTGCTGATGTTATAGCTGGTGCCTTTTTGTCCTATGACATTTTATAAACTAATGTGTTTCCTTCATGATTTTAATAAAGGTTGAATGAAAAGCATTTAACTGGGAAGTAAGAAGCTCTGGCTATAGAGAAGAAGGAGGCTTTTGGAGAGTGACAAATTAATTGGTAGATCAAAGATTAAGAAAATATTTTTGGAAGCAAAAGGGCATCATTTAGATAGGTAACAAAATGGGGCTGTCCTAATAGCAGTGTTCATAGTAATGACATTGGGAAGCCTAGACATAAAGAATCTGCAAGATTCAAGGACTCAGCTGGTCAGAAAAAACACAGATGAGTGGTTTGCAGCTAGGAAGATCAACTGCTAAGGAATACCTAGTAAAAGAATTGAAATGGGACCAAGAATAATTGAACAGTGGTTTTTTGTTTGTTTGTTTTAAATTAAAAAATTATTTATTTGTGGCAAGGAAAGACTGTAAACTAATCCTGGGAATGGCAAGAACCTAAACAATGAAGTGGTGCAGGATCAGTGTTGTTCTGCAGTGCTGTAAGTTTCTATAATACACCTGAGTAAAAAATGAAAAAACAATCAGGCAGCAACTATGTAGCAAAAAGCTCCTGTTCTTTATTTTCATACATCATGCTCCACTGACAGGTTCTGCTGCCTTAAGAATCTCATTCTCTCACAGTAAATGCAGTAACATTTTGGGATGGAAGGCAGCTGAGCTTTCCATCTGGATCTGCCCACCTTTCTGTCTTTCAGTCTTTGGTACCTGCTTTTTCACTTACTGGAGATCAGAGATGCTGACTCTAGGCCTCTGTAACCTTGAATTCTGTTTATATGAAAGGAAGAAACATTGCACAATACCCTTTTGCTTTTAATTTATTGAGAATTTATTTTTTACTATTCAGCATAATACCAAATTGAATATTTGTTGTTTGTCATGGACTGTGAGCTACACTGTCCTCATGATCATACAAGATCTGGCAGATAGCGGTATGAATTCACCAGTAACAGGGCTACCTGAAAGCAAGAAATCTCCATGTCATCAGCTTATAAGAAAGAAATGGAAGCTGATGAAATGGGGCACACACTTTTATTCCCCAGCAACTCCACTTAACTTTCTGTGAACTTGCTTACTAGGATCTGCTTCTACAAGGTTGATGGTGGAGGCAGAAGGGCGTACAAATGAAGGAGGCATCTGAGCTGCCATTTCTGCCATAGAAGAAGCTAAATTTCATGGGGAATGAATGAACCCTGGCTCCTGTTCCACCAGAGTGTCTGTAACTAGGCTTACCAAGTCTGGTTCTAGGCACTGCCCTGGCCTCAGTTTCCCTTTCTTCTCCAGTTAAGGAAGGGAAGCTTCACAGTGCCGGTGTTCGCTCATTTACCCTCCCCATTTGGGATTCTGTTTTGATAATAAAGCCACACCGATTTTCCACCCAGCATTCCCAGATAGCTCATAGCTCCTGTACCCCCTTTGGCCTTCCTAGCTCAATCCGCTCCCTGCAGGCTTGCTTACCTTAAGCTTTCTGTCATCTGCTTAGAAACTCAGGCAAGTCTATCTGTATGCAACAACTCACATAGCCCTCTGACTCCACTGAGTCTTTTTCATAATGACCAGAGGGTGCTTGTTATATCTACCAGCAGGTCTGGTCTGAGTCACGTGCTCCTCCTGTCTGCCACAGGATCTTTGTACTCAATTCCCTCTATCTGAGGTGGGCAAAACATGGCACCGGGATGCTGAACCTCAAACTCATTAACAAGCCAACTCTCCCTGTGACATGTCTAATAAACTTCTGAGCCTATACAATATCACCAATACAATTGTTACCAAGATCAAGAACAATGAAAAGGCAAAAGGAAAGTGGGCAGACAGAAGTGTTAGGCAGAGAGGCTGTAGCCTCCACTCTGTTGACAAGTGGAGAAGTTACTGAGGGTTCATGGCAATTTTGTTGCAGCAAACCCATGAAATTTCAAAAAGAAGGATGGATCTGAAGGAAACACCTCACACTATCATGCTCAATCAAAGGACTAAAGCCAGCCCATGAGCTTAAAATCTGCCACAAACTACTGCCACAGCAGCAAACTGCACCCCGGGATGGATAAAGGAGATATCCACTCTGCCACCAAACAGAGTTTAAAACCTGTTGTCCTGTTACATATAGTTGGAAGACTGAGCATGGTGAAATGAAGGCAGAAAACAGGGGGAATGAAGCTATTTAATTATTCATAAAACTTAATTTCAGGGGTTTAGTGTCTTACTTTTTCATTGATGAATTTAACTGGATTACAGAGGATTAATGCAGTGTATTAAGTACCAGGCATGTATAGCCAGTTTCCATATCTTGCTCATTAAAGCAATATATTTAATTAAATTCGTTAATGTTCACATCCTGTTTTGGAAATGTAACATGCCATATAAATACATTAGGTGTATGTAGTCTACTCAGGATCTGCACAGGGAGGAGAACCTCGCCATGTGGAAAGAGATCAGCTACTTCTGCAGCAGCATAGTAACAATGAATAAATACTTAGTTCTTATCATTTGCAGATCTCAATGCATTGTACAAATTATCATCCCCATTTTACAGTTGGGGAAACAGGCATAAAAAGTGCAGTGACTTGCCCAAGATCACCCAGCAGGCCGGTGACAGAGCTAGGAATAGCACCAAGGTCTCCTGAGTTTCAGCCCAGTTCCTCTGTTCAGTAGGTCATGGAGCCAAGGCACTTGTTCTCCATTCCTCCAGAAACCTTAGAAAGTGCTTCGTGGGCAGTGATCAGAATTGAAGAGTTGATAGGCAGAAAAAGTGACCCAAAAAAGAACCGCCTCTGCGCTTCCCCCCCCCCCCTTTTTTTTTTTGCTTCTTTATGAAAACATAAACAAAACAATTAAATAGCCTTTTCTACTATAGAAATGTGATGCTCATGTAGCCAGGAAGACTCTATGGTGATGAGAGACCTATTGAAATCAAAATAATTAAGAGACTGAAAGCTGAGTAGGAAAGGGTTCTTAGTCAGTTTAAAATTCCTGGTTTTATTTGGGGTTTTTGTTAACTATTAAATTTCAGTGTTTAACAGTTTGGATAAATGATGTATAAGTTAAAGATTTAACACCAATCTCTTCAATTAAGGTCACAATAAACATCCTAGGCACTCAAGTGGCCCTCTTATAAAACCAAAAAATTCCAGAAATATGTGTTTAAAAACAAGCAACAACATACTTTTTTTTTTTTTTTGAACAAACCTTTATACATGATTTTAAAAAAAAGGGCACACACCTGATATTTAAATAACTTTGGAAAGTCATCTTTGACAACACCATTTATCCTAAGCAAGAAATATGATTCACAGACTCATGGCATTCTCATTACATTAATTATTGGGATTAGTAGTCTTATTGGGATTAGTAGGTTTTGCTAAATAGTGGGAGGAGTAGGGCTGGGCAGTAACTGGATTAGTAATGCTCTCATTAGAGAGAGAAGGTGGGTGAGGAGATGATTTTTACTGGATCAACTTCTGTAAGTGAGAGAGACAAGCTTTCAAGCCACACAGAGCTTTTTGTCAAGTCGAAAGCTTCTCTCTCTTACCAACAGAAGTTGGTCCAATAAAAGATATTACCTCACCTACCTTGCCTCTCTAATTTCCTGGGACCAACACAGCTACAACTACACTGCATACAATAATGTCATTCTGATTTTCCCAAGCCTGTCCACTCCAATGACATCATGTATCTAAAACCTATCAAAAGCTTGCTCCATCCACAATGACTCCTAGTAGAGCCATGGTCATTACCATCTCTGAATGAATCCGCTATAGGAAATGTAAACAAACTCAGCAAAACTAGAAAGTTGACTTTTTTGCTTTCCTTTTGTTTCCATTCAGAACTGGTGGATTCCAAATTTACAGGTGATAATATTACAAATGTATTGTCAATCCTCACATATAGGAACTAAAGGGTTCTTCAACTGATTGATATAAGCAATCTAAATTCTTGCAATTTATCTTTTGGCAAGAATTTAAAGGGACACTGTTAGTTTGAAATGCAAATTAACAGTGCCATAAGAACAGCCATACTGGTCAGCCCAATGGTCCATCTAGCCTAATATGCTGCCTTCTGACAGTGGTCAATGCCAGGTGCTTCAGAGGTAATGAACAGAACAGGTAATTTTCAAGTGATCCATCTCCTGTTGCCCATTCACAGCTTCTGGCAAACAGAGGCTAGGAATGCTTAGGTTTTGCATCCCTACCCATCCTGGCTAATAGCCATTGAATTTATCTAGCTCTTTTTGAACCTGTGATAGTCTTGGCCTTCACAACATCCTCTGGCAAAGAGTTCTAGAGGTTGACTGTGCAGTGTGTGAAGAAATACTTCCTTTTGTTTGTTTTAAATCTGCTGCCTATTAATTTCATTTGATGAACCCTAGTTCTTGTGTTATGAGGAGTAAATAACACTTCCTTAATTACTTTCTCCACACCAGTCATGATTTTATAGACCTCTATCATACCTCCCCATAGTCATCTCTTTAGCAAGATGAAAAGTCCCAATCTTATTAATTTCTCCTCATATGGAAGCTGTTTCATACCCCAGTCATTTCTGTTGTGCTTTTCTGTACCTTTTCCAATTCCAATATAGCTTTTTTGAGATGAGGCGACCAGATCTGCATGCAGTATTCAAGATGTGGGCATACCATGCATTTATAAAGAGGTAATATGATATTTTCTGTCTCATCTACCCCTTTCCTAATGATTCCCAGCTTTGTGTCCCTTTTAATATCTTTGTGTAATATGTGTAATAAATTCCATGTATGGAAATATTTTTATAACCATGTGACTATGAATGTGATTTTTCTTTTCTTTATATTTTTCAATGGAATCTTTTGAAAGCAGCATAGATAACTATTGGAAGTGATGTACTTCCAAAAATAATTCAATTCAAACTCTACAGCTCAGTTTCAATCAATTTTTTTATTTTACATACTGTGAAATGTGTCCTGACAACAGGCAAAATTGTCAGTATTAATACTCCATAAGAATAATACAAATAATTTGGAATTATTGTATTTTTGTATTACTGTATTCTTTCTCAAATGGATATAATTTCTTAAAGTAGTTTTAAGAGGGACTGGATTAGTAACATTGTCATTAAAGAGACAAAGTGGGTGGGGTAATATCTTTTATTGGACCAACTTCTTTTGGTGAAAGAGACAAGCTTCTGAGATCCACAGAGCTCAAAATAAAAGATATGACCTCACTCACTTTGTCTCTCTCATCTTCTGGGACCAAGATGGGTGCAACAACACCAAAAACAATTATAGTAGTTTTGCTCACCTTAGGGTAGGGTCAAGTTACAAAGACTGAAAAATTGTGAGATGTCTTTCTATTTAAAAAAAAAATTGCACACAATTTTCCTGTTTTGCAGAACAGGATTATTTGTGCATGCAAATGGACCATTTCCAAATATTGTGGATGCAGTTAGTGAGGACATTTGAAAAGTTGGCCCATACTGTATGAATGATTCTTCCATTAAACTGTATGACCTAGACACTAAGGTGCAGCCAAGCCATGCATTACCCATCTAAAGTGTGTGTGTGGAGGGGGGGGAAGGGAAATGTGGCTGTACGCTAACTATTGGGATAGCTGGATGTTGATCTGGTCACCATCTTTGTTTAGAGAAGCTAAAAAGCTGATCTGATTTATGAATGGCTGCTCACGATGAGACCAAGAGGTTGAACCAGTATCCAGTGATCACTGGAGTACACAGGAACTCTGGCTGAACTCTCTCTACCTCCATCACACCCGCTGCAGTGAAGGCTGATCTATCTGGTGGCGGCGGTGCAGAGCCACAAAAATTATGCCACAAAAAGGTTCTCTTAGGAACAGGGAATTCCCAGATATCTAGTTAAGCCAGCTTTCCTATGCAGAAAAACCAATGCAGGAGCCAGAATACAGCCCAATTAGTAATAGTAGTAAATACTTATATTATGGTAGTGCCTACAGGCCTCAATCAGAGTTGGTTATCCCTTGTTCTGGGCAGTATACAAACACAGAAGAGAGACAATCTGTGTTCAGAAGGCATGCTCTACAGGGGCTGTTTAGCTGTAGTTGCTAACACCACAGATCCACAGAAAATTTGGCAAATTTTGCTGAGATTATTATGTTAAACTCCTAAAACTATCTATGTTTGCCCTGTTGGTCCCAACTTCTCTTCTTCAGGAGCTCTGTGTAGCTTGAAAGCCTGACTCTCTCAGCAACAGAAGCTGGTTCAATAAATATATTAATATTACTTCACCCACCATGTCTCTCTAATAATACTATATGTCCCTTCAGCAACTCACTTTTTAATCCTTTCTCCAGCTGTACTTTTATAAACAGTCTTTTTATAAGACTGCATCTGAATGACTATAACAATAATGTTACATTTAATTTAAGAAATCCAATTTTGCAACATCAAAATATCAGTGTGCTTTCATCTGTCCTAAGCTTTCCATTCCCAAGGTATCTAAGAGGTTAAACACTGCAAAGATTGATTGATTAACATTTGTACCTCACTTTGAAGTGCTTTGTAAGTGCTAATTATTTATTAATATAGGTATTTGCTTAGTCCCCAATGTTGCAGTGCAAGTCAGATCACTCCTCAGCATCTTATACATGGTGTTTTTGGCAGCCATTTAAAGGTGACCTGCAATCTTTCTAGCAAAATTAGATGGTTTGGGGATCAGTCCCTAGTGATGACCCATTTTGGGAGCTGTTTCAGAGGGCTTGTCTACACTTAAAATGCTACAGTGACACAGTCTGCAGTTGTGCTGCTGTAGCTCTTTAGTGTGGACTCCGGTGGGATTCTCCCGTTGACGGAGGTAATCCACCTCCCGAGAGCTGATAGCGAGGACGACAGAAAAATTCTTCCATTGACCTAATGCTGTCTACATAAGTGTGAATTTTTTAGGGAATGGAACCTTTACCCAAACCTTAGGTAGAGTGCAGGCACCTGCATTGCTGAGCCGTGGCAATCCTTGCCACGTGGGCTTTGTCGGCCGTGGATCTGTGTATCCAGTGGATCAAAGTACTGCTCTCCCCATGACCCCATGAAAGACCTACTACTGAGGTCAGCCCCATGATATGGTGTTGCAGAGTCACCCTGCACAGCCTATAGCCCCCCCATGAAGAGGAACCACCGTGGTTCTGCTATCATTTGGGACCTCCGTATCCTAGATGGAATTTACTGTATATGAAGAACAAGTCTTTGGCCTGAACTGCATAGTCCAGATAGTTTAGCTAATTCATTATTAGGCCCTAAACGTATGATTTGTCTCCATTTTCCATATTCTATTCCTTGCTGGTTCCATCAAAAATGTATGTAGCTTAGCAAAACAGTGTAACCAACATACACTCTATCATTCTTTGTATAAACAAGAAACTTGTGAGGTACATCGGGGGCCATAAAAGAGTCTATAATACAGACAGCCAGGACCTAATTCTGATCAAATGGTGTAAATCAGAAGTAACACTTGTATGGCATTAGACCAATGTAACAATGGCAAAAGTGAGATCAGAATTAAGCCCCTAATTTAAAATCATGAAAAATAATTAAACTGCTATCAGTAATGTTAATCCCAATGATAGAGAAGGTAATAGCTGTTCTTTACCACAGGAATGAAAATGGCTTCAAAATATTTTATAAGCATTTAATTGTACTTACTCAGTTCTTAAAATATATCTAGTAATATCCACATGACTACAGTGAAAAGATCTGGCTCCTGACTACAGTTAATTAAAAGTCAGATTTTAAACTTGGAACTCCTTCTCCTTATAAATTTTCAAACTTTTGTCTTTAAAAAGAACTATTCCTTTTTTCAACAGGGCAAAGATGGAAAACTGCCAACCTGTTATCCAAAATAATGAAGCAATTTCTCAAAGAGGGGTACATCACATGAAAGTACATGAAATATTGAGGGATTAAAATTTAAGGACTATCCAGTTTTTTACCTTCCATTAACTATCAAAAATTACATAGTAGGTTTGTTCCAAATCAGTTTTCAGGACTTTAAGAATACATAATAAATTAAGAACCTGTTCTTAAATTCCCTATACTGTATATTATTGTCTGCCCAAGAACTGCAGATTCAAACCCTAAATGGATTGGGGGAGAAAAGGAAATATGATACATCACTGTTACAGACTTCAACTGTCGACATCACTTACCAAGGAGGTTAGTTGTTGATGTAAGCTGAAGAGCTTTTTACCTAGTCTTTCTTTTTTGTGCTACAAATGAGTTAAAGTTAATAATGTTTCAAGTTTATCTGTTTTTCTACATCCATAGATAGCCTTTATGAAATAACATAACTAATATTTGTTAATTTGTCTCTTAGCCTGTGATACTGCTACTACATCCATATGGGCAGACCCTTACCCCTGATGGAACTCTATTGATGTCAGTGGAGCTTTGTGTGGACGCAGGGGTCAGCTTGGGAAGTTGAGAATTGGACCCTATAAAGCTAAATAAAGAGGGGGAAATTTTTAAAAATGTGTGTGTGTACTTTTATTTTATCTATATAGTATGAGATTTTATAAGTAGTTGTTAGTTAAAGCTACTGTCTTGGGACCAGTTCTTGGGAGATGTGTTCATTTCCTAAAAGTTGAAGCCTAAAACCTTACAGGATCAGTCCCTTAATTATAAAACCTACCTCTTATCAAGAGACGAGTTAGGTAATATGAAGTAGAACAAACTAAAATTTCCTATAAGAGAACATGGGGAATCATAAAGTTTCAAAGTTCTAAAGAAAATTATGTAGGTATTTTTTTCTTCATATAATTTAACAACTTACTTACAAGTATCTTACAAGAACACTAAAACTTTCTGATTTCTAACGAGAAAATGGATTTCTTCAGTCTCACTATTCCTCATAAAATTGTCAAAAGGGAGGCTCTCTACTTGCATTGTTTTTTAAACACTAAACATTCCAAGCACTAATTTACTCATATTTGTAACGAAATACAGTAATGGAACATTTCTACATTACACTGAGATATTCCTTTAAAAACTTTTCATTTGCTATAGGGAAGGTAATTATCCATTTAAGTATTCATTTTAGAGAAACGGCCACTGTCGCTTGCAGATTGCTACTAGCACTAACTTACTATGTACGGTTTTACAAATTACATTGTACAAGCAGCCTGCAATTTAAGAAGTATTACCATACATCTTTCCAAAAAAGAGGCTTAGCAAATTGAGTTAAGAGCCTGTATGCTGTTCAAAATTCAGGCTTATTTTTAGTTCTTTTTTTATGGCAAATACACTTATTTTAGCTTATCCAAAAATATTTTAATTTATATATGTGACTGAGATTAGTTTGCAATCAATCTCAATAGGGAAAGTTATGCTAGTATGACAGGAGAGCTTGCAATTCTCTTAAGTCATCAGGCAATGGGCTCTGTACAAACAGTTCATTCAAGGCTTTTGTCAGGAACACAGACTTCAATCTTTCCTAAAAATACCATCCCATATTTATTTATTTTAAATCTACATCATTTTACTGATAAGTGATTTTTCTTATCAGTAGATCCATCAGCCAGCTTTGCTCAATTCAAAATTGTACCAGAAATATTATCAACTTGAAAAGACAATCACTGATATATTAAATTAATATATTCAGTCATTGATGTTCAATTCCTGGGCAAGAACTGCCTGGTGCTCCAGAAATATAATGATAGTCTGTTCAATCATTCTGCCCTTCTAGATACTGCTGACGGATATTTCCTTTTATTTTGCCAGAATTCATTCATGCCTTTTGCATATGATACACCACAGTCATCCTCATGCCTTGGATCTACAGTTAGTCATAATTTGGATTGTTTCCAGGTCAAGGTTCATGTGGACACAAGAGAAATGCTTCCAGAAAATATGGTGTCCCTATGGACAGGGTATCTGCAATTGGGCTTTCTAAGCTGAAGGGATTGCAGAGCAAGCCTGAGTAGGCAACACACTATAACTAAGTTGTATGGAACAGTCTTTCAATGACAGAGGGATGGGCTAGATAACCTAATAAGTATTTTCCATCACTAAAATCTATAATTCCATGAACTTCATGCCAGGTGACAGTATTAAAAGTTTCGACAGGCATTTATCTTCAGAAAAGGGACAAAGATCACTAAAAATTAGCATCAACTAAAAAGTTCACAAGAGGCAACAGTAGTGGCAGTGGGCAAAATAACAAGAAAAACACTTCACATTCAGAAAAGCACTCACTACTTGCCACTTTTGTACATGATAAACAAACAGTGACCAAAGTACTAAATCAAGGAGGAAGGCATGAGATCCATGTGAAGTCAGTTATCTACATCAGTCTGTCTGTGGCAATAATAAAAAGAAAAACACTAAGAACCAAAAAAGCATAAATAGTGTGGTGTTCATAATCAAATGTAGGCAAAACAGATACCAAAATTAAATCCCAAACCTAACTTGCAATGGAAATAGCAACTAGACAAAAAGTCAACTATTGCATTTCATCAGATTTCATCACTAAGGGAGCAATCCATTGCTCACTGAAGTCAGACTCTAGACAAAAAAAAAGTTAAATATCTATTTGTATTGCACATGTCCATTCCATTTTAGGTGCATGTGCTCCAGTGCACCAGAGCCAAAGAACTTTTTCCCATAGTGGTACCTTTCAGGGCAGCAGATGTGCCCTCTGCACCCTCATGCTACCAGCCAAGATATAGAGGGGGTGGACCTGCCCTAATCCTCCTCAGTTCCTTCACACTGGATGCCATGTTTGCTGTTACTCTACTGTAGAGAGGAAGGAGGGTGGGTTATACATGTGCAATACATTTTGAAGAAGAGCAGTTACTGAACAAGTATGTAACCGTTTTGTCATCTTTAAGTACTTGTACATGTCCATTCCACTTTAGGTGACTCACAAGCAGTTCCAGATGGAGGAGTATATCCAGGTCTACTTACAGAAGGACTGCAGCACTACTCTCCCAAATTGATCATGGTCTCTTGAGGAGAAAGCAAAATGATCAGCGAAGGTATGAACAGCTGACAAGTTGCAGTCCTGTAAATGTCATGTAGTACCTTACCCAGAGCTGAAGAAGAGCTAGCTCTGTGTAGCTCAAAAGCTTGTGTCTCACTAACAGAATTCGGTCCAATAAAAATTACATCACCCACTTTGTCTCTCTAATAGCCTGGGACAGACACTGCTACAACAAGGTTGCACGTGGGAGATTTAGGCTGGAAGCAGCTAATTACAGGCTGGGCCTGTATAAAGCGGGGTAGCTGGATGCAGAGAGGGGGCCTGCTGGGGAAGGATGCAGGAAAGCATGCAGCAGTCACTCCCTGGGAAGAGGGAGGAGGGTTTTGGATCTGGTACATCCAGAGAAAGAAGGAGAACTAGGTGTGGTAATCAGTTCATAGAAGGAGCAATGAGGGCTAAGAAAGGAAAGCACAGAATTGGTTAGCTGAAGGTCGCTGGATGGAACCCAGAATAGAGGGTAGGCCTTGGTTTCCCTGCCAGCCACTGAGGGAGTGGCAGCGAGGCAGTGGATGGGAGGACTGCCTAGGACTGCTAGGGAGAAAGGACTTTGCTATCCCAGAAGGAGGGAATACTGAGTGATCCAGCTGGAGGGCTGAGTCCCAAAGAGGATGCTGCGGTTCATAGAACACGAGAGGAACTGCAGATCTGGGAGAGAGACAGACTGACGGCATGCAAGCTATGCAAATGGGCACTGACCTCATGAGATAACTCCCAGAGTGATCAGGAGGAAGTGCCAGACTAGCAGTGAGTCGTGCACCTTGTGTGATCTTTGCTCACAGATCTGCTGAGATTGTCCACTACACAGTTTTGAGACCCAAGGAGATGAGATGTTTTGAGTGTAATCCTGGCAAAGGGGGATTGACCTGGCATGGCTTTCTCCCAAATACTTTAAACAGTGGAAATGAGCATTGCTGACTGGTGTAGACTTGTTACACCAGAACAGCACTTACATTCCGGGAAAATAGGCATCCCCTTGTAGTGAGCCAAAAGCTAGAAGAAAACACTGTTAAAAACAAGGACAATTTTTAGAAAGAGCAAGTACCACTAACTAACAATAGCAATCATTTACTATAACTATTCAAAATAAGTTTTCTCTAGAAAGCTTTCTAGAGGGACAAAGGGGGGGAAAAGTGAGATATTCACACACAATCTTACTATGGACTATCGGTGATGAGAAGGAACTGAGGGAGGTCACGTCTGCTCCATCCTTTTATACCTTCAGCTGGCAGCACAAAGGTGCACGTGTCACTCCAACAAGAAAAAGTTCCCCGGTTTCAGAACAGTGAACACCTAAAGTGGAATGGACACCTGCAAGAACTCAAGGAAGAATTTATTTTTTGCCATTGCTGAATGCAAGTGATTTGAGTAAAGGTGATTTCAGAAAAAATCCTAAAGCAGTTGAGGAAAATATTTTATACTCTTTTCACTCATTGCTTCCCTCCGCAATAAGGACACATTGACTTTAATGGGAAATAGACGCTTAAATATCTTTGAGAATCTGGGTCTTTAATGCTTCTTGTCTTGTAAAACCATCTACTTTACTGGGGCATACACATGCAGTCACAAACAATACACGTTACCCGATGCCTTATAAGGCAGGACCAAACCTGATCAATCTATGCAGCATCACCAGAAAGAGTATGTGTGCACACAAATAGGCGTAATAGAAATACATATAGAAAGGGTTAATTTTAACACTTTTGCTAACACATATCACCACAGAAGGAATCCCTCTTAACAAGACAACATAAAAATTATTATCTATTGGACATTTCACAGTTTGTCCTCTCCACAAAACATCACAAAGCTCTTTCCTTCCCTAAGCATCACAATCACAGACCTTTCATAAAGAATACATTTTCTGTTCAGTGGCTCTCACAGGAACAAAGTGACCACGTACTTAAGATTCTGCTTAGACATTATATACTCCTGAGACCCATCTTCACTAGGGGTCATATCTTCACCCCTCTGGTTTCTTTACACTAGGTAGAAATGTTGGAGTAGCATAATGGGGCCCTAAAAGTCCCAGTTATAACCTGGGGAAGATTTTCCCAGTGCAGGCACAGCAGAAGTTAGCCATAAGGCTAACCCTCTGGCATAAGGAGTATGTTAGGGGTCTGGCAGAGAAAGGGAGGATTGTGTCTGGCACAGAGGTTCAGTGCAGCGCTGAGGAAAGTTTGTAGGCCCATGACAGGACAGCCAGCTGCAATTGCAGCATCTCTATAAATAGTTCTGTTAATAAAAAGCCAGTTTAGTTTTACACAATGGAATCCTCTCATATTATTACCCAGCATTAGACACATGAAAGAGAAACCTCCAGAGCAGGTCAGGACTGGAAGGGTACACAGGTGGCTTAAAGCCATCTTCCCCCCTACTCCCAACCCATGGGCTATGAATTCTGTGCTTCACTTCTAAAAAGGAGCAGTACAGACTCTCACTCCAGGAAAAACAGGAGATGTCATCACTAGTGGTGGAAAAAATTGTCTCTTGCAGTGCCTCCAAAATGCTTCACTTCTACATGGAAAAACTCACACAGGCATTTCTGTAAGAGGTTGTTTAGTTGTGATAAATCACTTTAAAAGTGGTTTCTCCTCACCATAGATGCAGATTAATTTCATGTGAGCTAGTGGTGTAGTTTTGGAATAAATTCTTCTGCAGGCTAGTGGGGGTTCAGCAGGAATGGTTAATGTTGACTTTGTTCTTGATTTTTGTTTTCTAAACCAGAAGGTGCAACACAACAGAATGAGACTCCATAGTATTAACTAGTGAATGCACCTCAGATGTCACTCGTGTCTTCACTACAACTTAATGAGTTTGTAACCTGTTATTGACTTGGGTTGGCTCTACATATGGTCTATGCTTGGACTACACATGCTTAAAATTTCATTAATAACCATGGCAACCTTCATCCCTTATAAACAGCATTAGCCAAAGGAATTTGCTAGTTGACTGCGCAGCTTACACTCTCTATACAAAATCTATCATATAGCAATCTGGGTCCAAGAGCCAAGATGATTAAATCACCTTTTTGTGAAATCAGTAATATTTCCACAAGAAATATGCCTCCCCTCCCCCCCCCCTTTGTAGGGCTTGTAAAGGAAGGGGCACAGCAGAGAAACTTTGACTGGGCCTGAGAAGAGGCAGAGAGATATTCTCTTTGAGCCAGGGCCAGGATTGCTGACATTTGGCTGGGCCAACTCCAAATCTTCAGCTTGACACCTTGGCTGAACTGATACACTGAACCAACAGAGTGCTGTCTCTTTCTTCAGATCTTCAAGCACACCCACGCAAGCAAGGGGTTAGGGCTGTAAACTGTAGGTGACTATACACACTCTGGAGGTGGGGTAAATAGTGGCAGTGTAAATGCCAGTTAGACACGTTTCATTTGTTACTGTATACTACATTTATTAATTGATTTATTCAACTGCCCTTGTGAATTTAAAATAGTAATGATATTTAATTTCAGTCTATTATGCCATATTTCCTTAATTTGTTAAGTAAAGGTGTGTTAACTCTAATTTAAGTATAGTTTGCATAATTGGTATTTTTGAGTTAGACCCATGCCACAAATTATTATTATTATTATTATTAGAATAGGTTTAGTCCTGGAAACTCCCAATGCATGCTATTGAGCATGTACAGTGTCCAGTCAGGTGGAGGCACTGCCAATTTTAAATTCCTTTAGAAGTAAAGGGACTGCAGCAGAGGGGTGGATAGAGGATTCCCACCTATCCTACTCAGGATCTCCTTTGTTGTCAGCAACCTTGGTGCCAGTGCACACAGGTGAGTGTTGCATGCTCCCAAGTAACCCAGAAAAAAAGGGGGGTTACAGGAGATAAGAATGACATGCTCTAGAAGTTGCAGACAAATACTCAGGAGAATTATGAGCAGGCTACTCACTGAGTTTGTTTGGTTCAGGAATTGCTATTATCTTCTACTTCCAGGTTTCTGATTTTCTTTCATCTAGAACCAGCCGACTGCACATGCAACATTCTCTGAACAATGTAGAATGAGAGATATTCTGAGACACTTCTATTTTATTCTCCATGTTTTTATACAGATACCATAGGTGTGCTCATGACTCATACTATAAAAAACAGTGGTGTGGGAAGCATTACACCACACAGTGTGAATGTCAGTCATTCTTCCAGGGATGAACTAAAACCAGACAGCAAGGTACTTGCAACATGACTAATCTGACATTTAAAGAAGATTTACTCATACAAACAATGAACTTCCTTTCTATCAGCAGGTTTTGTGGTTTCTTTGAAGAAAGCACTAATGAAGGAATTACAGGTTTAACAAGAGAACATGACAGATGCCAAGATGCTTAAGCAATGCCACTTGGAGTGAGAAAAAAAGCTAACAATGGAAGGCTTAAAAGAAGTTATAACAAAGCATTTCAGGAAATATTTAAATATTCTGATATGTGGGAGGCTGTGAAGTCAGTGGAAAATAGCTTGGCACAGTAGTGACTACAAATCTTTTCCCCCATCGTATCTTCGTTGCTGATTTTAGTACTGTTCATGGTGCATATGTTCCTACGTCACAAAAGTCATCATTGCAACTGATGCCTTGTTGGCAGCCTCAACAACAAAGTTAAATAATAAATGGATTTTTCTTTCGTATGGCATTTGAAATACAACAGACTAGGATTATAATTGAATTTTAAGATTTGAAAGCCATTCTACTGCTTCTGGGGTAGCTAGATGGATCCCCCTTGTACCACTACTGTAAGCGTAAATAGGGCAGTTGCCCATGATGTGTTGTATGGTATGTATATCACCACAGTCACAATTTTGTGATTCTTTGATTTTCCATTTGTGGAGAAAATATCCACACCTTTCATGCATTGTCTGAATGCATTTGAGTGCTGTCCACTGCCTCCAGGGAAGGCAGTATCCCTGAACTTCTTTCATTGGTTCTTCAGTCATGTCTTTGTTTGGGACGTCACAAGTATCCCACAGTTCGAGCCAGTGAATGCTGGTGTCCTTTCCGTTGGCATGAAACATTGATGCATGGATCCAGAAAGGCTTCCTGGATTTGAGTTGGGAGAGTGGCAGTGAACTGAGATCTTGGTGTATCTTGATGGAGATGACAGCCTTCACATGGTCTCCCCTGTTATGTATGAAAACACAATAAATGTCATCAAATCGGCAACTGAATGACCTTAAAGGACCTCCTGGTCAGAAAAGTAATGGCAATAACGGCCCATCAGGGCCAAACCTTCCTTTCAGTAGACCAATTACTGCAAATTATGCAGTTCAACATCAAGGGCCTATCCAACACAAAGTGCAATTACGTCACAATGATCCTGTGGACTCAAAACATCGATGTCCTTGATCTACAAGAAACACACCTGGAGAGTGAAGGCCACTGATCCACGATCCAAGTCCTCGTATCTGCAAGCCATCACCAAATATGGACTCGCAATGTATGTAAAACATGAACTTAAGCATTCCATCCAGGTCATGCCTATCACAAAACTTTACTCAATCACATCAAGATGGGCGATCTGACGATCATAAACGTGTACAAACCACCATCAATGAAATGGCCATGTCCAGTGCCACCAACACCAAACCATCCTACCATCCATGTCCGTGATTTCAATTGCCACCACAGCCAATGGGTCTATAACAAAAATGACCACGGTGGAGAACAGCTGACATGCTGGGCTTTCACTGAAGACCAGCATCTCCTTTATGATGCCAAAGATTGTGGCATGTTCAGGTTGGCTCTATGGAGGAAGTGCTACACTCCTGACCTTTGTTTTGCATTATGCAATATTAGCAGCCATCCAATACCATCTACAAGGTCAGTTCTTGATCACTTGCCTAACAGCCAACATCATCCAACTGGTAGGCTTACAAGGTCCATTCATTCAATCCCTCCCAAAACCATGCTGGAATTCGCAGTCTCCTGACTGGTCCTGCTACATGGTGATCGTAGAGAGCTCAGTAAACCGGATTCCACCATATCCGCTTTTATTTGTTATAACTAGCCCACTTTGTAGGCCTATTAATATTGGCCACCAAATCAAGCAATGTAAGGGGCTTCAGAAAAGCATTCACTTCTTGCTGGACAGAAGAGAGCGAGGCATTCTTCCGGCAATATCAAGCCAACAAAAGCCTCGAAACCACAATGGCATTAATGAACTCAGCAAGAAGAAAAAGGTGGTGTGAAGCCGTGATGGCTCTTGACTTCACAAGTTCAAGCCACAAAGCTTGAAAACTCCTCCATCTTTTAGACAGTGCATCTCCAGCAGCTTACAAACCACCTCAAGTAAATGCAAATGCCATTGCTGCACAATTAATTGCCAACTCCCATGTGCCAACAGATAAAAACATAAGGCAGCAAGTCCACAAACAACTTTACTGCGCACAGTTGTCTCCACCCCTTTTTGCCCCCTACACAGTAGATGAAGAGGATAGGGGTCTCTCCAACACTAAGTCTAGGAAAGTGGCAGGAATGGATAGAATATACCCAGAATTCGTGAAGAACCTTGGCCCAAAGGCAAGAAGATGGGTGGCAGGCTTCCTCAGCAACATCCACTCTTCTGGCATAAAACTAAAACAGTGGAAGGTAGCTAATATCATAGCCATTTTGAAGCCCGGAAAAGCTACCCACCCATCTCCCTCCTGAGTTGTTGCTGTAAACTATGGGAGCTGCTCTGACTTCAAAGGTTATAGCTAATACTGGAGCAACAGGTTCCCAAAGAACAGGCTGGATTTAGAACCGGTCACAACTGCTGTGACCAGGTGCTGGCTTTAACTAACTACATAGAATCTGAATAGAAAATTAAAAACAGCAGCAGCATACATTAATCTTTCTTCAGCGTACAACACTGTATGGCGTAAAGGTCTCCTGCTGAAGATATCATTAGCTTCCCATGCCAAGCATCCATCAAACTCATAATCGAGATGCTGAGTAATAGAAGATTCATTGTACACCTTGATGAATCTGCTAGCAAATCACGTAGACTGAACAATGGCTTTCCACAGGGATCTGTTTTAGCACCTGCACTGTTCAATCTTATACCAGTGACATTCTGGTCCGATCATCCCATAAATTCATCTGTGCAGATGATATTGCATTAGAACCACAAACGTCCTCTCTGAAAGCCACAGGAAAGGTTATGAACAATGCCTCTGGAGACGTGAGCTATATTTCAAAGCTTGGCAACTAAAACCCAATGCTTTGACAACATTCATCTCTGCCTTTCACTTGAACAACCAGGAGGCCAAAGTGCCGCTGAAAGTGGACTTTTGTGGTCTGCCTTTCTTACACGATCACAATTCATGGTACTTCGGAGTTATTCTCAATTGGATGCTGAGCTATTGCTAACACCTTAACAATACCAAAAAACAAGGGTCAACATACTTCAGACACTCACTGGCACATCCTGGGGTTGTGATGCACATACACTTCAAATGTCAGTAGGAGCCCTGGTTTTTTTAACAGTGGACTATTGCACTCCAGTTTGGTGCAACAGCTCCTGCACCAACCTCATGACACTGAAATCAGTGCTCTGCTCAGGACTGTTAGTAGCTCTCTCAAATCAACACCAATATTATGGCTCCCAATTTTAGTGGGAATCACATCAGTCAATATCAGGCAAGACACTGCTGTGGTCTAGGAGTACAATAAGATCTGGCCAGCATGGCCCTGCACATACACCAAGATCTGAGTGAATAGATACTGAAGAAAGAAGTACTCCAAAAAGTAAACACACTAAAGGACAGTCTACATGGGGAAATTGACTAAATTATAACACTATAATTATACCAGTATAACTCCCTGCATGGACACTCTTATTTAAGAATGCGTGCCTTTTTTCTATTTTAGCTTAAATTGCTTTCAAAGCAGCACAGTCATACAGGTAAATATCCCTGTGTGGCCAAGCCCTGAGAAGCTGATATGAGGAAGCTGCATTGCTGTATCTATCCTGGGGACAAATAAAGGACTTTGGTCTCTGGGAATGTCAAAACAGCACTTTTCATAAGCACTAAATGCATTCTACAAATTAAACAATAAAAATTATAGAAGTTACGTAGAACAATGTGCTGGTTTGAACTACGTAAGACAACTCTGAACAGGAGCTTGGAATAGTGGGTGGGTTAGGAGCTCCTACATTTGCTATAATGTTGTATTTTTTTAATCAGAAAATCTTGACGATGATTTAAGACTATCCTAACTCTCTAAACTCTGCCCTCTTAAATGTGTGGTGTATTGTTTGTTTGCCTAAATCAGACTAGAGATTCCATAATTCTGCAAATAAGCCTTTCTAGTTATGATGACAGGACATCTATTAGTATGGAGCGCTGACATCACATGGGTGTATGGAGAAACATACTTTTTTGGTATGTTCTCAGACTGAGCACACAGTACATTCACCTACTGAAGTTTCCATGGGATCTTCTATCCCTTGCTTTCTCAGACAGCAGCAACAATGTGAAACAGAATTTGCCACATTACATTTAAGGTTTTCTATCTGTTATTTCTTACTCTCCCAGTTACTGGCATATTATCTGCTGCTAGACTTGTTGCCAAAACCTAGGTAAAATTAAGTCCAACTGGCATGATAGACATGAAAATGTTTTATTTTTTTAAATGGACTCCCCTTCAACCCAACCTGTTTGAATTATTGGACCATCTTTCAATTTGTTCTCTGTTTGGCTCACAGGGGTATGGAGAATATATTTGGATTTCAAGCTGAAACTGCCTTAAACCCCCCAACAAAACCTATGGGGGAGGGGTGTCTCAGTAAGAAAATCTCTATGAGGATCCTCTTGCAATGATTCTACCCGGTTTCTCCTCTCTTCCCCTACCCACAGTTTTCCTGAAGGAGGCAAAGATTAGGGTTTGTCCTCTACAGAAAAGGCTCTGGGATGTGCCCACAAATCTGTGTATCTCAGGGGATCTATGGGAGGGCCAGCTCCCTGGCAGTGCAGTTCCCTTAGAAAGCCCCAACCCCATGGAAATCTGGTGGAAGAATTTCCAGAGAATATAGGTAGGACAAGAGCGATGTCCAAAAACTAGCATTCTGCCTTCTTTCCACTTTATGTGCCAGACCTCTTAGAGATGGTCCTTCTTGCTCACAGAAGCACGGGAAGTATCCAGCTCTATGATTCTCAGGCTCATAATAAGTAAATATTCCTATAAACTTCTTTATCAATGGTAGTACGTGCACATCGTAAAAAAATCACAACCAACCTCAGAGGATTCCCTTCAAATGCTTGGATATCAGAAAGAATAATCCCATTTATAGGATTAAAGGATTTAATGGAAGGCTATTAAAAGTGAAGCAAGATAGCACCAGTGATGAGTGCATGGCAATAAAAAGAGAAAAATAGCAAAGACAGATACTGACAAAACTGAAAGAAAGTGTTTTCATTCCGTTTGTAGTTTCTTTCATTTTCCTACAATTTTCAATTATTTTTGTCTGTCCTCTAAGTGTGGCTTTTTACTGAAAAAAAGTTTTCAGTCAGAGCTTCAGCTATTAAATTACCAGAGTTCAAGTAAAAGCTAAAATGTTGAGATACTTATTTAGCATTTACTTATTTAAGAGACAGAGGAAAGCATTACAAATTTATACAGACTGAAATTAATAGCTTCCTTCATCAGTTTTCTCCTATCTCACTTTGCAAACATGTTTCCATATGTGTCTAAAAAGAGCTTGATCATGACATGACAAAGTCCTGTTCACTTATTTCTTTATGGACCTGCATCAGTGATGGTGCCAATGTAGTTCCATTAATATGTAATATAGATATGCACTATTTCAGAAAGGAAGTCTGACAAAGCTCTGAGGTTATTGTCTGTGCCTCACCACTGTAGTGCCCTAGTACCTTTATCTTTAAACATTATAGGCTGGTTTGCATTCTGGCCCCTTTACACCACACCTGCAACATAAAGGGACTGGAGAGCAGTTGAAGTCCTTTAGCTAGAAATTCCATCAACACAGGTGGCGTCCCTTGGCAACATAGGACTGTTGTAATGGTCCTTTAGCACCCTGTCTTTCAGGCATAGCATAGAGATGTGTTGTGGACCAAAAAAGTTGTGTCTGAGCACACAGTGCTCTATGTATTCTGATCTGCTGGACAGTCCCTTGGGGTATGTCTACACTGCAGCTGGGAGCAAGCCTCCAGCCTGGATAGATGGACTTGTGTTAGTGGGGCTTGAGCTAACATGCTAAAAATAGCTGTGTAGACATTGTGGCATTGGGCTCAGACCCACCTTACCCTGGGTCCAAGCTTGGATGGCTAACCTGAGCCTCTGCTGGTCCCACAGTCTTCACACAGCTATTTTTAATGCACTAGAGGAAGCCCCATTAGCATAAGTCCTTTCACCTGGAATGGGAGGCTCGCTCCCAGCTGCAGTGTAGACATATCCTTGGGGACCATTACAGCACAGGCTTAAGTTAGAGCAGCCATTGGGTTGGTGGCCTTTCTTGTTTCTTTGCAATATAAAGAAGATCTGCAAAAAATTGTCTCTTCTCCTCTCCCCATCCAAAAAGGAGGGCGATGGGAAGGTTCTGTTTTTTTTCTTTATTATTACTTATTATTTATTATTAACACTAGAAAATCAAGTCAGGTCTACACTGGAAGACTCGAGAACTTTATAGACTATAACCATGTTCAAATCAAATCCCCTTTCTTAGTTGTAATTTGTAGTATAGATGGATTCGTAGGATGTGGACTTCATTTTGGTCATCCTGATGTAGAGCAAAAACATTGTTTTGAATGGTTTAACGTAAATGGTGGCTATTGATATTTTTAATGTCTTGGAGATAGAAGAGTTGGATTAGTGTTCTGTGTTTAGAAGGTCTATCCTGCTTAGCTCTTTCTAGAATAACAAAGGTACACTCTTGAGCTGTTTGGGTATACCACATACTATGTACCACAAATGACTAAAAATCACCAGATTTAAACTATTCTACCCTACTGTAAATCTGATTTTGTACCTGAATTACATGACAGTGTACCTTTAAACTTCTTCATATTTATGGCTAAAGTAATTTTATGAGATGTTTTAAATTTGTGTATTATATAACATTTCCATTACACACCTCTGCTTTTAGGGTCTTTGTACCTTTGCTGTAAAAATGTGCCTGGGGGTGACACTTAGCATTCAGCGATTCAGCCTTCAGGAAAGTAAAATCAGTTTTCATCTGTTTTTTAAATACATGTGAGCCAAAAAAAAAGGAAAGTAGTTTTCTGATTTCAGATTCTTTTTGCACTTTTCTAACTTAAAGCCAACATATTTAATAACAAAAATTTCAGGCTTTTAATTCCTCAACCTTTGGGTGTATACATAAAAAGTTTAAATAGACAATTTATTTCACTTAGAAAAGCAGCTATTGCACATTCGCTATAAATACTATTTATAAAAACCTTCATAGGAATTTTTACTAGATTTGGTTACTTTGCCTGAATACACATTTGCAAACCTGCTAATGGCGCTAAGGAAGTCTTTAGCACAGGACCTAACAAGCTTTTAATGACTGTGACACATACACTTCCACTGGGATTGCAATGGCCCAATTACAAATATTTGTTTCCTTTTTAAAAACATAGGAAAGATAAATTAATACAAAAAAACTACACTTTAGCAAAGTTATGGCTGACAAACTGACAGAAGAAAAGACATTTGGAGTTTTAAGATTAGACATTCCAAGCATATATTTTTAATCCTAAACACAAGGCTCTGAGAGTAAAGCTGGCACTTTAATGACCAGTAATAAAGATTCTGCAGGCAAAATAGTGCAAACCTAAAATCTGCAAGTAAATATTTTCTCTGTAATACTGTTACACAGGTATAAAGGAGGACATCATTTGACCTGCAGAGTATTATTGATACTGATGCATCAGAAGGAAAGAATCCGACTTGATTGTCTGATACCAGGATGAATTTGTAAGGTTAGAATCTACAAAAAACATCTGTTTACTTCTAAAATGTACAACTGATCCCTGTGCATAGGGCCAGCATAAGGACTATTCACCATTCATCCATTTAAACCCTATTTTGAATTCCATGAGTTGTACTTAAGTTTGCACAGGGTCTATGGCAATGGGGTCCGGGTCCAAGACTGTTATTACTAGACACTATCACAATACAAATAATAATAATAAAAATAATAACAGGCCATTTAAACAGAGGTGAATTTCACCCAAACTAAGCAAATTTGCTATGCAATCCCTGAACCACAAAAGAACCTAGAAAATCTCAAACAGAATTTATACTGGTTGTAAACACTGCACTTCGAAAAAGCATTTTCAGAAAAGTATTTTCTTCTGGTGAGAGAGTATAATAATACCATACAATTTAGATAACAGCTGCTAAATAATCATCATTAATGTACCTATCAACATTGTAGCTCAAAATAAAATTGATTCTAGAATGTTTTAACAAGCTGGTTATGAGACCTATAATTTATTTAATTTATCTTTATGCATGAACTTAAAATGAAGAAGAGATGCTAAAAAGGAAAAAATAAAGTTTCATAAAAAAATACATAAAACACCTTTTAACTATTAATGCCTGTAAAGGGGGAACATCAAGTGCTTTTTCACACGTAGATAGACATGGTGAAGAATTCTTTGAATGAGTCAATAAAGTAGTGGAGAAAGGAGAACCAGCTAACATAATTTACTTAGTCTCCCAAAAGCCCTTTGACAAGGTCTCTCCCAAGAGGCTACTAAAGAAGCTAAGTAGTCAAGGCATGAAAGGCAAAGTATTATCTGGGTTGAAAAACTAGCTAGGAGACAGAAAGCAAAAAAGGGGATTAAATGTCAATTTTCATTTAAGCAAATGGTTAACAGTGAGGTGCCTCAAGCTTCTGTAGTAGGCCCATATTAATATATTTATTAATAATCTGCAAAAAATGGGTGGTTCTGAGGTAGCAAAATTTACAGATGACAAAGTTATTTAAGTTAGTCAGGACTGTGAGGAACTTCGGAGAAACCTAAATAAGCCAGGTGTAAAGGCAACATGATGACAAATGAAGTCCAGTGTCTACATATAATAATAATAAGCATTGGAAGAAAAAATGAAACTGTTCTGACACCTTACAGAGTTCTGAAGTAACTGTATCAACTCAAGAAAGGGACCTGGGCATCACTGTAAACAGCTCAATGAAAACCTCTGCTCAATGCACAGCTATGGTCAAAAAAGCTAATAAGATGGCTGCATAAGGAATGGGACAGAGAATAACACCAAAAATATAATACCTTTACAGAAATCAATGATGTAGCCTCACCAGAAATACTGTGTGCAGTACTGGTCCACACTTCTCAAAAAGGATATTACAGGGCTGAGGCGATTCAGTGAAGAGCAAAGAGAATGAACAGAAAAAACTCCCATATTAAGAGATTGGAAAGATTGGGATTGTTTACTTTAGAAAGGAGATAAATAAATAAGAAGGGACATGATAAAAGTATATAAAAGAATGACTGGTCTAGAGAAGATAGAGCAGGAATTTCTGTCCTCCTGGTCTCATAGTGCAAGAAGAACGAGATATTCAATTAAATAAAAGGTAGGAAATTCAAAACTGATAAAAGGAAATGCTTTTTTCACACAGTATGTGACTAAACTGTGAAACTCATTGCCACAGGAAGTCTCTGAGACCAGGAACTTAAAAAGATTCCAAAAGTGAGTGGATATTTATAGAAATATTAAGAATATCCTGTTATCATAATTAAACACAATAACAATTTTGGAAGGGATATTGAAACTTGTGCTTAAGGACTTCAATTAATCCCTAATTATTACAGACCAGGATGAGACCTTTGTGGGGGGGCAGATTGTTCCATATATGCCTAGCAGAAAATTCTTGTGCTAGTCACTCAAACATCTGCTTCTGGCCAGTGTCAGAGATAGGATACTGGATTAGATGGAGCATTGGTCTGTTCCATTATGGCAGTTCTTGTGTTTCTAGAATTTGCTGTCATTATACACACAAACTAGGATAGGTGTTTATATTTAGCATATGGTTTATTTTCTCTCAGGGGTAGAGCAGTCATTTGGCAATGATCACCTAAGCAGATACAGCATCCCCAATGAACATCTCCTCCAGTAGCCTTTTTCTGTAGTATTTATGGTGCACTGCTGTGCAAATATGCTATGCAGTATACCAGTGCCAACTTGCCTGCTACCATGCCTTGCCCACCATCATCACAGCATCTCGCTGTGCATTCCTGCTTCTGGAAGACTAAAAAGGGACATACAGGAGATGGAAGGGGCAAAGCAAAGATACAGCCAAAGGTGTTGATTGCATGAGGAGTAGCATCTTTTGGCCAATAGTAACGGTCTCCATGCAGTGACTACTGATAGCGGTATACAGTTGGAGAGGTACATCTGTTGTGCTAACATACCCAATGCTAATATATAATGTACATGTGACGACATATATTTTTGAAAAAATCTAAATTTCTAATATGTAATTACATGATGCACATATGACCATTTGGAGTTTTCACATATCAGTCCAGTAAATAAAAAAATTAATATATTCAGCACATGGAGAGATGGAACTGAGCCAGCATAAGACAGGAGAGGGATGCAGGCACCGAACATGGTATGGGATGGTGAGAGTTTGCGATGAGAAAAAGCAGGTAAGGGACTAACCGACACAAGGTTAGGATACTGGGAGAAGGTGTAGCTGAGAAAGAGGGAGAGAAGAAGCAGCTGGGCCTCACTAAAGGAAACCTCCAGAGCCTTTTTCTGAATTATACAGCCTATTATATAAAAAGGGGGTTTAAAAGAAATAACAATTTACTGTATTTAACAATAAATCCTATTCATTCCATGGAGGCTGTTTCTGTTTCTGTGAGCAGATAAAGAATATTTCTCTCTTGCACATGCACTCTCCTTTGAGAGGTTTTTAGTACGAATCAACACAGTATCTTTTGTGGGTTTTGTGTAGTTTGTTTTAAGTTCACTTGTTTTGTATGGGCAGATGAAGTGTGTAGAATTGTAGATGATGAGAGATAACATATCATATGTATCACCAATTCCCTTATTTTATCGTATTACTTCTTACACACTCCATTTAGCTGCTTTTCCAATATTTACTTGTTTTGTAAATTCAGTAAAATTGTTTAACCATACTTACACTTTGTATTGATGACAAACTGCTTTCCCTCAGTGATTTTCTGTTGTTATAGAAAAAATTCTATCATATCCGTACACTGCAATGTTTAAAAATCACACTAAGTAAAATGAAATAAGCAGAGTGTGAATGAGCCATGGAAGCCAGAGGCATGATTCATTAACCAACTGTTTATTGTTTAATTGAAAACTGAGCCAATTTATCTGAATAAGAAATAATCAATTGTTTCAAACAGGCAGACAATCACGTACATCATGTATGCAGAGCTTGTGCCTTCCTTGCTCATGTAAGGATGGTCCAGGACAGAACATTCCAGGCTCTCAACCTGAAATGACTGCGAGAGCGGTAACTTGGAGGAGAACAGTTTTCAGGTTCTATTGTTTTTCTGAAGTCAATATTTTGTGGTTTTAATTTATATTAAATTGTGTTTTTATACATTTTATGTGAGGGTAAGATCTATATATAATGGGCTGGATTCTTAGGTATGCTGAGTTCACTTTGAACTTTGAGCCATGCAAAATTAACTCACACCAGCTGAAGAAAGCCTACTGTGCCACCCACTAATGCCACTTCTCCACCAAGCATGGGCTATGCTGTGCATTTTGTGTATGTGTGTGTGTGTGTATTGGGGGCAAGGAAGTGGTATATATCATCTCTGAGGTAGAGGGAGGTCCAAAGTCTAGGGACCCCAACGTAATACAATAAATAAAATCCAAGAACCATTAAAGTAACCATTTCAACAGGAACTCAGCCAGACAGATTCCTTTCCACTCCATCATTCTGGGAAGAATATCCTCACCCGCTCCAAACCTATTAAGCAGACATCTTTTGCATCTTTGTGTGGTGTTCAGACATAATGGCTTTCTCTTTTGCAGAGAGGCAGTAGTGTTTGGGGGTAAGAAGAAGGTGATATATTCTGAAATACAGGAAGACATAACCTCAGAACTTTAACATACAGGGGACTTGTACCTTTTCTAATATAACCTTGATCGCCTTTGTGTATAATGCAAATACAGGAACAAATCCTCAAGCAAGGTGTCACATACTGACCAAACAGACAAACTCATCACAGATTAAATCTATGTTTTGGATTCTAACTTCTTGTTCTTCTGCCTTCTTCATTGTCCATAAGAATAATAAATCTAGTGACCTGAGTTACGTTTGTGGATATGGAAGGAGGGACTTTCATTTTCCCTGAAAAATCACCTTTGTGCAAAGATAAAACATAAAAATATTTTGGGATTGAAACTTTGAGACAATTATAAACGGGTGAAAAAAGGGGTTTATGATGGAAAATTCATGCTTAAATATATTTATACTATATATTTGGTCATAAGTTATCACAAATACCTACATTTAAAAAGTCATGATGTAAATTTCAAATATTTATATACATTGGCTTTATACTTTACTTGTGGAGTTCTCTAAATTATGCCCAAACCAAGGACATTGTTTCTATAAATAAATGGGAAAAAATCTGGAAACTAGAAAACAAAAGGTAAATAGGATCTTAAAATGAGAATGTTTTTGGTCCTCTAATCAAGTTTCACAGGCTATGAATACTATGGTTATTCCATATTAATGGCAATGAAAACTTGGCAGCATCCTACATATTGACATGTTTCACACAGAAACATACACTTTCAAATATGATAAGAAGGTAAATAGAATCTAAAAATGATGTTTTGGTCTTCCAACCAAGAGACAGGTCAACTGATTTAAATACAGATCAAGAGGATTGGCCTTGCAGTTCTTCAGAAAGTGGTTTTACAAAGACATTAACTCTATATAGAAAAACTACCCTCAAGCATTAAGAAAAAAAAACAAAAAAAAAAACCCTGCAACTTACTATTTCTAAAAGTGTGGTTTTTTACTAGGTAGACCATCACATTTTATTAAGTTGGGACATTAAAATAGTCACTGTTCTTTAAATTACATAACAAGATGATATTATGACATCTTTGACATATGATAAGTGTTTTAAAACATTTCCAATATTTTGTTAAAAATTATATTATATAAAATAATTTACTATATGTTCAAACACATTTTAATTAGTTTACTAGAAAAGAAAAAAGGTTTTAGTTAGTATTTTATTCTTTGGATATCAAGGTATTTTCTTTAAAAACCATGTGAAATCAATAATTCCTCTAAGTTAATTAAAGCACAGTGTTCCAAGGAGTCAGGTAAGACCCTCTATGGACATGCAGAGCTCTTCTCTGCTGATTCACCCTGGTATCAAGTGCTAAAAACCTTGCACAGATTCAGAGTTATTTCTGTTGACTCACTCTGGCAGCTAGAGCTAGACTAGATGATTCCTCTTAGCTTCAAAGAGGGTGAAATCTTCATCTTGCTTCAGCCTATTTACAGTATGTAAAAGGACCAGAGTGGCATAACTGGATTGTGATGGCGTTTATAGACCCCACACAGACTCTAAGAGGGAGTGAAGGAGCAGCACTGGGCCATGAGCACAGTATTCCTTCCTGTTGTTCTTCTTAAACTGCAGGAAAATTACTGCCAGTTTCTAATCTTAAAATATCCTCTCAGCTCACTAGACATTCTGATATTAAATTTTTCAACACATCAGGTACATTTTGGGAGCAATTCCACATGTGCCACTGTATTTCTTCTCTTTGTGCACCCTGATGCCTATTCAGGAGGATTGCAAGTCTGGCCCAGAGGCCTTTTTCTGCTGATTGATGATTTCTGGAACTTACACTAATAATATCTGATGACCTTTAATTTGCAATGATGGCTATCAGACCAACTAAGACCCTTTAATTTTTAATGTTGTGTGTCTCAGTGGATCATTTATTAAATGCCATGTCATTTTTATTTTTCTTTAGTATTTATATTAAGGTAGTTCCCTGGAGCTCCAAGATCAGGGAGCATAAAAGCAACCAATTAGTGTGCCATATCTTCCTTCTGGACATCTTCTAGTGCTGAGTGGGTCGTTCTGTCTCCTTGCTTATTCAATTCTTGGTTCTTCACTGGGACTGCCAACAATTGTGGCAATGATGAGTTTTATGAATGTGAACTTTGGTCAACAAGGAACTGGACTGGGATCACAACTTTTCTTTTTACATAGGTCCAACAGACACATGTAATGACTTTCAATTGCTATAAATCTGAGGATAGTTGTGTTCTCACTTATTCAGTAGCAACCCCATTGACTTCCTTGCACCAGTGTAACTGAGAGTAGAACTTTGCCTCTGCTCTGGATTCACAGTAATGACTTTGAGGTAAAAAGCTCTCTTTTTCATGAGAACCAGTGTTGCATTTCAAGATCTAGCCATTTTGCATTCCATCTTATGTTCTTTGATTAAATGTGTCTTTGGGCTTATCAAATATAAATTGTGTCTGCATGGTTTCCAAAAAAAGCTTTGTATGTTTCTCCAATTTTTGGAAGAAGGTTACAAAAGTCCAAAAAGGACTCTCTGCTGAGCTGTCAGCCTGATATAGGGATTGCTGGGTCACAAAATCAATAAATAAGAGATTGTATAATGCCACAACCTGGGGAAGACTGAGTACGCAAAAAAGACCCCAGAAAACACAAACAAGGGCAATAGCAGGTAAAACTTTTCATATCATTTATTACATTAATTTCTTTCACTTGGGTGGTGGGAATAATTTAAGACCCAACCCTATTTTTCTGCCCACCAACTTCAAATTCCCCATGCTGCACAATCTCCCTTTGCCCAAGGAGAGCTGTATGCATTTTTTTTCCAAAGCTCATCAACATTGCTGAGTCTTGACCAGGGGCATCATGTGAGGTGCTGCAGAGTAACACAAATTCATCTTCTCTAGAGAGTCAAATTTCTTCACTAAAAATAATTCATTTTTCTGTAAAAATGTGTCTTTTTACCAGCTCTACTTTTCTTTTCTTCCCTTTTGTTCTGGGGCTGAATGTGCTATCATTTTACAGATGATTCTTTCTTTTCTACTCACACATAATTAACAGATTTGTGGGGACTGGCCTGTACTAGCTACCTAAGTAAGACATTTCAGGACAGAAACCTTTAGCCAGCATTCACAAGCAAACAACTCACATGCGTTTTTATATTTAAAAGTAGTATTAAAGGAACCTTTTAATTCTGATTTCCAAGAAATAAAGGGTTGGTTCCAGCATGGCCAAAACAGTTCTCAGAAGTGAATGCCAAACAGAATATTAAGACAGACATACTACTAGAATTTTCAGTGTATAAAATCTAGTGAAGTATTTGAAAAGCCATTCATACTGACACTTGTTATTTGCTATTTTTAGACACAATGCTGTGAACCTACACCAGGAATTGCCACTGCCATTGTTTCCTCATATATAAAACAGTCCATCTTTTTTAATGGTGGAAGAAAATAAAAGAATAACCATTCTGCAAGGCAAATTAAAACTACGGCCCAGTTTCTGGCATGAGCTATACATGGGTTTTGGCTAAAAAATTAAAATAAATTCACACACATTTGATTATAAACACCTCTAGGCATTTACTATATGTTTGTACAGCAGCTAGCATGAGGGTTCCAACCTGGTTTATGCTTCTAAGCAGTATCCCAAATCAAATAAAAAGTGTAAGGAAAAATCTACTTTCAAGAGCAGAAGAACCTGAAATTGTTGTATTGCACTTCTTTATACATTGGTCAAGAAACCTTATTTTTCAAAGTAAAAATACTAGATTAGGAAGACTAACAGGTAAACCACTCATTTTCAAGATGCTTATATTTAAGTCAAGAAGTGTGCCCAATTTTTCTAAATAGGCAATGACATGGAACAGCAAACAAGTTGATCTTTGAGTGACTACACACAAGAACCTAGTTCAGGAATTAAAATATTTGAGGCTAGACCAGCGGTTCCCAACCTTGGGGTCGTGACCACATTTAGGGTCATAACAATAAAAAATGGGGTTGCAAAGATGCTCGACAGCTCCTGGCCGGGGTCACTGCAGTGCGGGGCAGGGCTCCAGCCCGCTCGGGGCAGCAGCAGCACCAGCCCAGCCGGGTCATGGACAGGCGGCCTCACTCCTCCCCACCTGCGCATCCTTCCCGCCGCAGTGAGTCCTGGGTGCGTCACAACACCCAGCAGTGCCCAGCTCGGGGTGGTGGCACTGGAATGGGGAGAGGCACTGCTGGGGGCTGGGGCAGGAGGGAGGCACAGTACGGGAGGATGGCAGGAGTGTCACAGTATTTGGTGTTGGGCTGCCTGAGACAGGAGAGCGGGAAGTGGGGAGGGAGGCGTCAGTGCTGGGGGGTTGCCTGGGACAGGAGAGATGGGGAGGTGTCACAGTGCTGGGGGCTGCCTGGGGCAGGAGAGCAAGAGGGTGTCACAGTGCGGGGTGTGAGGCTGCCTGGGGCAGGAAAGCGGGGAGAGGGTGTGATCACAATGTTGTGGATGGGGCCTAAGTGAGATGAATGAGGACAATTACTGCAAGGCGCTAAAGAGGTGCAGCACAACAAAATTTGCAGCCCAGGGGAAAAGGGATAAGGTGGCTTTATGTCACTTTGTATCCTCCGGTGTCTGGGCTGATCTGGGAGCCAGAGCCACCCATGGCAAAACTGAGACAGCATGGGGAACAGCCTACATTACAGCAGTCTGTTTGTTGCAGGATACCTATACATAGCAGCAGTGCCCATAATCTCTGCAGAGTTCCCCCTTCCCACACTTTTAAGTCTCAATTTAGCAACTGTGAAATCTAGGGTTGTTTAACAGTATGACAGCACTAGTAACTATAATCCACAGTTAAAGCAAAAGTAAAATGTCAGATAAATAGATTTAATAGCTATTTTAGGCTTTGTATTTAATGTTGTATTTTTTATTTTAAAAAAGTTAAAATTATTTTAAATATTTTAAATGAAAAATATAAATACCGTAAGCATTGCTATGCCATGGCTTATCTGCTGGGGTTGCCAAAATTTTTCAGTGTTTAAATGGGGTCACGCTGAGTAAAAGGTTGGGAACCCCTGGGCTAGATTCTCAGCTGCATCAGGCAGGGAAGCAATGCAGCCCCCACTAAAAATCAGAGTAGCCACAGGCTGTGGTCCCAGTTTTATACTGCCAGAAGAATCCCCTGTGTCTTTAGGATTTGCCTTTACCTTTATGTCAGCTTTAAGTCCCCTTTCCATTGTTGAACTGGTGCAAAGGAGTCTCAACCAGGACCAGGAATCTGATCCTTTGATTCAAATATTTCAAGCTATAATGAAAGAGGGGCACAATTTTCTCTAGCTTATGCCTATGGCTAATTATCTTGCTGTATTGCTACTTTATAAAGACTGATCATCTCAGACTGAAACAAGGGGGCTTTCACAAAATACTTTCTTTGAGGCTATGCTTAAACCCCATGCACGTGGAATGCATATGCTTCCATAGTGAAGGGGTGAATGTCTGGGGAGTCTATTCACTTATTTTTTTATTCAATCATACTATCAAATTTATATGAAGGGCACATCTCTGGAAATGTTAATACTTGGTTCTTGAAAATATAAGGTAAAATCCACCCTGTGCAGAGATCCAGCCCAAGGTCTACAGCCTATTAATTCCCACTTACACTCCCAAAGATACGGTTAAAATGGGACTTCAGTGATTCACAGGCTTTATGCTGGTCATTAGCACATAGATGAATTTTACTCATAGTGACTGCGTCCAGTGTTCAACTTGTGTAGTCTGCAATGAGGGTGAAGACTCTATGGTGGAGTTGGTTATCACCTTCTCCTGTACTGAAATAAAAAACAAAACAAAACCAAAAAACCCTAATAATATTTGGTGAAATCTGGTATACTCTAAAGAAAAAAATTGTTCGTCAAAGTATTTTAATTAGTCCCAGGATGAAGTAATTGCTATCAGGGTAATTTAGCAGTATCCAGACAGCAAGTTGTATGGTCTGAAAGGCAGGGAAATCACCCCAATCCTGCATTCAAATGGTGATGAATCTTTAACAATCGGTCGACTTCGCTATTCCCATCATACATGGTAAAATAGCGATATATTTTTAAAAGGCCCTAAATTAAAACTCTATTTCTAAATAACTGTAAGGTCCTCAAAGAAGGGTCTGTCTTCTTGTGTGTTTGTACTGTACTTAGCACAAGACGGCCATGATCCTGCTTGTGGTCTCAATTTAAGAGAGAGAGGGAATGTGTGTAGATGTGGATGTAAATATTGAAAGTGAAGGAATACTGTAAGCTGGAAGGCTATACAATCACATGAAAGGGATCTGATATTATATAATATGAAGAGAGCATACATGATGGCCTAGATCTTTTTTGACATTTTTCTTCATGAATACGGACAGACCTGACAACTCAAGAGCAGATATGCAAACAGTATGATGGCTCTGAAGTAATCAACCAGATACCACTTGAAGCATTTCCATTCACTCCAGCAGAGTCCCTGCAGCTCCAATTTCAAATATGGTTGTTGCTTGTGAGAGCAGTGAGAATAGTTTCTAATGTGTACAATTGTACCCACTTCAAAAGTACATTTCTAAATCAAACGAAATGGAAATCCTATAGTTGGTGTAATCATTATTAAGGAGTTTGTGTCTGCTGTAGATTTAAAATGGCATTCTGAACCTATTCAGGGACTTAATCTTGATGTTTATTTTGAACATGGAAATGCCATATTTAATTTGCTCCTCTTTACTTAACATTACAGAACATAGGCGTTTCTGAGAAATATAAAAGAAATAAATTTGAAGGATTTCCACTAATGCAACAGTGATGGTATTCTGATTTTTAATAATGGGAAGAAAGTCAGTCAATTTGAAACTTAGCAAATTAAACTAGTTCTTCACTTATGCTTCACATCCTCACATTAAACTTAAAGCTGTTTTAAGTTTCACACAGCGAGCATGATGTCTGAAACATAACAGTCTGCCTCAATATTTAAATGTTACTTTAATAAATACTTAGGATATTTTTTAATAAAAAGGCATGATGGGAGAAGTGAAGAACATTGAAAATATTCCTCTTTCCCATCAGTGCTGAAAAAGAGAGACGTTGGAACAGATGTGTCAGTAATATTTTGCTCTTTCAGTCAAACTGGTGGAAAGAAGTGAAATGCCAGACAAAGCATATTTTATATTTCAAAGTTGCCACAGCAACATCAGTATAAGATAATTGTTATTTTTTCCCTGAATTTAATATGACTAATTGTTTGTGTTAAATAATAGCAATAATAAATATTGCCCTTGAAACAGTTTTTCCATTCAATGGATTAGTCAAATATGAAAAAGCTCTAAAATATTTTTATTTCACTCAACGTAAAATATGTTAATAATTTAAGAATTATAGTTATTACAAGATGGGAGAGATTCATCTTAGTTATCTTAGAAAGATAACCACAGACTACATTAAAACTGCTTTATCATAAGGGACTGATGCAGAATAAATCTGGGTATCAGTAGATGAAAACATTATCCTACTGAATTATTTCACTTGCAGTGAATGTCTTGCTGTTCTTTACTATAATATTATTAAGCACATATGAGCTACTACAAAGGGTCTAATTCTCAGAAACAGCTGCATAATGACCACCCTGCCATGAACAATAACAAATTAAGGGCATCTACAGGAGTCCATCTGGGATAGTGAGTATCATTCCACTTATATAAAGGCAAGACTAAAATAATTGCAGGACTTTTTAAAATGTCATTCTTCTTATGTCTTAGTCCTGGGAAAAGATTGAAAAAGATTTAATTTATATTCTAATTCATGCATTTTGACTCATTTTACAGATATGTACATGAGTGAATTATTTTTTCCTGATGTAGTTGCACTCTTAAAGTACCTAAAAAATCAAATCGTTCTGTTTAAAAATCATACTTAACTAAATAAAATTTACCACCCCAAAAGCCATTTTATTGAAAGCTTTAAAAGAAAAATTTTCTGGCTACAGAAAAATATAATAAAAGATTGCAATAAATCCATATTTTTCAGTAAAGTCCAGAAAAACCATAACAGCATATTATGCAGAAAGCTAGCTAACAGCACAATCTGCTGCTTGAATTATTTTATTTCTTCACTGCTGATTTTATTTACAGCTGTAATAAAACCAATGATTTCTGGATAATAATATTTTCAAACAAGGGAGTGATTCTTCACAGCATATCCTAAATTTAAAAAACTGAGCAGAGAGATTACTGCAGTGCTATAAGGCTGTCATCACATGCTTCTATGAAAGTTAACAAGAAGCAAGGCCTAAAAACCCTCAAAACATCACTACACACAATAAAGAGTGAAATTAATAATACAGGCAGCAACAAAGCATAAAATACACATCCACCCCCACACACAGCATTCTGGGTTAATCTTCTGCTTCTGACCACAGCAGTACAGTCAGCATAGGCAGCAGTAAGAGAAATTCAGAACTCTTCCATCTTCTCTATATGAGATTTTACAGTAAAAGTAAGCTTGAAAGAATTTGATTTTTATTATTGTATAGTTTTGACAGATAATATTGATGTTTATTTTAAATAATTTTGTCAATTTTTATCAATTTAAATGTACACTTGTGGGACATCATGGGGGGAAGGGAGTAAGAAAATAGGGAGAGTCAGACCATTATTTAATGACAGCAGATGTTGAGATTAAAAAAGTTAAAGTTTTATAACTTTCAAAACACAAATTGTCAACATCACATCAAACTAAAATCCTTAAATTTACACTAAGTTCTCAAGCAGCATTTTCTTACCTTGCTTTTTTGTACATTTTTATTATTATTTTTGTGGGTTTGTGTAGGTATGGTGAAATAGACATTTACCTACCAACATTTACTAATAAAAATCTAATCCTTCCAAGCCTAACTAAATGAGAAAAATGGAACTGTACTTTGTCCTTTAGCTGAAATTTCACTGGTTACATAAAAAAAATTAGAAAAAAACAATCGTCCTCCTAGGCCCCCCCACCCCACCAGTATCTCCTGTTGATTTCCTGTTCCTAAAGTGGATTGTCGTCAGTGTGGCAAATGCATTCAACAGCACGTTTACTACAATGAACTAACATGTAAAATAATAAAAAGGGTATATGATCATCATGTGCAATATACACTCATATAGGTGATGTTTTGCCTGATTTAAATTGCATATCAGTAGACAGTTAAGTGTTAGTTAATTCTCATTCTCTTTCTACTAATCTAGTTTCTTGCTGCCTCTTCCATTCTGAGTGTTTTTCTTTAGTCTCCATACTTTGTTATCTCTGTGTAACCTTCTGTTACTCTTCTCTCCATTTTACATGGCTTTCAATGCTTTCTAAAGCATTATTAAACAGTAATTATAGCCAGTTTCACTTTATGCTGTGAAGGAGCAATGTATCTGGAAAGAATAAAACAAGAAAATAATCTGAACAAATAAAGACCAAGCCTCTCTATAACAGCTGGTCAAATTCATTCCTGGAATAACTCCACCAATGTCAATGGAGTTACACCAGGGATGAATTTAAGAACATAATAATGGCCATACTGGGCCAGACCAATGGTCCATCTAGCCCAGTGTCCTGTATTCTGAGAGTGGCCAATGCCAGATGCTTCAAAGTGAATGAACAAAACAGGTAATCATCGAGTTAACCAGTCCCATTGTCCACTCCCAGCTTCTGACAGTCAGAAGCTAGGGACACCCAGAGCCTGGAGTTGCATCTCTGACCATCTTCACTAATAGTCATTGATCGACATATCCTCCGTGAACTTATCTAGATCTTTGTTGAACCCCGTTATAGTTTTAGCATTCACAACATCCCCTGGCAACGAGTTCCAGAGGTTAATTGTGCATTGTGTGAAGAAGTACTCCTTTTTTTTGTTTTAAACCTACTGCCTATTCATTTCATTGGCTGACCCCTAGTTCTTGTGTTATGTGAAGGAGTAAATAACACTTCCTTATTCACTTTCTCCACATCATTTATGATTTTATAGATGTTTATCATATCCTCCTTAGTGGTCTCTTTTCCAAGCTGAAAAGACCCAGTCTTCTTAATTTCTCCTCATATGGAAGCTGTTCCATACCCTTAATCATTTTTGTTGCCCTTCTCTCCACATCTTTTTTGAGATGGGGCAATCAGAACTGCATGCCGTATTCAAGGTGTGAATGTATAAATCCATGGTATAGTGGCATTATGATATCAATGGTTGTGAATAGGCCTCAACTACTCTAACTGAATGGACTTTGCTTATACCTAACTTCCCCATTGTTGCTCCTTATCCTTAGATGTGTATATATACCCCCTATCTGATTTCTATTTCTTGCATCTGACAAAGTGGATTACAGCCCACGAAAGCATATGCCTCCAGAAATTAAATTTGTTAATCTTTAAAGTGCTACAGGACTCTCAATGTTTATACTTAATATATATAGTTACCAGGATGCTGGCTGCATGTCATTAGCCCACTTAAAGAAAACAGTTACACCATTCATAAACATCAGGCGTAACATTTTAAAAAATGCGTAAAGTGACTTAGAAGCCCAGGGCTCATTTAGACTCTTAAAGGACTAAGTCAAAATGGGACTTAGGTGTTTTAAATTTTTTAGCCTATATCACATATAATTTTCAAGTAATTTTTATTTAGAAGCAATATGATTATAAGCCAGCCGACCTTACACCCACAGCAGCCTTGGAACAATAAAACACATTAATTCCCTATATTACATAACAACCACATTGTCATGACATTACTTCATGCACCTGATGTAAAATTACTACTATTTCTTACAGTATCATTTGTCAATTATACAATTATTTAAAATACAACACAATTCAGTGTATTTGCAATGAATTACAAAGAGCAAATGACATTATTTATGTGTACTACCTATTAACAATACTCAATACTGAAAATGCAAGAATCCTTAAGCAGTTCTAGTATACTTAAACTCTGACTCAAAGCACTTAAGCACAATCTTAAACAAATTCGATTTAAACGTGTTTAAAGTTAAGCATATGCTTAAATGATTTTCTGAATTGCCGCTTAAATAATCAAAACCTCTCATTTTCTTCTTAGCCTCTTAAAATACTTATAACACAACCCCTAGCAAGACAATGTATAAGTAATCATGGTTCCTACGTTCTATTAATTCAGTAACAATCAACTTAAATCCAAGATAATAATCCTCACAAGATTTTCAATACTAATACCAATAGTCTAATTTAAATCTATTGCCTATTACCAACAATCTTATTTCTGTAATTGTATGAATCATAAAACAACCAGAGCATAAACATACCAACAGATAACAATCTCCTAATTAAATCACATTCAGGATGAGTAACAGATGGTGCTGAAAATCAACCACTTACATTTGTATCATTCACAAAAAGCATAGTAGTATGTGACACAATAAAAATAAAATAATAAAATTCTTTAACTCTCCAGTACTGATGACTGACGGATCATACAATACAGTGCAGAATCCAGAATCAGTTACCTCAGTAACAGAACTCCTATTGTCTTCAGTGGGTTCAGGACTCTATCCACAAAGGCTCTAAATCTCAGAGGCCTTAAGGACTTCCAACTCACTTAAAGTCAATAGGATGTGGAGCTGCTCATTACCTCTCAGGGTTCAGCCCTTTGTGTGTGAAACAAATATCCAAAAGATATCCTCCTCAATATGGCTTTTCACTATAAATAGGTAATTGTATTGGCAGGATTTTTCAAAGGTGCCTGACTCCCATCAGTTGAGCACCCTTATGCCCTGTTGAAAATTTAAGCCATTTTTTCAATTATGTAAGAAATATGTTGGTATATTTGAATCAGAACATAACTGCTGTATATCGTCAATCAAAATGATAAGATAAGGGGTTGGGTCCTCCTGTATTACTTGCCTAATGTTAATTGAACATGACCGTACCATATTTTTTTAAATGAAGAAATATGGCAAAAGGAAACAATTAAAATGTAAAGCTTTAATACAATATATTTCTATTCTTTTTATAAGGCTTATAAACTTAGAATTCTGAGGTCTTTTTAGTTGCTCAGACTAAACTTTGGCTACCATAAAAAAGTCTGAAGATTATTGTTAAATATACTGAAAATGCAAAATATTCTTGAGCACTGTCCTTTTTCAAATCCCTTCTTAAAATTCTGCCTACAAAAAATTTGACAACAACTAGGCAGGTGGTGTGCTGAGACCATTGGCTATCATGCTGACTACCATTGTTTCTTTGTTTCCTTCTGCTCCCCGTCTGTCTGTTTCCACCTATTGTCTCTTGCTTTACACTTAGATTGTAAACTTCTTAGGGCAGGGACCATCTTTTTGTTGTGTTTGTACAGCACCTAACACTATGGGGTCCTGGTCTATGACTCGGGCTCCTAGGTCATACTGCATTACAAAGAAATAATAATTAAAATAGCTGGTGTAACGCCTAGTGAGACATATCTCCCAGTGATGTAAATACTAAAAAATGATATAAGACATAAGTCAAAAACGTAGCATGATTAGCTTGTTTTATAAAGAAAATACTGGGTGCTATTTCAGCTCCAAAATGTTTTGAAGTAGTATATCATCCAGAGTACTAAGGATTTTCCCTAATTTACTGTGAAGAGGAAAGGTTTCTTCAATTGTTTCCCTTCCCCATGCACATATGATATTTGAAATTCTTGCCCTTTTTCTGAATGAAATCAGCCTGCAGTTTTCTTGAGAGTGGAGTGGAAAGGGCCGTAAAAGTTTAATTTACCTTCACAATTTTGTTGTTTTACATGTCTGTAACATTTCTAAGCTGCAGGTAGATGCCTAGCTATTGACATGTACCACAGGATTTGTACTTTGATATGTGCCATTGAAGCTGAACATTTCAAGGGCTGTCTACCATCTAGGGAAGCACAATATCTTCTAGAGAAGAACTGGAGATTGAGGGCTAACCTGATGGGCTGAGGGCAGAAGTGCTGGAAAAGGATACAAAAAGGAAAGGGATATGAGAAACTGGAGTTAGATTCTGTCTTTTACAGGAGTTGCTATACTTATCCCCATGTCTGAAGGCTGCAAAACTCTTGCCCTATTTCATCATCCTGTTTTCTTCCTCTGTGAGACTCTAGTTATCACAATCCACTCGCTGCCCACACACAGCCATTACAGATATCACTAAAAAAAACCCAAGAACCTACGCTTCCAGAAAACACAAGCTTCCATCAGTTGAGGTTGGGAAGAATCTCTGTTAACTGGAATTAATAGTACTTGGATTTTCACCCTTTGTGGACCAACTATAGATGCAACGTAGATGCAAACACTAACTTGCATATCAACCAATCAGTTTGACAAAGCCTTCCCCAACCATCTGGGGTTTGCCGTAATTCATATACATCAACAACGTGCCCACCTGTCATGACTATGTCCTGCACACATAAAGACCCCATATTAGTCATCAATACATGTCATACAATCACCTACATGTGGTACCATGGATAAAACTCAGGACCATTAGCACCCCAAACACAGGCTTCTGCCATCTAAGCTAAAGTAGAATCTTGACAGCACCACTTCCTTTCAGATCACCCTTTATTGCCAGGGCTCCCAGAAAAAGAAGCAGGAGCAAAGTCACTCTTTAGCCATTACAGCAGCCTCATGACTGCATTAGCCTCCACTCTGCTTGTTCCCTGAACTCTCCTCTGAGGGACACAGGAGAAATCCATAAATATACACATCTACCAGCCTACCCCAGTCCCATCACCAACCTTCTCTGCAATAGTGAGGAAAATGGCCCCATGCAGCTGGATGCACGTTCCTAGCATGGGATCCCAGTAATCTGTCTCCCCTGTACCTTAGAACCAGTTTAGTTCTAATCTGGGTGCAGCTCTTCATGTCTGTGGAAGAGGGGGCACAATTTGCCCCTCAGGACTTTATCCCTTCAAAGTGTTTTACAATCATTAGTTGAGACTGAGACTAAGCGATTGTATAGGGTCTTGGGAATTGTAAGAGTGTTCTCAGGGATGAAGAGCAGAACATTTTCAAAAAGGCTGCTTTGGATTTCTATTAAGTTATTTCCTATCAGCAGTACTACTTATTTCACTTTGAAATTTTTTTCACCATCAGCATTACTGTATCCTTTCTCCTTGTATGATAATGCAAGCATCTAACGAACTATTAGTAATTAATGAAAGTGACATCTTAGACCGCATCAGCATATATAACAGTCACAACCTTTTGATGTAAAGCTTTTCATGTTTGTTCTGCATAATCTGGATTTATTATAAGCACAACAGTTATAAAGAATGAGTTTCGATCGGTCATCCTTTTCCCCATATAAAGCATTTTTCTTTTCTAATCCATCTTTTCTCTTCAAACTTCGTCTATGTGACAGTCTTGCAGACTGCTGCTAAGAAGAAAACGCTATATAACTGGAGAGGGAAGTCAAGTGTTTTTAGAGGAAAAAAGAATACTTGTGTTTTAAACTATACTTGTCCAGAGCTAATTCCAACATGTCACTGGAGTAGGGGTCAAAGGCTTATACATTACTAGCATCATTCATACATTTTTCTCTGTACTTACTTTTCTGATATTTACATTGATTGACAACGAGAATCACATAAATTCCTGTGAAAATTTTTAAAAATAATTCAGTAAGATTCTTAGTCCACAGAAGCAAGCAAATTCAGAGTAAAATTCTTAACTCGTCTCTTTGTGCTTAGTTATTTTTAGTTGTGCCATTTTCTAACAAAACATTAGAATACAAAGTAATCTTCCATCCTGGGTCATAATTATTAATACGTAGAGATAATTTGGATTTTGTAAATGTGCACTCTATTTACTTTTACAGTGTGATTTCTTTATTTCTGTTTAAAATATTCCTATAAAACATAAGTAAGTAAACAACTCATATGTACATATACTTAGGGAGCTGCTGAAACCTATATAATTAGCCTATTAGATTTCATTAACTCTTATAATTCATTATAGGAGTTACTGCAATTTAATGTAGTAGTAAAAATAAAGTACATTTTATTTTCGCATTAGTTAAAACATCTGAAAAAATATGTGTACAACAGAGGCATTTACACATGATGAGCTTGCTCTGGAAGAAAAGACATCCAGGTTTCTGGGTCATACTAGCCCTAGAAGGCTATGGACAGTGGCAGCTCAGTGGGAAGGCTTGCCCTGAAGAGAGGCCAGGAAAGAAAGCAAGCGTGGAAAAAGTGCAGCTCTGCAGTAGGATGCTGTTGAGTTGCTTGTGGCAGGATAGACAATCTATAATAAATGAGCTCCCCTTGCCTAAGTTTTTTTGCTAGGTTGACAGAGCATACACCTGAGTCTGTAATAAACTTCTTCCTATATGCCTCTAAGGGTGGGGGCAAATTTAAATAAAATTCTTTAAAAAGGATGTCATAAATTGAGACTTGTATATCAAAAACTGCTGTATAGATCAATAATATTTAACTAATTTTGCTATTAAAATTTCCTGCATTGAGATAGTTTAGCCAGTCATGGACTCAAGGACAATTTAAGAGTAAGATCCAAGATTCCAACCACCGACCAAGAATTTAACTGAATTTAACTGAACTCATGGCATGTCCTGAAAGTTAACAAATCCAGGATCTGTTAGACTACAGAGTGTGGAGTGAGTAAGCTCCAGAGTCGAGGACCTCTCAAAAGGAAACACCTTGCCATCAGCAAGTCATTATTAAGTAGCTGTTAGCTCAACCACTATGGCTAGCCACAACAGCAACTGTGTCACAAACAAAACCATTTAGTGCTTTATAGAGCAAACCCAACATCCTAAATTGCAGTAGTCTAACCTGGAGATGACAAGAATATAGATCAGTGTCTAGTTTCTCATCTGAGAAGAACGGCAATCTCCTGCTAGCTGAAGTTGGAAGTGTATATTGACACTGTGCGTCTAGGAGGACTAATGAATCCAGAAGACCCCCAAGAGCACAGGATTCATTATGCTATCCAGAAATCAGGTTGACCACAGATCATAACATTTTCAAAGCAAAATGCAAGAGCAATCTCTTTGCAAAAGCCTTCTCTAAAATATGTGTATGTGTGAGCTACACTTCATTGAAGAGCGTTCTGAAATACTCCAGTGCTTTAGCCAATATACATTAATAAAAACCAAAAAGCTCACTAATTGGCATAACACAAGGAAGGACTGGAGAATACAATCCTCTAGGATGATTGCTGTGCTATATACAGTTGTTGCTACCCAGATACCATATTTTGACATACACTGTAAAAGTCTCTGCCCTTTTTCACCCTCTATCCTTTTAGCAGTTCTTCAGCCCACTGTGTCAGGTGAACAGCAACAGAAGTACAGTACAGGATATACAACTGTGAAACATTGCACTATTTTCTTTATTTCTGTTAGCAAGCGAGCAAACAAACAGAGAACAAGTTCACCTCTGTTCAGGAATGTAAACCCACAACCCTATTAATCTCAAACAAACTTGTCCCTGTACAAAATGTTTCTGATCCTGTCAGCATCTTCTTCCCTGAAAGCTCCATGTTGAACATAAGAACTAGAGGCCTTTCTGAGATAGATGAGTTTTTCCCATCTGGAAGATGATGTGGCCTCATATCATTAAGTGTCAACATTAATCCTTACATTTATATCACCCATGTTTCTGTAATGCCAGCCAATTACAGTGCCTCTCCTGTAGCATTAGTTCTCCATTTGTTTTGTACACTATCTAAAGAACAGCATCAATTTCCTTCTTATATTCCTATTTCCTTCTTATACTTAATGATAGGTTCATAACTTAATTTTAAAATATTCACTGACCCATTATTTCATTTACAAAGTAATCAATAATATTCCAATAGCGCATTTATTTGTCAGACTTTTACTTCACTTTGGGGCAAATTCTATCCCTAGATACATAGTGTAGCTCCTACTGACTTTAGTACATCAATCAAAGAGCATAATTTCACCCTATGGGCCTGATTCTGATCTCATGTAATTGTACACCAATTTTACACCCACATACCTCCATTGATGTTAATGGCATTACTTTTGCTGTACATCAGTGCAACTGCCAGGAAAATCAAACCCTATGTCTCTGTAGTTATTCATTTGTTTAAAGAATTATTTTCCTTTTTTATTTTAATTGAAATGCCTCCTCTAGAACGTAAGCTTGTGCACATCTATTTCACTCCAATTTTCCTAATTTCAGATATCTCTTTCAATATCATGTACTCAAGCCTGTTAAAACCACAAAGTTGTTAAATTTGCTGAAGCTATATTTTCACAATCAGAAGATCTAATAGTCCATACAAGAAGAACCAAATAAGGTTATAACATTACCACTTAATTAAAATAGAAATGATCTGCTCTCATCAACTTTAAACATTAAATGTTACATACACACGTACACATTTTAAAAACAGATTTTTCTTTTCTCTAGAACTACATAGTATTCATACACTATAAATACTATTAAGTAATTTCTTTTGAGGTACCCCCTACAGGATCATGTACATCCCGCAGCTTCGGCTTCATTTGTATGAAGTGCCTCCTCATAGAGCTGATGGAAGAGAAGATTCGAGGGTTGGAGATGCAGGTGGAAACTCTGGTTTAGTTTAGAAGGGGATTCAAGCAGATGATGGAGCAAAGGAATGAGGAGGCTGAAGGGAAAAACCCAGATCTGCAGATGGAAGCAGGACCGACGAACTCTGAGGGGAGAATGCTGGGTGAGGAAAGTGGCCAGTGGAAGCATGTGACTGCAAGAACCCAGCAGAGGAAAAGACGGGCTAGTAAAGGAGAAATAAAGCTCAGAAACAAAGTTTGGGAGTTTGCGGAGTTGGAAAATGAAGAAGGGGCACAGCAAGTGGTTGCTGAAGATGGGAGGGCAAGGAAGAAGAGAAGAGCAGCTAGTCCTATACAAAGAATGGATGAACCAATGGAGATACCACCAAATAAGAGCCCCAGAAGATTACAGGAATGATTGCAGAGGAGAATAGTAGATGAGATGACTTGCAGCCAGAAAGAACAGAGGATAGGCTGGGGAATTGCACCGTTACCAGGAAAAGGCTGGTCTACATGATTGGGGATTCCCTGCTGAGACAAACAGTCAGGCCTGTAACCAGGGCTGATCCAGAGAACAGAAAGTTGTGCTGTTTGCCGCATCTTAAGATATGGGATGTGGACCTGAGGCTGAAAAGGATCCTAACGGGAGCAGGAAAGAATCCACTGATTGTCCTTTATGTGGGTACAAATGATATAGCTAGATTCTTGCTGGAACGTGTCAAAGGAGACTATGTCAGGCTGGGAAAGATTCCTAAGGCAAATCGAGACTCAGGTGATCTTCAGTGGGATTGTGCTGTCCCTAGAGGAGGAGAACAAAGGCGTGACAAGATTCTGATGATCAACAGATGGCTCAGGCAGTGGTGCTATAAGAAGGGTTTGGGGATGTACGGTCACTGGGAGGGATTCATGGACAGAGGACTGTTCTCTTGGCAGGGACTTCACCTGAGAAGGAAGGGAAAGGCACTTCTAGGATGGAGGCTGGCACAACTGATTAAGAGAGCTTTAAACTAGGAAGTTGGGGAAGATGGTTGGGAGATGCCCAGGTAATCTGCACGCCTGATTTTAGCATTGAGAAGGAGGAAAATGGAGTAAGAAAGGACACAGCAGTGGGGAGCAGAATGGACATTAGGAGGAAGGATAGTGTAGATACCAGCCTAACAAGCGATATTGGCAATAGAATGACTGTGCCAAATCAGGTAAGGAACGTGAGCGAAGCCAAACAGCAAAAATTAAGATGTTTGTATACCAATGTGAGGAGCCTGGGTAACAAAATGGAGAAACTAGAGCTACTGGTAGAGGAAGTGAAACCAGATATTACAGGGATAACAGAAACATGGTGGAATAGTAGTGATGACTGGTGAACAGTATTGAAGGGTATGTGCTGTTTAGGAAAGACAGATATAAAGGCCAAGGTGGTGGAGTAGCATTGTATATCAGTGATGAGGTAGATTGTAAAGAAATCAGAAGTGATGGAATTGATAAGATAGAGTCTGTCTGGGTAAAAATCACACTGGGGAAGGAAACTACTAGGGTTTCCCCTGGGATAATGCTTGGGGTGTGCTACAGACCACCAGGATCTGATCTGGACATGGATAGAGACCTCTTTAAGGCTTTTAATGAAGTAAATACTACTGGGAACTGTGTGATTATGGGAGACTAACTTCCCAGATATAGACTGGAGGACAAGTGCTAGTAGTAATAATAGAGCCCATATTTTTTGGATGTGACAGCTGACAGATTTCTTCACCAAATAGTTACTGAACCAACAAGAGGGGATGCCATTTTAGATTTGGTATTGGTGAATAGTGAGGACCTCATAGAAGAACTGGTTGTAGGGGACAATCTTGGTTTGAGCGACCATGAGTTAATTCAGTTCAAAATAAATGGAAGGATAAAAAAAATAGATCTGTGACTAGGGTCTTTGACTTCAAAAGGGCTAACTTTAAAAAATTAAGGGAATTAATTGGGGAAGTAGACTGGACTGAAGAACTCATGGATCTAAAGGTGAAGGAGGCTTGGAATTACTTCAAGTCAGAATTGCAGGAACTATCTGAAACCTGCATCCCAAGGAAGGGGAAAAAATTCAGAGGCAAGAGTTGTAGACCAAGCTGGATGAGTAAGCATTTCAGACAGGTAATTAAGAGAAAGCAGAAAGCCTACAAGCAGTAGTAGATGGGAGGGATCAGCTTTAGGAAAGCTTCCTCTTGGAGGTCAGAACATGCAGAGATAAAGTGAGAAAGGCCAAAAGCCAAGTACAGTTGGACCTTGCAAAGGGAATTAAAACCAATAGTAAAATATTCTATAGCCATATAAATAGGAAGAAAACAAAGAAAGAAGTGGGACCACTAAGCACTGAGGATGGGGTGGAGGTTAAGGACAATCTAGGAATAGCTAAATATCTAAACAAATACTTTGCCTCCGTTTTTAATGAGGCTAATGATGAGCTTGGGGATAGTGGTACGGTGGCTAATGCGAATGAGGATATGGAGGTAGAAATTACCACGTCCAAGGCACAAGCCAAACTTGAACAGCTTAATGGGATTAAATCGCGAGGGGGAGGGATCATCTCCATCCAAGAATATTAAAGGAACTAGCACATGAAATTCCAAGCCCATTAGCAAAGATTTCTAATGAATCTGTAAACTCAGGGGCTGTACTGTATGACTAGAGAATTGCTAACATAGTTCTTATTTTTAAGAAAGGGAAAAAAAGTAACTACAGGCCTGTTAGTTTGACCTCAGTAGTATGCAAGATCTTGGAAAAAAATTTGAAAGAGAAAGTAGTTAAGGACATCGAGGTTAACGGTAATTGGGATAAAATACAGCATGGTTTTACAAAAGATAGATTGTACCAGACCAACCTGATCTCCTTTTTTGGGAAGATAACAGATTTTTTAGAGAAAGAGAATGCAGTGGATCTAATTTACCTAGATTTCAGTAAGGCATTTGATATGATTCCACATGGGGAATTATTAGTTAAATTGGAAAAGATGGGGATTAATATGAAAATTGAAAGGTGGATAAGGAACTGGTTAAAGGGGAGACTACAACGGGTCATACTGAAAAGTGAACTGTTAGGCTGGAGGGAGGTTACTAGTGGAGTTCCTCAGGGATCGGTCTTGGACCAATCTTATTTAACCATTTTATTACTGACCTTGTCACAAAAAGTGGGAATGTGCTAATAAAGTTTGCGGATGACACAAAGTTGTGAGGTATTGCCGGTACAGAGAAGGATCAGGATATCATACAGGAAAATCTGGATGATCTTGTAAACTGGAGTAATAAAAATAGGATGAAATTTAATAGTGGAAAGTGGAAGGTCATGCATTTAGGGACTAATAACAAGAATTTCTGCTATAAGCTAGGGACGCATCAATTAGAAGTGACAGCATGACTATAAGCCGCCAATGTGATGTGGCCATGAAAAAAAACTAATGTGGTCCTTGGATGCATAAGACAAGGTATTTCCAGTAGAGATAGTGTGTTAGTACCGTTACACAAGGTGCTAGTGAGATGTCATCTGGAATACTGTGTGCAGTTCTGGTCCCCCATGTTTAAAAAAGATGAATTCAAACTGGAACAGGTGGAGAGAAGGGCTACTAGGATGATCCACGGAATGGAAAACCTGCCTTATGAGAGGAGACTCAAAAAGCTTGGCTTGTTTAGCCTAACCAAAAGAAGGTTGAGGGGAGATATGATTGCTCTCTATAAATACATCAGAAGGATAAATACCAAGGAGGGAGAGGAATTATTTAAGTTCAGCGCCAATGTGGACACAAGAACTAATGCATACAAAGTGGCCATCAGGAAGTTCAGACTTGAAATTAGACGCAGGTTTCTAAACAACAGAGGAGTGAAGTTCTGGAATAGCCTTCCAAGGGGAGCAGTGGGGGCAGAAAACCTAGCAGGCTTCAAAATTGAGCTTGATAAATTTATGAAGAGGATGGTATGATGGGACAGCCTAGTTTGGCAATTGACTGATCTTTAACTACTGGTGATAGATATGCCAATGGCCTGTGAAGGGATGTTGGATGGGGTAGGTTCCTTAAAGTACCTTAAAGTCTTTAAACCATGATTTGAAGACTTTAATAAGTCAGTCATAGGTTAGGGGTCTATTACGGGAGTGGATGGATGAGGTTCTGTGGCCTGCAATGTGCAGGAGGTCAGACTAGATGATTGTATTGGTCCCTTCCGACCTTAGAGTATATTAGTCTAACTTCTATTGAAAGCATATACTTTTCTGAGGAGTAAAACTTCTTAATTCTAAATATGAAAATGCAATCCTGAAACATCTTTCATTTTGCCTGTTTGGAAATGTGATCATAATACTGAAGTAGATGTATATGTGCCAACATTACTTTACCCCCATTTCCACACATCTAATCATTTGGGAAACTATGTTAAAATCTGACATTTTAATTTATAATACTGATGATTTCTCAAGAACTAAAATGTACAGTAGTTGTTGGTCACTAATTATAAAAGCAACATCCATGCTGCTAACACCCTCCAGCATAGTGTTTGGCTTGTAGCATCACTAAGCTTTAATACAATACCCTGTTGAATTTTGACAAATACGTTCAAATCTAATAAACCAAAAAAAGGACAAACGCTTAATCATCCTCCTCATTGATAGCAAGGCTTCTCAGCAACTTCAAACAACTAGGATAAATGTAATGGATATTATACTTACATTGAACTCACAGAAATCAATGCTATCAAGACTTTTGCTTCTATGTATTCTCCCTTTTATTCTTCTTAAAGAAGGTTTTCCTTGACTTACACTACAAGTAGCACCATTGGGATTTTCAGATGATGGAGTTACCCTGCCAAATAAAAACAATTATGCATAAGATTTTCAGAAATCTCAAACACTTGTTTAAATGCAAACATATTATAAGGTACAAACATTAATCTAAACAAGTGATGAATCTCATTAGAAAACCAAGTTGTCACACAATGAGCACCCACACACATTGTCAATGCTAAACAATAATTAAAGCTTTTATATGCTAAAGTGATGGATACCATAGAAATACTAATGATAAATAGAATAATACCATTTTATAAAATGCTGTTAAAAGAATGAAATGGAGCTTAATAGAATCCTTTTCTGACAATTTTGAAGAAAATTCAACCCTCTGATACAAGCTCATGGCTCCCAATGACTTTGATGACAGATCAGTATGCACGTGTATGGGCAGTATGGACTTTCTAACCTTTTTTATTTGGTCAATGTTAATGACTCCGCCACTACTAATGGATTTTGAAATTCATGGGATCTATTAGATTATAAAGGTAATAGATAAGGGAGATATACTTGAGCTACACTTACAAAGTCAATTAACATGCAGGTAATCTAAACTGAATCTGCAACTGTAGTACTATGAATAAGTGATTTACATTTCAAGTTGCTTGTTGGGAACTGCTAATGATTTTAAACTAACCTGGTTAATAGTTAAATTTAAAATGTGTTAAATCCTGTGTGAGGTCAAATTTTGAAATGGGAGGTAAGCCACTTGTCAACCTGATGAAGTTTTGGAAAAGGAAGTTAACAGGCATAGTCAGAAATGGACCAAAAAGGAAGAAAGCATGTTAATAACTAGGATTATCAGAGCCAAGATGGGAGAGGTAATATATTTTATTGGACCAATCTCTGTTGGTGAAAGAGACAACCTCTCAAGATACACAGAGCTCTTCAGTTTACATTAAAAACATTGTTAACATAAAAATTCGTATTTGTCTAAAAATGTTTTCCCAATTATAGCTATAAATAGCACCTAAGATTGCTAGACCAGAAAGAAATTTTTCAGTTACTTTTTGCATTTGACAGTACTTTTGAATACCCAGTTTGTTATTTTCCCTATACAGTCAGTCATTAAGATCCCTGTTCAGAAAAGCACTTGTGTTTGCTTAACTTTTAGTTAGTTTGTTAGGATTTAGTGTGTTTATCATGTGCATAAGTGTTCTACTCAGGAGCTGAATTGGGGGGGGGGGGGGGGGGGGGAAGGAAGGTGATAGTTCTCTTTTAAGCGCCACACATACAAATCATGAAAATGAAATGCTGCTCACAGTAGATTGCGCTGTTGTTCAAAATAGGATTGGCTCCATTAGACTCCTTGAACTTGGCTCCCGCTCAGTGGGGAAAGAATATGCCCATGGACTCTGCTGGGCTCCTGGTACCAGGCTTCTTCTTAATTGGGGGAAAAAATCCAAACTCATGGCCTGGACAGAGAGGTGTTTGTTTTGTGGGGAGGGAGAGGAAATCATTGCAAACAAAAAAACTGATACGTGAACAGGGAGCCGTTAAATTTCCATTTAACATCCTTTTTTAAAAAAACAGGTGTAACTATGACTGAGAGTTATGGGTAGTTGTTTGGTATGCAAAATGTATTACATACAATGTATTGTTATTGCCCTTGAAATTGTAAATTTTTTGAGTTCCAAAAAGTATTGTTAGTTGGAAGAGAAGGCAGGGCCAAGCTGGAGGCACGTTTGTTTTAGATGAATTTAGACGTTTCTTCCTCAGGCTAAAATTGTTATAATTTGTTATTGTAAGGGTAGCTAATAAATTTTCATGTTCACCACGAGAGAAGTCAATGTAATGCTGAATACTTTTGTCTTAATTCCCTCCTTTCTTATATCATGTTAAAATATTTAAGTGGATGATGTGCACTGTTTTTCTTTATTTTGAGACCTAGCTTATATTTTAAAAGTACTTACGCAAGGCCCCTTTGCTATAAATTTAAATTACTAGAAGTTCTAACTTTTTTAATCCAATGGCTGCTGTGATGCCTCATACTGAGCACTTCTCTGTATTTTTAAAAAGCTTTCAAACTCTATAAAAGAAAGAGCGTATAAAAATAACAAATAGGTTCAATCAAGCTCATATGTTTCATAATCGGCTACTAAAAAAGGATGTGTTGGAAGGGGCTTTCTGGGACACTTGGAAGCCCCTTGTTAAAATTCTGTTGACTGTAAGGAAGGAGTATAATTTGCGGCCTTTAATGGAGCCCATCCCCCATTGCATAATGCTAAAGAATCCTTGACAGATTTCTTAACTTTGGAGTTTACAAAAATGAATCTGAAAAGTCAGTTTTTACATCTGGAGTGCTCAGATTGTGCCACATATTGTTAAAAAGAATCTCAAGGAGAGGATGCCCCCAATCCTTTAAAAAGCTTCTCATTTCACCCCGCCTCTACAGAAAACAAAACAATATTTAATCACATAATCAAAAAACCACTCTCCAGTCATCAGTGGTGGGGAAAGCTCTGCATGGTGTGCAGCAATGGGGGAGGAAAGGAAGGCTGAGCCATCAATTTCTGCAGAATTTACATTATCATTTACAAATGTTTTTGCCTTTATGATTAGAGGATGACTTTGTAATTGTGAAACAAATGTCTGACTGAATCTTCAGCAGACAGTTCCATTGCCTCTGATATTGCTCATAGCTTTACCAAGCAGAAACAATAACAGAGTGACTTGTCCATTTCACTGCTGCTAGTCAGAATTCTGTGCAGCAATGAAACTCTCAAGAATCAAATCAGTTCAATATTGTTGCAACAGCAGAGACAACACTAGAATTAGTCACAAGGAAGAAGGACCCAAAAATAGAGACTGTAAAGCTGGTGAAGAGAAGCAGATACCCAACATTGCCAACCCCAAAACATTAAAAAATCATGCGTCTGGCCCCCCAAAATCATGAGATTAAAAAAAATGTTGAGTACTTTTTATTTGACTTCTGACTTTTGTGTCTTTAGGATTCACTTGCTTATGCTTTCAAGCTTTCCTTTGCATTCATGGGGGCTAGAAACTTCCTTTTTTTAAAAAAAGGAACAGATTTTCATGCAGTAGTATGATTTCAGCAGCTGGCACTTTATGAAAATTGCAAGAAGTCACTAGAGGCACAATAAAATCATGACAGCTGGCAACACTGGATACTTCTTTCTTCCCTCCACCTTGTTACAACCAGGAAGCTCTGGAGAAGAAGAAACCAAAAATTCCCAGCAGATAAAAGGATGGAGGTTCCACATTTGTCATATATCTAGTAACCATACGCTGAAACAAACATCCTATGATAGGGGATTTGGAGGACCAGGCTACCTAGTGGTTGGAGTACTTGGCTTTCAGCCCTCTGCTTGGTTGAGGAGCATCAGTTTTGGAGATGGGAGAGGGGAAGGAAACCCAGACTCTCCTTCTCCACTAGCTCCCAGCCTAGGGCCTTTGTGCATCAACCCCTGAACAAGGGGGACCTCCCAACAGGAAGTCTAAATGCACTGTGCTGGTCTCCTTCCTACCACTGTCTCTTCAGTTTGGCTGAATCTTGGGCTGCACCCTGCCTGAAAGAGCCTGGTCAAACCCCGCAATGCCTCTGGGCTCTACTTATACACCTCAGGTGCCGGAGGCTCCTAGGTCTCCTTCACAGTCCCCCTTGAGTACTGTTCCTTAGGAAACAGTACTCGCTCTCAGGTGGCTGCCTTTTCTCCCCCCTCCAGACCTGGCATTGGCTGCAAGTATTACAGGATGGGACTAGCCGGGCCCAAAGGCTCTCTTTAACCTGTGCTGTGCTGGCGGGCAGTTTCTCTGCTTCATCACAAGTCACTAAGAGGATCTGGAGACAGCACTGTGGTAGGATTCCCAACAACCTGCCTCTTTCCAGCAACTGAAGGTGACAGTAGGAGTGATGAGAGTAGGGCACTCCATCTTGACCAAATTTGTGGATGCCTCATTATGACTTTCATGTTTCATGTTTATCTGCGTAGATTAAGTGTCTAGTAAATTTGTGTTAGGGCATGAGAAAGATTTTCAAAGCAGTCTAGTAGATTTAGAAACATAAGAAATAGTCAAGTTTTTAAAAAATGACCAGTGATTTGGGTGCCCAATTTGAGATATCTTGAACAGGCCTGATTTTCAGAGAGCATGTGTTTGGTACTTCCTGAAAATCAGGCCCTTTTAATTAGGCTCAGCTTGGGCACCCTAAAGTATCAAAAAATCAAGCTAGTAACTTTTGAAAAACTATGCTATGCAAATTCTGACTGCTCTGAAAATCTCAATATGAGCCTGCAATCCTTACTTAGTGTCCATGATCCTTACTCACAAATATACATTCATTAACTTGGACATTGACTGGTCCCTGATCAGATATTGTATCTTTGTAAATTTCATTCCTGTTGATCAGAAAACATATCCTTACAAATTTACCTAAATTATTCTTCTAAAAACTAAATTAAGCCAAGTATGCAATATATTTTTAGGGATCTTGTTCATCCACTTAACAGCAAATCTGCTAATCTAAGAAGATATCAAACTTCACTTATTCATGAATAATCCATCTGTCAAGAGACAAGGACTTAAGACATAACATAACAAAGTAGAATGTATGTTCAAAAATTATATAAACTATTTACAATGCATGGTATCATAGCTTTCAGAAAAGGCCACATTTAGCTACTTTTTTGCAGCTGCAAGAACAATAACTTAAATATAGCTTTAATTTGTTGACAACATACAATAAAAGAATAAACGTGGTATTGAAAATTATACACTAAAACATCTACATTTTAATGCACATTTCTTTTTAATTTCTTGCTTGTGCTACGAAGAGTTAAAAAAATGCTGTGTCAAATAAATTTTGGCTGAAACAAACTGGAATAATTTCAAAATCTGTTCTATTCATGTCATTTATGTTTAACAGTATTTCAAAATTTAACACAATTTCTAAGGCAGCTCTTTTACCTTCTTCCTATTTAACTAGTGTTACAGACTTTTAATGGCCTATTCAAGTTTACTTTCAATGGGAATGTTAGGCAATATGTATGACTGGAGTAATTACAGAATTTCAATACAATATTTAAGTACAAATTTAATGTTATAAATACAACTTAAATGTTATTTCTCTTATTGGTGGCTACTGTTCACTCAGAAAAGTATGGAATAAAGACATTTACTTTTTGTGTATACTCCTACTGATGCTCCCCTGAAAAGCAATATTTAATATATTACATATTATATACATACATTATATAGTTACTATGTTTCATGTTCAGTTGAAGGTCACAAATTAACTGAATATTTCACAATAAGCAATGACAGAACAGAAAAAATTAATAAATTCCGAGACTTAAGCTGACAGCATTTCTATATCTGTTTTCTGATTATAGTATCAGTACTTGAAACTTCAGTAGCTTGACATTGGAAACCAAGCTTCCCCACTGCTAAAATAAAAGTGATGATGTTAGTAGTATTCAGATGAATATGATCAGGGTATCTAAGTGATATCAACAAAAGACAGAACACTCACTTCCGCTGATCACCCTGAGAAGGCTTGAAAGCCATTCCATATTAGTATTTGTTTTTAAATGATGAATGATAGGGCCAAGTTGATGTTTATGAATAAAAGACTAGTAACATTTATTAGAGCCAGGCATTGTGCAAGCAGCTGCTGTGCAAACTTCCTCAAACATTTGCCGTAACATCACATGCATCCTTCAATAAAGGTTTGATCTTGGCCTGGAAGGTGTTGAACATTCTGATACAGCAAAGCACTTAAGCATGTGCTTAACCTTAAACATGTGGATAGCTCCCCATTGACTTCAATTAAACTATTTCCCTACTTGAAATTAAGCAGGTGCTTAAGTGCTATGCTGGATTGGGACCAGAATGTGAAGCACTGTGCATGATCAAGCCCCAAAGGAATCAAGTCCCTATTTTTCATACTATGTGTCCTGTTAATAATAGCCCCAAAGAGAAGGGGGAAATGATCTAGTGCAAGCTGTGTATCTGTATTTCTTCAATCTGATACACTACATATTTTTTCTATAAACTATGAGTCACCTCAGACAATCACAAAACATGTACAAGTTTCATATTTACACCATCCACATCTATCTTAACCATTGCCATAATAATTTTGATACCATCTTACAAGATGGTACAAGATGGATCTTGTATCTTGTTTCCTCAGACTCCTCACAGAGTTCATTCCCACACCACTGAAGTCAACAGAAATCCTAACACTGATTTAAATGGGAGAGGGATCAAGACGAAACAAAAAAGATGGAAGATTCTTTTAAAACTCTGACAGACTGTGATTTATTCTTCTCCCTAAAATTTTCTCTTGATTTCACATATATTTCTTACAGGATTTGTCTCTCCATTGAAAGGCTTTTAAAGTCTGGACATTAAAAACCTTACTTCCAATTTGGTAGGAAATTACAGTCTATATGCGTTCTTCCTGCTAATTACATGACTTATCTCCTATTTTACAACACATTTAGTGTGCAGATATTGGGATTTCTGTAAATATTGACTTTGGCATACTGTTTTAAGATTCTTACACATCAGTAGTTTATTTTCCTTAAGTAATTTAGCATGTGTGTTAATCCAAGTTGCACTCTATCTTAAAAAAACACAACTATCAGCTGATGCTGACAGTAAAAATCCTGCGTTGTCTTACCAAGGTTAAATAGACTGACATAATTTTCTGGGTGTGATTAGGACATCTCAAATTCTTAGTTCTGTTCTTTAACAGCTGGTATAGCCAAGGCTCAATGTCAAAATAAAAGATTCACAATTCTCCAAACCTACAATCCTATTTTAAATTTGAAAGCAGTAAAGTCTTAAAAGTACACATCTGCAACCATAATTTTAAATATAATGTAGCAAATAATAGTTTATTTCATAGAAATTAAATTTAATGCTCATAATACGTGCCAGCTGACAACTTGGGAAGTGAAGGCCTTTATTCACAAAACAGATGAAACACAGGCAGTTCTGCAAGCTTCCCACAGTTCCTCAGCCCTGACCTGGACAGTGGGACCCCCCTCCTAAGAGATAGTTTAGCCTCTCTGCTAATTAGTGCCAAATGTGATGGTAGTTTTGTCACCTGGGAATAAGACTGAGAACATCAATTCACTTATTTTAGCTTATTAAATAGATATCAGATGGTAACAACTGTGAGATATTGGTAATATAGGATTTGAACAAGCAACCTAGAGATGAAAATTTCTATAGCTGATTATCCATCTCATGAGATATCCAGCATCCATCTTTTTTGTTTTGATCTTGTAGCTGTGCTTTTTGTGTTTCACAGAATAGGACTTGCAATTTTTTATGGAGGGAGTGGGAGGAAATTAGAGTGGCAGATGCTCTATAAAGAAATAAACAATTGCTGCTACCTTTTTCATTTTCACTCAGTAGGATTCAGGTGGATTATCTCCACCATCAAAAGATAAATATTTTAAACCTTTTTTATCAAATGATTTATTTTGCTTGCACTTACAGTATGTAACATATAAATCAACTTTTGAATCTGACAGGGCAAAAAAGAATACTGAAATTCTCATTTTTATAAATTTGAAGAATATGCTACCATTTGATTATATTGAAAGCATAAACTAATCTGATGTAAACATTTTCTTTCTATACATCAGGTTAGAGACTATTGATATATAGTAATGGAATGTACCTTTCGCTTTGTAATATATATACAAATATATCTTGTAATATATTGCATGGATTTACATAATAACAATTAATATATTTCTTTCACAAAAATTAAGCTTCATATAATGTATGATTTGAAAAAAAGTAAACTCAAATCACAATAAAATCTTAATTACAAAATACCCCTTAAGTATACCTTTAAATGCAGTGGAAATTACTATTTCACCCACAGACGCATACTCACATAGACAATTTCATATGACCTACTCAAGCTTCCAGTGCAAAGTTGAAACCTTTGGTAGTATCATGTAACCCACTGATGGGGAGATAACCCTTTGAAACACTAATCTAAAGATGTAAAATATAAGGATTTAAGTAACTGGTACAAATTCTTGTACAGAAAAAAGCATCATATTTTCTCTGACCCTTTGACCCAGACCATCAACAACCTAATTCCTCACACAAATATGACATTGGGTATAATATGTACACAGTTACCAAAGTGACTGAATTCTGCAATCACGTCTGCTTAGCATGTTTTTCCTGCAACCAAACAAATGTTTGTTCCTCATTTAGGACCCACCATATTGTCTTACTCATCCCTCAGAAAGCAGGGAAATCTCACCAAACAACTAGGAAATATAGGGCTGATACAACTCTCAGTGAAATCAATGGGGGTATACATTGCTGTATACTGTATGCACTATCAGCAAAGTGAAAAGGATTGGCATTGTGGGGGGAAGAGACAGTAGCACTTTATGCTTCTGATGTAATCAAACCCTTACTTTACTGTATACAGTAAAAAAATGGGTTTTCTGAGGATAATCAAAGATAACTACATGAAAAAAATATTTTTCTAAGGAAAATGTTTGATTTTGTGTGTTACAGTTAACATGAATAGGTTTTTGCCAAATTAGGTTACGAAAATAATGTTATTTTCTACAAACATTATAGTAAGATTCACTATTCATGCTAGAAGGATAAAAAGTATAATGCATATACTTCAAATAAACCAAAGTGTCTTTTTAAAATACTAAAATGCAAAATTAATTTTTCTAAAGTTTACATTTTCTGCAATATGAAATAAAAAGATAAACTATGAAACAAATATAGCAAAGTGTATTTTGAAAAACAGTTGTTAAAGGAAGTTTAAATTAAGTAAAATGTTAATCTAATTAAGTTGACTTATAGCAATTTTATTCTGCTTCCCTATTTTACGTATTTCCTTGACATTTCCTGTTCTCAATGACCATGTGAGAATAAGGACAAAATAAAATAATGCCAAGATCCGTACAAGATGTAGCATGCACGTGAACTGTCAAAAGATTCTATTTGTGAAAACAGTTAATTTTGGAGTTACCTCATTGTTAAACAGCATGTCCTAGAACTTCTCAGACATTTTACATTCTTTCATTGTGACTCATGGCCATGGTGATAGAAAACCATAAGAACACTACTGCTCAAGTCTCATTCCCAATCTTATGAAGATTTTTTTTCTTAAAGTGCAAATGCAATTCAAGATCCAGAACATTTTTCCCAGAAAATTTGGCTTTGCAGTCAGGCAGATATTGTCCTTAATGTTATTTGTTCTGATAATGACATGCATCCTACCGCTTCAATCAAGATGACAGTGGTCACTTACAGACAAAGAGTGACTGGGTATTGCAATGCCACATGCTTCCTGGTGTCCTACTCACCCACATTACAGTTTTACAGTACCATACATTTTTCTTAACATATTGTCTATTCATCTAGAAAATCAGTTTAGCTCACCACTGGAAATGTGTCAAAGAAACCAAGTATATTTTGAAATTAAAAGTATTATATTATATTTATATATATATTTATATATTGCAAACTCTTTTTGAGATTCAAACCTGTCAAGAAAAATAGTGGGTTGGAATTTCGAAGTCAAGCTTTATTCATACTACAGATAAAAGAAGCAACTATAAAACAATCAGAGGAAATATACAATCAGACTGCCATGCCTATGATATGCAGTGTTGTTTGTAGCTTATAATAGACCTTCCTTCTAACTACCCCTGCACCTTTCTGAAGGAGCTGCCATTATCTTGTTTTGACAAAATGTTTGTTGTTCTTTCTGAACGTACTGAGAATTACACTTTTAAGCCCCGGGGAGGTCTACAGTTGGATGCTTGGTTAAATAAAGGCATTTTCACAAAAGACAACTGTAAATGGACAGCTCCTGCGACACAAGGCTGAACATGATGATTTCCTTTGACATTTTTAAATCCTGTCTGTAAATAATTTGTCATGGACTTTCCATTGTGGTGTTTTCTGTGAAACACCTGGGGCCCTTTTAAAAAATATTTCCCGATGTGTTTTTAAATAGAACCATCATTTCTGCAACAGCACAGCAATGAACGCCTGGCAGCGGCAGTGGCCGTGGCAGGTCCGAGACGAGCTCATCCGCCTCGCGCAGGATGCACGGTGTATTCATCTCAGCCCAGACCCCAGCGCAGCAACAAAGCAAGGTGTGACACGGTGCACGGCTCAGCCGGCTGCCCCTCAGCCCGCATGCAGCGCCCGGCAGCGACCTGGCTGCCGCCTGCCCGCTTTGTGCCTACTCACCACAGCTTCCTCTTTAAGGGCATCAGACTGCCCCTGTTGGAGGCGGTCACCCCGATGGCCATCTGCAAGACCGTCAGGTATTTCTGATACTTCATGTTGCCGTCGCCCCCCCGGCCCCGGCCTCGTCCCCGCCGCCGCCACCGACAGAGTCTCTCCAGCCGCTGCATGCAACCATCCAATTTTTATTTCCAGGCATCTGCCGGCCCTGCGTCGCGCTTCTTCCCCCCCCCCCTCCTCCTCCTCCGCCTCCCGCCGCGCTGCCTCGGTCTCTGCCCCCCCAGCTCACGCTCTCCTCCGCCCCCCGCCGCGCGGCCTCGCTCCCGCCCCTCCCCCCACCTCACACTTCTCTCCGCCTTCGCCGCCGCCTCTCCGCCGGCCTCAGCTCGCGCGCCTCGCCTCTGCCCCGCCGCGCGCCTCGCCCGGCCGCCTCCCCTCAGCGCCACCTGGGGCTCTCCCCTCCCCCCTCCCCTCAGCGCCACCTGGGGCTCTCCCCTCCCATCCCTCCGGGCACCCCCATCGCTCCGGGCAGCTGAGGCCGCTCTCTCACCCCCCCACCCCCTCATCCCTCCCGGCACCTGCATCCCTCCCGGCACCTGCGGTCTGCCTGACTCCCCGCCCCCCCCACCCTTGTGGGCACGTGGCGGCCTCTCCCTCAGCCCCACTCCCCGCCCCACACGGGGCTCCTCGGCGGGTCTCTTTCCCGCCCACCAGCCCTGGGCTCGCGGGCGCCCCCTCCGGTAGCGGGCTCTGCCCCCCCGCAGCAGCGCCGGGCCGTAGCGCGCTAGCCGGGGCCGCTGCCGTGCTCCGAGCGCTGCCCTCTGCCCTCTGCCCTCGCTGCCCTCATCTCATTAGCGCCTAGAATAGCCCCGCGTTACTTTAATCCCCACCCCCGCCCCGGCCCCCATCCCGGGGATTCAGCTGTCGTCGGGCTGTGGAGGCCAGCCGCGTCCAGCGCCGCCCGGGGCTGCTCCGAGGCGCTGAGCGCTGTGCCCGGCCCAGGCGCTGCTCGCCGCCGCACCGTCCTGCCAGCGCCAGCGGTGGGAATTCGCCGGCGGAGCCGACAGCCGAAAGGACATGAGCATCGCCTCCAGAGAGAGGATGGAGACAACAACCGGACCTCTGGAAACCAGATGGCCATTAACTCAAAGCTACACGTGTGATAGATTCACGTCTACCTGTCCATTCTCCGGGCACCGTCACAAACATAACGAAAACCAAGCCTGCTGCATCTTCCACTCAACACATAACATTAATAATAATTTCTTACATTTGTGCCTTTCACCATAGGTGATCATGGTACTCCAGAGATGACAAAGTTCCTGATCTAAAGGGCTTTCATTCTAAAGACATACAATATATAAAATGATAAGCAGTGTATCATCATACCATGCTTTCTATGTACTTACAGAAGGACTGAGGTGCAACCACCTCTGGGGTGGAGGCCAGCATTTAACTGAGAGACTGATCAATAGTAGTGTGAGGTTGTTCTGCTGCAGTTACCAGAGGAAACCAGAGGGATATTTAATGTCCATGTAAAACAGAGAAGACCTAAACAAAATAATAAGCTCCCTAACAGCAAAAAAGGAGACAAAGTCATTTGGACCTTGGCATGAAAGATGTCATAGCTATGCTTAGATGTGAATACCTGGAAATAGCATTCCAGGCTCAACAGAGAAGGTTCTACCACCAGTGCTCTCAAGATTATGAGAATGAGTCCAAAATTATAATCCTATCCATCTCAATTGCCGGAATGGCAATCATTATTGCTTCATTTAAAAAAAAAAAAAAAAATATATATATATATATATATACACACACACACACACACACACACACACTAGACATATTTTGATATGAAATTATTGCTAGAATAAACATCGAGTCTTACAATGACATTTTTACAGAGCGACATTTGAGACTATAAATTCAATTTATGAGCCTTTGCAGGAGCATGTCATATGCAGTGCTGGAGGAGCAAGAGGACTGTATCATAGGGAACTTTTCTTTTGGAGTAAAAGGATTTGAGTGATCTCCCTATACACAGCCCTGAAGTCCTGGATAGACATGGATCTGTGGGTCTATTTCTAGTGTTTGCATTTACACCCATTATCCTTTTCAATTATGCCTTCACCTTTATTTTTTATAGCTGAGATAGAATAAAACGATCAACCTAGTTAGAAGGTAAATAATTTGAGGCAAGGGCTATGTCTTCATATGTTTTTGTACAGGACCTAGCACAATGGGCCCACAAATACATAACAGAACCCTTGCTATTATGATAGAAATGTTTAATAATAATAAATATATAAATAAGCTGGACTTTTTCATTCTAAGTCAGAAGCATGTTTCTTTCCTGCTTAAACCTTGAAGACTCCAAATCAGAAATTGCAGAGATGTGTTATACACAAAACCTGATTCTTCCTAAAGCAGGAGCTCTTTTTAAAAAATTAATTTGCAGAACACTGATCTGAATCTACTTTAAGTCTCTTTGAAAAGGACTGGCTAATATAAAAAATATACCCTTATGGAAATCTATTGAAAATTGTAATTTAGTTTGATATGAAAAATATTTTCCAAATCATGTCTACACTGTGGCTTCCACCATTGAAACTGTGCTGATGGTCCCAATTTTCCCAGTCCAGGCAACGCCACAGAATTTAAAACTTAAATGAAGCAATGGGCACAGCACAGACAATACAGAATAAACTGTGAGTAGTACACATTCATCAGTGGGGCATGGAATATCATCCACAACCTTCTGGCCAACAGATCCCATATCCTTGGTATATACATTTTTTCCTCATAAGGCTTTTATGTCAAGCATTAGCAAAGAGTTTTCAGAATACACATAGGGGATTTTCTACACTACTGCAGCATTTAATATGACATGAACAATTCATATTATACACTTCAGTAGGTAAAGTGACATTTTAACATTCCAGAGTCTAACATGATACAGCATTGTCATTAAAACTTTTCATTAAATAATTGTGCTCCACTATCAGTTGAATTTCCTAATAAGTCTTCCTTCTTAACAGGAAGTCCCCTTTGTCATAGTACATGGCTTTTCAAAATGGGTTATTCCATTACATTTCAACATTAACTCAAATATAATCATGGTATTAATGTAGCTCTCCCAGGCAGGAAAATCAATGAAACAGGCTCTCTTGTCATTCTTGTCAGTGACCAAGGGTATGTCTACACTGCAATGTAAGTCCAGGGTTAGTGGACTTGAGTCAGCTGACCTATGTTAGGGAACCCTAGGCTTGAGCATCTATATTATATTTAACCCTATGTTAAGACTTTTCTAACCCATGCTTGAACCTAGGACTCTGGAGTCCACATTGCAATACACAGACCCAAGTCAAAGTAACCATATCCCAGAGTCCCTAGGTGCCCCTCCCTCACTGAAATGTGGCCACTCTAGACTTAAGACTGATGGTACTGTGGGAAAACGCTACTGCCCACCCTGCATACTATGGGAAGTTTGAAGCAGCTTGCTTTGCAAAAGGCTTTATTGGTTTGTTCTCCATTGCAAACCCAGGAGGCTTTCTGATAGTGTGCTTGCAGGTCAGTGATCAGAAGAGAATGGGTTAATGCTGAACTGCGCTGCTGCCATTTGTCAAGGGGGGGGGGGGCTTCCGTTTTCAATAAAGTGGATAGAAGATTGTTGGGATAGATAGGATGAAGGAAGTTGTTCCATGGAATTGTGGGATACTTACAGCTGACTACCGGGACCTGAGTAGGGATTCATCTATACTGCAGAGCAATAGCATTTGGACCCGGGGTCCTGGCTTAACTTGAGCTTGGATCCTCCACCCCTCGACGGCTGGGACCCTGGCTCTGAGCCCTGGGGAAAGCACAACTGCAGAGCAGAAACAAGGGGGGTAGGCTAGAGCATGGGCTAAAGCACAGGCTTATGTTGCAATGTAGACATACCACTAGATGCTTCCACAGAGAAGAGAAATGGGACTGAGGACTGTAAACCTAGAAAAGGTTTGTCAGTGTAGCTATAGTGGCAAACATGCTTAGTGGAGACACAGTTCATGGTAAAAGAGTTATTTTGCCAATATAGCTTATACCAGTTCCCTGAATGAAATAAGCTATACTGCAAAAGGGCATTTTTGCTGGTATAACTTCATCTACTGTAGGGCTTTTGCTGATCTCGCTATGTTGATAAGGAGTTTTGATATTTTTGACACTCCTGACTGACAAAAATTTTAAGTGTACGTCAGTCCTAAGACCATACCTGTCAAAATACAGTAAGAGTGCTCCATAGCTTCTAAAGAGTTGTCAGATGAGGTGACTCCTGATGCTACCACCTTCCCGACCAAAGCAAGGAAAATGTTGTGTGTGTGTAACAGATACAAAGAAAAACTTAAACAAACCAACATATAAATTAGTCTGTGGAACTCATTGTCACAATACATTGGGAAAAAAACTCAGACTCAATTGGGTTTTCAATGCACAGCTCTGTGCTCGGGGAAGTGCAAAATTTTACCCTAAAAGGATGTTCTGGAAAGCAAGAATACCTCCAGATGTCCCCTGGTATGCAATGGGGACATTTCTGTATATGTATATTCCCCCTCCATGCTAACCTTAAGGATGGGTGGAACTATAGCCCTGCCTCTTCATGTCCATTTAGGGTCATAGTGTGGCCCTGAAAGAATGTAGAGGGAGCAGCCCTGCACTGTAATTGTACCAGGCCCTTACATGGACTGTGAGGAAGAAGGGGGAAGGGTTAAAAAGGCTTCTTGTGCCCTCCCCTGCACTGCTCATCTATGTAAGAGCTGGGCAAAATTTGGCCTTTAATAATAATAAAAGATTGGACACTTATTAATAAAAATAGCATGTAGCTAAGATAAAAAACTACATCTGCTAAATGTCCTGACGTTTCAAGGCATGAACTGATTACTCAGTAGCGTCAGGAAGGGATTTCCTGCCCTACATTATTGGACAATTGACCATCCACCTTAGGAGAGGTTTTTACCTCTGAACTATCATTGTGACAGGACAGCCCAGTGGGTGGCAGCTTCTACACAGCTTTGGTGAAGGAAATGTCCCAGTTGCTGTAAACTGTTTAGAAATTACATGTGGTTGTCTAAAACAACTTAATCCTTTTGTTTAAACTCTCAAAGTAAAATGAGGCTTCACTCAGTTAAAGTATACATAAAGGAAATAAGCTTTCTCCATTTGCGTTGCCTCCGAAGAAGCAGACCCATCCATATATTGGTTTCTAGATTTCCTCTCTATGGAAGTTCATGCCATGTTTTTGATTGTGGGCTGTCAAGAAAGAGGGGCTTGCTAGAATTTATCCATTGAGATCCTCACTATGCACAGCCACAAAGAGGTGCTAAGTAGCGAGCTGATCCTCTGATCCAGCTTCTCATCACAGACAATAGTGGGGTTGCAGGAAGTGACCTAAAAAAGGGCAGCCTAAGGCACCTCTGGCTTTGATATCCCTCACAGGGTCCTGGGCTGGAGCCCGGTTGAGTGAGAGGGCCTGGGTTCCACTACCAACCACCTGCCCTGCAGTTTGAAGGGCTTAAGCCCTAACCACTAGGAAACTCTCCCCAAGAACGTAGGCCATCCACACCATCCTTTCCAGATCCCATGTGGAGTCCATTCATGCTACTACAATAAAATATAGGCTGTTGCTGAAGTTAAGATACAGGATGAGATGGACCCATTGCTATAGCAGTTCCTGTGCTCCTAAATTTCCCTCATTTTGGGGGGGAATTTTACATTAAAAAAAAACCCAAAACACCTTAAGTCAAAATTATCCACATATTATATTATGCCTGACAAACATGACCCTCTCATAGGATCAAATAAGCTTAATGTAGAAAAAAATAAGCATATGCATGAGTTCCATTAGTGCTCTCTGTCTCATACAGCTTAATCATGTAGAAAATTACTGGAGGGAAGAAATCACCAAGCATACAATTTCAATGTGAGAAGCTACAAAAAAGAACTGTAAGTAATATAACTTCACATAAAAGAGCTTAAGAAACACAGTATCATCAGCAACTCATCACAAGTGCAGTGCACAAAGATCCAATTAGATTCCTTAGTTGCGTATTGTTAACATTGCCAGAGTACATGACTCTGAGGCAAAGTCGGGATAGACCTTACTACATCGTGGGATACTGATCCACTAATGGCTTTCATTTCCAGGTGGCATGCCTGAGGAGGAAGCCTCTGAGCACACAATTTTTAAAGGCAGAAAGCAGAATCATGAACACGGGGTTGTTACGGGCCTCTGAAGAGAGAGAGAAGATGGTTAGGGGAGAGAACATAGAATATTGCGGGCCAAGACAAAGAGAAAGATCTGTGAACACAAAAAGGACTCTAATGAAAGAATGCCATCATAGGATCCCTTGAAGTTTGCTCATCAATAACTGAGATACTGTTATTGCAGATGATGCTCGGTGATGAAAACTATATACTGATCATTATACCAGCTTAATCTTAGTTGGGAAACCTGTTGAACAGCCTCTTAGCTAGCAAAATATACAGCAGATATGGCAGATGCTATAGCATCATTGTAGATTGTTTGGAAGTGAGAAACAATTGATGGGACAGCTGCCCTCTTCCCTAGAGTGGGATATGTTCAACACAGAGTGTCTTGAGGGACTGCTCTTCAATATTTCCTTTTACATTTTATACTTATTTTGGTGTAATTTGTGCATTTTAGTGGCACACATCAAGATAATTAGGTGAAAACCAGAGGGTACAGTACTAGCACTTAAGGCCCTGATCCTGCCAACATTTAAGCACATACATAATTTTACTCATGTGATTATTTCTATTGGAGTCAGTTGGACCACTCACAAAAGTAACATCACACGTGCTTAACTGTTGGTAGATTCAGGGCCTTATTTAGCTCTATTAATGTCTTTGATTGACTCCTAATGGAAGTGTTTCCACATCAATGATCCTGCAGAGCCTGGAGGCTAGTTGGATGTTACATGAATGTATTGAAATGCTTAAAAATTCTAGTTGCAGGCTGTTTAATATATCTAATTCTTTATTTGCACACTCATTACAAATGTGAAAAATCTTTTTCATCTTATGGAGGAGGGTGGCCAGAAAGGAAGCAGCTCTCATTACAATGTGTGTGACTGTTACAATGTACTCCTTTTAATCAGATTAAAACTACAATGAAAATTAATGTAATAGGATTTACTATAATTAGGAGCAAGAGCACAATAACCTAATATAAGAAAAAAAAAAAAAAGACAAAAGTATTACAGTGGCTCTCATTAAAAGACTGTTTACTATGTTAAAGATGCTTTGTACTCATCCACGAGGTAATTTTCCTCTTCATAAACAGACTTTTTCCTAATAATGAAAATACACAGGTCTTTTCTTATAAAACCAGACGGCACTTATTTTTCAAAGAGACACTATCTGAGAGTTTAGCCACCGTATGTAGGTTTTATGTTTGTTTATTTGAAGATCTTACAAAACCTAATTTTAAATAGAATTTGTTTTTAAACTTCAATGAAAATAGTTACACCTCAGCAGCATTAACAGTTTAGCATTATGCTAGTACATTAGAACTAGAAAGAAAAGGGAAACAGACTATTCTTGTTTCATTGTCCATGATGAGTCATCTTCTTCTAGCCTTAGTCATATCTATATGGAAACGGGTCTTCGAATCCTTCTTCTCCATTCCAGCCTGTCTTGAAACAGTTCCTTGGAAATTCAGCAGCTAATCAGATCCTTTTGTTGGACAGCCATCCATCTGGTTTTGGGTCTTCCAACTCTTCTCTTATCCTCCACTTCTAAGTTTAACACCCAATTTCCTATATAGTCTTCTGATCTTTTCACATGTTCAAACCATCTAAGCCCGGATTCCCTCAGCTTTTCTGTAATTGGTACCACCTTCACACTTCCTGTAATTAGTTTGTTCCAACTAGGTCCAGCCGTGTAACTCCAAGCGTTCATCTTAACATTTTCATTTATACTATATTCAAGACCTGCTCTGGTTTCTTCCTCAGTACCCAACATTTGGAGCCATGATGAGTGAAATACAAAAAGCAAACACAGTATAAAAGGTGAAAAGCAGGACTTTTACAACTTTTAGTTTTTAGTGACGCAGGTGAGAGAATTAGCTTTTTAATGTATGTTTTAAAACCTGATAGTGTCTCTAATAATATTATTACATAAAGTATGTTTTTGCAGTTCTTATGTAGGAAAAACTTCCATTGAGTTTTGCCACTGTGTAGACTACAGGTTGATTACCCACCTCTCTGTTCTAACATACTGATACCTAGTCACAATAAAATATAAGCGGTTTGAGTTATGCACATGTTCGGAGGTGGAAAGTCATCCTAGAGTGAACTGCAGTGGTCATAGTACAAGACATGATGGTGGTGACTAAGGCCTTAGTCCTTCAGGGAGTTCTGCAGGGGCATATTTGGAACTCCACATGACATAGTGATCCATAAGAAAGGCGTAAGTTGCAAGATCAGGCCCTAAGCTGTCATTCTTCCCTCAGAGTCAGTGCTGAATCAATGCCCTCTCATAGTGATAGGCTGTGTAATGCCCTTGGAGGTGTAGGGCTAGATTCCACTCTCAGTGCACTAACTGGAGTTACTCCAGATTTCAAACTCTGTAATCTGGCTCTTTTCTTTTGGCTGAGGCATAAAATGGAGACCCTGACCACACTTTGTAAGGGGAGGGTCATTGACACTCCTGTGCCCTAGAAAAACGCCAGCTTGGGGAATAATTACATTCTGGCTACCTAAATTTCACCTGGACAAAGTATCTTTACTTCTCCTAAAAAAGAACGTAACTGTTTTGTAGTATTACAGATAAGAATGGCTGCCACAGTCCACTCCAGCAATAACTGCATTTCTGTGATGGGTGAAGAGATCTCATTGTAAATCTATTCAGGACACTGCGATCCTTCTGAATAAAAAAGAACTGTAAGTTATTAACCATTGTTTTTATTATGTTGGGATGGCAGCACATAGGTCTTCAGGCCAAAAATCTCTCTTTTGCAGTGGGCAGTATTTACAAACCCTGTAATTTATGTAATGCAGTCTGCGTTTATGTTTGCTGTCATATAGATAGCTAGAATAAAGAGTGATTTTTTATTATGCAGTTGTATAGTTACACATCTAGGCTGCTGAAAGGTACTAAGGGTGACCTCACATTCTAGTATATGTGTAAAACAACCAGATGGGTAGGGTGGCACTGTGTATCCTAGACAGGAGAGTATTCCCTGTAGACCAATACAGCTGCTAACATTTTAGGCAGGCACACACTTGGAAGGATTAGCATGCTAAATTTCACATTTGACTTTTGTATGTGTTAATGATGAGTTGGTGGATTGTAGGGGATATGTCCTGACTCAATTGGTTCAGTAATTGTATTTGTTTTAAAGAGTTTTGCTAATAGCATATAGTACACACAATACTATATTTAACTCAATAATTTAACATAGAATTCTAACAGATGTAGAGAACATAAAGAACACAAGCAATATAGCAAAACAACCTTATTCTGGGGCAGCAATTATTTTAAAAATACAGTATTTGATGATTATGTTGCATAAGTAATAATAATAAAATCCATAAGTAAAAAGGAAAATAATGAAAGAACCATTCTCCACTGGCTTTCAAAATGCTCTTGGAAACTTAGCATGGCAGAACCATTATGCATATTGTGGCAGACGGCTGGCTTCACCCTAGTGGGTCTCGCGCTTCTGCCTCTTGTAGTGGGCCAGGGCATCACCAGTTACCCCATCTCCCCAGGGAGGGGGGGTAGGGACCCAGGCCCGCCTGCTCCTCCAGATCCCAGCCCAGCGGCCCTATGGTGTCAGCAGCACATAGCTGCTACTCATACTCGCGGCTGCAGTCTTTTCCCCTGGGCTAATTTCCCCCCTCAGTCCTTCTGGCCACTCAGGGCCTGCTTCCTTGCTGCTTGGACCAGGCTTCCTTACCCAGGCCCCTGTGCCTGGGGGAGTATCTCAGTCCTGCTAGGAGCAGGTTTCCCCCTCCTGGGCCCAGTACCTCTCTCAGGACTCCTCCACTCTTCCACACAACACTGTACTCCTTTCTGCTTCTTAGCACAGCACAGCACAGCACAGCACAGCACAAGCACAGCTATTCCTCCAGCTCATGCCCTGTCTCTCTGGAGCAAAGGGTTTTTATCGGGCACCTGGCTGGGCCTTAATTGGCCTCAGCTGCTCCTGATTGCCCTCTAATGACTCTGGCTAGTCTACAGGGAATAAAGCCTGGATCATTCCGGGGCTTACATACCTCCCTTCTACCATTCTCCGATTGCCCTCTGCCCTTGCCATATCACACATCCCCCCCCCACTCAACACCACAGGGTTGGGCTACTTGGCACACGAGGCAGTGCTGACGTGAAAGGGCGTCAGCATTGCCATGTTGGCTTCTGGCCCTATGCTGCACCTGGAAGTGGAAAGGCTGTAGGGAGAGGAACCAATCGGGTCACTTTTGCATTTTTCTCCTTGTTGATGTGCATCCACTGGAGCAGGGCATGGTCTGTCACCAGGGTGAACTTCCTCCCTAGGAGGTAGTATCAAAGAGTTTCCATAGCCCATTTAACTGCCAGGCACTCTTTCCCAACCATCGCATACTTCTGCTCTCTGGGGAGGAGTTTCCTACTGAGATATAGGATTGGGTGCTCCTTTTCGCCTATCATCTGAGAGAGGACTGCCCCAGCCCTGTCTCCAAGACATCTGTCTGGAGGATGAACTCCCTCTCAAAATCTGGGGCTATAAGCACCAGGTGACTACAAAGTACTGTCCTCAAGTCTATGAATGCTTTTTCAGCCATTTCAGTCCACTTCAACATATCCGGGCCCCGAGCCTTTATCAGGTCTGTCAAGGGCCCTGCTCTCATGGCAAAGTGGGGGATAAACCTCCTATAGTACCCTACTATTCCTAAGAAGGCCCGGACCTGCTTCTTGTGGACCGGTCGGGGCCAGGCCTGGATGGCCTCTACCTTATCCCACTGGGGTTTCACCAGGCCTCTTCCCACCACGAATCCCAGATATTTGGCCTCGGCCAGCCCTATTGCACACTTGGCGGGGTTTGCGGTGAGGCCAGCTTTTTGGAGGGTTTCAAGCACCGACTCCACTTTCCCCAGGTGCGTTTCCCAGTTGGGGCTATGGATGACCACATCATCCAGATAGGCAGCAGCATACTTGATGTGGGGTCTCAATAATCTGTCCATCAATCGTTGGAATGTTGCGGGGGTCCCTTGCAGTCCGAAGGGGAGGACAGTATATTGGAACAGACCATCGGGAGTAGAGAAGGCAGTCTTCTCTTTGGCATCTTTGGCTAGCGAGATTTGCCAGTAGCCCTTGGTCAGGTCCAGGGTGGTTAGGTATCGAGCCTTGCCCAACTGGTCCACTAGCTCGTCGATGCGCGGGATCAGGTAGGCATCGAATTTAGATATTTCGTTTACAGAACTTCAGGGTGCCATTGGGCTTGGGAACTAGGACAATTGGGCTGGACCACTGGCTGTGGGACTCCTCGATAACCCCGAGTTCTAGCATTCTTCTTACTTCTGTCCTAATCTCTTCCCTCTTGGCCTCTGGTATCCGATACGGCTTTATTGTTACCGGCACCCCAGGGTTGGTGATGATGTGATGCCGGACCACCATTGCACGACCGGGCTGTTTGGAGAACACGTCTTGGTCTTGCTGGACCATGTCAACAACTTCCGTCCATTGCTCTGGGGTGAGCTCGGGGGATAAGCTCACCTCCCCCTGTGGGATGCCAGTCTGGGGGGGTGCTTCTTGGATGATCAGGTATGCTTCCCGGTCTTGCCAGGGCTTCAGCAAATTGATGTGGTACAGTTGTACCGGCTTTTGGCGGCCCGGCTGCCTCACATTATAGTTTACCTCTCCAACGGCTTCCACAACCTCGTACGGTCCTTGCCAACTGGCCAGGAGCTTGCTCTCCACTGTTGGCACCAGCACCATCACACGATCTCCTGGATGAAACCCCTGGGACTTTGCCTGTCGGTTGTAGTAGGTCTGCTGGGCTTTCTGGGCTTTCTTCAGGTGTTCACGCACTATGGGAGTCACCCAGAATATCCATTCTCGCATCTGCGCTACGTGCTCAATTACATTCTTCCCTGAGTTAAACTGTTCTTCCCAGTCCTCTTTGGCAATATCTAATATAGATCTAATATAGATCTAATATAGGCTGAGATCTTTCCTGCCTGGATTTCTGGGATCTTCCAGGGGGTGAAAATAGTTCTTGGGCAAATTCTGCAACAATTTAGGGTATCTCATGCTGGGTACTGAATTTTACTGGCAGATTTTGAAAATTTTGGTCCAAGGGAATAAAAAGCTTTTTAAAAAAGGTTTTAAAAAAAATCTCCAAGTTAAAAAAATCTACAAAGTTTGCTCTACTTTCTTTTAAGTCCAGGGAAATGACATTCTTGAAACATAGTACTTCTCTTTGGTTTTCTTAAAGAATACCTGATTGAAAACAAAGAACAGTAGATGTTCTTTATGGAGCACTTAATGGACATTTTTTATTTTGTTGAGCACACAGGGAATTTTCAAAATCTGCTTTTCTGCAAGCAGGTTGTCAAGAGGCCTTTCATCCTCTTGTAACACACTTGTAACATGTTTTAAAACCCTGCCGTAAGGTGTAAACAACCAGCAATTCTTCATCCTCTGCTTCACACATAACACAATCAATTCTGTTCTCTCTCATCATATACTACTGTAATTGCTGCTTTTGGCATAGGTGCTCTGGCTCTGAATTTTCTGTGAGTGGACCAAATTAAAAAAAAATTGCCCTTGGCATAAATATAAAACTGTCTCCATGGCACTGATGCTGCTGCTGATACTGTACCAATATGAAAAAAAAGCCCTAAAGTAGTGAGTAAACTACACTAGGACAACCAGAGAAAAGCCACTGGGGAGCTGAGCAGCCAGCTCGCACACAAGCACAACCTTTAGCACTCCCATTGCATGATAAAAGAAATAATTCACTACTAGGTTATTTGCCTGGCAAGGTGTATCATGCTTAAACACCAGAAGTGGTGAATTTTGTTTTTCCCTTTTTTGTTGTTCTTACTGGCTTTTCAGGTTTGCTCAGCTTTTTCTTGACTACCCACCTCTGTGGCTGACTTGAAAGTTGCTATACTTCTACAAAAAAACTTCAGAAACAGACTTCAAAGAGAAACTGCAGAATTGGAACTCATATGTAAACTTGACACAATTAAACTGGGTCTAAATAGGGACTTGGAATGGTTATCTCATTCCAAGAATTGTCCCTGTTCACACATTCTCACCTCCTAATCAATGGTTGTGAATAAGTCTCAACTACTCTAACTGAATGGAATTTGCTCATACCTAACTTCCCCATTGTTGTTCCTTACCCTTAGATGTATATATATACCTCCTATCTGATTTCTATTCCTTACATCTGACAAAGTGGGTTACAACCCATGAAAGCTTATGCCTGCAGAAATTAAATTTGTTAGTCTTTAAAATGCTACAGAACTCTCATTGTTTTTGCAATATACACAATGTTTTCATTACCAGATTTTATTCTTCCAAAACTTCAAAATTGGTCAACAAACACGTATTCACTGATCTAAAAATATTTGTACCTTTTAATGAAACTTTCCAACCATGAGGTAACAAAGATCTGAGATAAGACAATACTTTTACTCAGTCTTTCTGCTGTTGTATTCTTTGATTTCCCTTGTTACTATTTAACAATTTGTAAATAGAATAGTCAAACAAAAAGCTACTGTACATTACTGTCAAGACTTTTGGGGTCAGATTCTGAGCAGGTGTAAGCCAGCTTGGCTCCAAAGAAATCATCAATTTACACCAGTTGAGGACTTGGCCCTTGGTATTTAACCCAATTTCACCTTCTCTGCATTAGAGCATTTTGGTGTTGCTTGGAAGCACTATTTCTGCTTCACATCAAGTCTGTAATACACTACATGTCTACACACAAAAATGCTCACAACAGTGCACAAACATTCACACCAGCATGGTTATTACAGTTCATCTGCATGGTTAAGGACTATAGTATCTACCATAGTGTCATTCTGCACTGTTATAATGCCAGTCTGCACAGAATAACACCTGCAATAGTACAGTTATTCTTCCCAATGCACTTCCACAATGCTTTTTCTTATTCTTCTGTGACAGCTTTGACAGCTCGAAGCACTGTCTCTGTCACCTGTTATGCCACTTACCTGCCAGCTGTATCCAGTTCCAGGAGTATCCAAGTGTACTTGGACCTTCTTGCATCCTCCATGCTCTGGGTAAGCCTGAGAGCAGTCAAGGTGGTACTTGGCTGGTCTTGACCCTATTCAATCCCTCCTCCAGCACCGCAACCTCCAGACCAGAAAGGAACAATTCAATGCAATAAAATAATAAATAAAAAAAGCTTTAATATTTTTGTAATATTTAAAACTTTCTCCCCTTCTCTTCCATTGGTTCCATGAGGGTTCACCTGCAAAATACGAAGGACAAACTTTAGAGAGCAGTTAGCAGATACACATATGGACAAGCCTATGAACCACCCCCACCTCAAGTATATTTACTTTAGTGAGGGTTGCCACAGCAGTCCAGCCTCCACCTCCCCACCATCTGCAATACTCCTGAGATCTGAAAAAAAGAACGCACACACAAGAAAGGATCATTAGTTAATGAATACCCAACAAGGCCCCTCCACACCTCTCCTTTTATCCCCAAGCAAATGCACTTACCTCCCCCTGCTGCTTCAGCATGCACTTATCACGCATCAGGGCTCACTGAATTATTTGGAAGGGAGCTTACTTGGTTGCATGAATGAACACACTGGGATGTCTTTCCTCCAAAAATTGGTCTGGACCATTCTCATCTCTGGTTCCTAGTAGGAAACACAAGACAGAAAAAGTTGACCACCTAATTAATGACAAATAACAGAAAAAAATAAACATCTAAAAATTAGTGAATACCTGAATTAAAATAATGAAATCTAGCTCATTACCTCCACAAGTGTCCAAATGGGTTGATCTTTCTTGTAAAGGCCATGTCTCCGGGCCCAAAGTTGGTCTAGAAGTGGTTTGGGGGTGGCTGGTGTGTCTCTGATAAAATATCTTCATTGATAGTATGAAGTTGTGGCAGGGAATAGCTCCTGACCCTCACAGACCATGCATGGATCCCTGTGCAGGACAGAACCACTTGCAGCATCCATTGGAACAAACCAGAAACATGAACAGGTGTAAACAGACACTATAGAACATAAACATTATAATCTGCTCCAGGAAACCGTGTCTGCCATTGTGATAGGTGCAATAATCCACAGACCCTTCAACAATTTTCAGGGAGTTCTATGTGTGGGTTATATGGGCTAAAGCAAAATGTTAGTGTGGATGTAGATAATGCTCCAGTGTAAATACGGCTCCAGTGACCTGTCCAAAGAGATATTTCTAAAGAGGTGTTATAAATATCATGTTAAGGTGCATATCAACATCAGGGGATACATTCCATCTATCCTGAGTATTTATGCAATATATTTATAATATCTAGGCACTGAAGAGAATAATGTCCCAAATAAAAATGGGCTGAGTTCTCATCACCTTCCTGGGAATTAGTCACTTGTACGTGCGTTTATTTTCCCACCCACACACTCTCCTCCCTAGTCCTATGAATGTTAATGAGTTATTTGAGTACATTAAGGGAAGTTGTTTATTTATTTTTACTACTACAGAAGCTCCTAGGAACCCCAGTCAGTAGTAGGCACTGTACAAAAATTTAACAAAAAAGACAGTTCCTGCCTCAAAGAGTAATCTAAGTTTACCCCCAAAGATCTGAATCTATATTGAATTATTTTAATGTTAGCTTTTGCATGCTCTGTCCCCATAACTCCCACTGAAGTCAATGGAAGTTCAGGTGTTTCACACTTTATCAGGGTCTAATCTTCTAAAGGTGGAATACCCACAACACCCAATGACTTCAGTGGGAATTCAGCATGCTGAGGTTCTCCCAGAATTGGGCCTTCAATTGAGTCACCCAGGTTTTCTCCTCACCAATGGGGAGGAAGCCCTTAGAATTAATCATTCAGCACAACAGCAGAATCTGTGGAGTACAAAGTCAAGGCAGGGGTGAAATGAAAACGTTGTGATGATTGTTTTGGCTCCCAAGAACTTTATCCTTTTTCAAAGATTAAATCCTGGGTAGAGGTAGAGGTTACTAAAAAGCCCCATTGGTTGTGCTCATAGCCATTTCTCAACATCTCTTCCTCCTGCTCTGCACAGATATTGGACATCTCCTTACAGACTTGTTGCACCAGAAGTACAGAGTCACTTGAGTGAGTTACATTATATTCCAAATTCAACTAGACTCAAAATCATAGGTAAGAAAACAACTAGATATTCAGTTTCAAGAAATATAAACACACAGGGCCTCATTTGCTACTGTGATAAATTCATGCTTATGCCAATGTAACTATTGAAAGCAATGGTGCTACACCAGCATAAAACTGGAGAAACATAGTGGTGAATCATGCCAACCTCCTTGCTGGTGTAACTCCAATGGGGTTCCCTCAGTCAGGGATTAATCTGGCCCTTCAGTTTTAGATTTGTATTTAAAAGATACCGTGTAGTTAAAAACCTTATACATCAAATAATCTAACCATTAAGATAAAAGCAAGGAAATCTTAAGATTTAGCTTTCACGGAATCTTTCCCTTAGACCTATGGCAATACATTTAGTTTTCCATAACACTGGCTCATGTTCCATACCTTGCATGGTTCTTTACAAATACATTGTGATACTGTGGAACAAATACTGTATAAAACATGTATATCTATTCACATATCTAACCTGCATTGATGACAAATATATTTCTAGTGACATGCAACATCACTTTAAAATTCCTTTTCCATTCCTTTTTTCTTGTAATCTGCAGTAATATATTTATCACCTTTTGGCTTGAGCACCATCTCTCTGAATCTCATTAGCACCTTTTATTCTAGTAATCAACTATTTGCCTTTTGATCCCGGTTGGCCTTCTCTGGGGAAAAAGAAGTTTATTTTCTGCTTTGTAATTCTGCTGTTTTCTTTTTGTTATGAGATGCTGAAGCAGTCTCTTGTTAGTTGCACATTTTTTTTGGCTACCATCAAATAGAAGAAGGATAATAGGAAAATAGCCCATGTGAAAGCACTGAAGATTTTCACACAAGCAATCACTTTGGGCCAATATTGAGAAATCGTGTTTTTGAGAGCTTTTGATGCCTCTCACCTTCAGCATCAAGTTTAATTCATACCTTTACAGCCACAAGAAAGTGCTCTAAAAGCAATGTAAACTGGCCTTCTATTATACTCACAGACAGACAATGCCATATCCCAGTGGCTAAGGAACCAAGTCCCAAAGTTACTCTTAAATTGTCTCTAACATTACTACACCACTAAGCCCTGGAATGGCCTATAATACCATAAAGATTACTCCCTTATTCTATATTCTGACTGTTTAACCAGGAGATTTCTAGGTCCTGTAGTACAAACTGTTCTCTTCTTGCACTTCTCTCTCCGCAGAGAAAGGAGAATAAGTACCACCAACGTTCTACACATGTCAATAGATCTTAATCACATGAATAGCGAATAGTGTTGAAGTCAATGGGAACTATTTGAGTGAGTAAGAACTACTCACGTGAACACCGTTTGAGTTGTATGGGTATTCTTCCCCGTTTGTATTTCATGAGAGATTTAGTTTCTCTCTTGGCTTTAATTAATTAACATAAAAACATTACTAAAGTTAAAAGGAAATTCACATACAGAATGTGAAAATAACATTAAAGAGTCTAGCTTATCCAGAAAACCAAGACATTGAGAAACTCCGTATTTAAGGCACCCTATTGTGCCTAGCTATTGTATATTGTCTGTAGTTCTCAGTGACTGGCTTTGATTAGTATGGCCCATTTTGCTTATGTAGAATAGGGGGAGACAGATGGGCAAAAATCACATGGTGGTGTGCATCAAAAGACTGAAAGGTAGAAAATTCCCCATATAATTCCTCAGCATTATGTATCCAGTATCCTCTGTATGATCCTGCTAGAAAAATTCTTATGCTGGAAAGAGGAGACTTGGAAGATTTTTGGAATAGCCACTCTTTAACAGTATGTGCCCTTTGGAAAGAAGCCTGCCTATTTCCAAAACAGCTGCATAAGTTTGAACTTACCTGAGTAGCTGTAACTTATATTATGCACACTGTGGTCCTGCAGATGGCTAGTGGGAGCATTGCTTCTAGTTTTGGGGTTTGGCGGAAGACAAGAAACAGAGGATCTACCCTGTTTGTCCAGAGATCATTAGGGTTTCTTATGTCTCCAGCCTATATATGCAATTAAAGTCATGAGCCCCTACTTCTTCCATATTCTTACAATTCCATCTTACCAAAGGGAGTATGCAGCAGTTATTTGCAGCAACAAAAGCCATAGAGATTTTTATGTAAGTGTTCTCCTTACATGGGTTTAATGCAGAAGTGGAACATATGGTCCTGCATGAGCATTAATATGTAGATACAGCTGGTCTTTGAAGATTTTAAGTGATCCAGATAAAAAGAATGAGCAAACTCCTCTCTGGGGAGTCTGTGGCTTTTCAGAGACTGTTCCCTACTCTAAGTGTTGCTTTTATAGATGTCCCAGGAGACCTAAGAGTAGAGTCAGGATTTCATTGGGGGGAGGAAAGCAGACATACAAGAAAATGAGACAAAAATAAAACACTAAACCTGGCAAGCAACAAAGAACTTAATCAGAGCCTTACAGGCTGGCAGCAATGGAAAGCAAGCAAACTGCTTTATTCATCTATTGTTTTTAGTTGATGCAACAGCCTAACATTTCTCTAGGACAGCAATGTCTCTGTGCCAGGCTTTTATTAGACTGTGGCACTGGCACTCCTAAAGCTTCAACCACGCAAAGTTCAGACCGATTTTTAAAAAGGGTATTATTTGCCAACTATAAAACGAGCTCTCATAATCTAGGGCCTCAATGGAGCAATGTCAGTTTATACCAGCTGAGGATCTGACCCATAGTTTTGTTATGGGGATGGATGAATTTAAAAGCAAGTTCCTTTCAAATGAAAAAGAAATCTCAAGAACTATCTGTCTGAGAACTGGGACCCAAGTAATGAGGATGCTCAGTCTATATTTATGTCTTATACAGCTTCAGGCATGCTAACATGCTTTACTATTACCCACTCCAAAGTCCCAAGGGAGAATGTCAATATTATTAGATGGACAGAATTTCCAATGTGAGAGGTTCATTGAGGAAATGAGATTGCCAAAAGGTGGAGAATAACCATCCTAGGAAAAGTATAAAATTTAGGACAAGGAACTCCACAATGGAAATGGAGGGCCTAGAGAACCATGACAATCAGAAACAGTATAAGGAGGTCACGGACATTGAACCCATTCTTTAGTTGTTTCAGGACCACACGAGATAAATGAATGGAGCAGGAGAAAGACAAAAAGTAGAGATGACAGATAAGATGGAACAGAAGTGCGGAAGCCGGAAATGAATCAAATCACTGCCCTGTGAAGAGGAGATGTTTTAAGTGCCATTGAGATCAGTAGTAAATCCAAAGCTTACTGTTATTACAAATGAGAAAGCTGAACCACAGAATCAAAAACCAGAGGCAAAATACTATGATTAATGATGCACGAAGTCCTATTTGGCAGGACTGTTCAAGGTAAAGATGCCATTAAAGGAATAACACAGGAACCCAGCCACAGTCCCAGCAACAATGAAAATAAAATCACAAATTCATAGTAATGTAAGAACAAAAACAAACAACAATAATTTCCTCTCAGAATGATTGGGGCAGGGAAAGGAATTCTTTATTTACAATACAACTAGGGTAAAAATCTTGCTCTAGGACTGCCCCTAGATAATATGTCCCTGATTGGAAGGATTAGAGCTACCGTGACATAAGAAATCCTTGGCTAATTTGGAAGCACAACAGCTAAAGAAAGGCTGCTCAACAGAAGTTGGATTAGGGCAAGAGGTTAAATTACTTCAGATTCTTGTATCTATTCTGATCTCAAATCTGCCAGATGTCAAAGTCTGGACAAGATAACCATCTTCCCAAAGCATCAAAATCATCTCCAAGCAGGGATCTTGAAAGGGCAAGAACACAGATACTATAGCTATACATATGTCATAAGACTCATAAACATTTGAACAGAAGATGTTCCCTTTATGCTTTTTGAATAAAGTAATCAGAGGAAACAAGTAGTGAAGAATGGGGGAAATTTAAAGGGACAATATAAGCCATTTTTGAGGTTGGGAAGACAGAGAAACATTAGGCAAAACTCAAAATGTCAAACTGTGGTAATTTTTTTTAAGGTAACTCAAAATATGCTTGACAAATTTTCTTCACTGTTTGCAGAAACTGTTTCCTTTTTCTGAAGAATAAATCTGGCAATTTTCTGGTCAAACCAATTTTCCAAATCAAAGGAACAGAAGGGCTCAGGTAGATCTATATAAGTGATCTGGTTGCAATCTTACCTCCATAATATCTGTGTGTTTGGGATCATATAAATTGTTAAATATATTTGATATATGATTGATGTGTATATATATATATGATATGTTTCATTTTGTTCTTCAATTTAGATGAAAGGCACCTTCTCTCTACTACATTGTTTTGTTTTTTTGTAAATGTTATACAGTTTTAAAATAAAGTTTTCAAAATCAGCTTCTTGAATATCATATGGGAAAGGTTTGCTGACATAGATATCACACTAAAGTACATAACACATTAATAACAGCTGGATGACTTGGAACCAGGAGGCTTGCCATGACAGTGCAGGGCAAATTTCAGTCAGTTTACAAAACGAGACTACATTTCCTAGAGCAATAAAACTATGCCTCCAGACTGGATTTGCAGAAGAACCCTGGGCTCCCATGTGAAGCTGTGTGGTAACTTAGTCATGACAAAGATGCCATGAGATTAGAGAGCCCAGCAGAGAAATTGTTCTGATAGGAAGGATTTCGGCTTGCAAAGTCTGATAGCTTGAGGAGCTCTGATGAATCACAGCACAGTGCTTGCAGATACAAGGTTTAAAAGATGCTCTATGAAATAGCCTTTCTTTATGAAAACTTTTATTTCTTTAAACAATGCACCTGTAAACAATGCATTCTGTCATATTTCACCTCTAGATTAATTTCATTTTACAAAGCTTCCTGGTTTAGATTTTTCCACAGAAGTTCCATTTTTGTAGGTAGAAAGGCTTTCTAACTTTAGTGCCATATTTTAAAACTCTCTCTCTCACAGACATACACACACACATCCATCATTGCTCAGTACATGCCCAAGGTTATACGAAAGGCAGACGCTTCAGTTTCAACAGGGCTCCAGGACTTAGGACAGAGCTTACATACAGAGGACCATGCAAGTGTCCCTTCCTAAGATTTACATTGTGGTCCCTAAGGGAACTCTACTGGATAAAGCATTACATACAGATCAGTGAGGAGGCATGAAGCGGAAAATTGGCAATTGTGAGAAATAATTTTAGAAATGTATATATACATTTTTTAAGGCTTATGACACAAACAAATTAAGTGTAGGTAATTTGTTCCACTCTAGACCCCATTCAGCACTGCTTTTCCTAAGTCATCCCTTACACTGAAAAAAAATCAAGATTGAGCCAAGTTCTCTGCTCACTGATTCTAGAAAAATTCCACCTAAGTCAAAGAGTAAACATGAGTAAAATACTGTCCAGATTGTAATTAGTTTCCTAAGAAAATGAGGATGAAACTATCAGATCTAGATGGATTTGAAATCTGAAATCCTCACATCTTTCACAGAGGATCAGAGTCAGTAAATAAAATAACAAATCTTCTGTACCAAGTTGTTAGATTTTGCCCTGGAAGCAAACTTCTTAGAAAATTTAATGTATTATGCATCAAATTAACTCATATTTAAAATCCAGTATGAGAGTCCATTCCTCCAAAGACTAACTTGTGTTGAGATCTGTCCGTATTTATGTAATTAAATCCATTGGGTCCAATTCTCCTTAACCTAAAGCAGTGGTTCTCAACCCACAAGCTGCTTGCAACCCAGTCAGCACACAGCTGCAGCCCATGTGACATCCTCAGGGCCATACAGGTAGTAATCTATTGTATGGATGTAGCCCACATAACACAGAGCTGCATATGTGGCCCACAATGGTAAATAGATTGAGAACCACTGCCCTAAAGCCTACTGATGCTGCTCGGGTAATATCAGGGACAGTGGATCCATCCAGGGCCTTTAAGATGATTTTTGTAGCATAAGAGGCTTCCCTGACTGACACAGAGATGCTGCAGTGAGTCAGAAATGAGTAAAAGTGTATAGCCATAAGCAGCAGATGTGTAAGTTAGAGGAACTGTGAGGCTACTTGAGCTTATGCCAGAGCTGGGTAAGCTCCTGGCTACTCCAAGAATATGGGGAGCGCAAAGGTGCTTAAAGCCACCTTTCTTCTTGCACATCCCTCCATTGCTGCACCAAGTCAGAATAACTGAGGACTGTAGCCATTAACTTAATGGGACTTTCACATGAATAGAGCTGGCTGGCAGAATGAGGACCTAGCTGTTTTAGGGCCAGATTTTACTTCCATTAAATTTAATGGATGAACTCCATTAACTTCACCAAGAACAGGATCAGGCTCTTAATGAGATGATGGTTAAAAGAGAGAAACCCGTTAAAAGAATAATTTTCCTTTTCACAGAAGCTGAAGGTTTAACAATTCTTAGCTTTATTGGTAATTATTTATTTTTTGCCATCTGCAAGGCCACTTAGAAGATGCAATGACTTTAAAATATTCTTTACTTTCTCATTTGTTGTCTACTCCCCAATTATGTTCCAATCTTTTAGTTCAATTGGTTTATAGTTGTCCAAACAGAAAAAATGACTAGTTGTTGTATGACATGTTACCTCTGCATTGTATGAACATATTGTGATCTCCCCAGCACTGAGTCAGCATTCTGATGATTTAGCATTTATATTCCCGACAGCTGTTTATTCCTCTCAATGTACTTTCGGAGATAAATGTCCAGAAGGGATTTACTGCCCCAGATCTATCAGAAAACATATTTAAGATATTCTGTGGTATTTAAATCATAATAAAATCTATTATTCAGTAATCTTAGGACAAATAGCATTTAATTTGGAACATTAAATAACGTACATTAAAGCTTATAAATTATTTTAAAATATAAATTGATTAAGAAGCCAAAATAAAGTTAAAATTTCCCCGCAGAATCTTGATTTGGTGGTTTCTGGATATATCTTTAAGATCCTTAAGACTATTAAAGAGAGTTAATAACTGGAGCGTATATGGGGCCAAAATGATTCCTGGAATAACTGGATGCAACTGTCCTAAAGCAATGGAGCTGCACTGCTAACTTTGGTCTGGAGAGTTACCACTAAGCTATTGTCCATAACAGGATGAGTGTGTGTGTGCACGCTCTCTCTCTCTCTCTCTCATTTTTTGCATGAAATGCCTCAGCTGGCTTTGGTGGAAAGGATTCATAGCTGAGAATCTCAGATGGAGACAGGTGCCTCCCTCCATCCTGTCAGTTAAACACCTAAATCCTTTGAGGATATAGGATGTAGAAGGCCTGCCCCTTTCCTCTCCATTTCACTCTGGGCAAGCTTAGGGTGGGGCTCCTTGCTTAGCTTGCTGCCTTCTGAGAAACCCTTTCTTAAAGTGCCTAACTTTCCCCATACAATGCATGGGGACCCCTGGCTCCCTAACGCAGGGCTATGAATTCCACTATTAGCAGGGCAGCTAGGATTAGGTGTTGCAATACTGAAACCCCTTTGTGAATTTAGCCCTATACTCTTTAATAAAGTCTCCTAGCATCCAACCATGCAATAGCATTGTCAGGGGGCTGATTCCACAAACCCTTACTGATGTCAGTAAACTATTCATGTGAGCAAGATCTACTGATGTGAGTCTGGGTATGAAGGATGGAGCCTTAGCCTTGAAGATTCCTCTCCAGTTCCATTAAATCAAACTTTCTTCTAAACCCTGGTCATACCATTTCATGCTAACCACATCATCAGCACTCTTGACTCAAGCTAGAATGCATCATGCATTCTTAGGAAATTGTCACTGGAAAGAGAAAAAGGACGTTTCCATAGTGAATAATTCTTCTTGCTGGGGCTAACATCATAAATGTGCTAGGGGCTAAACAGGTAGAAAATAAGATACAATCCTTAATTATTATTATTATTATTTATTTGTATTACTGTAGTGCCTAGGAACCCAAGTCATGGACCAGGACCCCATTATGCCAGGCTCTGTATAAACACAATACAAAAAGACGGTCCTTGTGAGAATACCTTAGAATCTACTGTGAAGCAGTTTAAGAGAAACTACAACACTAAATCATAATCCCTAGATGTGAAGTTAAAATCTTCATCCATATTTAACCATCAGATCACAGGCTCTGGGGCAAGACTATACTTTTAATAAAACTTGAACCTTGACATTAATCATCTTTTATCTGGCTATGATGTATGGTAAACAAAGGAAAATGTATGAGTAGAAGACATTAACCTTTGGGGTCTATTTATGAAAATTTATTTAGGCCATTTCTGCACAATTTTTGCATTCCTCATGCAGAATAACATTTAGCGTGCTTAAATGGTAAATAAATCTTGAGTGTTGACAGTTGTTACTATTTAGTGGATGTCCTCTCCCTTTTAAAATCATTATGTAACTCTCTGTCTTCTTTTGATAATTTTCTCTTGACTCCATAAAACATGAAAAAATGTAATATTGTAAATTGATGGCTCTCTGTATTTTGTCAATGTTCCACTTGGGTTTAAAGTGTAGAGAAGAGCATGCATGAGGATCAATATATGAAACCTGTTTAAAAGATTATCTGGCATTCTAAGTTTAATACCTTACTTTACTTGTGGATTTGTAGATAATACAATATTTTGTTTATAGCTGAATCCAATAAAAGATAGTAATATTCTCACCTCAAATATCAGGATATTGTAGGTATACATAAAGACAAGGCTGAAAACTTAAATGGATGTGTATCAGTATGAGTAAGTTTTATATAAGGGCTAGATCCTGATGTAAATCAATGTAATTCCAGGGACTTCAATCAACCAGTTTGAATCAGCTGATGATCTAGCCTTAACCGCCTACATACTGAGAAATCATCCATTTGCCCAATAAAAGTCTATATCTGTGTTCATTGCAAAAGCTTTTACCAATTTGCTTTGAGTCATTTGATTGCAAGTTATGTGTTTGTACAGCGCCTAGTACAATGTGGTTCAGGTCCATGATTAGGGCTCCTAGGTGCAACAGCAATTCAAATAAATAATAATATACTCTATAATATATACTACTTTTGTAGCAACTACATGATAATATGTTGCTACATACATCTCCTCCAATACACATTTCTTCACAAAAATATTCACTCTCAAGAATGAAAAAAAGGGCATAGAAAAAAATCCCTGTAAAAGGGCAATTGACTAGATAGATAGATAATGGGGTCCAATTCCCTTTTATATTGCAGTCCCTTTAGACCATCTGGACAAGGTAAAGGAGCCATTAAGCTAGCACAGCCGGCAATCGAGTACACCTGATGTCAGGGCTTCCCTGGATGGTGTGGAGATGGCATTACAACTTTAGGTCAGTCCCTTCCGAAGCCCCAGAGTAGGGGGTGTGGTTCCAATGCCGCTGAGCTCTGATTAGGCTTGGCTGCAAGAAGAGCCTGTTGTGCACTCTTATAGCTGAGCATAAATCAGAGCAGTATTGAGACTGCTTTAACTTGGGGGCAGAGGCCAGGAGTAGGGGAATCATAAAAGTGGCTTAGAAAACCTTAAACTACCTTTCACCTTCCTCTGTTCCTGCTCCAAGCAGAACTGAGAACTGGGCCAAGGTATTTTGTGTCTCAGATGGCATGTATATTATGCATTGCTATGGAAATGGTTACAATAGTCTGTACCTTTTATAGAACAAAAAATACAGTGTAGTCAATTTATGAGAACTACTTGCACTTAAGTCAAAACTGTCTCTTAATTATCTGCTTTTATTTTTACAGTATATTAGAGCTGATCACTTTTTGTATAGTAAAAGCAACACTTTTGGAAGATGAGAATTTATATAGTTGGACACCAGTGTCAGGTTATTAAAGACATATTTCTGCATTCTTGTCTTTGTCAAAAACATACTCTACTTGTTATATGATACCTGTGGTTCCTTAGTAACTGGTTTAAAATACACTTTAATTAATACTAATAAAACAATGGGACACATCATGTTATTTGCTATCAGTCTGGCTACCATGCTTTGTCAACATACCCCAGGCTATTTAGAATATCAGCAACCTCTGCAGTTAACTCCAGATTGATGTCATTCAGGGCTTGAACTTTAATACAAAATACTAACAGTGTTTTGGGATTGTTATATTTTCCTCCTTGAGACAGACATTAAATATAGCTCTTACCTTAAAGAAAAATATTGGCCATAGATGAGTTGATCTTACATTCCTTGCACGTTCAGAAGTCCCACTGACTTGAGTAAGATTTTCAGTACATTAGGCTAATGAAGTCCTAGGATGCATCAGGTGAGGTGTTTCCAGTAGAGACAGGGAAGTGTTAAACCATTATACAAGACACTAGTGAGACCTCATCTGGAATACTGTGTGAAATTCTGGTCTCCCATGCTTAAGAAAGATGAATTCAGACTGGAACAGGTGCAGAGAATGGCTACTGGGATGATCTGAGCAATGGAAAACCTACCTTATGAAAGGAGACTCAAAGAGCTTGGTTTGTTTAGCCTAACTGAAAGAAGACTGAGAGGTTAGGGGGTCTATTACAGGAGTGGGTGGGTGAGGTTCTGTGGCCTGCAATGTGCAGGAGGTCAGAGTAGATGATCATGACGGTCCCTTCTGACCTTAAAGTCTATGAGAAATGCAGAATCAGACCAGTAATCAAGGAAACTGTACTACATGTCAGCTTGGTATACTTCCCATGTGGATTAGTTCTAGCTAATCATATCATACCACTTTAAGATTCTAAATGTAAATCATGCACATTTGTATGAATTATTTTGGAATCTGCATAATATTATTATATAAAACAATAACATAAATGCAAATGAAAAATCAATACATCAGCACAATTACAAGATTTACCCTGATTTTAGACTATCACAGCAATTAGATTAAGCTGTACCAAATTAAACTATTTTGCTTTGTGCCTTACTGACAAAAAGACTGCACGAAAAATGAAATGAAGACATTAAAAAACACTATTAAACCTTGTTTATACAGACAATCAAAAATCAACAACAGAACTAAAAATGCAGATGTAATTAAAAATAAATATAAAGTAACTCAAGTATGGTTAAAATCAATAAATTGGCACAAATAGTTACAAAACCCAAGAATATTTATATCAGTGACAGAATGGAAAGATGAGCAACAGCATGAGGGATGATAGCACCACTAAACAAATGCAACTCACACATCACCCCAGACTCATCTGTGATGGAGTTTTAAAAAAGGCAAATAAAATAGAAACAGAGAATGTATTTGCATGTGAGTAGAATGAGAAGGTAGAGCAGTGAATGGTTATGCAGATAATGCTAATGAAGACTAAAAACTGTATCTCATGGGATTTAAGTTCTCTTAAAGTGTAATCTATGACATCACTAGGGAAAGATGTAACCTGACACGTTAATTTGCTGTTCTCCTTTCACCCTTCGTTTTGCTGTTACACTTCTTTCTCCTGCTACCTACTATTATGACACAATTTTCTAGGTGGCAAACTGAGAGGAGCAGCCTTCTGTCAACAAGCCAATGCTGCTTGACAAATTGACCTTGACCTGACACTGTGGTGCCAGAAGCCACAAGCTACCTGGTAACATTTATTAGGTATGTCAAGAGTAGCTTTTATTGTTGCTGCAGTTAATAAAAATGTCAGATGATAAGAAAGCATTACTATGCGGTCATTTAGTTCATCAAAAACTAATCCTGATGCATTTCAAAGAACATTTGGGAACTGGCATAATCTATGTAAATAAAACATTACCCATATGCTTACTACCTGTTATATTAACCACTGATCAAGCAGAAATGTACACGGTTTATACTAAAAATACATGCAAAAATAGGCACGGCAATCTTACAGTTTGTACTGGCAACTGAATTAGTCATGCAGAGCAGCGGATGTTTGGAGGAAGCCAGTCAATGTTTCATCTCAATAACCTTTGGCAGGAAATGGCTGTCCTGCCTTCCATGAGTCTTAATTACATTGGCCTAGCTCATCTTCTCCTGGAGAATAACCTACAGGAGGGGGCTGCAGAGGAGGAAAACTCTATGAGAATTCCCTCACAGAGATTCTTCCCACATCATCTCATCAGGATGGCAAGGTTTGACCCCCTGTGAAGAAGGCCATCTGTCCCCAACTGTGGATTCTCAAGAATCCATACAAATATTTCAGGAGTCCAGGACCATCAATGCAGAGGCTCTGTGCCTCCAGATTGGCTAAGGCCCCCCAGTAGTGAAGCTCCATGGCAGGTTCTCTATAAGGGACTATCCTGACTGTGGCTTCCCCTGGGAATCCTGGGAAGGCAGGATGTGCGCTATGCAGAATAGATAATAGAGCCCCAGGCTGTATTTTCTTTTCTGGCTAATGTCAACAGGGTCAGAAGGTGGGTGATTTACATCACTACCCAGCCAACCTCTTTCCTCAGACAATGCAGAGAGCATCTTGGGGACATAAGGGAATAGTGCCACATAGGCAACTGAGTCCTACTTTCAAAATGAAGGGGGTAGATTTGGAGAGTTCCCTCTTTGCAGATTTAGGGGGAACAATCTGGCCTACGTTTGAAATGCATGAGAAGTTGTTGGTATCTCTGAGGGCTGAATAGAAGCCATTGATTCCATCAAAACATGATCCTCACTATCTTTGAAATGATGTTTTCCTGGGATACTACACATTAGAATAATTATATGAAATGTAAAGGAAATATAAATCACCTGTAATAAATTACAATTCCTTTTGGAAAGCAGCTCGTCTGGCTCTGAGTTGTGACATTTCTTGTTCCTGGATTTGTGTAGACCCTGGTACATTTCAGATTCCTCTCCATACAGATTTGCTAAAGTACTAAAAAGTTATTTTAAAAATCACATCAGAATTGGGCTCAATTTCCCCATGTATTGAATTATCATACCTGCTACAAATTTAGGCCCTGATCCTGCATAAAGCTCCATTTTGGTGGACATTTGCTCTTGCATAGAGGTCCTTGGTTGTCTGAACCAAAGATTGTTTCATTTACCTCACAGTGAAGTGCACGAAGTATATGTCACTATAACAGCATTGTAATGGTGTGACTAGGAACATGTAGAATTGCACAAGGCTCATTAATACTAACAGAAGTGACATTAGTGTATCAAAATGAGTAAACATTTCTATACTTTCTGAAAATCTGTGTCAATGGTACATTCTGTTCTGTGTTTCTATAGTGGCTGGCACAAGGGGATCCTGGTCCATGATTCGGTGCTAGAGTAATACAAACACTAAGTAATAATAATTTCAAATAACTTGCTCAAATCTTTTAATAACTATATTATAGTACCATCTAGTGGTTAAATTAAACCAGACAAAGACTTTTTAAAGACCATGGTACACACTGAGCAATTAATTTAATGTTAACTGCCAATTATTGCATCATAACTGCCTTTTGAGTACTTTAGTGATAATAAGCAAACAGCTATCATCTCTTATCAGACTTACATAATGTATTGGAAAACAGCCAAGGATAAACTAAAATTACAAATATAACAAAGCTATTTATTCCCCTGTACCACGTCTTCAGCATGCTCTAAGACATATCTTTTTGAATTTTGAAATTTTGATTACATTTCAAATTGTGATGAAGAAACAGGGAATTAAAAAAAAATTATTTGCATTTTCCCACCCACCCCTGTTTTTTGAACAGCTCTAGCCCATTACCATTTAACTACAAGAGTACTAATCCTGTAGAAAGATAAATAATGCCACTGAAGCAAAGAGTTTAACTGGAGATAGGAAAGAGCTGGCTCTTCTTATAAAGAGACTGAAATATATAGTGACAAAACCAGGCAGGCTGTGGATTAAATAAGCCTAAATAGAATAGTTCAAGTGAGGCCAAGTTTTTTCTGTTGGGTTATTCCTTATGTATGTGTTTTATTTGACTCTGAAATCCATGAAGCAGTCAAGATAATTAATATATTGGTTAATTACATTATAAATTTAACAGAACATTTAGAATGCAGTCCTGCTTTCTCATCCCTTACCATACCAGCCATTAGCTAGAAATATGGTCTGCACACCAGTGTCAATAAACAAGAGAGAAAGAGAGAATAACACAGTGGAGAAAAGTTCCTTTAGGTTTATGATAGCAATATGACCTCTGGTCTGGAGTCCAGACTATTTCAGTACTTGAGGCCTGATTTTAAGCATGGCTTCAGTTTATGTGCAAGTGGGGGATGGGATCTGAAAATATGGCCTTTTCTGACCATCTGTGGTAAAAGCCTCAGCTTCTGTAGCCAGTCCCTAATTGCCAGAAAATGGCCTCCCCATTGCTCATTATTGTATACTTTATAAATAACAGTAATATTTATATAAGAACATTATTCACAGAACAGTCTGGCCTCCATGGCAATAGGACTCCTGTAAGACTCCCTGGATGTCCACTGACCCCAATCTCACCTCAGTGGTAGGGTGGCTACTGATGCATGCTCAGAATACCAAACGTTCTGGTACTTCCAGAATGGCATGGGCCCACTCCTCCTGGCATGGCCTCACACGCACGGTTCATGCAAGGTCACACCGGTGGGGTCGGAGCAGCATGCAGTGCGTAATGGCATCCTCCAGGATGATACCAGACAAAACCATGTCCCGTACCAGACAGGGACAAACCTTTCCAAAAACAGAACTGTCCAGCTTAAAACTGGACAAATGGCCTGCCTACTTGCTGGTAGAAGAGAAAGGAACAGTTCACATCATGTGAAAGAGAAAGGGAGTAAGATACTGCTAAAGGGTCAGCACTATTTTACTCACTGAGGCTCTGATTCACCAAAGCACTTAAGCACTTCAGTGGGGCTTAAGCATGTGCTTACATGCTTTACTGAATCAAGAACAGCGAGAGTTCTGTGGCAGCTTAAAGACTAACAAATTTATTTGGGCATAAGCTTTCGTGGGCAGAAACCCACTTTGTCAAATGAATCAAGAACAAGATTCCTATGAGATTGAGGCACACTGTGTCATGGATATATCCACATCACTGGGAATTTTGGGATCCTCAAATATGCAGGATTGGGCCTCAGACCAATAGACCAACCAGAATATGACATTATTTGTAAATTATTAAATAATTTGGTGGGAAAAGGATTCACTTAGCATTAAACAAATGCGCATGTTGAGACAAAATCAAGGCAATATAACTGAAATTACATTTTAAAAATAGTTTAAAGAGATTCCAAGCACAGTCATTGGGGGATAAAGCATATATATATACTGATTCCTTAGCTATTAACAAAATGGGAAGCCGTATTTCTCTTACATATATCCATTTTGAGAGCATATATAAGGACTTTTGGAAAACCATGGTCCCTTTGAAGTCATGAGAAGTTTTACCGCTGACTTCACTGGACCCAGAATTTGACCCACTGACTGGAGTTGAAGTTTTATTCTGGGAAATTATTGCCTTTCTGGTTCAAAAAACTACTTTCCATGAGCTATAAATAATACCTGAAACTGCAAGTCCTACCTCATTAATTCCATTATTTTATCAATGGCATAAAAAGTTATAAAATACCGAGTTGCAATGCTTTCTACATTCTGAACCTGTTATTTTAACACTTTCAAAGTCATCATAGTCTGCATTTATATTCTGTAACTGAACGTTTCCCCTATCATCTGCTTATGAAATAGTGAACAGGTTTCCATTTGTAATGTAAATATCAGCTACTGTCCTTCAAGAACAATAAGACTCATCTGTTTGGCACATGAACCTTCTAGATCTTAGTGTCTTATCAGATAATTAGGTCTTAGCTTTCAACAACATTGGGATTAAAATATACATTTTAATATTCAGGCTGTAAATTGCTCACTGTATTCCTCTACCACCTTGCTGAAAGAATGCATAATGCCCCCAAATTGCTATTGAAATTCTACTTCCTGAATTAACAAAACAATACTTTAAATACATCAGTAAACCATTTATGGGCCTAATTCTGCACTCCCTGATACCAGTCTCCCTCCACTGAAATCAATAATGTTACACCAGCATAAAACTAGTGTAGCGGAATGAAGATTCAGGCCTGCTGTCTTTTTAGTTACACATTATATCTTGGCTCATGTCACAGTAACACAAAGTTGGATTTGTATTGTAGTTTTTATTTCAGAGGTAAAAAATGGCCCTAAAGAAAGAAAGAAAGATTGACTGATTGATTTTTGGTGATGGGTCCCAGGTCTGCACTCTTTGTGTTTGCAAAAAGTCATCTTGAATAAATATCATTTAGGCTTCAACAATACCATTTGTGAATCCTTTCTGATTATCTGGTCCCTAGTGACACCTATAATTTTCCCATATGAAAAAACAATGGGCCAGATCCTTGATGTGGTCTTGCCCTACTGGGGCAGCAGCAGATTTCCTTTGCATGGGACAGTCTCTGACTGGCATAGTGTTGACATACAGAAGGTGTGTGGGAAGCAGAGAGCACGACTAGAGTGGCATGGCACTCCAGAGATCACAAGCCAGCATAATGGCCCCGAAGGCGCAGTTACTGTTAACACAAGATTAAGCAGTTCTGAATAGGACTCAGCAGCTCTGGGAGCTGAGAGAATGTAAGGATGGTATTTGCCTGCCCCGCACAGCTCATCCATCTCCAATTTCAGTGGGGCTGGTGCAACCGCATCTCATTTTTGAACACTTTTTATTAAATAGGCATCAACTCTGCATGGTATCTTTTAAAAAACAATTCTGGAAAAAGAAATATAATAGCGAGTCTAAACAGCTTTGAATAAATACATAATATTTATAAATTTAAATGACAAATTAATATAAATACATTTATAATATTAATAATGTCAAAGTAATGTTTTTATTTTACCTCATTTGAGATTAATTTAACAATAATTAAAAACCAAACTGTGACCCTCCCGCGCATGGGAATAAGCAGCAAACTTGCCTCTTTTTTCCACATAGGGGATTTCCCCTTCACAAACTCTGAGGATGCTCAGACCTGCACAGAGTGGGGCACAGAAAGGGTTTGCAACTATTCTGAGGCAGAGCAATCTGAATGATCCAGTACAACTGTCTTTGCTTTCACACTCTCTTTATTCTTCTATCCCTCACAGTACGCCTTTTACTTGGCAGATCTGTATACCATATCTAAGTTATTGTCACACTGAAAAAATATTGGTTTTCAAAAGCTGAAAAATCAATAATTTATTTCAAAACTGTAAAATATTATTCTAATAGTTTTCAGAAAGGTCATGGTCACTCACTGAACTGCAGCTCTTTCTGCATTCAAAAAATCTTAAACTCAATTGTAAAGCAGCTTTCAAATAGCAAATTGATACAGATAAAAACACATACACATATGTATATATAAACCAGTTACATGGAAATAAAAGGCTATTTGCAAAATCTATTATGTTCAATTTGTGAGAATAACTGGCCTGTGTCATAACATCTGTAAAAACAGCATCTCATTTGCACGGTTTGGCTATTATTTCCACTGCTAATTCCTCTAACAGACATTGTGACACAGTCTTCTCCTGACGCAGGAGGGACTGACACATATACATTTTATTCATGCTAATGAGAGATATGTGCCTCAGATCATCATCCCTCAAGCTTTGGGAGTAAACATCATTTTCTAACAGGAGGGAAAGACAGAGACTCTGAGGAAATAATTAAACATTTTCTCGTATGCGATCTGTGTGAATTTCACAGGGCTCAGGTAAAATGTGCAATGATGCTTCAGAAATAACAAAGCAAGTGCAAAAGCATTATTCATTTGAGCACATACTCTGGCACCTGTGACTCCTGGCACAATCCTGCATGCCCATCCAAGAGAGATTACTTTTCCTCTTGGCAATAATAATCTGAGGGCTAGATGTTTGGGGCTGTGGGCAGCGGTGCTGGAACTACAGGTGCTGGGGGTGCAGCAGCCTCTCCTGGCTTGACGTAGTAATAACAACGAAATACATGGTTTCTGCTTTCAGCACCCCCACTATAAAAATTGTTCCAGCACCTCTGGCTGTGGGCAGATCCAGAGATAACACTTTCTGACCATGAATTGACCCAGATTTGCATAAAACATGCCAAGTGTCATCCCTACAGATTAGGAGAGTAACCAGAAGTGTGGCAGCTAGAGATGGGGTTAAGGTGAAGAGTCTCACAGGGCTAAATCCTCTCACCCTCTCTGTCCAACATCTTTGTGAGGGCACTTGGGGAGATAGCTGATTGCTCAGTGAAGTTCAAGGTGCTGGTCACAATCAACAGGGTTTCTAAATTACCGATGCCCAGGTTTCTTTAAAGGCCACATCTTAATACCTGACTTCCACAGGTCTGAAATGCTAGAACTCCCTGTCCTGAGATGAAGTCTGAGAGCTGGGGCAGGGCATTTTCGGTAGTGAGCTCTCACCTCTAGAACCTCCTCCTCTGATTCAGCATGGGCCCATACAACTATTTCCTCCCTTTTTACCCGGGTCTCTCAACTGTCTGAACTATGCAATCTTGAACTCTTAACCAACAGGACAGATCCCTCTCCATCCTCCGCCTTAAAGCTCCACGCAGCTTGGGAACATGATGGTTTTGCTCTTCTCATTCAGAAAGTTAATGATAACCCAATTTAAGCTATTTAGAGTGCACCTAGATACCACAGTAAAGAACACATTATGTGTTTAATGAGGAGTTGTACAGCCTAAACATCCAGCAACACGTAACATCTATTCCTTATTACTGTAGAGCCCAATGCTGCTCCCATTCAAGTAAATTGGAGTTTTGCCGTTTACGTCAATGGGACAGGATCTGGCCTTTAGTGCACATGTGCCTTAGCTGATATTTCTTCAAATAATACTTGTAAATGTTACTGGGGGCCTTTATATTTTTCTCTTTGTATTTGCCCTTTCTTTCGCTATAATACTGCTTAATTTTCCTGGTAGTCTCTATGTAACCCATACTTACTGTACTGTTATATTTATGGACAATATTGTCTGTCTCTGATTGGTTGCCTGGTTGGTAGGGGAGACTGTTGCCTTGGTTTTTAGTATTGTGTGAATTTATGCAGGCCTGTGTGGGTGGCATATTTGGCCAGCTTTCAGATATAATGTTTTCATCAAAAGTAGGGCTGTCATTTTTGTTAATTGTTACAAATCGGTGGGATCTGTTTTCCCCACGCTCTGTGAGGAATGAGTGTGGATGTGTAAGGTTTCCTTTCTGACAGCTGAAATGGTGTGACACTTATGGAAAATGAGAGTGAAGGCTGGTTGCCAATTATTTTTATCCTTGGGTGGAGGGATAGGAATATCAGTACATTACAATAAGTGTAAAGACTTTTGTTCAGATTTTTGAAGCATGTTATTAGGATAGGTTTGGGAAACAATATTTCTTCTGGGTGGTTTTTATTTTTGCAGTGTGCTGCAGGTATTGAGCCAAACTGTGAGCTGCCTGTTAGATGCTAATTTGTGTCCCGGCCCTCCTTCTGGCCATGCCCTCAACAGAGGTGTCCATGATCTGTTGTGGCTGTGGAGCATCTCTGGCCACAACAGCCAGCAGTCTCTGCACTTTGGGAGGACTAGTGATGGTACACTGCATAGGTGTGCTTGGGAAAGTACAGTTCCCAGTGCATTTTCCCCTTCTAGTGCACACATGGGAATTTAGCCAATAATATGAAATGTAATTTAGACAATAATATGGGAATTGTGGGAAAATATAATATGGGAAATAATGGGATTTATGGGAAATTATGGGAATTATAATATGGGAAATAATATGGAAATGTAGCCAATAATATGAAATGTAATTTAGCCAATAATTGGAATATAACTTCTTATCAGATGGAATGAATATGAATTATAATATTATGGTCAGGTTTTCTTTGATTGTTGAGGAGCCTGTAGTTATTACAAGTTGCATGTTTTATGCAGGGCTTTTTATTGGTGCTATTAAGGATTTCCATTGTGCATTGGCTTGAGGAGACCCTCCAAAGAATCATAGGAGATTAGGGTTGGAAGGGACCTCAGGAGGTCATCTAGTCCAACCCCCTGCTCAAAGCAGGACCAACCCCAACTAAATCATTCCAGCCAAGGCTTTGTCAAGCCAAGCCTTAAAAACCTTTAATGATGGAGATTCCACCACCTCCCTAGATAACCCTTCCAGTGCTTCACCACCCTCCTAGTAAAACACTTTTCCTCATATCCAACCTAGCTCTCCCCCACTGCAACTTGCTCCTTGTTCTGTCATCAGTCACCACTGAGAACAACCTAGTTCCATCTTCTCTGGAACCCCCTTCAGGTAGTTGAAGGCTGCTATCAAACCTCCACTCTCTTCTCTTCTGCAGACTAAATAAGCCAAGTTCCATCAGCCCCTCCTCATAAGGCATGTGCCCCAGCCTCCTAATAATTTACACTGCCATCTGCTGGACTCTCTCCTATTTGTCCACATCCTTTAAGTAGTGGGAGGCCCAAAACTGGAGACAATACTCCACATGTGGCCTCATCAGTGCCGAATAGAGGGGGATAATCACTTCCCTCGATCTGCTGGCAATGCTCCCACTAATGCTGCCCAATATGCCGTTAGTCTTCTTGGCAACAAGGGCACACTGTTGACTCATATCCAGCTTCTTGTCCATTATAACCCACAGGTCCTTTTCTGCAGAACTGCTGCTTAGTCAGTTGGTCCCCAGTCTGTAGCAATGCATGGGATTCTTCTGTCCTAAGTGCAGGACTCTGCACTTTCCTTCATCAGCACTTTGCACTTCATCAGATTTCTTTTGGTCCAGTCCTCCAATTTCCTATCCTCTATCACTCTCCACAGCTTCTCCATATTTGTGTACTGTTTTTTTAATGTAGTTTTTAAAATTTAAATTAGTTTGTTTCTATAAGTGACTTGTCTTGTGATACTATGAGACCAGTACTGTAGAACCAATTTAGCTACAGCCAGGTGGCACTCATTCACATTCTGAATAATTACACTCTCATAGGGTTTTTGAACCCTTACAACTAGAGATAGGCCTGAACCATGAAGTTCTGATTTAGATTTCACCAACAGGAGATTTGGATCAAATATTCCAGTTTGGCCCCATAATTACTCATATAACATACAACTTACTGTGATGAGTGCCATGGGATTTCATTTCTGTATGATGGGCTTCTGTCTGTAAGGTACTTTTATGGCCCTCATTATCATAGTATCTGATCTCACTGTATTAATGTATTCATTTTCACAACACTACTGTGAGGTAGGAAAGTACTATCCTCATCTTAAAAATGGAGAGCTGACATACAGAGAAAATAAACGTATGTCTATGCTGCAATTAAAAAACCGCGGCTAGTCCATGCCATCTGACTCGGGCTCATGGAGCTTGGGCTTAGGGGATGTTTAATTGTGGTGTAGACATTTGGGCTTGGGCTGGAGCTCAGGTTCTAGGACCCCATGAGGTCCTAACTTCAGAGAGTTAGCTGTCTAACTCCCACTGAATTTCACCAAAAGTTGGACACCTAACTCCCAAAGGCTCACTTTTAAATCCCAGCCTACATAGATTTCCTACATGACACTGATCGGATTCTTGTAAGTATTAAACTGGTGCAGCTGGATATCAAAATTGACCCTGCATAGCTCTGAAGACTGATAGCTTGTAAAAGACTTGAAAAATTATTTAAAGTATCTGAGCTTGTTGTAGATTATTTTTATTTTTTCCTCAGTGAAGAACTAGATAACAATAGAATTAGTTAATAATATGAGAAGGACATGAGTAGTGGCTATCCTCCAAATAACTACTTTACTCCTGACCACTGCAAATTAATGGTGCTACCATGTGTCACATGGTAACAGGAGGAGACACAGGTGACGTGAATTTCCCACCGTCCCTGTCCTCAAATGATTGTAAATCAAGTTATCTGTTTCTGTCATGCAAAATATCAAATGATGAAGACCTGAGATCTCCACCAGGATCAAATGTCAAGTTCATTCAACAGGGCACTGATAGCAACATACGTCAGAAATAGCATGTGAAACAAAACGCAACTAGAAATTTCCTGTTAGTATCTGTGAATTAGTTAATACACATGGAAACTGACTAACAGCACCTACTTAGATGGATGTTTTAAAAACATATAATATTGGTAACTTTCCCCTGTACCTGTTGAATGATTGATTCAGTTTGTCCTCAGCAGAAGGGTTTCCTTCCTGGTCACTGGTCTCATAGGTTTCATGCAGCTCCATCTCTGATACAGCCCTCAGTTTTGTTTTCACAGGTGGAAAACCTCTACGCATCTGGTCTGGATAACAATAAAGACATTTCTCTAATTGCTGACATAAAGCTTAAAGTCACCTGTTGTTTGGTAGGATACTATCTAGGATACTACAAATGGGTAGTATCTATTTTGCAGTAAAAATAAATTACTATATTTATGGGCACCCATCATGGTTATTGCTTTATTCATCTTATTCATCTAAGCTGGTCTTGAAGTAAGGAGCAAATGAAAGAAATGCATTTAGGCTCTGATTCTGCAATTCACTGCACAAACATCCACAGCTCAATATGAGTTCAGCAGTCCACTATGTGCAACAGCAAGATCAAGGCCTTAATTATTTGTTTACAAAACATTCCAATAATAGGTTAACCCTACTGATTCTTTACATTAGTTTAAGAATAAAAAGAATACAAATAACGACACTGGGTTGATAGAAGTAATTAACAAAGATATATAACTTGACATGTAACTCAAGGTCACCTGCTGTTTGGTAGGACAGTAATAATGATGCTAAAAGAACCTTATCTTTCCTGACCTAAGTCTTTCCAATTGACTTCAATTGGCTTTGGATCAGGATTTCAATTTAGAGCATCAATTTTGCAATAAACATAACTGCTGTAACACTGAACGTCAAATCTAAGGATCCAAAGCCTAAGAATAGATTTTACAGAAATGATTTGAGGCTAGCTGGTCAGCTGTCATAGTAAAATATTTGGAGTATTGGGAAATACTCTGCTACAAACGCTACTCTGGCTGAAGTTCTGAAGTGTCGCAAAGAAGTAAAATTGTCTCCATATAAATATTTTCATTTGCCTTGAAAAGCACATGGCAGAATTAATATGTTACAGGAATTTTGGGACAAATCCTACAATCTTTACTCCATCTGAACTCCTCTTTGGCCAATGAAAGAATTTCTCACTGTACTCACTGTTCTCATCATAGTAGACGCCTAGTCTCACTCCCAGAGAAGCAATGGGAGTTTTGCTACTGACTTTAATGAGACTTCTGTGGTATGGAGGGACTGGAGAATCAGATCACTCATGACTTTAGGTATAACTATTGCCTTAACGCCTCTTGAATTACTCAGGATGTAATCCTCCATGAGATAATGAGGCAGAGGAGTTCAAAATGGTATTAAATCAATTGTGAATGAACAACAGTACATATCATCCACTGGTCACAGTTCACTGGAGCAGTTTACTGTCTTTATGGCTGAACGGAGTTAGGCTAGAGATTGAGCGACCTCTCATCTGGAATCCTGCCCTAGTTTCAGAACCTGTCTCCTGGTTCTTTCTACTGCAGCAGTGAGACAACAGGTTTGGAAACAAGTTGAAATACCTTTTAGGAAAATGATACTCTTGTGCTCACAGGAGAGGCATTTAATGTTTTGTAAACAGCAATGTCTGAGAGTGACTTTAGTTCTTATTACTCACAGTGTTTTGCTACTCCCAAAATACTGTTGGGCAATTATATACCGAATACACCTTACATTTCTCAATTTCCTTTCCATTGGCTACTGCACATGCTCCCTCCTGCCTCAACTTGATTATAAATTTTACAGTGTGTGTGGCCCAGATCCCTAACTGGTGTAAATCAGTATAACTTTGCCAAAGTCAGTGGCGATATGCCGATTTACACTAGCGGAGGGTCTGCTCCTAAACATTCAGTAAAAATACTGCCGTGTCCAGATATATGCATTGTACATGATGCCATTTAGCAAAACTCTCAAATAATACCTCAGCTCAGAGGTGTGTAGAGGACGGCCACTGACACATCCTCAGACTACCAGACATTCTGGTACTTTTGGAAGGGCGTGGGCCTGCCCCTGCTTGCAAGTCCCTGCCCCCAGATGGTGTGTGGGACGTCACACTGGCAGGGACAGGGCAGGGCGCTCTGCAAAATTGCATCCTCCATGATGATACTGGACAAAGCCACAACTGATGCTTGCCAAGGACAAACCTTTCCAAAACCAGGATGGTCTGGCTTGAAACTGGATGAGTGACCTGCCCAGGTGCTAAAGGCTCTAAATATAATCCAGAGAAGCCACGCAGGGGGATGCCATGCAGCATGTGCCTTTCTGCTTCCTGGTGCTTCTTTCTGCAGCAGCAGAGAGAGGACTTGGGAGGGCAGCGTGTCTGAATAGGTGATCAGCAGTGGAGTGCTCAGTGAACCTTTCATTTCTTGGCTTCCAAAGACTAAACCCTCCACAGCTGCCATTATCAGGCATGGACTAGCAGCCCTGGTACTAGCAGCCATGCAGCAGCTGCATAGCAACTCAGGAGTAAGCCCCTGGATTGTAGAGGAAGATTCCTTTCCGCTCAAGGACTCTGACCATTCACTCAGTTTTTATGTGGGAATAAAGGAAAGAATTTGGTACTAAGAAAATAGTAAACTACATCCTTTCTCATCTCATCTCTCATCACACCACCACTTGGGTCCTAATAATCGGTCCTATTCTACTGAATTCCTCTAAAATGCATTTTAAAACGATGCAAAATCAGTACATGCAAATCCATTGAACCTTCAGAGTGCGTGTGTGAATTTGAACTTGCAATGTGTGTGTGTGTAAAACTGAATCCGCAGCATGTGTGTGTATTAATCTGAGCCTGCAGTGTGTGTGTGTGTTCATTTGAACACACAGCATATGCTTTTCTGACTTGCCATCAGCAGATCGTTATCTCCAATAACAGTCTAAAACAGTCACTTTGTATAGCTGACACATGCCGGGGAGGGGGGAGAGGCATGGGGAAGTGGAGCCATAGTGGCTGAGGAAAGGTAGCCTGAGGCACTCTGCTCACACAGAGCAAAGGCAGGCAGAATGGGTAAGGGGACAGGGGAGCAGGTCAGCAGCATCCTTTACTGTTGCTTTGGAAATATGCAGCCTCTGCTCTCTCTCCTTTATTCCCTGTACCAGCTGTGGTATGTCAGCAGCGAGACAGAGGCCCCGCAACTCTACTAGTCACAACCCCACAGCCTAGTGTAGCCAATGGAGCACTGAAGACAATACTGTGGCTGGCTGCTGTATGCGTGCTTCAGAGGCTGTGGAAGGAATGGCTCCCTCTGCTCCCTCTGAAGCCTGGGCAGGGGAAACAAAATTTGACCCCAAATGCACATCCTGAAAACGTGGCTTTGTAGCACGTGTATAATTCAGTATATCTGGATGTGGATGTGTTTTAAATAGATGATGCAGTTCTGTGTACAGGCCTTTTTATGATGACTTATAATGGACAATCCCTTAAATGGATACTGTGCCTAAAATACAATTTGTATGTGTCAAAATCCACAAGGACATTTCAGAACCTCATTTTATGCTTTTATTTTCTTGTAACTGCATAAATCTGCCCCTTAAATCAATAATAACAAGGTACACTAAGTAGACATCTGTTCGTAAGCAAATAATGGAAAACAGACTGTTACCCTATTGCATAATTGGATTTGTAACTGTCAATTTTAAAGGTAATTAACTTTTCAAGTGTGGGCAGAAGGCTATCGTTATTTCAAAGGTAAAATGGCTTCAGATTTTCTTTATATAATCATATTTGTGTTCGTTAAAGTTGCTATGGTGCCTACATTTATTGCTGTTTCTATTTAGATAGTTTTAATACTGAGGGTCTTTAAAAATTTTTTATTCATTTATTAGGAAAAAGGTCTTCATGATTTAATGAAATTCTAAAATTATATGCTGTATATAATCTTTGATCACAATCCTGTAGTAATTACTCAGCAAACTTCTACTGACTTTAAAGCTTCAAAAAATTGGAATATTAAAGACGTTTAAAAAATCTAGGGCATTAGGACATATTTTGTAACAACTCCCAAAATGTTTCCATATTATATGTACTCACATCTAATAAATGACTTGGATTAATTTAGGTATTTGTAGGGCCCAATGGTCCGAGAGAATTCCCATCGATTTAAATAGTAATGTGGATAATTAGGAATGCTAAATTTTTCATGCAATACATATTTTTAAAATAAATATTATACATAATGTAGCAAAATATATCTTATGAGAAGAACTGTGATTTAATAAGCACATACAATTAAGGTACCATGCCTACAAAATGTCTTACCCCATTGATATTGAAGCATGGCACTAATTGTAAATGCTAAAAATTATTAATTATTGTTACTTAGGAATCCTTTCTCCTAGCCTGATCATTGTTTAGCAGCAACAGCAATTCTGATGTACAGTATTTTGGTAACAATTTCCATTTTCAAAGTATAACAGGGTGCTAGTAAAATATATCACTTGAATAGAATAACTTGTTTTATTTGTGCCCCTAGGTATTTCTTGAAGTTCCATTCCCGTGAATATTCCTTTTATAACAAGGAGCTGTAAAGAGAACAAATGTTTAGTACAAAAGAGAAAGTAAATACTAATTACAGTAAACAACTATTAGTGTAAGGATTCCAACACATTATACATATGCAGTTGAGCATTTCAAGAGCAAAGAGTGACCTTACCTTTATAGTCAAGGAGAAAGCGTGTGAGCAAGTGGGGACAGACCTCCTCCAAAATGGAACAGAAAGCAGAAAAAGCACTCGGGCCTTTTAAAGTGAGTTTATCTAAAAAATATTCAGCTCTCTTCCTATAGCTCTCCTGGGACCAAATATCTTTGTATTCCTCTAAGGAAAAAACCCTCTCATAAACCAAGTATGACAGCACTTTGTTCACATCCAGCTCTTCCAGTATCTTCTCTCTGTGATTGTTTAGGATTTCAGAAAGCCATTTATTCATGTTCCCATTTTCTTTTTTGGCAGGTTTTTCACAGTTATAAAACCAAGATTTGGCTGTTCTTCCAAACATTTTGGCATTTAAATACAAAATAAAAAATTCTACCTCTGTGTTTATTGACCAGTCTTTAGTATGCAATGTACACATAATGCAAACAGATAGAATGCAAATACATTCTGCTGTCTGTAGTGATTGTAATTCTACTGGAATAAAGAAGGCCAACATCCACATTATAAAGAAAACTAGCTCAGTGCTTTCAGCTCCCTAAGAGGATTACTTTACACTAATTAGTCCTTTATAAGCGTTAACATCTTCTGAACCATAATGAGGAGTCTGAGAATTGCTTAGCTACTGTTACTTTTTAATTCCGTAACTGATCTTCAGAGATACCCTTTTGCAATAAATGACTTATTCAAGAAGACAACTGATCATACTGAAATAATCTGCCCAAACTGCTGTATAACATAAGATAAGAATGTGTCTTCTGTGGATTTCAATTGTGTATTCCTAGGGGACCGTGACACAAATCCCAGTGTATATGATCCACTATCACTCTTTTTAGGGAGCATTCTATTTAAAACACATTAGATTTACATATTTAGAAAAATGAATAGGAAAGAAAAGTAATTACATAGTTTCTGTACATATCATTTTAAAAAGCTATATATGAACCAGGAAATAAAGGCGAAAGTGTGTATACAAAGACCTTTCTCTGTAAAGATTAGCATTTGTAGCTGTTAGAGTTTCTTTGTGTTTATATTTATTAAATTATGTTTGATCAATATAAAACCCCATTATAATTTCCACTTGATGAAGCAGAATTAAGAGAAGAGATTATTGCAATCCCATGGTAGGTGTTCTGCCATTGGCAATCATTCACTGAGGATTGCACACTTATATAACCTCCTCACTCAAGGACTGCAGTTCTCGGCAGTTTACTGGAATTTCCCATTTTTACAGGGACATTTTTAGTCTTTTTTTCATATTCTCTTTGCTAACCTGGACTCCCTCCTCCAACCATAAGAGTGTGGGCAAACCCTGTCTCATCCCTGTTGGTGATATTCTGAGGCATATGTTTCCATCACTGCCCAGCTACTGCTGCTGCATCCATAACTTTCACTTGTGTGGCCTTCTCTGGGACCGCTATTAGGGCCACTTTACCTGGTGTGCAGCAAAGGTGAAAATATTCAAAGATATTTTTGCCAAGCTCCTAGGAAGTCAAGTTTGATAACATTTGGTCCTCACCAGCTTCAGGAGCAAGTACTGTCTCTTCCTGTCAGGCCTCATATAACTCTAAAGTTCCATTCATTGAGGACCCTGCACCACAGCTGACCAATGATTACAACAATGCCAGCTAAACAAATGATTTGCCAGACTTAAACGAAATGTTCTGAAGCACTGCCACCTTGTGGTTATTTGTGGCTATAACAAAACTACGTTCCCACTCCTGGAAGCAGCATATTTGTCAGGTTATCAGTAGTCAATAAGACTAGAACCCTTAATTTTTTAAGCTATATATTAATTTCTCCCTTTTAAAATGGTATGATTTTCTGCATATGGGAATGGGAGTCTTTCTACCGCTCCCACATAGAGTTGGCTTGACTGAGCCCAGAGTTCTGCTAGGTTCTACACTACAGCTGGTGGCATAGGCTCCTTGGAGGGAGAGCCCCCATGGAGAGGGATTATGATGGTGCAAGGCACCTGTAATACCCATTGGGAGCTAAGCAGAATGGCCCCAAAAAGCGGATGGGTCCAGCGAGGGAATGAACATAACTATGACATATGGAATTCAGTACATTCTCCAGGCAAACTCCACTGGTAAGGGCTCCTATAGAACCATGGCCCTGCTTGAATCCCAGAAGAAGGTTGTAGGTCAAACACCATCTCCCATTCCTTCTAAGTGAGTTCTCCTGGGGTGCACATGCCCTTATTGGTTGGAGTGGGCTAAATCAAACCTACTGTTTTCCTCCAAGTTCTCCTTCTCTTTTTAATATTATTAATTATTATTACTATTAATCATGATAATATTAATCATAATAATGAGTATAATACAGCAACATCCAGTAACCCTGATAAATTTTGGAGCTCATTGTGTTAGGCACCATGCTCCAATCATCCTTCAATCTAAGATATAATTGTCCATTTTATATCCCCCTAGTAAGTTTCCACTGTGAATACAATTCCAGAAAGGGCCCCAGAAGTCACTACAATACATGATGACTGTTTTTCTTAATGGCTCGCAGATCTAGGGGCATTAAGGACTTGAGCCAGTGCCCATTGAAGTCAATTAAAAGTCTCTTGTTGATTTCAGCGGATGTTGGATCAAGCCCAAAGTCATAATTTTGGGGTTCACAGCACAATGTCTTGATGCTTTGTGTCAGATGCAGGTAGTCGACCCTGTACAGATTTCCCATATTAACTTCCAAACTTATTTTTCATTCATTTTATTAATCTGAAAACATGAATTGGCCTCTGATATCCTTAACTGTGTAACAAATTGCATAGTGGTAACCATTTATTTTGGATAACTGCAGTGCAGAAGTCAAAGAGCTGACAACTTTTGTGAGACTAGTAGTGTGATGCATTTCTTAATGGGAAGGCCCAGAATATTTACATGCCTTCATCACAGATGAAGGACCAACTCCTGCCCACCTTACTAACGTGAGTTGTCTAGTTGAAGACAATGAAGTCAATGAAATATACAGTGAAGTCAATGGGTCAACTCTCTTCAATAAAGGAAGTAGCATTTGGCTCAAAGCATAAACGAAGAAAGTCTACACTGGTCTTAGATTGTTAAAAAGATATCGGGTACTAATGGTGGGAGGGAAACAGTGCTTGGCAACAGAACTGTAAAGGAAGGCTGGAGTTGTATTAACTGGTTAATGTACAGAGCGAACTGTACTATGCATGTGGAAGACACAGTCACCTAAGCCAGTGGAACAGGAGAATCAAGAAATTTTGTGACTGTTTAGTGTATGAGTGACAGTGATCTGTGAGTGGTGAATACTTTATAATTTGTCTAGGCGAGCAAAATCTTTTGAGCCAGCACAGTCTGCATAATGTATTGGTCTTCTCCAGGATCCATAGTTAAAAGGAAATGCCTCATTAATCTTAAATATAACATTTGTATAAGACTATAGAAGTCAGAAAGACTAATGAGTGATATTATAGGAGATGTACCATACCCAAGCCCTGGTGTATTTACCGATTACTTATTCGCATATGCAAGTATGAAATATAGTTATAAACAGACACAGGGCCTGATTCACCACTGCCTTGCACATGGAGTAGTTATTCCACATGTGCGAAGTAGTTGTGTAAAACGGAATGCTATCATTTTGATCTGGTAATCCCCAGGACTCTAACCAGAGAATCCCCAACATGGGAGGATTTTAACCATAGAAGCTTCACCTAGAGAATAGCTTTCCGTGGTCATAGAGATGTCACTGGGTGAATGATGTAGGGGGTCAGTCTAGTCATAGCTCTGTGGCTGTGAGCCTGTTGGAAACTGCAGCCTAGGCAGGGGAAAGCTCTGAAGAAAGTGGGGTGGGGCATGTGGCAGTCAGAGGTGACAGCATTGGGGACCAGCAATTGTGGGGGAGATGTAGTGGGGAGACATATCAAGGAGAAGGGGAAAATCTGAGTGTAGCAGCCAGACAGAGAGAGGAGAACATAATGGGGGAGTCAGACTGAGGGGAAGGGGAAATCTGAGCAGGGGAGCCAGAAAGAAGGTGAGGAGAAAATGTGGGGGGCGATACAGGAAGGAGAAGGTGTGGGGGACATTCAAGGGAGGAATCAGATTAGGGGAAATAGGGGAGTTGGGGCGAGAAAATAAAGGAGAAACTTGATGGGGAAAGTGATGGGTTTGACATGGAGAAAGTATTAATGCCACAGGGGCAAGAAAGTGAGGGATTTGATGGCAAGATATTTATATAAATGAAACAATGAATATTCATTGAATAGACAGAATGGGACATCACATCTCTAGCTTTCCAAACTCACAGCCTTCTTGGGTAAGTGAAGTCTAGCATGCTGCCTAGACATATAGGGTAAATATACACTGCAATAAAAGACCTGTAGCACAGTCATGGCGGGCCCAGGTCAACTGACTTGAACTCACAGGGTCGGGCTACGGGGCTAAAAATTGCAATGCAGACATTCGGGTGCAGGCTGGAGCCCGGGCTATGAAGGTCCCCAGGCCCTGAGAGCGGGGAGGGTCTGAGAGACTGGGCTCCAGACTGAGCCCAAACATCTACACTGCAGCTTTTAGCACCGTAACCCTAGCCCCACCAGCCTGAGTCAGTTGAACCGGGTTCTGAGACTTGGTGCCGCAGGCTTTTTATAGCAGTGTAGACGTACCCACAGAGCTCCTCTGCTGACTCACCTTGATGACAGATTCTAAGACTCTACATAAAAATGCTATTTTGCTGAGTCCCGCAGCAATTAAACAGGCAAGTTCCATTAGTGCCAGCATAGGATACAAAATGGGTTTCAGCCACTCTCAGGGAGAATGAGAGGTAGGAATATTGGCAGAGTAGAGATGTTGGTGTTGCACAGGAAACAGCCATGGAAACAGCCATACTCTAGCGGGAAGTTTAGGTGTGTATACTGTTATTTGACACAGGTGCCAAACAAGCATGCATTCTCTTACTTCTGTTTGGCATTAGCATTGACTTCATTATCACAAAAAATGTAGATGGATACAACACAGACCTCACATGGCTCAACAACAGTATACTAGGAGATCTACATTTTGCTGACAACATAGCTTAGACAAGTGACATCTCAACCAATACGCAAGTAAAGAGTAAAAGACTATCCAGCATCACAAAAGAGATGTGATCAATAATTAGGTATGAAAAACGAATCTAATGAGAACCCTAGCTAACTCCCAAATCAAACACTACTTTAGAGGGCACAGGAATAGAAGAAGTGAGGCAATTTAGGTACCCAGTAAATTGTAGTAATGTGCAAACCAATGGGGATGTCCAGAAGGAAATAATGTCACAAACTGGCAAGGTGGCAGTTGTATTTACCATCTTAAACCAGATTTGGTCCTCTACAACCAACGAATTATGAATCTTCTACTCAAATGTTATTTCCATCTTGACATATGGATGTGAAAGCTGGAAATCCACTAAAGGTACAGAACAATGTCTAAATGCCTTTGAAGGCAAAAGACTTAAAAATTGTGTTATATGGAATGAATTTATAACTAGTGCTGAAATTCAGCAGAGAGTTCAACCACTCTTTATCTCTAAGGTTATCCAGAAGAGAAAATGGCAATATTAGTGGCATGTGTTAAGAATGAAGCCAGAATGTCTGCCATGGCAGATGCGCTACTGGACAGCTGAAGGAACATGCAGAGGGGCTGACCAGAAGAATTCCTCCACTAAGAGAGAGAAATCTTATGAGACTTAACAACATAAAGGCCATGCAAAGAGCAGCCCAGGGCAGGTGAATGTAATTGTTTGACCCCTAAGTGAGGTCTGATGCTGCAGGAAGGATTCAGATTGATATTTAAATTAAGAGGAAAGGTAATCTCAAGAATGGGGTTAGTTTGGATGCTAATCAGTGTATCCTTGCCTTTTGCCTCCCTCTCCACAAACATAAATTACTCATCTGTTGGTATCAGGCCATTATACACAGTGACAGATTTTGAGTCAGTGAAATGTTTCTTTGGGAAACCTTTGCCCATAATTGATTCATTTTAGATAGAGGGGAGCACGAGTTCTTCATTCCATCAGCAGCTTCCCATAGCAGCCAAGAAAAAGCTTTTCAAGGAACATTTTTCTGGGTCAGCTGAAATGTGAGGGATGCTAGTCTCTCAGCACAAGAGTTGCTTTGTATGCATTCTGGTAATTTTAAATATTAGCTAATTAATAATTTCACCATGAGTTAGGTAGGTATTACTGGCAATTTTAGAGATGAAGACCTTGAAGCACATAGGTAATATGTCAGTGATAAACTATGACAGGTTTTTAGGATAATTTATTCAAATAACAAAAAATTATTTGTAAAGTAAACCTAGTACTGATGCTACTGGAATGTAGCTTGTCTGTATTCTCGTTCTCAATCTCTGCAACTATAGTGTTTGTCTATCACTGTGTATTAACAGGAAATGTGGCACTGTATAATGCCCTCCCGGTGGTATGACAACTTTCAACCAGATAGCAAGTGTGAAAAATTGGGACAGAGGATGGGAGGTAATAGTCGCCTATATAAGAAAAAGTCCCAAATATCCAGACCGTTCCTATAAAATCAGGACATCTGGTCACCCTACTTCCTACTGAAGCTTAATCTTTTGTAGCACAAAAAGGACATGGCAATTTGAGTCTCATTTATGTCTGTGAATTTTGTACTTACCATTGTTAAAGCTAACACTCAGCGTTCCTGTGACGGAATAATACAAATTGTATTTAGTTTCTAATCCTTTCTTTGCTTTATACATTTGACAAGTGTTTGCGGTGGCCCTGTTACCATCAGCAGCAGCTTTGGTGACACCATCCCCACCCACAGCCACGACCTGTGCTGGGTTCCCTCGCATTTCCAATATCACCGGTTGAAGGCTGTGCTGCAAACTATGTGGCTACAGGGAAGGTCGCCCCATGCACTTTCAAGCCCAGTCTTTGGCATTTTCAAGGTTTTTTCTGCAGGGAAAAGAAAAGGATCCAACCCCCCCCCCCTTTCCCCAGCAAGGGGCTGTCCATAAATGACACAACACATTTGGGGTGATTTTCAAGACCTGTACCATCCCCTTGTAGCACTGAAAGAAACATGAAGACGTTAACCCCCCCCTCCCCCATGGTTAAATCATTGGCGGCCAGCCCCACAGCAGGACTGGCGAGATTCACGCGAGGTCTCTACAAGCCGGGTTGGAGGAGGCAGGGTTGTGCGGGCGCACGGCGGTCACGTTCCCCGGAGCACCTGGCCGAGCCCAGCCCGTCCCTCAGGGGAAGGAGACGGGGGGGCTGGGCTGAGCTGAGCTAAGGGGCCACCTCGCTGCCGGCGCCACAGCACGGATCCGGGGCGGGGAGAAGATGGCAGCCGCCAGCGAAGCGATCGCCCTGCGCCTGGCCCGGCAGGAGCGGGAGATCCGCTGGTTAACCGCCGAGATCGGCCGCCTGAAGGAGCCGGAGCCGGAGCGCGGCCCGGAGAGCAGCAGCCCGGAGCTGCACCGGCTGAGGGCGGAGAACGAGAAGCTGCGCTACCGGCTCCTGCACCTCCGGCGCAGCCTGACCGCCGAGCTGGGCCGCGGGGGGCCGGGCCCCGCAGGAGGCAGCGAGGTAGCGCGCGGGGGGCGGGGGGGAGGGAATGACAGACCCCGGCCTAGCCCCGGGGGCCGGGCCGGGCCGGGCCGGGGCCTGCCTGCCATGTGCGGCCGGGGGGCTGGGTTGGGGGGCCCGGAGCCGGTGGGGCGGGGCGGGGCCCGTGGGGCTCCATGATCTCACGGTCAGCAACCGCCGCTCACGCTCCCAGGACCTTTCACAACGGCTGGTTTTCGTGCGGGTCGCTGCGACGGGCCCCGACGAGCGCCCTTGTCTCGCGACAGGCGCGGCCCGAGGCTCCGGCGCGGCCGTTCTCCCGCGCTCTGCGCCGAGCGCGCGCCGCTGACGGGACCGGTTCGCTTCACGAGCCAACGGCCCGGCCCGTGCGTTGACATGTGCGGCGCGCGGATCCCTGTTCAGCAGCCGGGGCAGGGCCTGGCGGGGGCAGGGGAAACGCTGCTGCTCCAGCCGGGTAGGGCTGAGATTATTGGGCGGGGGAGAGGAACAAACTAGAGGTGGCCGCGTCGGTACAAGCTGTGTCCGTGAGGAGCGTTTACACGCCTTTTGTTGTTCGGGCTCACACCCCCTATTTCTTGTCGGCTCTCCTGCATGAGTCTACATCATCAGGTCAGGCAGTGGTAGCTGCCAGCTGTTGGTGGTCTAGGAGGCAGTGACTCTTTTTGGATAAGGACCTTGTCATAGTGATTCACGTTTCTGTGATTTTTTGAGCCTAAATTATTGCAATATGTTCTTCATGCACTTACCCTTTAAGATCACTCAAACTGCAGCAGAGACCGACTGTAGCAATCCATTGGCTTCCTTGCAGAGAGCAGAGTACAGGGCAGCCCAAATAGCTGCACCAGCTCGCCATTCATTTCCAGATGGAATTTGCGATAGAGCCTTAAACAGGCTGCAACCGAGTTACCTCATTTATGCCCTTCTCTCTTCATGATTAAATGATCCTATTAGGTGTCCAGAGGCCTCAGCTGCCATCAGAACATGACTGTCAAACACACAATAACAGAGTGTGCTCAGTCCCAAAGTGCTTACAGTCTAAAACAGACTAGAGGGTGGGAGAAATAGATGCAGAGAGGTGAAATGACTGGCTCAAGGTCACACAGCAGAACTGGGACTAGAACGCAGGTGTCCTGCGTCTGAATCCAGTACCTTGTCTTCTGGATCACAGCACCTCTCTGTTGTCGTCTTGTTTTCAATGGGTATTCTTGCATGTGGAGTTTTTCTTTTGTTTTTTCACCAAAGCCTGATTTTATTGCTCTTCAGGCCTTTTTGTTCTCCTGTCTTTTACTGGGGAGGATTTGTTGATGTGTTGCAGCACTGAGAAAACTCCAGGGGATTTGGGAGGATTTTCTATCTCTTGGATACTGGGCCTGCTGTTTTCCTGGGCCAATGGACATACATCCAGAACATTGGATAGGCACAATTTTTTAAAAATATATATTTGTTTATTAATTATAAAATGTCTTTCAGTTTATTCTGATAGGACACATCCCGTAATCCTGTAATGACTTCTTTAGCCCATCATCAGACTGTGGCCCTTTTCTGAATATTCTTTCGTTGCTGTCTATCTAAATCATGTGCCAGCAAACATAGCAGTATAACTCCTTTTAACTTTTTTAGAATGCCTCCAATGCGGGTCTGACTGGTGCCCAAAATAAGAAGAAAAAGGACAAAAAAAAAGAAAATGAAGTTGTGAATGGTTTTAGGAGTGAGGTAAGCAGATATTTTATAGTGCACAAAAGAAGGGTCTTTGCTAGAGCAGATTCAGAACTGGTCCTCCCCTCTGTCACACCTTTTGCCTAATAAAATATGCAGGGTCTCTGACAGATTTTCCTAATTTGTGTAACGCATTTAGGGGTGGGAGGAATGTTTGCCATTAAGGAGATTGGGAGAATTCTAGTAGCTGGCTAAAGGTTGCACACATTCCTAATTTTACACACTGACTAGTCCCATTGAGTTCAGTAGTACTGCTCACAGTGTATAAAGTTAAGCATGTGCAAAGTTATTGCAAGATTAGGGTTGAAGTGCATATGTTTGTCAATATTGACCAGGAGTCAGAAACATTTCCTCAGCTATAAGTGTTGCAAGCGGATTTAAGCAGCCATCATAGATACTGTGGTTCTTCCAGGTGTGTGTGGGGGAGTGGTGTATGGGGAGGAAGTACACGGGAGGATGAGTGGGGGGTGCTGACAGAGCCCCCCCAAAGAAGCCCTGGTGATGCTTGGCTTTTAGAATGTTTCAATTACTAATCTTTATATAACAAACTTGAAAATGGCCATGATAGTTATTACAATCTGACACTGATTGGGGGTGAGAAGTGTTTATGAATATTTTTTGTTTCAAAAGTACCTGAAGCCAGCAACCAAGATCAGAGCCTCATTGTCCTAGATGTTGCATAAACACATTAAACTAACCTCCCCTATTTGGGTTTTTCTTTTAAAAATAGTTTTGTGACTGCTGTGTGTGATTCTTACAGCTGCAGTGTGAGCCAAGCTTCATAGAAGACAGGCTGAAGCTTTATGAAACACTGAAAAAAGAGCATGATGCTTTGCTTGCTTACAGAGCAGCTAACCAGAGCAAGCCTATCAAAATGATTCTGACAGATGGTAAAGTGATTGAAGGGGAATCTTGGAAAACAACACCATATCAGCTGGCTGCAGGAATTAGGTAAACTGCAGATGTAAACAAGTTTTAATAGGTGGTGATTTTGTTTGTTTTTGTCCTCCTCTCTTCCCAGTTGAGCTAGTTTGTTATAGGGTTACTGAGTGGGTGACTTGACTGTTTTTTAATCTTTGCTTTGCCTTGCTTTCCTTGTGGCAGCAATGCAGACAGATCTTGGATTTAATGCAGAAATCATTGGCTGTGGTTTTTTGGCCTTTGTTATGCAGGAGGTCAGACAAGATGATCATCATGTTCCCTTCTAGCTTTAAAATCCAATGAAACTGTCAGCAATTAACTCCAATAGTTGATATCATGTTCAATCCTAAATATTGATAGAATATGAGATTATTATTCAGTAAGCAGAGTTCCTGTCCTTCCTCACTCCTGAACGAAGGGTTTGGGATTAAGTCGTCAGAGGGTTTACAGTCTGTAACTCAAAAGTGAATGAAGCTTTGAAAATGTTTTAGAAGTTGATAGAGGTCAAGGGGGCAGATTTTGAAGGTTATTCAGGTTCCTAAAGATTTAGATAAGTGCCTAGTGGGATTCTGAGGAACATCTGGGAACCTAAATACCTTTTAAAAATCTGCCCCAAAATGCCTTTGGTACACATGTTGTTACTTTTATTCCTTAGTCGAGGACTGGCTGATAATTCAGTAATAGCCAAAGTGAATGGTGAATTGTGGGATCTGGATCGTCCGTTAGAGGGAGATTGTTCAGTGGAGCTGCTTACGTTTGATAATGAAGAAGCTCAGGCAGTAAGTAAATAGTCTCTCTGGATTTGCTTGATTTGACCAGGTAAATTTGATCAATATTAAGTATGTGCTACTTCAAAAGGGAATTTATGGATTAGTAACACAGTTTTTTTTAATTCCTTTTTTCCTCCCCTCTTTTAGTTAATGTGTAGAAGTTGGCTCAAAACAAAACAAAAACTATCTAGATTTGTATGTTAAATGAAAAGCAGTTTGGTATTTTAAAAATGTCTCTAATATATGTTGTAGATGAAACATCTAAAGGTTTGACTCTGGGAGAACAGTGGTAGTTCAGGTTGTTCAACATCTCAAAAGATCAGATCCTAAATGTGTTACTTTTGGGGGCATCTTAGACTTTGTACTGAAATCTCATGCTGGTTCAGAATTAGACCTATGAATAAAATATGTCTCTCTGAGCCTGCAACACTTCAGTAACTTCAGACATGTCCGTATCCTATTCAGTGGAACTCTGTGTGTGCATAAAGTTACGTGCCTAAGCTATTGTGGGCTAGGGGCTAAAGCCCCCCTTAAGAATGTGCTTAACTTTATGCACTGTGAATAGTCTCATTGATTACAATATAGGACTATTCACAGTGCATAAAGGTAAGTCCGTGAATAAGCCTTTGTATGACTGAAGCCTAAATGCAAAGCAGTTCTACGACAAGGTTTTGGTTTTTTTTAAGTTTTTCTGAAGTGTGCATATTATCTGAAGACATTTAATAAAGTCAATAGCATTTATAATAGCTGATCAGATTGCTGTGTATTATTTGTATAAATTAAAGTTTAGCTGGCCTGAAATCAGTCTATTTATAAATGAACAAAATACAAAAGTTTGCTGTGACTGACTCATACAAGGTCTAATCACTGAGCAAATTAGAATACAACTGGGCCACGATACAGCTACCATCATGTTGTTGAACCAGTATTTATCAGATACAATTATTGAATCTACATTAATCATCTAACACAATAGAAATAAAGACAGAATCATCATTTCCTGCTTACAATTTAAACATTATGGCTTCATCACAACTCTTCTCTTCCATAGAAATGCCTTGATTTTTTACAAAATTATGTAACATCAAGAGGACATTGTCCTGTGACCTGTTTTTCTGACTTTATTATTTATTTACAGGTTTACTGGCATTCAAGTGCTCACATCCTTGGAGAGGCCATGGAAAGTTACTATGGAGGCTGTTTGTGCTATGGGCCGCCTATTGAGAATGGATTTTATTACGATATGTACATTGAAGACAGGTAAAATGTCATAATGTCTGTAAGTGTTTTGGTTTTGATTTCAGTATTTAAGACATAGTTATGCTGAATCAATTTTTACCTGCATATTAAAAAGAAAGTAAAGCTGATCAATTTTGATTTAAAACTGACAGGTTAGTCTTCTCTTTATGTCAATGTTTGGAAGAAATAGGACTGAATTTCAGAAATATCTGTCAGTCACCTCCTCAAGACTCTCAGTTACTGAATGTTTTGTGGAAGAAAGTAGAACTTTTGGGTCAAATTTTCTATGTGCCTAAGTGACTCAGGATAAGTCCATTGTCGAAAGTGACAGACGATTAAGAGAATAAGTCTTCAATGACTTTCAATTAAACTTTTGAAAATAGGACTTACTCTCCTAAGTCGCTCTTGGGTAAAACTTTTTGGCAAGTCAGAAAATATGTCTATGTTGTAATTAAACGCCTGCGGCTGGTCTGTGTCAGTTGACTTGGGCTCGTTGGGCTCAGGCTACAGGGCGGTAAATTATGGTGTAAACGTTCAGGCGCTGGGTCCTGTGATGGTGGATGGTCCCATAGCTTAGGCTCCAGCCTGAACAATTTTTCAGCACCACAATCTGAGACCTGTGAGCCTGAGCCAGCTGACCTGGGCCAGGCACAGCAATGCCCCAGGGCTTTATCCCCATCTAGACATACCATAATGCACTCAGGTGCCATAGAGATGGGACAAGTACAAATAAATAGACCAATTATGTCTAAAACAGTGTATGTTCTTTGAGGCCCCAGACCTGCGAACACGAATGCATGTGTTTAACTACTATCATGAGTAGCCCCGTTGATTTCAATGGGACTTCTTGCAGTAATAAAGTTAAGTATGTGTGTAAGTGTTTGCCAGATTAGAGCCTGAATGCATAGTTGTAATTAAACTAAAGGAATCATTGTAGTGGTTAAATCAAAGTAGTCCACTCTCCTCACAGAAAAGGAAGTAAAGGAAGATGGTTTCTCAATAGCATTTGTGGATAATGAATTGTCCTATTGAACTCTTTTTTTGTTATTACAGGTATAGTAACTTTCTCCAATTTTTTGTTTAGAGGCGTATCTAGTACAGAATTCCCTACATTGGAGAATGTGTGTAAAAATATCATAAAAGAGAAGCAGCCTTTTGAAAGACTAGAAGTCAGTAAGGAGATCCTACTAGATATGTTTAAGGTAATTCTTTGGAGCTACTGTAAGATTTGGAGTAATGAGCATGTAAAAATAATTTTTAAAATAGGATTTTAACTCATCAGAATAATATGATTTACTACTTTTCTTTATCCATCTGTACAAGGGGTAAGATTAAGATTTTGTCACAGTTATTTTTAGTAAAAGTCATGGAGGTCACGGGCAATAAACAAAAATTCATGGAAGCCATGACCTTTCCCTGACTTCTACTAAAAATAACTATCTATGACAAAATGGGATTGACTACGGGGGTGGGATGAGAGCAGCAGGGCAGGGTCCCCTCTGCTACCTGCAGAGGCTGGGGGCTAGGGGGCAGTGGCTAGGGGGCAGTGGCTCAGAGCTGCGGGGGCTCAGAGCTGCGGGGAACCCCCAGCGGCGACAGTGGCTCCCCCTACCACCCGCAGTGGCTGGGAGCTCCAAGTTGCCCCCCACAGCCCATGTCGGCTCCTAGCTGAAAGGATCGCCTGCAGCGACTCAGAGCTGTGGGGCCCGTTGCCACCAGCAGCAGGTGGGATCCTCAGCCACCCACAGTGGCAGGGAGTCCAGGGACACCCCCCGCCAGCCGCCCATGGTACCAGGGAGCTCTGGGGGTTCCCCGCTCCTCACTGCGGTTCTGAGTTCCAGGTCCTATTTTCGCCCTGCCCACGGGGCAGGGAGCAGCCAGCCCCCACCCAGCTGACAGCTCATGCCCCACAAAACATTATGAAGCACAAAACATTATGGAGGTTGCAGGAAGATTCTGTGACCTCTGTGACATAATTAATACCCATTGTTAAGGATAAGATTATCAGCCTCTAGGTAGTATTGTATTTTTAGTGTTTTGTAAAAGTGCTTTGAGGTATTTGATGGAAAGATGCTATCAGCATACACCCAGACAGATTATGCTATGTCTGGTTGTCCTGTCTTCTCTGTATGTTTTGTAACACTGCTGGCAGGAATGTCAGTCTTGCTCTGCTATATATGATCATGTCACTTTTTAATAATTTTAGTGCTTTCTATGACTATACAACTATACCAGAATGTCGCTGTAGTGATTGATGTTATTGAAGTTCCAGTTTCTAACCTTTTTTTCCTCCCTCATATAGTATAATAAATTTAAATGTCGTATCCTGAATGAGAAAGTTGACATGCCGACTACCACAGTATACAGGTAAAAATATACAAGAATACATATTATTACATTGCTTAAATAACTATGCACTATACTTCTATTATTGGACAATAGGAATTTGGGCAGACTTCATCTAAATTGAGGGAAGAAATTATTTTCCCCAAATTTATTTAACTTAACATCCTTCCAATGGGAAGCACCTTGCAGTACTGGGTCCTAGTATGTTGCTGAGACTAGACCTCATGCAGCACAATTGCACTTAAAACACACCTTGTACATTTCTGAGTGGTTACATATAATGTTTGTATTAATCGATGTGTGCCAGTCACCATACCTTTTCTTGAACATGATTACTGACTCTATTTTGAAGTGTTATAACATTTGAGGAATAAAAAGCTTTGTCTCTTAATTTTATTATAGGTGTGGTCCATTGATTGATCTCTGCAGAGGCCCACATGTGAGACACACTGGAAAAATTAAAGCCTTAAAGATTTTTAAGGTATGGATACAAATTGATTGCGCTTTCAAAGCTAGCTAAAGCAGGGTCAGAATGGAGTTATGCTGGTGTGTGTTTTAGATGTGTTTTTTTTTTTTTTTAAACCTGAAATGCCATAGGCTGGAGTCTATTTTTTTCTTAATTGTGCTACTATCAGAACCATCCTTAACTTTTTCCCCCTTCTCCCTCATCCCGCCCCCCCAAATAAAATGACTGATTACCCTCCTCCTCTCCCCTGCAGCTCCCCCAAATTAACTGACTCTTGTCTGTCTTGATTGCCAGCTCCATATTGGTGTAAATGAACAGGAGCAACTCACTTTTATAGATTATTAATGTAGCCATTTGTCTCTTAAGTAAGGGAACATCCATATTTGTTGGTATAGAAAAATAAAGAAAAACAAAGACAGAGCAAAACATTATTTTCTATCTCAATAACTTGGCTACCTGTTGGAGCTGCTGGCCAGCTGAGCTGATGAAACTGACACGTACACCTCAAGACCACTCTTGTCTCCCACCACATGTTGTCCCCACACCTCTGTCAAGCCCCCAGTGAGCATACTGTTGAGCTAGTCTCCCTCGCACACAGTGAGATCCCTATAGAGTGGGTGACCACGGGACCTATAGTTATATTTTTGCCAAACCCTGAATGTTTGTCCTGGGTGGCTCAAAAGGGACTGTAAATAATGTATACACTGTAGGAAAAATCAGTGACAAGCTTCCAACCCTCTTTTGATATCTTTTTACATTTTCAAGGCTGTCTTTTCAAGGAGACAGTCTAGGAACTTATTTTTGTAAATGAAAATGAAGACCACCTCTGGCCTGAGATTCCTTCATGTTTCTAGGCCCCTCTCCCCCCAAAAGCATGGGACTTATAGGACTGCTAATGCTGACTTGGATTTCTGTACCTGAAAGCACTGCTTCTTTAAATTGACATCAAGCACAAAAGAACCTGAATTAACTTTTGCAGATGCTTCTGGTAATTATGTAATACAAGTTACTAGAAACCATTTATTTGTTAATTTGGTTGGGCAGTTAGTCTTTTATCTCATTTGAGCATTCAGCATTATTTTGTTTGGTTAACTTTGTGCTTGAATCTGTGGTGCTGTTATATTTAAATATTCAGATCAAGTGTTCAGTTCTCAAAACAGTAGCAGTATTTGACTGTGGAAAAGAAAGTTATTTTTATGTTTTCTCCTATTTTCTATTCTCTGCATCATGTTGTTGTGAAGTTGCAGCATCTTGCTTCACAATCGTCTGTAATATAATGTAATCACATGATGCACATTAAAATAATGTGGTCAAATACAACAGATACATGACTAGAACAATAATGTATTTTTATGCGTACTTTTTAGACTCCCAACCAAAAAGCAGTGCGTACATTTAACTGCAAGTATTTTTATCTTTTCAACCAATGTTGGATGACTTGACACAATTATTTTCCCAAGAAGCAGTCAGATACTTGGATTGCATTAGTAGTTATTCTTCCCCCGCAGCTGTTTGTATAATACTGTTTTTTTTTTTTTTTAAATGTTTCTTTGAACATCAGAATTCCTCTACATATTGGGAGGGAAAGGCTGACATGGAAACATTGCAGAGAATTTATGGAATATCCTTCCCTGATAACAAAATGATGAAAGAATGGGAAAAATTTCAGGAGGAAGCCAGAAATCGGGATCATAGGAAAATTGGAAGGGTAGGTACTGTTGATATTTTTGTTACATTGTCCTGATGGTTATCCAAAATCTATTTCTTTCTCCCAAAAAGACCCTCTGAAAGTTGAGTACTATTAGCCACTCCCAAATGATGGCTAAAATTGGTTGGGTGACCATCAGCAAAACTAGGGGACTGACTTTGTTGCCATTGCAGATAACTGCATGTTTTGTCATAAAAATGTAGGAATTAGAGATGACTAGTTGGGCCACTTTGTCTATCCCTCTGGCTAATGTAAGATTGTTCCATATAGGTTGTGTACTTGTGTTTTTCTTCCACTACTTCCGTTAGAACTATTCTGTGGTCTAATAGATCTCGCTGTTTTGTTTCCTGATATTCAGTCTAAATCTTCCTTTGCTTAATTTAATCCTTTTACTCCTATTTATTTTCCCTTGGGCCACCCTAAATAATTGTGCTTTCTCCTTAGTATTCAAACCCTCCATGTGTCTCCTGTCCCCTCCCCACATGCCCATCTATGGTTGCCTTCTAACTAGGCTATACATACATAATTATTTTAATCTCGGAAATAATTCCCTCTCTTGCCATATCATTTCTCTAGTTTTCTGTTGCCTGCTTTCTTTGAGTCAGCATGGGATTAAAACTGACAAGAGTCCTGATCTCCGAATCTTTCAAATAACAAATTAATCTCCTAATATCTAAAATATAAATCAGAAAATAAAGTATGAAACAACTATCTGATGACTTAGATGCACATATATGCTACAAATAATTGAACCCATTAATATATTAAACGGAAACTTGCTTACTGAGAAGTATACATGCACTGAATCTTCATGTGTCCTCTTTATGCCTATATATACCGTGTCCAATCTCACTCTCCCCTCTCTTTTTGCACTCAACCTCGCCTAAATCCTAGCCTGTTAACTCCTTAAATCGGGGACCTGAATAGCTGTGTGAGGAACCTAGTACACTAGTGAGAATTGTACAGGTAATAAACATGATCTGTGTTTGATCACATTTCACAAGATTGCATTTAAAAATGGTTTAAAAGGATTAATACAAGATCAGTAGATGTTGTAAGTATGTTCCAGACATGAGTCCCTTTGTGTATTCTAGATGGCTATAAGCACATCAGTAAAAGTTGTTGTATCTATATAAGCCACTTGGTGGATTCTATAACAACAAAGGAACCATGTATTACAACATCTTAGTCACTTATTAATCCTTTATAAACTATTTATAAACTGAATCTTAATATGAAGTGTGACCTTTGTTCAATAAGTATTGACATTTACTTGTTCCCAGTTCAAAATGGATGAACTAGTGTAACATTATACATAGGATACTAACAGAGGTTCTCCAAAGAAAAATGTACTAGATCTCCATTCTGATGCCCCCCATTCTTAGCATAAGGTTATGACAAAGTTTCTACTTGCTCAGAATCCTGGACCATTAAATCATCTCAACAGTGAGTGGTGTGTGCCTGCCAGATGACTTTTCTCCTGGTGGGTGGGGGCAGAGTGTCACAGTGAGTAGGAGTGTCGTACCCACTGATGAAACTGTTTTAAGGGCTCAGAATTTTTGAGGAAATGTGAGATTAGTCAGTCACAGCTTTGAAGGTGGGACTCTAGTATCATCACATGCCTACTAAAAATCAGAAATACTGGTAAATTGCTTTCTGAACATTTTTAATCCTGTTCTCTTCTATAGTTCTTGTTGCTACATTCTAAAAGTCTCTTTCACTGTCTCTGGCACTGTTAAGACTCCTTGTTAATTAAAAATAGTGATTTGAACTGAAAAAAATACTCGAGGATACAATTTAAGTGGGCTTACTGAATTCTACATTTATTTGCACAGGAGCAAGAACTTTTCTTCTTCCATGATCTGAGTCCAGGAAGCTGTTTTTTCCTTCCCAGAGGTGCCTTTCTTTATAATACACTCATGGATTTTATACGAGTAAGTGGTCATGTCTTTAAAATTTCTAATCAACATAAACATCTTTCCTTTGTCTTAAAGATGTGTTGCTTTTTTTCAGACTGGCCTCAACTAAAATGACACATTTTTAGGTCCCTTTCAGCCCTACATTTCTATGATTCTTATTGACCCAATTTTTGTTTTGGTGGGAGTGCTTTATGCAATAAGTGTGCCCAGTGTGTATATTTGTGTATGTACGTATATACTGAAACTTTAGTAAGGTTGTACAAGGTAACTGGGAAGAACTGAACCAAAAGCTTTTTCAAAGGTAAAGTGGTGACTAATTATTAAATTACAACACATTTATAAGTTGGTTGTAGTCATCTAACCCTGACACATGTGAGTGGTCCCCCTGACTTCAATAAAGAGCTGTTGGAAGTAAGGATTGCAGGATCAGGCCCCTGCTGTATGTAAAGCACACTCAGTAACTTTTTTTGGCTGCATCACCTTTTGGATTTATTTTCTAGGAGGAATATCACAGGCGTAATTTTACTGAAGTAGTATCACCTAACATCTACAACAGCAAACTCTGGGAAGCATCTGGTCATTGGCAGCACTACAGTGAAAACATGTTCTCATTTGATGTTGAGAAGGAAACTTTTGCCCTTAAACCCATGAACTGTCCGGGACATTGGTTTGTATTTTCAGCTTCATTAAAAATGATCTTTCCTACTTGCGAGGGTAGTGTTTTGAGGCTCAGGGAAATTAATATAGTAATGTTCTTTAGTTAACATAAAACCTGTACAGCAGACAACCCTTATGAGGCAATCAGCTGTCCTGAGAGCCTGTCCCAAGGTATCTTTAGAGAGCTTGAGTACAATTCTGGGCTAGACATATTGGAAAACCCCTCTGTAACGCTCCCCATGGGTACACAGGGTGTGAGACATTTCACCATTGCTTGCCCTTTGTCAGTGTGAAGTGGTCTTGTCTGTGCCTACTGTAGCTCAGCTCCCTGAAACCAACAACCTCTGGCAACACAAGAATTGTCTTTCAGGCCTCTGCAAACCTCACTCTCTCTGTGCAGGCTAGTGCTAAGCAGATACTAACCCCTGAATCTTAGGAGCACTCCCTGCAGCGTCAATTTCTTAACCACTAAACCTTCAGAGAAATTACCAGGTTTGCTATCCCCAAGGGGATGGACACTAGCTTGTTTGATTCAACTCACAGCACTGAGATCTATTGATAGTGAAAACAATCATACATTTATTATCAAAGATTAAGTTATAGTAAGGATAATAGTGGAAACAGAAATGATTATGTATGAAACAAAAAGTGTAACACACTTCCTAGACCTAAACTTAACAGACTAATGCCTTCTCTGAAGTGGTTTCTCATCTAAAGCAATCTCCCACCATCTGCAACCAACATGGCTGGAATACCTCTTTCATTAATGAAAGAAGAGCTCTCCTTTTATCTTCCTTGGTGAAGAAAAAGAGGCATCCTTTTGCCTTTTCCGTATATCCTCCAAAATTCATTGTTTTGTGTCGTCCCCACCCCCCACCCCACTTCCCCCTAGAGTCAGGATGACCCTCCCCCATGATTTGTTCCTTGGTATGCTGACTCCCTATTTCCATCACTTTCTCACATCTGCATATGAGAATTTACATATGTTACATTTGCAAATGTTAGCGGAGCTTCCATTGTGTTGACTTACAATACTTTAATTTACATTTGGACTGAGGCAGGCTGGTGCTTATACACATTTTGTTGGGCAAAATCCATTTGTCAGTCCTGCTTTGATTCAACTTTTTAAAACGTATTTTCGTGTGTGTGTGTGTGTGTGTGTGTGTGTGTGTGTGTGTGTGTGTGTGTATTCACAACTTCTTGCTTAGTGTTAGTATGTTCATTTCACAACTAGGTTAATGACCAGTGTGATCTTCCCTTTTGTTTAAGATCTTACACGTCTCTGTCTTTCTAGATAAAGCAGCGTGCAAGGTGTAATGAGTTTGTTAGGCCTGATAGGAGTTGCTGTTTAGAATAGCGAGCCCTTTGCCAAGTGGTATTGAGGGGTTCTTAGGATCAGACCCTCCACTAAGCAATGGGCTTTTGGTGCTTGAGACAGGTCTCAATGCACTATTATTAATTTGTATCAATGCATAAAATCAATGTGTTCAATCTGTTTCTTGTATTATTTCCTTTCTGGAAACTGAAGTAAGAAAATTAGCTTTTTGGATATCTATAATGGCCAAAAACTTAGTGATTGCTTTGGGCACGATTTATTGAATACATGTTTAGGAAAATAACATAATTTGCAACTCTTGTTTTCTTGCAGTTTGTTTAAAATTTACTTTGGCAGGGATGGGATGACCTAATGGCTAGATGGTAGGACTGGGTGCTGGAAACCTCTGAGTTCTAACCTTGGCTTTGACAGGGACTCGGCTCTGTGGTTTTTGTCAAGTCACTCCTCTGTGCCTCAGTTTCATCATCTGTATAATAGTGGCTATACTTGCATACCTCACAGGGGTGTGGAGAGAATTAATTGGTAAATCTTGAAAAGTGTTATGTAACTGCTAAACGTATTTATCTTGTTTTTCTTTTTGGACTGGCCTAACCTGATTTAGTTAAAATGCATCTTTTATCTTGGGTCTTGTGCAAGTATATTAGCATACAAAAGAAGTCAAAGAACGTAGGGTATAAGTTTTGCTGCCTAAATATTCTTCATTTGTTTCTCCTAGCTTGATGTTCTCTCATCGCCCACGATCATGGAGGGAAATGCCTATTAGACTTGCAGACTTCGGGGTTCTTCATAGAAATGAACTCTCAGGGACTTTAAGTGGTTTAACTCGAGTCAGACGCTTCCAACAGGATGATGCACACATCTTTTGCACAATGGAACAGGTGAAGAACCTTCCAGCCTTTATCTACTCCTGACATGTTACTGTGTAGCTTAAGTGCAGCATTTGTTGCTTTTGTTTCATCCCTGGTAGATTGTTTCCTTCTGATTCATCTGGGATTCAGTATGCCACTTAGATTTCTATATAATTGCTTAAGCCAGTACCCTGTCATGCATAGTGTCTCCATCAGAAATTGCCAACAGGATAATGCCGTGATGTTTTATTAAGCTCTCCTTTTATGGCATAAATGTCCCATATTTGCAAGGGAGAACAATCAGTATTTGAGAGACCTGGCTGACTGTGAGTTATTGAGAAGGCCTACCTGGAGTTGTATATCTGCAGGAAAAATCCTATACAGGATCTTACTTTTACATACCTTGACACAAGGATATTTAAGCAATAATAATAACGTCCCAAGAGATCATATAATCAACCAGGAAAAGGTAATTTAAAAAATGATATATCAGGGTGATGTTCTCTGCTTAACTATGCTGAGTAGTACCTCATTCCATGAGTAATCCCAAAGATTTCAATGGGGAGTAAATTAGTAGACAGAAAGGGTGGCAGAATCTGGCCTCAAAAATCCCAGGTACATGAAACAAGCTTCCGATTCAGAAAAAATAAAGCAAGCCTGATTCCAGTGATAAAACAATAGTAATAATAAACCAGTTCTCCATGGCAGCGTTTTGAGGTTCTGTTTCAGTTGATTTGTGTTGCTTAAATTTCAGATTGAGGAAGAGATGAAGGGCTGTCTGAACTTTTTGCATTCAATTTATGCAGTCTTAGGTTTTACCTTCCAACTGCACCTTTCTACAAGACCTGAAAACTTCCTAGGAGAAGTAGAGATCTGGGACCATGCAGAAAAGGTAAAGCAATAGGGTACTTAATACTTCCATTCTCAGAAATTGAATGGGTATTCATATGGCTAAATGTAAATGTATACATCTCAGAACAAAGAATGTAGGCCATACTTGAAGAATAGGGTATTCTATCTGGGGAGCAGTGACTCTGAAAAATATTTGGAAGTCATGGTGAATAATCATCTGAACATGAGCTCCCAGTATGATGCACTGGCCAAAAGAGCTAATGTGATCCTGGGATGCATAAACAGGAGAATCTCGAGTAGGAGTAAGAGGCAAAACAACCTCTCATCTTTACCACTGGTGTGACTACTGCTGCTGGAATACTGTGTCCAGTGTGATGCCCACAATTTAAGAAGGATGTGGAAAAATTGGAGAGGGTTCAGAGAAGAGCCCCAAGAGCATTTAAAGGATAGCAAACATGCATTAGAGAATCAAGGAGCTCAGTTTGTTTATCTTAAAGAGGAGATTAAAGAGTGACTTGGTTACAGTTAAGTGTCTATATGGGGAACAAATATTTAATAATAGGCTCTTCAGTCTAGCAGAGGAAGGTATAACACATTCCAGTGACTGGAAGTTGAAGCTAGACAAATTCAGGCTGGAAATAAAGCATAATTTTTAAATGGTGAGAATAATTAACCATTGGAACAATTTATGAAAGGTTTCCCCATTGACCATTTTGAAATCAAGATTGGATGTTTTGATAAAATATATGCTATAATGATTATTTTGGGGAAGATTTTTATGGCTTGTGTTATATAGGATGTCAGACTAGATGATCACAATGGTCCCTTCTGGCCTTGGAATTTGTGAAACATACAACTGTCTAAGATCCAGTCTTGCAAACCTTCACTCATGTTGAAGTCAGTGGGATTACTTACATGAGTAAGAGTTTTAGGACTGAGTTCTATGCTTGCTCAGAAATGTGAAGCACTGACAAAACAAATCTCCTGATTCATATAGTTTCTTGTAGATACCCATAGCTTGAACTTACTTTCTACCAAAAATTTCTTTTTGGTGATCTCTACTCACTCTATTGATACAAAAGCCAGGATTTAAAGTAATTTGGTTTTTTTAGCTATATTAGTTCAAAACTCTTTATATTGCAAAGATATTTGAGTCCGTAATACCCATTTTCTCACTTCGTACGATTTAGTCTTTGAAATATAGTTCTTTTCCCTCTCCTTCCCCTTCATGGGTGGCCTTGGTAGGACTGTTAAAGAAATGCAATTTAAAAAAAATGGATAATATTTAAACTTCATTTTTGTGATTTTTATCATTAGCAATTACAAAACAGTTTGAATGACTTTGGAGAGCCATGGAAGTTGAATCCAGGAGATGGAGCATTTTATGGTCCTAAGGTTAGTAAATTGGTGCAGTTCTGCAATGAAGCTCTAATGCAACTTTGTGGGTGCATAATAAAGAGTAACAATAAAACTTGTATCTAGTAACAGGCATTTCCTTTGCAGATTGATATTCAAATCAAAGATGCTATTGGCAGATACCATCAGTGTGCTACCATCCAACTTGACTTCCAGCTACCAATCAGATTTAACCTTACTTATGTTGGGTAAGCGCTTGAATTCTTTATAGTCTGTCAACTCTATGACAGATACATTTTTTATTTTTGCTGTTTGTTAACCCCCATTAAAAATGAGTTAAACAAAAGCATTTTAATTATTTATTTGCCTCTGGACAAGCTGCTGACCTACCCTTAAAATTCTTGGGTTCACTAGAGGGGCAAGGGAACTCTGGCAGTGGAACTGATTTCTTGGACTGGGCCCTGAGCTGAGGATTTTCCCCTAATTTAGAGGGGGTTCAACAGCTCAGTTTCATTGTAAATGCTACTGAAGAACAGAAAAAAATTATAACTTGTCTGTCTGGTCTTCTCTGCTCTTCCCGAAGAGAACTGGGTGCAGCTGACTTTAGGCAGCCTTTGAGGAAACTTATTTGGGAAAGACACACTAATCAATCACTATGGGCTGATGCCTCCTCTGAACACATTCAGTTTATACACTAAAGTATCAGCACCTTGAAAGGACAGTCTCTGACACGGTCACAGTTTTAAAGCAAAGGTCAGATTAACTAGGTCATCTTTGATGGAGGTGCATAAATCATATGTAAACACTTTTTTTTTTGGAGGAGGAAAGTATCATTTTTTATTTTCAAATTGAGAGGAGAACACTCCCTTGTTGAATAAACAAATTTGATAGCCATGTTGTCCTTGGACAAGTACTTTCACTGTTTTTCTGTTTTGCTACATTTGATCACTTAACAAACAAACAAACAGACAAAAAAAAAAGGATCTTTGTTTTGGATTTCATCTGCTCTTGCTACTAATTCTTCATCTGAAGTCCCAATCATTTATTTTCCACAGCATGATAATCACCATAGAAACCAAAAGACTGAAGCTTTAGATGGGAAATAAGCAGTAGGAGCAGGGGAGATGCTAATGAAGATTAATGTTTTAATACAAATGTCCGTAAAAATGAGGGGAAAGAAATATATCAAATATGAAAATATATAGAGATGAACCTGAGTCATAGAGCTGGAATCTTGAATCCAAGTTCACAGTAGTTTACAAAACCTGGGTTTTCTTTTGTACCTGTGTCTCAATATATGTAGGCAGGATTATTTCGAACTGCTTTGATCATCAATTATTTCATGAATGTCCGGATGTCAAAAAGTAAATTTGGAGTGAAAGCTGTGGAATTTCATGCAATTAATAATTTGCTACTATTTAATCTTTTATATAAAAAAGCAAAGTAGAAGATGAAAAAAAATAGTATCTTAATCTTTTTCTTTTTCTTTGCAGTAAGGATAGTGATGAGAAGAAAAGGCCAGTGATAATTCATCGAGCTATTTTGGGCTCAGTGGAGAGAATGATAGCTATTCTAGCAGAAAATTATGGAGGAAAATGGTATGTGACACCTATAGTACTAAGAAACCATTAGAAATGTAGCTGGAAAAATACAAAAACTTACTAGTGGCCAATACATCCTAATGCAAAACAATTTCCCAAGACTTTTAACAAAAGTAGTACAGGCAAAACAACCAAAAGGTGGAATTCCCATTGAGGTCTGAGCGCCATAAAATGATATATTAATGGTTTGTATTAAAATATTAAGACTATTGTATATAATAGACAACCATGACAATTGTAGACTGATAAAATTAAGTTTTACAAGATTATAATAAAACTAGTACAGCAAGACCATGTTCTAAATATGACCGTTGAAACTATTCAGAATACATTTTATTCACCCTTCATTATTTAGCTTACAAATTCAATGTTATACTTACAATATATGTAGGATAGCCATATATAGATCCATAAATTAGAGAGTCTTAACATATAAATGGTGAAATTTGCTCCCTTATTCATGATTAATATCTGAAAGATGACTTCTCCATGAACTAGTGACAAAGAAGTACCACTGAATGCAGGGTGGCAAAAAAGTGAACAAATTTCACTCTGAACACAGACAGTCCACCTATTATTTGAAAAATATAAAATAAAGGAAAATGAATAAAGTGTGAAAAATTAAAATGCAGTCTAGCTATAAAACCAAATGTCTGACTTGAAAAGGAACAAGAGGACAATGTTGTGTATGTATCTTCATGCCCTGTGGATTTGTATCCTGAACTCATTCAAAGGATTCCAGACTTTTCTATCTAATCTAGTTGGGTACTGAAGTCATAAGCAGAGCCACAAGACCCAAGGGTGGTGGTGTCACTTCAGAGAGACCAACAGGTGATATCCCTTTATACCATAATATGAACTGACTCCAAAGCAACTGCAAAATGTTGATGATTTTATACTGTAACTTTTTCTCTTTTAACAATATTAACACCAAAGAAATTTAAACTTGAACTAGTAACCTTTTTCCTTAATTTTCCCTATTGATTCAGGGAATGGCTGTGCATACAAGGTTCTGTAGTGTCTAAAGATCATCCATTGTTTGGAGACACTTAGCCACAACACAGTGGATTGGATTCATGACATTATTCTAGTTTTAACAGTAAATTTCACTGCTTCTGTTCATTTAACCCAGATCTAAAATAATTTATTAATAGATTATGTTCGAGGAGAATTGGACAGGATAAAGATCATGCCCTACTCTAGATGTCTAATTACATTTTAAAATATTTTTGAAAATTACTTAGCTACTCTTAGGGCAAATAAACACTGGTATGAATGGAAAGTGTGTGTTTGTGTATATACAACATATTTTTTTATAAATTGTATTTGTTACATTTGCCAGGCCTTTCTGGCTCTCTCCTCGCCAGGTCATGGTTGTGCCTGTGGGGCCTACTTGTGAAGAATATGCTCAGCAGGTAAAAGTAGACTTCCTTTAAAAAATAGAAATAAACTTTATTTTATCAGTTATTGGATAACCTCTAAGACATTTAAAATTCCATCCTAGAACAGAACATGTATGACTCTTAGTAAATATTATAGACACACTTGGCAGAGATGAAAGCATTATTCTAGTAGTCATGAATCTAAGAAGGGGACATGTAATTCCTAACAAAAATAACATTCTTAGGGTTTCTATTGCTGCTTAGGCTTTAGTAATTCTCTAATTTAGGAAAATATAACATAGCCCTAGACTAGCCATCTTGTATATTGTAATCAGTGTTTCATTGTAAAGTTGCCTGTTAGGCTAACAGAATAAATTAGCCCCAGTCCTGCCACATACATAAGTATTTGTGTAATTTTCTCAAGTGAATAGTCTTTCTCAATGTTTTCAATCAAACTACTTGCAAGAGCAAAGTTATGCACATTTAAATGCTTTGCTGGATCAGGGTCATGATCTCTACTATTTCATGCATCTACGGTGGAATATATATATACTGTAATATTAATGGAACTTTCTTTTAGGTTTGCAGTGAATTTTTTGAAGCAGGATTTATGGCTGATGTTGATCTAGATCATAGCTGCACATTAAACAAGAAAATAAGAAATGCACAGCTTGCACAATATAATTTTATTTTAGGTAAGTATAGTGTATTTATGTTTCTGATCATTGTAAAAGCTTTTTTAATTGTAGGTATACATTAAATATGCTGGCATGGAGTTTGATTTTATTTTAAATGGCAATGAAAGCAGGAGATTAAACAGAGTTTAGCAAATTAGCTAAAGCAGAGTTTCTTTTCACATTTCAAAAAAAAAAAAAAAATAGGTATGAGTGTAAAATACTTTTATGTTTAAGGTGGTACCCATACATTCCTGAATGTATGGAAAAGACTAACACATGGGGCTGGAGAGGTGACCAGCATTGGTCCCAGTGAATTTTTCTCTAGTAGTAATTCACTCTTCAAAAGTTACATGCCTGCTGCATGTCCATTAATGTCTTTCTGCAATATTCCTCTTGCAGTGGTTGGAGAAAAAGAGAAAGTGAAAAATGCTGTCAATGTGCGAACAAGAGACAATAAGGTTCATGGAGAGATTTTAGTAACTTCTGCTATTGAAAAACTAAAGAAACTAAAGAAATCACATACTTTGTATGCAGAAGAAGAATTCTGAAATTGTTGCCAACTGGGAGCCATATTAACTATAAATGAAGCTAATTTTTCCTCGTCTCTCTAATGCTGTTACGCTTATTTCCAAGGTCTTTGAATTAATACACAGAAATGTAGCTGATGTGGGTGTTTTTTTGGAATAGTGTGAAAGGACAGATGCAAACCTTGGACTCCTCAAGCAATCACATGAATCCATAGCAACTGCAAAATTCCATTTAGGAAAAATCCTACGCCTATACTACAAAATGTATTGTTTCTGCTAGATAAATGATGCTGAGGCTCTGTTAGAGTGATGAACAGAAAAACACTGGACAATGTACTTGCTGCTACTATTACAATACTTAAGCAGATAGTCAAAAAGTGGCTATGTAACTTGTTTGTCTGGCATCAGAAACTTGACAGTTTATAGATTAAATTAAAATGCTCCTCATACATTTGTTTTGACTTCAGTTTTCTCAAATATTTTTGTTTTGGGCGTGCCTGGTTCCTGCTGGACTAGTATCTACAGGCCAAATGTGTCGGTACTGTTGTTGGACATCTCAGCAGCATGGCCAGGCATAACCACTCATTCCAAAGGTGACCACCTAGACTCTAGGTCTTAGGCCACTCTAGGCCACTCTAGACTCTAGGTCCTAGAGAGAGGTTGAAATATACCTCCTAAGCAATGTTGGGAACTTGCTTTGTTGCTTGTGGTATTCTTGTTCTGTGAATATATGGAAAACCTCCATTTCCAATGCTGTAAACTTGGCTCCTTTCACAAGCACTAAATTCACTTTAAAAAGCCTTAAAAAAAACAACCCTCTATAGAATGCATTGTGGTATTTCTGCTTTGTTTGGGATATGGGCACTAGAAAAGTAAGTTGAAAATCCTATTATATATAAATTATTTCCTGAATTGTTTTATCTTTACAACACAGTACATTGGAAACTTGAACAGGTTAGCCTATGTGTATGTGGAATCTACATTTGTACTTTTAATGGCTCCATTTTGTAATTAGATTAAAAAAAAAATGTACTGTTCTTGGCAACTGAATAAATCTTCAGTACAGCAACCTGTTTGAAATGTTTATTCTCTGTACAAGTCTAATAATTTTATTGCATTGTTTATTGCATTCTATACAGTTGTTTCAGTAACATAGGGCTTGTCTAATTTTTGTTCGACCTGAGCATACTAAATTTCACTAAAACAATTGTCTAAATCTAAATTAGGTACACTGACTTAGGAACAGGGATTAGTCACCTGACATCTTAAAAAATGAAGCAGAAAGTAGGATTTAATGTATAAATATTTTATTTAAAGAGGAAATTCAAAGTTAATAGTGACCTTCTGTTTAACTTTTGTGCACCTTTGAGCCCGATCGTGGGAGTCCTTCAACATGCCAAATTGCATATACTAATCTGGCCCTTGGCCTGTAGGAATAATTTCATCTGTAACGAAAGGGTCACTGCCTTTGATTAGCACGGGTCTATGACAGTGGTGTTCTATTACAACTGGAGAAGAACAGCAGCCCTAATAGAGTACAATATCACAAAAATATGTCTTTGATTTTATAGCATTCAAAAATGTGTTACATCACAGAGAGGAAGAAATGATTTCTGTCCTGAAACGTTTACAATCTAATTTCAGATAGGATGCAAAAAATGATACTTTATGATTAAATTAATAAAAATATGTAACATTGAGACTGGTCTAGTATCAAATATAGTTGAAAACCACTGGAACTTGCTGTGTTCAAGTGCGTGTTGTAAAAACATTACTAACTAAATGTATAAATCAGGCCTGCTGCCTGTGCAATGCCTTTATCTTCAGAGCCTCCTTAAACATCTATATTCTCTTCCTAATTTGTATTTCACTTCCTGCTGTACCCCCTCTGCCAGCTGGGAAACCCCCCGCTGAGGATGGTCTGACCTAACTTCTTCATGACACGGGTGAGGTGAGAAGACACTGTACAATTCCGCGTCTCCATGCGGAGGAGGAGGGGGGTGTTAAGAATTACCTTGAACCAACATACAGCGTGCCCGTATCTGCTGTGAGGAGCAGGATCCAGTGCAGTGCGAACAACACAAGGAACCCCAGGAACCAGGAAGTGGGAAAGCCCGATTACAAGGCTGCATCGGTGCAGCTGGGTCAGGGACAAACTTCAGTTCCCCAGAAACAGGAAAACCCCGACCCAGGCTCGGCCAGCAGAGGAGGCGCCGAGGGGCGGCAGGGCTCCCAGAGGGGGCGGGGGCCAGCAGAGGCGGGCGCTGAGGGGAGCGGGGCGGCGGCAGCTCCTAGCCGGGCGGTGCTTCCGCGTCTTCAGTTTTCACTCGGCCCCAGGGCGGCAGCCGCCAGTTGCCGGGACAACGCAACGTCCCCGGCCGGCCCGGAGCGAGGCAGGCCGCAGGCTTCGCTCGTTCTCCGGCGCGTGCGCAGTGCTCGCGAGGACACAGCTGCTCCGCCCCGCCCCGCGCGGGCGGGCTCTCTGCGCTGCGCTCGCCGGGCGGGGCGGGGCGGGGAAGGGAAGACGGGGTCAGGGGATCGGCGGCGTCGCGAGGCCCCGGATGGATGGAGCCAAGATGGCGGCGCTGGCGGTGCCTGGCCCTGGGCGGTCGGTCCTGAAGCGGTTCTGCAGCGTCGCGCTCTTCCTCTCGCAGCTCTACGTGCTCTCGGGCCGCGGTAAGTGCGGTCGCCGCCCGGCCTGGGACGGGGGCTCCCCGCGCTCCCTCCCCGGCCGCAGCCTGGTAGAACAGGCCGTCCCGGGCCCCCACCGCCCCGGCCCCAGGCACCCGAGCCGAGGGGCTGACGGCGGCCGTGTGACTCAGCCCCTCCGCGCTCGCTGCTCTCCGCGCTGCTCTCCGCGCTGGCTGCGTTGTGCTGCTGTAGTTACTCACCCGCGTACACAGCCGCGGCCAGACTGGTCCCAGGCCGTGATTTGATACCCTGCCTACTTCATCGTGAAACCCGTCGGCACGGGCTCTTGGTCTGGGCCTGCCTTAAGGACTCCAGAAAGAATTAGACTTCTGTGGGTCTAAGGAGAATTGAAATTAACACGACTTGGAGGCGATGCTGTGTGGACACGTTCCTTGTCCTGAAACGTGTCGAAGAAGTGTAGCTTATGAAGTATTTTGTGCGTCTCAACAGCCTGTGGCTACATAAGTGTGGCAGACGTGCTGAATTTCCCACGCTGGTGTGCACCAGGTACCCTGTGTGATCCTGCATTGTGGGTTTAAGCCCTGCTTTTTCAAATAATTAGGAACGTGAGCAGTGGCACTAAGTTAATGGAACTACCCACTGAGCAGAGCTGAATATGTAGCAAGTGTTTGCAGAATTGGGGCCCTAGTCTCTAGCTAGTTCTGCAGTTTTCCTATTTAAATGGCCAGTGAGTTACTTGATGTTACAGTATACTGTCTGTTACAGAACACACATAATTACTCGTGCTTTCCAAACAGCGTAGCTTCCTTCTACGTCGCCAGAACTAAAGAGCAAAACTGACTGGAAACAAAATTGATTTTTTTTGTCTTAAGTGGAGTAAAATGCAAAAAGTAAACAGCATAAAATGAATTAAATTCGTCGGGATTTTAATATGTGATAATCCTAGTATAACAAAGTAGGGAAATCTATGGGGTTTTTAAAATATTTTATCCCAATGATGACACTTCTTAATGTTAAGGTTGTTGCTTGTGTTTTTATATTAGAGTACCTGAATACTATTTACATTCTAGCATTATTGCATCCTCTTAAGTGAAGTTCATTGAATCTGTTAAATTTTCTTATAGCAGGATCCCTGATGACAACAGAGCACTCGAAGCAACAGTTTTTGTCTACAAAAGGTGTAACATCTCCAAGTACAGATACTCCATATACCAAAACAACAGGTATAAGTGTCTATTGTTTACTGAGGAGCTACAATAGAAGAACAGATTCTAAGCCTGAAGGGACCATTGTGATCATCTAGTCTGACCTCCTGTATGACGCAGGCCATAGAATTTCCCCAAAATAATGCGTATAGCATATCTTTTAGAAAAACATACAGTCTGATGCAAAATTGTCAGTGTTGGAGAATCTACCATAATTCATAGATTGTTCCAGTGATAGCCTTATGAGCCTTTTTCCTAATAGTCTTGATTTTAATAGTAATATCCTTGAATGAGGTATTAGAAGATTAACTGTACAGAGTATTATATCATTAAAAGGTACACTGCACACTGGATATGTCTACACTGTAGTTAGACATCCCTGGCTGGCCTGGGCCAACTGACTTGGGCTTGTGGGGCTCAGGCTAAGGAGCTGTTTAATGGTGGTGTAGATGCTGGGGCTCAGGCTGCAACCTGAGCTCCGAGACGCTCCCACCTCATGAGGTCCTGGAGCCCGGGCTCCAGCCTGATCCCAAATGTCTACAACACAATTAAACAGCCCCTGAGCCCGAGCCCAAGTCAGCTGGCACGGATCAGCTGTGGGTTTTTAATAAACAAACCCTGAGTCACTATGAATTATTTTTCAAAAGGCCATAACTACTAGTTAGGGTTGTGTAAATGAAAAATCCATCCCTGCAAACCCCAAACCTAGGAAGTGATCTGTATTGGGCCTGAGGTGACTGCTACTGGAATAATGTGTCCAGTTCTTGTGTCCTTAATTCAAGAAGGTTGTTGATAAATTGGAACGGGTTTAGAGAAGAGCCACGAGAATAATTAAAGGAGTGGAAAACATGTCTTACACCTCAAAGAGCTCAGTCTATTTAGCTTAACAGAGAAGATTAAAGGGTGATGATTACAGTCTGTAAGTACCATTTAGGGGGCAAGTATTTGATAATGGGCTCTTCAGTCTAGCAGACCAGGGTATAACAGGATCTAATGGCTGGAGGTTGAAACTAGACAAATTCAGACTGGAAATAAGGTGTACATTTTTTAACAATGAGGGCAATCAGCCATTTGAAACAGTTGACCAATGGTGGTGGATTCTCCATCACTGACAATTTTTGAGTCAAGATGACATGTTTTTCTAAAAAACATGCTGTAGTTGAAACAGGAATTAATTCAGGGACATTCTATGGCCTACGTTATGCAAGAAATCAGACTAGAGGATCATGCTGGTCCTTTCTGTTCATCTAAAACAAAGGAATATTCAATTAAATTGAAAGGTGGCAAATTCATAACTGATAGAAAATTTTTTTATATAGTGCATAAATAGACTGGAATTTACTGTACAATATATTACCAAGGCTCAAAATTTAGCCAAATTAAAAAGAAAAGGATTCTGTATTTATATGGATAAAAGGCATCCAAAGTTAGAACTGTAAAATATTTAAATATTTTTGTAAGAATATAAAGCTTCAAACTTCAGATCATAAATTGACCTTTGATTTTCTTAGGTTAGGAATAACTTTTCCCTGGAGTAGATTATCTCATAACTTTTTACTGGAGGGCAGAGGTCAGATTCCTCACTGTTCGGTGAGGTAGGAGATGTGGGGTAGGAGAGTGTTGGGACTTGTTAATGCTTTTGCCATAGCTGAAAACACACCATTTAATTCTGATGCTTCCCACAGCACAGACCATTTCATTCTGGCCCCCATTGATTTAGACTCTCCTACTCGTACTTCACACCCAGCTGATGCAGACCTCAAGGGGGTGGGGGTAGGGAGAGGCCAGAATCAGGATCTTGATCCCTTTCCCAGATTTGGAGGGGACAAACATCATGAAGGGGAGGAATCTTCACTTCCTGCAATGGAGGGCGCAGGAGCTGATGCTCTCCAATCTGTGCTTGTATGTTCCGGCCCTATGCTTTCAGAAGGCAGAGGAGGGAGTAGTGGCTGATAGATCAGCTATCTCAGAAGGTGGAGCTGACAGTGTGGGGGGGACAAGATAGCAATGGGTTCACAAATGCTGATACGGTATATGGCCATTGCTGGCTGCTGCTGAGCTCTGCTGCGGGGCTGTTCCTTTGAAGCAGCTGGTACTGACTGCTGTAAGAGGCAGGATGCTGTAATCGATGACCTGTAAGTGGAGATACTTCACTATGAAATCATTAAAGTAACATGTACAGTAAAGTGTGTGCTGTTGAAACTCTTATTCTTAACAAATCATTTCACACTTCAGAGACTACGGAGATTCCATCTTATGTGAGTAAGTGTCCCAGCAATGGACTGTGCAGCAAATTGCCTCCAGACTGCATGACATGTACAACAAACTGCTCCTGCATATATGGGAAACCAGCCACTTTTGATTGCAAGGTCAAGCCACAAATTCATTGTGTGGTAAGTAATTAAATTATTTCTTTGTAGCTGGAATTTAAATCACTTGTAAAAGATATAGTATAGTTTAAATTATGTCCTAAAACTCAAAGACTTTACAAAACAAATTTGTAGGCATAAATACAGTTACTTAGCAAGTAAGAATATTTCTTTAACACTTCCGTAGTATCCATTACCCAACTATCTAAGTGCTGAATATACCATATAGGTAGCAAATAAAACAGCTCATCCATCTTGTTTTTCTTTCTTTGCACAGCAGTGAAATCTGTGAGAAGTATTTGTTTATATCCTGTGAAATATTCCTGATATACTGATTAAGATTATTAATACTGATAATACTGTCTTTTATAGGATCCGAAAAACAATGAAGTGGAGAACTTTACTATCAGCATGACTTGTCAATTTTGCTGGCAGCTAGAACCAACTGATTATGTATGTACCAATTCTACAAATTGCATGACAGTCTCTTGTCCACGACAACGATATAATGCCACTTGTACAGTACATGATCATATTCATTGTCTAGGTAAGTTGGCCTACGAATGAATGGTTGGAGGATTCTTTTGTGAAGAATTCTTGAACATTTTTGTTTATAGTGGTTAAATGTGCATATAACTTATTTCAGTGTCTAGTTTTGTTTTTGTTGAGATAATGTGCATTTTCATTGGTTAGTTTCATTTTATAGTCTGACTTAATTTTAAAAAATTATGACATGATGCTTTAGAACCATTGTCTTGACAATACAACAGCAGTCTTACATTAGAATTATTGGGAGTGTTTTCTCCCCTGTATTCACTTTGTTCAATGGAATTATTTGTTGCAGCAGCAACAGAATTTGCATTGAGGTGTTGCTCATGGCATAAATTAAAAACTTTTGAAATCACAAGAAGTGTAATATAGGGTCTAAATCAAGAGGTTTGGCCCTTGGTTTCCCTTAGTTTGGTGGTGGTTTGGTGGAAAGCCATCTAGGAAGATATAGGGAATGGAGATAGATTTCAGGCTTTTATGTTGTAATCTCAACTTTGTGATCTTGTTCAGCTACTGATGTTATTTTATTGCAGAATGGACATTTTTTGTAAAGAGTAATTTGCCATGTTTGCACCTCACGTTTCAGTTCCTGAGTCAATCTTTGGCCTTTGTTCATGATGTCACGATTTGAATGTATTTCATTTCTCCTCTTAGGTAATCGTGTTTTTCCTAAGATGCTTTATTGCAACTGGACTGGAGGCTATAAATGGTCTACAGCCTTGGCATTAAGGTAGACTCGAAGAATTGCAGAACTTCAAGTTCAAATTATATATGAATGCCTTTCCTTAAATGGGTTTCTCTTTTCAGTGGTATATTTCCTAACCTTAAACTAAACTGAGTACAAAATATTTAATATTTTCTGACATTTTTGACCAAAAGTATGCTTATGATTTAATACAAAATGGCCAATGTTAGCTGTTTCCATACTACTGTAGTTGGGAGCATGGGTCAAATTTAAGTATGTATGTTTGGGGTGGGGGAAGGTGGCATTCTTCCAAGCATTGGCCATAGAATAAACTCCACTTACAGGAATAACCAAAATGAGGCACTGTTCGTAATTTTGAACATCTGTACAAGTTGTTCTGGCCATGCATGCTGTACTGAGATCTAAGTTTGGCTACCTCTTTGGGGCTGGATGCCCTGTTTGACTTTATTAGGTTCCTTGACTGGGGAAAAGAAAACAACGGTAGTGTTTCCCAAACGGCATCTGCTCATGGTGCCAAAATGAATGTTTGCTTACTGTAGAGTCTATTGATTTATGAATACCGCACTTCCTTTTTGCACACAGTTTAATGAGCAATGAAACAGCTAACAATGTTGAGATGTAAATTAATATTGGGTAACTGAGATGAATGGGGCAGTTCACTCTTTTAGAGTTGTTCCAGACTTGAGTAGATGTTGCTACGCAGGTTACTCTTGGCTCACGTTTTCAAGGCTCTTCTTGCAGCTATAACAGGCATCAACTTTTTTAGAGAGAGCTGTGATCCTGGAACACAAGATGACAGCTTGGGAGAGGTCCCATTATGCTGTACTGTTAAATCAGGCTGTAACTTTTGATTCTTCACGCCTTAAAGCCCCAAAGCATCGTACTCTCTGTGGTGGTTTGGATGTTGCCACAGGATCTCAATATATTTATACAACTTGACTGAAACAAGAATTCTTTCCTTTTAAAAAAAAAATTAGATTCAAAATTCCCATAAAAGGTGAATTATATAAGGGCTGATATGAGAGCCTGTACTACCTGATTTATCATAAGTTACATGGAAGAAAAAAAGTAATAGAAGTTTTGTTAGAAATCTGGTCTGATACGTTCTCTTTCCATTCCATTCACTGTGTGCAGCTGGAGAAGCTGAGCTTTACCCAGTCACCACAGGAGCAGAGTCCTTTCTAGCATTTTCTGGCCCTGCCAGTTCACGAAACTTGGGGCTCAAACTCAGAGCAGCTCACAGGCCAACTTTCTTTTTATGAAGAGAAACGTAAAATAGCCTAAATTATTTCATGTCTTATATCTGGAGAGAGTGTTACAAAAAACTTGGGGAAATATTTTTAATTAACGAAGAACTAGTACTTTTTTAATACATATTTCTACCAAAACCGTTTTTACCACTATTGCTTTTAAAGTCCTCAAGCTACTTTGCATAAGATGTTCAGAGTTTTCTGATTTGTATGATATGATACACAATTACTATCAGTGTGCTGAAAATATTTAAAGGTGAGTTGACATCCAAATTCAGGATTCTACACAACTATTTTAATGAATCATTATGTTGTGTTCCTAGCATCACCCTTGGTGGATTTGGAGCAGATCGTTTCTACTTGGGCCAGTGGCGGGAAGGTCTGGGCAAACTCTTCAGCTTTGGTGGATTGGGAATATGGACACTAATAGATGTGCTTCTAATAGGAGTTGGATACGTGGGGCCTGCAGATGGATCTCTCTACATTTAACTACAGACAAAACATGCTTCAGAGAAGGATCAAATTTGTGAAAGGGCCTAAAGAAAAAATGTAGAAATTGGTCCTTAAAGATGGAACTAGGAATGCTTGTTCCCTGTGTGCACATATTTTAATGTACGGTATCTGTACTTAACCTGCCTTGAACTAAGGTAAAATAAATGAGTAGATCATTGAACAGTGTTTATTTGTAATTAATTTCCTTTGGCTTGCAAGTACTGTATTTTTTCTATGAAAAAAGTTTAAGTTGCATAGCTAAGCAAGTTGACTACTGTTCTTGAAGAAAATATAAACTAATTAAAATATTAAGTTAAGAATTGCTTACCTCATATTTGTATGTTGTCTGAATTTAGCTATTTATCAAGCTTCTCTAAATATGCTTGCAAGAATTTTTTTCATATTTATGGCAAGATACACTACTTACATAAGCCTAAACTACTTGGGCAATATGTAGATTGCCATGTATTGTAATCTTAATTACATGTAGTTTCTTTTCTGCTTTTCACTTTGGGGTATCACAGACTTAATTTTTCTGTTGTAATTGTAAATTTGTGGCTGTTTAGAATTAGGATGCAACAACACTAAACATCTAATCTTAAACCACTTGAAAAGTACATTGCAAGATTGTTTTCAGCGTTTTTATTTCTACTTGGCTTTGACCTGAGAGATCGCTGTATACTGCATAATTTTTGTGTGCTCAAATTTACAGGGTGTTGATATAAATCCAAAAAGGAGATCTGGTTATTAACTTATTTATCAGCTGAAGATTTGGTAACAAAGTATTTTCTTATTGAAATATTGTATGATGTTTGCTTGTAACAACCTTCAGTGACATTATGGAAACAAATTCTAGAAGGCTGTAAAATTTATTTGTTTTCTGATTAAAAAAATTAGTCAATATCAACTTTCCCATTTAAAAAAAAAAAAAGTTCTACCTGTTATCTACATATCCTCTTTCCAACGCCCTTTATATTAAACTGATCTTAAGTTGTGTAGCAAGTTGTGTGGCTTCTGCAGCGCTAAACTGCACTACACTGAAAACTGTCAGTTGGATAAACTTAAATTGAATTAAATATGATGAAAATTAATAGAAGCAGTGTTGTGTTTTTATTTTATATTCAGTTTATTTCTTGCTGTTCCTCTTTCAACTTATACATGCTTTTGGAAGGGGGAGAGGAGGAAAATAATAATGCTCTTGGCTGCTCAAAAAAATAAATCAATACATTCACCCATGTAAGTTGCCCTTTTACAGTTGATTGTGCAGATACTCACTATAAGCTCCACTGAGGTTGACTGCTGCTTGCTAGGACTTGAATAAGCTCCTAGGCTCTGCTGGGCTTTTTGGCATGGTTCCTTCTTAATTAAGGGGAAAGAAGTTGTGTATTTTCCAAATGCCATCACTTTTTGAGCACTCACAGGAGCTGTCACTCTCAGTAAATGGGGCAGATGTGTGATCCTCTCTTCTTACAGGAGGACTGAAATAATTTAAATGGCAACATTAACGCAGATCTCTTTTGAGAGAGTCAATATCTCTGAGATGAACAGGCAGGTCCCACCTGTCAGAGCCATTGGTCCAGAGTCTCCGTTGTGGAGTTGGGTACACAAGGTTTACATGGGAGGCTTTATGTGACTAAACAGTCACTACTTTCTATGAAAGCTGAAATTACGGAGAAGGAGATCCCCGTGTCAAAGCAGAGCTATTCCACCTTCATCCCCACAGCAGCTCGGAGGAAGCCCTGCCTTGTTCCCGAGGCCGTGCGGAGCATTCGCATTACCCTTGGCTCAGGTCCCCGCTGTTGCTGCAGGTCTTCTGGCCCTAGCCCGCTCCTGCCTTGTCACCGGGCTGGTTAAATGTGCCGCGGCCTGTCCCGCTGTTCGTCAGTCGCTGGCGTGTGTGCCCCAGAAGTAGAACAGATTCGCTCCTGCTTCGCCGGCGGTGCTGCCCTGTCCTGCCGGAGCAGGGGGCGGGGTGCCCCGAGCCGTCCGGGCCCGCAGAGCAGCCGCGCGAGTCCTGGCTCTGCCTGGTGCCTCGGTTCCAGAGCAAATCCCCGGCGTGGCGCCGACGGCCAAGCGCCGCCCAGGGGGAGGAGCCGCCTGCCGTGGCCCGTGTGGAGAAGAGGAGGCGGGCTGGGATTAGAGCGCTGGGCCGGGCCGGGCCGGGCGGTGAGTGACGCCGCCGAGTGACCCTCCCGCGGCCCGGCAGACCCGCCATGGCGTCGGGCGCGGACGAGGAGCGGCAGCGGCGCTTCTGCAGGGCGCTTCCGAAAGCGGTGAGAGCCGCGGCGGGTCCGCACGTGCGGGGCGGAGCGGAGCGGAGCGTGCCGAGGGGCCGGGCCGGGCCGGGCCGGGTTATTCCCTAGCAGCTGCAGCAGGTGCCGGCGGAGCTGCGCGGGCTGTGCGGTGGAGGTGGAGCGGCGGCCCCAGGTCTGCGCTGCGCTGCGCCGCGCCCGGCGGGGCCGGGTCTGGAGTGGGCAGCCTGCAGCGCTGCGCTGCGCGGGGCCGGAGGCTGCATTTCTCCGGCTGGACGTGATCCGGGAGCTCCCCGCAGAGCGGCTCGAGCAGTGGCTGTGCGGGCGCGGGACCAGGCGCGTGAACCCCGCTGGCCGGCAGGAGCCGCCGGCCCCCGGACAGTCGGGCAGCGCCCGGCTCGGTGCGCTGCGGGCTCGGCAGCACGCGCCGGCGGAAGGTCGCAGCCGTGTTTGGGTTCCGTCCTGTCCGTCTGATCCCCGCGGCTGGCACGTGTCCCTGCACTGCACATGCTGCATTGCTCTGTACACACTTCACTGTAACATTTTTTGCCTTACCATTCTTTTTCAAGGTCTGTAGATTTTTTGGTGTACTGTATTGCACTGTTTCTGATAACAGTTTTTGCTGCATCCTAAGGGTGTGGTTTGGCACATTCCCGCTATCGTTACTTGCTATATGTTCCTGGAACTCTTATCAGCACTACAATTCTGGAGTCATGTAACAACAAATGTCACATCCTCCGTTTGAGTGTTTGTTTATTAAAGCTGGCACAGGTGCATGATCCAAAACTGTTATATTATTTACACTATCTTTCTCTACATTTTGATGCTTCCATTGCAAAAAGATGTTTTCAAGGCATCCTTGCATATCTTGTCTTTTCGTGTGTGGGTGGCAGATTCTAACTGTGAATTCTGCCAGGAGTTTCACTGGCATGATATGTGAAACAGCCGTGCCTTTTATCAGAATTAGAGTTTCTGGACTTGATTTCCAGAAGTGGTAAGTAGCTGGAGCTCCTAATAATTGGACTTGTGGCTGCTCAACGCTTCTGACAATCAGACGCTCTATTTTGGTCGTACATTTAGAATTATGATACATTTTGCATTGTATTATTTAACAGAAGTGCATTTTAAAATGTTCTACAAAGGTAGTCAAAATTTCATCATATTTATCCATCAAACTTTTTGTGAAAACATTTTGTCATTTTTTACTCTAATAAAAACAGTTGCCCAAAGGGGAGAGGCAGGGGTGTGAAGATGTGTGGGACATACTTTGCAGATAAATTTTGAAGTAAGATGGAGTGATACAAGAAGACTATTTCAAATGACAGGTGCAGCAAGATTGTGAGAAGGGACAGAGATGAGCCTGGTGTTTAATGAAGCAGGGATCTGAGTAAAGGATGACTGGATTCAAAAGAGAGGCTGGAACAAATGAGTTCTAAATTCAAGGAGTGCAGTTCAATTGCTAATTCCGTTTTCTGTTTATAGAGGGTAGTGAGAGCTCACTATGCTTTTATGTGCTCTTAAGAGTAGGAAAAAAGGAAGAACACTGCCTGGGTAGAAAAAAATGCATCTTTTTTAGTATAATTAAAAAGAAACTATGAACCAATTTAGGCCCAAGTTTGACCTATTATAAAATTGGATAAGGAATAGTGCTCTTCTTCTAAATTATTTTCAAAATAATGACCCCACGGTATGTCACTGCAGCAATTACCTGAGACTTCAACACTGCAGAGTGCCACCCACATTCTTGCTGATGTCACTGCTAATGCTGATGCGCCCAAAGAGAAGTAAATACGATAATCTCATTTGGGGCATTGGCATACAGATACCCAAGTCAAAATAGTCCTTGTTTGCCAAATGCAGAGACAGGATTCGCAGAGAAATCTTTTATTTTCAACCTTCTAATCAAATAACAATGTAAGATAAAAGAAAAAAACCTGAAATCTAATTGAAATTATACCCAACACCCCTCTTCATTTGCTTATAATTTAGGAACTCCATGCCCACTTGAATGGCTCCATCAGTTCTGTTACTATGAAGAAACTTTTGGTCCAGAAACCATACCTTCAAATCCATAATGGAATGACAATGATTGACAAGGGGAAGAAAAGGACTTTAGAAGAGTGAGTATCTAAGTTACAGCCATAATTTTTTCCCCAAGTCCATAGAATATTTTACAAATACATTGAAACCAGTAGACTCTATAAGCCTGCACTGTATGACTGTGGAAAACATAGTTAAAATTGAAAATCGCATTATATAATTTAATCAAATTGTCAAGTAAAATTGTTGAGAAAATTGTTACTTTTTGGAAATGTTCTCAGGGGAAGATAGTTTTTCATTTCTTAAAACTGTGAAGTCACTTCTTGTGTGCAAACTAACCATGTATCCCTTGTTGTTTTGCTTATTAATTTGTTTTCCCTTTAATCAGATAATTGAAAAGATTTACAGAGAGCATGGGCTCTTTAGAGAAAATCCAGTCACGCAAAATTTCCTTGTTGGGCATGAATATAGCCAGTAACTTTTAATCTTTGTTTTCCTATGTGTTTTTAATAAATGCTTTACACTGTACATGCTATACATTTAATCAGTACTGAATTAATAGACTTTTATATGTTTAGCCTTTTAACTTTTTTTTTGTAGATGTTTTCAGATGTTTCATATCATTCATCAGATTACCAATAGGACTGAAGATATATTAATGGTAAGTTGTACAAGGTTTTGTTTTAAAAAAATCAGAGCATTTCTCTTTCAAAAACAACTCCTTGCAAAGTTAGCAAGAAAAGTTATTGCACTTGTATCTGTGGCCAATGTGTAAAGGCCAAATTGAGCTGACTGTAAATTATTGAGCTTAGAGATTCAATAATATGTTATAGTCAATGGCATGTCAAAAATATTTCTGTAAAATGAGAATTTAGAAATGCCAGATTCTACCTAACTGACATCTTCATTTTTTTTCTTCAGAGCAGTGAGCTACCAATATTGGAAGTCAGTCTGTTCTCTCAAATGACTGAACTGATGATCACTTATGAAAGTGATATCCATTCATATTTACCTGAGCTTTTATTTAACATAGTCTCCTAATACTTCTTTGTTTCAGTGTATACTCAGAATTCCTTACATAGAGATATACTATGTTCATTTCTGGGTCCAGCACAGAGAGGGAGATCTGCTGGTGGGAAAGCCTGTCGGGAGTGGAGAGTGGTGCAAAATTTTATGAACCTTCCCTCTCCGTAGGAGGTTGCAGGTAGCCAATACAATCCTCAAAGTGGGCAGGATTGCCAAGGAAGAGGTCATCGGTAGGGCATTTGAGGAATATGTTGTTTCAGCACATTGCCATAGAAATCTCCATTGGCCAGAGCAGCTTTGGTACCTGATGGAACTGGACAGAAATGTGAACACCCTGGGATTTAGACAACTCCGATAACGTTAATTGAAGTTAGGTGACTATATTTCCATGTTTGACATTGAAAGATGACCTGCATGTCTTTGTGTTTGAGTCATCCAATGTAACAAATTATAATCTTTAATTTCAAAATATTGTATATGCTGTTTTTTAACCAGGTAACTAAAGACGTTATTAAAGAATTTGCTGCCGATGGTGTCAAGTATCTGGAGTTAAGGAGCACACCTAGAGAAGAAAATGGCACTGGTACAAAGTGTTCTGTCTTTTAATTAGTATTCTGGATTATATTATAAAACTCTTCATATTATAAAGTTAATATAAAACAATATGTTTTGGATAGTACCAAGTGAATTATGACTGACATGTAAACAACAGCTGGAGTCACTTTTGAAATTCAGTTATTTCAGTAAATATGCAACATGTGACACGTTTAGAAACAAATCAGTGAAAATCACTGTCAAATCTTTCATATAGTGACAAATTTCGCTTGTAATTTCATTGAAGCCAATGGAATTGCTCTAGGGATGAATTTGATTTTGTCCCAACCCGTGCGTGTGTGTGTGTGTGTGTGTGTTCAGTGTCTTAAATGTAATTATCTGCAGCAAACTGAACAATGAAAGAGAGAATGTGGTAAAATGCTCCTTTTAGTAAGACATTTTTATGGGGGAATTTACACATTGAGCCAAATGCTTTCTTGTCATAGCTCCATTATCCAGGGATAAATCAGGCTATTCAGTTTAGTCTGATTTCTGATTGTAATTCTGTTTACTGTAATAGCTGCAACATCTTCTTTCTTATTTCTTTTAATCTTTTTATGTGTTTTAAACAAATGGTTAAATATTGCATCGGGAAACCCTCCTGTAAGGCTCTTGTTCAAAGTTATTTTTCTTTTCTCCACAAACTCGGAGCAGACAAAGTCCAAAGAGAGGCCTCAAAGTAAAATTACATTTGTTGGTAAAACCAGTACAATATAAAATGTAAAATCACAGAAATAATATCAAGATGCAAAATGAAACTACCAGGATGAAATCCATCCCAAAGTGCAAATAAAATATAAGATCAAAGAGTAAAATGGGGGAAAAGGTTAAAATGAAAAATACTTTCATGGTCAGTTTGGTAACTGTTCATGGTTCAGTTTCATGGTCAAGCGTAACGTTTTATAATCAATCTCCTTATCCACTCAGGTCAGGTGTGCATATGCTTTGGTGTGTGTTTTATAGGTATGACCAAAAGGACATATGTGGAAGCTGTACTTGAAGGAATAAAACAGTGTAAAGAGGAGGATCTGGATATAGATGTCAGGTAAATTAAACGTGAAACTCTTCTGATTTGGGATTTTGTTATGAACCTGGTGCTTGGCCCATGTTTGTGGAGAGGTTTACAGATCATGAGGGCTGGGGAGGAGTTTGTATAGAAACCAGATGAAATTCAGTGAATTTGACCTAAAACCTAGCAAAACTCCATGGTATTGGTTAAGGTTTTGCACACAGATGATTGGGCACGTTAAAATAAATGTTTCAATAATTATTATCCTTTTTACTAAATAGGGAGCAAAACTGGCAGAGATTTCTAATGTCTCCATTCTCTGCAGTGTTTTACAGCAAAAGCAGTTAAGGGCCAGTCTACCACAAAAGTTGTATCACTTTAACCATACAGGTATAGTTAAAGCAGTACACTCCCCCTGCCCCGTCAGTGTCAGTGTAGTTATACCAATATAAAGGTGCTTTATACTAGTATAGCTTATTCTGGTATAAGGAGGGGAATATGCTACATGGGTGTAGGGCACCGTTATAGGTATAACTACAGCCATACAAGGGATTGTACTGGTATAACTATTCTGGTTTAAAAAAAAAAAAAATCAATCTCCTAACTGAAATAGTTATACTGGTCCAAAAACTGTATGTAGATCAGGCCTTAGACAGACACTCCATTTTCTAGTAGTGTTAGATAGTATAAACTTGAATTTTAAACCAACTAGCAAAACTCAACCTAATAATCACTGATATAGTTATAATATTATGGAATTTTAGTCATTTTAAAAAATGATTTGAAGTAATAGTGTAATCAGAATGAGAGTGGTGTGGCTAATTACTGCACATTCAACTGTTGTTTTACTAACGTGCTTACTTTAATCCTCTGGGAAGCTGCTTTTACTGTTAAATGGCCTGTCGGCCTTTTATCGTGTGCAAACTTTGGGCAGTTTTGTTTCTCTTTAAAACAAACAAAAAACCACACAAACCAAAAATTAGTAAACACGAAACTACCAGCAAACAAACAAATATAGTGGACAGTCAAAAAAAGGTTTAAATGGTTTTAAAATGACCGACCATCCCAGTGCAGCTGATGTTTCACTTGTTTTTGAGAATTGAAAAATCAAAGAGAAACTCAAACAGTGTGAGCCAATGACAAAATGAGGCTTATTAAACCTCTGGGAATGGTTTGTAAGTCTAACACTTGATAACTAAATGGAGTGAAACCCAAAGAAGATAAACACCCTGTAGTTAGGGATCCAGCTTTACTCTGTGGGAACTTTGAAGATATTTTTTAAAAGAAACTAATAGTACAAGATAAAAATATGTCTCGAAAAATTGTCCTCAGTTCTTGACCTCTATCGTGGGTCTTCTGTAAACTCCCTAAGATAGTACGGCTACCTTTTCAAAGAGGGTTGCAGTGGTGCACTTGCAGAAATCCACATTGTGCACCCTGAATGGGTAATTGCATCCCCCCCAGGGTAACTTACGTGTTAACACAGTTAACTTTTTGCACTCAAATTCAAATATGTTTTTCTATTTGCTACTTGTTGCATCTGCCTTTGAAAATTTGGCCCACAAAGTTTTTTTGTTTTGTTTTGTTTTTTGTGTGTGGCAAGATAGTATATATAGCTATATTGTGCCCTTCATCTTGGATCCCAAGGTACTCTGCAAACATTAAAACTGTAGGTGTAATAATAACAACCTAGATAAATATGTGAATGAAGATACATGTAGCATTTGGACACATTATATCATAACAATCTAATGCTATGTCACAGTTGTTAGCATTTGCCGAGCCAGTTAGGAGGTTCCTTAGTATCTTATGGACGGGTCTTAATATCTTTTGCCGTGCCTGAGATATAGGGTGTTGTAGAGGTCAGATTCTAAGCTCTTTGTGGAAGGGAGGGGCTGAATTGCTGGGCCAGCAGATCTTCCTGGCTAATCCAGAAAACAGCATTGGTAATAGCTGCAGAGAAAGAGTTGATACATGAAAGTCAGAACTTGGTGTGCAGGTGCTAGTAGCCAGATAGGACCGTGATGCCAGTGTAAGCAGTGGCTGGAAGGATGTTGCCAGTCCAGAGGACTCTTTGCTGAGTCTCATCTGAGATGTATGGTTTTAAGAAGTATTTGGAGGTCCTTGGCTAGAGACGCAGCTTCCCAGATCTTTCCTTTCCCAGGGCCTGGAAAAAGTTGTTTTGCTTTTGATATGAAAAGGGAAGAAACAAAACATACTAATAAACTGCTTTTCTTTCACTTTTTTAAAAATATTTTTATCCCAAGTGGGGGTTGAATTCCAGGTCCTTGTGTTCAGCTGTATAAGCCCAATCCTTTGTTTCAGTGTCATATCAGTATTGTCTGTTTTTGCCTCTGTAGCGGAGCTAGTGTGGCTGGAAGGGAGATGCCGTGAACGTAATGCTGGAATTAGAGTGGGTATGCATATGGGCATCAGAGATGTGCCACTCAGCCCCTGTGATAACAGCATGGAGCACTGGTATCATTGCATGCTTCTCAACACACACATAATTATTACCCTGACATTTGCCAGCAGAACTTTATAGTAACGGTTGTGACTATAGAAGCAGTTGCTATTTTAAGTTGTGAGTGCAGAGTTGCTTTTGCTAGTAATAGATTGTTTCTTTGTCAATCACCTGCTATCACTCTTCAGATTTAATGTAAGATGTACATCTCTATTCTAGGTTTTTAATAGCAATAGATAGAAGAGGCGGACCTAACATGGCCAAGCAAACTGTTAAACTTGCTGAAGAGTTCCTCCTTTCCACTGATGGGATTGTGGTAGGGCTTGACCTCAGTGGTGATCCCACCGTAAGTTACTTTCCTTGAAGATGGACACTTCTATCATTGTAAATATAATAGTATCAAATTTTATTTTTACTCTTCGTGCTTTGGATAATTTTCCTTTGTGGCATTAACTGTTCACTGCAAGGGTTAGGAACGACTATTTCCCCCATCTAAAACATGGTATAAATTAGTCTAGATGTATTTTGGAGAGCTTCTGCCTTCATCTGAAGGGTCAGATATTGGCCGACACTGAAGACAGGCTATGTAATTCCTTTTATTTATTTAATTTGTTTTAAATAGTACCCACAATGTTGTATAAGGTATTTTTCAGACATAAAAGAAGGCACACAATCTAAAGACAGAAGAACAGACAGCAGTGGGCAAGGTGATACTTGCAATGATGGCTCTTATCTGCCAAATCCTATCTTTGTATTTTTAGTCATTTCACTTGACTTCGGAACGTATGAAGGAGTTGAGGGAATTGGACAGAAAGTTGTTTTGGTCCTTAACAGTTGCCCTTTATATAAAGGGACACTATCAACTAAAATAAACACATGGATGTGTTGTTACTAGTGTGGAATCAAAGAATTAATCATAGAATTGATTACAGAATGCCTGGCCTGAAACTGGGTAGCCTGAACTGTGATGGAAGCCCTCAGGTTAAATCAAGGATGCCCCAAACTGAGACTGAGATGAAAATGCTAAAATCCCACAGGATGTCTCAGGACCACAATTTAAATGCAAACTCCTTTTGTGAACTCTAGCCCTTTTGAAGTCTGTGAACAGACATCTCCTGTTCCGATAAGTATCGGTACGTCCCCCCCTGTCTACCCAGCCCCATAGGAACTTACTCCATACAAATTAGCATTTTAACATGTATTGTGTAGCCACCCATCTTCGGGTGATAGCCAGGGTACCTGATAACCACGTTGTATAATCAAGTGACTCTTTGGTCTTTCCTTTGAAAACATCTGGCGTACCCCATTGTGCATTATGATTGTCTTTCCTGTCAAGTATAAACTGTTAATCAAAATCCACTATACGATCAACATGTAAATGAACCTAAGCAACCCCTATATAAGTCTTTTGTATCTGGTAGCCAGGCGAAGTACGTTTGCCCAGCATCCAGACATGCTGCTTCTCTATAGCCACCTGGGTTTTCCCTATGGCTATAGTATTCCCCATAGCTATGGTTATTTGATTGTGTGTGTGTCACAATTAAAGCTGCACCCGATCCAACTCTAAAATGTAGCTGTGTGATTCTTTTCCACCACACTAGTAACATTCTCTGAACGGAAAAGGGTTAGGGAAATACATTTCTCTCTGTTATCTCACTTTGTTTACTTGTGCATTTAATAGCACTTTCTCTGTAGTTAGTTTCATGGTTTCAGCTGTATAGTTAATCAATAAACATGCTGGTTGTTGGTTAAATGTCTTGCTCATATTCATGATGTAAAGATAACACCTGTTGTCTTGAACACAAAATTGAAAATGTACAAAATGATACACAAAACTATCAAAAAGGAACTTAAAAGCAATTTCTGACCCCAGGAAAGCATCCACTACTAAATTGCTCTGATTGTATCAGATTGATTGGGGTTGGTGCATATTGAGTAACAGTGAGAATTCACACAAATGAAAACTAAAGGCTGGTTTACATGGCCCCACAGTTTGGTCTATGGGGATGTGAATTGCAGTAGGTGTCTTTGTTTGCACTGCCAGCATTCACATCGTGGGTTACAGTGTAACATGCCAGTGTGTACTGCAGTTCACACTCCCATAGTCTGAACTGCAGGGCCGTGTAGACATAAAATCAAGCACCTAATGTGGTTCTGTTATAAAGAAAAGAAAAGTGGTTGAAGAATATAATTCTCAAATTGAGGTGAAAAAAATTGACCCACTGTATTTGAAGATATGTGATAGCAAAAGAAATATTAAAATTAACTGCTTTTGAATGAGTTATATTAATATTCATAGACTTCATAATGATTGTATAATTGGAAAGGTTTAATAAAAAATACTTCCTGATTAATCATGCATTTTTGTTTGGATTTTTCTTCTAGGCAGGACATGGCAAAGATTTTTTTGAACCCCTTTTAGAAGCGAAAAAAGCAGGTCTTAAACTGGCACTGCATCTTTCAGAGGTAAATTCTTAATGTTTGTGCCAACTTTTTTCTGCAGCCTCCTTTAAATAAAAATGTACTGTAGCTAAAAGTAACATCTGTGGATTTTTCAGTTTTTCAGGCCTAGGTAATGCTGGTTTGTGGCATTTTGAAGAGAGGAGGCTGGGAAGGAGAAATGTAATGTAAACACACACACACTCACTCTCTCTCTCTTTTTGAAGGGGAAAAAACCCTCCAAAGAACCAAAACCCAACCCCATAACCAATTTAGTCAAGTAATCTTGTAATTACTTAGTCAAGTAATCTTGACTAAGTCTCTCCTACCTTTCTAGGGACTTTACAATCCACCAGAGAACCATGCAGGCCCCACTCCTGTGATTTATGGACGTCACAAGAAACGTTTAAATGGTGCTATTGTCAGTTTTTAATTTTGTTTTAATTTTGGATAGATCAATACTATAAACGATACAACACGATAAATCTTGAGAACCACAGAAGGAATTGCAGTGTCATAACATACTCTGCCTTTAAACCTGGAAGGTCCTTACATGATTTATTAAATTATAAATATATTAAATTAAATAGGACCTCAGTATCATGTTGAAAACTCTGATTCAAGAGCATGAGTAAGCCTTGCTTGTTAAGGATTATTGCAGAAACTGTTGGGTGCAATTTATTGTAAGTATGAATTTGAAATTTACACATATATTGACTGATCCATTGCCCCCCACCTGAAGTATATCTGGAATATCATATAGTAAATCTTGTTATGCACCTGTTTTACTCATATGAGTAGTTCTGTTGACTGTTTTTAGCTCTGTTTGTGTATGTGAGACAAGGAGAATTTGGAGTATGAGAATTTGGAGTATTGAAGGCCCACCTAAAGTTTGATTTAGCAGGCTTGATGAATAATGAAAACCTTCTAATTTCTGAAAGAAATATTGCCTCTAGGAAATTAAGGCTGATATTATCAATGAGTTTTTTGCATGGAACTCTTGCACAATGGTCTGCAAATGTACTTCCAAGTGCCTCATCTTCTTTTTTTCTGCCCCTGTCTTATTATGCAACTTCTCTGTTCTGCATTTGTACACTGGAGATCATTGTAACCTTCCTTCACAAGCGGTTGTGAGGCTTATTTCTTTAAGGTTTGTAAAGCTGATTGAGATCCTCCAATAAAAGGTATTTCAGCAGTGGAGATAACTAATATAATCTGTCCTTTTATCCACTTTACAAGTAGTGTTCTTCTATCTTCCAGTTCCAAAATGAGGACCCACTTTCCAACACCTCTTCTTTCTCCAAAGCATAATACCTAACACACACACACACACACACACACACACACACTCTCTCTCTCTCTCTCTCTCTCTCTCTCTCTCTCTCTCTCTCTCTCTCTCTCTCTCTCTCTCTCTCTCTCTCTCTCTCTCTCTCTCTCTCACACACACACACACACACACACACACACACACACACACACACACACACACACACACACACACACACACACACACACACACACACACACACACACACTTATTTCTAAGTTGCTTTGTTGGTAAAATATGCTAATACATAAAAAATTAGAACCCAGATCTGATCAGGGGCTGACATAGGACTTTGGTTATTCAGCTGCGTTATGGTGCTGTTGCAGACTCTGTGTGGGGGCATGTGTGTATTCTGTTTTAGATCCCAAATAAAGAAGAGGAGACCAGAATTCTCCTTGGCCTGCCTCCAGACAGAATTGGACATGGTACATTTCTCAACTCTACAACAACAGGTTCAGAGGACCTTGTGCAGCTTGTTAGACAGAATCGTATACCTATAGGTAAGCAAGAAGATAAGAAAATTGCTTAGTAGTCCTCAGGCTTTAACACACTATATCTGGCAAATGATTCAGTAAGTTTTAGTAGATTTGTGTCTCCCAGAAATAAATATGGAAAGATATTTGCGATGTGGAAATATATAGATACTGTGAGAAAATAACAAATAAATGTGGTATGCTACCAGTGCTTCTGCTTTTCATTTAAAAGAAAATTGGTCATAGAGTATTTTAAAACATTTTTACCGAGTACCATTAATTAAACGTTTGTATATTTAATAAACATATATTTCAATATACACACACATGCTTTCATATACCACTCTCCATATTGGTGCCTCTTGACAGTTTGATGCCAGTCCTTGGTGTAGAATCAACAAATAGTGTGAAAAGGACAACAGGAAGCACAGAAATCTGGAACATTAAAATAGTACAAAATTCCTGTGTGTTTATACCTGTTGCCATCTGGTTAAGATCAATAAACTACACCTTAGTAATAACTTGTGCAGTGAAATTTCTTTTAAAACTGTGTGAAAGGATTTAGTAGCACCATCTAGACTGTTCAAAGTCTTATATCTGCTTAAAATACATAGGGACATGAGAATTGTGATACTAGAGCATTGATCTGTCCAGTCTAATATCTTGCCTCTGGCAGTGACCAGTAATTGATGCCTCAGATGAAGGTAGAAAACGAAAACATAACGTATTTGATCCGTTGGGCAATGCATGTGCACCAGTTCTACAAGCACCCTGAATTGAACACACAATGTAGTGAACTATGCACCTAATCACCTATTTGACTGTGTAAATCCAGATATTTTCATGTGCAGACACATGAACATTTTGATCCCATGTTTGAGTATGTTCTTAAGTGGCATATACAAAATATTGTAAGTATTGAGAATCACCATACATTTAAAAAAATAAAAATAAAACAAGTAATATCGAATTGTTCAACTATGGATTGAAATGTGTTCATTTAATCTACCCAAAGATCATATTTTTGGTTCTGTACATATCCTTACTTTTTCTTTTAATTCAGAGTTTCCTTTTATCACTTAGAACTTTGCATGACATCAAACTTCAAAAGTCAGACTGTACCTTCCTGGGACCAACACCATTTTGGATACTGGTACAACATGGGCCACCCTGTTGTGCTTTGTGTAAGCCATTTTGATTTTACCGAGTACATTTAGATGCTGACCGTACAGAACATGGAAAGTGAGCCAAGTTAGAGGAACATACCTGTTACTACTTATATAAGAGCCAACTTGACAGGGAATTTCTCTGACATCACTTATAAGAAATCCGATGTCCTATTTATGGAGAAATACATAGTAAAAATCTAGGAAAATTCTTGTTATTCAACTTCTAATTTTTATTGAAGAAGCAAATCACAGTACTGTAGTTTAAAAGTCTGATTTACATGAAATTTGGGGTCTACATAGGTCTTGGTATGAACCAGGGAACATTTCATATGAACACTTTAGTCCCTACATTTGCGTTTTTAATTGTAATTTCTTGTAATTATTTCCTTGTAATTCCTAATATGTTTCTGTTGAATTCAGAGGAAAATATGGGACCCTCATGTAGGTAATTAGTCCTGATCTCATGAGATCACCAAACACCTCAGCTCCCATTGCCAGCATATATAAAAACATCCATGTTAGTAAACATCACAATAGCCAAGTTAAGTAAGGTAAAATTAGGGATTTCTCTTCTCTTCAGGATTCATGAATCTACACGAGAGCCCTGGATTGGGGAGGAGGTACCAAGTTAGTCCTTAAATGATCCTAATTTGAGCATGTCTGTTGGCACCCTTACCTAATTGTTGTTATTTACCATTTATATTATGGTAGTAACCAAGGTCTGTGATCAAAGTCAGGGCCCCACTGCACTAGGCACTGTTGTACAGGATGACACAGATCCTGTCCTGAAGATATAATAATTAATTTAAAACAAGATGCAGCTGGTAAATGGGGGATGGGGGCAGAGAGAGGGAACGGGAAAAGAGAACAAGGGTAACAGTTGTATGGTCACACACTGACATAGGTTACACATGTGCATAACTTGATGGTTCTGAAGCATCAGAATTTTTAAAAATATAAATAAGTGCCAGCAACCCCCATAGACTCGCTGTCTAGCTATTATCACTTCTCTGTAGGCATCATGGTAGAAGTGGGTCTTGAGAAGCAGCCCTATGGACTAGTTTGGAGATGGTGCTCCAAGTGTAGGAGGAGCCATAGAATAAAGCACAAAGACACTGGCTGTTTTTATAGACATCATATATGTTTATGAATACACTGTTCTGTCACTTAACCTTCTTTGTTTAATATATGCTATTTTTGGATGAGATATATTGATATTGAGAAAAATAGAGCAAATGGAGTTCAAAGTAATTACTAACAGATTTAAGAAGTACTAGCTACAGTAAACTGTGAAATACAGTAGGGGGAAACTGGTTGTAAGTTGATTTCCTATTTTTCAAAACTAGACACACTGAATGATTGTTCATTTTTTTTATCCCCCTCCAGACTGACGATAAAGGTGTCTTTGCAACAGATCTGTCTCAGGAGTACCAGCTGGTTGCTAAAACATTTAATCTGACGCAGTCCCAGATGTGGGATCTCTCTTATGAATCAATCAATTATATCTTTGCTTCAGACAGTGTAAAATTGAAGCTAAAGGAACAATGGCATAAACTTAAACCAAGTCTGTTAAGTAATTAAACTATAGCTGAAAACTGAATATACTAGCTCAATTAATAAGGACGATATGCTTACGAGAGTCTGTCTTCAGCCTTTTTCATTTTTTTACAACTGTAGGGCCCAGTCCTGCAACCTTTGCTTACATGAATTAAGGGCTACAGGAACAGAATCGTATTTAGCAAGGATAAGAGAGAAGTTCCTTTCCATACTTGGTCTGGAATAAGTCTGTCAGTGAGTAAAATTCCAGATTTTTCATGTACTAAATACCATATGCGCTGAAGATAAACTAGTTTTTTAAATTACTTTTTGCTCAAATATGTTAAAATATCACAAATATATTGGAACAGTCATAGCAAAATAAAGATGAGTAGGAAAAGAATATAATACACACACAGCAACAATGTGCTATGCGGTATATATTTTTTTATATCGGTCTTAAGTAGACTGATTGAGTAGAAAGATATAGACAGCCTCAGGAAGAAAATAATACTTGTCAATAAGATCTTCACACTCATATTACAAACATATTACAACTGTTTCTACTGATATAGATGTCTGACCAAAGCCTTCCGTGGGTAGTTTAATGAATATCTTGACACATATGCAAACTGAACTACACTATCAGAATTAACAGTGTATTAGAGTGTCTCCGTGTTACACTGGCAAGCAGAGAAAGCTTCTAAAAACAAGTTCAGCAACTGTGACATGCTTTTTGGGTTTCATTTTTAAAATGCTGTATTACAATTTAAAGATTATTTCTTTCGATTTGTTTTCTTAAAAAACAAAAAATAGCTTAATTGATTCTCTGTTTTTAAAATCACTACTTTTGTTTTTGCTCAGGGTTTGTAGACTGGAGGCATGTAAATTCTGCAACAAATTATGTGAACTTGTATCATTTATAAGGGATGCTTTCCTTCTACTTAGTGATACCATATCTGTTTTGACACCAGAGGGAGCTGTTTAGTTTGGGAAATGAGATGTGGTTTTTATCAGCGTTTTTAATGTATGCATTGATAGATCTGTCAACCTTTGCAGAAGAATCACTGACAATAGAGTCTTGCCAGTATATGTGGCTTCTATATCCCTTAAGAGACTGTGTTTTGCGAGCAGTTTAAGTAATCATACTAGGAATTGGGATTTAACTTCATAGGTTAGGAAAAAGATTCCACAGTGTAGAATTTGGGTCCTATTACTTCTGGAAAGCCCTCTGCTTTCTGAGTTTCAGGAGACCAGATTATTGACTGACTGACAGACTGCGCTTTTTGCAGTGCTATTAAAAGTAGAAAGTATTGAATGTTCTGAACATATAAAGGCAATCGATTTGAATGAGTCACTGGTTATGCTGTTTTGAGTTTTTGTTGGCTCATGAGAACTGTCATGGCTAATGATTTTTTTGTATCTCATGATAGAGGTCTGTAACAAGGCTAGGAATATGGGTTATGTGTTGCCCCTGTCAGCAGTCTTGGTCACTTCTACTCTGCCTGGTCCTGCCAGGTGCTCTTAAAAATCTTGCAACAGCCCTGGGGTAGCTAATAGAGTGCCTTCAGACATTTGTTATATGCCCAAACTCTACAAGCCTAATGATAGGGTCCCAGTCCTTGGTCTCTAAATGTCAGCGCAACTTGCTGTTGTGGCTGAGCCAATTGAAAAAAATGTTTATGATGCTAAACACTGGAAATAGAGTTAGAATGTTTATGTGGCAGGATCAGCGTTCTCGTATATATGTCATTTAGAATGAAGCCTCTGGCTTTCACTAAATAATGAGCCACCCTGTAGAGGGATAGTCCTTTTTGCTGAGAATCCTCATCTCTCACGTACTAAGAAGTCAGTCCAGCCAACGCATATTGTGACCTCCTAGCAGCTGGACATAGGAAACAAACACAGCATTGTGACGTCTGCTCCATACAGAAGGAGCTGCTGTGGCTGAGCTCGCCAGTTCTTTTCTGTATCTCAGCAGCAGGAGATCACTTTCTGACGTCTGAACAAGGGATTTAGTTGTTTGTTGTGGTCGGCCTTCATGTAGCTGCTGCTTATACGTATTTGGGGAAGAGCAAGACCCATCTGCTCCCACATCCCCCAGTCCTGAGGCCATGGAGAGTGAGGAGGGTGAGGAGCTGTGGTTCATGTGTTTTTAGTGAATATTCCTCTGGACCTTGTCAGCCCTCCGTGATTGGGATCAATTGTGCTCCAGGCATAAAGTACAAGTAATCTGTGTAAATTACCGTGTGGGGGTTGGGTGCCCACTGGCAGGCCAGCCAGAATATGAGTTTATATTAACACTGCTGTTGGGAGATGGGGTGGTCCGGAGAAAAGAGCAAAGGGTCAGGAGCTATGAAGTCCTGAGGTTAAATCCCATCTCTGCTACTGATTGGCTGTATGGCCTTAGGCAAGTAACTTCACTACCCCAGCTTCCTGGGCTATAAAATGGGGATAAATGCTATCTGTCTCATGGAGGTTGTTAGGATCTGCTGGTTGGTTGCATGTTCAGCACTCTGAACATGTAAAGTGATATATAAACCCTACGTTGTGTGATTCTGAATGCACACTTGTGTCTCTGCGAAACGCATTGAGGATCAGAAGCTAGCCTCCCATATTCTATGTAGCAAATTCTTTCCAACTTTTGAAATTACTAGGATTCCATGGAATTCCCTAAGTAATATCTGACTTATTTTTCTTTCCACCTCCCATTTCTTTCTGTGCAGAGTGGCTTACCAGTCTCTGACAAACTCTTTGTATAATCTCTCCTATAGCTGGATCCCTCTAACTGGCTTTTAAAATACAAATTAACTTTGTTTCCAAGTTAAAAAAATATCATTAGTCCAAATGGAGCAACAGGTAAATGCAAGTCTTGTTTGTTTTGCTTTTCCACTGCAAATAAATAAAATTGACTTGAATAAAATCTGTATGCCTTTTGGTTTAAAGCAAAACCAAGGTAATCGTGCATGAGTTGTCATGTTGGTTTTAGTTAGTGTATAAGGTCCTAATCCTACAACTTGTTCCATATGGGTTGATGCTTGTGTCCCACTGGGTCTGAAGTCAATGGGATGCCCTGTAGGTGCAGGGGTTTGACTTTGCAGTGCAGGATCACAGCTTTAGTGTGTTATGGTAATACATACGTTCCTGTAATATTGAATAGTTCCTGCCATGAGGCTGTGTGAATATTTGTGATTGTGTATCGCTTCTATATCTAAATCCAAATAATTTATACTACACTTGGCAACAAGGGATCTAGAAGTATATGAAATTCATATCCAGCGTAGGTGGATATTGAATATGGATGATGGACTTTCCACATGGTTCTGTTTTGTATTGAAAACAAAAAAAAACACCATTAAAGTAGTGAGGAAAGAGTCTGACTACATTGATCTTTATTGTTACTCATTCACAGCTCTGTCCTGTTCCCACTGAGGTCAGTGACAAAACTGTCATTGATTCTAATGGTGCAAAGCACTGTGGTGATCTCCTGGGACCTTGCATGATAAAAGAAAACCTTCTTGGAAGCACATACCTTGTTTGTTTTGAAAAATGAGTTAAAAAAATCCCCTTGCTTATCATAAGTGCTACTGCAATATGGAGATATTGTCTAAGTGCACTCCTTTTTAATATTCTTAATAGTTTAAGCGCATTAGGTTCTTTTTCAGGAGAGCGTCACATTGTTTGTCATATCATCTTCCATCCTCCCTTGTACTTGGCCACTTCCAGTATTACAAATAGTACTGGTATTTACGGTTATTATTTACACATTATAAGTATGTAATGGGTTGTAGTGCAACTTTTAAAATGTAAACTTTAGTGCTCTAAGGGTAGTGGCTGAATCCTGAGATCCTTGGTTTCAATGAGAGTTTGCTGGAGTGGACTGCGATAAGGAGTATTACTGGAGTGAGTAGATTTTGAGCAAAAATCTCACTCTTGGGTAACCCAGTTTAGAAATACTGATTTCCTGGATCCACATTTAAAAAATAACCCTTTTATCTTAGTCTCAACACAAATAAAGTCAATCTTCAAAAAAAAGTCATGGATGTAAGTTTGAACCCTCCCCCGTTACTGTGCCACTATAACTGCTCTAGTATCTTGCTCCACGTGGCAGTATGGAAGTCTTGTTCCTCCACTAGATATGTACATGGAATGACAGGAAGTTCCACGCATATGTGTGTAACCTAAGGAGAGGGCTGAGATCCATACAAACTGATAGTAGCAGCAGGGCTTTTTTCTTCCTGCATGTGCAAGATGCTGTGCTAACAGGATATATAGCTGTTACACCCATTCTCTCATGCATATGAACTGTCATGTCTTTATGAGCATGATGGGTAAATAGATGGAAGTTGACTAGTATCCTAACTATTCAGTCATCCAAAGTGATTACACTGTAACAAGCAGCATTTGGACCTCAGTTTTGAATACAGCTAGGTGAATACAGCTAACTGGAATAAAACAGGGAATCCAACTGGACCAGTGAAGAACCCTTACGGGGATATGCGGGACATGTAAGTAAGTAATATCTCTGAAGTGGGGTATTCTGTGTGTGGTTTGGGCAGCACTTTAGGATGAAAGATGCTATATAAAATGTAAGATATTTTGGCTCTCATTAAAAATTATAATAATTCGCCAGCAGGCCTGGAAGGGAGACTGCAGTTGTGTCACATCAATCTAATTACTCTCTGCTGTATATTTTTCTATATTAAATATTTTTATGGTTAATTCTTAAAAGCTACTGTAAGAAGTAAAAAATCAACACTCCTCATGGACTGACTGACTTTTTCTTAGCAGATGAAGGAAAGAAGCTACAGTAGGCAAAACCTAGCAAGGCACCCTGGATTTGTACTGGCAGGTTAGTGAAACAGGAAGAACACGGTAGCTGGGATTATCTGTTTGGGCTTCATTTTCTTTTGTCCTTTCCTCTAACTGGCCCAGAGACTGAATCGGTCACACACTGCAAAAGACATAAAGAAGATACAGCTCATGTGAAGTAGGAAGATTGTCAGCATAATTTTTACAAATGTTCTAAATGGAAAATTTCCCCAAGAACTTAAGTTTAATCACTTTTTTCCAGTCAACACTGTGACTTGTCTATTGCAGTGTCAGTTCTGAGTGCTCATACAATATTCGTATGTTAACCAATGTATTCTTGTTGTATTTGGTTTGCGTTACGTTGGCTTTCTATTATGGCAATAATATTTGCAAACTCATGGATAACAGGAGAAGTGTCCTGGAAGACTGGAGAAGGGCTAACGTAATGCCCATCTTCAAAAAGAGGAAAAAGGAGGAGCCAGGGAACTATACACCAGTCAGCCTGACCTCAATATCTGGGAAGCTACTAGAGTGATGTATAAAACATTCAATTTGTGACTATCTGGAGGATGAAGGGGTGATCACTAACAGCCAACATGGCTTTACTAAGAACAAATCATGCCAACCCAGCTTCATTTTCTTCTTTGATAAGGTAACTGGTTTGGTGGATAGGGAGAATGCAGTGGACATAATATACCTGGACTTTAGCAAAGCTTTTGAGACAGTCCCACAGTACATTCTGATAAGAAAGCTAGAGAAATGCAGACTCAGCAGAACTACCATTAAGCAGATACATAATTGGTTAAACAACCGCAAACAAAGAGTAAACTATTAAAAGAATGATGTCAGACTGGAAGGAGATCTCAAGTGGGGTTCCATAGGGACCTGTTCTGCATCTGGTGTTATTTAACATCTTTATTAATGACCTGCATGTAGGAATAGAGAGCATACTGATCAAATTTGCAGATGATATAAAGCTAGGGTGGGTTGCAAACTCAATGGAGGATAGAGCTAAAATTCAAATGGATCTTGATAAACTGGAGAACTGGGCAATAGACAATACAATGAAATTCAACAAAGACAAATGTAAGGTGCTACATTTAGGGAAGAAAACCCAAATGCACAAATACAGAATGGGGGATAACTGTCTTGGCAGCATCACTGCTGAGAAGGATCTAGGAGTTGTGGTGGATCACAACTTCAACATGAGTCAACAATGGGATGCTGTGGCAAAAAAAAGCAAATGCGATTTTTAGGTTGCATTATCAGAGGCATAGCATGCAAGTCATGGGAGGTGACAGTACTGCTCTACTCGGCTCTGGTTAGGCCTCAGCTAGAGTACTGTGTCCAATTTTGGTCACCAAAGTATAGAAACTATGTAGAGAAACTGGAAAGGTGAAAGAACCAGGCGAGCGACAACGATGATCAAAGGGATGGAATGCAAGCCATATGAGCAAAGGCTGAAGGAATTGGCTCTGTTTAGTTTGGAAAAGAGGAGATTAAGGGTGGACATGATAGTGGTCTTCAAGTACTTGAAAGACTGCCATAAAAAAGATGGAGAAAAATTGTTTTCTCTCACTACAGAGGGCAGGACAAGAGGCAAACAACTGTATAGCAGATTTAGATTAAATCTCAAGAAAAACTTCCCAACTGTAAGAACAGTAGGGCAATGGAACAAACTGCCTAGGGAAGTCATGGAAGCTCCTTCACTGGAAGTTTTCAAAAAGAGGCTGGACAGCCATCTGTCTTGGATGGTTTAGATACAACAAATCCTGCATCTTGGCAGGGGGTTAGATTAGATTACCCTTGCTGTTCCTTCCAACCCTATGGTTCTATGACTCTGAGTTTTATATGGGCATTATTTGTATGTAATAGTGACTGCCTTTGTTATTTATGTTTTATATACTTCACTTGATACAGTCCAGCCAACCCTGTACTTGAGTTGCAGTGGTTCTGCCTGTAGGCAGGCAGCAATCCTTTCTATAACTCTGGAAGTTTGTTGGTCAAGCGAATGGAGTAGGAGTAAAATGTCACTGACAGACTGAGTCCCTCCTTGCTATCTGGGAGGGACAGCCCCACTGCAGTGTACACAGGAGCGATGCAGGATACGGTACTAAATACAAAGCCTGACATGATGAAGGTTTCATCTTTTTCTGGCTGCTAACAGGACATTTCCTTGGTGGCAGCTTGCATCAGATCTGGAACACTGAATGCTAATCTCACCTGCTTCAATATAACTTTGTATAACTATGCCACTGCTAACACCTCCTCTGAGCCAATCTAATTGACATGGTGTTAAAAATGGCTGTGGCCATAAGAACATTGTCAACACTTGGGCCCCCAGCATTGTTAATATCAGGGTAGCTGTTAGCAATGACGGGAAATTTTTTGAAAATGTCCGTAGTGTAAAGGCCTGAGTTGGAGACCTATTCCAGTCCACTGAAAAGCAGAAGGTAGATTCATAATAAGGAAATCTATATTGAGGGTATTTGCTGGCTTGAGTGCAAATGTAAGAATGTATGTGTTTGACATATCAAAACTACTGTGAGAGTCTATAATAACCAGACTTGGTTAAGTGAATTAGGTTTCAGGTACCTGGGCTAGAACACCTTTTTTAAAATTTGGATCTTAAAAGGTTTGAGTCCCTTTCACTCTGACCACCCACGCTCTGTGTTTATAGCCTGAGTAAACCCCCCCAAAAATCTAAATCAGTGATATTCAGACTTAGGGTCGTTGGGAGCGGCAAGTGGGTCTTTAATGTGTCTCCTGCAGCTCGTTGCAGCACATGATATTAAAACACTGTGTGATTTAATTATTAACCAATCAGGATGCTTTTACTATATTATTAACCAATTGTAGACTACTTTATCAGTCATTTTGCTGTGAGAATAATATATATAGATAGAGCGAGAGAGAGAGAGAGTGTGTGTGTGTGTGTGTGTGTGTGTGTAAATGAAACAATGAATTCACACTACTGTAGCTCTTTTGGGTAACGTTGACTATTAATTTGCCTCCTGAACCACTGAGGTCTGAGTATCACTGGTCTAAATTGTGCTTAAGCATGGGTATTAAACTTATTTCTTATGCTATCAGAGATGGGCTACAGTTAGGGTTGGAAGGATCAGAGTTTTATTGGTAAATGTTGATAAACATTGATTTAACCATATGCTCATTAACCAATGAAAAATATTTACACCAGTGATAATGAAAATTTACAGGTAGGCAAAGTAAGAAAAATGTTGCTTGAAAACTTATTAGAGTTGTATTTAAAGATATTTGCTTTGTGTATAGTTTTGTTCATAGTGGTTTCGTTTATACTATGAACATATAGGCCAGCATGCTTAGGTTTTTTACGTACAAATAAGATCAACAAGCATGTTTGTTGATTAATTAAAAATAAAGTATGAATATACTGTTTGACCTTTCAACAAACCAGGCTAGAATTAATATAAAAGAGCATATTTAGTTTAAGTTCATAGAGGAATGATTAAACAGCATGGATTAGTTTGCCCATCTTACAATAATCAGTTTTTGTACCTTTTAAATTATCATGTATTTAATTGGTTCTTAGCAATAATATCTAGACTACTGCATGAAAAAACTGTGTGTGTGTGTGTGTGTGTGTGTGTGTGTGTGTGTGCGCGCACGCACCCCCACACACCAAAGTGTATGTAACTATAATATATAATTACTCATACAGGTATTATCACTAAGAACTAATTAAACAGTAAGTTAAATGAACTTGATGGAATTGAAGTCACTTTCTGAAAAAACCATCTAAGTTTGTATTTTACTAGCTATCTCTTTATTTAAAACTGCTTTTAATACTAATACTATTGTGTGACATAGGGCTTGTGGTAGAAGTTACTCTTGCTATCATGATACAAGCTTTTTTCCTTTTCAATTTAAGCATTTTCAGCAGGAAGCTTGACTTTAATGTTTGTAAACCACTGAACACGCTTTCAGTGGACTACAAATAAAATTAAACAATATGAAATAAATTAGCATTAGTTGTTATCAAACAAGTTAACAAAACCATTAGTTAGGCATATGTTTTAAAAACTGGGTACTCTATTTCCATCACAGTGACTTTCACTTTTCTCCATCTTTGCAATGAAAGTATTTTTTTATAGCTTTAAAGATTAATTTGAAAGTAGTTTTCATGGTTGGTAAAATCAGACTTGTGACTTACCACTTTTGAAAATGCTACCCACAACCTCTTAGAACCATTTCCTGCTTGCCTTACTCATACTAAGGTCAGTTGCAGGCAGGATTTGGCCCATAGCTGGTAAATCAGGAAGACACAAAAAAGCAAAATGTTCCTCACCAAAGGGCTTGCCAGCAGTCCTCCAGGGTTTGATGGAGTCTATGACTTTGATATAGCTGAGTTGTTTTCTGTCCATTACAGGATCACAAGCTGCAGAAGGGAAATATAATTTCTTAGCACAATATTTTGAACTAACTACTAAGTACCCAGTCCTGCAACCCTTATTCATATGATTAGTACCAGTGACTGCAGTGGGACTCCTTCTATGTATAAGAGTTGCAGAATTGGACCCAAAACATGTATTTCCTACTAATTTTATGCAAATGTTGATGTAAGCAATGTGAAAGAGAAGGAGAACAGATTTGTCTATGTATTATATGTTGCAAACGATGACATACTCAGTGATCTCATCTCACATTTGTTGAGATAATTGCAGAAAGTATTCCTATGGGGGGAAATGATGCATATCATCTTTCATCTGGTTGGCCAGTTTTGAAAAACAGATGAGATAGCACATATGGTAGAATTTGGTTTCGCATAGAGTTACAGCGAAGCTATTTGCAGATAGTTTGTCCTTGGCATGGTCATATATTAAGTAATTTGGTGATTATGACATTACTTTCTTGAGTAAGAGCAGATCATTTTGTAGGCATAGCAAGTCCAAAATTGAACATTCCATTTCATCAGGGACCTCATTAGATGCATCTAAAAATCACTTAAGGGGACACTGTCCCATCAACTTTGGCTCAAAATTTGTATAATTATGGTTGGTCTAGTATTGTATTCTTTTACTGTGTTTTTTTTTAAACAACCTTATGTCGTTTTAAAGGGTAGGCTAGTTTCTCAAATAGGATTACATTTATTCAAACAATGCATACATGTTTTTAATTTGTAATAGTAGATAGCTGCATTGACACAATGGCCTCATCTACGCTGCAGAAATGTAATACACACGGGTCTCATCTACACTGGGGAAATTTAATACGGACACACACATTCTCTCTCTCTCTCTCTCTCTCAAAATTGTTCAGTTTAATTTTGGGAAAAATTTCTCTAGTGTAGTCAAGGCCAATAAGCCATGATACCTATTGGTTCTCTCTCTGACGAAGTTTTTGTCACCTGCATGTTCTTGCAATTGCTCGTGTCTGTCCACATGGCAAACTGACTAGGGACAGGCAGCAGAGCATCTTCAGTGGAAAGCCCTCAACCTTAGACTTCATTGCTTCTTGCTGTCTGCCAAAACTAGTGTTAAGTAACTTTTAGCAAAATGCATCATGGTCTCTGCTCCACCTATTTTTTAATTAGTTGATTTGTTGCTAGCAGATGGGGCTGTGGATAATAGTTGCCTTTGATTTTTGTATTTCTCTTTGGACAATGACATAGATGAGTCACTTTTACTTTTATTTACATTGAGTTTCAAGTCCGTTCCCCTTTCAGGTTCTCATATACTAGGGCAGTATTGCAATTTTTGAGAGGTAAAGAATGCAAAGGAATTTTAAAAAAAATGCAATTGGATTTTTAAGAAAATTCATACAAATATTTTACAGGTTTTTATTTTGTAAAAGCTTATTTTTACAAAAAATCCCAAAGTGACTTGCATTAAACAAGGCCCACTTGTCAAACTGAAATAATTTCAGTAATTTAAAAACAAAATGCTCATTTGCTCTCCTGCTGAGATTTTGTACAGCAAACCAGGGTTTAATCAAAAGTTGATTCAGTTTTACCTGACATGGAAATGAGGTTAGCTTTCATGACTTGGATGTTCTTTGTATTTCCCCCATTTTGGTACATCAGAAGATTCCTCTTCCCCTAGAGCACACAAACAGTTAAAACCTCATTTTAGAGCCTGATATAGTTCTAGTGACTTCAGCAGAATCAGGATTGAACCGTGAGCCTCCAAGACAGTAATAAATATTTGTGCGTTTAAGAGAAAAGCATACTTACTAAATCAGTAAGATACACTTTTGATCTATTGTCCATTTTATGGTCTGAAAAAGACTGTTGGTGTAGAAGCTAAAGATGGCCTCTGAAAGCAAGAAAAATGAAATAGTAAAAGAGATCAATAATAAAATAGTGCTACAAGTTCAAAATTATTTTCTGAAAAATAGTTCACACACACGCTATTTCATATATATTTTACTTTTGCACTAACAAAGTATTTATATTCACAGATAAATATCTTTATTCTGCAGAATAAACATACTGATTCTAATATAAATTTAAGAGTATAAACTTATTTTAATATAAACGAAATTGTACCAAATTTCACTAAAAGAAACAAAGTTACTCACCTGGCCCAGAAGGACATGATGTAATTAGCGTAGGTGTTGGCTGAAACTGGGTTTTATCTGATTTCTGTACAACTAGTTTCAAGTAATAACTTCACAATGTGTTTAACATGGAGTCTGTGATCTTATGACGTGTAAAGCAGCAGTATCATCATTTGATACCTTAAACTGAGTTGCTGTATTGTGAGATTACTGTTTAAAAGCTGCCTTAAAAAAAGGTTAGTAACACAGAAGTGCACCAATTACCTAAGTGGATCATTGATACAGGAAGGAATAGTTTAGACTTGGAAAACTGTATTCTTATGATTAGGCACAAAAGGCACCACAGTGCTGTGGCAAAAAGAGGAAGAATAATTTCCCTCCTTAATCCAAGAAAACTCACTATACACATAACCAACTTATTGGGAAATAGCACGTGTGAATCTTGAATTTTTTAAAAAATCTGTAGTTTTGTGTCAATTTCCTGCTGTTAGTGCCTGTCACAAGTGAACACTCCAAATTACTACGATTCGTCCCTAGTGTTCTCTCAGCTCTGTGCTTCCCTTGCATGTTCTAGAACACTGGGTGCTCACGGCTTCAGCACAGGATCATGGTCTTCCATGCAGTTGATACCATCACACTATGTACACCATCTAATAGTAGTTTTTTAAATGTAAAATTGTACTTGGACACAATGTTTAGATGTCAGACTGTCCTCAGTGAATTGTAACTTATTTGCAATATGCTACCTTAGTACTTCAGAATATAAAAGGAAATTGATCGATAAGCAAAACATCTTACCCTAATTTTGCTTAGCTAAAGTATAGAAACTATGGTGTAGTTAAAACAAATATTTCAAATTGATCCTTTTAATCAATGTAATAGGTATTCAATGAACCTTCCATCCATTTGGAAAGGACTAAAGTCTGAGGTTATTTACTGAGCAAAACCCCAGCTGAATTTAGTGATCATTAGTTCTCAGAAATGTAAAAAACACCTACTTACTAATCAGACTGATCACCACAGCCTGAGATCTTTTTAATAATAACTAAATGTAGAATGTGGTGTTAGATGCAAAGAACCAAATTTTGCCCTTAATTAGACCTATGTTCTGACTCCCATTGATGCATAATTGGCCTTCATCTCCAAATATCATAACAAAACAGTTCATATGCCCATCATATTTAATGGCTGAAGTAAAAGTTAACCAGAGAGAAAAGATTAAATTATATTTAATTTCCATTCCCATTTTTCAACTGATACTAAACAAACAACCTTGCAGGCTTTCGTGCTGAAGCCTGTAAGTTATTTATTTATTTGTAGTTTATTTATTATGTATAAAATATAATGAATATGTAATGTTGTAGTGTTTGATGACTTTTGTTTTGGCTTTTTTTGGAGCTAAGATGATAGGTAAAATAAGCACTTTCACTTAGTCACATTGCAGATTGCTAATGGGAGACTACAGTAATTAATTTGACACTGAACCAGCAATGCTTTACACCGATTACTGTTCAAAGGCAGCCATTGAATGGCAAGCAGACCATCTAGCAGGCAAGGGTGTTGGCAAAGAAGAAATATCTACATGGCAGCTCTAGAATCTTCATAATCAGGGTTTCCACAAAAGCTGTTTCTCAACCAAGAAGTATATGGTAGTGGCGAGGTAAGGAAAATGACATAAAGTAGGACTGGCTAGCTTGTTACCTGGATTTGAGTAGGTTTAGGACCTTGTTAGAAAGCTTGAAGCTAGCTTCGGATACCTTTACTCATAAAGAATACTATCTTAACCCATGAGTAGACTCACTGCAATCTATGGGACAACTTGTAGAGTAGGTGCTACTTAGTGAGATTAAACCTCAGAATGTGGCTCTAGCTAATTGAGACTATATTCACTTTCTTCCACTTTTGTAAGGAAAAGAGACTGTACTTCAGCTCCCTGAGGAAATGGTGTTGCACATGCAGAGGATGTTATTGTTTAGCTATGTTTTAGCATCAGGAATAAATAGACCTATAATCAATGGCATAGTTTTCACTGCTGAATTCAGTCAGGTTTTTCTGGGATATAGTTTTCTGAGGGGGTAGTCTATGAAATAGTATTTTTTAATGTGTGAAAAGATACTTGTTTAGCATCAGAAGTGTCCCACTCAGCACTCATTCGCTGGGTGGCTGTTGCATCAAACGTTTTTGAGCAAAAGAGGCTGATTCTGAATCCAGGAGAAGATTTCGTGTTCAAAGTGTGACTGATAAACAGGTGTAAATTTTACTTTGGAGGCCTGCAGACTGAGTGAAACAATGATACAGCTCCAGTAAGCTTTGCTATTTTTACTTGTGTTTTCTGTAAATGTGTTGCTTCCCATTTTAAATAGAAATGAGCTTTTTTGCTAGATAAAGAAATGTTTGAGAGGAAACTGATATTTGTAAAGATACAGATTCTTTACTATCTGTGTGAGTTGGGCTACATGAAGTGAAATTTGGCTTTGTTAGCTAGAGATAACATTTAAAAATGAAGTGCAAGGCTAGTGAATGATATTTTTCCTCCGATTGTAATAAATAGAGCAAGGCTACTGGGTAAAAAGCATTACTTCGCATTACAGCTTAAGTGGTTACTCTTCAGGCAAGTCAAAAAGTGATTATGCTGCTGTATTTGATCGTTAGATCACTTGGATTAGCCACACACGTGGTACTCACAAACTGAACCTTTAAATTACAACCCAGCTAGCAACAGTGCTAGGCAGGATCCATTTTTTTTGGCGAGAACAGCCATGCCTCATCAGAACAGTGATCCATCTAGCCCAGCATCCAGTCTTCTGTAGTGGCGAGATGCTTTGGAGGGAATGAACAGAACAAGCAATTATCAAATGATCCATTTTCTGTTGTCCAGTCAGAGGCTCTGCCAGCTGGAAGTTTAGGGACACCTGGAACATGGGCTTCTGTCAATGCTCATCTTGGCAAACAGGCACTCATGAATCTATGCTCTATGGACTATTTAATACATCTTTTTAATCCCAGGTAGATTTCTCACCTTAACATCATATGGCACTGAATTTCCCACAGGTTGATTGTGCAGTGTGTGAAGTACTTCCTTTTGTTTGTTTTAAATCAACTATCTATAAATTTTCATTGGGTGACCTCAGGTTTGTGTTACATGAAGGGGGTAAATAACTTTCCTATTCACTTTCTCCATCCCTTCATGATTTTATAGACCTCTCTTGTAACAGAAATGCTTATTCAAAGTCAGTGAGAAAGTAGCACAGCTTTTCTGGAGCTCTAAAGACGACACTTCACATTCATCCAATGCGGTTGTAAGTAGTTTAACAGATTTAGGATTTTAATTTGTGAAATAACTCCATCCAAAGGCCCCTCCCCGTTATTCTCACTGCTATGAATAATAGGCCTCTCTGCTGTAGTGTATATTACCTTCCCAAAGGACTCAGCAATAAGATGTTTGTGGAGGTATCTCTCATTTACTCCCTTTTAGTAGGCATGAAGGGAAGTGGTTTCTCTATGAAGCCACTGCCACTAGCTAACTTGTTTGCTTAATTTGATTCCAAATTCTTCAAACTTATTTTTATCTTAAATAGCTTATGCTTTCTTTAGTGAAGCCTGCTTCTTTGTTCCCCTTTCCCTAGGATTAACCAACAGTCCATATTTTTTTAGTTAAGTAACAATACTTTTAAGATGTTTGCTGCTATGACATTTTCTATAGGATGAAAGTTAGAGGCATGCTACCCTGCTCAACCAGTAGAGTGAGCTATTACTCCTTTTAGGAATACCTACATTGCCACAGATAGATGAACTACTTTGTGCCAGCTGCAATGGTGAACACTCAGTGTACCTGTGCCTATGCACTCCTGAGGAAATATTTAGGCGTTACGTGTGTGAGATGCGTTTGGGGAAAACGAAACATACACGCTACCTTGGTTCAAAAATACTGAATGCTTACAGCTTTGCTGTCTGGACTTTTTGAAGAGAGGAATTTCTCAGAGCAATGTTCTCAGTGCACTAAAGATGGGCTGCCTAGATACAGCCTAGTTTACATATAAGCTTCACTCTAAACTGCATTGGTCACTTGGCATATTCAGGTGATGTCCTAGCAGAATAGGTAAAGTAAGTCATGTGAAACTGGAGACCTAAACCTGGGCCAGGCAGGGTGGGAATATGTAAGTAACACATTTAAACTGTTTGGATGGTCACACTTTAGAACCTTGAGTTTTCATCCAACAATTTTGAACATTAGAATCTGATACCTAAAAAACAGTTAATTGTGCAGCATTTTTTTTTATTCACATCACAGCAAATACAATTTGGTCCTATTATATAACACTGTCTTTGGAAGTTTAAGCAAACAGGTTTAGCAAAGTGTCTGATGTGACATTAGCTTCTCAATGTTCCTTTCAACATACTGAAAACAGGAAGCCTTCAAACCTCCTAGTAAACAGATGGGTGATGTACCATAGCATTGCAAAGCAATACAACAGTTAAATATAAGTGTTTACACATTGCTGTTCAGAATTATAGCTTTGCACAAAAATGCAGTTACATGAATTGTTTTAAATACCTGGCATAAAACAAAGTAACATTGCCATCTTCAGCTGTTTCAAACAAAAAATATAAAAATAATGCAGATTAAGTGCAAATACAAATATACAAATGATAAGTCTCTACATGAATACAAAAACCTTTAAAAATTAAATACTGACTTGATTCAGTCACATGTACGCTAGTCTTTTTACCAGGTTTGAATAAAAATAAATTGATTTGTGAAACTTGTTCTAAAAAAATATACCCAAGATTTATTCATTCTTCGTAAGTTTATTCCTTTCACATCCATTATGGAATCCTTTAGTACCATCAGGACCTTTGGGTAACCGCAATACTCCTACAGGTAACCCATCTGCCTTTTGTATTTTCCGAGCTAGCATTGGGCTACCTACTGGACTTTTTTCTTGTGTTACAGTTTGAGCTTGTAGTCGTCTTCTCTGAACCCATGGGCTACTAGAAGGAGTAATACTGTTATCTGAAGAGTAATCTGCACATCTCCTTGACATTTCAGGGCTAGTGCTAGTGTTAAGTGTGCCATCTTCAGCAAGTGGAGACTTCTTGGATATTTTGCGCAGAGAAGATGGGCTGTTCCAGGGGCTTGACCTGGGTGAAACATTAGGGCTCAGGTGGTTGTTCTGATAGGTGGTAGGGCTTAACTTGTTAGCTGTATTAGTCTTGCGTCCAGACAGTGGAGATGTAGGATTACTCTCTGGATCAGAAGAGCTGTTTGCTGATTCATCACCAACATACTGAAGTTCCTCAACTCTCTTATTCAGGGATCTAATTTTGTTGAGAGACTTGCTGGGATCTTCTTCATGGTTCTTGTCTTTCACAACTTTTTTCTTTGGAGGCTTCAGACCTATCAGGACAACTTTCATGCCAATTTCAGTATTCTCTTCAGTACACATGATCTCATGAGCTTTTATTGCTGCATCTACTTCTTCAAACTCTACTATTGCACATTCCTTTGTTCCAACTTGGGTGTATCGACTACTGAATCTCTTTACATCAGGTGGAAGATCCTTACCAGGTTTGAGAATGCGAACAGATGAGATGACACCAAACGTAACGAAGGTCTTGAGAAGATGCTCCATCATTTTTTCTTGCATGCATCCATTTTCTTGATCCTTGCTTAGAACTTGTAGGTCAGAAATCAAGGGGATATCATACACAAGCAGCATCTTGCTAGGCAGGTTCTCACTAGCAAACACTGGAACTGGAGTATTTCTTCTAACCTTTCTGCTATCTTCATTCAGCTCAAGAATATCTGAATACCTCAAGGCATAGGCTGTGGTTCTCCAGTCTCTGGTAAGATGTTTTACCTTTAAGAAAACAAGTGACACTAAGTTGATGCAGCTGACTGAAGCCACCAGAACTTTAGTTCTACAGCTATTAACTTGAGAGATACAGGCTTGGATTTCAGATGAAAGATCAGCCAAAGTCTTCCATAGTATCCCTCCTGACTAGAAAATAGATTTAAAAAATTTCCCCCTACTGTCACAGCATGCATCAGTAAGATGTTGGGAACCTCCTGTTCCTTCTACATGATTAGAGATCAGAGTCATCACCACCTGCAGACTTACCCAAACTAAACAAGCCGCCATTTCTATTATTATGATGTGTCTCTTCAAGCATTCTTAGAATCTTTCGACTCCCACCTCTTCTTCGAGGCATGCTCACACTGCATATTCAACAGGTGCTTTGCTGATGCACCAAATTCTAAACAGGCAGCTTCCCTCTGTCCCATTACTTTATTTTTGTACTTAAAGTTAGAAAACAATTAAACAGAGTCCCTGCCCTCCAATCGTTAAAATATGCACTTCTCTAGTGCCTTTTAGAGGATTATAGGGCAAGCAGCTGGCAAAAGATTAGGCCTAGGACGCACAAGTCCTGAGTCTCAGGGCACTATAGCTACTGGACCACACTGCACAGTCCAGTTCTTAAGGCTGCAGAGGTCAAGACATTTAACCTCTAGTCAGTATGGTGCTGGCTCAAAAAAAAAAAAAATCCACGACAATTTTAAAAGTCAAGCAACTCTTCCCCATGAAGCTAGGAGTTTCTAAGGGGAAAAAAAAAGTTGAGAATCTTGATTGGGAGGATCCCATCAAGGGATGTTTTTTCTAAATTTCGTTCTCCTTTAAGCTTTATGGATTTACACAATTTCTTGGGCAAATCAAGAAGTTCTGTACAGGTAATTATCAGACATTTTGAAGGATAAGAACAAATGTAACAGTAGGATGTAAACTGCATCAACCCTTCAAACGGGCCAAAAAAAGCAGCGTGTGAAATCTGTTCAGTAGCTCTTTAAGTTGGTTCCTCCTACCATTCTTTGGGTAGAGCAGCTTTAGAGGCACTTAAAAAACAAACTTACCTTTTTGAAAGAAGTGAGTAGCTTAACACTGACATAGCCCATCTTATTTCTTCTCACATGCTTTAAGAGGAAGGCATCTTTCTCAAGGTTCTCATCTGAGAAGTAATATTCAACCTGTGATATAAGCTTTTGGATGAGCTCGTTATCTGGGGGTTTCCAGTCCTGGTCAAAGTCATCACCATCATTCTCCCCGCCACTAGAAGATGACAATGAAGTCATTTTATAAACTGATCTTAGCCTGATCATTGCTGTCTTACTGGACATTAACTTTATCAGTAAAAAGCAAATTAGCAAACTGCAAATGCTTTTTTAGAGAACTCCATGCTGGAAATTTTATAAATTGTATTTACTAAACTAAGCAGTGTTAACCCTTCAACCCCAGCGTTGAGCTTTGTTCATCTGTCGATCTTATCAGATTCCATCCTCTTCACTGTTCAAATAAACAAATTTGGGGGAAGGTCTGGAGAGACCAGGCTGTTAGTTTTTCATTTAAGAATACTGATTTGAAGCAGATGGACGTTTCATCACAACAAACAATTGGCTATTTCTTTCCAGGGACTCCTCTGAACAGAAAATGACAACACATACCTATGGGGGACAAACATTAATTTTCACTTGTGACCTAAACAACTAAAACCCAACCATTTGAGAGTGAGAGGGCATATGCATTCACCCACAGAACCTCATGGACATTGGAGCAAAAGCACATTCTTTCTTCAAATTATTGGAAAAGCAATTAGCAGGTTCAGTCAGTTCTTCCTTTGCAGCAAGATGCCTGTTCACAGGTTGAATCTTTCTAGTAAGCCTAAGGAGCCAAAGTCCTGAGCTCACTGCAAGAGCAGATCTCACTGTAGAATAATGAGTCACGTACTTTAGCAGTTCACAAACACTGCACCACAAGTTGAAGTCTTCAACCAGTTTCTAACAAAATAAGATGTAGGTGCACAAATGCTCGCTGCTATGCAAAACTTATTTGTCTACCATTGCTTTTCTCTTCTATATGAAGCTGCTAAAAATATATGTTTTAGCTTTTTTCTTGTGAGGATAGTTGCATAACAAGCAATGAGCTCATCAGCCAGAAAACACTGCATAGCAAACTGCAATGCAAAACGTGGTTGATGTTAAAGCTAGGCTTCTAACAAACACTGAACTAAGAGGATTCTATTTTACACCTTTTTAATGTCATTTCTATACAAACTAACGTTTATATGCCAACAATACAACAGAGATAGGCTTACAATTTCAGATCCACAGTTTAGGGTCAGGATGCATTCTTGTTGAATGTCCCAGGGGTGTGTGTGTCCATCTTAGTACTTTTGAAATGTGTACATACAAGGTCTCTGAGAAATCATTTAAAGTGCCTTTTTTGTTCTTGCCTTTGGAGACACCTTCCAAAATGACTGTGTCCAACTGTCTTTGCCTAAAGCTCCCTGGTTAACTAGTTATCACCTCTGTGGGACATCCCATCTAAAATAATCACTTAATCCAGCCACACATATTGCTCATGGATCTCTGTCCCTCTACAGCTCCCAATACCTGTAACTTTGAAGTACAAATGTGGGCAAATTAAGTTACCACATGTCATTGGGGCAAACAGCTCAACCCAAGAGTGTTCTAAGAGTACATTCTTAGAAGTTGTATCAAGGTTCACAAGTTTAATACCTGGCATATTCAGGCACAAGCATGTGTCATATCCATTAAAGGCCTGATTTTGAAGTGGAGCCTCAGCCTGGAATTTACTTCTGAGTGCACAGCTGCCTGGATACACTTCAGAATTAAATAAAAATGCCTACCCAAAAAGCTCTCGGCACCGTAAGTCACAATGATAATAAAATAAGCCCTCCAAGTAGTTCACATCAACAAAAAGGCCCCTAGAAGATCCCCTCATCCTACCCCAAAATTTTATTTGACTTTTGCAACATGCCCCAAAGATCATCATTCATTGTATGGTGGCTCAGTGACGGGAGCAAGCTCCAGAGTGCTGGGGTTTCCACAGGGGGCAGGCACTTTGTTGGCATCTCACTCTTACAGTAAGAGGCAATACTGCTAAGAGCACCTCTGCTATGGCAGTATGTCAAGCAGAGATAGGCTGTCTCACTAGGCAAGTGCAATCTTGATGCACTATCACTTGCATATGCAAACTTGAGGAACCACTGGCTGTACCCACCAAGAGAGATTTAATTACTGGCACATGCAGATGGTGGTTTTGTATATAGAGGTTCTATTTGGGTCAATGGATTTTGCGCACAACATTTACTTACTGCTCACTCAGTTGTGGCCACTGAAAGTCAGGCCCCCAGATAAATGAATCCATTGTAGATTATCTATTGATCCATCACAGTAACATCATAAACTACATCAAGTAAACAAATACTGGAACAATTCTAAAAAAGGTATCCATATTTTAAGAGCCTTTTAGCCAGCTAGGTGATATTGAAAGAACAACTGAAAAGGATGGAATGTGTGTGGCAGGGGCTGAGAAAATTTGAGGTCTTGTTTGAAAGCCGGGTCTTAAGCAGGTGGCCATGAGGATAATAAACAAAGTTTAGTGGCCTTTTAGCACAGTTACTTTTAGATCATTAGAGGGGGATGAAAAAGGAAACTTATTAGCAGCCTAGTCCAAAGAACTGAATAGCTATTTCTCACTTTGCTATGTCACTAAAGATACAGAAAGGCATTTCATCTAGTTAGAACATGTATCTGTATCTTCACTTAGCTACCACTATGGAATTATTTTTACCTGAAATTTAAGTACAACTATCAAGGTTTTTTAAAGTAATTTTATTAGCATGGACATATGCAATTATGCAGTTAAGATTCATGTGAGAAGAGCCTCATGCTTCAAAGAATAAGCTTTTCTTTTACAAAGGTCAGTACCAACCACATACTATTAAAACACTGAATTAATGCTAGAAGGTCCCATTTCACCTTCCTCTCAAGTATTAGGTATATGCCAGAATCAGGATACCATGTCTCCTGATCCATTGGTCTGAGCTGCACTGCAGTGCTAGTTCTGCCCTTCTCAAACACGTCTTTTCAATCCTGTTTGACAAAACTCTTTCACATGGAACACTTTCAAGTTTATGAGGTTTTAGAATTCTTAGTAATGGCAAAATGCAGTATTTTATAGAAAACAGCTAGGAAGCTGGTTGTAAATAGCTCTATTGATCATAACCAGAATAAATCCTTTTAATACCAAAAAACCACAAAGCTAATAACACAGCTAAAGGCTGTCCCTCGGCTTGGAGCTGGGGTGTGGGTGGTTGCCGCCCAGCTCGCTAGATGCAGGAGGCTGCCGCCAGGCTCCCACCTGGGATCTGCAACTGGACGGGAAGCAGGGCGCTGCCACCCACCTTCCCTAGAAGTCGGCAGCTGCTGCCTACCTCCCCTTCACTCTGTTTTGCCGTGGGTACCTCCTGCCTGTGTCTCGTGTACCCCAGGTTGAGAAACTGTGTGTTAATAGATATATAATGTCTATAACTTGCATTTAGTGTTTCTCTTTTCTCGCATATCTTAAGGATTTGACTGTCACGGCTGCTTGGGCAGACTGAAAAACAACTTATTTAGGTTGTGACTCATCTGGTGATTACTCATACAGGAAACCAAATGCATCTGTGTACTGCAGGTAGAATGTGTCCTCTGGATATCAACGCTCAGGGGATTATCAATATATTGAGCTATCTGGATACATTCTAACTTTGACAAACTTGAGTGAAATCTTTTGAAAGTGACACTGCACTACAGCAATAAGCCTTGTATGATAACAGCAAAACGAATAGCACTGAACTGTGTACAGCCAATGCTATAGTCACTGAAGCCAGTAGGCATTTTGGTATCCATTTAAATAGATTCAGGATTGGCCCTTAGTAGTGGGAGTAGCAGAAATTACTGCCTCTCAAGTTGCAAAATGATTTCAGTTCTAAAGCACTATTTCAAACCGTCATATAACATCACAAAACATTCAACTTTCAGGCAGATTTCCAGCCTTCGTCTGTGCCCAAAAACAATTAAGCTTTTTTGTGTGACGGGAGATAAATTTCTCAGTAGAAAAATATTCCTGTAACATTTTTGAACTACTCAGCAGCCAAAATAGCGGAGGATTGAATGTTGCAATTTGCCTGGAAATAGTCTGTAATTAGGTGTTCACTGCCTTGACCCCGAGGAAATGGGTTTTCAGTTGCTACGTTACAAGTCTCAAATTGCAAATTGAACGTGCTGTGAAGATTGGGAGAACATGGCTGTACAATTTAGGATTCTGGTTGATATTGTAAAGTTGTTCTTAGGAAAACTATCGTGGAATGCTTGTCTTTGGGTACATCTACACTACAGACTATACTGGCATAGCTACATCGCTGTAGCAACACTGGCAGAACCTCATAGCATAGCCGCAGCCTACGCGGATGGAAGGGGTTTGTCTATCAGGGCAGGAACACAACCTTCCCCAATGATGATGGCTACGTCAGCCGAAGCATTCTCCCATCAGTGTACCTGTGTCTATCCCAGGGGTTAGATTGGCATGGGTTTGTCAGTTGGTTTGGATTTGTCATACTTCCTGACCAGCATAGCTATGTTGACCTAATTTAAGTATAGAACAGGCCTAAGTGTCCCCACCATAGGCTGGCAGAGCTCATTGCATGTCCCTCCCGGACCAGGTACAATGGGGGTCATTAGAACTCCGTGGAAACACCTGAATGACAATGAGACTGGAGAAGCTATTTCCTCCTACTTGTCAGCAGGGTACTGGCACTTGGGGAGCAGAAAGTTCCCAAACAAGGCAAAGCCCTGGTCTACACTTAATTTAGATTGACCTAGTTACATCACTCAGGGGTGTGTGAAAAATTCATGCCCCTCTGTATACCATATCTAAGGTAACACCTCTGTAGGTGCTGTGAGGTCAATGGAAGAATTGATCCATCAACCGAGCTACTGCTGCTCAAGGAGCTAGCTTACCTAGATTTAGATTGATAGAAGACCCCCCTTAATCCATCTAGGAAGCCTTTACACTAGGGTACTACAGTGGCACAGCTACAGTGTTGAAACTGTGCTACCGCAACACCATAGCATAAACGTGCCCAAGTCAGAGACGAGACAGCAGGGATTTAAAAAGGACTCACAGGAGCAAGACTCAGAGCCACACAGGAAGCTTTGGGAAGGAGAGGAAGAGAGAGGCATATTTTCCTGGGTGGCAACATTTAGTTGCAGGACCAATATCAGAGAAAGCAAGCTGCCCAAGGACTGCCACAAAAGTCAAACTAAAGGCTGCAGCAAGCAGCCCAAGGAAAGCTCCAGAATGGAGAGAAAATGGACATGGAAATTAGTGTAGGGTTTCTAATGTTTGTATTGATCTGTGCATTTCTTTTGCTATTAAAGAATGAGCAATGGTTTTTTGGAATCCTGTGCAGTCTCTGTGTTGGATGTGATCTTGTAACTAAGACTATCATGTGCCCCTTTGAAAAGGTAAACTGTGGACCCAGAACATCCACATGATTGGAGTTCTCAGAGGGTGCATTTAAGATATGGGGAAGCCTGAGGAGTCAGCACTGTTCCCAGGGACTAAGCAATCACACCATGAAATCTCTGCTTTCAGGACAGGGTACTATTCAAAGGATCTGTACTCCAGAGTGTACCTAGATCCCATGCAATACAGATACAGGTGATAATTGACAAATACTAACTGGGGATGGCAACCTACTAACAGAGTTATAGCTGCAATATTTAGCCATCTCTTACAAACTAAGTACAGTAGTGGTAGCATGTGAGGGAACAATGACAATTTATTTCTTCCATCTATGATTAATTGAATTAGAGTACAATTCACATAGGCCTTGTCTATTCTAGGGGAAGTGTTTTTACAACTTAGTAGCTCACATATTATAAAATCCTAGTGTAGACACGGCAAGTTTGTAGTCTTACAACCCTCTAAATCAAAGTAAGCTCACACCTTTTTACAGTGTAAGACATACCCACAAAATTTGCCCACGACCCTAATAGCATTGTTTGTCCTGAAAAAATTAGCAGTGTTCTTGTCTACACACAAAAGTAGTATAGGTTTTACCATACGAGCACAGCCCCCCTTATGTGCACACAGTTATACTGGTATGGCTTATTCCTGTAAGGGAAGAATAAGCTCTAATGGTATAAAAAGCACTTGTATACCAGTATAATTGTTTGTACAGTAGGGTTGTACCAGTGTAACTATTAATAAAAAGCCTCACATCCCTAACTGAAACAGTTATACTAGAAGAAAGTGCGTTTTGAGCAGGCTTTAGAAAACATGTTCAAACATTTTAATTAAACATCTTGTTAACCACCACTTAGCCCCAAGTCAGTCATGTTTAAAAATGTGTTAGCTGGTTAGTTAACCCTATAGAGCCCTCCCACATCTATAATAAAATCTGCACAGATCATACTTTCTAAAAACAGTTTGATTGTCACAATAGTTTACAACATTGCATACTGCACGCTTTACATTATCAGCCAGTCTCAAAAGACCATTACAGACACTGGGATACACATGTTGCAGGAAGGTTACTGTGCCCACAGGCAATTAATCTACTTAAATCTTCATGATTACAGAAGAGGATTTCATATCAGGACAAGAAACTAGTAGCAGACAGAAGCTCTTCTAATTTCCAAAGGACAGAGTTTTGCTAAGCACAGCCAGCACTCCACCTGGCAGGAATGCCCCAGCTCATTACTACAGCTTTAAGCTGAAGTAAAGCCATTGAACTGAGCTGTCTTGAGGCTTGTGATTCATTTATTTCTAGGGTAACTCCTTGTGGAGAGTGGCCAGTGCATCATACTCCAGAAGGAGGCTGTGACAAACCAATTGTGCTAATAAACAATGCTGGAAATAGCTTCCAATCACAGCAGCACACCATGTAGCTCTAGTGGGCGTCTCTAGGCAGCATTAAAGGGTGGACTGGTCATAATCCTCCTTTTCCCTCCAGCCCTGGGGGAACTCTGCCATGTAAACACCACTCACTCTCTGAGATTAGCAAAGCCCCCAGCTGAGAAGGAAACAGCTAACCACTTGTTTATGTGAAAGGTTTAAAGGTTTGCTATGTGAGTTTCGCAGAGGGAAAAGGTTGGAGATACATAGCCAGGGATATTCATCCTTAGCGTTCAGTAGCCTCCCCAGCCAAGGAATGTATCTGCCCTCTCTACTCATGCATTGCAATAGATTGGCAAGGGATAATTTGGGTCCACATTTTCCAAACCTGTGCATCACTTCCCCCCCGTCCCCCTATATTCCTTATTTACATCACCGAAGAGCCGGACAGCGCAGATCTTGTCGTCTACCAGGAGGACCGGCTGCATTTCTAGGATGCAATGAGGGTGGGTAAGCTCTTAGGAAGGCTGTGGGATCCCCCTCACTGGAGGTTATTAAGAACAGGTTAGACCAACACGTGCCAGGGATGGGCTAGAGGTTTACTTGGTCCTGCCGCTCTGCAGGCGGGGGGATGAGCGGATCTCGCCAGCTCCCTGCCAGCCCTGCCGTGCTCGGATTGCCCCAGGCGGGGTGGGACGTGCGACCCGATCGGCCTGCAGCCGCTGGCGGCACTTGCAGAGCAGTTCGCTTTCCCCACCATGGTTTTGCAGGGGAACCGCTCCCGCGGGGTCACACGATTTCCGCACGGACGGGCCGAAGGCAGGAGACCCAGCCCCTCTGCCGGGGAGAAACCTCCCCTCCGGCTCCAGCCGCCGCCCGCGCAGCCGCCTCCGCCTCCCCCTCCAAGTGCCCGGCCGGCGCCGCCGGGGATCCCCGACCCCTCCCGCGCCCCAGCCTCGGGCAGGCGCCCGCCAGCGCAGTCTGCGGCAGGCCGCGTGCGTGCCGGGCCGGGGAGGGGAGGGGCCGCCGCCTGGTGCAACGTCCAGCCCGACTTGCAGCACGTCTCCGCCTGTCGGACTGGCGGCGAGCCCTGGTTGCATCAGGCCCCGGCCCCGCGCTCCAGCGGCGCAGCGGCCGCGCTCTCCCCCCGCCGGCCCGGGCCCGGCCCCGCGCTCCGAGCACCCGTCCCCCCGGACCTCGCAGCCCCAGCGGGGGCAGGGCTCGGCACCCCCGCCCGCCTCCAACACCCGCAGTGCCCGGGCCGGGGCGGGGGTCGGCTGGCAGGAGGGGTCCCCCATGGCAGGGGCTCTACCGCCCCCCTCGTCTGCGGCTCCCCCCCCGCCGAGCCGCGCTGGGCTGGGCTCCACTCGAGCCCCGGGCCGCCCTACCTGGATTTCCCGTACCGGCCGGAGTCATCCTCGCTGCAGCTGCCGCCGCCCAGCGAGGCGAGGCCCGGGGCCCCGCCGTCCTCCTCCGCCTCCGCCTGGATGGCCACTCGGATCCGCACCGGGCCGCTCCCCGGCTTCCCGGCGCCCGCCTCCCCGGCCGGGCTCGGGCTCGGGCTGCCCCCGGACCCCTCCTTCAGGGGCTGCGGGCTCCCGGGGGCGATGCCGGGCTGCTCCGGCTCGGGGCCGCGGGGGTCCCCGCGGGGCGGCTCAGCCATGGGGCTGCGCTGCAAAGCCCGCCAGAGCCGGCCGAGCCTAGCGAGCAGCGACGACCCCGGGCTGCCGCCAGCCGCCGCCGCCGCCTTCCCTTCCCGCCGCCGCGCCTCTGAGGCGGCGGCGCCCCCCGCGCCAGACCCCTCCTGCGCCTGGGCGGCCGGCCCCCGCCCCCGCCCACCGCCGCGGGGAGCCGGGGGGCTGGGCCAGCGCTGCCCCGCCGCCGCCCGGGGCAGCAGCAGCAGGCAGAGGAGGCAGCGCAGCCAGGCGCGGAGCAGCGCGTACATGGGTGGGTGGACGGACGGATGGACGGACTGACGGCCGCCCGCGGGTGTGCGCAGCGCAGGGGAGGGGGGGTGTCCCGCCGGGGGCTTTTATAGCCGGGGATCGGTCAGCCGGGCTGAGCCGCACGCCCGGGGCCAGGCAAAGGCGCCAACGCGGGCGGAAAAGCACAAATTGCTCATCCCGGGCTACTGCGGGGGATCTGCCGGGAGGGCCGGGACACCCTCCCCCCGGCCAAGGAAGGGCGGGGCGGGGCCGGGGCAGCACCACGCCTGGGGCAGAATCTGCCTCACGCGGTCCCCGTAGAGAAGGGCTCTGCAGGGTCCGTTTCCAGGAGGTGGATCTAGCTCTTCTTTCGCTGGGGCAGGAAGGGAGGGTTGCACTCTTCTCAGGCAGTCGCGGTTTGACAGCCTTCTCCTAGTCCCCACATTGTAATCCGCCTCTTTAGGCAGGGCTGAGGAGGAGGCCTGGGAAATCCCTTCATCCACACTAGTAGGGTGACTAAATGGATATCAGGACCCTAGGGGCTGTGCCTTATACACCCAACTATAACACCCCTCCAAAAATGTGTCTTGATTTTTCACACTTGCTATCTGGTCACTACAAACTAGCCAACATTCAGTAACCAGGCTTGGGAACATGCATTTCCTGAGGTCGTTTGTGGCTGAGAAGGGGTAGATGGAGGGATGGCAAGCTACTGGAACTCAGTCATTGGATGTTTCTGCCAAAATTACCAGCAGCCAAATAGTTAATGTTATGTTATCTGTTGCCACTAGGTTTCAAAATTAATATTTCAATGAGATGACTGGCATCCGTTCATGTTATTTCCAGCTATCTGAAGACTTGGAAAGTGCTGCATCAGGTCGATATACATTATATGGGCAACCATAAAAGGTCGGAATTAAATTTTAATTAAAAAAAAAAATTCAGTAGAAAGTGTTTGGGCCACCAGGGAAGTATTCCAGTTGGACTTGATTGTTCTCTTATCTTCTATCTATTCCTTGATTTTCATTCTCATGTGCTAAATATATTACATGTTTTTTATCTTAGTGCACAACTTTGAGACTTGAATGTGATTTTTACATGTAATAACTTTATAAATAAATCACTGCTTATACTTTGCACAACTTCCAAAGTATAATGTGAATGTAATTCAAAGAAGTTTATGGTAACTATTAACAGCTTAAAGGAGCTTGTGGCATTGTTTTTTTTCTTGTATTTCAGTATATTGAAAATGTCTGTTGTTTTAAATTGTATTTACCTTCCATCTTGAGTCTCATCTTCTGGAAAATTAAAATGGTTTATTCAATAGCTGCTGAGGTTGTGAATGTTTGAGAAGTGGCCTGAAGATAACAAACATGAGTAAACAGAAATGATGACAAACATTTTATTATTTTATAATGTAGGATCACAGAGGTGCATGGTGCTTTAGAGAGAGACTATAGATATGGTCCCTGCTTTGAAGAGCTAACAACATAAGGTACAGATCCTGCAAACACTTATGCACATGCTTAACTTTGAACATGGGAGTAGCTCCATTGACTTCAATGCTTAAAGTAAAGCACATGTGTGTTTGCAGGATTGGAGCCTAGGATGTAGAAATTTACTAAATGAATATTTATTCCTTAACTGAGGAAGATCCTTAAAAGATCTCTCTCTTCTTCTCATTACTGTTCACTCTTGGACCATTTGATGGAAGTTGGAATATGAATCACTACTGCCTCTAGTGTAGTTCTTCTTTCTTTATAGTATTCTTCTGGGTTCCCTCATTTTTACAGTGAAAGTCATACTTCATTTCAGTGCATTTGTCCATTATTTTTGTTCTTTAAAATCTGAATCTGCAAATGTGTCCATTGCAGTCAGGTGCCATATATCACTTTTATCACTCTACAAAGAGTACTCTGAAAGCTGGTCTAGCAGCATTAAAATGTAATGAAAATACTCATCAGCCATGATGGCTTTTTCTTATTTTTAACATGCTGTGTGTGGAGAAAGGATTAGGTATTTTGGGTTTTTTTTAAATGAAGGACACTTCCTTACACAACTGTGCAAATAACCAAATGTCTGTTTGTCTGCTAAGGCAGTTGTGTTGTGTCAAGTTCATTAATGAGCTGGAGGATGGGGTGGATTGCACCCTCAGCAAGTTTGCAGATGACACTAAGCTGGGGGGAGTGGTAGGTACGCTCGAGGGCAGGGATAGGATACAGAGTGACCTAGACAAATGAGAAGATTGGGCCAAAAGAAATCTGATGAGGTTCAGTAAAGACAAGTGCAGAGTCCTACACTTAGGACGGAAGAATCCTATGCACTGCTACAGACTGGGGACCGACTGGCTAGGCAGCAGTTTGGCAGAAAAGGACCTGCGGGTTACAGTGGACAAGAAGCTGGATATGAGTCGGCAGTGTGCCCTTATTGTGAAGAAGGCTAATGGCATAGTGGGTTGCATTAGTAGAAGCATTGCCAGCAGACCGAGGGAAGTGATTATTCCCCTCTATTCAGCACTGGTGAGACCTCATTTGGAGTATTGTGTCCAGTTTTGGGCCCCTTACTACAGAAAGGATGTGGACAAATTGGAAAAAGTCCTGCAGAGGGCAACAGAAATGATTAGGGGACTGAAGCACATGACTGAGGGAACTAGGTTTGTTTAGTCTGCAGAAGAGAAGAATGAGGGGGGATTTAATAGCAGCCTTTAACTACCTGAAAGGGGGTTCTAGGGAGGATGGAGGTAGGCTGTTCTCAGTGGTAGTAGATGACTGACAGCTAGGAGCAATGATCTCAAGTTGCAGTCAGGGAGGTCTAAGTTGGATATTAGGAAAAACTTTTTCCCTAGGAGGGTGGTGAAGCACTGGAATGGATTACTTAGGGAGGTGATGGAATCTCCATCCTTAGAGGTTTTTAAGGCCTGGCTTGACAAAGCCCTGGCTGGGATGATTTAGTTGGGGTTGGTCCTGCTTTGATTAGGGGGTTGGACTAGATGACCTCCTGAGGTCTCTTTCAACCCTGATCTTCTATGATTGTAAGTTGGCCCAGGTAAGACATAAAGGGTTCCTCTTGCACCATTGAGGTCAATGGAACTTTGCCATTGACTTCACCGGGAGTAGAATTAGGCATAAACTCAATGTTCCAGGAAAGACCTGGGTACAGACATTATGGGTCTGATTATGCACCACTGAATTCAGTGAGTTTGCCCATCCTTAAAAGGGGCTGGATGAGGCCCAATATGGATAGGAACTATCCAAATATAGTTGACCAGTCTGATATATGCAGGACAGAAAGTGAAATTACCTCAGGACGCCTACTTTCTGGGTGGAAATGAAAGCAGTCATGGATCAGTAGCAATGTGTTTGATTTCATAGGGAAGGAGAGGGAGCCTGCTGTTCTGTTTTTTAATTGATTGGTGGTCATTGCATAGAGCAACTTGAAGTCTTGTCTAAATTTAGCTTATTCTTCTAAATTTTCTGACTGTTTTTACCACCAAGTCAGCTCCAAAACTGATAGCAATGTTGGGAGCATTAGTGTAGGTGGAGGCTAATGCCATTTTAAATACCATATTGAGTAAGCCTGCTCTGAACTAAAAAAAGCCAATGGTTGTCTGATATTCTTCCATAATGTTTCCATCGCTGCTACCATCAGTGGAGATTAAACAGTGTTTGCTATGCTGGGAAAACTTATAATTAAAAAGGTAGTGAAGACAAGTCCTTAGAGGAGGTCATACATCCAACCTGAGCCACTGGTGTTAAGGTACCGTGATGGTGTCAATTACTAATCCACCTAGAATGAACTTCACTCCGGTGCAGAGTGCCAATGAAAAGCCCCCTGCACCACTAAAATCCCACAGCAGGGCTGCATGAGAAAGGGAAAGCAGGGGGAGAAAAAAAGTCTATGACTTTCCCCTGCAACACTGCGGTTTATTTTGATAACACTTTTGCCATTGCATTTCCATGAATCAACCAGATGGAGGTATTGGAAGTTAATCTGGCCAGCCTCCTCAGTCTAGAAGAAATTGCCTGGAAACTGGCATATGACCACTTTAGTAATAAACTAGGTAACTTCCAGATTTGGGTCTCCTTTATTGCTTTGCATTATTTGATTAACTGACTACGCAAGAGTAAAAGTAGGTGTAGGTAAACAGTCTCAGAGGCTCTGAGCAGAGCTGAACACTTTTTTTCATTTCTAACCTCTATGGGTTCACATTACCCTTTGAAATAATGCTTACATTTCAGGTTCAAATGAACCCCGTATCTCCTAGTGAAACTCATTCTGACATTGCATTAGGTCATGCAGAAATGAAAAATTTCAGATGGTTTCCCCACAAAAGCATGTTAACTCAGATTTTAAAAATATCTGTACTTTAGTTACCTGATGAATCTCCTCGAAGTTCATAATGAAACCCCCTAAAGCCCAGGTGAGTTTATTGGTGCTTCCTACTTACTTGCAAACATTTAACATTAGTTGTGAAGGCTGAGCAAAAATTCTCTCGTAATTTCAAGAATAGCTATAGGGTGAATAGTTCCAGAGGGGCAGCCGTGTTAATCTGTATACAGCAAAGACAACGAGAGTTCTGTGGCACTTTAAAGACTAACAAATTTAATATTTGAAGACATTAGCTTTCGAGAGACTTAGCTCTCTTCTTCAGATGCAGTAATACAGAAAATAGGAAACACAGAGGTATCTTATATGTTTCCAGGTGCATTGAGAACAATGGGGGAGGTGGAGTCCGGTACTTAAGACCTAATGATGACCATTGAGAATGTGCAGGGTTTTAACTTTGACTGTCCTAATCTTCAAGTGGACACCAGAAGTAATCTGCGTGGATGTTTGCCTTGGGCACAGTGCCCCCTGGCTGTAACAGAACAGACATTCCTGATGTTACTGGTATTAAGAATTGAGGGCATAGTTGTTCCCATCTGATCTGTGAGCAGAAGGGACCCTCCACATACTTATGGGTCTCTGCCCCAGTGGTAGGAAGATCAGCAGGATCCAAGATTTATCCATAGGGAGGGAGTGGGTTGGAATTAGTCATCTCCATCCCAACTGCAAACGGCTGAAAAGTTTATGTGGCTTCAGGGAGTTTGTTTTCCTATAGAGCTTCTTTTTCCTATGGTATCCCTCCCATAAGGGTAATGTTTAGTGGCCCTTATGGGTTTTGTAATAGAGACAGACTGCTAAAGAGCTGGGCAGAGTATCAAGGAGCCCACAGAGAGGAACAGAGTCCTCCAGGTGGACAACGTTACTGCCTATACAACACACTTAACCTCATTCCTTTGAGGGTATCATCTCTGAAATGCTGTCAGATCCTGCTGACCTGAGAAACCAATTAAACTTGGGTGTATTAAGATAGCATAGAAATAACACACATGTGGATACTTTCATGGAAAGATTTTTAAATAACTTGAGCTCTGTAGTCCTGTGCTCTTGATTTTAGTGGAGTAACTTATGGTAAACACTGCAATCAAACACTACTATAAATTCAGAATATGAGTTTCAAAATGGTTTGGATTATTCCCGCCCTTCCACTTAGATAATGCAAAAAAAATCTTTTTTTATATTTTCATATAATTAAATTTTATTTTCTAGCTTAGATCTTAGTCAGCTTCCTACTGAATTTCACCATCTTCAAAAATCAGAAATTAGGGGAAATGTATGAGAGCTCTCCACATAATTTTTGAAAGAGGATTCATTTAGAGCTGTGATTAAGTTAGATAATCTGCATTTAATGAGTAAAAGGATAATTCCAAACCAGCTAAAAGCATTAGTTTTATTTAAATGTTTAACAAAATTAAAGTAAAAAGATAACAGGATTTCAGCATGAAATTGATTAAAACAAAGTTATCGTACACTGACTTTTTGGCTGTAGGCTGTTGTCATAGGCTGAAGTTTTCAAAGGTGTCTAAGTAACTTAAAAGCTTAATTTCCATTTTCAAAAATGACAGGCAGTTTGGAGCCAGCAAACACACCCCTACTATAACAAGACACTCCGCTACACATGCTTCTCCCCTGGGAGAGGATGGGAGAACAAACATCAAATGACATATGTTAGTCATGTTGCTTAATGTACTACTGGAAGGCGCTTAGCTACTACTATGTGCAGATGGCATAAGAACCTATATCCAATAGAGCTGAAATCCGTTTTGAAAGCTAGGCAGGCATTTTAAAATATTTTAACCTCAGTCTAAAATCCCCTGAAACAGTCCTTTCACTCCACTGAGACATAAAAAGCTCCAACCCTCATTGAAGTGATGACATTGGTCATGCAAACTGTTACTAGGTGAACTCTTTTACTTTTGGGGAATAAGATGTAAGGAGTGGGAATAGTTATTTCTTGCCATACATCATTGGATAAACTATATGGAACTTGTTTTAATTTTGATTTTGTATAATGTTATGCAGTTGTACTTGCCTAGGTTACATCCAACAAAATGGCCAGTAAGCATGTTCTGGATTGGATAGCAATATCCAAGTGTATATCTGACAAAACAAGTATGGGAATATGTATGGCATGGATATGGAAATAAACATATTTACCAGAAGCACAGGTATTAAAACCTTGTCCAGATCAAGAACTAAAAACAGAATCTTCTATCTATAGCCTTTATAATGCACAGAAATATGATGCAGGGGGTATGAACTGAGCAAAGTGCAGAATTATACCTCATAAAAATGCTTCACACCTCCCAATTAAATAATTAACCAAAGTCCAACCTGTCCAATTTTATTTTGCATTTTATTTAAAAATGTTGTACATTGCTGTTCAAAGTTATAGCTGAAATGAACTTTGAAAAAAACACATTTACAATAGTTTTTTTTAAAAATTACAAAACACGTGCAGTTTTCCTCTGTGTAGTACATATAGTGCATGCTAGGTGCAAAGTTCAAGTTTCTTTGCATTCATCACAGCAAAAGATTAGTTGGTAGAAGTTGTTCCAGAAACTTATATGTAATCAATTAGTATTAAAGCTGGTTTGCAATCACCTGGCCAGGAAAATTTTTGGGCTGTTCATTTAAAACTAGATCAATTTAGTTAAATTTACATGTCTCTGGTGTCTTTCTTCCATGGATCTAACTCTTAAAGTGTTAATTAGCCCAATTAAAATGAGAAATAGGAATTTATTTTCATTAGATCTTGCTACTATTAATGTATTGGGCATTATGGGTCCTTGTGCCCCAATACGTTATTAGTAAGCTTGAATGAAACTAAACTCCAATCTATGTTCATCATATAGCCTTAATTTCACCGTACATAAAATGTTTTCCTCTTACAAATTCAGTTTGCCAGATTAGGTGGCCAATGTGATAGTCCTACTCCAAAAAATTATTTATTGGATATGCAGCCCTTCTATTTTTAAATTGTAATACTCCTAGATGGCTTTATCTTCTGCAAGGAAACATTCCAAACAGACCACTGGTGTCTCTGGTTTTTGAGGTTTGCATGTCAAACTATTGAAACTTTAGGGAGACTAAATTCTGTTCACAGTGAAATAGTGGGATTTTTGCCATTACCTTACTTGGGAAAAAAGGCCACGTTTTGGACCTAACAAAACTAGTTAAAATTACTTTTGTGTATGTCTTTAGAGCTGTTTCTAATGGCATTAAGCAGCCCCTCCTATACACATGTGCGTGCTACATGTTCCTAAGGCTGCCTTGGGTGGGGTGAGACTTCATCAAATTTCCATGTAACACAGAATTAACAGACCAAAGAGAATACATATAGATTAATAAAATTAGAACTACACTCTAGCAAATTATTTTAAGATTCACTCTCAGTATGTCTCTTCCTTCACCTGAACAGCTCTGTATGACAAGTCACTCTGTTCACTTTTTCCATCCCACTCAGTGTCAGTTTCTGAGTCAGTGGAGAAAATTCCAAAAAGGGATCAAGTCCTAGGAACAGAGCAAAGCTCATCTGTCTGAGTTGCTGCATCACAGAGTAGTTTACTGGGTACTTTCACTTTTGCTTGAATACCTGTAAAAAATGGGTGGGTAGAAATCTGGAGTACATTGATCACACTTGTGTAACTGCAATGTGGTTGCATTAATTTCAATGGAAATCTAAGGAACAGTAAACAGACCTACCTATGCTACGATGGAGTGGTCTTTTCAAAGAGACTTGTATGGTTTGATGCTCCTTAAGTTTATGAACATCAACATCCACTGATATTAAACTTTCTTGGCTGGAGGCAGATATAGATGTAAATTCACTAGGCTGGTCAGCATCTAACTGTGTTTGTGTAGTTTCAAATTCATATGTAATCTGAAATTGATAAAAACAGAAGTTGACAGACGGTTGTAACTATCATAACTCACATTGATGAAGTGTTGCTGTGCTTGATCTCTCTAGGGAATTCTAACAAAATTTAGCTGTAAAAGGGCTGACTCAAATTTGACAGAAGTTTATATTGTAGTTTTAAAAAACAATTTTTTTTATAAGAAAGCACAATAGGTATGTTCCCCTTGATTTGTCTTGAAAAACTTCAACAGTTGTTTTTAATAAAAAATAAAGTAGTTTCTCTAAGTGTATGTAACTTAAAGTTGAGCCATGAAAACCTTACTATAAACAAAAGTTCAAACTAACCACTGATTTTTCACACCCATGCTGAGAGAAATGAGAATTGGACTTCTAAAATTCTACGTGTTAGTAACAAAGATATTATGTTTGTAACGTGATTGAGTAGGACTCTTCCCCCTTTGGAACATCCAATACAAAAAAAAAGTGTGTAAGGTTTCTAGCTAAATGAAACAAGTATTACTGTTTCATGCAGTACAAACAACTGAGTACTGCTTTTATTTTTAGCAAAAACACTGATTTTTTTTCCCCTTAGAATTTTAGGAAACCATTTTTTACCTTTCGTTATACAAAGGCTTCTGTGAACTCTAGTGCTCTGATACACAGAGCATTGTAATTAGGAACACCAGCAACCACCTGCCAAACAACCCAGACCCTGCTCCTGCAAGTTTATCCATATGGGCAGATCCCTACAGAGCCTACTGAATGCAGAGACCATGAGCTCCAGGTTGTAAACTGTAACCCGATCCTAAAAAGAGTGATCACTTACAACTACTGAAGAGTGATCACTTACTACTTGTCACCTAGGCATGGGCTCAGAGAAGCTTTTCAGAGGACTTTCAGTTTTATTATACCTTTCAAAAACTCATTAAACAGAAATCAAACGAGACAGTCCCAGCCCCCAGAAACACAGCCACGTAACACTGGCAGGCAGGTACTGCCAGCAGCAGCGATCGGTGCCATTGTTACCGGCCTTTCCAGGCCGCCGAGGGCTCTGGGGCCCCGTCACAGCCCGGGGCGCTGCTTCACTGGTTAAAAGCCCTGCTCCGTAATGTCACTGGGCCCTGCGGAGCAGCAAACGTCAGGCAAAGACGGCCATGTCCGAGCCCCGCGGGGTCTGCCGGGGTTACTCCAGCGAAACGCCATCGGCGGGCCGGGAAAGGAAGGGCCACGGCGCCGAGGGGCACTGGACAATGCCCGGCACCGGGGGCGGGAGGCAGCACAGAGAGCCGAGCCGAGCCGAGCCGGGGCCAGCGGCTCCCCGCGCCCGCCCTTCCACGGCCCGTTACCTGCGGCTCGGGCGGGCTCCGCGGGCCGGGGGGCGAGCGGCAGCGAGCGGCGGGCAGGGTGGGCACGGCGCCGGGCGCCAGGCGGAGGCGCTGGGAGAAGCGCAGGCGCCGCTGGATGAGCGAGGAGGCGTCGAAGCAGCCGGGGGCGAAGTGGTCGGAGCAGAGGACGGCGCGGTCGCTGGCCCCGCCCCAGTCGGCGCGGTGGCCCCGCACGAAGCGGTCCCAGAGGAGCCGCAGGGCCCGGTCCTTGGGGAAGCGGAAGAGCGAGCGGCCGCCCTTGGTGGTGTTCCCGCACCGGGCGGCCACGCAGCGCGCGGGCATGGCGGGGCGGGGCGGGGCGGGGCTCGGGGGTCCCCCAGGCCTGGCAGCCGCCAACGGCCCCTCCCCCACTCCTTCCGGGGGCGGATGTGGGCCACGCCCTTCCCCCTTCCACTTCCGGGAGGTCCCCCCCTTTTCCCTCCCCGGAGCGGGTGAGGGGGGGCCGGGGAGCAGGACGCTCGTTCGCTCCCCCCGCACGGGCTGAGCTCGGTTGTAGCCGCGCCTGCCCTGCCCAGCCCAGCCCAGCCCTGCCGCCGCACGGGGCCACGCCCACCGCCAAGCCGTCGCCGGCCGGGACTGGCCGGAGCGCCGAGGCGCCGGACCGGAAGTGATGGTTGCTATGGTCACTCGGGAGCGGTTTCCGGCCACAGCCGGAGAGGCGGTGGCCGCTCGGGGAGACCTGTTCCCATGGTGCCCAGCAAATGCCGGCCCGCCGGCGGCAGGGCCGGGTCCAGCGCTGTAGGTGCCGCGGGGATGAGGGGAGAGCATTAGCCGCCCTCCCCGCCGCGGTGTGTGCGAGGCGCCCGGGGTGGGGCGCAGGCAGCGTACGCTGCCGCGGGCAGGGAGGGCGTGGTCTGTCCGTCCGTCCGTCGTGCCAGCTGCGGGGCTTGTGAGCCGGCTGCCCCGCAGCTTCCCTGCACCGGGAGCTTGGCAGCCATTCCGCGCCCCCCGGGTTCCCTGGTCCCCACCTCCGCCCGCCGGCCGCGCCGCCCGGTGCTGCGCCTTGGGTCTGTGTTCCCTCTCAAAGACCTGCGCCCCCGCCCGTGCCCAGGCCGGCTGCCCCCCACGAGGCCGTAGCCAGCCCCGCCCCACCTGCCGTGAGACGAGGAGTCTCCTCCGTCCCGCGGGGCTGCTCCCCTCGCTCTGCACCTGCAGAAGGCGCTGCCAGCGAGCACCTGGGCGAGCTGCTGCCCGTGCTAAACGCAGGCGATGCCTCCCCCTTTGTGCGGACCGTGGATGTGTCAGTTACTGTCTTTGTGCCAAGTGTTGTTTGGGTTTTTTCTTTTGCATCTCGTACCCCTGCCGGTGGGGCGTTGCGCAGGTAGGCAGGTAGTCCCAGCGGCTCTTCGGTTGCCTTTGGATGCTGCGTGTCTGTTCCCCCTTGCCTGTGTTTCAGGGAACACGGCCACGCAGTGACGTCCTAAAATTTGCCTAGCTGCCCAGTAAATTGGCAGTGATTATGAGCAGGAAGAGGGTGTATTTTTACGGGTGTGTATGTTTCATAATGTTCACCGAGGCCCCTGGGTGTGTAAGCGGCTTTGTACATTTCTACTAAACAGTTCTTTATTTAGAAGGGTTTTGGAGGGTTAGCTTTAGGCTTTGTAATGTAAATAATAAACTTTAAAAAAGGCTGACATCCGTCCCTTTAAAAAAGGAGTCCAAGAGGGATATTTTTCCATTTAAAATAGATCTATTGTGGCTACTTATGAGGGCAAAAAAGAAAGTGGTTATTTAAAGGCGTTTCTTTGTGCTTTAATGACTAAGGGCTATGTCTATGCTACATACCACTTTCTGTGGGGTGTAGGGTATGTGTAGCTATGCGCCTTTGTGAAATGCAAGCTGCATACAGCAGCATATAGTTACACGTGTCAGTGTGAAAGGCTCTAACGGGGGAGTCAGCAGCCCAAATCTTTCCCTGGGGTGGGGGAAGGCTCCAGCAGCCCCATTGCCAGAATCTTTATCAGCAGCTGGGAGGCAGCAGGATACTACATGACTAAAAATAGTAATGTAGATGGGGAAGCATAGCTTGGGTGAGTAGAGCACATTGTAAGGGATGTACTAGCATATATAGCCACACCCTTTAGATGAGTCTACTCCACTTGCCTAAGCTGTGCTTCACTGTCTACACTGCTGTTTAAACCTGTGCTGTGGGGCTACTTCGGTACATACTCTCCATGCTGGGAAAAGATGCATGCAGTGTAGACCAGAGCTCCAAGATGCTGCTTGATTGTAAAACTGAAAGTAAGTATGATGGGGGTGGGTCAGCTAGTACAGATGATCATAAATGAATATAGTTTTGTCTCTTGACCATTTTATCTAAGGCTGCCTTCTTTATTGGATCAATGATTGTATTCAGAGAACGTTCCTCAATAATAAGGTTTATTTAGCCTTTTGTTTAAAGCAGCCAGTTTTTGCAAAATGCAATCTGCTTTTTTCAATTTACAGGTTAACAATTGTGGGCTTCAGCTGGTTCTCCAAACCTCATCAGTGGCTGAGAGAAATAAACCAGTGAGATCTGAATATAATTTTTTTTAATTACTGAAACATAACTAAATTAGATAATCCAAATGTATTTATTCATACAAATGCCAAAATACTGTTGGAGTTAGGATTTTCCTTTTTTAAATAGTACCACTTTGTTTGTTTTTTTAGTATTTTATTTGGTTTGTTTTGTAATGACTTATTTCAGTGGTCGGGGCAGGTGTTGTATAAAATAAAAGCATTAGGCTCAATCATTGCTTTGCTATGAACCCAGAATAAGGTGCAGCAACTTCTGTTTTTCCTTCTACCCAGGGCAGGGAGTCTGTTGTCTGGTACAGTGCATGTTCCCCAGTTTAGTTACACTGACCAGAGCATTGTTGGGTGCAGTCAAATCTTAATTCCCATCTTGTTCTGCACCCTCTTGCCTACATGCTTGAGTAGGTGGCTGAGTGGCAATGGATTCCCCCTCCAGTGTCACTCTCCAGCATATGTTGGGTTCATTATTATTAAAGAAAAATGGTTTCTTTTTACTGTACTCCTGCCTGTTACCCTGAAAATATTGTATATTGTATGTGCAAGATTTGACACTGTAAACTATTGTAATCTACTGAATACTTCAGCTTTATTTTTTAGAATATAAATTAATCTTCAATAGAATTATTCTTTTAGTGGATACCTATTTTATAAATGATGTATTTTGCCTGAGATTCTTAAAGTCAGCAAAACAATTTAGACATCCAGTAGCAATTCAGTTTAATGGGAAGTGGGTGTTTAAATTCTCTAGGCAGCTTTGAAAATCTCAGCCTAACTGCAGTACTATTTGTACCTTTCGTCCATTTTCTTGTTGATAATGAAATATTTTAAATGAACATAATTTTATCTAATCTGTTTTAGATATTTATAATATGCCTATTCAATAATCCTGTCACATAAAATTTTTCTGGTACTACATAGTCAAATCTGAGTATTATTGCCTTATTGAAATGAATACATTTTAAGATGGGGGTAAATCTGCTAATAATTATCATTCCCCAGAAAAGAAATATCTACCTTAAGTAAATTATAATAACTGTATACCAAATTTATACACATTTTTGCATAACTGTAAAACAATATTTGTGTTTAAAAATCTTGTTTCATGTATGTCTTATTTTAAACATTGTCTTGCAGTTTGAATTCAGGATAAATAAAGAGCAGTCGTCTTTCCACAACAGGCTCTTACAACATGATCTGGAAAAAAACAATTCAGTAAAACAAGGTAAAGTTGGAAGACGTTGGTTACTTGTCTTTCCTTCTCTAGTTTAATAGCATTAATGATAGAAAGGATAAAGTATGACTAGCAAATATGAACATATTTCATACACAGAGCACACTTTAAAAATAATTATTATTTCTGGCACACTAAAGGCTTGATCTGTAACTTGTATTCTCATCTTGGTGCATGAGCACAGGGTATACTAGCTCTAGTTTTTATTTTATTTGTTTCCAAATTCTCTTTAATAATGTAATGTTGGTGATGTTTGCTGCTTTACCATGTAATGCTATTTACCAGTAAGTTATTTGGGTAATGTAGTTTTTCATGTAATAATCATCTTCTGCTTTATAAAATTATAGAAATTGTCCATCATTGCGTGGAAACTTTTAAATATTACATTAGTAGGGCAGCACAAGGAGTTTTGCATTGTCATGATCTGTGCTGTATCTAACATTTGAATGATAGAATTTAAATGTTTACTTTGGGCTGTCGGTCCAGTGTTTTGGAAGAAGGTTATTGAAGTACTTTGAAATCAGGAATTTTGTCACTTGCTTTGCTGTCTAGTTACCAGAGCAGAATTGCAGGGAGAATAGAATTAAAGTTTTGGTGCAAACCTAGGTGTCAGACACATCACATTCTATTAATGTGCTATTTAGGTGAGGAACTGGCTGTTTAATACAGTTACAGTCCTAGTTTTGGGGAGCGAATAGTTTTTTTTAATAAGGTTGGGGAAATATGTTAAATATGGGGACCATCTACTGTGATAATACCCCTTGATATCAAAAGTAAGAAAATAACCAATGTTCACTGTATGTGAATTTATTATGTTGAACTGATGTGTGTATATGATTATTCTCTCCTGTTCTATCAGTACCCATAGGCTTCATGAGCTCAAAAAATTCAGACTGTTTCTCTTAAATCTGTTGCAGTGCTTCAATAATTGAAGCAGTTGAATAGCTCTTTCTGGAGCACTATGTAACTTTTAATTGTGTGCCAGAAGAAAAACATATTTTTGTTTGGTTGAACATGACTAGACTGTTTCTAGATCAGAGTCTTGCTTAAAGAGGAGAATAACTCCACTGGGAAGAAAATAAGGGTCCTTTTTCCTAGTGAATTTTTATAAACAACAAAACATCTTAGCCTTAGTCATCTAAGATTTCACTGCCAAGTGTAATGAGGATGGAAGGAGCCATGAAATTCATTATGTTCTTTGCCATGTTGCTGCTGTTTGCAATCCTACTGGAATTATGACTGGTGTGAACAAAAGACTGGTTTAATTGCAGTGATATTGAAGTCTCCATACATCACTCTATGCATGTGTGATACACCAGGGTACAATCCAGATTAATGAGTAACTCTGACAATGCCTTGCTGAAGTAGCTCTCACCTGGGTTGCTTACAAACAGCATTCCAGTATGCAAGACACTCCATGAGTGTCTCTGTATAGCTGCAGCATGCCAGTCATTCTTGGGTAGCACTCTGACTCTTACTAGCCTTGGTTATATTGCAGGGTGATCCCGATACACCCCAGTCTTAGATTTCCCCCCAGAAATGTATGTCCTGTACTGCCCAGCCCTCTTCTCAACAGTACAAATTATATTAGGTCCGTTATTCCTTGCAGAGAATGATATGCATGCAACTTGTCACCCCAAATGCAGTTATCCCAAAACTTCAATTTAAACACATTGGATTAGATAAAACAATAAAACAAGTTCATTAACTACAAAGAGATTTTAAGTGAATACTAGTAATGAGATATAAAAGTCAGAAATGATTACAAAAAAAATAAAGATAAGCTGTTTACTATTACCTAATTTAACAAACTATATCAGTTTCAAGCAAAGTTTCTCACCACATGCTTTCAGCAGTTCTACTGACCAACCCTTGGGGGTCAGGACCGCTCTCCCAGAGTGCAACAAATACTTCCTTTGTTGCTTCAGGTACAGTGAATGCAATGGGCAGAGAGAGGGTATGTCTACACTGCCAAATGAAGTTGACTTACTTAAAGTCAACTTTCAGCAGCCGATTTTTAGAAGTCGCAGCAGCATGTACACACTACGCTGTTTGCGCAGGTCTCGTGCATCCACACTCACCATGCTTATTTCGACTTTCAAAGCTGTGCACTGTGGGTTGCTATCCCACAGTGCAACCAGCTGCGGTGACTGTTGGGAAGAGTGTCATCATCCCAAGATGCAACGCTGCTTCCCCCTCCCTTCTTCCCCCAAACAAACAGCCGTTTTTTTACTGCGCGCTCTCGCCATTGTTGCAGAGACATGGAGCGAGCTCAACTCTGCACTATTATTGTGAGTGTCACAAATACATCGTGGCTTATCATCAAGTATTTTCGAAGTAGAGCAAGAAGCTGAAGCACAGACAACAGTGATGCCACCGAGGTTGCACTGCTACAAGCCATCGAGCAGAACAATTCACGATTGCTGCAGACTGTAACGTGTCATCTGCAGTCCGTGAAGCGCAGGTTCTGGTTCCAGGGAAACAAGCACAGACTGGTGGGACTGCATCATTATGCAGCTGTGGGATGATGATCAGTGGCTGCAAAACTTTCGTATGCGAAAGACAACATTCCTTGAACTGTGCTTGGAGCTGGCCCTGTCCCTGAAGCGCGTAAATACTCGCTTGAGACAAGCTGTGATGGTGGAGAAGAGAGTCGCCATCGCTCTGTGGAAGCTGGCAGCCCCCGACTGTTACTGCTTGGTTGGGAATCAATTCGGAGTCGGTAAATCTACAGTGGACACCGCCATGATTCAAGTATGCAGGGCCATGAATAGACTTCTGCTACGAAGGCTAGTGACTTTGGGAAATGTGCAGGACATAGTGGACTGGTTTGTCACGATTGGGTTCCCAAACTGCGGGGAGGGAGGGGCAATTGATGGGATGCACATCTCTATCTTAGTGCCTACCCATCTAGCAACCGAGTACATAAACCACAAAGAGTACTTTTCCATGGTCCTCCAGGGGCTTGTGGATCACAGGGGTCGTTTCACTGACATGTATGTGGGGTGGTCTGGGAAGGTGCATGGAGCGCGTATTTTGTAATTCGGGGCTGTTCTCTAATATGCGGGCGGGCACTTTTTTCCCTGACCAAAAAATTCACATCGAGGGTGTGGAAATGCCCATAGTGATCCTGGGGGAATCCTGCTTACCCTTGTTCCCTTGGGTAATGAAGCTGTACACCGGGCACCTTGACAGTGACAAGGAATGTTTTAATAAGAGGTTAAGCAGTTGTAGAATGTGTCTTTGGTCATTTAAAGGGTAGATGGAGGAGTCTCCTTACTAGGCTGGACATGAGTGAGAAGTACCTCCCTTCTGTGATATCTGCGTGCTGTTCTCTTCATAATGTGTGTGAAGCGAAGGGTGAAAGATTCCTCCAGGGTTGGGCTGTGGAGGCAGAAAGACTGGCCGCCAATTATGAACAGCCAGATGCCAGCACTACGCTGAGAGCTAACCGCGGAGCGCTTTGCATTAGGGAAGCTTTGAAAACCAGGTTCTGCAATGAGATGGAGGACTGATTTCTGTTCCTGTATGTTGTTTGCCTTTGCTGAACACTCCCCCCAATCGATATCTGTACCTTCCAAATCCCTCCAGAGCAAGATATGATTTAATAAAGGAACATGTTGAAATGATGCAAGCTTTTATTTATGAACATTCAAGTCACGGAGGAAGGGGGGGAATGTTCATTCACTGTCTCAAGGGATAGGGTGGTAGCTTCCTGGCCAGCTGTCAGCATGTCTGCTGTTGCTTTCAGCTTGCCTCCACCACGGTGGAGGCGAGCACATACTGCAGCCTGGCCAATCTCCTCTGAGCTATCTTCGGGGTGGGGGAGGGCAGCAAAGTCCTTGGTTGAGGAGCTCTGTCCTGCCGCCACTGCTCCTCAAGCTCCACAAACTGCCAGAGCATGTCTGCCTGGTCTGGCATGATTCACAGCATTTCCTGCGTGGTACTGTGATCATGCTCCTGCATTTCTCTGCTACTCTCCCTGTCCATGTCCATATTATGGGACAAGGTCAGCCGCCACGCTCTGAGCTTGGTTTCTGTGGCCGCTGAGGCGTTCATGAGATTACCAAACATGTCATCTCTGGGTTTTTTTTCCTCTTTCTAATCTGCGATAGTCTTTCTGCAGCATTTCTTGAGGATGGGGCCAAGGCTGAGGTGTCTACAGAATGAAAAAAAATTCACAAAGTAGCCATTGTTAGCAGAGTGAAGAAAATGATACAACTCCAACAATGTAGACAATACTCCCCATGCAGTGCACAGGGCAAACACAGACCCTCATTCCATTCCTGACATCCGAGAGGGGTCTGCTCGCTGTGCCCTTACATAGGTGATCTGCAGACACCGGGGGCGGGGCAGTTTATAGTCTCTGCTTAAACCAAATAAAAGTAATCAGAGTGACTTGGTAGGACATTACAATGCAGAATACAAAGGTACAGGGCATCTGCTATATAGCTTTGGTATTTTAAACATGCGCCATCTTCCCTAGGTGACCACAAGCGATATCAGTCTCCTGAGGGTCACGCACAAGGAAAAGGAAGATTTGCTGCACGCAGCGAAGTACCAGCTGTGTTCCGCCATGATGCTGGCTCCCTTGATTGCAGCGTGGCGTGGCAAAGTATCCTACCGTGGAGGGATGGACAAGGCAGCCCCAGAAAACTTTTGCAAAGGATAACAGATTTCCTACTTGAAAGTTTCCGTGAGATATCAACTGATGATTATCGGAGCATTTCTCATCACAGAAATAAACTGTTTCCTGGGTAACCCCCCAGTACAGTCACCGAAACGCCTGAAATCCCCTTCCTGCCTCTCCCCCGCGCCCCCCCCCCATGTAAAAGGACAGAACTGCTAAAAAGAAAAAAAACTCACCAGATGTGCCTTCCCCAGGATCATTAGTGCTGTCCTGTGTGCTGCTGGACTGCTCTGGGATTAGGAATATGTCCTTACTTTCAGGGAGAACGGACACCTCGCTCTCCTGCACCCTGCTGTTCTCCGCCACCTCCTCCTCCTCCTTGTCCATGGATTCCTCATCATTGTCCATGGACTGTGACCTAGCAGAGGTATCGATGCTGCGGGGCGGCATCATGGTGGGATCGCCATCAAGAATTTTATGCACCTCATCGTAGAAGCGTCATGTTTTGGGCGAGGAGCCAGAACGGCTGTTAGCTTCCCTGGCTTTCTGATACGACTGGCACAGCTTCTTGATCTTCACGCGGCACTGCTGAGCGTCCTTCTCGTGTCCCTTCTCCAGCATGCCCTGGGATATCTTCCCATAAATGTCCAGATTCCTTTTGCTGGCTCTGAGCTAAGCCAGAATGGACTCCTCGCCCCACAGACCGATGAGCTCTAAGACCTCTGGTTGACTCCATGCTGGAGCGTGTTTTGGCTTTGCAGTAGCCATGAGGAGTACTCCCTCCATGCTGGCAGCATAGGAAATGAAAATTCAAATCTTCCCGGGGCTTGAGGGGAGGGGACATTTCCTGGTAACGTGACCACAGTACAGCATAGCACAGCGCGAATGTCCAGAGTGGTCGCAAGGTGGCATTGTGGGATACCTCCCGGAGGCCAATAAAGTCGATTTAAGTGAAGTTGTGTCTACACTGACACTGAATCAAATTAATAAATTCTAATTAGGCACTACACACTTACAGAGATGATCTTATTAAGTCGACTTTTGCCGTGACTTAAATCGACTTAACAGTAGTGCCAGTGGAGACGCAGGTGTTCGGAGATCGACGTAAGTGACTTTATGTTGACCTCTGTCGCCAGTGTAGACCAGGCCAGAGATAGGGGTGTCTTGGGGTGTTTGTCGCTTCTACTTCTAGTTTGTCTCTTGAAAAGATTTCAAGCTGGGCACTTGGAGTCAGAGTCTGTATGGAAGGATGTTCTCTCTGGATTTTTTCATCTGTTTGAGCTTCCTTTGTTTCACTTCCTGCTTAATGACTCTGTGCTTTGCTTAATTTGCATTTAAGCAGTAAACACATGCCTTTGTTTAGCACAGACCTGTTTGCCAACTTCTGTTTGGACAGGGCTCTGGGGTTTGGAATATGTGTTGTTAACATCACACAAGAAAATCTTATAACTTCATATATAATGTTGCCACACATTTTATCAGGATGATACTGACCAGCAAATTATTCAGATGATGCCTTTACAAAGCATATTTGTATGAAGATTATTTCAGTAGTGTGTAGAGTATGAATACTGGGGTGTATTCTGTCACAGCATGTCAAGTCTTTTAAAAAGAATATAAATAAACAAAACACTCTTTAACATAATGACTTTGTAGACAAATAAATTACTGATTTCTAGGTAGCTTGTGTAGTTTATTTTAATTGCAATGAACTGCAGCTTTGTGGTAATTTTTTTTTCCCCTCTAGGAGATGGAAGATTATTGAGCCCTTTGGTGCGTAATAAGCAGGTGTATGTCCCAGTAGCAGCCAATCTGGCAGACCTTTCTGGTCTGGAATTGAAACAAGGTGCAGGCTGTCTATCAGCATTTGGGGATTCTTCTGCTCATATTCCTGCAAAATACAGAACCCAACAGGGCTGTCATAGTGCTGGTCCAAATATTTCAGGTAACTATGGAGACTAGTCTGTGTTGACAAGTAATCCATTTTTTTTTCTAATCGTCTCTCTTGTGGAAAAGTTATAGGTTACAATTTCTTATGCTTCTACAGCTGCCAATATGTGTGGCTAAACAGAAAGCACTAGCTACTGCTCCCTTATGGTTTTGTTTTATGATTTATAATAGCTTTAAATTAATAGGACATTTAAAAATATATTTCTCTTCTTCCCTAAATTTTGTATTGTCTGTATGAACCACTGTACAGCATTGTACTGTACTCTGCACAGGCTTCCTGTTAAATTTCAGATTAGTTTTTCAAGTCTTTGATCTTGAATGTATTGGCTCAAACAGCTATGGTAAAACTTATTTAATTTTCTCTTTGGTTATAGCTATTCATTATGTCCCCCTCCATGTCAATGTATCTTTTTGTTGCAATTATTATCTTACTCTCTGCATCTCCTTCCTGCAAAAAAATAAAAACAGTTAAAGTTTGGGTTGCTTCAGTAATTAGCATAAAAATTAGGGGAAAGTGCTGAAAGTGTTATGTTTAAAAACAAAAATCCGAACTAATCACAGTATCCATCAGTATGTCTAGTTTGACTTTAGGTTTGAAGCAAGAAGGAATGAACTTTCTGATGTGTCAAAGAAATTATTCTTTGTTGCTTCTTCCAAACTTCTCCCTCACCCCAACCTCAATTTAAACTTTTTAATTGTAAAGAAGGGGGAATTTTTTCTATCAACTATCGGAGTTGAGCCCCCACTCTTATGTCGGGGTACATGCATAGTGACCTGTTTCAGAAGAATATTTTTCAGTGGATGTTTCAACAAATAAGTCAGAGGTTTGCAGTCTGCTTGGTTTTTGTATGTGTTTTAATGAATGTTAAGCCCCCACATCCTCCAATTATTTAACTATAACTATAGAATCCAGAGTAGCCAATTAAATTAATATGTTGTCAAAATAACCACTCTTTTCTTTCACTACAACATAGAGAGAGATAGGGCCAATAAGGTGCTGTGAACTCCTGATCTTGTGAGGAATTCCATTCACTACTTGCTCGACTGTACCTTACAATGTTATGCTGCTTCATTTGTTGTATATTTTTAAATTAAAATATCATCATCTACACCTACATGACATGTTTCCTTCTTTAAAAATATCTAACTTCAGGCACATGTATAGGCTCAGAGTTGGGGTGAAGTAAAATAAAATTCTTCTAGTTCACCTCTGTCTCAGTTGGAGGATGTCTGCCTCACAGTTCAGATATTGGAGTTAAATGAAACCTATAACCTGATGTCTGAATGATTCCGGAGCATTCTAATACAAATAAAGGTAATTTCAGAGCAGGTTCTAAATTTACAACATACTATTAACAAGCGGTTGGTATCAAGCTATGTAAAATCAACTACATTAGTAATTACACTTTTAAAAGAGTATGTATAGTATGGTTGTAGTAACTTAGAAATAGCACAAGGGAGAACATGGGTAAACATTCATTCTAGTATAAACACTGGATAGAGTCAATTAAGTGCCATGATAGAATCGTAATGCACGTGTACCAATGCATATCTTTTAACTTTTGGCACATAGAGATATTCCACCTTTATTCTGCAGAATTAATAAAACAACTTTTAAAATTTCTAGTTCAAGTATTTTTTGTATGATTTTCTGATAGATAACACTCATTTTGGGAGCAGTTCTTCAATAACAGCATTTCCCATTCTGCATCGTACTGCTGATGAGAAAATACTGAACTCTGATAGGCTGACCCTTGAAAGGTGAGGGATGTTCTGATAAGATACATTTGAGAATGGTATAAGTATGTTGTATATATGAGAAAAATGTGGACTGCACTTCAAAAGGATTTTTTTTAACTCATGTCACCCTAGTATGACATGTACTAGTACTACAAACTTCTATGTAAAAATTAAACATAATTTATCATAACTCTGACAAATATTCCATTCATGCCTGGTCTCAGTTTCGGAGCTAACTTTTTTGTCAAGTTTGACAGATAATTTTTTGTTATATTTGAATGGACAAATATTTGCATTTTAACTCCTGCAGTTTGCTTTATAATCTGAATTCTGACATGCCAAAATCTTTAAACTAAAGACTGCCTATTTTTTTATTAATTAGTATTATTAAAGTAATGCCCAGAGAACCCAGTTAAAATTGGGCTCCCATTTTGCCACATGGTGCGCAAACAGATATGAAGACATGGTCTATGTTGTCCTCGATTACTGTGGTGGCTGAGTACCACCCACATTTTTTTTCTCACAACACTCCTCTGTTGTAGAGAAGTCTGGTTATCCTTTTTAAAGATGAGGAACCAAGGCACTGAGCGATTAAGTGAGTTACCCAAGGTCACATAGGAAGTCTACAGCAAAGCCAAAAATTAAGCCCTTATCTTCTGAGACCTAGTCCAATGCATTGACCATAACAATACCCTTCTTCCTTATAGATAATTGTTTCCCTCTAATTAAGATGCTCAAGAGATGTCCCAAAATAAAAAGCATGCATATAGATCACGATTAGCTTTGAGGCAGACAATGCAAGGAACATGGTCATGCATCCTGGACGTTGTTCTGCCATAGTAATATGCTTTGAAGTAGCTCAATAGTCTGTCTTCCTTCATTCCTTCTGAGACATTCCAGGTCCCCACTTTCCCCCCAAAATTGTTGGTGGTGTATCAGAAATGTTCTGGCTTACATTAATACTGAAACTGATTTATAATGTTTTTTGGCATCTGTAACAAGGAGCAGATACTGATGCACCAACGGGTCTGAATGCCAGATATATGTGAGGTGCAGGAACACCCGTGCTCAGGCACCAGTATACAGAGAAATATTTAGTAAAACACGTAGGAAGCTCCACAGAGAAGCCTGATTCGTGCATTGTGTATGGGTTACAAGAAAAATACTGTGCTGAAACATAGAGGGCAGGTGCTGTGGCAAATGCTGGATCTCCAGAGAAAAAAATGTGTCACAACATGAGTGAACATGTCAAAGTACGCACATGAGCTCTCCAGCTAGTGTCAAAACCCTAGGTACATATTGAAGCCAATGCTAAAAGCTAGTAGAGTGTCCTGTAACAATCTTTCATTCAACAGTCTGGAAAAAATGGTGACAAGTCACAGAAGAATTTGTGAATTTTGCAGAATCTTAATTTATATATATTTGATTAGAAGATAATTTTTTCACTTCTCTAGTGCAAGCTTGTTTTGATTCTTCCATCTCTAATAGATGCCTTATAAATGGATAGCCCAATATTTAAATTACAAAAATATTCTATCCTGCTTTTTTTTTTTTTTTTTTTTTTCATGTAAAGGGTGATAAAGTCCTGCATTGGTGATGTATAATTCTTTTAAAAGTCAAGTTCCTAACTAGTAATAAGATTAGAAAAATGATCTACACATTCAGGGTAAGACCCTGGCCCGACTGAGGTCAATGGGAATTTTGTTATTAACTTTAGCAGGACCAGGATTTCACCCTCACTTGTTAACTTGTCTATGGGGTTTTATGAATTTCTGGGCTAACATATTATGGCCATGATGTCATATCTGGCTACATAAGTATAGTGGTGTAAATTTTAGAATAATAATAAAAAAGCAAAGGTGTTAAATTTTAAATACTATAACAATATAAATCCCCTGCCTGCAAAAGTTTATATCCCAGCATGCAATGACTCCCAGTAGGATTCCTCCTGGAAGCAACTGTTGGATGGGTTGTAATCCTTTGTAACCTATTTACTTTTATGTATAGATTGGTTTTGTTTTTACTTGTCATATTGAACATGTATTATTTCATTTATTGCTTTTGTGAAGTAAAAATTTAGTAAACCAATTAATCCACCCACCCCACCAAAAAAGTAAATGGATAGTTTTTGACAAACATTAGTATAAATATGGACTGCTGATATGGTATCCAGGAAGACCTTGGCAGCCACTGGCTGTTGGAAGATAATAATGTTGTCATAAAGGAGCTGATACTGAGATGATGACTTTATAGCAACATTGCTGAATAACAAGTAAATACATGATGATTAAAAGAAAAAGTTTTAGGATACATTTTGAAGCCTCTGGTCATGTTGGTGCAAAATTTATATATTAAGTTAAGTTAGCATCCTATAGTTATACCAGTTCTTAAAATAAATGAAGTTTAACAATATAGTGCAAAGAAATGACTTTATTCTGTGTGTTCTATTATCAGAGTTGTTCAGATTTTAAAAGAACACTGAAGGAAGTAAAACAAAAATGAATATTGAAAATTGTAATGATCTCTTAGGATTCTTTGATATAATTCTCATTTGCACAATATTTTTACAAATATATTCATTCCTACTATGGAGAGTTTGTTTTATCACCTACTCTGCATTTTTAAAAAATTTATACTAATGTATTACAAAATTACTACTTGTGATCTTTCTTTTTCAGGCAAAAACTGACAGTTTGTCCAGTTATTGATGGGGAAGAGCATCTTCGCCTGTTGAACTTCCAGCATAACTTTATAACTCGGATCCAGAATATTTCTAATCTGCAGCATCTTGTTTTCTTAGATTTGTATGATAATCAGATAGAGGAAATAAGTGGGCTTTCAACTCTGAAGTCTCTACGTGTCCTCCTGTTGGGGAAGAACAGGTAAAAATAATTTGAATAGATCTATGTATTTTATTTTATGGTGTAATATCTGTATTCTTCATCATATCTGTTCTATTTAAAATTTATGGTTGTCACATAAATTATGAGAGCTACAAATTGTTTTTTTCATCTCTGTTAGGGCCAGTGTGGACTTTCTGATCCCATGGTAATGGGATTTTTCATTCTTCCAAGATGCCACAGAACTCAGCATTTTTGCTGTGGAATTTACCATTTTGTCTGTAGCCAGGTGTCAAACCACTTTTATTTCTTTGTGTGGCCAGGAACTGCCTCCTGGTGCCTCTTGCTCTCCTTACAAGAGGGCATTAATTGGATTACAGTGCATAATCCCTGCATTGTTTGATGCATCCAGGTAGTGTAGGGAGTTGGGGAACAAGAGCTGGAGTCCAGCTTGCAGCTAGGGAGTGGAGAAAGTCAGAAGTATAAGCCAAGTGGAGAATAGCACAGAAAGGAGCTCCAGAAGCTGGCTAGAGAGTCCCCATTTTCCTGGCATATATTGGAGGAAGGATTGCTGAGGCTACAGGAATGGAGTTAAAGTGCTTGGAGAGCATAGTTTAAAAAATTGTCAAAAAAATAATGACAATTTGTACATGAATAAGTATTTTTAACGATGAGATGTGCATGTTTCTGTATGAGTAAGGAAGGATGAGAATGAAAGGTATTTCATGATGGTAGAATAAATGTTTCAGTGGAATTTAAGGTTTGCTGCTTTGGAATTTGGTCCCATTGTGCCACTGTGCTTGGAGACATGAATATAGCTTTCTGATACAATGGAGTGGCTACTACACCACGTTTAAATATGGGGGCTCAGACTAGTAAATAGAGCTAAATAATTTGAATAATCCTGAGTCTGATAGTGCTTCTGGTTATACAGTTCTGTTGACGGTGTAATAAATAAGTTAAAAGTTGAAATATTAACAGTTTATATTGTAATACAGGACAATGGTTTATTGCAAGGATTGCACAAATTCAGAATATTGTTTAAGAATTTTTAGCAATTTCTGTTGATGTGCACACTTTCAGTAAAATGGTCATTTAAAAAAAAAAAAAAAAAGTAAACTAGTTTAGCTGCATAATTTTGACAACGAAGGCTGGATTAAGTTCCTAGCTCCTGAAGTTATGCGGTTACAACAGAATCTCAGCGTTCATTTAAATGTAAAAATAATTTTCTAGCCCTCTGTTTTCTGGCACTCATGGTTGTAAAGAAAAACTTGCAAATGTGACCCAAATATAGCTTGTGCAGTGACAGCTGGCTGAGTTTGCAGTTAGCCTGAAACACAAACTTTGAGAGAGGTGAGCTGCATCTCAGTGTGGTGTTAACTTCAGGACCCGCTGTTCTGGGATGGGGGAGAGCCTGAAGTGGGAGAGAGTGGGAGTCCCATGCTTCTATCCACCTTTCTGCCACAACTGCTCCAAGAGGTGACGAGGACCATAGCGTGGGGGCGGGGGCATGTGGACAAAGACACTGTGGGGCCTGTGATGTACTTGGGCTATCGGTTGCCCTAATAAAGCCCTGCTGAAAAGTGCATCTTAAACCTGAAGAAATTAACTAACACAATAGGGCTTGACACCTTTGATGCTAAATTACTAAAGCCTGAGTGGGCTAAACAATTAGTCCTAATTCGTGATATTTTATGTCCTACAGGAACACAAAGGGGTGTGCTGTGCAATGAAAGATACCTCTGTTCCTCTGTAGGGCATTACCGTTTGTTTGTTTGTTAAGAATTTTTTTTAGATCATTATGATTTGGGCACTATTTAGTAATATCTTTTAAACATCTGTTCACGTTTGCTATTGCCATTTATTGGTTATGCTCTTTGAGGAAGGGAGTATATGCCTTGGAATATGAAATATTTCATATAAAATAAGATACTCTCTAACTCTAGTATTTGTCAACTGAAGCTTTAGGATTACATATGATGTGCCTGTGGTCTTGCACGGGGCTCATACTTTTTTCTGGTTAGCTATTGCCACAAACCCAGTGTTGAACCCCTTCGGCTGACTCCCTAGATGGTGTCCCTAACCTCCATGCCATGATTGTACACTGGATCGCCACTCCTGAACAGCAGCCTTAGTGCTCAAGCCTGCAGCCCCACAGCAGCCACACCCCGAAGCCCCTGATTGGCTGGACAGACAGCATTCTCATAGGATACCTGCACTATATAAAGACCCCAGCAGGAAGAGGAAGCTGTCTGAGCAACAGGCCATTGCCTGCTGGTTGCTGCTTAGACTGCTTTGCCTTGCTACTTTTGCATAAGCTTATCTTATTGCCCTGCTGCCTTGCCTGACCCTGCTTGACTGCTCTGCTGTATCACCTGACCTGGAGTTGTCACCTCACCACCCTAACTCGCTGACCTGCCTCTTGGATTGGATTTCCTGTGACTAGTGACACTGTGAGAACACTGACCAGTGCCTTGGACTGCCTCTGATACCGATTGACCTCCCAGCTGCCTGCCACCTGCACATAATTGGCCACTGCTCTGGACTGCCACTATCTTGTTTCGGCCATTGGGCATTACAGCTATGTTGTGTGTTAATAGAGTGAAACATACATTGTATATGTGCTAAATCAGCAGACATTCAAGTATTTACTGTGCACTTCCTATTTCCAGAACCAAACCAAAACCAACCAACTAAATTGCCTGGGAGTGAAATATTGTTTTGTAGTCTGAACAATTTTGCTATAAAAAATCCTAATAGAAATCTTTAGGATGAAACTTCAGAGACCTCAACAAGTCTCTTGTGTATCAGGTTAAGGCCATAAAGATATTAAATATATTATTTCATAAATAAATAGGAAATTTTACCTATGTATTCAAAATAGCATTTATACAATATGCTTTGAAAAACCTAAAATTACTTCAGGATATAATTAATCCTCAAAGATCTCTAGAGTTCACAGTTTTAAGTTTAGGTTAATATTCACCAGTAAAATGTGTTGTAGGGGTAAAGCAGGATTAAGTGAGCCTATCTTTCAACTTGCATTTGGGCCTTTTTCCTTCTTGATGTTGCTAGCTATAATTTCTGATACACTATTCATAATACTTACACACAGCTGAAGGGTGCTTGTCTGTGCAGAACACTGAAATTAAAAGTGTTCCTGTATTGTAGGATATATATGTTAACACTTCTGATTGTCACTCCCTATTCTGCCTGGAAATTTAAGAGACAGTAGAGGCCTTTAATTAGGAAATGAGTAGGACTTCTAAATCATGGTAAGGGGAGGGGCTTGCAGAGAGAGGCAGGGAACAGAGAAAAGGTTAAAGGGATGCTTTAAACATAACTCACAGGAACAATATCCCATAGGAAACATGGGCCATAACAAACCTCACAACCTTCCACTCCAGGTGCAAAGCACATTTCTTTGCCTTATACACAGCAACATGTATATTTAATGCTCCCCTTCCCCTACCTTAAACCCTATGAAAACAAGAAACCCCACATGTTGCTGGTCCTGGGAAAAGGATGAAAGAACAAATACATGACAGATATGTACTCGTGTTGCTTAATCCACTACTGGAAAATGCTCAGACGCTACAGTGATGAGCTTGATATAAGATATAAGAATAGAATAGATATAGATGGGCAGAAAGTCAACCTTTAAATCAAGGGAAAGCGATATGGCAGATGTAAGTGAAGAATGTGGCAAGAGAAATGGAGTAGGAAAAACAAATGGGGTGAAAGAAAAAACAGAATGGAGAAGACAAGTAGCAGATAAAAGTATATTCCCATGGCATATCCATTATGAGGATTTTCCACTTTCCTCTGAAGAATCTGGTATTTGGTACTGGCCTACTTGGACCTTTGTTCTGATCTAATATGGCAATTCCTGTGTTCCTAAGTAGGATGAGCCAGAAACAAAAAGAAAAGACACAGAAAGAGAGATGCTGAAAAATAAAGAGGGAGACCTCAAAATTAAAGGCAACCATGGAAAAGTGCACTACATTTTATAGAGACTGAAAATTGGGGAAAGAAGTGTCTAGAACAATTCAATGCAAGATCACAAATGACAAACATCAGGGGAAAAAGGACCAAGAATAAGATAGTGGCGAGGGTGGGGAATAAATGAGAACGAGGCATTCAGGACTATGATTGATTATAAATCGGAAAGATGTATTTGATTACTTTAAAAAAAAATCTTTATCTTGACAAAATTTCAGGTTCTAGTAAAAACAGTCAAAACCCTAGGCTTGCTAGGGAAGTCTGAGTTCTGTGTTTTTGTTTTTTAGTTTCTCCTAAATCCTTGGCCACCTCCATGCTACCATCTAATGTTTTTTACATTTGGGAACTGCTGACATCTGTCCATCGGGAACAGTTGGGAACAATTCTTTAAGCTCCTTTCTGATTCCTAAAGTTCTCTCTCCCCTTTCTCCCTTCAACTCAAATCAAATCCCTGTTTCTCCTATGACAGGGATTCTTTTTCATTTTACTGATGAGGGTGGAATCTAGATAAATATAAATTGATTTAGTTTGAAAGGAATGAAAATAGAGAAGAAGGGCCTTGGGTTATAAGCCATCAGGCACCATTCCAGGGAGTTTCCATGGAAACCCTCATTTAAATACAGGTGTCTTATCTATCTCCCCCTCATCTTCCCTTAGTGGTTTTGAAAAAATTCAGAAAAACTCATAGGAGCAACAAATTTAACCCTTTTCTTTCTGGAACTGGAGCAGTTGTTTCTACAAGCAGAAGACCTTCAAAGGTGTTATGAATACATTCATGTGTACACCAATTAAAAGGAGGTTTTTTACTTGTTGATACTTGGTTGAGCTATTTTATGTTTTATTTGTAAGTTCATTTTAAAATCTCACTGGGGCAAATTCATCCTTGATATAATTCAACAAAGATGATGGACTTAGACCATAAACAATAAGTCTGGCCCATCCTTGTTAGGCATCAGGTTTTATATTTTTTTCTTAAAAACTTATTTAATTTTGCAACAGTGGTAATAGTAATACCCACAATCAGGATATCAAATGTGATGAAACAATCTGTCCAAAGTACAGCACTTTTTCTAAGAATATTACATTGACAAAAAAAATGATATTGAAATCCAGGTACACAAAATACAAAAATTAAAACTTAATGTAAACAAAAATTAGAATCCTGCCCCAAATATTTTGAAACAACCAAAAATTAGGCAAGCTGTCTGCACATTAATTGTTATGAATGCAGAAGAGAAGAATGAGGGGGGATTTGATAGCAGCCTTTACCTGAAAGGGGGTTCCAGGGAGGATGGAGCTAGGCTGTTCTCGGTGGTGGCAGATGACAGAACAAGGAGCAATGGTCTCAAGTTGCAGTTGGGGAGGTGTAGGTTGGACATTAGGAAAAAGTTTTTCATTAGGAGGGTGGTGAAGCACTGGAATGGGTTACCTGGGGAGGTGCTGGAATCTCCATCTTTGGAGGTTTTTAAGCTGCGGCTTGACAAAGCCCTGGCTGGGATTATTTAGCTGAGGTTAGTCCTGCTTTGAGCAGGGGGTTGGACTAGATGACCTCCTGAGGTCCCTTCCAACTCTATGATTCTATGATTTATGTATTTTGGAGCAACATAATAGAGCTTATCTATTGGCTAAAATTATGATAATTGCCATTTTTACTAAGAATAATAGTTTTTTAAAAAAAGTCCAAAGGTTTTGTCTTGAGAGTGAGTCCTCCATTTGTTTGCATTAATTCAAGAATGGAAGTCATCTGTTTAATAATAATCTATTCATTGCCTGTAACATCAGTTAGTCATTTCCATAACAATTGTATCTCATGCTTCAGTCAACCAAAATGAGGTTGAGAGCTTCTCCTCCTCCTCCTCCTCTCTCCGCTCCCCTTCCCCAAATAAGGCCATCATGCTAAGGGGAGAGGTTGCCTTTCCTTCTCTGTTGCTATTTTCTCACTAGGGTTTTTTCAACTTCAGGTTCCCAGGGAAACTGAACCTTGTACATTTTTTTTTTTTAAACAAGAGGTTACTTCCAGCCAGAAAGCTTGAGGAAACAATATAGTCCCACTAAGCACATAAGTGTTCCACTTTTCCCACATTCATACTAATGTTTATTATATATTGTTCTACTTATTCTTTTCTTTTAATATTAAGATGGGCCAGAACCTGAACTATGTTTCAGTAGCCATCCTCAGCTAAAAAAAGGACCATAACTTGAACCATCCTGGTTTTCATTTCTTTTTACAAAAGACATAACTGAAGAAGGTTCTGTAAAACCAAAGCTATTCTATTTTTGTAGAATTAACTTTCCATTCTTGCTTCTTCTCCAGGTGTCCACTCTGGTCTTTAAAATAAATTTGCAGAAAGCCAGTTTAGGCTCTAACATGCTCGGAGCATTGGCCATTTCCTTCCTAAATACCCGTTGGATGCACATTCCTCCATCAAGTTCTTTTCCATTTTTTCCAGCTGTTGGCTTTCTGAACACTTTGTATTTGCTTTAGTATTGTTCAGCATTTTCCTGTGTATTCAGCTTTTGTAGGAATACTTTGGGTCATGTCTATATGTACGATGCCGCAGTGGCACAGCTGTACCGATGTAGCTGCAATGTAACTGATGAAGTTGCTCTATGCTGTTCTTCTGTTGGCATAAAAAAACTCATCTTTGAGAGCAGCAGAAACTATGTTGTTGAGGAAGCTCTCCCCTGACATAGTGTTGTGCATATGAGCGCTTATGTCAGTGTAATTTAGGTCACTCAGGGGGTTGGTTTATTCACACCACTGAGCGACATAAGTTATACCAGCATAGGCTGTAGTGTAGACATAGCCTCAGTCTTAATTTTGTTAGGTTTTTTTATTTTTAAGGAGTTAAAGCTGATCTTGCCAAAACCAGCATGTGATGTTGTCATAATAGATTTCTTCCCAGCCAGCACACTACCCTTTTTCAGTGCTTCCCTTCCACTTTTTTGGAAAAAAGGTTTTATTTGGATCTTTTCTTTCTGAACCGGAATTCTTTAAACAGATCAGTATTAATTTTTTTCTCAGTGTCTAGGCCTGAGGAAATGTTTTCTCTAGTTATTGCTGGAAGCTAAGCTACAGAACAGGCTAATGTGTGCCTCAAACTTTGCTGCAGCAAGGTGGTAGTCACAGGTGAATTTAGCCACTTCTAATCTCACACCATCCATTTCCTGTGATCAAGCTTTCCTTTTTTTTCTTTTAACCTGCCTACCAGTTCATCACATTAGAGAAGTATATGTTGAAGACATTACAGAAGGTATACATGCTTCAATTCTTACAGCCATCTTTTTCTGCTGTGCATTTCGTAAAACTCTTTTTTACATGAAACGTTTATCAATATTTCCATAAGTTTCCTGCTTTAATTTTACAAATGAGCCTATGTAATCTTGTCATTGAAGATTGTCTCTAAAAGTAGTTATAATATTTTGCACATTTCTCTGCTATAGATGAAGGCCTTTGTCTTTCTGCACATAAAGTAGACTGTTAAATAGTCCGTTCCAGCCTGTTTAAATATTTCCTTCAAGTAGTTCATCTTTAGATGGGAAGATTTTTCCACTGGTTCACTGATTCTGCTGTAGTGGTTGGAAATATAACTAGCAAGTAACATAACTTTACAAAAATATAGACCAAATCCTGCAATCTTTACTCATAGGAGTACTCCTATTTAGTCAATAGGCGTGGCTCTGGATTTGTTCAGGTCATTCATATCAACCATATCCAGCAAAAGACTGTACTTGATCACTTGCATTGGAAGAATCATTAAGCAAATTTTAGGTGGTTTATCCACATGATTACCAAGGAAGTGTTTTCTAATTTAAAAACACCCTAAGGAGTTGTCAGAATGTGTTGTATTATTCCTGTTCCTTTGGGGGCCCTCGCTTTTTGCCTTGTAACATTAAATATTTTATTTATGAATTTTAAGCACGATGCTTATTACTACATAAAGCAATAATTTTACGGGTGCTATAAAAGGTCAAAGTTTCCAAATAGTAATAACATCAGAGTGCTGGGAATAGTATGCTGTATATAAAAGTTCTGGTTTGGAGACAGCTACTGAAGAGTTGAATTTTGATAAATGACTAGAAAGAAAACCTTTTTGTTCTCACCTTGTTCTAGTTTTTCTAGTTTGTTCTTAACATATGGGGTGTTTAATACAGTCTGCCAGTAGGTGATGCTGTTGGCTACATAATAATGTATAGTGACAAGGTTGGAATTTCAGCAAATGAACTAGAACAGGAAAGCAGTAAAATAGTGGAACTCCTTAGGGTTCTGAGTTAAGTCTTGACTAGGAGTGGAATGTGCTTGAGACGAGATGTTGCCAACCACAGAAATCATCTCCCTTTATTTTTGCTTTGACATCTGTATTACTTAGAAGAAGCCCAGTGTGTTTCAGTCTAATATTCTCAGTGTTTTTCTTGCTAGAATCTCCCTTCCTACAAACTCTCAAAAGCCTGCATCACTATTGGTTTCCTTTTATCTGGCAGGGCTGGGATCAGCTCTTAGCCAGTAGTGTTCCACTTCAGCCAGTGGGGTTTTCAATGAAGCAAATATTTTCTTTCCAATTCCCCCTCCTCTGGGACTGAGGCATGTTGGTTCTGTATTACTGTTGACAGTCAGGAAGGAAGGCAAGAGCATAGGTCCCAGACTTTCATCCCGTTCCTCCATTGTGGCATTGTGCTGCACTGCAGTTAGACCAACCGGCTAGCTCTAGTTCCAGTTAATAGTATACTTCATGTTTTTTATATCATTGACATCATTTGTCAATAAGCGGTAACATAGAGTAAAAATGATACAAATACATCTTAGATTTAAAATTACTCTAAAATTAAGTACTCTCTCTTTTATATGCCATTTGCTAAAATTGCAGTTTTAGGATGTTTCTGTAATACAGTAAGTAGTTAATGCACTTAGGCTATGACTACACTGCCAAGGGAAGTCGACTTTCTTTAATTCGACTTTCAGCAGCTGATTTTTAGAAATTGCATCAGCATGTACACACTACGCTGTTTGCGCTGGTCTCTTGTGTTTACACTGACCAGCCTTAATTCGAATTTCAAAGCAGTGCAGTGTGGGTAGCTATCCCACAGTGCAACTAGCCATGGTGGCTGTTGGGACGAGTGTCATCGTCCCATGATGCAATGCTGCTTCCCCCACCCTTCTCCCCCTCTCAAACAATGGGACGCACATCTCTATCTTAGCGCCTGCCCACCTAGCAACTGAATACATAAACTGCAAGGGGTACTTTTCCATGGTCCTGCAGGGGCTTGTGGATCACAGGGGTCGTTTCACAGACAACTATGTGGGGTGGTCTGGGAAGGTGCATGACGCTCGTGTATTTCATAACTCGGGGCTGTTCTCTAAGATGCAGGTGGGCACTTTCTTCCCTGACCAAAAAATTCACATCGGGGGTGTGGAAATGCCAGTAGTGATCCTGGGGGATCCTGCTTATCCATTGCTCCCTTGGCTAATGAAACCGTACACTGGTCAGCATGACACTGACAAGGAGTGTTTTAATAAGAGGTTAAGCAGTTGCAGAATGGTTGTAGAATGTGTCTTTGGTCGTTTAAAGGGTAGATGGAGGAGTCTCCTCACTAGGCTGAACATGAGTGAGAAGTACCTCCCTTCGGTGATATTTGCGTGCTGTGTTCTTCATGATGTGTGTGAAGCGAAGGGTGAGCGGTTCCCCAGGGTTGGGCTGTGGAGGCAGAAAGACTGGCCGCCAATTATGAGCAGTCAGATGCCAGCACTACGCTGAGAGCTAACCGTGAAAACCAGGTTCTGCAATGAGATGCAGGACTGATTTCTGTTCCTGAATGTTGTTTGCCTTTGCTGAAACCTCCCCCCCCCCCCATCGATATCTGTGCCCGCCAAATCCCTCCTGAACAAGATACGATTTAATAAAGATACATGTTGAAATGATGCAAAACTTTATTTCTTAACATTCAAGTAATGGGGGAAGGGGGGGAGTGTTCATTCACTGTCTCAAAGGGTAATGTGGTAGCTTGCTGGCCAGCTATCAGTGTGTCCGCCACTGCTTTCTGCTCGCCTCCACCAGGGTGGAGGCGAGCACGTACTGCAGCCTGGCCATTCTCCTCTGAGATCTCTTTTGGGAGGGGGAGGAGGGAAGGGTGGCAAAGCCCTCGGTTGAGGAGCATTATGGAGGAGGGGCTGCAGTGGGACTCTGTCTTGCCCCCGCTTCTCCTGAAGCTCCATAAACTGCCGGAGCATGTCTGCCTGGTCCTGCATGATTCGCAGCATTTCCTGCGTGGTACTGTGATCATGCTCCATCATTTCTCAGCGATTCTCCCTGTCCATGTCCATAGTCTGGGACAAGGTCAGCCACCATCCTCTGAGCTTGGTCTCTGCAGCTGCTGAGACATTCATGAGCTTGCCAAACATGTCATCTCTGCTTTTTTTTTTCTTTTTTTTCTTCTTTCTAATCTGAGACAGTCTTTCCGCAGCATTTGTTAAGGGTCGGTCCAGTGCTGAGGTGTCTACAGAATGAAAGAAAAATAACAAGGTAGCCATTGTTAGCATAGTGAAGAAAATGATACAAATGTAACAATTTAGATAATGATCCCTGCTACAATGTAGACAATAATCGCCATGCAGTGCACAGGGTGAACACAGAGCCTCATTCCATTCCTGATGTCCCAGAACGGACTGCTCGCTATGCCATTTCAGAGAGGATCTGAGGACAACATGGTGTGGTGGTGGTGGGGGCGGGAGGGGAAGGCAAGCTCTGCTTGTATTTTAAACCGTTACAGAGAGGAAGTGTGGATATTGTGTGTGTGTGGGGGGGAGGGTATGTTTAAAACACAGATTTGCTGGACGCAACGGGGTATCAACAGTGTTCCGCCATGATACAGGCTTCCTTGATTGCAGCGAAGTATCCTACCATGGAGGGAGGAACAAGGCAGCCCTCTCCTGAAATGTTTTGTGAAGGGTAACAGATTACATACATGAAGGTTTCTGTGAGATATCAACTGATGATAAACGTAGCATTTCTCATCACATAAAAAAACTGTTCCTTGGGTAACCTCACACTACAGTCACCGAAACTCCTGAGATCCCCTTCATGCCTTCCCCCCCAGTGTAAAGGGACAGAAATTCTAAGAAGAAAAAAAACTCACCAGATGTGCCTTCCTCAGGATCATTTGTGCTGTCTTGTGTGCTGGTGGACTGCTCGGGGGTCAGGAATAAGTTATGACTTTCTGGGAGAATGAACACCCTGCTCTCCTGCACCCTGCTCTCCTCAGCCTCTTCCTCCTCCTCGTCCACGGAGTCCTTATCATTGATCGTGGTCTGTGACGTAGCAGAGGTATTGATGCTGCGGGGCAGCACTGTGGTGGGATCACCACCGAGAATTGCATGCATCTCATCATAGAAGCGGCATGTTTTGGGCGAGGAGCCAGAACGGCTGTTAGCTTCCCTGGCTTTCTGATACGACTGGCTCAGCTCCTTGATCTTCACGTGGCACTGCTGAGCGTCCTTCTCGTGTCCCTTCTCCAGCATGCCCTGGGATATCTTCCCATAAATGTCCAGATTCCTTTTGCTGTCTCTGAGCTAAGCCGGAACAGATCAATGAGATGTAAGATCTCTGGTGGACTCCATGCTGTAACGCGTTTGGGCTTTGCAGTTGCCATGCGGTGTACAGTGACAAAGCTCTCTCCATGCTGGCAGCACAGGAAATGAAAATTCAAATCTTTCTGGGGCTTGAGGGTAGGGGACTTTTCCTGCTAGCGTGACCAGTGAACAGCACAGCGCGACTGTCCAAAGCAGTCAAAACAAGGCATTGTGGGATACATTCTGGAGGTCAATTAATTCGATTTAAGTGAAGTTGTCTACACTGACACTAAATCAATTTAACAAATTCGAATTAAGCACTACGCCACTTGCAGAGGTGATCTTAAGTCGATTTTAGAGACACCTTAATTCGAATTAACAGTGGTGCCAGTGTAGACACAGGTGTAAGAAAGTCGACTTAAGTGACTTTAAGTCAACCTAAGTTGCCAGGGTAGACCAGGCCTTAGTTAGTGTCTTAAGGCTGAATTAGGATGTGGATTTTGAATTGTTGCTTAAAGTCTCATTATATTCTAGAGCAGACTAAGCAACAGGTTCTTTAGTGGCAAAACCAAGGGTGAAAGTGAATATGTTTTTAAAGTTTAAAGAGAGAATATATTTGCTCAAAGTAGGCAAGATACAAAAATTTGGCACTAACTGTACGGTTAAGTAATTTTGGTTTGGGGAGTATTGTTCGTCTGATGTCTGGATCTAGTGTGTTCTATCAGGTATTATATTGGTAATGGGTGAGTTGAGGCATGAGGCTGGAGATTGTTATATAGCAATTATAACAAAGGAGAAAGAAGCACTTAAAATCTGGCAGAACAAGAGCTCATAGAAAATGAAAAGGGGGGCGGATTAAAAAAACCCCAACCTATTGTGGCAATAGAAGGAAGATTAGGATGTGTAGATGGTAAACCAAGGGGAGAAAGGAAATGGTATGCAAGTTAGCAAATTAGCCTTTGTTCTCATATCACCCGCTGTGAAATGGATATGGATGTAAGCTGTTCACTTTCAAAGTGGTGTAAAATAAGTTGGTGCACCAGTCTCTTTTGATATACTGGTAAACGCAGACCTGCTATTATAATGGAAGATCCATTTCCTAGGGCCTTTACTATATGTGCAGAGGCTGTTTCACAACAAAGTGCGTGATTTGGGTAAACTTTATCTTTGATGCAACAGATTCAGATATTATTTTAGAATTGCAGAATTATAGGTAAATGGAACATTCTCAAAGAATTCCAACAGATATAGTTGATTTTTAATGACTGCAAAAAGGTGTACAGGACCTTTAAGATTTTAGAGCTAGGCCAGCAATATTCTCTTCCAAGAACAGTACTTCTGGAATAGAAAAGTAGTCATTTAAGGAAAGGAAGTGGCATCAGGAAAGCAGTCTGGGGCTTGGGAAAAAGAACCCATGCTCTTAAATGCTTTTAAATCCCCCCTTGATGCTCCTCATTCCAGCCTTAGACAGTTGGACACCACACTGCATCACCTAAAGCAAAGGGTCTCCTGAGAGCTCAGATACCTTTTAAATTGGTTACACGATTGACTAGTTTCACTCTAGTTCACACACATTATAATATATTCATTTAAAATTAAAACAAAAAATAATTTTCAGGGAAAATGCAATTCTGCTTTGTGGGAAGAGCTTATATAAAGTCCTAACTTAAACAAAATCTGTTCTTTTGGTATTATTTTAGATTGTTGGCAAGAAAGTGTCCTGTTGAGTGAAAAATCAGACCTATACTGCATATGTATTCCCATGCTGAATGCTTGACAGACAGCCACAGGTTAATACATGGTTACAGGCCACAATCAGGGGAGAAAGTGTCTCAGAAACCTGTACCAGTGGCACTCAGTGACCATCTTTTGTTATAATTATCTTGATTTACTAATTGACTAGTATCCCCCAGAATAACTATTAAATGCAGTTTGAATTCCTGTTAAGTGATTTGGTTCTGATGGTGACCACTTGGCAGTGTCGTTTCTAACTTCCTAAAACAGTATTCCTCAGTTCATCACAACAGACATTGGTACATAGCATCTTTCCCGAAGAAATAATTTTTTCCTCTTTCCGCAGTGGCAGAAGCGTCCCTGGTATTATGACTTTAGCCTTTACTCAACACCTATATCATTAGGTTCCGAAAATGTTTTGAACGGGAATGGGTTATATAGAAAAATTTACTCATTTTGGTTGGTTGACAGTTATCCTCTTGTTTTGTTACACTTGGTAGGAATAGATGATAGGTTAAATGTTTTTGTAGAAGAAATGTGAAAATAATTTAAAATGGAAAATAATTTTTGTCAACCTTTAAATGTTTCAGAATAAAGAAAATCTCAAATCTAGAGAACTTGCAAAATCTTGATGTTTTGGATCTTCATGGAAATCAGGTACTGTACAGTAAGTACATCTATTTTAAAGCACTTGCAAATAAAACCAGTTTAGACATGTTGCATCTCCTATGTGTTTTCCAGTAGTTTTGCTTTTATGAAGGAAATGTAATAGTTTTACAACTGCTTTCATTAGTGAGTTCACAGAGATCTAAATTAATCAAAGATAGCATGATATTATTTTGGATCTTGGTCTCCAGTTTCTTGTATTTACAGAAGTTTTTGAAAAGTAAAAATTAAACATACTAAATATACATACAACTAAAGATAACAGGATCAGTTCAGTTAGAGCTACAACATACACATCTAACACAACATAGCTGTGATGTAGCTAAAATAATATGCAGTCATTTTATGGTAGAAGAATTAAAATAGTTATAGTAACCAATGAAGTATTGCATATACTATATCTTCATTTTAGGAATGACCCATTGCATAAAGTACAGTAATTCAAATCTATACAGCGAATAATCCATGGAGGCAGTATTGTCTGTGATTAGTGCAGTGGCTTGAACTCTGGGAAACTCAGGATATGTTCCCAAGTTTGCCAAGAATTTACAATATGACTTGGGCAAATCACTTAACCTATGAAGAATGCATCAGTTTCCCTTCCTCTAAAATAGAGATATGTAATCATCTTTGTAGATTGCTTTTATTTACTCTGATGAAGAGGCTGTCTAAGTACAAAGTATTATTATAATAGATATGTTTGAGAGAGAGGAAGGGGAACTGTAATGTTCTCAGTACTTTCTGATGTATCCAGTCATCATTAGCATATACGCAACTTGCCCAGACATTTAAAGGCGTCCTCATCAGCCAGGTGGCGAGCTGGTAGCCCACCATCAAGATAAGTCAGTGGGCACTCAGTGATATGTGATGTAGTCTGAAGTTAACCGCAGCTGCATTGCGGATCATTAGAAGAACCCCATTGAAAGAGATTGGCCGCACAGTTGCCCTGTCCTGTTTGAAATCTGTTCTGAGATGCCACAGGTGCCTTGGAAGATCAAAACCTGATAGACAGATGGTTGAATCAGTGACAAGAGAGTGATTAATGACTGTCATTATTGACCACTCATTGTGCCAAGCAGATTCCACCCTCATATCCGCTCTTAGCATGACCATAAAGGGCGTCTAGAAGACAGGCGAACTGGTGGGTGGTTGAAGAGGTCTGCGTACAACGGCAGGTTGCTGTTCTCACTGATCTTGACCAACAGCGTGACAGAGGCCTTCTCATGGTAAATGTGGGGCAGTGCTATGTTACTAAGTATTGGTATTCATGGCAACAGAGTTGCCCATAAAGTCCTGGTAATATGCATAGCTTTGTTGAGCTCTGCATCAACCAGCCTCTTGTGAGACGAGTGATACCAGACAGGAGCACAATATCCTGCTGTTGGATAGCAGAGGGCAAGGGCTGATGTTCTAAGCGTCCAGGCGCTCACACCCCAGGTTGAACCAGCCAATTTTCTGAGCAGGTTGTTTGAGTGCTGACTTTGGCTGCCATCTTCCTCAAGTGATTGTGGTATGTTAATGACCTATGCAGCGTCACACCGAGGTAAACCAGGTTTGGCTCATGCTGCAGATGTTGATGTATGCAGTGGAAAAGTGTGTAAGGATAATAGTCAGATAGAGTATTCTTCTGGAAAATGTAAAACGTGATATAAAATGTTTAGATAGCTGAGCTATTTAAAATAACCTGTGGTTATCCTGAATATGTAAAATCGATGTGTGAATACTCTGGATTCCAGATCTGACAAGGCTCTATACTGACATTGCTCCTTATTGTGTTACTTCTGCACTTCTTAGAGTGGGGAATGGAAATACCTTCATAAAAATTTTAATGAACAATTTGCATATGTGAAAACATAGTTGTTGCTTTGAATTAGCTTTTTTTTTATCCAGCTTTTAGGGGTAGTAGTATGTGCTCAGATACATTGTGATGGGGGCAGTATAAAAACATAGGCAATATCTGCTTTTAGAGAGGGACTATGGAGAGGGATTTTTAGGGGATGGTGCATTTTGTGAATGACCAGTTACACATCCATCTCATTACTTGTATGTACCATTATATACTTGCAGTAAATGCACATGCAAGTTAGGCATGCAAATGCACACTTTTTTTTGTGTGTGTGTGGATGCAAATACATGTACACTTTCTTGAAACTTTGGGTCTAGAGTTATAGCCTAAGCTTTGATACAAAGAATTGGGCAGGCACAAGTTATTATAAGCAAAAATGGAAATTTGATCAGGTGAAAATTACTAATGAAAGTGTATTTTAAAAAAATCAACCAATAATACACAACTCTTTCAAATGTTTTTAGGATCAGATTCTTTCCTCATATATATTTGTGGAACTCCCTTTGACCTGCCTGGGACTTCAGTAAGAGATGTGCACATGGTGCCTGATCCTGCTGCTGTCACATGAAATCCATGTAGCTGTGGGCCAATTTTGGCTCACAGTATGCAAGTCACTGGCTTGTACCAGGATTTGGAATACTTTCTGTTGCTGCGCAGGTGATATATACTGGAAAAATCGAAATGGAAGAGGTTAATGAATGTTACTTTTCTATTTGGAAAGGGCTAAGAATGTCAATGTGAGGCATGTACTGTACATGGTTGGGAGCTACAAATGGAATATTTAGCTTGCTGCTTTGTTTTGCAAGGGCAAGATATTTCTCATTGAATAGACAGCATGCAAAGTATAAAACTATATTACATTAATGAATTACATCTCCCTGCCTACATCCTCTGAGGATAGGTGAGGTCTGATACTAAGTCACAATAATTTTTTAGAAACGCTTTTGCCAATTTCACAAGGAAGCTATACATTTAAAAAGACCGTGTTATCCGTATTTCTTTAATTTTGTATAAATGTACACAGAATAAATCAACGGATGCTTTTAAAACAAAAATGTTTACGATTATATAAACCATTATGTAAGATAATAGGCAGATGTGCTATAACATGAAAAAAGTTACATTCTTCTTCGAGGAGTGTACCTGTGGATGCTCCACTTTAGGTGTCTGAGCACCCTGCGTGTGAGATCGGAGATTTATAGTAGCAGTGCCTGGTTGGGTCGTACATGCGCTGTTGCCATCTCATGCTGTTTTTGGCGGTTACGTAGTGCTGTGCAACCAATTATCCCTCAGTTCCTTCTCAACTGGCTTTGGCTTGAGTCAGAGCTCACAGCAGCACCCTTTTTCTTAGATAGTTAGTACTTAATAGTTAGTTGTTCTCGTTAGAAACCTAGTAAATCCTTATTTTCTTTCCTTGTTTTCCCTATATTTAAAAAAAAATTATTTTCATCCTATTTACCTGGAGTTTTTCCCTGTTTCTTCCTATAGTTAGCAAATAGAAGACTAGGCATTTACACGACAGACAAAACCCCAGGAATGCCTGGTTCCCCAGGGTTCAAGTGGTGCCTAACCTGCAGGCTTTCCATTCCACTTTCAGATGGTCACTCGAAGTGTGTCTGTTGCCTGGGGGAATCACACATCCCTCAGAAGTGCTCTCATTGCCACAGTTTGAAGGCGAGAGCAAGGAAGGCTAGAGACCTTCAGTTGAAACTTCTTCTAATGAAGAAATCACTGCGACACGCATTGGAGCCTTAACTAGGCTCTTCTCTGAGCCAACCGTCACCCTCGGCAGCCTCTGACAGAAGGTTAGTCACAAAAACAACTACCAAGGAGTCTGGTCAAAAAAATACCACCAAAAAGCGCTCTGCAAGCTCACCTGAGAGGGAATCATCAAAGAAAAAGCATCCCTCAGCCACAGAAATCACTTTGGTACCGACGGCACCGAGCGCTTCAGACTCCAAGAGTTCAGTGCCGTCAGGTACTTCAAGTACCCATAGAGCTACAGACCCTAAGAGGCGAGCTCGGACAGAGGTATTAAGGGCAAGGAAAAGCACACAGCCCCGGTACCCACGGAGCTGAAAAGACAGCCGGCACCAACCACTTCAACAGCGCGCCAGCCTATGCCGCTGCCTGTGGTACCAGTTAAACCTTTGGCACTGACGGCAACAATACCTATACCAGCTGCAACAGTGCCGGTACCGACTTTCTCGGCACCACATCAGTTTCTCAGGCAGGGAGATCTGGTAGCCCCAGCAACTCCTTTTCAGTACCGACGTTACACCAGCACATTTGGTACATTATTAGAACCACATTATTAGAGCACCCACAGCAGGCCTGCTACTATCCAGTGATGATGAGGAGGAAGAAGGTCAAGTACATTCACCTCGCCACTCCTCCCCTGTGCATTCTCCCAGAGTGGGACTGTCTCATGACCCAACATCTCAAACACCCAATTGGTATGGACAACCGTGGGTGCCACCTCCTATGCCATTTCCACCTCAGTGGCAATATTGGGACCCTTGGGCCATGTACAGGACCCAACACTCAAGGACCCTAAGCCCATCAAGGTCAAGAGTACCACATTCTACCATGACAACAATGGCTCCACCTCCCTCTGAACCACACGAGGAAGTAGCTGAGGACTCTGATGTAGCATCTGATCATGAGGACACTTCTCCAGAATTATTGTAATCTTCTCCAGATGAAACTATAATGCCTCCATCACCCACTACTGGTGATGATTTCAAACAGTTCCAGGACTTCTTCAAAAGGGTGTCAGAGGCTCTCAAAATATCCCTGGAAGAGGTACCTGAAGCACATCACAAATTGTGCAATATATTACAAACTGCTGCATCCTCTAAGATTGCATTACCCATTAATGATGCAATTATGGAACCTGCGAAAACCATATGGCAGACACCTGCCATGGCACCACCTTTATGTAAATGCTCAGATAAAAAATACTATGTCCCTTCTAAGGATAACGAGTTCTTGTTTTCCCATCCTGTACTGAACTCTTTGGTAGTACAGGCTGTGAATCAGAGAGGTAAACAACACCACAGCAGAGCAACACACCTTACGATAAGGACTGGAAGAGACTAGATCTCTTCGGATACAAGGCGTACTCGTCCACTATACTTCGATTCCGAATAGTCAATTATGAGGTGGTGTTGTCAGAATATTCCCACACAATTTTTTCTAAACTGGCAACTTTTATTGATAATTTACCAGAGGAGAAGAGAGAACAATTTAGAGCCAATATCACTTAGGGCCATCTCATTGTACACACAGCTTTACAGGCCTCACTTGACTCGGCCAACACAGCGGCTCACTCCATGGCCACATCAGTAGTCATGTGCCAGGCATCATGGCTTCATCTTTCAGGTTTCCTGAAAGAAATACAGTCCATAGTGGAAGACTGCCATTTGAAGGCCAAAGCTATTTGCGGATAAAACAGATGAGTCTCTTCACTCCCTCAAAAATTCCTGGGCAACTCTCAAATCCTTGGGAATCTACACACCTGCAAACAAAAAGAAACAGGGCAGATTTGATACTCAAAGATTCCGACCACCTTATGCCCAATCTCATAGGCAATTCAACCAGAGGCTTTAATAGCGTCAGACCAGAAGACGCCCAACATCAAATCAGTCTTCAACAAGTCAGGAACCCACATCCAGACAACATTTGAAGGTCTGGTTGAGCGCATGACACCCCCAAGATACTAACGCAGGAAGTATTTACCATCTCCATACCATTCAGAGACTGGTTGTCACCATTTCAGAACATCTGGAGAAACATCACATCAGTAAAATGTAAATGAGTTGTTATATGCTGCATAAAAATCTTTTCTAAAGCATTTTTATGTTGACTCTTTGAGCTTTTCAAATTTTCTCACTACCCAAATATTCAATAATTCTGTGAAACAACTTGAAGATATGGGATAGTATTTTTTTGTATATTTATTTAAAAGCAAAATATTTCCCAGTCTTATTTAAAACCTAATGCAAAAAAAGGAGCTTGAAAAACTGATTATCAATTACTTTTGTTTATGGTCAGTAGAAAACAGTCTACAGGAACTTAGATATGTATATACATTTGTTAAAGGGAATATCACTTGTAATGGCCTAGAATGAAAAGGCAAGGGCTTATTACCTAGCAAAAAAAACAAAACAAAAAAACCCCCTGCTTTTAGCTTTTATATCTTTATGGAAAAAAAAGAGTGATAGGAAGGAGGGAAGGAATTCTGTTACTGTTGACAGAGTCTTATGACTCGAAAAAGTTATAAATAACATCTCTGTAAATTATTGATGGAACCCAGATTTCTGCAGCACCAACAGAAGCTGGGATCATTTAGAACTTGTGCTTTGTAGTTGGCTGTAGTTATAGCTAGACAGCAATTTGCAGAAAGCTGTGCACTTATGCTAATTAGCTGCTGTTGGCTTCAGTTTCACAAATCTGTCTGTCTAAATACACAATTTTAAACAATAATGTTTACTGTGCATTTTGCTGTTATTTTTGTGTCCCAGTATATTGAGAGTTGATCTTTACTTGTGCTTCTAAAATATCTTTTCTTTCTTCAGAGAAGACTAATATTAAACTATTATACATCACTGAGGAGAAGCCTGTTACTATTTTTCTCTTGTTACTATAATCAAATTGATTTAGGGAATGTTTAATATGATTAATGATGTTTTTGGTTCTATTATCTATTGATTTTATATATATTTTTCATCTGGAATTTTTTGTCTAGAAATAAATCCTGAGACAATTGTTGGAATAGCTTACACGCCAGTATCCTCAATTCAGACATATATTAAATAATATAACATTTAAAGAACCCTTGAGCTTGGCTGAAAGCCTCCCCATCTTCCAGACCCGTCCTGCCACATCTCAGCCATTTATTAACAACAGCAAAGGCAGGGAAAGGGAGAGAGGTTTATAACCAGAGCTATCAGAGAAGCTTTGTCATGGGAGCACTTTCTCTTTCTGTGATAGATTACTTCAAATTTGTCAGATTGGAGCCCTAGGCTATGTCTACACTGCAGCACTAATTCGAATTAGCTTAATTCAAATTACAGAAAGCGATTTATAGAGAGCGCTGCAGACTGTCCACACTACAGTGTTTATGCTGGTTTCTTGCATCCACACTGGCCAGCCTTAATTCGAATTAGAAAGCAGTGCAATGTGGGAAGCTATCCCACAGTGCAACTAACCATAGAGGCTGTTGTGACGAGTGTCATCATCCCAGGATGCAGCGCTGCTTCCCCCACCCCTTTCCCCCACCCCCAAACAAACAGGAAAAGGATTTTCATGCTGTTTTTTTACTCCTCCGATCACCATTGCTGCAGGCACATGGAGCCAGCTGAACTATGTTCTCATTTTGACCGTGACAAATACATCGCAGCTTATCCTGGATTACTTTAGAACTATATGCTGTTTGCCTTTTATGCTTCCCCCACCACCCCCTGTATATTGCTTGCCTTAGATTTTTCCCTTCACCAAACGAACCCCCACACCTGTATGCTGTTTGCCTTTTATGCTCCCCCTACCACCCCCTGTATATTGCTTGCCTTTGATTTTGATTCTAGGGGTGTCTGTAGAATGCAAGATAAATAACTGAGTCAGTTAGTATATTAATACAATGATACAAATGTTTCCATTTCACTGATGGAAAGCATGATATAATGTATCCACATGTAGCACTGTGAATAAACTCTTAAGAAAGTATCAATTTCCATGATTGTTTCAGTGGCCAATGTAGCAAAGAATTTCCTCTCACTGCTGGCGTTTAAAATGCATTCACCACGCGGTGGTTGGTGAAATCTTTCAAAGGGACAAACTTTAAAGGGCTAAACTTTCAAAGGGACAAATCTTAAAGGGACAAACTGCAAAGGGCTTGGTGGGGAGTTAAAATGCATTCACCATGTGGGGAGGGGGGGGGTGAAATCTTTCAAACCCTTAAAGGGACAAACTGCAAAGGGCTTGTTGTGTGAATGGGGGGGTGATCGCAGCTTGGATTTTAAACCCATTCACCGCAGGAAATGAAGATTTAAATCTTCCCGGGGCTGCTTTGGGGGAGGGTACTGAAATGGGGCATCATGGGATACAGTCTGGAGGCCAATTAATTCGAATTAAGTCCCATTGCGTCCACACTCTCACTAATGTGAATTAACTAATGCGCTTCAGGCGCTAATCCACTTGCAGAGGTGGTTTTATTAATTCGAATTTAAAGGCTCCTTAATTCGAATTAACAATGTGCAAGTGTAGATGCGGGAGTAATTAATTCGAATTAAGGGACTTTAATTCGAATATCGCCACCAATGTAGACCAGGCCTCAGTCTTGCAAACCTTACGTCTGTTGGCTTGGGGCTCCTTCTGACAGTGCTAGCAGGTGGGAGGGCGGTGGGAGTGGGGAGAAGGGCAGTGGATTTTGGGGGAGGTATTCTAGACAGAGAGTAAAGGATTGGTTGGAGCAGTATTATGAAGCAGAGCTGGGGATTTATGGGGTGTGTAGGGCCAGGGAGACATTGCGGAACCTGGTGCCAACATTGCTGCCGAACCTGGCTTTTCAGCGGGTCATCCCTGCTGCCTAGTTTGTCATGTTGACAGCTGACCGTCTTTTTATTGGATCACTCTCCATGTGATCTGTTGGCCCACCTCCACTAGCTTTCTGCAGATCCGCTAAAATTAGCCAGATGGACACCTGGTTAGTTTCACCTCCTTTCTTGGCCCACTACTATTCAATATCTCTATCAATACTTGTATTGGTATATTTATCAATATAAAGATGACATCAAATACTGGTGGAATGGTAAACAGTGATGGGGACAGGTCAGTTATACAGACTGACCTGGATTGCTTAGTAAGGTGGAGTCATTTGAACGACCTGCATTTTAATACAGCTGCTGAGACAGTCGATGCAGTGCTCCATTTACATCCAGTGATGTAACAGCAGCAGCTGTTTGCTACCATTTAACTTCCTCATTGCACTCTGTTAACCTTTTTTAAGGTTTTCTTCACAATCATAAGCTATAGACTTATTTATTCAGTTAAAGCTTACATTCTTCAGAAATTGGTGGCCTGGGTCACACTCACCCAAGGAAGCTCCATTCTTGCTTCAGGCAAGCGAGTGGATTTGCAAGACTGGCTTGAAGTAAGGCTCTCAGACAACATTTAAGAAGCAGCACATATTTGACCCATATAGCGGAAACACACAGAAGCTTTTATGATTAAGAATAAAGACTGCTGACTTGGCTACGCCATTCTGTGACCAGAAAGAGCATTATTAAATTGGATAATACAGTGTAATTTCCAGTAGGCTGCTGGAAATCCAGAAAGCAACCTAAAACATAAATATCAGACTATTTAAAAAAAAAGGAAGGCCTGGTTTACACTTACCTTGAAGTTGGGTGGCATTTGATGGGAGTAGCTTGTGTAGCTCCTGTCGTCTTTGTAACTCCTCTGCTATGTGGCATCTTCACTGCGCTGCGCCACTTGAGAGGGGTGGTTTTAACGCGTTGACTTCCGGATCGATTGAGCGGGTCTTCACTGACCGCTCAGTTGATCCGGATAGATCGATCTGACAGCGGTGAATTTGTCACCATCAGTGAAGATGTACCCGAACTAATGTAGAATTATATTAGTCTATCCACATTGATTTAAAATATATATGTAACAGGTGTCTAAGCAAACTAGGCACAATATTCATGCTATTAATTATACTTCTCATTACAGATTGCTAAAATAGAAAATATAAATCATTTGAGTGAACTCAGAGTGTTAAACCTTGCCAGAAATTTTTTAAGGAATGTAGAAAACCTTAATGGACTGGATTCACTGACAGAACTTAACCTTCGTCATAATCAAATCACCTCAATGGTAAGTGATAAAACACAATTAGTATTTGTTGTCCCACATATGCACACGAAAAAAGTTAGCAAAATACAGTAATGTTATTTGATTTGAACCAGGTTGACATTACACATTTCTAAAACTATATTATTTTAATTTGTCCTGTGACTTAGGTTTGGTGATTTTATGCTTAGTTTTATGTGAACTGGATGAAACTAAAAATAACACATGGATATTTATTTAAATGATTGCTTATAGCTGTGAAGCTGTCTTAATACTAATTAAAGTGCCAAAAGTAAGGAAATTTTGAAGAAGCTATATAATTCTGGTGCATAGATTGAGTAGGTATCTAAAAGTATAGTAAGCAGTATACTGACTACACGCTAAATTTAAAAATCATGGCTATTGATGGTATCCACTGTTTTTTAGTAGTATCCTCTCTTTTTTTTATATGTCAAAGTCCAAAAATACTATTTTAAACTTTGCAGTTTCACTTAAAATTAACTAGTACTTTCAATAGGAAAAGACCATTTTGCATGAAACACATAATTATATTGGTGTCCAACATTTTGTGGGTCAGTAAGAAAGTACTTGAGCAATAATTAAAGATCTGTTTCTGCTAAAGATATTGTTTGTTTCTTACTATATAACCTTAATCTAAAGCAATTATAACAGACTCATAATATGTAACAAGAACACTTTGTATAAAAGAATGCTGTTTTGCTAAATACCTAGAACAAGGTATTCCCCTGCTTGCAAAGAAACAAATAGAACATAACAATAAAGGAGAGGTTAATGTATGCAATGAGTCTTGTTCTCATTTCTTCTTTATTAGAGCTCTTGCCTTGAGCTGTTTTAGATAATGTCAACTAACTGGCCACTGGTATATGATTTTCTGTCAAAGGTGAACTGTCAATTTTGCTGAATGGAAAATGGAGGCATCAGCTTCTCTTTCCAGTTTTGTTTAGTTGGGTTTTTTTGCTTTTCTTCATAATAGCAAAACCCCTTCTTATTCTGTGTGGCTGAGCTGAGATTTGAGAAAATGGGCAATTTGGCTCTTTTAAATTCAATCTCTTTAAAAACATGTGCAGCCAGCAGAATTCTATACCTGTCTCTCTCTGGTTAGATATGACATGCAAATGGAACTTCCTCCTTGAAAGTGATTTGAGCTTTCCCTGTATGAATGTTGACTGTTTTTTCCAAGTTGATAGAATTGACTTTTACAAGTAAATTACAACTTTTAGTGCACCTAGGCCTTTTTTTAAAAGTAGATCTGAATTACCTTGGAGTTTTGTCATTGATTTTAACAGTGCCAAGATTTTATCCAGCATCTTTTGTGAGTTTTTGATGATGTATTTGTTTTTTAATATCCTTCACTGAATGATAGAAAACAAACAAACAAATCTCTAGAACAACAACAAAAATGTTGATTTTATTTTATTCAAAATTTCCCATGTCATATTACTGCTTAGCTTCATGCTTAGTCCTGCCAGTGTTTTTTTCTCAAGAAATATTTTCTTGAAACTTCTGGATGTCAAACTGTTCATTAGTATGCCAAATTGTCTGTCTACAATTGTTCTTTGTTCCTTGAAGAAATGACAACATAGAAACAGTGATTGACTAGTGTATGGTAGATTATTTATTTTTGTTTCTGTAAATTATACCCATATAGTTAATATTCAAAATATGTGTACGTTTGGACTATAGTATCTTGTTCTCAATCTACTTTGGCTCGGTTAAAGTATCTTGCTCAGTTCAGGTAAGCCTTGGATCATAGTAGATTTTAGTAAAGGTGCTTACTTTTTGGTCTGTTTTAATTCAAAGATATTAGAAATTGAGTTCTAGGAGTTGTTGACTAGTTAATAAAAGCAGTATATTTTTTAATACTATAACCTTCTGTCACAGGCCACTTTAATGGGAGATGGGTCCAGTCTATGTGTGCCATAATTAATTAGCACTTTTCCAGCCTCGGGGTGAGATTACAGGAGTTAGATGATCACTTGATGGACACATGAGCCTCTGTGGAAATATAGGCCTAAAATGGGCCAGGCTGAACTGTGGTTTTTAAATTGATTTTGAATATTAGCATAAGTGATAGGCCCAAAGCATGTGACCAAAAAGAATATCATGTGAAAGAAGAGTTGTTTGTGTAAACTTGTTGTGACCTTTGAAATACCAGCATTATCTTATTTAAGGTTTGGGATGAGGTAATAGACATATAGAAATAGAAAATGTGCTTAACTGGGCACCAGGTGCAGTAAATAATTGGTTCTATATGGCTTGTTTAAAAAGAAATGCTAAGCCCAGTAGCTGGGAAGAAATATGGCAAAATAAGATAAGAAAACCTTGAGAAGGGGGCCAAGCCATTAGTCTTGTCTTGCCTGGGCAAAGGGACAATATACAGCCCTAAAACGCTTTCCTCTGGCTTCGGCTAAGGTCTGAGAACTAGCAGTGGTATCACTTTTAGTGTATCAGAGACAAACTTTTTAGGAGTTTCTTTGTTGTAGCTTTTTCTTACCCTCCCATCATGCTGTGACTTCAGTGGGGCATCTCCTGGGCCTGATCCTGTTGTAAGTATTTCGGCCACTACTTATAACTGTATTAATACTAGGATGTTGCGTGTAAGTGTGTATATAGTTATATTTGTATTTTGGGTGTAATCAACACCAAATTGCCTTTGGACTAACAAAGAGTTATTTTTGTGGAAACTGAAGTCATGGCAAACCTTAGTAAATTATTAGGGAAATTATTTTCAATAGCCTCATAAGAGGACTGAGAGATCGATCTTGATGTGGAACCACAGGGAATGGGTAGGCTCTTATGGAAGGCCCTGTGCCTGGGTCTGCAGGAGGCTGGATATCCCAGGAAATCCGGCCTGGAACCCAGTACTCTACACTGGAGCAAGGAAGGATGGAAGGAATGGAGTCCAGCAGGAGATGAGAACGTACTCCAGGGGAAACAGCATGGGGGTGGAGTGCTCTATCTCAGAGCCAGAAAGACTCTCTAAGGTAGCTCAGACAGGGGATGAGTACAGGGCCTAGAGGGTGCTGAAGGGGAAAATAAATGTATTTGTTTGTTGGGACTTGATTGGACTTCTGCTACCCAAGAAGAAAAGATTATTTGTGACTTGACTGAAGGGCTAAGCCCATCACCAGAACTGACCAGTTTGTATGTGGCGTTCTTGGGGACTTTGTGGGTATATCTACATTGCATCATAAGTGCATGCTTGAATCTGGTCTCATGCCTAACCCCCCCTTCTGTCCACACTGCAATTGCGCTAATCCAGGATCCTGTAGGGCTGGAGGGTTCAAGCTTGAGTTAAGCTGGCACCCAGGGTTGAGCCCTATTGCTTTGCAGTGTAGATGCAGCCCTGCTTGACTCTGGTCCATGTGACAACTTCCTTAGTCCTTTCTATCCCAACAATCTGCAATTCACTCTATTGAAAATGGAAGCTTCCCACCCTTTGCGAACAATAGCAGCTCAGGTCAGCATTAACCCATTTTCTTATGATCACTGATCTGCAAACACACTATCAGAGAATCTCCTAGGTCTGCAATGGAGAGCAAACGAATCAAGCCTTTTGCAAAGTGAGCTGCTTCCTGGTAACGTGCAGGGTGGGCAGTAAAGTTTTCCCACAGGGCACCAGGGTCCTAGGGCTAGAGCGGCCGCATTTCATGGGTGGAGGCACTAGAGACTCTGGGTTATGGTTACTTTCACTCGAGCCTGCACATTGCAGTGTGGACACCAGAGCCCTAGATTCCAGTATGGTTTAGAAAGTCTTAACATGAGGTTAAAATACAATGGAGATGCTCAAGCCCAGGGTTCCCTAACACAGGTCAGCCGATTCAAGTCCCACTAACCTTGGGCTTACATTGCACATGCCCTGAAAGAAGAAAGTTGAATCAGGGCGTGCCTGTGGTGCCACACGTGGCTAGCAGGGAGTCCTATATGGTATGCCCCATCACTTCTTCATATTCATGTTACTCGGATCAAATTCTAATGGAAGACTGTCAAGTTGGATGGTCCAGTTGATAATTGTTGGCTTGGTTTCCCAGGTCTGTTGTATCTCCAGTTTTATCGTCCCAGAGTGCTCAAACACAGTGTTCAGAGATCTGTTGTTTTTCACTGTTTGGTTTCACTAGAGCAATGCTAGTCATGCCTGTGGCAAATATATTTTTGCCATGGACATAGCACTAGCTAGGGCTAGTTCTTCTAATGAAATACTTCTTTTGAGTTATTGGCTTCATGGTCTTGATCACTTTATGGTCTTTCAAACCTGAATATATTAAAGTATACGGTATGTATCATTCCAACACATAGGTCTTTTACTAATTTCAGTGGAGAAATGATTCCTGTATGAGTGCATAAACAGTAGTGTGCATGTTTTTTCCCCCCCCTGTAAAATCCCTTGATATTGTTTGGGGTAGAATTTGCTGCAGTAATATAAAATGTAAGGTATTTTATTAAAAGTGGAAAAATCTTTTGCAGACCTAAGTTGTTCTCGCTAAAAATCAAAAAATGTAAGAGGTGAATATTTCATTATTTTGTGAAAGGAATATTTTTTAAATGCTGTTATTTAGTCCCTTTTGGATTTCTTGTGTAATTTTATTATTATTTTTTAGTACAGTTTTGGGTTTTCCTTACCAGCGATTGGACAGAATAATTATTGTTTTTGTTCCTTACAGTTCAGTCATGATATGGGACTATAATTGCAGGATTTGCACTTAATTGTGTTACTAAAATGGATTAGGTTTCTTGTGCATAGGTTGTATTTTGTTAGTGCAATTGGTGGCAGTACTTAATATAACTTGACAGAGAAATTATGGAACAAAGATATCTAATCTTAACTTTGTTCAAACCTTAGATAATCTTAAACAGCAATATTCCCACACCAAGATTTCAGAAATCATGTTGGGCACCCAAACACATGAGATGGGCTTAAAAATAATATTTTTTAAAATAATACATTTGAAATTGCTTTGCCATCTCATTTTTTGAGCCTTTAGTGTTCTTGTTCTCAAGCTTTTCTTTGATGCTACGAGGACTTAGAAACATACTGTTCTTGAAAGTTGAGATTCTCACTGGCCAAATAAAATGTGGCCCTATGCTCAACTTGATGGCATTTCTCTGTCTGTGTGAAAACTGAATCTGACATCTGATCAGTTCCAGAATTTTAGTCTCAGCTGTACCACCAGCTGAATCTCTTGCCATGCTCCAGCCAAACTGCTCCCCTTCTGCTCCCCCACCCAGTTGGGCTCTTGGCTCCTCCCAGTCCCTGCAGTTATGCCTCTTGCCCCCTCCCTGTCCCACTCCAGCTGGGCCCCTCAACAGACCAAGTTGTGCATCTTTTTACCACAAGGACTCCTGCTCTATGACTCTAATAGATAAATCCCCATAGAACTACTGCCTGAATGAGCTAAATTGAAGGGAGCAGGACTTCAGTTATTCTGTGACTTCCTTACAGTACCTAGGGTAAATTTAGACCCATGTTTGTGATGCTTGCAACGTAGGGTTGTCAGTTTTGGTTGGACATACCTCACATGACATAATCTTTAATTAAAGATTAATCTATAATTCCTGGAGATTACAGGACAATCCTGGAGGGCTAGCAACCCTACTCCAGGGAAAAGTAAAAAATGGTGGCTCTGGCAGACTGCTACCCGAGGAAAATTCCTTCACATCCCACAGTATTGTGATCAGCTAGACACTGAGGATTTGAGCAAGAATCACCATGCACAACCCCATAATAGTCAGCCTTTAGGTGTATCTGTCTTGCTCTTTCCCCATGTCGACCATAAACACAACTAGAAGTCATGGAGACTAAGGGGTGGTCTGTACTAGAGAGTTTTGTTGACAAAAGGTGACTGTTGTCAACAGAACATCCTGGTGTACACACTACAAACCACCCCTTTTGTCGACAAAATAAAACTACCTCTACAAAAGTTGTAGGGCTTTTGTCGGCAGAGGTAGGGTGACACCCTGTCAGTGTAGACTGTGTCCCCTTAGAGTGGTGGGGAGGGGCTGTCATACTTGTCAATTTCACTGCTCTGCTAGAGCAGTGAAATTGACAAGTAAAGGGGTGGGAGACGGGAGCCCAGGCACTGGTAAACCCTGGGCTTGCAGCTGGACAGCAGCTGCCCAGGGCGTGCTGGCATCCCGGGCTGCCAGTGGGGCTGCAGCTGCCCAGGGCTTGCCAGTGTCCCAGGGCTGCAGCCGCCTCCGGCTTGCTGGCCTCCTGGGTGCCAGTGGGGCTGCAGCCGCCCGGGGCTTGCTGGTGTCCTGGGGTGGCAGCTGTCCGCGGCTTGCCAGCATCCCAAGTGCCAGTGGGGCGGCAGCCACCCGCACCCGGGCTTGCAGCTGGGTGGCTGCAGCCCCGTTGGCAGCCCGGCTGGCAAGCCATGTGTGGCTGCCGCTTGGCTGCAAGCACAGGCAGCTACAGCTTGGGCAGCTGCATCCCAGCTCCTGGCTGCGAGCTGAGACCGGGCAAGCCATAGAGGGCTGCATCCGGCTCCCGCCTGGAAGCAGGGAAGTCCCTGAGCCCCAGCAGAGATCAGTAGCGGTGGTGGGGCAGCCGGGAGCCTGTAGTCCTGGTGAGGACGCACTCCACCGACCCAAGGATAGCAGTGTGGACATCAGCCATCGCTATAGCGGTGGCTGAAAGTTGATGTATCTTATGTCAACAAATTTCTGTAGTGTAGACATAGCCTGAATCTGATGGAGTGTGAGACTATGGGCCCAGCTACTGGCAAAATTACAAGTGGCCTGCCCTGCACCAGCCTCCAAGCACTTGGACTAGGTGGGTTCATATCTACAAATTGGAGAAAGCTTTTTACATGGTAGGGAGATGCGCCTAATGGCACAAATGAATGTTTGGATAGGTAACAGCGAGCCACAATCCTTGGTAAATGTGAATTTTGTGTTTTGCAAATACAGCTTGCTCTTGTTTGCTTTGTTAACATGTTGAATTAGATACTATTTCAAGTGTTGCAAAAGGTTTATAGTAGAATGTAAAACCACTAGTAACAATTTTCATTGGTTAAAATATATACCTTTTGGAAGATTAGACTCCAGAGTCAATCTATATGTTGTTTTTTGTGCCTGGGCTGTAGATGTTTATATAATTTAAAAGATAGTGGTTGGTTGATAGCACAGAATTCTTACTTAAATCTTCTGCTGACTATACTGCCATTTGGAAGCTAATTTATGAGTTTGCACTTTTTAAGCTTTAATGCAGCATGGTCAAAAAATTAGATTTATTTTTATGCAGTTTGATTACAGTAAGCTTGCTCTGAAGCTTAAATGCTGAGGCAAGCACCTTGGCTCTTTTCCTCAAAGCCTGTTAAAAGAGGTTAGCAGCAGTCTCATTTTCTTTAACGCTATTTACCTTGCAAGTGGTGCAGCTTGTTCTGCAGAGTAGATATCTGCACTGAAACACTCCCTTGGAGTCTGCACCAGAAAGGAATAGAGCTGCATGTTCTATAGAAATCAATGTTGCAGCAAGGTTACATAAAATAGAAATGAGTATATTTCATCACCAGGACAATAGAAAGGTTAAAAATATGTTCTCTTTCAGATGCTGAATTTATGCTTCTCTTTTTTTCTAGAAAGATGTGGATACTTTGCCCTGCCTCCAACATCTGTTTCTCAGCTTTAACAATATATCTAGGTAAGGGGGCTACCAGTTTGCTTCTTATCTGTAACTTAAGTATAACATTGCAGCTATATTAAGTTAAAATTGGAATATTTTGCAGGTGATTACATTTTTTCTAATATGGCAGTTTGAGTAAGAAACATACAATGTCTGGATTATACAAAATGTATGAAACCAAAGTTTTCTAAACCCTCATCCTTTAAATGTACAGAATATTTATGAAAGTTCTACTATTCTGTTTAAATATGACCATACAGTTTATGGTTCTGAAAATAGAAAATATTATTTAAATAATGTATAATTTTAGTGTTAATTTAAATATATGTTTAACAGTATATAAGGTTACATTTAACACACAGTCCACTGTATACATTCATCTCAATATAAAATGTTGAATGAAAATATGTTTAATTGATGTGATTAGAATATTTTTAATTTGTATTTCTTTCTGAACATCTTCTGTTACCTAAGGCTGCAATCTGTATTCATTATTGTGTCACCTTTTTCAAACTAGGCCATCAAAACATAGTAACTCGGCTTTCTCAGCAGTGTTTCTGTTATTTTAAGAATTGATGAACGTTTCATTATAAATGTATAGAAACAATTCTCATCTTCATCTGTCGTCTTCTTGTATTTTCAAACCATATTGAACATATTGTATTTATAGTCATCCCAACATTTTAAAAACTTTATTTTAAAAAGTACTGCATGCACTGTTTTCCTTAGGGACTTGTGGTTGCTCATATCCCATAATCATCATAGATTTCTCCATAGCTCTATATTTAATAGAATCAAACAATTTTATTAGAGACCTAGAAAAGGTACTGTATTCCTTCATTGCCTGAAAGACCATGACATTTTTGCTGTACTTATTCTCTTTGTAGAGGCGTATCATAGGAATGATTTATGTGCTAATTAACACAAGTTTTTATTATACTAGTAAGTTAGAGTATTTATGCTGACCTGCATTTTATTCCTTGCAAAAACCTCCAGTGTATTTGTTTATGAGCCTTAAGTTCTTAATGCAGTCATGCGGCATTTACCCCTAAAATTACTGGATACTACAAAAGTTTAAAAATCAAATATGAGCTTCTCCAATGTTAAATTAAAGATATTGAACATTAATTAATCTGCTCATGCCTCTGCTTCATGTTTTAATTTCGGGTTGTAGCAGACCTAGATTAGCATTTTATTTATGTTGGGTGATGTTTGGTTCCCAAATTTCAGACCTGCTTTTAGTCTCTGTTCTGCCAACAAATGTCCTAGCCTGGCTGTTGGAGTCCTAGTTCTCCTGTCACCAGGAAGTATTGCTGCAGTCAGCAGGAATTACTTTATGATTTTATGTAGCTGTCTAAGCAACTCTTCCAGCTCTCAGTCTCCTCTCCCATAGTGTTTTATACAAAATTATAATGTTGTTATATTTGCAGTGTACAAGGAGAGAAAAGGATCTAAAACGAAACTTGGAAAATCCAATTGTTTACATAATCCATAGCTGATTTTCAAACAAATATCTTGCTTGCTTTTATAATTTATTCAGTGGGGCCACAGTGAAGCTGTGTGTGTACATCTTAGTCTTAGAATTTGTCCCTAAGTAGGATATATATATATCTTAAACATTATCTTGCAAATATATAACGTTTAGTTTGATTCTTGGTATAGAGTTGAAATCAATTAAAAAATTTTTTTAAAATCAGATGAAAATTGCATCTTAATGGTGTGTTTACCATGGTACTAAGCAGTCTGAGATTTTTATATACCAAATCCCTGAACCTTGTTTAATTTTGTTTTATGTTGGACAGTGACTGGGTTATGTCAACACTTTTAGCCCATATATTCAATCTAAATTAATATAAAGGTGTGAATGCTATCAGTTTGCCTGACTGCTAAATCGTCGCAGGCTGAGGATGGAAATAAGACACTATTTCTTTGTTCCAGTCCCCACCAGTTCTTGGTAGATTTTGGTTTTAAGCTTATGTCTTAATGACATGAATACCTGGGAACTCCTCTACAAATAGATTTCTTCAAAGGAACAGTGGCATTCTAGGGCCTCTTCTGAAAATGAAGAGAAGGAGAATGTCTCATTAATATTAAGACCATGACAGCTTGAAATATATGCCCTCATCTGTAACGAGGCTTGTTACAAAGGCATTCCAATTCATACATGTCAATGTGCATCAATATATGATGCAACAGCTCTTGCTGCCATGTGACAAGCACCAAACAATGGGGAACCAGAAACCAGCGAACATTTTTCCTGTTTACCGATCATGATCTTAACAGGCCTTGATTTATATCAGTAGGCCTTTTTGTTTGGATTAATTCCATCCCTTTCGTACCATTTCCCATCAACTCTTGCTGTTACAGGTTATTGTGACATCTTATGAACTGGTTTGGACTCTTGTTGAATTACCCAGACTTCTTATCTCAATTGGTATGAGGCAGAACTTTGAGAAAATATTTTTTTCTTCAGAACAGAAGCTATTTAACTTGTGCCACTAGAGCTCAGAAAGAGAGGTGGTTATTACTGGTATTTCTTAATATGGAAACTAGTAAGGCTATTTTATATTTTGTGTCATGGAGATGTAAATTAATTTGCCAATGACTGTAAATTTTTCAAGACCAGGATTATATTTCATTCTGCGTCTTGTAAATCATCATATTTATTTAGCAGTGCAGAGACAGGTGGTGTACATGTGTGACCCCTTCAGGTGACGGTTTTGGAGAAGAGGAGCAATTTTCCCATCTGGTTTCTTAGGCCTAGTCTACACTGACAGTGGAGGTCAACATAATGTCACTTAAGTCGACCCCCTAAAGTATGTCTCTCCACTGGCACTTCAGTTCCGCCAACCTAAATTGCGGTAAAATTTGACTTAATAAAACCATCTTTGCAAGCGGCGTAGCGCTGAAGTTGAATTCTGTGGGTCAAATGAGCATCAGTGTAGGCAGAACGCAATGTAAATCAACGTCATTGGCCTCCAGAAAGTATCCCATAATGCTCTGTTCTGACCACTCTATATATTTGCAATCTGCTGCACTGTGGCCATGTAAACAGGAAATAGCTCCTCCCCGCTAGCCCTGGGAAATTTTGAATTCCCATTTCCTGTTTGGTCAGCATAGAGAGAGCTTGCCAGCACAGCTGATCATGGAGACTGCATGCCCCAAATGTGCTCCCGCCTGGAATTGACTTGAGATCTTGGATTTCATCCGTCTGTGGGGCGAAAAGTCTGTTCTGACTCAGCTCTGAGCCAGCAAAAGAAATTTGGATATCTACAGGAAGATATCTCACAGCATGTTGGAGAAGGGGCAGAACAGGGACACTCAGCAGTGCTGCATTAAGATAAAAAAGGTGAGGCAGGCTTATCAGAAAACTAGGGAAGCTAATAGACGTCCTAGCTCCTCACCCAAAACATGCCGCTTTTATGAGGAGCTGCATGCGATTCTCGGCGGAGACCCCGCCAATATGCCACCACGCAGCATTGATACCTTTGTGGAATCCGAGTCCAGGATGAATGAGGATGAGTCCGTGGACAAGGAGGAGGAGGAGAACAAGGGGGCAGGCAAGTGTGATATCCCTTCTCCCTGAAAGCCAGGAGCTGTTTGCAACACAGGAGCACCCCACCCAGACGCAGGAAACCGTTACTGACCGGGATGCAGAGGAAGGCACGTCTGGTGAGTATGCACTGCAAATTGCATGTCTTTGGTAATATCCCCTGTTCAGCATCTTGTACCAGCAGGAAAAGGTGATGTGTGTGGCATTGGGGCTGTGCTTCCTTGTACTTGGTGTGCTTAAGCACTGAGCTCAATACAGAAAAGATTTATATGCACAGGAATGTTCTGAGAGTCCTCCAGGCATATTTCTAGGAAGTTTTCATGCAGGTACTCTGCAGTCCTTTGGAGAAGGTTTCTTGGGAGGGCAGCCTTATTTCTTCCACCGCAATAGGACACTTTCCCCGCCATTCTGTTATTAATTGTGCAGACATCATCACGGAATACAGCATAGCAGCATAATAGCCAGATGCTTGCAGCAAATTCTCCCTTTCCACCTCTGTGACCCTCAGCAGGCTGATATCACTCATGGTTACCTAGGGAAGATGGCACACATTTACAGTAGCCGACCAAGAAAGTTTTTTAAAGTATGTGTTGTTGCACAGCCAGGGATGGTTTCTTGGTTCACCACACCACAAGTTCATAAGCAGGACGTTGGTGCTATGGCCCTTGGGCATGCACAAATGGGTTCCCATTTTTTCACTCCACAGACAGTTAACCCGTACCCACCCCTCACCCTTTCTTCCGCCTGTTAAAAGCCTGCTTACTTGGGAGCCCGACATCAGTGCTGCTCTAGGGAGCATGGACTTGTGCAGAGTGGGCCCCGGGGATTTTACTAACACAGATGCACTCGCCCCTTACTTACCATGGCTGGAATGGCACTCCGACCCCTGGAATGGAATGCGGTTGTAGCCTTCCCTTGGGAGTGTTCAGGAGACTTAATTTTACATTGTAACGTTGCTTTTCATCCATGGGATGAGTGAACAGTGGGTACCATGTGCTTTTTCTTTCCTCACAGTGGACAACGTGGCCTTCAACACACCACCGTCTCATACTCCTGCTGAGTGCCTGTCACAGATAAGAAAGTGGAAAAAGAAAACAACCCCAGGATGACATGTATAATGAGCTAATGAACGCCTCCATGGCTGCTCATGCAGCGCTAAGATCATGGAGGATTTCATTAACTGACAAACTGAACATGGACATGGACAACTGGAAGGCAGCACAGGAGTATGAGCGTTCAACACAAGAAGAGATGCGCTGCGTATAACGTGTGATCAGTCAGACATGTTGCGGCATCTGGTTGAGATTCAGGAAGCTCAGCGGCAAGACAGACTCCTTCTGCAGCCTCTGCAAAACTCTGAGCTAATGCAGTCTTTCCTAGTCCCCACCCCAAAGTGGTCTAGGAGGAGGTTGAGCAGGGTGCAGTACGTGCTGCACTCCTCGCCGGTTGAGGCGAGTAGAAAGAGGTGACGGCCCCTTTAAGGAGTGGGGATGTGTGATTCTTTCCTATGTGCACAGCCAAAATGGGCTCTGTATCCCCAACCCCACAAAATGCATGCAGAATATTCCATTCTCTTCCATTTCTCCCCTCTGTGAAGTATCACCAATAAAGAAAGTATTGCTTTCCAATTCATTACTCTTTAATGATAAAAAGGGAATAAAGGAAGGGGGAAGTTGGGGGGGGGGTTGAGGGGGAAAACATACTGCTTCATATTTCATTACTGTTTGCTTATTGATGAAAAGGGAATAAAGGGAGGGAAAGGAGGGGGATTGAATGGTGGGTGAGGGGGTGGGAGGGGAATAGAATGGTGAGGGATGGGTAGGGGATGCGAAGTGAAAGCACAGCACAGGTAAGCAATGTACATTACTGTTGTGTCTCATTGCAAAAGTGGTTTTTCAGTGCTTCCCTGAGGTGCAGTGCTCCATGATTGGCTCTCAGCATTGCAGTGGCATCTGGCTGCTCAAAATTGGCGGCCAGCCTATCTGCCTCCACAACCCAACCCGATGGGAACTTCTCCCCCTTTGTCTCACAGACATTACGGAGCACGTGGGAGGCAGAGATAACTATTTGGATGTTTTTTTCACTGAGGTCTAACCTAGTGAGCAGACTTCGCCAATGCGCTTTTAAATGTCCAAATGCACATTCCACCACCATTCTGTACTTTCTGAGCCTATTATTGAAATGCTTCTTCTTGCTGTCCAGGTGTAGGGCTTCATTAGCCAGGGATAGCTAGGATCACCCAGGATCACTATTGGCATTTCAGCATCGCCAATGTTTATTTTATGGCCAGCGAAGAAAGTGCCCTTCTGCATCTTTTTTTAACAAACCTGAGTTCCTAAAGATGCACGCATCATGCACCTTTCCAGACCACCTCACACTGATGTCGGTGAAGCGTCCTCTGTGATCCACAAGGGCCTGCAACACCATTGAGAAGTATCCCTTTCGGTTTATATATTCTGTGGCAAGGTGGTCCGGGTCTAAGACAGGGATGGGCATGCCATCTATCGCCCTGCCACAATTTGGGGATCCCATCGTGGAAAAGTCTTGAATCAGGTCTGTCTTGCTCTCACTTTGTAAATGATTTGAGATAGTACCTTAGAATATCTTTTAAAATCAGTAAAAGTGATTGTTGTGGAGTTCATTACATTAATGAAACTGGCAGAAACATTGTGTACAAAATATTTTTGAAGTCTGTGGTAGACTTTAAATAGATTTAAAATTGAGTTTTTAATTTAGATTCAAGAAAATTGTACACTTACCTTCTTTTCCCACTGACACAATTTCAAGATAAGATAAGAGCATGCATAGTGATGACTAAATCCAGTTATTGCCTGCATCCTCCCATGCTTCCCCCCCCACCCGAAACCCTTTTTCTTCAGAAATGTATTTCCTTCAGTTTCTTTTATAGCTTTTATATACTCTTAGTAATGTTACTGAACTAAGAACTGGGCTGAAGGGTCCTGCTCTTCTAAGGCTCTAACAAAGTAGAGCTGGTCAAGAATTTTTCAATTACATTTTTTTTTGTCAGAAAATGCTGAGTAGTTGAAACTGAAACTTTTTATGGGAAAGAGGGTCTGTTTCACTGAAACTTTTTTTAGGATGGTTTCTTATGTCCAGGATGGAATTTCTCGAGGGGACACCTGCCCCAGAATAGTTAATTGCTCAATGGTTAGGGCAGTCCCTGGAAAGTGGGATACTCATGTTCATGTTCCTGCTGTGAATTGGGCATATCTAGGATATGTTGGCTGTTCTGGGGTGTCTCTCTTTCTTCCTCGCCACTCCACATAAAACTTTGAAATGGTCTCAGTTTCAGTTAGATGTGGAGCAGGAATATTCTGGTGGTCTTGAAAATGTTCGTGATACAGGAAAACCATTTTCTACCCAGCTCTATAGCTAAGTCATTAGAGAGAATGTCTCCTTCATACTTTGCCTGTCAGATGAGGGGAAATTGTCCCACTGTTTCTGCTCCAATGCTCCGTACCATCTCCGGCCTCAAACAGGAAATTGAGCCATGTTCTGGGAAGTAGAGCATTTTAAACATATTGAAAAGTTGGTTTCTTTTCCTTTTGTGAATAGATTGTATATATCATTGTTTAAAAAAACCTTGTGTAGTTAGTAAAATAGCTTATTTAAACAAATATTAAAAATTATTTTATGATTAGCCTAGAACTTTTTATACCTTTTAAGCACTCTACATTGTCAGAGTTAAGAGTTTAACAGGCAGAATCTCAATCCTTACTCCTTGAGAATGGCAAAACACCACTTCCTCTTATGTTTTTACAGGCTAATTAGGGAAACTATTTATTTAAGTATATGTCAAGAATGGCTTAATATTTATTATCAAAGAAAATCTTCTGTAATATTAATGTTCTATTATTTGTAAATATTTTTGGAACACATGTCACCAATGTAATTTGGGTAGATGCTTGCAGAATCTGTTGTTAACAAAGTGATAATATCAAACATCTTTTTTTTCCTCAATAGGTCAGTTTAAACATGCAAGTATAGGTCACAGTCAAAACCAACAGCTGATTAGAGAACAATGGTTACAGTACTTTCCTGGGTTGCCGGAAAGATTTTACTGCTCAGAGCCTGTATTGTTGGCGTATTTGTATTACAGATAGATATTTATAGCCCTTGTAGATCACCACAGTTTAGTTCATGATGACAGGCATATCTAGGATATAGGCACATTTTTTTCTAGCTCTAATTGGAGAGGGAAAAAAAATGTTTAATTTGGTATGTGAGTCTGTGTGCTGTTTTTTCAGTAGAAGTACATACTACCATTCCCTCCTTTTGGGGAAAAATTCCCACATTTTTTGGAAAAAGTATGTGTATATTCAGAATCTATTTTCCAGTCATTTTATGCTGTGGAATGCAATTATGAAGAAAAAAGGTGAAATGCTGGCTCTGTTGAAATCAGTAGCAAAACTTCCACTGATTTTAGGAGGGCCAGGCTTTCACCTTAGGTATTTAAAGCTTTTAGCTGATTCGTTTCCCTTCATTAAAATATAATTAGATGTGAAAGGATGCTGCTTTACCCCTTTGTCAAGTAACTCCTTTGTTTAGTTTTTATTATGCTTCATCACATGGGTTCATAGCTTCTAGGTGCTATTACCCATTATTTTGTTGTTACACAAAAATGTGATAGAAAATGTAATAAGGATTGGTGTCATCATTTATTTTGCAAAATGCTTCGAATCCCTCAGAAAGAAGACATTATAAAAGTGGAAAATGTAATTGTTAACAAATCCAAATAGTCAGTTCTCCTTTATTTTTCATTGCTTATATCATTTATCAAATAATTTCACCAGCATGAGTTTCATTAGCACACTGGGCATTATTAAAACTTTTAGTATATAGTGCTATTCATCCCTGAGTGCACCTTTTATTTAGTTCGTTGTTATATTTTTCAGCAACATATCAGTATGTGAAACCTGTTTTTCCCAATGATTAATTTTTATACTAGCATTTGTTTTTGCAAAATGTATTAAATCAGCAAGACTTAATATAGTGTAATTAGAAACATGTATCCTGGGATAAAGGAGTAGCTTTTGTTTTGATCTTGTGAGTCACGAAGGACAGCATACCAAAGCAGTTCTTGGTGTGTGAAATGTAGACATATTTGCAATTTAGTTATGTGTGTTCTTTGGATCTAAACATTAAGATAGATCAAGCTGTCAGTTGATAAAGATGGAAAATGCAGCACTGAAACAAGTATTTACTCATAAAACTAGTGACTGGAGGGAGAAAATACTTTTTAAAGTTTACCAGAAGAGGAAGTATTTAATACAGAAGATACTCGTAATCTTTTATACTGTAGTGATTAGTATTAATTGCATGATTATTAGATAATAACATGATGCTTTAATACTAACACTGTTTTCTATGGTTATGTGGCATGATTGCCATGGGCTGATAATTAAATCATAGTACTTGTGTATATTAAAGAATCATGACTTAAATAGTTGGCTTTTATTGCAAAAGCTAAAGGAAGGGATTTTTCATGCACAGAAGCTCTGTGAGGATTTCCTTATGGACATTTTCCTTCACTGTTCTGGAGTGGTACGGCACTCCTAATATGATGTCTCACTCAGGATTTGCAAGAGGCCCGGCCATCTGCATGGAGGCATCTCTCCTATGGCTCTGGTCTACGGTGGTTCCAATGAAGCCATATTTGTAAGGTCTCCTGCAGCTTCTGTAGTGTGCACAGTATTTTTTGTTGCCCTCTAGGAGGATGAAGGGGAATAGTACTGTGATGGCACCAGAGCCCTTTTTCTGCATGGAGGGGTCTTCCGCATGCAGATTTAAGGAGAACCATGATTTTATACCTTCACATAGAAATTTTTTACCATTTTTTATGATGTTTGTCTTAGTATACTTTGGATTTTTCCACAGTCCGTTTTTCCTTTTTGAAGGATTAGGAGGAGACTCTTGAATCTGTCTCTCCACTCCTCAGAGGAATCTTCTTGCATTTTTATATAGTATTTGTCATTTATCTACACCAGCACATAACCAGGTTTCAATGAAATTTTGGCTACCATAGTTTTACATAGAGGACTTATAATTCTATATAAGATAACAAGATTGCAAATGTCCTTTGGGTGCTGACCAGTATAGGCTCTTATATAACTAATGGTATCGAAGAAAAATATTCACCAACTTCTGCTATACTCAGAAACCTGAAAGATGAGCAGACCTTCACTAAACTGCACATTTTATAATACACACAAACATTAGTGGTCTTTGCTCTAAATATATAAATAGATGAGCCCTGTAGTGAGGTCTCATGTTACTAAGAATTCATTTTTTACAAAATATTTGAGTAGTTCATGTTCTTGCACATTGTGAAATGTTATCAGAAAAAAGATGCTTGACAAAATAAAAGAATAATGTATATTGTATGATACAGGGATCCTGAATTAATTTCTTATTTTGCTGTCATTCACACAATTCAGCAATTTGGAACAGGTGCCCTTCTAATTAGGTAAACAAATGCTGCCTTATCGTATATTTTAAGATCTTGAAAAATTCCAATCTACTGTGTGAACAATGTAAAAAGGAATCCCTTCATCCATCACTGAATCAGCTTCTACTAAAGTGAAGTATGGCAGATGTTTAGCAATGCTGAGAATCTCTATATAATATTTTTAGGACAGTAAATTAAGAAAAATAACATCTTTCTCTAGCACTGGTGATGGTGAAATTTAACTAGGCAGAATGAAGAATTCAAAGTGAAATTTAGCCAAGAAAATTACAATCATTGTTATTTTGGGGGTTATAATGCCTGCAAGTGGTTATGAACTTCAGTTTTCTGTTTCTTCCAAGAGAGAGTTTCTCGTGAATAAATGGCTAACATCATGCTAGAAATAGTAAATACTTCTTGTAATTCCTTTTCTCTTGTTTTTATCATTATTTTTATTGACATCAACCAATATATAAAGATATAAGATGAAGAGCAATAGTGTTACCAAGTCATGAAATTAATTGAACAGGGATAGTTTTATTGCAGCTTCTTATTTATATTTTTAAGTGTCTTGTTGAAATATTTGCTTGTCATGTTCAGAGATCCTGTTTCAAAAATCTATCAATTTCTAAAATATTAGTGATAGAGGAGAAGGAAGCAAGAAAAATTCATATTGATGTGTAACACACTTCTGATGTAAGAACAATTTAGCATTTAGAGAAAGCTTTCCTGTAGCTTTTATGTCTTTGTGAAGAAAATAGATTTCTCAGTTGGATTAAAAGCAATTCCCATTTTTGTGTGCAGTTTTGACAACATTCTGTGTCTTGCTGATTCCTCATCCCTGTCTGATATCACCCTTGATGGCAATCCGATAGCTCAGGAGACATGGTACAAGAACACTGTTCTCCATCATATGATGCAGCTCCGACAGCTAGATATGAAGAGGATCACGGTAAGGAACTTTCTGAAAAAGTATTCATCAGATACTGTAAGCATTAAAATTGGCAAAAAGGGATGCTGGGTTGTATGTATCAAAAAACTTTCATCTTATATCTATCTTTGAATGCAGATGTAACTTGGACATTACAATATTGTAACTTGTTTTTGTTCGACACTACCCATGAATATTATTTTTCTTGCTTAACTCTAACACTTTTATTTTTCCAGAGGGGTAGCCGTGTTAGTCTGTATACAGCAAAAACAACGAGAGTTCTGTGGCACTTTAAAGACTAACAAATTTAATATTTGCAGACATAAGCTTTCGAGAGACTTCAGCTGTCTTCTTCAGATGCAGTAATACAGAAAATAGGTAACACAGAGGCATCTTATAGATATCCAGGTGCATTGAGAACAATGGGGGAGGTGGAGTCCGGTACTTAAGACCTAATGATGACCATTGAGTAGGAGGTGAGAATGGGTGAGCAAAGTAATTTACCTTCCGTAGTGAGATAGCCATTCCAAGTCTCTGTTTAAACCCATCTTGAATGTGTCAAGTTTGCAGATCATTTCTAATTCAGCAGTTTCTCTTTGAAGTTTGTTTTTGGAGAAGTACAGCAACTTTCACCTGGTGAATAGGCCAAAATGCTGTTTAGATTTTTTTTTCTCTTTTATTCTATGTCCCACCTGAGTATCCTGAATTCCCCAGTCTTGCTTTTGCCTTGTAGACCTGATCATTGCTCTTTTCTGGCTAGAAACTCCTCCGTTTCTTCTGCAAGAGAGTTGAAGCTGTTTGTCTGAAAATTATTTTAGTGGGTATTATTACTGCACATTCCCCTTCATTTCTGTTTGTCTTGTCATCTCTGCTGGCAAAGGTTTTCATTGAATTGAGAGCAGAGGCTAAAGGTAACATTTTCAAAAGCACCTAAATCCTGTTTCGTTAGGCTCCACTTTTTAAAATGGAGACCTAGGCTCCTAAATCATGTATGGATTGTGAAAATGTTGCCCTGAGGCTGCAAGTGTATGTGTGTTGTTCACACTAGGAGACCAGTTCTAGTTAAGAAAAACAAACCTCTCCAACTGTTTAACTTGGTGATAAATCCCATTCCAAGGGACAGTCTTTAGCTCTTTTCCCTATCAAACTTCAGTTGATAAAATAAACTGAATCTTTTTGGATGGCACACTTTGTTTTTTTTACTAGCAGGAAAAGGGCCTTTCTCTAGCATGTACTGTTGAGAAAAGAACTGTAAATTGAAGATATCCTTTTTACAACAGTTTGCAGTTATTGGTTGCCTCTTATGTAGAAAACATGTCTAAATTTGAATTGAATGTGGTGCAGCTTTATTGGTAGGCTTGGCAGAATTCAATTTTTTAAAATAATTTTGATGGCTAATATTGATGTTTTGGTTTTAAGCATTTTTTAGTTTTTAATCTATTTAAACGTTCACAGTTGCAGGAAATTGGGCTGTGTGTGATGGGGTATACAAACCCCACCCTGGGCCCAAGGACGCTACTGGGCCCAGGTAGCCCTGTCCCTCTAGGCCTAGAGAGCATGCTCTGGCTAGAGGAGCAGGTTAAAAAAGAAGCTCAGAAACCCAGGCAAGGAGAGGGAGAGCAAACAGGCTGGAGGAAAGGCAGGCCCTTCTCTTGAAAGCCACACTGAAAAGGCTGAGCATGAGATGGGACCATGGTGCTGGTGAGCCCCACCAGCAGTGCTTTCTCCAATCCGCCTCCCCTTCTCCCCAGCTTTTTTTTTTTTGTTTGTTTTAAAACCGGCGGGTCCTGAGCGGCTCTACTAATTTGAACTCCGTTAAAGTCCTGATTGTTTGGACTGTAGGGGACCGTGACCCAAGCTGAGGGAGCAGATAGGTAGGAAGTGGCCCAGAGCTGCAAGCGTGGGTTCTGTGTGTGGAGGATTTGGCTTGTGCCGTTTCCCCCAGGGCTTTATAACTGTTAAAACACAAATGGTTAACATCACATCAAACTATACAAAGTAAATATCCTTAAATCAAACTCTAATCAATTCTCAAGCAGCATTTTTCTTACTTTAACTGTACGTAAATTTTTATTATCTGTGAAGTTATTTTTCATTGATTTGTGTGTGTATGGTGAAATTGACCTTTACCGCCATTTACTGATAAAAATCTACTCCTTCTAAGCCTACTTATGATGGAGGAGTTAGCCAGAAACGCGTGGACAGTGCACCAAGTACATAATTTGCCCTCCAACAAAATCTGTTAAGTACAATATATATATTTTAAAAAGCTTTGCCATAGTTCACAGCTCCAAAAGTAGACTAAACAGTTAAATATTCCCAATAAAAGTTTTGCTTCTCTTTATTGATATCCTAAAGACTGAAAAGTTCAAAGTCTGTTATTTCTAACAGGAACTTTCTATTTTAAAAGGGAAACCCCTCCCCCCGAAGCCCCTCTCTCCTGTTTTTGGAAGATATTTTCATATAATCACCCCAGGGGGATGTGAAGTAAATAAAAATAAGTTCAAAAGTAAACTTCCCAAATGTTTGTGTCGGAGAACCTCTTCGCTTTTTACTTCATAGTGAACATTTCTTTGTTACTTGGAAAATATGCGTTCTAAAAATACTGTGCTTTGAGAATATTTGACTTCAGTAAACAAGGAACATTTAACCCTAATATGGCTCTATTTAATTGTCCTGATGTGAGAATTAAACCTTACCAAATGCTTGTATTTAGGAACAAATAAGTAGTTTCTTGAGCATTAGTAAGTAGTAATGTAATCTGAGAAATATAGTTAATATAGTCTAGTCAATTGTCTACAGAAAAGATCCTTTAATTTCTCTCTTTCTATTTCTATTACTGAGTGAAGTAGTTAAATCACAGGAACAATAGAGGGCAGGAAAAGTTTAACTATTAAAATGAATCTTTTGGATTATGATTCAGACATAAATTGAATACCACAGACTCATTTTATTTGTATTTTACTTACAAAAAAATTTAGTGTAAAATTAGTTGTCTACAAAAAGTACTCAAATATTTCCAGTAACAATGTTGGGATGCAATGAAATAATATGTTATAAATGCCTGGTGACTGAGAATAGGACTTAACATATATATAGAATTTTAAATTTTTTAAAGCACTGTACTAATGTTAATCTGTAGAAAACAGTAGATTTGGTGCTTTGTTATCTTCTATGTTTTCATTTCAGGAATGTGTACATTTCCTGAAAGTTTTTTCTTTTAACTACCAGTTCTGTATAGTTTTTATTGTTGTTTTATTACTTAATCTATTCGTAGGAACATTGTAGAAAATATACCAGATAATGTAGTATTGTTGCAGATTGTAATTCTAATACCAAAGTGGCGGGAGAGGTGAAGAGTAGACAATGCAAGAAAACAGTCAATAAAAGTAAAACCATATATTTTGTTTTCCCTTCTGGTACCCATAGGTCTACTGCAAATTTAAGTTTATTCATAACTGACAGTGTTAGTCCACTCATAAACATTCTATATTAGAGCCAATATTTATTGGGGAGTAGGTTCTCAGAGGCATTTTATGTTCCATCTTTGTGCTCTGCAGGATTTTTAGCAACTCTTACCTGTTAAGTGCCTAATCCAACCCATTAAAGTCAATGGAAACACTCCTATTGCCTCTAATGGGAGTTGGATCAGTCATTTAAATAACACAAGAGCTATTCACATCCAACTTTACAACATTTTTCTTACCCCAAAATCTTGGTTGCTGTATCTTATGGGACTTGTTCTGAGCGGTGATTAGCACAAGTAACCCTCTCTGAGAGTTGTGGAGATTTATAACCTGTTACGATCCTTCAGGCTGCTTGAAGGAGCTTTGAGTAGCAAATCTTTAAGTATCTGAGTCCGTTAAATTGTCTAATTTTTTCTTGACATTGCCTAGTTGGCTCTCTGTCCTGTTTTATTCTTACTCCCAATGTCTAGTATGGCGCAGCCTGAAATAGTTGGGATAAATTCCTACTTGACTTTCAGAAATTATTGTGCTTATTTGGCCTGGGCGCCTGGACAGAGACCTGAGGAAAACTAGCTTTTCTAGATAAATGTTATTATTTACTGTTACTGGATACAAGATAAAGTGTTTACCACAGAAATGTGGTCTAGATCAGTGGTTCTCAACCTGTTCTTTCTGAGGCCCTCCCCCCAACATGCTATAAAAACTCCATGGGCCGGTGGAGGAAGGGGAGACAGCTGGGGCTGTGACTCTGGCCATCAAGCAGGGCCCCCTGGGCATAGGCGTAGTTTGATTTCTAATTTTGGGGGGCAGGGCCCGGCGGGGTTGGGCCAGCTCTGCACAGCGGGGCCGGGGAGGGAGCGCCATCTTCATCCCCTGACTCATCTCAGCAGGCCACCCAGAATGTCTGGTTGGGAGGGTGCAACCAAAAATTATAACTGAAAGGTGGAGTGGGGTCTGCTCAAAAAGTTTGAAAACCACCCAGTGTGCAGGGAGAGGGATAACTGGGGCTGTATGCAGGCTGTGGTGTAGCTCAGGGTTCAGGGAGAGGGATAACTAGGGCTGTGTGCAGGCTGTGGTGTAGCTCAGGGTTCAGGGAGAGGGATAACTAGGGCTGTGTGCAGGCAGGGATGTAGCTCCAGGTGCAGGGAGAGGGGTAGTTTTGGGTTGTATGCTGGGAGGCCCTCCCCTTGCAGCCCTTTCGGTCACTGCTCCCCAAAGGCTCTGCTGGTGCCAGAGCTAGGTCCCCCTCCCAGGTGGCTCTTACTGGCTGTGCAAGCAGTCAAAGAGGGTTAGGAGCTGAGGAGCAGCTGCAGCCCCGTGCACCAGCAGCAGTAGCAGGAGGAGAAGATGAGGGAGAGCTGCGGCTGCCCACTCCATAGCACCAGCCAGAGCAGCAGCCACCCTGCACTGCTCATCTCCGGTTTCCCATCTCCAACCTGGGCAGGGGACCTCGGGGATGGGGGTGGGGGGAAGGGGAGGAGGTGGGTGTGGATCTGCCCCCGGCAGTGCTGCACTCTGATTAGAGCACTGCAGTTTGGTGGGGGCAACCCCTCCCCCCGACCCTCTCTAACTCTATAGGCTCAGGGCTTCTGCCGCACAGGGTGCTGCGGCTCAGGGATTGCAGAACCCCTGAAACTGGAGTGTGGCCCCCCAGCTGGGAACCACTGGTCTAGATTACAAAGATTAACTATTTATTTTGTTTCATTTGTAAAATGTTAATTAATAAATTCTGAACACTATTCAAGTGTGTTATGAGTATATGGACAGTTTTTTGTATGTATCAGGGTGATAGCATTAGAATTGCTCAATATGTGAAAATCGATAACCAAGAGAAAGTTGTTTATTAATAAGAATTATATGAATACAGAAACCTAATCTCTTTTTTCCTTCAGTTTGGCTTACTGTATTTTAGTGATAGAAATCCGATTCACTACTTTAACAAGAATGAGCACTCAAAGAAACTTCACACAATTATTGCAGCTTTCTAAAATTAGAGAATGCTGTATGTTGTTGAAAATAAATTGCTGGAAAGAAACAGGAAATAAAATCGAAAGCCCAGAGTAATAAGTAATAAAAGTAGATCTTTCTTTTACTGTTATCATGCTTAAAGTCAAAAGATTTTAAAGATCTGGGCTTTTGTCCTTTTTTTGTTTCATTATGGTGTAGGAAAATATTTTGTAAAGGGCTTGGTTTATTGCTTTATTTAAATGTGACTCATTGAAATAGCTGTGTGCTAATAAAAATGATAAATAATATTTAAATATATTAGTACAAATATTTTAAAACTTTATAATAGAAATATTTGTATTTTTAATAAAAGCAGACAGCAGAGTTTTAAACAGTCCAGCTAAATACTGCTGCTCCTCTCAATTACTTAAGATCTTTAAGAAAATATAAGTTAACCACTGTTCTAATTTTCCATTATCTGAATTTTGAATGTAAAAACCAACCATACCCACCTACCCCCCTTTCAGGTTACCTTTATATATTATAGAGAAGCAAAAAAGGGAACATGCTCATTTCCCCCCTCTCTTTTCATGTCACCTTTAAACTATAAAACTCCTATAAATTCTTGGTAAAAAATTGATTGTGTGAACACTAAAAGTGGTGGAGGGAGTATATTTTACTCAGTTATTCATTGGAATGTTTTTAATAACACTTTTTATTTAGAACACAGAAAGCTTTATGTGCAGGTTTACATCCTGCATCTCTGTGTTACCTTTGGAATTGTCAGATAAAAACAGAATTAGGAATGTTATCAAGCAATGTTTAACTGTGCCTTCACATCACCCTTTGGTGAATAGACCAGTGAAGATACATTTGCCTTTCAAACATCAGAATTTACATTCCAAACATCCATGTAAATAGCTGTGTCAATAGCTTGTCAGTTATGTTTTCTATAGGTTACTCCTGCTTTAGTAAAGTTGATTTTATTTCTTCATTTAGGAAGAAGAAAGACGCATTGCATGCGTTGCAGCAAGAAAGGAGGAAGAGAAGAAGCGTGAAAGCCACAAACAGACCTTGCTAAAGGTATTTTTTGTGTTCTTTTGAACACTGAAATTAGATAAAATACCATACACTAATTGTATTGACAATGATGACATAGATTCTGATATCTTGGTGTTGTAGTTTAAAGGGACGCTGTCTGCTTTAACATATATACCTACTTTTATTATTAATCTCAAGAAAAATGTGACGCTTATGATAATAAGTCAAAACTGACATATCAGCTCTTCCTATTGGATGTAAAGCTTGCCCAAGCCAATTTGTGGTAGCCTGATCAGCAAAGTGCAGAGCCCTCAGAACACCATCAAATCTGCTCAGACGGCAGTTGTCAGTGATGTGTGATATTGCCTGTCTTTGGCCACAACTGTATGTGGGAGCCTCTCATTGGCCCAGGTGTGAAGGCTGGCTCACATTGACCCCAGTCCATTCAAAATCTGTTCAGAAGGCCCCATGAGTGGCATGGCAAATCAAAGCCGGGTACATGCATGATCACCCCCATTGGACAAGCAGTGTTTATTGCCTACGTGATCTTTTTGTGAAGTTTTCTTTCTAAACAGTTCCGGAGATAGTGGATTCTTTCCTTAATGGGTGTTGGTGAGCCATTAATGTCGTCTGGCTACTCATTGTTATTCCTGAAAGGTTGGCTGTGGGTGTTTCCCACTTCACAACATATTTTAGAAACAGATAGAACAATACTTCATAACTTCACATACAATGACAGCACATACAATCCAACAGGATATTAATATTTAACAGCCCAAGACTTTTAAAACGATACCTCACAAGGCATACTTTGTACAAAACATATCATAATTATATGACGGGGTGAATATGTGGTTCTAGGATGCTGCTTTGAGGCACAGAGTGCCACAGTCACCTCTTTCATTTGGGTTCAGCTTCAACCATCTCTTTTTCATCCATGAGCTGATCTCATCCAAGCACTGGGCCATCTTCAGGTAGTGGTATAATCATATGTGGTGAAGGATAGGTGGAGCTGTGTTCCTCTGCATATTGCTAGCGTTTGAGTCTTTGTTGTCTGACCAGTTCACCTAATGGCTGCATGTAGGTGTTGAATAGGATTGGAGAGAGAATTGATCCCTCTGGGACTCCCCAGGTGAGAGGTCAAGTAGTGGAAGTGCAATTTCCTATTACCGTTTGTTGATTTTGACTCCCCAGGAAGGATTGAAATCATTTTAGCACATTACTCTGAGTCCCACTACCTTTGTCAGGTGAGACGGCAGTATCTTATAGTCAGCAATGTTGAGTACTGCAAAGATTCTACTGGAGTTGGATAATATTGGCTTGAAGAATCTTGCAAAGTCTTGAGTCACCCATGACTTAGGGTACAGCTGCTGGCTAGGTAAGCTGTGGTTTGGCAAGGTAAGATTTTGTGTCACGGGTCTGGAGAGTGTGGGTTCCATGTCCAACAATTAGGAGTTTAGAAGAAAAGGAGCAGCTGGAGATGGTGGGGAGGAATGTAGCATGTGTGTAAAATTGTTCAAATGAAAAGGGAATTAGGAACCATATACTGGAAGCACTAGGTTAAAAAATAAACAAGGAAATAGATAAAGAGATGGGGTTGAATTGTTATATGGTAAACCTACAGTGTTCCTACATTTTCTTTCCTTCATTACTCCTATTCTCTTTCCTCATTATCTCAGGCTTAGCAGAGAAGTAATAGCACAGAAACTATAAACAGCTCCCCACCCTTTAAAAAAACCTAAAACACTATAGAGGCATCTTCAAAAGAGATTATATCATATTTGAAACAAAAAAATATTTATATTGGATCTAAACATTGACACTAAGAAAGCGGCATTTTGTAACAAAGAGGCCGTCTTTTGGCATAACCCAGTTAGAAAGAGTTCCGTAATTTTTTCTTTAAACAAAGGGCATAGTAAGAAAAATCCCTGTAAAAATAGTTTATAATTTGTGACAGAATAGGTTCTGGAAAATATCTTATATCCATTTAAAAATGTGTGTCATAATTTTAAAAGATACAAGTCATAACTCTCTAAAGGCTTAATAGACAGAGATAGAAATAAAGTCATGTCAATATGCAAAACACATTTACAATAAAAGTAACATTTAAATATAAAATGTATACAGTTTTGGATTTTTAATTGATTAAAAAAGAAAGATTAAAAATAAGGAATTAATATATGAAATACTCATTTACAGAGCAGTTTTGTAATAAAAAAATGAAAATTTGAAAAGAGAAGCTATTCTCCTGTAAGCATATAAAGGAAGGAGATAAAGATTGGCCCTTTTCACCCTTGTTATCTGTAGAAATGTACCCCCTCCTTTTTGCTAAAACTACTGTTGTCAGTGAAAGAATAATTTAAGACTTTCTAAATGTTTAAAGCACATAGGAAATATCACAGAGGAAAATATAGATAGCTCATATTTACATGTGTTTTACTAAAAAAGTGAAGTTTAAAAAGGTAAAATCCATGTGTCAGCATGAAGGATTGAGTAACTATAGTAAGGAGAGAGATGAGCACATGGCATATCTGAAGTAGGATGTTTCCCAACAGCCCCTCCTATTTTTTTGTTTTGTTTTGAAAATTTAATATTTGCAGAGAGAGAATTTTTAATCACAAGATTAAAATTAAAAAACCCTTAAAGCTTTTTAAATGGCTCTAAATGTGGGGGAAAAAAACCCACACAAGCAGTCCGAATTCACCCCATAGACAGTAAAATAAATTCAAAATGGCTGCCACGCCAAAAGTGTACATATCCACCAATGAAACCAAAGGGCAGGACATAAATCAAAAAGAGAGAGTGGAACCCTGTCCAGTCCAGTTATAGAATAAGTAAAGGGTTAGAGCCTATTACTACTTATTTTTCCAAATAGAATCAAATGTGCCATATGCAGTGCTGGTTGCCATAATTGCATTTGATACTATCCTGATGAAATTATTCTTTTTAATATTTATTATTCAGGCTTCCGCTAGTGGTTGTATTGTTGTCCTTGGAGGCCAATCTAGTACTTTGCATGAATAGGCAGGCCACTTTGCATTCTTGTATGTAATTTCCCTTTGATTCACTTGTTATTCTTAGTCTGCTTTCTGCATAAATTGTTATTGTGTATATATATTTTATTTAAAATTGGATATGATGAACATGTATCTCATTTATTCTCAATTTTAAATGAGAAATAAATTAAGTAGCCTCTTTGCTGCTTACTTCAAGTATGCTTTTTGGACTCAGTATGAGGTAATACGTTGATTTAATAACTCTCTTGATAAATTAGAGTTCCAAGTTTCTTACTTTAAAAATATTTTTGAAAAATCTTAAATAAACCAAACAATTTTGAAACCATGAGGTACTTTGAGGGCTCTGAAAGAGTTTGGAGGAAATGTTTCAATACTTTTCATATCGGATAGTATTATAAAGTATTATGTATGTTTCTTTGAGGCCTTACGTTTCCTAAAAATAGATCTCTACCAGATTCTGCATTTAACACATGCTCCACAAAAAGCGTTCTAAATTAATATATATTATAATGGCAAAATTGCTTCCCTTTGGACTAGTTATGGTAAGGAGATGGTGGAGGCAATTAAATAAAAATTGGCATTTTGAATGCTAGTGCTGGTTATATGCTTAGGTATAAATAACTAGGGAAAAGGAAAAGTACACTAACTCTATACATTATAACTACAGAAGAATACTAATAAAGGCTCTTTACTATCTATATGAATATATATTTTTTTCAAATTATAGGGAGGATATTGGACTAACATCATTAGATCCTGTTGCATATAGGCATAAATTTCATTTTCCTGAATCAGTGATGCTCCTTGTACCTAGGAAAGACCACCTGCCATCCCTTTGGATGAATGTTATTGCCATTTCCCTCTCTGACTTTTAATCTAGCAAGGGGATGTGTGTCTGGGTGAGGGACAGGTGCTCCAACTCATACAGGAGACATATCAGGAATGATGTGAGGTGCTGAATCAGCACCTTTCTTCATCGCATGCTGGGCCCTTTGTGTATTCCACATGTGAGTAAGCATGTGCATCATGTGCCTAAGTCAGGAAATTCTAACAAGCTGTGTCTGTCTTTCCACCACCAAGGACTTGCATGGCAGTTTATGCTGGCAGAAACCCAAAGTGAATCTGGCCTAATGTCATTGTTAAAACACATTTTATATTGTGTATTGTTAGGTAGCTCCAGACTTATTGATCAATAAACAGTATGATAATGTTCATGGTGGTTACAAAATAAAATATCTGTCATATTTCTCAATATTTCTTTCACTTTAATGGAGATGGAAATCTTCAAGTGCAGCTCATTTGTTTCCTTTTCTGAGTTGCAGTTGTTTACTAAACTCCTGGATTTGCCTCTAAGTTTGCTATATAAAATGTTAGTGATTAGCTAAAGCATGGGGGATGCAATTAGCCATAGAGAACTGCATTGATTTCTTTTAATGAGATGTAATATATACACAGAAGGCTGTCAAAATAGTAGTTTAGTCTGATGAACTTGAACTAAATTAGATGTTCACACTGGCTGATAAGGGCTTCTTCTCTCATTTGTTGCTCTCTTTTCCACTGAACAAATAATGCCTACCTTTCAAATCACTTTAATTTCTAAAGAGATGTAATTCTTTTGGTTTTAATCTGAAACCCTTTGGAAGAGTAACGTAAACTTTTGAATATCCTGCAATTTGTTTTACTCATATGATTTTATATTATGTCTCTGTCTCTCTTTCATAGATAATGGTTGCATTTAAAAAGTTTCTACTGTTTTCAAAGATCTTACTAACTCAACCAGTATTCCCCAGTGCATGTATAGTATATACGCCTCAAACTGGCAAAGACTTTAAAACTAGTAGAAACATTTTAAATTCAACCACTCTGAATAATCTGCTGTAGTTTCCATAGACATCTAACTGTGAAGACCTGTTAGGTGTCTTGAAACTCATATTTTCATAAGGCTTTAAAATTTAGTTGACTAACCCCTGCCTTAATAAGGAGGGAAAAGAACTCTAATGTTTCAAAGTTGAGTACAGTAACTACACTAGGAGGAGGAGGATGTGCTTTTCAAATTGTTGACTTTAACCCCTTTATTGTGTAACAAGGAATTTGTAAGTTTAAAAACAATTCCATACAAAAAGCTCTGTTAAGAAAATGTTTAGGCTACATAGATAAGCACTCAGAAGTCAGGAAATGCCAAGTATTGTTTGTTTATGTACTGCTTTCTCGTTCAAAGAACTGTACAGTTCTTCTCTCATCTGTAGCTAAATTATTATTTATTTGCATTATAGTGGTGTCTACAAATCCCCCCTGGGTAGGCACTATGCAAACACATAGTAAGAGGCAGTCCTTGCCCCAAAGATTAATTTTATAGATGGAAACTGGGACTTAAGGGACTTGGCCAGGATCACACATTGAGCAAGTGTTGATCCAAGGTCTTTTGATTCACAGGCTAAGGCCTAACCTAGTATACTGCAGAGCCACACAGGCAAATCATTCAAACATTTTCTCTGATTTTTCCTATTTTCAAAATGGTGGTAATAATACTTTTCACTTCATAGGGCTTTTTCTTCTGTGGATATCAAAGGTGCTTGACATAGATGTCAAAACATTAATAGCTCCATTTTACAGAACTGGTCACAGAATCTGTTCCTTACCACAAAATGTAGGCTTTAGTTTAAAAAATAATTAAGCTTCTAGCTCTTCAGATTGCAAAGATAATCTTCTAAATGTAAATCAATATACTACTATTTTCCTGAGTCTGCAAGCCAGTAGCCTAAAACATAGTTCTAAAGGAGCTGCAAACTGCTCCCTTTCACCTAAATCTATGAGCTGTTAAATCTGAAGCCAAATGTTGATAGGGTCAGGTGTAGCTAAGCATTTTCACAGCAAAGCATTTTAGTAGAAACATCCCGGTAAAGTGATTGATTATTCATGGTGTTCGATGCAGAGGAGGATATAACGATGGGTAGTTAGATAGCTGGTTGTCAAGGGATGCTATGGTGCAAAATCAGAAGTTCATGCAGGCGCCAGTGCATATTTCAGAGCACCATTATAACGTGGTGTTTGCATAAAGCAGTGACTAAAATGAGCATCCATGTATTGCACCAAGTTCCAAACGATTTCAAAGTGTAGCCCCACATAAAGCTTGTGAAAAATGTAGCAATATTTCAAGATGAAGAATTTCATAAACAAGAGGTGAAAGCATGCAATAGTATATTGCAGTGCAGTAAATGTTGAAGTTAGAATAAAATGATGGCAGCAATGCTGTAGATAAATTATTAAACATTTAATGGCTTCATCGAACTCTATCTTTTTAATGAGAGCTTTTCCTTATTGGTCATGTTGATGAGTTGCTTAATTTTATAGGAGTGGGAAGGTAAAAACAACTCTCTGATAAATAGAAACACTGTTACTTTTCAATTGAAAGACATGTAAAGTTCAGCAGGTTTTGACTTAGTGTCTCTACTTTGAATGGTCCTTACAATATGTGCTAACTACTTATGCTAAACAATCTGTTCCCCCTTGCATTTTGCTGTGCCGCTGGGAGTACCTTTCCCAGACTTGAACTACGAAGTTCTTCTTCAAAGCTTGTCTCTCTCACCAGCATAGATTGGTCCAGCAGAAGATATTACCACACCCACCTTGTCTCTCAGCCATAAAGAAAGGCAGACTCTGACATTCAAATCGGATCATCTGTAACAGAACTGAAACTTAAAAAAAAATAAAAAAATGACAGTGTCTTTACCCTTAAAACATACTCTGATACAGAAGACTGCTGCACACTTCAGGCTATAGTCTTCTTCCAAAATCACTTGTACTGAATTTAGAGGGGGTACTAATGGTCACGGCAAATAGAAAGTATTTGGGTATTTTCCATATCACTCTCCCAATGTTTCCTCTTGTCTCCACCGCTTCCAAAATAATTTTACTTAGTTTCCTTTGATCCCCAGCTTTCTTTTCTCTGTCCCATTTAGCAGTGCCTTCTCACCCGGTTTTCATTTTGCTAAAGTTCCCCTGTCCCTCTCTCTCTTTCTAATTCCTTTCCATCAAAAGTAATTTTTATGGCTCCGAATATTACCTTTTCTCTTCCAGTTCCATTTGTTTTTACATTCCCCTGCCACTTTCAAAAGGCATCAGCTAATATCAGGGAAGTAGGCTTTGTTTGATTCCATTCTGTGTAGCTTGCACTGTCTGGTTTATTAGTAAACTTATTTTGTTGATGATTAGTTAGCTTAACGATATGTTAGATGGCTTGCCTGCACTTAAGGAAGTGATTGCAGTGATGATAAAGCGTTATGTGAAATAAGTCTAAGGGATTTTTTTATTGAAGATTAGTCATTCTCATTTGGGTCAAATTAACATAGAAATCTAAATTACAAGTTGGAAGTTACAATTGCAATTCAACATTCCAAATATCCAATGGAGGGTAACGTGATAGATCTCTTTGCCTAAGAGTGACATTATGACTCTTCCTCTTTTACTTTCCCTGTATACAGTGTAACATGTTAGGGACAACATATAGGTTGTGTATTAGATACAATTATTCTGCACATGACAAATTTCAATTTGACTAAACATATTTTAATGAGCCATTTCTACACTACTTAACTAAGTATTGGAACATTTTAAACACGTTTTAGAGTACTGTGCTCAACCATTATGTAAGTAATCTGTGTGAGTGAAAAAAGAAAACATCATGTTCGGTCAGTAAGGTTCTCCCATAAACTATCAAAAATTCTATTCAGTCTTTAAAATTTACCTAATCAACCTCAAGAATAATCAGAAAGTGCCTCTGACTATCCTCTCATACATCATAGTTCTGCATTCATATACCAGACCCTTCCAAGGGTGGAATTGGAAGCCTCAGTTCAGATGTGAGTACTCTCTTCTGAATCATACTGATGTTACTGACACCTTTCAGGAATGATTTTTTTCCCTACAGATTTTCTTTATATAACAGTGATATTCTGACAAATGCCAACCGGAGCTTGGAAATTTTAATTTAAAGGCTTCTTCTCTACACTGCCTCACAGTTCAGACTATAAGCTTGTAAATAAGAGTGCGCACCAAAGTTCTGCTCTGTAATTCCTTTGTGTGGACACTGCAGGCATGAACTAAAAGGTTCCTAATTTGCATTAATGTAATCCTCTTCAAACAGGGTAACATTAAGGTGAACAGGAACCTTTTAGTTTGTGCCTGCAGCATTCACAGGGAAGTGTTCAGTGCAGCACTTTGGTGTGCACTGCTGTTCAGACTCCCGCAGACCAAACGGCGTAGCCGAATAGACATGCCCTAGAACCTTTTCTATGTATTCAAAGGGTATATTTCTACAGCAGCATGAATTAGGATGGAATATTGTTAACTAATGTTTGACATTTCTGGCTTTTGTCAGTGTCATAACCTCAATGTTCTATAGAAAGAGATGGTGTTTTGTACTTCGTTCTTTGCAGTTTTTCCTTTTATATAGCAGAATAGATCTATTCAAGTTTCACTAAGAAGCACTGTGACAGTTAGATCTGATTCAGCATAATCAACTGAACTGAAACAAGCAATTAATTTACATTTTGAAAACATTTATACTGTTTAAAGTTTTAATCTGAGAACAGTTCAGGTGTAGGTCCGTGAGCTACTAAAATCAACAGTCACCTTATACTTAAACCTCACAGAAAGCTGTGTATTAAAAGGCCAATACACAGACAATTGGCTTGAGTTTCATGAATATACAACATCAAATTTTTAATATAAAATATCATCTGGATTCTTGAAATGCCTTCACTAATTAATTGTCAGGAACTGTAATGTCATTTGAATGCTGTTCTTGGAATATTCCTTTGGTGACAAAAGAAAAAAATGGGGACAGTTTTTGAACTTAATCCCTCGCCAAATCTTTCTAAATATTCAAATTCTACATCTACAGGAAAAAGTCAATATGTAAATTACTGCTGCAGAGAAGTTAAAGGGAAGGGGGAACTTGGGGGAGACAGCTTATCCTTCTCTGCTAAAGCAGAGCAAGAGTTCTCCCCCTCCTGGCTATATTGTTTAAGGATTAGTTAGTGATTGTGTTACACTTTCAATGATGAGGCTTCAGTTTCTGGAAGGATAATTTTGGGCTGGATCATAGCCTGTCCAGCATGAAAGCACTGGGAGTGGAGGTGGAGTAAGGCACCCCCATCTATCAATTTGTGTTTGACTACGGAATGTATTCTTCGGGTACAAACCAACATACAAGTAATGTATCATTCAGATAATTTCTTGTGGTTGTTCATGTTTCAGGAAAAGAAACGACTGACAATTGGCAACATTGCTCGCCAATGGGATATTCAGCAGAATCGAGTTGCCCTTGTGACATCTTCAAATCAAGATAAAAAAGACAGTGACTCCTGTCAGATTAATGGCAGTACTGCATATGTATTTCCTGAAGAAAACAGGTATACATGTATTTTCTTGGAAGTATATTTCCTAGCTAAAGTTTTATATTTAATACAAATGTAATAAAAACGAGAAACACTAGTCCTTCCATTCATTCTCTCTTTTCCCCTGTTGTCCTGGCAATCACTTTTGTTCAAGTTTTTGCATTCTGAAAGTTGAAAAGGCTGCATAATTCCTTCATCTAAAATGATGGCTGGATAATGCTTTTACAGGCCTGGTATGCAATTAAAATTTAGGTTGATCTAGCTACATCGCTTTGAGCTGTGAAAAATTTTGCACCCTGCATGATGCATTTAGGTCAGCTTAGCCTGCACTGTGGGTGCAACTAGATCAGTGGAAGAATTCTTCTGTCGACCTAGCTACAGCCTCTTGGAGAGATGGATTTACCTTCATGGATGGAGAAATCCTTTTCTTGGGGAAGTGTCTATGTAAACAGTCCATTAACCCCTTCCTCCATTCCAAAACCTTTAGACCTTCTCTGCAAAAAAAATTAATAATTCCTACTTTACTGAAAAGAAAAATGCCAGAGAAAGCTGCTGTTTTTTAGTGGCATGAAAGAGTGGCCTTTCAAAAATACTCTTTAGCCAAAGAGAAAGTGCACTGTGCTGGAAGTCAGGACACGGTGAGTTCAATTGTTGCCTCTTCTTCTAAATGTTTTGAATCACTTTATGCACTTCCCACTCTTATTTAATAAAGCTTTAGGTATTCTTCCCAAGTTTTACAGATGAAATATTTGAACATCTGTAAGTTTGGATAAGATAACTTCTGACACAGTTATGAAGAAAATCCATCTCATCCATTTTGCCATACTGTGTCTCAAGAAGATTAGGCCAGAGCTATGTGTTTGGCTATGTTCTATGTAAATGGAAAAGGGTAGAGGTTTCAGATATGACATTATGCATGATATAGATGGTGACAGGTTGTATATTTTGTTGTATGACTAGAGAAATACTAATCTGGTTTTGTCCAGGATCTGTATTGCATTTCCTGCAAAACAGAAGTGGTCAAAGGTAGTGTGTGTGTGTGTGTGTGTGTGTTGGGCTTTTTCTGAGCTTAGTTATCAGAAGGAATTCTTCAACAGAACTTCAGAAAATCTTCCATTTTCCATCCTTTCAGCTACTTATGTCCTTATCCCCAGTCACTCAAAGCATTTTCTCAGTTGAGAGCCCATGTATGATTTCTGCTGAATAGAGTCCTTATTAAGTTGAGAATGCTTACTCTAGGCTGCTTTTTCTTCTACATTTTCACTTTGATGCATTCAGTAGCTTCTATCAGTAAAAATCAGAGAAATGTTAAAATTGATCAGAGTATTAAAATATTATATCAACATTTAAAAGGATGTACATGACTTCTTTTGCTTCTGAATGTTAGTTAGATATGCATGAACGTCTGCTTGAACATTAAATACTATTCCTGATTGCTACTAATAAATTTATGTTCATGTATTTGTTCACTCTTTATTGTAAATAATTCACACTTTTACTTTTGCATCCAGCTCCTTCCATAAAAATCTCAAAGGGACAGTTGAACCTGTCTACTATTGTTAAATTAAAAACTTTGATTATTAAAAATCAGTCTTAAAAGTAATATTGAGTAGTATCATGTGCCATGCAGGTTTTAAACCTAAAGTTGAGCTACTTTATATTGGTATCTGTATTATATCTTTTTACTCAGAATATTTCCAAAGACAGTAGATTGTCAAGACAGAGTTAGATTAGTGATGGGTCTAACTCTGGTACTCATAACATAAATTCTTTCTTTGTACAACAAAACATGTATTATGTTGTCCTGATTCCACTGCTTTCATTAATGTTTTGCCAGAGCGCCTTCTGTAACAACATTTGTTTGTTATACAGGTCTAGAAGTCAGCCTGGATACAAGAGGTTTTAAAAGAAAAAAATAGTATGAACTCATTGGGCAGATGTAAATAGGTCAAACTTAAGTATCCATCAGTAGTATTCTGTAGCACATCTGTTCAAATGAAGGTACCAATATAAAGTTCCAGCTATGCCTTGCAAAAATAGTGGATGTATATATTTTCAAAGCATCTCAGTATGTTGTTTTGTACATAAACTTTGTTAGTTATGTAGCCATAGAGCTACAAAAATTACCTGCTTTTTAATCTATTCCATTTTTAAATTGCTTACTTGTTTAAAAATTCAACTTTCCCCACAGTTCGCTACTGTGATGTTCTGTCTTTTCATATTTTGAAAAATGAAACAGACTGCAGAAACTGAAACTTAACTGTGTGTGCAAGTGCAGAAGTTGCATTTTCTAACACTGTATATGTATTGTTTTACAGTGATTCAGAGTCCATTACAAATATAAGATGAACTTAAGACCCAGTCCCTCTTAAAATATGTTGCTATGGAAGATTATTGAGAAAACTCACATTATGTTCCCATTTCAATATAATATGATGCAGAATAATCATGAGACATTGTTATACCTTATAATGTGAGATTATCAAGGGAGCCCCTTACTCTCCCCTTATGATGTGTGTTATGATGGTGAAAAGATTTTAGTGCAAGTTGAACAGGCTCCTGCTACAATTTCAAAACTAAATGGAAAAACAAAATAAAAGGGCCACCAAGCCTCTTTGGGTATATCTGTACTGCAATAAAACACCCGTAGCTAACAGGCAAGTGGGCAGGGTCCCAGAGTGCAGCTCCAGCCTTAGCTGTAATGTCTACACTGCAGTTTTATAGCCCCACAAACAAGCCCGTGAGCCAAACTCAGCTGACAGAGGCCAGCTGCAGGTGTTTTAGTGCAGTGTAGACATACCCCGAAAGTGTACGGAAAGCACAGCTTTGTTACCATTCATTCATACTCCTGGTTTTACTTTGGCTTCTACTAGATGTACATGAGTAGTTTTAATTGAGGGGAGGGGAGAGAGACCTCAGTTCCCATCTGAGATCAGTTGATAGGTATCTCATTCGAGCCAGGGCCCACAAGGGGCATCTCCAACACATGGGGCTGCTTCATGGCTGGTCCCCGCCCTGAGCAAACTGGCAATGTTGGCGAGGCACCGACCCCCATCTCGCCCGGCCTCGTGAGCCTTGACACCATGAAAACAATTGCCGGAATGGCACAGGTCATGATCCCACCACCAACCAGAGTCCAGCCACTGGCCAGACTCCTGGCATCACTCCCCATTATGGCACCTCTTGGCATTGTGGCACCATTCGGCATCACGGCACTGCTCAGCATCGCAGCACTGATTCATGGCACCAAGGGACACAGCACCACCCTGGTCACCTAGAAGTGACTCCTCCGATTCAGTATCCCAGGTGGAATCACAGGGATTATGAAGAAACGAGTACCGAGCAGGCCAGAGATATGAGGCAACATCCCAGAGGCATGTCCTGCCAACATGATCCCCCACCCAATGGCAGATGCCTCCTCAGTGGCCAGTGTGGGCTCTGTGGACAACCCAGGCCTTTCAAGGCTCCCACGTGGGTTGCTTGTATTCATGCCCCTTGGAGGTGAGAGCACCCCCTCCTCCATCGGAGAGGGGCTCAGTGCCAGGAGCGAAGGTAACGGAAGTCTGTGGTACCCCTGTAGGGGACCTTACAACACTGGAGGAGCCCCAGGACCCTGGGATGGTCCTGGCCTCCTCGTCCTTATCCTTGGAGAAGGTGGTGGCTGATATGTCCATAGCCCCTTTACAGGACGATTACAAAGCCCACCAGGAGCTCTTAAAGAGAATGACCCAAAACCGGAAGGTGGAGGAAATTGAGGACTCTGCCCTGCCATTGGTGGACATACTGACATCTTCCAGCTCAACAAGGGTGGCCTTACCCCTCAATGAGGCCATCTCAAAGCCAATAAAGACTTCGTGGCAAATTCCCGCATCCCTTCAGCCCACAGTGAAGCAGGTCAAGAGGAAGTACTTTGTACCCCTGAAAGGGTAAGAGTACTTGTACACGCACCTTCCTCCAGGATCCCTGGTTGTGGCCGCAGCCAACAGTTGAGAGTGATAAGGGCAACAGTCCATCTCCCAAGGTTAAGGAGGCCAGGAAATTGGATCTGCTCGGAAGGAAGGTGTATTCCATGGGGGGGGCCTCCAGTTGAGAATATCGAACCACCAGCCCCTCTTAAGTTGCTGCGACTTCAACTCCTGGACAGCCATGTCTAAGTTTAAGGAACTCCTACCGTCGGAGTCTAGGGAGGTGTTCGCAGCATTGGTGAAGGAAGGCAGGGCCATAACCAAGGCATCCCTCCAGACCGCCTTGGATGCTGCGGATGTGGCAGCATGCACCATGGCCACAGCTGTAGTGATAAAGCATAGCTCCTGGCTCCAATCATTAGGCCTGCCCTACGAAATACAGCTGACAGTGCAGGACTTTCTGTTTTGAGGATAGCTCCCTCTTTTCTGACCAAACGGACATGCGACGTCATATTCTGAAGGACTCTTGTGCCACCTTAAAATCTCTGGGCCTCCACACACCAGTCCTATCCCGAAAATACTTTAAGCCTCAGCCTTTGAGCCACTTCCAACCACCACAATAGAGGCAGGACTTTGGGAGGCAGTGTAACAAGGGCTTCAGAAGAAAGCTTCTTCAGGAGAAAGGGCTTCAGCACCCCCATCAGCAACACTCCTTATCAATGGAACTTTAATGGAATTTGTTGCATGAAAAATTATACATGTTAGGTAAACTTTTACAGGGTCAAGTCTTTAGTTTTGTTCCCTGAATTTGAATGTAAAGTCATTTGAGCAAATGCACATATTGAATTTCTGTTTGTGGCAATCAACACCAGCACAAAATGGTCAAACATTTGAGCCAGAATTTTAAAGTGATTGCTAGTTTTGGGTGATACTGTGCATCCACAACATTATTTGATAGCAGTGGGAACTGCCAGCCTATAGCATCTCTGAAAATCAGGCTCTAGGGGTCTCAAGTTGGACATCCAGAATTAGTGGATATTTTTGAAAGATTAGGCTTTGGTGACGTGTAGGACTTCTGGAATATTAATATTCACTTCAGTCAAATACCCAAAAAGATATCTTCTCTTTTACATTGTATCTGTTTGTTTCTCTGTACAGGTCTCTTGATACAATACTGAGCAATGCTGTACAAGGCTTATCTGTCCTAGATTCTCACTTGGTCGAAGTGGAGGGAGACACTCTGTACTTGTATGGTTCTGGAGCTCTGGAATCCCTGGATCGAAACTGGAGCGTTCAGACATCTGGAACTGTCACCACAGTCTCCTTTATGTTCATAGAATTTGATGAAATTGTTCAAGTGCTATCAAAACTGAAGATTAAATTTCCTAATTCAGTGGTAAGAGTTTTCTCTGACACTTCAGCAGTCTAAATAGCTACAGAATATTTGGATGATCTTTATTAACACCTTATTTTAGTAAAGTAACCTTTAGTTTTTGCCTTATTACTTATGTATATGAATTTGGGTTATTAGTCTATATTGTACTTTTGACTTGATAAGGCCTTCTTGATTGAGCAAGAGACTTTAGTCAGAATTCTCAAAGGGGATTGAGGGATACCTCGTAGGTTGGAAATTTATTTCTGACACAATAAACATTTCTTTTGACCCTTCATAACAAAAGAAAAGGGTTGCTAAATTGTGAGATGGAAATACAATATTTTTACATTGTTGATCCATGATGTCCATGTATCAAGAAGTATTTGTTTGTGTAGCAAGACCAGGGTCTGAGCAGCTGGAGACAGAGAAGTCAGAGGTGGTGCTAATTAAGCAAAGAGCTCATTGGAGTTCTGCAGTTCTTGCTCAGCCAAAAAAACATAAATGTGCAATGTCTCTGGCCACATTCCCTCCAGGCAATGTGGGTCTGTAAACTCAAAAGAAGTAACATAAAACTAACTAGAACAGTATAAACGGGTCAGCTCAGGTCAGAGCTCCCTCCCTCGGTTTCTGGTCTCTTCTTCTCATAAAGATAGCCTAGCCTTTTTTTTTTTTTTTTTTTAAGGTTCTGAGCTTAATTGAGTATACTTGCTTCTGCACAGATAGGTATGTCCAGCTAGGACTGCAAAATCCCAGCAGAAGTTTTAATCCCCCAAAACCTCATTCTTCAATCTGGATCATTGTGACCTCCTTCCAGGAGTGCTTCTGGAGCGGTGTTGGAAGGAGCAGCAGAACTGAGGACTCCATGACCTGTACAGCTGTTACAGTCAGGAAGCAATCAGACACTACATACTCAAAATATGTCTTGCTTATTTCCTTGCTTACAGTGTAGAAATATACCACACTTTTCTTTCTATACAAAGTCTAACCAAACCTTGTTGATGCAACACTTCTGCAGAGGAGTGTGGGATTATTGTTAATGGCCCAATTTAAACCCAAGGAATCACAAAAATGGCATAATAAATATGTGTGCTAATCATCCAAAAAACTGGGGATTTGGGTCCTATACGCCTGTAACTTAGTAAAAAATATTAATGCGAAGTGTCTGACTTAAGTGATCATGACATTATAGAATTATATTTACTTGAAAAAGTTATGGCCACACTTTTCTGAAAACTTACCTTAGGTGTTAATTGGTTTGTATTTTTACATTCTTTAATACCCCCTTGATGAATTTTCATCATTAAGACGACAGAATAGCTGTGAGGGTGCCCTTACTCTTTCAAATGAAGAAGATTGTAAGTGCTAAGGTTTTCCCACTAGAAGACCATCAGAGGGTACTATATCACTGAGATCTCCTGTTTTATTTTCCTTTTTTTATTCTAATTTCTTGAATACATATGGGAGAGGACTTCTTTTAAAGATGAAATGCTTCATATGCCATTTTGTTTTGAATAGATATTAAAAGCTCTGCACATCAGGTGAGCCCAATTGTTTAGATGGACCGAAGAGCTGGTTAGTCATGTCTGAGGAGAATTTAAGTAGTATGGAATGGAGCTGATCTAACACTGAGCTTGATGTCTATAAGATAGTTGTGTTGCCTCATTATTATGTCTTCCTCAGTAGGTTTAACATAGTTCATGTCTTTTTGTTTTGTTTTGTTACAGCACCTGAAGTTTAAGGAGACAAATATTGTCATGTTTCAGCAATTTAATGCATTAGCACAGGTGCGTCGCATTGAACAGTTGACAGTTGATCCTCAGGGAAATCCAGTTGTCAACTTTACTCTGTGGAAATACTATGTACTGTTTAGACTCAACCATTTTAATCTGCAGAAGATAAATGGAACTGAGGTAAGAGGAAGTTTTTTTTAGGAGTACAAGGAGTGTATTACCTCTCAAAATTATTCCTATAAAATGAATGCTAATTAATTTAAAGGACAGATTCTTATTTCATACATTTATATTGATTAAATATTAATAAAATTAATAGAGCCACTCTATTCATTATTGTGCAAAAGTAAAGAGCTGTAGATACACTTCCTCACATAATTTACTGTGCTCGGCATTCATCAAACTTAATCTGTTCTTTTCACTTGCACTGGCAAAGTTGGTAAAACGCTTAAGAACCTCAAAAAAATACGTAGCGTTGCTTTAGCTCTCGGTAATTGCAAATGACAATTTAACCTTGTTCCTGAGCTGTAAGAGAGTACATATGTTAAAGAAACACAAATCAGTTTATGATGTTTGTTTGTATATATTATTTTTACATTTTAAAGAATTCATACACTTGATCTCTTCAGTTTCTTGTAACAGGCTTTTCTCTGGTTTATTACCATATGTTTGAAAGGAATTTAAATATTGCCACTGGAGATCTCTCTCTCTCTCTCTCTCTCTCTCTCTCTCTCTCTCTCTCTCTCTCTCTCTCTCACTCACACTCTCACACACACACACACACACACGTAAATTAAATAAGCATAATTAACAGCTGGTTTTAGTACAGCTCTTTACTATTTTTATAGTATTTTTTAACTCCAGGTGCAGCATATACATAAAATCTCCAATATTTTTTTCGCGTTACCACTCTACCAAATAGAACTCTTGATTTTTTTTTTACCTCTTAAACAAAATAATTAATTGTTTAAAGTGCAAAGATGTGCAGGACATTAATACTGGTATACACCTGCACCTTGTGTACCCATTTGCACCACTACAAAGTGGGTGTAAAAGCTTCCATCTCATCTGGATACATTTTACACCTGTCCTGCACCCAGGACTCAATCAAGCAAGATGCTGAGAACTGTAGCCCTGATACAACACTTAAAATCCGTACTTAAATTTAAGCATGAGATTAGTTCCATCGACTTCAATGAGACTACACAGGTGTTTTACAGTGAAGTGTTTTGTAAGATCATGGCAAGGATGCTCAACACTTTGCAGGACTGAATCCTCACTTTGCATTTGTGTAAATGATTACACCAAGTTCAGGATAATAGTGATTTGAGCTGTGTGGAGTATAATTCCAAAAAGTTGAACCCACGGATGTAAATTTTTCAGCAACATTATGGGCGTGGTTAGTATTAAAAGTTAAGGAAGCTACATTGCAGGAGCTGCTGCATTTGTTTTTCCATATTTCTCATTAACAAAATATCCACCAGAAACCTAAATAATTATCTTGTGCAAATCTTTGGAGAAATAGTAAATTAAATGTCTAGTATTTTAAATTGGCCATTATCATTTGTTTTAAATTGACTATATCTGATAACTAATAAAGTATATAGAAATGTGAACTCTAAGATTTACTCTGTTTTTTAGCTTTATCCAGCACATATTAATCATGCAACATAGGAAGAGAGGGTTAAAGAGCTAAACTGAACTAAAAGGTCCCACAGGGAGGAAACCAGAAAGTAAAAATGCCTCCTTTTAGTTGTACAATATCTTAAAAAGAAAACAAGTCATTAAACTTCTAATAATATCTTTGTATGGACTTTTTCTTAGTTAAACATAAATAATCCTAGGAAAACATTTTGAAATAACATCATACTGTACTACTTGGGCTTTTTAAAAAAAAATGTACTGATCATGAACTCTTGTAAAAGATGCTTATTAAAAGGTTGGGATTTTTAAGACTGAATATGGCTTTTAAAAGCTTGTTTTTCAATTTATACTATGTATGTCTTATGCTGTATCTCCATGCAACATTTACTGTATCATTTAAAATGCAAACATATTTTTAGATTTTAAAGCGTTCTTCAGTGTAAAACAACAACAAAGTAAAAAATAAATCCTCCCTGCTCATTCCACACCTTCTCAGAAAAAGTCTGAGTAATTAGGCCTTCCAGTATACTCCATCAACAAACTCAGTTTTGAAAGGAAAGCCATGAAACTTATCAGCAAGCCAAACCCATACTTGAGAGAAGAGCTGTGTGCTAACCAGGGACAGCCCCTGTAATAAAGGGTCTCTACTGCCAGGCCTCCTCCTGCTATGTGGGCTGGCTGTGAAGTGCCCAACTATCTTTTAATGTAGTTTCACTGGTGTAAATTTCCCTGATCTAGACAAACCCCAGGACTATGTAACTGACCAGTGCATGTTTAGTTTAAATTGTGGAACCTTACAAAATGTTTAGTGGCAAAGATGTGTAGTTTGCAAGTGACAGAGTAGATTCATTGAGTACTGTTTGTATTCTTTCTTGAGATACTAACTATACTGTAGTAAAGAGCACTGATAATGCATCTGTACTTCCCAAAGTGCTGTTACCATTACACCCTTTGGTAGTGAATGGTACAAAGAACACACTAGAGGTGTCACTAAAGATTAGCATCCTTATTTAACATTTGCATATAGAACACATTGACTGTCTTGGGGAATTTACAGTAACATAACACAATGCAGGGAAAGAAGACATTAGAGAAGGACATTTTTTTTGCTTATTTTTTATTTGAAATTGAATAGATTTTATTTGGATGTCTTGTGGGGTGGGCATCATTGGAGAGTTTGGGGGTAAAAAGAATTGGGCTTTGAAGATAGGTGTTTGAAGTGCATGGTGTCATTTCATCAGCAGCTCTGTAACTATGCTGGAGCAACAGTATAGTTCATGTTTAGGAAAGTAAGGTATTATGGAGAAGAATTAATCTTACTGGGCTGGGAAGGGCCAGCCAGTTAGCCCTTATAGAAAAAAATTAAATCTTTCTTAAAGACTGCACCATAGTGCTGCCAAAGTCAGAGACCATGGCTTATCTTTCATTTAATATCTTTCATTCTATCATTTCACTGCTCAGAGACCTTTCACTTCTGCATCACAACTTGATCAGAAACTTTTCCAATATTCCTTTACAACATGGTAAAGAATTAATCTGTGTGGGCCAGAATGCTCAGGTTTGAAGAACTGGTCATTTAATGAGTAGTATGATGGAACATAGGCTATCATATTGTATGCATCGAAGTTTCCAAAGTTGGTAGAAAATAATAAGTAAAACAAGCAAAAGTGAATTGTTTGATTGCTCTTTGACTATATTAAAGATGCCAATAAAAGTAAATTAAGTTTTGAAATAGTCATTGATATACATTCTTTCCTTTCCTTAAATATGCATGGAATATCTCTGGCACACAGTGTTTTAGAGCACATATTTTAACTAATTTGATGTATGGTGGTCAATTCTGAGCATGATCAAATTTTACTATTTTTAAAATTTTCCCATTCTCACTTTTTTCAAAGGTTACTCAGAATGATTTAGTAATGGCTGAAAGGCTCTTTGGCATTCTTGCATATGTAGCATCTTCTGAGTTGCCCCAGTATCGCCTGCTTTCACTACTTGGAGAATCCAGGTAAAAGTTATTTTATATGGTTTAAAAAGGAACCCTCATAGCCATAGAAATGATATTTTACCATAATTGTGTCTATATAAGTGTGTTAAGAATTAAGTTAACAATTAAATCAGTTCACCTCTCCTTTTGATTAGGTAAAGTTCATCAATCAGTTCTTTCAAAAAGAACTTGCTATATTTTTTGGATAAAATATAATAGTTAATAGAAAAAAATACAAAAAGCACAATCACAAATTGATATGTGCAATGAACTTCTAGGATGATACAGAAAACAAGCACAGAGGAGATGACACTTTACATTTCAATGGCTCATAATGTCAAAGATCCTGTTCTCTAAGTGTGAACTAGAAATTCTTATAGGCTCAACCTCCATTAATTCAGATCAACATTAATTCCTTACACACACAATCAAAGTGTTTTGGGTATTATAACATTCTGTAGAAGAGCAAAAGTAGATTTCATATTGGCTTGTATAAAGGGGTTGTCTAAGGGTAAGGGTAAGGCCAAGGTTGATCTTACTTTCTGCATTTTACAGGTTATAAAAACTGTTCACAGTTCTTCATCAGGGACCACCCAGGAGACACTGCAAGTCTGGTTGGTTTAGGACACTTAATGGATGCTACTCAGCAGGCGCAGCTACAGAGCACCCGCTCTGATCTGAACTCTGCTTGGTCTCATCTCAGAGCAGGGAGACTGGGGTGAGCCCAGATGAGAAGCAGTACTCCATACCCTTCCTGACACTGGATGCCTTCCCACTCTTGTGGGGGAGGGTGGAGACCAGTCTGGAGGGAGAATGAGATTCCCTGCCCCTTCTCCCTTGTTCCACCCGAAGCCAATGCTTGTATTATCTTAACTGTTGTTCCCTCCAGGCTCCTCGTGCTCTATTCTGGTGCACTTTTATATTATTTTATTTTTTTATGTTTGGAAATATAAACATCTAATTTTAAAATGTTTAAATTGCCTGGGGCAAGAAATTGACAGAGGGTGTGTGGAATACACACAGGGCAATGTGAAAAAGAGGAGAATGCAGGAGATGAGGATAGGAAGCCAACAGATGCTGGGGATCAGCAGAGAGTGGTAGGAGAATAAGTGTATGAGTGGGATGGAGTTCGGGTATGCTAGGGGTGATTGCCCTTGTGCGAACCTTTAAAAGTTCCACAGTGTAAGTGCTAGCTATGATCTGCCCTACTGAGCTCTTTTCTTGGACGTTCATGGAAGTGCAGGGACACAAAACATGGTACTATTTGGACCTTAACAGGTCCACATCTCCTTAGGACACTTACACTGAAGATTTTCTAACGTTTGCACAGGGGCAACCAGTCCAACTAGTTCCACCCCCCAGTGCTCCTGTCTTGCAACCCCCTACACACCTATAACATTCCGGTTCTTCCTATGCTAAGCTCACATGGGATCTTGGTCTCCCATGCACTGCTCGGGCCCTGTAAAGTGCTGGCTCCATCCTTGTCCCCTACAACTTACCCATTACAAGGTTTTAGTGGACGGCCACCTGAACTGTCCCTGTCAGAAGCGGGGCAACTGTTCTCCGGATGCCCCCATTTCTCCATCCTGCAGAGATTTTTTTGGCTTAATTATAACCAAATATATATTGCTTACTTAAAATGTGAGAAATGTTTTGTTTTGGAAGAGAAACACTTGTACTTAATTGTTTTTTGGTTTGTTCCACTACTCTATAGCATTTCTGTCACAAGCTGGTTTGCCTACATTTATTTTCTGAAGCTCTCTTCCATCACGTGGTACTGTTTCCACATTTACAATATACAAATAATTCTTTACATTTTTACTGCTTCCTCTGAGGTTTTAAAGTACTTTACAAACATTTATTAAGCCTCGCTAGAGAGGTGTCAAGGTAATTAAAAGAAATATAACTGAGATGAGAGTTTGAGAGATCTCTAATGGTATGTAAAAATATGGATTTCTTCACTCACCGCTGAAATGCAGCCTCCTCAGCATCTGCTTAACAATATACAGTAATACTGGTTATTGTTTTAGGACAGAAAGCAAATACAGTCATATCCAGTTGAAACTTCAGAAGGAGTTTATGTAGGCAAAATATAATTAACTAAGAATTTGGCCAGACCACATGGGTTAACATCTTACTCTTATGAAAATCTCTTTATAAGTAAAATAAGTATTACACAGATTCCACTGTATAACATTGCTAAAGAACACACAGGTTTTTCTGTACATTGCAGAAATCTTGAGCGCTTTCTTCTTGATTCACAAATAGAATGTAGTCATACAAATTGAACAATCCTTGAGTATATAATGTACAAACAAAATCCTTGGGTATATAGTGTACTATGAATATGCATTTCTGATAATAGGGAGCTGGTATAGGATGTGGGCAAAGACGTCCATCCACTTAAGTGTACTGTTTATCTGATTCCAGTGTCATGTTTTGGACAGTAATTATTGAATTACATACTGGAGGGCATTGAGATAATTATAATGAGTGTTTTATAGTTGAAATATATGACAATTAACAGTTTTGACATGGTAAAATAAAAGGTGTTTAAAAGTTTGTGGAGAAGACATTTTGATGGTATTTTTAGATTTCTGTGGATACTTGTACTTTAAGTACCTTTCTTAAGTTGTGAGAATTTTTCCACTTTGGAGATCTGTTATGATATGTGTCAGAACAAGCATTTGTAGAAATAGTCTGCAGTTGTTCTGGGACAAAATAACGGATGAATATCTCTGAGACCTTCTTATATATCAAGGCTGCAAGATGCAATAAAACAAAAACTCATAAACTCAGTGTTCAAAGCAAAACAAAAAAGGCCCTACATAAAATCACTGAAAAGCATCTGCACTTTAATAAAGTCTCAGATAATTAAATCTGTAAATCTTTTTAATGTCTATCTACAGGAAGAAGCAATTCTGTTATCTGCTAGAGGCAAGGGGGAAGAAATCTGGGGTTGTCAGTGAAGAAAGTAATGACAGCAGAAGGCTTGGAGGAGAAAATACAAATCAAGCTACACTAAATTACACAACAAGGGACTTTCATGCAGAAAAGCTTGAGGTAAATGAGTTAATTTGAGGATCCTGTGCGGATCATAGACTCTTAAAAGTTCCAAATATAATTTTTTTCTTTTGGGTGGCTTGTTTAATTTTTAATCAGTTTTCATATATTTTGTTTATCTGAGATAACATTATTCACTTTCACCAACTTAAATAGTTTACAGGGTCCTTCCAGACTTCTCTGGGACCCAATGACTAACATTCATATTATAGCAATGATGCTATGAAAAATCTGTAGGTGGACACAGTTAACACTAAATAAATTTATTATAAGATACAGTATAGACCAATTTCTGCTTTCAGATGTGCTGGTATGGTTTCCATTGGTTTCAGCCAAGGATAATCTTTGGCATTCCTCCTGCCCCCTGAAACTCTCTGTCTAGCTCTGCTCTGTTTCTGAGCTCCCTCTCTGGATTCTAGGTTCTGGATGCTGCCACTTAGGATTCTGAACACTCATTTATAACTCCTAGGGGCAAATTCAGTGCATGTCAGTTTCTCTAATCAGAACTCAATTTTCAAACTGTTTATTGCAGATTTAAGCATATTTTAAGCAACTGTCATCATACAGTCCTTTTATCTTATCCTTCTACTTGCTCTGTGTACAAAGATGAAATTTTATTATATGTCAATTTTAGTGATGGTCTTTAGAATATTAGTTTTTACATATCACTGTTTATCATATTTACATTTATTTTTCAACTGCATAATCAAACATCTTACTGATATAAAAATAGCAACTTTACCCGGACTGCAGGGCAGTCAGCACGGTACCCCTAAAAAAGGGTGTCACCCATACTGGCAAACATGCCTGGATCACACATTCAGGATGCAGGACTTGTACATGGAATATGCAAGTGTAGCCTTACTTTGATTTTTCTCACCTATTTTTGGTACCATGCAAAGTGGAATTAAAGAAGTATGGAATATGATGAGGATAAATCAGCACAGCTTTTATAAGGGTATAGTCATTTCTCTCAATGTTAAAATCCTTTAATTTAGACAGAGGATTTTAATACAGTGCCTCCCAGGAGACTGTTGGAGACCTATTTATCATGTAGAGCGATAATGTTAAAACAAGACTGAAATAGGAAACACAGAATAATAATAGTCATTTCTCAGCTTGGGAAAAAGTTAACAGTGGAGTGCCTTATGAATCAATACTGAGTTTAGTGTTGTTCAATATAGAATAGAGCTATGACAAAATTTGTTTAAATCTCAGTAGAGGAAAATAAACTCTTAATAGGCTTAGTGCAGCCCAAATTTAAATAGTAATAACATGACAGACTGTCTTGTTTCAACCAAGCCCATCCTAGGTGTGCTTTTCTGGCTGCAAACTCCTATTCTTAGGCCAGGAAAAAAACATCTTTTCCCTGAGCCAGCCCCCTCTTCCTTTTGAGAGGACAACCTTTAATAGCAGCTATCACCAGTCCCTACTGGGATACATTCTAGTGCTCACATTCATCCCTTGCTTACCCTTCAGGTTTATGCGGAGTATAAATCCCATCTCCATGCTGTTAAGTAAATCAATAGTACGTACTCAGCTTGATTATTGCATTGAGTTTTGGTCACCTCATCTCAAAAAAGACATAGCATGGAAGTGTGATGGGAGAGAGGAAAAATAGCAAAGCACTTTAGTCTTGAAAGAAGTAGTAGTGATGGCTACTTTAATTAAAGGTAATTAAAAGAATTAATGGTATAAACTAGTGAGGCACTCCTGTTTGCACTTTACCAGAATCAGAGGACTGTAATAAAATAATACTTTGATATTCATGTGATTACAAAAAAAATATACGTTGCGCTTTTTTTGTTGTTGTTACCAGTGTAATTCACACCTTGTCCTTCATTCTAGTATTCCATTTGTGGCTGCCAATTTTAGTGGTTATCACAAGGGAAAAGCAAGATAGGCAATAACTGCCAATTTCTGCTTCCCATTAACAGTAAACTAACATAATAAATGTGATCAAGTCAAACCTAATTACTGAAGATAGTAGATTAGGTTTATTGATTGATAAGTTTTCAAATTATGCATCTGGAAAGCATTTGCTCTCCTTCAGCTCATAAAAAATAGTCTGTATTGTTTTCATGGACCATAGCATGACCTAATGTTTTTAACAATAATGTAAATCAGATGGATTAGGTATTTAGCACCAATATAACTGTTCAAAGAACAACTTGTTATGGCACTTTATGGAAATCCTCCATAAAAAGGAATTAGTATAATTGAAGAATGACTAAAATATGGTGCCAGTAGTTATTCAAAATGTATTTTCTTCATCATGAAGTTAGTTTCTAGAGGTTCAGATGACTTTTGTAGAGTGCATATTGTATGTTGTACATAAGCTTGGCAGAATTCAATGTTTGGGTTTTTTTTTATAATTTCAATGGAAATATTGATGTTTATTTTAAGGATTTGTTTCAATTTTTTTATTTATATTTTCACAGTTGAGTGAAATTATGGGTTGTTAACATTTTTTCTATTTCTATTGATTAAAATTTTTACAGTTGTGGAAAATTATGGAGGGGCCAGACAATAATTGTTTACTGACAGTAGATTTTGAGATTAAAAAAGTTAAAGCTCTATAATCGTTAAAACATATTGTCAACATCACATTTTAAAATATACAATGTAAATATCCTTAAATCAAACTCTAATAGGTTCTCAAGCAGCATTTTGCTTATTTTGCCTATCTGTAAACTTTTATTATTATCAATGGAAAAGGTGAAATTGATGTTTACTGATATTTTTAATGATAAAAACTTAGTTCTTCCAAGCCTACTTGTACAGGATGCACACATCAAAGAAAATCTGGTAGGAACATTTGTACGGTTTATTTCTCCCTACAGTAGTTTGCTTTGCTGCTGTTTGGAATCTTATGTAGGAAAACAGATATTTTTTTTATGTCATTGCATTTGCTGTGCCTAGATTTAAAAATAAATAATCTAAAATTTAATAGTTTGTATAATATGCTATCACGCCTATCCCTCATGACAGCAAAAAATCGAATTCTGTTAGAGAAAGTTAACATAGTTACTTCCAAATGGAAGTTCAGATAAAAAAATTTGTGAGTCATTAGTAAATAGTTATACAGCTTGAATCTGTGGCCCTATTCACTTAAAAACAAACTGGCTGTACAATTTGAAATTAAATTAATGTGCTAGAGAAAAGCATGGAGTGTTCTGTTTTCGTGCAAATCACTATTTTTGTTGATTCATTAGAGTTCTTTTGGCCCCTTTTAATAAAACATTACTGTTATTTAGTCCTTTTTTCTGTTTTATGTAATATATAATGGTTCTCCCATCCAGGAAATCAAGGAAAGAAAGAAATTTTGCCAGACATACATGCAAGACTTAGTGAAAGAAGCTGCTGACATCAATATGAAAAATGAGTCTTTGCAGAAGCTGTGGCCTCAGATGTTCATTGAGCTTGTCAGGGATGCAGTGATAGAAATACGCAATAAAAATTCCTACATGAAACTCAGCTTACAGCGGATCACTGATCAAAAATAGCTAAGTTGATTCCTGCTGATTTGCAAGCTATTGGTTTCAGTAGTGTATGTTATGTTTCACAAAGACATAAAACAAGAGTATAAAATTACCATTGGTATAGGACACATTTTTTAAGGATGCCTTTAAATTCAATGAGCTCTGTTTCTACAGCTAATGTTTTCTCTGTAGTTTTCAAAATAAAAAGTTTTCTTTTATACAAGTTTTCTTGTATAAAGTTCTATCAGTGTATCCTTAGCTAAAGTGATGACATAGAAATAACTTGACAGCTATGCCATGGTTTACTAAGTGGTCTGTTTTTTGTTTCTGATGCTCCTTTTTTAGTGCTAAAGCATTGGTTTAAAGGAACACATTCACACTGATGCATGCCTTATGTTTTTTGTTGAATGCATTCAATTGTTTCCTTTTTGACCGTTTGCTGCTGTGGTTAAAAAAAGAATTCACAGTTAGGATTGTTTCTTGTGAGTGAAAGCTAATAAATTATTATGTTTATACACCCTGAACCTAATCATTTAATATTATTTAATGCAATGGATTGTAAAACTGCATGTTGTCAGTTCAGTACTATTATAAAAGTAGTACATTTTACCAAGATTAAACTAATTGAAGATCCTCAACTAAACATATTGTGATGCTAGTTTTGTTTCCAAATATTTTTCATTATTTTGCTTTTATATGTTTATAAATGTGAACTATAATGTGTAAAATACCAAAGTAAAATAAGGGGGGTTTCTTGAATTTTATCATTGTTCTGTTAGAATACATACAAAATATTCATATAACTTATTCTGCCTTCCAGCTAGTAAATGATGAATTTCCAGTTCACTCCACATTCTTTGAAACATAAGACATGGAAATAATATATTAAATTCCATCTTGAAAACAGGATGTTTCCTTTTAAGTGCTTAGGGCCAGATTTTTAAAGGTATTTATATGCCTAAAGATGCAGATAGGCACTTAATGGGATCGTGCCTACTTGCTTAGACACTTTTGAAAATCCTATTGGATATCTGTCTGCATTTTTAGGTACCTAAATACCTTTGAAAATCTGGGTCTTAATAATGTACTATAGATAGTTATCTTCTCACCAGATGCACAGTGTACAACCTCATTTGCTGGTACTGTTTTCACAGTACTAGCCCGAGCTTTTGAGTAGTTAAGAATGGCCAGACTCCTTTTGGGAGAGAAATGAGTAAACAGAGATTGAGGGATGTTCTTTTTTAGAGTTTTGGGTTTTTTATTTGCAGAAAGACTAATCCTGTCTACAGTGCCAACCCCAAGTAGTTTTTGATATGGGGGAAGGAAAGTCTCTGCTTTTCCCGACTTCTATACTACACAACTGCAGTAGCCTCTCTGATTGTGTCCCGTATGGGAAGGTGGCTGTCTGGTGGTCCCCTATGCAAGCTCCCAGCATCCTAGCCATACCGAACCTCCACAGAGCAAAACCACACTGCTTCCACTATGGCAAGGGTTCTCCATGGCTATTGAGGAAGGTAGGCTTTGCCCCTTCATACCCACAAATCCTATTACTGCTAAGAACAAATACGTTCTTTTAAAATGGTTATAAGCAGTAGAAAAGTTTATACACACACAGAAATGCAGCCTCGCTTTCACGGCTCCAGTAAATCAGCTCTGTGTTTTAACCTGCAGCCAGCTAGTAGTTTCTCAAGCAAAGCTGCAGTTTCTGTCCTGCCGCTGTTCCACACTGCTTAACCTCTCCTTAAAGAGATTAAAACAATTTGGTAAGGAAATGTGCCTGGTGGTTGCCTAGAGTCACCGTTGCCAGTCAACTGTAGTATTTATGTATTTTTCAATTGATTAAAAATGCATCCTTCACTGTTTCTCAAGGCACAGAGAAAAATAGTTCACAAAAGAAAAGCCTAACATCTCCCTTCCCCACCCTCCAAAAAAAATAAGACCATCAGCCAAAAGCCTGCACATGCAGATGAGCTATGCATGCTGCCTTGAAAGTCAGCTGATGGGGAGCTCTGATGAATTATTGGGAGAAGCAAATTCCAGAGTACAAGGACCTCCCCTGAAAACACCTTGCCAGCTGCCTCCAAACATTTAAATGTAGGGACTGTTGGTTCGAGTGCCCCAGCTGACTTCAATGATTAAGTCTTGCCTACATGAGAAAGTCGCATCAGTTGAATTTAGGGGTGATTTAAATCAGTGTGATTAAACCAAAGTAAAGTAAAGTTTGTGGACAGTCTTATTTGATTAAACTGGGATTATTTCCTTTTATATTAAATCTATTACAAAACTGCTAAATTGAGATAAAATACTCTTAAATCAAATTAAGAATGGCCACATAGGGGTTTGCACTGAAAACCCACTTGGTCTTAGTCTTGGGTTATTTATGAACCTTCTGGTTTATGTGTTTTCTGAGGCAAGAGGAGATTTCCTCTGAGGACAAGGACAGATATGTTTATTTCTTGCTTTTACTTTGTGTGTTAATTAGACCGTTATCTGAAATAATTTCAAATACTTTATTTTTACTTGTCTGATTCATTTTTGTTATGCATTGCTCTCATTGCTGAGGATTAACGTTTCAGTTGCAGAGCAATATTTCCTACACTCCTTTTGATATGGGATTTTATGAAAGAACAGAGCTGTGGATACACTCCTATATCCAGTCTCTACAGAACAAAAGGAGTGGTTCATCTGGTACGAACCACAAAACAATACTGCCAGCTTTGTGGAGAAAAGCACTGGGAATCAGTTTTATTTATGTGCTGTAAAGTTGCAAGACAAAAGTTTTAAATTTGTATCTTGAAACAGCTCAACTCTTTGTTTTACATTCTCTGTTTGTCTCTGATATAATTCGGAAGTACCTTGGCTCACAAAGCTATATGTGATTCCGTTTTCATCACATTAGTTGTAACAAAAAGCCCTCAAGCCCTTAAAACATTAGACTTCTATAGAAGTAGCTATACTGAAGTTGTTGTACAAAAAATATCCAGACATAAATATTAAATGCATTCTGCAAATTCTAAGATTAACTAAGAATTACTTTGATATCCATTGTTTTCAGCAGTGCATTTTCCATCAGTCAAAATGGAAGGTTACATTGCTTCTTTCTGCTATATTTATATGCTTGTTGCACCTCAAAGTTGAACTAGCGGCTCAAAGAAAATAAAATGAATTATTTGCTATTTGAAATTGTTCACTAAACTATCTGTGTGAAGAATTGGTCTGTAGATTGTTTGAGAGCAACTCTAGGGGAGTATTCAAAATCAGAGTGGTTGCAGTTAGTTTTGATTGAGTGTATTTCCATTCCCTGATTGGGTGAGCCATATTGTATGTTGGAACCCCGTTTCCAGTGCAAATGTTTTCTTTTTAGGTGATATATTTTGTCAAAAGGCATGTGTTTGTCTATTTCTTTTCTTATTTTTTCTCTACGTTTACATGATTTTAGAATTAAAGAAAAATGTTGGCTATTTCTATCTGTGTTTTTTATAATGCAAAACACAGCCGTTGTCTGTGTGAATCAGTGATGTTAGTTCTTCTTTTCTTTTCGGGATGTGTAAGTTTTGGTGAGTTGATATACAGACTGAACAAGATAAAACTGGTGGATGAGAGGAAAGAACACAGCGGCTGTAACTCTATTTTACTGTGATGCATACAATGGTTTGAACGAAAGTGAGTCTAAGCTGGTTTATCTTACGTACTGAGGAGTGGTGAGGAAGCTGTGTGTTAACAGCTTGCTTCTGTGTAACTAGTACTCACTTGCACATCTTCTCTGAGTTTGGCCTACTGAGCCTGAGTCTAAGGGAGTTGAAGCTAATGTCTTTCCCCCTCCACACACCACTGGGGAGGTGTCAAAATAGAGAAGTTTAGCAGGAAGAGCAGCTAACAAGTTGGTGGAAGAAGGTGCAGGCAAAGAAAACCCCACCCAGCTCCTTCTTCCAGCTCTCTGGCATCTAACTTACGCAATCTTCAGCTTTCTTACTCTCACTTATCAATATGTAACTTACACCACCTCACACATCACTTCTGTATTTGGACCAGCATTGTGCTACAGTGGCCATGGGAAAACATCAGAGTGTTATGTTACCTCTCATTGTCTGATTTGCCATATTTTCTGTGTGTGTGTATGTGTGTATAGAGAGAGGTGGATGGACACCACACGTGGGATGTACTGGATCAGAAAGCCCCAGTAAACAGAGTGAGAGGTTTAAAAGGGGGAAGAAAGCATTTTCTTTCTCATAGACATTGTAAATCATGGACATATATTGCAAGTTAGAATATCTTCAGTTGGTAAAGATTCTCTCTGTGCAGATATGCAGAATAACAGTTCATGCTAGGAAACCTTAGCCAGTTGTTGCATTGGAAGCAATGTACATTATACAAGATAGCTCGACTTTTCCAGCTGGTGACTGCATTGACACGAGACCACTCAATGCACAAGGATGCTGTACAATTTGTTTGCAAAAATAAGATTGATGGCTTTCCATTTGTTTTGGCCATTGATTGGCTAAGGTAAAGCACAAAATTAGAATATAATCAAGAGAATGGGACCAAATTAATCTCTGGTGCAACTACATTTTGGTTAATAGAGTTATGCCAGAGCTTATTCCTGTTCAGTTTGCTTATCCTTTGGTTCATACCTACCTCTTTGGCCTCCTCTTATTGATAATGAGGAAAAAGTAGTTTTGTGTGATGAGAGAACAAACAACATGTGACAGACGCTAGTCATGTTGCTTAATCCATTAATAGAAGGTGCTCAGATACGACAGTGATAAGTGTGGTAGAAAAACGTATATAGACTAGATCTTTACCCTCGTATATAGTGTATACTCAGTCTATCAATATGTAATTACAGGTGTATTTTACTGGAGCTCAGTAAATGTCACATCTGTAAATGTGAGAGCTTTTTAGATTCAGACAAATATTCCTTTCTTCGAGTGCTTGCTCATGTTGATTCCAAGTAGGAGCGTGCACACTGCATACACAGTCACCGGAAGGTTTTTCCCCTAGTGGTATCCGTAGGGTCGGCTCTAGAGCTCCCTGGCGTCGCACCTTCATGGCACCTTACATAGGGCCTGCTGACCCCCCACTTCCTCAGTTCCTTCTTACCGCCTGTGATGATTGCTGGAATGTCCATTCACTCTTGCTTTGCAAGTGCTTTTCTCTAGTGGTTTTCTTCTCTAGATAGTGCCTGTTAATAGTCTAAATTAGCTGTAGTTCTTATAGTATAGTTTTTATTAGTATAGTTAGTTAGGGCCCCACTTATCAGGGTCAGGATTCCCCCTTTCTGGGGATGAGGCATGCCTCGATCCCTTGGTTTTAAACCATGTGGGGTTTATAAAAAGCCCATGCCCAGGAGCAATCCCCATACCACCTGACTTAAGTGCTTAGGGGAGACCCATCAAAGGGATCGTTGCAAGAACTTTAGGGATTTTTGCCCAAGGACAAAAAAAGGAGAGAAGCCAAAGATTGAAATTCATCCTTATGGATGAGGCTCTCTGACCAACATGGGGCCTAGTGGAACCGACACCCAGTACGTTGGCTTCGGTGCTGAGCACACTGGCGTCCATGAGAGAGACAGTGCTGAGGAAGGACTCTGAGCCAGAGACTCTTGGCACAATCATGGGTCACTGGCACTGAAAAATTTCTCATGGGCACCAGACTGGTCGCATTCTCCTGTACCTTGGAAGAAGCAGAGGAAGACAGAACGGGAGGCGCTCGCCAATACCCAAAACAGCAGGGCAAGGAGCCTTGAGTGTAATGCAACCTGCGCCAAGCCACTCAAGTACCCCAGCCATGGTGCTGTTGACTCTGGCCCGGGAAAGGGGTTCATTGAGACCGGTGCCTCCCTGCCCAGGGAGATCCACGAGGAGGACCTGCAGCTTCCCTCCACACCGAAGAACTTCGAAGTGGCCAGAGACCTGATGGAGGGCACAGCACCACCATCCCCTCCCAGGTCTACAAGTGCTCCAGACATCAGACCATTGGTGCCAAAGAAGCATTCAGTGCTGTTTAAGGGGAAGCCGGCTATAATGCCTCTGCCCCAATCTCCCTGTTGCTGTTTGCTGGCACTGAGGATTACTATGGCACCCTGGTTCCCAAAGAGTGAATTGTCAAAGAACAACAGTTATGGAAGGTAAGTAACCGTCTTTTAAGTTTAACATCCCTAATGTGAAATGCTGGTACATTAGTAACACTTCATTTTACACCTCTACCATCTGGGGCTTCATGTGAACACTGAACAGATCATAAACAAACTCATTCTCTTTCTGGAGCAATAGATGTGGATAACATAAACAGTACTAACCATTTCGAAGCTGTGAGAACTATTGACCTTTATGGGAATCAGGATAACAAAAAGCCTCTCTGTATGTAATATTGTGCCTTTAACACTTAAGCACAAGGGAGGAGAGCCTAGAATCACATATGGTTTCCATCTATTTATAATATACCGCTAGACAAGTGAATGTAAAGTTAATTCAAAATACAGTGGTGAGGAAATTGTGCCGATGAATGTTATGTTTGCATTACTTACATACATTCACAAAGTCTAGACTTCTTATTTGGGTATGCAAGTGACTTTATGCTATTAACATAATTTACACTCAGTGAAACAAACCATGGCAACATGTAGAAAAGCTCTGACTTTCCAAATGCTAGCTATGGAATATACTTCTTAATCTTTTAACTTGAAGTAGCAGCTAACTAACAAAGCCACAATGATTTATTATGGGAAGGTCAGAGCTTTATCCACGCAGCGGGTGTTGAACCACAGCATATAGATGTAAAGTCCACTATACCAATTTTGAGTCACCTGTGTTTCCTGGTGGAGTCATAAAAGGATATAAGAAGTGATGGAAACAGAAGAGGGATGAATGTAATCTTCCCCCTCCTATAATTCAGCACTTGATATAATAAACCCCTCATGCAACTGTTATAGTTTGTGTAAAATAAATATGTAGGGCTCTCAGGGTATCAAGGAGTAAGAAGCTAGTGTGTATGTCTATGCTCTAGAGTCCCTAGACAAATGTAAGTTACAGTCCAAGCACTAATGATTAGGTAATAGTGGTAACATCAGTCATTATAATTAAAGGTGAATTTTCTGTATAGTCTTATCTGAAAGAGAGGAGTTGACTTGCCACTTTGGACAACAGGGCAATTGTGGAAAGGGAATGGAGAAAGGATCTCCAGCTGCCACCGGCAAGACTGGGTCATGGATTGACTAATGAACACAATATTTATTAAAGCAATTGTATTCTGCATGTGATCCTGTAGAAACTATGTTCACCTTATTCATATTATCAAATTGACCTAACATAATTATATACAGTACATTCAAAAGCCAGGGCACATCTACTGTTCTATAAGAGTGGAATGTTAACTCTGTTCTCCAGGGCATGTAGGTCTAGATCATTTAAGAGCTAAGCAATAAATGGACAAGGTTTGTTTTTGTTCAGTTTCCCAGCTGAAACCTGGTACTGATGTGGATGGTTCTGCATTTGCTTGGAGGCCCTGAGTAATTATGGTCATGGGTGCAGAGGTGTTTGTCTCACTGCCCTGGGCAATTTCCAAAGTTAGTAATGACCTTCTATCTATTTAAAATGAGTCCCGTGGCTTCATTTATAGAACATATATTCTATACTCCTAACCAAGAGAAACTGTTGTACAGTGCTGATAGTTCAGACAGGCTGCACTTTGGGTCATTTTCCCCAATTTATGCTTCCTGTAAAGCGTTTTGGGATCATCTAGGATGAAAGGCGCTACTCAAATGTAAAGTTACTCTTCTAGTACCTATGTAAATTGCTTTGAGATCTACTGACGAAAAGACAGGCTGCACTTTGGGTCATTTTCCCCAATTTATGCTTCCTGTAAAGCGTTTTGGGATCATCTAGGATGAAAGGCGCTACTCAAATGTAAAGTTACTCTTCTAGTACCTATGTAAATTGCTTTGAGATCTACTGACGAAAAGTGTTGTATAAGAGGTAAGCAATATTGTTAATACTAGAAAACATCTCTGAAGCAGAAGGAATTTAACAAAGCTCTTTGTGCCTTCACTACTAGCTGAAGTACATCTTACAGTCAAATGAAAGAGGAGACATTCTTACAGTATAAGAAACTTGTCAGACCTTATCTAGAGCACTGTTTGAAGTACTAGCCTCCATGACATCAGACAGAGTGCATTGCCTTGGAGAAGACGATCCCAACATATCAGCAAAATCAAATGGGCTTGCTTATTCAAATCATATCATGTGTCACTATACCTATTGACAAAGCCAGGTTATGTACATTCCATCCACAGTATCTGGGAAGCTACAGAGAATGTGTCAGCCAGGTGTATTTTTAGAAGTCTGAAAACTGTCTAGGGGAACAAGGTTCTTCTGTCCTCCTCCTGCTTTACTCTTGCCAGGAGGTTCTTGCCACTCTCTGCCCTTGCCGTGAGGTTCCCACCACTCACTTATTAGCTTCAGGTTATTTTATTTTATTAAAAAAAAAAAACTTTATTGGCACTGCTTGGGGTCTCAGTGGTTTGGCCACTGGTGACCACAGGCAAGAGTAGTCTTCTGACATCCAAGTGATGCTATTGCTTTATCTTAATTAGCATCATAAATATGGCTCAGCATAACTGTACTTTTCAGAGAGACCAAGAGATTGAATGCTAGAGAAGGTGGAGCTCCGTCAGTGTGCAATGATATTATTGTAGCAGATGTAGTTTCAATAGCATTTTTTCCCTGGTGTTATCCTGTTGCAGAGGGAGGTGCACCCAGAGTTTATTTTTTGGATTGCTTCTGATTTCAAGTGAATCAGCAGATGAGGGAGTCCATTATTTGACTGCCACTGATACAGACTTTGTTTACTAAGACTTTCAACTGTAACAATCACAGGTCAAGTTGATCCTGGATTTTTTTTGTACTAGTCTGAATTGGATTCTAGGCAGGGATTTGTGTTTCTGTCCTTTTATTGTTCACCTGAATCTGGAGGAAGGTGGGGAACCCACAGTAAATCAAAAGCAATGGAATAAGACAAATTATTTTTGTGTGCTTATGCTAGAATGTGCTAAATATTTAACATTGCATTGAAATTCTTGTTGATTTACAGTGGAAATCTCTCTCACTATAGGGTCTCTTCCTACAAGTTTTGCGTTTTCTGATTCAGTCCTTTTTGCTTCAAAATTCAATTAATCAGATGATCCTTATTTAGAAACATTTGGAAACCTAAAATGGGAGTGCCAAGTCCTGGTGATTTAGTCTTATGGTATTTTAATTTTTATAGCAATTTATTATACTGCTAATCTTGTAAATCTTTAAGTAGGTTAGTGGAAAATTGAGTTCAACAGCTCAATTAAAAATGATTTCAGCAGAACCCTGGCTAAATTTCTTTTTTTACCTGTTTTCGTGCAAAACTCTCCTACAGACTTGTTTCCATAATCTTTCATTGACAGTTCTGTGATATACTCAAGGCCAGGTCTTTCCTGTCATGTGTTTTTCTGAAGGGACTCTGTGTAATTTAGTCTTCTAGAAATAAACAGTACTGCCCCCACCCACTAACCTTGGTTTTCTTCCTAGGTTAAAGCCGCATAATATGTAAAATGACATTTGGCTTTACTCCACTCTGGAATTGTTTGATGGCATCAGCTTTAAATCAGAGAAAGGTGGAGCTTGCAGAGTTGCAACATCTGTTTCATCCGACCAAAACAGCGTGTCATCTGCCTGGCAGGCAATCACCGCACAGTAAACTGTGATCATGATCTCAGCCAGGGCAAATGGAGTTCGAGACAGGGTGATCTACCCTGGAAAAGAACAAATCTCCTAGCATACTGCAACACTAATCCAGTATCTTCCTTTTATTTAACCCACTTACTTGGGGCCAAGGAGGTCAACTTTTTCTTTCTTTTTTTCTTGCTTTAAATTTTGAAGGAAGGAATCAATTAATCTGCCAATTGAAATAAGCTTCATAAAAGTTTAAACTGTGAAATTTCTGCCTGCAAATTCACAAGTATTTTCTTTGGAAATTTAGAGCTGCCTTCTGGAAAGCTTTTAAGTCACTTCACTCAAGATTTGACAAGCTGTCTAATGGAAACTTTACTTCATCCCAACTAAAATTAGTTAGTAGGTTCCCCCCAGATTTGAGAAGTATAGAGACTGTTTAATTTCAAAGTGATTTGAAATCAAGAAATAGAGATAATATTTTTGGATCCTGATGTGAAATGCCCCATTGCGTGTTATAGTACAGAAGCTGTGGAACATCATGGATTTTGCATCTGCACTCTGAAAAGTAATTTAGTTAAAAATACACCTGGATTGCACAAGCAAATATTGGTTCTTTTTTTTCCAGTGTGTCTCCGCCCCAGAGCTGACTGGAGTGTAGATCTCTGGAGTAGATTGGCACAATCTGTATTTTTTTCATTGAGAAATGTGTGCACCACAACCCCATAGCTCATAGCTTTCCCTAGGAGTATTCTTTGACTGCTTTCTCAGCTCACACTTTTTGCAGACTGTGTGTTTAAAACAGGATGCTTCTGCCATGAATCAGGTTAGTAATTTAGCTCACTGGTGGGTATTCCTTACTCCATTTACTGTAGAAAGCCTTCATTTGATATAGTACAAACTCCTAATAGATTTATATGGGGCTACTCATAGAATAAGTGAATTTTCACTTGTAGATAAGGGTAGCAGAATCTGGCTCCAATAGTGAATTCAGTGGGAGTTGGATTCATGTAACCGAGGGCAGAACTGAGCCAATCATCTTTTAATATTGTCCAGAGATTATCATTTTTCCAACTGCTAGCCAGCCAGCCTCTGTGGTCATTTCCCCTCATATGGGGGACACTGGACTCCCTGACCTCCATCATTCTCATGATGTTCTCAGAGATGACTGTATTTCCTTCTAACAGGAACTAAATAAGAAAGACCAAAGAATCTGCATGAGCTAAGGGTTAGAACCAGAGAGAGTCCTATAGATTAGATGGGGAGATTTCTTCATTACTGAATTAGGATTAGGTGCCATGGAAACCCAGAAATGTGAACATGCAAAGTAGATCCAAACTAATGTCCCCAAAGTAGATCCAAAATGTCTATTAAATGGGACCCTTTGTTTTACAAAATATGGTACTGCTATTCCATTATCCCTCTCCCAGCCCTTTTTAAAAATGCAAATGTATTTTCTCTGGCAGGATCTGAGCTTTAGGATGTAGATCAAACAGGTTAAAACATTTTCCTGGACTTTTTCAAATTTAGCCATTTATTTGGGTTGGATTTTTTTTTATATTCCCATCAACAACTACTTATATTACATTTCAATGTGGTCTGGCCAAAAGTCTTGACATACAGTCAAAAATCTTTAGTACTGGTTAAAAAAAAAAAAAAGATGTATATTTTCATCCTGAAGCATGGGGCAGTCCTTGCAACATGCGGTAGGTGTTTTCATCCTCACTCTCTTTTGGAAACTTCAAATGCTAAATAAGCATTTAAGTGACAATCCACTGGTGTTCGACTCCATGATCTTTTCCTCTGCTCTGGAATCAAAACTACTAAGGAGGTGTCCAAGTCCACCACCCTGCTGCTCTAATACATCAGCAGGGAGAAGCGAAGGAAAGGAAATGAGGAATGGTGACTGCATCCATTTACCTAAAACGTGTTGCTGCTACCTCTGTCTTTGTCTACCGTTGCTGTAACACTGGTGTGGCTCCTCTTGTGTTAGCATTGGCACAGACTGGTTTCTGTGTCTTTGCAATGTGCATGGTTAAATAACATCATGATACAAATGCAGCCAACACTAGTTTTCCTACTGGAAGTACTAGTGCACCACTGGGACATTTCCACTGGAAGCATGGTGTAGGCACTGCCACAGAGAACTCTTGTCCCCCTTTGCCAACTATTTTCTTTGCCTTTCTTTTTCTCCCCCATCATCTGGGCTTGGAAACAGCCAGAAGACTCCTATATAGGGAATCTTCTGAGGCTTCTACCTTGTTCAGATCTCAGCTTTCATTTTGTCTTGTAAAAAGAGAGTAAGTCTTTTATATCGGTGAAGGAAGCCTCACAAATGCAAAATGAATGTAACTGATGCAGAGATGAGTCTGCAGAGAGCCTGGAAGCAGAGCTCTGAGAGGTGTGAACTTCCTCATTCATCTCAATGAGGTGTTAGCTCAAGTATTCAGTAATGATGATTTAAAGGTCAACATTAAGAATTCATCCCTCATGGAGGACGGCAGAGGGAGGGTCACAGATCCGCACAATTTCCTGTGGGTGACGTCTCATTTTAGTGCCACCTATTTCCCCTACACGCCAGTTAAGGAGGAGCCAGTCCAAGGAGCCCAGCAGAGCCTCATAGAGTTTTCAAGCCACAGAGAGAAGGAGCCAAGCTCAAGGAACTTAGCAGAGCCCAGCAAACCCCATGCTCAGACTTTGAACCTCTGCGCACACTACTGTGGGTGACATCTCCTTCTAGGAACTCATCTGGGTGGAGCTTATTTTGTATACTGCCACCACTGCCTTTTTTTCTCCCCCTCCACATCTGACTATCAGTTACTAGGGAAGTGAAAAAGCAACAAGTATTTATTCAAATATATTTAAGTATCAGATGAGTGACCCATGAAACCAAATTAAATTTTAGTTCCACTCCTTCAAGAATATTTTGTGGCACTGACAAAGCTTTTCTTTCCAGATGCCCATTTGCCATCCCAGTTCCACCCTCCACTTCCTCTTCCAGCCCTCCCTGTTGTGAGCCGGAGTGCAACTGATCACAGAGGTAAGATGTAGCTCACAAAATGTCATAACAAATTGCATTTCCTCTTTGATCTTTATCCCCCCTCCCAATGCTGTGTCGCACAAGTTCTACTTTCCTCTGGCTCACAGCAAAAAAGGGGGAAAATGCATTTGCCTTTTTACAGAACCGAGCAGGAACTCTAATTAGCCCATCCACTGTACATTTACAATCACTCATTCCCAAGCAACTGCTGGATACAAGCTCAGATTAATGCTGGGTTTCCAGGACAGACACATCACTTCTCATTACTGCAGGAGAGCAACTTGGCTAGAAAAGCCAGCAATTGCTATATGCAAAGCTGGAAATATAACACATCTATATTTTCCTCTAACACACACTGTCTGACTGTATGATATTAGCTGTGCTTTGGCTGTTCATTTTGTTCCTTTGGAAAATTCCAATGAGAACCTATACTTGGCTTCTCTGTCTAGTGTAGTTATCATAGAGTCGGGGCTTAGCAAGTTATCAGTAAAAAGAATGCAAATCCCCTAGAATCTCCTTTAGCCTAGGACACTGGTTCATTGTGAGGTAAGGGGCTTTACTGGGTGTTCATCTCAGGACTTGTCATCTACACTATAAAATTAAGACAACTTAACTTAAGTCAATGTACAGCCATGGCAGTAATTAAAGCGGTGCTTCACGTCCACACTATGTTCCTTCTGTCCGCGGTGCGTGTCCTCACCAGGAGCACTTCCACGACCAAAGAGGGGCATTTATTGGGGCACTGACAGCTGGAGCCCCCCACATAGGGCTCACAGCTGGAGCCCCCTCTTCCTTTCCCAGCCCTTGTCTGACAGCCCGAGCCGTGAATGAATGCACCTTCCTGGACAGTTACTATGGAGATACAAGGAATGGCATAAGTGTCTTGGGAGAGCAAAATGTAATGGTTCTAATCTTGTATCATCATTTGACAAGGAAAACTTAATGTTTTCTGTCCAAGCAGCTGGGAAGAACTTTTTTTGTGAGCCCCTCTCTGGGGAGCCATTTGTTTAGTTGTTAAACAGGGGTTTCATCCATGGACACACATCCCTTTTCATACTTTAAATATAACTCTCAACATTATAAAACTTACATGAATATATGTGTAAGTACTTTGAATGATGGACATGGCTAGATATTGACGTTCCTAATCCTGCATTCCGTGTACACCAGAACCCTCAGTGGAGGTTCTGGGCAAATAAGGCAAGTGGTATCAAGCTCAAAATCTGCTTCCAGGTGGGAATGGATCTGATTCGATGGTGAAGGCCTGCATGATTTCAGTGTTTTGAATGATCAGCTCCCAAACATCTACAGACAGGGGAAACTTACTGAGAATTCATGGCAGGTGAGCACAACAAATCAAATTTTAAGCCCGACTTTAAAAGATCTGAAGAGAGAGCCAGTAAAGTCGACAGTAGTGCCAGAATGACAAAGGAGTCTCCCAGACTAGAATTCACATATACTGCCTGAAATAGATTTTTGTGCTCATCCGGAGCAGTTCCAAGTTACTCCTCCAGAAATAAGGGGAATGAGTGTGAGTTGGCCATAAAAGAATGTGGGCTAGATTTTCATCTTGTGTAAATCAGCATAGCTCCATTGAAGTCAATGGTCTTACTCCAATTTACACCAGCTACGAATCTGGCCAATAATCTTTCTCAATGACAACAAAATTATGAAGAGAGATTTAAACCCCAACCTAGAAAGCCATCAAAATATCCATGAAATAATCTTGTGAACAATTTCAAGGGCATAAAAGATATCTTGTTACCAGATTTGCCCTTCACCTTGGGGTATGCTCATTTATTAGGTTTACCTTCCTGGAAGGGGGGTGTGATTCTACTAATGTACTGCTTGTGTTACTTGTGTGTTCATATGGCTAAACGCCCCCTCCCAGTGGAGCTATCCTGCAGGACTTAAAGTTTTCAGGGCTGGGTTCCCCCAGCACCAGATTCAGATAAACCCCCCACAGATATCCACACACATTCCAGATTAACCAAGTGCGTCTGAGTGGACCGGGCTATCTGCACTTTCAGCTGATCCCTTATATGTCCCTGAACTCAGCAGGCTGGGTGACACAGCACTTTCAGTGGCCACCCTTATATGCCCCTTTGCAACGCACCAGAATAGAGCGCACTTCTGAGCAGGCTGGGTCCAAACAGCACTTTCCAGCTACTCCCTTTATTTGCCCCTGGACTCAATCAGGCTGGGTCAAACAGCACTTTGAGCCGCACCCTTATTTGCCACTGGACTCCATAGGCTAGGCAGAGTAGCACTTCCCGGCTGTCCCCTTCATATGCCCCTTTACACCACAATTGTTCTAGCAGTAACCCCCTTGATGAGCAAACCCCATAGGATTTTTGGGCACTCCAGAGATCTTTGGCTTAGGTAAGGGAAACATTGCAGAGCAAGATAGGGACCAAGAACACAAAGGAGTACATGCAGTTTGGAGAGAGAGAAAGTGGCAACCAGCTTGATTATAACAGTTATTGTATTGCTAGGTATATAAAACTTATACTAATAGTAATACCATACAAGGAGAGAAAAACAATCAAATGCTTACAATGCTACACAATTACAGTTGGGGTATTGGAGAAAGCTAGCCCAGGTTTGATTACAAAAGTAGAAAGTTATACCTGGACTAAAAGAGAGAGAGAGAGAGAGAGACGAAAAAGTGCATTGGGGGAAGATTGGGGGGGAGAGGGAGGTCTCACCACTCTGCAGTTCAGAGGTTCCCAGGAAACAGGCTGGTCAGCTTAGAGTCTGGAGCGCTTTGAGTCAGGCAGAGTCCCCAGCAGGATCAGTCAGGAAGAGGGGAGGTTCCAGTGGAACTGATGCAGAATTTGGATCCAAACATCAGAACGGGGTTGACTTTGATAGGGGGTTTTGTAGACCCCAGGTTTGTTTATGGATAAACAATGTCTGGACAAAAGGAGCTGATCCTTCCTGGAAGGGCATTTTTCCTTGAGAGAGAGCTCACAATGCAACCAGGATTCAGTGTTTTGCAGATCAATAACTAGAATGGTCTGATAATTGCAGAGCTGGATGTGCACAGGTGTGAGTTTATTTACATCAAGAGCATAGATCTCCCAACATGCAGTGCGTCCCCGCTTTGGCAATCCCAGAGTTCAGTGCTGTCCCTGCTTTACCAATCCCAGAGTTCAGTGCGTATTCCATCTCGATATAGATGAGGCTTCTGTATGCCCCTTTTTACATCTTTGATGTAGATGAGGCATGGGGAGTTGTATCACCCTTGATGGGAGGATTTTCCACTGCCTTTTCATATTGAAATGCCTTTGGTTTCTGGTTCAAGCAGCCTGGGGGCGATATTCAGGTGAGCCAGAGAGAGAGTCGGGGTTTTGTGCCCTGGTTCCCCAAGAACACAGAGCTGCTAGATAACAATCTTGAGGGCCAGCATTTTCAAAAGGAGCCTCTGGTTTTGCATGCCCAACTTGAGATGTTTTGGGCACTGATTTTCAGACGTGGTGAGCACAAAGAAGGATATAGCAGAGAATCTGACCCTTTAAGCCGTCAATCCTGGTTCCAATCACTTTTACACTGATTTTTAAGCTGGTGTAAACTCTGTTCATGTCAGAACTACTCCTGATTTACACCAGTGCAAATTACATCAGAATCTGACCCTGCTTGTGGATACTTAGAGGTATGCTGTTACCTGCATTCATAAGCTCCTTAGGTGCAGATTTCAGTGTTCATAGATTTGCAAACTGCAGAGGTGAGGCAAGCCAAATAGACCTGGCTCTCTTTTTCTTTTATCTTTTTTCTGTTCTTTTCCCAGCATAACTCAGCATAAACTATAATGACACAAAATCTTGAACATAGCTGTGGCTAGCCAACTACTCAAAAACTGTCAATGCAATGTTAAGGATGAGTATTTAAATGGAAAAGAAAAGTCAGGAAGTACAAAAGCTCAAAACTTCTGAAAATTAGTCCCCAGAGTGTCTCAATATGGGCACTCACCAGGAATGTCAGCTCAATAAACTGGTTGGTGAGATGAACGATCTGAGTAACTCTCCCCCACACACAAAAATAGAGAATGCTTTCAATGAAAGATGAGAGTCACAACGTTAGTTTTCCAGTGGAAAGTCCCTCATATAGTTTTCCCACTACTTCAATACAAACTGGCCATACCAGCATATAATCCTTTTACATGTATGTCAAAATTGCTGAGGGTGTACACACAACTAGAAAAACATGGGCACTGTACCACTAATATTTTCATGTTTTTCTTGTTGGCTATGTAAATCCCTGAGCGTCTGAGGAATGCTACAGTCAGTCTCAGTGTTCGTGAGGTCTTCACCTTACAGAATCCCACTGATAATTACACTAAAGTGATGGATATCAGGATAAAAGACAGATATTTATCTGTTTGGCTGGATATGTTTGAGTATTACGCTAGCTGATACGTCTCAGAAATGATGTGTAATAAATTACTGAGTTGTGCTAAGGAAAGAACAGAAACCAGTATCTTTTGCTCAGTGGATGTTTTCTTGATAGTGTTTAACTTTTTGGGTAAGTAATTAACAGGTGGGTTCAAATTAAGGCCCTGATCTTGTAAATGGATTCTAGTTGGCAAAACCCTGTGTGAGGCGGTGATTATACAGGGACTAATTCCTTTGCAGAATTGGGACTAAATGAGGGAAAATGTACAATTTCTGCCCCTCCTTTTTATCAAGAAGTTTGTTTCTACCTGCAGACCTTTTCTTCTCCTCTTTCAGTTTGCCTTGCATTTGTGTACAGGCACTTGAGATAAGTAGTATTAGTCCTGTGTGTTGTCTTGATTCACCTTATTTTTGCCCATAATCCTATAACTCCTTTCTGATTCTGGGTTATTTGGTTATTTTTCTTCTCTCCATTTAGGGTTATATTTTCTTTGTTTCGACAAGATCAGTTTCTGGGCTGTTGGTTCAAATTCACTGCTGATGTTCACTACACACAGCAGTGGTGAATTTGGCCCAATATTCTCCCATTTCCTTTTCAAATGGCCATCCTTTAGATGCGCCCTGCTGCTACTATCACTGTAGTGTTAGTCTTGGGGTGTAGGGTACATGGAGAACCTGCACCAACACATTTGCTTAGTTAGGCCTCCTCCTATATTCCTTATACGTCTAGATCTCCCATTGAAACTAATCTGCATTCAAATTCAAACTTTGGGGCTCAGACCCATAAATTAAATAACAATGATTTTGAAAGTGTTGACATTGGTGGAAACCAGGACCAACTTTCCTAAAGTCAGTGGAGTTCAACCTGTGTAAAATGGATCTCAGTTGAGGCCCAAGTATTATGATTGTTAATTATTATAATGCTAGCCATATGGAACTCTGCATAGATGTGTTACACACTTTTTAATGGGTTGGTTTTATCCATTGCCAGGAATACTCTCCTCACCTAGCGTTCTGCAGCACAGCCAAGGTAAAGCTGTTGAAATTTCTCTCTCGGAAACATGTTGTTAATTGTGTTCTCACAGTGGTGTAAATCCCTGAAGTCAGTTTACAATGGTATAAAACAGGTGAGAGATCCCGAGGTCCCATACAATTAAACCTCTCTTTTAGTGGAGCCTCACTAAACTTCAGTCTTGCTCTCCATCGTTTATCTTGCCCTTTGCTCTACTCGTCTGCATCTATCTTACTTCATGAGTGTCATGTTTAGACTTTGACACTGGTTTTAGGCTCAACTGCATGGGGAAACCCTATAGACTCCCAATTCCCACCCATTGTGACATAAGAATTGCTCTGCTTGATTGGATTTTTCAGAATTTTTGCACCCACATGAGAACTCCACTTTCCCTTTCACGGTTATAATTATAATTTATTTAACATTTATGTTCAGGTAAATGATGGCGCCTTCCCCAAAGAGCTTACAATCCAAAACAGAGTCTGCAGACAGGCCTCAGTTCAGCAGTACTTAAACATGGAATGGGGGTTGCTCACATGCTTAAAGCTAGGCTTGTGCTTAAGTTCCTTGCAGAATCAGGGCCTTAAAGGGCTGATTTTTCCACAGATACAAAGGTGTCCCTGTGTTGTGAGCTTGTAAAGCAAAACAAAATCAGAACACTCATTCGGCAGTTATCCAAAAAGACGGCTTTCTGTGAATGCTGGGAACTCTGTATATTCCAAAGAGCCTGAGAAATTAAAATAAATGAACACAAATTCAGGTTGCCTGAAGACAGCTTATCTTGCACTCTACCATGGATGCTGGATTTTGCATGACTATTTTATTTTTTTTATTTAGCTGAGCACTTGTGGCATCCCCTGTCCTGCACGGAGTACACAGTATGTCATGTCTCCAATCAAATACAGACTTGTTTCCTCCTGATGTTTGTAAGCTGTCTTTCTCATGTTTTGTCTTTTTAGAAGCAAGTATGTTAATGTGCACAAACCCATTTCCCTGAATCTAATTCTCTGTTTTAAGTTTTTCATTTTGCAGAAAGGAAATGTTTCCCTTTAATTTTTTTTCTTTCTTCCACTTGTAACGTTTATCAGAAATCCAACAAGTTAGCCAATGTGATAAAGAAATACGTACGCGTGCTTCCTGTGTTACAGCCCTTGCCTCACTCTGGCTTTATAGGTAGGAAGGAAACACCTTTATAAGCATGATACAAAGTCCATTAAAGTCGATGCAAAGATTGCCATTAACTCCAGTAAGCTTTGGATCAAACCCTAAATCACCATGTTCAAGCTTCCATTTGAGTAGCAGTAAATTCTCTCTATGGAAATCCTAAAAGGATCCACACGCAAACAATGTTTAAAGAGAAATGAAAGATCACACTTTTAAATGGTTGAAACTCAGGCTAAGTGCAAAAAATACAAGTGCAAACCTGCACTCATGAACACAAGCAGGTACTTGTGCAGATGCGTTTGCGTGCATTTTCCTTTTGTTTGCACACCTCACCTTCTATCTTAAACAAATCTTTAAGCTGTAATGATTTGGCTTAAACCCAGACATTTAGAAGGTGTGTAAAAGTCCATCCATAACTCCCTCCTGTCAAGCTTGTTTTGTGTGGGTGAAGTTAGTAGAACTGCATTTGGTGTGTGTGTATATTATGAAATATAGGTCACAACATTGGGGAATTCTCTTACTTTACAAACCTCAGGACAAGCCTGGTTTACAAAGGCTGTACAGGCAGCTGGATACCACCCACATGCACATTGGCCATTGGTTCCCATCGGGTACGGGAAATCAGGGATGCCGTGTGTGTGCACAGCAGGGAGGCAGGGAATGATGTCTGCCTGTGCCCAGGGACACTTGCACACCTGTGCATGCAGGAGGGAGCATTGGTACATACTTGTGGGGCGACATTACTTTGTTCCCCTGTAGCCAACGGTCATTAACTAACTGTTCATTCCTTTGGTACTGCACACGTGAAAGACAATTCATGCAGTGGAGATGCCCTGTTATATCACTGTCGGGCTGGTTTTGTGCCGTGCAGCGTGGCAGCCCAGTTGTAATGCAGTCATTGTGCAGTGTTTCTGACTTCAGTATTCACACTTACTTACAAACCTGTTTTGGGGAGCACCCAATCTCTCTCCTCAGTTTTAGGAAGATTTTCTCGGGAGAGGTATGCAGCCGTTCTTTTATTTTAATTGTTCATTGTCAGCGGTGCTAACTGCACTTTGTTGTTGATTTCTAACCTGTACTACGGTTCAAACTGGTTACGGTTGCGGGGAGGGGAGAGTCAGAGAGTCCATTTATGCCCAGGGTAGTGGCAGATGCTGTCATTGCCTGTATTGTTACTAGATTTGTGTTTCAGTTTTCTGCATGTGAACGAACCCACATAGACCATCTACTCCTTTTCTGTGCTATAGACTTCTGCTGCATTGAACACTGGTAGTGCTTTCTGTGAGCACATAACACTAACTGCACTTCCCCCATCCCTCCCATGTATCCTTGAGACTTGGGATAGGACTGAACCCGGAGTGGGGTGTGTGAGGGACAGACAAAAAGGTGTTTGCAGTATCATGGCACCAGACAGGTATACACTATTTACTTTCATGTGGGTGGGGCCCAATCCCAAATATCTTGAGTTCATCACACTTAGGCAGGAGGGGCCATGCACAGGTCCAGGAGACTGACATTGAGTCACAGTACTCGGTAGAACATGTAATTGAAATATTTCTTAAGAGAAAGGTCAATTGCAAATTTTTAAAAAATGAAGAGAATGCAATCAGGAACTTGCGGGTGTCACTTGCTGCTGTCTCTGCATTGTCGTCTTGTCCTCACTCTGCCCATGTGAGGGATCTGAATGGTGGGCACTTGATGGGGTTCTGGGACTCCTGCCAGCTCATCCTTGCCCTCCTGTGTGCTCAGGGGAATCCCACAGCTTGAGGTTTTAGGGGGAGCATGAGGTGATGGGAGTCCTGCAGGCTCCCTGGTCTCCTGGTCACTCCAGGTGGGTGGCTGGGGTTTCCTTGAAAAAAGGATCCTCTGGCTCAGCAGCCCCTTGGGTGGCACCTGGAGGAGGGGTGATGGTTCACAGACTGGATCAGTGGCCTTGGCAGCAAGTGGACCCTGAAGTTATTTGTCCACCAGTTCAATCAACTCCTCCATTAGGGAATGCTCCATTCTCTGTGCTGGGCCTCCTGCTCCAGGAACCTGTTCAGTGGCTGCGGCACCAGCTGTTTCCCGATGGGGAGGCTGCGGTGAGCTAGAAAACTGGGTGGGGCTGTGCCCCCCTTTCCATGGCCCCACCCCTTCCTGCCAGGCCCCACCCCCTTGCTCCTCCTCACTGGTAAGTGCTGGGCCTGCCTCCTCCTCTCTCTCCCCAAGGCCTCCCCCCCGGCCATGTTGGAGGCTGGAGGCCAGAGCCGGGCAGTGCAGGACAGCTGCTACGCTGTCTGGTGCCATGGTCTGGGTGGCCGTGGTGCTCCCCCTTCTCCTCTTCCTGTTGCTGCTGGTGCCCAAACCCCAGGGCTGTGGCTGCTCCTCAGCTCCCTGCCACCCTGTGACTGTTTGCAGCCGGTAACGGCCTCCGAGGTGGGGGAACCCAGCTCCAGAGCTGGCAGAGCCCCCTGGGAGCAGTGAGTGCGGGACCTGGGCCGCTGTGGGAGCCCCAGACCCTCCACCCCGGTGGGCAGGGACACAGGCCGGGAGCTGCTCTCAGATCTCCCCACCTCCCCCCCCATAAAGTCTCAGGTTTCTTATTTGGCTAATTAGCAGCAGCCATATTAGAGAGAGAGCCGCCAGAGGCGAAGAAGTGTTTGGTCACACCCCCATCTAAATGACACCAAAGAATGCACTGTCAGGCTGTTAAGGCGGCGTTCCTGTCCTCAGTGGTACCTACCGCCAGCAGATAAAGACACCGATCTCAAGATGTTTAACGAGAACTGTGTGCGATAGCATTCTGTCTGGCAAGGAATCACTTATCAAGAGTGTGGCTGTAAAAATTACACTTCTTATTGTTTAGTCGTTTGGTTCCCACGTCTGTTGTTTAGCTGAATGATTTCTGTCTGTTTCTTTGATTTGTTTCTGTCTGTTGCATAATTAATTGTGCAATATTTAAATCAACTAAGGTGGTGAGATATGATTGGTTAAAAGAACTCTTTTGTAATGAGCTAGGATTGGTGTTTTGTAGTACTTTAGTTTAAAATGATTGGTTAAAGTATAACTAAGCAGGACCCAAGTTTTAACTATATAAACTGAGGTCCAAAAGGAAGTTCTTTGGAACCTAACTCAGGACGCAGCCCAAGATCCGAGCTGCCAGACCTCAACAGCCTGCCAACCATCTTGTGCAGCTGGAGTCCCCAGATGATCTGATCCTGATTGGCAACCAGGAGAAATTGGTCTGCCTTACTGGGAGTGGTGAGCATTGCATGCTTAGCGGGTGGATTCAGTTTTTGGTAATTAATGGATAGAGATTAAGGATATTACTGCGTAAGGCTTCTTCACTGGAATGCCTGCAAGAGATTACACCTGGAGCCCTACACATTGGGAAGGGTTGGTTCTTAAATTAACCAGGTTATATGCAGAGCCCTACAGACTGGGAATGGGTGACCCTGAGCCCTAGAGTATGAATTGGGTAAGGGTAGGCGCCTTTCCCACAGAGCCCTACAGATTGGGAAAGGTTAGCGGTGATGTAAGCGGGTTATGCCTTGAGCCCTACCAATTGGAGTAAAGATGGGGTGCTTGAGTGTGCGCAGGTGACACCCTGACCTCCCACCCAGGCTTACGCCTGTGCTGCTGCTGGCGGCAGCGCTGCCTTCAGAGCTGGGTGGCTGAGAGCGGTGGCTGCTACAGGGGATGGCGGGTAGAGAGGACTAAAGCAAATGTTGGGGTGGCGATAGCCACTGCAAGCTCCTCCCCGGCGCTGCCCCAGAACGTGTTCATTAGCATCTCTTCCTGCCGAAGAGCCCACTCCTCCCAAGAAGGTATTCAGACTGCTCCTGGTGTCTCCTGTCCATCCCTATGAGCAGCTCCTGCAGGGTCTTTTCCGTCTGTCTCTGGGTGGTTCTCCAACCCTCCTAGTGGAATGGTTTCCCTTCCAGGAGCTGAAGGGCCTGCCAATTCAAAGAGAGAAGAGTAACATTATTTATCTTGTCCTTTGGAAGAAGACAAGAAATTCCCCCCATAACGTAGCTTTGCTGTAGAAGACTGCAATATTAATAGTGTTTAGCATTCCAGGAATGTGATTTACACCATCTTTGGTTGTCAGACTTTTGCAGCTCATAAGGAAGGAGCAGAGGCTGCTAATGGTAAGAAAAATGTACTAATGTTTTTAAAAAAATTAAAATGTTCATAGTGCCTCAAGGGGGGGGGGGGGGACCAAGTGTGTGTGTGTGGGGGGGGGGGGGGTGGAGGGTGGGGAGGGGAGAGCGGGTAGCAGTTCTCTCCAGGGCATCGTTACCAGTTTGCAATCTTTTCTTCAAAGGCTGGCCCACATTTGGAGAACATAGTGGTTTTCACGTTACCAGAATGGAAAAGAGAAATGGCTTCCAGTCCTGTGGAGCAGATCCAGCAATCTATGCCAGAAAGATGTTTCTGCTATGGCCCTCTACATATTGCTGACGGGAGAGGTTTGGTCAGTCTTAAAGGTGGACCAAGCAGATTAGGACCCAGCTAGCATTTCTGTCACACCAGAAATTTGCTGAAATATGCTTACGGGACTGGGAGCAATTTGACTAGAAATTGACTATGTTCTCAGCTAGCAAAAGGAGTCCCCCTGCAAAGGGAGGCGCTAACCATGAAAACTGCTTACCATCCTCTCCGCGGCATCACCGGAAAATCCTGCCTCTGGGCCTTCCTAACAATGGTGAAACGGACAAGGAAAGAGACAGACTACAACTTTATTTTGGTTCCCTGAAGTTTCAGATCAGACCACATGCCCTTTGCCTCTTCACTACAAAGTTATACCATGCTGGGTTTATCCAACCACCAGACCAGATCTTTCTCCCACTCGCCCTTTTCCTGGCTCATGCAGCGTGGCTCAGTACAGGGAGAGGGCAGACACCATGGACAGGGATGGTAAAAATGTTGTAGTCTTCCCAGGGAGAAAGAATTGCTGTGACTGACTATTCCTCTGAGAACCAAAATGTTCTACAACTCTGCTTTGTTCTTTTCCCCTTCTCGGACCTAATCCCCTCTTCCACCTACCCCCTATCCCATTCCACACAGCTCCCATTTGTAAGGGGACAATAAGATTGGGGGTGGGTGAAGCACTGAAACTGTAATGGGTTACTCACTTTAGACAACCAACTATAATTTTTCCACAGCTGTCTGACCCCTAACTGGGACTTTTCTAACCCCTCTGCCCCCCAACATTCCCCTGGTCAGCACAACCCTGGGGCTATCACTGCTTATTGCCGTCTGAGAAATGCACAGACACGGGACACAACATTTTCATTAATAATCTAGTTTTAAGAAGTAGTTTTAGCTGAATGCACAATAGTGGTTTATCAGCCGCCAATTGATTTATAACCGTGCCTTGCCTAGGGCTGGATAGATGGGGGTGGAAAGTGGAGGAGTGGGGTGTAACAATGCCATGGCTGCAGCATGGCCACTCAAACTCACAGAGACATTGCAATGCCTGCTCCAGCCGCTGTGAAATTTCTGGGTACAGGTGCATGGTCCTGCCACTCTGGGTGAAGTAGTGGGGATGTTGTGCTCTGACCACACATTGATCAGCACCCGGATGCACTCAGCAGACCAGGAGGCTTCTCTCAGAGCAGGATCCATGTTCATCTCTATTGATCTGTCAAGAATGCAGCAGAAAGCTATTCTGATATGATCAGCACAGCTCGTTATTACTGGTCAAAATGGGGGCCAGGGATCTTTATAGATTGGGTGATGCTCAGAAAGAAAAGGATTTAGTGCATTGTAGGACTATTGAAATTTGGGAACTGGTAAATGCCTCTTTTCCCCCGTCCAAACTGCACACTTGCATGGGTAGGATGCCATGCCACTGCCTGAAGCGTGTACCCACCTACACCCCTTGGGCGTGTTAGCCAAAGGGAGACAGGCTTTCAGACCCATGCTTCTGGGGTACATATGTGGACAATGGAGGATATGGCACAGCCACGTGCATGGAGATGTACACAGTCGCTAGTGTTGACAAAACTTAAGGGAGTTTTCACTTTTTAGCCAGCAATGGAATAACCTCCAAACCTAGAGCGAGAGAGAGAACATTAATAAAAATTAAGACAAAGAAATCCCACATTATTCACAAGAATCCAATCCATATTTGAACCAACTGGGTAATTTTACTTTTGCAAGGACTGCAGGATTGGGGACTTGATGGGAAAAATAGGAAAATTCACTGGTCTAAATTCTGACATCAGTTCCCTAGCTATTAGTACCATTGACTTCAGTAGATCTACTCTGGATTTACAGTGTAGATGAGATTGGAACATGTCCTGTTCTCATTACCTCCTCACACATGCCCCAGAAATAGAAACCCGTTATCCCTTCTCTACTTCATTCTTTTCACCAGCTGAGTTTCCTTTTTCTTTTTTTGTGTGCTGCTATGCAAGTTCCAGGTGAGCCGTGTTGCATCTTCCCCCTGAAAGGACATGAAATTAACTCCAGGAAATATGTCTTACCTGCTTGCCCTACTTACAAAGAACAAAGACAAGTTCATTTTCAGGTACAGATACATGCCTTGGAGGGTTTGAAGTAAAAGTCAGTTTCATTTGCTTTCTTTGTGCCTCGGGGGACCTTGTGTTTGCACTCTTTTTTTTTTAATAAATAAAAAAAAAAGGTGTGGGTGGGGGTGCAAAGAGGGGAAGGAAAGAAAAAGAAATGCTAATGGGGAAGGGGACTCTGCCTCTCATGGGAAATGTGATCTGATTTATTTTGAAAAATCAGTGGTATTTCTATCTTAACTCTTAAAGTGCACTTGCTGTTAGCTTTCCTTTTTAAAACCCCACACTCTGTGTGTAATAATAATGTCTTTTCCATGTCCTTCCATAAGCTCTGCTATCTTATAAAATCTGAGATTTTTATTAGGAAAAAAGGGAGTAAGAAACCAAGCAAAGAACATAAGGTTTTTAGCTTTGAACTTGTTGCTCAATGGCATGCGTGCCTGTGTGATTTCACTGAATGCCGCACAGGCTATGGCAAGTTCTCGGAAAGTCTTGATTACATTCAGAAGGAAGCAGTCCAAGGTCCCTCACACTGGATGCGGTGGTAAAGGCAGCATATAGATTTGTGAAGAAAACCATCAAGACTTTTGGAACAATTCCTAGGAAGGGTTCACAAGCTCCAAGTTCTGGACCTTAGGAATAAATGCAGTTCCATGTGCTGATCCCATTGCTAGAGAAGAGAAACGGGAAGAAAATTAAGTGGGGGATGAATGTGGCTATTTAAAAGTTCGGTATTATCTATTTTTTTATTTTAATCAGCAGATCACCCTATTGCACAGCTGTGGGCTGGATGGTTTAAGTGACTGGTAATGGGATATAGAGCACTTCACTTCTAGGCCACTGTTTCATCTCTGGTCCAGGTTGGCAGATATTAAATCATGTGTGTGATACATTGTTAGTTTCTGTTCACATGTTATAGAACTTCAATTGCCCAGCCCCTTTGAAAAATCAGGCTTTAAAATTCTCAGGTTGGATGCTCAAACCCCAAATCTGGAGAAATTTTTAAATATATCATAGAAATATAGGGCTGGAAGGGACATCTGGTTCCGTCCCCTGTGCTATGGCCAAACCAAGGATACCTAGACCATCCCTGACAGGTGTTTATCTAATCTGTTCATAAAAACCCCCACTGATGGGGATTCCACCGCCTCCCTTGGAAGCTTATTTCAGAGCTAAATTACCCTTATAGTTAGAAAGATTTTCCTGATACCTAATCTAAATCTCCCTCACTGCAGATTAAACCAATTGCTACTTCTCCTATCTTCAGTGGACCTGGAGAACAACTGATCACCATCCTCTTTTACAGCAGCCCTTAACATAGTTAAAGAGAGTTATCAGGTCCCCCTCAGTCTTTCTTCCTCAAGACTAAACTCGTCCAGTTTTTTAACCTTTCCTCATGTGTCGGGTTCTTTAAACTGTTTATCACGTTTGCAGTGGCATACCCTGGGTCTCTGGCGCCCGGGGCCCAATATTTGCATTTGTGCCCCCGTCAGCAGTGCCCTGCGGGGGGGGGGGGGAGGGTGTTGTCTGCAGGCCCGTTTCCCGCTCTCCCCAACACCCCCCCTGCTGTGGCGGCAGTGGGTGTGGCAGGGCGTGGGAGTGACGAGGCAGATGCCCCTGGGGTGCCCAGTGGTGGTGCGGGGAGAGGGGCCAGGTGGATGCTTGCTCCCCCCGCGGCGGGAGCCCTCGGTCACCGGCAGGTCTGAGCTGGGGTCAGCGCAGCCACCAGGATATCAAAGCCCGGCAGCCCCTGGCCGCCTGTGACAGCAGGGGGCAGCTCCTCCTCCGAGGGCCCAGCCTGCTCTCCCTCCCCCCAAGCCAGTGCCCGGGGGCATGGCTCCCTCCCGCCTCCCGTCGGTAGGCCACTGCATTTTTGTTCCTCTCCTCTGGTCCCTCTCCGGATTTTTCCGTATAAAGTGTAGTGCCAAGAACTGAACTGAGGTCTCACCAGTGCCAGGGAGACTGGGGACAATTCACTTCCGGATCTGACCTATGACACTCGTTTTAATATATCCCAGAATTATATTAGTGATTTTTTGCAATTGTATCACATTATTGACTCAAATTCAGTTTGCGCTCCACTGTAACCCCCAGCTCTTTTCAGCAGCGCAGTCACCTAGCAGTTATTCCCCATTTTGTATTCGTGCATTCCATTTTTCCTTTTAGTGTAGTGCTTTACATTGATCTTTAGTGAATTTCACCTTGTTCATTTCAAATAATTCTCCGATTTGTCAAGGTCATTTTAAATTATAATCCTGTCCTCCATAGTGCTAGCAACCCTTCCCAGCTCAGTGTCATTCATAAAATTTATGAGCATACTCTTCACTCCATCATCCAAGTCATTAATGAAAATATTGAATAGTACCAGACCCCCAGTGTCTTGCTCAAGATGAGAAGAGAACTCAGGTCCTTTGACTCCGAGGCCTATGTTTTAACCTCTATAGCATGCTTTCTCCTTATTAATAGGTAACTAATTATAATGACAAAATCTCTGTATTTATCAAATCCTCTATTTCATCAGATAGAATTGGGATCTGATTGACATCGGTGGTGGGTATTTTTTAGAAATACCAATATTTGCCAATGATTGCTACAATTCATTAGAATTTGAAAATTGTTAATGAAACAAATTGAAATACATTTTTATTAATATATGAAAAAATATTTCCTCATCACCTGAATCTGGGCCAGTTGATCAAGAACATTGTTATTCCATGGGAAAAGGTGACATTAAAACTGGAAAGAACTTATTTGAATGAAGACTTACAGAACAGTATTTACCTGAATGAATGACCTTTCACGTATAATTCCTAGCTTCTCTTCTATTGACTTCAGTGAGAGCAGGGTTGGGCTCATTCATGTGCTTGTTCTGTTTGTATAGTTTCTCCTGTAAGTCTTTTTTAAATAGATGATTATTTATAAGGCTCAAGTTGAGGATAAAAAGGCAGTTAAGCAATTCTAAACTCTGTCACTTATTACAAATATTCTGGGTGTGTGCTTCCATCGGAAATAGCATGGTGAAATGATTCTATGTTGTTAGTGATTTAGTAAATCAGCTTTGCAAACTACACCCGAGAGGTTTTTTGTTTGCCACTTTATTTGAGAATAACCAAGCAGCTGTGAAGAATTTGGATGAGGCAGCTAACTCAGCATCCAGTCTTTCTCTAGGTGTGTTCTGATTTTAGTGTGTGCTGACTTTATTCCTGTCATCGGAGGCTTGCTTCGTGGAGTGCTATGTGCTGAGGAGACAGAGCTTTATGTGAGGAGAACATCAAGACCAAGTTTAAAGTTTAGCAAGCTAGAGTTTTCCCAGCTTTTCCACATAAGCCTCTCACTGATAATTTTGGATTGTTTGTAAGTCTCAGGCTAGTGGAAACCAGTGGTTCAACATTCTCCTGTTCATTGTTTTCATTAGACCGATATATCAAGGCAGAGATTCTTTCCTTTCCTTTCCTTCCTTCCTTCCTTTCAAAAGCACTTCATGGGAGTATTGGGACATAGAAACTTTATGCCCTATAACATCTTGTCTGCACTAGAATTTTCTAAAAATGTCCCTGTGTTGCTGAAACTAGTGCAACTACATTGTTGGGGGGCCCAGTGTAGGTAAGACTCCCATGGTTGCAGCCATTTTCAACATGTAGCAATTAAATTGTCTCAGAAGCAGTCTGATCAAATGATATGGGGTTAAAAATAGCTGCAGTCACAGGATCTTTGAACACAGTAGGGATCTCAGCTTTGCTAAGACCAGTGCAGAATCAGCAGCAGCAACACAGGGAAATTTTTAGAAAGTTTCGCTGGTGTAGACCAGTCTTCCCAGAGGATACAAACTCAGTACACTACATGTAGAAGGCTCCAGGAATTTATGGCATTAACATTCTGGCAAATCTGCTACAAAACTCTGCAGAAAAAACTTTTGTCAAGTCCTCAAAGTTGAAAAAGTCATGACGGAAGGATAGATGTGTTTTTTAAATGGACTGTAAAAGGTTATTGTCAGGTTAATAATTGGGAGCCAGATTTTTCAAGCCTAGACCGTGGCAGAAGTCTCATCAGCTCAATGTTTGCTAGGCTAGGGGTCCTAGAGGGAGAAGACAACTGCAGAGTTCCATTTGAGGGTGTCTCTTCAGCCCAGAAAGTAGACACTGTGGTCATGTCAGTGATGAATGCACTGAATCATGAATTTCAAGGCCAGAAGAGACCACTGTGATCATTTAGTCTGATCTCTGACCACAGGCCATAGAATATCCCCCAAATAATTCCTAAAGCATATCTTTTAGAAAAATGTCCAATCTTGATATACAAATTGTCAGTAATGGAAAATCCATCACAACCCTTGGTAAATTGTTCCAGTGGTTAGTTATCCTCAACGTCAAAAATGTATGCCTTATTTCCAGTCTGAATTTGTCTAGCTTCAATTTCTAACCATTGGATTGCATCATATCTCTGCTATATGGAAATGCCCATTATTAAATATTTGTTCCCCACATAGATATTTACAGCACCTCTTAACCCTCTCTTTGTTAGACTAAATAGATGGCGCTCCTTGAGTCTGTCACCATAAGGCAGGTTTTCTAATCATTTTATCATTCTCATGGCTCTTCTCTGAATCCTCTCCAATTTATCAACATCCTTCTTGAATTGTGGGCACCAGAACTGGACACAGTATTCCAGCAGCTGTCTCACCAGTGCCAAATATGGAGGTGAAATAACCTATCTACTCATACTCAAGATTCCCCTCTAGGCATCCCAAGCTTATATTAGGCTTTTCGGCCAGTGTCACACTGGGAGCTCATGTTCAGCCAATTATCCACCACAAACCCCAAATCTTTTTCAGAGTCACTGCTTCCCAGGATAGATTTCCCCAGTCTTTGTTCTGAGGTGTATATATTTACACTTACCCGTATTAAAATGTGTATTGCTTGCTTGTGCCCAGTTTATCAAATGACCAGATCGCACTGTATCGGTAACCTGTCCTCTTCGTTATTTACCTCTCTCCCAATTTTTGTGTCATCTTCAAACGTTATCTGTGAAGATTTTGTTTTCTTCCAGGTCATTGATAAAAATGTTAAATAGCATAGGGCCAAGAACCAGCCCCTCTCAGTGGAATCTCAGTGGAAACACCCCCCGGCCCCATGACGATTCCCCATTTAAAATTACATGTTGAGACCCATCCTTTAGCCAGTTTTAAATCCATTTAATGTGTGCCATGTTAATTTTATATTGTTCTAGTTTTTTAATAAAAATGTCATGCAATACCAGGTCAAATGCCTTAAGTATGCCAAAAGTCTTTTGGTCAAATGCCAAAAGTCTAAGTATATTATGTCAACACTATCACCTCTATCGAAGAATCAATGCTTTCTGTGACTCAGCTGACCATGCCCTACCCTCTCTCCCTTTAGCCTGTATCACATTATTAATGGGCTGTGCTGGATCCATTCAGGATGTGTTGATAAGTGCATCTCCTTAGTTGACACTTCCCCCCCCCGAATGAATCTCTTCTGAGTGGTAGGATCTAGGTTGGGGCAGCATGCAGACTGCAAATTTACTTTCCTCTTTGCCAGCATGGGTAAGTATAGTCCCATAAACTTAAAAATTCATAACCTATGTTACAAAAAGCATCTTAGTTTAACTGAATAAAATTATAAAGCTCAAATTTAGTGTTTTGTTATTACTGTTTATCATTGCTCTCAACTTGGGCAATGTAAACAGACTAGTTAGATTCTAGAGTCAATCTCTCTTTCAGTTTCTCCTGAACTAGCTAGAGTGACCTGGATGGGGATCACAGGTTGCTAGAGGGAAGAGTTGGAGAAGGCACTGGTAAATCAGTCTACATTTAAATGGCTAGGAATGCTGAGCTGGTTTTGAAGCAGTGCGGCAAATAATTGCTTTAATAGAGACAGTTTAGTATAGGGTGACCAGATAGCAAGTTAGTATAAGGTGACCGGATTGGGACAGCTGGTGGTGGGGGTAATAGGCACTTGTATAAGACAAAGTCCTGAATATTGGGACTGTCCCTATAAAATTGGGATATCTAGTCACCTCTGTTTAGTACAATAAGAATGGAGTCCTCTCCGGCTATTACCTGGTACACAGCACATAAAATACTAGCTAAATGCAGCAGTGCTTGGGCTGCAAACATTAACAGTAATAATTAGGCAAGATCGTGGCCGGCCCAGCAGTGGGAAAGAAAACAGTTCAGTGCATTGTGGGAATGGGGGTGGAGGACTATAGAAACTTGGGACCTGGTATACACCCCTTTCCCCTGTCCACACTGCACACTGGCATTGGTACAGAGTCATGCTATAGCTTAAGGCATGTTCCTTCTCCTCTTACTTACATCCCAGCTCATGCCACATTCCTAAAGGCCACCAATACATCCAGTCCTTGAGCTCCCTCTTGCACTGTTCTCTGTTATAGGAGTGCTTTGTCTGCATGCAAATAATTGGCTAATAGGCAAACTACTAAAGTATATGTCGTGGGGTTCCTGGGTTTCGCAGAACTAAAAACTTGTGCACTGCATTTCCTCTGTGCATTTTTTTAATGCGGCGGAGTTAGGACATTCCGCAGAGGGCTGGGGAGAAGCTGGATAAGGCCAGGGATATGATGCCCCAAAGCCAGCGTGACGCAAGGGAACTGCACACTGCAACATTTCGGAAGATGCCGCAGCGCTTGTTCCATGTAATGAGACTAAGTCAACCAGGATGCCTCTACTCCTGCACAATACAGCTCACTTTAGGGGAATATTTGTGTGTAAACGGTTCCCTCTGAAAGTAAAAAAGATGGAAAACTTTCTACTGTTTGGCTTTGGAAAAGCTTTGTAAGAAGGATGGTTGTACGGTTACAGCACTGAACGAGGACTTGCGAAATCTAGATTCAGTTTCTATGACCTTGGGCAAGTTGCTTAATCTCTCTGTGCTTCAGTTCCCCGCTTGTAAAATGTGGATAATAATACCTCCTTTCTCCCACCTTTTGGCTGTTTATCTATGTATAGTGTAGGACCGTCAGGGCAGGCACTTATCTTCTTCTTTCCTTTATCCCATTATCCGGGGTCAGGGTGTCAGCGAAGTATCTACTATCCTCATCTGTCTGAGGTGGACGTGGGTCCACCTACTTATCATCTTTGACGCAATGAATCCATCACTTCTTCAGCTTTCCGTGGGGTCTCTTTGCTACCCCGCCATCTTCACTAGGGTCTCTTCTTTCATCTTCTGTATGTGTCTGAACCAGTGAAGTCAAGCTGACTGGTCATCATTTGCAAATGGTGTTACAAAAAAAGTCCAGTTGCTCGTGCATAGGTGTCCAACTCAGAAAAACTACCATTACATTTGCCATTATTCCCTCCCTTACTGGCAGTTTTACCCTAGAGGCCAAGGGTTGGATGGGCACAGATACCGAAATACTCTCATGCACACTTGAAGAACAATTGCATTTGACTTTTGCTAACACAGTTATGGGAAGGCATCAAAGCCAGTGGAAGTTCTAGTGATTAAGACAGCAGAGACCCCCCTTATTCTGAGGAATGCAGTTGTACGTTCTAAGCATGTACTGCCACAAGACATTCATTTACCATCAAATATTGTATGTCCCGGATCCAGCAACTGAGAGAAATTTTCCGCCTGGAGCTAAAGCTGGCAAAAAGAAGGCATGAGGGGATGGGCTTACCCCACACTAAAAGCGTTAACCCACACTAAGGGTGGTGGAAGGCCGATCCCCCAGGCTGTGCTGGGCATGCTCCAACTGCTGCCCCAGTATAAAAGGGAGCAGCCCAGCTCATTCCAGGCTGACCACCAAGGAGGAAGGACCCTTGTTGGAGGCTCCAAGCCTCCTGTTGAGGGAACCAGAGACCCAGACAGAGACCAGCTGCCCATGGCCAATTGCCCAGAGTCAGATGTCCAAGAAGTTACCGAAGCCAGGGAACCTGAAGGTCCTGATGAGACCTGGATGACAGCATCAGGAGGCATGGTAGGAAGTAGCCCAGGGAGTTGGAGTTAGTGGCATCTCCTGCCTGAGATAGGTCAGCGTGTTGTAGTAGGATCTCCGCTCTCTGACCCGGGTGGTGATCACCCCCATCATAGACAGGGCCCTGGGCTGGGATGCAGTGGAGTTGGGCTGGCCAGCATCTCCCTACCCCCTACCGCTCCCCTTGGGGTGACAGCAACCCTCTACCTGAGCATCAGACTGCAGAGATGTGCAAACCCCTGTCATAGCTATGGACTGTTTGCCTCCCCCCTGCCAGAAGGCTGGGGGTTACAGACTACATCTCTTGCCCGCCCTGCCTGAGGGCTTGGGCTATAGACGGTTTACCACACGCCCTGCCTGAGGGCCAGAGCTACAGACCGTTTACTTGCCTAGCCCTGACCCAAGGGCAACTATTGACTCTGGCCGCTAAGCCGTGCCGCCCTGGCCCTAAGGGCAGTCACCCCAGTTTGGACCCTTGGGACATATGGCCGGGAGGGGACCAGTCTGGAAGAATGCGCCTGCAGGGACGCTCTACTCCCCTGTTGGCCCCAAACCTCCTCACCGGGCAGAGGACAGGGTGGGCTTTCCTCACGACAGAAGGACTCTGATATAAATCTGCAATTCTTGAGAAAAATAGATGAGAGCCTGAGGTTACTCCCTGGTAAGAATAGGAGTTGGTCTTTTAAAAAATAAAACGACCCTGTAATACACTAACATTTGTGAAATAAAAATATGAAAAGTTTCTTAACAGATACATTTATAGAACTATTTTTGTGGGTGTGCCAAATTCTGAAGTGGGTCTGAATTGGAACTGAGTAAAAACTCTGCAAGGCTTCAGGATTTGACCCTTGATCTTTATACTTGTTAGATCAATTGTCTCCATCTTCTGGGAATGAGATTTGTTCCTCAGATCAAGGGTTATACATTTCATTTTGATATTCTTTTTTTCCATCTCAGTTTCCTTTGGATTTTAGGTGAAGCTCTATTAGGGGGTATGTGAGTAGTGTATGTTCCTTTTATGTCTTTTTTTTGCCACTAAAAATTCTCAGAGTTTTCCCTTTGTTTTTGGCGGTGGAAGGCTGAGCAGAAAACTCTCACTAAGAGTTGCATGGAGTCTTTTATTTAAAAATAAAATCATTAACACTTCTCCTGGGTGACTGCCACAATCGTACTGACCCTCATGCTCCATGTGGGAGGGACCAAGATGTCAAACTGCCACCCTTACCTCTTTTTTGTTGATATTGCTTGATTAATATTTTATGTATGTATTGATTATCCAAACAGCTTTTTTTAAAAGGCCATTTCCTTCTTCCTGAGCTGGAAACTGTGTGAGAGGTCACTTTGGGGATTTCTCACACTTTACTGCCTAGATACCTCAACCTGTGGGGACCACCCAAAGTGGGGGAATCAGTGCCTTCTCTCACTGGAAGTTGGGAGTCTCTGGTACAATAGCAGCTGCTTATTCTAAAGTGTATAGCTATTCTGTGACATGGACTAATCTCTCTTGGGAACCTGGAGAGATTCTCCTAATATGGATCAAAGAAAAACACATTGAATTTTTCAGTTACCAAGTTCTTATCCATTTATTTTGCCTTTGAAAGGCTGTAAAAGCCTTTGTTTGAAGCTCTCTATTCAAATCATACTTGCACCCAAGTGAATGATAAAGGCAGATCGGATTGCAAATGCATCCCCCATGTAAGAGGGAAAGAGGGGCCTTTCCTGTGTGATGATTTGTGATCAGCACAATGGAAAAACAACTCTGAATCAGTAAAGCATGCTAAGAATATTCAAGGAAATATGCTGAGACCAACTTTAAGATTTCAGCTCATGGGAACTGGACAGATAAGTCTGAATGAGAACTGACATAAATAGCCTTAGAAATGTTTCTTATCCCTTTTAAAGCTAAAGAATTCAGAACTCCTGCCATTTGACACTAATTATATTACAGAATGCTAATTCTGAGGCTCATCCCAGGCAGAGGATGAAGAAATAGAGAGGGCTTCAAAAGGTGAAACCTCACTTTTTTTTTAAGCTGGCATGAAACTTTGTGGAAACATGGGGTTTATTTGTTTGTTTATCTTTTAAATAAATGGCTTGATTTTAATCGTGCACCAGCATAAGAGAAATCAGAATTAGACCCATAGACTTCAGTTCTTTAAATTAGCATCGTCAGCAGTACAAATACGCTAATCTGTCTAAATACAATGAACTCTGGGTCCTATTTGGGTTCCAGGACGTGCTACATGGCTAAAAGCCCCTCCCCCAGCCTAAGGAGAGGAACTACTAAGCCCAGGACTTAACTAAATTTAGGGGACAACAATTGAGAAAACAGGAACAGGCATGAAAGTCAAAGGGTTAAATGGAGGGAACCTGAGGGGGACACTGAGCAGAGAACCCTAGACAGCACCCACTGCTCCTCAAAGGTGTCTAAGGAGCCAGCAGACGCTGCTCAGAGGAACTTTGCCCGGATGCATGGTTGGACAGAGGAACGGAAATAGGCCCCACAGCCGCAGGCCATTTCCTCAGCCAACATCCTCTGCTTAGTGTTGTAAATGGCTATCTTGGCTAGTGCTAGGAGGAGTTGACGAGGAGGTCCCGCGACTTTGTGGGGCCATGGATGATGGGGTGTGCATACGGGAACAGGTGTGGGGAGCAGTGCAGTCAGAACCTCAGGAGCCGGTTCTGGAGAAGCCGGACCAGGGGCTGCAGCCTGGCGCACTCCAGGTAAATGCGCGCCAGGCTCTCCCTCACACCGCAGAAAGGGCAGGTATCAGGATGGGGGGTTAACTCTGCCAGGCTGACACTTGTGCTCACAGCTCCATGAAGGAGCCGCCAGCTACTATCCCTGGCGGGCCGTGGAACCAAGGTGGGATACGGCCTGGCCCACCGGGGTTCCTCACACTCGACAGGTGGCAAAGTGTCCTGCCACTTCGTATCAGGACAGGACATGAGGGTGAGGAAATGGAGAGCACGGAGCATGAGCATGTACAGATGTGCCTGTGGTGGGGTTTGGAAATGAACTGGCTGCAGATTTAGCAGCCAGCTCAGGGTGTGTGGAGGGGGCATCCAGGGGGGGCTCATGGGCCAGGGACCCAATGAAAAGATCTGGAGGGCCTGGGATGAGGGATGGGCAGGGAACACCCTCCCACAGGACATGCTTGAGAGGTGGGCGACAAGGCTGTCCTCACCTCCTGAAGTATGTGCCAGCGGGTTCGAAGGGTGGAGAGCCCCATTCGCTAACCGAGCACTTGGGGATCCACCCAGTCCCCCCAGTCATAGTCCAGGAGGTCTCTGACCTTGGTGATGCCTGCCAGGACAACCTCTGGTGCATCAAGGGGGACTCTGCCACAATGAACTCTGGGTAGTGCGTAGGAAAAGGAGTCCCAGTCTACAGTGGTCTGGGAAGGTCATCAATATGCTGATTGTTGGTTTAAAGGCTCATCCTTGGGATGTCAACTAGTTTGTCCCCTCTCCCTCACACACACTGAAGTAAGACCACGTAGTCTTACAGGTGTTTGTCTGACCTGTTCTTAAAAATCTCCAGTGACAGGCATTCCCCAACCTCCCTTGTTAGGGAAAATGGTTGTATGTGTAAATAGTTCATATAGTTTTCCTAAGGCCTGACTAGGCCCGACCCCATTTTGTTTTAAATGGAGTCTGACAAAGGACACAGACAGTCACGCTGCTTGGCAAGGTGCCAGCAGGGCAGGTCTGCCCGGCAACTGGGAAAAAGGCGGGAAGCCTAGGGATGTTGGTGCCGTGTGCATCACCTGAGAGGGTGGTGTGCAAAGGGTTTAGTGCCGAGTGCACAAGAATGGTGCCGTGTGCACGATGCTGAGGCAGGAAAATCCCTAGCCTCTGATTGGTCCAGGACTGGAGGGACCAAAAGAAATAAAAGGACACTCAGCCCTTAGAGGCTTGCTGCCCAACTGAGTGGCAGTGTGGGGAGGGTGCCTTGAGAGTTGAGGTCTGGTGTGTGGAGAGACAGATAACAGCCTGCGGACCAGGAAGAGAAGCCGCCGACAGCAGGACCTGGGACTGAAGCAGATGGTGACCAGACCGTAAACAACACTCAGCGGTCTGAGTGAAGAACAATAGTGAGCCATAAGAGACTTTTGGGGAGCCAGGGGTTGTGTTATTGGTCGTTGGGACCTGGGGTTCACCCCCATCTGTTTATCCTTCTTGACGTTAGTGGTTTTGATTTGTTGTCACTTAACAAATTGTCACCCTGTGTTTTGCAAAACCCTGAGCGTTGTGGTCCTTTATAATCAGCTCCACCGGTGATAGATCCGGCAGGGTAAAGACCTTCAATAGAGAGACCCTTTTTTTTATTCTGTTTTACGGTAACACCCTTGGTAACCTATTCCACTACTGAACTGTTCTTATAGTTAGAAAGGCTTTCCTAATTTCCAGCCTAAATCTCCCCTGCTGCTGATTTATGCTGATTACTTCTTGTTCTACCTTCAGAGGACCATCATCTTTATAACAGCCCTTAACGTATTTGAAGATAGTTATCAGGTTCCTCCCTCAGTCATCTTTTCTCAAGACTGATATGCCAAGTTTTATTAACCTTTCCTCAGAGGTCAGTTTTTCTAAACCATTTATCATTTTGGTTGCTGTCCTCTGGACTCTTCGCCTGCTCTTCCATTTCTTCCTTAAAGCATGGTGCCCAAAACTGGACACAATACTCAATGTGTGAGGCCTCACCAGTGCTGAGTGAAGTGGAACAATCATCTCCCACGTCTTCCACGTGATGCTCTTTTTAATACAGCCCAGAATGACAGTTTGCTTTTTTCACAACTGCATCATATTGTTGGCTCGTATTCAGTGCGTGATCACTAATCCGCTATAACCCAGGAGCCATTTCAGCAGTAATGCTGCCTAGCCATTATTCCTCATTTTGTGTTTGAGCATTTGATTTTTTTTCCTTCCAAAATGTAATACTTTACACTTGTCTTTATTGAACGTCTCCTTGTTGCGTTCAGCCCAATTCTCCAATTTGTTAAGGTCATTTGGAATTCTCGTCCTGTCCTTCATATCGGACTGTGCAGCACAATGGTCAGATGGTCCCTTTACACTTCTGAACCCTCTCCTACCTGCTCTTCATGACAAAGGCTGTCTCTCCCAAGGACCCAAATGACCTTCTGTCCTACAATGACTGCTATCTTCTTAAAATTACTGTCAATAATTTACACGGGGAAGGCTGAATTGTGAAACAGAGGAGGTAGAAAATGTTGCTTGTCAGAAAAAGATGAATCCTAAATATATTTGAAGATTCCTCCACGCCTCTTCAGCTTCCTGCATGCACACGTGTCCCATATTCGGGCCTTGCAAGCTAAGGTGCATTCGGTGACATGTATCCCTTGCATAGTTCAGTCTACCATAGAAAGACTTAGATTATTGCAGTATTATTTATATTACAGTAGCATCCAGAGAGACTGATCAGGATTGGCTTCTGCTAGGCACTGTACAAATATAAAGGCAGAAGTGGTCTCTGCTCCAAATTGTTTACTAATCTGCTCCTACTCACCAACCCATATGACTGAGTCTTGCTGTCTGATTGAAATGAGAGGAGCAGAGTGTTAGAATCACCATCGCCCTGTGGGTTGAACGTGATAAAGCAACTTAGAGCAGAGAAATGTCAGTGACTTCACCGGGACTGCTTGTGAGCAGGCTTTTGAGTGAGAGATGATTTCACTGAATGCAAGGTAGTCAGACATGTGCATAGGACCCCTTTTGTGCAAATCATCCAAGGTATTGTATGATTTCCATTATTTGATATGAATAAAATCCGAGGTTGTTAATTTAAAAAAGACAACCCGTAACAAAAGACTATGGTCCAGACCCTCTGATGGATTAGATAAGCATAGCTCCGTTTGCAGTCAACACAGGTGAACCAATTTACGTCAGCTCAGGATCTGGTCCAGTACCTTGTTGTCTCCCTTTCAAGGTCATCAGCAACCAGAGACTTGGTGAACTCAAATGTTAATTAGTCACAATGGTTTATGATCACGTAATGCAACCTGGTGTTTATGAATGGTACAAAGCTTAGCATCCAGCAGACGAGAACCTTGTCTATAATAGGAAAACTGTCCATTGCAGACATTGGCTGTTGGCAGGGTTGCATCTGCACTGGAGTTGACTGAGATTTAGCTGCACGTGTAGGCAAGGATAAACTGTGTTGAGCACCACTTCAGAAACTGGGATTAGAGCTCGTGATGCTGAGCAGGTTTGTTCTGAGCTATCCTGGCAGTGCTCAGCACAAGTACTGGGAAGGCAAGAATAAAGAAAATGACCTAGAAGCAGAGTGAGAAAGCAAATCTTCTGAATCGAAAGGGGTAAAGTGGTAACCTGCTGGTGCACTTGGAGAGCAATCTGATAGTCAATGAGTTGGCCAACAGGAAGCCAGTGAAGCGATTGCAGAGTGGGAATGATTTGCTGAGATAGGTTAGTGGGAGTAAGCAGCTCTCTGAACCATCTGCAGATGCCATTACATCCTACATAGAAGTTAAGTGAGCAATAGATTGCTAGTGTTATCATTCTGAAATGGAAAAATAAAACAGTGATTTGGGGCTTTGCTGAAACTTTGAAGTTGATGCCAATATCCCTGGGATATTAATATGTTGTGACAATTTAAACAAAAAGGACCAGCAGAACTATATTATATATACACACTTTGTCTCTCTGTATGTGTGTAATTGTTACTAACACAACTGATTCTCTCTGTCCTATCAGTCTGTCTGAAATGTCTTATTTAGCTAGCTGTTTTTCTACACTGTGCTTCTCACCAGAGTCCACCACTGTAGAACCTGTCACTGTTTGTGTCAAAACAACTTTAGCAGTAGTACAGTAGTAGAAAGCATGCAGACAGCTTGTCAGAGTTGATTCCTGTCCTGCACCTTAACTTGTGACCTTTGTGCCTGCGTCTTGCAGCATCCAGGACACCGTGTATACTACAATAGCGTCTACTGGTGTGTGACTTCAGAAACGCCTAAGCACTTTGCAATGAGTTCATAAACATCCGTTGGCCTGGTTGGACTTTTGTGTGTGATTTTTTTTCCATATTAGCCCCCTGAACCTCAGCTGTGGCATGGCATTTCAGTCACATCAGCAGAATTCCTAATGAAACCTGCTACTGGAACATATACCAGTTTGGTGAGCTGTAGCTGTTATTGCTAAGAGCCAGTCATGTGCTCGAGACACAGAATGAGATGGTCCCTGCCCTGAAGAGATTACATCCTACAAGACATACACAGAAGTGCACTGGGAAATCCAGAGGAAGGAGTATCTTGGTTGTGTGGGTAGTTGTTGTTACTCACTTCTTGTGGGCATTGTGAATAAATCTTTAGGAGAGACCTGAATGGAAAGCATTTGGCAAACTGTGTAGGGATGAATTTTTAATTAGTGTCTTTGCAAAATTATTTAGGACAGGCAATCCTATAGAAAACTGTATAAAAAAAACAAACAAACAAACAAACAAACAAACAAACAAAAAACCTTCCGGTGGACCATAACAAAGCCCCATCATTGGGCAGCATGATGACCGATGAACGTCTGTGTTGAGAAATGGCGGGGGAGGTAATGTACATTGGACGGAATAATTTGAGCTAGTCATACCCACACCTGGGTTGTAACTTGACTGTCAGCTCTCGGGAGAGAGATCTCGTGTAGATCTACACAGCCTGCAGAAGCAAGCCTTCCGACCTGGGTTGGCCCAGTGCTCTGAAAATAGCTGTGTGGCTAGAGCTGTGAAGTTGTTTCAGGCTGCAGCTCAGCCTCTGAAGCCAGGGAAGGGGCTCCAGCCTGAACTACAACTTCAAAGCTCTGTCAACAGCTGGTTTTAGTGTGCTGGCATGAATGCCACTAAGCCGAGTCTATCGACCCAGGCTGGGAGGTGCTCTGCCACAGACTGTGTACCCTTAGGGTATGTCTACACCGCAATTAGACACCCATGGCTGGCCCATGCCACCTGATTCGGGCTGGGGCTGAGGGCATGTTCAGTTGCAGTGTAGACATTTAGGCTCAGGCTGCAGTCCGAGCTCTGGGATCCTCCCATCTCACAGGTCCTAGACCCCAGCCAGCCTCCAGCCCAACCCTGAACATCTACACTGCAATTAAAACCCAAGGCCCATCAGCTGGCACAGGCCAGCCAAGGGGTTTAATTGCAGTATAGACATACCCTTAGTGTCACTGTGAACAGCTCAATGACAGGCTCTGCTCAACGCACAGTAGTGGTTTTAAAGAAAGGCAAACAAGTTCTTAGGATGTGTTAAGACCGGCTAAAAAGTAGTACTGAGAACATTAGAATGCCAAGAAACAGGAGGGGTGCAGAGATGGGCCACAAAAGTAATGGGAATTCTGGAGAGATTTCCATATGAGGAGAGATTAGGACTGCTAAATTTAGGGAGGAGACAAATAAGAAAAGAACTGAGAGAGAGATTTAATAATGAGTGCCCTGAGAAAACCCATCTGCTTGTCTTAACACAAGAACAAGAGACAACCCAATGAAACTGGAAGGCAATGTATTTAAAATTGTGATAAGATTTTTTGCTCAACACATCATGACCCTGTGGAACCCATTGCCATACAGTACCACTGAGGCAAGAGCTAAGCACCTTCCCCTGAAGCATTGGTTCTAGTAATTGTAACAGACAAGATACCAGCATTGAATGGGCCATCAATCTGATCCAGTGTGGCAAGTTCTGAGTTCCTAGTGCCACCAAAATCCCTTGTGTAAGTACCAAGGTCTCAAAATGGTAAACCGATTACTTCTTTGAGTCCATACTATAACACAATCAACCAAAATTCATCCCTGCTGTCACGCCACTTGTTTCAATGGACTCATAGGAGGGATGAATTGGCTTCATGTGCACTTAAAAATGAATAAATGTATCTTTAGGGACATTTGATAAGCTCTTTACATTCTACCACCTCTTACTGAAAGAACAGTAAGGCTCTACCATTGACGTACTGTATAGTCTGATTTTATCAAATCAAGATGTAAGTGTACCTTCGAAATACATACCACAATATTCACTCAGTTACTCTCTAGTATTCAAGTCAGTTTTTGTTCTCCTAACCTTAAATAGACTTCCACAGTACAGCTGAGTGGGCAGCAAGCTCCAATCCTGCAGTTTTTAAAAGACTGTGAGTGTGGGTTGTGGGTTCTGCTATCTCTGATTAGTGACACTCTCTGAGGGTGGGGTCCTGCTCATACTGAAATCAGTGCCAATATTCCCACTAATTCAGTGGGAACTGAAATGGATTCATTATCATGGGTTTTGGGGATTTGAGTGCAAATCCAGTTTACTCATATGGACCTTTTACTGTAATTTTCGTATGTGTGTGATCAGATAGCAAGTGTGAAAAATCGGGATGGGGTTGGGGGTTACAGGTGCCTATGTATGATAAAGCCCTGACTATCAGGCCTGTCCCTATAAAATTCGGACATCTGGTCACCCTAATGTGTGTGTTTTAAAGGAGTTATACGAGCACATTGATACATGCTCAGTCTTGCTGACATGAACAGAAGCCAAAGGATTTATATTAGTAAGAGGCTTAAAGAATACAGTATCTGACTTTGGCATGTCTTGACGCTGGGAGGTGGCTGGACTGATTATATAAGTTATCCTTTTCACGCATGCCTGCTACACATGTACATAGGTACCATAAGACCTTAGCATTTTGAGAAAGCTGTCATATGATACATTGGATTACAGACAAACAAGATGAGATTTCTTTGCTATTTAGGAGTTTGAAAGGCTTGACTTCCACTAACATTGCTATTCTGTGCTTTCTGAGTTCCCAGCACATCAAGGTGAAAGAGAAGAATTAAAATAGAGAGGTAAATTCTCCCTAATTTACAAAACTGTTCCATTCAATCTGCAAATCCCCCCAGTAGAGTTATCCTCCTAGAATTCTCCTTATATTAAAGATGATTTGCACCATGCCCCTTGAACTACATTGTCCTGAATCCAGTGTAACCAGCCAAGGGAGGATCACCCCAGCAAAATAGGATCCTTTAGTGGTTCAAAGATCCCTTCCACCCCACCTTCCTGTGATCAGCATATAAAGGGAAAAGAGGCACTGGCCAAGGGAAAGGGAGCACAGCCAGGGCTTCCCTGTGCTTTGATGGTCTCCAAGCACTCCTTGGAGCTGTTGACCGCGGGCGTAACTTAGTGCCTACTATAGGCTGCTCTAAGTTATGCCAGAGAATCAACACACAGATATTCCAGGACAGGAGATGAACAACCCCCCTGCTGTCACTGTGCACTCTTCATCTGCAACCAAGAATCATGGCCAACAAGTCTCTTCTTAATCCTGTGCCTTGCATTGAATGCTGGCACACAATAAAACAGAACAAGTCAGGTCATGCCAGTTCTTCCCTGCGTCCATACCTACAGCAGAGAGAGCTGTATCCAAAACGTGAGGAGTTATAACAATATTTTTGGTCCCTAAATCGGTTTAATTCCATGGGTCCCATCTCCTAGAGGCACAGGTACTTTCTGATACACGTTAACTCTCTGGTTTGTTTGAAGAGAGAAAACCCCCTCCTTGAAGTCAAACATTGTAACCTAATTACAGCTGTCTCTTCCTTCTTGGAAACCCCAGGCACAGTTGGAGGCTCTAAGAGGCTTTCACAAGTGCGTGTGTGATTTCGAAGATAAACACTAAGACTGCCTATGAGCTCTGGTTGCTTTGGTGTGGATCCTGAGGCAACCGAGGCCCCTGCGGCTGCTTATTTCTGTGAATGGGCAGGTAAGCACAATAAGATTAATGTCACGTAGGATTAAAACCTTTGTAATTACTGCTCCATAGGAATGCCTTTGCACACAAAGACCAAACAATGTTCCTGGCAGGCTTGTAGGTAGGCTATGGTGCAGAAGAAGCCCTCCAAAAACAGCATTAAAATTAATTTATTTTCCCAAGATATATATAATGTGCAAATCACAATCTCTCTAGGCAAACTGATGATAAAATTTAAACACTCAAAACAATACTCCTAATAATTACTCCCATTAAAAGGGCTATTTAGAGGCAGCAGCTAAATATAGGTAACAAGGAAGAGATTTACATTTTCATAACAAGAACACTCTTGTTTATAGACTCGCTTACACACCCTGCATTTGAAATGGAATAATTGCATAACTGACTCTGTCCCTCAGTGTAATTAAAAAAAACCCCAACAACAACAATCCAACCCACCAGAATAACCAATAGCAACTAGGTGTAAAGGGCTGATAAGGACAAAGAGGAAAATGTTGATTAAATGTCAGGAGTAGACAGAGATGATGCAAGGTTGGCAGACTGTGTATGGGAATATGGCACTTTTCTGTTGAGTGAGTCTGGATTCAGTTGCCAAAATCAGGCATGAGATTTAGGATAAATACTTCTTGTCTAACCAGGATATAAAGCAGATGGGGGTATCATTTGAGCTAGTGGCATCTAGCCAAAAACCAGGAAGAGGATTCATTTGGACATTAACTAGGAACTATGTCGTCTGCTGAGGACAGAGTAGAGATTTGGCCTGTGCAGAGACCTATTAGGCCATGGAATAGTTTTCCAGGAAAAAGTGAGGGGGGGAGGCAGCACTTGAGACTTTATACACTAGAAGAGATTAAAGATGTACAGAATGGGAACCAGTAGGTCTTTGCCTTCTCCAATTGCTCTGATTCTGTGACCTAACTCCAGCACAACACTGAAATGGTTAATGTGATATCAAGAGCGCATAATGGAACATGTATAGTATATGTTGCAATGTAGGTATATTGCAAATATAACAGGAGGCAATTTAGACAGATCAAATTTCAGCATTCGTAGTCCAGACCTATATGTTTTCAGCTGGTTTGTAAGGTTGCTTCCACACTAGGGTGCTTGAGAGAGAACTTCTGCTGGCTTGAATGTGAGCTGTATGCTAACATTGATCAGATACACCTTTCCACCTCATATCTAACTCTTACGAGTCAGAGAGCATGAATAACTGGGTATGCATATTACCAATCCGCTTCATTCAGGCTTTGACTAGTGGATGTATCACTAGTGCTGAATCACTTGACAGCAAACTTTAAGGCCTGATTTCTTGCGTACATCTTGTATTCCTGGGCAGCAATGACTGATGGTTAGATGAAACTCTTGATCTTGGGAAATGATGCCAGTGTCACATTTCGGTTACCCCTCTTTGGAAGGAACACATTGTTATTTTATAAGGCAAATTCAGTGCCAACTAGTGCGGTCTCTTGCAATGAACAGGTGGTGATGGAGTTAGGAACCAGTTGTTGAAATGAATGCACTGCAGACAAAATTCAATGACTTGGTAAACCTAAGCTAGGAAGAATGGAAATTGCAGCCTGAAATGTTTTCACATTGGCATGCCATGTAAAAGGGTCACTGCCCCTGTGGGGAGGGCAAGGAGGGAAAAGAGGACAAAGGAACGGTCAGCTGATCTTGGTGCAGTCTCTCTAAGGGGCCCAACTTTCTTCTAACTGGCCCCCTTCAATTCATCTACAATTAGACTAATCTATAACCTCTTAATTTAATCTGAGTCTATCAACCCTTAAACTCCAGGGCTTGCGGTCTCCTTTTGTGTCCTTGTCACTTTCTCAGAGGCAGTCTGCTGTAGGGCTGTTGCCCTTCTGCTGTCCCAGGCCTTTGTGCCTTCCTCTCTGTAGCTGGGCTTGTTTACTGATCACAGCTATAGGTGCATGTCTCCACAGACGGGCAGTTCTGGCACCTGCCGGAGAGTGCGGTCAGCCTGATTGCCTGTGAACCGGGAAGACTTTCTTCTCCCTTCTGTCCCTGCTCAGTGTGAGGTTTGCAAAGACCCTTACAGCAACATGAGAGCAAGTGTTGGGAAGAGAGTGAGTGAGCTGGAGTTGGCACTCATCCTTGCTATGTGGGCCAGCGCTGGCAAAGTGCCACAGCAGGTGAAACCATTGCAGCAATTTATCATGCCCATGACAAAACAGATGAAATTTATTGTATTTCACGGCCCTGCCTCAGCTCTAATCAACTTTTATGTCATTAAAATATTTTCAGAAAGGCTTTTTCCAAAGCCAAAAGGGTGCAGCCCCAGCAGCGTTGCGCGTATATAGATTTATCTCTGGAAAGGCTTCAACCCACAAGAACTATTTTTTGTTTTTTCCGTTTCAAACTGGATACTGTTGCTCAGGACGGGATAGCAGAGGCTGCTCGTCGGGGTCATCAGTCCCTGGATAACAATCAGTCCACGTAGGAGGTGGTGGGGAGGGAGGCTGACACACGTTTCTTCTCTTAGACAGTTTTCTTGGTGCATTGTTTTCAATGTATAGTTCAGCAGCTGAGGGACTGAAGCACTTCTTGTCTATTTTTCAATGTCCCGGCTTCTCCTGGGCTCGATGATCAGTGATATTTTTGGATAACGACTCACCTTGTTATACCACATCTGGGTTTCCTAAGTGCTCCCCTTTCACACGGCTTGGTGTCGTATGGTCTGAGGTGAGTGTGTATGTGGTGGAGCAGATGCACTTGTAATCTTGCATGTTTGTAAAGGAAGTTCAAAAATCCCCCAGCTCCTTCACATGACGTCCTGTGGAGGCTTCCCCTCCTCACCTCAGACCCTGATGCACCTCTTGCCATACCTAGTCACTCATAGCCCCAGTACTTCAGCTGTGAAGAGGGCTGTATGGGAATATGTGACATGCACACCCCTCTGACTGGCTCTGAGGACTCCTTAAGTCTTGCTTGTACTCACACACATTACTGAGTGTATCATGTTGTCAGTGAGCTTAGGAGAGCAGGAGGTCTCAGCTAAACATGCTTCAAAAATCTGGATATTACACTCCTTGACAAAAGAGATGTTCTCAATGAGACAAGCGTTGCTAAGAGAGGGGATTTCATTTAACTTGAACCTATTTTGCACAATGCAAAATGCATTATAAATGCAGCAAAATTGAGAGGCTTTGGTAAAACGAGGAAGGGCTAGGAAACCTTTACTTGTGCAATGTAGATCACACTCGCAAGTAATTTCCTAGTTACCATGAGACTCCACTTACTCAGAAACAAAGCAGCTTGTGCAGACAGGTTCCAGCTTTATTAAAGAAGAACATTTTCATTGCATACCTCATAGAGTACATGTAAAAAGCCCTCTTACAACACGATACCATTTGTTGCCAACATTTATCTAATTATAGCAATGTTCTGCCTTCTGACCCCTTTTGTAAGATAAGGAGGAATGATTCTCCTAAGGAACCTTATTTGCCACCAGGTAAAAATGAGTTGGGCAAAACACGTCAGGAGAATGCTTATATACAATCCTACTGCCTAATCCTGCAAGGTACTGGATGTTTGCTGAACTCCGTTAGAAATTGAAGAGGGGGGGCTCAGTTGCTGTTAGCTTTCAGGGTTGGGCTCCTACAGAGTAACTGTGATGTTCTATGTACTCCCCACTCAACAAAAGAAAATGATCATCAGTATTTACTTAATAAGAAGAACTATAAAGCAATCTCCTCTGTATCTGATTTCCTTGAGCTGCTCAACTTCTGTCTTTTCTTCAGTGTCTAGCGTGCCTGCCTGGGGCCTGAACTGGAGTTATTTTTCAGGTTCTCATGAGGCAGGGAGGCAGGCTGACAAAGTTTGTTCCTTTCTCTAGTGTGGGTGTTAAAGAGCAACTGACATCTTCCAGGAAACCTTGCAAAATGTTTTCTTTAGAAACAATTCTGCCCTGTCACATGTTCTGGTGGTTTTTTCCTGCTTCATATTTTATTATTTGGGTCAGTGGCATGAAAAACAGGATATTTTCTTGCCTAAGAAATTGTGTGATCCTGCTGTGTATTCCTTTCTTGAAATCATAATCCTCTGTGCCACTATAATAATTTCTGCAGTAATCAGCTGTGATTATATAAGCAAAACTGTTTCAAAATCAATTTTTTCCAAAGATGTACATCCGTTGTCAGCAGGTCTTTAAAGGCCCCATTACTCTTAAGGTTATCAAAAGTTTTATGATTACTTTTTCCTGCCTGCTGCTTAAGGAGTGCTTTGGAGCTTGGCTTTACCTTGTACCGACAATAATCTTGGAATTCCAAACTCTGTAATTATTTGCATTTCGCAGCTTTCACTGATAATACTTAACATTTAGAATCTTGACACTCTCTTGAGTTACTTCAAGCATGAGCATATTTTACAAATTAGAGGCAGGGAAACTGGACTTATTTTAATTACCACAAATGAATTTATGAAGAGACAGTGACCTAGCCCATTACTACAGATAAGGAGTCTGGTCCCACCATCCCCCGGAAAATTTTTTACAGGTTATAGATACTCAAAAAGGCAGCTCTCATGAGCCAAATTCTATTATTGAATGTATGCATTCTAGTGCAAATCAGGAATAATGTCTCTAAAATAGAAAGAATTGCCCTATAAATGTGGATTTAACTAAACCGTATCTTTTTGTCCACAGAGGAATTCTCCATTTTTTTTATCAACTTTCTTACTGTTTTCCTATTTTTTCTAATGTGAAAATTAGGTTCCCCCTACTTTTCTCAGTGGAGAAAGTAGAGAGGAAAGAATGGAAATGAGAGAGAAATCTTGGAAACCAATAAATGATAAACTGAAACTTTTTAATTTCCAAACTTTTAAAAGTGAAAACGTAGTGTTATTTAGAAACTAAACGAAACAAAAATCCTCAGAGAAAACACCAAATGTTTGGGCTGAAAAGTTTCAAAAAGGGATTTTTTTCCTGTGAAACTTCCTGTGGGGAAAAAATGTGGCTTTTCAGACCATTTCAAGTCCAAGATTGTGATGAAGAGGGGTTTACTTCTTTGCCTAATAGGCACAGGGCCTGATCCCCTATGCACGACTGTCAGTGTCCCATAAAACGTCAGGAAATTCCCTGGATCCCTGTCCCACGTGAACAGCTCCATATTCCTGCCTGCGCAAGTGTGGTACCTGCCCCCCCTCTGTGGGCTTGTGCAGGTGCAGAGCAGACACCCACTGGAATGAACTGTCAGGAATCAGGGCTTGCAGCACACCTGATATTTGGTGACCTAATCAGCAGAGCTGGCCTGTGGTGGGCTGCCGAACTAGCTATGTTCCTGGAAGAGTCAACAGACAGAGCAGCAGCAGTTCATTGGCTGTGCAAAACATTTGCCCATGGCTGTGATCATGCCAGTTTGTTCCTAGCTTTGTTCCAAGTCCTGCCCCCTGCCTTGTCTCACTACATGGAACCCAGTTCTTGTCCCAAACTCTGCCCTTTCGCTCTGGTATGGGGCCTCTGATTCCAGCTCTCACCCTGGGGTCTGGTTCCTGCCTGCTGACACTTGTTCAAACCAATAGTCCTGACTGCTGCTTCAACCACTAGGCATGACCACCCACATCCTGGACAGTAACTTTCAAAGTCAATGTTAATTCCTTTGGGCATTTTGCTGTGGATTTGCCAGGGGATCATGCTGTACAGAGCAGTTGTTCCCTCCCTGTCCAAACACAGCCCCGGTGAAATCATGGAACCCCAAGTGCCACGGGGAGCAATGGATGAGGCCATTTAGCTTGCAAAGCACTCACTCCCTCTGATGGATTTTTGGCCAGTCTAGTGGGTTTTCTCTCTCTTTCATCCATGCCATACCTCAAAGGGGAGTTTGTGGTTTGGCAATAGGCACGTGTGCTGACAAGATGTACTTACATTCTGACACGTTACATGGGCACTATATAGAGATGTACTTTTCTCCATGGATTTCTCAAAGTGGAACTTGCATCCATAATTCATCAAGACAACTCTAAACACCCATTTTTTGGCTCTTTATTAGAAAGGGGATTTTCCCCCCCTCCGACTGCCCTCTGTGGAATGGCACAGCTATTTATAAATGAGCATTTGAGCCCTGGGAAAATGTTACATAAAAAGGGCAAGATCCACATGTCTCGGTGGTACAGCATACAAGTATGGGATTTGTTCCAGCTGTGCTTTGTACCTTTGAACTGGTTTATGTTCCAGTGACTGCATCTGCTACAGCCAGAGAGGATGTGAATGTAAATAACAACATGCAAAGCAATAAGCGAGTGACCTGTGGAACTTGTTTGCATAGCAGAACTACTTCTCCAAACTGTGTCTGTTTTGCTGCACAGCCCCAAACAGTTTTATAAATACAAGAAATGGTGCATCTGGACAGGCAACTCTATTGGTGAATTTATACTCTAGTAACACAGTGCTACATGACCATCTACCAGTGACTGGTATGTGGTGTAACTATAGAGGTAGAATGCCACTACTTTAAAAGACTACCCGGCACAATGGATTGTGGGAATTGCAACATCCTATTGCAGAACAATCCCAAGATGTCAGTTAGCTTTTGCGGACATCTTCACTTTTTTTTAAATGTAAAAATAAAGAAGAAGAGATGCCTGTGTTGACATTGGGTGAAAGTGTCTAAATCTACTTAATACAGCTTTTGATGCAAGGAGCTGTCCCCACCTTGGCATCAAGCGCTATTGTTCAGTCCCACGGCAGTGCCTTCTTTTTCAGACTGCTGGCACTGTCTGTACCGTTGTTTCCAGTGGCAGTGCTAAGGACGGCAGTTACCACACGAGACATCAGTGCTCACTGAGTGCAGATAGAGCAACTCACCACTGGACACTACCCCAAGGTAACAGAGCATTGCTGAAGACAGTTTGCATGAACTCTCTCTTGTTTCACTTTTATGTTATTTCATCAGGATTTGGTTGTGTACGTGGGAAGGTGGGTCTGTCTTTTCCTTTCAGAGACTTAGGGGCAAATTCTCTGCTGGTGTATATTTAGCCGAAAATGTTCCTTTCGACTGCAGTTTATCACATCTTTCCCCCTCTCCTCACGTCTCAGGGCAAAGCTGCTTCTCTTTTGGATGAAGAGGCACCAGATTTGCAGTCTAGCCCTGGCAGCACCTTGTAATCTACTACAGCAAAGCATGGTTACTGAGTTATGCAAGTTACCCTCTTCCCCACAGAAGGGTTAGTGTTCAGCTACTGCAGCGAATGGCACCCTGGAAATACAAGACAGGCAGAACTGCTTCCTGGGCAGAGATACCAGGGTTAGGAGTCAAACTTGCCTCTTCTGCAGAGCCATGAAGAGCATTAACTATGAAGCAGTTTTGGCCCCTTTCATCTGAATGAAATGGTGATTCAGAAGTTAAATGTAAGCAATTTCTTGCTCACAGTCGTGGAGCCAAACCTCTTGAAGTCCATGGAAGTCTTTCAATTGATTTCAATGGACTTTGGATCAGGCCCTAAATTAGAAGGGTCTAAATAAACGTAGGGAATAAATGATCTTTGCTACGGGTAGTTCTGAATTTAATGTACAAACTCTCAAAATGGACAAGGCCACATCAGAAATGCACAGCATCCAAAACCAACCAGTATGTGATGGGGTGTATGAACCCCACACTGGGAAGGAAGGGGTTTAAGAGCTGATCTGGGCCCAGGCAGCCCCACCCCACTGCACCTGTAAAGCCTGCACTGGACGGAGGAGGAACTTTAAAAGGGGAACAGAACACCTCCATGGAGGGGAGTTGATTTACTTCTGAGCTCCTGAAAAGACCATCCCAAGACAGAAGGTCTCTCATTGCTTGAGGCCTGGCTATGGTGACCTGGCCAAGCCTATTGTGAAGGGACCTATGACTCCCTGGAGGTTAGAGACTTTATTTCTTTACTTTGCTCTGTGGGAGGAGCGAGGACGGGATCTAGTGCAGCTGCATAGCACCCCAGAATGCAGAACTTAGCTGTCTATCATTAGACCCTGGGCTGGGGCCTGGTGGAGAGAGTGGCCCTGGGCTCCCTACCATCCCTTACAGAGAGATGACTACAGACGTTATCCCAGATGTGGGGAACCTAGTGGTGGGGGAGAAATCCTGAAGATAAAAGGGTTTGGGCTATTAGATTGCAACCTAAAAGGTGAGACCTGAGGCCTCTTGCTTAATCCCAAAGGCTCTCCCGTTGTTGGACTCTCTCTGCATGCGCTGAAAGAGAGAGACGTGAATATGTCACCTGGCCGGAGAGTAGAATTGCAGGAGGCAGAGACCACTGCAGGGTGGAGCAGGAGTGCCTCACACCCCTGCCTGACCACTTGGTGGTGCTGGCGGTGAGCACCCCTCCTTCACACTTTATTAAAGAATTATCTTCCCAGGAGGAAGGAACTGAAGATCTCTTAGACATGAGGATGACAGAATAGTGTGGTTTAGAGTAACCAGATCTTATTCGTGTTTATGGCAAATGAGAAGAAAAAAAAAAAAAGCCAACCAGTGTAGGTCGGATTTAATAAGTGATTGCTTTGACCAAAGCGTTACCTATCCTAAGCGGTGTGTGCCTGGCGAGGTAAATGCTTTTGACATAAAATGTGGTCTCTCCATTTCTCTGATGCCTATTTGATTTTGTAGCTGGGTTGTAATTAACCATACAGAAGTGCTATAAGCTAAGGGAACTGGAAACTGGGCCTCCGGGAACACTGCAGACTGAGCTATTGCAGTGTAGCTCAAAGACTATGTTTTCCTTCTGACTTGTCTACAAATGTGTCCGATCAAAGCCACTAGTCAGTATCATTTTTTAGCAGCAGAGCTGGCCCTTGAGAAAGTAGATCCACTTCTGTGAAGAGTGTAGGAATTAAATTTGATTTAAATATTAGATTGTCATTATCTTCAAGTTTTCCACATCTTTCATTCAGGAAGATGAGCAATAGTTCTTCCAAATGTTACCTGGGGCTGTGATGCAATTACTACAGTTTAATCCTCTGGAGACTGTGGGAGAGTATCTAATCTATGCGAGACTTTGTGTGTACGCTAACAAATACATCCCTGCCCCTTGGCCAAGTAGGCAGAAGTCAAAGCCTTGCAGGTCAGCTTCCTGTTGGAGGAGAAATCAAGGCCATGGAGTTTGGGTATTTTCTTAGTGTAATTTTTTTTTATTTGCAAATATAGCCCAGTCCTGGAAAAGTGCTGGTTACAAACAGTGCCCCAGCAACCCCTGCATCTGGCATATCAGCCCAAATACCAATGCACAGGACCAACTCTTGCCCCAGGAATTCATTCTAATTTTGGGAGTTTAAGGCAGAAAGAAAACTCTCTTGCTGCGAGCCATGGGTCCCCCAGGGCAATGGTTCTCAACCAGGAGTACATGTACCTCTTGAGGTCTTCCAGGGGGTAGATCAACTCATCTAGATATTGCCTACTTTTACAACAGGCTACATAAAAAACACTAGCAAAGTCAGTACAAACTAAAATTTCATACAGACAAAGATTTGTTTATACTGCTCTATATACTATAGACTGAAATGTAAGTACAATATTTATATTCCAGTTGATTTATTTTATAATTATATGGTAAAAATGTGAAAAAAAGCAATTTTTCAGTAATAGTGTGCTGTGACACTTTTGTATTTGTATGTCTGATTTTGTAAGCAAGTAGTTTTTAAGTTTTAAGTTTAAGTAGTTAAAGTTGGAAGTACACAAGACAAATCAGACTCCTGAAAGGGGCACAGTTGTCTGGAAAGGCTGAGAGCCACTGCCCCAGAGGAACCTCATCAGAAAACCAACAATACAGCGTATTTTCCGAGGCTAAAGGCTGGCTTGCTTGCTTGATCAGAAAAAGAACTTAGTACCAGCTGATGACCACTGCCATAAGAATAAGGCCTAAATTTTAAAAAATGACTCGTGACATTGGGTGCCTCATCTTTTCATTACCCAACTTGAGACACCTTCAGGGTGCTCAATGTGCTGAATACGCATTCCCTGATGGGCACCTTTGAGGCATGTTGAAGTGGGCTCTCAAAAATGGAGGTTTCAAAAATTGGTAGTTGCTTTTTAAATTTAGAAGGGTATGTACATTATACGCACAACCAGAAGATTTCTCCCAGTTTGAAAGTTTTGCTGCTTCGAAACTTTGCTGCTTTGCCTCTCAAACAGGTAAAATCTTTAAGCGTAGGAGGAATGCTTTGTTTCCCCACTCTATATCCCAAGAACGACTTTTGTGTGTGGTCTGGAAGAGGCCAGCACTCCCTGGGCTAAGTGTACGGCATGTAATAAATAAGGGTCCTAAGAACAAGTCTAGACTGAGGAGATCTGAAGGTCCTGACCTCCTTATTCATCCAAGTGTGGCTTGCACATGCTGAATCCCTGTATGAAATGTGTTATGTTTGGATACTTGGAAGTTACTTGCACTCAGAGAGAAACCAGCAGACAGGAACACAGAGACTGAATTTATTCTCCTACTCTCTCTGATGATGAGACCAGACAGAACTGGCTGAGCTATCCCATAATAGGCTAGCTCTGTTAGCTACAGCAAGCTAAGCAGGACACAAAGTACACAACATATTCCTTCCCCCCCTTAATGAAAACGTCCATTTAACAGAACAATAACTAAACAAGGGAATGAGGGTAGACTGCCTCATTTCCCGGCTAAACCCCGGGGATTATTCTGCCCCGTAAACATGGGTTTGCCCTAGCTAAAGATTCAACAGTTGAGAAGGCCTTCTCTCTCTAGGTGGATTAATGCGGACTTCTGGTGTTCTTGCACCAGAAGGTGTTATTGCTGCGGGTCTAACAATGGGTTCAGGACTAGTAGCTTGAACACGTGAGGATGCTGTATCTGCTGCGGAGGTGGATGGAGGAGGGGAGTCGGGAACGGGTCACTCTTGACTCAAGGATATCTCACAGGCAGTTCAACTGGAGATGTGTCCTTGGGACGTGTATGACCTGGCAACAGTTGATCTACATGTTGCTGCCAGGTGAGATCACCTGCAGTCTGGACAGTGCAGGAAACAGGGCCTGTCTGGGGGATGACTGTACCAGGGACCCATTTCGCTCCAGAAGCAGAGTTCCGAGCTAGGACTGCCTGTCCTGGACTAAAGGTTTGGTCTTTTGCTCTGTGTGCATGTCTGATGACTTGGTTGTGCTGTTGACGTTACACAACTTGTTGTGCTCTGGAGTGTTTCAGCAGATCGGAGTAGTGCGTAGCTGTCGTCCCATCATTAGAAAGTCCAGAGACGCTTTGGTCGTAGCATGAGGTGTGTTTCTGTAGGATAGTAAGAAGGTGTCCAGATGCTTTTGAATGGACGAATATCCCCATGCAGATTATAAAGCTTGTTTCATTGTCTGCACAAACCTTTCTGCTAATCCATTGGTGAATGGACGATATGGTGCTGAAGTGATGTGATGTATCCCATTTGCTTTCATAAAATTTTCAAACTCCCGAGAGATGAACTGTGGTCCATTGTCGCTCACAAGTTATTCTGAGAGACTGAAACGACTAAAGATTTCACATAGTCTCTGGATTGTACTTTCAGCAGCAGTGGATGGCATTATAGCGATTTCTGGCCATTTGGGGTGGGTTTCAACAACAACCAGGAACATCTTTCCTTCAAATGGTCTTGCAAAATCAACGTGAATACGCTGCCACAGATTTTCAGGCCAATCCCATGGGTGTAGGGGCTTCAACTGAGATGTGTTCCTCACACCCTGACACGAAGTACAAGCTGTTGCCTTCTCTTCAATGGCACTGTCCAGGTCAGGCCATCAAAAGTAGCTTCGTGCAATTTCTTTCATGCACACTATTCCACAGTGACCTGAATGTAGCTGTTCTAACATCTGCAATCTCAGCAGTGGTGGAATAATGATGCACATCCCCCCCAACAAGCAACCAGAATGGATTGATAACTCCATTCTCCTGGACATGTAGGGATGAAGGTCGGGTGAGACCTGAGAGTCCCGTAGAGATGTTCCATACATCACTAGCTCCATAACTTGGGACAGTACTGGGTCAACACGAGTTGCCTTCCTTACTTGAGTAGCAGTGATGAGTGTGTTCTCTACTTTCTTTCTGGCCAATATTTTGAGTAAAGGCAGTCTTGAGAGACCATCTGTATTGCAGTGTGTAGAGTGGATCTCTGATATTTGATCTCATACATGTGTGCAGAAAGCAACAATGCCCATCATTGCACATGACTAGCAGCCAATGGTGGAATGCCTGTGTGTGGTCCAAAAATTGATGTTAGAGGTCAACGGTCGGTGAGAAGTGTGAACTTCCATCCAAACAGGTACTGGTGAAATTTCTAGATTCTGAAAATGCTTCCAAGTGTTTCACCTTCGATTTGGGCATAGTTAGTTTCTGCCTTGCTTAAGGTGCATGATGCAAAAGCAATGGGTCTCCTCCTCTTCAGAAAGCATAATGTGTGACTGCTCCTATGCCAAAAAGAGAGGCATCACAGGCCAACTGTAGAGGTAAGGATGGGTCAAAATGTGTCAGAACCCCTGAATTTAGCAATGTTAGCCTTGTTAAATGCAACATCACAGGCTTCAGTCCACTTCCAATTGTTTTGGCAGAGGAGTTCATGTAGTGGTTTTAGTAGTGTTGCTAACTGTGGAATAAATTTTCCATAATAGTTCAATAGCCCTAAAAAAGAGCAAAGTTGGCTCATGTTTCATAGAATCATAGAATTGGAAGGGACCTCAGGAGGTATCCAGTCCAACCCCCTGCTCAAAGCAGGACTAACCTCAGCTAAATAATCCTAGCGAGGGTTTTGTCAAGCCGCAGCTTAAAAACCTCTAAAGATGGAGATTCCACCACCTCCCTAGGTAACCCATTCCATTTCGAGGAGGTGGAGCTTCCACAATAGCCTTGACTTTTGCAGGAGCCTTATGAAGGCTAGTAGCATCAATGACATGTCCCAAATATTCAACAGAGAGCTGGAAGAATTCACATTTGTCTTTGCGGACTCATAGTTTGTACTCTTCTAGTCTTTGCAGCGCAGCATCCAGGTTCTTAAGATGATCTTCCTCAAGATAGCACTGGACTCCTGGCAAGCCACTCCAGATCTGGTCCGTAGTCTTCTGGAACAAAGCTGGAGCAGATGTTATTCCAAAGGGCAAGCGACAGTGTGAGTACAGCCCTTTATGCGTCATGATAGTCAACAGCCCTTTGGACTTCTCATTGACGTACATCTGTAAATATGCCTGACACAGATCACTCTTGCTGAACTTTTGTCCACCAGCCACGTCAGTGAATAGGTCATTAAAATCCCCACAAATCCGAATGGAGCTATCTTTCTTCAATACTGGAATGATTGGTGTTGCCCATTGGCTGTGGGTAACTGGTACTAGTATTCCATTCTTGACCAGGCACTCCAGGTCCTCTTCAACTTTTGGCCTGATGGCACAGTTCTGGCTCTCAGACATTTTGGTTGGCTGTCAGGCTTAATATTCAATTTCACAGTGATTTCTTTCATACTTCCCAGGTCCTCTTCAAAAACAGCAGCATGGTTTTTTAATACAGCGGCCAGACCTGTTTCTCCCTTAACCATCATGTGCACTTCTGCCCAATTCAGCTGGATCTTCTTAAGCCATGGCCTTCCCATTAAGGCAGGGTCATTGCCTTCCACCACAAACAGTGGCAGTTTAGCAGTCTGTCCACAGAGCTCCACCCTAACATCAGTAGTGCCCAACATAGGTACAGCTTCTCCAGTGTACATCTTCAGAACAATTTTTGTCGGCTTAAGCGAAAGATTCTTTAGCTTCTCCTTATACACAGTGTCTGAGGCCGGCGAAACTTCTGCTCCTGGGTTCAGTTCCATGTGTACAGGTTTATCTTCCAACAGCAGGGTTACCCAGTATTCATGTGAGCCAACTGCCATGGACAAGATGTAGAGTGGCACTTCTTCAGACTGGGTGTCACTTTGATCATCCTGAGCCTGCTCCACTGCGTGCAGGTTTTTCTTTTTGGTCTGGCAGACAGCAGGCTTTTTTTTCTCCTACTTGCCTGTTCAGTTTGACTCTTCTTTCTTATGTCTGAAGGCACGCTCAATGTGTCCCTTTTCCCCACATTGTCGACACACTAGGTCTTTACACCAGGATTCCGATGCATCGTGACCAGGCTTTGCCCAGCGGTAACATTCCTGGCTCCCCACTGTCTTGTTGGTAGGTTCTTGTGACACCTTATGCACTCTGGTTGATGCGCTTGCTTGTTGTGCTTCTTTTGCTGCCAGTTCCATGAAAACTGCAATTTCAATGGCCTTCTGCAAGGTGAGCTTGGCCTCCGTCAATAGGCGCTTCTGTATTGTTTCACTGTGCAGACCACAGAATAACCGATCACACAGGGTGTCACTTAACACATCATTACATTCACAGTGCTCAGCAAGCTTCTTCAGAGCTGCTACAAATTGTGCAATTGTTTCACCTTCCTCTTGATTCCTTTTGTGGAACTTAAATCTCTCTGCAATTACCAGTGGTTTTGGGGACAAATGTGCCTCCAGGATTTTCACAATGTCACTGTAAGATTTTGTGCCTGGCTTCTCAGGTTGCACTAAGCTGTGCAGCAAGCTAAATGTTTTAGCTTCCACAACACTTAAGAAAGTTGCAACCTTCTTATCATCTGCAATTCCATTTGCCACAACAAAAAACTCAAAATGGTCAGTGTATGAGCTCCATTGCATCACAGTTTCAGCCAAATGTCCCAGGGGCCCAGTCAGTGTAGACATTGCTGCTTTTTATTTTATTTTCTTCTTCTAGTGTCTTTTATTTGTGTGTGTTGGGGGTAGTTCACACATAATTACACTGCTTCCTTCCTAATCCGTCTGCTTTACGTTTGTTTTGTGCCATCAGTACATACAGCAGAGCCACCCAGAACAGCACAAGGTTTTCCTTACATTTTACTTTTGCTTCTGGCCAGTGGCAGTTACCAGCACAAGTCCGTTGTACTTGTTGCCACTTTATTATGTTAGGATACATGGAAGTTACTTGCACTCAGAGAGAAACCAGCAGACAGGAACACAGGGAGAGGTAACCACACACAGACTGAGTTTATTCTCCTACTCTAAGACCAGACAGAACTGGCTGAGCTATTCCATAATAGGCTAGCTCTGTTAGCTACGGCAAGCTAGGCAGGACACCAAGTATACAACAAAATGTATCTTGGGCATCTAATTAAAAGGAACTGAAATCTGCTTACATATCTGTGCAAAGACAAATGACCATGTAGTGAAACAAATGCCTCTCCCTCTCTCCCTCTAGGGGATAAGAAAGACATTGTAGGGGCTAAAAGAGACTTGACTCTGCCCTTCAGAAGAAAAAACTTTAAGAGCCAAATCATGCCTTTCCTTGTGTGGATGTGGAGAGCCCATTAGCAGAGGAACTGGTGCAGTGCTGCTGCATAGGACAGCGTATGGGAGAGCATTCCGTGCTCTGCAAGGACTCCCTGGGTGGCATCGTAATGTGGGGCTGGCCAGGGAAGGGGTACAGCCAGAAATGGGACTTTCCTTTTTCCCCCACTAATGATCGCGCATGGCAGTACATAGTGTTCCATTGCACTTTTAGGGTCTGCAGTGTGGGACTGAAAGGGTGGATCTGTGAGTGCTAATGCCTACTAGTGACAGTAAAAGATGATGAAGAGCTGCAAATGCAGTACACGCTTGCGGGAGGAGACAAAATGTTTTGTTTCATGCTAGTCCTCGTTCAGTCAAAGTATTTGGGGCCCAGACCAATGTTTTGATATTCGGCTTGCCTGCAGATCGGTATGCAGGTCGCTTATGCTCCAACTGTTTTCATGACTCAGGCGTAAAACATCTAGGCATGTCCATCTCATGGGGAATCAGACACATATTTTTTCACTTACATCAGGCACAAGCTTCTTATTTATATTTTTGTAAACAAGCTTCTTATGCTTCAGATTAATATCCTGATTTGAATTGTTGATACAAACATTAAAATATTTAGCAATCAGTTGCCTGCGTACAGCATGAAATCATCACGCGATGAGCAGGAATACTGTCGCCAGCGGTTTGTGATCTGCTATCGGCTCAGAGCCATATCTCAGAGATTGGAATTCTGCATTCTATTCTCTAGGTAGTTCCCCTGAGTATTGTTCAGGAATACAGCTCTTTCAGTTGCAGATCCTAAAACTTTTCTTCATAGCTAAGGAACATGGTTTTGGCAGAGAACATAGTTTCAGTGAGTCTTCCCATGAGACCAGGGAAAGTCTCCCTCCTGAACTTTATTTACTAACGGCCCTTACATGTGGATTGGAAGCAGCTCCGGACAGGCACAGACCTTCTGTCTCAAACTGAGACCATCTGAGTTCAGTTTTGGGGGCTCGAGCCTGTATGGCATGGGTGCAGAGGGTTGCACACAAAGGTAAAAATATAGTGAGCAGGGCAGGCAGTATTAAGTAACCTAATCTTGCATTAATGAGTACTCTGCAGAAGGTTACCACGCTATACCGAGGAGTACATACCGCGTTTCTTGCTGTGGATCATGTTTAATCTCATGTCGCTTCAGCCTCAACTCTTGCCTACTCCTAGCCTCTCCTTTTTGTCCTGAGTTTTTAAGAATAAAGGACAGGAGACTTATGCCCAATTTAGCAAAGTATTTAAGTATGTGCATAACTTTAGCATGTGCTTAAATCTATCCTTATTTCGTAGCGTACATAACCAGGTGTTTAAAGTTAAGTACATAGTTAAGTGCTTTCCTGAAATTGGGGGTCTTACCTCTGCTTAACTCTACCTGCATTCACATGTAGCTTCCTTTCCCATGCACTTAATCAGAACCATCTAGTGTTCTTTGCTGATTCTTGTGCTTGGGCTGGGAGATGGAGGCCTGAGTGTTTTTGGTTTTGTTTTTTTTTAAAAGACACGTACAATAAGTAAGATTAAAAGCAATCCCTGAATCCTGTGTATATTGCACATCAATCCATGCATTATAATGTGATTCATGCGGACACTACGGTATATGTATTGATGTGTTTATATTTTCAAAAGCTACTGAACAAACTGATAGTTTGTCCTGATCGTTTGCGTTTTAAAAGAGATGTGCAAATGTATAAAACTCTGATACACATCTGCTTTGTTTTCCCTCCACTAATGAAGCCTGGTGTACAGAAAAAGAAATAAGCCATCCTTTCTTTTGTAAGATTTATCTGCAAATCTGAGTGTTTCCTTACAGAAGAAACTGTAAATGTGGAGCTAATTGCTCAGCCAACTGTGTGTCCATTAATGAACTAATGATGTGTGTCAGAAATTGACATTTGAATTGGACCTGACAAAGACTTCCTGTTGGAGTCTGAAGCTGGCAAGAGGCATAGGAACACAGGAATTGCTACACTGGATCAGACTAGGGGACGGCTAATCTACTATCCTGCCTCCCACAGTAGACAGTACTGCCTCAGAGGAAGCAGCAAGAACCCCTGTCATAGGCAGTCCTGGGATAAGCTGCCTAGCCCCTGTCAGATAGAGGTCAGCTTCTGGCCTGAGGGGTGGGAGTTTATATCCTTTCCCAAACTCTTATTTTGTATTTGTTTGTTTTTCATCTTTGCTATCAGAACTCTGGATATGCTCGTTATCCATCTCAATGTCCTCTCCTGTCTTGAATCCTACCTAGCTCTTGAACTCAGTGATATCTTGTGGCAATCAGTTTGTAACAGTGTGGCCTGCCCCTGTAAGAGCCAGGGGCCCTTGGGCCAACCAGTCCTGTTCAATTAACCCTGCCTGTGCTATAATTAACTGCCTCCAGCCCAGGAGGAGTGGGACTAATGGGGTCAGGTGTTACCCTGACAAACACGTGGGCCTTATAAAAAGAGCTGAGGGAAGTGGGGAACTCAGCCAGAGAAAGGCACTCCAGCAAGCAAGTTAGGCTCCTGAAGCAATGGCTACAGGAAGTTCCCTTGGAAGGGTGGGGAAACTGCTAGGAAAAAGGGCTTCCGGGGGGAGAGCTGTAGGAGGTTGTATTCAGCAGGAAGAACAAGGAAGTGCTCTTCAGGGCCTGAGCTCCAATGCATGGAAGATTGTGAGAGGGACTCCAGGGAAAGCAGCCTGGGAGCCTGCTCTCTGCACACAGCAGGGAAGCACTGTCCGCCTAGAAGGGGCTGAGACCTGAGTTGAGAAGAGGAGCTGAAACGTTGCCTGAGTAGGTCAGGATGTTTGGACTTTGTTACCCTTGAAGGGTTTAAAATTTGTTTAGGGACTTGGCTGGAGAACCAAGTCACATTGGCCACCTTGACCTGGGTTTGGCTGAGGGAAGCGACCTTGAGACATGGAGTTCCTTCAGCCCCACATTAGGTCGGAAGGAGGTGTGAGGGGGCAGCCAGGCCAGTGGCAGTTCCACAAGCTAACTGCTCACGGTGTGATACAGTATTTCTTTTGATCAGCCTCAAGTTTGCTGCCTTTCCATTGAATTGAACGTTTCCTTCCCCTGGAGCAGCGGAAGGCTTCCTGCTTCAAAGTCTGATATGCAGCGTGTTCACACTGAGCTTCGTAGCTGTGAGTAACAGTCAGCTTTGTTTATGACTTCGCTATCTTGGTCTGTTAGCTAGACAGCTTTGGGTGCTGAAATAAAAGTAGCACTCCGAAAATGCCTTTAAGAAAACTTCTGTACCCTCACACTTCAGAGACATAAATAGTCTCTCATAACTGTTAACGTTTTCTAGCGAACTAGACCTTTGTGATGTCATCTACAGCATGGAAACCAGCCCAACGGAAAAATCTTAAGGTAGACTCTTGTTTTAAACATACAAAATAGTCTGTAAACTAAGGGGTCATTATGTGTTGACTGGGAACTTACCCACCTGGAATTGAACAGAGGCAACCAAACTCATTTAATGTAGGCAGAAATAATCTCTGTCCTAACCATAATGGACCTGATTTTCCTGATTTGCATAATTATAAATTGGGAATAATTTCACTAAAGTAAATGAAATTACTTTGACTTTATATCACTGCAAGAGAGAGGAGAATCAGGTCTCGTGGCATGTGAAGGGTTGTAACTTAAAAGGAACTGTAAGGAAAGATTTATGGGTAAAAGTGCATGGCTTCCATGAAAAGGAAAATAGGAGAATTGATAAAGTGCAAAGTTCAGAAAACTTTTTTTAAAACAGTATTTCAGCCCATAATCAATAGAGCTCTGACATGCGTTGGCAAGAATAGCAATGGGCTGACAAAGGGTCTGGAGTAAATCAAGCAGCATGAAATCAGGTGATCAATCAAAACTCAGTCTTTTCGTTCCACGGCTGAGCAATTGCATCACTATTCAAAGGGCTCATTCTTGTGTCATGGGTGTTGCCTTAGGTAAAGCAGCTCAGTGAATCCACTTGGGAGGGGAAAACAAATCTGAATGTTGTCAAGATTTATCCAAAGTCAATATTTGGGAAGCTATAATGCCATAGGAGGAGTCCTGGCTGTTTCAGGACCCTTGGCCTGTCACAGGGTGTCAGAGGCATTTTCACACCTGTCAACAGGCAAATGATGTACAAAGGCCGCTAATGTACTAACAGCTTCTCCTCTTAATGACCCAGACCACACTGCGGCATGGAAGGGTCGCACCCCTCCTGTGCTGAAAAGTGGTTCAGCCACCTCCATAGCACCACTGTCCCCTTCCATGGAGCACTCTATCTGGGGCCCCAGAGAGGGGGGAGCAGCAGTGGGCAAGCTGGGGTCAGGTGAAGGTGTGCTGAGGAGCAGAGGTGGGGGAACGCTTACATCGCCCTGAAACTTACTTGCAAAAAGCAGCGTTCTATTTTCTGCAGAGTTCCTCCCCTTGAAGGTGCTGCCAGCCTATACTATCCTATCCTATCCTAGCCTATAATGTCAGGATGTAATGTTGGGGTTTTCTGGGAAGGGGAGCAGGAGGGGGTCACTGATCTTTGTAAAAAAAGATTCCTAGCTCTGTACTGTAAATGGCAATAATGAAAACATCCATCTTCTCCTGATGCACAACTGTAAACTTCCTCAGCGCTTGTGGGAGAGACACAGACCTAGCCAGGACAGAGAGTGACATCCCGAACATGCATGGTAACTTCACCACAAAAACTATGCCACTTTGCAACTAATTTGTTCTCCTCCTCGCTCCGATCATGTAGGGCAACAGCAGCCCAATGTTTTCCTAATATAGCCCACTAGCTGTTGGATTTTCATTTTTGAGTCAGAAGTTCATGTGCTCCAGGGAAGCATGAAAGCAGCTCAGCTTTTATGAATCTGCTGTGGTGCCAGTTATTTTTAAAGCTGAAGTCTAACAAACTAGGGTTGCCAATTTGTATAAGTGTTATCTTTTAGATTCTGTTCTATATTGGCTAATTCCCTTTTACTGAGTTCATGGAGCATTAGCTAACTCTTGAACCATATTTCTCAAATGAGGACTTGCTTATTCTTAACCAGCCAACTAACAGTTTATTAATTCACCTAGAACCACATTAGTATACAATCAAGTGTAGACACAACCAAGATTCTCAGTGTGTACCACACACAATAGTCTTGCAAGCAATTATCACAGACCAGAGTTGAGGCTCAGTTGTTATACCAAGGAATAATGCAAATTACCAAAATAATTACATTTACTTATGAACATCAGCTCTCAATTCTTTAGTAGCGAACACATTTATCACACTTCCAAGGATGCTCTTGTCTTTAAGGCACTTCTGAGAGTGTGGTTATGAATTGTCTGAATGGGTTGGTCCAAAAGGGACACGTTTAGAATATCAAAAGCAGTTGTTTTCAATCTTAGGTCAATATATTTGGACCACAAAGAAGTAAAAATCTAAAATATGGTTACCTGGAGACTCACTAAAGAGTGTAGCCTTAGTAAGATAACTTCGTTGTTTATGTGAAAGAATAGATGGGGAAATACAATCTTTGAAATGAAATCTCACCACTTCTTATCCTCTTTACCCTGAGATGGGGAAGAGTCCTTTCCACATGGCTGGTTTGGGTGTTGATCATACTTAGGTGTAGCAGAGAACCATTAAGCTAAACAACAACGATTGACAGGCAATAGTCATACGCCAGCAGCAGTGGTCAGAAAGCCAGATGTCAGAAAATCTATATCAAAGAGGAGAACTCTGCGTATGTTTCCTAATTAAGGAACAGAAAATAAGATTTTATTCAAGGAAAAAAGGAGCCAAATGAATTAAGCAGGCACTTTAAAAGGCCTGAAAAGAAATTTTCATACACTTTTACATAAACAATGTCCTATTGGATCTGAGAGAGGCCGCACTATCTTTCCTTAATCTGAGCTCAGTTTGTCAGGCAAAAAGATATATAGAGTGAGGGTGATGCTGTGCAGATATACATTTATAAGATCAGAGTCCATAGGCCTTATCTCTTGTTTTTTACTTTTGCTGTTTATAGTGAGAGAGTATGTACCAAGTCTGCTGTTTTATATTTGTTTCTCTTGTTTTTCTGTTGTATAATATATATATTTTTGTGTTATCACACTACAGCACATTATAATATTTATAAATGGAGAATGCCTTGACATAATACTTAGTGCAGTCTGTCAGCCATCAGAGAAGCATTCTTGAAATGATCCTCGTCGTCTCAAGATCTGGGAAGTCTGAGCGGTAACTCCTTTGAAAATCTGGCTGTCAGCAGGCTGGGTGCTGTGCTTAGCAGCAGAATTACTGAGTGTCCATTGAACTTCAGCTGCTCTGAAGGGAATGAATGTAAATGCTGATACAGAGAAGAGAGAAATGCATCTGAGCCTTGGACCTTGGTGGCAGAGTCAGTGTCCCTGTTGTAATTGTCACAGCAGTACTGCTGATACAGAGGAATATCTGTAGAGCTGCCAGTAGCATATTAGGACCAGATTCATCCCTGGTGTAGTACTATAGACTTCTGTGGAGTTACACCAAGAATGAATTTAGCTCATAGGACCAAGTCCTTCTTTGTGAGCTAGTTTGGGTCCATCAATGCCTCAGTTGTCTTAAATCTTGACTGAAAGGGATTCTGAGACTGTCAGGTGATGTCAACGCTATGTAAGGCTCTCTCCTGGGTAAGCGACTTTCCGTTAGCCCTGTACTGAGGAGTGAAGTGTTGTGTTTGAGATACTATTAGGGCGTAGGACAGGTGGAGTGATGAGAATCTGGGACCAGGTCGGTGCAGCTGCTCATCTTCTATGGGTCCCAGATAATCTCTCACATCCAATATCCTACTGAATCTTCGATAGGTCCCATGCTCGTGCTAGAGAAGGTGGGAGGAAGTCTTCCACTGTGAGCCAAGGGGAAGGACTTGACCTGGGAAAAGTGGCTGCTCTTACATACTCTGGCAAGGCATTCTTTTTGGGTGGCTGTGGTGACAATGTAAATCTATATTCATGCCACTTAATTTGTGGAGTTACTCTGGAATTTTACCATCATAGATGAGACCAGAATTTGGAATGTAAAATGGGTGTCCTCTCTAATTCCAGTAGGACGGCACAGGTCTTGTATAACTTTGTCTAGTTACCTCAGAAGCTCTTTCTCAAACAGGAATATAGGAGAGGGGAGGATCAATTCCTTAAACTAAGAAAAGTGAGAAATGAGAATAAAGCTTTACTCATGTAATCACTGCTTGGCAATGGAGTGTCCCAAACCCGCTGCTATGCTCATGGCTACACTAGTCCCATGTATCTGAGTGGAAGCGTAAAGCTTAATCATACAACCTGCAGCTTTAAGAACTGTAGGCCAGGTCTTCAGCTGGTGTACATTTGGATTGCTCCATTAATTTAAAGGGGCTACTCTGATCTACTCCTGAGAAAGATGTGGTCCTTTGCTTTAAATTGTGAGCCTCAGCACTGTAAATCACAGACAACACAGATTCTGTTAAGTCTCTACATTCAGTTCTAGCTGGATCTCTCTTGCTAACTCCTAACTCTTTGCAGTGTTGTTTCCTAAGCTCCCACAAAGAGTTGGAAGTAGATCAATGGCACTTGCTTCATCTTAGATGAAATAGGATCTTTCTTCTTTTATCAGTGACTCACAAAGAAGTATGGAGATGAGTTATAAAGGATTAAGATAATTTTAAAAGCGAGGAAACCTCAGGATAAGAGTTTCCTCTTCTCACAAAATATCATCTCATCTCATCCCTTGTGGTGGGTTTCCTTCCTACTTCTAGAGGGAAAGGACGGAGAGTGGGTGCCTCTCAGAACAAGATGCTTTCTGGAGAATAGCAATGACTAAAAAACTTCTGCTTTCCTGGGCAATCCTCTGTTGTACCATAACATTTCTTATCACACCCTAAGTATGAGTTTGCTGCTTTTATTTTAGGCAGGAATCTAATGTGGGATTGTCAAAGGAACCCTGAAGTCTAGTTCCCAGGCTGCTGTGACCAAAGCATTTCAATGAAACCCTACAGAAACAGGAAACTATTTTCTGAAGGCAGCAGCTGGCCTAAGAGCTGGCATGTCTCCATGGGTAGGCGTATCTTCCAGCTGTGAAGACAGAAGTACCCTGGGTTACCCTGTGCATCACAAATGGATGTAGTTGTAATGTGCTCTTTAAATTAAACTGGTGGCTACTCCTGCCTATGATCTGTTAGAAGGGATCTGGCTGGGTCATGATGTGCTGAGTGAATGAGCAAGTTGCCTGATTTCTGCCATCTCCCAGTTTTCTGTTTGCCTGGTGGCACTGGTTTCCTTCAGACCTTCATCAGTACCCACAGTCAAGATGAAGTATCAAGTCTTTCCTTTAGGGATTACTGCAGGAGAAATCCTTTTAAACTCACTGTTTGTTCTGGTCCTGGAGTGCTTCAATGAATCCTGTTTTCTTCCTGGCACCTATGTTCTGCTCTTGTCAAGAATGTCTGCTTGACAGGGTCCTTAGGGTTGTCTTTCTTTTTAGAAACACAAAACCACAATCAGAATGGACTGTTTGACTTTTCCTAAACTCACTCACTGTCTGAGTTGTCTGATGAAAGCTTTACGATTTTATTGAGCATGATGGCAAGTGATATTCATAGCAATATAGTTATTGAAAATAAATTGTGTCCGCTTCTCTGGTGCACAGATACAGAGCTATGGAAACATTCTTCCTCTTCCATTCACCAGCTCGGCGACAAATTTCCTCCTTGGTTGATGGAAGAAATGATGCTTGCTTTACCTGCCAGTACTTAATCAGGCGAACTATGGGATCTGCTCACCTCCAGGCCCCTTCTTTAGCACTGGGGGAAGAGTCTTTTCCCAAAGTGTAAAGGGAGATGAACGGGGCAGAGGGAAAGAAAAAAGTCATTGGAAGAAATGACTACAGAAGAAAGGAGGGGAGGAAAAGTAAAATGGTGAAAGGGTGAGTGAATGATGAGTATATGCTCCATCCTCTGCTTTTTCAGATAATTGAGACTCTCAACATTAGTTATTTGACTGACTGTAATTGTGAATGTTGGATTTCAAAACATTGAGCTTTCTTCTTAATGCTATTAAAATCCATTTCAACAGGCATTGTATTGATCCCACTTGTGTCTCAGCATAGAAACTATTGCTGATTGGACTTTTGTCCAGGGCAACCCAAGCAGTGTTGTCCTTCATCTTGAGTCTTGACAACATTATAGATTATCGATTATAGATTAAAACCATTTGCCCTCAACTTCAGGTGTGAGAGGTGCCTAAATCAAAGCAATTAGAGTGTGCTGGAGATGGCAAATGTCCTGCAATGAAGTACTCCACTCTTTAGGAAAAGACTCACAATCCATTCGGACTGTGGTTGCCTGTTTCCTGGGTCATTAGTGATGTCTGTCTCCTGGAAACAGACATCATTCTTGACAAGGATCAGAGGATGGGCGCTGGGAGGAGAACTGAAGCACTCCGAACTGCATAAAATGACGTAATTGGCATTCTTTACCCGAGACAGAACCAGGGTGGATAAGCTAGAGGCAATGCAGATCAGAAACGAGGCTCTGTAAAGTGGCAGGTCTAGGTGGGGAAACTTTTATAATGCATGCTCGCACTATAGCTGGCTCCAGACACTGCGATTAGTCACTTGAACACTGCTGTGGGCATGAGTAAGCCTTCTGCTAGCTGTCTGGCACAGCTTTGCCAATCTACCATGCTGCTGTCCTTCATCTTCCCTTCTGTCCCCCTCCTAGCCCTTTTCCTGAGCTCAAACTTCTAGTGTGCTGGCAGAGTAATGTGCATGCTGTAAGTGTCTACTCTAGATACCAGCAACCATGCTTTACTTATTACCTATGAAGATTCAAACTCGGGTCTCCTGCAGGGAAAGAAGGTGCATGCCTAGCTCTGTACTGCGGAGCAGTAACATTGATCATATTCCCCCTAAAGTGGCCTGTGGCAAGTAGGATGCAATACAACAGGGAGTCAAAACATAAAAGCTGCAAAAGCTTTTGCATTGTTCTTCACATTTTTCCTTAAAACTCACCTCTGCTATGACGCCCACAAAACACTCGAGTGCATAGGTAACCCATAGGTAGCCGCTTATTATACCTATCACAAGTCTCTTTGTGCTCCTTCTGTTCATATCTACTTATGTGAAGAAAATGGATCCACCAACCCCCAGAATAATAGTGATTAAATGCCTGTAACTTCCTATCCTGCAATGAGTCTGTCCCTGTGGCTATCTTGTGATGAAAGTGAGATCTCATTATACGACACTTTATCATAAGGAAAGATTGTTAGCAGCAGTACCTGGAGGGACTGGAGCTAGATTATAATTTAGGTTCCAGTACATTTAGTATGGCAGAGAGAAGCAGGCAAATACTTAAACTCCACTGTATATTGACTTGAAGTTCAAGGCTCTTCCCCATGTTTGTACTCCTTTTGTGTTTCGCTTTCCACAGACCTCAGAGCATCACACTTTTACTAGCATGAATGTTGACAGCATCAAATTTCAGAGTCCCCTATGTAAATCTTGGCCGAAATAAAAAGTTAACCTTTCTTTAATGAGTATTCATGTTAGAAGTACTTGCACACTCATCCATTCAGGAAACAAACTTTTACTAGATCAATCATAAAACCAGGTAAGACAACTCTTACCACTGAAGGTTTGCAAAAATGAATCATTGTAACATCGAATGACAATCTATCTTTTAAAATGTTCTATTGAATAAACCAAAGAAATCTGGGGATAGTCTAGTGTCAGAAGAGGGGGCTGCATTAGATGAATAAATTACGTGGTGCAGATTGTTGACTCCACTCTCCTGGAGGCTGATGGGTTTTTCTCGAAGTGCCCCCAGAGGAGAATGGTCTGTAATGAGATCACAGCCACACACGCACAACAGGTTGGCATTTTTAAAACTGCAGCAGGTCCCATCACTGACATGTATAAACTTACACCGTGAATACAGGGCTGGGAGACAAGTCTTCCAGCCCTACCTCCATCAAAGAGAGCCTCCCGGGGCAGGCCTGGCTTGGCACAGAGCAAACCTCCTCCTCGCAATAATGAACGATGTAAGATCCTACAGGGGAGTTATTCTGGGCGCAGGCAGAGCGCGTTCAGCCGGCGCGGGGCGCGCAGGGAGCGGGGGAGGCTCGGCTCGGCTCGGCTCGGCTCCAGCACGGCCAGCAGGTGGCAGCAGGAGCAGCGGCCGGGCGCTCTCGGCCGGTGCACAGCGCGTTTCCCTCCCTCCGGTGCAGGCAGGCAGGCGGTAGCAGGCAGCGAGCGAGGCAGGGCGCCCGGCGGAGAGGCGCTTCCCCGCAGCCTGCAGCCCGCCCGTGAGCCCGCAGCCGCCGCCTGCCCGGCTGTGCGCTGCGCTGCGCCTGCCCGGCTGTGCGCTGCGCTGCGCTGCGCTGCGCTCCGCGGGCCGAGCTGTGGGGCCGGCAGGCGGTGCAGCGGCAGCACGGCGATCCCCGCCGCGGGCACTGGACGTGCGCTGCCCTGACACCGACAAGGTAACGCTGGGCTGGCTCCAGCCCTGCCCCGCACCGCCCGGCTCGGCTCGGCTCGGCTCGGCTCAGCCGCCCGCCGGGATCCCCCCCCCCCCCCCCCGCGCCGGGTGCAAGGCGCGGCAGCGCCCCGGGAGCGGAGGCCAGTGCCGGGATCCCGGCCCCCGGCCCCCGCCCGGCACGTGCTGCCCGCCCGGCGCGGCGCTGGGTGCGGGGCTGGCGAGCGCCCCCAGCAGCCCAGGCTGGACGTGGCCGCTGCGGGCACCTCCTGCGTTCACCCGGCCCGCCGCGGAGCCCAGCGGGGTGTCGGGGACCCGCCAGCACCTGCGCTTCAGGCTCCCTCGGTGCCCCCATGAATGGCCGGTCCCAGCTGCTGCCGGGCGGGGCGGGGGGGCCGGTCGCCGCTCTCGGGGGTGCAGCGTTGACGGCACTTTCCCCTCACACATCGCTGCTCTGGGCTGGGGCGTTCCGCGCCCTCCCTTCATTCTTCACTGGATTCTGTTCCCACAAGGAACCGTTTCGGAGCTGCCTTCCCCTCTGCCCGCACTGAGCGGGGATGGTTGCAATCAGAGTCTAGGTAAGGACGAGGGAGCCTCTTCTTTTTGTGTAATTTGTCCCACCAGATAACCAGGAGCTGATTCCAGAGGGTTTTGTGCAAGAGATTGGGGGGGAGGGACAGTTATTTCTGATGGAAGACGAAGAGCCAGTGACTCTAATCTCCTCACTTTGGTAATAGACATGTTGGGCCATCTCAGGGGTCCAGCTAATGCAGTGTGCAAATCGAGAAGGGTGGGTGATTCCTGCTGCTGATGCTGCTCTGTGCCAGACAGGTCCCTGGAAACTGTGCTAGGACAGCCTATGGGTCGCTCCAATTTACACTGATCTGTCGTGCACCCAGGGGCTGAAAATGCAGTGCAGGATTGGGATAGTATAGAGGCAGCTCAGAAATGCCACTTTTCGTCGGGCCACACTCCCTTGCGTTGGCATGCAGCAGCAAGGAGGAGTGGTGTAAGAATCACTACTCCAGCTCTAAGCCACCAGAGGAACCGCTTTATACTCTCTAGGTGATCTCCCCTGGGCCATGATTATGCCAGCAACGTGGAGCAAAGTGAAAACCCTGCTAAAATCTGGCTCACTGTTTCCACTGGGATTAGTGTTTCGCAGATGGTATTGCTGTAGTCCTTTTCTCCAGGCTACTTTTTATAAAAAGCCTTGAATGAACATGTCCTTTGCTAAGTGTTTCCTTCACTCTAAAGAAGATTCAAGTCTGACATGGCAGAATTAAGCAGTGGTGATATGAACTCCCAACAGAAATAGTAGAAATCATCATTGTTTTTTATGCAGCCCTCTACTGATGGATTGATAAGATTTTTTTTCCTCTTGGTTGACGAATAGTGTCACTTAATTTTTGCTAGAGTCACAAGCATAGCACAATTTTGTGGATGAGAGAAGCCAGTGCCTATTATCTTCCAGCAGCCCACCAGTCTTGGGTATATGGTGCTCCTGGCCCTGTCTTGTGTTCTGTGACAAAGGAACGCATTGGAAGAGACCAGTGCTTTTCTGAGTTTAGTGCTGACCATGGTACCATCAGTGCACTCTGACTCACCTAACTGGTCTGTCAGTCCCATGATATGTGCTTCTACCAACTTGGACTTCTGCTTGGCACAGGGTCTGTTGGTGGATATGATTCCAGGTCATTTAGATATCATCAGGGATTCAAAATGATATACAAAAGTCTGGAGAAATTCATCCATTTTTATATCTTTACTCTCTTTTTTGGCCTTGTGAAAATTTCAAACTATTCTATTGTTACAATAGAGCTGAAAACCTGATTCTCTAAACTATGCTCTGAGAGCAAGTGTGTTCAGTGAAAAACCAGATATCCTTCAAAGAAAAAAATGTCATAAAATAACAAGATGTCAGGGGGCTAGAAAGACCAGACAAGCTGCTCTGACTTGCGGTATTTCAGAAGAGCCTTAAAAGTAAGTCAGAGCGGAATATACAGCACACTTGCCTGAGAACGTAATGCCTGAATCTGGCCCCTGATTCTTGCTAGTTAAGTTTTATTTAGGAATAGTTCAAATCCTGCTCTTATTTACACTGACTTAAAATCTGGAGCAGTTCCATTGGAATCAAACTGCTGAGTAGTGTTTGCACTAGCTAGGTTTTATACAGTTTCTTTTCTCTGTCTTTTCCCACTTCATACAACAGGTTCACTCACAACAACAGTTGATTTAGTTGCAGAAAATTACTTGGGATTACTGGTGTGCAGTGATGAGTTTTAGGATGGGAGTAGAAAACATTTGCTTTAGAGAAGAAGAAGAATTGGTTTTTAAACCTGCTCTCAATTAAGCCCAAAAAGAGAGATACAAAAGACTTGGAAGCGGCCCAAGAGAGTAACTCTGTAGAGATGTTGAAAATAACAGTTTATCTGCTGTCATCATTCTGGGCCCAATCCTCCACTCCGCTGCATTGCTCTGTGCTGTTGTAGGCCCTTTGAGTCCAGTTGAACTGTGCAAGTGTAAAACTGTGGCAGTGGGGTGTGGGATTAGGCGCTTTGTTTTTAAATGAAAAGTCCACCAAAAGCCTCCTGCAGTAAGGGCCTGATGCAAAGTTCACTGAACTCGAGGCTGGCAGGGGCTTTGGGTCAGGCCCTAAGAGAACATTAGGTTTGGCTAGGTAAGCACTTAAAGTCAAGTGTGCATGTGCAGCTTTAACAGTGTCTCCTGCAGTATCATAGTAGGCTTTACTTACGTAAGGCCATCCCTTTTTGCAAATAGAGACAATGCTGTTCTGTGGTCTCATAGGAACATAAGAATTGCCATCCTGGATTAGATTAGACCAGTGTTCCACCCAATCAGCATCCTGTCTCTGACAGGATCTTTTCTGTCACCTTAGATGCATATATAACGTTTTGTAACTTTTCTTTCTTTTATACTTAACTCCTGCCATTCTTGTAATACTCCATTGTATCTTAACCAGCTTGAGAACTTCTCATATGAAAAGCTTTGCTCTCTCACAGGTATGTGTATGAACAAGTTTCTTTTCAAACAGCCGCACAGCCTGCCTTAAGTGCAATTGGGGGGATTAGTCAGTTAACTATGAAGCTAATTTGGCTGTAATTTAGGTGGCCTATGTATGCCAGTTGATTACTCTATGCCATCTGATGCTGTATACTTAGCCTGTAGTATGTTGTATAAAAGTGGTTTTATTGCGTACTTCTCATCTAAATGACTTCCTTGGACTGTTTCTCTGGCATTCAGGATAGCACATGATGCTAGAAAATAACATGTGTCTCGGGTGACGGGATAGCAAATGTGAAAAAGCAGGACTGGGATGGGTGGGTAATAGGCACCTATATAATACAAAGCCCCCAATATCAGGACTGTCCCTATAAAATTGGGACATCTGGTCACCCTACGCATATCTGTGGTGAGGTTTTAGAAACATTTTATGGTATACTGTACTGAGAAATATTATGTAATTAAGGACCTTTAGCCGCATCCTCAACCGGCGTAAAGCAATGTGGCTCAGTATACTCATTTACACCAATGTGGTGTTTTTAATATTGCTTACGGCTCTGGCCCTGTATCCTACTGAATACTGCTTTGTGCAACCTTTGCTTTGGCACTTCCTGATTATTTTGTGCATGTGCACTTATCCAAGCAACCTGATCATTCCTTAACCTAGTTGTCCAATAGAACTTCCTAGGTTTGTGTTTTCTCAAAAAAGAGGAGAGAGAAAAAATAAAGGTAAACAGGAACGCCAGTCTCTAGGACGCCAAAGCTCATCTGGCCTGCGATACCTGGCAATAGCAAGTATTCATTCCATAAGCTGGAAATACTTGGCTACACACCACTGGAATGCCCTGTCCCACCCTGCGTTCCAGTCCAAGGCTCGCTGAAGGGAATGGAAAGAAATACATTGATTTCAATGGTCTTTGCACCAGGGCTGACCCTTACTGCGGGGAAAGTCTCCTGCTTACCTTCTCCTCCTTAAACCCCTCCCCACCTTACAGAGGCCATAGAGACTGAGCCTCTAATGGGGATATCTTATAAAATGCACCACTGCCCTTTCTTTCTCCTGCACTCCTATGGAGGCTTTGCTTCACCTCCTGCGCTCCGTCACTATGCTTTTCACGGCACAGCTGAGACAGCCACAAATGCATGTGCACGTTAGCCTTTCTGGAGCGCCTAGTGAAAAGACACTGTGTGGGTGCAGCATGGTTTTGCTGCGTCCTCCCTCTGTCCAATCCAAATCAGTTTTCTCTATGATGCTAAAAAGCGTTTCTCATCAGTAAAGACTATTTCTGTGGCCAAGGGCAATATTCAGGCGAGGAACCTTTAAATGGTGGATAGGGGAGTTTCAAGCACTTTGAAATGGAGAAAATATACTTTTTCACACTCCTCGGGCTTCAGAGTGGCTGAAGTGTTTCCCTGCCCACTTTCCAAAGATATTCATTTTGTCTGAGAAGGCAAAAGTTGCAGGAAGTTTTGAATCTTCGAAAAAGGGCTGGTGTTGGACTACAAAATGTTAATGCAACTGTAACTATAGCTGCTTCTACTGTAATAACTTTTATGTCTTACATGCCAGGATCTTATTCTGTGAATTAGGATTATTGAAGAAATGAAAGGGACTCAATATACGTTCAGATGATGGAACAGGATCTACCCCTTACTACTATATTCTGATGTTAGTTTACTTTTCCTTTACTGAGGCAGTCTCTCTGCCCACGCTGTGTGTGGGGTAATGTTAGGGCCCTCGCATTCAGTGACCGTCATGATCTTAATGCTGCTGCTAGACTCCCGATTGCCCCCTGTATTGCTGCGGCAACCTGCAGCCTGTGTGGCAATGCTAAAGGGATTAGAAGAGACTGTTTTTGCATTAGATACTAAGGCGCAGCTATGAGCAAAGAGGTCATGGGACTATTGAGTGCATACATTTGAAGCCTTCCATGTCTGCGGCTTCCCTAGAAATTGCAGTTTGGAGCAGAGGCAAATGGGACTGTGCACAGAACGCAAGTCCAGCATGCTTCTCTTGGAGGCAGCATCGAGGCTTTTGTCACTGAGGGGGTGTGTGTGTATGATTAGGTCATGTGGGGAAAGGATTACTAGGATTTTCCTGATCTTCTTGTCCTAATTTCTCCTCCCCCAAGCCAGAGACAGCCAAGTTACGCATCTCTTCTGATAAAGATGGGAATGTCCTTGTGATTCCTTCCCTGTGACCCCTGCACTGTGCTCCTCCTTTGTCTCTAGCCCACTGGGGAAAGAGCTGTTGGGTATCCATACAGCAATGACCAGGGTTTAAAGTAAGGAGGAGCTTAGGGTGCACAGCTTCCCCTCTGCTAAAAGCAAGAGGAGAGCTCTCTTTTCTCCTTGGCTGGTGAGGTAAGGACTGGCGGCAGGAAGAGCTGGTGTCTGGATGAGGAAGGTCTTGGACCAACTTATGTCGGTGAGAGAGACTTGCTTTTGAGCCAGACAGAGCTCTTCAGGTCTGGGAAAGGAACTGCATACTGAACTTGGTAAACAGAGGCCCATTGGTGCCCATGGGCAAAGTGTTCACTGTTCTTTAGATGCAACTCCTGTCTCAGACCTGACAAACTCACTACACCTAATATTTATCCATGAAGGGCTTTACTGAAAGCTCATCTCTTGTTGATACTCACAATCATTGTGAGATGCATGTACAGATGATATTTAAGAAATAATGTAACTGTTGAAAATTCTGCCTTTATCGTCTTGAAGTAAAAGCGAGTCACTGGCAAATCCTATGTCTTGGTGATGGGCCTATTCAAGTGGGATGGAGTTGTCATCCTCCCCCGACTAGCCACTTATTGTTCAATTGCTCAATTTCCTACTGTTGCAAAAACACAGAAAAGTCAAGGGAAAACCGTCAAAGATAAACTATAAACATCAAAACCACTTGGAGGTAAAAAGGAACATTATAATTGACAGGGGATCAATCTGTCTGAATAACTGATTCAGTGTATCACAGGGTAGAGAAAGATGCTCTGCATCCGTTCAGTGAGAAGACATCTTGTTGAGTGGGGTGTTTCATGAAAGATTCAGTCCTGTTTCCTAGGAGTCCAGCCAGCTCTACAACAGGCAGAACTGGAGGCGGGGGTGGTACTTTATTAGATCGGAAATAAGTGTAGGCCCTAGTTTGCATTTTATTATTTTGTTTTATATTGTATCCATCTGTTGCTATTACTCTCTTTTGTTTCTAGTGGAACCTCTAGTCTTTCTTAAGCAAACCTAATGTTTTATTACAAGTACATGTAAGTCTGTGTGTTATACAGGGACAGTGATTTAAGGTTAAACTGAAGCATACTGCTCTTTTGGGAGCAGAGGATCTGGGGATTTCTGTGAGCAGCCAGTGTCAGGGGCTGGAGATCACAGGGGAATGGTTCAAGGGGGCTGGGGTGCACCTCATATTAACTTGCAAGGCAAAGACAGGATGGCGGAGCCCAGCACACAATGAGTGAGTGGCTGAAAGGCTGTCGTCTTAGGGAGCTGACAACCTCATACTAGAGGCAGGGGGTAACAAGGTAACTCATAGTCTGGTCCCCCGAGAGCCATCACAGTTCCTCTTCCTATTTTGACTGACCTTGGCCATCCAGATTGGTAACTGACATTGGCAATCCACGGTTAATGTGCTTTCTGTTGCACTCCCCCCATCTCTACACAGCATTGGGCTCCATGGCTGTCAGGCAGCAAAACAAAAGGATTTTCCTGTGGGGCCCTGTAAATTTAATGCTGAAAAGTCTCCCACTTCTAAATTGTCTTCTATAGCTGCAGAATTGTGGCAGTCTCAGAACTTTGCCAGTATTTATAATCTTTGCAGTGGTTGCCATTACACAGGCAACACTTGCCAATATCTACCCTACAGTGACAGCTGGATATAACACTACGTAGAAAAGGAAGTAACTGGTAACTGCTGGCAAGTATTTGACTTCTGACTGGCAAGTGTTTGTACTTGAAATGTTACACTGCAGTGCAAACTGGGCATAAATGATCATTGTAAAGAAAAAGGCTGTTGGCTAGGTGCTAGGATTGGATGTCAGGAGCTGGGCTTCTACTTTCCAGCATTGCTACTGACATGCTCTGTGATCTTGGTCAAGTCATCTAGCTTCTTTCTTCATTCCCCTTACTGGATATTAACATTCCAATATTAAATATTCCAGAAGGATATTCATATTTACCAACTTTTGAAAAGTGCTTTCAGATATTCACATAAGTATAGTAGGCATAAAAACTATAATACAAATTCTTTTAATGTGTAAGAAATCCCATGATACAGAAGGTGTCCTTTGGATTTATTGTCCTTTTACAGGACTTGCTTTCGTACTTGCTTTTTGGCTATTTGACATGAATCTGGCAGTTCTGTGCTGCTACCTTTTGGCATCCCACTCCTGTATTTATTTTGGATATTCTGTTAAAGGGAAGATTCCATACTCCTTATATGGAAAAGACGGGTTTAAAAAAATTACTTATGTTCCATCACTTCTGTAAATTCTCTGTTTTTTCAGTAACTGTGGGAGCTGCTATCTGTTTTTTTAAAGGCATGATCCAAAGCCCATTGATGTCGATGGAAAGGCTTCCGTGGATTTTAATGGGTTTTGGATCAAGCCCTAAACACATGATGGAGGACTGAGACAAAAAGAAACAGTGCTTGGTGTGTGTCACACAAGTAACATCCTTCCTTTTTGTTTTTTACAGTTTTTTTCCCTACCTGAAAAATTCCCACATTTTACAAAAGTCACTGTTGGGTCTTTACAATTTTCACCCAAATCTAATCCACTACATTAGGTAGATGTGTAATAAATTAGTCTAAATGTAAATTCAAGGCTGTCAAAGTAAGGCAACATAGTGGAAGATACACATGCATGTGTGTGCATATGTGTATGTTTTGTTAATGTGCAGTCCATGAAACAAACCACAGCATTAAACTTTTACTTTCAATACTCTATTTGTTACTTTGGTCTGTCTACCTGTCCCCTGATATTAACCCCAAAAAACAAAGTTTTTTTTTCCACTGATTTTCCTCATTTTAATATTTTTGTTATAAACACTGATAAATTCAAGGGAAACTTTAAATAAAACAGAAACTGAAAATGAAGGGCCTTCTACACAGTGTATCAGAAGTTCAAACGCAGCCCTCTACAGATTGTCAGCCTGTGAGAGTCCTTAGCCAGACATGTAAGATAGTAATTACACGTGTCCTCTTTCTCCTGGCACATGAAGTACTTCTGTTTTGTTGGAAAAGTAACTGTCCGAGCCAAATTAAAAGCGCACTTTATGATTACTGATAGGGTGGTGCAAGCTGGTAGAATGACTTGGTAGAACAAACAGATGAAGGCACAAGGTCTCTTCCGGCATTAGGCCTGGATTCTCCAGTGGTGTAAATCTCTGGAGCTCCATCTAGTGTTTACAGCATGAAAATAAAAAAATTAATATGATCAGAATGTTAATGGACAAACCTTGGAGTTGAGGCCTGTCCTAAGAGACTTAGGCAAGGAGCCCTCCTGTCCCAAAGGTATTCACCTGTTCTGTTCCCTAGCGCAACTGACTATCTGTGCAAGAGGAGAGGTGTTAACCCATTGTACACCACAACAGGTAGTGCCCCTGCATTTTGGTACATGCTAGTTTTAAGGCACAAATTTACGTTTTGTTCTATTTGCACTTATTTACAGAGAAAGATGTATGTGTGCTAGTGAGACAAAAAGCAGGTCTGTGTGATTTGTTTGGAGAAACAGCCACGTCTTCAACCTCTGGAAGGAAAGGTTTCTAGTGAGTTGATGATAGACATAGCCATATAGGTGCTTCTGGGGCCCTGCTCTGCTATTGCTTCACTATCAGTTTTACTGTGCAGTACTGCCAACACCAATCATAAAAAAATCACGTTAGGCCCCCAAAATCTGGAGAGTGGCTATAAATCATGAAACTTTACAACAAATACATTTTACTTTCCTTTTTGAGCTCTTAGGGTTCATGTTCGTCAAATTAATCTCTGCAGCTCTGAGGATTAGAAATTTCCACTTGTAATGAAAGCTGGGACTATCATGTAATCCAGGGCACCCAGAGGTGGGTCTTCTAGAAACTCTCCAAATATTCCAAGACTTGTGATTAAATTCTTGAGAGTTGGCAATGCTGGGAGAAATTCATCTCTGTGCAGAGGGTCAGCCCAAGGCAGCTTCACGACTTTATCCTTCATTTCATTTTCAGAATGAATACAGCAGTGAGATGCCAAAAGCTTAACTGGCGAATAAGCTTTATGCTTGTCCTCTGCATAGAGGTGAATTTTACCCTGCAATAGGAGTAGGAAGGAATTGCTGCGTTCTGAGGTTCCCCGTCTCTCTTTTCTAATAAAGATGTTAATCATGTATAACTCCATATAACTATGGGTCTGTAACTGTACAGTGTAATGCTATTTTTTTTTAAGGTGCTGGATTTTCTACTGCCTCTTTGTTTAGTTCACTTTCTGATTTTATTCAGTTCTTTACACGCTACCTGACTTTCTAAAATCACTGCTTTTAATAAGACATAGGTAGTCTTTTAAATCTGAGGTACGTACAGTAGAACCTCAGAGTTACGAACACCAGAGTTACGAACTGCCCAGTCAATCACACACCTGATTTGGAACTGGAAGTACGCAATCAGGCATCAACAGAGACCAAAAAAAACCAAAACCGAACCCAAACCAAACACAGTACAGTACTGTGTTAAACATAACTTACTTAAAAAAAAAACGGGGGGGGGGGGGGGGGCAGCATTTTTCTTCTGCATAATAAAGTTTCAACGTTGTACTAAGTCAATGTTCAGTTGTGAACTTTTGAAAGAACAACTATAACGCTTTGTTCAGAATTACGACCAACCTCCATTCCTGAGGTGTTCGCAACTCTGAGGTTCTACGGTGTTAGGATAATAAGAGATTAAAATTCTGCACTTGTTGAACTCTCCCTTGCCGTGGAACCCACCTCTGGGGATCACTTTGTCCTCAGCTGTTAAAGAACAACGTTCAGCATGGAAATCTGGGTGAATGGTATCTTGACGAAGAAAAAAGATTTGAGGAGATACAAGTGACATGGTAGCTCACCATTCTCCAAGGAGCCACCTGACTGGTTTGATGTGCTCCTGGCTCCCGCTCCCAAAGGTTCGGGGAATGAAGGGGTCAATGCAGCCCTTTTAAAAAAGCTTTTCTTCATGATGACTCCTTGTTGATGTACAGTTGTGCACTCCCCTCAGCCAGTTGACATCCCCCTCTTGTTCTGCTGCATCAATACAGATGCAGGGCTCTGGCAGTACTTTCCTTTGCAGGAAAACTTCAGCAAGATGCGCTAATATCTTAGAATTGTAGGATTTGGTCCTTACTCAGGCAAAACTCCCACTGACTCCATTTGGACTACTTGTGTGAGCTCAAGATCACTCACAAGCATAAGGATTTCAGGATTGGGTCCATAAATAGTTAACTAAGACTATATTTACAAATGTATAGTGGTGTGAGATCAGCAGTTGTGTGGTGTCATTTTTTAAAATAAAATTCTCTCTAAAAGTTGTCTTAAAATCTTTTAAAATATAGATGAGAACCTGTTCCAGTATTTCTGCTTGTTCTCTTCCATCAATGACATTCAGCTCATGCTGAATTATTACCTGAGCAATCCCATGGAGGTTGGACTACTCACAGAGTAAGGGACTACTTAGCATTGCAATCTAGCCCTTGTGAATTGCAGTTTGCTAAGGGCCAGAGTCTAGTCCCCTGAACTTGTGCTGAGTAGTAGTTACCCGTTGAGCCGTCCCATTCCTTATCTTAGGGCAGAATCTGGCTCTAAATATTACATTTCTTTTACAAAAATTGCTGAGAATTTACTTTAAGATGACTCTAAAACTTTCTGTTTTCCAGTTCTTTCTAACGGCAATGCTGATTGCATCAGTCCGTAAAGTAGTCACGTACTTCATTTGTATTTTTGTTTTGTCTCTCAGATCTACAGTTTCATTAAAGATGTTAAGAAAAAACTGATCTGCTTGTCTGGTTGGCTAAGAGAAAAAAGGTGTCCAAGTAATTAGAATAAAAGGATAGCCCATAAGCTGCCCAAACGTCAGGTGATCCTACACGATAGACTTGATTATTGAATCTGGCAGCAATGCTACCTAATACTTCTCTAGTTCCATGGAATAGTGCCCTGGCTAAATGAACGTGGAACAGCAGGTAAACCTGCTTGCTGTGACCTCTGTATATGGAATTTAAACATTCAGCCAGAGCAGCAAGGGGATTATGACTTAAAAGAAAAAAGGAAATTAGCTATTAACTCTTAGGTTGCTAGTACTGTTCAGGTTAGGCAGCCCAAGAAATACTGTGCCTTTTCTCTAAACTTGGTAGCCGGGGGCAGGGGTTCAGGCTGAATGTCACTATTGATCTTGCAGTGATACCTGACCATTAAAATGCAATTTCCGTTACTGCTTAAGTTTACTGTTATTGCTTTTAGCTGTCAATCCGGGTTATTCAGCAAAGGATAGATTTTATAATTCTCTGCTAGCCTACAGTTGAGGGGCCCAGTCCAGTGAGGTTCTGAGCACTATTGTTGGGAGCACTCAGCACCTTGCAGGGGAGGTTTAGAATATTGCAGGATCAGGCCTTGATTTATTACAGCAGTGCTGACAATATGGCTCCAGTTAATTGTCTCTAATGAGTCTCATTACAGCATTTGTATCCTGGCTGCTCATGTCTGCTGTTGGCTGATGCTTAGCACAGCAGGGCTCTGCCTGGGAGCAGAGTTTGAGTCTACTTTTTAACATAACTTGAAAAAAGTCCATTTGAGCAGTTTTGAATAATAAGGGTGTAAAAAAACATCTTAGAAAGTGGTGTGCTGCTACTTCCGTATTCAGGATCTCAGCTTGGTTTAACATCTTTTGAACGTTACCTATGCTTTTTGTTTCTCCTAAAGGAAATTTCACGACAAGCTGGTTTTAGTATGCAAGTTTACTGTCCATGGGCAGCGCCTGTGCTGACCCAGTAGATCTTTAATAGCGTCCAAAGAACCATTCCACTTTAGAGGGCAGTCGTTCTGCAAATTAAAGCTTCCTTAAGCACGTAGATTCTGGCAGTGCTTTGTGTTTCTGCTTTCACATGCCCCGTTCCCAAACGGCTGTTGGACGGGTTGAAATACAAGCTCCTGGTTTTGTGCCCTGCTTTCCTCCGATTTCCTTAAATGATATGCACAGTTATCAACAAACTCTCTATAAATGAGCTTAGTAAGCGTGCTGGCAGGAAAAGTAGCCCCAGCATTTTCCATTTGATATTGGGTGCCTCAGTATGATGGGTGCCCAACTTGAGACCCCATGGGCCACTGAGAAGAAACAAGCTGCACAATAGATGCAAGACTGTTCTTGAGGAATTAAAAACTGGAGAGAGATGGTCGGTCCTTACATTAATCTCTTTTTCCACACAGTGGAAAGTCTCATGCTTTGCATTGGGCTGAACTTTGCTATTCTCTTTCTTGCAAATTCAAGAAGTTTCTCATTCAATAAATTGTGAATTCCTTTTTCTTTTTTTAATTGTATGCTGATATACTGGTTTGCCTGCAGCTTTGGCTGTTGTCAGGAGAGGGTCAGTGCTCCATAATAATTTGCCCTTGAGCACAAACCAGTTCAACATCTATCTGCCAACAACTGACCTCTTTTCACCTGATAGAATCAGGGCCTTACTTGAAACTCCTCACACAATACTTATGCAAAACTCCCAGGGATTTCAATAGCTTTGCTTGAGTATGGAGTTCTGCAAAAGGCCCTCAATCGTGTGTGCTGTTAGTGGAGGTTACTGCATTATGGATAATTTAGAAAAGCTGGCTTAAGTTTCAGGATTTCTTATATCTGTAAAATTTTAAGATCCAAAATTTGCCCCCCTTTCTTTTAAAAGGGAGGTAAATCCTATCATCCATGACAGATATATTTATATATATTTTAAAGACTAATACTTCATTAAATATTATGATGATTCAATGGCCTGGGTTATGTACATGAGGGCAGATTAGATCTAATGGTCTCTTCTCGCCTGAAAATCGGTGAGTTGATGAATATTGAATATTAAAGAGTAATACAGTAATAATCTTATACTAGTCCTTGGGCTCTAAAATATTTTAAAATATTTCACACAAAAATACATCTTCCAGAGACACTACATGATATTTACCTTCCCTTTAAGGAAGACATTTCTAATCTAAACAGACTGACGGTATCCATTTAATTTTCACTTAATATCACAAATCTCTTGAGTTAAAAAAACATCTTGTAACAATGGCAAGTCATCAATTTAGAAAGAACACATCGTGAAGTCCCTCTGTGGCTACCTTGTTATCTGAACTGATCTTAAGTTACCGCTGAACATATTTGTAACCTCAGTATGTGAAAATGCTGATGTAATCCTGTATTTTGGACATTGGTGCTGGAACTAAGGGTGCTGGTGTCCCCCATCCCCCCCAGCTTGAAGTGGTTTTCATTAGATACAGGGTTTACAGTTTGGTTCAATAGCTCTGAGCACCCCCACTATACAACTTGTTCCAGCACCTCTGATTTTAGATTTATATTCTTTTTACAGTCACCACTGCTTAAGTTAGTGAGTATGCCTGGTCATAATGTAAGAAGGAAGGAGAATCCAGATTTAAACTATATGTTTTTATTTATGGTTGAATGAAATAAGCAAAGACCTCTATTTATTTTTGTTTCTATTCCACATGTGGAACTGCTAAATTTAGTAAGGAGCACCATTTCACTCCAAAGAAACTAACTTCTTTTTGTAATTAGTGAATGGAGTGCTTTATAAAAGAGACTCCATTACTGACCCACGAGGATAAGGGTCTGATCAAGACTTGTTGAAATCAATGGACTTTGGATCAGGCCCTAAGAACCTGATCCAGTTAGAACATAGGCATGTATGCTGTGTAATTGTAGCTGTGTCATTTCTACGATATTAGAAAGACAAAGTCATAATATCTGTTATTGGACCAACTTCTGCTGGTGAGTGAGATAAGCTTTTGAGCCACAAAGAGCTCTTCTTCAGGTCCTGTCTCACCAACAGAAGTTGGTCCAATAAAAGATATTACCTCTGCAAGAACATAGACATGGCAGTCATACTATTCAGGACAATTCAGGTAATGCAGGTAACCTCATGTGGACTGAAAGATGTAGGGGGATAATAACTTGGCTCAAAGTATCCCCATTTTTATTGTGCCCATGACCAAAGCTAACTTCAGATTCCCCTGGCTGTTAAATAGGAAACTTGCATCAGCCTAAGTCTCTCCACAAGCACATACATGAGCTCTGGGCACATTGCTTGTAATTTTCCTTTGTCAACCTATCCGGCCATGCAATTTATGCAGCATATGAGGTTGTGGCATATAGAATGATTCTTGGACTTTGCAGATGTGGGTTCCAATTGAGTGACTATACAGGTGACCCCAGATTGATCTGAATTTACCATGCTGCTATTTAGCCAAATTTTTAGGTCCCTGCTCAGATATACATCAGGCAAACTCCTTTTGAAGTCAAGGGGAGTCTACTTAAAGACGCAGGTTTTAGTCCTGAGATTTTCCCTGACCTGGAAAGGACCACAACTGGGGGCTAAAGGGAATGCATGCTCCATGGCCCATTTGTTTCCTAGCTTGTCTCCTGAGACTACCAACAAAGGTTTCAATGTTTGGTGGTGGTTTTATGATGTGGCTATCTGTCCACTGTTCCAGCTAAGATCATCAACTCATTTTCCTCAGGGTTCTGGACAGCAGCCTTCAGACAATATATTTCTGAAGAGGGAGATTTTAATATTCAGCTTGTAATTCAGCCATGCTGCCTGATGACTGATAACCTTGTGTTAAAAGACTCTCAAGTTATCTCTGTTTGTGTGTGTCTGGGCCTGTATCCCCTGTAGGATTGCAACGCTCAGTGTAGTTTACATTAAAAGGATTGAAACACTGACTGTTGTCGGGACCACCAAAGCACAGCCAAAATGTGCGATGTGTCTAAAATCTTTTCCCAGACTCTAACAGGATAGGAATAAACAATGTGAGCATTCATGTCCAATGAGATCACATCTTGGTTTTAAAGTTCAGAAGGCAGGTATAAACCAGGGATGAATGGTACCAGTAGTAGGTCTTCTATTTCTGGCCAGAATGAGAACTATGTACTGAAAGTGTCCATAGGTATCACTCCAGGTTCATATTGGTGTAACTGGGAACAGAATTTGAACCTCTTTTTGCAGATGAGTAAATTCTATGCCTTTAAATATATGCCAGTCTGCCTTAAATACCATACTGTCTCTTTTCCTTAGCTGGTAATAAGCGTGTTATCTTATTCTGCCATCTTTTTTATTTAGTGAAGCCAGGGAATTTAACCTTTCTTTTCTCTTCCTGTTACAACTTGCTCATTTGAACACTGAGGGGCAGAGGTGCAAGTAGAGGTTTCCTGAGGATTAAATAGCCCCTTTTTGGGCAATGGAGGGTCAGCACAGTAGTTCTGACACGTGCTGCTGCTATCTTGTTTTCCTGAATATTTCCTTGTTGTGATTCGGGAGAGAGACATCTTTTGTAAGACTCTGGTGAGATCGAGCTTGTATTTCCATGGATAAGGATATGCAGCGTCTATTTTGTCATGTTGGGAGTGTTGGCCTTATGTTTGTTGTGGGGCAGAAGCTGCCTGTGTAAATAAAACTCTATGGAGCAGTTTTTAGTAGGTATTCTTGATTGCACCCAATGTTTGTTGGCATGCAGTCAACCTGCAGATGCATGTGCAATTTGGCATTCACAAGCATCCAGTGTACTTTTTATCCCTCATGCAGGTGGCTCTAAGAGATCCATTTAGCCCTTCGTGTTGCTCTTATTATCTGATCATTTGGTTTCACAGCGCTCTTCAGACCTCTGATTACATCTATTATGATTATGTAGGAACATAAAAGAAAGTAATAAATCTTCAAAATGTTCTCATTGCAATTCTGCTGCAGTTCATGGGGAGTCTAATCAGACAACTTTTTAATGAGGAAGAATTTGAAAACTCATCAAGTATATTGACTTCTTAGTTAGTTATGAAGCAGTTTATTAATTTAAGCAATATTTTGCGATTAGTCTGTTTCAAAATGATATGCCCAAGCTCTGAAACGTGCCATGAAATGGGCATAAACTATAAGTCATCAACTGCTATTCTGTCCACGATCCAGTTTGTTCATATCTTTATACTGACTTTTTAAAATGGAAAGCAGCACACAACATTCATTACTCGGTCATTTGAATTCCTTTGGGAGCAGACTTGCAGCTGCATTTCAGTCAGAATGACATACTTACCATTTATCTGACTACCATTATATTGCAATATTGGGTGACCTGGAGTTAACACAGATTTGATATGCCATTTATCATCTCTACAGTGGCATCTAAAGTCTAGACCCGTATGGGTGCACATGAAGCTTTTATTTCCACTCCCTCACACCTGCCCAGAGGCTTTTCACTACTCCCAGGTGCTCTCATATGCTGCCCCTCTTCAAAGGGTGTAGCAGGATCTATTCTGGTTCAGGTATCCCGTCTCACCTGGTGGTGCTGTGCCTGCGTTGGGCACAGTATCTCTGGGCACTCCTACTGGAGTAATGGACTCTGTTTAGCCCCCCGTATAGAACTGCGGCCTAACGCCACAATTTGGCCTGCTAATGGCGGTTGAGTTACAGCAGTGTCTGAGCAGTGCTAGTTTGGTTTAAGTGGGGCTTGATTTAGATGGGATTTTGGGGGGAAATTGGTTCCTGCTGCCAAAATGAAGCAATTGGGTTTCTTAACTGAAGGGGAGAGGAGCTCTCCTATTTAATAATTTGCCACTTGAACCCCGGTCACAGTTTCTGGTTGGTGCAAAATGTACCTCCCTAGATATTAGCTGTTATTTCCACTTCTCCTCCCCCCGCCACTTTCTGCAGTTGTGAACTGTGTGTTAAAACATTTGTCACTGCAAACTTGCGTTGAAAAGGATTGAATGAGTTATTTTGGGATGCGAGCCCATATTAATTTCCATTAGAGAAAGTGCAGGAAGTGAGTGATCTGTAATGCAGCGCTCCATTGAGTCCCAATGGGGTGCTCATTGTACTGTGCTGCAGACTACCAGGACCTCTCCGTACTGCTCGGGCTGTCTCAGCTCATTGGAGCAGGATGTTTATTTGGCCAGGGCCCAGTGTTATCCGTCTTTAAACGTATTTTTTTTGTCTATATGTCGATATGCAAATAATCCAACACTGAATTGTCTTGATTGTAACTGTACTAAGGAAGAATTATTTTCCTTGTTTAATAAATGACTTTTGTGTATAAGTCCTATTACATTTTATAGGGATTGGCAACCTTTCTTTTGAATGTTTAACCCAATGCACAGAATTCTAATAACAGAGACAGAATGCTTTGTGAAATCCTATGGGCCTGATTCTTATCCCATTTGCACTGGTGTAAATTGGAGATAGCTCTGCTGAAGCTTATGGAGTTCCAACAGTTTAAGAGACTTTGAGTGGGGCCCCATAGGTTTTTATAGAACTGTCTATAGAACTCTTCTTGATACCTAGAGACCTCTGCTGGGTTAATTTCTGTTTCATTCTATAGGACTTTCCTCTAGAAAAAGTCTCCTGATGCAGACAGTTTTCCTCTTTACAGTGGTAATGTATCTTCTGACAGTATAGCATTTATATATATTTTTAATGGATGTGAGGGATATATCTGATGTCCGTGCTCCTGAGAATCAGTTGGTGGTAGTGCTATCATATGCTGTACTTTAATTTCCAGGTACAAATGCCTCCAGTTAGTTGCACAGAAACATTTGTTTCCCAAGTCCATGTTTTGTTTTGTTTGCATCACACAGCACCAATTGACTTGATTCTAAATGAGTGCAGGTAAAGGCATTGATAAGCTTAGAAACAGCAGCTGTGGTTGTAGAACTGCTCCAGGCAGAACCAGCACAGCAAAACAAGCAATGCTTTGTGTTAAGGAACAGTGATGCTTCTGCCGTTGGGATGCATAGTGTCTTGCATCACTTAAAAAAAAGGGAGAAGAAATCAAAGTAAAATCCGTCTGCCTTCATCCTAGTCTGCCTTCATCCCATTCACCTCTGGCCACTCCAGAGGCTGGTGTTTCCATCTTCTGGAGAAGGGGTATGTACTCAGCCATTAGTCTGCACTCCAATGGGGTCTCCAAAGTAGCTGCAGTAGGACTTCAGCAAGGGCATCTGGATTTTACAGCTTGGCAATTACAGATGAGTACTATAAAATGTGCTCTTAGCTAATGAGCATACGTAGGTATCTTTGGTCACATTAACATGGCTTTTTGAGTGAGCAGCAGGTACATCCCAACAACTTAGGGTCTTGTAAGAAAACCTAGCGAGTTCAGGGAGCTGCCTTGCATGGTCTAACCATAGCAAAGATTGAAATGTTAGGCTTGGAAGGATTAGATTTGTATTGGTAAATGTTGATTTCACGATATGCCCAGAAACCGACAAAAAGTATTTCCATGGTAGAAATTTACAGCTAGACCAAGTAGGAAAAATGCTGCTTGAGAAATAAGAATTCGATTTAGGGATATTTACTTTGTATATTTTGTCACGTGGTTGACATTTGCATTTTAACCGTTATAAAGCTTTAACTTTTTAAATCTTTGTCCACTGTCTTTAAATAATTGTCTGACACCGCCCCCGGCCCCCCCTCCCCCCCCCGAATATTTCCCATTACTGTGAAAATGTAAATAGATAATTGGTAAGCATTTTTTATTTTGAACATTGATATTATTTGTTGAAATTATAAAAACTTAAAAATGAGTTCAGCCAAGCCTCATTATACTAATCATTAAGCTGAGTGGGATGGGGCAGAAGGACACTGACATGGGAGACTCTGTTATAATGATGATTTAGATCAGGTAAGGTATAAATTCTGGTTAGGTATAAAGAATAAGGCCCACAGCCGGGTATCAGGCTTAGGAGATCAGGAGTTAAGTTGCCTGTGATGGCCAACATAGCAATTACAAACTGTCCTTACAATAAATTTTCTCTCAAAGAAAGCTTCTAGGGCCCATGTCTCCTACTGTGGAATATGAATAATTCTCACTGAAGTCATCCAGGGATGGGCGAATCAGCCCCTCTGACCTACTGTAGTTGGAAGACCAAGTGCAGAGAAAGTGGATCCTGGAAACTGGGGAGAAGGGGGAAGACAGTGAGGTTAGTAGAAAATGTGATGGATGATAGAAACCTGAGTGGGAATAGAGTCCGAAAATACTCTCATAAATCTAGCTAAAAACTCCATTGGCTTTGAAAGAGATCAGACTCTCAGTTTTCAGTGATTAACTCCAGGTTTCGATCAGTGTTCATTTATTACGTCACCATGAGGTGGCTTTGATCCATGCCATCATTTGGTTGAGGATCAGTGTCTAGGTGGTCTGGAAGGTCTTGGGCCCCAAAGAATACTGCTGGCAAATTATGAAGGTCAGATGTTCAGTCCTAGCCTCTGACCTTACACACTCATTTTTGCGTATAAAGCTGCCTGCAGCCTCAGATACGACTGTACACCCAGTTTAGTCATACGAATAGCCACTGTGTGTATTTGTTGGGACGCACTGCTACTCACGCAGTGTATGTGTAAATCAGCTGCATGTGCAGAAAGGGATTCGCTAGGCCACAAGCTTGCTGAAAATCTGGTCCTGAATGTTTTAGGAACTTTTAAATTGTGATGGATTGTGTGATTTAGATAATTCGCATTTTGAAAAAAAAATTCTGTGGTTTGCAATATGCAAAGTAATGAATATTTATTTGACTGGACCCAGAGTTCTGCTTTCAAAGGACAACTTCTTAGAATGGCCAGATTCTACAGAAGCTGATCTTATTGGCACGTAGGCTATAAAGAATGGACATTTACACCTTGCTTAAAAACTTGTAACACATCTTAGGGCTTGTTCTTGAGAAGGTTGTTTGAGTAGTGACTGCATGATAAGCCACCTAGCTCAGTGGCTCTCAGATATGTTCTTTTAGTGCTATTCTCTCTTTCTCTCTGCCTTTGCCATCTCTTTTCTCTCAAGAGTCCTGATCCTCCTCTAACTTTTTTGTTAGTTTTATTTTAGCTAGAGAAGAATCAGGCCTCTTCTACTCTGGTTTTGCTTATTTCTTAATCTGGGTTTTTTATTCTCACTACCCCTCCCCCCATTCTGTCTGTTAACTCTTTATCCCACCCTTCCACTCTTCTACTTTCTCCTCCCCTACTCCACCTTCCTCTATGCCCCTCTGAAGGTGCACTGTAGGGTCAGGACCGCTATGATACATGTGTGCTCTCCCTGGCATTCTGTCCCTCCTTGCAAGGATGAAGGAGCATAAGATAATAGTGCTGACTGCCAAATGAACAATTAATTGTGCTGACTGCCAAATTAAATTAGAAAGGACAAGATGTCTACAGTCTTGGCTCATAGAGTGCATCTGTTAGACCATTTAATTTCCATGAAATCCGTTGTCTCTGGAGAGAAAACAGTTTGACCATGTGGCGCTCCTTCCATGTTAGATGGCACTCAGCTTTGTTTGTCTCTGGTCAAGAGAGAGCTGCTTCTATAGTGAACGTCACTCATGCTGACGAACTTAGCAAAACATAATGAGTTCTTGTTTAAACTAAATGGCTCCTTAGCAGTGAATTCAATCAAAAAACGACTTATGGCAATTTAAAATCTATTAAGACTTGTAAAGTAATATCACTCCTTTCTCAAGCTTTAGGTAACAGTTGCAAATTGACTGAGTAATAAAGCAGGAGTGGGCAGACTGAACGTCATCTTTCAATATGCTCAAGCATCAATAACGTAATGGATCTGCTCTTTTCTCTTCTTTTTTTCCCCTCCTCCTGAAGCTAACCGATTTACATAAGACGTGAAGAAGATGGAAAGATTTATGAACATCAGCAGTTCAGGAGTTGTATGATATGCAGAGGGGGTGAAGTTGGTTGAAATGGCAGAGAATTGGGGCTGGTTTACACTTACCTGGAAATTTGGCGGCAGTCGACGGGAGTTACGCAGAGTATTTTGCGTAACTCACATCGACTGCTTCTGCGCACTGTTTACACTACGGCTCAGCGCTACGCTACTTGAGGGGGTGAACTTACTCAGTCAACTTCCTGATTGATTGAACGGGTCTCACTGACCGCTCAGTCGATCCTGAAAGATCGATCTGGCGGCGGCGATTTTGCCGCCATCAGTGTAAACGTAGCCTAGGTCTATAGAGAGTTGTGGCTTCAATATAGGATGTGGAGCCAGAAACTCCTGAGTTCTAATCCCATTTCTGATAATGTCTCTCTTGTCATCCATCGACTTCACTACTTCAGTTCCCACCGCCCCTCCTCCAAAGAAAAATAGGGATAAAAATACTAACCTACCTCCACAGGGGTGGTTTGAGGATTAGTTAAGGAGCTAGATTTTTCCTGACACTTCTGGAACTTCACTGAAGTCAATAGAATTGCACAGGTGTAACTGAAGATGAGGGAGGCTAATGTAAGAGTAGACTTGGAAAGTTTAGTTTTGTATTGGTAAGTGTCAGCAGACCTTGATTTCACCAGACACGCACAAACTAACAAAAACATACAGTATTTCCATCAATAAGAATGGAAATGTATAGCTAGGCAAGTAAGTAAGAAAAATGCTGCTTGAGAATTCATCAGTTTGATTTAAGAAGATTTACTCTGTATATTTTGACATGTGATGTTGACAATTTGAGTTTTAACTGTTATAAAGCTTTAACTTTTTTAATCTCAACATCCATTGTCATTAAATAATTGTCTGAGATCCTCCATAATTTCCTGCAACCACGAACATTTACATACATAAAATTGGAAAAAATGCTTAAAACCCATAATTTTGCACAACTGTGGTAATTTAAATTGATAAAAATAAAAAATTCTTAAAAATAAACATTGATAATCACATAATTCATTGAAATTATAGGAATTTTTTTTTTGAATTCTGCCAAGCCTGTTTAAGAGCTGTGTAGCAGTAGTGAAGAGAGGCGGAGAGTCTAGTGGAAATCTAGACACTTTAAAACCTCTTCATTTTTCTGAACGACACACTTGAGGGTAAAGTTATTAATACAAATTGTCTGGCATAGGAAATATCAGCACGTATACCATAAGCGATGTATGATAGAAAAAGTTCCTAAGGGCATATGCGTCATATAGGCTACAGAAGATGTCAGAAAGCTTGTTTTTCCCTGAGAGAGAGAGCAAAGAATCCACGATTATTGTAAAAATATAATACTGCACATTAGGAAATGGTGTTGGGGAAATTTAAAAAGAAGGGAGGTTCAGTACAGGGAAAGCTGACCATTTTTTATCCTAATTATTCATAAGAATGACAAATTATAAATTATTCATTTTAGACCTAATGACCAGATTTGAGTTGACCTAAACTGGCACATCTCCATTGAAGTCAGTGGAACAGTGCTGATTTCTAGCAGCTGAAATGGACCTATGGCATGGCTGAGGGTGTAGCTCAGTAAGTAGGGTGAATGACCATGTATCAGAGTCATCCAGACTGAATTTGGTAGTAGGTATGTTGCATTTCAAAAATCTATTACATCTGCACTGGATAGAACAGTTACACTGATGTTTGAAGCTGTTGATGTATCAGCTGCTACCCAAAACAGGTTTAGCTTTCTCTCTATTTGCAGGTGATGTTGGATGGACCATTCTTTACTCTCAAAGCATATGGCCTGGTAGAAAACTCTAGGCATAATGTGTTTACACAATGTGATATAGCAAGGGCAGAGGGCAGTAGGAGAGTGGTGGAAGGGAGGTCTGGAATCCCCAGAATGCTAAGGGCTCTGTTCCCTGCAGATTAGGGTGGGCATCCCTAAGGAAATCCCTAAGGAAATCCTGATAGATCAAGGGACCCCCTTCATGTCCAAACTAATGAAAGATCTATGTACCCTGCTCTGTATCCAGGCCCTGTGGACCTCAGTATATCATCTGCAAACAGACGGCCTGGTTGAGAGGTTTAATCGTACCCTCAGGAGTATGATACAGAAGGTAGTGGGGAAGGACGGGAAGGATTGGGATGCCCTGCTACCCTACTTGATGTTCGTGATACGGGAGGTCCCCCAGGCGTCCACTGGGTTCTTTCCCTTCAAATTATTGTATGGTCACCATCCAAGGGGTATTTTAGATATTCCTAAAGAGGACTGGGAGGAACAGCTCAACTCAGGGAAGAATGTCATTGAGCATGTGGCCCAGATGCGGGAATGGATAGCCCGGGTGACTCCCATAGTGCGAGAACACCTGGAGAAAGCCCAGGCGGCCCAGCGAACCTACTACAACCAGCGGGCAAAGGCACGGAGGTTTCAGCCAGGAGAGCGGGTGATGGTGCTGGTGCCAACAGAAGAGAGCAAGCTCCTGGCCAGTTGGCAAGGCCCGTACGAGATTGTGGAAGCTGTCGAAGAAGTGAACTACAAGGTGAAGCAACCGGACCGCCGAAAACCAGTCCAACTGTACCATGTCAACCTGTTGAAACCCTGGCGAGACTGAGAAGTGTACCTGGTTGCCCGAGAAGCACCCCCCCCCCCAGACAGATGTCCCAAAGGGGGAGGTGAGAATATCCCCCGAGCTAACCCCAGAGCAATGGATGTAAGTCGTTGACATGGTCCAGGGAAACCAGGATGTGTTCTCCAAACAGCTCGGTCATACTACGGTGGTCCAGCACCACATCATCACCAACCCTGGAGCACAGGTGATGATAAAGCCGTATCGGATACCAGAGGCCAAAAGGGAAGAGATTAGAACAAAAGTAAGGAGGATGCTGGAACTCGGGGTTATCGAGGAGTCCCACAGCCAGTGGTCAAGCCTGATCATCCTAGTTCCCAAGCCCGATGGCACCCTGAGGTTCTGTAATGACTTCAGGAAGCTAAATGAAATATCTAAATTTGATGCCTACCCAATCCCGCGCATTGACGAGCTAGTGGACCAGTTGGGCAAGCCCCGGTACCTGACCACCCTGGACCTGACCCAGGGTTATTGGCAAATCCCCCTAGACAAAGAGAAGACTGCCTTCCCCACGCCTGATGGTCTGTTCCAATACACCGTCCTCCCCTTTGACTCCATGGGGCCCCTGCAACATTCCAGTGACTGATGGACAAACTGCTGAGACCTCACGCCAAGTATGCTGCCGCCTGTCTGGATAATGTGGTCATCCATAGCCCCGACTGGGAAATGCACCTGGGGACAGTGGAGGCGGTGCTCGACACCCTCGGAAAAGCTGGCCTCACCGCAAACCCTGTCAAGTGCGCAATAGGGCTGACCGAAGCCAAATACCTGGGATATGTGGTGAGAAGAGGCCTGGTGAAAGTTGTGTGAAGGTGGTGGAGTTCAGAATTGTGTGGAGGAGCAGAGAAGTGTGCAGAGAAAGGTACTGGGCCCAGGAGGGGAAAGCTTGCCCAAGCAGGACTGTGATATTTTCCCCCTGCCCCAGCACAGGGGCCTGGGTAAGGAAGCTGAGCCCCAGGCAGCAAGGGGCAGGGCCCGAGGAGCCAGAAGGACAGAGGGGGGAAAGTAGCCCAGGGGAAAGAGTGCAGCTGTGAATACAGTGCCGGCAGCACAGAGTTGCTACTCATAGGGCCCCTTACCCCTCCCTGGGGAGATGGGGTAACTGGCAACTCCCTGGCCCGCTACGAGAGGCAAAAGCGCGAGACCCACTAGGGTGAAGCCGGCCGTTTGCCACAATAGCTATGGTTGATAGCCATCCTTAAAGTCCAAAGCAACCCCTCACCATGATGAAGCTGTCACAACAACTCCTCTTTCCTTCTCAGCAATCCCCATATCCAAGTGTATGAAGAACACCATACTCCTAAGTGCTCGGACAGCATGATATATTTCTCATGCAATTTGTTACTGAAAATTTGAGATCTGCAAGGGAAAGGAGTCTGCCACTTTCTCTACCTGACACTGCTAGAGTACATTAGTTAGGCGTGGGGAGAATGCAAAACTGTTGCATACTTTCAGATGGCTGCGTGGTCACCACATTTCTTGGTCCACATCCTGGTCTGTTACATCCCGCTGATGCCAAGCAGCCCTGAAGCTGGTGTGGCTGACCATGGGAAGATCTTTGTAGTGTAGGGGCTATTCCAGTGGTGAAGAAGTAGTGTAACAACTCCTATACAGTCTCCCTTTCTGCAGCAGTTGCTGGGGATATAGTTGAGATAAGAGGCATGGCAAGGGCATGTTTATATCCACTTGTGCCCAGCTGCCATATTAGCATCTGGAGGCCATTGGTTTATGCTGGGGGACCAGCCCGGTATGTAGTTGGGCCAGAACAGGGGGAGGACAAAAGCCTCCTTGGCGCTCTTCCTCCTGAGTTGTTCTGTGCTTTCATCTGCTGCGGCTGGGCTATTATTTCCCACCCAGCTCAGATTACCTGCTGCAAAAGGCTTTTCCTCTATTCCAGAAGGATGTGACAGGATGGATTACTTCAGACAGATCACTCTGTATATAGGACTCCTCTCAGAAAAACATTGTTTGGATTCCATTGACCCACTTGTTTGGGGATTTGAAAAGCTGTTAAAAAGGAGCAATGCTTGGTATCTAGTGGGCGTCCTTTCACAGATCTGTCTGCATGCCGGATACAAGAGTCTTTAATACCCTCGGACACTAAATGAAGATCATCTTTTCCAGAGTGCACTGTTGTTATACCTCCAGAGAAGTGCATGTTTCTACAAAAAGGACTAGAATCAACCACATGATAAATAACCATAGAAAGAAACTTGATTGATTTATTTGAGACTTCCTGAGGAAGCCTGCGTGTGTTCTCTACGTATTGGGAGCCAACTAGTCTCTAGCACTACTCAGTTTTACATTGGTATTAACCGAACTGACTGCAGAGGAATTACTCTTGTTGTACTCCGGGAGGAGAGGAGAACCGGGCTTCTGGTGTAACGCACAGCTTTTTTTCTTCTTCTTTTCTTTTTAACCAATTATCCCTGGTATCTTCATAAATTGATTATTGATCATATTGATACAGTTGGTACATTAAAGTCTCTTTTTATCTGGGATGCTTTTATGAAAATCTCTTGATCCTAAGCATTTCAGAGTGGAATACTTCATAATAGTGTGCTCTCTCTTCCTCGGCAGACTACACAGCTATGAACTGCCATTGTTCTATTGGTCAGTTCGGTAAAGCATGCGTCTTTCCAATAACTTTGCCATAATGGCTTTGGATGGGATATTTTCAATATTAGAATCAGTTGATGCAAGAAGATTCCACTTATGGGTTGCCCTGTGTTGCTTTTTTGTGGCAAATAATTTCCCGGCCTCTTTTGTTTCTGGAACATTTATACAATACAATGTTTCACAACAGTATCAGGGTTTTAAGTACAGGACACAGCCAGCTTGTCTGTCCTTTCCTGATCTGGGGTATTATTATTTGTCTGGTTTTACTCTGTCTGCAAGGTCTTTTGAAGTAGGAGAGCTGTTTTAATAGGACATAATGCTCAGTTTACCTGCTTCAGAGAAAATAGTGGAAAACATTAAACTATGACCATTGTTTCTTTATGAAAGGAATACAGTAAAGCCAGGAAAAGATCAGTCATGTGACAGAGGCATAGTCGAGCCCTAATTTTGACCTTTTACATAAGCTTTTCTAAGAGGGTTGCATTGGAGGACATCACAGACTGATCCAAACACCTATTCATGTTAATCAAAGCTGAGACTGCTAGGCAAAAATTGTTGAACTGGAAGTGAGGTTGTAAGTGCATATTAACAGTGTAAGAAAATTACCTTCTCCAAAATTGTAGCTACTAAAAACAATTGTTGTTAGAATTTTCTGACTTTCTAACATTTGTTTTGTAAGATTAAAGAGACACTATCCATCTGAAATCTAGTCAATTTCTAAAGATATGATGGGAGTAGTTGCAGGCACAATACTTTCCCCTGATTTCCTGTCAATTTTGAGAGCTTCATAATTGCGTTTCTGTGTGATTCATTTCAGACTTGAACAAAAATATTCTCCTCTGGCTAAATAAACCACACATGCAAAAACTGAACATGACAAATATACATGACTTTTATTAAGTCATTTAGAGAAGTGGAAAGAGGAACAAAAATGGAGAGCTCCAACCTTAACCATGGAGTTACAAGAAGATTCCATTCACTTTAGTGGTTTTCAAAGCAACCCTGTTGGTTGTCATTTTGGGAACTGGGTATCAGCTTAATCTACCCTCCTCAGGACTTGTGGGTTTATAAATCACAAAATCTAAAACTTCCTAATCAACTTGATACTGATATCATCCCTGTGGGTTTCCTCCTCACCTGACATCAATTAATTCAGTCTCTGCTCATGATTCATGGCAGAATAGTACATTTATCATTTAATCATCCACCCTATCATTACATCTACTAAATCCACATTTCAACATTTAGCATATTTATGGAGTTGAAAAGCTCTTCAATGGAATTTAGAGGCTTATTATCATCATCTTCAATTACAACTGCATGTTCAGTATAACCCCCTCTCCATTTCTCATACTGATGACTCATAGGGTAGTGTAAGTTTAAATGAACTGATGAATGAACAGAAAACAATTCATAAGAAAGCTGCATCAATATGAAGGGACTTGGTCATTCCCAGTACAATGAAACTGCCTCCAGTACAAGCTTTGTTTTAGATGATCACTTTAAAATCTGTCCAGAGGTTCCAGAAGCATTTTGTTTGACCTCTGGCTAGGCAGCTGCTTTCTAACAATATTTTTATAAGGGAGGTTTTACTGTATAATAAAATTCTGTTTGGCATAAATAAATTTTATCTCCCCCAAATGCATTGGGAGGGGCAACCAGTTTCATACAGATACTAGTAACTTCTCTTGTTCCAATGCTTAATCCCTATAGGGATCTACTACATCCTGAAGGAGCCAAGGGAAACTGTCTCCCCAAAAATAGGGCCTTTGCTCTCTCATGTGGTGCTGATTCCTCTGTCTTACAGGAAACCATTAGCTTAGGCTAGATCTGTTTAAAAAAACCGACTGTAGTCATTCCTTTACATTTTTCAAAGTAAATGCCTGAGCTCTGGTTATTTCTGCAGTAGAATAGTAGTCACTCCACATAGGCTAATGCAAGAATAGGCTTTAACTATGGCAATCTGCAACACAACATGAAATATCATTTGCCCACACAATTCATAAACACTCATGTGAATTAGATCTCTGTATCATCCAGACTTGAGAGATGAGCTTGACTTTTGTGAATAATAAACATTTTAAGAGTTACCATATGATTCAAGCACCTGTGCCATCAACAGCAACAATACAGTGTCCTACAGAGTATACTGGATGTGCAGTGGATGTATAAGTTATCCAGCTTGCTGCATTTGCTGTCCTATACACTTCTTTTTGAAAGTGCTATGAACGTAGTGCACTGGAGATGATCCAAAGGACACATGGTGTCCATAGATTAATAGACAGGAGCAGCTAAGAGTCTGAATAAAATGACAGGGGTGTTGGTAAAGTATGGACTATCTATGCTTTAAGCCAGTGGTCCCCAAACTTTTTATCCCCCTCCCAGCTGGGGATGGGAGTGGTGACATGGTCAGGGCCGGGGGCTGCAGCTGGGAGTGGGGCCATGGTTGGGGGGAAGGGCTGCAGCTGGGGTCGGGGGCGAGGCTCGGAGTGGGGCTGCGGCAGCTGGTCAAGGTGGGCACTGGAGGGCCGAGATGGGGGCTGCAGCTGGGAGGGCGGGGCTGGAGCAGATCTCAGGGCAGAGCAGGGCTGGGAGGCGCTCCCTCCCGGTTCCCTGTGCGGGCAGGCTTGGGCCTTTGAATTTGGGGACCTCTGCTTTAAGGGATATTTCATTTTTCCTTGTAAAAGACAAATCTTGCTTAATGTTATTTGCTATTGAACTTTCCTTACATTTAAAAGAGAGAGAGAGAGAGAGTGTATAAATCACTAGAAAATACTACTTTAAAAAGCTACTCAAGTTTCATAGCTACTTCAAGTAGCCATTGTCAGTAGCTGGCAAGAACACAATCTAACCTGAAAGATAAATATCAAGGGAAATGTAGCTCGGGTTGCCATATATTTAAGTCAACACGACAAAATAGGTTACATACCACATACCTATTCTGACTTTATGTGTAAATCTAAATGATGGAAGCTTCATGTTAAAATAGTCTTATGAGCTTTCTTATTGCACATGTATACACACTGAGATTAGAAAGGGAGGTTTCAGTATTTACAGTTAATATACAGAAAATGGCAAATGACAGGATGTAGAAAAATGTAACGGTTGAAAGAGTGACTAAGGTTGCATGGGAGTTCATTGAAGTGAAATACCATCTACTCACAATAAACAAAGGGTACAATCACTTGAAGAATTCCGTGTGAGAGGTCCCATGAGAGTTAAGAGGTTAAGATACCTAATAAATTAGCTTTCTGGATATTTTCAAACCTTCTCATAGGAGGAACTTTTAAAAACTTAATTATCCTTATGGATATTGTGTTTGAACTTGCTATTGACTTCCCAGAATAGCTTCCTCTTTTCTTAACTTCCTGAGCCCCATCAGATCTCTCCAAGCGATTATGATGATTTAGTTCTCTGGAATACCAGATACTTACGTAGCTTTGATGTGTGGTACCAAGGGGCTAGTAGTTTCTGTGCGAAGTATCTTCTGTCCTGGATGACTGCTGTTCTCAGCCACTAGAACATTTCATTTGCAGTTATTGTATAATGCTCTGCTTTCTGGTTCACTGGGGATCCCAAATTTTGGCTTTGACATGTGGAGCCATACTGAGTAGGGGCTGCACTATGTGAGGAGAGGTGATGAGTGCGGAGGCCACAAACAGTCATAATGCCCTCCGCAGGCATGCTTGGTCAGGGGTAGGAGGAAGAGAGGCGTGGCATGGATAGTACTTGGAGGGAACCCATGCTACACCTTGTGAAAAGGTGCTTTCCCCATTGCAGTCTCTCAGGCACGTTCTAGTGTGTCGGGGGGGTGCAGGACAGGACATTTGCTCAATGTGTCTGCAATGTTTTTAAATGCTTTGGGCCAATCTCGTTTGGCTTATGGCATTTACAAGCCCTCAAGAAATGTTGGCTACCACAGACATCTCATCAGGCTCTTGGAAGTTTTCAGAATTCATGGCATATGATCCAAGTTAACTATTTTGTCATCTAAAATATAGTCTTATGCCCTGGATCTCACTGAGGTCAAATGACTCAGTTTCTCAACCTGTGGTATGCATACCTCTGGGGTACACAAGACACGGGCAGGGGGTACCGGGGGAAAAACAGAGTGAAGGGGAGGCGGGCGGCAGCTGCCGGCTTTTGGGGAAGGCGCGTGGCAGCCCCCCGCTTCCTGCCCGGTCGCAGCTCCCAGCTGGGAAGTAGGTGGCAGCCACTGGCTTTTGGGGAAGATAGGCAGAAGCCCCCTGCTTCCCGCTGGGTCCCAGCTCCCAGGTGGGAGCCCAGCGGCAGCCTCCTGCGTCTTGTGAGCTGGGTTCGCAGATGGGTGGCAGCCACCCACGCCCCGGCTCCGAGCCGAGGGGCAGCCTCCAGTGCCCCAGCTTGAAGACGGGCAGCAGCTGCCTGCCCACAGCTCTGGGTTACAGCCAGCACAAAAGCCTCCTCTGCCCCAGCTTGGATTGGTTGACAGTCGCCCACCTCCCGGGCTGGCAGCCAGGTGGCAGCCGCCTGCAACTTGCCCAGGTGGCAGCCCCCCTCCCTGGCTCAAAGCCCAGTGCCCAGAAAACTTGAGCAGTGAAATTGACAGCTATGACAGCCCCAGGTTTTACCAGTTACCCTCTTTTCCTGTCTTTTTCTCTCTTTCGCCCTCCTTCCCTGTCTCTCTCTCGCCCCTTTCTCCCCTCAAATCTAGGGCAAAAAATTTGGCGCAGCGCTTTATATTCCCCAGCATTGGCATGCTGCTCAAAGCCTCCTAGCTTTGGCTAAAATCACCTTTAGCCCAGGTACATACTTGAGTTGTGCACCCCTGGTGTAAAGGTGGTAACCCAACCCACACTAGATCTGACATCTGTCACATCACGGCCTTATATACTCAGCCCTTCTTCCAACATCTGGCTCACATTAGTCTGTAAATATAAAATCTTGTGGAAAATTGAGTGTTGGGGCACTCATTAAAATTTTCAGAAGTTAGGGGGTACTTGCTACTTAAAAGATTGAGAAACACTGAAATGCTTTCAAATTTTCATGTTACAAACACTATGGGGAAAAATTGCTGAAGCACCTACATGACAGAAGCCTAAATCTCATTGACTTTCAATGGGATTTAGGCTCCTAAATCACTTAGGTGCTCTCACAAATTTTACTCTATATCCTACTGACATTATTTGAAGAGGGCACATGTTAAATTTAAATCAGTGAGAGGAGTTGTGAGAAGGATGGTGAGACAATGGTCAAAACTAAGCTTTTAATGGAAACTGTCACACTGCCTTGCGTATGGAGATATAGCTAAATCGAAGGGAATTGCGAACTTGCATACTTAAAAGGAATTCTTAGAACCCTTGTTAAACATCATAACCTCAAAAAACACAGGAGTTTTTTCCAGCTTCTCAGAAACACCGTCTCTGCTTGAATGTCTTTCTGCAATTCAGCATGAGGTATAATTTGCAAAGTGTATTCGGAAGATACACATTTCTTTTTATGGCTGGGTTTGTATCTTATTGCAATATTCTGTTGGGATCATATTCTCCAAGGAACATGTGGGATGAAGAGATTATCCTGCAGTGAAAAAAACAGAGGAAGAGAGTACATCTGAAAAAACTTAAGAGTGTTCTGATTTGAAATCATGCTGGTAACAGTCCATACATATCTACCCTACCTTTGCTGCTAGCATCATGAATCAAAGACAGTTGGCCGCAGGATTTCTGATAGCTAAGTACCAGATTGCAGGAAATGAGGCATTTGTTTCCCTAATAGTTTTCAACATTGTCTGTTAGTTTCCTAGGGCATCTGTCAAAATCGTCTGTGGAGTTGGCTAGACTCTAAATGAGGGCAGGCCTATCCCAAACTATGAGCCAGATCCTCAGCTGGTGAAAATTCAGAATCCATTCCGACTTACCTCAGCCAAGAATATGGCCCAAAGTATTGCACATTTTCTCAAAGGAAATTGTGTGTACTTGTAAGCAATTGAATTTGGGGAAGGGACATATTTTGAAAACATTGATCTCCCGGTGGCCACAGAATAGCTGGGTGAAAGGATTAGCTTTGCTGAACCAAAATGCTGTGTTGCTGATGAGGAATTTGCATGTGTCATGCTCAGATATGTTAGGTGTTTGGACATGACAATTCACCTCTCCATTGTGTTCCAGTTAAATTCATTGTAAACCTTCTGATCCCCCAAAACACCCTTGATTAACAAAAACCATGAAAAGGAGACTTTTTGGTGTCATTAGATATATTGTTTGACTTCTTTTTTTTTCTTAATACATTCAGATTTGTCTTTGGAAATATCTTGGATTTTGTGGGATGTTGCAGCTTGTCCCGTTACCTATAAATAATCCATATTTCTGGCATAGGGTATTGTAGGGCATCTAATGATACGTATTTTTTTAAAAGGTCTTACAGGTCTTGACTTTCTCTAGCTGGCTTTTAATTGTCTGGCTGGCTGACAGAAATTGCTAGCTCTTTATCTGTGAGCAGCAGTGCTCTAATGTTTCTGTTCACTGGATTGCATTTCAACTTGTAAATGGCAAAACACAGACAGGGCTAGATCCAGTTCTGAGATGCGTAGATGTAGGTTCAATCCTAACATGAAATTAATCTAGATGGTGCTTTTTTTTTCTCCCCTTCAAGATCAATAAAGCAGATTTTTTAGATTCTCATTCAGGTTTCAAAATTCCACTGCAGCTCTTGGACACCCAGTATGTTGACTACAACTTTACTAGACAAAGAATCCGCAGTGTCCCAACAGTTCAGAACTTGTGCATATGATATAATGGGCTAACATAACTCATGTAAGTGTTTGCAAAACTAAACGTCACGAATGTAAAATGCTCTATAACTAGGAGAGGAAGGTCCAGTGGATAAGGCACTGCCTAAGACTTGGGTGTCCTGGGCTCAATTCCCTGCTCCACCACAGACTTCCGGTGTGACTCTGGGCAAGTCATTTAGCCTTTCTGTGCCTCAATTCCCCCATCTGTAATGTGGGATTAACAGCAGTGCCGTATATCCCAGGGGCATTGTGAAGATAAATACTTTAAAAATTGTGAGGCACTCAGATAACTATGGTGATGGGGGGCATAGAAATACCTAAGATAGCTAGACAGATGCTGCGATAAAGTCAGAGAAGATGTATTGGCTCTTGCATTTTGGCTGTACCACGGAGGAGTCTTATTTTCAGCAGTGTGCACCTGAATGCTTAGAAAGGATATTGCTACTAACATTTGGAATCCCTTTTAAAAATCTCTGCCGTATACTAAAAAAATTAAATGACCTGAGCCCCTGTGTGAGGCAGTTGTGAAATAATGGTGTGCTGCTTGCTGGGGTCCGAGGGGGAAACTGGAGTCACTGGAGGGCCCTGACAGGGACATGAAATAAAGACAAGTACTTTGAACATTGATTATTTTGTTGTTCAGACTGTGATGTGGCAGTTCATTCCTTAAGTCTCATTGACTTCAATGGGACTTAAATATGTGCTTAAATTTAAGCATGCGCTCAAGTGCTTTGCTAAGCAGGGGTAGTGTGGACGTGCCCCTGCAATCGGGGAGCAGCGTCCGGGTCTGGCTCCCTCTCTGTGTCCTCCTCTCACTGGGAGCAGTCTTGTGCCCTTCTCAGGGCAATTGGCACGGCAACCAGTCTATGGCCAGGCCCTCAGGCGGGGCTGGCAGGTGAGCAAGCCGCTCTCTGGAGCGGTATGGCGGGGGAGGCTTTCTCACGGGATATAGGGAAGGGGGGAAGGGGGACGCAGGCCCTCCCGTCTCCACTGCGTCCCAGCCCAGGGCCCTGGTAGTGGCAACGGCATTGGCCACGGGGTCGGCGGGGCTCCGGCTGCAACACGCCGCCCGGGTTGCCCCTGACTCAGCCACTAACGTGCGGCTATCCCTGGGCTCCTTCCTCCCCGAAACCCCCGGTACCTGCCTCCTCTGGGTCGCTGAGGTGTGGTAGACCTGCTAGGCCCTCCTCGTCCACAGGCGGCAGCTCGGGCAGCTCCATGGGCTCATCTTCGGAGGGTAGCTCTTCCAGGTCCTGCGGTCCCCAGGCCTCAGGCAGGGCCGGTAGATTCTCGGGGTCCCAGGCCCGGTATTGCTCCGGCCGGTCCGCCTCCAGCTCCCAGGCCCCGGGGGTCTCCGGGGGGTTCTCCTCAGGCTTGTAGTCAGCGGGGAGTTCTGCTGAGCCTTCTTCCGGATCCCAGGCCGTGGGGGCCTCTGGTGGGCCCTCCTCAAACTCCCAGGCCGTAGGGTACCTGGGGGAGGCCTCCGTCGATCCCCAGGCTGGGTTTAAGGCCGGTCGCTCCCTCTCAGCACAGCTCCCCGGCCTGGCCTGAGCTAGGAGCTGAAGAGGAGACGCGTCTTTCCCCTTCGGCCGTCTCTCCCCAACTGAGCTCGCTGGCCTGGCTCTTAAAGGCCTAGACCCGCCCCCTTGCTTCCGGTCAGGGTTTCCCCTGGGGCAGGCCTCTGTCAGCCAGGGTGGGTCTGGCTCCCTCTCTGGGTCCTCCTCAGAGGGGGACCACCCCTCCCGGCTACAGGTAGACTTCAGTTCTGATCTGAATTGTTGCAAAGCCCAAGGGAGTTCCGCTACACGTGTTTGGTTGGGGACCATTTCTAGTTTCATTGGCATTCTGGAAAATATTGAATAAGATATTGACAAATATTTATTTTTTCTCTGTTTCTGTAGGATTTGTGCGTAATCTGCATAACGTTCTAAGACACTGACTGGCATTTGTTCATCCCAAAAGGCTTCACATTCAAGGATCATGGTAGACAGTTTAATAGTATCTTTGAGGTAAGTTGTACAATAACATTATTTTTTTAATGATGTAATATGTTCTTGCCACATTGCAAGAAGTATCAATTGATTGATTGTATATCTGTAGACTTTACAAGCAAGAGGCATTTTAACTATCAGGACCAGTAGTAGATTAATGTGAAGTCCAGTCCAAACGGTTGAATAGTTAAGTGCACAGATAACTTAGAACAATCAGGAAAGGGCAATCTTTGGGGAGCGGGTTGGGGGAGAGAAGATTGGGAAGGTCTCAGTGTCTTGTTCCTGTTCCAGCAGGGCTTCTCTAACCTGGTGTTAGGGTGCTTGCAGGATTTCTTGTAAACTGCAGATCTTTGACCATTTTATGATGAGATCTAATGACTCCCATCTTTAGTAAAGGCCTTTTAAATAATGTTATTCTGAAACTTTGAATGAATTGCAGTGTATGCATTAAAGCTGAAAGTTGTACGTTCTTGACACGATTCACCCATACGTTCATGTCTTAGGAATGAGAGCTAGGGCACTGTGAATTTCCTTTCATTTGTGTGGAATGGACATGACACCTCCGATCCAACCCTCTCTTTTCTGAATTTCAAATGCCAGGCTTTGGATCCAGATCCCCATTCCAGACCTGCTTCTGTGTTGAGATTCCACACTGGAATGGATCTATTATATACTGCAGCTCATAATGGTTTTACCTTTTCTGTGGAGACTTCTCCCAGCCTCCCCCCTCCAGACAGACCTGGAAGCCCCCATGTCGGGAAACTCATTCGCCAGCACCATGGCCCCCAAAGGTCAGAGGCACTGGGTGTGGCACAAAGTGGCCCCACATTTTATTCCATGGGGTGATAACCCCCACCACCATAATGAATAATAGGGGAGAAACTCATTGAGGGATCCTCATGCGTAGGTGCTAGAACTAGGGCTGTGGTGTGTTGTCACACCCCCTGGCTTGAAGTGGTTTCCGTTATATAGAGTTTACAGTTTGGTTCAATGGCTCTTAGTGCCCCTATTATAAATATTGTTCCAGCACTGTTGTCCTGATGGGTATCTTTCCACCCCATGGGACTTCTGTGAGAGGGGGTTATCTGGGTCCTTGCTCTGTGCTAACAAATCCTTTTAGCATTTCTCCCCGGATAGGAATATTGTTGTCTTCAACAGGAAACCTCCCCACATCATTGACTTAAACAAAAGGTGGCATTGCCACTATGAGAGAGTACTGAATACTTTGTTGTATTCTCCACCAGGTGCTAGTTGGATGTTTTGGCCTGACAGTACGGTACATCCCTACATGCTCCACTTCAAATAGCATGCCTAATTTTAAGGTGCACTTGGTGTTCTTTTTGGATTTTCCACACATTAAGTGACTGTAACAAACCTTCAGAGCAGGATAAACCCCTTTTTTGTAGTTTAAAGAACCCAGCTTTAGTCAAGCATGATAAATAAAATGGCCAACTCCAGCGAAGTTAGCCAAAGTCAACTAGTAAGTGAAATAACATGAACATTTTTTTTTTTTTAAATCACAACACACTGAATCAAACCAGAGGCTTTCCTCAGGAAGGCTTAAGTATTCCTGCCAGATTTCCTATGTGCTTGAAACAGTAGGTTGATAACAAATGTTTCTGGCAGACCAAGCACATACACAGAGACAAACTATAAACTACCCTCATTGTCCCTGCGTGCACACACACACACACACACACATGGATTATAATGCAGCCTTTTTAGAGAATGGTGAGGAAAAGCTTGGCACAGAATAATCACACACATGTTAAGGAGTTCAGTTTTAAAGTGGCAATTTTTAATCTGGTAAGTAATTTGCTTTGAAGATTACAGTCCTCGCTCACTTTAGAACTCCCACCCTCATGCAGGACTTTAATGGCATTTATTCATAGAACTGTACTGCCCATCAGACAGAGAGGGCGAAACTGGCCTTTTGCTGTTCATGAGAGTTTGTTTCCTTATGCAAATGCTGAACTTTCTATTGCACCCTCTGAGGGAACAGGGGGAATAGAAGCCAGACAGGGTGAAGACCTCTGAAAAAGAAGTAAAGCGGGTATTCAAGTGGAACAAATCAGATGTAATGTGAAGCTGCCAGGAAGTGTCTGTGATTTGTGTTCTAGCTACTTAGGTAGGAGTTTGTCATATTTCCATTAAAGCTCCATTTCAATGGAGGATTATTAAAGAGATCACCTGGCTACGGGGGAAAGCAGATGTGACTCCTGGATTACAGGAAACGTGCGGGGAGGCAGTGCATTCTGTGGTTAGGCACTGGACTGGGAGTTGGAAGATCTGAATTCTATTTCCAGTTCTGCCCATAGGTGCTGGACCTAGGGATGTGGGGAAGTGCTGCCGCACCCTCTGGCTTGAAGTATTTTCCATTATACACACGGTTTACAGTTTGGTTCAGTGGCTGTCAGCCCCCCCCACCCCCCCACCCCCCACTCTAAAACCTGTTCCAGCACTCTGGTTCTGCCTTTTATCTGCTATGTGACCTCAGGCAAATTAGTTCCCCTCTTTATGTTTGTGTTTACACCTCCCTCTCTTTGTCCTTGGTTTGCATGCTCTTCAGGACGGGGACTGTCTCTGACTGTGTAGGCAGTGCCTAACTCAATGAGGCTCTGCTTCAGCTGGAACCTCTGAACAAATAACCTCGAACAAATAATAACAATGAAAGGTGCAGCATGTTTTGAAAAGGGCTTTAAAACCTTCTGATTCGAAAAAGAAAAGAGAAGACTGGCACTGCCTAGTGACTTAGCTATAATTTTATCCCTTTCATGGTTACTGCTTTGTGCAAAAGGACTAGAAGGTGATAATGAGGTACTGATAGGCACTATATAATTAATACTTATTATCCAATGGCTAGTCCCCCCACCCAGCCAGCTCAGTATGTCAGGGAAGGCAAACAAATATTTTTCTGCTGTAGAGAACTGTTTTTCTTGAGTTTGTGGTAACAAAATGTTTGGCAAGTGCAAAGAAAAAAGAACTCTCTCTGTCTAGTAGGTCCCTGTTATCGGGTGTATTAAGCCTCCTCTGCCCCTGCTGGAGCTGTTGCTGCCCTGAGACACCCACTCAAAGGAGAAGTATGGCCTGGGAAAGAGGGACAGTGAGTTTAGACCTCTGAACATTGCCTGGAGAAGCCACTCAGGCTCTGGTACTGGTGGAACCAACAAGGTCTGGTCCTCCGGCAGTTAGAAGGGCCAGGAGGAGGCAGTGGCCAATCAGGACCCACCAGACAAGATACGAAGGCATGCCTGCTTCTCCTAAGGGGGAGTGCTGGGTGAAGCTGGTTTAGGAGAGGAGTGAAAAACGTTCAGGCTTGGATCAGGGCCTAACAACTCAACCGTACTTTTGGTTAAAGGATGTGACAAACTGTTCATTTTTTGTTGTGGTGTTTAAATGCCCAGGTGGCCAATTTTTAGTAGAATTTCAGTTAACTGTTTCAGGATTATCAAGGGGCTTGCTTTATGAGACACTGAAACAATGCTAAATACTTAAAGGGTTACAGTGCAGGGAGTGGACAAGGGAGCTGTGAGTGGGAAGTGCTGCTGGATTCTGTCTGGTCTGTTAGGGCTTGTCTACGTGGTGGGGTAACGTGTCCTATGGGGTTGCAATTTCTAAAGCCTATTGAGGTATTGTGCATTAAATGGTCTGTGTAGATCCTGCTGGTGCACACTAAAAACTACCTAGTGCATGGTGCGCTTTGGAAATCACACCTCCATAGAGCACATAACCACACTCTGCAGACAAGCCCTTAGTTTGCAGCTGGATTCTCTGTGGTTTGCTGCATTTCATCAGCTCCACCATTTTTGCTGCTGCTTTTGGAATTCCACAGACTACCAACTGCTCATAGGACCAGGTTAATTTTTACTGTAAGTCCAGTGCACACAAGCCAAGTGAGTTTAGAGAGAGGTAAAGATGACTATAAATTGCCTCTCTGCCTTCCTGGGTCCTGGGGCTTGCTAGAGGCCACACCTGTCTCTGGTGCATATTAGAGCAACCTAAGGACTGTGCTAACTTAGCTTAACTTATAATGGCTCCTGAAGAGCCATTGTGGTTGCAAGACTAGACAGAGCAGAGTTTCTTTGAGCTTCATTGTCCCTGTGGTCTCCTCAAAGCAGGGTGAGTAGTGCTTAGAGTCACACTCTGTATTCACACCCTGCACATTACTGTAATAATCCTTGAACAGAATAAGCCTTGTGAGGTAGGACTTGAAAAGTAACAACTCACCTATCATTAATACCCTTGTGTGACGTAGGAACGTGGTGGGTATTAAGAGTTAGGAGCATATGCTGGACTTATGACCAAAGTGTGGGTAACTCAGGTATGTCAGGGGGAGTTGGTAAACAGGTCTGCCCTAGACAAAGGAATGTGTTTTCCCCACTGGGAGTTACTTCCAAAGTAGTTCAAAGGACAAGGAGAATATCGCATAAACAGACCCAGTGAGCTAACCAGGGTGGAGGCAAACCTCACACTAACAAGTAGGGGAGGAGACAGCATGGCATCTACGCCCAATAGGAGAGAAAATCTTGGTCTGGGTTTTACTTTTCAGAAGAATTCATTTCAAAGGTTCATTTGTCTGTAAAGACCGTGGGCTGAACCTCAGATATTAAGCAATTGAATCAACTGATTGTATTCACATTACTGTATTAATCAAGTGTGTAGAGTGAGGTCTTTGTTGAAAGCTAATGACACAGTGATGATTAATATCATTGTGTAATGTATGTAAATATGAGTAAATATGGATACTTAATGATATTATGTTTTAAAGTCTGTGGAGAAACAGGTTTCCTCTCAGACAGGAGGGCAGGCAGCTATCTACCTGTCTCCAGTGAGATTAAGCAAGGTGTGACCAAAACCAAGAGAAGATGCATTTACACAGAAATCAGCAAAGGGATGGGAAGCCCACAGGAAGGAAAAAACAGCATGAAGTCATTCTGCCTCCTAAACAAAGTCATTGGACTTGGGAAAATATAAGTAAAGACAGAAGCCATCTTTGGCATCCATCACTAGACAGACACAAGGGAACAGAGCTCATGCAAGCTGAGAAAGATGGGCCCTTCAACTAAGGGAGGGAGGGATTGAAAGTGTCTGGAAACTGAATATAGGTGAGAAACCTGCATAGGTAAAGGTTGTACCTTGATACATTAAGCTTTTCACTTTTATTTGTTTGTAACCGTTTCTAACTTTATCAGAGAATCATAGAAGTGTAGGACTGGAAACCTCAATAGATCATCTTGTCCAGTCCCCTGCACTCAAGACAGGACTAAGTAATAACTAGACCATTCCTGACAGGAACCTAAACTTCCCTTGCTGCAATTTAAGCCCCTTGTTGTTGTCCTATCCTCAGTGGTTAAGGAGGACAATTTTTCACCTTCCTCGTTTCACATTTGGATTCCTTTAAAACCCTGTTTTCTTTTCTTAATAAACGTATTCTGCCATTAAACTAAATGAACAGTACTGTATTTGAATTAAAGTGAATGTTAACTCCAGTTACTGTGGCAAACTTGGTAGGTTTTGTGTCTGTAGAGGAACAAACAAACCTTATTATTTCTCTAAACTGTCCAGGAGAGAGCTGGACATTACAGAGCACACTGTTTTGGGAAAATTTGGGACTGGGAGTGTGTTGGGGGTCATTGAGCAGAGGTTGCCCAGATGCCGCCCAGATGCCATCTGCAAATCCTGGACATTCTTTCTCTTTGTTGACATGTCATGAATGGGGAGAGGAAGGGGAATGAAGTTGATAAAGTTTGAACCTTGTATCGGGCACCTAGGTGGGGTGAGGATCTCTGGAGAAGGTGACCGGTGAGCTGTCATGCTGCTCCCCATCTCTTGTGCTATAAGGTCTATTCAGTCTGCACAGCTGACTGGAGAGGAACCTGTTTGCTTGCTGTCATGGAGGTTCTGTCCATGTTCAGTCCTTCCTCAACACTATTTTACATGACTACACAGATGAGGGAGGATTCATGGCCCAGGAAGGAACTAGGAGCTGGTGTTTGGTTCCTTATATTTACAGCCAAATTTTCCTTTGCTCTTTTGAAAATCAGGCAAAATTTATCTGCTTGGGCACCCCAAAATGGGGGTGCACAAAATTAACAGGAAGCATCTGAAAATGTTAGCTTTCATCCTCATTCAAGCATGAAGTGAGATACGGTTTGTAGTAATACATTGTTTTTGTGTGTGTATGGCTGTATGGCTTGCCCAGTATTACCCTCTGCGTTACCATGCTGGTAAGTTGTTTGGTGTTTTTGCCTTTAAGAAGGGCATTGCATCTTATATGATACAAGGAATGTTGTTCTATGGATGTTTCATGGACTCCAGTGAGACTACTCATGTTAATAAAGTTATTCAAGTGCCTAAGGTTTTGTAGGCTCAAGCTTTAAAACAGGTAGCTGGGGTACATGGTATAGTTCAGGGATATCCTTGATACACATTCAGTATTATTTATTTATGTTTTGCAGACTTCTCAGTTCCATTGTGGTATTAGGATTTCAGCTGGTCCTCCCGCAACCTTCAACTGAACATAGAAAGGTAAGCTCCCGAAGTGCAGGTTTCGTATCATTAGAAGTAACACATAGGGTGTGTTGGTGTAAGGAACATGAAGTATCTTGGGAACAAGTAAGATGCAAATACCTCTGCTGTTAGGCATTGTATGCTGGATCTAATTATTTAAAGAGATGGGAGGCTGGCTGGCCCTGTGTCCTTGTTGCGGTTGGCACCTTCTATTGCCAGATCCAGGTTGGATTCCCAGTCCCCTATTGGGAGAGAGACTATCTAATGCCATTCTGTGACTTCCATAAGGGATGACTGTGGACTAGTGTTGGATGGACTCTGACATTCGTTCTCTGCAAACTCAAAGAAGTGGCCTCCAAGGTGGATTCTTAAAGTGCAGAGAGGAGGGGAGTCTCCCTGGTAAAATCACAACATAAGGGAGGAAGGTTCCCCAACAAGCTAGACTTTTTCCCTGGAGGCATTTTCTTCCTTGCGATGTCACTAATGGTAATAATTGAATGAGGTTCACTTTCTGAGTATTTCACCTCTGGGAGCCACTTGTGGTGCAGTTTTTTTTACCACTTTTCTGAGATGCTGCTGGTTTTAGGTGTTGTCCCTTACATGCAACACATGGGTTAATGGATTTGCTGCGCATTAAATTATATCACATTAAGATTAAATGCAAATAGAGAGCTTGGGAAATCTGCATATGTTGAAGCTAGACTCCTATTCCCTCAAGTACTCTAGGGCTGGGAAAGTAGTCCTCTGAAATAATCCCCTCTGTCAATTGCTGGAAAGCCTCATAGTGGAAATGGGCCTTGATAGAAGAACAGCAGAAAGGGTACTAAGCCCTAAAGACGTAGTACTGACCGGATTTTTATGTATTTAGTAAAAACCGGCTCGCTCACAGTTCATCTGCTTAAACAGTTGACTGGCTACAGATTGGAATAAAGAAACTGGAAGGAATGCCTTCTTGCAAGGTACGAGGATAACTAAGAGTGTATTTAGAGCTGCTTTTACAGGTGCTTGGTTTGTTTGTTTTTTTTAATTGATTAGCAAATATTTCCAGGAATGCCCATAAGAACTCAGCCTACACAAGCAATTTATTCAGGAGTAAACTGATAGGCCTTGAAGCATGTTTCAAGGCCTAACGTATTCTAGCTTTTAGAAGGGGGAAGAATTCCTGAGCCAATGGCTGCCCACCGAGAATGCCCTGCCTCCCCATCATCAAACCTGTTAAAATCTGTGGTTGATTAGCAGGAATATCCCACAGATCTCAGGTGGTTGTACCAAATTGGAGATGGCTTATAGACTGGGCCCTAACCCTGTGTAGTTTTTATAGATCCAAATCAGCACCTTGAATTGTACTCAGAAGAAAATTGGGAAATCTCTTGGTATCTATACAGCAACTTATAATTGTTAAATGCACCAACTAGCCTAGTTTTTATAAACTGGTTTTTGTCTCTGGGACAGGCACCTAGGGTACATTAGCTTTTCCACAATAAATACATATATTTTTATTTAAAATGCCTAAGGCATAAAAGTAAGGTGGTGGTTTTTTTCTTTGCATTTTCCCCTGAAGGCAGTGAAGTTCCTGATGGTAGTGGGTTTAATGAGAGAAAAGTTCCACGGCTGTGGGCTAGCCACCCTGACAGTTCTGATTTCTGCTGTCACAAGCCCCAAGGCTCTCACTGAAGTTTTCATTATTCTTGAAGAACGCAGCTGTCACATTCGAGTGCCTGTGGCGCGTTGGTGTAACACAAGTTGAGTGAGGACAGTTATGACGTATAGCAAGTGTTTTGAAACCTATACAGTTCTGACTAGACCCTGTGTAGAGGACAGAAGTTCCATTTCGTGAAGGATTTTGAGATTTTGACATTTGGTCTTGTTTAAATTGGAGCAAAAGCTGAAGATTTACAGATTCTCCGCAAAGGGTCAATTTTGGGTCAGTCAGAATGTTTAGTTTTAATGTTATTGTTTTGAATTCTATTATAATTCATAATACAATGCAAAATAAAAATTTGCAATGAAAAGCTGTTTCAAGATGAAAAATTGAAACCTTTCGTTCCAAGAATGTCGAAATGTGACATTTTAACATGGAAACTTCTTTCCTCGGGTTTTCTTCCAAAATGAAATTCAAGCAAAATCAACCCAATTTCTTAGTGTTTTGATTTTGACTGAACTGAATATTCTGATGAAATATGGATCTGTTGCAGTTCTTCCAACTCCGCTCCAGTCCTGACTGCAACCCTTCTTGCGTCAGGACAGCTGCCTGACAGCTTCAGCCCGAAGCACAGGCACCACTCAACACGTCCCTTATTTAAATAACCCTAATTCATGTCCCTTTGTGATCTGAGCGCTGTATGATGGAGACAGGCGTGTTTACTCCTGCTGTTCCGTCTTCAGCCGCTTGCTGCTATTTAGCCCTTCTGTCTGTAATGCTGATAGTGGCCAGAGCGGCATAATCAAGCTCCCAAATGGACTTAAGAAAAGCTACTAAGTGAAAGTGACTAACCGAGGGAAACAATTGCTCCATTCTACTGAGTTCCTAAATTCAATGTAATAAAACCAAACTCACTCTGGGTTAGTTGAATAAGAAATGCAGTAAGTCTGGGCCGCCTTATGTATTAGCTTAAAGGGACTAAAAGACTGGCATTAAGGGACGTTTTTTCAGTTCCTAGCAAGCACTGTTGGTGACCACCTTGGAACTGTTTATTTTGTTGAAAACGAGAGGAGCAGAGTTCCCCAGTGAAGGCTCCACACAGACTCCAAGATTGTGTGTCATGCCCCATCCTTACATTACAGGGCAGGATTCTATTTATGCCAAATTGGGCTTAGACAATGGTCGTTAAACTTCCTGAAACTCCTCTGACCCACCTATCAACTGCCAGACAACAAGACTGCTGTTAGCTGCTCAGGCTAAGAGAGACATCTTTCTAATTAAGTGTCAGCTCTCAGCTTTGTCACTGGGGGAGTTGTTCATGCTTTGTTTGTGTGGAGACTCTGGTGTGTGTTTGCTGAGGGAGTAACTTTGTCCCCTGTCAGCAGCTTCTATGTGTATTTCTGTATTGAGTTCCTTTTACTTCTGAGGACAGAATTACAGAATAGCAGATACGTTCAGGGGGAGAGAGAGATTTTCTGCTTTGGAGAAGTAGATCTTTTTAAAATCGTAGTGAACAATACAACTTTACATTGTTTGGTATGTTTATGTACTTTTACCAGGCTTTATGGAATTAAAAATTAGAGTATAAATGAAATGGGTGGATCTGAGCCAGTCTTCATGAATAAAGAAACTGTTTAGACCCTGGTCCTTAAGCATGAGCCTTTTTAAGCACACACATAAGTCTTTGGTGCTTTAGTTTGTGCCGCTGGAAATAGTGTGATTGCTCAGTCTGCACCTTGCACAGCTGGTTTTGCTCTGAAAGGTAGGGACAGGAAATATCAGAGTACTGGCCTTGAATACTTGAGTGAATGTTCTGCTAAAATATTTGTAAATAGTCCAGTTATTTTCTTACTCTGAAGCTTTCTGGAAAATAAAGAGAAACCCCAAAGCAGCTAATGGGAATCCCATTGTAACTGTACCTCTGGACACACACACTGCATCTGGGACCTTGTATTTTATGACTTTTATTCTTTTGGTGGCATTTTTTCTCTCTCTCTGTCATTATGGGGGTCTTATTAATTTATTTTGTTCTTTATTTTTCTCCTTTAAACTTCCCCCAAAGATATCAGTGATAGGAAAGTTTTTTCTCCTTTAAAGCAGTTTGGAATTGGTTCCTTCTGGAAGCTTATATCATACTTCAGCTTGTTTGGAAATAATATTGCTTTTGAACTAATGTTTACTTGTAGTTTTCCCATGTACACTAACAAATGTTAGTTTTAATTAGCTTGAGTTATTGCTTTGGACATGTTTCCAATAGGATTTGGCTTATTGTCTGTGTTAATATTAGGAAAGAAATGAAAGCCTGCTCCTGCATGCCAACATATAGGAAGAAATGTTTTAGAAGAGAAAAACTCTTTTCTTTAGCAAATCCTGCAGGAGCTGAGCGAATAGGTTACTTTGCTCAGAAACACACCAAAATAATCCATTTTGGCATCCCAACTTAAATTTAGTTAGGGAGGAAAATTAGCCAAATTACTTACAACGTGCAGAGGTGCAAATGGAAACAGGCTGTGGGGACATCATTAGTTGGGAGAGTTTATTTCTTTTTGTTTGCAGTTTCTTATTCTGTATGTCTGCTGTTTTCAGGAGCATTGAAAGCACCTCTTCCCATCTCCGTTCCCCTCAATTTTATTTTTCTTTTGCATGGGCAATCATAATGTTGGACTTCTACAGGAACAGATTATACTGTGATTATTCAAGTAATGCTCCTTAGAAAACATGTGACTTTGCTTTTGCTGAGTGGTATTAATTTTGGGTTTTATTTTGCAATGAAAGCGTATGAAAATTGGCAATTGCAGCTAAAGATGGGATTGAACCAAAACTTGTGTTCTCAAAAAAAACCATTAGTGGCAATTGAATTTCACTTAGAATTTTTGTAGTCACTTGAAACCAATGAGCATTGTTAAATTTTATAGGTACAAGGCCACGTGAATACGTTCCTCATGTTTAGTTCACGTGACTCTAGGGAACTAATAAAGCAGAGCTATTTGTACTACTCTACTATTAACTCTGAATCTGAAATTCAGATTCAAACAAAAGCTGGTTTGCCACAGATGTTTGAAGTTACTTTGTTTCTGAGAGGTAGATTAATGTGTCTATCAGCAATTTTTGAAGAACAGGTTCTTCTGGTAGTTTGTAGCCTGCTTTGTGTGTGTGTGTGTTGTAAGTCTGAAAACAAAATATTTGAATCTTAGTTATGTTTTACACTTAATTTGTATTTTCCTAGCTGGACTTTAATGGACGGACTAGAAAGAATTTTGATATAAAGAAAGAATAAAGAGAACTGTCTGGGGGTTGGTATATACATAGCAATGCTAACAAAATTATTTCGTTCTTTGAATATTAATTTAGTCAAATTCTTTGCATATTATTATGATTTATTATAACTTTGCCTTAATAAAAAGTTTAAACTGAACAAAACTCCAGTGTAGATGCATCTATAGGTATGTCTACACTGCAGAGTGAAATCGATTTAATTTTAATCGACCTTCACCCTCTGAGCTGCAGAATTTGGAGGAGCATGATCACACCACACTCATTGCGTCAGTGGATTGCGTCCCCACCATCCGCGCTTACGTTGGCAATCAAAACAGTGCACCGTGGGTAGCTATCCCACACTGCAACTATCCACAGGGGCGTTTGGGAAGGTTTTCATCCTCTCTCCCTCCTCCCTTCTTGTCCCAGTCCAAACAAACAGATGATCACCTTTTTGCACCATTTTTTCAAATCCTGCAGTCTGCTGTGCGCACGCCATTGTCTGAGAGAAATGGAACCTGCTCAGCTCTGCGCTGTTGTTGTGAGCATCGCAAACACCTCACGACTTAGTCTACAGTATTTTCTGGGGTGAGACAGGAGTCACAGGACCGAAAATAGTGATTTTACTGAGGCCACCTTGCTACAAGCCATAGAATGAAACCATTCCTGTTCACTGCCGGCTGTGATACACCATCTGCACTCAGTGGATTGCTGTTTCTGGTCCCAGGAAACAAGCAGTGACTGGTGGGATCGCATCGTTATGAAGGTGTGGGATGATGAGCAGTAGAACTTTCTTATGCGAAAGGCCACTTCCTTGGAACTTTGCGGAGAACTCTCCCCAGCTCTGAAATGAATGAATGCCACTTGAGACCTGCTCTGACAGTGGAGAAGAAAGTGGCCATCGCTCTGTCGAAAGCTAGCAACACCAGACTGCTACCAGTCAGTTGGGAATCAATTCGGAGTCAGTAAATCCGTCGTGGGAGCAGCTATGATACAAGTGTGGCGGGCCATTAATGGACTTCTGCTAAGAAGGGTAGTGACTTTGGAAATGTGGAGGACATAGTGGAAGGCTTTTCTGCAATGGAATTCCCTAACTGGGGTGGTGGGAGGGGGGCATAGTTGGCGTGAACATTCCTATCTTAGCACCGGACCACCTTGCCATAGAGTACATAGATCGAAAGGGATACTTCTCAAAGGTGTTGCAAGCCCTTGTGGACCACAGGGGATGCTTCACTGACATCAGTGCGGGGTGGTCTGGAAAGGTGCATGATGTGTGCATCTTTAGGAACTCTGGTCTGTTCAAACGATGCAGGTGGGCACGTTCTTCCCTGACCAAAAAATAAATATTGGCAATGTTGAAATGCCAGTAGTGATCCTGGAGGATCCTGCCCTACTCCTTGCCCCCCTGGCTAATGAATCCCTACACCAGGCACCTGGACAGCGAGAAGGAGCATTTCAATAATAGACTCAGCAAGTGCAGAATGGCGTTGGAATGTGCATTTGGACGTTTAAAGGCATGCTGGAGTAGTTTGCTCACTAGATTAGACCTCAGTGAAAGAAACATCCCAATAGTTATCTCTGCCGTCTGTGTGCTCCATAATGTATGTGAGACAAAGGGAGAGAAGTTCCCTTTGGGTTGTGGAGGCAGATAGGCTGGCTGCCAATTTTGAGCAGCCAGATGACGCTGCAATGCTGAGAGCCAATCATGGAGCACTGTGCCTTGGAAGCATTGAAAAACCGCTTTTGCAATGAGACACAACAGTAATGTGCATTGCTTACCTGTGCTGTGCTTTCACTTTGCATCCCCACCCACCCCCACTCCGTCCCTCTCTTTATTCCCTTCTTATCAATAAATAAACAATAATGAATTGTAAAGCAGTACATTTTTATTGGTGATCCTTCACAGAGGGGGAAAAGGAAGATAATTTAACATTCCACATGCATTGTCTGAGGGCTGAGAGGGGGTACAGAGCTCAGTTTGGCTGTGCACACAGGAAAGAGTCACACATTCCCACTCAAAGGGGCTGTCACCTCTTTCTGCTCCCCTCAACCGGTGACGATTGAAGCACGTACTGCACCCTGCTCAACCTCCTCCTAGACAGTTTCGGGGAGGGGGTTAGGAAAGAGTGCGTTAGCTCAGAGTTTTGCATGGGCTGCAGAGGGAGTCTCTCCTGCCGCTAAGCTTCCTGAAGCTCAACCAGACATCTCAACATGTCTGACTGATCATGCGTTATATGCAGCATCTCATCTTGTGTTGAACGCTATACTCTTGTGCATGCCTGTTGTCCATGTCCATGTCCACTTTGTCTGATAATGAAATCCTCCATGCTCTTAGATCTGTGTCAGCAGCTGCGGAGGCATTCATTATCCCATTGAACATGTCATCCCGAGTTTTTTTTTTTTTCACCTTCTTATCTGAGACAGGCGCTCTGCAGGAGTATGAAACGATGTGTTGAAGGCCACGTTGTCCACTGTAAGGAAAGCAAAGCCGAATATTAAGTCGAATTTTACCGCAATTTAGGTCGGCAGGACTGACATGCCAGTGGAGAAGCATACTTTATGTGGGTGATGGAAGCCGCATTCCGTCGACCTACATTATCAGTGTAGACCAGGCCTATGTCAACGGAACACTTCTGTCACTGTTTGGGGAGGTAGTATTCCTATCCTGACAGAACTTCTTCTGTTGGGGTAGACTGTAGCTACACTAGAAGGCTATGTGGTGTAGACTGTGTAGTACAGACACAGTCAGAAAAACTGTAAAAGAATATTAATGCTTCAAGACAAATTCCATAAAAGCAAAGAAGTTTTACAATAAAAGATCAATCAAACTCTCAATATCTAGCTGAACTGAGATGCCATTCCTAATACAACCTGTCCAACTACTTTTCATTATCCTTCAATGTTGGAGGTTGGTTTGACCTATTATGCATGGTCTTGCTGCTTTGCATTACTCATTCCATTCTGTTTCTCTCCGTACGCCCCATGTGGTGTTTGTTAAATAAATATTCTTTGGCGTCTTCTTGTAAAGGTCATGCTTTTGTGAACAGAAGTGTCAGAGTTTGGTACTATGCAAGGTTTATAATTCTCTTCCCAAGCACCACCACGAAGATCCCCAGATTTCAGTGATATTTTTTAGTGGTGTGTTTAACTATTATATTTTTGTATGACTTATGTGGCACTGATAAGACAGTAAGTTGTGTTGTCATAGTCCCATGTTGCTCCTTTTTGAAGTACCGGTAAGTGTTCCTTATGTACTGTACAATTTTAAGGGTGAAACATCTCTGGACATACAGTCAAATTTTTTTCCGTTACACTGGTGTAAATATTAAATAATGCCACTAAAGTCATTGGAGTTGCTTTGTATTTGCACCAGTGGACCTGAGAGGAAAATTCAGCCAAAAAACCCTGTCATTCCATGCACGATTATATTCCTGAACAAAATATTTGAAATAAAACCAGTTTACATAGAGTGATTGAGTGATACATTAGTTCAAACACTTTTCTAAAGAGCTATATCTGGCCTTCCTTTTTTGGTGCAAAATTGCTGTACTGGTGCTATCCAGATTTATCAATCACATGTGAGTGACACCAAATGCCAGTGAGTGAAAAATTTACAGGAGCAAAAAAGAAGACTGGGTCAAGAAGTAGTTCAGAATCCAGCCCCTAGTATCACCTTTTCGAAGCCTTTTTTTTTTTTTTTTTAAACTGAGGGGAAACGAGAGACTTTCTTTTTGTATTATCGGTGGATAAATCTTGAATTCCAGCCTCGTGGTATGTCCCCCTTCTGTATGACATTTTCATCCAACAATGCAACATATTTTATTGCACCATTTCCCCTGCAGGACTCTTTTATATGTGATACATATTCTTATACTTGCATTTTAGTATGTTTGTAACATCCAGTTGTGTATTACCATTGATGCCAATGGAGATAGTGATTTAAACCAGTTCAGCATCTGGCTCAAATTTTTTTTTAAACTGATAGAAGAACTGTCAAGTCTGAGGCTACGTCTTCCCTGACCCGCCGTCAGATTGACTTATCTGAATCGACTGAGCGGTCAGTGAAGACCTGCTCAGTTGATCCAGAAATCAACGTATTAAGATCACCTTCTCAAGTGGTGTAGCGCTGCGTAGACGGGAATGCAGTTCCCATCGGTGCAGTGCAGTGAAGACAGCATGCAGAACAGAAGCAGAGAAGTCGACAGGAGTTACGCAAGTTTTTTGCGTAGCTTGCGTAACTCTGGTTGACTGCCGCTGAATCTCCGAGGTAAGTGTAGACAAGCCCTGAATTTCATAGTTGTCATAGTGTGAAGTTACAGTGTGGTTAGGCAGAATTTTCAGTTTTAGCTGACTTAATCTTGTGTATTTCCCACCAGCCTTAAAGTAGAGAAGAAGTTACTTTCAAGCATCTAGTAGTCATTGGGAAAAATAGCTATCCCATCAAGGATGGCAGTTAAACTTCCTGCAAAATCTTAAGGGTAAAGATTAATGCCATTTTGGAGGGATTTCATTAAAACTGTCATTTAGAAGTATCTTTTAAAATCCACTTGGCCTTCTGTGTTATGGAAATAAAGTGTCAAATTCTGTTCTTGGTTACATAGGGCGGTCTCATTAACCTCACTGTAGTTTCACCTGTATAACAGAGTAGGATTTAGCTCTTTTCTGAGCAGCAAGGAGTTACCACGGCATGACAATGTGGTTTGTTTTCTGAACAGTGACATTAACAAGTTGGAAAATGTCTTCTGATCCTATCCATATCAGAGCAGGTTTCCTGGCTGCTGTTCTACATGTACCAAGAAGTTCTTCTGAACTCAAGATGGAGTAATCCCAAAGATCAACTATTTTCTTTCCTTCTCCCTAAACTCTCCACACCATACCAATTTGCCACTGGCTCAAAAGAAATGTATGGGATTGCTGTTGGGGAACTCTCCCTGAGCAGCTCCTTATATCTGATTGTAGCAGTCGCTGTAAATATAACAGGAAACACTCAATTGCAGTTGGTTTTGGCTGAGGAGGGATGTTCTTCACTGTAAGGCAGCCTTTCTCTCTGGATTCTCAGGGTCCTTGATTGTCTAATGTTTCCTCATCTCTGAAATCCGGGGCTCACTTGCTTGCATGTGTCTCCTTCCAGATATCTCTGCAGTTCAGTGCGTCCCCAAGGTTTGTCCTTCGAAAACCTACATGTGTCAAAATAAAACAAAGCTCTAAAGCCCATTAGAATTTCCATAGACTTTAGGCTTGTGACTTTGATCTGCTTGGTTTGGTTTTCTGTTTTCTTTTGTTTTGTTAGTTGTGATTTTCTATTGCTTTTACTGTTGGAGGATCAATTACTGCCTTGATTGTTGTTTGTTTTCTGTTTTAACATTTTTTCTTTCTTCCTTTTTATGTTGGGACAGCTGACTTGCAGCAGTTCACACTTCAAAAGCTTCATCATGCCTAGTGCAAGTTACAAATTCAAATAGTAATTGTTTGAGATGTCCTCCTGTGTGTGTAATGCAGACTAGATGGTCACACTGTTTGGTCCTTATGAACATGATGGATCCCCAAGGGGAATCCAGTTACTATGCTAAAAGGTCCTGCTCCTTTCCACAGACTAGATGATCACAGTGCTCCCTTCTGACCTTAGTATCTATGAATTTTGTGTCATAGCTGCTTGAAGTGTAACATGGAGGGGAAAGGTAAGGAAATAACTTTAGCCATACTATGCTGATCTATGTGAGTTCAGTTCTTGCACTGACAGTGACAGATTTACATCTAGTTTCATTTAAGAAAAATGTCTAAGTATGATCTTATTCATACATATATATGCCTTGTTAATATATTTGATTGGAGGTGAGTGGATTATCTTTTTTCCCTATTTGATGTTTTGATGATTTTTCTTTCCATTTCCATTCTACCGCACCCTGTAAAGTTTTCCCCTTTTCAGGTGAGAGTGTAACTGTTTAACTTTGAATCCCCTAATAGATTAAAACAGGAAGTGGGGGGAAAAAAGAATCTCATCTACTTGAAACTCCAGGGTAAAAATTGAGTTAGGTAGAATGTAGTTAAATCCACATTTGGATCTTGGCCAAGACACTGGGGTTATGCCCTTTAATCTTTGTAAAAATGCAATGGGATCTTTAATGCGGTGGTCACCACCTTGGTTTTACAAATCCTAAGAAGCACGTTGAGTACGGTCTCTGCTGCCTTCTTCCTTCTCAAAAGCGAAATAGGGTGTATCCACCAGAAGATTCATCAGTGACTGAAATCCCCAATTTGCCAGTACTTGCAAAAGCAGGAAGTCAGCTCTTGCTAACAAATGTGCTACACAATACTTACTGTGCCCCCGATACACAGCTGCTACGTCAGAGAGCATTTGCTGGTGTCACTCATTTCTCCTTAACCTTTTTCTCATGTTTAAACTAACCAGCTTCTATTATTGTGTTTTCAGACATGTCACATCTGTGAAACACTGCAGTCCACATTCCAACCATAGTCTTTCACCACCCTACTTACTGTACATGTTTCGTACCTTTTCTTCTAATGGTTCAGCTGAACATTTTATGGTAGTCCTTGAAGCTTTGGTATAATAGAGGTTAACATGTGGCTAACAAGGCTGTTCAGTAGTGGATCTTGGGAATCCAGAGATGTGGTCCAGTTCTCACAGACTTCTCCTTTAAACTTATCCCTTTAATACTCTAGGTTGTATGGAGCCACCATTTAAAAGTGTCTCTGCCACTAAATTTGCTAGAGACAGGTTGAATAAAGTAATAGACAGGTCTGAGTAAACCAGTGTTTCTACATTTTCTTTCCCATTGTTATTTACTGAATTATTTGCGTGTAAGTCCAAGCTTTTGTCCTGATTATTATGCTCTTTCTCTCATCCAGTTCCTTCAGTCATTCTACAATCCAGTATTTATTACATATTTCTTTATCATGGAATGTTATGATTCTCAGGAACGGAAGATTTTTAACAGCACTGAATAAACTGGGGTGATTGTACAGTGAAGGGGAGAGCTTCTATTTACCCCAATTGTCTTTTAATGTATTTGCATATTTATTTCCCTTCCTGATTAAACCATTGCATGGTAGTGCTGTGTGCTGTTAAGGAGTGGTGCAGTTTAACCCACAAGTGATTGCATATCATTGGTGCCAAAGTGATAAATTCTTATACATGTGTATATGTATGGAATATATGAATATGCAGGAAATATGTTAAGTGTAAACTCTTTAATCATGCGTTTGAAAGAGCCTCATTAATTGTTATGCAGCTCATCTCAATTGAGTAGCAATAAAACATTTACACTACATCACGGTGTGTTCTGTGTATACCACATACTTTACAAGAAGTTTGTTTTAGAGAATTAAAAAAACACCTTGGTACTACAGCATTCCTCTCCTGTTATCTGAAAAGCCAGTTACCTTAGTTACCAAGAGTTCAACCGTCCAGGTTTGAGCACCAGCAAGAAAGTAAAACTCATGGAAACATAGTCAAAGGCAAGCTGATTCAAAAGTCTGAGAGAAGGGGTCTGGATTATGCAACACTCTGGAAATTCTGCAGCAGATCCATCTGAATTAAAAAACAGGTTTTAAAAAACAAAGTAAATATGAAAATAAAATTACAATCAGAACAGTAGCTCCTGTGATATTTGTATATTAAACTAAATGTATTTTACACTGTTCCCACACTTCCAGAGCTGCAGATGTTTTGTATTGTCTGATATAGTTGTACACTGTCAAAGTACTGGAGTGTGGGGGAATTTGGAGATTTTGGCAGGAGTGTAGGGCACAGTTGTGGCGTTTTGTATTTGGAGAGAGAGAGACAGGCAGCTTGTGATTATGAAATAAACACATTATCTCAAGTTTCTCCTCAGAATCATCAGATGTGAAATGGTTAACAATTGTGTTTGTACAGCACCTAGCACAATAGGGTCCTCCTAGGCACTATGATAATACAAATAAATAAAAATGACAATAGCAATTTTTATTTAAGATTTCAGTGTTGAGGATCCAAGGCAGTTCACATCTCTCTAAGCTATTGTTCCAGACTGTCTGCAGACTCAGGAACAGTTTACATTTGAAAATTTTCTTTAACCTAGACAGATCCCTAGGGTAAAGAACAAATGTTTGTAGCCTGGAATAAACATGTGGGGGAGAATCCACACTAACCTTTACAAACAGTTAGTATGCCAAGTTAAATAACAAACTATTAACTTGAAGTTCAAAAGTCTAGTGAAGATGAATTATGGGGAGTTCAAGTGAAAGCATAAATTCTAGAGCACAGTTCCATAGCAAGAGGTGGATTTTCTGCAATTTTCCCATTCTTTAAATTGTGGGATAGAAATGGAAGAAACAAGACACAGTTTTTTCACAAAGTGTTTGTGAAGAATGTTATCCCTCATCTTTTCATCAACATTTGTGAAAATCAAGGATTTTTTAACAGATTTATCATGGAGCTCTGTAAAGTTTTTGTATACACAAAAATGTAACTACTTTATGCTTGGGACCTTCCAGAGCCTACAGTAGTACGGTGACAGGATGTCCCGATTTTATAGGGACAGTCCTGATATCTGGGGCTTTGTCCTAGGTGCCTATTACCTCCCACCCCGTCCCAGTTTTTCACACTTGCTCTCTGGTCATTCTAGCCTACAGCACATGCTGTGACTGGAAAGCTGCGAGATTCTCCTTTCCATTTGTGTAAATCTCCCATTTCTAGACCAGGTGAACTCTGAGATATTGGATCTTGTAAATCCCTCACAGGTACAAGATCTAACATTGCCTATTCTAGACTTGGCTCAGTATAAATGTAGGGGAGGGAAGTTAATCAGACTGCCTACATTGGGGGGATTCCTAGTTGCCCCTCTAGGGCTGCTTTAAGTTCCCATTTTGCTGCTGAAGTGATGCAAAGGGGACTTAGCCAGGGCGAGGGATCTGGACTAATGTGTTCATATTCACTGCTGTATAAATAAAATGGGTTTTGTTTTTTTTTACACTGGGTAAAATACTTTGAGGTCCATGTGAATAAACTCTGTGCAGTAACAAGAGCGTCATCTTGGCATAGCATGATTGATCCTGCAAGGTACTGAGCTCCCCCTCAGGGTAGGAGTTGAGCGCTGATGGCTTCAGAGGAGGCGTTCAGCAGCCTGAAGGATCAGGGACGTGTGATCATCAGTGACAGGAAAATAAACAGTTTTGTTAAAATATTTGTGAACGTTGGCCTGAGCGTGGTGATGACAACCTAAAGAAGGTCTAGAATCGGAGGGCCTGATGCTGAACTTCTTTATGGCAGTGTAAATCAGGAGGAGTAATTCCATTGAGTCAGTCAAGTTGCATCAATGTAAAATGGCTACAAGTGAGATCAGAATTGGGCCATGAGTTTCTTTGAAAGTCCATGATCTCAGCTGAACTCCCAGTGGACAACATTCTCTATAACTCACAGACAACAATGTATGTGCTCTTGGTGTGAAAGATTAGGCATACTTAGGAGGAAGTCTCAAAGACTGTGCTAAATTGATTCAGAACTGCTTACACTCTCAAGTGTTTAGAAAGTACTTAAATCCCTTCAGATGTGGATGAAATCACTTGGTGCGGCAGTTAAGCTTCCCAGGCATTGTGGCTCTCTACAGTAACTCATGGATACAAAGATCTTCTATTTCCAGGGTTTTCAGTCCTTTAATCTTCACTGGCACAGATGTTTAGGCAAGGGTTTTTTTATACAAACAGCGGAAACCCAAGCCATTTAAACTGGTAGTATTTACACTTACCAGGTACTGTACAATTCAAGCAGTTTACTACATCTCTGATTAAAGGCTTCCAAAAATTCACTGAAGGATTAAAATACCAGAGCCCACTAACCAGGCAGACATGTACACATTGTGTAGTGATGTTTTGGTTGGCCTCGGCTCCATTCTTCTGCCAGTCACCAGAGATGTGAGTAAATGCTATCTAGAAATGCTTAGACTTGTTTTTCAGGAGCTGTTGAACAAAAGTCAGAAATATTCAGCATGTTTCTTGTAATTGTCATTAAATAGTAATACTGCTGTTCCAAGTGGACTTATATAATGTGGACTCTGCAGACTGAACTTAAATTGCTGGCTATAAGTTATGTCAATATACGCATGGCCTGCATTACATATAGCAGTGAATTTACTAGAAATCAGCTGGGCTAAAACTAGGATAAGATCTTCCATGGAGAGGATTAGAATGGAGAGAGAAATATACTATGGCCTGGGGCCAGTGTACAACATTGACATGGTGGTGAAAAGTGCAGTGAAAAAATCATCTTGCTGTTACCTTGTGCCTTCTGCTACTTGTGTCCACCTGTTGTCTCTCATTTGGTACTTAGATTGTAAACTTTTCATGGTAGGTCTTTTTGTTATGCATTTGTCCAAGTGCCTGATCCCAGTTTGTGTTCCCATTGTGCTACTGCAATATAAATAAAAATTGATATGGCCACTTCATGACCCAAAATTATTTTGGTTATTCAAGGTTAGGTAGGATAGTGAGATTCTCCAGAAGGACCTAAGAAAATTAGGATATTTCTATGGCAGATGAAGTTAAATGTAAGTAAATACTGGTTAATGTGTGCCAGAAGGATCCACATATAGCAACCATACATGCTGATGGATTCTGCATTGGTTGTAAGCTCTTAACAAGAGGACAGTTTTAAACACTTGACAAAATGATTTTTTAGTAAACCTGGAATCTTGCTGCAGGGAAGTATTACTTTGGGCAAACGGCCCCATAAGGTTGTTTTTGTTTTTTTAATGACCTTTTTGTATTCTGCAGAGCAGCATTTGCACATTTACAATTAGGGGTGTGAAATGCCCTGAAATGTAGTTAATTTGTACACACATTCATTCAACTTTTAAATATTTGGCTTGATTGATTCTTGACCTGACCCAGGTGAAATATAAGTTGACCTCTATTAGGGGAGTCCTTAACCATTGCCATACTTCTTCCCTTTCCTCTTGACCTTGCGATCCTTGAATTGGTGGAGGTACAACCAACTTCTACTTCTTGGGTGGTACGAAGAAGGAAAATATAAAGTGAGACTGGAATGTTCAGGATCCTGATTTAGAGAGAAGGGAAATGGTGCAGAGTGATCTTAGTAAGAAGTCTTGTTTCTAAGATGCCTTAGAAATCGCTTTCTCCCCCTCCCTGGGTCTGACAGCGATGCCAGACTGTGTTGCAAAAGTTACTTGTTCTCCCAGGCTTTTGAGGAGGAGGGGAGAGTGAGCTGATTTGAGGGAAAGAAAGGTTAGTAATCTGGGGCTAAATAGGTAGTAAGGATGGCTCAGCTCACAGCATGGGAAGCAATGAAGGAGCCAATTGTGGTTCTCTGAAGGGTTGAGGCCAGTGAGTGATGGTGGAGATCCTATTGTCACTCACAAATCACAAAATAGATTAGGTTTCTGCCTTTGAGTGCAGGTGGTGAGAATTTACTAGATTACTATAAAGAAAAAGCTAACTTGTTCATTGCTGTGTGAGGTGACTGCATTTACCCACGTGTTTGTTTGCGTACCTGTTAAGTTTTAATATGACCAAATATTATAAACTAGGAAATAAGCATTTAGGAAACATTACTACATCTTCAGTTTCATGCACAACCAGTTAGATTTGAAATATTTCTGGCTTAAAATACTAGTGATATTTCCTCTTTTGGGACATTCTCACATAGTGTAGTTTCAACAACTGCTGTCTAAATCCCGAGACATGGATCTTGTTTCTTCCTTGTCTAATGGAGGCTATGTTAGAAATTGCACTGGATTTTTAGTAGCTTATGGACTGCTGGTTGCAGTGTAATTTTTGATTCAGAGCCAGAGTGATTATACATATTGGAAATATATGAAGGCATGAGAAACTGTTTTGCTGTTTTACAGACAACCTATGTCAACCTACTGAGGGCATATTTCATAAAATATAAACCAAGGTTAATTATCACATGGTATAATGGATGAAAGTCCTTTGAGAGCTGTCATAAAGATCTCTATAAGTATTATTAGTAAACAAAGTTTTCATTAGGAAATAGTTTTAGGTTGAATCAATGGAGTCTGCCTTAAAAGCCAGAAAAGTATTCAAATTTCCATAGAATAACTTAAAATCCCCAAATCCTCAAGAGTCTGGAAATGAACAATGAAGGTTTACAGCTGCCTAACTCAAGCCACATATTCCTACTCCCTTCATTATTAACCCATGCAAGTTACACCACTCAACTCAGTCTCAACTTTGCTCCCTTATAATTTACATAAATATGTAAAATTAGTAAATCCCATTTTCTTATCAAGAGGTCAGTTTCCAATTTGTTACAACTCTAACTTGTACTGTAATAGTTTTATATTATCTTTAAAAAAAACCCAAAATTGATTATTTAAGTTTACATACTCCAATTCTTAAATTAAAACCCCATATATTCAACGTATTTCGTCGCTTCACAGGTGACTGTTTTCACTTTTATTCATGTCCCGTTCCCGTGCCTCAGTTTCTCCATCTGTGAAATGGGGACAGTGATCCTGACCTCCTTTATAAACTGATTTGAGATCTGCTGACAAGAGCTTGCTATTCTTGTTGCTGTTCATAAAAACATATTGCTATGCAGTTAAAATATTAGTTTGCACCCTCACTTCTCTCATCTGCTAGGGTGCCACAGCCATCAATTTTATAGCGGGGTGGAGTAATGAGGAATCTGATCTAGTGAGTCAGCAAAACCCACTTATCGTCTTCCAATGGAATGGGTTTGCAGGAGAACACTCCCAGACTTTTACACTAAAGTATCTGGCCAGTTCCCTGTTTGCATATAATTATTCATCACTCACTATTCCCACCTACGATTTACACCACCTGCTTAAACTTAACATTGCCTCCCAAGAAAATTTTCAAAAGTATATGCAGTAGTCAAAATAACAAATTGGTAGATGGCCATTAGAAATGGATTCCTTTAATAAGAAAGGGTTTTTTATAATCTACTAATTAGTTTCACCTTTTACAAATTTTCTTTGGGGTAATGTTAGGATTGCATGGGCAGTATATGCTGAGGGGGATGTGTGTGTGTGAGAGAGAGGGGGTGACCGTGTGTGATGATGGATTATATGGCTGTGGAAAATGTCAGGATCCATAGAAAAAAGTATGGAAATGAACATGTCTTTTGTAAAGGATTTTCTCCCCAAAAAAGGTGTAAAATATTTTAGGGAATGTTGTCTGGATTCTGTGGAAATCCAGGAAAACTTTTAACCCTACCTGTCTTTTTTTTTTTTTTTTTAATTTGTTTACAAATTTTCGGGTTTTTTTTTTTAAATGAAAAAGCCAAAAGTTTAAACTGTATTGGAATTTAAGAAGTGCAGGATGAGAGCCATGCCTGGCACAGTTGTGTGGCCCACCGAAGCAGAGCTTCCCTCCTCTGGCTATAAGCAAGCAAGTCTGTAGGAGGAGGTGGATGGGGGATTATACCTCTGTGGGACATAGCAGTAATGGATAATGGAAGAGAAGCGAGGGAGGCTTTTATCCACGTGGAAAATTTTTAACCACTTACATTTTCCTGCTGTCATCTATGTTTCCCCGGGTCCCTTGCAACATGAATCCTATTTGCCTCCCCTGGTTAACCATTGTCATTAAGGAGGGCTTTATTAAAAACAGATTTACCAAAATCTACCATCAGATACAGTTGTACAACTCCTATTGACGTCAGCAAGGGTTGCCTGTGCATGTCCAAAACTTAGTAAATACGTAATTATTTTTCAATGTACGCCATGAATTACACAGGATGTTCAATGTAGGCAAGTTAATGTTGTGGTAGAAATACTTTCCCCCTCATGTTCTAGTATTTGATTTCTCAATGTTTGTAATGCATAGCATCTGGATTTGCATTTAATAAATATACATCTAGTGAAGTTGATCAAATGTGTAACATATGTACATGAATATGTAGATTTTACAGTTATTAAAACACAATATATTGTAAATAATAAATTGGCATTGAGTAAGTAGTGCCACGATGGTTAAAGACGATTGCCATTTTCCTCAATATAGCACATAACTTTCATTTCAGTTAAGATCAACTCTGAGATGAATTCAAGAAACAAAAATTAGAATATCTTTTCTCTGGTTACTTAACTTACATCCGCTCCTCTTTAGGTGCAGAGAAGCAACATTTGCTGATAGAGCATGGTAGTAGTAATGCAGTGTGACAAGATCAGCACTAGAATGATGCCAGGGCCCTTCAGGCTAAGTCCTGCCTGCTATTTCAGGGGAGAGCCCTGGCCACTACTTCACATGAAGGGAGAGCAGACTAAAAAAATGTTTTCTTCTCACAATTCTGGTAGCTGGATTCCAGCACAGAAAAGTACACTCTAGCCATGGAGGTTAGTCAGATTGTAGCTACCTGTATTATTAGCTAGTAAACCAATACATCTACACTATTTTGTTTTGAGAAGGAGAGCACACAAGGTCCTGCTACCTTGGGCCAGTTATTTCCTAAATTCTGCTACAGGGGAAGATTTGGACTTCATTTCCTACAAAAAGATTGCTACTTATTTTTTCACTAAAGCCCCAATTTAGCATCATACTTAAGTATGTGCTTCATTTTAATCATGTGAGTAGGCCCATTGACATCAATGAGACTTAAATTTAGATATATGTTTACATATTTTGCTGAGTGAAGGCCTAAAAGACTCAAATACATGAAATCACAGTACCTTTTATTATCTAAATTAACTCTGTCACAGTATTGTCAACGCCAGGTATTCAGAACCATAAGCCAGACCACAAAAATGATAGGCATGAAAGTAATGTGATTTAAAATAAATAAATGTTGGCATCTTGTTCTTTGCCTCCTGATATTTAAGATTTAACAGGCCCATGTGCTCAAGATTTTCTGTGCAACCATTAGGGCGATGTGACCACGTGCCTGGGATGGGCCACACTGAGAATGCAACCTTCAGAGCAGACTGCAAGAAACGGGGCAGACAATCCCCACAAACTGGTGGTTTATTCTATAATTAGAGTCACCAAACCAATAACAAAACCACGCTTGTATCACCCTGGTTAATCAGTCCTACACTGGTTAACATGAAGCCAAATACAGTCCCTTTTAGGTATTCCAGTCCTCGGCTCCCATCTAGACAGCCAAGCCTAATGTAGTGAGGGGTTACTGAAAACCTTATTTGCCATACTTAAAGTTCTACCAATCTGAAAGTATCGGACACTTACCCTCAGGTCAATGTGAATTTCAGATCTCACTCAAATACACGCTTACAGCCAATCCTTAATAACTAAATCTAAGTTTTATTATTAAAAGAAAGAAAAGAGTTAGAAATGGTTAAGGAATTATATACATAAGTGATTTTCAGTGTTCATAGATCAGGGTCATAGGGGTAAAGCTGCTGATTTGTAAAAGTCTCTCTGCAACCGATCCAAAGGGTTATAGTCCAATAAGCAGTACAGATGTAGAGTCTATTGGAGTTTTTCCATGAGAATTCCAGGATAATCCAAGTAACTACTTGGAGATCTCAGTCCTATTGCTAAGATCTTCCCTGTAAAAGTTTAATAGACTTGAGATGAAAGGATCAGGTCCACAGCTTCACTTTTATAGCTCTGTAGCAGGTTGACAAGCCTCCTCCTAGCAGTCGTCACAAAAGTAGGGCCTTTTCCCGAGGAAGAAAATAGGCAATGCAGATCGCCTGTGGACATTTGCTTTGATGCTAATCTTCTGTTTCCTGTGCATACACAGGTAAATTAGTTACTCATTCACATAAGGCAATTAGCCAGTCCTCCATTATAACATTGATAGTTAATCTGAAGACAATGTAGATAATAGTGGTAGTTTTCATGCAGTATCTCACATCTGTGATCTTAAGGTTAACTGAACCATCCACATATATAATGCAAGGCAATTAAGACATGAAAGGGATTTAGCATCCACAAACTAATCTGGTTACATTGTCAAACTTCTAACAAGATATAGGTAAACAAAGACAAATAAACTTAGCCTCTACCCTGGATTTCTATTACAACAAACAGGACCACTGATGGGGGCACAGGGGCCCAGGGGCCTGGTGATTTTAAGGGGGCACAGTGATTTTAAAAGGGGTCTGGGCCATGGGCGGCAGGGTGAAAGCTTCCCCTTGGGGAGGCTAGGTCCCCGTCCCGCCTCTTTTGCCTATGGCCCCCTCCCGCAGTCCCCTGCTCTGCCCCAGGCCCTGCCTCCTAGCCCGTTTGCTGCCACATCCCTCTTCAGCAGCCCACCTCCCCACTTGGCCCCCCTCCTCTCTTCCACACCCCCACTTTCCCCTCTTGACTTCCCTGCAGCCACTTTCCCCCTCCCTGCTCTGCTCCCCTGCTGTTGCTCACTGCATGCATCCCTCCTCTCCTCCCCCACTAACCCCCCTGCTGCTGCTTGCTGTGTCCCTGCTCAGCCCCTCCAGCTGTCGCTCGCTGCCTGGGGGAAGAGGGAATGTGGAAGAGAGGAGAGAGATTGAGTGGGGGGGAAGGAACGTGGCACTGAGTGGTCTGAGCAGGGGAGAGGGCGGGGCTTGGGGTGAGCGGTGGGCGGGGCCACAGGCAGAAGGGACGGTGCAGGACTTCCTGTCGGTGGGCCTGACTACAAATGACTAGTCTAGTAAATCTCTTTGAAATTCACATACAAGTGAATTGTCTCAATACAATTGAAATGCCTCTTATTAAATTGTTATGGGGTATACAATAATTGGCGGGTCTCTCCGTGTCAGGCTAGAAAGTTGTATTTTAAAAAAATGGACACTGAGAATCTCATATAATCACATAACTCTAGGAACTGAGGTTTTATGAAAAACTGCAAATCGCAGTCAAATCATTAGAGTTGACATCACTAGTCCTACTCCCTATTTGAAGCCCTCTATTGGCTTCCCATTGACACTCAAAACTCTGTCCAACTCTGTACCTCCCTGTTGATCCTTCTTTGAGCTTTATTACCCCTACTGCCTCTACTCTGCCAGCATTCCCACCCTTGTCCATTTGTATGTCAGCTTTTCCTGCAATCACATATGTGTCTCACCTCGAAATCTATAGCCCCTCACTTGGTTGGCCTGCTGGTTCCTATATTATTCGGATTTAAATTCCTCTTAAAGATCTTCTGCTACTGTGCTGCCTAAGGAGAATCTTACTGAGTTGTTTAAGAAAATAGGGATTTGTTGTTTCCTGTTACAGGGTGAGTGGCCCCTTTAGGAGGGACTGGTACAGGAAACAGGACTAATTAGCTGCCTCCCGGTGGGGCTTGGTTAAGTGCTCCTGGCCCCTATAAAAAGCCAGGCAGTATGTGGGACGAGGAGAGCAGGAAGCAGCAGGGCACTGGTAGAAGTTGTGGGGGGAGAGTGTGTGTGTGCGTGTGTGTGTGCAACAGTTGGGGAGGATGAGAGAGAACTGAGGAGTCAGTGGGACAGGACTGGCCAGAGCTGGGGAGCCATGCCAGGGTTGTGAAGGTTTGTGTGGAGGCCCTTCGGAAAAGGGGAAGAACTGGCTCAGCCAGGGGCAGGCCAAACCCAAGATTAAGAGGCTGATTTTGGGATAGAGGCAGGACTCACAAATGAAGGGGTCGGAGGAGGGGAACACTTCAGGAAGCCCTCTTGTAGATCGGGTGAGGGATGTGACCGGACAGTAATAAGTGTGAAGAACGGCTAGCGGTGTGGAAGATCTGGAATAGAAGCACAGGAATTACAGACTTAAGTTCGTTCAGTCCCAGGTAGATGGAGAATGGGGTTTGGAATAAGTGCAGAGGAACTGGGAACAGAGCAGTTATAGACTCTTGGGTGGGTGACCTGGAGATGGCGTCCCTGGAGTTAGGATTGAAAACTACTGCTTTTTCATCTGTTGTACTTTGTGGGTTGGTGATTTAGATGGACCTGCTTTAGTCTTGGAATTGTACTAATAAATAATGCCCAGACACAGGGCCTGATGTGGACATGAAGAAGGACATTGTTCTTTTCTCGTGTGGGGGAGGTGACCATCTGTATGATCTGTGGTGGAGAAGACGGGCAACTTGGTTGACCACATGGACCGCAAGGGGAAGCTGAGACAGGAGTTGCCTGTATTGCCACAGTTGACTGCTCAAGTTTGCTTTGGTGGAAGCAAACCATCTGATACGCCCTGTCTATTGCATTGCCATGATTCCTTTTTGATATTTTTACAATAAAATTTAATCCAGGAATGTTTAAGGACTGATTTTTGCACTTAGCACTTGACAGGAATTCTCAGTACCTTGCAGGTTCAGGGAGTGAAATCCTTTCTCTATTAAAGTCAAGGGGAATTTTGTCATTGAATGTATGTCACTGAAGGACTCTTGTCTGGGCTTTAAACTCTTCAGGGTGATGGTGGTTGTTTTTTCTTATCCCTTCTTTGCTCCCCCATTTGTACAGTGCCCAGCATGAGTCCCTAATCTCTTGTTGGGAATTTTAGCTGCTTTTGTAATGTCAGTCATAGTTGCATATGATTCAGTGTTAGATGCTTTGGATTCATCATGTTTTCAAGAATAATATATAAAGTAATAAAGCACACACAGGCGATCATATGGTATATTACATTTTCTTCCATAACGTGAATTTGCTGCATATGCTATAGATTGTACACATTAATAATTAATGCTTTAGAGTTTACATTTTACTAGGAAAATAAGAGAACAAAATACTACATACGTGCAACATTTCGGAGTTAAAGTTGCAAGCAAAACTAAATCTTGAACTCTTGATTTTTTTTTTTTGAGTGCTCTATTTCACATTTTTAACATAGTATTAGGATGAGTTTGTGTTCTTTTCGTTCCTCCGTTTTCTCAAGAGAAAAATCTAAAAGCGTGTAGCTTACAAGCTCTGTAGCCTTGACAATTGAAATTTGTCTGTAGGGCTGCTCAAGAAACATTGTGCAAAATAATTCCAGCTTTTGAAATTGTTGAACATCAGAACAAAAATGAGACCTTTAGAAAATCTGTGGGTTTTTTAAAACCCTCCCCACCCCATTATCAATAACCTTCTTAGGGTATTTGCTTCAAATCAGGCTGAGTAGAGAATTGAACCTGCTTCTCAGACAGGTGCCCTAACCACTTGGTTATTTGCCATTCTCTCTTGTTGGTTCCCTCTCTCCAGAAATTCATCCCTGGACCTGATAGAACTATTGTCCATAATGTTTCTTTAAAATTTTTCAAACAGCCGTAAGTGTCAGTTCCTTGCATTGGAGCGATTTGGTTTATGTGCTCGGCATGCATTGCCAGAGGAGCTTGTAAACTTTGGAGCTAATGAATTTATGGAGCTACTGTACAGAAGTGCTGTAAATGCCTTGGTGGAGAGCAAAGCAGCTGGCTGCACCTTTACAAGACCCAATGTCTCTTGCCCTAAAGTGATTAATACTCATGATGTTTCCATCTCTTCTAGCTTCAACAGCTGAGCTTGTAAATTCCCCTAACAGACATGGTTAATTAACTGCCTGTGTACTACATTAATCTTTATGTGTATAGCTAAGGGCTTGAATGTATTAAGGTCAGCGAAGTGTGCGTAGGGGTTACTGGCCCTTTCAAGGGGAGATGGGCCCAGTCACACATGTGACTAATTAGCTGCAGCCTGGCTGAGGGGCTAAGGATCAACCTGAGGAGGATCTGGTTCTTATAAAAGCAAGCACTCAGGTGGGTTAGAGAACTGCCGGAAACCTCCTGTATTAGGGGAAAGAAGCCAGCTATTAGGTGATTCCTAGGCAGATAGACTGGAGTATAAAACGTGACAGAGGAGATAAACTCCTACAGGAAGTCTTTGAGTCAAGACAGGGATCTGGAGGAGCTGAGGGAAAACTGTAGCCAATGTGGGGTAGAGGAACTACTTTAGTTGGATATGTTGCCCAGGTTTTTTGTTTAACCAGTGAATTGGGGCAAGTGCCTGAAACAGACTTGGCTTTGGTGGTGGTTCTTTCCTTGACTGGTGAAAGAGCCCACCTGCCTAAACAAATCCTAATGTTAGACTCTGAAACAAGTAACCTGATTTTTCTGAAGTGCTGAGCATCCAGCACCTCCCACTTACACCAACAGAGTTGTACCTGCTTACGAGGGGGTTGAGTTTGGTTCTGGGATCCAGTTCATGCTTCTATTTTAACCATGCTAGATTAAGTTAATCTTTTTGCTTTTCTAGATAGCTTCCTTCATAATTTTCAGCTTTTGCTCTGCTGCTAGTTTTATGTAAGATTAAGATTTCCCACAATATCAGTGCAGTATAATAAGAGTGTTTCCCTGAGTGCATATTTCATAATGTTGTTGGGGGTATGTTCCTGGCCTTTCTCTGAGTTGCTTTAGAAAGAGGCTTTAAAAATGTGTTCAGGATTAACAACTAGAGTCTTACCTTAGATATGGCTGAAGTCCCACGATTACAGTGGGATGGATTCAAATACAGATGAAGGCTGTGTGGGATTTGTCCAACAGTTTAAGAGTTGTAAGAATAATCACACACACACATTCTTTCCATTCAGAGATACTGGTGACTGGGGTCTTAATGATCCCTCCCACAAACAAGTACAGCTTTCTACCTCAGAGTACAAGGTGGTGTGGAATGGTGTAAAAGTCTTACCAGTGTGAAGTTGGGAGAAGCATCTGAATCACAAATGAGTAATGCAAATAACTCTAAATGAATGCTGATAAATCCTTTACTGTTCAACTTCATTATGTATATGACACACTTCGGAAGAACGGTTTTAGTTGTCGTCTCTAGATCCAGATAACCTAGTCATACCTCTGTAATTAATTACAGTGACTTTAATTGGGTAAGAAGAGTAGCAATGATTAAATAAAAACACAAATGAATTGAATTAGTATAGTTCCTATTTACAAATTTGTAACCAGTGCTACTTTGTTATTCCATTCTGTATCCACCCCAACTCCAGAGGAAACTGATGTCTTTGAACTTTGCCATACGCTGTCCCAGCACTTAAAGGTGCAATAACTACACAGAGTCAGAACAGCATTTAAAGCTCCAGACCTCACAAACATGTTTTAGAGAATTTCAAAATATTTTATAAGGACACTTTTTCTACTATTCCTGAACCTATGAAGTCAGGTGTCTTAGTTATTGTGCCAGGCATAGAGGGATTTATTAAACTCCTATGTACTTTAGGGATAGAAGACCCTTTCCAGATCATTTTAGAAGGGTTTAAAGCCATGAATTTAAAGTCCAAAATCTGAGTCTTCCCAGGACCAGTGTGTGTTGGGTCCCATTAAGAGCCTGAGCATCTCTCCATTTCTATGCTCACAAGGGCTACAAGAGATCAGACTTTAAACTTGTGAATCTTTTGTTGAATCGTGCCCTGACTCTGTGTATTTGTAAATCTTTTGAGTGGTTAGATAAAACATCTCTTCTGTAACTCAGACTGATACGTCTAGAGCCACAGCCCCAGGCAATTTTCATCCAAACTAGCGCTCAGATTTCCAAAAGAGCCTAAGAGTATTAGTGACCCAATATGGAATTGCCAACATTTCCCTAAGCTGATGCCCTAGACAAACAATTGTCGGTTGTTTGCTATGACAGATCTAAGGTCTAATATCTCACAACCCAACAGAGTTAGAAATGGGCGATTTACACCCCTGGAAAGCTAGATTTTCCTCTATCTTTCAATAAACTTGCATCTGCTCCTGGAAGATCATGAGATTTTGGAGTTTAAATTAGTGACATTTGTATATATAGAGAAGCTATTTCAGGATGGCTTGGGGGATTTTAGAAAATCTTTGGCCTTAGGTTTTAAGAAGTTGTTTGTCTGTATTGGAGCCTTTGTTTCAGAAGGGTGATAGATTTTTTCATGAATTAAGAGTAAAAAATTATTTACTGATTTTACTTGTGTGTCTGAATTTGGCGGAGAGTTCATATAAGCTGTTTCACACATATACAGCCTATTCTTTCCTGAACTCGGTTAACAAGTATCACCAAAGCCGATATGAAGGAGTAACGTAAGTAAATCACTGATTGTGTATTGTTACTCAGACAAAACCAACTGATGATCAGTCTTTAGTGTGTTATGTTCCCCTGTACAGCTGTGCTGCAATGGCGTGGCAGAAGACAACTTTACTCTTACTCTATTATACCAGTGCTTAGTTTATGCCAGTGCTTGCCAGGGCTGAGCCCCAGCACTCTAGGTGTGGCAGTTCATAGGGCCTGGCGCTCTGGGCTTGCTGCATCAGTTATGGATGTAAAAAAATTGCTTGAACCCCAGCACCTCTTTCATTACAAATTAAGGACTGCCTGTACCCATATTCTCCTAGTTTTATGAATGCCGCTTCAGACAGCCTGCTACCATACCAGAATGCAGTGCTGGTGGAACTGGAGATGGGAAAATGTTACCTTTCTGAAAGCTTCACAGATCAGGACTGCAGCCTGGAGTGGTGTGTATTGCAGCACCATGAGGTTCCCAAGTCTGGGAAGCAGGCTAGCTACTAGGGGTTCAGGTAGTCCCCCAACTACATTATGTGAGCTTGGAACCCCACACAGCGAAAGAAACTTTTGGTTCCACATGGGGAAAACAAAATCAGAGAGGAAGCATTCAGTGTGGCTACATGAAGGATTGCTCATATGCATCTTAAAAGTATTAAGAGTTGGCAAATGACTTATTTGGATCACTGAAATTATTTTATATAAATAATAGATAGCTGGGGAACTACAAGAAGACAGGAGCGAAGCATATGTTGTACTGATGTACAATAAAGGGAAAGAGATCATGGCAATTACCATTCTGGAAATTTAACCTCTGTTCATAGTTTTAGTCACCTTATTACTAGAAAGCTACCAACAAATAGAAAAAAAAATCATGATTATAGTTCTGAATGAAGCAAGAAATCACTTGGCAATATCTTCACTTGAAAACTTAAGAAGGCACATGTTTAGAGTCTACAAGAAAACCTTTTTGGTTGGTGCAATTATAATTAGACTGGATAAATACGAGTTTAATATACGGGAGGAAGTAATCCTTCACTGCAGGAAGATGAAGTAAATGGCCTAATTGAGCTCTTCCTTTTGTAGAATCTGTAGACAGATTGATTTAGGATAGTGGGGAAAAGTACATGTGTTACACATTCTTCCCTGACGTGCATGCAGGGAGGTGAAAGAAATAAGTATTCCAAGAATTCTAGATAGTTTTAAATGCAAACAAAAGGCCATAGCGATAAAGAAAAGGAGACCCCGGTTATCTCATCAGGTTCTTCCCTCAGGAAAATACGTATTACACAAGGGACAACAAAAGTCTTGAAGGGAAAGTAACATAGAGGGAATGTTTGAGCACAGGATTAGGACTCCAGACCTTTGAATACACAGGTTGTCTTAGGTTATGTCTACATAGCCCTGCAGTTAGAACTGGGGCTATGAATTGCAACACAAACTAGTGTGCTGGGCTGTAACTCTTCCGTGTGGACGCTGTTGATGTGAACTAAAAGGTACGTAGTTTGCATTAACTTATTCCAGTTTAAAGAGGTAAATGTAGCCCAAATTGCTGGGCTGTGTAGACAAACCCTCAGATTCCAACTCATTTGCAACTGTGGGCAAATCAAAACCGTTCAGTTTCCCCATTCTGCAAATTGGGAATTATGCCCTCTAAATTACCTGCTAGGCTTGTGGTGAGACTTTAGTTAATGTTTGCGAAGTGCTTTGAAGATGAAAGGTGTTATGTAAATGCTTTCATATCTGCTATCTAAACATCCCCTTTTCCCAGAATTTCCCCAACCTGTGTGCGTGTAGTCTCGTTAATGAATATTCCAGAGTATGAGACATGCTAGATTTTTTTGTTTTATTACTGCCTTCTGATTTAAATACCTAGATTAAAACCCGCAGTGCTATGTCTAGGATAGATTTACTGCTGAAATTAAGACGTGTGAAACTACTTTCCCACTGCCTTTAGCCATTCAAAGTATCACTTTATCTGAAACAACTCTTGCTATATTGAGGTCTGAAAGATGGAAAGGTCTTTCTCTGGCAGGTCGACACTTGTCACTTTTATGTCTGTTTCTCTTTCTATGGAACAAAATGGTTCATTTTTAGGTGGTGGTTTGAGCTTGTTTGCAGACTGATAGATTGTAATCATCACCTGCATGAATGCCTGTAGCTTTGCAAAAAGTTGCAGTGAATTACCATAAAAATGATGACTAAGCAATCCAGACAAATTAAACTTGATTTGTCTCTGTTAAGAATGGATGTTTACTTCTATGACAAGTAAATTTCACTGCAAACTAGGGTTGGGTCCAAGAAGGATGATGGATGAATATCTTAATCTAACATGCTGCAGTTTTTTATTTACAATAGTGCTGTGTTAACCTGGTGTTTATATATAAATAGTGAATGTTCAGCGACGAAACTGCAAATTGAAGAATAACTCATTTGTTTGGTCATATTGTGAGCCAGTGCTTTTCTGTTATTGGAAAGAGATGCAAATGTAACTGCCAGAAACCAGTACCTTGTTGCATGTTGTTCAAAATTTTGACATTATGTAGTTATTAGGTTGCACAGGCAATTGGATTTAATAGGCTGATGCCAAATGGGCTACCCATGGAAAAAGAAATATTAAATTCAGAGACATCTGCTCCTGTTTTCTAAGTAACATTGCAGAAACTGAGTACACATCACATTAATACAGATGCTTTTTATTATTTGCTAGTTATAATTGAATGCCGTTTTTTATGTGGTTGGTGATGAAAGAGTGAGAGGAACCTCAGAGGGGGGGAATGTTTCAGATTATGTAGACCACAATTGACAGTTCCATAGTCCACCACAAACCCTCTCCTGGCTTGGGTTTTCATTTTGTAATAGGGTTTTCAAGCCATATTTGCAAACCACATTCCACTAAAGCCTTCCCATGTTGATAGCTAGTTGTTCAGTAATGTGCAATGACTGGCTGAGAGGGTTTGCAGTTCAGTCAAACTTTGACTGGAGGCAAAGTATTTAGATGTTAATCTCTCTGCCCTACTACATAATGATGCCTGGAACAAAACCATTAATGGCAGTTGTGATTGAGGCCATCCTTTGAAAAGAAAAATGTGACCTAGAGAGAGATCTGTGTCTATCTTTTAAAAGCTCATCCTTGAGATAGCTCCATATTTGTACATGAAGGAGTAGTGTTGAACAAATACAGCCAAAAAGAAAAAAAATTATTCACAGCTATTCCATCTTTCTCATTCCAGATGAAATGTTCCTTGGGTTGTGTGGTTCTTGTATTCATGTTGAGTGGATAGTCTAGTGAACAAGTTTGTTGACATTACCTGAAACGGCAATTTTCAGCAAACATTACAAGATATTAGTGTAAAAAAGACTACTGAATATCCATAATCATGAGTATTCACCTCAGAAACCTGATTTGAAGACTAAAGGGTCATCTATTCAGAGAAAATAAACTTGTCATGAACTATGTCTAATAAAAAATGCCTCAACTCTTGCATTGCAAATATGAAATACTCAATTCAGTTCTGAAAGGTCTCGGTCATGACTCTGGGCCATATGGAGGAATGAGGAAATCCATTGCTGCCCTGTGCAGGCTATCCTCATTGCTAGACAGGAGGAGCAACAGGCATGGGTGGCTGCTGCTCCTCAAACCATGCAGGTGAATGGGGACTAGGTTGTGCCGCTGTCCCACCAAAAGCCGCATCAACTTATTTCTGTCTCTCTAACAATGGGGAAGCAGATTCATATTCCAGTTTCTGAGGTTGTATGGTTGCAATCCAGCTCACAGCAAATCGTACTAATAGGAAAAGGAGAGGATGCAGTGCATTTTTTCAATAATGCAACTTTCTTTTCCTCTTTGGTTTTGCTGCTTCCATAAAACGTTCAGTCTGAACTGTCATGTCAATCTCAGTCCACCACTTGCAATCTCTATTCTTCAGTCACAAACAGGGGAGAAACTATCAGAAACATCTTAGTCTCTGTCATGGACAACAAAAATGTAACACTGATCTTTTACGTTGTCCTTCACTCACTGTGTGGTAAGTGACTTGAGGATTTTTTTTTTAAACTAATTTCCCCTCCCATCTATCTGACTTTACTGTTGATGTGTAGGAAAAAAATAGTTTTCCATCTCCACATTTCTGAACTTTGCACTGAGCAGCATTTTCCACCGTGGAGGCCAAAGGGAAATCCAGCCCTGTCCAGAAAGTCCAAAAACAACGTTAGCCTGAAGGATGGTGGTTCTAGGAGGATGCTACCTCCGGTGCTAGCAGAGTGAAGCAAATGTCAGACATAGCATCTGAATAAATACAAATTAATCAGCTTCCAGTCAGCTTGGTTTTAATTTCCACGCACATGGAGTGAATGGCTTTTAAAAGGAAAATAGAGCTTTCCTTTATATTGCAGTATAATTTCTAGTTACCTTAATTCTCTCTGTCTGTGTTCTCAGGTTCCCCAGAGGATAGAAGAACAAAGTGATACTTCTGAGGACAGCAGTGCAGGAATCCCAGGCACATGGGGCAGTTGGGGCCCCTGGTCTGCCTGCTCTCGAAGCTGCAGTGGTGGGGTGATGGAGCAAACACGGCCCTGCCTCCCAAGCTCTTACCATGACAGGGGTTATCCTAGGCCAGGGCAACAGTATCCTGCCTTGGAAAGAACTCTTGCTCCCCAACATTTCCGCCGTCGTGAAGATCCTCTGACCCCTTATTCCAGCCATGTCATTTCTGCCATCCGTACATCCGTGCCACTCCACAGAAATGAGGAGCAGCTTCCGAGAGGCCTTTGGGCTTCCGCTTCCTCCACGGGCCGCAATGACAGCCATCTGAACAGAGGAACGGTGAGAGGCAGCCGGCATTCTCAAAGGCACAGACCCAAGCCAGAGAGGAGGTACTGTTCCTGCACACGTAATTGATTCCATAGCTTGGTGCGAATGGTGTATTTGAAGAATGTGTCTCTTCATGCCAGATTTTAAATTAATAGATGGGGAAAATCTCAGGAAAGAATAGCATGGGCTTATAATATCCATGAACCGTTCTGGAAGGCTGCCTCAAGTGATAGCTTGTGATACTCTGCATATTATATTATACTACAATAGCTGCAGTTTGTTTTAAAACCAAACGTGTATTATAATTTTGCCTCCAGGCAAAATAAGACTGCAGGCTATTTTCATATCTCCCCTTAAAATAGTAGTTTCCCCCCATAATCCATTACCCTCTGAAATCCTCATAGTAACCTTAGAAAAAGATAACTATGCCTGGACATTCAGGTACCAATTTTATCAGCCATTCTAATTAGAAATTGTTTGAAATTTTGTGATCAAAACTTGTGATGAAAAATGGCTTTTTAACCAAATTTTGTGTTCTGGTCAAAATTTTCTCTTTTCAACAAAAATTCAAGGACTTTTTGGTTTTCTGGTTGGTTATTTTTGTTTGGTTTTTTGTCGTCCCTTCCCTTTTTCATATCATCTTGCTTTTTCTATGGGAAAACAAAAAAATTCTGTGGAAAAAAATTTTTTTAAACGGAAAAGACTTACCTTGACTAGCCCTGATTCTAATAGCTACTGAAGTCAGTTTATATCATTTTTACGAATCAGTCTTGAGTAGCCCTACTTCTCTATGATTTCACGTTAACTCTAAGTTCCTGTCACTCTGAAATGACAAAACTTCATTAGTTCATGCCAGAATCTCAGGGTTTAAAATATAGATGAGGATGTGATCCTGTACTATCTAGTCAATGTTTGCCTTTCCATGCTATGTTTCTTTGCTCTTTCAATTTTTCTTTCCTTTTTAATGCCAGTCTCCATTTTACTGACACTGAGTAGGAAGATTAAGAACAACTTTTCACAGGGCTCAGCACAAGTCTTTGCACTGTACTATTATTTTAATACATTATTTGTGTTATAGTAATATCTAGAGTCCCAACTAAGTCTGGGCCCTATTGTGCTGAGAATAGTACAAACACGTAATAAAAGACGATCCCTGTCCTAAAGAGCTTGCAATCTAAACTGATGACAGAACCTACCTCTGCAGAATTCCTAGGGGAATGAGCCAAACGGGCTGGCTGGTTGAGAACACTTGCTCTTACCCTGAGATAATTTCAGCAATACAGCTGTGGCTCTCCATATCTGGGGGAAAAGGGCTGAGTTGACAGCTTGCAAGAAACTCTCCAGTCAAAGAGCATCATCATCAAATATGGGAACTTACCTCTTCCCATCTGTGAGACGTGAGCATCAAAGCTTACTTGGAATCAGACTAGGTTCAGATATTGACATTTCTAGTTATGGGTAATTTCACTTTTTTCTAAAACTACAGAAATTAAAGGTCTGAATATATGAATGTCCGATTGAGATTGCACTCTTTAGCTTGCAGAAAGTCAGAAATTGCCAAATGTAAGTTTCTAGCAGCAGTGTTAATGTGGTGCATTGCACAACCATTGTATTTAGTGTTCCTACTTTTCCAGTTAAACATGAACTTAATATATTTTCTTTTTTGTTCTAAATTGCATACCATAAAATATATAGGTTGAGGTACATGACTGAGTTAATCCTGACGCTGGAAATTTGGCCCTGAATCAGCAGTGCAAAGCAGTTCTAAAGCTGTCTGATTCAGCTTGCGGAGGACCTTCCCTGCCTAGGGGGAATCCTGTGGTGGGCTACAGCTTCCATAGCAGTTCTGCTATCAGCCTGCAGAGCATGTATGGGGTTTCTCCCCACTCTGGCTATTCGCAGCTGCCATAGCAGCTCTTGGCGGTCATTGGTGACATATTTTAGAGCAGCCTCTGCAGTGGGAAAAAGGAGACAAAGGGAACATTTGAGAGAGGAGAATGGGCAGAGCATAGTACCAAGCGTTGTGCAGAAGTCAGGATTCAGTACAGTAGCCTCAAATATGGAACCTTAAAATGAGAAGAGCCTAATTCAGCCCTGCTTTCCTGTGTGATGGACGGCCTCCAAGTTTATGGTTGGAATTCTTTTTGTTACACCTCTCTAGGTATGATGCAAGCTTGTGTATACAGATACACAGCACTTTTTCCAAGGACTAAGTCTTGAAAAGAGTGTGATTGATATTGAGGTGTTTACATCTTTTTTGTGTAACAAATTATTTCCTCCTTGTGTAAAATGGTCCCTTGTGGCTTTAGAACCTATTATATTGTCTAACTTTCAGATGTTTTGCTGGTGACTATAAGGACAGAACTAGGACAAACATTTTGAATTTAAAATGAAATGGATTAGCATGGCAGGCCTAATAGGTTTTCTTAATTTTGTAAAGCCCAGAAGTCAAATGTTTGTTGCGAGGGATGGTCCTGTGTATTGTGGCTAGAATCTGAATTCCAAACATTAATGAGCTCTACCTATAATTTATATGCTGTAAAATGTTATTCTTCAACAGCCCATAAAATAGAGAGGTATAAGAAACTGTCCGAAGTCAAAAAAGTCTGTATTTTAACAAAGTTCTACTTTATTACTAGTGGAAAATTTTTGGAATATTTATAATTAGTGTCTCAGATTTATAGATGATTCGTAATTTTAATAGGTTCTATAAAACAATAAAATAGGGATTAAGATTTGTGACTGAGAAGAGCTAACATCTGAGAGCATAGTAAGATGACATGGGACTGTTTCCAAGTCAAATATATTCCACAAGCAATGGAAGTCCTTCAAAGAAGAAAACTACGTTTGTACCTTTTGGAAACAAGTGGAAAAGTTCTCAGGCAGCTGACCAGCAAAACAGAGGAATCAGCAAATGAGAACGGTATTTTATGCACTTTAGAATATAGAGACACACTGAACTATAAATGGCAAAAATCAGCTAATCAGACCGTTAGAAAATTTAAAAGGCAGGGACAACGGACTGGAGGGCTTAGCCCAAATGTTGACCTATTTAAAAATAACTGGATTCTTTTCTGGAAGGAGAGAGAAAATCAGCTTGGCTTTCAAGGCTCTCTGGTGGTTCTGTTCATAGTGTGTATAGGTGGGGGGAGAGGTGTGCTGTTTCAGCCGGAATAGCTAGAGGAATGATGGCTGTGAAGACAAATTGCAAGCATAATGTCTTTAGAAGGATGCGCAGTAGCATAGCCAGATAGCAATTGTGAAAAATCAGGACAGGGCGGAGGGAGGCGTCTATATAAGAAAAAGCCCTGAATATTGGGACTCTCCCTATAAAATTGGGGCATCTGGTCACCCTAAGAGAAAGCAGACATGACTACGTCTTTTCTACAGCTATAGATAGCTTCCGTCCTCCCTGCATTCGTGTCCTGCAGATAGCTGCAGGAAAGAGGGGCCAAGGTGAAGCCCCTCCCTCTTTCAAACAACCACTCCCGGGGCGTGCAGCGGTGCCCGTAGTTTTGGATGGTCTCTCTCCTTGTGGTTAAACAGCACAACCATTTACATTATGGATGCCTTCTTTGTGGGTAGGCTGGGGAGAAAGAGCTCCGAGTACATGCTTTCTCCTCTCCTGCTGATTCTGGGGCAGAAATTCTTATTTATTTTACTGTACACTTGTTGTCGTAGTTGAGACAGAATTATGGGGCCTGTCCCAATTAAGAGAAGAGATCATTGAAGAGTCTGAATTTATTTTTTAAAGGAACAGAGTGCTTTATTATATATCATATTTACAATCAAGAGCCAGCTGCCCCTCTTGCTTCTGGGGAACCATACAGTAGCGGCAGCCTACCTCTGCCTTCCTTCAGGCTCCCTACTCTCCACCCCCTCCCAGCACTGCCTGTCTGCTCATATAGTCCTAGCTGCTCAGGAGTCTTCCACTCTGTTATCCTCTCAGCAGGATCTTCACTCACTTCATTGGCCTCCTCTGCCAACGGCCTGTCTTTCAGGCAGAGCTCAATGAATATAAACTGGGGGGGATTTGAGTGAGAGGGTGCTGAGTCAGCTCCTGAGTCAGCACACATTTTTGACAGGAGCTCATTGCCGTGTGTTGTTCTGAAGCTAGCTCTGTTCCCTAGGAGAGAAAACAGAGGGACTTTTCCCAGTTAAGCACGGTCTTGATTAGAGCCAGTCAGCAAATGGAATTTCGAATGGGGATGAAAAGTCGACATTTTTTTGTGGAATGAAGATTCCAAAATATTTTGCTTTGGAAAAACTGAAACCACCTTATCGAAACATTGTGTTTTGATAATGTCTAAACATTATCTTATATAATGTATTATAAATGAACTGCACAGTTAACTAAATTATGTTAACAATTACATTGAAATGACAAATTTGGAATGAAATGGAAACAGAGTTGGAATGAAATGAGTCAGAACAAAACACCCCAGGTTGAATTGTTTTGAAATTTTACAATAGAAAATATCAAAATTGACACGTTCCCTTTAAATGTTTTAATTTTAACTGAACGTCATTTGCAGAGAGAACTCTGTTCCAATGAAAATTTGTCAACCAGCTCTAGTCCTAATTAATTTCAGTGTTTTATTTTTTATTAACTTTTGAAATTTGATAAATTATTTAATTCTTCAGTGGGATCAGGACCTTTTAAAAAATGCCACCTACATTATGGTGCTCTAAGAAAAGCTTGCTAGCTTTTCTCCAGTTCCTATATTTATCTACATGATCCTTTGCCACAATAAACGTTTTTTTAGAGCTGTGTTGACAGTATTGATGGTGTCAGTGCAAGACTAAAGATATTTTATGAAGATCCAGTGCTAGAAGTCCAAAATAAAAACAGTCACACTCATTCCAGCTATGTTCAGAACTGAAATCTGGGGATTGAGGGGTGTGGGAGACAATTTTGCCTAAATTGTAAAGAAGACTGTTGAAGACTTACATATCCTTGAACTTCTGAGAAGTAATTACAACAAATAAAAACGTTACTTTGTTTGATGGATACTTTATAGAATGCAGTATTTTATTATCATGTGTCAGAAAGGTAAAGGAATCTTGCATCTGTTTTGGGTGAAACAGCAGTATTGGCCACAGTGGAAAACACTGGATGATCAAGGGTGTCTCTGATTTGACCTATTCCCCCCATCAAATCTACATGTGGGCTGAATTGGAAATTGGAAAGCCACTGTGAAAGATTTGAAAAGCATACTAATGGGAGGATGCAAACGGTCCAGTTCCCTGAGCAAATCGTGGGACATGCTTTTGCTATTCCTTTTAATATAAATGCCCCCCCCCCCCCCCCAATAGGTCCTTAAGGTCTTAGAAGTCATTAGAACTGTATTGTGCATGTGCAAAACATTTTCATCTCTAGCTCTTATTTTATGTATAACCTACATATACATGAGGAGCTAGAGGCCCAATTTGCATATAAACGTGCAAGTTTCAGGAGTACAAATGGATGCTTGCACAAATTTTGTACACCCACAAAGCATTTTTCACTGACAAAAATAGTCCTAAATTGCACATTATTTTAAAATGTTTATGAAAGAAGACTGATGAAACATTAATGCTTCTAATCCATTACTAAAGGGAATATAGAGTAATCAGGGTCACTTCATCCCTCCCTGCTATGCCAGGTGTACTGCTTATTTCTGTAAGCAGTGAAATTGAAGAGGGACTACTACCAGTAATAAGTACTATGTGTATTGTAGTTGTGTTCAGGTTTAAGCCTTCTGAGGTAGGGAGCAAGCAAATTGCCCAGCTGTAGCAGTTTGCGCCTGACTCCCTTGCTATTCAGGCCCTCGGCCCCCCACAAACCACATCCAGATGACTACTTCGTGCTCCACCAGTGCGCTTTATTTATAATGGATTGCCCACCACCTTCTAGATACACAGTTCCCACCAGTCACAGGGGTCTTACAGACTCAGCCTTTAATCAGTAGGGTGCTCAACCTTTCCTTGCTGCAGCTTCTCCTGCTCTGGCTACTTGCCCCCTTCCTTTCTTCTTTCATCCTTCATCTTCCTGGGAGCTTTTATAGGCCTCCCAGGTCCTACAGCTGTTCCTCATTCCTTCCTTCTAGGCCAGCTTGCTCAGCTGGCTCCCATCTACCCTTAATTAGGGCTCAGTAGCAGGGTCTTGCCCAGTCTGGCCAGTAGCATCCTGCTATACCCGCACACGCTTTAGTGCTATAAAAAGTGACAATCCTAGTTACAGCTCATTAGAAAATAGATTCTTCTTCCATGGAAAGATTGAACTTTTCAGTAAAAAATAGAAAATGGAAAACTTTCAGTTGACCACTGAATTTTATTTGGAAGTGCCACTGTGGTTCCTCGTGTGGGTTGTGGTTTGGGAAACTCGTGCCCCCACTCATTTGTATAGGCCAGGCTCTCTGGCAGTAGCACGTCTTCCATGATGCACCGTGGTCCATCTCCTCTCTTGCTGTGGCGAGTTGTAAGAGAGATGGTCCAGCTGTGTAGCTCAACCCATAGAGAAGGATGAAGGATGAGGCATCCAGTGCCTATCAAGTGGAACCTTGGTGGCATTTCTGAATAACATTTGGGGGGGGGGGGGGTGTTGGTGTTTTTGATGAAAAGTGAAAATTTTCTGTGGAAAGCAGACTCCTTTTCATGAAAGATTAGTTTAACTCGAAAACCTACTTTTTGACTGAAAAATTTTAACTGGTCCTAATAATAACCTTAAGGCTGCAAATGAGTGAGTTTTTAAAAAGCAGCATTGATGGTCACTAAAAAGTAATTCTGTTTGAAATGGAAAAACCCAGATTATCTTTCAGAAATGGCTTTGAAAAATACTGGATATTGTGACTGAGGAAGCTGTTGACCGTAATAATAATAAACTATTTTTTTACCCCAAAATGTGGGGTAAAGCAGTTAAGTATCTCCTCTGATGAGATTTCATCCAGCTGACTTGCTTTATCTTTCCGGGTCTTGTGGTGGGGGGGATTAGGCTGGGATTTTGTTCTTTTCTTTCCTTTTTTCCTGTCAATAATCCTTAAGGCGAATGCTTTTGTATTAGGAGTTTTCCACATAATCTTGAGGACCTCTTGTTCCCCTAATGCAAATCCCATATGGAACTTGTAGACATCAATATATAATATTGGAATGTTACTAGAGTTCCTTGTCTGGTTCTTAATGCTGTTTTGCATACTGTGCAATCCTTACTCACACTGAGGGCAGGTCTACCCTGCCGGTAAAATTTGGCAGCAATCGACAGGAGTTACGCAAGCTACGCAGAGTAGCTCGCATAACTCCTGTCGACTTTGTCACTTTCCTTTAGCGCGCTGTCTCCACTGTGCTGCGCCGATGGGAAATGCGTTCCCATCGACACAGCCCTATGCTTTTTTTGGAGGTGGTTTTAATAGATTGACTTCCAGATCGATTGAGTGTGTCTTCACTGCCGCTCATTCGATCCGGAAAAATGGATCTGACAGCGGCAAATTTGCCGCCGTCAGTGTGTATGTAGCTTGAGTGGTACATACTTTTTCAAGTACTCAATGGGACTAATTGCATGTGTGGGCCGGGGGTCCTATCCGGCCTAGCTGTTGCAGCCCTTCCTTAGGCCCAGGCTCTGAGGAAGGCCACTGCACCTTCCTACAAAGGGAATGTATTAGCGTCTCTGCACGAGTCTTAGCCCCGGCCCTCAGGCAGAGCAGGCCGACAAGTAGCCTATTGCCTCTGGCCCTTGGGCAGGGCGAAGCAGGCAAGCAAGTAGTCCAGGGGTCTCCAACCCTTAGGCAGGGTGAGACCGATGAGCAGTCTGTTGCCTCAGGTGGGGGAGGCGGGTAGCAGTCTCGGGTCTCCAACCCTTCAGGTGGGGTGAGACTGGTAAGTAGTTTGTAGCCTCTGGCCCTCAGGCAAGGCAGGCAGTGGGTCCGCTGTCTGTAGCAGCAGGGGAGAGTACGTTCTCCCAGAGTGGCTGGGATGGAGGGGAGGGAAGGGAAGGGGACGCAGGCCCACCCATCTCCACTGCGTCCCAGCCCCGGGCCCTAGCAGTGGCAAAGATGTTTGCCACTGAGTCGGTGGGGCTCCCGCCACAACACGCTGATGGGGTCTTGCCCCTGACTCAGCCACTAGCTATGGCTGTCCCTGGGCCACTTCCTCCCCTTGTGCCCAGGTACCTGTGTCCCCCGGGTCTTCGGGGTTGCTGGGGTACTCAGCCCGCAACAGGCTCACCAGTCCCTCCTCGTCAACCGGTGGCAAGTCGGAGCTCCTCTGCGGAGGGCAGCTCCTCCAGGTCGCAGGGTTCCTGGGGTTCCTCGGCAGAGGGCAACTCCTCCAGGTCACAGGGCTCCAGGGGTTTGGCGTCAGGCAGCTCCTCCAGGTCAGGGCCAGCCTCCAAGGGTATTTCCCACCCCTGCGTCTCAGAGGGGTTGGTCCAGTTGCTGGGTCCCGGAGGCCCTATCCAGTCCTTGGGGCTTGGTGGCCCGGCCCAGTCACTGGGGTCTGGTAGGTTGGGCCATTCCCAGCACCTCTGCTCCAGGAGGCGCTTGCTGGGGGTGGTGGCCTGGCGGGGGTCAGGCCTACACTGCAGCCAGTGGGACGGCAGGTCTGCCTCTGGCGGCAGCCTGTCTCCTACTGAGCTGTGGGGCCTGCCTTTTATACTTCCTGCCCCAGCGGAAGCTCCGCCCCTCTGTTGCCAGGCTGGCTGGCCTGCCAGACCTATCACTGTCCGGCTCCCTTGTCGCCAAGCAGACTGGGTTGCCGGACCTACCACGGTCCGGCTCCCTGGTTGCCAGATAGACTGGGCTGCCGGACCTATCACTGTCCGCCCTTGTTGTTGCAGCCCTTCCTCGGAGCCTGCACCTTCCTACAGCATGATTTAGTTCTACACCACAGCCCCAATCCAGGAAAGGACTTAAAGTTAACCATGTGCTTAAGTATTGGCCTTAAAAAGGGAAGTTTTCCTGAACTGGGGCCATGTGAATAAGGGCTGCAGAATGGGGCTCTATATCTTTTTATAGAAATTATGGTACTGATTATCAGAAAATTAATAATAAACAAAAAAATAAATAACATACATTTAAAAAAACAAATGAAAGCTGCTTACAGTCTGTTCCCACTTGAATGCAATTACATTATTTGGCATGAAATAAAATTCTTGTGAAACTGATTGGAAAAAAATACTTTTCATATGCAGTGGCCAATTTTTAAACCTCAGTCTTGGCCATTCTAATTTGTTTTAATTCCAAAGGGCTCAGATTTTATTGGTGATTAATGGGCATGCCAAAGTCCATTTTAAAATCAAAGCTATCTTTGAGTTATATTACAAAAATGTCCCCAACCACCTCTGTTTGTCTTTTTTGCACGTTTATAGTAATGTCTGAAAAAAAATTTCAGCAGGGGGCTGCCTTATGGTATGTTTGGACAGCACCTAACATACTTTATTAACTGACTGCAAATAATACATATTATCATTACCAATTACTCTGTTGGAAGATCATAACTAGAATTTTTCATAGTGCATGTATTTATTAGGAAGCCATAGATTCAGTAAGGCGGGGACAGGAGCTAACTTCTTGGTTGCTAACTGCAAAATAGGAAGCACACTTGCTTGTCTGGAGAGCTAAGTGCCCATTACACCGGTTTACCTATATGATAACTTTATGTAATGATTTTACTACTTAAAGCATCATCTCCGCCATCATAGGTGCTTGGAGCACTTCACAGTTAAAACAGTAGGAGCAAACCAGTATAAAATAGGTAGTGTAAAAATAAAAGTACTAAAGTATCATGGGCAGAGTTTGGGGGGAGAATGCCCCCCTAAACTTATGATTTTTTTAGGACTTACCTTTTGGCAGGGCTGTGGCTGACTCGGGTGGGCCTGGTAGAAAAACAAGCACTTCCGGTTTCCGCTTAAGATACCTGGGCAACTGGAGCGCCGGGCAGCTTGTTCTCGGCTGGTCACTTCCTGCTTCCGGCCACGTGACCAGATGCAAGAAGTTCAGGAAAGCAACCGGCCGAGAAATTAAGCTGCCTGCTCCAGTTGCCAAGGTAGCTTAAGCGGAGCATTGGTAGCAGAATAAGCTGACTGGTTAGACATATATATCTAACCTCCCTACGCCTTGCCCCCCCCCAAATTAAGCAGTCAAACTTTGCCTTTGTAAAGTATCTAAAAAAGAAGCAGCCTCATTAAAAAGGCCGTTGGAGCATGCAGAAGGCAGCGTGTTTAAAACAGAAAACACCTTGGCAATAGAAATCGCTTTCACAGACCCATTTTTAAAGCTTGGAGAACTCTGCATTTCTCACCAATGAAATTGCAAAAATGGAGGGAGTGGAGGCCCCAGCCCTGCAGTTGACAACACACAGGTGGACTGCCAGGCCTGTGTAGCGCCCCACTGGCTTCCGTGAGCTGCAGGGGCCTGCTCACATACTTTCAATGGAAAGATCAGGACCTAAAAGAGCAGTTCAATCCGAGCAGCTACAAAACTGATAAACGTTAAAGAACATGGGTTGTTCCATTGACGCTGGAAGGTCTAAGTTATCTCTGGCATAAGGAAAGAGTAGGGATTCATCTCGAGTGGAGAAAGTGGGGTTGCCATTGCCTGCTCTCCCTTGGGGGTTTTCTGGGAAAGGGCAGTGTTAAACTAAGTCTGCTAAGAAACTGTACAGAGTCAACATACCCCTGCGTGGTGCCGACTACTTGGGCTGCATTGGCTACCTAGACACCCACATGCAGTGGAGGGATGATTGCAACTGCTTTTTGTTACTGTTACCCCCATCTGCCTCTGCAAATGGATTTTAACTTGGAGGCCCTGTGGCTGCATCAACACCGGCAGAAACTGATGTGAGCTCTGGGCTGAACAAGATCAGTGCCTATTAGTTATTAGCGTGGATTTTTGTTGAAAGAAGGAAAAATTGCAAGCGTCAGTGAGATTTATGAGATATTAGTGAGGTGGGCGGGTAACCCAGACTTATATAAACAGTGCTAGTAGAAAGAAATTACATCTCCCTACACAAATGAAAAATCAGTCTCACTATAGTTTTGGAAACATATTAATGGGGGAAGGGTTTCCTTAAGGCATTTTGTGTGTGGAAAGGAGGTGATAGGAAGGATTTGTACTGAGGAAAGAATCCAAAAATTATCAACCTCTCACATTGCTCCAGCCCTATTTCCTTTCTTCTGGTGCCAGCAGTTGAAGTGAAAGTCTGCTGTGCTTCTTTGTACCACGTAGGTTCTGCCTGGGACCTGCAGAGAGGTTGAGCGGTTCTAATGCTGCGCACAAGGGAAGGGAAGGGAGTACATATCAAAAGTGGCTTTTCCTTTCTGAAGCTATTTCTGTTGCCTCATCTGATAACATATTTGGTCTGGCAACTGTAGGTGACTTGGTTGGCACTTCTAAACTTAACCTCAGTGGGGACAATACAGCTGTTATGCCCGTATCCAATGTACGCTTCACTAACTGTGTCTTCTGATGTGACTTATTTTGACCTGCTCTTGTCAGTTCCAGTTTGTGGAAGCAAATACAAACCTTGTCTCCTCAGCTGAAAATAATAAACATTCTCAAGTTGTTTAAATTTCTGAGTCAGAAATACAGCTCAAATACTTCTCCACGGGCTATGGTTGTTCTGTGTTAACTAAATCAAAATTTGGAGTATCCTAACCAAAGTAGAGTATTGTATGTGAAAACAGAATTTAAAAAAAAAAAAAAAAAAGGACTGGCTGCTTTACTGGGTGTTAGTTCTTTAAAAGTATCCAGGTCAACAGCAGCATCAGCATTATTCAGAGAAATCATTTCCACGACACTCCGGTGGCATTACAGCACCATGGGGAAAATGTTTATTTTCCTTCTGAATAAAATTCTGAACAGATTCTAATAGCAATAAAGACGTTTCTGGGAAATGAATAGCTAACTCAGGTTATTTTGGCCTTAACTTGACTTTGTGCTACCCCATCTTCCATCTGGCTATTCATTTCCAGGATATACCCTGGGCCTCCATTGTTTTTGCCTAATTAAGATCAGTTTTCAGTTATATTACTGTGAGCAGACTATGTACAGTGCTTGTCAAAATTAAAAAGAAATCTAACAGGATACTATAATTGTAAAGGACCCTGGAACGCTTTAGCCAAATATTGGCTGGATATTGGCTGGATATTGGCTCTTTTTTTGATGAGATGCTGTTGTGTTCAGCCAGATGTCTAATGGACTGTTACACTGCCAATCTGGTGGAAGGGGAAAGAGAAGGATTTAAATTATAGGCACCATCACTGGGGTTGCATAAGGCAAACATGTCTCCCACTATAATTTGAATACCTTATGGATGATCCCTATAGCACAGCTGCAGGCCATATGCATTTAAACTCCTGCTCTTGTTCCCTGCAAAACTTTTTCCATTATGTGGATGCACCTTTGATTTAAATGTTAGACATGAACCTGCGCTGCAAAATTTGGAGCCAGAATTTGCAAACAGAAGCTCACACAATGTTGGGATCTGGGGTTTTATTTGACCTGTTACAGAAATAGGAACCAGCTGTGAAATTTAGATCTGGGTTCAAATTCTAATGCCTCACCTAGCCCTTAAAGTCAGGAGTTTGGGTGAGCCCATTTTTACATGTAATTATTGTAAAAGAGGAAAAATTATTGTAGTGTAGTGCTTTACCTTATGGTTCTTGATGGGAGGTTAAAAGATCCCGAGGATCTTTTAAAATGTATTAGTTTCTTATTTTCTCAGAGTATGGTAAAAAAAAAAAAAAATGCAAAGGAGAAACTCTTATTAAATCTGAAGCTGTATTATATCTGCACCAGTGCCTGCTATTAATGCTCAGAACAATGGATGCTTGTCCTAGGGAGCATGGTATATTTGATCTATGCTATGCCCACATTAATTTATACCGTACTAATATATCCCGATGATGTGCTGGATATGCATGCAACTTCTATAGCAACTCTTCCCAGTTGATACCAGCGCACTTTCATATTGCAATTTTGTATGAATTTTGTCATACCAGAATACTGTACAGTATCAATTACCTAATAAAATATGAAAGTGAGAAAAAATGAAACTTTATAGTACTTAGAGGTAAATTATATTGTTTGCTTCCAACATAATGTGCATTTTGCAGACAGTTTGTTGCTCTGTGTATTCCAGAGTTTGCAAATATTCAAGTCAAGATATACAGAAAGCTTAAGGGCAACATTTTAAACCAGGATGCTTAAAATCAAGCTCCAAGTCCATTTTTAAGGACTTTAAAAAAAGTAACCTTAATTTTTTTAAGAGGTGCTAAACACCCCAAACTATAATTGGTGGCTTTCATTGGCTTATTGCTCATTACCTCTGAAAATCAGCCTATTTTAATATGGATTGAGGAGTTTGGCTTTAGGCACTCAAGTTTAAATGTTTTAACCAAACTATTGTTTTTGTTGTATAGTCTTAATTACACTTCCATAATGGAAGAAATAATTATTCGAATGCCTGCACTGGGCTAATAGCAGTGGAAGTGTGATATTAAAGTTCACAGAGTGGTATACAGGGCCATAAAAGTGTGGTAACTCATAGGAAGATGGATTAGTATATTGCCAGGGGCTATAGACTAATGTGACCAAACGTTTGTCAAAGATGGCTGTTCATCACTTCGCACTATAGTCTAGGTTAATGTTGCAGATTTGCTCATATGTTTACAACACAAAACAGAGTCAAAGTTATTCTCTTTCATTCATGTTTAAACTATTTCCTCCTGATTGATTTAAAGCTGGTGAAAGGCAAGTGTGTGGAATGCCGAGTTGTGCAAGGCTGTGATGTAGTAGTGCGAGGTGATATATGGCGGTCTTTGCCTCAAAACAGTGGTGTGAATCCACCTGGCTTTTAAGATCTCTCCCTTTCTAATGGGCGTAGATGGTACTGCACTCGCCAGGACTACTAAATCAGTTATTTTCAGTAAAAATATGCTGTGTGTGTCAATATCTACTGAAACACTACACGGTATAAGCTTGACAGCAGTTATGACCAGGAGTTTATCTTGGGACTTAAGATTTTAAGAAAACAGGGCAAAGATTTGGGAGGTACAGTTTTTCCAGATTAAATTTTGTTTTTTAACTGTATGCTTTAAGAATGTCTAGAACACACAACAATGTAGCGGTAGTAAGAGAACTGGAGCGAGTATTTGAGTGGGACAATTTTAGAGCAGTTGTAGTTTTGAATCATGGAGATGATAATGCCATGAAATAAAGCCTGGTATCACTTGTGCAATGCCACTGACTCAATATGGAAAAAAAAAATATATATATATATATATAAAAATGTTATTTTACAGCAGCTTATAAATTAAAAAACCCCAGCCCTTTATCACCTGTATTGTTTACTGCTGCTTCATCCTAATTGAAAATAGATATCAGGCTCCCTTTTGTTTCTAGGTAATTTCACTTTACATTTTCAAGGACTGGCACAATATTGCAAGAATTTCACTGCAAACATGGAAGGCCAGTGCATGCCTCGGTAGTTTAAAAAGAAAATCACAGCAACCTATCTATAACATTATATTTTGTTCACAAGATAATTACTTTTGTACCAAATATGAATACTTTCAATATCTTAGATTAATTTTAAGCTTTTAAATGGATTTTCACCATTACCTGAGAAGTTAACAGGATTTAACCCCAAATCTATCTTTACAAAAATAGTTTTGTTGAAGCTAGAAATGCACGATATTGAATAAGGCAAGCAGATTTGGCCCCTAACAAACTGAATGACTATGCCTCAACTCTATGAAAACCATGCCAAATTGCCTGTTTTTAAAAATTAGATGGTAACAAAGTGTGACCACCTTAAATGGTGGTGTTTAAAAACAACAAAAAACCAATCAAGATATCCCCTGAATATTCCCAAGATGTTTTCATTTAAATAGTAACAGGAAACTGTATTCACTTTACTTTTCCTTTTTTGTGCATGTCCTAATTCATGCATTTTTTAATCACGTTAACTCAAAAATATAATGTATATTAACACAAAAGTATTATATATATATTAACAACACAGGATGGTCAAGGAGGAGGGGGGAACAAAATGTAACATTTGCAATTCAACTGGCTCAGTAAAGGCCAATCATGATGATCTTGCGTTATGCTTGTATATGATATATATTTAAGGGTATGTCTACATTGCAATAAAACTCCCCTGGCGGGCCCGTGTCAACTGACTTGGGCTCACGAGACTGGTACCGTAGGGCTCTAAAATTGCTGTGTGGACTATGTGACAGTTATTCCTTTTGGGGCATTGTTTAATGTGCATTGTTTGGGAATACTGGCATCTTGTTTTTTAAAAAAATTAGTCTTGGAAGGTTTATACTGGGTCTAATTCCACAATTCTTATACACCAGTGACTTCAGTGAAATTGCTGGCTAAGTCCTTGTGGAGGGGGATGTACTTAAGCACATGGTCAGCTTTAAATATTCTAATCAAGGGGATATAAGCATGTGCTTAAACTAAACATCCACGTCAGAAGTGGATCTAGCTTCCTGGTGGAGCTGAAATGAACAACTGCAAGATCAGGTCCATGCTGCGGAAACATATTTTTGAAGGTGTTGAAATACACATTACAGTGCCAAGGGAACAGAAACGGTGGGTCCTTTAACATATCACTGAGATGTGTTTAATATTTGCTGCTATCACGTTAGAACACAGATTCCTTTTAAAAGGTTATGATCCTGGTAATTTATCTGGTTGGCAGCAATTTTATGGTTTCAAGAATAACTGTTTAAAAAAAAAAAAATCCTCTCTCTTCCCCTCACCAAAAAGCAACTGAAAACCATTTTTATTAAATATACACATCAGATGGGATGTCTGTTAATAAGAGCAATAAATATAGTGAATTTGAATTACGCTTCTTAATGCTTTATCCCTCTTCTCTTTCTATGACAGTTACTATTACATTACTGCCTTTTGCTGCAAGTAGGTAGCCGCAGTATAATTCATGGGTCAGTGAGACTCCCAGAAGGTGTAGATAGTTAAGTCTCCAGGAAAACCTTTCAAATGGGGCATAGCCTGCTGTTCTTTCTTCATTACGTCTCTTGCCCCAGCACTGCCACTGACTGCTTCAAAGGCTCTTGTAACAATCAAAGGCCCGGCAAGGTCTAAGCCACATGTTCCCCTTGCTCCCTACTGCAGTATATAGGCTGCAGTTTCAAATAAAATAGCTTTTATTGCCTGATCTTTGTCTCTTTCCTCTGCCAGCACATTTCAAGCTTCTAATAAATTCTTTATTGCTTATTTTATGACCTGTCGCCATCTGTAACTCTCTTAAAATAGTAATCAACATTTCAAATGTCTCTCTCTCTCACAAACTGAATAAAACTGTATGGTATTACAGATTTCAAAAGACAGTAGGGCATGTTCACGCCTGTTGTAACTCCATTGAGTTAACACTGGAGATGAATTTGGCCCAATTATTCCAGACATCACTGGAAAAAGTCACTTCTCAATAACATGAAATTTGAGGCCCAATCCTGCAGAGACCTGCATGTGTACAGGAATGGTCACCCCCACTTTTGTTTCTGGACCTGATTCTGCAATGGGATTTGGAGGTGCTCGGGCCCACATCCACAAAGCTACTTGAACGCCTGTGTACCAGTTTTAGATGCTATTGCCATCCACAAAATTCCGGTTCAGAAGCTGCCTCCCTGTAGACGGCTAAATTTTTGCGGTAAAATTTCCCTACTCATTTAAATTCCTACCTTCCCAGTGGATGCCCTGACCACCTGGCCACAGAGTCATTCTTGCCCTCTCTCTGTCCCAGCGATGCTTTAAATATTTACTGTGACAGGGTGCACTATCCTGCACTGAGCAGGAAAGAGTTAAACACACACTATGGCCAGTGGAAGTCCCGCCCCCCCAGCCTGTGCTGGGCGTGCTCTCAACTACTGCCTGAGTATAAAAGGGAGTAGCCCAGCTCATTCCAGGCTGACCTCTGAGAAGGAAAGATGCTTGGTGGAGGCTCAAAGCAAGGAGCTGCTTCAACCTCTAGCTGAGGGGATCCAGAGGCCCTGGAGACCCGAATGGAGACGCGTTGCCCACGGCTGCCTGCCCGGAGTCAGACATCCAGGGAGTTACCGATGCCAGGGAACCCAAAAGCCTTGATGAGACCTGGATGACAGTATCAAGAGGTACAGTAGGAAGTGTCCCAGGGGGACAGTGTGAGTGGTATCTCCCACCTGAGATCGGTCAGTGGGTTGCGGTGGGATTCCTGCTGGCCAGGGTGGTGCCCACCCCTGTCACAGACAGGGCCCTGGGCTGGGATGTGGTGGAGTGAGGTGGGCCTGTGTGTGCCCCTTTCCCCCACTTCTCCTGCCACTCTCCTTGGGGTGACAGCAATCCCCCACCTGAACGTCAGACTGCAGAGGTGCACAACCCGCTGCCATAGTTACAGACTGTTTGCCCTGCCCTGCCCTGCCTGAGGGCCAGGGCTACAGCCTGTTTACTTGCCTAATCCTGATCCAAAGGCAGCTATTGACTTTGGCTGGTGGGCCCCACAGCCCTGACCCGAGGGTAACTGACTCTGGCCATTAAGCCGCGCCACCCCAGCCCTGGGTGTGGCCACCCTGACTCGGATCCTTGAGTCACACGGCTGGAAGGTCGGGATCAGTCTGTTAGACTGCGCCTGAGGGGATGCCCCATTCCCTCTTGCCCCCAAACCTCCCCATGAGGGGGCACAAGATGGGTTTACCTGCGACGTTTACCCACAGTGGAACAGCTTCAATAGGAGAGACTGACAAAGCCCTATATCAGAATATCCCCTAGCTGAATGGTTAAAGCATTTTCTGAGAGGTCCAAGACCTGGTTCAAATTCTTTTTGCCCCATCAGGCAGAGTGGGGAACCAAACCTGGGTCTCCCACCTCTCAGGTGAGTGCACTAATCATTGGACTGAAAGTTACCTGGTGGGCAGTGGCACGTTCCTCCTTCTCACCCCCCATTTCGTGTAAAGTGAAGCTGGCATCTAACTCATTCTCAAAAGAAATGACTTCGGCACCTAAGTCGCTTGATTCCAAAAGATGAGTGCCCAGTTGTGGATCTCCCTGCAGCCCAGTCTTAAGGCACCTTTCTCCATGAGATGGGTGGGGCTAAGGACACACCCCTATAGTCAGCATCTCACCTTGGCTAGCTGCGGGGGCTCCCTGCCTATTTGCTGGCTTTTGTGGCTCATAGGATCGTAGAATTGTAGGACTGGGCGTGACCTTGAGAGGTCTTCTAGTCTAGTCCCCTGCACTCGAGGCAGGACTTAGTATTATCTAGACCATCCCTGACAGGTGTTTGTCTAACCTGCTCTTAAAAATCTCCAGTGACGGAGATTCCACTACTTCCCTAGGCGATTTATCCAGTGCTTAACTACCTCCTCCTTGTAACAACCTTTTATGTACTTGAAAACTGTTATCATGTCCCCCCTCGATCTTCTCTTCTCCAGACTAAACAAACTCAGTTTTTTCTGTCTTTCCTCATAGGTCGTGTTTTCTAGACCTTTAATCATTTTTGTTGCTCTCCTCTGAGCTTTCTCCAATTTGTCCCCATCTTTACTGAAATGTGGTGTCCAGAACTGGACACAATACGCCAGTTGAAACAAGAATTACTACTTGTGTCTTCCTTACAACACTCCTGCTAATATATCCTAGAATGATGTTTGCTTTTTTTGCACCAGTGTTACACTGTTCACTTTTATTTAGCGTGTGATCCTCTGTCCCCCAGCTCCCTTGCTGTAGTACTCCTTCCTAGGCAGTCATTTCCCATGTGCAATTGATTGTCCCTTCCTAAGTGGAGGACTTTGCATTTGTCCTTATTGAATTTCATCCTGTTTACTTCAGACCATTTCTCCAGTTTGTCCAGATCATTTTGAATTTTAATCCTGTCCTCCAAAGCTCTTGCAGCCCCTCCCAGCTTGGCATCATTTGCAAGCTTTATAAAGTGTACTCACTGTGCCATTATGCAGATATTGAACAGAACCAAACCCAGGACCGATCCCTGTGGGACTCCACTTGATATGCCCTTCCAGTTTGACTGTGAACCACTGATAACTACTCTCTGGGAATGGTTTTTCCAGCTAGGTATGCACCCACCTTACAGGATCACTGACTTAGGCTTTTCTCTCTCCCCATTCGTTGAATAAAGAGCCTAGGTGCCTCACTCAGGCTTTGTGGATCACAGTGCTGTTCCTGTGATTGTTCTGGGCACCTGACTTATAGGAATTATGCAAGGTTGATCGTTGCAAGGCCAAGTGTGACACTGGGCTCCAGTGGAGCCATGCTCCGATAGCGTCACAGGGCAAACCGCAAAGAGCGGGGCAGGCAAAGCCCTAAATACTGGTGGCTTTTCTTCCATAAGATACACCAAGCCAGCAACAAACAGCTTTAAGGAAACTGTGTTTTTATCTGAATGACCAGTGAGGTCATCAGAAGCTATCTAGCCCTTTAGCTAGCACCCAGACAGCCATGTCAAATATGATGGGGATTACTGACATTTTTTATCCATCATATGTAAAAAAGTTCTACCAATCCCAAAGGATTCCAAGCAGGTCAATGAATAGTTCAGATCTTACCCAAATACACGCTTAAAGCCAATGCTTATTAACTTAACTAATTTTTTTTTTAAAGTAAAAAGGGTAATGGTTAAAAGCTCAGTATACATACACAGATGAAAATAAAGCTCTCAGGTCAGTTTCAAAGTAGAGATAACTGAATTGCAAAGTTCTTAAATTGCAAAATCTCTGAAATTACCCAAACAGCTTGGGGGTCATCAGTCCTTGTTTAGAGCTTCTTTGTTAGAAATCCAGTCCAGAGACATGAAGACTAAATGATCCATGTGCAGAGTTTATTCAAATTCTCGCATGAGAATTAGCAAGGTGATTCCAGCTGGTGCTGGGATCCCAATCTTGCAATCCAAACTTTCCCTAACAAGTTTGGCCAGACCTGAGATAAAAAGGATCAGTCCCCTAGAGTCTTTTATGGATCTCTGCAGGCTGACCAATATCTTCTCCTCAGCAGGTGCCTTCTTGAACAATTAACAGATGATTGCTTGTGGCTTCGAAGTGTCATCTCTTATATCCTGAGCACATTAGTAACTAGTTGCATTAGCACAAGGTAATTGGTCATTTACTACCATTTGCAGGTATTTACTACTTAAACTTCAAAGAGAAAATAAATACAATAGTATTGTTACATTCAAGTTCCATCTAAATGTTCGTATGTTCCTTTTGAACTGTTAATCAATAGAACAGTATTAGACAGGACAGCAGTTTATCTACATTGCTAACCTCTAACATGATATTTGTAAACAACATCAAATAACTACCAACAATACACTTGCATATCAAAGCTCTAGTCTACTTAGAAGGAATGACCCTTGCTACCATTGTATTTTCCTGTAATATGTCTCTAAAGGTCAGATTTGGGCCATGCAATTTGTAAAGTTGCTTGGCTCTCTCTGGCCAAGCCTCACACCAAGTCTCTGTGGATTCAGGCCTAGGTGACTCATACAAATGGGCTCTGTGTGGTGAGGCTGAGGGTTTTGTTTGCCCCAAATATTGCAACAGAGGGGGAAAAAAACAAAGATCTTTTTCTCTCTGGTGACATTTCCATTCCACAGAAGCCAATGGAGGGGACTATTCATGTAATCAGAAAAGAATTAAGGCATCTGTCCATTATAAACAAAATAAAACCTCTCTCATATCTTTTAAAAACAAAAACTGCATTTTAAGTACAAAGAGTTACCTTAAGAGAAAGAAAAGACAATAAACTTTAATGATACATTAATACCCTTTTCTTTAAAAGTAGGAAACTCTAGATTTCATTTTTCTAGCAAAAAGGTATTTCACAAGCTGTTTGAGTCTAGTGGCGCATTAAAATCTGCATGTGTTACAGAAGGCTTGTTTCTGGATCAGAGATGGAATTACTCTGATATTAAAGAAGGCTCCTTGTATTGAGTGTGTGTATATATACACATTGTAAGTCCTTGCTGATCATTTTTATTGTCTTTTTAAGTAGTAATATAGTACCAGATGGAGCTCCATTTACCCTAATGGAAGTTGAATAACAAACTCAGAATCTTTTTCCCCCAGCTTGTAGCAAACACTTTTACATCCTTCCTGAATTATGAGTTACACTGCCATCAGAAAGGGAAAAAAAATCTGATTTGGGGTTCAAGAATTAATTGCAATGTAAGTCTGAATTCAAATAGAATTGTTTCATTTAGCTCCTGGGTCTCATTTCCAAGATGTGATACACTACAGCTAATTCCAGCTTGCGAATATAATGCAGTTTGGGCCTCAGCTAGACACTAAAAGTAACTTGGGTTTTCTGCTTGAACTGAATTTTAGACATAGCTCAGAAAACACAATGTGTCTTTCTGGGAAATGGTTGTAAATAGCAAGAAAACCCTGGCTATTCAGTTCCTGAACATGATGCACAAAGTCATCTTAAACTGTGGAAAGTGTCACTATGAATGTACTGAGTGGTCAGGAATACACTGCATTGATGATGCCAGTGGCCTGTGTATGCCTCAGGTCATTACTATTTGATGAGATTTAGTACCTTAACGTTCATTTAAGTGTGAATTTGGAAAACTGAAAATAGCTTGATCCTTTAAGATACTCGGGCACCAATCCATCAGAGCATGTAAGCATATACTTAACTTTAAGCACCTGAATAGTCCCATTGAAGTCAATCAGACAAGCATGTGCTTACATGCTTTGCTGGATTGGGGCCAGAGAGCTCAGCAGCTTGTAGGATCAAGTTGCCATACCGTTTGCGTGCATGTTCCGTTTGTAAAAGAACAACGAATAACCATGCAATTAGAACTGCACGTGTCTGTATGAATTAAAAGGCACGTGAGAGCAGCAGTTTGGAAACATGGTCAATCCTAGGCTATGTACTTGCACGCTTCCAAATCCCTTTCCTGCTCCCATCCCCTTGAGCCTAGCCTACCCAAGGAAATGTAGCTATTGCTGACAGTGGGTGTCAGCAGCAGGTATGGGTAAAATAGGCACTGAAAATGGATTAAGTACAAGTCTAGACAAGAATAACCCATGGACAGCATGTTTCAGGAACCATAGTTTCCTGATGTAGATAGGCCCCTATGTACTCTCAGGAGAGAAACACAAACTGGTGGGGGATTGATATGACTTTGTGGTGGGGAGAGTGGGCCAGTTTCAGGAAATGATTTACTTTAGCTTCCATTTATTTTGTTCTTCTCTGGTCTCTTATTCTCCCAACCCCACACAAAGACAGTTAAGTTTATCATCCATTTAAATGTAATTACTTAAGATAATGGAAAGACACTTTCACTTTGTTCTATTGAAGACACGGCCTAAATGTAGCAATCACCAAGTCATTCTTGGCAGTGCTATTACTGTAGCTCTGCTGTCACCAACCATAATTTATATTGTGGCATCATAATCACTGGTTGTGAATCTAGTACAGCTCCCCCCCATACTCATTCCCCTCCTCTTCTCTTACGGGAATTTGGAATTACAGCAGAGAAGTTGTGACCAGGGAGTCAATCAAGTTGAGTGCTTTTGCAAAGCTGACCTCTAAAGAAGCTTGTAGTAAATAGAATGCTACCAGCATTGTCGAGTTACAAATACAACTCAACTATCAGTGGCTTTTTAAAAAATGTTGGGTGTTTGTTTCACATCTCTTTGCTTTGGGGTCTGTTTGAATTCTCAGTGGGGAGTCTGCATTGCTTGTTCAGAATGGCTGCCAATCAGAATTGTATTGCCCAGTGTCTCTAAAGCAGTGGTTCTCAACCTGCAGGCTACTTGTGGCCCAATCAGTACACAGTTGCAGCCCATGTGACATCCTCAGGCCCATACAGGTAGCATATATATTGTGTGGATGTGGCCCATATAACACAGCGGGAGCTGCATATGAGGCCCACAATTATAAATCAGTTGGGAATCACTGCTCTGTAGGGAGCAACCAAGGGAACAGTTGCGGGGACTGGGAATCGGGAATCTTACTGATGGGTTTCATTTAACGTTTTCTCAATAAATGATTCAGTTCAAAGAATACTTGTTTTCAATGTAAACAACAACCATCAATTCAATACAGAACTTCATTACTGAATGAAACTCAAGAACACTTGGGTTTCCCAGCATTGTTCCTAGATCAAAGCTCTGTGACAAAAGAACCATGCATTTTTTTTGTCTATAAATGGCCATGTATGTCTAAGGCTCTGTGTAAATATCTCTTAAAAACAAAAGAAGTTGCCTTGCTACAGCTGTAGATTAGTTTAATCCTTTGAAAATTTACCTTTAGGCCAAATATTTAGGATGGTGATTGTAGCGAATCTCCCGTCGCCTGCCGGCAGCAGTGTAGACCAGCCATGAGTGTCAGTCTTTCTTTCTCTTTCTTCCTCCCACCCAATGCACAACGAAAACAAATTTTGAAACTCCAAAATTTGCCACTAAGAGGTGGTATCGTCTGCTGGACAGCTTTAACATTACTCAAGACCAACACTGGACAGCGGGGGCCATTGAAGGGCAGAAGCCACATATATTTTACAATAAAATGTTGACAAAGAAAGTTCACTTATGACTAATAAACTAAATATGTGGCTGTTCTCCAAGTGCTATATCCACCATTTGATCCAGATAAGGATGGGTGTATCTTTGAGGAAATTCATGTAGGAGGTAAACTGATAAAGCAGGCCTGCTCTGAGATCCAAATAAACATGTGCAAAAGAGCACTGAATGTATGGAACTGAGAAATACCATGGGAAGGAGCTAGACTAAAATAAAAGGATGCTGACGTGAGCTCCCCATGCCCCTCTACTCATTACCTTAGTTGTTTTACCTTTTCAAAGGCAGTTTGAGCTTTCAGCTGCATTTAGATGGGGTTTGGGCTCCTGTTGTATTTTAACTGTCTGTTATATAGTTAAATTAGCTGCAAAAAGCTTTTTATTTTTAGTTTTGAAAATAAATTAACTCTGATCATGAAAATGACCATACTTGAATTAATGCCAGAGGTACACTCCTCGTATCTACTAGAGTTCAACCCTGCAATCAATCTCATGCTTAACATTCCAGCCTTTAGTTTTAATACCTAAATGAATCCTCCTATACACAAAAGCTGTTCTGTACTGAATGTAGCAAGCCATTTTACCAGAAGAGGCTTACAATATGTACTTTAAAAGATATAAATATGTCTGTGAATGCCTGTTTTACTAGGAGTTATGAGAAATTTCTATAGAAACATTAATCCCTTTCTGATATGTACATTAACAAGGGTGGGTTGCGTGTCTCTCAGATGGATAATTCTCTTATGTCAGTATAGCTTGTCTGGTAAATTATTCTCACTTGAGAAACACTGGGGTGAATCCTGCCCTCAGATACATGCAAGCATTTCCCATTGACACAGTGGGAATTGCAGTTGTGTGTGAAGGCAACATCTAGCCCCTTGCTAGAAGAGCTGTGCTAAAGCTTAGACTAATGCACCAAATCAGTCGGGCTTGGGTTTCTGTATACCTATGAACATCAGTTTGAGTGGCTGAAAGTTCAGTGGATCTGGGCTGGTGCAATTCACAGAGCCATAACCGCTATTGCTAGTCATCCCCTCTTCCCAAGCTCCAAGGATCCCTCCTCTTTCCATTGCTATCTTCAGAGGGTGTGGTGGCCTCCAATACATGTGTGCTGTCTCTGCCAACTGTTGGCCAACCGTCCTAGATTTTCTGCATGTGCTGGGTGGCTATGTTCCCTGTGACAATTTGAGAAATATGTCTTCTGTATTTATGAATTCTAGTTGATGTTAGGAAGTAATTAGGAAATTGTGTATGACATGGAATGCCACTATGTGGATGTGGAATCTACCATTTGCTGACAAGGGACATAGCATGTTTCTACCACACAGAGGCAATGCGAAGGGGACACATGGTCCCCCCCCGATTTCTGCCAAGGTTTATATGTCCAGTCCTGAACCCCACTGCATATAATGGAGAGTAGTTAATTTTAATGAACTATGCTCTGACTGAACAGTGGGCATGCTATATTGGCTGGAGCTGGGAGACGCTAGTTCCTTTAACTTATAATTGGAGCAAGAAGAGGAAAGTGGAAAATTCCCAGCAGCAGCACAAAGGAACCAGATGGTGTTGGTGGGACATATTGACTTGACAGACTCAGTGAGACAGGAACAGGAATCTGTGGGCAGGAGAAAGTAGGAGACAGGCATGCTTTCATGGCAGGGGGTTCTATTTAACTGCATGACCAGCCAAGATTAGAGAAGATTAAGTGAGCTCATACGGCTCCATAATTCTGAGGACAAACCAAGAGCTGCAAGGGAAGGAACCTGAACGCTCAGTGGGCTCTCTCCAAGCCCAGAGAACTCTCCAGAGTAATGAGGAACCTGAGGCAGGGAAATATACGTAGGTGTTTATATCGTTTTGTATAGATCTGTATATTTCTCATGCTCCCTAAATAAGGAGGAATGGTGTTTAGAATCCTGTGTAAAGTCTGCGTGTGTTGGCTTTCAAATTATCTCATGCTTTTGTCGAGTTAAACTAGAAACCAGAAGGCTCACACATTTGGTAGCATTCTGGGGAATGTGCAAGAGCAGCTGGGGAGGCCTGGGAAAAACAGCACTAGTTTCAAGGCCTTTACAATTTGACCGCAGGATCGCCAGTGCCAAGTGGGGGTGTCATACATAAGGTCTGCACCTGGAGAGTGTGCTTACTGGCCCAAAAAGAGGGACAGTGCTTACACTGTCTAAGGGCATGTGTGATTCTGCATTTGGATTTTCTCACAGCAGTCCGGTAAGAGTGCAGCCGTGGGAGCTTGGCCAGATCTGTGACACCCCAAACAAAGAAGATAGGGGTAAGGGCCAGTGCTCTGAAATCTCTTTCATTGGTTCCCTGCTAATTGCACTGAGCCATAGGCGGTGCCACTCCCTGCTGATTTGTTTTTCCTATTGTCCACTGCCTAGGATGAGGGCACATCCTAACTCCCATCTTGGTCATGATGGAAGGGAGTGGCACCCTTAATTGCAGTCTACCCAAAAAAGGATAATGGGGCAGTGGCCATTTGGTTTCTTCAGAATAACTGGGAAAGGGGAGCACTCAAAAGTGGGCGATGGTGAGGAATAGGGGTATATAGGTCTTTGGGACCTGAGGATTTGTATCCTCAATGACTGGGCCATCCTGTTAATGGCTCAAATCACAAAGCAAGCCGTCAAGGCTTAGTCTACTTCCATCCCCTTTGACCAGATGCTGGGGGTGGGTGGGTGAGTTTTGGGTAATGTACACAGCTCTTGTAATTAGGTAAGCTGTGGGGGCTCCTTTTTTCATGGTTCTTGCATCTTCATGGATCTAGGTCACATTCTCTCCCTCAGTCTTGCATAACATCATAAATTATACCTGACATTCCCCAAGAAATGTAAAAAGCTAATTGCGTCCAAGTTGTTTTTTTTACTAGCGTCTTAATTGCATCTCTTAATGTAACAACAAACTGCATTCCTAACTTATAAGTATGTTGCCAAGAATGAATGAAAAGCGCTTTAAGGCAAAACAAACAGTGCTATATGGTTTCATTCCAAACAATATCAGTTAAAATGAGGGCATGAACACTGATAAAGATGTTAATAATTAGAAGCTGCATGTTACTCTTAGTATTGTGAAAGAAATGTGATGTGTCCTGCTATGAGAGAGACACTGACTCTTTCGTATTAAGGGCAACATAATACTCTGACCTGAGATCATGTGTGGAATGTCCAGTAGAGTTAGAGGAAGCCCATTCCAAAACCTGATCCAAACCACCCCGATTCAGACCTTGAACCAGTCAGGTCAGTCTCGGGAATTATGATGACTTTGATTCACAGCTCAGTGGCAGCATGTGGATTTAAATAACAAAATCCAAAGTTCAGTTCAAAGCCATTTCTTTGTTTCTTCCTTTCCCTTTCAGTGCACAAGAGTGGTCTGTGTTTTGCTGGTATGGTGAGGACGGCGGCTCTACCAGAGAATTAAAACGCAGGCATTTCACACTTTTGTTAGGTTGCTTAGGAATGTAGGAGTAATGAGGAGAGCTGGTAGAAGCAGGCCCGGCTAGGAAGTGAGGGACCTCTATAAAAACTCCTCCCAGGTAGATGGACATAGCAAAGTTTTGGGAAAAGTTTAGGGCTATGTAAGGGGAATGACTGTGTTGTGAAAGAAAGCACTTGTTTTTCATTAAAGCCCATAGGGTTTTTTAGTTTTGTTTAAGACTTAAAATGAAGACTTAGAATTGATTTTAAATGGGTATGAGGGGTGGGAATAAGGGGTTACTTGTTTTAAAACCAGGAGCTTTGAGAAATAGGGATAAAATATAAAGTGCTTAAGGAGAAGATGGATAAAACTCTTTAATCCTTCCCCACATTTGAGCATTGCTTTGGAGGAAAGCTGTCTTGGTAACCTGCAGTTCTGTTATTGAATTATGTAGGTAAACTCTCCCAATTGACCGGAAGGTTTTCACATGCTATATGCATAAAACGGATAAGTTAACTTCAAAAGGTTTGGAGATTCAGCTTGAATAAGATTCACAAATTCAGATGTTTTGATCACTAAACTACCTGACTCTCTCTAGTCTGCAAAATGTGTTTGGAAATACCATGAAACCAAGTTATTGGTGTTTTGGTTTTGGTTTTGCTCAGAATTGGGAAGTGCAGAGGTGTGTGCAAATAAGAAGTAAGGGGGGGAGGGAGGGGGAATCTGATGTAAACTTCTTTTAATCATCAAAAAAGAAGTTGAGTTTAATTAAATTTAAGTTCTGGATAAAAGTCTGCTTATACCTGGACTTGCTTTATCTTAACTTCTGAATTGGTTTGTCCCTTTCTGATACTCACTCCTGTATCCCCCTGCTTTGTCATTTTAGTAAGCACCTTTCTCCCTCTTCCCCCCACAATTAACTTTAGAAACCCATGATATTTCAGTATGTTACAGTAGAGGAAAGAAACCTTCAAAAGTGACCATCAGTCTCACAGAGCAGATTAACTCATATAAACAACTCCAGTGCTTGCCACTTCTCTGGCAGGGTAAATCAACACTCTAGTTCACACATCCTTGAGGCATGAAGATTGATTAAAAGCCCCACATGGCCACTAAAGCCAGAATGTAAAGTAAATTACTTCCAAGGTTTTTATGTAACAAGAGTCTTAGGAGACAATAAAAAAAAGATAGGAGAAATAAATGCTAGGCAAAATGAATCTAAAGAGAGTCTTTGATCTGGTGACTAATGCTTGACATCTGTAACTTCTCATTTCCTAGAAAAAATATCAAAAATATAACCTCTGGTTTTCATTGTAATCCAAATTTATATATAATATGTAACAAAACGTGGATAAATTTTACAGACAGGAAAGAAGTTTCCTTCTTTCAAAAATGTATACATACATCACTGACCTGTGGAGAGGTTACTCATGAACAGCTGCATCAGCAGATGAGCATTTTTGTACAAATGGAAGAAAACTACTTCATCAGCTTTAGCTCTCCAGGACTGCAGTATAAAAAAAACCAGGCCGGAAGTGATTTTGAGTTACAGTGCATGACAAGGAAAACAAACAAAAAAGACCCACTGCCTACAGTGGTATAAAATACTGGGATTAACATAAATACTGCAATAAAGTCAAATAATGTGACACAGTAAGTGGTGTGTGTGTGTGTGTGTGTGTGTGAGTGTTATGTGACTTCTGCTTAACTTGTCCTTCCATACTTAAAATAAATGTTCATCCAATGGATCCTACAACAGGCCAAAGGTTAAAAATCAAGTTAGCCATGAACTGGAAGGAGAAAGTTAGAGTCTAAATAAACCTGTTCACCAATGAGTCAGAGAGTTGTATGGGTTTGCAAGGATGAAATACAGTTAAACCTGAACTACACTGCAGCCAATCAGGATGCTCAATTTAGGTGTACAGTCTGATTGACTGACACTGCTCCAGACCTGAGTCTTCACCTCTGTTGGTAAATACCCAGTGACTTACCACAAGACTGCTTACAGCCAAGGAGGAAACAGGAGTTGTTGCACTATGGGGGTACGTCTACATAGCCTGCAGAAGTGAGCGTCCCAACCCAGGTCAACTGACTCGGGCTAGCAGGGCTCGCTCTAAAAGTTGCTGTGTAGACAGCGCTTTGAAATTGCAGCTTGGGCAGCAGCTCAGGCTCTTAAGCCCAACCCCCAGCCTAGGTTTCAGAGCCTGAGATCCAGCCCAAGTCGTGACTTCAAAGCGCCGTCTACACAGCCGTTTTTAGCGTGAATGCACTTAGACCGAGTCTGTTGACCCGCGCTGGGAGGCTCACTTCTGCAGGCTTTGGATTCCCATTATGCAAAATGAGACCAGCGCTTTCTACACATATTGTTAAAAATAAATGAACGCTCACTTGTTTTTGTCTACTTTGCTGGCTGTAGATAAAGTTCAGACGCACATCTAAATGTTCATAAATTCATCAAGTCAATAACTGTTTTATTTTACCTTCCTTTAGAAACAGAAACCAAAGTCTCATAGGCCCAGGGAAATATGGATATGGAAAAGTGCCCTATATATTACCGCTGCAAACTGACACTGGACAAGTGCCTCAGAAAATACGGAGGCAGCGACAGTCAACAAGGAACCAAGCATATGAGCAGAATCAGGATCTTGGGAACACACACGATCATCCATCTAACCCTTCAGTTCAACATGGGAATCTTTACCAAGAAGGAAATGGACCCCAGGTGTTGGGGCCCTCAATTTATCAGCAAGTTTCATCCCATTCACTGGCCTTTCCTGCATCTCAAAGTTTGTTTCATGGGACTGACTCAACCCACCATGGCGCTGCTTCCCGCCGGCCATTCCAAGGTCAACCTCCCTCTCAAAGGGCTGGCGCTATTGTGTGCACTGGAACCTACAAGCAGTACAAACTCTGCAACACAAATGTAAGTCCATTCTTCTCTTAATTTTAACGACAACTCCCTTAGCATACTGGATTTCTATTCTTCCTGTGGCTCAAAATCAAAAGATATATATTTGTCTTATTAACTTTGAAATATAATATCCCTTCATTCTGTTTGTTAGGCGTGGAGTAAAAAGAACCCACTTTATGCTGAGTTAAAAGAAGTGTAACTTGGAGAATGTCCATAGTTGCTGTATAATATACCACTTGTATAGCAGCATCCATCCCAGGGATCTCAAATGGTTGTTAAACCTCACACACTGGTGGTATATGTATGATTCCTGTTACATAGATGTGGAAACTGAGGCACTGACTTTACCTCACAGACAACAGAAGGCAGAGAATAGGATGGGATTGGTAGCCAGGTTTCCCAACTCCCAGTCCCATGCTCTAACCACAAGACCACATGGCTTTTTTTGTGTGACAGACCCTCCTTTTTGCTACAAGCTAAGGTTTCTGATTTTAGGTGTTTATTTTTAGGGTAAATTATGGCTTTTTGTAGTGAAATCTATTGTATTAGAATTTTTAAAATAATTTTTTATAGCTGTTTAAAAATATTTCACTTTGATGCTACCCTGTGTTCTGGGATGACCTCCCACTGAGTGTATGAGACCTTTCAGTGTCTGCTCTTCTGCTCCACAAACAATTTTCGACATTGTAAGATCTGTAATTTTGGGCTGTTTTTTTTTGAAAGTTTCTTAAAACGTCTTTCTCCAGTGTTTACCTTGACTGGGTTTTATCGATTTTTAACCAAAAACAAGAGGCCTTATTCCTTTCCATTCTCTTGTGAATTAATATTGTTGACTTCAAGAGCCATGCTATTTGGTTAGTAATAATGGGCTGTTAAAGTGTCCTGTTAGTGCTGTTCTGTGTTGGTCTAACAGAGAATTGGCCCTTGGGTTGCGTTTGTAAGTCCTAATGTGCATTTACAACCTCTGGGCCCTTTAAAACTGGGGGAGATAATCACAGAGCACATGACTAGGAACAAGCATGTGACCTCTAGGAAACCAGATGGACAGCTTCCTGTCTCTTAGGTGGGGGCTGCAGACAGGAGAGACCCAGTGTCAAGGATGCGTTGGTTTATGTTTCCCCTACAGTATGCAGGAAAAGGTTACCCAGAAGAGAAAGATATGTGCTCCCCCTTACCAGTTCTGGCAGCCAGAGACAGCAGGAAGAGTCTCTGTTACCAACTGTGTCGGGGTGCTGGAACAATTTTTATAGTGGGGATGCTGAGAGCCATGGAAACAAACTGTGAGCCCTGTATACAATGGAAGCTATGTGAAGTTCCCACGAGCCAAGTGGAAGCTGTAATTGCCATTCAGTGATCAGTTTCTGCCTAGGACATGGTATTTAATAGTTATAAACAAGTAGGAATGGTCATAAGAGTCAGGGCCCAGACCAGGAGAAAGCAAGGCTGATAATGTTTGTCCTTATTTACTTGTTCTTCCTATCTCTACACTCTTATACATGGGTATTGATTTAATTTATCATCAGCAACATGCTCCAGAATTTCTTTTTTTCTTTCCTTTTTCTTGTATGTTCCAAGAGGTAAATATAATTTATCAAGGGGAAAAGATTCTATTAACTGGTACCCTGGTGTTTGGTTTCTCCTAAGGGCAGTTAATTAATAACAAATTAACTCAATCTGCCTTGGTCTGTTAGGTCATTTCCTCATCGTTGTACATTTACTGTGCTTTCATTTATAGCTGAACTCATTTTACATGACTGACAGCTTGGTTCATAAAAAGTTAAGCTTATAGATTTTGGTTAGTGAGAGGCTGGGAAGAGCTTATATTTATTCAAGTGTTTTTTTTTTTCAGGCAACTAACCCTATTTTCTCATTGTACAAATGGCTTCATATCTTCAGCATTTGCATGTGTGCTTTATACATGATTTCTACAGAATATACAGCTCTGTGTCACTTCATGAATCAGGAAACATGCCGTAAACATCAGTAAATTTCCCACCCCGGTGCCCACATGCACACAGGCAGCATCAGCAACACACAACTAGTGGTATCACCTGAATTAGTTAGCATTCATGCCTGCAGGATCGGGAGAGCTTGAGGAGTGACCATTCTGTCCGAAGTGGAATTGTATGAGCTTGTTGGAGGGGGTGGAGTTTGAAGCTTGTTTGCCACTTGTGCTGGGTGAATGATTTATGTTCAAGAATTTATTTGACCTTTTTTGGATCAACAAATTCTCTTACCTGTTCCTCATTTGTTCACTATTTATGAATGTTTGAAAAAAAAAATGTACAGACCAATCTTAGGTTGCAGGTTGCTTATGGAGTTATGTGCAAGTAATCCTTTGAGTTTTTGACATTTGAGCTGTGTTGATTTGTCACCTTGATCATGTGGGATTATTTCTTGACTGTATGTCCCTAACCTTCATAAACTAGCTCTCCTTCTGCCTAGATTGATTCAGTCATGAAATGAACTTACTTCAGCTATGGGCCTGAGGCTTGTTTTCAACCAAAATTCATACAAAGAGAACTTTGCGTGCACAGTTGTGTGCAAACAGCTAAAACATCATGGAAACATGGGCAAAGAATTGTTTTGGGGATTCACTAAAATTTGTGAACCAAAGTTCCAATGGCTTGTTCATCTATGTTTGCCATTACTGCAGCTAGCTTGTTCATTGGTTCATGCACCCAGGGTTGGTGTGAATGTTATCCTCCAAATAAATGATACTGTTATTCACCAAGTGTTGTACTACTGCTACTTACCAATAGGTCACACACATTTTGGTAAATAACTAGGGGTTTGATAGGATCAGTAAGCAACTGAATTGATTGAGATAATATAATCAATTTTATTCTCTTGGTTTGGGACGTCAAATATATATTTCACATCATCCTGGATAGTACATCTGTAGAATTCTTTTCTGAGATCCACCCGGAAGTTCCCCACTCAGATCTGTACTCCTGAATAGACATAGCAGCAAGAGCGTCATGAATGTAGGGAGAGCAGAATATCTGGGAAGGAAGCATGGTCTTGTAATTGAGGAACTAGGATGGGACTCATGAGAGGTGGGTTCAATTTTCAGCAGTACCATAGACTTCTTGTGTTACAAAGAGATTCATTGGCTTGCCCAAAGTATCTCAGTCACCTTTTATTGGCGATGGTGGTGGTGGTGATGATATTCATTACTAGAAAGTCTTGAAAATTTTCCGACAGGAGTTTTCCATTAGCAAATGCTGATTTGATTAAACTGAAATGTTCCATGGGAAAGTGTCGATTCCATCAAAATGTTGGGTGGAAACCAGGCAGGCTGGCTAACTGGCTTGTGCATGGTTTCCTGACAGCCGATGGCTGGGCAGTCTCCCTAGTCTGCCTGCCTGCCGGGCTTCCAGACTTCCCATGTTGCCTGCCTCCGTGGGACTCTAAGCTGCTTGACTCCCCAGAAGCCGCCCAGTTTGCTAACTGGCTAACTCCTTGCCCAGAATTTTTTAATACATTTCCATTCTACAGGAATTTGCATTTGTGGCTTTTTTGTTCTGATTCAGAATTTTTTTTTTTTTTTTTGGAAATGTATAATTTTCTGTGGAGTGGAAATTCTGTTTCCTGTATAGCTCTGTTCACAACCAACATGGGTGATGTGAGGATGTATTCATTAATATTTGTGGGATACTCAGGTACTATGGTGAAGGGGAGGCATGAAAGTACCTATGTCAGAGAGAACGTTGTTGTTAAAAACTGATAATTTGGCTGTCAATGGACATCTGTGTGCATTGTTTTTACTCATTTTGAGCTTTGGTGTGGACTATGTATGTAATATAATGGCAAAAATTCTAGTTTGGGAGTTTACTTTTGGACAGTGTAGGATTGTATGTGCATTTCACAGTTTAACACTTTGTAGGTATACAGGAAGCTTATTAAAAGCTTATATGAGTTTACATTACTTTAGGCTTTACTGTGGTTTCTTTGACTGTTTTTGGTTTGGAGTGTGATTTCTTAAACGTATTAGCTCAAAAGCCATTAGTGCTAGTTGCAGAAGTAACTTGCCAGCCATTGCCATGGAAATAACGATGGTTAAATGTACTCTAGTTGTACATCATTTGTCCCTTCCATTGAGACTAAAGAGCAATGTATCTTCTCTGAAGATCCTGGGCCAAATTCATTTCTGCTATAACTCTATAGTTGTGGCTGTAATGAGATTACTCCAAGGATAAACTGGGACCGCTGTTTGAATCTCTTCACCACGTTCTATAGAAGACAATGTTTTATGCAGCTCTTATTAGAATCTGACTAAACAGGGACTTGGCTGTCTTAAAACAATGGGGAAAATGTTTGCAGCGTTGCAGTTCAGAAGCCTTTGTTTTAATGTTTTGTCTAACTTAAACTTGTTCCATAGCAAGCAGTAATCTGTTTTATAAAACCCCCACTCATGGTCAGTAATCACAATATAGTGTAGCATCAAATGTAATTACGGATGAAGAAAGGCCCAATACTGTGGATATAGTTAGCCATTTTGACGGTTTTGTGTTGACCTACCTTCCCTCCCCCAAAAGGGCCATAAACGCCGAATATAGGTATGTCCATTACACACAAAATGATCCTTGACACAGATAGAGGGACAGGGACTACCAGTGAGTTTACAAAATAAATTAAAAATACATCTTCAAGGGGAATGTACATTATTATTTATTATTTTTATTGCCATAGGGCCTAGGATCGCCAGTCACGGTCTAGGATCCCATTGTGGTAGGTGCTGTACAAACAGAGAACACAAGGATGGCCCTAACTCCAAAGAGCTTACAATCACATAGTGTATGTATGCCTATTACCATTCTAGGCAAATCTATGTTCTCCAGGCCAGAGAAAAGTAATTAGTAAAGGAACCTGTAATGCTTTAGCCAGGGTTTCTGCACCCCAGATGACAGGATTTCAGTCTTATCCAACGATCTTTTAGGTATTGTGAAGTGTATTCCAAAACACACACACGTGCACAAAACTATACACCATCAACACCCTCCATTTTAATGTAAAAGTTCAGAGTGCATATTGTGACCCGTTGGTGCCTATGGCAGCCACCTGAAAAGGCCAAGGGCAGGGTAGGCTGCAAAAGGAGACCAGATTCTCCCAGCACTGGTGGGTGACACTGAAGTCAGACTTCCCAACCAGCCACAAACTGTGCTTCTGATTCCCTACACTGGTTATCAAGAAGCTAAAACAAAATATACACAGCCCCCTTTACTGCATTTCAGCCTCTGGCTCCCAGTCAACCACTAGGTCCAGTAAAGAAATAAGTTATTTAAAACTCTATGCTCTTTACCAAAAAGTCTCTCCTGACCCCAGAGGGTCAGCCACAGCACCAGAGCAATATAAGTTTGGATCTTACCCAAAATACCACACTGACAGCCAATCCTTTAGTAACTAAAACTAAAGGTTTATTATAAAAGGAAAGAAACAAACTATAAGAGAAATGTTAAAGGATTAAAGCAATCAGACACATACAAATGATCGGAAAGTCCATATATATCAGGTTTCCAGTGGAATTGTGGCGTTTACAGGCTTGTTTAGTGTACATCCAGTAGCTGGGTGGGTCTCAGTCCTTTGATTCACTGCTTTAGTTGTAGATGAGTTGATCCAGAGGTAGGTGAAGACTGACTGAGGACTCAAGACAAAATGGATGTGGTGCAGTTGCCTTTTATGTCCCTCGGCCTATGCCATGCTGCTTGTGGAAATGTACAGGCAAAAGATGGAGCAGGGTCACAGGACTAAATCCTGGTGACTCATTCGGTGTAGCCCTGGCTTCTCTCCCTGGGCCCATTGTACCTGTGAGTTACCTTAATGGGCCATTAAACAGGCTAGTGCTGCAGCCATCCTGTCTGGAGTGTTTCCCAGAAACACAGCACAAGTTGAAATACAGATACATCAAACATATCCATAATTTCCAACAAAAATATGACACATGCCCATAAAAAATATCATCATACTTAGGAAATTATAACATTTCTAAAGGTACCTGACATGGCATATCTCATATGAATTATTGTAATTTAAAAATATTGATGTTAAATAGTATCATAAATGGTCCCCCTAATCCAGCCAGTGTCACACATATCAATAACTTAAGGATAAATAAAGATGTTCTAAGTCTCCCAAAATGGAGGACCCAGGAAATTCAGAATTAAGGTTACACTTAAAATCCACACATTCTGGTAAGAAATTACTAATTAAGGGAACCAAGCAATCGTAACTCTGTCCTGTTAACAAAACCATAGTTATCATTGAAGCATTATATAGCAGGTTGTGCCAGTTTACATTTAGAAAGACGCATTTTTAATATTTTTCTCCTCAGAGTGTCATGAGTGGAGTGCACGCTCTATATTCTGTACAGATGTAGCAAGTGCTTACTGCAAGTGTTTCGCCAGTGTGCTTACCGCAAGTCCCCATGGTGGTTATACCTTAGGTGGGCATTATTACTCCTCTTCTTAGGTGCTGCAGCTGCTAAAATCAGCGTCATGCTATCAAACCGGCCTAATTGTCCAGATTTCCACTTGAAATAGTTGTCATAGATAGTCACTTTTAATTTCAACATTATGTACCTCAACCAAATCTTCCCTTTAAAACTCAGTGAAATGTAACAAGATCAGATTCCTTTCCTCTTGAAACCGCTCTCTCCTATTAAAAGTCCATCATACCTACAGGGAGGCTTTGCATTGCATAGTGAAGAAATAAAGTTTCTAAAAAAAGTTACAGAATATTAGGATAATAAACTATCCTCTCATTAGGATTTTGGAGTTTCTGATATTACGGGCAAAATATATTCATGGGACAAACTTATCTTGACAAAGTATAGTATTCACCCTAAGTTTTCCTTTATTTCATCCCATCGCGCCTTGATATAGTCTCTTTGCACCAGCCAAAGGTTCCCTTGTCTCTTCTTGGAGTTTGTTTGGTAAGATAACATATCAAATAAGATTAGCCAATTCACACACACACATTTAGTTTCTTTAGTCTTTTCTCAAGTCTTACCTTCTACTCTCTCCTCCTGTGAATTCCCTTTAAATTGTCTACATCTTTCTGGGATTGTTGTGAAAGTCAGACATTTGGTTCATATTCTATGTCTGAAAATATTTCATTGGCATCCACACAATATTGAAATTAGTTTGAATTCAGTGTACAGAATCCATTCTGTTTTTGGTGGAAGAGTTTCAGGTACTTCGTCAAATCCACATACTGGCATTTCAGACTTCCTGCTCTCCAACCATTTTGTAAATCCAGGAGTTTTCAATTACAGATCATTGACTATAAATGGCTATGATCCACATAGCATTTATTCTGCTATACATACAATGTAATTGGGACCTAGTCTTTATGATGTTGTAGAGTACTGTGTGGCTGAGGAAGTGTTTTCATTCAGGCCAATACAAGAAAAGTCAGTTGCTTTCTTATGAAGTGGTGAAAACAAACACTTTTTTTGGTTTCTGATTACCTTGAGTTAACATGTACATTTCTGTACTCTATTGAATCAGCAGGGAAGAGAAAGTCCATCACTCCAGTTCATGCTTTGTCAAGATAAATTCATCCCATGAATATATTTTGCCCATAATACTAAGAATCTCCAAAATCCTAATGAGAGGATAGTTCATTTACTTAATATTCTGTAACTTTTTAGAGACTTTATTGCTTCACTACACAGTGCAAAGCCTGCATGCAGGTACCATGCCCTGGAGTGACATCTGAGGGCTGGTTTACAACAGAGCATTTTGGTGTTGTAACAACCATTGCAAGCTCTCAGTGTGCCTGTCAAACACCTTGCACTCGAAACTTCTTGCATTGGTGCACAGCTGTTCTCACTACCATTGCCATTGAAGTTGGCTTGAAAAAATTTCCCCATTGCAATCTGCCCTGGGTCTGCACTGTTGTGATGCCAAGTGGACACAAAGGCTTTTTGTATCTAGATAATACTTATTCCTGCCATAAGTGCAGGGGACTTGCCTAGATGACCTCTTGAAGTCCATTTCAGTCCTATGATTCTATATGCACTATGTTTAATTTTGTGCAACCGTGAAAATTTAAATAGATAAAAATAGAAGAAAATGTTTAAAAATAAACATTGATAGTCTCTGTTGAAACTATTTAAAAAAAAATCAAATTCTCCCAAGCTTACATACATCTCTTCATGAGGGTTCATAATGGTATATTTACTGCTAGTGTATGATTAGTCAGTGGATCTGTCTCTTAGTGTGCAGTCCTCTTGTGAAGTTTGAGGGATGAATATATTCTTTGAGGTTGGATGGAGGAGGGGCATCTGTTTCTCTGTAGACTCAGACCCTGATTTGTATCTAGAAATAGCGTGATAGATGAACGACTAACATTTTTATAACTGGTGCAAAATTCATATCAAATGGTTAAAGAGATTGTTTCCTGAGCTTTTGGCCAACTAAATGTAGTAGGTTTGAATTAGTAATTGGAAATGTCTGGGACGTTACCTTAAAGTCAATGCAATTCATATGTCACATTAGAGGGGAGAGAGAGAAAGGCTTGCAACATCTGATCGCCTCATCAGTTCCAAGTCACAGTTATAGCACTGAAAATTGAATTGTGGTGGTGATTCAAAGGTCGTCATTCTGCCCTTGTCAAGTTGAATTGAATTTATTTTTTTCACAATAAAATATGACTGCTGAATGATTTAGATGCATTATTATTATCGTTTGAAGGTAACCTCTGGTACCATGTTTTAAAGATGAAAACTAAGCGTTTAAAATAAAATTGCCAGTTCAAAACTTCAACTACCTAAAATCAGATTGTTACATTCCTGACATATTTATTGATGTATGTTTAATATTACCCTGTACATTTGAATCTGTCATTTATCTGCACACACATGTTCTAGAAGGTATTCTAAGGCAGTCCAATTTGTCTTAAATTCTCTGTCTTTTCATACAAGATGCTTGGTCTGAATTTTTTCTGCATTAATATTAAATACAGCCATAATTTGAACAAGAAATTCAGTTTTTACTTATATTTTGGTTTAATTGCATCCAGGTTTTGGAAGCAGTGGAGGCCTCAGTCTTCTGGAAACCTCATTCAAGGGAGATCCTGTGAATTCATTTACAAATGCCATTAAAATTGTTTTCCAAAAAATGATGCTTTTTGAACATTTGGTAACCATTCATCGTCGCTCAAAAAGAATACAATAAAAACCACGTTCTGTCATACAGCATCTTCTGCTGGAATGTCTGTTTTGGGGAGCGCAGACTGTGGTATCAACAAATCTACTCGTGGGAAGAATCTATTTGTCTCTGGCATTTTAAAGTAGGTTTGCCCAATACCACAGCTGAAGGTGATTTGCTTTTCTAAGGGTAGGTGGACAGGTTCAGAAGTAATTAAGAACAGGCTGATTCTGTGTTTTGAAGGACTTCTCTGAAGTAAGCTATGCAATGCACCGCCCAGCTTTCTTCACTTATGACTACATTCCTTCAACATGTGCATATTTATTACCCAGCCCCCTCCACTGGCTTCCAAGCAAGCACTGGCGGGTGTATAAGGCAGACAGCAGGTAAAGAGCACAAAAAGAGTGCAGTGAGAACTGGCAGGGAAAGAATGCTGCCTAGGTACCCTGTTGTGCTGGGCCACAGCTGACTGGGGAAGGAACAGAAGCACTGAACAAGAGTAGGCTGGGGAGAGGGCAGCTGGAGGGTGCTGAGAGCAGGCAGTATATGTGGAGCTCTATTACTGAAGCTGTCAGGTGTTTGTTAGCAGGGGGTCAGAGCCGATGCAAACACTTAGGGAGCATAACCCTAAGGTCACAGCTAGGTAAGAGAGCTGAAGGAAAATTTGGTTGAAGGATGTCCCAGAAAGCCTACTCATTCAGAAGAGCTGAAAATGGAAGGCTGGAATCTTAGATGTACTGTGTGGAGAAAAGCAGTTGAACAGGCCTTTTCTATGTGGAATATCAGGGCCAAGTTCCTAGCTGCAAAGGACAAATAATTAGAGGAAACTGTGATAGCCATCCTCGGTGCTCTGGCTTGGCTTTGCCCGATCCTGAGACAAAGTGTGCTATGTGCTTGTACAGTAATAATGTCCAGGAGAGAGAGCCACACTATATGTGTAGACACACACTCACGTCTTCTGAACTTCCTTTGACTTTCCTTTGAGCAACACATACAGTAATGCAGTTTTTCCACAAACATTTACCTTACAATTATGGGCAAGCTAATCTCAAATGCCTTGTATTATTGAAGACGAGGAAAGGATCTGAGCACACTAGATGAACAGTAGTTCTGTCATTACTATCCTAGCAGGGCAGTGATTGATGTATAGGGGGAAGAAGCCAGGGTAATATCCCCAACTCTCTTCTGCCAACTGTCTGTATCTCTGATTTTAAACTTGCAATAACTTCCCAGCCAAGGAACACGGGAGTATTTAATTTAATGATCGCATACTACATTTTTTTTTCTACAGGACCCCTGTCTATCCTGTGCATGGAATGGATGATGCACACTTAATGAGCAGCTGTTCAATGTTCAGTGATGTTTTCTCAACATTATTCAACATGTGGCCATAGGCCTTATTTACCACACACTGTTCAAACTGCTCTGAAAACGGAATTAACTTCCTCATGGGCTTTTTTATGGTGCTCATCACTCTAACATTGGAGTGCTTCCCAAACATTACTTTATTTTCACAACCCTCCTTGGAGATGAGGGGGTATTATTATTATGGCAAACAGGCACAGAGGGTAAGATCAAAAGTACCTACAGATTTTGGGTGCCCAATACGAGAGATCCAGGATCTGATTTTTCAGAGTGCTTAGCATAATACAGCACTTCAAATGTTCAAAGCGCAGCTCTCAGTGACTTCAGCTGCAGTTGTGAGTTCTCAGCACTTCTGCTAATCAAACATCAAGCTCTCAAGTCAGGCACACACTTAGAGACCACCTGTGAAAAGTTTGGTTTAAGTGACTTGCCTAGCAACACGTAGGAACTCTGTGGCTGAGACAGGGATCGAATCCAGTTCTCCAAGGCAGCTTTCAGATTCCTTAACCATGAGACTCTCTCTTCCTGCAACTTCCTGCCTCATTCACTACACATCTTCTAAGTAGTACCCACTGATTCCTTAGATGCCTTTCAGGAGTGCTGGGTGCTGTCTGGGGTTCTCTGTTCAATGTCCCCTTCTGGAACCCTGACTGTAAACCTATGACCCTCACACCTATTCTTGTTTGTTCATTTGTTGTCCCTGGAATTAGCTGATCCCTGGTTTGTCTGGTTTGTATTTTTTCTGGTCTTTCCCCTCTGAACAAGGTAAGGCCCTTCTGGTTTATTAGATAGATGCCCTCTGGGGATCCATCATGTACACAGGGCCCTAATAGGCCTGCACACTGAGTGAGGCAAGAGTCTTGTGGAGGAAGAAATAGTATGTTGTCTAGAGCTACTCAAATAACTCATTTTTCAGTTTGCTGGGAGTTTTGGGGGGCGGAGAGGTTGCGGGGGGACGGAGTGGTGGTGGTGGTGGTGGACGGAGTGGTGGGGGAGGGGGAGGAGAGTTTGACCTGAACCAAAATTGCAAAAAAATTTGACAAGCTGATGAAGCCCCCTCTAGTAAATCTCTCAACTATGATTTTTCCAAGAATTGTAACTTGGCCAAATTTGGGTGAGTTTTCACAGAGAGTAAAAGGCACGTCCCTTACACACGCTTCCCCCTTGCCAAATTTTGAATCTCTGCTCCAAAACCTGGTGGCATTCAAGCGTTCCAAAGAATTTTTTTTAACATTGGCAAAAAACCTATGTTTTTGATTTGCCTCATTCTTGGAAATGGCTGAACTATTTAGGCTGAAATTTTCCATAAAGTTTCAGCCTGAGGCAGACACTTGGCATGGAATGTTTCAGCCTGAGCAATTAATTTGGCAAACTTACAAGCAGCTAAAAACAGGGTTGTATAATTGAAAGTGTTGGGTGAGCATATAAATACTAGGTGGTACTACTGGCCCCGCCTATAACAACAACACGTGGTGATAAACGTAAATATTAGATTAGCATGTCTTTTTATTTTAAAATATGAACCAGGGGGAGGATACAACTTGTTGGCAAAGCAGTAACAGAAAGAGCCTATTGCATCAGGGGATATTCAGGGTCTTCACTTTTCATGACAGCAAGAACCCCCAACATGAGATATGGAATAATATCCATAAAAGCAATGGAAATGTGTGTCACAGTAACTGTTTGACATGCTGATTGTGCTGAGCAGACGCCTAGCAAAAACTGCATTTACAGTGTATTACAATGTGTTCGAAAGAGTTGCTTTTTGTCTGGTTTTTGTTTAGTTCTGTATTAGTATTAAGGAATAACATGTTAGAACAAAGTACATACTCAAAGCAGATTTATTTGCACACAATGCCCACTAGAAATACTAAATCTCCATTTGTGCCTTGCTGAAAACTGTGTAAACGTTTTGCTTTGAAATGATTCTGCCGATATACCTGTGAATTTTAATTTGTTCTTCTCCTTTAGTTGCATTGCTGGGGATATGGAAAAGGGAATTTGGTGGTTAGTTCAGCTGCTCCTGCTGCTTGGTCCTCACTTGAAGTCATGATCCTCCGTTAGTATCATCAGGATTATTTGCTGTGATGAGGATTTTGACTTCAAATGTGAAGTAAGGAGTAAATGAGCAAACAGACCAAGGCTGTATTCTGCGACTGGATCTGTGCAGGCAGACAGACCCCTGTGTCTGTGCAGAGCCCCATTGACTTATGCAGAACTCCATACACATGGATATACATTTAATTCAATGGGATTCCGTATAGGTGCATAGACCCAGTGATAGGATCACAGCCACAGGCGTTATACTTATGTTAGTGACCTTAAATAGAAAATGAGGGAGGGAAAAAGACAAAACCAGAAAGTGAAAATGTATATCTAAATCTGCTTTTAGGGATCACCTAATGACCCAGCAAAAATCAGTTGCCTAGCAGAGACGGTCTTTTAAAGTCATATCAAATATTGCTGCAATCTTAGTGCAGATTTAATTGTCAGCATAATTTTCTACAAACTGAATGGGCCAAACACATTTTCTCTGCTTTAAGTCCACTGACTTCAGTGGAGTTCCATCCGGTATTAATTTGGCTTTGTGTGCCTTTCAAAATTGGCATTGATACCTCTTTAAAAATTGAATGTTGGAGCGAAGACACTTGTATAAAGAAAAATTTCTTAGTTTATAAAAGCTCTACCTGTGAAAGCATTTTGATTTGTTTTTGTCTCTTGTATGAAGACAAATATGCTGTGGCACATTTTCTGGTGATGACTATAAATACATGCCATAATTTTTGTATTTTTGAACCATACAGCGAGATGAGACACTGAAGAACCAGTAATCTGAAGGGTTTCATGTTTAGACATTCTTCAAACATTTTCTGCCAGGTTTTCTCAAATAGAAATCACTTTCATTGGTTTCCCATTAAATGAGACAACAGCGTTCTGTTTAAATGCCTCAGGCATGACACACAGTTTCTATAAATGTGTTTTAGTGAAAGGAGTCTTGAATTTGGACGGACTCCTGCAGCATATTTATATAAAAATGTGAATGGGAGCAGCCAGGGTACAAAGGTAGCTAAGGATTTGCAATAAATGGCCAAGGCTAGTAGTGCCTGATGGGGATCAGCCAAAGAAGATCCCTTGGACAGCTCAATTTGAATACTTAATGGCCTCTCCATCTCAGAGTGAAATGGGCACTGACAGAAACTTGGGAAAATAAAATTAGAAGACTTTTTTTTTTTATTTGCTTCTGGAGCGAGATGATAGACATCTGGCCGTCTGATGGATCCAGGGCTTGGAAAGACCAGCAAAAGTGTAAATCGATGTAGATCTGTATTCTGTGGAGCTATTTATTCCTTTTTACACCAGCTGAGGAAAAATTTTCCCGCATGTTCAGGTTTTCTTTTTATTTTCTTATTGTTAAAAATAGGTAATGTAGAAACTGATTTTTATTTTTCAAATGGTTTTTATTTTTTGGAATCATTATATTTGTGCCTGTGGAGTTTTGGTAATGGACAGCAGTGGAAACAGAAGTCTTTCTTAAAACTCTGGACTAGGTGCAGTGCGGAGGTACTTGTGTTGTTAGTTTCCCCACACCAGTTCTTTTGTGAACCTATTCTGTATTGAACTGCCAAATATGCTAAATTATACACAGTGGAGTGCTATGGACTGTTTGTCTGTGACTGAGCAGAATCACTAAATTTTACATAAGACTTGAAGCTGGACTTGAATCCTCTCACCAGCAGTGGAAAAAGTGAGATGAGATGTTTTCCCCCAATCGTTTAAACAGCTCTCTGCTTAGCAGATTTGCACAGTCACAATAAAAGACAATAATGATAAAAGCTAGGCAAGAATTTTTCATTTTTCAAGGGCTTTGCTAACTGAGAGTCCTTGACAGTGGAAGGGCTGTGTTTTAAGCTGGGAAGGGTTATTGTGGGAAAACAACTGGCTACAGCAATAGCAGATACACTTGCTGCATTGTCCCTGTTTCTGATGTATTACAAAGCTTATAAAGATTAGGTTCAAGTAACACTTAAAAGGCTTTTGAAGTGAATTCAGAAAACTCCTCAGTGGCGCAAAGTTGAAATCAATAGTGGGAAAAAAGGTTTAAGGTTACAGCTGCACTCCTAAAAAGCTGGAGACAAACTCCAATCTCCACATAGGCATTACCTGTATTGTATTCATACATCCAAAAGGCGTGTTCTGGTAATTACATTTTAGCTGCAAGGAATGCAGAAAACTTAATGAAATTGACAGATGGAGAAAGGAAGAAGGGTTAACAACACAGGGTTGGTGGAGGAGTTACCTGGTAAAACTGAGCATACACAAATCAGCAGGGCTAGATGAGATGCACACCAGAGTTTTAGATGTATTGGTAAAGGAAATTGCTGTACATCTAGAAACATGTTTCAATAAAGCATAGGAATTGGGAGAGGTACCAGATGGCTTGAAAGGCAAATGTTGTATGTACCAGTATCTTTAAAAAGGAAAGCCCAGGAAACCGCTGATCAATTAGTTTGACTTTCATACCAGATAAAATATCCAACCTAAATTAAGAGAGCAGGATTGTGAATACTTGGGTGAAAGAGAAATAGCAGAGGATTTATCTGAATTAGAGGATGCTGTCAGGCTATCTGGAGTGGCGCACGATTGTGAGTGCCAACCTGAGGGCAGACCGTTACAAACCAGGGCACAAACCCCCAACTGCTTGTGTGTTCTATTTTTAGATGTCACCAGCCAAATTTCAAGTGTGAACTTCTCAAGCACTACAAAGGCCTTAACGTGCTTTTGTGATAGATGGTCCCTTGCACCAAAATTCACAATAATATTCAGGTTCCTCCCAGTCTCAAAGGACCAGTCACTTACCCCATGTCAATTGTACTTCAGATCTCACATCAAAGACCACGCTTGTAGCAAATCCTATTATAAACCAACTAAAGATTTATTAACTAGGAAAAAGAAATGAGAGGTATTTACAAGGTTAAGCCAGGTAAACATGGGGGGGTTTCAATTTCATAGCAAACACTTTTCTAGTTACAGAGCAAAACCCTTAAGTATTACCTTATAACATGGGATACAGCTATCATAAGTCAGATTCATGTCGGCAGCAACTCACCAGCACTTCATAAAATCTAAACACTAAAATCATTTTTGTAAATCTAATACCTGTTGTAACAATACAACACACATGTGAGCCAGACTTGTTTCCGGCTATGCATTTATCAGTGTTCAGTGAGGCCTTGGGGACCTTAGCATGAGCTGGCACCTGGTCCGCTAGTGTCACAGATGCCTAAGAAAATGAATAGCCTTTTTTACTATGATTACGAATTTGATAGACAAGAGCAGTTGATCTGGGTATATCTGGATTTCAGTTAGGCTTTTGATACAGCACCACATGGACATGTAAACCAGTGGAAACATTAAACTGCCATAACATGAAGAAAAGTGTTGAGACCATCAATTAATTGCATGAACTCCAAGGGGGCGAAAATGGTGTTTGAATGGCGTCCTACAAAGTCTCACTGCTTGGGAACCTTCCTGCTTTTGTCTCGAGGTCATTAGTTAAAATATTAAACTCATCAGTGGTTATAGTCACTGATTGTACCAAACTTAGAGGGATTGCAGAAATGAGATTCAAGTTGTGGTGTAACCTTGGGAGATGATTTAGGTTTACTTGGTCCTGCCACAGCGCAGGGGGCTGGGCTTGAAGACTTCTCGAGGTCCCTTCCAGCCCTACATTTCTATGATGAGTGCAGTGAGCTGTAACCAACAAAATGCTTATTATTATTACACAATAAATAAATGTAAAGTCCTATATTTTGAGAGTGGGGAAATAAGTGGAATAGTTTGGTTTTTAAGAAGTTTGTCCCAGAAAGAAAACTATTAAGAGGAATTCAGGTTTGCATGTGTGTGTGTGTGTATAAATTTATAGTTACAAATATATAGAGAGAGCACTTGCACAGACCTGCATGAAATAATAATATTCAGCATTTACCAAGTGCTTCTGATTCATACACCTCAAAGCCTTTTACAAAAATGTGGGTAAGCTTGATACTTATTATAAAAATAGGATAGCTGAGTCCTATGGAGATCTCACAACAAGTGAATGGCTGAATCAGGACTTGGACCCATTCTCCTCGGGTTCAGTCTTATGCTTTATCCACTAAATTGATGAGGGAACCTCAACAGGTTTCGGAGTTCAGTTTGCTTGAACATGCAGAAGTGCTGTCACTTCTCTGGGCTGGGAATCTCGGAAGAGCAGATTGTGGTGAGATTTCCAGTGCATACTGGTGATGGCCTGTTATAAAATACTAAGAGAACTGTACCCCCCCCCCCCCCCCCAATGTATATTGTTTATGCCTCTGGGCATAACTCAGTAACAAGGCAAAGTAAGAAAAATTAATTTTTAAAAAGTAAAATGCAGCGTTTTAAAGACTAGTGGTCAGCTAGTTTTTCAAACTGGTTTGCTGATTCTTAATAATAAATTCCGATTCATATAGCTGTAGTACGAGCACATATGGGCAAAACTTGCAGGGATGAGTATGTCAGTTTTGCTGAGAATAATCCAAATTTTCAGATCCCAAAATGAGCCTTTCCTCCTTAAAATACCTAATTGTATGCACAACAGGCAGTTGTAGAGTTAGTACCTGATTTGCAACTACAAATGCATGGTTTTGGGGGTACCGCAGTTGGATGCTTTTTCCAAATTTTGTCCCCACTCAGAAAATATAGATCTTAAGCTATTGCGAGTGAATCCGAGTCCTGGTATTACGTAAGAGCAAAACTAAAAAAAAAAAACCCAAAACAAACAAAAAAACGATTTACTGGGTACTGCCTAGCAAGTAAACCAGCCCAGGATCTGATTGTGCTAGGCACTGTACAAACATACAGTACACAGCAGTTTCTGTCCCAAAGAGCATAAACATTTGAAGAAATACAAAGGACCCATTTCCAGAATGGTACAAGTACTAGGAATTCAACATCCAAAGACAGACTGCAGGAGCTTCATTTTTTTGCATTCTGGGAAAAATGAGATTGAGAGAGATTACTTTATACTGTACAAATCCCTTCAAAGAAACACTGTTAAGAGAAGATTATTCAAGTTACCTGAAGGTGGTTTAAAAAACAGCAAAAAAATGGACTACAGCTAAAATTGGAAAGAATTAGACTAGATAACTTGATAAATTACTTAAGTGTTCTTTTCCATCTACCATGAAGCTCAGATTGTACCTTAGGAAAATGGCTTGACCAGGATGAGATTGGGCATGGCAATAGACTGCCAAAAGGCATATTGGAAACACGGTCAGTGGTGTTGCTCAAATGGGAATTCTATATGGAAATGCTTGGCATGATATTGAGTTGATTGAAGTGAAAGGTTCTAATTATTTGTGTTTGCCTTGTCAGTGACTTTATGATTTGCAGAAGGACAAGACTGAATAAGAAAGAGGCGGATGATGTGTGAGCATGTGAAAAGTTTATGATATGTATTTGGAAATCATCCTAAGCATGCTAGAGTTTCAACCTGTGTAGAAGGCATGTAGCTAAAATGTTAATCCCTCACTTTCATTTTTCATTTTGTTAATCTTTCATTTTTCATTTTTTTTCTTTTCAATCTTGTCTGTCAGTGCTTAAAAAATACATTGATTTTATTTACTTAGTGAATAGAAAGGAAATTAAAAGCTTTTATGTGAAGTCAGCACCAGGTTGAGGAGTCTAGTGTATTAAATATGATTTGAAAAGCAATAAATATACTATGAAAAGTAAGCTCTCTAATTTAAAAAAAACCATGAGGGCAAACATCTGCATCTTGCAGGATCCAGTTATTGTCATTTGTGATTTACTGGTGAAATATAGAAACCCTTTTTAAATGGTTAGGACATACCTAGTTAATGTAAGTGGCCAAAGCTCATCTTTTTAAATATTTGTGGAAGAACCCAAGTGTTCGTGAAAGTGAAGAATGAATACAGTAATTTAGGACCTCACATAAAGCCTACTCCAAAGACCGTTGAGTTAAATGGAATGACTCCCATGGGCTTTGAACCAGACCCATAGTGAGGAGGGGTTGTCCAATGGTTAGAGCAATTCCTACTCTACCACAAACATGCTGTGTGACTTTGAGCAAGTCGCTTAGTCTCTCTGTACGTAGTTCCCCATCTGTAATGCTTCCTTACCTCACAGGGTATTTATCAGAGTGTGAGGCGTTCAGGTACTACAGTGATGGTGTTCATATAAGTATCTAAGAGAGAATGCATGCAGGCAGGCACTGATAAACTGTCCTAATCTAGCTCTACGTCAGTGCAACGCAGTATGGGTCTGAAATATAGCCCCTATACGAGCCTTCCCTGAGTAGGTACTGCCAGCTGTTTTGAATTTTGGCAGCAATGGTGATCTTGTGATAAGGACACATGCCTATCCAAGAATCGAGAATTAGACCACCAAGGTCACTTTCATCTGTGACAGAGCGTAGCCTTGAAACCAGCTCCTTCACTATCAAGAAGTGAAAGGGTCTTTGCAATACCTTCTGCCTCCAACGCTCCACCTTATTTTGAAGAACATCACTCCTTAATGAATACTGTTAGTGTTTTGTGTGGATAGCCATAACCCGGCATAGAAACGTATTATAGGAGACGTATAGATGCAACCTCAGTGCTTCAAGCAGTGCTGCGATTTAGTCAGTGCAGGTGCTTATTCCTTCTACACATGCCAAGATATAGCACTCCCCACAGCTGGTAATTTTCATTCCTTGCCAGCCCACATGTTCATGCTTTACTGTCTATGGTCATGATCTATAACTGGAGTTGAGCAACATTTTTCAAAGTTTTTTCCATTTAGTAATGGCCCTTTTATAATTGTTTTTGCAAGAAGTGGAACATTGTCAATTGATTTGCTTTATGTTAATTTTTTAATCAAAATGTTTTCTGAAAATATAGTGTAACATTTACAACCAAAATGTCAGTTACCATAAACCTGGATTTTGTAAACAAAAATAGAAAAGAAAAATGTTTTAAATTTTAAAAAATAAATAATGCAAAACTAAAAAGGCTGACTCAAAACTTCGAAACAAAAACAGTGTCATGAAATTAGTTTGTTTTTCAACCCTCTGTATCTATCACTGAATTTTGATGCATGCTAGGCAGAAGAAATGCTGCTACATAATATTTACTTGACAGTATATAATTACAGTGGTGTGTATGTTCTTTGGACCTACAAGGAAACAAAACTTGTGGCCTCAAGAACTTACAAAGTAAAGGCCAAATTCTGCTCTCAGATACTGGCATGCAATTTCCATTGACTTAAGTGAGAGCCATGCACATGCACTTTGGGTCAGAGTTTGTCTGCACATCAGGCTGATAACAGCCAGATATGACACCAGATTACTGTGGGTGATGATGTAAAGAGCTGGCGAGAGATTCCAATAAACCTAGGAAGGGAATTCTGCTTATGATAGCACATTGCTTTTTTAAGGAAAGAAGATGCTGAATCATTGTTTCAGAAATGTCTTGCTTCCTTTTGTTTTGGTGGCATGTTTCCTTTTGAGAATGGTCAAGTGTCAGTAAGAATAGATAGGATTGTAGCAGAAATAAAATGGTCCACGAGACAAAGGAAGTCTAGATAGACCTTTGCATGATTCCACTCCATTATGAAGCATTTACTTTCTGGAAATACATTGTGGACTATTTTTGGCCATCACTTTTAGAAATCCCCTTTTAAACTATTTTCATAAAAGACTGGGAGTTCACTAAAACAAAGGTTTCAAACCTGATGTGAATTTTTCCCCTTTTTATTTTATTTTATTTATTTATACACACTGAAAGTATTAATCAGTTAAATATACTTGAGCCTGGGAAATCCAGTAGGACTGTAAGGAATAGGAAAAATATTTTGCCAGTGACTATAGGTCAGACAAACGAAATCGTGCCAAAATCTTAGTCAATGGTTTAATTGCTTTTAGAGGTGGTTTCAGTATTAAAAAAAACCTAATATGCATTTCCAAAAGTGCATTATCCCAGTGCAGCTATGGAACAGTTTTGTTAATTGCAGGCATGTGTGCAGTTTGGGAGAGTGATAGTAATTTTCTGGTATTTAGCCAAAATCTACTTAAGCTAACTAAGATTTCAAGAAAAATTTAAAACCCGTTTCAAATATTTTTGAAAGGTGAGGAATAAATGAAGAGATTTAGTTTTTAAATATTACATATAGTATCTGCTCCCCATTGATACTGATTTTGAGGCAACGCTAACCAAATATGACATGTATATAACAAAGCACATCACAATCCTAGATCTCCAAGTGCTTTCCTGAACTAGGTAACTTTAATATTCACATCTTGCAGATGAGGAAACTGAGGCACAAATAGAGTAAAAAATTCAGACGTGGCTGTTGATTTTGAATGCTCAATTTGAGACAGCTGCAGGGGTGCAATGCTTCTGGAAATCAGGCCTTTGGTGCCCAAATTTGGGCAACAAAAATTGGGGACTTGTTTTGCAGTTTTTGGCTTTATACTCCCTGTGCCTCTGGTTTTGTAGTGCTGCTGTCCTTCTCATCACTTGCTGGCTGGACAAAAAATTGAGGTTTATAGTCTCCTGTTAATGGGGTTGGGATTCTTAATTACAGCTTAATGGTACTCTAGCTAAGTAGTTAAAATCCTGTATGTTGATTTGAAAATGTCACTGTTACACTAAGGTTGAGGGCTATAATTGACAGGTGATCATCTTGCTTCCTTTCATTGTTTTGTATTGATGGCAGAGCACTGTTTACTGAGCAGGTATCTGTTATGAATCTGATCTATCAGGCTGAGGCAGTGGAATCTCTTGCCAATCTACTTTCATATGAACATTTTTAACATTTTAGGCTAGCTCGTCTAATAGATGAGTAAAATACTTTGTCACTGGCTTGAAGCTTTCTTTCTGTGCCCGTTATTGTGAAGAGGAGGTGACTTTAAAAACACACACCATTACAGGCTCTAGTTATTGTTTTCCTTTGACGTTAGAAACTTAAATATTCTACCGACGTGAGATTGATTTATCTATTCCATTTCTATGGGCCCTATCTCAGTCATATCTGAAAGCTTCACTTAGCAGGTGTAAATCATTATCACTTCACCTGAGCTTTGGTCCTAAATGTGTGTCTTCACAATTAGAGATGAAATTATATGAGGACAAAAATTTCCCCACAAAACTTTCTCCAAAATGTCATCCTGTTTTTTATACATATTTCTAACAAGCTTTGTTGTTGACAAAAACACAAGAAGAAAGTTTTGCAAAGAAAAAAAAAATGCTTGAAATTCTGGATCTGTTTTTTTCATCACAAGTTGCAATTTTGATAAAAAATTACACTCTGGAAATCATCACCAATCCCATCTCATTTAACATCCCTGTTTGGTAAGGAGGTACTATTATCCTGATTTGATAAATGTGGAATTTCAGTGCAAAGACAAGGAGATTAAGTACCTCGCCCAAGGTCCCATGAGAAGTCTGTGGCAGAGCAGGGGCATAAATCGAGGGCTCCTGAGTCCTAGTCCTAGGTCATCATTCCTCCTTGAACATACCTTTTAATTGTATTTAAAGTAACATGTTAGATCTGCAGTGAACCTATGCATAGCATTATCAGAAGGACCAGCAAGCATAGGGCATCTCATCAGCAGACACTTTGATATCGTGGAGTTGTGATAAAAAACAACGAGATACATGAGAGTTGCTGTGGAATTTTGTAAGAAGGTAAAAACTGCAGCAGTGGTGAATGTGACCTCTTCCTTGGAGTCTCTCTCCTTTTGAAACTCAGATGTTCATGGCTGTTGTTAAAGCTTTTCTTGACCAGGTAGTGTGCATGTGTAATAAGTGGGAGTGGGAAATGGGAAGCTTAAAAACTGATTGCAGCCTCAGTTGTAAGAAAAAGAGTAAAACAAGGGAACGGAAGGGATTTTGTGGCTTCTGCAAAATCTTGCACTTGGTTTTAGGGCATCATGATTCATTTTATTGTTTGCTTATATTTTTTGTAATGACAATATTGTAGGAGACCAGCAAAGCCTACGACTGGGTTTAAGAGGTCATAGGGAGCCTACACAACTTTCAGTTTCTCTATCAGAGCACTCGAAATACCTATTTTTCAGGCAGCTGCATAAAAATATAATCTGGGTCACATTTTATAATATATTTATATATCTATAAATGGTTTATAAAGGGTTAAATGATTCATAGATGTTATCAGACTATTACAGACCTAAGCAGTGTGTATTATAGATGGTTATTGGCACATCAGTGGAATGTGTTATAAATGCTCAAGTATGACCCTAATCTATATAAAGAAAGAAATCTTCAAAAAGGCAAAGAATCCGCGCAGGCCTGTTGTCTCTTACTAACTCTTATGCACGTATGAGTTCACAATGATGCAAAGGAGACAGAAAATGGGCTTTTTTTCTACCATCACACTGTAACTTTCAGACGTAGCCAAGACCTCATTAAGGCAGTGTATTTGTCAACTAGTGCAGGATTGTTCTGAGCAGTGTATTTTCCAATGCTTTGTCCTGTCCAACTTTTAACGACTCAAGAGCTGGGGTTTTCACCATTTCCCCTGGGTGACTCTTCCATAACTTTAAAATAGAAAATCCAGAGAGATAAAAATAAGAAAAAAGACTACTTTTTGGCTGCCTAACAGTGAATATTTTGATCTTTTTACTCATACATTGTCTGCAGTTAGTATGGACAGAGTATACAGGAAATGATTTATGTGCCAGAAATACAGATAGGCCAGAGCATGAGCTCAAGGCTCCAGAAGGAAGAACAAGTAAAAACAAAACCTCAGACTGTCAGAAGACATGTGCCAAAATAATAATAATTAAAAAAAATCAGAGGCATTAAAAAAAAAAAGAAAAAAAGTCAAGCCAGAGTCTCAACTGGTATATAGAGCTCTGAGTGGATACAAAATGTGTACCCGATCCGTGATCTGCAAAAATGATTTGCGTATATCTGCAGATTTGCTGGGCTCTACTGGTATAAATTGATATTGCTGCTCTGAAATGTAAAGGAATTATGTTGATTTATGTCAGCTGGCCCTTCTTATTTAGGAGGTATGGGGCGATAGATTTCGTATTTAAAGTTGCAGTCCCCTACCCTCGGTTGTTCTGACATTATTATGACATAGTTAATTCTTGTGGCACTGCAGCCTCACCCTGGACTTCCAGAGCTAATGCATTTTGTATTTCAAACATAACACTATAGATTTGATTACAGTGTTTGGCACTGGGGTAGCGTCCCATCCTTATGATATGTCTTGGTGACTCTCAGTAGTATTTATAGGATGTGTAAGTATGTGTGTCGTTGCGTTTGCTTTAAAACAATATTTGAATCCTCTTGGAGATCTCAGGAGGATGGGTGTACAAAAGAGGCTGTTTGGCTGGAAGCATTGTTGTTTTAGCAAGCTCATTATAATGATTCTAATAGAAGATAAAGCAGTTTGTGAACCAGCCTGTGTGTGTGGCTTTAGCAGAAAGTACTGCCAACTGGGAGAGACTCAGGCTATGTCTACACTGCCAAGGGAAGTCGACTTCCTTTAAGTCGACTTTCAGCAGCCAATTTTTAGAAATCGCATCAGCATGTCTATACTATGCTGTTTGCGCGGGTCTCCTGCATTTACATTGACCAGCCTTCATTCAAATTGCAAAGCTGTGCAATGTGGGTAGCTATCCCACAGTGCAACTAGCCACAGTGGCTGTTGGGATGAGTGTCATGGTCCCATGATGCAATGCTGCTTTCCCCCACCTTTCTTCCCTCCCCCCGCCTCCACAAACAAACAGGAAAAGTATTTTTGTGCCATTTTTTTACTCCCCGCGATCATCATTGCTGCAGAGACATGGAGCCAGCTCAACTCTGCCCAATTATTGTGAGCATGACAAAAACATTGCGGCTTATCATCGATTACTTTCGAAATAGATCAAGAAGCCGAAGCATAGACAACAGCGATGCCACCGTGGCTGCCCTGCTACAAGACATCGAGCAGAACAATTCCCAGTTGCTGCAGGCTGTAACACATCATCTGCAGTCCGTGGAGCGCAGGTTCTGGTCCAAGGAAACAAGCACAGACTGGTGGGACTGCATTGTTATGCAGCTGTGGGATGATGATCAGTGGCTGCAAAACTTTTGTATGCGAAAGACAACTTTCTTCCAACTGTGCTCGGAGCTGGCCCTGTCTGTGAAGCATGTGAATACTCGTTTGAGACAAGCTGTGACGGGGGAGAAGAGAGTCACCATCGCTCTGTGGAAGTTGGCAACCCCTAACTATTACCGCACAGTTGGGAATCAATTTGGAGTCGGTAAATCTACAGTGGGTGCTGCCGTGAATCAAGTATGCAGTGCCATAAATAGACTTCTGCTATGAAGGCTAGTGACTTTGGGAAATATGCAGGACATAGTGGATGGTTTGCCTTGAGGGGGTTCCCAAACTGCGGGGGGGTGGGGTGGGGCGGGCCCATTGATGGGACGCACATCTCTATCTTAGCACCTGCCCACCTAGAAACTGAATACATAAACTGCAAGGGGTACTTTTCCGTGGTCCTGCAGGGGCTTGTGGATCACAGGGGTCGTTTCACAGACAACTATGTGGGGTGGTCTGGGAAGGTGCATGACGCTCGTGTATTTCGTAACTCGGGGCTGTTCTCTAAGATGCAGGCAGGCACTTTCTTCCCTGACCACAAAATTCACATCGGGGGTGTGGAAATGCCAGTAGTGATCCTTACCCCTTGCTCCCTTGGCTAATGAAGCCGTACACCGGTCACCTCGACGGTGACAAAGAGTGTTTTAATAAGAGGTTAAGCAGTTGCAGAATGGTTGTAGAATGTGCCTTTGGGCGTTTAAAGGGTAGATGGAGGAGTCTCCTCACTAGGCTGGACATGAGTGAGAAGTACCTCCCTTCGGTGATATCTGCGTGCTGTGTTCTTCATAATGTGTGTGAAGTGAAGGGTGAGAGGTTCCTCAGGGTTGGGCTGTGGAGGCAGAAAGACTGGCCGCCAATTATGAGCAGCCAGATGCCAGCACTACGCTGAGAGCTAACCGCAGAGCGCTTTGCATTAGGGAAGCTTTGAAAACCTGGTTCTGCAATGAGATGGAGGACTGATTTCTGTTCCTGTATGTTGTTTGCCTTTGGTGACCCCCCCCCACCCATCAATATCCGTGCCCGATAAATCCCCCCTGAAGAAGATATGATTTAATAAAGAAACGTGTTGAAATGATGCAAAACTTTATTTCTGAACATTCAAGTCATGGGGGAAAGCAGGGAGTGTTCATTCACTGTCTCAAGGGGGAGGTTGGTAGCTTGCTGGCCTGCTGTCAGTGTGGCCGCCACAACTTTCTGCATGTACTGCAGCCTGGACAATCTCCTCCGAGACCTCTTGGGGATGCGGGAGGGGGAGTGGGAGGGCGGCAAAGCCCTTGGTTGAGGAGCATTATGGAGGGGCTGCAGCGGGACTCTGTCCTGCCTCCTGAAGCTCCACACGCCGCCAGAGCATCTCTGCCTGGTCCTGCATGATTCGCAGCATTTCCTGCGTGGTACTGTGATCATGCTCCATCATTTCTCAGAGACTCTCCCTGTCCATGTCCATATTCTGGGACAAGGTCAGCCGCCACGCTCTGAGCTTGGTCTCTGCGGCTGCTGAGGCGTTCATGAGCTTGCCAAACACGTCATCTCTTGTTTTTTTCCTCTTTCTAATCTGAGCTAGTCTTTCCTTAGCATTTTTTGAGGGTTGGTCCAATGCCGAGGTGTCTACAGAATGAAAGAAAAACAACAAGGTAGCCACTGTTAGCAGAGCGAAGAAAATGATACAACTGCTACAATGTAGACAATGATCCCCTGAGAAAATGTAGCAAATGATCCCTTGATACAATGTAGACAATAATCGCCATGCAGTGCACAGGGCAAACACAGAGCTTCCTTCCATTCCTGACGTCCCAGAAGGGTCTGCTTGCTGTGCCCTTACAGAGAGGATCAGAGGACAGCGTGGTGGTGGTGGGGAAGCTCTGCTTGTATTTTAACCCCTTACAGAGAGGAACTGCGGAGAGCATGGGGGAGGGGGGAGAGTCTCTGCTTAAACACAGATTTGCTGCACGCAGCGGGGTACCAGCAGTGTTCCGCCATGATGCAGGGGTCCCTTGATTGCAGCGAAGTATCCTACCGTGGAGGGAGGAACAGGGCAGCCCTCCCCTGACATGTTTTGTGAAGGATAACAGATTACATACGTGAAAGTTTCTGTGAGATATCAATTGATGATAAACGTAGCATTTCTCATCACATAAATCAACTGTTCCTTTGGTAACCCCTCAGTACAGTCACCGAAATGCCTGAAATCCCCTTCGTGCCCCCTCCCCACCCAATGTACAAGGACAGAAATGCTAATAAGAAAGAAAACTCACCAGATGTGCCTTCCCCGGGATCATCGGTGCTGTCCTGTGTGCTGCTGGACTGCTCGGAGGGCAGGAATAAGTCCTGACTCGGGGAGAACCGACACGATGCTCTCCTGCACCCTGCTCCCCTCAGCCTCCTCCTTGTCCACGGAGTCCTCATCATTGACCATGGTCTGTGACATAGCAGAGGTATCAATGCTGCGGGGCAGCACTGTGGTGGGATCGCCACCGAGAATTGCGTGCACCTCATCATAGAAGCAGCATGTTTTGGGCAAGGAGCCAGAACAGCTGTTAGCTTCCCTGGCTTTCTGATATGACTGACGCAGCTCCTTGATCTTCACGCTGCACTGCTGAGCGTCCCTCTGGTGTCCCTTCTCCAGCATGCCCTGGGATATCTTCCCATAAATGTCCAGACTCCTTTTGCTGGCTCTGAGCTGAGCCAGAACGGACTCCTCACCCCACAGACCGATGAGATCTAAGACCTCTGGACAACTCCATGCTGGAGCACGTTTGGGCTGTGCAGTCGCCATGCGGAGAACAGTGACAAAGCTCTCTCCACGCTGGCAGCACAGGAAATGAAAATTCAAATCTTCCTGGGGCTTGAGGGGAGGGGACTTTTCCTGCTAGCATGACTATTGAGCAGCACAGCATGACTGTCCAGAGCAGTCAAAACGGGGCATTGTGGGATACATTCCGGAGGTCAATTAATTCGATTTAAGTGATGTTTTGTCTACACTGACACTAAATCGATTTAACGGATTCGATTTAGGCGCTACACCACTTGCAGAAGTCGATTTTCCAGGCACCTTAATTCGAATTAACAGTGGTGCCAGTGTAGACGTGGGTGTAAGTAAGTCGACTTAAGTGACTTTAAGTCAACTTAAGTTGCCAGTGTAGACCAGGCCTTAGACTTCTATGCCTCTGTAGACATATGGTGGATAATGTCAAGACAGCTCCTATGTGGGACCTTTGGTACGCTGACTTCCACTATAAAGAAAACAGCTCCTTCACCTGACATAAATATATAAAATAAAACACTCAGTTTCAGCAAGATCTTAGAGTTTAACTCTCTTCTCACTGCTTTCTTCCAAAATAAAGTAGATACAGATGAATTAGTTAATCAGTGGTACTTGTTTCTTTTGTAGAACTCTGGTCCCATTCTTTTGAAATCTTTCACTTCTCAGCAGAGACACTTGACATGCTGGTCTGATTCTTTGTGTGATATCCACTGTCTTTGTATGTACACACACACACATGCCTTTTGGTGTCTTGGACATTATTGTTGTTTAGTTTCAAGAATATTGCAGCTGGGAGTAAGACACAAGCTGAAGTACCAAGTAATGGAAAGAATAGAATTGTATGTAAATGGGAAGAAAAATAAACAAACCATAGATGGAATGAGTTTTAAATATAAGCTAAGAAATAAATATGGCCAGCTTTTAACATACCATGCAAGTGTTTGAGTTTCAACTGTGTAAATAAATAACACAAAGCTCTTGTGAAAAGGAAATGACTAAATTTGGTTTATTGTATTTCTCTTGAAATATCATCATTTGATTGAAAAAAATGACATTTCTGTAACAGTTGCTTATTTTGCAGAATTATTACCCCATTGCTTCCACAAAGCTCACTAATGTTTTCCTTCTTTGGATACTTCAGATTTTAATATTATTGTAAATAACAATTACAATTTTAGTTATGTCCATGGCATGAATGTACTTGTTTGTTTCTTGATCTTATGTAAGACAGGGTCAAGATTTGGTACCTATTTATTTACATTTCTTTGCTACTCATCATTGTAATATCAACTTTAGGACTCGGGCAGGGTGAAATATTTCTGACAAATAGTGTATTTGGTCAACCCAAAATTATTCACAGATTTGACACGAATTTGTAAAATAGTTTTGGCCCAAAATTTTTGAGGGACTTGGCTACTAGGTGGTGAACTAAACCAGGTTGATTTTTTTTTTTTTTTGATTCAACAATTTGGTTTTCAGTTTTTTGGATTCAGTGGGACCTGAACGTTTTTAAAAAAATATTCAGAACTGCCAATTAACCAAAAAAACCCACCTCATCAATATTCACGCAGCTCTATGTTGGACCTGATCCTAAAAAGCCATTAGCAGGATCTCTTGCACCACTTTTGGTTAGCAAGTAGATAAGTCACTGTGGTAGTGCTATTTCACATGGTGTACCAAGTAGCTCAGGCAATTGGCACACTTAGCCCCAGTGTGTTCCCTGCCTGCTTCAGTCTATAGAATATGGGAAGGGCCAGTCAATCCACATGGTGAATGCTCAGAGGTGTATTCACTAGTGGTCTTTGCTCATGAGATCCCCTTCTTGGCAAGATTTCTACTGGGGAGCAGTGTTTTGACTGCTCAGAATAGCCATCATTGCATTAGTGTGCTGCTAATTCCTAATTTACATTGCAGAAAAGATGCCTCCTGTAATGTAGCTTTTTGGATCTGGTCTTGGGAACATATTTATTAGACTTTTAAAGTAATTAATAAAGAAGAAAGTGATAATGATCTCACTGGAAATCATAATATGACATCCCTGTTCTTTATTGTAATAGATGTGTCCTGAAAACAGCAGAAATATCCGAGAGGTACAGTGTGCATCGTACAACAACAAGCCATTTATGGGTCGATTTTATGAGTGGGAACCTTTTGCAGAAGGTAAGAGAAGACAGATCTATTTTATGGTTATTACATGTACTGCATTTTGGAAAGGAAAACATCTTTAAGTCAGGAAATATCAGCAGGTTTTAACTGTCCTTAAACCCTGTTGACCTTCCTCTCTTCATCCACTCTAGGTCTATATGACTGATAAAAGCCCAACACCGATATATCCCTGTCATCAGAGACCATTACAGAAGTGGGGATATTTTTAACTTCTATAATTTTCTCTTCTGCTTTCTTACATTTGGGGCCATGTCCTCAACTGGTGTAAATCGAGTGTCGCTCCATTTAAGTAAATGGAGCTAAACAATTTTACATCAGATTAGCATCTTGCCCATGATTCTTATGCATCCTATTCAAGATTCTCTGGATGGTCATAATGTGTTCTTTTTCTATTGACCTCTTCAGCAGTGGGGGTGGGGAATAGCAGAGGATAGCTGCGTTAGGAATTTGTCCAGCTGGGACTTGAAGTGAACACCCTGGAATATAAAAGCAGCAGCTTACTAGTGGTTTGCCATCCCTAATAGGAAGATGCTCCGGGGTGGGGGAGGTTAGAAGTTCAAACCCCTCTCTTCTAGAGTCGTATTTTTATTTTTGGAGCATTGAGGTCACAATTATTTATTTATTCATCTTTTTGTCGGCAATTGTTGGGACCACCTCAGGCGAGATCTGTGATGATCACTAGATAAATATTTATGGTGTATATAGCAATTTAGTCTTCAATATTTCTTTGTGGGCTGAGAGGAGACTAGTTCATGTTATGCTTTATTAACTGTTTCAAAAAGGTGGTGTCCCAGAAGTCATCAGCAGAACAAAGTGAACTCAAGCATAGAGAAGTATGAAGTATATTACGAGGGCAAGATCCTCACTTCTGACTGCTGGGTAAAAGGGCTGGAGAAGCCTAAAAGGGTCTTGTATCTGGCTGGAGGAGTATTTCTCAAGTTGCAGAGATTGTGGAAGAGAGCCTGCAGGCTGCTTCTGAGGAACCGTTCATAAGTCCTGGTGTAGGGAGTGTCTCAGGGATGGGACTACAGCACTGTGGAGTTTCTAAGCAGTGGGGTAGCCTGGAAAGCTGCCATAATATAGGCAGGTGTGGGGGGCTGTCTGAGGTAAGCAGAGGGGATGGGCTAGTCTTTGGAGTACAAAGGAGCAAAGTAGACTTAATCACCGCTGCCCCCCCTTTCCACTGGCTGTGAGTTATGTGCTGCACCTCTATGAGTGTAGCAGAGACTGTCACCCAGACATTTTAAAATGGAGGATGTTAAGAAGAGTTTGTTGATCCATCCATTTTCTTCTTTTAGTATTTCTTTTAAAACTTTACCTCAGGCCCCTCAATTTGGCTGTTTTGAGCTATATAGAACCCTGTATTATTCCTGTATTATTACTCCCTGTATTATTAGACTGCAGAGGCATTGAAAAACATGCAGCAAAGAGATGGACCCTGTCCTGAGAAACATCTAGGGAAGAGAAATTATTTGGATGTTTTGGTTTTATTTAGATTTTTTTTTCTTGTTAGCTGTGCCCCTGCTTAAACAACTGTCGGTTCTTCAACACAATGCAGCACTGAATAGTAGAAGTAATACATTATGCCACAGCCAGATTCACTTGAATAGACAGCTTTTTAGTACTTTAATCTGCTTTACTGGCTACTGTGACTCTTTCTTTTGGCTAATATCTCTAGGAATTTCTCTCTCTGCCCTAGGCTTTTCCATCACAGCGGCAGGCTCCAATCGAGCTGTCTATAACAGTCATTAAAGCAAAGAGGTATTTTTCACATTCTGCCCCTTTAAGACCTGAAGTTACCGTAGTGACAAGCATTGCCTGTTTGTGCATGTCTCCCATTTCGAAATCTTCTGTGGACTCTATTTAAAATCCTCTGGAGTGAACCTACTAATTAGCTGCTTGAGTATGTTTGACTTTAGTTAATCCCAGGATCACCACCACTATGTTGTTGATGGAGTAGCATTGCTTTCACTAATCCAAATAGGAAAAAAAAATCCTGAAGTTTTTCTTAGAATGTCGTAAGGATTCATTTTGTCACTTTCGGAGTCTAGAGTCTCTGAGCCGAAGATTTATTTACTTGTTTTTCCCTCTCCATTTACTACTCATATTTGGATGAGGAGAGATAAGTCGTTTCATATTGATGTTTAATAATGTTTACACTAATGATTTGTGTCTGTGAAGCACTGTAAATTGAGACTCACAAACATTCCTTACTTAGTATAGGGAAGTTCATCTACTAGCCTGCCACTAGATGGGGATTATAAAAATCGCCTGCATAATAATAATAAATAAAAAGTTATGCATTTTCAAATGCATCAATTCTTCTTTGGTTGCAGTTCTGCACCCCTTATGTTGAGTAGAATTTAGGTACATGAGAAGACCCACAGAAGTACTATATAATCTGAATTGCAAGATTGGGGCCTTCATTTATAAAAGGTTTGTTTTTAAATGGAAATGGAATAGGACAGAATATGCTGAAATACACGTTCAGGGAATGAAATGCTTAAAGTGAGTGAAACACATCTGGAGGACAAATTGTTTCTTTTCTCCACACTGATGTCAAATATATTTTAACAGAAGTCCTTTTCCTTCCTATTATTCCCCACTACAATCTACATTTGAAAAAAATTATGGTGGAGGCAGGGAATGAATTTTTACAACTAGCTGGCTGACCATTGCTAAGGACCAGTATTTTTAAAAGATACGATATTGCTGCTGTTAGCTTTGAGGAGGAGGTGGGATATTATTGATTTTTGTAAAAGCCCTGAAGTGATAAATTGCGACTTCTTTGAAGGTGACTATGTGGGCCTGCTGACGGGGAATAGAAATCAACCTGCTGTATGGTGGAATCAGGAAGTAAGATTTCATTTCAGTGAGGGAGGGTCCCAGCAAGCTAGCTAAGTGCAGCAGAGCGTCTCTGTTTTCATACCACGTCTCGAAAGGCACAGCTTGGAAGAGATTCTCATTTCTGGAAAATATCTGTGGTTCACATTTTTTTAATCACACTAGTCTTGCTTCTTTTTATAATAGGGGAGCCCTCCTGCTGCTAAAGGTTGCTTATCTATAATATCTCCTGGTGAGATGGATGAAGCAAGTTTCAGTACAAATATGTATATCCTCGCAAATCTCTTGTAATTAAAATCACACTTGTATCAACTCCACTTTTTATTTGTAGAGTGTGAAATTGTAATTTTGTTGTAAATCTTACATAAAGTGATCTAGGAATCTAAGAATTTAGAAGTATTGGCAGGCTCTGGTTGTCAGTGGTACTTGGATATAAGAAGAACGGCCCTCATTCAACTGAAGCTTAATTCATAATCTTTTCATTTCTAAATTTGCATGCTTTAGCCGTGTAAGATACTGTAAGGAAGGATTGTGTGATGATTGAAATAGGCCTTGCATTTTCCTAAACTTTCACCGCTTGACGGTTATGTGACTTAAGCTGTCAGTGATTTGAGACTCAAAAAACATTCAGAGATACCATACCTCCAAAAAGAGAACGCAATATATTGGTCACAGAACAGTGCACTATATTGGTCATGAATGCAGTATGCTGGCCGTAGAATAGTGGGGCTTATTTTTCAGAACTATAATTTCTTACTTGTTATCTGTTTGCCCAGGTGATGAATTACAAACCTACTCACCACATATAATGTTACAGATAGTCACCGTATATACCAATTCTATTCTCTAGAACAGAGGAATTCGTTGCAAGGAATGATTTGGACAACACCAATCTCGCACATTTGAATCATTCTATAGGGATAATCATTGCATGCAAAGCCATAAAATTCCTCCAGTTGGATGCACAGTGGCAAAACTTCCATCTTGAAAGAGCAGAAGATTGAATTCTGCAGTCCTTCCTTGGCCTTTTCTCAAAGGAAACTCCCTTTATAACTCAGGAGTGTTGCATGAGTGTAAGGGTTTCTTTTTTCCTGGCCCAGGAATAGACACAAGCCCTTTTCTCAGCTCATTCATGCCTTCTCTATACTAGTAAATAGCACTATTTCATCAACTGCTTTAGCTGAGTAGGTGTAAGTAGAGACATAATTGACCTTAGTTGACTCAGGTCAACTAAACCAGTTGCTGACACCTGATTGGTGAAATGGTGTTAGTCATTGGTTAAGTGAAGGCTTCAATCATGGCTTTAACTCTGGTGTCATGTTGCAATATCATAGAATCATAGAGTTGGAAGGGACCTCAGGAGGTCATCTAGTCCAATTCCCTGTTCAAAGCAGGACTAACCTCAGCTAAATAATCTCAGAGAGGGTTTTGTCAAGCTGCAGCTTAAAAACCTCTAAAGATGGAGACTCCACCACCTCCCTAGGTAACCCATTCCAGTGCTTCACCACCCTCCTAGTGAAAAACTTTTTCCTAATGTCCAACCTACACCACCCCCACTGCAACTTGAGACCGTTGCTCCTTGTTCTGTCATCTGCCACCACCGAGAACAGCCTAGCTCCATCCTCCCTGGAACTCCCTTTCAGGTAGTTAAAGGCTGCTATCAAATCCCCCCCATTCTTCTCTTCTGCAGACTAAACAAGCCTAGTTCCCTCAGCCTCTCCTCATAAGTCTTCTGCTCCAGCCCCCTCATCATTTTTGTTGCCCTCCGCTGGACTCTCTCCAACTTGTCCACATCCTTTTTGTAGTGGGGGGCCCAAAACTGGACACAGTACTCCAAATGAGGCCCCACCAATGCCGAATAGAGGAGAATAATCACTTCCCTTGATCTGCTGGCAATGCTCCTACTAATGCAGCCCAATATGCCATTAGCCTTCTTGGCAACCAGGGCACACTGCTGACTCATATCCAGCTTCTTGTCCACTGTAACCCCCAGGTCCTTTTCTGCAGAACTGCTGCCTATCCAGTCAGTCCCCAGTCTGTAGCTGTGCATGGGATTCTTCCGTCCTAAGTGCAGGACTCTGCACTTGTCCTTGTTGAACCTCATCAGATTTCTTTTGGCCCAATCCTCCAGTTTGTTTAGGTCACTCTGTATCCTATCCCTACCTTCCAGGGTATCTACCACTCCCCCATCTTAGTGTCATCTGCAAACTTGCTGAGGGTGCAATCTACTCCATCCTCCAGATCATTAATGAAGATGTTGAACAAAACCGGCTCCCGGACCAACCCCTGGGGCACTCCACTTGTGACCGGCTGCCAGCTAGACATGGAGCCATTGATCACTACTCGTTGAGCCCTATGCTCTAGCCATTCTCTATCCATTTTATAGTCCATTCATCCAACCCATACTTCTTTAACTTGCTGATAAGAATACTGTGAGAGACCGTATCAAAAGCTTTGCTAAAGTCAAGGTATATCACGTCCACCGCTTTCCCCACATCCACAGAGCCAGTCACCTCTTCATAGAAAGCAATCAGGTTGGTCAGGCATGACTTTCCCTTGTTGAATCCATGTTGACTGATCCTGATCACCTTCCTCGCTTCCAAGTGCCTTAAAATGGATTCCTTGAGGACCTGCTCCATGATTTTTCCAGGGATTAAGGTGAGGCTGACCAGTCTGTAGTTCCCTGGATCCTCTTTCCTCCCTTTCTTGATGATGGGCACCATATTTGCTTTTTTCCAGTCATCAGGGACCTCCCCCAATTGCCACGAGCTTTCAAAGACAATAGCCAATGACTCTGAAATCACATCAGCCAACTCCCTCAGCACCCTCGGGTGCATTGCATCTGGCCCCATGGACTTGTGTATGTCCAATCTTTCTAAATAGTCTTGGACCTGTTCCTTTAGCACTGCGGGATGTTCACCTCCTTCCCAATCTGTGCCACCCAGTGCAGCAGTCTGGGAGCTGACCTTGTCTGTGAAGACAGAGGCAAAAAAGGTATTGAGCACCTCAGCTTTTTCCACATCCTCTGTCACTAGGTTGCCTCCCCCATTTTGTAAGGGACCCATGCTTTCCCTAATCTTCCTCTTGTTGGTAACATACCTGTAGAAACCCTTCTTGTTCCCCTTCACGTCCCTTGCTAGCTGCAACTCCAATTGTGCTTTGGCCTTCCTGATTTCATTCCTGCATGTTCGAGCAGTATTTTTATAATCCTCCCTAGTCATCTGTCCAAGCTTCCACTTCTTGTAAGCTTCTTTTTTGTGTTTAAGTTCACCAAAGACTTCTTTGTTAAGCCAAGCTGGACACCTGCCATATTTGCTATTCTTCCTGCACATCATTTAGTTATACCTCTATATTTAAAAATATTAACAGGAAAGTTTCTACAGTCCATGTTGTATTGTTTTAATTTAAATTCTGCCCTATGTTACATGGTGGCACTGAGGGAAAGCCCGGAGAGCTGTAGCCCTTTCACCCACCACATTGTGCAATCATGAAGAAGCAGGGAAGAGTAAACTCCTAGCATGTGAGAGCTAAACTCCTAGCACGCAAGATGGCCTCAAAGGATCATGAGACAGAAGCTTAGAGGTCTGGTATGTATGCTGCAACTGACAGCGTATAGTAGTCAGTGAGTGTACTGCTGTTCTGAGGAGTGCTACTTAGACCACCTCCTCTGCACACCCAACACCCTCAGAACAGCAGCCCTGACTCATTCTCCTCTGAGCTAACAGAGAGAACTTAAGGGACTTAACACACAGCCCCCAGTATTTCTCTTTCTCTCCCCCGGCATTGCACAATCTGCACTGAAGGAGAATTTTGGGGAGGATTTTTGCCCCTGATGTTTATGTTGGAGCAGCAAGGGAGCTAAACCATGATTTGCAGCCCAGCCTTAATGGTGGAGTTATGCATAATTAGTATTATTTTTGAAAAAAGTATACATTTTTTATTTCTCCCTTGTTTAGTCTGGTGCAGCTGCAATTCTAAACCCTTTTTCGCATGCTACTGCTCCAACACAAACTTCTATCTTTATTTAAAAAAAAAAAAACATACTAAAGGGACTATAAACCCTATCACTTTAGCCTCTCTAATGAAAAATACTAGTTTATGTTGGAGAAACAATGGCACAAAATGGATTTAAGGCCATGTTTTGGGAGAAAAGTCCTATTATGAAAAGAAAAGGATCTGAATAAAAGGATGAGGATAATAAAAACGGCAAAAGTCAATCAAAATCTGTCTTTGATCCTTCCCATATAGCAGAACACATGGGCATTCTCACACATTCCAAATACACGTTGAAACACAAAGTTTTAAGTTCTTCCCTGATGTACCCGCCAAGTGTGGCCCTTGGTTCACTTCAAGTTCCATTTGCTAGTGATATATTAGTTGGTGACATTGTAAACCCCTAACAGAGCATTGCCAGCACTGGTTTAGATGTGTCTGATAATGCAGAGGAAACACAGAACCCTGCACTCAGGACTTGGCAGATAAGTAAAGGAGGAAATGACTTTCAACTACTAAGCTTTTTCAGCTCCACCACACTAAAAGGAATATTGCCCTTGGAGCTGCATTGACTAGATTTTATGGAATATCCTTAGATCCGACCAATTAGCAAATTGAATCTGCCCAAGACTAGTGAGCCTCAGGACATTACTTCCTGGCAATGTTGTGAGTTTGCTGAATGCTTTCTGTCTTGAACTACAGTTAATCTGCATTCAAAAGTGCCACTGCATAAGCCCTTTTTAGCTGTATTAGCAACTCCAGTTAGTTAAATAAATAGCATCCCTTTTGTTGAGATCAACTTTGCTACCAGTAGACCTTTGCATTACCAATTACCCTTCAAGATCACTGAGTCACTTACTTCCACCTCTTTAATCTGGGAAGGGTCTGTGTGGTCGTGTGCAGGATGCTTTGCCCTCATACTTGAGTAAAATTTTCAAAAGCCTCTCTGTTCTATTTTCAAAAGTGACATAGGCACTTAAAAATCTCTCCTTCAGAGCAGTGGGGCTTAGGCTCTGAAGTGCCTAAGTCGCTTCTGAAATTTGGACTGCTTCATTTGGTGCCTGATCCAGAGCCCATTAAAGTCAAAGGAAAAGCATCCATTGACTTCAGCGGTGAAGAATCAGGGCTTTATGCAGTAGGCTGAGCGTTATGTGAATTATATCATAGTATTATCTACTTTAAAGCAGTGGGCGCTCACAGGATAATTTGCACCAGTTTCCAGGTAACTGCCAGGTTACAGTTTCTCACTGTAAATGAAGCAGGGATATGTTGTATATTGCAAACTGGCTGAATTTCCCATAGCTCCCCCTGACTCTGTAAAATCAGAGGGCCTAATACTTCCTTCCGTACGTAGCCCATCTCTACTATCAGGATTGAAAAATGAACTCTCTGATGTAAATGTACATATCTTGTGTTATTTTCAGAACTCTGCAGTAGACCAGCGCAGCCAGGTCAGTATATGATTTCTGACAAGGTGTCAGGGCAACTTTTGCAGTGTCTTCCTCTTGTCAAAACAAAACAAAACACTCCAGAATATATTTAACTGCTTCCTAATTGATCAGGAATATGGAGTAAGATGTACTTGTAGTGCTGACCCAAGTATCTGGCCTGTCTCTGCAGTGCCAATATTCATTCAGGCACTTCAGAGAACATCATTGCAGTCTGTTAGACGACAGAAACATCTGCACAGGGCAGCAGCACAATAAACCAAAGTCAAACTATACATTCAAATAACGTGAAGGGTGAATTAAAAAAGCAAAAGTGAAGAGACACATTTAACGAAGAATACCAACTTTATCCTATTGTGCCATGGTATTTCAGAGGTCCGCTATAAGCGGATGCCGTAGATCTATGTACCCAAAATGTTGCAATACCAAGGACAATGATGGACCAGTTCAGGTTCGATCTTACTGAGTAATTAAAGAGACCTCAGGTATCTAAGCTTGATTGGTATGAATTATTAGTACAAAGCATAATAGAAAGGCACATTATCAAGTCCAGAACTGAAGCTTGCAGCCTATGACAAATATGACAGACTGATGACATTGCTGTCTGGTTCTGATTGTCTGTTTCGTTTCTGAGGATATCGGCAATTTCGGTTCCTAGTAGTTCCCTTGCTCTGATTCAAATACTGTGTATCCTGTCTTCAGAACATTTCCAGACTTTGTCATATTTCATAAACTTTCTAACGGCTTAATTGACATCTGTTGCTTACTCATTATTTTATTGTTGGCACATTATATTTATATATTACTGTCTATTGCCATTAAAACATTGCTTGCTCAGTCAAAAGAGCAGGGCTCTGTGTTAAAAGTCATTATATCTTTCTTAACAAGTTTAGCAAACTTGTATTTTTCCCTTCTTAGCATAACCATAGAAGATTATGGGAGCAGTGTACATGGGCAAACTGAACCTTATAAAAGTCGGGTTCAAAGATCAACACAAGGTAGATGTAGATTTAGCCTGATGTTTGAATTCCCTAGGTTTTGTAGATTGGTTCCTTGTTTTTTAAATATATTGGGCCAAGATCCTCAGCTAGTGTAAATCATCATAGCTCCAATTTACACAAGTTGAGTATCTGGCCCACCGTGCTTTTGATTTCATATCTTTCCACAGAAGATTTCTCTCTGCAGGGATTTCTTATAATGTGGTTTGTTTTCAATTCTTGTGGGTTTACATACATTAATTTTCACTTTGAATTTTATATAAAATTGAACAAACTAACTCAAAAGCTCAAAGTGAAATGCAGATGAAATGGTTTAAGTTTAACAAATCAGATGAAATAGGCCATTTTTCTTGATCTAGATGCAGATTAGTCAAGTCTGCTCAAAACTGGGCCCTGTCTCGCTTAAAATCTTTGTGAATCTTAGTGAACTTTTTACACACATCAACTCTCAGTTTTGATGTTATAACATTGGAAATAAAAATGGGGAGAGTTTTTGTGATTTCGGGATTAATTGTGAACATTTCGTATAGATCAAATCAAAATTCACAAATGTTTGAGGGCAGATTGGAAACTCCTTACTACAGCTGGTGAGCTATTACTCATGTGAGTAGACCTATTACCGTACAATGGGAGGGTTTTTTACTTCACTGGATGTGGAAAATGGGAACAATCCTAAAATATGAAACAGGCTGTCATTCAGTGAAACTCTGTTTTTTAAACATCCTATGCAGATCTTGAAGTTATTTTTTCCCAGAGCTTGTACTTTTTCAATGGCACGCATGATTGAAACATTGACTTTCTCCTATACTACTAATTGATACAAAAATTGTACTTCAAGAATGTCCTGCTGTTATTACAGCCGCTGGATGATAAATCATCTAGAAGGCCACATATTGATCCTGACTGTGAATGAAACTTAATATTGTCTCATTATACTCCCCTGCCTGTCTGCATCCATCTGTTGTCTCTTATCTTATACATAGATTATAAACTCTTTAGGGCAGGGTTTTTTTTTTTTTTGGTTCTGTGTTTGTAACGTGCCTGACACAGTGGGGTGTCTATGGCTCCTAGTTACTACAGTAATACAAATAATAATTGGCAATGAGAGATTTGCATCCAGAAGGGGAACAATATATGACTCCTATATTGCTAAATATGTCTATAGTGGGTGAGCAACAAATGTGGCCTTAGTTAGGTATGGTAACAGAACCGGATTTAGGGGCAGGCAACCCCCAAGGGTGCTGGGTTTGGGGTTCAGTGGGCTCAGGGGGCTGTATGATACAGGGTTATCATAAGAAACATATGGTCCTGCCTCAGTGTAGGAGATAGAACTAGAGGACCTCTTTAGGTCACTTTCACCCCTACGTTTCTATGATTCTGTGATATGTTATCTGTCAAATTTTCAGTTGTGACCTCCCAGTTTTCCACTTACCCATATGTGTGGGCATCTGTTTTCCCTTCACAATCAGGTATTTGCATGTAGAGACCCAGCTATGATATTTGCATGAACAATTTTCCAGTCCCTAACACTTGCTAATGTATTTTTTTGAACCTGGTTTAAGGCCAGCTAAAATTTTGGCCCACAGAATTCTTTGTGGAGCAGTAAATCAGTAAATGCTCTGTGCTAACCCTGAATATTTTATTACTTGTTTAAATTGGCTTAGTAAGTTGATTTTTTTTCATTGTATGTTTGAAGTGTGCATAAGTGATGTGTGTGTGTGTGTATAATAGACAAATTATTTTTGTATATAATGTATATATTTATATACAGATTATTATTACAAGTATTCCTTTGGCTCCCATTGTCACATCTCATTGTGTGTGTGGGTGTGTATATATATATAATGTATCCATAAACAATAAATAAAATGATCTTTAAGGGTGATCTGGAGTATTCAGAGATAAATAGTGTCAGTTTTATCATCTTACACCTTCTATTGGATGGGAAAAAGTAGAACTTTAGCTTCTGATAGCTAGGAGTTGGCTGCAGAACATTTTAAAGTCCTCATTTTGTCCATAGGCAAGAAATAGTAAGGTAGGCCATGATGATGTATGTTTCCTGCACACCTGTGATTTTTTGGCTTGGAGAGTGCAAGCCCTCTGAGGCAAAGGTAATTTAGTCCTGGCTTATGAGTTCTTGGCTTTTCCTGAGCAGTGGCTGCCAGTTGTATTTGTGACTCAAGATTTGATATGTGAATTAGTGTTCATTTAGTTCTTGGTGCAAAACTTTGACATTTTAAATAGTAACTTTTTTTCCCCAAACAATAAAATAAGTCTTCATCTCTATCTTTTCCTTAGCAAATTATTTTTAGTTACTGGACATGCAGATGTTTTGAATATATACACAGTATCTCAAGACATAATCCAGCTGTGCTGCAATTCATCCAGCTCTAAGCTATTATATCCAATGGGCCAGCTGCTTTAAGACTTTATTTCTCAAGGCAACAGACCTTCCCCCTACCATGCTCTTTGTCTCCACCTGTTAGAAGTCTTTTTGATTTGCTTTTCTTCCATTTTTGGATTAGTTGTTCTTAAAGCTTATGCTTTTATTGCATACACTGTTTTAAAAGTCTTTTTTTTTATTATCCCACATTATATGAACTACTGTAATCAGCCAGATTAATCAAAGAAATAACAAACAGAGAGGTTTGGGGAATTATAATGAGCAGATGGCATTTCTAGTCATTAGAGAGTTATATGATGGATATCACACTTCTGTAATTATACAAACCAGAACATAGGTAACAGCACTATTTGAGATATGAGATATCTCAAAGATCAAAAGTCTTTTTGATCAAATATGAGAATAAAGAAAGCAAATGGATGATATTCACCAAAACTTTTTGTTGCCATTAGAGTCTGTGTAGAAAGCAGCATTCTAGGTTCTCAAACCTCATACTTCCTCTCCTTAACTAGTTCACCACACAGAAGAATACAAACCAAACATTAAAGTCTGGCTTGATTTAAAAAAAACCCCAACCTTCTAGACCATCCAGATGTCACTCCATTCACATGCTCTGTCATCATATTCTGTACTGTTGCTACAGCTCCACACACACACTTTTGATGGACATCACAATATATCGTAATAACTTGAGACTTAGAAAATAGTCCAGGGCCTATGGAGAGAAAATGTTCAAAAGTATTATTCCATAATATTTGTTATAGAAACATACAGCTTCAGATCTTCAGCCATTGTTGACGTTTATATACTAAACATAATAGAATATTCTTTCATTTTCCTGCTGTGTACTAGAATATTTTAAAGTTTGGATGTTCTTAACCCCAGGCAGTCCCAGCCCAAAGTATTTTTAAAAACAAGTGAGGTTTAAACTGGTTATAATATATGAATCAAAAATTGGAAAGGAGAAATGGTCTATATCAAAAGATTTCCTAAAAGATATGCCTGAGTTTTTAAAAAAGGGGCAGTGAATGGATTTAGGTGCTCAAGTCCCATTGAATTTCAGTGGAATATTGGCTCCTAATTCCTTTAAGCTACTTTTGAATATCCCAGCCTACTAGAAAACTAGATAACTGAGGCAGTGAAATGACAGTGTTTTTCAAACTGCTGTACATGTTCATAACAGTAAGCTACTGTTTTCAAATGAAACCTATTTTAAAACTGACCTGCAAGAACAGAAACTGTTCAAATACAATTGAACACGAAGAACGCTTATTAATATCATGCCTCCTCTTTTTTTTTTAATTGAATATTGATTTGTGAATGGATCAAAGAGAAAGCAGAGGGGAGTTAGCAGTTTTAAAACTGTGGCTATGTTAAAATATGAGACATTTCTCAGATTTGATCCTTAATCAATATCCCTTTTCCTGCTGTGGGTTGTGTGGAGTTGGACAGTTGTAAATATTCTGTGTATTACGGAAATGTATAATCCCTTCTGTAAGAGGCTTTACAAATAAAAACACTTGGACACACATATACTTTGCAACTGAAGGCTTCAACATGGCAGCTTTTCTTCCATGGTATTTGTCAAGCTGTATGGAATGGCTCATGACCGTGAGTGCCAACCTCAGGGCAGGCTGTCAAGAAAGAGGGCAAGAATTCCAAACTGGTTGTGTGTTCTGTAATTACATTTCACCTCCCAAGCACCAAGTAAGAACTTCTCAGGCACTGAAACAGACTTAACATGGAGTCAGACAGTCCTTTTGGACACTCCTGTCTATCTTGCCACACAGACAAGCTTCCCTTTCTGATAGATAGTCTCTTCCACCAAAAACCACAATATTCAGGTTACTTTCAGTCCCACAGGACCAGTCACTTGCCCCAGATCAATTGTACTTCAGGTTTCAAATCAAAGGCAACACGTGTAGCCAATCCCGTAAAAAAAAAAAACAACAAAAAACTAAAGATGTATTAACTAGGAAAAAGAAATGAGAGTTATTTCCACATTTAAAGCAGGTAAACATACACACAACAGATGAGATAGAGTCTTAGGTTCCAAAAGATGATGTTAACTGCTATAATATGCAAACTTTATGTATCATTTAAGGCTAACACATGTTAAACAACTAGGGATCTTTTGCTTATGTTTAGAAATCTTCACCCCTCAGAGTTCAAGCAGTATAGGGATACCATTTCTCCTTAACTGGGATTTTTATTCCCTTATCCTGGCATTCAAACTGGGATGTGGCAGGCGCTTGTGCATGTACCCTCTTCCAGGGTGCCAGGGAAACAATCAGCAAAGTCTTTTGTCCACTGATATTCCACATAGCTTGTCTGGTGTCCATAAGCCTTCTTTTGTTGGGGAGGAGATAACACTCCTTGTGGTAAACTAGTATTACACACATGGTAATGCTTCTCTCATGGCTGGGGCGGTTTACAGTCTTAGCAAACATTTTTATAGTTACAGAGCAAACACTTAAATATTACCTTATAACATGGGATACAGACATTATAAGTAAGATTAATATATGCAGCATCCTACAAGCATGTCATAAAGTTTAAACACAAAACATTCTTATAACTCTCATATCTATATTAACAATACTAATACAGAAGCAATTCATATTGGTTTCCAGCTATGCATTTGTCAGTATTCAGTGAGGCCCAGAGGACTTGGTATGAACTGGCACCTGGGCTGCCAACGTCACAGTATTTTTCCCACATTATATGTTTTTATTAAACAGCGCTGTTACATCTTTTTGTTCTGTGTTGGTACAGGACCAGTGCCTAGCACAGCAGGGTCACGGTCCATGTCTGGGTCTCCTAGATTGCAATTTAAATAATGCTTATTCAAACAAGTCACTATATATAATCATCTCTCTTCTTACTGCAGCAGGCCACTTGCACAGGGTAATATAGTAAAGTGAGCAGACCGAGTTATAGTAACGATGTGGAAAGTTTCTCCCCACATCCCCATAACTAATAATAACTCACTGCATCTCCCTTACAGATGCTACAAACAGTAGCCAAACATGTTGTGTAGTAATGAAGGTTATTGGAATGGAATGTGGATGAAGGACCTGATTTTTTCAAAAGCACCTAAGTAAGTTAACAGCACAAATCCCATTAACTTAAAGTCAAGACAGACTAAGTAAAGGTGATTTTCAGTGACCGGGTATTAGAAACATTGAATGAAATGTAAAAACTAAGGATTTGTGTTGAAGTTGTATTATTTCTAGTGATAAGTCAATGGTTCATCTTTGGACTAGAGATACATGACTGCATCTCTATGGAAGAGGAGGCTAGGACTCAACTATAAATGAGCTTACAAGTCAGGGTTGAAATAAATGCCAGAGCTGTACACAGTGATCTATGTCAGGTGATCTATACCAGGCTTGATGCACTACTTTTAATCTCAAACTATCATAAGTACAGAAAGTAGAGCATAAGATTTATAGTTTATATTCCATTATATTGGTATTCAGCACCCATTTGAGAAGATGGGTCAAGATTCTTTGCTTGGGCAAAATTTTCCCTTTCATCTGTGGAACATTTACACGTGGGGAGAGCCAAAAACCAAAGATGAGTCCTGTGCAAAACTGAAAATTCCTTTCCTCAGTAAACCTGTCGTTTTACTGCAAGGTAAAGATTTCAGGTCTAGTCTCAGTATTTTTAAACGTGAAGCTGTGATGGGTTGTTTACCCCCACACAGGTTGTGGAAGGGTTAATATGGGCCTGAGGTAAATTAACCAGCCTGGATACACCTGGAGGGTGGACCAAGACCAATTAGAAATAAAGCCTGGCTGGGTCAGAGCACTGGTGGTGTCTCCATAGAGAGCAGGGAGAGCCTAGTTGTGGGGGAAGGGAACAGCAGGAAAGGAGGTAGGGGAATGCCTTGTCTCTGGGAAGCAGCCTGAAAAGAGAGAGACTTGATAGGCTTCCAGCTTGCCCCTGGAGAAGCGTGAGTGAGACAGGTCCCGGGCCAGCCCTTGAAGTGGGGAGATGGATAGAACCAGGGAGAAGGAGCAGCACCAGCAGCAGCAGCAGCAGAAGCATGACTGCAGCAAGATGTCTGCCTGCTGAGGCCAGCTACGCTGAAGGTTTGCTTTGTTTTTTTGGTTGGACTTTGATAAAGGTTTATGTTACCTCAGAATGAGGCCCACTGACAGCAATTCTGAGCCCCAGGGCAGAGCAGTCAGTGGCCCCCCTAGAAAGGGATGGCTAAAGTCTGAGTGGGCTTCCACCAGAATGCAGGTTCCGGGGCAGCTGAGGCGACGGTATCTGTTACTCAGCTTCCCGGGTCCCTTGGATTCCCCAGGGAGATTACTGAAGAACCTGGGAAGCTGAGTAGCAGATACCACCTCCTCAGCTGCCTGGGAACCTGCATGGCACATAATAAATCAGCTCAGCTCAGGGCAGTGAGCAGTGGGGGTCTTGGGGGATGGGCAGGTGTGGAGGAGAGCCAGATACCTATCTATCCTCTCATCCGCCCAGGCCTTTTAAGATCGCCGGGCCCCTGGGCAGTTGCCCCTTTCCCCCCCCATTGGCAGGCCTGCCCAGAAGGGCTGGATTCTGTGTAAAGTGATCTGATCAGATGGCCAGGATTCTCCTATGGCCAGGGTAGTCCAGAAGGAAGTGAGGGGAACTGAGGCAAAAGTTGCTGCAGTGCTCCAGCCAGGAGAAGGCCTGTTGGGGCCGCAGCTTTGTCACAGAAACAAAATCAGCTTGTAATGAAATGTTTATGGTTAAATCTACATCAGGTAAACAAATACTGCAGTTGAGTCACATTAGATGTTCCGCAGGTGGAACTTTGAGAGCTACATTTCAATTCTCCTGACTGATCTATAGGGGAAATTCCTTTTTTCTTCTTCTACATGCAGAACCCCCACTGAGAGCAAATGAACAATTCCCCGCTAGCTAGGACACACCTTTATAAGAGCAGTGTCCCCTTTACTGTACTTTAAGTTCAGGATCCAAAGAAATAATTGTGAAATTGCAACTATTAACATGTATATTTTTAAGTGTATTTTAAAAAAAAACCCAAAGTGTTTTTGGTGTAACATTGATTTAGCTTTTTTCCCACTTAGTCCATGATGCTCCAATAGACCAAGTTTCAGGCAAAGTCAGATTATCTTTTGTATTTCATCCAGAAGAAGAAATTGCCTCATAAATCAATAATATGAAAGTGAAAATGCTGTTGAAAATAATTTAGGATTATTTTATGTGCCCTTTCTGAAGACCACAAAGCACTTCAAAGCCCATTCTAGCACTTCTGGTGAGTGCTGTAGTTCTAGTGAACTCTACCTCTAGAATTGACAAGGGAAATAATAAAACAAATAGATTGCTCTGGCAAAAAAAAAAGAGAAGTTCTTACTGCAAATGGATTTCCGTTCTTTGAAATATTAAGTAGGCCTTTATTGTGGTCTGAGCATAAATCTGTTTGTAGCTCATGTTTATTGTTGTTTGTTTGTATTATAGTAGTGACAGCAGTCTGAGATCAAGACTCCATTGGACTAGCCACTATAGATAAAAAATAATAAGACCGGTAAAGCATTGTTATGCCTGTTTTATAGATATGGAACTGAGGCCAGAGATTAGGAACTTAATCCTGCAACCACTGAAGTCAGTAGCAAAACTCCCATTGATGTACGGGTGGGTCAGGCCTTAAGTGACTTGCCAGAGTTGCTTGTTGAAGGAGCCTGAGTCAGACCGGAAACTGAACCCACATCTCCTGAGCCCCAGTTGAGTAGTGTCACCCCGAGAGCACCCGTTCTTTGTTCTGCTCGGCTTCTAAATTATTCCCTGGTTATTTGTAATTGAAAGAGTCCTATTTAAGCTCCTTGACTTTATCTACATACACAATCTGAAATAAGAGTGGGCAGAAACAGAATTTACATAAAGCTACCCTAGTTCTACTTTGGCTTTTATTACAAAATTTTCAGCCACACTTTTAGCTGCGACTCAGTAAAGGGCAATGGCATACCATTTTGGTACTGGAAAATTCTGTACCACTGAATTACTTAACTAGAATGGGTAACTCAAAAATCTGAAAGGGACATCCTGGCCCCATTAGGGTCAATGAGTAATGTTGCTATTGACTTCAATGGGTCAAAATGGTCTTTGTAAAGGGAAATCATGCCAATCTACTAGAATTATTTGATGGGGTCAACAAGCATGTGGATAAGGGTCATCCAGTGGATATAATGTACTTATATTTTCAGAAAACCTTTGACAAGGTCCCTCACCAAAAGGTTCTTAAGCAAAGTAAGCTGTCATGGGTTAAGAGGGAAGGTCCTCTCCTGAAACAGTAATGGGTTAAAAGATAGGAAACAAAAGGTATAATAATAAAAGTAAATAAATAAAATAAAATAAAATAAAATAAAGGTATAATAAAAAAGGTATAATAAAAAAAATAAATTGTCAGTTTTCAGAATGGAGAGAAGTAAATAGTGATGTCCCCTTAGGACCAGTGCTGTTCAACATATTCATAAATGATCTGGAAAAAGGGGTAAACAGTGAGGTACGAAATTTGCAGATGATACAAAACTACTCAAGATAGTTAAGTCCAAAGCACATGGTGAAGAGTTACAAAGGGATCTCACAAAATGGGTGGCTGGGTAACAAAATGGGAGATGAAATTCAATGTTAATAAATGCAAAGTAATGCACATTAGAAAACATAATCACAACTATACATATAAAATGATGGGGTCTAAGTTGTTACCACTCAAGAAAGAGATCTTGGAGTCATTGTGGATAGTTCTCTGAAAACATCCACTCAATATGCAGTGGCAGTCAAAAAAGCTAACTGAATGTTAGGTATCATTAGGAAAAGGATAGATAATAAGGCAGAAAATATTGTATAGGCTCTTCATAAATCCATGATATGCCCACATCTTGAATACTGAATGCAGATCTGGTTGCCCCCTCTCAGAAAAGATATCTTGGAATTGGAAAAGTTACAGAAGATGGTAACTAAAATTATTAGGGGTATGGAAGAGCTTTCATATGAGGAGAGATTAATAAGACTGGGATATGATAGAAGTGTATGAAATCATGACCGGTATGGAGAAAGTAAACAAGGAAGTGTTATTTAACTCTTTCTCATAACACACAAACTAGGGATTACCAAATGAAATTAACAGGCAGCAGGTTTTAAACAAACAAAAGGAAGTATTTTTTCACACAACGCACAGTCCGCCTGTGGAACTCCTTGCCAGAGAATGTTGTGAAGGCCAAGGCTATAATGGGGTTAAAAAAAAACCTCGATATATTCATGAAGGATAGATCCATCAATGGCTACTAGCCAGGATAGGCAGGGATTTCTCTTTGCCAGAGGCTGGCAATGGCTGACAGGATGGATCACTTGATTACATGTTCTGTTCATTCCCTCTGAAGCACCTGGCATTGTCCACTATCAGAAGACAGGATGCTGGGCTAGATGGACCATTGGTCTGACCCAGTATGGTCGTTCCTATGTCTAGGATTTCACCCTGAGAGTTTTGGTGACTTCACTACACTTACTGGGTTTTACTTTACTTACTGTTCTTTTTTTACTACCGGTGTTCTCATTAAATCCAAGAAATAATATGTCCATTACGTTAAGATGGGAAATTATGGGAAATTTCATTCCTGTGGCCCGCTGTGATAATGCCCATCTATCTCTTCCTCTGCTATTACCTACAGTGTCACTTTCATGCAGTACTCATGGCTGCAGCATCAACCAAAGTCCATATGCTAGTGGTCCTGAGAAACCTCATGTCAGGCACTTGTGGTGAAAAGATTCAACTGCACTTCATCATAGTTCATGCTTTTTCCTCCGATTCCACTTACTCATTTGAAAATATGCACTAATATAATTTCTACGAGTTCTGAGTGTCTACCTTGGCCATCATGCTGCATGCACAGCTACAAATATAGCTGATTTACAAGTCACTTTGGGATTAAATGATAATTTATTCAAGAGTGGTAAAATTTAAGGATTCATTAGTCACGTGTGTTGTTGATGGTGTGATCTCATGTTATGAAATACATAAATTATGTGAATGAATCAGATGCTTCCAATTATAGTTTATATATTAAGAATATAGCTATTGTTATAAACCCTTGAAACAAGTTATAGGCACCTAATTTTCAGAAGCCAGGTGTAAAAAGGAAATTGTCAGGTTAAAATAATATGTATTTTGCAAAACAGGTCTTTATGTGACTAATAACACTAACGATTACTCAAACTTGGAAGTATTTTAAAAATCCAATTGACTTCCAATTATTTATTCTGTTTGATTACTATTTACTTTTCGCCTTGAACAATAAAAACAGAAAAGTCAGTCTCATTTTAGTTCAGAGTCCTTTACTTATGATTTTCACTTTCAGGTTCCTCAGCTCTAGTCTAGTGCTACAAAGTTCAGATTTCAAACGTAATTGGGGAGGTGATTCTTTGTGTGTGTGGGGCGGGGGGGAGAAGTTAAACTACTTCCACTGGAATTTTTTTGAAAATTAAATTAAGTCTATCCGTCTTACACGGTGCAAACATTTATTTTTACAAAAATTAAACGCGGTGTGAAATTTGACCTGGTAGTGTTCCTCTAACAATGACAAATGGAAGTGCACAGGCATAGAGGAAGCTCTGCACAAAAACCCTTCTTGGCAATCAAAGATACCGTCTGTCTTGCATAGTAAGGAATGTAAAGTGGTGACAAGTTATGCACAGAACTACTGTGAACTATTGTGTGGTATTTTGCTCTGGTTACATGCTTCATATATGTAATAATTTCATGGGATGCAGGGATAACCTGCAGTGTTAACACATTACAACATAATGGAGTAAATGATGTATGTTACCAATATAATAAAAGTAATGCCTTAGATGTAGATTGTTAATCTCGGGAGAAACTTCATATGTAAAAACATACTTTTTGTAAAGGCTACTTATGCATGGCCTATGTTTGTTCTATAATTTGTTGCCAAATGGATGACTCTTCTATAGTTTGATAACTCCTGTGGAAGAATCTATTAGTAGTCAAATTAACATACATATTTATAAGATTTTTTTTTTAAGGGATTGAAGGGGAACCATGTTCTTTAAAAAAAAATTGGGTGTGTGAAATGCTTCCCATTGTGTCAGTCTTCTGTAATATTCTGTGCTAATTTCATTGTGTAAACACTGTAAATGCTATTAATGAAACCAGATTTTTGCAGGGGACAGAAATAAACACTGGAATTAGGTGTTGACTAACCCTGAATTATTGAAACTATAAATAAAAGAAAGATATGTCTGGTTTCAGTGATTTGATCAAGATAAAATTGAAAAACAGAGTGTTCTGAAACACATTAACATTTGAGCAAAGATCGTGTTTACAAGGGTATTGTGTAGGGATTTGTCAGGGCAGAGAGAGGTGAGGAAAGGAGACATACCATACTTGTTACTCAGGGGTAACTTGATTCTCTCTCTCTAATCAGTTGTGATGATTTGCTAGAAAAATACTTTCATAAGTGCTACTAAGCGAAAAATAGATTCAATGTAATAGTTTATTTGATCCCTAAAACGTACATAATAGAGTAAAACAGTGACCAGCTTTATAAACTGCTTTTTCAATGTCTGACTTAGCTGTGAGGCAGAGCATTTGACCAGATGTACTACAGCATGTGACCCAGCATGAGGTATAAAGGTTTATGGGCCAGATCTTTTAGCCCTGTGGCAGCCTCATTGTGCCTTTCTGGCGCTACAAAGTGACTCAAGAGCTGCCTTGACTAGGCAATGGAAGCTTCCCATGTTGCGGGAAATGGCCCATGTGGCCCAGAGTTTAGCGTGGGAATGTGGCAGGGGTGCAATTCCCTGCTGGTGCAATGGGTGTGTTTATCAGTAGCCCCAAGCAACGCCAAAGAGTGGGATCCATCTTTGCCATGCTCCTCCTGAGTCCCACTTGGGTCTTGTGCCAAGCACAGGGCACCCAGATCCAAGGATTAGGCCCTCTGTGAATTTTTAAAGTTAATAACCCCCAGCACCCCAAACCTGGACTGATTTCAGTGAGGCTGCATGGGTATGTGTTCTAGAGCTGAATCTTAGGATGGCAAAAGCCTTCTCTCTCTTTTGTGGTGGTAGGTTTTATTATGTTATTATTATATAATCTGTTTATGGGACTGATTTCTTTGGGGCTTGTCTACACAGCAGGTTGGTACACGGCAAGCCAGTGTTCGCACCTTAGTTTGCCACACACTAACTTGCTGTGTGATAGGTTTCCAGTGTTTGGACTGGAATGACATGGTCAGGGCAGCCCCTCACCCATCAGTAGTAAACAAAACATAAACTGGGAGTACCATAAAGTTTACTCCTTTTTTTATGAGACCTTAAAAATTGTGCTCTTGTCCCCCAGTATATAGATGTTGAGAACATTTTCAGAAAAGGAGAGAGCTTACCTCCTCTGGTGGATGCAAATTGAGCCCCCCAAATTCTACACACCCTTTTCTTTGCCTGAAGAATGAATCTCAGGTGCAAATCTGAATATTTGTTCTCATATTTGCTCCCACAATTCTATTGCATGAAAAATGTTGTAATTCAAAACCATGTGGGCACAAATTTCAACAGCAAAAGTAAAGCTCCAATGCAGTCAGTGTAAGACAACTGGTTTGGTAAAGATTTTCTCTATGTGCCTCAGGGTCTTCCTATGTTGAAATCTGTCAGTCTCCACGTCATTCAAGGAAGAGGAAACCCAGATGTTTTTTTTATAGTAAAATAAAAAAAATTGTCCCTCAAAATCCCATGGCACAGATGCTATATGATTTACGGGTTTGTATCTGGATACTTAGCCAAAAATGACATTCCCCCCCACTGCTATGCAGTAAGTTGTGAGCTATGCCTTCCAGAAAGGTTTGCTTTTCATAGGTATGGTATGAATAGTGTATATGTCTGAAGTCCTTTGGGACCCTTTGCGATTAGAGTCCTCTGTGAGATTATAGTTTTATGATTATTAAGTGGAGGGTCCTATGTACGAAGGGAAAGCAGAATATTATCAACAGGATCCACAGCGTGGCTCCAAAAGCGTTTTGCCTTCTGCACCATGTGCAATGTTTAAGGCCACTGGATCCACATACTTCTATCTCTTGTGGCTTCTCATCCCCAGCTTGTAGGGGGCACCCAATTGCCCCTGCACAACTTTTTATGGACCATCCACACAAGGAAGAATTTCACCCTTATAGCTGTTTGTTTTAAGCAGGAATCATTTTTGTATTCTTTATTTTTAAAGTAACTTGAGTGCCCATTGACTTCAGCTGGAGTTGTAGATGCTCAGCATTTTTGAAAATCAGGCCTTAACCTGATTACAAATGAAAATAGCTATATGTGTGCTATCATTTCTTACAATAGCCATATCCTGGAATAGGGGAAGACCTAAAGCTCTCGATATTTTGCAGGTGTGCGGTTTTGCACAGACCCTAATGATCCTGTCATGTCTTGTAGATCCATGAAAAGAGTCTGGAGAATTAGAGAGCTGTAGTGTTGCAATATTGTAATAGTTTTAACGTGTGAAATGTTGACATTGGTGAATATTGAATAAACAGTGCAACAGTTAAGCAAAGGATCATAACCATGTGTTCTATCCTTTGTTAAATTCATGGAATATTTTCCAAACAAGTTTTTTGCATCGTTTTTGATTTGTGGCAGTATGTGTTCTTGATGTTTACATATACCTTTGTGAAATGTGGGCTGGTCAACATATTAAGGATTTAAGACTGAAAAATGCACGGTAAATATCTTTCCATGTTTAAGCAGACATGAAGAAACTAAGAGGTAGGTAAACCTAAATCCAGTTCTACATGTAACTAAAAGGAAGATTGCCTTCCCATCTACAAAGTATATTAAGCAGTGTTAGATTTCTAATAGCTGTCCATCTCTCCATTTGTTATATATGGAAGGAGTTTTCCTTGATTAACTTATGTATTCCACAAATAACTTTGATATCACTTGATATTGAAAGAGTTACATATTATAAGATTCTTTTAATTAATGATTTGCTCACTTTGGCCTGATCCAATATCCTTTGATGTCAATGGAGAGGTTGCCACTTACTTCAGTGAGAGTTGGATCAGACCCTAAAATACTTTCAGTCCTTAGCTTCCACTTATGCACAATTTTACACATGCACACACTCCTGCACCCTAGCTTTTTCAGTGCTAACACCACCACATTCACACTGAAGAATATTCATGTATGAAACCTATTTACCCAAATGCAATTTGTAGCTGCATTGCACAGATGTTAGAAACTGAATATAGGTGGAAAAAATGAACACCATGAAGCCAAGGGCAGGTTCACGCCACACTGAAAATTAGATCTTTCGTCTGATCTGTGGAAAAAAGTGGTATAGCTCTACACGGAGATCTAGTCTAGTGGCTTGTGCTGGTCTGGGAGCCAGGAACTCCTGACTGATCTAGCTGTGACACTGATTCTGTATTTTACAGCAGTGTTCTTGGGTGGGTCATTGGCAGTGATGGTGACTGAACGTCAAGTCTTAAAGCATGAGCCTCTGCTGCCTATGCTGAAAGACCAAGCTCTTTTAGGCAAGGCTGAAGCAGGCTCATAAACCTCTGTGTCCCAGTCACCACTAGAGGGAACAGAGCCCCACACAGAGTGGGTGTGGGCTACAGTGGCATTGGGCAAGTCACTCCATGGTCTTTTGGGAGGGATATTAAAACCTCAAATATTATAGAGGTTTTGTGGTGGTTAAATATTTAAATACCAGATTTGTTTGGAAGTTGGAAATCCCTGTAACAGTGCTCAGGACAACATTTTCAAGCGTGAGTGCCTAATATTAGGCACCGAAATATGTGTCCTGAATCATATGTGCCAGGCACTGTCATCTTCTATTCACTTCAGTGGAAGTTGTGTGGTGAACCCTTTGGAAAACCAAACTACTTATTTAGGTGCCTAAATATAGATTTGGGCATCAACACTTAAAAACGTGACCTAAGTATTTTGTGACTTTTTTTTTTTTTTTTTTTTGCACTGTTTAGATAACTTTTGAATTCAGCTGTGTTCAGTTTATTATAAACCAAGTAAAAAAGAAGATTATGCCAACTTTGACCAGCACATGTAGCTGGACTGGCTTTGGTGAATTGCTATTTCCAAAGAAAGGAAAATTTTATCCACTGTGAAAGAAAAGGTTATAAGATGGTTGCATGTCAGAAGAAAAAGATTGCCAGTGGTAGTTTTGTATATAATGAAAAGCAGAACCAGCTTCTATTGTGCACTGATTCCATTCAACATCTTGGAAATTTTATAAGCAGTGGTACATAATAAATATCTAAGTCATAGTTGGAAGTTGTTTAACAAATGATAGACAGCTCCTGCTAACAGCATATTTGGGATCAAACCTCATTTTTGTACCCAAATAGATACAAATCTATCAAGAATTTTCCCACAGGATCAATACATGAATCTAATTTGCTTTCCATATTGTACTCAGTAACTGTAAATTTAAATTCAGACACCACTAGTTTAAATTAGGTTTGAAAGGTCCAGAGAAACCATACATTAAGCTTGTTCATACAACTAGGCAGAAAGGAGATCTGCTTCCAAACACTTTGGGTCAAAGGGCTAAAAATATCAGGGGCATCTCACTCTGTGATTAGTGCTAGTGAAATAATATTGTAACAGTGCTGGATGATGATAACAAGGAACTATTTGGATACATGATGCTTCTTAGTTAGGTATCAAGTATAAAAACAGACCTCAGAGTCAAGCCTGATTCCCCTCTCCTTCTCCCCACCAGAGAACACTATGAGTCTGACATCAGATCTGAAAAGTAATATAGACTTTTATTATGTTTTTTTTCATTACCCCCGATATAAAGGTAATTCTATGTATGTAAAATGCATTACAGCAAATCCTTTACCAATTTCCTTCAATGTAACTAATACTGTATCTCATTACAGCAAAACAAGCCCCCAGTTATGTCACAGAACATCTGCTTAATAATTTCAAGTTCCTCCAACAGTGCTGCCAAAACAGCTAAACATTCAACTTCCAGCCCATCACTTTGATCAAGTAAAGTAATAAAATTATAGATAAGGAGCCAAATTCAGATCTGGCAAAACTGTGAGTAGATCTATCAATTTTGAGATGAGTTGCACCTGCTTATTTATAGTCTTGTTGCTAAGGCACTGGACTTGTGGTTTGGATTTCTTTTGTAAACCAGGTTCCTGGCTCCGATAGACTTCCTGTGAGATACTGGGAAAATAACTTAATCTCTCTTTGTGCCTCAGTTCCCCATCTGTAAAACGTGGATAAAAATACTTCCTTCACTTGGGCTTTGTTACTCATTAATGTATATGAGGTGCTGAAATACTCTGGGTACCAGAGGAAAGCCCATAAACATTTAGATGTTCCCTATGTTCAGTGTTTGGGGGGCTCTTTATTTTATTCACCCCCCTGTCCCAACCCCATCTTGTCCCTAAACTAAATGTATAACCATATAAATTAGCAGTGCTAATCCTAGGTAATATCAGTCCAAAACTGCTCCAGTCACTCTTTCTAGTTGTACAAATAAAGACGATGATGTACGCATTAAAAAAACAAAAACAAACAAACAGCAAAGCAAACCTTAAGGCAAAATTTGACATAAGATTTTTAATGGTTGTTAACTGATTATTTTGCCAGTAAGGTCAGCTTCAGGTATGTGATGACCTGTTGAAATGGTCATACCTGTAACTAGAGTTGGTGGGTAAAATGGAATTTCTGGTCCATGGGAAATTTCAACATTTTGAAATTTGTTTTTGTTCTGAATCAGAATGAAAACTCAATTTTTTTTTCAGAATAGAAATTAAAAAAATATTTTGTTTGGCAGCAAGAAATCATTTTCTTTCAATAATGTAAAACTTTATAATATAAAAAAGCAAGTGTGTGTGTCTATATTACAATTAATATAATATAAAAAGTCAGAATGAATGAAATAAGAAAGTTGAAACAATTCCTTTTGGCATCTTTCCATAAACATTTTGTAAAGATTGACACATTCTTGTGAAATATCTTGATTTAGGTGAAACTGCATTTCTGGCAGTAAAGTGTTCTGTCTAGAAAAGTTTTCAATCTGTTTTACCTGTAACCATTGTTGGAAAGTGCCCTGAAAACGTAATATATGGTATATAACATTAATCCTTGAGTAAGTATTGAAAAGATCACTTCCAATCTTCTATGAAATTATCACAACTCAGTCAATAGAAGTTATGGTGTAATAAATCCCACCGTCATCTGTTATCTGTCAGTTAATGAAGATTCGAACAAATATGATCAAATGATGAATAAATACATTCTCTTCTCTTTATTTCATTTCACATTGCATTAAAACTGCCTGGATCCTGAATGTGCATGTTATGTAAGAGAGATTAATCCCAGGTTGGGCTCAGATTCAAAACAAATCAAAACCTTAAAAGCAAGGACAAATATTGAATGTGTTCTCTCTCACTCATAAGAAAGTCTTTTAAAAATAACTGTTAGATGAATACAATTCATCTACACAAACAGGATAGCTAGACTGATATATGTGGGAGAGACCAGTTCACAGAACTGCATCCATTGAAACCCTTCGGCCAGGATAGGAAGTTGCAAGCTGTATATCAGAGCCAATTCACATTGATTGATTATAGTTGCTGTTGATTACCTGCATAAATCTTATTAATTGCACCATATGTGTGATGTTGCAAAAGTTGTGTACATGATCTGTGGTCCTCTCATTTGTTGACTTACTGCTAATGGGAATTATGCTGTATTAAGGGGAAATAGCTGCAGAAAGAGCATGCTGTGGATTGTTTAAGCAGAATCTTTGAAGTAAGATTACTAACCTTTCACCCTCCCCTCAAAACCAAATATTCTATTAATTTCTTTGAAACCTTCTATTAATTGTATCCAATCTTAGGTGCATTCAGTACATTTTGACATTAGAAACCTGAATTAAGGTTTTAAACAGGCTTGGATGTGTGCAAGAGTAACATACAAAAGCTTTTACTGCTGTAATTGCTGAAATGTAGTAATGCAGCACAGCTGAGAGCATTGGACATAGCTCATTGAGTGCTGGCATTCCCTGAGAATCTGTATGTTGTAGTGCTATGAGATGAAAAAAAAGCCTTTTTTTTAGAATGCTATTTTTTTTTTATTATTATTTTAACTCTGTGCCAATGAGTCTGAGAAATGTCAAGTCTTCGTTTTGAAATGGTGTCATGGAAATGTTGAACTGCCTCTGGGTATGATTTTTTTGGTTAATATATAAAAGTTACATTTAGATAAAAATCTGCGTAGAGCCCAAAAAAAGCCAAACTTTGAAACCTGTCTGCATATTAATTGGAAAGAAATGGGTCACTAGCTACTTGAAAACCAGAAAACACCGCTTACTTCATTTTCATATCAGATTATCCGTCCCTAAAAGAAGCAATCTGATACGATTCTGGCATCAGAATGTCTTGCTCCTGGGAGGCCAGGCTGCATTAATAGGGGAGTTGTATGGTGGTTTGGTAGATAAAACGTGTGGAAGTTTTGTATGTTATACCAAAGATGTCTGATGTTAGTCAATTCAAGAGTAATATGGCTCTGTGTAAATCAGCCAGAGTTGGACAAAGATCCTTTTAGATTGGTCGAACTGGGTATGTCTACACAGCATTTTGGAGTGAACCTCCCAGCCTGGGGCAACAGACTTTGGTTAGCAGGGCTAGTGCTAGCGCTCTAAAAATAGCTTGGTAGCCTGGGCTTTGAACTTGTAGCCTGAGCTCCAGCCCAAACTGCAACTTCAGAGCTCTTTGTCTGTTCAGCTCTTGACCAGGGCTGGGAGGTTCACTCCAAATACTGTGTAGATCTACCCACAGTGGCCCCTTTGAACCAGCTCTCATTTAGGCTTCCAATGCTTCAAGGCTCTCCACACAGCAGTAAAGCTGTGTGACTATCTCATTTTTTGTGGTTTGCTGGCTAAACTGAAAAATTGAAGGGGGAGGGGGGATTAGAGTCAACCCAAAACAAAACTTTTTTTGAATTTTTTGGCAAAAAAAAAAAAATGGGTTACTTTTGACCCAAAACAAAACATTTCATTTAAAGAAATGCTTAGCTTAATTATTTTAAAAAAGGTTAAATTCCAAACAAAAAGTCATTTTGAATTGACAGATCAAAAGATTTCATTTTGAAAACGTTGAAATGAAATGTGTAGGTTTTTTGGAATTTTTGCATGTCGTTTTAGACCACAACAAATGTGTGAAATGTTTGGTTGATCCAAATCTGCATTTTTTGGGGACAAAAACAAAAAAAAAGGCCAGTCCAAAAATGTTTGCCCAGTTCTACACATGAGGGATGTAAAGAAATCTCTGTGAGGTGTTTGTGGGACAATTGTGGAGGATTTGATTTGTTCATTATGTTCCTATCATAACGACATGACCCATCAGGTCACAGTAACAAACAAACAGGTAGGGCAAAGACTTCAAATTCCTGACTGAAGCCAGAATATATGTCATCTGATTTAGGATTCAGACTGGGGGTTTCTATAATACTTTTTGCCATGCTACTAGGCAGCTTAAGCTCATTCTGTGATTGCCAAAGTTTGGAAGCCTCTCTACAGAGAACACTTTTATATAAGATAGAGGGGAAGGGAAATAATATTTTCAACTGCCTGCTGCCAGCTGGGAGTAGGGAGCTGTAGCAGGACAGGCAAATTCAGAGTTGGCAATTTAGGCTATTGCCTTTTACTAGGCTTTTAAAACTAAATAGCCAAATAATAATTTTATTGCTGTAATGCTGTTTTATTCAACAGTAGACAATAGAGTCCAAACATATAATACAGGATTAGAAGACACAATTCAACTCTCATTAAAGCCAACGGAAGACTCCTGTTGACCTGAATAGAAGTTGGATTGGGCCCACACCAACAGCTGATAAATGTTAAGATATAATGTGATACTGTTGCTGGTAAATACATGAAGGGTATAGAAAGGTCATTGCGTATGGTGATAGAATAGACCAGTGTTTCTCAAACGGGGGGGTCCCAACCGATAAGGAGGTTGCAAGACTATTGTTTGGTGGCAACGGAGGGGGCAGGGGGGAAGGTAAGAGCAGTGGCTGCCGGCCGGGTGTCTAGCTCTGAAGGTAGCAGTACAGAAGTAAAGGTGTGGGGGGACAGGCTGTCACAGCCTGAAATATTTTCAAAGGGGGTCCCAGCAACGTAAGTTCAATATCCCCTGGAATAGACCTTCCCTAGATCATTAGGATTTACTCATATTAGACTTAACACCATCCTCGTCCCTTCACTGACACAATGCCACATGGAAAGGAAAAGGAAAAGAAAAATTTACCTATTTTCTTTTCCTTTCTCCCCTCCTCCTAATCTCTAGGAACTGTAACATAATCCAAGGTACAAACATGTGGCAAATCATCTGGACTGTAATATATTCAGTGGCAATTCCCAAACTTACTGACCATTCTGGATGTAGACTTTTCCTTAATCTTAGATTCATAAATGCATAGATTTTTAAAGTCAGAAAGGACCATTATGATAATCTGGTCTGACCTCCTGCCATAGAATTTCACTCAGTAATTTCTGCATCAAGACCATAACTTCTGGATAAAATACAGTATATATTTTAGAAAGATATCCAGTCTTGATCTAAAGACTTCACATGGCAGAGAATCCACCATGTCACTAGTTAAATTATTCTAATTGTTAATTACCCATTTATCTTCTCTGGAGGTGATTCTAGGAATGGTCTCTAGGCCTCCTAGAAATCCGTTATTTCCAATCGAATCCTCTCTGCCCTCTTTCCCCATGAACAATTATCTCTATAAGGCGGATTGCAAGGTGAGAAGCATTTGGGTATATTAGAAACCCAGCACAACATGTTTTTGCAAGTAGTGAAGGCAGCCTGATCTATAGATTATGAATCAGTTATATTGATTACTTAAGAATTCCCAGTGGTCACTTTGAAGGTAGACAAGTTCTTGTCCCAAGATCGGGCATGGTATTATTAAAATTACTGTTTAGTTGGGAACCTGAGGTGCACAGTTGCAACACTCACAGTATAGGAACTCTTCTATATTTACAAATAGTTTATTAATACATTTAGATTGTTTATGACTTTGCTGACTCAGTAAGATCGACTACAAAATGTACATCTGAACATCCATATATTCCATCTCTTACAGAACAATTTGAAATGTTAGCCATTATCTTCCTCATCACTGTCACCGTCCTCATCATCACCAAAGTCCATCATTCAGGCACCTCCCAGGACTACATCTCTCTCTCTCTCTCTCCTACTGTCCACAGGCTGGAATGCCACTTTTATAATAGGTTATGTGTATACCACTCTGTCTAATATATATTAATAGCGGTATTTCCCCTCTTCCTTATTTGTATTTCCTCAATCTGTTAATGTTGAGGTGCCTTTCTCTTATAGGTGAATATATTAATGATCTCAACTTATCATATATGTCAATTTGTTGCAATGGTACTCTTGTGGTTGGATTTTTTTTCTGAAACTTTCCAAAAGCGGGGGTTAGCTCATGTTTCTATGCTTGACTGAGGTCATTGTGGACAAAATTACACTCTATTTCCAGTTCCCCAAAACTTAGGGGTTATCATTGGGCCATTTATCTGTTCACAGGCCTCAAGCCTTATGCTAACCACTAAAGCTAGTATCTGACAGAATACTGGCCTGTAGGTTTCTTGCATTACTGCTGAATATAATAATGATAAACTCGATATAATAAAGGCAAGGCAGTGAATATAATAAAGACAAGCTACCCCTAAGGGCTGCACTAATAAACTCAGTCCAAGGCAGTTAATAATAGTTCAGGAAAGTTCTTGACTATAGAGACTTCTCCAACAACATCAGTAAGGTAATCAGACGTACTTCAGTGTGTGGGTGGTTTGCGATAGTATGTTCCAAAAGACTGGAGCTAAGTGGGAGATCATGAGCAGTGAATCCAAATGGCATGGTGTTTTTTCCATGTTGGGAATAAGGAGCTAACCCCAGGAATAAACAGATTCCTCAATGCTGGGCTGATAGACAATATGTAAATAATCCTACATGGGGTTTATTGGACTTCAGTTGCTTCCAACAGCTCTTTATATTCCCTGCCAAATCATTTAAAAAAGAAGAGAAGCCTGATTCCAGACTGATTAAATGTAAATCACAAGAAGAGAATAAACCATTGGTTCATGTTCCGTTCTGTTGGATACAGCTCAGTTGAGATTACTTTTTAACTACCACAACCCTCCAAAGCACTTGTAAAATAGTGTAGTGAGAGTAATTCATTGTATTGTTTGGCATAGTTTCCCCTTTTTACTCTGAAGTGACTTACACTGGCATCTTAGAGTCAGCTCCTCTTATTTCCCTATGCTCTTTCTTGGTTGATTACCAGACTTTTCCTTGTATGGATACTGGCCTGTTGCACATGCAATTCTAGACCAGGGAAAAGGTGCTTTGAACAGTTCGATCATCTTGAGCTAAGTGACAGTTTTTGTTCCAATTGCATTTCTGAAAACTATTCTCTCTTTAAAGAGAAGAATTTTCTCACTGAGTTGAATTGTGGGTGGCCATAACTTAATGTAAATAATCAGTTTAGCTTTCTGCCTACTACTTCAGAATAGCTTTTATTATTTATTCTGCAGTGTTTCACTTGTTTTATTTGTATTTAATGGTGTTATTGTTACCTAAAATATCTGTGCAGATTCTTAATGTAGTTTAAGGCAGAAAACCAAACCCTGCTGATGGAGAGAGATTCTTAGGGCAGATGCTCCACAAGTATAAATTGTCATAGCTCTGTTCTCTTCAACGGAGCTATGACAATTTACACCAGTTTGAGGATCTACATCATATTCTTTACATTCACTATTAGGAGATGCAATAACTATTGAAATATAGGTTGTGGAAAATACCTCTGGTTCTGATAGTTTAGTAGGCAAAAGTAGTCCAATCCAGAGCACCATGGGTGGAGCTGCGATGACAAAACAAGAAATCAGCCTCAGGGGAATTATTTAAACATATCTTTCCTCTCAACTGACTTTTTATGTGGCATAATTGGATTAGTCTGTATTAGCTATTCATAAACAGCCCCCCCCGGCAGGCCAAACCTACGTCTGATGTAAACTGCTGTGATTCCATTGGAATCAACAAACTTGCACCAGCACTCAGTTTGTATTTGAACAATGTGGGTGATACACACCACCTAGATATGCACAGTGCTTGCATACCTCCTTGCTGTGGCAGTTAAAAACAGAATGGGGAGGAAAGGAGAGTAGTGGGTCAGAGAGAGAGCCCAAGTTTTTCTACATGTTATTACTTTTTCCTCCCAGTTCAAGCACTGGAAGTTTGAGAAATCTGTGCAGTCTACAGGCAAATTTGTGCCTCACGTAGAAGTAATGACTTCTCCAGGGAAGTCAATGAAGATGTGTGAAAGAAATGTTGCCTAATGGTCATCTTTTCACAAAACGTATTTTTCAGACGCAAGCTCACATAACAAGCGTTAATTTTCTGACCACAAATTTCTAGAAAGTGGAGACGGAAAAGATGCATGTATTGAGTTCATCCATCTTCCAGTGCTGGACTGTGCATTACAGTACACTTTTAATGCTTTGTTGTTTGTTTTAATATGCTGAAGGTTCCACCCCTTCCCTTTGGGAGAATGTTCCATTATCTAAAAGATCTCACTGTCAGGGTTTTGTTTCTGATGAGTTACATTTTTTATTTCTGACTCACTCCATTTCTTCTAACCAAACCACCTAGTATAACCCTAACTAATCATGCTTCATTCCTGGGTTTATGAACTTCTAGTATGTGCAGATGGCTATGGAATACCCCCTTATTTGTCACATAGCCATACTATACATGTTCAGTTTAAAAATACTGAAGGAAAAGGTTGACAATAATTCTTAGGATTTGTCATGGGGTGGAGGAGGTAGGGGCCTTCTGAAGAATGAAAAGCTCTTCTTTTGAGTCACCCTGATCAGATGCTGGAATCCTGCATAAAATACAGAGGTAAGATTGTGTCGTCATCCTAACCCAGCTGCCATTGGAGTAAAGCACCCTGCCTTAGATTCCTGTTCAGTCCTGCTTAGATGGTGATTTCAGCTGAATGGGAGAAGAGCTGGAGCTGCTCACTAGATGTCCCCCCCCTCTCCCCTCATGAGCAGTTGAGAGGCAGTGAGGGGTGGGGAATGACAAGAGCCCAGGGGCCATTTCTTTACTCCCAAGCTGGGCGCACAGGTTGGCGGAAGCTGATTCATGAGTGAGCTGCAGCAGTTTGTGAGGGGAGAGCGAGAGATGCACTGTGAGCAAGTCGCAGTTCAGTCTCTGATCTGGTCAGACAATGGGTACAGGTGGGAACCAGTAATTTCTGCTGACAGATTCTGGCTGGTGGATCTTTGTTATTTCTGGCCAGAGTAAGTATAAGTGTAAGTGTCTCTTTAAATCAGAGAGAACTATGGCTGGGACAGAGGAAGTCCTGCAGGGAAGCCCTAGAAACAGCCAAGCCTGGGAAGAAAGCTCAGGCTGAGATTTGTTTTGTTGTTCAAGTGAGCAGCAAAGTCAAATCCCAAAGTGGGGGTAAGTCTGGAGTATATGTGGTGTGTGCATACTTTTTTCCCGGAGTGAGATTTAAGCTCAGCTTTAAAGCGTTTGCTTTGAAGGCAGACTCCCCTGTGTGGAGGTGAGGCAGGCCTAGTGTACACAATAGTATTATCTACTCTGATGCAGAACTTAGTTATTGTCAAAGCAGAAATGAGACCTATTAAAATATAAATGTATCCTAAAATCACTGATCCATACATTGCCTGCAGGAAAGTCATGCATACAAATGCAAAACTCCACCAGATGAACTTTCATGACGTGAATTCACTGGTAGACATTTGCATTGTGAATCAAGGTTCTTCAGTGTGAATTTAATATTAAGATTTTCTTTTAGCTGATTGGTCAGAAACTCTTGATGTTTCTTTTGTGTCACCAGGCTTTGTGCTGCAGTTGAATTGTTAGTGTTGAAAATGACTTTGTCCTTATCAGATTTCCTCTCTTTCCTCTCCTTCTCTCTTTCTCTGACAATCCTTTAGTCTTTCCCACCTCTATCATGAACACAAAGACTTGGAACTCGTATATCAGGTGTCTGCATCCACCCATCCCTGCCGTCACTTGGTCTTTCTAAATTATGTACTATTTGGGACAAGTTCAGCGTCCTCCTATACATTCATACAGCACCTAGCCAGGGGGACCCCAGTGCTATTATAACATAACATTAAAATTCTACAGCAGAAGATGCATTTTATTACTAAATTCTATAGGGGATAACTATAGAAGGATCAATTTCTGTTAAAGTCTAGAACCCTATTCCATATGCTGTGCATTGTAAGCTGTGCAATGTATGTCAGTGAATATGTCTCTGTCCTTGTAAACTGACGTCTGTCCAATGTTGATGAGACACAGGAAGAGAGCCGGCAGATTGCGGGAAAGATACTGTACAGACTATGGCATGAATTACATTGGAATGATATGAAGTTTCATCCTTTGGGAGATTTTCGGGCTCAGAATAATATTTTAATATAGAATTGTTTTTTGGCGCTTGTTCTAAGCACATACTTTACTATGATGTCAGCTCTGGCTCAGACAGTAGTAACATTAATTTTGTATTTTTACCACTGTTACCCCCATTGCCAGATATTACTTTAAGTTCTAAGTGATGAAATACCTTAGTATGTTACAAAATAAATAGCTGGAATGACATGGTAACTCTGAGGGAAAGCATAATCACATCCGCTCCCCGGGTTAGTGTAAGTGAAATTAAAAAAAACCGTACTCATCAGTTGGAGTTTTATCTGATTACTAATTACATTTGATTTAGCTGCTTCAGCATTTACGATCATGTACTCTGGGTATGTCTGCCCAGCAATGTAAGCCCAACCCCCCTTGCGTCCACACACCAACTGTGTTAATCTAGGACTTGAACCCTAGGGTCCCAGGGCCCTGCAGGTTCTGGAGGGTCTGAGCCATGGTAAGCTAGGAGCTCTGCAGCTTCCCCACCCTGCAGGGCAGCCACTTGGTCCTGCTCCCCGATCTGTTCCCTGCTCCCAGTCCCCCTCCCCGACCTCCCAGGGGCTGCAGGTGCAGAGGCATGTGGGCTGCTTGCACTGTGAGGGTGGTGAGTGGGAACCAGCCCCAAAACTTCCCCACACCCTCCTGGAGATCAGTTACCCCTGCTTCCCGGGGTGTGGCAGGGGTGGGAATCTCTGCGGGGGAGTGGAGCACATTGCACCCCAAACCCAGGGGATGCACTTCATAGAATCATAGAAGATCAGGGTAGGAAGGGACCTCAAGAGGTCATCTAGTTCAACCCCCTGCTCAAAGAGAACCAACCCCAATTAAATCATCCCAGCCAGGGCTTTGTCCGTAACCAGTAGCAGCCAGGGTGGGGGGAGAGGCAGTGTGTTTTTCCTCTGAAACCTACATTTTATGTCAAACTTCAAAACAAACAGACAAAAATAAATAAACAAACACCCAAAGAAATACACCTTCACTGAACAGCTCATTTTAAACATTACGAATTGCAAAGTTTCATCTTCATAGTTTGACGGCCTTGGAGACTGATATCCTTATTATCCTCAGAACAGGTGCACATGGGCATTTTCCTGCCAATGTGACTCAGCCTAGAGCTGGAGACCCCAATTCTCAGATTAGATGGCAGTTCAGTACAAAGCCTTCTCAAACTTCAGTCATTCCACTGAGATGGCCACCAAAGAAGCTAGTTATGCAGTTTATGTATTCATGTGAAATAAGTCATCAGAACCAGATGTTATTCACCTAAGAGTTCTGAAGGAACTCAAATGTGAAATTGCAGGGTTAAGAGTTTTCACTCAGTGCAACACATCCATAGGGCTGCAGTGTTGACACTTGGAGTGGGGAGTGAGGAGCAGAGGGATGGGCTGCACGGCACTAGGCCTCCTGGGAAAGGGTTACTTTGACTCAGGCCTGTGCATTGCAGTGTGGATGCCAGAGCCCTAGGTTCGATCACGGGTCGGAAAATCTTTAATCTAGGGTTAAAATGCATTATAGATGCTCAAGCCCAGGGTTCACTGACATGGATCAGCTGACTTGAGTTCCACTAACCCGAGACTTCCATTGCTGTGACATAGCCTCTGTCAAAAAACAATGCAAAGCAACATAAGAAAACAAGGTCACTGAATTAAGAACCAGCTTTCAAATGAGACTGTTTTATAACCCTTTACAATAACCATGGAACTTGACGCAGAGTGAAGTCTCTCCCATGTTTGCCGGGTCAGGCTTTGAGATAAATGGATCTCTTCCATGGGACTGTAATTTACTGTTTGCAGCACATGGACATAACTTCCCTGGCTTAAATGTTTACAAATAATCATTAATATAGGAATATGAATGGTCTGAATCAAAACTTGTTTTTTAATTGTGAACTGCTCAGAAACAGATTAGAAAATATTTGACTAACTCTTGTAACTGTTACCCCTTTGCAGCATTTATATTCTACTCCTCCTACCTCTATTTAATTATATCCCTGTGTGTGCGTGTTGCATATACACACTATAGGAAGGGTTGCATTAGATATTGTGTCATTGAGATAACTTAAGGGGAGTGCCCTAGTTAGAAGCCGGGTTCTGAAGCCACATTTAAAGTTTTCAAAGGAGAATAGTTTGTTAAATAGAAAAAATAATCACATTCACAGAAAGATTTTCCTGCACTTCAGGAATCAGGAAGACGATAGAAGTTGCTGATACCGTAGCACTGAGAGCTTTGCACACCAAGGTAGTAACATTAGGATGAGAACGCCATGTACTTAGAAAATTGTGTTTTTGTAGGATGAAACTTGCCCATCAGGTCACACTCTACTGGAGGAGTAATAGAATGTTCTGCTAGTTGCAAAGAGCTAGGCCACTTTATAAATGTTTCTGTTTTGGTGGTTTTTGTCTTTCTTACATTACATGGGGGAGGGAGAAGAAATCTTTGAATTCGGTTGTCCTCCCTTCCTACTCCCTGTAATAGTCCTTCAAACGAGTTATAACAAACAAAGTTAATAAGCCACAAAAAAAAAAAAAAAAAGGAAAAGCGCAGACTTTTTGCTTCAGATCTCAGAACATTACCTCTTGCCAGTGTTTTTCAGCTACAGAGATCCTGTGAGAACAAATAAATCCATCACTACTCCCCAGTTGTGCAGCCTTACAAAAATTATTCACGGTAATTTTTTTCTGGATGCTGGTGCCACATACGTTCCTTACACTTATATGTGAAATAGTGAAATTTCAACCACAGCTACAGTATTGTATTAATAATACAGTAGAACCTCAGAGTTGCAAACTGATCCATCAACCACACACCACATTTGGAACCGGAAGTGTGCAATCAGGCAGCATCAGAGACCTAAAAGAATAAAAAAGCAAATACAGTACAGTACTGTTTTTTAAATGTAAACTACTAAGAAAAAGGGAAAGAAGCATTTTTTTCCTGTATAGTAAAGTTTCAAAGCTGTCTTAAGTCAATGGTCAGTTGTAAACTTTTGAAGGAACAACCATAACACGTTGTTCAGAGTTACGAACACATCAGAGTTATGAAAACAACCTCAATTCCCGGGGTGTTCGTAACTTTGAGGTTCTACTCTACTACCACATCACTTTAAGACTCTATTCAGACAGTATATGTTTCATTTTTAATCAGCTTTTCATATATGAAGCTATGTTGCAATAGTATTATATATTTCATTTCAAAAGATCAGGCAACTACTGTGTGGCAGACCCTTTCCATTAACCCATGCAATTATGTAGTACAGTATTTGAACTGTAGAATAACAAAGGACAGGTCTACACTTACCTGAAAATTCGTTGGCAGTTGACGGGAGTAGCTATGCAGAGTAGCTTGCCTAACTCCTGTCGACTTCTTAACTTCTGTTTGTGCACAGCGTCTTCACTGCGCTGCGGGGACTGGAAACGCATTCCTGTCGATGCAGCGCTACACCACTTGAGGGGGTGGTTTTAGTACGTCGACTTCCGGATCGATTGAGCGGGTCTTCTGTGGCCACTCAATCGATCCTGAAAAATTGATCTGATGGTGGTGAATTTGCTGCTGTCAGTGTGTACATAGCCAAAGAGAAAGGAACAGATCTAACAGAATATATTGGTATACAAATAGCAATTTGAAAGTCAAAGCGTTAGGATTATTTTAATGTTCTGAAATTTCTGGGGCAGCAGAAAAGATTTATATTAGGATATTAATGTGTTCAGCCTTTAACATCATCCCAAACACTAATCTCTCTAAAACCTGTAAGGCAAAATTCTCCAATCAGGTCTGCACAATTAATTTTGACTGGTGTTCTGCTTTTCCTGCACCCACAGAACTCCCAGTGAGAAAGCAGAGTATTGGAACAGAGATCTGTCATGCAGTTATAACAGAAACATTCTAGCCTTAAAAAGCTATCTTATGAGAATTCTGTTCCTTTTAAAAAAGCTGATTGGCTGTAAGAAGTGAACCTTCCTATATTAATTTTCTAAATTCACACCTATCCTAGGAATGCGCTTACATTTTATTACAATAATTTAATTAAATCTGAGCGTCAAAGAAAATGTGGCTTTCCAAAGTTGAGTGAGTTGTGTGCCTAGCTTTACTTTTAATGAATCAGGAAACAGTTTGATTTCTACTCTATCATGGCACGTTACCAGGACAGCATTGTATAAGATATTGGTGTCAGAAGGCATGTTCTTTATCCTGAGATATCCCAAATTCACAGTCTCAAGAGATGCAACAAAACGCTTCTTAAGATTCTGTTTTGCCTTTGCTGGAGAAGCGCCAGTGAAGAGTTTGCTTTTGTTTTAGATTTGGCAAGGTCAGACAGTTCATGTCCTAGGAAATGTCCATCTAATAGGCCACAACCCTGTCTATTGTGCTTCCTGGGGACATGTGCCATTAGAATGAACAGTCATGGATAACCACTGAAAATCAAGTGAATAATTCATCAGGAGATCACACAAGATTTAGCTGTTAATTAAATTAAAATAAATAATTTTCAGGTGTCTCAAAGTGAGTCTAACATTGGATGACTTTATAACCACTCACTCATGAACCAGGAACATAAATCCAGAGCAGCAGAGTTATAGCCCTGAAGCAATAAGGATAAAATGTGAGCTGAAGGAAACTAATATTACAGAGCAAAATATCTGCATTGCTCCATTTTCTCCTTGATTGTGTCTCTTGAGTGGGAAAGGGAAATTAGAATGCAGTTAGATGGGGACTCTGGTTTAAGTCTTGTGTGTAGGCCTGCTGTATTTTGTTGTCTGTGACTAAGTGTTGGGAATGATAGAGAAGCACAGTAATGAGGACTTCCAGAAGAACAGAACTGTGTGGATTATGAGCAGTAATCTTGGAAGAATAAAAGTGATTTAAGGATAAACAGTTAGGGAATTGCATCTAGAAATGGGTAAATCCTTTGTTTTTTACTTTACAAAACTTTATTTGCCTATGCAAATTTTGCAAACTGGTTTATCTGTTGCTTGACCTACTCCTGTACTGGTGGGATAGTTTTGGAGCCCAGTTTCCAAACAGACCAGTGTAGAGGAAAGTTAAAGTATATATCAAAATAGAAAAATTCCTAGAAAAATAGATCTCCCACAAACATACAGATAGTTAGAGATGTATATCCCACCAAAAATAATGTAAAATAATTATGAACTCTGGACAAACGGACAATAGTAGCAATGAAACTGCAGTTAATAGGGAAGTGTACATTTTTTCATACATGGGTGCAATGAAATGACACTTACAATTTGGTGATACTGATCATGTCTAGCTGTTGGAGAACGTGACTTTTATATCTCTCTTGACTGTGAATTATATATTAATTATTGTTCAACTGTAGGGAACAGTTAATGACAGTTGTGAAAGTCCTGACCCCTTGTGGTTGTACATAATGTTTACAAATAGGAAAGATCCAGAGAATACTTACCGAATTTGGGTGAACGGAAAGAGTGAATGCATTAGAAGACAGGAATGAATGATGTGCCAAAAATACTAGGCCAGATTCTGATTTCACTTACACTGGTGTATATCAGGAGGAGCTCCACTGAAATCAGTGGACTTTCACTAGTGTAAAAACAGTGTGAGATCCAAATCTGATCCACTTTTTATTCCAAATAGAGAATTTATTCCAAATTCTATACTTGGCAGATAAAGTAAAATATTTCTACCTATGCAAATAAATGAATGATGCTATCTAGTAAATGCACAATGAGGTCTGAAACCTATTAGAAAATCTTTCACCATCAAGATATACAGGGAGACGATTAAAACTTGAAGGTAGTGCCAGGACCTTGATTCTGGACAGAGGGGAAGAACTCCTACTCAGAAAGGGGAAAAATAATTAGAGCTGCAATCCACATCTGATTTTAGAGACTAACTATAAAACTGGGCTTTATAAAGAGTATGTACCCATGTAAATATATGCCAGTCTCTATGTACAAGTATAACTGAATAGAATTAGTAAGAATCAGTGGTAATAGTCTAGAGAGGAGCTGCTGAAATGCATTAAAGAGCAACCATGTTTGTATAACAAAGACAAGAGAGTGTGTTTAGATGCAGGGTAGCGAAGTGTTTATAGGAACTCTTATGTGTTTGTAGATGCATGAAAGGAAATATAACATCACATGCTGTAAAGACTTCTGTGCATTAGAAATGCTAGAACTGCTTGGCTTGCATGAGGTCCTGAGTTGGAAGTCTGCCTTTGTGAATGTTAGGGTGGAGAAGGCATGCAAAATATTTAGAGTATGTGTTGATGCATGTCCTTTAGATAGTACTATGTGTACTATAGCAAGGCAAAGTTTAGGATGGACTTTTCAGGGCAGAAATACATTTATTTTTCTGTTCAGGGTCAATAATTCAATATTTTTCTCCAAGTTCTCTCCTTCCCCCCCTTTTTCTTATAAATGGTTGATTATCTCTTCTGTAAAGCCCTGAATGTGAAAACAATGCATGTGCTTAACTATATTCCTGTGAGTAGTCTTATTCATTTAGTTAGTTTGGCTTAAGAGTTTTAACATGTCGAGGTTATAGAGGAGTTTCTGATAGAAATGTCCTTTTTTCCTTCACCCTCCCCTCCCTTCATAAGAATGTTATAAATATTTGTATGAAATTCTGTAAACTTCTGGCTCTTGAGAGGTAAAATATGGAAGCTATTTTCTCACCAACGTAGGGGTAATTTATAAAAAGGACTCATCTGTACTCTCCCATCATTGTCTCGATAATCAGTCCTTGTAAATATCTGAAGAATATGATAGCCATTATCCAGGAAATGACTTTCCATATTTGACCAGCCTATAGCTTTTTATTTTGGTAAGCAAGTCATTTTAACAGTTCACTTTAAGCATTAGTGATTTTTATTTTAGAGTACTCCATATAAAATAATGGCTATTATACCAGACACTTAGGGCGGCTTTTAAGGGTATTTAGGTACCAAGTGGGATTTTCAAAAGCACTTTGGTTCCTAAAACTCATTGAGTTCAGTGGGCATTAAGCATCTTGATACATTTAAAAATCATACTAGGCACCTAAATGCACTTTAAAATGTGGGTCTTAGTTAATCATAGCACCCATTTCTTTAATCTCATTTTCATTTAAACAATTTCTATTTTCTAGAGGTTATGATAAGTTTGCAGCAAATGTTTATGTTAAATTCTGGCATGCAAAATCTTAGCTGCAAAAAAAAATTATTGATGGTCCCAATATTGCCAAACCAAAGCATTGAAATATCCTGAGCCAAGCCACCAAAAATCACAAGATAAAAAAGGGGGTTCCCTTTGTTTTCATTCTAGTATTTGGAACCTACAGAGGGTGTGTGTGTCTTTTTTTTCATACTTTTCTTTGCAACCATGAGGATAGAAACTTGTCCTTTTTAAATGAAAATAGAGTTAATCATCTATTCAATTAAGAAAAACACCAGATATCACGAGACTCATGATAAAATCCCCAAAGCTGACAACACTGTCCCTATTTTTCATTACTGAAAGTCAGATGAGTGACAAACTCCATAGAAATTAGCAGACTTAAACACCACAGTGCTGATGTGTCTCTCTGTTGAAGTCAGTGGAACCTGTGAATGCTTGTCACTGCTGAAAATTAAGCTCATTTATATACAAGTGCCTAAAAAATCGATTTAGGTATGTAACTTCAGGCACCCAACAAATATTAGCCTTCATATCTGTTGTTGTTTATCATTTTATGTTGCAGTAGCACTTAAAGGCAGCAATGATGTAACGGGGCTGACGTGAATACGTGGGCTGGGTTGGGTTTAGAGTGATGGGATACCTAATATAATAGCATGCCAACAATTCCTAGTAATCATAGCTCTCCACCTGCCTACCATTATCAGCTTGCCATTAGCTGTATGAGTTATGGCAGAAGTGAGCTTTAGGGAGGGTCTTGAAAGAGGACAAGAGGGTGGCTTTATGGATGTTGACTGGAACCTTTCCCCACTCATAACGGGCATCATGAGAGAAAGCACAAAGTGCAACTGAGGCTGGTGTTGTTGTTGGAGCGAAGACAGGAGTCTGATATTTGGGAGGGGTGTGCATAAATGATTTAACATACATCAGCTGTGTATGCTAGAACTAAAACACAGCTGAGTTTAAGCTCTGAGAAGAAGCTGTTATCTTAATATGATCTAATTTGGTACTTTGCAAATAAAACTCAAGCATTTGACATTAGTCCTTGAAAAGTAGCTACTGCACTAGAACAGTAATTACATGTTAAACATTTCATAAGGAATTTTATTACTGGCACATGCCTGCATAGCAAATATGTATTTCTGCAAAACACTTTAATGACTCCATTGGACAAATGCACAGTTTAAAATCATTACCAAATCTCTTAAAAGGCCCATGGTGTTCCAAACTGCACACTCAAAAAAGCCTTAAAAACTGAATATGTTTTAAACAGGAAATTCCTGTATTTGAGTTAGTGGTAAGCCCACAGCCTCCAAAGGCAGAGCTGTATGAAACTCAGTGGTTCCAGTTCACAGGGGTTCATCGAAACCTTTCCTTCTGTTTTGGGTTGGGTGGGTTTGCAGCCCTGGCGTTTTGGTTAGAAGTTTGGATTTGAATGAACCTGGAAGCTTAAAGTGAGATTTAGATGGAATGGCTGAACTGCTCACTGGAATCCTGTCCAAATGTGACTGCTGCAGGGTTTAGAAACAAGCATATATATCAATCCAGGTTGTGAACCTTTCAGTGAATGTGGGCTGAGGTTTGTGTTTGTAACAAAACCTGAAATTGGGCCAGTTTCATGTGGGCTTGGTTTCGTAACAGAAGTTTCACACCGTTTGGGTAAGAGCCACTTCTAAACATTGCCAGTCCCATTTTATAAAGCTTTCTATTATTAATTTAATGCAGTACATCTTGGCTGAGGTAAATTAGGTAGTAAGAAAATCACTGCTGGTTTGGTTTAATCCAGACTCTAGCTGAACTTAATTTTAGTGAGTCCGAGTGATCAGCAAATGCCTTAATTACGGGATTGATCTTGTGTAAGGGCTGAATTAGAGGACTACTTAGTTCTGTACAGCCTTCCTCATCTTCCTTTCTCACTGGAGGTGGAACTGTGTGCTACCAGCTATACTGATGTCCCTCCTTTCTTTAGTATGGAGGAGGCCACAGCACTAGCTTTCCCCAGCCTCTTCCCTAAATGTGTCCCCTTTCAGGTCCTGCATGTCCATATAGTATAGTAAATACTAACAACCTTTTATGCACTTGAAAACTGTTATCATTTCCTCTTCTTCAGTCTTCTCTCCAGACTAAACAAACCCAGTTTTTTCAATGTTCCCTCATAGGTCATGTTTTCTAGACCTTTAATAATTTTTGTTGCTCTTTTCTGGACTTTCTCCAATTTGTCCACATCTTTCCTGAAATGTGGCGCCCAGCACTGGACACAATACTCCAGTTGAGGCCTTATCAGCACAGAGTAGAGTGGAAGAATTACTATTTGTTTCGTGCTTACAACACGGCTGCTAATATATCTCAGAATGATGTTTGGTTTTGTTGCAACAGTGTTACATTATTGACTCATATTTAGCATGTGATCCACTATAACTCCCAGATCCCTTTCTGCAGTACTCCTTCCTAGGTAGTCATTTTCCATTTTGTATACATGCAATTGTTGTTCCTTCCTAACTGGAGGACTTTGCATTTCTCCTTATTGAATTTCATCCTATTTACTTCAAACCATTTCTCCAGTTTGTCCAGATCATTTTGAATTTTAATCCTATCCTCCAAAGCACTTGCAACCTCTCCCAGCCTGGTATCACATGTACATTATATACAGAATGCCCTTAGGTCTGCAGAAACATGAAAGAGGTACAGAATAGTCTTCCTTCTCTGAATTCTGTTCAACATATCTCATAGGAAAAATAAATAAAAATTTGGATTTAGGCCCATATTCTGCAATTGGCTCTTCGTGGGTACAAGGGCCTACAAGTGTGCATCCAATTACAGGATCAAAGCCTTAAAGAGAAAAGAAATGAGCACTAGAGGTGAACATTGTCGAGCTCAGCATTTATGCTGTGTTGTTAGCACATTGAACGAGGCAGCCGGCCTTTAACACGTGTTAAAATGGTCAAGTTAAAGCCATGTGGGAAGCTCGGGTTTTGATTCAATCAGTTTAACTTGTTGAAAGCAGTGTGCCTCGTCTACACTAGTCATTATGCTAAAATATGTTAATTTGCATGTGTTAGCTACAACTTGTTCACATCACACCTTTAGATCTTAGTCTAAACAAGATGGTGGGAGGATGGGAGGATGAGCATGAAGAGGGACCCTACAAAATTAGCTGCACTAATGTTTCAAAGTGTGTCTGCATACTTAATAAGAAATTACTTTAGGTCTTCTTCTAGGGTCAGGGCAACATATTCAAGTATTTTAGCAAACATAATTTTGTGTAAGAAAGGAAAGCAGCAGCTAATCTGAGTGAAATATGTTCTAGGTAGTTAATGTAGTTTTGGAACCAGTTCTTGGCAGGTTTCAATTTTGGCTGCTTCCAAACTGCAGATTTTAGTAAATCAATTTCCTTTAAGGGACTTTTTGTTTTTGTTGCAATTATCAAGATGAGATTAGCATATCATACCTTTCCCCCCCTGATTCCAGAAGGAAAACTACTTAGCTTTAAGATGAACAGAATGTAAACATAGTTACCAGAAACACACAAACAAAAATCAACAAAAACTCTCCATTCTGATATGTTCCTACATATTAAACATCTTAATTCCCACTTTATGATGTAAGTCTATCTTGAAAAAATACTGGCCATAGCTAAAGTCATACACAAACCAGAGAGATGAGGTTCCCATTGAGAGGTAGGAAGGAGCATGAAATCCAGAAAAGACACTTAAAATAAAAGATTAAAAACGTTATTAACAATGGGATAAATAAGTGTGACTTTTTGCTATTCACCAGAATTTTTGGCCATATGAGAATTCATGTACTCTAGGTCTCTTCAGTGGATGGAAACAGTTTCTTTTGGTATTGCAAATAAATAAATAAATTAAATAAATTAAATAAAATAAAGTAAAATGGGTAATGTGAAAAGGGAAGCTATTTAAAAGTGGGAAGACAGAAACGGGGGAAATTTCTACAGTTGTTTAATTCTCTCTTCCTCTTCACATTCTCCATTAGCCACAGCTACTTAATTTTTTCACAGAGCTAAAAACTTTATCTTTTCCTCCCTAGTCCCCACCCTTTTAGAAGCTGCTAAGAAATGTAGCTAAATATACCTGGGGTGGAGGCATTTTTTAAATTTTGAGTTATTGAATCTTGATTTGATTTATTTGAAATGAAACTAGATTCATTTGGTCATTAACTGTCTAATTCAGAAAAAAAGATTAATTTTGAGAGAAGAAGCTATTGATAAGTTCAAGCATGAATGAAGAGTAGGTTAACAAAATCAAACTTCTAAATCTTTCTCTGAAATAATCAAAAATCACTAAGCTTGAAACTATGGAAAACAATGAAAAGCAATGTTAGAGTTCTAGAGCTGCCTAAAAAATTCGAAGGATAGATTCATGTTGTAACTTGTCTTTATCCTTATTTTTTGGCAGCTATGTGCTGGAAATAAACATTTGACCCACCCAAATAGTTATGGTGGTAAAGATGCAATTAAAATCAATGTCTTTAGTTTTTTCTGCTGATTCTTCTTCATTATATCTGATATTTCTTTTGCGTTGCAGGGTAGTGTTACATCCAAAGTTTGGAGAAATCTGATACATGGATTTATTTGCCCTAATGTATTTCATAGTTCTCCGTGTTAATTAAAAAGGTAAATGTGGAAAGTAAATAGACAGCCTCAGTGTGACAATTCTGCTTTTACATATCTTTTCCAGAGGTTGGTGTTTTGAGGAGTTGCCTACATATAACTTCCAAACATTCCAGAACCTATCTCTTGCAGGACAAAATCTGATAAATAAAATAACTACCAACATAAGGAGAGCAATGCAGGCTTGTAGTAAAACATTTAAAAAAAATTGAATTATTGTCAGTAAGTCTTGCTTGCATCCATGTTCTTTCCAGATGCAATTCATTTTATTACAGAAGAGGTTTATATTTTATTACAGAAGAGGTTTATATTTTAAAAATACGATGGTATTAAAAGAAAGAACAATTTTGGAGTCCTGACTAATGCTACATAACCTCTCAGAGCTAAAATTCAGTGATTTCTTTGATAGTTGAGTTCCCTTTGGTGTGTGTTCTGCATCTTGTTATGAATTTAAAATATTTCTTCAACTGATGAAGATACTTCAGAAACTAACAAAGGTTTCTTTTTAGGAGCTTGTTTTGCAAACTGACAACAATGCATTATTAGAGACAAGCTGAGTGAGGTAATATCTTTTCTTGGACCAACTTCTGTTGGTGAGAGAGACAAGCTTTCAAGCTTCACAGAGCTCTTCTTCAGCTCTGGGAAAGATACTCAGTGTCACAGCTAACTACAAGATCAAACAGATAGTTTAGCATAAGGAGTTAGAACAGTGTGCTATCTGTTCAATCTTGTATTTAGTTATGGCCTTTCCCAGACCTGCAGAAGAGCTCTGTGTAGCTCAAAATCTTGTCTCTGTAACCAACAGAAGTTGGTCCAATGAAAGATACCCACTTTATCTGTTTAATATCCTGGGACCAACACGGCTACAACAACTGCATACAACAATGTATTATGTGGAACATGAACTGCAAACAGAGTTTCACTAATTTTCAATAGTGTCTGTTGTTCTGAAAGAGAGATTCATTTAACAGAACTATAAACAATAAATAATCTAACTGTAGAATTTAAGCTTTTCCTTTCAGTTCTGTATCTCCTGAGTTACTACATAAATCTCAATAAATCATATCTGAGTGCTCTACTTTCAAACCCTGTGGTTGGAGCATACATTTCCTAATCTCAGTTTCCTGTGTCCTGCCATATCATATAAAAAGTGTAATTAAGGTGGAAGAGGCAATAAGAGCTGAGTGCAGAGAAAACATAGAGAGCTGATCATCTGTGTGAAAGATAATAACCTTTCATGTTCTAGGCGAGCTCATCTCTCATCTCTCTCAGTCAGTCTTTTGACCATGCATTACACTTTATTACAAGTTGCATGGGCTGAGATGGCTGATTAGTAACAGTGATGGGGAAGATTGTAGTAGTGGGCAGAGGACCCAGGAAAACCCTAGAAAGCAGATTTCACTGAGGACTTGATCCAATCCCTGTAGAAATCAATAGATATATTTCTATTGACTTCACTGGGAACTGAATGAGTCTCTACGTTTCCAACTAGCTCTCCCCTCAGGAGGGAGAGAGGGGCAAATTGGGATTTCTGTCTTTTCATATCCCCAAGATCTGTGGGAAATGGGAGCTGTAAAGCCTATGGCAATTCATCCCTCCTCAGCCAACCCTGGGCCCAGTCTCCTCTCTTCTCTTGGGGAGGTGCAAGCATGGAAACGTGATTGTCTGAGGCACCGTTAGCTTACATCAACTGTCCCCTGAGAAGAAGAACTTGGTAGAGCCTGGGCCCATGCCTTCCTACCATGTATGAAAGTGCTTCTGTGGTGTCTCAGGGAGGGGAGGATAATGTCATGAAGATACCAATCCCCCCCATTTCTTTCCCTCCTTCTTCCTCCCTTCCTGTGCCTCTGGGGGTGATCGGCCCACTCGCTGAACTGGCAGAGAGTATGCAGTGCTGATATTTCAGTAAAACAAGTAATAATACAAAATAGATAATAAATGTAATAGGGTGTGTGTTTAAGTTGTCTGTCTAGTATGTCTTGAAGATTTTCTTATGTCATGCTGGCCAACTGCGTTTTTTCAACCTCGTCTGCTCTATATTGTTGTATTGAGAAAGAACAGGAAACTATCCTGATAAAGTGTCAAGAATACATTAATTCACTGTAGCTCTAGGACATACATGGTCTCTTCTGTATCACTTGCTGTGGTCTTCTTGTGGATGAGGAGATTGGGATAGCTCATTGAAAAGATTCACTATCAGTCACCACTTGAAATGCTTGGAGTTTTTCACAGTTTACCTCATACAAAGATGTAAAGCGTGAAAATCGCTAGTTGCACTTTCCTCCAACGGCTGCCTGACTTGCTATGCATTTCAGAAATACTTCTGTGGAGCTTGAAATGCTGATTGCATGGCTAGATTACCTGTTCCCATTTCAGCTATAATGAGAGATCAGCTTTCATTTACTACAAAAGCTGCATTATTCCCAGTTAATTCTCTTTCTGCTGTGAGGTGTATTCACTTCTGTCCTCACCTGGACTTTACACAGTAAAAGAGAACATGGGAAAGGGATGAGCCCAGTTCAACTTTCAGGTAATGTAACTGCTGTGGTGTTTTTTTGCCCTTCTGGTTTTGAAGGAGCACATGGTGTCAATAATAAGGGCCAACTCCTGGATATGGCACAAGGGTGCTCAGCTCTAGAAATATTGCTGGTCAGGACAGGATTTCACTAGGGATACGTGAGGCATGGGGTGTGCTCATTTGTGAAAGAGAAATGTTTATCTCTCAGCTAGCATGTGTGGCTGACATATACCCTAGTTGATAGGGGGGAGGGTTGTCTGCTTGCTGGCAGACTTTATCTCCTTGGATCTGTGGAGTACAGGTCAGCATATTATTCCAGGTCTCTCCAGCTTCTCTGAGGAGTACTAGAGAGATCCTGTCCTTCCATTCATGTGTTATGTATTTTCATGCACCAAAAGTTATCGTACATTTTGTTTGAAAGACTTGTTTCATTCTCTCTTTATTTAAAATAAGAGCAACAAAAGAAATGTGTCCCAGAAAGAGCACAGTGTGTGTTCCTCTGTTCCATGTTCCATCAGCTGTGCCTCATTCACAACACCTGCAGACAGGCAGACTTCTTAGAAATGTAAAGGGCTGGTGCAAAGAAAACAAAGGCATAACTGTCACTGGGTATGTACATCACAAATCCTTCAGTAACTGGATGCAGAAGGAGGACTGGACTTCAGTAAGACTACTAACATGAGTATAGTTACACCCATGCGTAAATGGTGACAAGATCAGGGTTTCAGGGTGTAATGTTTGGGACAGACTTTCTGTGTGTTTCTGTGTAGTGCCTATCTTAAAAATAAATGTTAAGTAATCTTTGAGAGAGACAGAAGGTAGGTGAGATGATATCTTTTATTGGACCAACTTCTGTTGGTGGCATGTACAAGCTTTACACAGAGCTCTGCTTCAGATCTGGGGAAAGATATCAGAGTGTCTGAGCTAAATACAAGTTGGGACAGACAGACGTTCATCCCATAAACGATGTTACCTTACCTAGCTTGGCTCTCTCATATCTTGGGACCAACATGGCTACAGTAACACTGCAAACAAATAGTCTCTGGGTAAGAGAGGTAAGGAATTCTTTTAAAATGTGGATATCTTGGTAATTTCCTTTTTAAGGTCTAAAAAGTGTTAAATTTTATACATGAGAGACCGTTCTCCCACCCCTTCCTGTAGTAAGAGTTAACTACCATTTCCAGATCTATTCTAACATCATGAAGCTACTTCAGCAATAAGAAGAAAAACAAATTAAGGTTAAGGGAGGGAGGGGGGAGAGTATGTTTTCAAATGGAAATGGCTGGTAGAGACAATGAACCTGGTATACTGGCCAGGCAGGATATGTTCAGCAAGCCCCAGGGTGAACCATTAACCCTTTTGGGGTTAGGGAATCTGAGACCATACTTACTAGGGAGCCAGGAGCCCCATCCTCTACAAACAAAAGCGGACTATCTTACTCAGTTTGTATCACAGAGACCCTTACTTAGGCAAATGGGGGTACCCTAAGGATTTTTCAGTGTCTGCACAGTAGGAGGTACAGATGGCGGTGCCTGTCAGGACTCTGAGAACTGTGACAGAGTTCAGCAACATCCAACAGTGAAAATTTGACATATCCCAGTAAGTAACCTCTCACCAGCCTGTAAATCTGTTAATGTTAAACATCAGAGCCAATAATACCACTGGCTAATCTTTTCAGCTTCCTGGAGGTGAATGAAACCACAAGAGTCACAGCAACCATCCTGCATAACTATCAACCTTTTTTATTTTATTTTCTAATCTTTATTAGTAGAGGGATGCTTCTACCTCAGCATTCTTGCACTTGTTTTTAAGTCCAGCAGGTGGTGTGTGTGTGTGTGTGTGTGTGTAACTAGGAGTGATTGTGCAGGAATTTGTGTGGCTGGAACCCACAGAATTTGAGAATAGGGCTTAAAGAATAATTCCTAAAATAGTCTTTGTAAAACAACCTTGCTTTCTAAAAGGTCATGGACATCTATTTTCATGGGCTGTATGTTTAATCCTGAGAATTATTATTTTGATCTAAATTTGTCATTTGAATATTAACTGTAACAAGATGTGGCATCTTTAATTCTATTGAAATGTTTCATTGTTACTGTGTTAGTCAGTGTCTTCTCTTCTCTCTCCACTATCACCTAGTTACCTATAATTTGGGCAGGCACTGGCTATCACCTAATTACGAATAATTTTGGCTGACACACAGGCTGTTTTATCTGGCATCAACATTAGCTTCTGCCCAGGAGCGATTTTATGCTCCCTGTATCAGCTATTTGGCTGGAACCTATTGGTGTTGAGATTGACAATGCCTTTTTATTTTTGTGTCTCACAGCTAAACAAGACAGCTCTCTCTCAAATTATTGTATGGATTTTATACAGAATTGTTGGTTTATTTGTGGCTTAATCAACGTGATAATTAGATTAATTTGATATTAACCCACTTTATTTTAATTTGAATTTTTTATATGCATTCTATTTTTGCTTTTGCTGAGCTATTGAGTTTAATATATAAAATGGAAAACCTGTGTGGTTTGGATGTTCCCTCCCAAGACGTCGGGGTTCAAAACCTGAGAAGTCCCTGAAGTGAAGGAGAGGCATCTCTTTGACCTACCGTTTGGTGGTCCTAAAACTGATTCTGCTGCCTGAACTGGAACACAGTTTGTTTCTGAGGGAAAGTTGACTTATGTATTGATGATTTTTTTCTATAAGCAAATGTGAGTTCCAGAACCTTGGAGGGCCTGCTGTGGTGGATATGAGCTTGTCAACCTAAAGGTTGATCATTCCCCATTATAAGTGTATATTCCTTACAGAAGTTAGTTGGGGAATTCAGCATATAAACAACTAAAATTAAAGTGCATTTTACATTTATTTAAGTTGTATATTGCTGACTCCCACTCTGCTTTTACTGCCCAGTCAGAACCATCCTGGTCCATTCTGCATCAGAAAATTTCCCTTTTAAAAAATAAATTCAAGGTTTGGCTAGTGTTTAATCTGTTAAATAAAAATGAATTGTATATCCATGCAATATGGATAGCTATGATATTAATGACACTGTGTTAAAGCACTGTAAAAGCTGACTTGTGTAACAACAACAGAAACGTTCAAGCTTCTTAAATTACAAAAATAAAAGGAAACTGCTTGGTGTGCATTTTGAATGGAGAATCGACCAACAAAATTTAGTTTTCTCCAAACATTGGATATGTGAAACAAACAGGTTTAAGAAGACTTTTTGGGTGAAATCCTGGCTCCATTGAGGTAAATGGGAGTTTTGCCATTGATTTCAATGGAGCCAGGATTTCATTCTGTGTATTTTGAAGGTGGGAGATTGTGTTCTTTGTTTGGTTCAGGAATTTCTATAGCAGTTGGAAAGGCAGAACTTTTACATGGAGCTGAGGATTTGTGAGGAACTGATAACTGGGTGTAGGGGTGGGAAAGGAACTGGCCCTTTGTGTGGGGAAGTGAGAGGGTATATTTGTATGAGGTGTGTCAGCCAGGAACAAAATGTGACAGCTCATTAATATAAGTCCCTGAAAACAGGTTTATAAAAGTGCTGGCACAACCTTAGCTAAGTGGCAGCACAATGAAATCTGTCACTCTTATTATGCCATAACTTACTTCACAGTCTAGACATTGCATGATTGATAGGAAATGTATATTCCTAATATTATAATTGTATTGCTAAGGAGCAGGAGGGCTGCACTTACTTTTCCAGCTTCTGTAAGAAAAGATGGTTTTAAAATGGCCTATTGATTGTACAGATTTTTAATGAGCCACACACAGCTTGATCAGACTCTAGTATAGGAAAACAATAACAAAATAAATACTTCTAAGTTTACACTATCAGAAGGAAGTGCATCCTAGTGCTTAGTTTCTTAATCTGTTTTTGTAATTTCATGAATAAAGTATCTGAATAGTCATGAGTTCCATTTTAATAAAAACTTGTATGCATTTCTCTGCATTGAAGTTGGGTGCCAGATACTGATCTTTGTTAAGCTAGTGTAAATTTGGTATCTTTGATGGAGTCAGTCCAGATTTATACCAGTGTAACTGAACACAGAATCAAACCTGTGCATGTCCTCCTTCATGTCATGAAATTTCATAGTACGTGAAAACCCTTTCATTTCTGGACACATTTCATTTTAAATATTAATATGCTGATAACTATTGCTATATGATATGAGGTTTACTTTTAATCAAGAAATTTAATATTGACATTTGTAAACATGAAATTTTGCACATACAAAAATATCTTTAAATTTTTTTTTTAAACTTACAAACCAATTCCACTCTGCTCACAGTAAAAACCTTTCCCCCATCTTAGAAACAGTTAGTACAGGGGCCTACCATCAATGAAACGTTATCCCCATCCACCTGTCACCAGAAGTCCTGCCCCATCCGGTCACCTGACTTCCGCCCCAGCCTCCTGAACCTTAAGCCCCACCCCTGTCACCGGAAGTTCCGCCCAACCGATCACCTGACATCTGGTCCCGCCCCGGGTTATGACTTCCGGGTCAAGATGGGCACCTGACCGGAAGCAGTCGGTGCGACCCCTCCGAGAACACCTCCTGCCCGCTCTCCACCAATAGGAGAGGGTTTCATCACGGGGGACCACGTGGTCGCCCTATCTAAAACCAAAGGAGCTTTTGAAAAAGGTTATGAACAAATGTTTGCTGATGAGATATTCATAGTGGATAAAGCCTTAACAAAGGGACAGAGACCTGTATACCGATTAAAAGATTACGCGGGCGAGACAGTTGCTGGATCTTTTTACCCCAAAGAATTACAAAAAGTGAACCCCAAACGGGACAGGGTTTACAGGATTGAAAAAGTTCTAGTGAAGAAAAGAGAAGGGAGAAAAAAGCAGCTCTTAGTGAAATGTTTGGGGTGGCCCGAGAAGTTTAATAACTGGGTGGAAGTTTCTCAACTCTGCGATGTTTAGATGCAGAAGTAAACGATTACTCCTGTAAAGAGAGGGGAAAGAAAATGAGCAACGGAGGCTTTTATGTCACTTTGCTCAGCAACGCCAGCTTTGGGGTTTTTCCCCAAAACACCAACTCAAACTTTACCGTGCAGCTAATTAAATCCTTGGATCTCCCGAGTGCCTGGGAGGTTGGGTTGGTGGAAATACAGTACCCGCACAGCTGGAACAACATCAACAAAGACACCCCTTTCGAAATCACCTTTGGAGATAAGAAATAGAGTTTCGTCCTACGATGAGGTTATTACTCGTCCATGCCCAAATTACTGGATCATATGAACAGCACTGTGGCTCATCCCCGGGGCACCCGAGGTGGTCATGAACTATGATCCTGTGGGTAGAAAAGTTAGACTTAAGACCTTCGATGTTGCTTATATGTTTTCTACGGTCAGAGAGCTGGCTAATATTCTGGGAACGCAGCGTAACAGGGAAACGGAAAAGTCCCCCACAAACTCGTGTTCCACGATGTCCGTGTATAGATACAGAGTTGAAACCCCCCTGTGATGTCTGCTGAGAAAGGGATTTTATGGACACTGCTCTTGGGTACAAACCGGAAGTTAGGTGACTGGATGGGGCGGGACTTCCAGTGACAGGTGAGTGGAGATAATGCTTGATTGATGGTAGGCCCTTTGTACTACTAGAAACAAAAGACAAATTACTATAAACATGCCAATTACAGTGTGCTTTATGGGACTGATAGGCAGTGTAAAAACATTTTTACTTTTAGCTTTTCACCAAATAAATTAGCCTTAATCTCCAAAATGCTGACCCATTAAATACATCATCATATCTAGCTGAACAGCAGTACTGTTCAGTGCAGTTGGGAAATTGAACATCATGGTGTCTAATGACACTGTTGAGTTGCTTTAAAATCTTCCATTAAAAGCACAGAAATAATCCATCTCTCAATGAAATTTGTTACAGCAGTAAAAATACAGTATCCCAGAATTGAGGACTTTTAGTTTCCTCTGCCAACTGTGAGAGTTAACATGGTTGGCAAAAAACCCTCAAAACTAGGCAACCACCGTATTGATAATTGTGGTCAGAGTACATAAATCCTGGTAGACAGCTAGATCTTTTTGGTTGGTTTCATTAAAGGCAGACTGGTCTGAATTTCAAATTGTAAAACATAAATTGCTAATATAAAAAACAGACTGTACTCTAAATATTGTGCAATTTCTCCAGTCCACATGATTTGGTAAACTACTATTGAAAGTGCATTTCCAGCACTGCGCCTCAAGATTTGAGTGCACAAGCATTTCAGATATTGTTTTATGTTACTGTAGTTTGATGGTCTCACTGCCCACAAGCTGTGCTTCAGCTTTATCTCACAACGTCTTAGAATAGGAGGCATTCAGAATTAGGTAGCGGGTGACTACATCCCTTTCATCCCTGGAGACCTTGAGGTTTACGTCTGCCTTAGTTCACATGTGAAAATGGAATTTTGTTGTCTCCTCCAAGTTCTAAATTGTAAACATGTCAAAACTACTGCACGACTTAGCACAGTTGGCTAAAACTCAAGACTACAGTAATAAGGATGTTGGAGAAGGTCAGGGTTCAGAGGCATTGACAGACCTGTGTAGGGAAGTTTGCACTGCACATGTTCTTATTATGAGCCAAATCCTGTAGTCTTTCCTTAGTCCTTACCCAGGCACGTCTACTGACTTCTAGTTAGGTTCTTTCCTTTGACTTCGGTGGGAGCGTTTTGCCTCAGGAGGGACTGCATGATTTGGCTCTCTTCAATGCTGTTAATTCCTCACTTTAATAAGCATGATATTCACCCACCAGTTTTTGAGGGACATAGAGAAAGGAAATGCTCTCATATTTTCATTGTGGTTGAGTACAATCACATGAAGATCCTAAATGTAAACAGATGTCCATTTTCTAAATAGTCAGCATATTGCTGAAATTTAATATTTTCATAGTGCCATAGACAGAAATTTTATTGCAGAACATTGAATCTTTGGTTGTTTTTAAGCAATATTAAGAGATCATTGCTGTACTGAAATTGGGAAGGATTCCAGTATGACTGTTCTCTATTTTTTCTTGTCTCTGGAAGAAGTAGGAATTACTGAATTCCTTTGGCTATTGGTCCTCACCTTGAGGAGGGCTGATGACACGCAGGGTTGTTTGTTGTTGTTGTTGTTTTTTAATTTTCTATTGTTGTGTAAAATATGACATGGTTATGCATAAACGTACCTTCCCTTGGCTAAAATCAGCACAGGAAACAGAAGTCTATGGTGGTTTAAACTCGTTACACAATTTTAAAATCAAGTCCCTCAGGCATCACTGAGGCTTTTTTATTTAGGGTGGTGGCTAGATGAAGTGTCTTGGCAAAGTATAGCCACAGGAGTCCTTTTTGTCAGGACAAGGGAAGTATATATAGAGATTGCATTCCAGTAGTAGGGGAAGTGTGAGTGGAAAATTAAACGTAAGGAAATACAGAGTTCCTTCAGGCACTATGCAAATACACTAATTATTTTATTCAGTAAAGCAAACTGTTTAAATACCTTGAGTCATGTGTGAATCTAAGCATATCACAAATGTTTTTCTGTATGCTACCATGCTACTGGTCCTTTCTGTGGTTCAACTTTTGTTTTCATTTGGGGCAAAAGTAAAGGATGGGAAGAAAGATAAGAATAAGTATGGCATGTGCAGGAAAAAGCTGAATTTAACAATGTACAGTTTTGTGATTTTTTTTTTTACTGGAATAAGTACTTTTTCAAAAGAAAAGCGTGTATATGGGACATAAGAATGTACTGGTGAGACCAGTGGTCCATCTAACCCAGTATCCTGTCTTCCAGTAGTAGTCAGTGCCAAACGGAAGCTGTTCCATACCCCAGTCATTTTTGTTGCCCTTCTCTGCACCATTTCCAATTTTAATACATCCTTTTTGGATGGGGTGACCAGATCTGCGCATGGTATTCAAGATGTGGGCAGACCACAGATGTATATAGAGGCATTATGATATTTTCTGTCGTCTTATCTCTCCCATTCCTAATGGTTCCTAACATTCTGTTAGTTTTTTTGACTGCCGCTGCACATTGAGTGGATGTTTTCAGAGAACTATCTTCAGTGACTCCAAGATATTTCTTGAATGGTAACAGCTAATTTTAGACTCCATCATTTTGTGTGTGTAGTTGGGATCATGTTTTTCAATGTGCACTACTTTGGATTTGTCAACATTGAATTTCATCTGCCGTTTTGTTGCCCAGTCATCCATTTTTGTGAGATTCCCTTTGCAACTCTTAGTTAAATCCAAAGCTGACTACAATCTTGAGTAATTTTGTGTCATCTACAAACTTTGCCACCTCACTGTTTTAGCCCTTTTTTTCCCAGATCATTTATAAGTATGTTAGACAGCCCTGGTCCCAATACAGATGCTTAGGGGGATTCCTGCTATTTACCTCTGTGCTGTGACAACTGATTATTTAATCCTGTCCTTTGTTTCCTATTTTTTAACCAGTTACTGATCTAGGAGAGGACCTTTCTTCTTATCCTCTGACTGCTCACTTTGCATAAGAGCCTTTGGGTAAGGGACTTGTCCAAGCCTTTCTGAAGGTCCAAGTACATTGTATCCACTGGATCACCCTTGTCCATATCGTTCTTGACACCCTCAAAGAATTCTAATAGATAAGTGCAGCATTATTTCCCTCTACAAAAGCCATGTTGATTCTTCTCCAGCATATTGTGCTTATCTATGTATCTGACAATTCTGTTCTTTACTGTAGTTTCAACCGATTTGCCTGGTACTCAGGTCAGGTTTATCAGCCTCTAATTGGCAGGGTTGCCTGTGGAGCCTTTTGTAAAAATCTGCATTGCATTAGCTAATCTCCAGTCTTTGGTACAGAGACTGATTTAAGTGATAACTTACATACTACAGTTAATAGTTCTGCAATTTCATATTTGAGTTCCTTCAGAACTCTTGGGTGAATACCATCTGGTCCTGGTGACTTATTACTGTTTAATTTATCAATTTGTTTGAAAAACCACTTCTGTTGACAGCTCCATCTGGGCCAGTTGCTCAATTGCTCATATCTTCTGCAGTGAAGACCAATGCAAAGAATTCATTTATCTTCTCCACAACGGCCTTGTCTTCCTTGACTGCACCTTTAGCACCTTGACTGTCCAGTGGCTCCCTTAATTGTTTGGCAGGCTTCCTGCTTCTGGTGTTTTTTTTAAAATTGCTCTTAGATTTTGTGTCTTTTCGTAGTTGCACTTCAAATTCTAATGATACTTTTACACCTGATTTGCCAGAGTTTATATTCCTTTCTATTTTCCTCAGTAGGATTTGACTTCCAATGTTTAAAGACTTTTTTTTGGTCTCTGTTTCCTTTAGTCTGTTTATCTACAGTGGCATTTTTTTGGTTCTCTTACTGTCTTTGTTGTTTTTAGTTGGAGCATACACATAGTTTGAGTCTCTATTATGGTGTTTTTAAAAGTTTCCATACAACTTGCAGGCATTTCACTCTTGTGACTGTTCACTGCCTCATTTTTATGTAGTTCCCCTTTTTGAAGTTAAATCCTACTGGACTAGGATATTGAATATCCCCTTTAAACCTTCCCCAAAGGGATGTATCTGCCTGAACTATGTGCTGCTCCGCATCTATCAGCTTTTCCTTAGCCCATAGTTTAAAAAGTCCTCTACAGCCTTTTTAATTGTACATGTCAGCAGTCTAGTTCCGTTTTGATTTAGATGAAACTAGAGTTGTCAAGCAATTGAAAAAAATCGTGATTAGCTGCAGGATTAATAAAATAAATTAGAATCAATTGTGTGGTTAAACAATGGAGTGCAGCGAGGGGGGCGGTCCCAGGAATGAGTGGCTGGCTGGGGACAATGGGGCCCGGTGCAGGGGGGTCAGGATCCCTCTGTGTGTGTGTGTGTGTGTGTGTGTGTGTGTGTATATATATATATATATATAATTTTAAGTATCTGAACCAGTACAGGGAATGCATTGCCATGGAACATGGATAATGGAAAATATCACCTTTCGTGGAAGCTACTTTTTGGCTAAAAGATGGACACGTTACAGTTTGCAGCCTGTGTATGCAATTCATTATTTTTCACAACAGACTTTTCCTGAAGCTTCTCCTCCTTTTCCGCTTCGATTCTTGACAATTAATAAAGCCACCCTCGGTCATTTATACATGAAAGCTCTCTTCATCCATAAGGCTTGTGCATTTAACCTTAACTCTGCTCCAAGCTCTTGATTCATGGTGCTTTACCTCTGCTCCGCGAATAATGCTTTTGGAATAGTTTATGTATTTGGCTGCATCTTTGGTGCCAGACTCGAGGGGCGTTATCTCTATGTACTATAGAGTGATCAGATGCCCAGTTTTTGACTGGAAAGTCCAACCAAAAAGGGGACCTGGCAGTGTCCAGTCAGATCTACTCACCGGATACCCAAAGTCTGGCTACTGCAGCCGGGGGAGGCGAGGTGGTGCTGGGTCATCACCTGCACCAGCAACTACTCAGTTGGGGCTGCCTCCTACCTGTGTCAGGCAGCTTCAGCTCCCAGCCCCGGCTCTGCAGGGAGGGAAGGGGAGAGGGGAAGAGTGGTGAATGATAGGGGGAGGGAGAAGAGGAACGAACAGGGGGCGGGGCCTTGGGGAGAAGAGGCGGGGTGAGGCAGGGCATCAGGGGAAAGAAGCAGGGCAGGGGAGGTTCCAGTACTCCTGCTGGAGTGTCTGTTTTTTAACTATTACAAAGTTGGCAACCCTAATATACTATAGTGCTCTTGTGACAGCTTGCAGGGGGAGTGTGGTGACAGACATTAAGACTGTTTGTTTTTAATATCATTTGAGAATGTTGTGATGATACTTGTTCTTCCTGGTGTGTTATATTTGCAAAGGTCTGCAAATACTTTAATTAGTTTAATCATTTTAAAACGACTTGTCTGTTTAGAGATTTTTTTTAGAACTGTTTGTGGAGGAAAAAAAGGATGAAACTAGATGAAATTAAGTTTAACTATCAGAGTCTTCCTGGGGCTATGGAGTTCATGCAAATTTAGTTTTTTTAAAATGTCACACAAGTTTACTGAAATGCTTTTTTGTTTTGCATTTAGCAGCATCCTGGCTGGGGAGACAAAAAGTATTATATTTTATTGACTCACATTTTGAGTTCAAGGTGCACGTAAGGTTGGAGTTTACATATAAATGCTTTTATTATTGATTTTATTCTTTACACCTTTGGAACTACATTTAAGAAAACCCAAATGAGAATCTCTGGCAAGTGTTGCTGTTGAAGAACTTTGAAATTGGTGTAATGCTTCCAGGCCCCTCTAATGTTGGGTGCAGAACTATTGTGCTGTGGAAATCAGGGAGGGTAACTTTAAACAGATGCAAAGCTTGATGCTCAGCTGGAAATAATGACAATATGGAGCAAGTTGTACAAGTTTGGACTGCAGCAAACACCATTTTAAAGGAAGCATTTTCTAGTTTTGAAGAAATGGTTGGGTGACCGGTGATTATACATTGAGTTAACTGACCATAGTCTTACTAATAGCTTTAGAATGTAGTAACACTTTTAATAGACTTGGAGATTCATTGTTTTACCTCCAATATGTAAATTGGATATCCACAGGGAATACAAAGTTCTCAGGCTGATTAGCAAAACCCTGAATTTACATTATTGCATGACTGAAAAGGAGTGCATCTAATATACAAGTTAAAACCTAGCTTTATAGTATTCCAAATGAGCAGAGTATGTTTTTAAATCAAGAAAATACTATACTTGGTTGTCTTTAAAAATAAACATAAAAACTAAAATCAACAAACAAAATATTGTCAATTGCTTTTGTAAGTAAATAATGTCGCTGCTGTATTTTATTTCCTAAGTATTTACTGCAGCTCTTACTGTCATAGGATTACCATGGTAATGCTATCTAGTTATAAACAATTCTGGAAAGATTTTAAGTGCTACCACTTGCCGTACTACTATATTGTAGGTTGTGCAGTGGTGCAAGATCCAGGTTCGAAAACCAATCTCAGAATTTATGTACATATACAGAGAGATCTGATTCTTTTAATTCCCTTTTATTTACCAAGTGGGAGGAGAATTAAGTGTTTTAAATATGCTTTCTGTACGGCAGCTGTTACTTTGTATCCCTGGAACAAAAGGAAGCAGGAAAATACTTTTTTTTTTTTTTTTTTTTTAAATGAAGAGCCTTTTTCAGCTCTGTATTTTTGTCACAGTTCTGATCAAGCTCCCGCTTCTGGACAATCACCGGACTGGGCTGCTGTGTTTGGGGCCCACTATGCTGAACCCATGTGCTCTTAAGTGTCTCTTGGTCTGAGTAGGCTCTAGCATTCTCTCTCTTTGCTCTCTCAGGCACGCTTCCTGGGCACAAACTCTGTTTGTGACCCGCTCATGGAAGCTGCCCTAGGCTTAAAGGACCAGAGCTGATCACCCCAAGACATCTTAGTAGCTTAAGCACATGCTTTCTCAGGGCTTCAACCTTGTGGGTACTCTGGTGTACAGTTTACCTCTTCAGGGACAAAGGATAGTTGGAGCAAATAGACACAGACTTTGCAAAGATTTCTGAAATAATGACTTTTTAGTTTAGATGGCACAAGATATGCAGATTGAGGTGAAACCAAGAAAACACCTGTATGCTATTCCCTGCCTCCGTTTTCTCACCACTCTTGAGCATTCGTTGGGATTTCATTAGAGTCCACATGGCTTTCCCTCCAAATTATGAAGTGTCTTCACACACACCCTCACCCCACATCCAGTGATAGACCCTTGTTTTTATAACTTTCACTCCTTTTTGAAGGTGACCTCAGGATCAGATGATCAAAGTCCCCCACCAGCTGATCTGTTATCAGGCCACCGAGGCAGAACTAATTTTCTTGGTTTGGCCACTTTCTTTAGCATATCCATTGTGTTGTCCAGGTACACCCATTGAAATGGGAATACGTCTTGATAGCCCACTCACCTAACCAAGGTGATGGGAGTGGTGCCCACATGTCGTAAGGGAAGTAATATGATGGAAGAACAAATAAGGATTTGGATTTAACAGAGTTCATAATCAGAAACAGAATTAATAAATTATACATAGACAGATTCCTCAAATTGTCACATTGTACATTACACGTACCATCCCTGCTGGATCTTTCTCCCCCTTTTGTGTATAGAAGAGTGCTTCTATGTTGTTCCTCAAAGTTAAAAAAGCAAGTTTGAATTAAAAATAGCCCTTGATAAAATTTCTGTCAATAATCTCAGGCTATTTAATCTTAATCTACCATTCTCTTTATCCTTCGTTCCCTGAGTTATATGCCATCTGTTGTTATATCACACCTCGGTGTTTGAATTCCATAATTCAAAACTGGGGTTAGGGCTTGCAAGAGTGCTAAGTATCAGCATTTTTTTTTAATTATGCAATTTGGTGCATTCCAGAGACACAAATTGAAGCTTTGGAATCACCTTTATGAGGCAGGCTAAAAGTCATCTCTGGTGCCAGGCTGGCTTGGCACTGTCTAGAGAGAGAGGAGGATGAGCCCCACCAGAGGCAGAAAATCCCCTCCCTTTCACTTTGGACACTGGACACATCTGCTTCTCTGACTGCATTGGGATTTTTCGGCTTCGTTGGGGAGAAGATACATGGGGAGGCTTGTGCGTGCTGAGCCTGTCGTGAACTAAGTTTATTAACAACAATCAGGAAGAACAGTAAAGGAAAGCATCTTGGAACTTGCAATATATATATAAAAACATCCCTTTGTCTTTCCCATACGTAATCTCTGTAGGAAGGAGTACATGGGAGCACAGCAGAACCATTCAAGCTACTTGATTTCCATGCAAGTGTATGTTTTTCTCTTTTAAGATGGTAGTTGGATGTTTATCTCTAATCAGACTCTGAAGATCAGGTTCGTTTGCAGCATTCAGACAGTGGAAGGGGAAGATTCTGACTTTGAATGGTCAGTCAAGAGTTCACTTGGTGGAGCAAAGCTCTTCAATGGGCTAAAACTGGTGAAGCCAGCTCCTGCACCAGCCATCTCTCTCCCACACTAGTGTGCGGAGCGTGTCGGAGGTGGGGAGAGAGCTCAGTATGTTAAAACACAGAATGTTTCAACTAAGTTCTAAGATTTTGTTTGGCTATTAGGGGCTGTTGAAGGAGGCCAAGGAAATACACTGAGACATTTTAGGCCCATATTTTAAATAAACAAAAGCATATTCCAGTATTTAAGAAAAACTCAGCACCTCAATAATGGTTTTCATTTAATTCAATATCTTAAAAATATAGTTATCCATGTGAGTATATACACATTTCTTTCCTAATGGATTTTAACGGTAACAGAACCGACTTTGCTTCCAATATGGGGCTCTTCCCCAGATGAATCCCAAAGAGATGGCTACTTGATGTTTTGCTGGAGAAGCTTCAGGGACAGATGGATCTCGTCATTTTAAAAAGAGATTTGGACTCCTTGCTTGTATACCTTAGTTGTGTGTTTCCCATGTTTCCCAATAGCTAAGTGAATGCTGCCAATAAGTACATGGCCTCCTTATGGTTGGAAGGGATTCATAATTGTCCAAGCATGGTCAGAAAACGTCCTGTGGAAGCTTTGCACTTAGGCAGTTAGCTTTGTGTCTGGCATGTTTGCTGCCCCTTGCGTTTTTAATAAATGGTTGGAAATGTAGCTATTTTTCATACTTGATTATAAGGAAAGATATTTGTAAAGAGCACATGGCCAGACTGACTAAAAGTTTAAAAAATCACCATGTCTCCAGGAAGAAAAATCGCTGTTAATTGTCTATGTACAGTCAATTGTAAAATGTTAAAGTACGCAATGATTCCACTGTAAGCTATAATGTAACAGTGCCTGAGGGGAAAGAATAATGAGGAGCTTAGTCACTGCTGGCGCTTGCATACAGGGAATTTAACTTTCACTGGAGACCTTCTGTGACACACACCTTGTCAGGTGCATGTGTTGCAGTGATTATGCTGTGATATGTTTAATCAGTGTGTCTGTTAGTTTACACACGTGCACGTCTGATTAGTATGTTGACCATAACGAAAAATGAACCAAAAAAAAAAAAAACTTCTGTGGAGGATTAAATGAGATTTTGTGAGCATTTTAGTTTTTAGAATTTTGTGGCTCTTTAGCAATGTAATTGCACATCACACAGATAATGCCAGTGTTCTGTTTTGTAGTCTCGTAACTAGAATACGAGGTTGGTTTACTAGATTAAAAATGCTGTATTTTCAACATTTTTCTTTGTTTGTTCTTGTACGTATTCCCTAATTTCCCCCAATACACACATGTACAACCACTGCAACACTCTTCCCCCCTCCTTGTCCCTCCCTAAGTGTTGGAGGGTCCCCACTGGCTCATACAGGCGGAAGCATTGTGATGGATTGACATGTAATAAATGCATTCTTTACTCAGGTGTGTTTGCAAGAGTACACTGTGCCAACAATCGGTTTGTGAAAAAGCAACAAAGCTATTTAATGAAGCTGAACCTGTCATCGTATTGGTATCATTAATTGTGGTTTCACACTATGAAACAGTAGTCCAGATTCTCAGTAGATGTAAATCAGCATAACTTCTCTGAAGTCAGTGGATTTACACCTGCAGAAAATTTGACACAGTAAGTACATATTTGCTGGTGCTGTTACCATTTTCTTAGCTGCAGAAAAATCTGTCTACCATAATCCTATAAAATGATTTACAGTATGCTAAATAAATCCAGTTTCCCTGGAATCTGTTCTGTTGTCTCATAATCTAGCAGACCCACTTTGTATAGGAGCTTGATGGCTAGATAAATGTTCTACAGTTGGGTTTCACCTTTCCATCTCAATCAGAACTGTTTAGTAGGTAAGAAGCTCTTTAATAGATTTCCCTTTATATCAAGGGAAGGCTAGGACATGCCTTATTCAGTCATAGGGGTGAAATGCATTTCCTTAATATATAAATAGCATGCCTTTGGCAGTACTTAATTTGTAATGAAAGAGGGGCTGGGGCTCAAGCAATTTTTTTACATTCATAACTGATGCAACAAGTCTAGGGTGCCGGGGCTCAGCCTTGGCAAACCCTGGGACAAATTAAGCTCTAGCCACTGGGTTACATGGGATCTCCATGCATATACGGAAGTTCACCACCTTTTCCTGGGGTTTTTTGCTAGTTCCTTAGAAGGCATTTGATGGCGTTTTGGAGATCGGCGCATTATACTCATTGCTTTTAATTTCAATTAAAATCATTATCTTGTACATTGTTACTGTTCAAAAACAGCCCCACTTTCAGTTGAAGAGAGTGACGCTGAAGCCCTTTAACTTTGCAAACATAAAAATCCTCTCCAGGGGTGACTCTAGGAGCTCTTGCTTGGAATGTTGCTGGGGGCTCTGCAAGCCCAAACGTGAATGTCCTCTTCTCCTCCTCTACTTCTTGTACTTGCTTTTCTCCGGTGTGATGTGATGTCCTTGTTGAAGGGAAGTGTATTTTACAAACATGTGCAAGCAACACAATAGGCTGTAGGCACTCTTTCGGGAAAGATTGCATCTAGCATTTGAAGGTTCAGTTACAAGAGTTGGCAAAGTCTGTCATTTAAAATGGTAATCATCCAACTCCTGCACGGGACTGAACATCTAATGCTCAATAAAGGCAACTTGCGTTTTTACATAAGAGATAACACTTGTAGCTGGTGGCCCTCAGTGCTTCTTAGGAAGTGGGCAGCATCTCACAGGATTGAGCCCTTATGGTGGTATTTCTCACATGAGATACTGCAATTCATACCATATTTTTCTATGAAGGGAGCCAGAATACAAGTAATAAAGCCTTGGATGCAGGTCATGGTGTTTGACATGTTAAATACTTGTCAGCTGTTCTATCTCTAACCTTAGAAGGGTTTCATTGATATGTATTCCAAGCATTTTTCAAAAATTCTCTCACTTTATGAATCTTTTTGATATTCCTGTGAAAGAGATGATCCTGATGGCTAATCCTAATCTGTCTCATAATCTGTAAATGACTAATGTACATCAAACCATAAAATTATCAAGAGGTGCATCTCTTCAGTTTTACAATAATTGGCCATTCACTTCAACTAAAGAGTAGAAGGCTGGGCGAATAATTTATTTCAGTTTTTAGAATGTCATTTTCTAGATTTAGGTTAGGTCCCTGTATTCCTGCTATCAATCAGGGCATAAATGATTTGGGTTTAGAAAAATGCAATGTGTTTTTCTTCCAAAGATCTAGTGGCATTTGGGTCATTTTAATTTGATTGTATGTGCTGTGAACTGGGCTGTTAATCAAAGCTAACATTAAAGATGCATTCCACAGTGAATTGTTGTCCCCTGGAATGTGAGAGGCTATGGATCTCTGTGACCACTGTGCAGAAACCGGCCGTATCCATGAAATGTGAGCCTTTAGGGGTACACAAATGTAGTGCCTTTTTACTCATATTTTTCACTGCCAGAGGAGTACTTTAATCTGTGTTTGTGTGGAACAGTGGAGACATCCAGTGGCTAGGTACCTTAATGGCACAAAAATTGCTTGCACTGGTGGATGACTGAATCCTGACTGCATAACACATGAAAGTTTTATGACAGTGGACAGGGAAAAATAAAGGGCCCAAACGCTCATTATATTTGTGCGTTTTAGGAATGGATTATTTTTCATTTTGAGAAAAGTTCCAGTTGCAACATAGTGAAAACTAAGGTTCTTAAAGGCCACTTCTGTGCCTGTCTACTTACTGCTTAAAGGGACACTGGCCGTGATCTAGCAAAGCACTTAAACAGACACGTAACTTTAAGCATGTGATCAGTCCTATTGAAGTCAATGGAACTACATAGGTGCTTATGGTTAACCACATGCTTAAGTGCTTTGCTAAATTGGGGCCACTATCTGATCAATTTTGGACTAAAATATAGGTTCTTTTTTAAATAAGAATGAAAACAAATTTATTGGACAAAAATATATTTATAATGACTTAAAATTTGAAGGTAAAACACCAATTCCTGTGTGTCCACAAGAGAAACTGGTGCAAATTGAGGATCAGGAAGAAAAATGTACTTCATCATGTTACCAAATTCTTGAGACTGTGACTTTTCTTAAATCTTTAAGTGGAATACCACAATGCTTTAAAGATATAGAAATACCATCCTCTGTGAAAGAATGGTGAAATACCTTAAAATCTATTCATAATTTTACGATATGCAATGATCTGAAGCAGGCACAAATGTTTATTTTAATAGACATTTTATTTCACTGCACCACTATAATGATATTCCTAGGATTTCGCCCAATGTCTGTAAAAAGTGTAACCAGACTTAGTCCTGTTCTTTACCATCCCCTCTGGCACTGTCCCAAAATTCAAAATTTTTGGAAGGCAGTTAATGGAGAGCTGAAAAATATATACCCAGTTCTTCTTCCTTTGGGCCCTAAGCTTTATCTTCTGGATATTGGTTTGGACAATCAGACTGCGAATTCTGTTTAAAAGAATTAAAAAAGTATTAGTGCTAACACACAACTGTATTCTTAAAAACCATATGACAGCACACTGTCTACCTTACATTAATGATTTCTGGTAAAGACTTTTTACCAGTGGAAAAGATCATTGGATATTATACTGAATGCAAAGATGTTTTTGAAGATAAATGAGTTCCAGTTTTGCTATATTTTAGGTGAACTAGAATAGAAAAATAGTTACTTTGTTGTATAAGGCTGTTTGGCCTTATATTCCAAGTATTCAATATCGAATGCTTAAAGGCTACTAAAGGATATCAGATATAGTCATGATTTAATATGAGGGCTAAATTTACCAAAGTGAACTTTTTTTTTTTTTTATTTCTGAAAATTCTATTGTCAAAATGTTTCCTTTCTTGGAGCTTTTCCTTTTATAAATATGACTCTGTTTAGGTAATAGCATTTACAGAAGGTGAGTTTTTATTCCAGTAACAGCCTGTACCATTCATAGTGTAAATGCCAGATGTTTATTTCTTAAAGTAGTTATGCTACATACTAGAAAAGGAAGGCTTTGAAAGGAAGGCTTTGCTAAACTAACTCATTGGATTTCTTCCTCTGACAGAAGTAATTAAAGATGGCAGACATGACTGAGTCAATTCTGGCCATTTTAGGAGTTTATTAAAAAGCCAAGCTTCCAAAACAGCCAGCTCATTTCTCTTCTCTCACAAAGGAAACCATATATAATGTTGATGATATGGTGGGTTGGATTTGAAGTCAATCAGGACAAAAAGCAATTTCATACATTTGTACAGTGTTCGTGCCATTTTGCTGATTTCCAGATAACTCATTGGCCGAAGGAGATATTATTTTTGTTTGTGTATACTTTCGTGAATAAATTATTTTGTAATAGGTTTCTTTGTATTTTCACCAGGGAATCAACTTTCCAGCTCTTTTTGTTGGCTGGCAGCAAATCCGGTAGCAAACGGTATCAATAGGGATTTTGGAGAGGAAGCATTTGGGGAAGCTTGGAATACATGATAGTCTTTCCAAGTTGCTTCATGAGTTGCATAACTCTCAGTACGCACCAAAAATGAATCTGGGATATTTGATTATGGGAGATCAGAGCTTTTCATAAATATTTTGATTAATTTCTGAATAAAATGAATCTTCTTTCACTGGATGTTCTCAGCATTTAATTTTGTGCCATCTTTTTAAATTCCCAATAAAAATGGAATAGAATCTATTGATTGGGTAGATCTAATATTATCTAATATGTATAACATCAGATGATTCAAGGAAAGAAGAAAAACAATAAATAAAAGGAGAGATTTGGGTACAGAATGGCAAGAAAGTTGCTAGGGAAACGTCAACGGTAGCTGCTCTCATGTCACTGAAGGAACTGAGGTAGAAACAGTATCAACTGGGATTTAATACATACAGAATTATACACAAAAAGTTAACAGAGTATATATAGTATTTATGTTTGTTATTGGGCATTGGCCTGCCATCAGGAGTTAAAACATAAAATAGGGACTGTACAAACAGCATTGTACATACCCAGCCAGAAATCTATAGTGTAAAAATACATATTTTGGCAAGTGTAGAGTATTCAGAAAGCACTCTGTTTCAAAGTGTATGACATTCAATACAAGTTCTCCACCCCTCCATCCTAAATTATCAATCATTTATTAAAACTTTTTGTGGTTCATTATATTCAACATTATGAATTTTAGCAAGGTTGTAACTAAAACTTGTTCTTCAGTTTCAGTAGTAAGTAAAAGGGAAAAATGAAATTATTGGCTTTTTAAGGTCATATCCATTACTTGTAAACTGGAGATGTTGGATTTGCTTCTAGGGTAAGATTAACTTTGTTAAAGACAAACCCCCCCATGAATGCATGCTTTCCTTAGTCTCCAAGTTATTTTGGCTCCAATCCAATTCCTAATGAAGTCAATGGAAAGACTTCCATTGACTTCAGTGAGAGTTGGATAGGGCTCATTTTGAGAACTCTTTCATTCTGGTGTTCAATGTACTCTTGTAGGGAGCAGATCCTGCATCTATCCCATTATCTCACATGATTGTGGAAGTCCCAGTAACAGCAGAACTGGCCCAGTTCCATTGTGTGGGACAGCAGTTTATGAGAAGACTGCATACTCCCTGAATTTCCTTGAGCCCAGGGAGTTTTTGAGCTTAAGGAGGGGCATGATCACTGGATCTATAAATAGTCATCCCTTCTCTGTAGAGGGACTGCAGCAGCTGCAGCTGCAATAGTGCCCCTGGAGGTGCTTCCCTGCTTCTCTATGTCTTGGAAGAGAGAGAGACAGGAGGACTCCTCTCCTGTGGAATGCCTTTCGAAATCTCCATTTACTTGAGCTGTGTGCAGGTTCTAGGCTAAGGATATTAGAAAAGCTTCCTAGATTCTCACGTGTAATTTACATAGGACTGATGTCAGAGCAAGTACAAGATGTGCTCCTGGTCCATTCAGATTTAGATAAAGAATTTGTGTGATTTCGGATATTCTCATTCATATTTCTTATTTTCCAGAATTTGTTTATGGTTCTAAAAAATATACAAATTGGGATGAAAAATCAGCATGGAAAAGAATACTTTGCACTTTAAGCTTAATTATTTGGTATATTAGCCAGTCGTATTTGTAAGTACTATATTTACTTGAAGACACTTGTGAACAAATATACTTTTACAGAAGGAGTCTGGTCCCCTTACATTGAGTAGCCTCTTATTTGGCAAATAGCCTGACTGCAGTTGTTATTGGAGTAAGTATGACATTGCAGTCTTAGAGAAAATCTAGGTGAAATCACTTTTCCAAAGAACACCAGTAGGATTCTCAACAGCTAACAGTTTACTGGTCCCATCGTACAAAGTAGTGAATGCCTTTAGCTCCTGCTGAAATTGATGGGACTTAAGAGTGTTCAGCACATTGCAGGATTGGGTCTGAAGATGGGCTCGTGTCTGACTGCTCATTCAGAATCTATAAAGTACATGCACCAATATACAATGCATATATTCGGGAAATAATTAAGGATTCAATCTTGTCAATAATTACACAAACAAGTAGTCCCATTAAAATTAATAGAGCTGCTAATGTGATCAATTTTTGCATAATCACACCCTATATTTTTATTTATACATAATTGGTTTTTTCTTTCCTTTTAATAAAATGAAAAACTTCCACCCATTTTAAAACAAAAATCATGGCCTTTCCAGTACTTTAAAGGAAATCCCAATGTTAACACTGCATGTGTCCTAATATCTGTAAACCAAATGTAAGTGTATTTCACTTTAATCTTTTCTCAGAACATTTATGGCAATGAAATTAATGAAGAGCTAATTCTTCAAACTGTATTTCAGTTTCCAGATGATTAAAATAACATTAAAGACCAGACTGCATATAAGTTTTGTCCCCATAAATACCTCCCTGATGCACACAAACGAAATACTTGAATTCACCCAAACACTACCTTGCGGTGGAGAGGGAGTGGTGTTGGAGCTTGGCTTTATTTGGTTTCCTATAAAATCTCAAATATTTAGCTTGACTTAGCACTACAGAGAATATATTAAATAAAAAGTTGTTAATGAAGTAAGAAGCAATAAACATTTTTAAAAGGGGAGAAAGCAAACCTGGACTGTACGAAACAAAAATGTTGTGTCCAACTGTGGAAAGAATAGGATCAATTAATTTAAATATCAGAGTGAGAGGAATAAAATTTCCCCAGAGCAAACAAAAATGAAAGTCATGGAAAAAATAAACAGAACTGATGGTTATTGTCAAAAGATCTTCCCAAAACAAATGTAATTTTCTTTAGCCCTAATAAGGACAAAGCATCAGAAGAAGCTGACAACTCCTCCCCAGCAAACCACTGTACTAGTCCTTCTGTTGGGAAATACAAATGTAGTTACATGGTATGACAGATTTAAACCACTATTTCTTTCATAATGTTTGCATATTATTAGTTGAATCTCTTGAAACAGAATAATTTCTTGTTGTAAATAAATGACATCCTATCTGGGCCATTCTCATAAACTTTTAATTGGGAACCAATGGAGCAAGAGATTGACTCTCAGTCAGTTTTATATTACTGGTTTAATGATGGGTGCGATACGGACTTCTGACATCCAACTGCTAACAATTGACAATCAAACCAACTAATTAACTAATTAATTAATTTAATTAATTTAACTAATTAACTAATTAAACAAACATAGGAACTTTGTCATCTTAAATAATAAAGGCCTCAAATTAATTAGTTGTTGAATATTTCTTTGAGATGCTGAAGACCTGTAAGATTTTTGTTTTCCTCTTCTTGCAGAGAGCAGTATAACTAAAAAGACTAGGTATTGGGGCTTTAGCACACCACTATTTGCTATCATCTCTGTGTTCTGTTATGAATGGATAGGGAATCATTAATGAGTTGGGTTTTTTTTTTATGCTGAAATATGAATTGTTCCAACTGAACTGGAATCCAGCCATGGTGTGTTGCTTTCAGGCTGCCATATAGCCGTGAGCTCCTGTACTACAGGTAGACAGACAAGGGGGGTGAGGTAATATATTTTATTGGACCAACTTCTGTTGGTGAGAGAGACAAGCTTTTGGGCTTACACAGAGCTCGTCTCCTGTTCTGGGGTTCTAATGCACAAGCTGTTCCATTGCATAAAAGCAGATTGCTAAAAGCTAGGCTAATAGAAGAGTGTTGAAATTTTGCTTGTTCACATGCATGTGTGCTTGGAATTATTTTCCACATGGCAGTACAATTGCATGTCTTCTGGACAGAAATATTGATAACAGCATGCAGTAAATTCTCGCTGTTGGTGAATATGGTACATTTTAAACTGTATATTCTGAGGGGGAGAGAGAACTTGCTTAGTCTGGACCTTTGCTCTGGAGATACCACGAGGTGTAGGCATGTTGATGAGTTAATTCGTAAATATATAATGGATTCTCAGTTTTCTGGTTCCTGCATACAGAGGCTTCATCACTTGCAAGACTCATTTCTTTATAGTTCCTCCACCCAAGCCACTGCAGGCTGTTATAGGACGCCCAGCAGGGTCTTCTGTTGCTGAACTGTACGATGTCACTTACCCACATGATGAACTCGGCGAGGTATGGATAAACTTAACTAAAAGCAGGCATAGTGTGGTCAGATACATGCAAGCTTTACAACATAGTACTGCCAATATTTACCCCGTTAAACCTTCTGTCTTAGGGCTCCCTTCAGATGACTCAAAATTTTATTGTGGGCAAATTCTGACTGCAGACTAAGCCAATTCTGCCCTAAAATCAACAGGATTTCACAAGTCAGGGAAGAATTTGGGCTGAGGACATAGCTTCTATGCATGTTTCACTGCTTATTTTGGGAGAAGTGCTATAGCTAATTTTACAAGGTAATGTGTGCACAGGCCATTAGATGATAGAATGGCATCCTAATTTGAAACCACTAGATCCACAATGTAGTAGCAATGCTAATGAGTGTCGCATGCAATTTCTGCTCAGGTGCCCAATGTGCCTGCTTTTGAAAATGCAACACTTGTGAACTATTTTCCAGATGTTTAGTTAGAATGGAAAGAACTGACAAATGGTCAGAGTCTCTGGTGGTGTTCTGCTGTCTTGCCGGGCAGATTACAATAAGGGAGTTTGGATTGCCTAGTTATTTAAGGTATTGTCTACATGAATAATTAGTTCACAGCAAGCTGGATTGTAAGTCCACACGGCAATACTTGCCATGCACTAACGGTATGTCTACACTGCAATTAACATCCAGCAGCTGGCATGGCTCATGGGGCTCGGGCTAACGGGCTATCTAATTGCAGTGGAGAGCCAAGATTGGGACCCTCCCACCTTGAAGGGTTCTAGACTCTAGGCTCCAGCCTGAACCCAGAAGTCTACACTGCAATTAAACTGCCCCACAAGCCTGAGTCAGCTGGCATGGGCCAGTTGTGGGTGTTTAATTGCAATATGGACATATCTGGAGTGTCCATGTGCTACCCTACATTAACAGTTTTAGTTCCCTTTGATCTAGTCTTCCTTCAAATGGGACTAGATCAAAGTAAACTAATCAACTAGTGAATGGCAGCAGAATCCACATACAGTTAGTCCATGGTAGGCTAATGCAGGGTAGATGCACATGGCAGCTTGCCGCAAACTAAATATTTGTGTAGGCAAGACCAAAGGTTTGGGTGGGGAATCAGTTAGGATTGGGTATACACTTCCCCATCCCTACTCTGTGGAACTCAGACTGAGATCTTTCTCTTTGTATGGTTATTTATTATGGTATTGCCTAGAGATCTTAACTGAAATCAGGGCTCTATAATGGTAGATACATCATACATACACATAGTAAGAGACAGTCCTTTTCTCAAGGAACTTATAATCTAAATGGTTAAGACAGAGGAGAGAGGATAAAAGTAATTATCCACATAGAGTGGGGGGGGGGACCCCTTTGCACAAAGGTAAAACTTTCTTTCTTAGTTTAGTTATCAGTTGCATTTTGCTTTGATTTGTACATTATTCTCCCCTCCCCTCTTTTTTTTGGTCTGTGGCTATTTTTAACTCCCATTGAAAAGCTGAATAAATTATTTTGCAAATGACCTGCAGTTGGAACTCACTATCTTGTGTAACTTTTTTCTTGTTTTTAAGGTCATTAGATTGAAATGCATTGCACTGGCACTCTGCCTATTTCACTTTCCCAGTTCCATCCCCTTAGGTTCATTCTTCATTACAGAGCAGCAGCACTGCAAATATGGGCAATATGCATTGGAATAGGAGGCTGGGATGAGGAGTGGGACAATTCTGTTTCATGAAGACTTTAGAGGTCTTGAAATTTGTTTTCACACCAGCACAAGAATAAATCTTTTGAAAGTTTTTCATAAAATGGAATTTTGTTGAAACATCTGTTTTTGGGTCTAAAAGGGCAGATTTTTAGATTCCAGTCTTGTTCTCTGGAATTGACCAGAGAGAGTCCACCCTGCACCTCAGAAACTTTTCTGTCAGAACTTCCATCAAAATTCATACATTTCCACGAAACATTTGTTTCCATGAACTGGCACTGTCTGATGAAAAAAATTAGTCAAAATGTTCCCACCACCTCTATATTTGACTCTATGGATTCACTGGCCATTCGCGAGTGACAAAATGCACTGGCTGGGTGAGTTCTTCTTGCATTCTCCTCCTTTCTTCCAAAAGCCCCTTGTGTTGATCCCGTGAATGAAGCCCCCCTGACACTAGAATTTGACCCTTAATACTAACATTTTAATTAGGTTAGACATTGACATTAACATAATGAGGATTAAGCCAGAAAACAGTGGCAGAAGAAAATAGAACACATACTGCAGGGGTGGATAGTTTTGGAGGACTTTAAGTTGATGAAAGAAAACCTAATAAAGTAATATTGGGGTCATGGTGGAAGATAGACATTAGCCAGGATGAAACTTGAATCGTGCAGGTTTCTCCTCCAAAGGGGTATGTTAGTGCCTGTCCCATGCATGAGTTGGGAAATAAGGTAATGTTTGAGATGACCAAAGAGTATTTCTAGGGACTATTTCCACCACTGAATTGAAAGGAGCTGATGTGGGGCTGATTGCCTCCTGAAAGTGCTGTTCACTTTCACACTCAGTGGAAGTTGAGAGCACTTCTCCATTTCAGGAAGTAGTCAGCATCTTTTGGCATTGAGCATAAGCTAACAACCGCAATACAGAAAAGGAACAAGTACACGTTTATTGTGATTGGATACCAGGAGTACTGAGCAGGAGCCTGAAATGTCCTAATGACATTATCTTACTGAATGTCTAAGAGCTAGGAAACTGAGATAAGGCCAAACAAGTAAGAGTTTAAACATACAATGAACTGATTTTCCTTGTGCTTATTCTTCCAGTAGGTGTTATTTTTTTGATCTTCCCTGCACTTTGGAATAATGCTTAAACAGTTGAGTTTGCAATAAGTGGTCAGATACATACACAGCGATGCCCTGGCTTTAAAAAATGGACAGATGGCAGCAAAAACAGTTTTCTGTTCTTGTAATTCTTTATTTTTAAAGGACCAGACCTGGCCATTCCTGAAACCAAGTTAAAGAGAACAATCTTCATCATGAGCAAGTATATGCAGTTGGAGGTGGTACTGCTTTAATTGTTGGAGAATCTGATTCAAAGGCAGTCCCTAAGTCAGTCTCTTGGCCAGTGAACTGTAGACTATGGTGGCGGAGGAAGGGCTGTTTTTGCCATACTTTTTTTGGTCCCAAACAAAATGTGCTTTTGTTCCCGCTCTGTCATTCACCCAGTGCAACAAAGAAGGCTTTAGACTGAAATTTCAATTAAGTTGTGGCTTGATGAGCTCATACAGTTCTTCATAGTGCTGTAAAATTTAAATCTCTACCCTTCTTTTTAGAAAGCGGTGTATTGGGGTTGTGCAGTTGGATTTTCTTTTTAAGCCTATGTAAATCTCCGTTTGAACTACCTTTGTTTTTCTTTAGAGAAATGAAATGTGTTTGTTTCATTGTGACTTGGGGTTAATTGCTTTGTTTAAAGCGTCTTGCGAGAATAAAAGCAAAGTATCAATTCACATTGGGGTTTTTTTCTGTCGTGCATTCATTTTAAAGTGAGTATGGCTGACTGTGTCAATTTGATAAATAGTGTTCTAGAAAATCACATTTTTGCCTCTTTTTCTCACAGTTGCCCTCATGTGCCTATGTATGTTCCTGGAATGCAGAAAAGATCTAAAGAAAGCATATCAAAAAGCTAACATGAACCTTAATACATTGATGAATAGGGCAAAATTAATTGGCTAGCATGGTGGATTTGCTTACTTGTTGACCTTGCTACTGGTAATGACTGATTTTTTCCAATTGCAGCCCTGTTGAGGGATTGTGACTTCTAAATGAGGTACAAGTGCTCAGCTTCCAGGTGTTGATAAAACATGCCAAAGCCTCTATGCGATGGTAAATCTGAACCAGAAGAGAGAGGTACCTTGACTGGCTCAGTGACCCTTATGAATTCAGAGCTGATATTGACCAGGAGGTTGCAAGAGAAACATTACTCCTGTTTTTGGTTACGCTACAGTTGTGATGAAAACTTGAACTACTTTTCAAGTCTGTGGAATGGAAATCAAGAGACAGAAGAGAAATACTTCACTTTATCAGAATTGTTCATTAAAGATGCCTCCATCAATTCATTAAATAGTTATTAGCCTTAAAAGATAGTGTCAAATTCCATCTATGTTCTCTAGTCATAAGATAGTTCAAACAGGGGTAACTTGAGCATTACTGCGAAGATTGAATTGGGGTAAAGCCGGCATGGCAATGAAAAGCAGAGATCCATTAGGTGGGCATGTGAAACCGTGCCTGTATAGTGAGCCTTCGCTGTAAATATGTCACGCTTTTAAAGAAAGTCTGCTTTTGAGTGGAAATGCATCTTCTTGCCAGCTGTTCTGGAAAATCTTCACCTTGAAGTCTTACTCTATTCCCCAAGGTCAGATAGCCCCTTTGTGAAGCCCTGGATCAGATGACATAGTACTTAATGTGCTGCCAGTTGTGGAATCAATCGCTTCACAGCTCATTGCATAATTGACGTTTTATGTCCAGTTGCCAAGTAAATGGTGTAGTTTGATTTAAGCCTAAAGGATTTAGAGGAACCCAAGAGCTTTGACAAATAATATGAAAAAGGTTAAGATACGTGTGAAGATAATTAGTAATGGAGCATTCTTTTTTGACTAGCTTGGCACCTAGTTTTACAAAGGAGTTCTAAGATGTCTTTGCTAATGATCCCAGCATCGTAAGTTCTAACTATGCACTGTGGCAATGCTAGTATGAAACCTATAGATGAGTTCTCACCACTAATGGGGCTGTAGTCACATAACGTGTTCTGTAACCCTTAGGCCAGCAGGGGGCAGAGGATATGAGAGAGCCCTCATTTGAGAGACGGAAAGGTCTAAATCCCTTCCAAATCAATTCAAAGTGTTTTAGGCCATTAAGAAGCTTCTTGTCCAGTTGTATTAAAGCAGCAGTTCTCTGTATATGGTCTGTGAGTCACCACTTAACCACGCAACCTTTCTCAGTTGAGAAACAGTCTGAATATCAAAGAGCGGAGGGCTGGAGGCTGACCCAGTCATAAGAACCTGTACTGTGACACTGAAATTAGATAAAGTGATTTTGTTAGTGGCCTGTTTCTGTACTATTGAAGTCAGTTTTACCATTGGCTTCAATGGAAGCAACATCAGGGCCTAAATGAGGGAATTAATTAGAAATAAAGACAAAAGTTAAGAAATAAAGGCCTGATTCTGCAAAGCCGATTGTTACTTTAAACATGCTACAGCACTGCTAAAGAAGGTTTACATGTCTCAAAACAAGAAAATAAAACCAGAGATGCGAGGAAAGAATACTGTGCTTAAATGGCAAATTTATTCAACTTCCTGGGAAATCTGCCCAAGTGAGGCCAATAGAAAGGGGCCAGATTATGGCAGATAGAAATTAGGAGGACTAAGGAGAATTTTCAAGAACAAATAACGTAATGGATCAAAAGCAAATAAGAAATTAATTTAAATATATTTGAGTAGAAAGAGCAGGAAAATCACTTCTTGGTTACCAGAGAGAGAAGGGAGCAAGCATAGAGCATAAGGACATTGCAGAAAAGCTAAATGACTACTTTGCACCAGCTCTTACTACACAGGGAGATAAAGAAATGTATGCTCCAGAGTTGCTGCTGCAGAATTGTTGTTTGCAGATAATTAAAATGGGGAACTATCAGATGGAGGTGACAAAAGAGATGATGGAACAAATGGATGATTTAAATTATGATGTTAATCAGGACTGGGTGATATGCACTTGAGAATTCTGGAAACATTTAAGAGTAAAGTATCTGAGCTGCTAACAAAAATATGCAAGTTATCATTAAAATGCATTAAAGGATTGGAAATATAAGTATTTTGTTTAAAATGCTAAAGGTGATCTTGGGGGTGGCAAACTAATGAGTTTATCTTCAATACCAAGCTAATTAGTTGAAAAATGAATTGAAGGTATTGTTAGAAAATCATCTAGATGAGCATAATAATATGATAAGGACAAGCCAACATGGTTTCCACAAAGGAAAATTGTCTCTCTCCAACTTATTACAATTATTTGAAGGGTTTAACCAAAGAAAACCAGTTACAACTGATAAAATGTACACAAGTGGTGATTAAAATGAAGTAGTTATGAAGTGAGAGAGAAAGACTATCTTGGTTTAGAAACTGGTTTATAAGAGTAAAACAGCAGTTGGAATGAGTAGTCTGATTTTTTTTTTTTTACTTGAAAGCTACTTAATAATGGGGGTGACCCAAGAAGCTATATTAAGATCTAATAGATTAGAAGATCCTCTTCTGAAGACCTAAAATATCTGGCATTTTCAGGTAACCGTCCAAGCTTTTGGGGATTTGGCTTCATATAAGCACTTTACCAGCTAAGGTTCTATTTGAATTGTTTGAAACTTTTGAATCTGTGAAAATAGACTGGAAATTTCACAAACACAGGCTCCACCATGACATTTTTGGTACTTTCTGGTTTGGGCCAGGACTGATATACCATAAAAACAGCCTTTGCATGGCATTTGGCACTTCCTTCTGCTTCTGGTCTTTGCTTTTACCTAGGAAAATAGAAATGTAGAAATTGTTCTTGTTGTAGTTGCCAGACATTTTTATCGTATCTTAAAAATTTGGATCCTTTCTTATTTTATCTGCACTGGTTCCTATCCCCATCTCCCACTAAAATTTTGCTATGGCTAGTTTTTTAAAAAGGAATATTATTACATTATCTTCTTGGAATAACTGTTACGGAGTGGTTGGAACTCTGTAAAATATTTTGCTTATACTGTCCAACTTCAGTCTGGATAGTAAATGGGACTGAATAAGTACAGAAACTTCTCTGATCCAGGGGGTTTCTGGATCAAGCAGGAAATCATGGAAGCAGCATATTAGTTGTAGCTGATTAAAGTTTATAGCATCTCCTTTTCACAGAGACTAAACAGTGACATTCTCCAAATTTTAGATATGCCATTAGGTCCTGCTCCAAAAGCTCATTGAAGTGAAGTGAAAAGATTCCTGCTGAAGTCAGTGAGCTTTGGATCTGGCCCTTCGTCTCTGACTATGGAAAAGAAGAAACTTTCATTGCCAAAATAAAAAGAATTCTCTTTTGATTCATCCGTCACTGTGTAACAATATCACTCTCAGGAAATTGAAGCTAGTGCTATTTCCTTTGGCAAATAAGGGATGATTAACCTGCTACAACTTAAACACTACAGAACACTGGAAAGATAGTGAGTGACTGGTTAAGTGTATTAACAGACTGGAAAGCATGGGATAGGTAGAGTTTTTTTTTTTAAAGAATATTTCTGTTTAAATGATAAATAGGTACATAGCACAGGACTTTGTTTCTGTTTTGAGGAGAATTTAAATTTGTGATGCTCTCACCTAGGAGTTCAGAGGTCAGAGTCTCTTATGGTTTTACATATTAACAATGATCACTGGCACCAGACAGTTCTGTAGATTTTGCTGGTGATGAATTTTCAGCAATTTTTGAACAATGATGTGGTAAAGTTTTTTAAAGCTTTTCTTTGCTTTCTGTTTTCCCTCAAACTAAGGAATGACCATGGAAACTTACCTTTTAAAGTTGCAAATTGAAAAACTGAGAAGAGTCAGGTTTTTTTATTCATCTAAATTATTTAAAGAGACTGGGTATTCATATGTCGCATAAGACATGTAGGTAGAAAGGATAATGCCGCTTTAAGGACCATTCAAACTGGCTGCTTCTGGTTCAGCCTTATTGTTTAGACATTTTTTCTAGCTGGTAGTGCCATAGCAGCAGCACAGATTTTTCTTTGGTGACAATAAAGAAGGGAAGATGGTTCTGTACCAAATTTATTTTTCCTTCACCAGAAGTACAGTACAGACCTCTGTGATAGGATGTATCAGGCCCTTTGAGGCCCCTGCAGGAGGTGTCACGATCCTACTACACCCCGCTCCAAAAAGGGAGCAGTAAAGAGCGTGTCCTCCAAGCCTGCCTAGAAAGACTGCAGGGAAGCAGCCAATCAGAGCCCAGCAGGTTCTGTTAAAAGGAGCTGCAGGGCCTGAGCAGACCAGTTGCTGGCTTGGACCAGAAGGGTGAGGAAGACTGTGAAACTCTTCCCTGGAAGTGACCCCGCTGAAGCAGGGAACAGATAGTCCCTTCCTCTTCACCCTCACCTCAGGGCTGAAGTTATCTATGTGGGAAGTGTCCCAGGGAATAGAAGCAGCAATTATTAAAGGAAGCAGCACATGGCTGCTATTTGTAGGGTCCCTGACTTGGGATGTGGAGTAGTGGACGGGCTCTGAGAAGGGGAGAAGTCTGGTTTAGAAACTCAAGAAAGGGCTCAAAGATGGGGTTGAAGACCCTAGAGAGGGCCAACCATTTGTTGAATTTTGTTACCTCTTCCCCCCTCCCCAGAAGGGGACTGAATGTAAGAGGTGCCTTGCTGGAGAGCTGGATCAGTGAGAACCCACTGAGGACAAAGAGTCTCCAAGGAGGAAGCCCTGGGGGCACTGCTCTATAACAGGGCAGGAACGTACTTAAAGCTAGCCCGGAAGGGGCTGAGAATTGAGCCCAGAGACAGGGCTGCAGAGACTAACAAGGGTAGAGTGATAGTCCTTGTTGGACCTTTTTTTACCCTGGAAGGGGCTCATCCATTTTAGATTTTGTGTGACTTAGCTGGAGGCTGAGCCATTAAAGACCTGCCTGACGAGATTAATGGCTGACAGGGCCTCCGGAATCAGAGAGTGAGTGAGGATTTGCATCCACCCGACAGGAGGTGCTCATGAGAGTTGAGTGTGCACCGTGTCGACCTCTGACTAGTTTCCCCACAGGGCAAACAGAAATATGCTAATGAATGGCTTCAGTCCTGTTTGAATATTCTGAACTGCCTGGGCACCAACTCTTGACAAATCGTCTCAGAGGCTGTTAGGCAGGATATTTCCTCCTGCTTGTATTCCAGTTACACTTCCTTCAAACGGTGGGTGCGCAGAGAGGGAGAGCAGGAGGCACGGTTAAGTCTCTGAGACAGATCAGATGCACTGCAGTTCTGAGGGGGTGAAACAGAGGCTGATCTGGGGCTAGAATAGCTGCAGAGTGACTATACTCCTGGGCAGTGTCCTGGGAAAGAAGACTTCCTCCCACCCCCATGCTGCCCTTCCCTCCCCAGCCCCAAGATTTGTGTTGGACTCAGACTGACAAGCTCACATTTAGAGACAAGGTGGTTGAGGTAATATCTTTGATTGGACTAACTTCTGTCTCTCTCACCAACAGAATTTGGTCCAATAAAACGTATTACCTCACCCACCTTGTCTCTGGGACTGACACTGCTAAAACTGCATGGCGTATAGATTACATTTGGACGATTATAATCTTGACAATAAAAGATATTCAAGCAGCTTCCTGAAATTTCTAGCTGTGTGGGTTCCCTGAGACAGCATGTGCCGCCCAACGGGCACTGTCCGGCTATTTGTGCACTCACAATGGCAGTAAAATGGTGCCAGGCGTGACACACTTTACATTCCACTGCTACAGTGGTGAAGTGCGGTTGTGATAGTGAAACTGGGCAACAAATCATTTGAGGGGGAGAATGGTATAGAACCTGGCAGTGAAGAGCTATTGTAAATTAATAAACAAGCTTTGAGTTACAGCAGAGGCCTAAACATCTGGACCATTTCCTTTTGGTTGGAGTAGACACAGTCTATGATATAATTTCCCTAGGTCTGGTTTAATTAAACTGGTAATTCTAGAAGGCATGAGGTTTATCCAGGTTATTTTGTAACCCTTTCAAAAATAGGAAAAGAACAAATAGTATTCAATGGGAGAATTCAAATACCAAACAGTGGCTGTTTAATTTCTTAGTGTGTTAAATATTGTTACCCATATCCCCACCCCGATTTGCACTTCTAACAAGTGTTTTTATGTCATGAGGGGGAGACAGTGGGACTGGAGGATGTTGGCAGTAGGTAATGAGATAATGGTGCCTTTCACTTTGGGAATGCTAGCTCAAAGCCAGTCCAGATTGGTGGTGACCAAAGCTGTTGTCCTCTGAAGATTGGTTAGCATTTTGTGTGTAATAGATTGTCTTAACCCACTTCTTTATCGGTAGGCATCCACAACATGAGGGTGCGAAAGGAGTAGATTCCCTAATAGCTGTTTTCTCTCTTTGTTTGCTGGAATCCTAGATGGCATTAAATGGGTCCCTTGTTGCTAGTCACAGCAGAGAAGCAAAGGATTGGTTGGACAAGGAGACTGAAAAATCTCAGCTGTTCAAGTGGATCCTACAGCCTAGGGGTGTAAGGCATATTGGCAGGACACTGTGAAATAAGCTTGCCTGATACTCATCTTGTACCTGCTCTGGATACTCTAACATCTTCGTGGGCTAGAGCCGTCAACCTGACCTGGCATCTTTCATGAGCACCAAATTTACTTTTTAAACAATATAAATACATAAGTTTCCTCAAAAAAAAAAAAAAAAATGAAACCCCTTGCACAGTCTCATCTCAGCACAGGTCTCCTGAGAGCTGGACTTCAGCAGGATAATTGAAGGTTCACCAAGCAAGTGGTCAACTCCAGCAAAGTGCTCAATGCCTCCTGAGTTGCTGAATGCTCTCAATTTCCATTGAAACGAGGAGGCTCTCAGCACCTTTGCAGGATCAGTCCGTAGCACAAATAATCTGCTGAGTGTTTCGTTTAATGCCCTTTAACATTTAGCCTTTTAAAAGAAAGCTAAATGTTATCGGATTTGCAAAATTTGTTTCTGACTTTAGCAGTCTTTCCTCAAATTTATAGGCTTGACAAACTCAAGTGTTTTAAGAGCCCTTTCAGATTTTTTCCATCATTAATTTAGTGCTGTGAAGTGAAAGCTATAAATCAGGGTTTCTCAAACTATTTATGCTAGTCACACAAATGGGACTTCACATCACCTAATAAAGTGGGAGCAACTCAAAGGATCTAATAACAAAAAAGTGAATGAATTAAAACTAGTTCAGTACCTTTTAAAAATTGGTCACAATCTGCACCAGCCCCTAGAGAGGCTCCTGTCCCAGAGGGAAAGGAACTCTGTTATCTTGTATATGGTAACATTGTCTTTTCATCTTAAATTCAGAACCTGTCCATGTCATTACAGCTTCCTACCCTGTGTTGTAGCCCAAGAGAAATGCAGCAAGGCAGCTAAATGTTGATCCAATAAAAGCTTTTAGTGTTGGATTTACAACTGGCTTGCTCTCTAAAGGGCAGTTATAAATGCGCAGCAAGAACAGCATGTGTCACGAACTCTTCTACAAGCGGCCAAGAACTTCACCAAAATGATATGTGCACCCCCTCCATTCCCTCCCCCCCCCATCCCTGCTCTGCCTGGAGAGTGGAAAATTGAGCACTTTAAAACAGAATACGAAGTTCAAGTATTTTGCAGACCAGGTATGATGTATTTTGAAACAGACCTCGGAGAATGTTTTTTGCAGTGGATTAAGCACATAGACCCCAATCTAGCCAAGCACAGATCAGGGCCATAATACCCAGACATCCTAGTGGTGGTTGCAATATGTAGTATTTAAAAGTAATTAATGTATTGCTCATAGAAGGTGCTGAATTTTCTCTCTGGACCCTGAAGTCCTCTGTTTAGCCACAGACTAACAGGAAAGAAGCTCTGAAAACTTCCTTCCTCTGACCCTCTAAAATATCTCAGACATATTTTTGAGGGACTACTAGTAGGAATAAAGGGGTCATCCAGGGGCATTCAGTGGTATCACTAATGCAAGTGCCAGTTGTGATATGGACAATTGGACTGGACTAAGATCATTAATGCAGTACATAAAAATTCAGTGCATATAGGCCACTGAACAGCCATGAGATGGTAACAGTTTTGTCACTTTTACCCTAGGTGGATTTAAACGGGTGATTAAATATGAGCCTATTTCCAAAGCCTTGAGCCGTCTGGTTCCTGCAGGAGTTATGTATTTATTCAGATGTGTGTGCATTATGGGAAATCTACCCCTTTATAACACTATACCTTTAAAATGTCAGGTGGATAGAATCTCTTTCATTTAAACATCAACTTTGGTCCATACATTTTGCATCCATATATAGTAGGATAAGTACTGTCTTCTTCCCATTTCTCTGCCATGGTATTTAGGGATTAATGAATGTACATTATGACCATGGAGACTTTGCTCTCTTGTTGAAGAGATTGGATTACACTCTGTGAGTATTTCCAGTGCTTTGAAATCAATTCTTATTTAAGGATTACAGTATTTTGGTATCTGGAGAGTCTCATCCCAGACATTAAGGTGGTACAGTAGCTTTATTGAAATTAGTTGCTGCATTATTGAAGTTGCAGTAATAAAACACTTTGTGTTGGTTTCATTTGCAAGAAAGGTAATATTGATATCTTGAGGATAGTTTTAAGGAAGTGTCTAAAGGGATTTTCTTTCTGCCAAAAAAGCTTTCTAGAGGCAGAGGTTTGTACTGATAGAGAGGACTTTATATGACAATTTTAGAAAGAATTTAGAACATGAGGCTAAGCTGAACATTTTTTTAATAAGCAAGTAAAAATGTAGGGTGTATAATACAGAAGGCAAAAGAACAGGTGCTGCTGGATGGCTCAACTATTCTTCAGTACTTAAACTACTGGTGCCTCATTAGGAAGGGAAAACATACTGTATGGAAATGTTTCTGTTGCTGGTATGGCTATAGCATCGACATTGTGCCATGTGCCTCTACAGACTGGAAACACATGTTCTTTGCCCTGAAGAGTTCACAATCTAGAATAGAAAGACCCCTTATATATAAAGGCTGGTTGATGGGCTGGGATGCAACAAAAGTCATGGCACTAGGCTCTACATGTGGGGACGTGTGGGTGGATGACCAGCCTTATGCCCCTCAAACCCCTCAGGGAATCATGAAAAAGATAAGAGTTAAGGAACTGATTCCAGGATTGGCTGAGGTGGGATGCCCAGGATCAGTATGGAGACATAAAGCTTCTTCATGAAAGTCCTTGTGTCTCTAGTGACTCTACCGAGATCCACTGTCTTTGGGAGCTAGACCCCTATTTATTTTGTTTGCGTTGACAACTCCTACCTCAATGGAAGAATTTGGGGAAAACTCCTTCAGGTCCCAATGGGTTTTGCCACAGTGGAGGGCAGCTTGACCCTGGATAATTCAACTATAAAATTTAGAATGTGTCTTGTTAGTTGCACAATTTTTTGCATGGATTTGTTTAAGCAAATATTTTTGCTCATGCATTATATTAAGAGTTCTTTGAGAAGGGAGTAGGGGAATATCAAATCTCTCTCTCTGAGCATATATCCCGTTTACTCTGCCTCTATCACATCCTGTTGCTTGCCGATATATCGTAACCTTTACAGACTCATGTACTCTCCTTTGTATGTATAGATTGCCGCTAGCCGTGATATAATCTGTGTGCTTTCCCACAGACATCCCCCTATTAATACACTTTATATCCTTCTTACCAATCCACAGCAAATGAACCCCCATAACAGTGACTACATTTCCTGCTTTCAATCCCTAAATAACAGTGACATATTTGCAGCATAAACTGGCTATTAGTGCAGTTCTCATTTATTAAGTATTTGATTAATTATGCACTTTCCAACAGAATAAAAAACGTACAAAAATACTGGTCACTGACTCAAACAACTGGCAGTATCCTAACCCACAGCAGGAACCTCACCAGCTGTAACAATAAATAAATTGGCTGCATGTTATTTTGGATTGAGCAGAGAAGGCTTTCAATGTGGCCTGAAGCTCACCAATCTCAGGGTTTCTCTGATCATCATAGGGAATGAATTTCAAGCTCAAGGATAGCTACTGCGAATGCTCCGTCGCTGATCTTGAGCAGAAGGCTTCCAGGCACTTTTTTCCTCAGATGTGATTTAAGGATGAATTTGTGCTTCCTCTTTTTCCCTCCCTTTATCATCGTCCATCTTTGGGATTTGAGATGACTTTAGAATTATATATGAGCCTGTGAAGGGCGCAAATCAGCTATGGCCCAATTGCACTGGAGTATATTTTGATGGGCTCAGATTTGAGGATGTAATTCCTCAGGTTTGATTTTAGGTCTGCTTTAGGCTTCAATCCAGCAAAGTACTTAAGCATGTGCTTAATTTTATGCACTTGAATTGATTATGGAACTACTCATGTGCTTAAAGTTAAGTATTTACATAAGTGTTTTGCTGTGTTCTGGTCTTAATGGTATTTTGCTGTGTCAGGGTCTTAGTGAAGAGTTTTGTTCAGCCAAACTTTTAGTTTTTCATTCTACGCTGACATTTCTTCTTCAGGGCCCATTGTTGTTTTAGTTATTTAATTTTATATCCCCAAAGTGCATTTGACTGACCAAAGGCAAGACAGTCTCTGCTATGAAGGGCTTCTAATCCACAGATAAATCATGTATACAAAGGCATAGGAACAAGAAAGGGAAGCAACAATCACTTCCAGTAGGCATTTATCACAATAGTTGTATAATATGTGTTTTCCTCTCTTTCTGGGTCTTCTCAGCTACAATATTATGTTCAAACTACCTGGCATGGAGGCCATGGGTTTATAAAGCCGGTGTTTGGAGGAGATATTCTGTTATTTGAAAAATCTTCTGTAGCATTCTCCAAAACTAGCAATAATCTTGTAGGTTAAAAACAAAAAGATATTTTCCTATCCAATAGTTGTTTGATATAGACATGCAATTTATAGAAAACTTGCCTACTTGATTTTTTTTCTCTCCAGATCAGGGGTAAAGTATTTAATTTCTGACATTATTTTTTAAACCACATCTGTAAACTTGGTAGCAGGAACTTATGCCTTTTTCTTTCCTTAGTGAAGGGAAATCAGAAGTGCGAACTGAATTGCCGAGCAATAGGTTACCGGTTCTATGTGAGACAAGCTGATAAAGTAATAGATGGCACGCCATGTGATCAAAACGGAACTTCAGTCTGTGTGTCTGGGCAATGCAAGGTAAGGCCAGCAACTTAATATGTGAACTTTAGCCATTCATCTGGTGGAGTCTTTAATGCAAGTTCCAATAATGATTGATGCAACCTGATTTGTGAAATAGTTCAGTGTCTTGTTAACTTTTCATGTACTGTATATTTTTCATAGATATGAAAAATATCTGCCCTCATCATACTTTAATTATATGTACACCTGTAAAAATAGTGAATGAGAGAATTTTGAAAGGTTATGTAGAAGTTTCTGACCAGAATTAAGATGGCTTACAGTGAACTTCCTCATACATTTAGCTACCTGCAAAAGAGGTGTTTATCCCTATGTCACATTAAACTCCCCAGGAATTTATTAAACAAAAGAATGGAAGTAAAAATAAAAAGTCAGAAAATAACTTTGCGTTAGCTTTGGAATGTATATATCTCTCTTCTTTTCTTAGCTGAAACAGATGGTAAGACTTAGTGGTTCACATTTATTCAATTAAATGTTTAATTACATGGCATTTAAGCAGCAACACTGTAAATGTTCCAGTCAGCCCATATGTGCAGTTAAGATGCAAATTATTCTTCTTATTGGTTATCTACTGTTCTGTTGGTAGAACATAAATAATTGTATATTGAATATACAGTCGTTTCTCATGGGTCCCGAATGATGTACTGTATTGACTTTACACAGTCTGCTGTATGGATTCCCATCATAAAAGGTAAATGCCCTGCAGCTTCAGCGAGATGATAGCACTCTGATACAAAATGTGATATTTATGTTTATTTAAAATCTCTGATGTGATAAGATTAAAAAAAAAGGGGTAAAAAGTTCTTATCTGTTGAAACTGCAAAAGAAAACTTGTTCTTCTAGTCTTTAGTGTATGAGAAAGGGTTTAGAAAAGAAGCCTAATAATTACAAGTGGCATTCACTGTCTGACTGTTTCCAGTATCTGTAAGCGGAAGAAGCTCTGGAAAGTTTTAACAAGTGGGTCAAATCTGAATTATACACCCAAATATGAAAAAGGACAATTCAGTTTCAGTTGTTGCTTTGCCAAAAGAAATCTCCTATAAATACAACCTTTTTCTATTAATCTTCATTCCTCCTACTTGTACACATCTGGACAATGCCATGCATGTCAGTATTTGTATTTTTAGTAATACAGGCAGAGTCTTCGCTTTGAGTTTTCTGTATAGATGATAGATATGTGTGACGTTGCTTATCGTTAAAGATCCCTTGCTATAAAACTGATTCATGAAGAGCCAGAAAGTTTTTTAATTACAATTCTGATCTGTGGCCAATAACGGAATTGAGAGATGGACTTTTTATTGAACCGCCAGCCATGTTTTCTTGGTGTTTTATGCAAATACAGAATATAGGGTGATGCATCTATATTTGGAAGTCTAGTGTAAAAAGGAATGATGGCTTCTCAGTGGCTTAATATTGTTCAGAATGTTGCCACTCATGAAGTTCATATGCAGTGTGTTGATTTCCAAAGCTTTGGATGAGATGTCAAAAACCTAGTACTTGTTCCATATCCATAGTGTGAGTGTGAAATAGATGCTAGCTGGGAGTCTTATGCATTCTTACTATTATACTGGTCACTTCTGTATTTATTTTTAAAGCTCCTCATTTCAGTAATGTTCGATGAATTGGCATAACCTAAAATTCCCCAAAAAACTTAAATGAAACCAGTTCTTTCCACTTGTGTAGGTGGTCCAGGCCCTAAAAGCACTCTGCACCTCTATGCTCTGTGTTGGTTCTCTCTACAGCAGTGTAGAGTGAGAGGGTAAGATGGGCTAGGCTGCGGGGCATGAATAGGCTCTCCAGATATGTACGGGATGGAACTCAATTATTTGCAGGTACAATGCAGGTTATTTAGACATTGTCCCTATGAATCAAGTACTTCAATCAGGCACTTAGACATTGAAATTATCCATATTATGTATGCGCAAATGTATTTCACTAGCTTCAGTAAAGATCTCTTATCCATGGGCTAATAAATTCATTGAATAGTGTAACAGTGATCACCACAAAGTGTAACATTTCTACTTTGACAGAAAAAAAATCTTTCCTTGATTTAATGTGTGCTGTTAGTGTATCAAAGGGGTAGAATACATTCTGCTTGCTAGATTACATCAAATAAGTTAAATGTTTTTACTGAATGTTGAATCCTGTCTTAGTGGATTTAAATCAAAACCTTAACATTATAGGATCAAAAAAGGGGGGTGGAATCTGTCAGGCAAGTGTTTAGAAGTTGACACAATAGATTAGTTTAGCATGTATATGCATTAAGGTGACTTAAAAATACTTACATTTAGTAAATTCTAACAGCTACTGTCATATTAGTATGTACACAGCAATCATTAAACTGATACAGCAATTTGCATTTCCATAATGCTTTCCATTGAAGGATCTCAGTTTTGGATTAATACTCACAATATGTGACATTTTGTTTACGCATCTTTACTTCAGTTTGTGTGTGCATTAGGGGATTTGGCTTAAATTGGGCATGAACTTGCTATAGCTTGTTTAGTTTGAAGAAAAATTACATTTAAAACCTATTTAATGATTGGACAAATGTGACTTCTCCTCCTTTGAAATTGTGCAAAATGCTGTCCTTGTATGGAAAAACTTTCACACCAAGTACTACACAAGAGAAGAGGATAAATATTTAGAAATTTGATCACCCTTTTTCGCGTATTCAGAGGAGGTGGGCTCCCCAGCCAGCAAGCCAGAATCTTTAACCAAGTTCTTTGAATATTAAGCTGATCCTGAATATGTAAGTTTCAGAAAAGAGAACCTATTTTAAACTATCCCTAGTTTAACTATATTCGCTAATAAAATCCCTCTTTCCTGAGACTTTCTTCAGACTTCTGGGATTATTCCATCTGTTCCTGGAGTTTTATCAGTGCTTTAATTTTTTGACCACCTGTTCTGAAAGGAATCAGAATCATATCAGAGTCTCTTCTTTCTGCCTTGGTAAATGCATCTCTTTCCCTCATCTGCTTGTACCCTCTTTTGCAAACACTGAGGTCAGTGATTTAAAACCATCTATTAGCCTTCTTTAACCGACAGGAGTTGTTTGCATAATTATTATGTGACGGGATAATTTGTAGTTACCATTATTTTCAGTGGAACTACTGTATACTGCACAGTACTTCCTACAAAATTTTGTGCAGTTTTGCTGTAACTACTGGCTGTATGTAACTCATGTTATAGCTGATAACATGTACCATTTAGCTTAATCTGGTGTGCAATTATCTATTCTCCATTTCAATAATAAAATAAATTTGATTGGATTGTGTAACGTTCATTTCTTCTCTGCTTGATGTTTCATACTTGGATGCTTCTTTCTTACTTTTTGCTATTTTTGTACCTATCTTGTTCCACTTTATTTTTTTGTTGTTCTTGGTTTTATCCTGATGATTTTGTTTCTAGTTGCAGTAGCAATGGATGAGCCTCAAAAAGTCAGGGTACTCACCTACTCTGTGGCCTGCAAAACTGAGCAAGACTTCTCTGAAAACTGGCTTTTCACGCAATATTTCTGACACTCCTTGTTAAGACAGAAATACAGGAAGCACAGTTTTTCATGTAATATTTTTGCATTTCCTGTCTATTTCTGGATGGGAAGTTAGAGGTAACTAAAATTTAAAAAGTTTTTGGCTCAGGATTTGGACAAAGGGTTGAGGACATTTGTATAATTTATCTGAATTCCTTCACCTCTCTATAGCACATGGAATATTTATTTAGTCACTTTCCAATTACTTATGGGGGATTCTTCTCTGAACTGACACACACGTTTTGGTCTATGCATTAAAAACAGCATTTGTAGGATTTTGTCCTTTCCACATCAAGTAAGCAAACAAGCCAAGGATGTCTAGTATTAGTTTAATATTCCTAGGCATAGCAGTGAAGGAATAGATGGGAACAAAGCTTTGCTATCATATTACCTGTCATAGGTACCTCAGATGTGATCAAACAAGCATTGCTGTCTGAAGGAGCCGGATATTTTCAGCACAAGATTAAAGCTTCTGTCTTCAAACAAAAGTTGGTTGCATTGCAGGAAACTGCTTCTGAATGGAGCTGAAAGGTATGAAGAAATTTTGCCAATAAAACTGCAGAATAGAGCCCAAATGTTTTCCTTAGGGATCATGAGTGTATTCGACTGTATGTATCACTCTTTGGGTGGATGGAATATGTCAGGGTTTTGATAATGGGATGCAGGTTGTCAAGTTCAGAACTGGCTAGAAAGGCCTTAAGAGAATGAGTATTTAGCTTCTTTATGGAAACTGTGGCAGAAAAGATTTTTATTTGTTGTTCTGACACATAGTGGGCCAAATTGTGCCTTTGGATAGGTGAACGGGGCTCCCAATGGAATCAACTGCAAATATGTGCAACCTATTGAAGGGCAGAGTTCACCCCAATGTCTTGGTGCATCATAGTTACTAATTTAGGATCAGATTCTTCCACCTTATTAATCCTGGACTAAGATACTACTCAACATGAATCATGGTGGCAGAATCCGGCCTTAACTTCTTTGCAGTTGGACTTAATTGACTTCTGTGTTAGATGAACAGCAATCTGGAGGTAAGTTTCACTGCATTCTATCTTGAGATGGGCCATTGCAACTTTCCTTTTTATAGTAAGGTGGGAGAGTAACAAGAGCTGTTTGTGTTTCCTGATGTTGACAGCAGGAAGAATTTCAGTTTTATTGGGTCAGTCACTTTAGCTACAGGTTACTGAAAGGCAGATATTAAAAAAACTTGCCTTTGTAAGAAAGATCTCCTTATGGGGTGGGGACGAAAGAACTTAAAAACAAATAAAACCCAGGAAATTGGAAACTGATCTTTAATTTTGATAGGTTTTTGTTTTTTTTACTTTACTGTTTCCCGTTAGAAATGTTCCTCCTTTAAAGTCAAGCAAAAAAGCTCACAGGTTTCTAAAGTTTAATTAACAGGGCTGAAAAGATTCAAGGACAACTTCTTCTGCTCATACTGACCCCATTGTAAATCTGGAGTAACTCTCCAGACCTCATGTGTTCCTCCAAAATGTTTATACATCATTATCAACTGCTGACAAGCAAGAGATTACAGTGATTAAGACAAGTATTTCCAAATCCAAGTTTTCAGGGGATAAAGCAGTTCATACTGTCTCTAATGGCCTTTCCGTTTGCTAGCAATGGAAATCATCAACACCCTTCTTCATGTTCTAGTTCTATTTTCTCCAGCTATCCAAAATGTATCTATGAGTCTATGAACATAATGAAACAACTTCCCAGGGTTATGAGAAATCAGGCATTGTGGGTTTTAGCTTTATTTATAGTACTCTGTGGAAATTTTGGGGAAAAGAGTGAATTTGAATTCTGCATTTACAGGCTGGGTGAAAGCCAACTGGAACTCCTTGTATACCTGGGATATTTGAATAAACTATAAGTTTAGGGTCAACATTTTTTTTATAGTTTGCGCTGCAAACCATACGTGAGAGTGTTTTGTTTCATGTATTTTATTTATTTAAATAAAGCGTAAGGCTTTCATCACTCAAAAGGCACCTGGATAATGCCCATAAAATATCAAAAATTAAGAACCATAATGTTGGCCCAGTGGCATAGATATATAGACCGCCAGCCCCAGTTTGCTTTCATGTGCACAGAGGGGTTGATGGAAATAGGGAAAATAAAATGGGGAAGAATGAAATAATCCAAATGCATTACCTAATGCTGAAATGTCTGCAGTTTGCCTTCAGTGTTTATAGCATCTTTCTGTGACCCATGAAAGTAACTCTACACATGTGCTGCACAGAAAGAGCTTTGAGTAAATTTTAAGAGAGGGAAGCATTTAACTATTGTTTGATAGTGTGTTTGTTTGATGGTCCCAACACCCATTCTCAAAAGGAAATAAAATACAGTTAATCAAGAAGTTGCTATTTTTCATAAAATTGGCAATTTGTAAAACTGTGACGGGAATTGCAGATGCTGAGTGTCTCTCAGAATCAGGCTGTATGTCATTAGCACTGGGTAAAGAGGGTTTTTTGCCGCTTCTGAATCTTTCAGGTATTTCCTGTATGGGTATGTTGTACCGCCTGATGAAACGAGAGGGTTGCACATAGGACTCCTGCTACACTGATAGAATTCACAAACATAAGTCACATGTACAACCAGTGGAGACTAGACTGGTCTAGATGGGCCAGATCCACAGCTGGTGCAAATCAGTGTAATTTCACTGACATCAATGAAGCATTGCTATATTTACACCAACTTAGGTTGTGGCATTTATATTTTTATCTTTTTTATCTTTTATATCTATATTTACTCTTATTTTTTCCAATGAAGATAAATACCACAAAGAATAGGTGTAATTAAAGTAATAACTAGGACTGGAAATATCTTGAGATTTTCTGTAAATAGTCTTAAATTGTCTAAAGTAAAAAAAACTTCCTCCTCAGCTGATGACTTGTATGTGATGTCTTACAGGTGCCTTTTAATGCAGTAGGATTTGGTATTGTAGTAAAAAGCAAGCAAACGTCTTAGATACATCCAGCATTCTCAATTTGCTGTCTGAAACTCAACTGAACTGCCAGTGTGACCTGTCTGGGATAGGTTCTGAAGAATCTATCTATTTGTAATTGTTTCAAAGCCCTGATTCGGTATTTGAAGGGGATCTTTCAAGAATATTGTACTTTATTTCCCTAATCTTAGTATACAGTGTCACCTAGTGTTTATTACAGGTACTGTGAATACCATCTCCCTCCTGCCCCATTTACACTCAGTTTTGCTCCCACTGAAGTCAGTTACAAAACTCCCATTGATTTTTCCTGATTGCAGGATGAGTCCCATGGTACAGTGAAACTATCTGGGTGAAATCCTGACTCCATTGATGTCAGTGCCAGTAGGATTTCACCTTCTGTGTTGAAACTAAGTTGGTGTATGATATTGTAACTTAGATATCAGATGCGGTCTCTTACTCCTTCCCTCTTGAGAATACTTTACCTCTTCTTGTGATGAGGAATTTTAAACCATGCAGTCTCAGTCGCGATCCATTTCCCATTGTATTTGAAATTATTTAGGGAGCCAAGTTTTCACTAACTTAATTATCTTGCGCCTTAGGGATTTCTTATCAAAGTAACTTGTGTGCAAGTGAATCTTTGAAGCAGGAAATATTGCCTGTCTGCTTGATCTGGGGATTTTGTCTTTTAAATAATTGGAAAGCATCTTGCACTTCTAAAATCTCTGTTCGTATAACAATGATGAGTCCCCAGGGGATGTGGAATGAACACAGTGATACATCACAGGAATGTGGTAAATTAGGGAACCAACAGATTTGTGTCTTTTGTGCTAAAGAGTGGCTATTTTTCTGAAAAAAGTATCCCCTCTCTCTTTCTGACTCTGCACACACATGCACAGAGTTTTGTTTGGGAAAAAGTCTTTTTAAAATGTAAATGATTTTGGGAAGGGATGCTACTTGGTTCTTCATGTTAAATCAAGCCATGTATGTTCCATGATGCATATGTTTACTTTATTGAGTGAGTCTTATCCACTGTGATTTGCTTGACAGTTTTCCCTTTAGCAACAGAGGAAGTGATTTTTTTTTTTTAATTTTGTCAGTAGATGCTAATGTTGTTTTTACAACTAGGGATGGGCAAACTGGTTTGGATGAAAAAAGAACTGATCTGGAGACTAGCCCAAACTGTTGAGGCTAAAATCGGTTGGGTTAAACTTTAAAAATATATTTTTCATTACAAAAATATACAACACAGCAGATGTTAGCAGTATTGGGATCTGCTCACTCACAGACTACTGTAAAATGTATCTCAAAATGATCAAGCTTATTCAGAATATGGTTATACACTGTAGCTTTTCCTAATTTGTACAGTATTTTGTGCTGCTATGGATTTTATGGAAAAATACTTTAGAAAAATGTCTGAATACACTGTCTAAAGAGCCAGTTTACATGGTCTGTAACACCCTCTTCTGGAGACTTTGTTGCTTTAGTATAACAAGAATAAAATCCCTATTTCAAATAACACGATCTGTTCTGTTCTGATAACATTTGTGGTCTGTATTTTGTGTTTGCTTGCTTCTTTTTTGCTCTTTGTACTAGCTGATGCTAAATAGGGGGAAATGCATTCATAAACTTGAGTAAGAAAAAGGAATAGGTTGTAAATGCAGCAAATTACGAATAGAGAGCTGTAAAAGAAAGCCAAATATGGTTCTATGTGAGTGAAAATCCTATTCCTATCGAGTGACACATTTCTTGCCAATTCAGGATTAAAAGTATGCTACAGATCATTGCTGATTAACTGAAATTCATTTAAGTTGGAGCTTTGTTCCCTAATATCTACTTTAATGAAAATTCACTCAATTAGGTGAAATCTCAGTTAGCTCTATTTATTTAGAGGTAATTAGGTAATCTAGGGTGTATTGTAGAGAGGAAAAAGTAATACTTCCACCACCAATTGTTTTAAATTCAGCTGTGGACTATTCACATCTTGTTCCAATTAAGATGGAAATGATCATTCAGAAGAGTGAGTGATGGGAATATGATCTTGTACGTACAGGGTGCAAACTTTATTTAAGTATTTTCCACCTCTAATATTGTGCATCTTTGAGCAGACTTCATGTTTTCCGGGTGGTATATTTATTCAGCTAGACTTTCTTGTTCTGAGATCACTGTTACTCTTTTATGAGTGTCACATTTACAGGGCTAGCTGCACTTCTGTCCCCTCCCTCTGAGTGCATGTGTCAGGCCTCATGCTTTTACTTCTCTGGGGGTGAAATCCATGCGATTTTCTCACTCTTAGGGTGGGCCCTGGGTCATGCTTACCCCAGCAAGTCCAGCTGGATTGGCACCTGTCCTTCGGGAATCTGTGAGCAGTGGTGAATACAGTGACAAGGCACCCTTCTTACACCAAAGTATTATTTAACCTTAACAGTAGAAATATAGCATAACATAACGAGGTGGGGAGAAGGATTTTAGGGCATATCTTTCTTACCTACAGTCCTATTATCCCATGATGGTGACCGAGACTGGCCTGACTCTTCAGACAACCCCATTGGTGTCTGTGTGTGTCATTCTGAGAACAGCATCTCAGCAGCAACTTCCTGACTCTGGACAAAGTGTGTCTTTAACTGCTTATACCGTTTTTGATCTGCTGGTCCATAGCACTGGCAAAATACGCTTTGGAACTTGGTTGGTGCTCTGAGGTAGGATCTGGCAGTTACTAACTCAGGCATTGTCTGATGTGTTGTTTGAGGGAGGTAGCTTATCTCAATCTATTTGTTTGCTTCCTGCTTGTTTTTTCCAACATTCTGCTCCTGATCTCAACCACCGTATCCATACAGTAAATAGTAAACATCCTGTTAGCCATGCCACATAGAATATTAATAAATTATTCCTGAGCAGCCCCACATCCAACACAATTATCGTGTGCTTCCTGGGCCAGATTCTGAATTCCAAATGAAACCAGCATCTTTCCCAAGCAGCACTTTATTCATTTTTAAATGATTCTGGAAAAATAGGAAAGATTGTTTATGCTTTCTTTCAGCCCACCCAAAAGAAGGAAGTACCAGAAATTTCCCAAGAATCAGTTTTATTATTTATTTACTGATATTGGTTTTTTGCTTAATTTGCAGCCTATTTGAACAGGATGCTTCCTGGTGAGTTTTGGGGAAGGATCTTACCTTTTGAGTGGTCATCTCATTAAACTTTGCCTCACTATGGTTTTTGTTTGTTGTTCAGCATTTGGATTTAATGCCATAGCTGTGCGTTGCTAATAAGTGTATGCCAAAGTACAGGTATGGAAATAGTTTGTCAATATAATCGTTTATACCTATATGACTTTTTTGCTATATCTTGCCCTCAGGCCTCTGAAACCTCCATAAAAGTAAGTTTCAGTGATGGAAATGTCCCTAGATTAAGGATCTGGACTTTCTCCAGCATCTTCTCTAGCCATAAGGGTCATTTGATTCTAATGCTGAAAGACTTCTTTAGTTTCACATCAATATCAGCCTTTCTTGTTTCTTTTAAAGTCAGAAAGGTGAGGTTCAAAGACTTTTAAAAGATTGAAAGAAGAGTGTAAATGGAATGCTGAAGGGTTTCTAATCACCAACAGAAAAAAATCTGTGGAAGGATTTATTTTAAAGAATTTATGGTACAGGCCATCACTTTGATATCATTTGTGTCGACCAGTCCATTTTTGTACCATTAGTGGAAGTATTGTATGTTAAATTCTAGACAATTTACAGTGCTGTAGGAATTTCCCACTCATGACAAATAAGTGGGAAGGGGCATGTGAGCAGTGGAGCAATGTAGTTTTGAAAAGAGCAAAATGGCTATTCTAAAGCAGTAAAACAAATAACAAATCAGTTGATTTTGCAGCGAAATTAGTAGCCACAAAGTGGCGCACTTTACAAGAGGACATCCCAGCACTGCACATGAAGACTGCATTGGGATAGATGGAAATTATCTCGCTCCCCTGATGTTGCTCTAAACAGCCGTTAAAAAGCTCTTATAAACAGTCTAAATTATATGAAATAGCTATTTCCTTTCTCTTCTCCTTTTTGGTGTTTAATTTTCTCATTTGAGTGCTAGTCGGTATTTCACCCTCCAGTTAACTTCTTGTAATAGCTGAATCGGTGAATATCAGGGCAGTTCCACGATGCAGTCAGTAAGTAGCTTTAGTTTAGTAAAGAAAGGACTCTCAGTCAAGCTCTAGACATTTTTCTTTATAATCTTTCAAAGATATAATTTATACTGAGGAAAATACACATGAAATACTGAAATCCAAGCAGACTTTACAGGGTAGAGATTCAGTCAGCCATATGAAACGTGGCCAATTCTTATGCAGCTCTAGCACACAAAAGTGTGGTTAGGTAAGGAGTTCCCATGGTGACCTAGACGCCAGCATGCACCAGTGTCAAGTTAGCAAAACCATGGACCGCACCATATATACATTAGGAAATTCTAAAGATTACACATGTAAATCAAAGCCAGAAAACATAACAGTGGGAACTGTGCAGTTTCCAGGTGTTAGGGCTTTTCTCATAACTCACAAGTGGTGGAAGGCAGACATTGGAAAGGTTAAGAAAGGTCATTTCCCATATAGGAAAAGTCTATTTCTCACAGGGATCTCACCTTAATTGTATGCTGTTTATTCCACTTCCAGTACTGAAGATTTTTACATTTTTAATATTAAGGGCCAGGCTTTATATCCTTTCCCCCGTTCTGTGTCTGTCTTGTCTGTATAGATTGTAAGTGCTTTGGGGCATAAGCATACGCTATGCATATACAGTGCCAGGAACAGTGGGGCTCCATTTTTCTGCTGGTTCTTAGGCACTACCATAATGAACATGACTAATAGCAATAACAACAGTGTGTGGTTGTCCTTTGCATTACTGTGTAAAGGAGGAGGGCATGAGGACCAATGGGCTTATTTCCCATTTGAATCCAGTCAGATGAATTAGCTGATCATGGCCATCTGCCTTTCTTATACCGTGCTCATCATCATTCTGTCAGAGTGCATCTGAAGAGCTAGCACAGTGGGAGCACTTTTGTAAAGCTTTCCACCTGAGGTACAATGGCTCTGGAAATGCCCTGTGGGGCCAGGGCAATTCTGCAACACCCTAAACGCAGACCTGTGCCTTAATGGCACAATCAGGTCTGCAGTGTTTAATAGGAACCTCCCAGACACAGTGGGGGTCTGAGGTTAGGACCATTGTTTGCATTTGAGGAAGGGCAGATCTAATGGAGTGTGTGTCCAGTTATTTGACCCCATTCTAAAAGCTAGCCTTGGAATATGCAATTATTTAAATTATCTTAAACTAGAATGGCATAGAGCTATATGTTACTGGTAGCTTTTGTCAGGATCGGACCACACATAGAGACATTGTCCTGAAGGTGGAGAAATAGGTTACTGTTGAGATATTGAATAACTTTTAAGAATGAAATAAAAGTAGCTTGATTGAAACATTCAGAAATTGTCTATGTTCTGGGTTGTTTTTTTTTAATGTCCACAATGACCGAGCATAATATGCTGTACACTTGAGAGCTTAATTTTTGTGGTGTATATTGTTTTCTTCATATATAAAAGTAGGATTCACTGCAAGGCCATTAGCCTAATAAACAAAACAACTTTCACTTGCTGTTTTCATATCTCATTTTGACTGAGATCTTGCTGCTGTTGGAGCTTTTGTTAGGAATGGATGTATTTATAGGCAAAAATGTAGAGCTCCTAAATATGCAACAAAAATAAAGAGAATTAAAATATATTTAATTATGGTAGAATGTGCTCTCTCACTTTGCCTTTCTGCATACACTGCTATGTTCTTCACTTCTGGAAATATGACCCTCCATTGTTTCTCGCCATAACGACTTGCTAATGCCAGGCATTGCATGGGAAACACCTGCCTGGCATTAATAAGGTGTTAATGGAAGAAACAGGTTCCTGGGAGCTAAGGATTCCCCACCCCCTTGCCTCCTGGTATAGTTTCATGTTAACGGTGTTTTCCAAAGAAAGTGAGCCTCTGTTATGTTGTAGATAGGTTCCCTCTGTCGAGATTTTCCTTTCCAAGAAGACTTGGCTCACATCAGTGTCTTTCAGCTGGTCTTTTGCCTTCCTCTAGGTATAGAACAAGATAATCTTATTATGGGGATATTATCTTTAGCCATGCTCTAATTTAACTTTCTTCTGGAATATGATATTCAGCATATACAACTGCTGCATATAAAAGATATGGCAAGGTCTCCATCTGTTCAATATCAGGTTAGCAGCTTTGAACTGAAATGAAACTGATACAAAGTCTGATGATAGGAAATACTTGAACAGCTAAAGCAAGCCACCAGATCAGGAAGATGAGTATGTACTAGACCCTCAAACACCTGTGCCCTTTTTCCTGCACCATATTGACCTGAGAGAGAAGGTGTGGTTCAGAAGAGAGGATGCTGTTTTGGGAGTCAGGAAACATGAATTCTTTTCCCAACTCTGCCACTGACCTGCTGTGTGACTCTGTGTAAATCTCCTCATTTTGTGCCTCAGTTTCCCCATCTGTAAAATGGGGACAGTAATGCTTAACTGTTCCTTGGAAAGTGCTCGGAGACCTAGAGATGCAGTACAAGATCTGGGTGTATGCTTACTATAAATTGGTTAAGGCAGATTTAACATAATATAGAAATAAACTTAAATTAACCATACTTTTGAAGATTTATACTTGGAACCTAGATATGTTTAGAAAAACAACCTATCAAACAGAAAAGAAACCCTAGAGTGTAATATCTAGAGAGATTAAGATATATGAATGATAGTGGTTTTAACAAAACAGCTTACTCAGCCCTGGACTATCGATACCTTTTTGGTATAGCGTAAATTGAGCTAAATATTCGCTGAGTGTCAGACAGTAAAAGCAGCAACCCTGATGTCATATTAAAGATCTGTTACCTCAGTCATCACAAAGTGTAAGTCAGACCATTTGATAATTAATCAGGGATAGAAGGCCAAATAAAAGTAGTGTTTCAGAAATCCCTGAGACCTTAAAGGAATGTAAAATTAAATGACTTTGTCAAACATTGTAGGGCCTAGAGTTTTTATGAGTAAACAAATCAATTTACATTTGCTTGTGTGTAAGATCATCCTCTGTATTTATTACACCTTTTCCCAGGAGATATTTCCAGGGGGAGTACCTCAGTGTTCCCCTTTGGATTCTGCATTCTGTCTCTAGGGCCTGCAGTCTTGTGTTCGGCTTCTGCCTTTGTTTCCAAGACTCCATTTGTGATTCTAGTGTCTGAAGAACCATCTTTTTCTCTCATTCTTTTCCAGTCTCTTCTTTCATATGTCGCCTCTGATTCACTCTTTCCTGCTCCTCTCACTCAGCCGTAAGGCCCATGTTCTCTGCTCATGTGAGATCCTAGTCTTCACAGTTTGCTTGCTTCTCTTTGCTTGCTCCAAGCTCCAGGGCAAACACTTTCAAGTGTGTTCAGTATTTTTTTGGTGCTTCCATTTTTTTGAGACTTCTGACACCCTTGATTTTTTCAGAGGCACTGAAAACCCAGAACTCCCAACTGAAGTACTACTAATAAACAGAGTTCTCCTGGTCACTGCAGCTGTATGATCATCTAACAGCAGCTGATGATCCATCATTACCCGCAGATTGCAAACTCATGTAATAAATGACAGGTACACATCCTCAATCAGAGGGCAAGATGTATTTTTTCACCATATCTTCCTACTGCTTCTCCCCAACCTACCAGCATCACTTCCCTCTTATCAGAATCGTGCTTCAACCAGGCAGCCTTCATACATGCTCAAATCTGAGTGAGATACCAGGTAAAGCAATTGACTGTACTGACAGTGTAGGAGGAGACATAAATGTATGTGATGATCTTCCGCATACTAAAAGCACAGTAGGGCATGTCACCTTACCAACTCTCCCAGTAGGTTCATGTACTACACCCAGCAAAACAATAAGGTGACAAGAGGAAGCCCTGTCAAGTGTGTCCTGGGGATGATGAACAATGATCTAAAACTCATCCTTTGGAAACACACAGCAAAAAAGTAATGGAGCCACCCAAGAGCAGACCCACTGTGGTCCACAGGCAGGTCAACAACTTATGATCCGTGCTGTCACTTTTAAATTGAATGTCTGTCCTGTGCTATAGTGACAAATCCAGTTCAAACTGGCATAAGAAAGTGGAAAAAATAATTCAGAATGCTCAATTCAAAGCCATTCTGTCTCTCCCAGTCCTGTTCCTAAATGCTAAAAGGACACGTTCTAGCCAAACAAACCTGTAACTGTACATTAGTGTAATAGGATAGCCTTCAGAATGAGGGAAAGCATCGTGGTACTGCATCTGCAAGGGAGGGGAAATAATGAAGAGTGAAATAGGTCCCCTTTCACATCTGCACTGCGGTTGAGGGGGCAGCGGCACACACGATGCCTCACATTCAAGAATTACTAATTTATAGTTAACGCCTTTTAAGTAAACAAGAGAACCAAATCTGTTTCATATTAAACTAACTCAAAATGAAGGAAGCACAGCAGTTCAAAGAAAAAATGCACAAGAAAACACAGCCTGCTGAAATTCATTCTAGAGAAGCAGGAAGGCAATTGTAAAAGAGGATCTTGCAGCTAGTGGGAGACCTTTGTTCTGAGGTTAAATAGCAAAGAGAGAGAAAATAATTGAGATTTTATTGTAAAGAAACAATAAGCCTACAAAAGAAATATTAGGTTTTCAACTCAGATTTTTAAGGGATCTATTTAACACCTGGACAAGCAGTGGGAGGAAATATTTTAAAGGGAAAATTGGTTGCTATTAAGAGATTCATGTGCTGGCTGGCTCTCCGTGTTACAGCAGAACTTTGAAAATTATTAGCGTATTTCTTACAGACAATCTGTCCTGGATCTCCAGGTTCAGAATCCTTCTTTTCTATTTAGCTGGATTAGATTTAGTGCAGCGGATGTTAGAGCTTGTGTGTAAAGGAGAGAGTGACATTTTGGGTACATCTTCACAGCCCACAGCAAGAAGTCTCAGAGCCTGAGTCATCAGGCTCGTGCTTTGATGCTAAAAGAAACTGTGTGATGTTGTGGCTCGGGTTGTATCCTGAGCTCTGAAGCCCACCCTGCGCCCTAGGCTTCAGAGCCTCTTCTCCAGCCTGTACTCAAACATCTACACAGCTATTTTTAGTGCTGTAGCATGAGCCCTGTGAACCTGAGTTTGTAGACCCAAGCGCTGAGACTCACTGCCACTTGTGGGCTGCCACTTGTGGTGTAGATGTACCCTTAATGATTCCTTCAGTCTAGTTGATCAGGAGCCATTTCATGTCGCTTGGTGTGGGGGTTTCTCAGAAAGCTCAGTGTCAATTCTAAACATAAGGCAGTGAATAGTAGAACAAGTAAAATCCACCCATTTACAGAGGGACTACATGAGACCTACGTGCCACTTAAGTCTTATTTTGAAAAAAAATCTCTTTGAAAAGATGCACATCATTTGTATAGTCCATGTATTAAACCACAATATTGTGTCACATGGGAGAGAGTTAGTGTCCTAACTAAATTCCACCATACTAAACATGGAACTGGAGGTAAATGAACAGGATGCTCCCTCTACAACTAACCCTATTAGGAAAGTAAGGAAATCCTGGGGGGGATGAAGACTATGATGATAAATGAGTGAGAGTTTATTCCTGCCATGCTATACAGAAATTTACTAAACCTGGATTATAATTATTAGATATCCGGGGGGAAGGGGAGGGTTCAGAATTTTCTGACTCTATTTAACCCAGAAGTAAATAATTTTATTTTGAACTGAAGGATTGAAGGAGTTCAATTGTTTGTTTGTTTGTTTGTTTGAAATCATGACCAAAAATGAAATAAAGCCTAAAATAAAACAAAAACAAAAACAAAACAAAACAAAATAAAGCCTAGAAGTCTAAAGCCTAACCAAGCAAAATGAACAAGAATTGGCAGGTGCCAATGCATCTTCAAAAACTTTAATTTTAACTTTCTAAAAATCCTTTTGCCAATTGCTCGCTTTTTTGTGTTACTCTTGGGAGGGTTGTTTGCCTCTTTCCTGAGTAGTGGAACCCAGCCTTAAAATTCTGGACATTAAATCTTTCTACACAGATATCAGCGGTTGCAAGCACAAAGCTAAAACCAAAAATGTCTTCCAGGCTTCAGCTAACATTAAAACAAACAACAGCAGCAATCACTCAATGCTGTCTCTTAAGGACAATTGTCTGAACTGATTAAAAAGCAAACTTTTAAAATGTCAAAAAGGGCGAGTGGCCTCTGCCTATTTTGCATTCCTGATGAAGGCAAAATTTCCATTGACTTGCACATAAACCTTATTTTGAGGGCTTAAGTGGGATTTAAGTATTGCAGAGTGTATTGGCCCTTTGCATAAAGGGAAATTTCAAAAATAGCATAGTTGTGTAGGCCCCAATCCTTCAATTAATACACACACATACAGTTAATGGAACTACTAATGTGCTCAAGGTTGAGCATATGCATAAGTCCTTGCAGGCTTGACTGTTCAGTCCTGTTCTGCCCAAGCTGTATCTTTTGATTAACTTTTCATAGAAACATAGTAGTTTTCCCCCTCTACTGCCTTTATTTGTATGTATAGTTACAAGGCAATGTTTCTCAAGCAGTGGATTGCAACCCTAGGTGGGTGGGGGTGGAGGTGGGCGCAGTAGTTGTATTATGTAGGCATATCATTGTTATGTTGTTGTTTATTGATACTTTTTTATAGTTTCTTTTATAGTAAGTGTAAGAGGAATGTGAAAATTTTTTACTTCCTCGAAGGTTGAGAAACAATGCAGTAGGGAATATATAAGTTTATATAAAACTATAGTTTACATGCGACCTAATATGTTAAATGTGATGAGCCAAATGCTAAACTGACTTAGTCTGTGTGTTCCATTGATATCAGCGCGGGGTTGTGAGCTGTAAATTAGCTCAGAATTGGGCCTCATGAGTTCCTGTTGTTAATGTTAATACCTTGTGTCAACATGCTGTTGGAAAGCTGTGTGCTAGAATTTCTTTTCACCAAGGGGCATATAGAGTATACCGTACCCAGAAGTGGAAGTGGAAAAATTAAGCTCTTAATAGCCATGAGTTAACTGAGAATTTTGCTAATACAATGGTGAGTCTTGTTACCATCACAGATTGACAAAAACAAATCATAGTGTCGGAGTAAGTACAGCAAAGGACAAAAGAGAAACTAGCTCTCAAATGTAAATTGTATTCATTATTAGAGCCAGGTGAATACCAAGTATTGTGTTTTGTGAATATTCACTCTGAGTTTGGTTTAGGTCATACTTGTGCACCTTTTCTGTTTGTTTCTTGAGAGCACCGAATGATGGCATTCTAATGCACAATGGGTCCCTGGTGCATGACTAAGGCTTGAAGGTGCTACTGCAATACAAATAATACTATTGTAATGAATAAAAGACAAATCACAAAGTTGCCAGTGTGATTGTTTGCAGAAACTGGATTTCAGAATTGCATTTGTGAGTATGTTAGAAGTGCTAAAACACTCCATGAAGTACCACATACGAATAATACCTAATTACTGTGTCATTGTTTCCTTGTGTTTCCCCATCTGTCTTTGTCCATCTGCTGTATTTTGTCTTAGATTTAGATTGTAAGCTCCTTGGGGCAGGGACCATCTTTTTGTTCTGTGTCTGTGCAGAACCTAGCACAGAATGGTCCTGGTCCACAACTGGGGCTTCGATGTGCTACCATAATACAAATAAATAATAAAAATACTATGTGACTTATCTGACCAATCACAACAAACCAGAACAGCTCAAATAAAGAATACTGAATAGTAAAAAAAATAAAATTGTATTGAATACTCCCTGTGACAGATTGCTGAGATCTGATAGGTAGGTCATCACTCTGATCACGGTAGCCTCAATTAGTTCCCCCAGTAACAGCTGATTGAACAATTAGCTAATCAGAAGGATTGGCTGGGGAGGTAAGGAACTAATGAGCCATCAGCTGACCATCCTGATAAAAAGCCAGGAAGAAAGTATTACAGGTTGAGGAGGACTGGGCTAGCTGAGCTTGGAATAAAGGAGCTCCCTAGAGGAACCTAGAGGAAAGGAGGGCTGAAAGAAGCAGAGGTTAAACCTATGGTATTGCACTTTACTGGGGATGGTGAATGGGATTAGAATAAAATACAGCCTCCACACATGAGGAAAGTGGGTCTCAGCAGTTTCTGGGGCATCAGAGGATGGGGACAGACTATGGCCATCACACTCCCAAATAACAAAGTCTGCTTAGATATTTTGCAAGCTAAACTAAGCTAAATTAATCAATTAAATTGTGTTGCTAATTATTTGCTTAGCTTTGTCCACTACTATACAATTATATATTTGAACCATTGTCTGGGTGTAATATTTATGATATTTTAATTATTGTTTAATGCTAGTCAAAATATACTAGTCGTTTTGACAGTGAGAATAGTATAAACACAACCCTTCTTTTCTTTTCTTTTCTTTTCTTTTCTTTTCTTTTAAAGGAGCCTATACAGTTTTTTGTTTTTAAACTGCAGCATGGCTGAATTTCAAAAAGCTGTAAACGCATTATATTAAATAAAGGACTTGATTCCAACTTCAATATGTATAGACAGGTTACTCAAAAAGAATTTTAGCCTGAGTTTTACTTTAAAAGGAATTGTAATAAGCTATATGAATCCACCACCACAGAAGTCTCAAGCAAAAAGAAAAAGTAAAGCAAGTAATGACACCTCACTGGAATGCTGTCTGAGAGCCAAACTGCTTTCTATTGAGGAAATACATAGTAAGAAAATTCTTAATTTCATTTTGGTGATTTTCTTTTTAATTACCAATTTGCTTTTTTGAGCAAATTTTGGGATTAATTTATATTAAAGTTGTGATACAAACCGCCACAAGAGGCAACAACATTAATTAAATTATTATAACATAACTTTAATATTAGATCTTTAATTTTTTGTTTGAAAATACAAAACAACCAAAACAAAACAAAAAAAAAAACCACCCAAAAAACTGTTATGGAAGATTCTAAAACCTCTGTTATTTAATCAAGAAACTTGAATGGCTCTTTTTTAAACCTTTCTGGTCTTGCAGGAAATGAAGTATTTAGGCTGTGTTTTTCATTTAAGTATATTACAGTACTTATTTGAGAGACTGGAATGTGTCCAATATGTATTTAGGCATTTCTCTTAAAGTATTAATTATGTAGTTGATAGACTGAGTTGGCCCAGTTTGTTGTATGAAGAAGCAAATCCTTGGAATCCATTATGCTCGTGTGTGTGTGTGTGAGAGAGAGAGAGAGAGAGAGAACAGCTTTGTAAAAAAACCAACCAACCTTATTACAATGTATACCCAAAGGACAGACCAGTATGACCTCAGAGGAGCTGTCCTGTCTTGTTGTGTAAATACTATATTTAAAAGGTTGCCTTATAGTATTAAAAATCTGAAATGTCCTGCGGAAAATATTCATTACTCAGATGGGTAACTGTGTTTCCCCAAAACTGCTTGATGTCTTGGCTTTGGTAATACTCTTTATTTTAGACTACCCAAAGCTTTTACACCATATTAATGTTAAATAGCTTGCCAGAATATAGTTTGAGACTCAAAGCTGATGGGCATATTTTGTTCAAAATGCTTAAAGATTAAGTGATTAAAGAAAATGCTCACCACCCCAGTTAAGGGACCCTTCATAAGGAGTAGTTTTGCATACTGTTGCAACTTGAACAATAACAACACAAATGTGGTGCTTTTACATGTGACTGACATTTTTAGCCATGATTTTGTATGAACAAGGCTCCTTCACAGTCACAAGTCTCTGCTTCTTGAATAATGTGGCTATTATAACCCGTGAGTGGTTAGCAATTTCATGTTTCCTGGCAGTTCTTTTTAAACACTTTGCAGGAAAAGAAGGCCAAGATGTATCAGTCACAGCTGGCAACTCTGGTGAATGTTTTCTGTAGTTTGCTCAGGAGAGACGTGGTTAAATTGCCTGTGGATAAATTCTTGTTCCTTCCATGTTGCAGACAGTGACACTTGATCTGCTGAAAGTTCCTAGTAAAATTCTAATTGCATACACAATATTAAATTTGATAGATTTTCTTTTTAAATTATGGTACCGTTAATTGTATCAATAATGTGTCTGCCACATGTCATTAAGACGGCTTTGTAGTTTGATGCAGTGTAGCATGGCATTCAAATGCTTTTCATAACATGAAAACTTTGCCAGTGGATAAAAGCCTATTGTACCCACAGGCAGGCAGACCTAACGGTTCTTTGGCAGTATTTTAGTGTAGTTTGGCTTGTCTGTAGTTTTAACAAATCCCATGTACTGGAAATTAGAAACATAAGTACGTGTGTATCTTATAGCAGGGAAAGATGGGTTTGAAACAGAAATCTGCTTTCTTTTATAATCTGAATGTAAAATGTTTGTCCAGATGCAGTCTTTTCCCTTTCTTCACCAGATCTGTGCTTGTAATTGTCATAACTGCAGGTTATCAGGCTGTTAGAATAATAGAAATTAGAGATGGCAGAGACCTGTTAGGTCATTTAGCCCATGCCCTTGCCAATGCAGGCTGTTTCCTACAGTATCGTTTTCTATGCAGTTGAGTTTAGTCTACACGCTAGTAAAAGCAGGTGGTACTCCTGAAGTAAATGTATGTATGTTAATTTTATAGGCTGGCTTCCTGATGCAAATAAGAAAAGAAAAATCTAGAAAGCTACAGATAAAATGAGAGGTGTGGGAATTTTCAGGGGGAGAAGGTCTATGATACAGGTTCTTATTTTTCAGGCTTTAGCTGCTTATAAATTATTGCAAACCAAACTACTGTGTTTTTCAATGTAGAGAGGTTTGAACAGTTAGACAACAGGGTAATGAATTTGTGCAGATGACTGAAGGCTGCACCCCTGACTCTCTACAAAGTGCTAGGTGAATTATCTGTATTATATGTTTATTTTTGCAAAATTGTATTATACTCTTACCACAAGATTTAATAAACTTCCACAAACTAGATGTCTTCTCACCCTTCTCCCCCCAAATGTTACCATCAGGCAAAGACACTTAAAGCTAACAACATGCTATAGATGTATCTAAACCATTGAATGAGTCCTAGAATAATGGCTCCAAACTGAATTGAATCAAGCTAGAATATTTTTTGGAACGCAGCTCTTCCTTGGATGGTAGATACGTCAGTACATACAGTTTAGGTTTTGGAGACTCACAGAGAGCTGCTATCTTTTTATAGATTTTACAAGATATAGAAAGCAAATAGCTGCCTGCATCACAGAAACAATATCAGAATTTAGTGATTTTTTTTCCTGTTAAACCACAGTAGCTGTACATGGAATGCAGACATTTGTCAGCTGCCCTAAAGGATCATCATGTCCCTGAGCTACATGTTACCCCAGAAGCACACAGGCCTCCAGGGAGTCCTACTCCAGCTATGCAGTCAAAGGAATTTGCCGGGTTGGTAACATAGGTTCTGAGTGAGATTCTGCTCTGGACAGAGTTTCTTCGCAGGGTTTAATTGTGAAAATTTCAGTGAAAACAACTTTTTTGCCTGAAGGGGTTAAACATTTCCCCCCTGTGGTGCCATAGCAATCCATTCATTTCCATTTACAAAGTGCCCATCCAGTGCTCTGGGCATTGTACACAAATTAAAAACAGTACCTCAGTACAGGCAACACACACAACAGGTTAGTCCCATAACTTCTTGTGATCTCATAAAAGTTGGTCATACTTGGCCTCCTCCAGAACTGTTTCCTATCCCAACCCCTCAAACAGTCCTCCCGCCTGCCTTGTAAAGAAGTCCTTTACTAATGCATGAAAACCAGAAAGGGAAGCTGATTTTCTAGTTCACACGTCATCTGTAATCAGGATGCTGCTGGGCCATTCTGTCTTCAGTTACCCATGTGCAAACTTACCCTCTTCAGTGGGCTGGGAATGATATAATGAAGGCTTAATTGGGATTTCCCCAATTGCAATTTAGTTAGCAACTCTGATGATAATATACAAACCAGAGTCAAATCCAGCTCATTCTACCAAAGTTGTGCTGGCTCTGCAGGGACAACAGGAGTAAGACGCAGTACACATAAGTAAGCAGTTTGAATACACACAGGAAGCAGATCTGTTGCGCAAAGGGTTCCATTTTTATAGCTGTTGCTTTTCAGAATAGAAACTTTTTTTTTATAGTCCAGCACTATCCCAACATATATTACTTCCTAGATGAGTATCCAAATGGAATTTTGAAGGTCATTGAACACTGAAATTTTGCAGTATACTTCGCTGGTGCTCAACATCTGTACATAGCCACTGTAAAAATTCACTGTGATCAATAGCTATGAAAATCATTTACCTATTCTGTAATGGCCTGATGTTTTCTATTAGACAGCAGTACAAAGCAGTACATGTAGAGATACCAGTTTTCAACAAATTTGCCTCCAACCATAGGCAACGATACACATTTGGGAAAATCTTAGGGCAGAGGGGAAAAATCTGCAAACTGCATCTGTCGATTGAAGAATTTTGTCTCCAGCTCATGTTTTCACTCCTAATGGAGTGTGTGTGTTTGTGAGAGACAGAGTGGGATATGTCTGTATCAAATTATGAACTTCATTTTGTAGTAGTTTTTGAATATTAAGCTAAACTTGGCTGAGGGCAGCCTATCGTATTGTGTTCCAAACGGTTGCCTCATCCAAAAAAAGTATTTGGCCACTCATTGAAGGACTATCACTGAGAAAGAATCATCTGGGACTTTGAATGATTCTCAACTACTGGCCCACTCCCACTGAACAGTGAATTTTCTGCACAGGGGCTTGCAAGGCGGGTGAGGTAAGAATAACTGGTTGGGCTTGGAGCTTCTCTAATTGAGTACATTACAAAGAGACAGAGGCCTACTTAAGAACGGGAGTCTGCTCTATGCAGCAGGAGGCTGGCAGATACCATACATAAGAAAAGACTACAGGAGAGAGAGAATGGAATGGACTCTGTCCATGTGAGATGCTGACAAACCCTGGATTCACAGAAGAGGGTGATATCAGACTAAGGTGTGGTGTATCTCAGGAATTTTGTTATTTTCAAAGTTCTATGACTTGGGTGTTTTTAAGAGTGAAGTCACTGTGGTTAAGAAATTTCTTCGCTAAGTTTGTGTTCTTTGGTTTCCTGCTATGTATCGCCAAAGGGGTTAAACTAGCAAATCAGAGTTCCCCACAACTTAGATCAAACTCTGAGGGAGTGTGTGGAAAAACTGGTTAGGCTTGGAAGATCGCACCCTGGATTTAGAATCTAGGGCAGCTGGGCAGCAGTGCCCTATAATCCAAACAAGGGTGACAAACGATACTGGGAGTCTGTCCTATAATCCCAGAGCTAGACCAGTGATTAGACTGTAGCCTTACCCCGTTGGCTCTGAAGCATGTGGTACCAAGCGATCGGTGACCATACAGTGGCGAATGACGTCAGGTTGTAATGGGGATTTAATTACAGCTATGGAGCAATGAGCATTATGCTGGGGGAAAAAAAGGAAAGCAACCCAATCCATTAAAACATTCAGTTTCACATACACAGTGGTGATGGGGGTGTTTGAGTGACACCGTGGTCAGTACTGTAGAGTACAACAAAATGTAAACATAAAATTAAACTAAAAGTAGTCCCAGATATAGAAACTTACCATTTAGGTTTTGGGCAGTGACTCTAGTTTCTTTTTTATTAAATATTTACTAATCTCACATTCCCATTAGGAACATGAAAGTTTTCTTCAATTTCCTAAAAGAAATTAATTTTTTGAAACGGTTTACTCTGTTAGAATGGCTCCTTTAACCCCTGTTAGCAATATTTGGTGGTCTAAGATAGTGTAGTTAAGACATAGGCCCAATTCTTGGAACTGAGAGGCGTAGAGCAGCTCAGTAGGTTCTATTACAATGTTGTTGCAATGGAGTGATAAGTATTCTGGATCAATCAGACTCTTGCGTAAATCTCCATGTCTTTGTTTTTCCTCTTTTTCGCGATGTGGTGATGACACTAAAGAGTTGCCTTCTTGGTAGCTTCTGCAAAAACAAAGAAACTTTTATCGGTGTGAGCCCCAATCTTCTCTGTTGGATGCTAATCACTTAACTATAAAAAGTAGTTATACAGCCTTAGAAAACTGTTGGAACCCATTGTAAGAAAGCGAGTATAAGAATCCATGAGTGATGCAGCAGGTGTGTTTGAAATTTTGCTGAGCGGATTGCTGCTTTAGGATTGTTGGAGAGTTCCTTACTTTTTCTCTTGTTGACTTTCTTCTATAGTTATTCTGGAACTTGGACTTTAATACATTTCCAGTTATTTGCCGGTTGTACATTCTGACATTTTTAGGGAATGTATTAGACTGTTTTCATTAGTACTTGTGCCGCCTTGGTGTAAAAATCCAACATTATTGGGGTTTTGTTCACCTGTTTTCAAACATATTTTCAAATACAATAAACATATACGCTCTTCACTGTTCATTCTAATTTCCACAGTGGTGTTCTTCTTTTAGTTCATCACTTCTGGCTACTCCAGTATGAATTTTGCACACCAATTTCAACTAGAAAACTATATAGCTTCTTTTATTTTGAAAGTAAACAAAAAGTTAAAATTAAATTAGAAGTTCTGTCAATTTGTTTTTATGTTAGATCGTGATACTGATTTTTTGAGCCAGTGAAAGGGACTGTTTTTCATCAAGGCCTTTAATTAGGTAAAATTGTTTTTTGGATTTTGTTTTCACCATCTTTTCTACTTAGAGCCAAAGCCTACTGCATTTGAACTTACTTCAGCCATGTCAAAATTTTTCTGTCTGGTATTTGCTAATGACCAGCCACATTTTATTCTGTTACATTCATACAATCCCCATTGATTTCAAGGGACTGTACACAGACAATCATTGAACTGAAGAGGTGGACAGGACCTCAAGGGATCATCTAGTTCATCTCCCTGTGCAGAGGCAGGATTAAATATACCTAGACCATCCCTGGCAGGCATCTGCCTAATCTTAAATAAGAACAGAATTTGGTCCATTTTGTCCCTCTCCATAAAATTTAGTTCAAACTCATTATAGATTTAGGCCAAAATTCTCAAAAATGACTAGAGGTTTTGGATGCCTCCATTTTTGGCTGTCCAAGTTGAGATATCTTACTGGTGCCTGACTTTGAGAAGGCAGGTGCTCAGCACTTCCTAAAAATCAGGCCCCTTTAAGGTAATGATTAAGTTGGCCAGCCAAATTGTGAGGCTGCCCACTGAGAGTCATTTTTAAAAATCTTGGCCATAATGTTGTGTGGGAGGGGAGACTACGTTTCTGCATAAACACACAGAACTATAGTAAGTCACATCTGAATTTTGTAATAAGCATATGTGATCTTTCCATTGGCTCATGATAAAATTACAAGAAAACAAGTTTATATATAAATAGAAGCCATAGTAGTGCCTGAAAATTTAGTTCTTAAAGTATCATTAATATACCCAGGTCTAGGTGAAATAATTCTGAATATTATATGAGCTGTTAGTGTATATGACTGGCAAACAGACACCGTAATTGTTGTAGTGTCACTGAATCTACTATCTAAGCTCTTATGAATAAGGGATTGTTGTAACTTATCCTAGCATTTTAAGAAATGGGGCATGACTAAAAGTCCTTGATCTATGGAAATCCTATCTGCATAAGGATATTGTTTTACAGCCTATAGAATTTTATGAAAACAAATACATTTTATTACCACAAGAATTGTTTGTTTAGAATTCACTGTATGTGGCAGATACAGTTTATCTTGCATGCTCCCATGCTTTTTAAGTCCCTTTACCAACACAAAATCATACAGTGTCAGACTTAACTTCTGAACTCTACAGTGTCTAGTGTGGAGGTCACTCACCTCTCTTATGGCCACTGATGAATTTGCACAGATACTATAGTTAGGCTGGAACTCTGAACTTGTGTTGAAGTTTTCTTATGCCTTGAATAAGAATAATTTATAGGGCTTACATTTTCATTCTCAGAAAGAAATATACAGAAAAAAGGTTTTGTTTTGACAGTGGTATTTGTACATTTACAGGAGAACCTCAGAGTTATGACCACCTCAGAAACTGAGGTTGTTCGTAACTCTGAAACGTTCATAACTCTGAACAAAACATTATGGTTGTTCTTTCAAAAGTTTACAGTTGAACATTGACTTAATACAGCTTGGAACTTTACTATGCAGAAGAAAATTGCTGCTTTTCACCATCTTAATTTAAATGAAACAAGCACAGAAACAGTTTCCTTACCTTGTCATCTTTTTTTTTTAAACTTCCCTTTGATTTTTTAGTAGTTTATGTTTAACACAGGACTGTACTGGATTTGCTTTTTCTGGTCTCTGCTGCTGCCTGATTGTGTGCTTCCAGTTCCAAATGAGATATGTGGTTGACTGGTCTGTTCGTAACTCTGAGGTTCTACTATATTTTCATTGCAATAGCAGCTTTAAAGTATACAGTGGCAGGAACTAAAATATGAAGGGTTTTTATACCTTCCACGCTGCTCTGAGACCCTTCACTCCTCCCAGTGACAAAATTGGTTGGAAGTGTTTGAGTATTATATTATTTGAGTATTGCCATTCTACTTACATGCTAACTGTTCGTTCATTATTTCCTGTCTTCATTTTATTTCTTTTGCATTTTTGTGTCTATTTGCATGCATCTCTCTTTGTTATGAAGGCTTCTTTTATTTCTCTTGATTGCTTTACTTTCTAGTGATGGATGGTAGGTGAGTAGTGGTCTCTCAATACAGCGAGGACAGCTTAGTCATTGTCTCTAGCCTACTTGGGTTTACTCCCTGATATTTAGGATTTGTATTAAATATACTGAGTTGGCTTTTTTAAATCCTGGAAATGCTTTAAGTATTCTTCTTCCCAGAATTGCTGAGTTGTTTGTTAAATTCATAATTACTCAGTGTTCTTAATCATTCTAGTTGGTTTGTTTGTGGATACTTTTTTTTTTTTTTTAAAGGAGTAGTATTTTTAAAAGCACAGCATATGTTCACATATGGTGTATAAGTATGTTTACTGTAAATAATTGAGGGCCACAGCATCCCATAACATCAATGCTCCTATTTAAAAACTTAACCAAAGAGATAGATTGATGACTGATTTGAAAACTTTCTGATTCCTGGGATGTTAATGTAGTTAGTGCTAATTTTCTCAATGATTTTGGTCTGATTTCATCTGCTTTTGTAAACTAAGTGAGTTTGGGTCAGATAAGTACCTTGAAAGAGGCATTATTAAAAATCATCAGTAATAAACTAGTTACTGTAGGAAGTGGTATTAAAGATCCAGCAGGGGGTTCACTTTCCTCTGAGGTGGCATTAAAAAAATTCTCAGCATGGTGGAGGGACACTATCTTAAAGATGGGACTTAAAACCGAAACTCTGACCACTTATGGTAATTACAGACCAGTTTGGTCTCTAACTTTGGACAGAAGCCTGTCAGCACAAACGTAAATCACAGACTGCCTTTTAAGTGTGTAAGTACAGCATCCTATTGATTTGTAAAATATGGGTTTTGCACATGAATATTTGTGGTGCAAATTTAGAAGCCATGGCTCAAAATATGTCCCTAATATTTCTATGCCCCTTTTTCAAGTTGTTGAGTTGTTTGTCCCTGTATCCTGGATAAAAATCCAATATTGAATGATGGTCTGTCTGCACAAAATTCCCAGGAATTTCAGATGCATAAGATATTTTTTCCCTTTTGTCCTGAACAGTTGTGTAGTGACGGTGTCTGTCTTCCTTTCTCTGGCTGCATTTCACTGATGAATGAAGTACTAACTGTATGTATCCAGTAGTTGGTTAAATTTGGAATCTTTGGATAAAAGGCACTATATAACTGTCAGTGCTATGTGTGTTATTTTTCAATTTTTTTATGTAATTGCAAGTGCAATGTCTAGTCTATCAGTAATGAAATGTGAAGAGACTGTGTCAGTGACTATATTACAGACCCTTAATATTGAATGGACAAATATACATAAGGCATGCTTTCATGTCATTTTCAGTGTTTTCACTGGGAAGTCGTTCACAAGGCATTGGATCATACTGACTAGAACCAAAATTAAAATACTTGGAGGGAGTCCAAAGTAAATGAAGAAGAGTAAAAGCAGCCAACTGGATCTACCCAGGGTAAAAATGCCCATTCACCCCTTTTGTATAAAGGCGTGCCAATCTCTGCTAAATGTTCATCTTTTTTTAGTGTTTCATGTTTATTCTTAACCCAGGTGGTGTGTTGTGTTGAGGCATTGTTGCATGGTTAATTGTCCATAAACACTTTGAACAGGTGGAGAGACCAGAATGATTTTCCTGACTGGTGTGTCACTGCAACAAAATGGGGGAGCAGCAGGATGAGTACTCGTCTTTCTTCTAGCTATCAGAACATTCTCCCTGCCTTGGGAGGATACTTCTACCTCTACTTCATCCATGTGTATTGTTCCCTCCGCCACTTTAAAACACAGTACAAATCTATAGTGTCATTTGAGAGTGCTGCACATTTGTGTAGCTGTTCTGTGAATAGTCTGTGTTCTGAAACTATATCATAAAAGGGAAAAAATTTAAAAAAGATCAAGCTGATAAAACTGATACTCTATGTCCACAAACTGTTTATTGCTGTAGTCCTGATTGTAAGTACTTTTAGCAAGTCTTTTCCTTTTATTTTTAAGATGAACCCAAGAAATTCCAAGTTATTGAAACTGTAGGCTGAATTCATCACAAATATACTTAGAACTATGTAAAGTTCTTTGAGAATCATTCAGGAACCCGTACAAACTCAGCAATGCACTTATTTCAGTGAATTTAATAAATTAGAAGTTTAAAGCTTACAGCTTGGTGTTTAATTCTTCAAGTCATTGTGTTTAGTTTTAAATGCTGCACTGGGATGTCAGCCATTATAGTCACTGACAACAGTGCTTACAAAAAACTTCAGCTTTATTATTGCACCGAGAGTCATTGTTCAAAAATGAATTTGTCTTATTTACTTTCTCCTGGAGTGTAGTGTAGTTGAGCAAAAATCAGGCCAGAGCTGGAACTTTAGGAGCTCTTCCTTCAATAAACACTTTCTGTGAAAGTATTGCCTTCCTGCTAAGCTTCTGGCGTCTGATTTTTCAAAAAGGGGTAAAAATCCCATAAATGAGGCATTTAGGTCATTTTAATTTTTGTCAGATATTGAAGTTCCCTTTGGCATATGAAACACAGTTTGTGATCATTCTTGTGAAATAAGGACCATGATTCTAGTCATGTTAAATGAAATTACAGAGAAACACCTTTTTATCAAACCCTCATTTACCTACATGTATTCCAATTGAGAGAAAATATGGTCACTGTTGATGTCTACCTTATATTACGTGTCAGTTGCAGGAAATCGTAACTTCTAATATGCTGTGTTCTCTACTAATCCAGTATCTAATGTAAGTAAAAGTATTGCCTTGAGTTCTTCCACATTCCATTTCCCTAGACTGCACTGTTTGTTCTTTCTTTGTAGAAAATTTTTTGCTTTTGAAAATTTGAGCAGGGCAATGTCCTTTCCTATGCAGTTTTGAAAACTACTCCTGAATTTCTAGACATAAATTAGGTACAAAGTGTTCCCATTTTGGTTCAATCTTTCTAGAGCTCTCCTAAGCCATTTCATGAATTCTTTGCTAAAATTACAGCTGTATCATAATTTATTCTACTTCAACTTGACATACCACATACAGTCAGTGAAATCTATGGACATATCCAGTTCAGAAATCTCTTAAATGCAGTGCTATCGGTGGGAGTTTAATTGCACACAAGCCAGGAAATCCAGGGATTCTAAGTCTAATCTTTGTGATTTTTTCCCCTTGATTTTTCACCTTTTTTCATACATGACTCTTGAAGCCTTACACTGTACTATGCTGGAGCTGTGCGTGGAATTTCCATTCTTGTCAGTTCCGTGCATTAACTGAGAACTGACAGCAAGGAAATAGAATGTATTCGGGAATGAGAAGGGCCATTACTGGGATTTTTATGGCATTCTGTATTAGAGGCAAAATTATGCACTTTTGGAGCAGAGTGTGTTTTTAACAGACTAACATGTAAGCAGGGTGAGATGAACAACAACTTTAAAGCTGGTTGAAATTTTTCCAATTTTAAATTTTTGATGGATTTTTTTCTTAAAATTTTAATTAAAAATGGGATGAATTTTTCAGAAAAATATTCATAAAAATTATCTTGTTTTTCAACTTGCCTTAGAATGCATAAAATTTTTCCAAATTTTGAATTTCAGTGAAAAAAAAATTGTGGGCATTTTTATGAAAAATATTTTTAAAGAACTTTTTATAAAATTTCTTCCCATTTTTCAACCATCTCTACTTAACACCGTGTTTGTTTCCACCATTGATTTGTAAAGTCATGGGTGACAGAAAGGGAGGTTGGGGGGTAGAGGGCAAGGAATATTATTTTAGTGTCAGCATTTTGTGTAGATTTGAATATAAAGGGAGAGTGGCAGGGTGTCTAGTAAAATGGAGGAAACAGTAATCAAGATGAGAACCTGTACAAGCTGTACAGATAGAAAGAAAAGTTTTGGAGGAAGGAGTAGCAGGATTTGATATTGTTTGGAGGTGAGTGACAAGCAAGAGGGAAAAGTCAGATTATGCCCTCCCCTAAATGATGGCTTTGAGTGACAGGGTGGTGTCAATGGTGGTGAAGAGCTGGGAGGGTAAATAAGGAGTTTGGGTTAGGCCATGTGAAGTTTAACTTGACAGGCAGATATTCAGGAAGAAGTGTTGGTGAGGCAGGCTGGGTTGCAGTAATGGACGGATGGAAACAGGTTAGGAGTGGAGATAGATTTATGAATCAGCAGCATAGAGAATGGGGGCTGAAGCTCTAGGATACCCCTGAAAGTGAGGGTGTAGAGCAAGGACAGAGCTCTGAAGTATGCAACAGTTTCCAGCATCGCAAAAGGCTGTTTCCAATACATTCAGATGTATAATGCCATTCATATTTAGGTTTTGTAAAGCTCTCCTTTGAATAAAACCATTCCAAAAATTGTATCTGTGTTTTGACTCTAAACTACAGGATAGAGGTTATTTATACATATGAAATAGGTCACTGAATTTAGATCAAGGTAGCAAAAGGTAACTTTCCAAATGGGCTTTAAAAATGTTTGATTTATAAATCAAACATTTTTCATAAATAAGTCACTGCACATAATGGAGAGTGAAATGCCTGCCCGAGGAGCATCATGCATATACATTTGTCATAAGTCCACATAAAAAAAGCATAAACGCTGGTGGGGAAATTCCTAAGACTTGCACTTTGTCTTCTTCTTGCCTACTCTTCTGTTGGGGTGATTTTCACCTCCACGTGCAGCTTCTCTACTATATAAACACACTTGGAACTGTCCATTTGACGCGTGGGAAGCAGCACTCAGGACCCAGCAAGTGAACTAACTCTCAGGGGACACTAGTTCTTATTACAATTTTCAGCAACGACAATTAAAAGTTTGTCGTTAGCAGTTTGCAGTTCCTCTAAAAAGCTGGTGTGCGGTCTTAAAATTGAACTGATTATTCGTTCTCCATTGCACAGGTTTCTGGTTCGGTGCCAAATAGCGCAAATGTGCTCACATAGGCCTTGATTCTACAGGGTACTTAAACACGTCTCTAGCTAAGCAAGTGAGTAGTCCCACGGACCTCAATTGAGGTTCATGGGACTGCTCCTGTACTTAAAATTAGGCATGTGCTTAAGTACCTTAATGAATCACAGCCTTAGGGAATTTCTACACAGCAGTTAAGCACCCTGGCTGGCCCAGGTCAGCTGACTCCTGCTCCAGCCTGAGACTGAACATCTACACTGCAATTTTACTACCCCACAAGCCTGAGTCAGCTGACCTGGGCCAGCCGCTGGTGTTTAATTGCTGTTTAGACTTGCCCTTAGTGACTGGGTGAGGATTGTAGCACTAAAAAGTTTCTTTAGGCACACAGTCATGTTAATAGAATTGCTCAAATGGACATATTTCAGGGAGAAGCTGAAGTGTGTGGTGAAGAAACGAAAAACAAGTTACAGAACATACAAAAAGGAGTTTCAAATAAACCAAACCATTTATACAAACAAAGCCCTTAAGGGATGTTCTGCAGACCATTGCATCAAAATAGAAAGACCAGCATACGTTTCATTTCCTACGTCTGTCTAACAGCAGGGCATAATTATAGTCCGCTAATACCAAGAGTTACGAAGGTAGTAGCTTAGTTTATCATTACTTAAGTCACAACCTTCTGTCAGAACCTGACAGGGATACACATGAGACTTTTGGCTCTGTGATTTACACTGGACTACTAAAAATCAACAAACAAGTTTCTTGGGAGACCCTGTATTGTGTGTGTTGACCTCTCTCTGGCTTTATGATGGTAGGCCAGCCAAAGTCTGCTTTTTATAAAAACAGGAAGGAGGGGCTCTTTCCCAGGAGTGCTCCTTGTTAGAGAGTGAATTTGGTTAAGTTAGTTAACAGGCCCTGTTGCAAAAGACTTTTCCTAGTTGCTATTTAGTTTTTCGTTTCACACAGTTAAAAAGGAAAATCTCCAGGCAGTTGCAGCAGTGTCCACCCAAAGATCTTTAAAAGATAAGATGGAGGCAATTTTGTAGACTTCATGCCCATCACTATTGTAACTCCTCTGAAGCCAATGGTGTTACATCAGGGAGGCATCTAGCTTGTGGTGGTGTTCTACAGTTGGGTTTATATATCTTAACTCATCCCTCGATTTTACTACCACCAGTTCTAAACCTTGGCTAATTTGATATATTGTTTTGCACAGCACTGGACACATGTTTATTTTTTTTAATGTTCCACATATTTAATAATTTTGACATGGCTGACTACATTTCCTGCTTTGTCACTATATCCCAAATTGAACTGCTTGTTAATCCAGGCAAGTGGAAGTGCAAGATAGAAAATCTCTGGACACTGAAAATACAGGGTCATTTTGCAATTGTTTTTGTGTGGGTTTTTTTTTTTTTTTTGTCAAGGTGCCTGCTGACAATAATTAAAGCTACAATAACTAATAATTTTGGAAAAAAATAACGCTGTAAATTATACCTTGCAATAGATATTGATTTTTTTAACCAAATCTGAGCTTTTTCAGCAGTTTCTTGCCCTTCTATTGTGAAATAACCTTTACATAATGAGAAGGGTATCTTGACCTCCGTGAGGACTACTTACATGCACTGAAGCACATACTTAGATGCTTTGCTGGATTGGCACCTTTAGCGTGGGCTTATACTGTGTTATACAGTGAGCAGCACACCATGTGACTTCAGTGCTGAAGTCAGTGACACTACTCACAAGTAGTTACATACTTGCTTCATCTTTTCAGGATTGGAGCTTTACCTCGCACAAATCTTCAGTTTGTATAAATTGTCATCGCTCATAACTCTGCCTCCCAAATCTTTTACTTGTTACCTTTGAAATGGCATTCCCTTGCTGCTCCCTGGTCCTGTGAGAGGGCGTATGCAGTCATTTCCTTATAGCAGCGAGGTGTTCCAGTGAAGTCCACCGGATTCTGTGTGGCACTAAGGGGATGGAATCCCTTTGTAGGAAAATAAAATGAGCAAGAGCGTTTATTGATCTCCCATAATTCTTTGGTATGTGTTTAAGTTCCTTGTTAATGTGTTAGGCCTGTGGAATCACAATGTGCAAATTTAATCCCCTTTGAGCTATGCATTTTAGTATCCTACTATACTTTGGCTCTGATCTTGTAACCTGGCACCCACCCTATATTTAATTAGGAGAACTGTGAGATGTTGGCATGTAGAGAAAAGGAAGGGATTTAAGAGCCATACTGCCCAAAATTTCTTGTGGAACGCTATTTCTAGGTTAAAAAGTTTTAATGACAGATTTACATTTACCATATTTTCCTTCCTGACCATGTCTGTGATCTAATACTAGGTGGCAATTGTATTTTGTTCTGGAACTCAGCAATGCAACTCCCTCTTCTTGTTTTATGACATGGACATGCTAGGACCTATTGTGTTTTTGGTGGGAGTAGCTTGTGCACAATTCAAGATTTTAGTTAGTAAGGCTTTTGAAGCAGTCCCACCTGACATTCTCACAAGCAAACTAGGGTCTAGATGGAATTACCATAAGATAGTTACACAACTGGTTCAGTAACTATACTCAGAGTATTATCAATGATTTGGGAGGATGTTTTTAGTAGGGTCCTGCAGGGTTCTGTCCTGGGTCCAGTACTATTCCATACTGTCATTAATGACTTGGATATTAGAGTTGAATATGCTTTTAAAATTTGCAGATGATGCCAAACTGGGTGGGGCTGCAAACACTTTGGAGGACAGCATTAGAATTAAAAATTGGAGAATTCATTTTAAATCAACAGATGAAATGTAATAAAGATAAGTGAAAAGTATAAATACAAAATGGGGAATAGCTGGTAGTACTGCTGAAAAAGATCTGGGGGTTACAGTGGATCACAAGTTAATTATGAGCTAACAATATGATGCAGTTGCAAAAAAGGCTACTATCCTGTTGTGTTAACAGGGGTGTTGTATGTGAGACATGGGAGGTAATTGTCCTGCTCTACTTGGCATTTTTGAGGACTCAGCTGGAGTATTGTGTCGTTTTGGGGGCCACGCTTTAAGAAAGATGTTGACAAATTGGAGAGAGTACAGGACAGCAACAAAAATGATAAAAGATTTAGAAAACCTGACCTATGAGGAAAGGATTAAAAAGGGCCATGTTTCTTCTTGAGAAAAGAAGACAGAAAGACCTGTTAGGGGCTGTTACAAAGGAGACTGGGATCAATTGTTCACCACATCCACTGAAAGTAGGACAAGAAGTAAGCTGCTTAATCTGCAGATAAGGAGATTTAGGTTACATATTAGAAAAGCAGTCTAAGTATGGTTGTGTTAACACTACAAGCTAGGGGCATGATTCCCCTGCGGGTGTTCATATACTCGTGCTAGCTCTCATTGAACTAACTCAAGTATAAGTAGCAGTGCATCCGCAGCAGCAGAGGTACAGCGGAGCTGTGCTGAGCACAGGCCCGTTGGTTTGTGAGGGATGGGCGGAGAAGGAGAAAAATTAGCTTTCTGAAAATGTAAAAAACTTGTATGTAAAAGTCTCTCACTTGTTCAAATTTAAAACCTTTTTTTTTTTTGGAGACCCTAACTTCTGTCCAAATGCTGTAGATTGGGGCTTTTAAAAATAAAAAGGTTTTAAATTTGGAATATCATACTGTTGGGATTGTATTAATCCCTGATGTAACTCCGCTAACTAAAATGAAATTTCACCATGGATAAAGCTGGCACCGTATATGTTTTGCCAATTTCACTGCAAAAATTCTTTGTAAGATAATCTTGCATGCAGATTCCAGTGCTCTGTGTGCTATTCTGTTTTGCTGTAGCTCTGACATAGCTGACAGCAGCATAGTATTTTCCTCAGATATTTCCTTTTTTTTAATGCCCTATATATGAAAGGTGCAATTAAACCTGTACAATGAAAAAAATGCTGGAAACAGAGATGTTTACATCCACAATTATTTTGAGAGTGGCCTTCATGTAACAACTTTGGTGATAGCTGAGCCCTTTGTTTTTGGATGATTTTCTTAGGCTTCCACTTCAACAGATACTGTATAAAATGCTCATTAGAAAAATCAAAGTACATCTTCCGTAGTATCTTCAGCATAAAGTCATCCCATGTAAATGATATCTTAAATTACGCATCAGTCTGAAATGTGCACCAGACTTTTCATGTTATGATCACCATCTCAGACAGTAGGGTAGATCTCTTTTTATTTCCGAAGAAGGCTGAGGAGGTTTTCCACAATAGAATGCATATTCAGCCTGATGACTCCCAAAAGTTTAGACCTTTATCCCGACCCATTTCAGTCTCCAGTGCAAATTCAGTGTGTACTTTTCATCAGACTGCAGGCTACATGCTGCTTCACAGTTGGTCTCTTGGAGATTCCTGTAGCACAGAAGATAGTCCCCTCTTCTTGATCCATCTGTCCCAGAAGGTTTTGGTCTGTACAGTGGTGATGCTTTTCTTGACCCACAGTGCTATTCTCTTTGCATATGTGGACTGCAGCACATGTAGACATACTGGAGCTACCTTTGATCTAGCCATCTTAAATAACAATAGCATTGAAGTTGTGGCAGCATGGGCTGAACAAGCCCACCTGGCACCCTGGCTGTGTACTCACATGGCTAGCCTCTGCTTCCATCCAGGCTGCTGTGGCTTCACTGCTACTGTTGTTCAAGCTAGACAAAACTCCATGTATTGTAGTCACAACTCTGATTGCATTGTAGAGATACCCTTTGAATAGCAGCAGGCTTTCTTTTTTCTGGAAGTGGCGTACCATGATGCTGGAGTACAGAAATGGCTGCAGAATACATTTGCCAAGATGCCTTCCTTTTCACTGCATAATTCTCACAAGTACTAAGTTTTATTCTGTGTCCTACAGCTTGCCTGACATTTTGTCTTTCTACATGTATGATTCGGTGTGCTTTCCCCAAAGGAGAGTTTATTGGTTTTCCTGTTCAGCTCTCTCTGGCGCTGCTGCCCTTAAAAGGACAGAATGAAACAACAGGAGGACATATTTAGATGCAGTGTAACACATAAGCAGCGTGAAAGTTCTGTTCTCAGTTACACTGTGCAAATCTGACTAATTCCATTGACTTCAATACAGCTATACTGTACTTACGCTGGTGTAAATGAGAGCAGAGGATGGCCCTAAGTAATTGATAGAGTAGCGGCAGCATTCAGGTGTTCAAGTGTTCAGGTAAATGAGTGGTTGGAAATGTATCTACCAAACCAGATCTTCCAGATAGTTCAGAATGAAGAGCTGCTGTCTCCAGTCTTGTGGTTATTCTTTGAGGTAAAACTTTCTGCAATGTTAAACATGAGCATCAACCTTTATATCCATATGCAGTTGTGATCACAATTTTATTCCAATATAGCTTGCAGAAGCCACAGATATCCTTTGAACCAACAGTTGCTCTATGAAGCTAACCATCTTAGCAATGGTGAAAAGTTCCCGAGGGGTAGCCGTGTTAGTCTGTAAACAGCAAAAACAACGAGAGTTCTGTAGCACCTTAAAAAGTAACAAATTTCTGCGGGCATCAGCTTTTGTGGGCTGCAACCCAGATGCAAGGCATCTGACGAAGTGGGTTGCAGCCACGAAAGCTTGTGCCCGTAGAAATTTGTTAGTCTTTAAGGTGCTACAGGACTCTCGTTGTTTCATCTGAGCAATGACTGTGACCCTGATGGGAGAGAGATTTCATCCTCTATTTACTAAACGCTTTGCCATTTGCACTTCTGTTTGAATTTAACCTGCTTTATTTTACTATTTATGATGCTTCTAATAAGTCAAGTTTTATAATTGTAACAAATGCAGTGTATTCTCTTGGGTTGACATATTTAGGTCCCTAATGTACATAAGAAAACAGTAGCAACTCATCCATAAGGATAGCAAAGACTTAAAAATGAGGAAAACATCTGGTGGACATGTTAATTGTGGTGAGCTTTAGCCCAAAAGAACCCCTCAATGTTAATGTAAAATACACGTCTGTAGCATAGGTCTTATGAAATTATAGCAATGTAAGAAATTTGTGATGCACACCTGTATATTGAAAGAATTTTATTACAATAGATATATAAATACAAAAGATTAAGACCATGATATTCTTAGATATGGTAGTAAAATATTCTATTTTATTATCTCAGAAGGATTGCAAAACAAGATAAGTTTTGGAATCTAGAGGACAATCTTTGGCTGGAATAAAATTGAAACCAGTCCAATTGGGGGATTAAAAATATAGGCATTTTTTAACTCTGATTTTTCTGTTTTTGATAGTTTGGCCAAATCTTACAATGTGGTTGTAATCTGAAAAGTGATGCTGTAAGAAGAGCATTGTGATTTCTGCTGTGGATTGTGGTGCGTGTTCTCAGCAACAGCAGCACAGCAATGCTCCGCACTCCCTGGTCCTCTTCATGGGATCCTGCCCTCCTTGGCCCTTCCTCACCTCTGACACCTGCTTGGTGGAGGAAGGAGGCAGCTCATGCCCTGACCCTGACTCCCTACGGTGCCACCTCTCTTCTGAGCCAGGGCGCAGTTGGGTAGGTCTGTAATTTGATACCTTTTGAAACTGGTGTACAGTGAGGCTGCTTACTGCTGGCATTAATTGCTGCAGTGGTGGGTTGTTCATTTAGTTCTCATTCTCCACAACATACCAAGGTGGTATCTGCAGTCTCCTCTGTGTAGCTGGGCAGCATCGTCTTTCGTCCTCTCTGGTTACATGGTTTGTTCCTTTTATGGCCACATCTCCTGCCTAGTTGGGGTTTATCTCACCCCCTGCCATTTCCTGCTAGGTGGGAAAGCCAAAGTAGGTGGTCTTTCCTGCTGATCATACACAAGGACAATCAGGAAAACCTGTGGGTAACCTGAGACCAAGGTCATTGTAGGGGGAAGAGAGGAGTTCAGTCTTTCAGTAAGAGAAGAATGTGGGGGAAAATAGCATCTCTTGGCATAGTGGTTCTATAGCCCTTGCACTAAAAAAATGTTCCTTGCTGTACAAAGATCCAGGTCTTTCATATTGTTTTAGAAATATTCACTTTCATGTTCTGACCTGGGCCAGGTGACCCACTGGAAGAATAATTTGGATGCAGTACATTCTCATTTCTCTTGGGTCAGGACACTCCTGACTGGCATCTGTTCCTCCTGGACAACACAGGGTTTTGTTACCTTTCGATCAAAACCAAGAAAATAATAATAGGCAAGTTTGCTTGTAGGAAAATGATGTGCTAAAATGAAACAGGCACGTGATTAAGGGGTCTGACTGATCACACATGATGGGGAGCTGTACTGGAAACAATACACTATTACTTTGTGTCTGAATTTGGCACTGCTACTGTAGTGTACTGTACTGTACTGACAAATCGTGTTGGGTGACTCTAGATCAGTTTAGATTATAGTCACGAAGTCTGGCAAATCCAAGAACTACCTGTGTCCTGAGGGGCTGACGTGCACCATGACACGATATTGTCACATCACTACACTGGTCTAGAAGAGCTGATTCTGTGAGAAGAGCATCTTCCTAGAGCATGTGTTGCAGGAGACAATTAGAGGAAGTTCCAGAGATGGGCACCCAGGGCTCAGGCTATTCCAGGTTAGCATGGAGCCATGCTTTTGCTGTGCCATTACAGATTAGCTCTCCAGCTTCTGATGGAGCTGATTGAAATTTTCAGTCAAAGCCTTTTGCTTGTCCTCCTGACTGCACATTCTTCTTATGCAGGGGATTTTCCCCTGTATGCCCATGAAATATGAAGGAAAAGGTGTCTGCCATTACAGACTGCAAGCACCTGGTGTCACCACCCTGCTCTAAACAAAGTCTGCACACCTTGTAATAAAATCAAACTCACCCTTTTTCTGGATTTTAATTAACAAGGTAAGTCATACAAATCACATCATCTAGCCCAAGCCATCTCCCCAGGCTTGGTTGATCGCAGGGTTCATCCCATCAGACCTTTTTGCTCTTGGTCTTAGATATCTACTAAGACAGCCACTTCCACTTCCTTGAAATGCAGGTTGGAGTTAATGAGCTGTCGCAGCCACCGGGAGTCAGCAGGAATCAGTCATAGTCTCCCAGCCGGATTCATACACCTGCTAACAGGGTGACCTAGGATACTATCCTAGCCACACTATTACATCACCCTTCCAAAAATCTATTCACTGTCAACAGGTTGCAGTTTTGCCTCTAGAGCAGTGTTTCTCAATGACTGTTCCATGGACTGGTGCCGGTCCCTGAGATCTCCCTGACACAGCTTACACACAGTTTAGGAAGGTAGCAAGCCAGTCCCTGGTATCACAAAGGTTGAGAAACACTGCTCTAGAGAAGAGGGACTGTTGCATTTAGAATACCTTGTGCAATACCAGCTTTATTAAGTATTTTGCTGGTGAAAAGGTTTTCTGATGAGTTGATTATTCTGCTGTCTGTGTCCTTTGCAATGAAGTGAGAAAAAGAGCCCATGGGAAGATAAGTTCTGAAACTTTTTCTTTTTTAATCATTTTTGTTTGCAGTGTTGTAGTCATGTTAGTCCCAGGAAATGAGACACAAGGTGGGTGTGTAATATATTTTATTGGACCAACTTCTGCTGATGAAAGAGACAAGCTTTCGAGCTACACAGAGCTCCTCTTGATCTCAAGAAGACCTTTGTGTAGCTTGAAAGCTAGTCTCTTTCACCAGCAGAAGTTGGTCCAATAAAATATATTACCTCACCCACCTTGTCTCTTTTTTAATCAGGCAGTTCATTGTCAGGGAAATGGAAGCTATTTCCTCTGAGGTAATCACACTTCAAGTTTGCTCATCTGGGAAACAGTAATGAATTTAGATCCAAGTGATTCCAAACAAATCAGCTAAATATGAAAAATTGTTTAGCATTTTAAAACAGTTCTATCCAGTGCTGAAAGATTACTAAACAGTCTTTGTCTAAAACTGTTTCCACAGTGTGAATGTGACATTGTTAATATTTGCGTGGTTGTTTATAGTTGGATAATTTCTTCCATATTTCAAAAGACTGCACACAATACTTTTTAACCAAAAATATGTTGGAGTCTTTCGAGCATTGAAATCCTAGTACATGTACAGTGTAACAAAGACATCCTGGTGTACTGTATTTTGTCTAAAATTCTCTTTCCAAATCATATTGTCTCCCTGCATTTTTATTGTTATGAAGCCAGAGGCAAGCTGAGCAGAAATGTTATGAATTGAAATACATTATATAGGCTCCTGTTGGAAAGCTGAATAGCAGCTATCGTTCCAAATGAAACAGCTGCAGAATCCCACCAGGAATACATAAAGCATGATACGTTCTTAAAGGGTGCGGGTTAATTAGTTGATGGAATGATGTCATAGAAACTGCCATTCAGCATAGGTTGACTCTTTAGTGTACTTTTCTGGGGTGCATGGCACTAACGGTATTTACAGTGCTCCCTGATCCAATGAAAGTCTGACTTACCTGTCCATCCAAACAGTTTTTGGTTATGCAGACACTGAATTGCTTTTCATTTAGACGTTGGATAGTATTCGAGTTAGAATTTTATTAGGATCCTGGATATGTGACTGCAGTTCTCATGGTTGAAATGGAATTTATGGTATAAGGGAAAAATATAAGCAAGTATATTTTTCTCTTATTTAACCTATGTCAGTATATTAGAAAACTAAATGGGCCAAATTCCCGCCTGTAGGAATTGCACTGTTGTAACTCTGAGGACAATTTAGCCCAGTACAATAAGTTGATTTACAAGAACCAAATTGAACTATACTACATACTAGTGTATAAGTCAGCTTTTGTAACTGCCATCTACAGCCCCAAGACCCCACCTTTGTGGAGCTACTCCATAGCCACCTGAGACTTACATAAATTCAACCTGATGCTGTAGAAGCTCCTGCCATCTCCTATGACCCTACTCCTCGTTACAGAATGGCCAATGCATCTGTTTAGTCATTAATCTACTGGCCTTGTCCTTGTATCTCTCCCTATCTGCTTTGCTGCAGAAAACAGGACCCTGTGGATCTGGACTGCATGGCTCACAGTGTGTGTGGGCTTCTGCCTACCACCTTCTCATTCAATGCAAGCACTGCACTGACTGCTGCAGATGGGCCTAGATGGGCGGATGAGGCAGTTTGCTCTCTGTGGGAATGATTGCCAAGGCAGAAAGGCTCTTTAATTCTGAACTATGTTGGTTAAAGTGGAGCCTTCAACATATTTTTCTATACTTACATTTAACAAGTTAATCAGTTACTTAATTATTCTTTTGATTTGGCATGCTTCAGCTGTAGTGGGCTCAGAAAGATCATTCTTCTTCGAATGATGGTCCCTATATGTATTCCATATGTGGGGGCACATGTGCGCTATGTGCCTGAGTCTGGAAGTGTTTCATAGCAGTGTCCGTTGACTCGCATGTGTCTAGTGTGTCTCCTCGTGCTCGCAGCTGAGGGCATAATAGGTTGTGCAGGTTGACGCCTCTCCAGTTCCCTCTTACTGCCACATGGCCTGAGTCGGAATCCCTGTTCCTTCACACTTTTAGTTTGACTAAGAGAGTGACTTTGGCCATTGTTGTAGATAGTAGTTCTAGAGTAGATAGTTTCGTTAGTGATAGTTTCTTCCCATTTGGGGACTGTTCTCTCTGGCCGCATGGACTGTGCCTCATCTTCTGAAATTTAAAAACTGTCTCCTGTCCACACTCATTCTCTGTAGCGATGATCACCAAAGATGTCTTTACTTTCTCAGCAAGGCTCACATTATGGCTTGTTTGCTCCATCTGCAAGTCCTTGCTGCCTTGAACATGGGAAACTCAGCAGCTCTACCTCCATACATTTTTAACAGAGGAAGCAATGAGACTGCATTCCCACTCGGATCTGGAACTGTCAGACCTCCCAGTACAGCAGCCATCCTCTGTGGTGAGTGCCCCTGTGAGCATGTTGCATGCCCTGGATCCGGCAGTACTGACAGTGATGGACAAGCTCAGACATGAGAGCAAGAAGTACTCTTACAGGCACAAGAGCAGATCCCCGCAGTGGACTGCTCCCAAGCGCAGTATTTTCTCCCTGAGGCAAGTCAGGTGAGATGTCCCATGTGGATCCAGATGCACCAGCGCCCAAACTTCTCCGGGTGGAGAGTAAAGCTCAGTGCTAATGAGACTCAACAGTACTGATGGTCATCTCAGCACTTGTGCATCCAGAGCGCTCACCAGCATGTGCACCACCCATGCCACTGCCACCTCTGCACCGCGTGGACAAGCCAACCCCGCAGATGCTACTGGGGCCCTCTGGCATCTCCATGGTCTCCCAGCCATTTGGACCCCCTCATTTTGGCAGAGCAGCTGATACTCCCATAACTGCCCTCTCTGGATTCCAGCTTACCTGAAATGTCCTCATTCCAGTGGATGAACCATTTCTGTTGCTGCTGGGCAGGCCCCTACTGGCACCACATTGTGGCCTGCCTGTACCACCGGGTCCCCCACTGGTGGAACCATCGGTGGAGTGGGAGGAGTTTTCAGAGCCAGACCCCTCCATGCACCGCAGCCTGGACTCGCATCCCCACCTGCCTTATCCACCAGCAAGAGATCCAGCAGCGAGGGTCTGGTACTGGTATTCATGGGGCCCACCGCACCGGCAGGACCCTTCCCCCTGGCCGTACTGGGCACCTTGGGCCCCCTATAGCTCATGCTATACACCCTCCCAAGCATCCTATCACCCACCTTTACGCTGATCACTAATGCCCCACATATGGAATACTTATAGGGATCATCACTCAAAGAAGAACAGGTTACTTACCTGTAACTGGAGGTTCGTCGAGATGTCGTCCTTATCTGTATTCCAATACCCACCCTCCATCCCCCAGTGCAGACTGGACTGTACAGCAGTAAGAGGGACACTGGAAAGGCACTGACCTGTTATACCCTCAGCTGTGAGTACGAGGGGATGCACTACACACATGCAGGACAATGGACACTATTAAGAAACACTTCTGGACTCAGTTGTATGGTGCACATGCACACCCTCGTATGGAATACAAATAAGGACCACATATCTTGAAGAATCTCCATTGACTGATAAGTAACCTCCTCTTCCTACCAAGTGTCCATATAGCTAACATCTATGATTCAGTCTAATGAATGTTCTGCTTTAGAATAAGTTCTGCGTGCACATGCAAACATACATGTTGACCCAACACACCCACTCACATGCATAAACAGCCAGATAGCTAATTGAAATATTTTTCCTGCAGGCTGGAAAGGAAGAACAAGAAAGAGATTTTATTGATGTTTCTATATTTAAATAGTTGGGAGACACTCAGACGTTATAGTGATATGAGTGCCCACTGGATAGCTAGATAGACTCTTGAATTTTCCTAAATATTTGAACTAGGCAACTCTTAAGTCTAGCAGCTACAACTTTGGCAATGATTTGCCATAAAATAAGAAAAACAAGGAAAGGTAACATTAAAAGAGAGAGAGCGCCTACACATATTGACCAGCTGTTGAACAGAATAGTGATTATGGAATGAGATTTCCAGAATGGCTGCATAGCAAGGATTTGTTCTGTAATTCATGTGCCCTATCTAATGCTATACAAATATTATATTTTATTAATGTAAAGAGCATTTTCTTTCTCAAGATTTGGTCTCAGTAATTTCACACTGTTTTGATTTGGGAAAGGAACTTTTTCTTTAGCAAGAATGAGGATAACTTTCTTCTGGAATATTAGTAACTATTAACTCAAACGTTAACTTTTGCCTGGAAGCAGTTTGTCTTCAGCAAAATGTTTATCGTATGGGTTTCTTTTTTTCAAAATGGAAATGCAGAAGGTTTTTATTTAAGGTACATGGAATTCTTTTCTAAGACATTATAGACTATAAATGCAATACATTAATAATTCTGATGTAATGAAAATACAGAAGATCTCTGTCTCTAGAATTTACACAATTATTTAATTTTTTCCTGATTCTTTCTCCACCATGTTATCAGCTACAATACCTGCTGAAGGGACAATTATCTGTTACTCATTCAACATCAAGTTTTGTATACATTTCTCATCCTTTTGTAAGAATTTACAAACTGAATAGAATCTGGTCAACTAAATGCTTGGAGGGAGGCCTCCAAGAATCACTTGATGCTGGTGGTTTTGTTGATACAGTAGTTGGCACTTCATAAAATGATTTTAGTGATGCTAGCTGTGGGGAGGGAGGTATAAAAATGAGCTACAAAACTGAGATTCTGATCACTTAAAGATTGCACTTTTTTGCAAGGGTTAGGGGGGGGGGTCGTTAAATTCCAGCTCTGGTGATTACTTCTTTCTTACTTAGTTTCCCCCTGTGGTTGGATGCAATATTTTTACTTTCTGTCCAAAAACTGGAGTGTAGTGTTGATGTGCATTGTTAAACACTTACTGAGTTACACCCTTAAGATAGTTACATTACTCTGGTGGATTAAATGCTCCCTGTGTATCCTTGAAAAGTGCTTTTGAATCCTTCATGATGAAAGGCTCTATATAAATGCAATATATTCATATTATTTTGCACAGCTGTACATATTTTAATCCAAGATTTTGCTGTTAAAGCACAAAATATCTGCCAGAATGTAACTGATCTGTAGTCAACATTTCTTTTCTTTTAGTTGTTTCTTTCCTGTATATCAGACTTCACTGACCCAAAACATAATGCACAACAGTAAGAGTAAATGTATAATAAAAGTATATGGGACTCATTATATAACACTGAAATTTAAAGAAAAAAGGTAATTATTTTATGACAAAGTCCCTTCTGTGATATCTGATCCAAATATATTGTATCTTCTGGAAAAGGAATACCACCATAGTGGCTGTGTCATGTCATCATTGAACTAATGTTGTCTACTAGTCACTGCATTATTTTTGATCATTTGCTATATATATACACTGTTAAAATACAATGCTACAGTCTACCACACATGCTATTTATAGCATTGAAGCTTTAGTCTGGATGGATTTAAATGAGAAAGATGCATTAAATCATTTCACAGTGACTGTGGCCAAGTTGGAATTGATGATCTTTTTGAATACCATCATGGCTTCCCATTTCCAGTTGGGGCTGGGTTTTACTGCACTGCTGGTGGTGCTGGCTGCTTCCTTAATAGGTTTTGGCAGGCCTCTCCTGTGCAAAATTTTGAAAATCTGGTCCTAGAAGTCCAGTTGTCTTTGTGGGCCTGCTCTGCAGAAAGGAAATTGTATTGAGAGTTCCTAATCTTGCGGGATATTTCATTTGGTTCCTGTTGCTATGCAAACAACTTCCTCAGTTTGTACATATTTAGAATAAATACCTTATGTGAAGTTTGGCTTTCAGGCAATCCTGGATCTGGTGCCAAAATAGAAACAATCAGAAAATGTATCCAATCTTTAAAACACTTTTCTAAGATGGTTATGTTCACAATACAGCATGTGTATTTGTGAGAGTCTAGACAACAGGTTATTTGTATATGTGTTACAAGGAAAGTGAAGAGTTGAGAAGGATGATGACAAAGTTCTGGTTAAAAGAAAGAGGAAAATTGGTTGTAGATAATAAAATGCTAAATGTTAATGTACATGGAAACAATGATATCTCTATCAGAACCAATTTGTGCTAATTTTGGGATCTAGTTTACCTTTCTGACTCTTTCTATATCCTTGGATTTACAGTTGAACCTCAGAGTTACAAACACTAGAGTTACGAACTGACCAGTCAACCCCACCCCTCATTTGGAACCGGAAGTAGCAATCAGGCAGCACCAGAGGACATGCCCTGCCCCTCTCCTCCCCCCCCCCGCCCCCCGTAAAAAAGCGCAAATACATTAGAGTACTGTGTTAAATGTAAACTACTAAAAAATAAAGGGAAAACAGTATTTTTCCTCTGCATAGTAAAGTTTCAAAGCTGTATTAAGTCAATGTTCAGGTGTAAACTTTTGAAAGAACACCATAACGTTTTGTTCAGAGTTACAAACATTTCAGAGTTACAAATAACCTCCATTTCCGAGATGTTTGTAACTCTGAGGTTCTACTGTATTTCCTTAGGGCCAAGTTTGTGAACTCCTTGTTCCAGCTGATGAGCAATTACTAACTCACCGGGTGAATAAGGGGTTCGTTGTCTGGCCCTTGATGTTTGTCTAATTTCACACTCTTCATGCAATTTGTGTTTTGGAGTTCTGAAATATTTTTAAGATGAGTAAATGTTCTGGTGCAGGTCTAGGCCTCGTGGATACTAATACTATAAGTATTACATTTTAGTTTGAGGATTCAGAAAGTTGAGGTTGGTTAAAAGATTTAAAGGCGAGATCTACGTGTACAAATCCTACCTCTTTTATGTGCTATATGTCATCAAACATGCAACAAAGGTGTGAGAGATTGATAGTTACTTAAGGGCCAAACTCTGCCTTTAGATGTGTGCAAATCACTCCCATTGACTTCATGTGCATATCAGAGAGCAGACTTTGGCACTCACATACTGTGGGAGGATTTGCCTTGAGTTTATGATTAGCTGTCAGACTTAACCAGGGCCAGTGACCTTCAGACTGGCCAAGAAAAAATTGTTGCTCTTGGGGGACATCTCCACTGCATTTCCTTTTTTTTTTATGCACCATAATTGCTCTTTTTGACAGCTTTCAGTGTGGCAGTGAGGCTAATAATGAATGGTATTTTTATTGCTGTATTAATTACACTCAACATTATGACCACTAGATCAAACAAGCTGAGATGAACAGTAGCAGCTGTTGGCAACAGCCTATTTCTATGAATTTTACATTGTGCGTTGAAGACTTTAATGGGTCTTGTGAGTTCCAATGGAACTTTTGTTCTGATGTGAAGCTGTCAAATTTTGTAGCAGACAAGATGTTTCTCTACCCGGTGAGGATGTGTGGATGGAGCAATTTGTAGGCTTTGTTTAACTTTATTTACAATCTTGAGCTGAACACTTAAATTTATATGACTTGTTGAATTAGATGCTTCTAGCAAGAGACACAGAACATACTGGTTTGTATTTTTAGGGCATATTTTATGTTCCAAAAATGGAATAGTGAGTAGATGTTAAAATGTAAAGCTTAAGCTCAGACTTCTGACTATAAACACATTTTTTTCTTTGCATTTTATGAGTTCTGTGGATTTTAAGGGTTATCCTTTCACTTTATGGTAGTTTAGATGACTGATGTTGTAAAGTGAAGTAGCAGTGAAAGACAATGCCTGAAGGATTTAAGTAGATCATTGCTGGGAAATTAGCAAATAAACAGGATGACCTTTAAAATGATGAATGATGAATGACCTTTTAAAAAAAAAATCACAGCCTACCATCCATATCAGGATGTTTGGCAAGGCAACAAACCATGTATTTCTGAGGGTTGAGTAATGAGTAATGCACTGGTGTCTCAGAACTTGCTTAAACCAGAGTAAATCAGGGATAACAAGTTTACCATGGTGTAGAACCAGTGACTTAGAAGCCTAATTTTACTCAATAACTAATTTTACTCACTTACTCTCCTGATTGTCTAAATCACTTTTGAAAATGGATCTCAGGGTCCCAGATCACTTAGGAACTTTTTAAAAAATGGACCCAATGTGGCAAGCTTGCTTTCAAAAGGATGAAACACCTACTACATTTACGCTTTTGACACTTCATGTGAGTGCTCATGGAAGTTGCCAGTGAGGTGTTCTGAAAGAGGACTGGTCCGTTTATGAGTGGGTGGGAAAGTAGTCTAGAAGGAGGGTTCTCTGTTAAGTGGTGGTTCTGTGAAGAAGCTTTGTAACCCTGCCTCAGGGAGTTAGAGGCAGCATGCTATATATTGAGAGGAAATGCAGTAAAAGCCATGTAACATCTGCCATCCCTATGTGCGCTATTTCTTGCTATTACTCCTCTTCTATTATTTTTAAGTAACAGTTTAGATTGTGATAATCTAATAATCCTGGCAGGGTGTCACAGGAGGCTTCCCTGCCATTTTGGTTGCTAGTCCTGTGCATCAAGCAATCCCTCTCACGACCCAACCATCCCGACCTCACTGCTGTTGCAAATGCAGATACTGGATAATCTAGTTATTGTGGCAGGTAGGTCTCGATGAAGCACATTTCTATACTAATTTTGGCTTTAGGCTGGTTTTGTGTGGGCTTAAAATATCACCTGCTATAGAAACCACATACTCCAGTTGCACAAGCAGGACAAATATTTTAAAAACACTTTTGTGATGGTCTGTTGGAAGGCATGCCTGCCCTGCTGATGCATAGGGTGCTGTGGGCACTCCCTGCCCTAGATTCTCATCTTTCAGGGCCCTTTGAGAACTCCATACAGATGTAAAACAAAATTCCCCTGCTGGGGTTCTGCTTTATTAAATCCTGAATAAACATGAACTAAAGTCTGTCACTTGGAGCTCAGGGGATGCCCAGCCTGTGACCCGTCCATGCATAGGGCAGACCACCTGAAAATGCCAACGTCAGGGCAGGCTGCAAAAGGAGAGCAAATTTTCCCAGCACTGGAGGGTAATACTGAAGTTAGACTTTCCAACCAGCCACAAACTGTGCTTCTCATTCCCCACATTGGTTATCAAGAAACTAAAACAAAAATACACAGCCCCCTTTACTGCATTTCAGTCTCTAGCTCCCAATCAGCCACTAGGTCTAGTAAAGAGATAAGTTATTATGACTCTATGCTCTTTACCAAAAAGTTCTCCTGATCCCAAAGGGTCAGCCACAGCACCAGATCAATATGAGTTTAGATCTTACCCAAGCTACCACGCTGCCAGCCAATGCTTTAGTAACTAAAGCTAGAGGTTTATTATAACAGGAAAGAAACAAATAAGGTGAGGTGTTATATGATCAAAGCAATCAAATAATATACAAATTATTTTAAAGTCCGTATATATCAGGTTTTCAGTAGAATTGTGGAGTTTGCAGGCTTGCATAGTCCCTCTGGTATACATCCAGTACCTGGATGAGTCTCAGTCCTTTGTTTCACAGCTTCTATTGCAGATGAGTTGATCCAGAGGTGAGAAGCAGGACTGAAAACATGGATGTGGTGCAGCTGCCTTTTATGTCCCTTTGCCATGCTGCTTATGGAAATTTACAGAAACATGATGGAGTTCAGGATCATCTGGGCAAGTCCTGGTAGCTCATAAGGTGTAGCCCCTGGGTTTATTGTACCTTTGAGTTCCCTTAATGAGCCATTAGGCAGCTTATTGCTGCTGCCATCCTGTCTGAGGTGTCATCCAGAAACACAGCACAAGTTGAAATACAGATACATCAAACATATCCATAACTTCCAATACAAATATAACACAAACACATAAACAATATCATCAGACTTAGCAAATTATAACTTTTCTAAAGGTACCTGACATGGTCTGTCTCATAAGAATTATCGTAATTTGGAAATATTGATGTTAAATAATACCATAAATGGTCCCCCTAAGCCAGCCAGTGTCACACAGCCCTCCTCCTTGGGCCTGTGGTTCCCAATCCTGGGCGCTCCTCTTCCTTTGGAGAACTGCACTCTCTGTGAGCACCTCCGTGTAACTCAGCCCTGCTGGCTCTTATCAGACTTAGGTGCTTTCCATCTCATTAGCTGCCTAAATGGGCGCCTTAAATTAGCTTGTCGCAGATGGCTTGAGCCCGGATTCCCCTTAAATGGCCCAGGCTCCCAGGTCTTTGACAGCCTGCCTGGTTGGCTGACAGGGAGCAGGGAGCCCTCCTTGTCTCTTAAACTCCCAGGCTTCTCAGATCCTGAGCTATGAATGTCCTGGGGCTCAGCCAGAGCGCCCAAGCTCCCAGCTCCTCCTCCGTTTTCTCCTGGAAGCCCAGACTGCTGAGGAGCAGTCCGCTAATTGAATGGCCTCTGAGTCAGGAACCCCGGGGCTTTCGGGAGCCATGGCTCTGGAGAAGCCCACCAGTTGGATTGTCTGGGTCCTCAGCTCTGGGGCAGCCCGCCAGTCAGACTCTCCAAGTCAGGGACCACAGGGCAGCCAGGCAGGCAGGCTCCATTCCCTTTTAATAAGAATTAACACATTTTTGTTTTCCTTTTGTTTCAAATTGGAATGAAACCAAATTTCAAACTATCTAAACCCTCTGTCAAACAGAATCACCTTTTGCTGCACAGCACAGCATCCAGCAGAGACTCCGGGACAGGTATAAAGTCAGAAATTACATTACACTCCTTTTTTAAACGGACTCGTTTTCAAATTGACACTGTCCTATATATTGCGAGAATTTCAGTTGCAAATAAAGCTAGAAATACTGAATGTTTTAAAACTTAAGTTTTATTAAAGTATTTTTTTGGCTGAGACTTTTCCTGATCCCTTTGATGTTATAGAAAATAGTTATTTCCTCCACCCCCACACTTCATATTTGCATAGATAATATTCAGTATCAGCTAAAGCAAACTAGACAGAATCTAATATTCTGCTCCTAGAACATTTAAGTTAGATTTGTTATAACAGGACATTGAGTGAAATCATTCAGGATTAATTACAATCAAATGATCGAGCACATTTATTTCCCATAAATGAATATTTAAACCAATGTTCTCAATTAAGACACATATGTTATCATTCATCATTCTTACTATAACCACATTTCCTGTTTTTCCAAATGACAAACCTGGCTGTCTCTTTTTTTTTTTATTGTGTCCTTTATGATTACTCCATAAACATGCATATTGGAACATGAGTAAGCCTTTCTTTATTGTTAACACTAGTGACCCACTCCAGAAAGTTATGTTTTGCCGTTCCTACCAATTATTATTTATTTTTCTTATTATTGTAGCACCTAGGAGCCCAAGTTATGGACCAGAGCCCCAACATGTTAGGTACTGTAATCACAAAAAAAAAAGATGCCGTCTCCTCCCAAAATCAGTTACATTGCTGACACTAATATTGGTACCAAAGAAAACTGCTGCAGAGAGATTATGGAATACATACTCTCCAAACTTTGGAAACAGAAACTGACTGCCACAGGGATTATGAAGGAATCTCCACCCTGTGCTTTGCATTGTACAATTCTCTTATGCTGGTTTGGGTTCTTCCACCCCTTTTTGAGGCATCAGGTATCGGGGATGTCTGAAGCAGTTGAAGGTTTGATTCCGTATGGCAAACTCAGTTCTTGCAACCCGGAGGTGCTGCACTTAGGCTAGGTCTACTCTACCGCTTTCATCGGTATAATTTATGTCACTCAGGGTGTGAAAAAACACACCCCTGAGCGAGATAAGTTTCACCGACAGAAGGTCAGGTGTGGACAGTACTATGTCGGGGGGAGATAACATAGGGTGGCTACATGAGAGATCTTACAGCAGTGCAGCTGCATCAGCACAGCTGTGCCACTGTAAACTGTCTTGTGTAGACATAGGCTTAGATACACCGTTGCAGCTGGGTGGGATTCTCTTTAGAGGCCATTTGTGCTTCTCCTTCACTTTACAATGGGATCACTGTGCAATGTAACAATCCCCATAACCTAAGTATGTTGCCATACCAATACTCCCAGCTTAAGAGATGATAACGTTTCCTTATTTTAAGGGTTTGGAACTGTGCTAAAGAAAGACTTCTATTAATTTGAAACACTGGCACAACTGTAAAACAGAAATGTGGTTAATGTAAGTATTCTCTTAATTTATTGCTGAAGGAACACTCACAAGGCAACACCAAGCAGCTCTTTAGATTGTCATTTTTGTTTTATTTATTTTAAGCACTTGCTCAGTAAGGAAATTGTATTTCTTAGAAATAAGAAATGTGAATGGAAACGTAAGGGTTGATCCTGCAACATGCGAAGCGCCCTCAAATACTCATCAATGTTAACGGGTGCTAAGAGTGCTCAGCTCTGACCAAAATCAAGGCCTGAGAGAGGAGTTTTTGACAATACAGAGTAATCTGTTTTTCATTCTGGAAACAAAGCCAGTAGTTAAGAGTGGTTGGGAAGCTTCAGACTCTCAGAACTCTCCGCAGCACCTTTCAGGAAAGCAGTTTAAACTGCTTGTGCTGTATCTTCCTGGAAGTAGGTAGAAACTCATTGTTTCTTTCCAAAGTCCTGAGCCGGTTATTTTAACACTGCAATGAATTTTAGCAGTCCTTTAAGGGTGGAAGTGAACTGCATGTAATTACTTTCTGAAGGATTGTGGCTTAAATGTAGTTTTTTAAAATGACTATATTTCATAACTTATGTATACAAAGTCACATTGCTCTCATACTGGCATTGACTAGAATTGCAACAACAACAAAAAATGTCGATGGAGGAAGAATCTGACAGAGTATTTGGCTTGCTAAAGTTCATCTTGATAAGATTTACAGTTGAACACTTTCAAACATGATGCAGACTCCAGCAAGACATAATTTTGTGTGTCTGAATGTTGCAATAACAATAAGGGCATTGCAGGGGGATATGACCATACTGAGAATAAGTAAACCCAGAGAAAGTGTGCATCATTGTAATAAGGCATCATGGTATAAAATATTATTCCAGTTTTATGTGGTGTAAACTTACTCTCCAAAAATTGCACCCAGAATTCAGTTTGGTGAGTTAGATAAGGAAAGTAACCTGGAATGTGAAACAATTTACCTGTATTGGGAAATACCTTGCATTCATTGTCTCAAATATGCATTTAATTTATATTTAAAGTAAGACATTACTTTATTATCAGTCTGTCCGGGGCATACATCTAAAGAATTATATGTGTAAATAGTGATTAAACAATCTTATCTAATTCAATCCAGTTTTACACTAGTGTAATTCCACTGGCTTCAGTGGCGCTTTCCTGATTTACATCAAGGTAACTGAGATGAGCACTGGGTCTGATATCTGTCATTAAATACTCATGTGGCATTTAAGATTCAATAACTATGACATATGGATGTGTGATCCAACATCCACAGAAGTCAACGGGAGTCTTATTGACTTCACTAGTGTTAGATTAGGACCATAAAGACTTCCATAATGCAACATATTTGACCTTTCACAGAACTTGCAAAACCTAGGGCAAACACTTAATCCTTTATTAATGCAGGATGAGCAGTTGCTAATTCTCTGAGTTTGATTCTGCCTGCTTTGAAGTCAATCAAAGTTTGTCACTGACTTGACTAGGGATTTCTTTTGATACTGTCTTTTATTGATCCTGTTTTCAAAATTCAGGATTCACAAAGTGTAATAGGTACTTATGAGTCACATTTCACTAGAGCACTATTTGTTTAAAAACTATTAAAACAGAAAATGCAGGAAGAGTAGATTTTTAATCCAAACTTCATCATTTTGAGTGGAAAAAAATTGCTAGTTTTATTATTGTCCCTTGAAAACTGTTACAGAGTTTCAACAGTGAGTCATGCAGACTCAATCTTATGACAACACAATCACTTAAAATAGGTTTATGTATCACTTTATAGAAAAAAGGAAGAATTTTTTGCAAAGATGGGAATGTAGAGAAAATACACATTGATGAAGTCAGTGCTGGCACATCCAGAAACTTGGAGTCCCATGGTCTTTCTACTGTACTCTTGTTTGAACAGAGCTCAAAATTCTTAATGTAGAGCTAATGGAAACTGAGTTTGCATAGCTTTTGAATTTTTTTTTTAAAATCATGGCATGTCCTTTTTGCATATCATGTATTATTTCTCCTGCAGATATTGAAACATAAGAAAAGTTTTGCAAGCAAAATGTAAATATTCAATTAAGGGCGAAAGGTTCACAGCTGCTCATTATTTTGTATGTTGGCAAGGAGGCATTGTTTTCCTTGGATGCCATGAAATTCTTGTATAAAAGATAGGAAAAAAAGCTAGAACTGTTTGTAAAAATTAAGCTAGCTCATTGTGTTAGTATATGAAGAAATAAAGATTTGGTAATGAACAGTTCTCCATATTTCTAGACTCAGACTCTAGCCATTCTGTTTGCACATGCTCGAAGAAGACACTCTCTAGTAACAGTGGGACATTAAAAATAATGTCCATTTTGTTTTGACAGTTCTTCATATTTTTCTGGTTGGTTAATTCTTTTTTTTACGGTTAGTTCCTGGTCAGTTAATATATGCTGGGTTATCTAAGACTGTTCTGGGTTATAAAAAGAATGTTTATCAACATATAGTAGTGATGAAAAATGTACAAGGATTTTAAAGTTCATTTTGTTAGAAATTTCTTAATGTGCAGAAAAGACTTGGCAATGCATATTCTTTTACTATATGGAATTAAATGAAATACCATGCAAGAGAAACAGTAGCAGCTCCGATATTTAGACTGATACATTATATTACATTAGTAGCTGAAATCTTGTGCTGTTGCACAGATGCAATTCATCAAATCATGTATGTAAAAAAGCCAAAAATGGCTGAGAAGTTAAAAATTGAATGGTGACACAGTCAAATCCCAGCATTGTTTGAATGTGGTGATATTCTACACAAAAAGAGCTGTCAGCCACATGCAGGTGTTTTCATCACTTCTCATTGACTCAGTACACCTCCTAGGTTTCAGAGTGATGTTTGAGGTTATTGTCTGTGCTGGCCGTGTTACTGTATGTGTGGTTGTGTTGGGAGATTTGTGTTGATGCAAATGAGGGATGTGTGCTACTGTGAGGCAGTGTGTGTGTTTGGGGTTAATGTGTATGCTAGTTGAGTTGTGTTTTGAAGAACTATGGCAGTTGGGCCAACTAATCCACTGTCTGTGCAGTTTCCCTTATTCAGCCAATAAAATGGTTGCATGCAAATTAGCTATAGAGTAGGAGTGGTGATTGGTTGAATCACCTTTGATATCACAGTGGTCTAGATACATCTTGGCATAGATACATGTGTTGCTATGGAATGGATGTAATTTGCAAAGTCAAAATTGTTAATAACTTAATTCAATGGAATCCCCGTGATGATTGTACCTGACGATATCCTGAATAAAATGAGCTCTCAACCACACTTATAGCTGCTTCCATCGCTTCACACTGACTACAGACATTTCAGGCTTCAGAGTGACACACAGTCACATTCCTGGAACCTTATTATATATAGATAACTAAAAAATCAAAGATCTGATCCCTGCTTAAGTCTTTATTTAAAGTCACATATGCTTGTGAACAGAGGAGTCTTAGAGCTACACTTTGTCCTCTGTTACACCCTCCTCCTTTGGGACTCACTGGGTTTTGTAGGTGTTACTGAAGAGGAGAGTATTTGGCCTTTTGCATCTTAACAGACAATTCTGCTGTCTTGAGGTTCAAGATCTGTGTAATCTATAGGTGTCAGACTTAAGAAGATTATATGTCTGGGTGTTTAGAGCAAGCTACAGCATGCAAGATGCTGTTCAGGGACTTATCTGGTGCTGCAGGAGGTGCTTTTATGTTGTTTTCAAATAAGGAAGATCACGGTCCCTTTGCTCTGTTTACCCATTTTGTAGCATTGCAAACAGAATGTGTTATGTTGGTTCAAAAATTGTTTCACCTCTGTAAGGAAAACAATAATTGGTTTACAGCTACAACATCCCTTTTTCAACCAAAAGAGAAAGAGAGTGAGTTGAAGTTGCTGCTGGCTCATATATCATCAAAAGAGTTTTTAGTGAAGAGCTAATGACTTACCTAAGGTAACATAGCAGGCCAATGTCAAAGCCAAGGATAGAACCTAAGTTTCCTATCTCCCAGTCTGTCCACTAAAGCACACTGCCTCCCATAAATATAGTGTGTTTTTATGTATTTGGATCTGTGTCTGGATCTTCGCTCACTTACTTACACTCACTGATGTGAGGTTTAACCTATCACTATGTACAAGGCACTTAGAGATCCTTCGATTAACGGCACTGTAAGTCCACAATTATTATTTATATTGCATTGCAGTATATGCTTCTGTATGCATTCTCTCAGTATAAATAGCAGTAAGTGGACGAAGGTAATACACCTGATGTGAACATTGCTGGTGCATGACCTGCCAGTGTCTAAACTAAGGCCTGCAGACTGGTCTATAATGGATCAGATTCTTGAGTGCACAGAGCTCTAAGCCACCTTTCCACTTCTAGGATCCTGGGGCCACTGGAGGCCAAAACGGGTTTCAGTGGAGCTGTGGAGTTTTAGCCCCATGCCTTCCTAGCACGTTGTACTCTGTCCCGCCCTCACATGCTACCTAAGCCACAGGCTCTGCCAGGTTTATGCCCCACTTGGATTTCCCTCACACGGGCCTTAGAGGAAGCCTATGATAAATGCTTATATTATTAATTGAATAAATAGCTACATATAATGCAACCTACTATGTACAGTTGTTCTCAAGGGCATGGCTAAAATTATTTTGGGTCAAATTCTGCTCTGTTATATCCCTGTAGAAATCCATTTGGCTTGATTATCAGTGGTTCACTGTCAAACTAAGAGGAGAATTGGTCTGACAGCAATAAGGTGAAATTCAATTAAAACAAGTGTAAAGTACTACACTTAAGAAGGAAACATTACAAGTGCAAATACAAAATGGGGAATAACTGGCTAGGCAGCTCTACTGGTGAAAAGGGTCTGTGGGTAACAGTGGATCACAGGAGTGTCATATGTAAGACACAAAAGTAACTATCCGTCGCCACGGGGCACTGGTGAGTCCTCAGCTGGAGTACTGTGTCCAGTTCTTAGTACCCTATTTTAGAAAAGATGTGGACAAATTGGAGAGTCCGGAGGAGAATGACAAAAAATAATAAAAGATTTAGAAACCCTGACCTATGAAAGGTTAATAAACCTATCCAGGGTTAGTCTTGAGAAAAGAAGACTGGGGGATGGAGGGGGGAAACCAGATAAGTTTCCAAATATCTTAAGGGCTCTTATAAAGAGGCTGGTGATCAATTGTTCTCCATGTCCATTGAAAGTAAGACAAGAAATAACGGGCTTAATCTGAAGCAAGGGAGATTTAGGTTAGATATTAGGGAAAAGCTTTCTTACTGTAAGTATAGTTAAATTCTGGAATAGGCTTTGGAATCCCCGTCATTGTAGGTTTTTAAGAACAGGTTGGTCAAGTACCTGTTATGGATAGTCTAGGTATACTTGGTCCTTCCCCCGCACTGGATGACCCTCTTGAGTCCCTTCAAGCCCTTAATTTCTATGCTTGAATGATTCTTCCCACACAGTGATTTAACTCCAGAATTATATTGGTGTAACTGAGTGTAATCTGGCTATTGTCTGCACTATATTCCAGTGACAGAAGCATTTTGTGTTATGGAAATAGTGAGATATCAGTAAACAGTATTTTTATTTTTAAGGTTTCTAACCAGCAGGGGTGCAAGATTTTAACTAGCCATTGATGTTAGAAATAAATTTTCAGAAAGTTGATTCTATGGGAGCAATTGAATTCTGGCAGTCTTTCATCTACGTATACTACACTAATTAGGTGAGACAGAGAGCTAAACAGTTTGAATGTTAGTGATCTTTGATCCTCTGTCGTGTTTCTGACAGGTATCACAATTTGTCCCTTTTCACAATTATACATGTCACACAGCAGTATATAAATATTTGTATGAATTTGTGACTGGGTTGGAGCAGTTTGCATTAAAGCAACTTTGCTATCTCCATCAGTGGGAGGATGAGAGCAGATCTGAGATGCCACCAAGCAAATATTTTGCATTTGCTTTGCTCTAAGAAATATGCACTGTAGCTTGATTTATTATATCGTGTCAAACCTAACTCCCTTGAAAGCTTAAATTACTTCAGAATTGTGTAGGGCTAAATTTATGCTAATGATGAAAAAGCATTTCTGATATGAAATTTGAAATTAACGTCTTGTCATTTTAAATTGTAATCTGATGATGAGATACATAAAGTGATCAAGGCCCTGTTGAAGAAATATAATACCAAATGTAATTGATGTGAAGCAATTGTGGCAATAGCAGGCACCACTTATTGGTGGAAAATGTAGAGCTGAATGAGTTTTATTCATTTGCATTTTCACCACTTAACGTATATCAGTCTAAGTTGCTGCATGTCATACTCATGTCATCACAAACCAATAAGGAGAAAGAGTTATGAAGCAGTCTAAGTGACTGGAGATAGGTTATAAGGCTGAAATCTAAATCAGAGTTTAGTTTCTTTACCTCACAATAATGGTGTCAGGATGAATTCATGAATGTTCATGAGGTGCTTACTTGCTATGGTGATGGGGGAACAGTGGAACCCCGTTTATCCGATCTAATTGGGACTGGGCCCAGACCAGATGATCACAAATTCAGATAATCAGGTAAATGGATGGGACCCTCTGTGGGGGGAAGAAAGGGAGCAGCGGGATTGGGACTCTCAGCCTTGCTGTCTGGTTCAGTTAATATGGAGAGCCAGATAACAGAGTCTCGGATAAATAGGATTCTACTGTATATGTATCTAAGTGTCTTCAAGTAAAAATGTGTGTAAATGTGCAGAACATATTTGGACTTTCATTCATATGAGCATTTTGCGTTTCCATAGTGTCTTTCAGTGATCTTCTCATCTCTGCAGCAATTGCTGTCTCCCTGATCAGGGACTTGATGTGCCTCAGAAAGCGACGTTCTGTGAATGGGAAGGCAAAATATATAGGGACCTTGCAAATATAGTGTTTAATTCTTAAGAGGCTGAAGAAGCAAAAGAGGAACTCCCATGATGGGAGAAGGCTGCCAAGTGTAGGAGACTTTTAGCCATATAAAAGGACGAGAGCAGAAGAGGGACTGGTCATACCATCTGAACCCCCTCCATCCCCTTAGATGCACGCATTTATGTGGAAGTGGGAAAAGCTCTCCATTGTTCTTAAATCAGTTGGTAATTGATTCCATGTTTAGGAGCTTAGCAACAAAACTCTTTTTGTCTATAATTTGTATTAATTTTGGAACATGACAGTTTCAAGTCCTTGGTAAAGTATAAAGTATCCTATTTGAATATATCATCTTAGCTGATTATAGGGGATTGATTACCATAATCTTTAAACCAAATTTCTAGCAACAAAATTTGGGGATGAGTCAAATACTCCAAGATAAACAGAACAATAGCATGCCTCTTATTTTGCTAACAATAATAATGAGAAAATATCTTCCATTGTAGAGTATTTTCTATTTTGTAAACATGACCATTTTCAACTTCAGAAATGACAATAAGAAAATATTAAAATCCTGGCTTAAATCTGAATCCATCTAAGTTAGGAAATGAAGAATTATGAATCAGATGTTCTCTATCTAGATACAGTGCAATGCATTTGAGTCATACTAATATGACTTCCTGTTGTGACTGGATAGTTAAAGTGTGGTCCATAAACATGAATGCCTTGTAGGTTTAAGCCACAGTCTTAATGTGCTTTCAATGTAGCTTTTGTCTGTGAATTTACTTGATATTTTGCTTTTCTTAAAGGGTATTGTTTACACTGGGATTGGATCTTAGCCAATCCAAACCTAATGTAAATGTATGAAAAATCCAGATTTTCTTGATAAATACAGTACACTGGTAACTTGAATTACTGCTGCCATGATAGTCCTGATAACTATGTAAATATTTGTCACCACAAAGCCATGTGTGCTACAGTAATTATATTTATCACTTACACCATAGTGCTTTTCATCTTGGAAACTCTGCATAAACAATCCTACAATATCTTAGTAAGGTAACTATTGCTATACCGGACATATTACAGATGGAGAAAGAGAAGCAGAGAATTTGAGGGACTTACTCAAAGACACCGAGGGAATCATTATCGCTACAGTCCAGCAAAGCACTTAAGCATGTGCTTGTTCTTAAGCATGTGAATATTCCCATTTATTGAAATGTAAGTATTCATATGTTTAAAATTAAGGACATGGCAGAGAGCTTTCCAGAGCTAGGACCTGTCATAAGTGGGATTAGAACTCCGATTTGCGGACCACCCAATTCTGTGCTCAATTACACTTTACCAAACTCTTTCCCAATCCTTCCCTGGATGTGAGTTAGTACTTCTTCAAAATCTTGTGTGTTGCCACTACAGTTTTAGGATACTACATAAATACAAATCAACATACAAATTAAATATTATCATGTTTTGCAAACAGCACAGCACCTGTCAGAAAACTCTTGGGTCCCTTCCAGTCCTATGATTCTATGATTTTTGTACAGACAGTTTGAAACATGAATTATTAAACTGTAGTGCTCTTCTAATTTACGTAACCAGGTCCATCAATCAAATGTCAGAAGTAGAATGCTTTGAAGATACACCATTATAGGTTGTTGGAGTTCAACTGTGTGGAGCCCACCTCAGCAAACCATGAATATTCACACTATTTAAATATAAATGTCCCATTTCTGTTCACTTTCTATGACCATTTCAGTGAACAAATTTTAGTTTCACAAGTGGAAAGTGAATTTTGAACTCACACTTTTATTTGTACTAGAAGTGATGTGATGGGTCACTGTTGGAAACAATTGGGTTTCCAAAGATCTCCTCCCATTATTGCAAGCTGACAGACCTTGTACAAATGCAATTAAATGGGCTAGATGTGGATGTGACTTCACCCAGGCCAGCACATCTACACAGTTACATATTGGAATGGGACAATAGGAAAACTAAATCAGTTTGTCTGCACAAGCATGAAAGCACTATGCGTAGGGCTGGCCTAAGTATTAGCATGGTAATCGTTGGGGCACACCACAAATTTACCTGACTCATTTTATATAAAAAGAAGAGAAGCAAGGGCAGTCTGTAGGTCCTCCACAGCATTTTGATCAAGAAATAAAGTCCAACTACATATTTCTTCCAAACTTAGCAAGCAGTTTGTGTTTCCAAGGCTTTCTTCTTCAGAAGAAGAAGGTTTAGTGCTTGTCTATGCACAAATGTTGTTCCACTTTAACGATACTGGAATAGTGAAAGCAGTACAACCTTCCTAGTGCGGATGCAATTATACTGGCATAAAGGTACTGGTACTAATATAGCCATACAGGAATAAACTAGACTGCTATGAGGCACCATTTTAACTGCATCCACATTTGGAGGGTAAAAAAAATCATACCGTAACTGAAATAGTTATACTAGTCCAAAACCGTCTGTAACTCATGCTTTACTCCTAAAGCTGAGAATCTCCTTTACAGGGCTCAAAGCCTGGCTTTGTTAACCAGGGGCTCTCATGAGATCTTTCCTCCAATCATGTTTGGAAATGAATTAGCCTACATCACACAATGGTAGCAGGGCCGTATTATCTATTAGGCACAATAGGCACAGTGCCTACGGCCTACGAAACTTTCAGGGCCTACGAAAAGTTTTTTATATATAATGTTTTATTTTTATTTAAAAAACTATTTATTAATAGCTTAAAATCAAATTAGTTATTTCGGTCGGGGGGCCTATGAAGGCAAGTGTGCCTAGGGCCTAGGAAGGTCTTAAAACGGCCCTGAATGGTAACACATAGAGTACACACAGTAACACTTGCACCCTCCGAATACAAAAAGATTCTCTCTTACTTTTCCCCTGTTTTTTTCCTTTTGGCACAAACAGAAATGAGGCTTGAATCAGAGGCCAGTAAAAAGAGTTTGATGTTTTTCTGGTAAGCTGTGTTTCACTTAGTGAGTTCATACAACTTAGCTAGAATTCAAACTTCAGCAGGTTTAGTCATAATACTCCACACATTTGGTTGAATTATTTTTAGACCCTCAGTATTAAGCCAGTGGTAGTGAAATATCACATCTGTTTTTTGAAAAGCCCAAGGGCAGTCACCAGAAGCAGCAGCATAATATACCTTAGACTCTTTTCAAATATCTTCTGAATTATACATACATTACCTTCTGTTTCTTTTGTTTTTAATTCTAAAACAGATCTCTATGTTCTGTTGAAATATTGTTATGAATAGTTGATTACTTTGTTCCATATTTAATGTCTATAATATTTTCCAAATTATTTATATATCAGAACTTCTTAAAAGCCCTTTTGGAAATAACAATGGTAATAAATTTACGTCTACTATTGCTTATAGAAAAACTAGGCAAATATATCACAATAGTGATAAAAACATTTTTCGTCAAAGGTTGCAAGCACTCTATAGTTCATAGAGAAGATGTGCATTGAAAATGAAAATAGATTTCTCCCACAAAACAACTGTTCCCCTTTTTCAATGTAAGTAAGTTCATGATTCCTTCTCAGTTCAGATCAAACCTTTTACTGTAATATGTTACTGGACCAAAGGCATCCCTGTGTAACCCAATGAGTTATAAATAGGATGAATTTGGAATAATGCTTCAGTGAAATGGCTCATTTTATTTAATGTCCCCAGCACCAATTCCCAGTTAATAATTATTTCTGCCTCCCTACCCCACCAAAAAAAAAAGTTAAAAAATTCTGTTTTCATTCAAAAGTTGACAGAACTCAGAGACCAGTACTTATTCAAAATGTTGTCTTGCCACTACAGTTTTAGGATACCATGCAAATACAAATCAACCTACAAATTAAATATTACCATGTTCTGCAAACAGCACAGCTCCTGTCAGAAACCTTTGCAAATTCCCAGGACAAAACACTTCCAACCATCCCAATCTCCTAACAAAAGCATGTCTGCAACCAGCCAGCTTTCTGACTACATAAGGGTCAATTATCATCCATACCCAGCTTTCTCCGGCAGACTCTTTCTGTGTTGTCAGCATTTGTCAGGTAGAAGATAAATCTCTTTTTAAAGGAGTGGTTGGGACTTGCAATGCTACGAGTCTAACTTCCTTTAAAAGTAGTGGTTTGCAGTGTTGTTGTAGCCATGTTGGTCCTAGGATGTTAATGAGGCAAGGTAGGTCAGGTAATATCAGGGCTTCCGTCCCCAGACCCGAAGAAGAGCTCTGTATAGTTGAAAAAGCTTTTCCTTCCATCAACAGAAGTTGTGTCAATAAAATATATTACCGCATCCACCTTTCTCTTTAAAAGTAGTTGGCAGCTTTTCAGAGAGAGAGTATGGATTTATGCTTGGAGTATACCCTCCTGGATTTTGAGGCAGTTGGTTTATATTGGCCACTTGGTTAAAGTAGCATGATTCCCAAACATGCTTATCCATTTTTTCCCCCAAAAAGGAGGCCATGGTTAATGGCAAGGTGCTGGGATTTTTTTTCCTTACTGACACTGCATGGTAAAAGCAAACATACAGTCACAGCAAAGTCCACGTATAGAATTCCATACATGATGCTTTCAGTCTAGTGTTTAATTTTTTAAAAATATATTACTAAGTACGGATACTCAATTCCCCAGTCATTGTGTAGATAGGTACATAATCTCTCATTTTATAGAGTATTTTTATTTAATTCATTTTACAATTCATAAGATGAATGCTCACCAAAAAGTCAATGGGAGAACGTATAAATATAGAAATGAAGAAACCATCACGTTAACTCAACCTCCACTGCACTGAAGAGCATAGACACTACCCATCAACACCATCTTAGTATTTTGGCAAAGGCTAGAAGTGACCCAATATACATTACTCTGATTTAAGACAGACAAAACCAGTTGCCTGCATCTACTTTTCAATCTGGACATAGCTTTGTTTAGGAATCTTGCTGCAAATACAACCGACTCCTCTTTCTGCCTAAGGCATGTACAAAGCTTTTGGAAGTATTGACTCAATATTCAGGTTATTCTCCCTTTTCAATAACTGCTAATTATTTTATATTATCTGTTCAGGAAATAGATTTAATCTTGCTTCATAAGACAATGGAGACACTTACCCCATTTTAGGTTTAGATTCATCCAGATACTATAGATCTTGAGAATTCTTTCTATCTGTGTTTTTTATATGTGAATCTGTTGCATTTACATGAAACATCTGTAACTGGATGTACTCCTAGCTCAACCTGAATCTGCTCAGGCTACTGGAACACATGTAGCTCACACAAGGCACAGCATCCAGTTCACAGAATAGCCACTCCCATACTAACATTACTTCATTTCATTGCATAGTACTCCCTTGCTAATAACTTTCTACCCAACTTTGCAGGCAGCAATATCAACAACAGGTGATTGTATACGTACATTACTTAGCACTAGATAGGCTTCTTTGCCCATTATATGATGTCAGTCCTTAGAACATTTGCTGTGTATTTCAGATGACCTAACGCAGGAGCAAGGGGAACTTGAAATTAAAATCAAGTAAGTTTATAACTAAAATGCATCAACTGCAGCATGCAATCAACCTGTGGAGTTTGTTGCAATGAGAAATCAAATATAATGTAGCTGAATGTATGGATAATTTACTCGCCAAAAAATAACATTTGCCTTGTGATCACCATTAAAAAAAGGCAACATTTACCAAAAGTCGCCAAACCCGTGTAATCTGAGAATTCAGTTATTTCCTTTCTAAGTAACTGCAACCACTTTACATGCTAAGAGCAGCTGTCATATCTTACAGTTTGGGACATAAACCCATTAACCCCCAGGGGAAGATGAATTACTCTCCTCTTTACTAGGTATGGTACAACTAGCTAAGTGTTTTATAGTATGGTGTTGGGATTTGTTTGTTTTTGTTTTGCAAACCTCCCTCTGAAGCATCTAGTACTGACCATTACTAGAACCTGGAGGATTCAGGACATGGTGAACCAGATCTCCGGATAACAGATGTCTATTGTGCTGGTTAAGCAAAAAGAGGCAGAGAACAAAGCCTGCTAATCTGTTACTGGTATACATTGCTATTATATGGATTTATTAACAGATGGTCATGTAGTATATTGTATACAGTGCTTATCTTTTTGAAGACAGATTATTTTATAATACATTGAGACCTAGCAAAAGTCATGTGTGCTTGAAAATGTCCATCTGCAAATCACTACTTAAAAATCCCAAAACTCCTCTGCCAAGTATTGTAGGGTAAAAAGAATTTTAGAAATTTCCTCTTAGAAGAGAAATTGCAAAATATTTTAGTAAAAGAAAGTAACAGTATAAAATATGCAGCCCTGTTACCCCACACAGTTATTGAAGTGATGTGTTTTTTCCATGGTTAGAAAGATGATATAGTAAAATACCTTATTCTAAACTACAAAAAGGGCCTGATTCTCACTTATACTAAGGCCTTTGTGAGCCATTTTCGATGTGCTATAGCCCTATACAGTCATGAAAATTGTGGCATATTACTGGATCAAATCATCACTGGTCTAACTCCATTGACCTAAGTACACTTACATTAGAGATGAATTTGACCCTGAGTATTTAAAACCGTTAGACTCACCATAGAAAAGGACATGTGTAGAGAGTGAAATCTCTATAATGGAGGGAGCAGAAAGACTTCATCTCAGAATTTCAGCTAATTTCTAAAAGCAGACTTGGCTGCTAACGGTATTCTAGCATACAGTGCAAGTGTATCAGGCAGTTTATATTTAACAAGTGGCATAACTGATCTAGGAGCCTAATGAAGTTATTCTGCAGAAATAGAAGATATGTAACCAGTAGCTGTAGGATTCCCAGAACTAGGAGTAACGGGGAGGCATGGGGATGTGGTGCTGTAGTTTTAGTCCTTCAGAAAAAAATTTCTTGAGAGTCTTTTTGAGTAAGGTAAAATGGGAGAGGATAAATTGAGTGTTTTCAGTGTAGTGATGGGCTGGTGCTTTCCTTAAACTTATCAGCTACAAAGAGGTGGGGCCTTTGATTTCCACTAACATTATGTTTCTGAGGCCAGTCCTGTCCTTTCCAAACTGAGAGCAAAAGGATGGTCTGTTTTGTTCTGGCATTGAAAGGAATAATTTCCTTTCATTGATCTGAATGGGAAGGGAATCCTTTCCTTTCATTGGCTGGGGAAAATCCTTGCCTAGCCAACGTATTTGAAGATATGATTTGCTACACATAGTGAATGAAAAGACTGCTGTACCTGGAATAACAATACTCTGATGGATGGTGTGATTCAGAGTGCTAGCAAGAGCAGAGTCTTGCTTATTCCTGGAGGTCTTAAGAAAATCTTCTGCCTTTATCTGTGTGTGGGAAAACAAACATGATTTAATTATTCTGAGATTAGCATGTTGTGCTGATGAGTTTGACAGCAGCTGCTAAACCTCATTTTAGCTGCTCCCCACTGCAGGACTGTAGAGTCACTGCCTTTTCCTTTTATGTAAGTACGGAAGGAAGAACACACTGTGCCAATCAACTTCAATTTGGTCTGTGCTGAAACTAGTTGGAGTCAAGGGGCTTGTGCTTCCCCAGAATGAAATGCTGTCATGGAAAATCAGGCACTAAATGATTGTGTCAGAGCTCTCAAGCACGCTGGAATATAAAAATCTTTAAAGACAGACTGTTTTCTTTTCTAGGGACTCACGTTCAATGAGGTTTGACCTATAACTGTTTAGGTTTGGGAATAACTAATTATTGTGCATGTGATGGTTGTGGATGCAATCAGTAATGACAGGATACCTTGAGGTTTTATTAGGTGATACAAGGTATGGGCTACCCTGAAGGGCTTGTCATCTAAATGGCAGGGAGTGGGGGCGGGGTCTAGGTAATTCCAGGATCTACAGTATGTCTGAAGAGTAGATGATTGAAAGAGAGGTTTCTGGCAGTTTTCAGTAAGACCAGTGCCCACAATGCTTGTGATTTCATGTTTCTGAGAACAGTTTGTTTCTCTGCATGCTGACTGAAACTACGAACGTGTATTTCTACAAGGCTGACAGCTTCTTCCGCTGGTGTGACGCTCCGCTGCGCTGCACCGGTGAGACCCAGGAGAGGCACAGCGTGTGTCTGTGGTTGCTACTTCTGCCTTGGCATGCCAGTCAGGAACGCGAATGGCTGGCGCCCTCCGCCTTTGCTGAAGAGTCAGCATTCGTGAGCTAATCTTATGGCAATGTGCATATGTCTAGTGCTACTCATGGGCCAGCTTTAGAATTTTACTCTTAAAAGGGGCAGATGATAATCTTTTGGCAACTTGAAGACCCCCCCTGAATGGAGGTAAAATGTATAGTCCACGGTACCAGATTGGGCAGTTGTATGAACTTTAAGATCCTCTTTGAAGAGCAGAAAAGAAACCTGCATCGTAGGAAATAATCATCCACCTATTCTGTAATAGGAAATAGTTGGTAGGAAGCCTAAATGCTCAACACTAGACGAAGATCTGCTTGACGGAACAGTTTTTATTCATTGATATAATAATCACTGATGGAAATTAATTTAGTTTTTAATGGGCTGCAAATTAAATGATTCTGGAGAATGACAAGGCCATCAGAATTCATTGCTCAAAATGTCTTTCAAGAGAAAATAAGCAGCCCAGGGAGTGTGTTTCAGGCCATCTGCCTGGTGAGGACAGACTTTTGCAGGCGGCTGTAACAACTGCCTCTGAAGAAGGAAAAAATATTAATAATTACACTTCTTGACAGTTTTGTTCCACCCCCACACACACTATTTTTTAATCATCAGGGAAAGGCTGCTCACAAAGCAGTTAAAAAAATCTGTGTGTGCCATCAAAAGCCAAATTCAACCACAGACTGCATATGTCATGCCCTTTAAAGGTGAAGGGCTCAGCTTTGAACCTTCCCACTAATTGGGGATGCTGTGCTCACTCTTCTGATGTCAGCTTTTTTCATTTTCTTTTGCAGCCATCACCTGCTGCTTCATCACTGGTTGAAATGCATAAAGCAAGACGCTAAGTAAAATGTTCCCTATAAAGGAGGTGATCTTTTGCAGCTGGGTTTGCACGGGGGATGATGCTGAAACCTGTCCTTATGGCCATCATCTTCCTAATGGAACAGTTTCCCATTCCGTTTTGTCCAGAAGTCTTTTCCCATGCCATTATTTATGCTCACAGCAACCTCTCTGAAGTGAAACTGCAGTTTTCTAGTGCCTTGGGTGGTCTCTTAAGGAAAAGAAAGTGTAACAAAAAAAGTACAACTGTGTTTTTTACAGGATGATCTCAGTTTTCATATGTGTTATTTTTTAAAATGTAAGGATTTAATTATAACAAGGGAAAGATGATATCCCCTCTATGACTAACACACTACATCACTTTGGATTTGAAGCCCGTGTAAAGCTGCTGAACTAGTTTTTTTTTCTGGTTTGCTCGGCTCTTGCTTTGTACCAGGGGAGGAATTTTAAATCTCCACAATAAATCACATGAAAAACATTCTTCTGGGTTCATGAAAAATAAGTGGATAACTGTGAAAGTACTTAATGTGAATAGTTTTTTTCTCTGAAGCTCTATTTGTTTGTATAGCAGGATAGTACAGTAGTCACTCTTAATTCCTGCGCTGCTTAAGCACTAGATACTTACATTAGCTTATGCTTTTGTGCATGGAAGTAAACCAGTAACTCACCTTTCATCACTGTCTTGATATCATTTATATATCTTAGGATCTTAATGATGCATCAGCACTTGAATATTGTAACACGGCCACCTGGAATTCATGATTCACACCTTAGCTTCTTGGAAATTCATGGTGGCAGTAGGGATAGAATAGGATCACTCTATTCCAAAAGCAGAAGCCCCTACCACTTAAAGTAAAAGAGAATCTCTGTTGTTTGTTGGAACTATATATAAAGTCTATGACACTGATTTGAATGATTATGGAAAAAGTTTGAGAGCCCCTGAGTTAGACTACAAGCTGGGGCGTGGAAGAGGGAAGGGCAAGGATTCCATCTGGAGCTTTGTCACTGAATGACAATAATATGTGATATTGGACAAGTCACAGCAGAGTTTTCAAAAGTGAGTATTGTGATTGGTTACTTGTGCTTAGTTTTGTGTATTTCTCAGGGCACTCATACAGATTTCAGTGTATGCTTCAAAAGGTGTTTTAGGTTTTTATTTCTCCAAAAAATCATATTAAAATTTTAACTATTCCCTAGGGAGACTTGTATAAGAACTGGGCAGCAAATGCAATTTTTAACAAAGTTATATACTCCTTAGAGAGATGACTTATTCAAGTATTATCTTAATGCCCATTAAAAGAATAGACTAATTTACACTTATACAGGACCACTTATCTAGGGATCTCAAAGCATGTCACAAAAATCAATAAAGCATCACATAGCATTAGCTCTGTTTTTCCAATAGGTAAATGTAGGATCCAGAAAGGATCCAACATTTTCAAAAACGATCATTAATTCATTCTCTCCAATTTCAGAAGCTCAACTTGAGGCCCCTACTGCTTAGCTAGACAGGACCAGATGGACACAGAATAGCAGCAAAATAGCAGCCTCCTATAAGTAATGATCCTAATTCAGTCTTGATTGACGTTATAGAATCTGAAGAGCTTCATGTGGCAGTAGGACTGGTGTTGGAATGAATGCAGGACCTGCCACTGGTAGAGCATCAGTAGTTCCAGAAGAACCCTCAGCATCTCTGATGGCAGGAGGTCAGACTAAAATAATGTGGACTCCTAGCTGTGGCAGCTGAATTGCAACACTGAGTTTATGGGCAGATTAGATGTGATTTCAGTGTGAACACATGGAAAATGGGACAAATTACATGGATGAGATTGTGCTGGTAACTTGTAAGGTATTCACATGAAATCCTTGATCAGACTATAGGCTCCATACTGTGCTGTTTGCCATCCTTTGGAGCAGAGAGAGTGAGAGAACTTTCATGACTACATCACTTTTCTATACCTATCTTTACGCTGTAATCTAAGTCCTTTTACAAAAATAATAAAAATAGTAATAATGGGAGCATACCATAATACAGAAACCTCTGCTTTTAGTGTAACGATTGAGAGCCATGAAATTTAAAAAAATCTTAGAGAATAGATTGTATATAAGGCTAAGTCAGAAAAGTCCACTAAACTTGGAATACAAGCATTAAACCATGTATCCTTCATGCACAACTTTGAAATATAACATCAGTTTATTTTGCCTTCCTATCCAGCCCTGGAGAGACAGGTGTTGTAGCTGGTGGGAGCTTTTATTGAAAAACTTCCCACACAAAACTCCATCAGCATAAACAAACCACTGATAAATGTCTTCCAATGTTCCAGTTTAGATTGTATTATTTGTCACCTAGTTCCTAAAATCTTGTCCCTTGGTAAGAGACCAGTGACAGCAAAATGACAATTGCGAGATACATAAGATATCAAACCAAAGCTTTTCTGTAGAAAGACTCCAGTATCTAAAGCTCCAATTTGAAGAAATACTTCACAATGATGTAAATTACTTTCAGTGACTCAGATACTGTAGCAAAATTGCCTGTATGAAAATTGGTGAAATTAGTAGATTCAAAATATACTGCCTTGTCATGTGAGCCAGCTTCCCTTGCAGGGACCTAAACATTCAGCGAAGGGAAGCTGTAGGCAAATACTTTTGGATACTGCTCTGTAGTGATTGTTTGGAATGGAAATGCTGATTTACATAGATATGTTTCCCTGGAGTTATTACCATTAGATCTCATATTTCAAGAAACGGCATATTATCTCAGTAACGATACATGTGGCTTTGAGCTAAAGAGTGTAATCATTCTGGAAATCATTTTGTAATGCCAGTTTCTAATCTGCAGAAATTAATTTCTATGATAAAGTTTTAAAAAGCACAATTAGTAGTTTTACAACTCGAGTTCATGCTGTTCAAGTTGTCTTTCTCTGGAGTCACATAATAAACCCATGACTTAAACAGAGCCTCAGGTTAGTTTCTTGGCATTGTTGCCAACAAACCTTGTGTGGGGAAACTTGTCTCCTGGCACAGAAGGATTAAGAATCGCAGAGCTGGTACAGCTTCGACAAGCTCAGCTCAGCCGGTTCCAGCACTACACTCTGAGTGACCTACAGCCCTGCTTCCAGGGCCCAGTCTTACAACTTACAGGACCTCAAGCTGCCCAAGAATGATGGAAGATCCTGAGTTGCTGCCAGATCTAGACTCGTTGGAAAAGGAGATTACGCCAGCCCATGAGTATGCTTGGGGAATCAAAAAACCTGATATTTTTCTGTCTGTGCTCTTTCGTCTTGACTTTTTTTTTTTAAATGTTATGTTAAACCTGGAAAATAGCCTAGCACCTGTTTTAAATGAAGCAGAGTGTGGCTCAATCATTTGCAATATTCCTGGACACTGTCTTCCCCCTTTAATCCTATTCAGCATCACTGTCAGTGTCATCACCTCCTCCTGCTATAGCTCTGGGCACAGCCCAGTCTAAAAGTCTTGAGATTTTTGGATCAGTCTTGTTGGCTTGAAAAGTCTCCCAGAAGCCCAAGTCTAATGCCAAAAATCTGAACTTAGCCAGGTATGGTTGCATGTCTATATAGGCTTCCAAAATCATGGATTCCTATACAGTTGCTCTTGGTTAATTAAATGATGATGATTAAATGATATGAAATTTATTGGGGGAATGCTTAAATCCCAATTTGTGTTTGGGACTTGCACATTCCCTCAATGGGTGCCTACTCTAATCTATCAGGCCTAATTTTTGCCATTTGAATCATATTGATGGCCCATCTTGAAAATTTAATATAGACATTAAGAAAACAATAATGGTTCTTGTGTGTCAGAAGAATTCTCATATTCTCTCACGTGGGAAATAGGCTGAAATTTCATAAGTGAAACCACCTCTGTGATTGGATTGGTATTGGATATATTTTTACTGCTTCTGAAACTGTTACAAAGCGCACAGCAAAACTATGGAATTAAGTCATTCAGTCCAGGCTAGTAAAACTGCTTTAAGTAGGTGATGGATGTCACTGATTGTACAATCCTTCTTTCTTCAGTGTTGTAGAGCAGCTCAGTTCTAAGAACCATTCAGGTGCCTCACTAAGGTCCTACAGAGCTGCAGAGCAAGTTCAGAGCTCAAATAATGAGATGGCTGAATACTGCTAGTACAATAGTGTTCACCAACAGTCCCTGAAATCCCAAAGAGCTGTTCTGTTCAACCATGTGTGTGCCCCTTATTATTATTTCCATCTTTTTCATGAACAGATTTTCATTCATGCAAGTGTTCACACGCAAAAAAAAAAAATGCATTTCTGAGACAACAGGTCTATTCACTAACCATTATACTCTTAAGAGCATTCAGTCAGGAAGAAGAAGCAGTGTTAAGGTGACCAGTCACACACCACAAAAAAACAAGGGGGTCAATTTGCAAACTAGTCATATGGTCAAAACTGCCAGAACATTTTAGGAGAGCTTATCAGTAACAAGTACGTTTACAGAAATCAGATTTAATGGCAAACAAGAGAAAGGAGTACATTAATTTGGATAATTTGTTCATAGAGAGTAACTGGATCATCTGTAATAATCACTTTAAAATTAGATTCCTTGTGATTTTCACATTGTAAGGATAAAGTATGAAAACAAATTATAGATAGCATAGCAGCATGTTGATCATCATCAATAAGCTGGCATGTGTGGTTTTTTTCTGTTTGCATAGTTTTCAGAGATTACTGGATGTAAATTTTCCTGGTAAACAGCGTTGAGTGATAGGGCAACTCTCATTTTGTCTATGCTTTCAGTTTTCTAGTTATGGGCAATTGTATGCTGTCATTACAACCACCATAGCAACAGCTGAACTTTGTAGGTAAACTATCATTCAGTTCCTCTAGCTGACCTCCATAATATAAAACTGGCAATATAACATTCAAGAATATAATGGACAAGGTAGAATTAGGCACTCTGTCTAAGGGAAACATACACAAGTGTTAAAGATTTGAGGTGGACGAAGAAATTGGAAGTACTGTGATAAAAGATATTTTTGGTTTGAGAAGTGCATTGCTGCTGCTATACTTAAGTCTTGGAAGAGCATTTAATATACAAAACATCTTCCAAAAAGGCTGAAACAGTAGTTATTACACTGTTAAGATGAAGTCACTTGGTTTAGGGACTTCTTGATTAATGGAGATGAGAAACAGACCAACTTTCACTTGTGTTTAGCAAGCTTGTGGTCTTTGTAATATTTCATCTAATATATTAAACGTGAGTTATTTTTTCACATTTTGCTTCCCACCCGGTCCCCACCCAAATTCTGAAACACTTTTGAGCAATTGGGCAGGGGATGTGTAGCATACGTAGGAAGTGATCTACAGTATTCAGATACACAGTATTTCTGATATGCAGAAACCTAACTGCTGCTTGTTTTAAGTCTTGTGTAAAAAAGGAGTCATTTCGAGAAGAAAAAATTGTTTCTTACACTCAAACAGTGAGTTCTGAAGAATCTCAAAATCTGACCAGACTCTATGCCATCACTTCACCACTGAAATGTAATCCCCTGTGGAATGGAAGTCATCAGCTAGGCAGACAACGTGCAGGCACGACAATTAGGGGCAGGGGGGAATTATTCCTTTATAGCACTGTCAGTTTGCCAGATGCCTTTTTTGTAGCCTAAGACCCTGGGACAAACCCTGCTTTTACTAAAAGTGTTGTGGGATCTATGATGTCCATGCAAAGCAGAAAGGAGCTGAGTTTCTCATCTGAATGAGCAATACATTGTAAACACTGTGGAATCAAAATGATGAAAGGCTGGGATGACCTTGTTCGGATTTCATTCTTTCATTCTAGGTGTTCTTGATTTTTCCAACCTGATGCAGAGAAATGGAAGCTTGAGATTTATCAAAATATAGTTGTCTTTCTTAATGAAAGTCCGAATGTTATAAATTAATGTACATATGTCCCTTCCCCACCCAGCAAAAACTTCAAAGCTGCATTGAGTGCTATGGAATAAAAATGCATGTAGAACAACTAAAAGAAATTAAGAGCATCAAGCCTTGTGGTTGAAATTGTCAAGCAAGGTACCCTTCATAGTTCCCTTCTGGGCTATGTGTTTTTATTTGAAATGTTCAGTGAAAAAAATAGCAATGTGTACTGTAGAGTAATTCTCAAGTGGAAAAGAGTGATAGCTAAAAGTTGGAAGTGTAGAGGGAGGTTACTTTTTGGTGGAAGCAATGTCATACTCAACCAAGGATTAGCCATCTCTTTGCAGTATTGGTTTTCAGTCTTCATCATCTGGAAAAATGGTAATTTGTCTTCTATAAAATAAACTGATTTTTTTTGGCACAAGGGGAAAGACATTTTTTGTCATGTCATTTGTTCTATGACATGCCTTGTTGATATACTTTAGATTAATCTAGAATTGATTGCTGAGCAGACGAGATCTGCTTGTTAAGTTTGCTCTCCCATCTCAAACATGATACTTGGTTTATTATTACTTCTGCAACTATTTTCATTAAATAATACAGCAAAGCAACACCTGTTGCTATTGTTTATTGTTCTGATATTATGATTACACTGTACTATTATTATAATTAATAGTAAATATGTATATTAATTTAGATTTTAAAAAATATTTAGGACTAGAGGCAGAGCGGAGGGGAGTAGGAAAAGGAAAGAAGAGGGAGAGGAATAGCCATAGCTTGCCACCTGTCTAGTCATGACGGCAGTCTGAGTTTTGTAGGCATCACAGCTGAGGAGGAATTTGGAAGATAATTTTACCCGAAGTGTCCAAGACACTTTTGAAAACGGGACTTAGGCTCCCAAGTCACTGGAGCACTTTTGAAAATGTTCCCCTGAAAGTTTATTTATTCATGACCATACCATTTAATTAGGCTTTGTTTAAAGGCTTTTCTTTTGTTAAAAAAACCCTGAATTTGTGCACTAAATTACTTCCTAAAAATTCCTTTCACAAAAACATAGATCATTTAGAATAGTGACTTTATCTTGAAAGGAAACAGATACTTGCAAATTCCCTACTCTTAGCAGAAGTTAGTTGCTGAATATGGCAAACGGCATTTCAACAAGAAATGACATTCAACTCATTTTAGGGCTGTTGCAGTTGTTTTAATGGGAGATTTTCAGAAGCACTTATATAATTTAGGATTATAGCAACCATTGACTTTCAGTAGGACCGTACTGTTATAAAACCCTTGAGACACTTGTGAGAATTTCCTGTATGTGAAACGTGGCTGTGATGGGGTATACAAACCCACATATTGGCCAGGAAAGGTTCAGAAGCTGCTGTGGGCTGAAGTCAGCCCTGCCTTGCATACTAACAGTAGATGTGCTGTTTGGAGAAAGTGGTTCAAAGAGGAGAGCACAGCTCAGTTCGAGACTGACTGGGACGGAGAGTGGATTTCTAGCTCTAACTCTGTGAGAGAAGTCTGGTTGGGGCCAAGAACTGCTTGAGCGCTGGTTACCTGTCAGAGCCTCCCTGAAGGAAAGTAGGACTGACGTGAGACTACATTACGATGTCCTACCAGAGACTTGCTTGAGCGCTGGCTCCCTCTCAGCATCTCCCTGAGGGAAGCAGGCCTGACATGAGACTATTGTTTCCTACCAGTTTCTTGGTTGTTGCTGTGGAGTGAGACTGCAACAGATGGCGCCCCATCTGAGGGGGGTGACATTAAACTCCTTTTTGTTTCATTACACCTGACTAAAGTCTTGGTAGTGATCTGTATGAGCTTAGGGATGACCCTGGTCACAGTGGCTTTTTGGCGTCTTCGTATCTGTTCTTCACATCTGTTCAGCATAAAGGGTTAATCACAAGAGGAGAGAGATGCTTTCTAGTGCAAATCTTCTGCATCAATGTCACATCCAGCCAGAACTGGGAAAGAGACTCAAATTCATTGTGTGTATTTGATTGTCTAGTCTCTCCTTTCCTTTGATGTTAAGGTTATGCCTTGTTGTGGAAGAATCTCAAGAAAGCTAGGGGAAGTGCTCAAACATAACAGCTTAGGATGTGTGTACATGACCACTTATATTGGCAAAATTTATGTCGCTCAAGGATGTGAATATTCCACCGCCCTGAGCAACATAAATTATGCCAACATAAGTGCATCTCCCGCTGACATAGCTGCTGCCGCTCATTGGAGGTGAATTAATTATGTTGAGGGGAGAGCTCTCTCCTGTCAAAATAGAGCAGTGACACAAGAGATCTTACAGCGGTGCAGCTGTAAGTTCTCTAGTGTGGACATAGCCTGAGTCCTAGCATCTGGTGATAATGACCTAAGAGACAGCATATACAGTAATGTTTAACAAGCACTCCTCTGTAGTATGCATAGGACTTACTGTTAGGGAAATTTATAGTATGTCTTTATCCTGATTGTTGGTAATCTCCAAGGACCCCTAAAAAAGAAGGATAGCTTGTATGAAAGCTGATTTATGTTTATAAATAATTTTTGTGAATTGTGTCTGCTGGTCTCTCTCTGACATTAAATGTGGCTGCCTCCTAGAAAAGGTTAGAAGTTTAGGGAAGCAATGGAAACACAATGTCATTTTTATCACTGGACAGAATAAAGGTCAAAGCATACATGACTGTAATGTTAATACAATGTCACTCTTAGGTAGTTTTATTGGTTATTATGAGAAGAACATTCTTGTATCTGGTAACCAGAGGGAGACAAGAATGAGATATTGCTAGTTTGCCAAGGTTTTTGAATCTTGGGCAGATTTTTTTTTTAATTTAACAGTCTTGTAAATGTAATAATTCTCTCAAATGTTTTGACTGAAATTAATAAGTATTCATTTTTTCATTGATTGCCAAAGATAGAGAGAAGCAATTTTTTACATTTTCCATTGTTATATTTGTTAACTTGTGTCCTTTTAGGAAAACAGTCCATGACTTACAACATTTGGAAAATTCTCAAATGCTGGTTAACTAAAATTGAAATGCTTTAATAATTAGATTAATTATGTATACTTTATTTTCAGATGTTCATACTAGTAAGCAACCCTCCCAGGCATTAGAAAAAATCCTCTCTGCTCCTTATAGGATTGTGTGGCTTCTGGTCCCAATATGGATTGATCCTGCCCTGTGCCAAGGGATGACCATGGTTTGTTTTGGAAGCTAATAATATTCTCTTTTAGCAAGAAATATTGGTAACATTTTTACAGCGGGTGGCTAATCATCACTTGGATCCTGCCAACATTTTTTTAACTAAAGTATGTTTCACTTGCTGTTTATAATCCATGCTGTGAAATTTGCAAATAAGATTGCTTTTCTTCCCATTTTGTTCTTGTTGTATTTGGCAAACATTTTATATTGTGGCTTGAATCATTTTTTCATATAATCCATTTAAATATTTCCAGAGATAGTCACTGTAAAAACATTATTTCTAATACACTCACACAGTGCTAATAATATGTGACTAAATGGGGATTACATTCCACCTTGACTTCCACTTCTATTGTGCATTAAAAACCTAGCTGTGGGAATTTACCATTAATATCCCTCTTAAATACCAAATATACCTCAAGTTTTGTGGCATGCAGAGTTTTTCAAATATATGGACAATGTATGGAGACCCCTCTCTCTATCTTTAAGTTTCTCTTGCGTAATGTGGTTGGAAGGAAGCAGCAGCTTGACTTGTGCTTTTTCCAAGATCCCCACAGCTGAACTTGGATGTAAGAAGTGTGCATGATTACAGGGCAAAGGGCTAACCTGCCTCTAATGAGGATGCTGTAATCTGGAGACACTAGATGCACAGATACAAATTAGAGTATAAATTAACATTTAAGCACAAACTTTCTGTTTCCACAATCAGTTCTGGTTCAACAGCCACCCTTGTTCTCGGCATCATCATTAGACTTCTCTTCTGCACCTTGGTGCCTATATTGCCAACACCAGTTGGCCTGACTGCCCTCCTAGCACCAGCATCTTTCCCATATCATTGTCCCCTGCTGTCACTAATTCAGCATGAGCCCATCTCATTCCCAAACCCTCTCTCTGCTTCAGCACCCTTCCTCTGCTTTCTTCGACTTCACTGTTGCCAGCAGGTATGGACAGAGTTATATAGCAATGCTTTTCATTTTCACACAGAGGACAACATAGGTGGAAGTTGTGCAAGGAGCAAGAAAATAGTCTATAAATTTGAGAACCTCCTTTATCCAGTTTTGCCTTTTTTGTGCATGACCCCACCCACATGAGAATTTATCTTTACATTTGCAAACTTGCTATCAGAAGCTTTTAAAAAATAGCATCAGCATCAATTCTTCCCAGAATATCAAAACCTCCCTGTACTCAAAATTTGCTATCTCAGGTTATATTGTGGCTGAGGGAATGATGGAGAATGCATAGATGCATATCTACAAATCCTGGTTAAATAGTCATTAACACACATAGACCAATATGTCAAATACTGTATGGTTATGTTGTTTTAGAATATATACCGCCATGTTAGACTATCATTTTAGAAGCAAAACTGTGAATAATCCAGAAACTGTCTTAATCAACCTCTTTTGAGAGAGAGAATATTTGTCTTGCTACTGGAGAAGTGCAAGCTGATTAGATCACATCTAATTAAAATGCTAAATTGTGAATAGCTCATGGGCAGTTCAGACTCACAATAACTTTCCTGCTGTTTAAGAGTTCCATTAAAATATTTTTAAATATTCTACATTTTTGCTTCCCAGCTGGGCTTCACTTCCTCCTGCCACAATGTCTCTCATCTATGGCTACCTCTGACGCTGACACTAAGATTTAATCAAACCACACTATAAAATTGCATAGACAGAAGCTGAAAACTGATTGGTAAAAGACTACATTGTCTAGACACCTCAGAAACTGAATTGTTGAAAACATAAAGAAAAAAACAAATGTGAGAGAGATGAAATTCTGGGACATTAGAATGTTAATAAATAATTTTGAAATGCCACACAGCATTTGGGATGGGCTTGGGCACCTAAAAACCAAATGCCCAAAATAACCTTAATTAAATGCGCAACTTTGTGCTTAATTAGGTTAAGTTTGACTAATATTAAGTTTGGTATTCCAAGCTCAAAAATGGATGAACCTTTTCCTGCATAACAAAAACCAAACCGACTTTACCATGTGTCCTTTATGTCCTTTAAGGGTCCTTTATGTTACATCTAAAGCATACACACAGAGAAATTAGATAAAAACATAAATATACTTTATGGAAGGTTGCAATGAAATGCTACTTTATTTCTTAGAAGTCAGAACAATAATGCACAAGAACCCCAAAACAGGGAGAGAGAAAACAGGCAGTTTCTGAAGCAGTAATGCACACTTCTCCTCACCTTGCTTTTGTCTGTTTGTCTGCTGACTGACAGTTGCTCTGCCCAGAATGAATACAGAACCTCCTAGCCTGCAAGCAAGACCAAGAAAAACTCTTGGGCATTTAAAATGACATTTGACAATTTCAATGCTCTGAGCCTTATAGGATTTTGACCCTGCAAGGTGCTGAGAACAAGGCTTCTTCCCTCAAATCAGCAAAGTTTTTCAGCTTCAAGTTAACATTGAGAAGTTCCATTGACTTCAGTGGGAGTATGTACATGTTTATCTGCTCTCCTTGCTCAAGCTTCTGGACCTGATCACCTTGAGAACTGAGCCCCAGCTGAGTACCTACCTGTTTTGAGTACCTACCTGTTTAATACAAAGATATCTAAGGGAGAGGATATGACACATTGAACCTCTATGTAGTTGTCAAGAAAAAAATGTGCAGTAACTGAATTCATCATTCATGGCCTCCTCCTTCTATTGAAGTCAGTGGCAAACGTCTATTGATTTCAGTGGAAGCAGGAACCAGGCACACTACTGATATGCCAATCTTAACTTGACCAGTGGTGATAGTCAAAGAGTAAACCTTGAATGTGATGGAAACCACTTCAAGCCAGGGGGTGCACCCCCAGCCCCCTTAGTTCCAACACCTATGAACTTGACATTTCTTGGCTTCTTTTGGGTTATGTGTTCCAACCTTAAAAATGATCTAAAAGGCTCATCACCTTAGTTCAGATTTCTGTTTGTCCTGCAAGACTTGATGACAGTGACCCCAAACCAACTTTTTCTCGTTCACTGAAAGTATCCCTTACATTGCCTTGCATGTCTGGATAACATCAACTAATGTGGACAGAATCATACTCTCTATTCTTGGCAAGTAATTTCAGCAGAGAATGATTGTCAACTGTGTTTTCATTTTGAATTTATGCATTAATTTTGTTATTTATTTAGAATTTTAAAGAGTTTTGTAGTATAAACATCTGTTTTTTAGGAATTTCTGTATAAATTTATCTGGGCTACAAACGAGGATATATGTTGGAGCCAGAGAGGATGTAAAGAAAACGTGTAAGTTACAAATGACAGATTTATGAGAGCCACAAAACGTTTACTAGTTTTGGATTTTTTTTTACTCAACAATTATTATGACATATATTTTATAAATTGGCAACCGAGTAATTCATAAAATAGAAATTTTTATTGTCTTGCAGATTGGGGAATTAGAACAACCAGCTTTTAAACCCTTAAAACAACACAAGGTTACCCTTATATACACGCATGAGTCTTAAACTGAGTTTATATGATCACTCACAACTGATCCCTTCATAACTTGATTCATCAAAAGGATAATAAATGTTTTAAACACCGTATTATAAATATCAAATGTTATGAACAGATCAAAATAGGTTCAGGGTAAATGAGAAAACTTTTGTGATGGAATTCTGTTTTAGTAAAGAATATTCATTTTTAACAATATTTAAGTGTAAACAATAATTTATTATTGTGGTGGTACTGAGAGGCCCTAATCAGAATTAGGATCTCATTGAACCAGGCATTGTGTGCACATATAAAAGTAAAATCCAGCGGTTCCTCCTAAATGTAGCAATTCATAGTCCTGCTCTGCCTCTGTGAGTACGTCTATACAGCAGTTAAACACCCATGATTGAACCAGGTCAGCTGACTCAGGCTCGCAGGGCTCGGGCTGTGGGGTGTAAAATTGCTGTGTAGATGTTCGAGCTTGGACTGGAGGCAGAACGTCTACACAGCAATTTTTAGCCCTGTGGCCTGAGTCCTGTGAGCCAAAGTCAGCTGCCCTAGGCCATGCCGCTGGTCTTTTATTCCACTTTGACATACTCACATAAAATGTGATCCTACCCTACTCTATCCTACTCTTTTCTCACTGTATGGGAGCAGTACATGATACTATGCTAAACAATCTTGAGCCCTGTCTATACTAGTGTTTACACTTTTGCTAGTGCCATTTGTTGCACCGTTGCTGGAAAATAGGTAGAATTTTTTTTAGTGTAGCTTGTAGCAGGTGTGGCTTGTTTACTCCACCTGAACTGCATAAGAGAATTTTATGGGGCTAGTACAGAGGAGATTCTGGAGGAAGCCCTAGAGACAACTAAATTAAAGAATAAATTTAGATTTGTTTGTTACGTAGTTGTGTTATCAGTAAAGCCAAACCCCTGTTTGGACACTACTCTGTGTGTTTTGTTGTGGACAGGATAGGACCTCTGCACATTTGCAATCACTAAACTGCCATTAAATAATCCATACAGTTTTATTGCTTCATGTAATATGTACTCCAACAAGCATATAGTTAGACAGGAAAACTACACCTACTGCCAGAGGAGGTACAGTTTACTGAGGCCCGGAGGCTCTGGTGGGCCCGGCCCGGGCTGCAACCCCCATGGGTATGTGTGTGGGAGGGGCCTGTATTACAAGTCTGTACTGGGCCTGAAAAAATTATGCTTGGGCCCTGCACAACATCCATAAAATATTACATCTCCCACATGGACTGTGTGTGCTTTGAGTGCAATTTGTGCTTGGAACCTTCTGTGGTTTTCCTGTGAGGCTCAAGGTGTTTGGGGAGATGCGGGTACGTGTTTCAAAACATAACTAATTTTGAAACATTTGCACACAGCTGCAATTCAAACCATTCCAACTGGTTTCCAGTGATATCTAGATCATTTCAAGTCTTCAAATGTATTATTGTTTGTGACTGAGGTGTCTGACACAGAAAGAAGCAAGTAATGGAAGCATACCCTGGAAAAACACCTTGGCCAACATATTCCACAGATGCTGCATCTGTGACCATTTGCAAAATCAATAAATTGATCATGGGATTTAAATTATGCGCAATCAATTCAAGATTATATTGTAATTGTTCAGTAGTTTGTGTGCTCTGCTGTATATTTATAAATGCAATGAAATTTTGGCATAGTTTAAGATATTTTAAATATAGTCACATATATTTTACCTATATGATCTATATATTTTTAGAACATGAGTTGGAAAGACATATTCATGCTGTATTCAGCATATAATGCCTTGCTTCTTTCAAGTGTCGTTTTGAACAATTTTTTTATTCTAGGTTTCCTAACAATGGGATGGATGGTGAACCTCTTACTTTCATTGAATTGTGTCTTGTTTCATAACTGTCCCCCATTGATTTCATTGGTATATTTTGAGAGTATGGCTCTATGCAGGGTGAGAAAAAAGATATCACTATGGCTGAGTATTTGTGGTGATATGTTCTAAAATAGGGATGATCAAAGGTCAGACTTCAGGGCTACATAAAGTTATCATTGCATGAGGCAGAAAGGAAGTTTTCCTCCCATGCAAATCATAGTACATTTGGTTGAGTACATATTACATTTTACTTCTGGCCTTCCTCTAATCTGAATTGCATAAGGTATTGGCCACTAACAGGCCTAACCTGTTTGAGTAACTCTGGCCAATCTTGTATTTCTAGGTTATGGACTATGTGGCTTGAGCTGTGGTAGGTTTGGGTCAAATTAGGTGTTTCCATTTATGTTTTTATTTCCCCCTCTATTTTATCCTGTCATTCCCTACATAGAGGAGCATCAAAACTGATTGTCTCTGTACAGGAGGGGTGTGATTAGTACCTTTCAGAGCTCAGTTAATAATACTCCTGAATAGCCATGAGTATCCCTTTGGGCAACATTTGACAAAGTCTGGGATTTAACTTTGACTTTCCCACTTAGCAGTGAACATGGTATTTCATTCTAATCCCAGGATCCGAACGTTCTGAGGTATTTTATTGTCTTAGTATCCATCACTATTCACGGAGAAGAAAAGGAGGAAATTATGGTGAAGGATGCTAAGTATATGTAAAATACAGTAGAACCTCAGAGTTATGAAGACCAGAGTTACGAACTGACGGGTCAACCACACTCCTCATTTGGAACCGAAGTATGCAATCAGCAGCAGCACACACAAAAAGACCCAGGTACAGTGCAGTACTGTGTTAGATGTAAGCCACTAAAAAAAATAAAGGGAGAACAGCCTTTTTGTCCGGCACAGTAAAGTTTCAAAGCTGTATTAAGTCAATGTTCAGTTGTAAACTTTTGAAAGAACAACCAGAACTTTTTATGCAGAGTTACGAACAACCTCCATTCCTCAGGTGTTTGGGACTCTGAGGTTCTACTGTATAAACAAAAACAGTACTTTTATCCCAATGTCTGAAATGTAACAGAGATGTTTTTAAAAGTAAATATTTGCTGTCAGTTTGAATAGTCTGTTTTGTGACCAGGAGTTAGAGAACGCTTGCAGTTTGCTAATCGCTCTTGTATATACAGCATAGGCAAAACGCTCAACACACTACACAGCCTATGAATGCTTACTTCTAAATCAGATGGTGGCCAGACACAGGAGCTGAAACCCACATTTAAAAAGAAAAACATTTTACTGTAGTGCTAGCTGAATGTGCTGATCAACTTGCATCAAAGTGATTTTTTGTGTGCAGCAGGCTTCAGACCTCCCATGCTAATCATAAACCCTGCAGGAGAATAAATCCAATTTGTTCTGTTGTTATACTGCCTGTCTCTAGCCTTCTTATCAAGGAGGGACATTGTGCTTGCTACTGGCTAAAAAAAAAAATAGCAAAAGGAATTCTCCTGAATGTCTTCCATTAGACCCATAGTGATTTTTACTTGTGATGTCTTGGTGTTGAATATGTGGTATCTATCTGGGTATGTCAGATTTACTCGTGAAAAGGAACTACATAAACTGGCCATGTCATTCTCTTCGATGTCTCTTTGTTAAATTATACACTGGTATCTCACTGTTCTTGAACTAAAGAAGCTGTGGGGATGGGGAGAGTGTGAGTGGGTTTTGTTCCCTAAACCGATTCCCCATCCTTTTCAGAAGAGACATCAAGCCTCCTCTTCTGGTTCACATGACGGATTTCTCTTTCTGGAGATTACTGAACAATCAATATGCACTTTGATTTGTACCAGAACCTACTTCCTGTCAGTCTCAAAAGTGCATAATAAAAAGATCTCTTGTTTACATCAACGCTGTCTAAAAGAATGGTAAGGGGATGGCTTTCCCCATTGCCGTTGGAACAAACAAGCAAGCAACCTAGCTGCTCTCAGAAAGGCGACTTTAGCCTAACAGGCATATTCCCTTCTTCCAATACGGTGGCTCATAGGGGCTGACCACAACTCTTCGTGTTCTCTGGAAGTCTGTATAGCGGTAGCTGCAACAGAACCCCTTCTGGTTCACTTTCTCTCTGTCCTTCAGTCTTGGGATAACCCTTTCTTTGCCTTACTGGGGATAGTGAGCAAAATACTTCAACCCAATCTCCGAATATCATCAGCTCACCTGCGGTCTCTGAAGCAGCATTTTTCTTTTTTTTACAATTTTGTTTTATTTAGCTTGACAAAATACCTACCGTGTTTTGATGATAAAATAATTTCACAATAACACACAATGGAAGACTAAAGTACCTGTCACCACGTATAAACATCCCAGTCTGTCATTGACCGAGTTCTAGATCCTGAGTGGTGCTGAGCACCTGCAGTTCCCACTGAATTATCAAAACATAGGTGCAGGCATGGGCACAACATCAGAAAAATTGTAGGTAGAGCCAGTGCACAGTCCCACTCAGAGTCCCCAGGGGAAGTTGAGGTTTTCTACCACACGCGATGTGGGCCAGTGCCTAAATGGCATGATTTGGCCAAAATGTTGAAGTGACATCCAAACAGTTTCTCTGACTGTGGGAAAATATTGCATGAAAAAATGGAAAGCCCATGAAGACTATCTTTTTTTTTTTTTTTTGTATTGGGAAAAGAAATCTCCATGACCATACCTGAATTTGCCAGATTTCAGCCTTTCTGTCCAGCTTTCCCATGACTCTGATGTTAGCATGCACCACATATTTTAGCCAACCTCAGGACAGAGTCCTGTCTTATTAACATTGTAAAAATTCTGCCAAGGAATGGTTGAGCTGTGTGCGTAAGGGAAGTTAAAAGGTGACCCTTGACATTGGTGATTAGAATAAAATGGAATTAGTCCCAGTCAGAGATTTAACATAGATGTATTTTCTCATAAAATTCCTAAATATTTGTTAAAACCCTTCCTTAATTAGACTTGCAAATGTAAAGGGAAAGTTTGTACCATGGTTAGCATCTAATCCACTAAAGAAAGGAATGCAAGATCACTTGCAAGAATTCAGGTTTGTCATAGCATTTGCCAAATAAGGACACTAAGAATTAGCTGCACTGTTAAAACTTGAAAAGCCAAATACACAAAGTGATGGGAAACTACTATAAAAAGCCTAAAATGTGGATGGCAAAACATATGACTCAAAAAGTCAACAGCAATTTTACTAGAGGAAAATAGTAGCAGTAGCAGGTGGTATTTTATTTTGCTTTTATTGTATTTGTTTTCACTGTTGTAAAGCGTTCCAAGTGCTTTAGTGGGAATATCTATTGGGTTTGTTTATTTTTATTATTAAAGGAGTGAGGAATTTCTCTATTACAAAGTATCCATGTAGATTTACCACATGGAGTGTTCAGCTCCATGTCAAATACAGTGTTCAGATTAAGCACACATGGGATGGATGTTTATCACAATGGAAAGATCGGAGCAAGTGTCTACTTAATTTATACTTTAAGGCCTGATCTTGCTGTCATTGAAATCAATGGGGAAAGTGCAGGATTGGTGCTTAAACCGTGCCTACACTACACTACAAACTTTAGTCAATGCAATTTATGTTGGCATGAAACTGCCAAAAGTATTGTCTCGCTCATGCATGTGCATACTTGGCTGCTTATGCTGACTCTGCATGTACTCACCAGCAGTACTTGGGTCAATGCAGAGCGTTGTGCACCAATGTGCCGTGGTATCCCAGTGTTCCATCCTCCACTATCCAGCGCAATGCCTTGTGGGAAGTTTTTGCAATGTGTTTTGTAGTAGAAATTATTTTCTCAGGGATCTTTGTGAGATGGGGTTCAAGTTCCTTGCATGCAGCTTTCTCCATCCCATAATGCCATCCATATCCCATAATTCCTTCATTCCCCCCACCCCCCATTTTTTTTTTTAAATATGACAAACCCATGTGGCACTTATTGCTGTCTGCCATCTCTAGCATGGAGCCCACACTATTCTCATGAATATTGCAGCTACAGGTAGAATGGTCCTCTGGTATTTGCAGACCTGCAGGAAGAACCACAACTACAGGGGACATGGTGATTTCTTTGAGGACAAATTATTAAGGGACATAAGTGAAAAACAATTCAAGGATATTGGTAGCTTTCATGGAGCAGCTGCAGCTGATGGAGCACTGTTTCTGGCCCTGAGAAACAAGCACCAACTGGTGGGATCCCATTGTAATGCAGGTTTTGAGTGGCTGCAGAACTTTCAGACGCGAAAGGGCCACGTTCCTGGATCTGTGTGCTGAGAATGAGAATGAGAGCTGCACTCACAGCTGAGCAGCAAGTGGCAAGCACATTCTGAAAGCTTGCAACACTGGATTGCTAGTGGTCAGTGGGAAATCATTTTGGAGATGGAAAGTCCGCAGTTGGGGCTGTTGTCATGCAAGTGTGCAGGGCCGTTAATCATATCCCAGTATGCAAGACTGGGACTCTCGGCAATGTGCAGGTCAGAGTGGATAGATTTGCAGCAATGGGGTTCCCAAACTGCAGTGATGCAGTAGACAGCATGCATATCCCCATTTTGGCACCCGCCCATCTTGCCACAGAGTAAATTTAGTGTGTGGAGCTGGCATGGTTGTTTGGGTAGCTGGAGAGTTGCTAGGTATGCTCCCAAGCTGGGCAATCCAGAAAATGCATTTTAAAAATACATGGCATTTTTTAAAGGGGAAAAGGTGTCTTCCAGTCTCCGACACCTGGGCAGTGGAATTCACAGTTGCGACCACAGCAGCGGACTCTTGGGTTGACATTGGTCACATAGTATCTACACTCGCATTGCACTGACCTCTGTAGGTCGACCATGGCTCGGTGCAGTTCAGGGAGATGGTGTTACTGCATCACCTTAACAGGGCACTTACATCAGCCAGAAGCAAATTTGAATATAGACGTACGCACACATAGGTTGACACAAGGTGACCTAACTTTGTAGTGTAGACAAAGCTTTAGTGGCCCCTTATCCTGCAATTGACCTCCCCACTTTATTTATTAATGGACTTAATCTAATGGTTGGGATTGAATGGTTCGATGTTCCTTCAAAGTAATATAGCTCCAAGTACAATTTTTTGAAGCATTGAATAAAGGGATATTCTGAAAGACACAAATAAGCAACATTTGACAGCTGAAAAGTTCATTTTGAGTCTCTCATGCTCATGCTCACGTATTATGGTCAATATGGAAACACTGTACCACTGACGCACATACAGGCTATGACAAACGTTGTATAACCATAATTATATGTTTGTTTCTAACATTGTTGCACAGCAGACCTAAAATGTTCTTTGTAGCCATCCAGAATCAATCAATTAAAAAAAAAAAAAAAAAAGGCTACCCAAAAGCCAGGACAAACCTGATCAATTATCACTAGTTATCATTGCATAGCACCTATGTCGTCTAATCTTTCCCATATCATGCATGCACTTTACGGATCAGCTCCAGCAGTCTAGGTTCAGTTTGCCAATTGCTGTTTCTCATGTATTTAAACACAGAAAGAGACTAATGAGGTTTTGCTTTGAGCAGATTTAAAAAATATGATAGTTGGGAGGTGATGCTCTTTTATCTTTTTAACTTCGGGTGCATCCTACCACCACCAGTCAAACTCCCCTTCTGTTGCTTCTCAGTTTGTACAAGGAACATTAACTCAAATTAATCCCGATGTAATGACTCCTTTTTGGATTAAAAAACAGAGCACCCTCCCAATGAAAACAGCACACTGGACCGTCCATGAAGTAAACACACAGTTAGGGCAGACATCCATTGGAGAAGGGGTTTTTGAATGTTAGTTTTTAAATCCAAGATTGGACAGTCCCTACTTCCCCTGCTTTGCTCTTGTTTATTTAAATAAATAAAATTCTTGATCAAGAGTCATTTTTTCTAAGCTGCTCATGTAGAAGTTTGCTTATTGTGGGAATAGTATCAAAGTTTGTGAAAGAGTCACAAATGAAGTGAATGTGGTGATTGTGGCATCCATTTTGCCAGTTTCACCATCAACTTGATTGCTTTTTTGCTGGTGGAGTTTTGCTGCAAGAGAAAAGCAAGTTTCAGTGCTGAACCTGATTAGGAATCAGCAACACAAAACATATGCATCATACTATTCTTACCATTAGAAGTCCTTTTCGATAACACAGGTGTCCAGTTATCTGGAGTGACTGCAAGTGTATTGGGTTTGGGTTGAGTCAGAAATCAACATGCCTCCCTCAGGCTTGGGTAGTCTCTGTGACACTGGCTGGATTAGGGGGGTCCTTGAGGTGTATTCAGGAGTTCTGATTACTCCCTTCTACACCAATCTTGCGTTGGGGGTGTCATACTGGCTGGATTTGGGGAGGGGGCATTTATTATATTTTTTAACATCAATACATCAGAATCCTAATAATTCATGTGAGATATGCCATGTCAGGCACCGTTAGAAAGGCTATGATGTGCTAAGTAAGATGATGATGTTTATGTTCTTGTGTTATATGTGTAATGGAAGTTACGGATATGTTTGATATATCTGTATTTCAAATTGTGCTGTCTGGGTCAGACCCAGATAGGATGGGTGCAGCACTAGCCTGCTTAATGGCCCATTAAGAAATTCACAGGTACAAGGGGCCTAGGGGGAGAAGCCAGGAATATACCTGATGAGTCACCAGGACTTACTCATGTGACTCTGGACTCCATCTTGTTCCTGTAAATTTCCACAAGCAGCATGGCAAAGGCCAAAGGACATAAAAGGCAGCTGCTCCACATCCATTTTGTCTTCAGTCAGTCTTCACCTACCTCTGGATCAACTCATCTACAACTGAACTGAAGCTGTGAAACAAAGGACTGAGACCCATCCAGGTACTGGATGTACACCAGAGAGACTATACAAGTCTGCACACTCCACAATTCTACTAGAAACCTGATATATATGGACTTTCCAGTTTGTTTGTTTGTATGTGATTGCTTTAATCCTTTAACATTTCTCTTCTAGTTTGTTTCTTTTTTTTAATAATAAACCTTTAGTTTTAGTCACTAAAGGATTGGCTGGCCCCGTGGTATTTTGGGTAAGAGCCAGACTTATATTGATCTGGTGCTGTGGCTGACCCTTTGGGGTCAGGAGAGACTTTTTTGGTAAAGAGCATAGAGTTTTAAATAACTGGTCTCTTTACTGGACCTAGTGGCTGATTGGGAGCCAGAGACTGAAATGCAGTAACGGGGGCTGTGTGCATTTTTATTTTGGCTTCTTGATAACCAGTGTGGGGAATCAGAAGCACAGTTTGTGGCTGGTTGGGAAATCTGACTTCAGTGTCACCCACCAGTGCTGGGAGAATCTGCTCGCCTTTTACAGCCTGCCCTGCCCTTGGCATTTTCAGGTGGCTACCCTAAGCACAGTCTCTGATCACCTCCTCCAGCTGGTAGGATCAATGCAGCAGCAGCTGTGTCACCCACTCCTACCTGCCATGATCACCTCACTGTGCTGTGGAGTGTCACAGCACCTCTGACTCCTGAGTGTGACCCGTGCACTGAGACGTCTGCGGCAGCTGGAAGGAATGGAGCATGCCGCCGCCACCATGCCATCCTCACAGGCAGGAAGTAGCTGAAGACATGGCTCACTGGCTTAGGGCATGAGAAGCAGTAAGCCTCTACCAGGCCTGCCCCACTGATGAACTGGCGGAACTGATTCAGAGTGGAAGGAAGTGTCGGATCTGAGAACAACTTAACATTCTTCCGTTAGGTTTGGGTCTGGGTCCAGCTTTAAAATTAGGACTGAACAGACTTTTAGTTGATCATGCTGTCCCTCATAGTGTCTTTATCAGTGTTGACACAGCTCTCTTGGCAAATTTGAATTGCCTTTCGAAATGTTGTCTTTTTACTGTATATGTACTTCATGACTATTTTGGTAAGTGAAAATACTGCACAGCTGACTTTAAATTATCTTCAGTAAAAGTTTTTTTTAGAGCACAGCTGGACCTGTATTGCTATAAATGATGTATTTGCTGTGATTGTTTTTCTATGATCTGTAAGGTCAGAATAAACATTAAAAGGGACACTATCACATGTTTATTGGAACCAGTTCAAACATAGCTTGCTGTTTCTAACATGACAATACTACAAGACACATGAATATAAGAGGAAAATAAGCAATGTGTGGCCTTTGTTATACTGTTAGAAAGGCTTCTAGTTTTGTTTTTAGGCCAATATTTACCTGCGAAAGCCTGCCCCCCAAAATTTAGACTGCCTGCAAAAATTGGTTTAGACCAAAAAAGAAGATGATCTTGCTGTGTCAGCTCTTGGCATGGTACTCATTGTTTTTAATCAATTACAGTCATCAAGCTGAGAGTTAGGGACAGAGCAGGGACTGATGCTTTGCAGTCAGAATGGGAAATAGTGTACACATTTTGGAAACAACATGCACAAAGTAACAGTAGGATTTGGTTAAAGTCAAAGATATCAGGGCTATGACCTTGGATGACAACTATAACGATAATAGTGGTGGAATTTCACATTATAATGGAAAGTGCTTCGTAACTGATGGGAGGCGAAGGACTGATATTCAAAATTGGAAAAAAGTGCATGGAAAAATTAGGTGACGGGGAAAGATTCTCCTGAGAATTTCATATTGGTCAGCTATGATTTAAATGAGGCCTCACTTAGGGGCAAGGGTCTTCCTGGGTGCATCTCTTTGCAGCATGGAGGACTGAAAATGAAGATGATAAAACTAAAAGGTAGAATTCTGCATGGGAATCCATTATTGTATAAGAGAAGCAAGTATGTATTATGTACATTACCACTGCTCTTCAACTGGTACATTTCTTTCGAGGGGGATCAAGTGAATGTTGCAAATTTTCTATAAAATAGTGTTTAAGATCATGATACCATGGCAATGAACAATGTGTCCTGATTATAGCCACATATCACCAAATTGCACCAGCTTTTCATCTAGCAACTCTGAAAACAAAATTTTGTATTTTATGACAAAAATATTTTTTTCACAAGCTCCAAGTGAAATTAAATTTAATCAGATCTTGGATTCAGGGCAGGCATTTTACAGATGTTTATGTTTCTATGGAAACCCTGATTATACTTGTAAATATCTAACTTCAGACCTTTTAAAAGCAGCTTGTGTGGCAAGGAAAAAGGTAGCCAATGTAAATACCGAATCTATTTTTTGTAGTTTCATGAAACTGTAAATTGTGTATTTGCTATGTATATACTTTGCTTGAATGACTAGTGTTAACTATGGATAAAGTTCTCAGGAAAAGCTACCTGTTGCCAGCAGAAAGCTGTCAATTTGAACTTTAAATGTTCAAATGTTTTTCAGAAGGCTGCTGTGGGGTTAGTCACAGTAAATATGTCAGTGTGTGGTGGGGTTAGAGGATGATAGTTGGTACCCATGAGTAGCCTTCCTTTCAGATTACAGGCACTACGCTGAGAAGGAGGAAGGCCCAGCAGTTAGAGTGCTGCTCTGGAACTTGGATGACCTGGGTTGAATTTCCTGCTCTGTCACTCACTTCCTGTGTGACCTTGAACAAGTCAATTAGTCTTTCTCTGTCTCAGTTACCCATCTGTATAAAGAATAGAGGTGTTCTGAGGATAAATACAATAAAGGCTATGAAATGATCAGATACTATGGTAATGGCCATAATACCTAAAATAGAAAGATACTCTGTAGTGAATTCATTTTAAATGTATTTTTCTAGTTTTTTCTAGAGATACCATTGGTTTAAAAAAAGAAAAGAAAAATGGATGATCTCTGCAGGATGACTCAATAGTATAGGTAAATCTGGATTTTCTACAGTTATTTTTATTTTATATATGATAATATAGACATAAAAATATAGACATTCAAAAAGTTAGCAGTAGCTTAGCTAAAAAGAAAAACATATTAACATCAATGGCTCACTAAATACTATTCATGGTCAAAATGGCATAATTTTGCACACATCTAGCTGTAACCCAAGAACCTCTGAATGACATCTGGCAACGGGTTACAGAAATCTCATGAGTCTGGCATGTACATTCTGGTTCACCAAAGAATGTCATGTGATGTCTCAAATGAAACCCAGCACCACACTGATGAGATATAGGAACAGATATTATGTAAGGAGTTATGTATATATATATGAAAAATGTGTTCCTAGAGTCTGTATCAGTGTATTAGTCACCAGCAGAAGTGAAACACAAGAGATGTTTATTCACCTCTCTCTTTGTTGGAATGTAAGTTAAGCATTGTAAGCTAACACAGTGGATGTCCATTTATATACATGTGAAATCAATGGGGAAGGAGCATACAGGAAAAAAAACAAGCCAATGGAGGTTATTCTGTCTATAAGTAAAGAAGGTGACCTTTGGGGGCATATTTAAAAAGCAAAAGACACCCCTTCATCCTGCACCGGGGAAGTAAATAGATAGTGTGTTTACATTTATGAAAACGTGATCTCATCCAACCTTGGCTGAAAACATGCGAGAGGACTTCAGGTGAGATCAAGTTCTTTGGACAGGGGGTTAACTGTAGTTTAGTTTAGTCTCTAGAAAGCATGTTGTTATAATTTTGTTTTATATGTAACCATTGCTCCCAATATCCTTACTCACGATCTCCAGAATCTCTAGTTTTTGATGATAAGCTGATTTGTGTTGTCACTATAAATATATCCCAGGCAAAGTTCTGGTCCTGAGCTGAGTCTTACAAGCTGGTGTCTACTGCTCCTTTGGAAACAGCAAGCCTGATATTTCTGTGAGTGTTCAGTGGCTAAGGGGCTGGACTCTACAGGGAATGCCCAGAGAGGGATTTGGGGGTTGCTGTGTGCCATTCACTAACCTGCACAGACCGAGTGAGGCCTGTGAAGTCATAAAAGGTAGTGCTTGTACTGTGAGAGGCTGTTGGTTTCAGGAGCCAAGTGACAGCAAGCACAAACCAGACTCCTCCATGCTAAGGGCAGGTGGCGGTGAGCTGCCTCACAACTCTTGGTACCCCTGGGAAGCATCACACTAATAATATAATGTAGGCACTGGGGCTTCTCCTTTTGTTGGAGGAGTTGCATCCATCAGATGAGATAAATAAATCTCTCTTTCGATCATTTGTGTCTTTCAGGTAGAATTCAATAGCTCCCTAGGAAGTTGAAAATAAATTAATCCATGAATAGCCTGGAATAATCTTTATCCTCATGGGGAGCCAGCCAATATTCCCTTTCACAGTGAAGCATGATTGTAATGAGCACCAGCCCCAGAGAGAATACAGGATTGTTTTTCACCGTTTGGTGCTATTTAATCTCAAGAGGTGATCACTCACCCTTGGGTTCATCCAAAATACAAGCCTGTTGGCCAAACTCCTGTTCCCTGATCCTCTGGTCCATAGCCAGTAAAACACTACACGTGTAACTTTAGGCATGTAAGTAGGTGTATTGAAGTCCATGAATTCACTCAGGAAGACTTAGGGGCAGATTCTTAGCAGGTGTAAAGGCCATAGCTCCATTTACACCAAATGGGGATTTGTAATTTAGGAGCACCATTATTAGGTGCTTTTGAAAATTCTATCCCAAAATTAAGTGTATATCATTGATGTTGTCATCTCTTAAGTGATGCCTCAGTAATACTACCTTCTTCTTGAATGACTTACAGAAGGTATAGCTAAGCTCAAGATTGTCCATTTTCAAAGTATGTTGCGAGACTTACTTGTTTCCAAAAGCCTCCCTGTAATAACTGAACAAGGAACTACAACCAAATAAACCTGCTGATAACAAAAATAGGAAGCTAAACTTAGGAGAGGTGAAGAGCTCTGTGGACACTGTGATTCCTTTAACTGTTTTGGGACTCTGTTTCCAAGAAGGCTAACGGCATATTGGCTGCATTAATAGAAGCAATGCCAGCAGATCGAGGGAAGTGATTATTTCTCTCTGTTTGGCACTGGTGAGGAGACATCTGGAGTATTGTGTCCAGTTTTTGCCCCCCCCCCCCCCCACTACAGAAAGGATGTGGACAAATTGGAGACAGTCCAGTGGAGGCCAATGAAAATGATTAGGGGTCTGGGGCACATGATTTACAAGGAGAGTGGGAGGGAACTGAGCTTATTTAGTTTGCAGAAAAGAAGAGTGAGGGAGGATTTGATAGCAGCCTTCAATTACCTGAAGGGGGGTTCCAAAAGAGGATGGAGCTAGGCTGTTCTCATTGGTGGCAGATGACAGAACTAGGAGCAATGGTCTCAAGTTGCAGTGCGGGAGGTCTAAGTTGGATATTAGGAACAACTTTTTCCCTAGGAGGGTGGTGAAGCACTGGAATGGGTTACCTACGGAGGTGATGGAATCTCCATCCTTAGAGGTTGTTAAGGCCTGACTTGACAAAGCCCTGGCTGGAATGACTTAGTTGGGGTTGGTCCTGAGGTCCCTTCCAACCCTAATCTTCTATGATTCTATAATTCAGAAATGAAGGACTTGACACCCTAGAAATATCCTTGAATAGCCATTTTAAGAAATAAAGAGAAAAGCAAGTCTTTTCAATACTGGATATACTACCAGTTGAACAACAAGGGGCATAATGCAGAACTGTACTACTGCTCATTTCAGTGAACGTGAGTTTACACGTGGAGCTCACTGAACGTACAAATGAGGCTGTTTATTTAATGAGAAATATATTTCCTAGAGTTCACAACAGGGAAATCTTCCTGAAACATTTGCTGAAAATAATTTAAGACATAATCCATACAAATGTCAAGTTATTGTACTGAAAAAATTTGGAACTGGGCAGGAAGTCTTGGAGCGTTCCTGATCCATCGACATTCAAAGAATTTTGTGTGGTTTTGTTCTCTTGCTTTTCCTGAGAATGCTGATTGTTTTCCAGCCATGTGATGCTGTTGGCGGTACAGATGTGCCTTTATGGCTCCATTTCTCTAAACAGTCAAGTTTTACAACTCTCTGGGGGTCTTTCAGATTAGAACGGGTGTTGCTCCTAGCTTTGACCCATGTAGATCCTCTGAGCATGGGGATCAAATAATCAGCACCACTTGTGCCTATCACTGGAGATACAAAATTCATTTCCCCAAATGCTTTCTTCTATGTGGATGTTTCAGAATTGTTTTTTATTCTTCCTTAGTAGCATCCATATCATAACTCCTAAAATCTTGTATCTTTAGCAATATCTTATATATAATATAGGTGTTTGTTTAACATGTAAATATTTCCCAGGTCTGATGATAGACCTTGATGCTTCCCAATTCTTTACCGTGATATACTTTGATATTGCATTTCACTAAGGTTTCACTAAATGGCTTATTGCTGAGCACACTAAGTAAAAAAAATGCAAACAATTTTCATATTGTTTCATATTTTCAGTGAGTTTCTTTCACTGACTATTTTGCTGAAATCATTTTGGGCTTGATTCTGCCATCCTAACTCTACAAGTAGCCTTCTTGAATTCAACTGAACTCTTCACGGAGGGAGGTGGAACTCAGAATGAGTAAGTGTGGCAGAATCAGGCACTTCGTGATTATCTCAGTTTCATTAAGATGTCTTACAAACTAAATTATGTTTGACCTGCACCGAGTTTACAGTTGAACAGTAGCTGCTGTGAATAAGTGGCCTGGGATTTTAAGGTTGTTAGTTTATTTATTTATTCATTTATTAAATTCCCTCTCAATCTGCTGACCTATTGGTCCCTGAAAAAATGAAGCATCTAAGAGGAACTTGACTGCAGAATTAATTTAGGGACCTTTTACTTTTGTTAAGGCTTCATGTTTTCAAAATACATAAAACAAACATACAAGCCACATTTAATATAATCATTGGGTTATATTTGTGAAATATATTGCAACTGTGTGCAATATCTTTGCATTGTATTAAGTGTATGAATGATTCGTGCATGCGTGCATGCAACTCTGGAGAGGGGGAGGGAGTTGCCACAGTGCCACCAGGAACTAAGAACAACGAGGAATGATTAAGGTGGTCAATTACACTAGACAGCTAAGCAGTTGCTCTACCTTAATGGAATTTATACCTACACACGCCTAAAAGAGTCAAGCAGTGCCCCAAAATGCCTGCTCTACTATGTTTCCTTTCAGCACATGTGACCACTTTCTACAATCGGGACAGCTGGCAGACTAAACACATACTGATATTGCATTTGGTTCTGACAGACACAACGTGTTTAATGTGATCAGTTCAAAAACAAGCAGACTTGTAAGATAAACTGTTCCAAAGTCTATTCTGTAAACAAGCATATTTTCCACAGATTTTAATTTTCTTCAGGATAGTCACAAGTAGGGCTAGCCAGTTTCTCTTTAATTAAAAAGGGATCATTGTTGATACTATACACTTCTGGAGAAAATTAAAGCCTTGTTCTTGCATCGAAATCATGCTTCTAATTTGCACCAGTGATGTGTAACTGATCTGTTGGTGCTTTGTGTTTCCTTGACCTGGCATGGACCCCAACCAATGACAAATGAGCCCCTAGCCCACTAACAAGGCAGGGTTGTGACCCAGGCTTGTTAATTCTTTTAATTTGCAGTGTAATTAGAATTGAGAAGTACTCTACAGTATGTTGAGATCAGCCTTTGACAGTTTTATTGGGAAGATGGAAGTGGACAGTATGTGTGGGAGTTTTGACATATGAAGCTACTTCTGTGACTCAAAGGTCTTGTAAATAGATGGGAAAGGCAACATGTGGTTGCTGTCCAAAGTATCAATAACATCACTACAGGATTAGTTCTCCCTGACCGCTCATTTCATTTCTCTGCTCTGTGGTGAATGGCTTTGGCATTTCTTTCTGTTTTGTTTCAGGATAAAATAATGTGGGTTTTCATTTATACCAGCTGAACAAAGTTTAATCCAGTGTGTTTTGATCAGTATTGCAGTTAAGTCCCAAGTCTTTGGCCAAATATATTCATTGCCTTTAGCAACATACCCACAATGCCCATTTCCCTTAATAGCCGGTACATGATAGAATAGAAACCTGGTGTATTTTAAGGGGGATTTGATCAAGAACACCAATCCTTGTGTTACTGTGATATTGTTTTTATACCTGAAGTCAGCTCTATTTCTCTGTCCCGGTGTCATCAGAGAGGTCGTCTGTGTTCTAGAAAAATAAATCTCTCAGATGGCATCACAATGTGTGACATTTACTTGCTGGCTTTTCTTGGGATTCTGGTTCACCAAATACTGTGTGTGTCTGTCCATCTCTCTTCTTTCCACAAGCTCATCTCTTTAGTTTGAGGCCATTTTCCCGCTTTATAATATAGTCTCTTGATCCTCTTCACTTTGTTCTGTAGATCTCTATTTCTGCTCTTCCTATTATACAGTTAGTTATAGATATAACTTTATCGATGCCATTATTGTGTCTTTATAGATTGTCCAGTAATGTTGCTCTAGCCACTAACTAAGAATGAAAGCCATTGATCAGGTTTTTATAATGCTCTCTTTACATCTTTAGTTGGGCAAGAGATTGTGTTTCCCTTCAAATATGGACTTCACCACAGTTTTCCACACCTTTTCCACCTATGTAATGTGCTGTACATGGTGCTACAATGATGACCTCTAAGAGGCTTCCAGAAGTGCAAATTACAGCAGGGTAGAAGGCTATGCCAAGAAGAACTTATCATACGAGTGCTTCATACTCTGTACAAGTGTCCAGGATGTTTCCAATTGCAGTTAAGGATATTGATTGGCTTCTGAAGTCCTAAATTATTTGCTCCTTTGCTGAGAAAGATTGTCTAGTTTTATCCCTTAACACTGGCAAATATGCCACCAGCTTTCATTTGCCAGGTGAAATTTGTGGGGGCAGGTGGTGGAATGTTGTCACTTGCATGTCTTTGTGTACTCTTATTCTTGGTCCATCAGTCTTGCCGCTATTTGGGCATGATGAAAAACTCCTCTTTGTTGCAGTTATTATTTTGTACTACTGTAGTGCCAGAGAATCAGATCAGAACCAAGGCCCTACTGAATCAATCTGCACAAAAAGGAAGACATAGATTGTATGCTCTTTGTGGGGACTAAGACCCAGAGAACCTTCAATCTTTGATCAGCTTTTACTTTGATGTGGACATTGGTATCCCCTCAGTTATTAGTCACTCTAGTTGGTCTTCACTGACCCTACAGTCACAAGGGACGACAATATGGATCTTATAGCCCTAGAGGACTATATCGTCCTTTATAGCCATAGAAATCAACTTTTGTTATCATCTGCCTCCCTTCCCCCCCTCCCCCCCCCCCAATTCACTACATCCCTCCAGTTCCGTTTTCTGACACAGCTCTCTTAATCAGATGCTAAACTACTTACTTTTTTGCTGGAGCTCACATTTCATTTTATTTGATTAAAGAAGGCATGTATCGTATAGTAATGTGATCCATAGACCCATTTTCCTCATCTGTGTTTAGAGTACTTTTGCTACTACTTGGTGTTGGATACATCAGCTTTGATCTATCATGAAGAAGTTAAGTGTATTTTAATGCTTACTATGCAGGCCAGACTTATCTTAAAATTTTATAACTAGTACAAGCTGTCATTTGTATAGGAAATAACCCTGCATTCTCTGTGCAATTTATGTTTTGTTTTTGTTTTGTTTTAAAGGGAGTTTATTTTTTGTATTTGTATTTTGGAAGGGAGGAATAGCTGTAGCTTAATTTCTTGTATTTGACTACATGTTCCTCACATGCCAGTGCGTTTCAGTACTAAATTTAAAACCATTAAAACTGGATGGGGATAATTTGGTTTAATTTTATTTAAGAGGCATTACTTAGTTAAAAAACGTGTCCATGGAAATATTATTTTACTTTCAGTTCATTTTTGTTCTAGGCCTGTGGAAAAGTGTTTTCATTTTTATGTGGATTTGTGTTTCCTATAGATTAAGATGAAACATTAGATTAAAGTGCGCTGTGTAAAAGTAATAGGATCACAGAAATGTCTTTATTCTTGCTTTCTTGAGGTGTGTGTGTGTGTGTGTGTGTGTAAGAGAGAGAGTCTGTGAAAGAAACTAAATGTGAAGCACCAAGTTCTTCACAGACATTTACTTCCTGGTGGGCATAATTTACCAGATTGATTGATTACTGTAGCATTGTGAATTTTAAACAAGAAATGTATCAAATGTAAGGTTTTATTACTCCTGAGAGGAAGTGAGAGGGGGCACGAGTACTTTAAGGATTGTGGTGTTATGAAAATAGAAAGGAAACCCTTAAAATAATATTTTAAAGGATGCCAACGTATGGTGTGAAAGATCTTAATGTTTTATTTTGAGAGCAGAAAAGTTTGTTTAACAGATACAGTAAAAAAATGACAACATCTAAATCTTTGGTCCCACATGATGGGTGTTTAATAACATTCAAAGTTCAAAGCAAGGTTGCCACTTCTTTTTAGTCAAAATGTAGTGTTGGGCAGTGGGGGGAATGTTTTATAAACATCTTTTTGTTCTGCTTGCACCACACTGCTGCTGTCTGGGAAGGTGGAGAGTTGCTGGGAGGACTTGGGATGGAAACCAGGATTCTGTCATCAAAAGACAGAAGACTGGAGTGTGGCCATGAAAAATTTGCATTGAAGTCCAAGATTGGGTAGGTGACAACCAAGGACCTTTTCTCCCTCCCCATGCGCATTGTCATGTCAAAGAGGAGAAAAAGAGACATTTTATTTGACACTGTAGAGAAGATTATTAAACAATGTATAGGGAATGCTTTGATATCCATCTGAAGCTATGGGGCTTGATCCTGTAAGGTGCTGAGCACCCGGGGCCCAATCCAACAAGGAACTTAAATATCTGCTTAATTTAAAGCACATGATGTTTTGCTCTCACTTGGACTTCCCCTTCCAAAGCACAATTTGATTGGAGTGACACATGGAAAAGCCTCAGTAGCCTTTTTCTACAAATTCTTGGGCCAAATTGCAGATTCTTGTCCACTCATGACCATCGCTGGGTGAAGGTGCTGATGAAAGGGGAGAGCACAAAATATTTATTCCGATTTTTCACTGGAGTCATAGCAGCAGCATGAATACTTATTCAAGGCAGTTTTACCACACAGTTGAGCAATCATCTGGAGATCACCATAAGATGCTGTAAAAAGGCAAGGTGTACCAAACCCATGTGGCTCTGCTTTCCTCCTTTTGTGTCAACATTACATTTTAGTTTAGTGCCACAAGGAGCTAGAGGGCAGGCTGAGGGTAAGAAAGACAGCAGGGTAGTAATTAAAAAGGGATGGAGCCAATTAACAAGGGCAGTGTGGGAGCACTTTTCCTTTTCCTGCGTTGCAGGGGAGTATACTCCTCTGTACATATTTAATATTTCTCACAGAAGGGAAGGAATGTCCCTCAAGAAAGGGAAAAGAGGAATATTCAAATTGCTTTTAAGGTGGCTAGTTCCATAACTAAATGCATGGAAAGGCTTCCAGAATCAGTCCACCCTTCAAAAACTTATCTATTTAAATTATATCACAATGTGGGGAACCATGAAAGAGAATGAAACAAATGCATGTTAATACCTATCATGAGTTTCTTCAAAATAGGAGCAATACATTATTCTTTTCAATCTGATTTAATGGAGCCCTGAGTTAAGACTCCATTAGAGGAACAATGTATTTTAAAAATACAGTTATATGGTAACTCCCCCTGTCATTTGAGAAGATTCTTCTACATGAACATTATTTTTAAAAATGCATCATGAATAATTAAATGAAATGAATGAAAAATGCATCTTTGAAGAAACATTTGAGATAAATAGTGTTTTTAAGTTGTCCTACTGTAAGGAGGCCTGTACAGTTTTCAGTGGTTCTCATGTTCTTTTATGGCAGGTTGCATGTCTTGTGCATGCCTGCCTGTGATAAGACATTTTGTAATCGGTTTGTTCAAAACTTGCCAAGGCTTCTTTTGGGTTAACCTGTCCATGCTCTTTCTATGCTTCTGCAGCTTTGTATTGTTGTATCTGAATGTATTCAAAGCAACCTATATTTAAAGGTGTGAAAGAGGTGAGGTTTGTAGGGTAGGCATCATCTTGCAGGTTATTGACTAGGTTGTACTAGTATGATAATTATTAATGTCAGAGCAAAAGACTGACGACGTTCAATCTCTTTCGTTTATCCAAGTGAAGGGTAAGAATGACTTGATCACGGTCTGTAAGTTTATGGGGAGAAGATTTCTGATGGTCAAGGGCTTTTTAATCTACCAGACAAAGGTATAACAAGATCTAATTGCTGGAAGTTGAAGCTAGAAAAACGTATTTGAAATAAATCATAAATGTTGAACAGTAAAAGTTACTAACTATTGGGGCAACTTTCCCAGGGATGTGGTAGTTTCTTTGTCACTTCAAATCTTTAAATCAAGATTTGATATCTTTCGAAAAGATGTACTTATAGCTCAATTGAAGTGATGGAATTGATGAAGGAATTACTGGGTGAAATTCTGTGTTATTCAGTTCTGTGTTATACAGCAGGTCAGACCACATGACTATAATGGTCACTTGTGGCCTTAAAATTTATGAATAACCCCCCTTCCCCCTCAGCCCAAATCTAATAATTTCCAGAACCAGTGAAATCAGAAGTTTCCAAAATTCACCTCCCAACAAATGCTGAACACAGGGGTCATCTATCCTCATAAAACGAACAATGAAACGAGAGATTCTTCATTCTCTGGAACTTTTGTATCTAACGTCGTTACAAGTAACACACAGAGCCTTGCGAGACAGATGCATTAACAGCTGAAAATCTTTCTTAATATTTTCCATTTGTTTACTTTGTATATTCAACAGCATCTTGTGTCATTTTCACTGCTTCCTTAGTAAGTCTGTAAATTCTCCTTTTGTTTGTTTGTTTCACACAGCAACAAGTGAGAGAAGCTTATTTATTAACTTAAGTGATAAGAAAATATGATTGTAATACCAGAAAAAATTTTGAGGGCAGAAAGAGGAGGGAGGTTCCGGTGGGTGTATTATCTGAAAATACTTTAAACTCAAGGTTTTTTTTTTAAAGCACATAGACTAGATTCTGAATGATGGATGGTGGAGGATGAATCCTTTTATGGTAATGATATGTTAATAAGAGTAATTTTTTCCCCACTCTTGTTGTATGTTTTTGAATATACTGAAACATTACAAGGATAATAATTGTCCACTTATCAAAGTCATTCCGTTAAAACCAGAAACTGTTATGTGGATGTCAAGGTTTCTTCTCAACACAAGAGTCATTTTATTTTATACTGAAAAATTCAGATAATAAATATAAACTGTAGGAGAGAGGGAGGGAAGAACAAATATATATTTAAAATAATCATGTCAACACCAATAACATAACTTTCAGTAGCAGAATAGCTTGTTAGGATTTTCTTTTTTAATGCTAGACTATCATGTATGGGATTAATTAAGCTTCTGGGGGTTTACTGCTACTTTTAAGTTAGAAAGGTAGTCTTTGTTCTAAGCGAATATTCCCCTAATAGAAAGAAGCAACAAAGTATGATTTCACCTGAGCATAATGTTTATGATTTCAGTTGGAATTATGCAAAAGCTTAGAGATCTGGAGGGCAACTGAGAGCTTGTAATAAGTTTGGAGAACTTGGCCCCGTGGTTTATTTCTCCCAGAGGGCCGCCAGGAAGTGAACTCCATTAACTAATTGAGATTTAGAAATTCCCTGGGGCTGGCAGTCAATTTGTTCAAAGATGAAGCTTAGTATTTTTAAGGGGAAAGTATTTATGCAGATGGATCCTGTGTGATTTGCTTTGTTGTTTGTTAATTTCTGAGAGCAAAAGTTAGAAATTACACTGAAAGGAAATGCCATCTGATGCCTTTCTCATTGAAGTGGGAAGAAGGTGTGAGAATCTTACTCTAGATAATATCAATGAAAATAATTACAATAACTGTGGTGCTAAATTTCTGTGGTTCTTAGCAAACTAGAAGAGGAGTTTGTGTTGGTTTGGAGGAACTCTTGATATTAATTAGACATTTTTTATTTACCTCCAGTTGCAAAGTACTTTGGCTTCTCTATCCACTGCTGCAAAACTTGAAATGTGAAGTGGCTTAGGAATTATAAACTATAACTTTCTCTACTAGATAAGATTATTTTTTGTAGTTTCAGATCCAGTGGCTACTCAGTTTTGTGGACAAATTCTGTCCTCAGCTACAGGAGTGTAGGTTTGGGGTTACTTTGGATGTACACTGGAGTAACTAAGATCTGTATCTCACAAACACTTTATGCATGTAAGTTCTCCTATTTAAATCAGTAGAACTAGTCACATATGTAAAGTTAAGCACGTACATAACTGTTTGCAACACTGTGGTCTTAGATGTTAATTTGACCTTTAATATTGTTTTTTTATAATTTTCTCATTATTATTTTAGTACTGTGCACTAATAATGTACAGTGATGCCACCCAACAACAGAGGTTTTGGTCAAATGGTAACACCTTTACTATAACATTAACAGTGTTACAATAAGCCACAATTTTCTAGAACAACTGTTTGAAATGTTTCAGTTTTCAGTATCATTGGCTTAGTTCAGTGCGTGTGTGTGGGATCATTATTCTGTAATATCACCGGATTCTTTTCAGGGACATAAGATATTCGAGGAAAATTTTCAGTGATCCTGTCTAGTACCATGAGAGTGAGATTGTAAAATGGATAGCGGCATAGCCAGCTGAGGTGGATAAAATATGAAGAAAAATGGTGAAGCAATAAGTTGTTTGTTTATCAAACTAAGAAATGCACTTATAGAAGATAATGGAAGTGAGTGAAAAGGCTTTGCAAAGGCTATCATTGCAGAATTTGATCTTTTCTACAACAGTCTTTATATTCCATTTCAAAATTTCTGATTTTTAAAAAGTATTTTACTCTAATAAGATTGATCTTCCTAAAATGGAATGTAAAAGCAAAACTAACCATGAAAAAAGTAGTGGATACTCAGGGCCATGAAGCAAACAAAATGCCCTAGTTTAATGGCTTCTCTGTTGATTTTTATCAAGAAGTTAAGGACTTGCTTGCCTCTTCTTTATCAGACTCTCTTAATAAAATCTGTTTCTTGGGTTTTCTCCCGGCCATCATGTTATCTACATCTATCTCAGTCGTCTTTTTAAAATGGGGGAGGGGCACGAAGAGAGAAATGTAGTTCTGTAGGTGAATATCCTTGCTTAAATGGATAATAAAATTGTGCACAAAATGTCAGCATCTGGATTGGAGGAAATTCTGCTTACCTTCTTCAGTATAGGTAGGATGGCTTTATTAACAATGTAATTAGGTAGGTATGGAATACAATTCACTCTGCCCATTCAAAAACCCCCCACCCCTGTTAATTATATTGTTAGACCCCGAAAAAGCTTTTGAGTGGCTGTACCACTTTATGGTGACAACAGCAGCAAAACTCTGTTGTTAATTTTTGTAATCATCACCATCTTACCTGCCACACATTTAGAAAGTGGAACTATACTTCTGTGCAGAGAGTATTTATTTACCATAATAATGAAAGTTGTTCTGTGCAGACAGACACTCTCTGCTTACCAGAAGCCTTTTGACATCAATGAGCTCCATGCTGGAGCAGAGATAAATCCCTGTAGAGCAACTTGCAGAATTGAGGCCTTGGTTTGTAACCTATGGAGCAACTGGCAAATTGTAACATTTAACACCAATATTTGTTCCATATAAAGTTTTTATTTCCAGTAATTGGTCCCCTGCAGTTGTAAAGCTCAGCACAGGAGTTCTCCTGTGTAAAAATTCTGTTAGATATCATTGTGTGAAAATTTGCTCAGTAGCATTTTCTCCCCATGGTATGTTTAGGACTTTATGAAAACACTGAAGGACAAGTTGGCTCCCTGACAGCATTTCAGTGGGCACGTATTCCAAGGCCTTGTCTGCACTAGCACTTATGACAGCAAAACGTCTGTTGTTCAGGAGTGTGAAAAAAACTACCCTCCCAAGCGACACAAATTTTCCCAGCATAAGCACTTGTGTGGACAGCACTATGTTGGCGGGGGACGCTCTTCTGCTGACATAGCTACCATCGCTCTTCTAGGTGGTTTTATTATTTTGGCTGGAGAGCTCTCTCCCATCAACATAATGCAGCTACTCAAGCATTTATGCTGGCAAAATTTATTTCGCTTGGGTTTTTTTGACACCCCTGAGCAACAAAAGTTTTGCCACCATAAGTGCTAGGGTAGACAAGGCCTAAGTTTCATTTGACATTACATTTGTAGTTCAGACACATTGCCGTGGGCAATTAACCCACACAAGTACTTGTGAAGACAGCTCTTTACTGAAATGTCAGCTTGGTGGTGGGTTTGGTAAGCCTGGGGTTATTTCGTCTAGAGAGACCATAAAACAGTGACTTAAACCACCCTCTCCTCCGTTTAGCTTCTGATTAAAAGTATTGTGTTTATGAGATTTAGACAGTGTTGAATGATTTTTACCATAAGCATCATTATTCCTCCCCAAAAATGACATGGTCTAGTAAAGTGATGGGCTAAGCTGCCATCTCTTGCTTCAGCAACTCTGCTACTGGCTGGTCCCCATTTGCTCAGTACCAGCTTTGGATGGGACCCAGATGGAGGTAACAGAAGGCCAAGCTGTATTACCTCCAATCTAAATTTCCAGGGACTTTGTAAAGGATAGTTCTGCAGAGAGCTTAACCCACCTCTGACCTCACATCCAGAATATGCAGAGACTCTTGTGTCCAGAATATAAATGCAGGGGCATTTCTGCAAAGCCATCATCTCCGCCTCTCCTCAATAGTTAGAGAGGTAATTCTGAACCTGAATTTCCAGGGGATGATCTGGACTGACATATCTGAACTGCTGAAGAACTTCATTTTCATTTTGAGTAGACAGATGATTTTTTTCTCCTATACTCTACTTTTACTCAAAGGCATTTAGCTGAGGATTAACATTCTTTATTTTAGGAATCCTCTTGGCTCCCTGTATGCACTTTTCCCCTCCAAGACACTAACAGGTCTGCTTCCAGTTGAGGAAGTTGAATGTAGAGTTCTCTGAAATTGGTTAATGCTACTCTCTGGAAGGGAATCACACAAGAGTATGTTGCCTCCTTGATACTCTGAGCCCTGCTTGGCCTAGAGATTTAGGTGCCCAAACCCAGATCTCCTGTTTGGCAGTACATTTGGCTACCATTTACACTACTAGGTGGTTTGTGGATTAACAACGTTTAATAACACTTTTGCATAACCTGACCCTGATTTATTTGAGAAAAGCGTTTGCAAGTTATCCAAGCCCTATAGAAGTCAATACACTCTCCTGTTGACTGAAAGGGGCTTTTAAGTTTTTTTAAAAAACCTACAATACTATTAAATAAAATAACAGACGTTTTAAATTCAGGGATTTTTTTTTTTAATTTTAGCGTTTAGCTGTGGGTTAGGATTAAATTACCTAGCAGTTCAGGCTGTCTATTGACACTACCAGACACCTGACATACCCACATAAGCTTGAAAATTTGCTCTTTTCAAGTGAATTTACACCACTGTTGAGTGGATAATTAGCAAATTTTACACAAAAATTAGGCAACTTTTTTTTTAACCAAAATGAGCACTCACACTTTGACTATTTTCAATTTCATCCTTAAAATTTTGTTCCAGCTGTTAAAATCATCTGCTGGGCTACCTTCTTTGCAACAGAGGAAACGCAAATGGCTATTAATAGGAAGACAGGATACACTGGGAGTTGCTCCGCATAAGAACCTTGATTTTTAGAACAGGTTGTAGCATTTTTTAATAGACTTTTCTCGAGATATGCTGCTTCATCAAAGCTGAAATGTTTTACAGAAACATAATGTTTTACAGATGGGAGGATTTCTGAGGTCCAAGGCTCTTTGGTAACTTCTGACAAGAGGAATGGAGAGAAACCCAAATTGAAAAACTGACCTTTTTTTATCTGAAAAATGGACATTTCGACACAATTCCATTTCTCAAAATCAATGGAAAAGTTTTATATCCATTCTACACTGGAATGGAAAAAAAAGTCAAAACCTCAAAAGTGGTCACAAAACAGAATTGTTATCCTCTGGCCAGCTCTACTAATAGTACTTGCCTTCCACTGCACGGAAACCCTGTGTCACCCAAAGCATGGCATCCCTTCAGGGCCTTAGTTTCAGCCTGTCATCAGTTGTACATGTGAAAGCTGAATTGATCCTTAGAAATTCCAATTCATTCTCTGTTGTTAATGGCTTGGAAACCATGAATTGTGAATTGGAAAAGTGAATTGACTATAGGTAAATAACTTTTGGCCAAAAATGAAATTACAGAATTACTAACTGTGGTACGTAACCCATCATTTAAATCAGCTTCTGTACCAGATGACTGGAGGATAGCTAATGTGATGCCAATTTTTAAAACAGGCTCCAGAAGAGACAGGATAATAGGGAAGGTCCTCTCCTGGATCAGTAACTGGTTAAAAGTAGGGATGTAAGCTGCTAAACGTTTAAATGGTGAGCAGCAGTCTTACCATTTAATGATTTAATTAAACATTTAATTAAACCCCTGTGGGTTGCCTCCCAGGTCCCGGCCTGGGGCAGCTGTGGGTGACTTCTCCTCTCTCAGGTAATAGCTGGGAGCCTGGGGCAGCTGTGCGGGGAGCCAGTCTGCAGCCACGTGGAGACTTCTTCCCTCCCCACTCCCAGGTCCCAGCCCTGCGGGGACTTCTCCCTTCCCCGTCTCATCCCAGCCGGGAGGCTGCAGCCTCCCCAGTCCCAGCAACTGCAGGATAAGTTCACCTTTAATCATTTAAATGTTCTATTTTTAGACGTTTAAACGGTTAATTCATTAAACAATTTTTTACATTCCTAGTTAAAAGATAGGAAACAAAGGGTAGGAATAAATGGTCAGTTTTCAGAATGGAGAGAGGTAAATAGTGGTGTCTCTCAGGGGTCTGTATTGGGACTGGTGCTGTTCAACATATTCTGGAAAAAGGGTAAACAGTGAGGTGGTCAAATTTGCAGACGATACACAATTACTCAAGATAGTTAAGTCCAAAGCAGACTGTGAAGAGTTACATATCAGTCTCACAAAACTGGGTGATGGGGTAGCAAAATGGCAGATGAAATTCAATGTTGAAAACATAATCTCAGTTATACATACAAAATGATGAGGTTTAAATTAGCTGTTACCACTCAAGAAAGAGATCCCAGAGTCATTGTGAACAGTTCTCTGAAAAATCCCACTCAATGTGCAGCAGCAGTCAAAAAAGCTAACAGAATGCATGTTAGGAACCATTAGGAAAGGGATAGATAGTAAGACAGAAAATATCATAATGCCTCTTTAAATCCATGGTACACCCACATCTTGAACACTGTGTACAGATTTGGTCACCCCATTTCAAAAGAGATATATTAGAATTGGAAAAGGTAAAGAGAAGGGCAACAAAAATGATTAGGGGTGTGATAGAGAACAGCTTCCATATGAGGAGAAATTAAAAAGATTGGGGGCTGGTTCACACTTACTGCGCGATTCGGCGGCAGTCGACGGGAGTTACGCAAACTATGCAGAGTAGTTTGTGTAACTGATGTCGACTGCTGTGCTTCCCTTCTGCACGCTGTTCTCACTGCACTGAGCCGATGGGAACAGCGTTCTCGTCGACTCAGCGCTACGCTACTTCAGGGGGTGGACTTACTCAGTCGACTACCTAATCGATTGAGCAGGTCTCACTGACCGCTCAATCGATCAAGAAAGATCGATCTGGCTGCGGCAATTTTGCCGCCGTCAGTCTGAACATAGTCTGGGACATTTCAGCTTGGGAAAGAGATGACTAAGAGGGGGTATGATAGAGGGCTATAAAATTTTGTCTGATGTGGAGAAAGTGAATAAGGACATTTTATTTATTCCTTCACCTAACACAAAAACTGGAGGTCACCCAGTGAAATTAATAGGCATCAGGTTTAAAACAAACAAAAGGAAGTACTTTTTCATGGAACACTGTCAGCCTGTGGAACTTGTTGCTGGGGGATATTGTGAAGGCCAAAACTATAATAGAGTCAAAAAGAAAACCTAGATAAGTTCATGTAGGAGAGTTCCATCAATGGCTATTAGTTAGGATGATCAGGCATGCAACACCATACTCTGAGTGTACCTACCTCTGTTTGCCAGAAGCTGAGAGCGGATGATGGGATGGATCACTCAATGTTTGCCCTGTTCTATTCATTCCCTCTGAAGCTTCTGGCATTGGCCACTGTTGGAAGAAAGGACACAGGGCTACATGGTCTGACCCTATATGCAGTTCTTATGTAAATTCTACTGCCTTTAGATGATCAAAATTCCCAGAGTTAAGTGGCAGTTTTGCTCAGTAGAGTTCAGCAGAATCTGCCCCTTTACCAGTCATATGCAAACCAGAAGCCAGATATGCAAACCTTTCCTTTTTAGGGTAGAAAGAGGAAAGGATTGTTGTGAAGTTAAATATCAAACAAAATGTTGTAAATAAATAAATAAAAAGAGTGGGAGACTGGATGAAGCAGGCTGAAGTACAAAACACACACAGGATCAAATGCAAAGTTATAGTATTGCGAACCTCAAGAATTCAAAAATCATGAGTCAAGTCCCCAGAAATAAAAAAATCAGTGTAAAATAATGAGATTTTAAAAAAGAATAAATTTGGGGTTCTTTTTACTTTGCCTTCTATATTTTGAGACCTTAGGGTACAGTCAGGTCCTGTTTTTGAGCTTTTTATCTGCTACCATCAGGGGTAGAAACTTTTTTAAATGAAAGATCAGATTGGCAGGTAATCACTTGACTTCAGGAGTTGGGACCAAATCTCACAAGACCTGTAATAATATTCGGAGAGCTGGCAACACAAGTTAGAAGTAAAATGAGAAAGGGAAGGGGGGACATTTAGAACTGATGTAGTGGTTCCATAAATTCTTAAATGTTACAAAATAATTATTCTGTTCTGTTATTGAGTGTGATGCATTTAGTCAATATGGCTTCAGAACAGTATTTTCATGTTCCATGCATATTTTTGTATTATTAGTTTTCTTGATGACAGCAAAAAAAGAGTATCCTGCAGAGAACAGGCAAGCATGTTCAACGAAAGGAACCACTTCATCCTTTATGGCTTTTATTGTGCATGTTTGCTACAGTTTCTGAACGAGATTCATAGCAGTATATTTGGCAGATTGAATACTAAAGCTATGTACCACATTTTTATATTATTTTACTATTTGCTTGAAAATATGTCTTGATCACCAACTAAAAACAAAGCAAAGTCTGTAATTCTGATTACTTGGTCAAAGCAGTTTATCATTTGATGGGGTTTGTATCACTTTAAATCAAAATATCTTTGTTCTGCTGTCTATACATGAAAACAAGAGAGAGATTGCATATTGGTGGTGCTCAAAATTTACCGTAAAGGATCCCCGTTAATCTTTCTATAGGGTCCCTTCCTGCACGCAAGGAAGCACCTTTTGAGAGGTAATGATCACCCTTGACTCCTGGGAACTCGGTGTGAGAGCTGAGGGTACAGGATTGGGCCATTACCGCTCTAATGCTGTGCTGATGTAAGGCTGCTTGTAAACTGAGAGGTTATGTAGTTTCCTGAATAGGGTTTAGTTGATTTATTTGCTAGAAATGTCTTTAATAAAGGGACGTGCTGCAGCTTTAAGTAGCTCTCGCTGTCTAAGCATCAACAGGCATCTTTGCCAGCCCTTATAGCCGTTGTTTCTCCAGTCATGCCCACCTAAGTCAATAAGGCATTGACAGGCTTGTGTATGAAAAAGGTTACCTTTTAGTTTGTTTTATGAATCAGAGCAGATGCATAACTTGGCAGTGACCATTTCTGTCCCTCCCCTTCTTTGCTTTATACAAACTGCAGCCCCCCAGCTCATTGCTGTCTCGAGCCCCCTCCCCCAGCAGGGAGAAGTCATTACATGAACAGATCAGCTTACCAGTTGTCTTCAGTGCCGTGGTTGAGAGCAAAGCTCCTGGTAGTGCAGTGAGTGAGAAAGGGAGAAAGTAGTGCCTAGCAGAACTACAGGGCTGTGATACTGAGACACAAGTGCATCTGCTAGCTGTTAGTATTTGGCAGAGGGATTTCTCCTCTAGGGTAGCTCTAACTTTGGGTAATAATGTTTGTCAGCTACCTGATATTAACATTGCTGTACTTTCAAACAGCAGCGTTAGCAAGACCTGAGGGAGAGGTAAGCCTAGTGTAATGTCTTGTCAAAAATTATCGTCTTGTCAGAATTGAATTTCCTCTTCTATCTGTCAACAGGGATTGTGAATGATTTTTATGTTGTGTAAGACTAATGTACAGTGTTACATTTTAGAATTGCTTTGTCTGCTTCTGTATGAAAATAGTTGTTTGCAAAATCCTGTCGCTGCTAAAATTAAACTACCTAGTGAAAGTCAGCTTGATTTTAATTGTCACACAGAGAACACATCATGTTTTGTGGATTTTCATCTGTTATATGTAGAAAAATATAATAGTGTTTACAACTTTATCTGGTGTTTGTTGATGCTCAACAGTGTTACGCTCAAGTATTCAGCAGAAAGATGCATGGCTGAAAAACGTTTTTACTTGGCTTTTTTGATGTAAAACACTGCAAGTCTCCTTGTATGGAATATATTTATAACTAGTCTCTGCAGTCCATGTGTGTGGGTTGTTAGAATAATAAATAAGAGATAGAAAAAGTACCCCTGTTTTAGAATTTATGTAGTCTCCGTAAGGAGGGATTTTGTCATATTCCTATTAATATGAGAATACTAAGTGATGGAATGAAACCGTCATTCCTATACATTTGAAATTACTGCTTGATTTGCTAAATGCACTTTTCCAGGTTTTTGCTCAGATCAGCATAGTTCTGTATCAAGCCCTTATTGCATATTGAAGCAGAAAATTTAAAATCCATGTAGGAAAGAATTCAGCAAACATAATTATATAGATATGAAATATCTGTAGTAATGAAGTCACTGGGAAAAACATACCCACTCCCTGATACATTTTATACTCTTCTCTCACAACTCTCTAACTAAAATGTGATACTATTCTTTAATAAGCCTTTTTTGTGTAAGTATATCAACAGTATGCAGAGGAGCTAAGTCACAACTAAATCTTCTGAAGGATGGCAATTCAGCTTTAAAGCTCTGACTTTTGTTATTCTGGTCAGAAGGTTCTGATAGCCCTATAAAGCCCAGAGCAATTACTTTCCCTGCTAAAAGAAAGTGGAGATAAACTGAAAAGACATCTAAGTCAAAAGCTGCTTGGTTGACACTGGTTAGCTCATAACTTTAGATAGAGAGTGCATTTTGCTTTCAGAGTGGTTTGAAAAAGTAGTAATAGATGTGATTTCCAGAAACAAAGTCTATTTTAATGAAATCTTGTGCTGGAAAATGTAGTCTTTGATCTAAGTAAGAAAGTGGGGAAAAGTTTTCATTGGAGGTTCACGGAATTTAAAAGGGCTGACGTTCTGAGCGACTGGAAGCTAATCATTGCCCTCTAGTTGTTACTGAGGTTTTAACTTCCCTGTTGATTGTTATTGAGTAAAGAAAACGATAGATGGACTCACCTTACCCAGGCAGAGGGACTTTGAAATGTGTGGTGGCTCATATGGAAAATATTTCTGTCACACTGCATGCACATGTGGTCTTCAGAGATCCATATAAACAGCCAGTCTAGAGCAGCAGCCGTGTTGCCTGCCAGTTATCCTTGTTAGTGAGTAAAATAAAAGCAATGCTGTGTTCTTACCTGGAAATGAATTGCTACAGGAGAAGCACAATGTGAATGTTTTAGCACTGTAATCCTTATGCCACATACTTAATATTGTTGTACTGTTTACTTGAGTTTTTCAGCCAACATTGCAAACTAAATATGAAAAGGGGAGAGGAGCTATATCATTGATCATATGCTTTCCTATGGTAATGAGAAGTTTGCTTTTTTAAATCTAATTTTATGCCTTATTATGAAACCCATATAATAATTAAAATACACGTCTGATAGTGATGCGGTTGTTTCTTTGTCTGTGAGTTGCCAAAGACCACCAGCTAACCTTGTGTATTTTTCTGCTACAGCGGCAGAATCTTGGCTACATATTTATTATCTCTCTAGGAAATTATTCAGTTAGGATTTTTCTCTTGGTGGATAGACAATAAAATAAAAAGAGGGAAAATAAGTGAGGAGCCATTTTAAAAAGTAGCCCATATTATAGTGTGCAGATTTAAAGTATTGCATTTACTTCTATGAATGTTTGTATTGCTTTATAGTTGTGTGGGTGTGTATTTGTTAAAGGTCTTCTCATAAAAACATCAGCATATGATGGTCCTTTTCGTGCTAGTGTGTTGTCTCCTGCATTCTAATGCTTGCTCTTTTGGGTATTCAAGAAATGTATGATAAAATAATGAAAATCCAGCTGTTACAGTGTCTTCCTTTGTGAATCTTAAAGAATTCCTCATTGTATTTGTCTGGTTATTTCATGCTTTTTTTTTTAGTCATTGGAATAGGGATTGACTCAGCACGATGTCACTTAAACTGCATTGCGCCACTTTTCCAATCTTTTAGGTTATATTTTAGGATCAACATTTTTTCATCCAGAAGGGGAATGTGGTGGTATGACCTTGCAACGCGTTCCATGCTCACGCTATCGCAGTCCCAGACCCTTTTTTGGTACTGTGTGCGAGGAAATTGCAACTGTCTTCACTCATAGCTGGATGCTCATAATGTTACCTCATTCCTGTCTCAGCCTCTCTGGAGGTCAGAGTTCAGATTCCTTCTCTTCTGAATGTCCAGGAGCAGTTGTCCCCACCAACAGACTATACAACTAGTTCCTGTGACTAAGAAAGAAGTAAAGTTTATTTGGCATTGGATAGATTAACACAATGAGAAAACCACAAAGAAGTGAAGCAGACTAAATCTATCTGCATTTAACACTGCAGAAAGTGCCGCTCTCACTTCTTATTTTTAAAATAACGGTGAAGCAAGACTTTTTTGAAAGGCTGTGTTTTTGCAAGTCCTTGTCATTGCTCCAGTGAGACTGTTCACTGAGCTCCACTCTGTCAATAGAAGTCTTCTCCTCTCCTCCAGAGCTAGCGTGTCTGGCCTCAGCAAGGTGGTTATTCTCGGAATTCTCCATGTTGCAACCGGACGTCTCTCCTCCAGTAGTTCTGAGGGACTTTGTATGCCCATGTGTTAAGCCTTCGTTAGCAGGCTCTGCATTGCCTCATGCCTTGGTTCGGACATCAGCACACAGTTACAGCATATTTGATTAAAATCATCATCCTTTCTGTTTCAAAATACTCAGATTTTTAAACGTCCCCTTTGCAGTTTGCAAGGTGTATATCTGTACATTTCAAAGGACTCTTGCACTTCTGTGAGGGTTAAGTCTGTTCAGTTGAATACTCAAACCATGCCCTCCTCTCCCAGTGTGGTGCATGCTTTTAGCATAGGAAGGTCAAATTGCACCACCTTACATTGAGAAGTACATTACTCCTTGAATAGTCCTATTGATTTCTATAGGTGTCAATAGAGCTGTCTTGTACCAGCTGCGAATCTGAATCCAAGGGAGTTGAGCTATAAGTAGTGAAGTATAAGAGGAGGTTTCATAAAGCATATTGAATGTCTCAGAGAATGACAGACAGACAGGTGGTTCTTGGCCTTTGAATCACAACATGCACTGAGTCTTCTTTTTCAGATTTTTTAGACGTTTGATAGAATTTCTTGCCCATTAAAAATCTCTGTGGTCTGCAAACTGGTTGTCTTTAACACATTGTAATTGAATTCCTACACCTTGATCCCACAGTGAGTTCCATGCTAAAGTTCCCTGCAATTGCATGGAGCACCTGTAGTTGGTGGAGCTTGAACTGGCATAGGGGTGCACCCAAATGGATTCCCTAGCAGGCCGGTCCCCTAAGGGTATGTCTACACAGCAACTAGACACCCACAGCTGGCCTGTACCAGCCGACTTGGGCTCGCTGAGCTCGGGCTGTGGGGCTGTTTCATTGCTTTGTAGACTTCCGGGTTCTAGGACCCTACAGGGTGGGAGGATCCCAGAACTCAGGCTCTGCTCGAGCCCAAAAGTCTACACAGCAATGGAACAACCCTGCAGCCCAAACCTCATGAGCCCGAGTCGGCTGACACGGGCCAGCCCCACGTTTTTCTTGGCTGTGTAGACATACCCGATGTTGCTCATGAGCATGACCACTACCTTCAGAAAATAAAACCTATGTGCAAATACATAAATCTTTACAAAGAAATTCCCCCAGCCTGGGCTCCTTAGGACACTCTTATTCAAATCTGTGTGACTCAAAACCAAGGGCACATAGTAAAATGTCTGGATTTTTTTTTTTTTTGGTTAGTATTGTTTGCGATTAGCATTTTTAAAATTCTGCCTGGCTAACAATAAATAGGTGTACATTATAGACATGGCAAAAGAAAATTAACTTCAAATGTAAAATAAGCATTGCCTTCATCTGTATGTGAACTACACGTAAAAGTATATTTCTAGCTGAGCTTTTGGTGCATTTAAATAGTTGAGAATAGGCTTGTAAACTTTTTCTGAATCCTTTTCAGCTCTAGGATAATATTGTGTCCAGGTAAAAGGATTTTTTCTGCAACCACTGTAGTAACTGGATTTGTTAAAGAAGCAGAACTTCTATTCAAACAGACAGGATGTCATTGCTTTGTACTTCCTACAGCAGTCACCATGAAGCAGAGAAAATCTTTAACCACATTCTTAAAGGCTAATTTCATCAGCTGTCTGTCAGAAATACAACATGTTTTATTAGTTTAATGGTTAAGTGTCAGATCATCCCCTGTGAGTTTAGGCATGGAGAGGATGAAGACAGCTAAGTGAACATACAAAAACGGGGAATAGAATCTATAGGTCTTTATATCCCTGCCCTCTGAACCCACAGAAAATCCAGTGCATGAGCTGTGGAAGTTTCAGACGCTTTGATTTAGCTGGGTGGAGTAAGAGTTATTGAAAGGAGAGAGTACTTTATACAGCGTCATGGATTGCAAAACCAGGAGGAGATGCAAAGGAATGCAGCTGACCCCGTGGGCATCAATTCCATGCCCACATCATGGGATTGCAAACCTCAGTTCCTGACTTAATGTTTCCCCGGAAATGTCATAACTCTTGGAGATACAGGTCCTTGCTTTGTGGGTGGCCAACACATTTAACAGAAATACGTGGCAAACCATCCTGGGTGGCCCTTAAAAGTGTCAGTTCAGTTGCTTATCTGAACCATGCAAAGTTTGCACTGAAAATCTTGCGAGAACAGCCTTTCTCGTAGTACTTCAGTGTGTGGGTTTCTTTTTCTAATGAGAAGCAGGAAGTGCAAACATGCATAAAAATAAATAGAATATATACTTTTCTTTAAAATTAGACTAATTTGTTCACACCTAAAAAAAACCCTCTTTGGTTCAAATTTAAGGCAACGTTTCAGGACAGTTCCTATTAACTTGAATAAGTTTCCCATCCTTAATTACTCTCTCCCCCATCTTGCAATAGAGCTGAGGTCCACAGTGCCAGCTTCTAGCTGGGCTTTAGTTTTTAAAAATACATGTACATTTTTAATTCTTTGCTGGGTTGGGTGGTGGGAGCAAGTCATTTAACAGCCTTCTTTTAAGATATCTTCAGGTTTTGTATTGCTCGGGTAGTAGTCTTACTTGGCTGACAGGTCTATTTCTGAGGTCAGCTTTGTGACTCCCTTTCCATACAGTAGGATATAAATCATGCTCTCTCTCTCTCTCACTGTTATGAGAAATGGACCATGTGAGCAAGTGAAGAACCCAGTAAACAACTTCAGGCCATGAGCCTTTTAAATGTTTTCCCTGGTTGACTGACATTTAGGCTGTCATAGAAGAATTCACCCTGCTCTAGGGTGCATGAGCATCTTTCTTAGCATGCTCAATGGAATCTTCTGGTGTCATTCTAAAAAGCCACACACACTGTGTCAGATGCTGTGTCCTTGAGATGAGATAGTGTGCAGTATTTAATTAACTTGGCAGCAAAAATAGGCCAATGCCTTTTTAGGCTGTATATGTGAAAGCAGCATGTCATGGGGCAGAAAATTAATACCCCCCTGCAAGTCTGAGACTGCACCTGGTTTACTGCCTTCAACTTTCTATCTATGGTACTTATGTGGCTCTAATACTGTAGCATCTGAGTGCCTCCCAAACTTAATGTATTTATCCTCAACATTGGTGTTTTTAATGGGTCTATTAATTAATTTATTTACAACACCCCTCTTAGGTAGGGAAATGCTCTTATCCAAATATTGCAGACAGTTTCTGTGCCTCAGTTTCCTAAGTGACTTGCCCAAAGTTACAGAGGAAGTTTGTGGTGGAACAGGGAATCGAACCCACTTCCCAGACTAGTACCTTAAGCTCGGCACTAGCCTGCCACTGAGTAATCTGTTGCTTTAACTACTTGGCCACTCATGATTTACTGTTAGGCTTTAGGCACCTCATTACCAGAAAGAGGAGAGCTTGGACAAGCGTACCAAAAATGATTAATGAGCTGGAGAGCTTGAAAGTTTTAAATTTAAATAGTTTGGCTAAGTAATGACTAATGTGGGAACAGAAAGAACAATACAACGGTATTGTCCACAAACAAACCACCAATAGAACAATTCTTAGAATGGAATGCTCCCAAGGGAATGTGTAGGAGGCCCATCACTCAAAAATATATGACAGGGGAAAACACACTGTTGACTAGAGGATGTAATAGATAATCTAATCCTATATTGGCAATGGGATGGACTAGATAACCTGATCCTGTGTAGGCAGGGGATGTGGTTAGCTATCTCACCTAACAATGTATTGAGAGGGAGGTGGACTATCTAACCTAATAGTGTACTTTTTTCCATCACTAATTTCCATGGGCCTAATATTGACCCCAATACCCTGTCAAGGAACAGTGTTTCTATTCCCATCTCTCCCACTCTTTTGTTATGTGATCTTAAATAACTCATTTCACTTTTTTGTGCACAAGTTTTCTCATCTGTAAAATGGGGGAAAACTTGCACTGATACTTCTGAGACATCAGCCCTCCTAATATGCAGAAGAAATTTCCAATGAAGTACCATGGAGTGTCTGTGGAGCCTGGGAATTTTGCAGAGTCTTTGTGAATGGGCAACTAAAGAGGCTGGATTGAACCTTTAAGATTTACAGCATATCTAACAAAAAGTTCCTTTGGATGCACTATAAAATTACACTATTGAGATTATAGTAAAAGCAGATAGTAATTTATAATGACAGTTATTGCCATCTCAGTCATAATATCTCAGAGAGATCTACTGGAGCTGAAAATCAGGACTGTAAAGTGCACATCACAACAGCACATCCAATCTGTAAATATCCACTCTGTTTGTTGTTATTGCACATTAACACTACGGAGATATGGCATACTTAACTGATACTCTCTAGTCATGTGCTTCTATTGCTGTCTCTCACCTTTAACTTCAGTATTAGTACAGTTACCCTTTGCTATAGAAATGTATGCTGGAGTGATTTACCACCAATAAAGTCATCATTTATGTTGTAGAAATAACTCCTAAAATTATTCTTTCACATTTCATGAATTTTTCCTTTTTCCCCCCAAGATCCTCAAGAATTCCTCATTCCTTCCCACACATTGACTGCTCTTGGATCCCTTCCCCTCCTCCTAGGAGAAGCCCAGGGTTGAAATATCAGGAGTACTGTAGGTCTTAGTGACGTGCAGTGGCAGTGAGTTGTGAATTTACCGTGGTAATAGCTTTTGATCCAAAGCCCATTGACTTTAATAGGTGTACATTGTGTTTCTTGGTCATGCTGCAAGCATCTGAGAAATACAGATTAGGTTATTACAATACTTACAACTTCTAACTATAACCTCGTACTTGCATTGCACTATAGGTTAAATTCATTTGATCATTGGCAAGTAAATGGTTAAGCTTGATTGGTTAGCTCATTTGATTCTTAAATTTCATAGACCATTTTTCCAGAAATCTTTTCTCTGAAAAACCTGTTGGATCACTTACTAGATAAAGACACACGTTTAAAAAAAATTATCATGAATTTTACACATGGAAATATCATTTTGTCGAGAAACTAATAGTGCAGTAAACACTTTTTTTATTGTACCATACTATTGGTTTACTTGCTTTATTTAGATTTTCTTTCATCTTTTGCTTTAAAAATAATAATCCACTTAAAAACACATTCATCAGCATTTAGTCTTAGCAATGTAATATTAATGGTTTTATTTACTCTGGCATAGCAAGTTAATCTTGAGTAGCAGAAAGTTTCTAAAAATGTTAAGGTTTGATCCAAACATGTTGAATATATAAATGGAGCGACGAATGTACAAGACAGGGTAGTTTACATTAAGATGTATTGAAAGATACTCACTTAAAAAATGCATGCCACCAAGGCAAAAGAATTCACTATAATTACTTTTAAATCATACAGTTGTTATACAAATAGTTCTTTCTTCTAAAGATCATTTCTCTGGTTTTCCTATCTCTTTATGGAAATGTTATAAGGATCTGATTTTCAAATGCTCTGATGTATAATGAGGCATAGGAATGTTTAATTAAAAGAATGAAAGTTCTTGTAAACTCCTGGCTGTTGCCTGTGTTAGGTAATATCTCCTTTTATCAGCTCCCTTCTTTAATATTGTGATTTATATCTATTATGTACAGTAGCATTTTGTATGGTCTCTCTCTCTGTACACATTTTGAAGAAGATCTAAGGAGGCGGTTGTGTTAATGGAATTACCCAGCTCTACCTACTAGAACTTTTCTGAAAATAAGACCTGGCACACACAAAAGGCTGCTATAACTAAACACACACCCTGCTGTTAATGTCAAGACTGTAATTAACTGCAAGCTTTCCTGCAGGTACAGTGATATAGTCGTATTACTAGCAGTGCTCACTGGGCTGCGGATCAGAGTCCATAGTTCAGGCATTAGAGGTAATTAAGCAGTGATTGAGTACTCAAAGCACATTTTCTTTGTGTGGTTGAAATACAGTAGAGAGGAGAAGGGCTGGCATACATCAATTGTGATCTCAACAGCACTGGATATACGTGGCTTTCTCGATTATGCCTTCTATATGACTGCTCATTGCTGCTCAAAGGACAGCATCAGCAATCCAATATCATTCTTTGGTGTGTTTTAAGACACCAACATAGCAATTATATAACTACTAACAGCTACCTTGCTTCTCTTTAAAGACCCTTTTAAAATGAGACACATGGAAGTGGAGAGAGAGAGAGAGCATTACATTAAAAGGTCTATCTGTCTGTCTCTTCCTGAAGCTATTGATCTATTTCTTCATGGTTGCCAAACACTTGTTTTCCCTGGGAGTAGAACTGAGTGTGGATAAGAAGGAAGGGTATGTGGGGGCAAGGGTTTTTGAAGAATTCTCTCTCTCACACTCACCCCACCAACTCACCCACCCCTGCCTGGAGAGGTGGTAGGGACTGTGAGTCAATCTTCACCATGGAAACCACAGAGCCGCCATTTGAGGAGATACAGTAGGCCGAGGTCAGTTTTGAATGAATTTTCTCCTGCCCCACAAGTTCTTTTTTGACAATAACTCTTTTTTGTTTAATTTTTTATTAGTTTTCCCCCCCCAAAACTTAAGTTTTTATTAAAAAACTGGAAAACCCCAAAGTGTTCAGTTGATACTTTAAACCAAAATGGGTATTCATTCTTTTTAGACAAAAAACTCAAATATTTTTTCAGACATATTTTTTGGGTAAAAAAATTCATTTTCAACAAAAACCCATTTTTCGTTTTGTTGAAAAAATGTCTACCAGCTCTATTATTTAACTGGTCACAAATAAGGGAAACGTGGCAGTAAAGATCTTGGACATTTGATGTTTCAGTATATGAGTGTTTCCTTGCTCTTTGGCTATTAAAATTATGAAAACAATGGTAAAAATATGTGGGAATACTACATTTTAATATCAAAAGTCAACAACTTTACCAGAGTAATTTACCCCCCACTAAAGAAAGATTTTTTGTTTTGCTCTCTTAGGTTAGTATTTTATTATTATGTTCCTTAGCTTTACTTACACTGTTGTTGTTAATTGCTGATGAAATCAAGCAGTATCTTAAAGTTGGGGCATTAGGACAAGGTAGCATTGACACATCTGGCGTATTGGATTATATTGATGATGCGGTTTATATTAAATTAATGTACTGTACTTGAATCAGGTCTGGAAACCATTAATAAAATGTAACTGTTAGAGAGACAATAGACTGAAATTCCTGTAAGATAAGCATTTAGTGGGTGGGAAACGTATAACATCTGTACATGAGTAAAACACTTCAAACAGATGAGCTCTTGCTTGTAGGTGCTTGAAAACTGAGATTTATTTTAGTGCTCCAATGTGCAGGTGATAGCGAAGTATTATAGCCAGGGTTGCCGAGTGCTCTGATGAGGGCTCTGAACCAATATCTCTAGAAAAGCATAAGGACACAGAATGACCATGTACACAGCATTTATTGTTTCCTTGTTAACTGGGAAACTATCTGAGGTGATCTAGTAGAGTTACATGTTCTCGCCAGTTTTTTGAACTAAAAGTGACTTTGTTAAACATCTGCTTAGGTGTCTAGATACTGAATAGCTGGTTTCCCCTGGGGCATCTTCAGCCAGGCTCCCAGACTATTCTCTTAACATTTTCAGGGTAGGGTGGGTGTTCAGTGCTGCCTAATGTACCAGGTAAGCAAGGTCAAACACATCACAAACGCGTCTCTGTGTATAATACCAGGCATATCTTCATTGACATGCCTGGTTTCCAGAACAGTGCAGCAACAAACAAACCAATAACTAAAAATAACTGAAAGTTATTTCATTTTGGCTCTTCAGCAGTTGGCTGAACTATTGTAGCATGATGCAGGAAGAAACACCAACTTAATGGAGAACAGTGAGCAGAAAAATGATGGACAAGAGCTGTATACGAGCGGCATTCAGAAAATGTCCAATCAGCCCAACTTCTCATTGTGCAGCCTAGCCCAATATGTGACCGAAATTGTTTTGTCTTTCTTTTAAATTTAGCAGCAGTTCGTAGTATCTATCTAATCAATGTCAGAATTACTAAATGCATCACTAATATCATGCTGATTTATTTTCAGTGTAAATAACAAAAATGATTAAGGTATGCAGTCACACACCCAGATAGTGGCATGATAATGCTTAATATATGAGTAACACTGAGGAGACTGCTGGGTTCTTAGCTAATGAGTTCTTTCTTTCAGCAAAATATAGAAAAGAGATTGAGGGCCTGATTCTTGTTTATACTAAGTCCCCTTTACTTTATTCTGGTAATATAAAGGGGCCTTGGTGTGAATGAAAGGCCTGAATCTATTGAGTTTCATTCAGTTTCTTTGTGTGCAGTCCTTCCAACTCCTAATGGGTCCTAGACAGGCGCTCTGTCCTTTTTGATTTGTTCAATGGTTTAGGACCATCATTTATCCTCACCAGTGAAGTGCCATAAAAATAAATCAGTGTCTTTGCCCAAATGCCCCAAAATATCTCTCTGTAGTTCCTTCACTGTTTTCCATGAATACACACATTTTTCTCTTGCTTTAATGATCTGGAGAAATTACTTCACAGCAGGTATTAATGAGAAGTGAAAAAGTTTGTCGGCATTTGATACAGACATACAATAATAATGTTAGAAATATTTGAAAGGTATTTGGTGAGAAATGGGTCTCTTCCCTATAGAGCCAGCACCTGGTTGCCATATGCTAAGAGGATAGGAAAAGAGAGAGAAGCGTAGAAATATTATTGAAAAGTTATGTAACACAAAAGGCTGCAGCATTCAGAAACCTCTATACATAGACAAACTACTAGAGTTAGAGAGCAACACTGCATTAGGCTGGGTTTCAGTTACAATGAAGACTTGGAAAAACAATTAGACAGATTCAGCACATGCAAAATGAATGGGGAGAAGAGTGATCTTCCCGGAGAAGCCAGTAGATCTGGCTGCCCATGGAGGGGAGAGCGTTCTTAAGATTTATAATGTGTGGCTGTGCTCCACAATTATTGCTCCTGTGTAAGGTGCAGTGCCTTGTGGAGCATCCATCCCATGGAGTTGTGCACCACTCACAACTCAGGAAAAGGGAAAACTAGGTGGGAAATGTGGGGGGCCTATTCAAGGTCTCAAAAATGCATCCCTTATAGCTGCAACTTTGCATGACTATATCATAAAGAGTTTCAGAGTTTTGGGGTGGAGGGCTAGCAAACAGATCCAGCATAGGAATCCCTCATAGATCTCATGGCCTGAGGAACATCTTTGGATCCAGGAATGCGTACACCAATCAGCTTTGGGGCTTTGATATATTTGTAACCTATTTAGAACTTTCCAGACTGCCTGAGGCTCTAATTTTGTTATGCTCAGGTGAATCTACGGCATATTTCGTAGGCCACTTACCTTCTAATAAACGGATGAAGTGCTTCATCTTGAGTTTGAAACATCAATCTCTATGATCACTGGAGCAGACATTGCTAAATAGAAGAGTTCGGATAGCGTGAGATATATCTCGGAAACTAGGGAATGAAAAGACTTATTGGGCCATTCAATATCTCTTCCTGGGAAAGCACGATTATTCCTTCTAGAATGATTTCTCTTGTTTCGATCAGTAACATTTCTATAATCCAAAGTCTTCTGTTAGAGCTGCTGTGGTGGAAGAAGATCCTAACTAAGTGACTGGTACAGGCAAATGCTTGTTTCTAATGGTTGACTTTTTTTCTTGATTCCAGTAGAGACCTTTGAGTTGTGGAGTTATATACGCTAAAGTGGCCGTAGGGAAGCTTGACTCCAGTAGTTTAGCTAAACACTCTAAGAGACAGAAACAGAAGACCTTGCCTCTTGGTGCATTGTTGTTACGGGTTTGTTGTTTGATCAGAGGATGTTAGGGTCAGGGCTCTAGCCTTTACCATGAAATTTAGAAAGTTGAGCTGGGAAAAGAGATTTATATGGCACATTGATATTAGTGATCTAGAGCCCTGACCAGCTGGGTTTTGGCAAAGATAAACTCTCTTAGCTCTTCTGACTGTGCTGCAATTAAGTTATTTTCTATGTAAAAAAGCATTTTTGCTGCCAGAGGCCTAAGTAGGTAATTTTTCCGATAGCAGCGATGATAAGTGTTTGGGAGAATGCACAGGCCAAGCACCAGGCCCTTCCATCAATGTGGTACTTCTTGCAGGGAGGACCACAGAGAATTCCTCTTGTGATGCTGCATAGCAATGCTGAGAGGGGGCATTGATTTGCCAGAAAGTCCCACTGTAATCCATAACTATTACGTTTTTGTGGTTATCCATGTTCTCAAACTCAGACAGACAACTTTAGATTTCCTGCCATTGCTCCTCGCTGTTCTGGTTCTGGAAGGGAAAAATCCCCTTATAATGGATTGTCTACATGGCCCCGCAGTGTGGATTCCAGTGGTTTGAACTGCTGTGCACACCAGATTGTTCCATTATAACTGCCTGTGTAGACTCTGCTAGTTTGCATCAACACAGTCCTTTTAATTTGTGCTAGCAGAGTCTACACAGGGCAGTTACACTTTAGTGCGTGTTGCAATTCACACCTCCCACAGTTCACACTGCAGGGCCGCGTAGACAAGCACAGTGACTGCAAATGTTGTGCCACAGGTGAGTTGTGAAGGTCTGACTCTCTTAGGTTGTAAGTCTTCCAGTGAATCCTGTTCACTTCTGCGGTGAGGTTGTGCTGGTTGTGTCGTCCTGCTTTAAGATGTAGGAGGCAAGTGAGGAATGAAGGGCTTCTCAGGAACAGGATGCTGCATCCTCTTAATCTCTAGAGAATTTGGTTTGTGGTTGACCATCCCAGCTCTGGATTTAGAAATGTCTCCTCTCTTTTTTTTACCTCTCTTCTTTAGCTGCACTATAACTTAAGAGGCTAGGCTTGTGGCTTGTCTAGAATCTCTGTCCACCTCTGCAATCTTTAACATCTTACCTGGCCCCACTTGGCAGCCAGACTGTATCAATGAGTCCTGATATCGGAACTGACATTATGGCACTAATAGCGAAGGAGAGCAATGTCCTGTTCAGCTAGATTTCAGAAAAAGACTCCAACAGAGACTACTGTTATAAATCTAGATGTTCACACCAGCTTTGAATTTATTTCTTACTATTAGGCATAATTATCTGTGTATTAAATCTTGGGTAAATGAATGTAATGAAAGGATGTCCAGATGGATCATAGTGACCCCAAACATAGACTAACAAAACTTCTTTTCATTGTGCTCAGTTATGGGACTGGAAAATGGTGGTAGAAGCTTGAGAGCTACATTCACAGGCTCCTCCAGGTGAGGTTTGACATCCAGCACTTGCAGTGGAACTGGGGAGAGATCTCTTCAGTGGCACATGCAAAATAATTGGCTGGTCTCAGTCTAGTTCCTGATTCAGAGGTGTCTACATGAAAAGAACTTCATCATCACAACTGACACCAACAGGTAGGTTGGGTTCAAGGCACATTGGGGAACTATAGGAAATTGGTGTCTGTCTTGTGCCTGTCAGTTGGATAAGCAGAGGATTTTGCTGCCTATGGATGTTGATCTGGCCCCTTTCATTAGCAATACATTCAATTAAAAACAAATAATCATTTGTACAATGTTTGTCCCACTGTGACAGAACTATTGAATGCAGCACATACATGCTATAATTTTTCAGAGTCTGTACTCTAGTATCCGTTTGTTTGTCCTCTGACCTCTCGCCTGCGCTAATGTTTTCTTTTGTTTAACTTCAAAACCAAGTGCTATAACCTTTTTTAAATTTATAGTTGCCTAGCTAGAATGTAAAAGTACAATTTTTGAGATTACTGAGAAATGTCAGTGTAATGCCTCCAATTATTTTCCATTCAGTCTTTTGAACTCACTAGTTGTGACATCATTCATTAGGTTAATCCTAATTGTGTCACTTCTATTATCATAGATTTTACTTCTGAAACAAAGACCTTTCTAATCCTTTTACAGTTTTCCCCAAAGGCAGCTAGGAAAAAATGTAAATCAATGTGTGCAAGACAAGGTAGAGTGTGCTGAACAGGTAGGAGTTAACGTGCAGGATGTAATATATATTTCCATGTTGTCAGAAGTCAGTATGGCAATGCTGAAAAGTCCATTAGTCCTTGGAAGTGAGGAATGGCACTTGGTATAGCTCCAGCCATCTATACAACTGTTCTTAAGATTTGATTGAGAGCAGATGAGATCAAAAGTTAACATCTGCAGCTGTTTTCAGCTGCTAAATAAGCACAGGAGGGCTGGTGAAGCAGTATTTAAGTGAAAGAGAAACACTTCAGGGCTGGCAGGAGCAAATTTCAACACTTACAACAGTACAGCACTCTTTCTAGATGAGTTTTAGGACTGTGTTTCTTTGCTGTGTTCAGGGGAAGCTCTGAATGTTTAGCAAGCAAATAAAACCCTGCAGAACTTTCAAAACTTCCATTAAAATATATTAAATTCTTACTTGGACAGGGAAGTAATGTTGCCAGAAGGTGCTAATGTTTCTGCTTAAGGTCAACAAAAAAACTGCACATTATTGCAAATGGCTTGGCAAAAATTCAGAAATACTGAAAGAAAAGGTATTGAATACATTTGCTGTTTGCTTAACAAAATTGCTCTAGATTCTCAACAGGATAGTAAGGAAATGAGTTGAAAATATCAGTCCTGTGGAAATTATTGGGGGCTACATTAGGAATGCATAAAAGGAAAGCAAAAGGAGAGAATTACTGAACACCAAAATGAGGACACCAGTGTGAAAGATAATGGCAAAACTTTCATTGACGTCAGTTGGGCCAGGATTTCACCGCAGCTCTTAGGGGTTTAGGGAAGAGATGACATGGGCAAGTCCACTATGTGCAGATTGATTTGTTCACACGTGGCTGAAATCAGACTCCTGGATTGGAAAAATCTGGAGAAAACATTGATACCTCTCAACATAAGGAAAGAAGAGAGCTATTTTCAGACCCTTTGAGGGTGTGGGGTGACTTTTGCTACCAAACCCCAAAGGCAGTGGGAGCAGGGTGGTTAAACCCTATGTAGCTCATTGTAAATTTATGGCTGAAAACAGCTTTTTAAGGTAAGAAAAAGCCATCATAAGCCTGTGCTTTTGGGGAAGGGTAGCAGTATAGTATTGTAGCTAGTTGATACTCAGTTCTCCATTCAATAAAAACAAAACACACACCCCTCCAAGGTGAAGCCTCAGATATGTCCTGTGGGAGTGTAGTGGAGATGGTCAGGGCATGTGAAAAAAAACATGACTTTGAACATGGATAGCTCTGCCAAAATGACATGTCCTTCCCTTCCAACTTTGTTAGTGGCAAATTTCCCAACCTGACCGTAGAAGATGGGCATTTTCAGATCCACAACATTGGTAAAATGAGACTTTGAGACTATAGCTTTACATACCTCTTAGTTATAAAGAATGTGTTAATGTCAGCAAGGGGAGAGGTTATATTTGGATAAATCCTATTAAATGTCTGTAGCAGTTGGCTATGGACTTCCCCAGAAAGATATGAGGTAATGGGGATCATCTGAGTTTTGGATTTTCATTGGCCTTGGTGTATCATTGGCTTTGGAAAGGAGAGGGGTGACCTACACATTTACTAGTATATGTTAATAAGGAACTACAACATTTTGGCATACATGAGATGCCCTAGTGTGAAGTTCGGTATGAGGATAAGTCACTAGAATGGGATGTTAGCTGGGCACACAAACTTTGAAAAGGTAAATCTGCTTTCATCAGAAGGATTTCATTCACATTTCTTAGTTTAAATCACACACCAGAAGGCGTATACAATATAAACCATTGTGTATGTTTGGTTTATTTTGATATAAATGAAGCTATAGTATCACTCGGTGTTTGCTCCTGTGCATTAATGTTCAAGGGACAGGATTAGACACAGTCAGGGCATTCCAATTTGAGACTATCACATCCAATGGCATCATGTGATATAATCAAGAACTTTTATTCTGGTTCTGTGTGGTACTTGTTAAATACCTCTAGCTGGTTGTACAGTATTCACACAGGGCCCCAATTCACTGACCACTTCTGCCAAGGGAACCCAGACTGCAGTTCCTCCCCAGCCAAAAGCCCCTTCACAGTGGGGGGGGGGGGGGGGGGGGGGGGGGGGGGGGGGGGGGGGGGGAAAAGCAGTGTAAGCTGCCTGTATCTCCTTTCCTCCGGGAGGCTCCTAATCTACCTGTGTCAGGCCTGTGGTGTGTGTAGGTGAGATGTTCCTTTCAAATGAATGGATTTTTTTTTAAATTGTGACTGAAATGCATGGATGCTGTGAGAATACTGAGGGGGCTAGAAGGAGAACTACACATAAAATTAATACAGTAGATGAAAAGGAGTGGAAAGCCATCCTCTGTGGAGCTGTAGAACTGACAAGTTTGATGAAAGGTAATGTGCATAACCTATTGTTTTGTCAAACCTTAATTGCCTCATACTTTTCTGCACTACTGACCACATCTTAAAGAATGACTCCTCATGGCTGGCCTACAGGGATCCCTCAAAGATTCCAGTAGTTATATCCTCTGTGTCTGAGCTCCAGTATTATCACCTTAGGGCTTTTCTTAATCAGTTTGACAAGAGCAGTTCAGATTGATCAATCTCAGTCTATCAATTTCATTTGCAATAGTATTTCCATGGTTTTCAGTAGGCTGTCTTTTCCAGAGATGTATTAAAATCCTGCTACTTTATTTTTTTAAAAAGTCCCTCTATGGTAAATATTCAGACAGTTCTAATTACTGCCAATTTTTTTTTTTGAAGAACATGTATTGTGAGCTGTTGGTGATTCACTGAGCTGGTCAACCATTACATTTTTAGGCCCCAATTCAGCTTAAGCACCTATTTTTGTCCAATACTTAGTAGTTAGGATTTTGATTGATCTGTAAGTTTGAAAAGTTCTGTTGTTTTCACCATCCATACTTTTGATGCAGTAAGACTGTTCTTTGTGATTAGAGCTGATTGGGAATTTTCTAATGAAACATTTGTGTGGTTGGACAACGTTGATTCATTCAAACTGCAGTTGTTGATGGGAAAAAGTTGGTTTTGATAAGTAACCCAATTAACAAAATGTGAAAACAAAAGTTGTTGAAACATCTCATTTCAACATTTTGAAAATGAAAAATTTTGTTTGAAACCAACTTTTCATTTTGACATTTTAATTAATTTAAACTGAAAAAGGTAAAAAAAAAATTTAAAAGATCAAAATTAAAACAAAATATTTCAATCTTATCAAAATGAAACATTTCAATGGACTTGATCCTTAATCTTTTTGGATTGATAGTTTGTGAACATTTTGTCCCAATTCAGAATGGGGAAATGTTTTTAAATCTCAAATTCTTCTGCGGCAAATTCTTCTTCTTCCTGCCAGTTCTAATGGTGATGGAGAACACTCATATTTACTGTTTTTCATGAGCACAAATGTTTTTCTCCTCCATTTCCTGTCAGTACCCCTAGGTGTGGTGTATGTTACAAAGAGCATCAAATGTTCAGATTGCTGCAACTGATTGCAAAAGCTGCTAGTGCAGCATTGATGTTAGAAGGAAATGGGCAAGAAAGAAAATGTGGTAAGAAAGGCTAGCAAAACTTGAGAAAGGTTACAAAAGCAGGTAACCATGAAAGAGGAGGGAATGAAACAATTTTTGAGAATGTTTATACTGGGCAGTTTGGGCTTAGAACATTTCTGAATGCCAGCACATTGACCATAAGTTACTTCTAAGAGGACATACTTGATATATATGTACAAATTCCAGAAGAAGAGGAGAAAAATACAGATGCTGTCATAAAAGCTGTGGTTTTTTTTAATTCCACTTAGGATTTTATACTGTTCCCCATCTCTACAGTATCCGAGCACCTTCCATGTAAGATCAATAACAGTAGCGAAGTTCCTAGTGGATTTCATGGAGTGTCTGGCAGTTCTCCCTTTTTGGGATCAAAACTCTGCTTGGAGTAATATTTTGGGGGAGGTGTGAATTAGCTGGGGTTTAATTGTAGAAGGGGCTGTCAGTGTTTTGAGTGTCCTCCTTATGGTGGAAATTCTTTTTATCCCTGTTCACTAATTGGGACCATTAGAATATTAACATATCTAGAATATTGTTGCTTTTCCCTGAAGTGGACACTCTTCAGCATCAACAGCTTTTGGGAATATGAATAAAGCAGCATTTTTTTAGGGATCTCTTGAATTGAAATCAGGCCCCAATTCAGCAAGGTACTTATGCAGGCATAGCTTGAAGAACGTGAGTAGTCCCAGTGAAGCCATGTGCTTGAATACTTGGCTCAGTTGGGGCCATACTAAATAGTGCTTTTGTTTCCACTTCTTGAAGGTGATGGGACTTTCTGCTCTAATCACTGGAGTCATGTTTACTGCAAATATCAGGCCACATGTATTTGTAGTTGAGGCATAGTTAAGAAAAAATTATGTGGGAGATGATAAACCCTGATATAGGTTTTGCTTTCTGGGCCTATTTCTTATGTAGAGTCTTGGATTTCCTGATATAGATGAGACAGTAGATGAGGTTTTCATGTATGCAGGATTTATGAAGAGTTAATTAGGTCAAGAGTGCCTGTGTCTTGAACAATCAAATAACAATATTGAGAATAATAAACGCTTTGAAAGGATGGACCTTGTAATTATGTTTAAAAAATATTTTAAAAATAACCTCATCACATCTAGAGTTGATTAGTATAGATTCATCCTTGCTTCCTCAGAGAGAGACAAAGAGAGCAGTATGGAAGAGTCTGGTCTCAAAATTGCTCATTACAATTTTTTTTCCTGACAAACTCCTCTTCCCCCCTCCAGTCTAGTTGGGTCCCCATGTGAAACGAGGCAACATATGGGAAGGCCCATTGTTTTCAAGGTGGGAAAACATTGTGAGGCTGGCTATGAATCAAGACATAGAAGTTCAAATAGTCTTCAGAATTCTGGGGAATTCTGGAAATCCAGTGAATAAAACTTACTTCCATAGTGATCATTAGAGATAGGATGACAGATTGAATGCAGATCTGTTTAAGGCTGGATTAGATTTGGATTTGACTATTGAAATCCCACTATCTGTTTTCATGAAATTTTGACTTATGCGATGGTTGACCCTTATATCAAACAAGGCTACAGAAGACATTTATTCTGAATGAAAGAGGGATAGAGATATATATACACACACACACGCCCTGAGAGCTAGAGATTTTTGTAAATTTTTATTGATCTGAGGTTTCCTCTTCTCTTAAATGAATGCGTGAAGCCCAGTTATGCTCCTCATGTGCCTTGTGTACCAGATGATGGAGAGTAGTATTTTAAAAGCATGAGTCTGGTCTGACGGTCAGGAGAGGTAGGCAGGGAGGAATGAATACTGGTCATTTAAATCTCAACCACTTTTACTGGAACATGAGGACAGTTATTTTTAAAAAACAGGACCAGCTCTCTGGTATTTTGAAAACATTGAAATGTAAGCATAATACAAAACATATGAAAACTACTAGTATCCTAGAACCTGATCCAAAGGCTACTGAAGTCAACAGCAATTTTTCCACTGACTTGAATGGATTTTGAATCAGGCCCTTAGTCTTCCCTAGGATTAAACAAAAAATGTTATGTATAATTCCAAGAGACCACAGAAGAATATCTGAGGTGTATCGAGTTATTCTTGAAGAGGAAATTAGTAAGTGGCATTGCCCCAGGTATTTGTGTTATTTACATTGTGTTAACATTCAGTCCATGTCAGCCTATGATAAACTTTCCACATTAGGAGAAGCCATGTCTTGCTCCAGGCCTAAGGTAGCGTGGTTCATTTAATTGAACCTCTACCATTGATAGCTTTAGGTCTTTGCAAAACTCATAAAATTTAGCTCAAAAATGGAAATTTATTCAGCTAGCTGACCCTGTACAATAAAATGTTTCATAAGTATAGTAACATACTCTAAACATACAGCGCTGCTTAAAATATAGGGATGATTACATGGCAATAGTTCCTCCTTATACTTCCACTTTTCCTGTTTAACTTCAAATCAAGAGTGCTGCTTTTTTGGCTTGGCTCAATCACTTACAGAGGAACTTGATGAAGGCTTGTGGGCAGAGTGTTTATGTAAGCTCAGAGGGAGACTGGAGCTGTTCTTCAGCAATTAACGTTCCAAAAAAGGCTTTAAAGGAATTGTCTGAGATCATCTAGAATACCAAATCTGGGGCTTGGAAACCAGGTGTACTTGAAATAAGCTAGTGCATGTGGTGTTGATTCACCAAGTTGTCAAATTTGCTGGAATGAAGTGGTGGTGAATTCAGAAACTTTATTGGGAGCTATCAGTGAGGGGTAAATAGGTGAATGAATCTGAATTATTCTGAATCCTTTCTTACAATAGGTTGGTTTTGTTACATGGAAGAAATGGCCGCTTTGACAGACAACTCTTACCTGGCTGCTTTAGAGCACAACACTGATGTAGGTGTTAAATAGCCTTCTATTGCCCTTTCTATGATAGAGGTGTCCCAGAACTTCCAAGTCACAAAATGGAGAAATGTCCTATTAATCCCGTTTTCTGTTCAGTAAGGGATGCCTTCCTTTAGTCTGTGGTTGTTTTCCATTGGTAATGGTTTACAGGCAAACAGGCTGACAGGAGACTCCTTTCATTTCAGAGCCAATTAAATTTCTCTCTGTTTTCTTTTCACTTCAAAAGTGGGTTAAAAGCTAGATTATCAAATACTATACATGAATATTATGTATAGCTTTCAGACTGTCTTTATGTGCATTAGGAATCTACAGATTTGGAAACTGAATACTAAGGGTAGTCTTTACATTTGTTCTGAAATATTTGTCAAAGATGGATAAATATTTATAGTTACAATTAAATCTAGTTACCCTTCTCCAGATTAATAACAGATCAGCTTTTTTAAGCAGCCTTTAATCTTGATGCAAACCGATAAAAGTAGTTTGTTAATAATAGCAGCCACTAAGTTTGTCCCCCAAAATGTATTAGTTGTATTCAAATTATTATTCAAACTCTTTTTGCATTACAGTTTTGATCAAATATAAGCAGTTAAACATTATGGGATAGATTTGTTAATATTTATTGGATTATTATTATAAGCATTAGAAAATTTTCTTGGCTAATTCAAACAGGAAATTGCAGTTTTGTTTGTTCCTAACATTATAATTTCATTTTATTTTTGCCTGTAAGTGTGATTATTTGTATTTGTAAATATTTCCCATTTGTTTGCAAATTATTGTACTACAATAATGAACCAAGGGTTTAAATTATTTTTTTAAAAAGCAGCTGTTAGAATTAATTGAAAAACACAATCATGCCAAAAAATGAGCAATATTTTTTTCATGGTTCAAACATACAAGCATTGCATCTCTTTCCTGGAAACTGCTTTTTTTCTCCCCCCCCAGGACATGTGCTCCAGTGGCCTTTGCTTATAGGAATAATACCAAATCCATTCAGGAAAGCTCTCATTTCCCACTCACTCTTTTACTACGTGGTTGTTCCTGGACATCTTTGGTGTGATACTGGCTTCTATTCTGCCTCTCTGGCAACCACAAAGATAACATGTTACTCAGTTTTCATGGTATCTTATAGCTAGGGGATGTACTGCAATAAGTTATCAAAATCAAATATACTGAGTTAAAAAAATGTCATCCAAATGAAATGGTTTGCTGTGAGGGAAGGATGGAACCATGTCTGGTAGAATAAGAACTTCCGTGCTCTGAAACTTTGCCCAAAAGACAAACTCAGCTAAACTACATTTCTTTGAAGTTCAGGAAAATAGTTAGCTTTTATCATGAATGTGGCATTTTTACATGTTTTTACTCTTCTGTATTTCAGCAAGAAACAGAAGCACCAAAATACCTTTTTAAAAATTTGGTTTTCATGGTATTTCTGACGTTTCCAGAACCAGGAAATCTAGAGAATTCTGTTTGTTAGATTTCTGTTAATGGTTTTCAGGGCCAAGAAATGTGGCTAAGATTCATATGAAGCAAGCAAATGTTGGGGTTCTTATCTTGGGTTCAGGGTCATGTGCAGGAATTTAAATGTCACTGCATTTGGAGGGGCACATTTTGTGCCACTGCCATGGCCCCAGGGCCGAGGAGTTCCGTGCCCCCACCAATTACTGGTAGGGCTTGTGTCCCCATTTGCCCCCTTGTGCAGGCCCCTGTCTGGGTTGAGCTTTGTCTTTTACACACACTGACTTCTCTGCAGGAAATCCCGCTCCCAACTCTGTAGCCGCACAGGCCACCTTGCAGTGGGGCATTGCCATTTTGCGATGCAGGGAATGAATGGGAGAAGCTGTGCAGGGTGTGCACACCCTTGAGCTGACACAAGGCCATTGCACATCAGTGCAGGCAGAAGAGCAGTTGCTATGACGGCTTCCCTGTATGGCAGAGAAATCTTATTATTACCCCACTGAGACTACTCCACTTGTTGACAGAAGAAGCCTCCACAGAATGGTTCTGCAGCTGGTGTGGGGCCTGGCAGACAGGAGTCTTTGTCCCCTTACCTACCATGCATCATCTCAGCACCTGGCCCTGCTACCTAGGATGGATATTGGAGTCTGGGTTTCAGCCAAAATGTAGGCACTCACCAGCTCCAAAGAGCAACAGGGGCACTTAGGACATTGGGGAAAAAAATACTCTGACTTTTTTCAGAAGAAAAGTACTGCTTGATACTGTGTTGCTGCTTTTCTCATTTGGTATTTCGGTACACAAAGCAAATCCTTAGCTGCTCAGTGAACACACCAGATATAGAGTCCTGCTGAATCTCTTATAGTTGTTTGATAGCTCACTGTATCTTACACTGAAGACAAAAACATGACCTCAGTGGGTGATCATTAGAGATAATGGTTGTACAAGCTTTAGTGAGCTTTTGTGACTTCGTGGCCATTTCTGTGAATTCACCGACGTTGAAATGGCCTGAAAAATGCAGAGAGGAAGAGCTAGTTCCTATGGGACGGCAGCCAGGGTGCTACTTTCCCAAAGCATAGCTCTGATTTTTGAAAGGGAATGAGCTATGGTATTCTGTAGCATTGCGTTCCACAGACTGTGACACAAATAATCTTGATGGAGATAAAAAGAAGATTTTGAGCTTCTTCAGCAAAATAATTGCCATTTTCCTTATAATTAGATGTTCCTCATTCCTACAAACTTCATTTCTGTTCATGCAACAAAACTGAGGTCCATGGGCAAGTCCCTTCACTTCTCAGTGCCTTTGTCCCTGTTTGTTAAGTGGGGATAATGCTACTTACTTTCCTTTGTAAAATGCTTTGAGATCTAGGGATGAAAAAGTCATACGTGAGAGCTGATTACTATTATCACCTCCAGTGAAATCATTATTTCAACTTTGGAGTAAAATATGCCTCCCCCCCCTATAATATTAAGAAGCGCTGCTTTTCCTTGTTTCAAACACAGGTGTGGGATGCCTAAGGTAAAATGATAGTGACTCAAGCCGAAGGACAGTGTCTGTGTCCACTAATGGTCTTAAAAACTTCTGGTGTCACTAATCCCCTATTAGATATAATGAGGGCCCACTTTGTTTTTGAGCTGCCTTCATTAGCCTGGGTTGCATGCGACTTGGAGAGGCAGATGTTAAATGTCTTTGTTAACATAGCAGGAGAGGTTGTTAAAGGTTAATCCCTGCAGCATGACATTTTTTATGTAGCTATAAATTTATTTGTGTACATTAAAAATACAAATGGTTTAAAGTTCAGCACTTTTAGTCTGTCTGGAGCTAATCTCAATGCACAATCGTGGCAGATTTCCAGGTAGTGATTGTGCCAGGCTACAGACCCTGTTTCTTTGTCACAGAGGAGGTGAACCCATCCTACTCCACATACTTTGAGCCGGATTACAGCTGGTTTGGTAGCAGTTGTAGACAGGTACCAGTGGCAAGAAAATGCCTAGCTACTTCCAAGTTTGCCTTGTAAGGATATAAAGCCATCTCTGTCCTTGAGACCCATGATGGCTACCTGAGGGGAAAGGGTGTGGGGTATATTTTCTATCAGAAGTATGCATGGCTGGAAGGCATGCAAGAGGGCTGAAGTGGTGTCGCTGGTTGGTCCTGTAATGTTTGATTTCTCTGAACTTGAACTCTGCTCCTTCCAAGATTAGCTGGACTGGGCTGCACGAACAACACTGGAATGTAAGCTGTTCTGCTACTCTCACACATGTGGAAAGATGTTTGACAAAATACTTGGAGCAGCACAATTTAGATATTGCCCTAAGGGAAGCAGGGAGGAGGAAGAGTTAGTTTTAAACACAACTGCAAAGGTTTAAACCCAGAATCCATGTCAGATGGACAAAATACGGTGAAATCTCACAAGCGATCTGCTTTGCCCTCTACATACCCTCACACAGCCCAATCCAACCCTCTCTCAAATAGGAGTAAAGCCATTTTCTTGTTTGAATTACTTGCTCCTCCGTCTCTTGACCATCTGAATTTGAGAAGTCTGCCTTCCTGTGGCCTACCAGGCCAAATGTTTCGAGGTAGTGTGTTTTGCAACGCCATCCTAATTAGTTATAGTCAGGACTGGATTTAGCTTTCTTGTTCCCAACCGGACAGTGGAAATTGGTCATGTGACAAAAAAAAGCCTGTGATTTTCATTAGGCCGAGTTAACGCAGAGCTTTTTCTTGATGGATCTTGATGGTGCTCAGAACCTTCCTTACCATGCTTTAAAATATATCTGGGGAAAGAATCGATCCCGTTTCCCTGACTCAGGGATATCATGTTGAGAACGCTCCACTTTTTTAGGAGAGGAGCTGGAGCTTCTTGAGGAAGATGAAAATCTGAAGCCGGTGTGGGTTGGTGGATGAGATGGAGGGAGGCTCAGTCTACCAGATATGAGGGAGGGTAAGCCCTATTGCCCCTTATCTTCTGATATGTAATTGGAGTTGAAATGCAGGAGGTACCATCCTGCAAGAGTTCAGATCCACCTTGTGGAATCAGGTGACATGCCAGACTCCTTGCTAAGTGACTCTATTAACCAAATAGTAATGGGGGAGGGAGCGACAAAGGATCTTTTCCTTTTTGAAGAGTATTGTAGTGGGGGTGAAAGGGAATTACTAATCAGTGAGAACGTTGCAGCTTGTTGACTCCCTAGTGCTAAAGAGAAATCACTTGCCCTTGTGGAGGTGCCAAGGGAATTCCAGCATGCTGCTCTGACTCTCCCCTTTTGCCCGGCAGAGTGATGGTCCGCAAGCAGGAACAGCTGTGGCAAAGCCCCCATTCTATGCTTCCTATTGGGAATTCACCACAGATGGATCACTGCTTGGTCTTCGACTTGTTCTGCTTGGCCTGCTCCTGCACAACGGGAGAAGGAAATATAATTAGCGGGTAGCTGGTCCCATTCCCAGAATGGAACCCCAGAAAATGTTTGTTTCCTGATGGAAAATGAAGGAATGGGGGACTTTGTTCTTCTACCGTAAACTGAGTTATGAAAGCTAGGAAGATAGTGAGTAAGGAGGGAGCACTGAACTGCTGCTCTGTTTTTGCCTCTGGAAACAGAGGATCTGGTTCAAGGGCAGAAGGGGCTTGGCTAAGTCCCAGAGTCCACTGATAGGTCTGAACTGAACTCTAGTATTTGCAAGAAGAGGTGCAATTCAAATGTCTGCGTGTGGGAGAGATGTCAGGTTCCTGATAGCAGCTGGGAAGGGCTCTGAGGTTGGGCCCTACTGGTAGAGGGGGCAAAGAGAAAAGCGAGCAAGGCGAAGAAAAATAAACTCCTTTAAAAAGAGGGTATTTAGAGAAAACAGGCTGCAGTCCAGAAAGAGAGGCGCTTAAGCATGGCTGTGCAGAAAGGAAGGTGGGCTATATTCACAGGAACAGTGGGTCTGTGAGAAATAGAAAAGGCATGCCAAGCTACGGGATCAGTTGTTACAGCAGTAAGAACAATAATACTCTACCTATTCATTATCCCAGCAGGTTGCCTTCATCGAAACAGATCTCAGAATCGTCCCATTCCTGAGATACCATGAAGAAGGTCTCCAGAGCTCTCTGGTGGGGCAGTGAGCTGTTAGTAATATGGGTTCTGTGTGTTAGGATGAGCCATAGAGAGCAGGCTGCGTATGGGGCAGAATCCTCTCAGCAACCTTGGGGTTTACGTGGTCACTGCCCCGCATTAAAGTTTATTGGTGGGCCCCCGGGGGTGTTTCAGTGTTGCTAAGTCTTGATGAAGTGAAGAAGGGGGTTGTGCTGGAAGGCCCTGAGAGCACATAGGAACAGGGCTGAATGTCTTGGCCACGGAAAAGGCACTTTCTGCTGCTGCAGCCACGCTTACCTTTCTGCGCACTTGGCTCCTGCCAGCACCACACACATGGACAGCTGCCTGCCACCCCAGAAGTGGGTGCGAAGAATCTCATTTGTACGGGCTAGGAACATGCAGCACTGAATCTGTCCCCTTATCCTTGGGTTCTAAAGCATAGGTGTATACTCTGAGCCAAACCCTGTAGTCCTTCCCCAGGCAAAACTCCCAATGACTTCAGTGGGAGTTTTGCCTAAATAAAGACTGAAGGATTTGGATCACCAAACTTAGGACATAGAGTTTTCTGTAACCTTGGACTGGATTGCACTGAAGACGGTGGGTGTTGGAAACAAAAAGGAAATACACTTCTTTCTACAATAATTTCAGCTTTGTTCGTGCTGAAGTTAAAAGCATTCCTTCTGAGAAAGCCCTGGCTTCTGAACTGTGCCAGCATCTGGGAGTGGGGATGTTGAGAATTACATTTAGAATTCTTTGTACTTTACTGCCAAGTACAAGGAGATACTCTTTAATGAATTATAAGAAGTATTAGCTTGGTCAGTGTTTTGTCATGTGGTAGCAAAATAGATGTTCTGTGAAAAATAACAGGGTACTTTCAAAGAGCTCGCTTTTTCTTGGTTTGAGTTTAAAACAGAGACTTATTTGTACAAATAGCCCTCATATCCAAAAACCTCAAGCAAGGTCCAGGAAATCACTATTTATTTACCCAATATAATTAATATACCAAAGGTACATCTTATAACTATTTGCTGCTTACCACTTGTTTAAGGTTTGCCCAGTCTTCCAGAATACGCACTGAGGGACCAATTCTCCTTTACCTTGTATAGTCCCCAGGTACCTGGTGTTTATACGTTGGTGTAAAATGTTACCCAGTTAGAATGTTGTGTTTTACACCCACTTTCCACTTGTGTAAAGGACTATAGAAGATACAGGGTAATGGAGAATCAGGCTCCTAGAATAATTATACCAAAAACGCAAAGTATAGTAACTTTCTAGCCCCCAAAGAAATGTTGGGGTAACTAGTCCAAAACTGAACTAGAAATAGGGCACAGAATTTATCATGTGGGTCAGTTCCTCTTGCTGCAGGCTAGTGGAGTCTGGGTGTCATAAATGTGTCTTGCTGAAATGTTGGCGTAGGCTAAGCCAGTGGCTGGTGGAATTGTGGTTAAGTGTTTCTTTTACTTTAGTTGGAGCAGTTTATCTGCTTTCATGGTTGGTGGTTGGATTAGGTACCACAGCTGGTCTAATCTATGGGCTTCTGCATAGTCTTGGAGAACACAAAAGAATGTGGGAATGGAATGGGGAAAAGTTGATGAGACCTCATGCTGAACCCTGGCATCTTGAATCACTGCCTCAGGCTAGAAATCCTGTGGTGTGTCCTGTGGCCAAAGGTAAGGGGGAAGGGAAATCTGCCAGGGAGGTCTGGAGCCACACAGAACTTTGAGGATGGGGTGAAAAAGCTGGATGTAAAACAGAATATTTTGTTCGGGCCTACAAATTTCATAGTGTCTTTTTAAATGTATAGTTCAACTGAAACTTTGTTACCATTACAAGCAGACTTTGAAGATTTTATGTCAGAACTTCAAAGTTCTGCTAATTTTGCTACAGGGTAGAAAACGAAATATTTAGATTCTTTGTTAATTCTAGCATCAGGTTTCTGAGATTCTCTCCGTATCCCTGCCATAATATAACATTTTTTTGGTTACCCTGAATATGCTTTGTATTCAGAATAATTCAAATCAGCCTGTTGGAAGCAGTGATTTGTAATTCTCAGTCCTGGTTTACTTGAATTGTACCTTTTACATGGTGATGCTGAATAGTCTGTAGCACACACATTTTTATTTATTTACATCTTTGTGTGGAATGTTGGTTGCAGTTTGGGGGTAATTGTGGGAAAACAGTGTATATTTAAAAGATAACACTTGATTGTAACGGGCCAAATTCTGCGATCTTTAGTTAGAGTTTTCTGGCCCTACAAGCCAGAAACCTGTGCTCATGTCAGGAAACTTCTTGGGTTTCAGACTCATCCCTATCCAGTGAAGTGGAGGAGAGGGGAATTCCCTTTTATTGCAGAGTAGATTGTGTGTATGACTGGAGACCATCACAGGTACAGTGGGAGTACAGAGTGAGGGAATCACATGCCTCCATGACAGCATGGCTCTCCCAGCAGATGTGGTGTTCTGCAGATCCTGCCTGCACTCGACTCAGCAGCTCACTGAAGAACTCACTGAAGGATGGCACTTTAATTCTAAAGCACTATTTTATTATTTCTATTTTTAATATAATTCATTCTGGTCTAAAGGCACAATACCTTACACGGATCCAAAAGATGAAGAACTATAAACAATGGTTGAAAAAAATGAATCCATCAGGCAAAAGCTAAATAAAGACATGTTTCTTTAAAGTTGCTTTATCTTTGGGCAGATCTCTTGTGCCAAATGGATTGAGATTTGTTATTTAAAGCATAGCACTATAATTTTAGCTAACAGTCTGTTAGTACAATCTGTTTCTGACTAACAATTCCAACCTGGTTGATACTGTTTCGCAATGACAAGAAGGCCTTGTCAAAAACAGTGACTTATTTATGTTTCATATCCACTGGACAACCTGCTAACAATTAGTCATTTGTAACTTTACTGAAGCTAGGAGAAGCCATGGGAACATGGAAAGAAGAATTCTTGGGTTGAGCTGTACCTAACTTTTCAGAGGTATCTTTTTGGGAGAAAGGTGTGAAGAAATCGTGTCAAGCTGCCTAGGTATTACTGTCAATGCCACTGCATTCTTTTACTAATAGACTGGCTTACTAAACATGGCCAACAGCTAGTGTTGTGATACAAAGCTGATACTATAAATAAAGTCCAGTTATAATTCTTCTCTCTGCACAAATAGGCCTCAGAGTGACTCATTTATCAGCCAGTGACACTTTGGTGATGGTGAATGATGAGATTGCATGAGGACATTTAGCCCCAGCCCTATCCCCTCCCCCACTGGAATGTTATGACAGTATTGGAGTATTTAAATCAACTGGACATTTACAGCAGGCATTTGCTCTCCTCTGGAGTAGAGTTCTCCTCTGTATCGTTTCAGAGGTCATGCTTAGGCCCTGTACAAATGCAACATCCTATGGCAATCAACGTAAAATTTCCAAAAAGCTAGAGAAGCTTTCCATGCTGCCTCATGAATAGTCCTTCGTGTGAACTATTTGCCCTGTTTGTTCTTTTTATTCCTCTCTTTCACTGGGGGTCAGATTGAAAGACTTGCAGATGACAAAGGCAATTTCTTCTACAAACACTTGAACACTAATGCAGACACCCTTTCTTTTGTCAGATTTAAGCTACTGAGGCCCCTTGTCTCATTTCCTTCTTCTCTTAGAGTTTCAGCAAACGTTAAGCTTGAGACCACAATCAATACAACCTGATCTAGAAGGTTAAGCACTTTAATTGCTGTAAAGGATTTCACTGCCAGACCAGGCTTTTAAGGACTAAGCCAATATCAGCCATTTAGTTGTTAGAGATAGGGAAAGTTGAAAGTTGGCATATTAAGTCCATTTAAACAGAGCCTCTGCAGCCAGCCCACCCAACAACTTTATGTTGACACAACCTAACCTTTTACTTGACAAAAAAGTAATAAAAGGATAATGTAAAAGGTAATGAGTAAATTATACCACAATTTATGAAAGCTGCACTTGATTTGCTCATTACAGAAATCTACAAATGCATACACAGAGGAGTCCATGAATTTTTAATTGTATTTGAAGATGGAAGGCCAGATTCTTGGTAGATGTAAATTGGGGTAGTCCCATTTACATCAGTTGAGGATATGGCCCAGAGTTTTTTATCTTATTTCAGAACCTTCTGCTCGTCATATTGCTGAAAAGACACTCATTGATAGTAGGGAGGGAACCTGATGTCAAGAGCATGTAAACTATTAGCATTTAGTTTTAATAATGCTTATGTAATAGTAGAGATTTCAATAAATCAACAGGTTTTATTTGTTAAAGAATATGCAATCAGGTTCTACTGCTTAAAGCAAACCAGAAAGTGATTTAGTTATGTGCAGTACTACAATTGTGCTAGCATCTCGAATGCCGTTGTATTTTTAGCAAGACAACTGCCAACCGCGTGTGACTTGGAATTAAAAGCTTTTCTCTGAAAAGTGTATTTCCCTCCTTCTGTTTGTATTTCTTACTGTTGGAAATTCCAGAAGAATAAGTTAAATGAAGCTGGGGTGGATTTCTTGTGTTCCTTTCCTTGTTTGTCAGTCAACACAATTCCTTCTGAGCTCTCAAAAATTGCGTGTTTAGTAAGAAGATTACCAATAACTGCAGTAGTGTTGTTATTAATGATGCATATGGATGAGCATGTCCCCCACCTGAGCTGTTCCATAGTCATTTGAGATGGTGGCCCTCAGTCAGCTCCACATTTTCTAACTGATAAAGAACAATTTCCTAGGTAGTGGGGGACAGTCTGCCACTTTTCCCTAATAGAAATGTATGAGTGACAATATAAGGTGCTACTGCTTAACAGCAGTTCAGGTTTTCAAAATACATGTCATTGGAAGAGTCTTAGTCCCATGTACATCAGATGAATGACATGATGGAAGTGGTAAACTGGAGTAGTGCCCATCTCTTGTGCTACTCCAGTTTGCCACTTTCATCATGTCATTCTTTAACTGTTTTTCGAAAGTCAATGAGTGTCAAGTTGGTTGTGGCAAGACCTTTTATTGGACCGACTTCTGTTGGTGAAAGAAACAAGCTTTTGAGCTTACACAGAGCTCTTCTTCAGATCTGGGCTCCATGTAAGAAGAGCTCTGTGTAAGCTGGAAAACTTGTCATTTTCCCCTACAGATGTATCTCACCCTCCTTGTCTCCCTAATATACTGGGACCGACACAGCTTACAACTGCACTGCATGAAATATTCTTTCTCATTCTCCTACTCCCTCTTCTGGACACTGGCAATTCCATCCATTTGACAATTGAGTTATGTCACCTTTCTTTTCTATTATTACTGTTTTATAAGGTTTGTGAAAAATGATGTCATTATTTAACACATCGTTCGTTGTAAAAATCCAATCTTCCACCAAGAACATTAGCTCCTTGTGTTGTTTTTGGCTTCTCTTCCCATGAGTGGGTCTCTGCTTCATTTCCAGAAACGGAATCATTTTACACTGGAAGATGGCTAAAACATTTGAAGAAAGGAAAATGGAAACCATGAAATATTGTGTAGAACTGCAATAAAGGATAAACATACCTGCAGCAATTAGACTTTTCCATTGAGGGAACCACGTCAAATCTGAAAAGAGACAGTTCACAGAGCAGTGAAAAAATATCAGTGATGGTAATTCAGTGCTTAACACCGTTGATGTGGACACAGCGGCAAAATGTGGACAGACGCATGGATTTAAGTGGCAGGCTGCAACTTTTATTAAACCTTTAACACGGAAGAGGGGTGCTGGCTGCCCATCATCCATACACTCCTATAACAGACATTTTAATTGGTTCTAGTGCAGAGGTTACATGGCTCCTTACCATATAACCTGTAACTGGTGCAAGGGCTACAGGGCTCCTTACCATGTACCCCCCAGCATCCTCCTCCCCGTGAGGGGGACGGAGGCAGCAGCAGAGTGGGGACCTCGGCCTGTGAGGGCCAGAAGGTCTGACCTCGGCCTGCAAAGGCCATGCAATCCACCCTATCACATGAGCGCAAGGCCCAACACCAAAATCCCTGGTCTTTGACCTCTGGGAACTGTTCATTTTATTCTCTTAACTGCAGTGGAAACGGGCCTCAAGTTGCAATCAAATAAACAACTCCACCCCAGTACCTCGGTTAGGCACTAAGCGCATTCCTACTCAACCCACTGTGGCTTGAAGATACTGGGAGGAAGCCAAAAATTTCCTTGGTCCTCTGCCAATTGGCCCATGAGGAAAAAAATTCCTTCCTGACCCTCTAAACAGGCAATTGGCTCGATCTGCACCATCTGTCAGGCTGGCTTCCCATTCCTAGCTTGGGTGGGAAGGGTGGGGCTGCTGGAATGAAGCTGAAAGAGGCTCCAGATGGCCCCTGCACTGGGCTAAATTCTGGGAGTTGGAGGACGCTGGTCAGTGAGCACCCCTCTACCCCAGCTGGCCAGTGGGTGCCGGAGACTCCTAGAGCGAGGAGCCACCTACTATCCCTTGGTGAGTTTCTCCCTCCCTTGCTACTGGGAGTGTCCCCCTTTCACTGTTGGCCCTAACAATTCCCCCTACCCATTGATGCTGGCGGGTGGTATTTCTGCAAATCTGTAGTTAAAAGCAATAACAACACATAAATGAATTTGGTATAATGTAGGAACAGACCCCCAGCTGTTGTAAAGAGATGAAGGATGGGCCTAAGGGAATGGACTGGAACTTGGGAGAATTGGATTCAATTCCCAACTCTGTCTGAGACTCCCTGTGTGATTTTGGACATATCACCCTGTGTCATAGTCCCCCACCTGTAAAATGGGGAGGACAACACATCCTCTCTCTCTCTTTGTCTCTCTTTTCTATTTAAACTCTAAGCTCTGCAGTTCTGGGACTTTTTCTTACTAAGTGTTTGTACAGCACCCATCCCACTTGGGGCCTCCAGGGACTACATAATACAAATAATAAATCAATGGTGCTGTGTTGTTCAAGGGAACAACATCAGTTTACAGCAGATGAGGATCTGACCGATAGCGATTGTGTGCTTGGTAACTTCTTCCATTTTAGACCCTGCTGATCTAATTTCCCTTCATTTTCCTGCTAATTAATGTTTTAATAATTTTACCTTAGCCTTAGCCTTAGCCTTATCTTAGGCTTTAATAGTCTTACCTTTACCTGACCTCTGCCAACAATGACATGTTTGCATTTTCTACTGATTTCACAACCGGGTCCATTGCCACTAAAACGACAACGCAGTATTATTGTGCAACCTGTTGGACTTCCCTGTCTATCTTTCTGTAATTTCCTGGCTACGTTAAGCCTCGGTAGTGACACTGTACTATCTGGTTTTTAGTGCCTCTCTGGAGTTTCATTTAAACTGAACCATCAAGCAGATTTTTCTTCTTCTACTTTGTTAATATGAGATGGAAAGAATCATATTAATAATGGAATGGAAATTATACAGACAGAGCTGAATGTGTTCAACATGTTCAGGAGGAACAAATGATGTATTGTACAGGGATAGCACAGTGTAACAGGGTGGCTGGCTGGAGGGGCTGGAGATCCTCAGGCTAAGCCAGCCCTGATTACAGAATGACCCCCACCTGAGAGGAATTGGGAGTCCAGTATAAACGGAGCAGGAAGTTGCACTCAACTGGAGAAGCTCGGGAGATGGTAGTTGTGTCTGTAGGCTTTGCAGGGAGGAATAAGAAGGCTTCTACAAGGCCCTGAGTCAACTGGGGAAAGGCAGTACCTGAGAGCACCAGGGGAGAAGGGCAAACTCCAGGCAAGAGCGCTTGGAAGCAGAAAGACAGTCCCTCCAGAATCTGGGATGAAGTCTGTGTGAGTTTGTATTCTGTTTGAAAGACCTTGTTATATTGGACTACCTGGAGAGAGACAAGGAATGAGGGTTGATGCCTAGGGGGCCAGCACCTGAGAATTCAATGAATGGGACCCCCAGAAGGGGACTGTTTGAACTGAATGTGTCCTTAGGAGGCCTGCAAAAGGGGGCTAACAGGGGCAGAGTGCCTGGACATGAAGAGATGCTCAGTAAATGGCAACCTGCTACACAAAGAAGCATATCTATTCTTGTGTATTCAGTTATCTGTTTGCATGATGCCACAAATGAAGTAGCTAACCACAATTCTGATTCAAACAATAATATGCACCACAGCATGGACCTTGTTTGTGACAGTTTAAATAGCTTGACAATGGTTTTCCTACCGTCTATTTTGACTAGAGTGACCAGATAACAAGTTTGAAATATCAGGACATGGGGCTGGGAGATAATAGGTGCCTATATAAGATAAAGCCCTGAATATCAGGACTGTCCCTATAAAATGGGGACGTTTGATCACCCTCATTTTAACATAGGGAGTTTCTATCCAGTGTGAAGTGGCTGCCTACTTCTTTGTGACTAGTCAGTTGTTGGTCTCTTTATTTTTCAATTTCAGAATCTCTGTTCACAAAGTGGTCACTTACAAGAAATGCATCCAGGCACCAATCCTGCAAGCCATCCCCCACAGGTGGATCCTGGTTGCGTGCGCACAGGTATCCGCCACGTGCAGCAGCTTCCCAGGATTGGAGCTTGTCAGTGTATGGAATCGTCTTATTGTGTGAATCAAGTATCTATCTGCCTGCGGCACTCATTGACTAAAGCAGAACTGTGCACTGAACAATCACCTTTTGCTTTGAGAGTATTTATTTAGTTATGAGTTAATGAAAAGTGATACGTGCATGAGAATTTGCACATTTGATCCAGGATATTAATTTGATATGCAAGCAAATACAGCTGCCAAACTATTACACTCTGCACAATATTATGAATTTGCACTAGGTGGAAATTGACCTCCCCCCCGTCCTTTCTTGCATATGGAACCTAATGGTAGATTCATTGAATGACTAGTCCCATGCTTGCCGTGATATTTCTTTGACTGTTTTCTTATATGCTTTGGCTGTTTCTCTAAATGGAAAAACCGAACCATGCCAGAAAAAATTATTGCCACACTGCTACCTCCTGTTGCGGTTACTTGTTTTCTACTGCTCCATGCTAGGGAAAATAGCAGTTTAACCTTTTTTTTCCTCTCACTTCCTCCCCCTGCCTCGCCCCTGGTGACATTGGATTCACTATAGAACTGAAATGAGGAAACGATTTAGGATTTTTTCACTCAGTTTAGCTGCACTAATGTGGGTGGATGCTGCAGTTACAATTTGTTTTTACAATAATTATTTATGAAGTGTTTATGAAAAGTCAGTACGAGAGACCTTGTGGCTTCCAGTTGGGTAGGACATTAGTTGTGCAGGAAGAATGATGTAATGATGTGACTTAGGATGACATCAGCAGAAGGATTCATATAAGTTTGCATGTTGGATTCTGATTTGTACAGTTGATTAGAATTCCTGTTTCATCTATGCAATCCTATGTATTTAATTATTTGTATTATGGTAGTGCCTATTAGCCTCATTCATAGAAGAGGACTCCATTGTGCTAGGCAAACACAGAACAAAATGACCCTGTCCCAGAGAACATACAATCTGGTAAAGTCAATGAGACTGTGTGAGAGTCACTGAGAGCAGAATTAGTCCAAAGTTTGCGCTATTTGAGTTGGTTGTTTAGAGTCATATTCATTATTAATTTAGCCCTTTCTTGAAACCTTTGCAGGTATTGTATGCCCAGTTTCTCTGTTTGACCCCAGATCTGAATTTCTCAGCAGCAGTGAGGGGAATAGCATTTTTAGGGAAAGGCTCTTGTCTCTGGAATTCACATCTTCAGTTGGTCTAAAGGAGCCTGAATCTATTGCGTGTGGCTCACACTAGGAGACTCATCTGTGTTCCTAGGCTTTAGCTGTGGATGTCAGATCACTAGATATAGGAATTATGTTTATTTTATTGTGGACTGGAGTGTAATTTGTATTCATGTTAAATATTATATGTGGGATTTATTGGTTTAAAGAAATTGTCTATGGTACATGCACCTCTCTATGCATTTTTAATGTTTATACACTAAAACAAACAAGTTAGAACTCTTTTCATTCAATCTAGTTTAAGATGAGGCATACTCCTTCATTCAGTTTTTATTCAGCTTAAGACTTCCATTGTCAAAACTTCCAATGCTTGCGTTAGGACTTCAGTTCTGGCTTGTGGTGACTTTGCAGGCTTACCAGCACTTATCAGAATGTACTAATCAAATAATGTTGCTTAGCTTAGATGAGTGCTTAGTCCTCCTGGCAGGAATTCTTTTAAAAAGTGGTTAGAGACTGTTATTTTGTAAAATTTTGTTGCGTTTTTTTCGACCTTCCGTATATTCTGTTATTCATCCAGGTTAGCTTTTGTAATGTTCAGCCTGAGAACAAAATCCTGGAAAGTCATTTGAACCTGGGTTAAGTCTGACAAACCCCAGCAGGGTACATTAGTAGTTTATCTAAGACCAACAAACTTGCTTTGCAATGAAGAACATTCTGTTCTCCATCACTGTTGTTCCTCCCCTGGAAGGGCTCTTAAACATTATGTAAAATCTAGGTGCAAATGGAGTGACAGTAGCTACAGGGTTGATAGAATTGAACAGGCTCCCTTGTGACCCTTTCCAGTCTTTTTTAAGAACAAATTTGCCGATGGCTGTTGTACAAAGATTTCCAGTCTATAGAAGAATCTGCTTTTTTCCCTCTGTTTTCACATTAAGAGGAAGGGTCAAATTGTGTTGTTTAGCCACTGTCCTGAGCAGGGGAACTTCTTGGGGATAGCAGGGGCATAGCTACAGGCGGGCCACCCACTTTGAAAGCAGGCCCACCCAAGCTCCACTTAAACTACCTGCTCAACTGGAGCTTTATTGGCTGGTGGCTTCCTGAACTTCCTGCTTCCAGTCACGTGACCAAAAGCAGGAAGTTCAGGTTTTTCAGCCGGCTCCCCCATGTCAGCCAGAGGCCCTGCCAGAAGATCACGTCTGGCTAGGACCCTGGGGGAGAGTGCTAATATGATGTCAGTACCTCTCTGAGGACAGAGATAATGTGTGGGCTGACCCCCCTGCCCTGCTGCAACTATGTGCTAGTGGAAGTAGCTTCTTCCCTCTTCCCTACTTCTGGTGGTGCTCTGCAACCCTGATGAAAGAATGGCAGGTTTCTGCTACGCTGTTCAATTAGACACCCAGCTATGTAAAGGGCCTGTTAATAGAGATGTTAGTGTGTGCAACTGCATAGCAATGGCCAATGTAGAATAAGCATACAAAGGAGGAGTGTGTTGCAACACACAGGCGGTGACATGAGAACAAAAATTTTGTGTGTGAATGGGTTTCTTAAATTTAAATTGTTTCAAGGGTTCTTTTTTCTACTCTGATATGATGAGACTTATTTTTGTGTGTTAGACTGTCACAGCTGTTTCTGCTTATGTTGCCACATAAGAGTCAGCATGCATCAACAGCTACCATGCTGCAATATTTGAGTTACCACAATTTTCCCCTATAGTCCCAAAAGGAAATAGCTACAATATATGAGATACCGTAGAGTAACTGGACAAATGCTGACTTTCTAATGACAATCACAGTATATCTTTTGAATATCTCACTGTGGTGTGAATAATGCTAACTTTAATCATAACTGGTTTATCCATTTTGTCTCCTTCCTCTGAAACATCAGAGATGTGTGCAGCTAGAGATGGGATACTGGACTGGGTAGGCTGGTACTCTAAGGTGCTATCAAGCATCCTTTCTCTCCCGGGTACTAGGCTGGCTGGTTCTTGCTCACATGCTCAGGGTCTAACTGATTGCCATATGTAGGATCAGGAAGGAATTTCCCTCTAGATCAGAGTGGCAGTGACCTTGGGTGTTTTTAGCCTTTCTCTGCAAGGTGGGATGTGAGTTGCTTCCCAAGATCACTTAATCAATTCCTTGCCTTTTTAGGGACCTCGGGCATTGGTGCACCTCAGTTGCTCCTATTCTCTGCCTCTTGCACATACTAGTTTTGTCTCCTGAGAGCTATAATACTTTGGTCTCATTTTAGTTGTTGGGGTTAGTGTTTGGGTTTTGAGTGGTGTTGGTGGCCTTCGACTAGATGATCTGGCCTTAAACTCTGACTCTATCTAACTCATCCTTTGCACTAATCTCTTTTACTATATCTCATGTAAAACCAGACCACAGTATATATCCTCACATTTATAACTTATCCTGATGACATCGAAGTGTGTGCTGTCTGACATAAATACAGTAAAGACCTTTCTCTAACAGTTATTTTTTTCCCCATTGAATTAGTAATATTTGAGTTAATTTATTTAGCTTTATGTGAAAGCATTTTTTATTTTAATGGAAAAAGCTATTAATATAGTTCTCTATCAGAGTGGTTTTCAACCTTTTTTCATTTGCGTTCCACTAAAAAATTTCGAATGGCGGTGCGGACCCCTTTGGAAATCTTAGACAATCACAGACCCCCAGGGGTTCCTGGACCACAGGTTGAAAACCACTGCTCTAACACACTGGAAGGATTCCATTAATTATTTAAATCAGTTTCAGTATTAATGCAAATCAAATAGTTTGGGGACAAATAAACCTCTCATTCTGTGAGACTCTGATCCATAAACTCTTCATACATAACATACATATTTTCCCCACAACTGTGCATATTATAGAAAAAGGTTAAAAATTGTTTCCACCATGTTTATAGAAATATTAATATCTGTCAATGACAATGTGCCTTCAAACAGACAGGATTCTAAAGCACTTTGTTGATCATGGACTATATTCTGTATTCAGATGACCACATAGCTTCTGTTGATGTTAGCAGGAATAACAAGATTGCAGACAAGGGCAGAATTTTAGCCTTTTATGTTTTCGGGGGCAGACTCTCATCTAAACTGTCAATAGGCAGGTGGGGTTCCCACCCTGCTGTCAGCAAATCATGGTCACTTTGGGTATGATTCAAACCCACCTCTTTCCCGGGTCTTCATTTACTGTTAACATAAAATAACAGCAAAAGAACACAGGGCTGATCCACCACTCATCACACTGAGTGGAGAAGTTCTCATTTATTTCATTTGGCATGGGATCAGTCCCATAAACTGGAGCCTAAGATATTTATTTCCTGCAAGACCTCCTTTATCCTAGTCCCTACTTTCCCCTGAGTCTGAGACACGTTCCAATTTGGAGTTAACAAAACCCACCTGCTAGGCTGACTCAGCAAAAATGTCTCTGCAATTCTCTGCAGGTTTCAAGCACCTGACATGAGAAGGATTCAACTGGACAGTCCCATGTCCCCAGACCAGGCCCTAGACCTGCCTTTTAGTTATACTATATTGTAATATCTGTGCATCCGGCATTCTGGATTGTCAGATCATCACAGTATTTTTCAGGAGAGGAAGTGAAATTTTTTTCCTATTAAAACTAGATGGAGTATTTTTAGGTAAGTTGGAATTTAGTCAGGACACCAGGGTCAAAACCTCCTCCCATATAAAATGTGCTATGGGACCTTTAAAGAATACAAGTACTCAAAATCTTGGCTTTACCTCTCACTGAAGATGGATAGCTCCAAAATGGTTCCAAAGCTTTTGAACTGTGACATTCTGAAGACAGAGCCAGGAGCATATTGTTGGCTGGTAGGACAGTTGTCTGGGATGTCTGGCTGTACTCCAGAGAATTTAACTTATTCATCTTGTGACTGGCATTTGTATTTTCATTAGACAGTTGTAAACACTGCACCAACCTAAATATCAGACAAAGCTAGCACAGGTCACACAAGGCCAGGTCAATAAATTACAAACCAGAGGCACTGGGAATTTTGTTTGGACAATGCACGTAGCCCATCTCCTGTTGCTGAGTACCACTGTTGAAAAACTAATAGTTATTTATTCATAAAACATCCCTTGCACTTTCAGTAAACATAAAAGAAATGCAGAAAGCCCTTGTTTCCACTGAAGATAGTGGTGGGATTTCCACTGAGTTCATTACAAATGGGACAGAGACTTAAACTTGTATTTCGACAGTTCAGTGTAACACCCGCAGCCAAAACCAGTTATCTATCCCCAAGATTTATGGGTAGTGTGGAGAGAGGAAAAAAATGGGGACTTGAATCCTGTGTTAGTGCCTAATAAAGTAACAGTAGCATTTGCCTTCAAGATATAAGTAAATATAGTAGAGCTAAGTGAAAGAAGCAGTTTTCCATTTGTGAATTATTGACTGAAAAGAAGTGTAGAAGTTTTTTTGGGTTTTGGGGAGGTTTTTTTTGCACAATTAAATGAGAACAATTCTTCAATTTTGAAGTCTCATCAAAATTCACATTTATTTCCAGCAGTATCCGAACTGAGCATTTACCTTGAATAAAAACAGAGTAAGGACCTTGGCCTCCTTTTGCACATTTGCTTGACAATTTAACCATAGTACAGAGAGAGGCTCTAAGGAGTACGAGCCCTAATAAAGCCATTACTATGATTTAGCTGGCGATCAAGCACTGATAAGCTGTGGCAAAGGGGAAAATCCATGGCTAATTTCAGCTTTCATGTCCTGACAAGAGCAGTGTGCCATCATTCCGTCGGTGAGTTTATGGATCGTTTGGGGCAAATGATTTTGAAAGGGTCTAAACCCTAACTTGAAGTGATATTACGGTGTGTAATTATTGCTATGCAGAGAGTGGTTGTGAGTGTGTTACGTAATCCCTACAGCCAGGGTAATTGAGTAGCAGTTGAATGATAAGTTCTGACAATGGAAGTACTACAAGGGAAAGAGCTGTTTGTAGAGAGGTATGTATTGCCACTAGGGTGTAAGTGCTGCAGTTCGTTTTCCAGTGGTGAAATCAGGTTAGAAAAACAACACCGTTGAAAGTGTTTGCCAAAAGCTGCCTAAAGAATGGGTGCTATATTATGTGGTGTTGCATCATGGTAAAGGTAGAGGTAAATTATGGCCCATCTTCACGTGTGCGTGGGGGGCTGGGGAGGGTACTGGGAGTGTATCTGTGCAGTGGCCAGGCATAATTGGCCTCCCAGCACACAGGGATTACCACTGCCAGCCTAGGCAGCGAGAGTGCAGGTTATTGCCTCATGTCTTTGCGTGTCAGGAGTCAGTCTAGCTCTGCTGGGAAGGAGGAGGGTACAGGCTGCGACTCGTTTAGGTGTTCCCCACACTCCCACCACTGCTTCTGGAGTTACCCAGAAATACGGTTAAATGGGATCAATAGATGCTATTAAAGCTGTGATGGAACAGATTCTGTCTCTCATTGTGGCCCTTGTCTGCCATTTCACTGCTGTAAAAGGGGTGAAATGGTTCTCTGGGGGAAGGGTGACGTACGGCTGAAGTAGGCAGCCTTAGGTCTCCTTTCTGCACTGCACCTGCTCTAGGGATATGCTGGGGTGTGGCCAGAGGCGGGAGAGGAGTGACTGAGCCTGCTGTACCTAGGGCTGTGGAAGAGCCTGTAGGCAGTCGCGTGAGGCAGTCCGTAAATAAGTGTGATCCAGGAACAGCCCAGAAGTAGCAAGAGAGAGCAGTTGGCATAAACCTGCTTTCTGTCATCTTGATTCCCACTCAGCAGTGAATCTTCTGTGCGCTGCTGGCTGGGCATTGTGCCTCCTTTCTTCCCCAGCGCAGCTAGGCTCGTAAGAGCCCTAATTGAGCCCTTACTACTTATAGCACATAAGTGGGGAGCCAAACTTTCCAATAACATTGATGGTATTCTTTTGTAAAGTATGAGACAATGTCACCTTGCAACTTGTGATGTCATAAACATGTCGCTCCACTATGCCTGTTTTCCATGGGCACAGGATCTATTAAAGTCTTTGCATCTGAGGTGCAAATTAAAGTTGCCCTGAACCTCATATCAGGGCCTCAGCTGGCCCTGAGACTCAAGGAAACAGTCTGTGGAGAAAACCGTATTGGATCATATAATTAATATCTGTATCATACACTCCAGGGGGCCAAATTAAGGTTGCACAGACAACTGTAGTGTGGCATTTCTTAAGTCTTGAGTGACTGACTTTGCAACCTTAATGTTCTCTTAATGGAGTTCTTTGTATGTTCTCTCCTGTATTTTTAAAAACAGCAAACTGAGGGGAAAACCAGAAATTCCATCATGTGGAATCGTATTGATCCACGAATAAGCCAGCAGCTGTAGTTCTGCAACACAGACCACTGCCACTTAAGATAACAGATAAACCGGTACAGTTAAAAGCTGTTATCTATGTAAACCAGTCATTAGAAGGGAATAAGGCACTTTAGATATTTACTAGAGCAGAGGAATGTTGAGACTCAGGGATCCTGGGTTCAATTTCAGGTTCTGGCAGGAAGCATGATCTACTGGTTACAAACCCTTGTACCCTGTCTCAAGCCTGCCTTCTCTGCCTCTGTCCTCTAGAATCTCCCCCTTCAGCCTGTCACCCTTGTTACTGTTCCGTCACCTATTGCTGTCACCTTCTGCTCCAGTCCCCCTCATTCTAGTTCTCACTGTGAGCGCTACAGTCCAGCTTTTTCTTATGTCTCCTTCCCATTGCCTGGGCATAGAGAGCAGAGGAGAAACAGGCACTCTGCTCACAGTTCTGGTTACTGGCACTGCAGCACCACTGCCCGGCAGGAGGAGCAATTGCAGGAAAAGTCCTGGTCACACCTTTCAGTATGGCAAAGGCGTGTAACAGGCATAATTGAGCCCAGAGTGCAGATACAACTGCAACGTTGGTTTCAAGAGAATGCCTTTCACTCTAATGAAAAGTTAAACTCATTAAAGCGACGTTGAGAAGCCATGTAGAAAATGGAATACAGCTTTCTGAGCTACTATTTTGTGAGCAGCTGCGTGGGTGGAAAGGAATACTTGCAATTGTAGAAAAGTAGTGACAAGTAAAAGTGTTTATTACACAGATATATTCCTGTAGTGTTAGCTGCTGTTTCAGGATCAAACATCTGTCCTTAGAATATTTTGCTTCATGTAGCTTTTTCTTTACCCTGAAAGGAAGCCAAGTGTCTTCTTCATAAGGGAGAACACTTGAATAAACACATGCTTAGTGTAAAGCCAGTCAGGACTAGGCTGTTGGCAATTGTCAGAATCCCTTTTACATTGGGAATTATTAGAGACACACTGAATCTGCCATTTTTTCCCACAAAGTGGCTCATGAAGACTCTGCTTTAAAAAGAAAGAATTAGCAAAAACAGTGGGAAGATACCAAGAGTGTTACACTATAACTAGATCACCTTTATGTAGCATATAGTGTTTTATATTACAAAACTATTCATTTAAATAATGTAAGGATTTAACTTTAACCCTGTAGAATTTGGGCCCTTTGCGTGCTGCCATGGCTATGCGTTCTGGTAACATACAGAAGCGCAGCAGCTTCATCCCCAGACGTCTTTGTGTTTTGGAGTCAGGTGACGAAGTGTGGTCACGTGACTGAGGTGAAGGAATTGGGCGTCAGAACCCCTGTGTTCTGAAACGGGTTTTGCCCATGACTGGCAGTTTGCAAATTATTAAACTCTGTGTTTCAGTTTACGTAACTATGAAATTGGTGTAATGTAATATCTGCCTCACAGGGTTTATCCAAGGCATAATAAATGTTTGTAAAATAATTTGAAATCCTTGGATGAAATGTGCAAATAGGAGTGCATAGTATTATCATTTTTTGTTAAAACTGTAATGTTATTTTAAAACTTTTTCTATGTTTTTTTTTTTTTTTCTGAGTAAAAGACACAAGGGCTGAGATATGCCAACAATGACTGCATGTTTAAGTTTGTCTCCAGGCATTTTAATTTTAATCCAAGTTCTAGTGCTTTGAGACAAGACATTCCAGTGCATCTCTGGAGCACCAGACCATATTAGAGCCTGAAGAATCAATTCTGTGGCATAATACAAACTGCAGGCAGAATTTTAATAAAAAATAAGCGTAGGCCCGAGGCACAGAATCATACACAGAGACAGATACTTCCCCTAAATTTAAGAGTGCTGGGTTTTGGTTTGGGCTGCTCTTTAATAACACTTCCCTGCCTATTTTGTCAAGGTGTCACAGAGATTGATTACTGTCTATAAAGAATTTTGAAGATGTGAAGTGCTTTATACTGTAATTAAGTAGTATTGTTGATTTTGATTTAACTGTCCAAATTTTTTTTAGCTGTAGTAACAGTTAATGAATGCAGTGTTTAAATTTTCTGATCTGATAGCATTTCTAGGAAGTTTAAGAATGTTAAGAAGTAAACTTGTTCCACACATTTAATTGGAATTATCTCCTAGTTTAAGTGGCAGTAGTACAATACTTACCTTAAAATGGAAGTCCAAGTGCTTGACAAATTACAAGATTATAGACGTATTGTAATTATGAGATTACAGGAATTTCAGGCAGGTGTGTCTTGCTCAGATATAACTGAGGGAATAATGTAGGGCTTGATCCGAAGTCAAGTGAAGTCTTTCCATTGATTTCAATAAGCTTTGAATCAGCCGCAAAGGTCTAGAGAACCCATTACTGGTCATGTTGTGTGAGAAGGGAAGAACCCAGTTTGATTTTCAGATCCCTAACTGCATTTTTGTAGGGCTGTCATTTAGGAAAAATATTCCAGACCAATTCATTATGCAACCCTATTCATTCTCTGTCCAATGTGTGCACTGAATGAGGCCAGGATCCTATAGAATAAAATGTGACCATGTAATTAGATAGAGATAAGGTTGTCCAAGCAACCCTAATGTTGTCATTTCCTGGCTTTTAAGTGTTTCACTTTGATGTTCTTTTAATATTTTTTGCTTGTTATTTTGTTTTTTTATTTTTTATTGTTATTATGTTGCTTGATATTTTTATAAGACAGTGTGAGCCAAAGTGACAACATTCTGTGTGTGTGCATAGTAACTGTTCTTTTTGTTAGAATGCCTATTAAAACATTCTCTTTGAAATATATTACCTAGCAATTAGATTTGTTTTACTTTGTAGTTGATTGATATCCCTTTAAGTATATTTGTTTTCTTTGGATTTCTTTCTTTCTCTGTGTGTTTCTGACGTGCTACTTAGAAACATGTAACCTCCCATATTCCTCCAATTTGTAAAACCCCCAACCATCTCCAAAAGCATTGCAGTGACATAAGGAAAGATACTTGAGCTTCTAGGTTCATGTGGAGAGTGAGCACTTACCTGGCAAACACATGGCCTAGGCACACACAAGTTATTGGAAACAGAAGAAAGTCATTACCTTATCTTTAGCCATAAACGTAAGCAGGTTTATAAATTAAACTAAAGCAGGGATTAACTTCTATACCAGGTATCTGTTGTTTGTGTATGGTTATTGGATATTTGGAAAGTCGGAAGCACATTTGTATGGCTTTTTGAAAAAAACCTTTAATGCTTCATAGGCCCCAACCTGCTCTGTTTATTTATGGGCTGCTGTCACTGACCATACTACTGACCCAGTTGGAAGATGACTGGTAGAAGCTTCATTCAATGCCTGTGACAAGCTTATTTAAAGCTATTTGATTTACTGTTTCCTTGACTTAACCTGAGGAAGGAATGGCATTTGAGTCTGAGTTTATCATTAGTCACATTAAGTGCTCTATGAACTTGGACTGTTCACTCACACATCAGCATCCATTTAGTCTATAAGGTATTTCTGGAAACATAATATGGCTACCTTACTCTGTAGATTTAAAAAAAGGGTTTGCTATTCTTTTGCTCCTTTCTTGCAGGGGTAAAATGAAACTTTAATTAAAGCGTGTACATTGATGTGAGATCTTTGGATGAAAGTGATGTATACGTGTGAAATATTTGTGGCCCTGGTTTAGCAAGGTGTTTAAGCACATGCTTAGTTTAAAGCATATGGGCAAACACATCAGTATTAAGCTAAACACTTAAGCTTGTGACATCAGTGGGATTTAAGCACATGCTTAAAATTAAGCATATCTTTACATGCTTTGCTAAATATGGCTAAGATTATTTATTTGCATAAATGCTTTGCAAATAGAGGCCTTTATTAGTAAGTCACTGGGCTGTTCAAATAAATCTGAAACAATCACTTTCTTGAAGGGCTATTTTGATTTCCCCAACAAACAAATGGGGATAATAAGAAAATGTGTGTTCATGTCTGTTTGTTCATAAATATATGTCTAATGCATTTACTTCATGGTTTACAGCATGTACGGATTGCACCTGTTAGACAACCTGTTAAATATGCCGGCCAGTTTCCATTAATACCTTGTTTTTTTCATGGCCATAATTTTCTGAAACATATATTCTTTGGACTACAATTTCCCATGCATGTTCTCTTCCTGAAGGTGAAGTGTTTTCAAAAACTTAGTCAAATTGCTTCCAGTTATTTTTTTTAATTCCAGGAGGGTAAAAAAAAATTAATGCTTTTCCCATTAGGGAAAAAATATTAATGGCTTCATTTTCAATAAGGCAACAACAATACTGGAGAAAATTTGCAGACTGAAATTAAGTATATAGATAATCTTCCCTGAGGTATGTGGCTTTGGCTTGGATGGCTCAGGGAAAGGTGTGTAAATGTATAAATGATATGCAATAGAAAAATCCCTTTTGAGGATCCCCAATAGTGCAACCAAGCACAGCTTCATCCTGCATCTATTCCTGCATCCTATCACTAAATGCTGTCCCTGTCTAATTTAAGTAGAGCACTATGGTAGGTACTGAGACTGCTTTCCCCAGTCCCCTGCCGTGGACAGTTTATATATAAAATACAAGTGTCTTTTAGAAATAGCTCCCCCAACCCCAAAACAAAACAAAAAAGAGAGAAAAAGTGTGAATCCTGAGCTTTTGAAGTCTATCTGCAATTTTTTGCAGGTTTTTTGCCAATATTCTGTCTATTCCAAGCCATTTTTTAAAACAAATGAAACCAACAAAATCCACCCCCCCTTTTTCATTGTCAGAATGCATCCATCCCAGTGCACAGTGGGTATACTGAAGTTCATTTCAGTTTGAGAGAGATTACCAGTTCCAGCAACATTACCCATACTTACAATGGCCTTTAATATATCGCTAGAACCAATAATATCTCTAGAATTGGGATGAGTATCTTTAAATTCTCTCATTGTAAGCAGGGATGCTGCTGCCTGATTAACCCAGATTAGTAGAAAACTGTCTCCAGCGAACAACCACAGTAGCAACAGGCCTTGTTTCTACTCTGACACCTTAATGAAATGTGAACTTTAAAGCTTAACTGGCACTAGTTAAATATTAAAGATGCAATTTCTAAAAACACCTCAGTGACTTAGGGGCACGACTCCCACTGATTTTGAATGGGGCTCATGCTCTTAAATCATTTAGGTCCTTTTGAAAAGCTCCCCTAAAATATCACAAGAAATTTCCTTCCCCACTCCATTAAGGCTGTACATTTAAATATCACAAAAACAAAACTTAGAAATGCCAAGTTAATATTCTAAGATCGAACATAATGCTTCCCTCTTGCCTGTCCATAATATTTTCTCTCAATGCTTTTCTTGTTAAATGTGCTTAATATGTAATTGATTTTAAAAATATTCCATAAAACATACAGGATAGGCAATGAGACAACTTTAACATCACTTTTGGAATCTTGATATTTGCATTTCCCAATGTTTTGTGACTGGAATATGGTTTTGTCACAGTTACGTACCTGGCGGCATTGGAATAAATTCCTTTATTTCTGCTGCCAGGGAATAATCTGAATATATTTGTTCCTTGAACTGCTCAGCTACATTCTGCCCACTAATCTCTGCTGGAAAATTCCAAACCTCTGAGCAGATTTCAGATGGCTACCATTAAAAAATAACTTCCCACAAAAATGTTTTTTATCTTCCCTAAAATGTGGATCCAGGTACAAACAGAGTTTGAAAAATACAGGAGCGGCAACATTCGTCTCTGAAACCTATGATAGGTTTGAGGTCTAATAGCTGCAAATGACTCTGTCTAGAAGTATGCTTTATCACGTTAAAGATCAGGAAATCCTGGCTTTCCATTGATATGTAATATTTGTATCTAGCTCTCTCTTGTATCCAAAACTGCAAGATGTAGGACTTTCGACTCCTGGCACACTTACTTGTAGAAAAGCTATTTTCAACCATTTTAGAGAGATTTGTACTTATTTCTCTGTTTTTTCAAGGCTGAAACATGGGGACCTTGACCTGCAAAGTGTTGAGCTTCTTGTGCAGGGTGCTGCATGCTCACAACTAGACTTCTGTAGACAGGTGCAGTGTACAGAGTTTATCAGTTCCAGAGTATGATCCCATGGCCATTTAAATCAATGGCAAATCTCCTGTTACATAAGAACATAGGAATGGCCATACTGGGTCAAACCTTTGGTCTGTCTAGCCCCATATCCTGTCATCGAACAGTGGCCAGTGCCAGCTGCTTTAGAGGGAATGAACAGAACAGGACAATTACTGTGTGTTGTCTAGTCCCAGTTTCTGGCAGTCAGAGGTTTAGGGACATCCAGGGCATGGAGTTGAGTCCCTGACCATCTTGGCTAATATCCAGTATGGACCCACCCTACATGAACTTATCTAATGGTTTTTTGAACGCAGTTATACTTTTCACTTTTGCAACATTCCATAGCAATGGGTTTCACAGGTTGACTGTGCGTTGTGTGAAGAAGTACTTCTTTTTGTTTGTTTTAAACCTGCTGCCAATTGATTTCATTAGTGACCACTGGCTCTTGTGTTATATGCAGGGGTAAATAACACTTCGCTATTCACTTTCTGCAGACCATTCATGATTTTATAGACCTCTATCATATCCCCTCAGTTGTCTCTTTTCTAAGTTGTATGGTCCTAGTGTTTTTATTCTCTCCTCACATGGAAGCTGTTCCCTATCCCTAATAATTTTGGTTGCCTGTCTCTGTACCTTTTCCAATTCAAGTATCTTTTTGAGAGGGAGTGACTAGAGCTACATGCATTATTCAAGGTATGGGCATTATCATGGATTTATATATTGACATTATGATATTTTCTGTCATATTATCTATCCCTTTCCTAATACTGAGTTAGAGTTTGACTACCGCTGTGCACTGAACAAATGTTTCCAGAGAACTATCTACAGTGACTCAAAATCTTTCTTGAGTGGAAACAGATAATTTAGATCCCATCAGTTTCTATTAATAGTTGGATTATGTTTTCCAGTGCATTACTTTGCACTTATCAACATAGAATTTCATCTGCCTTTTTCTTGCCCAGTCACTCAGGTTAGTGAGATTCTTTTGTAACAATTTGCAGTCAGCTTTGGACTTAACTATCTTAAGTAATTTTGTTATCTTCTGCAAATTTTGTCATCTCACTGTATACCCCTGTTTCCAGATCATTTATGAATATATTGAACGGTTCTGGTCCCAGTACGTATCCTGGGGGGACCTGCTATTTATCTTGCTCCTTTGTGAAAATTGACTATTTATTTCTACCCTTAGTTTCCTACCTTTTAACCAGTTACTGATCAATGAGAGGACCTTCCCTCTTATCCCATGACTACTTAGTTTGCTTAAGAACCTTTGGTGTGGGACATTCTCAAAGGCTTTCTGAAAGTTCATGTACACTATATCAACTGGATCACCATTTCCACATGCTTGTTGACACCTCAAAGAATTCTAATATGTTGGTGATGCATGATTTCCCTTTACAAAAGCCATGTTAACTCTTCCCCAACATACCGTTTTCATCTCTGTATCTGATAATTTTGTGGACATTAATGCTGCGGGCACAGGCTCCTCTAGCTAGTAATTTGACAAGTAGAAATTCAAATCTTTTCACTGTAGGATTGGCACAGTTCTTGAAAAAGATTCCAGGCATCGTGATTGTATGCCCCGATCCTATAGTGACACTCCATGGATACATGAGTACACCTACATGGAGTCACTTTCAGGATCAGGAGCTTAGTTTATAATGAGGATAGTGATCTTAGCAAGAAGAGGCGACTGTCCTAAAGTGCTTCTAAGGGTATGTCTACACTGCAATTAAAAACCCAGTGCCAGCCGACTTGGGCTCGCGGGACTTGGGCTAAGGGGCTGTTTAAGTGCAGTGTAGACTTCCGGGCTCTGGTTGCAGCCTGAGCTCTGGGACCCTCCCATCTCACAGGGTGCTAGAGCCTGGGCTCTAGCCCAAGCCCAGAGGTCTACCTGGCAATTAAATAGCCCTGCAGCCTGAGCCCTGTGAGCCCGAGTCAGCAGGCACGGGCCAATCAGAGGCTTTTAATTGAAGTGTAGACATACCCTACCCGGCATTGTCTTATCAAGGTGCGAGAGCATGACTTAACCACAGAAGTATATGGATAAGATATCAGAGTAATGCACATTGGCCAAAATTTTAAGTGTCTAGTGATTTTTGGATATCTCAATTTTTGGGTGCCTAATTTTAGGTGTCTTGAAGGAGCCTGGTTTACAGATACTCAGCACTTTCTAAAAATTATTGCTCTTCTAAGGTTTCTCAAGTTAGGCACCCAACACCAGTACACTTTTTAAAATCTTGGCCATTTTCCTATACAAGTTACTTGAAAACATGCAACCTTCACATGGTGCCAGATCCAGAAGTGGTGAAATTGTGGGCAAATCTACTAAGAGAGAGGAGTTACACCAAATTGAACAGGTCTGAATTTAACTCATAGGACCAGACGTCATTGGTACCAAGGCCTTTTTGTACTACTTTGGCAATGTAAAGGGGTCTTAGTGTTAATAAGAATTTAGCTCTGTCGTTCAGACTGCAATACCACATCTGTCTGAAAAAAATTCTGTTAGAGATAACAAAGAGCAGAAGTAATCAAGAGTAAAGAAGTTTGTGCACATATAAAAAGCAGAAAGTTTCAGTCGTTTAAGCCAAGTTAAATCTATCAGGCTTTCCTTGGTGAGAGAGGATTCAGGCACAGGAAAATAACCTGACTCTTCCTTTGATGTTACTTTCTGATTTTATATATTGTTAATCTAAATATTTGCAGACAAAAAGTGCAGTCCTGACTCTGAAACTTTTCCCTGTGGGATTGTCCTGGAATGACAATGTGTTTCTACAACTTTAGAGTTTCTAGCTTTCGATTGTTACCTGACATCTGTTATCCAAATGTGATCTTGTCTTTTTCTTTTCTCCACCATCCCCCCCCACCTCCATTTGGCTTTCTAGCTGGTTTAGAAACAGCAATCAACCTTGGAGAAGAAAGGATGCAGAATACTCAACATCTCTTGACTATGTTCCCCCACCTTTTCCACTCGCTTACCATAAACAGTATATTTTAAACAAAATGTCAATCATTTGCTCTGTAAAAAGGCTTCCCTTTAATATTACTCTTTAATGTTCTTGCAATAAAGGTTGGTTTAGGAAGAGATCTTAGGCCTAATCCTGCAGATGCTTATGCATATGCTTAACTTTTATGCATATGAATAGTTGCATTGAAATCCATGGAGGTAGAGTAAAAGAAGGCACTTTACAGTACTGTGTAAAGTACTACTGGTTACAACTGTTAGGGGAAAAGATATGTAATAATCTCTGTGTGTGTTTGCATGTGTTATATATGGATTACATGATTCCAAGTAAATTGAGTGCAATATTGTGTGTTATGTATATCTTTTCCCCAGCCATTGTAACCATATAAAAGCACTCTTTCTCTGCCTCATTCTCTTAAGAGGTTTGTAAATTACACGAGGGATCATGTAGGCGGGCAAAACATTGAAATCTGAAATATTTGTAATCTCTGCTGAGTGTTCCAGCAACGTTGCTAATTACTACTAACTGCAGTAGTAATATGAGATATGCAAACACAATCGGCAGGAAACCAGACTGAACTCTCTAACTCATTTGACAAAGGCTGCTGAACATTCCAGAGATGGCCCTCCTGATTTGAGATGTGGAAATCTTTGTGATGTATTACAAAACCAGTGCCATGAACTCACACTTGTGTGTCTTGGGTACATTTTATTATATATATATTATATATTGTATTTTATTATATAGTTGTAAATTCAGATTGCTTGCCCCAAGTAAACTCTGGCTCTTCTTATAGAATCATAAACATGGGGCTGGACGGGACCTCAAGAAGTCATCTAGTCCATCTCGCCACGCTGAGGCAGGAACAAGTATACCTAGACCATCCCTGACAAGTGTTTGTTTAATCTGTTCTTAAAAGCCTCCAGTGATGGGATTCCACAACATCCCTTGGAGTCGTATTCCAGTATATATCCTCATAACATAGTAGGGCACATCCTGATGGTGATAGGGTGAAGAAGGAAAAGCATCAAATAAAGCAATGTTAAGGAGATGGTGGAGAATATCCACCATCGGCGAGTATCTCTGGGAATCTTGGTATCAACAATGTGCAGGGAGAAGTTATAAGGAATGAGTTACAAAAGAGTGCAAATTGGTTTTTCCTTCATGCTAATGCATGGTGGCCTAGTTTGATTTGTTGTCACTATTTTGGCCTTAGTAACTGGAGAGTTGCTATATGTTAGGTGAACTCAATGGCTATTTGCATCTATTAATCTTCTCACAAGAATCAAAGTTGCCAGGGAAGTCTGATATTGGGAAACAGGTTATTTTACCTGTGATTTCAGCAGAAGTAAATTAAGCTTATAATTAGAGGAATATGTTCAAAGTCTCTGGAGAAAGGAACAGCATATGACTTATTGTTCTTCTCCTTTGCGGTTTACATGCTTTCTAGGGTTTTCTGAAACTTATAAAGAATTCAGTGGGAATTTTCTGTTTTGGTCAGTGTGGTTTGCTTTCAGGTTGCTAATTGTGTAATTTGGGAGAGTATCTGCTGTTCTTCTAGGCCCTGATTCAGTAAAGCATTTAACTATGTGCTTAAATTCTGACTTTGGTGAGATTTAAACAAGTGCTTGTGCTTCTGTGAATCAATGCCTTAATTTCTGTAGTACATATACAATTGTTACACTTGTTATACCAGCAAGAGAGAAGTTCTGCCAAGCCTCTTTTTCCAGATGGGGTGCTGATGAAGCAGAACTGCATCTTATTTCCTTTCGGCTTTTAACCAAGAAGCGTCTGCCCAGTTTATATAGACACATGTATAATTAATGTGGTTTCAGTTTCCCCCCCATATTCTGATGCCAAAAGCTGAAGTCTGGCTGTAAGAAAAGTAACACCCATATATAACTTACTACTTGAAGAATTGGATCTTAGTTCTTGATTTGTTTTATGATGAACGCATGTGGTGGGAGCCTTAGAGAGCTCAGTGCACATGGGCAGGATTATCAAAGCGTTTGCAAAAACTGAGTTTTCCAGCTTTTTAAAGAAAAACGAAGAAAATTTGTGCTCTTCTTTGTTCTTGTTATCCTAAAAACAATGGACCAAATTCTTCCCACACACTCCATGAAATGACACTGTGGTGGTTGTGGTTGCCCTAGTCTAATTTAGTAAGGTTTTGAGATATGACAGCAAATATTTTAATTTATAAAAGGCAAACCTCCCCTTGAGTAAGTCGTCCTTCAAATTTCTAGGTCAAACCTTATCCTTCTGGAAATTTACAGGTTCCTGGTAGACTAGGACAAACTCTTGTGAAATCCAGGGACTTGCCCATGGATATTATATAAACAAGTTAATTGAAATTGCAGTGGCTGTTGAGACTTGCAGTACAATTTTGTGCTGTATAGAACTGGTGGTTTGTTTGTTTTGTTTTGCTTTTTAAAAGATGCTATTATGGGACACTGCATTAGCCTAATAGTTTTAAAGCTATGTCAGTGGAGAGAGCAGAGAGTCATTAAATCTTTCCAGATATGAAAGGCCTATGGCCTGCTTCTGGTCCTATGCTACTAGATACTATGTGATTGAATGATTGATTATCTCCTTTTCTGGTTCCAATCTACAACTTTAATGTAGTGCTAGATCCAGTCTACAGTGTGGATGTAGTTCAAGATGCTGCCCTCAGCCCATGTAACTTAGATGGGGACTGTCTTGGGGATTAAGGGGACTGCACTCCCAGAATTAAAGGCTGTACATATACCCTGGGTACAAGGAAGAGGGGAGGATCTGCAGATTTTCTAGCCCTAATCTAGCTTTGATTTGCTGCTCCAGGATGCACAGAGCATATAGAGATCAGGGTTTTAGAGACCACGTGCAATAAGAAACTGAAGTCAAATACCAGAAGTCAAAACCTGCTGTTTTAAAATGTTACATATATATCCATTGTTCAGTAAACTGGTGGGTAAAGTATTAGATGTTTACTAATCTTAAAGTTCTTTTAGAATAGATAAAATGTTCCATCTATGCAATTAGGGATCCAAACAAGCTTTGCAGTATATCTACTTATTTACAGGGTCTTTTAGGAATCTGAGATTATTTGAGGAGATATTGGTCTATTGTAGTGACCTCCTGAGAGATTTTGGAGTTTCCTTAATTTACTTGAAATACGTTATAACCTTTCCACCAGCATATTATGGGAGACGTGTCCCCTAACTAAAATATAAAATTAATTGTGAATGTATGCCTTGATTCTTATCCACTCTATCATTCTGTAAATCCTGCTGCATAGTTTTATAATGAACACTTAGCTGTGTATAATTTAAATACTAAAAGTAGTAGGAATCGATTGGATATTTCATGAATGTGTCTTTTGATATTTTTGTAGTCACTGGAAAATATTTGAATTGTCCTAACACTGTAGAGGAGTTATTTATTATATTTCATTGTATTTATTGACATTTCTATGGTGCCTATCACTGTAGTATCAGGTTGCCATTGAAGTCTAGAAATGGAGCCCTACTTCTCATCTCTGAGATTCGGAATGAATACCAGCCTCCAGAGTTACCTAATATGGAAGAAGTACAGAAATATCTATTCCTAGAGCTCTATTCTTCTTAATACGTATGTGTAACTTCTGTTATAATGTAAATGAAGTTGTATGCCCATATCAGGAAGTTGGATGGAATCCCCATAGCTCAGTCAAAGCTCACCATTGTTGTTCATCCTTTCTGTAGCAAGGAGAATGGCTAGGATACTGTATTAGTCTAAGCATAGCAGCTGTTTGAACTACATGCTGGGGAAAAAAAATCCATCTATTACCCAGTGAAAGGGAATTGGATATTTATTATTTTAATGTATATATTAATTTAATTTATATATAGGATGTGTGAAGGTACAGAAGAATGCAAATACTGTAGTTATTCTTTTTCAACTAATTATTCCAAATTGAAAATATTTTTGGAATAGATGACATAATGTAAAACTATCTGGAGCTTCCAAATCCTTTACGCTCAGTCAAAATAATCACTCTGCAAAAGACTGCAATAAATACTGTAGACATTCTAGAAAAGACTATAATAAATAGTTCCAATGAAAGATTAAATATTGGAGAGAAGGGAGCAAATCATGACTGAGAGCGAATAACTCTCCCAAATGATTTTTAGTAAAGGTAGTAGCCAAAAGGATTATTCGCCGTTGGGGTGGTGGGTATTTTATTGACATATTTAAAGCAAAACAAGTATTTTTATAAGAAGAGACTTGGCCAAAACAAAATTTTGCCTTACAAGTGCCATGATTACGATGGTTTCAGATGTAATCTCTGCTGTACAGACACTTACAAGAATCTTTTAATTTGTGCTACAATTTCTTCCAAGCCAGCCGGCATCCTCTCTAAACATGGACATAAAAAAAAAATCTCCATGTAGATTTTTATTTTCTGTTTCCAAAAATTTCAGGTACAGTGCGAGGGTGAAATCTTGGCTTCATTTAAACTTCTGTTGACTTCACCATTGGTTTCAATGGGGCTAGGATTTCACCCAAAGTACCTAAAATGTCGTATCCTTAAAAGTTGTTTGCAGTGTTGTTGTAGCCATGTTGGCGCTAGGATATTATGGGTGAGATAAAATCTTTTATTCAACCAACTTCTGTTGGTGAAAGAGACAGGCTTTCAATCTACACAGAGCCCAGACCAGAAGAAGAGCTCTGTGTAGCTCGAAAGCTTCTCTCTCACTAACAGAAGTTGGTCCAATAAAAGATATTACCTCACCCACCTTGTCTCTCTCATATCTTTAAAAGGGCAGTTAAATTTTTATGGTTCAAAAAAATGCAAGGATGGTTCAGAAAATATGTTCCCAGGGAAACTCAAGTCAGGGTGCCCTATCCTTCTAATGACTGGCAGAAATACTACAGTGATGTTATTGCTTATGCTTTAGAGCTGCGTGGCTTGGAATGTGAATTGCTTAGTGTTGACCATGAGCCAATGAGAGAGAAGTTTTAAAGCCACTAAAAAATCAGGATTCTTTCTTCCATTATCACAATACTGGATGGTGGATGTTGGAAATTCTCTTCATTGTCTTATTCAATAGTAAACTTCCCATCAGTAATGCTCTAATTCCCTACACAAGTACCCACATAAGTTTTAGATATGTTATCCAATTTCCTTTCCATCTTCTCCTTCCCGAAACTGGCATGGCATAGGGGGTTTGTAATGAGTTAGTGGGAGAAGATGACACACTGAATTGCCGTTTTTTTAGCTGGTAGTGCAAAAAAGTGACTTTGTACAGTGGGAGAGCTATATTTTCTTGAATTGGCCCTACTAATATGTTACCTCACAATTTCCTCAGAATTGTCAATATATATGTGTTTGCAGTGTTGTTGTAGCCATGTTTGTCCCAGGAATCAAGAGAGACAAGATGGGTGAGGTAACATCTTTTATTGGACCAATTTCTATTGGTGAAAGAGACCAGCCTTTGAGCGCCACATAGCTCTTCTTCAGGTTTGGAAAGAAGAACTCCTGTGGAGCTTGAAAGCATGTCTCTCTCACGGATAAAAGATGGTCCAATACATTATATTACCTCACCCACCTTGCCTTTCTCAATTTGAATATGGAAAGCTGTTTGGATTTTGATTTCAGCAGCTAGTCTTGTTTTCATGAAATTGTAAAAATGGCCACCATTTTAGTGATCCCCATGGTGTTGGGTGCGCTCCTCTAGGGCTGTCGTGTTTAAAGTCCACTCTTTAGAGCTGGTTGGGAAATGACTTTTGTTCCCATGTCAAATTTTGCCAATAACAAAAAGCTTTCATTTTATTGATATTTTTCTTCAAAAGCTTTCAGTTTTTTGTTGAAAAATCAAAAGATTGAAAAAGGAAAAATTGGTCAAACCCACTTTCCATCAGACTTCTTTCTCTTTCTTACAAAACCCCAAAATATTGGACTTTCCCCATAAATATTTGTTTTGCTGAAGAAGCTATTTTTGTTGAAAAAATGTTTCAAATGAAAAATTTGTCAGCCCTACCACTCTTTCCATTTCTGTGCTGACATCAGTAATGCTTGTGCAGAAGAATATTTTGATATGACAAGATACTGTAAAATTGCAATTAATATTTGGCTAAAATAAGAAAAGAATTATAGGCAGTTACGAGTTTTTAGAAGTTTCATGTCTCTTTGGCAGTATTATAAACAATGAATATTAAAAATAAATAAAATATGTGGCAATGCACTTTTAAAACCACACATCCTTTAACTGGGTAGCTCGTGAGTATTTCAGTGCTGAATTGTTACTGTAGCTATTTATTTTCAATACTTTGGTGCTAAATCTAGGCACCTCTGTAGAAGGGCTGATACCATCAAGTCACATTGAAATTGGACCCTCTCAGAGCTTTTGAATAGAAGGTAGTTTGTTCTATCTCAGCAAAATGAGAACTACTCCCTGGTAACCCTATTTTATTTCACCAACTATTCCCCCATATTCTTGTGTTAGGAGGGTGAATTTGATAGCATATTTAATTGTAAGCCTGACCATTATTGCACATACTTGCATGCAAAGTGCTGGTTGAAGATGGTCCCTTTATAGGCAATGGGTATTTGGGAGGAAAAAAAGAAAAGTGGAGTGCCATTTATGTATGAAGGGTTTTCACCAGCAATATTGGAAAACCTAGCAATGCAGCCAATGGAAAGCCACTTGTTATGCCCACATGGACACTTGAAACACAAGCAGACCTCTGTTTGCATCAGTAGTTCTGAAAGGTCCTTCTACAACGCTATTGTGTGCTTCTGATGAGGAAAGAATTTTAAGCCAATGAGGATTTAGCTGCCATTGTGCGGCTGTGATGCATGCTAACTCATTTGAAGTACAAATATCCTTGGTGGCCACCTGCTTTTCCGGATGATGCTGAGGAAGAGGCTAGAACTAAAAGGTTCAGGGAAGAATAGCCTCATGGTCTTAAAGGCCAGTAATATCGTCCGACCTTTGGAAAGGGGTCACTAATGACAAATATCTTTGTGCTGTTGTCGTTGTAAATACTAAAAAGGGATCAAGACCCTCTGAAAAGGAGGTAATGAATGTACTCAGGAGTGATAGGTTTTCAAAGGCTAAATGAGTTCAAGACTGCCAACTTCAGCTAATCATCCCTGATGGCGAACTGGAGACCTTTTCTAAGCAACTCCTTCACTTTTTAGAGCTGAAAAGATGCCAAAATCAAAGGGGTTTTCAAGTTGTTATTCAAATAGAAAAATATAAATAATCCTTTGGAGACTGAGGAGGTGAAAAACTGAACCCAGCTGTATGTAACTGAATAGTATTTCTGCAGCAGACTCTGGGTTACAGTGTTAGTTAATTTGTTAATTTGAGAAGTTTTCTGTTGCTTTTCTCTCTGCAAATACATACATGTATGTTTATAGACGCCTGACATTCACAGAAAGGTAGATGCAATGTTTGCTGCAGCTGTTAACTGAGGGGGGGAAATCAAATACTGTTATCATTTCCCGAAGTTTTGATACATTGCTGTGTGAACAGAATGAAAACCAAGTAACCCTTCTGAAGGATTTTAGTATTCTTCTAAAGTTTTATGACTGAAAATACCATACTGAGAAAATGTGCACAGACTGTGAAATAATTCCCCTGTGTAAACTTACAGCATGTGATATAAAGTGTATGTCTGTTGTTCTGTTTGTGTCGAGACCGTTTTTCCTAAATAGTAACGCACAACATTTAGTGGTAATTCCATGCCTGAGGATTGAGGTTCAACTGGAGATCAGTGTACCATAGCGAACAGTAAAGCTAATCACATTAAATACAGAATTTAATAAAAGTGTATCAAGAAATGTTTATATTACTTCATATTCTAGAATATTAGTATTCTTTTCTCTCTCTTCATACTTGGGACTGTCTGACAGAGATTTTTTTCCCCACTCATAAACTGTGAACTCATGAACTTTGGAAACATTTTAAATGGCTATATCAAATCTAATGCCCAGTAGATATAGGGGGAATGTCAGTATCCCACATAGAGGGAAACAGGCCATGCGGTAAAGCAGAAAACTGAGCAGAGGAAAAACTTCAATCGTAACCCATTTTGGAGATCACCAATTGATTCTCTTTTCAGGCTGAGCAGAGATGGGTAATACCTGGTTGTAATTGTTACCGGGAGGTTGGTTATGCTATTATTTAAGCATGATAGTGCACATTTTCTTTTTGCTATATGTAGGCTACAAATACAACCAAAAAGATTTCTTCGTAAGCAGGCTCCTGCAATGGGTTTTCCTCTGCTGTGCAAGTTCTGCAGGCAGGGCCAGACCAATCAATCCCCAGAAATGGGGTTTGGCTCCACTTTCTCTGAAACTCCCCCATTCATTTTGCCACTGTTCAGAAGGAGGTTTTTTGTATGCTCTGTAATTTAAGGAAAGCAGGCTCTCTGAATGAAAGAATGAAAATGATCATTTTAATCACACTCTACGTTATATAATTTGTAAACATTAGATTTACTTAGGTATCAGCATATCACTTACTAAAGGTTTCTTTAACAGAGTGAAGAAAGGCATAACAAGAACCAGTGGCTGGGAGTTAAACTCATGCATGTTCAAATTAGGAATAAGGGACATCTTTTTAACAGTGGCAATATATTTTCTGCCTTATTATCTATACCTTTCCTAATGATTTGCAACATTCTGTTAGTTATTTTGACTGCTGCTGCACACTGGGTGGATGTTTTCAGAGAAGTATACACAATGACTACAAGATCTCTTTCTATAGCGGTAACAGCTAATTTAGACCCCATCATTTTATATGTATGTACTGTATGTAAATGATGTACTGTAGCTGTACTTTTTGATACATGGTTGCATCTTGGAAGCAGATGCTGCAGCTTAACATTTGGCTTCAGTTTAGAAGCAAAAAGCCAGAAAAACTCAGGTGTTGGACAAACCTGGCTTTTTAAATGTAGACCTTTTTTACCTCTAGATGCCAGGGACTCAGAAAAAAGTGGGAAGTTTCCCTAGGAGAAAGCACAGTCATGGAAAAAAAAATGTATAAAATAGTCATTGCTTGCTGAGTTGTCTTCCTACTGATACTCAGTGAAAGTTTAATGAAGCTGACACATTGCTATTTTTATCTGAAGTCAGGGAGGGGTGAATTATGTAGAATACAGTTGAAACATACAGCTAATTTCCTTGTTAGCTAAGGTAATTGTTTGGAGTCCTATTTCTTTTTCTTTTTGTCTCCTTCCCCACAGAGCCATTTTGCCATTCCTGTCAGTGCCTATGATGGCATGGATGGGTGCACACACAACCCAAATAATCTTTTCCAATGTGATGGAAAAAAGAGCCACCATTTTCCACTGATGGTACTCTCATAAGGGACAGTTAAACATAGTTAACCTTTCATGAAGCCTCTAAAAATACAGAAAGTTAGCCAAAGGAATGTGGAGAAGACAAATAAAAAAGGGATATTTTTAGCTAAACTTTCCCAGTATTATTTCCCCCTATTTTTGCCTAATTTATTATGCATTTTATGACATAATTCAGCATGGGATTAATATTTAAATGTGGTACATGTATGGATGTTGATATTAATAACGCCAGCCAATATCACAGAATAATTTAATGCCAACAAATAACATCAGGCACTTTGGGCCTGATACCAAGCCCATTGAAATCATGGAAGTCTTTCCACTGATTTCAGTGGTCTCTGGATCAGGCCTTTTATCTGAGAAGGGGTTGTGAAGAATTTTGTGCAACACTGATTATAAAGACAAGTTATAGACCAGACAAGCCAACAGTGACTGGCCTATAGACTGTCAGGACCTGTGGGTGATGAACAATTTAACACCTCTAATTCACTTAAAAGTCTAAGCTAATATAGAAAGAAATAACCTTATATATAAAGCTCTGCCCCTCTTTCTTTTTTATCATTCTAAATTCTGTTTCTTTTGGTACTGGGTTAAGGTCCTGAACCTGCAGACACATACGCACATGCTTACTTTTCCACATGTGACTAGTCCCATTGAAATCAATAGCTTATCTGCATTGGTGCACAAGAACAACTGTTAAATCCCCCCTTATTTTTATATTTGAGAATATTACATATAAATCAAATTCTACTTTGCCCACTGTGGTAATCGGTGTGTTGGTCACCAATGTTTATCAGTGTAGGCTGTGTGCGTGTGTCCCTGTGTAGATGCTGTCCCAGTTCTGATCAGGAAACTAAGACGGCTCTCACGATCGAATGAGTCAACACGACCACAGATTAGCTGAGCAACGAAGGCACCCAGGCCAGGTTTATTGCGTGCGGCACAATGAGAAATGACTTACAGAGTATCTCTGGGTCAGTTTCGCATAGGCGGCGTTACAATGGTCTCGGCCCCCCCAGACCGGACGCCAATATTCCCTCTGACACCCTCTTTTATACACTGTTACATACACTTTCGTTTTGCCCCCTTTCATGTAGGTAGTTGCCACCCTCCTGACGTAGTCTAATACCACCTTTTTCCGTTGATTGGCTGATTTGGGCACCGCCACTCCATGTATCATTTCTATCCATAAAAGTGTCATTTCAGAGAGTTAGTATCTTGGTACCTCTTATACCTACTACATATTTTAGTAATATTTTGGCAGTCTTACAACCTTGCAGAATCAGCACTTTCCTATACCAGTCTCAGTTAACTTGAGTGACCCCTTATACTTCTGTTCACTCGGCTTTTTCCATTTAGGCCTTAGCCTGTTTTACAGGCCTTAAGCTCTCACTTCTTACTACACCCACCTAAAACAAAAGTTTTACTTTAATATTTCTTTCTTTCTTTTCTGAATAAGGCATTGAAATATACTGAGGATAATGTAAAATACAACAGTTCTTAGATTGCAGGCCGGAGTGAATGAGCATGATATTTCTACTGACAGTTACGTATCTGATTGTCTAAAAGTTCACCATTTTAAAAAAAGAGGAGGCCTGGTATTCATTTACACTAATGCCCCTTTACACAACTCTGGCAGTATAAAGGTGCCTTCAAGTGGGTTTAAAATACAAAGTGGGTATAAATTGCCTTTCCACACACTTTAAGCTCTTCAGCACACTCCATATTCTGTCATAATGGTAGAAAAGAATCTTAATGTAAATGAAAATCAGACATCAGTAGCATGATATATTAAAGGTTTTTGATAGGATTTTGCAGAAGGGAAGAGAAGACTTTTCTGGTGATCAAATATTCACTGGGTGTAGTTGTGTACTTGTACACTGGAGGAAGTGGTAGTAACTTTTTGTGGATGCGTCTAGGTCATTTTTCATACCCCAAGTCCTTACATTCTATATAGGGTTCTCTTCAAAACATAATTTTAGCATTAAAGGCGTGTACATCTGAAAAACTTCCAAATATTTTCTAAACATATTTTTCTATTTAATGAATTAATCTCTTCTAGGACAAAAAATGCCCAATGGGATATTTTCCATAAAGATACAAGAAAAGGTTAATCATAAGGCTTATACGGGAGTGTAACATCTGAAAAAGTACTTATGGCTCATAGCTAGAGTAAACCATCTTCACTAATGCTTATCCCATGCAGATGACTCTTTTTTTAATTAGGTACTGACAAGTGGTGAAACCTTATCAAGAGCCATGTGTAGAAATACAACACAGAGACATTTTATCCTATGGAAGACCTTGAGGAACTTCTTATGGAAAGTATGCTGCTGCTGGGGGTGGGGCAGTTGTATGAATAATGAAATGTTTGCAAATAGTTTATTCATGAATAATTTAGTTGGTGATAAATGAGAAATAATTTAATCAGTATATTGTATGTGCCTTGGTAGACAGAATACTATTTGACCAGGCCTACCTAGCTGCTGGATCATGGATCTCAAATAAGCCAAGTTTACAAAAGTAATGTAAACCAAACTCATGGGTGAGTAAGAAGTGTTTTTTGGAATACTGCTATTCTTTATATGGCATTTTGCTCTTTTGCTGAGATAGCTTTAGGGATAAATCAGCGATAAACTGTCTCTTAATCTCCTCACAAACATCTTTTGCCCTGAGATGCGGATTGTCTGGTCCCAAAGTGTATAAAAAGCACATTAGCATATAGATGTTATAATTTTCAGCAGAAGTGATTCATAACCTTTCTGCAATAATAAGGCTTTTTATTTAAAAAAAAAACGAAACCAACTAAAGTGTATATCAATAGAGTGTTTGTCACTGTAGGGTACTACTGCATTTGGTAGTAATTATATTTGAAGGTTTAATCTCAGAATGATAGGTCTACACCATTCTGCCAAAGCTGTCTGCATCCATGGAAACACATCTTCCTTCAACTGTAAAATCAACTACAGCCATTTTTTGGGGCTCTACTCATCCAGTATGTCTTTAGGAATACTTTCTAACCATTTAAACAGTTACTTAATTTGGTCCTAATCCATTGTGCAGAGAAGTTAGAAAAGGAGAGAGTGCTACTGATTTCAGTGAGTGTTGGACTAGGTCTTTGATGCTCATGAGATATGTGGGAAGACCAAGTCCTTTCCCTTCGTTCCGAAGGGAAGTGTGCTGAAAGAAGCTTAAATCTCTCTCTCAGGACTGTTACTTGGATTAGTCTGATTTTTTTCTCACTTTTAGGGAGATTGTGAGATCTGTAGCATACAGAATTAATTCCCAGCAGCACACAAAAGTTGTAATTATGGTAATTCATCCCATACTGTAAATGCATCCTAGGAAGCAACAGCAAGAAGTAAAAGGGTAATTTTAATGGAATGTTACCAACAAAATTTACACATGGCAGCAAGGAACCTCATTATCATAGGAAGGCTATTGGTGAGCTCCTCATATTTGTTTGACTATTGTAAAACTCGGTCATACTAAAACGCCATATTATGTGCTGTTACATTTCATCCTGCCACATTTGATCTTTCAATGATTTTATTGTGTAGAGTGTATATAAAACATAAGCAAAAAGGTTGGTGGATACAGAATAGAGTTTTGAGTAGGTTTGTTTTACAAACCAACTAACTAGCAGTATCTGCCGGGACCAGAGACCTATATTTTCTTGCATTGTCAATTGTTAAGAATGTCCCACCATGCTTGAAGAAAAACAGGAGGCAATAGATGTTGTTTAATTAGGCCTCAGCTTTAGTCACTTAAATTATCTGAAAGTACCTGGCGATAAATTGTACAGTGCAATTCATCATTATTTCCCCTACTCATTTCCAGCTGTTCGGGGGTCTGCAGTCAGCCCTCCCCCTTTCCAACCTGGTCCCAGCTAGCCTGTTGCTGGGACCCCACCTCATATAAAGATTAAAGGTACTGAAAAGAAAAGGGGTAGGCTCCCTGCTGTACTAGATGTTGGAGTCCCAACCCCACCCATTCCCAGCTTCCTTAAGGGATGCTTTCATCTAAATCCCATTCCAATCCATTTTATCTGATCACTGTGTCCCTTAAATAACTAGTATCTGCACTGGACATCTGCCTCAAGGGAGTGCCAGTAATTCGCTTGGCTGCCTTACCCCTACTACCCGCCACGTTCCCAGATATTTACTAATACCTTCCTTCCTTAGTATTGAATAGAAATATATCTGTTCCCCAGTCAGATATGTGCATCCCAATCTTCCCTGAATAACACGGATGCCCAGTTAGAGATGTCCAGATGAGTAATTCATAATCTTGGTCACTTAGCCACCTCACTATTCAAGTATCCCCAGCCTTATCAATCCATGGTGTCTTCGTGGCTCCCCGTCATCTCCTCTGTTGAAACATGTCAGACCACAATCATCACACCTGGGGAAAAAATCCTGGATCTCTCAAATCCCTCTTAGCTCTGATCATCAAGTCGGCTTCCTTACACACTCCTAAATCATTTTCACCAAGGCGAAAAATAATCATATCCAGTGCCTGTTCCTGGGCTGCCAAAGAATGTACAAGGGGCATCAGGTGGTCCCAGAGCATGCTCCTCCTTACGCTGTTCCCTTGCTCCCTGTAGAGTGCCCCTTCATCCATGCCAGCTCTGAGATGTCTCCCTTCTGCGGCCCAGCAGGGAACCTGTGGGCCAAATACATGATATTATGCCCACATATCCAGTCACCATATCCTGTACCTGTTCCCATAAACCTGAAGGAAGAAATTAACACACAGAGTTTAGCGCTTAAACTACTGAATGATCCTTCCTAACGGGGATGCAAAGCCCTGTAAATCTTTCCTTGCTGAGCCCCTTATTACTCCTCACTCCCTATATACACCTGAATGTTCAAACTGCTTGGTGCTACTTGCCCTGCATTAAGACAAAATAGGTTAATAAAGAACCAGGATTTCTGGAGTTCTCACTGCACCAGAATAGGCTCATCACTGGTTCTCTGCACCAGCTCTGCAATTCCATCCACCTTATACTCTGAGTGACTTGAATGTGGACCCCTGCCACATTCAGGGGACAGGGGTCCCTGCCTCCATTGCACCTGACTTTATTTTTATAGGTAGTCACTGCCACTTGGACAGGAAAGAACACCCATAGTGTTATGCTCCCATCCCTTCCCAGATTCAATGATCGCTGATCAGCTCCTAGATCTGACTTTCAAAGAAACCCTATTGTCCAACATTCAGTAAAACCTCCACCTCTTAATTTTCCCTCAATACATTGGGTTTGGTCATGAGGGAGTAGGCAGCTAATTGCCAAATGAAGAAAACACCCATCTCAAGGGCACCACCAGGGTGTGTGTGTGAAATTGAAGATTGTCAAGCTTGTAGTTCATGTGACGTAATCTTGATGCTTTTTATACCCCTATTCAATTCCCACAATCCTGCCTGTTTAGAAACAGTGAATAGAGATACGTGTATGGCTCTAACTTATCTCCAGACAAAGCAACTGTCTGGGTGAGTGGGTGGGTGGGAGCAAGGGGTGGGGGCTTTCTGTATTTCATTTGCTGGCAGTACTTCTCACTTACCAACCAATGTGCACAGGGTTAACAATCCCTTTTCTTCTGGACAAAGGACCCACCACGTATAGTTGCAGTGAGCACATTTTAAAAAATGGGCACCTGAAGTTAGGCTTCCAGGCCCATAATTAAACATCTGAATAATAATTACTGAGTGGTTTCCAATCACAAAATTATCATGGAAATTTACCAGTTTAGGCATAAAATCTCACGCTTCAGGGAGGAAAAAATATATTATTTGTTGCCCAACAATAAAAATGGATCATTCTTGACCAGTAGGAGGATAAAATTTTGCAAGGCTGCTTTCGAAATATTAACTTTAGATCGTCTTGGTGTTGATCTCCTGTCTTTAAAATGAGTATTCATAGTCATTTAGAGCATAGAGGGATTAAAGGTTCAAGTGGGTGTCATTAATATTGTCTCGTCTCTAAAGACTTTTGGATGAACTCTTTATGTATTGCTATATTGTGTAGCAGCTATTAAAATTCCATTCAGAGTTTTCTTTTTCACTAAATGCAGTTAAATGTGAGTGGCTAATTTGCTTCATGAAGTGAAAATGTAACCCCTTCATATAAATGTGCGTGCTCAGTTGTCATCTGTGGTCATATTGTTAGTACTTGCAGGGGTGAAAAGCTCTATATTGCTATGTTCATATATTTGCATATCTTTCTGTATCTAGGTACTGTTTCGTTCAAAACTCATCATATGCAACTTTTTAGACATGAAGAATGTGGTTTATGAATTGGACATGTTAAACAGAACCCTGGTGCAAGAAGGAAGGTTTTATCCATCTACCATTCTGAGTTTCGTCTTCCCAACATAGTCTTTTCCTTCTTTTTGCTGTCATAAAAGTCTTTCAAGCATACATTTCATGGGATTCTGGTGAATTCTTCATGACTGGATTGAGTTAAATGGAACCAATACAATACATTTCTACTTGTAGTTGGGCTTCAGGTTTGGATCAATTCTTTTCTTCTTTTCCCAGGCTCGTTCACCTCTCCCTTTGAACGGCCAACTCTTTTGGCAAGTCCAAGAATCCCTCCTTCAGAAAAGCCTGTTCTTGTCAGTGAAGCACAGAAAGTGACAAGAGCATTGGGGACAATAAGACTGCCACTTTGTTGGAGACTCTCTTTTGGTTCCTCAAAAGAAACAGTTTTCCAGGGATAATATAAAAAATTATCAGTGAAAAGTGGTTTCCCCTCTACCCCTGCCCCAAAAAAACAAAAATGGGTTTTAGTAGGAATGCTCACTTCTGTTACTGGATAAGCTCTGGGGAGCTGGTATTGAGCAGTTTGTGTGTAAGAGAGAGTGTTTTAGGAATCTGTTAGCTAATACATTTAGTACTTATAATGTTTACTGACATAGTTAATGTGTTTTAGGCCTGTTCTAGTTCCTGTTGTCTTCTGATGGAGAAACATGACATCACGCTCCAAGTTCAGATGTTGCACTAGGGCAGGTGAACTGTGAAACTTGTTCACATGTTTTTCTTAACATGGACTGCTGGCTATTTCCTGTCTCTGTGAAATCGTAGTGTATAATGTCTGAAACATCAGGTGTAATTAAGACAAATCCTGTCATTTGCTCAAATGTGAAAAATATTTAGGTTTTGTGATCCAGATAGGTGACACCACAGAATAGCTGAAAATTTTACAAGAAACACACCAAATATATTTTTACAGCCATCCTTGGCTCACAAAATTTAATGTCTCTCATATGTACATGGTGTTTAACAGAAGTGAGCTTTATTCTCCATCATTTATAGCTTTAAAAGATGTACCACTGTAAGCTTGATTTATGAGGAGTCTAGTAAAGATTCATACTTATCAACCCACATGGTGTGTTACCTCTCAACCTGTCCGCATCTGAATGAAGATGTCCGTTCTTTGCCTGAATCCAGGTGCAAATTTAATTGAAGATAATGTTTTCATGTTTCTGAGTGACATAGTGATCTTTTTGTCTGCTAATTGTGTTGTTTCTTTTTGAAACAGGCAAACTGTGAAATTGATACATTTACTTTGTTTGGAGGTATAGCACCATATTCTAACTTTGCCTGGGAAAAAAATAACCACATGCCTGTTTGATCCTGTAAGAGGCCCCATGTGGACAGAAGCCTTCAGACTTCAGTGGGCCTACACTCATGCTCAGGGATCTACCTGGGTGGAGTTCATTACAATATTGAATGCTGAAGTGGCATTTATTAAAATTTGGACATTCAAATGCAATGAACTCTTGCCTTAGAGTCCTCTGTTTTGCTGAGCCACTGAGGTGATCATTTGCATCAAGCAGTTTTGTAGAATAAAGACTGGAATGAGAATGGGGAAGATTTGTTTTGTTTAAGTGAGTAGAATTCATAAGAAAAAAAAGATCTGTCTATTAATAAGCCCGATTCTTTCAGTAGGAAGATTTCCAGCCCTCCATAATGACAGAAAGTGCCATTTTAAAACTCTCAAACCTGCGTTTACACTTTGTATCAAAACTTCTGATCCCACGTGAAGGGGAAAAATGTGTTTTCACATATTAAAAACTCTCTCTAAATATAATGTAATATAATGCATTTCTATTGCACCTTGTACTTGAGATCTTCAGAAGATTTTATATACTTCAATGAATCTGGCCTTATTAGTTCTTTATCATGTCATATGTTTGTCTGAGAAGTCAGAGTATCAGTCAAGAACTTCTAGTGCAAATTAAGGATTAAATTCCCATTGTTAACATGGTGAAGCTGAGCAAATTCATCTAAAAGTTAGAAACTGACCACAGGACTTTTCCTTGTTTGTTTGCTATTTTACATAAAGAAGCATACACAGGCGTCTCCTGGCTGAGGACCACATCATGGACAGTGCAAGAGTGCTGTAGGTTTTCTTTCAGGTTAACTACGGCATCAAAAGCTCAACAAATCTTAAATACAAAACCTTCTCCTCTCTCCTCCAAGCCTGACCACAAAGCTCTATTTAAAAAAAAGCAAAAACTATGATAACATTCCCTCTGCTGGTGTAAAAAGTTAAAAGGTACTTGTATAAAAATATGTTTCAATTTACAGTTTGCTGAGGAGTTCAAGGACTCACTATTGTTGGAATAAACAGCTCCAGTTGTATACCACATGGTCAATGGAAACCACATCACAATATCTTCTAAAAATGGCAATATATTTATATAACCGGAGGCAGGGATTACTGAATTTGTTCCATAACATGACAAATTACATCTTGAGAATGACCAGAGAGTGTGATCAGATTCATAACTCATATTTTAATCTCCAGGTGTTTAATATAGAGGTTATATTTAAGATATGAGTGGATGTTCTTTGTTAGGGAATGTCATTTTGTACATATCAAGCTTTGATGTATGTGCTAAATAAGCGCTCCCAGGGGGAACATATTCCCAACTGGGTCCAAGCTGTGCTCTCGACATCTGGGAGTGGTTGTAGTTCCCCAATCCTGAGCTGCTGAGTCCTGGTGCAAGTTAGAATTTCAGGGGAGCAGCTCTAACAGGTGTCACTCGCATAAGATTCTTTTGGGACTGTATAACAGTAGCAAAATAGGTATAGTGGGGTTCTTCTCTGTCTCTTATACAGAATATCCCAGAAACATTCAGTCCTCGTTCTAGGGTTGGGGGGCAGCTGTCACAGGAGGCAGCAGGTTTCTAGTGATAGAGTCCCTCTGGGGTGAACTTCTCTCCAGCCATTCCCAGCCATTTTAAGTCTGCTTTGCAATATTTAACTGACCAGAGGATCTGACCCTACTCTTGCTAATAAGTAGTTGGAAAACAAGGTGACATTTCATTCTTAAGGTTTCAAGGAGGAGGAGAACTATTTGAAATACAAGAAATCAGAAGCATTTTAGTTAATTTCTTTATGCTAGTCCTTCAAAGTCAATTTAATTCAATCAATTTAATTTTCCTTAGAAATATCATAATCAAAATTTTGCATTTTCTGTGGTATCCTAGTGAACTATTTGTTGAGTGGGTTTAGGAAAATATAAAGAAGGGTTGGTGTACAAACACTTTTTAGGAAAAGCAACTCTCTAAAACTAGAAAAATGTACTGAATCAAATGGGTACAGAGATCAGTTCCTGCAGAGTTAAATACCCAGTACCGCAGCTTTTAGCTCATGAAAGTCAGTTCCTCTGAGTTGCACAGGGAAAATTTGGTCCAATAACTCGTTTTAGCCACCAAGTCCCATAATATATAAACAATCCTTTAAAAGAAAATGTTTAATATATATCAAAGCTAGTCTATTTTGGCTACCTTGGAGGTCTTCTATGTTTTATTAAAATTTGATTTTGTATGTTGATTGTGAATCATTGGTAATTTTTGCAGAGATTTAAGTGTTTGAGATTTAGATTCTATTGAATATTTGAGGCAAAATTCCTTCTGCTGGTGTAAATGGGCACAACTACACTGAAGTTAAGGGAGCTGCACACATTTACACCAGTAGAAAACATGGCCCCTGAATGATTCTCATTTCTCTTTTAAAGTAATTATAATATTAATAATAAAATGTAAATCAGATAAAGTTTGTAATCTGCAGTCACTTGTTGTTATGTGTAACTAGGAGAGTTTTCATACCTGACATTAAACATAGCTTCCTTCAGTTCAGAATTGCAATGGGATAATAATAATAGATAATAAATAATAAAATAATAATAAAAATAATAATAGATAATAAACTACATTGTCTGGCAAGATAAAAACAGACCGTAGTGCATTAAAAACCACCAGGTATCTGCTAGTGATGGAGCTCTGAGTGACAGGACAAAATTAAAAGAACTAGAGACAGTAAAATTAGAAATGAGCCAAGCTTTTTCCAGAAATATGCTCCATGGGACTCTAAGGAGGGATTCTACCAGCAGGGCTGGTATTCATCTACTCGTTTGCTGATTACTTGCCACTACCAAATCATGTAGAGATGAGAGAACTGAACTCTAGATATCATCTTACGCACCTAGATCTCTGTTCAGCGTGAATTTCACTCGATTGGAGGAAAACTCAATTGTAGGAATGGGTGCGAATAAATAGGTTCTTTAAAACATAGATGAGACATGGGAAGGTATTTGGACTGCATACATTGGGAGAGTTCACTTACACTAAGAGGACAATAGAATATAGAATAAACTAGGTGAGTACCAGCAAAAGAATCGCACAGTCTGAGAATCTAATGTGGGCCATGAGATAACGTGCTTTGACTGCAAGGTGATTAAAAACCACTGATCATCAAAATGTGGGTTAGACTGGTGCCTAGGCAGAATATGCCTTCTCATGTGGACATGATGATACTTTTGATTTGTTTGGACTGCATATGGGAAGTGCTTTTTATGCATCCTGCTACCTCGAAGACCATGCATCCTGCTACCTCTTAGAATGAACCTTAGTGTGGTTATTTGACCCAGCCCTTGACAATAACATCACATTGACAACCAGACGAATACAAGCTAAACAAAGTCCGGTTCTTGGTGACTGAGAGAGAGAGAGGAATATACTATTCCCTGTAGACCTGATAAGTTTGACAGGTGCTCAGAATCACGCAAGTTACCTACAAAGAGAGAGTGCCTCAAATAAACCTCTCTCTCAGGAATTGCTTAGATTCATAGGAAATGCATGTTTCTGTTCTGCTACTTGTGATACTCTGAAAGCAGCTGTCTTATACCATCATATCCTCCGCTTCTATGGCCTTCTCCCTTTTTGACTCCCACACCTCCTTCCGGTACAGCACTGTTATAGAGCCAAGAACCCAGGTGGCTGAGCATTAAATGTACGTAACTAGTTTGACAGAACCATAATCCACGACTTCCTTTTAAAAAATCAGGTGAAAATGAGACTTCAGCAGAGCATAAAGCCCTAGAGCCTTCAAATACTACTTGTCCTGCAGGGGTTTTTGAAGAATGGATATTTTTGCTTATTTTTTGAAAAAAGGCTGTCATTTCCTGTAAAACAGGTGGAATTTTAAGATTCCTGCACTATACGGTCAAATAAAGCCTTACGAGGATATAAAATCTGTTGTACAAAAAGGGTGTAAAACTCATCAAGTGTGTGTAGGTTCAGCAGATTTTTTATTCACGAAGTTTCTCAGTTATAGCTCCCTCCAGTGAATGATTTCCATTACTCTTAATGTGGCAAAGAGAAAAAGCAAGAAACAGTATTTACATCAGTGTGAAACCACCCATTTTTCTTTTTGCTGCTGAACTAATGTTAATTTGGAGGATTATTCTACAGCAGTTAAGTACTAAGGGTTGATGATGGGGAACTCTACAGGGGTGAGGGAGGAATCCTCCCCTGCCTATGCAGTGCAGCCTATGCAGTGCAGCCTATGCAGTGCAGCCGCTCAATTGCCACGCTAGGGCTTAATCCACCCTGAGTGCACCCAGATGCATGTTGCAGCGATAGGGATTGAATGTTTGAGGAACCCAAATAGCAGATTCACAGACTCTTTTCCTTTCTCCTCTTCCTCCATAACAGCAGTAAAGAAGGAGCATCCATAGAGTTGATTGCATCATAAATCCTGCCTTTGGCAGACCACTCTTTGTAGAAAGGGGCCCCCTGCTGTCATGGAAGTAGCAATGAGAATTTGCTTGTAAGGGTGTCTATAGAGCGAAGAAAAAACCCGCAGCTGACTCATGCCAGCCGACTCGGGCTCGCGGGGCTTGGGCTGTGGGACTGTTTCATTGCTGTGTAGACTTCTGGGCTTGGGCTGAAACCTGAGCTCTGGGGTCCTCCTACCCCACAGGGTCCTTGAGCCTGGGATCCAACCTGAGCCTGGAAATCTACACAACAATAGAAACAGGCCCACAGCCCAAGTCAAGTCAGGCGAGCTGGGGGTGTCTAGCTGCTGTGTAGACATACCCTTAGTGTTTAGAACAGAGCCTGGAAGTCAAGACTCCTAGCTTCTTCTACTCTGCTACTGACTCTTTGTTTATTATTTGTATTACTATAGCACCTAGAACCCCCGGCATGGAGTAGGACTCCATTGTCCTATGCACTGGGTACATTCAAAACAGCAATATCTAAGCATTATTCTTTTAATATACTGAGCATTTTTCCAAATAAAATGTTCCACGTAAACATCATAAGACTGAAAGTAACTCTACACAGCTTATGTTATCTGTGTATTTCTAGCCCTCACACCACAGATTTTGTTCTTAAAAAGCCTGCCTTCAGCATCGTTACTACCAAAGGCAAATTTGGATGAGATTTTCAAAACTGTCCTGGCGATTTAGAGGTAGAACACTTGCTGAAATGGGGCATGGGCCTCTAAATCTAAACACAGTCCCATGCTCTGGGTGTCCCTAAACCTCCAGCCACCAGAAGCTTGGATGGGATGATGGGATTGATCACTCAATTTTCCTGTTCTGTTCATTGCCTCTGAAGCATCCAGTACTGGCCACTGACAGAAGACAGGATACTGGATTAGATTGGTCAGCACAGTATGGCCGTTCTTATGTTTTTATTCACCTCATGGGAGGCTTTTGATGCTCTGAGCTGTATGATGTTTGTAAGAATCAACTTAAGAAACAAATGTCTGATCGTAATGTGGAGATTCTGGAAAACAAGATGTTGCTGTTCAAGAAGTGCAGTGATCTTTCACCTTTACATGAAGCTGCATGAATACTGTGAGGTTCAGATGTTGAAATGGTGAAGATCATGGGTCTAGTAATGATTTCTCATGCTCCTGTCTGAGCTATTGCACAATTAGGAGCGTGAATATGGGATGTTATAGTTATTGCAGTAGGGAGATTCTTCCACTGTTTTACAATGCTATGCTAAATGACAGATTTATTAGGAACAAAATCTGTGGTGCCAGGGCTAGAAATACACCACACATAACTCAAGCTGAGTGAGTTATTTCCAGTGTTATGATGTTTACATGGAACATTTTTTTTTTTTTAAAACTGCACAGTATATTAAAAGAGCAATGCTTAGATATTGAATGTATCCAACATGTTGGGAGCGTGATGAAGTCTTCTTCTTTGTGCATTGCATTGTGTGCTGATAATATTAATACTTAGCATCAGCAATGAGTGATCCCAAATTTTACATGGTTCTTTTCAGATAATTAATGAGTGATCCCAAATTTTACATGGTTCTTTTCAGATAATCACTCAAATTTGGATGCCCGTCTGGGTTATGGGCTTGATCCAGTCAAAGTCTATTGAAAGCAGTGGAAAGATTCCCATTGGCTTCAGTAAGTTTTGGATCAGTACCTGTATGAACTTTCAGTGTCTACAAATTTTAATGGAATCTCTTGATTTTCAGAACTCCTTGCTCCTGACTGGATATACTATGTCAACAGACATTCTTGAGATATTTTTTGGCTGTAGCTGGAACCAAGAAGTGCAAATGTAATAAATTTTTCAAACAAAAGAGGTCAAAATAAAAGGTTATTTGAAGTCTTCCAAACTTCAAGAAACATTTGGTTCTTATTTTTTCTAAATCAGTTTCCCCATCCTTACTTTCACAATTTACCATTTTATCTAATCTAGCAAAAAATGAATGTACCTGATGAAGAATGAAGAGAAATGGGTTTTAAGCCCTGCGCTCATCTTCAGCATATGTTTTTCAGTCTCTTATATAATACGTAATGGATGGTTATTAGTCTTAATCTCTGACAATAAGTTCTCCTCCAATAGAGAGACAAGGTGGGTGAGGTGTTATCTTTTATTGGACCAACTTCTGTTGATGAAAGAGACAAGCTTTCAAGCTATGCTATCAGAAGCATCAGTATGAGAGGCATGCTTTTTATTTTTAATCCTTTTTTATTAGCTGTTATTAGTTGATATCTTTAAGGACATCTTTTCAGATGATTACTTTTTCTGGATAGCTTCACTTTTTCCATTGTACCACAAATAAAACCTTGTTTTCCTAAGTAAATCTCTAGCCTGCAAGAAACTGTTGAATGGATTTGTGAAAGGGTCTTTATATGTCTTTTTCTGAGTAGCTTTTTTCATTAGACTGCTGTATATGCTATTTGGGTTCCTAGATTGCTGAAATGAACACTTTGTTTCTGTCTGATCTGAGAGATATCCCTGATAAAATGAAGTTCTGCATCAAATACAGATAGGTTATGTAAATACCTACTGGGCAGGTAGAAAATCTGTAATTAATGAAGTAACACCATGGTGACCACAACATATTTGCAGAAGCCAGTAGATAGCATAAAAGATTTGTGAGAATTAGGTGTTTAGTTAGCAGAAAATATTGGAAAGCCTTCACTGGATCAAATGTTTGGGTAAAAACAATTGCTATAGCTAAACACAGATCAAGTGAGAACCACTAGAACGTTGTTTGTTGTATTGGGGTTGAGTCTCTGCAAAAGACTTGCATTTCTCCTTTTATTTGTAAAGTAAACGGGGAGCATGTTGCAACCATGAAGGGACATAATATAGAAACTAAGTATCCAAGCTATAATATCCGTGCTGCATTCTACAATCTGGAGTACTCCGGATGTATTTCTTGCTTAACAAATCAAGGCCATGGATCTGCACTGCCATGCACCTTCTCTCTTCATTTACACCTGTGCACAAAGTTTGTCATTCTATGTATTCTAATTGGGTGGCATTTCATACGCACTTTGCATTTACTTTACACAGGTGCAAATGATAACAAAGTGCATGGCGATGGAAATTTGGTCCTATTCAACTTAAGCTCTTTAGTTTCTACATGATCTGTAGAATACAATTAAATGCTCAAGAACTGGCAGTGTAATATAACTTGTTTGCTGTTCCTTTAAAATGTTATCTACCATGTACATTTTCTACCCATCAAGAATCAGCACGGCTGGAAGCATTTCCTGGAAATCTCAGTATCATTCTTCTTGTTTGTGAATGGCTCTGGTGAATGACCTGTACCTTTGGTGAAAGAGAATTTTATCAGGAGAGAGATTATTGACATGTGGTAGCTATTAACCTTAATGGTCAAAAAATCTTCATTAGTAACATTTTAAATATCTGTTGCAGGTAGACACAAATCAGCGAATGGAATTGTGTGCGTGAATTCAGATTGCTAGGTTTGTCCTATCTTTGTGTGTTAGGGTTGATCAGTGGCCAAAGAGTGACCATCTTTGATGGCAGCAGTCACACCCTGCCACCAAGTTGAGGAGGAGCAGGAGGAGGATGATTTCCTTTCCCAAGCCATGCCTTGGTTCCTTGTAGAAGCTGATTATCTAAGCTTTGCAAGAGGACACCAGAGTTTGAGCCTTGGTAAACAATGGAAAGGACTTTGTACGGCTGTTTTAACACTGGACTAGAGCTGTAGGAATCATGAGAAAATGTAACAATAAATTATTCAACCAGCTCAATGTCTCTAGATTACCCTGGATGTTAACTAAAGGCTCTATCTCATTAGGGCCAAATCCTCATCTAGCATAAATTGGCATGGTGCTTTTCCAGTGGAGCTGCCCCAGTTAATATCAGCTGAGTTGCAGCCCATCATGTTGTAATTAAAACCCTGTTATAGTTAGGTCTTAGCTGGATAAAATTTAGCAGTATTTGTACAATGTATAACTCTAGCTCTGACTGTTTTGTTAGAAATCCCACCTTTCATATGCCTGAACTGTTCCTTTACTTTTAGTTATATATATGTGCCATATGTGAAATGTTATTAATCACAGTAAGGAATTTAGAAGATTCAAATTGTCCTAACAAGCCTAACCTTGGTGACAAATATATTTGCTAAAGTTTGGGTTGGCTCTTATTTTAACCAAAGTATTTTGCCCATCCTTAGCTTCGGACTATTCGGCCCCTGAATTTGTTTTTCTTTTTGAGAAATATTCACTTCTTGATGGGAATTTCATACATTAATATACTCCATCCTTAATGGAAGTTACACATGTGAATCAAGGGGAGAATACAAATTTTCTACAAGTTACAACTTGATGTGAAATAAGGCAGCTGAGTTATATTATATAACCCTGGAAATTTGAGCTTAGAATGAACAGAGCGGAACTAGTGGTTTCCGCTATAATGATGGTGTATAAAGCTATATTTTTAAAGCATAGCTTATCTTCTTCATTAGTCCGTATTTTAGTTACTTCTGAAAATCCCTTTATTTTATAGATTTGATTATAAGGAAACTATATGTTCATAGTGGCATGAAACAATGAGCTAAATGTTCCTCAGAAGACAATTATTTGTGCAATGGCTTATTATATTAGAGTCGTATCGTTATTTTATGATGATCATGAATCAAGCTTTGGCATCAAAAGAAAACATGAGTAAAGGTTATTTTAGAAAGGTAAGCCTAGCAGCAAGAGAGTAAACTCATTACAAAGGATCATCACCATTAATACACATTTGCTTTAATTTAAATAGTTATGGCTTTTCATATTAGTAGATAAATGAAGTTAATCCAGATCCCTTTGCTTTAGGAGACACAAAACTCATCATGTACCTGTAGCTAGTTTTAATCAAGTTTACTGCCTGCTCTAAAATGGTTGCATCTCATAAACCTGATGACGGGATAAAAGTGGAAATGATGAGCCTGAAGAGCCATTGTTGGCAAACCGATCTAACGGAGTAGAAAATATTGAAAAAGAAAAGATGCTGATTCTCTTCCAAGATGTCTTGTGGAAACACTTGATAACCAGCATCATTCAATTGTGAATTTTTCCCATTTTTCTGTGGTTTACTTACTTTTATACTTCTATATATTTATACTTCTATGAAATTGTACAGAGATAGGAAACCTTATTCTTTTGCTAATGAAAATGACCCAGGCATCTTTTATGTCTTAAAAGAAAACCCACACCACAAAAACAACTTCATGGTTCCAATTTCTGAAGAGATTTTGCAATGAAATTATATATAAAAATTGGCAAATTCCATACCCTTCCCCAGCCACACAATACCATGTAGGTTTGACAAGGATATCTGCAGCTTTATCTATGATATCCAGTTCTAAAGTTACATAAGCATTAATTCTGCAGAATGCACCAAGCATGTGCTACACTGCGGATTTCACAAGCAGGGATACCTCTCATGCCATTAGTGGTGATCTTCTACACAGCATCATCCCTACATTGGTGCTTTCAGAGCTGACCTCTCCACAAAGCCTTACATTCCAAGCAGAGGGTTTTGTACACATCCAACCACCTCTGCTACAATTAAAAGACTGACTGTTCTAACAGGGAATAACATCTCACTGAATTCAGGTACCTGTATGAAGCTCCTTCCCATATGAACAGGAAGTCCTGATTCATTGTAAGTCAAATGAAAGGTAAGCTACACTTCCTATGCTCGTTCTGCTTGTGACCTTTCTCAGATCATTTTTACATATACAGTTTTACCATCACATCCGTTGAGTGAAATGGTGCATGGGTTAGATGCTCCCACATCGTACCAGTGCTATTAATCTGTCACTTCTGTGAATGATAAATTCAAACTACACACAAGTATCATATTGAGTAGCAACTCCTTTAAATGCCAGTGAATTCCTTTTCATTCCATTGTGCTGTATTAGAGAGGCTATTGGAGGTAGCATGTGTCTAGTGGTTACAAATGCTGCATGCAAGCCAGGAGTCCTGGATTTTGGTAAGCCACGGTTGTGGGGCTCAATTAATGTTTGTAAAGCCTCTTTGAGACTCTCATGATAACTGCTATGTAAATGCAAGGAGTTGTTATCAAGAGGATCTAGATGTTGCAGATATGAACAAAAAAATCTTGTCTGCCATCCTGTCTGTAACCATAGTATCTGAACATCTTTACAGTAATCTTATTTACTATAAAGGTATTCAACTTTCCAGCACTTAAATAAATGACAACTCTTTCTGCCATCTTGATTTCTCATTCAAGATGCCAATCTTCCTGATTTGCATTTTACAACGTCTCTGCCACTTGCAGGCTGGAAAGTAAGTAAATGTTAGCTGCCATTGACAATCAGGCAGCATAGTAAATCTTTCTGAGTTCTTATGTTACCATTTCTAATAGGCAGCTTTAAGTGAAATATACCAGGGCATATTTAAACTTTTCAAATTCAGAACTCAAGCTGCCCTGAGAGAAGGATGGCTTTGTGGTTAATGCACTGAATTGGGATTTAGAAGAACTGGGTTCAATCCCAGATTCCAACAAAGACCTTCTGTGTGATCTTGACCTCTCTGTGCCTCAGTTCCCCACCTTAAAAATTGAAAGAACAATACTTCCTTTCTCTTACCTGTCTTGTCTATTTAGATTGTTTGGAGTAGAAACTATCTTATTTTGTGTGTATAAGTGTCTTGCAAAATGAGGCCCTGATCTTTGTTGGAGATTTTTTTCCTGGAAATATCCTCAAGAAGAGGATGTATGTGTTTGTCTCTCGTACATATATTCCTTTTTTATGTGTCTTCTGCTCTCTCACTCTTCTCTTAGCTTTCACTCATGATTATCAAGCCCTATCTACTTTTATTTGGTTTACAGATTTCCAACCTTTCTTGCTGTCAGACAGGTCAGAAGTGCTACAAGACTTTCTCTGTTATTTTGGTGCTTTGTTTTCTGCTTCTTATTGACATGAGCAATGCTGCTATAGGTGAATATTTTCTGTCTTTAAAAGATGCTAACTAAATTTCTGAAAACCCCCGATTGATTGGGTAAGGGTTAGTTCAAACGTTGGGGAAAGGTTCAGGTTGGTTCTTACTTTTTCTGAACTAATTCACCTATTACCACTTTTGTTAGTCATTCCCCAGTTTTTTACTGAACATTATTGCAGTAATTGGTAAACTTCAGTCATTTCAATCTCTGTGCGAAGTTATAAGAGTGAAAAAAACGATACAGCACGATATTTATTTGAGAGCTGCCTGAATTTTTGTGCAGTGTCTCATTTAAGTCTGTCAGACAAGTATATTCTATTATCTGTGATCCATTAGAAAAGGCTATGAAGACGATGGCACTGAAATAGTTATGTCTTGTTAAACCATACTAGGGCCGACTTCTATTGACTTTACTCAGGCAGAATTCCAAATGATGTCAACTCTTGAAGTCAATAGGATTTCTTCTTGAGGAAGGGCTGTAGGATTTGGCCCAACATCTTTATTTATGACTGATAAATGGAGTCCACCTGCTCTCCAGACAAACTGGAGCAGCTGATAAGAGGAAAAGTTAATTCCAAGAGTTTTTCTTTTATTCCTGATCTATGTAATATTTTTTCTGGTTCATGTTAAGCTGTCTCCCGAGGTTACTGGATTCTATGAATTGCTGAGTGATGGCTGTCAGAAATATATTACTCAAATGGTGTTTAACCACTCCAAAGGGAGAGAGAATAAAAATTGCCACTGGGTTATAATGAGCATGAACCATTTCACACAAGCGCAGAACAGAAGCATACCATATTTTAATACTATGTAATATAGTGTCTTCTAATAAAGAATTAAAAATTGTAAATGTTTCTAAACAATGGCCTAATTTGCAGAAATGTAATTACTTTTTGAATATGAGTTAAAATTATCTTTATCCAGTGCTATTTATTTTTCCTTCACAAGACTTTCTAAATTCAGGTTAGATTATTATTTCATAAAGCTTTTAAGTGCCACCTTGTGGGCAAAAATATTAAATAAGGTTTATCGGATAAAATTCAGTGAGGTAAGGTAGTGTAATGCATTTTAAAATGTGTGTGAAAGGAAATGTTTTGATACTGTTTGCTGTGTTCGTTACAGAACCTCAATTTATTGTATACTTCAGTATTGTTAACTGATGAATGCAAAATACATAGGGGCTTGATCCAAAGACTACTGAAAAGGGAGCCTTTCCGTTGGCTTTGGGTGAAACCCTAAATGAATACTACCATCCCATCTATGAAATCTGTCCAAGGTGCATGACAGTTAACAGCTGAGAGACGTTGTAGAATGACCACAGTAGACATTATAAAGTCCTATTTTCCAGCCAGCAGGGACTTTTGCCATCAAGGAAATGTGTGTGTGTGTGTGTGTGTGTGTGTGTATATATATATATATATATATATTTATATATTTGTATATAAAGGCTATTGTGTGGTAAAGGGTCAAAACTTTCTTGGCAGTTTTTGCACCTTCCTCTAGAGCATGTGGGGCTGGCCCCTGTCAGAGACAGGATGCTGGCTAGACGAACCAGTTGGGCAATTCTGATGTTTCTGTTTAGCACACCGGACCCTACCATAATGGGGTAAGGTCCAGGAGCACAGCCTTTTCATTAAGAACTTCACTTTGTTTAAAACAGAGTTTTCCTGCCCTCTTATCTGTTCTGTTGTGTCTCATAGGGTGTGTCTGTATGGCAGCTGGGAGGTGTAATGCCCAGTTCAGATAGACGTACATGCACTGACTCAGCTCTAGCTAGTGTGCTAAAAATGGAGCTGGGGTGGCCTGGTTGGCAGTTCAGGCTAACAGCCTGAGCATGGGGCTAGGATCTTGGGCAGGATTGTACTCAGGTTGCTAGCCCAAGGTGCCACCCATGGTGCTGCAGCCATATTGGTATTTTTAGAGTGCTCGCTTGAGCAGAGCATGCATGTCTACCTGACCTCAGAATTACACTTCCCAGCTGCAGTGTAGACATATCCATTGCCAGCTACCTCAGGCAGTGGTTTCCTTTGGATCACCTGAAGTATTCATCCGTCATCAATGATAATCACTAGCCTGCAGTCTCTTAAGGGCCCAGTTGTGCAACTCTTAATCATGACGGTGAGCACTTCTCCGGGCTATTTAGCAAGGAGACATTTGGGCTGTTCATATGAGTAAGTGCTCCCCAATCAGGCCCTAAATGCATAACAGGTTGTATTAGCAGGACACCTGAGATAGCCACATTCACTCAGCTGGCATCCGAGTGTGAGTAGCAAATAATGGGTAAGGCAAAGGAGCAAAAATGAGAGGCCTAGCAGCAATTGAGCAGCACAGAAGACACCAGCAGTCAAATTCTGTAAGGGTGCTGCATGTTGATGCTTACCAGAAGACCCATACACAGAAAAGGGAATTTATCTCAAGCTTTGGCTCTGCATTCTGCAAGGCTCCCATAACAGGAGCCATGGATGAGCGTTCTGGGGTAGAGCACTGGCATCGCTTGCATATTTTTGCATGTACTCTCCTTGACCTAGTAACGAGGCCGGAAGAATCTTTTGGGGCGAGGGAGGGGAAGGCTGCTACTTGACCAAATACTGACCACATGAATGTTTTTGCAGCGTATACATGTGCCTATCTGAGGCAATTTCCTTGGGACCTGGCATTTGTTTCCAGTAAAGTTAAGCAAGACAGAACCTTACTTTTAAATAATAAAGAACCTTTCATAAAGTATTTTGCACTTTGTGTTAGGCCTGAATCTTTGCACATTTCCAAATGGAGAGGAACAGGAAAATACATTTTCCACCTTTAAAAAAAATGCAGGATCAAACTGACAGAGGTTCAGTTTGCTTATCCCTACAAGTCCTCTGACCTCCTTTATGCTGTGAATGATCTACTACCATAGCTAAGACTCCCTGTGTGACAATCACTACATGCGATCAGTACAGGAAGAATTGTTCCAAAGCCAGTCTTCAGGCAGGGGGAACTTTGGTGAAATGACTATCGCAGGGGTTTATTTGAGACGTTGTTAAGTATTTTCAGTATTTCCTCTGGATAGTGAATTGGGATCCAAATGGATTTCCCCAAGACCTTATATTAATAATGACAAGCAAGTTAACAAGACTAACGTGCAGATCTTCCTCCTTGTCAATGGCAAATACAGTAGCAGATGAGTGAATGCCAACCTTTGTCAGTTTATTAAAAATCTCCCAAACAACCCAGATTTGTTGATATTTATTGGTCCAGACAAGTAGGAGAAAATTTCATGTAGAAAACCAAAGAAAAGGGTCATTAAGTGATTTATTAGCCTCAGAAATGTGTGTGCAAACTCCTGTCTCAGAGACTGCAAACACATTCCAGAATGACTAACGAGTAGGAGAACAAAGCGTAAACAGCTCAGGTGTCACCACTAGAAATGTTATCACAAAGCTTGGCAATTTTATTGAAGAAAACCATTCCTAACTCACCATGCAGAAACCATGGCCCAGCGCCTAACGCCTTGGAAGATGGAGTCTTAAGCAGTGAACTCAAAATGTTTTAAAAATAAATTTACAACTCTTAACTTGAAGCTTCAATCAAAGACAGAAAAAAATGTTGCTCAGTGTAGGCCAAACTATCCTTATATATGCTAAAAAGTTGTTGAAAAATCATCAGCCAGGCTTGGAACAAAAAACTGAATAAAGATATGAGGCAAATTGTGATTGAGTCCTACAAACTCTGGTGGTGATGGGTGAATGTTAGTTCTAATGGCAATATTAAGCAAGGTGACTAACTAGTCTGTATCTTCCTAAGTAGGCACAAAACAGAAAAGATGATTAATGTTCATGTTAAAACTTTTCTCATTTATAATGCTTAGGTTCCGGTGAGTGGTTATCATGGGTAGTTGAAACTTGGTTAGTTGAAGTTGAAATTGAAATGTGCTTAAGAGTAAGATAATGAACCATAGAAGATAATGAACGATAACCCCATTCAAAGCCCAAAACCTAGTGAAAACAAGATCCAGAGCATGGGTGGCCATCTGAGAGACTTGGTAAGCCACTATCTGAGTTTAAAGGACTCTGAAAGGGCATTAATGATGATATTTAGTGACATAATTAATCCTAAAACTACATGTTGAAAAATCTCTCACAGTCAATCAGGGGCACGAATAATTGTAAAATCAACAAGCTGCTTCTGGCAAACCAAGTAGCTAGTGAATTAGTTACCTTGGCACATTGTGTAAATGGCACTTCACTGAAGAATGGGACTATGCTGACCTGGTCCAACTCTCATTGATTTCAATGAAAATCTTTTCATCAGCTTCAGTGGAAATTGGATTGGAGGCCATAACCAGCTGGTACTACCAAGAATGTGTTATTCCACGAAGTGATTATTGTTGGACAGACATTGGAAGACTTGGCCTGCTACCCAAAAGTCAGGGCTGGATTTCAGATGAATGAATGCTATGGCTGTAAAACACATGGGGGGAGGGCAAGGAGAAGCACGGGTGGAAAAAGTCCTTACTAACTTCTGAAAGCTCCGGCTCAACTTAATTGCTACAATGCTCAACACACAAACTCACAGTGAGCATGCCTAGACCAAAGGTTCCTAAATGAGACGTTTGAAATGAAGCAGTGCACCATCATTTAATTCAGGTGCACAATTAGAATGCTGAGAAATCCAGAGTTCAGTAGCCCTCAAATCTATACTTGCACCAGGGTACTGGTTCATTATAAACATATGTTGAACTGAAATGGAAATCATGATGAGATCTGGGGCAATTGTTGTGAGGGGACCTGGATGCAGAAAATGATTCACTAAGAAAATCAGGGGCTGAAATGTGACCTGAGCAGTGGAGTTCCTTCTTACACTAAGGTTCTTTGACTATTTTTGTTTCCATAAAAGTTTGCTGGGAACTTATATTTATCATACTGTGAACTTGGGTGACCGGCCACACAACTCAAATAGGCCCTGATCAAAAGACTCTCATTGACTTAATGAGCTTGGGGTCAAACCAATAGTGAATTCTGAATACACACTGCTTTTGAGGGACCCATCGGCTCACAGACATTTATAAAAACTATTTGTTGACCAATTACGAATAGTGCACAAATTCATAGTAATCATTATCTGTTTGCAGACAATTCACAAACAGGAAAAAGGGTCAAAAAGTCGGTATGCACTCAATCAGCTCTCTCAGTAACCCTGGCTCATATAAAGAGCTTTACAGGTGTAATTAAGTAGCTAATTAAAGTGTTACACTGCTAGGTGCATTTTCTGTAGTTCATATTTAGTTAGTAATTCTGTTGATACATAAACCAGAAAAAAATTAGACTCACTTTCCCAAACCTTGTTGGTTCTGTATTGCTAAGATACAAGTCTGAACCGACACAGGGAAGAGAGGAAGAATAATATAGTAATTAAGACATTTGACTGCGACTCAGGAGGTCTAGATACTGTATTGGGCTCTGCTACCAATGTCTTGTGACTTTGGGGAAGTTGTGTAATCTCACTGTTCCCTATTTATAGATTAGGGATAATTTATACTTCTTTTCGCCCGCCTGTTGTGCGTCTTGTCCATTAGTATTGTGAGATCTTTGGGGCTGGGACAGTCTTTTACAATGTATATTTATGGTGGTCCCAACTGAGTTAAGGCCTCCAGGTATTTCTATAATACAAATAATAATAAATTCTGAGGATTTATTTATTTGTAGTCACTTTTCTGACAATAACTGTTCATTAACAACTTGAAGGTATTAGAAATACTGGATAGAAAGCATTTTTAAACGTGCTTTTTAATCTTAACAGTGTGTCCTGAACATCTGGAGCTGCCCTTCCAGTTTTCTGAGGTACAAGTGTATGTTCTTGAAGCTGAATATCATTTTTGTTCCCTGTGCTACATATATGGGGTAAACTAATGACCAGTTTCACTGCCTATAGATATGTGGTCACAAATTATTTCAGCCTCTAGACTATACTCGGACCATCCCCAGCGTGAGTATAGGAACGTAAATCTCTTCCCAAGCTTGCTAACATAGTGCTTTGCTTAGCTGCCTCTAGCTGGTTTTGCAGGACAGAAGCTGGCTTTATCTTTCAGAGAAATTGTTTTTAATGAAACCATTACAAAAATATACAGTACCTATTGTTTTTGGAGAAAGATTTCTGTTACTATTGGTCACTGAAGAAGTTTCATTAGAGTCTCAGCTTGTGGGAAACTACTTTACATATTTTAAAAATTGTTACTTTCACCCAAATGCCTTGGGGGCAACACTAACTTTTTAATTCTATCCACCATATTACTGATTGAGTTGTTTAAAATAATGTGTCTTTCCATTTCTTTTTGAAAAGCATGGGAAGTGAAAATATCACACTGTGTGAGCAGAGAAGATATCCAACATGGCTAGAAAGTTGGCTGAACAGTAGGAAGTTGTTTGTCAAAGCAGGAATGAAAGAAGGTCAAAGATAACATTCTAGCAGTAAGGCCTCTTGGAACTACGAGAACTATAGAGCAGGGATTAATTAGAAAGAAGAGGATTCAGAAGTTGGTAGAAAGGAGAAAATGATGGGGACTTGGGAGATTTCCTTTCTCATTTGATATGCTTTCTTCGCCTTTCAGCCTTAACCTGGTTAGCTGTATTTCCCCTAATTTATCTCTGTCTCCAACTTCTCTCTTTTCTGTTAAACCATTGCTATCTTCCTCCACTGCTAACACATCAGAGCTATCTTGGCTTTCCACTTTGGCATGAGCTTAATTTGCCTTGTATTTTAGCAGACATTTTCTTACAGGTTTGAGCTGACATTTAGGGAAAGATTTCAAAGATTAGGGCAAACCAAATGAAACAAACTTTAAATACATTTCTAATTTTTTCTTCCATTTTCTGAGATGTTTTCCCCTTGCAATATCCCCAGGAGTACAGATTTTATTTTATTTATTTGTGAGGAGAGCTATGGTATGTGCAGGAATCTCTTTTTCTATGGTCTTCAGCTAGAGATGTGTACAGAGAATTTCTTAGACTTGAGATGGAGGGGAAAAGTCAAACAGAGGCATTTAGTTTCGACAGCTGTTGCTATGATCCACTTGGTCTTCTCCTGCTGTAATATCATTCAAATTAAGCTAGAAGGACAAGTGAGCCTTTAAGTACTGGGTTGTTGCTACATAAAGCTAGTGGCCAGTAGAACCATCAAGAGACTAATGCAAATACAGTGTTAATTGCCAATACAGTGCTGTGAGAGAATTGATGTGGTGCTGTAGGAAAATGTAAATGTCTCTTGAACTCAGGTACCTCTGATGAAATATAAAAGGCTTGTTATAGATAAATTAGAAGTGTTACATATAGAGTGTAAGCTGGTGGCACGGTCCAGCTGGGGCGTCGCGACCCTTCCTCGGGCCCAGGCTCCGAGGAAAGCCACAGCGCCTTGGTCTGCGGGAATAAGCGTTGCAGATTACAAGTCTTTAGCCCTGGCCCCTGGCAGGGCGGGCTTCTCTCACAGTCAGTAGCCCTCTGGCCCGCACGTAGGACAGGGCTGGTAAGGAGTCTATAGCCCCAGCCTTCCAACAGGTGGGGCTGTTAAGCAGTCTATTGCCCCCAGTCCTCAGGCAGGGCAGGGCAGGCAAGTCAGTCTATAGCCCCTGGCCTTCCAACAGGCAGGGGAAGCAAAGCAGTTTACAGCCCCCAGCCCGCAAGCCGGGCAGGGCTGATGAGGCAGTCAATAGCCCCCAGCCCTCCAGCAGACAGGGCAGGCGAACTACTCCGGAGCCCTCAGCCTTGCAGGCAGGCAGGGCTAGTAAAGCTCAGGGTCCTCAGGTAGGCAAGTTCCAAGGAAGCCAAGTACTCCTGGGGTGGCTAGGGAAGGGGAAGGGGATGCAGGTCCACCCGACTCCACTGCGTCCCAGCCCAGGGTCCTATCAGTGGCAAAGCAGTTTGCCACAGAGTCAGTGGGGCTCCAGCCACAACACCCTGACTGGTTTAGCCCCGACTCAGCCACTCTCTAGTTGGCTGTCCCTGGGCTACTTCCTCCCTCCCTTTCCCCGAGTACCTGCAGCCAGTTATCTCCCTCTGGGTCGCTGGGGTAGATGGCGAACAGGAGCCTCACAAGTCCCTCACCGTCGACTGGTGGCAGGTCTGGAAACTCCTCAAGGTCATCCGCAGAGGGCAACTCCTCCAGGTCCCAGGGAATCCTCTGGTACACCAGGCTCAGGCAGCTCCAGGGGGTCCCTGACGTCAGGCAGCTCCTCCAGGTCAGGGCTGACATCAGGGTTTTTTTCCCACCCAGTGGTCTCAGGTGGCTCTTCCCGGCTACTAGGGCCTGGCGGCCCTCTCCAGTCACTCAGGCCCGGTGGTCTGGGCAACCTTGGAGGCTCTGGTCGGTGGGGCGGTTGCTCCAAACCACCACTGGGCCTGGGTCAGGCACAGACCACAGCTCTGGGAAGATATGTCTGCCTCCAGCAGCAGCTTCCCCCTTACTAACCTGCTAGACCAGCCTTTTATATTTCCCTTTCCTGCCCTGGCTCCACCCCTCTGCTTCCAGGAAGTTTCACCTGTAGGGCCTTGTTCTGCCCAGCAGGGGCATCGCGACCCTTCCTTGGGCCCAGGCTCCGAGGAAGGCCATAGCGCCTTGCTACAGGAGGTACTAAACTTTTCTGTGAATGTTCCTGTCAGATACTAACCAAAATAATTCTATAGACCATTTCAGAGATTGGTAGTAAACCTAAACTTGAGCAGAGACTGAGGAGGAGGAGAGAGAACTGGGAGTCTTAACTCGGGTGTTGAGCCTGTGATGAAACATGCTACATGCTAACTGTTCATAAAATTAAAAAAATCTGGAGACTGCTGGTTATACTGGAAATGCAAAATCTAATAATTGTGTGTCACTGCTGTTCTGCTTTCAGTCAATGTCATGCGGCAGTCGCTTTGTTTAGGATGGGCGGACATTGGAAACCAGACTTCTGAGAGACAAAGTATAGTGAAAAACAGTCTGTAAATATAATTTCAAATATTTCAGTCCTAACAGTACTTGCTTATGCTTTAGTTAGGCAGATCGAAGTTCATTTCACCACAAATCTACGGTTTATTTTTTTTAGTTTGGTGTTTTCCCAATTCATTAAGCGCATTTTGACTCTTGCTAGCTAATACTCTGCTTCTCTTGCTCCACACACTCAACATCTCTGGGATGTGGATCTTCCCTGTAAGATACAAGTAATTAAACTTTAAAAATAATAATAATAAATAACAACAACAAAAGAAATACCGTGAGACTTGGAAAAATCAGGATTTCCCTTTATCTGTTTAGACAAAGCCTAGCCTGCAGTGCTGTTCTGTGTCAATATGTCACAAGACTGCAAGCCTGAGGCACCATACTGAGTGAGAGCGGATACTCCATGAAGCAAAGATCTGCCCTTCAAAGACCTGAGAAACAGCCATGGCAGCAACAACAACTAATATAGTAAACATTAGTAATGTGCTGAAAAGACCGTGTTTATTTGAAGAATCTAGTGCAGAACCTTAACTTTGTTACATACTTGCAGGTCAGCTTTCAAACACTTTCCTCATCTTGTTTGGTTTTTTTGCATCATTTAATGACAGGAATTCAAAATAATGATTTCATCTCCAGTCCATCTCTTTTTTTCTTCTTCCCCCAAGGCAACTTGATTAGCAGGATGATGTTTTAGTAGAGTGCAATGCATATAAGATTTACAATGTGGATGCAACAAATGCCTTACCCTTGTAAGGAGAATCAGTTGTATTTAATATGAAAATTATCTATTATTAGAACCTGTTCTTCCACACTGTTTTTATTAATTTCAATATTAAATTAAATTTGAATTTTGAAAAATGTCAGAAGAATCTTAGTATATGTATTTGCATTTTAAATTATTATGGCTCATGCTACATCAATCACATATTTGGTTTGGTTGAGATAAAACATAGAGAAGATTCCTATAATATTTGGATAACCATATTACTGTTGTTGTTCGATTTTTTTAATAGGTCACACCATATAACTTCACAGATTTCAAATCTAGAAGGGACTATTCTGGTAATCTGGTCTAACCTCCTGCATAGCACAAACCATAGAATTTCAGCCAGTAATTCTTGCATCAAACCTATAACTTCTAGCTGAGCTATAGCATATTATTAGAGAGACATCCAGTATTGGTTTAAAGGCTTCAACTGAGATAATCCACCGCATCCCTAGATTAGTTGTTCCAATGATTAATTACTTACACAGTTCAAAATCTGCACCTTATTTCTAGTCTGAATTTGTGTAGCTTCATGTTCCAACCACTGTTTGGAACATGTTTGGTAGATTAAGGAATCTTCTACTGTCACAAATCTTCACCACATATAGGTACTTGTAGACCATGATCAAGTCACCGCTTAGCCTTTTCTTCAATAACTAAATAGATTGAGTTTCTTAAGTCTCTCATTGCGAGGCAGGTTTTTCCAGGCTATGAATCTTTCTGAGCCCTTTCCAATTTGTTCCTGGATCTTGCATCTTATGTTCTCTGCCTGAACCAGGATCATCATTTCACGTTTCAATTAATATATTTTTACAGGCAAATTTGCTTCAACGTGTAACCACTAGTCAGACTAAGCAAACTTTAGCAATAGCCTGTGTGGGGAAAAGGAAGTTGCCATATATGTTAACTTAGAAATGTTGAGACACTTTTCCTATTTTTCAAATCAGACTTTGCCCTAAAGTCATTTTTGTGTGTATGTATATCTATGAAATTGGATAATACACTTTATCCTGTGCCAGGCTTGGGAGAAATGCATCCTAAATTACCTCATATTTTGAACTGGTTCAGTGAGTTTCTTTTCCTTGACATGGAGTTTGAGCGTAAAGTGTTTTCACTTCTTCCTACCTGGCACCAGTGCAAAGACACATAAGACAAACAGGCTTCAAACAACGTGTCTGAAGTTGGGGCACTCTCATTTTTGTTTGATCCTCAGAATGTAACCATCAATCACTCATTAGTATCTCATCTGATTACACTGTACTTGGATGTCAACGAACCCCTGCCATTGAGTTGGAGAGCTCTTAAAGCCAGACCAATGACTAGAAAGCCAGGGAATGCCTTCACATCAGGGGTGATGGCTGGCAAGTGACCGGGATTCAGTTAATTAATGGAATTCCTTCTGCCAGCTTGGATCTTTAGCTTCCAGGGTTAACCAGTTACTGAGGGGGGATGTAACATGAATGCTGATCCAATGCCAATGGGGTACTTTTCACTCAGCTAAATGGTCACGTGATTATTCACCTAAACTCTGCTGGGTGACATCACTAGAGAGCCCCCCCCCAACCAGCATCGTGTGTGGTCCTGGACAACTTTCCACATTGTCAACATAGACCATCAATTATCCATGTCAGCCTTCAGCTGCCGATTGTTAGAAGTTTAAAGAACAGAAGATGAAATTTCAGGAAACCTAACTGGGAGAAATTCAGTGAAACTCTGAAACCAAGTATTTTTACCATCCCATCACATTCCATCCCAATCAGTGAAGACTACCACCATTTCAATGGAACCATTTTCAAAGCAAGATGTGTGTCCATTCCATGAGGCTATCACCCTGTCTGTATTGTGTCGCTAAATGTTCAGAACTACTGAAGCGGTATGAATCATCAGGAGATCCAGATATTGCTGGCAACTTAAAGTCCTTAGATGCTGTGACACAAGCAAGATGGGAGGAATATAATTTCACCCATTCCAGCCGGAAATCTTGGAGCCTTCTGCATCGACTTGGCATACCACAACAACCAGTACTGCCCTTTCCTGCTGTCTCTCCAAACCAAATAACTAGCCACTTGCTTCAGGTTTCAAAGGTTCCCCTGAATAAGCTTGTAAAATGGCAGATGTGTGATGAATAGCAGCAATTCAGGTGATGTAATCCACTTCGTCAGTGCATACCACCATTCACAAGCACTGAATTAGATACTGTAGTGAGCAACATCAAACCCGGCAGTGGGATAGGACAGTATTTCGCCAGAGTTCATGAAACACCTTGGAACCAAAGCCCATCAAATTCCTGACGCAGGTTGTTAATGTTAACCTGCCAAAGATCTGGAGGATGCCAAAAGTGATTGTCCTTCTAAAACCCGGAATGGACCCACACAATGCAGCAGGCTATGGACCAATCTCTCTGCTATCTGTCATCTTCAAAGTTCTGGAGCAACTTATCCTCCAGCATACATCTCCAGAGGTGGAGACAACTCTCAGCATCAGCCAAACTTTCGGAAAGGCCGAAGCACATGCAAATAAGTCCTAGCCCTTGCTACCTATATAGAAAATGGGTTTCAACGGAACTTGAAGACAGGAGCTGTTTTCTTGGACCTCACAGCAGCCTACAATACTGTATGGCTCACTGGTCTTTTGGTAAAACTGTTAAGAGCTCTCCCAGCATAAGTGATGGACATTGTTTAACTTCTACTTCATTACAGGCATTTTCAGGTACATGTGGGAGATGGATTATCTTCTCCATGCACTTGTTCTAATGGCTTACCCCAAGGTACCCATTGTGTTTAATCTGTACACAAATGACCTGCCACTGAATAAGTCACACAAGTTTATCTCTTAAGATGATATCTGATGCGGTGCTCTTTCATGCTCAGTCGTGCTCTTTCACCAGATTGGAGAACATCTAGAATGCCGACCTGGCCATGAGGACAGCCTACTGTAGCGGTTAGCATCTCCAACCAAGTATGATTAAGACAGTTTCAACGGAAAATGACTGAAACAGAAGGCAAAACTGGTCTACCTTGGTGTCATACTGGACCTTCTTTGACTTTCCATGACCATCTAAAAAAGAGTGCTGCCTAAGTCAGGACCAGGAACAATCTAATCAGCAAATTAACTGGTTTGACATGGGGTGCAGGTGCCTAGACATTGTGCATGTTGGCTCTTTCACTGTGCTATTCCTCAGCGGAATACTGTGCCCCTTTTGTGTCATTCGCCTCACATTAAACTCGTTCACGTTGAATTGAACTTGACCATGTGTATCATCACAGGCACCCTGCGCTCCACTCCCATCCCATGGCTACCAGTTGTGAGCAACATAGCCTCCAGATATTCGTCTCAGAGAGTCTACAGCCTGACTGGTGGAAAAGAAGCGGGCCAATCCAGACCTCCCACTGTACACCCATATTTTCAGTCACCTCAGAGCTCGTCTTATGTCGAGGCATCCATTGTGGTTTCAAGTGCCAGATCAGAATTTGTCAGTAGCATGGTGATGAGTGGTTGGCTATAGATGCTTGTAATAGTTTCTTTGTTGCTGATCCGACCATTCAACCACCTGGATTTGACCTGCCATGTCACCTCTGGACTCTGCTGAACAGGTTCAAAACTGACCGAGGAATATGCACAGCCAGCCTCTACACATGGGATCTGTGTGACGACCCACTTTGTCACTATGGCCACAATCAATCAATGGCAAACATTGTTGACCAATGTCAGCTGACTAGATCTCATGGTGGCCTTAGGGCCCTTCATTGTGCTGATGAAGCTGCTGTTGGGTGGCTCAGCAAACACTACAAACTCCAGAAGAAGAAGTATCTGATCTAAAGGTGAACCTTTTTTCAAAACATTACTCCACATGATAACACTGGATAATGTACACAGCCCTATTTATTTCTAGTCACTAAATATTCTAAAGGCTGCTTGGATCAGAATAGGTTTGGTTCAAAATTATCATTTTTCATTCATTCCCTGCTAAGTTCTAATAGGTTGAAAGAAGTAAATCTCTCTTTTATGGCTACATATTATAATTTTTAAGAGTTAACTATCAGCTACTAAAGACGTTTTTCATTTTGTCCAGTATTCAATGATTTTCATTGCTTTCAACCACAAAGGTTGTGGCAATGGCATTCTTTAGGCAAATGACTAGAACTCTGCAAAAAAATGTAGGACAGATAGGGGAATAGTGTTGCAAAGCATCATCTTACTAGGTTCACACTGAATATTTATAAGAACAGAGAAGGGCATAGCCTTAAAATAACACAAAAAGATAAGGGCAATATCTGGTGGTACATCTGTGTTAACACACATATCACTCACAATGCTAGTAGCTCAGCTGAGTTTTGTACTGTTATTACAAGAGGAAGAGTTCAAAATCTTGACTGGCCATGTTGATGCTACCAGTGTGAAGTTGGATGTTATGTTGTCCATGCACAACAACAGAGTCTGCCGTACCTCAAAGAAGCTCTGCTTTGCTGAGATTAGTAGCATGCAGAACTGTATCATTAGTTCGTAATATGTGGGATTTCTAGATAATTCACAATGTTCAGTCAGCTCATTGGTCATATTGGAATCTTGCTGGTTGTGGCACCACTTTTTATAGTACTGTTTTCCACATAACTTCCTCAGAGGTGTTTTGGATAACATTCCTAGCAAGTATTTTGCCAGGTGACTCCCTTCACTTTGCCAGTGACCACACCCCATTTCTTTAGTGGCTGAGTCCCTTGTGGCACATGTGTAGTTGTCATTTGGCCCTTTTGGCATGGGCACGTGAATTTTTCAACTATTGTACATTTAAGTATAACTTGCAGCAACCTGCTTTGCTACAGAGTCTGCTAGGCACTGGAGCATACAGTCCCCACATTAGTTGTCTGACTGTTTTCAGTTAAATCATTTACCTGCAAATACTGGCAGTTTTAGAAGCGGACATTAGCAACATATTATAACTCCTCATTCTTTTGAGCACCATAAATGGATATAGCTAGAGCACAGAAGGCAAATCATCTCATTTTGTATTGTGTATACCATTGTACCAACATAGATTTTAGTTAGTTATTTAGTACATTCATTTAGCACTGAAATTGTAACATCTGCTTTCCATTTCAAGAATCAGCACTTCATCTCTTTAAATGCCTGGCAGTAACCCCATTCTATTGTATATACAGCCCTAAAGCCCTGTGAAGTCCACCACTGAATATTTCATCCAGATTGTCCCTTGTTTTTCCCAGGAATTTCATTTAACTTAATTTTGGCACACAATTGTGTGTAATTCTTAAACAGCTTCTTTAGTGCTAACTTGTAACTTATAAAGTTTTCTTGAAACATATTGCAAAAATTATTTGAAAATAGTAACGATGTTTGGCTTGTAGTACAGTTTTAAAAAGTAGAAGACAGAAATAACTTTTGAATTAAAACATTATTTTAGGGGACAGTTGTTCACTACCCTCTTCTATTTGGAACCCAAGAATAGTTGCAAACGCAATGAGAGAAAAGAAAAGATAAGTTATGGCAAGTGAAAAAATCTTATTGCACAGGCAAGATGTGTCTTTCTTCACATGTGCCCAGGAATCTACTCTTAACAATCCAAACAGATTACAGAAATATGTAGATTCCTGATGGGGATGTGGTTTGAAATTTGATGCAAAGAATGGCATTTGCTCAAATATCTGTTAGACTATCAAAAATGAAATCCTGAATTCTCAGTTACATGAAGGCCCCTTTTCATCGCTCTGACAATGTAAAGAGGCCTTAAAGTGAGTGTCAGTGTAATTTGCACCCCCTCTAAGGCCTAATTAAGCTGCTGGGGTTATGTAAACCAGTGGCCTAAATGCTCTCCAAGCAAGTCTTCAGGTGTTTATATCTTGTAGCATAAAGAAGGGCCTGATCAGAAGCCCACTGAAGTCTAGGGAAAGACATACTGTAAATTCCAATTTGTACCAGAGTCTCTTAATTTTTTCAGTGGCTCAGTTCTTGCCAGTGTCTAGCAACAGTGTGGTAAAAGGCTTTTTGGTGTGTGTGGCTATGTGGAATGCAAACAATTTAATAAGAAAGTTTAGAAGAGGTTTTTGATTTTTTGTAAATATTTGCATTTATTTAGTTGTTAATGGAATAAGAAACTGGTGCTCAAATGTATGTTAATCATAATTCCAAAAATCCTTAGGAAAAAGATTGATGTTTTTTCATCATACAGGATGAGTGCATTGGCTGCACACTAATCAGCAAAGAGTATTTACTTTATCCTGCTAAACAGCCGATTCATTGCTGATTCATTGCTTGCCCTAGCTAGCCTGACCTATTTCTTGGGCTGCAGAATTTGGCTTCAGAAAGGCCAGTTTGGGTAGCTTCTGTGGATTGTGCTGCTGTGACTTCTCCAGTCGACATTCTGCCATTGAAATCCATGGCCATGAAAACGTGAATTCCGACTGCTGGCTACACCGAGAATTGTTTTGGGCTTAAGTTTTTTTTTTATTTCCTAACTTTATTTTCTCTCTTGCGTGTGTGTGTGTGTGTGTGTGTGTGTGTGTGTGTGTGTATGTGTGTGTGTTTATAGAGATAGTTACATCCTGATTCAGCAAAGCGCTTAAGCTTAAGGGGCCATACTACATCACACATGTGGTAAAGCGATCCATACAATATCATGCATCTTTGCCTGCTTTCCTAGCATTCTACTAATTAATCTAGCTCCTCCAGGACTGCTTCTAACATTCCAAACCTCTGAGCAGCTTCAAACATCTGCCTTTAAAAAAGAAAGTCAAAACCAACTTGCCAGAAAAATGTTTCCTCCGTCATCCCAAAATTACTCTGGCCCAAGGCCCAGGACAGGCAGTATTTAGTCCTGGACCAGTGACAGGGTCAGATCTATTATCTCATGACCCCTCAATGCTAGAAATATGTGTTTTGTACAGTTAGAAAGTCACATTGATCCAGTGGGACACGCAACTTGCTATACTGTTACCCGTGCCATATCTGGAGATATGAGCTATGCAATCATTTTTTATAGCATGGCTAAAATATTTTAGGTAATTAGAGAGTTTATAAAATCCATTAGTTATAATTTGCCTGTCCCTTAAACCCCTAGTGCAGTACTCATGTACAAAGGCACCTTCATTCACAGGCAGAAGTGTCTGAATAATAGTCACAATAAAAATGTTAAAATCCCTTGAAGTATTTCTAAGGTACTTATTCCGTAAAATAGCCCTTTTGCTTGTTTGAATGAAGGAATCCTTATAAAACAGAATATTAATGTGGAAGACCACTGAACGTTTGTACAAGCGATACACATGGTACAACATATCATTCATGGAGGGCATTCCTACATATAATGACATACTGGCCGTGGAACACTTCCTGAATATCACTGGATAATCTAAGCGGATGATAAGCAGCACCACATTTCTGTTGAGATAAACTTACAAAGGAAAAAGTGTGAATCTTTTCAGCAAAAAGATCCTTAATAAGGAAAAGGCTACAGCTCAATCCATCATCTGTAGTTATGGTGCAGAAGTCTTAAATTCAAAGCACTTTATTTTCCTGATTGCTCTAGACATGTCTGAAATGTTGATGGAGCAACACTTAGTGGTAATTTCTGTATTTGGCAGGAGGCATTACATTATTAGCAAGTACAATAAATGTTAAGTAATAGGCAAAAATGAAATATGTACATGATTTCCTTCTAAAGATATGTATATGCTAATAAAAGATGTTAAAGCAGATACTTCCAGTAAGAAACCAACTCTCATTTGAATGACAAGGCAATTCAATCTTGCTAAAAATGGTAGGTTATAATGGTTTTTCAGTTGTCAGTTATCCCCCACCACACACACACACACGGAGTTTGAGACTTTAGTTCAGCCTCTTGCTTCATGACCACAGACAGAGATGGTTTTATCTGTGTTCTTTGGATAATCATAAAAAAAAAGATCTTAAAAAGGGTCTTAAATATTTTCGTTGGAACTAATCAGAATTTGGTTTGTGGTATAGAACATTTTTCACAGCAAGGGACAAGAACTAGGATTGGGCAGTGGAAAGAAACACAACAATGCCTGTGCTTCTGACTCTGCCCTTTGTTATGGGTTATTGGTATCAGAAAAGAAAAGTCTTCTTTATCCTTTTCGTTTGACTCTTTACTTACAGGAGAGAATATGGAACAGGCATTAACCAGCTTTTGCACTGAGTATTGTGCAATCTACTTAAAATAATGGAAGAGTGCTTTTGACTTTAAAAATATATATAAATCAAACTGATAAAGCTCACAAGTCTGATGGGAGGCTATGTTTTACTGTAATATTTAATCAAGTTTGTTCATCTCTCTCCATAAGGTCACACATTTTTGAGTCATAATGTAAACTGTAAGTTTCTTCCTTGTGTGTGTCCCTAAAGCACTGTTTTGTACTGGACCTATTAAAGTAGATGAAATGAGATCTATCTATCAGTATGCATGGCGAGTTATGTTCTATAGATAGTCTATACATTCCATCCACTTATTACGAATAGAAATATAAATGCCTGAAAATAAGGAGGAAGGATATGTAGGGCATGCACGTAAAGTACAATGCTTGCTGAATTTTCCTCTGATTTGAAGAAAGCATTTGAACACGTTTTCTTGCTTTAAATTTACATTACTTTTGGGAGTTACGTTTTTGGTAATCTATAATAATTATCTTTGAGATTGTGGGCCCAAACCGTGAGCCTGGCTGACTCAGGATCAGGAGAGCGTTGATAAGAATAAGATTGCATCTGACTCTCCAGGCCTGGCAAAAGCAAGTGCAGCATCCCTAAGCTCACTTGAAAACTCCAACCACAGAGTATTACAATTGTATTCTGTGACTTGGATATTTATAATGACTTTATTGCACTCAGAGTGTGGAAGAGCAAAGAAATGAAACAATCCAAAATGTCAATTCACTGAATCTCTTAAGTCTTTATATTCTGGGAAAGCTACGTATGACACTCTCCTACGTTGATTAAATTTCTGAAGCGTTCATGAGACAGTATTTGTAAGCTCTGAAAAAAATATTGGTTTGATTTTTGCAGAGCATTGGCTGTGATGAGTACCTGGGCTCAGACAAGGTGGCTGACAGATGTGGAATATGCGGAGGGGACAATACTGGTTGCAAGGTCGTGTCTGGCGTTTTCAAACACACGCTAACAAATCTTGGCTACCACAAAATAGTAGAAATTCCTGAAGGGGCTATTAAAATCAACATTACTGAGATGTCAAAGAGCAACAACTACTTGGGTAAGTTGTATTTCATTCCAGATAAAACATGATTTGTGTGATGATGCAGTTTGCCTGGAGGTTAGTCCCAGTTTGTGCTCTCTCAACGAAGTGAGAGAAATGTTAAGGCATACATGAAAATTATTTACCAGATTCTCTGACAAGAGAATACTAAGTCACTGTTTCTAATTCTGGGTTACAATGGCAGACCAAACTCCACAATTTGTATGTATTGCCCTGTCCATGTGATCTTGCTTTGGCTTTCCTTTTTCATTGGTCCAATGTGGGCACTTAGCACTTTTTAAATCTTCTCTAAAAGATTAGTGAGGACATTGTCTCCAGCAAGGCAGGCTGCTAGTTAGTTTAAAACTGTAGCAAACAGGATCCTCCTATTTCCTTAAAAAACACCACCACAACATGCAGACCTTTTAATGCAAAAGAACTCTGATCACCTTCACAGCACTGAGAGTATCTCAGTGGGTGTTTGTGGGTGTGTGTTGAGAAGGTATCCTCAGAATGACAATATCATTCAGATGTTAAGAAATATTATGAGAATTAAGTGGGAATTGAGATTCTGGGAGTATCAACATCAGACATCTGGAGGTACGTTTTCATTGCTGAATGTGTCTGGCATTGGGCAAAACTCTGAGGTGAATATGCCTGGCACTGGGGCTGGTGTAAAACTTCCTGTTTTGCAAACATAGACCTGCCATGTCCATTCCCTGTGAGTTTTTCCCTATTTGGCCCCCTATATGTGGCAGGATTTCACACAGCTCATCTGCCAGGCCTCTAGCCTGTCCTCATTTAAGTCCTTCGTAAAGACCCACATCTGCCAGACTGCTTAAAGCAAATCCAGTCATCTTGGAGTGTCCATCGTGAGTGCTATAAGCAAACAGTAACAACAGTGGAGCTCTGCCTGAGGCCTTTCATAGATGACAGGCCAGAAGGCACCACTGTGGTCTTCTAGTCTGACCTACTGTATAACACAGACTGTAGAACTTTCCCAAAATAATTCCTAGAGCAGATCTTTTTGAAAAACATCCGACCCTGATTTAAAAATTGTCAGTGATGGAGAATCCACCATGACCCGTAGAAAGTTGTTCCAATGGTTAATCACCATCACCGTTAAAAATGTATACCTGATTTCCAGTCTGAATGATCTAGCTTCAACTTCCAGCCATTGCATCACAATATACCTTTGTCTGCTAGATTGAAGAGTCCATTATCAAATATATGTTCCCATATAGGTAGGCTGTAATCAGATCATCCCTTAAACATTCTCTTTGTTAAGCTAAATAGATTGACCTGGAGTCTATCACTGTAATAGGTTTTCAAATGTTTTAAATCATTCCCATGGCTCTTCTCTGAATCCTTTCCAATTTGTCAACATCCTTTTTTAATTGTGCACACCAGAACTGGCCACAATATTTCAGCAGTGGTCACACTAGTGCCAAATACAGAGATAAAATAACCTCTCTATTCTTACTTGAGATTCCTCTGTTTATGCATCCAAGAATTTCATTAGCCCGTTTAGCCACAGATTCACTGTGGGAACTCATGTTCAGCTGATTATCCACCAGGCCTCCTAAATCTTTTTCAAAGTCTTTACCACTGTCCTCCTAGAACTGTCCAAGTGCATTAGACGCTTCAGGCCCTAGTATTCCATTTAACAACTCTCCTGACATCATCTCTCTCTTTCTAATGCCTTAGCCACTGCTAACCAACAGAGAGAAAGGAAAGACTTATTATCTACATTGTCTCTTGCCATCTTCTTTTCCTTTTGACTCTTTCCCTTACACTTCCTACTTCTTTTTCTTGTTAGTTGCTAGCAAGAAGGGGGAAAGAAATTTGACTAGTTTTACAGAAATCTCTCCTTGTAGACAGGAGTACTTTGTGGGGTAGGGGACTATATACTGTAATGTGCCCCTATGCATTTCTTAATTTGATCAAAAGTGTGATTCTTAAGACTAATACAAGAAAGACCAATCTTGAGGTTCTGCTGACATACTAAAACTTAGACATGCTGGAGCTCTTATAAGAGAACCTGATCACATAGTATTTCTGACCCAGGCTACTTCTCAGTCAAAGAATTTTCCAATATGCTGTATATAAGCATGAGATTTTGGTTTCCTATCTGAATGTTTTGAGCTGTGTCCATCTCTGTTAATAATTTGGTGATGAAGGGAATAAATTATTCTGTATGAGCACTTCCGCTGTATGTTTGGAAGAAGATGTGGAACTCTTATATCAAATGGGCAAAAATGCAGTTTGCTGAGCAAACCACTGGAAGTCATCACATAATGAAAGTTGTCAAACCATGAAATTGCAGATAATTTTTCTTTCAGATATACATGCCAGCATCTGAAAACAGCTAACAGAAAAACACCCTTAACCCTATTGAAATGTACTGGGCCACATGAACATTTTTGGAATAGGCAGAGCAGAAAAATAGTAACATTTTTGCTTAAAAATAATTGGGACTCTTGGCATGTATGGGAAAATAACAAGCTGTGTGTTTCCCATGCTTCTCATTCCCAGAGCTCTCTCTGCTTTGTTTGTGCCACCATCAGTGGTTATTTTTTTCTGTACCATCACAAGTGGTTCATTTTAAAGGAGGTAGTATGGATTTTAGACTGCTAAATTCACTAGATTAGCCTCCCTGACACTGAAGATTCTCAGGTAAATGGTTCCATCCATGAAACTAGCAGCCTCTCTGCTTTTCCCATAAGGGCAGAGCAAACTTCTCTGCTTTCACAAGTTGCAGTCAGATAACGATAAAGCAAATCAGTTTTTAAACAAGGTCCAGCTATATCACACTGGCAAAGAAGGTGAAATAGAGGAGCAGGATATGACAGCTTGCAAAATGTTCATTAGCAGTTGATTGTGTAAGTGAAATGGGGGATTAAGGGAAGACATTTTCCAGTATGTGGAAGGAAACAAAACTCCTACAATCAGAACTGTGTTCACAATCTGGACCCTCTAGCAATTTTTGATAGAGAAGGGCTTGAGCCGTCATCTTGGATCTCAACATCCCCCAACACTGAGCTGTTCAAAACCAGACTCAGATCTGAAATTTGCAAACTTCCCTATATTTAGAGGGACAAATCGAAACTTTGAATCTGAACATGCCAGAGTTCAGGATTCCCACCAGTTTCCCTCTTCAACAAAGCAAGTAATCACATACTTAATTGCTTTGCTGAATTGGGACTTAAGGGCCCAATTCTGTCACCTTTGCTCACACCAAATAACAATTTACTGCACAAGTAATCCCACTGGAGTCAACAAGACTGCTTATGGAGTAAGGTACAACTTGATATAAAGAAGGCAGAATTGGGGCCTTAGTTTTTTGTCACACAATATGCATGTGTTTTCTTTCAATGCAGAATCATAAATCAGCACAAGGTCACTAGAAAGGTTCACAGACTTCAGCAAACCATTCTTGGAACCCAGGCTGAGTTTTCAGTTGGTAACAAAATATGAGACCATCTAAGCTCCATGTGGTTTCATTACACAGCTTTTGCACAGCATCAGATTTATCACACTTCTGCACTTCACAATTTTGTCAATGCAGTGAGAAAAACATGTTCTCACAATACGATATTTCCAGGTTGGCTGAAACCAAGAAGTACTAGAAATGGAAGGAGAGATCATGTGTGAGGTTTCAAGTGGGATTTCTTGACCAAAGAGATTCAAATTCAGCTAAAATTCATACAAACATCTAAACGTTTGTAAACTGGATTTGTAAACCTTTTTGAAGTTGACCCATCACTAGCAATTATAATGGGCTTTCGTGTATTTGGGAGCCAGACTGTAGTAACAGAATGTGCTAAGCAAAGTAGCTTTGACAGTGCTATTTAATTAAGGTAATTTCTTAATTCTTGCTAGTTCTGCGGTGTAGTTTTCTCAGCAATTTGTTCAGGCTAGCATCTACATGAAAGAGACAGTGATTGGGGATAATGATGTTTAAGTTTCTTATACTTAAAACAATAATAAACGTTATCTTTAGAACAAACGTCTAGTGTTCTGAACAGAGTTTGTAGTGTTTCCAGAATATGTGATATTATCCAGGTATTCAGAAAATTCAGATTAAAAGATGACGTGAAGTAAATATCATAAGATCAGGACAGACTGGTTCGAAAGTTAAGTATTTAAATACAGTTTACCTCATGTGTCTTTAAATTTGACATTTTGGAAGAAATCTCAAATTCATAATAACCTTGGACATGTTCATAGTTTTTTCAGCTTTGTTCACGTTACTCAAGTGGTCTCAAGTATAACGCTGTTATCTACATATCCTTCAAAACACCTCAAAACTTTCCTAATGGTTATATTATAGGTTTCCAGATTGTCTTGGTTCTGATTTCAAGCATATTCTGTGTTCCATTCATTTTCCAGTTTTAAGTACAAAGCTTGTAACCTGCCATATTCTAGAGATATTTTGTTGTACGAAGAACACCATGGAAATAAAGCTAGAAAGTGCACAAAATAGATACCTCCTCTAATCTTAGATTGTATGTCCTTCAGCAAATTGGCTGTACTTCCTTAGTGTTTGGAAAGTGTGTAGTGTATCTTGGGTGTAACTTTTTCTAAACCTTTAGTAATAAGCATATTTACCAGTTCTGCAGTTCACTAATTTTAGTCTCCACAGTTCAATTCGGAACTGAGTTAAATTTATCTGCCTTAGGTTTACCTTTAGACCGATCTCAATGCAGACTGAACTCTACACGTAATAACTTGTATTATTCTTTTGAAAGTGATTCTCGGTAGTGTGTAATGTCTGATGGGCTCTTCGGTTAGACATCTGGTGTGACAGAGCAGTTGCCCATGCAAAAATCCTTCATCTGGAAGGGCAGTTCTGTGACATTTCAGATTGTGCATAGAAGTGGGATGAGGGCCTATTTTATTTTTATCCCAATGATAAAATTCTTATCCATTGAAATAAATGGAAATTTTCAGTGGACTTAGGTGGGACCAGGATTTGTACCATTGACCTCTGTTGGTCTTACAATTCTACCTGAGCAGCAAAATATGTTGTTTGTATGTAAATAATTTAATATCCTCGGGATTAAGGTTTAGAGTAAATAAATAATTTAAAAGCTGCATAATATCAATCTGACACTGTTATTCTGAAAGTGGCTATATTACCAGATGTCTTTGTGCTGCATTTGAAGGAGCTGATTGATATTGTTATTCATTGTTTCTCAACAAATGGAGATGTGGCAGAAAAAATATTCAAGTATTAAGTATCAAAAGTTGGCTTAATACAGTCACAGATGTTGTAACCCTTCCGTGCCTAGGGTAGCCACCTGAAAATGCCAAGGTCAGGGTAGGCTGCAAAAGGAGAGCAGATTCTCCCAGAACTGGTGGGTGGCACTGAAGCCAGACTTCCCAACCTGCCACAAACTGTGCTTCTGATTCCCCAAACCGATTATCAAGAAACTAGTACATGAATACACACAGCCCCCTTTACTGCATTCCAGTCTCCGGCCCCCAATCAGCCACTGCATCCAGTAAAGAGACCAGTTGTTTAAACTCTCTGCTCTTTACTAAAAAGGTTCCTCCTGACCCCAAATGGTCAGCTACGGTACCAGATCAATATAAGTTTGGATCTTACCCAAAATACCACGTTTCCAGCCAATCCTTTAGTAACTAGAACTAAAGGTTTATTATAAAAAGAAAGGAATAAACAATAAGAGAAATATTAAGGGATTAAAGCAATCAGATACATACAAATGATTTGAAAGTCCATATACATCAGGTTTTTAGAAGAATTGTGGAGTTTGCAGGCTTGTATAGTCCCTCTGGTATGCATCCAGTACCTGGATGGGTCTCAGTCCTTTGTTGCACAGCTTCAGTTGCAGATGACTTGATCCAGAGGTAGGTAGGTGGGAGAAGCTGAACAGGATTGAAGACAAAATGGATTTGAAGGCTTCTGCCTTATATATCCTCTGGCCCCTGCCATGCTGCTTGTGGAATTTTACAGGAAGCAAAATGGAGTCCAGAGTCACATGGGCAAGTTCTGGTGACTCATCAGGTGTATCCCTGGCTTCTCCCCCTGGGCCCCTTGCACCTGTGAATGTCTCAATGGGCCATTAAGCAGGCTATTGTTCTGCAACCATCCTGTCTGAGATCCCACTCAAACAGCACTATTTGAAATACCGATATACCAAACATATCCATAACTTCCATTACACATATAACACATGAACATAAACATCCTCATCTTACTTAGCACATTACAGCCTTTCTAACAATACCTGACATGGCATATCTCACATGAATTACTATGATTTTGACATACTGATGTCAAACAATATAATAAATGCCCCCCCACATCCAGCCAGCGTGACACCCCCAACGTGAGATTGATGTAGAAGGGAGTAATTAGAGTTTCTGAATACACCTTAAGGGCCCCCCTTATCCAGCCAGTGTCACAGATGTAATGGCCAAAAAGCCATTAGTAAAAAAAATATATTAATCATATGTAATGGTCTGATTATATGGACAATCATATATCTCCAGAAGCAACTCCCATTCTGAACTCAGAAAACCTTAAAACCTAGTCCTATAAGCACTTAGTACCAAACATGGTACTTACCAGTATTAGCAATAGTGGGAAATTTTACAGACAGAAGCTAGTGCATATAAGATTTTGGAAAAGCCCCTTAACCTTTCTATTGCCTTATCTGCATATCTACTTCACCATTGGTTGTGAGACTTAATTAACTGATGATTGTAAAGCACTTTAAAATCATCGGGTAAAATGTGCTAAGTTTTATTACTTAATTATTATTTCTTCCTGGAATGGGTCATCTCTGCAGCCATTAAGAGGTATGTGGAACATTAGAATTAATGTCCATTTTGCTTAGCATACAGTAGAATGACATTTAGACCTTTTAGCGAAGAAATGTATGGTTTATTTCCTCTAATAAATACCAAATATACAGTATGTGTATTTAAATAAGAATCAAGAAGTTCAAATCAAGATTTTTTTAAAACAAAGTTTGGGGGATATAGCTAGTGTCCTTTTGAACTGGACATTTTGTGTAGTGTGTCTGAATGTTTGAGTGGATTTAAAGAATTTGTGTTGTGAAAATGAGATTGGATGAAGCCAAAGAAACTGAGAGAAGATTCTGTGAAAAATAATTTGATTGAATGTCCCCTGCAATATTTCAAACATAGTGTCTCCTGAGAACATTGTCCGCAGCCCGTGAGCTAGAAATAATGCTTGACAATCAATATACATCTACACCAAATACAATGGGTTAGGCATTTTTAAACCATTGACGGAGTTTGAAGATAAACATTGTTAGAGACACTCCTATATCACATTTCATCATCTAGATTAAAAAACATCAAAGTAATTTGTGACTGAGTGACTTGTGTGATGATGATAGAGTCCATTTTTATTCAGTTAATATATTTAAATTCAGAAGCGAGAGAGCAGAGATTTTTTGTTGCTGTTGAGGATTATAATTGGATTACACAGGCCAAGGTTAAAGGCAACATTGTATGTTGTACAGAACAAGTACAGTACAGCCAATTTGGGGATGGTGGGCTTGGAATTAGGAAGTGTGAGGCTAGAATATGACCAGAAAAATTACTGTACTGTGTAGATATTTGATTAAGAGAATTAATAAAGATAAAAACTGTTCACTGTCTTTAAATGTTCTGAAGTATTAATGTAGAGCAGAGGACAAATGACACAGGGTTAGTTTTCTTTGAAGATGTATAAATGAATACATACAGGCTCCAAAGAGTTTAGGGAATAGGATGGTACAAAGTTAATCAAGGAATGATTTCTTGTTGTAGTTAAAGAAAAATTTAGACAAGCTTTCAGGGCTGCTAATACAGGTCTCAAATAATGCTAGAACTGGACTTTTTTGAGAGGTGCTTAAAGACTCTTATTGAGTTGTATAAAGAAAATATAGGTCAGATGTTTCATCTAATTTTCAATGTACCAATTTTAAGTAAAAAAAAAAATAGATCCACTCTCATATGGATTAATAAATCCATGATGGTCAATTACAATCTGTCTTTCCGTTGGGTCATTCATAGTATGGAGATAACATAGGTCTATGTGGTGAATGAAGACACACGTCCTTGCAGGAAGTTGAATTTCAGACCACAGTTACCCTGGTGCTGTTTTACCATAAAAGCTGAGTCTGATCTTTGCTGTGTTAACAAATACATCATTTTAAGGAGTTGTCATCTCTATGAGATGAGAATTGGTGTCATGCTGATTGTTGTTAGCTGACTTTGGGACTGATGTTGTTTAAATTATGTGCATTGCCTTAAGACTTGGAATGGGTTTCATTTTATAGATCAAAAAATAAGTAAAATGATATATTAATTAATTCTGGCAAAATCTCTTTGTTTAGATTGATGGTATTAGTCCAGTGGTCTTTCTCTGCAGACTCTGGAATTTCACTGGATCTCAGCCTAAATATATGGTCCTATTTTGGACCTCTTAGCTCTACAAATCTTTAATAGCTGAATTTTACCAGTTGAAAAAGTCCTTTTGCTATTTTGGGGATGGTACTTTTATGTGCTGGAACCAGACCTGGCAGACAGTCCCCTTACCGTCATTCTGAGGGTCAGTCTTGCATGGTTTGTAAACATATCAGCTTTAATACAGGCAATCAGGCTGCCAAGCTGCATTTGATGGATACAAGATAGTGATAAAGAGGAGTGAGATTCCCTGACGTACACTTTGATGTGACAGAAATTTTGGCAGCATAATTTGTCAGGAATCTTGGTGTCAGTCTGGACTTTGATTTGTCCTTGTGTAATCATATTGCCGTCACTACAAGCTTGGTTTCTCATCATCTAAAGACATATAGCTAGGATAAGGCATTGGCTGTGTGTGTTGTTGTGGACAAATCCTCATCCATATTTTTATTGCAATTAAAGTTGGTTTTTGGTAGTGCTGTTTACACAGCCCTTCCTTCTGCTGCTGTTATAATGTCCTTTTTTAATAGGTCCAGAATGTAGTGGCTAGACCTCCTCTATGTGTGGTAATTCTAGATGACAGGGCTATTCAGATTACAGTTTCTTGTACAGCTGGCCACCTGTCTGGAAAACAGCTTTGTAGTGCAGTCAGTTCCTTCCGTGTCAGGTTAGTCCAGGCTGGGACTTGGGGAGACCTTGTGCAGTGACATTAAGCAGCGCAGCCTGTGTCAGTCTGGGAGTTTAAGATCTAAAGGTCCAGCAGCCTCAGTGAAGATGCCCCCTTGTATTTACTATAACCACATTCAGTCTCTTCTCTACCCAAGGGACATGGCAAGCTGGATATAAGATATTATTTTCTATATGTAACAGGGCGCTTGGATGGCCGGGCGGCCTCGTGCTTGGCATGCCTGACTTCCAGCCGCTTGTTTCCCTGGTCAAAGTTCCTCAGTCTTTCAGGCAGTGGGGGTAGCATACCCGTAGTGGTATACAGGTAGTGGGGGTAGCCCTCCCATTACACTGGGTCCCAGCCCAGAGCCCAGTGTAAGTTGACCCCTGAACAAGGGGCATTCTGAGCAGGGAGTCTAAATCCACAGCCCTAAGTTACTTCCTACCAGAGTCCCATCAGTTTGAGGCATCCAGTTACCTCCAGTTGCTGGAGGCTCCAAGGTCTGCTCCATAGTCTCCCTTGGCGGAGAGTCAGAATGTGCTCCCTTGTGGCTGCCTTGGCTGGCGGGCTAGCGATCCTTCCTTTTAGGTTGGGTGATAACTGGCTCCTGTTTCTTAGCCAGTCAGCCCTGAACTGGGCCTGGCTCTCTCCTTTTCTCCGTCCTCCAGGCCTGGCATTGGCTGCAGGTATAACAGGGTGGGCCTAGCTGGGCCCAAAAGCTCTCCTTAACCCGTGCCGGGCCAGTGGGCAATTACTCCACTTTGTCCGGCTATATAGACCGTTTTTGAAGGTGGACACGCTCTTATTTGTCATTTAAAAATTAAAAACAATTGGAGTAAATAACTCAGGCCAGCCTACTTCATATAAAGTGTAGAGACGAGCTGGTCCAAAACCCCAGTGCCAACACTCCTGAACTTGGGGAAATTCAGAGGCAGAGCATAATTTAAAGCCTGATCAATGCCCATTGAAGTCCATGGAACAACTCCAACTGAATTCTGTGAGCATTGGTTTCAGTGGAAGCTGTGTCTGGGCTAACTTACCGGAACTAGCTTGAATCCAGCTAGCATGGGTAACAATAGCAGTGAAAACATCACAATGTGGGCTTCAAAACATGCTATGAGCCGAGTACATATGCAGGGTCTGTGCCAGGCTTGTACTGCCCATGCTGAAGCCTGAACTATTGTCTTCATTGCTATTGTTACCCGTAGAAATGTATAGCCCATCTTTGAGGGTAATATGTGTGTAGATAAGTGACTGGGGGTGAGGTGGTAAAGGAAACATAGAGGTCAGAAGATTGCTATATTTGCTTCTAGAGCAAGAAAAATGTTTAAAAACCAGGGAAGAGTATTAAAAGAAATTGGAAAAGTGCCTGTTTAGGGACCAGTTCTGGTGTCTGTAACACTTCTTACCTGAATACATATTGAGAGCCTGCATTGCTTTTCCGTTTCCAAAAACCTAATTTTAATGGTTTCATATTGATCTTCTGTAGAGAGAGCTTGTTTTACTAAATAAATGTTTTGTCTGTTATGGCCAGCTTGTAGTGCTTGGCTGGAGCAATTGCTTACTAAACACTTTAAGTTGTTAAATCACTGGGTCAAATTCAGCCCTGGTGTAAATGAGTGCAATTCCATTAAATTGAAAGGAGTTGTACAATTTCACCCAGTGATTTCTGCATCTAGCCCAATAGGTAGTTATTGTACAAAATCATATGTACTGCATTAGTCTTTGCTGACCTAGTATTTTGCTTATGCCAATTTTGTCTAAAAATTACATTGCAGGAGTTTCTTGAAAGGTCTAATAGGCTCCCAGGTGTCCTTTTCTCTTCTAAATTCATTAAACAGGCAAATGTTATCTGACGGTTTGCAGGGTACTAAATGCATTTTTACAACCCACAGAAATGACACTTCCTCAGGGATGATTCGTTTCCTTTCTCACTTGTCATTGTTAAAAGACAAATGTTCTTCCCAGCGCCCATACCAAGTTAAAGGGCTGGAGAAGATAAGCTCAGGAACGTAGAGGAGGACTCCTCATCCTTCAGGCTACAGAGCAGCAATTGAGCCTAAAGTCTGGAGCAGCTTCTCCAGCATCTCCACCACTATCTCTCGCCAACCTCCTTTCCATGTCTTCGGCTGTCCATCACAGTTTGATGATGACTGTAGAGAGCAGTTAGCACTTTCCTGCACGCTGATGAGATGCAAGTCCAGCTATTGAACGGAAACACTGGCCACATCGAAGGCAGGAGATGTCTCTATGATGGTTTTGAGTCATGTTGTGTCGTAGCTGATGTTGGTGCTGATAAATTGCTAATCTTCTACCTTTTCAACGGCCTCAGATACAACATTTCTCCACTGTTCACGGTTTTCTGCCTGTGTCCACATCGATGTCCACATCGATGTCCACTGTCTTGAGATGTCTCTTAAGGATATCTTTATAGCATAACTTCTGACCACCCCTAGCTCATTTACCTTCCTTTAATTCACAATAGAAGAGGATTTTCGGAAGCTGGTGTTCTGGCATATGGCTGACATGTCCTGATCACCTCAGCTGTGGGGAAGTAACTATTTCTTCTACACTGGGCATTTCAGCTCTTGCTAAAACTTCAGAGTTAGGAATTTGGTCTTGCCACTTGATGTTCATGATTTGCCACAAGTGTCTCAGTTTGAGGCTCGTCAACTTTTTCAGATGTCTTCTATACAGTGTCAATGTCTCCATAGAGTAGAGCATAGAAGATATCATCACTGCTCTGTAGACCTTGACCTTAGTAGCCAGTTTGATCCCATGCTGAGACCAAAGTCATTTTTTGATGCTGTCAAAGACCCTGGATGCAGCTTGGAGACATGAAGTTATCTCAACATCTGCAGAGTTGTCATTTGTCACTGTGCTACCCAGTTAAGTGAAGGAGTACACACTCTCAAGAGTGTCACCATTGATGACAATATCTGGTCTAACATTGTTACCAGTTTGTCTGTTGGCTGGTTGGAACAGTAATTTGGTCTTACTTGTGTTGATCTTCGACCCAAACTTGTGAGCTGCATCAGCAAAACATGTAATTTACTGCATATCTTTCTGGGTGTGAGCAACCAAAGCCGAGACATCTGCAAAGAGACGCTCCCTAACACACTCTTCCGTCACCCTGGCATTAGCACATAGCCCTGCTAGATTGAATAACTTGCTGTCATTTCTCGTATGTACATAAATGCCTGCATTGAGATTTGTATTCGTGCATGAGAGCACTGCTGCAAAGAATAAAGTGAAGAGGGTTGGAGCAAGTACACAGCCCTGCTTCACCCCATGGCATATGGGAAAGGCTTCTTTCACAATTCTTGCCACTGATACTCTGCCAGTCATGTTGTCTTGAAACTGCCTGTTGTTATTAACAAAGTACTCAGGACATCCATAGGCTATTAGAGCTTTTCAAAGAGTGTTTCTATCAACCATGTCGAAAGCTTTTGAGAAATCGACAAAAACCACATAGATGTCTTTGTGCTGCTCTATGCATTTCTCTTGTAGTTGTCTAAGGGAGAATATCATATCATTTGTTGATTTTTCAGCTCTGAAACCAGACTGACTCTCATATAGCACTTGTGCTGATATTATCTTGAGTCTATTTAACAGTATTTTGGCAAGGATTTTTCCTGTTATTGATAGAAGAGAGATACCACGATGGTTTTCACAATCTGATCTGTCACCTTTGTGCTTGTATATAGTGACAATTTGTGTGTCTTTGAAATCCTGGGGAAGTTCTTCTTTCTCCCAACCCATGTTGTATAGAGTAAGAGTAGTTGGGACTTCAGTTCTTGCCCTCCATGCCTATACACATCGGAAGGAATCTCGTCTTGTCCCGGTGCCTTACCTCCCCCACATGCTCTTGATAGCCTTCTCCAGTTCATCCATACTAATTGGACAGTTAAGGTCATATTGGGTAGGTAGTAGATTCAAAGTTTCTGTTACATCAGGATCCACATTTCCTGCTTGGTTCAGCAAGGTGGCAAAATGCTCTTTCCATCTCTTGATGTGTGCTTATGCGTGAGTAGTTGGTTTCCATCAGTGTTCTTTGCTGGGGTAATGGTTTTACTTCTTGGTCCCCACACTTCTTTGAGAGCATTGTAGAGTCTCTTAGCGCTTCTGTTTCCTCTGCTTTGTCACTCCATCATTTGTCCTTCATGTGTCTTATTTTTCTTTGCACTTCTGCTTTAATTTTCTTTAGCTTGGATTGGGAAGTAGATGTCTACTTGGAAAGCAACTAATTATGAAGCTTTTGTTTCTCTTCTAGAAGTGTGAAGATGTCTGTCATTTTCATTGAACCAGTCAGGATTCTTACGCTTGGCTTGTGCGAAGATGGATTTCAAAGCAGCAAGTACTGGTTCTTTCAAGTTCTTCTATGCCAATTCAGTTGTTGATGCAGTTGTTATGGCCTTTTTAGTAAGTGCTTGTGTTATGGCAGCATCCAGCTGGGTTTGTATTTCAGGGGATTTGAGTTTCTATACATCCAGCTTTTTTGGCAAAGTAGGTGCCTGCTTCCTTCTTGGGAACTTGATTTGAAAGACACAGGACGATTTGACAAGGAAATGATCTGTTGAGCACTCTGGACCTCACATAGCTCTGGTGTTGCATATATCTTTCAAGTCCTTTAGCCATGTTATAATGTAGTCTAGAAGATGGTAGTGCTCTGATCTTGGGTGCATCCATGCATAATAATGCTTCTCTGGTTGGTAGAAATGAGTATTGCTAATAGACAGTTGATGGTTGTGCACATAAATTTAGCAGAAGCTCTCTATTTGAATTGCAGTTACCTCTTCCAACTTGCCAATAATAGTTGGGAACCTGGTAAAGTCACTGCCAATTCTAGCACTGAAGTCACCAAGTAGTAGCGGTTTATCCGTTTTGGGTACCAAATCCATGGCAACATTGAGCAGTGCATAGAACTCTTCCCTACTCTCTTCAGTATGTGTCATTGTTGGTGTATATATATGAATAACCGTTAAATAGCAGTCTTTGACAAGAGGAAGACGAATAGTTATGAGGCTCTGAGTGAGCTTTAGGCAGTGAGGAAAGTTTGTCAGCTATGTTGTTATAGATGGCAAAAGCTACTCCAGCATCTCTTCTCTTCCCAGGTGCTTTCCCACTCCAAAATATGGTGAGAGTCTTCTCTTGGATTTGGCCTTGCCCTTCCAGACACGATTCTTGGAGAACTGCAATATCTATGTTATGGCGAGCTAATTCCTGTGACAGAATAGCTGTTCTCCTCTCAGGTTGTTCAGAGGCCCCATTGTCCAGTAATGTTCGAACATTCCAAGTAGCAATTGATATCGATATATTACTGTTTTTCCTATCGCTTCTTCTGAAGGCCCGTTGACCACGGTTTGCCAACCATGTTTTTAAAGGCAGCAGCATAGGTAATAACCTATGAATGGCATGTAGAGCGCCCCTTCCTTCTGCTAGCTCTCAAGTGGCCCTTGGGCAAGGCCTAGTACTTGTTTTAACCCCCCTACTAGGGTCACAATGAAGGTATCGGCAGCAGGACACATGATGATATCTCTGGCAAATGAACCTTTCCATGTAGCAGTGTAATGAAGTGATTGCCCTCACGCCAGAGCTGGGCTCTGTGCAGTGGAGGCATGCAAATCTGCTGTGTGACCTCTCTAAATCCTGCTTCCCGTTGCTCAGTTGACCTGCGGTACATCTGCTTGTGGAGGGAGGGAGAAAATTTGCCCTGGCAGCATTCCATCAGGCATGAACACAAGGAAGAGTTCTACCTGTCATTTTTGCTCCAGGGCCATAGGGAGGCTGGCTTTTTCCTGGAATATATCATCCATGGACATCTGTTGAAGGAGGACATTAATCATCTCATCCAGTCCGTGTATTTACTCAGTACCCTCAGGATGATGACAATGACTGGCCTTTGTGGCTCATGCAAATCCTTTTTGCTTCATGTGTTCGTAGTTTTGTCAGCATTTGGCTGCAGTCTTGTTATGTTTATTGTTATTTATTATCATTTCACTGTGTACTTGTAAGCAGCACTATTATAAAAACAGCGCTCACTATAGTAATGCACCGGCAGCAATCTGCTGGTGCTTTGATGTTCTGTCCTGCAGATATGTCATCTGAACCACAGCCAGTAGCCGTGAGTCTCACTTGTATAAGATCTGTATTAACTGAATGGCTTTGAACAATAACATCAGAAGAAGGAGAAGAAGAAAGAAACAAAAAGAGGAAGGAAGATAAGTTTGAAGGCGAGCAAAGGGAGAAAGGGAAGGATGTGACATGGTGAAGGAAAGAGTCAAACAAGCTGGTGGCTTGTCTTGTAAAGCGCATAGAGGCAGAGGCATAGCCAGAACTGACTTTTTGGCAGCGCCTGTGGTTGATACGGGTGGGCACAAGCCTTGTATCACAAGCGAAACAGAGGCTGATAAAAACACAGGATGAATTGCTTAAAATCTGATTGGGTGGGCCTGCTTTCAAAGTGGGAGGGCCATGGCTACCCACCTGTAGCTATGCCACTGCCCAGAAGTCTGTTTGCTTATATAACTTTCCAAACCCCTTAACTCTGCAAAGTTGGACTGGAAACCCCATGATAACTGACCTGTCTTGTAATATTTTCAGTATTTCCTACTTCTGTAAATTCATACTTTCTCACAGTATTTTGATTTTCCAATCTTGGACAGAACCAAGGAACCTAAACACAAAAATCATTTCATCCTCTATGCTCATTTGTTTTAGCTTCTCGTATGTTCATTGTTAGAGGACAGTAAAAAAGAAAATTCAAACCCCTCCCCGCCCCCAGATCTCTGTGATAAATGCCATACAGAGATACAAGTTAACAAACTGTCTGAATTTGGATATTGGTGCTATCTTTTCATTTATATCAAGTATCCTTTGTTTAGTGTCTATAGCAAATTCCTTTAATCAGTTCACAGGTGAAACCAGGTTTGTGTGAAGATCTGCCCAGAGGCACATAGAGTTACATAGAGAATGTTCTCTTTCTGATAGTATTGGACAAAGGGGCTAATTAGAGGTGAGCCTACATGCTTCAGAAAAGTTTGGGTATCCAGGAACCTCACAGTCCCCGTTTGCCTGTAAGAAGCATGGGTATTTGTGTCATCAGGATGCAGACACCTCAAGGGGAGAACAAAAGAGTTAAATCCCCAAAATAATGTTAAACGAACTGATTGCATGGTGTTTTGTTGTACTGTAAAAATGTATCAGTAAGCTCTTTTATGAAAGCTTATAACGTCTGGAACCTGATGGTCATCATGAGATGTGTATAAACTGTGGTTATGAATTTATATATGTGTATATATGGAAAATTGTAATTGTAACTGTGGTGTGACTCCAAGTATCACTATGACTTTAAAAGCCCTGAACTTACATGTGATGTGTCTGTCTTCCCCTCTGAGATACTGTAGTAATATCTGTCTTTATATATGTGTAGATAATCAAGAAACTGTGGTTTGTTTGGTATGATGACCATTTAATCTAGGTATTTATATAGTAATAATTTGTTTCTCAATATCTGGATTCCAACCAAACTGAAATTCTTGGTTTATTAAAGGTTTGAAAAATTACAAATTTTTTTCTATATCTTTTGCCAGCAAAAGAAAATAGAAAGCTAGTAATCACATCAGGTAAACACATCTGTTGTGCTGATGAGTATGTAGGACTCTACCCAAAAGATGAGAGTATTTATATGCAAAGCAACATAAGAGCTTGGGAAAATTCTGGGAAGTGATATATGTTTACTGGCAAAATAAACGGCCCATCATTTATCTTATAAATTGCTTGACAGGAACTGAGGCAACAATGTCTAAATCAGTAATCTGTCTGCAGATGTTCAGTCATAACTCTTATATAAGATTTCTTCAGTAAATGGCAGATCTTTAAGGTAACTGTTGAATTTCTGTCACAACACTTCATCATTCATTCGCAGGTTCATATTCCAAAGCTTTGGGGAGATTGATTTTTCCGTTCATGTGAATCTGGCTGGTCTAGTACAGGTCACCAGGCTTCCAAATTAATAACCTGCTGTGATCTTTTGCTGATTTTTAGCTAACACTTTTTCTTTCCCTATCTAATCTTGACTAATGCAACCCAAGGCCAAGCCAGGAATTCCCTTTGTGCACAAATCATCCCCTTCTTGTACAGGATGGGAGTTAGTCACCTCCAGAACACCATCTTACCTGCCAATCTGCAGCATCAGGCATCCACATGTGGTTGGGGCTGGTCACATGAGTTATCTTCCCATACAGAGCATCAGACAAGCTCCATTAATGCTTTCTCCAACGGGAATCGAGGGACAGCAGTTAATCAGTTAGGCTCCACTGGAGCCAGACAAGGATTCAGGATGCTTTAGAGCAAGCGCAGAGACATTAGTGCTCCCAGCCTTCCCCTAATATATGCGGTGTTTGTGGTGCATTCCCCTGCCTACTCTAGAGCCTTCCCCCAAAGGAATAATTCTGGAGAAAACTCAGCACGGGGGCCTATGGAATTTTTCTCCTCAAGCCTCTCTCCCATGTACTGGTTTGTGGAAAAGGGTGCTTCTCGGCTTTAACATGTTTATAATTTAATATGACTCAAATGAGTATCTTCTGTAGCTTAACTAAAAAGGAAATGCAAATGGAAAAACTTCCCATCTTGTGGTGATGAACTCCTGGGTTGCCTGTAGTGCTGGGGTTCTTTGAAGTGCTGCAAGCACAAAGTAACATACTTGCTAGCTTCTTTCTGACATAATCCTTATGTGCCAAGCATTTGGAAAGCAACAGTGCCAGGGTGGAGTATGCTATTTAGACCATACAGCATACATGAGTAGTGTTTTCACAAGCCATTCAGGAGGGTGGTGCTTTTGTCTATGTCATTTGTCTTTATTTGTCTTTACGTAACAGATGGTAAAATGAACATAGCAACGAGTGCAAGACAGTGTTATTCTAACAATAAAACCAGAAAGTTATTTCAAAGGTTCAAACCGTTAAGCAAACAATCACATGACTGGTTAGAACCGTCTTAAAAGATGAGCATCATTTTGGTTGTCCTGCATTTGTTGAGAATCTGGTGAAGCTGATGCATTAGGGTATCTGACACCATAACCTGAGAGAATCACATTCCTCTGAGATAGATTTTCTTGGCTAAAGTTAACACATAGATTTAAAAAAATTGGAACCAAGCAAAGAGGGAGTGATAACATTTACTGCTCACTAGGTTGTTTTACAGCTTGGAATGTGTGATGTTTTGAGACTCACCCTGTTCACTGTAAACACTTTTAAAGAAGTTATGGGATCCAGCCACAGAGTCTAGCCCCATATTTGAACTTCCCCAAAGTTCAGGGGAATATAGATCTTGGGTTTTGGTTCAGTCCCATCTCCGATATAAACCATGTGTATCTAATAGTTCAAAGTGAAATCATTTCTGGAAGTGAATTAATACTTTTTTTCACTTTAGTACCCTAGCTTTTGTTCAACAGAGCAAAATGGCAGTGTATTCAGGATCTCTCTAAATTTCACCCAAAACCAAGCATACTGGAGTTTAGTAGCTTCTTGAACTATTGTTAAATACATTTCCATCAGGGCTAGTATTTAGGGCTTGATCCTGCAAGATGTTGAGCATCCCCCAAAGGTACTGTGGGTCCTCAAATCCCATTGACTTTAGTAGGATTTAGGTGTTCTAGGATTTAGGGTGCTCAACCACTTACAAGATCAAGTCCTAAAGTGTGTGCTGGTTGTTATAGCAAAACCTTAGATACAAAAATGACTGAGCAAAGCTGCACCAACCTACCGATTTTTGCTTTTGACACCCAACGTTTTCATGAATATTGGAAAATACTTGTCAGTTTAATACAAGAAAAAATGTAATTTCAAACAATAATTTGATTTTTATTTTCTTAAAATGTCATCACTAATGCATTTCTCCAGAGCCTGATCCTGCTTCCATTGAAATCAGTGGTAAATTCTGCTATCCATCAGAATTGTTTTTTAAAATGTGTATCGTTTGTTAGGATAATATATGTTAAAGAAATGCATGAAATTTTGTAACTATTCAGACTTCTCCTAAGCATATCAGCGTCATCTGAAAAGTCTGTTCAGTCAGTCTGCTCTGGAAAAAATACTTTTTTTAATATGCTGCTTAAACTGTATGTTGTCAACCCACAGATATTGTTGTCATAATTAGGTGCTTTGAAGATTTTTTTTTTAAGGATGCTGTTTTTGTATCAGCTCTGTCCTTCAAGCTTTTTTTTACAGTTCTGAAAGAAAGCTAAAGTACTCAGTTTGCCAGAGATGCACAAAAATATGACACAAATACTAAGGCTTTTCTCATGACCAGTGGCAGAGAGATCTTTTAGCCTGACTACCATTTACTCTATTTTTACATTGGCCAATAGTGATCTGAAACCTATGTGGGGATAGAGAATTTAAATCAACTGGCCCTTCATCCATGAAGACAGATCACAGCAGGTTATTCCAGGGCAGTAAGATTGAAATTGAAATGTTAGACTTGTGGATGGAGGTCTAATTCAGAAATGTGTTCCCCTGTTTTTCTGTACAGATGGTGAAGTCCTATTGTCACCCCCCAGCTAAGGTAGGAAGCATTCTAAATTATTAATCTGAACACTGACATTCTTCCCTAATTTAGAAGGTTACGTGCTGGGTAAGGTACTGAGTTTCCTCCCTGTGTTCCAAGTCAAGTAATCATGGTATTAGTCAACATGTCAGAGTGATTAACACTGGGGTGAACCAACCTAGATGAATTGTCTCAACTCCTCCTGTCCTGAAATGTTACTAAGTGGAGAAAGATGTTGGAAATCTTAAGGCCTTTCTGCTCACTTTACACAATTGGAAGAGGAAAGAAAGCGAGCATGTGCCTGATATATTTGAACCCAGAATCCTGTATTTCTCCCTTGAAAGAGAAGAAAACTCCATTGAATGATTAGCTGGAAAACAATAGTGAGTTTTAGAGATCTTTTGCTGCTTTTTTGGCTATATATGATATGCCACTCAAAGCCATTATGTATTTTGTTCACCCAGCACATTATTTATATTACAGCTATGTACAATACCAGTCCATGACTCTTATTCTTTTCTTAAGCAGAGGAGGCGTTTAGTGCAAATGTGTGCTATGATTTTGTTGGAGTGAGTGAGAAAATTACTGTTAGATCAGCTGGTTTTGGTTTCTTTGGATGAGCTGGGCAGAGTTTGTGTTGTAGTTTAGATTTTTTGGCACTTAACAACAGAAACCAGCATAAAGTGAATAAAGGAAGAAAAAAGTTGAATAAAAGAAGATGCAGGTGGAAAAGCAAGGATGAATGATGGGAGAAAGAAACACCATGTACAAATTCACGCAAAGACTTAATCTTCCAATTTAGTCCTCAAATTGCTAAGGATGCATTTTTATATGTATTGGTGTTCTTAACTGTCACTAGATTGAGTTATCAAATATTACACTACTGCAGAATGTGTTTTTATTGGTTTTTGTACAGCAAGTGCTCAGTTCTGCCAAAGATCTTTATCTTCTTGGCTAGTGTGAGTATATTAATCAATCTTTCCATCAATCTGAATCCATAGAGGTGATTGTGTATCCCAGTTACATGCATATGTTTTAGATTCAGTTACTTTTTAAACAACATGTAGCTAACAACCCTCTGCTAACTTTGGCAACCTACCACCTATCCCACTATATCAGTACATAAAAGGTTTAAATACCACACGGTCTAGGATCCTAACACTATTTTTAGGGTTATATGTTTGACTTTCTGGGGCTTCCTTCTCCTCAGTGCTTGTTTTCATTGGGTCTTTGCCAGCAGCTGGACCATTTCTGTCTTTTGCTATTTAGTAAAAATAGGTAAATTGTAGATATGCTTTCAATTTAACAGTTAAAATTAAACAAGTAAAAGCCAGAAATAACCTGGTGGTTGGCTGGTTGGCCATAAAATGCCAAGTTGGAAAAATATTGTTTCAATTTATTTTCTCATCTGCTCCCTGCTTTTCAACAAGTTTTTGAGTTTAGCACTAATATTCACATTAAAATAGCAGAGCAGCCTTCAAACTGGTGCTCACAAAGTTTAATCATTCAGAATCAATGTCAAAGCATTCTGAGGCCCAAAAGGATCACGACTGGATTGGATTTGGTGGGTGAAATCCTGGCCCCACAGAAGTCACCGGGACTCTTGCCACTGACATCAGTGGTCCCAGGATTTCACCTGGTTGGCTTGATTTTCTGCCTGCCACCCCCAGAGGAGTGATTGGTGCAGTACTCAGGCACTGTGGAGAAGGGGAAGTGAGCCAGTTGTGATTCTCAGGCACTTGGGCCAGGTGTAAGTTACAGCTACAGCTTTCATTCACATCCGCAAAGAATTGAGCATAGCTGAGCCTCAGCCATCGTGCCCCCTCCATCACTCCTCCTCCTGCTTACAGCATGACTATTACATTGGGATGGTGGTGTTACCATTCAGAAGGTAGTGGAGCCAGGATATAGAATTTCCCTGTATGGAAAGGAAATTCTCCAGGAGCAATTTCCAGTGGCTTTTACGTTCACTTTGCACCACATAGGACCAGAGAATCTGGTCCTGTGCGTTAGATTGGTACTCCATCCCAGAATGTCATTTGATGTGCTAAAAAAATGTCATCGATCTCTGGCTTCTAGGGCTCATCCATAGTGCCGGATGGAAATCCTCTGTTTAGCCACAGAACTGGTGTAGCACGGGCATTGAACACTGGAGGCTTTCCCACACTTCTCTGCTCTTGTGTCTCAGTATGAGAGATGATACCCAGATGAAGGGGTTCTTGCTTTGTGGAAGGATTGGGCGGGTTTTTGTCTGTGACTTTCGATCCTTTTATCTTTGAACTGCAACTGCCATCGTTGATGCCAGTCGTGGTGATGTTGGTACTTGCACGCAAAGAACTGAACTAAAACCACCACTTCTGTAATTTTGCACAGGCCACATTTAATCACTACGGTTTCTGCCTTGGGTCAGATTCAGACTGATGTAGGGGTTCAAGGCTCTATACCAAGCTAATAACCTGTGCCAACTAGTGATGTTCCCCCAGAGAGACTATTAGTAAAAGGATCATCTCTTTGTTCAGTCTTAAGTTTGGGCAGCATTCACCCATTTGAGCATTTGAGAAATGCACTTTTCTACGCTGCATAAGGCAAAAGATAAGATGATAAAAATTGAATCCTCCTCTTAATCAAAGTCAAATGTGTCATGTTGGCTCATCTGTTGACAAGAGGCTGAGGATTACTCACCCTTTGGTTTGATTTAAAGAGACCCTAAGCCTACAGCTAATCCTTCTAGATAATTATGAAGAAATATTGGTATGGGAGAAATCCCATTAAAGTGGAGGAAGATTGAACTCATAAAGGAAGATTGAACTCATAAGACTTTTATATAAATTATTTTCAGGGCACAGAGATGAGGATTTCTTATTTGATTAGCGGTAAAGGACAAATAACAAAATTTGTTATTTGTTACATCTTCAAAAAACATTTGAAGTGGTGCCTAAAAATTGTACATTTCGGTTATTGAATCTCAAAATAGTTACAATTGATTGTTTTTAAGCTACAAATTTACCTGTATATTTCTATAGATCCTTGAAACTCAATTATAGTTCAGTTTTTTTCCTCTCATGCCTACATGATCTCTAACTGTTCTTTCTGTTCTTCTCACTAACACAGTCCCTGTTGGCAACTTAGAATAAATCACAATGGTTGATAGTAAACATTAAATAAACATAGTCAACATTAAATAAGCAGTAATTAGTTGAGTGTTTGTTTAAGAAAGTGGAAATGTTTCAGATGTGGTTTAATGGAATGACAATATACTGTAGTTTTAGCTATATTTGAACAAGTGCCTTTTGTAAGATCTGCTTGTCATTGCTATGATAACCTGTGGCAGAATTTCTCAACGGTGCATGAAGACTGAAGGCATAAATTTGTGGTTTTGCACTCCTTGAGAGAGATTATACGTAATATTCTGTCACTGAATGGGTATGTTTTGTCTGAGGTGTGGTCCTTTTTAGTTATGGGAATTGAGAATACCCTCAGGTATTTTCTCTTCATCCTTCTTGGGTGAGCTGCTCCTCCTCCTTATTCCTCTTTAAAAACAAATGTAAGTTTTGATTTATGGCCAGAGGAAGTGAATCCTCAACTACATAGTTTTGCCATGTAATACAATGGTATCTCAGTGTGACATTCTTTACTTACGGACTGTTGTTACTCTTAAAATTTGCTCATCTGTGGCAAAACTTCCCTGGGCTTCCAGGGAGTCACAGTTTCAAGCTCTGCATGTGGTCAGAGAAGAGCAATTGCAGACATCTCACTACAATCCCATAAAACCCTTGTCACGTCTCTGCCCACACCTGTGGAATTCAACAAGATTCATCTCTTCCTCCATCCAGTTCAACATCTAGCTAAAGCCACTAGGAAAGCGTGTAAACCCTCATATACTAAAATGCCAGAAATGCTTCCCTATCCCCCTACTGCCTGTACTCAAGACTACCAGGAAGGAACTTAATATTATTCATTTCATTGCGGTTTATTTATAGCATTTATAGTGTTTTTGTGAATAATTCTGTATTTTGGTGAAATACCAATTGTGTGGCAATAAATTGACAGACTGCAGCCTGGTGGGGCAGAACAGAATTTATATAACAATTTGTATAAAAAAGACATCGTCACAAACATTGGAGCTCTTCCTAATGTACATAATTATGTCATTACATTCATCCTCTTTCATTTGGAAGCCAAAAACGTTTCCCAACTGTTTTTTGCCATTTTAAAAAATGTTGTTAATTTTATTTATGCTACCATGTGTAACCATTTATACGTTACCTGTAATTCCTTTATATTTCTTCATCCTTACTCTTTCAAAGCTTGATTGTCTTCTAGCTGTAAAATGTACAGGCATTTATTGGGGGAAACAGTTCTTTCCTTATTAAAAACCATGTCATCAATCTTCTTTTAGTTTTAAAAATAAACATGAACCTAATCAGTTTGGAACAGTACTGCCCTGAAGATATTTTCTCCCTCAGTCATGTTGACTTTTTAATGAAGATTTAAATCCATCATTTCCCTTTGTTCAAAAGTGACTGTCTTAGCCAAAAGATACATTCACCAAGAAAATTTAAAGAAGTAATTGTGCAGGAATTTTATAAAAAAATAACCCTAAAATGTGCTCTCAACAACTTTCTGGAGACAGTAGTATGAACAGAAACATAAGGTAGGATTGATGACAGACATTATGTCCCTGGTTAGCATGCTGTTATCCATTGTGAAAAAAAGAAGACATGTTGTGCTAGATTAGCATGTTGTCATGGTATTGGTGTGCAGGAATTTGACAGCTACTGCATTTACAACTACAGTCTATCAGGTAATGTAGGGAATTGAAACATCAACATGTAAGAAATGTGGCAGACCTGGCAGTCTCTATTGAAATGAAAAGGGAGAGGGGCATTGGCCTGAAAGAGGAAGGGTTGCCAAAGATCAACACTGAGATGTATTGGCAGACTACAGTATTTAGAGCCATTTGCATAGTGTGTACTTTGTTTAGAACACCATGTGGGAGATTATATAAAGATTAGCTTTATTGGTATTGATCCATATCTGTTGTATCATCCTTGCCACAAATCAGTTTTATAAAACTTTAAATCCTGAATGCAAAGCAGCTGGGAGGTAATTTGTCCCAGTTATGCTCAAATGTAATGAATGGCTTTTTGTTAGCTATTTAGAACCTGATTCCTAATGCCTTGTCTATGCCCAGTGTTGTCATTAATAAGGCAGCCTTTATGTTATAATGATATTGGACCAGACTTATGTCTGTTGACTTCCATGGAACTCTAATGGTGTTTGACTGGGGAAGAATTTGGTCCATGAGCTTAATTCAATTTAGTGATACTAGTGATGATGCACAATGATAGAATGTAATTTTGCAGTGTGATAAACTCAATTCAGTGGTACCTTTGGAATTTGTAGTGATCCTAGGTAGTTTCATTTTCATGTAATACTGTTGCTTAACAACTTTTGTCCTGGGACTAAACCTACACAAGGAGTTAACATTAGTATCACAGAAATGTAGGGCTGGAAAGGATCTCGAGAAGTCATCAAGTACAGCCCCCTGTGCTGTGGCAGGGCCAAGTAAACCTAGACCATCCCTGAGAGATGTTTGTCCAACTTGGTTTTAAAAGTTTCCAGTGATGGGGACTCCACAGCCTCCCTTGGAAGCCTATTCCATTGCTTAACTATCTTTATAGTTAGAAAGTTTTTCCTAATATCTAACTTAAATCTCCCTTGCTGTAGATTAAGCCCATTACTTCTTGTCCTACCTTCAGTGGACATGAAGAACAGTTGATCACTGTTCTCTTTATAACAACCCTTAACATATTTGAAAACTGTTATTAGGTTGCCCCTCAGTTATCTTTTCTCTGGACTGACTAACCATGCCCAGTTTTTTCAACCTTTCTCATAGGTCAGGTTTTCTAAACCTTTTATCATTTTTGTTGCTCTCCTCTGGACTCTTTCCAATTTATCCACATCCTTCCTAAATTGTGGTGCCCACAATTGGACACAGTACTCCATCTTGAGCCTCACCAATGCCAAGTAGAGTGGGACAATTACCTCTGATGCCTTACACACAACACTTCTGTTAATGCAATCATATTAGCCTTTTTTGCAGCTGCATCATATTGACGACTCATATTCTGTTTGTGGTCCACCGTAACCCCCAGATCCTTTTCAGCAGTACTACCATCTAGACAGTTATTCCCCATTTTGTAGCTGTGCATTTGATTTTTCCTTCCTAAGTGAAGTACTTTCACTTGTCTTTCTTGAATTTCATCTTGTTGAATTCAGATCAATTCTCCAATTTTTCAAGATCATTTTGAATTTTAAACCTGTTCTCCAAAGTGCTTGCAACCCCTCCCAGCTTGGTGTCATCTGCAGATTTTATCAACATGCTCTACTCCATTCTTCATGTCATTAATGAAAATATTGAATAGTACTGGACCCAGAACAGACCACTGTGGGACCCTACTAGATACACTATCCCAATTTGACAGCAAGCCATTGATAAGTACTCTTTGAGTACAGTCTTTCAATCAGTTGTGCATCCACCTTATAGTAATTTCATCTAGACCACATTTCTCTAGTTTGCTTATGAGAATATCATGCAGAACTGTGTCAAAATCCTTAGTAAAATCAAAGTACGGCTTCCCCCAATCACTGGGTCAGTAATCCTATCAAAGAAGGAAAGTAAGTAAAATCATGGCCTCTACTGCTTCCCCCCAATCACTAGATCAGTAATCCTATCAAAGAAGGAAATTAAGTTGATTTGGCATGATTTGTTCTTGACAAATCCATGCCGACTGTTCCTTATAACCCTATTATCCTCCAGGTGCTTACAAATTGATTGTTTAATAATTTTCTCCAGTATCTTTCCAGTTACTGAAGTTAGGCTGACTGATCTATAATTCCCTGCTTCCTCCTTTTTCCTTTTTTTAAAGATAGGTACAATGCTTGCCCTTTTCCAGTCTTCTGGGACCTCTCCCATGCTCCAGGAGTTTTCAAAGATTTTTGCTAGTGGTGCCAAGATTGCTTCAGCTAGTTCCTTAAGTGCCCTAAGATGAATTTCATCAGGCTCTGCTGACTTGAATACATTAATTTATCTAAATAACCTTTAATCTGTTCTTTCCCTATTTTGGCTTGCATTCCTTCCCCTTGGTTGTCAATATTGTGCTGAGTATTTTTTCATCATTAACCTTTTTAGTGAAGACTGAAGCAAAATAGTTATTAAGCACCTCAGTTTTCTTGATTTCATCAGTTATGAGCTCTCCTTCCCCACTAAGTAGAGGGCCTACACTTTCTTCATCTTTCTCTTGCTCCTAATGTATTTAAAGAATCTCCTGTGCTGTGTGTAACTCATTTTGTGTCCTAGCCTTTCTGATTTTGTCCCTACATACGTCTGCTGTTCTTTTGTACTCCAACTTATCCATTTGACCATGTTTCCACTTTTTGTAGGATTCCTTTTTGATTTTAGGTCACTAAAGAGCTCCTGATGGAAGCATATTGGTCTCTTACTATTCTTCCTCTTTTTCCTTTGCATCAGAATAGTTTGGAGTTGTGCCTTTAATATTGTCTCGTTGAAGGAACTGCCAGCTCTCCTGAACTTCTTTCTCCCTTACATTTTCTTCCCATGGGACCTTACCTACCAGTTCTCTGACTTTAACATCTGTTTTTTTCAAGTCCATTATCCTTATTCTGCTGCTCTCACTCCTTCTTTTCCTTAGAATTATGAAATCTGTCATTTGATGATCACTGTCACCCTAATTGCCTTTCACCCTCAGATTTGCTACCAATTCTTCCCTGTTGGTCAGAATCAAGTCTAAAATGGCTGTCCTCCAGGTTAATTCCTCCACTTTCTGGACAAAAAGTTAACAAAAACATTAGCAAGACATTTCCACACTGTCCAGTCTATGGGTCTCAGGCTATACCTTAACTATAGTTACAGGAATTCTCCATTTCAAATAGTTTGATAACTTCATTCAAATAAAAAAACATATAGTTTTCATTCACATTGGATCTTATTAACTTTCAGTGTGCAGCGTGTATAGCAATGACATAAATTATAACATTTACAAGATATTGTTCCCTTGACACTGCTTGGGGAAGAATAATGTATCAGAAAACAGATATCAGTAATGATTCTACTTGATATGTTTCCAACTATTTCTGACCACCCAGCTTACAATGCTAGGAATTCTTCTCCTTGCAAAGTGTTCTTAGGTAAATGGAGACACCCTTTCACTAGAGTACATATATTATTTTTCTTTGCTGGCAGCCAAATGCTAGGGAGGATCTTTAACAAATTAATGTTGTTTTAAGCTAAAGACCAAAATTTATTTCTGAGTTGTCAGCTTTTATTGGAATGGAGAACAAGTTAAGAATGAAACGTTTCTGTAATGAAAAAATACTGTAGTAGTTGGATTTATCCTTTTACGTGCAAGATTCAAAAGGATACAGCTCTGAATTATCCACCTCACTTGGGCTATTGTGGAATGAATAATACATGTATAAAAAGAGTAACTAGACTCAGCATGTGGTCTGTCAATATATAGCTAGCATTTTTCAACTGAGACCATACAAGCCAAGAACTACAGTACAAATGCTTTAAATTTCCCATCCCTTAAGTATATAGGAAAGGTTAAAACTAAGTCATCCTCCTTCACAGACAAATTAGAGAAGCAATTTGAACATCTCCTGGACACGTCTGGTAAACTCACTCAAGCTGAATCTTTCCCTGATAGAACTATTTGTTCCAGGTCCTCCCAGTAAATGAACCAGACACATTTGTGAGAAAATCCACAAGACTATTTTAGACTAGATACTTGATGGAGGATTAGTACTCCCTACTATATTGTTAATGTAATTATCCTTTCAGCCATGCTAAAGTCAGTGAAGTTCTGCTGGTGTAACACTGATATGAGAGGAGAAACAGTCCTGTTTCCTTACTTCCTCGCAGCCAGACGAAGTGTGGTTTTTGAGTGGGAATATGAAAACCATTGATGGGGCTATAGCAAAGCCAAACTGCATGAAGGGATTTTAGGAGATAAAATTTTGAAATGTGCAACATTCTGTGTGCAGTTATTTATGCACAGTTTTTATCATTATCACTTGCACATGTAATGATAGAATTTACATGGGTAAATCCTATATTTTTGTGCATTTGAAGCACAAATCAAGAACAAATTTGGCTTCAATGTATAACAGTATCATTTGCACACCCAAATATTAGTGCTCAGAAACTGTATATGCAACTAATTTGGTACATTCATAAATGGTGGTTAGACTGGAGCTACTTTAAAAAATTGGCTCTATGCCTTTCTTCCCTTTAAGCTTCTATACTAAGACAAAGTTTATAATAGTAACATAGGTTTGTCATGATGGACCAGGCAATTGATCCATCTATTCCAGCATCCTGTCTTTGACCTAGTCAGAAGAAAGTACAAGAAACCCTGAGATAGCAATTGTGAAATAACCTGACCAAAGGAGAAACTGTTCCTTTTTTCCTGTTTGTTAGTAGTTGGCAGAAGTCCTATTTTTTATCTTATTTAATGAAACTATGAAAATTCTCATTATCCATATAAATGATATATCCTTTTTATTAAGCTTTTGACTCAGTTGTATCATATGTCTATGACTTCCATAGGCTGCCTGTGTATTTTGTAAGATGTTTTGCATTTGAATTTCATTGAATGTCCCTTTGTTCTTGTACTATGACAACCTGCAATTAGGTATACAAATTTACATTCTCCAAACCATTCACTATTTTGCATTCCTCTGTCATATTCTCTTTTATTCATCTCATGTCTAAACTAAAACCTAAGCTTTCATTTATCTCTTATCTAAGCCAATAATCTCTCTTCATATGGAAATTTTTCCATGCCTTATTAATGTAAGAAAATCAAACTTGCCTTCAAAGAGTTTTCCACCCATTCAAAGAAGCCAGATAATCCTTGCTGGAGGTTCAATACTGAGAAGAATCGAAGGAACATTCTGCAAGGGATAGATGAACAACAGGCTAGAGCTGCCTTCCCAGAGCCAAGATATCAGACATTACTCTAAGATTGGTCAGTCTTCTGAAGTTGATGTGCAAGGATCCATTGATGATGGTTCATATTGGCACTAATGACACTGCATCACAGGATGTCTCGCAGATAGTAGATGACTTCAGGGAACTCAGAAGTATGCTGAAGAAGAAGAATGTCCAAGTGATATTTGCTGAGATCCTTCCTGTCTCATAAGCAAAGGAAGACAGAAGGCAGAAGATTCTGTATGTGACTTGCTGGCTAGATAGGTGGTGGAGAGTGAAAAGTTTTGGTTTTGTGGAAGGGTTTTGGTCCAACTTCTGTGTGAAGAGGGGCTGTATGGTTTGGATGGCCTCCACTTCTGTAGAAGGGTGACCAGTCTCCTCTAGGACAGGCTGGCTAGGCTAGAGTAGTCAGGAGGTGGTTAAGCAAAAGGAGAAGGTAAAAAGAGAGAAGATATTGTTAGGAGTAACAAACAGGAGGAATTGCTCATTTGTGAACATAACTCCTATCTAGTTGGTATTACTGAAACCTGGTGCGATGAGTCACACAATTGGAATGCTAAAATTAATGGTTGAAACCTATTTAGGAAGGAGGAAGGGGGCTCTGTCAAAAATGGCATTGTCTGTTTCCAAGTCACTGATAACTTAGAAGAAAATGATCTTGAATGCTTATGGGGCAATGTCCTAATAGATAAAGCACAATATGGGGTACTGGTCAATGTCTGCTACAGACCACCAAATCACACTGTGGAACAGGATGACTGCCTCCTTCTGCACCTATCTGCAATGTGTAGGGGGAAAAAAGGGGAAAAGGGGACTTCAGTTTGAGTGACACATGGTGGAGGTCTAATGCTATCGGTACTAAAACATCCTTGGAATTTTTAAGCATTATAGATGACAAACTGCTAAGTCAAAAATTATTGCAGCCAATATGGGGGAATTCTTTTTTAGACCTTGTCCTAACGTAAAGTGGAACTGATCACGGAACTAAAAATTAATAGTAGCTTAGGCACAAATGATCATGACTTGATCATATTTATAATGTGGAAGCAGAATAAAGTCCAGACCATTAAAATATTATATATACACACACAATGCACACTTGGTGCTTTAATATGTCCAGTTTCACAAAGCTGAAAACAATTATGAACCAAAGCAGCTGGGAGGAAGAATTTAATTAGAAAAATGTGAATGATAATTGGAAATCATTTAAGAACACCTTACTATATGCCCAAAAAGCCACAATCAAGGAAGAAGGCTGTGCTGGTTTAAAAATTGACCTAGTTTAGAGGGGAAGTGAAGACAGCTGTAAACAATAATATATTAACAAATGGAAGAAAGGGGAAGTTGATAGTAAGGAATATAAATCAGAAGTTAGGAATTTTAGAAAATTGATAAGGAAAGCCAAGGGACACCAGGAGAAATCTATGGTCAGCAGAGTTTTAAAGACAATGAAAAGGAGTTTTTAAAATATATTAGGAAGAAAAAGGATTCTGACAATGGGATTGGTCCATTACTAGATGGAAATGGTAGAATTATCAATAATAATGCAGAAAATAAAGAAGGGTTCAATAAATATTTTTGTTTTGTATTTGGGGGAAAACATCATATACTCTCATCATATGGTGATAACACTCTTTCCATTCCATTAGTATCTCTGGAGGATGCTAAACAAAAGCTACTAAAGTTAGATATTTTTAAATTGGCAAGTCCAGATAACTTTCAGCCAAAAATTTTAAAGCTGGCTGAAGAGCTTGCTGGACCATTAATATTGATTTTCAGTCAGTCATGGAACACTGGGGAAGTTCCAGAAGAGTGGAAGAAAGTTAATGTTGTGCCAATTTTTAAAAAGGGTTAACGGGATGACCTGGGTAATTATAGGCCTGTCAGCATGACATCAGTCCTGGGCAAGAAAATGGAATGGATGATATGGGACTTGTTTAATAAAGAATAAAAGGAGGGCAATGTAATTAATACAAATCAACATGGGTTAATGGAAAATAGATCCAGTCAAACTATTTTGATAGTTTGGTTGATAAAAGTAAAGTGTTGATGTAGTATACTTAGACTTCGGTAAGGCTTTTGATTTGGTACTGCATGACATTTTGATTAAAAAAACTATGATATAAAAATAACATGACATAAAATAGACTAAAAACAGGCTAAATGATAGGTTTCAGGAAATGGGGAATTTTCATCAAGTGGGTGTGTTTTTTGGCCCTATACTATTTAACATTTTTATCAGTGACCAGGACGAAAACATAAAATCATCACTGATAAAGTTTTCAGATACCACACGAATTAGAGGAGTGGTCAGAAATGAAAAGGGAAGGTCACTGGTTCAGAGTGATCTGGATCTCTTGGTAAACTGGGTGCAAGCAAACAATATGTATTTTAATATGGCTAAATGTAAAGATACATACTTAGGAACAAAGAATGTAGCCAATTCTTAGAGAATGGGAGACACTGTTCTGGGAATCAGTGACTCTGAAAAAGATTTTGGGGTCATGGTGGATAATCAGCTGAACAAGAGCTTCCAGTGCGACACTGTGGCCAAAAGAACCAATGCAATCCTGTGATGCATAAACAAGGGAATCTCAAGCAGGAATAGAAGGATATTTTACAGTATTTGGCATTGCTGGGACCCCTGCTGGGTTACTCCCTCCAATTCTGGTGCTCACAATTCAAGAAGGATGTTGTTAAATTGGAGAAGGACTAAAGGTTAGATAATGTGTCCTGTAGTGATAGACTTAAGAAGCTCAATCAATTTAGCTTAAGAAAGAGAAGGTTATGGGGTGACTTGATTGCAAGTGTATGAGTATCTAGGGAACAAATATTTAATAATGGGCTCTTCAGTATACCAAAGGAACGTATAACATGATCCAATGGCTGGAAGTTGAATGTAGACAAATGCAGTCTGGAAATAAAGCGTATATTTTTAACAGAGAGTAATTATCTATTGGAACAACTTACCAAGGGTCCTGATGGACTCTCCATCACTGACCATTTTTAAGTCAAGATTGGATGTTTTTCTAAAAGATCTGCTCTGGGAATTATTTTGGGGAAGTTCTATGGCCTGTCACAATCATCCCTTCTGGCCTTGGAATCTATGAATTTTTACCAGTCATCTCTAGACTCGTGTGTTTGCAATACCTTTTTATGAGATGGGATAACCAGAACTAACCACAGCATTCCGGGTGAGGACATGTCATTGATTTATATAATAGTGGCATAATATTTTCATTATTTTCCATCACATTCTTTTCACACATTAACACTTTGATTTTTTGATTACCACTGCACGTAGATCAGAGATTATCACTGAGCTGTCTGCAGTGATGCCCAGATTTGTTTTGTTTTGTTTTCCCTGGTGAGTGGTTACAGGTCATTTAGAAGCCAGTAATGTATTTGAGCAGTTCAAATTATTCCTTCTAATGTGCATTACCTTGCATTTGTCAACAATGAATTTGCACTGCTCTGACTGTGCCCATTTGCATAGCAATGTTAGGTCCTTCTGCAGTTCTTCAGTGTTCTCTAGTCTCCACTCAAATAACTAAGAAAAATACATTTAAACTCCATCTTTCATAACCAAATATACAAAACAACATCAGTCCTTTGGGATCCTTTAGCACACCCTATTAACTTCTTGCCACACTAAAAATTGACCTTTTCATGTTTTATATATTTTTTTCCACGAGCCACACAAAGATCATTTAATTCCCTATATGGGGGCAGGATAGATTAGGCAGATCAATTTATAATTCAACATTTAGATAAAATTAGGAAGGCCATTAAGGTATTCCCTCTGAAAGCATTTCAGACATTTGAAACTACAATTTGTGGAATGGAAAGACAGAATTGTTAAAAAATATGGACAAATAATCCATATCAAAAGGGACTCATTGTCAGTAGGCCATATAAGAGCTGCCCATAATGTGCACACATAAAAATCCCTTTTTTGTTTCCTCCCCGGTACTTCCTGTTGATGGACTTTCTGCTAACATGGAAAGGTAGTACCATGAAGCCTTTCTGAATTGGAAGTGTTTAATAACGACAAAAGAAACCAAATACTGACTTTCACCTTTTGTATGGAAAGCTGCATATAAAAGCTATACTGCCATTTCAAACCTAAATGATCTGTATAAGATCCTATATAGTTTATACTGAAGAAATGATACAACTAGGCGAGGAAGTTACATTTGTACTATGGAGACTGGATGTGATGGTGCATTTCAAACATGTGGTGACATTCCATCACTGGCAAGGCCTGATCCAAAGCCCATTGAAGTCAATTGGTGCTTTTCCATCAAATTCATTGGGCTTAAGATCAGGCCCTAATTTAGCAAACAGCATACTAAGATTTTAAGGTCAGAAGTATGATTTAGAAAATTCAACAGTTCAGTTCTTTCATTGATTCTGTGAGTGGCTTTTGTACTCAAATACAATAGAGTGCAACTCCCTTTGTAAAATTCAGCCCAATTTTATCTGAAGGTTTATCCAAATTGTATAAAGAACTGAATAAAAATTGTATAAAGAATATGAAGAAGAGCTCTGTGTAGCTCGAAAGCTTGTTTCTTTTACCAACAATAGTTGGTCCAATAACAGCTATTAACTCACCAACCTTGTCTCTCTATTACTATGCCCAGTCATTTTTCTTAATTATCCAAATCTGTTTTTTACACAAATGTGTTTGCTGTTCCTAATATACTTCAGATAAACAGAGTTGTATAATGCACTGAAGAAAAGCAAGTGATAACAGTTTTGGCCATTGTATTATTTTTATGGAATTGTGCCAACCTGCAATTTCGCCACATTTTTTGTAAGATATGTTCTTGGTAAAGCCCATCTGAAATTCAAAGCAGTTTGTAATGATTAATTAGTCAATCAATCACATTTTTCCATTACTAGAAATGTTTTTTAAAAAATCTTCCTGTTTTATCTTCCCATTATGAGGAGATAAAGCCCTGGCTTTTTTGCACAGATTTCAGAATCTGCTGCTTTTATTTAATTGTGTTGTAATGATTCCAGTCCTTGGCAATAGTTGAGCGTATAAGGAATTTATAAAACACTTTCTGTTGTGCCAACTGGACCAAAGTATGGGTAGGTGCCCTAATCTGTGCATTCTGACTCAAGTGGCCATGTTGTGATTGGATTAGGAGATATTTCAGTTGTGTTTATCCAGCTTTAGGATTTGTGCCAAATGTGTATGGAGTTTCTATGCTGAGCTAATGTGAAGTTGAGTTGTACAGGAACAGTTTACGTGTTTAGGACCATTAATAGTCAGTTTGATTAACTATTGTAATATAAGAACCAGCTTCAATCTGGGGTTTTATAAACAAGATGACTGTTGAACAGTTTACAGGTTCAATGGCAGTTGTGTAGGTAAAACATCACATGGTACACTGAAAAGTAATCCTTATCAGACACTGCTAGTGTCCAGCACTGAATATTGGTAACTGCTTCCAAGTGCTGGATTTGCAGGTATTGACAATGAAGGAATATTTCTCTATTTTATATTAGGAAATAACCTCCATTCAAGTCCATATCTTCAGTGGATGTCAATCAATGAACTTCACTGAAGTAGATGGAGCTATGTTTTTTTACACCAGCTGAGAATCTGGCTCTTCATTCCTTAACATTTTAGCTTTTATTATGTCCTGCATTCCTTACAACAGGAAATTAAAGATGCATATCTAGGCATGTGAAAAGACCCCTACAAATTGGTTATATAACAACAGGCAACTCTGAGCTATTGAACTTGATTCTGTTGATTGATTCTTGTGACATCCGAAACCACAAGAGAACACTTCACATAGCTTCTGCCCTAAAAGAGAATTGTAGGTACACAATTTTATTTTCTGTAAAGAATCAAAAGACAGAATTATGATATGCACGGTCTTCCACCTCCTTTCTTGCTCTCTCTAATGCTACCCTATTCTTTCCTCTCCTCCTTGCTATTTTCTCTCATCCAGCTTTTGTGTCACCTATTCTATCCCCTTTCCCCCAAAATTTTCAGGATGATGGGAAAAATTCTGGCTCCATTTAAGTCAGTGGGGGTATTGCCTGGTTCAATGGAATCAAGGTGTCACTTGATGCCTCCTAAGGACCCTCCAGGACCTGGGGGTAGCAGTGGATAAAAAGCTGGATATGAGTCAGCAGTGTGCCCTGGTTGTCAAGAAGGCTAATAGCATATTGGGCTGCATAAGGAGGAGCATTGCCAGCAGGTCACGGGAAGTGATTATTCCCCTCTGTTCGGCATTGGTAAGGCCGCATTTAGAGTATTGTGTCCAGTTTTGGGCCCCCACTACAAAAAGGATGTAGACAAGTTGGAGAGAGTACAGCGGAGGGCAACAAAAATGATTAGGGGGCTGGAGCACAGGACTTATGAGGAGAGGCTAAGGGAACTGGGCTTGTTTAGTCTGCAAAAGAGAAGAATGAGGGGGGATTTGATAGCGGCCTTTAACTACCTGAAAGGGGGTTCCAGAGAGGATGGGGCTAGGCTGTTCTCGGTGGTGGCAGATGACAGAACAAGGAACAATGGTCTCAAGTTGCAGTTGGGGAGGTCTAGGTTGGACATTAGGAAAAGGTTTTTCTCTAGGAGGGTGGTGAAGCACTGGAATGGGTTACCTAGGGAGGTGGTGGAATCTCCATCTTTAGATGTTTTTAAGCTGAGGCTTGAGAAAGCCCTGGCTGGGATGATATAGCTGAGGTTAGTCCTGCTTTGAGCAGGGGGTTGGACTAGATGACCTCCTGAGGTCCCTTCCAACTCTAATATTCTATGATTCTATGATTCTAATCTCCCACCCTCTTGAAAATTCCTATATAATTGAATAGAAAATGTTCTCCTCTCTATAGGGTTGTTTTTTGGGTTTTTCTGACCATCCCATAGTATTTAACAGAAAAATTATATCTCATATAGAATTCTATAAGATGCATAGTAAAAAAAAAAAAAAAAAAAAAAAAGTAGTACAAGCTCTTGCTGCTCTCAGCGTGGTACTAGGGAGCAGATTGGACAGACCTGCTCCATCTCACATACCCGAAGGAGTATGGTGCCACTCAGAACTCCTCATAGAAGAGGAAATTCCCAGAGCCCTGGAATGGTTCCAGTTCATTTCATGGGACCTTTTCCCCTCCACACCAGAGGAAGGTAAGTGACCCCTTTTTCTCTTGGGGGAAGCTCCAGAGCCTGGACACAGAGCAGCATCACTTGTTGGGTATGAAGGCAACCACTGATCAGACAAGGGCCGCAGGCCAAAGTGAGCTTCATGGCCTGCTCCTGAAGGTGCTGCTTCAACAACACCTTAGTCCTCTTTGTGAACGACTGGCAGATGGAGCACCTCTCTTTAATGTGTCCCTCACTGAGACACAACATGCACCTTGTGTGGGGGTTGCTCTTGGGAATGGCCCCCTCTACGCAATGGACAATACTTGAACCTTGGTGAGGGCATTATACCAGGCAGCCAACTACTATAGCTAACACAAAACTAACACTTAACTAAACCTAAGGTGGTACTGCTACTATATAAAAGAGAGAATTCTCAGAAACTGAGATGGAAGTGTAAGGTGACGTGACACAGAGCTTCGACTAGCCCTCTGGCAGTGAGAAGAAACTGAGAGGATCAGGGCAGCTGTGTGGTTGTAAAGCTAGAAGAGGGGCCACGTACGGGTATTGCTAGGCAAAGTTCTCTGGCTCTGGTGCGCGGGGCATGCACATAAAATATATGGTTACATCTACTTGAAGAAAAAGAATTGTTTGTGTGTAATGGTCAGAAACAGTGACATTACAAATAATATTTAAAATAACATGGGTCCAGATTACCCCTTTTATGGAAATACTTGAAGAATGGGGTTGACCAAGAGGTTTGGAGCAAAGGAACTCTTGAGTCACAGAAGCAGGAGGTTTCACTGCTAGATCGAGTTTAAGTGCCACACCTAGTTGATGACCTTCTTATTTTCACCAGCCTTGCTATTTTGTCTGGAGATTTCATAGAATAAGAACATAAGAATGGCCACTGGACCAGACCAATGGTACATTTAAGCCAGGTATCCTATCTTCCGACAGTGGCCAGTGCCTGATGCTTGAGTGGGAACAAAGAGAACAGGACAATTATCAAGTGATCCATCTTCGGGATCCAGTCCCAGCTTCTGGTGGTCAGAGGCTTAGGGATACCTGGAACATGGCTTTGCATCCCTGACCATCTTAGTTAATAGCTATTGGTGGACCTATCCCCCACAAACGTATCTAATTTTTTTTTATTCAGTTATGCTTTTTGGCCCTCACAAGATCCCCTGGCAACAAGTTCCACAGGGTGACTGTGTGTTGTGTGAAGAAGTACTTCCTTATGTTTGTTTTAAATCTGCTGCCTGCTAATTTCATTGGGTGATCTCCAGTTCTTGTGTTCGGGGAAGAGATAAATAACACTTCCCTATTCACTTTCTCCACATTCATGATTTTATAGACCTCTATCGTATTCCCTTTTAGTCATCTCTTTTCTAAGATGAACTGGCGTAGTCTTTTTAATCTCTCCTCATACGGAAGCTGTTCCATACCCCTAATCATTTTTGTTTCTCTTCTCTGTACCTTTTCCAATTTTAATATAGCTCTCTTGAGATGAAGAACCAGAACTGTATGCAATATTTAAGTTGTGGCTATTCCATGAATTCATATAGTGGCATTATAATATTTTCTGTCTTATTATCTATCTCTTTCTTAATAATTCCTAAAATTCTGTTAGGTTTTTTTGACTGCCACTGCACATTGAGCAGATGTTTTCAGAGAACTATCCATGATGACTCCAAGGTCTCTTTCATGAGTGTTAACAGCTAATTTAGACCACATCAATCTTTATGTACAATTGGTGTTATGTTTTCCAATATTCATTACTTTGCATTTGTCAACATTGAATTTCATCTGCCATTTTGTTGCCCAGTTGTTGTTCCCTAGTTGCTAATCTAAGAACAACTAAAAGGGCTCCCATTCCAGAATTTAGCGTGTCAGATTGGGTACCTTTTTTAGATCCTCTGCATTGGAGGTCATAATTCTGGAAGGTACCACTTCTTCTCTGCTATCTCAAAGACTTGATAGCATCAAGAATCTAGAATCCATACTCTGAGAAGGTATTACAGTATTGCCAGGAGTACTTTGAGGTGTATCCTCACCTACATTTTTCAAATTGTTCAATCAAACCATCTCTATCCATCACCTTATTATCTCTTATCTTTAAGAGGGGTCAGTGTGTCCTTGTTATTTTTGGGTAGTGAGCTTATACCATTCCTGGTATTGGGATGTTCAGGTACCACCTTTCTGGAATGTGCTTGCATGAGTACTCTGTGCCTAGCGTTTCTTTAGGAATGTGTGTTTTTGCAATACCAACTCTGTTCTTTCCAGATTCTGTGAACATGCCTGCAGGTTCACAACTTTACTTCTGCTAACTTTGTTTTAGAACAGCAGGACCCACCTACTACATTAGCTCAGGCCTCATACCTGGCCTGTTATACTAGGCCTCATGTCTCAGGCTCTCACTTTCTACTACAAAGGCATATCAGGACCTTCTGAGGCATATGGTCACTATCTTGGGTATCCAGTTGGAATTCCTTCAGGAGAATATGCATAAGCTCCTGGATGTTCTCCAACCATCACCTCCATGTAGAGTAGCTCTCCTGATAAATGAGGCTCTCCTGGAGTTGGCAAAGGCCCTCTGAAATACCCCCCCTTCACTATCCGCTTTGATGAAGCATTTGGAGACATGATACTTTGTTTCCACACAAGGGTTTGAGGGTTTCTATTTTTGCCTGGCCCCTCACTCCCTGTGATAACTGCAGCAAAGAACAGAGCTCAGCAGGGAAGACATAAATCTACAACCAGAGACAAAGAGTCCAAGAGGATGGACTTGATGGGAAGAAAGATTTATACCTTCTCTTCCCTGCAATGCACATCAGAAGCCAGCAGGTGTTGCTTTCCAGATCTGACTTTATTTATTTGGCAGCCATGTCTAAATTCATGGACAAGTTGCCAAAGACTCCAGGGAAGAGTTCAATGCATTCATTTTGGAGGGCTGTTGGATGGCCAAAAGTCCACATTTCAAGCCTTCAATACAAAATTGCAAAGTATTGAACTACATTGACTGAATAATACTATACGACAAAGTGGCATGAAAAACTGTAATAAGAGATTGTCTGTGTTAAGCAGTGGTCTTGACCCCTTCTTTACCAGTAATATCCTATAAGGAAAAACAGTAAAATTCATCATCCATTTTTAATGGCAACAAATCATGAGTCTAACGTTTTCAAAAATGAATCTGTAAAAAAATAGCCAACAAGTAGTACAATATCCAGAAAATAAATGGGCTAGGATTTTTTAAAAAATGCCTTCATTTTAATTTGATGAAATGGAACTTTTCATGTTGGGTTGTTTAAGACGGTAGAGGAGATATTTATAAAACTGGTCTGTGATTTAAAGCATTATTCATTTTACTTGTAGAGAAGTCTGGCAATTTCCCGACTGATTCGTTTAAATTGTTGCCTTTTGCTTGGCTACTCTGTAATCAGTATTCTGGATCTAAGATCAATTCTCTTTAGCACAGTTATCTAGCTACCAGCGCAATTAATTTTTTGAGTACTGGTCAAGTCCCATTCAAAGTGAATCTGAAAATTAAGGTAGCTGTCTTTAAAATTGGTGCAAACATTGTAGGTCACATATTGTTAAAATATATAGATATTTACCTTATTCTTTGGGAACTGTATTAGCCCGTGATATGTATGTGCCCTTGCTTTTGAAGCACATGTAAAATATACCCCAGACAGCAGGACATGAATCAATGTATAGGCCCTTCTGGATTACTTTAACAGGGAAGGGAAAAACCTGCTAAAGCAGATTCTCTGGGAAAAACTTGAGAAAAAGTATTTCATGCCACTGACTATCTAATTCTTACTAATGGGAAGCAGTGGTCTCTTTGATTTATCACTTTGTGATCATTTACTGACCTGGTGCCTGCTTTCCTGCGTTTTTGGTGACAGCTTTATTGATGAACATTTTGAATAAAAACACATACTTCAAAAAGGACACATGGTGTCCTGAAAAGATAGAGACAAAATGATATAGTGGGAAAAGACAGCCCTGATGATAACGACAGAAAGAGAGAAACCTGCTTTTATAAATGTCTTCCATCACTATCAGTTAAGAATACAGCAATTTCCATTCACTTTTAACTTTTTTCAGAGTTTAATAGACTCACTCCACAAGAAAATGCAAAATTATTGCTCTTGATTGTCTAATTAGAAAAGGTTCCTGCTTGAAGAAGTGTCCAATACATTGCAAATGTATTTTAGTATTGCATTTTAATTCTTTATCTAATGAAAAGCTTCATTTAAATGAATCCAGAAGTGATTAGAGCTCAAGTTGAGACATGTGATTTAAAAATGTAACAAATATTTTACTTAGCTCTTTTTAATGCTTAAATAGTATTGGATACAGCATAACGAGCTATTGCGGTTAGAATAATTTTTTTAATTGCTTGCATCATTACTCATTGGTGGAAAGAAGACAAAGCAATATTCTTTGAGAAAGTGATTTAGTTCAAACATAATTTCTTTCAATTAAGGGAGTGTCTAGCTTCAGAGTTTCATAGTGTCATCCTAGGATGTAGTGACTTTCAATTCTGTGTCACGGGTTCTAATGTCCACCTCAGATTGGTAGTAACCGAAGTCAGTAGTAGAATCAGATGCCATCGAGTTGCATAAGTGAAATGAGGTGGTGGTGCCAGTCCAGTTCTTAAATGAAGAGCTATTCATTTAAAGAACATTTGAGCTGACATTAATTGGCTTCTTAGTTACCAGTCTCAGTGGAAAGGCCAAGGAATAAACGAACATAGGGACCAAATTATCCGCCTTCCTCGAGAAGTAGACGATCTGCATCGGGGTGAGGCATGTTGTGGAGTAATGTACGAAGGGCTGCAGAAGCTTTAGCTGCGTTTGTTCTATAGGGAAACAGAAGAATCAAGTCTCTGGGGGAGGTCAGCCCTAGGCTTTTACCATTCTCTGTTTAAAGTAAGAATGATGGGGCACCATCTAGCTCCCCTGGACTGCTTTGTCTGACCAGCATTCCTATTAATTGCACATTAACTGGTGGTGAGTCGATTGTGTGTTGGTGATCCCATTCACTACATAGATTATATATGCTTTGCTGCTACTGTCTCAACAATTGCTAATCCAGCATCTTTCATCAACACTAAATTCACTTACCAACAAAAGACTTATTCATTTTATTACATGCTGACAAAGAGAGAGCAAAACCATTAAGAGCTGACATTCAGATAACAAAAAGGAGCCTGATTTAGCAACACATGCACTTTATGTCCACATTTTATGGTTTCACCTCTGCTACTGCATTTTTTATAAAATGAAAGAAACTATTGAATTCTTGTCATGGTGGTTTTCTTATGGTACATGTTGATATCTCTTTCTTTTTTCTTTAATTTGTGTAAGAGATAAAGAAACATTTTAAAAACATTAATCTCGTATATACAATTAACTAAAGTACCTCACCAGTGAAAGCAAAATAGGGAACATTTGAAATTCATTTTAATGCGATAACATAAGCCAGAGACAAGTGTTTGCAGAGTGCCATTAGGGGGAAAAATACGATTCTCCAGTGAGTCAGGAACACAAATAAATTTATTCTTACCACTTGGGAAACTCAAAAAACCCACACCCAACATGGAGTGTTGATCAACTCTTTTCTTGAAACAGCAACATTTGGAAAAAAATCAAACAAACCAACATAAGGCCTGACATTAATGAAAAGATTCCCATTAACTTCAATGGTTTTTGAATCATTCCTACAATACAATTTTTACTTATGATTCAAGCAGTTCGTAGTTCACTTTCCCAAGTAGTATCACCAGTATACAGAATAACAAACTAGATGTATTTTTTTGAAACTTACTTATTTTATGGTTTACAAAAGTATTCCCAATCTGCATATATCTGTGGACCTATGCTTCACTGTGTAGTATTTTAATTATAAAAGAAAAACAAATAAATGAATCTTTCCATGAAAATAATAGTCCCTCTGGTATTCATAGGATTATTGGTTTATAAACCATAAATTTGAATTTCTATTTGTGCTATGTTCATAGAATCTTTATTGCCTACTACGTATTTCAAGAATATTAATATTATGTGCACCAGCATTAATAATGAAACTATAGTCCAAGAAACAGAATTTACAAGTTGATGTCATGATTGTTATAAAGAATCAGTTCCTGGAGAACAAAAAGCAGTGTGGCTGGGAAACAGGCAGGAGGCCATGGGAAAATCTTGAAGTCCAGGAGAGAAATTCTTTATATGTATCTTAAATGACATATTGTTAAGTTCTCAATAGACAAGAAGATCATGAAGATTTCTCAGGATGGGAACTATAGGATACTGTTTGGGGAAATATGTGGGAAGACAGAGCTGAAATTTCAGAAGATTCAATGATTCAAGTCTGAAAAAGTTTCTGAAGTTTTGGATGCTTATATGAAGGGACCAAATCTCTAGCCTTTGGAAAATGGGCTGGAAATCTCACAAGATCAGGTTCACTCTCAGTTTTAGCCTAGCTATGAATGCCACATTAAAAGTTGTTTGAGGTTTGTTTTGTATGTCTGCTTCTGGTCCTGGCTGAAACCAGGAAATACAGAGGTGTATGTGTGGGTTGCTTTTTTTTTTTTTTTTTTTTGAGTTTATACATATGTTAGAGTGCAAGTTCTTCAGGGCAGAGGCTGTGTAGCACCTGGCAAAACAGAGCTTTTATCCTAATCTGAGTGCTTTGGACCCTACTTTAATATAAATAATCATCATAATAATAGTAGCTTTGAAAATGCTAAAGAAAATTGAAAATTCGGCAACAGGTTGTCTCAGGCTAGGATTTTCAAAGAAGCCTAATAGTTGGGGACCTAACTCCCATTTTTGCCTTTGAAAATTCCCCTCTTTTTGTTCTTCTTATTTTTTTATTATTTGTATTACCATAGCACCTGGTCATGGACCAGGACCTGATAGTGCTAATGTGCAGGAGGAAATAAAGGCATAGGACCTGAAGGGATGTGGTGTTCATATTCAACATATACAGTAGAATCCTGATTAAGGGTATGTCTATACTGATGGCGGCAAAGTCGCCGCCGCCAGATCGATCAGGAAGTCAACTGAGTAAATCTACCCCCTCAAGTAGCGTAACGCTGCGTCAATGGGAACGCTGTTCCTGTCGGTGCAGTGCAGTGTAGACAGCACACAGAAGGGAAGCAGAGCAGTCGACGTGAGTTACACAAGCTACTCTACGTAGTTTGCGTAACTCCCGTCGACTGCCGCCGAATCTCCCGGTAAGTATAGACCAGGGATTAGAGTCCAGTCCTATGGACTGCTGAACATCTCATGAAAGTAGCCTTCTGCTACCATTGGAATCAATGCTTTATAGGATCAGGCTCTTGAGGATAGGTTGATCCTTACTGATTAGAAGAGTCTTCATTTTGTGCATAACTCATGAGTTGGGGAGGAAGCTATTCCCATCTAATTCAGTGGGAGGTTTGACATTGACCACAATAGTAGCGGGTTTGATCCCTGAAAATTTTATTTTCAAGGGCTAATAATAATGAATTCAATTCGTAAGAGGAACTGTATATTAAATTTTTCCCACCAAATTTTAACAAGTGAAATGTCACCCATTTTTCTAACTATAACACTGAACAATTGGGTCTAGTAACAATCAGATTTCTAACATAGAAAAGTGTTATTTCATGACAATCCGTTGGCGATATCGCCACACATACACTCATTTTATTACAGTAGAACCTCAGAGTTACGAGCATCTTGGGAATGGAGGTTGGTTGTAACTCTGAATAAAACGTTATGGTTGTTCTTTCAAAGCTTTACAACTGAACATTGACTTAATACAGCTTTGAAACTTTATTATGCAGAAGAAAAATGTAGCTTTTAACCATCTTAATTTAAATGAACCAATCACAGAAACAGTTTCCTTACCTTGTCAGATCTTTTTTTAAACTTTCCCTTTATTTTTTTTTTAGTAATGTATGTTTAACACAGGACTGTACTGCATTTGCTTTTTTTTTTTGGTCTCTGCTGCTGCCTGATTGCATACTTCAAGTTCCAAATGAGGCGTGTGCTTGGCTGGTCAGTTCGTAACTCTGGTGTTTCTAACTCTTAAGTTCTACTGTAAATTGAGAAGGCTTTTTAGATACTTGAAGCATTTGGCTGCTTGCCACTTTATGCACCTCAAATGTTTGTTTTTTTTCCCTCTCAGCTACAAAGTACTATGTCATATGTTGTTTTTAGATGATATGCACTTTGCCATGTTGTTTAATGATCTGTAATGGACTATTCATCCCAGACTGTGTGTGTTTAGTCCTGCAGACTGGAAGGCATGCCACATTTTGCAACATTTGAATACTACAAATATTGTTGTCCTAAAAGTTTTTAGTGCACTTTTCTGTTTTATAGAGAGAGTTTTTTACACTCCACAGACATTAAGAAGTTACCACAGGTTAAAAAAGTTATACTGCATAATTTGTGGGGTGGTGACTAGTCAACTAGTTAACCTCCACTATTCAAATTAGCAGACAGGCTGATACACACTTAACTGGACTGTTAAACTGCCCTAGTCCAAGTCAAATAAGTTTCACTTAATTTTTCCAGTGCCAAATTATGCATAGCATTTATTTTCAAACTAGTTTTGTTCTCTAATATGGGATACCATCATATCAGATCCTTATTTTATTATACCATTATAAGATATATAATCATCAAATTTATAAATCTCAGCAAATTTACCTCTAACAATCCTACTAAAAACAGCAGTAATTGCATTAAATGCCACAATTATTCTCTGGACACCTTTCTCTAAAAATGTTAGAAGTACTTTGTGATATCAAAACAAAACAGTTTTTTCCAAAATGATTTTTACAGGCAGAAGAAAATGCATTCTTAAACTTTACTTTTAATAAATATAAGTACCAAAAATATATTATGAATACGAGTAGTTAATAAATTATCCCACTTAAACAGTGAAAGTAAGCAAAGTCAGGAGAAATCTAAATTTACACCACAGGTGCTATACTGTGGGGCACCAGTGTGTAAACTGGAGTTTCAATTGCAATTTGTTGCCTAATGACATGTTGGTTATGCGTGTGTCAGCATTGTACAGTGTAGTACAACAGTGCGAGTCTGTGGGTGCCAAAGGCAGACCTAATATGATTATTGGTAAATGTTCTGATAATGTGCTATGTGCTTGTTTAAGACTGTCACAAAAATTCACGACTGCTATGTTCAATATTGATAACACCTTTTTAATTGAATACCCAGTGCTATGTCAATCAGCAGCACTTGTTCACTTGCCCATGAAAAATACCTTTATTTTTTTTTATGATGCAGTAATTGAATAGGTCACACCAAATATGCTTGCTGTCTGCCACCACAAATGAGTGCTTTGCAGCTCCTTGCTCTCCCTTACAATAGACGGACTTGACTTTAAATTTGCTTCCCCTTATTCTTAGTAAGCTCTGACACCAGTTCTAACTGTGCCCCAGATGGGCTTGTTCCAGCTAGGTTCTCTTTTCTTGAAGCCAGCTCTTTTCAGCCAAATGAGTCCCTTATGCATGCATGCACCTTCTTCTCCTTTTGCTGTTGCACCATGTGGTATCCACCCATGAATTTAGCCTATGGTGCATCTTTCCTGTGATAAATGTCAGATTCCTTGAGTGAAATCCTGACCACACTGAAGTCAGTGGGACGTTTGCCATTGACTTCAATGGTGCTGGGGTTTCATCCTGTATTTCCCACTCCTGTCAAATATAAGCCCCAGTTTTCTCCCCAAGGAAAGGAAGTATTCCTTCATTTTATGATTGTAGATGCTTATTCAGCAAGCTACAGGGTGTCAGTAGATCCTAGTCAAGCTGGAGTATCCCTCTTAAGAAATCAAATTGAAGATGGCATCACTGTTCTTTGTTTTCCCATATTCTTGTGTTCTTTCCTTACAGCTCTCTCTTTGGGGCAGGACCAAATGAGATGTTCAAGTGATTCTCATACTTTATATCCATTTTAATATAAGGGAAATCAAATTGTATCTGTCTGGTGAAGATATTATGTGATTTTTGAAGCAATTAAGTAGGACTTAGGACATTATTCCCTCAGTCCATAGGGCCTTTAGGACATGAAATAGATAAGCTACATTACTCTATCCATGTTACTGCCAGATTTTGAAAGGTTTATGAAAAACGGAAAAATATTTTTGTCTGTATCTTATTATTAGTAGAGAGCCTACATATTATAGTGACGGATGGGTGGTTTAAGGTAGATAACCAGCTAGTATACAATTTTTTCTCTTTCTTTTTCATTCAATAATTCATACACATACACACCTCTCTCTCCAACTTTTCAAATGTTAAACTAGTTGGTAAAAAAAGTTGTATATAGGTAGTATTGGAAAAGAATTCCAAATCAATCACTCTCTGGATCTGTAGATTATCATAGTTCTCTGATTGCAAAGGGAATCCTGGTTGAGCTGTTTCCTTTCAGTGGGATTAGAGTATTGATATTCTTTCTGGATCATTAAGGACCTTTCAGAAGCTCTCTTGTGCATTTGCATTACTGAACCAGATACAACTTGCATAGTATAGTCTGTGCTTGACTTTATATAGGTTAGTTCTGGCAGAGCACATAAATGCCACACCAAAATCTTTTGTGTGAGATCTATTAGGATGAATAAAATGAAAACTCTATTTTTCCCTGTATGTATGTATAGACTGTCACAGGTGCTCCTCACCTGAAAGTCCATTGACCACAATTAGATTTACTCAGCACTCTTGTAAATCATACCCTACAGACGTATTGCACGTGTGCAACTATTCCGGGGTGCCCAGATGCCGTGGCTACATCATGAAGCCAAAAAGTGCAGGGTTATAATTGCTTTTATTGTTTTGATTATACTTAATTTTTTGTAAGAGTTGGCAAATGAGTCCTATTTCCATGACTATCCTGAGCACCGGCCCAATCAAAATCTTTGCCATGCCAATCAGATACTGTACTTCTTTGCATCTATATATATATGTAGAGAGAGGTCTGTATTCTGAAGTCCTTACCATTCCTCACTCAGTCAAAACTGGCAGTGATTTTAATGAAGACTGAAGGAGCTGATGTGTGGATAAATAAGATATTTCATAGGTATGAATTTTAGAGCCCTTCCTGTCCTTAGTTGTGGCAAACTGCCTGGAATGTTTGCCGGGTCTTGCAGCACATGGATTTTTAATGTAACAAGTTAACAAGTAATTCATCCGAACTCTTTTTTCCACAGAATAAAACGTATCAAGGATTTTAATTAAAAAAAAAAAAAGAATAAGCCAGAGTTACATTACCCAGGCAGGATTTATGGGACTCTCCATTAAATGCTTCACAAACTGAATTGGTTACAATTGGCGGCTAACCAGGAAAAGAACCTGGCATTGCTATATGATTAGGCTTAGCAGAATTTGATTTTTGATTTTTTTTACAATTTTGACAGACCTAATTTTTAAGCACTTTTTCAAGTTTAATTCATTTAATTTTTCACAGTTGTAGGGAATTATGCGGGGGTTAGACAATAATTATTTAATGATAGTAGGTGGTGAGATTCCAAAAGTTAAAGCTTTATAACTGTTAAAAAAAACCCCCAAAAAACTATCATATGTCAAAATCAAACTCTGAGTTCTCAAGCAGCATTTTTCTTTCTTTGCCTATCTGTATGTTTGAGTGCTATCAATGGAAATATTTTTCATCAGATTGTGTGTGTACAGCAAAACAGATGTTTATCGATATTTACCAGTAAAAATCTAATCCTTCTAACTCTACATATGCTATACGAGTCTCTCAAAGAGCTGGAATCACATAGCCATAAAGGAAAGAATCTTTTTTCCTCCAGTCCAGCTCCAAACTACACAAGTATGTTAATGTTCCTAAACTTCACAATGTGTCCCCCTGTGGATAATTCAATGCATGGAATTATGTCTCCCCTGAAATCCATTTGGTATCTTTACTATTGACATTTCAATAAGATTTACAAAATTTCAGATATCTCATTTGCTCATTCTAAAGACTCATTCCTCTTCAAAACGCACAGCAAAACATTTTTTCTCTTCTGATTTCAGGTTGCCTGCATGATAGTATGTGACGCTATTGTTCAAATATTGTTCTTGTGATCCATTGTTTAATATATTCCCTCTGTCCTGGCAAGTGCATTAATACCTTCTGTGTCAGTGTGCTTTTCCTATTCTGGGATTGTTATACCATAATATTTTGTATCCTCTGTGTGTTACGCAGTTTGCTGATATGTAATAATTTGGCATGTGTATTCTTGATGATACCCTAGACATAGACAACATGTTGTTGCGGTTTGGTTTTGATTATTGATTAACAAGATATTGAGCCAATTTATCTAATCAGTTTATTAAACATATGTAAACCACCACAGAGAGGTTCATACTTCATCAGCGCTGGGGAACAGGCCTGTTGCAATCACAGCTTACATCTTTTGTCTTTTCCAAAGTATGCCGTGTGACTGGGACCAGGAAATAAAAGGGCATTCTCTTGCCAAAACTCTTACTATAGTTCCCTTTTACTATATTTTCTGCCCACACTTGCAATTTTAGTTCACGATAGTTGGTGTCTTAAAACACCACCTCCTGGAGGCCACTGACTATTTGGGATTCTCAGCTGTGATCTTTTTAAAATAAGTTTCTACCCCTGATGATTGTGGAGTAAAGCTGAAAAATGTGGATTGAGTAAACCCTAAAGGCACAGAAGCCAGAAGACAAATAAAAAGAACGCAACCCATGTATTTTTTTTTTAAAAAACCTTATGATTTTTAAGTCATTTGCAAGAAGTTGCAAAAGGTATCATTGTAATATATCAGGGGTCACTAACCATTGACTGGAATAACCGCTGTTACAAGTCAATGGAAGTCAGTTTACAGAACTTTACGCTTTAGTGCTACATCATTTGTTTTAAATTGTTTCCCATTCTTCTCAGCATCAGGGGCAGGAGAAGCAGAATAGAATCTGCAAGCAGCAGGAAAAGAGCTATAAAACACAATCAATAAAAGAAGTGTTCAAAGCTGAACTGGGAAAAATGAATGTTTTTAAGACACCAAACATGCAGATTCTATTTTGTGTCACATTGAGCTTTCCCCCTCTTATTCCCAGTCCAAACAAAAGTATTGATGAGAATTTGTAGTCTGAGACATACCATACAATTGGCAGAAAGTATTATTGAAGAATATTATAAACTACACAGTTTTATTTAAGATGCTGACAAGTAGGGTAGATAAAATCAGCAGCAGACTGTACCTTAATGAGGAATCTGGTAATGCTTTTTATATTCTTTCATACTTGGGCAAAAAATATTAGCACCATAAACATTCTAGAGGGAGGGCAGTAGAGGTGATAAATGAAAGGTGATCAAAACACAATAAGAGGCATATTTTCCTTTTTTATGTGGGGGCCTCTTTCAGACTCTTCATCTGATGAATGTCAAATTAAAGTTGAATGGACTTATTGGTTTTCAGACAGTCATCTTTCTACAGCTTTATTATTAACAATAACATAATCTTTGCCAGAACTTTTTTTCATATCCAAGATCTTGATGTGCAGATTATTTTTTTTTAAAGGTAACTGTATAAGAAAAATATTCAGATTATAAAGTTAAACTTTTATTAGAAGTGTTCCATATTAAAAGTGAGGCAAACCCAGGATCAATACATTTTGAAAAGCAGCCCTGCACAGCAGGTGTTTGAATTAAAATGTAGCAATTGTAAATAGCATGTTGCTTACAGTCACTATTTTCTTTTTGTCGGAATTTTATAATAACCCATATCTGAGTTTGACAGACATATTTGCCTCCCAGAAATACGTGAGGAAAGAGAATATAACTGTATGCCTAAACTAAAAATAATGTTATAGGAAATATATTATTTGTGTTAGCCAACATCCATAGGTACAAAAATGTAGTAACAGGTGTCATCGAAAATAATAGATGCAGGAAACAAGTGGACTTAAAATACCTCTTGAGAGGAAATATGTAGCATACAATGCAATAAAATTGTAAAATTACAATAAAATTAATATATTATTGTAGGGCTTGATCCTGCATCATCATAGTCACTGGTTGGGCCAAAGACCTCAGCATGAGCAGGATCTGGGCCATAAACAATGAAGGATGTTTTTGTTAGGTATCAAATATTCTAAGTTCTTGCTTGTGCTGTGTTGGGAGCAGTGCAGAGCCGCCCCACCCCAGGGGGAGCCCCAGGATGGAGAATGCCTCCAGGAACGCTCAGATGCAGGGTAGGTGCATGACCGCTCCTACATTCTTTATTGGGGTGCGTCTTATACTAGTTTTTGTGGGATCTATAAAACTTCACTGGGTGGTGTGCACGAAGGCGGAGCCCTCGCCAATCCCAGCCCCGTTTGGAAGACCAGTTGGCTAGAGGAATAGTGATAGAGCAGGCTTTATGTTCCCTAGATATCAGGAATTACAGGAATGATGGCTGAACTCTAGATGGCCTGCACAAAGTGGAGGTTTCTTTACACCTTCTCTCTCATGTAGGTATAATCTGTCTTTAGCTAGACACTTCTGTCACTGTTTTTACGTTTGCCATCTCACATTGTTATACAGTTATATTTTATTAAACAAATATATAAAACTCACTGCTTACAGTGGAAGGAACCCAGTAGGCCAATATCTAATACCCACACTGCGGTTTATGTAGTTTGAAACCTGAACTGTTTAGTTACTAATTTCTTTTTAAAGGTAAACAGATTTGTTCTTACATGAGCTGAGTGAATAAATCACAATGAATTATGTGAACATTAAGTTAGACTCTGCTTGCAGAATATCCTTTTGGGGATCACTCATGAATTCCTCAGATATCTCTTGTTGTTTAAATGTGTTTGGTGAGTGTGTCTGCATATTTCCTGAGCCAATAGCATATCTGGCACTGGCACTGTGTCAGATTGTTGCTGAAAGGATTACTAAAATCTGGCCAATGGTGTTTAGAATACTTGTACACTTACAATTGATAACACTGACTACTGAGAACCAACAATATGAACTTACTCATTTCATTCTGCTCATAATTTTATCCCTATCTAGGAAACAGACCTCTTTCTAAGATGAGGGGCAATACAGACACAAGTTAGTTTTGCCTCTCATCTCCTGTGTGTTTCAAGGTATGATGCAGACCAATGCAAACTGACCTGATGTCACTAACATACCTCAACTTCCATATGATTTAGACTTGAAAACTTGTAGTTCAAGGTTACCATTTTGTTTACAGAGCCATTGCTTCTAAATAATAAATAAGTGACTATTATTAATTCATTATATATAGCCATAGTATCTGACATTATTTACATAATTCAGTTAAAACAATAGTTTCTTATGCGTTCCCAGCATGAAGACTTCTTCTAGAAGTAGGTTTCACCAACAAGTTTCTAGTTGTTTTACTTTCCCAAAGGGAAATGAGTCAGCAGCAATCACTAGCATGGAAAAAGAAAGAGATCCAAAATGTGGGTCTTGCTGTTTAACCTGGTGAGGACCAGCCATGGAAAGTATCCTACCTACCTAGCTCCTCGATGTTCTGCTCAGGGCTATCCTACTCTGGAGAAAATGTGTTGCTCCAGTGTAGTCCCTGATCTAATCCCATACTACGTCAGACCAGTGGTCCATCTAGTCCAGTATCCTGTCTCCAATTGTGGCCAAAACCAGATGCTTCAGAGGAAGGTCCATGAACTCTTGCAGCTGTGCATTGAGCAGTGGTTGTCATTGACCTCGGTACAGTAAATCCCAGGCCCCTATCTTGGGTTTATATAGTTACATTAGAACCTTGTAAGGTGTAAGGGTAGTTTAAATTTTTTGCTCAAGGATGCAACGGGATCTTATTGTTCTATTTTATATTTGTACCTAAATAGTGGATAACCTCATTCTACACTTAAATCCGAGTAGACTCAGAGTGGACTCTTTGAGGTAGAGATTGTATCTTTCCTATGTATATTAACAGTGCCTATCACAGGGGGGCTCAGTCTTGTTTGGGCCTCTAGGCACAAGAAGTCAATAATAAAAATATTGTACTAGGCACTATACATACATAAGAGGTAGTTTCTAAATAGACTAGACAGAAAAAGAAAGTAGTAGTAATATCCTCCCTTACAGAGAGGGAACAATGGTGTTTGCAGATAGCTTGTCACCCCAAGCAGTTCTACAGAACAGAACGTTGCAGATGTTTTGGCAAAATGTGTACTCTGTAAAGGAAAATTAAAGATTTGCCAAAGGCTGCATTAAGAATAATTGGAATATTTGGCAAACCACGGTATTTTCTGGTTCATAAATTGTGGGCTTGGTGCTTCTGCATAGTGTAGCTGTTGTGATAATCTGTATCCACTTCAGTGCTTTACTGTATCCAAACCACTAAATAAAGATTAACATGAACGTGGAGGAAGTTCAGGAAACCACTTCCTTGTTATCCATGTGTATCCAATGTACCCGTCTGGCTGTCTGAGACAAAATCACAACATGATATTCCATGAAAAACGAGTTTTCTATTGTAGCTTTGTATTTTTCTATTCCTGCAAAATAAAATTCGCATATTCAAATAAGAGTCTGGTTTTTGAGGTTGATATTATTTTGCACAAGTATTGATATAATTTACAATATTTTTTGTTCCAGCAATACTGTCTGATTCCATGAAGTAGAGAGCATACAGCAGCATAACCCAGTTACATGAATTTGTATACACATTTAACAGTCTGAGAACTAGCATGTAAAGGTGATTTCTTGTGATCAGCATCTGTCTGTGCTTTTTTTCCTCCCCCTGACAGCACTGCGGAGTCGATCAGGACGGTCTATCATTAATGGAAACTGGGCAATTGATCGACCTGGGAGATACGAAGGAGGAGGGACTATGTTCACATATAAACGCCCAAATGAAATCTCAAGCACTGCAGGAGAGTCCTTTTTAGCAGATGGTCCAACAGACGAGATCCTGGATGTCTATGTAAGTTTGTCATAAGTTTGTTCTAGGAAGATGAGTTCTGGTTTTTGTTCACACATGACACTAAAAACAAGAGCAATAGCAATAAATAAATGCCAGCATTCCACTTAATCCTTAACGATAACAGTGTTTTAGATATTATAATATCCTTTACTGTTACCTCTGAATTGCCCTGGATCATACAAAATCTAAATAGTAACAGATGTCTGTTACCCCCCAGAGCTTTCTGAACCAGTAAAACCAATTTTACTTGTTGAATAAAATCAAAGGCAAAGCGTACAGTATTCTTTATTTCATGAGAGCTGGATTTCCTCCAGACACTTTTCTGCTACAGCTAATTTGGCTTGGTTTAGTTTTATAGTTACCTGAAACAAATGTCTGAAGCAGGACAAGACCCCTTACGGATTCAAGCCTTCTTGGTCTGTACTTACATATTTACTTTATATATATATATATATATATATATATATATATATATATATATATATATATATATATATATATATATATATGAGATGAAGCATTCCTAGGCAGAATTTTAATAGGAAGCTTCATTAGGAAATCCTGAACAGCAAATGGTCTACAAGCAATTGTGGAACCAAACTGGAGTGGAATCCCAGCTCCATTAAAGTCAATGGCAATATTACTGATTTCAGTGGAGCCAGGATTTCACTCCATGTTTTTTTGGTATTGGATTATTTATTCATTATTAAAAGTGGATTATTATAACATACTATAAAATAAATTGTGCACATAGCCATGTTCATACACATATAAAATGAAAGATAATGGCTGAAAGACCAAATATAATATAGATATATAGTTTGAATTGATTATATTGGTTGTTTTAATTGGTCACAGTTTGGTTGTCATTAAACTCAACAAGTGATATCACAATGATAGAAAAATTAGTGCAGTATATTTTTTATAGAAACTGCACTGGCTCCTAGAACTGGAAAAGTTACAAACAGCAAAATGATTTAAAAGTAGCAGTAATTATTATTACTGTAGTGCTTTAACAGGGCACAGCGTGGGACATGGTGAATGGTTTTTCATTTGTTGTGATGTTACATTTTGATCATCAGATAAATGGGTTCTGATTGCCCAGAATGCATATTACTAAAAAAGAATATAATGGACACTTATGTAGAGAATATTGGATGGTGTGAGCTGAGATGCTGTGAAGTTTTTATTGCCAAGAAATTGCATTACCCAGTGGGAAAGGAAAGGAGCCATGGGTGATTTATGCAGGTGTTCCCAAATAAGGGTCATCAAAAACTTTAGCGCAACTTAAATAAATCACAATAATAAAGTGTATTTTGAGTTTTAGAGCTTAGAGTTTTAGAGCTCTTATCTCATATAGTTTGTTTGTGCCACTGTTATTTATTGATTTCATCTTTGCCTGTTTTATCTCCCTTCTTTTTTCCCTTTGAAGCATCTTATTTGCCATGAAAATAACAAGGTTGACATGGATTGGCGTAGAGCTTAGTATCTTGAACTGCAGATTATTGCTGTGGACTGACCCCTGGGTTGGTACTCTCCCCTTCGTCATGCTGCATATAGGATGTCTGCACCACTAGTGGCTTGTCTAGGCTGGCAGACAGATCAGCATTCTCCCCTTCACTGCACTGTGGGATGGTTGAGGAGCCATGTTTGCCCTAAAATGGGGATCAGGGAGTGCTAAATGAAAGAAAATCATAGGAGCTTTGTTAACACCATAATCTCCCTTGCATGAGTCATGACTTTCAAGTTACATGCAGATAGCCAATATTAACATAAACCAGTATCCAATTCCTCAACTCCCTGAACCTTGCAGTTGTCGTTTTACGATTTCTGAATCTTCCACTTTTCCTTGGCGCCAAACCCTGGGAGCTTTATATGCAGATGCAGGGATATGAAGATAGCCAGTTGCAATTACCATCAGTCTTTTATCTCAGTTCCTGCTGTCTTTCTATCACTCTCCAATTGCACAGGACAAGCCTTTCTAGTTAAGTTACAGCAAACTTTAAACAGATGGTTAAAGAACAGAAATTCAGATGCGTTTCATTATGCACATAAAGTGGCTATGGCACAAATATAATGAAGTTAAATTGTTTTAGAAGATTACATTGCCACCAGCTCAAAGCAAAACTGTTATAATGGCTCCTTGTGATTTGTTTTGGGAAATACTATGGAAGAATCATGGGAACTCTAGAAGAGCTTTCCTTGGAACTATCCATACTGTAGGGTCCTGATCTGGAGAGATGTGGAGTACTCTCAGCTCCCACTGAAGTCAGTTGGACTTGAGAGTGCTCAGCACCTCTCAGGACTGGGCACCAAAAGAGTGCATTTTAAAACTGTAGAGAGGTCAGAAAGGCAGCCCTTATAGAAAGCATTACAGGCAGTGCATTCTCTTATGATTCAGGAAAGTGGGTGCTCTCACTGGGGCAGAGTTTAGAGGAAAAGCTATTGTATTTGACAGAGGAAACACTTTTCAAAGACATGCAAACACAAAGGGACAGATCCTAAGATGGTATAGCTCGGAATAACTCTGTTGACCTCAGTAGATTCTAGCATGGTTCCTCTGACTGCAAAACAAACCTAGTGTCACAAGTCTGTTGCTTGTGGATCACATGGGGGTGTAGTATGGATTTTCTCTTGGTTGTAACCCTTGCTTTGGCAGAGATTTCTCAGGTTCCAGAGGCAGTGTCTGGCGGATAAGGAAACCCAAGTATTGGGCACTAACTGCAATCTGTGGTGATGATTGGTTTAGGAAGGCTTTTTTGTATTAAACTGACTGAGGCTTCTACCAGAGCAGTCCAACACCCCTGCAGCAGACCAGTCTTTGAAGGCAGCGGTGTGATCAGCTGCATTATTAAAGTAACCAAAGCCAGGCTAATAAAATCAACAGTGAATAGTGTCTATAATTGATATGCAAGCACTCCTATTCCTACACCACCAGCATGTTCACACACAGTCCCATTGATTTCAATGGAATACTCATGTAAGTGCTTACTAATGTGCAGAAGGATTGTACAATTGGACTCTAAATTTTTGACCCTTTGTTGATGTCTTTTTTTAAAGCAGGTACATGCAAGTATCCCAGTGCTAGATAAAAATATTCAAACAAACAAAAAAAACCCAAACCAACCCTTTTGTCCAACTGTAGAAGAAATGAGGGACCTTTCCTGCATGTTTTGATGTGTGTGGAAAGTTTAGTCCAATTGGCTGAAAATGTGTTTGGGAGTGGGTAGGTTTGGGAACACCATTCTACATCAGTGATACAGTCACCACTACGTGTACGTGGACCTCTGTGATCTATTTCCTTGAGCTCTGTTAAACAACGGTTATAAAAATGAAATAGAAAGACAATGTTTTTAGCTATTTTTGCTCGCTGCTTTAGAAATACTGTGGTGAGTGCTATGTGCTGAGCGGTGAGGGTATACAAGGGGACGGCGTGGTATATGAGGTAACACAGATGGGATAAGAACAACATAAGAATGGCCGTAGTGGGTCAGAGCAATGATCCATCCAGCCCAGGATCCCGTCTTTCAACAGTGGCCAGTGCCAGATGCTTCAGAGGGAGAGAACAGAACAGGGCAATTATAGAATGATAACACAGAAGTGCTGTCTATACGTTCGCAACTCAAGCAGAACTGACAATCATTGGGGGGTGGTGGTGGGAGCTAGCGGGGTTTGGAGCATTTGGATTTGGAGTCTTCCTTCTCTCTTTTCTTCTCCTCCTTGTTTACCTTTTCTCAGTTATCTGTCAGGTCAGTTATTTCAATCCCAGCCCATCTGTCGTGTGCACCTCTCTTGCCACCTAGTGTCCAGTGAACGACTGAACATCACTGCTGTATTTTCACATTTTGCACCTGTACCATATGATGTAGTTCTTCACAGTGAGGATTTTGAGTAACAGCTGCTCCTTACTATTACAATGTAGTGTAGTTTGCAAGTGTAGAAACTCTTCTTTTCCTTACTTGTCTTAGCCTCTCCAGAACAAATTGTTTATTTTCATATTTCACTGATATGTATTAAACAAACCGTTGCCTTTTCTAAAAGTAGCAATCATTGTACTGTTGATTAATTTAAATGCATATTTCTGTTAAACAGTAGTAACCTAAGAGGGGATTTAAGTGAAAGGGTGATCGTTTTTAATCAGATAACATTTATTTGGCTGTTTTTACTCTTAGATGATACATCAGCAACCTAACCCCGGTATACATTACGAGTATATCATTCCAGGAGCCAACGTCATTAGCCCCCAGTTGCCTCCTCACAGAAGGCCAGGTAAATCATCATTGCTTTAAGCACATTGTGTAACATTATGGGCCGGTGGTAAGATTCTGGCTTCACTAAAGTCAATGGAAGTTTTGCCACTCACTTCATGGGGCCAGGATTTCATGCCCAATGTTCAGCTGAACATTGACTTCAAAGGAGTCACTCTCATTTGCTCCAGCTGAGGCTCTTGTCCTATATTTCCATTTGGAATGGTAATTTTATCTTTATCATGGCACATGGGATAAGAACACACTGTGACTTTTCCTTGATCAGTTCCTGTTATGAGCTGAATTGTTGTGCCTGTATTTCAGAAATTAAATATACTTTTTCTGCCTTTTTTGGAGTTTGATATTTTGAAACAAACTTTCTCAGCTTCTCTCTTGCAATCTTGTGGAAATTTCTAAGCCCAAAAAGCTAAAATATCTCTAGACAGAATGTATTTAAAAGTCCATAGCATGGAGATGTATTGAATGTACCTGTAATTCTGGAAGAAGAAAAAAAAAAGAGAAAATTGGCAGACAAGTTTGGTACTACTTTTCGTGTTTTTGACTCTCCCTGTCAGATTTGTACTGGCTTCTATAGTCTGTTTCTTAATGAGGAGCAGCTGGAATTTGATACTAAGAGGCACAGGATACGGAGAATGGTGGAAAAACAAATCCTCCAGAAACTTTGATTGACATTAGGAGCAATAACTATGCTAGAAAATGCCTGGTGAATTTTCACTTTTGTGTGTGTTTGCTTGCTGAGAATTGGGTGTCTCACTGAAAAACAGCACAGTCTTTGTGTTCGAAAAAGCCAGCAAGTCTGTACATGGAGATAAAAGCTACTTTCAAGCTTGACAACTCTGTAGACCATTGTTGCAACTACTAATTACTGAATGCATTAGAGAATAGTTGAGAGAGATGTTCACTATTTTAATTTACTATTGTTGCCTGTCCCCAGGGGAGCCATTCAATGGTCAGTTAGAACTGACAGACAATACTGATCGCAAAGATGAGGATTTGCATAGGGAGACAGAGACTCACACTGGACAGTCAGCAGGGATATTTCCCGTTATTCAGGCAGGAAGATTTCCTTCTCATCAGCCAGACAACCAGGTGCAGCCACCACAACGAAACCGAGAACACAACTGGAAACAGGTTGGAACAACTGAGTGCACCACTTCGTGTGGGAAAGGTAAATGCTTTATGGTGCATGCACAGTATTTATATTACACACAAGAGGATTCCAGGCCAGGAGAGGAAAAGCATGGGGGGAAGAGCAGTTTAGAAAACCCAGCAACTTCCTGTATGCACTAGACATATGTTTGAGCCACTGTTTTCCGTTGTTTCTCATTAGGGGAGAGACACATCTGTAGCATAGAGTGGGTTCCAAATATATGTCAGCAAAATCATTCTAAAAAGAAAAGAAATGGAGCCTAGTGCACGTAATTTAGAAACAGGCTAGGCAGAACTCAAATTTATTTAAATCATTTTGACAGACAATATTGATAATTATTTTTAAGCATTTGTTTTGATTTTTATAGATTTAAATTTTCACAGTTGTGCAAAATTATGGGTTTTAAGAATTTGTTTTTATTTTTATCCTTTTAAATTTCCACCGTTGTGGGAATTTTTTGGCGGGAGGGGGATCCAGTCCATAGAGAGGGATTTAGGCAATAATTATTTCATGACAATAGACGTTGAGATTCAAAAAGTTAAAGCTTTATAATCATTAAAACCCAAATTGTCAACAGGTAAAAATATGCAAAGTAAATATCCTTAAATTAAATTCTAAGAAGTTCTCAAGCTCCATTTTTCTTACTTTACCTATCGGTAAATTTTGGGACACAATAGCTGGTTGAACTAGCCAATGGCAGGAGTAGTGGTACTGATGCTTTTGAAAAACATCAGTGGCACATTTTCCAGAACAGGCCTGGAGGACCTGAACACTTGAGCAGAAGATGACAGTAGTGTGTGTTGTTTCTGGAGACTTTGTGATGTTCAAACATATTTTTTTTTAATGCTTACAGCCCCTCTTGCTGTAGCAGCTGAGTACTTTTTTCCTATTTGGAAACCAAAATTCTATTACAAAATAATCAAAATTGGGGTGCTCTAGTAAATACTGTCCTATTTGTCTGGAATAAAACCCAAAAGTAAATAATAAATCAATCAGAATAAAATATAATCTAAACTAAGCCTTCCATCAGCTCTGATTCATTCTTTAGCAGACCTCTAAGGGGAGTACATTCTACTACTGGGAAAGTTCACCTCAGAAGTCCCCGCCGCCAGGTATTGTCAACGTGTACCTAAGGGCTCTCTCAGAGAACTGGGCCTTGGACCAGTTGGGTGTTTTTCAGGGTTACTCGTAGAGCTAACAAAACCTGTCTTTAAAAAAAAAAAAAACCCCTACAAATTCCATATAATTCCATATATAATTCCATATAATTTATAAGCTGCTAGAGGTATCTGCTGGGAAAAATTGTGGTTCTGTTGAGCTAGAATAAAGGAAAATTTAACTCTGGACGTAGAGGAAAGGTGATATCTTTGTGGCTGTGAGCATTTTCCTGAGGTGGGGGAAGGCAATTAAAGGTGGTAATGTAAATGGACCCTGATAGTGTATTCGGCTATGGGCATACTGAGCTGTTCGAGAGAGATGACTGCTCCACTAACCTTTTTCCTCTGGGGAAAAGTTTCCATTAATTTTCTTTAGGGCTCTTTGTTCCAAGCTATGAAACGGCTAGTGCATGAAAGCTTAATGCCATGCTGATCCTTATGCACATCATCATCATAATGCATGCAAATTATGTCTCTGACAGTAAAGCTGGTAGTTAAGCACGCTGTATTGATGTTCCCTTTTTTGTTGTTATTTCCCACTGTTCCAGGACAGTGTATTTGGAAACCTGTACTGCTCAGGGAAAGTACTGCAGAAATGTACAGTACAAAAATCATAGTCTATAAGTCAGGACTCTTGGATATCTGACTCTTTGTGGGAGAGGGCAGTGAATGTAAACCAAAATTATTTTGCTTGGGCCTTGGAAATGACTTTTAGATTAGGGTATGTGAGCAGGATCCTCAGCTATTGTAAATAGACATAAACTCCCTTGCAATCAGTGAGGATCACCAGGTGAGGATCGGGACCATCATATTTTCAGAAAGTGGAAGCTGAAGTTTCTGTGCAAAAGAATTGTGCATATGAATACTCAAATCAGCTCATTCTGCACGCAAATGCAGGTGCGCACACACATCTGTAAGGGCTTTGGGGGGTTTCAGTCACTTTATAGGAAGAATGTCGGAAACTTTCCTTTGTAATCCCTGTGATCAGAGTTTTGCTGTCTGTAATGTTCTTGCAGTCAATGGGAATCAACTATATAAAATCTGAATCAGCAGAACACAAGAAAAAATAATATCACAAGAAAGCCTTCGGCATGTTATGGAATTGAGACTTACTCCCTGAAATTAGAGAGGAGGAATGTCTGAAATAAATATACCTTTCCTGAGTTCTAAGGGTGTGTGAACCTTGGGTGCTAGACTCTACCACATTTAATTTGGAGCAATATTCTGGGAATACTATGATTTTCTTATTGTATGAACAGTTGTTAAAAATCTAGGCCTGGGGTACTTGGTTGACTACCTCTGCCCATATAATCCCTCAAGGCAATTGAGATCCAACAGGTTCTTTGTTTTCTGTCCCAAACAGAAATGGTAAAAAGAGCCAAAACAATTTTTTGAAAAAATGTTGACAGTTTGAAGTTGTTTCTGTTTTCCAAGGTTTGAAAAGCAACATTATAATTGCTTTTTTAAAAAACATTTTGAGAAATGTTTTTTGAAAATTCTTGAAATTTTGACATTTTCATTTTTTTCCACTTTTGCCTTTTTTGCCACTGCAAAGAAAAAAAAAGTCCATTGTTTCCTTCACTTTTTCATTTTTTCTTTTCTTCTTTTGCTACTCTATAATTTTTTATAACTACCTCAACTTAATTGACTTGGAAAAAGGAAAAGAAGAAAAGCACCTAGACGTCATTCATTCTATTTCATTCCATGGCAGAATGGAATAAAGGAAAAAGGAGAAGAAAAGGATTGATTTTAATTAAAAACTGGAAGTTTTGGAAGTACTTTTCACTGATGTTTTTGATTTTGAAAAAAGATTTAAAAAAAATTTTCAGATGAAAAATGTCAACCAGATTGTCCTAAAGTTCCATCTGATCTGAGTGAGGGCAGAGCTTTCTAATACCAGGGCCATGTCTATGGAAACTGATAGCTTTCCCAAACAGGATAGTGATGGTATATCTATGGCACCAGTGCTGTGCATGAGCCAGACATAGATGAGAACTTATGCCACTGCAGTTTATACACTCCCGGAACCACAGTAATTCAGCCAGAATTCCTCCTGAGATCAACCTCTCTTCCCTATCCCCCCGTCCTCCAGCACAAACTGTGGCTTACAGCCACAATCTAGCTCTTATCTTAGCTGTAAATGAAAACATATTACAGAGGAACTGCTATGAATGAAATTTAGTGACAGTGATACCACACTGTGCAGCATGTTCTTAATTCAAAAAGCAAATTCATAAAGCAAGCTAATTAGTAAAGCACTCTGCTGATTGCTAAATTACCTACTTTCTAGTAGGACTGGGAAAATGAAGATGGCTCTATATACAATCCTATTGGAAATTATCATTTGAGATGCAAAACTTCTTGTTTAAATATATTGCTGAATGAATTCAAATTTGCCAGACGTGTCAGCTTTTAATTTCCAACATTAGAAATGCCATATTTTGCTCCATGTCAGCCCACAGTTAGCATTAATCAGAACCACACTTATTTTATTGAAATCATGGGTGTGAGTTAAAGCTATTATAAAACTTTAGTGCAAGTTCAATTAAAACAAATAGCCATCTGAATATACTGTATGCTCTCTCTCTTGCAGCTAATTCACCAGTTAGATGAAGAAAAACACAGTTTTTTATATGCAGGATGAGATGCAGAGTTTGCAGAAAATCTGTTAACACAGTTAAAAGCTTTTAAGTAATCACCAAAAGTTACCATTAAAATTTAGAACACTTGGAGGTAGGAATGTAGGGCTAGTTAACAACAGATGCTGGACTTAAACTGCAGATTCAAGTGTATAATTAGATCTAGAAGGAGCTGTAGCAGACTGAGCATTCAGTCCAATAGCATAAGATCTGCATTGTCAGCAATCATGTAAGCCAATTGCAGTATCGATGGACTCTTAAAATAATAGGCTTCAAACTTTTACCACATTAGCCAAGATGTTCAAGGTGTTGCTATTACAGTTTAACCCTTTTGTTCACTCCTCCCTGCCACGTACACCAAAAGAAAAGACACAGCTGCATTGTCAGCAAATTATCCCATTTCAGAGTTGTGCAGACTTTTAGCCATGCGACTCATTTGGACTTTTAGTATAAGTCATGCAGCTTTGAACTCTGCAAATGTGGATGTTTCATGTGTTGCGTGCTGGGTAATAACAGGAGAAGACTCCAGTTTTCTAAAGTTAAATTGGCTCTTTGTTAAGAGACCACTTTCCAGAGGTGCAGCTAACTGACATTCTAGCCATTTGCTTTCTGGTGCCTCCTGCAACCTGTGCTCCTACATCTAAGTTACATGCAGGTTGCTTCACTGTGGGCCCATAGTTTGGTTCTAAAGTAGAAGCAAGCACGTTTTGTGGAGGAAGGAAAGAAGCAAGGAATTAAGCTGCAATGCTAAGATTTTGTGCCTTACTTTCTCACATCTTTCCTGTAAGGATTTGCTTCTCTTTTCTCTGAGGGTATGTCTACACTGCCACGGAGGCAGGCATCCATGTAGACCCTCTCAGTCAATCGGAGAGCGCTCTCTGGTTGACTCAGTTAGACCACCTCCCCAAAAGAAGTAAGGCTGTGTCCACATGAAGACGCCGTGGTACGTCAACATAATGTTACATAGCTTGTGTATCTCCCATTGATCGCCACCGCCAGTGTAGACCAGCCCTGAGGATGTAAATCCTTTTGGTGTTTGGTCTAGACACCTTGTAGTGGATTGTGCCTTCGAGAAACAAAAGTCTGCTTGCTGAAACATAAACATTGTCTGTGTGTCTGATAATCAACCGGGGACTCTACAGACATTTGTATTCTCTTCTTTTCAGGTTGTATACTGTTCTTCCCCAAATTCTCAAGCACAGCAGCTGTTCACATGAATGTGAGTCAGTACAGGTTTTCCCTAGTTTTACTTCAGAAACAAAGGTCTACCTCAGCTGTCACTGAGGCCAATGACAAAACTTCCATTGCTTTCAATGGAAACAGGATCAGACCCTAAATTTGGGGAGAAGAGTTAGGGACAGCACTTCAGGATATGTCTGTTGAAAGAAGGGTGAATGATTTATCTGCGTGCCTGTTTTGAATGGTGTATTCTGCTTGTGTTCAGTTCATTTTGGGGTATAAACGTACTGACCTCTAACCTAAACAAGATCTTTCTCTTTCAGATCAGAGTTTATTTTCACACTCCATTGTTTCTTTCTTTGCCCACCCATCAGTCTCTGTACTAACAGGGCCTCAGTATTCAAAAGAGGCTAGTGATTCAGGGTGCTTTACTTTACGATTTCCAACTTGAGATAACTGAAAATGTCCTGATTTTCACAGGGCTGGTAGCTCCTGAAAATAATTAGAATAAATTGGCTACAGGCAAGGATGGAAAAGTTTGACAAGAATCTTCTTTGGAACGGAGTAGCAGAAATGAGAGAGAACTGTGTGGGCTTTGAGGGAGTTTGACTCTTCTTTGACCTCAGAACTAGAGCTGTGTGATTTGCTGAGTTTGTGGAACTGGTGAAAATTCTCTGAGTACCAGATTAATGGAAGTGACACACTTACCATTTTGGTCTGAATTTTTCACCATTGTGAAAGATAGGTTACACAAGCAAAAAAAGGAAATCACCACCTTTCCTGTCTAGTGCAAAACTTAGCTAAAGACACTGAGCAGTAAAAAAAAAGGAGAGAAATAATAACACTTAATATCTATCCAGTACTTGTCGTCCATAAAGCATTAACTCATGAAGACTCACAACACCCCAGTGAGGTAGGTGATATTTTTTATATCCTCATTTACCTGATGATAAGTCTGAAGTAGGGAGGATAAGTCATTTGCCCAAGAGCAAAAAGAAAGGGAGACTGACTCAGGATGGATCTACACTACAGTGACGCAGCTTTATCGTTGCTGCTGCTCTGATGTAGCACGTCTAGTGTAGACACTCTATACCAAAGGGAGAGCACTCTCCCGTCAGCATAATTACTCCACCTCCATGAGAGGAGGAAGCTATGCTGGCAGGAGAGCGTCTCCCACCAACATAGCACCGGTGTGGACAGCACTTAGGTCACTGTAACTTGTGTCATTGAGGGGTGTGTGTGTCTTTTTCACATCCCGGAGCGACATACGTTAGATTGACTTAAGCGGTAGTGTAAACCTGCCCCCAGAGTCTGGATTAGAGCACAGGGGTTCCTGCTCTCAGTCCTGTGTTCAGGCTGCTAGATTGCATCTTTTAAATCAACTGTGGGCCCATGGTAAACACAGTTCTCCCCATAAGCATTTAATGGAGCAAAAACACAGCATTTTCTCAGCCTCTCTTGCAATGTGATGCTGTGGTTTGTGTTTGCAGTTCCAGTTGACATTGCTGTAAACAGCAAAGCATTCAGACTTGACTTAGTTTGTTTGCGTTTATGTACATCATATAAACTACTAATCTGGACCGTGTTCTGTGTGCTTTCTTGTGTTTGTTTTCTGCACTAGATCCTGTTGCTGTAGCTAAGTCATGTGTATATTGAAAGTTTTCTTTTTATCTGCACTACTTATTATTAGTTTGGGTTTGTTTTTTTGCCATTTCAGGGTCACGATACCCAATCTTCCACTGTGTAAACAGAATCTCTCACGAGGAGGTGTCTGAGAGCTATTGTGACACCAGCGCCAAGCCCACACCAGAAGAAGAAGCCTGCAACATCTTTCCGTGCCCAGCCTTGTAAGACAGTGCTAGTAAATATATGGGAGAATACAGGGGTGGGGTCACACAAGCTTTGCGTACAGGAGGGTAACTGTTTTAAATAAGTGTCTAGGGTGAATATCTCAAGTATTTTCCACTTGTGACATATGTGTTCCCGTTGCAAGAGGTGGCCTTTATTCCTTTCTTAGAGAGTGGCAGCAGTAGCAATTTATCCTCCATTCCAGGACTGTTATCCCATGTGGGATAAGGCAGAGAGAAGAGATTGGCAATCATTTCCTCTAGGTTAAATGCAGCCACTTCTCAGCAGGTATGATGGTGGAGCATACACTGCACCTGTGAGCTCTCCCCTAATCTCTCCGTTGTTGCCCTTTCCAAGAGAAAAGCCTCTACTGTACTTCTGCTAGAGCAGAACACCACTTTATTCACACCACCGAATCACCAGGCGACATTCCCAACATACTGTCATTGATACAGGATGAGTGGTGCCTTATACCCCTTTGCAGTCCCTCATGAGTGCACCCTTGGTAGGGTGACCAGATGTCCCAATTTTATAGGGACAGTCCCGGTATTCGGGGCTTTTTCTTCTATAGGCGCCTATTACTCTCCACCCCATCCCGATTTTCTGGTCACCCTGGCCTCTGGCGACAGGTTCCGCTGCCTTCACCTCTCTGGGTGCAACCCCACCCAGTTCTACCATTATTAAATTGGTGGCAGCTTCTAACCATGTTAATATGACTGACCCAAATATATTTGGCACCTGCAAGGTACTTACCTCTGGAAGCCTGTCATCAGCAGCTGATTAAGGTGACCCAGAACAGCTCCTTCCAAACAGCACACTGTGTATTCACCCAAAGGTACAGCAAGCAGGTCAAAGGGCTGCACACCCGAGTCTTGCCTCCGCTTTAAGGCAAAGAGTAAACTTTAGGTGTGTCTCTGTCCCCGACTGACTGCTCCTGCTGCAATCTCTGCCTCTCTCTATCAGCTTCTCTCCCCTGCAGCAGCTGCCGATCAATAGCACACATTCACACTTCCTCTCCAGGCAGGGAGTTTGAAGGGTTAGTGTCATTTTTTAATCTTAGGGTCCCTGTCCTGGGAACAATATACCTGTGACCTGGCTGGCGCCAGGTAGGCACTTCCAAGTAATAGCCCATCTAATGTTCTCTAAAGGACCCTTGAAATATTTCCCCTAGAGATAGCTTATCTCTAGTCACAGTTTTCTTTCCTGCTTGTTCTTCCTAATAACCTTTAATTCAGGCTTTAAGTTTTAGTTCAGCTCCATCTAGTAAGACAGAATACTGTCAAGCAGGTACACTGGGATGCACACAGTGCTGATGATGAATAGTGCAGAGATAAAATCATAGAATATTAGGGTTGGAAGGGACCTCAGGAGGTATCTAGTCCAACCCTCTGCTCAAAGCAGGACCAACCCCCACTGAATCATCCCAGCCAGGGCTTTGTCAAGCCAGGCCTTAAAGACCTCTAAGGATGGAAATTCCACCACCTCCCTAGGTAATCCATTCCAGTGCTTCACCACCCTCCTTGTGAAAACGTTTTTCTTCATATCCAATCTAGACTTCTCCAACTGCAACTTGAGACCATTGCTCTTCGTTCTGTCATCTGCCACCACTGAGAACAGCCTCGTTCCGTCCTCTCTGGAGCCCCCCTTCAGATTGTTGAAGGCTGCTATCAAATCCCCCCTCACTCTTCTCTTCTGCAGACTGAACAAGCTTAGTTCCCTCAGCTTCTCCTCAAAAGTCATGTGCTCCAGCCCCCTCATCATTTTCATTGCCCTCCACTGGACTCTCTCCAATTTGTCCACATCCTTCCTGTAGTGGGGGCCCAAAACTTGACACAATACTTCTATTCGGCATTGGTGAGGCCTCATTTGAGGGGAATAATCACTTACCTCGATCTGCTGGCAATGCTCCTACTAATGCAGCCCAATATGCTATTAGCCTTCTTGGCAATAAGGGCACACTGTTGACTCATATCCAGCTTCTTGTCCACTGTAACCCCCTGGTCCTTTTCTGCAGAACTTCTGCCTAGCCAGTAGGTCCCCAGTCTGTAGCAGTGCATGGGATTCTTCCATCCTAAGTGCAGGACTCTGCACTTGTCCTTGTTGAACCTCATCAAATTTCTTTTTGGCCAAATCCTCCAATTTGTCTAGGTCACTCTGTATCCTATCCCTGCCCTCCAATGTATCTACTACTCCCCCCAGTTTAATGTCATCTACCTTCAGTCTCCGCAATCAGGCTGAAGTTAACAGCCTAAATGGCTTTTGTGCTAGCAGTGCACACATGTCCCTGAGCATGGTACCAAAAATGTCATGGACATGAAAATATGTATATTAATAAAAATAAATCAATATGTAAAATCTTAATGGAGATGAATGCAGTGTACAAAGGAATCTTATTGTCACTGAAATTAAATGTATCTATTCATTGTTCGTCATACACCATTTTGTTTTTATGTGTAAGTTAATGCCAGTTTAGGTGATCCTCCTCCCAGCTGTCTGGTTTTACTGCTCTCCCTGTATCATGTCCAGAACTATGTAAGCTCCTTGGGGCAGGCATTTTACTTTTATGTGTTTTGGGAAGTGCTGTTAAAGTAGTCAAAAATAATATATATTGCTAGACAGTTCCAACAAAACACACAACAGTTATATAATAGATTATTCCCTGTTTTCAATGTGTTTCGAAGATGCTGACTATGGAACCAATTCTGCAGCTCTTAGGTATTAATATAAAACCTTACCCTACAGGTAGGCCCTTTGTAAATATGCAGTGGTCCCCTACATAAAAGATAAGTATGACTTATTTCAGTATTCAATAAAAGGCATGCAGATTTAAATGATATTGTAAGACTTTTCTGTCCAAATGCATATCATCCGAATTGAAATGAGATTAATATCTACAACATGGCAATATCTTTATTAACATCGGATCATTATCATGTTCTCCTTTTTCTTTTCTCCATTAGCTGGGATATAGGGGAATGGTCTGAGTGCAGCAAAACATGTGGTCTTGGCATGCAGCACCGACAAGTCCTCTGCCGACAAGTGTATGCCAACCGTACTCTGACGGTTCAGCAATACAGATGCCATCACCTGGAGAAGCCAGAAACAACCAGCACGTGCCAGCTGAAGATTTGCAGTGAATGGCAAATTCAGACAGAGTGGACTTCGGTAAATGGGAGCATGAAACCTCAGGGAGTCACAGTGGAGTGGAACATTCCTCAAGACATCTCTAATCAGATGTGATTGGATAATTTTTGGATTTGATTAAAAAGTGCAGATGGGATTGTGGGGAAGCTTCCAAAATAGGCAAAATAGATAGTAGGTGAGCTTAGACAATTTAAACAAGCCAGTTGTTTACGACCAATTAACACTTGCTGTTTAGGGACAAAGAAAATAGAGAGAAAGGACACTTATTTTACAGGCCTGCCCAAGTAGCGTTTAACCTAGCTAGTATGGCTAAAAATAGTAGTGAAGACATGGTGGCATGGACCTGGCTGTGAGCTAGCAATGTAAGTACATGCTCACAGTTCCGGGTGAGTTTGTACAGCCTGCATTGGGGTCTATGGTTTTGCATCATCGCTGCTATTTTTAGTCATGTTGGCTAGTTTAAAACTTGTGTGGGTATGCCTAACTCAATTGCAGCTACATCTCTGATTACAGGATAGACATACACTTAGTAAATTAAAACATCATTCAGGGGCTTTGCAAGATCAATATATTTATCCGTGTTTTTAGAGAGGGAAGCCTTGATAAAGGCGTTGTCTTATAGTTAAGGGGCATATATTATTATCCAGCGTTTGATTTCATGTAGGGTTAATTATTGTCTGTGTTGGTGGTAAGAAGCAGTACCAGGTCAAGGTTTTTTTGTTTTTATTTTTATTCAGTTGTATTTTAAATAATATTTCAATGCAAGGGCACGTAGAGGCTTGGATGGGTGTTTTTTTAAAATATGTACTATGAAGCAAAGTTAAGAAATATAATAAATCAAATACTGTTTTAGTAATTTTAGCTGGTGTTATGAAAAGACAACCAAAATAAAAGTCTGTGATCGATTTATTCCTGGAAAAAAAAAAATCCTTTGGGATCTGGAGAAAAGGACCTACTGTAAAGAGAGAGATGCTCTTGCTGCTAGATAGTTTCATGGCTTTCCCATTTGCTTAGATAGTTTAGTTTTGGGGCACATATGTACAAGAGGCAGTGGAGCTCCTTAGGCAGGACTCCTTGTTTGCCTCTCCTTGCCCTCCTGCCCGATGATCTGAGCCATATACATCACCAGGCACAAACGCTGCTGGCTGCTGTATGGGACGGCACTCCATACAGAGAGGCCAAAGAGAAGAGCGGGGAAAGGGTGCCCTCTCCCCACTTTCAGTTGAGGATCAGGAGGGGCAGCTGTGCTCCCTTGTGTTACTCTTTGCTTTATCTCCGGCCCATGAGCGCAGCACAAAAGCATGCAGGGTATGTGGAAACCTTGAGACAAGCTTTCTGGAGCTCAGAGGGGTACTTTCTATGCATTGTAGCCAACCTTCCCAATGCAGCAGAAACACACCAGTCCCAATGTGGCAAGGTCCTTTATGGTCATGTCAAGATTTGGCCCTGTATTTTTTAAATTTTATCTTTCCAGACTCATCTATACGATGCACTGGAATGAAACCACATCTATATAACTACTGAAAAATCTTCTTATTTCTTACTGAAATATCTTAGCAACCTAGAGTATTTCTTCAGCTCGTAGATTTTTTCACATGTGGTATTAGAGGTAAATGGACAGATGATCTCTAGCTAGACTTTGTTTGTAGTTACTAGGTCTCGATCTTAGTGCTGATGTGAAGTCTGTTTCATTACAGTGTTCGGTGCCGTGTGGAGTGGGCCAGAGGACTCGAGACGTAAAGTGTGTCAGCAATCTTGGAGATGTTGTTGATGATGAGGAGTGTAATATGAAGCTACGGCCAAATGACATTGAAAACTGTGACATGGGGCCCTGTGCTAAGAGCTGGTTCCTCACAGAGTGGAGTGACAGGGTAAGATTTTCCACAGTTTTCTTGTGACTGTCTATTCATCCTTTTGACACATGAGAATTGAGTAATTTGGCCTAAGTGCAACTTAATATAAAATATCAATCATAAAAGGGGCAATCATGATACATGTGCTTATACTGAATTACTTTAATCTGTAACACAGCCATGTGCAGATAAAGAAAAGATATACATCTGGTTCCTGAGCTTGTTTTAGGTTCAAGAAGTCATAAAAAGGACAAGAGGGTGAGCTGAAGTCCCAAAGTCTGGATTTGGAATCTGATCTGAATCTAGACTTTCCTGAAGACTGGGTGTGTTGTGATTTATTGTTCTGCTGCAGATAAGCCTGAGTCCCTAAGTTTGGATCCAGATACTGCCCAAAGGTGGTTCTGGGTAGGGAGGTTTCAGGTGTGGTGTTGAGCCCATTCCATAAAAAGATTACCTAGCCCCTACAAAGACATAGACATTTCTCCTTTGAGCTCCAGAAAGGTTCTCTCAAAGTTTCCACATCCTAAGGAATCTGGATATATGTTTTGTTCCAATGATACGTAGGCAGGGATAGACTGATGTCAATAGAGATATGATGATTTACACCATCCGATGATCTAGTCCAGAGAATTTGTGGTTTGCAATATACATATTATTTCATTAAAAGACTGACAGGATAGGCACAGACAGATAGTCACATTCAGTGGAAGTACCTGTATGATCTGATCCTAGATGAATATATAGAGTGTCATAGAGATCAGTGATGCTTAATCCACTTTGGGGTCCAACAGTTCTGGTTCAGAGGTAACACTGTGCTCACCAGCCTGATTTGCCTGAAGCAGCATGGGGGCAGACTGAGTGAACTTACTGGAGCCATCAGGATCTTGTCATCTTTCTCTGCCACTGGAGAAGGAGAAGAGAAACACAACAGCCAGGGAAAGAGAAATGTAAAAGGAATACTTATCTTCCCTCTGTCCAGTATGGAGAGGAAGAAGAAAGGAGAGGAACATAAGAGTGGCCATATTGGGTCAGACCAATGGTCTATTTAGCCCAGTATCTGTCTTCCAACAGCAGACCATGCTAGATGTTTCAGGGGTTATGAATAGAACAGGGCAATGATTGTATGATCCCCTGTCATCCAGTTCCAGCATCTGGCAGTCAGAGGCCTAGGGACACCTGGAGCATGCGTTTGCATCGCTGATCATCTTGACTAATAACCAATATATTGTTTCAAAGGGGGAGTCCCAAGATTATCTCAGTGCAAGGTCTTGTCATTGCATGGTGATATTTTATTTGTGGTGATGTGTTCTGGCAGTGCAGTTACAGGAATGCAAACATTGCAATGTCTAGTCTGTCATGCTAGAAATGTTAATGCCATGCTGGGATTATTTTATGATTCTCCATGACTCAGTTTGTTGACATAGAGGTTTTCCAGCTCTTCAGAACTCAGGACTCCTTAAATTTTAGAGATTATTTAGCAAAGAGTAGGAAGAGGTGCACAATTAAAAGTGGCTTCTGGGTCACTTCTTCAAAGCATAATTGGAAAAGAATGATCAGAATCTTACTAGGATCTGAATGATAAAACTCTAGGCCACGCCCTCCTTTTCAAATCGATTTGTTGAGAGAGAATCTTACTGCTGCAATGGAATATTATAGAAGTCATCATCTGAAAGCAATATTATTTACCAGTCCCTCCATGGACTAATGAACTGTGTGTCATGGAATAAAAGGGACCCAATGCAATTAACTTTTAAGGCAGATTTTTTTAGGAGAATGTCTCATTGCATCTTAGAATATTTAAACTTTTAGAGGAAGTTGCTAGTCACTCAGGATAATGTTAACGTACAGAAGTGTCTTTTGATGTTTATTTTTCTAGGGCATAGTGCTGTTGTTAAAGTGATATTTTATGTGGGGGAAAGGAAAAAAAACATTTTATCCTCAGAGATGGAAAAGCTTAAATAGTCCTTTGAGAACATGCTGGGCCAGATCCTCAGCTGCTTTAACTTGCTCTAGCTGCATTAATTTCAGTGAAGTGCATCTATAGCAGCTGCGGATCTAACCCCCTATTTTTTCTTCTCCAAGCCTGACACTTTCATTTCTGCAGGATTAAATCTGTGACTTTTTTTTAATAGCCGAGACTGTTTATTTAAAAAAATTAAATAAATAAAAACAGTTTGCATGCTGGGAGGAAGCTTTTGAATCTAGAATTGTGTTTTGAAATTTTACTGTATTTATTTATGTATGTTAAATGAGAGCCTAGAGATGAAATATCCTATGTGGAAAAATTAATTTTTTTCTACTGTGACTGTTTTAAAGTTGGATAATAAATAATGGGCTTGTTACCTTTTCAGCTTATGGAAGTGAGTGAACAAATTAATGATTTCCATATGTTTGCTACTGTTTCTGGCATAAGTTAGCAGCAGCTCTGCCAGCAATGCATTTTGTTTGGTTTGTGAAAAGAATAAAAGGAACAGGATTCTTCTCTACATGAATCAGAAATAAAAAAGGCCAAAATGTTCACACTTGGATCCTTAGCCACCTGCATAAGATATTCAGAGGTGCTGAACAGTAGCAATTCCTGTTGAAATCAGGGGTAACTCTGGGTGCTTTGCAAATCTGGCCTTTTGGCCACTGATTTGATTTTTGCATGTCAAATGCTACTTTAGTGATTCTGCAGCCTCTCTTCCCTTTGTACTGGGCATGTTTCTGTTTAAGGACATTTAGGTGGACAGTCTTAAATTATATGGACATAGGCATTCCCAGATGTACAGGCTTTGTATCTGTAACTCTAATTTCCTAAAGCAACTCTTAAAAAAATATTTTAAGCCAAGCCACAATTCAGTAATAAGTGTGGATCAGTGATGGGTGACCCACAAATAGTTCAGATAAGCAGCCAAAAGTTCAGATGCTAAAATAAAGCTTATTCAAATCTCCTGAGTCTGCAAAACTGTGATAGAAATCTCACAAGAACAGACCTTCTTTGTGAGATTTATTACATGTCTACTTCCACTCCCAGCTGGAAATACCACAGAACAGTCTTTCTCATTGTATTGTGGCCCTTGTGGCTGGAAATCTTAAGTGAAAGAACTTTTACAGTTTCGGAACTTTGGAATATTAAAATGGTTCAGTTCAAATGTGTTTTACAGCAGTAGGTGAAGATTTGGTCCTTATTTTTCTGAACAAGTTTTACAGTTACTTAGATTCACCATATGAATAGATGTTATGACTTGTATCTCCAGATGCTTGTCATAGATCTGACTAGGTGGGTGAGGACCACTTCGGTTAATGAAAGAGACAAGTTTTCAAGCTACACAGAGCTTTTCTTCAGGTCCTAAATCTGTCAGGCAATGCCAGTATAGTGTTCTGGGGTGGAGTGTTCTTCTCAGTTTGTCATGGTGTGGCTGTATATATTAAGGGCTTTATGTCTGGATCTATGTCACTTTATGCTACATGGGGAATATGTTTTTATTCTAGATTCTGTTACTCCCTGAAGTATCAGGAAAAATTATGCAGTAACATCAAAAACTATGTCTCACCAGTTCAAAGTTTTATTGGGATGTTAAATCCCAGAACCTGTTTGGTATCCATGAGATGGAGTTGTGCAAATTGTGACAGGAATGTTCTTAATTGTGAGGGACAGAGTGAAAATTAGTCCCCAATTCATCGCAGGCCTACCTCCACAAGGAATTTGATGACTAATAAATAATCAATAATGAACAAAGAAAATTAATCTGGGGGTAAAAAAGGTATTTGAATAAATATCTGGGTGTTTTATATCAGTACAAACTGAGTCTAGTTCCCTTTGTTTTCATTTCCAGTGTCTGTAGTTACAAAATATGATGACTCCAGGTTGAGGGCAAAAAGTACCTTTTTGAAATACAAAAGTTCAAAATTTACACACTAATGTCATAATTATAATTTTTACAATATAATATGTAATCATTACATATACAAATAATAGTACAATCAAATGTCTCAGACTATACATCACTTTTGGGGGGCCATCCTCTTTCAAATTTGTACTGTATCTATCTTTCGTCCATAAGACACTTGACTATCTCACTTCACTCCTTCGCAGTTACATGGTTTGCTTTTCCACTACACAACTTCTTCCTTTAAATAAGTGTTGCAGATTCCACCTGTCTATATGCTGGGCATTGACATCTCTGCATTCAATTCCTGTATGCACTGGTGCTTGATACAGCTCAGTCATTATTGTCTGCTACAGTGGGAGGGGTCCAATACCAGAGTGAAGCAGAAATTAAATTTACAAGGAACTAGAGAGAGAGTAACCAAAGTCTTTGGAAATAGGGGTTTGGCTGTCCAACCAGGGATGGAGCAGGAAGCAGATTGCAAAGAGGGAAAGAGCCTGGCAAACTAAGGAAATATAGCCGAGACAAGCTTCCTATAATGTGGGTACACAACTGGTTAGAAAATTCTACTTGGAGAGTCGTTATCAATGGTTCACAATCAAACTGGAAGGGCATATCGAGTGAGGTCCCACAGGGATCTGTCCTGGATCTGGTGCTGTTCGATAGCTTGGATAATGGCATAGAGAGTACACTTACAAATTTTGTGGATGATACCAAGCTGGGAGGGGCTGCAAGTGCTTAATTCAAAATGATCTTGACAAACTGGAGAAATGATCTGAAATAAATAGGATGGAATTCAATAAGGACAAATTCAAAGTACTACCCTTACGAAGAAATAATCAACTACACCAAAGCAAAATGGGAAATGACTGCCGATGAAAGAGTGCTGCAAAAAAAGATCTGAGGTTTATAGTGGATAATGACCTAAATATGAATCGGCAATGTAATTCTGTTGCAAAAGAAGTGAACATCATTCTGGGATGGATTAGCAGGACTGTTGTAAGCAAGAAATGAGAAGTGATTCTTCTACTGTACTCAGCACCAATAAGGCTAGTTCTGGGCACCACATCTTGGGAAAGATGCGGACAAATTGGAGAAAGTCCAAAGGAGAGCAACAAAAAGGATTAAAGGTCTAGAAAACAAGAAGAAAGACTGAAAAAATTGGGTTTGTTTAGTCTGAATTTAGTCTGAGGAAGAGAAGACTGGAGGGGGGACATAACAGTCTTCAAGTATGTAAAAGGTTGTTATAAAGAGAAGGATGATACATTTTTCTCCATAACCACTGAGGACAAGACAATATGTAATGGACTTAAATTGCAGCATGGGGATTTAGGTCAGGAAAAACTTCCTAAATGTAAGGGTAGTTAAGCACTGGACTGTGGAATCTCTGTCACTGGAGGTTTTCAGGAACAGGTTAGACAAATACTGTCAGGAATGATTAAGATAATACTTCTTATGTATCTGATAGCCAGACCTTCCCCACTCATCCTCGGAACAAACAAAAACAACAACCAACCCCATGGCTAGAGAGGGACGTGACCCAGTAAATACTTAAAGAATTTAGAGTTAGATATCAAATAGCTGACTCTAATATCCACCAAGCTCCAACTGAAACACATGGAGAGAAATTTGCATGTATTTCAGTACGAAATAGGGAGTGCAGTAGTAGGTTAAAGACCAAATATTATTCTCACTGAAGTCATCTAGAGCAGGATTGGGCCCAGAGCATTTAACAAGAACTCCCGTCCATTTCTGTTTGTCATACTACATTCATTGTTTCTTTTTTTATATGGAAAAAAATGGACAGGCTAATTAACTATCCAAATTTCAAAGGCTGAGCCTTTACATTATCTATGAATTTTTTCACTTACAGGAAAGCTGAGTAAAACTTGGTGAATTTATTTACATGATTTTGAGCAAACAAATTTGCATAGGTTCCCACCTCCCAAGTCTCTCTTGCAACCTGACAGCTCAAAATAATACCATGTTAAAACTGCAAAGTTGCACCACATTTAGATTCAAATCCATAAATCAACCCAGGCCAGTGGGTAAGGTTGGTGACCCTTACCGAATGCATCAAAAAACCTAGGCTGACAGAAATTAGATGAGATCCATGTGGCCTGCAAATGTTGTTGCTAATGTTCCATATGACTCTGATCTATAGTTCTGTTTACCGGAAACTGAGAAGCAGGGAACGTGCACTCTCCTACTTTACTGCAGTGGGAAAATCACCCGTGTTCTCTTCCAACTGACTGGAGTGCTCTATTGTTGTTCCTCATTACCATATTTTTGTTTGTTCATTTGTTTCTCATTTTATATTTAGTACATATTTACAAGCGAGAGCTTTTAAAATGTTAATGATATTCTGAAGCCAAAATAAAAGCTGGGAAGAAAACAACATTGCACATTAGGGAACAACAAAACAAGACTAGCTTTGAATCTCAACTACACTACACTAAAATGAAATAATAATACTTACATTGCATGTCCCAGTACAGTGCTTCACATACACGAATGATGTAATCCCCATTTATCAGAAGACAAAATTGAGGCACATAAGAACAACCATACTGGTTCAGACCAATGGTCTGTCTAGCCCATTATCCTGTTTCTGGCAATGGCCAGTACCAGATACTTCAGAGGGAATGAACAGAACAGGACAGTTACCGAATGATCCATCTCCCATTATCCAGTTCCAGCTTCTGGCAGTCAGAGATTTAGGGACACCTGGAGCATAGGTTACATCCCTGACCGTGTTGGCTAATAGCCATTGATGGACCTATCCTCCATTAATTTATCTAATTTTTTTTAACCCAGTTATACTTTTGACCTTCACAACATCCTATGGCAATGAGTTCCACAGATTAACTGTGCACTGTGTGGGGCAATACTTCCACAGACAACCTTAAGGCTTCAGAAGTACTGAGCATCTGACTTCCATGGCTTTGCAGGTGCTTAGCACAACTGAAATTCAGGAGATAAGTTTCATGCACAGGGTCACAAAGCTGAAAAAAGAATTCAGGGCACTTGAATCCCAGCCCTGTACCTTATTATCAAAAGATCATACTTTCAGTTACAAAAGTTAAATGCCATAAATAAACAATATGTCACCATAAGTGAAAAACCGGGTTGAGAAAGTGCAATGACATATCCTCAAGCCTGAGTGGCAGAAATGAAATAAGGAGATGTTTGCAGTGTTGTTGTAGCCATGTTGGTCCGAGGATATTAGGAACACAAGGTGAGTGAGGTAACATCTTTTATTGGACCAATTTCTGTTGATGAGAGAGACAAGCTTTCAAGTTTACACAGAGCTGTTCTTCACATCTGGGAAATGTTTTCAGAGTGCCACTGCTAAATACAAGAATGGATCAGATTGTTTAACATAAGTAGTTAACACACATTTCAAGGGACCACTCAAGGTGAAGTGTCCAGTTAACACCTCTCCCGTCATGGGGAGAAAAGGGGGAAAAATCCCTCCAAATGACAGCATCGCTGCCTGCCTCAAATATCTACAATACTATGGACAACATTCAAATATCCACCCCAAACACATTGCCAAACTCATCCATTTCATCGTCACTGTAGCACGGGGTCCGGTCCGGCCCCACGGTTGTGGCCCTTCTTCGGGCCCTGGCTCGGAGGAAGGCCACTGCACCTTCCCACAAGGGGAACGTTAGCTTCGGATATGAGTCTGGTGCCCCGGCCCTGAGGCAGGGCGGGCAGGCAAACAGTCTATCGCCCCGGCCCTGGGCAGGGCAGGCGAGCAAGCAATGTCCTCGGGTCAGTAGAGCAGGGGAACGACAATCACTCCCTGGGTGGCAAGGACAAGGGAGGAGAGGAGGGGGACGCAGGCCCACCCGACTCCACTGCGTCCCAGCCCAGGGCCCTAGCAGTGGCAAAGGTGTTGCCACTGAGTCGGTGGGGCTCCCACCGCAACACGCCGATGGGGGCTTGCCCCTGTCTCAGCCACGGCTATGGCTGTCCCTGGGCCACTTCCTCCCTGTATCCCCAGGTACCTGTGTCAGCCGGGTCCTCGGGGTCACTGGGGTACACAGCCCAGGGTAGGCCTGCCAGTTCCTCCTTGTCCACCGGTGGCAAGGTGCGGAGCTCTTCTGCGAGGGGCAGCTCCTCCAGGTCCCAGGACTCGGGGGATGGCTCGACCTCAGGCAGCTCCTCCAGGTCTTGTCCCGTCTCTGGGAGTTCGACGTCCAGCAGCTCCTCCAGGTTGGGTCCGGCCTCAAGGGGGAGTATCTCCCAGCTCTCAGGCTCAGAAGACTCGGTCCAGTCACTGGGGCCCAGGGGCCTGGCCCAGTCCTTGGGGCCTGTAGGCCTAGGCCAGTCTAGGGGGCCCGGAGGCCCTATCCAACTATTAGGGGTTGGTCGCTTGAGCTGTTCCCGGAGCATCTGCTCCGGGAGACGCTCGCTTGGGCCAGCGGCCCGGCCCGGTTCAGGCCTTTGCTGCAGCCGGCGGGATGGCACGTCTGCCTCCAGCGGCAGCTTGTTCTTCTCTGAGCTGTGGGGCCTGCTTTATATACGCTCAGCCCTGGCTGAGGCTCCGCCCCTCTGTTGCTGGATTGGTCGGCCGGCAGGACTTATCGCGAGCTGGCCTCCTGGTTGCCGGGCAGACTGGGCTGCCGGCCCTTTTACTGTCCGGCCCCGCGGTTGTGGCCCTTCTTCGGGCCCCAACTCGGAGGAAGGCCACTGCACCTTCCTACAGTCACGCATAAATATTTTACATTCAACAAACACTTTTTTCAAACCATAGGAAAAGCCATGGATAGTAGGGTGTGCCAACCTCTTCATGGGCCACCTTGAGGGAGAATTTCTGAACAAATGCACCAAGAAACAAATGATGTACCTGAGCTACCTCAATGATATTTTATCCTCTGGAGGGGCAACCAAAACTCCATCATAGATTTCCACCACAACTTCAACAACTATCACCCATCTATTAAATTCTCTCTAGAATGCTCCAACACTAGCATCAACTTCCCTGACACCACAATCAGCTTCAACAGTGGAAACCTGCATACAACTGTATACAAGAAACCCACGGATCACCACATCTACCTTCACAGATCCAGTAACCACTCCAGATACACCAAGAAATCTGTTATATAAAGCCAGGAACTCAGATACCATGGAATATGCTCTGAGGAGAAAGTCTGGGATATACACCTTAAAAGGCTTAAAAACACCTTCACCAAACAAGGACATTCCACCAGAGAAGTAAATTGCATCATGGAATGGGCCACCCAAATACCCCACCTAGAGAATCTGCTTCAAAACATAAATAAAACCCCCTCCAACTGCATACCCTAATTTTCACCAGCCACTTCACACGGGAACCTATATTGAGCATGGTTAAACAATTTTAACCCATACTCAGTGGGGACCACATCCTGAAATAAATCTTTCCTGAATCCCCTCTTCTAACTTTCATTGCTATGATGATCGATACCCCCCACAACACACCTTTCAAGATCCCTGGGTCCTACACATGCCTATCACTACATGTGGTGTATCTCATCTAGGGCACTAAATGCCCAAATAACAACTGTGTAGGTGAAACGAGATAATCATTACACTCTGGAATGAACTCACACAGAAAATGATAAAAGACAAAAAACACCATATCACTGTCGGTGAACACTTTTTTCACAAAGCAATCACTCTGTCCTTATCCTCAAAACGTGCATAGTATCTTCAACAGATGAGGCTGGGAGCTTAAATTAATAACTTACATTCAGAAGTTGGTCTACTAAAAGATATTACCTTGTCACACTGGATTTATGGCTTATTACAACAATCAATAACCCACTAACAAACACGCTATTTCCTCACCCCCACATGACTGGAGAGGGGTTAACTGGCCACTTCACCCACCCTGCCTCTCTAATAAGGAAAAGATAATGGTTAAAATTTTCAAAAATACTTAAGTCTCGTTTTCAAAAGCAACTAAGTCACTTCGGAGCCTAAATTCCAATTGGACTTAGATGATTTTGAAAATGTTACCCATTGAGCTTTCTGTTTTTATATTGTTTTATATACAGTTTTAGCTCTATCTGCTGCTTTTAAAATTCTATGTCAATTTCAGATGATTTATACCCTTCGCAGGATTATTGCTGTTAATGCTGACTTCTTACTGGTCTTGAACAAACAGCCTTGAGATGGCTGGTTGGAGTTCCTCCATAAAACTAGGCCTGTTCACTGCTCTGTAAACTAGCACAAATCTCTTCTTCAATGGGCTAACCAACTTATAATTCAGTGAAACCATTTCCTTTTGTTTATTGTTGTATATTTTGAGAATGCATTCTCCATCACTTGAGAAATTCACCCTAGGAATTGCAGTGGTTTTTAGAAATCAACATATATTATAACCTTCCAAATTGTTAAATTATCCTGAAATGCCTCCAGTTCTAATATTGAAGACAGCCAAATTATCCTACCTACAAAGGAGGTAGAACAGGTGGTTGCCTAGGGCAACAAATTGTTCAGGGATTGTTTGTATGGGTAACTGGATTGGTACACTAGATTAGCTAGGTTGCCAGGAGCAATGGAAACCCTAGTTAACCTTGTATCACATGGTCTACTATGCTTAACAATGATTGTTTCTAACAGTAGACCTATAAGATAGAATCCCCCTGGTGCTGGTGGAGTAATGGATGAGATAGGCCTGTGGAGAGCCCTGGAAATTGCAGAGGTTCCACCTCACAAGAGGTCATGCAAATGGTTTGGGGTTTTTTCTTCCCAGTTTCAAGTAAAACTCAATCAGAGTCAAGTTTCCCCTCATTCTATGTTAAAACCCTTTAAGAGCACCCATTTTGCATTGTTTCAGTGCAAAGCCATAACTCAGTGTATAGCTTGCAGTGAAACACAAAACCAGTCTAGTTTTGAAGGACATGTTGATAGAAGGGTGGCCAATGCCTCAGGAAGTCTTTTTTTCCTCCTCCAGTTTATTTCCCTTTGGTATGATGCAGCTGCTTCAGATTTCCTGAAAATCAAATAAGTGCCAAAAACAAATTGGTTTGTTTAAAAGCAATCAGGTGCTCATTGGTCAATACAAAATGCTATTGTATTTGCAGATGTTAATATAAAACCAGACATTTTATTACTAGAAACTATACATAGAGATTAGAATTTCTGTAAAACAGGCTCACGTTTCATCACAAAAAGCTGAAGTTAAGTACAATAGTGCTCCAGATTTCACAAGCAACACTAAAAATATTTGCCCCCTTAGGATTTACATACATCTCCAGGGATCCAACTCTCACTGGGGTTCAGACTCGTTGCGGGGGAGGGGGATAGATCAAATTTTTCTGTGTCACATCACTAATGATTGCTTCTGCAATATATTGTGTTGTGACGTGGGTCAGTCACTGATCGCCTAATTCCTATTGGTATCCTATTATTGCTCTTACACCACTAGTGTATTTCTAGCCATCACCGTATTACAGAACGTCTCACACACTTTTCCCTGGGTTTAGGAAACTTAACATGTAGTAGCCCCAGCCTTCCAGTAGAGCAACCTTGTGGAGGAAAATCTTCATTAACATTCCTTGGAGAAGTCCTGTGTCAGCTACTCCCCTCATTCTGTCGTATCAGGACATGAGAAAGGTTAAGCAATCACTTGACATAAAAAATACTCCCTAATATTGGGAGCAGGGGCATAGCTCTTGGTGTGTAATCTGTAAAAGCCAGAAGGGAAAGCATAGCTTTATCCAAATACTCCTTCTCTGTACCTTTGGGTAGAGTCCAGTGTGGGACTGTTTTGTAACCCTGCTGCCATGAGTATGGATCCCAGTCCCACTGCAGGGCTTTACCTTTGGGCTGTTGGAAATCTGGCTTTCACATAGGAGGTTTTTACTTAAGAGAAAAACAGCAAGAAAAAACCAAATACTAAAACAAGAAACATTCAGGTTTTAAGTTTGCTGCTCAGATCCTTTGTGGACAGCTAATCTATCGTAAAATCTCACATCACAGAGTGGGATAGTTCCATACCTTCCCATTTGGTATTTCCTTTGTTATCTGAGATGTTAGTCCAGCTGATACATAGTCATTTAAAATGTACGACTATGGAGAATTTCTGGATTTCATAGATTGAGCTTGTTCCCAGCTCTGTTTAATTTGAGAAGCAGAAAAGTAAATTAGATTGTCAAATGGAAATGATCTAGAAATGAGGAAGTTATTTGCAAAATAACCCTGCCCCAACCCCTCCCCTGCATAATTAAGTATACCTTCCTAAGGTTTAATAAGATGAGAGGACACAAGACATATTCCTACTTAGAGAAACGAGGTGGGTGAAATAATATCTTTTATTGGACCAACTTCTGCTGGTGAGAGAGACAAGCTTTTGAGTTTACACTAAAGAAACTTGTCTCTCTCACCAACAGAAGTTGGTCCAATAAAAGATATTACCTCACCCATCTTGTCTCACTAATATCCTGGGACATGGCTACAACAACACTGCACATTCCTGTTTAGTTGGTTTGAAATACAATTATATATGGGGCTCAGTTAAACACACATTGAGAGCTAGATAAATCATAGTGTTAAATAAGGGACCAGCATATATTTTAATCCTTAAAGTGCCAGTATATGTTGCATCCAAAAATTAGCTATCAGATTTGTTTGCAAAGCATGATTCTTGTGCATGTCAATACACTGCCAATTCATAATACTAGAACAGCTGGAACAGAGAGGCATACTAAGGAGATGAGTGTGAGAGCTGTGGATACCCACATGACTATTTCAATCAGTCAGTTTAGTAGGTGGGATCTGGTTTTAGGTTGTCCTGCAAATGAACGGAGATTTTATCTGTTACTTGCAGGCATCATTTAGGAGAAACTGAATTATTTTTATTTTTCAGATTCAGGAGAAAATTTTGGACACTTCAGTCTTAATTCAGAAAAATACTTAAGTGTGTGTTTAAATCCTGAATTTTAAATCACTCCAAAATTATATTTCAGTTAGTAATTAGTATTAACAATAGTAGTATTCAATTAGTATTATCTGTGACACTTAACTTACTGTACTTTCTTCAAGGTCCCCGTTTAGCAAAGCATTTCCATTGGAGTACTTGTGTGCTTAAATCAGGCATTTGCTTAAGTGCTTTGTGAAAGGTACTGGCTGGATGGCCGTGGAAACTGAATTACTATTGTTAACCCATGGTGCAGATACAAAAGCAGTACGTGTTTCCCACATTACCCTAGTGATATGCATTAGTCTAGATGGGGAAAGGGTAGTTTGTTTTCCATTGCCCATTCAATCCTTGGCCACTCTTGAGAAGACCAACAGGGAAGCCAGCTAGTGCCAATTGTGATTGTTTTTTGTATTGGGGACAGCTGGAACTAGACAGAGATCACCAGCTCAATAAATCACTGGCCCCAAAGATCACGAATGCTGTAAATCAGATGGTGAAGACTTTCTGTCCCCACTGACTGGAGTGAAATTCAAACTAGGAGAGACCAGATCTCTGTCCCATTACCAGTACCTCGAGTCATCTCTTTAAAAAATGCAGTAAGGAAACACTAACCGGTACAGAGCCATCCATTCAGTCACAAGGAACGGTCTATAAACTCTAGCAGCAATGCATAACTTCTTCTAGCTAACGAAATTATATATCAAAAATAAAATTGCAAATGCCAATCAAACATGTTTTCTACCATGTAACAAATGCTTACTTGTGGTTTTCTTTCCATCTGTAATATATTACTGCTTGTAGCTGTTTAAATTCAGTTATGCATACATCTTTCAGCAAGCTTCACATGTTTTTTCTTTCTTTTTATTAATCCAGACAAAAAATAACAAATGCAGTTAAGAATAAAATGGGAGGAATAAGAAAACAAATGGACAAAGAAATCTAGAGTCAGTTATGTGCAAAATGCCAAATTAAACACTGGCATGTTAGGGTTTTTAAAAAATTATTTATTTATTTACTTATTTATTTTAATGGCAGCAGTATGAAGCTGCCCAGGGTGTTGAACTAGTAAAAGTATTCCTAGTGGAGAAAGCTTACTGAGCAGAGTACAGGGGGAATAGCTAAAGGTGTGTGCTAAATGGAATCTAACCCAATATGAGCAATGAATAACTGCAAGCATCTTCAGATTTGTAACAAATCTACATATAGTAATAAACAACTTATTTAATGTAATGTTAAGGTTTCAGAGTTTATAAAGTTTAGCAATTAAGTCATGAATTGTGAAAATTAATTCTGGATGTATGCATTATGATACAATACAATACACTGTAATATAATTGCAGATTTTTCCTTCAACTTTGGTGGTACCTATTTATATTAGGTAACTAAAGGCCAAAGGAAAATCTCAAATCTGAACATCCCTGACCTTTTGTGAAATTTGGATCTGGATCTGTCAACTGCCTGTAATTTTGGTAAATCCAGTCAAAAACTATTTAATCCTAGCAAAAGTCCTCAGTGAGACATTCATCCATGCTAGGTTTCAGGCTTCCTATATCAATTGGTTTTGCTGAAGGCTTGTGTTGTGGGAAAAATAATAACATGGCCAGCCGTTCTTTTAAATGGGAAAAGTGGATTAAAATTGATTATAAAAGGAGTCAGATCAAACCTAGAAACAATTTTTTTTAAAATCAAATCTCCTTTTAGCCATAACCCCGGATGGAATATGGAGCTCAAAAGGCAATTTTAAAAAAGGAAGTAAGCTGTAGGGTGTGCTATTCAAAGCACCTAAAGGAGGTAGGTGCCCACGTTCCTGTTGAAATTGATTGGGAGTTGAGTGCCTTAATTTCTTGGGCTCCTTTGAAAATCCCAACTGTTAGCAAGTGAAAAGAGGAGGTTTTGCAACGTTGTCTATGAGTGGGTGAGATTGAGTGACCATTATAATATGGTTAATAAGGTGCTTTTTGATCTTTCTTAACAAACATGATATGCAAAAATGTATACAGATGTCAGATGTCATGTCTATTTAGAAGCTGGGGGGAGAGGAATAGGAAATGTGCTTTGGGTTATGTGGAGGAAGTGTACAGTTAAGAAGTAACATTGGAAAAAAAGGTGAATGTTAATGTACCACAGAGTCAAGTTCTCTGGGAAAATTACAACCAATAGCTTTACACTGAAATGATTTGTTTAATGATCAGTGATGGTTAATAATGTTAGGTTAGGGTTAGGGTTTGCCTGACCCTTTTGTGTACCTCTTTATCACTCTGCTGTGGTGGCTCAAGCTGTCACATCCTGCAGCATGAGCAACAGACTTCAGGGCAAGCTCTGCAGCCTGCCTCAGTGCCTGTGCCAGGGGTCTAGGGAAGGCCTTCCAGCCCCCATCCTCTTTGCCAGCAGTAGGATGTATCTAAATGTCAACTGGAGCACCCCGATGTGAAACGAGGTGTCAAAGTTCAAAATGGAGCCATGCCTGTCTCGAATTGTTCCTTTGAGAAGCAAGTTGTTGAATTCATCCATTTTCCCTTCCCTCTTCTCATACCATCTTCCACTGTGCGTCAAAGAACTACCATGACTTCATCCTGATCACTGTGCTTATGAGTTACGTCCTTCCCTCCCCACCTCATCCCTGTCATTTCTCTTGTTCATTTAGATTGTAAGTTCTTCGAAGCAGGGGCGGTCTTTTATTATGTTTGTACAGTGCCTAGCACAATAGAGCCCTGACCTGAGTTAGGGCCTTTTGGCACAACATAACACAAATAATAATGAGCATTGAGTAGTATCATGAGCATTCCCAGGGTTGTTCCCCCTCTTCATTTTATTGTGTAACTGTGGTTCAAAGGATGGGGCTAATAAATGTCTATTTCGTCTCCCATCGTACAGTGTTCTGCAGAATGTGGTGCTGGAGTCCGAACACGGTCAGTGGTTTGTATGACTAACCACGTCAGCAGCTTGCCACTGGAGGGCTGTGGGAATAACAGACCCTCTGAAACAACCCCCTGTGACAATGGACCCTGTGTGGGTAAAGTGGAGTGGTTTTCTGGAAGCTGGAGTCAGGTGAGTTTTACATCAAAATGATATGTTTATATTTCTATCACCTATATTTTTTATCTATATAACAGTTATTTAAAGTGAGAAAGTTGTTTGGTTGTGCACCTGAAAAACTAATTGTCTTCTCATGGAGCACATTATAAACTATTTGTGTGTTTATTTTTTGTTCAGCTGATCTGATATATATTTGCAGTCATTTTCTCCCCCTGATTTTTTATTACTAGGACACTTTCATGGAAATAAGATTTTTTGTTGCTTTGCTCCTCTGCTACTACACTGCTACTACTATCTCTCAGCCGGAGACATAGATCCAGATCTTGTCTCCTTTGTGCTGCTACCACAGGGCAGCTGGGGATTCCCCTGCAGAGGAACCCTCACATTACATAAACCCAACGTAATCAGCTCTATGCCACCTATTCCCTTCCCCAAGGTGTAGGTGATAGTTCCTGGGTCTACCAGAGGTGGAAAGGGGCACGGCTGGCGAACACTGCTCTGGCCAGCAAAGTTGTCAATAGAGGACTGTTCTAGCCAGCATAATTTAGACCATCCCCTAGGCTGAGGTAAGATACACCAGGGCCTTGTTTGGTCCCAGGATCAGGGAAGTGGAAAGCAGATTTAGAGCTATCCACTATCCCAAATCCAGATACACAGGTCTCATTTTATGACAATGCAGTCCTCTCCACAATAACTAATACAATATTACAAATCTCTAACTGTACGTAAGTAATAAGCAACAAGAGTTAATGAAACAGAGTTTTTTTAATGCAATTTTCCTATCTTTTCAAATAGAAATAGACAGGGACAATCTGATAAATAAAAGCTATATTCCCAGAACTCTTTCTAACTGATAGGTTTTTCATAAGGTATCAATATGTCCTTGATGATAAGTTCTTCATCAAATAGCAAAAAGTGCTGCCATTACACTTGAAATTTGCAAGTTTAATGACTGGTTTCAGTGATCAATGGAAATAATTTGTTTAATTACAAAGAAGTGTGTATAAGTTCTTGTACTGCTTTACCACAGTTAAACATATTCAGTCATATTCCACTAGGCGGATATAATAACAACCCAACTTTTGCCATAGAATCAGTTGATGAGGCTCGTCAAGATTAATGATTGAAAGAATTACAAAGGACTTCTCTCTACCTTCAGCCCCAGTTCAAGGGATATTCTCCCTGCTTAGGTCCAGTCAACGCTTTAAAAATTTTACTAACATAACATTTTTTGCCAACCTAATTATTCTGGTAAAACCCCAGTGTAGATGCAATTACACTGGTAGAAGGTGCCTAATCAAAATAGGTTATGCTGATATAAGCACTTTTATACCGTATAACTATAGCTACGCTAGTGGGGTTTTGCTGCTCTAACTGTGCTATCATATCTCAGCTTCTAAGTGCCTTAGTCTCCTTTTTGGCATTTGAATGAATTTGATTTAATCCTATTAAAGTAGTGTATTTTTTAATACTCATTCAGAACATGAGAATGTCAGAAATCTGTGGACATTGCTTCTGGCATTAACCAGTTTGAGTTCTTCTCTTTGGACCCTTCATCGTAGAGCCATTGTAAACTCTGAACAACTGCAGGAAGCCAGATAGGTCACAGCCAAAGCACTAAACATGAAAAGACAAAAGCAAGTGCTAAAAATAAAAGTTGTTTTTGGTTTGCTCCTCTGAGTTCTGACGTGTCAGGTGAAGAGAACAAAATTTGGCCACTGGCCAGCTCCTTGGTGTTCTTGTACTAAGATAAATTCTTCTCTTGTCCCCACATCTGAATGTTTCTTTTCATTCTAATTGAAAAATATTGCTCCCAGTGGTAGAGGAATTTCAAAAGCTGCCAACTGGAGCCCAATCAGTTAAATCTCCTTTGTGGGAACTTTTACATAACCTCTAGAGGTTTTCAGACTGCTGGTACATATCCATCAAATTATTAGGGCAATGCTTCTTGGTTGGGCCTATAGTTTCAGTGTATCAGAGATTTCAAGATCCTCCCAGATGATAAAGGATGCTTAGATGGAGATTAAAGGGCTCTTATTCTGAAAATGCTTTGAAATTGTGAAGCACAATATAAATGCTAATGATTGGTCTTTTTAAATAGCCACAATAGATTTAATTTTAAAAGATGTTTAAATGTAATTTTAAGCCCATTTGAAATCTGTGTCTTATTACACAGAGTACTCCATACACATGAATAGGTGCTGTGCATCTGGTCCTGTCCCCACAGAGGAAAAGGGAGCTGAAGTTGCATACAAGCCTTACATGGCAGCTTTCTTGCAGCATGCAAATACCAGCCTCCTCCTGCTTTAACTCTCAGGAGCCTTCGAAGTCAAGTGATGTAATCCGAAGGGGTCAAAATGTACCCAGAACAACAAATCTAATAATTCTGGGTCCTGCACATCATTCCAGAAACAGGCATCTGGCTGTCAGCAGTCAGATGACAACTCATGAGACCCTTTCAAATACTGCATCATGATCCAAGAGGTACAAGGATCTGCCTTTAACCAGACATGACATGCTCCTGTGTACAGTTTGCTCAAGCCTCAAGAAGCAGTGGCACTGAGGTTGAGCCTAAGAAGGAGTAATGGGAATGGAGGAGCCTGTGTTCTGGTGCACGGAACCCACAAGGGTAGAGCAGCCTGTATAGACCCATGGTGGATGAATTCTTCCTCCCTCTGCTTGCCTTTCACTCTCACTCCTTGGGAGCAGCCAGAAGCTATGTGGTATTAGGGTAGTTAAAGGGTGTCTGAAAGACTTAGTGTTTGCTGGAAGAGTGGGAAGTAGAGTCTTGACCACCTCACCAGCAAGTGAATCTCCAGTTCACTTTCTGATGTTGGGGTGCTGAACAAGTATTAGAAATTGGCCTCTTGGAGGTTTAGATCTGGCTTTGTAATGTGGATATCTCTATTGTTTGAGATCTGCTGTCAGGGGATAGATGTGGAGTTGCAGTTCAAGCACCTCTCTGTCAAAAACCAATGTCTAATGGTCAAACATAAAATGCCATTTTCCATCACATAGGGCTTTCTATGGAAAAGGTATGGACAGAAATGGTACTAAGATTGTTAATAATGTCCAAGCAAGTGCCCACAAAAACTGAAGCCATGAAGAAATTACCTGTACGGAGGTTCAAAAGAAAGCAACTCTACCTTAGCCCAGCTGTCAGTATTGTTAATACATTCCTTCAGAGCAGAAACAGAACTCATAGGATCAACGGGGAAGAAATAATTGTATGCCATGAGCATGCCATATCTGCTTGTGCACTATCCCATGTTCAGACATTCTTCTGCCCAGAGGCCTTTTCTAGATTTTGAGCCACAGTGGAGCTAGACTGGAAGTTTAAACAGTGCACACATTAAATGTATTATTTCTATTTTGAATCTGTCTTATACAGCATAGGGATTTCTGCACAATTGAACATCAGTACAATAAATGGCATATTTAATAACCTAAAAAGAGTAATGGGAGAACTGCATTGATTTAATGGATGTGAAGTATCTGTGTTCCAAAGAGCAAAACATCTCAAAGCATAACCAGAAACTTCCTTCAAGGAAAGTGTGCATGTTTTGTTGCTGCCCCATTTAGGTGACATACAGCACAGAAGATGGAAGACACTTTTTCCAGCAACTTCTAGTGAACCCTCACTGTAGAAAAGATTCAGATAGAGCCCTCTCTCTGAAAACATTACTGCCCCTACAGCTCCTCCTTTTCTGATGGGCGGTGGCTGTCTCCTGAAGCAAATTCTCTTTGGCATTAACAACATTTGAGGGTATTGTTTGTTGTGTCTCAGCTTTTCCCTTGAGTTCCAAATGCTACATGATGGTTTCCATATCTCACTGCTGTTTGATCATAGGCAGTCTGCCCTTTTAAATGTACTCAGGCAACTGAGGGTACCACAGTGAATTACTGTCAAGCTAAAGACATCAGAAAATTGAATTCGGACATCAGCAGTTGTACAGAGAGTACACAGGCCTTTTACATCTTGCCATAGGCCTGTTCAGCCCATTTGTGAAAGTTGGATGACACACAGTGCTACAGTTGGGAGCTAATTCCTAGTAAGTGGATAGATGCTCCTTCTCAAAGCTAATTGCAACCAAATTGTCAGTGAGGAATCCTGTAAATAGTGGGCATTTTGTGGCTGGGAATGGAACTTGATGAGGGTATTAATATCTGTATATATCATACTTATGATCGAATAGTCTTTAGATCTCCCCAAGGTTGTTGAAGTGTTTCCTGACAACAGAGTCCATCTATGCGCGAGTGGTTTTCTTGCGGAAATGGCTAGAATGCATTCTCTACAAAGAGAAAACTTCTTACCGCCCTCAGAAATCCTATTCAGGATCTCATAAGTTGCTGTGCACACAGTTTAGTTACTAGTTAATGATAAATCCTTTTAAATGTATTGACAGCTGTTGCTCAAGTCTTGGATGTTCAGACCTGTTGTGAAGAACAGAAGTTATGATGATATAAACAAAATTATACTTTTAGCTTTCACCATCATTCTCATGAAAATCAGTAATAAAATACCATCAGGACTCCAAGTGATTTGCAGGAGACTTTATTCAACAGATTGTCAGAAACCACCCACAAAATAAATTATCTAACAGCTATAGCAACAAAAATAGTTTAAAAAATAAGAGTCGGGATAGAATTTCACTGATATCTAGAAAACCAAAGCACAGAGAAATGCAATGGTTATCGTCTCCAATCCTAAAACTGGGAAGAAATAGTTCCAAAGTTTTAAATCATAAAACAGGGACGTAACTAGCAGTGATTTTTTGGCAGGGCCTCTGGCTGACATGGGTGGGCCGGCTGAAAAACAAGCACTTTCCGAACTTCCTGTTTCCGGTCATGTGACCAGAAGCAGGACGTCCGGGAAGCAACTGGCCGAAAAACTAAGCTGCCCGACATTCCAGTTGTCAAGGTAGCTTCAGCAGAGAGTAGGGCTAAACTGCTGCCAATGCTCCATTTAAGCTACCTTGATAACTGGAGTGTCAGGCAGCTTAGTGATCCTTAGCCGTTCGCTTCTTTAACTTCCTGCTTCCGGCCATGGAAGGTAGATTAAGCGGAGCTTGGGTGAGCCTGCTTTCAAAGGCCTACCCATAGCAATGCCCCATCATAAAAGCTTTTTTTTTTTCAATTGAAAACACATATTGTGCAGGGCATAAGTTTAGGCAATGCTCAAATATGTATTTTGAAATGGAAAAAGAAGCATTTTAAGGTTTTCTCAGAAAATTTCTACTCATATCCATTTAAAAATGCTTAGACAGTCCATTTTCTAAGACTTGGACACTGCATTCAAAGCAGGTGGATCATCAATATTAGACAATTATATCATCTAAATTAAGCTCCTGCAAAAAACAAGTATTTCCTTCATTCTTTCAGTGTTTTCCTGATTCCAATCTCATTTACTGTATGGTAATTTATCAAAGTTATTAGCAAATGTAATCTATTATTTTGCACATATACTAGTCCTTTGTGACAATACAAGAACAGAAGAAAATCTCTCTCTCACATTTCACCCAGGACACACACCAAAAATCTATTAGGGCAAAATATCCTTGCAGTTACAATAAAAGGGATCATTTTATATAGCCTGTTCAAATAGATATATGTTGACAATTGTGATTATTGATTACAGATTGGTGACATACTGAACCAGTTTCATAGCTTTAACTACAGAGCTGGTCTAGATTTTCTCTGTAACATGAGACCCTGAATTTCACTTCAATTTCTGTGTCATCTCTGAAGGTTCAAAGTGCACAAAAGACCAAAAATCTCTTCACTGTTATCACTCAGAATCTCCATCCTAACAATAATTAGTTTGAAAAGACAACACAGTGGAGAATTTGTATGAATTAAGAGGACACAGAAGCTCCTTCAGTGGTTTTCAAAAGGAGGCTGGATAGCTATCAGTCTTGGATGGTTTAGACACAAGTCCTGCATGTTGGCAGGGGATTAGACTTGATGACCCTTGACGTCCCTTCTAACTCTATGATTCTGTGACACTAGTGGGAGTGGAATGGAGGACTGGACAAATGGAGGGAGATGCCAACAAAAGCAGAAGATACTGTGCATTGCTTGTCCCTTAGTATATTGCGTGTGTTTTTATTTGCCATTTCCACTTGCGTTTTTCTCATTTCACTGACCTATTACAACCTGGTGCCTGTTGTCCTTAACAAACTCACCACTCTGACTTCACCATTGAGTAAAACAAGGTTAAAACAGAGAGAAAATGCATCAGTCATCTTCTGTTGAAACTTTGGATCCATTCTACTTATATAAACATCCATTCAGAGGGTGAAATCCTAGCCCCACTGAAATTAATTGCAGAACTCCTATTGACTTCAGCAGAACCAGGATTACAACCAGAGATTCCACATATAACTGCATTTCTCTAAAATAGAAATAGCATTATCGTAAGAGGATAGTAGCTCTTTTCCATCCAGTGAAAGAAGTGTGGTCAGGGCAGCTTCTGGAGCTTTGGCTAACTATTAAAGCTTTCTGGGTAGAACCACTGAAGGACGGGGAGTGGCAGTGATGTTCTATGTAGCAGTGAAAGAAAATGCAGCTACACTGTTTCTCCTAGAGTTTATTCTGTGCAGTAGCTGATTTGCTCCTGTTCTTCCTAATAAGAGTTATCACTGTGCTATTAAGAGGAGTTTGCAGCCTCTCTGCTGCAGGAATAGTAAGGTTCTGAGTTTTGCTATTTCAAAGCTACTCCACTATACGTGTATATTAGAATATCCTAGGTAAACTGTATGCTGATTTTCTCAACATACCCTGTACTTTTTCATTGGTGCCAAGGTTTTTGTGGGTATCTGGTCAAGGGATCACAAAATTCCACCCAAAACGTAAACAAAATCCCCGTTTTTAATAACACTCAATTGTTTTAGGCCAGAGTAAACCTTTGAAAATCATACCCTTTTATGCAACATAGAAACCAATATGCTGCTGGAATAATCTTCTAAAGGCCTTTCAAACAATGCCAGGAACAGTATCGTGTGTATTTAACCTTTAAACAAGCAATAAGAGCCCATGTGAGCCAAATTTCCATTTCAGAACTGGAACCAACACCACCTCACATAGATATGTGCAAACATTAAAGGAAAATCCTGGCAGATTCAGGCGTTTTCTAAAAACCACACAGAATATGAGAATTTGTAAGGCTACAGAAATGAACTCTAACCTTCAGTGGGTTGGTGATTATAATCCTGCTTGAATGAGGAGCAGTATCAGTGATCACATCCCTCCTTTTTAAAAACAAACAAAGACGTTTCTTTTCGCAGTGTGCTGGTAGAAACTCAATCTTGGATTTCTCCAGGAGTGCTGATTATACCCATACCAAATAGGAACATAGGAATTGCCATACTGGATCAGATCCAAGATCCATCTAGCCCAGGACCCTGTCTCTGCCAGTGGTCAACAGCAGATGCTTCAAAGGAAGGTGAAATCCTGCCAGGAAACAGATGTGGGGTAATCTGCCTCCACATGTCCTCCCCCATAGGTTACATCCTGATTTCTAATAGTTAAAGATTGTGCTCACTGCAACTGTATGTGGTGCATCCTTGTCTGGCTGGCCAGAAGAAAAAGAGATCATTGCCCCCTTTATGGACTCCCTCTGCAACCGGTCGCGAGATGAAAGGAAAATCTTACTGGATGGAGTGGGGAGGAGCAGGAAATGGCTGGACCAGGTCGGAGGTGGGGGAGAGGAGCACTGTCCTTCCAGCTGACTGGGAGAGTATTTATATCCCGTACAGTCCCAGAGAAGCCCTCTTTCACCTGGACTGGGCTGGCAGCATCCATTCTCCCACCCATGTAGTCAGAGAAGAACTGGGTTTCTTCTTGACTCACTATGAGCATTGTACTAGTTCCCCTTTTTTCCCTGGGGACTGAGAAGGAAATTTCCCTCTCACCACCAGTCTGGCCAAGGTTTTTTTGCCTTCCCTCCAGCAGGTTTGGGGCCCAGTGGGGGAGGAACAGGGAGTGCTATGTTTAAGTAACTTAGTAAGTAAATCTTGTGGCAGATGTCCAGAGCAGGTCCAGTTCATCCGAATTCCTATTATCCAAGTCTCAACGTTATCTGAATCCCTTTCTTGTCCCCCATGGATCTCATGCTGCGGGACAAGAAAGGGATTCAGATAATGCAGAAGTTCAGATACTAGAGCAGAGACTCCCTAGCCAGAACTGCAAGGAGGCGGACAAGCCCCAGGTGTGGGGGAGGCCCCTCTGCTGCTGAATGGCTCCTGTGGTAACACAGGGAGCGTTCGGTAGCCCCTTTGTCACGGAGTGAGCAAGAGGACCTGAACAGTGGAGCTGCTGAGGGTTCCCTATGCTGCCACAAGGTCAGTGACACCTGATCCCTACAGGCACAAGGTACCAGGAAGGCTGTGATCCTGACAGAGCGGAACAGAGTCCTGGATATGTGCAGTTATTTCACAGGTTGTTTGGTGAATATAATCAGCTGGGTTTTTTCTTTGCAAAAACAAACATACATACATGCTAAAAAGTCACTGGCCAACAAAAGGTAATAAAGATTTGTAACACTCTTGGTAATGTAGGAGTCTAGGGAGGTTTTGTATAGAAGGGGAAAGATCTGTCTATTATAATAATAAATACTTAGTTTTCATATAGTGCTTTTCATCAGTAGATGCAACAGAGGTCAGTATCATTATCCCCATTTTACAGATGGGGAATATGTGGTGGTGTTAGCCTTTTCCTCGAAAAGAAGTAAAACTCTTCCACTGATGTCATCTGATCTATATTAGAAGCTCGCAGGTGTGTTCAATTCCACTAAAGTAAACAAGGAGAAACAGAAAATGTTTTTTAGGCTATTACCATGCATTTGGTAAAGGGGAGGCTTGTTTGCTGGCTGTAAGTAAACGTTATTAATTGGTGCATAGGTTAAGAAATAAGGTAAATGTTGGTTGTGAAGATCTCTTTAGGCCTTAAAAGGAGATAAGGTTGTGATTAACATCCCTTATTATTCTTAGAATATATCCTAACAGATAAGCTTCCTGATTTGTGATCAGACTGAGTCCATGATTCTTATTTTCTGATGTCTGCTGTAAGCTAAATTGGATTCTAAAACCTAGTGAATTCTCAATGTTTATCTTCAATGTTCCTTTTCACAGAGCCTCACAAAAATCTGTATCCCATGCTGGCATAGTTCAGGTTATGCATTATCACATTACGAACTTTACTGCTACCAGTCCTACTCAAATATAACAAAATGTTTCTTTAGAGTGGAAAGCCTCCAACTTATTTCAGTTTAATATCATGGACTGATATTTTAGCTTAATAAAAGTGTATTATCTCCAAATTTAAGCCTAAATTTCCTGTAAATTTTGCTTTGTGAGCAAAATCAATCCTTGTGATAAAATAAAATGTGTGCAATACTTCTCAAGACAGTGAAGGACCTTCCTCTTTCTATAAGTAAGAAAAAGAAACTGCCATATAAATATAATGTGCTGAGACCAAGTACAGAAATCAAGCAACAGCTATAAAATTTAAAGATAAGGAATCCTGTGTTTACACCTTCTGCTTGTTTACTTTTAGCATAGCTTAGGAAACTAAAGAATGGTGTTGTCCTGGCTTTAGTCAGAGTATCCTTTTTGGTTTGGTTTTGCTAATGTTCACATTTGTTGGAATTTCATGCTCTGAATTCAAATCAACAGTTACAGTTCCTCTACAGGAAACACAAAAGTTTCCTGATATAATCCATTCAGCATCTGAATGTTTTTAGTAGTTTTTTGGAAAAAAATGTTTTGTTGGCTTTCTCTAAATCCTCCAACTGTATTTCTGATAATGCTGCTCCATCACCTGCAGACTGCCCGGTATGTATCTTCCATTGGTTCCCAGTGATCTACAAGGTAGGTATGGTGGTTTAGGGGCAAACTTTTCAAAACTGTCTAAGTGACAGGAACCCAAGCCTCATTTTCAAAATGTCTTAGGCTTGAGGGGTTTGCTACACACTCTTTTTGTGCTGCTTTATCCATACTAGTTTGGAAACTGATACAGTTAAGGTGGTACAATCACCTAATGTGGATGCAGTATAAACCTTCTAAACTGGAGTAATTAAAGCAGTATAAAAGCTGTGTGTAGACCAGTCCTATTTCTCATTTGAAAGTCAATAGAATTTAGGCTTCTAAATCACTTCGGCATTTCTGAAAATTTTACCCTATGTCTAATTTTAGATAACAAGACCCAGGAAAGATAAAATAATTTTTTTTTTTACTCTGAACAGTTTGAAAGGTATGCTTTTTAAAAAGTACTTCATTTTCTTTTTTCTTTCCTTGGCATCAATTAAATTAATGGAATTGAAACTAATGTAAAATGCTGGAAATATGTAATTAGATTAGGGGGCTTCCTGATCTGACAAAATATTACTTGTTTCTATATTCTGTAGAACAAAAATTAGTGTTTTAGCTGCTTCAGTATGGCAGGTGTAAGGATTTCTTCTTTTTCATCCCAGTAATCCTATTTCTTTATGGACGGTTTTGAAAAATGTAGTTTGGTGCCCAAATAAATAAATCATTGAAATCTTGTGTGTCGTTTGTTTACTGGCTAGCCACATGGAGCAGCTCAAAGGACAGCGCTTGTAAACCTTGAACTTGCAAGTTCTTGCAGAGTGCTCAGCTGACTGTTGTGCTCCAGCAAAAATGTGATAAAAGGCTGTGTAGCCTTGGTCCACTGAAACACTTAAACACAGGCTTAATTTTAAACACACGAGGAGTCCCACTGACTTCTATGGGACTAATCAAATTCTTAACAATAAGCATGCACTGAAGTGCATTGCTGAATCGGGGCCTCTGGAGCAGCAGTATTTCAAATCCACTCTTCACCTGCAGTTTCCTAACATAAAATAAAGTTGGGCTGTGGGCAGTGCATAGGACAGAGTGAATGATCCGGTCTGCAAGGCTGGGGATGAGATGATAAATCTGCATCAATTCAGTGGAGGTACGGACGAAGGACGTACAAGGATAAGACTTCAAAATGTTGCAGTCCAGATCTGTATCCAGGGATTTGGTGCATAAGCAAACCAAGTTTTAAAGAGTCCTCCTTCAGATTCCTTCTTAATACTTATAAAGTCTATCTATCTCTGCTGGCACGGAATACTTGTCTAAAATGCATACATCATTTATGAGAGTAGCTAGAGTACATGACTAGAATATCAGAAGTACGCTGTAATGTGACTTCCACCTCCCTTTCTGTGCCCTGATGCAGTGTTCAGTTGAATGTGGCAGCGGAACCCAACAGCGAGAAGTCATTTGTATTAGAAAAACGGAAGGCAGTTTTGATGTGTTGAACCCTTATGAATGTTCGTTTTTGGAAAGACCTCCCAGCCAGCAATCCTGCTACCTCAAACCCTGTGGGGCTAAGTGGTTTAATACAGAATGGAGCACAGTAAGTCCTTTTTTCCTTTTCTATATTCAAGACGGGTTGGTGCACCTCTCTCCATCTCCTTTGTATTTATATGAAAAACATCACATGAGGAATAATATTGACCTTGAAATGAGACTTTGTATTCTTTGCACATGAATTGTATTGTAAATAAAACCTGCTTTGTGCAGTCTCTGGGGGCTTCCTCCACATTCCCAGATCTCCTCAGCTGCACCAAGTGTAAATTAATGTGTGATTTAGTTAATCAGATAAAAGAGAATGCACATTCTGAAATTGGAGTCAAACCAGATTCCTTTAAGAACATTGTCTGATCTCAAGGTCAGTAGTATTATTCATGGGTACTCTAGGCCCATTGCCTCGGACCATGCTCCTGGATTCATGTGAATACTTCAGAATTTTCAACTTTGTATTTTAACAATCATTTTTCTGGCCCTCATGATTGTGACATCTCAAGCGTAAACAATGCAGTGATTCTGCCTTAGTCTGCAGAGAAGCCTGAAAAAAAAGCTTGGAGAGGTGTGAACTGCCCCATTCATCTTGATTGCTAGTGCTGAAATCCACTGCTTTGAGGAGTCCCACCAACACCATCCCAGAAGAGGACTTTGTGCTTGGGGGTCCTTGTTGCTGACACCTGGTCTTGACTCTAGGTAGAGGTACCCCTTCACACATTGTCCTCTGTTTGGCAAAGTGGAGGTGGAGTCCTTCCTCTTCAGGGATAGACCCCAGCCTGCCTCAATAGCGGGAACAGTGGTCTGGGAAGTACATAGACTCAGCCTGTTCAAAGGAGAAGTGGTGGGTCCCAACCAAGAATGAGTGTGAATCCAAGGTGGGATGGGGCTAGGGTATGTGGGCTGGAGAGAAGGCAGCATTTGAGCTGTGCAGGAGCCCCAGACTGCCTAAATCTGGAGCTGTTTAACTAGAAGATAGAAATCTGGCTTTATGCTACCCATCCAGATGAAGAGTGAGCCCCTGCCCTCAGCATTTTGTCATTAGACTGGAAAAAATGGAGAAGGCTCTGCTGAGAATCGGTATAGTCAGCTTTGTGTAACCAGTAAATCGGTGAATTAAAATAGCTGGAGAGTTTAACGAAATGGTCAGTCCATTACACTGTGGAAATGGCTAGAAAAATCCTTTTGGGTAAATTCAGAAATCAGAAATAACTTTACCTTAAATTCTTATTGATGTTGATCTTGAAGTGAAGAAGAAAGGAACTTATTTAACAAATATGAAATTAATGTCAACAATATTTCTATGGCACAAGGTTAGAGATCTTACCACAGCTTCGCAGCAGCATAGCCATCAATTGCAATGTGGTGTTTTTGCAGTGTTTGATTGTGGTTTTAGCTGCCCATTTTAACCAATAATACAACAATGTTCCCTTCTGTAGCTGCTTATCAGAAAACTACAATGCTTCCAGCTGCTCCTTGATGGCATTTTTTTGCTTATGTTTCTACAACAGAAAATAATTGCAGTGAAATTGATTAAATTCATTTTCGGTAGCAATTTAGTGCAATCAAAAGTCTATGATGCTGACTCGTGTTAGTTTTTTCCCCTAAAGAATATACCTTTGTGACTGTGAATTTAAAATGATCCTAGGGCAATATTTATCTGTTATATATGTTGTAACCCTGCAAGGTGCTGAACACCAGAAAATCCAATTTTAAATGAAAAGGGGGTAGAAATTTCTATGCAGGGCTTTGCTACCCAGGGAGTTATTCTGGAATAGCTATTCCTGATTAACTCCTTGTCTGAATACTCTAATTCTGAAATAAGAGTACCACAATCTGAATGATCTTAATCCAAATAAATCAAGTGGATTAAACTAATTTGGATTAAGGCATTCTTATTCTGGGATTAGAGCACTCACACAGGAGCACTCAATCAGGAACAGCTATTCCTGTTTAAATCTACATCCTACCTTAATCCAGATTAATTTATCTGTGGAGACAAGCCTTTGGGCCCTTTTTTCATGTCCATCACTGTGGAATCTGCACCTTTTAAGATCGGGTCCACCTTCATTTGTTTAGGTTTTATACTATACACTTATCAAGTGACTTGATAAATTAACTTTATTAATAATGACTAATAAGCTTTTCTGATATTGCTGGATTTCTTACGGAACGATCTAGCAAAACTTTCTATTTACCTCAGTTGGTGCTGATTGGACTCTTACGATGAGCAATTTCCCTTATTTTAATGATGCAATGAAATTGCACTTAGGGCATTAAATCACTTGTACAATAATAGAAATTTCAGAGAGCCAGCTCGAGGATTGTCTAATATGATTTCTTGCTTCCCAGGAAAAATTGGTGAGCAATGTGTGTGCCACTTTTACCATACTGTCCTCATATGTGCAATGCAGTGGTCTCTAAACGTTCAGGAATATTCAGGCTATATCAGGGAAATTCCCCACTGAGAGAACAGCATGTCATTACTGTTGAGCTGAGTGAGACTTGCTGTGAGGAAGTTTGTAAGCAGTATTGTTGCTTTCCACTTGCTGCTGTGTATCAATCATATAGGAAAGAAGGGCACCACCAGGGCAAAAGTGATTTGAAAAGGGTTTAAAAGCTTTTGGAGATTAGGATCTAAACCACTTAGCTACTGGTGGAATTGCTAACAAACACATGCGGCAGCCCACTGGAATTAATTTACCAGTTTTTATAAATGGAGATTATTTATGGAATTATTTTAACATAAAAAGAACTTGACTGGAACCTAATATACTGTAACTAAGTAAATATGTGATCTTCATATTGTAAATTTGTCCTGCCTCATCCCTGCAATTATTTTTCTCACTCATTTTTTCCTGTAGTAATTCCAGTAGTAGGACCCAGTACTGCAAAAACTAATTACAAGTGTATTGCTCACTACTATGAACATTTCCATTGAAATCACTGTTCTTCCCCGACTAGTAATAACTGTGTTTGTTTGCAGGATCTGGTCACTTGTTTTGAATTTCTTCCATATTATGTCTTTTTTTCCCCCTGTATAGTGCCTAGCCCAATTTGGGGCACTGTATAAATAATAAATAACATCATCAGCATCATATCTGTCTCAAAAGGTAATTAACAGGCATTTGGGAGACTTTGTAATTTATTTTCTAGTTTTGTATGAAATTTGAATACAATCCCAGTGTACTATGCAACTAACAGAAAAGAAGGCTGTCTCCTACACCAATACAACTTGGCACAGACCCATTGAACTTAGAGAAGCTATATTGATTTACTCCAGTAGAAGATCTGGCCCACAAAATGTAAATAGTACTAACATTCATGAAACCAATATTTCAGAGCAAGTACACCAGGTTAAGAAAAGTAATATTATTTACAGGAATAATGTCAGTAAAAATATGCTGTTTATCAGAATAGAAATTAACTGTTTATAAGGTGCTTGGAAGGTATCAAATGCTATATAGTTCCATGTGTGTTTGTTTTTGTTTGTTTGTTTTATTAGATTCCCAACTGCCCATATCTAGTAAAAGAGAGAGGGAATGTTCTGGCTAACATTTTTTACACACAGACCAGTAATCCCTGGGTATCATTGTGTATGTGTGGGTTTGAATATGCCTTATGGGACAAAGAAAAGGGAGAAACCTTGTATTATGACAATGTTACAGGATGTTTTCTATAATACTTTTCCATTAGTTTCTCCACTGTGGATTAGGAGGGAGCACTTTTTCTTTACTGCCTTTCTTAGCATGTAATATGTTTCTGAATAATCATCAAATCAGCATCAATGCAAAATTAAAATTTGGTACAGATGTTTTTCTTGCAACTAAGTCTGCATTGAAAAATGGCTATTTAACATTGGAGAAGATTAAATAAGTAATTTATACATGCTGCACATGGAAAATTAGTTCTGCAAAATTGGAAATGTTCTTACAACTGAACATAATGATGCATCACTGAGAGTAAAGCTTACTGTATATAGAGTGACATGTATCAACAATTTGCAAAGGAAGCGGACCAGCTGCTGTTCACCGATGCCACAAGTGACTTTGGTTTCATATATCTCCCCAACATTGCCCATCTGTGACAAAGTAACTGCTTAGAATTATCATGAAAAATCAACATTTTTCACCCAAATGAAAACCCAAAACTCCAATATTTCCTCAGAAGGACATATGATGTGTTTGAAGAGCACTTAAGGTTATATCTTTTCAACTGCTGTAGTTCACTTCCTTCCATGGGCTTTATATCAAATCCAGAATGACAATCCTCTGTGTGGAGAGCCGACAAATCCTTCATTTTGATTTTCCTTCTGCAAACCCTTAGTCAAGCGCCTTTGAAAGTAATATGATTCTAAATCCCTCCTGACATTTTTCTCCCACATGACATTAAGGATAGAAATTGCTTTAGTTTGTCCTCTTGCTTACATCGCTCATTTATTTGGCCACCCTGAGAGCATCACAGGAAAGCAGAAAAGAAGGGGGAATACTTTTGCCACTCTCATTCAGAGGTGGAAACAAAATAAAACAAAGCAGCTGAGATTTCTCCCTGTAATTGTTTTATGGATGCATCTCTGAAAACAAAAATCCACATTTGGCTCTCAATAAAACCAACATAAATTCAGAGTAACTCAGCAGAAGTCAATCCAAAGTGAGAGCCAGGTTCAAGGGTGTGCTCTGCCACAAACTTCCTATGTGATCTTGATCATGCCAAGTAAGCTCCTTGTACCTCAGTTCCCCATGTGTAAAATGGGGATGATGATATTTCCCTATCTCACAGGGCTATTCTGAGGATAAATGCATTAGCAATAGTGAAGTGCTTTGAGAGGTTCTGATGAATCAGATATTATTACTGTTATTATTTTATGTCAGTGGAAATTCTTCAGATTTCTGTTGGTATTACTGACATCCAATTTTGGCCCAAGATTATTAGTTTAGATAAGTGAATTTCCACTAATAAACCATGTGCCCCAAGTTTTCAAAAACAACTTTAAATGCATTCTCACAAGTTAGTGCACACAGTCATTTGCACTCACAAAGAGGCAGTTTAGTATTTGCATGTTAACAAATTCTGTCTTTGCAAGCCCAAAAGAAATGGAGGGACTTAATGATTGTCTACAATATTGTGGGCACAAATATAAATGCTAGTTGAATTCTCTGACCTTATACAATAAGTATGTTATGATTTTCTCTCTGATATTGTTACTGGGGAAGTGTGCCATTTTTTATTGTTAGATCTAAAGAGGAAGATAAGATCTCTTTATGGGATTATTATCACTTACAGTAAGTAAGCAGACTGGACGGATAGACCAATGGTTAGGGCACTGTGGTGGGACCTTGAGAGACTCAGATTCATATCCCTGCTCTGCTACAGACGTTCTATGTGAGCGTGGGCAAGTTATTAGTGTCTCTGCGCCTCAGCACACCACCTGTAAACTGAGGATCAGTTTCTCTACATCACAGGGGTATTGTGAAAATAAAAACATGAAACATTGTGAGGCATTCAGATATTATAATAAATTGGGGCCATACGAGATAGGTAGCTGTGGTACTAGCAGATCAGACAGCAGGTTTAAAATCACTAACTGATAGTCACAGGAAGGCACATCAATATGTAAAAAATGTTGGTGACAATGAACTGATTTTACAGCTATTTCTGTAATGGTGGCAAGAGAAATAGTTATTCCAAAAAAGAACAGGAGGAAAACCGCCTGTGTAGCCTTAGGCAATTTTAGTCTTATCCTTAAAGTGAGCCAAGTTTAATTGAATAAATGTGAAGCTTGGGTGTACTGAGGATCATATTGGTCAAAGTGGATCAAATCCTGAAGAGCTCATTTAGGCAAAACTCCTGGAGTCAATAGAATCTTTGTTTCAACATGGATTTAAGGATGTGGCCCAGTATAATTGGCCTTGAAAATCCCATGGCTTCAGGAGAGCTGATTTTGATGGAGTACAGAAATTGCCTTGAGGAACTGTGATTACAAGTCTGTAATGTGTAGCAAGCCTATTGGGCGGCAGGAACTGGGAAATAGTCATCTGAAGAAAATGAAATTGGAATTCTTCCTCGTTAAATGTGTATGGAGGGAAAAGGGCAACAGAGGCCAATGTGGCTAAATAGTGATGTAAAGACTAGAGCAGTGTAAACAATAGGCAGGAGCCTTTTAAAAGTATTACAAATATAAACTGTGTGGTAATGAGGAGGATTGGGAGGTACATAAAAATAAGCTGAGGGAAAAGAAGAGTAATTAGAGGAGCCAGAAGAAATAATACAGAATATAAAATTACAGAGAATGTTTCTACCAAACTATAGAATTGTTGTAGAACGTAGAGTAGGGGAAATAGACATTTATCTGATTAAAAACAAAACAAAACAAAAGAAATAGGAATTGGGGTAAGGATGACAAAACAAAGCCCAGGATTTGATTTCCTGGCAGGAGTTAGAGAATGGGTGAAGAGAAATGGAAATGGTTTTATGGCAGACAAAGCACCAGATCCAGATCACTGTCCTCCACAAGTGGTAAAGGAAATGAGGAAAGCTGTTAGTGAAAGATTAACTGATAAGACTTGCTTTCATCAAAGGCCTAAATGAGGAGAATTTAATAACATTATTTCCAAAAGGACTGCGAGATTAGCCTGTGAGATAATCCTACACATGTTTTGAACAAAGCATTAATGACATAGAAGGATTTAATGAGGGAACTCTTTTTAAAAAATGTATTAAAGGCTAGATTGTACCATTTAGGCCCAGCAGAGAATAGGGAGCAGTGTGGAGCTGAACCACTCTAAGGACACTCATGCAACTGTCAAAAATACAACAAATTAATTAATGTGTTTTATGCAAAAAATGTTAGTACCAAAAGTCACCAATTAAGACTCCAACAAGACAACTTCCACCTTCTAACACACCAAATTACTCAACCGGATCCTTGTGAAAAGCCTGAGAAGATACACAACGCTTGCAGCATAGCTAATGTGATAACAGACAGCAAACGCTGAATCTCAGGACTCTGCACTAAAAACGTCGATGACCTTTCACCATAGGCTGAAAATGTGTCATGGATTTCCACTGAAGCAAAGGTAGAGGCAACACCACTCTAATATCACTTTGTACCTCAGGATCACCACATTTTCAGTAGATAATAATAATAATATAATATCTTGCTCTTATATTGCACCTTTAATCAGTATGTCTCAAAGCACTTTACAAAGGAGGGTGGACAATATGACACTGTATAAGTGGGAGGTCTTGCCTAGAATTAAACTGGAGTTATGGTACAGGTTGAAAGTATGAACTGTAAGAGTGTGATTGCAGTGAAATTGCTGAATGTTACATGATGTACCTACTGTAGACTCGAGAAGCATTTACTGAATGGCCACATTCAAGATTGTGAGCAAAGAATTAATGAACCAACTTTTGGGACAGAAAGGCTCTCAGACGATATGGTGATGTGGGTGGTATAAGAATAAAATAGAATAAAAAGCAGGCTTACACAAAGTCTGTTGTGAACATACTTGATAAACATATGTAGCAGTTCCATAATCATGGTTTTGGGCAACTGCACCCTGCATCACATTTCAACTACTGCGTGGGCTTGAATTGAACTTTTCAGGGGAGCCGGGTGGTTCCCAGGTCTTCAATCTTCAACATCTAGGACACCAGTTTAAATCCAGCCTTGTTTTTAGGGGACTTGACAGCTGTTAGCAAATGATGGCTATTTGTTAACTTGCATGAAGTCACTGTTCACATTACACAGACTATCAGTATAATTCATTCCAGTCCCACCTTGCTGGCAATCTCAAGAGAGAGGCGAAGGATTAAATAGGCCAAATAGGCTGAAATAAGTGGTCTTATCACATGTACTGGACAGAGTTCGGTAGCTTGTAGTACTACCACCTGGTAAGGGTTAGCCTCCCCCAGGCACGGGTTAGTCCCCCCTGGTAACGGGTTAGTTTCCCCCTGGAAAGGGTAGCCTCCCCCTGTGAAGGGTAGTATCTTTTAAATCTATGGAGAAAACAGAAATTTTATTTCATACCGGATTGGCGCTGGACCGGGTTAAAAACGCCCCCGCTACTAGTTTCGATGCCCCGGCTAGTAGTGTTAAATTGATTAGGGGTATTATTCATAGAGCCGGACCGATGCTATCTCCTCATGCTATAGATAGAGTAAAAGATGGAATAGCTGGTTTTATGGATGATTTTAATCTCCGAGTTGGAGAGAAGAGTGTTGTTCGGGAGGAACAAGAGGATTTTAGTGAGAGCCAAGTTTTAGATTTTAATCTTTTACCGATGGCTTTTACGAATGTTTTATATAGTGACCTTAAGATAATCGATTCTAAATCTAGCTTTTATGACAAATATTTAGATTCTTTTGATGATCCATATTTGATAGAATTTAATAATCTTAATAATAATAATACCAATTTTAATAATTTACAACATGATTTTATGGAAAATAGAAGAAATATTTTAGGAGATAATTTTAATACAAATTTTATGAATACAGCTAGTTTTAAAGAGAGTAGTTCATTTAAAGAGGGAATATTTTATTTAGAATATCCCGTAGATTGTTTTAATTGCCCTATATGTTCACAAATTTTAGCTAGTTTCGGTAAATGGGCGAAGCATATAAATAATGTACATAAAAGCACTTCAATAAGAGTTATTTGCAAAAAATGTGGTAAATATTCGCAGTTCCATAACATAGCTTGCCACTACCCCAAGTGCAGGCCCAAGGAGGTGGATAACTCAGAGAAGAAGTATGCCTGCACGGTCTGTGGGTCTGCCTTCTACACTCGCTCGGGGCGGAGTCAACACATCAGACATAGGCATCCTGCGGTGAGGAATGAGGAAAGAAAGGAAGCTAGAGTGGTTGGGAAAACAAGTCGCTCTCGGGTATGGACAGAAGAGGAAATTGAATTATTGATTCAGCTTGAAATAAAATATGCAGGGATTAGAAATATTAATAAGTGTATAGAAAGTGAATTAAAAACAAAAACAAATAAGCAAATATCAGATAAGAGGAGGGACCTGGCCAAGAATAAGGTTAAAAAGGATGAAGATTCTATGGTTTTATGGGAAGAGGGCGGGATGGGAGATATTTTAGAAGATATTCCTCCACGTGAGAAAATTAAACCTTTAAAAGATAAAATTTTAATTGATAGGTTTTTAACAGGAGTTAGGTGTAATGGGGCTCGTATTTTAGAGAAATTGGATTTTATTGAACAGCAATTAAATGCTTCTGCCACTGTAGCAGAAGGTTGGGGATTATTTGAGGAATTATGTAAATTGTTGATGAACTCTCCTCATGAAGATGTAGAGAATTTGGAAAATAATAAAGAAAATAATATACAGAATGATAATGGGAAACAAGGAAGAAAAGTGGGTAAGCCTCCTGATAAATATAATAGAAATAGAAAATATGCTGGGAGAAAAGCTAAATTTAGATTCTATCAAACCCTCTTTGAAAAAGATAAGAAAAGGTTGGCTAGGATCATTATGGGAGAACCTGATAAAGCGACATGTAAGATAGCAGTTAAGGAGATTGAAACCTATTATAAAGAAATTTTGGGTAGAGAAGGACATGGGAATACCAGAGGATGGCCAAAAGTAAAAGAAGTGGTAGATAATGAAATTTTAAATTGGCCTTTATCAATTGATGAAATTAGAGAAGCCTTAAGAGAGATTGATAATAGTAGTGCTCCTGGACCAGATGGAATTAAGGTTAAGGATTTATGGGATATTTATAATTTAGACAGTAGGATTTTAGTAAGGATTTTTAATATTTGGTTTTTAAATAGACAGATTCCAGAGTGTTTTAAAAGCAATCGTACAATCCTAATTCCTAAAGTCAAGGATCCACAAGAGTTGAAGAAAATATCATCTTGGAGGCCATTGACTATTGGTTCGATTTGGATTAGGTTGTATACAAAAATTTTAGCTAAAAGATTATCAAGTGCTGTTAAATTATGCCCCAGACAAAAAGGTTTTATCGCAGCCTCTGGCTGTGAGGAAAATATATCGATTTTAGAAAAGTTAATTAAAGGGGCCAAGAAAAATAAAGATGAAATAGCTGTTGTTTTTATTGATCTTGCTAAGGCATTTGATTCGGTTGGCCATGGGCACATTTTAAAGGGGTTAAAGAGATTTGGGATATCAGAGAGTTTTATTGATATTGTAAAGGATTTGTATACAGATTGCTACACTGAAATTAGTGTTGGTGAGGATAAGACAGAACCTATTTTAATTAAGAGTGGAGTTAAGCAAGGTGACCCGCTCTCCCCTATTTTATTTAATATAGCCATGGACCCTCTTTTATATAAATTGGAAGATGAAGGAGATGGTTTTATAGTGCAGGGTAGAAAGATAACTTCATTGGCCTTTGCCGACGATATCGCTATATTAAGTAGGTCCTATAAGGGGATGGTTAAGAATTTAAAAATTCTTAATCAGTTTTGTAAAAATTCAAGTTTAAAAGTAAATGTTAAAAAGACAAAGGGCTTTCATATTTTCCCAAGCATGGGAACATATGTTATTAACCCAAAAGATAAATGGGGATTAGGTGATGAATTAATTGATTATATTCAACCTGGTGAGTCTGAAAGATATCTAGGTGCAAGAATAGATCCATGGGTGGGAGTGGCTAATAATTCCCCTAAGGAAAAATTAATTGATTGGTGTGAAAGTTTATGTAAGGCCCCGTTAAAACCTGCGCAGAAATTGATAATTTTAAAAGTTTACATTTTAACGAGAGTTTTTTATGAATTACTTTTAATTGAGCCGCCACTTTATATGCTAAATGAATTAGATGTTTTAGTTAGGAACACTCTTAAAAAGATTTTACATCTTCCCCAGTGTACAACTGACGGGCTATTCTATGCTAGAACTAGAGATGGGGGTTTAGCAGTTACAAAATTTAGTACCCAAATTCCAAACATGTTAATTCGTAAATGGAGGAGACATATTGTCTCCAAAGATGATTGGATAGATTTCTCGTTTTTATATGCTGGGGAAAATTTAGTGGAGAAAATTTTAATATATAGTGCTAAAACGGCTAATCCTAAAACGTGGAGAGATGAAGAGTTTTTAAAATGGAGTAATTTAAGATGTCAGGGAATTGGTATTAAATATTTTAAAAATGATGGTATTAGTAATTCGTTTTTAAAATATCCTTGCTTGGCCAAGTCCTCCTCTCTGATTGCGGCATTGCAAACGAGAGCGAATGTTTTTCCCACCAGGGAAGCTCTAGCAAGAGGACGGAAGATGGAGGAAGGGTTATGTAGATGGTGTGGTAAGGTCAAAGAGACAATTCCTCATATCTCTGGTCAGTGCATAAAAATGAAAGAAGCAAGAATTAAAAGACATAATAGGATAGTTAAAGCACTAATTGATAAAGTAGGAAACAAAGGATGTAAAATTTGGATTGAACCTTACCTTCATAATAAAGAAGGGAAGTTGAGAAAACCCGACCTCATTATTGAAAAGGAAGGAGTGGTAGCCGTTGTGGATGTCACAGTTAGATGGGAAGACAACGCTGACAGTGTGGAGGCAGCCCACATTGAGAAGGAGGCATACTACTCTGAGTTGGAGGAGGAGGTGCTGCAGCTCACTGGTGGGAAGATCATCCACTTCTTTGGATTTGTGGTTGGGGCGAGAGGTAAATGGAGTGAAAGAAATGATGAAATTTTTAAAATTTTAGGTATTGATAAATTTAAAAGTTTTAAAGAAAGTGTGTGCAGACTTGCTATGTATGCTACGACGGATATGTTGGCTCTTTTTAGCGATAAACAGTGAACCCGAACATTCATTTCGTGTATCCTGTGGATTTTAGATATATTTTAGATATAGATATATTTATTCTCCATATTTTACATTTTATCAATGGGCTTTAGTTTTCATACTATTGACCTGTTGACTATGTTTAACTGTCCTTTCATGTAATTTAATTTAATTTTAAAATTAATTGAATAATAAATATTACTTATAGGTTAGATCTTGATTTTAGATTATCTTAGCTACTGAATACTAGATTGGACGGCGGACTGGCCGCATAGTAACCAGGAAAGGGCAGGTATTTACGCCTGTACAAATAGTACCTCTTGTCTCTATAAAAAGAGGACTTCAGTCTCCAGAACAGACAAACTCACACTTCCAATGGTTGCATCCACTGATTCCTTACATTCTTTTTCAGAACAGTGTGTGTTGTCTGGGGTTCTTTGTGCAGCGTCCCTCTTTGGTTCCCATGTTTCACTCTGTGACTTGTTCCTGTTTTCCATTCTTTGCCCCACTAATTAGTTGATCCCTGTTTTTTGTAACCTTCCCAGTCCTTATTGGCTGTGGAATGGCTGCTCATGTTCCTTTTGGATGGGTTCCACACATTCCTACAGGGATCAGACAGGCTGACACCTTTTATGAGCACTAAATTCACATGAAATACTAGGGGCGGGGGGAGGGATGATGGCGGGGAGGAAGATTTTGCAGTTCTAGGGTATGTCTACACTGCAGTTAGACACCTGCAGCTGGCCCATACCAGTTGACTTGGGCTCCCAGGGCCCGGGCTGCAGGGCTGTTGAATTGCAGTGTAGACATTTGAGCCTCCCATCTCACAGGGTCCTAGTGCCTGGGCTCCAGCCGAAGCCCAAAAATCTACAACACAATTAAACAGCCCCTTAGCTTGAGCCCCATAAGACCAAATCAGCTGACGTGGGTCAGCTGCGGGTTTTTAATTGCAGTATAGACATACCCTTAGTAAACAAAGATAGGTTGGGATGGCTTGAAAGAAATTAGAAGGTAAAAGCTTCATTCTTATTTTATAGTACATTGACGAAAGTTCAGTAAGGGAGTATTTTCCTCTGAGATGGCTTACTCCTTTTCTTAATGCTTCTAGTTTAAAACCTCAAGAAAAAGACATTTATTAGAGGTTTTTCATGAGCTATTGTGTCGGCTACCTTTGTTTTTTGTTTTTTTAGAAGCAGATGAAGGTAACTACTCAATACCTTCAGGACAGGCACTTCTCTCCATGCATAGTACAGTATTGGTTAAGTATCTGAATGCTAATTTAGTGAAAATTGGTATATTCACAGTGAGCATGAACCTACACCTTTCTGCAAAGCAGAGCATCTCTTCATCTGAGAAACTGCTATTGAAAGAGAAGCTCTTTGAGGCTGGGCTTGGCAGTGTTTTAGCAGTATTACAGGCACACGGTTGCTGTAAATGGACAGAAATTGATGGATGTGCTATGAACTTCTAGTCTGAGCTATGAAACTCACACTGCTATTATGCTACTTCAATGTTCAACTTATAATCAAGTTTGATCTAATTTAAGTTCTATTTTGTTTATGTGGAGTGAGGAGTCGTGCCCTCAGGTTGAAAGCAGAGTTTATCCATTACTGTTGATAGATGAGATTTGGCTCCTTACCATCTATCAGTACTACCTTTGTGTCTGTTTTGGCTTTTCGCTGATTCGATTTTGCATTTGACGGTAGAGGGATCGCAGTCTCAAATGCATTCTGCCTTGCCAAGGGGTTTAGGGTAATAACACTCACAGAGCTTTTCTAACCCAGTTTCCAGATACTGCTATGAAAGGCTGCAGATTTTAAAGACCTTTGCGAAGATACTGGCTGTTTTGTTTAAAACACTTAATCCTCCTAGGGATTTTTCAAGAATACCTGAAGGTGCTGTTTGTGTCTGATTTTAGTAGAATTGCCAGGAACCAGAGCACAACTAGCAATGTTATGTGCAATTATACGGGCAAGTGCTGCAACAGTAATAAGCCACACTGGAAATCTGTGATGCACAGATTATAACTTCTTGTAGGTCCAAATTCAGTTCATGCCTGCACTGGTGTAGCTCTGTTGCACTCACTTAGACTCAGGCGGAACTTGGCCCTTTTGATGAAGTCTTCTTGGCTCCCAAAATGCAGCGGTACCTTAGTGATTGTGCTGAGTAGGGCGGCCCAAGAGGTGGAGAGGACACAGAAGGAACTCTTTGCCCCTTGCAGTCCTCCAGCTTGGTATGTGGGAGTGTAAAATGGGTTTAAGGCAGCCCAAGGGAGTGGTAGAGATGTGGCAAGTAGGTCTGTGACCTTCATTGATACTCTAGCTTGCTACATCTGCCACTTAGCTCTAGTAGTAATCAAGACCCAGCCGCTATTATACTGTCTGCCCTGCCTACATTTTGGTGGGGGAGTTTTTCATTTCCACTGTCTCCCATGTTGTTCTCCTGTTTAGTTCAGTTAGCACAATGCACATGAATTTCACTATTGCAGCATATTTATGATATCCATAAATATATTTTTCCTGTAGAGAATATGAGATTTTGGTTTTTCAGAACCTTTTCGGTAGGTAGAGGGTGAATTAAAGACTCTTGGGCTATCCATTCCATACATTTCATGCAAACTGCATTCACTTCAAAAAAATCTTCTGTGTTTTGATCAAAGGGGCATTGGAGTCTGTTACTGTTACCATGAGAAAGTGTAATGTATTTGGGATGAGTGATTAAGGAAACAGTTCTCTCCCTGCCTTCACATTTTTTCCCACTGTCTGTTCAATAGTCTCTTTGAGGTTGATTTGGTGTGGCGTACAGACCAATCCCTGAGCAGACGTAGTGACCCTCGCTCATCAGACAGTAAAATGGCATGTCCATTGTTATCAGACTGACTTGGTATTAAAGAGCTGCAGCTGTTTTTTTCACACCCATCATTTTGGAATCTTTCCCCCCCTACAAATAGTTCCTCAAATTCCCCTTACATCTGTAACAATTTTTCTGGCATCCTGTCATACAACTAGTAGGATGGTTGATTAAATGTTCCAGAAGGGGGTACTATGGGAGTATTTCAACTGAAGTGGTTTCTCTCAGAGAGCAACTGTAATGCTCACTTGTCCTGGGGATCATGCGGACGGATTTTTCTTGAGCCCTTACAGGAAATGAATCACATAACTTTCTAGTCAGTATTTTAAGAGTCCAATTCTATTGAAGTCTATGGAAAGGGGCCAGGAGGCTTTGGATAAGGCTATAAGTCCGTTTCTCTTGTGAAGGTTTCCTCATACCAATTATCTCCTTCATGAACTTTAACTCATTTGTTTTCAGTGTTCAAAATCCTGTGAAGGAGGATTCCGGGTTCGAGAAGTCAGATGTCTGTCAGATGATCTGGCACCTAGTAACCAATGTGATCTGCAGCTTAAATCAGAAGAAAAAGAACCTTGTAACACACAGGATTGTATACCTGAAATAGGTAAGGAGATAGGAAAACTCGACTGTTTTGACATCTAGTGGAGAAAGTTTTTAACAATCCTGTCTAGGCTCTCTGGGTTTAGCATTTATTTTCTATTCTAATTTTAGGAGCTTGTTTTTAAACCAAATAAGGTTCGCCTTTTAAAAAGGTACAGTAGGTTTTCATAGACTTTATGGCCAGAAGGCACCATCATGATCATCTAGTCTGACCCCTTGCACATTGCAGGACACAGAACCTCACCTCTCCTGTTATAATCCCAGAACCTCTGGCTGAGTTACTGAAGTCCTCAAATCATCATTTAAAGACTTCAAGTTACAGGGAATCCACCTTTTAAACTAGTTTAAACCTCCAAGTGATCTGTGCCCCATGCTGCAGAGGAAGGCAAAAAAAAGACTCCAGGGTCTCTGCCAATCTGACCCTGGGGAAAATTCCTTCCCAACCCCAAGCATGGGGATCAATTAGACCCCGAGCATGTGGGCAAGACCCACCAGACAGACACTGGGAAATAATTCTCTGTAGCAACTCAGAGCCCTCCCATCTAGTGTCCCATGACTGGCCATTGGAGATATATGTTGCTAACAGTCATAGATTGGCTACATGCCTCTGTAGGCAGTCCCATCATACCATCTCTTCTATAAACTTACCAAGCTCAGTCTTGAAGCCAGCTAGGTTTTTTGCCCCCAGTGCTCCCCTTGGGAGGCTGTTCCAGACATTCACTCCTCTGATGGTTAGAAACCTTCATGTAATTTCAAGCCTAAACTTGTTGATGGCCGGTTATCCATTTGTTCTTGTGTCTGCATTGGTGCTTATAACTCTTCTCTCTCCCTGGTATTTATCCTTTTGATGTATTTATAGAGAGCAATCATATCTCCCTCAGCCTGCTTTTGTTAAGGCTAAACAAGCCAAGCTCTTTGAATCTCTTGATTAAAACGTTTTCCTTGAACAGAAATTGGCTTGCCTTTGAAGTCTCAGAGAGCGTGAGAGATCTTTGGATCTGCTTAAATGACACATTTGGGGTAATTTTAGTGTGCATTTTATGGAACCTCGTATTCTGAAATTTTGCTTTAGTGGGTTCTTATTGCTTTAACCCTAAAATCAGAAAGTCTAATCATGTACATATTCTGTGTGTTCTAATACCTTGTACAAGGAACCACACTTACAATAACTAAAATCATAAAAAAGAGATTTTCTTGATTATGAACTTCCAAGTGCAGTTGCATAGAATCGTAGATTCCAAGTCCAGAAAGGACCATTGTGATCATCTAGTCTGACCTCCTGCATAACACGAGCCGTAGAATTTCCCCAGAATAATACCTAGATTTCGCTTTTCTTCTTGATTTTAAAATATTTAACTAAGATGTCAAAGCACAATCAAATTTCTTTCATGATATTTATTAACCAAATGTTGCACTTTAGCATTAATTTAATACTGTCAAAGATTTTTTCATAATTTGTATTTAATCATTTTAATAATAATTAGAATTACTAAAAAAGGGGAGAAAGCTATATTAAGAAGCAGTTTGGACCTCGTTCTGTTCTACATCAACTTTCAGGTCAGATTTGTTCACAAATTTAGACCTTGTAAAGATTAGCTATTATATAGCGTAAGACTGATATAAATGTTGTTTTTGTTGTTGTTGTTGTTCTTCCTCCATGGGAAATAGTTTTGTTGAAAACAAATTAATACAATACCGCCAAGTCTCATGATTTTATTTATCGTGTGGCTTGTGTTATTTGGTCTTTTTCTTAAAGCTCCTGCTTCTGGAGTTATATGATTATGTGAGAATCTCAGTTTTCATCAAAAAAGCAAGTTTCTACCCTGGTGGCTTTTAAATGTGAATGGAGTGCATCCTAGTGGCTTAGAACCCTCAGAAGGCAAATATAAGAAACATTTATTATTTTTTAAAATTTCAATATTTATAAGCCAATCTTGTGAATGTGGGAGGCCTGACTCATGACTTTTCAGTGCTTGAGGGCTGGCAATAGTGTTAATATTCCCCTGAAGAATTTGCCACCCAAACACTGCAGCATGGTATTTATTATCTGAGAATTGAAAGTGAAAATGACAGGAATCTGACTATAAATAAAAGTACTACTAAAGTAAAGTAGATTTTTAAAATATGTATAGGGTATTTTCTATTTTTATTCAAATAAAAAAGTTCTTGCAGTTTTAATCTTCTAATTTTAATAATCTAACTTTCATTGGTAGGCTATTTTAAAATATATGGTTTTTTTTACCTGACAATGATTCTTTAAAAATAAATTTGCAATCTACCATAATCTGCTATGAAAACCTAGTATTTCTGAATCATAAAGTTCTGTGCTTTTCTTTTCCCCAGATGAAAATTGCAAAGACAAATACTACAACTGCAATGTGGTGGTGCAGGCCCGGCTCTGTGTCTATACCTATTACAAGACAGCTTGTTGTGCATCCTGCACAAGGATGGCCAATAGACAACCAGGATTTCTAGGACGCAGATAACAACTACTCCATCCATGTTTAACTTCGATATGGGAACATAAATGGTGTTACTGTTTGGACTACAATAGCATCTGCTTTCTAAAGAGATGGTTTCCATATTGCTGAGCACATCAAGACTATGGTTATGTCTCACACATAACATGCAGCATATAATAGGAGCTTTTTGGCTTTTAAAAATGTTCATGTAAAACGGTGATTTTTAAAGCATTATTTTTTACTGATAATATTGTATGCACCTGTTCATCAAATAATTGTTATTTAAGGAAAACACCAGCTTTCTTATTATGAACTTAATGAAAGGAAAATCAGTCAAATGCATTTATTGGAGTTGTTTGACCAGTACAGATACAGCAGCATCATTATTTGCTGAATACCAACCCTTCTTTGGTATTCTGGACTTCCTTAAATTAGTAAACAGTATCAGTAGAACACATACAGAAGAAGTGTTATGTCGTAAAAAAGCCCAGCACTCTTACGACCCATTTAAACCCAATTTCCCAGCACCCTAATCTGTGTGTTTAATTTACCTCAATCCTTCATACTAAATTAGTGTAAGGCTTAAGCTCTCTCTGCTGTACTTGTACCAACTTCCTGCCTTGAACAAATCATCCAATGTTACACACTTTGACTGCCTATAAGTGCCTTGAATTTAATTTATAAACTAGTGCATTAAAGTTATAGCCTGTAATTCTCTATGGATGTTGAAAACAATACATTACCCACACTGTGCCCACAGTGACCTTAAGTCTTCTAAGTCTTCTCTTCAACATTTGAAGATAACAGTTGAAGCTCAAATTCACGGGTGATGTTCCTCTGCTGATCTAAATTGTCAGTTTACACCAGCAGAGGATCTTCCCCCATCGTGTAGCAATCTTGCTGTGTGTGTGAACTGACACCCTGCACAATAATTTTTCATTACAGAATTGTTCAACAGGTAACATTAAAGTAACAGGATCAATAGAAATGTGCATCAGCTTCAGTTAGGATGGTCATCAGTTTCTGAGGCCTCCACCAAGGGACCTGGCACTCTGTCTTTAACATGTTTCCATAACCCTTCGGGCATCAGCAGTCCGTGGGGTTTTGTTTTTTTTTATGCTAACTGCTAGTGCAGTATCTTGGAATTCTGTATTAAGGAAATCCTGACTCTCAGTTGTTGGAAGGATTATTACAGTGTATCTTTTCTGGTTTTCATCCTATGTTGCCAGGTTCCTCAGTAAACGTACTCTGAAAGAATAGCATCTATTTACACTGTCTTCTGTTCCATTCAAGAATGGTTACAGATTTGCACCTGGGTTAGATGATCTTTCATTTTCTACACTTACTGTACTCAATCCTGGGATTTGCTAGAGCTAAACAGAATGAGGCATTCAGGGCAGATTAAAGGTATTAAACTACCTGAAAATTTCACAGTTCATTCACTTTTATTGAGTCTTTTAAAATATTTCTGTGTGAATAGTGCTGAGTTCTGTTGGTGAGAAAAAATAACTTGCTTATTGAATTACTCATTGCACCCTAATGATATCCATAATCTTGTGTTCATTTTAAGGTGTCCACTGTCTGAAATCAAAATGAGTGCCAACAAATCCTATTTATACCTGACACATCTTTACTGTTGAGCATTATGCCACTCCAGTATTGATTATCTTTGAGCCCTATTGTACCATCAATGTTTGATTACCATTGTAATCAGTGGGAGTTTTCCTTTGTCTCTCAAATTTGATGACACAATAATTATTCTGTGTGATTAGAAATCATTAAATGTCATTAGAACTTTGATTACCGTGCAATTAATTGAATTAAACAGAGGGAGACCTGTATGAAATTGAAAGGTTAATTATATAACTTTCTTTGAATTAATTATCCTTTCTCAGACCTATGCCTTTATGTCATGACAAGTCATTCAAAGGACTTCATGTAACATTTGGAGATTTGAGATTACACTGTATACAGTAGATTCTTGACCAAAGAATTATGGGAGAGAAAATATAGCATAAACAAATGTCAAAATTTCATTGGTAGTAAATACAGATTTTCTTATGAATGTCATATTGCAGCAAATCCTGACATGCTGTATCTAATCTTGTTGTTGCCTCTTTTGCCTTAAAGAAAGTGTATTTTACCAGCTTTAAGGAAGTATCTATAGCATAAAAAGCTTATTTACATCCTAGATGAAGAAAGAAATTATTGTTCACATAACAATAATGTATGATCCAGAAACAGTTTGCATCTCCCTTTGGATAAGGTGAATAATTTAAGCCAAACAGAGAGCTGGTAGATAGGTATGTGAACATGGTGCCTTATAGGGTTGTAGGCAAGTTATAAAACATTTTGCTCTTAAATATGTGGCAGGTGGGATATCTTATAAACATTTATCTTCTTGTAGGATCTATTAATCTACCACTGAAGAAAGCACAGTTCATAGGGAGCCAAGTATAACAGAGTATGTATATATACCCTATGTTACTCTCAGGTTCATTGCTTTGTTAGTTGAATGTGGTGACTTATATTCATAATTATATAAATTGAGCTCCCTGGTGTAAGGCCAGTTTTCATATATACCATTAAAAAACTATTAGTCTCACCTAATTAAACACCATGCAGTCAGGAGTCAGCCTGATTGTGGCCAGACTGAATCTCTTATTGTCACTGGCAAGTTTCACTATAATTATGATAGATGTTTCTACAATGTACACTAATCAACTCTCCTTTTCTACACACACTGATGTAGAAGAACTAATATTATCTAGACATCAGTAATACTATAGTAATGTTGTCACAGGAAGTGCACTTTTAAAACTATTTGTTTAAAACAGTTATTGCATTTTAACTATAACAAATGTTAGTTTTTATATAGCAGTGCACCATTTTAGCCTAGGACCATATACAGTTCCTGACTCTTTCACTTAAATTGATGTAAATCAGGAATGGCACTGATGAATTCAGTGGAGTTGTACGGGTATAAAACCAGTGTAAGCAAGTGCAGAATCAGGCTAATGAATTTGAACAGTACTTTGTAGTAGTAGAAAAAACATTACTTCTCACCTTTCAAATAGAAGATCAGTGTAACTATGGGGAAAATATGTGACTTTTCAATATAAGGCAGACTGCCGATAGGAGATTTCCTGAAGCCAGCACACAATAAAGGGAGCATGGGCAGATGTTTTCTACCCCACAACTGGCTTCTCAAACATCTGTAGAGAATCCATTTTGCTGATCTTACATGACAGAGGCAGATTTTGAGGTGTATTGTAAAAGTGGGAGGGCAGGATGTTGCATGAACATCACACAGCTCAGCCATTGCTCAAACACACTCATACAATTACTCCTAATGTAGTGGGAATAATCTGTCTTTGGGGCATAATTCATCAGGCTGCATAGAAGCAAGGTCTAGCATTAATGTTACTTATACAATGTTTATATTATCCCATTTCTATGACCAAATGATGCAAATCCAAAATTTGGTCCTTTTAAGTAGGAAAACGCTCACTGTATTTTAGAGACCTATTAGCTCGTAAGTTCATCGACGCGGCACATACGGATGAGATAGCCACAATTTAGCTGGGTTCAGTGGGACTACTGACATTCAGGAGTGTTTGCAGGTCTGGGGTTCTAGTAGCTATTGCCATACCTGCTTACCCAACAGGAATTTGTAATGTTTCATATAGAGCGTGCTAAGTGATCAAACCATTTTATTACCTTTGAACAGAGAGCTAGCTGGCACAGATGCGGGAATTAATACAAGTTTCATAGTGTGAAGGAACAAGCTAGCTTTTATCAGTTTGTATCACAAATAAACCCAGACATTAGTAGAGCTACAATCCTGCTAGTATAACCAGTTCCTGAACCCTTGGTGGCTTGTTTTATTAAAATAACTACTGAATGAATCCCTGTGCAATGAACCCAGAATGCCTATAACTGCACAATTATGAAAGAATGTATTGTTCCTTTATACAGCATCCACTGTATTAAAAATAGCATTAAAGCAATCATGTATACACTCGATAGCAGAAAGAAATCATTCCAGGACTTGGTTCCAGGACTTGGACAGCTGTGTTGAATGCCTCTAGGCTCCTCCCTATAAAAGCACTTGTGATCCGTCTATTGGGCAGTTAATTATGTGCATGTCTATATGTGTTTGTATTACGGAACATGGAACTTCTAACAATGAATGCTGAAAGTAAACGTCCTTTGCTCCTAACACAACTTCCAGAATACGTGTGGGGCTTGTGTTAGTTTCTGTTTAGGGAGCTAAATAAAAGCAATCTACTAACATTAACATTTTCATTTTTAGTGCTTTTAAATAGGCAAACTAATTTGTATTGTACGAAACAATAATTGGATCAAAATTCTGACCTGGTGAAAGCAGGTGCAACTCCATCATTAGAAATGCATCCACCAATACTAGGTCTGAATTTGACCCTTTGTTTTTAAACTTTTAATCAAACACAAGAGTTTATAGTACTGCTAGTAAAATGTTTGAAATGGAGGCTCTTTGGAATTGTAATGGATTGAGAAGTGCTAACTGCCATTATCTTTTGGGTTTGATTATTTCTTTGGAGAATTCAGGACTTTCCCAGTGACTTTCTATCAACACTGCTTTCAGTAGCTGGCTTTGCCATAGCACATTGCGTGGGTTTCTTCGGAACTGAGCTCAGCATGGATGGACCTAGGTGTCCTTGCTGACCCTCACTGAAGTCATAGGGGCTCTACATGGAGCATCTTGAAGGGCTGGGGCCTTAACTGTGCAGATCATCAAGCCTCAATTGAGTGACACAAAAAACCTATGTTAAATATGTAAAATTACTGCCACTTCACCTTAACCCAGTCATCCATCTTGGCAGAAGGATATACTTTATTATAACTTATTTTTGTTATTTGTAAATACAAGATGTTTATAGGAAATATGTATTCTGAGCTATGTCTATGGAACGAGCCACTGCACCCAAATAGTTCAATTATTTAGAATATGCAGATTTTTATTAAAGGGGCCTAATGTGTATTTATTTACATATGCCATCTACATTTTTGTCCAGGTCTTTCATCATACTAACCCAATTTTTCATTGAATTTTATAGCATATATATATATATATCATACTGTAAATCCATAGTTACCATTTTGTAATTTTCTGATTAGCCTGTTCCTTGAGTGGATTTAAAGGGGGAGTATAAGTTAAAGTTCTTTTTGACTAGTTCAGGAATATGTATCCCTGGCAATGCACCTGAACCAGAACTGTACAGCATCCTTTTCATATTGTATACATTTTCTCTTTGATGGAAAAAATGTTAACTATTTTTGTTTGACTAATTTATTTTTTATTATTGTGAAAAATAAATTAATAAAAGATCAGCTTTTGTGACGTGGTTTATTTCCTCTTTGGTGGGTCCTACATAACTCCTGTTCATAGGAGTTAAACACACATATCAACAGTCGAATAGATTTCCTGGAAGGATCTAATTAAGATGCCTTATCTAATACAGTGCAGAATATAGAAATGTTGCCAAAAGATACATAACACTGTGCTATAACCTTACAAAGGATTGACAGTGACATCCTGGTTTCCTGATAGACAATCATACACTTTAGAGATGAAAAAGATAACTTTTTACTGGGAGGTCATCATCTCATCCCTAGTTCCAAACCAGGTTGTTTCCTACAGTTTGTTCTCAATTACATTGCCCAATTTCAAATTCTTTTCTCCCTTGAAAAGCTGTTCCTATAGACCTCCACATTAGCAAGTAGTTCCTGATATGCCGCCTAAATTTCCCTTGCTCAGTTTTCTACCATTACTCCTAAATATCTGTATGAACATTTCCTCTTCCTCTTTGCTATTTGATTAGCATATCTCCCCCTGGTAGTACTCTGTCCAGGCTTTATATACATCTATAGTAATAATTATTTTAATATTTCCTTCTAAAATCAATCCTTCCAAGGCCTTGATAATTTTTGTTGTTTTACCTGAGTACCCTTCAATTTGTCCATCCTTTCCTAATATGAAGATATGAGGGGCTGATCTAATGCCCATGGAAATCAATGAAAGATTTACAATGACTTCTGTGGGTGGTTGGATTGGCCCTTGACTGTATTTTAGGCACTTGGGCCCTGGGCCTACGACATGTGCACATGCTTCACTTTACAAATGTGGGTAATCCTGTAGGACCAGATCCTGCAAACATTCAAGGACAGGAGTAAATCTACTCACACGAACAGTACTATTTTGAGATTGTTCTATATCTGTATATATAAAAACGGTCAGTTAAAAGATAAGATGGCAGTTGATGGTGCTCAAGAATGTGCAGTATTGTTCCTGGATTCTGTAGGACCAATAAATCTTGCTGTTGTGTGCAAATAAAGGCTTCCTTTTTTGCACCTCTCATCATCAGCTCTGAAATTTCACTGAAAGGACTGGCACTGTTTATATATGTAAAATTATGCATATACTTAGGGATTTGCAGAACTTGGGCCTTAGCCAGATTGAGAAGGCCAGATGCCTGGATTGGTTGAACATACCTAAGATAGTAGTTTGGTATTTAAGGTACAGACCTACTGTCAGTGTTCTTAAACTGCGATAAAACACATTTGATTATTCACGTGTTGGTTTGACATGAGATTCTTATAATCCCAAACTGTACATCGCATAGGCAAGCATAAGAGCACAACAAATACATCAGCATACTGTACCAGCCCTCAATGCTGCACATATTTAAGTGTGTGAACCTAAAGAGACTAGTCATATACTTTAGTCTTCGCAGGGCTGAGGCCCTTGGATAGTGGCACGGTTCCGTCTACCAATTTAAAAATGAAAACGGTGAAAATCAATATCCCCTTGCTACCATTATATTTTTCCACCTGCCAGAGAAGACTGCATACGATGCCACTGACATTAGTCTTATACCTACTTAATTCAATTATTTTGTATTCACTTTATCAGCTCAGTAAATGGAGAGCCAGGCAGGGTTAAGAAAGGTTCAGTCTCCTTTATAGTGGTTCTTACAGTCACAAACATTATCCTGGCATCTGAACTGTGCCCATAATGTCTCAATTAATAATGGCGAAAAATATATTCCTCCAAATGTTCATAAAAAAGGGCAGCCCTGATTACAATCCAAATCTGGACGCTATTTAATCAGCTTCCTAATGGACCTTAAACATTAGCTCTGTTTTCTTCACATGAGACTGTTACTTTCGTGTTGTCTGTCTGAGCACGTCTGTCCTGTTTGTAAGGTTTAATGTGAGCTGGGTTGCAGGCTCTGCCCAAAAAGACACAAGAGTTGAGAACGGTGATTCAGGTGATGGCTGGGGAGGCATGCAGCCAAATCTAAAACAACATTTTCCAGTTGGTAAAGAGAGCATAGCGTTGCCTCACTACCGTGACAGATATGTCTGCAGGGCTGCTATGGTTTTTCAGGACACAATGCAATAGCGGGTAGTACACGAGGACGCAGGTTTATGGACAATTCAGGTTAGACATAAATCTCATAGGTGAGATCCTCACCCCCATACACTGGTTCCTTTATGCCAAATAAAATAGCTGGCGTGGTGTAAAGCGGTACTAAAAGCATCCAGTCCAGTGGGGAGAGGATTTCCCTGGGGCAGGTGCTGTAGCAGACAGTTGTAAGGCTGTGCAGGAGAGACTCGCCCCTCCCCCCCCCCGACTGCAGGCACTAAGATGCAGGGGTGCAGCCCCGTTCTCTCCCCCACCCACCCGCCCGCCGTGAGCCATGTGGAAAAACCACGGTGCGGAGCCATCCAGAGACTGCAGCCTAAGCAGGGACGGCTGTGCAGAGCATGAGGTGGGGCAGAGAAAATGGGGGCGGAGGGGGGGGGGTAAAAAGGGGACCAGCGACTGTCTTTTTGGTCTACGCCTAAGCCAACAGATGGCTATACAAAGATGGGGGGGGGCAGAAGGAAACAATGAGACACTATTGTCTAACTAGACACAGCCTGGCGGGGGGGGGGGAGGGGTAGCACATGCAAGGTGAACGACCAGTGGGATGGTGGCAACTGGCATGTTAGTGCCACGCTTTGGTTTGTTTGGGAGTTTTTGGGCCCGGGTTTACTTAGGAGGGGCTCAGCTCACTGGCAAGTGAAGGGCAGGGGGTGAGGGCGCCAGGGCCGGGGCGGCTACAGTGAAGCTGAGGGGACGGGCGTGTGGTGGGGGAGGGTGGCGCAGCCAGCCAATCAGCACAGGGCAAAGAACGTCAGGGAACATTCTCTGCCGGTGACTGGCACGGCCGAAGGGCTCTGTGTGACCTGCCCCCAGCCCCTCGTGCTGCCACCTGGCAGAGGGCAGGGTGCGTTCGGGGCTCCCCGGGGGCTGGTAGTTTAGTTCACCACACAGTGTCCGCTAAGGTGTGTACTGAAAGCCTGGCGGCGAAAGCTTTGCAAAAAGTCGTGCGGCTAACAGGTGCCATTTGTATATCTATAGTGTAGGCAGCTGTGTCTGCGTTGGCAATTATGGGCTGAAAGCCTTGGCGTTACAGACCCTGCAGGCTGAGGTAATATGCTGAGGTAATATTCCTGGCTGACCATTTGTGTATTGCATGGCTTTCAATGGAAGGCTGTTTGTACACTGAGGCAAATGCTAATGAGGAGATTGCGCGCCCTTCTGGAGACAAAGTTAACAGGAAGAGGTGACGAAGGGAGGGAACCCTCTCTGTGTGTGTGTGTGTGTGTGTGTGTGTGAGAGAGAGAGAGAGAGAGAGAGAAGAACAAAGGCTTGGTCGCATATCTCTAGGGGTGCAGAAAGACATCCTGGCGGCCTTCATCTGTGTCTTAAGTGGCACTATGTCCTACAGGGTAACTGCTAACTTGGGGTGTATTGTTCCGTTGGGACCAGAGGCTCTGTGGCGGTCTGGTGGCTGGGTGTGGCAGGGAGCTGCTCAGTGGACTGAGAGGCGGCGTATACCGCTTGCTCACTTGCAGTGCACCAGCAGAACCTGCGTGGGCTGAGAGGAGAGGCCTTGTGTTGCCTGTGGCTGGTAGTGTCAGGGAGCTGACCCCTGACAGGCACAAACAAGGCTTCCTCGTGCTAAGGGCAGATGATAGCAAAGGGGCTCACCAGGCTAGAGACCCCCAGGAAGCACTGCTTTGGGTGCATTTGCTCCTACCGCCTGGAGTCTCTGGTCAGCTGCTCTCTGGGGTTTTCCCCCAAGGCCACATGGAGCATAGGCAGTATGATAATATATATAAACAATAATACTAATGAATTCATAGTAATGTTGCACTCTAGGGCTATTCCAGGCAGGGCTGGAACCCACAGGGCAGGCCTAGTAGGTCCTTAAGGTATGTCTAGCTGAACTGCAAATCACACTTCATATTACAGTGTAGCCGTGCCCTGAGACAGGCCACCAGGGCTGTCTAATTTATTCTGGGGTCGTCTCCATCCCTGGAGTAGCCCCGGCGCTGGGAAGTCTGTGCTGTGTCTCTCATTTGCATTGCTTTCTGTGTATTGAAATCTGTGTTTGTTTTCATTTGCCAGTTAGAGAGCAACACCTTAGTTTCGGCTGGGACAATGCACCATGCCTGTCCTGTTCCACCTAATGGGGACACGCAGCACTCTCCCATTAACTAATTCACACCTTTTTATCCACTCTGCTTCTACTATTTAGCATTAAACAGGTTTCTCTACCTAATCACAGAGAACATTTTACTATATTAAAGCAGCTGCTCCACCCCCTGCAACTTTGTTATAAATTAATGAAATTTTATCCCAAAGCAATGACAGATCTCCACCTTCTTGAAAACCAGGTTAAGCCCTTCATGTATGAACATTGCTGGGCAACAGCTCTTTCACTACTCCTGCTATGAGTAGATGGAAGTGTGATTTATTTTCCTAGAGTACCCATAAGAAGGGAGATTGTGGAGACCAAAACCAGTGGACATTTTGTTTCATGGTGTAGAATTACCTCTGTGTCCAGAGCCACAGAACTTGGAATGTTTATGGAATAAGTGCCTTAATAATTAGACTGGTTTGTAACCCTTAGTTTTGGGTTTTTTTAAAACACACACAAAAACATCTTTCAATCTGTGGTCTGAAGGGCTATAATTGATCTTGCTAATTACTCTTTAAGAAGAAAGACTTCTGACTGTTTTGGATCTTGCTGAACGAGTTAAAATAGGAAAATGGGACTGACTTAGTTTTATGGGCTATAAACATGCCCTCAAAGTTTGCGGGCTAAAATGCTGTAGCACTAGAAAGCATAGCAGGGGAAACATTCCCAAACTTTTAAAAATGCTACTTAGTTTCTTAATGCTGCTGTTCCCTTGAAAATGTTAGTTAAGATTTGCACAGCCCGAATCGTATGATGAGTTCTCAGTATCAGCCAGTTGCCTTGGGCGTCACTAAAAATTTTACAGTCCAGATACACACAAATCCCTTTACTACCAGAGAAGGTTCTCATTCAACCATGAAACCGAGGCACCTGTTTCCCAAAACACTATCCTGCCGATACAGTGAAACAATTAGTGAGGCTGTGATTTTCTTCTATGATCTAGTGTTGTTTTTGCTTAAAACTATGGCCAAAATCTGGAATAACACGCATACTTGACATGATCCCCCCTCTGATTTATTTCTGGTGTGCATGAATTATATTTGATGAAGGGTGCGTCTCACTGAGGACTGTGTCTCTCCTTGTTTTGTTCAGCGCTGAGCACGCTGAGGGAACTTAACGTGGTTAAATAATTAATGTCCCAAATGGGCATTCGTTACACTTAGTTCTTGAAGAAGTAATCCGTTATTTTCAATAAATCCCTCAATCCACAGGCACTCATTGGCATGTATGTTGTTCAGTCACCCATAGCTTCTTTGACTATGTGGGCAGGATACAATTTTTAACCAGAGATAATGTTGCATGCCCATGTGTTGGTTGGCTACACAATCAACACACAAATACTAATCATCACTATTTGTATTGGACTGTGGGCCAGACCACCCTTTCATATCTGTGTCACAGAGTGGGTGTGGTGACTGGAAAGCCCTCAAGTACTTAATTACTTCCCAGCAGACGGAGTGAAGCACTAAATAGCCCCACCCAATGGAAGCTGTAGCTATCTGCACAATTGGTGGGGTGTCCAGGGATCAGGCTGCGAGAAGTGGGGTGAAGCTGGGCAGGCCCCTGAGGTTGATGGGGGAGCCTGGTGCAGGAGCCAGTCCCATGGCAGCAGCAAGGAGGGGCCACGGGCCCAAACCTGAGCAGTGCTGTGACCCCTATGCACCAGCTCACAAAGCCACTCATTCACGGCCCTACCGCCCCTACTATGGAGGGGGGCAGTGGGACAAACCCAAGGGGCACTGAGACCTTGTGTGTCAGGTTGCAATGTGATTCACTCCATTGTGATCACTAAATCCTCTGGCCCCACCATGGAGGGGTTATGGAGCCAAGCCTGAATGGGCAGTGGGGCAGCCAGCACTGTGCCTCCTTGCTGCTGAAGAGGGGCCAGCTCCTGCCCTGGGGCTCCTCCCAGGGGCCTGCCTGGCCTCATCCTGCTTCCGGAAGCCCATGTCCCTCTGCTCTGCCCACAGGACTCACTCAGTGTCAGGTTCAAGACCTGCTACAAGTACAGGGAGCTGCAGTGGGTGCCCACACGGGGTACCCGGCTGGGAGAGAAGCAGCAGGTCACTCTGCAGGGGCAGAAATGAGGGTTTCCAGTTGCGGGTACCACGTGAAAAATTTCTGGGGCACCCCTGGCCTCAGCCAATCCACAAAAGTCCCTCTCTGAGCTTTTGGGGAGAGTGTCTGGGTCACCTCGATCATACATTTATTTAGCCAAGGCAGAGAGAGACACACCTAGCTGGGCATACGCATGAGATGATCCTGGTTGACAGCACATCACACCAAATTTCTACCTGCTAATACAGCAAAACGTCTCCTATTTTTTTTAATCCAGAAATCATCAAACATTGGTCCTTAGCTCCCAGCGCAATCTGTGAGCTTAACAGGTGTTTTCATTAGCAGCTGCTAGAGCTGCAATTAAACAATCCAGGAGGATTGTTAATGGAGATAAGGCAAGTGGCATTTGCATTTCTGTAGGCGGAGCAACAGTCTTTTAAATGTTGTTTGTAATTTGCATGTTTAACAAGGTATGACCTTAACAGTGTGCTGTGTGGACATTAAGAGCCATTCAAGCTTGCTGAACTGGGAGTTTTACTGGAGTGTGCAGCCCTTCCAGATGTTTTCATAGCACTGTTGCATACAGATAGTTTTTGCTTCTTTGCAATGGCTGAAATCCTGTTGGCTTTCAGCTTGCTTAAAGTGTGTCACGCTCCCTTTACAGCTACGGTGTTGTATATATTTTTGTGACTAGTGGAAAGCAATGCCACGCTTTCTTATTTCAAATCTGTAAATCTGCCCTTTGTCAGTTTTGCAGAGCTTTTGCTCAAATGCAAAGTTGCCTGCAAAATTTCTTACAGGAGCAAAAGTCAAAACTGGCCATACATCTTTTTTTGCTATGTGAATGTCAGGAAAAAAAAGGCATTTTTTTTTTATCTTTTCTAATTTCAGTTGGGTTAATTGAGTTCTGTCACATGGCTGAAGTCACATGGTGTTTGCTATTCTTCCGGATCCCTGACTGGGTGAGCCTACCCATGTGTGCAAGATCACCTGTAGAAGCCATTTTAACTCTCCACCCTCCAAATAAAAATGAGACGGAAAGGAAGAGAGTGCCTCTGTTTCTGCCCCATGTCCAACGCTTAAAGGATGTCTTGTTCAGAAGATATCAGGTTGCTAGAAGAAGACAAACACAAGGTAAGAGTGATGGGGTGGGTAGCTGTAAGAAAGTTACATCACATGGCCTGCTGAGGGAAAAAGAGTTGTGTGTAGTCAGAGGACTACATAGACTTGGGCAATGGTGTACCTAGGTTTAGACAGTTTGGATAAGAAGAGCAGTGGGCTGGATAGGTAGGAAATCCCTAATTTTTGTATGCCTGATCTTCATTCTTAAATTAGCAACCTGTGCATTCTGCAGCTGTGGAATTCATCCCTTGCTGAAGAATCATGCTCCAGAACTGCAGCTTTCATTTTTTTTAAAATGGATGTTTCTTGCCATCATCAGTGTGGATATAACTTTGAAAACTTGAACTGACTCTAGCCAAATACATGAATGTCTTCCCAAGGTTGCAGAAAGTCTGAAACAATGGTACTAAGAGGAGTGGACTGCCCCATGTATCCTAAAGTGTTGTTTACTCTGAACCCTAAATAGAACAGCTTGTGAAATTTATCTGAATTAGATAATTAGATATAGGTTGCTTCACAGTACTCTGTGCTCTGGCCTAAATGTTTCCCTAACAATATTTTTTTAAATTTAATTTCTCTTTTGACTTTTAAAGGGATCCAAAGGTAGTTCACAAGACTGTGCTGGTGACTAACGTATAGGGGCCCAGATCCTTAGCTAGTATAAACTGAAATCAACTGAGAATCTGAACTGTCGGGTTCCAGTGCTGATAGCAGAGGACGAGGGAGGATTCCACTGCTGATGGCAGAGGATGCGGGACGGATAAAGCACAACAACCAATATGATTGCAAGCAGAATCGTTTATTCCATCTTGTTCTCCAGCTTATATACCTTTTTATCATCTTTGCATACAATGGTCACACAATTGCTGATTGGCTATTATATAATTTCACACACTTAGCATGGGAACAGCTTACATATTATTGGTAGCTTCTTAGCTTACATAGCTTTCTTGTTTACGACCTTGGATACTTTCTACTATCTAGTGGATGGCGGCCAAGTCCGCGGAACTCGCCGCCAGTGAGGCGCCTGAGTGAAAGTGGCCACCTTCCAGCTCCCTGTAGGCAGCCTCACTTGACCCGGTGTCCACCACCAGGCCTGCTGTAACTTTCCACTTAAGTAGGCATCAGGTCAGTGTATGGATAATACACTCCCACATCTCCCCCCTTTCTTTTAAATATGCGCTCAACAAAACACTCCAAACTACCTTGCAATAAGCAAATAAAACAGGGGGCACAAATAAGGAAGAGGAGTACAATTCCCAAAATGATTATCCCCGTATAACAAAATAAAACAAGCCAAGAGGGCCAGCCAAAGTTGCTAAGCCACTCCCATAAGGGATTATGAGTTTGCATAATCTTATGCATATTATTTGCAAGGCATTGCAATAAAGCATGAACAAAATATAACTAATCTGATAAATTCATACAACACATGCCTTCAAAATCCTCACAACCGTGTCCCTGTGCCAACAAAAAAATCGATAGCTGCACGATTCTGCAGCCGTTAGGTCAGCATATGGATAATATACCCCCACAGCTCCGCCCTTTCTTTTACACTTCTCAGCATGTGGTCAGTGTGAGACCCTGAAGACATGCTTTTTTACATATTTATACAAACAAGACAAAAAAAATTACATATGCATAAATTTTTGATGCTTATAGGTATATTCAAAGTATTACTACTATTACTATTAACTTATACGTTTCCATTTTTAAAAATATACATAACAAATAACATAGTAACAAAAAATTTCTACTTTTCTATTAAAATTGTCTAATCTCTCTCTCAGAAGGCTATATGACTAATTAAAACTAGTTGGCTCTCTCCTTGCCCGTTCTCTGACCCTGGCAAAAAATCAAACACTATGGGAAAAGGAAGGGGGGTGATTTCAGCAAAAAGCAGAACACTCAAAAAACTAAAATAAAATGACTATAATCAAGCAGACAATTATTTTCCTACAATCCCCCCTTTGAGCCATACTGTATTACCAGTGTGGCTCACTTATAAACCTGAGCTAGCTTTTGCTTAAATTTAATAATTTCAACTTAAGTTAACATTTGCACGACAGGCACTCTGGCCTTAACAAACCAACTAAAAACAGAGCAAACAGAGGGCAAAGTACCCAAACACTAAAAACAACAACAGGTAAAAATAACAATAAAACAAATTATACACACAAACAATTACTTAAGCCAGAATAAATTTGGTAGCCATAAAATTAAGGCATAAAATAAATCTGTGAAACCCCATGACATATCATCTTGGAAAACGGTATGGAATAATAATGCAATTTGTAAAATGTCATGTGCATTAAATTAGTAGTTCTTTCAGTAATTTTGACTGAATTGTCCATATTCAAATGATTTAAATCAGATTGTCTATTAGCCTGCAGCAATTAATTACAATTGATTATTTACATATTTACAGACCAATTATTTGGAAGAAGGGCCTGTTTTTTCTTCAGAAGGCTGCAAAAAAAAAAAATTTAAAAATTCTCTTCCTATAACACTTTTCACACTTTCAACTGTCCCTCCAAACTCTGTAGTGTTAACTTCTCAATCTCTTTACTACATGGTGTTTAACACAATCAGAACCACGGGTATACCTTCTTCAAAATGCAAGGGAACATGACTACAAATCCAACAGTTAGACACATTTAAATCTGTTTGTAGTTGATTAATTAATTATAAAGATGTGTCAGTATAGTCCAAGAAGCGTTGTCTTTTATGGTTTAGTTGCTTGGGTTTTAATTGTACCTCAAAGTCATCAGGTTGTTGGTCTTCTTCCCCATGGACCTTGGGGATTTCCTCGACAGGTGTACCGTTAATCAGGAACTTGGATCAAAATAAAGTCATCCAGATAAGGCCAATACAGAACATCCAAAAGATCACTAGCCATACCCATTTAGGGAACCAGTGATCTGGGGAGTTTTTAAGTCTTTTCCTTTTGAGGTGGTAGGGATGACGTTGTGGTATATCCTCTTCGCTCTGGAGTGGTTTCAAATCCTCTTCGCTCTGGAGTGGTTTCAAATCCTCTTCGCTCTGGAGTGGTTTGAAATCCTTTTCGCTCTGGAGTGGCAAATCCTTTTCTTGAGCAGGGGAGAGGTTACAAGCACTTGCACCCTGTTCCACTGACCTTGTCATTACAGGTGCAGAAGTTCTTTTACAGTGTTAGGCATGTATTCAGGACTGGGAACTTTGGCACTTTACAACAGTGTTAGTGGTGAGAAGTACCTGGAGTGGGCCTTTCCAACGCAGTTTCAGGGCTGTCTGTCTTGGTGGACCTTTACGTGAATCCAATCACTGGGCTGTAGATCATGACATGCTTTTTGAGGGTCTTGGGGAAAGGCTTCTTGGACCTTTGAGCTCAAACACGTCCCTCTCGGACGACCACGCCTCTGGACGACCACGTCTCTCTCGGACGACCACGTCTCTGGGCGAACACGTCTGCCTCTGGGCGACCACGCCTGCCTCTCTGGGCGACCACGCCTGCCTCTGGGCGACCACGCCTGCCTCTCTGGGCGACCACGCCTGCCTCTGGGCAACCAGGAGCTGCCTTCACCGCAGTATCTCCTGTGAGCTCATACACGTCCCTCTTGGACGACCAGGAGCTGCGTCCAGCGCAGTACCTCCTGCAGCGGCTATAACTCCCGCGTTTCTTCTCCCTGCCCGACGCACAATCCAATCCACTTGAATTGCAATCACGTCGGGGTCACCATTTGTCGGGTTCCAATGCTGATAGCAGAGGACGAGGGAGGATTCCACTGCTGATGGCAGAGGATGCGGGACGGATAAAGCACAACAACCAATATGATTGCAAGCAGAATCGTTTATTCCATCTTGTTCTCCAGCTTATATACCTTTTTATCATCTTTGCATACAATGGTCACACAATTGCTGATTGGCTATTATATAATTTCACACACTTAGCATGGGAACAGCTTACATATTATTGGTAGCTTCTTAGCTTACATAGCTTTCTTGTTTACGACCTTGGATACTTTCTACTATCTAGTGGATGGCGGCCAAGTCCGCGGAACTCGCCGCCAGTGAGGCGCCTGAGTGAAAGTGGCCACCTTCCAGCTCCCTGTAGGCAGCCTCACTTGACCCGGTGTCCACCACCAGGCCTGCTGTAACTTTCCACTTAAGTAGGCATCAGGTCAGTGTATGGATAATACACTCCCACACTGAACCACAATTTTACAGCAGATTTCATACTTCACTGAGCTTCCTAAGCCTACCAAAACCAATTAACCAATGCTCCCCCTCCCACCCAACACCTCCTTGTTGTTATAAAGTAGGGAACCAGAAGTGAGTCTTGTGCTTTTTTTTCTAAGTGATATTGCATCTGAAGTTAACCAAACAGACTTTCTTGGGAGGAACCTTTCGTACCTGTCTGCAGGAGGTCAGAACCACCACTACATCTACACTGCAACTCAGAGTAATTTGTAGCTTGTGTTCACCTGCACTAGGCCACCTCAGTAAAAATAGCGGTGAATGTGTGGCACTGCAGGCTGTGGAAACCTGTTTGGCCCCCCCGGGTACATACTCCTGTTCCTAACCTAGCCCAGACCACTATTTCTTCACTGCTATTTTTAGTAAGCTAGCTAGAACATACCTACTGTGGGTACGTCTACATGAGCTGCAAATCATACCTGAGGTTGCAGTGTAAATATAACCTGAGTGGAAGGAGAAGGTTGTAATTCTGGTGAAATATCTACTTTCCAGTGGTGTTGGAATTTAACTATTTGCTGTATGGTATGTCACAGGAGTAAAGTTAGGGTGGTATCATTCTGATTGGTAACACTTTACCAGACATCCTTGTCTGTGTTAAACATAAACTAAACCCTTTGACTGAGAGCACTGGGCATTTAGCCTGGGGGAGGGGGGCTGGAGGAACTGAGTCGTAAGATTTTAAGGCATGCTCCAGCATCCTTTAAAGCCCATGGAAAAATCTTTCCATGGACTGGGGTCTATGGTGCATCTAGGATTATGGCAGTTTTCATGTTTCTGGGATGCATTCTAGCAGATTCAAGTCATCCCCACTTGAAAGGAGAGCAGATTTACCTCACGATAGTTAGATTTTATTCTTATCCAGTTAGCAAAAGGAGACGAGCAAGCAAGTAAGGCATGATAGAAATGCCACTCTTTTTAATCTTTCATAAAGACCCAACCAGTAGTTAAATTGTAAACACTGAGTGAGAGAGCATAGTAAAATAAACAAACAGCCATGACTGTGTACTCTTCAATAGCATTGTGTCTGAATGCCATATTGTGCTAGTCCAGTTGAAGTAGCTCGACCACTACTCTACAGCAGTGGATTTTTACAATGCATTCGTATTGTGTGTTCCTAAATATAAACCTGCTCAACTGCAGCTTTGGGAATAAAGCTGGGTCTATTGATTCATATCACGAGGTAATAACCACATAAAACCTGAAACCAATAGCCGTGATAAATAGTATAGTCTATTTCCAATATGGATTTGGAACCCCGATCTATGATGAATCAGTGTCTCACAAAATATGTGTGAGAATGAATTCCTACTCAGCTGAGGGCTGATGTTATTTATTTTCATGGCAAAACTCAAGTTGTCACAATTCAGAGTATCCTGAAATGAACAGCTTGTATTCTGACATATTGAGTAAGATGTGCTATTGACACAGCTATGGACAGGTGGGATAAAATAAGAAAATAAGAGTGGAACCATTCACGATTTTTAATTGTTGTCTTAATTTAGCTCTGCTCTCTACTTTCTGGTTTAGAATAGCATTGGAATCTGAAGAAAATTCTCTTGCTGCAATTTAAATTCTCATGGTATTTCTGGGCTCGCCTGAATGCAGAGGTACAGGAAACCTTGAGCAAAAGTCTTTTTAAAAATCAAATTATCAAATCCAGATATGTGGATGAACATTATTGGAGCATGCTATATTTTGTGGTGCATGATATACACATCAGTGCTAAGGGTCCTGATGATCTTAAATTTACTAATTTCCCAGGTACACAAGACAATCAATCCTTCCTATAACACGTGTAGTCGGATCCAACACACACAGTTTGCAGTGTGTTAACAAAATATTTTCATGTACTAATGGGAAATACCTCTGTCCTCTCTACTACTCCAATGCAGGAGTAAATGACTAAAGAAACATCTCCAGCATTTGATACAGAGTTCCTGGAAAGGATTATCAGGACGGGTTGGTTGGTAGAAAGCTGGTGGTACACTTCTCAGACTTTGGGCTTCATTTCACTAACGTATCATTCAGAGAATATTTACTTCATACTGTACTATAAGCTTAACAGTAAAAGTCCATTCTTCTGTATAATGCCTAGTATCCTTTCTAATCCTTAAATGACGGTATAAATAACTTTTCTGGTGTTGACATATTGTCTGAAATCTGGAGAGTAAATTTTAAAACGTATGAGGATCATTACTCTCTCCCACAATCATTCTTGAAAATAATCAGGTTAGATTCATCATTTTCACAATTCCTCCTTTGACACATACTTCTACACAAATAAGTTTTACAGAATTCATTTTTATTTTCTCTTTAAATTGTAATGTGACTTTTGTAAATGATCCGAATATCTATTGCATTAGAAAAACATTAATTTTTCTCACTAGCAGAACTATACATTTCTTCCCCCAGTCTCATTTGTTGTATTTGAACGTGCATGTAAAAAGAGTAAAAAACATGAAAATGTTATTACTAGGCAAAATATGTTTTGGAAAGGATCATTTTTTTCCTCTAATAGTCTGATCAAAGATTTTTACTCGCTTTCATAGAAAGAAGTTTCTGTTGGAAAAGAATTATTGATTTATCTTTGCGTTGTTTTTTTTTCCTTTTTCTCCTTCACTTCCTATGAAAAAAACATCCCGTGTACATCAATCCCACTGAAAATCCAAAACTAATTACACACACTCCCACAGAAAAGCTTTAAGGCTTCAGTGGACACACAAAATTTCTGTTTGTGGACATTTATTAGAGAGTTAGAACCAACAGCCATCCCTCTGCAAAATACTTAGCAATTAAAATGAGGGAGTCAAACAGACTGAAGCCTAGAATTTGTGTTCATCAAAACAATGAGCCTGTTTCCACAACAGGGAGTTTATTGAAATTGCTTCCTGCTCTAATAATGATGTTTCCCTGTGGCTGGATGAAACTGCATCACTTCCGAGGTGGTGGCATTGTACACTGTTCTGTGGAGTCGCCCAAGGAGCGGCATCTGTCAGGCAGTTGTCATTTCATTTTAGTAAAAGAGAATGCACTGTGATAATGCTTCACAGAGAACTCTCCAAGGGAAGGGGACTCTCCATTATTAATGAATGCCTCAAACCTCCATCAAAGTGCAGTGCTGTATGGTCCTTTCATGCATCTGCCAATCCCTTAACTGTAAATGGTATCACAAATGTAAAATGCATTTCGCCTTTTGTGAGGAAAACCATTTACCACGATGCTTTCCAGCATGTCAGACAACCCCTCTTGTGCTGCATATTTTTAACGGGATGTGCAAATATTTTCCCAGGAAAACTGGTCAAAACATAGTTTTTGTTTTGAAAGAGAAAAGGCAGGAGTCACTGAGAGGCTTGTATGGGCTGACATAAGATAGACATGTTATGGGCTCTGCTGTCTGTCACGATTCAAGAAGCAGTACAAACTTCATTTAAGAAATAAAGGGCCTGATTCATTTCCCATTGAAGTACTTGACAAGATTCCCATTGACTTCGGTAAACCCAGCATTAGGCCCAAAGCACAGTTCTTTAAAAAACCTGTGAAGAAAGGACCCCATAATATGTGACCAGATTCTAAACTCTCCTCACAGGGGTCATGTGGGGTTTGTATCCCACAGCAGTAATGGAAGTATTCATCGGAGACAGAGAGCAATTAGTGCAGCTGGTTGCACTTGGATGGTGAGCCAGGCCCAATTGAAGATGAAACTCAGCTGAGGAAGAACCTGAGGGGTCAGCCCAGAAGAGAGGGAAAGAACTGTGGAGCTGTGGTTGCTAGAGAGAACAAGAAAGGTTTAGAGCACGGCAGATGTACAGTAAGCCCTTGGAGGGCTGTGGGAAATGGCCTGAAGAAAGGCTAAGGAGGGAAGAAGTCTAGGGAAGGAGCAAACTTTAGTGGCTTACCACAGGGTCACTGGGGTGAAATCCCGAGGAGAGGGTGGGCCGGGAGTCCCTTACCGATGCTGCAGAAAATCCTGACACAAGAGGAGAAGGACTATTGTGTTTGGGGGCCCAAGCCTCCAGGGAAGAAAGCCCTGGGAGATATCACTCTGCACAAGAATGGGAGGACAACCCCTCCAAAGCCTGGGAAAGGTGAAGAGTCTGCAGAGGAGTGAACCCAGGTAGAGACAAGGAATTCTTCATTTTTTTTCTTTAATTTATCGGACTCTTGGTTTCTCCTGAAGGTGTGGGACTAAATGTGACCAGGCTGGAGGGCCAAGTTGCAAGATGAGCCAGATCATTGCAGGGCCAGAGCAGCTGTTAGCAGGGGTGCTGGAGAGCTGAGCCTGTTGTGCCATGCCCAGCAACAAGGGGGCGCATTAGCAGTGACTTTGAAAAGGGTTATTATTAAAAGGCTTGCCCAGAAAAAGGGCCAGATTCTAACGTCACAGGTGCCCAGTTGATGGAGTTAATGAGGCTCATCCCCTGTCCTGTAGTCCATGACAAGGCCAGCCTGAACTGCAGCGCCTCTGTTCTGGGGTATGTAAGGTGATCAGAGTGGGAGACAGAGCTATGGGTTTCCTGCTGTGCACAGGTGGAGTAACTGCAGCCTGCAAAGCCCTGCAGTAGTCAGGACACAGAGGCTGGGTGCCTAGGAGGTGCTGGTGGCTCTGCCTTCTGGGGCGAACAGCTCAGTTTGTGGGTGGAGGGAAATATTCCCCTTACCTCTGTGCAGCGTTCTGAGGCACTAACCCTTCAAAACCCTGTCACTCTTCCTGGATCTGGGGAGGCCAGGCCTGTGTTGTCTTGTGAATTCACAGGAAGGAGAAAGAGCCTGGGCTTGAGAAATAAAACTTTATTAGAACTAAAACAAAGTTGCATAAGCCAAGGGAGAGACATGAACTAAGTCTGGTGAAACTGCCACTAGATTACTGCCTCCAAGTGGTTCTCCCTAGCCCCAATCCAGTTCCCTCTAACCTGTGCTCTGCTCTTAAAGGCAGTGTACATACTCTTAACAGATCCCCTTTCCAGTAAAAGCAGTCCCAAACCATTTAACACACACACACACCCCTACTGTTTCTCCACAGGTACCATAACATACTCAACTTTGTTAGCATGTTTTAATGTGATATTTTCTAATAAAACAACCTCTAGATAATGAAAATAATTATCCAAAATCAAAACAGTTTTTACCTGCATATGTAAATAAATCCACACCAATTTTAGACCATGCCCCTGCCTGTTCATTGTTTATTAACATAGGCTCTTACTTCTGTTTTAAGTTGGTATTTTTTTCCACACTTTTTAACTGTTTTCTCTCTTTCATTGTTCATTTATAGCCAACACAGTATCTCTCTGGCTCTGCTTTTACACTTCTCCATGCCCAAGTATTCTTCGTGTATTCTTGTGAGCATGTCCCCTTGTAACATCCTAGGCACTACTGTTCTAGTTCCTCTGAACAATATACCATCAACAACAGATACTTCTACTCTAAACTGGAGATATAGACATGGTATGTAATGTCTTGGGCACCCTGTGGTAATTGTTTTAATTAGAATAGTAGAATATTAGGATTGGAAGGGACCCCAGGATGTCATCTAGTCCATAGTTTCTCAATCTGTGGTATGCGTACCCCTGGGGGTACGTGAGACACAAACAGGGGGTCCTCGGGGGAAAAACAGAGTGAAGGGAAGGCAGGCGGCAGCTGTTGACTTCTGCCCGCTTCCCACCCAGTCCCAGCTCCCAGGTGGTAGCCTGGTGGCAGCCTCCTGCGTCTCGTGAGCTGGGCTCGCAGCTGCGTGGCAGCCACCCACGCCCTGGCTCCAAGCCACGGGACAGCCTTCAAGCTCCAGCTTGAAGATGAGCAGTGCCGCCTGCCCACATCCCTGGGTCCCAGCTGGCACAGAAGTCTCCCCTGTCCCAGCTTGGACTGGGTGTCAGTCACTCATCTCCTGGGCTGGCAGCCAGGCAGCAGCCGCCTGCAACTTGCTTAGGTGGCGGCCCCCCTCCCTGGCTCAACGCCCAGTGCCCAGAAAACTTGTCAATGTCACTGCTCTATGACAGCCCCAGATTTTACCTGTTACCCTCTTTTCCTGTGTCTCTCTCTCTCGCCCTCCTTCCCTCTCTCTCACCCCTTCCTCCTCTCAAATCTATGGCAAAAAATTTGTGCAGCAGTTTATGTTCCCTAGCATTGGCATGCTGCTCAAGGCCTCCTAGCTTTGGCCAACATCACCTCTAGGATGATACTTGAGTTGTGCAGCCCTGGTGTAAAGGTGGTAACGCACCCACACTAGATCTGACATCTGTCACATCATGGCCTTATATACTCAGCCCTTCTTCCAACATCTGGCTCACATTAGTCTGTAAATATAAAATCCTGTGGAAAATTGAGTGTTGGGGTACATAATAAAATTTTCAGAAGTTAGGGAGTACTTGCTATTTAAAAGGTTGAGGAAAACTGATCTAGTCCAACCCCCTGCTCAAAGCAGGACCAACCCCAACTAAATCATCCCACCCAGGGCTTTGTCAAGCTGGGCCTTAAAAACCTCTAAGGTTAAAAACTTCTGTAAATTCTCAGAATTAGTTCTAACCTCAGCAAATCCATTCCACATCCTCTCTGAGACAGGACAATTCCTTTGAAAATAAATAAATGAAAATCAGTTTGACAAGCACCGTATCTGATTCCACCTCTGTTTCTGCTACAGTCTTGTCAAATGCTCTGGACAATGTGTCCACTGCCACCAACGCTTTACCTGGTTTATATGTGATTGTTAAATCGTACAATCGGTTACTGTTTTTCAGCTCCTGTAATTATGTTCCTCTGTGGTGCTACCTCAGATGAGTGTCATTTATATACACTCTTGTGCCTTCCATTCCCTCAGATATTTGCTGCTCAGGTCTGTGAAAGACCCTAAAGTGGATTTTAGACCTCACAGTAATTTGAGGAGAAAGCAATATCTTCCATCTGATGTAATAAAAGTACATAATATGGAGCTCCTTTCATCTGAGGGAATCTGCCAGAATACAGATGATGCATTTAAAGTAGTAAAGTACTTTGCACCAGCCATATCCCCAAAAATGTCTTCCCTGGTAGGTAACTGAAAATGTTTCCTGAGAGCATAATCTCTGTGTTCTATCCTCCCCCGTCCCCCACACTATTACTACCTCTGTTCTGTCAGCTCTTCTAATAATGACTGTTGTTACTAAATGATCCAGTTCTCTGGGAGTCTTTTTTTCCCCTCATACTTAGAGGAATATCTCTAGGGGAGTGTGTGATAAGTCAATTCTATATTCAGTTACTACTTTTCCTGTGGGATCTTGAAAAAGTTAGACCTTAGGAGAGGGGGAATACTGTTTTAAATCCTTTGGCTGTGCCTGGATTATTCTGGGGAATTTGGAGGGACAATGAGGCAGGATGCCTCCAAGGCCAACCCAGACCATGGGGTGGGGGGCACCCTGGGACAGTACCTGTCTACGCAGCGTAAGAAGGGAAGGAACATTCAGAATTTTCCCCACTAAATTGCCTGTAAACGTAGAATACTGAAATAGGGAAGGGTAGATTCCTCAACAGGGAGCAACTGAAAAGTGTTTCATCTCACTTTAGCACACATTTGGCCTTCCTCCTTAACCCTCTTAAAAGTAAAAAACATTTCTGGGGTATGGGAGTGTCTGTGGTGTGTGGGATTTGTTTTTTGTTTTGGGGTTTTTTTTTTGTTAGCAAAACTTGTGTACAGCCCCCGTGTTCTAGCAGGATTTAGTCTTCTAACTTCTAGCATAGGGAGCAGCACAGATGAAAGTAGGTGAATAATGCTAAGAATTTTCTACCAAAAATGTGTCGTCTTCTGAATTGCTATGACCATGTCCGCTAACTAGGGATGGAAAAAAGAAAGGGCTCATTTGTATTTTACTTATTAAAAAGCTCCTTGCATACTCTTTTTCCTGCGTGTTCTAGATCATGCTTGAATTAGTAAGCGTCACATTCTGTGGTGAAATCCTGTATGTGGGAGAGGAATAGCAGCCCTAGCCCCACAATGGAGCCCACAGAGAAAATCCCTGTTGTGGGGCATGCGTAAAGAGAGCAAAGGTTAGATTTCAGAAGGAACCAGAGCACTGAATTTTCTGACTTGTGAGGGTAAAACCTCAACCTTTGTGTTGCGTTAAAGCAATGCCCATAATGGTCTTGTTTACTTCAAAAAACAAAAATAATTCTTAACAAAGGCAGTGTATATAAACTTGCTATATTTTGCCCTAGCTCCACGTGTAGGGTGAAATTCACCCCTCTCTGCAAGTCCAGCACAAGCCTGTGCTCCATTTACAAAACTAGGTTTTGTACTGATTCAAGGGGTGAATTTCATTTCCCAGAATCTAACACAACAGATGGCTCTTAGACAGGTTGCAGACTTAACAGTTGAAGAAATGTTTTTATTCTGTTTCAAAATGGCCAAAAAAGTAACTGTCAGTGGCTGAAATTTGGAGCTTAGCATGGAAGAAACATCTCAACAATATAAACGGTGCTACTATCATGCCATAAATCTATGAAGTTCACTCAAGATAGTCAGACAAGCTGTGTCTTCTAATTAACTGCTGTTAGGTTTAATAGAGCTGTACGGCATATTTAACATGAATAGCACTAAAGGAGCAACCAGGGGAAATTCATGTGTGTTTGACAAACTTATGGACTCTTTACATACAGTGGAGCACAGTATATTGCAGGGGGATGATGAACCTCTTGTGCATGATTGCAGTTCTACTGGCACATGTTTTGGACATCAGAGAAGGCAAGGTTAGTGGCTGCTGTGGCCTAGTACCTGCCAGCGTATTCTGCCACTCAGGGTATTCTAAAGTCAGGAACGGCAGGACCAGAAGCTGCAGCAAACTGGGAACACTGGAGAAAAACTGAACAGGAGGGGCTGTCACAGCAACCTCATGACTGGTGGGTGTGGCTTGAATAACAGTCACGTGTGCTTTCTTTTCTGGAGATTAAAACAAAACTTTATTCATCCTCCCCAATGGGAAAGGACATACCAAGGCCTTGCACTGAAAGGAGAAAAAAATCAGCTTTCATAGCCAGTGTTTTCAGTATGCAATCTGCGGAGGTTCCATCTCAGTACATGAGATTTAATCATCCTAACATCCAGACTCAGAAAGACATTAGCTTTCAGCATTTCAATGGGGTGTATAACAATTCCAGCATTCTGCTCTCCATTTCCTAGTCTGAGCCCTAGATTACACTACAATCATATGTCAGTGTAACTATGTCGCTCAGGGACCAGCTCTCCCATCAGTGTAGGTAGCATCTTCACTACACAGCGCTGCAGCTGCGCCTCTAGTGTAAGTGTAGACAAGCCCTAAGTATCATGGTTTTAGTTCAGTCAGACTTATGTCAAGGATGGAACAAAAGATTCACTGTCAGCCTAGGAAGCTGTACTTCAATAAAAGGAAAAATGTAACAATGGAAGATAGCTTTTTAGCCTCCTACTCGGCAGTTTCTATTTTCCAACTTCAGCCAATGGTTAATAATCTCTTGTATCCACAGATCAATAATCCCTCCTTTCTTTTCTCTGCAAAGTTGGCATTTGATAGAAAATCAACTCTCAAATACAAGTTTGAGCCACACTGAATTAATTTCATCCTATCTTTATTTTCCTTCCATAGGGTGTCACTGTTGCATATCGAGAATGAACTGTAGATATTCCTGGTCTTCAATAGACTTTCCTGTTCATAAGTTATGCATAAAAAGTGAGGGTGAAAGGGTTGTCAAAAGAAGAAAGCAAACTCCAGATGGCTTTGTTGCTTTACAGGGGTTATATGCCTCTGAACCACTGGGGAGAGTGTGTCCATATGGGCATTTGGGCTAGTCAGTGATTCTCTTTATCATGTTGCTTTCAGTGTATTATAGGAATCATTTGATTTGGGACTAATGCAGCAGCACTGTACTGAATGGCATGTAAACTTTGCATTAAAAAGAATGGTCTTATGCTTAAGGCCCTCTCCAAGGAGATCTGGGTTCAAGTCCTGAAAAACATAACTCTGTGAGAGCCCCCTGTGGAAATGAGTGTGGCTGTTATGTTTGCAAATTATGACTTCACTGGCTGAGTCCTGTGACTTCATTGGCTGACCCCACTTCTCCCCTGTACAGGGTGTACAGTGGGACAGCTGTATTTGTGCAACTGCTCTGTACCCTGACTCTAGGTTGCGGGGCAGTGGGAGGTTGGGGAAGGTTCCCAGTTTAGTCAAGCTTTGTGTGGGAACTGAGAATTTGTCATTAAATGTACGGATACATATAGTTTTGGACTGCAGATGGTGTTTCTGAGTGAGGGGAGGCAAAGCAGTAACTAAGAGCGGTTGTTTAGCTGGGAAAACCATGGCATAGTTCTGGTTGTTGTATGTTCCTTAACCTTCTGCTTAATAGAGTAGGTTATAACTTTAATGAACATGTGTTCCAGAAAGCATTGTTACAGGACTGATCTTATTTATGAAGCAGCAGAGGAAGTAGACTCTTCTTTAGCAAGCTGATGACGAGGCCTAAATATATCCTCACCTAGGAAATATCAGCCTGGCAAATTGCAGCGTCACATGCAGGGAGTCTGTGCTGTTTTCTTTGGGATCTTCTCATCCTCTTGTAGTTAAAACTTCAAATTTCACTGAAAAACTATATGTCTGAACCTATTGGCCAAGATCCTTGGCTGTAACCGAGGAGCCGCACAGCAATGCTGGCAGTGAGAAGAAAGAGGTGGGCAGGTGTAGGGGAGTGTCAGGGTACCACTGTAAAGATGGCTCTCCTGAACCTGAGCTGCTTGTGCAGTGGGTCAAAATCCCTGTATAAATCAGAGCAACCTGTAGCGTTGGGAGGTTCGCTAAACTGGCCACCCGGTGTGGGGTTACATACACCCTGCTATGATAGCTCTTTACCTTCTAAGAATCTCATGTTCTGATGACTGGTTGAGCTGGCTTTGGGGTCACTTCACGGTGGCTGCTCAACACAAGGTAACCAGCCACTGGGGAGAATCTGGGCCATTGAATCTAATCTCCTTTTGGGGGTGGGATATCATACCTGATTGTGGGGGGCTGTCTTTTGCTGGAATGATACTGCAAATGGCCAGCAGCAGTTACTACTTTTGGTGAACAGCCATTTAACTGCTCCAATCATTTTTGCATATCGGTGATCGCCGAATGAGTTACTGCACTTACATCAGTGCCCTTCATGTTTCTCAGTGTCTTCTGTTTATGGATTTGAACAGCTTTGAGGCATTAAGACCAGGTTTGCTTTATTTTCTTCTTCTCACTTGCGCCATTGAATGATGCAACCTGAATGGTAACCAGGATTGAGGTGTGATCCACCGGCCCCTTAAAGACTCTGAAATACAATAGTAAAATCAAACCCACCTGGGGATGCACGTTTCTCCATACGTCCACTCCTTCATTTGTCTAATTAATATATTGAGTTATATGTTGGTTAAAATAAGAAATGTCTTCCCCATTGTATATTCATATAAGATCTAGGTAAGTTAAAACTTACGACTTTTTTTAAAGTTTGTCACTGGAATTTATAATGCAAAATCTCCCTGCGTGTATTTGGGTTTTTTCATCTGCAAGCTATTTAACAAATTGACTTTAGGGTCTAGATGTTAAGCCATGGAAAATGCTCTTCTAACAGCCAAGCATCCATATGGTACTATGTCCATTAGCAGCTGCTATGCTGCCTCTAGGCTAGTACATGACTAGATGAAGATTGCCAAGTAGTATGGAAAATATTAGAATAGCTTAGTTTCTATCTACGGTTGCTTTACTGGGTAAATGTTCGAGACAGTTCAGAACAAACACTCCCTAGGAAGCCCCTACATGTCTTGAGCTTGGTGTGCTCAACAACTAAGCTCTATGAAACTGCCCCTTTCCATTACTTCAGTGCAAAACCTGGTGTTTGTGAAACTTGACACATTTGATACAAACTGTTTTATAGTGTTCAACTTCTGTTGGCCATGAGATTAAGTTTAACTGTGAGCCAATTTTTTTGCTAGGAAGCTCAGATTGCTGCCATTTTTGTGGCCTGAAAACTTTATTTTTCCCAGATACTTATGGGCCTGAGCCAGGAAGGCTCAGATCCCAGAATTGACTCCATTAGCATTTACCCCAACCCTCGCATGAAGCCTGATTAAATGGAGCTTCACACAGGTGCAGGAGCCAATTGTAGCAGATCCGGTTGCAGGATTAGGGGCAAGTTAGAGGCTGGGTCTGAACTTGACCTGAACACATCTGATCTTTACTTTCCATGTTCTGATTTTAGCCCATTTCTGTAGAACAGGGTTTTGGTCCTTCTCTACTAAAGCATTTAAGCAAGTGAGTACTTCTATTGATGTCAATGGGACAACTCACACACTAGAAGTTAAGCATGTTTAAATGTTTTGCTCGATTTGGGCCCTTGTTCCAGGGATTATTTAGTTGCAATGCTGCTACAATTAAATGCAGCAAAAACAGATGGAGATTACATTTACTGTATGTCATGAAATAACAAGTTATTGCTTTAGGTCTAAATCTTCCTTGGAAATGAATCTGCACACTGATAAATACATAGAAATCCCTGAAGCATCCTTGGCTGTTGGAAATTATACTTCTGATAGAAAATCTAATGCTGATGTTACTTTGACAAGCATAGGAAAATATGGTTCGTCAGTGTTTGAGTTATCAAATCTAATCGTGCCTTCTCTCAGTAATCTAGTATTGTTTGTTTGTCAAATTGATATCTTTAGAAGACTTGTTCCACTGTGACGTATACAAATGACTCTCTTGGTTTATCTGCTCTACTAGAAGTGTATCTCTTGCTAAATGTAATTAGCTGAAAGACTGTCCCCAATAATATGGGTGTAGGGAAATCAATAGCTGACTCAGCTTAATAAAAACGTTACCCAGGGGAAAACAGCCTAATAACAGTCTTTGGGCTAGTTTCCCAAAAGGACTAACGTGTCTAAATCTCCAAATTAGACCCTGCGGCGATTTCATAAAAACCCAACTCAGCTGCCACCAAACCCTGTAGGTACCTAAAATCACTGAGTGCCTACATTTTTGCAGTAAAAGTTACCTTGGCATCTCTGAGTGTGTGAACTGCAGCCCCGTGCCAGGCATCTGAACGCCGAAGCTTCAGAGTAATGCATGAACCAGGGGAAGATAGGCATTCTTCTGCCTAAGTCACCTGTGGGGCTGGCTCTGGTAAGTGTACGAAGTGCCTGGTGCTTAGGGTACTCACCAGTTCAAGTTCTCCTTCCCTTGGAGGGGGAGAAGGGATTTGACCAGGGATTTTCCAGCTTTCAGGTGAGTGCCCTAGCCACAGGACTACAAGATATATTCTGATGTGGGCTCCCTCAGTGTTTCCTGTTGACGCTATTCCACTGTGGATAAATAATGAAAGACTCATTGGGTCAGAGAGACTCAAATCAAGCATGAGCCTGGTGGTTGGAGCATTCACCTGGGAGATTGAACATACAGGATCCAGTCCTCCCACACAAATGACTTTTTTTTTTTAAATTTACTTATCCACAGTGGAACGGGACACATTGACAGAGCCCCGCATCAGAATATCCAATCACCCACTCACCTGGGAGGCGGCAGATCCTCATTCAAATCCCTTCTTCCATTCAGGTAGAGGGGGACTTGAACCAGGGGTCTCCCATAGCCCATGTGAGTACCCTATCCACTGGGCTAAAAAGATAGGAGTTCCTCCTCTAATGCCACCTAACACCAAGAGAAGGTTTGCAGCTGAGAATCCCAAGCAGAGGGGGCCATCTCATGGTAGCCCAGTCTTAGGTACTGAACTCCCTGTGAAGGACTGGGATTAAGACACACCCCTCACCTTGACATCTCCAGTTGGTTAGGTTAGGGGGAGAGCCTCTTACTGTGCTGCTTTTTGTATATCCCATTCCGAGGCATCTTTCTCCCTATTCATTGTAAAGAGCGAAGGAGAGAGACACCCACACTAGAACAGCCGATATCTCGGTGGCTAGGGCAATCATCTGGGAATGTGGGAGACCAAGGCAGCGTCTACATTATGGGCACTACAGTGTCACACACATGGCACTGCGGTGATGCCACTGTTGCATTGTAACGTAGCTTCTTATTATGGCAATAGAAGAGGTTTTTCAGTCACGTTAGGAACATCTCCCTGGATGATGGGAGCTAGGTCTATGGAATCATTCTTCCATCAGACTGAGTCTACACTGGGAGTTAGGTTGGCATAGCTAAGGTGCTCCAGGGTGTGAATTTTTTACTCTCCTGAACCCACCATTGCTAAATCAATCTAACTTTTAAGTGTAGACCAAGCCTTAAATTCAAGTCTCTGCTCTTTATCAGGCAGAGCAGGGACTAGAAACCAGGTCTCACCATGTTCCAAGTGAGTGCCCCAACCACTGGGTTACTGGCTATTTTGTGGTGAGCCTCTTTTTTTCATGAAACTTTTGAAAAGACCTTGATTTCATCTTGATGCAGAATGGGGAAGATTTTGGAAATTTCATTTTTCCACCCACCTGAAATATGTACCTGCTTGGGCTTTTAAATCACAGAATATGGGCAAATTCACACTCTCAATAGTTGGAAACAAATGGTTTAGGATAGAACTAAGAAGCTGTTTTTCAGGAAGGAATTTCAAATCTTCCTTTCTTTGAAGGTCTCTCATTTTGCTGATATGCTGCTGTATATTCCACTATTACACAACTGGTGTGGGGTATGGCCAGACAAGGCTTAGTCATCCTATTCCTCCACTTGCCCTGCAATTTAAGCAAATGTTCCCTTTGGAGATCTTACTCCAGCTCCTTAACTGCTTTCCCAACCATTCCCCTCCCAGCTGCCTACCCGTTCGTTCCTATACTTCAACAACCAGGCCATCCTTCCTCTGACTACATGAACTGTAGCTTTCATATTTCAGCTACCAGAAGTGAGCATAGGAAGGTATGGAAATGAACTGTGGCTGGGGTGCACCCAATCTCTCTGAAGCAGATGACTCAGAGTCCAGAACACCCTGTTCTATCCCTTCCTCTGGCAGACTCTCTATGAAAACAAGCCACTTATGCCAGAAATTTCAAGTGTCCAACTAATTCTGGATGCCGGAGTTTTCCTGTGCTCAATCTGCAATGTATAAATATGACTTTTAGATGACTTTCAGCAACTCCAGTTGAAGTCAATGGTATCTCAAGTGCAAATTATAAATTCTATTATTGCGTTTAAAGCAATAAATTCTCCATGATGAATGAAGTAGACTAGCAAATTCTGCACGAATGTTTGTTAGCAAAAAGGCTGAGGGGCAGCCTGGACTGTATGTTATTGATAGCCAATTTGAACTGACAAAGAACTGAATAAATCTTTTCTATTGGTACCTTTGCAGCTCCTACTGCTGAAGCCAGTGCTTTTTGTCCATTAAAAGATATTTCTTCTGGAAGTGACTTGTTTTTCAGCTGTAGTAATGCTTTATATCGGGAATCATCTCAGCAACTCAAACCAATAACCGCATCAAACTGATTGCAGTCCTTGGCGGGGAGGTTGGTGTATGTGTCAGCTTGAGGCTGGTATACAATTCCGCTTTGAGTATCCTTGGGTTCATTAAGATATATGCCTGGACTTGGAGCAATTACATCTTTTTCTCTTTGCTGGTCAGAGAATAAAAGATCAATAAACACTGGTCAGAAATTGTCACCTTGCCTGTCTGTTTCCATCTGGCTATACAAGCTCTTTGATATTCTGCATAACTCTGTTAACCTGGGTTAAAGAGAGAACTGTTTTTTACTTGATTTAATATTTATTACAAACTTTTAAAAAATCTTGCACAAAGTGTGTAGAAATAAATTTAAAACCTTTATCAATTTTTTCCCCTCCATGTCTATGCAGAAAAGGTACTTCAGCATCTCAATTAGGCACATGGATCCCATGTTCGGCTGCTCAAATGGGCTCTTCTGCCACTAGACAGGGGGTTTTAACTGAACTCTTCCCAGCATTCGACCTAGTCCATATCCAAACCCATGAATCCAATACCTATATCTGAACACCACCAAACATGGGGAGAGGTTGGATGTGTATCTAAAATTTCTACTCTTTCTGCTCAGTCCCTATTATAAATCCCTGCTGCTAGGCATCCAGGTGTGCCTATTCGAATGCCCACATAGGTAGGTCACATTATTATAAAGTCAAGTTAGTTTACCGTCAATGGTAGTTTACTGTGTGCATGTACTTTGAAGCCATACGTAATCCACACCCTCTCAATGTGGTCCTCCTAGTGGTGACTGGGCCACATGTAGAGGTGAATGAGTGGAACTGGGTGGGAACCAGAGTTTTCTGTTTCATGGGAAATTGTGATTTTTTTTTTTTTTTAATCTTTCTTTCTGAATTTAACAAAAACAAAAGTTTTCTAAATATCCCATGACATCAAATTACTGGAAGAAAAATTATGGAGATTTTGTGATTGACTCCAAAAATAAAAATGTTTTGTTTTGATTTTTGTAAAATAAAAGACAATTTTAATTGAAAATTCATTTCCTACTTCAGCCTTATCTAAATGCTTCCCTCTCCCTACCCCCCAAAAAATGAAGTGTCTTTGAAATCAGCACCTTGCCACAGGAAGCTTTGGTTTCCACAAGAGGAAGGCTTTCCATGGGAAAACTTTTGACCAGCCCTGATGAGCCTGCTACAGTCATGGCTGACACCTGGAATTTTCTTAGCTTGGGCAGTAGGATCTCTGGATCTTAACATAAGGCTCCTGGTTTGATCCCTGGTGCGATGACCCACGCAGGGGTGTGACATTGAAAGTGGTGACCTGTACAGGGATCAAACCCATAACCATGAACCTCTTTTGCTGGAACTAAGAGACTTAGTTCTGTTAGTCCAGGGTTCAGCAGCCTCACTAACATCTATCTGTTGCCCAGCCACCACTACAGGGGGACAGAGTGCCAGGCTGTCTGTCGTACAGCACACACATGCCGGTATAGAACTCTTTTCTAATCCACACTACATATCCCTGTTTGCATATGCTCCTTCAACGTGTGGAATTTCAGTTACTAGGAGTGGAGCTTCAAATGCAGCGTGCTGTGAGTGAAGAATATGGAATTGTGCACATTGGGTATAAAACCCACAGTTGTGATTGGAGGTGTTGGATGGCCATTACATCCGACCCGGTCACTGTGGCCCTTCCTCGGGTCATCGCTCCAGGGGAGGCCATAGCGCCTTCCTAATGGGGGAACAGTTCGCTCTCTTGTGGGTCTTGGCCCGCCCTCAGGCGGGGCGGGTGAGCAAGCAGTGGTCCCGCCCTTTGGTGCGGTAGTGAGGATGAGGCTCTCCCTGGCAGGTGGCTAGGGAAGGGGTGAGGGGGATGCAGGCCCACCCATCTCCACTGCGTCCCAGCCCAGGGCCCTGGTAGTAGCAAAGGCGTTGCCACTGAGTTGGCGGGGCTCCTGCCGCAACATGCCAACTGGGTTGCCCCAGACTCAGCCACTGTCTATGGCTGTCCCTGGGCTACTTCCTCCCCGTATCCCGTGTACCTGACTCCTCAGGGTTGCTGGGGCACTCTGTCCAGGGTAGGCCCACCAGTCCCTCCTCGTCCACCGGCGGCAATGCGGGGAGCTCCTCGGTGAGGGGCAGCTCCTCTAGGTCATAGGGCTCAGGGGAGAGTGTGGCCTCAGGCAGCTCGTCCAAGTCCTGCCCCGACTCTAGGGGCTCGGCGGCCGGTAGGTCATAGGGCTCAGGGGAGAGTGTGGCCTCAGGCAGCTCGTCCAAGTCCTGCCCCGACTCTAGGGGCTCGGCGGCCGGCAGCTCCTCCAGGTCCCGTCTGGCCTCAGGGGGTATCATCCACCCGGGTTGCTCAGGGGGCTCAGCCCAGACCCGGGGTTCAGGGGACGTTGTCCAGTCCTGTGGTTTGGGTATCTCGGCCCAGTCTCTCTGGCCAGGTTGCCTGGTCCAGCTACAAGAAGGCCCTACCCAGGCCCGGGATGGTTGGAGTCTCAGCTCTGGCCTAGGCCTCAGCTGGCAGGGCAGCACATCTGCCTCCGGCGGTGGTCTTCCCCAGATGGAGCTCTGGGGCCTGTCTCTTATACTGCCCCTTTCTTGAGAGGCTCCACCTGCTGCAGCTGATTGGGCAGCTCGTGCGGTCCTATCCTTGCCCGGCCCTTGCGTTGCCAGGCAGACTGGCCTGCCGGCCCTATCACAGCCCGGCTGTTTGGGAGCCGGACAGACTTGTCCATCGGGTCTCCTCCTGTCCAGCCCGGTCGCTGCGGCCCTTCCTCGGGTCCTCACTCTGGGGAAGGCCACAGCGCCTTCCTACAGGAGGGAAGAATGTTCTGGTAAAATGTAACTATTTTAAGATATCTTCTATGCTATCCTATTGGTCCATTGTGAAAAATTAACTAAAAGGAGAAAAACGTTACAAAAGTCATTATGATAAAGGAGAAAGAAAAGCATTTACATCTTCTATGAAGTTGTTTTCTTATTGTTAATTTGATTAAGGTAAAATTAGCTTATCGTATCAGACACTGAAGATAATGAAATATATTATCTTCTATTTACCTATACCAAGTGTTTTACCATAGTTTAACCTTAATGCACTCTCTATAATTACTGTCAAGAATGAGGGTTGTTTTCTAAGTTGAATACTATGTAACAGATCTCTTGTACACATTAGTCTGTTAATGAGTTCATTAGTAAATTAACTTAGCACAATTTGTTCCAAGTTTAAATTGAGGTTCAGGTGGAATAAAAATGTCATTAACCATTGCACTGGGTTTTGTTAGTGATACTGCAGTAATTATGGTCTCAAGACTCAAGTCATAGTTGTGCTCTGGTGTCATTTTCTAACAGCACTTCTTAAATAATACATACTAAAATTAAACCCTATTAAAATGTGTTAAAGGTTTTTTTGCTCCATTGTTGTTGGTGTCTTTTCAGCAATGGAGAAAATGACTAGGGGGTGAGATTATTTTTTCAAAGGTGCCTAAGTGAATTTGAAATTGAATGGGAATTGATTGCCAAAATTCAAGCCTAAATGACGACAGAGGGGAAACAGTGACCCTGATGAGATACGCAACGCTGCCCACTGCACAGTCAAATTATTTTCCCACTAAATGTTTTCACCTTGAGTGTTTCTTGTAACTCTAATAGGTACCGAATTTTCCGGCAGAAATCTTCAAACTGAATGTGTCCCTTTAAAAAAAATGTTAAATAGCTAAATCTCCCTGTAATGCTTAAAACTTACCTCTCACAGGGCTAACTTTTACCATAGGCTGCAGATTTTGAATTAGACAATCTCAAAGTTTTGTCATGACTGCCACAGCTCGTGCACTTCTAATAAGACTCAAAATACACCTTCTTCTGGAAGGTACCTGGGATACAGCTGAACCCTAGATCCAAGGGTCCATTGCTCTTCCACTAAATGAGCTGCAAGAAGACCAACAGCTGTTGTAAAGAGAATGGGAAATAAAATACTTGCAAGTGTCCCTGTCTGATGGAAACCCAAGCAATTGTTCATGCTCTCCAAGGATGACTGTGATGGAGGAGACAGAAATGAGATTTTTGTAATTGTCACACTACCTCCTCCTCCTCTACTATTGTGTTTGTAGATAGGGACAACTTTCTCTCTGCAACAATTAACAGTGGTCTCCCCTGCATGTATAGGGCCAGCTAACAAATTCAGCACCTGTGTGCCAGGTATATGTGCATGCACCATTTCTGGTCCACTAGTAGCTCATACCATATCCAGCCTGAATCTGAGCTAATTTTCCCAACACGAGTTTCTCTTTTTCTTCCCCTCCACTGCTGCTGTTTCTTTTTTTAATCCTCGGTTTCATCTAGAAGACATACTGGTTGCAGGTGACTCAAGTGGTTCCTGAAGTATACTGGGCCAGATGGCAATATACATTCAAATTCTAGCTAAAGTAAATATGTGCGTTCCATCTCAACTTTGTTTCAACTTTGCTATCTGGGATTTATTTAGTTGTCTTTAATTTAAGATACGCCAGCACTTAATCTCACTAAAGAAATGGAATGAATTTGATTTTCTTCTCTCTTTTTCATACTCCAGTCATTCCAAAGTGTTCAACAATTGTTACTGACTGGCTCAGGCCCACATCCTGAGATTCCCACTTACCCCTTTCATGGCACATAGACCACCCCAATGCAGTTTGATTGCCTAGTGGAAGGAACAAGCAGTGGTTATTCTGTATCGCCTGAGACTCCTCCCCCTTTAACAGCTGATTGAGGTCTCGGTTGGGGGACGGTGGGAGTGACTGTCGATCCACCAGCCAACTTCCCTTCCGTCCTCATATAGTAATAATGAAGGGAAGGCACAGTATCCACAGCACTCTGCCCCCACGGACAAATCCTGCCTTTAGACCATTTATTTGGGTTTTGTGCAGGAAGGAAGAACTTGTCCTTCTGTGACTATTTCCATTAACCTCAGTCAGATCTTGTCCTGCTGCGTAACATGCCATACAGAAAATCAGTCCTTTTAAGAAACTAATTCTTCTGAGTTTTCCTACTGGAATGATCGGATTCTGTCACTCTGGCTCTTTTGAAAATAAGATTTAGGCTTCTTAGTCAGGAAGGTGTTGCAATGCTGAGTGCAACAATGCTTAGATACCTTTTTAAAATCTGTTCTCAATGTCTAATTCCTGTCCTTGCATCTCTTTCCTCCCTCCTGCCCCCGCCATCTCCTTCAAAGTTCAGCCAGACTGGTTGAAGCCAAATAGTTATTACTCAGGTAAGAGAGCCAGCAAACTAGTTCCACACCAGCTCAAAAAAGCTGGAGTATTAGAGCTATATGTGCCATACAAAACAAGTCAGGTTACATTTTATTCAGCCTAGAGGATTTAATAATTGTCATATTAATGAAACATTGCTAATGTCTGGGACATGTATAGTGTGAGATCTAAAGCAAAAATCTTCAAGCTACTGAAAATGAATAAGGTGTTGGAGCAGGACACGTCACTTTAGGCTGTTGTAGAAGGAATATGCAGTAAATCCATAGGGGAATATGGTCTATACAACATCAACTCAAGGTACTTAAGTTCAAAGCAGCCTGTGAAGAGCTACAAAGGGATCTCTCAAAACTGGGTGACTGGGCAACAAAATGGCAGGTGAAATTCAATGTTGATAAATGCAGAGTAATACACACTGGAAAACATAATCCAACTGTATATACAAAATGATGGGGTCTCAATTAGCTGTTACCACTCGAGAGAGAGATCTTGGAGTCAGTGTGGCTAGTTCTCTGAACACATCCACTCAATGTGCAACAGCAGGCAAAAAAGCTAACAATGTTGGGAATCATTAGGAAAAAGATAAATAATAAAACAGAGAATATCATGTTGCCTCTTCATAAATCATGGTACTCCCACATTTTGAATACTGTGTCAGCCCATACTGGTCATCCCATCTCAAAAAAGATGTATTGAAATTGGAAAAGATACAGAACAGGGCAACAAAAATGATTGGGGGTATGGAACAGGTTCTATATGAGGAAAGATTAATAAGACTGGGACTTTTCAGCTTGGAAAAGAGATGACTAAGGGGGAATATGGTAGAGGTCGATAAAATTATGACTAGTGTGGAGAAAGTAAATAATGAAGTGCTCTTGTGTTATGAGGAGGAGTAAATAACTAAGGGTCACCAAATGAAATTAATAAGCAGCAGGTTTAAAACAAACAAACAAAAGGACGTATATGTTCACACGACGTACTGTCAACCTGTGACACTCTTTGCTGGGGGTTATAATGAAGGCCCAGACTATAGTGGGATTCAAAAAAGAGCTGGGTAAGTTCATGGAGGATAGGTCCATCCGTGGCTATTAGCCAGGATAGGCAGAGATGCAAAACTATGCTCTGAAGTGTCCCTAGATTGTTTGCTAGAAGCTGGCAATAGGTGACAGGGTGGATCACTTCAATGATTCCCTGTTCTGTTCATTCTCTCTGAAGCACCTGGCACTGGCCACTGTCGGAAGACAGAATACTGGACTAGATGGACCATTTCTCTGATCCAGTATGGCTGTTATCTTACCTTTTAAATAAGGTTTTATGAGGGTTGTTTGGGGGAAGAAAGAAATAAGATTTTTACCTTTTAAGGACCAATAAAGCTGTTGCCCCTTGTGAACTCCAAAAGATCCAAAGTTATCCAGTGTTTAAAAATGAGATATGAAACAAAATGCTTACTAAAAATCCTAATCCACTCCCTATACATAGTCAGAGGGAATTTAATTTATGCAGATTAGTTGGGACTAAAATGTAGGTGCTTGGAGACGAATCTTCAAAATGTATTCTCTGACACCAGTAGTAAATGCTGTTTGCACATTTATACTTAGCACAAATAAGTTTAGTGACTATAAATTATCATTGGGGGGGGGGTTCTATAATTTTAAATCCTTAAAATTAGGAGGCTTAGCTCTTGCTTAAAGCCTGCACTTCACAAATGTTCACGTAGGATACACAGAAATGTTAATTTGCTTGGCTATTTTTCTGTGGTAAGGCATAAATGTGATAATTCTATCTAAAAATATTAGACGACTTTGATAAGATGCAATTTCTGAAATTGTATTTGCAATCAGTGAAATGAAAGTGATTTTTGCCCTTGTTTGTTTCATTTCATTTTTCAAATTCTTCCTTTGGAGACGTGGGCCTGGTATTTATGAAGATTACTAAATGCACGTCTGTGTTTAGTCTACGAGGACTAAATTTCAAGCTTGGGAGATCAAGAGTAAGATACAGACTACCACTCCAGGACCGAGACTTTCTGACCTTAAAATCAAAAGGCTTTATAATTTACACATTGAGAGTGCTGGTATTAGGATAGTGTGCCTACGTTTGGTTCAAAGGGACCAATGATTTATACAGGACTTCTGGAGTATCCCAAATCTCATTCTTGGCCTATCTAAACTATGATGTTAGCAGCTGTGATCTTACATAATAAACACTTTGAGAGAAAAGAAACCATTTTCTTGCTATTCCCACCCTGTCCCAGATTGTGTCACTTTTCTATGAATGGTGCAGTACCCTTTCTGTATAGATCTCCTTCCCCCACCCACGCAGAAGAACAGACTGAAGCATCCACTTTCTAATGGAGAAGGCTTTACGTAACAATCTGGGATTGACATACAGCCAAACCATCTGAGTGCAGATTCTAGATTCTCTTTTCATTTGTTTTGTCATAAAAAGTGAATTTCATAATTGGTGACGCCTTTTGTAAATTGGCTCAGCTACTCACAGCAGTTATGCAGGGAGACATCCGTTTTCTGAGCAGGACCCTCTAGCTGAATGTTTCTGCTCTGGTGAGTTCACATCATTAGTGTCCCTTTCCACTTGACAGGCTTCCTTTGGAAATTAAAACTGCTACTGTTAAAGCATTTCATTAAAAATTGACAAGTGTTAGACTTGCATCTTTTTCTGGTTTCATGCTTTGTCTTTACAGCATGATATGTAGAAATCAGATCCTCTCACACAGTGAAGGATTTCTCTCCTTGCCCTGCAAAATAGTGGTCTGTCCTCTGCCTGGATAGGCCTCCAGGAAGCCAGGTCATCCTTTCGAAGCGTCTGTGCCTGTGCTCTGGCTCTCTCTGTCCTTTAGCCTCCTGGCAACTTGCTCCCTACTAGCCATGGCAGCCTACAGGACCCTCTAGGGGGCTCTGTAGTAAAGTGAATAGAGCACAGGCCTCGGAATCGATCTCCTTCCCTGCTCCCACTCTTTCCCTGTGTGCATCCCATTGGGTGGGTTTTTGGACCCAGAGAGAGAGAGCATAGAGAAGGAAGAGGCAGTGCTACAAAGGCAGCTGACGCCACCTTCTGTGGGGGTGGGGGAAGGAGATCTATACTGAAAGGGTACTGCACCATTCATAGAAAAGTGACACAATCTGGGAGAGGGTGGGAGTAGCAAGGATTATTCCTTAAATCAGGCTTTCAAAGAGTAGAGGAGCGATGCTCCTGAAAGTCCTAACTGTGTTGATTTATGTTATCAATGAGCACTCACTCACTCACTCACCTGAGAGTCTGCTAACCTGTTTCTTACTCTAGAAACCTTTTGGATTTATTGGCAGCTGCTGGAACCCTCGGTTATGGATCTCATAATTTCTTGGCATTTGGCTTGGGTGTTCATTTAGTCTGGTATTAATCTTCCCTTCTTGCTTCGTTGCAGCTTTTACATTCACTGCTGGATTTATGGTGTAGTCAATGTCAGACATGTTTTTCAGCTCATATGCTGACATGTTTCAGGGTTTCTTTCCTCTGTGACTTTTTTCTGCAAAAAAAATTAAAGGGCTCAAAATAGTCTGACACAGTTTTAACAAAAAACAAAACCAAAAACCCCTACCAACCAACAGATGTTTCTGAAACGCTGTGACATAAAAGAGGCTTTATGGGAAAGGACATTTTCCACTGATAAACTCAGAGCCGTCTTTGCCAATTTTTGCAAATAGTCTTCTGCTGCTGAGTACAATGATATGAAATAGTATTTTACTACATTTGCTACGATGTACAGTGACACCTACTGCTGCTCCTGTGGTTGTCATGATTGCTGCCAAAAAAGCAACGTTACCAAAGATGTAGATTAGAAGGATTGATGGGAAGACTCATGGAAGTGGGGGAGAAGTTGCCTCCTTTTGTTTGAATGGTAATCAGCCCCACATAGTCTAGTCTGTTTCAAGGTTTACAGAGTCTTTAGGACTTCAGGTGAATTCCCAAGACTGATGTGAGCTTATTAAACTCATGGTTGGAATTATCTTGAAAGAAGCTGTGTATGTCTGAGACAGAGACGCACTGTCTACTGATCAGCAATATTCTCTTAACATTCAAGGTCCATGATTTTGGATCAGACCCTTGGCTGATTTGTGGTGTCTTTGCCAGCCACTCGAAGATTTCCCAGCAGCCCAGCATCTGGGCCTTCGCGTGTATCTTAAATTATTCATCATGAGTGCTAGTTTTTTTAAAACAATTGATCATGTGGTGTGAGAACAGAAGATCATGAAAGTAATTAAAGCTGTGTTTATGCTGTGGAAAGTCATGCTCACTGTGGGCAAAAGTGATGAGCCTTGGAAGTTGCTTATCAATAGACTGAGTCTCGTTTTATTTCCAGTGGGCTTTCTGAATCTATTAGAGTGGGGGAGATACTGTATTGTCAACACTCTGCAATCCATCTTAACTATGGCAGGCTGCAAAAGAAAGCAGACAGGTGCATATCAGCTCTTCAGCTGTATGCCAACTGGTTCTTTTCTGTAAGATTTTTGGCCCAGTCAGACAGCTGCAAAAGAATTCTCCACGTAAAAAGCTGTGCGAGTGATCTTGAATAACTGTTCTTTATTCTAAATTTCATTAAAGCCACAAATCTAGTCTAGTACTTCTGTTCGTTCATATTCAACAGTCCTAAAATATTGTATCTCTATAGCTTAATTCCAACATGCTTATACTAGCAACAGTGCTTCACTGGCATTCCTTGTCCCCCAGAAATACACATGTAGATGCACACAGTCTCTCATCTGATACCTGGCCTAATAGGCAACTGTAGCTCTCAAATGTTTTCTCTATATGAAGTTCAAAAAGTGTAGATGTTGCAACCTTGCATTGATACCTTGCATGGCTAGCAAAACAAAATCTAGGTTTACTACTTTTATTATAAAAGATTAAAGAGAAAACCGGCACACTGAGATAGGAAAGTACCACAATATTATATATTACTCAAACGGTAAGATGGGGGTAAAAGACACTTTCACAAAAGATAAACAGAAATATTATTGGTAGCTATTTTTGCAGGAGTTTTATGTCCTGTCTTCTATGGCTCATTTTTAAGAATGTGAAATCCCTTAGCAGCCACAGAAAACGAGAGTGTGTGCATAGGATCTGTTCTCAGCTCCACCCTCCCCGACAGACCCACAGACAGTTATTCTGTGCTAGAAAACGAAGGAGATTTTCAAATGTAAAGGTGGGCCACCCTCACTTCTGCACCGCTTTCAGAGCTGGGCTCCCAGCCAGCAGCCAGCAAGTTTCCTGCAGCTGAGGGAGGTTCCCAGAGGTGGGTTTGACCCAGCCCTAGGAGCAGCCTGCGCAGGGGAAGAGCAAGTCCCATCCTTCCCTAGCCCCGCCGGGAGTAGCAGCTGGAACCTGGTACACGGTAGAAGCCCATGGCTCCAGCCTCAGCGCTCACAGCTTAAAGGGACCTTGGGCTGGCTGTGGGGGGTGGGAACTATGGCACCCCCCAACCATGGGGTCCTGGGCAGTCACCCACCCATAAGGCTGGCCCTGCCACCCCAAAAGTGACCACCACTCTTCCGCCCCCCTTATTTTACACCTCTCACTTCTGCACTGCTGCTGGCAGTGGCGCTGGCTTTAGAGCGAGGCGCCTGGCCAACCACTGCCGCTTTCCAGCCGCCCAGCTCTGAATGCAGCAGTGCAGAGGTAAGGGGGGCAGGGAAAAGATTCCTGTAGCAGGTTCTCACAGGCCCCCCTGCTGGTCAGGTCCCCTGTGCCCACAAATCACGCCCAGACGTCCGCTTTGTGCTCCCACCAGTGCTCTTTATTTACAAACTTAACCCATCACAATCTACCAATACACACTCCAGCCTCACAGCCCCAGCGGCCTCTCTGCTCCAGCCACCGGTCAAGGGAGGCTCACTCTGCCGGCTGTTTGTTCCCTGCCCCTCGCACTTCCTTCCTGGGAACCTTTATGCAGCCTGGCCTAGCAAGCCCAGCAGCTGCTCCTCGTTAACCCCTCCCATGCAGGGCTCACTCAGCCTCTTCCCATTCCTTCTGATGAGGGTCCCAGTGGCGGAGGCTGAATCAGCCGGGCTGCTCCCAGCACCCTTCACAATTCCAAATAGACAACTCCAGGCCGGCTCCTAACTGCGTCTAAACTACCTTCACTCGTGACTCATTAGACAGGATGAAGAGTGTGGGGTGAATCCAGATTTGACCTGCTGCCCCTGGACACACAGATTACAGCAAGGGGCAGGAATGCTGTCTGCCCTCCTGGGTTGGGCTAGAAAGTACTGTGTCCCCCTCTGAGATGAGCCACACTTTTCAAACTCCAGGTGAGGCTGAGGCCTCTCTCTCTCCCTGGAGTACCTGTGCCCATCATCACAGGCAAGCCAGCGTGTACAGTGTGCACCTCCCTGGTGATTGAACCAAGTGAGAGCAGAGTGAGGCATGATCAGCCCACCCTGCACTTTACAAACTCCTCTGGCTACCTGTTCCTTTCCAGAGCAAATTCAAGATCTTATTTGTGACCTACAAGGCTCTTAACAGGTTAGAATAGCCCACTGAGGCAACTATGCTTCACAAGAACTCAGCAAGCAGATAGTTCTGGAATCAAACTAGCGTCAGAGTACCACCAGCAGAGGTGCCCTGGCTCTAAAACACCATAGCACAGGAGACCAGGCTCAGTCTGACTATCGTCTGTCTTCACCTCAGCTCTCGCATCCTTCATAAGGCCTTACTCCAGTAAAGCCACCACATGAGGAGATGCTGCACCATGAGAATCCTGGGTGGGAAAAGAGAACACCAACAACAAAAGTAGCACCTGGAGAGGATGACAGAGATAGTGATCCTCTTTGCAGACAGAGAACAGATCCTTTTTTAGAGCATACCTAAGTGCAAAAAGGCCTTAACTATAACACAAATGTTTTCCAGGAGTGCCTAAGTGACCTTTCTCATACAAGCCTGTATGAAAAGCTATGCTTCTCGTGCAGTTCTCTAAGTACTTCCACTGCAAGTTTAGAAATCAAAGGGCGGAGCCTGAGCTGTTGTAAATTGCTGTAGCTCCACTGAGAATCTAGCCCCGCCAGAATGTCTGAACAATGAACATCCAAACAGCTTTCTGATTCTTTCTTCAAGACAGCACAGAATCCTCAGTGAGAATTGATGTGAAATCAGAAATGATTTTACTGGGTCAGTCTTTTTAAAAATATGGAATATTTCTACTTTGTCTCTTTTATACCAAAGGACCGTTCTTTCTGCTTTCTGCTCTAGAAGCTCTGTGGGAGTATCAGTATGGGATTCAGCTCAGAAATGACTTTCTAGTGTTCTCTCCTGGCAGGGTAGGATTGCCTTTGATCCCAACACACTACATGACTTTAGAAGATTATTGTGATAGTGAAAGTTGAATTAGCTGAAATAACTGATTGACATTAAAAGAAACGAACTAGCAGATTTCTCCAGAGGTTTGGGTGCAATATATACCAAAGAGATGTAACAAGGGGCATGGAATGATCACAGAGAGCACAGAAGTACAACTGTCTTGAGTTTTGTAGATTGCATTGTTCTCCGTCACAACCATTTTAGACCATTCAGACTGTTAAGTGTATAATCCTTTGACCATATGGCTTTGCCAGAGAGAACAGTGTTCAATTTTCCAAATAGAAACAACTATAATAGAAACGGAAAGTAGTAAAATCCATATGAAAACTCCATAGCTCAACTTAAATTTTGCCATAAATATTGTAATGAGTTGTCAAGCTGGCCAGAGAAACTATATCATTCCTTGAGCAATGATTTTGAAAGACAAATATCGATTACCTGCTCATTCTATCGTAAATATCCTTTTAAATACTGGAACCATTGATCTAACTTCTGCTGAAGCGCTGAAAATAGTTGTCAAATCTGCTTTGGATAATTTTGTAGCAGGCTCTCAACATGATGAAGTCTGTTTATCATTGTCCATATGCCACTTGTGTTAAGGTTCAGTGGAAGGCCAAATGAAAGTGTTCATTAAGGGTATGTCTCTGCTGCAGGAAAAAAAGCCATCTCAGAGCCCAGATCTGCAGACTCAGGCTTGTGCAGAATGGTACAGTTAGGACAAAACAAGTCATGCATGGGTATGAATCAAACACTATGGCACTGATTATCCCAAAAGACAGAACTGCTCAGTTCAGGACTGCAGCATGGCCTCGACCTGAACTTCCCCCCAGTTCTGGTGCCTGGAATAGTAGCTTCAAGGTGCTCTTACTCCATGCTCTTTTGACCACAGCCCAGAGAGGCCATATCCAGCAGCTAAGGATCATCATGGCATAGGAAGGCCATAGTTGGCTTCCTTCATCCTGCTTATGCTCCTTGTATGGAGAGATGTGAGACAAGAGACACTCAGCTCTTAACTAGCCAATGGTTCTCCTAGGCAAGACGAATTCTCAGAGAACAACAGACTTTATGGCCGTTCAGTGTTGCCAGACTGGCACAAAACAGCGTGAATAAGGCCTAGCGACTGCATTTGGAGCACATACCCTTCCTGCTGCTTTGTGATTGAGCAGCTTGAGCCAAAGTGATCCCTGATTTAATTGTGCACAATTCCATTGACTCCAGTGGAGTTACACCGGTTTACATCCCAGCTGAATAAGCCCCCTTGATTTAAGTGCAGGAGTCTCAGGCAGAAGAAGTGGCTATATTTCCCTAAAACGCAGGTTGGAATATTGAACAGAATCACTGTGTCTTTTACTTTCACCACCTCAAATTAAAACAAAGACAAAAGCTGCCAAGAAATTTTAGTAAGTAAATTAAAAACATGTAGAATGCTTTGCAGCAGGAATCATATGCAGTGCTGCTTACATTTATTCCTCCTTTCTAACTGAGTGTAAATAGTGTTTGATACTCTAAATTAATTCTTGCTGTTTTCTCTGTTCAAAGCTGGTGTGCATATAATTTCAAATCCCCCTATTTTATCTCTGTTTTAGGAACAAATCCTGGTCAATGGAGTTTTGCTGCCTATTGCAGAAGCACCAGGATTTGGCTCTAAGTGTACAGAAAATGAATTTACGGGTACCAGGCATTTTTCTAAATAGATGCTAGTGTCCCGAACAAAAGTTTCCCCCCAAATTTGGCATTTGTTGCTTTTGATGTAGGTTAGTGAATTAGCATTTGTGATTAACAATTTCTGTGTAGACTGTTTTTAATGGATGCATTCTATAAATGTAAATTCTAATAACTTTTTTAAGGTAAAAGCCAAATGCCAAAGGAAATAAGCTGCTATAAATTATAAATCCAATGGCTTCCAAATATCTTTTCAGGAACTCCACCACTTTGTCTATGACAGTGTTTCTCAATTGGTGTTCCAGAAACACTGTTAGGGTTCCGCAAGCAGCTGTTCGCCGGTGCCGCCGCGAGCAGCTGTTCGCCGGCGAAAAAGGGAAGATGTCCCGGATTTGTCGGCGGAGGGTATCTAGTGCAAGTGTAATTTAAGTGAAATTTAATTGAGAAATGCTGGCGTTTGGTGTTAAGAGTTTGGGGGTTCCGCAATTATTTATGGAGTTCAAAAGGGTTCCATGGCCAAATTTAATTGAGAAACACTGGTCTATGACAATCTTAAGACAATTTACTGTTTATGAAGGACCTATACAAATATAAAAAATAGGAGGACCTATTTTACTCTGCTGATAATAGATTAGCATTTCCCAAAAGAAGAATTTCAATATTCTTTTCCAAAAATATTCCCAAAGTTAGTTTAGTTCTTTTTAATTAGAGCATCCTGGAAGTATGCTAGTATGTATGAATGTACGTAAGTGTAGCTTTCTCATTCATGTCCACACTGAGCATGAAATCCTGTCCCATAGGAGTCAATGGGCCCAGGCTTTCACCCTCAGTATTTAGTGCAGGATGGCAGATAACTGTGATTAACCCCTGCCCCCCTGCTCCCCACACACACACACACACACTAAAGCCTTCATGTAATTGAGCGAAGGTATTTCTGTATGTATGTACAACATAAATTACAATGAAGCAAATGAAAATGAACTCAAAACCAGTCGGGGAGTCTAGGTATTGCAAGCAACTTTGACTTTATTCACATATTCACTTTCTGTTAATACTTTAGCTAATAGATATGCTGGTAGGAACATCACCTGAAATAGGAAGTATGACGCTAATGCAGAATATTCACCAAGTTGAATATTGAATATTTGCAATAGAAACCTAATCCTAAGAGTTATGCTTATCCAATTAGGGAATAGGAATTCCCATGTGATTTGTGAATCCAAGGTTTTCGTATATAATTCAGAACAGATTCCAAAGATCAGAACTCAATTGGCCCTCCAAATTATTTTCTCATTTAATTTTTAAATGGTGATGCCCTGATTTATGATATAAAACTCCAAAGAACGATGTTCGCTACTCTTCAACTGAACTGATTTTGGAGGCTTGATACAAAGGGGATTTAGAATAACAATTCACCAGAAAATTAAACAATCATTTGTTGTAGCACATATGAGATGAGAAGGAACACCTTCCACCTGAGATTGATTTCTTGTGTGAGTCCAGCACTGATTTTGCTAAGCCAGAGAGTAAACTATTGATGAACAGACTTCGAAAGGTTCAATTTGGCAAATTGTCAGGTGCTTATCCAATTCTCGCTCATATAGAGAAACACAGAGGAGGAAAAGTTTATTTGCACCTCAAAAAATGTGTGTCTGATGCCTTTGGAGGTGAAGATTTACGTTATCCATGCTGGGTCTCTGACAAATTGATATTAATAATTGTCATCCAAAGGGTAACATAATGACCTGTCAAACTTAGAAAAAATGGCACCTGGGCTATTAATTAATGGAAAAGTCAAGTGTGCATGCGTAAGATTAAGATCTCAGTTTTTTCCAGACCTGAATGGAGTGAAGCCATTTGCTACAAGGTGTTCTTATGACATCTTGTTATTTCTCAGTTCATCCAATATTTGTTACAATGTATTGTGAGCCACAGCTGGAGCTTTCTCCTGCTAAATGAAATGACCTGTCATCTTTGAAATGGATTCTGTGACCAAAATCTTTCTGTGGTTCAATTTATATGCAAAGAAAATGCTTTCAGATTGGATTACTACCTGACATAATTTATCTTTCCAGGAGTCTAGAAACTTTGCAAACCCCTACATTCAAATGTGCATAGTCTGTCATTTCCAGCTTGCTTGTATTGCTGACTCTTAGTATTCACAGCTTGAGAGTGAATATCTTGCTGAACTTTTTCTCTTCTTGTTTCCAAGTATAGTCTAATTGCTAATTAACTTTTCCCATGAGTTTTAATTCCCTACTTTTGCTTTACTGAAATCTTATACTTATGTACCTCTCTCTTCCAAGTAGTTCACAATCACTGGTACCAGTGTTTCCTCTTATTTTCAGATAAAGTCTTGTTTGTAAACTAGTGATCCAGGATTGCTTGTCATCTCTAGATCATGAACTGATCCATAGGTTATGGTATCTTGTGCTTCAGAATGCCTTGACAATTATCCAGAAATATTTCATCTTCACTTTACTCTGGGCTTGGTGGTCTAGAGAAGATGCCTACAGTGACCTCTCCTATGTTTCTCGTATCTTGCTACTTTCTACCTTTTCCTATTAATCCAAATTAAATTCTGTCCTCTATTATTTGTACTACGATCCTGCTGAAACCTGACTTAACACAGGAAAGTGAAGATGCTTGCAGGGAATCATTTAACTGGATTTCAGTTTCGTCTATGAAATCATAATATTTCATCTACTGGTAACATTTCTAGCTCTCTTTGTTTATTTCCGATACTCCTTGTTTAATCTAACTTTCTTGTAGGGCCTGATCCAATGCCCCTAGCGATCAACAGGCATCCTTTTGTTTACTTCATTGGGCTTTGGATCAGTCCTTTGTACGTGTGCACATGCACACATACATACACACAAAATATTTAAAGAGTTCTACTTTATTCAGAATTGGTGTGAACATAAACTTACAATTATAGTAGTGTGTTCTTCATGCAAAGTTAGTGTCAATAGCATTTCATCTTATAATGAAAAGTGCTATATGAGCTAGGTATTCTTGTTAATTGCACTTCTGACTGCTCTGACTTGCGCTGGGAGCCAGGCTTGTGGAGAAATGGCCCAGCACTCCGCTAAGCACAATGATCTTCTTTCACACAGCTCCTTGGTCTTGTATTGAGCAGAGTTCAGCTGGACCATGTAGTACAATGCATGGACCTGGCAGGAGGGCAGAGTCATGTTTCAGGAGGGACCTAGCTTGATGAGAAACTAGGTGCTCTGTCATATCAGTTACTACTCATTAAACAAACCAGAGGAGCGGGTCCCATGTTTCCTGTTACTCCAAGATCTCTATGCAATGCCTTTGGGATAGAACATAATTTCAAACTCAGAAAGTCAGTGAAGTGGATGTAGAATAAACATTTCTATTTGAGAAAGGTGAGATCTCTTAAGTCTTTTCTTAAAAGTACTTTCTGATCTGCTGATATTTAGAGGGGAGGAGGAACAAGCAATTAAGGACCAAATGACAGGAGAAGACAAATCAAGTGGAAAGGATGTCTGAATTCTGCACGACTAGGATAAAACAGCACAAATGGAACCACTAGTAATCTTTCCCGCATGAAGAGTTGGATGCTGAGCATGCTAAAATTGAAATCTAACTGCACTTCATCTACAGAAAGAGAAAAATATGCTGCTCCTTTGCAAAACAATGTATAAATGATAGAAAAGGCGTTTGAAATAATGAGGCCTTCAAGGGATTTGATCAGTGTGGTCCCTGAAACTTTCCCACTCATCAAATCCCTAAAACATTTTTCCACTTTCCCACTTTTTGCTTAGCACCTTCGGCTAGTAGTAACCCATGAAACGTTCATGTTCTGTAGTGGTACTGGGGCTTAAAATCTCCATAGAGTGCAGTCAGTAGACTGTTATATGATCATACATGCTATACATGAGCTGGTCTGACATTTTCTTTAATAGAGAGTCATTGTATGGATGCACGCATGGAAGGAAAGCCACAAAAGTAGTGCATCTCTAAATGTAGGTAGTTTTTTGAGGTAATGTGACATAGCAAATATAAGCAGAAAATGTTCACTAGCCCAGTGTTCCCTTAAAACTTTAAGGTTAATTGCATTTCTTTTCAGATGGGAGACAAAAATCCAGTTAAGTATTGCGTAAACAAGTGAGAGAAGAGCAATGTACCTCCTACAATACTTTACAAACCTAATCCAAGTCAATCACACAGAAACCTTAGGCAGAAGAGGGAAGATACAGTATGCTGCAATTCCAATAAAATTGTATAAAAGCTAAACAAATCTTGAACTAACTGTTTAAAAATGTCATTGCACATAATCGAGAATGAAGGGTTGGGGGAACATTGAGTATTTAATATTTAGCATCCAAATTCCTAAAAAGGGTGGTGGTTTTTGCTTTTTAATTCCACTGCACATCTGTGCATAGCTGTGCTTTTAAAGGCCCTGCTTCAGATTCAGGGGATATTAATGTATAAATGTACCATAATGCTTTTTTATGCCAAAATTAGAACCTCCCCACTTTTTTATGTATTCCCAGTGATAGTGAGCAGTGTTTTTTCCGGTTTCTCTTTGAACAGCAATGACAAGTGAAGTGCCAGTCAATCCAACTTTTATTTTAATGTATTTTTAATTATAAAGTAGTTTCCAGCTCGAAATGCAAACAGCCCAAGATGATTTATTTTTGGCAATACTTTTTATTTTGTGTCTTGCAGTACAGCTGTAAATTTAAAACTAAAATGAGTTATGTATGCTAATGAATACAAATGGCAAAAGGTAGTGTCAGTTGATCATTAACATACAATAAAAGTCTAACTAAATATGTAGTTGACATCTCATGTTTTTTCTTTTTAGCACTGTTTGCATGTTAGCCACTGCCTAGACATTCTTTGTTAAATGCTACTGAATCAGAGTTCTCCACTCACTCTCTCAGGTGTTATATATGTTAGAAGTATTCACAATGTAAGGAAGGTTAAATTAAATCTAATGACTAAACTGTTTGGGGTGGGATACAAGGAATACATGTCAGTGAACATATGATTGAGGATCCCCTGGACTAAGGAAGAGTGAGAACAAAAGGTTATACCTATTGTAGGTACTTATAAATGCTTTCACAATCTTTTGGTGTATTTGTCCTTCCACTATCATCAGGAGGTAAGGAACTATCATTATTCCCACAAATGAAGAACTAAACACACAGAGTGACTTGCCCAAGGGCATACAGAACATCTTTGGCAGACCAGGGAATTGAGTGCTGCCTCTCATGAGTCCTAAGTGATCTCCCTAACCACTGAACCATCTTTCCTCTTACATGTTATGTGAGAAATGGCTTGATTTTTGAACCAGTGATTTCACATATGCAATGCAAAAACTCTATCGTCATTCCAGTAGGCCACAATATGATCCTTGGCACAACACTGAGAGTACTATTATCATGGTGAACTTTATTGTGCAGATATATAGGTAATACGCTAACCTTTGTAATACAATAGGAGCCAAATATCATGACCTCTTTGAGCTAGGAGCTGTACAAACGGATACAAAGGCAGAGCCCATTCCCCAAGCAGCTTGCAACCTAAGACCTTGATCCTCAAGAATATAAATAATCCTGCTAACTGCAATGCATAGCTGCCAAGTGTTAAGCGCTAAGTGTGACATTTTATGCAGATTGAGTTAATTTGCATATTCACAACTCATTTGCATGTGACCATAAATGTCAAAATACTCTGCCTCCAGCACTGGCTGGAGCAAATCATGGCGCTGTCCAATACTTGGCTGATCTGGCTGGGAGAGTGGGCAGCTGCTAGGTTACATGAATGGGTGAGTCCTGGAGGGTATTTGGGATGTGTGGATGAGCAGGTGCTGGACATTGCTAAGGTGGCTGTGGCTAGGTGATGGGGTGAATGCTGGAAGAGATCTAGGGGTAGATGGATGGGTACTGAGGGAAGCATGGAATTGCTGACCGGTATCTGGGGGTGCTAAAATAGGTGGTTGCGTGTCTGGGAATTGCTGGGCGGGAGGCTGGTGGCTGGAGGGCTGGTTGGGGACACCGGAAAATGGGGGGTGCAGCTGGCTGTCTGGAGATATAGCATTAGATGTCTGCGAAGTAAATTAGAACTGTGAAGGGGGAAGCCTGATCCTAGGCTCCTTACTTCCTCCCCCTCTGATGGTGGCAGCAGCAGCAACAGCAGTAGTTTAATACTGAGCTAACTGTGATGGCTTCAGCAGGAAAAAAATGTTGTGTTGTTGTTGAAAAACCAAACCCAAACTTTGAGGAGAGCAGACACTGATGGCAAAAATTTTCATTTACTTGAAAATCCAGTTTTTCCTCCAAAAAAAAAAAAAAAAAAAAAAATTTGTTGCAGAAGTTTTTACTAGCCTTAGCAAGACTCGGGAGAAGCTAGAGATGGGAAGGATCCATCTCATCTGTGGATCTCCAAAGAAGATGGAGTAGAAAGGTGTCTATCTTTTATGGAAATCAGAAGCTTTGTAGAATATTGAGAGGGAGTCACCCACACCTCTTGCCCCCCACATGCTTCCAGCACTGGCAGAGAGAAGGATAAATCTTCTGGCTCTTTCTCTGTTGAATGAGTTGTTGCTGGTTGTGCAAAACTATTTTATTATTCTCAAGCCAGTCTCTTCTAACAGTACCTGGCAACGCCATCTCATAGGTATAATAAACCATAGGCTTGAGAGGATTATGGTCCTAGTAATATTTAGGCTTATTTCTCACACTAAAAATATATTGCTCTTTCTTTTCTGGCGAGTCTTGCTAAACTCTATCACTTCCCACTCCTCTGCACTATTGTTGTTTGTATATATATATTTTCTATAGTTATTGTGATGATCAGCCGGTAACCTCTGTAAATTAGCACTGCTTATGCTATACATGTACACTTAAGCCTGTATGCATTTTGAGCTGGACTGTCTTTATCCCCTGTGCAGTGAGTTCTTTCATCTTGCATCCCTGCCCAGTCAGCTTGATTCTATTGTTGCTGCTGGCATTTGATTCCCCAAAGGGAATCACACCCCCACACTGAAGAGCAAATACTACACCTCCGTGAAGGGTGGTGCAGCAAACTCCTCCAGGTATCGTGTTTGCCCGAGGCCTGAAATAGTTCCCACCAGGGTTGTATGTCTCTATGCTGCTCTATTCCTTAGGTAATGGTTTACTGTCACAAATTATTACCTTAATTTCTCTCTCCTGAAACTGTGTAATGCTGTCTCTCTTATTTCCTTTGTGAGTGTGATAATGAAGCAAACTTTCTTTGTTTTGCTTTGACTCTGTGCTTCATGGAAATATTTGCTACATGTTCTTGCGCCAGTAAATGACAAACAAAATTTTGTTCAAGGTTGCTATGAAAAGAAAAGGGCATCATCTTATCCGGAGGGAGGAGAGCCAAGGATAAAAAGGAACAGCTGCAGAATGAAGGATTCTGAACACTGGAAATGAGAGAGAGATGAAGAGACTTGATATCCATCAATGTAAAGAAGAATGTTGTGAGGTGTCAGAAAAGCCTAAACCAATTTATGCTGCATCCTCCAGAAAGTGTAGTAGTGTCATTATAAAGGAAGCCATACAACTTCTCTGAATGTTTGAAATCCAATGTGATTTTTCTATCATAGTGTCCTGCAGAACTGAATATGCAGACTGAAGTAGCTAAATCACATTGTCAAGAACATTTTTACAACCATGCAGATGTAGACATATTGTTTTGATCAATCAGAAAAGGGAGAGCATGTCAGTCTTCACCTGACAATGTATTTCATACATTCGGAAGAAGACCCATGTAGATACAAAGAGACTTTTCAAGTGAAATCACTTACCTGAATAATACAGCATAATTTATCAACATCCCAATTAAACAACACCCCAAAGTTGTCAAGAGCTATTTACTGAACTGGAAAAGGGAGATCCAAAAGCGTTGCAAGAGGGATTGAAAACTGATCTTTTTGTCAATTACAGTGTCGAATGGGATGTCAGAAACTTGGCACCAGGTGGCTTTGATGAGAAGGAAATATCCTGTAAATGTCCTATATTGTGGTAGTAATAGCTAATGAGCTTGATCCTTGTGTGTGGCACTCATTCCATCTTGGCAGGGTGCAAAGATGCTCTATGAGGTTCCCCCAACCCTGGGGCCACTCTGCACTGGGCTGATCCCCTGGCACAGATCAAGCAGCCTGAAAGATGCTCTAACCTCTCTCAAGGGTCCTCATTCCGTGTGCATCTTCTTTACATGTGCCACAAAGGCTTGGGTGACATAATATAGAGGCCACTTTAGAGGTTCCTATCTGAATATTTTTCCCTAAGCAGGAAGATCCTCCATGGGCTGGATCCTCTGAATTCAGTGCATGTCTGTACATATTTGCATTAGCCCTTTGCTTAAGACAACTTGTTGTTTTCCATAGATGGAGATGATCCTTCATGGAGTCTGAACCGATCATTGTACATAGAGCTAATCACACAGATAGGAGATTTTTGCATACTGTTTTCTTTTTCTAAGGCCTGGCCATGCGAGACACTGTGCACTGCTTCTGAAGTGCTGAGTCCCACCCACATCCACTAAAAATGAATGACATTTGGGTGTAGGACACTCAGCAGAGAAGGAACCTTGCAGGAGTTGGCCCCAAATACAGAGCATACCTGAAAGAAGTCACAAATAGGTTATAGTGACTTTGAGCCAGCCAGCCAAAAGCGAAGAAAGAGGCAATTTGCAGTTAGTGAAATAAATATAGGCACTGAGCAACAATGATGTGAAAGAACATATGGAACAAAAAATAGGCAAACTCTAGGGAAAAAAGCAAACAAAACATTTCACAACCTGGCTGTGTGTGATTCTCTTGTGTTTCAAATGATGAGACTATTTATGATGGTCCACTTTACCATCTGAGGGAAATGGACCTGTAAAACATCTGGAGAGCTTTCATGAAGTGGCTGATCAGAGTGGAGCCCACATCAGTGCAGTTATTTTCCTTACAGAACCTCAAATGGCCCCACTTTCAATGTGACATTCCCAAGGTGTATGTACCAGCTGAGTGGTAAGTCTAATATGTGGTATCCCAGAATTATTAGCTCTAATAGTTCTAGATACCTCTACATGGTACATGCTAAAGTTGTAGCAGTCCATTAGTACATACTCATATGGGTAACTGGAGGTAGGCTAGAGTTGTCAGGAACGTTCAGTGTTTTTATGTCAGCTTTTGCTGACAATTTTTTTAATACAGGTTTTCATGGAAGGAACTCGCAGACTCTTTGACTACCTGACTTAAAGAGAATTTCAGTTGTTTACCAATGTATGTGGAGGCTCTGGTAGGCATTTCTCTGGGAAGGCAGCTCTGAAGAAAGGGGAAAAGACAAATGAGATCTGGGGGAATTCACAAAGATAAGTGGATAAATTTCTTAAAAGTTCATAGGATGTCAACTTTAACCATAGAGTAACCATTTGCATAAGTGAGTTGAATATGTTTTCCTCCAGAGAAATTGCTCTTCTCTGACTACACGTAAGACACCAGTAAGATCACTCAACTGACCTGAATGGAGTCACCTCAGGGATGAGTTTGACCCAGCTATAGTGGCAGAGCAGCAGTGGTTGAAAGGTGCAGAAGGCTAGAGTTTGGCCACTGCAGATTCTGTTCTAGGGGGAAACATTAACAGCCCTGATTGAGTGACAGAAAGAGTCAAGAGATTCGGTGCTTAAATATTTTATTTTCGTTTGTGTGGCGGTTTTGCCATTTATGGATTATATTCACTGAGGCATGCAAATGAAGTCTGTTCTGAGGCCAAGGGAAGCTTTTTCGTTAGATGGCAAGACAGTGGAGACCCTTCTAAAAGTATAGCCTTGATGTTAAATAAATGTATTTCTTCAAATTGTTTATCACTGTAACAGGTATTCATTTAACATAACTATAGGGATTGATTGGTGCAGAGCAGATTTTTCTCTGGTAAATTCATAAATTTCAAAGAGCCTTATATGACCATTCTTAATGTAAATATCAGTGGAAGCCTTTTATTCATTTAAGAATTTTTATTCCTCTATCTGGCACTTATTTGAAATTTCTTAGGTACACAGAATGCCAGACTGCTCTGGCTGATTATACCTTGTTTAGTTATTTTATTTCTCTCTCCTCTTTAATTTATTTTCTAAGGATAATTACCAGCAAATATAAATATATAGATAGATAGATACAAAAGATATGCAGGTTTTGTTTGTGATGATTGTAATGGCATGGTGGTAACTTGTCCAATATCATTCTAGATAAGAATATAGGGTTGAATTTTCAAAGCAGCCTAAGAGGGTTATAGGTAACCAATTCATTTACATTCCTTTTGTGGGGGGAAATTATCTGGGTAGGTCAGTGTTATTTCTATAAGGCCAGATAATCAAAATAGCTCCGCTCCAAGATGGTACTGAGCTCTTATGTAAAACAGGCCACAAGGTCACAATGGGAGCTGCTGGATGTCTGAACTCTTTTGTCTCCAATCGTGGGTTCTCAGCTTTCGATAATCTGCCCCTGAAGTCTGAAAATTTAAATCTAAACCTTTCTAATTAAAGTACAGTTTAGTTTAGGTTCAAGGTCATCAGTGATGGCACGTTATCCAAGAAATAGAACGTGCCTCAAAATCACAGCTCACATTAGCTAATCCTATTTTTTTAGTCACGTTTGAATGATTGTTGATTGAAAAAACCAACATTAAGTACACTTTATTTCTTTCTTCAGAATTAAGTACACACATTATGTAATATAGCAGCAGAAATATAATCTCACTGGGCCAAATTCATCTCAATGCAGTTATACCAAGAATGATCTTGGCACACTGCACCAGTACTGCCTTTCATCCATTAGTGCAACTCCTATGAGTTCAGCAGGGATGTTGGGAGTTGAATACATATATTTCAGGACTGAACTGAATTCTGTTTGTCCTTACTGAGCCCTGGTGGTGGTAAACCCATGTAATCTTAATGAAGCTCATAATGCTTTGAGAGATTTTTCCTAATGTTGCAGTGAACCACAGTTACAAACTCTGACAAATAAGCCACTTGAAGTATGATTCTTTGTGTATGTAACAATGAAGGCTAGTGGAGTAATGCAAATGTTGGGAAAAATTGTCATAGAACCGAGAGGCCATAGACTGGCAAGAGCCTGCATAGAAAAGGTGGTTTTTTTCAAAAGCATCAAAATCACTTGGGTATCTAAGTCTTGTTAAAAGTTGGTGGAAGTTCAGCCTTCTGAAAATGATATCCCACATACAGTTCTGGCTGCTTCTGAGCTAGAAAAACGTTTGAAAACTGAGAGTTGTTTAGAAAAGAACAAACAACATGCTAAGGGTGCCAAAGGAATTGATTTATAGAGAAAGATTTAACAGGGTCAAATATGTTTAATGTGCCTAAACAGTAACTGAAAGATGAAAGAATTAGAATGAGGTAAAGATCAAGAGGGAAGAAAAACAGTCTTGGGCCAGATTTGTTGCCTAGGGCAAGGAGATAAAATGAAGAGTAATAGAATGAAGTACAGCAAAAATTCAAATGAAAGGAAATACCAGTGCATATTCCTTAACAATGATGTCTGTTAGACTAGAGAAATGTGTCCTTGGAGTAGTGACAGAACAAAATGCTCAACAACTTACTTGTACAAAACAATCCTGCAATTTCAGGGAGATGGATGGACAGGATGGCCTAATACTGTAGTTCTTGACCATCTCTAATTTCTAGGACTCTGTGAAAAGAAAAGCCAATGAAACTAAATTTTAGCATTCAGGATAAGACTCTAGTAGTATCATGAAGTCATTCTCGACCAGTATTAATTTCTCTGGTATACTATGTGTACAGTGTAATCATCTGGCAACCCTGTCACTTGTGCCCGAACCCAGGACTTGAACCTGTGTGCTCTGATGTGACAGACTAATGAATTAACTCTCTTGAACCTCCATGCCCTTACTGTACACAGTCTTTTATCTCTGGAGTTCAGCATAAAGTTTTCTACATTACTCAGAAAATTTCAGCAAGTGTTACAACATCAGTTTCCATTACAAGGATTATAACGTATATTATGCTAGTTTCCATCCCAAATGTTACCTTGAGGAGTATATGAAGCATGCTTCATAATGACTTTCCTCCTCAGGGCTTACCTTGACCTTTTGAATGACTTTTATAAGGCAGTAGACATTGTCAGCATGCTGTTGGAGCACAAAGGAGAAGGCAGAACATATATTTTATCTACTGAAAAACGATAGATGGTATCTACGTGTGACATTTAGCAAGATACACTCAGAATATTACAATGTGGACAACACAAGGCAATGACAGAGCTATCAATTCCGAATTCATCGCTGGCCTGAGAAGTAACAAGGCTAATTTCTTGCAGCAGCTTCCTCAGACAGAGATTGAGCGGTATTTCAGTGGCAAGACAGACGCCCTGGTGCTGCTAGTTTTAACACCCACACTGGCTAAGCTTCTACTGTGACAACAGCAATTGTGAGTGATTGGGAAGGCAGAAGTGTGAATTATGGTTGTTTCTTGCAGAATGTGCTTTCCTCAGCACTGAAGCCCTGGCTAAATTGAAGTTTACAAAGCTTGGGTTCTGCCTAAATAAATGACAGGCAGCCTGAAGCATGGACATTGAAATAGACTGGTAAACAACAAGCAGGTCAGGGGAGACTTTAAAACAATGTATAAATAGTCATCAACTTCTTAAAGAAAGCAGAGTCCGAATATACTTGCTGAACAGAAAAGGTCATTGTAATAAGAGGGGAAAATGTGTTGAATAAATTGCCTTAGTATTTTCTTTCATATGTACTTTGCGAGCATCTCTCACAACTTCTCAGCCTCTCGGTGAGCAGCTCCCTGCAGAGCAGGTCCATGGTTACCTTTTTTACTAGGTAGCTTGAGACAGTAAAGTATTTTTCCTCAAAGCAAGCTTATTAAATCTTTCTTGGCTTTCTTCATCAGGGTGTTACCTATAGATGTTATTGAATTATATTGACTTTAATCACTTTGATCAGAGCTAAATCAAGCCCAAATTCTGGTAGCAAATAGGGTAGCATCCATTAAGTCACTTGTTTGTATTGTTTTTAAATAATATTAATTGTTGTTTTTCCCTTCTTGGGAATGACAATGATTATCCAGGCTGGAAATGACAGCAGGCAAGAAATGTGAAGTGCTGACTTTCTTTGCCAGTTAGTTTTGTGAATGAAATGTTAGCAGATGCAGTGGAAATTCTGCTCTGAGCTGTCATTTGTAAAGCAAGGAGACTGAGCATTAGGTGGACTGCAGAAGGACATTGTATAGATTGCCATACTAGTGGAAAATATAGGTTGCAAAGCTGATGTGGTATGCTGGCACACAGAGCACAAGTGTTAGTGCTGTTTATGATTCAGGCTATGTCTTCACTGACGGTGCCAAATTCGCTGCCATCAGATCAACTTCTCTGGATCGACAGAGCGGTCAGTGAAGACCCGCTCAGTCGATCCAGAAATCGACGTATTAAGACCACCTTCTCAAGTGGCTGGGAACGCGGTTCCCATCAGTGTAGTGCAGTGAAGACCGCGCGCAGACTAGAAGCAGAGAAGTCGACGGGAGTTACGCAAGTTTTTTGCATAGCTTGCGTAACTCTGGTCGACTGCTGCTGAATCTCCGAGGTAAGTGAAGACAAGCTCTCAGTGTTTAATCCATGGAAAAGTGAGATTGATTTATTTAGTACCTGTAGGTGCTATATGACCCCCCTTCATCACACTATCCAACCATCTCATGAACATTAATTAATTTACTTTGGCAACTGTGAGTTATTCACTGTTCCCTGTGAGTTAGGGAACTATTATAATTCTTGTTTTACACATACAGAATTGAGGTCCAGACATACCAAGAGCTTGATCAGGCCCTAAGTGATTTCCCCGGGGGATTTTACAGCTGTAGTTTCAGGGCAGGGCTTTAACCACAAGACTATCCTTATTTTCCTTAGAACTATATGGGGCCTGATCGTCAAAAGTCTGAGTACTGCCTGTGAAGTACTGAGGAGCTCTCAGTTCTCTCTGTAGTGAAGGAAGAAGTGCTATGTACCTTGCATCATCAGATCTATGGTGGCCCAGGGCCAACTTTCAGGTGCCTGAAGCAAAATGCTGTCAAAAACAGAATGAAAAGACTGTTGCAATCTCTGTGTCCTGTAGAGGGTTGAACTGGACGACTCTTTCTATGGAATTTATTTTTTAAAAGCATAAAACAAAAACTTAATGCTGCTCAGTAGAGTTTAGTAAATACTCTCAGAAGATGAACCCATTTTATCTGGTCTGGACTGGGGTGCTCATTGTCACAAAGGAAAGCGAGAGAAGAGTCCAGAGTGTTGGGAACAAAATATAAGGAAAAAAATGTTAGAATTTGCAAAAAGGAACATTCCATCCATGCTTTGATACTGGCCACTGTTGACAACAGGATCCTGGGCTAGATGGACCATTCGTCTGAGCCGGCATGGCAGCTCTTACGCTCTTGTTCTCCTAGCTGCCTACGTGCATCATCTGTTGCATTTGCTATCCTCCCCCTCCCCCTTTTGGTAAGGGGTTTTAATTGAGGAGGCAAAAAAACCAGAAAGGTTTATCCTGAACATCAAGGGCCAGATTCTTAGCTGTAGAAGACTAGAAGGGACCAGTATCCCCATCTAGTCTGACCTCCTCCATAAACAGAGGATCTAGACCTTCCCCCAGTAATGGTGAAGATAGTGAGGAGTCTTCTTCCCCAGTCTGACCTGGGTAAATCTCAGCAGCAGTTTCTCTACAGATGGTTTTCAGGGAAGTGATTCCAGAGAATAACCTGCTGCAGCTATCAAGGAAAATGGGGAAAACAGGCTTTCCTGTTCCATGCAGAGATTAAGGGCCATTGGATGCTGCCTAGTCCTAATACAAATGTTTCACTCTAAAGCTATTCCAATTTTTTTCCTATGCAACTCGCACTCAAATGTACCTAACTGCCATCAGGAATTGCAGGACGTTGTTAGTCAGAATGTTTAACAATATCCTTTCGTCAGGCAAATTAATGAGTGTAATATTTGTTGTGATGTTCACACATTCTAAACTATCTGCTATGGAAAGTTTCCAAGTGACTATAGAATAATAGATTCCAAGCCAGAAGAGACCATTTTGATCATCTAGTCTGACCCCCTGTATAACACGGGTCATAGAACTTTCCCAGAATAATTTCTAGAGCATCTCTTTTTAGAAGAATGTCCAATTTTGATTTAAAAATCGTCATTGATTGAGAATCCAACATACCCCCATCCTGTAAGTATGGCCTGCACTCTTTGTTCTTTGAGCTATACATTTACATTTTAGCCATATTAAAACACTCATTGCTTGCTTGAACCCAGTTTACCAAGCGTTGTGAAACATTCTGTATCAGTGACCCATCCTCTTCATTGTTAACCACTCCCTCAATTTTTGCGACATATACAAACTTTGAGTGAAGATTTTATGTTTCCGTCCAGATGATTAGAAAAAAATTTTAAATAGTGTAGAGCCAAGACCCTAACCTTGCAGGACCCTTCTATAAACACACCCATTCAATGACAATTCCCCGTTTACAATTACATTTTGAGACCTATCTGTTAGCCAGCTTTTAGCTCATTTAATGTGTGCCTTAACTTAATATCTTTGCAGTTTTTTAACCATAGAGAGAAATTATCGACCAATAGACCGTGCACCGGAGTTTTCTTCAGGAATCTTTGTCCGATGGCCAGTCTGGCAGAATCCCTGCCCGGTTCGGGTGGCAGAACGCGCCCCTGACAGCCCGCGTGCACTATTTTTATAGTCCATTTGTACACAACCCCTGTGGCTGGTACATAGCAGCTGACAACATCTCACGGCTGTTCCTTATGGGTATTCCACATACTTTTCCAGTGTTCTTCAACTCCTCCGCATCAGTCTTTAACTATTTATTATTATTTACATCATTCATATGATCAAAACTAAAACATTATGATAAGAACAAACAGAACATTTTTTTTCAGGCTGAAACTACTTGGCTCTTAAATTGCCATATGAGGATATTCAGACTAAAGGTTGCATTTCTTAAATGTTTTTTCTTTTTCATTTAGGCGGATAACTTGTGAGTACATAAGTGGTCAGTAGTTAAAAGCTGCCCAGCATACGGACTACAAAATGTGGTCAGTGCTGCAGGACAGAACTGGGCCCATGACTACAACATGAAGAGGTGAGTGAGGTTCTGTGGCTTGCAGTATGCAGATAGTCAGACTAGATGGTCATAACGGTCCCTGCTGGCCTCGAAGTCTGAGTCTAAATTAGTAATTTCCTTATTAGAAGTTTTACTCAGACTGTGATGCTGCGTGTGTGTGTGTGTGTGTGGGTGGGTGCTTCAAATACAGAATGTTTGTTTTTAAAGTGAAAAATGATCCCAAACTGTGTTTTCCTTTCAAAAAGAAATGTGAAAATCTGTCAGTAGTTGCCTGTTTAGTTTCTGTAGGGGATGACATAGCACACAGTCTGATTTTCCTTCTAGAGGTGAGGATTTGTGATGCCACAAGCTGAATATTTCAGTCTAGATGAATGTATAGTATATTAAATTGTATGTGCCTTGTATTAGCTATCTCGGAAAGGATGTAAAGGTACAGCATTCATCCTTCTCCCTGTGAGCTCATCAAGGAAATGTCTAACGAGTAGATGGGAGCCTGGAAGACTGGCAGACAAAGGGTTAATTATTTAGTAGCGTAGTTGCTTCCCTATGCCCTGCTAGTTGAGGGTAAATTGGAGGAAGCTAATTGCTCACTCTGGAAACTCCAGGGATTTGCAAGTGGAACAGGTGAAAATGTAATGGGTGTTAATTGGAGGCTAATTAGTCTCATTTAACAATCAGCCACCAGGTGTTCTGAGCCATCCTCCCCCCCTTCTTCCCCCCTCCCCCCCCCCAAAAAAAAAGATTGAAAAAGAGAGGAGAATTTTTCCCCAAGAAAATAGGTAAGTGTCAGAAATTTCTTTTTATATTCCATCTTAAGTGAGTAGTCTGCTATGTTGCTCGCTTAATGGAGGACTTTACCTGTCATGTAAGCCAAGAAATAGTCAAAGTGGTCATGATTTGTTTGTTTTAAAAGCCTTTTAGTTTTGTGTGTGGCTTTTCTTCAAGCTGGGCTGAATAGCACTTTCTGAAATCATTTTGTTTCACTGTGTCCTGTTCATATAAGCTTACCCCACCTCTTCCATTTACACTGTCAGCACTTTTAACAGAGTAAAGATTGCTGCCAATCTGCTATAAAATTAACCCTTCTCAGTGTGAGTTTCACTTAGCTTATCATTTCCCAGCTTTCTGTTGAAGGAGCGTAGTGTACCTAGAGCAGCTGCTGTATGTAGGACATCGCCAAACCACCATTCAGCATTAACTAACAGGGCATAGACCGCACGGTGGGACCCTTAGTTCATGTATCACGTCTCTCCTCATCTTTTGCAGCTGTGTAGTAGGGGCTGCAGATGACTGTGGGAGTTACTGCTCCTGGGTCCTGAGGGAATGTGCTATAAAGAATGGCTGCCCTCCATCCCTGGCATGTTGGTCTTCTTCATTACAGTGAATTCCCAGCTGGGTGGGATAGGAGTCGATAGGGGACTCAATCTCTCAGTGATCACGGCACATTCTTTAGATGTGTTTTATTTTCCCCTTCTGTGCTCCCTGATTCCCACTTACTCACTTTTGTTTCCACCTTCTCTGGACACCATATGTGTAGGAAGGGTGCATCAGGCTTCATGCACTTTATTTCCAAGGAGTGGAAAGGGGCTTTTTTCTTTGATCAGAATAAGTTAGATTTTTTTTCTAGGTGAGAAACTTTTAAATGCTGCCCAGCCAGTACTTCTGTCTAGCTGATCACGCTGGTTGTCCTGTGTGTATCTTGTAAGCCAGTTGTGCATAAGCCCTGATTCCAGACTGGGGGGAAAAATCAGATATTAAAGACATTATACAGGCAGAACTTTTTGATCACTTCCTCTCTGTCCTCCATGGCAACTGCTGTGATCTTCCAGTTTAGTAATACAGTCTAATGAATCCGTGATTTGTTGCCCTGTTAGTTTCAGCCATGTTACAACAGTAATTAGATAATTTGATTTTTCCAGTATTCTTGTTACAAACTTGATTAAAATCTTCCCTGACTGTTCTAATTTTCTTTTCTAAAATATCATGCCACAAAGTCAGGAGGAGTAGGTGAAAAATAAAATACATGATATAGAAACGTCACAGTTCTTGCTAGGAAAGGGTGCAGTTTGGCAGAATAAATGCATGGCTTTTAAATAATATAATTTATATAATATAATAATAAATAATATAAATGATAAAAAATAAATGGTGGCTTATTAAGAGTCCTGAAATTTGTATGCAATGAAAGGATTTGTATGTAGTCCCTAAGAACTTCTGGTCACATTGTGTACTTTAGATTGGGTCTATATTGTAAAGTGCATAAAAGATCTCACTAAGCAGGGGGATTAGTTAATCAACAGCTGACCTTCGAAGACTGTCACTCCATCATCCAAGTCTGACTTGCCTCACAGGCAATGGTAGGCTCAATTTATTTAAAGACAAGTCTGTATTTACGAGAAAAGGTCCAGCCTCAGAGCACTGAGAATTTTGGGTTAGATCCAAAGTTTGTCTAAAAAAAATCCTCTTTGCTCTGGAAATCGGTCTGGGTGCCTTGTGAGATTTGTGACCCTGGAGTTGTTGTTTCTGGGGTGTGGGGAGGGGCGAGAACACTGCCTTGCCCCTTCTAGGCTAAGATGGCTGCACTAGTCCCCTAGTCTTGCAACTACTTACACATGTTTAATTTTTAAGCATGTGATCTGGAGCACAGGGGTGCAACACTGGAGGTGTGGCAACATGCCCTGTCTTGAAGTAATAATAGCAACTGACAACTACGTTGTGTGACAAGTATTGCCCTGTCTTAACTTTGAAACTCTGCTCAGAAACATGGGAGTTTTTCAGAAGCACCCCAGCTCGGACAATGCAGGGTTTTCTCTATAGTTTTCTTAAATGCTCATAGTAAATGTGGATATTTCATTTGGTAGATATATTAGGTTCTGCAGTGAATATCAATACTAGTAAGTCATCCCTCTGTGTGAAGATCTTGAAACATTAAACATCAGTTAGTTAAGCCTTGGAAAGGCTTGGAAACCAATGTAAGACAAAAAGACACACAGATAATCTGCAACTAAATATCTAAAAAGCAATGCAATTTACCAAGGACAAAAATCTGTCCCTTTACAGCCTCAACATATAAACTTAAGTAAACTTAAGTTTTAGAGGAACAAAGGGGTTGTCTCCTCAGCTGATATGTCTGCTGCTACCCAAAGAAAACTTGCTAACTGGTCGGACTGAAAACCCTCAGGTTATGGGTCCGAAGTCATCCTGGGGACCCTTGTATATGAAAGAAGGATAAGGAATTTTCAGACTACATGAGGCAGCATTGCTGAGATAGAAGATCAACCACTATTTGTTCCTATGTAGTGCTGCTGATGTCTTGAAGGGCTTTCTACATAAAGATACATGTGTGGAAAGAGATCCAGTCCGACTTCATCGTAGTTTGGATTCTATTGAAGAGTATAGGGATATTTACAGATAACTAGTCCTTGTGGTGCTCTTTGGATTGACCAAGATGATTACTGTCATCTTGCCCTAGTAGGGGAGACAAAGAAATCTGAGCTCCTATCTGCACAAATAGGTTGAGAGGAAGTTTTTAAACAATAAATAGAATTGTTTCTGAATGTCTGCATCTTCAGCAATTCTGAAGTGCTGGGTTTTTACGTGCCTGATTCTACTCTGACTGATGTATGGCATTCGTTAATTAAAATGCATGCAAAATGTAGTCTAGTGTTAATATTTTTACACAATAAAATTGAAAGTTTATTTATAGTAAGTAGAGTACAATTGGCAGCTGCTATAATGTACCTAAAACTAAATATATTTCTTTAAAGCATTCTCATGATTTACTGTACTGAAAACAGCAATTTATTTTAAACTTTAGCGACTTAAAAATTAAACCCTTTTCTGTCTGTTTTATGGTTTTTGGTTTTTTTAATGATCACCTCGTTCATTTGCAGTACAGAATCATTGTTAGTCAGGAGAGGATGCTGATGTTGGTGGTTTGATAGAAATAATTTCATGTTTATACCCTGATAAACATCTTAAACAATGTCTGGTATCTTCTAGGTACAGTCTCTTCTAAATTAGGATGGTTAAACTATCCCTAAGGGGCAGAAATGATCCCCTCCCCCATTTCCCCCCACTGGATTAAGTCTACTTAGATTGTGGTTCTGGGCATTTGGGAGAGCAGAGGGGCTGTGCCAGACACGCTCTCCTCACACAAAACTTTCCCATTTTCCTCCCTCTTGAGCAAGCAGGCGGAAAGGGCTGGGGTATGTTGGGAGTCGGATAGAACCTTGGCTCTGTCACCTCCCTTAGCAGTCATTGGAGCTAGATGGACATATCATAGGAGAGAGTGTTAGGTAGAAGCAAATTATTTCCCATCAAGACACATTTTCCTGGAATCCCTGTGGGGATGGAATGCCTTTGCACTGCCCCTTGGCTCACAGCTTTGTCTCAAGGCATAATCTAAGCAAGTATCTTGATTCTCTTTCCTCGGGTAGATGTATTAATTGTCATCATTGCCAGGAAAATCTCACAATTAAAAAATATTTAGACTAAGATTTTCAATAACAGCCAAAAGTTAGCATTAAGCCCTGTGAAGGCTCCTCAATTCGTACTTGGACAGCTCCATATGGAGCCTGATTTTCAGAAGTAGAGAGCTTCTTTAATGATCTCCCAACAGCTCTTTGTTGACCTCAATAGCAGCTGTTAAACACAGAGCCCCCTTGAAAATCTGACCACATAGTTTAGAGCCTGACTTAGGCTCCTGTTTGAAAATTTGGGCCTTTTAAAATTTCCTTCTGCAAGCCATGGGAAAAGTAGTTTTCATGATGATGAGGATGTATGAAGAATGGAGCAGGCATTAAATAGTTCTGACTTTAAATTGCAATCTCCCTTTTAGGTTAACCGTTCCATGGACCCATTGCAGGAGGTGGAGAGTAGGTTACTAATGGCACCCCGTTCTACCCTATTTGTTTGTCCTGGGAAGGAATTTGCACTCAAACAACATCCAGTGCTTCAATGAGAGTGGAGTGGAATACCAAGTGTCCTACATATGGAAACCATGCAGGTATTGAGTAAATGCCTGTGAGCCTTATCTCCAGAGTACAAAGCAGCTGGATTTCTTGATGTTATACTCAAGGAAAACTCTACCTTTTCTGCTTCTTCAGGAGGTCTGAAAATTCCAAAGGTAAGAAACACATCTTGGTATTTGTTGTGTTTAATTCCAGCTGGTGGTTTTTGAGTCAGCTCCCATATGTTTTTGCATAGCCCAAGACCACTTTGTCACAAATCTTGCATCATTTCCCCATTGTTCTGCTGCCAAGCACTGATGAAAATCCGTTCTGACTGAAAAAAATAAACATAAACTTGTGAGGCTGCAAAATATTTTAGCAATGCCACTGGATTACTTAAAACTGCATAAACCCATCATGAAAAAAGGGTACGGTACATTTCCTTCTCCAGAAAATACAGGAAGGTTGGCAAATGTACTGTACAAATGGAAAATTTCTCAGAAATGCTGTTCTGAAAAATGTGAACTAAACTCTAGATACCATGCAGTTATGATCAGCTTCAACACTCTCTGCTGGTGACTATTTTGTACACAATTACTACTTTGGATTAAATACATGTGAGGTGGATAAACTTTCAACTTTGGAAAATCATGGGCCAAATTCTCTGGTGCAGTGCAGATTCCGGTGATAGGGCCGGGCATATCCAGCCCTGGGATTATCTCTTTAGTGTGAAAGGGATCCTCCAATAGCATGGAGACAATGGAATGTCTCTCACACTGACAACCATGAGGAAAGCCGTGTAGGGGGGGTGGCTGGTGGAAAAGGGATGTGGCTTGCATGTTCCTATGCTGTGCAAATAACTGAGTATTTTTGGGCACCTAGTAATGGATAAGGCCACCAGCAGTTGGCATGAGTTAGAATACCCTGCGGCTACTGTAATTTATGCTAAAACTGCCCTGAGCTTCACGGTATCTTTGTACCACTCCAGCCTCAACCTGTGTTATGTGCAGGTTGCTTGGCTCTCGGAATCTGGCCTATATTTATTTTAATAGACTCAATTTCAGGGATTTTTAATGGGCTTATTTCTTTAAAACATGGAACTTCAGAAAGGGCCATTTTGATTGCATAGAAGTCTATTGAATGAATCCCATAACAACCCAGAGTTCAGAGAAAGGCAGAGTTGTTTCACACAAACAGTGAAAAATATTGAGTGCTGGGAGCTGAGAGTTAATAGCATGAAGAGATGATACATTTCTCATGTTGCTGCAACTAACAAAGCAAAGAAGCAGCAGTAATGTGGCCATCTCTCTATTGCCAAGGCTTAACCTGCTTAAAGGGAATGGGCATTAGAGCCTCAAATGACAAAAAGAATCGTTTAACATGACAAAACTACCTTTTTAAACTATAAAATAAAAACAGGGATCAAAACTCAGAACAGAATGTGTCTTCAGAGAAGATAAGGTCATGAAAAATGTCACCCTTGTAAAAGTACAAATGTTTTAAAGACCGAATAAATGTGTTGATCTAACTACAAAAATTCGCTATTTTGATACATAGCATATTAGAAACAAAAATCTGTGTGAGAGCAACATAATTAGGCCTACAAAAACTGGTGATGAATTCAACTGAGATTGTTCCCAGCTATCTGCTGTAGATCTTGGAGGTGGGGAGGGAAATAATCTTGCATATTCAAAGAATAAGATTAAAATGTTATCTACAGAGTCTGCAGGGGCAGAATGGAGGCCATGTGACTCCACACAATGCCCTTTGCTTTCATATTTTATTTTGTTAGAAACTTCCCAGGAATTTATCATTGTTAATTATAAAAATAAGTGTGAAAATCAGTACAAAATTAATGTCAGTTTTCTGGGTTAATGTTGGGGCGGGGGGATGGATGGAGGACAGCAAAAAAAAAAAAAAAAGCAACAAATAGAGAGAACTTCAGACCCAGTTTCCCACTCCAGAAGGAGAGATGGTGGCTTGGTTACCTCTCAAAGCCGCCAATAGTTGTATCTCTTTCTGGAGTGGACAGCCAGGTACAAGCAGTTCCAGCACTTCTTTTTATTAGGATTTGAGCACTGGGGTGAGTCTGGGGGTGGGGGTGTCTTCCAAAATATTTTCTTACTTTGTAAATGTGAAGCTGTCTGTTACTTAGACTAATTTATTATTAACATAAACATACATACCTAATATAAGGTATTGGGTTTTCTTACCATAATGACTATTTATATTTATTTGAATGGTCCAAAATGTGGGTGAAAATGGGTTTAAAGTGAATAACTTCTATTAATCCCAGAATTTTTCAGTAAAAAACTAAAACAAAAGGCCTTGACTCCATGGCACAGCACCAATGAAAGAACTATATTAAAGCAGTATAAATCAGATTTAAGAAAAGATGTATTGAGGCCAGGTCGTGCCATTAAGGGTCATTCTTACATAAGCAATAATTCTGGGACCAACTGCACAATGTGTCTCCGGGCTCCTGGGAAGAACAGCCACGTCACCACCCTTCAGGAGGGTCCAGCATGTGCTTTCCTCTGAGGCCAACTATCTGCAGTGGTTGATGGAGAGGTTGGAATGGGGTTATGGCTCTCTTTCTGTCCCTCCCTTTTCTAAAAACTAATGGCACAGACTGAGGAAGCTTCTGCATGCAGGGCCAAGGGAGGGACGTTGTTTTTGCCCGCCTGCCCCAAATCTGCATGCAGGCCTGGCACCAAAACTCTTGGAGTGTAAAGTAACTCAGATTGTAACTTTCTCAGTGAAAGAACTACAGACCTGATTTTCAACTGGTGTAAATCTGCTTAGTTCTACTGCCTTCAGTGGGGTTACACTGCATTACACCAGCTAAGGATCTGGTCACCATGTGTCTTTATCCTTTCTGTTAACTGCTAAGGGCACCTATGCACCTGTTAAATAAAATAGTAATAATAATGCAGCACTGTCTATTCTTGTGATATTTTGTTATGAGAGAGAAGACTGGGAAAGGAAATAAAACCTGTTTGGACTGAGGTTGCAGGAGGACGGGCCTGGATAATATCTTTCTATTCAGCTTAGGGTGTGTGGCAGAAATATCATGTCTGGGAGAAAGAGATAATTTGAGAGCGTGAAGATAAAATTATGCTTATTTTCCTCAATGTTAAGATGACTAATGAAAACCCTCCTCTTACATGTATAAAACTATCTGTGACCTAGTGTCCCAATAAAACAAACCCAAGCAACTCACATAATAGAATTTTTTTATCAAATATTTTCAATGAATTTTGTGAGCAGCCTTCAGACCAAGAAATATTTGCAGAAATTGTTTATAACTTCAAAGAATTCATCATCGTATGTTTGTGGACAATGCACAAATAGAAAGAGGTGATGTTTCTTGATCAAGTTATTCATTTTGAAAAATTCCTTTATCTCCAAACATGACATTGCTCTGTTTTTCGGCAGGCGGTGTGACAACTTCCTCCTGGACATGTGCATCAGTTGAAAGCAATAACAGCTCAATAGAGCTTTAACTCTTGACAGTGGAATGGTTAAACTGTTTTTCTGTTGCTTGTTGGTCAGTTCAACTCCAGATAATCTTTTTTTAAACTGCCTTGTGTCGTTAATGCCATTTCCTGGTAAATGCCCTCCATTGACCTTTGTCGTTAAAACCTCATGCACCGGAGAGGGAATTAGGGTGTATTTCTTGGTGCTGTTATTGTGTATCTGGATCTGCTATTTTACTAGGATCGTTTTCAGAGCAACAGTAGGTTATTTCTGTAATGGAAGAGTAGTTTTGTGATTAAGACACTGGGTTAGGACTTAGGAAATCTGGGTTCAATTCCCACCCCTGCCATAGACTTACTGTGTGATCCTGGGCAAGTCACTTACCTTTTTCTGCTCCATCTACATTTATATGTCTTCTCTTATTTCTGGTTTACATCCAACACCAAATTAATTGTAACCCCAATAACTTCAGAGGGGGATACTCTTAGGCTAAATTGAGTCAGAGCATTCAGGTTTTCCTGATTTCAAGACAGCTCAACTATTACAAAACATACCTTTTTAATTAGTAGTATTTTGCTGTCCTTCCATATGTAACTCCCATTGAAACCAATGGGTGCCTTCCATTCAAGGAAGTTGCAGGATTACCCTATGTTACAATGGTATAACTAGAGCTTCTGGTCTTCGCTTTCAGCTGACTTTTTCTATCAAAAGCCTGCTAACTCCCCTCCATACAACTAAATTTGGTAAAGATGTAACCAATTTCTTTTATGTTGAGCTTGGAAATTGGTCAAATGCTCACTAAACTTTAATTGAAGTCCTTCCATTAACGTCAGTGGGAATTGAATAAGGAACTTAATGATTTCCTCTCATATGTCAGAATTGTGTGACTTTTAGACAATCTGCATGGACTTCTTGCATCCTGGGACTAAAGAATGATGGAAATGCTTGCAAAATTAGGTTCAATAGCTATTTGTTGTGGAAAAATACTTTGCATGTACTTTAAGTCATAAATGCTAAAAGTAACAGGCTAGCAACTCCAGTATACAACGTGTCCGAAAACACTTCAGTTTAGAAAAGTCAATTCTATTATGCCCATAGTTCAGTTGCAATCATTGTTTCAAACTTGAGAGACCTACCTAATCTGTGATTAAGTGCATTGTAAAAAATCAGTGTTGTTTTTTCTATATTCAATCTATCCAGATTCATTGTAACAAACTGGGAACATGATACATGGGAACAGAAAAATTAATGTTTAGAGAGAGAGAGTAAAATGTGAAATATTACACCTTTTCTAAGAGGTGAAGTTCTGTCCTTTTTTACACCTTTCAAATTCTGCTAAAGTCAATAAGAACAAATCAGCACTTAGTAGATGAAGAGTACTACATTTCAGTTAAAGACCACAACATCATGCCAAGGTAGATGGAAGAGAGAACAATACTGCTGATGTTGTGTAACAAAAATCAGATGTCAGGATCACACTTTTTGGAGAGCATTTCACTTAACGTTGAAAAAGGATAGCACGGTATTTTTTTAGTACAGTAAATTTGTAGAGCGATATTAGTGATTCCTTATTACTAGATCAAACTGTTTTTTAAATAGTTCCAGAAGGGTAGCCGTGTTAGTCTGTATACAGCAAAGACCACGAGAGTTCTGTGGCACTTTAAAGACTAGTCACAGAACTCTCGTCTTTGTTTTTTTAATGCTGATGAAAAGGTTAAACTAATTTTAAAACAATCCAGAATATGGAGACCATTTTAATTAAAAATATAGTAATGAGTTGCTTTTATTATAGTATTTTTATGGCAACATGGGAAGAGTGAAGATTACTGGTTGATTACATCCAATGTAGTCTTTGTAATCAGATAACACACATGGGCAAGTTTTACTTATCAAGCATCTGAATTTTGTTCCCTGACAGAAAATAAAGCAAAGTCCACTCATAAGTACAGCAGCTTTTCTCTGTCTGACAGATTAGACCAGGGGTTCTAACAAAACATTTTTTGATAGCCTCAGAGCGCAGCCACCAACTCCTTTCTGCTCTCTTGAATGGGGCTGATTAGTAATTTAATGGGTGGCACCATCATACTCCCGAGAAGGAAGATTACGTTTAGATCCCTTCTTTCTGCACATGTGCTGCTTTCGTCAACAGAGACTAGGCAGAGTGGAGTGCGCCTGTTGAAAAAAGAGCAGGAGATTGAGCTGTGGAGCTGATTTTCTCCAGACCTGAACTGCCCCATTTGATAGGGAATTCCCAAACGGTGGGATTATTTTCAGTTAACTCTGATTCAGCTTGAATGGAGTCAATATCATTCAGAGCTGTAGTGCAGATTAACTAATGTTAACCACAGGGGGAGTTCTTGAAATATTTCCCTTGTGTGACAGGGCTATTATATTTATTCAATTTTATTTTACAAATTCACCCTCATTCATTCTTTGAGGTTAGCAGTAGGTCTTTTGTCAAAAGTGAGCTTTAAGGAGGGCTATAAAGGGAGGCACTAAATTGGATTAGTTCATGGAGGAGGTTCTAGCCATAGGGAGCAGCACGGAAGAACGTAGACACAAGTATGGGTGAAGGACACAAAGAGATGGTAAGACTCATGTGACCCAAAATGGGCAAGGGGGTAATGGAAAAGAGGTGAGAGCACAGAGATAAGCAGCACTTAAGTCGTGCCAATCATTGAAGCGGGAGCAAGGCACTTAAATTTGATGTGAAAGGTGAGACACAGAGTGCAAAGATGATCTGAGGAGCAGCTAGGTATGTTCAGGGGGATAGGCAAGGTAGGTTATTTCAGTGGCTGCTTTCTTCCTCATATTGAAGGTGGCTGAGGAGACTTGAGAGAAGAATGAGGAAGAGGCTTCAGTAATTGACGTGAGAAATGACCAGGGCCTGGACAAAGGGTCTTGGCCGTGGGAACACAGAGATCCAGTTAAGTTCTGGAGATATTTTAAAAGGAAAACCCAGCAGAACTGAGTGATAACTGTGGGGGGAGAAATGAATAATCCCCCCCCCCCCCCCCCATAAGGGAGTTACTGAATAAGCTTGACTCAATTTAAATGGAATCACTGATGCTTCCAAAAGCCTTCTCTTTGGAGTACAGAATGTAAATCCTTTAGAAGTCTCCTGGTTTTATTTGCTGAAAACTTGCTTTTATGGACGCTCACCTGGTCAGGGTGAATCGAGTATAATGAGCATTTTCCCAAGTGGGTTGCTAAATTCTTGGAAAGAATTTTATTATTCTGTGCAATCAAAGCTCAGGCCTTCATTTCCTATATAGACCCAAAAATATATGCCTTCCAGCAGCTGAATTGTCAGCTAAAGTGTTTGTCTGCTTAGATTTATTGTAAATACATTACGGCAGTTCAGGAATCTGACAATGAAGCATTTTAAAAAACTCTGCAGGAAAGTCATCCCCCCCAGGCGGTTTTCCTACACAAAGGATAGCTATAGCATTGCTAATCTCCTGGAGGTGCTAGGATTATTTAAATCCTCCTTGTCCGTCTGCTCAGTGTTAGGTGGTGATCCAATGAAAGAGCTTTTGATTTCCCGTGGACCTGGAGAGAGAGATGTGAAAATGTCTTTCTAAAGAATGTGAATAAGACCTAACTAATATCCCAGGGGCTAGCTGGAAAACTGATATGATTGTATTTGATGGCTGGGTTACAGGAAGATGCTTCTGCTTCTTTTTCAAGACAGTTCAAGACAGTTTCAAGACAGTTTCAAGGAACTACCTGCTCCTTTCACTTCCCAATGCACTGCCATGAAGCTGTACAAAGCAAATTCTGTTTTTAACAATTAGTCCAATTTAAATGTGTGTGTCTTCTGTGAGCAAATCAAAATGTGGATCAATTCTTTTTCTAGATCTTTCATTGTTGTTCATGGTCAGTTTTCACCAGTCATTCCTTCCTCTCCACCCCAGTCCCCACCCCCTTCTTTTAGGAAGTGCTATGGTTGCCGGGTGAACTGGACCTTTGGGCTCTGTCTCCTCATTGGCACCCCTTCCAAGTAACATGCCCGCACCTGTATTTCTCTGGGTGGAACCCTGCAATTCACCTCCACTCTGAAACGGGGTGCGGGGGGGGGGTCTCCAAGTTACAGAACCCCTTGTTCACCCGCAGTGTCTTCAGCAGGTCCAGCTGGGTTTTGGTCCCTGCTATTGACTTTCCTTTGAGAGCCTGCGAGCAGTGTGAATAAACAGTGAGAGAGGACAGCTTGTTCAAAACAAAGTATTATTTATTCATAAGAACGTAAGCAACAGAGAGGAAAAGGGTTAAAACCATAAAAGGCCTTGCCAAGGCCCCTGAGTAAGCTGTCCCCATTGAGAACCTTTTCCAGCTGTCTGAGTGCACCCTTGTCAAGTGACAGGCCTGTGCCTTCCCTTCTCTTTGAGATAGGACATGCAACCCAGCCACTCTTTGATTAGGGCTCTGGGTTACAGCCCGTGGTTGCCAACCATGATACCCAATGGGCTAGGCACCTGGAAGCATTTCCTTTCAAAAGCCTTTGCCAGTAATAATTTCCTTTGAGACAGAAACACTCTTCAAAATACATCATGATTTATTTGCCAGAAGTCTCTCAGCACTCAGTAAATGGAATTAAAACAACAGAGGCTTGTACACATGCTGTGTTCTCTATGCTTGGCATTGCCCTTAAGCCCCCAGGTAAACATAACTTAGCCTTGGCGTCCCTACCCTGGCCCCCCATTCTCTTGAACTAAATTAAAGGTCTGCAGCAAGCTGGCTGTTCTCTCTCTCTCTCTCTCTCTCTCTCTCTCGCTATCTTTGCATACCTATCAGCTGTCACTTACATTCCCTGGGTAGCTCTCAACCCCTTCCCTTTCCCAGGCCAGGGGTCCTGCAATGATAGTATCCTCCTCTGATCCTAGGCTTAACCTTGAAAGAGTACACCACTGTGGTCTGGATGGAGCCAAGTAGGCAGCCTCTTCCCAATTGATGGCCCAGCCATTGTTATCTTAAATGCTTTGAAGCTGTTTACCCCAGGTGTCTTGTCTTTGCCATTGTTTTGTTTCCTGTTGGTTTCCCTTACAGCTTCCTTGGCTCTACCTCTATCATCCAGGCAGGATAATATCACACAAAGAAACCGAGGTGCATATGATAATTCTGTAAATATAAATATTACAGATATCTCCCAGTTCTCCACAGGCCTTTGTGAATGTTATATTAACCTCTACATCCACCTTTAGCCTTTCCTTGCCGGTTGAGGTGTGCCCTCCCCTTGGCTGCAGTCAGTCACTCTCTCTTTCTGACATCCTCCGGGTTGGGGAAGGCAGATGCCGGTAATGGATTCAGTGTATTGTCTGTCTGAGCAACAGCAGTTGGGTTAGTCATTGCCTGATTTCTGGGATGTGAGTGGAGAAGTCCAGGTAGAATTAATCTTTAAAATTCCACACCGCAATACTCAAAACACAAGTACTCATCGTATTTATAAAAATAACACAGAAACCTCCCTTTACAAGGAATAAGTGTTAATGATCACCTAGTATAGGGCTAACGTGCTTTACATGGATGTTTAAATTCATGTCAGTATATTGAGATCTTGGCTACTGCTTATGTTGAGTGTCATAAATAGATCCAAGTCTGTCAAATATCCTCTGCTGACAGGGAGAAGGGGATCTAGTTTTCAGAGACACCTGAGTTTGGGAGAATAGTTTGTACAGCACGTAGCAGAATGGGGTTTTGGTCCCTGACAGGGGCTCCAAGATACTATGGCTATGCGCATAATTAGTAATAAAACAAATATCCTCTTCCAAATAAATTCCTAGGTAAATTCTGCTCAGATTCCAAGGATAGGTCAGAAAGAAAGGATGCTCTGCATAAATGTGGATATCTTAGTGTTAAAAAAGTATATAATACTTGCAGTTGGAACTGTAATAATGAAGACTGCAATCTATTCACTGTCCAGAAAAATTAATAATGGAAACAGGACTGGTTCCTTGTAGAATGGAGAAAATATTTTGTACTGGAAGTCAGGCACCTGCTCATCTGCAATGATTGGTTTAGACGCATTTCTGCAACACACTAAGGAAATGATGTGAAACCTCCCATTCTGCCTGACGCTAATGGTTTGCAGTAGATGTACCATTTGAACTGTCACTTGGTTTTACTGTGAATCACTTCAACAAAATCATGTGTGTCAAAAAGTGAACGATTTTGAGTCTCCCCTTTGGATAGACTATCACTATTAGTCAAAGTGGAAATGCTCTACGTTCCTACTTCTCCTCAAGGTGTTACGATACAGTCCAATATGGAATGGGACTTCCCTTGAAGTTTGAAACTGAATCCCATTTTTAAAAAAATTGGAAGCGGGATTGAAATCAGTTAAATTCTCATACCTATGTTTTTTCTCACACAAATTGTCCTCTAGTATGACACTAGTGTAAATCAAAGGAGCTACTCCATTTTCTCACTGGTGTTACCTAGTCCTCTGTTCTGTGTATTTTTGTTTTTGTTTTAGGGACTTCTTAAAACTTCTTAGGGGGAAAGTAACAGCTAAGAAGATTGTGGCCCCAGTAGTTTGTATCTCCCGCTGAAGCCCTGGAAGTGCCACTTGTCTAATTATTTAATGCTTGCTGTTCTTCCAAGTTATCATAATGCCCTTTCTCCCTAATGTTAATCATATGGGTTCTGATTTTTTTTATTCCTTTTGAATTATTGAAATTCTGCATTTTTCAACCTTTTAATATAGCTCTTCTTTTGAATATGAGCCATAAGTATTCGTTCCTTATGGCTACGTAAATAATTGAACCACAGTAATAATCCCTGATGGCTCCTCCTCCTATGAGAGGACTGCATAAATTTAGGACTCGGAAACACTACTGGCTTCAAGTGAGTAATCCAGCATCTCCAATTCAGGAGCAATAGCAGAATATGATTTGTACCCAGAGAAAAGAAAGAAACTCCAGTGCTTAAAACTTTATATGAGTCTGCCTAGATAAAGAAAATAATGTGAAATCATACAGCCTTTAATTTAACATTGGAAGAAACTGGAATTCATCATAATATGAACTATAAAGGAGCATTTTTATTTGAAAAATCAAGGACCATTGTGGTACCTAATGAATTCCCAGAAGATTAAAACCACTGCCAAGAAAGAAGTTGGCTACATTAGTCAGCTGGCTATGTAGCAGTGCATCTTAAAATACTATCTGAAAGGAAATAATTCTCCCAAAGCTTAGCCACGGCTTTAAGTGCTAAACTGCAAAACTCCATAGAAATAGAGAATTTGCAGCCTCCACTCAACCCTAAAAAGATTTTTTTCATTAATGGCTCAAAAAGGAGGAGTCTGAGATGTTCGAAATGGGAATAGTAACTGGACGGTGCTGTCAGCAGACAACAGTTTGGATCCCTTTAGTGCAGTTTGTGGGATACCGCAAGTGGTTTGTGGGATTATGGTCAATTTCTCTGTAATTGAAGAAGCTTTGCAGGTAATTTAGTAGAACTTGTTGTGCAAGTCCCTATCCCACTGTTCTTCTTGGCTTCCATTGCTGTGTTTCAGTTCTTTTCATGTTTTCATGTATTAATACTCCCATCAACTTGCAGGCTAATATTAATACTTTTGTCACTTGTAGCATTGCCATAAGAAGGTGGCGAAATACACTGCACTGGAAAAGAATAATGGAGGTGTGGGACCTGACTATATGATATGTTAGCTCTTGTTATGAAGAGTAGGTGAATTTTGTTTTCCAAGTACTTGCAAAATATCTGCCTTAGCTATTCTGATTTTTGGGCTGGGTAGAAAGTTCAGATTGAAATTCATGGAGCATAGGTCTTCAGATCTGAAGAATGCTGACCAGGTAATCTATGTTTAATCCGTTGTCTGAAGGTGGAGTAAATCTCAAGGTGACTTAATATAAGGATTGGCCCTTTAAGAAGGGAATTGGAAGCTTGTAATTTAACCTCCTGGGAAATATTTAGCTAAAAGGGAAAGGTGAGAAGCAGGCATCAAAGACAACAGACATCAAACTAGGAGAAAAGTTTCTACCCGCTATTCCAGGATACTATGGATGAAATCTTGATCCAGGTCAAATCAATGACAAAACTCCTATTGACTTCAATGGGGCCAGAATTTCACCTCAAGACACCAAGCAAGGAATGACCGAATAATCCCAGCATAAACTAGCCCTTTTTATTTTGTTTGCTGTGCAGTGATGCATAAAGAGTAACCTGCATGCAGACCAGGACTACACTTCTGCCTCCTACCATGAAGTGTAAGAAATTGTCCCATCCAAATACTGAGAAATTCTTGAATGGGACTTGCTCTTACCTTGACTCATTCCTCTTCATCTCATGTAGTTTGACTGACAAATTGAATGGAAAAAATGTGTGGTGACATCAAAGGTCCGGGCTTGGTGGAGAAACTGGAATGGTTCTTCCACTGTCATCAACACCTTTTAGTATCCTATGCTTTGGGTTTGAGGCATTAGAGAGAACATAGTAGAAAGATAACCCCATGAATTAGTTGACGGCTGTATTACTTTGTCTCTGAACCCTGGAAATGGCATTGTATCTTTCTATGTGTGTGTAGAAAAAGAAATAGGGGGAGAAACTACTGTAAATCCAAAAGAGAATAAAAGGCGAAGAATATAAAATGAGTAATCTTAATAGATGTCTGAACCCACACAAATGTTTGTCTGTTTGGTTTTTAATTTTGTTTTTCTCTGATCTGGGTAATTTAAGAGTTCAGATCTCCTCTGTAATTTTAAAAGCTTGGTTTTTCAGAGGCAGTAATGTTACTTTTTAAATTATAGTTTGAAGAGTTATGGTTTAAAAAATTTCTTAACCCTAAATATTGCTACTGCTGTTTCCTTGCTGCCTTCCCTCCATTGCTGTTCATTTGTATTTGCATGACTCCTAGCCTCTTTCTTCTCCCATAGCTTTTCTACTAGAGATGAGGAAGGAGGCATGATGAATTGGTTTAGATCTCCTAGGGCATTCCAGGCACAGGGCTGCCTGGGAGGGAGACTGAAGACAAGGATGAGAGAAAGAAATGGAAGGAGATGGGGTGGACCAAAGTGGAAGAAGATACTAAAAGAGCAATCAAGATGGAAGAAGAAGAAGACTGGGGGGGAATATGCAATCTTTGAAGTCAGAGGAGAGTTTTGAGGAAGAGGGAATTTTAGGAAAGAGGAAGATGGGGAAAGTCCTTACAACTTTGAGGAAAAGATCACTTTGTAAAGGGCAGATTTATTGGAGTGCAAGTATCAGGAATGTGATGGTCAAAAGGCAGATTGTACGGTGGTGAGGAACTCAAGGCAGTAGAACAAGGCAACATATTTAGAAAGCTTGCCTCTAGTGTCAAAAGGAAGAAGGGAGATGAGGTGCTAGCTGGAGAGGGTTATACCATTAAAGGGAGAGTTTTAGGATAGGGAAAACACTAGCATGCTTGAAAGCAGGAGTGGGAGGAAGCCAAATGTTATGAAGTGGTAGTAAATGATGGAGAAAGGAAGGTCAGCAGCTGGGCTAAGGGTGCAGGTAAAGATCGTGGTGATCATGGTACGCATGCCTAAATAGATAGAAAAAGTAGAAGAGAGCAGCAGAAATGCTTTTCAGTCAGGGCAGAACAGAAAGAAGAGCAAGCCCAGGGTGGGAAATGAAGAGGAAGTTTGAAGCTCAAGATGGGGATTGCCTCAATTTTCTCTTTAAAGAAATGGGCAAGTTCCTGGGCGAGCTCAAAGAAAAAAGTGGCAGGAGTTATAGGAGCAGGAGTTGACCAGCAAGGGGATGGGAAGTTGTTCAGTCAGGAATTAACCACTGTACTAGGATTGCTGAAGGAGATAAAAACAAGCTTTGTAGTGGAGGAAATCTATAGTCTCAGGATTCTAGTTCCTCTACATCTCTTTTAAGCCTTTAATTTCTCTGGCAGAAAATGCAATGAGCAAAGCTTTACTTAAAGTATTTTAGCAGTTCTTCTATATGAGATGCAGGATGTATGTGCTGAGGTATGAGAAAATGACAGAGAACAGGCAATCAAGCCTTAATTCAGAACATTTTTGAGTTCTGAGTGAAAGTTTGGGTCAGCTCTTTTGTTACTGGCATATAGTCATCGTAATTTGCCTGGACTGACATCTTGGATTTGCTATATGGAAAGAGATGCCTTGCCTAACTTGGATGGACTCCAGGAATTCTGTTGTTACTGTCATATTATTACTATTACAAGCTAAATCCAATGGATATTATGCACGTTAGATTATCAAAATGCATTTGGAAAGGTTTTATATTCATAAACTGGCTACAGTACAGAAGGATCAATGATATAGAGAGCTTGTTGAATATACAATGGACTCATTAGAAAGTGAGAAGCTATTTAAGATAAAAGTTAGAGATACATGAAGCTCATGGAGTTTGAGGTTTTATGAACTTTTCAAACTATTTTTGGCATTTGTGGAGTTTGCAGAACTCTGTAAAGTGTGAGCATTTATTTCTGCGACACAGATGAATGGTTTTTGAATTTTATTTTTAGATGGTTTTCTGCATTAAAAAAAGATTGTTTAAGTATTGGGGATGGGGAAAGAAGAATCCTAAAATGAGGCTGCAAATTGAGTAGTTTATGTATTGTGTGTTTGCATATAAATGGGGGAAGTGTATGCGTGCGTGTGTGTTTAAATGGGGTAAATTTTCAAAAGCTGGCTATCTAATATACTTGCTTGGCTTCCATCATCATAGTATCAGAGTATCTTTGAATGAATGTGATTATTTTTGTAACAATCACATTTTATAGATAGCTTATCTGTGCCTCAATTCCCTAAGTGACTTTCCTGCAACTTGCACCTTCAAAAGTGGTGGTGTTCTAAAAATGATTCCCTTTTAAATTAGTATCCTTCTCTCTGCCTTTCTTTGCTCCTTTTCTTTAACAAACTCACTGGTACAGTAGCTGGGTATTTTAGGTGACTAGCCTAATAAAGGAAAACAGGCTTTACTGTAAGTAGATATCAAATACATTTTGCATGGATACACTCAAACCTAGATCAGATGCTAATGAGAAATGTGTAGATCAAAGAAGGGATTTGTGTCATGTTGTGGCATTCTGAAAACCTATAGTTTGGCCAGTAAAATGTATAAAAAGGTTGTTAGGATAAGACTGAAAGCAGTGTGATATTAAATTAGAGACAGGCTTGCTGTGCCATTCCTGAATTCTGATTCCAGTCCCCTTATCAAATAAGCTAAAGTCTTATTAAGGAGTCTACAGATGTCTTTTATATTACGCAATTGTTTCTTGATGCACATATTGCTGAGCATCCTCAGGGTTTTGGGAACCACCAGAGAATAAAATACTGGCTCTGCACATTCTGGGTTTGGGCATGCTGGGCATGATATTTTAATTTCAGCTGTAGGGTTTCACTTATTTTCATTTCTCTCCAACTCTTAGTACATCTTTCCTGATGTTTCATAAATACAAATGTTTCCTGGATTTCTCTCATCTTTGAAACATCAAATGCATAGGTTAGGAACCAATAAATATAAAGCACAAGATTACTAGTTTCTATATTGCATAATGTTCCCAAGCTGCAGTGTGACCCAGAAAATTCATACATTTAGATGTGGCATCTTCAATATGTCAAAAGTTCACAGTTCTAATACTGATAGAAGTTCTAGTCAAGTCTCGCCATGGCATAAAAAGTGTAATTCCTTGAACCTTTTCTTTTTTGAGAGATTTTCTCATAAAATTTAGAATATTGTAGTATTCATTTAAGAAACAATGCAGCAATTGAATTAAAGACAAAATGTAGGCCCTCAATATCCTCACTTATGCCACTGTATCTGCATTAACTAATATAGTTCCTCTTGTTTTATATCAGTTTTATACCAGTTATATATATATATGAAAGAAGAATTTGGCCCTGGATCTCTTCATTATGTGACCTCCAAAAGCCATCTGTTTTCAGGAGACAACATTACAATGTTTTGCAAAAATTACCAATATTTTTATGGATTTCATGTCAAAATTTTCATTACATTTGAAATGAAATCTCTTTGGTTGCACTCTGAAATCTGAGATAAAGCTAGTTATAAATACTTTAACTTGATGCTTGTGTTTTTATTGCCCTGGTGGATTAGTTTTAAATCCTTCTATGGCCTGTTGTCTAGGGAGCTGGCGTAATCCAGTGGAAAGGGCACTAGATTGGGGCTCAACAGATCTGACTTTTATTCCTAGCCTGCCTTGTGACCTTCAACAAGCAACTTCATCTCCATGTGCCTCAGTTTCACCATCTGTAAAATGGGGAGAATCTTTCTTACCCTTAAAGAGCTATGAGATCTATGGATGAAAAATTACATAAAAGTTCATTACAATCATTACTATGATCAGTTACTGTAATCATATGTGTCTAAAATGGTGCTGCGTAATTCTTCCTCAAACTATAGCCACCTGCTAGTGTATAAGTGTACACAGTAAAGGAATGTTATTTTAACGAGACTTGTCACAAACACTCCCATGAAACAAAATTCTTCCAGGCAAACTAAAGTACCTGTTCACCTTGGTTTAGAAGGTAAACTGTCTTATGAACACAATATAAAAACTGAAATGTTCAGCAAGACTACTTAAACTTTTAAAATGCTGAAAATATCTTTCCTTTGCTTTAGGAGTTGAGACTCATCAATATTCCAAACCCTTCAAACTCTGACAAATCTTTGTTTCTCTTCCCACTCCCTCCCTTCCCCTGAGAGTCCCAAAATATTTTCTCAGTTGTTAACACCAACTGTTCTCTGTTTCATATCACTTAGAAAAAATCGGATTCTGTATTTCCCCATAGGTAATCTCTGCATAACTTTACATACTGCATGTGGTTAGAATTAAAAGCCCCATAACTTATCACTGGTCTATATGACCTTCTTTGGACAAAGAGGAAAGAACATTGAAATGCCATGGGGCAGATCCCCAGGTGGTATTCATTGGCCAGCTCTAGTCAACAAACGCTACTGACTTCAATGGAACTATGACAACTAACAGTAGAACTGGTCAGGAATATTCAAAATAAACGGTTTTTGAATGGAAAATGCTGATTTGTTGGAACCAAAACCCTTTGCAGTAATGTATTGGTTTTGATGAAACGTTGCAGGAAGTTTTCTCATCTCCTGTATTTAGGAGAAACACAATCTTAGACTAGGCAATAGCCCAGTGGGTAGGACGCTCCCTCAGCACAGGGGCCTGAAGCTGGATTTCCCACATCCCAGATGAGTGCCTGAACCACTGAACTATTGGCTATGGTGGGGGGGAGGGAGACAGAGTGTGTATACATGTAACATTTTGAAAGGTCTTGGTTTCATTACACATCAGGATGAAAATACATTTCAAAACCTCAATTTTTTCCCCACAAAATAGAATTCTTCTTTTCTGGCCAGGCCTACTGTACACCACCTGAGCATCCAATCTCTATCCTTGTTTTTCACTCACAAAAGATATTTCCTAAATCTAATCCTGAAAGGCTTTTATGTTGTATCCTCAGGGAAAATGTCTCTTCGCACAGCTACATGTTAAAAAGGTCCTAAACTGTTTTAGTATGCATGTATGTTAGAGTAACTTCAGGTAAAGCTGCATGAGACCAGTCAGCACAGGTGTAAAGGAATGTATGAAAAGAGAGGACTCTGACTCCCATGAAGAATGCCATGCTAGTGATATTATTACACTTAAATGCAGGTTTCATTAAGTATTTTAATTCCCAGCAATAACAGTCTGAGATCAGCTCCTAGCCGTGCATGGGTATTGCATGGATCTTGAGGGTTCATTAAAGACCACACTATTGAATGGAACTTTAATAACACAGACAGGAGTGATTCCCAGGTGTGCAGCTGGGAGCAGCCGTGTTAGATCTGATGTAGGGCACATCTCCCAATTCACACAACACCGTCCCATGCTAGGGAGATGCTAGATATCTCTACAGGTATCTGACTGTGTTGACCCACCTGCCTGCCGCCCCCTCCTGGGCCATCCTTGAGACGTGAGGTTCATCGCCCCGACAAATATAGGTCAGGAGAATCTGGTGAAGAGCTGTAAGTCATGTCCTACCCTCATCTAAACTGTGCACATCTGTGGCTCTGGGTCCTCCAGGGAAGTGTTTCCGTGGGGTTGAGGAGAACAGGAGCATGCCACAAGGCTGGCTCTTCCCAACCCCTTTTTGTGCTTCTCCCCAGCAAAGTCTGTGCGGAGCTAAAGATTCCCTTAACTCATAGAAACAATGGTGGCAGAGGACCCTTGATCGGAACACCAAATACCAGAACTACAGTAGCAATGCAGGTAGTGAATCGTATCTGCATTATGAAGAGCTGGTTAGGTGCTTTCATTGTGTAACACACTGGCTAGCTGTGTCTCTGTTTCTCTCTGGTTTGGTGATTGGGCCATTTATAGAGTTTTAGGGCTAATGCAGTAAAGGTCCTGGGTTGATTCTCCCTGAATGATCCAACTAGGGGCAAATATTTAGGGGTGGGGAATACAGCATCTTGGATATAATTGCTCGACTGTGTCATATAGAGAAATCTGTAAGTATTTAAGGGACTAGGGATGACCTTCAGAGAAGGAGTCAATTGTTTGGTAGCAATACATAGAAGTGAATTACAGATATATGTCCCCAAAACCCTTTAACTGAAGAATAATTACCAAAATGATACCATGAGTACATTCAGGGAAATACAACCCGCTATTGCACTAAAAGGTGCTATTAAAATATATTTTGAAAGAATATGATTAGAGGTATAGATTTAGATGTTTTAAAAATACTCTTCTCAAATGACTGGAGATTACAATGATCTCCAGTAGTCCAGAACCCAGACTTAATAGTTGGTTTATTGTGTTATACATTGAATACAAGATCACAAGTGTAAATGGGTAGGGTGTCTCTGCCAGAGTTACGTTTATTTGTTACTCGGCCCCCTCTGGACTGGGACAGTGACATTTTGAGTGTTCAGGTAGCCTTAGGGTAGTGCAATCCAGAATTAATCTTGAGCCAAATTATCACCTAGGTCATTAACCATGAACATCTTGGTTTAGGAAATATCTTTGGTCTGCTTAAGAGCTTGAAGAGCAAGCCTCGTAAATCCATGAGTAATTTCACCAGTAGAATTAGCTTGCTGGGGCTTTGCATTGTTTTCTAAAGTAATTTTCTGTAGTTGCAACATGTCTGCAAAAGAGCCCCCTGCAAGGTAAATTTATCTGCCAATTATACCATTGCTACCTGCTAGCAAAGATGGCGGTTGATGCAGAAGGAAATTCTCATAAATCAAATACACAGTTAGTACAAACTGCAAAAAGTATTATTAAAAATAGTACTGGTGAGAGTACAATAAAGAGTAAAAACTGTCCTTTTGAAATGCCATTATGCATTAAAGAAATATTGTGATGACTTCAAAGGAGCAAATATACCATTAAACGCATTACAAAGAGTAATCACAGGAAATTGCACTTTCACACCATTGAGTCAGAGCTCACAGGGAAGCACTTTAGTTAAATAGCAGGCTGAGCAGTGTTCCACAAAAGAATTCCTTAGGCCTGGTCTACACTGGCCATGGATTTCAGCGGCAGTCAATGGGAGATACGCAAGCTACATACCGTAACTTGCGTATCTCCCGTTGACTTCCTAATGTCTACTTACCGCACTGCCTGCACTGTGCTGCACTGTACTGCTTCCTGTCAACACAGCGCTACGCTACTTGCTGGCGTGGATTTACAGAGTCGACTTCTGGGTTTAATTGAGCGAGTCTTTACTGCTGCTCAATCAAACTAGCAAAATCAATTCTGCACTGCCAGAGGTGCCCCCAGCAATGTAGACATACCCTTAGAAGTTGAGGGCTAGATCTTTAGCTGGTATTAGCTGGCATAGCTCTTTTTAGTTCATGGGAATTTACACTTGGTGAGGCTCTGATTCCAGTGTAACTACGCTGATTGGCACTAGGTGAGCAACTGTCCTTGGCTCTTTGAGGCACTTATTGTTAATGTTTACTCGTCTGAATCTCAGTTAGATTCCAAGCCTGGTTTTCTTCAAGTATTGAAAGGAGTCTGGTAATTCCTCCTTAAATCTCTCCTTTGTTATGATGCCTACAAAGGCAGCAGCTGTGCTGAAATCTCTACCTACCGTGCTGACCACTTTGCATCAATGTTTCCTTGTGATCCCGAGTCTGTTTCCACCAAGGAGTTTACAATTTAAGTATAACACAAAGAACGTCTTTTTGCTCTGTGTTTGTAAAGTGACTTCCATGTTGGGATCTTGGCCTGTGACCAGCTCTTGGTGCCTTTGCTATACAAATGATAAGAATAATAAATAATCAATCAACCAAGCACCAAACCATGTGGCCCAATTAATAGATTCTGTGGAAGTGGAGCTAGGCTGGTAGGGGTAGTGTGGGCTGTGTTTTGGAGCCGGTAGAGAAGAATAGCTGGTTACACATTAGCAACAGGTGAGCTTGTTGAAATGTGCTGTGTTTTTTATGCACAGTATTGTGCGTGTGAGTGATGTGTAATAGAGGGACAGAGCCTGATGGACCTATAGGTGAGGTAAGCCGTATCATAGATCGGTGGCTCTCAACCTTTCCAGATTTCTTTACCCCTTTAGGAGTCTGATTTGTCTTGCGTACCCCAAGTTTCACCTCACTTAAAAACTACTTGCTTACAAAAGCAGGCATACAAATACAGAAGTGTCACTGCACACTTACTGAAAAATTGCTTGTTTTCTCTTTTTACCATATCATTTTAAAATAAATCAATAGGAATATAAATATGGTATTTACATTTCAGTGTATAGTATATAGAGCAGTATAAACAAGTCATTGCATTACATTTTAGTGTGTACTGACTTTGCTGGTGTTTTTTATGCAGCCTGTTGTAAAGCTAGGCAAATATCTAGATGAGTTGATATACCCCCCTGGAAGACCTCTGCTACCCCTTGTTGAGAGCCATTGCCATAGATCATACCTTTTACTCTCTCCTATGCCACATCCCCATGTATGCTTAAGGATGTACCTTGGAGGACAAGGTCACTTCAATTGAATGTCAGGACTAAGTAACAGGTGAGTGGCTGGCCAATTTCTTTCTGTGGAGAGCGGTATAAAGTGCTAAAAGACTGATATAGGGACAATCTGGGTAGTTTGTTGCCTGTAATCTGTCTCATGAGTGGCAGCATGTTTGTTTCATTGCTGCAAAGCACTAGACCACATTACTTCACTTTATCAGGCCTGATCCTTGTCTCTCATTGGCTTTACTCAGGAGTAAAGCCATTGGCTAAGTAGAGTTAGTCCGGGTAGTCTATGGTGTAGTGAGATCAGAATCACACCCTTTTATTATTTTGGCTTCCTGTTTTGCCATTACTCTCCTCTTGCCTTTCCTACTTCTTTCTCAGGGGGTGTGTTTATACTGCAGGCATGGGTGGACGGGGTGGTGATCGGCACCTGTGTAGACATACGTGAGCTAGTCTGGGTAGCAGGGCAGCACAGACTCGATTACCCGAGGTTCTGGGTGGGCTTGTAGTGCCGCTCTGCAACGTGCACTGCCACATCGTCACTACCCCAGTGCCTGAGCTAACTAATGTCAAGCCAGCTCAGCTGTGTCACCTCAAACGGTCAGTACACCCCAGGATCCCCCTCAGTTGTTCTTCTTTCCCACCCCTGCCTCCACGTTTCTCACTCATCGTGTCTGTGCTGGATGCAACAGTCATTTTTCACTTCAATGAAACCCTCCCTCCTTCCTGGCTGATGACAAAACACAAGATGGCGGTTCCCCAGCTGTAGTTTTAAAAAGTTCAATAAATAAACTGAAATAGAAAACCTGCAGATATTTTTTTCTAGGTAAGGGATGGAAGAGAACAAGAGTCTGTGAAGTGGGGAGGGAAAGAGAGAAGCAGACATTGGTCCATCTTCCGTGATTAAAGAACTTAGCTTTTGTTCATTTAAAAAAAAATTCTCCTAGCAATAGTTCAGTGAATAGAAAGATTTATTATTAGTTAATGGAAGGGCTGGCACCACATATTTTCCCTTCTATAGAATGACAGCACCTCTTTGTAGTAAAAATAAAAGCATATGTTTATCTTTGCAGAGTTTTACCTTTGACCTTAAAGTAAAGTTAGGCTAACCCTGAGAGCTTCTGGTGAATACCAGTGATTTAGTTTAGGGGAAAAACCAGCAAGCTAAAGGCTTATGAATAATAGAATAGCATTATTGTGATGCATGTCTAATATGAGGGCACAATCCTATTGGCGCAACAGTACTTTAGAACTATATACTGTAATCTCTACTCTGTCAGCAAGGTAGAATGGTACAGTTTTAAAGAGAGGGTGATGGAAACTTTGCTCTGTATCATATTTCAGTTGACTCATATAATTCACAATCATTGTGTCAGAGCTAGTCAAGTGAATTGGTGATACTCAGTCATGTCAGCCATGTCATGTTCCTCTTTTTTTTTTTTTTTAATAGGTGAAAGGACAATTGTAAATTACAGCTAAAGCTCAAAAGCTATGAAAGGTTTTTCTAGGTTTGGTTTAAATCACTTTAACTGTTCCTCTTTCCTGTGTATAATGCTTCAGTGAGCAAATAATGATGGATGCCTCTTAATGGTTCTATACAATGCTAACTAAAATAGAAAAATCTTTCATGTCTTGGGGTGTAAAATGATTCAAGACCAATATGTCTGAAACACATGAAATACAAATGTGTGTCTTTCTTGTTAACAAGTTTAGATTGCAATGGAAACAGTAGACTTCTTCAGTGAACACTATTTATCCACCTCTTTGACACATCTTTATAAGCTCATTTGATGTAGCTTATTTGTTATTTCTATGGTCAGAATGAGGACATTTTTTGCTTTGTTCCACAATGCCAGCTAATAAAACAGTGTTCCTACTGACTGAGTGTAATTATTCATAATCAAAGCATACTGAATTGTGTTTTTCTATTTCATAAATCACTGACTTTCCTTTAGTAGTATAATTGCTATTTGGATATTAGAAACACCTACGTGTATCAGATATTAAATGTTAAAAATAACCTCTTTTTAAAAAAAAAAAAAAAATCCGGTTACATTAAATTAGAAGTGAATGTAGAAAGGCAAAGCATTTGAAATCAGTTATTATAGAATTAGTTTCTAATAATTAAGAACGTAGGTGGTGGGATGTACCTAGAAATGAATTATTCTTTGAAAGCATCCATTAACTCTTCTGAATGTACTTATTATGAAATACTTAGAGAACATAATCCACTTGAACACAAAATCCGTATGATCAGATATCTGAATTACAGATATTATTGAAGACCGCATGCATTTCACAGTTCATTAAAACCAGTGTTTAACTACTTAATATTTGTAAAGTTCCTTGATGAAAGAGGATGATCTAATGATGTGGTTAAAACCTCACATACTCTATCTAAAATTCAAAAGTACTTGTTTACCACCTTCATAATTTTAATTGATATGTTATATTGGATTCTTACTCTGAATCTATCTAAGGCTCTTTTAGACAAAAATTGGTCTTGTGATCACAGCCTGTGTAACTCAGTTGAAAACCCATCTAGTGGAGCAACACAATACTGTAAATCAATTCCAATCATGGTGCTATCGCTGACTGTCTTGCTGTGTTTAGCCTTCAAGAAATACCTTAACATGTCTCCGCCTTAATTTCCCCATAATAAAAAATAGGGATAATACCATCTCAGAGAGATTGTGGGAATGTTACTCAGTGTTTGCACAGAGCTGTGAAAATGATCACTGATTTGTAAGTATTAAGATATGATACACTGAATAGTCCTCATGTTCCTAAAGAACATTACAGCTCACAATAACAGAGAATGAGGAGGAAGGAAATAGTTTGAGGAACTCAAAAGCATTAATAATTTAATGTGAGATGAGACATGCAACTGTCATGTTAAAGACCATGGCTACAAATATTACAATGGGAAAGGAAAAGTTTCTCGGCAAAAGCTGTAGGCGGTGGAACTCACTAACATGGTAGCAACCTACAATAGTCCGAGGAATTCCAGAAGTCTCTTTGACGTTAGAAAGAGCATTGCCCAATACATGACTGAGAGGTGGGACCTCAGCTTGGGTGAGGATACAGCATTCTGTACTGGGGGCAGCCAGGAGGACTTCAGGTCCTCTGTCCTACTGACCACAAATTTGATGACCCCAAATCTCAATTCCTCCTCCCTGCCTGTGAACAGGAAAAAGGATTCTTTATTGCAGGACACTTGAAGATCAGCTTTATGGAAGTAGGAGGTTCTCTTATTAGAACCTGAGAGCTAGGAAAAACACCAACTGTCTTCAATGGAGCTGGGATTTCACCCCTGTACTTGTAAAAGTAGCATTACAACATAACAGTATCATGATAGCGCCACGCAAATGTGTTGTCCAAGACAGCAATCATGCGTCTTCTAGGTCATTTGCAATGTTCAAGTTCAGTTCAGCAGACTGGTTCAGGCATGCTCAGCTGAACCAGCATACTGGTTCAAGGATCCTCAGATTTCCATATAACCCTAGATAACAACATGCCTTAATTGCTGATTTGAGTGAAGAAATATTTTAAATAATTGAGGCTGCAGGTATTCTTTTAAACTGGATGTTCCTGACTCTGCCACCTACAAATTATCAGTCAGATCTTTAAAGGATCTCAAGAATGTGAATAATGTCTAAGTATGGTGTTTGGTTAGAAGGTTGCCATGGAAACAGTGATTATTTGCCGGCACTGGAAAATGAGTCAATCATGAACATCGGAAGAGAGTGTTATTTTCCTGACCCATCCATTTGCTGCCTACATCATGACAGCTTGAGGCTAGAATAGTTGACATCAGCACAGTATATACTACAGTACTATGTTTGTCATTTCCATCAGGAAATAGCATTAGCATAAGTCAGTTTCTTCCTTCCACGTACGGCATTGGAATTCACTGACAATAACAAGCCTTCAAATTCACTTTTGATCAGGGAGGAAAAAAGGCATGGTACTAAATCCTGTTTAAAGGAATTGGTCCAAATTACATTATATACATATTACAAATGGATAACACTGCATGCTAGCTGCCTCAGTGCATTTCTTATAGATAGCATATCAAATAGGGGCGCTATCCTAACAAATTACTGTAACCTGTGTTGTGAAATTGGAAATGAATATGGAAAAACAAATATTTTTCAACCATTATTCAAAAATTATAGCTGTAAAAGGATAAAAGTAGGAAACACTTCTGAATAAATGGATTTCACTGAGCACTATGACCACTGTAGAAATGGAGAATGAAAGAAACTGTCTGATGGCTGTACTTGTTATGTGCATATTTAACAGGCATACGTTCCAGACAAGTTGAAGTATAGTCCCTATAGTACTGTAAGCAGGCACCTTCTTTTGTTTTGTGTGTGTACAGCACCTAGCACAATAGGGTTCTGGTCCATGATTTGGGACTTCTGGGTGCTACCACAATAAATAATGGTAATTGTCTATGCTAGAATTTTGTTTTCCCCAAAAATTTCTACCATTGTTCCACTGGTGGTTGCAAACTGAACACTGGTACTGACACGGCTACAGTCAGCTGCCAGTTTTATAAATAGCAAGTCACCTAATCCTGCTCGAGAATAGGTTGAAATGATACAGTAGCTAAAATGCCAGAGATCTTTCTATAGAAGTATTCTCATCATTGCCATCACTGGTATCAATGGGGAGTGATTCTCCTCTGTTGTAAATCAGGAAGAGTAACTCCTCTGAAATCGGTATGGTGGCACTGAAGTAAACTAGTGTGAGTGGAGAACCATTGGAAGAGCTGGATGAAATCAGTATGTGCCCCAGGTACATATGGATTATTGGCAAAGCATATGCTTTTGACAATAAAACAAGAGAATTGTACTATTGCAAATGGAAATAGATGATACCTTGGGATATTGTTAGCATCCTAAAAGAGAATTAGAGGTGGATATGTTGTGGCAGGCAGTATCTTGTACTTAACATCTGTGATGCATAACTCTTCATTTCTATTCTAGTTGGCTAACACTAAGTTGCTGTGGCTATACAGAGAGTTTTTTTTAAATATCCTGAAGTCCTAAACTTTTGCCTTCAGTGAAATATTTTAGTTGGATACATGTTCCTACCAAGCTATATTAAGAATCTAAGTGAAGAAAAACTTTTTAAACAGGAAAATCTGCATTGTATCATTTCTGTCTGTAGCATATTTAAAGTGTAAATTTAACATGATAGAGATTTAGACCAGTACAATGTAATAATTAGACAAGTTATTAAGTAGTATATCTTTGGCTGGGTAGTAAATATATGGCTTGCTTTCTCCCAGGGTGGTCAGTAGGTTTGAGAGTATAAGATTTTTTCACAAATCTAATCCAATATGAATCATGGTGAAATATCATCATTTCCACCAGTGCCTCAGGCATAGATTTTTTTCATGGAAAAATGGTAATAGCAATGGTCTTCGAGCAAAACTTTGCATTTTCATGCAAACTCACTTCTCTGTGAAATTACAGGTCTTTTGCATATTGACCATGCATGTGCCAGCTGCACAGGGAATGTTCTGTGTGCTCTTGGACAATTGGGGTGTAATTGGCACTGTCTCTGGGGCTGTGGAACTAGCCTTTAGGGGGCAGGGTGGCTGAAAATGGGATGATTTGACTAGAGTTTATATTCCAAGTCTCTGGATTAGTCATCCACTTCCCTCTGCCATTGTAATTTACCATTAGCTGGGAGCACATTCTTGGTAGAACTGTTTGAAATGTTTAGAAATTCAAATGCTGATTTTTTTTTAAAAGGAAAAAACACATGAAATAGAAAATTCTGCCCCACCCCCATTTTTTTAACTGGCCTGTTCTCTTGCTCATGTTTCCCTTTTCGGTTTTTTTATGCAGTAGGACAACTTATTATTCTACTTTTGCTTGAGTGACTTTGAGTTCAGGTTACTGATCGTTACACGCTGCCTAGGCTGTTATATAAGTAGTCTTGCCTGCTCTTAAGGCAGCAGCTGACTGCAAGTTTCGGAGCTGGAAAGGAATCTCCCCTTCACAGATGACTGAGCATGATCTAGCAGGCTGACTTTCTCCTTTCACTGAACATCCCGTTGGTCAGACTGCTTTGTATTTTTTTCCTTAAGTCTTCTCTCATGCTGTTTATGGGGCAGAAAATGGGCTAATTCCCCTTGTGTTGGGTTTGTTCTTTTGTCACAGTCTTGCATCTGGTGGGTATCCATTGTTGCTTTGTGGGTTGTCTGGTCTCTCCCCCCATACCAAGCCCTGTGACCGAGCCTGAGGCTGGACCTAGTTAGGTACTTTAAATATTATGCACACATTTAGGGCGCACTGCCTTGTAGGAAAGGGTCAACTTAGTGAATCTGGGCCCAGTTCCATATGACTGAACACAGTATTTCCTGATCTCTATATGACCAGACAGGCCCTGGTTTGCAAGGAACCAAATAAAACACATTTTGTCTGCCTGGCAACTGTTTTAATGATACTGTAAGTTCTTGGTAAAGAGCTAATGCTTTACACCTGTCCTCATTCTCAAGCTCCAATCTTCCTTGGGAACAGCAGCAAATAGCATTTTTTTCAGCCAAATGATTGTTTTCTGATGTAATAAGAACATTTGTTTTCAAAGAAATATTTGAGGCAAATTTAGATTCCCATTGCTTTTCTGCCAGTGGTGAGGTGTTCTCCACACAGTGTTGTTTGGATGGATCAGAGTAAGCAAGTTGGGTGTTAAAATGACCAGATTTTATGCTGTAGATGACTGTTAAGGCCTAGAAACAATTAGATGATTGTAGAAACTAGCCAAGATAATCAAAAGTTATATCGTATTACAGTAGGCTATTTTCACATATGGGTGGCTATTATGCATGAAATGGAAAAGAGAAGGGGCATCTATTGCAGAACATGGGTCAAGAGATGGAACTGGATAAAAACCCACCTTTGGCTATTTGCTGTCAGATGCTCCTGTTTTTTGCATTTAAAAAAAAAGTCTGATATCAATCTCTTTTTAAAGGACACTGTCAAAACTGTGTCCTACAAAAGAACTGAATGCATAAATAATTAACTTGCAAACAGGTGGTCACATCTGCACCAGAAAAATGTTGTCAAATTAGAAGACACTCAGTGAAGAGCAGCACAAGAGATCTTCTCCTTTTGATAAGATAACTGATTTTTTAGATAAAGGAAATGCAGAAGATCTAATCTACCTGGATTTCAAGTAAGGCACTTGATATGATTCCACATGGGAAATTATTAGTTACATTGGAGAAGATGGGGATTAATATGAGAACTGAAATATGAATCAGGAACTGGTTAAACGGCAGGCTCCCACAGGGAACACTGAAAGGTGAACTGTCAGGCTGGAAGGAGGTCACTAGTGATGTTCCTCAAGGATCAGTCATGGGACCAATCTTATTTAACTTTTTTTATTTATGACATTTGCACAAAAAGTGCTAATAAAAATTTTGGATGACACAAATTTGGGAGGTTTTGCAAATACAGAGGAGGACCGGAATCATACAAGAAGATCTGGACAACCTTGAAAACTGGAGTAATAGAAATGGGATGAAATTTAATAGTGCAAAGTGCAAGGCCATGCACTTAGGGACTAACCACAAGAATTTGTGTTATAAAGTATAAGTTGGAGACTTATCAATTGGAAGTGACAGAGGAAGTGGAAGATCTGGGTGTAATGGTTGATCACAGGATGACTGTAAAGGCAAATGTGATGTAACCATGAAAAGTAGCCTTTGCAATCCTATGAATCATCAAGTGAAGTATTTCCAGTAGAGATAGAGAAATGTTAGTATCTTTATAAAAGGCACTGTTCAGACTTCATCTGGGGTACTCTGTGAAATTCTGGTCTCCCATCTTAAAGATGAATTATTTCAGGTGCAGAGAAGGGCTCCTAGGATGATCAGAGGAATGGAAAATGTACCTTATGAGAGGACACTCAAAGAGCTTGGCTTGTTTAGCCTAACCAAATAAAGGCTGAGAAGAGATATGATTGCTCTCTATAAATATATCAGAGGGATAAATACCAGGGAGGGAGAGGAGTTATTTAAATGAAGTGCCAATGTAGACACAAGAACAAAGGACATAAACTGGCCATCAATAAGTTTAGTATCTCCAACGGCCGGTGATGGGACACTAGATTGGAAGGGCTCTGAGTTACTATGGAGAATTCTTTGCCAGGTGTCTGGCTGGTGGGTCTTGCCCAAATGCTCAGGGTCTAGCTGATCTCTATATTTGGGGTCAGGAAGGAATTTTTCCCCAGGTGAGATTCGCAGAGACCCAGAGTTTTTTTCACCTTTCTCTGTAGCATGGGGTACAGGTCACTTGTGGGTTTAAACTAGTATAAATGATGGATTTTCTGTAGTTTAAAGTCTTTTAAATCATGATTTGAGCCAGAGGTCATAGGGCTGTTACGGAATGGATGGGTCAAAAGATGTGGCCTGCAACGTGCAGGAGACAGACTAGATGATCATGATGGTCCCTTCTGGCCCCAAAGTCTGAGTCTATAAGGGGCTAGAGGGATGAAGATTTTTACGATAAAACAGATGGAGAGCTAAATAGCAACTGAAATGTCTGAATGTTTTAAACACAAAAACATTCAGTCTAAATATCCAGGGAAAAAAATCCTAACAGTGAAGTTGAGTCATTCTTGGTAAACAGAAAGCACCCCCGTTGCTTGAGATACGTAAACCTAGCTTGACCAATGCAAAGAATGAGAGTGTAGTGAACAATTTTCACCAGCAGGGGGATGAATCAGACTGCTCAATCAGTCTTCCTTTTATTTCTCTAATTGATGTGATGACTGTGAAACACTGGAGGAGGAAATGTTAATTCCCAAACCATTCATTTTCTGCCTACGCTATGTCTGATGAAGACTAGGCTGGAGTGAGGCAAATAGGAAGCAATGTTGTTTTTAGTAATAGTACACCTTTCTCATGGTTCCATGTGTGAGTAACTTCGCGTATGTCATGCTGAGTCAATGGGTCCCTTCGTTGTTTCGGCAGAAACTCATCGGTTCTGAAGGGTCTCGGGGGGTTCTTCTACCAACTCAATGCCATAGCAGTCTCGCATTCCCATGGTACAGATAGACTCCTACTTAGCCTCTATCGCTCACCACTGTGTGGTGGTTTAATATGGGTCTGAGGTAAAGGAAAGTCTAGTTTACTCTCTTTTCTCTCTTGAAAATGGAGTTTCATAAATGGAGTGTATTGAGTATTATGGGATGTATGATAATCTTGGTAAACCTATTATTCTGAATAGTAAGAGCCTAATGGAAGCAAACACTTGACATTTGTGTGGAGCAACATTAAAGAGGCAGTCAATTCACTTTTCTGTGCTGAGCATAAATTCTGCATGCAAAGAAATAGCTTCAATTTAGAGAGAAACGAATAGATGGATTCTATGCAACTAACAAAATGTTTTGTTTATAGCCATAACTTGCCTGCTTTGGATAGCTTTGTAACCTTGAGAACGATATTTAATTCCATGTAAGAATAAGAAACCATCTTTCCTTCTGAAAATAATTTATGGAAAAATCCCTTATTAGTACATTGTTTTGCTCACCTCTCTGAAAGAGGTGAAGCTGTATGTGGAGAGCTAGTATGTGTGCAACAATTTCAAGGATTACATATCAAACTTAGGTGCTGAGTTATAAATTAACTGCAGTAATGTATTTATTTATGTGTCAATTTAATATCCATTATGTTATGAAGGAGTGTTATGGCAGAATGGAGGAAACTTTTTTTTAAAACTCAAGCTCTTGCATACAAATCCTTCTTCTCTATCTCTTATTACTGCAGACATTTCTCTTATTTTTCCATGGACAGCAGTTTATAGTGCACACCTGTTTTGTTGAACACATTTCTTGTCTCATATTTTTAATGGTCAGACAGCAGAAGGGGAGCAAGGGGGCACCAGAGGAGTTGAGTGACAGAAAGTGACTAAGTAGCAGCATCAGTCACAATGAAGCTCCATTGTTCCAGGCCTATTTACAGAAGCAGAATACCCACTTATGAATTATTGGAGTCATTCTTCTTTTAAGTAAGTAATTCACATTTTAAAGCCTTCAGTTCATTTGCTTTTCCTCTTTCAAAATATAAATGAGAATAAAATTTACAAAATGACAGAATTATGAAGTTAATGTGGATTTGAGATGCACACCACATGCTTTCTGGCCCAAATCCAGGTCGCCCCTATATTTCCATTTCACCCCTTTTTACTGAGGTGAGGTTACATGATGGCTATAAATTGCTTAGAATTTGGCAGAATGCCTTAACCTCTAATGGTTGTGATTTTCTTTCACAATGAAGTTAGGGAAGCATGCCTTGGCATAAATTTGCGTATACTGTTCCCCCAGCCCTTCCCTTTTTAAGACATTTTATAATTAACTTGTTCTACAGTGTGATTTCATAACCTCTTGTTAAAAGATATGAGGGTAAAAGCCATGTGGCATGTTACTGCTGTAACATTGTCAATTTCACTAGTGTATAATGTAGTCAGCAGGTGGTGTGTCTAATAGAGTGATCTGTTTAGTAGGTATTTGTAACAAGTCCTGCAGAATTTATCAAGTTGTTCTGGATGTTTCAGGGGAAATAACTAGTTGCACAGCTGCTTAATATCCTGTACACTGATATTTGGGAGATTTCCAAGTTAGCATTACTATTTAGAACACAAACACCTACTGTTGAAATTCAAACCTTCGTCATAATTAACTTCTCTAATTGTCCCTTGTAAGCTGCCATTCTTCTAAGAGATTGCATTATTTATAATCGTCAATATTCCCATGACAGATGCATGGCAGGGACTCGGCTTCTTTGGCAGGTGCCCTGTGCACTGACATTCAGAAGGCAGCAGCCTGAGGAGGCATCAAACAAAAATTCCTTTGTTTGGTGGGCTTTGATTGACAAAGATGCCAGGAATAAATAGGTGCAATCCAAGGAGTGCTGGGATTCACCTGTGACCAGAGTTTTGGTGTGCGCTCTTTTGGGGGGGTATTCTCAAAAAAGAATTAAGCTTGAATTCCCATCTAGGAAAAAATGTTTTTGGGTTTTTAAAGCCAAACTGCTTGCCACTAATTCAAGACTGCAAACTGCGTGTAAACAAACAAACAAAAAAGCTGTTGGTATCACGTAATTGTGCAAAGAACCTATTTTGTATTTTGACCACCTAGTTTTGATGCTTACCAGAGTGTCTAGGGTTTTGAGGCACTTCACCACCACCACCTGCCCTTAGGATGAGGAGGCCTTGTCTGGGGGGTCAGCTCTCTGACTCTGCGGGTAATATAAGCACCCCCCTCTTGGCTATGCAGGCTCCACTGTCACTCTGCAAATTAGCATTAGGATGCTCCAACTCCCAGCATCTCCCTGGAGTGTCCAACCCTTGGTTCACGTGGCCATGCTTCCAGTGTTCACAGATTCTCTGCTCCCAAAGGAGCAGTATGCTCTGGCTTACCAGTTACTCCTCCAATCACCGCTCCTTTTAACACATAACACTTGGATAAGTTTATAGTGAAAACAAGAGAAAGTTTATTGACAAAGTAGAAAGAGTTGAGTGGTAACAAGTAGAAATACTAGAAACAATGTTGCATATGAATTATAATAGGCATTCTAGAGCCTTGACTCAGTAACTAGACACTTGCATTCTTATAAAGCAAATCTCACCCCAAAGTCCTTCTACCGTTTTTCAGCCAGGTCCTGAGATTTTTTGGAAAATCTGGGCATTTCATCAGGCAATTTAGTGGGAGCTGCTGACATGCTGATCTCTCTCAATGCAGCCTTAGACACACAAAAGACATACATGTATGTGATGGTGCATAAGACACCCTGGAATGTCTCAGAACTAGAAAGGAAGAATGTGTCTATTGTCTTCACATTGAACTCATGTGCATGGCAATAGGAAAATACTTGAGAATAAAATTGGGTGGATAATGGAAAAAATTGGCAGAATAATTTATTTAAAACTATAATTAAATTTGTCAAATATTTTGCAACCAGTTCTGCTCAAATGGTAGGTCTAGGGAACTTTTCCTGAGGAGATGTTTATGTATAAAATGTACATTTTGGAAGTAAATTCAGAATAGTTTATAGTGGGACTATGTATTGACCAAGCATAATAAAACAAACCATTATTGAAAGGGGATCCAGGAGATTTCCAGATGATTGGGGACTTTCCTTGGTAAGAGAGATGACTTAAATAAAGATTGTTGTATTAAATTCTACACAGTTGGACAAGATACATTGGCCATCCTTTTTATAAAAGGAAGTGATTATTTGCTCTCTGGTATCATTATCTTAATTGTTTCCTGTTGTAAATGTAGGAGGAAACTGATATTTAGAATACCATCACATGGTAAATGATGGGAAACGTGATTTTTTTTATAGCAACCCCATTGAATAAAGGCAAGTCTCCTGGTCCAAGAAATTGATCACCATTTTTGGGGATTCTATTTCCTAGTCTTTTGTACTTTGTTTCTCTTTACTCAGCATATATCTCTCTTTACAGTGATGGTTTAGCATGTGAAGTGGTTTTCAAAGTAAGGAGCTAATGACTGCATGATTCATATAGCACCAGGTTGCTGCATGAGTGTGAAAAGATCCCTTAATTTGGTCTACTCTCCAAATATACCCATTTGAAGTGAGGGAAAGAGGAGGGAAGTATTCCTTGAAGAGTACAGGAGGGATTTTACTCCAGACACAGCCCAGATGTCTTCTTCCCAGACGTCCCTTTTTTTTCTCATTTGTTTTAAAATTCCTTTGTCCAGAAATAATCAGCAGAAAGGGTTATGATTACCAAATCATTCTGCTCCTTTCCTGAGCATCTGACTCCACTACCCAGTTCAGAAACATTTCCATCGGGCCTGCTGTGCTTCCTAAAAGGTTGTCAGCTTACTTCAGCACACCTGGGAAAAGGATGCTGAGTTGCATCAGCAGTCAGCTGTCAGAGAAAGTAGTAGTGAATAAAGAGTCTGCAGGAATAGTGGGAGGAGAAGGGTCAACAGGGAAGTGAAAAGCCAATAAATTCTTATTTTTATGGGGGAAGGTAGTTATTATCGGTTACCTTTTGTGCTTCTGGTTGCTGGGAGGTGGATGGGCTGGGCTGCTGCTCTGTGCTTACCACATTCATAGCACTTCTGTAGCATTTGAATTTGGATTCTATATCATTGTCAGAATAAACCCTGATATTTAGTTAAAGCATATATTGTAAGTGAATTTATTATTGGATAGTCTCTCCCTCCACAACACTACATGACAGATCTTTAATGGATTTTTCAAAGGCATGCACATCATCACCAATTTCTTTGGCGAGATAGCATGGATGAAGGTTTGAATTACAAGGGCGTAACAGAAACCCAAGATTCTCCTCCCATACTGTAGGTCATTATAATAGATTGCTGGTCTCCATCAGATTATTATTTTAAGATCTCTGACATTCTGATTGAGGTGAATTGTTAGGCTATTAATTAAGAATGCAGAAAATCAGCATATTCTCAAACTTTCCTGCTCGAAGTTCTTTATAAATGCTGATTTCATTCTGCAGGATAGGGCAGAAGGAGGGTGGGACAATGGTGTGTCATCTGGAGCACCCCAGAGAGCAATCTCTTGATCACTGGAGCACAAGGACTCCAATTATTACAGGTGCTTTCATAGAGCATGTAATGGAGGCTCCTTGTGTACTCCTCCCTCTCCCATTACATGTGTAAGGCCCTGTCAGAATCTGGCCCAGAGTCATTATGTCACCCACCATTGTTGGTGTGGGCTTCACTAGTCATTAAAGTCTGCCAACAGCACTCCATAGGAGACGGATTGGAACACAATATCTAATTATAGCCAGAGAAGAAATGGGGCCAGCCTTATTCTTATACAATCCAAGCAGCCACATACTTCCAGGAACCCTATACCAGAACATGACTTCCTCTTATGAAAAGGGATGAAAAAATTGAGTGATAGGTTAATAATTCTTTACAGAACATGGTTCAAAATGTTAGCATCAGAATACATATTAGCAGTATATTTAACACATGCGTTCATGCATACTAATTCACTCCCTGACAACTTATTGCTTAATCATACATATTTCACCCTATGCATACGCCATAGAAAGAAAGAAAGAGAGCCTGATTCTCTTTTGTCTTGTGTCTTGTGTGGTTTTTCCCAGCCATACAAAGTGAGTTTAAAATCAACCCACCCTGTTTTACATCAAGGTGATTTAAATAGCAACTTAAGTGGAAAGCCTCGATTTTTAAATCATCCATTTTAATCAACTTTTTTATTTGTACTTCCTTTATTTTTGTAGAGAAAGGTGCATTCTTATCGGATGATATAACCATTAAAACATGTTGATTTACAACTAAATAGAGTGTTTATATTAAATCTGTTACACCTTTTTACTACCCAGGAGAGTATAGATTATATACATTTATTTAAGCAATTGTATAGCTTAATGTTTTCATATCTTCTTAATGATATATTTTTAATATGTTAGCGAATTGTGAATGATACATTGCTTATATACTAGATAATTAACGTTTTGCTCATGATTTGTGTCAAGCTACATTAGGATGGTCACTGGAATTTAATTAAACACACGAATACATATTTGTTTTTAATTTAAATGTTTTAAGAGATTATTATAAATGTAGGCCTTAACATTTTGTGTTTAAATGCAGCTTTCATTTTAAACAGGCTTATTTTTAAAAAGAAAAACATACTATAATTTAAATGTAAAAAACTGATTTAAATCTGATTTTTAATAGATTATTTTTTAATCCACCCTGGGTTAAAATGCCATCAAATCAGAATATTCTATTAATGATAAGGCTATATCTATTTTGCATACCTTTACATCACTACACAAGGTGCAAGATAGTCAGGAATCAAGCCCAAAGTCTTTCATTGGGTCTTGGTATGGAAAGTTGCAAACTTTAAACATATATGATGGGATTATGCCTAATCCCATCATTTTTGGAAATTAATAGGGATTCACACTTAAAACATTGTATTGGGGTTCAGGCAGCTGCTGTAGTAGATTGGTAATAGACTACATAGAGCCTTTCATTTCTAGGTGATTGAAAATCCAGCCTAGATCTGAAGACAAAAAGCTGCTGTCATTTGGTAGATATTTGGTGGCCTGTTACATGAATTGCTAGCATCACGTCAGTTTTTAGTGGACATCTGTCCATTCTCACTAAAACTTCCCTTGGCAGCACCCTGGCTGATAACCTCATCAGAGAAGTTAGTGATGCATGGTTAATGGACTTGGGCTCTTTCTTCTAGAGATGCTTCCTATAGGATGTGGCTGAAGAGCAGTGTGGGAGAAGCTTGCAATTTCACTGCTTGTGCTATGCCTGCCCTGTGGAAAGAAGCCTTTGGTTTCCAGTGTTGACCAACAAGGACATTTCATGATCACTCAAATAAATTAAAAAAAAAAAAAAAAAAAAAGTGGTGAGCCCGTTCAATCTGTTTATGGTTTGCCTCTTTGGGATGGTTTTAAAATAGACAGCATTTAATATGATAGCTTTTCCTGAACCTGAAAATTCTCTTCTGATTTTTTTTTTGTCTTCAGTCCATCTGCTTAGGTCATAGACCTGTTTAGGTTATAGGACAATCTAGGAAGTATTTAACCTGTAAAATTTAGAGTTTGAATATAATTTACAGTTCGGTTTTTGGTCTTTTGTTATTCCATGTATAGAGAAATGGATTTTAACCGGGAGCGTGGGATGCTGATCTCCTTTATTTCCTGATATGAAGGGAATCGTTAGCTAATGATCTTGAATGGGAATCACTGGGTCACAGTTGGGCTGCTAGGGCACTCCACCTACCCACAATTACGTTGCAATTGCTATTTTTCTTTTGTGGAACCAACGCGTGCAAATACATTACACTGTTCATTCTAGCGCACCTGCAAGCGTTAGCTTTTCAACTAAAAGAACCACTAAATAAAGTTTTAAGAAAAGAGACTTAGGGTCTGGTTTGCTAAAAAAGATTGTTGCCAAAGGAAAATAGTCTCTTATATTTTGGCAGGAGATGATATGAACCCAGCTGTCTATCCGCAGCTGCTTTTGGCTGGATTATTTGCCAGCCTTTAAAAAATTAATTACTTGGTTATTCAGGATGAAATTTTGACCTATGTGAATCAGGTTGAATTACCACTTGTGGAAAGGCACGTGAAAAGTATAATAGCACGAGTTCTTCATTCCCAACTTGCTCCCACTGGGCACTTTTTCAGCTTTCCGGGCTGGGGGTTTACCTTATTAGCAGGAACTCAAGGAAACCCCGCAGCGGAGCACAAACATATTCAGGTGACCACAAGTGTAAAGGGGCAATTCCAACACAGAATAACTAAAGAATTGCGGACATCTGTAGCAGAGTAAGTTGCTTGCCACCCTCTGCTCCAGTAATTTGAAATATCTGGTGAGGCTCAGAAACATGGATAATATTGAACTGAGCAGAATAATATATGGATAAGGGACTTGCAAGGACCTTTCAGAGTTTTTCATTACCTGTATTTCAATAATTCCATGAGGCCTCAACCAATATTCCAGGTTGACAAGACACTGTACAAGCATAGTAAGAGGAGATCTTTCCCTGAAGAGCTTGCAGTATAGACAGACAAGACAGACTAAGGGTAGGAGAAATTACCCTGTTCCACAAATGAAAAACTTTGAGACAAAGACATTGAATGACGTGCTTAGAGTGTGTCAGTCTCTGGCAGGGCTGGGAAGTGAACCTACCTCCTCTTAGCCCCAGTCAAATGCCTTAATATAAAATGATCCTTCCCTCCTCCTCTTTCTGTCTTCTACACATTCAGCTTTTTTGGCATCAATCGTCTTTTTGTGCTGTGTTTGTAAGTGTCTAGCACAATTAGGTCCATGACTAGGGCTCCCCAGGTGCTACCAGAATACAAGTATGTGTGCTTGTCTTCTCTATTTAGATTGCAAGCTTTTGGGGGGCATCTCTTACGAGGTATTTGTACAGTGACTGGCACAATAGAGCTTTATCCTGGTTGAGGCCTGTACACATGATTGAAATACAAATAATAACCGTGGATGGTAGATCCTTGTCTCTTACCCATATATCATTCTGCTCGGTTCGGCATTCTCCATGTTTCTGAGCCTGAAATTATAGAACCAGAGGAAAGGAATGCCTTGCACTAATATAGATGCCCTATAGTGTTCCCATAATCATTCGGTTATTCTGTATTTAAATGTATTATTATTTATTTATTTATAGTGCAGTAATGCCTACAAGGTTCTCTTATACTAGGTTCTGTACAAATACCAAAAAGCTTGAACTGCCCCTATACAGTTGTGGTCACCGAAATGTGTTTCTGTATTACTGTGGGGTTCCCTTGACTTACTGCTAAAAAAGGCATATTCCAACCATAGAACATTACAACATTGTAAGTGACCAAGGACAGTGGGTTGGGAGTGAAGAACTCCTCTTATTATTTTCATATACATCCATAAGAAACAACAATTATTTAACCTCACTTTTTACTATAGTGCTGGGTAATAAACATGTATTCAGAGCTCTGTGGACATGACTAGTTGGAAGTACTCTAAGGTAGGCATATAATTCATTAAAGATCTGGCTGGGGAGGACAACTTAACAGTAAAGAAATTCTGCTTGTATTGAGTACCATTGTTGGTAGCCTGTTAGCAAATGCAAGACTGATTGCTTCCAGAAAATACTTCCCATAGTCGTTCTGCCTATTTCATCCTATGCAGCTGCAGCAAAGTGGGAAAAGAAACTTTTGAAAGACTTTTAAATTAGCTTTAAAATCTGGGAGCTGTCAGATGTGACAGAATTAATACCTGCTTCTACACATTTTGAAAAGCAGAAGCAGCTTAATGTATGGTCAATTTAGAGACCACCTGTTGCTTGACTGAGTGGAGTAACTCCTACAATGGCTTAGCTCTTCTTCATTTGCATAATGTAGAGAAGCCTTACCGTATAATACTGGACAGGAGATTGTTGTGACATCTATGGTGGGCAATATTTGCTGAATATGAAATGAAAGATGTTCTATAAACATTCATCATCAACAACAACAACAACAACAACAAAAAAGTCAGAAAAGATAGATTGCAGAAGAAATGAAGCTGACCATTGCTTTGAGTTTAAGGCTGCTACATAAGACACAGAAGCTCATTAAACAGCCTTCATTTCCTCTCAGTTTAGCAAAGATAAACTTCTAGTTAGCTGAATGAGGGTTGCCTATTTAGTATTTATATAGTCAAGTTTACAGTTAATGTTTTCTTCCTATTCTGCCTAATTGAAACAAAGAAAATTATTGTGAACTTTAAAAAGTAACTGTGGCTGCATTTTGGATTAAGGTTGGTAAATCTACCATATACACACTTCTCCATTTGCTACATGATTATTTATGGATCTCCCTGTTTAATCTGTACAGGTGCTTTTAACGATCTTTTCTGAACCCGGCAGTCGATAGTTACATAGCCCTTATTACCTCTGCTTTTGATGGCTGACTGCTTTTTTAAAGCATGTATTTCTCCTGATGAAAGACATTAAGAAGGGCAATTGTATAAGCTGCTGTTTATAGGTTGGCTCCAACAGTCAGCATTACACTGTCATTGAAACAGCTGGTCATGGTGTTGGCTTTCTATGACTATAAAGTGGTAGCACTCAAAGTGTCATTCATTAACAGTGCCAACTCAGGTAAAATTGCTTTGAATGTGCTAAGGAAGTATCTATTTCTAATTGGAAGGGAATTGCTCCAATTGAATGAAAAGTGACAGAGAAGACCCATTATTTCTGTTTTTACAAATGGTTTTTTGTCTTTAACTCCCATCTGAACAGACTTCTCTGCTACCTGCTGGCTATATCTTTGAGTCTGTCTTGTTGTTTCCATTTAATGTTAAACTTTCACAGCTCCCATTTTGTAGTGCGGATACTTACCCACTAAAAACATTGCTCTGAAGCAGTTTCAAAATATATAGGGCCTGATTTTGATCTTCTTTACCATTGTAACTCCACTAACTTAAATATACACACTCATGTCAATATATTCCCATGGTTAACAAGCACCTTAGAATAATAGAAATTTAGGGCTGGGAGGCACCTCAGGAGGCCATCTAGTACATCCTCCCCCTCACTCTCCAATGTTGAGACAGCATTTAAGTATATCTTGGCCCACTGAGTACAGCTGAGAAAAAACTATGTTGTATGTCCAGAAAATAACTGCTCTAGAAATAGGGGTCTAAGTGGTGCAATTCTTGATGCAAGAGTTGAGAAATCTTAATACGTGATGATAAACTTTCATCAGCAATGAATGCAGGAGGTGCTCCCATTAGCCCATGTTTCATGGAAATTTGTCAAGTAATTCAGCAAAATCTATGAATTCTTGCAAACCAGCAGAGCCTGAGCCCCCTGAACCAAATCCAGGCTTTGCCAATTCAGCAGAGGCTGTGTGGCAACGTGATGTTTGCAGCTCCATGTCATCTCAACTTGGAAAAGCCTACGTTTGGAATGACTAGCTGTCTGCATAGGCAAGTGCTGGCTAAGAGTCTGGCCCTGGATCAGGTAGCTCTTCATTCAGCTGGCATACTCCTTTCAACCACACTTCATGCTTACAGCACAAGCTCTGTTGGACGGGTGTTGCAATGTAATGGTCTTTATCATAAAGTATTTCAGCATGCTGCAGGCTGGAATTTTTCACAGGGTTCTAGTGGAGTTTGGTACACGTTAAAGTTAATGGGAGGTGGGTGCCCAAATCCTTTTGGTTCATTTGAAATATCAGCTTTAAACGTTTACAAAAACATTGTGGCTAGAATCTGAACCAAATCCTGCCCCCCCACTCCCTCCTTTCTGTTTTCACCCCAGTCAATATCTTATAAAACTAGGGAAATAATAACAAGAGATACAGCACCCAAGTTGTATAACCTAAAAAAAAAAAATTAAGCTATATCTTCAAGGGGTAGGAAACATGAAAAGAGGTTCGATATTATTTGTTTGGTTAGGGATACATAACTATATGAAAACCTTGGCTGACAGTAGTTGTTTCAGATTCTAATGTTTTCCCTCTAAGGCAGTAAGTGACTACTTCTTCCTGTATACTCTTTAGTTAGATTCATTAGAAAAAGGCTGTAATAACTGTACTTATTGAAGTAAGTTTCTAAGTGCCTTCTACTTTAATTCAACTTTATGTAGTTGTGTCAGGCCTTTTGCCTCATTGTGAAACTGAATTACCCTCAGAATAATTAAGACATGCTACCATTTCCCTTCCTAACAAATAGGGCTTCTCATACAACATCAAGAAGTGGAAAGTTCCCTGTATCATTTGGCTGTGGAGACAAAATACTGTATAGAAAAATAAAAAGGAATGTTATTAAATTGCAAGAATGCTAATCAAATGAAGAACTAGGTCTTGTCACTTCTGTACTGCATGGATTGTTATGGAGACTATTATATCAAACTTATATTATGGAGAGGGGCACATAAAAGAAGTACAGATGACTCAAATGTTTAAAGCTTTGTTCTCTCTGATCATTATGCTCCCATTGGATTCAAAGGGGCCTCTATTTTCTCTCTTAATTTTGCAAGCACAATCAGTTATAGGTACTAATGGAGGATGTCAAAATCTCATCACTTGCACTTATTTGGAGATAGCTATTTTTATACCTTTGGTTTATCGCTAGATGCTCTGCATGGTGGAAGGGGATAGTTGAATTCCTTGCCTACAGTGCTGCCCCGTGTGGTTGTAAAGATCTCTCCAATCATGCTCACCAAGCCATCTCTTTTACCGCCTTCAAATCTCTCCTCAGAACTCCCCTCAGCCAGGCAGCCTGGTAGAAGTATGTGGGGGTTGCGGGCATGGAAGAGCTTTTATGAAAGGCCATTTGGGGGGGAAGGAACCGTCAGGATGTGTATATGCTTTTACTGTAATCTTATTACTGTCACTCTTCTACGTGCCTCCCCCTCCGCCCCCCATCTTGTCTCCCACCATGCACGTCCTTGTTTGTTTAGGACTCTGGCTTGGACTTGTTCAGTCTAGAGATGATCTTTTCGGTTTGTGAGGCACCTAGAAAGTTTGAGCATAATGAAAAGTATTAACAAATGTACCATTTTCCAGTTCGTGTTCAACTCACTTAAGGTTTGAGAGGGGTGAGGAGAAACCAAGGTTTTTGAAGCCTCTTTCTATCCTTGCAGACTGTGACCTTTTATTCAGTGACCATCTGGGGACATTTAAGAGGCATGAAAAAGTTCTTTTGAGGGAGCTAGCATTGACCTTCTGAGCTACTGTGATCTCATGCAAGGTTCATCCATTCTTACTATACAATATCACTTTCCTATTTTGCTCTAGCCATCTAGCAGAGGCAGTGCAGAAATGCGCATTTGTAGCTAGGCCTTGCATGTTGTGTATCGCTGGTAAATATGGATATTTGGACCCCACTGTGCCTCCGACCCTTCACGTTATGCTCTATAAAGAGCAAAGTCCTAACAATCGGGGTGAGGGATGTAATCCTAATGCAAGAATGTGATGAAATATTAAGTAACTGCAGAAGCTGCTGGGATGAAAACCAATTTATGCTCAATGCCCGATTAGGTGCACTGCATTTCTCCCAGGCATCTTCCCATCAAGTGAGATGGGTATAGCAGCAGCACGGAGTTCAGGGAGGAGAATGTGAGTGAGGGAAATATCCCCAGACTGTTCCATTGGACCAGCCGGGAGTCATAGGGGAGCTCCTGCTGGCCATTGGCAGCCCCTTTTGAGTGGCGCAGAGGGGCCAGATCTCAGGAGACAATTTTGCCTTAGCCTTCGTGAATCAGATCATACCAGCCTGGAGTAACGGAATGCTTCCGCAGGCTTGTTCATGCTGATGCTGATTGTGCTGCAATTTCTGGTACATTAAAATCTACACCATCACAAACGCAGCTGCTGGTGTTATTTCACAGCACCTCTCAGACAACAGGTCAGGGCACATGCTTTTATATCTATGTATGCTAAAATAAAAGCTTTTTAGCACTTGTCCATCCCCCCCACCCGCCCCAAGACAGACCTACTGGTGCAGAAGAACACTTTAATATTGCCAGTTCATCTATGGCGCTGGAATGGTAATGGGTAATAAAAACTAGATAGGGCTTTGAAAGGCGATCTTGCAGTGCCTCGTTGCTCAAAGTCAGTGTTTGAGTGAGTCAGGGGTATGCCAGCATAAAAGTGGGATTTTCCTTGCCTAGTGAACATATTTGCTCAGGGAAAAGTAGCAGAAAGGTTCTGATGTGTATATGCCTGATGGTTTCTTTCTGCTAGAGTGGTGTATGCAAGAAATTGCTCAAAAACAAACTCACACTTCTGTAATCATTTTCCCAGTCAGCCAAAGTCAGAATGACCTCAGGTGATCTGCCATGCTGTGTGTGTGCCAGCGTACAAGAGAGAGCTGCCACGGGGCACCATTAATTAATGCTTTGGAGTTTGGAATGGTAAGTATGAGAAGTCTGAACATGTGCAACCTCCTCATTTGAGCCAGCATTTCCCTCCCCCAACCCCAATGTTCTGCATCTCTTGTAATGCTTCCCAGGCTTTCATCTTTTTCACAAACTCAAATGAGAGGCGACTGAGTATCAATTTTGTCTACTTTAGATGAGTTCTGTTCCCTCACCTTTCCATTTAAATTATACCTGCTTTCATAGCTCAGACAGAATAGAGCCTTGAGATATCTTGTCAGTTACAAGAACTGACTTGCAAATTGTTTCTGAGGGTCACAGTTTTTAAATATTTTTAACTCCTATAGCACCTTCGAGATGAGCATCTCAAATCACTTTATGTGCATCAGTAAATTGTTTTAACAATATCTATGCCAGATAGATATTATTTTTCCTCTATTCTCAGATGAAGCTGGCAGAAATGACTTGTCAAAGAGACTCAACCACTTCCAGGCATGGGGCACCATTTCAGAAAAATTGCAGGGGGGGGGGGACAGTTGTGTTGTCAAATAGAACATTATAGTTTGCAAATTCTGCGGGGGCTCAGGAAGAGTGGCAGACGTAGTGGTGCATATATACCCACACACCTATGTGCCTCAGAGCAATGCTTCCCAATGACTCTCTATCTACGGCAACATAGAGGGCTGTGTTTGGAGGTGGGGTGAGGCCAAATAGTGGCCAAGATTTTCAGAAGTGATTAGTGATTTTTGGGTGCCTTAATTTTCAATGCCCGACCTGCAGCTCCTTAAAGGGGAAGGAGGATGCTCAGCAACTTCTGACAGCTAGGCCCCTTTGGAAGGCTCAAACTGGGTAACCAAAAACTGAGGTGGCCAAGATGACTTTTTGAAAACCTTGGCTAGATTATCTGACTGTGCAGAGCTAATGGCCTAAATCCCAGAATGGTGACGGAAGCACAGCAGAGATGAATGAATTCAGAATATAGCAGTGGCTGCTTTGGTAATCTGCATTTCAGGGTTATTTGCCCCCCAGCCCTACTGGTATTCAATGTGCAAAGCTCGCTTACTCAGGTCTGCACAGGGGTCCAGAAGTTGGGTCAGTGTGGGATCATTGGCCTGAATAGGTTCTGCAGGATTGGACCTGTTGTGGTAAATTGGGGGTTTCTGTCTCTATTCATGGAAGCTTTTTTCTTTTTCAAGTCTTCCTGAATTTAATATCAATGAATGATCATGGGTGGCTTGAGGATGCTGATGATACAAGGTTTGATGCTATATGCTTCAAAATGTTTACGGTTTGTTTAACAGTCACAGCTTGGCATGGTGTAATTTTTCCCATAAATTCCCCTTCATTAGCTTGTACCACTGTAGGCTGATGTAATCTGATTTGCTAGCATCTTCTTAACAAGAGCATTTTTTTTAAGTTTTCCTCTAGCAAATTGAGATTAAGTCACAACAGCAGCAAAGAATCTGCAGCAATCGTATTTACTTAGTTTATAGTGTATTTGAGTAGGAACGCCCCTCTGAGAAAGAACCACTTTCAATTGTATGCTTCAGTCAATAAACTCTTATTTCTCAGTGAGAAACATGATGTGCCAATAACACCTATGGAGGTTATTTAAAAAAAAATACAGAACGTCGGTACATTAATGTGCTAGAATTTATAAAGCTAGTTTCATTTAGAGGAACTCCAGAGATACAAACATGATTATCCATCTTCCATCCATCATCTACTGTTATTGATCCCCATTATTTATCAGCATTAATAATTCACTAATAGCATTTGAATGCTGAAGAATAAAGTTGATTGACATTCATAACACAATAACAGTAGATGGGGTAAATTTCCTCTTTCATATAAATGTGTTTTATAATAGAGTCAATTTTTCATTTACTTTTCAAGGTAAGTAAAAGCTTTGTTTCAGAGTTATAAATGCTGTGTAGCTATATCCTATCTCAGAGATTTGTTTTTGCACTGGAAATAAATTATATTTTTCTACTATCAAAATATTCTGTCACTTGTAAAACCATCTATTTCAGTGAACAATAACAGGAGGTGATAGGTTAGGGGCCTGAACATCAACTTTGAAATATCAAGTCTTCTTGGAATACCAGGTTTAAATCCCAGATGAGATGCCTGAACTCTGTGTCTCTTGGATGCTAAATTAAGTTCTCTGAAGTCTTTTGGATGAGATCTTCCACCCCAAAATGCTATCTGCTCTGTGTGGCCATTAAAGATCCTATGTCATAATTTAGAAGTTTGTTTGCTCCAGTTTTATAATTGACAACAGTTGTTTGCTAAAAGGCAAATTTTTCAAAGTGTATTTTTTGAGTTGTCATTGATTTTAAAATTCTGCAGTTGTGAACAAAAATTTTCCCCTGCATCATTTAAAATGCAATAATTTTTAATTTAAAAGTTTTTTCAGTTATCTTTAATGAAAAAAATAGATCAAATTATAAACTTAGTTTCTTAGGCCTACATTGTCCCTACTGCAGAAAAACCCATGGAGATGGCCAGGAAGGGGAAATTAAACTCCGTCTGGTTGAGTCTTCCCCAGGGAGGTGAGAAGGGCAGGGTCTTTGCCTCCGTTTGGACTGTGTATATTCCCCAGGATGCAATATGTCCCTCTGACTCTCTGGCTGCATGACTTCGATGGACTCCTCCACCTGCTACTTCCTCTGGAGCATCCCCCACCCGCACCCCACACTTTATAGGGGTTGGCCCTGCATGCTTGAGATTTTATTGATTTCTCCTTGTCCCTGATTGATTCTCTGCTTGTGTTTGTTCCAGATCCCCTGGCCCTGCTTCCATTCCACACCCAGATCCCTTGTGCTGTGAAGATAGCTCAGTATAGGCTTCATGTGGATGAACTGAGTTTTGCCCACTGTGCAGATCAGGCAGTGGAAAGGGTTTTTCCAAACCCATAGTCAGTAAGTAGCTAGACTCATTGCTGCGGCCAGATTTAAGTATAGAGAGCTGGTTTTAAAGTGGCTTGTTCCAGCTGCCAAACACCTTCTCAGCCTCAGTTAGGATAATAGCTGAACATTTATGTTCATGCTGGAAAACCAGGAACCCTGCAGATGAGTGATAAGATTGCTTCATGATGGAGTACCCCAGACAATGTATTTTTCAAAATCTGTTATGTTGTACATAGGCCAAAGATCCAATCATTCTAGTGCCAGGCCCTCCAAGTCATGTTTCCTGTCACCAAGAGGTTAGAGTCCCAAATAACAGTAAGGAATTCAGCCTTCAAGGCTTGTCACACTTGCTTTTCTGCTCCAACATATGGCGTTCAATGACAGGTTCAAGCCGTTTGTTTTCTTATGGATCTTGATGGATTTTTTTACTGTTATAATTCTAATAGGTGCTTTTCTTAGTATTGTACTACTCTTCTTGCTCTTTGAGTTGCAGATTATTATTATGAGGCTTTGTTTTGAGGCTAGTAATGATGGTCTGAAATAAACCAAAGGTCTAAATTATTGGTATTCTTTCAGAAAAGTAGAATAATCATTTTCCCACATAAACAGCCTTGGGTTTCTTGTGCTTTATTGTGTTTCATGGGTTTAAATGTTCTATCTTCCAGTGATTTCAGTTCGTGATGTTTGTATCATCTAGGAATGTGTAACAGTAAAATACAGTATTTTGGTGTATCCCCAGCTATGTGAAAAATATACTATTTCCCTGCGGGCTTATTAACTATAGACACACACTTAGAAACTAGACCCATACTATTTCAGTCTGTCAGAATGCTTTTAGGAAAGACTTAACAGGAAACTAACAACAAATCATTAATAACTAAAATGAACCTTATGTTACGCAGTATTCAAAGCCACATTAATTCCGTAAAATAAATAAAGGGAAGACAACCAGTTTAAAAATCCATCATGAACATGACTTATGTATGCACTCCTGTATGGGACCTCCTTTCACTTGAAGATCTCAGAGCTCTTTCAGATTTAGTGGATCATATCGTAGAGTTGCCAGCTAATGGTACTATTTATACAGATGCTGAATGCTGTCTAAATGTACAATAATAACTGTAAGTCATAGTAAAATAAGATCTGCATTCATTACCTTTAAAGTATTGTTGGATGTTTAATCTTTTCATCAGCCTTAAGTCATGATCCATCTCCCACTGGAGTCAACGGAAGATGTACTGATGGCGTAACAGCCCTATCCATCAAGACAATTAAGTGCGTGCTTAAATTCCATTCCAGTCTTAAGCACACATTTACATGTTTTTGTTTTTGTTTGTTTGCTGAATTGGGGCCTTCATTTGCTTCCTGAATCGGAAAGGTATTTTTGAGAAATTGCTGTAATATTTTAGATATTTTATATACTTTTCCTAGAACTAATTTCTGTGGAAGGGAAAGGCAAAGGAAATAGGAAGGGGGTCCCTCCTTTATTCTGTAGAGCAACTTCTTTTTGAGGTGGGGTTGGAGCTATTCTCTGAACATTATGCATAACTCTCTTTGAGTCAGCTATGGTAATGAATCTGTCCCTAATAAATGACAATCGATCTAAAGAAAATCTAGAACTGCTGAAGAATCTGGAAGAAAATACTACTTTCCCTTGAAAAATAAAGCAATTTTTTTTTCCAGTTTCAGAGAAAGGTATGGCAAAGGAATAAAGATGAAGAAGGGTACATTTGTTGAATAGTGTTTTTGTATGCATTGGTGTATTCTTCTCTCCTAGAAGTTAATACAGTTGAGACTAGTTTCCTTAGAATCAGAGTTATCTGTTCATAAAAGTGAATGCACCTGAGGGAATTTAATAATAAAAAATGCATCATGCATGTATAGCTTGGGGCCATCTAAGCCTGCTTGCTTGCTCACCCACCCACCCACTCACTCGCTCACTCCATATAAATCTAACAATGCATTTACAACGTTTTTCTGCATTTTTGACACTAGCCATTCTGATTATTAGCAAAGGACGGTTCTGTGCTAACAAAATAAGAGTCCCCGTCTGATTCATTGTAAGTTTTTATTTATGATACTACATTGATGGTTACTAGGTATGTCTAGGAAACCTGATTTTTCAAAAATAACAAATATCCCCCATTTGCCAATACAGCGTTTAAACCCTTGTGTGGTAGGCATGTCTTCCCACAACATCCCATGGTGGATTGCAGTACTACAAGCTGTTGTTTTCACTGGCAACAATCACAACTGCAGTATGATTATACCCATTGTGAGATCTCAAGGTGGGAAGGAAATTATCTCATGTCATTACTATAGCAATCTAGGCCCCCCCGCCCTCCCCCTGTAATTATATCTCCTGCTATGATAAAGATTTGTATTAAAGCTTATTGGCAGGTAATATTTCGTTTTCAAAGACTGAAATGGACGATCGCACCAGCATGATCAGTGGTTTTCCCCCTGTTCCTATGAACAATTTGCAGTAACTTAAGTATTTCGTTTCGATAGCAGAGCAACTTTTCCAGGAAATGATGATTGTGGCAGAACTAATCCGACAGTTTTCTCCAAAAGAGGAAGGTTCTGCTTGTAAATTCTGGCGTAACAGAGCTGCTGTTCTAAACGTGAGAGGAGACGTGTAGAAACACAGACTGAAGCTGCTCTTCCAATTGTCATGCTGAGTCTGCTCTCCTAAAAGTCGGCTCTCTTCTTTCTGGGGCAATCGACCACCAAGAAAACAGCCTACTACTGCATGTGACTGAACTTCTTGAAAGATCAGGGTAGTGCGTGGTCTCTATCAGCTTGCTTGCTTGGATTACGGGACTTTGGATCAACAAGGTTGTTTTGTTATGGCAATGAAAGGAAATCCAGTTTAACCCTCTTTTCTCACTGCCAAAGGCCAAAGCCGAGAGAGAGAGAATACCTACAACTAGAGCTGGCTGACGAATTTCCAACAAAACAATTTTCCATCAGGAAAAAGCAGATTCTGCAGAATCGAAATGTTCTGTGGGAACATGTCCATTCTGTCAGAAGTTTTGATGGCCCCAGGTAGGCTGGCAGGCCAGCTGGTCAGCCTGCCTGCTTGCCTGGTTTCCTGCTAGACCACCCGCCAGCTGTTGGGTGGACAGGCTGACTAGCAGGTAACCAGGCAGGCTGCTTCCCAGCTACCTGGCTCCCCAGGTTGCCTGCTGGTTGAGTGGGCTGCCCAGCTGCCTGGCAGACAGGCTGCCTGGCATGCTTGCTCCACCAGCTCCTCTGTTGGTGAGCAGATGTGCTCACGAGGTAACTGGGTGGGCAGCCTAGCAAGAGGGATTGTTCCATTCTGGAACTGTGGAGAACAAAATGCTGACAACCCAGAATTTTCCACACAATGGCAATTCCTCCTTCCCACCAGCTCTACCCATAGGAACTCTCATGATCTGGCCTCAACTCTTTGAACCATCTTGTGGACATATATTGGTGTGTGCAAATCTATTTACCCTCTGCTGAACAGAAATGTTTTTCAGATGATAAATTGATAGTAGCGGTGTATTATAAAATGTATCCGGTCTCGTACTGGTGGAGTGCTCCTACCATGCCCTGCGCATGCACAGGGGTATTATAGAATGTAACATCGCCTCTTTGTTAAATCGTTACAGCCATGCTGAATGCATAACCTTCATCCCTCTCCTCTCAGTCCATCGCTGTAGCCTTGACAGTCCTTTTCAATGGATTATGAATGGGGCAAAACTGGTCTATCATGTCCAGGTTGCCCAACTGAAGTTATTTTTTCCTGCAGTACATGAAAGAGCTTATCTATTACAATTGAGATGTTTGTCTCTTCCGTTCCATCGTCTTCACCCCAATAATCCATTTAGCAACTTTAGGGTAAGCCTACATTTGAGCTAGGTGTTGTGATTCCCAGCTCACATAGACGTACCTAGCTATCTCAAGCACAGCTATGCACATTAAAAATCTCAGTGCATGGGGGTACCTGAGCCACCCCCTGTGCCACCCCAGTTACACCGCTATTGTTAATGCACTAGCTCAAGCAGAATTAGCGTAGGTATGTCTGCGTGAGCTGGGAATCGCACCTCCTAGCTCAAATGTAGATATACCCTTGGTGGTAGACAGAGATGTTGCCCCTCTATTGGCAAGTTTTTTCTGTTGTGTATCCTGCTCTAAAATCCAATCTGCATTTAATGACAAGCTCAGGTATTCAGCACATTTTTTTCATGGAGCTTTACTCATATGCCTATGGTTAATATTTTTTCCCTTTGCTTCACCTGGACAGAAATTGCTAATCATGATAAACAATGCCATGTATTTTGAGCCATACATACTGTGTGTCCATCAGAAATGACTGAAACATTCATGACACTCTTTTCCTATGTCCCTAGCCAATTCAACTACATTTTTCTAACCCTTTCTGACTTGCATAAAAATGACTCCTCCTTTAGTAACCTAATGGGTTAGTTTCTTTACAGACGGGTTTGTTTTACCTTTAAAACTTAATAATGATATTCAAAGTCTTGGATGAATGACTAATATGAGTGTCTTGGGAGAATGACTGACTAATTTTTTCTGCTGCCTTTGGGTATATAACTATGTGAGACTAAATCACCCTTGTCAAGAATGATTTTCCCTGACAGTTGGTCTGCCACATGGCACATTACTGTGGGCACTTCCTAAACTTTTATCCAGATCAAAGCCCTGTGTAAAACTTAGTACAGGGTCTTAGTTTGATGTTTGCTCTGTTTTGCATTTTTAGGGCTCACTTTATTTATAGTAACTATTTTGCGTTTAAGATGTTCCTGCTGTCACTCTTTCCCCTGTGAGATGATACTGAGCTATTCTGTCCTCCCTAAAGGAAAGTTTTAACCTGCTTATGGTACGATGGCATGGGCTGATTAAACAGCAACAGACTTGCAGCTTGTCTGCATCTCTGTTTCCAAATAGTACGGTCATTTTCCCTTCAGCTTTTCATGGCCTTATTTTTTCGATAGCCATACATTTAAACTTTTTTTTTTTGGTTGGTATTTATGAAGGCACATTATTTAAAGAGTCTAGGATTCCATGTTCTTATAGCTTTTATAATACAGAGCAAAATGCAGGACAATCCTGTTTTTTTCGGTTCTGAAACTTACTGGTGTAAGGTTCCCTTTTGTCTTCCTGGGCACTTGCATTTTCCCCACTCCTCTCTCATCCATAATGTGACACTGAAATCTTCCTTCCTTCTCACTCTGAGCTTCACTCCCCCCGCCTCCAGTTGATTTCCTCTATTTTACTGCACCCAGTTCAAACTTCCTAGCCCTGTCTTGTGTTTCTCCTCCCCACTCCCGACACATTCATCTTGTCTCTTTTTTCGAAGTCTGTCTACATTAGAGAAATATTTTAATCATCTGCTCATGAAACATCTGCTGGTCTGTCTGGGGGGCATAAATAGATTATTAGGGTTATCCATTATCCATGCACCAAAAAATGATAATACGAAAAGGCAAACACACCTTGTCACCCATGGGTGAACACTTTTCACAGAGCAATTACTCAATATCTGATCTCTCTCTCTCTCTCTCAATCCTGAAAGGAAACCATCAGAACAACTTCAGAAGACTTAAATTCATAACTCTGCTGGGTGCTAGAAACCCTGGACTTAAGAAAGGGTAGTTTTATGACTCATTACAGCATTTTAAGTGGTCCTCCTGTCACATCTTGTATTTGTACTAATACTCTGGTTACTTTCCCCAGACCTGAGGAAGTGCTTGGAGAAGCTCAAAAGCTTGTACCTTCCACCAACGGTCCAATTAAAAGACGTTCCCTCATCCACCTTGTCTCTCTAATGTGACAAATGGTAACCAAAAGACATTCTGGGCCAAATTCTGACTTGAGCATCACAAAGAGGGGAGCAAGTTTCTTTGGAAAGGAGTGCATCTCCACAACCAGGAGCCACTGTATATTCCCCTGAGTGACACTAGAAAAAGACCTTAGTGGATGAGCACACATCTGTGTGCAGAGAAAAAAGGAATGTGTTCACCAAAATGGACGTGTTATTGCTCATTCGGTGAAATCTGACCACCAAATCTGCTGGAGCCCTGTGCACTGCAAGCATTTAACCTACCCCAAATAGTAGCTGAAATGAAGCCCTGTGGAGCTGAGCTATGTCCTTCCCTTCCCCACGTCCCCAACAATGAGCAAAAGGTGGGATGCATGTTAAGAATAATTCTACCAGAGCTCATTGGTGGGTCCTGGAAAGTAGCTGGTGCTTGGAGTCTGTGCTGCTCACTGGAATACTCAGGGGGGCTGGCTCTGCTGCCGTTGCCTCCTACTTCAGAAGTGCCAGTCTCTCCATCAGGATCTTGCATGCATGGCAGGGGACCTATGGGTTGTTCCTAGCCTGCAACGTATGGCGTGCTCTTATCAAGGGTGGGCTGCTACCAGCCGCAGGTGCAGCCGTGTTTCTACCCTACATTAGCAGAAGGGAGCATTTGGTGCATGTAAGTTGGAAAAAAATGTCTGGAAACTGTAGAAGAACTGATCTGCAAGCATTCCTGGATTTTTTGTTTGTTTGTTTGTTTGTTTGTTTTTTATTGCAATAATGCAAACGGGGTTTTGGGTGGCTTTTTAACTTCAGGGTTTTCCAAAACAATAATATAGAGCAAACATAATGGCTGATTTAAAAACCCCAGTCTCATAGAGCACAATGGCTGGAATTAACAATGCTGTTACTACAACACAGCATAATGTATAGCCATCCGAACCTACGTTGCAACCAATGCAGTACAGTAAATTTAAATCTGGAATAAATTACATTGTTACACCCATAAATGGGGTAAAACCACCCTCGGCACCCAATAGCAACCATAGCAAGGTCTGCAATGAAGGACCAGATTGTCAATCATTAAGAGCATGGAAATTGTGTGGCAATCTCAGTACAAAATATTGAGGCCAGAATTGTAGAGCTTGCAATAACCACTTCAACAACAGGCTATTGGAAAGACAATTGTTTATTCTTAAATAAATTATGAAGCAGTGTGATAACCTTTCTAAAAGAAAATGGCTTTTTGGAAACTTTGCTCCAAGCAACGGTGGTATCATGAGCTTTCCAAGGTTCTTATTGTTAACATGCAAATCAAGCTTTAGGTTATGTTTCATATTGGGCTGTTAGTTCTCTTTTCAGTTAGAGTGACATTGAAGGTTTTATTTTGCTTTTTACATTTCATTTGACATTTTAAATGCTCAGAGCAGAATGAGCTGATTGGAATTATTCTGTTTCTAAAACCGACAGTGAACAGGAATGTGTAAAAGTGTATATCTGAACAGTGTTAAAATATGTAAATTCTCTGTATGTTATTTATGCCCTTAAAAGGCAAATGTATACGCAACAAAATACTACTCCAGTTGCAACCTGTTCTTCAGAATGGCACAGGATATTGTGGGAATAGTTTGAGGTAAAATCTTACTCTAGTCTTAATCTATACTCTATTTTGTGTTCTGCTCTGTTGTATTTTCAGTGAATCAGAATGGAGAGGTCAGGGAGACTCATCTACTGGCCAATAGTGCATATCAAGCAAATCCACTTTCAGCAATCCCTGTTTCATAGTTAATATGTTTTATATCTGTGAGCTATACAAACACACAGCTATTAGAAAAGGTCACAGACAGCGCCTGCTATTGGATACAGAATTAGAAATCATTGTGCAAATATACTGGTAAAGGTCATATAAGAGAGAATGTCACACCAGTTGGGTAGGTTGTAGGTCAATATATGATAAGAAGACTTGAGCCTTTTGGCCTCCTCAAAGACACACAGTAACAAAATTGCTATTCAATGTGCAGTTAAAACAACCCTTCTCAAACTGGCTTGGAATTGGCTATGTCGCTTAGATTTATTCTTTTAAGAAGGGCTTTAACATGAAAATATCATAGAGATGGAGATAATCAGTGGTATTATGAATGAGACAATGAAATGTCAAGGAAAACTGAAGTCTAATAAAAATAATTCTTCTTTGGGGAAGTTTTTTGCTATTCAGCCTCTCCTGGTATGAATATAAAAAGAGAACCTTTAAGAGCACAGGCCAGCACCCATAGCCACTGCTCAGCATAACGTACCATGTTTGAAAACACATTTTGATGTAGTATTCATTTCATTTTTGTGATGAGATGTGGTTTCAGTGATCTCAGTCTGAACAATCTCCTCCTTCAGAATTTTGGTGATCGCTTAGTAATATAAAGAAATAGGTGCTGGGTAGAGCTGGTAAACATTTTCAAAATTTAGGGCGTGGAGAGGGTGAGTGAGAGAGAGCAAGAGAGCTTTGCTGTTTTCCAGCAAGCTTGTACAGTAGAAATTACAACATAAAGATCTCTGCATTTTTAATTTAAAATGTAAAGATTTAAAGGTCTCTGCATTGGTAATGCTGAGCTAGCAGCAGAGATTAATGTGCATGGTTTATTTAAAGTCACACTTGCATTATTCCTGTAGACAGAACCTGCAGTATAAAAATCAACTGCTCAATGCATATAGTAATGTGGAGCTTGCAGCTTTTCTATTCTAGGAAAGACAACAGAAAGATAGAGAGTTATAATAAAGCTAGCCATATAGCTATGAACCATGTATAGCTATAAAAATACCATACATTTAATTTGCAGGCTGCTTTTTTGAAGTTGGAAGTATAAATGTTCAGGAATTACTTTCAGTGGGAATGCTGTTCTGGTACTTACTGTACATATTGTATTTTGCAATTAAACAATTGTCACTAATACACAAGGAGATGGCCATTAGTGTGTGTGCATTTTGCATGTGTGCTGTAAATTGGCACTTGGGAAAAAGGTTTACAAGGAGACCAAACTGAGAAACGGCTGTATTGGACAAAAAGGTGGTTATTGTTTCTGAAAAAAACGGTATTAGGTTTATATCACTTTTATAAATTCATTTGGTAGCAGGTTTCCCTTTCCTTGTTGTCATCTTGGATTATATATTCTACAGCATGCACTTGTTGTGCCTATTAGCACCTCCATTCTAAAGGTCCTTTTCCAGTTGACTTTATGGAGACCGGACCTGAACTGGATCCTCAGAGTGTGCTCAAAAGATGGCTAATCTTGGTCCATCCACACAAGAACATATAAATCTATAGTTTGCAGATATAGGTACCCAGAAAGTATAATGTAACATGGCCAAATTGTGCTCTTGGTTGCACTTGTGCATCCACCCTGAAAACAAAATTAAGTCCATATATACCCTTTGCCAGACTGTGTAGTGAAGTGGAAGGATTTGTGCCTAGCGCATATAGTAATTATTGTCACTTACGGCAAGCCCTAATTCTGCCCTTAGTTATGCAAGTGCAATTTAAGAAAGCCAGCGAGAGCTACTGTGACTGAAGGAAACATTGTTCTGGGTAGTTTTTGTTATTTATGATATTCCCATAACACTACAAATCTTAAAAAAAAAAAAACAAAAAAACAAAAAAACCCAAAGAAAAAAACACACAACCCTTTGAATTATCATAGATCGTTTTACCATAGACATGCTGATGTGTTGGATAAGAGGTAAGCAGAGTAACACAATTAAATGATTAGAACAAAAGGGAATGACTTAGGCAACATGCCAGACTCAGCATTTGAAAACCTTAAAAAGCACTATATCTTTGTCACTGGTTAATCTGAAATGGGATAAAGGTTTGTAACTCACAAAATTAGAAGGAATGTCATTAGATTACTGTCTCGTATTCTGTTTACCTTGCCCCTATGCTGATTAACTGTCAGACTTTGGGGACCGAGATTAAATTTCACAAATTTTATATCTATATTTATGATTGAACTGGGGAGGAGTCCATCAAAAATGGATGTATAGAAACTTGTGCAGGAGTCAAGACCAAAAATAGTATATTGATTTTTCTCTGTCCCTCTAGCACAAAGAGGTGTTCCCAGGAACAGTAATGCTCCATCACTAGGATTCTCTAAAACAACACAAGTTAGTCATTTGTAAGAGTGTATTTTTGTGGTTCAGTGAAAATAAATACTGTGCAAACAATGGGAATGCAATATAGTCACTAATTTCCATTTTGGGGATGTTTTTTTAAGTTGACACTATCATTTTCTTCCATCTCTTTCTATTTCAATTGAACGAGTGTTTCTTGGTGAATCTCAATTTGCAGGAAAATGGAAATGTTGCCATTGACTTACGTAGCAGTAGCAGCGGCCTGTAAAACTGTGGTAATTCCACAGGACAAGGGTTTAAAAGTGATACAAAGTGTGATCTAAGGCATGTGGGAAAATATAAGTGCTCCAGAATCAGCTCTGAACACAAGCATATCACACAATTTGATAGTGCAGTACTTAATATAATGGGCAATGGACTCCATCCTGAGCCCTGGGTCAGGCAGCTCTGTAGTGTTCACACAGTATTAGAAAGCTGTACTAAAGAAGCAGTCAGGGTCTCCCCCTGATGTAAGGCAATTCTCACGTGGCATAAATCTGACATAACTGGCTGTATGTTACCAACTTCCCCACCCCTCTGCATAGCACATGTTGGAGGTACAGGGTGGAGGACTGGTCATGAGGACTGGGGTAGAGTGCAGCTGGCGCAGCAGTCCATTCGCTATCTGTTTAACTTCAAGCAGCTCTAGCTTATGCTGTGTGCCACTTTCTCTGCAAGCCACCGGCGTGGGGAAGCTAGCAAGGTGATTTAGAGAACAGATTCACCATACTACGCTGAATTTCGAAATAATTCAAAACAACTCTGTTCTGAGCAAGGACCGAGATATAGTGTGCGGGTGGGTGGTAGAGCAGGTCAGGGATTTTTCTTATTGGCTATTCTGTGCTGCGTGTCTCTCAATCTCTCCTGTTTAAAGCTGTTCCACTTAGCATAAATAAATATTCATTGGGCCAGAGAGAGAGACACTGACACTCTAGCTTGTTGATGATGATTCAAAAACAAGTCCCTGCTCCCACCCAGGCAGTTGAACCTGGGCCTCCCATATCCCAGGTGAGTGCCCTACCTGCCACACTATTGGCTGGTTTTCCATGACAAATTTTGACAGGTCTCTGCTTCATGAAACTTAATGCTGAAACCTTGAAAAATTATGCGACATGAAATTCTTGTTTTCTGGCCAGCCCTAGTGTGCAGTGTTATGTGGACATCAGAGATGGCAGTTGTAGTACACTTTAAACTGAATGGTGTTGGAGTTCACCAAGTGTGTAAGTCCTGGCAGGATCGGGGCCTAAATTTACACCCACAGTTTTTTCTGCACCACAATATGCATTGCATATGTCAGATTGCAATTAAATGTCTAACCATTTTGCACACACAGATGCCATTTGCATGTCAAATACTTTAAATTTGTGCCTGCAAATTCCTGTATGAGTTGAAATTTTGACCCTAAAATTCAAGGGGAAAACATATGAATCCATCTTAAAGTTCACTTTAAAACTCCCCAAGCATTTTTTTTTTAAACTAAGATTAGGGCCTAAATTTTCAGAAGTGATTTATTTTTGGATGCATCAATTTTACCCATGTTGAGAATCCTTTAAAGGGCCTATTTTCAGAGGGTAGATGGTCAGCGCTTTCTAAAAATTAAAATTTAGGCCTAGGAGTCTGCCCAATCAGCTTCTGGAAGGTTCTCTTTCAACCAACTTATCCATTTCACCACAATGCGGAAATTCTGTAATTTCTCCCTTATTAACAGATCACTTTGATGTACTATCAGAAACTCTCATAAAGGAATACAATTCATACAAAGGCCACCTATTCCTCTTGTTCTGTGCATGCAGTTCTTATGAACCTCAGTGGGAGTTCCCTATATATCAAGGGGAGAACACTACATTACACTAAAGGATCATACAACATATAATTTGTCTGTCATCTGGCTGCATCTCTAATCTGTGACCTGCTGGAATTTTCATTTGATATCTTCTTGAATATAGTCTGATGATGGCTTTAACATGGCTGAGTAGAATGTGATACGCTTATAAGGCACCAGTAGACTTAGCAGGGAAATATACTTTAGGTTGCAAGGTCTTTTCTCAAGTTGTCCTTGTTTTGTGAGCATTACAGTGACTACTCCCCATTCCCCATGCAAGTTGTCTAACTCACTCTTTAATACAGAGGAGTTACATTTTCCCTGAGATTTCTAAACGTCTCATCCAGATGTTCCAGTTCTGTGATGACTCTCTAATGTGGGAAGGATGGCTTTCCTATGGGATGTGATTGTTGTCTCAACTGAGGAAGAAAGGGACATGTATTTGAAGAGACACAGAAGTTCCCCCCCTATAAAAACCCACCAGGCCACTTCTGTTCAGTTACACCACTGTAAATTCAGAGTATCTCTAACAGAGACATTCTACATTTAAGGTAGATACAGCTGAGAGGAGAATTGTGCCAAGTTTTTATTACAAAATAAAGCAACAAATATGCTTAAGTAGATCATGAAAGCTGTCAGGTTCAGAAATTTTGCTTTTAGGTGATAGGGCTAAATTCATTCACTGTACAAGTACTTGTGTGAAGGCAGCATGTGGAAATATTTCCAATACATGATCACTGCTATGAAGTATATTAATGTTTGCTTAATGTTGGTTTTGCGTCTTCTATGCTGTCTAATTCTATCAATCCAATTTCTAGATCAGACACCCCTTTTGGTTTTATATTTTAATATATAAGTGAATACTGGAAAATACAAGTAGAAAAGAATCCTTGTGACTTGGAGCAAACTAATGGCTTTGAGAAGAATTAAAGAATTTTCAAACTATTTACTGTGTAAAGAAGCTGGACCTTTCAAGTGAAATGAGTCTCATGGAAATAATCCATTGTAAAACCATATATTTCGGGAACTCAGGCCTCTAGATGGTGCTACTAATCAAGGACTGATTTGATGAGGGAGGCTTTTCTCTCTCTTGTTTCCTTCTTTCATGAACAGTTGCATAGAAAACAAGAAGTCACTAGAAGCAAAGGAGTCAATGGAAGTTGTTTCTGGTTAAACGGGCAGACCTAGTCTATGAAGTCTTAGATAATATGTCACGGATCATAAGAACATAAGAACAGCCATTCTGGGTCAGACCAATGGTCCATCTAGCCCAGTATCCTGTATTCTGACAGTAGGCAATGCCAGGTGTTTCAAAGGGAATGAACAGAACAGGTAATCATCAAATGATCCACCCCATGTCGCCCATTCCTAGCTTCTGGCAAACAGAGAGCATACCTGAGTATGGTTTTGCATCCCTGCCAATCCTGGTTAATAGCCATTAATAGACCTATCCTCCATGAACTTATCTAGTTCTTTTCTGAACCCTGTTACAACCTTGGCCTTCACAACATCCTATGGCAAAGAGTTCCACAGGTTAACTGTGTGTTGTGTGAAGAAATACTTTCTTTTGTTCATTTTAAACCTGCTGCCTATTAATTTCATTTGGTGACCCCCAGTTCTTGTATTATGAGAAGGAGTAAATAACACTTGATTATTTATTTTCTCCACACCAGTCATGATTTTATAGCCCTGTATCATATCCCCCCTTAGTCGTCTCTTTTCCAAGCTGAAAGTCCCAATCTTGTTAATCTCTCCTCATATGGAATCTGTTCCTTACCCCTTTTCTGTATCTTTTCCAATTCCAATGTATCTTTTTTGAGATGGGGCGACCAGATCTGCACGCAGTATTCAAGTATCTTAAATAGTTTTGTAACGTCTGCACATTTTGCCACTTCACTGTTTACCCCACTTTTCCAGATCATTTATGAATATGTTGAACAGTACAGAACCCTGGGGGACACCACTATTTACCTCTCTCCATTTTGAAAACTGACCATTTATTCCTACCCTTTGTTTTTTATCTTTTAACCAGTTATTGAGCCAAGAGAGGACATTCCCTCTCATCAGTTTACTTTGCTTAAGAGCCTTTGGTGAGGGACCTTGTCAAAGACTTTCTGAACATCTAAGAACACTCTATCCACTAGATCTCACTTATCCACATGCTTGTTGACCCCCACAAAAATGTTAGTAGATTGGTGATGCTTGATTTCCCTTTACAAAAACCAAGTTGACTCTTCCCCAACAAACTGTGTTCATCGATGTGTCTGATAATTCTGTTCTTTGCTATAGTTTCAACCAATTTGCCTGGTACTGAAGTAATGCTTACGGGCCTGTAATTGCTTGGATCACATCTGGAACCTTTTCAAAAAAATAGGCATCACATTGGCTATCATCCTGTCATCTGGTACAGAAGCTGATTTAAATGATAAATTACTTTTCACAGTTAGTAGTTCTGCAATTTCATATCTGAGTTCCTTCAGAACACTTGGATGAATGCCATCTGGTTCTGGTGACTTATTACAGTTCAGTTGATCATTTTGTTCCTAAACCTATTCTAATGACACCTCAATCTCGGACAGTTCCTCAGATTTGTCACCTAAAAAGAATGGCTCAGATTTGGGATCTCCCTCACATCCTCAGCCATGAAGACTGATGCAAAGAATTCATTTAGTTTCTCTGCAATGGCCTTCTCTTCCTTGAGTGCTCCTTTAGCATCTTGCTTGGCTAGTGGCCCCACTGGTTGTTTAGCAGGCTTCCTGCTTCTGATGTACTTAAAAGATTTTTTGCTGTTACTTCTTGATTCTTTGGCTAGCTGTTCTTCAAATTCTTTTTTGGCCTTCCTAACTATATTTTTACACCTCACTTGCCAGAGTTTATGCTCCTTTCTCTTTTCCTCAATAGAATTTAACTTTCACTTTTTAAAGGATGCCTCTTTGACTCCGACTGCTTTTTTTACTTTTGTGTTTAGCCATGGTGGCACTTTTTTGGTACTCTTACTATGTTTATTAATTTGGCGTATACATTTAAATTGAGTCTCTATTATGGTGTCTTTAAAAAGTTTCCATGCAAATTGCAGGGATTTCATTTTTGGCACTGTACCTTTTAATTTCTGTTTAACTTCCTCATTTTTGTGTAGCTCCCCTTTCTGAAATTTAATACTACCATGGTGAGCTGCTTTGGTGTTTTCTCCCTCACAAGGATGTTAAATTTTTTCATGTCATGGTCACTATTACCAAGCAGTTCAGCTATATTTACCTCTTGGACCTATTTGGTTCTCCCACTCAGACCTGGTGTTGGCCTGCAGTCCCCTATGAATTAATCATGATGACTTCAGCAGATCAGATCTAGGTCCAAAGCCTGTAATTCAGTTGCATTGACCATACCAGTGGTAATTAAGGACCAAACAGCCTCCTTAAAACAAAGTATATATTTAGGGGGGAAAAAAGCATTTCAGAGAAAACACATCTTAAAAACAATAAACGCATGTTGTGCACGTATCTAATTCTTCCCTAAGTCTTACCATTCCCTGCATCTGGGAAGGCCAAGTTCCTTCAGGCTCCTCCCCAGCTTCTCTCTAGTCAGATGCTGACAAGTGACTCCTCCTCTGTCCTCTCAGAAAAGCATTTGTAACTTTTTAGTTTTGATCTCTACCTCTAAACTTGGCAAAAACAACCGTGTCCCTGCAGCCTGGAAGTGTAATTTTGTGTTGTAATTGCCCCCCAACTGTTTAAACTCGGACTGTTTATCCAAAAGTTCTTGCTTTGTTGCTTGGTCTCTGGAGAACCCAGTCTGATCTAGTATATGTGAGCCCCTCCAGGTGGTGGTTCTTCTCTGGAAGCAGTGTAACCTGAGTGAATTTGTCTAAAGTAATCCCCATTGGTTCGTAGTTCCTGGAGGAGCTGTGGTCACTCTCCCCCATGCAATTACATACAATTTCTGGCCCACAAACTTAATGCAGTAAGATCTCCCAAAGATATTTCTGGGAATTGCTCTAGCTGTAACACCCTGCTTGGAGGAAAGATGGAAAAATTGCTTTGAGTCAACTCCGTGTCATTTCAATCTATCCATCATTTCAGTGTATACACAGAGCATAGTGGCTTTGCCAACTAATACTACCTTCTATGAACAGGTGAAGGTTGTTTACATTTCATTTAGAAGCACCTTGGCAAAATAGGTTTTCAGCTAACAAATTCATGTTACTGCAATATGGATGTGTGATATTTTTAACCTCCTTTGAGAAACATTTGAACTTTCTGCATTGAGTTACACTAGAGGAAAAATCAAACCCAAACAAGATCCAAGCTTCATATTGTCCTCAAATATGAAATACATTGGCATCTTCTGAAAAAACAAGAGTATACTAATTGCATGCATTTTGTGTGTTAGTGACGAGCCAGATAAGATCAAATTCTGATGCCTGGTCCTTTTTTCCCCCAAACAAATTTAGTAGTGGAAAACCATTGCAACAGAGATCTCAAATAAAATATATCTGATTCTGATCATTTATAAGAGTGTAAAACAAGCTCAAGTCCAGTGACAACAGTGAAGTGACACTGGTATAAATGAGATCAGAGTCTGTGTCAGAGTCCACAGTATGATGATGGCACTGTCAATGTTTGAACTATTTTCTGTAATGTGTAGCAGCACTCTACTTTCTCTTAAGTTCTTTGTCTGGTAAAATCTCTGTTTCCTTCCATGGGAACGTCCTTCATTATGCAAATGATCTTTTCTCCACAAGTCTATTGCTTCCATTTAGCACTGCAAAGCAATTGCACAGCATCTGCAGAGAAAGGCACCAGTTAAACACCTTTGTTTGTAGTACTAGGATCAATAGGTTTGGTTTCAGCTATTTGCTTTTGTTCAGTCCCAGGAAACTCTTATCAGCTTCTAACACATACAGTAGTTCTGATTATGAGCAAACTTCAGTTTCCCAAGTAGAGAAACAGTTTGTTCAATCTTGTGGAAATGAAGGTTAATTAAGAATAAATGAGACCGTTTTTGAATGAAGGTAACTGTTCTAAATCTTCCCCAAAGCCTCCCAAATCAGTGTAATAATTTCCAGGTAAAGTTCCAAAGTAAAAGTTGAATCTTCTATGCTTTGTGCATTATCATGATGTTTGCTTGTTGTCCTACTCAGAATTGTGCATTGTTCATTAGAGACAGAGCTCCAAAATCTAAACACAGACAGACCCATTCCACAAGCACATGAATAGCTCCTGCTCATCTCAAAGAGTTACGCACAGAGGGTGACATTCAACCATATACAAAGGGCCAACACAGGACTTATATCAAGACTATATTGAGGTCTTAAGTGGGGACTTCAGTAGTCCATAAGTCTTGTGCTGGTCCTCTGCATGCAAGTGAATTTCATTCTCAGTGCATCAAGGGAAGAACATTACTGTTATATTGTTCTGCTCATTTCACCACTCTATCAGGGAGTGTACTTTCATTCTGTTTGTACAGCACCTAGCACAATGGGGATTACTGCAATATTGGGACTACTGCAGTACTAATAATATCTATCTTGCCTTCAGAGCCTTATTTAACTCAATACCCTGCTGACCTCCCTCATCCATTACCACACTCCCCTTATGCCCAAGCTGTACAACTAACAGCTCTTTTGTGTTCTCTTCCCACTTTTGTCTCCATTCCTAATGCTACATGACACCATCTGCCTTGAATCCCGTCCTGAGCCTGGTCTGGCATGCCTTCACTCTCCTTTCTCAAAGTACAATTATACTCCTTAAAACGGCCCAATCTCACTCTACAGAGCTGCTGCCAGTGTGTATTCAGACTCATACCAGAGCACTTTAAAGATTAGAAAAATATATTTTCCTCCTTCTTTATTCATTTTAGCCCTGCAGAGCCAACACAGCTAAGAGAGAGTGAACTGCAGTTTCTAATCTATCTCACATCAGCAACAGAATTGTTTACCAAATTCCACTCAGTTACACCTGTGCAAACCCATTAACCGTAATGGGGCTGCACAAGTGTCATTGAGGGCATAATTTGGCATGCAGGGTTTTTATTTCTTATATGCATGAGAAAAAATGTACTCAGTTTGACTTTAAGAGCATTGGCTGAGTTTGCTGGTATCTGGGGAAAAAATATTTTCTTATTTATAAACTGAGCACATTTGATCTGGAAATCATTGAGACGCAATAAGCATGGAACCCCATAATTGCATTTTTACAAAGATGCTTTTCGAGTATAACCACACTTTTAAACTGTCCTTTTTCTTTAAATGCCATTAACATCTGTCCCTCGGGGAGTGAAGACTCTCTACTTGGAAGAGGGAAAAAATAACTGAAAACCAACCAGAGCAATAAAAATACATTTACCTTCAAGATGTGTGCTGAGCATCTCTGCTCGCTGAACCCCAATTCAGCAAGATACATGTGTACATGCAGGCCTTTAAGCATATGTGTTGATCAAGTGAAATCAATGGGATTCATGGATCTCTTCTAATAGAAATCTCTGGATAAATTGCTTGTCATCACTGGTAGTGTTGTGAAGAACAGCTGCCAGAGAGGGAAGCCACCTAGAAGAGCCTCAGTGGGAGGGGGAAGCTTGGTTGGTTAAGAATTAGTGAGCTGAAGAGTGGAGGATGGATGTAGGTTTGATGAACATAGGAGGAAAAGAATATGGAATTGATAGATTGTAGGCAGGTTGGGGAGAATGTGGAACGGATGGGGTTTTTTAGGAGATGGAAAGAGTTTTTTACCCAGAGAACATCTTTGGGTGCCAGAGGTGGCATGTTTCTGAGGGAGGTGGAGCACTTACCTTTGTTAGAATTTTGGCAATGTTTCGGTGGTACCAAGAGATCTGAGCATGCTCCCTTTGAAATCAGGGACATAAAGACTAGGCCCAGCAGAACATCTAGCCAGGCTTGTCTCTAAACCCTATTCTATTCTCCAGGACGTCTGTGAATAGAATGTCTTTGCGCAAAGAAGGAGAGGACTTGCAGAGAGTCCAAACTGATTTTGTTCTTTTCTTCTCAGTAAATGATTTCTTCTCAGTATATTAACTAAAGTAACATGGCATATTACTTTGTAGTATGTCAGCAGTATATCTGTTGTTAGGGGCCACATTCAAAGGCAAGTTTCTTGGGTTTTGGGTTTGTTTTTTTCTCTCCAAATAGTGTTCATTTAATCTTCACCCTCCATATTTAACTAATTCATTCATTCCTCACCACTGGACTTTAAGAGTAAACATGAGATCTAAGCCGCTCTTGAAAAGCCGCTCTAAATAATCAGTAAGTAATTATAGAGACTAATTACTACACTTTATTATTTGTATAATATGTTAATTATGAACTGCTGTTTTGGATAAGCAAATTACAATCCAGTAATTACTAGAACTCTGTATCTACTCTTAAATGTGAATAAATAGGAAGGACATTTTGTCTGTTAAAATTGAAAACACAAGCAAGTTTCCTGTTGACCCTTTGTTGAATGTAACCAAGCTCATATTATGCAGTGTAAGCACAGAATAACTGTAAGCTTGCGGCATGTAACAAAGTCCAACTATGTCAATGTATTTTGTATGTATATTAGTCATTGGATATACTCTGGATTTATACCCGAACAATTCAAATCAGAATTTGTCCCTTACTTTTGGGAGTCCCATACAAAGACTATCTAAATCTCTGGAATTTGTGCTTCTATACCACCTAGGCACTTTGGAAAACCCCACCCTTTTTTTCCCCTCTCAATAGGCTTGATCCTGCAGCTCTTATAGAGGCAAACTCCATCTGAAATCAATGAATGTGGACTGTAGGTCTGGTGTTCTCTGTTGTTAGCATCAATTCAGAAGAAAGAAGTGAGCTCTGTTTTGCTGTCATTTAAAATGCTGGCATTCTGAATAAAGATCTGGCATTTTAATGCAGCACGTTTAAGTGCATGTTTAATTGTCACATGCTGGAGCAATGCAAAACTGATGTTTTAATATGCTGCCACTCTGCTGCTGTTTGGAAAGTGTGAGCTGAGCATAGAACTTGGAGTGTAGGCCCTGAAGGTAGCTCTTACAGAACAGTTTCAGCTGACTGGCCCTTCACTGTTCCCTTTAGATAGAAGTTCCCTATCTTTTTTTGTAAGCAGAGGAGTAATTTTTGTTGTGATCTGATAGCAGACTAGCAGGGGCTTAATTCCATGATCCTCAGTGGGAGGAGGTTTGATCAACAGCAAAACTCCCAGTGACTTCAGCTGGGGGCAGGGTTTTGGCTCATTGTACCCCACATCTCCTAGTACCTGCTGGAAAACACACTGAAATCAATGGGAGTATGCCACAAAACACTAACATGGGAGTTAGGGCTGATCCTGCATTCTTTCCTTACCCAATCTCTCTCCCTCATCTTCTCTACTCTAGATATCCTACCTGTGCGCTTTATTCAGCACTGAGTCGTAGTGTATATTACTTAGTCAGTTAAAAGGTTGCCCTTAAAGGGGTACGCATTTTTAATAGGATGGATGGGTGGGTAAATAAATAAATAAAAGGAAAGGTATGGTTATATTCTGAAAGGTGCCAATGTAAACACATGCACCTTATTCAACAGCTCTGTTTCCTGTGTGTATTCAGAGTCCAGAGTTCTTCTTCAGGGACAAAAATAAAGGTCTACTGCAGGGGTGTCAAACATCTAGCCCGCAGGCCAGATTCAGCCCACCAACCTTTTTGGTCCGTCCCCTGGCGGCAGTGCGCGCTGCCGTGACATCTCGCGGCGTTGTACTCTCTGGCTGCGTCGCAGCAGCCTGCGATGCCGCAAAGTCTGTGTACTCTGACAGCAGCGTGTGGAGCGCTGTGTGCACGAGACACAGCGCTCCAAAAGGCGGGAGAGGGACAATGTGGTCTTGGGGCATCGCGCAGTGCTATCATTCTCAATCATTGATCGATTCTTTTAATGGTAAAATAGTAGTAGTTGTAGAAGTGAATTTACTGCAGTTTTTATATCGCTGATATCTAGCAAATAAAATATACTACTACATACAAATGGTTGTGCCTAGTATTTCAACTTATGATATGTTTGGCCCACTTGAAGTACATTTAATTCAAATCTGGCCCACCGTAGCAAATGAGTTTGACATCCCTGGTCTACTGCTTCTCAGTCCTGTTAGCCCTGTGGAGTTATCCCAGCTGTTGGAGAGCAACCTGGATTCCCTTCATTCTCTCACACAACTGTTAAAGTGCAAATGACAGGGCCAAATTTTGCCCTTTTTGGTTGGAGAAGCTGGGGTTGCACAGGTGCATGGTAACTGATACCAAATATGCCGTGCAGAATCCTTTATTACTGAAGATGAGGATGCATGAGCAGGAAAGCATCTTCACTGTCAAAGCCCACGATTAGTTTGCCAGCCTGGTAATTCGACAGCCTGTCTTATCTTGTCATCTGGGAAAATTTGTTTTGGATTTAAGAAGATACAATAAACATGGAACTCCACAATGTCATTTGTACAGTCACCTGTCAGAATGCAACACGCTTCAGGAGCCATTTCCATAGTTTCATTATGCTGAAATAAAACTGGTGGAAAAATAGTGTATCTACATGTCTGACTTTTTAAAACTACTTGTCATTTTGCATATTGATGCAAGTGGGTTAAACTGGTTTTAGTTGGCATAAATCCACATTAATCTAATATTCTGTCCTGGATGAGTCAACAGAATTACAAATGGTGTAATCTCATTTTCTCTGCTGCACCGTTGTGGGAGTAGTACACAAATAGCAAAAATAAATGGCTGTCAGTGCTGTCCTCTGAAATGAGAGAGCAGAAATAAGCAAAAATCTTCTTTTTTTCATGTCATGTGCTACAAGGCTATTGGATAAATGTGTAGCTTTTTGAGGTCTCTTACATATTGCAGGGAAGTATTTAAACAAAGTGGGACAATTACTTTTCTTCAACCTATACCTGGCAGAGTAAATATAGGGAAAGATCTTCAAAGGCACAAATGGCGGTCTGGCGCCTAACTCCCTTTGACAGTCAATGGGAGGTTGGTGCCTACTCAGTGGGAGGTAGGTACTGAACTGCCATGGAAAATCTCCCCTGTAAAAGATACCTCAGTGACATGGTAACTAAGGGTGCCTCTCAAAGAATTAACTTGGGAAAACGATCAGCCTCTGTATTTTCTTTTGACTTGATAAATTGACATGACCTGATGCTTTTAGCACACAGTTCCCAGACCATCCCAGAAACTGCAATTGCAAACTCTTACGACAGGCCCAGCACTCCTGTTTCTGTTTTGACCTAGGAGCCTCTTTAAAGGGCCATCACCCTATCACTCCCTCTCCCCTGGCAGAATGGATCAGGGTGGATTAAGTAGCTATGTCCTTACTTTCTCTTGTGCGCTGACCTATTTGGATGCAGTGTGGAGCCTTCCTTCCTGTCGTGCAGAAAGTGCACTAGGCCAAATTCTCTGCTCTGCTGCTCCCATAGTAACCCCTGACTGCAACTGGATTGGACAGTATAACTGCCATCGTATCTGATCGCTTGGAAAAGTGGGTATGGAGCACTTGCTATGCTCTTTATAAAGATTTTTCCAATCTATTTCTTAAATACTTTGAGAGCTGTAGAGTTCACTTAAGAAATAATAGACACGTAAAACATTTTCTATACACATTTTTGCAGCATAAACTGTAACTGCTCTGAAAGCAGTTATGCTCCTAATTATAATGTATTCATTTCCTATACATTTCAAGGAGAGATTTTTCTTAGTGTCTTTTTTTTAAATAAACTCTAAGAACAAAGAAAATGAAGGTGATGAAATAGCTCAGGATAATAATACCTTCTTTCTAGGTAACCAGCGATAGTATAACTGCCGAGTTTTCTTCAGCTCCATGTGTAATGGTTTATGCAGATGATTTGTAGGTATGCAAATAGACTCATTACAGTTTGCATACTTGCTAATAATTTACATTTACCTATAAATGTCTGATTGCATCAGAGAGGCTAGGTGGTAGTTAAGGGAAATGGAGTTCACAGGGATGTCAAGGAAGCTGGGGGCAACTCAGTGGCTGGCAGTGGAAATCTTCAGGGAGCAGCTGGGATTGTGTGGGTTCTGGGGACAATAGGAAGATGTTTGCAGGGGTGCTGAATAGAATTTGGGGGCATGTCTGGGCAAAGATGAAGGCTGTCAATAGGGTGGGTGGTAATTAAGTTTGTGGGGATGTCCAAAATGAAAGAGAAGCAGGGCACCATTGGGTTTAGGGGCAGTGTCTGCAAACAAGATGAGGGCTTTAGAGGATGCACTTGGGTAGGATGCCTGCCTACCGGGTGGAAGCTGTGGGAGACCGTGTAGATGAGAGTAACTGGCTGGTTGCTGGGTGGGGAGCCCTGAAGCAAATACTGAGCTACCTCCATCCTCAGTTGCCGTCGCTGCCTATTTGCTCCTGCTGGCTGCCTTTTCCCTGCCTAAGTCCAAGACGGGAGGACAGAGACTGCTCAATGGCCTGGTTTCTAGGCACTACAACGGCAGCCATTCCTGCAGTCCAGATGAATGTGTGATCTCTCAGGGCTGCTAAATACATGAGTGTCACGCCAGGAGCATGGTACGCGGCAGTCCTGCATGAACCCTGACTCGGCAAGGTCCTTAAGCACATGCTTAACTTCAAGCTGATGAGGGGTAGTCCTATTACATTAACATATTGTAAAAAATAACTTGTGAACAATGAATGTAGTGGAACTATTTGTACATTACACGTGTTTCAGTCCCATTTTATAGTATGTCCTGATTCTACATTAGACTGGTAGTGACAAGATATCGTTGCCATTGGATAGCTGTTAAAATGTGATGGTGATCTAGGTAAGGTTCCTAATATGTAAGTGGTGACGTGCCCACGTTCTCAGCAGAGACAAGGTGGGTGAGGTAATCACTTTTATTGGACCAACTTCTCTTGGTGAAAGAGGCCAGATTTCAAGCTACGCAGAGCTCTTCTTCAGGCCTTTCTGGGCAGAGAGGTTTAGGATTGAACCAAAAAAGTGTGATGCGCCTAGAGTCATGGCGCTCCTTGGTGCACTGGTCAGCTGTGGGAAATGTAGTTCTCCAGGGAACGTGGCCCATAGTTGCAGTATTTGCTTGGATGGAGTAAGCAGGGATTGAGTTTAAAATATGCAAAACTAGTCTTCACCCGTTTTTCTTTTGGAGATAATATTGTGTTGTTCTGATCTTTTTTCTTTTTAGTGAGACAAATGGTTTGAATTTACAAGTACCATATTATGGTAAGCCTTCAGCAAACATCCTGTACTGAAACAACCCCCATGGTACACTATGTGCACTTTGTATTTTAAATCCTAATGCACATGGTGTTTTATATGAATGTCGGGAAAACTATTATATCCGTGTTGATCATATTATAAAAGTCATTAGCCTGGGCTAAACTTCTCTTGCAAAGCTGCTTAACTTCAGACCTCTTTTTTTCCGTTTTCTGTCAATAGCAATATTACAGTTTACATCACCAAAGCAAGATTGCTGTCTTCTTTAGTAACACAGATTCCAAAACATATGTCAAATTCATAGCAAAATGATGCTTACGGACACAAGAGGTTAATTAGCTGGCATTCAGATTGTTACTGTGAAACCCACTGTAAGGCTAGTGATTACACTGATCTAGTCTCATTAAGGAAATGCAATAGGTAAAGAAAGGGAGCAATGATAATTTATTAGCCCAGTCAAGACAAGTTAGCCTTGCACCAACATCATGTGTCTGATTCATGATAACACTTTGGAAATGTGCCTTTGGCTCAACAGTGTGGAAAGTTACAAAGCGTATCAGACAACGTGGCGCAATCTCCCAGATTCAGCCATCTCCAAATACAATGTACCAATGGGCAATCTTTTGACAGCTCTTTCACAGGGACAGGATTTAGAACTCCCACATTGGCTGCAACTATTTTTGGTTACCATGGTACAAGTTGAATTTTCCATCATTCATCCATGCTACATGGTGCTACACAGTTGAAATTTTCACCTGAAAAAAAACTTGATTTTTGCAGAAAATGCATTTTCCATCAGAAAATTATTCCAAAGGAAAATTCCCTGACAAGCTCTAATGTAAAGAAAAGAAGCAATCATAAATGACACTTTTTTCTCAATATAGTACATCAGCAGCGTGACATTTTGAATGATACCTGTTACATGTATTGCGTGTTTGCAGAACATACAGACTGTTTCTTGTCATTGGTATGTTCTCCAGTCATACTTACAGCAGCCCCGTTGTCAAATCTGGTAGCTGCTGTTACGAATCTCTAGTCAAGTCTTTCTGCTTTTTTCCTTATATTGTTCCATTTATTGTTCTCCAGCCTCTTGGTAAGACTAATAGGAATAGGCACACGGAAAGTATTTTAATAAACACATACGAGTACCAAGCATAAACTGGACATCAGCAGTTCCGGGAAAGAGGATCAAGTAGATTCCAGTGGGTTTTAAATTACTTGCTTCATTTGGTACCATCCATATAATATTTTCTTTGAAATCATGATATGAGCTTTGAAACTGGAGTGCTTTTTAATATTAATGAGTGAAGGATACAGTGTCCAGGTTTATAATTGCATTAAGTTTGGATTTGATGACATACAAATCTCTCAAACTGTGGACATATTTTGGTCCCAGTTGATGGAAACATCATAACAGATAATCTTGCAAGATTTCAGACACAACCAATCAAAATCAGAAAATACATCTTTGTTTTTGGATATGACTTGGCTGGAATCAAAACCATAGGGATGGATTCAGATTCAGCTATCTGAAACAAAATTCTCCTGAAATTCAAAGGGATTTGGATTTGAGCTTCTAATCTTGGCCATTCTTTAGAAATGTAATATATCTGACCATGAGATACCTGGAACTAGCTATCAACTAGATTCTTACATGTTTGGCTTAATTATGCAAGTCTTTGTACATGATGTAACAAGTAGCATGTGGTTTTTGTGCTCCAGTGCAATGCAGAGAATGTGTGTGAACACAGTAAGTAAGCACTTTGGCATAGCCTTTTGTGCAGAAGGAAAATAAGTCTAGGTTTTGTGCACACAATGCTTACTCTTAAGGATTCAGGGGAAATTTGGCGTGTCTGAAGAACCACCTTCTCCTGTGGATGAACCTTGCAAGTTTAAGGGCAGGGTAAAATAGCAGGGAGCAGGGCCAGGAGCACAGGGGTGTCTGATCTCATTATATGGGCACTGTTGAATGGCCAAATTGCTTGTGCGAAGTAGCAGGAATGATTTGAACACTAACTGAGCTAAGATGTTGCAATGTTGTTTTTATATTACTGAAGGAAGCTGAACCAGAAAGCAAACCAGGAGAACGATGACGTGTAAATCAGTACATACTGGACAAACGAGTATTATGTGATGCTGAGACTGAGACTCGTAGTCCAAACACACTCCTTTGGAATTGGATATCTGGATTATGCCGCCTACAGAGAAACTCACTAGTAAAGGTACATAGATAGGACAGGACTGTGGGACAAGTTAGCCAGATTTAAGGTTTGTTTGCAGACCAGACAACCAGGCCTTACATATAAATTGCATGGAGAGCCCTACAAGAACTTGCAGATAACATACAACACCGGGGTGCTTCTGTGACTGCAAATTGCTATGTACAGCTAGCTGTTTCCGTTACAAAAGAGTTGCTTTCCCCCTCCTTCCTCCATCCACTGTGGTGTGGGGTTGTTTTGTTTTTTAATGTGGTGATCCCATTAGGCTAACAAAATCCGTTTTAGTGATTTACGTTGAATTTTTTATTCTAAAGCATCACTTTCTCATGCATTTCACGTCTTTTTGTTCAACCTGGTTTTATGCTTTTTAAACTCTTCTGATGGCTCATAAATACTGTCCTCAGGTCTGTCTTTTTAAGGGCTACAATTAATGTTGCTGAGAAAGAACAGCCTTCGAAGAGGGAACCTATGGGCCAGCAAGGCAGTTTAAAAATGCATAACAATCAGGGTAAAGAGATATACAATCCATGGGAAACCTGTGAATTGCCTAGAAGTAATTCACTGAATGGAGTACATTAGCTCATTAGTGGGGGAGGGGTGAATATTCTGCATTGAGAGTGGTGTGGAAAGTTGCACCAGAACTCCATGTGCTGAAATAACCAGACACGATAAAGCATATCAGGGTCCAGCCTATAACTAATACATTTCTTTACTTCTGCACATTTCACACTACTTTCCTGTACCTTTTGGTCATTTTAATTGTATTTAATCAGATTTTCCCATTTTCCAGGAATCCATTTGATTTAATTAGAATAAATTGGGTTCAAGTTCTAGAACTCATAAGGATTTTGTCATGGTCTCATGCCCTAGTTGTAATTCTGTATTTTCTGGCTGTTGTGGTTTTCATGGCCACTGCTATTTGTTTTTGATAAGGGCTTTTTAAAAAAAACTGAATTCACTTGTTTGTAGTCTAGCTGGTTTTATGTTAGAAAACCATTTATGTTAGAAAATCCATTATCTAGACAAAAATCCACCTCTTACTGCGAGCAGTGATCCAAAAGGAGAAATAACTTATCCAAAGTGTTTTCCAAGAAATGTATTTTAAATTACGCGCTTGTCATATGCAATGGTGATTTTTATTTATTTATTGGTTGGTTGGTTGACAAAACATATCACAAAACAAGGGAGAATCAATTAATTATACAGAGCAGTCATCAAAACTGAAGAGAAATAACTTGCTTTATGATTTCTGAATTGCATCGAACTAAACATTGCTGAATTGCACCAATAACTCAAGTGCAAATGGGAGTTAAACTCTTCAGGTTCTATTCTGCCATGTGTAGCAAGGATTTTTTTGACTAACCTCTTCCTTGCTAAGAAGTTCCTTGGTACTGCATTACTAGGGCAGTGCTTCCCGAACTCTGCCGTACAGAGAGGTATCAAGTTACGTGGTGTTATCCTCTCCTTATTTCCCATTCATAAAATTGCATTCATAGATGGACAGCAAATATAGAAGCACTTTCCTGATACATGCTTTGATTACAAATGGAAAGGCAGGTGGCCTAGGCCAGGGATAGCAAGAGTCAGTGTGGGAGGTCCAGAGCCAATCTCTCTCGAAGAAGTGGCTCAACCTATGAAAATGTTTGAAAAGCCTCATAAGGAAGCGCTTTTGGCTGACTGTAGCCTCGGTGCTAAGTGGAATAAAAGGCCTACTGAGTTGCTATGACCGTTCATTATCCACAGTGATTGATATGGGCCCTGAAGCATCCACTTCTTCCTCATTGCCCTTACAGACCTCCATGGTCTTTTGCCTACCTGTGACAGAGGAAATAGGAAGGAATGAAATCTGAGGGCTGGTGAAGGAAAAATGGGCAGATAAATTCTGGTGTAGGGAATTCCTGAGAGCATAAGCTCTGGCTGTGGAAGAAGCATCCAAAAGAAATCCCATCCTTCTCCTCAACACAGGTTGCTAGACCACACCCCGCTGAGCTCTTCCAGATTGTGAATCTCTTTATTAGCTGGAACATCCCCATTCCACCCCCAAAACCAGAACTGGGGGGAGGGGGAGAACAAACTATTTTCATGTACAGTTTATACTTTGGGGATTGCTTATATCCCCCAATGATGGGTGGTATATACTGAAAGAATAGAGAAGGATAGGCTGAGAAGATGAAAGACGAAGGGCTGAATGTTCTAAAAGAGTTAGGCTCCTGATTAACTTCCACTGATTTCAGTGGCAACTAGATGTCTAAATAGAAGTTGGACTTCTAACTCCTTTTGAGTAGTCAGCCGGAAGACGTTAATTGTGTGCAATGAGGATGCTGATTTTTACAGAGGTGGTAAATTTTTCTGTGCAAAAATTGTGCTGTATTAATTCAGCTTTCCCTCTGTGCTGTCTGTTCTTTTTAGGAGGCAAATTTTAGTTTGGGCAGAATATCAAATACTAATCTATAATTTGTATGCAACCATGTTCATTAAAGTGTTATACATCAGAGCCTCATTTTGTAAACCTTTACAAGTAGTCCCAACCATTACATTGTACGGGGAATACGTGACTGTATTTGCAGTCCTATGCTTTTGGAGGACATGGGCCCTATTTAGTATTTTTCATTCAGCTGTTCCATATGCCTCCTTCCATTCAATCAGATGCATGTTGAATATTTTTAAGTGTCTGGAAGGTGAATATCATGCTGCTAATGCATTCCTCCTGCTGTGCAGAAAATCCTCAGCCAAAAAGATACATAAGAACTGCTTAAGTATAGTAATGCCAGAACAGAGCTCTTCTTCTGCTATTCTCTTGGCTCTAGGAGTTTAAACCAACAGTCGGAATAAAAATTGTCTTGCTCAAATACTTGTAAAATTGATCAATAATATCAGTTTGGATGAACTCAGTTCTGTTTTTGTTGAGAAACTAAAACAAATGCCTTGAAATGGTGTTTCTGTTCCTAGCTGGACTTGATACTCTAGGTAGAGGTCTAAAGAGAGAGGATTTATTTACTTCGGCAGTAGACAGTGCTCCATTACACTTCTTCTATTTCTCCCCCACTGAATCCTAAATGTGAAGTCTTCTTATTAGTTCCATTAATAGATATGAGATTAAAAATTAGGGAAGACCGCGTTTGTTTTGGATCATATGAAAACTGAACTGTACGTTCTCTAATGCAAAATCCTAGCAAACGTGTTTGAGGGTTGAAAACATTGATTGTTTTGCTACACTCCCTCATTTTCTAGTTTTGTCTGGGATCAGAGAAAGGAGTACCAAAGCATTGCCAGGAAAGCCACCCTGTGGTAATTCTGGAGCATTAACATTTGGAGTAATAAAAAGAATAATCTGAGAATGCACTACTACCGCAGCTTATTAGGCGCAGCACATAGGTTTCATTTTCAAACACCCTCCACTAGGAGATTCCTCAGAGCATTTGGCCTCAAGTGGAAATGAGCCACATCTAAACTGGAGTTGCACACGTGTGTATGTAGTTTGCAGTTTCTGTAACTTAAGATTCACCATAATTAAACACCACCAAATACCATAGTATCTATCTTGAGTGGAGAAATGGTAGAAGAGTGTCTCACTTGGATATAGGATAATATCAGACATACTACTTTTGATCATGTGGATTAGTAACAGGCTTGGTTTTGTAAATCTGTTAAGAGACCTTGTAACAAAGGTGTTTACCCACCCAAAGTTCCCACACTCCAAAACATTTAAATATTAAACACCTTTGTTACAGGATCTCTTAACAGCTTTACAAAACCAAATGTTTCTACATTTTTCTTACAAAATAGATTTAAGACAACTTGGTATATACTAGAAGTGGGAGTTGTAAAGGCAGGAAGCTATTTGATTGGATTATATGGAGTTGAAGAGGAATGAAAACAATAAGCAAACAGATTTCAGAACAACACTAGTGGAGAGTATTCTCTTGCTGACCTTCATTAGAAAGGGAAGATAAAAATCTTCCTGGTGGGATTCATAGCACTTGCCTCTAGCTCTGGAAGGTCCTCCTGAGATTTAGGTTACTAAGTTTGTGATGTTTTTGTTATGTAAAATGTATTTGAAGTAATTTTTTTAGAGGCATGTATAAGCTAAACTATAACTTTCCTCTGTCTCAGCTCCCTGGGTAGTTTTACAGGTAGAGTGATCCAAGAAATAGGCCTAATAGGAGGGGGAAAAGACACACACTCAAAAACATCTGAGTTCTTCTGTAAAGTAGGTGTCCTACACGTAATACATGATGGCATGGTGAAGTGTAAAGGTTTTGTGTTCTTTTCTTTATAGATCAGACTAGTACTCCATTTAGTCCAGTATATTATCACCAGCAGTGGCCAGAACCAATTGCTTCAAAGGAAGGAGCAAGACACCTTGCAGAAGGCAGTTATTCCATAACCAGCACCCATTACTTAGAGATTGCCTTATGTCCTGAAGCATGAGAGTTTTTATATCCCCTAGGAAAATTCTTGGTTATTTTTTTAATTCTTACTATTAAAGTTCTGGATATTTTTGTTATCCATATAATGTCCAATCCTTTTTTGAATCCTGCTTAGCTTTCCACCTCAGTATCTTGTAGCAATGAGTTCAACAGGATAATAGTTATATATTATCAAATGTCTCCTTATATTTACTTCTGTGGCATTGTGGGTGCCAACCCTCTCTGTTTCTTCTTATATTTGTATACCTCCAGTGATTGCAGGTGGCTATTTTATAGTCAGAGTATTTGGATTTACTAATTCATTTGAAGATTTTTACTTCCTTCCAAAGTGAATTTACTCTTGGTGAAATGAAGATAACTAATGTGTATATTTTTCTTTGCCGAGTCAAGGTAAACCTTGGGTAGTGACAAAACAATGTTAATGTGCATCAGCCTTAAACTAGAGGTAAGGATTAGTGATTACATAAAAGTAGTTCATATGTCTTTTTGATCCTTGGCTTTTCCGCTGGCAATGCTGTCAAAAATTCAAATGAGCTCTGTTTTGAAAGATGATTTTTTTGGTGATGCAAGCAGCTGTATTTTAGGACTTGGATTAATATCACAACCCATTTCTCACAGGCCACTAACCAGCCATCATATAGTTTATTTGTCATTATACTCACGTCAATAGTCAGAGTTAACTTGAACTGCTCATCTAAAACTGAAAGACTCTATCCCCTATCACCAGTGCTCTGAGCCATCTAATATCCCTGACAACGTTGTTTCCACTCTAATACCCACAAAAATTAAATTGCCGGAGAATTGCCTGATTGGTACTAAACTACTTTTGTGAAACCTCTGTGCTTGAACCAGTCTTTGATGGCCAGTCCTGTTAATCCCAGCCTCAGCCAAGACGATATTCTGGCTTGTAAAAAACCTACGGCTGTTGCCTACCTACAGTAATTACAGTATGGCTTTTCTTATGTCCTGTTTATTCTAAAGTTTACCATAAGTAAACTGATGCAATAAAGCCAAACCATGTGGGATAGTTTGAAAAAGGGCATTAGAATACAGCAGAATATGGAAGGTACTGTTAGTTAATTCATTTTTATTCCAGCTAATATTTTAAAGAATGGAATTCTGGTGGTCATCAATAAATTACAGCTTCAAAGTTGGCACAAATTAACAAAATTACTGACATGAGAGCTACATTGTGCTATAGCGTTGGCATGTATAACTTGGCAACTGTACCTCCATTCATGATTTTCTTGTTGTTAATAATGTTTCTTGTTTCTACGAATGTTCTTCCTTGTTTAAGGATTGCCTTCTAAGAAATTTTTTCAGCATGCTTTTTTGAGGCTAGCCTTTCAAATGTATTAGAGACACAGCTGCAGCCTTAAAGTGGCCATTTTGGACCTGGCTTTGAATTCGGATCTCCCTCTCTTCTCACTAGTAAACCCTGCTATCATCTGTTCCGTTTTCCTTGGCTTTCCTCTACTTTCCGAGTATGTTAAGCAGTACAAAGCAATCATCCTCATCTGCCTTCAGAACGATATTTTGAACTACTATAGTATCCTTTATCCAGAGATCTGAGTGCTGGGAAAAAGTGGCCTAAATGCCTCCTGAAGAAGGAAGGCTGAAGCCACTACCATCTCTGAGGCTGTATATCAGCCGACAGCCCTTTGAATGGCACTGGGCAGCAAAAGGCAGCAAGATTAATTCTCCCACAAATCCTACAGATAACCCTTGCCCAAAACTCTTTTACTTAATCTTTGTACAGGGGTTGGGTTTTTGCCCTAAATGGCTTATCCAAGGTCACAGAGCATGTCTTTGACAGAACAAAGAACAGAATCCTGGATGCCTCCGTGCAGGAAGAAGGATTTTCTAGTGGAAAATATCTATTCTGTGAAGGCATAGTGTATGAATTTTCATCTTCAAATGCAAGCAAGTTCTCACCATCTGACTCTTTTTCAACAGTAAATCACTATTGTTAGTTTCATGTGAATACATTTGGTATCAAGAAACAGATGGGAGATGCTTTGGCTAATGTTTGTGAACTGTTATACTGGGGTTGTCATTTTGCCACAGACTGTTTACATAGTGCTTAGTGTTGCAAGGTTCATTTAAAAAACCAGGACAAATCCCAAGAGGCAAAAGCTTATGGTCCTCCAGTAATACTGAAGGTTTCTTTTTCAAAACTATTTCTGCAAATTAGAGAGAGATGCCAGTACTTTTACTTCTGTGCAATCCAAATAGAAGATTGCTATAAAGGAGTTTGAACAAATAATTACTTCCTGTAAGTTACATAAACCTCTTCTCTGGTACTTTTGATGAGAAAGCAATTTTCTCTCAAGTACAATAATTTTAAAGAGGGTGGATAAGTATATATCTGAAAAGATTCTCAATAGGAGGAAAAGCTTATGAGCAATGAAGTACTCTTCATAAGGTCCATTTATATGGACTGAAATAGTCAATCCCGCCACCATTACCACAGTGATACATGTATAAGATGGTGATGTTACCAGCTATCTGTGTGGTAAAGAAAAAAGACTAGAGAAAATTAGAGAAACAAAATATTTAAAAAAATCATTGAGCCTAATGTCAAATCAATAAGGGAGAGGAACAGTGGTGGAATTCAATATTTATTTCATTTTTAAGTTTGGGGTCTTCATGGTGTTGGTCTCGGTGGGTTTAATTATACATTAACACCACCCAGCATGCAGAAAAGTCTCTTTCCTAGTTTACAAGCCCAAGAGACATCTTAATATTTCAGATCAGATCTCTTCAACATTCTTTCAGTCAAAACAACTCTGTGCAAGAGTAAGAAAGATGATGAGATTATAGCTTCTGATTTAAACACTTTATGCAATCCTGTCAGTCCTTTCTCCTAAACTTTGTTTTTTATCCCGCTGATGTGAAACTTTCAGGCTTCCAATATTACATTTCAATAAAACACAGTTTTTATATAGCAACTGGAGGATTATTGCTCAACGGCTGTTTTAAAAACTGAGTATGGAATAGAACATTTTAATCTGGCCTTAATACCTCTTAAGACATTTTTATGACTTCTATAGAGCCCCTGGGGATTACATTATTGTACTTTCTGTGCCCTCAGGCATATGGCGGAATTCGTTTCTTTACTGAAATTTTTAACTCACCTTGTTCAAACAGGCCATGAAGTGTCTCCAGATTGCTATAGTAGTAGATTAAAAATAGTTTGCTTACATTTTTGACTCCCTTTAGTTATAGGACAGGATGCTCTTTCCAAAAAGCTGAAAATACCACCCCATCTCTTATTCTTGCACAGGTACCAGCCTTCTGCATATACTACCATGTAATTTACAAGGTAAACAGAACACAGGGATTAAATTCAAGTATATGATACAAGATAGCTAAATATATACCTCATATAGACCTCATAAATATAGTCTCATTATCTTGATTTTTCTTTAAGAATTGACTTGACACCTGATGCAAGGTTTATAATTGCTACCTTGTTAATTAGTCTGGAAGATGGAAATGTTGTTAGGGAATTGACCTGCTGTGAATATAAAAACAGCAAAGAAACAATCACTAGAGTGCTCCTGGTATAGGGTTCTTTAATGCTCACTGAGCAGATGTATTTTTAACCTCCTACTGTTTAAAAGGAGCACTGATCTATGCCAGAATTTCCAGGGAAACAGTTAAAGCAATTGTTGCTGGTAAAATGCCACTAAGCAGAGGAGAGGGGCTATTTTTTGTTGAGGGAACGAATGATTGTGATGATAATGAGACATAACCAAGCAGATAGACCTTGAAGAGTTAATGTTGTAGCCCCATCAGACAAGAATATCACCATGCCATTTGAGGAGGCCACAGCCACACCGACTCACCTATGCATGCCTTCCTGACGTTGCTAGCAATGGCATCATTGGCTAGTTATCAGGTCCTAGCCCTCTGTGGTTTCTGTCCTCACTTGCCTACATATGAATGTAGGTAATTTATCTTTAAAAAGAAAACATGCTATTGATACATGAGCTATATCAAAACTTAGGTTTCCTAATATGTTTCAAGCGACTGAAGCTACATCTTAAGCTGACCATTACAAACGTTACTGTCATAAGAATAAGTTTAAATGTAGGAAGCATTCCAGTTGACTGATTTCATTCACATAACTCTCAGCTGAGATGACTCATCCTCCTATATGGCATGTACAATACAAGAAAATATTTTTTCTGAATTGTTTTTTTTAGTTAATGTGACACTATGAAAACTTCATGCTGCAGAAAAACTTCAGAAGAAAATGTATTCCTCTCTTCAGAGGTAACATGGCTAACATAAAATGTATTATTCCTTCTAAACTGACATTGAGCATTTCTATGCTGCCTTGTAAACATTCGGTTCTTCTTGGGGGAGTGTCCCTATGGGTGCTCCACTTCAAACTCATGGTTGGAGATTTTCTGTTAGCTGCATCTGTTTGGCCCATGCATGCGTTCTATACAACCTCATGCAGTGCTCCAAGGGTATACAGGGCTGTGCAGGTACATGACCTTCAATTCCTTCTCTGCTGCCTCGGCTTGAGATGGCGCTCTAGTGTCTCGTGTATGCCTGTGCGCCTTGTAGTTGCTGTTTAGTGACTGTAGTGCTTTTAGTTAGTGTTAGCTGTTGTTAGTATAGAATTAGTTAGATAGCTTTGAAAGGATTCAGTTTTTCCTCTCACCTTCTTTTCCTCCCCCATTTTTGTTTCTGGGGAGCTTATTTGGCCTGGCTGTACATACCTGTCTCACCATGTTTCGAATGCTGTCTCACTTGTCAGGAGGCTATCCTGATCAGTGATGGCCAATCTAAGTGCATCTGTTGCTTAGAAGAGTCCCATAGCTCCCAAAAGTGTACCTTTTGCCTGGCTCTACACAGGATTATAATCCGTCTGCTCAACAGGAATACAAATATTACTAAACCATAGAAGGGAGTCAACTCTAATTACTTACCTTCAAAAATGGAAGAGGTTTAACCACTGGTAGCGCTGTTACCAACTTGTGCCTGAATCTTCTCCACTGTCAGACATCTTGGATCATCTGATGGATTTAAACTAGATTTTTTTAAATCAATTAGCTCTGTTAAGGTTCTTCTCTGTCCTTGAGATTAATTAAAGAGCCGGGGAATCTTTACTCCCCGGTTAAGGATTCTGCTCTGACTGGGGATCTCACCCTGGTACTGAGATATCTTAGTGTAAGATTATACTTTAGTGTAAGATTTTAGAGGGAGTTCTCTCAAACCAGGGTTACTGAATAATGTTGGCTAGTCATGTTAATATAATTTGCTTATTTGAAGCTATGGTAGAGTGTTTGGGTGTTTTCTATATTTGCACATGGCCTCTTTTGGGTGTATCAAACCTTAAAAAGTCTCCCCAAATGGGATAAAGTGGAAATTAATTCCCTATACTGGTATTTTCACGTTTGGTTTCTCAAAAAGAGATATTATTCTTTAATTGAAAATAGACTACTCAGATTTAGGGGTTTTCAAGTTACTGGGATTAATCTTTGACTACTGGTGGTAGATATGCTAGTGGCCTGTGACGGGATATTAGATGGGATGGTGTCATGCTGGTTAGATTGGGTGGGGTGGGCAGGGCATTTAACATATGGGTTAACATCAATATGTCAAAATCATAATAATTCATGTGAGATTTGCCATGTCAGGTACTGTTAGAAAGGCTGTAATATGCTAAGTCAGATGTGTTATATCTGTAATGGAAGTTATGGACATGTCTGTTGTACCTGTGTTTCAAACTATGCTGCATAAGAGACACCCCAGACAGAGAGGCGGCAGGACAATAGCCCACTTAATGACCCATCAAAACCTTTACAGAGGCAAAGGGCCCAGGAAGAAACTGAAGGCATACCTGAAGAGTTACCAGGCTTGGCCCATGTGACTCTGGGCTCCATTTTAGTTCTTGTAACATTCCACAAGACCGCATGGCCAGGCCCAGAGGGTATATAAGGCCAAGCCACAGAATCCATTTTGTCTTTGTTCCTGTTCAGCTACAAACACATACCTGCCTCTGGATCAATTCATTTTGCAACTGAACTGAAGGACTTAGACCCATCCAGGTACTGGATGTGAACCAGAGGAACTGTACAAGTTGCAACTTCACAATTCTCCCAGAAACTTGATGTATACGGACTTACAATCATCTGTATGTATTTAATTTGCTTTGACCCTTTAACATTTCTCTTATGGTTTATTTCTTTCTGTTTACAATAAACCTTTAGTTTTAGTTACTAAAGGACTGGCTGGCAGCGTGATATTTTGGATAAGATCCAAACTTATATTGATCTGGTGCTGTGGCTGACCCTTTGGGGTCAGAGGGAACCTGTTTAGTCAAGAGTATAGAGTTTAAAGAACTGATCTCTTTACTGGACCTAGTGGCTGATTTGGGAGCCAGGAACTGGAATGCAGTAAAGGGGGCTGTGTGCTTTTGTGGACTGGCTTCTTGATAACCAGTGTGGGGAAATCAGAAACAGTTTGTGGCTGTTTGGGAAGCCTGACTTCTGTGTCACCCATCAGCACTGGGAGAATCTGCTCTCCTTTTACAGCCTGCCCTGACCTTGGTGTTTTCAGGTGGCTACCCTAGGCACGGACGGGTCACAGGTGGGTTCTGAGTTGTTATAGAAAATTCTTTCTGGGTGTCTGGCTGGTGAGTCTTGCCCACATGCTCACGGTTTAACTGATCACCATATTTGGGGTTGGGAAGGAATCTTCCCCCAGATTCCCCCAGGGCAGATTGGCAAAGGCTCTGCGGGTTTTTTTGCCTTCCTCTGTAGCATGGAGCACAGCTCTCTTGCTGGTGGAGTCTCTGTACCTTAAGGTCTTTACACCATGATATGAGGACTTTGATAACTCAGTCATGGGTTAGAGGTTTATCACAGGAGTGGGTGAGTGAGGTTCTGTGGCCTGCATTGTGCAGGAGGTCAGACTAGATGATCATATTGGTCCCTTCTGATCTTTGAGTCTCTGAGTCCATCTACTTGTTTTACTCAAACAAGCTACGTTTTAGCTGAGTTGGTTGCTAAAAGTTGTCAATACTCTTTACACCTTTCTTCACCTGAAATACCTGTCTTATACTGGGACCTTGGTATAATGAAGTCATCTATGCAACCTCAACAGGAATTTTCTCTATGTCCTAGGGCAGATGTGGACACTTAATTTTTTGTTTGGGGTTTTTTTTAGTCCAATGACATGAATGTTGTTCCTGCTGTACAGTAAAACCAAATTAATCAATCAATAAATAACACTATGAGGGATTGAGAGTAAGTGGTATTGCTGCCTTCTCTGTTTTCATTGGTTTTACTTTGGAGTGAGGTAAAAGATTAAAGAGAATAATTATTCAACTGAGAAGCTAAAAAGTGAATAATTATTTGAGGGAAAATGAGTTGTCTGATTTCTGATATAGAGCATTAATGTGGATTTCAGTGTCATTGGTGACATTATACTTTTTCTCAGCTGTGTTTGATTGAAATTCTTCACTTGTATAATAAAACTAATTGCACTGCCCTGAGGAGCACTATTTTAAATTTCAAATGACAAGTCCAAATTGCTCTCAGATCTACTTAGCACACAAGTTGAGGCCAGAAGGATTTGGTCTTCTGTTTCCATTCACACTTGGGAAATGTTCATGGCTTTAGGAAATACCAACTCTCCAGTTGGGCACGGGGGTAAATGGATGAAATTCTACGCCCTGTGTGATACAGGTCATCAGACTAGATGATCAAATGGTCCCTTCTTGCCTTTAAAAATGTGTGAATCTCATTCTCCTCATCCAACCTACGCTCCTCATGAGCACTCCTCATTCAACCTACCCTCCCACTGAGGTGAAAGATGCTGGAGTAGTTCTGGACTCTTTGTGACCTCAGCAGGAGTTCTGCCGGTGCTAGGAGTGCACAATAAGTTATGCTGCCATTTATACCCAATCCTTAACATTGGATGAATAACCCACCCTTCCAAAGCAGGTCATATGCCCTTTTTAATGTCAACAAACACTACAATCAAATATTCATTAGTTCTAAATGCTTTTTTAATATCTGTTTCTCATTTAATTATTTGGTCCAATGAGTTTCTACTATTCCTAAAGCCACTCCGAACTGGTATCAATCTATTATATTGATTTAAGTTAGAAAAGCTCTCCATGCACCGTGTTCCCATTAGCTTTGGGGACACTTCCTGGTATTATTGGGTTGTGTGAAGCATTCAAATGAATCACAAGGGTATTTTCCAAGTTTGTAAATAGAGATGTTATCAGATATCTCCAGGATTTGAGAATTTCCCTAGCTTTCCAATTAGACCAAATCGTTTAAGAACCATAGTAAGTCATTGGCCTATTTGTTGCACCTGGCCTTTGAAAAGATGTAGATGAGTGGGTTGATGTGTTGACATTTAATTGTCTGCTATTGCTTAGAAGGCGGGATGAGCTTGTTGTACTGTATTTTAGTTATGTAATTTTAGATAATAGGCAAGACACTCAGAGCCTGTGCCACGGACACACTTCATTTATCCTAAATAAAAAGGAAATAAATAATTTTATAAGCCATACCATAATGACCAAGAGAGCTTGAATTAGTCAGAAAGCCTCATTGTAATATCCTTGACAAATTCCATAGCCTCATGTTTCTAGTTAATTTTTCTCAATAAATAAACATTTTCAGTGATGGTGATCATCACTGCAGACTTCCACAAATATTACTCCTGATACAACGGTGTCGTCTCTACCGTCTCCTGCCAGCTGCACAGGCCTTTTTATCCTCATAAATACCACTGAGTATTTTAATTTTGTTACGTAACTTTAGATTAGTATCTCTATTTTCTGTATTAAATAGTTTACTAATTTTCATGCATTTCCCTTATGTCTCTTGCTAATAATGTCTGCATGTTTTATAGGTTATGTTGTGTAATTATTTTTAAAGCCCCGGCAGTCAAATCATGTTAAGCACCTCTTCATGTTAAATAAATTAGTAAGCAGCTGCTTAAAACGAATAGTGTGATATTGCCTATTATTTTGTGTACTAGTTGCCCCCATACCTGAATTGTAAAATGCTATGGTTCTCTTTCTCCAGTATAAATACCCAGTTTGTGGTTCACTTCATCTCAGTGCAAAAAGAAAAATACAGCATAGAATAAATATTTTACATCTTTAAAATTTTCAAAACAAACTGATGAAAATGGGATTAATTCTCCACTGGGGTGCAATGGAGGGATGGGGGGCTGTCAGGGAGCTGGTCACAGCTGGTCACAATTCCCTGATTCTCAGCCACCTTCCCCTAGTTAAAATTAAATGTGAAGGTGGCAGCTTTAACTCTTGCCAATGACACAAGGTCCCTTAGAAGCCCTACTCTAGTGGAGAATTGGGCGTGGCAGAACTTGACTCCGCCATGACCCTTCCGTTTTCATTCTTCTGGAGGAAAGATTCTAGTGCAGGAGATAGGAGAGATTTTTCTGGAAGGTGCCAAATATTCCCCTACATGATACATGGGAATTTCCCAGCAAGAATACCTGGTTGCTCAGCCCCTTGTGTCTGAACTACTCTTTCCTAGTTTCCATGTTGTTTAATTCTCCCTTTTCTCCTTTCATCAGCAGTAATCAGGGTATCAGACCCTGTGTTTGTACCCTGGTGTCTTCCTTTCTGTTTTAATCCTTGTGCGATATAAAGTGCAATAAGCAGTCTGTCGGTATTGGATGCATTAGGCACATTGCTAGAATGAACCAAGGATGACTTAGCTTTAGCAGGTTTTATTTATTTATCTTTCAACAACTCAGGCTCAAGAACTTGTAAGGAGTCAACTATGCTATTAACTGAAAATTAAGTAAATTATTCAGACAAATAACTACTAACTACTTATGCTAAACTACCTGTTTGACCTTGTATTTTGCTGTGATGCTCTGAGTATCTTTTCTGGACTTGAGGAAGAGCTCTGTATAGCTCAAAAGCTTCTCTCTCTCACCAATAGAAGTTGGTCCAATACAAGATTTTACCTCACCCACCTTGTCTCTCTAATTACTAGAGAGTCATTTAAAATACGATTTTGTTTACTGCTCAGTTAGCCTCAAGGATGAGGGACAATGTCAAAAGGAGACAACTTCTACACCTGATCAGTTACCTCCAAAGCCTGAGCACTGTCTCTGAAAGCATAGCTACAGAACAGGTCATAACATAATCTGTAGTTTTGCATGTGAAATGGTTTAACTTTTATGTGTAAGTAAATGATTCTCTGAAAGACTTGCAAATTTTAGCTTGCGGTTTTGGAAGGGCACTGTCAAATGACTAGACGCTAAACTGCAAAAAGTTAGAAAAAAGTAGATACTGCACCAGTCTCCACATCCTAAGCCACTATTTGTGGTTTTACAGTTATGTATTTCATAGATCAGCAAGATGCCCTGGATTCGCGGATTAGATGGATGTCCTCAGTCGCAATGTGTGTTCCTGAGGCTACCTCTCCTGTTATCAAAAGTTGAAGGGAAAGTAGGAAAATTCCATCTTGGGTCCGCTTGTCTTGGGAGAATGAACTCAGATCAGGTGCTGGATGGGAACTGATTTTGCTAATGTATTAGAATGTATTAGAAGAGTGTATAGCAATGAATGGGTACCTCTTAATGTATGCGTGTATAAATCTAAATACATCAATGAAAAAAGTCTGAAGGCTTCAAAATACTTCCTGCTATAAATAAAAAGAAAAAAAAATCCTATGAAATAGTTTTTCAAATGTTATCCTTAAAGGAGGGAAGCATGTCTTCAGTCAGCCAAGGAACTGATTTTCTTATATTGCAGTGAAGGGAAATAATTTTGCTTCAGATATTAGCTGGAAGAAGGATAGTTTCTTACTTTTTGAAAGGCTATTTATTTATTTATTTATTTTTGCTATTTCTGTGTAGATGCAAAGATTGGTACATCAAAGTGATTGTTAATCATGCATCCACTAGAGGGGCTGTGCTAGAATAAAAATACAGTTAAAGTATCAAAAGGCCTGAATGGTACTCCTGGTAGTGGTAATTGTTCAATACATTTCTAATGTTACTAGCATCATCTTGTTTTCAGGTTTTTATTACTGATCTCTTTGCTCTTTTATCGAATCTAGGAAAGACCTGTTAGCTCAGACAATCAGCCTTCCTGTCAATACAGGAGCGTTCCCTAGAGAATGCTGTCTAGCTTTAAATGTCCCTCACAAGGGAACCTTTGCAGTTTTCTTGGGAGACTATTCAACCCCCTAATAGATCTCACACTCAGGAGTTTTTCTCTAAACTCACCCTAAACTTCCCTTTCTTAATTTAATCACATCACTGCTAGCTGTGTTCCATGTGCCACTCTAAAATATTCCTCTTATCCATATTGTGGCTAATCCTTCAAAGGTGCGCAAGACAGACAGAAAGAAAGAAAGAAAGGTGTCTTTTCCCTCTGCACCCTTCATCCTACCAATAGCGAATGCAAGAACTTCTAGTCTTTCCAAAGGAGGCCTGGCTAAGCAAAGGGCATTGTTCTGCCCTGTCTCATAACTACCAGGAGAGTAGAGTAGATGTGGTGTCTGAATTTTTCACCCTGTGAAAGTGTGCTGTCCCCAAGAGCCACCGGATGAGTCAGCCAAAAACTCCTTTCCCGCCACACACCCCCAGACACCCAACCTGCATCATGACTTAAAGCCCAAATACACCATTTACACCATCTAAATATTAATTTTTGTCTGTTGCCACTTTACCAGACTTTTGTGTGTGTGTGTGTCCTGTCCTGTCCTGTCCTGTCCTGTCCGCAGAAGTCAGTCCCTCCAGCCCCCTCTCCACTTCTGTTGTTCTTAGTTCTCTCCAATTTGTCCCTTTCTGTTGATGTGGTGCCTAGAAAAAAACCTGTGAATGCAGCATTCCAGGAGCAGTCAGATCTATCCTGTGCAGAGCAGGACTATTACTTCTACAGTCTGTGATGTGATGCCTCTATGCATGCAGCCCAAAATTGCATTCCCCATTACCAATTCATGTCTAATGTGCTGTCCATTATCACCACAAGGTCTTGTCAACTTTACCACTTCCTAGATTTCTCTCTCCAAATAACTGTGTGTTGCAAATTATTTTTTCCCCAGATGTGTATTATCTTGCATTATTCCAAGTGGATTTTTTTTATCGGTGGTTCCAATATCTCTATATTCTCTATATCTCTATCCCTTTATATTGTCTCATTTATTGTTTGCTACATCTCCCAATGTAATATAGTGTCTGAATTTTAGTAACATTCTGAAGAGGGAATAAGCAAGATCACTAATGAAGATATTTAATTAGACAGACTTAAATTATCTCTCTTAATACCTCACTATGTACTTCTCCCCCAACTCCATCTATTGTTATTTGTGAACATCACAACAACAACAACCTTTGTGTACAATCCTGTATTTCATTTTTAATGCACAGAACAGGGCTTCAAAACAAATGATGTTTTCCAGTATGATTTCAAAACATCATAGCAGATGTTTTACTAAGTTCCAAATATATTGCAGTTGTTTAATTCATTCTTTACTTTTGTATAAAATAGCTCTGGTTTAATAATCAACCTCCTCACAGGAAGTGGTCAAATTGAGCTGCAGAGGCGGGGTGGGGGGCACTGAGAGAAAATTATTGGGCCCTATCCATAAACCAAGCTCCTGCCATTGTTGCTTTGCTGTATATAAGAACAGGAAACCAGAAAACATTGAAAGGAAGTGAACATGTTAAACATTAACATCTCCTGCTTTTCTGTTAGTTTTTTCCATTTCCAGCCTGATACACCTTCCCCCACCAAATCAACTCAGTCCTCTCAGTCAGGAACTTCCACGTTTGCAGAAAAACTCAGCCACTATCCCCACTCCTTTCCCTCTTCAACCATTTTGTAGTATTTCCTGCAAGAGGGGGAGCCTTTGTCCCTGATTCATTAGACAAATGAACAGAGGATTAAAAAGAAAATATTTGTATAGTGTTGTGATTTTCTCCTGATAGTTGAAATTAAACCATATGTAAGTTAGAGCTCATCTTCCATCTGTACATTGTTTAAACTAGGGAATTGGTACCAGGATCAGGACAACATTGATGTGAAATAATCTAGAGTATTTCAAATTAATCACTAGCCCTTCAAGAGCCAGAAATATGGAGGGGAGTGGTCAGTAAGATTTTAATTGCAGATAGGCTACTAAACTGGGCCATCACGTAAAACAAAAATTAAAGGAAAGACTTCAAACTCCATGCAGTTTGGTAAATTAGTAATATTCTTTGCTTATTAATATTGTTCAATTCACTCTGCTTACTGCCAATACTCTCACAGAATCATAAAAGTTGAAGGAGATGAAAAAAGTAGTAGGTTCTTTTCCTTTTTTGATTTAAATACCCCTTTTTAAAATGTCCATACAAAAAGTCCAGGCACTTAATCAATTAATTATACTTACATTAACAAATGATGACCACCCAGCATTTTGATGTAATCACATAGAAATAATGAATGAACTCAGCCAGCTAATAAATTAAATCAGTAAAACGACCCTTTAGCCCCCGCTCCACTTCCTTCTTCCTCCCCCACCTCCCGCTGACTTTGTGAAGTCTGCCCAGAAAGTCATTACATTCAAACTATTTCAGACTTAAATAAGAAGCAAGCTCCAGAGCCCAGGGTCCTCAGAGAGAATACGCTGTGGACCGCTCCCATGCTTATGTAGTCTGTCTCCTTACTCAGTGCCAGATAATTCCCTACAGTACATTTTCTACTGCTTTGTCCTGTCTATTTTCATACCTCTCACAAACCATATTGGGCCTAATTCATATTGCAGCGTTCATGTTCATGAAAGTGTTGATATTGATTTCAGAAGGTACAGGACTGGGCTCATTTTGAGCCTTTCTTGACATTGGAAATAATGGGTAATTGATGGTGCTTTAGGATGTACCTATTGTGAGATCAGTTGATAAGAAATTAATACACGTCATAACTTTATATCAAAATAAAAGAAAGCATCTGTTGCAGTTGACGTTCCAGCTACTATATTTTAATTTTCATTTAATCTACTCTATAACTCATCCAATAAACATGCATGAGTGATTTTTATTCTATGATCAATAAGCTGCAAAAAAAGTTCTTTGACATTCATTCTTTCAATCACGGTTAGACTGAAGCAACTTCTTTTCTCAAATTGAGTACCACTGTAGTAACTTCTGCCATGAATGTGGGAAAACAATTGCATTTAATTCCCATTATCATTTTTATGCACATTTTCTGGTAGTTTGACATAAATGGGGATATTCCAAGAAGAACATAATCATATTTTATTGGAAATATAAAGATCATTTACCTATCATATCTATAGCACTTACCAGTTATAAAATGATTCACTCAAAAATAAAAAGAATGAATGAAATACAACAGTTTATTTTTAAAATGGTAAAATGAGATGGAAGCTGAGGCATAAAACTACAAGAGCAAAAAAAAAATCTAAATTGCTTGCAAAGCATTCTGAGCTCAGTCCTATTTTTCTTACACATGAATAGAATTACACTATTGCTGATTCTTCAGAAACAGGTTGGAATTCAAAGTGGGTAGTCTGAAAAGTCCTCAGACCTCTGAACACAGGTTTTAAAATGTAATGGAAAAAGAGGAGAGTCAGAAAAAGAAATAGAGAAGTAAAATGTGGCAAATGAAGGCCAAAATATTGGATCAAACTGTGAGATTGTGAAATTGCCACTTACGGCACTGTAAGAATTTATCAACTCCACCTTGATTACCAGTTCATAAACTCAGAGTTTCCCTGTATGAATTTATGAACGCTAAGAAAAGAGGAGAGCAAGAACTAATTATTTTTGGCTGAATTTCATTTTTTAACCTTTTTCTAACATGGCTTATTCTCTAAACATTCCATCTTCTTTTTTCATAACGACAGTGCTCATGAGTGCTGCTGAAATAATAATTTATATCACCTAAGCCATTATTTTAAGGTAATGGTTTCAAAGGCTAATAGTGCTTTCTACCTAAGTGGAGGATAATTGCTAGGTTGAGTGACTGATTGATATATGTGATACCAAGGAAAGTAGCAGTTACTATCTTGTGTAATCAGCAGCCAGGAATCAGTTTTGTTGTGAGACAAGACCCAGCACCTTTGCTAACTCTATCCAACACTCAGCTCCTAAGGCTTCTGGACCCCGATAGAATGAAATTCACCCAAGCGCAGAGAACCAGGAGAAGGACTACACGCCACTAAGCCTTCTTTGGAGTGGTGCATGGCACATGGGGCTGGTCCCCTCCGCACAGGGGTGAATTCAACCCATAGTTCAAGTTGTGTACTCTCGAGATATTAAAGTCATGTACACCCTGACATGACATCACCCATTTATACCCAAAGATTGAAGGCTACTTGAAGCATTGTGATGTCTGAATAGGGCTAGCATTCTTGTGATGCTAGGGCTTCCTAGTTTTAACTAGGCCAGAAATAGAATAAAAACATCCTTGCTCGTTATATTTTGAGACTTCCGCTTCTGTTCCTATACCCAGGGGTTCAGAAGAACAAAAGCATGTTTATTAGAGCTTGTTACTTAAAAAAAAAAAAAAAAAAAAAGAGAGAGGGAAAAAAGAGAGGGGAAAAAGAGGCTTTGGGGTTTGACCCAATTTGTCCCTCTCAAGTTTCCATTGCTCCCCTCCATTGTGAGGGGTAAAAGTGAGTCAAAATGAGCTGGTTGGCTGAGAGACCCAGAAACTGCAGAGGAGGAGGAGGAGCAAAGCCAGCGCGACATGCAACCCTTTGCTGGGAACCTCTGGAGGAGTCTGCTTGCCCAGTTCCTCCTGAAGACATCACCACCACCATTAAGTTACTGGGTAGGCAGGGCATTGGAGGCCACTCAGCTCTCCACTGCAACAGTTCTCACAACAAAGTCCCTGCAGGAGGGGGGATTCCTCTCCTTGAAAATGACCAGTTAGTCACAAGATAAGAGAGCTCTGTTCCCTGGCAGATAACATACCATAGCATGATATCTGTGCCTATTTCTATCACAGATGGAGCGAGATGGTAAGCTTCTCTCAATTTCTCTCTTAATCTGGCAACACAGCAGTAATGAGTTTCATGACTGACTCCATCTGACATACCAAGTGTAATTTTATGGGCAATTGGGGCTCTCCACCAAACATCAGGAAATATGGTGGCACTCCAATAGCATCGTTCTTGTGGCAGTGTGGACATGCACCAAAAAAGCAACATGCTGGCCCCAATTTGACTCCTGCTCTTGATGTAAAGTCTCCAACACAGTGTCTGATTATATCCTTCTGGCCAAGGATCACCATGTTTGTACTAAGGAGTTAACCTAGATTTTTTTTAAATTCCAACTCTGAGTACCTCCTTCAAAAGGTGATCCTCTGTGCCTCTTCCTTGGTCCAAGTGTATCCAAGCTGGAAATTCAGACACTGAAAAGTTCGGAAGGGTTGTTTTTTGTCCCCCTTTTTCAGCACAACAAGCATTTCCCGCAAAAGTCCTTAGCCATCCAGGGCCAACAGAATCTACTCTGAATGAGTTCCAGGATTGTTTCCATCCCAAAATCTCCATTCAAGGTTCTTATGGCAAGGGCTCTGTAGTGCCTTGACGGTACTAATTGATTTTGCTGATTTTTTTTTTTTTTTTTGGTAGTACGTCGTCTGCTGTTCAGTGCAACAGTCCATTAGTCAGTTTCAGTCTGTTCCGGTCTCTTAACAGCCGTTTAACCTCTAGAGAGAACCTCACTGGATTTTGTCCCTTCTTTTTACCAAGCAGAATGGCATGGAACTGGACCATTTGCCAGCAGCACTGAGCCTGAGCAATGGGGATTGATCCCATGTAATGTCGTTTACCAAAGCTAATAGAATACTTTCAGCAGTATGCCTAAAGGTTTTGCCGTGCAGCCCCAAAGGCCTTGATCCTCGGCAGCTCGTCCTGCAAACAGCTTTTACTCCATCTGCAGGAATTACAGGCAGCTCCGGAACTCGTGTCTGATGGGATAGTGAATCAGCACCTGTTTCTTCTCAGTTGATACTGCATGCTGAACTCAGAGCTTAGCCAGTGCGGCCATATATTTCTGCCCCGTAGCATCTAGCGTGGCCCTTAACAAATCATTAATTTATGCATTCTATCTGTCCAAATGCAGAGCTGAGCAATATGAAAACATTCCAAAGTATCTCATTGACAACTCATTGCAATTGCAGTTGTTGTCTGATGTATCAAGCCTCGCTTTCAGAAAACCCTTATTGGCAAACACCACAGATAGCCATTTCCCTTCAACTTCTTGGTGTATAACTGCTCCCAGACCTTCCAAACAGGCATCCATATGTAGGGCAAAAGCCTTACTTGGGTCAGCAAAGACTAAAACTGGGGCATGAGTTAGGCAATTAATGATTTCCCAAAAGACCTTGTTACACTTCTTGTCCGATTGATTCTCAGAGAGTTCGAAGGGATTATAATGTTTCTGTTCACAGAGCTTTACAGATTCTTGTCTCACATTTGATTTATTCCTTGCTGGACTGGTATCTCCCAGTGAGGTCATTCAGTGGCTTTTCAGTTGTAATCGTCCATGGTGTCTACTAATAATGTAATCATCCATGGTGTCTACTAATCCATGGTGTCTACTAAATCCTAGAACCGTCTTGAAGTCTGTAATTTTGTGGGCGGGGCCATATTTGTATCATGTTATGTATTTATATCTTCTTGTGATCCTTTGTGTCCCACGTACTTGACTGGTGTGCTGCAGATCTGGCATTTATCAATTGATAGCTTTAGTCTGCAGGCGACTGAAAGGTGCCTTTCTTCATACTCCTCCAGAGTTCTCCCAGATACAGTCAAGCCATCCAAATCAACTAATAGCTTTAGCTAATTTGTCTCCTCTGACTTTCTCTATGAGACACTCAAACGTTGCTGCGCTCCAAATAGATCTTGAGGCATGCGTTCAAACTGATAGCTTTTAACTGTCACTTAGGCTTCCAACTTGTCTTTATCATTTTGTCTCCACAGGATTTGGTAATATGTGCTTTGAAAGTCCAGCACTGAAACCCATTGGTCCCTAGCAAACAGTCCCAGTAGGGCTAGCTTTCAGGGCAAGCAGGACAATCGTTTTTGGCACCAATGTCCAGGGAGGCATCACACTACTATGTTACTTGGTCCTCTTTTTTAAATTGCTTTGATTGCTCAGGGAGAGGTTTGTGGGGGACAGGACTGAAAACATTCTCTGCTCTGGGCAGTAAAACATGTAGGGCCAGCCCAGAGTCTAAGGCATCTTGTACAGAAAGGTTTGAGGTACTGATCAACTACAGTCCATCTGTTTAGTTTCTGGTATTCTATTCAGATTTTTCTTCCTAACCATTTTTCTTCCTAACCACCACTGTGAGGCAGCATATATACTGCATGCTTCAGCAGTAATGCCATCTGACAGCAGCTTCTGGAGATCACATCTTACATCCTCAATCTCTGCTTACAGTAGGGTCAGAGGATTCCTTTTCTTGCATATGTTGTGGGTTCTGTAGGCTTTTGACCTCTTGCCCTTCTGTAATCATGTAAAACTCTTCCTCCAAATACAGCAATAAGCATAGACTCTCCAAGGTAACTGTGGGCGTAGTTTGCCAAGTCTTCTCTACCCCTCCATGTGGGGGGAGGCTTTGCCATGGGAGAGTCTTATTTGATCCCTTTGCTGATGTATGGAAACAAGACGTCTCTGAAAACTGGTGATATATACAGTAAATTGAGGCCAGAGTTTTTCTACTTTATTTCAAGCTTGTAACCCAATTCTATTCAAATTATGAAGATGAATAGTATATCAAAGAGAATTACCATAAGAAGGAGCTGCTGAATTTTAATCAGGGTCAAGTCATTTAACACAGCTATGACAGATGAATATAAAATTTCAAAAAGTATCTATTGTAAGACTTTAAATTAGATGTCTCAAGTAATTGAAATATTACTTCATACTGTAATCATTCTAAGTTAAATAGTTATGCATAAATTATATTTTACAACCTGTTCATTGAGATTCAGCTGTCATCTGACAAATTTAGTTTTAAATTATCTAAGAGATAAATGTTCACTCACTGCTATTCATAATATATTTGGAAAAGGTTAGAAAACATTTTTTCCTAACAGTAATTATGTTTAGGAAAATAGTCACAGCAAGTTGGTTGATAACTTAGTAACATGCAGTAAGTGGCCAGACTTAACATGCAAAGTAAATTCATGAGCTATTTCCTTTCAGGTGCTGCCAACTATGTATGTCTGAATTAGAATTATCCAGACATAACTAGAAGATTTCCTATTTACTAGAGCTACAGAAATACCAATGAGGTACTTTGGCTTGCCAAAATCTCTAGGCAGTTTTCTAACCAGTCCAATGAACAACAAATATCTTGTGATTTAAAAAAAAGAGGAACAGCAACAAAGGCAAAATTGTGGATGCATTAGTTATGACAAGTTCAAAAAAAATCTCCTGGCACATTATGGCAGTAGCCTGCTCCAGGTTTCATACTACAGGAAATGTATGAAATTTGGATGTTTAAAGGAAAAATAGATAATCTAGTTTGGGGATAAACTGGTCATTGTATGTTCTATATCATACTTGCACATAAATAGAGGCTTTTTAGTTAAGTAGCAGAATCATGAAACAGAGTCCAAAGGCCTGGATTCTAATCCCAACACTCCCTCGGATTTACTGTGTGACCTTGTTCATCAATTACTCACTTCTGTAAACACTTGGAGAATTTAAATTGAAAAATGTTATGTCAATGTCCATACAAATATAAATTTGCAAACATGCCGCACTTTCAAAAGCCAAAACCTGTATGCGCACACACTAGAATTCACAACAGAATGCATGTACAACTGTTAGCTATGAAAGTGCATACCAAATGTTACAATTATGGAATCATTTAAGCAGATTTTTTTCCACTGCAAAATTCAAGGCACATATGTGCATGTACAATTTTGCACTCTGCAAAGTGAAGACCCAGTAAAAAAGGCCTTTTGAGAATTTATTCCGTAAGTACAAATTCAAATCAATAAACTAGATAATTTCAAAGAGAAGATAGAAGAATGTCATTGCTATCGGGGACGTTCTAAGTTCTATTCTGAAGCTCAGACTAGATGATCACAATGGTCCCTCCTGGCTTTGGAATCTATGAATCTGTGATACTTTGAGTATGTGCTTAAAGCACAATGTAAATAGCAACCTCCACAGACAAAAGGCAGTGTAAGAAAGAAAAGTTACAAGGCCAATGAAAATCAGACCACAAATGTCGCAGTAGGGGACACAAATGGAGTTCCTTAAAATTAGTGAATGCTTTTGAAAATTTTCATTGGTGCTCAGGGAGTATCCAGAAGTAAATCTCTTTAAAACTCTGGATTCTGAATCTGAATCTTTCCTGCACCATCAAACACCATTTAAGGGAGAAACAAGGTTCTGCCCTGTCTATCCTGGGCCACACCTTGTATCTCCTCTGTGTTGTTAAATCCCTTAAATTTTCCCCTCTGAGTACTGTTCGATGGAGGGATTTTTTTTCAGATGGCCCCTTTTGCACGTTCCTCCAGCTGCCCAATGATATGTTTGCCATGGCAGACACTTCTTTCTTACCATATGTCCCAGGTATTTCCATTTACTTTTCTGCATAGCTTTTGAGACAAGGGATTGTTGAGCTCTCTGACGAATCTTGGCATTCATTATATATTCATTCTGTTTAATACCTAGTATTTTTCTAAGGCATTTGCTATGGATTGATCATGTGCGTTAGCAGCCAGTATGGAAGTGGAAAAGAACTCTCGGCCTGCAATACAGCCCAGCATAGAATTGACAGACTTCTTTGGTTTTCTCAGTGCCTGATGTCATTCGACTTTTTCTGCTGCTTGGTTATACAACACTTTTGTCCCTAGTGCTTTTTTGGCATGCGCTTGCAATAAGTCCTTGCTGAGATCACATTAGTATGCTATTTATTTTCTGGATCCCTTTCTACCTTTCCCAAATTGGATGATTTAGCCAGCTGTTCTAAACCTGCTGCTCTGGGCACTTTGGCAAATGGACATGTCTCCTCCTCTTAAATTAATACTGTAGTCTTCCTGAGTTTGGGGAATGTGTTTGCTTTTGAGGGGGATGTGCATGATGCCAAGTGTTGCTATAGTCCACAGCTACAGAATTACTCAGCTTTTAGAAATTAAAAAAAAAAAAGCAGCAGAATAGCTTCTATCAAAACCGGATATCTCATGGCAGTGGATTTCAGTCAAAAACTGATTCCATAATTTGGGAGCACAGTTAGAAAAGGCCCTTGTGCTTATTGGTTCCAAAATTATAGTTAGGATGGATGCCATCCTATGAGGTCATCACATAGACAATGTGTAGGATGTATGGTAAGGCAGCTCAGAAAGAAGGGCCAAACTATTAGCACCCAATACTGTGTAACCAAGCATAGCACTCAAAAGTGTTCATAATTTTATTGATAAAAATGCAAAATAATTGTATCACAATATTGTCTTTAATAAACTGTATTGGAGGAAATTTAAGAGGACTCAAACATATAAGGAAACGTATAGCACATCTTAGGAGCCAACCAGTTATAGTAAAAGTTAGCAGCTGCATCAAATGATGACAAAACAAAAGCAAGCCAACAACACAGAGTGAATCAGATGCAAAGACCACAGTTTCCAGATCCCCCAGCATCACAATTATTAAATATTAAAATCTCTGCTTGAATGTCTATTTCTTTCATTTGTGTGTGTCATGGTGTATAAATGCATCCAATAAAGAATAAAAACCTCATCACTAATTGTGAGACATCAGTCTAGAAGTAAGATGGAAATGGGCCAGAAGTACAGTATAATCCATAACTCCAGAGTATACCAGTGTGTGGTGAAGTAAATAAAATCTGAATGAAGTTAAGATTTAGGAGGTTTTCTTTGTATCGATGGGCTAGATGCACAGTGACTCACGACAGCTACATTCAGTTTATTTATGATTAGAAGCAATAAAGTAGCCGGATTAGTATTTATATTGAAGTAGCTCCTAGATGTCCCCCATCCTGCTCTGTACAAACAAATATTACGTGCAGCAGGACAGCATTGGAAATGCAGATATATTCTGAAGTGTCCGATTTCTTCAATCTGTTTTTAGCTCATTTGGATATCTGGACAGAGGAATTATATGTACTGGCAATGACAAGTGACCTGTTAATCTGATTTACAAAAATCAAAATATAATATTTATAAATGGATTTGGCTAAAGCCACTCTGTCACATGGCAACAGTTTAATGGAAAAAATAATGAAACACAGTTGATCTAAATGATAGCTAGAAACCACCCTTCACCAAGGCACATTTTTAGGCAAAATAATGCCAATATGATACCTTTCCTCCAAGGATTGCTAAGAGCTTTAAAAACATTAATTAAGCTTCTTGGTTACCCCTCTGAGTTAGATACTCCAAACTTAACCAAGGCACAGAAGGGTTGTGATTTACCCCAAATGACACAGCAAGTCCTGGAAGAGCTGGGATTAGAACCCATGAAAAGAGGGTTTTAAAATGGGACGTTTCAGGTAACCTTAAGTACAAGTGATGATACAACCTCCAATTATAATCTATAAACCCACATAAAATATATAAAATCTATTAACAATAAGTGCCATATACTCAACATCCAGATCTTCTGTTGGAATTAATGGGAGAGGGCTGGACGGGTGTGCATATGTGCAGGTCATGAACACTGCATGGATCTAAATCTTCAGATGTATGATTGCTATTTACAGATAACCCCTACACTACTAAATGTAAATAATAAGAAAATGTGTCCTGGGTAGAACTAGTGGTCAACATTATCTGCTAAAATGTTTGTTTCCTGATGAAATCAGCCCCTACAACTTTTCCCATAGATTAACATTGAGTTTTGAGAAGTTTTACACATATTATAGGTAAACTCTTTTAATCAACAGCGGTTAAAGCCTGACTTTTAAAGATTCTGCCTCGACTCTATGACTTTCCGTTCTTGCTGAGCATTGTAATCTATTACAGTCTCCCCCCTTAAAGAATTTTAATGGAGGGAAAACACATTTTACCCTTGGGGCCTTGTTGCGGGGAGGGGAAATCTATTTCTTTCACAGGTAGGTAATTATCCCACAATGATGTAGTAAATGCAGTCCAGAACTTTGTATGTGGCAAATGCACTTCAGAATTTGAAGGATTCTAGCAATTTTTACCCAGAACTATGCTAGCAATTCCACTTAAAATGTTCCTTAACTGTAAACGTGTGACTGCGTGGCTGCCTCTCTTCTTTTTTGTGCTTCTCAGTTAATGCTACTATGCATGTAGTAGGCAAACCAGAGCTGAGCATCATTTGACTATTTTTATAGAAATCATTGGAGTAACATAATGAAATTGTATATAAATTCCTCTTTCCTGGTAATTATAAGATCAGTAAAGGATTGTTTTCTGTAGAGCCAAAGATGAAAATCCAAATGGTTTTTCTTTTCCTTTTGCAGTAATAATAATGAGGATTTTGGTTGTTTTGTTACTTTAAAACAAGTTGTTACATTATGGGGTGGGTGAGGGGAGAGAATACTTTTTCAGGAGTATAAAACTAGAGCTGGATGGAAAATGGAAATTTCTTCCCATGAAAAATTTCTCATTTAGAAGAAATTATTCTGGGTCAAAACATCAAATATATAAATCTTTTCAAGAAAAATTCACTTTCAGGAGAAACAAAACAGAATTTTTTTGGCCTCCCAGTTGCCACTTGGAAGGTTGTTTTCAGGTTCAGTTTCCCCAGTCTTTGGGGAGGAAGAGCAAGAGGAGTCTCTGGCAGTCCTCCGACAAAACCTGTGCCTGGCAGAAAGTGAAATTGACAAGAACCTTCCAGCTGGGCAGCCATTTCAATTTTTCTGACAAAATCAATTTTTTTTGTCTCAAACTTTCAGTTTTCAAAAAGGCCTATTTTTGGTCAGCAAATCATTCCAAAGAGATTTTGCTAATCCAGTTTTGATTTCAAATGCATATGTAAAGTAAGCCAACTCTTCAGAAATGTGCGCACACATATGCATTTGCCCAACTGGAGTGCACAAATACCCCAGTGCGTGCATGTTTCTGAGATGTCTGGGCATATGCGTTTCTTTATTTATGCTGAATTTGTACAAAAGTGCATTGTGACCTTTGTAGACACAGCTTTCAATAGCTGGTTCAGCATGTCTATTTGCCTCCAGCCAATACTAACACATGTCTAGCCTAGTCCTATGTGTGTATGCCTATTTGCAATCTGAAAAATTGTGTGTCACAAGGTGACTGCCTCCTTTAACAGGAGATGGACCCAGAGCTCTTGTGACTAATCAGCTGTCTCCCAACGGAGGTATGTGCTCAGGGTCAAGTGAGAGCCTGAAGAGTGCATGGTCCTTATAAAGGCCAGCCAAGATAAGTGGGAGCCCCTGGGTGAGGCTACTGGCTGAGAGAGGTGAGGGAAAAGCCTCTGGGAACTGTGACCCATGTTGGGTTTTCTGCCACAGATTCTGCTTAACCAATACATCATGCCCTGGAACAGATTCTGGAGTGGCATCAGTCCTTCCTGGGCGGGTGAGCTAGCCTACCAATTTACAGGCATCATCAATTTTCTAATCGCTGATTAGAAAGCTGTGATTTCATAAGGGCCCCAGAAGAGGAGGTTGTCTGGGAAATACCTTCTCCAGCTGGGCTTGCCCACTTTCTGGGAGGTGATGGCTGGTTCTGCACCCCTCAGTCAAGAGGCAGTTGCAGGTAGCTTGAGGCTGCAGTAGCCTACAGCATGGATGCCACTACTGGATGAGAATCGAGCTTATCTGAAAGTTTTTTGTTTCACTCTCAAGAAAGTAGAACTTTTCTTGGCTTTCACCACTCTGGGATATTATAAAACCTTGATTTCCCTAAGGGACTACTGGAGACCAAGACAAATAATTAAGTACCTGCTGTTGCTCAATGATATTTTAAGCTCAAAGTGCTTGGTGGAAAGAACTGTTCTCTTTCTCTTCTTTAGCTTTTCTGATGTTAAAGTCAGTAGGCCAAGAAAAATCAAATACTTTGATCATTTTTTCTTAGGTGTCGGTAGCTGCATTTGGTTTGTTGCCACAGTGGGAAGAGTGCTAGCGCAAAGGAAGAGATTGATTGTGTAAAAGGTCAATACTCTATTGTTTTCTCACACAGTAACTAACTGATCCTTTTCTTGACCTTGAATCATAGATGATTAGGGTTGGAAGGGACCTCAGGAGGTCATCCAATCCAACTTCCTGCTCAGAGCAGGACCAAATAAAAAATAAAGCATGTTTTGCACCCTGTGATTGCAAGACATAGGCCGTATTTTTATTTTCTTCAAAATTATTTACCTTTATTTTAATTTACCACCCACATTTCTCTCTCTAACAGACAACTTTATTTTTTTTTGACGTTTGTCTATGCTCTCAAGTCTCAAGACCTAGCATATGATTAAAAAATCTTCTTGTTCTGAAACTGTTATTAAAATGCATGAAGATAAAAGTGGCAGCAATAGTTCTGCACTGAAAAGTGCTTGCTGATTTTTAGTGGGAAAATTCACAGTGTGCTGCTGCCGGTAGGGTGGTATATAGTAGAAAATACATCGTCAAAAGCAGTAGCAGACATTGGTATCCTTTTCAATTAATATTTCTTAATACTTCCCCAGATAGGCTTGAACTGTAGCCAGCCAATACACCAGACTGCTGTGCAATAAATTCTGAGTGATTAATTATTAGTATATTGAAACACAAGAAAGTATTACCCTAATATCAACCCTTAAACTAAGGTGTGTTTACTCTAGAGATACATACTGCCCTCATTCCATAGGTATCCAAAGATATCAATGAGGGATCCATTACGGACTGATTGTAGCACAAGACCCTAATTATGATGATTAAGATGTCCTGGGGAATCTGTACTATTTCTTATTTATTTTTAAAAAAAATGTTCTTCAGCATTCATTGGAATTTTTCTACATAGCTGAAACAATCAGGTCAGATGGATTTTAAAAGCATGTTCAAGCTTCATTCAAGGTCAGTTGGCAAGGAGGCAGATCAGATCAAGGATAATTTTATTGTAAGGTTAAATTAAGGCACAATTTTTGTATAGTGCCTTAGTTTCTTTTAACTCTAGATGGGCAATTATGAGGGACTTCAATTTAGAGCCAAATTCTATCTTCAGATGATTTGTTTGCAGCTCCTAATAACTTAAATAGAACCCAGCATTGCACATAACAGAATAATTTGGATGCTTTGAATAAAGCATTGAACTTCTAATAATGTTGCACTTCTTAGTAATGCACTGAACTAGATATTGGTTTAGCCTTGTGGTCTAGAGTTGAAAATGTTACTAAATGAACTGAGATCAAATAATATCATGCTAGGATTAATATTATGAAAAGGAAATAGCCACACCGTTCCACGTATCCATATGGGTCTGTTTTCGAAGTCTTGTCTCAGAACTCCTTGATAAGTTTGTGTGGAGCAAGCTAGCTTGGAAATCTTTTAACAGTGCTCCATGACAACTTGCCCCCTAGGATGACTGATCATGTATTATTAATGCTTTTGGCAATGTTTATTAATAGTTCCTCTAAGAGATCAAACATTATTCTCATAGCTTTTTGACTACTTTACTCAAGCTGCTGTAGAAGGTTATAAACTGCTTTTGCTTCTCTTTCTGTAGGGAACTTTGTAAGAAGGATTTAACAGATTTATTTTTAAGTCTGATGGCAAGTTCCTTTTTATATTGCTATGCATATCATGTCGCTTGAGTTTCAGTTTCCTCCTGCTGTCCATACCACCCACATGTAGCCGAGGGCAAATTCAGCACAATAATTCTATGTTTGTCTTCTGTGGAAGCTCCTGTTGTTACTATCATTAATTTTTGCAGGGCTGCACACGTCACTAAAAATCTTGATATGGGTCTTTGTGGAGGTGCAGCAAGCTTAAACTGAAAAAACTTCTCTAAATATTTGTTTTTCTTTTAAAGTGTCAACATTATTGGACAATGAGATTAAGTATTTATTGCAATATCCTGGTTCCAGCAACATCTTGCACTGAACAAAGATTCAAATCCTGTCCAGATTGTATGGTTTACTTATGTGTGTTTAAAAAAAACCTAATTCCTGGTGCATTCAAGGTCGGGGATAAGGTGGAATTCTCTCCATGATGCATTCTGTATATGACCCATTAATATAGTCTTTTATTTTTTTAACAAGTCTATTGCCTTGGATGTAGGCAAATCATTGATAAATGAAGTATCATGGCGTTTATTTCAGAAATCAATATTCACTGCCCTTTTACCTAAAATAACTGTGCCATCTTCCCATACTTAAAAAGTGATGCTACTTTGTAGTCGTTGTGGTGGCTATTGTGTTTTTAATTCTTCCCATTATATAAGGTACTCTATTTAAAAGAACCATTTGTTTCTCTTAAATGCCAAGAAGAACATGTTTTAAAGAGTTCAGAATAAGAGATTGGATAGGTAACAACCAAAAAAACCTCCAAACCTTTCAGATTGCCCATCACTGAAAGTAACAGCACATTACAGAGAAAGGGAGGGGGGAAGCTTCCTGAGAGAGGAATCCTAATATACTGGCTTCTGACCCAGAAATATGGAATCCATATTACTTTGTTCCCTGTATGTAACTACCACCAGTTTGTCTGGTGTGGCGCACAGAAATGACTCTGTCAGCTGACTTGATTTAAGTCACTTTGTCTCCTGGCTACAGTGGGAGAGAGTTGTATGAGGAATAATATTTATCTTATTCATGGCATCTTACACTAGCAATTGGCTGAATATGGATGGGGCAGCATCCGTCAGTTATTGATGCTAGTAAAAGTGGTATCAAAAGCATCCGTGATATCAGGCTTTTTGGATGAAGTTAGTCTATGGAGCCAAACGTTTTCCTGTTTGCTGAGCACTGATGGTAATTGTGCAGTACTCACTATGACGTTGCTGAACCATGTGGAAAGTGTTTTTTCTTTCATGCCTCAGATCCTTGTGGTACCAATGAAGTAATTTGTGGCTGATTTTATTTCTACGTTTCTAAACTGCTGCTCGTTTGATTAATGAAACCTGACGTTTATAAAGAAAGTAGATATAAACCTCCAGGCTTAATTTGTGCCTTGGCTTGGCAGTTCATAGCCCCCGCACCTCTGAGCTTGCCACATTGGTTATGAAAGTAAAAAAATTGCTTGAGCCCCGGCACATCTTTCATTACAAATTAAACACAGTAAACGTCCCATAATATCCAGTTACAGGCAAACTTATTTTAATGAAAATTCTGAGGGATTATTGACTTGGAAGTTCATTTTGCTGCCTCCTAAATTGTATGGATACCAAAGTCAAAAAGAATCATGCTTGTAGGTTGCTGTTTGAGGCAGGTGTATAAAGCAGGGCAGGTAGTGTAGCCTTATAGAAAAATCCGATAGAATGTAATAACGTTTAATCCAACAGTGTTCCATAACATCACTGCTGCTTCTGGTTGCTGAGCAAGTATAAAATAACAGCATTGTGTGCTATTACTGACTGATTGGCAAGCTGAAAACTGTTCTACTTACTGTAAGGTGTGAGTGCTAGTCAACATGACTTAGGTCTGGTCTACACTGCCGCCGGCCGTCAACAGGAGATATGCAAACTACATTATGTAGCTTGCGTATCTCCTGTTGACGTACTTACGTTGCTGTACCATGGCATCTACATGGCACTGCGTCGATTGGTGGATTACTGGTGTCGATCAGAGAGCTCATCTGGGATTTATAGAGCAGGTCTCCACAACCCGCTCAATTGATCCCGCTGCATCAATCGTCACGGAGCTGGCAGTATAGACATCCCCCCTAAACTCAGTCACTTCTTCTACTGTTGTTTGCAGTGTTGTAGCCATGTTGATTCCAGGCTATTAGAGTGACAGAGTGGGTGAGGTAATATCTCTTATTGGACCAACTTCTGTTGGTGAAAGACATAAGCTTTTGAGCTTACACAGAGCTCTTTTTCAGGTCTGAGTATGTTCAAAAGCTTGTGTCTTTCACCAAAGATATTACATCACCCACCTTCTCTCAACTCTCCTGCTTGAGACAACGCAAGACCTCTGTGAATAGGTATCACCCGTACAAAACTTTTAATTTCCATATACTAAAATTTTGTGACAAAGCAACAGGAAATGTACAATTAAGTTAATGCATGCTCCATAATTCATCAGGTTGTATTTATAGTACAGCACATCACATGGTGACTTGAGACATCTGTAGTTCACAAAAAAGAGCAACATTAACACTGGATCTCTTCTTTCATCTGAATGCTTTTTTCCTACACTGCATGGTTTTCCAGGATTATTAACACATACGTTTTTTACATCTGTAGAGAATAAAATAAACAATATTATAAACTAAGAATATTGACAAACATACTGTCAAGGAAACAATGGACTGACCTCCCCCTTGGTAGATTCCCTGCTCCAGTGCTTAGAAAGCAAGAGGAAAGGAGTTTAAAAGTGACAAATATGCCAAAACACTCTCATTATTAGGGGTATTAAACTTTCAACTAGTGGCTTGATCCTGCACCACTGAAGTTAATGGAATCGTTGCTATTGACCTCAGGCAATAAAGTACTATTCATTCTTAATTGTTTTTAAAATTGCAGGCTGCCTTTAAGGAATAGGAAATGTGCAGAACTGTTTGCTCTGCACCCTCTAGCTGATCACATGCTCTCATACTCTGTATCCCTTGCCTTCATTTATTCATTTTCAAGAGGACTTTTCACACCCAAAGTCTCTCAAAATAATTAAATTAAATGGTGGATCTCTCCTTGCCAGCTCATACAGCATCTCTCATGTATGGGTTTATATGTGCAAGGAGGACAAGTTAGCACTAATTGTGGGTTATTTAACTTGATCAATTAGGTTCAGATCTTGCCCACTTTACTGGCTCAAAGCTCCATTGAGCTCAGAGATCAGTCCCTGTGTGGCTGAACTATTTAACTTGGCTGTTTCTTACGTAAAATGTTTGAAACTAGGTACTGTGGTTTACACTGTTGGAACTATGAGAGGATTTGACCCAGAGTTAAATCGTGGAGTAATTCTGGATTTATGCTGTTGTAACTGACAGCAGAATATGGTCCTGTTTCTTTATCTTTGGCCCTAAAAAGTAATAAAATTAATCAATCCATCAAGGTAAGAATTAATTAAAATGTTAATAAAAAACTCAACCTTAATTATAGTCGAACTTGCATCCTTTTAAATAATAAGCAAATGCATTATCCATTAGACCAATCTCTTGTTCCAGACGGTGTCATCTTCAGTTGTAACATTACATACAGGAAAACTCTCTTTTTCCCTGAATGCATTACAACCATTTTGATTTACAAGCTAATTTAATTTATTATGATGGCTGTAGAGTTTCAGCAAAGCCTAATTGTGCTGAAAGATATATACAAACGTTGCAGCAAATCAGACTTTAATTTGCTGTGTGTTTTTAGTTTTTCAATAATAAAGTGAGAAAAGGAAGAATATTTTAGTGGTTGGGATTTTTTTATATTTAACATTAGAATGGCTAGATCTGTTGGTGGCTGATATTTTCAAAGCAATATCTCCCTCAAGTAATTTTTTCCTTGTCTAGATAACAGTCATCTGATGTCACAACTTTGATTGCAATGTTGGGGCCGGACTGGGTTGAGATTATGTGCCAAACATCGTGCTGAGATGAATTTGTATATCTGAGTCATAAACCTCTATAAATATTGCAACATCACCTATAGCTGTGTGGAAGGTTTCTCTATAATAGACTGCAAAACCTGGGCTGGCAACTTCAGAGTTCGAGGAGCCCAGTTGGTTCAAGTATCACAATACACTTTGTACACGAGCACTGTAGTCACTAGAAAAGAAGGTGCTTTAAAGAGATAGCACAATAGTAGAGCTGTAGTCCTGTGCTGCTGTTCTGAGGAGGGAGAAACTGAAAGAGTTCCTCCCTATATCCTTTCCCTCCACCAGCTCAGAAAACCACCATAAAGCAGCTGCTTGCAGTCTCTGAACGTAGGCAAAGGGTGGGGCATGGATGAAGGCCTGCTTAGTGCTTCTGTCAGTACTGCACATTCCAACGAGATGGTGGGGTGCATTGAGTCATGGTTGTGGCCCACCTGCCCTGCACATTGGCTAGTGTTGGCAGGGAGCCTATATGGCATCTTTCCGACAATGATAGAGACGTCTAACTGCTGAGCATGCTCCTGCCAGCACCTCTACAGAAACTGAGTACATCCAGAGTCTCTCTATTGCCTTCAGTGGAGTTAGCATCAGTGGAATGAGAGCAGATCTGACCCATTATGCTGGCATTGCAAGTGCTTGCACTCTCCTCCTCCCTCTCCCCCATACACAGATGCGTGCACACATTATGGGGTTTTTTTCAGGGGCTAATAGTTTAAAACATTCAGGTAAGCCTGTGACTTTCAGTTAATGCAAGCAGTGGACTATATTGTTTCCAGCTGAATATAATCTCACTCAGACTTGTTTTTACTGAAAAATGTCAATTACTTGAGGCAGATTCACAGGTGATCACTTTATATAGTCTCCTTAAGCTAAATATCTATTTTTTATGCAACTTGATGGTACTATTAAAAGCCATCTGCACAAGGTCCAGTACACTTGTTCTGGCCTCCGGCAGTTCCATTAGAACTGTCATCTTGTGCTCTTCCCGGCCATGGCTGCTCCCGCGGATGCCAGAGAGCAATGATCGGACTGGATGGGACCTCAAGAGGTCATCTAGTCCAGTCCCCAGCACTAATGGCAGGACTAAGTGTTATCTAGACCATCCCTGTGATAGGTGTTTGTCCAACCTGCTCTTAAAAATCTCCAGCAATGGAGATTCCACAGCCTCCCCAGGCAATTTATTCCAGTACTTAACTACCTTGACAGTTAGGACATTCTTCCTAATGTCCAACCTAAACTGCCCTTGCTGCAATTTAAGCCCACTGCTTCTTGTCCTATCCTCAGAGGTTAAGGAGAACAATTTTCCTCCATCCTCTACAGAAATCAGAGTCCCAGACTGCGTCCGCTTTTCTAGGTATTCTCTGCAGAGCTGTATTGCGTCTCTGCAGCCCACTCTCTTTCCACCTCCCTCCCCCTGTGCAAAGCTCAGATCAAGAATGCCCTCTGGGGAGTCGAGTGAAGAGTTGACAGTACAACAGAGGTGACTGGTCAACGAGTGGCTTACCCTCCATATGTGCATAAAAGGGGTACCATCCAGATCATTTTCACTGTCATTTAATTTAGTCACAAACTCTCTCTCTCTGAGGGCGTGCATTTTAAAAAGAAGTCAGCCCTGTCTTGATTTCAGTTCTCTTGGATAAAGCTTTCTATTCCTTTCCATGACACCCAGACGAGCCCTGTCAATCTCAGCAAGTCCTTCTTTGTCGCCCTTGGAGTCCCAAAGGTCTTTAATCACTTTGGTGGCACATAAGTGGTGGTGTTGGGTGGTTGTGTTTTGTGTTCGGTTGGTTGGGTGGTTTTAAATCTTGCACTGACACTTGCAAAAGTCTCTCTTCTCTGAGCTTGAAGTCTTCTTCCATCTCCGAAATGCTCTTCGATTTCTGGCTACTAAGCTCATCTCTCTTCCTTTGGCTTAAGGAGAAGGGGCGCTGTAGCACTGACTCTGCCTTAGAGGGTTTTGCTGAGCAAGTGGAAAGTGCTGCTTGCCTGATACATACAAAATAGATGTCTGAATTAGCTAATGCTGCCTTAGTGGGAGAAAATGAAATCTGGATCTTTTTCTGATAGGCTCATTAAAGTAGTTACATGAGCACTCATTTTAAAAGTGCCTGTCTCCCCGATACTAAGTCTTTGTTTATGCTCACATGCATGGGAATATATCATCATTTCACCTCTTAGCTGTGTAATTCTGCAGCCCAATGTTACATTTTTCCATGTTAATCTCTTTTGGTTTTGTAACATTCACTAGCCCAATGTTCACTACATATAAATCTATTAGAGTTACGTGCAGGTCGCAACGCTTGCTTCCATTTCCTACCCATGATAGTGGACAAATCCATAAAAAGAATGATGGACAACATCGCGTGCATGTTTTACATCAGTCCACAGGCAGAGGTGAGATCTAACTTCCTTTGCACAGAAGCGATAATTATGGAATTGCTGTATACATGACAATACCAACATTTCAGTGACTTACTTACCTGGAATCCACAACACCACCATAGATATCCTCAGCAGGAGAGTCCCCATCGACCACAAGTGGTAGCTGCACAGCAGAGTCCTGGAAGACATTTTTCAACAATGGGGTCACTCCACAATAGATCTGTTCACCATGACCCACAACCGCAAATGCCCCCACTTTTGCTCAAGAGTGGGGCTACGAAACAGGTCGAGAGGGGGACGCATTCCTCCACAATTGGAGTAGGGAGCTCCTTTATGCATTTCCACCCATCCCTCTAATAAACAAGACCCTATGCAAAATAAGACAGGACAAAGCGAGGGTAGCCCCAGCATGGCCCAGACAAGTATGGTTCACTTATGTAACACAGATGTCAGCCCACACACCAATCTCTCTACCTCTCCTTAAGGATCTATTATCCCAGGACAAGTGATGCATCCTTCATCCAGATCTGAGGAAGTTACATCTAACAACCTGGTTCCTAACTGTTCCAACAAGAGGAACTAGAATGTTCAGAACCCGTTCAATACATATTACTAAACAGCAGAAAGTCATACCAGAAAGTCATACCTCCAAAATTGGTGCAGATTTGCATCCTGGTGTTCAACAGAGGCAGATCCCAGCTGTATCTGCACCAATCGCAGCCATACTTGAATACCTTCTCACTAAAGAAAACAGGGTTATCACTTAGTTCTCTTAAAGTACATCTAGCATCTCTTGCAACCTTTCACAACTGCATTGACAATAATACAGTCTTCACGCATCCAATCGTGAAATGCTTCATGTCTGGTATTCTGAACTTATACCCAGACAGTCATCCTCCCACACCACCGTGGGACATTAACCTAGTCTTAAGAACCATCACAAAACCGCCATTTGAGCCACTAGCCACCTGCTCCCTAATGCTCCTGTCGATGAAAGTATCATTCTTAATATCTATAACATTGGCAAGACATGTAGGGGAACTCAGAGCACTCATGGCTCATCTATCGTACACGATACTCCACAAGGACAAAGTGACTCTTAGGCCTCACCCAATATTTGTTCCTAAGTTCATGTCACCTTTCCACCTCAGTCAACCTATTCATTTACCCATCTTTTATCCAAAACCACATGCCAACTCACAGGAGACACTTCTCCACACCTGAGATGTGAGATGAGCTATAGCGTTCTATCTGGATAGAACAAAGCTGTTTAGAGCATCACCCAGACTGTTTGTATCAATTGCAGATTGTTGCAAGGGAAAAGCCATAACCACACAAAGGCTCTCAAAATGGATTTCAGGCTGCATCCATACATGCTATGAACAATCACATATCTTACCACCTCAAACGATTGGAACACACTCCACGAGAGTTGTGTCCACATCCACAGCTTTCCTAAACAATGTACCCATAGTAGAAATCTGCAAAGCAGCCACCTGGTCCTCAGCCCACACTTTTACAAAACACTATGCGATTGACCAAGCATCATGGTCAGATGCGGCCATTAATCTTTCAGTACTCTCCTCTGTACAACCTCTCAACTCCAAAGTCCCTCCAGCCATCTAGGGTACTGCTTGACAGTCACCTAAAGTGAAGCACCCACTTGAAGAAGAAGAGAGGGTTACTCACCATGTGCAGTATTCGAGGTTCTTCAAGATGTGTGTCCCTCTGGGTGCTCCACTACTTTCCTCCTTCCCTCTATTCAGAGTCACATTGTAGTGCTCCACGGTAGAGAAGGAACCAAGGGGCACCGTGAGACCCAGATGAGCACTGCTAGCAAAAATCTCTAATCGACTATGCGAGGATGGGTCGACACCTAAAGTGGAGCACCCACAGGGACACAAATCTTGAAGAATCTCAGTTACTGCGCAAGGTGAGTAACCCTTTCTTATCCACTCTACAAAGGCTCGATCAAACATTCTTGCATTAGGAGTAAAAAGATACAGAGCAGAACTAGCATGTGTTACAAAGTAACTTGTGAATATACAGATTGTTATAAGAGGATGTTATTGGCTCAGACAATCAGATTGAAATGCAGTTCCATTTGTATCGCAGTTCAAGAGAGATGACCAAAACTAATAGACCACATAACAGGCTTCTGCGTATTAATTACTATTAATCTGCTTCTGAGCACACAGTTTGCTATCTTGATCCTGGGGGTGGCAGTCAAGTTTAATCTCAGGCATAGAATTTAGAATCCACTACGACATGACAAAGAACCATAGAAACTCTGTGCTTTGGACATGGAAGGTGTATTCTCTTCACTAGGGTTAAATGAACTCCTAGTGCTGTGTAGTGCACTTATTCAGGACAGCTGGTCAAATAATGGGGGGAAAAAACAGGTTGTGAATAAAAATTTCCAATTCACTTGCCTACTGCTTGTTAGTCATTTGTTGTTTATGCATATTCAGATGGCTGCCCAGTATCTATAAAATGTTCAAAAATCCTGAAAGTTTCATGTATTCATACTGAAAGTGCATTAATTGTTCACTTTTCCAAATTCACTATGAAATATTTACCATTCATTATTCCTCTGTTAAGTCTTGCATCCAATCAGGGATCCAAAGCCTCAATACCAAGTCTTAGTATTAGATTCATCACCATAGATGGCAAAATATTCGCATGAGATGTTTGGTGAAACTTTAATAATGAAAATATCTATAAAACCTGGAATTGGTTCATGAATGATTTGCAAAACTAATTCTCCTCTCCTAAGATAAACCATTCACTCAGTTTTCAGTTGATGTAATACTATTTTGCTTAATCTCAGATTTGTTACTAAAGGCCTGGTCTACGCTGGCAATGGAGGTCGACGTAACACTACTTACGTTGATCCCCTAAAGTATGCATCTCCATTGACACTTAAGTTCCACCAATCTAAATCGTAGTAAAAGTCAACCTAATAAAACCACCTCCGTAAGTGGCATAGTGCTGAAGTCGAATTTCATGGGTTGCATTTGCGTCAGTGTAGGCAGAGCGCAACGTAAATTGACGCCATTGGCCTCCAGGAGGTATCTCGTAATGCTCTGTTGTGATCGCTCTGGACATTCGCCCTTGCTGTAAAGTGGCCACGTAAACAGAAAATACCTCCTCCCCTTAAGCCCTGGGAAATTTTGAATTACCATTTTCGGTTTGGACAGAGCTTTGTAGCTGAACCACTCATGGTGACTGCATGGCCCAAACGCGCTCCAGCATGGAGTCGACCAGAGGTCTTGGATCTCATTGGTCTGTGGGGTGAAGAGTTTCTTCTGGTTCAGCTCTGAGCCAGCAAAAGAAATTTAGATATCTATGAGAAGATATCTCACAGCATGTTGGAGAAGGGGCACAACAGGGACGCCCAGCAGTGTTGTGTTAAGATCAAAGAGCTGAGGCAGGCTTATCAGAAAACTAGGGAAGCGAACAGCCATTCTGGCTTCTTGCCCAAAGCATGCCATTTTTACGAGGACCTGCATGCGATTCTCGGCAGTGATCCCACCACTGTGCCACCACACAGCATTGATACCTCTGCAGAATCCCAGTCTAGAATGAATGAGGAGGACTTTGTGGATGAGGAGAGCAGGGTGCAGTAGAGCGGGGTATCCATTCTTCCTGAGAGCCAGGACCTGTTTGTTACTCCAGAGCAGCCCTGCCACACACAGAACAGTGGGACTGATCGAGATGCCAGGGAAGGCACATCTGGTGAGTGTGTGGCAAATCTAATTTTTGCGGTTATGTCCCCAGTCCAGCATCTTAAAAGGAGTTTGTGTTTTTGAGAGGATGGGATTCCTGGGTGTTGCCAAATTTCCATGAAGAGTTACTCCTGGAACAGACTATTTATGTGCAGAGATATGCTCCAAGAATCCTCTGTGGATATCTCAAGGAAAATTTAATGGAGGTAATCTGTAATCCTTTGCAGAAGGTTTCTAGGAAGGGCAGCCTTATTTCTTCCACCATGGTAGGACACATTGCCCCACCACTCTGCTATTAAAAGAGCAGGCATCATCGTGGAACACAGCATAGCAGTATAAGGACCAGGCCTGTACCCTGATGCTTGCAGCAAATCTTCCCTTTCTGCCTGCATTACCCTCAGGAGACTGATATCACACATGGTCACCTAGGGAAGATGGCACAAGTTTTAAATATCCTACCAATACAGTCACTCCGTGTTATTCCTCTACCATGGCCAGTGTCCCTGGGTGCCTCCCCAAGACAATTCCAAGTACTGGTATTGTTGCTATGGGTGTTCTGGGTCAAGACACTGGTTGCCCTATGTTTTCTGTTGCTACACTTCACCCGCAGCATCCTCTAATCTGTTTTGCCCACCTCCTCCCAAACTGGTCCTTGGGATGTCACAGATAAACCCGGTGAGCCCTCTCCTTGCTCGATTGTGGATTTTAGTGCTAATTAAACCTCTTCATAATGGATGCAAAGACCCCTTGCTTACCATGTCTGGAACACCATTCTGACCCATTTGCTACTTACAGATTGAAATGTGGGTCTGGCTTAGCCTTGTGAACATGAAGGGGAGTTGTTTTTACATTGTAACATTTCTTTTACTACTTTGGGTCAGCTAACAATGGCAGCTTTGTGCTTTGCTTTTCTAACAGTCGACACTTTGGCCTTCAGTGCACCTTGCAGAACTCCTGCTGAAAGACTTTCCTAGATTAGGAAGTGTGTGTGGGGGGGGGGACATGGGCTGACATGTTCAGCAAACTAATGCTGACACAGATCTTAGAGCCTGGAGGATGTCCTTGTCTGAAAAACTAGACATGGAACACAGAAGATCGGCGCAGGAGCGTGATACGCAATAGGAGATGTTGCGTATTATGGGGGAATCAGTCCGACATGCTGAGGCATCTCGTACAGCTCCAGTAAGAGCAGCAGCAGGACAGACTCCCTCTGCAGCCCCTCCAAAATGCTTCACCAGCTACCACTTTATCAGTCCCCACCCCCAAGCACTCTGAGGATGCTGAGCAGGGTGCAGTATGTGCTGCACTCCACACCGGTGTATGGTTGCTTTGTAGTGAAATACCAGAACATTTGAGTTGAAATTGTGCATACAGTCTGTGCTCAAGCAAAATTCTTTTTGTCTATGTAAATTACACTGCACCCCATTTATGAAATCCTGTTTATCAGATCAACACTCTTAGTGCCATCATTGTTATCATCCAATAGCCATCTTTTTGTAGTGTTTTTAACTGTCTTATTTCCTTTATCTTTATCTTTTTTTTTTTTTTGCAATCCAGCAATACACAAGCAGGAGAACACACCTAATTATAACCGTAAGCAATATTTTTCTTTATATTCTTGAGATTAATTATTTATACTGAGTAGCTATTTTGTTCTCAGTCCTAGGCAATTCTCTATCATTTAAAAGGAAATGGTGGATGTACTAATAAAGTATATCATAACCTTGTGTTCAAACCCTGCAAAAGCTGCACTGTTTTGATTTCTTCCTTTTTGCAATCTCTTCAAGCCTCTTCACATTTTATTGATGTTTTATTGGCTCCCAAATCACTAAATGCTTTTCACTGTGTGAAAAAGTTGATGTTTAATCAATGAAACATCTATTTTTTTCACCCATTTGTATTATTGGTGCCAGCCAAGGGAGTTATTGTTCATAATGATTTCAGTGACTTACTGTTTGCTGTGTGTCAAATTAAAAATCCTCTTCCTGGCCATTTGTGGAGAACTTCCAGAAGATGTTCTGCTCTGGTCCCCTGTTAAATCCTGAGGTGACTGTTAAATGGATGTTTTATAGGTGCCATTAATGCACAAAAATAGTAGTAAATCTGAAAACTCCCTATGGATTCTGATGAATCAGCTTCAAAGAAGCTGGTTCAGAACAACTCCACATTGCCAAAAAAAAAAAAAAAAAGGAACAACAAAGAAGTCTATATTCCATCAATCTGTGGGAGATTTTAAAGGACTTACATACAGAGACAAACTTTCAGATAGATCTGATTAAAAACATAAAAGCATCTGAAAAGTAAATTGAAGTCATAACCTTTACAGTGTCTATTAGTTACCAAAGATGAGATGTTTTGCATTAAGTGAAGGCTTGCTACCTTTCATCCCATTTTACCCTGGTATTTGGTCCTACAGTCAAGCTGATAATACTGGATTTGTGACAGCAAATTTCCATAGCAATAGACTGTGATATCAGCATGTTAATATATCTGGGGGAAAATAATGAGAAAAAAACATTCAGTGGGGGAAGGGATTCTGGAAAGCAGTAATTTTGAAAAAGGGCTGGATGTTCATTATCAACAAGAAATTAGAGTGGAGTTTGAAATGCAATATGGAAAGGGTTAAAAAAACCATATTTTTTGCACTGTATACACCGATGTATAACATCACTGCACGGGGAAGTAATACTCCTTTTCTTTGGCACAGTGGTGAGACCCATCTGCATTATTGTATTCAATTTTAGACACCTCTGTGCTAGAGGATATAGATTAATTGGCGTGAGCTCCATGAAATTATTAAGAGTTAGGAGGGGATCTTCTTGTAGGGGAATTTAAAGTGTTAAATGATCCACAACTTGACTCAGTTCTGACCAAGATGGGAGGCATAACAACTGTCTAGAAATATTTGAAGGGTGTGAAAATCAAGGAAAGAGAATTATTTAACATGATGGGGGATATTCAATGGGTTGGATCCTCTCTCCTTCTCCATGAACAGAGGAGATTCCAATCCACTGGATTTCTCAAGGATGGGGTCAAATTAGCTTTGTATCGGGGTCTACTGCAGCACTCTTCTGCCATTTGCCTGAACTCCTTGTGCCAGGGCTCCATAAGGCGAGAGTTACTAGGGGGTAGAAAAGGGGAATATCCCTGCTGATCCCATGGAAATCCACTTGGGAACTAATGCCATTGGAAGCAGTATTGACTCCTCTTTGGTCCCTTCAGTCACTGCCACTATGCAGCCATGTGGCGCTTAGCCAATGGAAGCAAAGTTCCTGAAGAAGTCATGCTGCTTTGGGGAAGGAGGGGCCAATAAAGTACCATGAAGGAGATAATCTTTCAGGAAGCCATCACCTGCCTCTTTGGGATGGGGGTTCCCATTTATGTATTTCCAGGATTTATGCAACCATGCCTCCAGGTTAGTCAATACTGCCCAAAATTCCTTCCACCTGATAATTGCTAGGAAACAAGTCAAAGTCGTCCTCTGGACCCCGTCTGCCTATTCCCATGAGTTTGTCAGAATGAGGTCTATGTTCAATGGCACTCAATAAATAAAAAATAACAATTCTGCTATTATGCAATAAAAATGGTAACTTTTTCAAACCCACCCTCAAAGGCATAAAAGGCTTTCACTTCCCGATCTTGGAGCAGCAATGTAGGCACACACTGAAAGGAACTTGTATATTCGCAGCTTGTAATCACTTGAAAATAAGCCAATGATTGGGACTCCTTAAGCATTTTTTCCCATCATGCTAAAATGTTACCTGCAAAATTAAACTTAATACATGTAAGAAATGTATTTGCAGAAAACTGTACTCTTATATCATTGTGTGGGCATTCCTCACTATGTGGGGCTAATGGCAAAATTTAGGAATAGGTTTATAAGATAGTGGCAACCGTGTTCAAAGTGCTACTTGATCAGGATCCTCAGGGTTGTTTGTCTGGAATAAAGTTGAATATGAGAGAGAGAGAGAGAGTCACTGGTTTTAGACAATCTGTTTTGAACTATTGGACAACAGACATTGCTTCTACCAGAAAAGCTTGGATAATACTTAATGGCTTCCTGTGCTTGGAACAAATAATTTGTCAAACAGCTGAAAGTAAGAATGTTTTTTTTAAGACAAGCTGCTGCTTTATGGACAATAAAAAGAAAAAATAGCTTACCACCTGCCATAGTCCCTTATGAACAATTCTATATATTCTATATCTGAAGGACCTTGTGTAACTCACTTGTTAGGATTGATATTTGTGGGGGATATTTTCTGCATCAGCCAAACAATTTTTAAAAAAATAAAATTTTCCTCTGAAAAATAGGTCCTGGATGGGATTTTCAAAAGTGCCAAAGTGACTTAGTAGCACCTTTTGAAAATTCCAGTCAGTGTTTTAAAATAAACTTTCAAGTGGCAATTGATTATATGTGAAAGGTGCTCAGATAAGACAATTATGTGATACAATATCAAACCCTAAGCAGAATAAATTAACATATTTTTAAAATAATATTTATTAAGTAAAGTTTGAAAATATAGCAAATAATTGTAAAACACCACTGAAAGTGTTGGAAATAACTTGTAGGGAAGTGATATGAATAGGTAAGAAAAGGCCCTGAAAAATTAATTGCTTCTTTGAAAGGCATTCTTCCTCACTGCAGTAATGTAAGGCTTATATTGCCAGAGGCTTGTTTTGCATTTACTTGTCATTAAACTTTATAGCTCTTGTGATGCTTAATTTGTATTCAGTGACCTTAGTTGCCAAAAATGACTGATATGGCCCCCCTCTGAAGAGGGGGAAAGGAGGGCAGAGAATAGTGAAGAATTCTTTCACAGTAGGTTAGAGTGGACTTCAAAATTACTGCTCCATAAAGCTCCTGGGCTGTTTTTACTTACACTCTATTTTGTAATTCAGTATGAATAAGCACAATAAGCAGAAATAGTGGGCATGATGGCAGAGAACAGTGCTGCATCTCTCTAAACACATCATCTGTTTAACCCCATTCCAGTGGAGAATATAGCACCCGGAATTTCTATGTTTCTGTGCTGCGCGTATACAAATTGCATATTTCTGAAATTGGCATCTATGGGCAGAAGGAAAATGCTACATATTGTGGCAGACTAACCATATCCTGCCATATCCTGAATGAATTTTACTGAATTAAGTTAAACCTTTTGAATTAGTTTTAAGATCTTTGGAGTTCATTGTATTAAAAGTGCAGATGTTTCTGTTTTATTGTGGGATTGTAAGGATCTTCAAAGGACCATTTGAAAGAAAGGGAATGTTTAAGAATAAGGGGATCTCTCTAGGAGGATGGGGTATTTCATAGAAATGTAGGGCAAGAAGGGACCTTGAGAAGCCATCAAATCCAACCCCCTGTGCTGAGGCAGGACAAAGTAATAAACCTATATCATACCTGGCAGGTGTTTTGTACAATCTGTTCTTAAAAACCTTGAATGATGGGGATTCCACAGCTTCCTTTGGAAGCCTATTGCAGACCTTTATAGTTAGACAGTTTTTCCTAATATGTCTAAATTTCCCTTGCTGCTGATTCCTTCTTGTTCCACTTTCAGTGGACATGGAGGTCAATTGATCACAGTCCTCTTTGTAACAGCCCTTAACATATTTGAAGACTATTATTAGGACCTCCCTCCATCTTATATTCTCAAGACTAAACATACCTAGTTTTTTTAGTCTTTTCTCATAGGTCAGGTTTTCTAAACTTTTGATCATTTTTGTTGTCCTCTGGACTCTCCCCAGTTCGTCCACATCTTTCCTACAGCATGGTGCCCAGAATTAAACACAATACTCCAGCTAAGGCCTCACCAGTGCCAAGTACAGTGGGACAATTAACTGCAATGTCTTATACATGAAACTCCTGTTAATACACCCCAGAATGATATTAGCCATTTTTGCAACTGCATCATATGACTTGTATTCAATATGTGATATGCTTATCAATTGTTTGAAGCCAACCTCCTGGAGAAGTGTGCATATGCTAGTTCGAACTGAATTATCCAGGGACCTTAGACAAAGAAAGGATTTTGGAATAAATAACCTATGTTTAGACTGATTCAGGGCTTTCTTCTGGGTCCAGTAAATGGACAGGACCCCTGGTCCATGGAGGGCCCAATCCCTTGGGAAAGGTGGAATGACTAGGCCTAGTGAGGCCCCATAAGACTGTACTAGTTCTGCACTGAGGCTATGATGAATTTATTCCCACAAAGAAACCCCATGTGTGGAGTGTTGAAAGACTGCTCCTGCCAGAGCCCCTGTTACAGTTGGAATGGTGTCTGCTTAGCTGATTAATATGTCTGTAGGTTATTTTTGTTTGTTTGTTTGCAATATGGTTTCTCTGTAATACTTTTTATCTTTAGAATAAAGTAGGCTTGCATAGGAAGTGCTGTGAGCACTGTGAGTACAACTGTGGCAATGACTCCTGTTAACTGTCTCTTGGGGGGCGGGGAGGGAACGGAAGGTGTCCTGGGGCAACTTTTCTGTGCTGGGAATAACACAATGAAGGCGGGAAACTGTGTTGTCTGGGAATAGCTCAGTCAGAAGAAGGAGACAGGTTCGGGTCCCCACCAAAAAGGCAATGGCTGGGGAGTCAGAAGCCTGACAGTGGGTGCCCTTGCTGAACTATTGAGGGGAAATATAGGGGCATTTGTCCTGAACTGAGACACAGATTTTACCCTAATTAATTGTGCATCCAACACAACAACCTGAAGCTATGATCGATTACAACAGCATTGAGAGTAAAATCTTTCATTAATGTACTACCTAAAGCATAGATAGTTTTAAAAATATTTTTCTTGCAATCCTTGAGGAAAGTTATATAATATAAAGCAGTTGTCAAAGTGGACTAATTTTACCTCCTAACACTCTTGACAGTGTATCTCCAAATGGATTAATGAAATAAACTTTTTAAAGAATAAAATAATACATGTTAATTTCAGAAATCATTTTGCTGTGGTAGCAAAGAGAACTCTATGTGAAGTTTGAGGATTTGGTTTTGTTTTATAGGGATTATTTTTAGCTGGGACAACTGAAAATCAGGATATTTATCATTGATAGTTGATGATGGTTTTTTTGGTTTTGGTTTGTTTGTTTGTTTGATTTGGGTTTCTTTATTTTTCTTTCTTTGGCAGTCCAGCGTGGCATTCCCTACAAAAAGGAAAAAAAGTTAAATCTCTCCATGCAAATGAGAGCAAGCCACAACCCTAGACTATCAATGTCAAATAAGCACACAGTAATATTTTGATAAATATTCTAAGTCGGTAATTCCAACTGTCCATTAGTTCATGAATTTTTATATGTTCATAGACTGCACAGATATCATTCAGGATGGTAGAATTGTGTTTTGCTTAAACACCCAGCAATCTGGGTTCTCAAATGTAATTTGCATGGTCCGTCTTATTGCTTGCTCTTGTGTGTGAGATATGGTCAAGGGATCAGCTCTTTCTCCTAAAGGTTCTTAGTTTTGGAGAAGGGACACAGTTCTTTCCTATCAACTCCTTTGTTGTAATATTAAATCCCCAGGAATAAGTGTATGAATTAGTCTCCCTCACTATTCTGGTAATACATTTTTCTCTTTATTAAAAAAACCAAACCTGTGGATGGGAATGTCAGAGGCAGCCCCAGCAGTTGAGGGCCTCTCATTGTTCACAGAAAAACAGCACAGGTTGTATCAGTGCAAGTGTCCACATACTACAGGCCAACCTGAAAGTACTGGACCCACTTCAGAGCAGCTGGGCAGTTGGCTGTCCGTGTCCATTCAATCTGTGGCCTCTCTAACATTACCAGTTAAATTATTCCTTGGATTTTTCATAAAGGCGCAAACCCAAAGGCTGGTTTTATAAGGCACTGTGTAGTAAAATTAAAATTCATTTGTGCATATTAATTTTACAGTGCCCAAAGAATGCAGCTACCCGAGGACCTAGTTTATAATGACCAGTGTAGCACAGTATAGTTGTAAGCCCTTGATAGATAGATCCTCTCTCTCAGCTTTCTTGAATCTGGGTTTCAATTTCCCACAAATATTTAATTGCCAATGATTGGATAAACTACAGACCCTGAAGTCAAAAAGATTTTACTTTTAATTTAAGTAAGAAAGATGTAGACTGTGATAGAAAAATATTTCCAAGGTTTCATTTGGTTTAATTTCACCTCCTAGACATTTGCTACCCTTTGGCTTCAGGCTATTCTAATATTTGTGTGACCATATAAATGTACTGTCCCCCAATGATCAATGTATCTGATATACCTTCTGAAAGAGAAATCCTGTGCTTTTGGAAGAATGAACTTTTAACTTTAACACCCATATATATTTTGAATTATTTAGTAGAGTGCTTGGATATCAGACAGAGAGAGTTGCTTAAATAAATCCCTTGACATGTTTGACCTTGAAACTCACTCATAACATAGTATGCTATAAAAACTTGTATAAAACAATAGTGTTGGGTTTTGCTCCTTCAGGAAGGTGCTTTGATATATGTATATAATGAGCCATACTGAGATGAACCCTTGGTTTTTTATTGTGAAAATAGTGATTCATTCTGGGATCTCTTCAATAATGCTAATTTATTTCCAGGAAGTCCTTTGCCTGCATAGCCTTACCTTATCTGCTTCCCCTACACTGTACAGTAAAAGCCTTGTAAATTTGTGGGGCCAAATTCTGTCTTTGGATGCACACGTGGAGTTTCTAGTTTAGTCAATAGGAAGTGAACATTCAGAGGGCAGAAGTTAACCCAATGTATTTACAAGTAGATAAGCACTTGCATCCAGAATTAAAGCATTCTCAGAAAATACTAGAGAAATGCATGTACATAATGTGAAAAACAAGAAATATATTAAGGTACGTTCCAAAGTCTCATCATATATTGCAAATATAACGTCTCCCAAAAATCAATAGTGTGTGAAGTGTACTAGCCACAATCCCTACCCACTTCTTCTCCATACTTTCTCTCCTCTTACATATTTTTAGAGAATATTAATTACCAAAGGAAACTCCCATTAAAAATATCTAATATATAGGAAAGGTCAAACTGGGAATAACTTTTCTTTCAACATATTACTATTAGGCCCCGTCCTGCAAATCTCCTCTTATGTGAGGAATCCTTACCTTTTTGATTTCAACAAAACTACTTTGGGGATTAAGGATTACTTATAGTAATAACACATGCCCATAGTTTAGCAATACATCAAGTATAAGCAGGAGATACTGATTTTAGAAAGCCAGTGCAAGAGATGGATCATGTTATAGCTCAAGGTTTTGTGGGATTGATTTTGTGTTATTTTTGGGGAGTGTCATTTATTTGTTTAAAGACAGTAGAGTCAGGCCAATATCTGATTAAATGAAATGACTGATGCACTCTTAATTAAGAATCTAACCACAAGAGAAGTGCCAAGCTCTACTATGCTTGGGAGATGGGCTATCAGATTTAACTGGTCAGACCACAGAGCGGTGGCTTTAATATTTTCTTGAGTGAAGATTTACTTCAAGGGGACTGAGCTTACCTGACCCTTTGGGAGAAAAGATCTGTAAAGAAAAAAAAACCTCATTGCTGTCTTTGTATACATTTGTTTTTGTAGCTCTGGTGGCATCTATAAAAAAAAAATCCTATAGTTGTCAGTGAAGTTCACTACAATTGTATTCTCCTACACAGTGCTTAATTTGTCCCAGGGCTAAGCCCCGGCACTTCTAGTCTTGCCAATTCATCGCTCCAGCACCTCTGAGATTGGTGCATCAGTTATGAATGTAAAAAAATTGCTTGAGCCCTGACAAATAATTGCTTGAGCTCCAGCACGTCTTTCATTACAAATTAAGCACTGCTCCTATCCATCAAACTGAAGAAACCAAAGGTATAGTGTCATTTGTCATCCATAAATCTAGGCAGGTCAGAAATCTCCATGTCCTCAGGACTCCCTCTCTTTCTGGGTGCACCAAAACCTGTGTGTTTGTAGGTCTTGCATCTATAGAACACAGAGAGAATATCCAGGGTATGTTTCAAGGTTGTTTTTGCTGGCATTATCACCATACATTTGTATTTACATTATGAAAAGTGTAATGTGACTTACATTCCTATGTAAAGTGTTTCTGTCTTTATATTGCAATGCTGCAGATCTAACCCTGAGTCACCAATGCATTCTTTTTGTCAATACCTCTTTCAGGCTGTGAACAGAAGTTCTTAGACTTACTATCCCTTAATTAACATAAAAAGCAGTTTTTAACCTTGGAAAGAACTCAGAGGTTGAAAAGTGAAAAGTTTTGAAACGGATCAAAGCAGAGCTTGTGTCACTCAGATTCATCCTGGAGACACAGAGTTAATAGCCATATTTGAGATGTCAGAGGGTAATCGTTGAAGGAAAAATACTGCTAGATTATCATTGGGCACAAAATGAATTTGGTTTGTATGGCCCAAATAAACAGAGAAAGGCAAAGATACGCTGGGCCTGGCTGGCTGTTGGTGTTGATCAGTGTAACTCCATTGAGTTCAGCAGAGCTCTGCTGATTTACCACAGCTGGGAGTCAGGCCCTTTGTAAATTCTAGTGTATTCAAAGTATAAATAATCTCTACACCATTAAGGGAAAACTCTCTGGAGCAAAATTCAGACAGAAGATGGCGAGCTTCCAAAATAATAATTGCTTTCCTTGAAAATTTTTTTTAAATTCCCCAAAATGCGGTTGCAGTCTACTTAATACCTGAAAACTATTTGCACACAATATTAAACTTAGTTCATTCTGGTACTGTGACAGGTGAGTGGAGAATTTAAAATACACAGGGAAAGATTAAGTCAATTCTCAACATGCAAGCTAAAAAGCTTAGCTGCATGTATACAGTGCAAAACACTTGATTAAAGCAACTTCAATTCACATTTCCCAAATACTGGCATGTAAAAAAAACAAACCTAGCCAAATTCACCCTTGGAATAACTCTGCATAAATCAATAGTTTGTGATATAGCGAGGGCAGAAAGCTGTAGGAAAGTGATTTACGGCAGATACGTAAGCCTCAGAATGCTCAGAGCTCTGTTCCCTGCAGATTAGCTGAGTCTCGTTAGGGGGCAATTAGGAGCAGCTGAGCCAATTAGGGACCAGCCAGGTGCTCCATAAAAGCCCTCCGCCCGCCCCCCCCCCCCCCACACACACACAGACAGGGCATGAGCTGGGAGGAGTAGGAGTAGGAGTGCTGTGCTGTGCTGTGCTGTGCTGTGCTGTGTGTAGGAGTGCTGAGTTGCAAGGAGGAACAGACCAAAGTGCAGAGATCCTGTGGAGGAACAGGCTGGAGAAAGGTACCAGGCTCAAGAAGCCAAAAGGAGAGGGAAAATTAGCCGAGGGGAAGAGAAGTGCAGTTGGGAACACAGTGCCAGCAACACCTACCTGCTTCTCATAGGGCCCCTGGGCTGGGACCCGGAGGAGCGGGTGGGCCCGGGTCCCTACCCCACCCTCGGGGAAGACGGGGTGACTAGAGATGCCCTGACCCACTACAAGCAACCAAAGCGTGAGACCCGCTAGGGGGAAGACGGCTGCCTGCCACAAGTTACATCAGGGATTTAATTGGTCTATTATATCTCTCACCACACACAAATGATAAATCATGCAGTGGACAGCTGTCTCCCAAAAAATAGCCAATAATCACTTTAAAGTGAGGTCATTCAAACAAATATGCAATAGAAATGATTACATTTTTGTTTATACATCCAGGTTAATACCATCCAGTATTAATACCATCAAGTCATTGCAGAAGTTACATGAGTACACTGTTCCACCAAATATTTTCCCTTGACCTGTTTTGCCAGGTTATGTTCATGGCTAGATTGCTCTGAGAAACTATTAATTTGGCCAGATCATTCCTCTAAAGCAGTGTTTCTCAACCTGGGGGTTGTGACAGTTTTAGAGGGGTCGCTGGTATTGGGGGTGGCAAGAAAGGCAATTGCCTGGAGCCACAGGGGTGCCATGAAACTAAGTTACATGCCTCAGCCCCGTGGGGGTGGGACTCAGGCTTCAGGGGTACAGTAGTTTGGAAAGGTTAAGAACCACTGCTCTAAAGAGTCACAAGCTCGAATCAAGAAAAAAAATAAAGCAAATGAAAATGCAGCTTCTACAAGTAAGTTCATTTTTTGTTCCCCCCCAAAAAACATAATTATGTCATCCAGAGTCAATGATTTTCTTCTGATTATGAATCTCCCTGGGATGATGCATTTGAAATTTGGTGCTGTACAAAATAATATGACGGAAGAAAGAAACTTTGTAGCTTCCCAGGAATACTTTTATCTTCCTTGACATACTCCAAAAATCCGTATGAAATTGTCAAAATGATAGCAGATTCCCACACTTCAATGAATGTTTGTGCCTTATGAAGAAAAGCTTGTAAACACGTACAGTAATTTACTTTCCTGTCCTTTTGCAAAAATGAATGAATACACAAAAGACAGCAGTTCCATTTGCCATATGGAATTTTTTTTACACAACTTAAGTTGAAGTGTGTCCTTCTTTGGCCCTAAGTGAATAATAATTTTCATCCCTTCTAACTCCATATGGTTGTTTTGAAGAAAATCTCTGTATATGACCCTCAGAAAATCTCCCATCTCTGCACAGGGGAAGAGAAAGAGATGTGAATGCATTTTAATATAGGAAAGAATGTCAGTTCTTCAATGACCCTCTTGGTGAGAAGATCACCGAATATCTTCCAGACTCTAGACACATATATTGCTGTATGTAAGCTCAAATATTGCAGCTCTTAGTCACAAGAATAGTCACATTACAGTCAATAGGACTTCTCCCATGACTGAAGGCAGCCAAATCAGGTTATAATTTTCAGGATATCAAGAACAGGAAACAAAAATTCAGGCAAAACTCATGCAGCAAGGACTACTTCTGCTTCCATTTACTCAATAAAAGTTTTATATGAGTCATATCCACAGGACTGGATCTCAAGGGATGCATTTACTTACATGTACTGGATATGTTCTTTGTAGCAGTGACATGATTTACTTTGTATGTATAACAAGCATCTCTGAGAATTCTCAATTCTAGAAAAGTCATTTTTGGTTTCTTTTCCACCCAAGATGACTCTTATTTTATTATTAATTTCAGGATTTTTTTTTCAGATCACGAAGAACATACAAAGAAAAAAACCACACAAAGCTACCAATTTGCACTTAAGGACAGATCTAACACCCCCTCCCTCTTCTCCCCCCCCCACCCCCCCAAAAAATCAGTAGAAAGTCTCCCAACACTGAAATCAGTGGGAGCTGGATTAGGCCTATAGTGAGCATTCATAAATTTGAGTCATAAGATTAAGATTTCCAATTTCTAACAACTTAATTCTGTCTTCAGGGCAAAAAAATCAAGATGGCAATTTAGCATTTTCATAACCAAGCTCGTTTTACAGAGGGCAAATCATACAATAAAATTCCACCTACAAAAATATCTATTTACAGAGCTGAATCCAGACACTACCTGCTTCTGTCAAGGAATCAGCAAGAAATTGGTTACTACGGTCATGAACACCCCACTGAATAAGCAGGGATCTTCCCACTTTAAGCAGTGGCGCTGAACAGGAGCTGTCTAGGAACCCAAACATTTTAGAGGGGCTGAGTTTGAGACACTCACCCTCCCCAACCACAGACACGCTTTGCTGTATAAAACAGTCTAATTGCTGGGGGATTATGTCCAAGAGCAGTGTGTCAACATCCAAATGTTTTTTATCCCAGCTGGGTGACATCTTGAACAGTCCATATGATGTCCTGATACGACAATTCCAACCTGTTTAAATTAAACACATGCTTAAGTGCTTTGCTGGATTGGGACCAGAATGGTCAGCATCTTGCAGGATCAAGCCCAAAACTTGTCTAGAGTCTGGCCCATGGTGAAGTCATTTTGCCACAGGACTTGGCTATAACTGAAGATTCATTGTAGCCTGAATTTAAGTTGACATAATTGAAATGCACTTGAGATTTTCATTCTCTGTCCCTTTAATTAGTTCCACTATTAGTTGGTCCCACTGTATTAGCTCTTCAGCCTATGCACAAAAAAGTGATTTAGTTTTGTCAGTGGTGAGGATTCTTCACCTATCCTCACACTGCGCCATATCTGCACCATTATTCTGCATTGCTCATGCTGTATATTTGTAAGAGTTGGCAATCTTTGGTGATGGTAAATGAATGAGAACCCCAGGCCAGTGTCTTGCAATATCCTACTAACTACTACTGGCAAGTTCTCTGTGCAACCTGAAGATGATGTCGGTGTCTTGCTGATCCATCTTGATTTGCTAATAACTAAATTTGTTCAGCTTTCTTTTAATTTTTGAAAATTGTATTTTCCCCCTACATGTATAGTTGCCAACAAGCTGAATGAACATACAATGGCTTACACAGCCCAGCCATTTGATGTGTTAATTCAAAATGCTGGCAAAAACCTGAAAACAGCTTCTAGGGTTTCAAAAACTAAACCCAGTAGCTAAGCAGATACAGGTGTGAGAATCTCATGCTAAATGGCTGCAAACTCTGCAGCAATTTTTCTTGCAAATGAAAATGGTGGATCTACATGTGTGATTTTTTTTTTTTTTTTTTGGCCTAAAGCCACTTCTCTATCAGATGTGTCATCTGGCCATCCTAGGTAACTAATATAAAAAGTGGTGGTTGCATTTCATATTTTTTCATGAATACACCTGTTTGTAAGTAGCAAGCAAAACAGCATAAATTTAAGACCATTGTTTTGTTTGGGGGGGTGGGGAGAGGATGTGTATGGTAAAACATCCCTTGATTAATCGTGACCTCAGCTGGTGCATGGCCAAGTCATTTCTATGCATATTGGCATATAGGAGACTTGGAGTCTCATTTTGTGGAACCTTGGTTTCACAGGATCTCAGAACACTGAGGAGGAGGTACGTATAACTAGAGCTGGGCAAAAGTTTTTGGTGTATAGTAAATATGCTGGAAAATGTATTTTTGGGGGCACTGAAACTATTCATAAATTCAAGTTGAATTCAATACATTTTTGGCTGGAAAAAACCCCCTCAAAATGGTTCATTTTGAAACCAACACACACACTCAGTTACTCGTTAAGCGAAACTTATGCTCACTGGGTGAAGGGCTACACACCACGTTATTCTCTATCATGCCATCCCATGGAAGCCAGCTAAAAGCAGCCTTAATGGGTGGCCCAAACCTTGGTCTCAGGGCCAAGCCCAAATAAAGAGGTTGCTGAAGGCAGGGTCGTGCAGTGAGTAAGTGGGCTGAATCTTCCTATCACTGTAGGCCACAGTCCAGCCTCAGAATAGTTCCATGCCTGTTATTGCAGCCTGTGTGCTGCAGTGGCCTTGGGACTGCCCCCTCTCTGAGAAGGATTTTGGGTAGTGGTTCCGTGTTCTCCCTCAGTCTGCCCCCATTGTACTCTGAAAAGCGTTTCTTGGTTCACAAGGGGTGCAGGCTTATATCATGTAACTTAACAACTTAAAAGGATAGTTCTGTATTCTAGACATACTTGTAGTTAAAGTACAAGTCAAGAGAATATAATTGTGTATCTAGAGAGTACAATCAAAGCTTGAGTATTATTGAGAATGACACTGAACTGTAGTTTATTCCCTATTTGTATGCATGGAAACCTCTCTTATGATAATAAATAGGGGACCCTACCTACTAATGAGAAGTATGAGTTCAGCAAGGATTTCTATTAGTTAATTTCTCGGGCAGAAAGCAGTGAATGGTGATAAATGCAGAACAAGTTATATAGCAGTGAGATATTAAAGAACAAATATAGTATCTATGAACTGAAACTCAGTAGCATCAAGAAACTAAACATTGGAAAGGGGGGAAGAAATCCAAGAATCATTGTTTAAAAATCCAAAGTTCAGCTGTGATGAAGAAAATCCACAGTAGGTATTGACTTCATTGATCATGAACTACTACAGGATATACCATGCTTTCAGCCGCTAATTACCTAGCCTTCAAATGTTTACTGTTCCTGGTGTAAGGTGTTATCTTAAAACTAGTTCTTTAATGACTTCAGTGCATGATGCTGATCTTTCAGTAATTCCATTTAAATGTTGTCTACTGTGTCACATGGGAATCATTGACAAGTCAAAGTTATTCTGTCATAGTGACTTTCTTGAAATTGCAATGCTGAGATTAACCAGCCAGTGGTGTGAGTTATTTTTCCTCACTGCTCTAACTACATCATAATTCCTAGAAACAGTGTGGAGTAACTAGGTGGGAATGTCAAGTGGAAGTGCAATCTGTGGGCCCTACAGCACCCTTCTGTGGAAAATCCCCTGTATGGAGAAAAAAATGTTAAAATATTGGAAGCTTTGAACTCATGGATGCCTCAAATAATTACAACCCATACTTGATGGGGAGCACATCTTGAAAGAAATCTTACCTGAATCCCCTCTTCTGGCCTTCAAACAACCCCAACTTCTCCAAGCTCAAATTCAGAAGCAAGCTCCCCACAGCCCAGGATACACTAACTCAAAGCAGCACAAACCCTGCCAGAAAAACAGATGCAAAATCTGTAGACATATTTCCACTGCTACAGTGATCAACACTAAAACAACACTTTTCAAGATCCATGGGTCCTACACTTGTCTATCACAACTTGTGATGTACCTCACCCAATGCACTAAATGCCCCTACTAACTACCTTGGTAAAATGAGATTATTACTACACTCTTGAATGAACTCACACAGAAAAAATGATAGAAGGCAAAAATACCATATTACCTTTGGGTGAACACTTTTCACAAAGTGATCACTCTATATCTGACCTCACAGTCCACATCCTCAAAGAAAACCTGCACAACACATCCAAAAGATAAGCCTGGGAGCTTACATTCATAACTTTGCTAGATACTAAAATCATGGACTGAACATTGACATTGGATCTATGTTTTGTTAGAACAAACCGTAACCCACTTAAATCCAAAAGATAAGCCCTAGATACTAAAATCATGGACTGAACATTTACATTGGATCTATGTTTTTTAGAACCCTCCCCTTCATCCCCTCTCCCCCCATCACTGAAAAGGTGTTAATGGCCACTTCACCTTCAATGATCCCTTGAAATACATTTTAACTACTTATGCTAAACGATCTGTTCCAACTTGTACATCTAAACTGGAATAAAAGACCTGCAGCATGGCCGTGGCTAGCCCAGGTCAGCTGATTTGGGCTCAGGCTGGAGCCCAGGATCTGGGATCCTCCCCCCCATGGGGTTCCAAAGCCCAGACTCTAGCTTAAACCTTAACGTCAATACAGCACATTTACAGGTGTGCAATCCAAGTTCTGTGAGCGCAAATCAGCTGACCGGGACCAAGCACAGGCGTTTAATTGCTACATAGACATACCTTTTGAAGAAGAGCTCTGTGTCAGCTCAAAAGCTTGTCTTTCTCACAAACAGAGGTTGGTCCAATAAAAAGATATTATCTCACCCACTTTGTCCCTCACAGTCCCCCCAGGGAGTACTGGGTTCTTAAAAGGACCAAACAGCAGCGAGCCCAAACTCAGATTCTTAAAATAATGAAATAAAACTCATGCCTTTGTAGTTTACGAAGTATAAGATAGGATAACCAGCATAGCTGCTGACACTAAAAAAAAAATAAAGGAGGGGATTCATAATAATCTCATATGCTCTTTTGACTTTCATGCTGCTAAACTAATAAATCAGATACTTTTACAGTTGTGCCACAGACTTTTATGTCACTAACTCTTTTAACTGATGGCAGTGGTATAATTATTAGTCTCAAGGCAATAATAAAACTAATATGAATTGAGGGTGAGTCATGGCACTAGCACAGAAGGCTGTGCAATATTATTACTGTAAGGACAATATATTGCATCTTATCTTGTTTGATTCCCACCTATTTCTATCTGAAATGAATCAGTTGCCTTCATATCACGGGAGTTTCCTTGTACTTTTTGATGCATTCGCTCAAGGATATCGAATTGATAATAAATTTTACGACTAGATGGAGGAGGGGAGGGAGAGAAGAGACGGTGTTTCATTACCAGACAGTACACATTGATGGGAGTCTCTCTGAAAGCTGAAATCCACTGGAGTGAGTCAATGGGAATCTTTCCATTAAAGGGCTTTGGATCAGGCCCTGACTGAGAAGCCTTCTGTGGGTGAAAGAAAATGGTAAAAAAGATGTGATGCAAGAATGCTAAACAGAACCACCCATTACTTTAGCTGTCTGCCTCTCTACACATTCCTCCTTCTCTGAATATGAAACAGTCAATGAGTGTTTAGATGTACTACTGCTCATTTAAAAATTACTTTTGCTGTGTTTGCGTGCTTGTGCGTGGTTGTGTTTGTTTGAAAATGATTTCCTAGCCATCAACAGAGATGAGTTTCTGCATGCACCAAAACTAGTGCCATTGATCTGACGCTTCAGAATAGATGGAGATCGGATTTCCAACACCTCAATAGGATTAGCTAGTTTTTTTAGGAAAATGAAAAAATTCTTTGCTCTGAATGAAACTGCTAAACAGTGTTACTTTATACAACAAACTGCAATAGAGTGAGAATATAAAGCACATTGCATTACAGCTTTGAGATAGCATTGAAAATAGGAGGTTTTATTATGGAGATGATGACAGACCTTTAATTACAGAAGACCAACCAGCACTACAATGGTGCAGAAAAAAACTGGAAACACAGCCAAATAATGGAGCACTTAAGGGGATGAGATGGGGGGGGGGGGTGTTGAAAATAGTAAATCCTTCACAGAATACCCCTCAAAAGGAAATGGCTATGATATGAAATCTAGCAAGGTATTCATGAAACCTGAGATGAGGTATTAATGGAAGATGTATTAAAATATGATTTCTCAGCGGATAAAATTGTAATGGAATAACTGAATATTTTTTAAGAATTTCCAAAAGATACCGGTTATAGATAACTCCTCCTTGCAATATGCTGCTTTTAAATTTTAATCTGTATATATGAATTTGTAGATTTGTTTATTAATTAAATACAGCCATACAGGCTGAGAAATACAGGTGTATTCTTAAAAGTAGTATCACCTATGAAGTCTGTATGTGGAACATATATGGTTCTAAAGATAACCATCATATCACTCTTCAGTCACACATCACATGTATCATTCAGTCACTCTTGTTTATACATTGTTTATTTTCCTCAAAATATGTCTACTTTTTGTCCTTTGACATCACGAATCTTATGTTGGTTTGAAGTCTTTTTGCTACTCAGTTTCTGTTCATGACTATACTTTGGGCAACATGATTTCCTGATTTAAGTACAGTGCATGCTCTCTCTCTCCACTTTCATTTTCCAATCAGATTATTATCCAATTTAACAGATGTTCTCTTCAACCAGGAAGATTAGGCAACTCATGAACTATACTTTTGTGAGTCATACAGATAACTTTCACTGGCTGATGGAATTAACCTCTAGAGTTATAGCAAAACACTAATCTATTTGTTTACAAATATAATAGCCATCTGGGATAGTTTTCCTGACTAATTTTTCCCATGAGCAAAGGGATTGTACACATTCTGTTATTATCTTTCATTTCCTATCACAATGAAGGAAGTTCATTTTGAATTTGAACATATTAAGAAGCATAGTACAGAGTATTCTGTGTTTTTACCACTGCTTCCAATACTTGATTTTAAAGACAAAATCGCCATCAATTTTTGGAAAGAAGCTTTGGGCATCCATTATTGTCCCTGGCTGCCCACCAGACTACATCGAAGAGTAGAGCCATAGATTATCAGTTTCTGGTCAGTAGAGATTGAGACTGGAATTGTTAAAGGTGCTTAAGCACCTTAAGCAATTCAGTGAGATTTGGGTACCTAGCCTGCCTTAGGCTCCTTTGACTGGATCTATGATGCCCTTTTTAGTTTGTTTCAGCATTCATCTTTTCACTCATTATTTTTTTAATCATTTAAAAATCAGGAATATTAAATTTACAGAACTAGTGTCATAGCCCAAATCAATTTCCTGTCTGACCATTAATTGATGGTATAACAACACAAATAAGTGGATTAAGCTTGTTATAGATCAAATGATTCATCTCTATTAATATTAGTAGCACAAACAAAATGGTGCAGACAGATAATTCTGGAGCTCTTGATTGTTGGCAATTTGTCACCCTCTCTACTGGCACCCAATTTTTCCTGGCCCAAATGACTCTTTAAGTGAGAGTGAGGCCTGATCTACACTGACAATGGAGGTCAACGGAATGCAGCTTACATCGACCACATAAAGCATGAGTCTCCGCTGGCATGTCAGTTCTGCCGACCTAAATCGCGGTAAAATTCGACTTAATAAAACCACCACCACAAGTGGTGTAGCGCTGAAGTTGAATTGTGTGGGTCGAATGAGCATCAGTGTAGGCAGAGCGCAACGTAAATTGACGTCACTGGCCTCCGTGAGGTATCCCATAATGCTTTGTTGTGACCGCTCTGGACATTGGTACTCTGCTGCACTGCGGCCACATGGACAGGAAACATCCCCTCCCCTGAAAGCCTGGGAAAGTATGAATTCCCGTTTCCTGTTTGGTCAGCGTGGAGAGAGCTTTGTAGCTGAACTGCCCATGGCAACTGCACGCCCCAAACATGCTCTAGCATAGAGTCATCCTGAGGTCTTGGATCTCATCAGTCTGTTCTGGCTCAGCTCCGAGCCAGCAAAAGAAATTTGGATATCTACGAGAAGATATCATGTGGTATAATGGAGAATGGCCACAGCAAGTCTGTGTTAAAATCAAAGAGTTGAGGCAGGCATATCAGAAAAATAGAGAGGTGAGCAGTTGTTCTGGCTCGTCACCAAAGACATGCTGCTTTTATGAGGAGCTGCATGCAATTCTTGGCGATGACTCCCACTGTATCACCATGCAGCATATATACTTCCACAGAAGCCTAGTCCAGGATGAATGAGGAAGACTCTGTGGACGAGGAGGATGAGAAGAACATGGGGCAGACAAGCGGGGTATCCATTCTTCCTGAGAGCCAGGACCTGTTTTTTACCCCAGAGCAGCCCAGCCAGACAAAAGACAGTGTGACTGATGCCGGGGAAGGCACATCTGGTGAGTGTGTGTAGCGAATCACATTTCTGTGGTTATAGCCTCAGTCCATCTTTTTTCTTGGAAAAAAGGAATCAGTGTTTTTGTGGGGAATGGGCTTCCTGGGTGTTGGTCCACTTCAGCAGAAGGTTACCCCTAGAACAGACTATTTATGTGCAGAGGGATGCTCCATGAAACTTACATGATCATCTCCAGGAAACTTTCACGTAGGTATTCTGCAATCCTTTGCAGAAGGTTTCTGGGGAGGGCAGTCTTATTTCTTCCACCATGGTAGGACACTTTTCCCTGCCACTCTGCTATTAAATGAGCAGGCATCATTGTGGAACACAGAACAGCAGCATAAGGGCCAGGTCTGTACCCAGATGCTTGCAGAAATCTTCCCTTTCCACCTGTTACCCTCAGTAGACTGATATCACACATCATCACCTAGGGAAGATGGCACAAGTTTACAGTACCCAAAAATGTAGTCACTGTGTGTTATTCCCCTGCCCTGGACGGTGTTATGGGCCCCAAAACAGAAAATTCCAAGACATGATATTGTTGACATGGGTGTTAGGCATCCAGGAACAGGTGCTCCTATTTTTTCTCCAGAAACATTTCACCCACACCCTCCTCCAATCCCTTTGGACCACCTATTCCCAAACCAGTGTTTGAGATGGTAAAGGAGAGCCCAATGATTCTGCTCCTTGGTTAAGTGTGGATTGAGGACTTTAGTGGTACAGAGACTTCCTTATAATGGATGCAAGCGCCCCTTACTTACATGGCTGGAACGCCACTCCGACCCATGCAATAGGCACAGATTGGTATGCGGGTCTGGCTTTGCCTTGTGAATATGAAAGGGAGTTCTTTTTACATTGTAACATTTCTTTTCGTCCATGGGCCGAGCTAACAATGGAAACTTTGTGCTTTGCTTGCCTTACAGTGGACACCTCAGCCTTCACCCCTGCTTCTGCTCCTGCAGAGCGCCTTTCCCAGATTAGAAGGCAAAAAAAAAAAGAACTAGGGATGACATGTTCAATGAACTAATTAATGCCTCCGTGGCTGCGGACTCAGATCTCAGAGCCTGGTGGATGTCATTGTCAGAAAAACTGAACATGGACATGGAAAACAGAAAATCAGCCCATGAGCAGGAGTGTGCAATGCAACAGGAGATGCTGCATGTTATGAGGGATCAATCATACATGCTGAGGCGTCTGGTAGAGCTCCAGGAAGATCAGCAGCAGGACAGACTCCCTCTGCAGCTCCTGCAAAACTCTCAACCAACAAGCTGTTTCCCAGCTCCCACCCGCAACCGCTCTAGGAGAAGGTTGAGCAGGGTGTAGTACGTGCTCCACTCCACACTGGTGGAGGGGAGCAGAAAGAGGCAACGGCCCCTTGAAGAACTGGGAATGTGTGTGCTTTGCTGTTTGCACAGTCACACTTTGCTTTGGATGCCCAAGCACATCTATGAGGATGTTAAATTATCATCCTTGTCCCCCATTGTAGTGGATCACCAATAAAACTTTTCTACTTTAAAAAACATCATCCTTTATTCAGTGAGAGCTCGGAGATTGTCGACAGGGAAAGAAGGGGAAGGAAACAATGGTGCAAAGGTGGGGGATGCGATGGGAAGGGAAGGCACAGCACTGATAGACATACGTTACTGTGGTGCAATGCTTCCCTGAGGCACAGTAGTCCATGGTTTGCTCTCTGCGTAGCACTGGTAGCTGGCTGCTTAAAATTTGTGGCCAGCCTATCAGCCGCCATGACCCAACCCTGGGGGAACTTTTCCCCCTTTGTTTCACACACATTATGGAGCACATAGCAGGCAGAGATAACAGTTGTGATGTTGTGTTCACTGAGGTCTAACCTAGTGAGCAAACTGCGCCATCTTGCCTTTAAGTGGCCAAATGTACATTTCACCACCATTCTGCACTTGCTGAGCCTATTATTGAAACACTCCTTCTGGCTGTCCAAGTGCCTGGTGTAGGGCTTCATTAGCCAGGGGGAAAAGGGATAGGCAGGATCCCCCAGGATCACTATTGGCACTAAAGCCCGCCTGCATCTTTTTGAACAGATCAGAGTCCCTAAAGATGTGTGCATCATGCACCTTTCCAGACCACCCCACAGTGATGTTGGTGAAATGTCCTGTGTAATCCATAAGGGCCTGCAAGACCATTGAGCAGTATCCCTTTCAGTTTATGTACTCTGTGGCAATGTGCATCCCATCAATTGCCCCGCCAGTTTGGGAACCCCATTGCAGCAAACCCATCCACTATGTCCTGCACATTTCCAAAAGTCACTACCCTTCTTAGCAGAAGTCTATTGATGGCCCTGCATACTTGAATCACACCGGCTCCCACGGTGGATTTACTGACTCTGAATTGATTCCCAACTGACCGATAGCAGTGTGGGGTTGCTAGTTTCCACAGAGCAATGGCCACTTGCTTCTCCACTGTCAGAGCAGGTCTCAAGCAAGTATTCATGTGTTTCAGGGCTGGGGACAGCTTTGTGCAAAGTTCAATGAAAGTGGCCTTTTGCATATGAAAGTTCTGCAGCCACTGCTCATTTTCCCACACCTTCCTAACGATGCAATCCCACCAGTCACTGCTCGTTTCACGGGACCAGAAGCGGCGCTCCACCAACTGAAGATGCTGCGTGACAGCATGCAGCAAAAGGGAATTGTTTCGCTCAATGGCTTGTAGCAGGGCAGCTTCAGTAACATCGCAATTTTCAGCACTGCAGCTCCTGTCTCGCCCCTGAAAATACTGTAGGATAAGTTGGGAGGTGTTTGTGATTCTCACAATGATAGTGCAAAGCTGAGTGGGCTCCATGCCTCTCTGGCAATGGCATGTGCGCAGCAGAGATGGGTTTGGAAAAATGGCATGAAAAAATGTTCGTCTGTTTGTTTTGGACAAGAGGGAGAGGGAGCATGTTGCATTATGGGGGGATGACAACCTTCCCAAAAGGTGCTGGGGGTAGTTGCACTGTGGGATAGCTACCCACGGTGCACTGCTTTGATTATTGATGCAAGCATGGCTGGTGGGGATACAAACCCCCAACACAGTGCGCATGGTGTGATCATGCGTCTCCGACTTTGTAAATTCAGTGAGTGAAAGTCGACTGAAATTAAATAGACTTCACTCTGCAGTGTAGACATACCCTCAGAGAGCACAAGCATGAGAATGGCTCTGTAGTCAGGTGGTTAGCACATTCACCCAGCATGTGTGAGACCCAGGGTCAAGTTCCCCTGCTCCAATGACTACTTAATTATTTATCCACAGTGCAACAGCTTTAAAAGGAGAGATTGAGAGAGTCCCACATCACAATTTCCCAGAGCCCAAAGGTTGGAACACTCACCTGAAAGGTGGTAGATCCCAGTTTAAATCTCTTCTCCCTGGAGGAGGGTAAACCAGGGAACTACCTCATCCCAGATGAGAACTTTTAGCCCAGTGATTAGGGTAATGAGGGAGGTAGTCCTCTTATGGCTTTTTTCAAAAACAGCACAGGCACCCAACTCCAAAGAGGGTTCCCAGCTGTGAATCACCAGCAGAGCTAGATGTCTCCCAGCAGATCTGGATTTAGGGGACAAGGCTTAGGACATGCTCGTCTTATTGGCATCTCCCACTGGCTAGCTTAGGTGGCTCCCTGCCTAGCATACTGGCTTTTGTGAATCATAGTCTCTCCTGTCTCTCCCCATTCATAGTTCTGGAGTTTAGGTGCCTAACTCAGGCTTTGTGAATATCAGTGATTTTCTAGGCACGTAAAAGTTAGTTCAGTGTCACAATGCTTAACTCAGTTTGTGCATCCAAGTCCTAGTAAATTATTTTCTTTCTATAATATTATCCAAAAGCCCGCCACATGATGCTTCTTTCAGATTTCTCCTTATTAGAGTCAGATTCAACGCCCCACTATCAACACCATCACCAGTAACAACAGATGTGTAAATATACCTTCATGGAATTTCTTCGTCCACAGCTCTCTATATTGCAGGATCCACCAATAGCACTGTGGGACAAGCCTCTAACGTTAAACTGAGGTCAATGGGCGTTTTGACACTGAGCAGAATTTGGCCCACGATTCTTGACAGCGTTACTCAGAGAACTCTGTTTTCACCACTTTTGCTGGTAATCCACATTTGCGGCCAAGCAATCAGTCACTGTCAAGTGCCGTCTGTATTCCCCCAGTACTTATTTTTGGTAACAAGCGTCTGCTTAAAAAAGAAAAAAGAACCACAAAACATACAAAATTTATGATTGGAGATTGTGCATTGAAGTCAAAGAGTCAGAGGAATCTCTAGTGGTTGACAAGGGGAATATTATTGGGTAGTGCATGGCTGGCACGAAGACAGGCCCTTGTCTCAAAGCGTAACGAGCTGAGTAATCTGGAGTGAGTCATGCTAGGCAGATGAAATCCTTTCTCATGATGGAGCCCCCCATCTTTACATTCAGATAACATGTTTTAAGAAGAACTGTGCAGCATATCCCAGCAGCCTGTAACATTCAGGCAACATCCTGAGGACTTGGTGTTATGAAGCAGAAAACCATTTGCAGAAGCTACATGGAGTGTCACTGTATGCTGATGCACTTGTGTGGTTAATGTGGTCTGCCTCACAACAGCACTAATGGATCTGGCAGGGAGCAGACTTACTCTGCCAGCCTCTGCAGTCTGGACCACGGCTCACATAGGTATGCAGAATTAGAAACCGATGAGGATATTGATTAAGAACTTGGAATTGTATGTGGTGAGGAAGGATAAAATCCTATTCAGGTTTCAGAAGGAAGAGAAAATAAGCTATATTTAAAATAGAAATCATAAGGAAGCACAAAATAACCACCCCTCCCCCATCTTATGCCAGTGTCTATTGGGGTGAGAAAAAAATTAATTGCTGCTGTTGTCTAATGGGAACATGACAGCAAATATAGACAAATGTATTATGTTTGCCTTCATCTAATTTCGAGGTCTTTGCAGTAGAATTGTAAATCAATATAAAGTAGGATTCTACGTTGGCATTTCCATGTGTACATTTTCATTGTCATTAGGAATTCATATGTAGAATGCAAATAAGGCAGGCAGTCTTTAAAATATCTATCACTTGTTCATATCCATGGATGATAAATTATTAACTGTTTTTAGCTGGGTGTGCACACTACACATTAGGTTATATAATAATAATTGTACTTAACACTTGTCGTCTGTAAATGTCAAAATGCTTTAGGAAGATGCTTTACAGATGGAGAAACTGATGTACAAAGAGGTTAAGTGATGTGTATGCGGTCACATGATGAGTCATCTTGAAGCAGAACACAATGCTCAGAACTCCCAGTCCTATGCCCTGAACACTAGATCACGTGATCTCCATTTATACCCTAAATCAGATAGTCGCTGTGTTCATCGAAGAGAATTTTCCTTTCATGAGAACAGAGCTTAGAAAAATACTTAGAAAATGAACCTTGTCTTGCTCCATGATGAGTATTACAGAAGGAGTCAGGAAATACCAGATGTGAAGCAATCTAATTTAGTTATAAGAACATGATTTTTATTGCTTTTCTGCAATTTCTTAGACAGTCATTTGGCATACATGTTTCTCCAATCTATATTTCCAGTAAAATATTTCTCATCAAGTTTTTTTGTCCTTAATTATAGCCTACCAAAGTGTTTTCAACCAATTTTAATGAGAGCTGGATGGGAAAACAGGATTTTTCCCATGAGAAATTTCAAATGGAAAATCTTTGAAAATTTTCAGTAAATTTTTTTAAATTTTCCTATTGGAAGTTTAAAATGGATTTTAAACAAAAACGTTTGTTGTGAATTAACATTTAGTTTAGACATTTCCTTCTAAATTTTTCATTGGAATTGATTTTTTTCTCATGAAAAATTTCAGTTTTAACAAAACTATATTTTGGTGGCAAAGTTTTCCATATGAAAAATGGTGATCAGCTCTAGTGTAACATATATGTTTTAAAATATACACATATGTTTTGAAATAGCTGTTTTAAAAATCATCAGCAAGCTGAAGCAGATCACTTGAAAAAAATCTCATAAAAACTATGCATCTAAGTAGGTGGGGCACAACTTTGTAGTTTTTATATAAAACAAGTAGTCCTATTGAAGCTGACAGAACTACAAGCATGAGTTAAGAACTGCAACATTCAGGGTCTCAGATGTACACAGGTTTGAAAACCTGGAGGGATGTTAACTAGTAAACATGTTGTTGCTACATACAATAAATTATTTTTGTTTACGTGACTCTTCTGAAAATACTGTTAGCAAATATTGACTTGAGCAATTTAGTTCTCATACATAAATGAATTGCTTTGATCCAGGGTTTCATCCTGTAAACAAAGAAATTTCCCTTTGAGAGAATATCTGTGATTGAACTGAGAACAACTCCTCTCACGTGCATACCCCTTGTATAAGATCACAGATGCTAGGTTATTTATTTTTTCTCAAATCAAACTTCTAACTGTACATAGAGGATTAGATGGATTTTTTTTCATTATTGTCAATGCAGAAAGATGAGCAACAAGTGTTTGTTATATTCAGTATAATCTATGTTAATGTGAAATTTTATGTATTGTAGAAAGCTATTCCACTTAATTTGGAGCTGTTATTACTAACACTGTGTGAATCTGAATTAATTGGCCTTCAGTGTTGTCTTTTTAAAAATTCAGTTGTTCTTTATTGTTTCCATCTGTTAATTTGGTTTGATTTCCCCCTCTTATTATGGGCAATGTGCTATTTAAAGAGAACATAAAAAGGTCGATTTTAGCAGAATGTCTCATAAAGAGAGAAGCTAGCCATGGGAATAGAAGATGGTTACCATACAATCCTGTATGATTGACATAAGAAAAATAAATCAAATGTTTTTTGAAGGGACTCCAGGCAGTTTCAGATAGAGAGGAGATGATCAGTGTTTCTGTGTATGTTTTTCATACCAGACATTGCTCAGCTAGAACACAGTATATCAGTCAATTCTTATCTTTGTAGCAACCTAGAACTATAAAACAAGGTGTGCAACTGAAATCTCAGTGCACAGGTAACAGCATGACGGGATGCTTCTATCATCTCATTTTGTTAGCACATCTGGAAACCCTGCTGGGTGATGCTACTGGGTTCCAGCTATCTCGCTGGCAGGCATGGTTTTAAAATTCCACCAGCATATAAAGGAGGGTGGATGGATTCTCTGTGTCTGGGGCTGAAAAATTCTGAGGGAAGAACCCTAGGCATAGCCATGTCTGTGGAGATGGCTTAGGCTGTAGCTGGTTTCCGTCCTCCTGAGCACATGAAGACTGTTTTGGAGAATGGTGGGAATGCCACGTAATCCCAGTGCGTGTGTGTGTGCTTTACATAGGGTTAGACTTTTCACTACTATTGTGAGGTCAGAATTTTCCAATTTGGGTGCTAATGGTAGGCATCAAGATCTATATTTTGACATCTAAAGAAGTGCCCTGATTTTTCAGAAGTGCTGTGATACTGCAGTTCCCATGAACATCAGTATTTTGAATTCACTGATATTTTTATGTCTGCAGAAGTGAAGCTGAAGTAGCCATCCACATTACACACACAAGGAAGATGAGATGCATAGTTCAACACACATTCTCATGGTGTATTTTTGCATTCCAAACTGAGTTCAGTGAAAATCTGTCATACGGTTGAAGTTGTGTGACATTGCTTTTGGTATCTTGTCTGGCTGAGCCCTGTCCCATGTTCTAAGAATGGTCAGCAGAAGCCTTGTGTTCTGAGTTCAAGAAGTTACAGTTTTGCTCTTTGATAGTCAGAAAGAACCTAGATGGTATTATACACTGATTTCCTACAACCAAGATCATATTGCTTATTAGAATGTCACGGTATTAATATACCATTTAGTAAGGATAACCTAGACCTGAGGATTTATTTCTTCTGCCTGTGTCACCATGGTGACCTTGTTTGTGGATCAAGGCCTGCAAAATAATTTTGCTTAATTCCTTGATTTTATACAGCCAAAGTAGTGATGGCATCTGACTGTGTTGGACATGCTAAGAAGCCTCCTTTTGTTAGCATACCATTTTATGAGGGGAAGAGAAACTCAGGAGTTTGGTATTGGGGCAGAAATTTCTCATAAAAATATGATGGCCAAGAGCAATAGTAACATCGGTTATTCTACAATATCAGGAAAGGAAGGCATTTCTCCAAAGAATGAAAATTGCCAAAGGGCAGTCGCAATGCAATTATAAATTATAAATGCAATTATACCGAACAAGGCGCTTTTCATCCACACAATACTGGCTTGCTTTCTTTTGATGGATTCTAGGAAGATCATTCAGTCTTTTAAACTAACACTTAAAAAGCAAACAAAAAAAATTAACGTGGCTAACCTTGTTACAATATTCCATTTTACTCATAAACTTGGACAGATGGTAGCAAGTGGATATTAGCTAATACCCTAACAAATGATCTATGTTCCTTCATAAGATTTGTTTAACTATACTAGGTGTACTTTGAGCACAATCAGCTTGATATACGTGCTGTATTTTACAAAAACTTTCCAACCCTGAGGCAAACGTGGGTAATCCAAACTGATTATGCCTTTAATTGGGCTGTTACCTTCAGTATCTCCTATAAAATCTTAAAGCTAAAAAATGAGGCAGAATTGGCTTTATTTATTTTTCTCACTGCTGCAGCATCATTACATTAGCAATCTCCTTGCTAAAAATGTGTTGAACAAAAAAAAAAGCATAAAACTTGTCAAAATACAGAAGATTTGAATTCAGCAGATTACTCACTGCTCACAGAATGAGGATGACTTACAATTCTTATGGATAGTGTGTGTTGTGTCAAGTTATAAGACTAAATTTTTTAAATTCTCAATCTCAAGGAACAGCTAGAGAAGACATCAAAGGCCTGATACCTGACTCCATGTTCCAATTTTATAATGATGCTGAATCACGTTACAGTACTGATGAATATCACTGGCCTTTTGACTTGCTATGAAAATAAGGGCCTGATTCTCCAATATAAGTGGGCGTGTGATCTAGTGGACAGGGCACTTGAACATGGACAAGTCATGTCACTTGACTTCTCTGTGCCTTTGTTTCCTTGCCACACTTTTTCTTCTCTATTTAGTCTGTACATCCTTTGGGAAAAAGGCTGTCTCTTACTATATGTTTGTATAGTGTCTAGCACAATAGAGCCCTGACCTCAGTAAAGCCTTTAGATGATACCATAATACAAATCTACCAAATTTACACTGGTGTAAATTGAAGTCAATGGTGCAACATAGTGCAGTCAATGGAGTTATACCAGTTTAAGTCTGGTGTAACAATAGTGGAAGAGTGTGAAGCTCCATATTGTCGTAGCAAGCCAGTCAGTGGTATTTATAGCGACTGTAAGATGATTCAGCTTTAGATTAAATATAGACAGGCATTTTAAATTTGTGGGTTTTTTAAATGAGAAAGTTTTAACAACAAGTAAGGTAACACAACTTTTTTAATCTTAAGAAAATAAAGAAAAGAGGAAAACAATCTCATTTTCCTGTCTTCAGTGTTTGGTATCCAAATCATTTATGTGCCTCGGCCTCAAGTCTTTCAACTCTCCCTCTCTTCCACTTTTGATTATTTTACATCACAGTGTCTGCCTGGTTGTTGCCTCACCTTTGTTATCTCCAGTGGTGTTCTTCCTCCAGTAAGTATCCATGGCCTTCCTTCCGTATCAGTCCAGATTTTTCTTTCAGTGTTGGCTAAGTGAGGCTACATATCCTCTCTCCAATCCTGTTCTTTCAGTCCCCTGTGACCAATCACTATCTGTGTCACTCTGTTTAAACCTTCTTATCGCTCCACTTCTTCACCCTTTTTTCTTTCTGGCAGGGGCGTAGCTATGGGTGGGCCTGGGTGGGCCGTGGTCCACCACTTTGAAAGCAGGCCCACTCAAGCTCCGCTTAAGATACCTTTGCAACTGGAGCTTTCTCGGCCTGGTGGCTTCCCGAACTTTCTGCTTCTGGTCACGTGACGAAGTTTGGGAAGTGCTTGTTTTTCGGCTGACCCATCTGTGTCACTCAGAGGCCCTGCCAAAAAATTACATCTGGCTATGGCCCTGCTTTGTGGCCAATCCGGCAAAGGACTGATTACCCTGAACCCTAAAAGAAGTCAGTATCCCTTGGAGGATTGAGCCTCTTTCAATTAGAATCTTGCTAACTACATTAAAAGCAGAGCTGAAAGGATCTGTTGAGTTCTCTACTCCCTGTTCCCTCCCTTTCCACCATCCCTCTCCATCTTTTGTGTCGTCACAGGAGTGCTCAAATCCACAATCTCCCAGTATCTGCCCACATCAACTTACTTTCTCAGCCCTGTCACTTACTACTTCTAGCCTTTCCTGCCTTCTATTTTTTTTATTAACTGAAGCAAAGTAAACCTCAACAAAGAATTAGTTCAGTATGAATGCTTGTGAATGTTGATACTGTGAGAAAGTTGTTTAAATGATTCATGCTTCTCTCAACTTCTTCTATTACGTCTTCTCAATCGTCTCTTTCAGCAAGTGCTAAATTACCCTGTGCCCTGAGGCTGACACATTTGAAGAATTCACTTATGTATTTATATGCCATGGTACCCAAGGTTCCATTTACAGCAGAAGAGTTGCCTGTACTGATAGTTGGCTTTTACTACTGGTAATTTTTGTAAAACTCAAGAGGATGGGAATACTTGTTTAATCTTACGGACTGTGGAAATGGGAAGGGGGGAGATTTCAAGAAGTTTTTCATATTAAGGCAAAGTTAAAATATTGTTTTAGATTGGTTTATTATTATAATTGTTATTATAACTTAAACCTCTAACGAGAGCCTTAATATTAGGGAAATCAAATAAAATTTAGCCATTTTTAAGTTCACTGGTTGTCTTCTAGTCAGATAATAATGCAAAGGCAAATACTTATCCATCAATATTCTTTAATCCTTCATTTTAATTCACGAGTCAAACTTAGCTGGAAATTTTAGAATTAAATGAGAGGCCTTGAGTATTATTGGCAGATGGCACGTATGGAAGTTATATGGAGAAATTACTTGCTGACTGTCTTCAGCAGAGACAGTTTGCACAGTGTGGTTGTGCCAAGAATAGACAAACAAGCCATTTCTGTTATAGCTTGTTGCATTTCCAGAATGAGGGCTGTTACAGATAAAGTGTTGAAGTGCTTTCTATGCAGTTCCGGAAAGCATGCATCACCATGCAGAATATATTTTGACTGATCTAATTGAGATTCCCGGTTTTGCTAATAGTACAGTCTGGTTTTGCTGATTTTATGTTTACCATTTTCACAGTTTAAATAAAGCGAGCCTCTGTAATTAATAAGGGTTCTGCTCATATTACTGGCTCCCTTGCCCCTTCCCTGTGCAGTGGCAGCTAATGGCAGAACCTCTTGGACTGGGCTAGACCTTTGGTCTCTGCCAAACTAGTAATTTTGTCATTTTGTGATTCTGATTTGCTCGGGATGAATGATTTCTCTATTTTATGGAAGTCTCCTGTAGAAAGCTCAAAACTGATAGAAACATCATTAATGAGAACTTTCTATAAGACTGCCTAATTACCAGCCAAAACTGCGTCTGACATAGCTATGGACACTATGTATGATTTATTTTTGAAAGGTAATACAGTTCAGATCTGGATTAAGATTTATTTCCCAAGCAATTAGGATAAACAGCTTTCTTTGGCATCTCCAGTAGAGCTGACAAATGGTTTGTATTAAACCTAAAAGTACTTTAATGTCATACCTTTGAGTGGTCCAAATACAGTCGACATTTTCAGCTGGTGATCTTAGCTGCATCCATAAAATTTGCACACAGATAATGGTCTTGACTCACTGGCTGATTAAAAGGTGGCATAAAGATGTAGAAACAGGCAAAATAGCCATCTGGTACATGGAAATGGAGTGGAAGTGTAATTGGTGGGTAGTTCATTGCTAGTGTGACTGCTCTGCAATCATAGTATGAGATGGAAAGAAAGAAAGGGTGCACAATGGAAAAGGGTATGCTGTATGCAAATAGGATAAATGGGAATTGGGGCCCGATTGAACTAGGTGCTGTACAAACATTGGCCCTAATCTTACAAGTACTTGTACATGAGCTTGACAGTATGCATGTGACTGATGTAATTGCTTTCCATGGGACTTCTCATGTGTTCAAAAGTTAAGCACGTGTTTGTTTGTGCAGACAGGGACGTGTAGAATGGAAGGACATCTATCCCCAGACTGGAGGCAACAGTGGGTATTAAAAATTGTAGGATGAAGAAGGAGGAGAGGGATGAGAGAAACTTCATGGAGAACATATTGTGACAGGGGCTACCAGAGGGTGGTAGAAGGGCGCTATATTATGCTAAGAATGAACAAGGCCCTGTTCCCCTAGCAGCCGCCCAAGGCTTCCTCTAGGCTGATTAGGGCCAGCTGAGGCCAGAGCCAGCTGAGACCGATTAGGGTCAGCTGAGGCCAGAGTCAGCTGAGGCCCATTAAGCACTGCCTGGGAGCAGATATAAGCTCCCTGCCAGCCAGGCAGGGTGCTCTTGGAGTTCTGGAGTGTGGAACTTGAAGGAGACTGAGACGGAGAGTGGCAGGTGCCAGAGGCAAGCCAGAGGCTTGCCTGTTGGAGTGGCTACTCAGCCCCAATGAAAACCAGGGTAGGGAAGCAGCCCAGAGAGAAGACTTTACTCAGTGTCTTATAGCAGCAGCCATCCACTGCTGTCAACCAGGGTCTCTGGGCTGGTGTCCGAAGAAGAGGGCGGGCTCGGACACCCCCTGCCCCACCCCAGAATCCCGAGGGCACTGCTCGGCCGGTGAAGGCCCGAAGGGAGACAGGGAAGAAGTGAGACGGTCGCCATTTTAGGACTGGTGGGAGCCCCGGGCGGCCATTTTGTGCCTGCCTCACTAAAAGAAGCGCTCGGCCCATGGGAGCACGAAGGCCACCATACCACAATATGTTAATATACAGCAACTCTGTGCTCAGTTACATGATCTTGAGTTTTTTCTTATATGCATGTGCATGTATGTAATGTTTGAGTGTATGTATATATTAAAAGTATTAACCACAGATAAGTAAAGGTTTAAATAGATGCTTTCTGATAAACTGAAATTAATAGGCAGATATTTCTCCTGCAGCATCTTGCTTTGATCTTGGATTCAATGCTTCCCCATTATTGAATATAAAATATTAAATACAAAGAGCTATAATAAATGCAATTGTGGTATTTGCAAGCTCAGGCACTCAAAGGTCAGAACATTCCAGAAGTACAGATTACTGTGGCAACATTAACTCGACCACACTGCATGTGCTAAATATTTATAAGTTACATTAATAACTAAGAACGGTACATGAAGACTGACATTTAAGAAGGGAGAGAGGAATAGAAAATGCTATTGTGTATGGGATTTTGGGGTGTCGGTGGTTAGCAAGATTGGGAAATGCAGTTAGGAAATGCAGAAACTTGCTTATGGGACCCATATAATAACACCAGCAAACTTTTAAGCCAATGGGGACAAATTTGGGATATAAATGTGCGCAATTCAAATTGATTTAGGTCCTAAATTTGAGGACAAAATTTTGCCTACTAGTCTTCTTGTTGATCAATAAATATTAGATACATTACAGATCAAACTGAGTCTGTGTACAGTATCTCTGGAATTCTTTGTGTTCATTAGTATAACATTTCCTCCAAGGAAGATATCTTGAATCACATAGCTTGTTGTCCTTGAGCAGTCTGACATTTTAAAACTGAAGTCTCTCTTAGATCTGACACATCTTATTTAGTATTAATCTTCAACGGCATTGACTAGGTAAACCAAAGCAGTAAAAGGATGGACAAATTCTACACTGCTTAAGAGAAATATCTCACTTCAGTGACTGCTCAGCTGCGCTACCCAGCTCCCAGTTATGTAAGATGGCTATTGAATACAGTGCATCTTTTCATTAACTCTTTTTTACTGTAATGCTGCACTATGCTTAATTTTTCTGTCTATAAGGCGGCCTTCTAATTTAACCTTAAGATGCCAACCAGCTTTTAAAAAGTAGTAGCAATTACAGTATATAAAATCAAATTTATCAGCTTGAGGAATGTCTAATGTCTACTGATCAGGACAGAGGCATAGAACCAACTGTACGTTTCTTTCAAAGACCAGGAATACAATGATCTAACTGAAAAGGATTTATGTGATGGTTTATCCTAAGACATCATTAACCAAAGGATTGAGGTGCTCATTCATGGCCCTGGATAGGGTACAGAAAACAAGAGTTATAAGTAACATTGCCCCTTGGCTGAGCCGTGGCCAGTTTCAGAGCCTACCCCCAGGTCTCTTTCTGTTGCTGGAGGGAAACAGTTTTCATGGAGCCGCATGTGGTGTAATGTGTTTATTTACACTATGTACATTAGTCTATTACTCTTAAGTCAAGATACACCTCACTGCATACAAGCAATACCAGAGCCCCCCAGCTCAGCCACTAGCAACAGCTGTCTTCCTTGTTTTCCCTACAGGGGTCCGATCATGCACCCCGGGCAGTGCCATCGGTCCTTCTCCTGGCTGAGCCAGAAAGGCATCAGTAGATTCACCCACAGCTGATTCCTTACACTATCCCATTACAAACTATTACTGCCCAGCAGATTCATTTCTATAGTATTTACAAACACTTCAAGTAAGTGAATCATCTTGAGGGGAAAAAAATCTCCTTCTGTTCAATATTTTAGGCAATAAATAATGCTCCCTCTTGGGAATTCAGTTTTATTGACGTTATACACATTGCCAAGTGAAAATACTACCTAGGGGCCAGAACTGGGAAAGAGATTTGTGGGCAGCAAATCTTCTGACTGTCAGATAGTGAGGTCTCAGAGGTTCCATTATGGCATTACTTTCTCTTTGGTAGCAAAGTTGTTTCTAAATTAATCATTGTACAGAACAAATAGACTGTTCTCCAAAAAACAACTACACCACAAATGTCATGCACATTCTATTATGTATAAAGCACTTGAGTAATATATATAACAATTTTTATTCAAATATGTATTTTGTCAGTATATTTTGTCAGGTGTCAGTAGAGGAGATTTTGGAACAAGTTGGTAATATAAACAGTAATATGTCACCAGCCCTTGATGTTTTTCACCCAAGAGTTCTGAAGGAACTCAAATATGAAATTGCAGAACAACTAAGTGAGATATGTAGCCTATCACTTAAATCAGCCTCTGCACCAGATGACTGGAGGATAGGTAATGTGATGCTGGTTTTTAAAAAAGGCTCCAGAGTTGATTCTGGAAATTACAGGCTGGTAAACCAAACCTCAGTATAGGGCCGGCCCCAGACCAAATGGCACCCCAGGCAAGGAGATCTTTGGCGCCTCACTCTCCCCCGATTTCTTAAACTTTTGAATACCTTATTTTTATCGCATTTGTAGCCTATTTTGCGACATTGATGCATGATTTGAATGAATGATTAATCCCTGTCATACAATATGATAAATTTGCAGGTTAGGATCTGTAAATCTGTATTTATTCATGCCATATATAAGCAAATATAAAATAATTCTTTTCCTCTAAGCTCATAGAAACTTTGTGGTTTTTAAGCAAACTGAAGTGTACTAACATCAAGAAATTGAACTGAGCACCAACATTGGGTGGACCTAAATAGTATTACATTCTGGCTTAGAATGTTAACCCTAGTCCTTTAGTTCAAAAGGTTGCTTTTCTCACCTTTGCCCTCACGAACTGAAGCACAACGTCAGAGAGATCCAAAGACTGTCCAGTGGCATTTTCAAGCGATAAAACAGCAAGCGATGTCAGTCTCTTATCGGCCATTGTTGATCAAAGATATGTTTTAATGAGCCTGAGCTAACTGCCTCTTTTACTCTGTTGTTTAGTCATGATGGCATTTTTTGGTCCTCTCACTGTTTTGTTTTTTGGTGGTTATATTTTTAATGTGGTGTATACATTTAGTTTGAGCCTTTATCATGGTGTTTTTAAAGATTCCATGCACCTAGCAGGCATTTCACTTTTGAAACTGTTTGTTAATTTCGATTTAACTAGCTTCCTCATTTTTATGTACTTCCTCTTTTTGAAGATAAATGCCACTGTGGTGGGTTTCTTTGGTATTCCCCCCTCCCCCCAATGATGTTAAATGTAATTACATTATGGTTGCTATTACCAAGAAGTTCAGCTGTATTCACTTCTTGGACCAGATCCTATGTGCCACTAGGGACTAAACTTACTTACCATAATTAATATTAACAACAAGAAGAAGGAATGCAACCCAAAATAGGAAGAAAAAAAGTTAAAGAATATTTGGATAAGTTAGATGTATCAAGTCAGCAGAGTTGATGAAAAGTAAGTACTTAAGGAACTAGCTGAAACAATCTCAGAACCATCAGTGATTATCTCTGAGAATCCATAGAGGATGGGTGAGGTCCCAGAGCATTAGAGAAGGGCAAACATTGTATCTGTCATTAAAAAGGAAAACAGAGAGGACCTGGAGAATTATAGATCAGTGAGCCTAACTTCAATACCTGGAAGGATATTGGAGCAAATTATTAAACAATCAGTTTGTAAGCAAGTAGAAGATAATAATATTATAAAGAATAATCAACATGGATTTGTCAAGAACAAATCATGCCAAACCAAATTAATTTCCTTTTTGGAAAAGGTAACTGGCCTAGTGCAAAGGGGGAAAAGTAGTAGATGTGATGTATCTTGATTTTGGTAAGGCTTTTGATACAGTTCCATTGAACATTCTCATAGAAAACTAGATGAATGTGTTCTAGATTAAATTAATAGAAGGTGGGTGCAAAATTGATTGAAAGTCTGTACTCTATGGTTTTCTGTCAAATGGGAAGGGTATATTTATTGGGGTCCTGCAGGGATTTGTCGTGGGCCTGGTACTATTATCATTAATGACATGGATAATGGAGTGGAGAGTAAGCTTATTGAATCTGCAGATGATCTCAATATGGGAGGGGTTGCAAGCACTTTGGAGGACAGGATTAAAATACAAAATATAAAATGACCTTGATAAATTGGAAATTTAGTATGAAATCAACAAGATTAAACTCCATTAAAGAAGACGACAAATCAAATGCACAAATACAAAATGGGGAATAACTGACTAGGTGGTAGCATGGCTGAAAAGGATCTGGGGGTTATAGTGGATCACAAATTGAATGTGGGTCAATAGTGTGATGTAGTTTCATACAGGCTAATTTGATTCTTGGGTGTATTTACAGTAGTGTCATGTAAGAATGGGAAGTCATTGTCTCACTCTACTCAGCAATAGTGAGGCCTTTGCTGGAGTATTGTGTCCAGTTCCGGGCACCACATTTTAAGAAAGATATGGACAAATTAGAGAGTGCAGAGGAGAGCAACAAAAGTGATAAAAGGTTTAGAAAACCTGACCTATGAGAAAAGGTTAAAAAAACTGGCCATGTAGCCTTGAGAAAAGAAGACTGAGTGGGAGATAACAGTTTTCAAATATGTTAAGGGCTATGATGAAAAGGATGGGGATCAATTGTTCTCCATGTGCACTGAAAGCAGAAGTAATCAGCTTAATCTGCAGCAAGGGAGATTTAGGTTAAATATTAGGAAAAGCTTTCTAACTATAAGAATAGTTAAACATTGGAATAGGTGTCCAGGTGGGTTGTAGAGTCCCCATCATTGGAGGCTTTTAAACAGGTTAAACAAATTCTGCCTCAGCACAGGGGGCTGTACTAGTTAACCTTTCGCAGTCCCTGATCTTAAAACAGGACAGTGGAGTTGGGGGTTAGTTAAAATCAAATGCATCAAAACAACTATAGCCCACATGAATCAGTACTTTGTGTGTTATTGTACTTGTGATATTGATACTACTCTGAAGACTAAGCCTACTTCCACTAAAGTCAATGGCAAAAATTCCTGTGGCTGCAGAATAAGGCCCATTCTAATTAGTGCCAGTGATAGCTGTAAACATGACGGCAGTGATTTTACCCAGTCTCACCTCACACACACCATTTCCCAGTCAAGTTAACTGAAGAGAGATCCATGTGATAATCCTCCCTTTCGATGCACAGTAGAGAACTCGACTGGAAGCTATTAGTATCATTAAAAGAAAACCACTTTCGAAATTATTTCTTGGAAATGGGTTGAAATCAATTAGAACAATTTTCTAGGGTTGAAAATGAAATTTTCCTGGAATTGCTAATTCCCAGAAACATGCTTCTATGGTGCTAAACAAGGGCTATATTTCCCCAGCTTAAATTCAAACCGTTAACTAGCATTGCCACTCTTCTTCAGAAGACACTGTTAATTGATATCATTACATTTTTAACTAGATTGTGCTGCAACTTGAAAGCAGTGTGGAAAAGACAGCTTGCCTTTCTGTGAAATATTACAGTTGATTAACATTGATGAATGATAAGAGGAAGTGTGTCAAATTAAGTGGGTTTTTCATGTAATTATTTGATTTAATTCATTTTACCCTAATAGATGGGCATTTTTTTCTTCAGACAAGGACGGGTAGTTTGTTCAGTCACTGTTTCATTGATTTTACGTCCACACTTTAATATGGTTTTGCTGAAACAAACAAAACTTGCTCATTTATCTTGGCAAGGCTGTAATTGTGCCAGTTTTCCTCCTCATCCTCTCCAGTGCATCAGCTAGTGACGGTGCTGCCCTTTTATCATTTAATAAATCCTACCTTATTTTCCTCAAGGCTCAGAGAGCTTGGATTGCCCTGCATTTACTAGCCTTGGGTCTATTTATATACATTTATATACATACACAATACTCAAGGACTGCTAACTGTCTTTCAGATATAGCTTGCCCAGCTGTTCCTGAAAATATAGCACTATGGCTTAAAAGTTTGATGTCATCTCCTATATATTCTTGAGGGCATAACGGTGAATAATCTTGCAGTGTAGACCTTGCACCTTACCGTATTACACTGTACTTTCAAGGGAACTGTAAGACTTACTTTAAAAATGCCACTACATACTACACTACCTGCTACATTTTGAATTTAAGAGCAAATGGTTCAATCTTACTTGACTGACGACAGTATGCCCCCTGCAGCCTTTGTGTGAGTGTTTCTTTGGCTGGCCAGCTGGAAGAAAACAGGCGTTGCCTGTTTAAGGGCTCCTTTACAGCAGGTGGGGCAGAAGGGGAAAGTTTACAGAGATGCACGGGAAGCAGTTGGGGCCAGGTCAGATGAAGGTCACTGCATTGCCCTTCTTGCTGAACAGAAGAGTAGGGGTGCTGTATCTCTTCTGCATGCAGCCCTGGAGAGGCCCTCTTTACCAGAAGCTGTCTGGCAGCACTCACCCATTCATGAACTTGGCAAAAGGTTCAGGTTCCCTCTTGACCCACTGTGATCATTTTCCTTGGAGGGGCTGGGAAGGAATTTTTTCCTCTGACAGCTTGGCTGAGGTAGGGTGGGTATTTCACTTTCCCCACCCCTGGTCTGGGACCCTGTGGGGTGGATTAGGTTATAATGTTGCAATTTAATATGTAAAACTTGTGGTGGATGTCCACTGCGGGTACTCAGCATGGAAGGGATACAGCTATCGGATGTGAAGGAAAGTAACTCTTAAGGGAAGATGAGTAAGGAGGGTTTGGAGCTCCTATGTTTGGAACAGTGGGGAGTTGACCCCACTCTTTCCTGAACTGTACAATTTGGGGAGGAGGTACTCCCAGATGTTTTAGGTAAATAAAGTTGCAGCCTAATTAAACCACATTCTTTGCTTCCAGCAACGGACAGACAATGAATGTTTTGCTCTGTTAAGCCAATAAACTAAGAGACTCCTGATGGTGAAGTAGTCATTAATATGCTAATAGAAACTTTTCCAAACAGGATGTGTTTTCATATACAAAAAGGTTTGGTTTGGGATCCCAGAGGACTCCAGCCTGAGCCCAAACACCTACATTGCAATTAAACAGCCCCTTAACCTGAACCCAAGTCAGCTGGCAAAGATCAGCTGCGGGTTTTTAATTACACTGTAGATATATCCCATGGTGCTACTACTACTACTAATTATTATAATTTAACCTCAATTTCTGTACAGTTAGGTTTACATCTTAGTTAGCTACGCTTTCTGCTGTTCATTGTCTGTTCTGCTGTTCTGCTGTGCTTATATGTTGATTTTGTTTGTGATTTTCTTTCTCATTTTCACTACACTATGCCAAATAGACATTACGTTCATTTAGGATCTCTGAATTGGGAAGAAATATTGCAATGCACCTCAGAGAAAAGGAAACTGATTTCCTAACTTAAGGGAGGCAGGAGTTGGAGAGAAATAATGTGCATCTGTACCTCATGGGAGGAGGCAATTATTTCATCTCAAACAATGCTACAAAGAGAGGTTGGTGTGAGCACATGGAGAACTAGACCAATGCCAACCTTATTATATAGGAGGGTCACATAAGCCTAAGCACAGCTTTGTGTGGGCCAGACAGATTCCACATATTTTAATAAGATTTAAAGTCCCCTATACTTATTTTTATTTTAAGTTCAGGTTGTTCTGTATGTATTTAGATAGGTTGTTTTATATGTAGTATTGTCTATTTACACATTTGCTTAAACTAAAATGATGCAAACATGACGACAAAATGCTAATGAATGCGCCATTAGTATATTGTGTTGAAGCAGGCCATGGGCCTTATGAAATGCTCTAGTGGGCCATCTACAGCTTGCGGCCTGTAGATTGGGCACCCCTGAACTAGACAATCCAAGAAATGCTAGCTCTTGTATTAATGTTACCATTTGAGAAATCTGTCTATGTCCAACATAACATTTCTAGTTGATTTTATGAAATTCTTGTGTTGTTGAATGCCTCAGGGATTATGGAATCCACCATCATGTATCTTCCAGACCAGGGACAATGGAAGTTCTTTAAACTTTTATGGCTCCCATTCAAGTGGAAGCACCTTAGGACAATGGGACTGCTGAGCCTATGGGCAACAAACGTGGGGGGTTGAGCAGTGGAATTTCCTCAGAAAAGAGCACACAAAGAAATCAAGAATTGATGCTAGGATTTATAAACTCAGAAGGACTCGCTGAGCCAGAGACAAAGGAAGAGAAAAAAATAAAGTGACGTGCTTTTGCAGCAGAGCAGACCTTTTCTAACTGCAGGACCAGCCAAGATCAAAGAAAGCTGGCTGGAGGAGAGACAGAGAAACTCTGTGATTCGAAGGAGAAGCCATGTGTAGTGGGGAAGGGAACCCTGGATGCACTAGAGACCTCTGACCTCAGCCCAAAAAGATTCCAAAGTGGTAAGGAAGCTGCATCAGGGAAGTGTTTGTAGATGTCTATTATTTTGTTTGAAACTGTATTTTTGTGCTGCTTAAAGTAAAGAGTAGTTGTTTTAAAACCCCTTCTTGAAAAACGTGTCATGTGTTTCAACTGGAACGTCTCCCTGAAGAGTTAAACCATTAACTTGAGTGCCCACAAGGTTGGAACTCTGGTGTGCTTAACAACTGGGATGTCTTTGGGACTCAGCACTCCTCTTGAGGGCATAGTGCAGCTGGACCATGAGGTCTCATTTCTGTGACGGGGTAACAGACAGAGCCTGTGCCCAGGAAGTGTACCAAAGGTGCCAAAGAAACCAGTGCTGGAGCCTAGCCAGACTCAGAAAGCTTAAAGGACACATGGCCAAGTGTAGTGGGACCCAAACACAGAAGCCTGGGCAATGGCCAGCAGGAGTAGCATTACGCTTAGTGCCACTTAGTAAATACATATTCTCTCAGTGATGCTTCTCATTGCCTGATGAATTCATCTTTTAGTGAAAGAGCACACAGGCTGTGTTGGCCAAGTCAAAAAGGTCTGATATGTTGGTGCCTTAATATTTGTTTCATTATTTTCCTGGGCATAATTGTTTGGCTTCTTGGGCCAGATCCTCAGCAGATGTAAATGAGCATAGTACCACTGGAGCGGAGCTATGCTGATTCACAACAACTGAAGATCTGGCTTCTATTGGACAGTAATTACCATCTTTTATTTGTTTTTATATCGCTAAACTTTCGAGCTTTAATTTGCAGTGGTGTTGTGAAAAGTGACCCTGTAAATATGGCTTTGTGATGTTCCATCAATGCTCTCTCAGTAACCACATCATTTTTGAACTGCCAGCAGTGTAGATTTAAACTATGACATTAAATTGCAGCTGCAATCTTGATGGTTCATGCTTCATCACGTGTAATAAATTGTGCAACTGGAGCTTAGGTTAACAAATATATATATATATATCCAGGCCACTGACCTCTAGCTATATTTGGGGTGCAGTTCTAATGTGAGTAAAAAAATATCAATAGTAGATGGTGGTAGTCATAGCAGCAGTACTGGTAGCTACTTTCTGGGTAGACTAGGACAGCAGAGGAGGCTACTTCCTGGAAAAAGATGAGAAAGAGAAAAGGAAAATATGAATCTCATTTACAGACTAGAGTCCAAGTGGAGATAAGTGGGATAACAAGAAGATTGAAGGAGCTAAACAAAAACAGGTGATTCAAAGGAAATAATTATCAGAATAGGCTAAAGGAAAATCAGCAATGTTGGGGGCAGTTAAAATTTGATTTGTTAGTAAATAATAAGATTTAAGCAACTCAAAGAAGATGGTCAAGAGGAGGCCTTGAGTCCAGGTATCTCTGCAACAAACATGAATAGCTGAATAAGTGCTATCTCTAATGTTATTTCCCTTGGCAACAGTTAGGAACTTTTCGGAAATGCTCACAAATTGTATTGGCACTGTGGACACTTTTTTAGGACCTGTACAGGAAAAGAGTTTGTAACTCCATCAGGAAAGAAGTACGTAGAAGAGAGAAAAAACAGATCTGTGATCAAGAACTTAAAGTATAGATGCAAGCGTGGCTTCAGTTTTTGTTAGATATAAGAGCTTAGAGAATTCAAACATATTGTGGGGAGGGGTAAGAAGTGCTATTAATAAATGAAGAGAATGAAATAAATAATGCTTAAAAATAGGTAAGAAACTGAGTTCTTCTCTTAAAACTCTAACATGAAAATACAGAAGAGAATTTTAAACAATTGGGAAGTTTGTATGTTAAAAATAAAAAGTAAAGCAACACGTAGAAAACTTTAATTTTCTTTATTTGTATTATTGTAGTGCCTAGGAGCCCTAGTCATGGACCAGGCCCCCATTGTGCTAGGCACTGTACAAACACAGAACAAAAAGACAGTTTCTGCCCCAAGGTGCTTGTAATTTAAGTACAAGACAAGAGACAAGATATGGATATAGCCAGACGGGTCTGGACATCTGGTTCAGTGAACTGATGTTTTATTCCTAGCAAAATAATGAAACACATACTAAAATAAAACACACTAACTTTTTAGATGATACTGAAATAAAAGCAATAAACAGCATGGGTTTGTAAAGAATTATTTAAATCTTACCAAACAAACTCAGTTACTTTTTTGGAGAGGATTACAAAATTAGTGGATGAAGTAAAAAGTAGATGTAATGGACGAGATCTTCATCTGTGCAAACTGGTGTAGCTCCAGGGCCCATATATTTAGGTTGAAGGAAAGCATTTTATAGTATCACAAATTTTGCTGTTCATTACCAGCCAGCGTAATTCAAGCACATTAGATATGAGTTTCCAGTTAGATACAGCAGCAAAAGAAAGCAATACAATTATGTTGAGCTGAATATACAAGGACACACCATGTTACTTAATATCTGTCTCTGTGACTATGTCCACTACAAGAAAACATCCACAGCTGGCCTGTGTCAGCTGAGTTGGGCTGGAGCTGTGAGGCTACAAAAATAGTGTCAAAGACATTCAGGCTTGGGCTGGCACTCATGCTCTGGGACCCTGTGAGGAGGGAGGTGTCATGTAAACTCATGTAAAGCAATGGTATGTGCACCAATTTGGCATTCAGCATGCATGCAAAGCAAGTGTGATTAATCCACAGAGGGAGCAAAAGAAGGCATTGAAACAAGAAAAGTTACTAGCACGAGTGAAAGACGAAGAGAACCTCTTATGAACACATTTATCCTCACACTATTCCAACACTCCCCAAATCTAATTGAACCTGTGATTGAACCTAATTGAACACATCAGCAGGCACAATTTCAATGGAAGTATCAATAGCTTACCCTAGGGGCGAAATTGGAGCCCTGCAAGATACCAAATTGTAAATTTATTCATTTTGCACAGCCAGTGAATGCCCAAGGAATTCAAGTTACACAGCATTGCTACCTATACCCCTTTATATAGTTAGCTTATTCCTGGTGTACGGCTTACCCCACCATTTACATCTTTGATGGGTTGGGCTCATAGCTTCCTAAGGGAAGTGATGCAGCATCACTTGAGGTGTGTAAATCTATAATGGGGAAGAAACACTAGAAAAGTCTACATTTGCAAAGAGAGAGTCTAGATGGCAGAATCTTTCCCTCTCCATATTCTGTAATTCAATGTTTTAGCATAATTATTTTATTATTTTGGATGTTTGTCAGCTTTGCTATTTAAATGCCTTTGTGACATTATCCTCCCTGACTTCCCCTTGCACAGCAGATGCCAAGAGCTTAGCTTTATAATGTTTGTCTTTGTATAAGTAACACTTAACATTTGTCACATTTTAAATGTCCAAAGCCCTGTACAAACATTAGCTATTCCTGCTTTCATTTCTTGTGTAGCTGGAGTAATAAATACTCTATTTATGTTAAAAAGCAATTTGAAATTATTATGCAATAAATTTCGGATGTTTGACAGTAAACAGTTCTCAACCTAACAGTGGTAAGATGTTCCAAAAGTGCTTTGTAGCTTTACAGGTGGATTCCTGAAATTTGATGCATAATTATGAGAACCACGTTTCCTCCAGTCTGAGCCAGTGACAGAGTTCTCTGCTATGTGCTTAGCATTAAAATACAGCACTTTTCATGTATGGTGCTTTTTCGGAGACAGAATATCTAGTCTGCTTGTTGCACCTGAGCCGCTTCATTGCCTTCAGTAGGTTTGGCCACTATACTTTTTATCTTCAAATATAAGTATGTTGCATGTTCCATAACGGTTACCTGGACGTCTTAATTGTCCTGTTTTGATATCTATAAACCTCTGACTGGTAGTTTTAACACTAATAATTTACAGTGCTCTGAGGCAACCTTTGTCAGCAGCAGAAGGATTTTTTGGAATAATTAAATATTTAAACCAAGAGTTGCTGGTTTCAGAGGAAAAGACATTTTTCCTTGGAGACTTCCCTGAGGAACTTTGGTGACTTTGTTCCCTGAAGTTATATTATCTTTACTTTGTTCCATTAGTGGGTTTTGGGGTGCTTTTGTTGAGGTTTTTTTTTTTTCCCCTAGTATATGCAAAACAGAAACATCTTTATTAAATCTGGCTAATGTATTGTTCCATTTTAATTAAAATATGCTGGTGGGAGAATACAAAGAACAGAGCTAAAAGCTACAGATGGAATTCATTTTACTTAGAAAAGATGATGCATCAAGAAGGATTTAAAGCATCTCGGAAGATTGGATTGCCTTCATATTACTTATACTGGAAATGTGTGGGGTGGGCATTTATGAAAGTATTTTTTTATATAAACAATTAATTGTCCTCAAATGCACATTGTCATTTCCAATTAATATCTGGCAAATACTCACACTGGGCCCAATTCTGCAGCCCTTACTTAGCAAAACTCCTGCTGATGTTGATGGGTAGTATTAATTCTGAATGTAAATTAGCAGATTTTAAACCAGGGATTAATTTGGCCCCATGAGAATGCAAGATCTGAAGTTATAGGTCAATAATTTATGTGAGAAGCATATGTACCTGAGTAACAGATCAACTTAAATTGATAATCTGCTAGAGATGGTCATTCAGATTATATCAACTCCTTCCTGAGAAAAAACTTAACTTAACGCTCATGGCACCTCCAGATCCTCATCCCATTGTGTAAGGGGTGAGTGTGAGGTTTGTGGGGCTGCAGAAGGGGTGGGAGTTGCTGCCCTCTGAATATGCAGATTTTCATGCTGAACTTTCTTGGACATCTGCACATCTTTCCTTTGCTGGGGGATATTGCTGCCATTGGCAGCACCTCCCACGATGCAACCCCAAAACCATGGGATCTCAAACACAGCGTGTTTATAGGAGGCATTTCCCCAGCCTCTGAAGGGCCTGTGTTGAAGAAGCCAGTTTCACTCCATCTTCCTTCCTGAGATGTGAGCCAATAAAACAATGTTCCTGCTCATTTTGTGCCCTCCATGCCATAGAGCAGGGAATGATATGATCATAGATGTCTAGTCTTAAAAGATCCACTACTTTGTTACTGGAAAATTAAATCTCAGTTCTCCCCGTGCTTTCCCCCACTCCTCCATCCCTCCATAGCCACTGTTTCATTGCAGTGCCCGGCACACTGAGCATTCTTCTGTGGCTGAGCCAGTGAATGGTGGATAGGTTAGAGAATTAACTAAATATCAATAAACATAAACATACATAAAAAGTAAGTAAAGCTGAGTCCTGTGTGTTTGTCAGTTAAGGTGGCAAAACTGGTAGTGTCACAGATTCATAGCTGCAGTAGCAATGTACTCGGTGCAAAATATTTTCTCAATATATTCCTGTTACCAGATGACATAGTTATTACATCCTGCGTTGTTACAGTCATTTCCACTATGTCAATTTCTGTCTGTCTCTCTCTCTTTTCAGGGCTTCATTTCTGTCTGGCATTCATTGAATTATGGTCTTTACTATCAATCTCTCTTTCCATATGACTGATTCATTTCAGCTCTCCGCTCTGCAGAATTATCAAGTAGAATTTTCATGTCATCCAATATCCTTGCTGCAGTTTTTATCCATGTACTGACTTCCCAGTTTGTTACATGTACCTTCTATATGACCTATAGCCACATATAGTAGCAATTCACTTTAATCTGCCCCTGTAATTAAAAACAACAACAAAACACCTACTTTGTAAAGCAAACACATCGAGTAATACTATGTACGTACAAAACACACACCTGTCTTCTGTCACATAGATATTGCTCTACAGTGATCATCATGTCACATTTTTTCTGACTATTCAGAAATGGTAAGTTACAGAATGCATTAGGCGAGGATTTTGTATCTTGTTCACCATACTACTTGAAGCTGGAGCTTGAGTGAACAATCAGTTTTTCAGTTTGGTGGCCGAACCAAAATTTAAATTAAGAAAATTGGCTAGTTTCATATCAAAACTGGATATTTTTGTTTTTCTCGCCAAAATAAACAATCAAAAATATTTCATTGGGTCAAAATGAAACATTTTTAATGTTGAAATTATGTAAACAAATTGTTCTGTTTTCAAAAAAATTTCTCCGTTTTTTTTTTTTTGGGCGGGGGGGGAGGGGGGAAGGTGGCTGAAACTATTCAGCAAATTTAACCCAATTTCATTAACGGTTTTGATGTTCCCAAAAGGGCGTTTTTTATAAATTTAGTCTTTAATGTAAAAATTTTGCTCTGACTTGAAAGGAGCACTTCTAGAGGTGAAAGGGAGTTCACTATGTCTTCCCACTCAGACCTTATCCTTTTAACTGGTGATTTGGATATTTATCCAGTAGGCACTCGAGTTCATTATTTTATACAGGGTATCAAATCACTACTCAATGGGAATTAATTTTTGGCCGCTAGCAACATTGACTGGGTTCAAAATGGTAAAAGGGTCTATATCCCATTATTGTACAGCTGGTTGGGAATTTTCATAGAAAATGCCAGTTCATTGAACCCAAAATGTTTTATGGAAATATTTCTGATGTGAACCACGATCAGGTTCTGGCAGCCCTGGGATTCCCAGCTAGATGAGCCATGGCTCTCAGGTCTTCCATGCTTCTTGCCACAGAGCCTGGAGATTGGTTTTTTTAATTAAGATTTAGATTATGTGTATTGTCTAAGAGCCATAAAGACTTACAGAGAGCTGGGAGCCTAAAAGTCCTGAGAGCCATAGCCAAGCAAGGATTGGTGAAGTTTATTTTAAAACGGAGCATTCTGATTATTTCCAAATGAAATTTCTCTAGATTTTCCTTCCTGAGAATTTTGAAAATTTTACTTTTCAGGCTGAAACACAACACAGATTTTTTTTTTTTTTTTTAGAATTTTTGAATTTCCCATGCGATAGCAATTCTGACTTTCAACCAGCTCTGCTCCTGGGCCTTCTAGTACCCAGTCAGTATGAGGCAGTAAGTCAGCACGCCATGTTTAATTATCAATTTTTAGTTAAAGTCCCTGCAGCCTAATAAAATAAGAGTATATTCATCAGCTGGAAACTCAAGCTCACACTTAATGTGTGTTTCCCATATTTAAGCACATTTTGCTACAAATCTCTGCATAGTCTATAAGTAAAAAAATGCATTGGACTGAACGTAATTGTCTTTATCATAGCTATATTCTGGCTATTTGAATAAATAGTGCTGTAATTACAGGGAATAATATTGCAAGAAGCCTTGTAGTAAAATGGATGGGGTCTTGAAATTGAAACTAGTAACAAACATAGGCATTTGTGTAGCTACGGCTTTCCTGAATAAGACAAGTCGGCTAGACAGCTACTAGGAATAAAATGAATGAGGAGATTTGTACTTTATTGCACATCTTGCAAATATGTATTAAAGTATCGTTTGTAGAGTTTTATTGTGGCAGTTGGTGCTTATTAGCCTCGTAAAAAGAAAGCATTCCTAGAAATATATCCATATATATTTTATGGAACAGATACAGAGGGGATCTTAAAAGTCACATTTCTGTTTCCTCACAGTTTTAAACAAGGAAAGTGCTTTAAGTGAATGTCTTATCTGAAATCTGAAACTCACATGCTTTAAATTCTTTCTCTGTTTATTCATTAGCCCTATTGCCAGTTGTTACCTGGCAGCCCTGTGTTCTTGGGGAACCAGGGCGCAAAACCCCGACTCTCTCTGGCTCACCTGAATATGCCTCCAGTCCCTGCTTGAACCAGAAACCAAAGGCATCTCAATATGAAAAGGCGGTGGAAGACACACCTAAAACCCTCCCAACAACCCCTAGTCTCATCTACATCAAAGATGTAAAAAGGAGGCATCTCAATGAGCACATCAAATGGAGAAAAGAAGCCTCAGCTACATCAAAGATGGAACAAGAATTAGCCTAGCGAATGGAGAAGCAACCTCCAAAGCAGGGACCGCACTGAGCTCTGGGATTGGCAAAGTGGGGACACACTGCATGATGGGAGATCTCTGCTCTTGATGTAAATGAACTCACACCTGCACACATCCAGCTCTGCAGTTATCAGCCCATTCTAGATATTGATATGCAAAACACTGAATCTGCCTGGGTACATTGTGAGCTCCCTCCAGGAACACAGCCCATAGCCAGGAATGATCAGCTCCTATTGTCCAGCATAAAAAAAAACACGCTGGGATACTTCCTGGAGACATTGTTTACCCATAAACAAACCTGGTGTCTACAAAAACCCCTACCCAAGTTCAAACCCCTGTTCTAATGCCTGGATCCAAATTCTGCATCAATTCCACTGGAACTTCCCCTCTTCCTGACTGATGGTGTTGGGGGCTCTGCCTGGCTCAAGCGCTCCAGACCCGAAGCTGAACAGCCTGTCTCCTGGGTACCTTTGAGCTGCACGGAGTGGTGAGACACCCTCTCCCCCCTCACCTCCCATCTTCCACCTCCAACACTCTCTCTCTCTCTCTCTCAGTCCAGGCATAACTTTCTACTTTTGTAATCAAACCTAGGCTAGTTTTCTCCAATACCCCAACTGTAATTGTGTAGCATTGTAAGCATTTGATTGTTTTTCTCTCCTCGTATGGTATTACTATTAGTATCCTAAGTTTTATATACCTAGCAATACAATAACTGTTATAATCAAGCTGGTTGCAAATTTCTCTCTTTCTCAACTTCCCATCTTGCTCTGCAGCAACGCTTTTTTTACCTAAGCCAAATATCCCTGGAGTGCCCAAAAATCCTATGGGGTTTGCTCATCAAGGGGGTTACTGCTAGAACAATTGTAGAGTGATGGGGGAGACAGCTGAGAAGTGCTGCTCTGCCTAGCCTATGGAGTCCAGGGCCATATAAGGGTGCAGCTGAAAGTGCTGTTTGGACCCAGCCTGCTCAGAAGTGCGCTCTATTCTGGTGCGGTGCAAAGGGGCATATAAGGGTGGCCACTGAAAGTGCTGTGTCACCCAGCCTGCTGAGTTCAGGGACATATAAGGGATCAGCTGAGAGTGCTGATAGCCCGGTCCGCTCAGACGCTCTCGGTTAATCTGGAATGGTGTGTATCTGTGGGGGGTTTATTTGAATCTGGGGCTGGAAGAACCCAGCCCTGGAAACCTTAGGTCCTGTAGGATAGCTCCATTGGGAGGGGACTTGTAGCCATATGAACACACAAGTAACACAAGCAGTACATTGATAGAATCACACACACCCCTTCCAGGAAGGTAACCCTAATAAATGAGTATACCTCAAGGTGACGGGCAAATCTGGTAACACAGTAATTGGTATTAGCAATGCAAAATTATGATCTCTAATGCAACAGAAGAGATTTAAGGGTAATTAAAATCTGTGTCTGTGATGTTTTTCATGATGGGTAAAGAAATGATCAAACCCTTATCACATTACACAGATCCTGCTGTTTATCCCTCATTCACATGTTTTGAAGTGTGAAACAATGAAATGCCCCCTCCCTGTTAGCTATTACGGATGAGAGCTTTCACTTTTCCATGGACTTCAACTAGTTTGAATGGGAAAGCACTAAGCAATTACAGGCTAGCAAGTCTCAGATGCTGACCAAAAATAATCTTTGCCATCATCCTCAAAGTTCAAAGTAATTATTTTAAATGATACTCAAAAATGAAATTGTGTTAGGCAAGAGTTCACAGGAAAGGGCTTTTTTGGACATGTCTAAATTTCTGAAAGAATTCTGTGAGATGATTTCACCAAACAGAAGGTGGTTAATAATAGTAATATTATTGCCAAACTCTGCGAGGTCCATTACAGACAGATGAAGATAAAATGATGTGTAAGGTGATGGGAGTTAGACATGAATTTAGACTCCATTAATCCTACACACATCTGCTTCTCAGCATGTAAGGGAGTCTTAAACATTAAAGGGATAAATGGTGCACTTCTTTATTTTCCACTTCTACTGATAATTGCCTTCCTTGTCATCTTCCTCTCTTCTGACCCTGAGGTTTAGCTTAGCCTTCATTGGGTTCAGTGGGCCACATTTTGAGGTGATGTGTAACAGATGGGGTGTAAGCTACATGCTGATAAGTGTATATGTATCTATGAAGGTATCCAAATTCTGCCCTGACTTGAATCTAACGCAACTCCACTGAAGTGAATGCGGATGCAATGTGTAACTCAGGGCAGAATATGGCTTTATGTCTAAGCAAGTTTAACTTGTATGCCATGTACACAAAGGTAAGTGGAGGGGACGTAACCACTTAGATCCACTGAAACTCACTTCTGTAATTGGCCCACAGCCCTTGTCTTTAAGAAGCTTAGTTTCAGAAGATAGTATTTAGAGCAGATTTAGAAGAGGGAGTGCAACGGAAAGCAAGTGAGGAAATTTCTTCCTCTTAAGTCTCCTGATATTGCTTTTATTTTTCTTTCCTTTTGGCTTACATGTATTATGTTAACCCTACTAGGCTGGGGGACCAACGTTTATTAGCCATATGGAAGAACTGTGGTTTGCGGTGAGACGCCAAGGAAATATTTACCTTTTCCCATCACCGTTAGTAACTTTCCATTACAATCAGATTTTAAAAGTTGGAGGCCAAGTTGTGCAACCCTTACTCTCAGCTGTCAGTAAGCAATTATTATTTAGTCAAATAGTCCCTTTGACATCAGTGGGGCTCAGCAACATGAAAAAGAGCACTGCAATCTGCCCTGGGGTGATAGGATTGTAGTTTCTGTTTCTGTTTCTGTTTTTTCTTAATAAAGTACATATTATTAAAGCCTTTCTTTTCATGTGACTTTTTGGCTTACTAAATGGAAGCCTAGAATATAATATATCTTTTTCAGCTATTGAAAGCATGCATTAATGAATGAATTCATTTTAGACCCAATCCTTGTCCCAGCACAGTCAATGGCAAAACTCCCATGGTATCTGTGTCTGGCTCTTCATGAATAAATACTACAAATAAATACTACAAATTAGGCTGGAGTGTGAATTAAACTAATTTTCCACTCAGTTTTCCTAGAACATAAAGGAAAGGTCAACTACTCTTGGCATAATAATTTCATGCACTAGAAGTGGAAAAATTAACTCTGAATTCTGACATACTTTTGAGGCAAAAACTTTATACTCTTCATCTTCCCACCTCCTTGACATTTATTTAAGTGTATAGATGTGTAAAAAGTAAAATAGGTTTATAACAAAAATGTAGTGATCTTCTTCTGCAGGCCCTTTTCAAGGAAGACTGGTCACTCTTTTACAAACAACTATATTCAGTTTCTAGTGCTTTAATTATAATTAGTCACCCTTTACAATTTCATAAAAGATGTCCCTCTGGCATTGGCATCTCAGGCTATAAAGTTTCAGCTATAGAACTGAAAACAAAATGAGAATGTGATTGGTAATGTACAAGTGCCTTCACATCAACTCTGGGACTCCACATGAATATGTCTGGGGTATGTTAAAGCAGTAACGTGCTGATTCATCTGCCTCAAGGCTGCCTGTGATGTACTTAGTTCAGAGTGATTTTGCAGTGGGAACATTTTAGGCTGATTGTATCACTTAAGATTTTACATGTTAATTAGCAAAAAAAAAAGATGATCTTGCCCATTATATATAGATTGCTACTATTGTCAGCTGGTTAGAGGGTCTTTTTATTTCAAGAAGTAGCTTTACTGCTCTAAGACCTGAGGGTACCTATTGTGAATCCTAGCAAGGGTGAATTTCCAGCTAAAGAGAGACATTTATCTTGGATTATAGGAGCTGGCTTATTGGTTCATGCTTATAGTGAATATGTGCTTCAAGGGGACTCACATAATATTTCCTTGAGGTCTGATGGTGAGTTACTTACAGACTTATATTAGCACCCTACTACACCGGCAATGAATTATTTTGTACAATATCTAGTTATATAGTCTCCTTTGAATCTCCACTAACATAGTTAGAACTGCTCAAGATGTTTGTTTGCACAGGGGCTGAATATGTGCCATTCATTTTGGGACACATGCTATCTAGAAATTGTTTTTCCTCTAAAACTGATATTACTGCCATGAGGGTCAAATAAGACACTCAGAGTAATTTTCTTTAGAGTGTCTCAGAGCAAATGTGGGTTCAAATACTGTGCCTATGTTTTGACATCAGATAGAATGTTCTCTCATAAGATCTGATCCACCACATTCCGAAGATAATCGAAGGTCTCACATTGACTTTAGTGGGAATTAGATCCGGCTCATAAACTGCTCTGTTTGATGCTGGCAGTCACATGGATCTAGACTCCCACTGTATATTTCTGCTTCCTCTGTTTCTTGCTGATCATTTAGGGCTCAGTCTGATAAAGTGCTGAGCACTCTGACCCTGATCCAGCAAAGCACTTAAGCATGTGCTGAACTTTAAGCACGTGAATAGGTTTAGTTAAGAACATGCTGTACGGGACTCAGCCCCCAAATGGGCAGCAAGAAGCAGAGGAGTGGTCCATAATGGTCAACGGGAGTCTAGATTCCTGCGACTGCCAATAGAGGACTGACTGTGGGCATCAGCTGGCTTCAGTGGGATGGCTCGCTTGCGTAAAGTAAAACACACACTTAAGAGCTTTGATGGCTCGGAGTGGGAGTGCTCAGCAACTTGCAGGATTGAGTCCTTGATCATAACATTGGCATGGAAAACACTTTGCACAAGTGGCTTGTGAAGACTTGGGTTTCCTTTCCAAAGTAAAACTCACTCGTTCAAGTAAAGACGCCTATTTTACCCAGAACTGTGAGTCTGCTCCATCTACTTCATAGCAAACATCAACATGTACAAACCTTTCACCTCACATATATTTTAACCATGTTAACATTTTCTCTGTACCAAAAAATATCCCCCAGATAGTGTTTGTTCACGGATTGAACCTGTGGACATGTTTTTATACTTACATTTTTAATTAAAAGAACTTTAAAATGAAGGAAAAGCAAAGCCTTTAAATCACTGTTAGATGCAAATTGGTATAGCAATTAAGTGATTCAAATACAACTATTTTTAAACCTCAAGATATAAACAGCATACACAGTGAATACTATGTAGCTAAAGAAGAAAAACCCTTTATATTTCCAATCCCATAAATTCCTATGTTAATGTAATAATAATTTACACATGAATGTTCCCTGTCTGACTTTAATTGTATAATTTAAAATCCATCTGATCAGTTGTGTGTAGGAACACTTTTTAATTGAAGTCTTTGTAATATACTATAAAAATTAACATTTTAAAAGCTAGTGATCAGCCTTGAACATTCAAAGGAAATGTACTTGAACCACTGATGTAAAGCATCAGCATTCACAGAGATTGTTCCATCAAACATAACTTTCTAGCAGAAACCTTGAATCTCTTTCAATATTTCTCTGAATCATCTATTGCCATTTCCTTGACTTTGACTGAATTCTGCAGGCACATGAGTGCTGCAACCTTTTAAATGTATTTAAGTTCTCAAGACTCAAACCCTTCAAAGAATTTATTTATTATACATAAAAGTGCTTTACTCTTGTGTGATAGCTAACCGATGTTACAGCTGTTTGAAAGCTTGTAACATCAATGTCTGAATTATGCTTTGTAGCTGAGACTCAGTCCAAGTTTTATGCCCTTTAAGATGCAGTACACTGACAATAATAGTTACTATAATTTATTTACTGTGCTGAATGATAAATTAAAGCCTCAATATGTTTCAAAAGCTATTACATCTATCAAAAACTAACATCCTTTTTCATGTCAAAATACCCCCCTTTTATAAAATATTAAATGCTTAAATGGAGCCCTGCCATACTATTTTGAAGTTTCCCTGTTAGATACAATGACTCTCCATAACCACCCAAATATTAAATGCAGAAACATAGATTTAGAACATCTGGACTTACTCAAAATAATTATAGTTGAACTTACTTATGTCAGGCTGGTATGGTAAATATAATGCTTCTTGGCTAATGATACATAGATCACAGTGGATAACTGGTGCTTTTAATACCCTCATACTGAATTGATTGCAATTAATATTCAAAATCCATGAATAACAATAATAAGCATCTATTTTACAGTGTCATATTGCTAACAAACTTCAGATAAGAGCTTGGAAACTGTTCAAATAACTCCAAAAGTCAATGATTATATTATGGAAGAAGAATTATTTGGAAGTGAAGCAATGTTACAAAAATGTGTAAGACACGTTTTAAATCCAACAGTTTTATCAATTATTGAGGAATTTAGTTGTAAATCTTTAAAGACCTATATGTACATAACTTTGAAATTATATGTTGGATACTTGAATAATAACAAGGGTAGGAGCTGGATTTGATGCACATGGTTCTAAGCTTATCTTTTTTTCACTATTTATATTATTTTAGATCCCCCAAGTTCATAAGTGAGCTGTGATTCCTGAGAACGTGCTACACTCTTATATGCAGCCATTCCCAGGAAACCCTAGAAGATTGTCTCCAGCCAAGAGGGAGGTAAATGGAGGTTTTTTGTTTTATTGAAATAAAGCACCAATTTGCAAAGGTGTGTTTAATTAGCTTATATCTGAAGATATATTTACTAGGATTGCAGTCATATAGAATCTCATTAGGATTGTCCAATTAGCCATAGCTGATACAAATTCAAATACACATCTTGGCACTAAGCAGGCAGAACATTTGAAATGCTAAATTGCAGAAGCATTTAAAGGTAGGGCTATTTTATTGCAATTACAGTCATTATTAGCTAAAGTTAAGAGTGCTTACAAATACTCGACAGTAAACTATTGCTTGATGTAAAGTAGGTTCGGCTTTGAGATTTCCATTAGAAATTCACCTGGAAAAAAAAATCAGTGTAAGCCTCAAGCCTTAGGTTCATGGGCGTTTACTGCAGATCCAAGTACATTTTTTAGTAAGACTAAATATTGATGTAGATATATTATGTGTAAGACTATGGGTCCTTTCAAGGAACTGGTTGATAATGAGAAGGAAAATCCTGCCTCTACCTCCGTGAAAGCAGAGGTCTTTGTCACTGACCCAGCTGCAAAGAGAGAGGCCCTTGGTCAGCTATATGTAGGGGTTGAATGGCTGGATGAGGATGGATCAGTATGCAGGAGGATAAGGGAAAGATGGACTGTGGCCATTGAGCAGCTCTGTAGAAGCAATTTCAGCCTATTGGAAATTCAGTCAGGCCCTATGTAGTGTAGGATATTCTTGTCTCCCTCTAAGCCCCCTTCCCTGCCAGCCTCATTATCTAGCTACAGAGCTAGGAGCAGGGTTGCCCTTTAATTGTTGTTTTCTCCATCTGTTTCCAAAGATGAGATAGAACAAAGAGGGCAGGAAAATAGAAAAAGCAGTGGCAGTGACCACAACTGTGACTCCCAAAGAGAAGGCTTTCCTCTCCCGTTCCCCTACACTGTCCCCTGTGGTCTCTCCAGTGTTCTGCAGTCTATTCTATCAACATTTGTTTACCTCAGCCAGAAGCTCTGTTAATTGTCTAAATCCATGTATTCCAGAATGAAATCTCATTTTATTATTTAGTGTACAAGAGTTCAGGTAATATATTCACTGGGAACTGAGGGCACTCAAGATTTCTCTGGAGAAAGAAACAAAAGGTTTCTAGACTTCTGCCTAAGTGTCATCTGGTTTCAGCTTCCCTAGAAGTATGGAGACAAAAATCTGAAACCCAGCTACACTCAGCAGCATAACTGACTTGAAATACAAACTCTACATTTTAAAGCAAAACAGTTTCCTGAACATGGAAGACTTTCATAAAGACCAGCTGGTTCTGGATATGCAACTTTGCACTTCACTCTTTGGTAACAACTTGCTCATTAATAGTTAATTAAGCAGTTTACTGGATTCCATTTTGTTAAGATTTCTTCCCGTTTTGAAAACAAGGAGATTTCAGAACTGTGCTGAATTCTGTTGCAGGGAGTATGCATATGAAAGAAACGCACCAAATTGACCATTTTCCAGTGAGGGCCTAGTTATGGCAGGAAAGTCCTACCTAAACTTTGTAGTCATGAGGAGTGGGGAAAGGAAATAACAATGTAACAAATGAAAGTGGACTAGCAGAACAAACATAAATAGGAAAGGTTCCATTCTACCACTGTATTGTTCTACCCCAACAAATCACAATGCATCTATTTTAACGGGATCCTAGATCCCAGGGGTAGCAGTCAATCATCATTACGTTATTCAGAAATAAAGTGCTCTAACTGGCACCTTTCCACCCACCCCTGCAGCTGCAGCAAGGGTAGCTTTGATGTGGCCCAAAATCTGGCCTGAAGTATGCTGGGTGTTTTGTCTGGTTTTGTTTTGAGTACCAATTTAATAATCAGTACAATGAAATGTGAATACTGTGTCTCTGGACATAGGAAAGATGATGCAGAACATTTGTACCTGATTGCCTGAGTGATGTGTGGTATGTAGTTTGGAATGCATGGGGCATGAGAATGCAGGGCTGGGATGGTGCCCAAGCAACTATGCAAGAGGCACAAGAGAGCTGAGCTGCAGGTTTCCTCTCCCTTTGTGCCTATGCGCAGTGACTAGTGCCATCTGGCATTTAGTGATTATGTACCCTCTCCTGAAGTTGTACGTTTTCTGGTCGGTTTAGAAAACAATATGAATCCTTTTCCAACACTTTGATCTCTGAAAGCATGCTGCTTCTTATGTTACTCCGACATATTAATTAAAATCAGTTCTTAATTCTATTAGTTTTTCCTATTGTGTGACTCAATGCTGGCAAGCTGATCTGCCAGGCCAGCCGGTTGGTGTACCTTCACTCTACTCCAACAGGCTGGGCTTTGATATCCTAAAATCCCTTCCCCCTTTCCCAACATTGCAATCTAGGGATTAGAAAATTCAGATGGATTGCATTTTATGCCTTGACTATGGAATATTATGATCTCTTGCTATTTCCTGTGAAGCTGCTATGCACCTCAGGAGTATGACGAGCGCTGCCATCAGTAGGTTATAAACCCAGGCAATTGTTATATACTTCATCCCTGAGAACATGAAATAGTAAATAAGAGCAGCCCTTGATAATGCTGCCAATGCGGATTTAGGTCTTGATCCTACTGGCTGCTGAGCGCTACTGGAAGAAGTGTGCAGAGTCAAAGCACCAGTGCTCAGCGGTTGCTCAGTAGCTGTGCCAAGAGGCATGTACATAATGTGGAACAATCCAGTGTAAGTAGGACTGTGCATCCACCAGGATCTGAGCACAGATAAGTAGAGACATATTGGGCATGCTAGGGTGTGAAGACTGAATGCATCCAGAGTTGCTTTAGTGCAATCCAGGGAATGCAAATGAAGTGGTTATTGGCATTTTTAGGCTTTAATAGCTAGCCATGCATAGTGACTCACACAAGTGGACTTATGTGCTGTACTTAAAAGAAACTGGTATCAGTACCAATCACTGACATGCAAATGTGTCTGAAGTGTCTAGGGAGACAGTTCTTAGTACCTAGAAGAGTTTTTGCCAGCCCATCAACCTGTAATGCCCATTCCACGCAGCTTTCTTTCTAACAAAACATCACACACAGCAGCTCTGCTAGTGGTTCAGCACTACTTTTCTGAAATCCTCATCAAATAACCCTGTAGGTTCAAACCATTAAGTGGGAGTGGTTCCGATCAGTTTATTTGGAGTGAGATTCTGATACTTTCTTACCATTGACTTCAATCGGACTCCTTGTGAACGAAGGTGCTATTCAGTGCCACTAACGGTGTCAGAATCTGCACATTCCTGTTTAGTAGGCTAATATTTCCTAACCAGAATGCAATATTTAATTTCACAGTAAGTTAGCATGATTTCTACATTTTACTCTGTATTTATATTGTATTTACCAAAACAAAAATCCACACTATGGACAAGAAGAATAATATATGTACAGTATATTCTCTTTAAGACCTACCAGATGTACAGACGCATGTTTCTCAGTGCTCCTAATAACTCTACATAGTCAGATAAGCCAGATATTTGCCTTAAACAGTCAGAATGAAGGAATATTGACTCTGGGAAGTGTGGAAGGCAAATATTGGCCATTTTACCTCTTCAAAGACACTTGTTCTTTTCCTGAAATGTAGTTGCATCATGTTGATTTACATCACAGAACACAACTAATGCCTTAGAAATAACTTTATTTGGAATATGTAGAAGTGGCCCAGGTATTCTGAGAATTGAATATTTTAAACTAGGATAAATGTAGCATTTTGATATCCAAAACTTGCATCTAAATTTAAAATAGTTTTACTGTAGAGCCTAATTCTGTGCAGGATTATTAGAGTTTAAATCACCAGTATAGATAAGATCCTTCACCAAAAGCCCTCTGAAGTACGAATATAATTAGGAAAATTAGGTGAGCCCCAGCTGCTAAAATTTAACTCCCTAAAAATCTCTTAATCCAATTTCATTTTTAAATAGCCCTGAGTTCTTGTTTCTTTACTGTAGTCTAAAAGTGCTTTCAGAATTTAAAAAAATGTGACTTATACACCTCAACGTTTGTACATTTCCCCTCGCACTCATTTCAGCACTTTCTAGTACCTAAAGATCATTTAACTTTCACTTCCAATGGAAGTTACCGCCCTGATGCAACTAATTGCGATTTTGGATAAATAGTCTTACAGTAGTTGGGAGCGTTGGGTATTGTATGTACCCGTGTTATAAATTAGAGTCTAATTGTTTGTGTCTTGATCTCTGACAATAGCAGCTTGCCCTAAAAAAGCAATAGGAACATCAGTTATTTTCTTCTTGACAAGCTGTGCTGTTCCTACAATGTGATATTTTTATCTTGTCGTACCTTTCCCCACACTGTCAAGTAATTTGCTTCTCCTGGGAATATTCCACATATCCATGATGCATCTCATTTCCCCTTCCATTAAACAGTAAATTATCTGTATAAACTAAGGAAGTAATATTTAATGGATTGTTAGCAGAAATTCATCATATCTGGAATACATATTATGTATACCTGTATCAGTAACTGATAGGAAATATGTCATTCTTGCTGGTAATTCATATTTCCAATGTTCTGTTTATTATGAGCAAGAATTGGGGAGGGGATGGGTGCTATATAGGGAATTATTTGAAAGGGGGGAATGCTACATATTATCTGAAAAATCCTAAATTAATTTTCTTATTATTACCCTGGTTACTTGGGATCCAGATGGTGATACCTTTGCTGATACTGAATAGTATCTTATGCTATGAGTAGTCCTGTGGAACAGAGGGTATGTCTACCCAGCATGCTGTGTGTGGACTAGACTACAGGAGCTAGTTTGAATCCAGACAACAACAGCAGTGAAGACAGCCCAGCACAGGCTTCAGATTAGGCTAACATGCAGATTACTGACTCGAGGTCTGTGCCAGTCTTGCAGAACCTGCACTGAAGTCTGTGCTGTGCTGTGTTTACTATTGTTGTTAATCATGCTAGCTGGATACAAGCTTTTCTTTCTGCCCTCAGTGAGAGACTGCTCGGTACTATTCAAAGTCAATAAGGAATTGCAGTCTGGCCCATAGGGAGCCACTAATCCAAGGATACACTCTTTTATATGTAAAATATCTTCCACAAGAATGGAAATAGAGGCCACCTTAAAGCTGCTTCCATTAAAGCCAAAGCAAAACTTCAAAGAGTGCCGATGAGGCCAAACTCTCGTTGCCTTCAGTGGGAGCAGCATTTGGCCCAGAGCGCACAGCCTCTAATTTCAAATGTGTTGCTGCAACTTTTCTTCAGGAAGATGGTGACGTGAACAGAAATATATAATGTAGGAAGTGTAAACATGAAGCCCAGAATCAGATTGTTATTGACTTCTACTTCATTATAAGGTCAAACACACACACAATGAATTTCCATGTTTCATAACAACTTTAAGGCCTCATGATCCCTCAATATTTGACTTCTACATCAGTCTCTTCATTTTTGGAGTGAATCCTTTAAATACAGTGTATTTGTATAGCGTTCATTATTTTTTTAAAAAATCCAAAAATATGCACTGACTTCAGATACAGGATTAGATAAAATTATGCTTGAGAAGGGCTGTAATACTGGCAGAATTAATTATTTTAGCATGTCAGATGACTGTAGAGTTGGGTGAATAATTTGTAGTGAATTATCATTTAGACTTTTTCTGACTGCCGACAACTTAATGATTTCTTAAATGTATTTGATTTTTTAATTTTTGATTTTGATCTTTTTAAATGAAATGATTGTTGTTCTGTACATTGTTCAAAAGCAGGTAGTTCTTTGTATTTGGTATGCAAAGTTCAGGCTATGTTGGTTGATTTTGATTGAACAAAGATCACCTGGTACAATTCTGTTCCCTGGCTGGATTAGTGTAACTTTCAGAATCAGGTTTCCAGTATGAATTCTTTCATTCATGGTTATAAAATTCACATTCCATGATTGTTCTCCGGTGTGTTAAGTGTGCTGCTACCAGGAACATTCCTACCAGTAAATTTATTTGCTGACATATTAACTAAAAGAGAAACAAATGGGGAGTGAAAACAGAGAATACTCACATAACCAAATGAGTATTTGATATTGTTTGTATTATAATAGTGCCTGGAGTCCTCAACTAAGATCTCAGGGCCTCATTGTATTAGTCAAGGTAAAGTAGTAGTGTTGTGTACAATGTACACAGTTATAGACAAAAAATTTATAATCCGAATAGACAAAAGAGGAGAGCTGAACAGACACAAAGGAACGTGACCTTCAGCAAGTTACTTCACAGAAGGTTAGTGTCTAAACCAGGAGCAGAACGTGGGTGCGCTGAGTCCTAGTGCAATGCCTTGTCTGCTGGGCTACATTGCCTCTTGAGTCTAGTGCTAACTTCATTGGCAATATTCGCCCAGGTATACTTGCTTAGATGGGTAGCACCTAGGAATGTGAATATACTGGTGTTCTAAATTCTATCTGTGAACCTGAACACCATGGATGTGGCAGGAGGGAGCATAGGTGCTGGAACTAAGGGTGCAGGAGGTGCTACTATACCCCCTGTCTTGAAGTGGTTTCCATTATATACAGGGTTTACAGTTTCGTTCAATGGCTCTCAGCACCACCGCTATAAAAATTGTTCCAGCACCACTGGGAGGGAGGGAGGAAAGGACAGTGCAATGTGCATGTGTATATGATCCATGGAAGGAAATATCTAAATTTAGGTATGTAAGAGCTTTGACATGTATGAAAGAATCTTTTCGGCTACCTCTCCGGAATGTTTTCACTGTTTCCTTGCATTAAAGCTTGAATAATTCATTCTTACTTCATCCACGCATTATCCTTGCACTTTTCCTAACACTGGGATCAGTTCAGATGTTGTTTATGTTAAAGCTTGCATATGTTTGCTGAAGTATTTAGTATTAGACAAGCCTTGACCACCAATACCTGGGGGGTAAAGTCACTCATTAGAAGAACAGAACCCAGCTATCCTGCATATATAAACTTACAACATAATCCATCTCCTTTCAGCATACACACTGTCACTCAGTATGTGACATCTCTGACAGCTGCATGTCAACTATTTAACTACACGTTCAACTGCTAGCTGTAGGCCACCTGTCTACTTATATTTATAGATAAAATTCAGGTGTCCGAGCAATTGGGAAAACTATCCAAATTATTTCTGCATCATTCAGAAGGAAGAATATGCATCTAACCCTTTACTTAGGACACCCGGCTGTCTGCCCCGTTTGTAGCGGGGAAAGTGCTCTCTTTAACCTCTACCCAAACTATTCTTTCACAAGACACAGGTGTAAATGGGTGCAACTCCACTGACATCCCAATTGTGTCTCAAGGAGAGGTCCTGCTTAGGCAGTTACATGAGGATATAGGGGGATTCAGTCCCAACAATGGTTCCAACCCAAGTTTTCTGAGTCTCATCTAGAAAAGCCCCTCTGAGAAGAGAGGAAAACGATTACTGTGACATTCCCCAGGGTACAATATGGACTGCTGACCAGCTGTGTCCCTTCAATTCTCCAATCTGGGGTGCCTTTTACACTGCTTTGCCATGAGAACTACTACTCCTGGTCTGCCCACACACAGCCTCTAGCATGTAAATGAGTATCAGCTGATTTATCTGAATTTTTCTAGACATTCTTGAAACCAATAGGAGTTAAGGTACTCACCAGGATCAAGCCTTGAGTGACTTTCCCAGACATGATGTGCATAGGTTTTTGCACATAGGTTTTGTGCATAGGTTTATGATGTGCATAGGTTTATGGCTACCAATAAGAATTTCTAATGCCCCTATTTCCAAAAATATCATGAGCCCAGTCCATCAAGGTCATAAGAACTTCCTGTGTGGTGCTGTGTTCTCTGCATCTAACAGGGTTGGATCCTAACATGTCAGACTTTAAATTTTGTATCTTGTTCCCTGAAGGAACTGAGGAATCTCATTCCTTAGCTCAGAATTTTCCTGCCTTCCCCCTAGTTTTCTGAAAAATTAGCTGCTAATCAACTCTATTTTTATACAAATGTGTGGCATCTGTAGCTCTCAGATGATGATTACTGTCTGATCTTTCAATTCTAGCCTGCTTACTCAGGCTCCCTCCAGTCTTACCCAACTGATTAATTCTAATGTGTGCATCCCTGAACATTCACTTAATTTAACAACCTTAAAAGTTTCAGACACTGTAAAATGTTTCAGAGTCTAAGTGCCTGGATGCGATGATGGTATAGGGAGGAGGGATTTAGATTTATTAGAAACTGAGGAACCTTTTTGGGGAAGGAGTAGGCTATACAGGAGGGATGCATCTGAGTACCTTTCCCAGACTTGAAGAGGAGCTCTGTGTAGTTCAATAACTTGTCTCGCTCAGCAACAGAAATTGGTCCAGTAAAAAGATATTACCTCTCCCACCTTGTCTCGCTAATATCCTGGGACTGACATGGCTACAACAACACTGTTTATAAGCCAAGGTAGTCAGGGATGCAACCCTATGTGGGTGACCCTAAATCTCTGACTACCCAAAGCCAAGAGTGCTGGACTGGTGTGGATTACTCCACAATTGCCCTGTTGTGTACACACTCCCTGAATCTCTGGTATGGTCTCCTCTCAGAAAACAAGATACTGGGCAAGATGGACCATGGTATGACCCAATGTGGCAGCTCTCATGTTCTTATATCTTCTTATAGCCATATCTTCAAGTTTGTTGCTTATAAAAAGACACCATACAGAACTTCAGTGCCCTACAGATAAGATGCATTCTTATTGTTTATTTTGAGGAAAACAAAATAATTAAGATGCAATTAAAGATCAGAAAGTATCATTAATTGAAAGGGAAAACACTTCAGTAGAGCATCATAGTTTTAAAAATCCAAACATTAGAAAGCCAGTGAAAGTCTAATTTAAGTTTAAACTTTGGATGTAGGGGAGGCAGTAGAGAGAAATTATGGACGTTCACAGTTAAATGTAATAACTTTGACCCTGGTCCTGAAATGTGGGCCACATGGGTCCAGAGGGTCAGTCTGCAAGGAACACATCACAAGGGCAGAAACTCTGCCCTCTTATTCACACACTCTGTGCATCGTCTGGGAAAGCTATGACTGCAGTTTGTGACAATTATGCTAATGTAAGCCACTGCTGAGCATGTTATAGGTCCTCCTCATGCCAGAGCTATAATACTGTTATAGCCGTGTAGGTGAGCCTTGGCTTTTTAACTCAGTCTGTGGCAGCTCACTCTTTTAGTTCTGGAAGTGCCAAGTTCACACCCCAGTGTGTGATGCCAGCCACCACATTAATATCTCAGTTGTTTATATCTTGAAGGACTGGCCAGGAATCTTGGCGACTAGGTACATTTTAAACATACTTTGGAGTTTACCTAAGGATTCTAAGAAGTATATGGTGTTCAGTTGCAGAATTTTAACCTATGACCATCACTTATATTGCAATAAATATATTACTGAAGTCAAAGGTATACTGAGTGTAATATGTGCTCTCCGAACAGCCACAAATAGTCTGGCCATTGTGGATGGTAAAGAGTTAAAATGCATGCATCCCTTCTACAATCAGGCATGAGAGAATATCTGAAAGCTATTATGAATTTTGGATAGATCTGAGATGTCTACTATAAATGAGATCTACAAAGTAGGAAGCTGGAGTTTCTCTTGTTAAAGGCAGGAATTTACAACTTCCCACATACCTATTCCTTCGGCAGTGATACAAGTGATTATTTACATAGTCCCAAATTCACTAGAGATTACCATCTTGTTTTAACCTAAAACTCTCACCCACTTTAGCCAACTTTCAGGCAACATGATTAACCAATGGAGGAGAAATTGAAGACAGTCTATGTCCATGGGGTTGCACCTATGTTTAGGGAAGTGGTGGGTGCATGAATTGTCATGTTACCTGCATCACAGACTAGTTGGACAGTGGTGTAGGATTCTCAAAATAACATTCTAATCAAATAAAGTCTGCTCATCCCCCTTGGAATTTTCCATCAGCTATCCCTTCTAAGGCTTGATACTGTAGGCCTTCTCTGGGGCTTTGGAGCTTTCTGATTCAAAGAGAGCTTCATCCTCTCTGATGCCCACTTCAGGTGTATCCAGCTCATTCAACAAGCTGGGCAGCTTAGTCCTGGTGATATAGAGCTAAGGATTATGGGAGGTTTTTTACTGTTGACTCTCCATGAGATTGTGTTGGAGCCACAGAATCACCGCCGTGCAAGCCCCTCAGGTGGTGACTGCCTCAGGTTTGCTGGGAAGAGGCTTGTGCTCATGTGAGACTACCTGAGCACTGGAGAAAGTATATTGTGGGAAATGATAACCTGACCGGTAGAGAGGGAAGAAGACTTTTAGCACCATTTCTGTGCCTACAGGAGGGAATCCAGTAGCTCAGGCCCATTAGAGGTGAGACTATCCCAGCATGAGCCAGTGGTGAAGTAGGACTGAGGAAGAGATATCCAGAGGGATGGAATTAGTCTGAGTTCTCAAAGTCTCAGTGAGGGTCAACAACTGCATAGAGTAGGGAGTTGAACATTCAGCAGTCTGCCAAGACAGATTTGTCCTTTGGGCATGTGAGGAAATCAGCAAAGCAGGTAGTGCTGGTGGGAGGTATAGAACCAGAAGGAATAAGAGAGAAGAGACTTTTCCACATGGTTGTAGATGGGAAAGTTCAGCTATAAGGAAAAGTAGTAAACCCTATTTGGAGTTGAGTCCAACAACTTTTGGGCATGTCTTTTGACATAATGGTTTTACTGAATTGCATTCCTGGGATTTCATTTTATTACGATATTCAGTTTTTAAGTTACCTCAGTGGTGCCAGAATAGGCGTAGGGGGCCTCTTTTTTTAGCATTTGTATAAAAATAAAAAGTAAATCCACCCCAGAATAAATAATCTGCTCCTTCCTTCCTGAGGCCACTCGAAAAGGCAAGATACACAATCACATGTGGAAGTGATGTGGTATTATTCTATCTACTCATGTTGCCTCCATCACGGCAGTATGTGAGCACCTCACCATTTTCAAAGTATTTATCCCCCCAACCTACCTGCAAGTTGGTACTATTATTTCCATTTTAAAGATGGGGAACTGAGGCACAGAGAGACTAAAGGCCAGATTTTAAAGGTATTTAGGTACCTAAATCTGCACATAGGCACCCAGTAGAATTTTCAAAAATGCCTAGGCATCTAGCTCCCATTTGTTTCAATAGGATTTAGGTGCTAGGCATGTTTAAAAATCCCACTAGACATCAATGTGCATCTTTAGGTGCCTAAATATCTTTAAAAATCAGGTCCTAAGCGACTTGCCCAAAGTCACTCAGAAAGCCTGTGGCAGAGCAGGCATTTGAACCCCAGTCTCCTAACATCTAGGTTATTGCCCAAACCACTGGACCACCTCCTCTTTATTACAATTATTACTATTCTTCTAATCTTTCTCTGCAGTTCATAAACAGAATGGTCCCAAATGAAACAGTATGTCCAAGTTCTTAGAGATAATATTTTTAAATCATAGAGTTGGAAGGGACCTCAGGAGGTCAACTAGTCCAACTCCTGCTCAAAGCAGGACTAACCTCAGTTTAATAATCCCAGCAAGGATTTTGTCAAGACGCAGCTTAAAAACCTCTAAAGATGGAGATTCCACCACCTCCCTAGGTAACCCATTCCAGTGCTTCACCACCCTCCTAGTGAAAAACTTTTTCCTAATGTCCAACCTAGACCTCCCCCACTGCAACTTGAGACCGTTGCTCCTTGTTCTGTCATCTGCCACCACTGAAAACAGCCTAGCTCCATCCTCCCTGGAACCCCCTTTCAGGTAGTTAAAGGCTGCTATCAAATCCCCCCTCATTCTTCTCTTCTGCAGACTAAACAAGCCTAGTTCCCTCAGCCTCTCCTCATAAGTCCTGTGCTCCAGCCCCCTAATCATTTTTGTTGCCCTCCGCTGGACTCTCTCCAACTTCTCCACATCCTTTTTGTAGTGGGGGGCCCAAAACTGGACACAGTACTCCAAATGCAGCCTCACCAATGCCGAATAGAGGGGAATAATCACTTCCCGCTGGCAATGATCCTACTAATGCAGCCCAATATGCCATTAGCTTCCTTGGCAACCAGGGCACACTGCTGACACATATCCAGCTTCTTATCCACTGTTACCCCCAGGTCCTTTTCTGCAGAACTGATGCCTAGCTCGTCGGTCCCCAGTCTGTAGCTGTGCATGGGATTCTTCTGTCCTAAGTGCAGGACTCTGCACTTGTCCTTTCTGAACCTCATCAGATTTCTTTTGGCCCAATCCTCCAGTTTGTTTAGGTCCTTCTGTATCCTATCCCTACCTTCCAGGGTATCTACCACTCCCCACAGCTTAGTGTCATCCGCAAACTTGCTGAGGGTGCAATCTACCCCATCCTCCAGATCATTAATGAAGATGCTGAACAAAACCAGCCCCAGGACCGACCCCTGGGGCACTCCACTTGTGACCGGTTGCCAGCTAGACATGGAGCCATTGATCACTACTCATTGAGCCCTATGCTCTAGCCAGTTCTCTATCCATTTTATAGTCCATTCATCCAATCCATACTTCTTTAACTTGCTGATAAGAATACTGTGAGAGACCGTATCAAAAGCTTTGCTAAAGTCAAGGTATATGACGTCCACCGCTTTCCCACATCCACAGAGCCCATCACCTCTTCATAGAATGTAATCAGGTTGGTCAGGCATGACTTTCCCTTGGTGAATCTATGTTGACTGTTCCTGATCACCTTCCTCTCTTCCAACTGCCTTAAAATGGATTCCTTGAGGACCTGCTCCATGATTTCTCCAGGGATTGAGGTGAGACTGACTGGTCTGTAGTTCCCTGGATCCTCTTTCCTCGCTTCCTTTAAGATGGGCACTGTATTTGCTTTTTTTCAGTCATCAGGGACTTCCCCCAATTGCCACGAGCTTTCAAAGATAATAGCCAATGGCTCTGAAATCACATCAGCCAACTCCCTCAGCACCCTCGGGTGCATTGCATCTGGCCCCATGGACTCGTGTATGTCCAATCTTTCTAAATAGCCAATGACTAATATATATATTTCTTATGCACAACATGAAAACATTTTTTTTCTGGTCCCTGAACTAGCTATGAAGTTCCTGGAGTTTCATCATTGAGGGGAATGATTTTTAGCAGTCTAGCAAATGTACTGGGTCCTAAACTGCAAAAGCTGCTCTGTGAACAAAATAATTAATTCTCACTAATGCTGAACTCCTGCTGGTGGATATGATGACTCAGAATGTAATTATGGAAGAATTTCTTCTGTAAGAGTATTTCAGGGGCAGTTGAATGTTAATTGTTTTCTTATACAAAGGAAAATCCATGAATGATGAATCTAAAATTATTGGACTTACAATGACACTATGTAGGAGGATTTATTTGTATAAAAAGGGTCATCTAATTTTGGATATAGAAACAGTTAATCAAATTTGCTCCTATTTTTTAAGGAAAATTATTTTTACAAACGTAGAAATGGGCCACAGAAGGGGAATTGATTTCAGATGTGGATTACATTTAGCCTAGTAATGGTAGCCTACATGTGAGGGTTAGCATTTGTGTTCAGATTGGATGGTGCTGGTGTGCTGTAAATGGTTCTCAGAAGACTTTGTCCAAAATGGTGGCAATAGACTGAAATTCTCCCTTCTCCGGAGATTCTTGCCATTCTGAAAGAGAGACATGAAAATGGCTGTCTCCCTCAGTGCACTGGTTAATATTTGACCACATCCTGACAGGAACCAGACGTTTGGGAGCCATCTAATTTGGGAGCTGACCAAGACCAGAGCTTAGGTTCACATTCAGGTGTTCAGATAAAATTTAAACCCACTTTCTTCATCCTTATGTAATGCAAAGAGATTCTAAATTTATAGTTTTGGGTTTTGGCCCATCTCTTACTCAGTATTTACATATTAACCTTTCAAAGTAGAAATAGTTTGACAGAGTATACAAGCATTAATTGTGTGCAAATAAAGAGCTGACTTTTTCCCAGGGAAAAAGTAAATTAACTTTGACAGTCAAATTTACTCTTTCCCAAGGGAAAAAAAACAGTGTTCTGATTAAGCTGCAAAAACTGCAAATTGCTATAAAGCCATTGAAGTACAGTGCATCAGGCTTCAAGTAATAACAGAGTATATACAGCAATTGTACACAATAAGCAGAATGTGATCTTTTAACTGAAGCTTGGAAGTAGATAAAGAAAAAAATAAAATGCTGGATTTCTGTTCCTAGGAGAATCACCCCCTCCAAACACCAACATTTTCTGTCCCTTCATCCCTGAGGGCAGAGAAAACCCATCAGAAAGATTTAGTCCCAGGCACTTACTTGTTTTAATATTTCCAAATATGATGAGAACAATCTGTGGAATTTGACTGACTACAGCATTCTAAAAATAGGAAAAATATTCTACAACACCTTGGTCAAGTCACTTAATCTCTGTGTCATTTTTCCCCTCTCTAAAATGGGATCATAACCTGTTTGCAGGAAATTGTGTGGTTTAAGTCATCTATATTTCAGTCATCAGATACTAGAATCAGGAGAACTGTAGAAACTACTGCAAATAATAAAACAAAGTGAAGTGATTTAAATTGGGAAAATAGGATTGTGTGTGTGTGTTTAGCTTTGTAAAAATATTCAATTCTACTGTGACATTTTCCTTAAGACAATTCTAGAAGTTTATGCAGCCCTAAGGATAACACATAACCCAATATTTTCCCCTGGAGTTATGATGATTTACATGAGACGGGGATCTCCCCACCCAGTGTTTTCAGTAGGAGTGTAGCTGGTTTTTTCTGAGGGCAGAATTTAGCTGTCATTTTTCCTCGAGGGCCAAATTGGGGCATTTGTCCACTGGCACAAATAGAAGACAATGCAAAGTTGCCCTCCCCCTAGAGGTGTTAAGGACGGATTGTGCTTCAGGTACTGTGCCTGCTTTCATTGGTGCTAGGAAGGCATGTGCGAAGAGTAGGGATGGTGCCTCCTCCTCTCCCACTTTGTGGCCCTATAAAGGAGCAGCTCGTTGACTCTCCCGAGGAAGCCCAGGGGCTGCAATTGTGACACACTCTTGGATGGGTCGGGCAGGGTGGGTTTCTGCATGATTCAGACATTGATAGATTTTTAAGGCCAGAAAGGACCCTTTTGATTATCTAGTTTGACCTCCTGCATAACACAGGCAATAGAATTTCACCAAGTGCTTCCTGCATTACTCCTGATCATTTCTGACTGAGCTAGAGCATATCTTTTAGAAAGACATTCAGTCTTGATGTAAAGCTTATAGTGACAGAGAAACCACCACTTCCCTTGGTAGGTTGTTCCAATGGTTAATGAACCTCACTCTTCAAAATTTGCCCCTTAATTCCAGCTTGAATGTATCTAACTTCAGCTTCCAATCATTGGATCTTGTTAAGCTCCACATTCTGGCCTTAACTTCTCAGCCCGAAACGTAAGAGCTATCCAAGGATTTTAAGAGATCACTTCCAATTTGTTTGATCAGGGATTTGGATGGTTGTGATTTTTTCTTACGGAGGGGACTCATTCGGGAAATGGTGTGTTAACGATTCAGATGTACTGTCAATTATTGACTTCATTGTACGCTTTACCCTGGCACTTAACTCATGAAAATGTCTGGGATGAATGAGATATGCAGAATATAAAAAACTTTCTTCTCAAAGTTGCTCCAAATCCCATTGTCCCCTTGTGTCAGGCAGTAAAAAAAAAACAGCTTATATTATACAATGTGAAATAACACCATATGGTTAATGTAGCTTAATGTTGCAGGAGACAATGAAATCATATACAATTAAAATTTACAACTAGAAAATGGAAAGCTTGTTTCTCATCCCCCCAAAATGTTAATTTAACATCTCATATAAAATGCATTTTAGTCTAATGTATTTACCCCAGAAAGTTCTGCTTTCAGATAACATCTGGTTTTCAGTGAGATATTGCTTTTTTTTTTTAATCAGGTGACTGCTCAAGGACATAGTCAGTTGTCCAGATGAGCAAAGAACCAAGGAATGGGAAAACTTTCTATAAATCATCCAGAGTCCAGAAGTGACACAATGTCTTACCCTTACCAAATCAAAGGTTTATTTTGGTTCAAATAGAAATGTCCTCTGCAGTTCTCTCTGGTCCCTAGCATGTTCCTTTCCTGTGATCTCCAGAAGACCAAAAGCTCTCTCCTCCAATATAACCACACACACACCCCTTCCTGCTTACAGTGATCTTGTTCCTGGCTCTTACAATGTCCATGCTGAGACCTATGTAGTCCTACAGATCAAATGTACGTAGTCCAGAATGCCTGTCACCAGAGAAGCCCAAATAACTATGAATTCAGAGCTGTCCAAGGCTCAGAAAGAAGCTTGCTAGACAGGTTGAAACAACAAGTTACTCAGTGTTGGGGAGCTTGTGGATGGCGCAGAAGATCAGTTGAAGAAAGGAAGCTGAAAGATGATCTGAGGGTCAAGAGGAGAGAGAGATCTTAGGGAACCGATATATGCTTTGATTTACCAGGCGGCAGGTAGTTGTGTCACAAATAATGGCTTTCATTCAACATTCTTTATGTAGACAAACCTCCTATTGACTTCTTTGGGAGTCTTGTCTGTATAAAAACTGCAGAATAAATCCTTAACAGACTGACTGTCTTTCTGTGCAGTTGGAGCAGGGTATGTGTGTGTGTAATGTATATGTTCTGAGTAGTATTTTAGTGAGTCAGTCACTGAGCAGATGTCAGGGTAAGTTCTATCTAGCTGATTTAGCTAAATCTGTAATTATTTTAGTATACTTCTTATTGAATTCCTCATACAAGGCTTCCTACAGCCAGTGCTTCTGTATAAACCACATATCACTTTCCATTTTTCCAATAATGTAGAAAGGTGAGATGCAGTATGGAACAAACATCCTGTTTGTGTGAATAGTATACTGTGTCAGTCAGAGAATTAGCATATTGATGATTCCTTGGAAATATTCCTTTTGGTAATATTTTATGAAGGTTTGATTTTTTTTTAATAAAACCACTTAAACTTGTTTGTTTATGTGTTGATTTTTAAATAATTTTATTTGCATTTACATGGATTTTTAAAATGAGATACAAGGCACATGAATCAGGATAATAACGACCAAACCATTATTACTGTTGGTAGCATCATATTGCCTAGGGACTTCAGTCATGGGCCAACACCTCCCTGTGCTAGACGCTATATAAACAGAGAGCAAAAACACAGCCCCCACCCTAGCATCATATAATATCAGTATAAGCCAGGAGACAAAGATGGATGCAGGCAGATAGTGGAGTACAAGAAAAAAATATTGGTCAGCATGCTTAGAAGTGGTCTCAGCACACTAGCAGCTTGAGTGTTGTCAAATCTGTTGTAGCCATAACAGCAAAGTCATATTTTAAGGAGTGATTTGAAGGGATTTAATATTAGTTTTGCAGTTGTTTTTTGGAGAGCTCCTCCCAAGTTTGAGGTGTGGCATGAGAGAAAGCACAAAGATGCTTGTTTGAAAATATAACAAGTGAGTGGTGGAGGCTGATAGCATGGGCCCATCGGGGGTGGGAGGTGACCTTTAGATAATGAATGAGTGATGATCGATCGGTAGGATGGGGACTGGCCATGAAGAACCTTGCAAGTGAAGACAAGTAGCTTATCTTTCATACAATAGAGAAGATGGAGCCAGTGGAGACATGCAGTGAGAGAGCTAACATGGTCAAAGTGAAATTTACAAAGAATAAAATAGGGAGTCTCAACGTTCCTGAAATTGTAAATGAATGAGGTAGCTATCATCATGAACCCAGAAATTGCTGATGGTGTACTGAGGGTAGAAAAGAAGAGGAGACCAATCGATTGTAGTATGGTTAGTGATAGAGAGTAGGGTAACGTGTGATGTCAGCACATGCACTGCAACAATGTAGACCTATGGAAGAAAAGGAGAGCTTTAGAAATGAGCTGATAGAGCTGGTGGTTATGGCTGAGAGTAACACCTTGTCGGTCGATGGTTATTTAACTACTATGTGGAAGGAGTCATGTAAATGTGGCTGTGGTAAAAGAAATACAGGAGAGAAGTGGGTTGAGTGGTGTTTGTTTAATGGGTTCTCAGTGGTGAATACATGATTTGAAGACAGTGACATGTTATAGTGGAAAAATTAAAGGCCAGGTGGACTGTATTTCGATAAGAAGAGAATGCAAGAAAATGGTAAAAGATGTAAAGCTTATACCAATTTAATATATGGCCAAAGAACATAAGATATTAACAGCTAAAATCCGACTGCAACCTGAGAAAACAGGAAAGAGGAAGAAATTGCATCAGTGGTCATGAAAGTGAGGAAGAAAGGAAAAATTCTGCCAAAAAGTAAAGGAAGGCTTTCATGCTTTACCAATGACAATGAAGTCAGTGGAGAAAGAATGGAGAAGTTTAAAGTATGTTTCATTGAGTCAGTGGAGGTAATGTGGCAGAAGGAGTGTTGAGATGGGGGCTTTTGGTGAACAAACTGGTGAAAGTCTGATGTACAAGATGTGATGGTTCAATCCAAGGGTGTCTTCCTTGCCCATCCCTTCTATTCCTCAAAGTTCTTTATTTAGGACAATGGGCTGGGTAAGGGTGGCCAAATTTCTCCTGATCCCTTCAAAGTGGAGGATGTTGTTAACTGGCTTATACGCCAAACTAAAAAACAAGTCCTTTCATAGGTTTGGTTAACAATTATTGCAGATTTGTACATGGTTTTAGTGACATTGTGTCAGCTATCACAGACTTTTGCAAATAGACAAAGCCAAATAAAATGGTGTGGACAAAAGCTTGTCAGGTTTTGATGAGGTAAAGAAAATGCAGTCAGGAAAGCTGTTCTGGCCAGTCCAGATTTTGACAGAATGTTTGTACTCTGTCCGGATGCATCAGACGCTGGATTGGGAGCAGTACTGATGCAAACAGGGAAAGGTAACAAAACCAAAGGTACCAATTCCGAACTGCAATGCTGGAGCATCACTCTCCAAGAATATGACATGGAAATATGCATATATTAAGGGAAGAGAAAATATAATAGCTAACACTTTCTGCAGGCAAGAGGGTTATGACCCAAAGTCTACGGATCAGCCAATTGCTGACCCTTCTGCATCATTTTAAGAACAGAGATGTGTGAGCCATAAACCCCTCAATACCCAGGGGAGATTGTTTGGGTGGCTAACAGACTGACGGTGTCAGGGAGCCGTTAAGCACAAGGTATCCCTCTCGCTAGAGGCAAGAGGGTAACAAGGTGACTCTCAGTCTTGGGCACCCTGAGAACAGTCGCAGAAAAGAAGTTGAAAGAAAGAGAGAGAGAGAGAGAGAGAGAAATTCAGTGTGTTGGAGGAAGCAGCCCGTGATACTGAGACTATCAAAAATGCATACAAGCAGGCAAAAAAGGAAATGAAAAGGCAGTTGGGTAGGGCCAGAATGGAGTCTGAAGAGAAATGACACTGCAAATTGGAGGGGAGATGGTGGCAGGAAATTGGTTTTTGGGTTGGCAAAACAGAGGAACAATGAAACACAAGATATGAAGAAATCTTTGTGTGAAGGATGGGAACCGTGTGGTGATTAAACCTAAAGAGGGATTAGAACTATGGGGAAAGCATTTTCAAAGGCTGCTAAATGAGAAGAGAGAGTTGCGAGTGCAAGCACCACCAGCTATTATGTGGAGGCCTCAAAATGGAACTGATCTCTGTAGAGGAAGCTCTGAATAAGATGAAGATTGCCAAAGCAGCTGGTGAAGATGAAATAACAGTTGATACGACCAAGGCAGTTGAAAATACTGAAGTAAAGTGGCTTCATAGATTATCATGTGTTTGCCAGGATCAGGCTAGGATTCCAGGTGACTGGAGAACTGAATTGATTGTTCCTCTTTGGCAGGGTAAGGGTGATGCAAATGATCCAAATACCTATCGAGGTATCACCCAGTTTAAGTCAGACTCTCAAAGTCCTTGAAAGAGTTTTGGAGGCAAAGTTAGGAAGAATATAGGAGAGGAGCAACATGCTTTTAGGAAGGGAAGGAACACTATAGACGCAATATTTGCGATGAAACAGAAGTTGGAAAAATGATAAATGGAGGGTATAACTGCTATGTAACATTAATTGATCCTGAGGAAGCACAGAACTTGCTTCCATGGAAGCTTATGTTTTTAGTATTGAGATGGATAGGAAGAAGAACGTTGTATCACACTGGGTTTATATAAGTCACTGACAAAATGGAGCTACTCCTATTCTTACCAGTATTAGATCAGAAGCAGGCCCACGTTGAAAAAAACGACAAGATATGTTTACTGATTCTCATAACCGTAGAAAGCAATTCTCTGAAATATGGCTCAGTAAGAACTTAAATCATCAGACAAATATCATACATAATTCTTCAACATCTGTTCTATACACTTATAAATCTTTTATCAGAACCTGTTTATAATACAACTTTTTCTTAAAACAGGATGAAATATAGAAGAACACTTCAGTGTCCAAATATGTGATCAAAACTCAGTTTGAACTCCCTTAAGCCCTAGTTTTTACAAATATGATCAAATTTTAAATGCTTAGTTTTTGGGTGCCCGTTTGGGGACATCTAGGTCCATTTTTCAGAGATTCTGTATCTTGACCATTCCATGGTCTTCTGTTTAAGTTGGATAAAGCATTAGCTTTACCCATTCACCTGAAACATTTATGTATTGTTGCTTTGTACTGTTAAATTATCTCCATGTTTCACCCCACAGATGACTACACTTCAGCCAGTAGCAGGAGAAGTGTGAGATAGATAGATAGTATTGTATGGCACTGTAAGACACTATAAATATAATTTAGCTGCAGGACATGTTGCATGGAACTTGACACGTTAAACTGAATCTGCTTCTATCCCTTATAGAACATCATAAAACAATACATAAAATGGAAGCAGATTGTTCAGTTTGATCAAGATATACATATAGAAGATAGAAAATATATGGGACAGTCATTTCAGTCTCTTTTAGAGGCTTCTAAGTTATCATTTTGCTCACAATCCAAGGCCTGGACCACTGGACATTTGAGAGCTAAGTTTTTGTAGTTGGAGAGTCACAAAATTAATTTATGTTCTCTAAAACATTCCTGAAATAGTTACCTTGTAAATTACATGGAATATACAGCATACACTGTGGTGTACTTTGGTGAAGAGGTTTTGTCAGCACTTGTTTAGGGTTACTGCATAACTCATTGGTGGCTTTCCCATGCAAAGTAATACAAACTTCCCAGTCCCACCAATAAAACCTTCATATCATGCCATTAAACATTCGCACTCCCTTATATATGAGATTTTTCTCATCTAATATAATAAGGGTTTCTGTATTTGGCCCACTGTTATTTTTTCCTTTGCAGTTTCTAGTATTCACCCAATATCTGTTGATATACTATGACACAATATCTGAGTTTTGACCTTTTTATAGGCCAGTTTTCATTTTATAACATAATAAATACAGTCCCTTCTGTTTTTACATACAAACAATGCAACAAGGGCAGCCAAAATAATACCGAATAGAATGATCTATTCCCGGCAGATTTCAGTAGTGCCTGTGCAGTTATAAATCCGTTCAGTTATTGCCAGCAAGACACCGATTACAGGCCAGTGTTTGAATTGATTCTGACCTTAGCATGCTCCAGCATGGCCAGTCTTTGCAAGGAAGTAGAATTTGTGAGACACATGGATATGGGCATATGAGGAGCACTGTCATGACAGATGTCACTCTGACAGCCTTGCCAGATAATTTTACCCATATCAAGACTGCGATGAGGAAGCAGGAATGTTCCAGTCACACTGAGAAAATGATCCTGACCACCTTAAACTGGCAGGCGTTTGCTCTGAAATATTCACCTCATGCCTGATTCAGAAGTAACCTGACAAGCAGTATGTGTCATTAGCCGTTTGGAGAGTACACAAGCCCACAAAAGGGTATTCCAATTTTTGCTAGTTCCTACTGGGAAGGTTAAAGATCATCACTTATTTTGACCAGTGCTTCATTTTTAGCAGTGCTTCATTGCCGTACTGGAGGGACAAATAGTAGTCCAGGTTCAGAAGAAGAATATCCGTGAGCAATGGAAGGTCAAGAAAATAGGCAAAGCAGCAGAGAGTTTCTCTTGGGTAGTAAAATACAGAGCAGTTTCTTTAAATTTGCCAGTGACTTTGTAAATCATCCTTGACTGATAACATTATTCAGTGGGGAAGGCTAAGAGGGATAGCTCACTATTACACTGCTGAGAAGCTGAGATTAAAGAAGTTAGCGACTGTGGTGGTAAGAACAATGTATTCTATGGATGACAAAGACAGTTCCCTTTGGGTGTTTCAGTATCAAAGATTGCAAAATGAAAAGCTTCATAACGTTTAGCTTTTATTATGCAATATAGTTAAGGGTAGCTGTACACTGTGAGGACTTTAGTGAAGGTGTAATGGAAGAATAGCCAGGAAAAGAAGAATGGAGAGAAGTAAAGGTGTTTTTGTTTGTTTTTAAGTTGTAGATTTTTCATATCTAAGGAAACTTCAGGGGAAAAAACACTAATTTTTCCAAAGAAATTGTTCACAGTGTATTATTGAAGCTTTAATGGTAACATTGAAATTAAATTAAAATAACATAAATTGAGGAATAGAATAATGGAGGTTACACTCACAGGAGAAATCTGGGCCTGTTCTGTGACTTCCTCAGCAACATAGCCTTGGTGTTAGATATCTGTCTGATCCGGCCCGGTTGCTGCGGCCCTTCCTTGGGTCCAGACTCCAGGGAAGGCCACAGCGCCTTCCTAAATGGGGAACAGCATCTCCATATGAGTCGTAGTCCCTCCCTCAGGCAGGGCAGGCGAGCAAGCAGTTAATTGCTTCGGCCCTTAGGCAGGGCGGGAGAGCTGTGGGGCCCCTCTCTGGAGCGGTAGAGAGGAGGGGGCTCTCCCGGGGTGGCTAGGGAAAGGGGGAGGGGGACGCAGGCCCACCCGTCTCCACTGCATCCCAGCCCAGGGCCCTAGCAGGATCGGGGGATGGTCGGGGTCTCTGCTCTGGGAGGCGAGTGTCCCTGATATTGGCCCAGCTCCACTCCGGCCTAGGCCTCAGCCAGCAGGGCAGGGCAGCACATCTGCCTCCGATGGCAGTCTTCTCTCTACTGAGCTCCGGGGCCTGTCTTTTATACTGCCCCTTCCAGGAGAGACTCCACCCCGCTGCGACTGACTGGGCTGATCGGGCGGTCCTATCACTGCCCAGCCTTTCGGTTGCCGGGCAGACTGGCCTGCTGGGACTGTTTCGGTCCAGCCTGGTTGCTGCGGCCCTTCCTCGGGTCCAGACTCCGGGGAAGGCCACAGCACCTTCCTACACTTGGTATTTAAATTTTTGTATTTTGTTTCTATATAAAGGAAGATTTCTTATACTTCTGACCTCCAAAAGAGATCTGTGCCAAGCCTACATATTCAGACCAGGGTGCGGCTCAATGTGCCTAAGAAAAGGGTGCCCAATGCTGGCATCGTTTGTGCAAAAAGTTCTTAGTAAGACAAATATGTATTGATTAAACAAACAAAACACTGTAGAAAGACCATTTCAGCAGAGGAAGGGAATTCTATCTCTAATGACCAGTTTTAAACATTTAATACACTTTTTATTTAATAGAAATATAGTTTCAGCTGTGAAGTCAAGGAGATAAAAATAATGAACAATAGAGACTCTATCTGAAGCACTAAACCAAGTGAGGATTAGTGCAAAAGATGAAGAGGGTTTCCCAGTTATAACTACCAAGTACAGAATAAAAAAATCTCTTTGCAAATTATGTGCCAATGTCTGATCTGTGTATAATACATGCTGCAGGCAAGTTTCTTTCTTTAATCTGGATTATGAGTAGGGTTAGAAAGTTCACAACTGCACATATTTTCTTTTCAATATGTTATACTTCTTTCTGTCACTCCATCCTATAACAGAGATATTGAAGACTAATTAGCAAATACTAAGTCTAGTCTTCACCAGTTTTTTTCCACTTTATATATAAAAATATATCCAAAAAGGTCTATTTTCTTCCTCATGAATTCAGACAACTCCTGATAATATTTACTGAGATGCACAGAAAAGGCCAGATTTGTAGGAGAAAGACCTCAATTTCAGTATGTGCCAGCAAGATGTACACTGATGTTGAAGTGTTTTCACTGTACAAATAACCAACACTTCTCCACATGGTTATGTTTTTCTGATGTTGCTGATTTTTCTGTCCATTACTCTTACACATTCTACATTTTCCATCTTTACATTTGTGAGTTTTCCATTGACATGATGTTGGTCTTGATGGCCCTGATCAAGAAAGGACCTAAGCATATGCTTCATTCCATCCCCTCCCCCCCCCCGCAGGACAGCAATTAAGCATGTTCTTAACTTTAAACATGTGCTAAGTCCCTCAGTGGGACTTAATCATACATTAAAGTTAAATATGTGTTTAAGTATTACCCTGAATCAGAGTCTGTATCTTTTGCTCACGTAAGAAACCTACCATCTTCCACATTAATGCTCTTTGTGAAACGATGTCCTCCTCTTGGTGTGTGGAGGTACCATTATCCACCTTGTTTTCTGGAAGACCTGTGAGCTTTCAGTGATTCTGGTGGTGGCTACATTTTAGAGAAATGATGATGTAAATATATGATCTTGCCCTCTAAAACCACTTGTCCTGTCATAGTGGCCAGGACAACACCATATATCACTGGGAAGAGAAGCTGCATTACCACGGGGGCCATTTCTTCCTTTAAAAATAAATAAATAAATTAGTGCTCATGAAAAGATTGACACGTGTAGAGACCGAAGACCCCTGGTAATTCATAGAACAGGGCCTGCCTGCGCAGAGGCAATATAAGCTTCCTCACACTGCCCAGACAGTGTATCTCACACCTCTTCTGGAGGAGATTCCTCTTGGAGTTAGAGGGGGTTGCTCTCCATATCCTTGTACTCTTTGTTGAGATTGCCAATCACGACAGTGAGTCCCAGATGCACAGTCTAAATACATTGGAGGATCTTAATGATACATTTGAATTATGATTTCTTTTTAAAGTGTTCTTTATTAACTTTCATGATGTGTTATTTTGTCTGTGGATCCTTGTATGACCATGATTTCTCTGTTGAATTTCTGGCAGTCTCTTTGCATCCTGACCGCCTTTCAGTATGCAAAAGGTTCTTTAAATTGTATGTGACAAGTCATTTCCTGTTCCCTTATCTAATTCCATTTTTCTTTTCCTAAGAAATGTCCATTTCCATGCACATAACACACACGTGGATTCTATCTTTTCTTATTCTACTTTTATTTTTTCTGATTGTTAGAGGGAGTTATCGTCTCTTTTCTCTTATCCCATCTCCTCCAGTATCCTTCAAGATAAAGCGTCATGTCACAAATGATCAACATGTCAAGTTGCATAAATTTATCTGGTCATAAATTACTACTGAAGTTATAGTCAAAACATAACTGATATCATCCAGAAATAAATCCTTTTCTAAGAGCTTTTCTACATGGGATGTTACTGCATAGCAAGCTAGTGCACTGTATATTCTCAGACCATGCTTTGCTGCACACTAATGTCTTGTCTAATGTAGATAAGCCTAACTAACAAATTAGTGTCAGATCATCTCCCCACCTTGTATTCCCTGTGAATCAAGCTGCCATTTTAAAAACTTCATTCCCCTGTGGATAATATCCCCCATGAATAATGGTCCACAGTTCAGTCCTACAGCCATGTGTTTTGTGTAACCTCTTTTGTGAATTATTGCTTTTTTCTCTATATGAACCATTGTCCGCTCTTGGTCGAGATATGTCGTGTGTATGTTGGACCCTTCTACTAGGTGAACTATTGGAGTTGTTCTTCTCTGGCTAACGGTCAAAAATTCTATTACAATGCTATACATGCGTGGTTGGCTGTAAGCATCTATAAGGTCTGTAAGATCTAGGTTGGACATTAGGAAAAAGTTTTTCACTAGACGGGTGGTGAAGCACTGGAATGGGTTACCTAGGGAGGTGGTGGAATCTCCATCGTTGGAGGTTTTTAAGCTGAGGCTTGACAAAGCCCTGGCTGGGATGATATAGCTGAGGTTAGTCCTGCTTTGAGCAGGGGGTTGGACTAGATGACCTCCTGAGGTCCCTTCCAACGCTATTATTCTTTGATTCTATGATTCTATGATGCCCATACCTCAAAAACTTGTATACATGCTTCTCTTTAAACATGTGAATAGTCTGCTTGGCCTAAGAAGGCAAGCATGGGACTGAGCCCTTCTCTTAATAAAGTAGAGAGAGAGAGTGATTATGAGCAAAACTATTCAGCATTCAAGGGCCCATTGTCAGTCTCTTTGAGCAAAAATGGCATACCCATATTTTTGTGTGATGAAAATGGCCTGTGTCACTTAACATGTGAAAATATGCAGTGTGTGTGTGTGTGTGTGTGTGGGGGGGGGGGGGGGGGGGGGAATGTGGAAAGAGTCATTAAAATGAAGTTGGGAATAAGGTAAAATCTGAGCAGTGTTAAGTGAAAATGCTCGAGCACAATTAAAAAAAAAAAAAAAGACAACTCAGTTTTGTACAGTTCTTGCTCTCTTTTTAGTCTCTCCCATGTTAATAAGTAACATAGTGTCTTGCAGTGATTTGCAATTACTGAAGAGGGTGATGTTGCACAGTTTTTCACTTCAAATTTTAGAAATCACTAGCATTTTAAATTTTAATCAAAAAGTTCCTAGCTGTTTTGTAAAATTTTTCAGATGGTACAATAAAAATTGAGTACAATTTTTTTGCCACAGCCTATGGGTTTTGGGGTGCTGTCCTTGTATTATCAAAAGCTGTTACTTTTACAGAGGCATTGGTTGTGTTTTCAAGAATGGAAAAAGTGTTGAAAGAAAGATAACAGTTGATGGGGACACAATAAACAAATCTCAGGCTGAACTTTCTCACAGTTCAGTGATGTTTGGATCCTAGATGTTTGTTCAACCCATTGTAGAGAGAGAGACTTGGTTGTAAAATGTAGATCTGGATCTGAACTTCTCCAAAATTGCAAGCACTAGAATGCAAGGAATTTAATTCAGGCCAGAATATATGGAAATTTAATTATTGCATAGAATATATGGAAAGCAATGCAAATGTAGGAATTAAAACTGAGACTTTCTGAGGTTCACTTGAGATGGACCAACTTAAATGAAATTTTCAGATGAATACTTTCTTTACTCTAATAATGTAGTTTTGGACCATTATCTAGTAGCAGAAATACAAGTGATTTTAAATATTCCATTTCATGCTCCCCAGCACTCTCTTTTTAATGATATTTCCTAAGCCAAACAATGTACTACAGTGGCTTTATTGATAGCTGTGTACTTCATACACTAGAAAAATAAATTTCCATTACCCAATGACCAGATTCTGATTTCATTCACACCGATATAAGTCTGGATGAGTTCAGTTCAGATACCCTAGTTTTCAATTCGTGTAACTGATCAGAATCTGGCTCAATATATCATTATTAAACAGCCTAAGAAAGAGTGCTGTGTACACTTCAGGATACATTGTAATATACGAAATATGTAGGAAATACATGATCCTTCTCTTCAATTTATAAAAAGAAATAACATTTGCACCACTTATTCTACACCTCCCCTCCAAGTGGTGTTTTCTAGAAATAGAAGAGAACAGGAAAAAAGATGGATCTCTCTGCTGGGAAAGGATCCTAGGGAAGGAGTTGCAGTTGCCCATCACCACTCTCCGGGTCCCTTTAAAGAAGGACTCCATTTCAGTGCTTCATCGTCTACCTTGGCTGTGTTGTGTAAACTGGTCTATAGGACTTTGAGGTCAACAGTGTCCAAAGCTGAGGAGATGCCATGAAGTCTGAGCACGGAGATGGGCATCAAATGCTCCTATTTTAGCCCAACAGGGCAGTCTTTCTACTAGGGCCCTGCAGTCAATGCAGTTCCACCAAAGGTAACTTTTGTCCCAGGAAGTATTTTGGGGACATGAGGAATGTGGGATCGAGCCTCTGAGACTCTCTGAAAACCAGTTTGGTAGTGGAACATAGATATTAGAAAGCATTTGTTTAATTATTTTTTACTCTGTAAGAACATTTTTGGCACTTTTGAGGATGTAGGAAATGGGAGCTACGTGTCTGGGTGCAGAGGAGACACTACAGAAAAAGTTATAACTGTAATTGCCGAATATTTCCACCCACCAGAGCTTCACAGCTAGTCATTGCAAATCACGCTGAGATCATCAGTGAAATAGAACAGTAAATGTTATTAGAACAATTATTATTCATTGAGAATAATAAATGAAATGTGCTACAGTTAGGCTATGTGTAGTTTGTAATGCCAGCCGACATAACCAAAGAGATACAAATATAAGGCTCAAAGTCTGGAGGAAAATTCTTTTGGGGTGAAGTTGCCACTGGTGGCACCTGGGATGCAGCAATAAGGGCAAATTAATTTAGCCCGCTATCTTTAATTCAAGTTATCATGCCTAATTTCTTTATAGCATTGCCCTTAATAAAGTGTTACAGAATGGTCACAGCCAATTACAGGTATGTTAGCTTTACAAAGTTCTATTCCCACCCCAGCCCCTGACTGGTAATGTTTTTCTGGAAAGTTTTGTAGGAAAACATTTCTGATGAGTGAGTAAAATATCATGTGTCTTTTTCATTATAACCATCAAAGTAGTGGGCAGAGGAATAGATTTTGTACCTGGGCTTTTAAGTTTTCATTAGTTTTTCAAGGCTGAAGGATATAAATACATTCAAATGGAATTCAGCTAGGCAAAAGAGGGGAGGGTGTGTGAAGAAAAGCATGATAGCCAAGATTCAGGGAGAAAAACTGATCACAGGAAAACGTGAAGATTGATGTGTAAGTACACATGATCTTATTTACTTTAAGGGAAAAGTAGAAACCATTTGCCAAGAACAAGAGATGAGATCTGAAAAATAAATTAGTAATTTTATCAGTGGGGAACTGGAAACTGATCCCTGTGGCCATAACGAAATGTAAATGTCAGTTCGTTGTAATCCCCGTTTGATGTACTTTCTTATAAAAAATCTTAGATATTTAGGAAACATTTTGGAACTTAGCTAATTAATTTTAACATTTCTTAACTTTCAAGTTTTGATTTAACATTCCATTGACATAGTTTGTATGTAAATGGTTTGTGTTCGTGTGTGTAATTTCCCCAGTGCAGAGAGCTGTCAAGCTTTTCCCCACTGCCACTCCCCACCAGAGCCTCCCATTGACATCTTCATCAGAGGCACCTATTGCATAGGGACGTGTTTCATGGGCACTTATTTTCTTGCTAAGAGACTTCTTTTAACCTCAAGGGTTCAGTTAAATCATTATGTGTGTGTGCAAGCACTCAAATGCCATGTTGATGGGCAGCATGTAATAACCTAGATAGGTAAGCACTACCCACTTTAATAACTAAATTATTTTTTCATTCAAATCTTCAAGCTCAGGTCATTCACTAACAAAGAGTTTCTTCCCTCACAAAAGGTTGTAAAACTAATGCAACAGCCAGGTGATAAGGGATAATGGCCCTCTATCCTTCTTCAAATGCATTGGTTCTTCCATCATTGTGGCACATTGCCTAAAATAAATATGATGGAAGTTACAGGTAAATCAAGCCACATGGGCAGGTCTCCTGCATGGCAGAAATGGGATGAGCAGTGCCCCCATATGGCCACACAGAAATCTTCAAGGAAAAAGATGCATCTTAAAAAATAATTTAAGGAAGAGCACTTTACAAGTTTAATTGAAGGCACCACAAGATAAAAAAGAAATTACACTCCCAGCTGTGCTTACAACGTTCTTTTCTTTACAGCTGAGTAAATGTATCTATTTAAATCTACTTTCATTCAAACCCTTTCTCCAAGTTAAACATCTGTATTCTAATGAAAATATGTTGATATGTTGTTTTAATTTAAAACTATATTTCTCATCTATAATATCTTTTACTAGCTAAATGAAAACTGTTCTTATAGTGCCCTTAGAAGACATCTCCCAGTTATATGGGAAAAAGAAACTTGAAAATAAAAATTAGACTTCTTAGTGTCAGTGGGGCTGATTGTACATTCAATACACAACCAAAATTCCCATTGATGTCTTATATTTGTTTGTACAGTAAACAGATATTGTTCATGCAGCCTTATAACATCTCAATGAAGATAAGCTCTCTATTATTGGGAGACATCATTGTCTAATGGCTAAAAGAGGGGCCTGAGAGTCAAGGGGCCCAAATTCTAACCCCAGTCTTGCCGTGGGCTCACTGTGTGATACTAGATTAAAATATTTCATTTCTCCATGTCAGTTTCCTTATGTGTAAAGTAGGAATAATACCCTATTAATAGGGATAATGCCCATCTTTGTAAAGTGCTGGGACATCCTTCGATAAAGTGTGATATACCATATGTTTGTGAGGATATTAGACGTTATTACAATACAAATAACAAAATATAAAAGCACCTATCATTGACGTAATTGGAGCAATTTATCAATATTTAACAACAGAAATGAGGTCAAGCTACATGCAATAGCCACTTTATATACAGCTTCTTTTTTTAAATGGTACTGACCGTCCTTAGGCTTAAGCAAAACTGCAAGCAGTTTACTGAGAAGAAAGCTGGTATGTGGTAAAGATGCTACCCTCAGATTCAGGAGGCCTGGGTTCAATTTTCCCGCCACAGACACCTTGTGTAACCTTGGGCAAGCTGTTTAGGTTCTGATTCTTCAGGCTATTTAGCCGCTGTTTCACACAGCGTTGCTTGACCTAAGTGCCTTAGGTGCCTATGTCTCATTTTCAAAAATGACGTAGGGACAGATTTTAGAGCGCCCATTGATTTCAATGCAAGTTAGCCACCTAAATACCTTTAAAAATCTGGCACTTAGCCTCCAAAGTCACTTAGGTCTTGCAGTTCTGAGCAAAGAAATGCCTACATACCTTTAAAATGTGGGCCTTAGTGTCTCTCCGAACGATAGCACTTCCCTACCTTCCAGGTGTCTTGAGGATAAATCCAGTGAAAATGGTGAGCTGCTTAGATACTACAGCAGTGTAAGAACTATAGTGATGTAAAACAGATTGGGATGCCTCCAAAGTTGTATTCTGTAGCCCATAAGGCAATTTCATCCCATTATATTTGCCCCATTATATTCACTGACTTGCCTTCATGAATTATTGTTTTATATTCAGCTTTTTTTATATTCAGCTGTGTATCTCTAGATATACAGATATATATTCGTCCCTTGAATCTATAGATCAGGCTACATCTGGTAGCTAGATTGTCAGGCATGCAACCAAATAGAATATAAAAGCTAACCAAAGCTAGGGCAAACAAATGAAGTTTGTAGTTGACTATCTCAGGATCAGACAAAGCATGGGAAAGGCTATAACATCAGCAGAAAAAAAGAGCACTGGTGATTCTAACCAGTGCTATAGAATATAGAGTGACACACTGAGCCTTTCAGATACTAACATACTAGTCCATTCTCCCACAGTGATAAAGTGTACAAATAAAGATGATCCGTCTCTTCTTTTTAGCCCACAGGGATTAGACTTCATAATTTTCAATGTAGTGTTAATATTGTAGGAGAGGATTAGGTCAAAGGAGTGAGTTTTTCATTTTGATCTTAAGGCAATACATTTCATGGTCATCCAGATTTGTCTGATGTTGGGTTCCAGATCCACAGGCTGTTTACTGAAATGTTGTCTGTTAAACACACACGTTTCACTCTTTAAACTTTCAGAAAGGAACATCCATAAACTCTTTGAACTAAGTTGATGTAGTGACTCCCATGTGAGTGCCAGTGGGAAGCAGATCTCATGGGAGGTTACTCCCCTGGTAACTTGGGCTAATCTCAGAGATGGAGTTGAAGAGCCTAAACCTTGAGTCTGACCTGTGTTCCACAGGGAACCATTAAATATCAAAGAGTACCGGCATGATCTTCTCTTGGTAGTCAGGTAGGCTGCTGTGTTCTGAATCAATGTGTAGGATTTGTTTGGTTTTTTTAAGATCAGCACTTTCCTATGAGGGTACAAAGAACTAAAACAACAGTTCTGGAAATCATATATGTGTGGATCACTGTAGTTAAATCAAACTCTGGCAAGAAGGAATGTGATTTATTCTGACTGCACCAAAATAGCTTGATTTGGAGAAAAGGTTTCTGGATTTTCCAGGACCTTAGCATGTGTGGTGTTCAGAACTACCAAACAATATGAAGGAGAAAGAGGTTGTCATAGACAGTAAAATGAAGGGGCTGGTGGATGTGCTGGTGATTTAAAAATCACCTCAGCAGGGAACTATTGCTCCCATAATCAAGGAAAACAAGGTATTCAGTAAGTGCCTGGGCACTTTAGAAGGTAGGTGTCTGACTCTCCACTCACACACACTAGTATAAATCACGAGTAATTCTGTTAAAGTCAGAGGGGTTACATAACTGATGTGTAAATGAGATCAATACTAGGCCCTTCATCTAGAGTCAGCAGCGTTTGTCTTCTCAGTAATCCCTCAGAGTGTGGAATAAGGGAAAGTTGATGCTTTTCTTTTCCAAATGTTTTCATTTCAGCTTTTGCAGCCATCGGTGTCTAGTTCACAGCAGTTGCAAACCCCTCTGTGAATAAACCCACTACCCTTAGGTGGGTGTTAGTTGCTTGAGCCACGCTTTGGATGAAAAATAAATTTCTGAAAGCAGCTAGATAGGCAAATAGTCTGGAGTGCTGCTGGGCTAGAAATGAAATACATCCAGACTATACATCTGCTTTATTAAAGAGCAAGAAAAGTTTCATCGAGGCAAAGAAGCAATTTTGTTAGATGAGTTTATCAGCAGTGGTCCTATGCCCTAGGGAGTTGGAGTAGCTTTCGGAGGGCATAGCTATATCATTAAATTCAAAGAAGCCAGTTCTTTTATTTCTTCCAACAAAGCAGAAGTAGTGGAGAAAACAAAATTGGATTCTTTGAAGGACTGAAATGTGTGGACTTTCAATAATCCAAGAACCTGTACGTTGTTTTTCAATGATGACATTGCTTTTCCCCTAAAATTGTTTGACCTTCTGAAGGGAGGCTTTCTACTTTTGTAGAGAGACCCTCCCTCGTACAGTGTTTTCTTATCTGCACTTTAGCTCATTTTTACCTGTTGGGTTTTGGGATTTATTTATAGACTTCTTAACCTGAGTACCAACAAAGTGATTTCCTGTGTGTTACAATTTCTTTAGTTACATTGTTTTTATGGTAGATTAATACTGGTTATTTCTACAAGATAGTTTGTTCTACTGGGGGAGGACAGAGTCATTTGCAATAACAGTGAGTCTTGGAGGAAATGTAGTGTAGCCTATTAAATATTTGATGTAGCATTGCCAGGTTTAGTTACTTGTTGCTGAATTTGTTTTTTATTATCAGAATGTATTGAATTATCTCCATATGATTAATTGGGCGCCCCTAACTTCAGCTGAAATCAATAGGAGCTGCAGATGCTCAGCACTTCTGAAAATCAGGGTCTCTCATTGACTTGGTGAGTCAATGAACTATGGGGTTATCTAGCTCATTCTTCAGCACTGTTGTTCCCTATTGCATGTTCTCTGGTGCTCTGTCTGGTCCTGTTTAAAATGAGCCAAGTGCTGGAACTTCCACCACTTCCCTAGGGAGACTGCCATTCCACAATCTAATCAGGCTGTTAGACATGTCTTTTCCTGACATTCAGCCCAGATTGCCCTTTGTTCAGCTTCATCAGCCACATAAGCAATAGTTAAAATAACTAGATTCTCCCCCACCTCCTCCTACAGGCTGCCCAGGGGTATGTCCATGCAGCAAAAGAAAAATCCACGGCTGGCCTGTGACAGCCAACTCAGGGTCACGGGGCTTGGATTGTGGGACTGTTTCATTGTTGTGTACAGTTCTGGGCTCAGGCGCTCTGGGACCACCTTGCAGGGTCCCAGAGCCTGGGCACCAGCCGGAGCCCAGAAGTTTAGCCAGCCACGTGGTTTTTCTTTGCTGTGTAGACATACCCCAGTTCTTTATTCCTCTCCCAGGCTCAGCAGTTCATTATGTGTGTGCAGCAGGGTGGCTTATCCTTTCAGGGCCGAAGGAATTACAAAGGAGGCACACCTGCACCTGCAGAACCACCAGAGACAGGAGGCCTGGCAGTAGTTTTGGAGGAGATACCCCGGAGGGCAGAAAGACTAAGGTCATAGGGCTATTGCCTACTGTTGTTTTCATTTTGGTTTGTTGTTTTGGAAAATAAAGGAAACCCTCCTGGTAGGACCTGACAGACTGACCTATTGTGAGTTTGGTTGGGGAGACATGAAGAGGGGAAGTTTGATGGCAGGGGGCTTGTAGTGTGACTTCTGGCCATGAGGGGGTGCTCTGGAGAAGGCTACCCTCTGACAGCCCCTCTTAAGGGTTTTGCAGTAGATCTGGCCAGGCCTTTCCAACTGGCTGACATGGAGAACTTTCTGCATATTCCCCTTTGAATCCCATACATGAGCCTTCCTGCCTCCCTCTTAGCAATCAAATGTATTTAGTCCTTTGAATCTTTCCTTGAAGTAAATGCCTCCAACCCCTTACGTGTCTCCTTTCTAATTTCTCTCTCCTTTGTTGATATTTTTCTGTTCCCAGGGTGCCCTGAACTGCAGGCCATGCTGTCACTGCCATGTAGTGAGGTACTATTCGCTCCTTGGCATATGACTAATAATGTTATTGTACTAATGACCTTGCAAACACTTCATATACTCTAAATTGAATTCATTGTTGCAAAGTTGTATTGTCTGACATAGAAAATACTTTTAAAAGCAAAGCACAAGAGTTTGTTCCAAAAGCCCATTATGAAGGAAGGGATCATTACACTTCGCTCACAGCAAGGAAATGTTTGCATATATTCACAAGAAATACTGGCATCTTAAAAAAATAAGGTTTAGCAGAACAATGTGTATTGGCATGTATATTAGCAATATAGCTCTGAGTGACGAAAAATAATGGAGAAAATTGAAGGCCTCATTTGGAGAAGCTGCCTGGTGCTATTGGATGTTCTAGGATGTGACCTGGAATACAGAGATAGTGTACAGTTACTTTAAAAGAAAGATCCCATTTCTGAAACAGCCCAGATCTGATGTGGCTATATAGTGGGAATAAAACACAACAGAATTAAATTAAACCCCATACCTCAGCAGCTCACTGTATATCTTTCTGACATAAAGCCACGTTACACTGCTTCACTGCAACAAGCAGAAAGAGGAATTTGCATTTAGAGCCTGGTCCCTACGCGTGTGACTAGCCCCTTGAAGAGCTAGCAGGATATTAGCTTTTCATTTCAGATGCTCATTATCCTATTGACGTTGTAAATGTTAACATATTTCTAGACTGTCTGCCTCTTGGAACAAAACTGCTGTCTGCAAGAATAAATGTCATACCAGACTACATTCTGCTATTCTTCAGTGTTTTTTAGAACATCATTAGAAAGTCAAAATAGAGACAATTGACTAAAACTGTCCCCTTTATGAGTGTGACTCATCCCTTAAGAAGGGTACAGTGAATAACTATTATTCTGTTTTCACTTAAAATGTTGTTGTCATGTCCATTCCTTGGGAAACTCTGTACGAAAAGTCCAGCTAAGAACCTTGTGTGCTGCCTGGTGAGCATGATATTCATTCTTCTGCATCAGGAAGTGGTGAAACATCTCTGCAGTGACAAAGGCTGAGATTTTCAAAGGAAGCTAAAGGAGTTAGGCACCCAATTCTCATTGACAGTCAGTGAATTGGGTACCTAATTCCCCTAGGCTCCCTTGAAAATCCCAACCAGATTCACTGCCACTTCTCAAGTTAGTGATTGTTTAACATAAAATGGTGCATGTTGTATTATAAGAGCTGAGTACCTAAGTAGTGAGTTACTTGTAGTGACTGCATTAAATATTTCATGGGGAGACTGATCGACAAAGTCATGTTTAGCTAGATAAAAGGAAGAAATATAAGTGATACAAAAATACAACTGTACTTTTGCAAGGGACAGTTCTTATAGACCATGATGTGCGTATCTCAGAAAAATCAGTGGTGTAAATGGACTTTTAAGTATATTTTAGAACCAAAATAATACAACCAATACAATACAAATTGACTGAGGAAGCTCAATAGTGGGGTGAGGGAGGTTGTTGGTTTATTTTGGGATTTTTTGTTTGTTTTTTATGATTTGTGTGTTGCTCTATTTTTTTAAATTGAATTGTTTTTATTGTAGAGATGGATATGAATTAAACCTCTCGAGATTAAATGAATTTAGAGACAGCTTGGAATTAGAACTGAACTTTGTGGCTTGGCACCATCTCCATACACTGCAATATACCCAGATCTTTAAAATAAAAAGAGCATCGTGGATTTTTTTCTCTCCTAGCTGGCAAGGAAGTGGAAAAAGCCATGCTGACAAACTTCCTGATTAAGAGAGAAAATGGAAATGCTAAAGAGCTGTCAGATAAAGGTTTCTTATAATTTCCATTTAAATATGACATGAAGCCTTTATTGCATATTTTTATTAGCTGTTAGAATTCCATTTATCATATTCTTTTATACAGTAATGGTAGATTTTTCTTCTATCATTGGATAATTCAGTTTGTCTCTAAAATCTATTAATTACCACCTGCTACAAATAAACTTTTACAATACGTTCCACATTTCAACAAGTAAAAAGACATAACATTTCAGACCACTGAACAGATGAATAAGTAAAGGGAAGAAAAGTTCAGACATTAGTCACTGAAATGTGATATGAAAAAAAAGTACCCCACAAGAACCAAAATTAACTAACCTATTGTCATGTTCAGGTTATGTTCTCTTCTGCATCTGTACTCTGCTACTCTGCTGCTGCAAATATATATATAGAGAGAATACACTGCAGCCCTCAAATCTTGTAAAGTAACAAATGCCCCAGTCCTATATTGGGACCACTGCAGTGGCCCCTGGTACCTATGTGGAAACCTATTGACTTTGGGCCCTTAAAGCAAAAGCAAAAGGTGACTTCTGAGATTTGTTACCGTAGATGACCCAGGATTCTTTCCCACATTTGGCAAATGAATTAACTGATTGTTACAATAGCTTTGCGAGGTACATATTACTTATCCCATCACAGAGATGGAGAAACTGAAACACAGAAAGATTGAGTGACTTGCTCAAGATCATATAACAAATCAGTAGCAAAGTGGGGACTAGACCATGGTCTCCTGATTCTGTGTCCTGTGCTTCTACCACTAGAATGTGCTTCTTCCTGTTACGTGCAGCAAGATGTGAACATTTCTCGATGGCTCACATTAATGGACGATTAGCTTTGGCAGATTAAAAAAATACAACCTTTAGGTTATGCCCTTACTATAAGTGTTTTTCATTGTAAGAGATTTAGACATATGGAAATTAAATCTATGACATGCTGAGGTACTTTATCAAAGCTAGTCATTGCAACCTATTAATAAATTATTATACAACGAAATGGTCACATTCATTTATGGCTTTGATTACAAGTGTTTTCAGTGTTTCTCGGGTTCATGTCTTTCTAAAGTTGTTATGGCGAAGAATATAACTAGGTTAACAAATGAGCTCAGCTGGACAGAATAATCCATTTTCCTTTCCCCTTTATTCCCCTCACTAGCACGCAAACACAGTAATTAATAGGGCTATTATTTCAAAAGAATATCAATCTGCAGTGAAACTACACAAAGGGCAAAATATGAAAGTCACAGTTTATGGTTCCTTTGCTAATTAGAACTCTGGTTTTGTTATTTTAAGACTTTATATTGTTCCAAATGTTAATTTTTTTCCTTCTACAGCTCTGTGAAAATATGATACTACTTTGATCATTGGTAAACCAAAGCAGAGGTGAATATCATCTCTCTTCAACAGGTTTTTCACTGAGCTTTTAATAATTGATTTCACAATGAAAAGACTATTTTTTGTTAAAATGCAAATGTCTGGAATGGCACAAATAGGTCTAAAGTGCTACTTTTTCTCGTGGTCTCCCAGTCATGATAGTATGAAAAAGGCTTATGCTATCAGTTCAGTACAGTGAGTTGATTCATCTCTCATACAGTTCTGCTTGCCATACTTCAGAAAAAGAAACCACCAAAAAATGTACAATCTGTCATCTGTGTCCATGCAGACTTTACATTTCAATTCATGAGTAAATTAATAGAGGTGCCGCTAAGTTAGGTATTTCTAAAAGTAACCTCCACATGCTCAGTAGTGCTTAACATTTATCTGGCAGGTTCATTTCGGCACTTCATCTTTTCAGCGCCTTGTCCTAATAGTGAAGATGTGCTGGGGTTTTCCATTAGTGCTGGAACTGCTTTTCTAGGATCAAGCATATTATCAATTGCTTCTCCCCTTGTTGGCAAATCTGTTATATCAGGGCCCACACCAAAACCCATTGTAGTCAATGGGAGGCTTTCCACTCACTTCAGAACATGCCCTAAAAGCTTGATTGTGCTACCTGTAATACTTTTTTTTACCTTTTTCTGTTTGTTGTTGTTGTTAAAAACACTTATGTTGCGGTACTGCCTACAGGCTGCTACCAAGCTGGGCCCCATAGTAGTAGGTGCTATACACACATCTGAGAAAGCATGGTCCCATTTCCTAGCTCTGATGTCTTCAAGAGGGTCCCAGGGCTTTTTCAGGTAGGAAGAGGTGGCTGTTACAGAAGCATGAGGAATGCCAGCTTGGCAGGCGACAGGGATCCATTGGCATTTCACCTGTGCTGACAACTTCAGCCCATGTTCATTAAACTTTTGAGAGCATGGGTCTGTGGTTTGCGAAAGCATCTAACCTGGAAAACAAGAATCAGTTCAATTAGATTAGAGGTGTGATACAAATATTTTGCATAGCTCTACTGCAGACCTGTTTCAATTTTGGAAACAATCATAATGTGTATTTATTCTGTTACAATGATTTTTTAACTTTTTAATTCCACCTGTGCTAACTAAATAAGTTACTGGCACGTAGAGTTCTCATTTACAGATATATTTTTTATTTATTTTGTGTAACCTCTTTGACTTCTATTATAATTCCCCAGTGATCAGTACAGACTGTTCAGCTCCCAGCATGATTTTTAGTGTAACTGTCAGTTTTCACAGTTGACAATTTAAACCCTTTCTTGAGACACATTGTAATTTTTTGTGATTAATAATTAGGACATTATCCTTAAAAGAAGCAACTTCTTAAAGTACTTGTAGCTATGCGAAGAACCAATGGCAATGACCTTTTTCTGGCATAAACTTCCCAAGGATAAGACACACACAAAAAATAATTGGCCCAAAACTCTAAAGTAAAATATGTCAAACATAAAATGTTATTAAAATAAAACTGCTTAAATTAAAGGTTTTACAGTGTAACAAACTTTGGTGCTGTGGCCTTTCCCGGAGCCTGGGCCCGAGGAGGGGTCGCTCTGCCCCTGCTGGACAGAAGCAGGCCCTGCAGGCCCAGCCACCCAGAAGCAGAGGGGTGGAGCCAGGCCAAGGGCAGGAAGTATAAAAGACAGGCCCAACAGCTCAGTTAGGGGCAAGCTGCCACTGGAGGCAGACGTGTCTTCCTGGAGGCTGCAGCCTAGGCCTGGCCCAGACCCTGCGGCTGTTTGGCATAAACGCCCCGCCGCCCGAAGCCTACAGACTTTGCCGAACTTGCCAGGCCTGAGCGACTGCCCGACCCTGATGACTGGGTAGGGCCGTCTGGCCCGGAAGACTGGAGAGGGCTGCCAGACCCTAGTGGCTGGGTAGGGCTGCCGGACCCTAGTAGTTGGGAGAAGCCAACCCTGCCTGCTGGATGGAAGAAACCCCCTGAGGCCGGTCCTGACCTGGAGGAGCTGCGTGGCGTGGAGGACCCACTGGCATGGTCTGACCCTAGCAGACTGGAGGAACCCCTGGGGCCATGTGATCTGGAGGAGTTACCATCTGCAGATGACCCTGAGGTGTTTCCAGACCTGCCGCTGGTAGATGGTGAGGGACTTGCCGGATGCCCTCTCACCCCCTCCCCCAGCAACCCAGAGGAGGCTACGTGGCTACAGGTACCTCCGAATTGGGTGGAAGAAAGTGGCCCAGGGACAGCCACAGCAAGTGGCTGAGTCGGGGGCGAAACCCCCGTCAGTGTGTTGCGGCGGGAGCCCCGCTGACTCAGTGGCAAACGCCTTTGCCACTGATAGGACCCTGGGCTGGGACACAGTGGAGTCGGGTGGGCCTGCGCCCCCTCCCCCCTTCCTTAGCCACCCAGGGAATAATAGCCGTCCTCTAGGTTACTGGCCAGAGGGCATCATGCTTCCCTGCCTCGCCCTGCCTAGGGGCCGGAGGCAACAGACTGCTTCCCTGCCTCGCCCTGCCTGAGGGCTTGAGGCAACAGACTGCTTTAATTGCCCACCCTGCCTAAGGGCCAGGGCAATAGACTGCTTCCCTGCCTCACCCTGCGTAAGGGTCAGGGGACATAGACTGCTCTAAGAGCCCTGCCGGAGGGAAGACCGGGGGCTGTGGGCTCCTAAACCAGTTGCTAATTCACCTCAGCAGAGGCACTGTGGCCTTCCTAGGACCGAGGAAGGGTCACGACACCCCAGCCGGACCGTGCCACCCGCTTACAGGTGCTAAAACCATGGAGTAGTATCAAAACAATCACAAACATTTGAAGCTGGTACAAAAAGGGGCTGCTAGGTAGAGCTTTTCTAATCATGTCAGAAGCTGTCACAGCAAAGAAAAAAGCTACATCCTAAAGAAAGTCAGTTTCAGTGCATTTCATATAATGCTCTGAGTTAGAGAGAGAGATTTGAGGGCATTATTAATAATGATTGACACTTTGTTTACTCTTCTTCCTTTGAACTAAAAAGAAAAAAATCCACATCACTTCATAATTTAAAAAAAAAAACCCAGCAAGTGCTCATCTCTACAGAACACTTGGTATGTCATGGGAGGAATTACCAGCAGCTGCTTTAAGCATTCATAGGCCAAAGTAAACAATGAACATGAAAAATAAAGAAGTGACACATTAATACAGCAATGGTTCACGAATTGAATATATCTGAAAAGTTTGGATGTGTGGGGCCATGTGTAGAAGTAGGTGGAAAGTAGCCAAGAAGAAATTGAAAACGCCTGAAATTGTGAGCGGTTTCCCATTTGTTAGAAATTGAGAAGCATAGACCCTTTTTTAATTAAACTAAATGGAGCATAATTTTTGAATAAACTTGTTCTTAGAAATAAAAGTAGGGCCTTGGGAGAGACCCTAAAAAATGAGTGAAATAAAATGTTGCCACATATTTAAAAAAGAAGTGTCTGGAATGTCACAATAGGCTTAATCAATTTTAATATGAATGGGATGTTTTCACCTCAAGAATGAAAAACTCAGACTTGAACCTGACTTAAAATTTACATTTTTCAGAAGAAAATGTCATCCTGATTTTGGAAAAAATGATGGATACAATCTAGATAAAATTTTCACTGCAATGCTGGCTGCTTGACCACTCAGCAGAGTGCTGGATTTGTCTGCGATTGCTGATGAGTATGGGCATGGCATTGTACTGGTTGACGAATGTCTGGTTTTTTGCCTGACTCTCATTAATCCCATGGGCAGTCTGGAGCATGTTTCCTTCTCTGTTTCAGTTCCTTGAGTGCTCTCAAAGATGGGTTAGGCAGGTGAAGTGGAGGATAATGGGGTGTGTGTGTGTGTGTGTGTGTGTGTGTGTGTGTGCACGCGCGCGCATGTGTGTAGGTGCACACACACAAATGCAGCTGTAAATCAAATTCAAGTCAGTATGCCATATTTTGGCCTTACAGTATCCCTTCAGCATTTTTTCATACAATTGAATTTTATCTATTAATGTTCTCATTTTGCCCTTAGAAGTTCTAATACTTCCATTGTGCCTGGAAGGAAATAGTGGTGTAGCTTACATGAGGGGAAGAAAATAATTTGTATAGCACTCCTATTAGTCGATGAAGTAAAAGAAAGGAAAATCTAAATAATTGTGTCAGTGAGGTTCATGTGACAGCCCTCTTGCCTGGGATCCTAAAGTCTAACATGCTTGCCTCTAGGCCATTTGTCTGCAGGCCTAATACAAGTCCCACACACCAGATTCTAAATCCAGTGCTGACAATGCAGTGGAGTGCTTTTTTGCCTAACCGTGTTGACTGTCCTGATGGACGTGAAAAATCCCTATGGCATATTTTGAAAAGGGGAGGAGATAACCCCAGGGTTAGTCTAATAGATGACTGTTCCCCCTCAGTTAAATAGGTTCTAATGTCAGAGCACATCATCTGACAAAGTTTTCTGTATGCAGTCACTGCACTACTAATATCTAACTCATCACTTTATAACTACCCTCATGAGAGACTACATTTGTTCCATCATAAAGGGTTTGGAATTCTATTAGTGTACATAATTAAAAGTTTTGGCAAAATTTGTTACCAGCAAAGGAAGGTTTTCCAAATCTCCTTAAAATAAATTCAACAGACTTCTGATAGCTCATAAGACAGTAGTGTCTCACGTGAGTGCCAGAAGAGTAGGTGTGGTTTCTTTTAGAAGATGTCTCACAGGTGAAACAGTAGTTTAGGCTTTTCTATTTTATTCTGCTAAGTGAAAACCTTGTTCATTCGTATTGAGGTACCACCTAGAGGCCCCAATCCCACTGTGCTAGGCACTGTGCAAATATATAACAGAAATATCCCCTGTCCTGAAGAGTTCATAAGGTAAATACAAGAGTATAAACAACGGGTAGCTACAACATATAGGGGAGCATCAAGTAATACTGGGACAATTTAGATCAATATGAAAAGCCGTGATCAATTGCCATTCTGTTCCAAGATCAGGTGGAAGATGAATCAAGAACATGAACTTGTTCTGAGTCACCATAAAAAATAAGGGCTTTATGGCTTGCATCAGATGTTTAATGATGCTTGTGCAGATCCGTCAGAGGTAGGTTGTCATGGTGTAGTTTTAGGGACGGGTGATGGGATGATTTAGCTTTGAGAGCATTTTGTTTTTTAAAGTCTTTGAAAAATATAGCACAAGCTGAACAAATCCATTTATTTAGGGGGATCAAGCAAATCATCATTCTCAAGTTGTTAGAAAAATCAACTTCATGGACTGTATTTGATGTCAAATCACTTAAAGCATATCTTTTCACAAATGTTCAGCTCATGCATTGTGAGTTGAGCTGCTAATTAGGACCAAGAGAGCAGTCTGGTGATTATTCAGCACTTCACATAGCGCACCCTTTGATTTGCTCGCAGAATATGTTTTTATATAATGTGAAGGACAGCTACGTGATCCTACAGCATCTGCAAGTAATGAGTGATGCTGGAACTGTGGGAGAAGATGCAGCAATATGGACAAGTGTGACACATTCCATTTGGTTCAGATGCCACAAAAAGCTACAGGTCCTACTGATTTTTTTTAGAATACAATGCCTTGGTGACACAATACATGACTTGACAGAAACTCCAGCTTTTAGCCTTGTAACAGAGTGGCAGGATTGTCCTCTTGCCTCACCCTATTAATACATGTTAGGACCCTGCTTGGGAGCTGCAGGATAACTACTGATGACTCATGGGGACTGGTATTCCTCCTTAGATTCCACTCTAAATATGCGGGAGGAGGAAGCAGCCTACTGACAGAGCAAGCTAGTGTTTGAGGCATTGTCCCAAGGGAAGGGAGGGATACAAACAAACAGGGCCCCCACATGGGGGGGAAAGGTAAATTTTACCGGGGCCTGGAGGCCTGGGGGGCCCGGCCCAGGCTGCAGCCCCCATGGATATGTGTGTGGGAGGGGGCCGGTGTTACAAGTTTGTACTGGGGCTGAAAAAATTATGCTTGGACCCTGCAAACAAAGGAAGTAGAAGGAAACAGTATTGGTCAGCATGATAGGCTGTGGTCTCAGTACACCAGCGTCCTAACTAGTGTCAAGCTTTTTGCAGGCATTATGAGAAAGGAGAGTTATAAAGAGGGATTATGTATAAACCCCTCTGTATAATGAGATGGCTTTGTGGATATTTATGGGGAGCTTCTCCCACGTGTATGGGCAGCATAAGAGACGAAGGCTGACATCATGGGGTGATCAGAGGCAGGAGTCAACATCTTGATAGTGAACGAGAGATGATAGGTAGGCGGGAATAGGTGATGAAGGACCTTGAAAGTGAAGAGAAGAAGGTTATGTTTGGAGTGATGGATGCAACCCTTCTGCCAGTCAGAGGAGATGTCAGTGGGACAGGCTGAGATTTTAGTTTGGACAGAAGGAATTATGTGTGGAGGAGGAGGTAGACGTGTGAATCATCAGCATAGAGATGATGGTTTAATTTTGTGCTTGTGGATGAAACTACTGTGATGAGGTTTGCCCCCAGACTAGCCTGCAAAGGGTTAATGAGGCTCAGAAGGGGCTAATTAACCTGACAGGCCACACCTGAAGGAGAATTAGGCTTGATAAACAATCCTTAATGGAGGGTGGAGCCCAATTAAGCAGGAGCATGTCTGGCATAAGGCCAGAAAGAGAACAGAAAAAGGCAGCGATGTGGAAGCCTGCAATCACTCTCTGGTCTTAGAGAAGGAAAGGAGAGCAGAAGCCCTGGGATCCTGGCCCCGCGGGAAGGATGTATCCAGAGGAGTGGTGGAGCAGAATCCTGGTAGGTGTGGAGAAGAAAAAGGCTCAGGGAAATGGCAAAAAGGTTTGGGACGGCGCAAGCCTGGGCCATGGATTTGAGGGTCCCTGAGCTGCAACCCAGAGTAGTGGGCGGTCCCAGGCACCCCTACCAACCACTGGGGAAATGGCATTGCCTTGTATTGGAGGACAGCTGAGTATAATACCTGGTCAGCCAGTCCAGTGAGACGTTAATCCATCAGAAGGGAAAAACCACATAGTGACCTGGCCAGAGGGCCAAACCATGCATCCCAAGTCACAAAGAGGAAGCACTGCAACTCCTGGAGCATGAGAAGGGGCCACAGTGTGAACAAGAGACACAAGGAGGCATCAGACCAGGCAAAGCTATTCCCCAGACGTAGTCCCAAGGAGGTGCCCCTAGTGGTAAGTAGAGAACCGCGTGACAATTACCTAGAGATAATCTGTTGAGGGAGAAGAGAAGGAGACCAGGGACAGAGCCATGTGGAACCCCCACAAAAAATTGGAGGGAGATGAGGCGCATCCTCTGAAGGACACTCCAAAGGAGTGATTAGGGGGTAGGAGGAGAACCAGGAAAGGACAGAGTCTCGGAAGCCAAGGGAGGACAAAATTGCAAGAAGAAAAGCGTGCCAACAGTATCTTAAGAGGCCAAGGAGGATGAGGATGGAAGAAAGACTGATTCTGAGATTTGGCTTGAAGAGGTCATTACAGACTTTGGTAACAGCACTTTCAGTGGAGTGCTGGAGGGATGCTGGATGGAAAAGGCCTCGCATGGAATTAGAGGAGAGGAACTCCAGACAGATATTGTCATTGTAAACAGTGTGTTCAATACGCTTTAAGATGGAAGGGGGAAGATAGATGGAGACGTTGGAGAAACAAATGGGGTCAGGTGAGTTTTTTAAGCTCACAGCATGATTGTGTTGTGGGGGGAAGAGCCAAAGGGGAGTGAGAGGTTAAGGGGAAGAGTAAGGGAAGGGGTTGAGCCTGGGTGTGAAGGAGATCAGGAGATGGGATGGGATGCAGTCAGTAGGACAAGTGGAAGTGTTAGAGGAGGAGAGCAGATGAGATACTTCTGTGTCTGTGATGGGAAGAAGGAGAAAAGAGTTACAGGAGGAGAGAAGAGGAGGGAAAAGTTCTCTCAACATTCTCTTGGAAGGTATTGGCAAGATGCTGTGTGGAGAGAAAAATGGAGGCAAGAGGCGAAGGGGTGGAGGAGGGATTCAAAGGTCGTAAAAAGGCAGCTGGGGGTTGCAGGATGAGATTCAGTTAAGTTGGAGAAGTAAAGTTCTCCAGCTAGGAAGATGGCAGACGAGGAGGAGACAATTAATTTGTAATGGAGGAAGTCAGCTTGGTCATGGTATTTCTGCTGGAAATGCTCTGCAGCACAGAGGAAGTGGATGTGGAGGTGAGCCAGGTCTGGGAGTTGGCAGGGCAGACCTTCCAATGGGAAAGGGGCAAAAGAGTCAAGGGTGAAGAAGAATGAAGTGTGGAGAGATTCAACAACCATATCAACGGAAGAAAGGGAGGAGAGCATAGATGCTGGAACTAGGAGTTCTGGGGTGCTGCTGCACCCCCTGGCTTGAAGTGGTTTCCATTATCAGGGTTTACAGTTTGGTTCGATGGCTCTCAGCACTTCCACTATACAAATTGTTCCAGCAGCCCTCAGCTTAGGCCGAGTGAGAGGGCATGAGGGAAGGGGTTGATAGGTGGTGCTGAAAGAAACCAGACAATAGGCAGAACAGGGGAACTCGGCAACAGACAGATCAGAGAGAAAGCAAAGTTAGGTGAAGAGCAACTCAAGTGAAGCGCCCTTTTGAGAGTTGAACCAGGGTTGCATGGTCAAATGAAGAGGTGCGGGCAATACAACATGCAGCTGCGGTAAGATGTCATCAATATGGAAGTTGAAGTAACCAAGGATGAATGTGGGAGATTGTGAGGAGAGGAAGAGGGAGAGCCAGGAGTCAAAATAAAGGCGAAAAGGTGATGGTAGATGACAGCAACACGGAGGGGGAGAGGAGAGAGAGAGTCACTATTTATGACTCTAACATTTTTTAAAAGATCTGGGATAGTTCACTGGCAAACAATCTTTTGGATAAACTGTTGTAGTCATGGTCTTAGAGAACAAACTCCCTGGAAATGAAAGAAGGCATCTTGAACCAGAAACAAACATGTAAACCTAGCTGCAGATATAAGATTAACTGTTGGTTAAAAATTGATTGTGGTCCTGATACTCCAGGCTGCTTAATATACAAGGTTCTGAATGCCCTAAACTTCCATTGACTTCATTGGGTGTTTTAACACCTTGTAAGAGATGCATGGCACCTTGCATGGCCAGGTCTGATGCTTATGGCAAGTGCGGATCTTGAAACCCCTTCCCTGACCATACTATTTCCATTAACCCAAGGTATGAGTGGCAGACAGATGTGGGTTTGCAATTAGCTTCACCAGCCTGCTTATGCACAGAACTCTGCAGGCAAAGGAGAGATCTACAGAGCTCACCCTTAACGTTTAAAGTAAGTTTCTTAAGGAGTTATTTAAATTCCCTGTTAAAAGCCCATTCAATAGTTAGACTAAGGAAGACACAATTTCAGTTTTAATTGTAATATATTATTTAATTACAAAAAACTAAGTGTATACAATACCTAATACCCAATAAGTCTTTTCCTAGCACAGCTGGTGATTGTGTGCTAACAATTCAGCATGTTTCACTACTGCAATTGTGTGCTAACAATTCAGCATGTTTCGCTACTGATTTAAAGTGCAGTTTTTATATTGATAAAAAATTGTCTGCAAAAGATATTTCTGCCCCTTCAGCAAAAGCCTTCTTCCCTTTCTGAGAGGATGCCTAATTTAGATTGCAGATTTGCACTTTTTAAGCTTCTTTTTTGGGAGGGCCATGTGATTAGCGGGAATGCAGACAAAGCAGGAGGATTTGGCATGTGTGAGAAAGTCCTAAAGGTGGTAGAGAAATGTTGTCAGTTGCATGCTGTGTTACAGGCAAACACTTCTCTGTTTTGGGCTGCTTAACTTTACATTCCCCTGCTACAGTCACTGGTCCCACTCACACAGATTTACTGTTGAGACCTCCAGTGCATCTACAAGTTTTCAGCTGAGCCCCTTCCTTGACCCAGGCCAAAGCCTCTGTACTGAGTGAAGAGGATGGGGTGTCTCAGAGCACGGATTGATAGTGCACAGTGGCCAAGGACTTACTGTGTGCTTCTCCCAGCTTTGACCCCCCTATATATAGCATACCTGCACCTGTCCTGTTGTCTAGCAGGCTGTCTGCACTCGTGGAGAGGGGCAAGATTTGCTCCGTGATGGTGACCCTGAATTCTAAAGTTAGATCCTCTGATCCAGCCAGCCTGTAGATGGGAGGGCAAAGATGTTAATAAGCCATCTTTACACTACCCTGCTTGTGAGGCCAATCGGGGTGGACCAGGCCTTGGTGCAAATAAGGGCATCCTGCAAGTTGCTCTAACTTACGCCTGGCTCCCCACAGCCAGAAGGGGCCATTCCAGCTCTTGCGGATTGCTGGCATGTAGGGATGATACTTTCTTACCCCTTTTCTCTGAGAGCAGCCCCAGTACCAAGGGCCTAGAGAAAGGGTGGCCTAAGAACCAGCAACCCAAGGATTCTTCTGTGGGGCGGGGGAATCCTCAGGGGACTGGTTCCGCTGCCTGGAGCAGCACAAAGCGGCCAGAGTGGGGCCAAGGCGCTGGTCCTGTATTTGTTTTCAAACCACGTGGTCTGAATTAACCCTACTGCAAAACGTAGTAGACAAATACAAAAGGAGAGAACTGAAAGCTAATGTTTCTCTGTGTCTTTAGAGGGGGCTGCTCTTAGAACATAGCAGCATGTAAGAAAAACTTGTCTGTGTGTGTTGAGAATTAACAGTGCGAGCAATATGACCTAAATAATTCAAAGAAGCTAACAGTCAGTAAAGCGCTTTGCCTGTTCTGTTCTCCCATCTGCCTTAATGAGTCACCGAGTTTAGAACTCTGTGAAGTCTTGCATTCAGATTGGCCTATTTGAATTTCTAATAAAAGGACTGAATTAGAATACAAATATTGTAGAACTTATTTGCCTAGACACAATTAATATTAATACTGCTAATAGCGTCAATGACATAACAGGACTTCAGCATGGCTGATCATTAACTAGGAAAGCCAGACTTAGTCCTGCTATAGTTACTGTACAATGTTGGCATGTGGTCGTGATTAGAGTGAACAATAGGTAAGTAAAATAATGTTTTTCACTTTCTTAGTGTTCTCTTAGCATATCAGCAGAGCCCAGTAGTGGTATGACATGCTTAGTATGTGTCCGGTGCGCTGTTTGCAGGTAGAGAACAGCATATTTAGGGATGGGGTTGGAATATAAACATAGGAAGGAGGTCCTTTCCACACTTCTGTCATTTGTTTTCCTTAATCCTTAATAAATATTTACAATTAACATACAAGAGGCATGGAAACAAGCCTTTGAAGAAATGCATACAACTTGCAACAAGCTACAATGTAAGATATACACAATCATATGTTCATTATGAATGTCCACGATTTTAAAAAATGTCTTTCCTTACCTTGGGGATAATGTGTTGAAGAAAATTAAATTGGTGTTCCCAAACTTGCTCACAGTTTGGGTTTGTCCTCACGTTCATGGCTTCTGCAGTTATATCTGGGCATGTGTCCGCTTGATTGCTGAATGTTCCATTCCCACCTCACCTCAAGACTTGCATGCTGGAAATTTAAACTGGGGGAAAAAGGCACCAACAAAACCTAGAAATGTAGATGCTTTTTAAAGGTATTGGTTAAAAAAAAATGCTTAAACCACCAGACTTTGAACACTAACTCAACTCAAAAAAAATCAATTGATTGCCTTAATCCAAGGATTTAGAGTAAATTGCCTATTATCTAACACAAAGAGAAAAATCTTTTGAAGATAAATTACTACATGCATTAAGTATTTTCAAGACACAAAACTAAACTATTACAGTTCTTTCTCTGTTACTGGCCCATAACAGCTTATTTGTAACATCACTGCTGCATTAAATTCAGTGTGTAAGAAAATCATTCTTTTTTAACATCATTTTTTTTTCCAATTTGTTAGATACATTTTAAAGACAAAGCATAGTTTAATTCAAGATTTTTCTTCACTAATTTCATGAAATGGTCAGTCTTTTTTTTTCCTGCTGGAACTCATGAATAAGAGACTGTTGATTTCATGACTCCAATGGCCATTAATTTTGATAAATTGTTAAATTTGTAACTCTGGAATTCATGTGCTTATGCAAGGCTGAGAAGAACTTAACTGTTTCACAGAATCAACAGTACTCAGGTGGTTACATATAAATTTGCAATACTGCCATCATTTTCATGAAACCTTCATTAATTCTATTCAGAGTAATATAAAAAAAAAAAAACAGCTGGAAAAATAAACTGGGTCACTTGTAGAGTTTTAGCACAAACAAACCCCACAGATATGAAAAGCAATCAGTTGAAAAACAGCATAAAAATCTTTTAATAAAATTTAACTTAAAAATTATTCTAAGCCCTGCATCTCAGTCCACAAAGCTCAGGCTAGCTGAAAATGGAGACGCTGGGGAATAGCTGGCTTCAAATTTGAAAGAACCTGTGGGAGGATGGGGCTAGGCTGTTCTCGGTGGTGGCAGATGACAGAACAAGGAGCAACAGTCTCAAGTTGCAGGGCGGGAGGTCTAGGTTGGACATTAGGAAAAAGTTTTTCACTAGGAGGGTGGTGGAGCACTGGAATGGGTTACCTAGGGAGGTGGTGGAATCTCCATCTTTAGAGGTTTTTAAGCTGAGGCTTGACAAAGCCCTGGCTGGGATGATATAGCTGAGGTTAGTCCTGCTTTGAGCAGGGGGTTGGACTAGATGACCTCCTGAGGTCCCTTCCAACTCTAATATTCTATGATTCTAGGAGGAGCTTACAAAGAAAGAAAATCTAGACCAAAATCATTCCATGCATGATGGTGACAATGGGATGGGGCTGGGAGGATGAGAGGAGAGAAACTCTTCTAGTCTGTGCAACCAGCAGGGCAGAATCTAAAAAGAGCTATAAGAGAGAGCCCACACCTCAAGTGCCCAAGGGGGGGAATCTGTTAGAGGAGTATATCGCCCTCAGCTGGCTAGTATGTGTGCCATACTCAATAAACATAATTACAATTAGCTTTGCCTCAAAGGGCAGAGTGCGTTCCTGAACCCTCCAACAGAATTCTGCCCTGGCTGGGAAGTATCATTTATAGATGAAATACTGGTTAGTTTACTCTGCTGTCCCTCCCGACACCAGTCAGAGATGGACTTAGCCCATAATCTGCAACTGGAACAATTAAAAATCACTTTTGATATTATGATAAACCAGCAATTCAGAAGTTCTGGCGGCTGTATAATGCTTTCCGCGTCATCAGTTAAACATCACAAAGAAACACAAGCTTTAATTCTTTGTCTTCCCTTTCTGTACGGGAAGATGCTTTCTGCAATATCTAAAAGTTCTCCAACTCCTTTGTCCACTGTACTTTGGGCATGATTTAATTAGCTCTGATCCTGGAAAGCTGCTCTAAACATGCAGCCAAGGATTCTTCCTCCCACAGGTGAATCTTGGATGGTGCAAAGATAGAGTAACTGGCCCTACGCAACCAGCCTACCTTGGTACATAGAGGATGTGTTGGGGGAAGAGTGGTCGTTGCGCAGAACAGGAAGAAGTGTGATAGATGGCGTCGTATTCTGCCCGATCATTGGCAGCCACTGGTTGCAGGCAACATAGCTTAAAGCAGCTCTGGAGCTGCTCTAAATTACACCATGGACTGTTTTGGCCCTTGGTCAATCTAAGAGTGAAGGAACAGAAAGATGGTTTAGGCTTGTCCCATCGCCCGACCCCACATAGTGCAGCTGTGCCTATGGAGCGAGCCTACTATGTTCAGTGACTAATACTAATCATATATTTTCAATGGAATGCCCCCCTTTGATATAACGATAGGACACAGTAAAGCTGAGTATCTTCCTTATTTGTTCACAAACTCCAGGAAAATGCATTTATAACAGGTGAGGAATTGCCACACCGTTGAAAAAGAAATATAGGCCCATTTTATTACCTTTTAGGGCTGTGTGGAGCAAAAGCAATAATTCAATCTCATCACCTTTTTGTGTGGTCTTAAGGCTAATAAAAAGGGGCTATAATTCTTGGAAGCTGCTCTGGTGATTCCACACTGCTTTAAGCATGCTCTCATTTTATTGCCTCAGTCCTTCCAAGTTTGTTTGGTCTCTCGAGAAAGGGCTCGGAACTTGGGGATGCGCTTTTACTGCCCTGTGCGTGTGTTTCTATCATCTTCTCTTTTTAAAATGCTAGTCTGTAGTTGTGAATGGTTCTCGAAATGATGTGTTTAACATAAACCAGCTTACAGGGATTGTCGGGGCGAGAGAAAAACAGGACTGGAACCATTTTTAAGTGTCTGTATAAGTATGTGTGCCCAGTGCCTGTCAGATTTAATAGGTCTCTGGCCTAGATCATTCCCTTTCAATGGATTCACTTGAGCAATCCACACAGTCCCTTCTACAATGGTTCTGAGGTCTCCTGTCCTAGGCTTCCTCAGACAGCAGCACCATTAGGATTGTGTAACCAGGGCCTCCCCTGGCCATGGCTACCCCAAGGAGCCCTTTAGAAGAGGAAGGCGTGAAATGGTATAACAGAGTGTGAGGGTTTATTAGTTTCCAGATCCTGGGATTGGTTTGGGAACAATCCACTCCTACCTACAGACTTCCTCATCCCCATAAAATCCTCAACTCTAGATATTTAGGTTAGGGATAGTGCTACAAAGATTTCTCCCTTCAGGCTAGGATAGTCTGAGCGGTAACGTTTACAGCGGTGAAGTTCACAGCATAAAGCAGCAGGGACATTGTTGCCGAAATAAAAACAACATAACCTTTCCGCACCAGCAATAAAAGTATATTCAAATGTGAGCTTTACACCTGATTTAAATACTGCTTACAAGCAGAACATGTGTTAGAGAGGCAACAATCAGCAGGGGTCATTGGATCCGATTAGGCCCACATCTCCCCATTATGGTAATTACCACAAGATGACAAAGAATTAAATGTGGGAGGGTTTTTAAACATTACATTTTTGGTATAAATAATAAAGGGAGCAAAATATGCCTGCAATTTATGATTTTTCTTTTCTACAAAACATTATGAGGATTGAATCAGACTGGTAGAGCAGCAGAATATTAAATAGTTTGCTTTCTGCTGTTCAGGGAGCTGGTATCAGATTTCTGATCACACTTCTTGTTCTCAGAGGCAGCGAGGCAGCCCTGCTTAGAGATGCGTAAGTGATGAAAGCTTCAGGTTCATGCAGTGTTGGCAGTTAATTAAAAATTATCTGCCATTCACTAACAACCAATTCTAAACGCATCTGCCAGAAATTCAGATTAGATGTTCGCTTTCCAAAGTGATAGTGGGTAATCTGCTAAGCAAACCTTGCTGTTGAAATTTTTCAGTAGTATTGCAGGAGGCAATTTTCTCCTTTGAATGATGGCTGGGTGAACTAGTTCTGTAAAAACAAGGAGTGATCTGAACCACAATCTGTTCACTAAACCGAATCTGAACCTGCATAAAGAAATTAGAAAATTGTAAATATCTATCTATCTATATGCTTTTCTAGCTCCAAATAATTAATTCGCTCTCTCTCTCTCTGTGCAACCTACAAGAGGTCTACTGGCTTCCCATCATTCAGTATTGCTTGCAACAGGTCGTCTGACCCTTCAGTAAGCTTTCCATCTGCAGGGCCCAACAGGTCTGGCAGTATATCTTCTGGGGTCCTTGACTGTTGCTACATTCGTGTTATCTTCAGAACTTGATGTGCACCTCTGACCAAGGAAGTCCAGAGTGCTATGCCGGGATTGTGTGGCACAGGGTCAAATACTGCACTCTCTTAGGCAGATTCTCTGAGAGATCTGTATGTGGCAGATCTGATGCAGTTCTACTGTACACCAGGGTTGGAGAACAGGCTGGATTTTAGGAAGCCATACAAGGGGGTCCATATCTTCTATACATCATGTAGCATCGCTCCTCCATACCGCCCAGGAAAACAAGTCAGGAGAGAGGTCGCTGGATCCTCCCACTGAGTCTTGAGTGTGATTCTGTAGTCTAGATAGAGGAGATTCCTTTTCTCCAGGCCAAGTGGACCACTCTAGCAAAGAGCTCGAATTACTGATCTGAGCTAAAGGTTTGGCCAACACTAGGATTTTCAAATCTAGAAAAGCTAGAGAGCGCTATGGATGGAATGTAGTATAAAAACATTCCGATTGGCTAGAAAAGACACTTAAATTAGACATCGTCCATCTTTAGGAGGAGAACAAATAACCGTGCTAACAGCATTATCAGTAACTACAGGCCGCGGGAAATCAAAAGGCAAAATACAGTATGAATTCTGCAGCCTGAATGCACTTTGGGATTGTGACTTATAGGCCCTGGCCCACGTTTGGGGCAGCATGGAACTGCCCAAATGCAGTGGGAGTTCCAGGCAATGATGGGCTCTTTCCAAATATTCTGATGATACAGACAATACATTTTATAGCACACGGTGGGTCTCTGGCAGAAGTGAGACTGGAAAACAAGGCTCAGGTAGCACCCAGTGTGGAGCGATAACTGGAGCTCAGGACTGCAAGCTGGTGACCAGTCTGCCTCTGCCTGCCACATCACTTCTTATTGCTAACAAAACTCACTGGAGAAAAAGGGCTGCCCTGTAAAAAGTCAACAGTTCTGAGATTTCAGTGTCTATGATACAGCTGATATTTCTTAACCTAAATATTGTGGCATCTCAGATAGCACAGGGAGGTAGCTGTTAGTAAATGCTGACTAGCAACCATTTTACACCTGTGTTGAAATAAAAACTAGTGGAAGTTATGGTTGAATAACTGAGAAGCCTGATTTTTCAAAGGTCCTCTTCTGTCACTGATTTCAAAGGGAGCTGGGAGTGCTCAGGTCATTAGTGAATAATGAACACATGCAAGAAAAGTCTCTGTGTCGGAAAGACAACTGGTAATTGGACTACCTACAGCTTTAGTTTAAAGTCACTTGTGTTTGCATGTGCGCCCTAAGCCACTGTGTGGTACAATCTGTCTTCCAAGGTGACTAGGAGCTAATATTACAATGGGAAGTGCAGAGTTTGAATAGTATAGCCACGGTTTCAAATCGGTGCCCTGCTTTCAGAAAAGCCTGTGCTCCAGCAAAGTATTAGGCTGAAGCACACGACGGAGAAGAATAAGAGTGAAAGATAATTTGCCGTGATGTCGTACTTTCACTTGGACCTGTCAAGGGTAGAATTTGGCTCTTCATTTATAGACTCCATATCTGAACTCTACATACAATGGGTCAAGCCCAGAAACTGGCCTATTGCTTTAGATAATTAAATAACATTACACTGGTATTGCCAGCTTTCCCTAGATCGTCTCTATTGCAAGTCTAAGGAGTCCTGCAAGTACACAGATAGATTTTATCTGTCTAAGAGCAATAGTGGCAAACTCATGAGGGTGACCACTATACCCTGCTATAAGCCTTTTTATCTAAAAAATCTGCTGTATTATAACTCAGCCACTCTTCGTTATTTCTAAATCAGCGCAGTCAAAAATACAGCCGCATGCCATACCATGTAATACCATGTGAATGTAGTATAATATTAGAAGTTGGAATACTGGGGAAATTCCAGATGACTGGAAGAGTATTAAAGTTGTGCCACTATTCAAAAAGGACAAGCAGAATGACCCAGGTAATTATAGATTTGTTAACCTGACGTCAGTCCTGGGCAAAATAGTGGAAAAACTGATATGGAATTCAAAAAGAATTAAGGGATGGGAATATAATTAATGACAGTCAACTAGTTTTCATGGAAAATAGGTTTGGTTGATGAAGGGAACTTTGTAGATGTAATGTACTTAGACATTTGTAAAACGAATGACTTAATATCCCATAACATTCTCATTAAAAAATTAGCACTATATAATATAATTAAAGCACATGCTAAATGGATTGATAACTGGTTAGCTGACCAATCTCAAAAAGTAGTTGTCAGTGGGGAATCATCATTGAATAGAAGTATTTCTAAGCAGGTTCCACAAAGATCAGTTCGGGTCTGGCGCCATTCAACATTTTTATCAATGTTCTGGAAATAGGTATAAAATCACTGGTGATAAAATTTGTGGACAATACAAATTTGGTGGAGTGGTAAATCATGAGGACAGAACAGTCATAGAGGGTGATACAGATCAAACAAAATGGACTTTAACAGAGCCAAATGCAAGATGCTTATATCTATGAGCAAAGAATGCAGGCCATACCTACAGAATGGGGGATTGTATCCTGAGAAGCAATGACTGAAAAGGATTTAAGGATCACAATAGACAAAAAACTCAACATGAGCTCCTAGTGTGCTGTGTCAATTGGATCTTTGGATGTATTAACAGGAGAGTAGTGAGTTGATTTTACCTCCGTATTCACCAGTAGAAAACAAGGAACAGAATACTGTATACAGATCTGAATTTTAGAAGGATGTTTGAAAAATTGGAGAGTGTGCTGAAAGAGCCACAAAATGACTCAAGGACTGGAGAAAATGTCTTACACTGAGAGATTTAAAGAGCTCACTCTGTTCAATTTAACAAAAAAAAAAAAAAAAAAAAGATTGCGATCGTAACTTGATTACAGTGTATAAGTACCTTCATGGGAAGAAAATCCCATTAAATCGCTCTTTAATCTAGCAGAGAAAGGCATAACGAGAGCTAATGGCTGAAGCTGAATTCATACAAATTCAAATTAGAAATAAAGCACCAATTTTTAACAGTGAGGATGATTAACCTCTGGAACAAACTACCAAGGGAAGTGGTTGATTCTCTCTCTTCAAATCAAGACTAGTGCAATTCTGAAAGAGTTGCATTAGCCAAACACAAGTGATTGGGCTCAATACAAAGGTAACTGAGTGAAATATAATGGCCTGTGATATAGATAGTCAGACTAGATGATCAAACAACTATTCTGGCCTTAAAATCTATGAAGTTAGCTGAGCTGGGAAAATAGTCTAAATCACATTCAGTGAATGTTCAATTACATTTTTAAATGCATTTATTCTGGCCATGGTCACACCTCTTTTGTGCTTGCTTTCTGAAAACATCCAAGCAAGTAATTTTTACTGATTCTAACATTTGCAGTAAGCAGAGTTCAAGATCAAATATGCATGATTTAAATTTAGACACATTTGTGCTGGAAGAGCTTGCATGCTCATCTGGTTGGAATCAGACCTACTCCGTTATTTATCTGACCAATCCATACTAAGTAGCACAGCACAACTTGAATTTTGTCTGCTTAGTGTTGAATACTCGCAGCAGACATTTTGTGATCAACTCTGTCCATGAAAAAATGATGTTAGAGGAATATGATGGAATTGCAATCTGCTTGTGGGTATTGTGTGAACATAATAGGCTTTGTGAATCCATCAGTGTTTGTGCATTGTGTACTCAGCTCTAGAGGAAGAAGTATTAGAGCTTTGCTGGGCCATAAACCACAAATGAATCAAAACCTCTATCCACCTCCAATCTCCTATTGGAAAAAATATAGCAAAAGCTGAGCACTGGTCTGTAAGTTTCCTGCGGGAATTTAAGCATCTCTGAGTGTGTTCTCCACACTCATGGTCTCTTGGCTAGTCGTTAAAAAGGATAAAGAATGTGGAACTAAAATATCTAAACCAATTTTCAACATACTAGGTGAGTCAGCTCTATGATGATTTTTAAAGTAGCTCAGATTAATAGTGTGTGAATCTCACGAACTCCATGGTTCTGTAAATTCGTTACCAAAGGGGTGCTTAAGTTCCATGAAACAAATTTGCATTTTGTTCCTTTCTTTAGGCCTTATGTGAAGAGAGGGAAGTGAAGATCCTCATTGTCTCTTCCCAGAAGAAACAGGGGAGGAGTCCAGCATGGTGTATTTCTTTTTCCAACAGGGGCAGAGCTTTCTTCCGTCTCTTCTCCTCTCCCTTATGGTGAGATCAAGTGGGAACCCTGCATAAGCTGAGAGCTTGTGTGTTCTTAAGCAAGGGCTGCTGCTGACAGCAGCAACTATAGCATGCTGCAGTTGTCAGCTGACGGAACTGGCAAAAATCCACTTCATAACACTATGTGAACCAAAAGGTTTGAGTTATGCGTCTGTGTTTTGAACACTTAGAATTGGTGGTTTGCCAATTCGATAAAACAACCCTGATTAGGACAGCTGCAGTTCTACCATTTCAGTAAGTGCCACAAATTAAAGTAAAACTAAAAGTTTTGAGTTTCCCTCACACGCACCACAAGTTACTACAAGATCTTCGATCTAAATCCAAATCTATCATATGTGCCTGCTGGATTTTTAGGATCATCTTTACCATAATAATTTCTCATTAATGATTAGTCTGGCCCTCACAAAAGAAAGTCAGGACTGGAGTTCTCAGGAGAGAATCTTGTTTCCTAGACATTCAAACAGTGGTAATGTAAATGCCTCACTAATAATATTCCATAATGCTATGTGCCAATTAACTATGAAAGCTTTGATTCTCCTCTTACAAAAGTCAAGGGAAGTTTTGCCAGTGAATTGAGTAGGAGCAAGAGCAGACACTAAATGGGTTTAAAGAAGCTATATGGGTAGTAAATGTTGTTCTATCTTACTCCTGTGTATGGAGATAGGTGGAATCCCTTCACTGTGAATTTATCATCCTGAGAATAGCAGTCTCACTCCATGTATTGAAAATTATTTTTATGTATTTTTCATTCACCCCCCATTGTGCTTGGTGCCTCAACAAACCAAACACACAGTTCCTGCCCCACAGTTTAAATTTGTGACATTTCAACAAGTGAGGGCCATAGTCAGTGTACTGCAGGGAAGGGAATAGGAAGACGGGTGATACTCAGGAAGGCATTGACACATCTGATTATTCTGTTTCTCTTGTTACTTTGAACTCTGAAGGCTTGAAACCAAGGAATTGCTCTTCTAAAACTCACTAACTCTCATGAATTATCATTTGACACAAAATACTTAAAATAAGGAAATCTCACTGGTTGTGTTCTTTAGCTGTCTTGTTTTTCTTAATGTTTTTGATACACTATAAGGTTGTGTTTTGGGAAGAGAAGCATCAGGCAGTAGAATAAACTGCCATTGAGAAAGCAGCTACAGTTCCTTGGGAAGATCTTGGTTTTTCTCAGAAAATTAATGTCAGAAACGTGTCAGACATTCAGAACTGACTATCACATAGACACCAAATCACACTGGAAATTGCTTTCCTGGAGTTAGCTGAGATGGAAAGATAAACCTGCGTATATTCAGTATAACAATAACTGAAATTATGCCATAGAATGAAAGTAATTACTGAATGTATATATTGTCGATTCAGAACAGCATGTATCAGACAGTAGGGCAGTGTGAGACTTCACAGCACATCTACGCCGGACTGGAAGAATAGTATATTCGCATAAAACTGAACTGTGACCTGTATTAAATAAGGCTGAAACAATTTTACAGGAATACAAAGCACATAGGTTTCCAGCAACAGAAACAGGGAGGTCATGATCAACTGTTTTGAAAGTGGTCAAAACCCTCCCAAAGGAGGGCCACTCATATGCTGCTATTAGGTAAGAATAGAATTTTGTGGAATATGTCACCTTTCATTCCCCAGGTGTATCCCAAAATGCCGGACAAGGTAACAAGTCCAATACTGTAAGTACAATGAGTGTTTTGGTAAATGGAGCAGCCATTACTCATGCAACACTCAGCTTGGATGTTGGAGTCTGTCTGAGCCTTGATGTGTGCCCACGCTTTTTTGAAAGCATCAGTGAGCTCTGTAACTCCCACCTACGCAGTCACTAGCAAGCTATACTACCTCATCATTTAGTGAGCTATCATGGCCTTTTTCCACACCCATGCACCAGCAATGCTTCTAGGAGTTCCTTAGCTTTATTGTAACATTATAATAGGACATATAAAACCTATTATTCTACATGGAAGAATAATAAAGGGAAAAAATAATACTTTGAACTTAAATAGCACTTTAGCAAAGCACTAAGATACAATTGTAACTGTAAAGTTCCACCGTATAATTCACTTTTTCGAAATAGCAAAAGAGAGGAAGAGAAACAGAAAATAGTAGCCAGGGGCCATAGTGCTGTTCCTGAATCATAGACAAAGGCTGGTGTTGTGGCGAAGGCCCTAGACTAGGCTTCGGAAGAGGTAGGTTCAGTTCCCGTGTATGCCACGGACTGTGTGTCTGTGGACAAGATGGAGGGTAGAGATTTTTCAAAGGAACAAATGAGATTTAGGCAACCAACTCCCTTGAAAATCTCCCACTTAATTTTTATAGCCACCAGCTTTGACTTCCAAGATATTTGCTTATGTTTTCTTCTCTTTACCCCAGCTCACTGCTGCTTAGTACTTCTTTTTTCTTAAAGTATTAAACCAATAGTCATTGCTAACAATTAACACTAGCATGTGCTATAAAAAAAGTTTTCTATCAACTACTTAATGTGCAACTATTCTCTAAAAAGTCATTTGTAAAAATAGGCTTGTCTGATTCCATTGCATCATGATGAATTCCAGAGCAAATTTGCTCAGTTTAAAAAAGAAGGTTGGGGTGGGGGAGCCTAACCATTAGATCTGCAAGTCAAGCTAGATTCTTTCTAGTTCACACATCTTCACAAGTAATAAAAATCCTGCTATCAAAACTTAGTTAACAATGCTATTGATATGTGCATTCTCTCAAAGACTGTCCGGCACAAAGAGAGAGAACCAGTTCATTTGGAAGGGTATTGTTCTGACCCCATTATTTGCACAGACAAAGATAATGTTTGATCTACAGGCCCCAGGGCATAAAGAAGGCTCAGTCTCAATCCAAGACAAAGAGACTATATATGAGGGGTAACCCTGAACGTCCCTTAGAGTTTCAAAATATGTCAAGTTAGCCCTGAATTTATATGGTACCAAAGCATTTCAGAAACAATACAGCTGAAAAAATGCCAATTTATGTTAATTAATGGAGATCCCTAAACAAATTGAAGCTACTTGTTAATTCTGTTGATGATAGAAGTCATGCTGAGCCATCAGAGTTTAATAACCTGGTCATTTATTACGACTGTGATCTGCAGAGCACTGTAGAATGTTAATTTTGGTGGGTTCAAATTGCTAATGGATGACCCTGGATTCATGCCAGGAGATTTATTTAATCTCAGCAGGGATAGACTCTCTCATAGGACCTTAGTTACTTGAAATCAGTTAAATTGCTACGATTGATGAGCCTTTCAAATGAACGTCAAATGAATCCAACTTTTGGATGATAGTTTCCATCTATGGTGCCAAGTTATGAGTGAAGTGAATCTCTCCTAAAATTGAGACCATATTCTCACGTCATTTATGTACTGCACATGTTTTTGGCATAAATCAAATGTAAAATAAGAACTTACTCAAATCCTGCAAAATGAATAAATGTCATGGTAAGTGGCTTAGACTGTTTGAGTGTAAGAGCCATTATTCAAAACAAACCCCATGCGTTGCTGGAGCCACTGTGCAGAAAACTGAAAGAGGTGTGTGCCCGATATAGGAGACAATGGTTTTCAAGACATTTACTTTAATGCTCTTAATAGAAACTGCAGTGGGAGAAGAAAAGTATAAATTACACCTGGCTGTGCCAGCCTGAAGGCATGTTAGGGGAGAGCTTCATCCCAAAGGAAGGCATGCAATTTTGATATCACCTGTCCTTTATTTTTATTATTTGTTATTTATTTAATTGTATCTGAGATTGGGGCCCCTGTCTTCCAGGCACTGTGAAAATCCATATTAAGAAACAGTCCTTGCCCCCAAAGAGCTTACAATCTAAATAGCGTGACTGTGGGTTGAAGTGATGTGTTCAAAGCCACTCAGCTGGTCACTGGTGGAAGAACCCAGTGCTCTGGTCTCACATTCCAGTGGCCTATCTGGGCTACTGATCGGGGGTGGGAAGTAAGGGCCTTCTGAGAATCTGCCATTGCTCCTACTGGCACTGGTTGCTGAAAGGGCTCGATTGAGTAAGTGAATCTCCCGTAGCCACACATTATCTCAGCTAGTCCAGTCCACTCTTCAGGCTCTGCAGGCTGCTCTCATTTCCCCCTCCGGTAGAGGGCATCCTACTGAATCTAGTCCTATGTCACATGCTAACCTTTTAACCTGTTAATACTCTCCGAATCTTATAACTATAAGCCATTAAGTCTGACATCGGAGTTCATACCATAGACAATATATTGTCCCATAACTTATTTTGACCATCATCCTTACACTTGCCTGTGATTACAAATCATCTCTCAGAATTACATGGACACTCCTTAATAAATACAAACATTCCTGCCCTGGCTCTTAATCAAGTCAGACTGAAATTTGGCCCTGATTTTCTAAATTTGGGTCTCTGATTTATGAAGAAAGGAAACATATTAGTAATGGTTCTCTCCCACAATTGCTATTGCTAACCCATTTCAAACTTCAGTGGCTTATCCAGTTATGTTCACACCCTTGCATCTCTTTGGCTGCAACCATAAGAACAGACTCATAAGTGTCTTCCACATCCCAATAATCTTCCAGAACTTTTGTTCCATAGAGGCACTAGTGGTTTTTAACCTGCACTTCTGTTTCTCAGAGCTAAATATAAGCTTTGTCCCTTTTTCTGCCAGGGGCAGGTGAGGGAGAAGTTTTGTTCTGCTGCCCCTCCTGTAACTGTATGAAAAACTTTAGTCTCCATCTCAGACTTTCACAAAAATTTGCCCCTTAAATAATTTCTCAAGTGGTTTTTCCCAACCTTTCCCCATAATCTGTGGAAGGGGGAGTCTTTTCAGGTGTATCATGTGCTACAATCTTTCCTTATGTTTGGACACATATATTATGTTATTCATCAAAAGCCTATGGCTACTGAGATATACCAGCAGCTATGCATTTTTCTTTCAAAAAACCAATTATAAAGTGTAACATTAGCAATAAATGAAGGAATAGAACCACTGCATATGGAGATGAAACAAAAAGTTGTATGAGATTTAGATAGCTATGAATATAATCATTCATTCTGTGATGTGCAAGCTTCTGGCTGCAGTTGAAGGAAGGCTCCAATGAACCTGAATATGAAATTAAGAACAAAAACCTTGACAAAAGTCCTGAAGCACCAGAATGGATGTTTAAATCAGTTTTTCAGGGATACTAAGTCATCCATGCAACAATAACTCCTCCTCAGCTCCACAACACTCCACTTGATTAAAAAAGTTCAGCAGAAATTTAGTTAGTGTAACAAAAAAGCTGCTCACAGCAGTCTGAGGGTAGATTAAAGGCTAAACTGTGGACTGATTTACACCTCGTGCAATCCCATCGACTTTAATGGGGTGTACCAGTGTAAATCAGCAAAGAATTTGGCCTGAAGTACTTTTACAACCCTACCATTTCTATCTGGCTATAATTAATGGAAGTTGTTATTGATTAAAAGAAAACCTGTAGCGGTTCTTAGAGAACCCCTATGTACTTGTAGGTTTCGAAACATAGGCAGTCTGAAACATAAGGAACAGCCATGCTTCGACATTATTCCTTGAACTGTTTCCTCAGGGAGACAATATTGCTGAAAAAGTAGGTTCTATAGTGTTCTTTCTCATTTCCAAGGTTAAATAAAAGCAGCTGCCAAAGCACAGACGTACCTTCAGGCTTCTCAGCAACTGAATGCTTGGAGGTACTGTGTCTGAATTTTATCAGACTAGCACATATCTAGCAACTGCTCCTGTATTTTACTGACATACCCCACCACATGGTAGTGGCTGTTATGAAGACATCAGTATTGGCCTAGAGTTGTCTGCTATAATACATTATGTATATCAGAACTGTTGGTAGCAAGTCTATATCTTTCTCTTTGTTAGTTTTAAACTGAGGCATATGGTGTCCCTTGATTTGTTTCATTGGTTTGTGCCTGACATTTCTACCTGACAACTCTTCAGAATTAAAATTAGAAGGATAAGGAGGAGATCACCCCCACTCTCTTGGGGAGGGGGGGGATTGAAAATATTACAGTTATAGTCACAATGCTGAATAAAGCAAACTTCCTATAAAATAATCACTGTCACTTTCCCTCTGTTTTCTCTTTCTGTGCTCCACCGTCACTTTGTCTTGGTGTATCATATTCTGTGTCTTCATTGGAGAAAAAGGGTATGATTTTTTTTAACACGATAAATTTCTCATTTTAAAATCCTAGTGGAAACAAGGTCCAGGGTAGTTTTATCTCAGTGTAGCTGGTTGAAGTAAACCATAAGCCTCTCCCCAGTTTTTACCTCAAATAGCTATACTGAGGGGAAAACTACCAGTACATTAAGAGTCCCACTAGAATTTAACAATGAGAGAACCATCTTGTAAAAAAACCCATCTTTGTTCTCATGAAGACAAGCCCTTACAGTATCCATGTAATTATCCATAAACTTCTCTTCATTTTAATGTGTTTTTTCTCCTTACTGCATGCATGTGCTCTCTCTCTGACATTGTGGGCCAGATTCTCCAGTCCATGACTGCAGCGATTTCCCCTTGGGGGCTGTTGGCCATTGGTGCAGCTTTGGTGACATGGTGATAAGAACACCGGGGCTTGATAGTGAGCAAAATCCATGCAATTTTGTGAAAACCTGGAACTTGTCACTTTCAGTTTGTTTGGTTTGACAGAAACAGTCATTCAAATAACTCATCAGGTGCAAACATTTGGTTTTAAACTGGAATTGGGAGGGGAGAGGGTTGCCCAACTATAGCACAGTGTGTTCTCTTATTTCAGGAGCTCTTAATAGCTAAGGAAGGATTATCCAATAGTTAGGTCAATAACCTAGAATGCAGGAGATCTGGGTTCAACAGCCTACTCTGTCACAGTCTTCCTATGGCAGCTTTGGTAAGTCACTTAGCCTCTTTGTACCTCAATTCCCCATCTGTAAAATGGGAATAATAGCATTTAACTTACAAGGGTATTGTGAGGATAAACACTTTAAAGACTGTGAGATGCTCAGATACTGTGTTACTGGGAGCCATGTAAATACTGAGAGAGAGAAAATAGTTCCTGCGTTTGGAGAAGTTTCTGCTTATTTGCTCATGGCACAATTATTGGCCTTTTTAAAGAATTGTTTATGCAGAACAGGCAATCCTTCTGGCACATATAGGGTCACAAAAAGGAGCAATTCTTTAAGTAAATGCTGGGAAGCTGTTGTGCTTTGAGGAGGAAGTTTGCATCTCATGTTTTTGGTAATAGATACCTTAAATCATTTTTTCTTGGAAAGTATTCTTTTCTTGGATTCTGGCAATCACTAACTCTTCCTTTCATTATAAATGATTTTTTGTTTCCATAAGGCAATAAACCATCCTGGAGCTTTAATTTGTTTTGTTTAGCCAATTTCTTGTTATATACAATATTCAAAGATTCTTTTATTTCCTCCATTGCTTGTAGCTATTTTCATGTTTTTTGATAGCCCACAGTCAGGGTAAGTTGGCAGCTGGAAGAACCTTTGTTCTTGCCTCCTCTGTTTAGTCTCACGTGAAAATTAGTTTATATAAAATTAAAGTACCTCTGCAAATGAACTGTTCACTGACAAAGGCATAGGATGAATTTCTTTCTCTAATGCAGTTAGAGGAAGGAAACACATATTACTGGTTGTATGGCCAGTACCTGAATGCTTAGTATATATCTTCAGTCTCTTTCCTTTCTAATGACAATACAGTATAAAAGGTATGCTAGACAATTTGTAAGTCCTGATGGATATATAAAAATTCCATTATATAGTTTTCCAATTTGTGATCACTTCATGACTTCAAGATAATATATGTACTACAAGAGCCTATTAAAATATGATGTGTGGAAAATAATCTGTTGCTTTATATTAGATAGGGTTGTAATGAGTGAGAAATGTGTTTATAATTGTCACTATCAATGTACTCTATAACATACAAAGACACATATTATGTCAGGGTGACCAATTTAGTAACTTTTCCTCTCTGTCTTTCCCAGCTATCTATTTTTAGAGGAAGGGCTGTAGGTTTGGAGGGCTTACCTATGTACTGTGTTATCCTGCAAACCCAGGCCAGGAGACAGAAAATGTCTCATTTTGGGGGTTTTGGCAATAGCTTCCACTTTAATAATACTAAGAGCCTATTTTGAAATTATACAGGAGTAATGAGCCAGAACAATTCAACATTCTTCAGTGTAACCCCTGCAAAGAAAACCAGAATGTTTTAGTCATCTCATTTTAGATCTGAGGGAAAAGAAGCAGTGCGTTGATATTAACTAACTTAAAGTTACAGATGCATTCAACTAGTTCTGGCAAAATTACTAGGCCTCTCATCATGCATCTAAAACAGCACACTGTATTGATTAGATGCTAAAATTAATTTAACATTACCCCTTGCTCTTGTTCTCAGTATTCTGATCCATTTCCAAGATTCCTGCTGTTTTCAGTTCAGGTGGGTGTTGCAAGTTATGTATCTCTATACATACATAGGTGTTTCAGCCAACTGTTCCATACTCATACTGGTGTTTGGATTCACCTGAATATTGTAACTATATAATAATCTGGCATAGTACCCATCAATACCACAGACGGAATTCACTCCTCTCTGAAATCTACACTACTCAGTAAACCTGACTGCCATAAGCATCCATGACTGCAGAGGCCATTTCTGTCACATGTTTACCAATGGCCAGAAATGAGTGAAAGGAAAGGATCTGTCCCATTTACAAAGTTACTGAGAATATTAAGGAATTTCTATCTACCTTTGAGCGTCTGAGCAGTTTCCACAAGATCCCAGCATATGTGCATCCTACTAACCAGGTTGACTGGAAAGGCCGCAGAGGTGTTCAATGAAATGGGTATGGATGACACTTTAAATTATGAAACATACAAGGATACTGTGTTAAAACAATTCAAAGTTGCTTCTGAAACTTACAGGTTAAGATTTAGAAATTTTAAGATGTCTAATGATGTTACCTATCTTGAATGTGCTCATAAACTTTTAGGTTTTGCTAAGAAATGGATTACTAGTGAAAATGCTTGGGATGATTTTGGGAAATTAATGGAATTAATTACTCTTTAGCAGTTATTGCAATTAGTTCCAGATGAAGTCCGGGCTGCAATGTGCGACCGAAAGCCCGATTCTGTTCTCCACGCTGCAGAAATTGCAGAAGAAGATGTGCAGAATTGGAATCATGAAAGAAATAAGGCCCTGGGGAAAAGCAGTCACTCTGCATCACAATTTAAGAGAGATGAAGGGTTTAAGGGGAAACCTAATCCCAATTTTGTTAAAAAGCCCCAAGGGAGCCTGTTAGTAATAATCAAACAGGTTGTCCCGGGGGTGGATTGGGGAGATGGAACCCTTTATTGCCTGTTTGTTTCACCTCGACGCCGCAAGTGAGCAATGAGGGGATTACTTTATAATTCTTTTATCCATAACAGTATGTAAATGTATACATTCCCAGCAACTCCCCATAGACCCTTATCTGGTTACACTGACACCTGTAAAATGAATATTAACAACTACTTAATGAATACAATTGTACCCGCCCCTGTTTGTTGTTTACAGGATTACCATGCAGAGGTCAGGCACATCACCTTAAAACCTATACATTTTACACTAACATTCTTTGAAGGCATGCCAGGGGGCGAAGGAAGATAAGGCTTTCTTCCCACCCAGGCCTTACTCGGAAGTGGTGATAGCTATTTTATTAGCCTTATTCCCAGCACAGATGGCCAGGAAGGGAGGCCTCTCACACCAATTAACAGAAACAAGATTTGCGCTTACCATGACCCCGTTCCCTGTAATTTAGGCCTGACTACTTGCCCAGCTTTTAACTCTTTACTCTCCTACGGAGCCAGGAGTCTAAAACCTCTCACCCTAAAGGGAAGCCAGTTATCTGTCACCAGTGTAGGGTACCCGGGCATATAAAGCCAAATTGTCCAAAGCTTCAAACCATCCCACAGCCTGCACGCTTCTTTTGGCCACTTATGTGTGACTCAGTAAAAGAATATCGCTGGAGCTGTGACTTGTGTTAGAAGCGCCAGGGATTTAAGGGCCCTAACAAGGTACCCCTGCAGCCTTTACCTGTTATAGGGGAGGCATTTGCCAGAGCCTCTATATATGACTTGGCTATTTTCAGCAGTTCCTGGGGAGATCACTTGTACCACATGGGAGTCGTGTTACAAAGGCTAAGAAAAGCCAGCCTAACCGTTAAAGTCTTCAAGTGCATGTGAGGAGCTGCAGAAGTATCAGACCTGGGACACAGGCTGGGCAGTGGACTAGTACGCCCTGATCCTTTAAAAGTAGAAGCCATAAAGGGCTGGCCTGAACCTAAGACAAAGAAGCAGGTCCAATCCTTTATTGGGCTGGCCAATTCTTATCGCAGGTTTGTGAAGGGGTTTAGTGACATTGTAGCCCCCATAACAGACCTTATCAAAAAAGGAAATCCGGATGAGGTAAAGTGGACTGAGGCCTGTGAACAGGGCTTCCAAAGAATAAAAGAACCCTTGTCTAAAGAGCCTGTATTAGCCAGCCCTGATTTTGAAAAAAACATTCTTTCTGTGCACAGTTCCAGAGGGGTAGCCGTGTTAATCTGTATATAGCAAAAACAACAAGAGTCCTGTAGCACTTTAAAGACTAACAAATTTAATTTCTGCAGGCATAAGCTTTCGTGGACTTTAACCCACTTTGTCAGATGTAAGGAATAGAAATGACATAGGAGGTTCATGTCCCCAAGAAAGTAGATTTTAGTATTAAGGGTCAGATTTTGGAAAACTGGCTGCTCCCTCTGGGGTTCCCCAGAGACACAAATCATCCAAAGTGGTTGGGAGGAGGAGAACTACAGGCCTGTCTGTGATCCCCATTGGGCCATGGAACTTGCTCACGACAGAGAAGGAGAATATGTTGCGCTATCCAAAGGGCTGCTGCAGTGTATGCTCCCCTTTCACAGCAATGGAAATGGGGAGGGCTCATGTCTCCTGAAATTGTTTGGTAAGATATTGAATTATTTGCAAAATACTGCGTGATCATGTAAATAAGATTGTATGATAAAGAATAGACACTAGTAGTAGACTTATAACTACACATGTAACCTTAACTGCAGCATTTCCTGACTTTAAGTATTTAACCACACAACCTTAACATTCTCTTTCCATGGATTATTTGATGGACTGGTTATCCAGTTCCCTTTTTATTAGCTATACTGCACTACTATTACCAGATGCCAGAGTGTAACAACCACCTCAAAAGGACTTTTTTTTTCTTCCTAGTTTGTTCCATTTCTGATTTGCTGGGTTTGCTTAGCTTTTATTTACTTGCTTCAGGCAGTTTTTTCTTTTTGTTGGTTGTTAGCTTGTTTAGTTTCTTGTGTCTCACAGAAAATAAATCTTGAATAATAACTATGTTTTAATATTTTCTGCTAACTTGACTTTCAGTAGGTAAGAGGAGGGTGGGGAAATGTGGGGATACAGGAGGGGTTGGTTAGTGCAAATTTTACTGGGGGCTCTCAAAAGTGTACAGCCCTTTTGCTTAGAAAGAACCTCGCATCTCTCTAAGCTACATGCACTGTAGGTGAATATTTAAGGCATCGTGCCAAATATAAATGATTTAAGAGCATAAGCAGCAGATGTTTTCAAATGAAACTTGGCTGAATTAAAAAACTGTTGACAAGAATGGGATCTTAGTTATTTCCTAGGAATTTCAGTAAGAAGAATGTATGTTCCTTTGGGGTGCAGAATAGTTCTCTGGGTGTGCAGGATGCTTGATAAGAAAAACAGAAAAGACAAGGTTCTTGGCCCAAAGAAATTCCTGTCTAAAGTTAGACTAAGGACATCCATGGAGTGATGCAGGTAGAGCAGTGGTAAACAAAGAAAGGGAGGAACACAGTCCAGGGCTGGGTGGCTGGGATACAATCACCTGCCATAAGCAAAAGGCAGCAGCTGTTTTCATTAGTGATTGCAAGTTGTGTATAATTAAGTCATATTAGAATGCATTAAGGCTTGGAACTCTTTAGTCACGTAATGTTTTAAAATATCCTTATGCCTTAAAGGTGGTCTGGAATAACAAAGTGCTAACTGGCTGTTTACAGACACTGGGTATTTCAGGTTCCATAGCAAAACAATCTGAAATAATTTTTTGGATGACTTTAATTATGTTTTTTAAAATAAATATATCACTTTAAATGTATTAATTTCACATGCCCACATCTTGGGTCTAACCATCTAGGCTAGCATGCTTCTCAGCACAGCAAGCGCTTTCACAGACACACAGAGATTTCATTAGATTTTGTTTAAACAGATATCATTTGCAGAGCACCATTTGGAGCAACATATTGCCTTTAGATTGTGCTTGGGTTAGGAAAAAGCAGCAGCTTAGCCCATGTGCACACAGTGTGAGACACATTCTCCATTGCCTTGCACCTAGTGTAGTCGACACCTATGCAACTGGGTCGTAAAATCATTTGGCACCCCCTTTGCACAGCTTTAAGTAACTCCACAAGGGGCAATGTGGTATAGGACCAACAGGGAGTGTTTATTATGTGCATAGAGTAAGTTGTATGGCTTGGCTATTAATTCTTAAACCCCAAGCCCTAGATACAGACAATAATATGATGGGTGGAAAAGTACATACATTGTTATCACTTCCCAACCTTGAGTGGCTTTTGAAACAAATGTTTATTTTTGAAATAGAAATTGCTTTGGATAAGGATCAAGAAGCCTCTGTTGTTTAGAATTCTTTTTTCATCCATATAAAAGGCTGTTTCCTTTAGCAATTTTATATAGTTTCACATCTGTTTTATTACCTCATGTTGTTGTTCATACTTAACCCATGAATTTTAAGAGGTACACATAGGAATAAATGTATTATATATTTCCCTGACTTTGTGATTGCTGACCATTGTTATCTGGAGCAGCAAACCAGAGAGGGAGTATCCTAACTGAATGGACCTCAGAAAGCATGATACTGTTACATCTATAAATCTGGAGAAGGGCACTTTATTCAAACAAAATAGAAGTGAGCACCAATTCCTTTGTTACTATTAAGTTTTCTATCTCACGTTTTTAGTCCTTGCATATTACTAAGATATCTGAGGGGCTGGTTTTGTACAGGAAGAACCAGACTGCAGTGCTTGTGAGAATGTGCTCTGTATGTTCTCATCTAACACAAATGATCAGTCTATTGTAAATTCTACCTAAATCAAAATACAGGGAAAATAAGGACTTAAATCCATCATCTTATTATACACGGCACAATGGCAAGATCATTTAGAATGAAAAAGGAAATGTGAATGCTTTGATGTTATTTTTACTATAAGATTAAAAGTGTTGCTTTAGCACTCTCCAAAGAATGTGATGGGAACTTGAAAATTAGTTAATTATTTGTTAAAGAAATTTGAGTGAATTTAGAACTGGAACCACTAATATTTACAGAAGCAGCAATTGTTCCTGTTATTCCTCTTCACAGAGACAGTTCTAAAGGTCTTAATAATAACCACCTCACTTCAATGTTAGCCATTGTCATTTAGTAATATCTTACATTTAAAATAACCGTATGCAATCCTTTCATCCAGGAGGACGCTCTAATGTGCTTTATGCTTTGTAGACAGGAATCATGTCACTGAAGTGCAGATACTTCTGGGGTGGATCACAGCAGCTATATAACAGCACACACAAACTGTGTGCCACAATTTAGGAAATTAAGAAAAATATAATTTCCAATTAAGGCTGCAGAGAGCATTTAGGTAGACAGAATGTAATTACCTCGACTGGAATTTGGCCAGCACTCCAGATCTAACAGCTTTATAATCAGATAAAATATCCTTTGTTTACAAATATTTTATTCTCAGGAGAGCACTCTACATTCAGTTCTAATCAATTTCAACATTATCAAAAAGAAACAAATGAAGCCATGACGCTATGAATAGGCGTTACATGGTAGGGGACTTTTCTATTGATTTGTTCTGGGATTTCTGTCTCCTGAACTGTGAGATCTAATTTATCAAATTTAATTTGTCTGTTTTTTTCATATTTATCCCTAACAGATGAAATCTTACCCTCCTGATAGGAAACAGTTGGTTCATTGAAAGGCAGACAAATTTGATTTTTTTTTTCTATCAGGTTATTATGCCATGTGCAGGTTCTTGTTGTTTTCTGCCTTTATCTACAGTTTAACCTACATTTGCAGGTTATTCTCTCTGTTTCCCTATGCTAGCAACACTTTTCTTTCTTTATAAAAATGCATTGGTGATTACACTGTTAACTGCATCACAATGCACCAGTTTTTATTGTACTAACAATGTAAATCAGCTTGATTGAAATGAGCAGGCACTACATTTAGAAAGAATGCTGAAGTGTAACTTGCTGACAGTGTATGTAAAATCACAATACTGGGTCACTATCTATAAGCTACAAATCACTAGCACTCCTACACAGTTACATTTAAATTCTCAGACTTCTGTTTCTCATATTGACATTTCAGTTAAGGTAACATGAAATGTAGTCTTCTTTTATTGCTTTGAACAAAGCTGTCTTGTGCAAAATACATTCTCTCAGTTGCTATTGTCAGGCAACTGGGACGAGAGTGGTCTACCATAGTGGTCAGAGCAGGTATCAGGCCCAGTGGTTGGAGCAAGCATTGGGAGCTGAGGACTAGGGCCAGAGGTAGAGTCAGTAGTTAGAAGCCAGAGCTGGAAGTTAAGCTGGAAGTCAGGAACTGGAATAAGCAGGGTAGCAGGCAAGTAGGGGTTCAAGGCAGGGGCAAGACTGGGTGCAAGGCTGGGAGCAGCAGGAACAAGGTAAGGAGATGTCACAGTGCTGGGCATGAGCATCTAGAAGTCAGCAAAGAGATGCTGCCTCTGGCTTAAGAGCCAGTCTGCTGTCCCCTCTAGCCCAGTGACTCTCAGCCTTTACAAACTACTGTACTCCTTTCAGGAGTCTGATTTGTCTTGCGTACCCTCACCTCACTTAAAAACTACATTGTTTTGCTGCAGTAATGGTCCATAGCTTCTTGATGAGCTGCTCAAAGTAGGTGCTCACACATGACATCATCATATTTCCCAAAGAGCTCTACCAATCCTAGGAAATTACTGTTATGTTCAGTGAACAATTTGTGTGACAAGCCCGGAAAACCAAATTATTCTTTGCAAGGAAGAGGGTAATTGAGATCAGATTCTGAAGCACACTTCTCCAGTCCTGGGATTCTACATTAATAATGCACTGCTTTTCTGCATCTATGCATTTATTCAACTTGACCACCATCCATTTCAAGTAGGCCATAAAATGGCTGGGTGACTTTTCATGTTGCTTCAGAGCATCAGCTAAGTTATGCCAGTAATTGTACCTGGAAACATAAGCAACTATTTGGCAGTCTTGTCAAATATTTTGCAACAAAAACAGAACGCTTTGTCAGTTGATTTTGAGTAAACTAGCCAATGCCGATTCAGTTTCTCACCATTCTCGAGCACTCTTTTGCAGTGTGACTTTGAGAAGTGTCACTTCTGCTATTTACTGGAAACACCATAGCCTCAATTTTGCCCAGTCCATTCAAAATTATACGAGCGATATTGGAAGAGTTTAGGATCATTGCCCGTAAAAGCAAGATCTGATGTACCGATTTGTGGTGTACAATTTTTCCCACTGCTGTTTCTGTCATCATGTGATGCTGATTCTTCTTTATCATGTCTCTCCTTTTCATGTGAGCCACATTCTTCTTTATCATCACTCATTTATGCTGCCAGGAAAACTGGAAGATTCTCCATCACTTTCCTCATATTTCCATTCCTTGTCTTCTGGTAAGTCTGCTAATTCCTTAGTAATAGGAATTCCATCATTTATGTTTCATTCCTCAATTTCTTCTGCACTGGGATGATCTGCATGGTCTATGTTGTTCTGTTTCAGATGTTTTCCCATTAAATTTGCCCCTTGCTGCAAACTAGATTAGAATTGAGATTTTCGCTTCCTATACTGAGCTCCTGAAGGCTTTTTCAGGAGCATCTTTTATTTTCTATGGGGGAAAACACACAGTATTAGAGAAAGCAAAAGCCTACCTTCCACAGTCTTAGAAAGTCATCAAACTTTCTAAGCATGTGTTAAGCACGGGAAAGGAAGTAATCATATTTATTTTATGTTGTTGCGTAGACAGGAGTTCAATAGATATCTCTGGCATCTCATTAAATATATCCTTTATTAGTCACGTCTTACACTCTTCAAGTCTTAAAACACAAGTACACTTTCACAATTACACAATAAAACAAGATTCACAATATCACAGCTGGATTCTAACTTCATTTTAGTTCATTCTTATATCTCACTGACTGACTGGTGAAGCCCGGCCCCTTATATACCTGCGCAGGCATGGTTTACAACAGTCTCAGAGGTTCAAGGAAGCATAGTTCTCAGAAAGTCTGGAAGGTTCCACAAGATTCTACAAAAGTCCAGAGCATTCTAGGATGTTAATGAAACATGAATCCACATACGGAGTACCTGAAACATTTTACTTCAAACATTCTATTTTCCCTTTTGTTGTTGACAACAAAAACAGCACCCTGAGCCCAGTCCTCCCAAACCCAGCACTCCAGGCAGTGGCCTGGGTCATCTGCTCCTAGATCCGGCCCTATTGTCCCAATACCTGAACTGATGCCATCAACTCCTATTAGGGAAACTGGGGCAGTAGCACCACCTGCCTGCAAATATTGTTTGAGGTAGGGGCTTAAGAGGTTCAATTTACTCTTAGCTTTCCTAAATCTATTTCATACACTATTCAATCTGCCCTTACAGAATGCATACACATAAAAATTAATAATTAATAAATTCCTTGTACTTATACAAGTACCTTTCAATGGAGGGGATCCAAGTTGGTTTTAATCTGTTTGTATTTAATATCCGGTATCGTGAGATTGCATTTTGTCTAAATCAATACACTGGTAAAGATTATATACCTCGTTATAAAATGAATTTTGTGACATTTAATTTTATGTTGTTCCATACATGGGGGGAAGAAGAGGAGCCACCAGTAAATTGAATAACAGAGCATGAGAAAGGTCACAGAGGTACCGTTTACAACCCCATTCCACAGACTGAAGTATAGCAATAATTAAAATCCTGAATGTATATTCTTGTTACAAATTGTAAAGAGAACAAAAGAAGCATAACCCAAATCCATTATTATAACAACTATAGTGGGAACATCAAATGCTTCAGATTTAAATAATTCAGATGCCAAATAACCTTGAGATTAATCTGATATTTTGTGATCTTCTACCAATCTTATGCTTCCATTCCTTTCTTATAAAGGAGATATTTCTATTTGGGGTTGTATGTAGTGGGATATGGCGCACATGTCAATTATTTTTCATTGGAACTACCCAGCAATTTCCAATAATTTCACAAACTTGAAAACAAATACATAAACTAGCTGCAGTGCTATCCCAAGTGAAAGCCCTGTTTGAGAATTAAAGACTTCCTTGAGCATAAAGGACACTGCCCCTAAAGATACACTGTATGGCAGCATATTCAGTTTCATACCGAAGGGGAAAGTTTCATGGCTGCCACACCCCCTCTGGCAGTTAAAAGTACTCCTGAAATTCTCTTCCTGATCATCCTGCAAACACTTCCACATGCATATGACTTTATTCATATGAATAAGTGTTTGCAGAACCAGCATCCATCTGTTTAGCCACCCACATGACCCTAGAGAACTATAGCCTGTAGCCAATGATTGTTTTTAAGTGCAGGCAAAAATAAATACACAAGTTTGCATCGGATTTGCAGAGGCTTTGACGACCAGAATCCATGTTTTATTCATTTTAGATTTCTCTCTTTGTATACCATGCTATTTGATCCTTTATGCATCTGCTTCATTGGCCACTGTTCAGCAGCCTTGCCTGCACTACAGAAGTAACTCATAAAAGTAATCTCTTCCACATCCCTGGTCTTACTAATGCTGCTTCTTGGCTCCAGGAGATGGCCTGGCTCCTGGCAGTTAAGCTCGTTTGCTTGGAAACTGTTTGTGCGTCACTTTACAGATGTAACTCTGACATTGCAGGGATCTGACAAATGGCAGCATAACAGAGAGCAAGCGAACACAGAGTTGCTATTGCAATGTTTAAATATTAAGCACACTGGACTGAATTAACTGGACATGCAAACAACGAGTGTAAATGAGGCAAAAAATTAGTAAGTGCCATGGTAATATAAATTGTACTGGATTGGAATTCATAGGCTGTACTCAAGGAATCTAACACCGGTTAGTCACCCAGAGATCCTGAGGGAGTGTAGCTGGAAAAGGGGGGTGGTCAGTCAGAGAAAGTCACAGTCACATAAATGTGTCAAATAGTAATAGTGTTGCAAACTCTCCAGATATCTGTTTGGTGCTTTTCTTAAAGCCCACCTGCTGGGCTCAGCACACAGATTACATGAGAAGCTCAGCTTTCTTTCTTTTTTTTTTTTTTTTGGTAAAAAGGTAAGCATCTAGTCTTCATGTTTATGAAGAGAAGCTTGAAAATGAGAAGCGAGTGCACCCTAAAGACTCAGAAACTAGGATGCAAATACAAAGAAACCAAATATTTGTTTAAACTCATGATTTCGGGTGACTGACTCACGGTTTTTGAATGCCTGGGGTTGGCAACGTTACAGCTAACTTCCTGATAAGGCAATATGTTGGTCATGCACGCAGTTGATAAGTAACAGGATAGAGTGGGTAAATTAATGCATCCCCTGTCACACACAATAGCCATCCTACCCAGCCTGCCAGCAAGGACAGATACAAATAAGACTTTCAGTAATTTGGGCAAACCGCATACACAGCCACAGCAATTTGCGGAAACCAAGCTGCCAGACCAAACAGCATTTCAACATTCAAAATATACTAAATGTTCTGAAACAGCATCATTTTTAATGCTTACATTTCTTGAATGGCATCAATTGGAGAATGGGATTAATATGGGACAGTTAATAGATATACAATAGTGGGATCAGGCTGTGGCAGAGGCTTTGCTAACCTCAAGTAATAGGAGTTTTCCAAAAATATTTCACATCTGACATGAATTTTCCATTTTTAAGAGATTCTGATATGATTTTTTAAAAATCCTTGTTAGCACCAAATCGTTGGAATTTTCCCAATCTTTCTATTTAGAGCAGAAATGGCAGGTTGCTGAGGGTTAGGATATTCTATTAACTTTGTTAAAGTAACAAAGTCCTGATTTTACCAAAAGTGATTTCTGCTTGTAATCCTAATTTGGGGCACTAATTAAATATCTTCAACGAAATAAAGAAACGTGCATCCTTCTCTAATATGCATGTACCTTTTAAAATATATTTAATTAGAGTATTTAGGTAGTATCTGCAAATAACTTTATAGGAATCAGTTATATTTTTAAAATACATTGATATTATTTTAATATTTTATTTTGCTTGATGTTGCTAAATAAATGCCTTATATACCTATATCAACTGTACATGTTTATGTTAAGTCTATAGGGAACACTCACTAACAGTGTGGCCCTTGTCCCTCCCTAGTGGCTAGACTACATATAGAGAGTTTTATGAGTTGGCGACTGCCTTTGAGCTAAAAATAAACCCTTCTCTTTTAATTCAAGCTGTGACCCTTCTGTGACTAGGGTAGCCACCTGAAAATGCCAAGGTCAGGGCAGGCTGTAAAAGGAGAGCAGATTCTCCCAGCACTGGTGGGTGACACTGAAGTCAAACTTCCCAACCAGCCACAAACAGTGCTTCCCCACACTGGGTATCAAGAAGGCAAAATAAAAATATACACAGTCCCCTTTACTGCATTTCAGTCTCTGGTTCCCTATCGGCCACTAGGTACAGTAAAGAGACCAGTTATTTAAAACTCTATGCTCTGTACCACAAATGTTTCCCCTGACCGCAAAGGGTCAGCCACAGCACCAGATCAATATAAGTTTAGATGTTACCCAAAATACCACGCTGCCAGCCAATCCTTTATTAACTAAAACTAAAGGTTTATTATAAAAAGAAAGAAACAAACTGTAAGAGAAATGTTAAAGGATTAAATCAATCAGATAAATGCAATTGATTTGAAAGTCCACAATTCTTCTAGAAACCTGATATATATGGAGTTTGCAGGCTTGTATAATCCCTCTGGTGTACATCCAGTACCTGAATGGGTCTCAGTCCTTTGTTTCACAGTTTCAGTTCAGTTCAGTTGTAAATGAGTTGATCCAGAGGTAAGCTGGAGACTAAAGACAGACTAAAGACTGGTGACCGAAGACAAAATGGATCTTGGGCAGCTGCCTTTTATGTCCCTTGATTTTTGCCATGCTGCTTGTGGAATTTTACAGGAACCAAAATGGAGTCCAGAGTCACATGAGTAAGTCCTGGTGACTAATCAGGTATATCCCTGACTTCTCCCCTTGGGCCCCTTGTACCTGTGAATTTCTTAATGGGCCATTAAGCAGGCTATTGCTGTTGCCATCATGTCTGGGGTGACACAGCACAATTTGAAATACAGATATATCAAACATATCCATAACTTCCATTACACATATAACACATGAATATAAACATTATCATCTTACTTAGCACATTACAGCCTTTCTAACAGTACCTGTCACGGCATATCTCACATGAATTACTATGATTTAGACATATTGATGTTAAATAATATAATAAATGTTCCCCCCGCCCACCCTGAATCCAGCCAGCATGACACAAGCAATGGTGTCTCATGCTTATGGATCCAAAGTTCCTGGATTCTCTCCTAGCAGATGACCCAACCAGGGGAATAGGGAGTGGGGGAATTTACATGGATATGTAAAATGTTGTTATACTTTATAAACTACCCAGCTATACGTAGGGCTCCTATATTTTCAATTGCCGCTGCAATCATAAAATCATAGAATAATAGGAATGTGGGAATGGAAAGGAGTTTGAAAAGTCATCAAGTCAATCCCCTTGCACTGAGGCAGGACCTGTCCTAGACCATCCCTGATGGATGTTTGTCCAACCTGTTCTTAAAATCTCCCAGGGATGGAGATTCCACAGCCTCCCTTGGAAGCCGGTTCCAGTGTTTAACTGCCCTTATGGTTGTGTAAGTTTTTCCTAATACCTAACCTAAATCTCCCTTCCTGCAGATTAAGCCCAATACTTCTTGTCATACCTTCAATGCACACTGAGAACAGTTCTCTTTATAACAGCCCTTAACATATCTGAAGACTATCACGATGTCCCCTCTCAGTCTTCTTTGCTCAAGACTAAACATGCCCAATGTTTTGAATCTTTCCTCACAAGTCAGATTTTCTGAACCTTTTATCACTTTTTTTGTTCTCCTATGGACTCGCTCCAATTTATCTATCTCTTGCTTAAAAATATGGTGCCCAGAATTTGACACAATATTCTAGCTGAGGCCCCCCCAGAACAGAGCAGAACAGTTAGCTCCTGTGTATTATATACAACACTTCTGTTAATACACTGGGAT